>NW_026575051.1:45710000-50710000 GCF_905146905.1 Nyctereutes procyonoides | reverse complement strand
CTAATACATATTTTTTAAAAATATTTTTATCCATTTAAAACTATTATGATAATAAATATAAAAACTCAACTTATCTAAGAAAAAAATACTCTAAACTAAAATTGTAGATGTAAAACCTAGGACAGTAATAATATAGAAACCATGATGGGAGAATTAACATATAAAAAGAAGCTGAAACAAAAAATGTACTTTCCAGTCTCCTACATTTTTTAAGAAACAAAACCAACGAACAAAGAAAAAAGAGACAAACAAAAAAACAGACTCTGAAATAGAGACAACAAACTGTGGTTGCCAGAAGGGAGGTGAGTGGGGAGATGGGTAAAATATGTGAAGAGGATAAGAATATACTTCCCATGATGCACACTAAGTAATGTATAGAATTGTTGAATCACTATATTGTACACCTGAAACTAATATAATATTGTATGTTATACTTCAATTTAAAAAGATTTTTTTAAAAAGCTCATTCACTATTCAAATAATCAATTGTAAGGTATTTTATGATTTTGATGTGTCATATTATATCCTTTAGAGTTATTTAAGTTCTTGGTGGGGGATATGTGCAATGAATTATTTCCACTAATGAAAATTTGGGGAAACTTTAAGCTAAGCATAAAATCATGGCAGCAATAGTACTTTGAGAATAATTCTTCGGGTTGCATTTTCCAGGGAATGCTCTGCCTTCGGGGGTATTTCCTAGACAAGCCATGGCAGAGGGGTTTTGCCCATTAGTTCTGCTCTAATTCATATAGACACAGATGGAAGGAACTGAGAATAAGAAATTGCTCATCAAAGTCTCCATCTCAGTTGCTATCATTTGTTATGGTAGCTTCTGGAATGTATTAACACATAAATAATTAATTATCTATCTGTACATGGCCTTCAATGCTGCAAAACATATTACTAATTTGGAGTCAGATTGTCTTACCCTCGGTCTCCCTGCCCCCAAGAGCAGAAACTTAGCCTTGTGTGCAGGTAGCGTCAAAATGATAACAGGCAGCAGGACAGGGCAGTGTGGAGAGCGAGCAAAACGAAGAGTCAAGAATCAAGAATGCATTACTGTGGGCACCTGGGTGGCTCTGTGGTTGAGCATCTGTCTTTGGCTCAGGTCATGATCCCAGGGTCCTGGGATTGAGTCTCACATTGGGCTTCCTACTGGGAGCCTGCTTTTCCCTCTACCTGTGTCTCTGCCTCTCTCCCTGTGTCTCTCATGAATACATAAATAAAATCTTTAAAAAAAAATAATGCATTACTGCATTGGCCACAGTTACAGGCACTGGTGCATACTCTTGCCTCAACCTTCTCAGGAACCTTAAGAAATTCATCTTTGAACCATCCACACATGGAAGACAAAATAAAATTAAGCGTTCTTGTATGTTTCTGACTCTCATTGATCAAGATGCCTTCTTGGAGATCTTAGATTCCAAGTTGTATATGAGTGAATGTGAATTATTTTCTTTAGCAGGTCCTGTGAGTCACAAGCATCTAAGAAGCCCTAGCACAGGAAGCAAGAAGTATGATCATACAAGCCTACAGCAGTATGCTGTCAGGTTGCACATATTAGAATCTGGTGGAAACCTGTACATAGCTAACACCACCACTGCAACAGTTGAAGTTGAGGCAGAAAATATTTGAAGTGATATACAAAAAGCATCCACTATAATTTTTAAATAACTCAATTTCTTTCTTACCTTTAACTAGGAGCCTACTTGAATCAAAGACACCAATCACAAAAAATGACAATTTGCTAGCATTCATGTCATAGTAATTACATCATTTTTGCACAAAGATGTGGCAAATAATCCCAATGAAGTCAGTCTAAATGCATATTATTAGTATCATCTGGCTCATACAGTAATAACTTTGATATGGTATGAAAGAGAAGCTAGGACACCAAAGCATAAGGGCTGAGACATAGTGTTGATGCCTTCATCAAAGTAATATTCCTCCTATATACTTCATATTTTGCATATTTACCTAATATGCTATTAAAATAAAAAACCAATTAGTTTGATTCTCATAGAACTTATTTTTTGTTCTCATATAACTTGTTTCTCTTCTACACATTTTGAGGTGGTTTTTGTTTAAGAGTAAGAGAGCAAGAGAGAATGATGGAAAGTGTGCATACTTAGAAAGAGTAGGTGAGAGAGAAAAATTACAAGTTTTTGCTTGTTTTATTTTTTTGAAAAAGTGTTAAATGTGAAATAGCACTATGAAACACTTTACAGTCCATTCAGTTTCTTTTGGAAAATAATAGTTGGATTGAAATGAACACTTTAGAAGATATTTCATTTCTTGGCATTTAAAATCAATATTTTTCTCACTGTCATGAATATTTTTTGGAGAAGCCTTGGCAGCTATGTTTGTTCATCGTAACTGTGGCTCCACTGTAGGTGAAGATGGAACACCTTTCTCTCATTATTAAGAGCTTAGTAGCCCCAAGCTAAAGGCTGTGATTCTTCATGTCATCACTAGGGTGGCAAATAAGAATTCTCATTTAGTTTCTAGTAAGCTCATTTGTCAAGAAGACTGTATTTCAAGTTCGCATAGATTTAAGGCAAACAAAAACTAGACAGCTAAATGCTTCTTTGGTCACAAACTTCATTCATCAATTACAGAAAAGCTAAACTAATGAGATATTAATTTTGCAGACTACTAACCTATTTCAAATTTTATTTTAAAAAGATGTGCAAAGTTAATTTAATTTTCAAATTGATTCTCCATTAGCGATAGTTTCAATGTGGTGCTAATGTAAAAGAGCGCTTAGGTGAACCACATTCCAAGCTAAGGAGATTTTAAATTCCTTACACTTTACTGGGAACGTGCAAGTGAAAATACGTTACCCGAATGTTCTGTACGGCAGTTTTAAAAAGGTAATTTTTTAAGTAAAGGTTTTGAAATTTTTCTCAAGTCTTTCTTTAGGCTTTCATTTTTAGCATGAGTTGATTAAGAATAAAATTTAAAAAAAAAAAAGGTCACATTTTGAGAAACTTTAAATCAGTCTCAGTCTTGAAGCGACAAGACTCTCAAGCCAAATGACAAAACCCTTCTAAGGGGTAGAAGTACACACTGGGTCCCTCAGTGCCTCAACCAAACTTCAGACTCCTTACTAACACAGCCATGTGTTACCAACTTTCGTGGCCTTATAAACCCTTTCTGAGTTCAGATCACTTTTAATTATTTCCCATTATTTTGCCTACCACCTAAAAATGCTGGAATTTACCTTCATATTTAGTATCTGATGCAGTTAAAAACTCGGCAAAACAATGAACTTGCTAATGATAGAATACATCAAGTTAACATATGTTATCAGAACAATTCTCACCAAATCCCTATTGTCTTTCTTTCATTCCTATTTTAATAGCTGAAACAGTAGATGCTACTCTTTTGAAGATCATAAAAATTTATAGACAAGCCATCATAAACATCGTTTCTTTTGTTTTAAGATTTTATTTATTTATTTATTTATTCATGAGAGACACAGAGAGAGAGGCAGAGACATAGAGTGAGAAGCAGGCTCCCCGTGGGAGCCTAATGCGGGACTCTATCCCTGGATCACAACCTGAGCCAAAGGTAGATGCTCAACCACTGAGCCACCTAGGCACCCCATAAACATCATTTCTTTATGTCATTTCAACATAGAGCTTTCATATTTTCTCAGAACCTATCATATCCAGCTTTCATTACCTAACTTTTCATCAATACTCAATTGATTTTTCCAAAGTTCCTTATCGATATTTTCTTCACTTTTTCATCAGCTAATTGATCTATATTGTGCTTCAAATGTGTCTATCTGCATGGTAATATGCAATGGGCAAAACAGTGAAGAAAATCAAAATTTTATAACTTCTCTAGTATGTGTTTTATCTATTTTATTTTTTTAAAAAAGATTTATTTATGTATTTATTTATGATAGACATAGAGAGAGGCAGAGACACAGGACGAGGGAGAAGCAGGCTCCATGCCAGGAGCCCGACGCGGGACTTGATCCCGGGACTCCAGGACCGCGCCCTGGGCCAAAGGCACGCACTAAACCGCAGAGCCACCCAGGGATCCCCTATTATCTATTTTAAATGTTGTGTTTTATTATCTATATATCTGAGGAAATGCACAAATGTATTTTCCCCGATACCATTTTTGAAGACAAAAATTCTACAGCAAGTAAAACCTTATGTTATTTTCCAACTATTATTATTACTTTTACATAGACTTGAAAGACTACAACCAACAAGGGTAGAATTTGTAGCATAACATCTTGTGTCTTGCAAACATCCTTAATCCAACTATGAATGAGCATCAGCATGTCATTTGCTGGCATGGAAAAAAAATTCTGTGGTCCACTCTCAAACTTCGGTATATACAAAAGTACCTGGGGATGCCTGGGTGGGTTAAGCATCTGCCTTCTGCTCAGAGTGGGATCCTGGAGTTCCAGGATCCAGTCTCACATCTGGCTCCCTGTGAGGATTCTCTCCCTGCTTCTCCCTCTGCCTTGTCTCTGCCTTTTCTCTGTGTGTCTCATGAATAAATAAATAAAATCTTAAAAAAAAAAAAAAGTACCTGGACCTTGCTTCTGGGGTGACACCCAGAAACCACCATTTTTATTAGCCACCTGGAGGTTTAAACACTTGGAAAAACTGTTATTTTGATTATATTTGTGTTGCACTCTATCTTCTCTGAGTAAGTTTTCTTTCATTCCAGCTTTATTGGGGGATAATTGACAAATATGATTATATATAAAGTGTACATGTGATGATTATATATATATATATATATATATATATATATATATACAGTTTGTGAAATGATTAGCAAGATCAAGTTAATTAACACATCCATCACCTCACACAGTTAAGTATTGTGTGTGTGTGTGTGTGTGTGTGTGTGTGTGTGTGTGGTAAGAATACTTAAGATGTATTGTTAGCAAACTTCAAATATACAGCACTATATTAACTATAGTTATCATGCTGTATGTTAGATCCTCAGCACTTATTCATCTTATAACTGAAAGTTGTACCCTTTGAACTACATCTTCCCATTCATCCATCAACATATACTTAGGTTATTTCTATAACTTGGTTATTGTGAATAAAGCTGCCATGAACACAGAGGTGTAGATAACTCTTTGAGATATTGAATCTGTGATCCCTTTGATTCATATGTAATAAAAATGGACCACACGAAAATAGTGCAATTACCTTGAGTCTGGAATTCCACGTGTTACCATAAATTAGGACCCCATTCACAGGATACTTTTTCTTTTTCTGAAATTAGGGGTGCAATATGCATATAATTTTAACATTTTTGTCTTTCACCATCAATCATTGTATTTCAAAACTTAGGTCTATTGACAAATCTAATGTGAACTTGGACACAGTGATAAAAATACAGTATCCAGAAAAAGAGAGATGATAGTTCCCTTCTTTCTGCAAATACCAGTTTCACCTGATGTATTGTCTTTACTTCTAGACATGGAGCTCCAAGAACAGTGACAAGTTTTTTTTTTTCTTTAAAAATAATTTATTAGGTTTGGATCACAGAATTACAGGGATAGCACAAGGGTAGAGCCTGTGACCCCTTGGCTGTTCCCCCGTCTATGCATCTGGAACTACCTCTGTACACCAGGCTTGGCCCCCAGCATCCTCACACCCTAACAGCTGCCGAGTATAGCGCCTGACTGTGCGTGGCAAGTTTAAATACACCCCATTCTCAATGAAGGGCTCCCCTCCATTTTCCAGATCTTTCTTGCGAACAGTGAAATGGCACTAATAACTCTCAGAAATGAGTCACAGGCACTTATGCCTCAGAACTCTTAGAGGTTTTTTTTTTGTTTGTTTTAAACTTTTTAGAAGACCTTAACAGTAGTGACTAAAGCCTTGTGTTCCCAGTACTGTAAGCCCCAGGCTGCCTGAGGGATGAGGGCAGCAGCCCCTGGGAGTCCCCCATATCCTAGGGCGGCAATGGAGGAAGGGCAGGCCAGGCCAAGCATGATGAATAAGTCAATTTTATTGGGCTCAGACCAGGAGTCCATGGGTCTTGAGGACCTCTGTGTATTTGTCAATTTTCTTCTCCACATTCTTTTCCGCCTGTTTCTGTAGCCTCATGAGCTGTTTCTTCTTCCGATAATGGATCTTGGCCTTCTCCTTCCTCTTCTCCTCCAGGGTGGCTGTTACTGCCTGGTACTTCCAGCCAACCTCGTGAGCCAGGCGCCCCAGGTAAGCAAACTTTCGTGTGGGCTTCAGGCGTACAACCTTGAGGGCAGCTGGAACCACCATTCGCCTTTTCTTGTCATAGGGCGGTGGGATCCCATCAAACACCTTGAGGCGGTCCAGGGCAGCCTGGCCTCGCTTGGTCTTGTGGGGCAGCATGCCTCCAACTGTCCGCCAAAAGATACGGCTGGGTGCTCGGAAGTGGTAGGGGCCACGGGATGGGTCGGTGTTCATCCGCTTGCGGAGGAAGGCCAGGTACTTCAACTTGTTTCTGTAGAAATTGCCAGAAATGTTGATGCCTTCACAGCGCACGACTACAACCCTCCGGCCCAGAAGCACCTGTTTGGCCACAAGGGCCGCCAGGCGGCCCAGGAGATGGCCTCAGCCATCAAGCACCAGGACCTGCCCCTCTGCCATCTTCGGCAGCCGCCTGGGAAAGCCAGTGACAAGTTTATACATAACCAGAGGAAAGCAATGATGAGGTTACAGGGACATCAACAAATATAATTAGTCATTTCGGGTCTTAGATAAGCAACCCTAATTGTGCCTTCAAAGTGGTTTTGCCATTGATAATGTTACTCAGAAATAGATGTTATAAACAATCCATTCTAATCTGGGAGTTTAGTGTGTGTGTTTTTTTTATTTTTTTTGAAATTTATTTATTTATGATAGTCACAGAGAGAGAGAGAGAGGCAGAGACAGGCAGAGGGAGAAGCAGGCTCCATGCACCGGGAGCCCGACGTGGGATTCGATCCCGGGTCTCCAGGATCGCGCCCTGGGCCAAAGGCAGGCGCCAAACCGCTGCGCCACCCAGGGATCCCGAGTTTAGGGTTTTAACTAATTTTAACTACTCTTGTTATAAAGTTGCTAAGCTCTTATAATTATTTTGAATTTGGTTTTCTGAATTTTGTTCATCTGAGGCAAAATCTATTATTTAAAAATGAGGGAATTGAGGTCTTTTTTTTCTTTGAACAGAACAGGAATTCATTTATATAATTCATATAACCAGAGTTATATACAACATAGTAATTTTAGGTCAGCTCAAAAAGAGGAAGATATAAAAAGGATATTAGGAATAACATAGATCTTTTCAGGAAATCTTATCAGGAAAAGAGAATTGGGCTGGGTGTGGTCTGATGACAAAAGCCCTGATTTAGGTCTCTGTAGCTTGTTCTTCTCTTACTGTTATTGGCAACTACTCCAACTCAAAAGGCACTTGAGACCTAATGCCCCAGCATGGGACAGTTCCACCCACAAACTCCACACCACTGCTTCCCCAGTCACTCACTGCCTAGCACAGGCCTTTAGAATATACTTGACTGGGTCACAGAATGTGCTCAGCTGCTGAGGGACCTGGTGAAGCAGGCACTCTGGCTTTTAATTGGTTGAGCAAGTAAGATCATAATGCAGGAATTCCCCTAACATTAGAAGGACAATCAGAAATTGGTGGGAAGCTGAAAATGTGAGGGGTAGCTGCTATAAAATTATATTCATTGAATAGCATGTGCCAGGCTTTTTCTTGCCTCTTGGATGGGAGATAAATGCTTTTGTATATTGTATTTTTCAGAGATAGGGCTAAAGGTTAAAAGTTAAAAAGAAATATATCTCATATCAATAACAGTAAATAAATTTCTAATATGTTATCTGTATTAAAATGAACTTCATGCTATAAAAATCTCGTTAAAATTTGTTTAAATTGTAAAGCAAAGTAGGAAAGGAGCTAGAATAAGTTAGACTAAAATCAACTGTTACTATCTTTCAGAGATTTTAGTAATCAAGATGTTTAACAATAAGTGCATTTTACTATTGCAAGCTAAATGTAAGTTTATCAAAATAGTAAAATAAAAAACTTTCTAAATATCACTAAGCAAATACTCAACTGCTCATGAAATCAAACTGAGAATCAATGAGCTCTGATCATCAAAATAAACGCAGCACAATTTCCAAGCCCTTATGTTAAAAGAGAAGTACAAAACTGGCTAAGCCACTCAGAAAAAGCAGATGTTGTTTTGTATTCTAATCACACACTTTTTGCCTATGCACAGAAACTCAATTTCAATTGCAGTTTTATATATATAGATATATAGATATATATTTATCTCCAACAATAAGTGTCATCTTGCAAATTATAGTCCCTCATTAACTAATCAAGCAATAAAAGGAGTGACTGGGCCTCAAGGTTAAAAAATAATAGCTAATGATTCTTGTGCACTTACCATGTGATAATGTTCTCAGTGTCTTATGTGTATTTATTCACTTACTCATTGCAAAAAAAAAATCTCTGAAATTATTATTATTATCCCAATGTAATAGATGAGAACAAAAAGATAGAGACAGGTGAGATAATTACCTATGATAGCTAAGCAATTGGCAGAGCCAGAATTTGAACAAAAAAACTTGGACTCCCTGGTCTAGCCTTGTTTTCCTCATTATGTTCTTTGGTCTCTAAGTAAGTTACTAAATGAATCAGCCTTCCCTAAAAGTGTGCCATGGCACTTCAATATGTCATGAGTGAATATGTCATGTGAGCCTGAGATCATCTCCCCCAGGCCTCGACCACCATACACTGTCCTAGAGGAAAAGGAGAGAACGACTCCTTCAGACTAACAGTAGAGTGTGATCTAAAAAGAGAACTCACTGCACACTGTGAGAGCCACTGTACACTTGTCAGGCACAAACTGACATTACTTTGGAATTATCATTAGATTGAAGAACAAGTTCTTATGAACATTTACAAGTGCTTTAAAATAAAACTCCTTCTGCTCCCAACATATTTAATAAACTCTGTCATACACACAAGTGTGTGTGAGTGCTGATTCTTTGTGAACATCTAGAAAGGGCTGAGTACCAATGTACGCAGAGGAAATGACTCCCGCAGGACAAACTTTAGAAAATAACCCAATTCAGCAAAAGCATTCATACAGAGAGAACCTGGAAAGCTAGAAACTGACCTCTGTACCCAGAACCCCCATGCCACAACCCTGCTCCAAGGCCCTGGAGAGGCTGCACATCTGCTCTTGTTCTAAGAGTTCTCAAAGGACAGAATACTTTCAGTGGCTTCCAAGTTATACTTCTAATTAAATTCATTCTAAAATGAAATGAGAGGCCTCGAGAGGTGCAACACTTTCTGTTTTTGAAAGAAAACTCAAGAGGTACTTGACGTGCTAAAAATCTCTACCCACCCAGTCTCTATGATTCTGAAATTTTATGAATAATGGTGAAAATTTGTGTGTGCCTTGGTGTCATTTAAAACAAACATAAACGTGTTTGTTACCAATGAAAAGAATTCAAATTCCAGAAGGAACTGATGATAATGTCATTCTATTCAGGAAAATTCATACATTCTGAAAGTATTTGTTTGATAGCCATTAGGGGCTTCAAAAAAGATCTTCCTCATTAATGTTCATCATGAATCTTAGATCCCAGTGATGGCATTGTAAGGCAGCATAAACATAACCCAAACATAACATTGCATTCCTTCTTTTAATTAAAAAAAGCAAAATCTATAATTATTTCAACTCCAGTTTAAAGTGTAAACAATGAATATTTCTCAAAGAAAAAGGCCCTTTGTGTGATAGAAACAACTTGTTTAGATTTAGAAAAAAGCTACAAATGTGAGAGAGAATTAATGTCCCTAAAAACATAAGCCCTTCAACACTCACAAATCGTGAGAGAAGATAATAAAGAAGGAAAATCAGAAATAATAAAATAATTTTTAATTACTGGCTAATTGAAGTGTGTTTTTCAAAATGTTCTTGAGAGGCAAGTGTCCCACAGATACTTAAACTAAGGAAATGCTGGCGGGAAGCAATAGGGTGATTTTTATTCAGGGATGTGAAAGTAATCACGAACAAAAGGCACACACACGATATCTGTAAATGTATTTATTACAAACATATGCCCCAACCACAGAGTTATTTTTGTAAGGATTTTATGTGTGTATTATATGTGTAATGTATATAACATACAACATTAATTATATAATTAAACATATAAAAATAAATTCAGGGTCTTTTATTGAGGCAAAACTAAAAATGTGAATTGGAGAATGAAATTTCTAGTGTTCTATATACCTACCCTTCTTCCGTTTCTACTAATGTGGTGGACTAGATATCTTTAAAAGTTTCCCAATATAAATTATACACGTAAATGAGGGTGATGAAAAAATCAGATAGTCTTTGGATATTTAGCTGAGATTAAGCAAGTGAGAGAAATCCCTAGATCCATTAAGAAAAGAGATGAGCAGCAGAGCAGTAAGACTATGTTGATGCCTCGGGTTGATCAAGCCATGAGGCCGGAAGATAGTTTGGACTTGAAATTGGCACACACCCCACATGAAGCTAGGAATCTTAAAATGTGGGATCCTTTGGTGGCTCAGTGGTTTAGTGCCTGCCTTCAGCCCAGGCCGTTCCCCGAGGCCAGGGATCCAGTCCTGCATCAGGCTGCACGGAGCCTGCTTCTCCCTCTGCCTGTATCTCTGCCTCACTCTCTCTGTGTCTCTCATGAATAAATAAATAAAACCTTAAAAAAAAAAGGAATCTTAAAATGCTATACCATGTTATAAAAGGGTGAACTTTGAAAATACTCCAACCACAAAGGCAAGGAGTTAAGAAACTGACCTGTACCTTGGAGGAGTTAGAATGGGAGTGGAAAGGAGGAACCTATTCATTATCAACAGTTACTGGGACTCCTGGCTGGCTCAGCAGTTGAGCATCTGCCTCTGGTTCAAGGTGTTAGCCCTGCGTTCCGGGATCAAGTCCCACATCAGGCTTTCTGCATGTAGTCTGCTTCTCCCTCTGCCTGTGTCTCTGTCTCTCTGTCTCTCTGTCTCTCTCTCATGAATAAATAAATCCTTAAAAAAAAGTTACCAATGTAGGGTTTCAGGTTTAAATATATACTACATAGAAAATCAGGGAAGCTCTAAATCAAGCAACTGTCTTAAAGTTGACCTGGACTGTTAGCACCATAGAGTACCAAGAAAAAGCAAATACATATTCTCTCTGCATGTACCTTCACCCAAGACCTGCAGTATTTTAATAAAATACAAATAATATCCACTGAACTTGCAATGCACAATAAAACAAGCCAGCATAAATGAATCAAAAGGAGCAACAAACATCAAAAGTGATATCTCCCAAGTAAAAGGTTGGATACAGAATATAAAATATTTATTTATATGCAAAATGTTAATATACAAATATGTTCTCTGTTTAAAATATTCAAGGAAATAAAAGATAGGTTAGAAAATAAGAAATGAAGTTCTACCAAAATAAGAGGGAGCCAAATAAAATATCTAACAATAAAATAAATTCATTCATAGAAATTATAAAGTCAATGTACAAATTAAGTAGCATGTTACATATACAGCTGAGGACACAAATTTTGAAAATATCACTCAGATAAAAAGGTGTTGGAAAATATAATAGAGATATTAAAAATATTGGATATAAAAAATGAGAATGTATACCATGCTAGAGACCCAGCAAAAACACTAGACAGGATGAATAGGAATATTCAGAGAGATAATGTCTGCGATAATAAATTTTTCAGACTTAGTGAAAGACATAACTTATGAAATTCAAGGCAGATGGCCAGCAGACACATGAAAAGATGCTCAACATCACTGATCATCAGGGAAATACAAATCAAAACTACAATGAGATATCACCTCACACCTGTCAGAATGGCTGAAATCAACAATAGAATTAAAAAACAGGTGTTGGTGAGGATGTGGAAAAAGGGGAACTCTCTTGCACTGTTGGTGAGAGTACAAACTGGTGTAGCCAGTCTGGAAACCAGAATGGCGTTTTCTCAAAAAGTCAAAAATAAAAGTACCCTGCGATCCAGCAATTGTACTACTAGGTATTTACCCAAAGAATACAAAAATACTAATTCAAAGGGATACATGTACCCCAATGTTTATAATAGCAGTGTCTACAACACCCAAATTATGGAAACAGCCCAAGTGTCCTTTGACTGATGAATAGATAAAAAAGATGTGGTAAATGCATACAATGGACTCTTACTCAGCCATAAGAAAAATAATGGGGATCCCTGGGTGGCGCAGCGGTTTGGCGCCTGCCTTTGGCCCAGGGCGCGATCCTGGAGACCCGGGATCGAGTCCCATGTCGGGCTCCCGGTGCATGGAGCCTGCTTCTCCCTCTGCCTGTGTCTCTGCCTCCCTCTCTCATTCTGTGTGACTATCATAAATAAATAAATAAAAATTTAAAAAAAAAAAAAAAAAGAAAAATAATGAAATCTTGCCCTTTGCAACAACATGGATGGAGCTAGAAAGTATCATGCTAAGAGAAATAAGTCTGTCAGAGAAAGATAAATACCATATGATTTCACTAGCATGTAGAATTAAGAAACAAAACAAATGAGCAAAGAGAAAAAAGAGAGAGAGACAAACCAAGAAACAGACTTTTAACTATAGAGAACAAACTGATGGTAACCAGAGGGGAAGTGGAGAGGGGGGGATGGATTAAGTAGAGGATGAGGATTAAGAAGTGCACTTGTGATGAGCCCCAGGTGACATATAGAAGTGTAGAATCACTATATTGTACACCTGAAACTAATATTAACTGCATATTAACTAACTGGAATTTAAATAAAAACTTTAAAAAAGAAGAAGAAATCCCAAGATGAATAAACTATATCCAGAGCAGGCCTATTATAGATAGACTACAGAAATTAGAATCAGAGATGAAAAAAAAAAAAAAACCTGACAGGCTGCAATGAAAGCAGTTAGACCAGCAGCAAGAGCATTAATAAAAATAAGAAAATGTACACTGATATCTTTAATGGGCTGAGAGAAAATAACCTCAATATAGGATCGTATAGCCAGCTATACTTATGAAATAAGGCAAAAATATATAAAATTCAACAAAATCTGAGACAGTTTATATTTAATACTTATAGAGGTCTTCTAAAAATATATATTTTAGAAACAAACAAATTCCAAAACAGTGTGGAACAACTGAAATACAAAAAGAAGAAGAAGAAGAAGAAGAAGAAGAAGAAGAAGAAGAAGAAGAAAAGAAGAAGAAGAAGAAGAAGAGAGAGAGAAATGGGGAAATACCTGGGCAAATCTGAGAATATAATAATATTAAAATAACTAATTTCAGAATTAAAAAATAAAATATTACTAAAGCGCTAGAAGAATAACTACAGTAAGGGATGATACTATTAAAGCATTCTAATATCTTTGGGTTTTTCAGGAAAATGATAGGGATACCAAACTTCATGCCTTGTTAAGAGTATACATACTAGGGATCCTTGGGTGGCTCAGCATTTGGCGCCTGCCTTCAGTCGAGGGCCTGATCCTGGGGTCTTGGGATCGAGTACCACATCAGGCTCCCTGCATGGAGCCTGCTTCTCCCTCTGCCTGTGTCTCTGCCTGTCTCTCTCTCTCTCTCTGTGTCTCTCATGAATAAATAAATAAAATATTTAAAAAGAAAAAAAGAGTATACGAGTATACATACTAAATTTTAAAGAAGTTCACTGGAAGATGAAAAATCAAATGTCTGACTTTCAGGTCAATTGAAGGAATATATTAGAGTAATAATAATAAATACCAGTTCAAATGAAGAACCAACTAACTAAACATAGAAAAAGCAAGACAAATAGAAACTACAAAATAGTATAGTTAAAAAAAAATACAAATCTATTGGTAATACGTGAACTATAAATGAACTACACCTGCCAGTTAAAACAAAGATTGGAGAATTCCTAAATGAACAATCAAATTTTAAAAATGGGCAAAGGACATGAATAGGCCTTTTTCCAAAAGGCCTATGTTTCCAGTAGGCACATGAAAAGATGTTCAACATCACTCATAGCTGACCAGACTGACTATTATTAAAATGACAAAAAAAAAAAAAAGGTGCTGTTGAGAATGTGAGCAAAGGGAACCCTCCTGAACTGTTTGTGGGAATGTAAATTGGTGCAGCCACTATGGAAAACAGTATGGAGGCTCCTCAAAAAAAAAAAAAAAAAAAAAAAAAAAAAAAAAAAAAAAAAAAAACTAACAATGAAACTGGCACAGAATCCAGCAATTCCACTTCCGGGCATTTATCCAAAAAAAACGAAAACATCAATTGAAAGGATATATGCACTCTCGTATTCATTGCAGCATTATCTACAATAGACAAGATATGGAATAAACCCAAGAGTCCACTGATATGGATGAAAAGATAAAGATGTGGTATATACATACAATGGAATATGCTCATCCATGAAAAAGAGTCAAACCTCTCCAGTTGTGACATCATGGATTGACCTAGACGCCATTATGCTAAATCAAATAAGTCAGACAGAGAAAGATAAATACCATAGATTCCACTTATATGTAGAATCTAAAAAAAAAAAAAAACAAAAAACAAAAAACAAAAAAAAAAATGAACAAAAACTCCAAACAGAACAGACTCATAGATACAGGAAACAAAGTGTTGCCTACCAGTTGGAGGAGTGGTTGGGTGGTGGACCAAAAGGCAAAGGGAATTAAATTTACAGACTTCCAGTTACAAAATAAAAGAGGGATGTAATGTACAACATAGAAAATATAGTCAGCAATATTGTAATAACTCTGCATGGTGTCAGATTTTAACTAGACTTAATGTGGGATAATTTCATAATGTGTAAAAATAATGAGTCACTATGATATATACACCCAAAACTAATAGGATAGTATACATCAATGATACTTAAAGTAAAAAAAAAAAAAAAGAAAGAAAGAAAGAAAGAAAAGAAAAGAAAGATTAGAAAATCCCTGCAATGCACTGCTCACCAAAGACATATAGGAAGTATGAAATCTATGGGATCCTTGGGTGGCGCAGCGGTTTGGCGCCTGCCTTTGGCCCAGGGCGCGATCCTGGAGACCCGGGATCGAATCCCACGTCGGGCTCCCGGTGCATGGGGCCTGCTTCTCCCTCTGCCTATGTCTCTGCCTCTCTCTCTCTGTGTGTGACTATCATTAAAAAAAAAAAAAAGGAAGTATGAAATCTAAAGTTTGAAGTAGAAGTAAAACCTGATCAGATTAGTATAAGTAAGAAAAATTACAGGCCAGTCTTTGTTGAGCAGACATGCAAAATCAATTCTAAGTGGACTGTAGATCTAATTGTGACAGATAAAAATAACTATCTATTTCTATGTTAAGATTTTTAACATAGAATGTACTCATGATCTTAGAGTAGAAAAACACTTCATAAAGAAAATTTAAGAAAGCATTAACAAAAAGAAATAACATATAAATTGGATTTTTATTGTAATTAGGAACCTTTGTTTATCAAGAGAGTGAAAATGCAAGCCAAAATTAGAAGATATTTGCAATTCCTAGATCCAACAAAAGACTTTCCTACAAATTGGAGCAAAAGACAATTTGATTAAAAATGGCAAAAGACTTAGAAAAGCATGTCCCCAAAAGAATGCTCACACTTCAATAAACACAATTGCTCAGTAACACTGGTAAGGGAATGGTAACTTTAATCACAATACTATACCTCTTGACACCCACCAGAATGGATTGACATATTTACATTGAAAAGTACTATGACAACGTGGAGGTATCCTATGTTGCTGATGAGAGAATAAATTGATATAACCATTTAGGAAAATCCTCAGTATCTACTGACTATACGTACACCGTATTATTACCTAGCAGTTCTATTCTTAGGTACAAATCTAAGAGAAATGCATTCATATGTATACCAAAAGCATGTACTGAAAATATTCATTGAAGAATTATTCTTAATATTGCAAAGCTAGGAATAACCCATATTCCATCAACAGTAGAAATGGCGGGATCCCTGGGTGGCGCAGCGGTTTGGCGCCTGCCTTTGGCCCAGGGCGCGATCCTGGAGACCCGAGATCGAATCCCACGTCGGGCTCCCGGTGCATGGAGCCTGCTTCTCCCTCTGCCTATGTCTCTGCCTCTCTCTCTTTCTCTCTCTGTGACTATCATAAATAAATAAAAAAAAAATTAACAGTAGAAATGGCAAATAAAATGTGACAATTCCACATAGTAGAATACTATACAGTACTTAAAAGGAATAGTTACTGCTACATTCAACATCATAGACCCATCACACATATTGTATTGAGTTAAAGAAGCAAAATGTAAAAGAAGATACTATAATTGTACCAAATACATGTTATAAACACTAAAGCTCTTCTGTAGTGACAAAAGTAAAAATAAGGGTTACCTTTGGAGGAAGTTATGGCTAAGAGGAAATATGAAGCATCTCAGATGCTGATATGCTTCTGTATCTTGACCTGGATAGAGGTTATCCAGGTGTTTTCACTTTACATAGATCTATTAAGCTGTAAATTGATGGTGTGTGCATTTAAAAATATATTTAAAATATAATTTTTAAAATGCTTAACTTACTCTTTCACCTTTCACCCTTTGATTTTCTAGTGGTGTCTCCCATTAGCTGAACCCATTGAAAAGCCAAAGAAAAGGGACTAAATTGAAACAGTCAATAGAGGTTCACCTTACCAGAGCACTGAATAGAGTCAGGAATACATCTGGAGTGGCCGAAAAAGAATAACCAGTTCAGGGGTGGTTCCAAAATACAACCTCGAGCCTTGTTTATAACAGTAAAAAATTGCAAATAGACTTAGTGTCTATTCATCAAGTGGATGAATACATTATATCTGAAATAAGCATATAAAGATATATCATGCACCTTTGCAAATCAGAGCTCTATGAATCAGAAATAATGCACAGACAAGCACAAGAGGGAATGTCAAAATGAAAATACAGTATGACATGGATTTTTTACATTTTTAAAATATTTAAGACTATTGTTTATTGTTTGGAGGGGCATTCACATAGCAGTAGCAGTAAAGAAATGCTTAGGAATAATAAATATCAAATTTAAGATAGATATTTTATGGGGAAGTAAGTGGAATGTGGTCATAGAGGGCTTTAAACTATATTTGGAATGTTTTATGTCTAAAGCTATATGAGAGGTACGTAGATGTGCTTTCAATCACTTTTTATACCTTCATGAATATCGAAAATATTTCATAATAAAAAGCAACACCATCATGAACACCACCATCTTTATTATAATTATGGACTCTTAGCATTTTATATGGCATCATTATAATTGGGAATAAAAATAACTTAACCATTCACATATGGTTAATTCTGACCCATCAGTCAAGGAACACTGAAAGGGTCCCATCCATAGGGCACATGCTTGAGTTTTTTATTCCAGGACCAGGGGCCAGGTTGGATGCTCTTTTTGTAAGCAACTATGTGCAGTTATGGAAGTTACCTGGAGATAATTGGCAGTATGGGCTTTATTTTTTTTAAGATTTTATTTATTTATTCATGAGAGACACACACAGAGAGGAGGCAGAGACACAGGCAGAGGGAGAAGCAGGCTCCATGAAGGGAGCCTGACATGGGACTTGATCCCTGGATGCTGGGATCATACCCTGAACTGAAGGCAGACGCTCAACCACTGAGCCACCCACGCATCCTGTCAGTATGGGCTTTAAAACAGAGCAGAGCTAATGGGTCAACACAGATTTAATACTCAATTTTTACCTTATTAGCCTAATACTCTCAGAAACTGAACTCACTTTAATAAATATATGTGGATATATTTAATAAATATAAAAATGGATATATATTTTCCTATTGTGTGACATTTATATCTATTTATACAAATGTTAAAGATAGGTACCATCAAGTGGCTATACTAATTTATATTCCTTGGAAGTTCTTTTAATCTATTTGCTTATCCTTTTGAGGTAGACTTTTTGGTCTTCTTGTCTTCTAATTATTTACACTTTTGGAATTTACATCCTTAGTTCATATTCTTATCCTTGAAAAAATGCCTAATAGAGTTGTCCTTTATTTTGTAAGCATAACAAAGACTATATGTTGTATAATCCCGGAGGCTTTCTGATGAGTGCTGCATAAGTTGAGGTCCATTTAACAAATATGATCTCATGCACTGTCAGCATATGTGTACTCACTATAATTAAAATGCAATAACAAGAAATGCATGGTAAATGAGTTTTAAACCTCCACCGACATATGAAATAACTTCTCCCTTCCAGGGTCAATTGAACCACATTTCTCACTTATTTTGCCCTTTGTCTCCACATAGATCTATAACACTAGGGAAAAAATTGCCTTTCTCATTACAGAGCAACACTATAATAATTTAATTTGATTGCTCAAGCTAAGTACTTTTAAGCATTACTATTTCCATGGCAATCTTCCTTTCATTTATTATACCGGAGAATATCTGTAGCCTTTTTATCCAAACTGCACCAAAATATTTTCAAATGCAAGCAAATGGTGGCTAAGCCAATAATAGCATGGCAATTCTTGAGTTAATATTCTTAAAAAGTAAGAAAAATTTCAGAAGTATTACTACATTTTCTCTCAACATGAAAGAATTCACTGTCTCATGATCCCCAAAACCTAAAAATAAAAATTGGAAAAATTCAAGATCTATATATAGAGCTTCAAAATTTAAAAAAAAATAGCTGGAAGTTAGATATTTCTCCTTGATGAATACCAAAGAAAGAAGTTGATACCTTGAGAATGGCGTTTGTTCATCTAGAGCATTAGATGTAAGCAGATTTTCATCTGTCCCATTGCTGTTTACATGGCATGTACAAATAGTCCTTCCTCCATAAATACCTACTACAGCTAAAACAGTCCACTGTTGAGAATGACCTGAAGATTGAATTTATTTAGATAACACTATTTTTTCTAATAGTGAAAAGCGCTTTCACTTACATAGAGCTTCCTATAATTTTTCATTAAAATATTTGATAACATATAGATGCATATTTGGTTTGAATGGATAAAAGAAATCATTTCCCTTTTGTTTCCTTAGAGAAGTAGTAGGATAGTTAAAAAATTTTGTTGTTGGGCACCTGGGTGGCTCGGTGGTTGAGCATCTGCCTTCGGCTCAGGTCATGATCCCAGGATCCTGGGATTGAGTCCCACATCAGTCTCCCCACGGGTAGCCTGCTTCTCCCTCTGTCTCTCTCTGTGTATCTCTAAAGAATAAATAAAATCTTTTTAAAAATTTTTGTTGTTATTATTGGATATTATGTTATTTACTTACCCTAAAAAGAAACATCTTCTGATCTTTTAACATTGTTTTATAGTCTATTTCACACATATTTTAAAAGAAGATTACAAAAAAAATCAATGAATATATTCAACCTAATTGAGATCAACACATTCGGTAAATGTCACTGATAAATAGTTTTATAAGAATAGTTTTAAGTAAAAGGACAGAGAAAGACAATTATGTTTCTTTATTCTTCCCCATGTCAATTAGCTATTCTTCATCACCTACCACTGTATTATCCATTAATAATTTTAAAGAGCCTGGTACTTTTTCACACCTAGTAGGAATACAATAAGTGGTTGATGAATTAAATTAAAAGGTAATGAAGCTTTCAAATTTTTCAATTTATTATAGAAGAAATGATTAGCGACAAGGAAACAGCTTCATCTACTTGCTTAACTTTTCTCACATGCAATCATTTCTTTCTTTCTTTTGGCTTTATAATTGAAGTTTTGGAAAATAAAATATGTTATTTAATTTGAAAATTTAAAACAAACAAGTTAATTGGTAATATTTATCTTTTTAAGATTTTTTTATTTATTGATTTGAGAGAGAGAGAAAGCATGAGCATGGGGAGGGGCAGAGGGAGAAGCAGGCTCCCCACTGAACAGGGAGCCTGATGCAGGGCTTCACCCCACGACCCTGGGATTATGACCTGAGCTGAAGACAGATGCTTAAATGGACTGAGCCACACATGTGCTCCTAATCAACAATATTTAATATATTTTTGTTATCTATTATGTACTTCTATTGTGTCTTATTTATCTTTTGTTATGTCTTTTCTGACAAGATTCACTTAGGTAATTTGAAGTTAAAGGTCATAGAGTACAGGTCAAGTGTCTTATTTATCTATGTAAACATTATAGCAGCCCATATTACATCCGATATATAGTGGTACCATATTTAAAATGGTCCGTAAATTTCTCTCATATTCAAAGCACCATGCTAAAGGCATGGCAAGACATAGACTTGTCTCCCAAGAATCTATAATAAATCAAAAGAAACAAATTTCTAATGAATTGATACATGCTCTTATAATATTTTTGGCTATCTTTTATTGAATCATGAAGAGTGTTAATCAATTATGGTAGGGTATAGAAGGCTATCAGAGCAGGACATCTGTGAGCTATATCTTGATAAACAATTGGGAAGGAGTGATTTAATGCAAATGATGAAGTTTCCTGACATTCATTCGTTATAGACCACATCTAAACCATATGCTAGCACCTATGTTAATAGTTATTTAATATTTTCTTTCATATGATTCAAGTTTTATTAAACTTTAAATAAATATACTTAAAAAGAAAACTTAGTAGGACTTACATAAATGAAACACACAAACGAAATGGTATCTTCTGCTACAAAGACAAGATGAAGTTAAAAATGCAAATATGTTGAAAAAGATAAAAAAATTGTTATACTTGATCTAACTACTATTGTTAACCAAATACACTGATTAGTCAGGTATAGTCCATGTCTGACTTCCTTCTTTTAAAAGGAGTTTATGACAAGATACTGAGACAAAATAGAGACTTCTCTGAAGAGATAAAAGGATGCTGCTATGATCCGACTTACATTCTCCCCCCCACCCAAAAAAAAAAAAAAAAAAAAAAAAACATCTCATATGGTAAAGCCATAAACAGCCAGTGTGACAGTATTTGAAGATAGAGACTTTGGGAGGTAATTAGGTTTAGATGAGGTCCTGAGGGTAATACCCTCAGAAAAGGATTAGTTCTCTTACAAGAAGAGACACCAGAGATCTTGTTTCCTTTCTGCCAAGAGAGGTCACAGAGAAGGCAGCCAACTGCAAGCCAGGAAGAGTGTTCTCACCCAAACCTGACAATGCTGGCACCTTGATCTTGAACTTCCAGCCTCCAGAACTGTGAGAAAATAAATTTGTTATTTGAGCCACCCAGTCTGTGGTACCTCTTTATATGGTAACCCAAGGCGACTAAGATAGAGGCCAAAGTATTGAGAAGGAAAAACTTTGACAAGTTGTGATATAATTTGCTTCAATACTATGTCTATGCACATAACTATCTACCTACCATGTCTAGCCTATGAAAAATAGAATGTACCCTCCAGTTTTGTAAACTATAAGAAAACCCATCACGAATACAGAGAAATGTAACAAACATCCCACATCAGAGAAGAGCAAGTGGTCTAATGTTGCAAGAAATAACCTTTTCAAGCTTGAATTTAAGTTTCAGTGTGTCAGGGATGTAGTATAAGGGATATAGGAGGGATGTAGTGATATGAGTGTTGGGGAATTTTTCCTGGCCTAAATTATTTAGTTTACATAACAATGCTAGTTTTCCATTGCTGCATAACAAATCACCACAAGCTTAGCCAATTAAAATAATATATATTATCTAAGGGTCTGGGGGTCAGAGTCTGAGCACTTCTGTTCAGAGTCTTACAAGATTAAAATGAAGATGTCATTTGGGGTGCATTCTCATCTGGAGATGAGACTGGAAAGGAATTTGCTCCCATGCTTACTTGGGTATTGACAAAATTTGTGTTTTTGTGACTGTTGGACTAAGGCTTCCAGTTTCTTGCTGGATATCACCTGAAAGCTTCTCTCAGCTTTTAGAAGTCACTCACATTTCTACAGGCCACTGTAATTATGAAGGGAAATTTAAAGAGATATCCTATGCCTTGAAAATCTACATGTAGTTAAAGGCTCTATTTTGGAAGGCTTTAACTGCAGCGACCACTCATATGAATTCATCATTTGAGCAATGACAATGGGCAGGGCCCCATCAACAGCAGTGTCCACGACAGTGAAAAGTGTAGCAGTAAGAGAAGGAACTGAGCAGAGACCATTTAAGAAATACCCGTAATGATATAGAGAGGAATGATGATGATGAAGCCTGAGCTATCCAGTGGAAATGGAAAAGATAAACATAAGCAGGCATTAACAATGAGGTGCTGAGAAAGAGAAAGAAGTCAAAGATGACACTGAGCCAATCAACAATTAGTTGTGGACCTGAAAAGAAAGCATAAGCATGTGAAATTCAAGAATGGAGTTTGAGTTGTGACTACAAAACTGACAGCAAGCAATTTTGAAGAAGTGTAATTTAGGAATGAGGAAAGAGAAGGAAGTGCTAAATCATTTTAAACATCTTATATTTTAAAAGACATAATGATGGTCATAATGTATTAATAAGAATCTGAATGAGTAAAAAAAAGTGGGAAAAGTAGGTAAAAATGATATCAGTATTAGGTATCTCAAAGAGAAGGAAGAAAGATTTTGCAATATTGAAAATCTTCAGCTTCTTTCCTTTTTTAATAAAATAGAATTCCTAGTCAGATCATAGACAGAGACAAATTGGTGATTAGAAATTAAGCAATGGCAGTATTTCACAAATGTGAACAGAAATTTATTAAATTGTGACATTTATCTGCTCACTACTTTGATAACATAGATCTATCCTATTTTTAATCCTGAATAATTTAAAAAATTACTCTACATTAAATATTTAACCTATTCAAAATTATCCTGTCCTAAATATATCAATTAAATGCATACATTATATGCAAGATCACTTTTATTAAACCAAATTAAATATTGAACTAAATTTAATAATTAAACTGGATTTCATATTAGATCAATTTAACACACAGTGTAAAAAGTTCAATTTGTGCAAGAATGAAAGGGTAACAGAAATAAATATTGGATAGGTTTAAAAAAAGAAATGACTATAAATTTAGTTAATGAAATATCCAACATGTAAAATTTTAAGGTGATATTATATGACATATGTACATATATGTGTGTGTATTCCTGTGCTGAAGCATGTAAAGATAAAAAAAATTTGTTTACTAAAGTGGACCATTACTCTGGACATATATACCAAGATATTCATGATTTCCTAGAATTCTTGGGCACCACCAGAGCATGTATTTTCCCTCATAAAATATAGTTAGGTAGAATTAGAACCCTGAAATTACCTCCTCAACCCCTTACGAGAGCTACCTTGTTTGTAATTAAAGGTGAATTGAGATGCTATCTGAACACTTAACTAGCCTTACACTCCAAGTTTATCCATTCATTGCAAACAATATTTATTGAGCACTTAATAGTGCTGGGCACTGTTCTAGGTGCTGAGAATATAGAAATGAAGAAAACAGCAAAATCCCTGCTCCTATGCAGTTTCATTGTGGTGGTGGTGGTGGTGGTAGCAGGGGTGGGGAGAACGGTGAAAGAACTAACCAAACAAACATACAACATGCCAGCAAGAAGTAGAAAAATAAAGCAGGGTAAGGAAAACAAAGATAGACAGGGAAGGGAATGATATTTTATTTGGGATGATTAGGAAAGGCCTATCCAAGAAGGTGATATTGGGGCATCATGACATGAGGAAGTTAAGTGTTTCTGACCCAGAAGAAATTTCAAGGCAGAGGAACAGTAAATGACTCCTCATACTTTTATCGCAGACTTTCAGAAGTACTTGGAAACTATCCTAAAGAGGAATATCAAATCTGAATATTCAGTATGTTTTAAAGATCATTAACATCCAGAAAAGATCTCAATCCTAAATCCTCTTGCAATTATCAATTTAGAAGTAAGTTTTTACACACAGAGACACAACATGTCCCAATGAAATTCAACTTGCACAAAATTTAAATCAAGTCTAGACTCTGATCAATCAGTGATATACAAAATTAGTGCTATCTTCTCTTTAACTTAAAGCATATCACAACTTGTTGTCCATGACTTTTGTAAAATACCGTAGTCCTGTTTCCTACCTTTGTAACCAGTACAGGTCCAACATGATTGAAACTTCTTTGATGATTGAAAAGCTGGAAGCATTTTGGAGTCCTCACTCTGAACATTCATTCTCACTTGGCTGCACTACCTACAGGAGTAAAAGGTATAGGAGTAACACTGCATGAATTCTAAAAGATATTAGTTGGAAGTTTCTTTGGGCCTAAAAGTCTCAGATAAAGGTTTTTTGGGGTTTTGTTTTGTTTTTAAGAAAGTGCTCACATGTGTGTGAGCAGCACAGGAAGAGGAGAGAGAGAAGGAGAGAGAATCTTAAGGAGGCTCTATGCCTAGATGTAGGGCTCCATCTCACCACCCTGAGATCATGACCTGAGTTGAAATCTTAAGAGTCAGAGGCCTAATCAACTGAGCCACCCAGTGCACCAAGCTGTTTTTTATGAAATCAATTTCTTTTTTTTAAGGTGTATTTATTTATTCATGAGAGACACAGAGAGAGGCAGAGATATAGGCAGAGGGAGAAGCAGGCTCCCCTCAGAGAACCCGATGCAGGACTCGATCCTGGACCCCAGGATCATGCCCTGAGCCAAAGGCAGACCCTCAATCGCTGAGCCACCCAGCCATCCCTATAAAATCAATTTCAGCAAATTTTTTGAATTTTATTTTGGGGGTCTATGAGTACCTTGCCTCTTGTGAGTTGATTTCATTGTATAACAATTGCTTAATTTTATATCAAAATTCCATTTTGAACTTTAGAGATCATGAAAGGAATCAAGCCAACACAATTCAGTTTAAAAAGTAGGAAATTTGGATGGCTGGCCGTTTTATACATTATTCTATTTTCCACTTCATTGTCATAGCTCTGCAAACACACACTGCCTCTCTGTCTCATGGAGTAAGTAGAACAGTGAAAGTTAGAACTCTCTCCATTAAGAGCTATCATCTGTGAAACTTGCTTCCCCAGGAGATGCCTTTTCCCATTGCTAGTCATTTTATCTAGCAAAGAATCTCTGTACTACTTGATAAAACTTTGCTTATCCCTAACTAAAATAGTGAGAAACCAAATTTATTCCAGTCAAATAAAAACCACTTGCCTTGTCAATGTATTGCTCTTAACTGTAAGTTTCTTAAGGTCTCAGAACAAAGTAATGGTTTTTGTTCTTGATCCCCCATACTTTAAACTAGTGTCTGGCATGCTATATGTACCCTCAAAATTGAATGTAATCAAACTAGATTAAAATACCCAGAGGCACACATTACCTCTACCTCCTAAATCCCCGTAGCTTGCCCTGACATGGTTTGGGCCAAGCTTCATTCAATAACCCTTGCTTTCTGTATATCCTAGCATTTATTATTTTATCCCAATAAACACATTTTAATGATAGTAGTAAAATGGTCCTAAACCTAAATATGGAGCAGCCCGGGTGGCTCAGCAGTTTAGCTCCTGCCTTTGGCCTAAGGTGTGATCCTGGAGACCCAGGATCAAGTCCCACGTTGGGCTCCCTGCATGGGGCCTGCTTCTTCCTCTGCCTGTGTCTCTGCCTCTCTCTCTGTCTCTCATGAATAAATAAATAATCTTAAAAAAATTAAATATGCTTTAGCAATTGTTCTCAAAACAGTATTCTCTTTTGTTTATTTTCCTTGATTTAGCTTGCAAGAAATGAGACACGTATGTGTTATAACCTAAACTCAAGCTCTCCACTATGCTCTCTTGATTAAGCTCCATTTTTGAGAAAATAAGATAGTCTGAATTACATTCATTTAGGGGCTTTTCCAGAATAATAATTTTTTTTTGAGAGAGAGAGAGAGAAAGAGAGAGCATGAGTGAGAGATGGAAGGAGGGGCAGAGGGAGAGGCGAAAAGAGAATCCTAAGCAAGCTACACACCCAGCTCAGAGCCCCACGTGGGGCTTGATCTCATGACCCAAAGATCATGATCTGTGCCTAAAACAAGAGTCAGATACTTAACTGACTGAGCCACCTAGGCACCCCAGAACAACAATTCTTGATACCAGCTTATTCTCAAATTAAAAAATAAAAAAGGATTTTATTCAGAATTAAATTGCAGTGTTCCTGATCATTGTCATGTACCTATTTTTAAAAAATGGCTTCCTTGTGTTCTTTTCTTCCGTTAGTTTCCTGTAATATGCAAGACAATATTGTGCACGTAAGCGCAAAACACACAAGATAGATTTGCTCATGCAATTTTGAAGTTGAAATAATTAGCTCTTCTTTGGAATTTTTACAAGAAATATTAATTCTTCTATTTATTGATAGTTTCACAATACTTTAGTACAATTTTGCAGTGACCAACATTTTTAATACAAAAGCTTTATTTTAGAACTTGCTATGCTCTGACTGTCATATAAGGCACTGATTCAAGAGAAGTGAAACAAGTTAGGATACACATGTACACTAGGGCTGGTCTTTGTAATTTTATTCAATTATTACTCCTTAATGTAAAAGAAAAGTTGTATCAGAACCATGATTTCTCTGGAAAATGGGAAAATGACTTTTAGAACATCAGATGTGTAAAAATAGAATACTGATTCAATAATTAGACATTATTAAAATCATTTGTTAAGATTTTTAAGATGACTTTTTTTTTTTTAATTTTTTTTTTTTTAAGATGACTTTTTAAAAGTAGACTTATACTTTATAGGATTCCTGGGTGGCTCAGCAGTTTGGTGCCCGCCTTCCGCCCAGGGCGCAATCCTGGAGTCCTGGGATTGAGTCCCATGTCAGGCTTCCTGCATGGAGCCTGCTTCTCCCTCTGCCTGTGTCTCTGCCTCTCCCTCCCTCTCTGTGTCTCTCATGAATAAATAAATAAAATCTTTAAAAAAAAAGTAGACTTATACTTTAATTTTCTACCTATATTTACACACTGATGTTTATGTGAGGTTTCTACATCCGTTTACATTACCCTAGATATCTTCATTCACTTTAGGAATTCACTGTGCTGAGAACAGATTTTGAGTAGCTGCTAGTCCATGAAGAATAAAAAAGTATGTGGAGTAGACCTGAATCAACTTCAGCATGGATGCAAGATGACCAGCATCCCAAAGCAAGGTTACATATGTTGATCCTCAGTCTAGGACTAAGAAAAATGAATGCTTAATGTTATAAATCACTGAATTTTTTGCTTTTTCAAAATTATGCAGTATTTCAGTAAGAGCAGATTCATACAGATAGTGTGTCCACATTAAGGGAGAAAAAAGGAATGTTTCTGAGAAACAATAGCTAATTTAGTAATACAATAATATAAGGGTAGTCAATCATTTTAATAATGAAAACTATGGCATTTTTCTTTAGGTTCCAGTGAGTGATCTCTGTGAATAAACCCAAATAAAAAGGACTAAGTCTTGACTTAAATATCCATCTGAATATAAAATAAAGACTTAGGTTATAGACTTCTTTATCAACAAACATGTGCGACCAACTGTGTCTCATTCTTCAGCATCCATAATTTTTAAGGTTCTTGGGAAATACAAATTGAGACACATGTTTAGCTTGAAGAATCTTTGAAAATTTTTCATGCCTCATAATACAATTAATGCCTGGGAATCAAGTAATGCCCCATCCCAACCTGTATATAAAATTTTGCTTTTTCAAAACTTGCATAACCTCCAAAATTATAACAACTTCCCAATTCTCCTCTGACCATTTGAGTCTTTCTTCCACACAAAACCTTCATGACGGAGAGGAGTAATATCAGGAAAATTCAAACATTCACTTCTTCTTCTAGGGATTCTCTGACTGTCCTTTTAGAACTTTTACTATGAGCACCCGAGAGAGAAAGAGAGGTTATTTTTTTCTGAGAGAATTTGTTTATTTGTTCTTGGAAACTAACTGCAAGCATATATGCATGAATAACCCGAGTCTGTGAAACAACATTATATCCTTAAAATAGATTTCCCCTTTTGCTTACAGAGTAATGAAAATATTTTTGTCTTCCTGTTGCTTGAAATTAATTAATAGAGAAATTATTTGTAGGAGTGGGGATTGTAATTGACAAGACCTAAAATATGAAACTGGCTGAAGTAAGATTAGATAGGAAGCATCCATAACTGAGCCTAGTCATTCTTATGAGAGTGAGCATACTATTTAAATTATTAAATTATCCTCTTCATTTTCTTAGGAATTAAACTATGCTATAGAAGATTTAGTAGAAAAGGGGTGCTTAGGTGACTCAGTTGGTTAAGCATCTCACACTTGGTTTTGGCTCAGGACATGATCTCAGAGTTGTGAGACCCAGCCCTGAGTCAGGCACTGCACTCAGCGAGGAGCCTGCTTAAGATCCTTTCTTTCTCTCTCCCTGGGGTGCCTGGATGGCTGAGTTAGTTGACTGACTCTTGGGTGGACAGATCATGAACTCACGGTTGTGCGATCAAGCCCCACATCAGGCTCCATGCTCAGCAAGGAGACTGCTTGGGGTTCTCTCTCTTTCTCTCTCTCTCTCTCATCCTTTGCTCCTCCCCCATTATAACACTTGCACCCATGTGCACTCTTTCTCTCTGAAATGGATAAATCTTCAAAAAAAATGGCAGAACAGTAGAGAATATTTGCATTTCCCACAGAAACTGTAGCAAAGCTAGCACTCACAAAAACTGAAATGGAATAGGAGAACTGTATATATTTCTTAAGAAAAAAGCTATTTTGCCATAGACAAAGATCTAAGCTCTGATGAAGTTTAAGTGATATTTAACTAATGAAAAGCCTTGCTGAAACCCAGTGTTTTCCAGTTCTATTATACCCTGAAGCCAGAGCAATAATTGGGAAATAATGTAGGCATTTACCTAAAATGTACCGCCACTAGGCAATGTTCACACACAATCATTGCTAGTAACCGTGAATGTACTACATAAATAGCACATGAAATCCTAACTCAAAATCTTCTCAGGACTGACCTTCAAAATCATGGAGAAGAGAAAATCCCCCCCAGCAGACAGAATTGAGGCAGCCAGATTGGCTGACCCAGCTGCTACCAAACTTAAGAGAGTTTGATAATAGGCAAAACTGTCTTATCGGTCTTGAAGCACTTTTACACATCCAAGAGGCCAGCTGAAGGAAAGACAGCATTATACATAGCTCCTAGGGTTAAGAGTTGTAGAACAATCCCTGAGGGCATGTTATTTACTGATGGAACAGAGTTTCTATGAGGATTTCATTCCAAAAGTTGCAGTGTTTTCCCCAAACTTCAAACGCTTCAAGAAAGATATTAGAGTTTTGTGACTATATTTGATATAAACCAGATCTAACTTTTTTCTGAATAATATTATAAAATGTTTATGTTTTCACATTTTTAGTCATCTTTCCCCCATAGCTTTCTTCATTGATTCTCCTCCATTTCTCTGTGTCTTACTTGTGATTCTTAAATCATAGCAATGTTTATTACTTGGGCCTTTTATATTTTATACATGTTCAACACAGCCAGTAATTATTTCAAATATCATTTAGTCATTTGGTGATATAATAGAAATGGAATATCATAATTACTCTTCAATCTAGAAGTTTTGAGTATTCAGAATCAAGTGCAATTTCTCTGTGTGAGACATCTGAACTTCCCACTTGGGTCAAAATGTAAACTGGAAAGGATTGCTGGTGAAGGAAAAAAATAAAAATTCAAAGGAAATCAGGCTAAGGAAAGAAGATACTGAAAGTGAGATCTAATGCTGGCTTCCAGCATGATTAGCATACCCTTGACATGAGAAAAGATTTGGCAGAGAATTATTGTACCTATGATCCAGTTCAGTTGGTATTCTACTTAGGTCCTAAATCTCATGCAAAACTCTTAGCCACATGTTCATCAGAAAAGGGGTGCAGGTTGAGGAATTAGTCCTGAGTATCAGGTTGCTACTAGGACTAAGAAGCACTAAACACAAGAAATAGTATTCCTATTGACAAGTGAGGGCCATGCTGATGACCTTGAATGGGACATTTGACATTCTACCTATCTGAAAATGAATATTTGATATGGACATACTTGGTTTTTAGCCTCAGAGGACAGATAACTGTTTCCCACCAAACTTTTAATGCTCTTATTTTTAGTATTTATGATACATATTTAGACAACTTGTTTTCTCGCGTGACAATGAAAACCAAGCCACTGACTAGGCTTGTGTCCAAGATATGGATAGTGAAGCCCATAGTTTAAAACCATTGTAATGTAAGAGTGTTTGTGGTGAGACACAGCACACTGGAGGTGCTCAAGTACAGAAATAGCAAAGGGTGGAGTTCCCATGTTGACAAAGACTCAGCTGCAATTATCCTGGAAAGACGGCAAGCTTCCTGATGGTATATTACATTTTGTGAAGCTGTAGAAGGACTTCCCAAGGAAAGAGTCAATAAGAAAGCAAGAAATATGGAGATTTATAAAGATCAACAATGGGATATAGAATGGAGATATTCAGTATAATGGTAAAATTATAATAGAAATAATATAAAAGGGCAAAGGAACTTAGAGGACCATGTAATAGAGGGGAGAGCAGAGGGCCTACAGCAGAGCCTCTGGGACTTGCATTAGGAAAGTTAGTCAGAGCCAAAAGGAGAGATGGAAATAAAAGAGCAGGGAGAGAGTAATTACATAGCAGAACAAAGGGATGATCCTCTCACTTCCAGGAGAGGCAAGCAGGTCTGGTCTGTTTTTATAGATAATTATTGCCAGTCAGCCCTAAGATCTTCCACTCTGGGACCTCACTCTAAAAAACTAAAAATCTCACTATGTCCAAACCCTCATGATGTCTTCTTCTATTTCCTCTTTCAGGGGTACACAATTTTAAGGAAATAAATGTACCCTGAGCCAAGGGTGATGGGGAAAAAATGGTTGTACCTTGTGTAATCCTTGCTGATTGCAGAACATTGGGCCAATTCTGTGTGTCACAGAATTAGAGTGATTCCGGTAGGAGATTTTTACAGCCTCATAAGAACTTAATAGTAATCAAAGAGGTTTTCCTTCTTCTGTTAAAAAAGAAAAAGTAGGGGGCTGAGAAATCAGGGGAAATTGTTCACCTGAGTGTCAGAGGGGACCAGTTTCCCATTAGCAGGCTAGTCCTGCTGGACCAGTTCATTAACCACAAATGCTTTGTTCCTTGGCGGAATGTTTTTCAGCCCTGATGAGCTTGGCTTTGAGTGCCTCCCCGGAGGAGGGAAGACTAAGTGTTGGGAACACAGCAGGCTAAGCCTATGTGTTCTAAGGAGAGTGTACAGTTGCTAATAAAGTGTTTGGATTTTTCTTTTCTTCTTTTCAGGTGCAGAAAGCTCTGGGGACCCTGATGGGTTGCTTGAATATTTTGATCTCTGTCTAAATCTATGCAGTTTTTGTGCATCTAAAAATAGGTCTTCAAGAGAAAGCATCACTTGATATGTATTCAGAAGGAAAAGGAGGGCATTTTATCAAACAAGTTAAAAGTAAGTGCATCTGCAATGACCTTATGCCCCAAGATACACAGTCATAGGGTCTAAAATCATTGAATGAGACCTCAAAAGTCTAACCTCCCATTTCATTCATAGTCAACATCTCAGGAGGTAGCCTCCTCCTGAACATACAGAATGATAAAGGAGGGCCTGCTTGTCAAGACTGCCTTTTCATTTTCAGCCATTCCTAATTATTCCATCATCTAGCCACTGGTCTCAATTCTGCCATCTGGGGTCTATTAACACAAGTCTAATTCCTCAGCCATATTGTTCATCAGATTTTGGAAAACACCATGTCCTCTTTCAACATTTTTTTTCAGACTAAATAGTCCTAATTATTTTGGCACTTTTTATACGAAATACTATATTATATTGTTTTGAGTCTTAGAAACTCTGCGCTAGCCTATTAGGATGGTTTGGTTGTAGGTGACTGAAATCCAAAGGAGACAAATTAAGGCAAAGAAGGAAATGTATTGGGGTCCCTGGGTGGCTCAGTGGTTTAGTATCTGCTTTGGACTCAGGTCACGATTCCAGGGTTCTGGGATCAAGTCCAGCCTCAGGCTCTCTGCAGGGAGCCTGCCTCTCCTTCTGCCTCTCTCTTTCTGTGTCTCTCAGGAATAAATAAATAAATAAAATTTTAAAAAGAGGGAAATGTATTCTACAAGAACTGGAGTGTTTCACAAAATCCAACAATTTTGGGTCAATTATCCTCTGGACATTCTTTTAACAGTAAAGACTCTTTTTAAAATATGATGAAAAGAGCCTCAATAATTTCTGACCAGATTAAAGTATTTTATCCATTAACTCCTCTTTTCTAACCAGTACATGTCTACTAATGCAGCAATTCTCATTCTACACAGTGTAGGTGGAGAGTGTGTTTATATTTAGAGGCATTCTCTCACTGCCTGGGTGGACTAAGGGCATTAGTGGGCGGGGACTGTGGGTACTAACTCTCCTCCCAAACAGACCATTCTCTGAGATGAAAAATTATCCTGCCTGCCCGAAATGGTCCATGGAGAAATACTGTTAATATAGTCAAAGTTTTAGGAAGCTGCATCACAACTTCACGTGAAATTTTACTAACTCAAATCTCTGTCTATTCTAAATTTTCCAGTTGAATTTTTCAATCTAAATGTAAGCTTCATATTTAACTTACTCTCTTTATTGTTTACTACATACCCCCACACTATTACCTATCAGTATTAGTTTTTTTTTAATTTTTTTTTAAATTTTTATTTATTTATGATAGGCACACACAGAGAGAGAGAGAGAGGCAGAGACACAGGCAGAGGGAGAAGCAGGCTCCATGCACCAGGAGCCCGACGTGGGATTCGATCCCGGGTCTCCAGGATCGCACCCTGGGCCAAAGGCAGGCGCCAAACCACTGCGCCACCCAGGGATCCCTCAGTATTAGTTTTTAAAGAAATCTTGAGGAAGTCATTGGAGAGGCACTGTAAAGTAGTGGCAATATTATAGGCTGAAATCAGATGGACATGGTTTAAGTATTGACTTTACCACTTTCAAAATGAACAATGAGAAATAAATTAATTCACCTAGTATCACCTCTGCGAACTGAGGATATACTAGTTAACTCACCATTTGGTTGTGAAAATAAAATGAGAGAACCCAAGACAAAATTGCTGAATGCATGGTGGCAGTTGTACTGGTAGTTATTATTACAATTATTCACAAATTGGATGGAAATGCCAGAGATAGACTCATTATGTATAGATACAAAAGTAATCATGGACCTGTACCTTGTCCACTGGAGGCCTCCATTTAGAATGATCTCATTCCATTAATTGTCATCCCCAGAGGGATCCCTGGGTGGCGCAGCGGTTTGGCGCCTGCCTTTGGCCCAGGGCGGGATCCTGGACACCTGGGATCGAATCCCACGTCGGGCTCCCGGTGCATGGAGCCTGCTTCTCCCTCTGCCTGTTCTCTGCCTCTCTCTTTCTCTCTCTCTGTGTGTGTGTGTGTGTGTGTGTGTGTGTGTGACTATCATAAATAAATAAAAAAAAAATTTAAAAAAAATCATCATCCCCAGATTAGATCCTTAGCATCATAGGCTGTAGTTGTCAATTACTTTTAGCATCTTAGGTCATAAAGTGTCTATTGTGTATGTTTCTTGAGCTTCAGTTCCACCTAAATCACCATGTCTAGTCTTAAGAGAATCCCCTTACTAGAGAAGAAGCAAAATCTGTTTCAAGTAATCTAGGATTCACTATTTTTTTCCAATGGAAAGCTAATTAGCAGAGTAAAGTTGCAAGGTTTTTTTTTTTTTAATCATTCTGTTCCAGCATATATTTTAAAATATTCACAGAAATCCTAAAATTTGGGCATAATTATAAACACTTCAAATGCAATCTTCAAATGCAATCATTTACATTCCCACATCAAAGTTTATTGACTAGGCAATTATCTGTGGATCCAAATAAATGATTAAATTCTCCCAAGCCCTCAGGCAACATAGATCATTGCTGGAGCACATGGTTCTCCTTTAACTTAGGATCTGAATGAAATAGACATATGTTCAGTCTGTTTTTTTGAGGAAAAAGAGACCTGTAAATGTTGCTCAGATTTAAGGAAAAATAAAACAAAGAAAACATGTAAAGATCCAAGTGTATCTCTGTGTCCTGATGTGGCATCTTTGAATCAACGAGAGAACTTAATTTAGAAAAGCCAGATGAACAGTATCCTCATGACAGATTTTCTTTACCCTCCAGTGGATAAAAATGCCAGGCATGTAGCAATTATCACATCTTTTAGGAATGCCCCATTTGGGTCATTTAGGAATATGTGCTATTTCCTATATCCTGAGAATATAGTATCATAGCAGTGCTCCACATAAACAAAACTCACTGGTCTGGTTGGGGGTATGACCCAGAGCAGAGAGGAAGATGTAGAAGGAGGCTTTCTCCACACATTGCATGCTGCTGCACCTGTACATTGTCCCCTTAAGGAAGCACTGACAGTAGCCCACACCCTGCAACTGTCTAGGAAAATACATGCCAATAGCGACGGATGCCCTCAGGTAATTCCATCATCTGCTTCTTCTTTGATAGTGTTACTCTGATCATTTATATTTTTCAGGAACTCATCAAACCACATCTACCTAAAAGCTCCCATGTGTTGGACTCCTGGGAAGGTACAGGGTTATAAACCCCAAAGAGTCACAGTCACTCACAGTTTAGTGGGAAATTAAGGATTTCAGGGTCTTCTGTAATAAAAAGCATATATACTACTGCCTCTAAGACACATCAATTTATTCTTTCTGACATGTATATCATTTTTTACATATAGAAAAATTTGTAAAGAGAGATATGGTATTGGAACTGAAAGGGATGTTTTTAAAGTTAAATTAGCTGTGGCTAAATCCTGTCAAATCCATAGTTAACTAATAATCATCAAGGGTCTATTTCTAAGTACTCTTGCTCCATTTAATTCTCCACGCAAACCTATGACACAGATTATTTTAATCTCCCCTTAATAGATAAAATAGAAAAACAAAAAGACTGTTTAGGCCAGCAAAGAAAGGTAACTTGCTGAAGATCACACAATAATATTTCTAGATGAGTAATTTTGATGGTGATATGCAAAATGATATTAAATATATATATGCACATGCATATTTTTATAAATGTACATGCATACATAAAAATATTTTCACTTGATGCCTTAAGACTTTGTTTTTCAATGTTATATATATAATCTAAAATTCTTTGTATATGCTTAGAACATATTGATATGAAACAGTAAGCATAGTATTAAGTAGCTCATATCATCTTTTTTGAGCTTTCAGATATTTTACATATATTAGCATATTAAACACCAATAAGAATACTAGTAATAAAAAAAAGAATACTAGTAATAATCATTATTTTTCTGATTGCCAATAATTTTGCTGGCAGTAGAGCATGTGTAAGTCAATCGAAGCAGATTTTATTTTTACACTTCACAAATGGAGAAATGATGAACCAGAAACCTAAAATAACTTACCCAAAATGACAGGGCAAGTAAGCAACAGGACTAGTCAAGGCTCGAACCCAGATTTTCTGGCTCGAAAGCACACATGTACCAAATATACATATGAGGAGAAATTTGACCTGTTATGGGCTTTATACCCTGATCACCCTTCTCAGCTGGTGGGAGATGTATGAGAAATTTTTATGTGCATGAAAAACAGCTTGTACCAAGCACAGAAATGTTGTTGAAAATGTTGCAAGCTCAACAATGGCGGAGGTTCTAGAAACTTCAGTTTCTACTCCCTCCGAAACTTGAGTTCTCAACTTTCTATTCAGGACTGGGCACAATAATGTTCTCAGTCAGATTCGCTGTCTGCATGTGAAGCCAAGTCAGAACCATTACATTCACCCATTGCCATCTACACAAGAGGTTAGGAAGTAAATGCATTTTTGTCCATTGTTTCTTTTATGATGTTAAGTCATAAATTATTGCACAAGCAACTGAAAGTATAACATGTGATTAGTTTAAAATACTTCAGTATACAAATATCCAAATACAGGTACCATCTAAGGAAGCTGGGTTATGTTGACCTGATATTGACTAACAAAAACATTATATGTTCCAATGCTTGAAGCCATGTTTGGCCTCCATAGTTTTTTTTTAGTAGGATTGGATAACTCCCTAATGAGGTCAAGTAAGTGGTTTAGTCATGGTATAAATCAAAGCAAAATTTAAATGTTGATTAACAAAATGTCTATCGCATGCGAAGCCACGTGCATTGCACTCATAACATACACTGAGCTATTTTCACAGACAGGTTATTTGAACAAAGATTTCAGAGGAACATTCTAACAGCGAGGAAGAAAACAAATTGAAATAACATTTAGATAAGTACCTGGCCTGGCCTGGCCTGCAAATTGAGCAGGAGTAGAATAGCTGCATGGACTGTGCCTTCTGTAATCTGTGGTCTGCTTGGAACTGCATCTGTATTTTGATGGCAAATTCAGAGGGAGAGAAGACAGAGTAACTGCAAGCTTGGCTTTTCTTTTCTAATAACCTTTGCTCCGCTCTAGGATTTCTGACTTCTATGGGGTGGTAGGGTTTTATATTTTACAGAGTGAGATCATTTTAAAAATACAGTTATGCATGCAGGCAATTAAGATTAAAGTCAACCTCCCCTTCACACTCCCTAGTAATATGCTTCTGTATCCAAAAGATAAGAACTTGAGAAATGGCTCACAGGGACAGGCCAATGGGCCTGGAGTCCAGGGCTCCATTGCTGACAGCGATGGCAAAGGGTTTTATACGGGATTGCATGGCCGCCCTCCATGACATTAGCCTGAAGAAGCAGGAGATGTATATTAAGAACACCTGGTGACCTTCACTAATCTGTTATGAGTCTAACATCTAAGGATTTATTTAGATTCTTTGTGAACTTCTACATTTATTTGGCCTCCGATGCCTTTGTTGTATTAGGCAGCCTTAGACTCAGCAGCATCAAATACCCTTTGTTTCAGGCCACCCTTTCACCTGCTAGTTGAGTGAACTTGGCAAAGCCTTTTACTTCTCAGAGCCTCGGCCTGTTTGCCCGTAAAAATGAAACAACAACTGTCCTGCCTATACAACTGAATGTCAAACTGGTTACTTCAAACAAGTGAGAAACTTAGGGTGAAAATGCGATGGTCTCAATGTAATAGTAATGTTCTAATCACCTTCCCAAATCCAGAAACTGGTCCCGAGGCTGGCTGCAGACTACTCGGAGAACATTATCTGTATGTGAAATTTGGAGCTTTCCCCAGACTGTCCTTCTTGCAGGTCATTAAGAATGCAACATAAGAGCAGCATGGCATTTGGTCTTGAATACACAATTGTTCATTTATTTCACCTAGGGAAGTACCCTTTATCCTTGTCTTTCATTCCCAAAATCAAAACTAATTTGTTTAAAAAATAAATATTAAGTACTATGTTCACAGGCTGCTCTCTGATGACAAGTAATTTTGACATTGTTTTATACACCTATGCATACTGCTGTTTTAAAAAAAAGAACTCAATGCATTTTTTTTTAAGATTTGCAAACGGTGCCATCTCTCCTACGTTTACTTACCCCTCAACAAAACCCAGCGTTTGGGTAAACAAGAACTGCTTCTTCCAGAAACTGTGTTATTTTTCTACAGAGAGGAAATAAGACCTTTACTGTGAAAAAGAAATCTGAGGAAAGAACACATCAGTTTGTGAGAAAAAAGAACAAAGAGTAGAAAAAGTAACCCCCCTCACAGAAGAATAAACAATGTGATCAATTTCCAAAAGATTCGCAGAGATTCAAGCCATTAAATAAATTTCCCAAAGTCTAAATACATTGAACCAGCCAATGTGTCTTTTGCCTTTTTCAAAGTACTTCCCAATTTGTAATTTTCTATCAGTTATCTACACTTTACCATTTCTGGCATGTACTGACCTTTCCATATTAATGTGTTCTTTACTAGATTTACAATTTTGCTAATACAGCTGTCAGGAGAGCGTTGTTGTAAGATGTGAGGATGGGAGAGGTCAGCAGTTTCAGTAACACCCTTTTTAGTAAGATCATGAATTTATAAAGATGGTACAGAACTGTAGCCAACTCTCTGAGATCCTTTAAACTGGGGTACGTAATAAGAGACAGTGGGACATTGCAAATAATATATCTTAATCTCAAAGAGCAGATTTAAGAAGAAGGGAAATTGACAAATTCCAGGAAAGATGAAGCCTTCTCTCCTTCAGAGAGCTAGTTCAAATTGAAAGAATGACTCTAGAAATTCCCTGTGTCCACCTTTGTCTTTACCAAGATACTTCCTCTTTTATAAGCAGTGTTTTGTTCTAAATGATTTAGTCCTAATTTCACCCTGCTAATGATCTTTCCCCTCCACTTTCATTGAAATATTTATAAAGTAAATTCAGGAAGATAAGAGTGGTATTCCTTTGAGGCCTGCACAGCACCTAACCTGTTTTAAGTTCATTGTATGAAGCCATCCCATGCGATGGGCTGACATGCCCTATCTGAGACTATATGACATTCAAAACACGCTAAGCGCTTTGTCTCATCTTATAATCATTGAACAAGTAGTTTTTAGAGCCCTTGTTTTAGTTTCTTCATTCATCTTAAGACCAAGTCACAAGAACAACCTTATTTGTTTTTAATTGTCTTGCCCCGTCTCTAAAATATCTGTAATTGTTTTACATTTGAATCAAATTTATTAACAGACATACGGGTATAATAGAGAAATCACTCCAGCTGGTGAAGCCCTGAGCTAAGCCCACAATAATCTGATCATTTGCGAATCATTGTCACTTGAATGTTTTCTTGGTACAGCTTAATTATGACTCAGCTCGGTCCAGAGTATAATGCACTTCCTGGGAAAAGAGGAAATTGAGAGTTCTCACTACAAATAGGGTGAGCTTTGTTATTCATGTAGATCTCTCCTGCACAACTAAACATCTGCTAATAAATTTGTTTCCAGGCTGCATGATAGCTTTTACCTTCATCATTCAAACCTGGCATAAAATTTATGTCAACTGAGAATTCATGTTATTTACTCATTGCTAACTATTTCGATCTCATTAAAATTTTAGTCTGTAATACCCTCTGGAAAATTAGAAATGTTTATAAAAATAAGTGCACAAATAAGAGAGAGAGACATTTTGCCTTTTTTCCCAGAAGCCCTTTGACAGGTGGTCACCTTGAAATTATGCTGTGATAATACAGCCGTTTTTAAAAAAATGATCTTGATATAGAAGGTAATCAAGAGCTCTTGGGAGCCACCTCTGCATTTTTCCAAGCAATCTTTTCTGCAGTTTAAATGTGTTCATACAAATCTTAAATGACATATAAAGCAATTTTTCCCTTCAAACTATGTAGATCAGTCATAGCATTATAATTAAATGTCACAGAATGGCAAATAATTATCTTACTTAAATGGTTAATATAGGAAAAATCCATCAACTATCAGTGCTGAATATGTAAACACAGTACTTGTTGCTCTATTGATATAATTAAACTTAAAAGCAGATTTTATTTATGTGGCCCCATCTGCCACTGGCAAATCATGTTTGAGAATTGGTATTTGACTAGAGGTCACAAAGTCCACATGACTTTAATTCCACTTTACCCCACCTGACTTAGAAGAGTATTCAAGTATAAAAACCTCAAGTCCCTACTTGCCAAAAAAGAGTACCAGGGTCAACATTTTCTGTGTGAAGGACCTAGTCCATTTATGATTCGTAACAACTTTCCTTGCCTCTTCCTGTCTTTCACTTCCAAATGTTTCTTACTACCTCAGCAGATTCTTAGAATTCACTCTGCTAACTGAGGCCTTGTTCATCTCTTCCAAGGGATGAAGACTAAACTAATCTTAAAGTTCACTGGCAGTTAAAAAACAAAAACAAAAAAAAAACTATTCAGCTTCTACCTTCCAGAATTTTACTTAATTCTGCAAAGGTCCACTGAAAAATTCAGTTATTGTGATTCAGTGTGGTACCACACTGTCGAATCCATCTCTCAGCATCCTCTCCCTGTTTATTATACTAGGGACCATCATTATTCAATTCTCTGACTTGGGGTGGCTGCTTTACTCTCCAAGAGTATACACTTCTAGGAAGAAACAAGGAGTTTGAGAAGAGGCCTCCGAAATCTCACTCATACCCATTTCTCTTCTGACAAGGCCTAGAGCCCTTCTGCAAATTTGATGGTCAGGCCATGCCAAAAGTATCCAGCGAAAATGCAGGGCAGATATGGCAGTTAGACAACAGAAGGGATATGGTACAAACTTCCCATACCAGTTCATTCCACTGATCTCGATGCTGCTGTATACACTGGAACAAAGATCAGCAAAGGAAAGCCACAAGAAAACAAATAACAATATTACTCAGAAAAAGAAAAGACCATGTTCTCCCTTAGTTATTCCTGTTGAAGAGTGTGTATCAATCCACAGGGGAAGAAAGGTTGGAAGTTAAAACCTGAACCACACTCTTACAAACATGTACAATGTATGTGTTACAGATATATTAAAGAAGCAAGCCTCCTGGGTATAAGAATAAAACAGCGTTTTGTTTTGTTTTCTCTCAACAACTTTTTAAAATGTGTTTAGTGGGAAAAGTTTCTCTCCTGCCCCTGGATGAAAACTCCCACGGTCCCATAACTTTTCCCGACAATCTTAGGCAACAAGACATCTTATGGTTTAATCATAATGCAATCACAGTGTAGTCATCAAAAATATCTAATTCTTAAAACTGATCAAAATTCAAAACTTGGTTTGAAGTTAAATCTTTTCCATACTCTATCTGAACCTGTACCAAACAGTAGGTCAGGGAAGAGGATTGTGATTCTCTTTTTTCCTTATGCTCAATCCCTCTTCCTCATCTTACTCATCAGGGTGTTTGATCATATTTCACCTGGTATGACTGGGGAGGGAGAAAAGGGGAAAGCAGAAAACAAAATCTTACTTGATGAGTATTTTGTTAAGTTGAGTTTGTGCTCCCCAGACCTGGCATGTATTTAAAGCTGACTGCATGTTTGATGGGTGATTTTCATTGGGGTTTGTTTGTTTGTTTGTTTGTTTTTGAGCTCTCTTATGTGAAGTTCCTTTGATACAGTTAAGGCAGGCCCTTCAATTTGGTCTATAGAACTCCATAGAATTATCTCTTTTTGCTAAGGTTTCTTTGTTCCTACGGGCAGCATTCCTGGAAAAGACTGAGAAAAATACTTTTTTGTCTGCCTCTGTCTCACCATGTGTATGTGCATATATGTGCATGCGTGTGTGTATGTGTGTGTGGGGGTGTGGGTGTGGGTGTATGTCTGGCATGGCATGGCTCATAATGTACCAGATGTATACATGTACTATTACTTTAAACAGACTCAAGGAGTGCACACCAAGCTTTGCACAACAGTAACCTTTATCATCACTCCTACCTCCAGGACAATTAATCAGGTCACATCTCCTGAGAGGGAGTCAAATACTGATCCACTAGGATGGCTGCATTTTGAAGACATGTGTAAGTTCTCCAAGAAATCCTGGTAAAGTCTTCTCATAAGACTTGAGGTGAGTGGAAGTCACAGAGCACCTCTTCCCAAACAAATCCTCCTCATATCCTTTTTCTTCCTCTCCAAAATCCCAATCTTTATATACTCCCCAAGATGACCTTTGGGCTCAGTGATTCACTTGAAGGACTCCCTTCAAGTTGTTATACTCATGGTTACAGTTTATTACAGAAAAAGGATGCAGATCCAAATCAGCAAAGTGAAAAAACATAGACAAAGACCAGGGGAAACCTAGTACAAGCCTCCAAGGGTCCCCTCCCAGAAAGTTGCAGGGGACACAATTCTCTCGGCAATGAGGTATGACAACACATGAAAAGTATTATCAATCAGGGAGCTCACTCAAGCCTTGGCATCCAGGGATTTGACTGAAGATTAGTTACATCGACAGGCAGCAGCAGTACAACTGGCCTTAGCCACTGAGTCTACATAGTGCAGCCCAGAGCCTCAGACATACAGCAATAGGCATTCACGAAAGTCACTTTGTTAGCATGAGCTATTGGTCAAACACTGCCCAAAGCTTGAAGCATGCTAAGGCCCTCAGACTGGGCAGGATACTCTAAGGGCTCAGGGATTATATCCCCCAGCAGCAGGTCAAGGGCTAGTCCTGCTGAAGACAGACTTTAATTTGCAGGTGCAGGGTTTAAAGAACTCAAGCCTGCTGAGTTAACCCTTCACTTCACAGATTCTCACTAAGATTGAAAATTAGTGTGGGCTGCTGATTCCTTCTTCAAAATCAAACTTGAGGGAATTATAGAAACCAGAGAGTATCATAGGACATAACAATGAACGACAACAACAAAAAGGCAATATCCCTAGGGAATCTGAATTTGGCCATAAAGTTACCATAAAGTAGTTAAAATGTGGGAGTTTGAGGGGTGGTGGGAAAAAGAGGATTCAAATGTCATGCTGTGAATGGCCAAGAAGCAGTGAGAATATAGGTTGGAAGAAAACTTAGCTCTTACCTCTCCCCGCACTGCAATGCGGCAAACTCAGTTCACTTTTCATCATTGAGACCAGAAGGAGTAGCCCAAACTGCCAGCCTCAGAAGAATGAAATCTGAGTAGCACCAGAGCTCTGCCAAAGCAGGGGACTGAGGAAACAAGGTCATGATTATTTAGCTGCCCTCTGAGTAAATCAAGAAAATGACAACTAGAAATAGACCGCTGAATCTAGCAACAAGGAAGTCACAGGTAATCACAAGTAATCTTCATAAAAGTAGTTACTGGGGAGATATGAAGGTAGAACTAAGGTATGGAGGTGGAGAGGCAGATAAAAATTGATTGAATTATATTTAAGAAAGAGCAGTGAGAGAATTAAATTATAATTATTTAATAATATTTAAATATTAAATAATAATTATTTTTTTAAAAAAAGCTCTCTCCCCGAGTGTGACTCTAAGGAAAGAAATTAGACAGTAGCTAGAAAGAAAAGGGAATATCTATTAGAAGAAAAGAGAGAGGGTAGTAAAGGAAATAAGGGAGAATTGCTGAAGCCCTGTGCCTGAGTAGACTGGGACTGGATTCTAGTACCCGATTGGAGGGGCTGACCTTAGCTAGAAGTAAAGACAGTTCATCCATAGTTCATTAATTTGGGTTCCCCTAAAGACAGAGCCAGAGACAAGAATTTCATGCAAGTAGTTTATTTGTTGGGACTCCTAGGAAGGGAAGCACAGGTAAGGAATTAAGAACACTGACACAATCTTAAAAAATCCAATAAAGAATGTGTTATTAACCCCAATTACCAATTTGAGAAACTGGAGCTCAGTCTCTCTAGGGACCTTCTAAAGATCCATGGAAAATGGACATCAAATGTGTACCACTCAAGGAAAGAAAACCTGGGACCTGCCATGCTCTGTTGGTTGACTGTTACCCCTCTGAGAATTGACTCTCTTCTGCACACCCTGGATTGATGGAAGTAGTTAGGTTACACAGAGTTACACAGAGGGGCTAGAATTTCAGGTGGAGGAAGGAAGGGATACAAGAGGCAGTTAAAAAGTAATGTATAACTGGATAAAAATATTATAAGAAATTAGAAACATATGACATAGTTATGAGAGTGTGGATGCTTGCAATTGAGATTATGGACATGTTGCCATTGCTAGTAAGGAAAAGGACTAGACTAGTTTCCATGGAATTGGAGTCTACAGCAGGCTGTGAGACCAGATGATTGAAACAGAGGTCAAACTGAGAATCCAGTGTATTGAATGATTATCCATGTGAATTATGAAATCTCAAAAATTTAACAAATGGCATGTTGGAAAGACATAAGCCAGGAACTAAAATCTTCAAGTAAATTAAAAGGAGTGCCCTAGGAATTGGTAGATGCCTATAGCAAAAGGATAGTATGCAATGATACACTCAAAGGCTCAAACATTGTTTAAGATTACATGAGCATGAGGGTAATAAAAAATATACTAGGGGGATCTCTGGGTGGCTCAGTAGCTTAGCGCCTACCTTTGGCCAGGGGTGCGATCCTGGAGTCCCGGAATCGAGTCCCGCGACGGGCTCCCGGCATGGAGCCTGCTTCTCACTCTGCCTGTGTCTCTGCCTCTCTCTCTCTATGTCTATCATGAATAAATAAATAAAATCGTTTAAAAATATATTCTAAATTTTGTATTGATTTTATTATTATATTTTAAATTGTCTACAGTAAACACATTTCCTGGACCTAGAGAATACTGCATATCCACTACCTTGGTACATTTCAGAATGTGTGCAGTATATACTAATGATATGAGATTGTTTTAGTTTTAGTGATCCTAAGGGTAGGGAGATTTTCCAGAAGAAGCAGTAAGAACTAAAAAAATAAAAATTTAAAAAAAATTTAAAAAACCCACCTCTGTCATGCTTAGGCACAACGGTATGAGATATATAGGAGAGATCATTTGAGGGGGCTTCAAAAGAGGCAATGTTCCAGGGGTCAGCCAGGAAAAAGAGTTGAAGCACTACTGACTGTTCCTTCAGGAGTGCATAGTGGGTTATCTTAGGTATTGGGAGTATGTGGGAGGTATTCAAAGGATTTGAAAGGGTTGCACAGTCTCCAAGGTCAGCCAGGTGTTAGCATGGAAGAAGAATGTGCAGAGAATATTCAGAGAAATAGCTGAAGATTTCGGGTATTTTGCTAATTATTAACCGATTTCCTGAGTGAGGTTGTTTTAGGAGCCCAAAAGGGTGGATATTTGATTACTAAGGGGATTGTCAAGAGTCAGATTGGAATTAAATCTAGACTATATGAAACTATTAATTCATTAAAGAAATCTAAAACCATTAAAGAAATAGAATCAATAGCTTTAAATCCACCCACAAAACAGCAGTAATAAATCAGATCCAGGCTTTATATGCCAGTTCTGTTCATCTTTTAAGGACCCAACAGCATTCCAAGAAGCCAAAAAAAGGAAGAAAGTCCCCCCAAAGTACACATGAATATCATACCACAAAGAAAAATGTAACAAATCTCATCTCCCAAACTAGATAAAAAACAATCCTATAATAAAATTAGTAAACTGTGTCTATCATTTATTTTTTAAATTACAAGCCAGCAGAGTTTATCAAAGGAATGCAAGAAAGGTTAATAACATGAAACTATCCACCATGTTAATAAAAGAGAAAAATAAAAAGCTTGCAATCATCTCAATGGATGCCCAACATTTTGATAAAATTCAACATCCTTTTATGATTAAAAAATAGCAAACTAGGAATAGAATGGAGATTCTTTAATCTGAAAAAGGTTATCAAAAGCCTACAGCAACTCTTATTCTTAATGCTACATCTTTATATGCATAACAAGTATAAGGATAAGCACAATTCTTTGGATGCAATCACCAAATGATTTAATTTTGTTTTATAATCATCTCTTGGCCCCTTTCTCTTTCATGTGAATTTCAGTCTCAGTTTTTTTGAGTTTAGAACCTTCAAATCACATTAGACATTTTAAATGGAATTGCATTGAATATATAGATTTAAGAATTGTTATCTTTACAATATTCATTATGCCTAAATATGAATAGGAACAATCTCCTCCTTTTCTGGATCTTCTGTTAGATCCTATGATGATGTTATATTTTAAAAAATTTTAAGCAATATTTACTAGATATATTCTTATATATGGCACTTAATTGGTTCTGTTGCTATTATAAATGATATATTTATTAAAATTCCATTTTGAACTTATTGTTTCTGTGTATAAAAAATTTGATTTATTTTTTAATACTGTGTTGTTTCCAGTAAAGCTTCTGAACTTTATTAATTCAAGTAGTTGTCTACAAATTGTCTAAAATTTTGTCTGGACAATCGTAACATCTGTGTATTAGGAGAGCTTTGTTTCTTCCTTCCTAATCCATTTGATTATTTCTTTTCCTGACCTTCTATATTTATCTAGTAATTGTAGGGTAGAAGAAATTCTAGTGGTCAGTCTTTCTTGTTGCTGCTTGTCACGGATATTTGTCATTCTTTTGCCTACTAGCACCCTTCCTCTGAAAAATCTTAATGGGAGATAAAGAATCCCCTCAAATATAACAGCTAAAAATGAGAGATGTTTCCTTTTCCAGTCCTTTGCACTAGAACAGAGTCCACATGGCTTAGATTCCTCAACTGAACATAACCTAAGCAAATTTTAAGGAATCCACTAAGAACAAACAGGAGTAGGAACATCAGGCACTCTTTTTGTGGTCATGGCAGTGATACTAGATGCAAAATAAAGTTTGCAGTGTAGAAATGATAATGGAGCAGGTAACAGGGACTCCACTGTACTGAGTTCCTGCAGCCCAATGGGAAGCTATGCAAACTAGAAGCATTTGGCACTTAACCATGGCAGTGGAGCAGTGTGGTGGCAGGGCACTACTTTCTATGGCCTACTTGGAGCCTTAGTCTTAAAATGACCTAATAATTTTATTGATTCTGTAATAACCTTTTTAAAAAATATTTTATTTATTAGAAGAAGGAGAGAAAGGATGAGAAGGGGGAGGGGGAGAGGGAGAAGCGGGCCCCCGTGGAGCTAGGACACCACCCCCCTCCCCACCAATGTGGGGCTCAATTCCCAGACCCTGGCATCATGACTTGAGCTAAAGGCAGACACTCAATCGACCAAGCTACTCAAGCTCCCTTTTTTTTTCTTTTTTAAAGATATTATTTGTAAGAATCTTTTTAAAAATTCATTTTCTGTTTAAAACACCAACAGTTCTTAAGAACCCCACATAAGAACTAGATTTTAAAGAAATACCTTTAATATCACCTGATGTTGAATGCAAATATTTATATATTAGAGAAATCCCCTTTTATTCCAAATTTGAAAACAGGTTTTTTTTTTTTTTGTAAAACTACAAATCACAGATGAATTTTATAAATTTGTTATGTGTCTCTTTGAATGCTTATGTCATTTTCTCCTTAATACATTATTATGATAAATTGAAAGAAGAGAGTTCTTTCTCTTTTTAAAAAATTTATTTATTTATTTGAGAGAGAGAGACAGAGTGTGTGTTGTGAGTGGGGAGAGGGGCAAAGTGAGAGAATCTTCAAGCTGACTCTGCACTAAGCATAGAGCCCCACTTGGGGCTCTATCTCAGGACCCTGGTATCATGACCTGAGTGGAAACCATAAGTCAGACCCTCAACCCAATGAGCCACCCAGGCAGCCTGAAAGAAGAGAGTTCTAATATTAAACAGTCTTTGCATTTCTGGGAAAATCTTTCATAGTTATGATGCTTGTTTTAGTTTGTCTTGCATTTAATTTTAGTTATACATGGCAGATTCAGTTTACCTTTGAAGTACTTAGAATGTTTCTAGATGCATAAAGGAAGATTGATCTATAATTTTATGTCTTGCTGTCTTCATCTAGGATTGGTTTCAAAGTTATATTGCCTCTCAAAACAACCTGGAGACATTCCCCTTTATCTCTATTCTTCAAATGATGTATGTAAGAAATAAAAATATTTTTCTTCTATCTCCAACTATTAAATCATCTTTTCCTAAGGCAGAATTTTCTCCCAGTTTCTTTGACAATGGTAATATTCATTTTTTCTCTACAGCTAAATTATAAAGGAAGCAGAGCAATTTCCTGTATAGCCTTGCCCCCCATCCCTGACCTGAGCATCCTCTCCCATTATCAACATTCCCTGAAACATTTGTTACAATTGATGAGCCTACATTGACACATTATTAGCACCCAAAGTCCATAGTTTACTTTAGACATTAATAGTTCACTGCTGGTGTTCTACATTCTATGGGTTTTGGTAAATATATAATGGTGTGCATCTACCATCATAGTCTCATACAGAACATTTTTACTGCCCAAAAAATCCCCTGTACTCCACCTATTTATCCCTTTTCCCTCAACTCCTGGCCACCACTGATTCTTTTACTGTCTCCATAGTTTTGTCTTTTCCAAAATATCATATAGTTGGAATCATGGAATATGTAGCCTTTCAAGATTGACTTCTTTCACTTAATAATATGTCCATGTCTTTTCATGTCTTCTTACCTAGTTCATTTATTTTTGGTGCTGACAATATGCCATTGTTTGGAATTCTACAGTTTATTCATTTGCTTACTGAAGGACATTACATAGTTGCTTCAATGTTTTGGCAATTATGAATAAAGTTGTTATAAACATCTATGTGCTGGCTTTTCAGTGGGCATAAGTTTCAGTCTCTTTGGGTAAATATCAAAGAGTGTGATTTCTGGATCATATGGTAAGAATATGTTTGCTTTATAGGAAACTGCCAAACTGCTGTCCAAAGTGGCAGTCCCATTTCACGTTCTCACCAACAATGAATGAAAATCAGCATTTAGGGGCACCTGGGTGGCTCAGTCCATTAAGCATCTGCCTTCAGGTCAGGTCATCATCCCAGTATCCTGGGATCAAGCCTTGCATCAAGCTATCTGCTCTGCGGAAGGTCTTCTTTTCCCTCTCCCTCTCACTCTGCCTACTTGTGCTCTCTTTCTCCCTCTGTCAAATAAGTAAATAAAATCTTTAAAAAAAAGAAAAAAAGAAAAGTAAATCATATTAGATGTTATCTGTGCTCCAGATTTTGGCCATTCTAATAGGTGTGTAGGGATATCTCTCTGTAATTTGCATTTCCCTGATGGCAGATGATACAGAGCATCTTTTCAGATACTTATTTGCTATCTGTATATCTACTTTGGTGAGGTGCCTCTCAGATCCTTGGCCTATTTTTCAACCAGGTTGTTTTCTTATTGTTGAGTTTTAATTGTTTTTTGTATGTTGGATAACAATCCTTTAAAATATGTATTTTTTACAAATATTTTCTCTCAGTATGACTTTTTCTGTTTTCTGTTCTTTCTTTTTGGAGCTAGTTTTAAAGTAATTTATAGTTTATAAAATTCTTTGTCTTATCAAGATTTTCTAATTATACATAAAGGTATTCAAAGTTCTGTGTATGATTAAAAAAACACAGTAGTTTTTTTAACTTCTTGATAACATATGCCAGATGACTGCTTATTTTAACTACATTTTCAAATAAAATAGCTTTTGTCTATATTTCTTTTCAATACTTCCTTTGTATTTTTAAAAATTTATTTTTGACCTTATTTTTATTACTTTATTTCATGTTTATTTTAGCAAATAATAGCCTCTTGCTGTGATGGAGTATCTAGTATCAGAACTATGATATCTGGATAATAAAACTGTGATAGCTAACTACATATAGTAGCTGGATAATGAAAGAGAGGAGAGAAGTGGAAGAATGGAGGAAAAAAGGAGAGAAAGAGAGAAGCGAAAGAGAAGACAACAAGACACTATCATTTGAAGACTGGAAAGCTAAAAAGGAAGCGATGACACAAAGGGCCAAGGTACTAGAGAAAAAGAAAATGCTCTGAGATCATCTTATATTCAAGGTCACTTTAAGATATTTGACATTTGAAGTGCAGGAATGTAAGGCAATATAAAGGTGTAGTTTAGAACTTGTGAGAGTAACACTGGATCAGAAAAACAAATACAAAATATGGTACTACCACAATATCTAAGATTGTAAATGCACAATGCCAGAGAAAAGTCAATCACAGAAACAAGTCTAACATTTAGCCCACAATTTCCATTTAAGGCATTTAATGATCCCTAAATTATGAGTATTCAAGGCAAGGCCCTGCAAAATCAATTTAAAAAGTGACTGCTAAGAAAATCAAAAAGATTAGTAGAATTTTTGATATTTTCATGGAATTAGAGACACCAGAATTTGAGTTTGAGACTGTCAAAAAGGAGTGGGCATAGTAAATATCCCTAAAGACTTCTGAAATTGACAGAGTAAGGTGATCTACTCATTTTTTGTCTGCTTTCCAGAAAAAGACTGAACTATCCAAGAAAGAACATGTCATCCAAAGCTTCTACAATTTTGATAGCTTATTGTCCAGTAATCACTACAATGCAGCTATGTATGCTAGAAAATAGAAGAAAATTGCCAAAAGCCAAGAAGAAGAAAAACAGACCTTAAAACATCTATTAGCTATCCAAATATCTCATTTATCAGACAGGAAATTTAATAATGGAAGATATGGAGATTTTTTGCCAGAACACTAGATTCTACAGAAAGTGAATCAAGGAGAAAATTAAAAACTGAAACATAATTAACTGAAACTAAAACTTAAATGGATGAATTTATAACAGATTAGACATAGAGAAATGGAGGATTTGTAAATTAAAAGGAAAATAAAAAAATAAATAAATAAAAGGAAAATGAGCAAATATCAAGGTGAAGCCAACTTTGGTATTCTTTACCATTAATGCATAACATGAATCTTAATAAATCTTTGATATGTGCTCACTTCACATTTGGATGATAGTCATGTTTGTAACTTTTTGAAAATTTTATTTAGACAGTGTATGGAGGTTCAACCAAAATGCCTAAGTGTATCATCCCTATAAGATAAGCCACCCAGACCAACAGATGTGGTTAAGAGTAAAGAGAATTGGGCAGCCCAGGTGGCTCTGCGGTTTAGTGTTGCCTTCAGCCCAGGGCATGATCCTGGAGTCCTGGGATCAAGTCCCACATTGGGCTCCCTGCATGGAGCCTGCTTCTCCTTCTTCTCCTTCTTCTCCCTGATTTTCCCTCTGCCTGAGTCTCTGCCTCTCTCTCTCTCTCCCTCTCTCTCTCTCTCTCTCTCTCTGTCAAATAAATAAATAAATAAATAAATAAATAAATAAATAAAGTCTTAAAAAAAAGAGTAAAGAGAGTCTACAATGGATGGAAACAAAGGGAGATAATGTGTATCAGTTATGGCCTTGGGACCAAATGCAACAATCCTTTTAAGGATTTCCAGAAATCATGACTAACAAGAGTTTTAGAGATACTGCAACAAAATAGAGTGAATTTAATGTGAGAAGCAAGTGCATCCAGGCAATGCAACATTTAGGCTACCAAAGTTACCACTGATGATTTTTCCACACACTCTTAAATTCCTTTAACCAGATTTATGAGCCCAATACCCAGCTTCTATGGGTACCAATGCCAACTGCTCACACCTGCAAACTTCTCTGGAGGCTTATTGCCTCACCAGAAGTGCCTAGAAGGAAAAAATCCTACCTTCCCCTAAGAGAGATTGTAGCCAATGCCTGACTGCTGTAAAGAGGTACAGAAGCCCCACAAAAGCTCCATTCTCCTGCCTCAAGACATATGGGAGGGGATTGATATACTCTGTTTTTTTCATTTATGCTCCAGAGCTTCATACATGGTTAATCTCATGCTGGATTTCACCTGAAACTCATCTTCATTTAACTTTTTTCATTCCCTGTTTTATTTCTTCATTCTCTAAAGAGTTTTCCTTCAAATCACTCACAGAAGAATACCAATCTCAAAATCTGCCTCTGGGGCATCCGAATTAAGATACTGGCAAAACTGATTAAAGAAAAATAGAGATGGCACAGAGTAACAATATCATAAATGAAAAAAGAGTATGTTACTTAATTCCAGCAACCTTTATAAAGATAGCAAGAGAATATTACGAATAACTTTATGTCAACATATTTGAAAATTTAGATGAAATGGACATAGTCTTTGAAAAAAAAGAAAACAACCACATGAAGAATAGAAATATGAATAATCCTGTGTGTGTGAAGAAATTAAACTTTCTTATTGAAAGCTTTCTCACAAAGTAAGCCTCATAGCTAAATGGCTTTACAGGTGAACTTGTTCAAACATTTAAGGAAGACCAATACCATTCTTAGAAAAACAGTACCAGAAAATAGAAAGATAAAAACGTTATCTCAATATCAAAACCTGGTGAATTAAAAAAAAATTGGTAAATAAGAATATATAATAAAGTTTCACAAACAGAAATGCAAAATCCTAAACAAAATAATAATGAAACTAGATCTGTCTAAAAGTATAATGTACCACAAGGAAGATTGTTTTAATCAGAATGTAACATCACTTTAAAATTTGTAAGTTAATCAATGTAATTTACTGTGGTAACGAAATAAAGGTGAAAAATCATATAATCACTCAAAAGGCACAGGAAACACAAAAATAACCCTATTCATTATAAAAATATTAACATAAAGATAAAATATTTTTCAATCAATATGTCAGCCACTAAAAAAAACCCCATAAATATAGCAAAGACCATATATGGTGAAATATTAACAGATTTCCTTATGTGATAACAAATTAAGACCAGAGTGAACTCTCAGTTCTATTCAATTCTACACTGGCAGTTCTGGCCAGTCCATTTAGGGATGAAAAATAAATAAAGAATTTGTAAATTGCAAAAGTAGAAACAAAACCATCATTCTCAAATTGCATGTGTATTTAAAATATACAGTGCTAAAATATTCACATACATACTACTAGAGTTTTTAAGTGATTTTAGCAAACACTTGGATAAAATCAACAGACACATTTCTATTCATCTCTATATATTAATTACAGACAATTAGAAAAGCAAACATTTTAGAAGTTACTATTTCCAACTAGCATCGAAAAAATACCTAGAAATAAATCTTAATACTATATATATATATATATATATATATAAAACCTCTATACAGAAAAGAGAAAATAATAATGATACAAATTGAAGGAGAACTAAATAAATATTTAAAAGATGACACTTTAAAGAATTTAACATTTAAATATGTTAATAGATTTAACTTAAAAAAATACTTCTGGGGCACCTGGATCACTCAGTGGCTTAGTAACCTTTGGATCAGGTCATGATCCCAGGGTCCTGGGATTGAATGCCACATCAGGCTCCCAAAAGGGAGCCTGCTTGTCCCTCTGTCTGTATCTTTGCCTCTCTTTCTGTGTCTCTCATAAATAAATAAATAAATAAATAAATAAATAAATAAATAAATAAAATATTTTTAAAAATACTTCCAGATATTAAGAGTTATAATGCTGTACAAATTAAAATGCTGTGGAATTCACACAAGAGTAGACAAATAGACAAGTTGTATATTCAGAAATAAACCCACATATATGTGGTTGCCTGGAGGAAGGGATAATCTTTTCAATAAATAGTTCTGAAACAGAGGAATACCCACATCAATATTAAGTAAATGGCTACATTTTATATTGATTTTTTAGTCTATATTACCTTTTGTTGTTTTATCTCAGGGTCTACTTATATCAACTCTTTTTTTCTTCTTTTTATGGCCCAAATATCCTTGCTTTTTCATATGTCTAGTTAAGTATTGAATTTTGGACATTGTGAATACTACATTGCTCAGAATCTGGATTAAGTTGCCTTACTTTAAAAGATGGTATGTTTGGATGGGCAGTTAATTGATTGATGACTTGGTCTCTTGTAGAAGTTTCATATTAATCTTTGTTATGCTGGATCTGCATCAGGGTTTCTGAACTTGGCACTGTTGACACATTGGGCCACATAATTATTTGTTGTGAGGAACTGTCTTATACATTGTAAGATGTTTAGTAGTCTTCATGAACTCTACCCACTTTCATGCCAGTAGTACTTGCCCCCTAATTGTAACAACCAAAAATACCTTTATGCATCAACGCATGTCCCCTAAGAGACAAAATTTCTCCTACTTGAGAACCACTGCTCTAGAGTAACCTTACTCTGAGGCCCTATATCTAAAACATGGACTTTCTGAAGTATCTTCATAATACCTTGGGTGTTGGATGCATCCCTACTCTACTTAGCTGTGAGTCTAACTTCTCACAGCATTCCCCCATCTTTCTAAGAGTTGATCTTTCCAAAACTTCATAGAATCTCATTCTGTATATATGTGGCCTAGTGTTTAGCCAAAGGCTCAAGGAGATATATCTTCTCTGCACACCTGCCTTCATGCTGATATGCCTCTAAATTTTGGTCTCCTAAGCATGATCACTGCTGTCCATTTGGGCTTAACTTCTTGGCCTCAAAATGTGTAAGTATTCTGCACAAAAAAATCCAGGGTAATTACGAAGTTCATCTTGTATGTTTCTTACTTTCAAAGGTTAAAGCTCTGAGCCATCTATTATCCAATGTCTGAAAACAGATACTTCTTGTATTCTGTCCAGTTGTAAGGTTTATTCCAACCTTTAAGAGTCCCATATTTGTTATTTCATCATGACTAGAACCAGAAGTCTCTGATGATCTATATAGAAAAGAAAAAAAAAAGAATCATGACCCCTATATCACAGCATTCATAAAAATTAATTACTGATGAATTTTAAATACAAATATAAAAGGTAGGGTCGCTTGGGGAGCTAAGCGGTTGAGTGTCTGCCTTTGACTCAGGGCGTGATCCCAGAGTCCTGGGACTGAGTCCCACATCAGGCTTCCTGCATGGAGCCTGCTTCTCCCTCTGCCTGTGTCTCTGCTTCTAAGTCTGTGTCTCCCATGAATAAATAAATAAAATCTTAACAAATATATATATATAAGGTGAAATAATAAAACTAGAAGAAAACTTATAGTGGGCAAAGATTTCTTAAACAAAACAAAAACATGGCCATGAAGGAAAATTTCATAAACTTAACTTCATCAAAATTAAAAAGTAAATCTAACTATTAAGTGGGAAAATACTTCACTATATATACGTGTGTGTATATATATATATATATATATATATATATACACACACTACATTATATATACACACATATATATACACACATACATACATACATATATAATGTAGTATATATATTACATTATATATACACACATATAAATACATATGTACATATATATCACAAGGACTTATGGTAAAAATATATACAAATATAAAAGAAAAAGAAAGCCCACCCATTTAAAAAGTAGACAAAATATTTAAACAGGCAGTGCATTAAAAACATTATCTAAATGGTTCATAAGCATAAGGAAAAGTGCTCAATTTAATTATATGTTTGGAATAAGGAAAATTAAAACATTATATGACTATACACCTATTAGAACAAGTGAAATGGAAAAAAAAAAAAACATCTAATTTTGAAAAGGATATGGAACAACCAGAATACTTGTATCCTATTTCTGGAGATACAATAATTTAACAGTTAATTATGGTTTATTCCTCCAAAAAAAACTCACAAAAACACAGAAAAAAATCACAATTTAGATATTCAATAACATGCATAAATTTCATAAGAAGATAGGCACATATATATTTCATTGATTTAAAGCTGAAAAACAGGGGCGGCTGCATGGCTCAGTTGGTTAAGCATCTGCCTTAGGCTCAGATCATGACCTCAGAGTCATGTGATTAAGCCCCACATTGGGCTCCCTGCTTGGCCGGGAGTCTGCTTCTCCCTCTCCCTCTGCTGCTCCCCCTGCTTGTGCTTTCTCTCTCCCTGTGTCAAATAAATAAATAAAATCCTTTAAAAAAACAACTCTCAAAGTTGAAAAACAGGCAAATGTATGTCTGTCACAATAAAAGAAAGCATGGTTTTTGAAGTACTTGTCATTTGAAATGGAAAAAAAAACAAAAGAACATGAGGACTATATCTGGAGTGCTGATAAATTTTATAATTTGATCTGGACAGTCTAAATATGTTAGCTTTGTAAAACCTTACCAAACTCTACAAATACAATTTATGCATTCTACATTAAGCACCCCACAGTTTACTAATAAACAGAAAACAAAAAAGAAATGGAAACAAAGACCACTGGTCAGATGCCTTTTGCAGCTCCTAGCCACGAGCTCAATCACTTTGTCCCTGGCTTTCAACTCCCATTTTGATTTCAACATTTAGAGATATCCCTCCATTTCTTACTAGGTAACACATGGATTATATATACTGTGCATTTTCCAGGATTTTTTTATATTTATTAATGGAATGTTTTATCCTTGTCTTGTGCATTTTACAGGAACGTAAATTGCTTGTAGAAGTATAAATTGATTTAACCTGCCAACCTCAAATGTTGGCAATTGCATCAGAAGTCTTACAAATGCTCATCTCATTCATTTTTTACATCTCCTTTCACGATCTCACTTCTCAAAATTTCAGATTGAGAAATTATTTGATAATGTGTCTAGAAACACACATTACGAAAACAAAAACAGATTGCAGTTAGCTGCAGCCTTATTAGCAAAAGAAAAACAAATCCTGATAACAGCTTAAGTGTCCAACAATGGCAGTTTGGTCACATAAAGTATGATATGTACTTAAAGTCAATGACAAGATAGATAGTAAAATAATGACGTTAAACAATATTCAGCAACATGATTTTTCATAATACCTTGCTATTAAGAAAGCGAGCATAAGGTATTACATATTCTACTATTCTCATTTCATAAAAAAAGAAATAAGTAATAAAAGATTGCACAAAAATGTTGACAGTAGTACTTCTGGGTAGTGTACATTTGAGGAATTTCCTTGACTTTTTTTTTATGTTTCATACTTATGCTTTGTAATTTTTTTTTACAGTGAGTTACACACAAATAATTTTATAAACATGAGCTAAGGGCTAATGTGTTGATTTATTTCTAAAGAAAAAATATTCTAAAAATAAATATATTAAGAGTTAGAATATAATAAAATATAATAAAATGAGCAGCCCCCAATCCTAAAGTGCCATATCTACTATCTTAACACCTTGCCTACCAAATTTAGTAAATTTTGTCTGCCCTCTTACGAGAGAAGAAATATATGGAAGAACACGGTGTTTCATCATCCATGGTATTGTGTTAATACAAATGAAAGTTCAGGACTATTCCTATTGTTCGTAATTTAAACACAGATTTCATGCTGGGTGTTTCCATTGCTTTAAATTTTCCCATTGTTTTGGAAACCTGTACATTAAGAATTAACTACTAATTAGTTTTGGACAGTCTCTGTGTATTAGGGTATACTGTTTTCTCCCAATTTTTTTAAAATTTTTTAAATCTTTTTTTAAATTTTTATTTATTTATTTATGATAGTCACACACACACACACACAGAGAGAGAGAGAGAGAGAGAGGCAGAAACACAGGCAGAGGGAGAAGCAGGCTCCATGCACCGGGAGCCCGACGTGGGACTCGATCCCGGGTCTCCAGGATCGTGCCCTGGGCCAAAGGCAAGCGCCAAACCGCTGTGCCACCCAGGGATCCCTGTTTTCTCCCAAATTATGTATATTTGAGAAACTAGTAAAACATAAATCAAAGTGAATCCATTTCAGCAAAGCCATGGGGTGATCAAGAGGAATTAAGAGAGATAAAAAGTTAACACAAAAAAATAGATACTTTTTTTTTAGCTATCAGACTTTTACTTAGGAGAAATGTACAAGATCAAAGATTTATTTAATTACTTTATTAAATTATTTTTATATGAAAGTGCTATTAGGTCACAGTGGGAGGAAGGGTAATCCTTTATTATATGAAGGATATATATATATATATATATATACACACACATATATCTATATATATTTAAAAAGTCTACTTATTTATGTACAATTATGGCTCCAGATGCCTTTTTATTTTTTTAGTGAATACAAAATAATTTTTTTTAATTCCTAAATTATGGGGTGCATGCATGGCTCAGTGGTTGAGGATCTGCCTTTAGGGTCCTGGGATCAAGTCCCAAATCAGGGTCCCCCTCCCTGCAGAGAGCCTGCTTCTCCCTCTGCCTATGTCTCTGCCTCTCTCTCTGTCCCTCATGAATAAAAAATAAAATCTCCAAAAACAATTCCTAAATTACTTTCACTTTCATGAAATCTAAGGAATAATTGTGGCTTTAAGTCATGTGTATGCAGCTACCTATTTATCATAGCTGGCTTCCTAGGATAGGTCCTTGTGTCTTACCAGAACTTTATATAAAGCCTGGTCTGAAGACCTTGCTTTATATAACAGAACTTAGAAGATACTTAAAGTGTCTTCCAACTCTGAGAATTTACATTCTTTGGAGAAGCAGAATATGTATTTCATTAAGGTACAGATAACTCTTTTGGCCTGGATCTTGATAGTGGTGTGGTGCCAAATTCCATCTTCCTCTACAAGGATGCACTGCTCTTTTTAACTTGTTCATGTGAAAAAAAAAAAAAAAAAAAAGCTTGTTCATGTGGTCTCTACATGTGTGTTCTCCACACAGTGGACCCAACAGTTTGCTGATTTGGATTTCTTATGGAAATCTTAGGCTGGAAATAGTTTCCCTGAACTACAAGTTTCAATAAGCTTGACCATAAGCTCACAGGTGGCATCAAAACTACAAAGATGTCCATCTTGAAATACATAAATTTCATTATGTATGTGCCAAAGCCACTCCACCCATATTCAATAATTTCCATATGCTAAATTTTTGATGATGCTTAAAATCTTTTTAAGCCATGATGTTTTGGACTTGTTCAAACATATATTTCCAACTTCGTAGTCCTATGTTGTCTTAAATATAGCTATATAGAAAGAAATGAAATAAGACTGCACTAATAACATGTCTAATCAACCTCTTCTCTTTGTTTTCTGCAGCATTGTTAAGGATATTCACATAAAATTAAAAGACCTGGCAGCCCCAGGAAATATTAGTGAAAGGCTATTATTGTCAGGCTAAATTTTCTATGAACCAAAATAGTGCTCTCCTTGAATGATTGGAAGTCAGACATTGATTAGGCAATATGTTTCAGGTAGTTATCAGATTCATGAGAATAATAAAGAATATTTTACTCAAGAAATCCAGAAAGCATTATTTTCCTTGTAACAAGCCTAGATGAAAATACTCAATATCCTGAGAAAGAAATCATGGCAATCATTAGACCAGACTTTATTCAATCCCCATCCAGAATAAATAACCTAAGAAAACGATAATTATATTTAATCTTATCTTTTCTTAGAAAGCAAGGAAATGAAGGAATTTGTCATTTAATTGTTTCCCTAACTTCTCAAACTGAGTTTGAGTTTAGTTTTAAAAGACACAGTTTAAAAGCTTATAGATTTCTTAACAGCTTTTCTTTTGGGAGACCTTATTTTGCCTAGAAACAATCATTATCATACACCTATAGCAGAAATTAAAGTCAGGCTAATCTTTCTATAATCATATTGCCTTTAATCACATGTCCCTAATATTAAAGAAAATGCAGTCTAATTCTAATCCATACCCATCATTTCTTCTGTATGTTGTGGAAACCTGTAAAGAATTGAGTGCAAGTTGACTTTGTAGCCCAGAGCATCCAGTTGAATGACAGAAGTGCTCACCCCAAATACAAAAGAGCTAGAGTTAGAAAAGAGATTTACTTCATTGTGATTCATACAACACACACGCAGCCATTAAAAAATTAGGAAGTATTCACAGATGACCTCCTAGGAGCAGATGTACCACTTACATAATTCTTTTACGCACCATGCAGCATCACCGACATTAGCCCATAAATCTGATCGGCTTTTCAGTATTCCGTGGCCTCTGTACTCCTAACAAACATGCTTGACCTGGAGAAACTGGAGCAGTCCTTTTCATAGTCTGCATTAGTTTAATGTTGTGACAGTCAAAATCTTCGCAAGCAGGAGCTTCCACATTTCTGGGATTTATAATGTCTTTGTATGTCAAAATTCCTTAAAGAAAAGTTGTGTGTAAGGGTTTATCCCCACATAGCTTGGGGAAAGAAAACAATTCAGTACTTGAAATTAAGCCATTTTATGCTCTTTTATCTATTGCCAGTGCTATTTTTGTAGAAGATGCTATATCTCTCAGTGTTTGTATAAAACAAATAATATGATTTTTTAGTTTCCTCTCTCTTTTCTCCTCAACAAAAAAGCATTTCTATGCAGAGACAATGATTGTAGGCATAAAACAATGGCTGGGAATTTAGAGCCTTAAGAACTCCAGACTCACTGTTGTAGCTGTGAGATTTTCCTCAGGTCACTTAGCATCTATGTGACTCAGTCTCTATCTTTAAATTTAGAATTTTAATGCTTGTTCTTGTTTCCTTTCCCAAAATATGCTAAGGGCTAAGTAGGGTTAAAATGTTTGGGAAATACAGTTGCTGCATGAGTCAAGATATGGTATTTTAGAATAATTATTGTAGCACATCAACTTATCATTGACAGCTAATAAATCATTTAGCACGTTATAACAAAAACTACTAATTATGCTAAGTGAACAGTGTCCTGATATAATTCTGCACTTTATTCCTGGTAACTCATTTAACATGGAGAGTCTCTCTTTCTTACCACTCAGTGCTTTGCCAGCATTTTCTTTAATCTTATCAGATCTCTTTGATTTAATTGAGAAGTCATTCTAGAAGAATGTCATTTTTCTTGCATCTCTTCAACAAAGTAATATAATTAAGATTATGCAAAACAGAGAAGATTCCCAGAGTGCCAGGCAAGAGTGAAGGCGTGTGAAATCCCAAAATTAGGAATTGCTGTAGTCAACATAAATAATTGACATTTAGGTGACCTAATTAAAATGAATTACATCTCTGTAGGGGAAAGTTATGATTTCAAACACAGGATATCTTGAGAAATAATAGACAAAATATCTGAGAGAGTTGTGTTTTGTATTTTCCATAAAAAATGTTCAAAAATGGGCTTTATTCATGACAAAATAATATTCAATAAGTGAGAAAATTGTGGAAATTGGAATATATATCAGAAACAGTATTTTTTACTATTGCTAAAGCAAAATAGCATAGCAGTTAAGTGGCATAATCCTAGAGCCAGACAATACAGTCTTAGATCATGTCTCTATAAATTCCTTAATCTCTCTGCCTCGGTTTCATTGTCTATAGAATGGGATATTAATGGGGCTTTTGTGATGATTAAATAATTTAACAATTATAAAGGTCTTTTAGAGTACCTAAAATGCAGTAAGATTTTGATAAATCTCCAATTTGGGGTCATTTTCATTTTTTATATGTCCAAGTATTCTTTTTTATATGTCCAAGTATTCTAAAGATAAAAGGAATAGTGGAAGCATTGCAAAAATAAAACTGATAACTTACATTAATATTTCACTTTGCTTACTTTCAGAATTCTTTAAGAAAAAAATTCTATTTTTTCACATGAATTTGACATTCTTACTGCAGAAGAACTTTATTAACTCTTCTTCTCATGAAGCAATAAATTTTCTTTACAAACTCCCTCAAACATGCAGAAGGGTGCTCTCGTTTGGGAAATGTATCACTTATGCTCTAATGCTCTAACAGCTTTGAATTTTGTTCATTGTGTCAAATCACCTTTAATAGAGAAATGGAATTATAGGTGTTGACACCATAGAAAAAAAAGCACCTTCCAACTCTTTTTATAAGGAATTTGGTCCATTCACATTAACAGAACAATATCTACAGTATCTCCTGATGAGTGGATGTTTTTAAAGCAAAGAACCTGCTGGTAAAACTTTGTTAAAATTTTTGAAAATCCTATTTCAAATGCCCATACTCAAAGCACTTTAGTGTATCTACAAAATGCTGAATTAAAGTGATTATCTTTTGAAATCTTATCTGTGGGTTATTTTAAAATATTTCTTTCTCTTGATGAAAGCAGAAGGTGCTTTTTTTTTTGGTGAAAATGTTGTACCAAAGGCAATGACTCTTGCAAAATGTAAGATGCAAAGCAGATCATCCTCAACAGACCAACAGATCTCTATAGCATAGTGATTAAGAACAATGATTGAAACAACATTATACTGCCTGAGCTCAAAACCCAGTGCTGATTATTAGTTGTTAAGAGTTAGATGATGTTTCTGTGCCTCAGTTTCTCCATCCATAAAATGGGGAACACAGTTGCATTTACCAATGGAATTGTTGTGGAAATTAATGAGATGACACACGTGAAACATTTGGGATTGTTTGTGGTGAATAAGTGCTCAAATTTTCCCTTTGTCGTCATGAGTATATGTTTTCCCTGGTTAGTACTGTATATATGTTTTAAATATTTTTATGGAATCACTCCAGCAATGCAACAAGTCACCGATTTCAGGAGCGTTATCATTGCATAGCATTACCCTTAACTACATATTTGGAAGCATTGGTATAAAAAAAAGTTTGTTTGTTTTTGTTAAAAAAAAAAAGAAAAACTCTATCTACTTCACATACATTTATCTATGATAAATACATTATTAACACAAGATCATAGAACGTGAGCAAGTATCCAGAACAAATGAATAACAAAATATTATATCTTCAGGTTATGTTTAAAGGTTAAAGTTCCCCTACTTTCATTGGAGTGTGTTTATTGTTTTAAAGTCACAACCAAGTGAAGGAGAAATGAGTGGGGCATGCACATAGGAATTTTAGGTCTCCCAAAAGAGAGCACACAGCTTTAATCCTTTAGCCATTATTGAGTAACTCCCCCTACAAAAATGTTGCTCTCCTTTTAAAAACAGTCATAGCTACCATTTTGTTAGCAACTATTAAATATTAAACACTATTCTAGGTGCTACAAACATTATTTAAAATTCTCTGAACAATCCTCTGTAATGAGGAAGAAAAATCATAAAAAGTCAGATATAAAGAGAAAATGTAATTTATTTTTGATAATTAATTGTGTGCACTCTCACCACCTGGTTAGCATGAGAAACTAAGTAAATGCCCAATTTAAATTTAATTTCATCTGATCATATAAACAGCTGCTGCAGGGCCTGGTCTTTAGCTGAGATAAAGTTTTCAGTCTTTCAGAGATCCTCTCTCCTCCTGTATTCTCTCTCACATGAGGTACCAGAGTAGGAATGTGTAGGTGACTTGACCTTGCACTTTGAGAGGGTGGAGGAATGTCTTGACCCTGTGCTCATCACTGGGTCTATATTAGTTGTTATCAACTGGATTCTGGGGCAATGCTTCCTTTCCACTGTTGACTATTGAAGCTTCTATCTCTACTAGAGCATGTATGGTCCTTTATTTGGGACTAGGTAACACTTCTGAACTAACTTAAACTCTCTTCAGCTCTTTTGATGACAGGCTTATTGGCCTCCATTTATCCCCATGCTCCTTGGTCCACCCAACCTCTACTTTAGAATGAATTGTAGGTATCTGGTAAATCCACTGGCTTTCCAATCAGGATGTACCCCACTCATGAACCAGGAGGCTGGGAAAGGCCAACCAGAGCCTCTCCCAGCCTGATTATAATACACTACTCTTTTAACCAGATTGGGTTCCCTGTGATGTTATAGATTCCTTATAGAATTCCAAGGAGAGAACAGAAAGAGAGAGATCTTTCCATGATAGATTTAACGCATGTCCTCTCCAAGCCCAAAGAAAGGAAATTAAGATTACATTGACTTTTCTTATCCTTTTACGGTCTCTATCCCCTCCTTCTTTTCCTCCTTTCCATAATCCTTCAGGACTGAGAACTTCTAGTTTACCTTTCACATATCATATACTTTTTATACTGTAGAACAGCAAACCTATGGCTTTTTTTATTGAAAGCAGAAAAGCCAGGGTGCCTAGGTGGCTCAGTTGGTCAAGCGTCTGACTCTTGGTATTGGCTCAGGTCATGATGTCAAGGTCATGGGATCCAGCCCTGTGTCAGACTTTGTGCTCAGCACAGAATCTGCTTCAGATTCTCTCTCTTTCTCCCTCCCACTCACTCGCTTTCTCTTTCAAATAAATAAATAAAATCTAAAGGCAAACAAGCAAACAGAAAAAGCCATTTTCTCTACACTTTGGTAGAACACTTTGACCTAGGTCCCTTTCAGCTTTGGTCAGCAGCATAGGAGTGAGAGGAGGACTTTGATAAAGAAATATGGCAAATCTCTCTCCACAAAGCCTGAGACTGAAGCATATTGTGTTCAGGGCTAAAATACCAGTCTCCTACTTAATACTGAAAAGCTGAAATAAAATACAACCTAAGTAGTAAAACTGATTTCTGACAAAAAGCTATCCCTTTTTCACTTGTAACACATTTTATTAATACCAGAAAACTGAAGCCCAAAGAAGTTAAATAACTTGCAGAGGTCAAAGTCCCACTCCTACCTACACCTGATACTTCATTTGCCTTCATTAATAAGATTTTGACACCCTAGGTGAGCATAGTTCTCCTCTTTTTTCAGAAATCTGAATCCCGCAGCTCTTGCCCAACATATTTGCCTGTAAAACCTGACAAACACTACTCCTAATGATCTGGTAAACACTTGTCATAATTTTCTATAATGTGATGTAAAATGTAATCTTAAAAAAATTGCTAAGTGCATTATATCTCCATTGTCTCTAAGTTTGAAAGTACAATTAGACACTGAGTCAAATTAAAATTGTACCTGTTGCTATAATGCCTAAGGACAAAAACTTATCCCAGGACATAGAAAATAACTCTTTAAAATAACTCTTGCAGTTCAAATTCAATCCATCAACAAATATTGATTGAATACCCATTTTGTCTCAGTCATTGCTTTAGCCACTGGATTGCTGCTCTGAATAAAACACATTTTCTCAAGGAGGGAGATCTCTATATGATCCAAAAGGACCCGAACCCATGGGAAGGAGATAGATATTAACATATTAAATAAATACATAGTATTTCAAGTGGTGGTAGATGCTCTGGGGAAAAATAAACAGGAGTGGTTGGGTGTCTATTGTACATAGAGTGTCAGCAAAGACCTTTCTATAAAATGACATTTAGGCAAAGGCATGAAGGAAGCAAGAAATGAGGAATCCCAAATTTCTAGTAAAAGTCCATTTTAGATATGGAGAATAACAGAGCCCTTCCTGAATGGGGAGTATGATAGATGTGTTCAAGGAAGAGAGGTGCCACTGTGGGTGAGACAAAGGCCATCAGGGGAAGACTAGTGGTGGATGAAGCCAGGGGCATGATGTAAGGCCTTTAGACACCTTGTCTCTCATTTTGTGCAAGGTGCAATGCCACTGGACGGTTCTGAGAGGAATGTCATCACCTAAGCTGCTAGATAGAGACAAGGTGGTGGGAGAACAGTAGTGACATCAGAGAATGCTGTTAGGAGATAATTCCTATAGCCCAAAAGAAAGATGATGATTTCATGTTGCTGAGGCAAGCCCCAAGGTTGTATAAGGGAAAGTCATAAAAGAGACAGAATAATCTATTAGAAGGCATTTTCTGTGGGTAATTATATTTCACCAAACACTTATGGATATACATTTTTAAAAATATGTTTGCTTTTTTCCCCCCTTTAGAAAATTGTTTTTATTTAATATAGCATACGGATTAAGATATCAGTTAATCACTCTGCCAAAGGTTTAAATGACTCCTGGATCACTTCCTATCTATGTCACCTTGGACAAGGTATTCTGTTTTCTCTGCAACTTGGTTTCCTTATCTGCAAATTGGCAATAGTAATGAATAGAGTTTTTGAAAGGATTAAATGTGACAATGCATACTATAAAATTATATAGAAAAATGTTTGATGAATTTTAGTTCTTATTACCCTCCCTTATTTTTGGAAATTTAGAAAACATGGCACTATAAAGAAAATGGAAGTAACCAGCAAGAATGCAACCCCGAACAGTATCTTATGACTCTATTAATATATTAGCATGACCTGAATGTGAACAAAGTTAATATTTTTTACAGATTTCAGAGTCACCTTGGCAATAGAGCTTTTGCAATCAATTTCTGTGCATATGTTGATTAATAACCACACATACGGGCAGCTCCCGTGGCCCAGCGATTTGGCGCTGCCTTTAGCCTGGGGTGTGATCCTGGAGGCCTGGAATCCTGTCCCATGTTGGGATCCCAGCATGGAGCCTGCTTCTCCCTCCGCCGGTGTCTCTGCCTCTCCCTCTCTCTCTGAGTCTCTAATGAATAAATAAATAAAATCTAAAAAAAAAAAACCACATACATGCACACACACATGCAGACACAAACATACACAGAAACACACAAACATATGTAGGGTAAGTGGTAAGAAAAGGATAGATTCTCCACAACCAGAGCTTTGCCTTGTTCCAAAAGCATGGTAAAAGACATATTCAAAGCGAATAGAGATTAAACGTAGACACAGTCTAGGCTAAATAAAATATAAAAATGAATTCTTCTCAAGGTGCTATTCATTCAAATAGAGGATTTGAAATTTGATCAAATGCCAATGCAAAGGCATATAATGCTTGAATGACATTAATTAGTTGAATATTGAGCCCAGGAGCAAGTGAGACTCACCCACTGAATATGTACATAAGATTTTCCTATCAAGGAGAACCACAGAAAAATATCTGGAGTGGCTTCCTCCTCTTATTTACATTCTGGCTCCTATTAACATTTTCCTGAGAAAGAATTTCATGCAAATACAAGCCTTCCAACTTAATAGTAAACTGATAATAAAAGGGAGCACTTTCTTTTGTGAGTGAATGCCTTTAAAAAGCATCTGAACCACAAAAGTATTTAAGAGACTATGATTTTAACCAGACTATGTTTTAAGATATCAACTAAAAAGAAGGATTTCAAATATCTCCTTATACACTTAATTCTAGAGAACTTAATAGTTTCTAGCTTAACACCACTATTTGACAAATACTAAATTCACATTTCTTAAGCTTTCACCAATTCTTTTATTGGCTTTATCTGTTTTCAACATTTTTTTTCCATTTTCCTGCTTATGTAATTTGGAGTCACGGAATCGTATTCTGATTTCATCTATTTTTCCCCCAGAATGAATATTATGATTTTGACCAAGAAGCCAATCTAACAGCTTTGACAACACAAGCCTCTTAGGCTTTTCAAACTAAAACCATTCCAAATAAATTCATCTTGACCACTTAAATTTAGCAGTGCAGAAGCAGTTTCAATATTTTTGGATATGATAATTTTTTTCTACACTAACCATGTATTTACTTTGAAAGTTCAGTGACAGCTGTTCACAATAAATTATATTATTATTGCTGTTTTCTTACATATGTTGTACTCTGTCACTTAACAAACTCATTCTTTTTTTGAGCTTCAGAAATCTATCACAGACACATCAGCAGCAGGCCAGTAAAGAATCAGTATAGCCATGTGAGCTGGGAAATAGACTGGCAATTCAAAGATCATGATCTCTAATACCTTTATGACTATTAACTTATCATCTGACCTTCTGCTAGTCACTTACCCTCTCAGAGCCTCCTTTCTGAAGTTTATAAAAATGGTAATGACAACATTGTGGTTACCACCCAAAGGAATTGAGTAGGGAAAAAAACTGGTACAGCGGCTGTAAAATACCTTGCAGGCCATAAAATGCTACATAAATGCTTGATAATAATACAGTTACAGAGCCCCATGGCTTAATATAACACTAGTTTTTCTCCTGCTAAACAAAGTGCTGGCAGAAGCAACTAAGGTCAAATAGTAAAGTACACAAAGCTCCTGGTCGTCATTAAAAGAGTTTGTTTATTTGAATTGATTTTATGGACTGATGGGTAGGTGATCAAATGCATAGAGCAATCCGGTCATCACAGAGCACTCTAAAAAGGACAGTCCAATCAAGCAGGCAGAAATCAGAAGCTGGAAGGCATTCATTCACAGTCCCATGGGTGTACTCCTTGTTAAATGAGTTTGTGTGTGTGTGTTTTGTGTAATAGCACTGCCTTAATGGTAAACAACCGGAAGTAGAAGTGATGTTTTTTGACATATTTTTTTCTCCACCTTGTTTGAATATGTTCATTATACCATTTTCCCTTTGAAATTCTCATAGCATTTACTTGAAACTAGCATCATTTATTTATTTATTAAAGCAATCTTTTTTTTTTAAATAAATTATTATTTATTTATTCGTGAGAGAGAGAGAGAGGCAGAGACACAGGCAGAGGGAGAAGCAGGCTCCATGCAGGGAGCCTGATGCAGGACTTGATCCTAGGACTCCAGGACCACGCCCTGAGCAGAAGGCAGGCGCTAAACCACTGAGCCACCCAGGGATCCCCACTAGCATCATTTATTTCAAGAATCTTTCCCAAATTATGAAATTACATAGGAATTTAATCACAACTAGATGTTGCTTAACATAATTTATGTAGCATCCAGAAAAATCTTACTTCTCTCTCTCTCTCTCTTTTTTTGAAAAATCTTTATCCTTTTCCAGCTTTTCCTTTTTTGTTCCTTAGGTGTGAAATAAGAATAAAAGGACTTGTTGCTTCTCACAGAAGGGCTTTGGTCTTGATCTCAGAATCACTTGCTAACTTGCTATTTAATACTTAAAAAAAAAAAAAAAAGTATGACCCGCCTGGTTGGCATAGTCAATAGAGCATGAGACTGTTGATCTTGGGTCATGAGTTCGAGCTCTATGTTGGGCGTAGAGCTTACTTTAAAAATAAATAAAAGTATAAGCTACCTGAACACTAACAAGTCCTGATTCAAGGCTAATTCAACTACCATATGAAGAAAATTTAATACATATAATGTAGTGTGTATTAAGTAATTAGAGTAGTTATACTACCATTAATTCTCCTGGGCCTTCACTAGATTAAGACACAACTCCATCTTCTGACATATCGCAGAGCAATCACTAAACTTTCTAATCTACCAGTTTTTTCATTTATTTGACAAAAATTTATTGAAATGGACTACAGGCTATGCATTCTCCTGGACACTAGAAATTCAATGTATAGTAGACTAAAAGTTCCTGCCCTTATGAAGCTTTTATTCAAGCATACATAGCATTTGATACCTGCCTTGCCTATCACAAAGTACCATGGTAATGTAAATGTGATAGTTAACGTGAAAAGGCTTTTTAAATTATTTAGTACCACAGTGGTATGTCATTTCCAAGATTATGGTAATTGTTACTAATATTACCAAGTGCTAGATACAAAATCAGATATTGAAAGATACATAGGATATTTCTGGTGTGAGTACAGGTAGGGGAAGAGAACGAGGCATTTAGAAATGTAATGAGCCAAGGACAGCCCTTGTGACATTCCAGAGCAACTGATAGTTTTCTCTTTCTCTGGAGTGTAAAACTCAAGGAATTTGAGGTTGTGAGAGATTAATTTGAGACAGTGCAATCTACAATATGGTGGAATGAGAAGTCCCAACTCATAGTTCCCCACTAAAACAGCAATTTTACAACTGTCCAGGAAGAAAATACCTTTATCGTAGCTCCAAAGCCCTGCTGAGCGGTTCCAGCATTCCAGGAGAACACAAAATCCGAGGAAAGTCGCACCAAAGAGAAAGAAGACTTACACTTCATCTGCATTACCCTACCCAAAGTCAGCATTACTCAGAGATTGAGAGACCCCCTTGTTCCATGACTTCTCCCACAGCGAAAGGGAAGAAAAAAATGAGCATCTGGCTTCCCCAGAATTTTGGAATGCTGCCTGAGAGGCCCACTTCTATCTCATATCACCCAGAGCACTGAGGGAATCTTCATGACTGAGCCTTCTGGGGACACTAAGGACAGGGGGAGAGGCTGATAGCAACTGGTACATCCGTAGATCTCTACAACAGATCATGGACCCCACCAGCCCATCCATGGATCCCACAGCAAGCCCTAGTATGTCCCTGCAGTTGGTGCCCACACACACCTCTGAAGCACCTCAGGTGGTGCTTGTAACTATGGATCTCAGCAGCTGGCAATGATGTCAGCCATCAGCTCGGCTTTGTGAAGTTGGAAGAAAAGTACAAACCCTGAGATGGCTTCTTCACGTGGAATAGAGAGTTAAGGAGCTTTCCCCGCTCATCCTGGCATCTCTGCACACTGCCCTAGGGAAAAGAGGCAGGGGCACTTGGCAAGCACTGTGGGGTAGTGGAAAGGTGCACAACTCAAGACATCCCTTTCAGAAGGGAGAGGGAGAAGCTCAATATTTCATGCCTTTCTCTGAGGGAGAGAACGCAGGAGGAATCTCAGTACCTGGTGTGACTATGCAGGATTGAGAGTAGACACACAATCCTAAATCCCCACCCCAAACACACACACACACACACACACACACACGATAGAGTGAGAGGAGGGGAGTCTGCACATCTGTAGAAAAGATTTGAAAGATCTCCAAAATATCTAGGCAGCCTGATTACTAAAGGTCTTTCTCTCCTAAACACAGTCCAAAAAGACTTATTTCTTCAAGGGTGCAGACATCAATGCAAGGCTAAAAAGTATAGGAAGAATCAGGGAAACATGAAATCCACCAATGGAACAAAATAACAACTGACCACATAAATGCAGAGCTGCACACTGCCTGAAAAATAATCAAATTAATTGTATTAAAGAAACTCAGTGAGCAACAAGAAACACAGATAGACAATTAAATTAAATTTAAAAAAACAACATGAACAAAATGAATTCAACAAGTAGATAGAAATTGTTTTTAATTCATTCATTCATTCATTAATTTAGAGAGCACAAGTGTAGGGAGGGGCAGAGGAAGAGAGAGAGAGAACCTCAAACATCTCAAACATATTTCACACTGAGTGGGTGGCCCAACACAGAGCTTGATCTCATGACCCTGAGATCATGACCTGAGCCAAAAGCTAGAGTCAGACACTGACTGAGCCATCCAGGCACCCCAGAAATTATTTTTTTTAAAGATCCAAATGAACTCTGTAGCAGAAAAAATTACTAAACTGAAAAAGTCAATAGAGAGCATCACCAATAGGCATGATCAAATAAAAGAAAGCATCAAAGAACTCAAGGATAAATCATTTGAAATTATCCAGTTTAGGAATGAAAAGAAAAAAAAATAGGGAAAATAAGTGAGGAGAAAGACTACAGGACTTTTGGGATACCATCAAGTGAACCAAACCCTACTTTCAATAATGGAGAGATGTTTTAAACAGAAAGTCAATAAGGAAACAACAAATTTGAAAAAATATTATAGACCGAACAGACCTAACAGACATGTATGGAACATTCCAACCCAAAATATATGTTCTTCTCAAGTGTAGATAGAACATTCTCCAAGAAAGACCACATGTTAGGTCATAAAAGAAGTCTTAACAAATTTAAGAAGATTGAAATCATCCCAAGTATCTTTTTCAACTGCAATTGAAGAAACTAGAAATCAATAATGCAAGGAAAATGAGAAAATTCACAAACATATGAAAATTAAGCAATAGACTCTAAAAAAAAAAAACTAAGTCAAAGAAGAAATCGAAAAGCAATTAGAAAATATCTTAAGATAAACAAAAATGAAAACACAACATACCAGAACTTATGGTATGCAACAAAAGCAGAACTGAGAATTTAGATTTGAAAATTATGGGGTTGAGATGCCAGGCATCCCAGGAGATATGAGTCCAGGACTCAGCTGAGTAATTAGGTAGGACTAAACACAGAAATGTGTGTGTCATCATCAATAAGGCATTAATGGCAACTTTAGGACTTAATAGAATTGCCCAAGGCAAGCATGGAGATTACCAAGAGAATAGTTTCAAGGATGAAATGTATAACAAGGATGATTTGGGCAATCATGTATAAATTTAGTCCTCCCTTAAGTTTAGTCTCCCCTTATCGGGGACACTAAGCTTCCCCTTTATATTTCACATTCTTCCCTACTCAGTGCAATTCTTCTGCTTTGGAGAAGAGAACACGCCTAAGAATATCTAAAAGGCTACTGGGGGCCAGGATGGGAGTGATGAAAAGAAGAGAAGGTCTCAACTTCCTTCTAATTGTGTGGGTAATCATGCCTCTTCTCTCTCCTTCTTCCCAGTCTGAAAGTGCAGAAAACAGCCATGAAGTGATCCAGACCAATCATTTCATGTTGGGCAGAGAACTAAGTCTGTTTTGACAGCCGAAGAAGTGGAGAAATGAAAAACACGGTGAAAGTGTACAAACACAATCTGTGCACACAATCTTGGGGAAGAAGCAATATTAATCATTTATTTACTCATTCTTCCTCTTATTCATTAAACAAATGTATATTGAGAACCTACCGCATGCTAAGCATTTAGCACAGTAGAGAACACAGGAAAAGAGAAAACCCGATTCTGGCCCTTGAAGAAGTTACAGTTTAGAAGAGAGGTATGCATATTAGATTGTTCTAAACATTTCTAATTTGAAAGACAGGAGAATCTGAGGACTTTGGTAAGAGAAAACCCAGAAGAGAAAATTGCAATTTCAAATAATTTGGTCTATATTTATTTTAATCATAAATTATAAAATATGTCAAAATAATTTATTCAATGTGCATTAAAGAATTTCGGTTTAAGTAGCATTAATGTCAAGTGTTGGTTAGTTGGCTGGTTGGATAAAGTGACCTTCAAACCTCTTCTTATTTCTAATCAAATAAACTCTTCATCAAGTCCCCTGTGACAAGATACTCAACCTATTTCCAAAAAGTTAAAATCTTTTTTCCTTCACTCCTAGTGAAAAGTATACAGTTTTTTTCCCCCTTGTGGTATTATTTTGAATCAAGTAATCCATAACAAATGACCATTGCTGAATTATATATATTTTTAAAATTCTGAGCTTTAATTCTTTCATCTATGAATGCTTCTTCCAGCGTCCAAGATTATGGTTTCAAACTCTGCCTTTAAATAAAAGCATTCTTTCCTTTCTGTCCTCTAGGATCTCTTAAAAAGGAATCAGTTTAAAGTCTCATGATATTTAATTTTGCATTAATTTTCAATACCTCGCTATAAGTATATGTGTATGATATTCAAACTCACAATATTTAACTGAACTTTTAATAAATCCTTTATACTAGTCACACTTAAAAAAATAACCACAAGCTTTAGAAATGTCTGCAGAGTCATTTACATATCATTTAATCATTGTTTCCAATTTTCTGGGATTTTCTACCCTTTTCATCCTCATGTCCTTCTCCTTTCAGTTATTCATGAAGTTTTATCACCTGGAGATAAAGCAATTTCATTTTTTTTCCCACTTTGCTCTTTTCTACAAGTTTGCCAGATTCTAGAAATCCATAATAATAAAACAAACATTCAAGCTGAGCATGCGCTTGTGCTTCAGCAAAACTAAACATTTGCTAATTTCAAGATAGTTAAAACCCATTGTTTTCCATATGATCAGGGAAAGCAGGCTTAAGTGAACTATTTTACTTGAAAAAAAAAAAAAAAACTGAAGGCCATAACAAGGTGTAATAATTCCATGTATAATTATATATCAGATACATGCATTCAGATTGTAAATTTGCCCTTTCTTTGGCCAAAACATCATTAAAGAAAATAGAAAGTACAAATAACAGTGTCAACCTCGTTCTTGCAATAATATGAACACAAACAAGAAAACAAAACTTAAAAACAAGCGTAATTTTCAACTGCCATTTTGAGATTGTCCATCTGAACTCTGCACGCTGAAAGATCAACATCAATATTAAAGGAATACTGTAAACAAAGGCTAAATGTCAACTGTTAAACCATTTCTTTTGTATGTCTTTCTGTTGCAGTTGTAAATTCTGTCACTCTAAAAGCAGATGATTCATTGCAATTGTGAGGCCATTTTCATCCGAACAATCAACAGTAATGATGTATTATGAATAATACAGTTGAAAACTGTTCTCTCGTAAATTCTTAGCAAGATATTTTTGTCATGTCCCAGGCTTCAGAGGGATTGAACTGTAGTGCAGATTATACCACTTTTCTACAAACTCTCTTCAAGGGTGGAGACTATTTGAGCATCACCATACTTGTGCTTCACAAATCAGCACAAAATACAGTCCCCGCCCCTTTTGGGGGGGAAATATAGTGTTAGAGTGTTCTAAAAGTGACTTTCTATGTATTATATCAGATGAAGTTGGTCCCTTGGGAAGGGACATCTAGCTGGATATAGCTCTACAATTGAAGTACATGCCAGATTTATGTCTGAAGTTTTTGCAGGGGATCATCTCTCAATGAGCAATTTCAAAACAGTATAAAAATTCTGTATTAAGGGTCAGCAAATACAATTTTTAGTCTCAGCTTTACCAGTATCTAGTTGTGTGACCTTTGATATGTCACATCTTTCTGAATTTCTTTTTTTACCTAGTTGAATGGAACTACCCCAGTGGTTCTCAAACATGGCTGGACATTAAAATTCATTGGAAAGTTTTTTCAAACTATAGATGCCCCAGTCTTCTCTAGACAAGTGAAATCAGAATTTCTAAAGGTGGAGCTGAGGCATTAGTATTTTCTTAAGCTCCTCATGTGATTATAATATGCATCCAACAATCACTTCCAACTCTAAAATGCTCTGACATTTTATAAAACTTGCCGTTTGAGAACCTCAGCATGTGTTTCAAATGAGTTCTGGGGAGAGAATTTCCAATGTTAGGTGTTGGTGTTTGTTCTATCAGTTGCATTCATAATGTGGGCTGACAAGGAAAAAAAAAAAAAAGAAAAACCAAGAAAAAAAATTAACAGGGAAGGTAGACAGGCCATGCAAACGAGAGCTCAATTACAGAAGAGCTGTCTCCAGGAGACCAAAGTCATGCTCTTTAACATTCTAAGTGATTGGTTTGTGCAGTGAACCAAATCTGAGCAGTTCCAATGTTTGAAAATGTAATGACTTAAATAGAAATACTAATATACCCTTCAAGGTCACGGAACGGTTCCTTGGCCTTAGGAAACATGTAACTTCTGTGAGCTCGTGTAGGTCAATTTGACGGACCCCTTATAACCTCAAGATGCATCTTGCTCTTTCCTCTGCATTAAAATATGTTAATACCAGCTTTGGAATCAAATTGATTCATTTTTTTTTAAATCTGCCTTTTTTAAACTTCCTTTTCATTTGCAGAATTACCAAGAAGTTGTTCAAAATTACCATATTTTCTAACTGAATAAAATTAAGCAAAGGACTGAAGTACTAAAAGGTCATCAAAACAAGAGACTATAAAAGAAATCTGAGAATAGCTATACATTGCTGATGATAGCCTGAACTTTAATTTAAAATGAGTCCTGAAAATGTGTAATGGTTAAGAATTGAGTTTCTACCCTCAACCACATGCTTAAAGAATTTTCCGTATGGTCTACCATCAACCAAATTAGTGGAAGGATAAGGGGGGGGGTGGGAAAAATCACTAATAATTTGCTCTTCTAGAGCACTTTTATCCTTTCACTTAGAAGGAATATATAATATATATAATCTAAGTATATATATATAAATAAAGTATTATATATATTGTATATACATATATACACACACATACTGTGGAATATACATACTGTGTGTGTATATACACAATATATAATATATATTATTATATTAATTAAAAACTATATTAATAATTAATATATATGCATATAACATGTGGTGCATGAAATGTGGTCAATACTACACCTAACACACAAAGTCTACAATGGATTATAGATCTATAAGGAAGACATCAATCAGAATTAGCAAAGTAAACATTAATCCAATTCCTAGCATTTGTTGCTAAATTATGGCCATACCCATCATTTCAGACCCAACACTTACTTTTCTTTTTTTTTTTTTTTAAGATTTTATTTATTTATTCATGAGAGACACAGAGAGAGAGGCAGAGACACAGGCAGAAGGAGAAGCAGGCTCCATGCAGGGAGCCCGATGTAGGACTCCATCCTGGGACTCCAGCATCACGCCCCGAGCCGAAGGCAGGCGCTAAACCACTGAGCCACCCAAGGGTCCCCCAACACTTATTTTTAAAAACAAATCTTCTGCAAATCTCCTTATCTTCCAAGGAATACAATCTATCTTCAACTATAACTTTTAAATAAGTAATAAAATAAATATAGAGCAATGAAATAAATATGTTGGTGTGTACTCATAACTATACCATATTCCTTACACACTCTATTTAGTTATAATGAGTAAGTTGGGATCAAGGAGAACAAGATGAGAAGTCATCCCTTAACAAGTAGTTCAGGGAAATGGAAGAGCAAAGATAGAGCAAAGACAAAGGACTCTAAACTAGTAACAGATCCATCTTATTGGGATAATGTAACAGATAAACAAGAAAAAAACTAACTGACATATAATGTGCCAAAGTAAATTATAGTCTATTAAAGTTGAAAAAAGTAAGAAAGCATGATCTTTTTATGAATAACCTGGGCTATTTATAAGTGCACTTTCAAAACAATCCACTGTGTTATGCCATAAAAGACGGAGTGGAAACATACTTGTTAATATACTTGTTATCATGGAAGCAACCACACATCTAAGGATACATTGAGTCTCTGCTACTCAAAAATTCTTGAAGGCAGTATCCTTCCTTAGGAAGAGTAGTTAAGACAGACTAGAAATATAAACAGTAATAAAAGAGGTTGTACCAATATTGTGAGGTAAATCTCTGGCACGATTTAGGGTAAGATTGAAAAGAATTTTATAAATATCTAAATAAATTCAAGATATACTTTTCCTGACATAGGTTTCTTAACTTTCTGTCAAAAACATTCTTAGATATAAGGAGTTTTAAAATAACTCTCAGCAGTGTGGCTCCATTCATTTCATAATATTTGGTTCTATATTTTTAAAAGATCCTTACATCTTATCTCAAATTTTAACAAACAGTTTTGCTGCTTTTGCTGAAATTACTCTATTAACCTAAAATCTCCTCAAATTCATGTGTTATCAAAAAGAAGAAAAAGCTATTGGTAATTTAACTTATTTTCAAAGACATAGGTATGAAAGTCTTAACAAGATCCAAATCCTTTCATAATTAGACTAATTAAATTGTGCTTTGGTCTAAAAGTTGTGTTTTTCGCTCAATTACCTCTTTCTGCATATCTTGACTAACATGTTTCACAATCATTTCAAATGGATTAATCATCCAATGTGGTATTAGGTATTATATAATACATTCGGAACTTTAAATCTAACCATCATATCTTATTTATTAGTAAAAATGAGAGCCATCTATTCCCAATTAATATCTTTAATATCTAAAGGCTTGCAAAGGTGGACCCTTTGAAAATTCTCAATAGCAAGGTCATTTTTAAATAGTATAAATTTGTTGATGAATCCCATGATTATCTACATCATTTTAATAAAATTGATCTAGTTCTGTTGCTGCATAAGGTAACCAAAAACATATGAAAAGTAAGTCATGGGCAGCCTGGGTGGCTCAGCGGTTTAGTACCACCTTCTACCCAGGACGTGATCCTGGAGACGGGGGATCAAGTCCCATGTCAGGCTCCCTGCATGGAGCCTGCTTCTCCCTCGGCCTGTGTCTCTGCCTCTCTCTCTCTCTCTTTCTCTCTCTCTCATGAATAAATAAATAAAATCTTTAAAAAAAAAAGTAAGTCACATACATTTATAATATCTCAATCTTGATGTTTATTTTTCTGTTGGTAGAATTTCAAAATAAAGCAATAATAAGTACTAAACAGAATCTGTTTTCAAGTATATTCTTTGAGAACCATCTTATGTTTTGTATCTAGGATAAAATATTCAATCTCTTATTGGAGTAAATTCTGTGTGAAATCAATCACTTGAAGATTTATTATTAATTTTGTTATTAACACTGTTAAAAACAGTCATTGATTTGTGGAGCTTTTCATAAAAATTCTTGGGGACTACATGTAGTTCATGAATAATGCAATGAATTGCTAAAACACCTGGTGCATTTTTTAAGTTAGCTATAAACTGGCAGAGGCAACAACCCATAGCTGGCATTCCCATATGTAGCAGAAGAAATGATCCCAAAAGAAGGGAATATATTTTTCCTTAAAATAATTTTAGGAGTTTCAGATATTGACAAGTCCTTCATATTTAAAATCAGTAATTTTCAAAACTATATTTCTTCTATGACTTTTTCATTCCATAAGAACCTTCCAAATGCAGGCAGTAAAGCCTTAATATCCAAAGGAAGTTTCATTCACTCGTAATAAAAATTCATTTGACTACAGTTCATTTCACAGATAATTTTTGGCATCTTTTGCCATCTCATCGATTATTCTTCAAGAGTATCTTTGCTCAATGGAAGAGAAAAATTATTTCACTTGGATTTCTTTGGTCAGCATACCAAAACTATCTTGCATTCTTGGTAAAATTATTGTTTCCTCAATACTGGGAAGGTTACCATTTGTGATCATGTATGAAGCAAGAGGAATTTATACTTTTAATGGAAGAAATTTTAAAATCATTCCAGAGACAGTGTAAGATTTTTAAAACCTTTCCTGTCAATATTGGAAATAAATATGTCTGCTAACTTTGTCAATATCCTTCTTTATAAAATGTTTACATAATTTTAACAGGCTGATTGTTTCATTGGAAAATAACGTGTGGGTAGAGTGCCTATTTGTGCACACTGGTAAGTATTCATTTGCAGGCCAATCTGCAATACCCAATTTCAAACTGGTATTTAATATTTTAAAGTAAATTAAGTGAATACATCTGTATATATAGAATTACTGTAAATGCAACAGCTACATGCCGATGATATAGATGCAATGTACTATTCAAGCATTGAAGCATCTGGCTTCCTAGTGCTGCCTCTGAATTTCTGCATCATTCTTCAATTATTGTGACAATAAAAATTGCTCACTGATTTTCAAAAAAAAACTTTAGGGTGTGGTATTATTTTTGTTGAAAATCAATGCCCTAGACCTATTTACCAAAGATGATACTTTCTATAGGCATTTTGTTTTCAAGCACAGAGATGTTCCAATACTACCTTATATAGGTCTGAGCTACTCCTCTGGTATTCTAAATTTGGAGAAAAAAAAATCCTCAGATTGGGATCTCAAATCCTCTGACCCCATCATCTTTCCTCTTTCCATCATCCTCTCATGGCTCTCTTTCTGTGTCTGTCAAGTTATATTCTGTGACCCATCGAAACCTCTCAATTCTACTGTGACACTCCCTAGTTAAAGCCATCTCTCCACACAAACAGACAGAATGGCCACAGCTTAAATGTTTGCTTGTAAATCTTAAGGAAGAACCTCAGGCTCTTTGGTAGTTCTACTAAATTTTTGTAGTCTATTCATTCTTATTTTTCTAGACCATTACCTTCTTTTCTACCAACAACTAATCCCGCATCTCAGTCCTCACACTTGCTTGACTGCTTTGCTTCTGGTTTCATTGAGACAAGAGAAGAAATAAGAAGGGAAATTTAGGGGTGTCTGGTGCCTGGTTAAATATCCAGCTCAAGTCTGATCTCAGGGTCATGAGACTGAGCCCTGTGTCAGACTTCACACTCAGGATGGAGTCCACTTGGGTTTCTCTCTCTCTCTCCCTCTGTCCCTGCCCTCCCCCTAAAGTGAATAAATCTTAAAAATAAGAAAAGAAATTCAACATTCCTCCAGCAGAGAATCTCCCCACTACGAAGAGGTGTCTGCCTTCTTGGCCTCCTGACACCCCTGAGAACTGTCAGTGCTTTAGACTCCATCTAATCTCACCACTTGAGACTTTTGTTTCCTGTACCCTTCCTACATTCTGCTTATTATTATTTTTTACCTCTAGATAGTATCATTTTTATCAGGATTCAAACAAACTGTAAAAAGTCATGTCTTTTTCTAAACAAACAAAAGTCTCTTAATCCCACTTCTCTAGTTTGGGCCCCACTTCTCTGTTTTAATTTACAGTATTGTTTTTGTTTTTACCAAGTTACTTTATTTTTATTTTTAGCTTTTTGAAGATATAGCATAAGCTGTATTTTCTCTTCCTAAAATATATTTTAAATAACCTCATTATTAACTCAATCAGGCATAGTGCAAAATATATGGACTTTTGTGCCACTTATTAGCAATAAGACCTGCCTTAAATAGATAAGTTATAGAACTAATAATTCTAATATTAATCATTCTGAATGTTTTTTTCTCTTTCTTTTTTTTTTCTTGTCTTCTCTTCCCCCATGGTCCATTCTTTTTTCTCGAGACCTCTTTAACCAGGCTTTTATCAACCTGCCACAAAAGTTGCTCCTATTAAAGCCCCCAAAATCTCTATTGCCAAATCAAATCCTCACTTCCAGTTTCTCAGCTTTCTTGATCTATTGGCTGTTGATATAGTTGAATAGTGTCTCTGGAAACTCTGTTTTCATTTTGCTTCTCTCTGGGTTATCTTTATATTTAACTGAACCCTCATTCTCCGCTTCCTATACAAGATATTTCTCATCTTCCCAAGCTCGAAATATTGGATACCCTAGGCCCATTCCTGGCCTTCCTCCCTCCATGTCCTAAACAATCTAATCTAGTTCTATGTCTTTAAATGGCACTTATAATACTGTTACAGGATTTCTTCTCCTTTAATGACTCAGTTCTTGGTCATACTGCTTCGAAGAATGAAGAGATAGACTAGATGAAAAGTGGTGAGCAGCAAAGCAAAGTTTATTGAGCAATAGTAATGTTTATTGAAGGAAAATACAAAGTTCCCAAAGTGGGAGGGGACCTGAGAGGGTTGCCACCATAGTTTCTAAGTCTAGGAGTTTCTATAGGCTTGTTGGCTGGACTGTTCACATAGGAAAGGGTGGAGGTTTCCTTCCAGGGTTGTGTAAAATCCTTTTCAAGGGTAGTTTCCTCTTGTGGATGGGTGGGGGTGGGGGAAATGGGACGATTTGTCCCTACCTGGCTTTCTTCCAACTATCTTTCATCAATGCTACATATTCCTCCATTTAGGAATGCTGCCCAGATCTCACTTCCAAACTCTAACAAATCGTCTATTTGACACCTCAGTTTGAATGACTAATAAGCATCTCTAATTTAACATGTGCAAAACTTTCCCTGCCCAAAGGGCTATTTCTACAGGGCCATTCTTTCAGTTGCCATAGCTAAGATACTAGAGTCATTCTTGCTTTCTCTATTTCCCATCTCACATCCATATCATTAGAAATGCTTTTGGCTCTGATCTCAAATACATACTCAAATGAAATCACTTTTTATTGCCTCTAAACATGTCATTTATCTTCTAAAACTTAAAATCTCTGTATCTGCATTAATTCACTTTACCCACCTAAGAAAACACATTAAAACTTAGTGGCTTAAAATAAGTCACTTATAATTACTTAAAAATCTACAGTTAACAGGGAAGAAGTTCTAATCTGAACACAGTTCAGCTGGACTCCCCAACATCTCTGGAGCCTCAGCTAGGGCAACTGAGTGGACTAACCTCTGGTGATTTCTCATCTTCTAGCAAGCTAGCCTGGGCTTGTGTTGGCAGCTATCCAGGTTCCAAGAAAACAGAACCATGCAAGGCTTATTACAGTTTAGGCATGGAAATCAGAAATTGTACAATGTAAGTTTGATGCACTCTATTTGTTAAAATAAGTCATAAAGTCCACCTAGATTCATTGTGAGGAAGAACTACAAGGTCACCCTACAAAGGCATGTGGATACATGGAGGGGAATGATTCCTACCTTTTTTGCATTCAATCTACCACACCATTTCATTCAGAATAAAGTCCAAAAATACTAACTCTCACCAACAAAGGCCTATCCTGGGTACTCCCCACTATTCCATCCTTATCTATTCTCTTTCTCTTTCTTCATCACATCCCAGCTATATCCCCCCGTCTTAGAATCTTTTTGTGTGTGATCTTCCTCTAAGACCAGTGTTCTTCTCCCAAATCCGCTTGGTTCTCTCACTCTCTGTATTTATGTCCAATCTTCTCCAATCAGAGAGATGTACCCTGATTCAACTATTCAAAATGTCACCCACAATCTTTCTGCCCTTTAAATGTACTTTATCATTCTTGATAGCATCTATTATTTCTTTGGTTTTACCTTATTGTTTTTCTTCTTTACTAGAGGAATGTCAGCAACATGAAAGCAGGGACTTTGTATGTTTTATGTATACCTCATTCCCAATAACTAGACCTGCACTGTTCAATAAAATGCAATGCAAGTCACATGTGTCATTTTAAATTTTCTAGCAGCCACATGAAAAGGGGTTAAAAAGGAGTAGGTAAAATTGATTTAAATAATATTTTTATCTAATCCAGTATGCCCCAAATATTATTTCAATAAATCAATTAACAAACATGAAGATATTTTCCTTCATATTATTAAAAAAAAAACTGTCTTTTAAATCCGGTACATATTTTACCTTTAGACACATCTCAAATCAGGTAAGTGCTCAATAACCACATGTAGTTAGTGGCTACCATTTTGGGCAGTTGAATCCAACTCATTGTTAGTGCTCCATAAATGTTAGTCATTATTTTAACTGAAACAGTCTAAGCACAGGTAGGCCAAATTAAATTGAAGGAAAGCCCTGTGGCAAAACTGAAACTACTAGTTCTATAGCTTTATCAATTTAAGGCAGGTCTTAGTACTTTCTTCACTCCTTTATCACATTGTCCCTGAAGGTTTTAAACTATGTTTCCCCAACTTTATCTCAATGTTCTTGAATGCTTTACTATCTCACTACTTTTCTTGATCTCATTGCTCTTAACTCCTTTAAGTGAAGAGTAAAACATTCATGACCACCCAGATAAAGGCAGTAGATAAACAAGGAGAAAAAAAACATACACAACACAAAATACCTCAAGTCAATTCTCATCGTAGTTCTTTGTTCACAAAAGTAATATTTTTTCTCAGTATCCCAGTTAGTTGTTTTGGCCAGATGTTTAAAAAAATCAATACCTGATCTTCTTCCCCTTCTCTTTTCTAGTGTAGGATTCTTGTAGCCAAAAACTCTGTTATGGATCTCTCTATTGACACCAGCAACTAAGGATCTCATGTTTTCCCTGACTCCAGGCAATTACACTTGCAGTTCATTTGGCCTGGAAAGCTTGCCTTCCCTGTCTCCATCTAGCTTCACCCTTCAGATGTCAGATTAAATAACACCTCCTCAGAGATCTAAATTAGACCATCTCCCTGTTTTATACACTCATAGCACTCACTTTCCTCCAGCATTTACCATGATTGTAAATACATAATTGTAAGACATTTGAGTAATTATACTTGAAGCACAGAATCATTCCACATCCCTGGTATATAGTATAGTTACTGACACAAAGCAGGTGCACAAAAATACTAAGTAATGAATGTAATACCTGAAGAAATAAGGTTGTTGGATACATGGAATAGGAAAATTTAGAACTAGAAACTATTGTTAATGCCAACTGGTTCCCAGATTCTGCATTTATAAGATGACAATCCTCACAGTGACATTGAAAATTCTGTGAACAAAACAAGTGAATTGATGAATGAGTGGGTAGTGTGTGTGTTTATACACATTATGTGGACTTATATGCATACGCACGTGCACACATACACATAGGTGAATGTGCTTAACTTATTCGGTGGTTTATTTATATTTGCAAAGTTTACTAACTTTTGAGTAAGTATAGTATAGTATGGGGGAAATGCCATAGGGCAGGGTGTAGGGCGTCATGGGAAAAGCTGAGCAGATGGCCAGGGGATCTAGCCATGCCTCATTATTAAGCAACTGTGTAACCTTCAGGCACCCTAGACCTTAAGTTCATTCTTTGTAGAATGACTTAACTGGGTTTGATTTCTATAAGACTTTATTTTGCCAATTTTAAAAAGTACTTTCCACTCATATTTCAACCTCTCTGAAATCAAGATGAAGCTTACAATCAATGGCATTTTACGTCCCTGTCAAGCATGGTTGTGAGTGACAAAAACAAATCTTAAAATCTCTTGATACCTCTGGGAAGATCAAGCAAGCACTGATATCAAAGCATTTTAGATTCACTGAAATAGAGGGACTTTAAGCCATAAAATTCTGTGATTCTAAGTTATTTCTTTTACTATCCATTTTGCAACATTTTAAATTTTAAAACAAGATAAACATTTATAAAATAGTGTTTCTTAACACTGGGTCACTGATGTGATCCCTGTTAATCATTTTGTAGGTCAGGGTATTTAGGCTCATAACTGACATAGAAATCTTTACAGGACGTTTTCACACATGGCTAACCGAAATGCCTCTCAAACATACATATTCACCTGAAGACATTCTTTTCTGGTTGAGGAAATAGTCCTCCACCTAGAATTCTCCAAATAAGAAGCTTCATTTTCCTACTCAGCATGAGCAGAACACACACTGTGGAAGCCTAGAAATAAATGGTTTGCCACTTTTCATATCTTTTCACACCATGCTAGATTTTTCTTTGTTATGAATCTAGTGTCGTGTATTTATTCAAACCACTGGGATATTACTTGATAAATAAACACTATATACATTGGGCCCTGCCCCCAGCTCAGAAGCTTTGGGGAGACCTTCCACAGTTGTATCATTTCTTTTTAAATTATTTTGTGTTTCAACATTCTGCACACAGTCATTTGAGGTAATTATCCTAGGAAACTCTCTAGAAAAAAAAAAAGTGGAATTATACATTCACCCAGGCCCAGGATTTTCTAGACATATCTCTATCTGCCACCTCCACAACCACAAAGACTTTCTTCATTGAGTTTTTTATTGCTTTGTCTTTAATAGTTAATGTTTTTCTCTAAGCCATATTGAATTCCTCTTCTTGAGTTAAAAATAGCACAATTTTTAATCTCCCCTTCTATTCCTGGCTTCAGTTTGTTTTTAAGCATATTGATTTAATGTCAAATCTTCACTTAAAACTGACTTTGCTAATTTTTGTGATGCAGCTACTATTATTTAAGCAGAGGTGTTTGCACTTCATGCCAACCGCAGGCAGCGTGAGCTGTCTAGATTGTGCATTAGGGAGAACAGCTGATGGATTACAAATCTCTGCATTTCACCAACAGAAATGAATTTGAATCCATCAATTTTATTCCCTTATGCCAATTTTAGGAAGTTCAGTTTATGCAGATCTGTCAAAATATTACATTAAACACCTAGATGAACGAGTTAAATTAATTTAATTTTGCAGTTTGCCTTGATTGGGTTAGGCTAGTTCTATGCACAAAGCAAAAACTCCCAGGGAAATTGAGCCTAGTCAAGGAAGAGATCATGGCAGTGGCAGCTGTGCTAGCTGAATGGTCAGACAAAGTGTTAGAATTCAGTGACAGGGGAAGGGAGGTGCCTAGACTTTCCTTATGACACCCATGCCCATCCTTTACTTAACACCTATCTGATGTTCCCCGAAAGAAAGTAACCACAGCAGTGAATAAAATTAAGATGAAAAAAGGCCACTGTGCTTGCAATGCAGAGCAGATCAGTCAGGGCGACCAAAATGAAAGAGAAAAGGGAACAATAATCCTGCTGTGTGGTTATATAGCACCTTTCATCGAAACAATGTGAGAATTCTCTCTTTTTGCAGGCCAGCTCCCTAGAGGGCTTTGAAAGCAATTCAGGAGGGAAATAAAAGGATTGCAGAACAGATTTCAGGCTTGAATGATAAAATGGACATTCTGCAAGACAGATTTTACTGAATTGATAACTGGATGATTGAGGCTGTCACACATAAATAAATTGAAAAGGAGTAAAATCAAAAAGAAAGCAGAAAAATTTTGAAAGGACATAAAAGTACAAAGAACACCCAATGACCTTGAAAGAAGGTCAGAGAACCAGCCTCTATATTCAGAGACAGTCAAGAGGATTCAAACCTGGAAACATCGGGGGCTCCTGGCAGGTATGAACAGTACTAAAATACGAGATCCATACATTTCCAAAACAGTGTAGTGCTAACACTGCACAGTTGGCAAGGGTTAAGCAGTGGTCAAATCATGGAATAAGTAACTTGAATAAGTAAGTTGATTTCAGCAGCAGTCACCCTAAAGTCTAGTTTTCTTCCTCCCTTCCTCTTCCTCTCTTCCTCTCTTCCTCTCTTCCTCCCTTTCTTCTTTCTTTCTTTCTTTCTTTCTTTCTTTCTTTCTTTCCTTCCTTCCTTCCTTCCTTCCTTCCTTCCTTCCTTCCTTCCTTCTTTCCCTTTTCTTTTATGGAAGGATGAGCCTCTGGAAGGATCACTATGGAGTGGCCCATCACACAAAAATCCAGGCTTCTGCTGGATTTTTTTCCCAGGTGTCCCTTAGTTAACCCTATGCTGAGTCCCACAGGATGTGTATCACCTGACTTATTTCTCCTTCTCTGTAGAGTAATGGTAAGATGCTACCCTGGCCAGTTCTGTGGGTCACAGCCTAGACCTTGAAGGAGGCTGGAGTATTGGCTATGCCAAGAGAATCTAGAAAGGGAAGGAGTTCCACTGGAGGTTCTCTCTCCTCATGCTGTTAGAAAATCCAACCAGTAGAGGTACTGGGAGATGGTGATTGGGATGCTGTTGTCCTAAGGACAAGTGGAGAGGAAGAAGAGTTGCAAGATGCTGGGTAAGAACTCCAAGCAGCTGCTTACAATAGGCAAGGAGAGGTGCCCTGTCTTATGTGTCTCTCCATGACTGCAGGTCTCGGGCTGCCTTCTTCCTAGAAGAGCTGGCCACCTTCCTTCTGATGCCCAAGGAGACTCTGGAGAGGCCTTTTTTGCCAGATGGGACAGCTTTCCCAGGAGACAAGCCGTATGCCCTTTCCCTGCTGGTATAGACACCTGTGAGAAACAAATGCAACAGTGTCTACAAGTAAATTCAAAATAGATTTTCAGAACCCTCATAACATTAGCTTCTCCCATCCTTCTGCAAATTAAAAAATCAATCGATCAGAAGTGCCAGGTTATATCTGTAGACATTAATAGTATGCTGTTTTACCTTAAAGCTAGGACTGATCTTCACATTGAGGAAGAATCACAATAAATTTCTAAATCAAGTTTCTATTTAGCACTATCTGAGACAAAGTAATGATTTGTTAGTGCTAGTGATATCTTATACTTTCCTTATAAATGTGTTCTAGTTCTACGAGCGTTACCTGAAACTGGATTTCTTTTTGTGATAGAAATATGGAAACTTGTGAAATAACAAGTGTATATCCTTGTATGTGTGTACATGTGTAGGTGTGTACTGGGGGTTGAATACAGACACAGAGATTGTCATTCTGCAACTGAAACATACAGTTACTCAAGAATAATGAAATGATGGTATTGCGGTGAACCATCTACAACAAAATTTTAGGGTTGATTACAGCAAGTAATATGTAGCCCAAGTGAAAGAACATGATACTTAGAAAAAGAAGGCCAGAATATAGTGAGAAAATGCTGGACTTAACTCAAAAAGAGACTTAGCTTAAATCTTTACCAGTGACTTTGGTTATCATTCTTGGCTTCTGTAGCTCCATCTTTATCTCAGAAATGTAGATACCAATACCCACCTGCCTAGGCTAATGGAAAGATTAAAAATTATATAAATATAAGGCCTTCACACAACAGGCATTCAATAAATTGTAACTACTGTTATTACTGAGAAGCTGCACAATGTAGTAGGTGGTTTCAAAAGAAAGGAACTGGTTTGAAGTCCAGTTCGATATTTATTCGCTGGATAACTCTAGGGAAAATACTTAACTACGACGCTCTGTTGCTTTACATGCCAAATAAGCATAATAATATTTCATAGGATGGTTGTAAGTAATGAACAATGTGAAATAATAAAAATGCTCACCTGGAATATAGTAGCTGCTTGAAGAATGTTAATTATCTTAGTCCCCCTGCCATGCAACCAAACAAGTCTACTTTTGCATAGGTTTGCTCTTCAATGATAAAAAATGAAAAGCACTTCTAACCAGATACCCAGAGAATCTTTCTATAGTTATTCTTAGAATGCCCATAGTATGCAAACAGAATGTTTAACCACACAGAAAGTAGATTTTGTGAATAGTAGCTTCCAGACCACTCGGGAAATTTCTCTCACTTTTTTCATTCTTTTCTCTTTCTGCCTGCTTGTTTGTTCACCTTCCTCCAACACTGATAAAGCATCTGCTACATTTAAGGCCTGAGCTGGAAGCTGGAGTGGAAGGGAAGGGGAAAACCTTTATCCAATTAACGTGTGCTCCCCTTAAGGCAAGACCCTTCACTAACAGTGTTTCACTTCCCTGCTTCACAGAGCCTCTATTTTGTTGACTTCTGCCAAGAATTCCCTGTTACTCTTCCTTCATCCATTTATTGCACTTCTATTGCCCTGGCCCGATACTATGTTAAGCCAAATACTGATGCCAAAAGGGAGAGGGCCAGGAGAGTGGGATTTGTGCCCAAAGATCTTTGGAGCCCCTCTCTTGAGAATCTCCCAACAGTCTGGCCAGGGTAGAACAAAAATTCACTAGCAGCTGCAGCAGTAGGTCACGGCCCTGTGAGAATGTGACATCTCACTCTTTCATTCAGAATGCTTCTCTGCTCTCTGCTTCTCTTAGATTTCAGTTTGCCTGCCTCCGGGACTCAGATGCTTTCATAGAATTGATGCAAACCCCTGGGAAATTTATTTGTCCTCTGATATCAACCGCGCTAATGCTCCCCTCCATTAGCTCAGATAATCAAGAGTTGACTATACATAGAACTGTGGGGGATTACAAAAGCACTTATAATCTAATGAGGGAGAGTGGAAAAATACTGAAGGAATTTTAAAAAGAGAGAGAACAGAAAGAAAACCACAAATACATACATAAATCAACTTATAATGCCCTAGCAAAACACAAGAAGTAAAGGGGATATGTCATGAAATAACTGAAATAAATGCCACTATGACTGGGGTAGTGTCCCAGTGCCACCAAGGGATAGCAAGCCAGAATACGATGAAAGTGGGTCAGGATTTAAAAGAGAGGTTCTGTGTCATTTGGGGGAAGGAAAGCAGGTGGATGTCATTCTAGTTGATTCTGATACCTCTGAAATTAGTTCCTTCCTTTAAAAAAATGATTTTATATTAAAACTCATCTTGAGTCTGCAAAAATCAAGGTATAAAATAGGGCCAGTTGTCAGTATTCCTAGCAACCCAGCCATCTGTATTATGGGCAGTCATAATAGGAAGTTAAAGGGTAGTGTCAGTTCACAACATGCATACACAGATCCATACCGTGTTGGTAATACGGGTCCCTGGAAATGCTAGATTTGCCTCCACAGTTCTTGGTTGATTAAACCTCATCAATATTTTTTATTACCAAGTTGAAGAAATAACAGGCCTATCAGTATTATGAAAGAGAATATATTTGGTAAATCCCAGTTTCCCATTTAATATTTCTTATTTTTTATGTAATAGGATAGGGAATTAGAGTGGTTAGTTGTAAATTTAAAAACAGTGTCCATTACAGCACTGGTTATATGACCATAGAATTATCACATTGTCCAGCTTCTAGGTGAATTTCTTTTTTTTTTCCTCAAAGATTTTATTTATTTATTCATGAGAGACACCCACACACACACACACACACAGAGGCAGAGACACAGGCAGAGGGAGAAGCAGGCACCACACAGGGAGCCCGATGTGGGACCCGATCCTGGAACCCCGGGATCACACCCTGAGTCGAAGGCAGATGCTCAACCACTGAGCCACCCAGGCGTCCCTTCTAGGTGAATTTCTATGATAAACAACTCCATAAATACTATTTTCTCCTTCCCCAGTTTTGGATAGCAACTAGGAGGTTTCTATTCCCTGGGAGGGTTGTAAAGCATACCATCATAACACCTTTGGATATTACCAAAAAAAATATGATCTGCCTAAATTCATAAAGTCACTCACCAAGATTTAGTGAAGCAAACTTAACAAGCAGGTCCATCAATGTAGCACTATCCTTCTAATTACTGGACTAATAGGGAGGTGATGAAGGCCTATATATGATTGTGAACCATTTACAACTAAATCAAAGCACCACCACCAACTGTTAAAATCTAGTGATTCAGAAAACAGAATGAAAATATTCACATAAAGCTAAAAAAAAAAAAAGGAGTTGGTCTTAGATGAGGCATTCCACCTGCAAAATATCCATTATTAGGATATCTGGATATAGGAACGTACATATCTGGAAGTTCTATTTTTCCTCACATCAGAGCATGGAAAAGTAGAAATTAAGTTCACCATCATATCTCCTCCAAGATGGTTTAGGTATTTTACCTCATTAGACAAAAGGTAGCGTCAGTGTAAGAGAAGTAAGGTGATCTACCTGGATTATCACAGGGAGTTCATGTATTTTTACATACATATGAAGATGTTCTCCTTGAGTAAGAGAAGGAGAATAGAACATTTCTTCTGTGCCCTAGTCCCTGAATAAATTTGAAATGATGGGAAGATCCAGAGGCTCCAACCCAGAGAAAAAAATGTGTTTATGTAGCATAGTCTACCATATAAGAACTGGTCTGAGATTAGGATGTCAGAGTAGGCGGAGATAATTACAGAGAATTTGGCAGACAGAATGCGTGGCAAAGACAGACCAAAGAGATGAGTCATGTACTTATAAACTTGCTACAAAAGGCGTATAATCCTCTAGCAAACTTCATCCCAGGAGATCAGACACTATTGTGAGAGAGGGAATTTTGTGTTGGTCATGTTGATCCTATTGGCAGTGATCCGTGGACAGTGATCTTGATTGTAGTCACCGACAGGAGATCTATGATGACCTCCACAGCTGACTGGCCATCTCTTAGAATGTGTCCACTTAAGGAAGGCTGAGTTCAAACACTTGAGCAACTGCTTTGATGGGAAGAGGGTAAATAACTGCAATGTTGTACACTCAGGAGTGTAAAATACATTAGCACATACACTTCAACAGCTTCAAGAGCTGAAAGATAAACCATGCTAGGTCTGGAAGTGTAACACTGGAAGCTCTCAAAGCTCAGAATGTACTGAGAAAGTTGTTTTCCTGGGATTTTTTTTTTTTCACTAAATCTGGATTTCTTTTTAGTTTTTTAAAGAATACTGGTATGAAGTTGCATGGTAATTAATAACACCTTTTCTGTGTTCATTTTATTTTGAATCCTCTATCATTTTTAATATTAAACTTTGATTTTGAGAGAATTGTTGAGTTATATGCAGCTGCAAGAAATGATGCAGAGAGATGCATGCACCATGTACCCACTTTCCCTCAATGATAACATCTTGCAAAACTATATTAAAGTATCAATATCAAGATATTGACATTGACATAGTCAAAAAACAGAACATTTCCATTACCAGAAAGATCACTTATTCCTTCATTACCACATCCACCATAATTCCCCATCTCTTGACTCTGGCCCCTGGCAATTAATAACCTGTTCTCCATTTCTAGAATTTCATCCTTTCAATAATATTATACAGATGGAATTACACAGCAACCAACCTCTGGGGATTAGCTTTTTTTCATTCAGCATAATTCTCTGGGAATTCATCCAGGTTGTTACATGTATGAATATTTGTTCCTTTTCATTTCTGAGTAGTATTCCATGGTATGGAAGCTCTTCAGTTGGTTTAATCATTTAACCATGAACCTTTGATAGACAACTAGATTCTTTCCATTTTTGCCTAACACTAATATTTCCTCTATAAACATCTATTTATAGGTTTTGGCGTGAAAATATATTTTTCTTTTTCTGGAATAAACACCCAAGAGTTAAAATGCTAAATAATGAGACCGTTGCATCTCAGGTTTAATAAGAAACAGCCAAATTGTTTTCCAGATTGGCTATGCCATTTTATATTCTGATCAGCAATATATGAGTGATCCAGCTTTCCTGTAACTTCATCAGTATTTTTTATTTTAGCATTCTGATGGGTGTATAGTAATATTTTATTATGGTTTTACCTTGTTTTCTCTAATAATTCATGATCTTGAACCTCTTTCCATGTGTTATTTGTCATCTACATATCCTCTTTGATGAAATAAATTCAAGTCTATTCATGCTTTTTGCCCATTTTCTAATTAGCTTGTTTCTTAACTACTGAGCATTCAGAATTCTTTTTATATTTTAGGTACTCGTCCTTTGTCTAGTATATAGTTTACAAATATTTTCTCCCAGCTTATCTTTACATCTTTTAACAGATTATTTTATTTTATTGAGCAAAAGTTTTTACATTTAATGACATCCAATTTGTCAATTTCTCATATAAAGCATAATGCTTTTGTTATCAATTCTAAGAATTCCTTATCTAGTCCTAAATTCCAAAGCTTTTCCATCATTTACTTTCAACTTACCTATACCATTGTATTTGGAGTATTTCATAGATAACACATAGCTGAATTTTATACCTCACACTGCCAACCTCTTTAATTTATATATTTAGACCATTTATAGTTAAGGTAATCATTGATATGTTACAGGTTAGGTCTGGCATTTTTTAATTTGTTTTATGTATATTGCCTCTGTTTCTGAGTCCTCTGTTCTCTCTTATTACCTTTTCATGATTTATTTTAACATTCCTTTACAATTCTATCTCAGTTTCTTTATAGTATCATTGTGTTTTGAATTTTCTTAGTGGTTGCTTTAGGCTTTACAATACATATACATAGCTTCATAGTGTACTACAATTCATATTTTACTAAATTCAGTGGAGTGAGGGGATCCCTGGGGGGCTCAGTGGTTTAGCACCTGCCTTCAGCCCAAGGCATGATCCTGGAGTCCCGGGATCGAGTCCCACATTGGGATCCCTGCATGGAGTCTGCTTCTCCCTCTGCCTGTGTCTCTGCCTCTTCTCTCTGTGTCTGTCATGAGTAAGTAAATAAAATCTTAAAAATAATAATAAATAAATAAATTCAGTGGAGTGTACTTATTTACATCTAAGTTCCATTAACCTCTCTTTTTAAAATATAATTATCTTATGAAAGCCCTTTATATATATTGAGTAGCACAGTAGTCAGTGCTAAAATATCTTGTTTAAACCACCAAATATGATTTAGGAAACTCATGAGAAATAAGGTAGCTATTATTTTACTCCAATTTTTATGCATTCTAATGTGTGTTTTTTTTTTTCCTTCCTGAAGTTAAAGTCTTCTTCTAATACAATTTTCTCTCCCTTTGGAGAACGTTCACTAATCATTGCTTAAAGGTAAGTTTGCTAACAAGAAATTCTCTTAGCTTTCCTTCATTTGAAAATATCTTGATTTCTTTTTCATCTCTGAAATATGTCTCACTGGATATAGAATTTGCAGTTGACATTTCTCTTTCATTATTTGAAAAATATTGTGTCACTTCCTTTCAGCCTCCATAGTTTCAGAAGAGGTATCAGCTGTTATTTGAATTGGTGTTCCCCTAAAGTTAGCACATCATTTCTCCAAGACTGTTTTTCAGACTTTTTTGTATAGTTTTCAGAAGTTTAATTATGATGCATCTCTATTCGACTTTTTGAGTTATCCTATCTGAAGTTCAGTAAGCTTCCTAACTATAAATTTATGTATTTCACCAAATATATAGGAATTTCCAATCTTTATTTCACCAATGCTTTTTCAGCAAAACTTTTTCAACATAATTGCCTTTCCCCTTTCCTTTTGGGACTCTAATGATAAGAATGGTAACTTTTTTCCTCATGAAAACTAGATACTCTTTACTAGTCTACTGAATTTTTTAAAAAATGAAGATCCTGTATTTTTTAAAAGACCTTTTTACATAAAATAGAATTTCTAATTGATAGATTTGGAAATCAATCTTAATGGTACAAACTATGGGTTCAACATGCAGATGACATTTCCACATACCATTACCTCAACATGGACTTGATACCCACTCTCAGAAGAATCCTATGAAAAAGATTGTTTCAAAGCCCCTTTGAAATTGCAATTGTGTGGCAAAACCACAAGTAAACAACTGGCTGTTAACATATTATTTCAAATATAGCCTAAAAAGCCAACGGGCATATTTTTGGGCAAATTTTAAAAACACCATAAGTTGAAATATCAAATGTGCACAATGCTGCCCCTTCACAGAAGGTAAGAAACTGCCAGTACATCATGTCAGATGGAGGCTGTCATTGGTGCAGTAGGCTATGAAAGGGGACCTCCTTCAGGATCTAGTTGACTGGAAGTAATGGCCCTGGAACAATGCTGACTGCTGCTGCTGCTCCTACCACCATCACTGCTTGCAAACTCTGTGTCCTAAGAATCATGAAAGACTACTCCTTTTGGTCTGGGGGTGGAAGGGCATGGGAACATAGCAGTCTTCTTCATTGCCATTCCTTCTCCTTTTCCTGGGGAGAAGCACTCACTGCTGACAATGGATGGAGGGGAGAGAGGCAGCACAGCTCCGCAAGGAGAGGGACTAGAGGAATTAGAGGGTGTTGTGTTCTGGCAGCTGCCACACCCACACCAGGGCCTTGGAACTTGCCATGGTGCAGGTGGATGCTTCTGGAGGTGAGTACCACCGGGGGAGCGGGTGGAGGAACGGTAATTTTTCATTAATTTCCTAGAAGTCCCTGAGACACCGTTCATTCCTTTAGTCCATTTTCTCTCTATTCAAATTGTGTCAATTCTATTGCTCAATCTTCAAGTTCACTAATTCTCTCTGTCTTCTTCTAGTAAGCACATTTTTTTATGTTTTTAATTTTGGTTACTGTATTTTCAGTTCTGTTTCCCTTTGGTTCCTTTTTTGTAATTTCATTTCTTTGCTGAGATTTTCTACTTTTTTAATTTATTTCAAGAGAATAGTTATTTCCTTGTGGAACTTTTCTTTTTCTTTCTTTTTTTTTTAAGATAGAGAAAGAGAGGGGCAGAGGGAGAAAGGGAAAAACAGAAAGAGAATCTTAAGCAGGCTCCACACCCAGTTTGTGAGAGGGACTGGGATTTGATCTCACAACACTGAGATCATGACCTACGCTAAAATCAAGAGTCTGCCACTTAACCGACTGAGCCACTCTGGCACATCATGTGGAAGCATTTTTACTACAGTTGCTTTAAAATCTTTTTCAAATAATTCTAATATCTGTGTTATCTTGGTGTTGGTATCTATACTTCACTGTCCGTTTTCATTCATGTTGTGATTTCCCTGTTCTTGGTATGATGAGTGATTGTTTTCATTGTATCCTGGACATTTTGGATATTCTAATACTGTGGATTCTATTTAGTTTCTGTTCTTTTTGTTTGTTTGTTTTTTCCTGTTAGCAAATATTCCACTTTTGAGGCATAGCAAAAGGGCTGGCCGAGTATTTATGTTCAGTTTCTCACTGGTCCCCACCCACACCACCCTAAGAAAAGTAGAAAGCTGACTCACAATGCCTCATTACCTCTGCATGGCAGCGTAATATCAGCTCCCACTGGGCCCCACTGAATGGTTAAAATGATGATATTCTGTGTATACTGGGTTAAATAAAACCCTTCATTAAGTTTTTGAAAAGAAAATAACCTTCTCCCAATTTGTAGCCATTCTTGCCAGCTCTTGAACTCAAACCAAACTTTGTTGTCTAGCCTAGCTGAGAACTATGAGCTGACTCCAGCCTGGGTAATGGTCCAGAGATGGCAATGGTCATCATGTTGGTATATCTCTAGGTTTAGAATTTTGGGGTTATAAAGAGAGACTTCTAGGATTCCCATGATTAATTATCATCTGCAGATATCCCTGTAAGTCAGACCACTCTGCTTACCACATTAGCTCTCAATATCATGGAAAGCACATTCACTTTATTACTTTGGGACAAGTGTTGCTACTTTGTCCTGCCATTAAGGGGCTTGATATAACCAATGAAATATGAGAAACCTTTTCAATGGCAACAACATTTACTGGCAAGCACAATTACAGTTACCGCAATACTTTACAAGATGCTAATGCTCCTTAACCTATAAAATTCTCTCAATGTCTTAGTGAAGTAAATATATTCCAAGCCCTTTCAGGAAGTATACTTAGGGGGGTTTTATGACAAACCCAATCCAGTGTGTTTTTTTTTTCCCTACCTAAGTTTTAAATTCCTTCTCTGTACTATACCAACGCATTTATGGGAATTCAAATATTTAAGGTACCTGTTCAAGGCCAACAGAAGAGCATATCTGCTGTTTTATTTCTCTCTGAATTTTTCTTTCTCTGACCTTTAGATTCTCCTTTAAAGAGTTCACCTGATTAAGTCAGGCTCACCTGGGTAATCTTCCTTTGATTAACTTAATGTCTACCAATTAGAAAACATCTTTATATCTGGAAAGTCCCTTTGACTTAATGTAAACTAATCCTGTAAATGATATTCCATCATATTCATATCTCTTGCCTATACCAAAAAAAAAGGGATTGTAAAAGACATGAGTACTAGAGGGTCTGTGAGAATCTTGAGAGCTCTCCTGGGATCCTACCTCCCACAGCCTTCACATACCATCTCTAAAGGTATCTGTATATATGGAAAGACATTTAAAAGTAAGGGAAATGTGTCATTTTAAGAACTAAGCATGAAATAACCAAGCTTCCTGAGTTTTACTAAAAAAAAAAAAATTGACACCTTGTTAAATAATAAAAGCCTTCAGTGTTTGACAATACCAGGTAGTATTAAAGAAACACCAAAAAGAATTTGCCTTCCTTCAAGAACTATTTAATTTCTGTTATGTCCATGAAGTGTCTTTTGATTTAATGTGAAATACAATACACAGGACTTTAATTTTCAACATAGGTTCAAAGAATTATAAATGGATTTTTTTTTATTTCTTGTGTCTAATCACCTTGAGATAAATCCATGTGTGTCAGTCTATATTTAGTTATTATCTTATCATATATTACCTATCTAAAAGCAGAGCTTCAAAATATATTAATCAAAACCCAATAGACTGAAGGGAGAAATAGGAAAATCTACAATAATAGTTGGAGATTTCAACATCTCTCTCTCTCTCTCTCTCTCTCTCTCTCTCACACACATACACACACACATTCTAGAATTCATAGAACAAAAAAATCAGTAGAGATAGAAAGACCTAACAACCGCTTTTACTATACTTGATTTTATTGACAGAAGATAGCAGAATGTACATTTTTGCAAGTACACATGGAAAATTCATCAACACAAGCTATATTCTGGGCCATAGATAAAATCTTTAAAAATTCTATAAACTAAAAATAATGTAAATAGAAGTTCATAAAGGCATTGAACTAGGATCAAAATAAAAAGATATCTGGAAAATCTCCAAATGTTTAGAAATTAAATATATACATTGAAATAACTCATAGGTCAAAAAGAAAGCCTCAAAGGACTTAAAAATATTTTGAATTGAATTAAAATTAAAATATGGCCCACCAAAATTTGTAGGATACAGCAAAAACTATGCTTAGAGGAAAATTAATAGACCTAAACACTTATTTTGAAAAATAAATAATAAAGTCAAATATCTCTTATCTTAGCCTCCAGCTTCAGAAACTAGACAGAGAAGGAAAAATTAAACCTGAAGACAGCAAAAGAACTGAAATAATCAGGGCAAACATGAATAAAATTTTTAAAAATGAAAATAGAGAAAAGCAATGAAAACTAAACTGATTCTATAAAAATATAGATTGCATTGAAAACTATGCCCATAGATTCAATGACTTGAATGAACCAATACAATTCATTCAAGAAGGAAGAAACAGGGGAGCCTATTGGCTAATCATCAGACTTCATTTCAGCTCAGGTCATGATTTCAGAGTCCTGGGATAGACCCCCATGTCAGGCTCCATGCTCAGGGGGAGTCTGCTTGAGATCCTCTCTCTCTCCCCCCAGCTTACATGCTCTCTCTCTCACTCTCTAATAAATAAATAAATAAATCTTTTTTTTAAAAAAAAATGGAAGACACAGAATATCCTTGTAGCTATGAAATAAATTAATAATTTAATACATTTCACCTAACAAAACTCCAGGTCCCAATGCCATCACAGGTGATTTCCAACAAATATTTGGGGAAGATATACTACTAAATCTATACAAACTCTTAGAAAATTGAAGAAGAGGAAATATTTCCTAAATCCCTTTAGAAGTTCAGCATTACTTTAATAACAAACCAAAGAAAGATATTAGAAAACTAAAGATCAATATCCCCTATAAACATAAATGTAAAAATTCTCAATAAACTATTGGCAAACTAAAGCCAGGAATATATAAAAAGAATAATAGACTGCAACCAAGTGGGGTTCATTTGAGGAATGCAAGTCTGATTTGGCATTAGAAAAACAATTAAGGAGCACCTGGATGGCTCAGTGGTTGAGCATCTGCCTTCAGCTCAGGGCATGATTCCAAGGGTCCTGGAATCAAGTTCTGCATCAGGCTCCCCACAGGGAGCCTGCTTCCCCCTCTGCCTATGTCTCTGCCTCTCTCTGTATGTCTCTCATGGGTAAATAAATAAAATCTTTAAAAAAAATTAAAATTCATTATATCAGCAGGCTAATGAAGAAAGTCATCTGATCATATCAACAGACAAGAAAAAAAAGCTTTTGACAAAACTCAACATTTATTCATGATTAAAAACTCTCAGGAAACTAAGAGTAAAGCTTCCTTGACCTGATAAAGGGATTTTACTTAAAACTGAGCATTGTCCTTATACTTAATGTCAGAAGAATTTCATTCTTATTCCCATAAGAATGAAAACAAGGAAAGTATGTCTTTTATCACAATTTCTAGAGAAATATCTGTATTCACAAACAACATTTCTATGTAGAAAATCCCAAAGCACCTTTAAAAGGTTTCTAAGTCTTATAAGTCAGTTTGAAAAGTTCATAAGAGGGATCCCTGGGTGGCTCAGCAGTTTAGCGCCTGCCTTCAGCCCAGGGTGTGATCCTGGAGACCCTGGATCAAGTCCCACGTCGGGCTCCCTGCATGGAGCCTGCTTCTCCCTCTGCCTGTGTCTCTGCCTCTCTCTCTCTGTGTCTCTCATGAATAAATAAATAATTTTAAAAAAAGAAAAATTCATAAGATATCAAGTTATATACAAAAATCACTTGTATTTTTATGTATTATCAATGAATAACTGAGAATTGAAATGTAGAAATACAACAAAATTTGCAACATCAGAGATAAATGTATTTAGGTGTAAATCTAACAAATTATGTATAGGATAAGTGTGCTGAAAAATAAAACACAGATGAAATAAATCAAAGAACATTTAATCAATGGCAAGGTATACAGTGTTCATGGATTTAGAAGCCTAAATGCCATTAAGGTATAAATTGTTTCTAAATTGATGTATATATTCAACACAAGCCAAATCAAATTCCCAGGAGGCTTTTTTTTCTGGTAGATAATTTATAACCTGAGTCTAAATTACATATGGAAAAGCAAAGGAACTAGAAGACAGTTTTGAAAATTAAGACAAAATAGGAAGACTAACACTACCCAATTCAAGATTTAATATGAAGCTCCAGTAATCAAGATATTGTGGTAGTGGTAAAAGCATACATAAATGAATGGGGAAAAGTCTAGAAAAATATGCACAGCATCATAATCTACTGATTTTTTAAAAAGGTATAAAGACATTACAGTGAACGAAGCATAGTCTTTTCAAAAATAGTGCCAGAAAAAAATGTACATCTGTATGTCCAGTGTAAATAATGAATCTTGACCCACATTTTATTCGCTCATATTGGTAACAGACCAAAATGTAAAATACAAAACCATAATAGGAGAAAATCTTTGTGATCTCAGGCTAGACAAAGAGTGTTTATATAGTTTGTAGAGTTTTTAGATGGAAAATATTCAACCAGAATAAGAGGAGAAAACAAGTGAAATACAAACTGCAACAAATAAACTCAACTATATTACAAATGAACAAAATACACTGACTTAGGTGGGTAGAAAAGAACTAACTCAAGTTACTTTGGGAATCAATACTTTGGATACTATAAGACAAAGAAAAAAGAACTATAAGAAAATATATGTCCTGTATGTAGCAGATTTGTTGCTTGCATGGGTATGGGTCAGCAATTCTGAAACCAATTTTTGTGTATATTAGGTTTGAAGGAATAAGTAAGTATACCATAAATAATGAGAGTCAAGTTTCTTACTATCAGAAAAAGAACTTGCAATTAAAAAATATGGAAAGACTGGAAAGAGCCTATGGTGATGGATTACAAGGAGAGGCCTCAATATGAATTCATGGTTTTATGCCACACGTAGCAATAGATACAGAAGCAACTTAAGGTGTGTGTGTGTGTGTGTGTGTGTGTGTGTGTGTGTGTGTGTGTGTGTTTGTGTGTTTGGCTGGGTACTATACATACATGCATTTCCAAGTTTTATCCACTGAGAGGACTTAGATACAATAACATTTAGTAGCAGTGAACACACTGAATACCCAGATCTCAATTTTTAAATAGCATTCTCTAATTAAAAGAATCAGGGACCTTTAGCAAAATGATTGATTCTAGGGCTGGGGCAAGAAAATGCAAAATAAGCCCAGAATATCATGTGATGGCATAAAATAAGGAAGTACTCAAATTGAAAGATCATAAAAGCCAAACTCAAAGAGCACATGTTGGCCAAAGCTGGAAATTTTTGAGGAAGAAAATTAGCAAAGATAGCATGAGGTTATAACCTATAGAATAAAACAAATGCCAAGCATCCCTTACTGACATAAATAAATGTTGACATGCATGAATAAATGAGGAAGGAGTAGTAACTCTTCCATATGTAATATTTTCAATTAACAAATGTGGAAAGCTAAAGGAAATGGAAAATGTTAGAAAATTGCAGTTACAACTGTCACAAACAAGATCTAGAGATGGATGCTGAAAGCAGTAGGCCAAAGTTGGAAGAGAAGGGGTATTTTTCAGTTTCAGATTATCTACCCCAGATATTTATTAATTGAAAGGACAAAATAATATCATTACAGTGAAAAATAGCAGAACCACTTTAATTAAGTGATCAAGTTTAAACAAGATTATCAATATCATATGTACCTTATGATATAATACATTTACAAGAACACATGATTTATGTGGCATTCTTGCTAAAAATGCATACCCTTCACTAATTATGAAAACAAAGATGAGACAAATGCAAACTATATGGCATCCTACGAAATAACTATCAGGCACTATTCAAAAGCATCACAAGCATGAAAGACTGAGGAATTTCCACAGATTGGAAAAGACAAAAAAGACATGAAACTAAATGCATTGTGGCACCCTGGATTGGATCCCCAGAATGGAAGAAGTATATCAGTGGTAAACTGGTGAGATCCAAATAGAATTGAGAGTTTATTTGAGAGCGTTGTACCAAACTTAATTTCTCAATTGTGAGAATTATACTAAGTTATGCAGGGCATTAGGAAGCTGGGCAAAGTTTACATGGGAACTTTCTGAGTTAATTTTGTAACTCTGATGTCAGCCCAAAATTATTTTAAAACAAAAGCTTTTTAAACGTACCTATTAAATTCTTCTTATAAAGTTAGCATCATACTGTTATTCTATATAACACTAATTATCAGACTTCATTCTTGAGCCTTTGGATAGTACATTATTTTTCTCTCCCTTGGGATAGTACGGTATTTCGAAAGTGGTCGTCATGGGTAGTATGATGAGGAGGAGGATTCTATGTGAGAGAATTGATTAGCTCAATTCTCCTTTAAGGTTAAAATGAGATTGAAGCAAACATCTTCTAAAGTAGAGGCAAGTAAATAATTTTCCTATTTGTCTTTGATTCTCCCATGTTTCTGATAGAAACAGATTCCCCATCCCCAGATGACATGGTCCTTTATATAGAATCATGGGATTCTATCAAAATACTGTTTCCTATATTCTGTAGTACCCTATGTGGCACAAACCAGAATGGAATTTAAAGGTCAGATCCAGGGTCACAGTCCTAGTGATCACAGAGCTCTGGTTTACCGAGCAGCCCCACTCCAGGGATTTTTTTGACCATCCTTTGTTGTCCCCAAGTAGGAAATTTTATACAGCATATTAAAGGTTTCAGTTGGATTGTTTTAATAAAAGTAATAAAATTTGTAATTAATTTTAAATTTAGTAATTGGAGAACAAGGGAAATGTTCCTTTAATGAAATTTCCTTGCATGATTTCTCAGATGGTTTTGCCATCACCAGTTTCACTGAGAACATCACCCTGTTGGAAGCTGCAATCTGAACAGATGAAGCACCTTTCAACCCAAGTAATTACCTCCCAGGGCTATAAACCCTCTGTGTCCAACACATAGCCAAGCCTTGTCATTAAAATATAAATTACCTTCCCTTTTTGATCTGTTTTAAAAGAGAATCGCAGGATCCGTGGCTGACTAGGAGGCAGCAGAGAGAAGAAATGGGAGTAGAGAAGAATGTTGGCCTGCAAAGAAGCTTTTCCTTCCCTGAAAATGAGCTCTGCTTTGAGGATTGGCTTAGGAAAATGTTGGGGATTAAAGTGATAGGTGGGGATGGGACTAGAAAATCAAGAAACAATTAGAGCAACAGCTGCTTCCCATCCCTTCCGCTCTTTGGCTTTTCCTTCTCCACCCTCAATGCGGTTTTGCCCTAGTAGGCTACGGAGCAGAAAAAACTAAAACAGTCACCATGGACTTTTTTTTTTTTTAATTCCAAAACATTTTCAGTACAAATAACTTCAGGACACACACACATCGCAAACATTAAATTAACAGCCTTTTATCCTTCGCTGCCACGAAGATCCCCCAGTTGTATAAAAATGATTGGAAAATATTGCCTAGTGGACCTCTTGGGCCACCTGAACTTCTGAAAAACAATAGCTACAACAGATGTTTCTTTCATATGATTTGTGTTTGATCTCCTAAATAATGTTTCACTACTACGGGCTTGGCAAAGGGTCAGGAAATGTGTATAATTTAAGGGGAAAATATGGAAACAAAGAAAAATCCCATGATATCCTGAAACAACTGCTATAAATTCCAATGATCAAAATATGGTTTATGTTACAGCAAATAATCTTTATTTTAAATGTCTAATTTCCAAAGATACTTAAGTTTTCAGACAAAGGCGGGCAGCCGTTTGCAATAAAACCGTACCATTTCATTTTACAGACAATACTAAAGAAGTCCTAAGACAACAAAACACATATGGATGTCAAAAAGTCAGGTCTCCCTCATACTGTCCACCAACTTCTTCAAATCAGCTTTTGAACATCTAAGTCTATGACTTCTCCAACCTGACTTTCAGAAGTTTATTTATATGTCTTATATAACTTTCTTCTTCTTCATTCCACGTCATTCTTCTTTTGAGATAAAAAGCAGCCAGTCAGTTACTCATAATGATGCTCCATATGCTCAAAGAGTACCACGGAGTTATTTTCTCTCAAAAAATCTCCCCCTCACACACACACAAAACATTTCCCCCAACTTTTTAAACCTTTATCATTTTTCTCTTTCCTGTGATCACTATAAGTATGAAAACCTGTGGCCTCGCTCTTGGGAAATAAGAAAATATTTTCTTTTATTTGAAAAATTGTCTACAACCAAAGAAGTTTAGTCTAAGAAGCCTAAATTATATTCTTCCATTTTAAGTACTGTTAGCTAAAATAGCACTCTTCATCAATTCAATTGCACCTTTTTTGGTGTCACTCCGGAAAGCTGCAATCATTAAAACAGGGACTCTCATGGATCAGGTTTCTGGGAGAAAAAAAAATGCATGTGCCAGTGGTTTGAATTGACGTATAGCAATGCCATGCTTACCTTAGTAAAAGAATACACATGGAATCAATGCAATCTGTCATGCAAAGCATTTATACATATAAAATATGAAATTCATGGTCACAATTTGGAAGAATGCCAAGCCCATGAAATAATATCTTACCCATCTTTGCATTGACCATTCACAATGATAGAACATATGCAGTATAGGGATCCCTGGGTGGCACAGCGGTTTGGCGCTTGCCTTTGGCCCAGGGCGCGATCCTGGAGACCCGGGATCGAATCCCACGTCGGGCTCCCGGTGCATGAAGCCTGCTTCTCCCTCTGCCTCTGTCTCTGCCTCTCTCTATCTCTCTGTGACTATCATAAATAAATAAAAAAATTAAAAAAAAATTTTAAAAAAAAAAAGAACATATGCAGTATAAATCAGAAAGGGAAACCATTTTATTTAAGACCAACAAGAGAGACACAAAGTTACTTTGGCTTAGAATGAAGAAAAATCTGCCCCATACTCAAAAGCCACAATGTTAAATGTAAATGTGCGCAGCTATTCCTTTCAAGAGCCACAGGAGTGATTTCCCCTAATTTTTTTCATAGGCCTCCTCTTTCTATTTCATTGTTATATATTCGCTCTTTTAATTCCAACTCCTCAAAAAAACCTATGCTTCCCTTAGGTGTCACTCCTAAAGCACAATCTATTGCACTTCTAAACTATGGAACTTAGTAATTCCTTAGCCATATGGCTTTTAGTAACTGAAATGAGATCCCAGGAGGGAAATTCCTTATATTCAAGATCAGTTTCCTTCTCAAACTTAAGGTATAATAAGATTTGAACTTCAACTGATGAAAGTGAATGCAATTGTGAGAAAATATTTTTTTTTTAAGTAGTGAGAAATTCCCTATAAAGTTAACTCTCATAGAAATCCCTAAACTCAAAGTGGGAATTACTGATTTTCCAAGAATTTACCATCTATCTACACCTAAGTGAAAAATCGTGTTATGTTAAAAGATGCAAATGCTTGTTAGTTAAATTTGTCATCATATGTCACTGCTTTGTATGCACCATCTGGTTATTTTTTTTTTTTCTGTTTTGAATTAAGCTGGTGGGGGGGGAATATATTTTGAATGTGGCTAACTCTGACAGACTGGCTCTACTTATCTTTGTTTTTTTTAGGGTGCTTTCTTATTTAATAATCAACACATATCCTTATTCATATTTAAATAGTTGATTTTTAAAAGGGGGGAAGAATTTCTTTACCCTTAAAGTTTGATATAAAAAACTTTTACATGGTGGATAAAGATTACTACATTTAATAAGTTTTCCCTTAGGTGTCAATTATTTTAAATCCAGATTTCACTTATTTCTAGAAGAATGTGGTGGTTATTTAGACCATGAATACCTTTAAAGAGATCAAAGGCCTTTAGAAGACTAATGTATGAAGTCGAAATAAACCTTTCTTTTTCAATGGTTCTGAGAAGATCCTTTTCAAATCAAAGGCAGCAGAGCCCACTACTGGCATAGTTGGAAAAACTTTTCTCTAGTCAAATAATTAGATGTTGCTTGGAGCTAAACTTGTATTGAACAAAAGCAAAGTCTAGGAATATGAATAACACAACTTTTCAGCTAGCTTTCAAAGCCTAGTGATGTGTTGCAGTAGGGTATTGTGATCTGTTTGAAAATCAACGTTAGTATGATCCCACCACATAGAACATTTTAGAGACGTGCTTTTGGAAATCTGTAATTCCTCTGGGCAACTAAGGACCAACTGTGACATTAAGTCAGCCAAGTTACTGGAATAAAGTAAGGAAACTTTATATGAAGGTTTAGGAGCTATGTAACCCTCTCCTAATTCCATGGGCTATGTTTTACAAATGGAGTGATTAACATAAATTAAATCAACAAATGTTGATTATCTGTTACTATTCCACAAAGAAAAATGGCAGATAAATTAGTTTTAGCTTTAGTTTTGAATGAAGGTTATCTGAGTTTCCTTTGGTGGCTGTAAAAATGGCCATAAACTAGGTACCTAAAAACCACAGCAATTTGTTCTTTCTCGGTTTTGGAGGACTTAAGTCTGAAACAAGTGGTCATTTATTTCTGGAGGCCAAAAATCAAGATATCAGCAGGACTGTGCTTCCTCTAGAGGCTCTGGGGGAGAATCCATTCTGTGCTTCCTTGAGCTTCCTGTGGCTGCATCACTCCAACCTCTGCCTCTGTGGTCACAGTGCCTTCTCCTTTACTGTTTATAAGTCCCTCTCTCCCTCTGGTTTTCAGCTGATCCATTTAGCAGGGAGGGGAAAAAAGGAAATTCAGAGATAGACAAGAAAGACAGACTCTGGTAAACACTGAGACTTTTGGTGGGGACCCCAAAGCACAGTAATTGCATTCAGAATCAGCCCACATAATCCATGATAATCTCCCCATCTCAAAGGCCTTAAATGAATTACATCTACAAAGACCTTTTTCTCTAATATGGTAACACTCACAAATTCCAGGGATTAAAATGTGAATATTTTTGGGGGGCCATCATCAGCCTGCTACAGGGAAATAAAATATATCTCCAAAAATTCATATATATGAGCTGATCTTCATCTAATTTAAGGGTCTTTAAAATACTCAAGACAAGACATGAGGTAGCACCTTTAGATACTTGATATAAATAAATGCAAAATCTCTCTCAGGGAATACACTTGTATGCCTGGACCTACAGAGAAAAAAAGATCTGAAAGAAAATAACTTTTCAAGAAAGAAAAAAATGCATGAGGAAACAAATTTATAAATAAAAATATATAGAAAAAAACAAATATGAAAATCAGAACCACAAAAATCTCAGTGTAGTAAAATTCCTCAAAAATTGCAGACTTGAAAATATGAAAATATTTTTCCTCAAACAATGCAGACCTGAAAATACTGGTGATTGGATCGCAGAACCCAAAAAAACAGTGGGCTGGTCACAGTGGTCCAACCCAATAATTTCATTAATTTTATAATAACAAAAACCCACACTTTTTCTATTTGTTATTTATTTATTTATTTATTTATTTATTTATTTATTTATTTATTTATTTATTTATTTATTTATTTGAGAGAGAAACAGAGAGGATGCAGGAGCAGGGGCGGGAGAGACAAAGGAAGAGGGAAAGGCAGGCTCCTCACTGAGCAGGGAGCCAGCCAAGGGTCTGGATCCCAGGACCTGAGCCAAAGGCCGATGCTTAACTGAGTGAACCACCCAGGTGCCCCCAACCCCACACTTTTCATAATAGAAAATTTTATCATTGCTTATAGTTTAATGATGAGGCTCCATTCAATTAGAATTTCTAGATCAGAGTAAAATAAATTTGGCTAAATAGAAGTGAGAAATAGGGGCACCTGGGTGGCTCAGCAGTTTAGCGCTGCCTTCAGCCCAGGGCCTGATCCTGGAGACCCGGGATCAAATTCCACGCCCGGCTTCCTGCGTGGAGCCTGCTTCTCCCTCTGCCTGTGTCTCTGCCTCTCTCTCTCTCTCTCTCTGTCTCATGAATAAATAAACAAAATCTTTAAAAAAAAAGTGAGAAACAAAGTCATGAGAAAAATGAAACTATAATAAAGGATAGAGAATTTGAAAAAGAAATCATAGAAATTTTACAAATAAAAATATAATCTTTGAAATTTAAAAGTAAATGGATAAGTTAAATAGTAGATTAGTGGACAATAACCATAGCTAACACTTAATGAGAATTTACTATGTGCCAGATACTCTTCTGATCACTTTGGAGTGACTAATTTAATCCTATAACATACCCATAAAGCATGTATTAAGATTATCATCATTTTACAGATAAAGAAAATAAGGACAAGACTAAGACATTTGCTTGAATTGTATAACTACTAGCACAACTAACTTTAAAACCCCAGCAGTCTGTCTGCAAAGGCCACTCTCCAGTAAAATAGTCTGCCAACTTGATTAGGCACAGCTGAAGATAGAGTTCCAGAACTGGGAGACAATCCAGAATAAATTAACCAAAATTTAGAAACAAAGAGAAGAAAAATATGAAAGAGAGATGAGAAACAGAATAGAGTAAGATGGCTTAACATATATCTAATTAGATTTCCATAATGAGAGACGAGAAAATGCAGGAAAAGTCATGTTCAAATAGACAATTTTTGAGAATTTCCTGAAATGGATGAAAGATTTGAGTCCATTCATTCAGGAGTCACAATAAATTCCAAATGGGACAAATAAAAAAATAGAAAATGTAATAAATAAAAGAAATCCACGCAGTTGTAAAAATATAAAGCACCAATGAAAATTATCATTCATGAATGAGAGTAAACCAAAGATATGTTCCAACAAAAAGAAACAAAGTTTTAAGCTAGAAACTCAGCAAAAGAAAGGAGAGAGCTTAGTATTCTGGGAGATGAAAAATGATCCTAGAAATAACTGAGAAATAGGAAACACCAAGTAAAGAAAATGGAAAACATGTCAGGTAATCTATATAAGCATTGTTTGCACAAGTCAGTAATAATAATATTTAATTTGTGATATTAAACAAATCAAAATAAAGCTGAAATACTAATCAATAGCCCTTGATCACAAACAGAAATGAGATAAAGTATTTAAGATTTTCTGATAAAGGTGGACTATGCTTTTCACACCAACCCTCCAATACCTATATACATATAGTAGACATAATCTAATAGAAAAGCACAATTAAAAATCTATTTAAATTCATTGCATAGTTTTCAAGGAAGAAATTATTTGCAGGTACATAATCTTAAGACCAAGAGAAATCTAGAGAGCTAAGTAGAACTAAGAATGGCTATTGGAGGCATTTTCCACTCAAAGTAATTAAAGATTACAAAACGGATGAACTGAGTGCTAAGAAACTGAACATAGTCTTTCTGCAGATCTATGTAGCAAGGAGGGGGTGTGGAAATGGAAATTCAGGGATAGACAAGAAAGACAGACTCATAAACAGACTTTAGGTGGGGACCCTAAAGCACTGTGCTGTATGAATCAGAAGAATGTGAGATGGTTTCTCACAGGGTCTGAAGCCCATTTCCAACCCTTTCAATAACATCTTAAAGTGGTCAAGAGGGGACACCTGGGTGGCTCAGCGGTTGAGCACCTGCCTTTGGCTCGGGGGGTGATCCCGGAGTCCCAGGATCGAGTCCCACATCGGGCTCCTTGCAGGGACCCTGCTTCTCCCTCTGTCTATGTCTCTGCCTCTCTCTATCTCTCTGTGCCTCTCATGAATAAATCAATAAAATTAAAAAAAAAAAAAAAAAAAAGGGATCCCTGGGTGGCGCAGAGGTTTAGCGCCTGCCTTTGGCCCAAGGCACGATCCTGGAGACCCGGGATCGATTCCCACATCAGGCTCCCGGTGCATGGAGCCTGCTTCTCCCTCTGCCTGTGTCTCTCTGCCTCTCTCTCTCTCTGTGTGTGACTATCATAAATAAATAAATTAAAAAAAGAAGAAAAAAGGTGGTCAAGAAATCCCATTATCCTTACCCTAGCTATTAACCAAAAGCAGAAGCAACTCTCTCTGGAGAAATATATTTTCCAGATTCTCCAATTATATGTACTATCTTTTTTTTACAAAATCAGAAATGTTATTCAAGAAAATAAAACCCAGCGTACCTACAAAGCATATTCTTCAGACATGAATTTTCAAATCATATGAGAAAGAGATCTTTAAAATAATTGGGGTTATCTAAAATCCAATTTCTCCATATCCTTCCAAAATGATACAGATCATTAAAGAGAACAAAGGAGGGACACCTGGGTGGCTCAGTGGTTAAGCATCTGCCTTCTGCTCAGGGCGTGATCCCGGGATCCGGGATTGAGTCCCACACCGGGCTCCTTGTTGGGAGCCTGCTTCTCTCTCTGCCTGTGTCTCTGCCTCTCTCTCTCTCTGTGTGTGTCTCTCATGAATAAGTAAATAAAATCTTTTTTAAAAGTACATAAAAAATACAAAGAACAAAGGAAACTACCTGTAAATCACTCTACGGAATAAATGATTGATAAAGAACATTACCATTTTTAAATTCTATGTATTTAAGGAAATGAACACCTAAGATAAGCAGAGTCAGATTTGGCACCTAAGTCAGAGAAAAGAATCAGGCTAATTGTGCAGAAAATTGATCAAGACAGTGGAATCCCTAAAGATTAAATAAATAATCCTTGAAAAAGAGAATCTCAATTTAAGACAGAAAGAAAAGCTTGAGAACCTGGTAGACAGAACATTGACTACAGGGAAATCAAAAGGAGAGGGCTTAAAAGTTATGAGACCAGAAGTTAACATTTTGGGCAAGGCACAACTTCTGAGGGACAAGGAGGTGATATAAAAGGGAGGATATTTTGGAGATTTGGTGAACAAAAAGGAGGATAACAAGTGCTTAAAATTAAATGTTCTGGAGAAACAAAGGAAGATTACAAAACCAAAGACACACTAACACTTTCCTTAAAACAAAACAAAGCAAAACCACCATTTATAAAAGACATTGAGATCCAATGAACCAAGGGAAGAGAATTTCTTAAAGAATTTCTTAAAGAACTCAGTAAGTTAATCAAAATCCAGTCCCTTGCCAGCATAGAATCCTATCTTACTGCTTCTTAGGAAACTTTATTTTTAAATACAAAACAAAACAAATAACCATAAGCAATATTTGTACAAAGATAAAACCACAAGAAAACAGAAAACTAAAAACATTTTGGGTAATGAAACTATACTTTCCTCCTTACTCAGTCCCCCAACACAAAGTAAAAAGAAAACACAGAAACACCCTAAAATAACACTCTATTTTTATTTAAAATCTCTTTCCAAAGAATTAATACCAATCCTTGTCAAACTTTCCTCAAAAACTGAAGAGGAGGAAACACTTCCAAATTCATTTTACAAAGTCAGCATTACCCTGATACTGAAACCAGACAAGGAGACCACAAGAAAAGACAATTACAGGCCCATATCTCTGATGAACATAAATGAAAAAGTGGACAAGTCATCAAAATATTAGCAAACCAAATTCAACAATACATTAAAAGGATCATACACCATGATCAAGTGGGATTTATTCTAGTGATGCAAAAAAGTTTCAACATCCGCAAATTAATCAGTGTGATACACCACATTAATAAAATAAAGGATAAAAATCATTTGATCATCTCAATAGATGATAAAAAGCATTTAACAGAATTCAACATCCATTTATGATAGAAATTCTCAATAAAGTGGGTGTAGAGGGGACATACCTCAACATAATAAAGGCCATATATGTTAAACCAACATCATTGACTCAACTAAAAGCTGAAAACTTTCCCTCTAAGAGCATAAACAAGGCAAAGATACCCACTTCACTAATTCTATTCAATATAGCATTGGCAGTCCTAGCCAAATCAATTAGGCAAGAAAAAATATATAAAAGTAATCCAAATTGTAAAGGAAAAAGTAAAATTGTCACTATTTGTAGATCATCATGCAGATATATATAGAAAACCCTAAAGATTTCACCAAAAAACTATTAGAGCCAATAAATAAATTCAGTAAAGTTATGAGGTACAAGATCAATATACAAAAATGTGTTGCTTTCTACACACTAACGATCAGAAAGGGAAATAAAGAAAGCAACCCCAGATTCAATTGCATCAAGAAGAATAAAATACCAAGAAATAAGTCAAACCAAGGAAGTGAAAGACCTGTACTCAGAAAACTACAGACATTGATGAAAGAAGTTAAAGATGAAGCAAATAATTGGAAACATATTTTGTGTTCATGGATTGGAAGAATTAATATCATAAAAATGTCTATATTACCCAAAACAATCTACAGTTTCAGTGCAATCTCTATCAAAATCCCAGTGGTGTTTTTCACAGAAGTAAAACAGACCGTCCTAAAATTTGTATGGAACCACAAAAGACCCTGAATAGCCACAGCAATCTTTAGAAAGAACAAACCTGCAGGCATCACAAGCCCTGATTTCAAACTATTACAATACTATAGTAATCAAAACAATATGGTATTGGCATAAAAAAAAACACATAGATCGATAGGACAGAATAGAGAACCCAGAAATAAACCCATACATATGTGGTCAATTAATTTATGACAAAAGAGGCAAGAATATATAATGAGGAAAAATAGTTTTTTCAACAAAGAATGTTGAAAAACTGAAAACCAGCCACATGCAAAGAGTAAATCTAGACTACTACCTTATACCATAGGCAATAACTAAATCAAAGTGGATAAAGACTTGAATATAAGACCTGAAATTATAAAAGTTCTAGAAGAAAACATAGGCACTAAACTCCCTGACGTTGGACATGGCAATAACTTTTTGCATCTGACTTCAAAAGCAGAAGGAACAAAAGCAAAAATAAACAAGTGGAATTACATCAAACTAAAAAGTGTCTGCAAAGCAAAGAAAATCATCAACAAAATGAAAAGGCAACCTATTGACTGGGAGAAAATATTTATAAATATCTGGTAATAGGCTATATCCAAAATATATTTAAAAAACTCATAGAACTCAATAGCAAAACAACAACCCAAGTAAAAAATAGGCAGAGTCTGAATAGACATTTTTCCAAAGAAGACATACAGATGGACAACTGTCATATGAAAAGATGCTCAACATCACTCATCATCAGGGAAATGCAAATCAAAGCCACAATATCACATCACAACTGCTAGAATAGTTGTTATCAAAAAGACAAGAAATAACAGGTGTTGGTGAGAATGTGGTGAAAAGGGAACCCTCGTGCTTTTTTGGTGGGAATGTAAATAAGTGCAGTGACTATAGAAAACAGTATGGAGTATTTTTCCTCAAAAAAAAAAATAGAACTACATTCTATTTTTGAATGTATGACTCAGGAATTCCACTTCTATTTATCTGAAGAAAATAAAAACACTAATTTGAAAAAATAGATGCACATCCCCATGTTCATTGCAGTATTATTTACAATAGCCAAGATACAGAAACAACCTAAGTATCCATCGATGGATGAATGGATAATGAAGATATGGTATATATTACAATGGAATACTACTCATCCATAGAAAATAATGAAATTTTGCTATTTGCAACAACAAAGATAGACTTGGAGGGCACTATACTAAATGAAATAAGTCAGACACGGAAAGACAAATACTGTATGATCTCACTTATATATGGAATCTAAAAAAAAAGAAAAGAAAAAAGAAACCAAGTCCATAGATACAGAGAACAGATTAGTGGATGTCAGAGAGAAAGAGGGGTGGAAGTGGACAAAATGTATGAAGTAGGTTAAAAAGCATAAACATCTAGTTAAATAAGTCATGGACACATAATGTATAGCAGTCACTATAGTCAATAATAATGCATTGCAATATGCAATAATAATGTATTGCATATTTGAAAGTTGCTAAGAGAGTAAATCTTAAAAGTTCTCACCACCACCAAAGAAAAAAAATTCTGTAACTATATATGATAACAGATGGTAACTGGACTAACTGTGGTGATCATTTCTCAGTGTATACAAAAATCAAAATACAAAAAATACAAAAATCAAATAAAAATCAAATATGTACACTTGAAACATATAATGTTACGTGTCAATTATACCTCAATAAAAAATTAAATAAATTCAATACATTTTCTTAACAAATAAATGCAGATTTAGCAACTTTTATGTCCCCTAGTTGAATCATGGTACAGGATGAGCATGAATATAAAACTTCATCCACTACCTAAGGAGGGTAAGCAGGAAAACCAGGTTAATTTAAGATTCTTGACAAACACCAATTTTTTGCTTCTACTCACTTGCAGGCAACAGGCCGTTTCCATAAGGCCAGGATTGAAGTGGGGAGATCTGAGAACCCAGGACACACCAGGGTAGAAGGCATACTGGAGGGAGAAGAAAAGCAAATCCAAGACTAAAAGATTAAAAAAGAGAGTCCGGACCATGAAGTTTCTAAATTACAGAGAATAGAAATAGTACTTTTTCTTTTTTTCCTACAGATCAAGAAGGGTAAAGCAGGAAAGTAAACCAAAGGTCTGGAGCAACTGCCCAGAGCTGGAATGGCTGTTGACAATGGGGGTGTTTCAACCAGGGTGTTTAGTGGATGAGATATAAAAGGTCTCATTTAAGATGAATGTAAGTCACTGTTTCATCTGGGTGATTCAAGGAAAAAAAGAGTACAAGGAGAGAATAGCTAAAGATATAAATGATCTGTGTAGTTATAATCCCCAAAATGTACATGGGCATGGGCCATTTCACTAATATTTTACTTCATTTTCATGAGATTTTTAGGGCCAAAAAACAACTATCTGTTGGAATGGCAATGGCAGTTGCGATGGAAAGTGATTAGTATCTTTGTTGACTCTTATTAAAAGAAGAAAGTACAAATCAGTGAAAGTTAGCATGTCGCCCTTCAGTGGCAGACAAAGCATTCACAGAATGTCAAGGCCAGGTCAGTGCCAAAGCACTAATAGCTATGCCTTGGTATTCAACTTTCATTTCATTACTTTGAAGTAATAGCCACATATGGCTATCCTCGTAGAACACATGGTCATTTTCCTATGCACAGCTCGCACAATACAAACATGTGAAATAACGAGATAAGATCCAAACTTGGCAACAATCCAAAACACATCAGCATCACTGAAATAAACCCCATTGTGATGTCAGCATCATTCCCTGAGGAAGCTGTGTCTTCTGAATAGGGGATGTTAAAATCCCATAAAGAAATTCTACTAAGGGCAGCAACATGGCTTCATTACTGAGCTAACGATTTAGCCATTGGCCTTTTCACAAAGGAATGCAGATAAAGCACCATTCCATGGAATGTAGAATTCCCAGACATTATCCTCAATATGTGTTCCTCAACCACAGCATATGAGTCTATTGAAGCATATGTGGTATATTATAGCTTGTATTTTGGGTACAGAAAACAGAGTATTTATTTCCATAGTAACATATTTCATGGTCAACATACTGAAAGGAGACTTAACCCATATCACTACATTCCCAACTCAACATCACAAGTCCATAAGGTTAAATAGAGCAAGTGTTATGCTATTTTGCAGGGATGGAAATCCTGGCATGGAAGCTACCTGCCCAAGGTTAAATAGTAATCAATATAAGTAAGATTTGATCTAAGTTCTTTGACTTCAATGGCATATTCTTTTGATTTATAAAAGGCCACAGAGGTAGAAAAAAATATTTATGTTTGCAGCATAACAATTAAACCAATACAGTATTCTATGTATTTTGAGTGCTTTATTTGTGACACTAAAATATGATTTATAGACAAAATTGGCACAAACTGACATTAATTTTCCATTAAAATGACATTTGGGAAAATTATATTAATAAAATGATGAAATTAAGTTAATAGATTTAATAACAGAAAGTAATGAATTCACTGTTTCAAAGTCACCTTAGAAATGTCAGTTATTTTTTATAAGGAAGAATATTGTAACTAAAGAGCCATCCTCTGAGGAAACATTTCATCTGCAGGTTTCTAAAATACCTTGAATTTTCTCTCAGATTCCATGTAACATAGGACCAAAAGATAGAGTGGGTCTTCTTTACAGTGAACTTCCAGAATAAAGACAATTGTATTGTTTGACGCTCATGCCATCTGACTATGCCATGGTTTTCCTGCTCTTGCCCCGTATCACTATCATCTGTTGACTTAGTTTTTCCTCCTTGTTTCTCCCCAGTTTTCTAGCCAATTCTTACCATATATGTCAATGACTTCAATATTTACATAACTTAGTCATTTAATAACTAAGTATCTCATTTGCTTGACATCATCTCCACTAAGATTCTCTTTCATGTCACCACAAATATGCATTGCCCTCATAAGGAATCAATTTTGTCATCACCTGAAATTGAGACTTCCACAGACATACAGCTATTCTCTCTCTTTCTCTCTGTTAAGTATCTGTAGTATTTTTAACTCACTAGTACAAATCTTCATCTTTTCAAAATCCCCATGGCATGAATCTGATTAATTTCTCACTGACATCAGCTCTTGGCTTCACTCCTTTCTGTCCAGTTTAGATTCCACAACTCGTCATTTATATTCACCACTTTACATAAGGCCTTACCTCTCTTGACATTTTTTTCTTTGATTTTGCTTACCTGAGACAAACTCAACCATTTATTTGTGCCTTCACCCATGGACCTGAACAGTTTAGCACAAACAATCTAGTAAAGTTGATTGGTTTTGCTTGAAATTTATGGTCAGAAATTCCAAATAGATATTCAACGTGGCCTCAGCAATCCTAATATACTTGTGAACTATATCTGCTTTCCTACTCTCCAATAGGATCATTCTATAACCTCTTTCCAAAATCTTTCACAATCACCCTCCTATTTTTTTCACCCTTGGTAACATACTGCACTGAAAAACTAAGTGACAACTGAGGACGTGCCTACTCTTCTTCATCACATGATCAACACAAAACTATCTTCTTGAAAACTTATCTTCTGGATTTCTTTCTATAGTCTTTAAAAAAGAATAGTGAGTGTTTACTATTTGCCAGGTACCAAACTTTCCTTTCTCTTAAGCCCTGGATCTCATTACTGTTTGTTTTCTCAAGAACCTCTTTTTTGACATCAGGCCTTTGACTGGTACCTGCCTGTCTCTTCAATTCTATTACATGATGTTTAAGCATCACCATACTTTTTCCAGCATCTCTAAAAGGTCAACTCTTTCCTAACTCAGGGACTTTAGACCTCTTGACCTTTGGGAATTAATTCATTGTCAATACCTTATACTCAGAGTGGAGTATCAAAAAAATGGAGGTTTACCTCAGCCCTATCGGCTACTTCTGCATTCTTCTTCCTTCTTAGCATATATCATATCTGAATATATTTATTTGTTGTTAGATTTCTTAGTTTTTGACTATGCCTCCTTCTCAACTGTGAGCTCCATAAGGACATGAACTTAATCTGTGTTACTGATTACTGCTTCTCCCACTCCCCAGATCACTGCTTGCCATATGGTATGTACTAAATAAGCATTAGGTTAAATGAGTGACTGAATGAATGAATTTGCCATTGTTAATTTTTTTACTTCTATAACCAAGCATTAGTTTTGTGAGAAGTAACACTGATTATGGTAATGGTGGCCCTTCTCTCTGTCATAGCTAGCGATCCTTTTGAAAATTTTGTGCTTCATGTCAATATCCATAACATTAGATTCAGTCAGGTTAGAATTCATGTTCCTAAGGATATGGAACATTCTGAATGGGGCACAGAAAGGGTTTCACAGATCGTGAAACTATAGCTATAATCTTCTCACACTGGCTTTTTCACACTAATGGATCAACAGGCCAAGAAAAGAGCTACTGACTGTACTGGCCAGAGTAATTTAATCCTGATTCTAATGAAGGCCTAGGGTAACTACTACACAAAAGAAGCAGGGTACATATGTCTGGAACCCAGGGGCTTCTCTTGGTCTTTTTTCTTGTCCACTGATAACTGTCAATAGATAATTATGTCAACCATACCCTAAAAACAAACAAACAAACAAACAAACAAACAGAAGTTCATACTATCAGTGATGAAATTCTGGGTCACTCATCAGGAAGTAATCCAAGACAGAAATGTGCTGGACTATGATGAGGGGCATATTAAGTTGGATGTCCCAGAAGTGAGATGAAATAGTCATAGATAGCCTAAAGATGCAGTAGCAGCAGCAAGAACTATAACTTTTTTTATTTATATTTCTTTCTTTAGTCTATGAGATCATGACTGTATACTAACTCAAGGAGATTCTGGGACTGATTGGATTGTAACTCTACCTTGGAGGAAGAAATGAAGACATCTTGTTTTCATAAGGAATGAAGACTCCATATTGTGTTATGGAAGACAGATAATGGGGTGACATGAATGGATCTGAATAAGTCAAGAGGTGGATTATATAGGCCATATGTCTCTCCTCAAATTCTTTTGTTTTCTCCTATCCTCTATCTACATCCTGGGCTACTTGTGACACCAGTCACCTTTGGGGCTCTAATAGCTTTATATGAGCCATAAGCTTTTGCAGAGGGCATTCAGCCTATGCTTTGGGAGTGGATGACTCCTCCTACCACTTCAAGGCAGGAATGAAGCACCATACTGTAGGGCATGGAGTCTATCCTCCTCAAAGACTGCCAAAGCCTCAAGGCCAATGTTAACTGAAGAAGAGGGAGGAGTTAACTCTCTTCTAATGGGAAATTAGACCAAAGGAAGATGAGAGCAGGAACACACTATCAGATATATGATATATCCCCTCTCCCTTCCTCATGCTGATGGACTATTCTGAGGAAATATTTTTAAAACCATGCTGTAGATGTCCCAGGTAGCCTAGTGGATTTACATGCCAACAACTGGTTGTTTTTTCTCCAAAGCTCATCATAAAGCAATAGTGAGCATGGTAATACATACATTGTATTTCTTTCTCATCATTCCCTGCTTCATTTGTCTTTTTTCTCTGCTTTATCTGCCCTGGCCTTAAATCATCTGATAAGGTATTAGCACTTAAGCCTTGCTTCATATTTGTTTGTTTGTTTGTTTGTTTGTTTGTTTAAGGGAACCCAGGCTTACAAATACTAATAAATGTAAATCCTATAATTCCAAAACTTTTGTGATTTAAATGTTTATGAATACCTATGCATTCTTAAAACAATGCACATGATAGTTATTTGACTTGAAGCAAAAGTCAACAATACTTTATCAACTGATTTTAAAAAGCCTCGTTTTTAATTTGGTTGAATATCATTTGTAATTCTCTGTGATTGATCAGTGTTCTTTTTAACCTCTTCTCTAAAATAGTAGCAAGCTTTATTTTGATACTCAATGGCTTTCTTTTACATTTACTACATAATGATCTCATGATGATTAACACAATTAAGAAATGTATTATTAAAATTATCATTATGAAAAGATCCATACTTTCTCACTGAGCTATATAAAAAATATTTCATCAACATACTGCATCACTCATAGAAACTCACAAAAATAGACACCAACAGACACTGTCAATGGACAACTCATAGCTTGGATTTTTGTAAAGTTCAGAGTTTACTAGGGAAGATAGACACACAATATAATAGAAATTGATAAGAATTATAATAGAAGAATGTGCCAAGGGCTAAGAGAGCAGAGAAAAAGGGCCAATTAACACTGCCTAGCAAGGTTATCAAGAAAAAAATAACATTTGGAATATGTCTAAAGGATTAGGAAGATGTCCCCGCAAGGAAAAGAAGAAAGAGTATCCACAGCTGAAAAACAAAATTCACACAATGAATACTTAATGACATTTATATTTCAACCAGTGATTTATAGTCTAGAAACAGAGTCGTAAACAAACCATACAAAGTCTAGGGTTTTCATTGCAGAAAGGCGTAGATACTGAACAAACAAAGGAAAAATTAGTTATGAGTGTAGTGCCTATAATTAAAGCAAGAGGACATGATAGAAAGTGATCAGGGGACTACTTTCATGTAGTTGGTCAGGGACAGGCCCACTGAGAAAGTGACATTTATGACAAGTTTGCATCAGGGCATTAGGGAAAGGAACGAGGGGAAAACTTTCATAGCTAGTTCATAGAAATTTGTGTAATGGGAGAAATCAGAGCAGATTGATTAAATGGATAGTTAGGGACTTTTATATTGAATTTAATCTTGAAAGAATAGAAAATATTTTTGTGGACATAACAAGGGAAGGGACTCAAAAGGGTTTCAGTAGTTGTAATGTAGAGTCTGCAATCAGGTGAGGAGGACCTAGAGGCAGAGTGACAATGATGAAGGTGATGCAATTGTCCATCGGTTGAACACAGAGGAATACCTGGGCACATACAAAGGCAGGACTTTCGCTAAAAAGAAGATACTTCTCATGAGAGATTTCAATGGTAGGTATGTTAAGACTTAACAAGTGAAAATTGAAATTCTCAAAAGTAGAAACATTGAAGGAATTAGGATGACAGGTTCATAGTTGGGATATTCCCTGTGAATGATGATGTAATTCAGCAAGATAAGGAATTCAAGTACAGGTGTGGTATTTGTTTAAGGTGAAGGGTGAGAGACAGAAGAGTACTGTAGTTTGAGGCATGTTGATTTTGTGGTGCTTGCGAAATACCCAGTATCAGTGTATAATTGAAATAAAAATCTAAAGCTCAGTAGAGAAAGATTTCAAACTCAGGAATAATGAGGAAAGAAAGTCGTACAGAAAATGTTTGGGATTGTTGGGATTTATTTGAATAAATTCAACACCTATTCCCCAAACTCCAAATCTTCCAAACATAAATCAGAAAGCACTGTCATACAGAATTTTGTCATTCTAAGATGAGAATTCTCTAAAGAAATCATCCCCATCTAAAGCTGCAAGGAAAACTCCCTCCATGAAACAGAAAATCCTCCCAAACAGTTGATATTCTTTTAAAGTTAGTAATAATGGATTTAGCAAATAGACTTTAAACTTAGAAATTCTCAGCCTGCTTTAATTCTGTTAATCTACAAAGGGAATTTCATGGGTACTTAGATTCCAAATTCAAACCCTAATTTGTTCTCTATATTGTGCCTTACATATTTGAGTATTCCACATGTAGTAATTATTCCCTGTGTCATAAACACAGAAGTTATAAGACAATAGTCATTGAGACATAAGGAAGGAAAAGTAAGTTCCTTTACAGTGGGGAAAAATTGTGCCATTGTGTAGCTAAATATACAGTGAATGACTTCTGACTTCTGATCATGAAAAATCAGAAAGTTGTAGAATATATCCGTGGATGTCAAAAAAAAAAAAATCCACCGCATGACATTATAGAAAAATCACTGGGCTTGGGTTCAGAATACCATATCCAACTCCCAACACTGCCATTTATTAACTGTGAGAATTTAAGGGAAAAAAAAAAGTCTCTCTAAACTCCATTCTAACTGAAAAATGGAAGATAGTACCTAATTTGTAGAGTTGTCATTGATAATGAAATGAACATCCACATAAAAAGCAATGTATAAACCATAGAATATTATACTATGTAAATTTCAGCTAAAGATATCCACTTAAAATAAGTATTAATTTTTTAAAAGATTTTTATTTATTTGACAGAAAGGGGGTGGGGAGCCAGAGAGCACAAGCAGGAGGGACAGCAGAAGGAGAGGGAGAGGGAGAAGCAGATTCTGCTGAGTGTGTGTGTGTGGGGGTGGGGGGGCAATGCAGGGTTGGATCCCAGGACCCTGAGATCATGACCTGAGCCAAAGGCAGATGCTTAGCCAGCTGAGCCACTCAGGTGCCCCTAAAACAAGTGTTAATTAAATCAAGAAATAGAAAAACCTGACTGAAACTAAGAACCAGCTATGATTTGAGAACCACGGAGGTTTGGATCTGTAGCTAGATCTAGATTTATTTTTATCCCAAATTTGTGATTCGGTAGTCCTTGAAGTAACAGGAAGCTAAAGACAGGTATTTCCTATAGTCTCCCAAGTTAGATGGAATGCTAAGGAAAGGGGGAGTGTGAGGAAAAAGAGGATTGTGGAGTCAACAATCTCATTACCTGAATTATAATTGGATAAGGACAACTCAATTCAGATGGCTTAAGTAGCAATTAGTTAAAAGACAAATTTAAGCTGTGATTCCTTGCTTAGGGGCAAGGTGAAGCTTTCTCTAAAAGTAGTGACATGAAATCCAGAATACAGTGATTTTTCTGAAATGTCTGATGTGCTAAAGCTCATAAGCTGTTATTAATTGCTATGAAAAATCAGATAATTGAGTCTAGAAGGAAATGCTTCTCATTGATTATAAACATTAGATTATAGTTTATATTTCTTTAAATAATGTACATTAATATATATTGTTTTAAAGTACATGTACCACTAACTAGATGCAACATTAAAATTATTTTAAAAATTTAAAAGTCTCTCTTTTGGTGAATGAGGTGCGATATCTAATAAAAAATTGAAAACTAAAAAGAAAATTTTAAACCCTTTAATCTAAGTCAGAAGTTCTCAAATCTAGCTGCCCATTAGAATCACCTGGGGAGCTTTGTAAAACTACCACTTTATGGGCTTCATCCCTAGAGCTTCTGATTTAATATGTGTGGGTAAGACCTGTGCAACAGCAGTTTTAAAAGCTCCACGGGTAATTCTAATATGAAACCAATGCTGAGCATCTCTGATCTTGACAGAAGATGTATGGCCTTTCCATAGATCCCAGAGCTCTAACGCATTGAGACCCTTTAAGCATTACGACTAAAAGTCACTGAATAGACAGTGGATTGTGACAATATTTTCACTTAAAGAGACATAAAATCATGCTATGCCCTAATCACTCTATATTCTTATTTAGTTTCTCCAAACACTGCCTTAGCAAACAGAAAGATTAATGTCCTCTCCTATTCTGTTGACCAAATATTGTCATAAATATTAACTGTACATCAACTTTGTCAAAATTATCAAAATATTGCCTTTCAATACAAAATCTCAGGTCAGGAGTTCATTTATTTATCCGGAAGTGCATTTTGAAAAATATTTAAATTAGAAAGACGAATCAGAATGCAACTCTCCTCAAAGGTACTAAACTTTTCAAGTCAAGTTAGCTTATTTTTGGCAGTGATGATCCTTGTTGTCTTCCTGAAACTTTTCTAAAACTGTTGGCCCTTCTATTAAATACTTTTCAAAATACAGCACAAAATTAGCAGTGTGTTATATAAATACTCCTGATTTTGTTCGTGGGCTGTTTTACTCTTATATTTATGCAGACATTCTATAGCTTTCCATGGAGAATACAAGTCAAGATCTTTATCCTCCGTAACACATATGTGCACCTGTTACCTAAAACAAGCACTACACTTCAGACGAGATCTACTCCATATGACCTGCTAAGCTGCTATACGGCTTCTGCCAAGAGCAGATTTAACATAATGATTTTTAAAACATTACTTAAATTCGAATTCACTAACCATTTATTTATTTAGGTTATAAGGTTTACCCTTATAACAAAATAGTTTATGAAAAAGCTAAATGACTGGTTTGATTCTTGGAAAGTTTTAAATGATATCATCCTGTCATCATTATTATGTCATCATTATTACATCCTGTCATCATTATTACAAGATAATAAAGTACTCTTAAGGGTAGATATATACAATTTTAAATAAAATAATATATGCAAAAAATAGTATATACAATGTAACATTATATAACATATATAATATTTATGACCAACTTATTATGACATTTCATAATATTAAAACCAGAAATATCCAATAGAACTTTCTGCAATCACAGGAATAATAAAAATGTTCTATTCTGTATAATTTTTCACAAAGTCTCTTTTGACATGCACCACACAAGACCATCATCACCAGAGGCCTCCGTGCAATGTACAAAGTCATGGAGGATTGCCTTTATATTAAGGCAGGCACACCTTGGAAAAGCATGTCCACAGCAGCTTTCCAGAAGATAAAAAGTATCTCTTGGATGAGGTCACATTTCCTAGCATTTTTATTTTATTTTTATTGACTTTGTAGATGAAAGAGACCTAAAAGCACAATTATTTTTACAGGTGAGTCATTCCTGGAACAATTCCAAGACTTATCAGGATCTTGAAACAAGTGTAAAAAAACAAACAAACAAAAAAAAAAAAACATTGCAAATTGCATTAGCCTGTGTTAAAAATCACTTCATATAATTTGTGATACATGAAACTTTTAGGAAGAAAGCTTTTGAAGTGAAGAGAGCAGAAAGACTTGGACACAGAGTGATGGATATCTTCCCTATAGTTGCACAAGAGGTGGAACAGTCAAGATTCAAACCTGGTACTCCAATTCTAAAGTCTGTATAACTAAACTCACTTTAAAAATGCTACTACTGGGCGCCTGAGTAGCTCAGTTGTTGAGCGTCTGCCTTTGGCTCAGGTTGTGATTCCGGGGTCCTGGGATCGAGTCCCACATGGAGCCTGCTTCTCCCTCTTCCTGTGTCTCTGCCTGTGTGTCTCTCGTGAATAAATAGAATCTTAAATAAATAAATACTAATACTAATAATAATAATTAATAATACAAAAGCTCATTCTTTAAAATGAGTAATTAAATGTGTAAAACACACTGGTCTGATTAAGGAATAAAAGAAGTTAAAGCAAAAATAAACAGAACTTAATTAAGGATGAAAAGTCACGTGATTAAAGATATGACTGAGACAAAACATTATAAAACATGAAACTTTATAGCCAATAATTTGAAAAATAGAGAAAGTTATTTACTAGCCCAAAAGACCACAATTAATCAAAGAAATAGACCATTTAAATAGGTCAATTACTTGAGAAGTTGGCAAAGTAATTAAAACCTATCATTGAAAAAGACAATTGGATCCAAGAGTTTCACAGTTGACTTCTAGCTTTTAAGACATATGTTAAATTCCAAACTTTTAAATAATCTTTAAATAAAAGATATGTTATTTAAACTATTCTCAGACAACAGTGCATATTTGAAGCTGTAATCCCTTTTGGGATTACAAAAAGGACAAAAAATAGAAACTCTTACTTATGAATGTTTTAATATATTTTCCTTTTATTTCTCCTTCTCTATTTAGAATATTAGAATATTTATAATTTTAGAACATTACATTAAGATATATCTATTTTTTAAATATATGTTTGTAGATAGGCTGTTATCTTTCATTAAGGATAACAAATGGATCATTATAATATTTTTATAGGAAGTGGATATTACATCTGACTGGGTTGAAATACTGATTTATATAATCAGGAGAAAAAGAGAAGTAACGTCATTTTTATTGAGAAAAAATATTTTAGTTGAAAATAATTGGCTATAGATGGAAGAGGTCTTTTTTATATCATTTGAACTTTCCTCCATGGTGGTAAGGGGTACATGGGAATACAAGAAGGCTGGTTTAAAGTTCCTGGCACATTCTGTATCATGCCTGTGGTTAGGCAGCCAATTTTCATGTGCTTTTCTTACCCTTAAACAGTCCTGTGTTGGATATAAAATCAGTGCACAGAAATTACTTGCATTTCTATATACAATGAGACAAAAGAAAGAGAAATTAAGGAATTGATCCCATTTACAATTGCACCAAAAAAGATACCTAGGAATAAACCTAACTAAAAGGGCAAAGAATCTGTACTCTGAAAACTATAGAACACTCATGAGGGAAATTGAGGAAGACGACAAAGAAATGGAAAAATGTTCCATGTGCACAGATTGGAAAAACAAATATTGTTGAAATGTCTATGCTACCTGGAGCAATCTATACATTCAATGCAATCCCTATCAAAATACTATCAACATTTTTCACAGAGCTGGAAAAAATAATCCTAAAATTTGTATGGAACCAAAAAAGACACCAAATAGCCAAAGGAATGTTGAAAAAGAAAACCAAAGCTGGTAGCATCACAATTCCAGACTTCAAGTTATTTTACAAAGCTGTAATAATCAAAACAGTATGGTACTGGCACAAAAAACAGACAGAGATCTATGGAACAGAATAGAAAACCCAGAAATGGACCCTCAACTCTATAGTCAAGTAATCTTCAGTAAAGCAGGAAAGAAAATCCAAAGGAAAAAAAGTTTCTTCAGCAAATGATTTTGGGAAAATTGGACAGTCAGATCCAAAAGAATGAAGCTGGACCATTTTTTTACACCGTCAGATCCAAAAGAATGAAGCTGGACATTTTTTTAAATTCACAAAAATAGACTCAAAATGGATGGAAGACCTAAATGTGAGACAGAAATCCATCAAAACCCTAGAGGAGAACACAGGCAGGAACCTCTTTGATCTTGGCTCTAGCAACTTCTTGCTAGACACTTGTCTCCAAAGGCAAGGGAAACAAAAGCAAAAATGAACTATTGGGACTTCAACAAGATAAAAAGCTTTTGCACAGCAAAGGAAACAGTCAACAAAACTAAAAGGCAACCTACAGAATGGGAGAAAATATTTGCAAATGACATATCAGATAAAGGGCTAATATCCAAGATCTATAAAAAAAATTATCAAATTCAACATCCAAAGAACAAATAATCCAAGAAATGGGCAGAAGACATGAATAAACATTTCTTCAAAGAAGACATACAAATGGCCAACAGACACATGAAAAAAATGCTCAACAGCATTCGGCATCAGGAAAATACAAATCAAAACTACAAGAGATACCACCTCACCCTGATCAGAATGGCTAAAATTAACAAATCAGGAAAGGACATACTGGCAAGGGTGCTGAGAAACGAGAACCCTTTCACGCTATTGATGGGAAAGCAAACTGGTAAAACCAGTCTGAAAAACAGTATGTAATTTTCTCAAAAAGTTGAAAAAAGGGCTATCCTAGGACCTAGTAATTGCACAACTAGGTATTTACCCCAAATATACCAATGTAGTGATCTAAAGGGACACATGCACCCCAACATTTAGAGCAACATTGTCCCCAATAGCTAAACTATGGAAAGAGCCTAGATGACCATCAACAGATGAATGGATAAAAAAGATGTGGTATATACATATACAATGGAGTATTACTCAAACACTAAAAAAAAAAAAAGAAAAGAAAGAAAAAGAAAGAAAAGAAAAGAAAAGAAAGAAAGAAAAGAAAAGAAAAAAAGAAGAGAAGAGAAAAGAAAGAAAAGAAAAGAAAAGAAAAGAAAAGAAAAGAAAAGAAAGAAAAGAAAAGAAAAGAAAGAAAGAAAAGAAAAGAAAAGAAAAGAAAAGAAAAGAAAAGAAAAGAAAAGAAAAGAAAAGAAAAGAAATACTGCCATTTGGATGGCAACTAGAGGGTATGGATGGAACTAGAGGGTATTATGCTAAGCGAAATAAGTCAATCAAAGGAAAATAATTATCACATGATTTCACTCATCTGTGGAATTTAAGAAGCAAAACAGAGGAGCATAGGGGATGAGAGGAAAAAATAAAATCAGACAAAATCAGAGAGGGAGACAAACCATAAGAGACTCTTAATCATAGGAAACAAACTGAGGGTTGCTAGGGTGGAGGGGGTTGGGGTAACTGGATGATGGACATTAAGGAGGGCATGTGAGGTAATGAGCACCGGTGTTACATAAGACTGATGAATCAATGATTCTCCCTCTGAAATTAATAATACACTATGTTAATTAATTGAATTTAATTAAAAAAAAACTGTCCTGCATTACAAATCTTTCATAAGTCAGGTATTTTCTCTTTGCTTTAAATTCTCCAGAACAATTACTCTATAATGTCAATGAATTTTACAATTAGTAGGAGTATTAGAAATTATCTAATCTACCTACATCTGAGGAAAGAGATCCAATAATTAATGTCTTTTTCAGGAATATACAACTTTCAAGGAACAAAGCCATTATCCAAACTCAGAAATTCTATTCTCAGATCTGTTGATCTTTCTACTCCACTGGATGTTCTTTCTTCATGACAAGGAAAAAAAAAAGTCAAAATACACTGCAGATGAGAAATGTAAAAAGAGTTTTAATATTTCTATTTCTGCGTGTGCTTAAGAAAAGCTTTTCCTACAAAAATAAGGAGGACAATAGAGCAAAGAAACAATTCTTGCTGGGCAGCCACTTAGTTAACTTTATCCACTCGTTAAATGGGATTTTTGTTTCTTTTCTGTTTCTTATATTTGTTTATATTAAGGATGGCTTCTGGGAGGCCTGGGTGGCTCAGTGGTCCAGCATCTGCCTTCAGCTTAGGGTGTGATCCCAGAGTCCTGGGATCAAGTCCAGCATCAGGTTCCTGGTGGGGAGCCTGCTTCTCCTTCTGCCTATGTCTCTGCCCTTTTCTCTGTGTCTGTCATGAATAAAGAGATAAAATCTTTAAAAAAATATATAGTAAGGATGGCTTCCAGTTCCATCTTTCATTTCAACTATTACAATTAGTTATAAATACGGAGTGAGTAGATTTTCCAGATCTAATCCTCAGCTTTTGGAAATTAAAATTCAACATATTTTTTGCTCTAATATCTAAGAAAAACTCAATTACATATAATTTTATTTAAATTTTAGAATGGCTACTATTTACTGAAAGCCATATAAAATTCAGGAAGAATCTTTGAATGTAACTTAATTATCAACAGTAATTACACATGGAAAAAATGCTTCTAGTTTATTTTGAGAGGTAGCTCAGCACAGCACATGTTGCTGATTACACTCATTGTCTTTGCTTAACTGAACATGAGCAATCTCATCTCTACATTTTACCTCATAAAGCATCCTCAATTTAGAGTTACTGATATATTTTCTGTTTTCATACTGTCTCCATTTAAATGCTACTCTTAGAACATATATTTTCAGCAAATAAAAAATTCATAACCCTGTGTAAATGATTAGAATAAAAATATGGGTTCTGAAGAGTGCTTTTCAAGTAAGTCCAAGGACTAAAATATTACTGTTGTATTCCCCTTATTTCACTCCCTCAATCCTATGTGAAATGACCAAAGGTACATAATGGTTACTATTATAATATTTATGCAAAAAATGCACACAAATTATTATCCCTAACTTTTGAGCTATTTTTATATCTTTAAAAAAATTTTTTTGCAAAGTGTAGTAAACACAATACTCAAAAAAAAACCAACCTTAGAACTGTGAATGTATCTTTACATAAATTCTTCTCATAGGTAAAACTCTCAAAACTTTCAACAAATAACTCTTCTCCAGTGAGTAGTCAACTCCCAATGAACTATTCTTCCTTGTGTGGGAAAGATGAAAAAATGAATATTTTTGTGTGAGCACACATGTACATTGGCTTCACAGAAACAAGAAAGAATCTCATGCCTTTGTTGTGAGATAATATTCCATATATGACTTTTGACAGCTCCTAAGTTGACTTTGTATCCTAATTCTAGTGCAATTTTCACACTAGTCTAAGTTCTGGGGTTGGAGGTTTATAGATACTATAGTAAGTATAATAACTCTTTGACACCAACAAACAAGTAGTTAATACACTAGGTTGATGAAATTTTAACAAATGCACAAAATAAACCATGTTAAGATTGAAGTGGAGATTTATTTGGTACTTTTTTAATTTGGGGAAAAAATTTTCCCACTCTTCACATAAATATATTGTTTTAAAGATATACATACACATTTAAAAATAAGAATCTGAGTATAAGCCACAGCCAGATAAAATTAATAAAAGCATAAATTTTGTACCATTCTTCACCCAAATTCGCTTAAGTGCCGTAAGTGATCTGAGAAGAAACTATGGTTGAGCCTCCACTATTAGGCCAAATTTCTGGGATGTAGTATTCTAATCATGAATTTCATTGAGTGTGTATATATACTACATGCACATTATATTTTATATATGTATGTATAGTTATATGTATAAGTGTTGTGTTATATATGTTCTACATTATATTTGTATGTATACATATGCATATGATGAAAAGGCATAACATATAGTATAATAATAACAATAAAAATTAAAACTGCGGTGTCAAAATAAGAAACAGACAATAGGGCAGCTCAGGTGGCTCAGCAGTTTAGCGCCACCTTCAGCCCAGGGCGTGATCCTAGAGACTGGGGATGTGGTCCGCATAGGGCTCCCTGCATGGAGCCTGCTTCTCCTTCTGCCTGTGTCTCTGCCATTCTCTCTCTCTCCTCTCTGTGTTTCTCATGAATGGATATATAAAATCTTTAAAAAAATAAAAATAAATTAAATTAATTTTTTTAAAAAAGAAAGAGACAATAAGGAGTTTTTATTCAGCAGAAGATAACCTAAAATATGTTGACCTATTGAAATCAGAATAAATAGTTTTATTTTAGGAAAAGAAATCACTTGTCTTATAAATTCTGCTCAAATGAGTAAATAATTAGCACACTATTTAAAGTGCATAAATTTAGTTTAAAATTAAAACAGATGAATCAAGGAATTTAGGGCTACATCCTATTTTTCCTTAGGAAGGGTAATTTTTAAGCTATGCTTTCCACTCCTTGTGGGCTACCTAGAGAAAGACTGCGGACAATTGAAAACTTATGAAAATTACATAACCCTGAGTTTCGTAAACATTATGCCAGAGCACACTTGTATCTCTTCTCTTGATTCCTTTTTTTATTATCTGACCAGAAACAACTGACTTTCACCTCCTTTACAACTGCATTGTTTCCCCAGTCTATCCATTGGATATTGATAGTTTTCAGATTACAGAATGCCAGATTTTTATTTGTTAGCTATCAGGCAACTGGTATTAGTAGAGAAGCAAAAAGAAAATGCAATTTCCTTAAAAAGAAAGAGATACATAAATTGAGCCTGCCCTTTCTGACAAGAAAATAATAATTGTCTTACTTTTTGAAAACACAAAGCCTATTCTTACTAGTATGGGTTATCGTATAACCTTTGGAATCAGGTATAATAATATAAATGTATTTCAATAATAAATAAATATTTTTACTATGGTTGCAATATGGTCCTCTGATGAGAAATTATGTCCTAAATCAATTCTGGTGAAATAGGTCAAGGCTTTATAGTACACAACACACTGCAGAATTCATTATGACTTCTTCCTCTCCTCCCACTTCCTCACCCTGAGCACCATACTCATCTGCTGCTAAAATCCTATTGATGCATAATCTGCAGTAGAGCTTCTACTATCCCATTACTTCCATCCTCAAGCTATTCATTTAGTTGAATCTTTGTCATTTCTTACTTACACTTTGCAGTGGTTCCTTAATGGACTCTACTTCTCAATTCTTTTCCTCCAAGGTAGCCTGCACAGAATTAGTAAATCAGAGATCAGATATCTTTTGCTCTTTTCTTTGCAAAATCTTTTAATTGTTTATAGAATGAACAAGTTTTTAGCTTAGAAACAGGCATTTCCTCAGTTCTGTGGATCCACCTGATGCTAACTTCTTCATTCTCCCATCAGGTCCACTCTCACTGCTCTCTCTCTATTCTGATCATACCAGGAAAAATCTATGCATCTGTGACATTTCCTATGTGAACCCAAAGCTGAGCATGGCTTTCCCTATATCTACACATCTTTGATTCTAGTCAAGGTTCAATTTAATACCTTCTTCTCCATTAGTTCTCCCTTATATCCTAGAGTATAATTATGATGCATTTCACTGCCAACTGACCACCCTTTGTTTACTTTTTACTTGATTATGAATTCCATTATTCTCTTATAAAAGCTTTAGAAAAATTATTGTTTTGCCCTAACGTTTCTGTCTTTCTTTCTCTCCAAATCTAGTATTTTTTCCCATCTACAAGGTGTAGCACATCAAAGTAGTAAAGCATATGGGCTATGGAATCAGATAAACTTTGGTCCAAATCTTGAATCTACTATTTAGGAGCATCAGATCCTGAACAAATTATTTTTCTTTTTCTTTTTCTTTTTTAAATATTTTATGTATTTATTTGACAGAGAGAGAGAGAGAGAACAAGCAGGGCAAGCAGCAGAGGGAAAGGGAGAAGCAGGCACCCCACTGAGCAGGCAGCCCAATCCCAGGATCTTAAGATCACAACCTGCGGTGAAGGCAGATGCATAACTGACTGAGCTGTTCAGGTGCCCCAAACAAATTATTTTTCCTATGCCCAATGTGATCTTAGTGGAATGGGTATGTTCATAGTGCCTTATATTAGAGGATTCTTCTTTTTTTTTAAAGATGTTATTTATTTATTCATGAGAGACACAGAGAGAGAGGCAGAGACACAGGCAGAGGGAGAAGCAGGCTCCATGCAGGGAGCCTGACGTGGGACTCAATCCTGGGTCTCCAGGATCACGCCCTGGGCTGAAGGCGGCGCAAAACCGCTGAGCCACCCAGGCTACCCCACATTAGAGGATTCTTACGAACGTTTATTCAACAAATATTTATTGAGATACGTCTTTGGTCCAAGCATAAACTGGAGTATATAGAAACAAAATAGCTGCTCCTACCTAGAAGGGTTATTATAAAGATTGAATGATACACCGTCTGTGATAAGCACTTTATACTTATGTTGTAAGTGCCAGAAAAGGATTAGCCATGAAAAATGTGGTTTCTGTCATGTGTTATTTGAAAGTCTTCACCAAACATTTCCTGAAAAACTACTAAATGCCACAATTGGTGGTTACTCTAGAAAGAGAGAGAAGTAAGCAGGGCTCTTAAGCTCCAGAGCTTAAATCATAACAGGGGAGCAAACTAGTAAGCAAACAACATGGTGCAGATATACAGGTGTTGATATGATTTGGATAAGTATATTTAACTTTAAAAAAAAAACACACAAAAAAGTCAGTATTTTCATGTTACTCCCTGATTATTAAAACTGAGAGAATTTGGTTAGGCATACGATGTAATAGTTTAAGTTGAGATGATATTAAGTAAGTGCTGCTACCTTTGGCGGTTTTAGAACAGGCATTATGATAAACATAGTTGGGTATTTCTTGATCAATCATCCTAGTCACTTCAAAATACCAATTAGCCCTTGTAAATGTTAATAATATAAGCAATAAAGAACAGATGGCCGCATGAGCAGAAAACAGCTGCTGTTTTCCTGTCAACCCAAAAGATGTGAGCAATGTTTCTAAACAAGGGCCCAGCAGAGAAATTGTGGTGATGAAATTTTCTGCTCTGGGCCCATGCCATATATCTCCTATCTAAAGCTGCTTAAAGGCATTTACGGGCGGTAAGGGCCATAATGGTGGTGATGATCTCCGCTGTGTGGAGTGTTCGGAGATAACAGGCAGGTCACCTTCTGCAGGCCTGCCAGCGAACTTGGTGGATAATCTCTTCAAAGCTCAGGATAAGCTCCCTGGCATCATTCAGTTCTCTGCTCTGAGGATCTTCAAGAGCTTAGGAACCAAGCTGGAGGACGCTTAATCTAAATGAACTCCAGTGTTCCACACAAATGGGATCATTGCCATCAACAAAAGACAAAGGAGGATTTTCCTGAGTTTACGTGGAATGGTCGTTCACACCCTGCACCTGCCTGCTCTACTGTTTTAATTTCCACCTGCTTGATCATTTTTCATTCTTTCTTCCCCTTGCTTACCGTCCCCCTACCTTGCTCCTGTGCCAGGAAGAGTACAGCAGAGAGAGAAGGTGTGTCAGGTTCTTTGGCAACGAACTTAACTGATAATGTCAAAGGAGCTCATTGTGCACGGATGCCTTCTGGAATAGTTGTCTTTGCATTCACCTGCCATAGATATGCACATCATTTATTTTGAATCATTTACGTAAGTTAACAGCCTACATTCTCAACTGACCATAAGTATCTGACCACTAAGTACCTAGAGTAACTGTATAGAAATGATTGTGTGTTTGGATGGGTAAGGGCTTTAGGCACACACTTGTAGTTACAGAAAAGGCAACGTTCTAGATGTGGGGCCTATTCCTGTTTATAGCAGGGACTGAAGGCCTACAAAGGTACTTCTAGCTCCATCTATCTGTACCTATGGCAAACTTAAGCCAAAGCAGCTGATATGTTGCTCAGAGCAAATGAACTTTATGGAGCCAGCAAATCGGCGCCCAGAGATCACTTAATAGAATTTCATACAATTTTGGAAGTAACTTTTTCTGAGGGTGATGCGGAAAGAGGTGAGCAGCTCTGCTTGAGCAGGATGCGCTTGCTCCTAGAATGAGATCAGATGGATCATCCAGAGTCAATTTCATTTTTATAGCCATGGACACCTTCCAGCCTCTCTCTCTCTCTCTCTCTCTCTCTCTCTCTCTTTCCCAACTGCCAACGGGTGCCCCATCTTCAATATGCATAGTAGTTGTCTCAGAGATTGTCTAATTCCATACTAAACTTAAATCCATTTCTTACTGGCTCATAGTCAGACCACCCTTCCCAGTTTCTCTTGGTGTTTTGCATGAACATGAGCCAGAGTTCTAGGTAATACGATATGAATACAAATAATGTGGATTTATTTCATAATTCCTTAAAGATCTCCCTTGTGTAATCCTCCTATTTTTCTTCTTCCAGCTGCTTAATCCAAACAAACATGAAGACCTTGAAAGCCAAGTGTTAAAGACAAAATGGACACAGGATGGAAGAAGCCTGGGTCCCCAGATGATTTGGTTTCATTGTTTGGGAAGTTTTAGCTCAGTTCGGTTCTTCCTCTTAGGCTATATGGCTTTTCTTACTGTAGGAATGATCCTTGCCCCTGAGGTTTGGCCCTCTTGAAGTCCCAACCAGACTGAGTCTTCAGTGAAGTTTTTTTACTTCAGCTGTTCATGCCAGAACAACAGCACCTCCCTGCACTGAACAGCCTTGGGTAGCTCTGTTAATCCCTCATCCCTGAGCCTGTCTCTGCTAAGGTCTAGGAAGCTTCTCCTGTTTCTGTGTAGCCTGATGGTTGGGTGGAAAGCTATAGTGAGCTAAGGAACAATCAATATACATATGTACCTCCTCCTCACCCCACACAAAGCTTTTACTCCCCTTGTGTATTCCTGCAACCCTAAATTACAATATCTGCCACTTACATCTCAGTAAAATCGTCACTCTGCTTGGAGTCCACCACATTACACCAAAATTACTCACCAAATACAATGAATATTACTGAAGTATATCAATCTGTATTATTCTCTACCTCTAGGTCACCAAAAGTAATTCATTTGTGTGATTCTAATGCTTTATTTTTTATGTGATTCAAATGCCTTATTTTTTATAAACCCTATGCTTTTGCAGTTTTATGTGTATCTATTTTGCTTGCAAGTCACAGGAATCACCTGAGAGTGTTTATAATTTCGGAAGATAGTAATTGCTTTAAAATATCTGCTGTTTAAAACGTGGAGAAAGTGTGGTATAAATAATATGTTCAATTTGAAATCAAAAGAAGTGGTTGGTTAAAGATGCTCCCCATAAAAGCAGGGACTTAAGTGTCATTTCCAGGCATGATTGAACTTTAGTGTGATGGGAAAAAAATTAAGCATTTCTGATATTCAGAAAAGAATCAAGAAAGATTCACAGGTAAAATGTGAAAAGGTGATTTTAAAAAACCCATGAAGGTGACCATTCTGATTGGAAAAGAGAAAAAGCAAACATGATTTTTTTTTGAAGATTTTATTTATTTATTCATGAGAGACAGAGAGAGAGAGAGAGAGAGAGAGAGAGAGAGAGTCAGAGACATAGGCAGAGGGAGAAGCAGGCTCCATTCAGGGTGCCTGCTGTGGGACTTGATCCTGGAACTCCAGGATCATGCCCTGAGCTGAAGGTAGACACTTAACCACTGAGCCACCCAGGCATCCCCAAAACATGATTATTGATATAAATATATTTTTGTTGAAATATATTAATATTGTTTCCCAGGCACATTTTTACAATGAATGCATATCACTTACATAATGAAAAAAAACTTTTAAAGAAGATCATACAGCCATGTGTAGATACTAGAAAACCTTTATAACAAAAACAAAAGAAAAATATCTAAGTTGTAAAAACATTGTATATTAGACTTTTTGAATAAAACTTTATATACTTTCTGCTATCAGTTAAAGTAATAATGGTTGGATGCGTAAATAGCTCCTTAGACACTATAAGAGAAGGCCATGAGACTGTCTGGTATATGTTGGGTAAAAAAATATTAAATACTGATTATGTGATAATTCAGAAAAAAAAGTATATGGAATATAAATTAATTAAATTAATTGAAGATGGAAATTAGCTGAAAATATTCAAAGTATTCTGATTTTTATTACTATATCTCTGTCCCTCCAATCTTAAAATAACCATGGTTCAATTAACTGATAATTTCCCATACAACCTTGATCCTTATGTTTCAGAAACTGAACAAGATATTGGACCTGAAAAGAGGCAGATGAGCAAAGCTTGCATTTTAGGTGTCTTAAAGATGAGGTTGAGAAAACTCAGCTAAATTGTATACTTTTGATGTCTCAGCTTTCATGTCAGTCCAGACTGAGCTCTGGTCTAAATGCAAGGACATCGGATACCTCCATTTCAAAGCTTTTCATTTCTCAGGATGAGGTGTTCAATTTTTTGAAATGTAACATTCCAATTCCCTCATGATCAAATGGTTTTTGAAAAAGAACAGAAGCTTCTGAAACATTGTTATAACCAAAAAATAATAAAAAAGGGGGAAAATAACTACAAAAGAATAGATTCTTGCTTAACCAAAACTAAAAAGCAAAAGGACATATTCCAAATAGTTCCATCCAAGGACAAAAACCAACAGAAAAACAGAAAAACCTTTCAGCAGGGGCAAAACATTGCAAATAAAAGGAACTGTCCCAAGTGTATGAGTCTAAAAGAGCTAATGGTTATATAAACTTTTAAATATATCACTGAATATAAAGAAGTAACACCACTTAGCAATGGCAAATCGTCAGAGAAGGTATGAACTGTTAAAAGACTATCATGATTCTTGTATATATGTTAATAGGAAAGGAAATACCTAATTTCAATTAAAACACAGCAAGATTTAGGGTGCTTGGATGGTTCAGTTGGCTAAGCATCTGCCTTCAGCTCAGGTCATGATCCCAGTGTCCTAGAATGGAGCCCCATACCAGGCTCCCTGCTCAGTGGAAGTCTGCTTCTCCCTGTCTCTCTGTCCCTCCCCCAACTCATGCTCGCACATTCTCTATATCTCTCTCTCTCACACACAAAACAAATAAATAAAAATCCTTAAAAAAAAAACACACTGCAAGATTCATAGGATGAAATAGCACTATCCAAGAAAGCACGTGTGTATGTTTATTATACACATATGTAAATCACACTCAAAAATATATATGTGCCTAAGTAAATAGCATAAGATTAGTCAATTCATAGCACCTTTATTCAATTATTCTTCTTCCATTCAGTAAATGTTTGACCTCCTATGAGTCAGGTACGGTATAAGGCACTGGGGATACCATGATGAATGCAACATACATGATGCCTAATTTTCAGTTCTGAGCAGTCTATCAGGGGTAGTGGACAATATTTACATAGCAATAAGTTTTTGGGCAATTAAAATGGAAGATAAGTGCCAAAAATGTTTGGAGTTTTCATGTTTGCCAAAAAAAAAAAAAAAAGTAAGGCATTTATGGCAGCAATCCCTAGATGAGTTATAGCAAGTTTAGACATTCCTGAGCCTGAGTCTAAGAGCATATTCTACACAAGCTAATAAAGGAAAACAGCAATTAGCTAATGGCATCAAAATGTCCCTGTCATCATTACAACTTTTACTTTTTATATTGAATTATAGTACTAATGAATTTTAATTAATTAATAGAATTTGGAAAGCATTTTATAAATAAGTACCTCCAATATTCCACATGGGTATATGTTCAGGAATCATTAAAAAAGGTTATTTATTATTATTATTACTATTATAATCTTTAAAAAAATATTGTTACAGTAGCAAAGAGCAGCAATGTCATACTCTAGGGACCAACATGTGCAATGTGATTATTAGAGCAAGAAGGCATAGTGAAAGGCATCTTTTGAATGCTGAAATATGAATTTAAGACTTGTTGGCAGAAACAGCCCATGGAACAAGTCAGTAGCTCAGAATCTGCATGAGTAATGATTTTCAGTTTTTAGTTATGAGAAGGTCCTAAATAATCTATATTTGATAGATAATAAAGTTCATAAAAGTCATGAACTAAAAAGGTAAAAAGGCATCCTGCTTCAATCTCTCCAGACCTTTTGTTCTTAAATTAATTTTGTAGTGTCATTTCTCCTCCAAAGACCCATGTCGAGAGGCATTTCCCTTTTCTTTTACAGATTTTACTCTAAGAATGCTCATCCATTTGCTTAGCATTTATGTGAAAAGAAGAGTCTTTTATTATAAATACAAAGGATATTTAAGGTCAAATTCTAAACAGAATTAATAGATAACAGATGCATCGTCTCTCACATATTTCAATTCATTTTGGCATAGGTTACTGAAGACTTGGCTTTCACAGATTCATGAACCTCCTTTCATCCCCATGTACAGCATCCAATGCATGATCAGAGTAGTCTTCCCAGTCTGATTGCCAACTCCTTTGTTAATTAAGTAGTAGGTCAATTATTCTCTGAAAGACTACCTACAAGTCAAGTTGGACAACGTCCCGGGTCTCCTTAGACTTTCTAGCAATGATTCTGAAAGTGTGGCATGGCGCAACCAACCAACAGCATCAGCATCACCAGAGATCTTGTTAATAATGCAAATTCTCAGGTTCTACCTAGACCTATGGAACCACAGACTCTGGAGCTAGGGTCCAACCATCTGTGTCTTCACAGAGCCTCCCTGTGAGACTGACACACACTCAAGTTTGAGAAGCACTGCTCTAGGGCCTCAAATTAATTTGTTCCACTTTGGGCACAAAGTTGCTTATAAGATCCCCACGAACTCTTCTAACTCTCAACATTTCTCTAAAAATTTTCACCCTTTAATGGGCTATTTTTATTTATCTTTTCCTAAATCTATATTCATTCTGAAATATCTCACTTTTTGGTATATCTGCCACATTGAATCACATTACCTGAGACTTCATTCTCCACTAGAGATTCATCCAGAACCCCTTTATAGAAATAATGTAATGACACCAACGAAAACAAAAAAAAAAAACACAGTTGTCTTACTTTAAATAATAATAATGATAATAATAATAATTATTATTATTTTTTCTCTTACTTGAAAATCTGTAGGAATTTCAGGCCATAAAACCATTCAGGAACACAAGTTCCTTTAATCTTGTGGCCCCAGCATCCCTATGGGCCTATCCTCATCTTGCATAGCTGAAGCTGGATGTGAGCACCGCCCTGTTCTAAATCAAGAGAAAAGAAAATAGAAAAAGTCCAAGGAAAAAGATTTCCTTTTAGGCAAGTGACCCAAAAGTCACAGCTCACTTTCCCTCACCTTCAATGGCCACACTTTGCCTTAAAGGAGTCTAGGCAGCCAAATGTCCAGGAAGAAACAAGAGAGAGATTTGACTGGACAATCAGCAATCAATGCCACCCCTTCCCATTGATGTTCTTTCTAGAAGTCTCCCCTCCCACCCATTAAGATTATATACTCTCCTCTCTTCTCAGGCAAATTGAAGCATGACTGTATCTTAATCAGCAATTTTCTACAACTTAATTATTTATGAATCTCCTATCTGTGATTCCAAGTCATCATGTGATTAATGGCAGAGGCAGAGCTCTCAATAACACAGAGATGCAAAATGTTGTCTATAAAGTATAAAAGAAAATAAGTGTCAAATTAGAAGCCAGAGTACCAATGCTAAGAGAATACAAATGTCCCTCATTCTGTTCATAAATCATCTTCAATTTAAATTTATAAATGTATGTGTGTATACATGTGTATACACGTATATGTGCATAATTACACATACATACATACGTACATGTATAGGTACTAACCAACATATAAATTGTTTTTCTCACTACAATTAATCTTAAAATCCACTCTTTAAAATGTATATAATATTTCTTTTTTTGAATATAATATTTCTTAGGAAAAAATTATTTAAAATAGAGGAAAAATTACTAGACTATCATACAAAAGCATTCTTAATGTCTAATAAACTAATATGGGGCCATAGCATTAGTATTTGTGAAGGCAATCACATGAAATACTATAACTAAATATATTTTTTTATGAACTTCAACTGGAGATTTTTAAAATGTGCCCTTCCTTACCTCCTTCCCACTCCCCAAAATGTGAATTTGGGAAAGCTTACTACTCTGACTAAACTCTTACCTGTCGACTGTGAGAACAAGGACCAATTCTAAGCTACTGGGGTGATCTTGGCTTTAGCTAGGGATCCACCTCTACTGTGCACTGTAGAAGGGTGGGGATTGCAGATTCACTCTTGTACATCAGGATTTCCTGATAAGATAATATTGTGGGGAAATTTTTCATTCACACCTTATCTCTCCTGAGATCCTCAGGGATTGGTATCTCCTTTAAATTTGATACATGTATTGTTTGTAGCAAAAATGTTGGTCTGCTCTATCCTATGGATGAATGCATTCAAGAGTCATAATACTTATGGCCCTTTAGAGGGAAAATCCACAGAAAAAAAATGAGGAATGAAATTTTCTTATGCCTTTGGCCTTTGACTTTCTCATTTACTTTCAAAGGCTAAATCCCAGGTCCAGTGTTGTTCTGGTAGGGTCTGAAGATACATAATAGATTGAGAGAAGTCTACATGCCTTGTAAAAAAATTGCACTAGGAGAATTCTAGACATTTCACCATAAGACTTGGCATTAAAAAAAAAAAGAACAAAAATAACAACAAAAAACCTGAGGTGACTTAAGTGGACAAGTAGGGAAGGGAATGAGAATGAGGTAGCCACAGTAATAATGCAAGAAAGCATTCAACTATGACTGGAAAAGCTTTTAAATTACTGTCCTAGGAATATGTAAGTTTTATAAATAAAGTATATGCGTAACGTTACATGACTATATTTTGTTAAATTTTTACAATCACAGATTTAAGAGTCAACCTGGTATTGCAATGATGTGTTCACCTATTTGTGATAGCTACTGGAAATAAATAACAAATATATATATAATATCATGTTGCTCAGGGTAGGAAAAATGTTGAAAATAGAAGAAACTACTTTCAACTTATTTAAAAGATTCTAATGAAAAAATTATTTAATATGCAATATTTGCATATATATGTAACTTGAACCACAATCTAGGCATCTTATTTATTAAATTCCACTAGCTCTGAGGTCTTTATTATTTAATTAGTTTTAAGTATATCTCAGAATGATCTTTTCAAAGGAAATTGCCAAGCAAGAAATAACTATAGGTTATCTAAAAATGTCCTTACCCAAGAGAATAAAGTATTATTATGTCACTACACAATATGGTTACATTTTTGCATGGAATCCATCAATGTATTGATATGAGATAATCCCTTTTGATTCATTAACTCTATTATTCAAAACATCTACAGGGAAGTGTTCCCTAATTACTTATTTAGCATTATTTAAAAGTCAACACATTTCATAAATTAAAACTTCTCCTATAGATTGTTATTTACTGAATAATACCAGTATCTTCTAGATCAGTGTTTTGACTTTAACTCGGGCACACGTATACCAAAGATTTTCTATTGGGTGCTTCAAAACTAATTTAAGAAAACCCATTTCCAGATTCTCAAATTTCATATGCTCTCTTTTCAAAAACTGGGCTGCTTGAGAAAGGACCAGTCCTCAAGTTGTCCTTCCTTACTTCCTCTTTAACATCACATTTCTCCCTGTTTTCAATAAAAGGTGTCACTCAGCTGGCATTTTACTATCATGCAAAAACCTCTAGAATGCCAAACAAAGGAATAATTTTGCAGCTCCTTTAATAGAAGTGCCATAAAAGCATGCCCCAATAGTTTTCATTAAGAGATGCATTATCAATAAATTTCCTTTTTCTTTTATTATCAAAATTTCTTATTTATTTTGCTTTGATCAACTATATATCACTAATAATGGTTATAATACAAATAAGAGTTTTAAAAAAAACTTAGAGTTAATAGTCACAGGAAGCTAATAAAAGCAATTTTCAGAACACATTTTTTTTTGACGCACAGGCAAATGATAAATGATCCATAAAAAATTGCAACCATAAAAAGATATTACTTTAGGATAGAAGTCTGTGAATGAATTTGGAATTAAAATATAAGTTTAAGGAAAAAGGAAAAGATAGAAAAATTCTAATTATTTAAGAAGCACTTCTTCAGGGATCCCTGGGTGGCGCAGCGCCTGCCTTTGGTCCAGGGCGCGATCCTGGAGACCCGGGATCGAATCCCACATCGGGCTCCCGGTGCATGGAGCCTGCTTCTCCCTCTGTCTGTGTCTCTGCCTCTCTCTCTCTCTCTCTCTCTCTCTCTCTCTCTCTCTCTCTGTGTGTGTGTGACTATCATAAATAAAAAAAAAAAAGAAGCACTTCTTCATGTGTTGTTAAATGAATAGTGGAAGATATCAGATCACTATGATATCTGTATCCATATCATGCACTTAAAATAATACAAGTTATATTTAAAAATCTCAATATTTAGTGCAATATGACAATTATACCCTTTGAAATTATCTAAGCCTAAAAATTTTTAAATATCAACTTTAAAAATCAGCAAGGAGTTAACTTTCAACATTCTTTTAGAGAGTGAGTATACAAACAAAAAATTATTTGAGGACCTCTTCCCTACAGTATTCTGAATTATTTAGATTCTAATTTGCTGGACATTTGTTCTTACATTCAATCAACATATAAAAAGAATTAGTAAATGCCAGTAATTGAGTTAAATGTTAGGGCTTGGGAGTGGGGTTACCTAGAGATGAAAGAAGGGTTCTTAAAAGCAAAATTTTATAGTCTGGTGAAGAAATAACTAGAAATGATATTAACACTTTAGAGTCATGGTGAAAATAAACACACTGCTAGGAAACAGTAGGAAGGACACCAAACTCAGGCTGTTGTGAGGTGGGCAGTCAGAGAAGACATCCAGATTTCATAGGTTCTATGATGATCCCTTTGCTGAATATTAGCAGTTTGTTAAAAGTTAGCCAGGGGGCTCTAGGTGCCTCAGTCTGTTAAGTATCTGCCTTCCACTTGGGTCATGATCCCAGGGCTCAGGAGCCTGCTTCTCCCTCTGCCCCCCACCCCCACCCCTGGGCTTGTACTCTCTCTCTCTCTCTCTCTCTCTCTGGGTTTCTCTCAAATAGATAAATAAAATATTTTTAAAAAAATATAATAAAAGTTAGGTGAAGTACATGTATGTGTATGTGTGTTACAAGATGAATAATAGAAACAGATCAAGCAGGAAAAAGTAAGCAGGAGGTGAATACGTGTGACAGAATAATAATTTAGGATATTCATTCATGGATTTTCACAGATTCTTCTCTAAGCTCTGTACAAGCAGCATTTCCCACTCAAAATATGAACACTGAGTCACCCAAACAGGAATTATTAGGTTCAACCCAGAGAACAAATGCAGCAAATTCTTAGCCTCTCAGCTCAAATAATTGTGATAAGGGTATAAAATGGGAACAGGTTTGAAAGAAGTTCCCATCAAATAGAATCATTTTCTGGTTCACACACCAAGAGCAGGAATGTCTTATCACCTGAGAGGAGAGCATGTTTCAAGAGTTGGCGGGGTGGGGGGGTGGGAGTGGGTATTAGATGTATTATAGGATCCTTTTTGCTCCACTCCAAGATAACTTAGGGCCATGTGAGCACATGATGGAATTATTTACTAGTTTTCATATATGTTAATTTGGCAGGAGCCGAGTGCAAGGAGTGGTATTTCTTTATTTCCTGAACTCTATCAGGCTGATGCACTCCTTCGCAGGTGGGCTTGATGAGGGAAGGTAGGAGGTGGGGTGATGAGTCCAGGAAAAATAGGGACTCCTGCCAAAGTCTCTACTCCTCTCAAATCACATGGGCAGGGATATTGAACTTCTCAATATCCCGAGTACGACCAAGTTTATGGAAAAAAAAAAAAAAAAAAGATTCTCTGGGACTTGTCATAGGTCACTGCAGCTGAAATAAAACAGTAGCACAGCAGATCATGGGGTAAATGGTTTTCAACTGGGACCTAAAGAGGTTTGGCCACCAGTTCCAGGGACCCAAGGTGGAAATGTCATCAGTATCCCTAAGGAAATTAGCCTAGAGCCCATTGAGATTAGAACTGATACATGGGGTCCCCTCTACCAAGCTCACCCTTGTAACCCTCAAATATACCATTAAGAGAAGTGGTCAGGGAAAAAAAACATATAGCAGACAACCTGATTATGATTGTATTTCAAACCTGAATGGGCTGAAAAATGGGTGATTTGGACAGAACAACCTGGAAAAATGTCTAGATCAAGCTGTCTGTCATTATGCAGACTGAGTTCCAAGAGTCAAAAAATCAAACTGAGTTTTTGAAATAAAGAAAGTTACATTTTTGCTCATCAGAGTTTGTAACTTAGATATTTATGGCTATCACACATGAAAGGCCTTATATGTCAGACTAAGGAGTTTGAGTTTTGCCCTGAAGGCAATGGGAAGCAATTGAAGAATTTTAAATAGAAAAATGAGAGAAGCAGATCTGAATTTTATAGAACTCATTGTAGCAGCAGTGTGGAAGGGATTGATGAATTAAGGAATGGAGATGTAGAAAGCAGAGGAAGAAAGCCCAGCAAGAGACTTTTGACCTAAAAACAGAAAGAAGTAACAGAGCACAAGAATAAGCTGTGACAGTGGAGATGGAAAGCAAGGGATTCATCTGCTAGTCTTTTTTTTTTTAAGATTTTTATTTATTTATTTATTCATAGACTCAGAGAGAGAGGGGCAGAGACACAGGCAGAGGGAGAAGGAGAAGCAGGCTCCATGCAGGGAGCCCGATGTGGGACTGGATCCCTGGTCTCCAGGATCACACCCCAGGCTACAGGCAGCACCAAACCGCAGGCCCGCTAGTCTTTAAATGACAGAAGTCTTCCCTCGCAGCTCTGTCCATTCAACCCCAACAGTTTGGTTGTTAGGGTAAGATTTTTACTACAATGCCATCAGTAAACCACCACCATTTAAACCAGTTTATGCTCCTGTATTGGTCCCGACAGCCCCTGGACTCTTGCCCACTTGCTATCACATTTTAATTTATTTTACTTCTACTTCTTAAAAGGTGCTAAGTTACCACTCACACATATACATGCCATTTTACATGCACTTACATTATATCCATTGACCATATACCATAGCTAAAGTCAGAAATAAAGTATTTGCAAATTGAAATTGTATAATTTAAAACAGAGTTGGTTGACTGAAGTGTACCCTTCTATTCCTAAAGCTATCTTGTTTCTACAAAAGCTTCTGGCAGAGTACTGCATGAGTTAAATAGTCTCTGAACAGAGTTCTGTGGTACAAATCTAGCTCTATTTAATAACGAAAAAAAAAAAAGGCCCCAAATGGTGTCATTTAGACAGAATTTCCAAACCAGTGTTTAATATATAAACTAATTGCAGTTTCAACCTCCTTTTAGTCTGAGCCAATGAGTCTGCCACCTGGGTCTTCTCCACTCCCCAAAGAAAGAGGAAGTAATCTGCATGATAGGATACCTCACTTTCCCCCCTAGAAAACTGTTGTCACTGGAACAATCTTTTTCTTTCACTAACAGCTTTTTTGCCCCACCCTCCTTCTATGCAAACCTTTCATTTTGTACAACTCCTTGCAGTGGGTCTCAACTATTAGATGGGATGCTGAACAATTCATGAATCATCATTTAATAAAGCCAATTAGATTTTTTAATTAACTTGGTTGAATTTTGCAATTTATCAGCTCTAAAATTTGTTAGTCCCATGATCTTTAGCAAATTGGTTTATTTCTCTGTACTCACGTATCATTACTTATAAAACGGGGATGGTACTATATTCACTCTATTAGTCCATTTAAGGCATTTACACAGAACCAGTAACAAAGAAGGTATACAGTAAATGCCAATAGTTGATTGTGTGCCAAATTTGACATTCCTTAAATGTTTTTAAAATTTAAATTGCATTTAGCACCAAGAAGCTTCCTCATCAAAAATCTGTCTTATGCTAATATATACTCAAACAGGGTGACCTTCAGATTAAAATCTGTGAGTACAGGGCAGCCTGGGTGGCTCAGTGGTTTAGCACCATCTTCAACCCAGGGCTGATCCTGGAGACCTGGGATCGAGTCCCACATCAGGCTCCCTGCATGGAGACTACTTCTCCCTCTGCCTGTATCTCTGCCTCTCTCTTTCTCTGTCTCTCATGAATAAATAAATAAAATCTTTAAAAATAAATAAATAAATAAATAAATAAATAAATAAATAAATAAATAAAATCTGTGAGTACAAAAGATTAAACAGTGACATAATTTCACTTTGGTTTCACTTTGGGTAACATACATACAGATATCCATTTCGCTTTATACCATCTCTAAAAATTCCAAAAGGGCAGAGTGGAAGCTGCCTTCTTTATTTTATGTGGTGCTGAGTTCAGATGTAAGCATTCCATTTACAGCAATAATAAAGGCTAAATAAGAAATAATCCAAATGGAGAGAAGACTCTTGCCAGTTGGGTTATTTCTGCTGAGCAGAATGTTTATTTTTTTCATAGAACAAATTAGAAGTTTTCCAGATGGTTTATCTAAAGTATTTTTCTTTCCTCCAGGCAGAGGATAAATTAGAAGTGTTAGGAAAAGGTCATTCCCACCTCTCCAAGAAGCACATATTCATAATTAAAAGAACTAAAGTTCAACCATATATGAAGTGATCTCTACTCAATATATGAGTGACATTTGTATATTACAGGTAATTGTTTAATTTTAAGTTTGTCAAAAATATTTTAAAGCAAATAATCATCTTTTTTTGACCTTTGGTAGAAGTACTAATCTTCATCATAACACAAGCAGAAGAAATGCATTACATTAATTTGGCAACAGCAACAAATGATTTTTTTTTTTCAAATTTAACTCACTTGCTAAAAACACCTAGGTGGGTGCATGATTTGCCACATAACAACACATTGTCAGGGTATTAGCCAGGAGAAGGGGAGTTTTGTCTTTGGTACAGTATCTTCAGATTAGGTAAACAATTTCTTTCTAACTGGAGTCTCCCGAGATGGTGAAGAGGGAAGAATTTAATATAGAGTTTTGCAGGAGAGATTTTATCACTTGTCAAATTAAGATAGCTACTTTTGTGAGATGGAAAATGAATCAGAAAACAAAGCTCAGACGCTAGCAGAAATTCATCTCCATTCTGTGCTTGTTTGCCGAACACCCTTCCTTCTGCAATTCTACAGGACTGTGTGTTCTGGAAGTCAGAGGAGTACAGGCTCTCCACCTGGCAGGCAAGCAGAAGGGAAGCCTCCATCTCCCAGGTCTACGCACTACCAGCATACTACGTACACCTCCATCTACCAGCTGTGAGCTCCTACCTGGTCACCAACATGTTGGGACTTCAGGTTCTGATCATGCAGTTGTGCCAAAGGAGAAGGGAGTTACTAATCATTACCATTCATAATTATGTGGGCAAACAAGATACATCCCATAGACAAGCATTCTTCTTTTCTTAATAATCATGAGGCAGTTGTTTTTTATTTTATTTTAATTATTTTATTTTATTTTATTTTAAAGATTTAATTTATTTATTCATGAGAGACATAGAGAGAGAGGCAGAGACAAAGATAGAGGGAGAAGCAGGCTCCCAGAAAGGAGCCTGATGCGGGACTCAATCCCATGACTTGGGATCAAGCCCTGAGCCAAATGCAGATGCTCAACCACTGAGCCACCCATGCGTCCCAGCCTCAGTTGTAATTTTAAAGACATATTGTGTATGCTCTTCACTCGTTGTTTGAGGAGTTACTTGCCTGAGATGTAAACCTCATTTTTGCATAGTAGAGAATTTATTTATGGTTTAAAGGGTAACCAGAGTCTATTATGATGGATTTAGGATCATATCGGTATCTTCAAATTTCAAATTCAGGAGGGTGAAGGCATAGTAGCATCATCCATTGAAACTTCCTCATCATCCACTGAAACTGACATTAAGTCTCTAATGTCAGTTATTATCAATGTATCAATTTATTAAAATGAGAGATCAACAGAATTATTTAGTCTACAATTAAGAAAGACTAATGTGTTTCTCATTATGAAGTTTCCCCTCTCTCCCTACTATAACTACATGTGGCTATTTATTGGAATCCTTTTATGATTCTTTTCTATATGAAAAAGTAAACAATGTTTTATAGTTATAACATTTAAGTCCAAATGATCCAGGGGAATTTTAAAGACTATTATCGCATCTCATGAGTAAGTTTGAACATAAACTCCAAGCCAATAAAAAGATTCCACAGGCTCCCTTACAATATTCCATCTTGGAGGTAATAAAATAATTTCTCTTAGAGTTTTTGGCTCTTATAGAAAAAATGTACCTTTCTTTTCTAATGTATGAAAAAGAGAGCCCCTACAATGGATCCCCAACTTCCCTTCTTTCTCCTCTATCCTCAAAATGGTAGAAATTGGGGCTCTTAGCTTTCCAACTAATTGACTTAAGCAAAACCAGTCTGTGGTTGTCTTTATGTGTTTGGTGGGGAAACCATCTCAGGAGCCATTCCGTATCTAAGCTCGGGGCTTTCTGTAAAGAGCAATATGTCCCCACATTCATACTCAGCAGCCTCCACAATGTCAGCCCCTGCCTTGAAAGGAGGGAGACATCTTCATAGCCTCCACCCAAAAGCTGTTTCAGAGAATGCTTCTTTGGGAAGAGATGTGATTTTTCTCAATTCTTACATTGTCTATATTTGATTTCTTTCCTTACAGTGGGAGGGTGCAGGGGGAAAGCAGTGGAAGGGGAAGGGGGTGGAGCTGCTTTCTCTGCATTCACTTCATAGGACCCCAGCAGCAGCTCCACATTTCTTTGTTTGTGTGTGTTTTATAACTATTTCACTTGAAGAAAATATCCCCCAGTTGATAAAACAAACATATTAGCTCTTCTACATGGAATTTCAGAATCAAATTGTTGCCAAAATTGCCTATGTAATGTATTCTTGTTCCCTGGGAGAAGAGAAAAGAGATCCCAATGTTGAAACTTTAGCATTATCGTGGTAGAGCGTAAAGTGGGCCATTCTATTTTTGAGAGGGAGTTGTCAGAAAAATGGTATTTCCTTCCACTATCTTCTAAGTTGGACTTCTACATTATTTAGAATAAGCTGTAAAAGTTACATGCACTTATATTTTAAAAAGGTTGCTTTTTAAAAATGTAATAAAAGCTTGTTATAATTTTCAAAAAGGAATTTTCAACAATTATAATTTTATCAAGGAGTATAGCTGAGATGCTATACTAATAATTTACTTTTAGCATGTCTCCACCCAAAACGTAAGTGCTCATTATTTATTCAATCTTGTCAGAAGCTCTATAAATATGTTATTATCACTCTCACAGGATAGTATTTAAAATAGAGACAAATGAATGTACGAATGTAAAGATAACTATTAAGAGTCCCATAGTGATTCCTCCAACTTGTTGAGAGGGAGACACTTGATGCTTGGGACGTTCTTTATGAAATGTCAAAGAAGACTTAAATGTTTAATGGCCTCCCATAAATGTGGAATAATTTTACTAGCAAAAAAATATGTCCATATTGCATGCCAGAATATGAATATCACAAACCAAGGCCAAATGTTTCCATTAAAATAATAAGCTGCTTTAGGTTATATCAAATTTTTTTTCATTATTTATGTAGTCTATTTGTTTTGTCATCTGCCAGCATACAGTAGTTGAAAAATAGTAGCAGTCACCAAGATTAAAATTATTGGAGGAAAACAAAGTTCAGGTATTTAACTTCAGGTAAAAACCACCAAGATTAGATTTTACCAGAAGAAAATCTGAACCAATTTATAAAACTTTGATGTTCCCTAAGGGTGTAGTCTGAGAACTGTGTGTATAACTCACATGTTGCATTTTACAAATGAAGTGAACAAAGCCCAGAGAGGTGAACAGTGCACTCAATGACATGCTGCTATCAGAAAAGCTATCTAGAACCAAGGTCTCCACCTGCTAGTCCACCTTGGGTTTTGTTTTGTTTTGTTTTTCCTATGTCAGGTCTGATACATATGAAAGCCTCTAAGGGTTTTTCACCGTTTTATGCCCATTGCTGTCTCATACGCTATATATTGACTTAACTTCACTAAGTACTAAAAAGTCAGTACAGGCTGCCTACTGCTCACTGTTAGCACATAAGTGTCAGTTCTCCACATCCTCGCAACAGTCAACATAGCAGAAGTTATAACTGCCTTCTCCAAAGTTCTCCATCCATCATTTTTCTTTGATAATTTTATTTTAATTGACAATGAGCTCAACTCTGGGGGCAAATTGTCCTAAGCCCATTTCTCTTTGCTAGATACATACCTTTCCTGTATCCTTGAAGCAAAGGCCATGTAACAAACTTGGGATCAATGAGATGCAAAAGAAACTCTTCTAGGAAATACTTCATTATCCTGAAGAGAGATAAGCATGCAATGAGACCCTGTTTGAGCAACTCCATCATATTTTTTTTTTTTCTGAATTTTGCCATCTAATGATGTGATGTCTAGAATACCAGCAACAACCTTCGCTCCTCCAGGTGACTACTCAAAGATGAAAAGCCAAACAAAAGAGAAACCTGTAGGGATCCCTGGGTGGCGCAGCGGTTTGGCGCCTTCCTTTGGCCCAGGGCGCGATCCTGGAGACCCGGGATCGAATCCCACATCGGGCTCCCGGTGCATGGAGCCTGCTTCTCCCTCTGCCTGTGTCTCTGCCTCTCTCTCTCTCTCTCTCTCTGTGACTATCATAAATAAATAAAAATTAAAAAAAAAAAAAAAAAGAGAAACCTGTAGGAGAAAAAGAGGCCTTGGTGGCATTGCTGAATTTCTGTACCAATCTAGAGCCACTTACCTCTGGACAAATCATTGTGTACGATATTTAGGTGTTTTGGTTGCTTAGACCAATGTTAGATGGATATGCTGTTACTTATAAAGTAACAAAATATTAACAGATATGCTTCCAATTACATTATTTTCCAATTAGTAATTGCAATGAATTAAAAGATGTATCTCACTTTTTGTGTGAAATTGAATTTCTCTGATAATTAGTGACTTTAAATATCATATGATTGTTAATTATTCAAGTTTCATCTCCTGTGAATTTACAACTATTGTCTATTTTTCTATTGAAGAATTGCTTATATATTTGAGATGCTATTTTTGTCATCCATCTATTCTTTGTACATACCCTTTGTTAGAGAAATAGAACAATTAATTTTAATAGATTTATTTAGTGTTTTCTACATATGTGCTTTTAGAGTCATACTTAAAATGTTCTTTCCTGTCCCTTGACCAAAGATTTTCTTGTATATTTCCTCCGATTTTGTTAATATTATCATCTTTCCCATTTAGGTATTTAATTTGAAGATTAATGATGGAAATTTTTGATTATTGTCTCAGGGGAGGGATTATACTTTATTTTTCTCCATACAATTTGTCAGTTCCTCCAGCATCATCTAACAGTTCACCTTTTCCTCTATGATTACTGGTGTCACCATGATCTGAAACAATATTACCATTTAAAAATGAGGGTTTAAAAATAAATAAATAAATAAATAAATAAATAAATAAATAAATAAATAAATGAAAATAAATAAAAATGAGGGTTTTTTTGTCCCAATGGCCTAGGTAGTATGTCTTAATATTTGTTTTTGTTGTTTTTTTTTTAAGAGTTTATTTATTTATTCATGAGAGACACAGAGAGAGAGGCAGAGACATAGGCAGAAGGAGAAGCAGGCTCCCTGCAGGGATGTGGGACTCAATTACGGAACTCCCGGATCACGCCCTGAGCCAAAGGCAGACGCTCAACCACTAAGCCACCCAGGTGTCCCATTATGTCTTAATATTAGGCAGCCTGTGCTTAACTAATCAAGAACATGCATTTTTCTTTACTAATCTTAGAATCAGTTTGTTAATTTCCTCAAAATATCTACTGCAACATTGATTAAAATGGCATCACTTTTATAGATTAATTTTTAAAAATCACCTTTATGGAGCATGTGGGTGGCTCAGTAGGTTAAGCATCTGACTCTTGATTTTGCCTGGGGCCATGATCTCAGAGTCGTGAGATTAAACCATGTATCTGGGCATGGAGCCTACTTAAGATTCTCTCTCTCTCTCCCCACCCCCTTCTCTCTCTAAGAAAAGAAAGAAATTTTTTTCTTTAAATATTTTTAATTTATATCATCTATAAACATAATTTAAGTCTTTATTTAATTGGTTTTTTTTACTTTCTTTTTTTCATTTTGTTTAATATTTAATTATTACCTATTTGTTTCCTTTAGTATTTAGTTTTTTATTTCCTTTAAAGTATTTAAGTTTTTCTGTAAAGTTTGCATGCATTATTTTATTAGGTTATTTCTTAAACACTTTATAGTTTGATTCTTTCATAAATGTATTTATTAATTATCTTATTTTCTTGCTGTCTATTCTTGGTTTAAAAGAGCATTCTTAATTTTTGTATGTTTACCTTGAATCTATCAGTTTTGCTGGATTTTTTTGGGCCTAATTGTTGACTATCAATTCTGATGAATTTTCTATGTAGATAGTTTGCATCTGTAAGTAATAACCCTTTTGTTTTTACACCTTTTAACTTTTTTTTTTTAAGAGTTTATTTATTTATTCATGACAGACACAGAAAGAGAGAGAGAGAGACAGAGACACAGGCAGAGGGAGAAGCAGGCTCCGTGCAGGAAGCCTGATGTGGGACTTGATCCTGGGACTCCAGGATCACACCCTGGCCGAAGGCAGCGCTAAACCGCTGGGCCACAGGGATTGCCCCACCTTTTAACTTTTATAGCTATTATTTTTTTTCCATTTTTCATCTCTGGCCAGTATCTCCAATACTAGGTTCAGGAACAGCCATTCTAGTCAATGGCATTCTTGTGCATCTAAATCTTACCCTACCCAAGTTTGCAGTACAGAGAGCTAGAAGTAAGATAACTGCCAGCAAAATAGCTACGCAAAATAGCTACACAAGATAACAAACTAGCTTGCCACAGTTTCATGGATGCTGACAAAAGGTACAAAGCTGTTGGGTCAAAGACAAAGGAATTTATTATCCCTAACAATAGCGGTAGTCAGAGTATTAGCATAATCATGTAGTTCCCCAAGCCCCAGAACCCACTGGGTGCCAGGTGCAGCCTCCATATACAATAGGGCACTCCACAGGAAAGGAACTCTGCTTCTAGTAATCTGCCACTTTTATGACAAACAGTTAAGGGCACTGCACTTTGTCTGAAGGGACACCAGATGCATTGCAGGACTTTGTGATATATTCCCAAAAGGCATTATCTCACTTTTTAGAATTTCAGCCTGCAACAATCCTGAGAAATAGCCCAAGTGAAAACACAGTCGAGGCCTTGCAGTTATGGCACACTCAGTATGATGTATAAGAAAACCCATGACCAATTTTTTTCCCCAATACTGTTTTATTGGTGGTCTCCAATGGAATGATATAAAGTGAAATTTTCTGCTAAGTATAATGTTAATTTAGTTTTTTGTTAGAATTGGTAATTTCAAGATATTTTCTCCTGTTCCTTTCCAGTAGATTGATCATAAAGAGATATTGAATTTTTTTAAGTACTCTCTATGCCCAACGTGGGCTTCAAACTCACCAACCCAAAATCAAGGGTTGAAGTCTCTACAGATTGAGCTGGCTAGGCACCTTAAGAGGTACTGAATATTTTTAAGTGCTTTTGCTGTATGTATTGAGATAACCATTTGAATTTCTTTGGTAAGATATTAATGTGATAAATTATAGTTCTATCGTGAGTGTTCTCATATTTGTGGAATAGTGCTTCTTGACAACATATTTTTTATGTAGCCTCCTGGATTCACTTAGCTAATATTTAACATAGATTGCATCAATGTTTAAAGTGAAGTAGACCTATAATTTTCTTTTTATGGACTGTCACTTGCTCTACAAACTAAAGTCCTACTAGCCTTGAAAATGAGTAAGATTGCTTGTTTGCTTGTTTTTTTGTGGAGCAACCTATTTGCCTCCTTCAGTTTGGTAGAGCACAGTTGTATAAATGCATGGGTTGTGAGTACACATGCCTTGGTTTTTGGGGATTTTGTTTGTTTCTATTTGTTTTTAGATTTTGTCGTTTAGGAGCTCAGTTTGATATTTCAATATTCTTTAAGGGTTATTACTAAAATCAACTGTTATCTTTCTTCATGCAAAACTTTATCTACTTTGTCTAAGTTTAAAACTCATAAAGCTAATCATAATATTTTTTTCTATCTCTTATATTCTAGTTTTTATTCCCTTTTTTTTCAATATGTATGATTTAGGTGCTGCTATTTTTATTCTTTCTTCCATTGCATTCTACTCTTATTTTTATTCTCTTACTTCCTGTTTCTTTGTGTTTGTTCTGTTGCTCTTTTTCTAGTCTTGTGTTGAATTTTAGCTCATTAGTTTTAGTACTTCAGCATTGTGTATTTAAAGCTATGTTTATCTCTAAGTACTGCTTTAGTTGTGCCTCACGAATTCTGAAAAAGAATACTCTCATTGGTATTCAAGTATCAATTATCCCATTGTTTCCTTTATAATTTTCTTTTTTCCCAAAATGCTCAGTTATAGTTCTTTGACATAATGATTTTTTTTTAATTTTCTAATGTTATTAAATTACGGCCAAAAAGCATAGACTATAAGGTGGTGCTTCTTTCTGATTGTAACTTTCTTTGTGGCCTAAGAAATGCTTGATTCAACATTACTTCAAAAATAAAATATATTTTCTGCTAGGTATAAAGTTATTTATACTAGTAAGGATGCTGGTAGAGATATATGTGTAAACTTAACTATATTAATCAAATCTCCTTTTTTATCTGCTTGATCTTTCAAATGTTATAGTTGCATTAAAAATCTTCAAATACATTTTTTTTTAATTTAGCCACCTCTTCTTACATTACTGTCTTTGTTCCTTTATCTATTTTTTGGTCTATTATTTATCTATTTTATCTATTTTATATGAAAGGATATATTGTTAGGTACACTTAGATTCATGATGATTTTATTTCTTTAAACTATTGTTTCTTTCCAGAATAGAAAAGCCTGATAAATATTCATTTAAGATGGGAAATAAATCAAGGAAAGACTATCTTTCCACAGTTTTAAGGAGCTTATAAACAGCTCTTTAAAAAATGTTATGTGTATTTTCTTTGTTTTACAATATAATCAATATTATTGATTATATTAATCAATACAATATTAGTGTGGTGTCATGTCCCAAGATAATCAATACATATGTGAACCATGACAAAGAGATGGATTCTGAAAGAAATATAAGAGTTAAGTCCAATATCATAACTGTCATAGAGAGTTTCAAATAGTCCAAAACACTCCATTGTAACACCTTATATTCATTTCCAAGGACTACATCCTTCTCCACTGTAGTTATCACTATAAAAGAATCTTTCAAGAGCTCTTATCAAGGTTTCTATATGCTTGGTCTGATGGCTTTGAACAATAGTGGCAATTTGTAATATAGTAGCTTCTCTCTCCAATACTCAGAAAAATCAAAGCATACAAAAACTATTTCTCCTGATGCCATTTAGGATCAAATGAAAGAAAAAAGAATTTGGTCCAAATAGGAAGACTACTCTTTACCTCACAAAGTTTTAGTAGAAAAATGTTTCTGAGGTTTATTTCTATGTGTGTTTTGTTACATAAAGACACAGAAAATATACAATTTTTTCCACTTCAGTATTTCTTGACATGTTTATTTGGAAGCTTCAAAAAAAAATGATCTTGCCAAAAAAAAAATTATCTTGTCTTAATCAGACTATGAGTTAAATAAGTACACGATTTAGTTTAAAATCTATTGTACTCAAGCATTTGATTTTTATGCCTTAAGAATCTATGTCTTCACTTCTCCCATACAGAGCACCTCAAATGACTGTACAAACTTGAAACATAATCAAATTACATATAGCAAATATTACCTTCTTAAAAAAAAAAAAGATCTACTTTGATTATCAAGTGGACCTTCAATAAGCATATTCAGTACCAAGATGCATGAGTGGCTCAGCAGTTGGACGTCTGCCTTTGGCTCAGGGTGTGATCTGGGGGTCCTGGGATCGAGTCCCACATCATGCTCCCTGCATGGGGCCTGCTTCTCCCTCTGCCTATGTCTCTGCCTCTCTCTCTCTGTGTCTCTCATGAATAAATAAATAAAATCTTCAAAAAAAACCCCAGCATATTCAATACCTGAGATTTTCATCATCTTATGGAACCGAATTACTATTGCCTTCCATGAATACATTCTTGTTAGAATTTCAAAGACCTACAAACTATAAACATATAATCTGAACCTAACAAACAAGATCAATTTGTTAATGAAAAATTATTTAGCAATAATTACTCCTCACTTATTAAACAATAATTACTCCTCCCTTATCAAACAAGTTACCACATGTCAGGTAATAAAGAGCTTAGTATGTCCCCCTGTCCACAGAAAACTCACACTGTAGTAGAGGTATAAAACATGATGCTGAATGGTATGAATACATTCGTAAGTGTAGCAGGGTGATTCATTGATAACAACCAACCATCAACACTTTCTTTTCCAATCTAGTAATTTCCTTTTCCTAGTAACCCTTTCCCCACCTTATAATACCATATGCGGGTTGCTAGGGCTTTCCCTTCCCACATCACCAGAGAATGCAGGTGACAAGGAAAGAGTTTAGAGTCAAAAACATTTTGGTCAAGAATCACCAAAATCCAAGTTCATAGGATCAATAATGAATTTAGAAGCAATTAATGATGATAATTAGGTTTGGTTTTGTTTGGGTGAGTCTTTTCTTTGTTTTTCATCCTAGATTTGATACAACTTCCATGACCTAAAATGTAAAATGAATATTCTAAAGAAAACAAGACAGTTGTAACCAACTGGAATGTCTGACAAGGAGTTATGAACACCCTCCAACATCCCAACAAAGGATTCATTTTTCTTAGCAGGAGGTTGTAAGAGCTGATATAACCACCATCTAGGTTTAGAGAATGTTAGAATGAAAGCGTTGATTTGGACCAGATCTTGCTTCCCATCCAGAACACTGGAAGGTAAAGATAATGCTTTCTCAGAAATTCTCCAAGTCACCATTGTCAGAAAATTAGAGTAACAACAAAGACACTACATGACATGCCAGGTGTAGAGAGAGCCTGAGGCAGTACTCTCAGTGTCTCCTCCTACACAAAACAGCTTTGGAGAACAGCCAATGTTTTCTGTGCACTCAAGGAGGGAACAAAAGTTGAGAGTGAGAGTGTGTATCAAAAGACCTGAAGGTATCCTGGGGGATTGACAAGGGGATGCCACAGAGGAATTTGGCATGCACTAGACACTGGAATTAAATGGAAATGTGGACACTCAGGGGATATCAATAAGGACAAATGTAAACAACTGAAGTCAAGTTTCGGTAACCACATTCCTCAGCTCCTGTCAACATTTCTCAAAGCGTAATGCTACATTAAATTTCCAGAAACTTAAATATCATGTGAGAGGAAAAAGAAAAGTCACTAAATGAATGAATTTAATCCTGAAGTAACTGCGAAAACCTACAAGATATTAATCTTTGTTTCTTGAGGTATATTTGAGGTGGGCGACTAAAATAGAAGCTAAAGTAGGGGCTCCTGGGTGGCTCAGGTGGTTAAGCATCAGACTCTAGATCTCATGGTCTTGAAATCAAGCCTCATGTTGAGCTCCATGCCAAATAAATAAATAAATAAATAAATACATACATACATACATACATACATACATATATAAATACATAAATAAATACATAAATGAGATAGAAGCTAAGGTGACCTATAGAAATAGAACTTTTTTTGCATCTTTAAAATTTGTGGATTATTTAAAAAGTTAAATGAGAAGAACATTTCTAAGTGCTTAATATAGTGTCTCCAGCCAAAACCTGTCAAGGGTCCAAAATTTTACCCTCTTCCAAGTTAGTTTGGCATACTTGTGTGGATGCTGGTAGAAGAGACAAGACTCTTAGGTTAGTGATGAAAGACCATTCATTACTCATAGCAAGAATAGTGGCCATAATACCAGCATTTTTGGTGCCAGTTCCTTGAGCCCCAATTCCCACAGGGCAAAGATAATAGTGTGGAATGACACCTGCAGTGGGATGCTTTATAAGACAGCAACCCTGAATTTAGAAAACACAAATATTATATAATGAGCAGTAAATATGGCTGCCCTTTCCTCTGGAGGAAAAGCCATCTACTTTCCAGGGCTGTTCACAATTAATCATCCTGAAAAGAGGGTTGAGAACACAGGGCAACTGGTGCCTCACTCACAAGATGTACAGAAACCTGAGAAATTCGTGGAGTTTTGCCTTCTAACATCATACTTAGCAAGCACTAAGTAAATATTGACTATTTTTGTCCTTATTATTACTATTAGAAAGCAGTTAATGCTATATGAGCTACCATATCAACAATTCCCAAACATACTATATTATTAACCTAAAAAGTTTTTATTCAGGAAGCATTTGATACTATTACATGTCAAATTGAAAAGGCATAATTTTTTACAAATCACTAAAACTGGCCAAAGATTTTTTTTTAATCTATGAAAGTCAGCTTTACCCATAGGAATTGAAAACATTTCTGTGATTTTAGATCCTTCTTTGAATGGAAAGAAAGGGAGGCTTTAATACATTTCTCTTCACTTTGATGAAAGGAAGCTGTAGCTCTTCTTAAAGCAGTACAGTCATTATTTTAAAATAAGAATACCCTACTACTTTAATTACAATATAGATGTATTAAACTACAAGTCCCATCTTGGTTGAACTTGTTGGCAGCTGTTTCTTGTTCCAACAGTTACAGAAACTATAGGCCATGGTGATTTAAAGCATGTGCATAGTTTTCTGATATGTCAATAATAACTCAAAAATAGATTCTATTCCTTAAAACTGAGTTTTGTGCATTCCACTAGATTCTACTACTCTCCTTTCAGAAAATAGGCCTTGTAGGAATATTCCTTTTTTTTTTTTTTATGATAGTCGCACAGAGAGAGAGAGAGGCAGAAGCAGGTTCCATGCACCAGGAGCCTGACGTGGGACTCGATCCAGGGTCTCCAGGACCGCGCCCTGGGCCAAAGGCAGGCACTAAACCGCTGCGCCACCCAGGGATCCCTGTAGGAATATTCTTAAATTAAGAATAGAATTATCCTAAATGTAAACACCTCAGTTCTTTTTTTCCCTCTTTTAGGCTTAATTCAGTTACAACTTCATAGAATCTTTTTAATTTCTCTTACTCGGCAATTTCTGAGAGCAAGGTAAAGGGTAAAGAGTTTACAGATTTTTGTGATCAATTTGCTCAAAATTCAATCCTGGTATGAACTTCCATATTAGGTCCAGAAAATACATGAACAAAACTAGAAAGGAAAGGAGAGTATATTTATATTATTTGAAATTCAAAATTATAGGTCTATACTTAATAATTCCAGAAAATGACAACTTACGTTCATGTACCAAATTCTTTCAGCTGAATTTCAGTCCCGCAATAGTATAATGTATTTGATCTTTAATACTTTGTCTTATGAAATAATGTTCATGAAGGTAAACATCACATATTATCTCTGCAATTCAATTTTAATTATATCCTTTATTAGATATGATATTTAAAATTACCATAAGAGAACTCCTTATATTTAAAATATGTAGTTTAGGTAAAAGAGTGCAATATTTTTTTAAAAAGGACTAATTCCGTAACAGTAACAATTCTGTTTATCCAAGAAGACTAAGAAGTAGGTTTCAGTGGTTAATTAAATATTATGTCTTTAATCAACAATTAATAAACAGGACATATGCAGTGATATTGTCCCAAGATTTATAAAAGATGGTTAAAGAATGACAATTTTTTCCAATTTATTATTATTCCTGAGAATCATCTTGTAATTATTCAGGGTCTTAATTCTTATCAAAGAAAAAAAAATGCAGAAAAAATATTAAAATTAAAAATATTAAGCTAAGCTAATCATGTGATATACCATAAAAGTATTTTTTTAAATAACCCCAAAACTTCTTATTTTAATTTTAATTTTGATATTGTTTTTATTATCAAAATTAAAGTTCAGAATATATAAAAGATTTTATTTTTGCTCTGAAGATAATTTACTTATGACATATTTGCATAAACAAATGGGCATACTTTCAGGTATTTAAAAGATTTTTTTTAATTCTGCAAGAAAATATGTTTCTAAACACATGATAACATTACTTTCATTAAATCTGCTGGCTAGAGATAAGATATTGACAGCAACTGAAATTATCGTATTTGAAAAGCGAAAGAAAGAAAGAAAGAAAGAAAGAAAGAAAGAAAGAAAGAAAGACTTGTGACTTAGTCCATTATTTAAAAAAAAAGGTAGTAATTTTTCCCCACATAGGAGACCATAGAGCATATCAACATCAGTTAATTGATTCATGCCAAAATTTCTCAAACTGTGAGAGAGATAAAAAGGTGAAAATGGCAGATTTTTTAATTCTTATTTTAAAACTGTATACATGAAACAAAATTGCAGTGTTGTAAACTGAATTGTGCCCCCGCCCCCGACCCATTCATATGTTGAAGCCCTAATCTCCAACACCTTAGAATGTTACTGTATTGGGGGATGGGGTTTTTAAGAAGATGGTTAAGGTGAAACAAAATCATAGGCTAAGACCCTAATCCAATGCATCTGATGTCCTTGTAAAAAGAGGAAGAGACACCAGGAATGTAGACACTGCAAAAAGGCCATGCAAGGGACACAAGGAGAATATCTGCAAGTCAAAATGGAGTTCTCAGCACAAATCAAACCTGAGACTTGTGATCTTGGACTTCTGGCCTACAGAACTGTGAGAAAATAAATCGTGTTTAAGGCACCTGGTCTATAGTACTTTGTCATGGACGTCCTAACAAACTAAGATATGCAGCTTCAAATATTTTTGTTATTACATGATAATCTGAATTTAAGAAATGCTGTGGTTTTTTTTTTTTTTTTTGTTTTTAGATAGAAGTGGATGGAAGTTCAGAGGGAGAGAAAGAGAGAATCTCAAGAAGACTCCATGCCCGGTACAGAGCCTGATGGGGGGCTCAATTCCACAACCCTGAGATCGTGAGCTGAGCCAAAACCAAGAGTCTGATGCTTAATCAATTGAGCCACCCAGACACCCCAATTCTGTGCTCTTTTAAAGAATATGTGAAGGTTATCTAGGGTCAACTGGTTTCACTGTGCCCTTGTTATCATTCCCTTTTTAATAAGAATTTATTTTTTCTAATGGGTTTTCTTCTATTCTGCTCTAATGTTTAAATATATATGCCAATCAAGTTTTCACCATTTTTGTCACAACTGAGTTACTGCTGTATAGTTTTCACAGTCTGCTCTAGTCCACTATACAAATCTCCTTCTGGTATTCTATCAGCGCAGTTGAGTATGCATTTTCAATTGCTCCTTGGTAAAGTGTATATAGGAAATGCTGATGGAGCAGACCTAAAATGTAGCTGCATCCTCAGCAAAATCCATACACTGCAATATTATGTGAACAAACAATTGACAAATAATGATAGTTAAGTGTGTCCTTTCCCTACCCTGTCCTTCCCAAACAATTGACAAATAATGATAGTTAAGTGTGTCCTTCCCAATCAACTTTGCATATACTCTCTAAGCAATGCCTTCAAAACAGTGTTGATATAAATGCATCTGCAGCCGGTTTCCTCAGAACTAAGTACAGATTATTCTTACTCAATATAATTTAACTCACCTCACCTTTGACAAATATTTTATAATACTCAGTTAGAATGCCCCAGGATGTACGTTGACTGTGGTTTCACCCATCATTGTTTAACCACAGGGGCCCTCTGGAGCAGTAATTAATTTTAACGGTCTGAAAGTTTATGAAATCCTTCTTTCTGTCAATCAATAGCAAATTCACTTTATACCATACTATACTATATTGTACACACACACACGTATATACAGGAGATCAGTATCTTCATGCTGATATTCCTTTTATAAGTACAACTCACATTTACTAGACCTGCATGTATTAACTTTTCCATATTAAACCAATTATATCTCAATAGCCCTTAAAAGGAATTTCAACACAAGTACCTCAATCCTGAATAGTTCAGAATTCTTCTCCTTAGGAAAACGTACATTTTTTCAGCCTTGTCTAGTATTAATATTTGGTCCTTAGCAATGTGTGTGTGTGTGTGTGTGTGTGTGTGTCCATGGTATAGAAAACAATAAGTATCTGAGAGGATTAAAATGTATTCAGATATCAGCTTCCAATTTGCACTGTAGATTTTTCTTATAGGGTAATATAAACTAAAAGAAAACTAGAGTCACTTAAAAATGCCATTTAATCCCTAGTGTAACAAGACAACAAAGAATGTAACAATGTTCACATGATTAGTTCTACCATAATGAAGAACCTTAGCACCCAGGCAAACTTTTCAGATCAACAAAATGTGTTTAAGTGTAAGTAGATCCAAGCTTTGTCAATAGTGCCAAACATTTTTGTAATAAGGGCTTTCCTCCATTTCTGCCAAGAAAATTAAAATTGTAGTCTGATTCACTACATGGCATTTTTTTTAAGTGTTGGAACTCAGCATTTTTTAGCAAGTTTTTAATCAATCTAATTGAGATCTATAACTGTATAGTGATGAAAAAGAATGAGATACTAAAAATATCCCAATTTTCTTTTTGAATGATTTAAGTAACAATAATTTGAGTTCTTAGTATGTGGTAGACACGTATTATTTACCATCACAACATATAAAATAATTATATGAGAAGTAGTATTTTGTGTAGGAAATACTGAGGAGCACACAGAGGTGTACTATAATATATAGCACAGATATAATTCAAAATGTACTGAAGTACATTGTATATATTGTATATTGGTAAATATAAACAAAAACCCACACACATGCATAAGATATATAGATGGGAGGTTGCATTGTGTATAGAGGTAGAGAGAGAGAAAAAAAATAAGGGGCTGCATTGCACATAGAGATTCGAGAACAATAGTAAAAACAACTAAAAGCCAGTCTACTTTCTATTATGAACATGCACTATGGTCATAAGATATTCTTTCCAGGAAAAAAAAATGTTCTAAAAAATATATCTAAGTCCTAAACAATTGCTACAATTACAGTTGAGATTTAAACTACCTTACTTTTATCACTTGTTCTTTGATGAACATTGTGTTCTACATAATCATTTTAAAGTTGAAACACTAAAAACATAAAAATAAAGTTGAAAACACTAATCATGTTTGGATGTGAAATAAACCCAAGAGTATCATTATACTATGAACAAAGAACATATATTACACATCTCTGGTAGCCATTTACAGTAGGTGAGTTGTTGGTGTTTCTCTGAAATCATTCTTATTCTTTCCCTAGGAAACTAAGATCATGGTTGTCTTTTCTTTTCAAGTTTGTACTGCATAAGTAAATACATAATTACACACACATACACACACACACACACACAAGTGGGATTGGGAATTGGATGAAAATTTGATAGCATTTGGTATTGTTTGACTGTAGAATTTTAGATTACCCAAGCCATGCTCTGCAAAGCATTCTTTTCTCTGGGTTCCTGGAGAAGATCTATACATACGAAAAAGGGGAAAATGCAACACTTCATTATAAGCCAGGCCAAGGCACAATTCCTCCCAAATGCAAGAACTTATGAATTATGGTGGAAGTAGGAGGCTCCTGGTCCTATTAAATACAAAACTCTTAAGATCAACTTTTTTCAACTATGTGTTATCCTTTTAAAGATTCTAATAACCCTCTCTTCTAAAGTTTGGTCATGTCCTAGGGTTGCAGAGATGAGAGGTCTAGGAAGAGTCAACTGGCCCCAAGATGCATTGTAGAGTCACAAAATGCAAAGGGTCCCAGGGCTGCACTAGTTGTTTCCAGTGGTGGTAAAAGACCCCTAAGACCTGAAGTGCAGCTTGTGTGGCCATAGAGGAAGTGTCCCCAGCCTCTTCCTTTCTCATTACCCTCTAACACATGGGCTTCCAGAACAACCTGTGATATCTATAGTTTAATAGTTTGATAATCTCCTGCTGTAGAGCTGATTGATCTGTATGAACATTATAATAAAGGCTTCTGTGCTTTTTTTTTTCCCCTCAGGGTCATTTACTATGAAAAGCTGTCACTATCTATACTTACTCCTGGCTTTAGGCCCAAATGATGTTCCCTGAATCTCCAAAGGACTAGTAAGACAGTGACTAAATAACTCTTGTGACTCTTATCTATTCATACTGGTCCCACCTCTATATGCTCTCTTTAACTTTCTAGGTCAATGAGGATGAGTCATCACTGGGCAGTCCGCCTATGGTCTGGAACCCATTTCCTCCAATTTTCCTACACTGAGTACATTTGCATTTTATTACTCAGCAGTTCACTCCTAGTTGGGGTACAAGATATTTTGAGGGTGATCTTCACAACCCCCTTCCCTGGGAAACTTACTTCCCTCATTCATGTGGTCACAGGGGCAAAGCTCTAATTAGACATATCTGTCCCCTGGGACTTATCCCCTGGGCATACTTGATAGGTCTAGTGTAAGCAGTCAACCCAACTTGGCTAGCCCTTCATCTTAATTCTATGGTTGGCAAGAGGATACTATATTCTCAGTTGGGAGTAGTTTCTAATATAGAAGACAAATAAAATGTGTAGGCTATGGGTAGAACATATTTTCTGCATATGCACTGAGAAGCACATAAAACTGATTTTCAGCAAACAAAGAGAAGACTGAAGAGGAATGCAGGGAGTAGGGAGGTAGATGTTTTATGTCTTACCTATTACTGCATTCTTAGAGACTGGTATAGTCCTGGCACAGAAATGCTCAATAAATATCTGTTAAATGAGTACCCAAACAAATATGCAAGGACTCCAAACAGCTTTTCAGCTCCTGATTCCAATTTCTTCCTAAGGTCTATGAGAAACCCATTATACTCATGTAACAATAAGTTTTCTATTTCAACTAGGCCAAGCTTTTTTTTTTTTTTTCTAAAAAGACAAAAAAAAAGTTTATTTCTATATTCCTATACACCTACTAAGGTCAAACTCTGCCAAAAATAATCAATGTGATAACATTTACAAACCTCTTTCAATTTCAAGTTCATAGAACAGGCAATTTGTTCCTACATGACTTTACAGATTAGCACCAAACATTTCCAAACCTGGCTTATGCACATTTACTTACAGAGAGACCATACTGAGAAGTCTCTCTCTCTCTCATACATATCTTATTATTTATCCATTTTTTATTCCTTTCAAAGAATGATAATGTGTAGAGACAAGGTGATACTGTGGTCCTCCCCACACTTCAGGTCTACAAAGTGGTCTTAAAAAATGATTAAAGACAATTTAGGTGAAAAAAAATGTATTTAACATTTCATGGAGCAAATTATATCTTTTAGAAGAACTGCAAAATGAGATGGAAGGCAGGAAGCTTTTATAGTATAAGAATAAAGAGCAATGGAGAGAAAAGTAAGAAATACCTGATTGGCTGGGATCACATAGTTAACCTTGTTAAGGGTGAAAAGGCCCAGAGTTATCTTGGTGTTTGAGGATTAGCTGACTGAATATATTGCATTTCTGGTCAAGCAGAGTAGTTAGAGGGACATAAAAGTTATCAACGTTTGGTTTTTTTGACATGGCACTCTGAGCAGAAGTGGCTACATCCAGAACCAGCAAGGTTATTTCACTGATAGCACAGTATTGTCTTATTTGATCTCTGATTAAATGATTTAGGCTTATTATCAGTAACATATGCTCCTTCCTTATATCTTCTTTGTTATTATCCATAGGCCATATTGAATGTCAAATGACAGTCTAGGGCAGTGGTTCTCAACTAGAGACAATTTTATCATCATAAAACATTTTGGGTTGTCAAAACCCAGGGAGGAAGGTGTTACTGACATCTAGTGGGCAGAGGCCACAGGTCCTATCTTGCTCAGGGCAGTCCTCCCCAACAAAGTATTTTCTATTCCAAGTGCAAGAATGGCAAGGTTGAGAAACCATGGTCCAGGACCACTCATCCTGAAGTCCTGGAATAGAGTTCAACAGTATACATATGCCAATTGTGAGGGAACACCCAAGAGATGGCTGGTAAGAAGCCACAGACAGCCTGATGTGAGATAACCATTACCAAAGTGCTTTGATGAAATACTTAAGACCCCAAGGAACAGTATAGCTTATAATGTGATATTCATATAGATGACAGGAAAGCCACATGACAGACAAGCCTCAAGACATGACTATTACCAGTGATCTTTGATAGAGATTCACGGACCATTTCCAACTGAAGTATTAAAGCTTCCTGAAGCTTGGACTCTAGACATGAATAAAAGTAACCATGACCGAGAAGAAAAAGCTGTGGGCCACATCCCTTATTTATTTCTCAAACACTAATGGACTATGATCCCCATCAGCAGCAACATCTTCAAACACAAAAGATAAATACGAGTGTGCTTGAGTATATCCCAGAGAATAATCAAGCAGAAAACAATGTCCAGGGAAATTGATTAAAATAGAATTGTAGACAAGAGCATAATTCATGCATTCCTAACGTGTAGGCTTTTAAAAAATCCTCTATCTAATTACTAATGTCATTGCATGATAATGTTGCCAGAGCAGTCCTTGTTCTGAATCCATTCCATGATGTTGTCTAAAATTTGAACACATTATTTAAAAATTTAGCATACCAACTCACGTTAATATCTACAGGTAACTTTAATTCAAGCTGACAAACAGTTGGAAATAAAAGATGATTTAACAGCATCCCAATCAATAAACATTAATTATTTTCCTTAGTTCTAGGTTAATTTTTAGTAAATTAATGTAAACACACCTACAAATACATCCCACACAATGTCATAATATCATTAACCCATTTTCTTAGCCTGATGAATGTTTATCACCACAATCTGACTAAAACCCTAAACTAAATAAGCTAGGTCTTTCTCTGTAAGGCCTATATCAGTGATTTTCAAACCATACGGCATGAGACTACTGTAATGGGTCTGCCAATCTGTATATTTACACAAAGCACAGTCTTTGGAATAATGCATCTCCCTTTACACTATTTTTTTTCCCATACATGGTTGCTGGTGAAATTAATAAAATAGACATTTTCTTCCAATTATTTAATTGATAATAATGTATTCTTGGTCAATAAGGGGGGTAGAATTATAATTGTTATCCACTGAGCACTTTTTCATTATTTTTAAAACAAGTTCTTCTCTTCAAAATGTTAAGAACTACTACCCTATGCTAGAAGAGCTGATTTTCTGTTTTTATGTTCCTTGCATTTATGTAAAAAAAAAAAAAAAAAAGTCAGTTAACCATGGGATATTTCTTCTGATTCCACATTTGCTCACTGTGGCATTCATAGCACAGCTGTCCAAATCTACCTTGGAATTCATATTTTCCTTCAAGATCAAAGTTTAGTGTACTTAGCTGTGGGCTTTGTTGATCCATTCCTCTTGAACTTCGTTTGGGCCCATAATTACATGCCCAATATAGAGAAAAATGTCAAGAAAGAAACAGATTTCAATTTCAAGCTTCAGAGGAGTTCTGATAATAAAAATGTGGTGAAAATGATGAAAACCTACCTTGACTGATGTACTCTTGTTTTTAGGGACAATGTACTATATGGTGGCTGTGAGAAAGGATACATATCAATTCTGAGATTAGGCCTTTGCCAGGGGAAGTTGTCATTTTAAAAAAGAAAAAAAAAACTCTTTTTGATATAGGAAAAATGTCCAGCCATGCTATTTGTTATGCAAAAACAGTGGGATTGCTTTCTGCATGCCAGAAGCGGGGCAAAGGTACAACACACCCACTGCCGGGGCCCATTAGCATCTTTTGTCATAATACATGGCAAATGGACCAGTAACTACCCACTGCCAATTAGAGTGATGATGAGCCAACCTAAAATAGGCAGGTGAGCAGACTAAGTGCCCCTGTGGTTTGCCAATTACCTAAATTATCTGCGGTAGTTTTAGTGCACATCTACCATGAATACAAATATAAAACACTCTAGTATTCGGGGGAGTTAGGCACTGCTCGGTGTCAAAAAACAGAAAATAAGCAGGATTTTCAGAAGCTGAGTTCTAGCAACTGCAATATCCAATGTCACCTCGATGAAATACTATCCTGCATTTTGTTTGACAATTCTCTCTCATCTAGGAAGGGCTCCCGAAACAATGAAGCATCAATTCTGTGTTCAATGTCACCAATCAATTGCACAAATCACCCTCTGTGATTCTCGCTAAACAGACATTGGAATGGATCTTTGGCCTGGAAAGAAGAGATAGTATCAGAAGACCACAACTAAATAAAACTATTTTTGCCAGAAAAATTTTTTTAAATGGTTTAACATAGATATAGAGAAATAAAAAGAAAGAGAAGGCAAGCAAAAGACTTACAAGTCCTGCCATTCCCTCAATTACAAAGATAGACCATAAAAGAAATCAACAGTGTCCTTTGTTGCAAATGCCTCTGTGCAATCATGAAATCTGAGCCATTGCCTTGTGAAAAGACCTCATCCTAGAACCTTTTCTTTGGTAATACCCGTTTCCACTCTCAGTGGAAACCTCTTTCACATTCCCATTGTTCTCAAATTTACGTCTCAAAGAACTAGGAGAGAGTGCAACACCATTTTAAAGGCAATGCAACATTTTCTAATAAAAAAAAATGATGTTAACTTATATGTTTAACCTTTCCCCCGTGTTTCAGAAAATTACAGATACATGCCTCCAAATTTGGCATTGGGTGTGAGTACATGATCTGATGCCATTATATTCATGTTCCCTCAAACTTCTTAATAGGTTAGCAGATAGTAAATGATTTCCAAAGAACGGTGCCACACTCATTGGATAATATGTACACTGGCTGTGCTTCATGTTAATAGCAGCAGTCAGAAATCTGAATTATATTGCTCTGGTACTGAACTAATATGTGATCTTTGACAAGTCACTTAATCTTTCATCTTTCTTAACTATAACTACAGTTTATCTAAATTATAATAGCAGATAATAATACCTCACTTGGAGTAGCGTGGTAAGACTTGATTAATTGTCATGTGTGGAGCACGTTAAGGTCTTTGGATAAAATATATGACTAAAGTGCACAGCATTAATATTATTCACCCATTAACAATGTTTTCCTGTGTAATTGTCCAATATACTATCAGTTTAAGACACATATGGGGATACTGTTAAGGTGTAGTAATAGAATAATAAGCATTTTACTGCTCCTTGCATACATTCACGTTGTACAAACTAGTCTACTTTATAGAATATTCAATATAGTTACTAAATTCCACACTGACTGTTTTATTATGCTAATTGATAATCTAGTGTGCTCCAAAGATTAAAGAAAAATGAAATTAAACTGAAAAATCAAAGGGTAACAACTTTATAATGCCTCTTTAATTTAGCGAAATACAATTAAAGTCACACAGTGATAGAATTGACTGTGAATACTAAGATGACTATAATTGACAAAGTAAATGTTACAGAGCCAAGCTGAATAGAGCAAAGGAAAATGCCAATACAGTTCAGTGCCATGGGATATTTTTGTAGGCTCACAAAAATGAACTATATGACGTCCATAGATGTTACTAAAAAGAGAGTTCTGAGGAATGCTTATGTCACCGAAAAATGTTTTTTGAATCAGATAAAAATACGTGCATTTAAAAGTAACACATACTAAAAAAATAAATAAAAATGAAGGGAAAATAGTCTTTGCTAAAGGGAAAACATAATGCCGAGGGAGGTTTTTTTTAACTAAGCTTATTTGAATTACTTGATATTTGTAAATGCGTAGGATTCAAAACCGCCTGCTTTAAATAAAAACATGTACACAAAGCATGCAAGAGTGTGTGCATGCTCAAACTTGCACACAGAAGAGGTCTATGAGAATGTGGTTTAAAAGCCCAATCAAATCAACAGCTCCAATGAGCTTCCCTTATAGAGCCAACAGAATTGGACCTCTTCTGTGACATAATCCCACAGCCAAAGATCCTCACATGATTACAGCCTGACTTGAAAAACGAGTATACCTACATACCCTGGGGGGATAGTAAACTGGTACAAAGTCTTAGATCAGAAATTACATAATATCTTAAAAATGCTTATAAACTAGCCCTAGAAATTTAGCACTCCTAAGGCTGTATTCTTTCATTCTCTGATTTATTTCACCAAAAAATCTGGAAAAATGAATGGTAACCTTCATGAAGGGCAAAATATTTCTGAAAAGTAAGGTTTTCATTTTTAAAATAAGGTAAATTTACCTTATCTATTTTACCCTACAGTATATGCTTTGTTTTAGACATAAATAAACTTTCTCCAAATCTTTGAGATACAATTGTTCCACTCAGATGGTATATCATGCTGATTCTACATCCATCTGTAACCCTCAACACACTGCAAGCAAAGATACAAAGAAGTCAAGAATGGGGGGACAAAAGCCAATCTCACATGAACCTGGAGAGGCAAGGGTACCTGGAAGTTGATACTTGAGACCCATTTCTATAAATGTATATATTTACTTTTTTTAAAAAAGATTTTATTTATTTATTTGACAGAGAATGAGAGAGAGAGAGAGCAAAAGCAGGTAGAAGAAGAAGCAGACTCCCCACTGAGCAGAGAACTTAATGTGGGGCTTGATCCCAGGACTCTGGGATCATGACCCAAATCGAAGACAGATGCCCAACTGACTGAGCCACCCAGATACCCCAATATTTACTCTTAATTAGCTTATTATAGCATTGTGAGTTTTAAGAGTGCATGTCATGTTTTAACAGAACTGAGTGCAACAGCTTTCTCTGTGTGATAAGATTATGGGTGATTTTTAAATAAACATCTTTCTTATTTGAGTTTTTGCAATGTTTGTACTAGTCTTATGATTAGAAAAAAGAAAAAGCTATTAACATTTTTGGCAGAATATAAGATGCTGTCTCTTCCTGAGACATTAAAGTTGTTCCCCAAAATTCCACATTTCCTCTCATCACTGACAAAATCTTACTCAATATGTAGAATTTATATTATTAAAACACAAAAATTCTACATATTACATCTATAGCTTTCATTTAAAAAATGTGTAAAGCAATAGTATCTTCTGAATGTATCAGCTAGAAATGTCTTTACTTCAAAGTGAAATTTCAGGGAGGCTGCTTCCAACTAAAGACAATAAAACATTCTGGATTCAGAATGACACTCTTTCAAGTAGCTATGTATCTTTGGAAACTGGGTGACACAAATAATGTGAAAAGCATTGATAATGCAACATTCTTACTCCACACCTAAACAAATGAATGTTCATCATGCTTCCCAAGATACCAAAGAGAAAATTAATTCTTACTCTTCCTATAATATTTCTGAAGAGAATTATCATTAGCAACTGAAATAATGTAAAAAAAAAAATGAGACAATGGCAGTCAAGATCTATGTGCCAGGCTGTTTGGAAAGATTTCTACTCAGTTGGATTTCTTCAGAGTCTTACCTCCTGTGTAAAAAAGTAGTCATATTAGCCAAAATCACCTCTATTCACTATGGATCACTCAACTAAAAAAAATCTCTAATAATTCTGTATAAATATATAAACTCAATGGACTATGCACTATACATATCTGCTATAGAAAAAAGGACCAACTTATTCTCGGGTACATACATACCATTGTACATTCTGTTGAATCAGTATTGGGCCCATGGCATTTCCTAAAAATTGCTTTCTGGGTTACTTTGGCTAGAATGTAGTGTAGTTAGTGCCATTATTCAGAGTAAATGAGAATATATATATCTTTCCTGGAGTATACTATAGCTCTGCAAAATACGTTAGTAAGTAAAGGGTTGAAGCAGCATTCTTCTAGTAAGGCAGGATGTTCTTTTCTTCAATCAGTGTAATGTGTTTAAGAAAATGATCCAACTTCCCAAGAATTTGATCTGTTCTTTATTATCTTGTTACCAGTTATGTCATTATTGGCACCTTGTACTAAAATTTTATGAGGGAACAGTGTTATTATAGTGGACAATAACGTGCATTTTTAAGAACAATGCATTAAAATTACTCATGTGGACTCATTTTTTTTCTGGTTTTACCACTTTACTATCTATGACCACAGGCAAATTAATTGGATTCTAATTATCAGTTCACCCAGTAAGATTCTCATAGAAGTGTCACAACAATTAAGTGAGATAATCCATGTAATGGAGGCAGTTAACACAGTAACTAACATATACTAAGATTTCATATTGTAGTTATTATTAGAATTTATCTCCGAAATAATGATTTTCCAAAAAAAGAACACTGTCATCTTGCAGACTTGGGGGAAATTGCTATTAAAGAAACTGCTATTATTAGGTTTCTAGATAAATAAATTTAAGATTCTACTGTCACATATCTGGTGGTTGTTGACATTATTGAAAATATTAAATTTCATTTTTTACCTAAACGATGATTCCAAATAAACTCTTGGACTCTTTTACTTTCCATAATTGTTTTAAAATCTTTTAGAAGTTGAGGCATAAAATATATTGTCGTTCAATGGATAAATAATGCTGATTTGTTTCTCCATCCTTAAATAATGCACAGATACTTAATTTTTTTAAAAAATAACATTTTCTTAAAGAAACTAAACTGTGATTTCATAGAAAGATATTTGATCTTTGTCCTTGGTTCCTGGCACAGAGCTCCCAGAACCCTTGGAATTTCCTGAGTGATAAGGGAGATAGGATCCTTTTTGTTTCAATGAAGAGATTCTTGGCAGTCCCTAGATAACTTTAAGACTAGACTAGTCACCAGAAAAACAAAGCTTTGATTAGAAGCTTGGAACTTTCAGCCCTAAACCTCAACCTCTTGGGAGGGGAGAGGGACTAGAGATTGAGTTAATCAGAGTAACAGACTGAGTGGTCATGTCCCACTCAAATTCATCTATCAAAATCCTCAGTGTGATATATTAGGAGGTGGGCCTTTGGACTTTTATTTTTTCCTGAAACTTTAATATTTTTAAGATCAACTCAATGTTATTATATGATTTAAAAAATATATATACATAAACTTTTTATATATGTGTATAAAGATAAACAAAATTAACCCTGGAAGTTTTATATGCACTACATTCAAAGGGAAGTCTTTTTTTTTATTATTATTATTATGTGCTTACATTGTGACTGTTACACGATAGCATTCAGTGCCTATGGCAACAAAATAATAAGGACAATAAAAGGTTTATTTGACTATTTATTGCTTGATTAATCTGTAGCAATTGTGGAAGCAAATTCTGTTTCCTAAGAATAGTAATAATGTTGCAAACACCTATTTTCTGTTGTGGTTAAGTTGGAAATGCATGAGGGAAAAACTGTTCATCTTAAAAGTAAAAACAGGGGCTCCTGGGTGGCTCAGTCATTAAGTGCCCGCCTTCAGCTCTGGTCATGATCTCAGAGTCCTGGGATCAGCCCTGTGTTTGACTCCTTGCTGAACAGAGAGCCTGTTTGTCCTTCTGCACTCACTGCACCCCCTCCCCTGCTTCTGTGCGCACGCTCTCTCTCTCTCTCTCTCTCTCAATCTGTCTCAAATAAATAAAATCTTTTAAAAAAATAAATAAAACCAAAACCAAAAAGTAAACAAAGAAAAGTAAGCAAACAAATAAATAGGAAAAAAGTATATTACTTTGGGGATTTCCTTTATTGAAGGAAATGCCTTTTAATAACAGGATTAACAGATTTTTAAAAACTCTTAAAACTGAATCATTCATTCATCTTGTAATTCCATATTTCAGATCCCGGGTTCAATGTTTACCTTGAACATTACTTTTAAATTAATATATGGAGTATTTTTCCCTTTTATAACACTATGTGTTTTAAATAACCACATGATTATATAGTTTAAAAATGCAATTTTTTTTTTGAATACTGATTCTATACCAGGAAACAGATTGATCTCTTTCCTTTCTAGTTCCTCAACTACAATTTGATAATGCCTCTTCTGCAATATTGTTACAACTGCACAGTATTTGGAATTTTCATTGAGTCTCCAAGAGTTGCTCGAACTACTCCTGCATGGGACCTTGATCCCATTGTTCACTGATTGGGCTAAGGGTGGCCTGCCCCAAATATGCTATTTTGGTGTATGGATTGTTTTGAATTAACGTTAAGAAGCAGCCAATGCAAGGACACGCTTACTTCCTTTGTCCCCATAAAATCAGGAGATAAATCTCCTATATGAAAGGTATCCTCACTGTACTGGGAGAAAGAGAGACATCCCTATCACCAAAATTAGGGGACCTGGAGCCAAAAAGCCTGTATAAACAAAGCTTGTTGCTTCTTTGCTAATTTATTACCCCAAGCCCAAAACCCTTTGTCTTGTCAATTCTTCACAAATTTTGGTTTCTTTGTCTAAAAGGTATAAAAGTTGCCTGCTTTGGTCTTTGAGTCTCATATTTCTATATGTTCCTATATATACAAAATTAAATTGGTTTTTTTCCTGTTAATCTGTCTTATGTCAATTTAATTACTAGACCAGCCAAAGAACCAAGAAGGGAAGAAAGGAAAAGCTCCTCCCTACCCCATATTATCATAGCATCATATTAAAGTCCTTAGCAGCTGCATCATTTTATGGGATCCATGAAAAATGTAAGTCATTTTCACTTTAACAGATGTTTTGTCAAATTTCTCTTATTAGAAACTCATGGGATTGGTTTCTTAACCCAAATGCATACCTTTACAATTATCTATAAGGTCTCACTTTAGTCTACTGGTATCAGTTTACATCTTTATTTTATCATCAATTGTATTTGACACATTTCCCACTTTTGTGTCATCTAAAAATGTGAAAAACATGCTATTCACTCATTCAGTAATTTTAGGGTCCTAAATTTTATTCTCACTTGAGAAACTCTCCAAATAACTCTTGAACATTTCAGGACTCTGTAAAAACCACCCCTCTCATACATTTTTTTTTTTTTTAGTTACTGAATAGAATAGCCAGTATAATTTAACTGCTTTCTCTATGCCATTGGTTGTAAGAAGTTGGGAAGATGTATCTGTTTTGTACTTCATGCAAAAATATATCCAAAAACTGAGCTGGGAATAAACTCATAAGTGTTGAATGAAATAGTAGGTGACTTAAAGTTAGACTCAAATCTAAATACTTTTTTTGAAAAATTAATTAAAGCATGACTGTGTAGTACACCTTCATATTTTGCAACATCTCTTGGACTAATCTTGGAAAACATCTCTCTCTTCCAGTAGAATAGAATCTGTAAGCACTCAGGATTTGGGGTAATTAAAGTAAAATGCCTGAGTACATTTTGAAAATGAGAATGTAAAGTGAACATATGATGTGCTGAATATATATTTCAAGTATAATATCCTACTCCACATAGATTTTCCTGATACATTGTAGAATACCACAAAAAATGACTGAAAATGTATTAGGCTTGGGCAGCCCCGGTGGCACAGTGGTTTAGTGCCACCTGCAACCCAGGGCGTGATCCTGGAGACCCTGGATCGAGTCCCATGTCAGCCTTCATCTTCCTCTGCCTGTGTCTTTGCCTCTGTGTGTGTGTGTGTGTGTGTGTCTATGAATAAATAAATAAAGTCTTTAAAAAAAAAAAAAAGAAAATGTATCAGGCTGTAGAGTAGTCAGCAGTACAGTGATGAAGACCCACTATCAGGTCTCTAACTGAACCTGGCTAGGAAGGAAACATGAGCAAAATTAATAGCCCTCAGGTTCACCATACATGGTTATTTAGTCCAGATTCGTTCTCTTTGTAGCTCTTTCTAGTTGGTCTTCTTTCAGCCTTCCTTTAAAACCCACCTCAGTATTTTCTTCAACTCTCATATTTGCCTACAATAGTCCTGCTCTGGATCTTTTTACTTTTTCTCAGTAAAGTTCAGTTTGAGACCTGAACCTGGCTAGGGAGGCAAACATGAGCAAAATAAATATAAATGCAGGGATTCCTAGGTGGCTCAGCGGTTTAGCACCTGCCTTTGGCCCAGGGCACGATCCTGGAGTCCTGGGATTGAGTTCCACGTCGAGCTCCCCGCATGGAGCCTGCTTCTCCCTCCTCCTGTGTCTCTGCCTCTCTCTATATATATCTATCATGAATAAATAAATAAGTCTTAAAAATATTTTAAAAAATAATAAATATAAATGCAGTACAAAACTGATGCATAAAGAGCTACGGATGCGGAGAAAAAGTAAAAAGATTCAGAGCAGGACTATTGTAGGCAAATATGAGAGTTGAAGAAAATACTGAGGTGGGTTTTAAAGGAAGAGTGAAAGAAGACCAACTAGAAAGAGCTACAAAGAGATCAGATCTGGGGCAGCCCGGGTGGCTCAGTGGTTTAGCGCCGCCTTGAGCCCAGGGCCTGATCCTGGAGACTTGGGATCCAGTCCCACGTCCGGCTCCCTGCATGGAGCCTGCTTCTCCCTCTGCCTGTGTCTCTGCCTCTCTCTCTGTCTCTCATGAATAAATAAAAAAAATCTTTAAAAAAAAAAAGAGAGAGAGAGAGAACAGATCTGGACTAAATAATCATGTATGGTGAGCCTGAGGATTAAATGTGGTTCAATCACTGGTAGAAGGTGAGCTGACATAAGACTCTACAGAAAAAAAAAAAAAAAAAAAGACTCTACAGAAAAAATTGAAGTCTCATTGTGATGTCTATGTAATCCTCAGTAGGGAGTTTGATTCTTATTTATTTATTTGTTTGTTTGTTTGTTTATTTATTTATTTTTACCTTGTAAGCAGCAGGAATGCAGAGGGTATTTTTAAGTAGTGAAGAGACAACATATACCATCTTAGGGGGGTGTTGTTGTTGTTGCTGAACCATTCTAAAGCTTACTTCAAGCATTCCCCTAAGGGAGGAAACTGAATAAATGTGGTAGTAAAGGAAAAGGAAATATTGGATGTTTTCTAGTTCTCTTTCCAGAATAGGTAACTTGGTAGAAACAGTTATGAAATTAACTCAGATAGACAGCAGGAGGGACATTAGATTTGAGAATGAGGTTGAGTTTAGCTTGATTCAGTTTTTGTGGTGATGGGGAGATCTGGAAAAACTCTTAAAAGTCAGTTGCCAAGTCTCTGTAGAGCAGGCCTGGGGTGGTGGGAGGGCTGTGTGAGAGGGAGAGACAGGAGAACATGGGCATTGTACCCAGAACATTGTACCCAGACCCAAGGGACAGTATCACAGGTGACGGGCTGTGCCCTGGGGTTCTTCCTGCAGATCTACCTATTGGATGTGGCTTAGGTGGAACCTTTCTTTGCCTCCATCATCCTATTTGTGGGCCTAGCATGGGATGCCTTCACAGACCCCCTGGTGGGCTTCTGCATTAGCAAATCTTCCTGGACCCACCTGGCCTCATGCCCTGCCCCAGTGGCCTCCCTGATACTCCTCAGACCTGCCTGAGCACCTCTGTGCTGACTCTTCTTGCGTGGCACACTTCGGCCTCAGACAATTGCAAGGCCAACTGTCTCCTCTCAGTCAAGTCTTGGCACAGATGTTGGCTCCTCAGCGAGAGCTCTCCCGTCTACCCTGTTATCAATTGTAGCCTCATACTCCTAATCCCCTTGAGCCTGCTTTCTTTTCTCTGTAGCCCTTAATCACCTTCTAATGTGTTAAAGAACTTTAAAAAAAATTGTGGTAAAATATACATAACATAAATTTTGCCATTTCAACCAAAAAAAAAATTTTTTTTTTTACTTCTTGAAAGAGGAAGGAAGTACTTCCTTTTGGGATTGTTACAGTAATCAACAATAATCTCAAGAGACATGAAAACAGCAGTGACTATTCATGTCACTGAAAATTGACTTCTGGTCTTCAGGTTGTCACATTGTCCACTGTACTTTAGGACTCAGGAACTGGTACAATTATTCTAGACCCTTCCCAAAGATTGGGAGTGTGTGTGTGTGTGTGTGTGTGTGTGTGCATAGAATTGACTGAAATCAAGAATGATGATTCATCATGTCACCATGTAGATTGAAAAACAAAAATCTACCTATTTAGTAGTTACTTACTGAAGATGAGGGTGAGATTAATGAAGTAAGAGACCCTGCCATCACAGAGATAACCCAACTAGGATAGGAGACAGGCAGGTAGGAGAAAGAGCATACCAAGTCTCAGAGGAATGGAAGGCTTGCTCTGTTGCTCATATCTCACATCTGTTTATTAGTGGTAGAGCACTATAACCTCAGCTGCACATAGTCAGGGATTTGTCTTGTTTCCCACCATATCCACTGGCTGGAACAGTTCCTGACTTACAGTATGTGCCCTCAGTAAATGTTTATCCCACTTGATTAATACACCATGAAGTAAGTATTATGATAATGATTTTGAAGATTAGGAAACTAGGCTAAAAATGGTCAAGTACCTTGCTAGAGTATGTAGCTGGCAAGTGCCAGAGATAGAAATCCAAGGCTAAGATCACTTGTATAAGATTCCTATTCCAGGCACACATTTGCCTTTTAAATATCAGTCACATATAAACACTTTGAAATTGATATGTGGAAAAAACAGGTGTGGTCTTTACTTAGTCTGGGTCAATTTGTACAGCTGAAATAGGGAAAAACATTAATTGTCATTTAATCCACCTAAAATGCCAATGCCCTTAAAAATAGGGCCATTAGTAATGCAAATATGAGGTCCTCAGGATTGAGAAAAGCCTGCTTAACTAAACAACAATTCTCATGAGGCTAGCTTGCTTCCAGAACTCTTTTCTGGCTTGGCTGTTCTCCATTTTTTTATATAAACGGCCAGGCCTGCCAACCCCTGTAGAGCTAAGCATCTATAGCTTCTGACAAAGGTTCTGCAATAAAGAAACACTGTACACTGTGTATTCAAACTCCCCACTTTTCATATACTCTGATCACTATATATTAAGTGATTCTTGAGCATCTAAACAATCTTTTAAATCTTGTCTAAACTAGGCCTGGAAGATATAGACCTACTATTTCTTTTCATTGGAAATACCTAGAGCAAGATATATTGGCACAGTAGAATCAACCCTTCAAGTTCATAAGATGACAAGTATATATTCTTGAAATGGAAGTTTTCCAGGGCTCAAAGACATTTGGTCAGCATTTCTGGAAATCTATAGGAAACTAGTTTAAATTTATGCTCTACGAAAGTCTCATATTATAAGATGAGTTATAAATTAAACTAAAAATACCAATCACATGTTGTCATCTCCCTTTCTCTTGTTCTCTCATTTATTTGTTTTATTAATATCCTCTTGTTTTTAATGGCATTTAGAATATTTGTATAATACATCTTTCTGTGATAAACATTGATTTTTAAGGAAAGAAAAATCAAGTTAAATAAATGATACATGCAATAACATTTTTCTTGTTTACAATGTTAAGCTGGAGAGATACATTGTTTCTAATATTGATTTAAATGAGAATGAAATATGTCATGGTTTTCATACTGGTTCATGACTCTTATTCTTACTGTCAGAATTAAGAATCCAAGACCAATCCAAACTAAAAAAGTTAAACTCAATGAACAACATGTATAAAATAAATTTAGGATTATAATTAATTACACAGTATGTAACTATTTATGACATACTAAAATGCATTATTACTGACAGTCATTTTACTTTGGATGTTAAATGGCATCATTTAATCAGATGGTGCATATTATAAAAGTAGCTATCCTCTGGCCCAGGGGCCAGAATCTTTTTCTATAAAAGGCAATATAATACATATCTTAGGTTTTGTGGGTCACATCTGGTCTTTTTTTCAAAGGATATTTTAAAAACATCCTTAGTTCATGGTCTGCATCTGACCAGTGGCTGATAGTTTGCCAAATTCTGCTCTCCTCTTCTAGGTTGGTACCCACAGACAAAACTCCAGATCATTTGCTGCTTCTTCTTCTTCTTTTTTTTTTTTTTTTAAGAGAGGGACAGAGCAGGGGGAGGGGCAGAGAAAGAATCTCAAACAGACTGCGGACTCAGAGTGGAGCCCAATGCAGGGCTTGATCTCACAACCCCGAGATCATGCCCTAGAGTCAAAATCAAGAGTCTCATGCTTAACTGACTGCACCACCCAGGCACCCCTTGCTGATACTTTTAACTTGGTTATGTGGAGGAGGAAATGTTTAAGAGGTAATAAAAATGAAACCTTTCCTAATCAATTCTTCTTTTTCTTTTTTTTTTTTTTAACCTAACGGTTGCATGCACAGAGACTTGTACATTCACAAGGATAATTTCAGGGCCTGCTGTGTGCCGGCAAAGGGGTTTAGGACTTTCCCGACACAATCTCACAGAGAGCAAACTCTCAGTCATGTGGAGACCCAATCCTAATAACACATGCAAAGGAAAGGTGCAGTTTTATAGTGAACTGTGTGTATGCTGAGTTTGCTGGCCTGACTCTGTCCTTTAATTTGACAGATGGTCATTAAGTGCTTGTACATCTCAGTGAGACACTTGCGCCACTCAGGGTCTAGGGCAATAGATCAAACCTGAAAGTTTCATGCCCGTGTGGCCTCGAATCAGAGACAGGGAGATGTGTGATGGAGAAAATCAACAAAGCCATGTGATAGGGAGCAGCAATGTTTGGGAGTGAGGGTCAATTGCTTTTTAAAATACAAAGCTTATACAGATTGATTATTTAACTCAAACAGAGCCATTCCTTCCAGGCATGCTCAGTTACAGTCAACACTATTCACTCAAGTTGTGGTCCCATATGTGAAAAAAAGGGATTTTTTTTTTCATTTTGGATTAATACATTCATTGCTTTTATTATGGGGTGCTGAATATAAATAAGACAGTCAGGGAAGAGTGCTGATTTGCTTGTAATCTCTAAATATTACATGAGAAATAGCAGCCTCCAATGTGAAATTTATCAAGAAGAAATAACACCCGCCATGGAACTTCAATAACTCTAGTAATCTGGTAATCTTCATAATTTTCACAGGAAGATCTTGGCAGCTTACCCAGTTGTCAGCAAAAATGAAATACCCAATAGATAATGCTATTGAGAAAATTCCCCAAATTTAACCAAGAGTTTTATATACATTTGCCAATGCATTATGAAGTATTAGGAATAGGTGAAACAGACCTTCAAAATAAATGCAGAACATTTGATATCTCTAATTTCACATCCTGTACTTTTCATATTCTTACTAATCCATAAAATACAATAGCTTGCAGTAGATCACCTCATTAATACAAATTAGCAAGCTTCCATAGCATTGTATTTCATTTCTTATCATTAAGTATATTCACTTTAAACTGATTTATTTTGCCTTTCATCTCACTATGTAAAATTTACTTTGAATATAATCTTAATGAAAATAATAAGATAGGACATATAGTTTTTCTGCCACAAATGCTGCCCTGAGGACTTTACTGAGTTCTTCAAGTACCAAGTTACATTTTAAGAAAGTTTTGATAAATCTCATAAGAGAAAAAGTTGTAGAAAAAGCACTAATATTAGGTTTTAAGATGAGGCCTTTGCAGAGAAAGCAAAAGGAATATGATAGTTTGTCAATGAGGAGCAAAAGATGGGAGCAAGCCAAATCTTCTCAGATGCAAAGAAGTTAAGAGAAAAAAGTAAATAGTTTTATTATTTGCAGAATTTGAATTATGGCTATAAATGGCTGTTAGATATAAAATGGAATGGAAAGAGAAATTGTAAGAAAACTAAGGAAATCTCTTTATCATAAAGATATTATAAAAATAGGCCCTTATAGATCATTATTATATATAAAAATAGCACCAAAATTCAATTCATTCCTGGATTTTATTTTTAGTATATCATAAAGATCTTTCTCATTTCCTACTATTTTGATGAGGGGGAACTCTAAATTCTTTGTCATCACCTTGCACTCATTTATGTGATAGATAAATCTGGGTGAAGAAAGTGAACTTGCTTATTTTGGCCCATCGTGGTTTTCTTCAGTTTGTTTGTTTGTTTTTTCACTTCTTTTTGACAGCCCATCCTTGAGAAGCAGACCCTCTCCTCTCTTCTGTATTTTATGATGTAACATGTCCTATATATTATATGCTGTATATTATTTGTGAATATATATGTATGTACATATACTATTTTTCTTTTTACTTTTCTGATTTTCAACCTTTTCCACCAACATTTAAAATTTATGAGTGTGTATCTTATGACTAATTTCACAAGACCGTAAAACACTGGAAAATAACGTACCTCACAGTTTTTAGTAAAGACATGTTAAAGAAATCACAATTTCCATTTAGATCACTTAAAAGAAAAACAACTGATACAAAAATTAGAAATACTTTCACATTACATCAATTTATCTTCCTGGAGTATTAAATATCCTGTAGTATTAAAGTATATACTTTTGTTTTTTGATCTTTTTAAAGAAGACCAAGAATCCCCAAATGACTAAATCCAGTAAAATTGGAGAGGTTATCAACTTTCACTTTTTAGTAAATAATAATTAGATATCACTAATAATTTTTAGGTTTGCATATGACACTAATTTTCATATGTATTCCAAAGTCAGTGAAAATAGGGTAAAGGAGAGAAAATTAGTGGGAAAAATCAGAGAGGGTGACAAAACATGAGAGATATCTAACTCTAGGAAACAAACAAGGGGTAGTGGAAGGGGAGGTGGGCGGGGGTATGGGGTGACTGGGTGTTAGGCACTGAGGGGGGCACTTGACTAGATGAGCACTGGGTGTTATACTATATGTTGGCAAATCAAACTACAATAAAAAATATACAAAAAAAGGAATTTTAATATTTCCTAAAGCAGTAAAATACAGTGTTTGAATAATGCAAGCTTCATGTTCTCAAAAAAAGATAGGGTAACATAGTTTATATTTCCTCTCATGTAAATCCACTTTGGATACAAAGGTAATGTGATCTATAATTAAAATGCCTGAAATATGAAAACATACCATAAAAGTGCTGTGATGCATCAGCCTTCCCAAAATAATTACAGACTTAAAGCCAACAGAATTGCATTATCCTCTAGAAAGATCCAATATTTCAAAACAAACAAACAAAACATTTCAACACATGTGTAAAGCAAACTGGAAGAGTGAGGGTTGACATCCTGGAGATTCCCATTTCAACTCTACTTCTCAGACGTCAGGCCTGATAGTGGACATGTCCAGGTAACAGTCTCTTCTCCAGAGACCTGCCTACTCTGTCAGGTCATTGTGAAGTAATTAATGCTAACTTCCTGCAACATACAAAGAGCCCAAGAAGTCAATCACTATGTTAATTAAAATACAATCTTATATTTTTGTATTTCCAAACAAATGCTAATAATCTCATATTTTCCCCCAGATGATAAGGATTGATTGTTCAAACCAAAAGCAACTTTTCCTGTAAAGAAGCATTAACACATTCATAGTCTTCCCTTTGTCTTAGGCTTTTACATAGATCTTCCTATTTGTTGTGTCATGACAAAGTTACTCTTTAAAAACAATAAAATTGGGATCCCTGGGTGGCTCAGCAGTTTAGCGCCTGCCTTTGGCCCAGGGTGTGATCCTGGAGTCCCCAGATCAAGTCCTACATCCAGCTCCCTGTGTGGAGCCTGCTTCTGTCTCTGCCAATGTCTGCCTCTCTCTCTCATGAATAAATAAAATCTTTTTTAAAAATTAAAAAAAAAATAAAAACAATAAAATTATGAGGTACCTGGGTGGCTCAGTCAGTTGAGCATCTGGCTCTTGATTTTGGCTCAGATCATGATCTCTGGGTGGCGAGACTGAGCCTCATGTTGGACTCCATGCTGGGCAAGGAGCCTGTTTGGGGTCCTCTCTCTCTCTCCCTTCCCACCTCTCTGTTTGCATGCACCTGCTCTCTCTCTCTCAAATTAATAATAATAATAATAATAATAATAATAACTAAAATAAGACTATTTTTTATTCCTTAAATCTGAAGAATCAAACTTGGAAAGAATAAAGATGTGAAACACTACAAACAACAATTTACGACCACATTACACTGAAGCATCTCTAAGTGTTCATGTGCCTAATAAATATTTCCGAGTAATATTTGTTATGGTGTGTTCTAAAATGTGTTAAGTTGGTTATTACTGTAGAAACAATGGCTATGTTTTTCATAGACCTGTATAAATCCATCCATAAATAAGGCATCTTTTATGAACTAGTGTGGAAGATTTTGGACTTTCAGGTCAAAAATAAGGTTGTATACATATAAAACATATACCTCAGGGAAATATTTTTGATGTATTGTCATCACTGACTGGATTATAAAAAATAATGTCAAAGCTTCAATAAAGAAATGTAAAGACTGATACCAGAAAGCAATATTGAATTGTTATGCTCCATTTCTCAGCACATACATAGGTCATCTGATTTTACCCAGAGGGTATTGCATATCTGGGACTCTAAGTCCATTTAGAATATGCTGAAGGTACACCTTCCAGACACACTATGGCTTTAACTAAATAAGTAAACAGTCTATAATGCTTTCTGTAATTTTTTTGACCTGAGAATATCATAGAGATAATACTTTCTGCTAGTCCAAGACACAGAGGCATTCCAGAAACATGAAACATGCACTGTTTTGTACAAAATCTACATATAAAAAATCATTTAAATGTCTTTTGAAAGAGATCAAGTGTGGGATGATCTTCTACAATCAGTGGCACTGTCGTTTGGTAGTTTGAATTTTATTTTGTTTTCTCTACTTCCTTCTAAACCTGTCTTCCAATATTTTGTCCACATAATATATACACAGCATATTTTGAGACATGACATTTTATGACAGAACAGATATATTTATAATTCTAAACACCCAAGTTATGTGATTTTAGAGTTATACTTTTCCTTTTGGTATTTATAAAGTAATATATATTTTTCTATTATTTACACAAATTTAAGCAAATGCAATGCTGCCCCTTTGTTGTGGAAAAGTTCATTTACTGTATTAAGTAACTTGTTTTGGATGTATATTCTTTTGGAGAGTCTCTAACTTTCTCAAATATTAGGTTAATATATTTTGTAAGATTTGGTATGTATTCCACTGTGTATCAATTTTCAGAGTGACAGTGAAATCTTTTATAGGCCTGGTTGAAAATCAAATGCACATGGAAGTGATCTGAAATCTATGAAATGCTCTGTCTGCCCTAGTGCCACCCACCAAGAGGGAACACAATAGGTATCTTAATGATTAGAGAGATAGTGATGATGTTAAATCCAAGTTACTCTTAATCTTTAACATTCAATTTGTATGTGTGTGGCCCTGCACGGAGCAGATGTTGGAAAATGACCAGCAATGGATCATTTTGCAGAAGAGTCTTAGCACGAGGGAAGAAAAAACATAATCTATGCAGTCAGATAAATAGGGATGCCATTGCCAGCTCTGCCAATTACTAACTACTTAATAGATACATTAATATACATAATCAGCTTGTACTTTAGTTTCAGCACCTATAAGGCAGGGATAATCATTCTTACTTCATAGCATTGTTGGAAAGATTACTTTTCATATATGTGTAAAGCTCCTAGCACATAAACTTCAGGTATATCACTCAGTTTTTCCATAAGTGTTAGTGTCCTTCTTCCTTCTTCTTCTTCACCACTTAAATTTTTCTTTCTTTCTTTCTTTCTTTCTTTCTTTCTTTCTTTCTTTCTTTCTTTCTTTCTTTCTTCTTTCTTTCTTTCTTTCTTTTCTTTTCTTTTCTTTTTTTTTTTAGAGGGGGAGTGGGGGGTTGGGAGATGGGGAGGAGCAGAGAAAGAAAATCTCAAGCAGGCTCCCCACTGAGTTCAGAGCCCTCTTGCACTTAATCTCAGGATCCTGAGATCAGGACCCTAGCTAAAATCAAGAGTCAGTTGCTCAACTGACTGAGTCACCCAGGTGCCCAGCCCTCCATTTCACCATTTAAATCAAATTCAACAACGATTTACTGAGCAATTCCTATCATAATGTAGTAGGCACTGAGGGATGCTATCCTCAAGCAGCTTGAAAGATAGATTGGGAGATGCCACACAGGCCATCCACCCACATACACAAAGAAGGACACTCAACAAATAGATCTTTTCTGTTAACGGTGCCATTATCATCTGTCTGTTCCTTCTTTTCCCACAAACTGAACCCTGACTAGCCATCAATCATCATACCCCATTAGATCTCCCTTCTTAATATCTTTTGCATCTAGTTTATTCCTTGCATTTCCTTTGCTGGCCACTACTCTAATTAAGTTCTTATTGACTTAACTATTTTTTTTTAAAGATTTTATTTATTTACTCATGAGAGACACAGAGAGAGAGGGAGGCAGAGACACAGGCAGAGGGAGAAGCAGGCTCCATGCAGGGAGCCCAATGTGGGACTCGATCCTGGGTCTCCAGGAGGCCCTGGGCCCAAGGCAGCGCTAAACTGCTGAGCTACCCGGGCTGCCCTTGACTTAACTATTGCAAGAGTTTCTTAACAGGTTTTTCTGCTTCAATACTTTCTAATCCATACTTTGCACTACAAGCTTGGTTATTATCATTAAAGCAAATTATGTTCCCTTCATCCACCTTCTAAAGTTTTGACTTCCCCATCAAAAACAAAACAAAACAAAACAAAACAAACAAACAAACAAAAAAACATTTAAGTCAGTTGACACCTTGAACTTTTCCTACAGTTCTTTGACTAATTGACCAACCCATTCTAGATTGTAATTGATAAATATTCATTAAGAATGACCTGCATCCTTTTGCCTTTCCTCTATTTATCAACTTGGAAATACTTTCAATGGCATATTCTTCCCTCTTCACAAAATATCTCCTTGTCAGATCTCACCTAAACTTTGTAATACTGATCTGTATTGTTGGCATGAATCTTTCTTCCCCCTGCTCATGCCTATATTATGACCTCCATAAATATGAACTCTCTTAGATGTATGTATGCTTATGCCTATATATCTCTTCCACTGGAATGTGAGATCCTGAAGAGCAGAGAATATTGGATCCAGTTATGGATTTCTCCAGGCCTTAGACAAATGCTTTGCTTTTGGGGGGGATGAGGGAAAGGTTTAAAAAAAGAGCCTCTCAACTGGAACTGGATTCAGCTTTTCTTGATCTGTTCTCACCAATTTATCTTTCATTCCTCTTACATTTATTCAGATATTACTTTTTTTCAAGTCTATGACCTAGTTCCCTAACCTTTGGCTAGTGGGATTCAATCCCATACTCCCTTTTATTTTACATAATTTAACAATTTCCTTTCATGAATGAGGTATATAGTTAGCCACCTTTATATATTGACTGTAGTGGAGCCATGTAATGTCATTTGCCCAATTCAATCCTTACAAAATCTCAAACTTACAGTTGAAATTTTTCGCATACTAATTTGATAAACTGACTGAAGATCAGAATATACCCATGTCCACAAAAGGAAAGGAGCATCACCAGTGGGAACTCCTAAAAACAAAACCCCACAATTTTGCTATCCCTTTTATCCATCGATGCATAACAAACTATCTCAAATCTTAGCACTGGCTTCAAACAATGGCAGCATTTATTTTGTTCATAGGTCTGGAACTTATCTTCTTCACATACTTTACTTAGTGTCATCTCAGGTGGCTTGAAGACTAGGGGCTGGAAGCAAATGAAGGCCCATTCATCTTCATGGCTAGTCAACTGGAACTTTACCTGGGGCTGTGGTGAGGGTACCTATAGATGGCTTTTCTAAGTGCTTCCTCGTAATGTAGTGGCTAGGTTCCAAGGAGCCATTCCAAGAGGAAGTGGTGGAAACAATAATACCTTTTTGATAGCCTCAGAAGTCACACGGAATTATTTCTGCTGTAGTAACAGTCCCACTCAGATTCAAGGGGGAAGGCACATAGACCCTATCTCTAATGATATTGTATTGTTAAGAGTATGTAGATGAGGTACATTGGTAAGCAAAGTCTGGAAAACACAATCTTCTACATCAAGCTTGAAGAGGACATCTGCAGATATAATCTTCCTATTTCTTGATAATGTTCTCCACCGTATATTATGGGATGTGAGTTGTTATAACGACAGGGAAGAGATTAGGATTATTAAAGATGTTGCTCTGTACAGTTTACTCCCTGGAGTTGGGATTCAGAGATTTCATAGCTAACTTCAGATATTCTCAAATGCTAGAGCACTTGCTTAAAGATGCACGTTCCTGGTAACCAGAGATTTAAAATCCCTAAGATGGACTTAGCGACAAGGTATATGATAAACATATCAGTGATTCTTAGGTAGTTGATTTAGGATCCACACTTTGAGAAACACTGGCTTCTTCCATGATTTCAGCACATACCTTATGATAAAAATAAGACTTTTGAGTGAGTCTTTCCAATCCACAACTAGCATATTGAAGGGGTAGAGTGGGGAGAGGAAATGGCTATGTTGAATGGCAAGCAGTATAACAAGCTGTGCTGATGTCTTACTTTCTCAGCCTTACTATCTTAGTCTTTAGAAGCCAGTTAGTTAACTGGTACTTGCCAAATGAGATGTGGGACGTAGGATGTGGGAAATAGACATTATTGAATATGGGCAAACTCTATACATCTTTCTACATTTTATACTTCAAACGTATTCTGTGTACATTTTTCGTTTTAAAAAAGAAGCTCACATTTAGGGGGATCCCTGGGTGGCTCATCAGTTTAGCTCCTGCCTTTGGCCCAGGGCATGGTCCTGGAGTCCCAGGATCGAGTCCCAGGATCAAGTCCCACATCGGGCTCCCTGCATGGAGCCTGCTTCTCCCTCTGCCTGTGTCTCTACTTCTCTCTCTCTCTCTCTCTCTCTCTCTGTCTCTTATGAAAAAATAAATAAATCTTATTAAAAAAAAAAGCTCACATTTAGAGAGATGAAATTGCATACATTCAGAAAAAAAAAAAAAAACAAGAAATAGATTCAGGATTCACAGTTTCTCTGATTCCAAAGACATCGTCTCCTTGTCCATGCTGCTTTGATGCTCAGTATCAGTAGCATAAATTCTAAAGTTGGATTAATACCCTCCATCATTTATGTGAATAATTTGCTTAAAATCAGACATCCTGCAAGGACCATGGAAAGACTTTTCACCCCCCAATGGACTAGAGTTTTTAATAACATTTGCCATAAATACGTTTCATCTCAAACTCATCTTGTCTTTGCAATGCAGCACTGAACACAGAGGTTCAGTCAAAAATACTTTGAAATGCTTTACAAGATAAAACACTCTTCTTTCTGAAAGATTGGCACCACTTTTAGGTAACCCTATTCCTACAACCAAAGATGAATCGAGGTGACCTTCTGTCTGGACAAGAATGTAAGTTTCTCTCTTAAACTTTCTCAATTCAGTAACCACTTTTCCTTCTTAACTATAAATTTTTAACTTTAGCACACAACATAGACTATCTGCACTCTGAGAATTTAGTCATGAGTTAACTGTCACCCAACACAGACCAAAGGCTCTCATAAGACATATGATGTTGGAGGCAGTATAATGGGTATGTTAACTACCCCTTCTCCCAGTCTCCAAGTGCTATCCTCACTATCAAGTTTAATCATCAGAAAGTGGAATACCTTGCCCATTTCCTCTTATCCCCCACAGAAAGGCTTTCACTGAGTACAATTTAATGTTATGTTTCAGCCTGCAAAGTGAATCAATACCAGAACTGTCCATTTGAACAGTATTTTTGTTTCTTGCAGACATTGTCTATTATGCTATTCAGCACCTCTTCTACAAGGAACCACATGATAAATTCTCCTAAAATTTAGTCCCAGGAAAAATTCGTTTCCACAGACAAATGTTTATTTTCTTCTGTCAGAAAAGAGAAAAGAAAATGTGTAAACCAATGTGTTTATCTTCTTGCCTTTCCTGCTAGAAAACTTATAGCCATTTTGAGGGTCCAACTATAGTAATTCACTAATACCAAGGGCCTCTTGACATCTGTTTGATTTTCTTGCTCCTTTTGGAAAATTTCTGATCATTTTACATTTTTATTTGCATTATTTTTTTTAGAATTAAAATTATTTTTAAAGAGTAAATTATAAAGAATGCAAAGTGAAAAAATGAAGATAAAATTATTTAAAACACCTCCCAAGACTTAATAATTTCTCACCTCAGTATCTTGTAAATTTTCTTTTAATAAAAGTTGCAAATAACAGGATTTTCTAACTAGTCCTAGAATGCAGGTTTTGGAAACCCAAAAGTCTTTTTTATTCAAAATTACTCCTTTCATCTCTTATCAACACATTAGGGAAATCATGTCATTGTCAAGTGTTGCTGTCAGTCATTTGTCAGTTACCAAGATGATGGTAAATAGTGTAGTCATGTCACATCTAGACCACTTTTAACCTCTTTATTTCTATTACCCAGATTAGCCTGGCTTTAAAGAGAGGATTATGTTTCTCTCCAAATGCCTATAAGACGATTCTGAGTAACAGTGTCCACTGAGTAATAGTGTCCAAACTTAGATCTCCATAATGTATTGACACAGGATGAATACAGCTTTACAGATTGTTAGCCTAAACAAGCAAAAATTTTAGTTGAGAGTAGAAGAGCATGGAATTTAGTGGATAAAGTGGAAACCAGAAAATGTGAAAAATTACACTGAAATTTATCTTGTATAAGCTAAAACTATATAAATGAATCTGCTCATATTCTCTCCAAATTCATGACAGTGTTATTCAAATTAATAATTTGGCTACTTGGGTCAGAAATTTCTTTTGTAACCAATCATTTTAATTGGTCAGTCCTTAAAATATTACAAATTTTTTTTAATATTACAAATTTTTTGAAAGGTTATGATCATCTCAACTGGGTCACTTGAAAATACTGTTCAAATGCATCCTATAGACATTTGACATAATTTGTCTGAATTAAACATAAAAAAGTATTGCTTTTCTTGTTTTTAAATTGTAAAGTCAAAGGAAACTAAAACCTTTTTAAGCTTCAGGAATTCATTGGCTTAACAGGACAAAAAGCTCTGATTTTCAGGGTCTGTGACTCCTGTCCATTTCCCCACAGAAACGTACACACAAGCATACATGTTTTCAGAGAGGAATCCTTCCTCTGCTCACAGTGCTGAAATGAAAATTTGGCCCAGTGCCCCCTAACAAATATGGATGTGAACATTGTGGAGAATCAGACTATGACTCATAAACAAAGTCTTGGAGTACCTTCATGTTTTCTGTTCATCTCTAGAAAGATCAGGTATATTATTTGCAGATGGAAGAGGGGCTGTCCCTGAATAACAGGCAGTTATTACCAATCACAGAGTCAAGAATGCTATTTAGTTGCAAATTCTCATTAACTGAAAATCTACATCTGTAAAAGTGGTGTTTAACATACATTATAATTTCCCTCATTTAATGCCACTTTCATGCAAACATAAAGAATAAATTACATGGTGGAAGTTTATTTAAACTTAACCAGTCACTCTCCAAAAAGATGATCAGAGCTCTGAGGTAATCATCAGACTTCACAAAAATGTTTAACACAGGTAAATAAATAAATAGCATTCTTTATGCTCTGATTACTAAATGGCTAACACCACACCCAAAATGGCCTTTTTTTAAAAAAGAAATTAGGTTTCACTAAGCCTAACCTAGCATCACTTTGTTTACAAAAGTGAAAATCTGTAATAACGGACAGTAGAAATATGTGCTGTCAGGATTTCATGCTAGTAATATTTTCTTATGAACATAGTAATTTAGAACAGTTTTACAAAGTTTATTTTTTTCTTATTTTATAAATAAAAATGAAGTAAACTTTTTTTTTCATTATTGAAAACTTAAAAAATGAACTACTGGAATATACGGCGATGATATGGGAGAGCTTGGTTTTTGTCTCATGGGGTTGAAGAACCTATCTCTTGGACAACAGTGAGCAAAGTGATAGAAATTTATTAAGCAGAGATAAAGAGAAAGCTCTCAAAAGTGAGAGGGGTCCCACAGGGTTGCCACTGAAGGCGATTATGGTCTGTCTTTTATAGGATACTGACCAGGGAACTTGGTAAATTTCTTATCAATATCAGGGTAGATTGGTAAATATCATGTCTATATGTAGAACAAACATGGTGGACTTGTAACAAACAACATGTTTCTTTGTAAATACCATGAGCACAAACAAGGTGTTCCCTCCTCTCTGGTTAATATCTCCTCCATAACATTTCTCTACATCTGGGATTTCTGTGATTACTTAGTAGGCATTAAAGGGAAATACTCCCTAACATTTTGGAGCTAGGAAGCCAGGTTTATTATTATTATTATTATTATTATTATTATTATTTTCTGTTTTTACTGTCTTAGCTCTGTTTTCTTGGGATGGGTAGGAGCCTGACTCAGAGGGTTTATGGGAGCCCATGGACTCCTGGAACCCCTTATCTTTCCCTGCCAAGCCCCATCTGCCCCTAAGCTGTTCCTACATTAGCGAGTTTATATCACTTATAAAAATGTATACCCTTTTCAGTTTTGCAGCATGTCCCATGCCACAGACAGTAATGCACCTATCTCATTTGATTCTGTGAAGCAAAAGAAATCATGTATATGTTCCTCTTACATACGTGAGATCAAGTTTCCTGCATTTACTTTCTCATTTTCCCCCATACATTGTGATGCCGATGACAATTGTAAAAATGCTTTATGCTCATTTCTCTTTACTTATTAACTGATTAAGCAGTAGTTTAGGTAGAGAAATTTTTAAGTCTAATGAGACATATTTCAAGTGCCTAATTCATGTAGATCCACTCACAGAACTGTCCTGGAGAATACTCCCCAAACGTTTAGAAACTTGCACCATCACTCTTGAGTGGAACAGGACTACTGCTCAGGAAGTCTCTGAAAGATAAGCAGAGGTGTAAACAAATCCAGGGCAAATTGGATGGAATTCATAATGGGAAAAGGGAGATCTTCTAAACCAATGGTAAGTGATTTAGAATCAAAGGCATGAAATAATTTTTTTTCCTGGAAATATAAAGTAAAAAAATATAATTATTAATAGCCTTCCTAAAGAGAATTTCCCTTAGGCATTAAAACTTGACTATAAATAGAAATGACAAAACATTATAAAAATCATAGATGTTAAGAGTAGGAGGAGATCTAGAAGTCTCTGATGATGAGGGTTTAGAGTTAATGAGCACTCATCTTGGGCTTGGCATGATGAAAGTACTTTTACATAGATATCTCCTTTAACACTTGTAAGAAGCATGTGAGAAAAGTATTATCATTCCTTTTTTATGGATGATCACAGTAAGGCTGAGAGGTTAAGAAACTTGCCCAGGGTCACACAGCCCCCCAGGAGAAGTGCTTGGAAGGGCAGCCAGAGAACCTAATTTCAGAGTCCAGGTCTTATAGCTCTTCTCAAATGACTAATTTAACCCCTTATCTTCACTGCTTCGGAGTAGGGAAGTAACATATCTAGAGCCACTTAGGCATTTAGGAGCACAATCAGGACTAAAAGCCGGGCCAGCTTGTCACTTTAAAAAAAAACTCACTTCTGAAAGGAGCCAGGAGAGATGCTATTCGTTTTGTGGAGCAAAAAGTAGAAGTGCCTCTGAAGCAGGAGTTTGTGGGTTTAGTGTGCCATTTGGTGAGGCCTCTTCCCTCTACTATTTCCTCCCACCCATTGTCCATGTATCAAGCCTCATAAAATACTCCTGGATGAATTAACTGGCCAAGCACACCACTGCAAGGCAGGCCTGGTGCGTGTAAATTGCCTCTCAGTGGGTGGCTATTATATTTATATTGGTTTAAACTGTTTCCATTGCCAATCCATTATGCTGGAATTCCCCCTTGCTGAGGGCAGCTGTGTTATTCTTTTCTTTGACTGAAGCCCAAGAACTATCTCTCCAACTCCTTGGGAACCAACCCTTTAAGAGTAAACATCTTGAGTCAAATGGGGCCCCATCTTATCCCACTGCTATTTGCTAAATTGGGAGCATTCCCCTCTGGCCCCAACCAGTTCATATTGCTCATTTTTCAAAGAGATAGAAATTGGAGTGGAGTGAGAAAATAATGTGATGCATATTTATGCAGAAAGCCAAAGGAATGCAGTGGGAATAACACTTGTACTAGTAACTCTGCTTCCTTAGAAGGCGAAGGATTCAAGCATCACCATGAAAGATGCTCCAGATGGCCCCAGGTATGTCCACAGGAGCACCCTTCAAATAAAGTGCCAAGTTTGTGAGTGCCCTTTCCTGAACAGAATCTCCTAGCAAATACTTATAGCTGTCTCAGTATTGAACACACATTCTTAAAATGAATTTCCTTGATCCAGTTTTGAGTTCAAAACCAGTGACTAAGAGTCATGAACCAACGGAACTTCCATAATGTGCATTTCTACATATAACTGAACGTCAATAATATGTATTTCTATTTCTAAATGACATGTAGAATTTGGAAGCAAGTTTATGAATTTAATTGTTCCCTTGAGTGCCGGGTTTATCACTACTACGTGACTGTCGATGACCCCACCTACTTGTCCTGTAAACATAGACTTTTGTTCCTGGAGGAAATAAGGGAAAACATTTGGAAATAGTAAACTTAATGATACAGGTGCAAAGGCAGCTCAAAAAGCTTTTGTCTGATAGTGTGTCAGTTTCATCATCTTAATTAAGAATTGACACCTAAAAGCAATTGTTATTGCAAGGACAAATACAAATTAAAAACAAAAATTCTCCCTGTTAAAAAAATGGACAAAGAAATTACTCTGTTTGTCTGAATAAGAGGATGAGATTTCTTTCTGTCTTGGCAATCTCTTATTGATTGCCTGTGATTTGCATCACATTCTGATTTAAAGCTTACTCAATAATGAAAGTGAATTTAAAATATCATAACTAAAATGATAATGAAAAGTAATTTCTTTAATTTTTTAAAAATTTATTTATTTATGATAGTCAGAGAGAGATGAGAGAGAGGCAGAGACACAGGCAGAGGGAGAAGCAGGCTCCATTCCCCCGGGGAGCCCGATGCGGACTCGATCCCAGGTCTCCAGGATCGCACCCTGGGCCAAAGGCAGGCGCCAACCCACTGCGCCACCCAGGGATCCCTGAAAAGTAATTTTTAAAAATCAAAATTCATGTCATTTTGTAATTTTTGTCTAATACTTTTGTAAAGACGATTTCAAAGTTGAAGGGAGATTTTTTTTTAAAGATTTATTTATTTATTTTAGAGAATGAGAGAGAGGAGAGGGACACAGGGAGAAAGAGTGGGAGAGACTCTCAAACAGATTCCTGGCTGGGCATGGAGCCTGATGCGAGGCTCCATCTCATTGATATGGGAGAGCTTGGTTCTTGTCTCAGTGAGTCGAAGAATCAAACTCGCCGACATTGGAGAGTGAGTAAAGGGATAGACGTTTATTAAGTAAAGATACAGAGAAAGCTCTCAGATGATGAAACTGATGATGAAAGGGGTCCCAACAGTGTTGCCACTGAGGTCTTGTAGGGTTGGTCTTTTATGGGCGCCTAATCAGAGAATCTAAATCCTTTTAACATAATCATTGATATCACCATTGAGTAAGGACTAGTGATAACATCTTTAATGGCATATTTCCGTTACAGAGTCTGATGATTTTTTTTGTTGGTTACAAGTAGCTGTTATAACAAGACACCCTCCACACCCACACCTTATGGCAGGGTGGTCAGGCTTCTTCCCTTATCTCTAGTTTCCTTACACTCAGCATTTTTGGGATTTTTGGGAGCCTACTTCTGCGGCCCCCTACCTAGCCCTGCCTAGCTGTTTGTCCCTAACTCATCCTGACCTCTAAGATCATGACTTGAGCCAAAATCAAGAGTCAGACCCTTAAAAGACTGAACCACTCAAGCGCCTCAAGGGAGATATTATTTTTAATTATGTTTCCCTAACATTGCAAAGTTTTGAAGAAAAGATTTATATGGACTTTGGAGGCTATGTGTAATGGAACAATGACCTGAGTCCTCCCATCTAATACACCAAGGTTCTCTGCCTTAATCAACATCTATTTCAGTCAAGACCACAGTCAGACACAACGTGCTTTTTGCTTCTCTGTGTTCAAGCAAACTTTGAACTTCAGTTCATTAGGTAACTTGTTATAGTAAAGTCTGTAAAGCAAAAAGGAAAAATAAAAAGTTTTCCAAATGTTCATGAGATAAATGTAAAGTTGAAAATCATTTCAAGGGAATTTTAAGGAAACAAATTTTTAAAAATATACATGAAATTAGCATGTACAACAAATGATAATACAGTGTTTGATACCTGAGTAGGGTGATTTATTGGGACTGAATTTTAGTTCTTGTATTTAAAGTATATGCCAGTAGTTCTCAAAATTTAATAAATATGAGGGTCACCTGGGAAAATTATTTTATTGTGGTTTCATAGGACCCACCTCTGAGATCTTGGTTCAATAGAAATGGAGTCGTTACCTGAAATCTCCATTTTTCAGAGCACCCCAAGTGATCCTGATACAGGTAATCCAGAAACTCCAAATTAAAGAAACAGTAGTATATACAATAAATACATGACATTCCAAATTCCCAACCTAATTTGGAACTAGAACAAATCTAGTCTTACTTTTAAATAATGAAAAAATTATACTGTAAATTATTATTCTTTTATTCAAGGATTGTTAATTTGTTACACTATTTTTACATGGCTAGCCAAGAAAGAAAGTTAATTATGGAAGAAAACACAAAATAAAAATGTTTATATTGATGTGTTTCAGTATAGTTAAAATAAAGAAAATCCAGAGTTATATTTGAAAGCATTATATTAATTTGCAATATCAGGAGCTAGAAAATAAGGAAGGCAAAATTACATTGATATAAGAATGAAAAAAAAAATAATAATTTGCCCTTAAAATCCCATGCCAGGAGCTTTATAAAACAATAGAACCTTTACTTAACCCTATTGGAAAAAAGAGAATGCAGCATCTGAAATGTCAAACGGATGTCAGGGAGTGGAGAGAGAGGTTCAGTTGCTGCTGAAGAGGCATGTGTGGTACCTGGATAGTGCACAAAGTAAGGATTTCTGGGAGGCAAGTTCAATGGGAATTACTTTGGAAATTTTTCCTTAGGGGCACAAAATTTAAACTTACACCACTGTGGAAAGATTAGCACTGTTGAAATTGAACTCCCTTGGTGAGAGTAGCAGCAGAACAGTATCTCCTGTTAAACCTGCTGTCGGATTCCGGCTAACTCAATCTCAATTTCTTTGCTTTTTAAAGCCCCCCGAAGCTTTATAAAATGCCGCTGATATACTTTCTCTTATGACACAGATCAGTACTGTCATATAGGAAAGTATTCCTTACTCTATCTCCATATTTCCAATATCAGCACTGTCTTCTTATAATATTTCAAATCAGTAAAGTCTTTAGTCATAGAAATCATGCACTGCACTATTCAAGCTTTCAAACTGACAGGTCATTTGACAAAACAGAAAAAAAATCCATGGTAAATCCAGTGTGTTGTAGAGCTGGATTCCTATTTGTTTTGTTTTGTTTTTCGTTCTTTTCCTTCTCTTAAACCATTTTTACATCACTATCCCTCATGTGCTTTATTTTTTCTGTGTTAACCTTTTATGTGTTCTATTTCATCTTTGGAAACTATTCAGGGATTCCTGGGTGGCTCAGCGGTTTAGCGCCTGCCTTCGGCCCAGGGCATGATCCCGGAGACCCGGGATCAAGTCCCATGTTGGGCTCCCTGCGTGGAGCTTGCTTCTCCCTCTTCCTGTTTCTCTTTTAATAAAGACACACATAAATACATGTCTCTTATGAATAAATAAATAAAATCTGTCTGTCTCTCATGAATAAATAAGTAAAATCTTTTTTAAAAAAAGGAAACTATTCAACTTCTTTTATTTTGCTTACTGAACTCATTGATACATTTTATTATTTGTTGGCTTCTTTTTCTTAGCTTTTGTTTCCTATATAATATGTTCTAGCTATGCAGGAATTTCTTTTATACCTTAAGCACTATGCTCTAGCCTTCAGCCTCTCCTTGATTCCATTTACCTTTACTCATTTTCACACTTTACTTATTTCCTCTCTCTCTCTCTCTTTTTTTTTCTCTATTCTGGACTGAATTGTGTTGTTTCAAAATTCATATGTTGAAGTCCCAAACCCCAGTAACTCAGAATGTGACTATATTTGGAGATAGGACATTTAAAGAAGCAATCAAAGTAAAATGAGGTGATGTATGGGCAGCACTAATCCACTATGATGGGTGTCCTCTACAGATAGGAGATTAGCACACTGACCACACAGATTGAAGGATGACCATGTGAAAACATAGCTAGAAGGTGGCCATCTGCAAGCCAAAGATAGAGGCCTCAGAAGACACCAAACACACCAATGCCCTGATCTCAGACTTCAACCTCCATAGCTGTAAGAAAAAAAAAATGTCAATTGTTTAAGCTACCCAGTTTGTGGTATTTTGTGATGATGGCTTTAGGAAACTAATTTTCTGTGTCCATCTTTCTTCTCCTTTATATTCCTATTAGAACTCATCATTGTTTTTCGAATATTCAAAGCATCAGAGAAACTCTAGGTGTTCTTCACTTTTCTTTCTCCTGTTTATTCACTTATCTTCCCCTCCATTGATCAACACACAAAATATTAAAAATATTTCCAAAATGTGTGTTTTGCTCAAAGCATTGTTCTGAGAGGGTTTCAAATTCTCTGGAGTATAGTTTCATCATCTGTAAAGTGGGGATAGTAAAAGTATTAATCTCATATAGGACTATTGCAAAGATTTAATGTATTAACCCATAATATGTCTAGAGCAGTATCTGGCAAATAATAAACTAAAGTAAATATTGAGTGGTTCCATTATTATTACTGCTCTTTCATTCAACAAGTATCCACTGGGTGCTCATTCTGTGCTGGAAACTATATTCATGGAGCTCATGGTCAAGTGGGGAAACATGAGACTATATACAAACTAAACAATAAGAAATACTATTAGATGTTGTTAAGCACTATGCAATCAATTTTTAAAGGTGATATGATACAAAATGATGGGGTAGCTATTTTAAATTGAGTGGTCTTTAGGGAAGTCACTCTTAATTCTGGCAAAAAGAAATAAAGGAGGGAAGGAAGGAAAGAAGGAAGGAAGACCATCCATGGAAGGCTCAGGTGACAATGGAGAAAAAGGCAGTGGGAATAGTTGGTGCAAAGACCCTAGGTTGTGCCTGAGTCGGTGATTTTAGGAAGCTGAAAGAAGGCTAACACTACAGAGAAGTGGATAAGAAGGCAAGTAGCACAAAATAGGCTGACTGAGGATTTAGGAAAGGCCAGTTCATATTGGACCTCATAAGCCACTGAGACATTGATAGGTTAAGCAGCTAGCTGATATCAGTTCTGCATGCTATTTTATAAAAAGAGCATGAAGAGCTCAACTCAGAAATGCTTGGAAACCAGGGCTCAAGCCACCAAGAGTCTTTCTGTCTGTCTCTGTCTCCCCACAACTTGTTTCAGCATCGTCTGCATCCAATTCATCCTGTCCCTCCAGTCTATTGTGCTCTGAGAGGGGCATTTAGAGGAATTCTACTTGGCTTAGTTTGGGTCTCAAGTCCATTACTGACACCATCACCACCATGAGTCACAAATGTATCCCTGAATCCAGGGGAATGAGAGATCCAACTAGGATCACAAGGTTTGAAGGAGTTCCCCAGAAGACAGAAGGTGCCAGAATAAAACAATAAATCTCTATAGTCTGAAAAGAAACTCTTAATGGGTAGCAAGTGTTTAGGAATATGGGATTGGTCTTTCCCTTGGGCTGCAAAAGGGTGCTCAGTGGGGGATAATGGGAACCATGGGACTGTCTAGCTCTAGGAAAATACTGCTCTGGCCAGCCTCACTCTGTCCTCTCAGTCTGAGCAGGTTTAATACAACTTGTAATAAGGTGTCCTAAGTATTCTCTATCCTTATGTCCAGATTTTGCAAAGTCTCTTCGTGACAAGGTATTATTATTTTATTAGCAATTCAGAAACTTGGGGCTTTCCCAGACACAAGCACTGTGCATTTTCTGGCTGGTCTTCTTACCCCTAGGACATAGGATATGAATGCTGGGAAGCTGGTTGGGCCTGGTGAAGTGCTGAGCTGCTACGTAGCACATTGCCAAGAGATTGGGGATTCCCTGGAGAGGTAGTGTTAGTGCCTTGTGTGCTTTACAGAAGCTGCTGTAAGCTCAAAGGCATGTCTCTGATTGCAAACAGATACCAAAATATAAAATGTGCGTTCTCTATTATCCCAATCCTAGGAATTTACTAGGAAGAGACACTAGAAAAGTAGGTCAAAATACATATGCAAGGATGTTATTATAGTAAAAAAATAATTTGGAAAAAAGAAAGGGACATTTTGGGTAGGGAGTCTGTTTAATGCATTGTCTGCCATTATAAGCATTTATTTCCTAACTCTAAAGGACATAGCTACTGGAATATCTTCCCATAATACAAAAATACCCCTATTTTAAGGTCCATCCCCCACCTCCACCATGCCAATCCACAGAGATAGACTGGCAACAGCTATTCAGTTATTCATTCAAAAAAGACTTATTGTATGGTTTTGACCTCTGTAGATGTTAGAGATCCCAAGAAATCATAGGTCTGGTTCTTTACTATTTAGGATAGTGCTGCTATGAACATTTTAGGATATGCCTTTGGTTGAATATATGTAGGCCCTATTGTATATACACCAAGGAATGGAATTGCTGGGCATAACATATGCCTATGTTCAACTTTAGTATATGCTAGAATTGTGCTATTGAAAATAAATATGATGCAAACCATGAACATATTGTAAAATTGTCAGTAGTTGTGTTGAAAAAGTAACCTGTTCTAACCAGCTGAAACTGGTAAACTACCAAGAACTTTGAATCGCTCCAAAATGCCAGTCCTTCACTGGACCTAAATGAAGACTTTTCCTAACCAATGACCATGTTCTCAGACCTACGAGTAGCTCAATATGAGGAGAGGGTAACACAGGTGTTGTTGCATGGGATGACAAAATGCTGCAGACATAAACAAGATTTTACATGATTTTATAGACATGGAGGACTTTATCATTTAAATCAGTATTTCTGAAGTGTTTTGAGTGCATATGAATCACCTGGGAAGCTCGTTATAAGAACAGATTCCAAATTGTAGGATGTAAATCTTTAACAATGATTCTGCTGTAGGAGGCCCAAAGCCCACATTTAGAAACGTACTGTTGTATTTTGAGGAAACCTAAGAAAGTTTGGAACGGGTGAAGGATATTCCAAGTTTATTTTATTTTGTTTTTTAATAGCTCCCTTCTAGAAACACTTAGCATGAATTTCACAGGGTGTGACTGGAAGTAATTTAAAACCAATACAAAGCTGCAGCAATTGTTCAGATAGGGAATAATAAGAGCCTGAAATTGGGTACTTTGGGCTAGAGATAAGAGAGGGTGAATTCAAGAGATATTAGGACTATCTGAACCTAGTGTGATGTAGAAAATGAAGTCAGGAGAGAGACATGGAGTCTGGCTGCAATTGTTAGATGGACCATTGTGCTATTATTCATCAAGATAAGAAATACGAAGGGGAAGTGGAAAATAAATGTTTGCCCATTCCAATGCAGAACATGAGCATGCTATTTGAATAGCCTATATTGTCAGTTTCTCTCAACCCATCTGCCATTTCTGGCTAGCAATGGTCATAATGTGAGCCATTGTGATATTGGAAATGGAGGGATTAAACAGAAATAGCAAGAGCTACTATTGCCTCAGAGAGGTTTAATGCTCTGACCCCTGAAATAGCCTGAAAAGCCACATTTAATTCTTGTGACAAGTTAGAAAAGATTTTTCTAATCAGAATAACTGCATACCTCTTCCTTTCCTCAAAGTTTCTAGAGAACCCAAAAGAGATCTGATTCCTCAGGGAGAGCATGGCTACTGGAGAGACTTCAAAGAATAATCAAGTTAAGAGTATTCAAGTTAAGTACAACATTATATCCCTCCTGGGGTTGACAAGAAAAGCTTTAGACTTACCAGAGATTAAGAGTAAGGGCACCAAAGCCAGAAACAAACCTGGCAGTGTCTATCGGAGCCCTTGATATCATGGAATGAGGCCTTATTCATACTGTAGTCAAGAAAGTCTTTAGAAAGTTCTCAATGAAAGAATCTTTCCAGGTTTTGTTGGTTTGAGATTCCACACTTGGTTGTATCCTACTGGACTATTAAAATCAAAGTTCTGATATCCAGAATGAAGAAAATTAGAGAAGCAGTCCTTCTTTAACAAGTTGTATATGTGTGCACTGCACATTACCATAGCATGTCTTTCAATAATCAGTTACACAAATGCAATAAGCTGTTTTTGGACTAAATTGTTTCCTTTTCTGCAACACCTCAAAAGGTACATAACAGAAGCTTTCCCTACACTTGCAGAGAGTAACTGGAAAGGGTATGAACACTATACTGTCTCCCTCTGTGAGCTTTCTATCTCTTGCTAGGATGGAATCTGAAACCAAACTTCTATAGTGCTATAGCTCAGATTTTTCATGATTGCAAGAGCTGCCTCTCAGTGTTAAAAAAAAAAAATCGCTTTAAAATTTGGCTGGTATTTCTGCTTGCATCTAAGCTGTGATCACTATAGGATTTAGAACTGAAAAGTATCTGAAATATATGCATTCAGGTCAAGGACAATGAGCTAGGCTATCCATTTACACTGACTGGCTTCCAGATACCTGCCCAAATCCCTTCTTAAGGAATCTCCAATAAGCAACATTGAAACCAAAGAGAGGTTTCTCTAGTGCCTGTTGGACATCAAAGAGCTGAAGCTTCCGTAGCTTGGTGCCAGCTCGGAACTGGCAAGAACAGTGGCAGCAACATCAGCCTTGGAAGTGTCCCAGTCCTTCCTGCAGTAACAGTGATGCCTTTGAAATTTTGGCAATGAGCTACAGTTTGGGGATCAGCAGTGATAGGACACATCATTTAGTGAGACAGAGCTAAAGCGAAAGAAAATGGTGGAACTCTTCTGGCCACCCCTTCTCAGTTTTCATCAATCCTTCTCCATGCTTCAGTTTCTAAACATTAACATGCAAGAGGATGTTTAGTCTTCAAGAGCTCTTCTCTTATCTATCCATACTCATTTCATAGGTGATACCATTTTGTTCATAGCCAGAGTCTTGCCATACCCCACTGATGATCACATTTATACATCCAACTTAGATTTCTCCCTAGATCTCTTGATTTGTTTATCCAAACAGCTGTTTGCTCTTTCCATTTGGATATCTAATAGGTATTTCAAACTTACCATACCCAAAAGCAGATTTTGATCTTCCTAAGTCCCCTCCTTCCATACTTTTTTCCTTCTCTGAATAGCAACTTTGTTCTTCAAGTTGTTCATACCAAAAATCTTAGTCACCCTTGATTCCTCTTCTTGTTACATCCCATATTCTGTCCATCAGCAATTCCTCAGAGTTTTAATCCTCGAAATATATCCCATATCCACTCCACGTCTACTGCTACCACTTGTCCCTCCAGCATGTCTGATCTAGACTACACATATTAGCTTCCTTGATGGTCTTTTGGCATCTAACTTTATTAGTGGGTATGCAATGGACAGAACCTTGGAATGGAAGTCAGGATACCCAGGCTCTGGTCAGAGATCTGTCTCTATTTGGATGTGTGACTTTATGGAGTACATTATGGAATGGGTCTGGGCTCAACTCTCTTTTGTAAACTGAAGTTCTTTTTTACTCCAAGGGTCTACTGAGTCCATGACATAAGCTCAACCCCTTCCTAAAGTAAAAGAAATGCCACTAAAGTCCTCTTCTGTCCTGAAAATGATAAGAAGCGTATCAGTGTAGAAAGAGTGGATGAGGGCAGGAACCAAGGAACAGGAACTACCTAAAGATAATTCAGGTCAACTGATACAGAATGGGATTCAAAATCTAGGAAAAGAAATAAGTGCTCACTCATTTATACTCAGCTTCTCCCATCCTGGGATAGAGAGGAAAAGGCCCAGGTCCATTAAATGCTTCGTTGTCACTTTACCATGAATTGGCTTCAACCAAGTGCATTAGGAGAGGAACTGTCAAGTCTGATGATGTCCTTATCTACAGCAGGAAGAGTAAAAGTGATGTTCAGTTTAAGGATGTCTTAACTACTGTAATTATAACACTAGTTTACTTTAATCTTGAAAATATCGCTTCTCCATCCAAACTCAGACTGCACTGAAAACGACTTGCTTTTCTTTTTTCCCTGAGCAGGCCAGATGAACAGGAGTGCATTTTCACAGTGCTCCTCTGGGTAGTCATGTGGACAAATGTATGCAGCAAGGTTTTTTCAAGTAGATTAAGTGAAGGGAAAAGTTTAACACAGAGGCTCAGCAATTCTGCTAGGATCTCACTTGCAAACAGCCATGAAAAAAAAATCACACAGGAGGGAATGGCTGATGCTTGCTGTCTGCTACAGGGCATCTCAGAAGCAGCAAAGGAAACCACAGACCTGGCCAAGGATTGTTGCATCTTAACTGGCTTCCCTGGGGAACTTAGTGCCCGATATTATCTGGGAACTGGATGGAAAATGACCGATATATAACACTCCTTCACAGGTATATAGTGCTTTTCATATTCAAAGCTCTTTAATGCTTCCCTTAGGAATCTTGTGAGATAAGAGAAGAAGTGATTATATCCCCAGTTTGTGAAAGAGAGAATCAAAGCTGAAGGGTCAAGCAATTTGCACAGAAAATAATTGGAGTCAGTGTCCAAGCAACATCAGGCCTCAGGGGTTTCTGATGTTGAAGCCAGAGCACAAAAAAATGAGACCCAGAGCCTGGGTCTTGGAAACTTCTATCAAAAAAGTACTCAAGCCAGGTCTCGAAATTAAAAGTGATTGGACAAAACTCAGTCATGGTGCAGAATAATGCAGGTAGATCCATAACTGAAAGGACAAATAAGTGGCTCTCTGCTGAAAATTTAATTTCCTAGAGCTTATTTATGTAGGCATATAGCCATTTGATGAACATCAGCTACGCATTGGTAAGAAAGCAGAGATTAGAATCAAGAAAACCGGATGCTTGAATTCATCTCCAAAGAATAGTTGGAATATTTCAAAAGGAGCTTGAAGTTAACTTGAATTAACAAAAGCTTAAATATAAACCCCCTTCCTCTGTATCTAGCCTTTTTCTTTCTTTCTTCCATTCTACTCTTTTTCTCTTCCATGCTTCTGGCCAAAAGAAGGAATTATAGGAGAAAAAAAAATAAGTTGGATCATCTTAAACTTTAAGACTATAAGAATTCTCACTTCTTAGCTATGATTGAATCTCATCCATAAATAAAGATATCTCCATTCAGGCTTCTCTGATGCTTGCTTGAGAAGAACATGCTCTGGTAAGTACCCCTGAATCACACCTGCAAGTACATACATATCACTGGTGACTGATGGAGGTACAGAATGAGGCTTAGAGGTCAGAATCCCATGGGTTTAATCCCTGATCCACTACCGTGGATCTTAAGATATAAGAAAGTAAGCCTTAATACAGTAGTCCCCCCATGTCTGTGGGGGATGCGTTCCAAGACCCCCTGTGGATGCCTGAAACCACAGATAGTAATAAAGACGATGTATACTATGCTTTTTCCTATACACACATATATATGATAAAGTTTCATTTATAAATTAGTTCCAGTAAGAGATTAATAATAAAACAAGACCATTATATACTATAAGAAAGATTATGTGACTGTGGTCTCTCTCTCAAAATATCTTATTGTATTGTACTTACCTTTCTTCTTGTGATAGTGTGGGATGATACAATGCCTACATGATGAGATGAAATGAGGTGAATGACATTGGCATTGTGATAGCGGTAGGCTACTATTGACCTTCTAACTATTTGTCAGAAAGAGGAATCCTTTGCTTCTGTGTTGTGGTTGACAGCCACAACTGAAAACTCAGATAAGTGGTGGGGGGCTACTCTATTCATAGGTATTAAACAGAGACATTGCTTCAAAAGTTTGTTGTTTCTTTGTTTCCCTGAAAATCGTATGAAATAATCTTCATAAATAAATTAGCATAGTAACTGATGGAAAGGAAATACTCAACAGAGGTTAGTTTTAAAACAGAGCATTTTGGCTTCTTCCTTCTAGCAAATTACACAAACTTAGTGACTTAGAACAACCCAAACTTACTACCTTACAGTTCGATAGGTCTCGCTGGTCTAAAATCAAGGTGTCTGCAGGGCTGCATTCTTTTCTGAAGGCTCTAGGGGAATCCACTTCTTTGCCTCCATCTTCAAAGCCAGTAATGTTCCAACTCTGTGTCTTTCTTCCATAGTCACATCTCCTTCTTACTCTCTTCTGCCTTCCTCTTTCATTTTTAAGGACCTCTGTGATAGCATTGGGCCCTCCTGGATAATTCAGAACACTCTCTCCATCTCAACTCATCCCACCTCACAGTTAGCACCTGTGGTGGGTTAAATAATGCCCCCTAAAAGATTTCCACATCCTAATCCTTGGAACTTATAAATGTTAACCATATTTGACAAAAAAAGGACTTTATGGATACAATTCAATTAACTGTCATGAAAGGAAAGATTATCCTGTATTATCAGAGTAGCCTCTAAAACAGGCTCATATGAGTACTTCTAAAAAAGAAGAAGGAAATAAGATGCATAGAGGAGAAGGCAAGGTGACTACAGAGGCAGAGATTTTAATGATGTAGACACAAGCCAAGGAATATTAACAACCACCAGAATCTGGGAGAGGCAAGGGACAGATTCTCCCTTAAAGCTTTGAGGGAAGTTCAAGACTGTCCTCATCTGGGCTTTAACCCAGTGAAACTGATTTTAGAGCTCTGGCCTTCAGATATGTGAGATAATTAATTTCGGTTGTTTGAAGCCACCAAGTTTATGGTAACTTCTTATAGCAGCAATAAGAAACTGATACTGCAACCATAACTCGCCCTGCAACCTCAATTTTCTTTCATCATGTGATATAACATGGTCCCAGGTTTTGAAGATTAGGACATGGACAACTTTGTGTTATCATTATTCTGCCTATTGCACTCCTTTAACCCATCAGTTCCATAAATACATTCCAACCATTTTTACATAACACATTGCACCATGGCTCTTCCTTTTAAATGCTATTGCTTAGTGGTTGAGAGTGTTGGTTCTAGAGTGTAACCTCTTCAACACCTACTACCTATGTGACCCAGAAAAGTGGCTGAATTTAGGTTTCTCACCAATAAAGTAGAGATAATGTAATTCTACCTCATAGGATGGTTAACTGATTAAATGATATAATACATGTGAAGTTCTTAAAATGTTGTTTTACGCATACAATTTTACAACTCCACCATATAGTATTATTATTATCCTTGTTATCATTATCATCCTTATCAACATCTAGGTAGTAGAAGGAGTATGGGTATATCAGTTTTCTATTGCATACTAACAGAAAATTATGGCTTAAAACATAATTTCCTGTTTTATAATCACATGGATCATAAATTTTGGCTGAGCTCATTTGGGCAATTCTTCTGCTGGTCTCACTTGAGCTCAATTGTGTGGCAGCACTTGGCCCAGTAGGCTGCATGGTCCAGCACAGGCTCGTTCCCATGGGTAGTGGTTGATACTGATGATTATAGCTGCTGCACCTTCAGGGAAATTAGCCCAGGCTCCTAAACATGGAATTCTCAGGAGGCCTATGTCTTGAGGCCTAGGCTCAAAACTCTCAAGTGTTGCTTCTGCTACTTTCTGTTTGTCAGAGCAAGTCCCAGGACAGCCCAAATTCAAGAGTGGCAAAATAGATGCCACCTCTGGATGTGAGGAATAGAAAAGGAGCATGCATAAGTGATGGGAGGAATCTGTGGCCATTTCTTGTATCTACTACAATAAGTTTGGGGAAGATAGCCTTGGATCTGAAAAATTGTACATGCATGACCTTGGGAAAATCTCATAACCTTCGGTACATAACAGCATTTCAAGGCCTATTATGTGCCAAACACTATGCTAAAGTCTAGAGATACCAAGAGAGTCTGAGACCTGCTCCCTGCCCTAAAGAAAGTAGTTTGTAAAATCAGTGTAATATTTATCTTAAAGAACTAGTGTGAGGACAAAATAGATAATATGTAAGAAATATCTAGTATAGTGACTGGCAGTACGTGGCATGTAGTAAGAGCTCAATAATCATGAGCAATCATTATTATCTAATTTTCACAAGAATGACCAAATTTCACTTATAAATGGGTATGGAAGCTATGTTGTCTGTATTAGTCTGCTCAGGCTGTCATTAACAAAATACCATAGACTGGATGGCTTAAACAATGGAAATTTATTGTTTATAGGTCATAGGTCAGGAGGCTGAGAAGTCCAAAGTCAAGGTGCCAGCAAGGCAGGTTTCATTTTGAGGTGTCTATTCTTGGCTTGTAGGAAACTGCTATCTCACTGCATCATCACATGACCTCTTCTTTGGGTATGGATGTGGAAAGAAAGAAGCCATCTTGGGGCTCTCTTCTTATAAGGACACTAATCGCATCTTGAGGGCCCCACCCTCACAAACTCATCTAACCCTAATTACCTACCAAAGGCCTCATCTCCGAATCCCATCACAATGGAGGCTAGGACTTCAACATAGGGATTGGGGTGGGGGTGGGGGGTTGTGCACAAACATTCAGTCCTTAACACCATTCAAAGCTTTCCATCTTTCAGTCCCAGAGGATAAAAAGCCTGCATGTGAGGTCTTTAGTGGCTTCAAATTGGTTCCACAGCATCGACTTGGAGCCATCTTTTAAGTAAACATTTATAATCAAAACTAAAACTTTGCATTCAACCTCAGATTTGTTCTAGAAAGACAACTGAATGCATGGTGCAATTACCAGAGCTATAAACACATAATGCACTAATTCACTCTTCAACAAGGACAGGTGTTTAAATGCTTTTCACTGTCCGGGGAGTGGCAAAGCCTGGGTAATAACTTCAGTCTCAGACACAGCTTATATTTTTTATTTTTTTTTTTGTTCAAAAGCTTATTGCAAATCCTGGGTGTCAGAATCAGGCGGTATGTATGGAAAGAACAGAACTGGGAGTTTGACCACCTGGCTTATAGACCCAGCATTAGCACTAACAAGCTCTGTGACCTAAAGGAAGCTAGCTAACCTCTCATAGCTTCGGTCTTAGTGCACAGTAAATGCAGAAATTGGCTTGGTGTTTTGGTGCCTTGCACCATGATGCCCTGGGGTACCATAGACCAGCAGCAGGAGTAGGAGACTTCGACAGCCCAAGAGCCCTCAACATCTATATCAGCCCAGCTTCCCCACCTTGTCTGAACCTCACCTGAGTCATTTGAAGAAAGGATCCAGTGGAGGAAAAAAAATGTAAATGGTTGGAATGTCAGCAGGCTAGATCAGAGAGTTCGAGCTTTAATGTGCTTACAAACAACTGAGGATCTTGCTGAATTTCAGATTCTGATGCAATAGGTCTGGGATGGGGCATTTCTAAGAAGTTCCTAGATGATGCTGATATTGCCTGTCCCCAGATCATGCTCTGTAGAGGAAGGGACTAGATTACAACATGAATCTTTAAGTCCAAATTTTCATTTACTGAAGAAAAATATTTCCAGTGCGAGTGCATGGGTATCAAATGAAAGAGACAAATGAAGCTTTGTAATCTTAGGGATATTCCAAAGGACCTCATATCCAAAAAGCTTTCCACCAGAAAAAGCAGGTCTGAAATTACATTTGGAGGGACAGGTATGCCTGAATTGACTTAGTTGAAGTCTGTAGGTGCCTCAACCTTCACGTGGAATTCAAAGCAAATCTCTTGGAGGGTTCAGTGCAATTCTATTACCTTTCCCATTGTTCTTTTCATTTTCTCACTCCTCTGCCCTGCCTGTTTCCAGGTGAGATGGGAAATAGAAGGAACAAAATGCCAATAATAAGAAAGGATTTTCTTGCAGTATTTGCAGTCCAGCTGGAATTGGGAAGTAACAGAAAATCTCACGAGCAAAGCAAATCGTGAGGCCATCCAATTTGGCAGAGCCCTGAGTGACTAAGAATCTAATGGGGAGGACACCTAACGGTTCAGGCCTCGTAAGGCTCCCCATCATTCATTTCGATACAGAAGTTTCCAGTCCATACACTTCCGGTTCTCCAACAAGTTGGGTAATTAGCTTACTATCTGCCTGGTCAGGGAACTCATCTTAAAACTATTATGTTCAGAGGCATAAACCTCCCTGATGAACCATATTATTAAAGGTTGCAAAGATAATCCAGAGACAAATAGTGTGCAAAGCCACATGAAAACTGCAAAGATGAATTAAATTACATTCCAGAGACTAAAGAATAAATTGGAAATGAGGCAATTTTTTATTCAAGAAGACTTCCTCTCAGTTCTTTCCAAATGTAAACAGGCGGCTCTCTGCAGAGGATGGGGTCACCCACTGCCTGGGGAAAGCAGCTTGAATTTTATTACCTTGGTGATCCCTGGCAGCATACACACTTCAGGAGGCACACACCCTGTTCCCCTTTACTTTGTCTCATGTGCTGGTTTCCAGCTCTCATAACATTTTAATTAAATTTGGGCTTGTCTTTCTCTCTCACCTTACTCTGCATCAAAGGAGAGGCTTTTCGCATGCTGCCTGGCTGGGGTCCCTGCAATTCTTACGTTCCAAAAGCAGGCTGCTTTGCCATACAAGGAGAGCGGCAATTAAATCAAAGCAGAGGTAACCTACAGCTTCTCAGAGAGATAGCTGCACAAAACTTCAATGTGACTTATATATGAAGGTAATGAATTCTATAATGCAAATTTATATACAGGGTCAAATAAGAAATGGCTCTGCATTTGATAGTACACTGGGTATTAGGTAGTTGTCACACAATAAATAATTCATCTGGCATAGTCACTTGCTATGTAAATGATAGTCTATGTATATTAACGCATTTAGCACTTAGAATAAAATGGACAGCTGGGGCCAAATGAATCTCTCTCTGGACATATTACCGTTACTGCTCCCCAGTGAGTTTAACTCCTCACTTCTGAGGATGGTAACGAGGATATTAATTGAATAGGGCACGGGATTCATTTTGATGAAGTCAGGGTTACACAAAAACAAGTGAATAATTTTAATACACCTTGATGGTATTGCTTTTGGCACAGTTTGGGTTAACAGTAATGACCCACATGTCAACTGTTTGGGATTCAATGGAATTTGGGAAAATAACAAAGGTTAGCTATTTTCAAGTGACAAACTCTATTTACATTCATTTTCCTTAAATGCCATTTGGCCACATGAAAAATACGTTTAACCTTCTAACCATTGAACCAGATCTTGTGGTTTCTTCCAAAGCAGCTATTTATGGAACCTCCATGTTAACATTTATTATCCATTTGGATACAAAATCTATGAAAGCAGAAATCATTTTCTCATTTTGCTTCATAATCAAATCATAAAAAAGAAATTTCCCTGTGATGTCTGAAGCTCTGTGAAATTCCCACCAAGACATGTTTGTTGCTGGTGGTATTAAGCAACATCTCCCCACAGTACGTCTATTTATGTTGGAGTGAGGTATATTTTGAGAAGTCATCGGAGCACTATTTAGCATCAGGATTTAGATGATCGATTGACCAACATGGCCAAGTGGAGATCTAGTCTAGGGAAATTACACAGGAAGGGAAATGGTAACCCCTGTGAAAGTACTCACCATAACAAAATCTTTTTGGCATTGGAGTCATACTCAGCCCCAGGACCGAAGAGAAACGTTTGTAGGAGCTTGTATAGTCACAGTTCATCCTGCAAAGGAGAACTGGTAGGATACATCTCAATTTATACAAAGGATGAGCAATTTGGGACTGGCTAATCAAAGCCTAAAGTCCACAAGGTAGCAATTAGGAAAGAACAATCTCAAGCAGGCCAAAACTGGAGGAACACAAGCTGAAGCTTGTCAACCACAGGTGTCCATAAAGAGGAAAGATCCAAGGGGAAGGAAGAGCCATTACAGACTCAAATGCTGTTTGGAGTCGCTGGGCTCAGGGAAGGCCTTCCAACTAACGAATCAGACCCACCAAGGAAAATCTCTCTATTGATTCACTTAAAATAGTTGATGCATGACTATAACTACATTTACAGAATCCCTTCAGAGGAACACTTAGAATAGAGCTTGACTGAATAACAAAGGGGTTATGTTATGCCAAAGCATGGCCACCACTGCCCTTCAACTTACACTGCATCCTACCCAGAAACATGCTAGAAATGGAATTCTGGAGACTGTAGTTCAGTGTGGGCAAGTTGCTACATCTAAAAGCCATCACAGAGCTAATATAAAAATTTATCTAGATTTATCTTAAATTTATCTAGATCCAACAACCCTCTAAATGTGTGTCTTCTTCTGGGGAGAATTTAGTAATTATATGAATGGAAGAGTGAATTGTATGAATTATGAATCATATGAATGATTTTATTTACTCATGAGAGACCGAGAGAGAGGCAGAGGGAGAAGCACACTTCCCAAGGAGCAGGGAGCCACATACAGGACTCAGTCCCAGGACTCTGGGATCATCACCTGACCCTTAACCGACTGAGACACTCAGGCACCCAATCTCCACTTTTCTATCTGAATTTGGCTACAAAGTAAACCCTGGCTTTGAGGTCTACCTGGTTCCCTGGCAGAGATCTAACCACAACTTGCCATTAACCCTAGGAACACCTAGGGTGTAAGAGGGTAGTAAGAGTTCTTTCTGGAAATCTCAGAGACAAGATAATCCCAATAGAGTTAATAAACTCTAACTTGTCATCGCTTGAAAAGGAAATACCATTTGGCTGATTTAAGTAGATTTGAAGACTTAAAATTCAGCCTAATGCTGCCCTCCACTCTTCCCATGTGGAAAGTTATATCATGGAAGTCACAAATGTAAAACACAAAGAATATAAACATATTGAAGAACAATTTATTATTACATTATGAAAATGGAATGAGAAATCCAGAACCCCTTGAATGTCTTGTGAGGAGAATAGACAGGAGGGATGAAAAACACAAAATATGAAAATATATAAAAGAAGTTTTTGTTAAAATGGAGGTTATCAAAATTCCACCTACAATCAAGACATTTATATCTGTGACACTAGTGGTAAATATATCTATTTCCTATCTTCATATATAAATACAGAATATACATCTGTAACATGGATTTGGTTTTCTTCTGGGGCCACAGAGCTAGAACTGTCAGTAGAATGGGAGATGAGAATGGCCGGTGTCACCAAAAGAAGGAGACAAAGAGGGACACCTGGGTGGCTCAGCAGTTAAAGTGCCTGCCTTCAGCCCAGAGCGTGATCCTGGAGTCCTGGGATTGAGTCCCACGTCGGGCTCCCTACATGGGGCCTGCTTTTTCCTCTGCCTGTGTCTCTGCTTCTCTCTCTCTCTGTTCTCTCATGAATGAATAAATAAAATCTTAAGAAGAAGAAGAAGAAGAAGAAGAAGAAGAAGAAGGAATAAGAAGAAGAAGAAGAAGAAGAAGAAGAAGAAGAAGAAGAAGAAGAAGAAGAAGAAGGAGACAGAGAGATAAGATGGTAAAAAGGAGAAACAGAGGAGCAGTGAATGAACAAGGAGAAGACTGATACAAGGCAAGGGAATGTAAAGGCAAAAGATAAAGAGAAGTCCTTTGGAGGAAGGAAAAAGAAAGAAGGAAATACAAAGATGAGAGAGGAAAATGGGGATAGGAGAACACAGTTGAAAATATTTCCAGAGAGCTCCACTGTATGAATGCACTGTTCTGAATCTAATACAGAAGAAAGACACAGAGGAGTAAGGAGGAAGAGAAATAAAATGTATGATAAAGTTTAGGAGATCCTATGCTAAGTCTTAAAATTAATGAGAAAATAATGAGTGGCTCACTGTCCTCCTTAGATCTTTGATCTAATTAGAAAAAAGCCAGAGAGAGTTTTTTGAGCAACACTGACTCGGGAACAAGGGATACACTTTGCAGTTAAGAGTCATACTTCTGCAATCCTTCTCCCCCCTTTCTTCTAGTGGCAAAGAGAAATCACACACATCCAACTTCTAGGAAGGCCTTTTCCATTCCTTCTCTAGGTTCTCAATCCACCAGGTGTTGTCCATTTCTTGTACCTTCAACTCCCCATCTACCAGACCCTTCCTTTCAGCAGCCAAAACCCACTGTGTCATTTTCCATCTGCCATGTCCCCACATCCCCTCTGGCTATTGCCATGCCTCTCTACTCTTTAGGGAGAGGAGATCAAAGAGTTCTTTAAAAAATACATCCCATCATGTTTCTCTTTCAAAACCCTCCAAGGCTTGCCGTTGTATTCTCAACATCTTTAACATTTGATCTACAAAGTATTGCCTGATCCAGCCCCTACCCACTCTCGCTCACCCACTATGTTTTCACCACATGGACCTTCTTTACGTTCCTAGAACACACCCAGCGACCAGTCCAGTTTGCCTGCACGTGGTCTTCCCTCTGCCCAAAAGTTTGGCCTAGACTTTCATATGCCATTCTTTAACTGAAATGTTACATCCTCAAAGAGGCCTTCCTTTTGACTAGAAAATAAATTATGCTATATCACAGCACTCTCTACTTCTATTACAACTCTTTGAGAATATATATTTTTGTGTGGAGATCGTTGTTGAATGTCTGCCTCTCCCACTAGAGTGTAAGAACGACTCTGTACTTTTTACTTCAGTGTCTAAAATAAATAAATAAATAAACTCACTATTCAGTCTAAGAGCAGATCTTATGAGTACAAGAGTAGGTGCTTCTAAGTTTTATCCAGGGATTTTTATGTGAGGAAGCTTAGCAATATCTGGAAAATTCATCATCTAAGTCAAATGTTTTCTGTAAAGGGCCAGATAGTAAATATTTGAAGCTTTGCTGGCTATGGAGTCTCTGTAGCAACCACTCAGCTCTGCCTAGAGGGCGAGAGCAGTCAGAACTAATACGTAAGCAAACAAGCATAGCTGTGTTCCAACAGAACATTATTTAAGAATGCTGAAATTTGAATTTCACATTATTTTCATATCACAAAATACTCTTCTTCTTTGGATTCTTTTTGAAATTTAAAAAATGCAAAAACTATTCTTAGATTAGGGGTCATCCAAAAACAGGCAGAGGGCTGGATTTGGCTTGTGGGATATAGTTTGTTACCCGATTTATGGTATAAACACTTGTCATCTAGTACTCACCTTCCCCTTTCCAACCTATACTTCATTGTAAATAAATGACAAAATAAGAATAACAAAAATAATGAATACTGCTTCTTAGCTCGAGAAAATACTCTGATCACAGTGCATACACACACTCTGTGAGTGTTTCTTCAATGGCCTTCCATTTCCTTAGACTTATGTCCTCCTTCTTTCACAGGCTTTACAAGGCTTCTGCAGGAGTTGGTTGAGCCCATTCCCCCAGTCTGTACACTGGCTATATCGGATATCTTTCCATCCTTGCTCTTCTCACCCTTGTTCAACTCTAGGCCTCCACTGGAGGCTGCTCTCACATTTCTAACCCTGCTCTTCCCAAGCTAGTGGTCACTACTTTTTTGGTGCTAGTTGACTATTCTGTGTTTCTGGATGCCCGTTCTCAGCCCATTTAGCAGACACTCTAGGTTGCGTACCCAGTAGCCATTTAGACCACAATGGTCAAAAGACACTGTGTGTAAGAAAAAGTTTTTAGAAAGTATTTCTGAAACATTCAGATTTGAAGAAATAAATCATAGTAAGTTAGAGAGTCCATAGATTTTTTTTTTCATTTAGAAAGGACTTGGCCAATAAGCTAATGAACATAAAATCAATTAGAAAACTTAATGCAGATATTATGCGTGTGTGTGTGTGTGTGTGTGTGTGTGTGTGTGTGTGAGTGACTTAAACACTTAGGAGACCTATTGAAGGTTGCAGTGCATACAGTGGTCCTCCTCCCAAGTCCTTCAAGGCCTTTGCACCCATCTCCCAGCTGCTGGAAAGATCGACTGCCACTGGTGCACAGTTGAACCTTCACTAACACTTACCCTCTGCAGGTAGGAACTTCCTCATCCAGGGCTATAAGCCCTGCCCTGTGCAGTCAGGGGTTATGACTATTAGATGCTGGGAGACAAAGGCCTGGCCTTCTGTCTAGTCAGGACCATTTTTAAGGCCATCCAAATTCTGGAATTTCCTCTGGAATATTGTCTGAATCTCAGATGCAATCAAATTGTAGAGAGGCAGTTCTACTTTACTCACTCGCTTAAGAGAATATCTCCAGAGAGTACTTCCCAATGCAATTCTCCCTTCAGAGTGTATTTCCAGGCAGACGAGGCTAAGACAAAGGTTAATTCTGAAAAAAAGTAGAGCATGTATATATATTTTTTATCTACTTGGTTGAAAATTTTATTTCTCAGGAGATGAATAAAAGAATATGAGGGAACTGCTAAACTTAGCTTATTTCTGAATATAATTTAAAAAAGGTAACAGCTTGCTGAAGTAGAAGGTATGAAAACAAGGAAAAAATATCATCTTCCACCAGATATTTTAAATAGTATTTTTTGATACATAAAAACAATAGATATATTCTTTTTTTCTGAAAGCCCAGAATAGGAACAATCCCAATTAAGAATAAAATATATTCAATTAAGATAGGAACAAAGTAGGCTCACAAAGAACTGTGATGAAATTATTTTTATAAACCATAATTTGCATTAGGACAAGAAAAGGATCACACAATAAAGAGACATAGAACTAAACTAAAGGGTTAAGCCTAAGATTAGCTAAAATATGCAAAAGAACAATAAGGGAAACTCAAGTTTTTTTTTTGTAGTTTTAATTTTCCCTCCTAAACTTTCAAGCTTGAAAACTACAGATTATTCCAATGTTTCCTTTACCAGCTCATTCTCCTTCTACATGTATACAGTTCCTGAAACCTAACTGGTGCTTAATGAAAGAGAGGAAAAAAGCAAAAGAACAAAGGAAGGAAGGGAGGAAGAAAGGAAGGAAGGAAAGGAGAGAGGGAAAGAGGGAGGGAAGGAGAAAGAAGCTCCAGAGAGAGGAAAGAGAGAAAGAAAGAGACAAGAAAGAAAGAAACGGAGTAAATACTGTAATTTGAAAAGACAACACAGAGAGAACAACATTGCTTGATCCTATTATGTTTGCATGTTATTAACTTAGGAAAATAATACTTGATATGATGAAATAAATAGTGTCAAAGAGAAACTGAAGTGCAAAAGAGACAGTATAATGGAAAAAAAAATATTTTGATTCCTTCAGAACTGGGTTCAAATCATAGCTTTATGACTTTGAACAAGTTGCTTTTTTTTGTTTTATAAATTTTTATTTATTTATGATAGTCACACACAGAGAGAGAGAGAGGGAAGCAGAGACACAGGCAGAGGGAGAAGCAGGCTCCATGCACCAGGAGCCCGACGTGGGATTCGATCCCCGGTCTTCAGGATCGCGCCCTGGGCTAAAGGCAGGCGCCAAACCGCTGTGCCACCCAGGGATCCCTGAACAAGTTGTATACAAATATTTTATAAATCTTTTTTAATGCCCTGGTGATTATAAAAATTATAAAATACATGAAATGATTGACATTAATCAAAATATTCTTAACTCTACTTTTAGCTAGTTATTATCTATTATCTGTTCATCATCCACCCATCCTATTCATTGCTTGAACTGTTCTGTCTGGTGTGTATCCCCTCCCATGCCTGCCTTAGGATTGGTTAAAATGATGTCTATCCATCAAGACAATTCTTGCCTTTGCTCATGTCTTCTATTTAATATGATGTCTTTCTACTTTTACTTAAATTTTCATTCGTACTCAAGTTAGAGTATTGATATTTTCTCTTGTACCTTAACCCTCAAATCTGCTTCTTCCTCATTTGACATCATCAAATCAGTTAGGAAAGGCTCATACTCATACTAGTATTTCAACAAATATTTATTCATTATATAAACAGGAAAAAATGTAGTAAGTATGCCAACGACATTCAGAGAGTTAAATTCCCTCCTCAAAATTCATATGAGGAACTCAGCACAGATTGTAATATGGTCCATGGACATGCTCAAGCTTATCTAAAAAAAAAATTCTTTTAAAAGATATTCTTAAAATAATAACGTCTAAAATTTTTGTAAAGGCTACAAGTAAGAAAGAAATACATTCTCCCTTTGAAAAACACATCAGATAGAAGTATACCTAATGGTCATCAGCAGCCCAGGGGCACTGAATAGGTATCATACAAGAAGAAAAACGGATTGTTCTTATTTCTGCTTATACCTGTGCTAGACAGGATGATTTTTTGTTTTATTAAGACTACAAATTGTAATTAGCACTTACAAGTATGGGGGGATATTTGCTTTTATTCTATAAAACGTGACTTAGAAATTCAAGCTACTTACAAAATGAAAACGGATATTAGCTGACCCATGGGCTTTTTATTTAATGGTCAGCTTTGGAATTAAAAGAAATAATATATTAATTCAATAATTGTTTGTTGTTGATACATCGTCAGCCAGTTAGGTTTCTAGCAGACATTTAGGCTTAAAGGTCAAGAGCACAGCTTTTAGTCCCCTAGAAAAAATGATGTTCTAAATGATATCTTGATGACCTATAGGAATTAATGCATTTCCTGAGCAAGCTCCTTAGATCACTGTTAGTGTTAGAAACAACCCTAATAATGTATAGCCAGCAGAGCATAAACATTGTAAAGATATGTGTCTTATTTGAAGCACTAAAGGTTAATTAAGAGGGGATGTATTTGCACTAGGAGAAGGAAGCTTTCCTTTAAAAACAGTATTAAGCACTGAATTAGCATAAGATTCCTAAACAATGCCAACACATAATTGAGACCACAAAACAACTTCCTGCTGAAATACTCAGCCCAGAAGAGCATTTCTCAGGCAGTTATGATTCTTCACAACAGGATTTATGAGCTAGGGTCGGTACTCTGAATTATACTAACCAACAACTGGAGGAGACTTCAGGATAATCTAAGGGCAAAGACCTCAGCGTAATAATTACTCCAAACTTTCAACGTGTACAGAATCCAAATAAAAAGCCTAGAAATATATATCATGTAAAGGTGACTGATGCTGGCAGAACCATAGAATACAGAGTCAGTGAAGTCCAGGCGTGGGAAACTTGACACAATGAAAAGTTATGCCGTTCTAAACTTCCCAAGACCAAGGACCTAGACCATTATGTAGCTGAGCCAATATTTCAGTCCCCTGGCTATTGGATTTCAGTTCGTTCTGTGCTATTAATATATTCTCCCCATTCATTTCTTGCTTTGCTTGCAGTGTGTGATTTTAATTTATGTACTCCCTTTATCTATTTAAGTCTTGGGTTTCAGACGGGATGTTATGTGTTTTTCTTTTTTCTTTTCTTTTCTTTTTTCTTTTTTTTTTCATTTACTGTGTTTTTTTATTAGTTTGAGTAAAATTTTATCTCTACTTTTATGACTCCTGTTTTTATTTTATTATTTCTAGGGTTTACATTCTCTACCTCAATAGCCTACTCTTCTGAGATCTTCTAAAGGCAGTTCTTATCAACATAGTCTCACTGAAGTCTAGTGATAATGTTTTATTAAATGTTACATTGAGGCTGAAATTCCCCACAGCAGGTAGCCTGGAATCATTACCAGTCTGAATATTTTCTGTACCAAGATGATAATGATAAACACAAAGCCTCAGTTGGAGGCTTACCACTTATTACTTAATCTACAAACCCCCTGCAGGTATATTTTGGTGTCTTCAAATGCCCACCCAAGGGCTGTACAAAAAGCCTAAGTCTAAAGTACATAAATAGTTTTTAAAAGGTCTCATTATACAACATAAGCTTTTGCTTTAGAGATATTGTGATCTTACTAACAAGAAGCCCAAAGTAACCAAGTATTTGAGAAAAAAAAAAAGTGCACACCACTAAGTGCCCCTTCTAAGTATTTTGAAAACTCTTCCTAAAATATTTTTCTTATTTCAGCTGAGAACCAAGGAAAATACTTCAAATTGCCGTTTAACGAAATGTTTAGATAAGGACAGTGAAAGAGTTTTTAAAAGAAGGACTGTCTCCAGACATCATAAATTCTGCAAGTCAAGCTGAGCGCTATTCAAGCTATAATGAGGACTACATGCCAGGCACAATGGGCCAAAGGGCTTGAACATCACCCTCAGCAAAAAGATGCTGAGAACACACATGTACATGAGAGCAGAGCATTTATATTCTTATCGGCACTTAGTGTCTCTAAGCTGCAAAGTCACGTAAAATCCCTTTCTTATAATATCATACAAACTTGCCAGATCTGCTTTCGTTTAAGAAAAAATATATATTGGATAGGCAGATAGGTTTTAAGATCAAAACAAAGAGGTGAGAGAGTCTAACAAAGATGCTGCAAGCCCCCTGTTCTTCCAAACTCATGCCAAGGAGGGTCTAAGATAGCAATCACAAAGAGAAGAATTTAATCAACTGAGAGTTGAAAAACAAATGCTCTCCCCATTTAAATTCCATTTCCAGATGACTATAGGAAGGAGGTTTCAAAAATCACCTTTTTACAAGACAAAGCTTTTTAATTTCCAAGTAAAATATTTATGCTGTTTGAGATATGGCTTGCTTTATAATAATAGCTGAGACACTGCCCTGCTTATCCACAGGGAGTCACAGGGAGTCCTGGGCAAAGCAGTTGATACAAATTGGAGGTGACCTGGGCAAGGATCTGATTGCACACTTTTGGTCCAGTGAGACATGCATTCAAAAGTGCCATGATGGGGCTGGACTGTGCTAAAGGTCGTGCATATCATAAGGAAAAACAAAATGTAGTGCCTGTCTCCAAGGAACTGATGAATTAGAATTTCTTGAAATAAGCAAAAGTTAGATATAACTATGATACAAAACAAAAGAGTTTGAAGAAGAGTCGTCTGCTGTGACCGAAGAGATCAAGAAAAGCCTAATGAATGGAAGAAATGGTATTTGATCTGGATATGAAAGCACAAGTGGTACAAAGTTTTGCTTGTGTGTGTGTTTTTAGTTTCTCATATCAACAGCACAAAATATACATTCATGGGAGGAACTTTAGAGAATATAAATAAGCAAAAAGAAGAAAACAAATACTCTAACCCTCAAATATAGCCTGTGTTGACATTTTGGTGTATATGCTCAGAATAACTTAGTTACACGTTAAAATTTAGTTAACACATGTAACTTAAAACATTCTACTATTAGAACTGATAGAATGGATATGATTGACATGGAGATATATTCATGATTGTTAAGTGAAGATTGGTTATTTACACATACATGCATATAAATATATAAATTGAATCATACATGCTGTGGTAAAATAAGATTTGTATTGTATTTTACATATTTTTTAAAAAAGATTTATTTATTGAAGAGAGAGAGAGCACCAGGAGGAGGGGCATAAGGAGACAGAATCTGAAGGAGCAGACTCCACACTGAGCATGGGGCCAGAAGTGCGGCTTGATCTCACAACCCTGAGATCTTGACCAGAGCTGAAATCAGGAGTCTGGCACTTAAATGACTGTGTCACCCAGGCACCTCAGATCTGTTAGATTTTAAAATTAACTACACTTCTTCTCCCTTCATCTCTCTCTCTCTCTCTCTCTTTCTTTCTTTCTTTCTTTTTCTTTATTTCTTATTTCTTTCTTTCTTTCTTTCTTTCTTTCTTTCTTTCTTTCTTCTTTCTTTCTTTCTTTTTTTTTTGGAAAAGGGCTTTAAAAAACATTTCTAACTTAATAAAATACTTAACAGTTTTTATGCCCTGGTTAGTTAAATAAAAATCAATAAGATAATATCTGCTTCATTACCACAAAGTTGGTGAGCAAATTCAACCACTTAGGACAAACCTGGTTTACAACTTCAAGTGAATGGAAGTCTTCTACAATAAACATTCTTATAACTGTGGTTTCATAGAACAAACATGTTGTCTCAAGGTTATAAGCCAACAATTCCGGAGGGGGGAAAAAAACTATTGAAGTAGAATTATGAATTTTACACAAAGCCTTTGTCCTTTTTAGTAAACAGAAAGAAACTCAACTTTATGATGACAAGATACAAGAAAAGTATAGATTTAACTTAATATTTATGGTAATGGAATGCAAATATTCTTTAACCTTCTTCCTTATCTTTCTAAACAAAGGGTAATAGCCAAGTCTCTGCTTTGCATTCTCAGAGACTCACAATGTAAACAGATTATTAAAGCCAAAATTTTCCACTAAGCACCATTTGAAAATTACGGCATATGGTTTCAACTATAATTTTAATCAAGACAGAATCAAAGTATTTGGGCCTTTATAATTTTCTATTTCCATAATGCATACTGTTGAATAATATAGTGTTTTACTTAACAATATAACAAACACATCAATTCCTACCAGGGATTAATATAGTATCATTTTAATGGTTGCATTATAGTCCATTCTAGTAATAAATCATACTCTAATGAACAATTATCTTATTGTTAAAAATTGTAAATGTCTCCAATTTTTCATTAATATTAATGCTTCTGTGGCTATCCTATTATGAAATACTTTTTTATATATGAGCATATATTTTTGCATCTCCTCATAGTTGTTTCAGTTAATCACTGAAACGGGGAAACTTTGGCACAAATATGCCCACTTTAAAGGTTATTCTTCAGTATTGTCCAAATGCTTTCCTGAGAATTGTATAAATTTATTCATTATAAATTCCCCAGAAGGATGTTACAGTGTCTATTTTCCCACAAACTTTTAAACACTGGGTACTACCATTTTTCAAAGCTATCTCCCAACTTTTGGATGAAAAGTGGCATTTGATATTGTTCTTTTAAAAAAATTATTTATTCATGAGAGATACAGAGGCAGAGACATAAGCAGAGGGAGAAGCAGGTTCCTTGGAAGGAGCCTGTTGCAGGACAAGATCCCAGGACCTGGGGATCATGGCCTCAGTGGAAGGCAGACACTCAACCACTGAGTCACCCGGGTGTTCCTAATATTGTTCTTAACTACATTTTATTTCTAGTAAGGCTTTGTTCCTTTCAAAGTTATATTTGGGTCATTTGGGTCATTTTTATTTGCATGTTTTGAGTTATTTGCATTTGCATGTGATTTGCCCATTTTGGGAACTTGGATTATAGTTTCCCCATATTCAGTGCTTCTCCTCCCTGAGGTGCTTCTCCCCTGGAGAGGGATACATCCCCCCACCAGTGGACTCAGGTGTAGCCACACAAATTGCTCAGCCAAAGAAACTGGAGTGAAAGTAACATGCCTCTTAACGGAAATATTAAGAATTAGCTCTTCATTTAGATTTTCTCTTTTCTTCTGCCATGAGACTGATATCTTAAAGAAAAGCTGTGCCTGGGGAGAAGTGTTCTGGGGGAGAAGCTATTCCTGAGAACAACAACCATTGTCACTATAAAATGATCATGTAATGTGGTGAGAAGTAAAATTTTATTGCTGTGAGTCAGTGATAGTTTGGGGTGACTTGTTTTCTTAGCATAACCTAGACTTTTGTGAATAATTTAAAAACTTGAACCAAAAGTGAGCAATAACAACGACAACGAAATAAGTGACACTTAGTTCAGGGCTGGCAAGTGGTCAGCAAATAAATTATTATCAGAGCCTAATGGATGGCGATCTGTGTCATGCAATGGTGAAACATTCCTAACTTGGAAGTCAGATTTTGAATCCAAGGAGTGCATTACTTAGTGAAGAACCTGGAAACAGAATGGTACTAGCATGTCTTGGTTACTATTTGGTTCATCTAGCAAGAAACTTTAAGAAGGAAATGAAGTTTTAAAAGAATTTACCAGCTTGCCACAGAGAAAATATGGTCTAGAAATATTGAGATCACAGTGTTGTTAGATGCAACTAGTTTTCATCACCAACTAGGGAAAGAAAAGCTGAGAAAGCCTTTGAGTGACAAAGGATAATTAAAATTCAGCTTCATAGCAGGGTGCAAATCAAAATTGTTGAAACTAAATTGGTTGTTAACACCCAGGAAATTCACGTAGAAGAGGCTAGAGGGATGACTTTCTCAAATCTCAGCCTGGTAAATTCAAGTTCCCCATGATTAAGTATATAGTCAAGAACTGAAAACATTGTGGATGTGAATCCTATACATGATGCTAATTGAAAGAAAATAAATGAGAAGCTGAATATGTTTTTGAACTGAATGATCAAAATTGCCAGTGACCTGCCCTCAATGAAACTATGCCTGTTTGAGAATTAAAATAACCCTACTGAACATAATAATTAAGAAAGCTTAAGGAAAATATGTATGGCACAGCAAAAGAATCAATCACCAGAATGAAAAGAACCCATAAAATGGGAGAAAATATTTGTAAACCATATATTTGGTAAGGGGCTAATCTCTAAAATATATGAGGAACTCATACAATAACAAAAGAACTAATAACCCAGTAAGGTTTGTTAGGACTTGAATAGACATTTCTCCAAAGATGACATACGAATAGTCAACAGGCATATGAAAAAATGCTCATTGTCACTGAGCATCGGGAAACTTCAACCTGGAACCACAGTAAGATAGTGCCTCATGCTTATCAAGATAGCTATTAACAAAAAACCTAAACAAAAACAAACAAACCTAAGACAAGTATGTGGAGAAATTGGAACCCTTTCACACCATTGGTGGGAATGCAAGTAGAGGAAAACAGTAGAGGCTCCTTAACAGATTAAAAATAGAACTACCATATGATCCAGCAATCCAACTTCTGGGTATAAAGGAATTTAAATCAGGATCTCAAAGAGATATCTGCACTCCCATGTTCTTTGCAGCACTGTTTACAATAGCTAAGAAGTGGAAACAAATGTCCATCAACAGATGAATGGATAAGGAAAATGTGATATATACATACAAGGGAATACTATTCAGCCCGTAAAAAGGGAAGTAGTTCTAAAATATGTGCTGACGTGCATTGACTTCAGGGACATTATGCTAAGTACGACAAGCCAGAGACAGAAAGACAAGTACTGAATCAGTTCACTTATATGAGATATCTAAAATAGTCAAATAAATAAAATCAAAGACTGGAATAATGGTTACCACAGCCTGGGGGAGTAGAGAAGGAAATCAGGAATTTTTAATAGAGAAAATGGTAAAAAGTTTCAGTTAAGTAAGATGAAACAGTACTATACATCTGCTGTGCAATATCCTACCCATAATTAATAATAATGTACTTAACTTTTGTACACTTAACTTTTGCTAAGGTGAAGGCTTTCATGTTAAGAGTTCTTGCCACAATAAAATAATAATAATAATAATAATGTGTTCTCTGTAATCGCTGTTGTCATTTCAGAAATAGTAGAGGAGGAAAAGGGAAAAGGAAGAAATTCTCAGAGAAAAGGGACAAGGACCATAGGAAAAAATGGTCTGGGTAGGTATTCCCAAGGAAGATGATGAAAGTTTATACAAGAATATTCCTCATCTACAAACGAGGGGAAATTACATCTATCTTGTGGAGTTTCAGCTTTGCTGCAGACTGGAGACTGATATATCCCTCCATTTTGTTTCATTTCTCAAAGAGAATTGTACTGTGGGGTGATCCATTCCTGCTCCAACAGTGTGTGCATGTTGGGATGATAGAACACAGGACATATAATTTGTATTTAGTTTACAAGTTTCCAGTTTAAGAGGCACCTTAATTCACACTTGATACAGGGACAGTGTAGCAGCTCTCAGAGATCTGAAGTTTAAGGTCATTGTTAAAATTGGATGAGTATTGGGTTTTATCCCTCAATGGGAGTGGCAGTTTAAATTACTACCGTTCACTCATATTTGGTACCCCTCCATATGGTAACTCCCCATAGGCAGATTATAAACTCTTATCCTCTGAAATTTAGGGATGGCCATATGACTTGCTTTGATCAATGAAATATGAATGGAAATAATACGTGTTACTTCCAAATGGAAGCTTTAACAGTAAGATCATGGTTCAGAAACTCCTTTGCTACAACAATAGATTCCAGAAAAAGGTTGCTCCATTAGCTTGGATCCCATCAGGAAGACAAGATGGAGAACAGCTCTAGCTAGCTCATGATGGACATGAAGCATAAGTGAGGAGTAAATCTTTATGGTTGTAAGCCAATCAGCTTGTGTGATATATTTGTTGTCCCAACATGACCTAGCCTACCTATCCTGATTAATACACGTCTTATCTTTGCTCAATTTATTATATGATTTTTAAATTGACATATACATTTGTATATGAAATACGTTTGTATATACATACACACACAAAATGGTTTTTCATAACAAATACTGGTTCTATTTTGTTGTCAAATTTTTTTTACAGATATTGTATCCTAGAACAATGTTTTATTTTTATGTCACTCAGTCTCTCCATTTTCTCCATTTCATGTGTATGCATGCACGAGAGAAAGAAAGCAGAGTAGAATAGGCAAATTTTACCTCACTGTCCAAGTTTATATAAAAGTTACACATTACCCCTAAAATTTTGTAGTCATTTTAAAAAAAGACTTATTTATTTATTTTAGAGAGACACAGAGAGAGAGAGAGAGTACAAGCAGGAGAGCCAGAGGGAGAGGGAGAGAGAATCCAAGCTGACTCTGCTAGGCGGGAAACCCAACCAAGGACTTGATTTCAGGACCCTGAGATCACAAACTCAGACAAAATGAAGAGTTAGACACTTAACTGACTGCCAACCAGGCATCTCAAATTTTGTAGTCATTTAAAAAAACGCATTTGTCTTCAATTCTTCTGGGAGATAGCCTGGTGAAGAAACAGAATGCTCACTTAGTTATTCAGTTATCAAACATCATTTATTAATTTTTCTCCCCCCACTGATATGAAAGTTTATCATTATAATATTCTGTATCTACACTTGAGTCCATTTCTAGATTTAGTGTTCTATTCCATTTATCTGTATTCCAGGTACACAACATCTTAAGGACTGGAAATTTATATACATTTTTATATCTTGTAAAGCCAGACCTTCTCACCATGACTATCATTACTTTGGTTTTTCATTATTATATTGGCTATTCTTATCCAATTCACTCTTAGAAATTAACTTAATAATTATTTTTGTCAAGTTCTTTCCAAAATTCATTAAGAGGATGACTTCTCACACTATTTATAAGTTAATTAAGAGAATTGACATCTTTAAATATTGAGATTTCTTGTCAAGGTAGATGGATGTCACTTAACTAACTCAAGTCATCTTCTATTTTCTTCCCTAGTAGAGTTGTCTTCTCTCGAGCCCATGGAAAGTTATAAATTGCTACTGTAATTGGGATAATTATCTGTTTTTTGTTTTTTATTTTTAAAATTATATTTTAATAGTCACCTTACTAAGATTTTCTATATTTTAAAACTTTTTTCAACTAAATCCTTTTTCAATTAGGCAATTATTTATAAATATGGGTATTTTATATTAATTTCTAAAACTGATATATTATTTTCTAATGGCAAGACTAGAATTTCCTGAATGATGTTGAGATAGCAGATATCTTTGTTGTGTTATTTCACCAGTAATACTTCTTATATTTCAGTTTTAAAAATAACAGAAACTGTTGGTTTCTTAATGAAACTTGTTTTATGTTAAATAACTATAAAACCTTAGTATACATGGAATTTTTATCATACATGTGTATTAAAAGTCTCATCATTTGAATGAAAGGATTATAAAATGATCATACTATCAACCAATACATTGATTATTTTAATTTCATTAAGATATATCTTAATAGCTTTAAATTTCAGAAATAAATCCAAGTGTCTATAGTGCATTATTTGTTTAATACCCTACTGGCTTCAATTTGCTATATTTTATTTGGGATTTTTCTTAGCATATTAGCTCCATGAGAACTAAGATCCTCCACTGTATCTCTACCACAATTTACTATAACTTGTAACATTAACTAAATTATTATTAATGAATAGATGCCTATATATCTGTAAATAATATTTCCCTTTTTAAAATTTGCTGTCACTGTCAAACTACCTCATTCTAGTGCAGGAGCTATGAATCTGAACATGGCAAGTTAAAATGACATAGATGAGCTTTCTCCCCTTCTCTCTGCTATAAATATTTTTTTAAATGACAAATAAGACATGATTGAAAAAAAAAATTTCATTAAAAACAAAAACAAGGGGATCCCTGGCTCAGTGGTTTAGTGCCTGCCTTCAGCCCAGGGCGTGATCCTGGAGTCCTGGGATCGAGTTCCACCTCGGGCTCCCTGTGTGGAACTTGCTTCTCCCTCTGCCTGTGTCTCTGCCTCTCTCTCTGTCATGAATAAATAAATAAAATCTTAAAAACAAAACAAAACAAACAAAAACAAAAACAAAGAACGAAGGAAGGAATGTCTCTGGTTCCATGAATAAGAAAAGCTAAAGTCAGTGTAATAAGCCTGAAAACAGCTTATCTGGCCAATCCAGGGCTTTTAATTATAGATAGATGCCCAAGAGACTGAAGGCTGGGTCCTACTGATCCACAGAATCAGAATATGTGGCCTCATTCAAATGGGAAGAGAGACAGGAATCTAAAACCAATCCATTTGTATGAGCCAGGAGTGTTCAAGAGGTTCCCTTCTGTTCAGAAGCCAAGGAAAGGATGAAGAGGTTTGCCTGTATCTACAGCCTTGGGTGAAATTTAAAAAAGTCAAAACTTCAGCTTCATCAAATTCATCTGCAAGGCCGAAATGTAGGACACTTTTGTAATTTGGCTGCAAGTAAAGAAATTAAGATTTTAAGCTAGTGCAGGACCATCAGACCCTCATGGAGTGGTATAAGCTCCACACTGCTCTGAAGCATCCTTTTACACCTCAGCGCCCACAGTAAAACTAAATCAACATCAAAGTAAAGATCTAAAGATCATGAGCTCACAGAGGAATGCTACAAATTATATAAGAAACAAATTATAAGGTAGAATCAGCACATACCACCAACAGAATAGTTAGCACAGGGCAAACTTCAGATTACAGAAAAGCCAAAAGATACTAAAAAATAATTATGATAAGATTAAAAAAATAAAAGAAGAATTGAAACTATTATGAAAAACAGGACATTACTAAGAAAATATTTATAAAATAGCCATACACAATTTCTGAAAAATGGAAAGAATGGTATTGACTCTAAAAGCTCAGTGCATTGGTTAAATACCAGAAAAGTCATTTCTGAAGAGAAAAATTAGTGTATAAATTAATATATTTTAAGGTATAAATAATCTATAAATATATTTTTCAGCTATATCCTTATGACTATATTTTCTCATTACATTTGATTTCTAGATACTCTGTGATTTTTACATTCACTTCATCTTTGATATATTAATTGATAAAAATAGTGCAATGTACCAAGTACTTAGATGATATGTAGAAAGTGCTTAACACATCGACTGTGCTTTGTTAATGTTTGCTGTCATTATTTACATGATTTACCTAATATAGTCCTTACAGCAATCTTATAAAATAGGAATTAATATCATTTATTTTTACTTGAAGAAGAAAGATACCTGGAGGCTAAGTGACTTGCCCAGGTTCACACAGCTGTTAAGAGATAAAATCAGGTTTTCCTCCAGACCCCTCATAGTGTAATGTCCCTCTGAAGATGTTCACACTACCATAGGTCATTTTGTAATTACCAAGTAATTTATGTTTTGTTATCAGTTCCTACTCTGAGGAAATATTTGAATGTTTTTTTAAAAATCATATATATGATTTCTGATTATAGGTTATACATTCTGATATTCAACTATTTGATTCCTGAAGTAATTTTTCAGGAAAAGTTCATGAATAGTATGACAAATAATTTTTTGTATATCTAACAACATATGTGCATGAATTTGAGTCAAATGAATGCTAATTGGGCAGTAAATAGAATTATGGGAAATCAGTTTTTTATCCTAAGAAAGCAAGTTGTATCACCTGTCACTGACAGAGCCGTGTTTTATCCAAACCACTTTGGTTCCTCCTGGACATTGTTTTACAAGCTTTCTGGGAAGTTAACCATGGCTATGAGCGCAATGGGACATTAGGTGGAAGCAACAGACGTCACATTTATGTTTGTCCCATAAAAACCTCACAAGCTTCTCCACTCTCTCTTTTCCCATATACAGACTGAAAGGAGAGGTCTCTGAAGACTTGGAAAAGGGTGGAACCCCAAAGAGGAACCCGGTTTCTGAATGAGTACAAGGAAAGCCACTTGCTCAGAAATACTTGTCGAGTTTTATATAAGCAAGAAGTAATTTCACTGTATTAAGCCACTGAGATATGGGGCATTGAAATAGTATCTTGTATTATTCACCATAACCAATCTAAGACAGTTTTCTGGATCATAGTGTTTCACAGGTTTTATGTTAATGTTATTCTCTCCTTTATTGATAACCAGCTCTTAAAATCTGATGCTTGTTAAATATTCTCTTTGTCCTTGTAATTTATGTTACATGTAAGTATGAGTGTCTTTTGATTAGTTTTGCCCTGCACTCACTGAACTCCTTCCTTATGGATGCACGGGTTGTGGCTGGCAGAACAATGGCCCTCCGAAAATGTTCACATCTTAATTCCTGAAGCCCATGAATATAAACCCTCTTATGGCAAAAGAGACTTTGAGCTGGAATTAAATTAAGAACCTTGAGATGGGGAGATCATTCTGGATTTCCCAAGGGGGTCCAAGCTAATAATAAAGGGCCTTAATAGCAGATTAATTTTCCCAGCTGTGGTCAGAAGAAATATCCCAAGAGAGGCTGGGCCAAAGAGATGCATAGTTGGAGCATTGAAGGGGAAGGAAGAGACCATAAGCCAAGGAATGTGGTGGTTTCGACAATGGGAGAAGACAAGGAGTAGATGCTCCCCTAGAGTCTCTAGAAAGAAATGCAACCCTGCTGACATTTTGATTCATCCCAGGGAGACCTATGTCAGACTAATATACTGAGCTGTAAGGTAATGAATTTTGTTGTTTTTTACCCATAAAGTTTGTAGTATTTTGTTTTAGAAGAGATAGAAAATTAATACACAGGACTTTGGTCAGCTCAAAAACTTTATTGTATTATTTATTATATTATTATATTATTTATTGTATTATTATTTTATTACTGCTTTTCTTCTGTAAATTCTATTTCTTCCTCCTAAAATTCAAATTATACATATATTGGATCATATAGATATATCCTTCATTACTCATATTTCTCTAATTCCATTCCATCATTATTTGTCTTAATCCAATTTCCAGTGTTCTAATGTAATAATTTTGTTTTACTGATATTGAAAATTCTCTCCTTAGAACAATTAAGATTTTTAGTTCAGCAATTATTGTTCTAAATTTCTAAAACTGTACCACCATATCAACAGCTTTTGTGACTGCAAAATTTTCTTGAGCATCATTTAGAATCTCTATTAGCTCGAAAAAAGTATCTCTAATTTCCTGTAATAGTTGTGATATATTGGTGAACATATGTTCTGAATGCTCAAATGGTTTCCCTCTTTTGAACAGCTATATATTTTTAATATGCTTGGTTATTTTTTTCTGCTTGATCATCCTTATAGAAGTAGATATAATGATTATTTTTGGTATCTAAAATACATGAAAAAAATGAGAACAAATACTTAAGATGCATTGGATTTTTCCTTGCCTGGATAGTAACTGACATTTCCTACATGATAAAGATGGAGTTGTAAGCAGCAGATGGTGTCTGAAGGGGTTTGGAACTTCACCCTTGTTTAAAACCAGTTTATTCTTTTGTGTCTCTTAGCAGAGTAAAGCCAGTTGGACATGCAAGCTCTCTCCAGACACAATATGACAGGACTTAGCTGGGTCTATCCCTGCCACTCAATTCCCCGCTACCATTTTGATTTGCAGACTCTGAGGGGAGGGGATTTTAGATATGGAGAATAGCATTCTTTGCAATAAGGGGCAGGCAATGTATGGGAGAAGCAGAAGGGACCCTGGGTTTGACTGGTATCAAGGTTTTATATCACCACTTTGTACCACAAAGGACTATTTAAAGAGCCATGAATTTTCCTTTGGTTTTTCAGAGCTATGAGCATAATAATCATTGTTGGTTAAAGAGGAAATAATACCAGTTAGCAGAAATGGCATTTTATGGAATATTTATTTTTCATAATCCAATTATATTATCTGAGACCTGGATATTGCTGGATAGAAAAATAATCACATTTAATGAACAGTACTGTGATAAATGCTTTTACAAATATGATCTTATTCATTCTTGTTTAATTCTTTAAAAAAAAACCTATTGAATAAACTTTGTAATCTATGTATTACAGAAGAGAAGATAACTGCAACTCAGAGGATTGTTGTCCAAAAAAAGATAGGTATAAATATTGAGCAGAACCAGGATCAGAATTTAAACAGAGATTGGCCAACCCTAGATTCAGTTCTGAAATTGAAGTGCAAATGTATTTAGTGGTAAACAATTCCAGGATGACATGTGAGGTCTGTGTCTAAAGGAAATGTTATGTCTTAACTCAGACATCAGTGGTATAAATGAGATCAGTGGTACTGGCTGTTCCAGAACTCTATCAGAGCATAGTCTGAGGTTACCTATATCACAGAAGTAATGTAATTGATCAAGCATATTTTGCACTTTTTAATATAAATTACATTTCTGTGATTTTTCACAATGTAATTGCTCTGTGTGTAGTTCTCTTTCATGCTAAATTTCACATTTCCTTGATGTGGTCAGTTCCTACGAATTCAAATCAGTGGAATTCAAACAGGATTACATTTCTTTCATCTAAATAATTTATCTTAAAAAAATGGATGTGAAGAGAGTGGCTTAGAAATAGAAAGCATTAGATACACAGAATCTGCTCTTGGCTTCTAGGAGTAGGAAGGAAATTGCACAATAAATCAATTTTTATGGATGCTATTGACTTGCAACATTTGCTGCTTTAAAAAATTAATAGCTGAAATAATGAACATTCAAAAAACTCTCTCCACCGTCAGTTTGATTAATTTCTTGATATGAAGTACAGATGACAGATGCAATATTTTAAACTAGATTTTCCTGCAGTCCCATCAGAGAAAATCCAGATAGAAACCATGATGGCCAATATGTTCTTTAAATGTTTTTCAGTTAATTTGTGCAAAAGATCCTCTTGTAGAGAGTGCTCTATCCAATAAAATGAAAGTTTAATTATTTGTATAAATATTATTGTAAATGCACAATAGTGCCTCCATAGTCCAAGTGTCATAATTTTATATTAATATTGCATTACAGTAAAACTGGTAATAAAGTGCTTCTCTGAAGAAATTGTGCATGGATTTTTAACATGGTGTTCAGCCAGTAGATGAGTTTATTAAAGTTACTGAATTATGTAGTGGGGAAAATGGAGTTACTAAAACCCTACCCATGGAAACTGCAACAAAATGGAGACGATGAAATGGTTATAAGAAATTAGAAGCCAAACTTTGTGATTTTTTGCACCGATTTTAAAAACATGAATAGCTTCAGCTTTCTATAAACTATACACATCCATCTAAATTAGTTTCCAGTAAATTCATGCAAGCCCATGAAAACAAGAGATAATGTAATGCAGAAAAATGCATACTAGAACAGCAGACCCAATTATGACTGTGGAAATAAAAATCCTCCCAGAGCATTTCTTGAGGATCTTAGAGTCTCATAGGCAGAGGGAAGAGACAAAGAAGGATATAGCTCTCATTTGGATCTTATCAAAAGGGTACTTATTTATCTCCTATTATATAAACTTCTTAACATACTACTTCTTAACCCCCTGAACTTACCCTGAAGTTGTTATTTTATATTGGGAAACATTCTTAGATCATCTAGATGATCATCATCTAGATGAATATGTATTTTATTAAAGGTAGGTCAGCACAACATTTGGTCCATGTGACTATAAAACAGTGCTTGAGAACATGGCTTTGGAGTCAGTCTAGCCTCCAATTTGCTTTGCAACTCTGCCATTTGCTGTGTGAGTCTACACAAGTTAACTAACCTCTATGAGCTTCTCCCATTCTTAGAGAGCTAAAATAAATAAATAAGGTATTCCCTGCAGTATTAAGATAATAAGGTATTACTATGGTAAACAGTTTGTAATGATGTTTCAAAGGTCTCCAAGGTCACTTCAGGTTTGGTGAGTTGCTAGAAGTACTCACAGAACTCAGAAAAACTCTTGGACTCATGGTTATGGTTTATTACAGAGAAAGGATACAGCTAAAAAATCAACAGAGAAAAAAGGTGCATAGTTTGGAGTCCAGGAGAAACCAGGCTTGAGCTTCCAGTTGCTACCTCCCAGTGGGGTCACACGGACAGCTCTTAATCCTGCCAACAATAATGTGTGATGTGTTTCAATTATTATCAATGAGGAAAGATTGCCTAAACCTTGCATCCAGAGGGTTTTTTTTTTTTCTTTTCTTTTCTTTTCTTTTTTTCAGTTTAGTTATGCAGACACAGAGCACCCACATCACTGACCTTGGCTACTCAGGGTCTAGCCCCCTGGAGGTCAAAATCATACAGTATGGCCGAAGATCCTAGGTAAGCAGAAAGAGACGTTCGCCATAAGTCACATAATAAGTATAAACGACCTCACAAGGCTGAAGGCCCTAGGTATATAAATATACTCTTCACAGGCAGGATATTCCAAGGACTTAGAGATTTCTCCCAGAAGCTGGTTTGTGAAATAAGAATGCTAGCCACAAAACAGAGGCCATCCCAAGACATCTGGAATCAGACGAAACATGAAGGGGCACTTCCTTCCCCGATTCCCTCTGATGAAAATGTGATAGATGTAAAGGAATGAAACCCTTCTCAAACTTCTTAGAACCTGGCCCAGAGCTAAGCTTTCAGAAATAATCAGAATTGAGTCAGGATCATCATCAGGTTTGAGTGGGATTCTCTTGCTTGAAAACTGGCCCCATCACAGTGGTCATGGCTCCAGGTATAATATGGGGCATCTAATACCGTGCTTCTTTAAGGCAAGTAGTGGAGGCAGCAATTTGAGATGGTTTGGTGAATCATGTGCTTAAGAGAGAATCAGTACTTGATAAAGAAGTTGTTAAAACTCAGATTCCCTTTCTCTTCTGTCTTCCTCTTTCTCCCCCTTCTTTTTTAAATTGGCCCAAGAAACTTCCATACTTATTTGCAGTAGGCAGGATAATGGGCACACAAAGATAGCAGATTCTAATTGTGAAACCTGTGACTATTACCTTATTTGAAAGAATGGATATTTACAGATATGATTAAGACTCTTTGGATAAGTAGTGTTACACAGGATTGTGTCCCATCAAAATTCAGGATTCAAGTGCTAATCCTGGTATCTCAGAATATAACTTCATTTGGAAATAAGATTTTTGCACATGTTATTAGTTAAATTGAGGTCATATTGGAGTAGGGTAAGACCCTAATCTAACAGGACTGGTGTCCTTATAAAAGGGAAAAGTTTGAGACAGACACACACGTACAAAAGGGGAACATCATGAGAAGATGAAGGCAGAGATCAAGGTGATGAGACTACAAGCCAAGGATTGCCATCAAACCTCCAGAAGCTGGGGAGACAGGCATGAGATAGATTCTCCTACACAGCCTTCAGAATGAACAAACTCTGTTGAACCTTGATCTCAGAGTTTTAACTACTAGGACTGAGAGACAATAAATTTTTGTTTAAATCACCCACATTATGGTATTTAGTTACTGCAGCCTTAGGAAATTAATACAGAGAGATTTTCCTGGATTATCCAGGTGGACACTTACTGCAATCATATGTGTTTTTATAAGACAGGCATAGGGAGACTTCACACAGACACAGAACAAGACAAAGCACATACAGAGGAAGAGGAGGCAATGTGACTATAGAGACAGAGACTAGAATGATGTGGTCACAAGTCAAGGAACACAGGCAGCAATCTACAGCTGGAAAAGGCAAGAAAGATATTCTCCCTAGAGCCTTTGGAAGAAGAACAGCTCTGTCAACATCTTGATTTTGACCAGGGATACCCATTTTAGACTTCCAGACTCCTGGACTGTTAGACAATAAATTTCTTTTGTCTTAACCCATCAAGTTTGTGGCAATTTGTTACATTAGTCATAGGAAACAAATACATTATATATTCAGCTAACATAATACCTATGAATACCTATCATATTTTTAAGAATAGAACATTTGACTGTAGCTGTGGCGAAGGACATTCCACAGTGCTGTAATAGTGGATGGTCAATGTTTCATCTATATGTCAAGTTTATACTTTCATATTTAAGACAATTTATAAAATATAGAAATCAAATTACAGCAGCTATGAGGTTTATGATTTTAAGGATATTTTATCCTGTGATACTAGTGTAAAGTATTTTTTTAAATTTTTATTTATTTATGATACTCACAGAGAGAGAGAGAGGCAGAGACACAGGCAGAGGGAGAAGCAGGCTCCATGCACCGAGAGCCCGACGTGGGACTCGATCCCGGGTCCCCAGGATCGCGCCCTGGGCCAAAGGCAGGTGCTAAACCACTGCGCCACCCAGGGATCCCTAGTGTAAAGTATTTTGAATGAACTTAGTGTATTGGGTTACTATAAAGATGTAAGCTTTTAGACACAAAATAATGATCACTGAAAAACAGCATGGGTTCATTAATCAAAAGTTATATCAGATCAAATGTATTTATTTTCTTTGCCAACATTAGTAGACAATAAATTCTCAGACATATGATGGGTCTGGTATGACTAGATGAAGATCTTTGAGCAAAGTTAGCAAAAGACAGGTTGGATGTAAAATGGTTACATGGTAAATCCATCTGTCATCTATCCATGTATCTATCTTTCTATCAATTGATTTATTGATTGATGTCAAGACAAAAGGTTTCAGGTAACATGGGCAGGCATTTATGAGGCACTTTCTATGGGCTAGGCCACTAGTCTGAATCCTTCTGCTTTTACACATTATTTGTTCTCTTCACCTTAGCCAACATTTTCCTGCTGTCACTCTCACTCTTTTTCTTTCCCCTCTCTCTATTCTACTTTCTTTGTCATACAGTATTTCTGAACATTTCTTAGGCAGATTTAAAGATAATTAACTCCAGGGACACCTGGGTGGCTCAGTCAGTTAAGCATCTGACTCTTGATTTCGGCTCAGGTCATGATCTCAGGGTTGTGGGAAGGGCCCTACATTGGACTCTGCACTGGGCAAGAAGCCTGTGTGAGATTCTCTCTCCTTCTCCCTCTGCCCCTCCTCCCAAATCTTGCATGCTCTGTCTCTTTCTCAATAAATAAATAAATAAATAAATAACCAAGATAATTGAGTCCAGTTCTGTGCTGTTTTAATATAATAGCTACTGAGCACTTGAAATGTGGCTAGTTCAAAGTGAGATTGCCTTAAATACAAAGTACATAACTAAATTTTGAAGACTTTGTATTAATGATGCGAAATAGCTCATAAACAATTTCTTACATGGGCTACATTTTGAAATAATAGTATTTTTGATATTATTCCATAGAATAAAATAAATTCCTAAGATAATTTGATCCAATTAATGTGGCCACTACAAATTTTAAGTAATAAATGTAGCTCACTTGTGGCTTGCTCTAGGTGAAGGGTAAGGACCTTGCCTTTGTATCATTAGCAAAAAAATTGTGTTCAAAATTTTTGCTAAACATTCCTGGAGTAGGTAGGAAGGTAATCTACCTCAGGAAAAATTTTGTGCCACTTCTTTAGAGCCAAAAATGAGCACAGGCAATTGTAGTTTGAAATGACAATTATTTTTTCCTGTAACCAATGACAAAAGCTACTTAATCAGTTCATTAAACTTGTTGGACACTATTGTATGATCGTTGAAAGCAGGCATCCTCCTCCACAGTATGTCCTTCCAATAGTGTTCTTTGGAATTGCTCTTTCCCACCTCTGATGAAATCTCAAGCAGTTCCCAAAGGTTTCTGGTCTCTTTCAGAAAGAATAACAATCTAATTTCAAAAATTTAAAAATCTCATCAAATCTAACATTACAGTTTAATCTATTATACAATTCAAATTATCTTTCCCCAGCTGGGGCCTGCCTCAGCTGTGCATCCTGCAAAGAGCAAGAAAAGCACACTTGGTGTCTGAATTCTTCAACTCTCCCCTCCCCACTGCTGCTTTTGTCCCTTCCAAAGCTGTGGAGAAGAGGGAAGTGCCAGGGAAAAAACTCTCAAATACCACCTGACTTGTATAGTTAGCACATGGCTTCAGGGCTCTGTGGGCAGCAGATAAGTAACTGGTTTTTCTCTCTGGGCCTTTGTTCAATGCCTCTGAGATCATTCTGGTGTAGACCTCTAAACATAGCTCTTGTAAGGCAGGAGACATAGCATCTCCTTGACCACTGTCTCTAAAGCCTGTGTGCCTCCAGCAGACAGCCCAGTGCTGGGTCTGTTGACCTCTTCATTCTTTTTTGGTATGATTCCCTATCAAGATGGCTGCAGGCTGCTTCCCTTTGGTGGAGTGCACATTTGTTTCCGGGAAACTTGACACATTTATCTCTCCTCTCTCCCAGCTTCTTTCCTCTGTCACCATGTAGTCTGCCCTAGGTTTTAGGGAGTTACCAGTGTCTCTAGGTGTCCAGATTCCAGGGAACATAAAGCAAATGTTCCAAATGACTTGTTTCACACAACCCTTATTTTGGCTTGAGATGGTGGTGTACATTGCCTTAACCTCCGTCATGAGTAGCTGGAAAGAAGAAATGCCATAGTACTATAATAACTCTTTCCAAGATAATTTAGACTGTGTATTAGGTTAGTTTAGAAAATGATAAAAAATGGAACACCAAATTTTAGGATCTTAAAAAAGAAGTTTATCTAGCTGTACCATATTAGTCCTGGGTGGGACTTTAGAAAGTGGCTGGCTCTCTTCAGGTGATCATTCAGGGACTCTTTCCATCTTCAGCCACATGAGTTCCTAAGGCCTCGTCATCATCTGTATCCATATTGAGAAAGGAAGAGTACGTACACATCTGCTCTCTAGAAAGCCCTAGCTTAGAAGTATCACACATCTCTTCTGTTCCCATTCCATTGGTCGTACCTGCTTGCATGAGAGTGTGAGAAACACAATGCAGCCACATGCCCAGCTATTGCTCTCTCCATGGTAGGAAAGAACAGATTTCACTTTACAGTTGATGATATCTGCCACAATCTCAAGGAACACTAAGCTCCCTATGAGTCTTTTGCCTTTTCCTTCCTTACATACCCTGGGAGAGAAACAGCCATTAAAATTGGGAGAAATCATTCATAGCACCATGAATAGCTATGACATAGCATGTCAGGAAGAGTGGCTGTGTCTCTCATGTTGGGAAATAGAGATACTTGTACCCATATTGTTGTTTTTCTCAGCATTTTGGGTCTCAGTAGAAACAGAGACAAAGTGTATCTCTATAACTTTCTATTACTCAATCATTTAATAAGTACTCATTCTATGCCACGAACCTTATATCTGTCATCTCATTTATTCTTACAACAATTCTTTGACATAAGAATGAGGCTCAGAGAGGGAGGTTATTTGAGTTATTTTAAGTAATTAAAACAAAGAATACAAAGAGGAGCTGAAATTGAAACTCAATTTTGATAAACTACCTTTTGACCACCCCCCCCAATATTGACATTTTATGATAATTACCTTTCTCTTTTTTAGCTAATTTTTCTTTTAAATTTTGACATCAATTATATAAATAAAAGAAATGCATATTCATATATATGTATGTATATATATATAGCTACAGTATTTATTTCCTATGTATATACGCAGTACCTATGCATATGTATACTGATTACCTTTGAAGGGATATAGGAACAATCACTGTGAAAAGTAAACCTTTTTTTCAAAAGGGAAAATTCTTTCTTCAAATTATTTACTATTCACGGAATATATCTTAAAATTTATTATTGAAAGAGAAACATGCAAAATGGAAAACGTTATTCTGAACATAATAATTTGCCAATCAAAATAAAGCCAATTACATCTGTATTAAAAAAAAAGCTCGACTGTAATTTCTAATATATTCAAGCATTTACAAAGTCTTTAGGGATAAAGTATTGTAGTATGATTTTTGACTTTCAGTGAAATATTAGTCAGGGTTCAATTACAAACTAACTGGATGTGTTAGGGGAACAGGTTCTATACTAAGCTTCAAGAAACAACTCCCAGAACAATCATTAGAGGGTCTGCCAGAGAACTGTTGCCTCTGCCATGATTCTCACATGGATGGGTTCATAAAGGCCACCATAGCTGCTGCTTCCAAGACAACACCCCTCTGTGTGCTCAGAGCCAGGCAAGTGATCACCATAGTCTCCACCACTTGACACCCATGGATTTAGAGGATGGGCATTTCAGACCTCTGCTGTGGCTGGTACCAAAAACCTCCACAGAAACACTTGTCAGCAGAAATAGCAGAAGCAACAGAAGTGTGGCCTCTGCCTCCTGACACTGATACCTCCCTTTCACGTGTCACCATGGCTCCTCTGTTGAGTGAAAGCTCGATTGTGTTCAGAAGCTAAGCTGTAAAGGAGTCTTACTTTAGCCTTTGGCCTGCACAAAATTATGCTGCAAAGAGTGGGAATGAAGCTGGGGAGTGAATCTACTGCACCCACCACAGGAGGGAGGGCACGGAGGTTTGAATATCTTTTTCACATGCAAAAAGGACAAATTAATGTTAGGTAATTTGCAAGCAGGCATTGGTTTTCTGATTGTGTGTTTTAAATGTGCAGTCACTCTTCAGATGAAAATATTACTCCTATTTGGAAAAGTCTTGACATGACAAATAAGCAGCTATCCGCTGACTTCAATTATAGCTGTTTTTACAAGGACCCTCGAATGGGTCATGCTACGACTCATTATTTTTTCCATTTCAAACAAAATAATTAATTGTTCTCATTTGGAAATAGTTTTGTCTGGATGAAGAATATAATTTTATTCAGGAAGTCTATTTCCCTTCACTTAACTATGTGTCAGGCACTAAGATATCTCTTAACCCTTACAACAACTTTTAAAGGTAGGAAATATTAGTCCTGTTTATAGGTAAGAAATTGAATCTCAGAAAGGTTAAGTAATTTGTCTAGAGTCATACCACCAGGAAAAAAGTCCAAGCTAGGTTGTGACCCCAGTTCACCTGACTCATCCTTAATATTAGGAGATTGCCACACAGTTGGTGGTATCCTGTGTGTTTAAGAACAGCTCACACATTTTCTTGATGCCTGTGTACTTTGCCAGGTTTCCACATAAGCAGTAGCGTGCCATCTTCATGGTGTGACATCTCAGCTGCATCTGCAACCTACTGAGAAAGAAAGTCAGTAACTTCAACCGTCCATTAAGGAGACAGTTAGAGAAGGTGGTAAGAGTGAAGCAGCTCAGAGAGAGAGTACACCTAATGGCAGTGTAAGCAGATAGAGAGCCCGGATCTAGGAAAACCAAAGCTGCCTATATAAGTGGAAGAGGAGTGAAGGAAGAGTGGAAAAAGAGAACACAATTCCCATGGAGCTGCTAGGTTGACATAAAAAAAAAAAATTCTGCCACCATGGCCAGAAAAGGAAAAATAAAATGAAGCAAGGAGGAAGAGCCGCTATGTAGATAAGAGCTACCATTCACACCTAAGTAGATGCATAAGGCAGTCATACGGGTCATTTTGGTTATGGTGAACTTGTCAAAGAGTAAAGAAAGTCAAAAGTGGGAAAGATGATTGAATTATGAGTTTGAATGCTTACAGACTAATGATAAAAAAGTAACCAAAACCTATAATCATGTCTCAAGTTGCACATATAATTATAATTTTAACAAAAATATATATTTATGTATATTCATGGGGAAATCACTTTGTATTAAGATAAAGTAAATAGCTGTATCCTAAAAAAAGTATAATTCAGTTAAGTTTTAAGCTGCTTAATAGAATTCAGGGTAAAAGTAACATCACCAAACACAGAAAATTTAAGGCATCTAAAAAAATATTTTATTTATTTATTTATTTATTTATTTATTTATTTATTTATTTATTTATGAGAGAGCACAAACAGGGGGAACAGCAGAGGGAGAGGGAGAAGCTGGCTCCCTGCTCAACAGGGAGCCCGATGTTGGGCTGGATCCCAAGATCCTGGAATCATGACTTGAACTGAAGGCAGACATTTAACCAACTGAGCCACAAAGGTGTCCCATTAAAGCATCTTATAATTATGATATAAAAATTTACAGTTTTGGTGAAATTATGGGTATATTATTTCCACATTGATATCTTGGCTTTGGGACAACTATGGATAATGTAAACAAGGAGAACTCTTTACTCAATATGGTCAATACATTTGAATTAATATCTAGTGATTTTTTTTTCCTGGTTAGCTCATTCACTTATTCAAAGAATCTTTATCGAGCATATTCTTATGTGACTTGCCTTTGAAAAAAGGATCTCCAGGAACTCTTAATTTTGGAATATGCTCACTATCTATATGTAATAAAAAACCAGAAGTGAATATTATACTATTGTGATGCTATGAACTTTTCTATTCATAGGGGAAAAATATACCTCTTCACATTCACCAATTCAAATGCTCTCTCCACATAGAGGGATTCCTGTGCTTGTATATTTTGTTCAGTATTATTAAGGTAAAAAAATTATATTATCACACTAATCCAGTCCACTTACATTTAAAACTCAAGGCTATCTTTAGTTATATATTCACTTATAGGTAGTATGACATAGCTATTGGAGTTTAACTCTTGACCTAGAGCACTGTGAATTAGTTTTTAAGAATTGAAGGGCTATTCATTTTTATCATGAACCAATAAATCATTCAGAAGTTATTTTATGGCACTGATAGTTCAGATATTTTTCAGAAAAGTTTAAAACATCTTTCCATTTAAAATAATTTTGCATTTTAAGTAATTTATAATCACAAGAAATAATCATTTTTCAAATTTATTTCAAAGTTAGCATCACCTCAAGTAGCAAAACAATCAAATTTATTTCTAATGACATCTTTTTTATTAGGTGCCTTTGTTTACAAACTATTTGATAACTTCAATCTCCTAATCTAAGAGGAAAATAGTGAGTCCAAATAGCTATACATCTATGCAGGAGTTTCTGGTTATGAACTGAAAACTAACCAAGACATAAACTAAAAAATTATGGATAGTGAATCTATCTGCAGGGTGTTATTACTGCATCCCTAAAGGTCTCATCTGTATGAATGCAAACATCTTCCTGAACCATAATGAGACTCAGTGTAAATCTCTTCAGGGTCATGTTTAACAGTCTATGCCTATGGAAATCATAAGATTATCTGCAACACTGCTCAGTTTCTTTCTGTTTCTAGCTGAATTAATTCTGCTCCATTGCACAGTTGAGCATCTGAGTGATTTCTAAAACAATAAATAACAGGCTCTGATAGGCTGACTTCAACTTTCTTGAAACTTCAAAAAATAGTGTATATTAATCATAAGGGTAAAAATTCACTAGATATTTATTGAAATAAAAAAATACAGCTTAGCATCTTTACAAATCCTACTGTCTATCCTGCTGACTCAGGGACTGGGCTAGCGACATTCAATAAATATGAAAACAAAAAACTACCTATCTACAAAGCTTTACTGGGCTTTTGCTCTTAGATATTATAATGCTAATAAATGAGAATGTGGAAACTATGCTTATACCAATAACGAGGTAGTGAAAGGAAGTAAATCAAAGAGGAAAGAGCTATACTTTCTTCTGGACATAAAATACAAACAGTTTGTGAAGACAGAGAAATATTGAAATAAGAAAGCTCTAAGTCTACTTCTCCTTACGACAAGAAACATATTCAGGAAGTTACTAGTGGTTAGCATGTAGAGGGAACCAAACATTTCTCATTAAAGTGATTGAAGAGGGACGCCTGGGTAGCTCAGTAGGTTAAGCATCTGCCTTCAGCTCAGGTTATGATCTTGGGATCTTGGGACTGAGCCCTGCCTTGGGCTTCCTGCTCAGTGAGGATCTACTTGAGATTCTCTTCCTCCTCCTCTTCCTCTCCCATTTTTCCTCCCTGGTCTCATGCATGCATGCTCTCAAATAAATAAAACATTTTTTTAAAAGTGATTAAATGAAAGAACATGCGTCAAGAAAAATATATACACATACATATGTATACATATGTGTGTGTGTGTATATATATATATATATATATATACACACACACACACACACACAGAGGGACTATATCAGTTTTAATAGATAAATGTAATTCCATGCTGTACCAGTTTTTAAATGAGTAAAACTATCAATGGGACCACCATAGAAAAAGAAATATATGTTAAAATCAGTTTTACAGTCACTGATAAATTACTTAAATAAAAATTACAAATAACAAACATAACTTTCATGACAAGTGAGAAGAATTTTATTGTATTTCATGTCATTTAATTAGATATATTATTCATGAAAGACTCCAGATGGACAGAAGTGAAGACTGAAGTAATTTACACAGAAACAAGTCACATTTCATGAGGTAGCACATTCTCACGGCCAGGACTCAGGTTAAAATCCTGCTTCTTCATGCAATGTATACTTTACTAATATCTGTTTCCTCACCATCAGACTCAAAACATTACTATCAACTTTATCCCAGCAGATGACTTAAAGTTAGACAGATGAAATGTTCCCTAAATAACACTAAGAGGTTAAATCTACAGTGAAGTAATTCCTGTATAAACTCACAGCTACAGTCAAATTAGTAAAAACAAGTAGTTTTATCTGTGGATTTATTATTTACTTTTAACATAAGGTGGAAGCTCTTACAGAAAGCTATTTCAAAATGTTTTAACTATCCATTGATTACTTATCCATTTTTTTCCTCCATCCTAATATTTCTGGGCATGCTGAATTTACAGAGAAAATGGTAGTGATTAATGACCTTGATTTGAAGGTCAGAACAATATAGAGGAAGAGGGCTGGACTTTCATATTTGCACTCCAACATCATTTGTATTATTATAAGCAAGTTTTAAATCTGTCAGTCTTCTTCTCTGCAAAATAGGAGTGACAGTAGCTAGTTCATAGAGTTGCTCTGCAGGATACAGTTTAAGTACTCAAAAAGCCCTGGCTGCATCAGAGAGAGTCACTGAATTTGAAGATAAGCCAACATAGTTATGGTATTAGCCACTGTAAGTGAATGTTGTCGGAGGTTTGAATTTTCTGTCCTAAGGAGTAATATGTTAATAATATGTAGGCAACTTGGAAAACATCTCTCCTGGTCCATCCCCCCTTCTCTGTTGAAAATGTGATAAATTTTTAATTTAAAAAGTTTATGATAAATATAGTAAACACAAATCAAAATGTAGCTCCATGTTAACTATTGTTTCACATTTATATTAAGTGCTTCACATTTATATTAAGCTCTCACCTGGCAAGGAATCTATCTTAATAGCTATAACTCTCTAGTAACCAGGAGGAAATGAAGCATGAAAAGTGTGGTCCAGTAGCTTTTATGTTTTTAATCACTTTTCATCAGCAGGATTTCTGGGCAATACTATCTCAAGTTAATTTGCAAACATTTTATTTTTTAAAATTAATTTATTTATTTTTAAAGATTTTATTTATTTATTCGTGAGAGACACAGAGAGAGAAAGAGAGAGAGGGAGAGAGGTGGAGACATAGGCAGAGGGAGAAGCAGGGTCCATGCAGGGAGCCCAATGTGGGACCCAATCCCAGGACCCCAGGACCACACCCTGGGCTGAAGGCAGGTGCTAAACTGCCAAGCCACCCAGGGATCCTCCAAACATTTTAATTTGTATTCAAATGTTATCATTTTGACAATTGATATAAAATTATTAATTTCATGTGTAAAGTGTGAAAATCTTGGCACTGATTATATCTTATGGCTGTGTAAGTGTATGCATATTTTACCCCCACTCCTTTTCCATAAAAAAAAAAAACAAGTAGGAAGATATAGGTCAATTTATTTTTTATTTTGGAAAAAAGAAAGATCAATAGCGGAGTGTAACAGATAATGTCTTAAAAAGATGTTCTCTACTGCAAGCCCAACTTCTCTTAGCTGGACCATAATAGCCTCTCAAGTGATGCATTTACTTCCTATGTCCATGCAAGTATCCATCCTTCCTCCCCCCAGTATCCACCATCTCCTATACTCAGGCATTGATTGCAGGAAGATATCCAAACATGTACACAGAGCAAATGCCCTTTGCAGCCACTGCTTGGGCCATGAGCCCTGCCAAGGCAAGGGCAAGGATTTTGTTAATCATTCTTTGTCTTATTCTAGTGCTGACTGAAGGTTGAATTGAAGTCATCCCTAAATGTGCCATGTTCTCACATGCTCTTTGCTGCTCCCTCAGCCTGAAATAGTTTTAGTTTTCTTCCCAACTGCAAACTCTTAGATGTCTCTTATGGCCAACTTCTATACCCTCTCTTCCATGAAACTTTCTCAAAACTCTTGCACACTTAGGGCAGACTTGATCCCTACTCACTTCTCTATGCACATGTTGTGCTTTCTCCTTACCTCCACTACTATTTCTCTTAGTGTATATAAATAATTTTAAATTTTTTCAGCATGTCTCATGAGCCAGTCACTATGCTATTATGTACAATTAATGAAATATGAAAAAGAAACACCTAATCAGATTATAAGTGGGCTATAAAGGAAACTTTATATAACAGAGTCCTGAAATCAGAGTGAAAACAAAATCTACCTTAAACTATATATATATATATATATATATATATATATATATATATATATCTTCCATGCTCTCTCTTTTCTATCTGTGGTGTGTGTGTGTGTGTGTATATATATATATATATATATATATATATATACACACACACACTTTATTTGGTCTGCGTGGACAGTGCAGGGTCTGAACAGTGTCTTCTAAAAACCAAAACCCCTTCTTCTGGGATTCAAGTTGTGTTAAATTATTATAGCAAGCATAGCTCACCTTTCTTAGATAGGAGTCTAATTTTTTGATGTTAAACATTAGGGAGGATACATGGCTCTAGCAAATGTCCTTGATGCCAAGAGACCAGGACATGTGACTGAAGAGTCTCCCAGGGGAAATGTCTGTGATATACCAAAATACATCAAGAGTTCATACAAAGGCAAGATCACCAGATTAGGCCTTCAAACTGGATGCAATTTTTCTACTTACACACTCACTTCTATTTCCAACCATAATATTCTAGTTTCTGTAATGGAGTGTAGGTTGCCATGGTAGTAGAAGATTGATATGGAAATGGATTTTGGAAAATGGGTCATTGGAAAAAAAAGGTTTTAACCGATAAATTTTTTTGTCATGATTATTCATTTGAAGTTTGCCTAAAACATCAAATTGCTTAGTCTTATGTTGCTGGCAAACATTCTACAGACTAAAACATTCTAAGATCATCTACACCAAAGACAACTCGAGGGGTCAGAATTCTAAAGGGTATTCATATTTACAGTCATTCCATATAGTCTGTGTAATAGTTTCTCCATTCTATAGGTGGAAAAACATAAGATAATAAGGGACTAGTACAGATTACTCATTAGTCATTGAGTTAGTAATAATACCAAAATTTCAACATGCATCTGTTCATTTCAAAGCCTATCTTCTTTTCCAATTTTTGGTCATTCATTTAATAAATGTACATGTTGTTCTCCATGTGTAAAACATGGATGGACTCTGAGGAACAATAGAGAACCCACATTCACAGTTCCTACCCTTACGGAATATTTATAATCTAGTGTGAGGTCTATATAATAAACAGGTAAGAAATGTAAATTACAAATTGTGCTGTGAAGAGAAAACTTAAAACCAATTGCTAAGGTAGGAAATAACAGTACAGACTCTAATTTACATGGACTATACGGAAAAGGCCTCTATAAAGTTATTTAAACTGAGACAAAGGATAAAAAAAAGAGTTGGGCATGTAAAGGGCAGAGGGAGGTCTGGTAGACAAGGACACACTATATATATATATATATATATATATATATATATATATATATATATATATATATCCCTTGAGCAAGGAAGAACTTGACAGGTTGTAAGACCAGAAAAAGACTAGTAAGGCTGGGGCACAGTTACTGCCATGAGAAGCTACAAGCAAAGAGCCCAGGGAAGGGAGGAGACAGATCATAAGATCATAGGTGGCCTTGTAGGCTGTAAATATCAGACACCTCTAGAGCCCCAGCTCACATGCATGGGGCCAGTGCCTCTCAAACTTTTATATGCATATTCAATCACCTGGAGATCTTGTTAAAAAGTAAATTCTGGTCCACTATTTCTGGGGGTGGGGCTGAGTTTCTGTATTGTAACAGGCTTCTGAGTGACACAAAGGCTATAGGACTGTGGACCACACATTGAGTAGCAAGATTCTATGGCCCACTTTTTTTTTACTTTACCATGGGAAGCTGTGGACTCTTTTGGCCATTCTGAAGCATGACCAAACTGGAAGTGTAAGGGCATTGACACTCCTTGGGACAACTCTTAACTGATGGGAACAATAACGAATATATTAAATTCTCTCCTCTGCCAACTTTCAAGGATGTTCTCTATATGACTCCTCAGAGTTTCCCAGTGGGATGGAGTCTCATTTGTCCATAGTGGTGACCAGTTCAGTGGTGTACCTTTGTTTTACTGATCCTTACTTCTTTGAATTACTTTGTTAGACATTTAAACATGGACTAATTCATTAATTTGTAAATTGTTTAGTTAGTTTTGACCAGTCTACATTGTCTCTGACTGTGTTTATATATTAAGTGGGGATAAGGGAGTACTGGGTACCTGAGTAAATACAGGTTTGAGATTAGAGATTTGCTTCACACTCAACCACCTCTAGATTCAGGGGTAAAGTAGCTACATAGCTCAGGATCAAGAGAAAGATGACTAGATTAACCACCACTCAATGAAAACATTTATTACATAGGAGGTAAGCTCCTGGGAATTTGCTCTTTTTATTTCTGAGTTCTTTGTTCATTTTCATAATCAGATTCTCTTTCTCAGAAGTACCATTGTACTGCCCTGTACAAGTTGTGCACATTTGTCAGCTCCTGAATATGCCACTCGTTAACTTACATCATTAAAAATTCACACATCAGGGTATTAAATTCACATTATGCATAAAAATTAACATTTACACCATAAGGTTCCTAGAGATGAATAGATAAAATTAAGAAGTAAGAATAACATTATGCTCAGAACTTAAAAATACTAATTGTTTTCAAGTTAAAAATTTACAGTAAATGAAAGAAATATGCATTGATTATGACTACTTTTAAACTTTTTCTGTATGTGAGTTTCCAACTTGAAAATATAAAAGCATTTTACCTGTTTTACAAGGACACAGTGATGTCAAGAACTTTGATAAGAATATCACGTCTTCCTTCTGGCCAGGCACATCCATGCCTTCTTATCAAGTGCAGGAATGACTTTATGTCTGGCATTTTGAATACCTTGTGGGCAATGACAGAAGAAGAAGCAGTCGTTCATCTCCTAAAAAAAAAAAAAAAAGAATCTTAGGATCAGGCTCACTAAAATTTAATAACTGGAAAAGCAAACAGACTGAATCCAATCTTTTCATTAAATTCCCTAGCTTCAATTACTCTAACTGGATTCCAAGTGCCCTAAATGTGTTTGAATATTGACTGTCAGTTTCTCACAATCATCTTCTTTCAAGATGGTGGAGGTATTTCCAAGCCTCACCACAATGGGAGGGCTCTATGCTGGCTGAGCAGAGGCACAGGAGAACCATGAAGAAGCTGTGCCCTGTTTCTCTGAACTGGGTGAAGTTTCATTCAGAATAAAGAGAAACAATATTGAAAACAATGGCAGCAGAGATGTGTCTAAAAGGAATTGATAAAATAGTATTTAGAAATTCACCAGTGCTCTGAAGGAACCATACACCATTGTTCAGAGTTTGATATTCCTTATGAAATTTTCCTACTTTGTACAAAGCAATTGTTTTATATCTACCTCAAAGTTGTAGTAAGTGATCTGTTGATGGAGTAAAGCATTCTGCTCTTCCTCATGAAGAAGATTGGTTTTATTTATTTAAAAAATGGTTTTTGTATTTCTATGTAAAATAAGGCCATGCTCTGTCACCATAAACTTGATTCACATGAGCTTTTTTATAGGTCTACGTGTTCATAGTCAAGTAGCAAAATCTATTTGGTGGGAGGCACTGACATTTTGATTGTAGGAAGAAGGAAATGGCAATAATTTCTCAGAAGCTGGGCAGATTATAAAAGAGATATAGAAAATGCGACCCAGGCTGATACTGTAACACCTCTAAAACACAGATGGTTGGCAGTCCTCTGATAAGATGTCTCCCCACTGAATAAAAGTACAAAGATTAAATAAATCAAATGCCCACCATTGTGAACCAGCAAGCGCATGGAACCATTTTCTCTACATTCTATCCCTTGTTCTATATAGACACAAATTACATGACCTCAGGCAAGACGAAGAAGCTGTGTGTGATAACCCCCCAAAACTCCCTAACCTTTTCAAATTCAGTAAGGTGTTTTATGATAACAGCTCTCCAGTTAGATATATACAAATTGCCTGCAGCACTGAATAATTGTTCTGACTAGCGGCACACTTGCTATATCCTCACAACTGACTTTTTAAAAATGTAGGATATGTGGACTCTAGATAATAAACATTACAACTACTAAATGTCCCCAAAGTCACCATTGAAGGTGTCATCAAAGAAAGCCTACAGCACAGGCATAAAAATGATGGACATATTTATTCTTTTTTTTAAATAAGAGAATGGGGTGCCTGATGGCTCAGTCAGTTAAGTGTCCGACTCTCGCTTGGTTTTGGCTCAGGTCACTATCTCAGGGTCCTGGGATTGAGCCTGCATCCTCGGGCTCTGCATTCAGGGAGGAGTCTGCTTGGGGATTTCTCTCCCTCTCCCTCTTTCTCTCCTCCCTTGCTTGTCACTCTCTTGCTCTCTCTCAAAAAATAAATAAATAAATTCTTTAATTAATTAATTAATTAATTAAGAGACCAAATATCTAACAATAATTATATGTTGAGGTTGTTTTAAGACTGATAGAATGGTGCCATCCCTTGAAATAGTCAGAAGAAACAATCTAATTATACATTCATCTAAATGTCTTGAGAATGCATTATTATCAATAGTCCTCACTTTGCCCAAATACCAAAGAAAAACTCTGCCAATATATCATAGAATATAAGAATATAATTAGCTGGTTGAGGTATATATAAATTATATCCCTTTTGTTAGAAATTGTGTATGTTAAAATAGCAGAAAAATTTCCCTACTAAAGTCAGAACTGTGCAGCTAATTTTCAAAGCCTAGTCTTGGCAAAGAAAAGGGAGCCTCTCTTTGAAGTAGATCTGGGCTCTAGGCCTACAGAGACCACTAGGAAAATTTTAAATGAATAATAAGAAGGTAAAAATATTAGACAATAAGCTTCTTACTCTATATTCCTTACTGCTGATAAATTATGCTACAGTAGAATAGAATTGTCTATTCAGAATCAGCAGCACTCCTGTTTCTAGACATGTTACCTCCTGTTTGCACTCATCCCCATGGCAAATGAGGTGATATAATCAATAATTTGTCTGGTCTTTGTCCTGAGTAGTGGGAGGGAGCATCAAAAGACCTTGAAATTTCTTAAATGATGAGTGTACATGTTATGCTAATGAGATGACTCACTGTTAAGTCTAGTTAGCTTCAGGATGGGAGGTGGCCACCAGAAAGACCAAAAACTTCCTTAGAGGGTCTGGATACTCAGCTACCTAATCTGTAGGAAGGTGAGAAGGGCTGGAGATCAATTCAATCATGCTTACATAATAAAATCTTCGATAGGACGCTGGGGTGGCTCAGCAGTTTAGCGCCTGCCTTCCGCCTTGGGCATGATCCCAGGGAACTGGGATAGAGTCCGACTTCGGGCCCCCTGCTTAGATGGAGTTGCTTCTCCCTCTGCCTATGTCTCTGCCTCTCTCTCTGTGTCTCTTATGAATAAATAAACAAAATCTTAAAAAAAATAAAATCTGGATGAAGAGCTTTGGTGTAGCTTCCTGGTTGATGAACACATCCCTGTGCAGTGGAGGTGGGGAGTAGGGGAGACATGACCTGATTCCACAAGAAGAAGGTGCAGAAATTCTGTGATCCTTTCCAGGCCTTGAACTATTTGTATCCTTTACAACTAAACTGCAGTCATAAATTCAGCAATTTCCTGAGTTCTGTGGGCCACGCTGGTAAATTATGTAACTTGAAGGGGTCATGAGAATCCTCAAATCTGAAGCCCATCATTCAGATGTGTGGATGACATAGGGATACCCTGAGAGTTGTGGCTGGTGTCTAAAATAAAAAAAAAAGGTGGAAGACTCTGTCCTTAACCTATGGAATCTGTGCTAACTCCAGGTAGTTAATGCTAGAAATGAATTGCAGTATATACAGTTGGTGTTAGACCAGTTGGGGGGTGAAACAGAGTAAGTGGGGATATTTTATTAAAATTAAATTTCCAGGAAGTTCTAAAGAAAAATCATTTGAATAAAGAAAACTATAGAAATCTCTAAGTATTTCTGAAAGAAAAAGAAAAAAAAGTAAAAGTTCACATCACATTTATCCTTTCTGAAACGAAAATTGCACAAATAATCCAAGTAGGTGAAGTATATTCAAGAGTTTGTAGGACTAGAACTTGGAAAATGTTCAGACTGTAACAAATTATGTATCTCTTCTATCAACAGAAAGAGAATTAGACGAGTACCTGGGTGTAGGTGTAAGCTCAGTTGGTTGAGTATTCAATTCTTGGTTTCCACTCCGGTCATGATATCAGGGACATGAAATTGAGTCCCATGCTGGGCACTATGCTCAGTGCAGAGTTTGCTTGAGATTCTCTCTTTCTCTCTCCCTCTCCCTCTGCCCCTCCCCCTGTTCATGCTCTCTCTCTAAAATAAATAGATAAATAAATAAATAGATAAATAAGTAAATAAGTAAATAAATAAAAAAAGAAAAAGAAAAATTAGAAACTCTGCAAGTGAAAAGATAAATAAACTTTGAAATAAATATAACTCATAATATATTGTGACTAGATTTTATATAACTGATGAAATTTAGCAGAACAAAATCCATTTGAATTTTAACTTGACACTGTTATCAAGTGTGCCACATAGGATTTGTGCCATGTAAGATTAATAAAATAGGAATGTTTCCTATTCTAAAGTATAATCACACACATACATTTGGTATTCTATTTAATATTTGTATAATCGTAATATGATAAATGCTGTTTATTGGTTTTCAATTTTTAGACTAACCAATATATATGCAGTACTTAATGTTTGTGCCACATTAAAATTGCTTAAGTATTTTATGAAAAATAGTAATTCATAGGCTTAACACCAGAGATCCTGATTTAATTGGTCTGTGGTGAGGCTTGGCACCAACACTTTTTTTTAACATCCATAGATTATTAATATGCAGCCAGAATTAAGAACTATTGCAACAATAGCATGGGACACTTAATTATACAGAATGAAATATAAAGGTAAAAGAAAAGAATAGAGTAGCTGACAAAGGTGCAGAAGCAGGGCAGAGATAAATGATGGACAGAGGGTAAGTTCAGCAGTGTACTCAACACAGCAAGAGCCAGGGATGTCTATTTAATGTAGATATAGAAATAGAAGTTGAAATACATAGTTAGGGTTATGAAGATAACCACCAGAACCATTTAAAAAATGGCAATGGGCTAATTAAGGAATTATCTTAGTGATAAGTTAGTAAAGGATGTGGGAGATAGACAAAGAATCTAAATTTGATTAATCAAGAATAGAGTTAAGATATCTGTACCTCCATGTTCATTGTGGCGTTATTTACAGCAGCCAAGACATGGAAACAAGCAGCCACTAATGGATGAACAGAAAAAGAAAATGATGCACGCATACCCCCCCATGTGGTATTATTCTGCTATACGAAGGAAATCCTGCCATTTTTTGACAACATGAAAGGAACATGAAGCATTATTCTAAGTGAAATAAGTCACACAGAGAAAGACAAATACTGTGTGATTTCACTTATATGTGGAAACTAAATAAACAAAAACAATGATCTCATAGATACAGAGAGCAAATTGGTGTTTCCAGAAGCAGGGCTGGGGGATGGGTGAAATGAGTGAATGTGGTTAAAAGGAACAAACTTCCAGTTATAAAATAAATATATTCTGGGGATATAATATACAGCATGGTAACTATAACTAACAATAATGTACTGTATATTGAAAGTTGCTCAGTGAGTATATCTTAAAAGTTTTCATCAAAAGAAAAAGAATCTTTTTTTTTTTTTAAGAAAAAGAATCTATAACTGTCAGGTGATAGATGTGAACTAAATGTATTGTGTGAACTATTTCCCAATATATGCATATATCAAATCATTACACCATACTGTACAAAATGAACACAATGATATATGTCAATTAAAAAAGAAATAGAGGCATAAACACTTTGGAATTATGTCTGTATTCAACAGAAGAGCCAAACACATAATAAAAACATGGCCACTCCTGGAAAATGATCCTGGCAAGGGATGGAGGTAAACTTTTGCCTTTAATTTTGCACATTTGGTGAGGTATAATTATTATTAAATAGGTTTATATATGACATTTAAAATTATTTTATTAAAACAATATTTCTCAAAGCTGGTATCTAACTTTACAATTAAAGGTTATAAAGAAATTCTGTAACATAAAGTAGGGAAAAGGATGTAAAGTCAGGCACAATATTAAATCAATCTTTTGTTTTGAAAGCAAAGGTCAGAGTTTAACCATCACACCCTTCTCTTTTTTAACTCATGAAGTCAATATGATACTGTTACTCAACTTGAACCAAGAAATATATAATACAATTATTTTATGGTACTTGTTCCAACTTATTCTCAATAAGTTTTATAAATACTTTATATATTCAATAAATGAGACAAATACATTTTACTAAAGCCATCAGATTTTCATAAAGGATTTTTAAAAAATTAATATTACTATTTCCTATTTATTGATATACAATTTCTATAACGCAAGTACAAATAGAGCAACATTTTTTTCCAGACAAGGGTATTGTACATTGTTCATTCTTTCCCTTTTAGTCATTATGGCATAAAAATACTATTTGTCTGTAGAGGGAAAACAATTTTTTGTGTGGCTGGCAAGTAACTCAGAGTCTAAGGACATAGTAAATAGATCCTCAATTAATATGGATTGAAGTCCTTTCAAAAGGGACAATTTCTAAGGTCATGTAGCTCACATTAAAATGACATAATTCCCAACCCGATTTTTAAAAAACATTTTACCCTTCCTGGTCATTATTTTTGTTATTAATAATGGCAACCTATTGTTGCATAGTGTATTATAAAATGCTCACAAAGAACCTTGAAATATATTATCTTAGGTAATCCTACAAATAGTACATAGGATTGATACTATAGCCTCATTTAAAAAAATGATAAAATTGAGACTTAGTGTAACAATTTTCTAGAAATCTATAGATTTTAATGAGAAACCAGTTTAATTTTAAACCAGTTTTCTGTCTCTCTCCCCAGCTCATACTCTTTCCCTCACCTCATTGGGTTGAAGGAAATAACTTGTTTTGCCACTCACATTCTCACATATAGACCATTGGTAGTTTAACCAAAAGAAGCTTAAAACTATATTATTTGTACTTATTAAACATTTATACTCTGGTAGAGAATTATATCCTTGCAAATTTTCCATCTCACCATGATGTGGGGAAGCAAAATGACAATTTAACTTCCTATTTTTGCAGGAATATTCAATTTTCTTAAATTAAATGTAAAACAATTTGCCTTGCAGCATTCAGAAATATATTCCAATACAACAAATATTGTTAAGCACTGACAGTAAACAAAGCATTTAGCTAAAAATGTGTTTTATGGAAAACTGGTTAAGTTTTGCCCTGCTGCTTCATAAGCCTCTACCCATTGAGGTTGAAGCATTCAGTGGCTGAGTGACTATAACTTCAAAGTTGAATTGCAAAATGAGCATTAAAAAACTGAAATAATTTTCAGTTTCAATGGTTGTGAGAGCCAAAGCTTTTATTTACTTGTGCCAAATTTAAGAGAGATAAACTCCAGACACTTCCCTCTTAAATATCAAGAACCAGAGGCTGGCACCCCAACCAAACAAAGACTTTCTAACAATATAAATTAAAGAAGGTACTAGACAGAAAGTACTTACAGCTTCATCTGTCCCATAACGAGGTAAAATATCCTTTCTGGGTTGGATTGGGGGGAAAACTAGCAAAAGAAAGTGATGGGGGAAAAAAGGAAGGAAAAAGAAGGTGGTGGAGGAAGAAGGAACTGAGTGGGTTGCGACTTGTGATGTGAATATATGGCCTCATCCTACTGCTCCTTCTGAGACTTGAAACCCCAGACACATCACAAGACAGGATATCCATAGGATGGTGGTGGGATGGAAAATAAAATCTAAATCCCAAGAGAGATGTGGCTTCTTTCCAACTGCTCCTTCAATAAGAGCCAACATGGAGCCTTGTCAGCATGTGGAGATAAATGGGGCTTCGGGAGATAAGTGGCCACAAGTTAAAGCTATAGTGATGACAACAGCACTGGATATGAGGAGGGTAGAGACAGTTTGTTAGCCTCACCTGTCCTTCAGGGAAAAAAAAGAGACGGAAGAAGCTTGGATTCAAATATTTATACAAAAAGAATGAAGGTTCAGAATTAGGGTATTTTTAAAATTTTTATCTTTTTTGTAACCATCAGGAATAATAATAATAATAATAATAATAATAATACATATAGAGTTATATTGAGTTACAGGAGTAAAGTTGCATTTCTACACATCTGAGAGTGAAACTTACAACCACCTGACTTTATAAATGGAATTACAGGAAAATGGGGTGTGGTAAATAATTAAGGTAAAGACTATCTAGAGAGAATAATCAATATTACATTTTTGTTTTCATAGGGTAGGTTATTGAATGTCAAATCCAGAATTTAAATATTAAGAAGTCAAAAGTATCTATGTGTAGAAACCAATGAGAGGCAATATAATAAGTTCAGGGTCTCATCTCTTAATTCAACTTTTTGTCCAAATCCAAAAAAGGTTGTATATTCTTATACCTTTTTAGAATAAGCAGTATTATAACATTAGCCTGGTAATTCTGATTCTTAAAAAATGGTGCTCTAGTTTAGAAGTGGAATTTTTAATTTTAAAACTTTTAAACCTCAGAATGTTTCTCCCTCTCTCTGAGAATTCAATACCTGTAAGATTGGCATGGGTCAAAACATTTGAGAAAGTACCCATATTACTAGGATTGTCTCCCAATTCTTTTTCTTTAGCTCATTTTGCAACAGCCACACTTACCTTGAGATTCTTTAAACAGATTCTTGCCAAAAAATAAATAAAATAAAATAATAAAATAGTAAAATAAAATAAAAAAATAAAATATAAAATAATAAAATAAAACAAAATAAAATAATAAAATAGAGACTTCTGCCTTAAAGCCTCTGTGCTAGCCGTTTCTTTTGCCTGGAATGCTCTTCCCCAAAATATAAATATAACTAACCTCCTGCACCTCCTGTAAGTCTTTGCTCAGATAGCACCTTGTCTATGAAGCCTACTCTCACCCCGTTTAACCCAGCAAACTGACCCACCACCTGGTATTGCTGATCCCTCTCACCATGCTCTACTTTTCTGTTTTCAATACCACTCATAACGTTCTAAATACTATGCAATTTACCTATCCATTACTCTATGCTCCCCATGCTCGAACATGAGCTCCAGGTGGGCAGAGATCTTTGTCTTCTTTATTCATTGATAAATCCCAAGCACCTAGAACAGCACTCAGAGAAGCTACTCAATAAATACACAATGAATGAAAGAATGTTAACATTTCATATCCAACCTCAAATACTTCTTATATATTTTTTTATCTTCAGAATAAATCCTTTCATGTAAGAAATAAGAGCTGTTCTCTCAAGTTCTAAAGATCAAAGGGGCCTGAAGAGTTCAGGAAGTATCCTAATCTCTAGACCGTTGCTTTCACACATGCACTGAGTCCTTATTTTGGAATATTCATTCTAAGAGTTTGTACTGTCAATCTAATCCACTTTGGATTCTTCCTTAAGAAAGTACTTTTGCAGGATGCCTCAGTGGCTCAGTCAGTTGAACGTCCAACTCTTAGTTTCTTCTCAGGTCCTGATCTCAGGGTTGTAAGATGGAGCATGGTGCTAGGAGTTTTTTTTTCTCTCTCTCTCTCTCTTCTGCTAGGAGTTTCTCTCTCTTGCTCCCTCTGCCCTCCCCTTGAATAAATAAATAAATCTTAAAAAAAAAAAAGAAAGTGCTTTTGTACATAAGCCTCCATCCTTCTAATGTATCACTTTCAGAGATTCTGAGCATTGATCAGAGATTAATGTAATGCCCCAAGACTCCTAAGACCCTTAGATTCTTTGCCCATTTTAATTTCACATCTTTTAAAATTTTCAGAACCCTCACCTTTACCTTAGTCTCCTGATAGTCCAGCCTTCCCCAGTAATCAATCCCCTTTGATCTACACCTAGATGACAGGCTTGACCCCTTCACCCAACTATTTACCCCCCTCTGAGAGGTCTCTTCATCCTTTATTTCATAAGGGAGTAGTTTGCAACATATATCTCCTAATTTCCAGGCCAGTAAGAGCCATCCACAATCCTTTTTTGTCCCCAGGAGCTCTAAAATCAATTATCTTACATGATCCCTAACACTGACAGCCAAAACAAAACAAAACAAAACACCCAAAACAAAACAAAGCAAAACAAAAAAACCCTTTCATGACTAAAGGAATTAATTTTGTTCATTTTAACAACCATGATGCAAGTTTCTAAAATAATTTAAACAGGGAAATTTTCTTCAAAATGTCATTAGTTACATTTAAGATTTCAATGCCTTAAATCTTGACCTATAGGCAAAATTTTATATAAGTCTAAGAACTTCATGACCATTTTCCATGTCTATAGCCAGTGAAGACTGTGAACTTTAAAAAAATTCTTGAATTCTAACTTTTCAGACACTCAAATATCGTCTCCATTCCAACTTCTCTTCTATGCCCTCAATAATCTCACTTCTGGGACCTTTCCCCTTCAGTCTGGTTTTTCAGCTGTTTAATAATCCTTCTAACTTCCCTTGACCCTGCTCTACAGAGTTTCATCATGATCATTTCAATTTTGCAGCTACTCTTCAGCCACTTCTGCTGGCAGAAAAGTAATTTTTTTTACAAGAATACAATATAGCAGATATCTACATTAAGGTGCAGCACGTATAAAAAAGTCTCTTTTTTTGTCTTTTTCTTTTTTTATAAAGAAAATGTCTAGGATGGCCTTGATGATAAGAACAGAAATGATATCAGAGCATCTCACTTTATAGAATCTTAAATACAAAAAGCATTAAATAAAATGAGTCAAATCATACACATATATGTACTACATACACACACACTAATGTACATACATTAAGAGGGAGTAAGGCAAGAAAAAGGGAAGCTAGATTGCATTCTTCACTAAAACATAATATATCCTCCTGCTATCCACGGTGAAGAATTTTCTTTTCTTTCTTTCTTTTTTTTTTTTTTAAATGAATGAGTGGGATGAAGAAAGAGCAGGGCTTTGGAGTTGTAATTTATTTCTGAGACAGAAGGATAATTGTGCTCTCTAGTTCAGTAAATCTCAGTCTTAGTTGAGTTACAGGCAAGTACCGACAGGACAAACTGAATAGTTGAATTCAGGCAGTATAAATGATAAGAAAGACATTTGAATAAGAAACTATTAAGTTCAAAGATTTGAGAAAACTAACATGGCAGTGTGCTGGCTCAAACATACAATCAAACCCATGAGCTTCCACAAAACACAATTTCTTGGTTGTTACTTGACTATTTTTCATACTGATAGATGTTTTGCCCTTGGGGTGCACTGCTTTGCACATAAAGAATGATTCTGCTTTGTTCCCATTAGTTTGAAAGACAAGACAGTGACACTGTGCAGAACAGAGTCCAGTGTGAACACTGTATTCAGAACAAACCCACTTTCAAAAGCCCTATTCCGATGATAAAGAAACAGATGATATTTTTTTGTGTCTGAATTTGTGATCCCTGCAGTATGAGGGGAAAGACATCGAATGTCTTCCCTGAATAGCAATGAAGTATTGGAAAGCAATGACATTCTAATCACTGCTTCAAATGTCAGTGCAAGGATGCCGTGGGTAGCAGCTCCAGTACATAAGTTAACGGCTTTACTGTAAAGCCACCGGGGAGCAATTAATGGGAAGCTGTTACTAACCTTCATGCATTCCATTGCTCAAGTGTCTAGAGAAAAGGTCTAATTATAGTTCTAACCTTTCCCAATGGGCCATGAATGACTCTCCAAATATAGGATGTTGTGTAAGAAAAACTACGATGAAGACATAGAATTGACATATAATTGAATTCCCTAACACAGTGTACCCATAGTAGAACAACAAATCATGTTGGTAACTTGATTTTCACCAGTTTTTCATTAGAACAAAAATATTAAACTCTGTGAAAAGATATATGATTAGGAAAAGTGGACTAGTCGAACGTATAAAACTCCACATGAAAGATATAGTAGACATAGGATCAGAATATTACATTCTATCTTGACTAAAAGCATAACTACTTAAGACAAGTATTTTATCTGAAGGAAGACCTAAGGCCAATATAGAATGTGAGACTTAGCAGCCCATGAACCAATGTGATTAAAAGGAACCTGGTTGGCAAAATATTTCATCCTTTCCCCTCCAGTTTCAATAATCAGAAAAAACACGAAAGACATTTGCTTATAACAGAAAAGAAAACAAAAACTGAAAGTGCAGTATCACTTTTTGGTGGGCATATATTTCAAGAAGGTGGAACATTTGTTGTTTGTTCTAGGGGAGTTACCTCTTGTAATGCGGAGATTGACATCTCCATAAAGTCAAGAGACTCTATTCACTTACAAAACATTCACTGAGTTCTTCCTGCAAGGCAGCTATACTGAGAAGGATAACAAACTCATTATATATATAATATATATATGTAATATATACATAATATATATATATAATGTTTCAAGAAATATATAATGTATGTAGAGATTGAAGAAAATACTGGATAAATATATAAAGCAAAGATGTAGTGGGAATCCTGTGAGTGCCTGGCAAACCCAGAGATACCTGACACCCAGAGGAAATACTGAGTCCAGAGAATTGGGGTGATCACAGAGGCTTCGGAAAGAAGTTTGGGCAGATGACTTTGCTGGGTGTTCAGTCAGGGAGAAGCCCTTCCCTAGGTGATCCTCTTGAATACAAGAGGGAAGAATTATTGTCTCCCATTTTATCAAAGTAAAAGCTATAGATCTGCAACAGTCTAAAAAGTCCCACATGATCAACTCCTCTCCTCCTCCTTTCTCCCCCCGACTTGTGTTCCTCTTATCCACTTCAGTTTTTACTACTTTTGCCTTTGCTCATATTGCTCCAGGCAGACTGGCCTAATCCACAGACACCCCCAGAAACTTAGGCACATGCTGCCTTAGACATTTGCACAGTTCTTTGCCATACCTGGATCATTTCACTCTACTGGGACCACTCACTCTTCCACAAGACATAGGCATGGCCAGGGGATCCCTGGGTGGCTCAGCGGTTTAGCGCCTGCCTTCATGCCCAGGGCGTGATCCTGGGGACTTGGGATCAAGTCCCACGTCAGGCTTCCTGCGTGGAGCTTGCTTCTCCCTCTGCCTGTGTCTCTGCCTCTCTCTCTCTCTCTCTCTCTCTCTCTCTGTCATCTCTCATGAATAAATAAATAGAATCTTAACAACAACAACAACAACAACAACAAAAGACATAGGCATGGCCACTTCCTGCACCTTTTCAATACAATGTTCCATAACCAGTGCTCCCAGCACTCCTCTACACACATGTTCCCCTAACTCTCCTCCAATTTTTTTCATAGAATTTATTATCTTCTAACATGTATGTGTTTGTGTAGATATATACACTTACATATATACACCTAGCTATATGAGCACATGAGCGTGTGCTGTAATTATTGTTATTTTTCTCTCTTTCCTGATAGAATATAGGCTTCCAACAGACTGGCATCTTTGTTTCCTTCACTGATGTATCTCAAATTCCTGGAACAATTCCAGGTCCAAGATAGATGCCCACAAATATTTGTTGAATTGAATCAAATATTCCAAAAGTTTCCAATAAGGAAACTTTGTAAAGATTTTATTTATTATTTGAGAGAGAGAGAATGAACGAGAAAGCAGATGCAGGGAGAAAGGCAGAGGAACAGGGAAGGGACAAACAGGCTCCCTGCTGAGCCAGGAGCCTGGTGTGAGGCTCCATGTGGGGCTCCATCCCAGGATTCTGGGACCATGACCTGAGCCAAAAGCAGATGCTTAACTGACTGAGCCACCCAGGCGCTCCTAATAAGTAAATTTTTAATTATAGCTACATTTTGTGATAAATTGATAACTAATGTATTTTCCCAATTTATAAAACAGTATCCTTTTTCTTTTTCATGTATATAACCTGGAGTCACATTCACCTGTTTTTAAATTGGTCTTCAAGTACATTTAGTCTCAATCTGTGTCTTTTTTTCTTGCAAAATACGTTAATAAAACTGTTACTTTAAAGTGCATTATTTGGATAAAATTAATAGGAAATGGAAGATGTGTAAATACAAATGCTTTCTTTATTATTCATTTATTAATTTTACAAATATTTATTGATCACCTATTATGTTTCAGATGCCATTCTATTAAGATAAAGATAAAATAGACTGGGCAAATATTAGCAGACTGGAAAGGAGCATGTACCTAATTTGTTCTAGTTTCCCTTCAACTAACATTATGTTACTGTAAATAATAATTCTAAAAGAGTATCTTTCCATTTTGATCCTTTCATCCTTAATCTCATACATTTTCTTTCTATAGATGTTGAAATTCTGCTATTTTTATTTAGTCAGCCTTTTAAGCATTTTAAATAGATTTAAAATAATTAAAAATTTCATTTTTCTATATACTTTTACCATTCCAGGTGCTCTTTATTTTTTGTACAGATCTAAATTTTTTTCTCCATCATTTTTCTTCTGCCTGAAGAGGTTCCTTTAACATACCTTGTAATACTTGTTTGCTGATAATGAATTCTCTCAGCTTATGTTTTTTTTTTTTTTTTTGAAAATGTCTGCTTTCTCTTTTTGAAACATTTTTTGCTGAATACAGAATTCTGGAAAGAAAGGGTTTTGTTTATTTGTTTAGGATTTTACAGATGTCACACCATTGTTTTCTGTCATGCAAAGATCCGTGAGAAATCTACTCTCATTCTTTTCTTTATTCCTTTTATGTGATGTATCTTGTTTCCAGCAGCTGCCTTCAAGATTACCTCTATCTTTAGTTTTCAACACTGTATTAGTTTGTTAGGGCTACCACAGCAAAGAAACACAGAGTAGGTGGCTTAAACAGCAGAGATTTGTTGTCTCACAGTCCTGGAGGCCTGAAGCACAAGATCAAGATGTTAGCGGGGTTGGTTTGTTCTGAGGGCCTTGAGAGAAGGATCTTTTTCAGACCTTTCTTCTTGGCTTGTAGATGGCTGCCTTCCCCTGTGTTTTCGCATTGACTTCCCTCTGTACATTCCCGTGTCCAAATTTTCTCTTTCTAAAAGGACATGAGTCATATTGGATTAGTGTCCATTCTAATATCTCATTTTAACCTAATTACCTCTGTAAAGACCCTGTCTCGAAATAGGGTAACATTCCAGGGTACTGAAGTTTAAGACTTCAACATATAATTTTTTTGGGGGGAGGGGGGCACACATATTTTGACTAGGATTCCCTGGAGTGTTTTTTTTTTCCTCAAAGCTTTTTGGATCTGTGAGTCTTTGACTTTCATTAACTTGGGTGAATTATTGACTATTTTCTCTTTCTAATATTTCTTTTGTCTTGATTTCTCTCTTTTCTCCTTCTGTGACTCCAGTTTCATTTTTACTATACAATTTTGTGTTTTCCCATGGCTTTTATTTTTTTATTTTTTATTTTTTATTTTTTTTATAAATTAATTTTTATTGGTGTTCAATTTACCAACATACAGAATAACACCCAGTGCTCATCCCGTCAAGTGTCCCCCTCCGTGCCCGTCACCCATTCACCCCCACCCCCCGCCCTCCTCCCCTTCCACCACCCCTAGTTCATTTCCCAGAGTTAGAAGTCTTTATGTTCTGTGTCCCTTTCTGATATCTCCCACACATTTCTTCTCCCTTCCCTTATATTCCCCTTCACTATTATTCATATTCCCCAAATGAATGAGAACATACACTGTTTGTCCTTCTCCGATTGACTTACTTCACTCAGCATAATACCCTCCAGTTCCATCCACGTTGAAGCAAATGGTGGGTATTTGTTGTTTCTAATGGCTGAGTAATATTCCATTGTATACATAAACCACATCTTCTTTATCCATTCATCTTTCGATGGACACCGAGGCTCCTTCCACAGTTTGGCTATTGTGGACATGGCTGCTAGAAACATCGGGGTGCAGGTGCCCCGGCGTTTCATTGCATCTGAATCTTCGGGGTAAATCCCTAACAGTGCAATTGCTGGGTCGTAGGGCAGGTCTATTTTTAATTCTTTGAGGAACCTCCACACAGTTTTCCAGAGTGGCTGCACCAGTTCACATTCCCACCAACAGTGTAAGAGGGTTCCCTTTTCTCCACATCCTCTCCAACATTTGTTGTTTCCTGCCTTATTAATTTTCCCCATTCTCACTGGTGTGAGGTGGTATCTCATTGTGGTTTTGATTTGTATTTCCCTGATGGCAAGTGATGCAGAGCATTTTCTCATGTGCGTGTTGGCCATGTCTATGTCTTCCTCTGTGAGATTTCTCTTCATGTCTTTTGCCCATTTCATGATTGGATTGTTTGTTTCTTTGGTGTTGAGTTTAATAAGTTCTTTATAGATTTTGGAAACTAGCCCTTTATCTGATATGTTATTTGCAAATATCTTCTCCCATTCTGTAGGTTGTCTTTGAGTTTTGTTGACTGTATCCTTTGCTGTGCAAAAGCTTCTTATCTTGATGAAGTCCCAATAGTTCATTTTTGCTTTTGTTTCTTTTGTTTTCGTGGATGTATCTTGCAAGAAGTTACTGTGGCCAAGTTCAAAAAGGGTGTTGCCTGTGTTCTCCTCTAGGATTTTGATGGAGTCTTGTCTCACATTTAAATCTTTCATCCATTTTGAGTTTATCTTTGTGTATGGTGCAAGAGAGTGGTCTAGTTTCATTCTTCTGCATGTGGATGACCAATTTTCCCAGCACCATTTATTGAAGAGACTGTCTTTCTTCCAGTGGATCGTCTTTCCTCCTTTGTCGAATATTAGTTGACCATAAAGTTCAGGGTCCATTTCTGGGTTCTCTATTCCGTTCCATTGATCTATGTGTCTGTTTTTGTGCCAGTACCACACTGTCTTGATGACCACAGCTTTGTAGTACAACCTGAAATCTGGCATTGTGATGCCCCCAGCTATGGTTTTCTTTTTTAAAATTCCCCTGGCTATTCGGGGTCTTTTCTGATTCCACACAAATCTTAAAATAATTTGTTCTAAGTCTCTGAAAAAAGTCCATGGTATTTTGATAGGGATTGCATTGAACGTGTAAATTGCCCTGGGTAGCATTGACATTTTCACAATATTAATTCTTCCCATGGCTTTTAGATGCCCTTTTTTTACTCTTTTTTTTCATCTTAAAATTTACTGATTATTCCCTCTCATATGTTCAGTCAGTTAAACTCATGGGAAGAATTCCTCATCCCTGAGATTGCATTTTTTTCATTTCTAGCATTTCTATTTGGCAATTATAGTTTGCATCTATCTGCAAAAATTCTCCCATCTCTTCATGCATGTATTTTCCAATATAAACTTTAAAATATTAATTATAACAATCTTAGAGCTTGAATATTATAATATCTGAGCTATCTTTTAGTCTGGTTCTATTGATTGCTTTGTTTCTTGACAATGGCTTGATTCTTTTTTTTTTTTTTTTTTTGCTTTTTGATGTGCCTCAGAATTTTTGATTGGATGCTGTATAAAAGAACACTATAGACTAAAGTAGGTAATATTTACATCCAGAAATGTGCATATCTTCCTTCTCTCAGGTTGTAAATTTTGGGGTGAGGAGATAGGGAGTACAAAGGGCAAGATATTGAATCAAACTAGTAAATAGTGGCATTAAGCCTGGATTTTGTTAATACCATAGCTATGTTTAGTGCAGCTCAGATGTCAAATTCCTCCACTCATGGACTGTTGTGGCCTTGGAGTTAGACTAAGACAGAGAAGTTCCTCTACTTGCTGCAGTCCCTGCATATCTCCACAACAAAGAAGGTGTCTGTTCATGTTCTCTCCTCTTCTCTAGCCAAAGACTGCTTTTCCTCTTTTTTCAGTTCAAATGCCATGATGTGGTCAGAGGGTGTTTTTCAATTCTACTGCTTTTGCCCCAGTCAGAAGCATGTCAGGTATACCCGAGCTTCAGGGGAAAAAAAAAAAAAAAAAAAAAAAAAAAAAAAAAAACCCTTTTCAGCATTCTTGGCCCTCCTCCTGTATACTTAAATGCTTTTAGTAGATGAGGATCTTTGGCATGAGCAACTTTCCTTCTCTCCCACAGGCAATGGAACTATAATTTCCTGGGCATGAGTGGGTCTCCTTCTTCACCTTCAGTGGCAGATGCTTCTACTTTTATCTTTCCCTTGGCAGCACCCAGCCTTTTTTGTGTGTTACTAGGGGAAGCAGAAGAGTTTCCCATCCTGCACCCAGCAGCAGACAGCTTTTTCCTCATTAAAGGAGAAAGGTCCAGAATACAGTTGGATTTCACACCTGTGCACCGGTGCTGGACCACCAGTAGGTAGTATTACCACATGTACCACCAAAGGGTCCTCTCGGTCCTCTCTGATGTCCTTTGCTGTTTTCAGCTCTTCTCATGTGTATCTGGGGAAGTTCCATGGAAAAAAATGGTAAAGAAGTAAGATTCTCCTATGTCTGGAGCTCCCACAGATTCACAGATTCAAGCTATTATGCGACCCCACACCCAGCCATTTAAAATTCATTTAAATTTCAGTTATTTTCTCTGAACTTCATACTTGGATGGCTGCCACCTCTTTCTCCTGTGGTCTGCCAAAGGCTAAAGCTTGAGTGTCCTACTCTCCTCAAAGATTTTTGTGGTTCTATACAAATTTTAGAATTGGTTTTTCTAATTCTGTGAAAAATGCTGTTGGCATTTCAATAGTGATTATATTAAATATGTAATTCCTTTGGACAGTATAGACATTTTAACAATAGTTGCTCTTCTAATCCATGAACATGGAATGCTTTTTTCCATTTCTTTGTATTACCTTCAATTTCTTTCATCAGTGTTTTATAGTTCTCGGAGTATAGGTCTTTCACTTCTCTGTTCAGGTTTATACCTAGGTATCTTATTATTTTTGGTGCAATTATAAATGGTATTGTTTTTCTTGTTTCCTCTTTCTGATTCTTAATTATTGGTGTACAGAAATGCAACACATTTGTGTACATTGATTTTTGTAATCTGTGACTTTACTGAATCCAGTTATAAGTCCCCACAGTTTTTTGGTAGAGTCTTTGCATTTTCTTTATATAGTATCATGTCTTCTACAAATAGTGAAAGCTGTACTTCTGCCTTACTTATTCAGATATATTTTGTTTCTTTTTATTGTCTGATTGCTGTGGCTGGGGCTCTCAGTATTATGTTGAATATAAATATTGAGAGTGGACATTCATGTCTTATTCCTGACCTGATGAGAGAAGCTCTTAGTTTTTCCCCAATAATGGTGATATTAGATATGAGTTTTTCATATATGATCTTTATGATGTTGACGTATGTTCCCTCCAAGCCTACTTTGTTGAGGGTTTTTATCATGAATGGATGTTGTACTTTGTCAAATTCTTTTTCTGTATCTATTGAAATGATCATACACACAACTGGTATGATGTATCATGCTGATTGATTTGCTCCCCCAGGGACTTTATGAAATTCCAGTTACCTGTTACTCTTGCAACCTTGACTCTATGATGAGCTTTTTATCATCATTGGAGAGAAAGTGGAATTCTCTGTGGCCTTCTGTATCCTAAATAAAAGTCAAACTTGTACTCAGGTTTTGGAGGAACACTAACAAAATGTAACTCAACCAAATGAGGTTAAAGTAGAATAATAGACTTTTCTTCTTCTTCTCTGTAATTCCACTGAAATCCTTGAGTCAAGCCAGGAAAATGGCATCCATACTTGTCTGCAAGTCCCACTCTTACTTAGTTTCTAATCTAGTCTGCAAACAGTAATCAGAATAATCATTTTTAAAACATAAATCAGATCACGCCGTTGCACTGCTTTAAATTTGTTGGTAGTTTCCTACTGAACAGTAGATAAGATGTGAAATCCTTATGAAGGTCTATATAAATTTGCCTCCTCTTTTCATGACCCACATCTCAAACTCCCCTTTCATTACTTTTCTTCTACCCTTTCCTTCTGTGTTTGAATTACCTTGGTATCTTTCCTATCTGATTCTCTATTGATTCCTTGCTTTTTCTCTGAAACATTACAACCAACTACCTAAACTTTTGCCCTCAACACACACACACACACACACACACACACACACACACGGTTTCATATGTCTGATGCCTTCTTATCTTGTTCTTCACATCTCAGCTGAAAACCAGAGATGCCCTTTCTAATTTTCGCTCCACCAACATTATTCCCCATCTCTGCATATTGTTTGTGACACTTACCAAAATATATTTGTGTAGTACTTTGCTTGTTTGCCGTTTCGTTCACTTATGGTCTTTCCTTTCCACTGCAGTCTTCATGAGGACATGGTCCATTTATGTCTTGTTGACCAGAGCTTATGCTGCACCTCAGACAATGTTCAAAATATCATTCATTCAATAAATATGTTTCAGTGCATTTAGAAAGTAGGATACTTGATAATTATATATTATTATAGATTGCTTTATTGTATACTAAGTACATCCAAATAAATTATTTTATATTAAGAATTTACTATAAGATTTTTAAACTAATTTTACAATGTGTATATGAACTGAGAGAGGAATTCTAGACAAATGATGGAATTCAACCAAATGATGGAATAGAATCTAAAAGTTAATCTCTTAGAATCTAGGCGGATTGGCACTTGAATTACCCCGAGTGAGTTTCTAGCCATTTCTTAAAAATAGAAAATATTTATGTAAAGAAATATGCAGGTGAATGTAATTTTCTTGGAATAAATATCCAGGGATATAAATGAAAGTCAATTTGCAACCTCCTATTTCATAAGATCTGTTCTTCGGGGATTTTTCAACTTCATTTTGCAGAATCAAGTAGCTCAGTTATTTTGAGTAAGCATATGTACTTTTAAGTGGTTATTCAAACTGAATTGCCTGAATCTTTTAGGGTTTAGTGCTCACTAAATGTTATATAGAACCAGGAAGAAATGGATAGTAAAATTGCCAGGACTCGTCAAATTATTAACATTTTATTCTACTGTGAGCAAGAAAATAGCATCAAATATATTTATATAAGGTAGAATGGTGTCTTAGAATATATGTTATCTACATGTCTGACATATGCTTTGGGATACATTGAAAACTTGGTTTAATTTCTGTTGACATATCACAAAATAGAAGATTAAAAATAATGTTTACTAATACATCTAAACAATATTGTTTGTTAAAAGTAGCCCAGTGGCCTGAAGGATCTTTTGTCTAATTTATTCCTTGGCATCATTTTAAAGTCTTCCAATAAATAATAAAAAAAAAGGAAAGAAAGAAAAAAAAGTTTAAATCCACCCTCAAACATTTCAGAACTTTATTTTTCATTAATGCAATGAGTAAGCATGTGAAATTTTATCTCCAGAGGATTTACTTCTTTACAAAAAGCTGAGAGAGTGAATATGGAATGGTACAGATGGCTTCTTTCTGACAAACCCTAACTTTTGGGACCAGAAAATGTATGTAATATGAGGCAAATCCCACTGATGGCCTAGTTTTGACTTATTACTAAAGATAAAATAAAAAAGAATTAGGTGGTATTTATCTGGACCATAATATTTTTGTGATTAGAACTTTTAAAACAACAGCATATAAAAGGCATTCTCATAATGATCATATTCTGCCCTCTTCACCTTAAAAATATATCAACAGCACAACTCAACAACAAAATCCCATCCCTATTTAAAAAAATAGAGGACTTGAATGCATATTTCCCTAAAGAAGATGTACAAATGGTCAATGAGCACATGAAAAGATGTTCAATGTCACTAATTATGATGCAAATGGAAACCAAAATGACAACTGGACATCCTCTCACACTTATTAGGGTGGCTACTATTAAAAAAATAAGAAAACAAAACAAAATAAAATAAAATACAATAATAAAATAAAATAAATAAAATAAAATAAAATAAAAATAAAAATAAAATAAAATAAAATAAATGTTGGCAAGGGTATGGAGAAATTGGAATCCTTGTGCAAGGTTGAAAGGAATGTAAGATAGGGCTACAGCTATGGTAAAGAGTTTGTCAGCTTTTAAAAACTTAAAAGAAGAATAAATATGTAATCCAGCATTCCTACTTCTAGGTATATACCCAAAGGTACCGAAAGCAGAGTGTGTAAGAGATATTTGCACATTCATGTTCATAGAAAAATCATTCACCATAGCTAAAAGTGGCAGCAACCCAACTGTTCATCAATGGGTGAGTGAATAAACAAAATGTGATATATATGTGTGTGTGTGTGTATACACACACATAGTGAATTATGTGTGTGTATATATACACATTTTCTCTCCTCTTCCTATATATATATATATATATATATATATATATATACACACACATACACACAGTGAAATATTATTCAACTTTAAAAAGTAAAGAAATTGTGATACATGTTACAACATGGATGAACCCTAAAGACATCATGCTAAACAAAATAAACAAGTTACCAAAGGGCAAATATTATATGATTCCACTTATGTGGGGTATCTAGAGTGGCTAAATGCATACAGACAAGAAGTAGAACAGTGTTTTCCAGCTGCTGAGGGGAGAGGGAGATGGGGATTTATTGTTTAACGTGTATAAAGTTTGAATTTTGCAAGATGGAAGAGAATACTGGGGATAGATGTTGGTGATGGTTGTACAATAATATAAATGTACTTACTTCCCCTGAATTGTACACTTAAATTGGTTAAAATGGTAAATATTATGTGTATTTTACAGTTAAAAATAATCTTTTAATTTTTTTTGAAGCACAGAAAGATATATATCAACATTATCTTTTGGTATAAACTCTTTAGGCTTCTCTAAATTTTAAGATTGTGTCCATTTTACTCGTCACCTTATCTCTGAGTTTTAGCACACATTAGGCAGTCAATAAATACTCATGATTTAACTTGATAACTGAATAGGTCTCCATATGATCCTCTTGAGACTTATATCATGCGCTATCATTGGTACTATCAAGTCCTTTCAGAAACACAGTGGTAGTAATTTCTGGTTATTTATTGCTGCTTCTCTATTTTAGGCAATTATGCACAAATAATGACAGGCAAGCAAAGACTAAAGTGATTCTGTGGTAACCCACATTTAGAACTACAGCAGTGTCCATCATGTGAGCTATTCCCAAGTGAACGATCGATAGATGGAACAGCTCTTTACCCGGTCACACAGAAGCCTGCCAGTTTAAGCTTGGCAGGGCCTTCAGAAATCAAGCTACAAGGTAAAATGCTGTTGGTTGGGGGAGGGTGGGGTTGATAATGAAGAAGAGATGACAAAGGGAAGAACAAGATAATTGTAACAAAGAAGGAGAATGTCAGCAAAGCAGAAAGGTGTAAAACTCACATAGCAGAGAGCATCTAAATCCTGGGATTATGCTAGGCATTTTGCTATGTGTCACCTGATTTAATTCTCATAGGAACCCTGCCAATTATAACCACCATTTTTACAGATGGGAAAAATCAAGATTTAGAGAAGAGAAAGGGATATCCTTGAGGTGACAGATCCAGGAAACGAACACAAATCTTAATGGTGTAAACTAGCATTGTCCTGCAGCCATATGGGTAGCCCTAGTTCACAGACGGTGGTCAGAGAGGTGACAGGGCTTTGAAGATTTCAAGATCCTGTGAAAGAGGGATTTTAAATTATGCATTCAGTATTTCAGGGGCAGTAAGTGCCTTTCACATGAACCTGTGTTCAACAATCATAATGATAAAAAATAATTGTACCGAATAAAAATGTTCATACACGTATATACATGAGGAAGAGCACCTCAGGCAGAGAGCAAGCTGCATATATTGTCTGTGTACAAACAGAAATTATAGCACAGTCTTTTTGTAGGAAGTGGGTTGTTATGGGGTAACTCAATTATTAAGTATTTTAAGGCATTGTCCCTAAAATCTACAAGATTACACGATGACTTCTCTTGAGATAAGATTTCAGTGCTTTGCCCATCTTGCACTCATTCCAACTTTACCTTTTGTCTCCTCTTCCTACACCGTTCTCTGCACCTATCTTTTACAGAAGTAACAGCTTCTTCACCTTTACAGAACTCTGGCACTTTTCCCTATATGGAGACAGCAGCAGGCAACTTTACCACCAAGTGAGGTGGAAATTTTATATGTCAAACAGGCTGGTGGGAGAGGCCCCTGGAGCCAGAAGAAGATGAACGATGCCTCTCTGTGTGCATTGCCTTGCTTCACAGCAGCTCACGGAGTAAGCATTCATTTTCTTCAGGGGCATTGCTACAGAGCACACTTCTGGAACATTCTTAAGTGTTAAGTCAAACCTCAGTCTTCCAGCAAGTCTGTCTCAGGAGTGGAGAGACGAGTTTAGGCCATGACAAGCAGAAAACTGACTTTGAAGTATTTCTCACTTACGTTTCTTCCATGTCCTTATTTGTCTTTTTTGAAGTGGAAAGTAAAAGGGAAGGGGACAACCATCTGACTGTTACATGAGGGCTTGGAGAAAGAATGCGTTTCACAGAAGAAATGCTGCAGTTAGGGAAAGCAGGAAATGTGAGCCTCAGAGCTTGCAGACACTCGCTCCCCTTCCATCCTAGGCAGCCCTCCACAATCATCTGAAATGATACATACAGTCCTGGTTCTGCCACCGTTGCCTTTTCAGTGGGAGAAAGATTCGTGACTTTTCCAAAATAGTTTCCGTCTACTTGGCAGAGTCGTCAGAATGATGAGTGAAATGATGTAATCAACAGAAAACACTACCTTCCTACCTCAGAATGACAGGAGGACATATGAGGCAGTATTCTGGGCTTTCACGAAAGCTTGTAGAGTTCTAAAACTTAAAAATTTTAATAGCTTACACTCTAGGTGTTTGCTGTAGATTCAAACAGTAAATGGCTTTTAAAGGTAAATTGGGGGCAGTCTGGGTGGCTCAGCGGTTTAGCACCGCCTTCAGCCCAGGGTGTGATCCTGGAGACCCTGGATCCAGTCCCACGTTGGGCTCCCTGCATGGGGCCTGCTTCTCCCTCCGCCTATATCTCTGCCTCTCTCTCTGTGTGTCTCTCATGAATAAATAAATAAAATCTTTTTAAAAAAATAAATAAAAGTAAATTGGTATTTTTTTTTTCCTCCCCATCTAAAAAACATGAACTTCATTTGTCCTGGTCAAATGGGTTTGTCATGTTTCAGTTGTCATAGCATCTGAAAGAAAATTCTTTGCAAACGATTATGTAATGGCAATGCCCTGTACTTTCATACACTTGCTTTGAAATCTCCTTTAAAATCTTCTATCATACCTCACTCAGTCTGTTATGTTTGATTTTATGAGAACCTTATCTATGAAGCATATGATTTTGGAAGAAATTTATTAAAGAAAATAAAGGGTGCATAGCATGTAATAAGACATTAACATGGAACATATTTTTAAAGTTATTACCACGTAATAAGTTGGTTAGGTTACTTAACGACAAATTATCTATGAAGTATCTATATTGGTTTTCCTATAATAGTCACAAATTTAGTGGCTTAAAATAATGCAAATGATTTATTTTATAGTTCTGTAGGTTAGAAGTCCAAAACAGATCTCACTGAGCAAAGATCAAGGTACTGTCAGAATTGTTCCTTTCTGGAGCCTCTAGGAGATAATCTATTTTATTGCCTTTTCCAGCTTCTAGAATCTCTATTCTTGGGCTCATGAAAGATCATTCTGAAAGTCAACAAAACAGGCCCAGTCCCTCTCACATGACCATCTCTTTGAATATTTTTTTCCAGTTTTATTTCATTTTTTTCCCACTTTTACGGGGTTATGGGATCAGACTGGGCCCACTCATCTAACCTAAGATAACTCAGCTAACCCAAGATATGTCCCCATATCAAGGTCAGCTGATCAACACCTCAATTGAATCAGCAACCTAGTTCTCTTTTGCCACATAAAGTGACATTTATAGGTTCCAAAGATTAAGATATGGACATCTTTTGGTTAGCATTATTCTGCTTACCATGGTATGCAATTATTTTTAGCAGAATATGATAGCTTATATTATTATTATTATTATTATTATTATCATCATCATCCTTGGTCTAGTATACAGTTTGTGTATCTAAAATATGGGTTAAATAACATATCATGTATAGAATTACATATTCCATGCTTTACGATATAATCTATATTAATTTGAATAATACAACATTGTATGTGCCCTTCTTCTAGGTATCACAGCCAAAATAATTTGTCCCCATGCCACATTTAACAGTGGAATATAAATGAGGATAAGAGAAAAAGAAATCAGTAGGAGCAGCAAATTATCAATTTCAAAGGGCTGAACGCTCCCTGACTGAAATCACTGCTGGGGATTGAACCAGCTGTCATGCAATATGGGGCAAATCACAACTTTACCATACTAGCCAAATCTGAGCTCCATGACAATCTCACCAAGACCAATTGAGACCATAGACTGGAACTGGCCCTAGGATTTTGTAGGAATCCAGACCCAAAATTTGTGTTTCATGAGTCCAGAGAGTCCCTGATCAGATTTGACCTCCAGAAGTGGTGATGTTTCAGTGTCACTCTATACAGAGCACTAAGGAGAGCAAACAGCTACCATGGGTCAGATCTTCTCTTGGGAGTTATACAGTCTATCACTATTTGTACAAATATTACACTTTGCATATTTTTGCTTGCATCAGTTATATCCTCTTCACTGCACTCAAGATAGAACTCTTTGTCCCCATTGTAAAAATGAGGAAACAGAGAGTCAATGAGTTATGAAGTTGGGATTTAAATACTGGCCTTGGTATTGGCCAATACTGACCATCCCAATGGTCATTTTCCTTTCTTTATACTGCAGTGAGTCTCTCCAATCCAAAATTATGACACATCATTAAAAACAGGAAACTAAAGCAGGAGTTACTTATAAATTTATATTGCACTGAAGATAAATTTTGAATAACAGTTAACTTCCTGGGGCACCTGGGTGGCTCAATCGATTAAGCATCCAACTCTTGATTTTGACTCAAGTCATGATCTCAGGATCCTAAGATTCAGCCTCGGCGTCAATGGAAGGTCTACTCTCTCTCCTTCTCCCTCTGGCCCTCCCCTGCTCATGCTCTCTTTCTCTATAAAATAAATAAAATAATTTTTCAAAAAATAGTTAACTTCAAGTAGTCCTCAGGTTCATGTAATTGGAAATTTCCAGGATAATCTTAAGAGTTAATCTCATCTCTCTAAGAGGGTGGGTGTGGTAGGCTGAACAATGGCCTTCCAAATATCCACATCTTAATCCTTGGGATTTGTAAATATGTTATGCAATATGACAAGGAAAAATTAAGTTTGCAGATGGCATTATGTTTGCTAATCAGCTGGCCAGATAGAGATTTTACTGAATTATCTGAGCGTACACAATGTAATCACAAGCAGCTTTAATTGGGGAAGACTGAGGCAGAAATGTCAGAATCAGATAAAGACTTGATTGACCATTGCTGGCTTTGAAAATGAAAGGGGTTCATGAACCAAGGAATGTGAACAGTCTCTAGAAGTTAAAAAAAAAAAAAAAAGAATGAAACAGATTCTCCCCTAGAGCCTCCAAAAATGAATGCAACCCTGCTGACACTTGGATTCTAGCCCAGAGAGACCCATGCTGGACTTTTAACCTCCAGATCTGTAAGATAATAAATTTTTGTTGTTTTAAGCTTCTAAAGTTTTGTGGTAATTTGTTACAGCAGCAGTAGAAAACCAATACCGTGGGTATTAATTAAACCCACTCAGGGACAAAAGAACCAGGCCTTGTAAAGGGGCTATGAGACCTATTCACTATTTCCATGACCTAGAATTCTGTCTGTGAAGGACAGAATGGCATATAGGTAAGTGGTTCTGGACTTAACATAGGAAAGAAGACAGGAGAAGCAGAAAGGCATAAGTTAGGCTTCTTGGAAGTTAAAAAGATATATGTTTTTCTTTTGGATATTATAATTGAATTGTTTAGTCTTTTCTTATTTATATCGAAACCACAATATACAGAAAATATCACTTTCTTTGCATTCTGCATAATCAAACAGGAAGAGATAAATATTTGAAAATTGCTAAAATAAAGCAATTTTTCAAGCTGGTTGTTTTGCACATAGCATCTCTAGTTCCTAAGAAATAATGTACTAAAAAATAAAGAAAAATAAAGAAATAACTTGGACTAGATGTTGATAGTATAGTGTTAACTGTATTGCCCCAAAAAAGGTAAAAACAAAAATCCACCTCAGGGTCCTTCTCCCTGTATTTCTTTATTAAGGTATATTTTCTCTCCTCAGATTTCAGGAAAAAAAAAGTCTTTCTCTAGATAGAAAACTAATAACCAAAAGATATCTACATCTAAAATATTAGAAAAGTCAGAGTCACTGTGGGCTTTTATCTTAATGCTACCATTAGTGGAATTAGGTAACTGTAAGACATCAAAGCCTAAATACTAAGGTTCAGCAATTAAGATGGAGTTTGCTTTGTGGCATATCATTGGTAAAAATAACTGAAGATGGAAAAGGGTGGGCAGTTTTGAAAGAAAAGTAGAGTTAATAAAAATGGGGATGGGAGGGTGGGGGGCAATAGCCTCTATGTGGAGATGTATCTGGTGGTGCTAGCAAATACCTCCACAGGCCTGATTTCCCCTGTGGTGATCTCTGAGTGCTAGGGCTGGGCAGCAGTACCCAAATGGATGGCAATAATTATATTCTGATGAGTGAAGGACCCACGTGAAGGCCAATGTTTCTGGAGGACTTAATGAAAGGAGAGGAAATCAGTAGATTTCACACGGATGTAAAATGGATGCAGAGCCTCCAAGAGTTTTTTAAATGACTGGCTTCTTCCCACTCACCTAACAGCACATTTAGAGGAGGAAATATCTTGCACACTGAAAACTGATCACAACTGAAGAATTTTAATATGTGCACACTTCCAGTTGTAAGATTCAGGGTCACCCAAGAGCTATTATTCAAAGTCAGTATCAGACCATTTAATTTTCTGCTTCAGTTCCCTTCTGCTTCTCCCCCTCCAACTCCAGCCTAATGGCCATACCCCATCTTCTCTTTTTGCTGTCCTTCTGCTGTTTTTAAGCACTGTTTGTACTCTGAATGGAGTTTTATGACTGACATCTCCAGATACTGTATCTATTTTCCTTAATGAAAGCCTAGTTGTAGCAGGTGCTAATAGCTCAACAAGGGTTTTATGGTCCTTATAAAGAAAATGTGTAGAGTGGACATGGATGTACTTAGCACTCAGCTTGGTAAATAGAAAAGAGGGACATAGGCAGTACAGTTACAGCCGTGAATGATTTGTGATGACTTTCATGTCAGCTGGGTTTTTTTTTTTCTCTTTTGTCCCTTACTGGAAGCCCCAGAATCCATTTTAAGTTAATTCCAAAGGCTAGCTCTGAAACAAATTGTATAGTGACAGGTGAAAAATTTAAGTGGAAAAAATTCTGCCAGGGGCTATAGTATGCCAATGCGTTAATCCACTTGGACAAAAGGCACTGTAAGATGTCTGACAACACTCTCGTTTGCCTTTAACTGTCTGGCACTTTTCTGTTTGCTTCTCTTGATGATCATATCCTGGTTCATTTGATATTACAATTGCTTTCTAAACTTCACCATTTCCTCTTACCCACATCCATTTCCAAGTTGAGAGACTTCATTTTTCCTTTCATTTCTTTTGCTTTTCCATTGATTCAGTTTCTGATTTAGCATTTGTGGCTAAGGATCAAACTTGTTGGGTTGTAGGTGAACAGACACAGGTATATGCAGTTACTGAAGAAATAATACAACCAGCTGTTCCTGCTATTAGGCCAGCAGCTATCTCCTGCTCAGTTCATCCTGGTGGGAAAACTAATAAACCTTACAAGTTATTAAAAAAAAAGGAAAAAAGAGAAGAATGTACATGCTTTTAGAGCTACTGTTCTGGGAAGAGATTGAATAGAGAATGGTTGAGTATCAAAGAATCGTGCGTTTATACAGTGAAATCTGGTAGCACTCTATTTCAAGGACAATGTGACAGCTGAAAGAGAACTGGTTGTGTGTCCCTCTGATGCACAGGCACTTTCAGAAACCTAAACTTTTGGGGAGCTTTTCAGTCCTGTGAGTAGTTCATTAGCTTTTCAACTGCAAACAACTGATTCATTTCAACACCCAAATCACGAAAGAACATGACTTTGAAGTAAGTAGCTAATCCCATGGTATATCTATCATTTCGTATCAAATAAAACTCAGCTAAGGACAAGCATTCAAGTACAGGTGTCAATTAATAAAGGATGCATTGAGATTGTGAATCCCATAGTCAAGATTACATTGAAACAATGACATTAATAGTAATTAAATTAAGATAGCTTAGGTTATCTGGATTTTCTTTTGAGGATATACTAAGATCATTCCTTAACCTTATAATATTTCCATAGCAACAGCAGAGTGTTGTAATGCATATTTGGATCATAACAATTATTTGTTGTGAGATGTATCATAATTATTTGAGTACTAATTATCTGAGTAATAGCCACTGAGTGCTTAATAAGTGCCTAATATTTTATTTAACCCTTATAAAAACCTAATAAAGTTGTTGTCCCTACCCTGCTTTTACAAAAGAAGATGCTGTGGCTCAGAGAGTTGAAATACCTGAGATTCAGTAACATGGAGAGGGAGTTGTAGGGCTGGGATTCCAACCTAATTCCGTGAGACTCAAGAGCCCATGCTCCCTCCCTTCTGCTATTGGATCTCCTTGTATATGGGGCTCTCATTGTTATGGGTTGAATTGTGTTTCCCCCAAAAGTATACTTTGGAATAGGAACTCTAAGCACATTAGAGTGCAGTTTTCTCTGAAGACAGGATCTTTAGAGAGGTAATCAATTTAGGATGAAATCATTAGCATAGGCCCTAATCCAGTATGACTGTTATCCTCATAAAATGGACAAGTTTGAATATAGAGACAAACACAAAAACACTATGTGAAGATAAAAGCGGAGATTAGAGTGATGTGTCTGTAAGCCAAAGAATGCCAAAGATTGCCAGGAAGCAGAGAGAAATGCAACAGATTCTTTCCATGGCCCTCAGAAGGAACCAACCCTGTTGAGACCCTCATCTCAGACTTCTAGCCTCTGAAACTATAAGATAATAAAACTGCTATTTAAACCATTCAGTTTGTAGTATTTTATTATGGTAACTAATACATAAATATAAACAAACAAATATATAAAATATAAGTACATATAAAATATAAAATAATAAAATGCAATATGTTCTTTGCATTGTTCTTATTTATAAACACTTTTACAACATTTTCTTTCATTTTTTTCAAAAAGATTTTACTTATTTATTCATGAGAGACACACCAAGAAAGGCAGAGACACAGGCAGAGGGAGAAGCAGGCTCCCTGCAGGGAACTGGATATGAGACTCAATCCCAGAATTCCGGGATCATGCCCTGATCTGAAGGCAGACACTCAACCACTGAACCACCTACACCTAGGCATCCCAACAACATTTTCAGTTATTTAGTCCTTCAGTAAATTTTTGATGCAGTTTTAGAAATTAGTCAGTAAGGAAGCTAAAGAAAAGAATTTTAAAAATCGAATAAAACATAGAAACAGTGAAAGAATCAAACGTAATAAAGGTCAATTAGTTAGCTGCTCTAGGACACGAACCTTCTTACCACTTACTTCCCACCCTACCCCACCCCCCAAATATATAATGTCACAAGCACAGCAGAAATTGGTTTTTCATTCATGTATCAATACTAGTCAAGGGAACAGGTCAGTGGTACAAGCCTACTCTCCAGTACAAGCCTACTCTCCATTTAGGGTTCCAGGCTTATAAAGGTTTTGCTCTCTTCAATCTGTGGCCTTCTAAGATCATCCTGGGGTTTAATCTCCATTCTGGTAGCTAGAGGGGGGGGAAATGGAATGGGAGGCCTGTTGAAGCTGGGCCTGGAAGTGGAATTCTTCACTTTCACTCACATTCCAGTCATCAAGCCACCCTTAATTTTAAAGGAGGTTGGAAAATGTCCTTTTTGTAACCTGGAAGAAGAGAACATGGATTTTGGTAAAAAGAAAGCTGTTATTGATGCAAATTATCAGGCCCACAATGCTGCCTAGAAATCCTAAATCATTTCCCTAGTCTATTCCACCTCATTTCCTCCTAGATGGCAGAGGTTCAGCTCTCTCCTTAATCTACAACACTTCCCTCTCAGGTCTTACTTCGTGCTGATAGCCTTGTTTCCAATCTCATAACTTCCCATTGTCATATCTGCCAAACAATCAGCGTTTATACCCCTACATTCAGTCTTCTCTCTTGTTATTGTGGATGATCTCCTCACAGCCTTGTCAAAGGCAAATCCTCTGGTTCCTCCTTTATGGTACAACCTCACTTCTTGCCTACTCAAGTACATTACTCCAACAATTCTCTTTTCACTCCAGATTCATCAATGTTCCTCTTTCTGTAGGATCATTTTCATCACCAAACACATAATAATCTCTCCCACTAAAAATATCCATTTACTTTTTCATTTTTCTGCTTCACTTTAGGAGTTTGCTCAAAAGAGTTGCTTATACTCTCCAACTCTAACACATTCCTTCCATTCAATTTGAAATTCATTCCAATCATTCTTACTACTCCACAAAAGTAGCTGTTGTCAAGGTCAAAAATTAATCCCCACTGCTATAATCAATAATCAATACTCTATTCTTATCTTACTCAACAGCACTTGGCACACTCTCTTACTGTTGCCTTTTTTGGAGACACTTTCTTTACCTGGCTGCCAGAACATCATCCTCCCTGGTTGCCCTCTAAGCATTAGAAAGCCAGTTGAAATTTTCATTCTTTTATCACTTCTTGATCAACTGGTCACTCAATAATCTGTTCTAGTTTTATGACTTTAAGTCCACCTTCATACTAGTATCTCTCAAATATATGTTTCCAGCTCAGACTTCCCCTCTAGACTCCAATCCATATATTTAATTGCTTACTTGACATTTCTAGCTGGAAATCTAATTGGAATCTCAAGCTAAACATATCCAAAAATGAATGCTCAATTCTTATCATCGCCCCCCCCCACTATCAAACTAGCCTTTCCTCTTTCCTAATCTTCTCAGCAAATGGAAAGTCCATTCTTTCAACTTCTCAGGCCAAAGAGGAGTCTGATTTTCCTCATCTTTAGTTTATCAAATCTTATTGATCCTACTCTCAAAATGTATGCAGATATTTCTTACTACTGCTATTTCCATCACCTTGATCTGAGCCATCATTATCTCTCACTCAGGATTATTGAAATAGCTTCTTAATTACTTTCCCTATTTCCATATTTGCTCCCCAAAACAATCCATTCTGAAAGAAGCAGGCAGAGAAACTCATGTAAAATGTGGGTCAGATCATGGCCCTTCTCTGCTCATACTCAGAGACCATGACAAAAAGTCAGTCATTAAATAAGCCAACCAGACCCTGCATGTTCTGGTCACATGGCTCACTTTTTCTAATCTCATCTCCCACTCTTCTACTCAGTCCACTCCAGCTGTACACCCTGATTCCAAATCTGTGAACAAGAACCTCCAAATATGCTCTTGCATCAAGGTATTTGCTCTTGTTAATCCCTCATGTGAAACTCTTTTCTCCAGATGCCTACATGGCTTGCTCCTTAATTTCTTCCAGGCTTCTGCTCAAATGTCACTTTTTCAGTGAGGCTTTTTTGCCCTCCCTACACAAAAAACAATCCTCAACCACACCAGCAAGCCTCATACCTTTCATTCTATTTTTGATTTCACTGCAGCACTTATTTTTACCATCTGACATATCATGTCTATTTTTATTTATTCCTTCAAGAAGCAAGGACTATGTCTTTTTTTCCTCAATTTCTAGTTTCCATGTCAATTGTGTGACACAATGACAATAGCTATATTCTTCAAAAAACGTTGATGGAAGTTCTATGATGAAATTGACAATTTATACCTTTTCATTTTAGACCACAGTTCAGAAGAATGGATATTGGGAAGAGGAACCAAGAAATTGCAATAGTAGGTAGTAGTAGGCAGAGAACTTACCAGAAGACAGAATAAAAAATTAACCACAGTATTGAAAATTCAACTTTTAGAAATTGTGTTGATTATGTAAGAAATGTTCTCCCTCTTTTCATAATGAATTATATCAGCAAAATAAAATAATTTCAAATAGAATCTAATTTTACCACACTTAGAGTCTCATTTTGGAGTAAATTACAAAAATTGAAAACCTAAATTTGCTTTACAGATAAGTAAAAGTGTTCACTATTAATATTACAAAATACTTCATAAGTTTTCTTTCCCAGAATTAGTTTTCTTATTCACATTAAAGTGATTTTATTTGTAAAAATATTTTAACATAGAAATATACCTATTGTATAACATTAAATTTGCTTTAATGCTTATCACTAAAGAATATAATTCACATTAATAAAATATTGCACAGAAATTCAAAATGAAATCCTTCTTAAACAGATAAAATACCCCAAATTTGAATATCATTTACTATTATTTAATAAATTTATTTTTTATTGGTGTTCAATTTGCCAACATACAGAATAACACCCAGTGCTCATCCCATCAAGTGCCCCCCTCAGTGCCTGCCACCCAGTCACCCCCACCCCCTTGCCCTCCTCCCCTTCCACCACCTCTAGTTCATTTCCCAGAGTTAGGAGTCTTCCATGTTCTGTCTCCCTTTCTGATATTTCCTACCCATTTCTTCTCCCTTCCCCTCTATTCCCTTTCACTATTATTTATCAGATCTGACCTAAAACTGAAAACATAATTAAATAGGAATCTACATATCTGTTAACTGATGATTACTGAGATTCATTCTAGATTCTTCTGTATACTGTATTGTCTCCTAATATTCAGTCAACTATCAGGTTTTCTAGATTCTTCTTGCTAATCGCCTCTTAGAACAAAACAAAAGCCTTGCAATTTTCTTATGACAAAGTAGAATCTCTTTATTGTTAGAAAGTTGAGAGTATATGGACTGATACTTTTTTTGTTTCTGTAGAAGAGAATTTTCTTCTTTTCATTTTACTTTCCTAGGCATGTATAAGTAGTGATTTTTGACTGGTTATATTACTTCTGATGATGTTCTTCCAAATGTAAGCTTCCTCCCACCCATTCGCCCACATACATTTTTTGGGGGCACCCACTGATAGATGCAAGGGCAAAAATTGCTAAGGGAAAAAGGTAGGCTTATGGGGTAATTAGCTACAATGTCTTTGATTTTTTAAGAGAATAAAAAAAAAATAACAACAAAAGAATTTTCTGCAGTTTTACAAAGCACACACACCTAGAGTGAGACATTTTACATTTAATTCTATTTAAGTGAGGCATGTTTACAAGAAGTTGATTTTGAGTTATTCAATAATCAGATGAGACATTCATTGACGCCATAGTCATTTATTGAGTATCTTCTATTTGCCAGGCCTTAGCGAGGCTATGTGTATACAGGAATGGAAGACATCCAGGAACCCCTCAACTAGTGGATGTACTGGAAAGCCAGAAAAGAGGTTCAATACCATCTGATAAGCATTATGACAGAGATGTTTGCAGACAGCTAAGGATGCAAATTGCATAATAATTATCTCTAAGGTCTGTTACAGACTTCTGTGATCTATGAGTTCTGTAGGAAAGATAGAGCCAAAATGGGTAAAGGTTTCAGAGAACAGAAATAGAGAAGACAATATCCAAATTTGGGATGTGCTTGGAAGAAAGAGGCAGGATTTCAATAGGTAGCAAGCAATAGGATAGGATACTTCCTGAAAAGGAGGAGTCTGAGCAAAGACTCAATGGTATGAAGTAGTGGAGCATAGTATTTGAACAGTATGAGGTTTTCTCTGTAAGCAAATAGGATATGTTTATAGGAATTGTGAAACAGAGTGTGTGAAAGGCCACTATGAATCCATATTCCAGATGGTCTTCAATCAGGCTGGTACTCGATTTCATGAGCAGTGGAGATTTATTAAAGAGAAGTAAACATTTAAAGATTTTCTTTAGAAAAGGGTTTTAAACATGTGTCCAAGACACATATCTTTACTTTTATTTTCCCAGCAGAAATAATTAATGAGTTTGCTTGTAAACCAAGCACTTATAAGAGAATAGTAGGAGAAATCCCTGACCTTGAGCAGCTTATAATTTAGTTATGGAATAAGCTATAAATACATGATTGATTAAAGAATACGAGTTAAAACCATGAAGCGTTTTTATACAGATACAGACCACTATATAATTGATTTGACAATCAGTTGGCAAGAACATTAAATGTCCCTAGATATTACTTTTAGGAGAAAAATTCTAGAAGTCTTTTAAACAGTGAATATTCCTAATCAGACTGTATATCTTAAATTACTCCAGGAATTTATTCATAACGGGAAATATAAGAAGATCACTTTAGAAAATTTAACTTCCTTATTAATTTACTTTCCTAGGTAAATTGATCAAAAACAAAGAAAAACTAATATTCCTATTTTCCCATTTCTACTGTTTGTTGGGAGTTTCATTTATGTTATTTTACTTAATCCTACTGATGATAAGGTTGTCGTACTATACCCATTTTTCATTTCAAAAAATTAAGGTACAGAGAGCTTAAGTGATGTGTCACTGATGATTCAGCCAGAAAGTATAAGAGTAAGGGTTCAAAACCAGGCCTCTGCAGTGGCAGATAAATGGAGATTTTATTTCTGCTGATATAACATAACCCTTCTAGAAACCTCAGCAACTTGGCTCTGAAGTCTCCTCCTTTATAGTAAATAATATTTACATGTGTACAATGCTAACTACATTTTCCAACCCTTAGGAAAAGCAAATTTTATAGTATTAAACAACTCACATTAGAAATAATTTAATTTATGGTGTATTAAAAACATAGTAAGGCCCACATTTGTTCTTCATATGTTGTAATTGCCACTTTTGGGGTTTAGTTATCTGCCAAAGGATTTATTTTGAATTCCCAAATGTAATTTTACTGCAGTATTTCAACATTTGTGAGTTTCATATTTTTTAAAGTTGCTTAGTTTGATGCTATCTGTGGAATAGCCTCCTATTTTAAAATGTAACAATCTGTCTTCAATTTATCTTGTGGCTACTTATCAATGCTATTTTAGGAATGTTATTATTTAACTCCTTATATGCATTTTATTCTAAACAGTGTCCCCCAAGTTTTTCTTTGACTTGCCAATTTCCTCCTACTTAAAAACTCAAAAATTTAGTAAAAGCCAATATCCTTTTAGTAGGATATATACTTGCATAAAAAAACTAAAGTGAGTGGGAATGGGGGACGGAGATTTAATTTTTTCACTTGTTATACATTTAAGATGCATGAAATATAAATATCACAATTTAATACAGAGGGGGAAATAAACTAGATTTTCTTTGAAGCTTGTTTCATAGCCACAAAGCAACTCAGGTAGCTTGCTCTCTGACTTTCAGATAATTGTAACCATGGAATTATGCTTCCAGAAGCAAAGATAGAAACAATAAACATCCATTAAAATTGCTACTTCTCCAAAGTTTCCCTTTTTGGTAAAGTCAATTGCATTGTAAAAACAAAAACAGTTCCACAAGGCCAAAATAGGCTGCAAACTCCTTCTGAGGCTCTCTGGTGTCTTCAGTCTACAAATCCTACTTTCCTCACCTAGAGATAGTAGCACTTAGGTTTTCAGATTCGGTGAGGAATAGAGGTAAGACCTGTAAAGCATTTGGCACAAAGGCTAGCTCATGGCAGATATTCATGTAACATATGCTATTACTCATTCTCTTTGTATTCTGTATATTTTTTTGGAATGATAGGCTGCACACACTTGGTTCCACACTGAAGAGGCTTTTTTTTTTTTTTTTTTTTTTTACTGATCAATTTTATGATTCCTTGACTGGCCTATCCAGATCAGCCGGCAGGCCACTTTCCTGTTGTCTTCACCTTCTGCAAGCTCAAGCACAGGTGCACAAACCACCATTACCCAGAGGCCCACAGGGTAGATAACTCGTCCAAGTAATTGGCTCTGGATTACTCATCATCTAAAGGATGCTAGTTAGTCATGCTAGTTTACGAATAGGTGCAGTTTTCCCTATGGCTGCTATTGCCAGCACGTAACGGTACCATGTTCCAGAATGGCTGAACACCTGCAACAGCTGCCCTGGGGTGAAGGATGAGGGTGAGGCCAGAATAAGCCTTTCATCTGAATTTACTGCAGACAAGGGGAATGCTAAGGCAAAAAAAGTTGTTTGGGGTCTCCAATGGCACATGCTATGTGAAGAGTAGTGAAAGTGGGGCAATATGATTCCACCTCAAACACTGCCAAACCAAGGATAACCACATATTTGATAAAATAAAATCCAGTCACTTTATCTCCTTGTATCGCAGCTTATTCAATAATAATGTTCAGAAAACAATATAGACTTGCTATTAGTGTAGGTGGTGGAAGGAGTAAGGACTCTGGAATCAGCCCCAGTTGGAACCTAGTACAGGGCTTGGACAAATTGACCTCTTTTTTTTTTAAGATTTTATTTATTTATTCATGAGAGACACACAGAGAGGCAGAGACACAGGCAGAGAGAGAAGCAGGCTTCATGCAGGGAGCCTGATATGGGACTCGATCTTGGGACTCCAGGATCACACCCTGGGCCAAAGGCAGATGCTCAACTGCTGAGCCACCGAGGTGTCCCTGCCTGACCTCTTTAAACTTCATTCTGCTCATGAGCAAAATTGGCATAGTACATACTTTCATATGAAACATATAATGCCTGGCATATAGTAAATACACCATAATTAGTAACTCTTAAGATGTATAGTTACTCTTTGCAAGCAATAATTTTTTCCTCTAAAAAATCAGTATAACATCTGTGTGAGGCTTGTTATGACAATTAGAAATAGCATTTATAAAGTACCCTGGCAAATAGGTGATACTCAAAAAAAATGGTCAAAAAAATCATCCTTTGAAGATGAAGGAAGATTCTAAATAGTGACTAAAAGAAATTGAATGCTCTATCTGATTTCCTGTGGCTTCAGTCCTCTAAAGTACAGAGCAGTGCTACCCAGCAGAAATAAAATGCAAGGCACACATGTAATTTTAAATTTTCTAGTGGCCACATTAAAAAAAGAAACAGATGAAATCATTTTATTTACTGAACCCAACAAATCTAAAATATGCATTTCAACATATAATTAATACAAAGCATTATTAATGAGATACTTTATATTTTTGTTCCCCCCAAATCACCAAATCTGGTGTGTATTTTGCACACCTCAAGCATACAACACACTGAAAATCAAACTGGCCATGTTTCCCTCCATAATCCTCAAAGACACTATAAGGGATATTAGGTTTATCAAGATGGGAAAGCTGTGGGTTTGAATATATTCTATTTAAATATTAAATACTCAGGATCCTTGAGCATATTAGAGACTCAGGCAAATGATCCTTTGGTTATATGCAAATTGGTTGACTAACCATACTCCAGTTGACCATTAGACATAGAAACTTAATAACTATTTGCAGAATAAATGGATCATGCCCTAGACTAGCAATTGACTCTTAAACTTGGCTACTCATCAGAATTACCTATAAAACTTATTAAAAATAGGGGATCCCTGGGTGGCGCAGCGGTTTGGCGCCTGTCTTTGGCCCGGGGCGCGATCCTGGAGACCAGGGATCGAGTCCCACATCGGGCTCCCGGTGCATGGAGCCTGCTTCTCCCTCTGCCCGTGTCTCTGCCTCTCTCTCTCTCTCTCTCTCTCTCTCTCTCTCTCTCTCTCTCTCCCTGTGACTATCATAAGTAAATAATAAAAAAAAAAAATAGGTTCACTGGCCTCAATCATGGAGGCTCTGATGGTTTAGGTGTGGATTGAAGTGCCAACATTTGTACTTTTAACAAACATTCCAAACTATTTCTGATATATAAATTGTACTGGGAATAGGTACAATTCAAGAATCTTCCATTCTTGAAATCTATGCTCTGACCATAAATTATACCACCATAGGCAGCACTGAGAGTCCTCAGTGCTCCAAAAACAGACTGGGAGAATCAACTGCCCAAGTCCCTTCTCAGAGATCACCAAAGTATCTTCACTCAGTTGTTGGTGTATCAATGAGGAGAACCAAGGTTTTTCTCTAGCTGGCTCCTGGAGTAGAAGTCTGATAACATCCAAAGTCAACCTCCTAAACACTGAGTAAAAAATATATGGTTACTTAATAAAATATTCCCGTTGTCAATGTTTACTGATTAATAATGAACAGCCCATTTTTGTATAGGTCTACATATTACAGAGCAAAAGTAATAGGAGTTTCATACCCTTTTATGTTTTACTTTTCCCTGCTTCTCAAGAACAGTAAAAGCCAATTTCCTATTATAATAGGAAAAAAAATTCTCAACTATTTTTACAACTTTGTGGAATAAGAGATGGAAAAATAAATTTTTATTTATGCCTATTTATCCCTCTGAACTTAAACTAATCCTGAAGGGTTTGAGCAAAGAGCCAGCAATGCTAATACACTGGACCAACAGGTGATTTTAATTTACTTGCTATAAATTGTTGAGGGGGACCTATGCTAAGTCCGTTCTCATTAATTCATCTACAATCTCCTTTCCTGGAGTGAAAGTTACTGATTGCACAGATAGGATTCAGAATGAAAGGCTGAACTGAGCAGAATATGGAATAGCAGCTTTCTGTTGACACTATTAGGATGCTTTCCCATTGGATTCAATGCATCAAAAATCCTTCAGGCTACAGAAACCATAAAATAATACTGAGGGAAATTAATGTGGTTTCCAACATTTTGTCCAACTAAAGAAATACGAAATTTATTAGTTATTCTTTGAACATTTATAAAGAGCTAAACTTTAGTCTGAAATCTCCCAAACCTAGAACATAAGGAAACCACCTGATATCATGAAACAGGTGTCAACAACACTATGCTCTTATCAAGATGTCCCAGCTAATTAGCAGGAATTCATTCCATAAACAATTATTTATTTCCTTATACATAATCAAGACACTGTATTATTCAATACTGGGAACAAGAATAAATATGATATGGTTCTGGTCAAGTTCAAGAATTCAAAAAGAGGTAATATTCTGGAACGCATAGAGAAAATCACAAGACTTTGAAGCATTCTCTCTCCATTTGATATGTGGTTTAACCTCTTTTCTCATTTATCTTCTATGGTTTCATATAGAGAGTAGCCTTCAGTGTATTTACTGTCTCAGTTAGGGGTATAGAACCCATCCTAAGAGACAAGAGACAGTAAGATATAGAAAGAGGTGATGCTTCAGAGCTTAATAGGGAAAATCTGAGTGTTCCTAAATGAAAGATCAAAATTAGCCACTGGACATCACTGCCAAAATGGCATGCACTGAAAATCATGCCAAACCCTGTCCCAAGTTCCCAACTCCAGTATCTATCTCATCTCATCTAAAACTCATTTCCCACCACCTCTATTGGCCTCAGTTGAAGAGGCTGTATCACAGAGTTGGCTATAAATAAATACTAGGGTGTTAGAGATACAGAGTTCAAATTGTAGCTTTGCTTCTTACTAGTTAAGTGTTACTGGTCAAGGCCTTACCCTTGCTAAACTTTAGTCCCTCATCTGGGAAATGGAGATAATGTCAACTACTCAAAATTTCAAGCATTAAAAAAATGATGACTTTACAGTCCCTGCATGGCTCAGTTGGTTGAGCTTCTGACTCTTGATTTCAGCTCAGGTCATAATCTCTGGGTCAGGGTCATGAGACTTAGCCCTGTGTCTGGTCCCGCACTGGGTGTGGAAGCCTGCTTGAGATTCTTTCTTTCCCTCTCCCTCTGCCCCCCTTCTCCCTCTCTAAAAATAAAAAATAAAATAAAATAAAATAAAATGGACTCTAAAATATATTGACAGGCTCTGGTACTTATTTAGTGGTTAATACATGGCAGCTAGTCTTCTTAGTATAGGTGCCTCTACCATGTTTATGCCAACCTATTCCTGCCAAGCCCCATGATAATTCCTCAACTTCAGTCAACATTATATTTGTAGCCTTGAACCAGGAGCTTTGCCCTCTATCCTTGTCTAGATGGTCATGATCTTAACTGCTCCTCCAGAGATTTTCTGATCCCAATCTCTGTTATAATTCCACATCTTTTGTGAAAGCCTTGCTGCAGTAATAACCATCTTAGTCTTTCATGTCTAATCAGTCATCTGTGCCCTCATGAAAATTATAATCTAGAAGAACATGAAAGACAGTTACAATCAGAAAAGAAATAGTTGGCAAGCTCAGCTTGGGGTGGTCTGCTCAGAGGCAGTGGCATTTAAACTTGACTTTCACACGCAGAGTTAAGAAAACTGTACATCCAGAATGCAGGTAGTAATAATATTAGCAAAGGCGCTAAAGCATAAACACATGAAACATTCCGAAGTAGTAGGTGGTACCATCTGTTTTGTTCAGAAATAGTCTTCTGATTATTTCTTTTGAAAACACAGCCCATATCCTTTATCAGAAACCCTTGGGGTCACATATGTTTTAGAATTCAGATTTTTTCAGATTATAAAAGGAGACTGCAGTTTCACATACTATATATTAAAACATGCCCTATAGGCTCTGGGCAACACCTAGTAATCAAACAAAGTAGTATTTCTACAATAAAACACATGAAGTGACATACGTAAGACATAAATAGCCTCGCATCAGTTCAGACCAGGCTTTGCACACAATGAGTAGTAGAAGAACATTCAGTGTTTAGAAATTTCCGAATTGTGGGTAAATTGTGGACTGGGGTCTGAAGAGGGAGATGCAGCCTGAAAAGGTGGTTGGGAGTATATTATAAGAGGTTTGAATGCCTAGCTTGGGAGTCAACTTTCATGAGAAGCTGATAAGGCATCCTTACAAATAACTTCATACATTGAATTTTTTAGTCATTTTAAATGTCTTTTTTTGAAAATATAATTGTTGTTTCTACTATATCTTATTACGTGATTTTTTTAGCTTTTATATTAATGCGTTAATCCATCAATCAAGTCCCTCTTCTTACTCTTCTATGACATGTAACAGAACTAGTCTAAACTGTCACTTAACTATAACTCTTTCTATTCCTACTTTAAACTTTGCATATAGTAAAACTGATGGCTTTCAGTTGACAATTCTGTGAGTTTTAGCACATATAGAAATTGGTACAACCATGACCACAATGAAGATACAGAATATTGCTCTCCAAATCTTCATGCAGTGATTATTTTTAGCCAAACATCACCAGGAATCATCCCCTTGTTGCTCCTTCTATCCCTCTGCAACGTAGGAATACTGGCTGTGGATTCCAACTAGAATCCCATAACTGTTGTTGGCCAAGATTCACGTGATCACTACTCCTTTGTTGCAGTGGGTCCCATTATCTGAGGGTTGTTGTCCATTAGGCCATTAGTTTTTCAAAGATAATGTGAACTGATTTTTTTCAAAAAATTACTCAGAGTATTGATTTCCACTGACTTTTGTGAAAGACAAATGCAATTCTATTCAAGTGGAACATACTGTGGAGTTCTTCTAGCTCCCACATTCGTTTGCACAGACCTTCTCCCATCAGACCTCCTTAAATATATATCATTTGACTTCAGAAACAGTCTCTACATTGGAAAAATTTATTTAGACCCAATCCATGCTATTAAAAAAAAGCACCACGTTCCTTTAGGATGAATAGATGCTTAATACACACCTTAAGTCATCAGGTAAGTCGGGTAAGTGGCATCTGAAACTGTAGCTACAACACTGATATGTGATTGCTCTGTGGTTTGCCAGCAGAAGAGAAAAACTCAGATATGAAAAAACTGAGTTGCTCAATGTGGTGCTTTAGTGGCTTAAGATCCTCATTTGTGTCCCCCCAACTTATTGTGTTCCAGCCTCAGACATTCCAACTCTTTACCAGACTGGTCCATCCTCATGGCTCTTTTCATCACCCTATATAGCACACACCTTAGAAAGTTGCTTAACTATAAACTTTAGAAATGAAGGTGCCCAGCTCAACCTTGTGAAGCTTGGGGAAACAACACCAATGAAGCAAACAAAAACACAACTTAGAACCTCCAGTCAAAAAATAAGATGTGTGAGATTTGGGGAAGATTAAACACTTTTTTCCTTTTTATAAATATGTTCAAGCTTCAGAGTATTCTTTTTTTCTTTTCTGATGTAGTTAAAAATAACTCAAGGAAGAAAACATTCCGTGAATTTTTGAATTTTTGTGGGAGGGTATGTGAAGGAGCCCTTTCAAGGAAGGACAGCTGAAAGGTAGGCACAGAGTTTGAATGAACTTCTCTCCTGGTAAATTGACAAGGTTTTATTTCCCTAGAGCAGGACAAAATGACACTAGAACTGTACGTTCTCTACCAGTAGAGTTCTTGTCATAGATTTTATATTAACAAAAAGAACACATATTTTATAGGCTGTGAAATTATCCAGTTTTACCTCTACAAGGCAACTGGGAGAGAAGTTTACAGGTGGAGAGGATATCATAAATGAACACTGGACTGGAAACATCACAATTAATTCAATAATTGTTTTTTATGAAGTGCTTGCTGAAATGACTGTTAGATTAAATGAGCCCCAGTAGTGCAGTAGAGTTAGCAATGTCATCTCTAACAGGGGGAAGAATGTAAATCTTATAACAGTTTACAGATGTTTTTTATGGAATATCTCTAATCCAAAAGTTCTGACAAAATGGGGCCACCCTGGTATTGTACAGTGACAGTCTCCACACCGCAACACTTCCGGACAAGTAGCAAATCACCATTAATCCCTTTGGAATTCATTGTAATGACACTAATCATGTCAAACTCATTGGGTATTAATATAAATGTTGTATATAACTCCACAGGAATGCAGAACAAAACTCAAATATCCTGCATCCATTCCCCTCAAAAACAACAACAATAAATGGGCTGTGGCCTAGCTATCTGGTTATTGTGAATAAATATGCTGCTCATTATAACAGCACTGACTGAATAGAATCCATTTATATCAAAGTACGTGCCACATGTGAACAAGAAACTGTTAGTAATTCACTGTTTTTCAGTAAGAGCAAATGCCACTTAAGAAAGCAAAATGATTCAACATTAATTCTAATGTTGTTATTATGCCCTCATTTATAAGGCACCAAGAATAGTATTTCAGGCAATGATGAATAAATAGCAAAGGTCCTCTCAGTGAGAATCCTGAGAGTGTGAAACGAGAGAGATGCCTTGCTCCTTCAGGGATCGAACTTACCTTGACTCCCAGACGTGTTACTGAGAGGGCATGACCATCCATGGCTGCTATAACAGCATTTCCCTTACAACTTGAAAAATTGTGCCCTCTTCCCTGGGTGCCCTGAGCTTCCCCAGCATGGTGGAGTTGGCTCAGGGCAACCTGGAATAAAAGTGTTCAAAAAGTGGAGAAAAGCCACAGAGAGAAATACAGGGAAAGGAAGCAATTTTCACATATGTGCGTTCGGGAGGCGCAGTATCTCAGAAAAGCCATAATCGGCTGAATCTCTTTTGAGACAGCTTGATTTTGAAAATTACAATTATGCTATGGTCTCCAATCATATTTGCATAGCGATTGCAATTGACAGTCACATTATCACAGCCACCCTCTGTGGAAAAAAAAAAAATTAAATGCCCGCTACACTGCATGAAGGGGTATCAAGCTGGTGATAGTCAACATTACTAAAGAGAATTCTACGAATTCTTTGATTTAACTCAAATAAGCATTGACCAGAGGCAGCGCTCTATGCCACACTAAGCATCTTGACCGAGGCACGGCTCAAATGTATGGATTGATCCTACCTTTGGAAGTGTAGAGAAGTATGCTCTAAGAACTCGGATGGAAAAGCGTACAGTGGAAGCACCAGTCACAGAAGACAGGCCGAAAGCACTCTATTAGATTGATAAAATGAACTGAAATCTCTGGGTGGACACTTTTGCACGGCACCCGCAATATTATTCTTGATTTGCTAGGAAGAAAGCAATTTATCCTGTCACTTTCTGGGGACTTAGAACTAATTGGCCTTTCATAGTTATGTGATTCTGCAAATGAGCATAAAAGTGAAAGCTGACAAAGATTCAAACAGGAAATCTGAATCTGCCTATTTTCATAAGTATCTTATAATGGTTTGTAGAAAGGGACGAGATTTTGATTAGAATAGCAAATTTCTTCATGCAAAGGGAAGTGCTCCAAATTACCCATCACTGTAACAAACAGAAAGATTGCTCTTCATTCAGGCTCCTGGATGAAAGAAAACAAATGTTCTTTTTCTGACTCCCACCCCTGCTTGGTCCTCGAGATCATCCAGTGCGGTCGGCCAGCATTGTCATCAGTGGGCGTTCCTCAGGGTATGTGACCTCTCAGAGCTGGCCATCTCTTTGTTTCTCTTCCCACCCCAAACCCACTAGAAAGGGCATGCATAATACATCACATCGTGGAGACCGACGAGACAGCGTGTCTACAAATGCAGCAGCAGGAGAAAAGAAATAGAAAGAAAAATAACTGAAACCTCCTACACCCTTAATAGAAAAGAAGCTGGAAAAGATTAAGCTCAACACATTAAAAAAAAAAAAAAAAAGTCTTCAAAGCCTGAAAAGAATGTTAAGGTATTTTCACAGTGTCTGGCACTGACGACAGAATGAACAGCATGGAAGGGAAACCAAAGAGAAGCAAACCAGGGCAAACGGAAAGCACCATTTCTCATGCCCAAAATATACACAGTGGATTTGCTGAGGGAGGCAAACAGATCGAGATCATTAATGAAACTGAAGTCCAGCGTGGCCAGAAGTCAGTTTTAGACGTTTGGGGCTGGAGCACATTTCTCCTCCCCATCCCTCCCCACCCCTCTCCTTTGATGCCCTCCCCTCTTCTCCTCTCCTTCTCTCTACTAATGACTGACCAACCACCTCTTCTCTCCCTAGCTATCCATGTGACAAAATTCACAGGAAAAGCTGCAGGTCAAGCAGACCAATCTGGGATTTACACATGTGGTTGTGCATTTTGTAGAACTCTGCAGACACTGGGTAAAACTTGGGTTTCAAAAAGGCAACTCTCCTGACTACCAGTCCTTCTGCCGTACTGAGGCACGAAAGCTCCTTTTTTTCCCCTGAGCTTGAGCTTTCAAAGTTATTTTCCACTCTGATGATTATAGACAGGTCGACAGACAGAGAAAAAGGGGATTTAAAATAGGCAGTCACTACTAATATGGACTTTGCTCTTTTTGACCAGGAAAAAGGAGCCTAGGTGTCATTGCCATTTCTTAATCATCGATGTCGAAACAAAACAAAACACCAAGAGCCTTCTGGAAATGCAGGCACAAACATGCATTTCTGCTGAAGAGACCAGAAGAAAAGAGACAAATCTTGCTCACAAAGTGTCCTGTGATCCTACAGAAAATGGGGACAAAAGAGAAGGTTTGCAATTGTGAAATTTTGAATTTGTGACAGGTATAATTGAAAAATACAAGGAACATGTTTAGAATAAGTTTGCTGTTATAACATCTATATTCTGAGAACTGATTTTTCAGTCATTGTCTTTCCTTGCAGGACGTTAAGCCCCTGTCAACTCTTCCATGTTCTAAGAAATCTACTTTTCCATTGCTTTCCAGTGTTATATTTCAAATTGCTGGTCTATTAGTGCTGCATCTTTCTTCTTTCACTTTGTATCAGGCTTGCCATATTCAAACATCTAAATTTTGCAAAAAAAAAAAAAAAACAACAAACAAAAAAGAGGAAACCAAAGGTATATATTATCTGGTTTCAGGTTATTGTAGGAACTATTGACCAAGGGCAAGGTGATGTGCCAATGGCATTAAATTCCAGTGGCAAAAAGGAAAATAATAAAGGGTTACTTTGGTTTATATTTGGTGAATTATTTTCCTTATCACTCATCTTTCTCTAAATTATTTTATGTACCTTTTAAATGCGTTATTAAAAACATAATGTTTTTAAGTATGACTTTAAAGCACTAGTAACTACTATTTATTGAATGTCTGCTTTGGGCTAAATAGTACACTGTGTGTGTGCTTTACAGAAATAATTTCTCTTATTTGTAAATGTTCTACAGTCTTTGTTATCTGTTGTCTGCTTACACAAAGGAGAAACTTAGGCTCATCGAGATTGTATCTTGGCTAAGGCCACTCCACTAATGAATGGTGGCTAGTATTCAAACCCAAGCTTCTCCAGATCCTAAATTGACAATCTTTTCCCCTATATCATATCATCCTCCCCACCACCAGTTAATGTCTTAGGGAAACGAATTATTCTGCAAAATAAGATATGCATTTTAAGTTAATGGATTTATTTCTTAAAGGAGAAACCACAGAAGGTTTTAGTGACTATCCTCAGATGTGCCATAAATGAGTCAGCAAAGAACCAGAAGGTACGACAGAGTGCTGGGCCATGGTCTAGAAATAACCCTAAAAGATTTATTGAAGACCCGCAGCACTGGCTTCAGAGATGTAGGGGAGTATGAGATGAGTTATCTGTCAACGAAGAACTTAAATTCTAGAAGGTAAAACTAGCCTAACATGGATATGAAAAAAATAGCATAGATTATAATAATGCCTAATATAGTTGGTCTTGTCAGAGAATAAGAAGATTCATACATTTATAAACTAACACATCTTTAAGCACCAAAAAAACACTGTTTCTAATACTCAGTGTTTGATAGCATTCTAAACTCTATTACACACTTCCCTGACTTCATAAACATAGCTTATTGCACATAATTTTTCCTTTCCTTGATGACTTGGGATTGTAACTCTGCATTTCAATCACTGTACTGTGGTGTGGAAGCGTGGTGCCTACAGGAGCCACTGAGTCCTAGAAAGCCACCTGCTTGGATACCAAGTGGCCCCAGGCTTTAGGACCTCCAAGATTTTTCTACTTGTGTATTCTTTCTCCCTGTCAAATGTCACTCCTTGCTACTTTCACTGATTTTCTTCATTCTAATCTGCTAGTGCCAAGCATGACATGCAAGGCCTTTTGTGACGGCATCTCTGCTTATGACGGCATCTTGTTTATTTAGCTTTATCTCCTAGGGTTTTTTCCTTCTTATTAACATCAATCCTCTATAATTATATTTTAGCAATTCAGAAGTCCATTTAGTTCCTAAACATAAATATGTACTGTTTCACACTTCTATGGTTATGCCTTGAATGTCTTTCCTTTACCTGTCTCCTTAAAAAAAAGGTAAAAAACAGCAAAAGCAAATATCCTTATTATTCTTTGAGCCCAAACTTAGAAATATGATTTTCCAGGGGGTGCTTCCTGGTACCATTTCCTGAGTCCAGGGTAATAAGTCATCTGACTTGTTTCTGGGCAACTCTAGCACTGGGTGTATTTTTTAGCTATACTACATTGAGTGGCAGGTGGTTTCTTTATTTATAAATCTGTTCTCTCTACTAAAACTGCAACATCTTTGAAGATTTTGCATGCCTAGTGCTTACCTTGTGGTGTGGTATATAGTAGGTGCTCAACAAATGTCTGCTCACCTATTAAATGCCATCTTGATTTTTACACAAATATGTACCTCTCCTCTGGAATCAAATGAGTGCTGAGAGGTTTGCCTTAGTGTTTCAAGGCAAACCTCTGGATGAAGAGTACATGGTTGTTTATAATTAATTGCATGCTACAGAAAAAAAATACATCACAGTAATTCTCAGTATAGAGAAAAGTCTCATGTAACAGGGCAGCCACCAGGGAAGGCTGTAGGAAAGAAGCGAAGCTTGAATTGTCCCCACCCGACTTCAGTTGATGTACACAGATATCTGGTGCTGCACTGGTGGCAAACGGCTTGTCTGTAAAGTTTATGCAAAGTAAATAGTGATGTATCTCTTTGAAGAGGTTATGCTGCCTTGTCATTCTATTTAAAAAAGTGTCCACCATGATGGTAACACTTTTTTTTAACAATAAATTTATTTTTTATTGGTGTTCAATTTGCCAACATACAGAATAACACCCAGTGTTCATCCCGTCAAATGCCCCCATTTGAATGTCACCCATTCACCCCCACTCCCGGCCCTCTTCCCCTTCTACCACCCCTAGTTCATTTCCCAGAGTTAGGAGTCTTTATGTTCTGTCTCCCTTTCTGACATTTCCCACACATTTCTTCTCCCTTCCCTTATATTCCCTTTCACTATTATTTATATTCCCTAAATGAATGAGACCATATAATGTTTGTCCTTCTCCGACTGACTTACTTCACTCAGCATAATACCCTCCAGTTCCATCCACATTGAAGCAAATGGTGGGTATTTGTCGTTTCTAATGGCTGAGTAATATTCCATTGTATACATAGACCACATCTTCTTTATCCATTCATCTTTCGATGGACACCGAGGCTCCTTCCACAGTTTGGCTATTGTGGACATTGCTGCTAGAAACATCGGGGTGCAGGTGTCCCGGCGTTTCATTGCATCTGCGTCTTTGGGGTAAATCCCCAACAGTGCAATTGCTGGGTCATAGGGCAGGTCTATTTTTAACTCTTTGAGGAACCTCCACACAGTTTTCCAGAGTGGCTGCACCAGTTCTCATTCCCACCAATAGTGTAAGAGGGTTCCCCTTTCTCCACATCCTCTCCAATGCTTGTTGTTTCCTGCCATCTTAATTTTCCCCATTCTCACTGGTGTGAGGTGGTATCTCATTGTGGTTTTGATTTGTATTTCCCTGATGGCAAGTGATGCAGAGCATTTTCTCATGTGCGTGTTGCCCATGTCTATGTCTTCCTCTGTGAGATTTCTGTTCATGTCTTTTGCCCATTTCATGATTGGATTGTTTGTTTCTATGGTGTTGAGTTTAATAAGTTCTTTATAGATCTTGGAAACTAGCCCTTTATCTGATACGACATTTGCAAATATCTTCTCCCATTCTGTAAGTTGTCTTTTAGTTTTGTTGACTGTATCCTTTGCTGTGCAAAAGCTTCATCCACATGCAGAAGAATGAAACTAGACCACTCTCTTTCACCACACACAAAGATAAACTCAAAATGGATGAAAGATCTAAATGTGAGACAAGATTCCATCAAAATCCTAGAGGAGAACACAGGCAACAACACTCTTTTTGAACTCGGCCACAGTAATTTCTTACAAGATACATCTACTAAGGCAAAAGAAACAAAAGCAAAAATGAACTATTGATGGTAACACTTTTTGACTTCAGCTGAGTCTTTCAGATTTACTGAGAGGCAGGCCACAAAGTTCACTCAGAGATAAACTGAAGAGAAGTATAAATAAAACCAGCTATGAAGAAAAAATGTGTTTAGGTCATTTGCAAAAGCCAGAATTTCCACCTGTCATGTCCAATGTGGGGAAGGAAAGGGTTCGGACTCTTTTTCCACGTAGTCTCATGCCTCTTGTGGTAAGACCGGGACACCAGGAAAGGACTCCTTTTGGCCACCTCACTCCTGAAATGTGTCTAACAGTTAATATTGGACATGGTTCTCTGACCCTGGCCTTGACACCTTGCCAATCTCTCACCTCTAGTCAGTGGATATCTCTTAGTAAGCTGTGTTATTTTTTTTCAAAGCTGAAAATTTCCATTTATTTTTCTCAGTAAATTTTCCTTTGGCCCTAGATTTTGCAATATTGCAAAATAAACCAGTGCCCATTAAGGCAGGGCCCCCAAAGGTTTAAGAAATACAGGAGGAGGGATAGAAAGATTTGGGGTTTTTTAATCTAAACTCAACTCCAGTTGTCTTATTTGATGCAATTTTCTGTTAAAATATGCAGCACTAGAAGAAGCATTTCATGACACGGAAACCTCAAAAAAACAAAAGTTACAAACTGAAAAGCCGTTCATCAAAAAGGACAGTCAAAAAGTCTGGCGTAGCAGGTTATAAATGAATTTCCATCAGTACAGGCACAAACATAGAAACCACTTATGTAAAACACAAACCCAAAGCAGGAGACCTTGGAATTGGATGTTACAATACTCAGAGCAATTTGCTTTATGTACGTATGCCAATGTGTCAGATAGAATGAAGCCACAACCCATACTTCTAAGTGATCCATTTCATAAAGCCATGCTATTTGGGATCTTAATGCCTTTTTCTTTTAATCTTTTTATAAGATAATTTCCCCTGTGTTGAATGGCAAGACTTGATTTAACATTTTGTTTACTTTATCCCATTTTAGTGATACATTAGCACCGTGTTGTGGACTTGCTGGGGCTTTCATTCGGAACAAATGGCAAAATGTTCTTATTTTAAGCCTCTCACCTTCAAATTCCTTTTCTACATTTCCTTTGCTTTGCTTTTCCAACGGAACGACTCTCCACGCCTTCTTGATCAAGACAGACAACCTAATGGCTGAGTGGGCTTTAATTTCTACGCTTCTGGCATTCAAACTTGATTTGCATTGTCATATGGAATTATTTGGTATTCAGTATAAAACACTTTCTCTTTCTCTCTCTTTTCCTTCCCTTTTCTAGACAACCAACCGCTGGGAAATTATTGTCAAGGTCTTAAAATGATTTCCCAATGATTGCTTGTTAGTACAATACAATTTCTTTCTCAGTCCTGGTCCCTCTTCAGCTCTCTTCTGGGGCCCAGTGAATCCCCCTGTGCCTGCAGCGCACACACAGCAGACACACTCCAAATGTGTGGGTCTCTCTACTCCTCTCTGCAGTAGTACTTAGGGATATCTCGGTGAGTGAACAAGAGACAAGGAGGTGGGTGTAAAAAGATAAAGTAAACGAAGAAGGATATGAATCAAGAAAAAGATGATTCTTCACAGATTTTATAAGGGCTTTCTTTATTGATAAGGATTAACCACAAACATTCAGTTCCACCCCTCTTGAGTGCCTACTTTGTTCAAGAACATGTGACTTTGGAGGATAGAAGAAAGCAAATGGCACTCTCGCCTTCAAGATCCTCAAAGTGCAGTCACAAGGATGGATATGTGAGCAACCAGCTGTTATTTGAGGAAGACAGTTATGGGCTATACATAAAAATGGGCTAAAATGAGCCCAATGGGATCACAGGCTCGTGGTAATTCATTCTGATTAGAGGACAAAGATGGAGGGGGCATGTCAGTGGTTGTCCCATTTCCATAGGTGGAAGAGTTCAGGAAGGGAAGGAGAAGGTGGACAGATCATAAAGAGAGAGGAAGAAATTATCTGGAGGTGAAAAAGAGAAATGGGAATAGAAAGAAAGAAAAAAAAAGGAACAAAATGGCAAGAAATAGGGCCAGATTTAATTTCCAGAGAATTAACCTGGGAAATACTTATAACTCAGGAGGCTATGAATCTAAGGACTTTCTTTTAAATGCCAAAGGCATAAACTAATCTATTTAATTAGAAAAATATGCTTGTATTGCACTCTGAATAATTTCCCAGAGGAAAACTTGTTTCTTTTACAGTTAAAGTTTTTGTTTAAAGCCTCCCCCACCCCCCATTCCCCTTGCTCTACCACAGAGCCTACACCTCTTAAGCAGGTGCTCACTCCTAAGCAATTATTGTCAACCGGGATGTGAATATGACCCTTCCAAGATCTCACATTTGTTTTTTGGGTACTGAAATAGAAACACATTAACCTAGATATACCTGAGCCCTCCAGCAGGCACTTTATAATATGAAAGAAAAAAAATAAAAACTCAAAAGGCATTTCTTCAATGACTCCCCAAATCTTCACAATAGCAAATAATTCAATAGAATAATACAATAGACTTTAATATCTTACAAGGTAGTGAAAATATTCAAAATAAAGCAGAACATCCCCAGCCAATTCACCATCCTCTTTCAATAAGGTTGTAGATTCTAAGAATATTCTCTCCTATAGCAATAAGGCAAGGTGCTTAGTCTTTCTGAAACCTTTATTAAGAGAAAAATAAATTCAGGTAGCCTACAGATTAAACAAGATAAAGTCCATTTTACATGCCACACAGTCAGGGATGCACCTAAAAATTTAAATGTTTTATCACACTTTTGCTGAGTAAAGAAATTCAAACATATTAATTGAACTAGCACAACAATTAATTTAAATAAGATGAAAATGCTCCAAATACACTTCTTGCATTTTTGATGAAAAAGATTAAAAGGATACTCAATTCTGATCCATTCCCACCTACTTTGATATAATAAGCACCAAATTGAGAATGATACACTCAAAATAAAAACCCTTGAGGTGCCTAAGTGGCTCAGTCGGTGAAGGATCCAACTTATTTTTCAGCTCAGGTCACCATCTAAGGATCCTGAGACCAAGCCCCATATTGGCCTCACTCTGAACTGGGAGCCTGCTTAGGATTCTTTCTCTTCATCTCCCTCCACCCCTCCCCAACCACACACATGCTCGCTCGCTCTCAAATAGATAGATAAATAGATCAATCAATTAATCAATCAATCAGAGATCCTTACATAAGAATGAAGCAAAAGTATACTGAAGGGATAGAAAAGGAAAGGAGGGACACTGCTGAAACCTCGCAAATACTAACACTTTATAGTTGAAACAACATATTTTTAAATCTTTGTAGTAGTTCTAGGGAAAATAATAAGTTTCAAAACCAGATTAACTCATATTTTCCCTTCCCTTAATTCTAAAAACAGAAATGGCTATTCTTGGGACATAGTGCAATGTGCTCTAAAATGTAATGTGCTTTTGGGCCCGAGGAACTTTATTACCTGGAGACTTTGGGTCCAGAGTCAACCCTCTAACATTATTAAACACTGTGACCAACAATTCATTTCAAGGAGTTTCCTCACATCCAAGTGACCAGAATTTGAACCTGTGTTTGGGTGGCTAAAGGCAACATATTTCACTATAAATAAAGAACGGGGTTTAAATCTCAAGGAAGGATTTCTTAATATCTATTTTTGCACTGAATATTAAATACACTTAGCATACTTTTATGAACAACCATGACTTATGCTTTTAGAAACATGTGCATGTAATTGTTCTGTTTTATAGGTTATTTGAATGCATACACCATAATTCTTTACACATTCTGTATACATATGTGTGAGTAACTCAAAAACTCAATGAATGTATTTCTCTAGGTTAACAAAGGTGTGATGAAAGCTTTATTTTTATTTGCCTTTGCTATTATTTACTGCTTCGCCCAAACCATAAAACCATTCTTACAACTAACAACGAGATCTGTTAAAATGATCTTACCCTAGGAATTATACAAACACGACTTGCAAGTTATTTTTATATCAAATCAACTCCAGTTTGACATGGTTTCCTCAATCACTAAAAGGCATGCTACGCTCACATAAAAGGACTGATATCCCACAAACGTGCTGCCGTGTGTTTTTTCCTGGAAAACTCAGAATAGGATCTGTCAGGTATATCCGCTAGCGTAACAAACATGTCACCCAGATTTGCATTGGGAATTAAAACATTCTGGAGCCTGACAAAAGGCTATGTGTTTCTAGCAACCGTGACGAAAAGAAGGCATTGCAATACCTAGATGTTGTGAGTTAAAAGTCCCTCATCAGACAGCTTGAAAAAGCACTGTAATCCCATGATGGAGCTTCCCTGAGTGGCAGGCCGAGCTCTGCAGAGCCGCCGCTGCATCCGCAGGCCAGTCATCCAGGCAAGTCTAATTCCATCTCCTGCAAACCCGACATTGTCTTTTATTCTTGCATTCACAAACCAGTTATATCAGAACCGCGAAGGTAGGAAAACGTATGTGTAGAAGGTGAGAAATGTCATTGATATTAAAAATCCAACCCACATTTTCTCTAGTGTCGAAGGCGGAACAATAATACAGTATTTATAGAATAATGCTAGAATCACAGTGCAATAAGCAAATGATGCTAATAAACTTACAGGACAAGACCATAAAATTTATCCCCATTATTTTAATAAAAAGGATGGCACTGCTAGTGTGAGTGAGGCACCAGAGCTAGGAATATCTCCATTTATATTCCACAGTTCTTCACAATCTGCCTTAAATAGTTTCACTACATTACCCCGTTTCTTAGTTTCAAAAGAATGCCCAGAAGATATTTCTAACAATATTTTGTACGCCTCGAAATGGGTCTGCAGAGTTTTTAATCAGAGATGTGTGACAACTGAAAAAAAAATTCTCTTCTGCATAAAATAGAAGAAATACTGTGATCAATACAATTTGGTTTGAAATGCCACAGGCTACACTTGTTTTTCAGGTCATTAATGGAAAACAGGCATCAACTTATTAGCCGTTCCACAGGGCAGTATTTTAGAAATATTTCCTATCACTTAACTCTGCGCGTAATTCGGTTTTGTCATTAGCTCCACAAGCAAGGCTTTTCTGTAAGAAAGATGTGACATAAACCAAATAAAGTGCTCATCACAAATGAATATGTTTAACTTGTACAAATAAAAAACAGATTGCCCAGCAAATGTTCTAATAACTTTACGCTTTAAAGTGCAACGCCTATTAAAATTATTTATTAAAAGTGTTCTTTTTATTGACTAAGTATAACTGACATGCTGATTCAATTCTGATACATGAAATACTGTCCCACTTATATATCTCTACTTCAACATGATGAAGGGCAATGAACCACATTCATCATCAAGAAATATTAGTACTCACATTCTTCACTTTCTGTGAGACAAAAAAAATAAAAATAAAAATCAGAAAGTGACATAGACTACCACTATCAAGCTGCAATTTAGCCTGTTTTTTTTTCTTGGCCATCTTATTATACAGTACTACTTTTGTCATTCCTTCACTTATTTCAATTGTGCTGATATGCTAAGGACATAAGCACATCTTTAAGAATCAGAAGCAGGCATAATTAGATTCTACACCAACAAACAGAACCTGAATGCATTCTTCACACCAGAAGCTAACCTTCATGCATCTGATCCTCCCCTCCAACACAGGGGCTTGAACTTTATCGTCCCATATCCAGACAAGTAAAATGAGACCAGAGGAATTAAGTAACACATTCCAGTCACATAGCAAATAGTGACACAGGCAGGATTTGACCACAGATGTGACTGACGCCAAATTTTATTGGTGAATCCTGTTAGCATTAGCAATGCTATAATTAATTCTGTTCACTATCTTTCTCCAAAATATAAGTAATGTGAAATGTGGCTTACAAATTAACATCCCTTGATCTCCAATGAAAATGGCTTCTTCTGTTTTCTCCCTACTAAATATACAAAACCCAAAAGTGCACTCCAAGACACCATGGCCTTGAGAGTGCTCACCAAGCCATCTCTGACTCAGTCCTGGCCCCTCCGTGGAGTGAAGGGAGGCGTCAAAACACCCTGGAGCCCCATCCCGTCTGAGGAAGCACCATTTTGCAATTAGCCTGATCAGAGGGGACACCTTTTTGCAATACACACTAAGTCACCATCACAAAAGCCATTGCCCCAAGTGCCAACAATACATTTGTATTATTTTCTAGAACAGGATGTAGGAATTTATTAGACATTTTCTTTTCTTTCTGATATCCAGTTTTCTTTCAGTCAGAACAGACATTAAATATAGGACATGGTGAAGTTCTATTGCTAGACTAGGGTCTGGAGAGAGGTGATTCAGTTTAGTCAACTTAATTCAACACTCACTTATTGATGGGAGTTACCCAACTGATGGGTCTTTGAAGGAGGAGGCGTTCTCAGGATCTTTATGGAAAAAGATGACTGGAAAGATGAATAGTGAATTGTCATATAGGAGCAGAGAATGAACTGAGAGGTGTTAAGAGCTGCTACATCTTGTCTTGGGATATCATTCTTTTTCTCTCAGGGAGACATGATGTGTAAGGAAGACGTCCAAGCAAGGTTTGAAGGAGGAGCAGAAAGTGAAATATGTAGGCACATGCTAACATTGCTCGTACCTTTTGCTTCTGTAATGATTTTTTAAAGTATAAAAATGCTGGTGTGTCAAATATATATTCAGTGTTCAAGAATACAAACAGAAAATTAACTACAAAAGGCACACTTTGGTCTTTTTACAGTTTTGCCTAAATTCTCTCACTCATAAGTAGTAAGTACCTACACTAGTTTTGTACAACCTCAGTCTGAAAGTCATTTTCTTACTTTCTAGCTTTAGTGAATTTGGTCCTGTAATTTACCCTCTTTGAGTTTTGACTTTTTTTCCATCTCTCTTTTTTTTTACTTATTTTTTAATAAGTCTTTTTAAAAAAATTCTATTTATTTATGATAGTCATACAGAGAGAGAGAGAGAAGCAGAGACATAGGCAGAGGGAGAAGCAGGCTCCATGCCGGGAGCCCGACGTGGGATTCGATCCCGAGTCTCCAGGGTCGCGCCCTGAGCCAAAGGCAGGTGCTAAACCGCCGCACCACCCAGGGATCCCTTTTTTTCCATATCTTACGTGGAAATTATACCTATAATAGGATTTCTGTAAGGATTAAATGAGGTAAAGTATGCAAAAGCCTTCGTACAAGGTCTAGCATTTAATGAGCTCTTAATAATTGGTGGGCATGACTAACTTTCAGTTTATTGGCTGGTCTGCTTGTTCTATGGAAAACATAATGTGTCTAAAATGCCTGCAAGAAATCTGACTGTACAGTATTTTAAATCAGTAAACTTAGTTTGATTTCTAGTTTCCTCGAGTAAACTTTCTTGTCATTTACATGGCAATTTTATTTCTAATAAATGCAAAGAGGAAGCTGCCACCTAAAGCTCTTAGAGCTGATGAATGGAACAAAAAGAGGACATTTTCCTAATGTTAGTACATAATTGCTCTTGCTTAAAATTGTTCCCTTCAGTTTCAAACTTTGCCTGAGAAGTATCAAAGGCTATCATGTTAGGCCAAGATTTTGTACTAATTGTGTATTCCATTCTTTAAAAAGCCCTACTATGAGAGGAAAAAGCGGTAGGATTTTTATAAAACAATCACAATAAATTTCCTCCTGCCTTCTTTCTCCCTCAGTGAAAATGAGAAACAGTATCATTAGAGGAAGACAAGAGGCAGAATTCATAGATAGACTGGCTCTGAAGAACAAAAGATAGCTAACAGTTAGAGATAATTCAAACAGTGGGCTTTGATGTTCTTTTTTAGCTCTCCTATTAAATACTTCCTCTTTTTGCGCATGCCAGTTGTACCAAATATGAAAAGCCCATATACAAAAGAAACAATAAAATGCGTGTTAATCTAATAACAGAATGTCAAGAACAGAAAACCTCCCCTACACAGTGTAATTGAGATTGCCTACACCACAGACAGTTTATGATCAGAAACCTTGGGGAAAAAAGCCATCAATAGAAATAATGTTTCTACTGTGAGCTCATGGTCACAGCAAGGCTACAAGACCAGAGACATAAAGCCCTATTAATTGTACTTCCCAGGGGTCACCAAACATCTCTGTTTGCCTGCAAGAGCCCCGATTTATACCTTTTATCCAGTGTAATTATTAATAGAGTACCTTTAACTCCTTTAACTCCAAGTGTCCCACTTTGGACAATAAATTATATAGTTGTCCTAGGCTTACCCGTACTCCCTTTCACTTCCTTCTCCTTCTCAAAAAAAAAATTAAAAATTAAAAAATAAGACTAAGGGCAAGCTATTTTAACTCTTCAGGTTATGTGAAAGGGGAAGAAAAAAGTTACCTGTTTTCTAAGCTCAGCTATTCATTTGACTACCTTTCATTTTCTTACAGCAAGGACGATTTCTAGTCTGAATTGAATTTGACATGATCCCATTCACCCACAAAATATTTTGGGCAGCACCACCCCTGCCTTTCCCCACTACCCTCTCTCTCTTATGAATTTCTGCCTGACTCTACGGCACAATGTTGAGTCTGCTTATTGAATTCTATTTGAAATTTTCAAGGAATTATATCTCACATGAGGACTCCTTAATATAATTGCTGTTTCTTTAAAAAAAATCAAATGTTCAACTTAGGTTATATAGCCAAGAATAGCAGCTCATATCAGCTGCAAGAAAGACTGAGCACCTTACAGCAAGAGCCCCTTAATCAAAAAGCAATCTTTTGGGATGAGTTAGTAGTACTTTGCCTCCAGCACTAACCAGATCCCCTACTTTCATTGTATATTTCCACAGGAGTCTAATGATGAAATATATTAGATCTTCTCATAGGTGAAGTAGAAACACACTTAAAGCATTGCCTTCTATGGGTGGCACAAGGGCTTCTAAAAACAGGGAGCGGGGGAGGTCAGCAGCAATAACTGCATCCGAACCAACAATGAATTCCACCAGCAAAAGCCGTGACAAAGCAGTGGGGAAATTCCCCCCTCTCATAGGAAGATTCATGGGAAATTCATGATGTGTAATACCGCAAAGGAGAGAAACACAGAACACTTTGGTTTTGTAATGAGTGGGGCTGGTGGTACAAAGTTTCATTTAAAAATAAAAGGCTTACCTTTGAGTCAGGAGGATGTCCCAGAACTTTATCCAGAAAAGCTTCACAGCTGCAAAGAAAAAAAAAATAGAATTCATTTGAGGAAAAATATTCTGGTATGGGAAAATAAAGATTTACATTTATCCAGTGGGCTTTATCTACTCTAGATCTACAAAAAAACAAGCATTCGATAGTGGGTAAGAATATAGAAGGTTATGGGTCTTCATCATTTGCACACAGAGAGCATGGATTGCATTTAATTGCATTATTTTATTTGTCTTTTATTTATTTTCACATATGCATATAACTTCGCATATTCATACGCATACAGACACACAGAAATGTTTGCTTCCTTGTAGCATCACAGCTTTACATACACACACATACACAGAAGCACCTTCACACACATCAAGGCTTCGGAGCACGTGTGGTAGGCACAGTATCTCTCTTCCTCAAATCGTGGTCTTAGAAACCACCCCCCAGCCACCCCCAACATGGTGGGGCCCTAAGAATAGGATAGGAGGTAATATCTTAAATTTTTGTTGTACCTTCAAAACAGCTGCAGATTCTTTTCTGTTCTGCAAGTAGCCTAAAGTCAAACAGATAAAAATAAATCATGAATCAGGGTGAAAGGCTATAAATATCCTATATTTGTTTTTTTTTCTGTTGGTTTTGTTTTTGTTTGTCTTGTTTTTAACCTTCACTGATTTGGGGGAAGTAATTAAGTGTTTTGGCATAAAAGATCTCCTGCTGGGTGATAGGCTACATGGGGAAGGGAAATTAGACAAAAGGTATTGAGTAATAACCACAAATGACTTTATAGCCCATTCTGTTTGAATGTCAATAGAATTTGAAAGCAAGATTTGCAGAAGATAATCAGCAATGACTCCCCCAAGTATAATCAGGAATTGACTATAATCAGCCATTTGCAAACTCTTACCTGCCACTATGATTTCTTATCCTACTGGGGAAAAATGGCATGGTGACCCAAAAGCTCAAAATTACGAATGGCAGAAATTTCCAAATATAAAAGCCATTCACTATCTTTCCAGAATTTATCAGCATTGAATTAATTTGGCAGATTCTTAATGACTTTGCCAAGTGATGAAGTATGCATCACATAACATTGTGTGTGCTATTATGAGCTGCTTTGAAGCTTTTAAGTCTTCAAACGGTGAAGGGAAGGTGATAAAACAAATAAATATAACAATACATTGTTCAAATAATGGCTGTATAAATAAAAATTATATTGTAAAAAAAAAATAAAGAAAAAGCCATAACTTGAAATACATCAAAAATATATAGTCTCTCATGTTAAACACTGCCCAAGAAGATGAAACCTGTGTTTGGATTTGTTCTTTAATAGTGAAATATTCAGCTAGGTGAACAAATTGAAAGAGAAACTGATAAGAAACAATAATTGTTTTATACAATATTAATTCAGTTACAATGACTTTCACCCACATACCTAGGCTAATGAACTTAATCAAACAAGGCACTGCTGAAAATGGACTAATGGGCTTAAAATTAAAAAAACCCCTGCCTTCCAAATTTAGATATGGATTTTTTTAAAGGGTCTTATTTTTGTTTCAAATTTTAATCTTTAAGAAAAGAGGAGATTCCCTGATGGCTCAGTGGTTTAGTGCCTGCCTTCGGCCCAGCGTGCGATGCTGGAGTCCCGGGATCGAGTCCTGCATCGGGCTCCCTGCCTGGAGCCTGCTCCTCCCTCTGCCTGTGTCTCTGCCTTTCTGTCTCTGTGTCTCTCATGAATAAATAAATGTAATCTTTAAAAAAAAGAAAAGATGTCACCATCTATGAGAAATTATATTTCTCAAGGGAGACAAACTATATATAATCAATGTATCTAAATAACAGGTAAAAAAAATTCAGTCAGTGATAGATTTTTTTTTTAATGTAGTCACTTCACTCACATGATATTTACCACATTACAATTCCTGGTCATGCTGAGCATTAGGAAACCCTGAGTAAGCCACATCGATGGTTATTAAGATACTATGCTAAAGAAAAATATTTCCCAACAGGAGGTACTAATAAGATAGCCAACAGCATATAAAAAGCATCAAAATGAGAAATAATAAAAAGACAGCAATTGTGTCCAGGCTGGATGCTCCTATTTAGCAGCTGAAACATCACTGAGATACTATGATCTCTTCCTTAAATGTCCAGGGGTTTAAGCTGTTAACGGATATAATTCCAAATTTTATTCAATATAATTCGACAATACCTATCGTGCATCTAAAATGTGCCCAGTTATATTCAGAGGAATCTAAAAGAGATCAATTCTAAAACGAGAGGAGTCACCCAAGCCAGGGCTTCCAGATATTTGGAAATAGGAGCCATCAGGAACAAAAATATATAAATATTTTATTAAAAAGCATTCATTGATTTTTAATTACAAGTCATCTTTTAGCATTAAATTAAAAATTATCGATAAATGTAGAAATTTTCTAAGTGCCCCACTATTTTGAACTTTAACTGGGGACCAGATCCTCTTAGCAAAAAAATTAAACCTCCTGAGGAAAAAAAATCTCCTAGCTAGCCACACTTGTTCTTTCTTATTACCCCGAAAAGTGCACGGTTTGCCAAATCTTGTGCACCCTTCTTTCTGTTCATATGGCTAAAAGTAGCCTCTCATCAGTTTCCACAGTGACTCAAGGAGTGAAATGGGTTTCCTCCAGACATTCTACTTTGTTTCCATTCCCTTTGGTCAAAAAGTTGTCTAGAAAGGGAGTCAGGGAAAATGGAATGTTAGGGTATGGGAGGGTTAAGTTAGGGAGGGATGGTCCTCTGTTTCCCATGCTAATGTGCCCTGTGGTCCTGCACTTTTTCTCATTTTTTTCTTCTCTGACACCTTCATTCTGGGGTGTGTTCTCTGCAAGATTCCCACGCGTCTATACCGATCTGGAGGACTGGCTCACAGAGCTGTTAGAGTTTCATCTCTATGAAAGACCAAGACACAGTGTTGAGAACAAATTTATCCTTGGAAAGGGAGCATCAAACCACACAAATGATGTCCAAAGACAATGCTTCAGGATCAGAAGTCAGGCTTCCCCACCTTCCCCCTTGGGTTTTCTCCTGATTTCAAGCAGGAGGAGATTCCACTGGCCAGACACTGCTAGATTCCAAAGAGAAAACAGCTACTGGAAAACTCGGAGAGTGATTTTCCTTGGGGAGAAATCCCAGCACACAGCTTCTCTGATGGTGGCACAGGCAGCAGATGGCAGCGTGAGCAGGGGTGGGAAGTCATCATTCAGAATCAGCAAATCAGCTTTGCAGCAGGTGCGAGCACAGAATAAAGGGGTAGGATTGGTGGGAGCAGCAATCCGGTTCCACGGAGCAGCCTTTATTCGGTGCCAAGGCTCACTCAATAGCCCAGTGTCCGTGAGCTTCTAGACCAGAGAGAGATGGTGGCTTCTGTGGGTCCCAGACGTAAAAGCACTAGCGCTGGAGGCACAGCCATAGTGACAGCTCCCTCTACCGACTTGGGCAGTGACAGTTCAGGGGCTTTGCGGACCAGCAGTCAGAAGTCCCTCATCAATACTGCATGTCTTTGCCTCTTCCAAGGATCCTTGCCCACTCTCCTTCCTCTGGGTTGGATTTGCCTCCCATATTGTTTAATAGTGCCAAGAACGTCTCTCATCACACTCTATCTTAATTGTTTAACATATCTCCATTGTTTAACTTCGCTTGTTCAAGTTAGGGGTGCTACCTGAAGACACCTGTGCTTAGCGCACCTGCCACTCTATAGTAGATGGATGCTTGTTGAGTGAATCGATGACTTAACAGACAAAAGCCCAACTTGTTCCAGAAAACATCTCCACTTACACAGGAAGGTAGGCCACCTAATTCCATGTCTTTACCAGCCATGAGCTTTTGGACTTCTCAGAGGGGAGAGACTGGAATTCAGGATGTGGGAATGGAGAAGACTGGGGGGGGAAAAACCTACATTGCATCTTCCCTGGACCTGATTTGCCCCTGTTTTGATGAAGGTTTTTATCTTCTTTGTCTAAGCCTGTGAAAGGGAGGGAAGAGAGCCTGCAGGATGTCAATATGGAGGTATCAGCAGAGATACAAGAAGGTGCATAAAAGGGCCAACTCTGGTTAGCTGAGTCTCCCCAACAGCCCACAGCCCGTGGTGTGATGTGTTTTTTTTTTTGGCTCAGGAGGGAGACAGTCACCTCAATGTTTGGAGAATTTTCTCTAGGTAAATATTTATTCTAGATTTGGAAAGCAGTTAAGCATCACCACATTCTCATGAACATGTTTTCCCATTTTGAAAAATAAACACTCTCACACAAGGCTGTAGGATACCCCATCCTGCCGGGGCTGCAACCAGATTGACTTCAGTTTCCCTCACAGACCACTAACCAAATATATGACCCATGCCTCTTTTTAAACCGCACCGCATTAAATCATTTGGCAGGACTACATCAAACATGAAATTTGTATCTCTGTCTCATTAAGAATGATAATAATTATACATCTGCCCATAATGATAAATTATTGCATCAAATGCAAAGGATCGGTCTGCCTAATACTATAGGAGACACTGGCTTTGCTAAACATTCTGATATTCAAAAACTTTTAACGGCATGAGTATCACTGAAGTTCTTGGCAGAGGGGAGCATGCAGCAAAAGTAGAAAATCTTGGCCTGCTTTTCACATGTTGGGGTGGAGGGTTGCAGAGGGTTTGTGAGGGTATTGAGGCGAGGTTCTCGACAAAAGACTGCAAATAACAGCAATCCATCAAAGACTGTGGCTTATGCTGCTTTGTTTCTTTAACCACCCTCACGTAGGGAGCTTAGTGCAATTTCTTCAGGCATAAAGACAATGCAGTATGACCGGAAGAGTGTCTGATTTGGATGGACTGAAATCAAAGCCCCCGCCTATATTGGAGCAGGTCCTTCACACCTTAGCCCTAAGTCACTACACCTATAAAACAGAATTGATGGTAATACTGCTCTGGGTAGTTATGAAGTTTTAGTAAAATACAGCATGTGAAAAAAAAAAAAAAACCTTGGAAATATGAACACCTCCACAAATGTCAGAGTTAATACATTTGTGTCACTACCTTATTCTAGATAGATTTTCATGTTGGTTTTAAGGCAGCTAAATCAGTAAATATAACGTGCTTGTCATTCAGAAGACAAAATATCTGGAAGTTGACTTCATTTTTCATGTTTCAGGTTCCATCCAGATGTTTAGGCACTTTGGAACCAGCATAATTTTTTCTTCCCGATGCATTTCATTTCTGCGAGGAAATTGTGCCAGAATTCCGCATGACTCTAATAAGTCACATTAATTCTTATCTTTTTCAGTTCAATTAATGTTGCCATTGCAAAAATCAAGATGCAGTTATAATTTCTCTTTCGGGGAATTCTATCTATGTGTGAGGTGGGGGTAATGATGGCGTGGGGGTGTTGATAGGGTGTTACTTCAAAGTAGCTGTCCTGGAAATAATGAAGGAATGCATCAAGCATAGCGGAAAAAGCAATGAATCAACTACAGATGGGAAGAGGTATTTGTTAAAAATATAGAAATCTCAGGAGGATGGAGAGAAAGATTTGAGTCTATGTTCAGCGCCAAATATGCATATAAAGTATAACTGTCCTTCATCCTAGAAGATCGATCTGCTAAGATCTCGCTTTCTGTGGCTAAAAGCCCCATGTGCACACTTGAAAGCTATGCTTTGGTGGGTGGCTATGAGCTGCTCTTCACATTCTGCTGTCACTCGGGGCTCCGCCTCTTCCCCTCCTAGGGTACATGCCACATTTGCTCACAGGGCAGACTCAGAAGCCAGGTCATCTGGTGGCAGCTGTTTCCCAGCCTTCTGTAGCTGTTCCACTCCGCCTCTGGAATGCTTTGCTTCTGCAAATTCTCAAGATTTAGTTCATCCATGCTCCCCATGATTTGCACTTTCCTCCATTTTGACATCCTCATGGACCCTCCACACGGTAGACACTCAATATGTATTTGCTCAAGCAATTAGTGAATAAATGAGTGAAAGAGTTCTGCTGATACCAAAGAAAATTCAGCAGTTGTATTGCACTTAGTATGATTCCTGAGTGGGTAGCTCTCAATTCGTAGTCATCTCTTCTTGCATTTCAATGGTAATATTTAATGTGCTTTAATACCGAAAAACAGCTCAATATTTTTAAAACTTAACAGAAATTAGGCTTTTAGAAACATCATCTCTTTATCATTCTCTTCTATGATCACCTAGCAGTATCAGAAGTATGTCAGTGGGGTTGTAATGCTCATGCCATGGGAACCCTGACCCCAGCCCAGCCCCAGCCCCAGGAATGGAAGAGGCCTTACTTGAAATCTACCCTAGAATAGGGACATAGAACTTGGCTAACTAGTGGCCATAGGCCAAATCCAGCCCACACAGTGAATTTTTATATGGCCCTTGACCTAAGAATTACGTTTTTACATTTTTAAATGGTGCCATATGACTATTACATGAAATTTAAACTTCAACATCCATAAATAAAGTTCTATTGGAACAAAGCCATACCCATTCACTTACATATTGTTTATGGTTGCTACTATGAATTGCAGTTGTGATAGGCACCTTGTGGCCTACAAGTCCTAAAATGTTTAACGTCTGACACTTTGTAAAAAAAAAAAAAAAAAAAAAAAGTTTATCAATTCCCATTCTAAAACCACAGCTATAGTTCAGTGTTGGCATTTCACACAATCAATGCAAATATTTGTTTAATAATTAAATGCACAAAGTCAGCTCCTGTTTATGTGAGATTATTTTAGGAGCCTAGTATTCAAATAACATCTATGATAACAGAAATCCTGTAATGACACATTATTTCTTTTTTCTTTGGGAGAAATAATATGGCATCCAGCTCTAACTTTTTTGAGACTTTTTAAAAAAAAGATTTTATTTATTTATTCATGAGAGAGAGAGAGAGAAAGAGGCAGAGGGAGAAGCAGGCTCCATGTCAAGAGCCTGACGTGGGACTCGATCCCGGGTCTCCAGGATCAGGCCCTGCCAGGGCTGAAGGCAGCGCTAAACCGCTGAGCCACCGGGCTGCCCTTTTGAGACATTTTTGTGCCAATTTGCCACAGGCACCCTCCATGGGCAATAAATTATAGAAAGCAACCCATGCTTCCAGGAAAATCCAAACCTGTCCAAGATGCAGGGCTGGCTAAATGGAGTGATGCTGGGATTTCATTCTCCATTCACCCCTTAGATTGATATTTGGGGACAGGACATAAAGAGCACAAAGATAAGCGGTGGCTTTGGGTATCATGTAAAACCATATCAGACAGTCTTAATGCTTCTAGTGTGACTAAGTTGCCACTCTTTTGTAGATTTGTCGGTTATGTATTTTCTTTCAAGGATTTTGATGGAGAATTTGCAGAGACAGCATGAATACGGAAAGGACTTTCAGATTCCAGGATCGAGGCAGGTTTGTGGATGAAATTCAGGAGGAAATCTCGTGACCCAACAACTTGCCCACCATTTTGCCAAGGGCCAATCAACGCTGAATGCCCAGATATACTAAGCCCATTCTTAGGAACACCTTAGACTTGTACTGTATTTTTTGAGAACTAGGACCTTGCAGAAATCAACACTAGGGCAAGGCATTGTGAATATATGAATTGATCTTTCAGCTCAGCCAAATGGCTTCTCAGGCAAATAACTGCTCTCCAGACCTTTGCAGCAGAACCTGGGGAGAATTGTCATTTTAGTCTATTACAGGGGAGCAGGACTCACCCTCCCACTATTGAATGAAAACAAGAAAGTTGGCAGGTCAGAAGATTATCATAATATACAGCCTTTCAAATCACAGTGGAGATTACAGACCTGGCCACTTGCTTTCTACCCAATCAGTAATAAAACCAGTTCTCATCTTCCAAAATGGGGTTGGTTTTCTATGTTAGCCTCAAAACAAAAACATGCCGCTTAGCAGGATATCCAAGAAAACACCTCATAGCATGGCCCCGGCCAACATGCTTGTCACCAGGTTTAGTCAAGTTTTCATAAACAAACAGCTTATTGCAGCCAATGAAAAGAATGCCCGATCCAGGCAAAATGAAAGCAATTTAGGTCTCTCATATAACTTCTCGTTGCTGAGCTGTTGCTCGTATCTCCTCTTTTCCCCTCAGTGCCAGATAAACCTCTGTTGGTTACAACTGGCAAAGCACAGAAAAAAAAGTGGTTATAATACACAAGTGGTCAATGAGGCAGCCTTTAAGGAAAAACACTGCTGATAAGATAAACAGCTTGTGATGTCCTTAATTATAATATTTCATACTCATTTAGCCATCTCCACATCACAGAGCTAACAAAGTGGATTTCAAACAGGAAATAAGACTCCTTCCCACCAGCCCAGAGGCCTAATTATAAAATAGCAACCTACTTTTTCTGTAGTGAATACAGGGCTTTTTTTTTCTCTCTCTCTCCTCCAACAGAATTTATTGAGCTCATTACTAGGCTGCTTATGAAGTGATTTGAAATGAGGCAACATTAAAGCATTCCACAAATCCCTTGTACTTAGTCATCCTGACACTTTATTTGAACTCAGAGCATTGATATGGGATAACTGTAGCAGCCCCACACTTCTGACTCTATTATCTGACAGGAGGTCTGGAATCCGAAAAATGATATATCATCAAACTTTCTTAATCATCACAATAATTTGTCGGAAAGAACCAGGTATAATTCGGGCAACACCAGAGGGGCTTTGCTGCTAGAAACAAGGCGAGTGCAGCATGTGTCAGCCTTAGAGGAACACAGCCACATTAATCAGGCAGCGAAAGGACCGAAGGCAGTGTATGGACGTGTGTATTTTAAGAAAAATTGACAGATAGGCTTCAAAGCCAAAAGCACTGAACTCCCTGCATGCTATTCGTACAACTCTAACTTCTGTTCTCTTGTAATCCAAGAGGCAGTTGTAGACTGACCCTCACTGGGTTATCACCGAGGCTAATGCAGCACAGTTAAAAACTGTATCTGCAAAAGTTTCAAAGAGGAAAAAAAAAAATCTCTGAAGAAGGACACAAAAGTCTATGGAAGTTGACTATCTGTTATGTGAAAATATGGCTCATTTTTTGCTTTTTATTTCTCTTTCCCTAACTTACTGAACCAGTAATGAATCAGAACCTAAAGAAATGTCTCCTGTTTAGAGAGGAATTATGTTTTATATCTCAGTGGATCCTATCTGTACCCTGATGTGCAGTCTGCCTTTGAAAAATGACAGTTTTTAAGGAGAATTTTCATCAAGGAGAAGGTATGTGGGTGCATGTGTGTATCCGAAGTGGAACATCCCCAGCTTGTAAGAATAATGAATCCCAAATGCAGTAGGGCTATGTCTTTTCAGCGATAGCTCTTACCAATCCTTACTACATTCTTTAATCACTGTTCAAAATCCAGAGGCCATACTTATAGGTAAATGCAGTTGTTTCATCAAGAAAACATTGAAAGAAACTTCAGAGCAGTAGAAAGGACTTCTGGTTTTTCTAGCTCAGGCCTTTAAGTAGTGCTACAACATGATGATAAGTTCTAGGGGGGTCCCATTTGAATAAAATACCAGAACATATGATGTCTACTGTTACTCATGAGATCTTCAACATTAACAGTTAAATTTCAAACCAAATCCATTACATCTCAACTGAAAATATGTCCCTCAAATGACTTCCCTTAGGAAAACTATTCATCAGCATCCCTTAAGAAAGTATGAATGAATGGACGGTACCTGATATAATATTTTCCTCAGGAGAGAGAAGAGTCTTTGCTTTAGTCACAATCTCCATTATCCCTATATAAACTGAATGTTGACCACATGCAAGGTTTGGGACCAAGTTCTGCAGATTTTTTCAAAAGGAAGTCCCATGAATTTGCATCTAGAACTTCTTTTAGCTCACAGCTGTAGAATTAGAAGAAGCAAAATACGGGATTTAACATATTCCATAGTTAAACTCCAAGAGGATCAGGCCCCATCATTGATATGTAACATGCATATCACCAATAACTCTGAGACACCATGCCTGGAAAAGAGGTCTTCCTAGATTTGTTTCCTGAAGCTCTGCTCACTTATATTTTGAACACCCTGGTCTCATAAAGTCTTAAGATAATCAAGTGATTAGTGACCTCCATTTCCACTCATTTGAGCTCATCTACTAGTACAACACACCCTGGATCTCAGCATCACTCAGAGCCATTGTTCTTCCTAGAACTTGGATTATCTACCTTTGCTCCCACTCTGTTGATTCTATCAGACTTACTATTCATCATAAAATCCTTTGCTCTCTTTTCTCCCAATTTATCAACTCATATTCTTATTTTTGCTAGTGTCCTATCTAGGTTCAATCCCATAGGACTCATGTCAAACATACAGTCATTTAAGATGGTGTAGCATGATGATTAGGAACAGGGAATCTGAGTCTAAACTGTTTCCACCACTAAATAAACTGTGTGTGATTTGGGCAAATGACTTGATTTCTGTGTCTTGGTCTCTCCATCAGTAGAAAGGTAATAGATACTTCAGTGTGCCAGACACCATTAAACACTAATGATTCAACATGGAAGCTATCATAGAATTTTAAGTAGAGAACTGATATGATCAGGTATATACTAGCTCCTTCCATGACCAGCTATATGATCTTCAGCCTAACATTAATTTCTCGATGACTCAGTTTCCTCAACTTTAAAATGGACAAAAATAATACCTCCCTAAGAAGGATTGCTAAAAATATGAGATAATAGTGAGCTTCAAATAAATATTAGTTATTAGTAGTAACCTGTGTTCATGATACACTCTTTTGTACCACTGCAACTAAGAAAAGCTGTCTATATTCTCTAATTGTTTAAATTCTGTTACCAGTTCACTTATCAAGCTCTAGAAACCTGTTTTTCATCTTTCATTCATTCACAGAAATATTTACTAAATCCCTAATAAGTATAAGGCCTCTACCAGGTGATGGTGATGCAGTAAAGAAAACTAACACAATTTCTACCCTCCCATTTCTTGCCAAGTATCTCCTCAAAATTGGCATTCCTAATGATTATTCACAGTCCCTTCCTTCTTGGTCTCTAATAAAATATTTTAAAATATTGGACAGATTTTTTAAAGATTTTGTTTATTTGAGAGAAAGAGAGAGTAAGCAAGAGAGAGAGAGAGCACAAGCAGAGGAGGGGCAGAGGGAAAAGGAGAATCAGGCTTCCTGCTCAGCAGGGAGCCCAATGTGGGGCTTGATCCTGGGATTCTAGGATCATGACGTGAGCCAAAGGCAGATGCTTAGTTGACTGAACTTAGCCACCCAGGTGCCCCCAGACAGTCTATTTTTATGAAAATATCAACATTTGGGCAGCCTGGGTGGCTCAGCGGTTTGGTGCCACCTTCATCCCAGGGCCTGATTCTGGAGACCTGGGATCGAGTCCTGTGTTGGGCTTCCTGCATGGAGCCAGCTTCTCCCTCTGCCTGTCTCTGGCTCTCTCTCTCGGTGTCTCTCATGAATGAATAGAATAAAATCTTTTTTTAAAAAAATCTGCTTTGCTATAACTTAAAAAAAAATATCAACTTTTCCCATTCATTGGCATCCATGTTGCCATATTCTTTTGGTTCTTCTATTTTTCTGATTCTACCATCTAACCTTTTTCTGGAACCTCAATTTCTCACAGTGCTTTATTGTGAGAATATATAACTCTCTGTCCCTGTATTAACTTTCTCATTGAAGCTCCTCATTCTCATGGCTCCTATTATTATTTTGTGTGTGTGTGTAAATGATGCTTTACTTTTTGATTACTTTATCCTCTTACTGCTTTCCTGATTTCACTCAATGCTTCTTAGTGTATATTTGTCATCACCAAAGGGGTACCCAAACAAGTCCACAAAGTCAACACATGCTGAAATTAGTATTCCATCTTGTATAAACACCAAGCCCCATTTCCTAAATTTTAAAATTTTCGTCTCATATACCTGAGACTAAACCCTCAAAGCCATATGTTATTCTTTCTTTACTTAACCCACCCTCCTCATTCTTTAGCTGATTCCATGAATTCTATCTCTGCATAATATTTTGATTATTATTATTGCCATTAGCCTGGTTCAGACTCTTCTTTACCTCTCATTTGAACTATTATACTAGTCTTCTAGCTATCCCCACAGCACACCACTCACTCAGTCTTTTTATCTCTTGATTCATCACACAGGCTACTGCTAGATCCATGCTCCTCAAGCTCTACTTAGACTTTGTACTACCTTTCTAAAAACTTTAAGGGTTCTTCATTGCTCAACAAAGTAGTCAACACTTGTAAGCCTAATATTTAAAGCCCTTTGTACTCTGGCCACGCACTACCTTCAAAAATAAGGTCTTCCATCTATAAAATTCTTTGGAATTTGAAAAGCATTTTTACACCTATCATCTTATTTAATCTAACACTCATAAAATGTCTTATGATAGATATTATAATAAAATAAAAGTCCTATGTTATTCATAAGTCATGAAAGTGCTACACATGGGGAAACTAAGGATCAAAGAGATTTGAATCTTTCTTAAGTTATATAAGCATTTCTGAAACAGAAATAGGCAGATTTGATGAGAGGATTTTGACCAAACACTGCAATAAACACACTTTACTTTTCCAAATAATAATACTTTTCATTATTCTCCTTTGTGAAGCACAAAATAAGGAATATCACAAATTATGCAAAGAAATTAATGAAAGGATTTAAAAGTCAGCAAACCTAGGTTTAAGTTTGGGCTTCTTATTAATTTCTAAATCCATTAACAACACTATGCTTTATTATATTTACTTGCAAGACAGTCTCATACGTCCCGAAACACATTTACTTCACAAAGAAATAATGAAGAGTCATGGAATTATATCCATTTCAAGTATTTAATTCTAAAATATGTAGCTGTCTTCTTTTGTATGGAGGCATCAAAGCTTTTTTATAATCGTTAGACATCTGTATTATCTCTACTTGGACAGATAGGCAAATGTAAAGTTAAATACCTTCTTTAAGTTCTTTCATTGTCAAATGAAAACTAGGAACCCTCAGACTACACACTCAGGTAACATTTCTATTTCATAGTAGTCTATCAAATATCTTGAGTTGAGAAAAAAAAAAAGAGAGTTCCATAATATCAACTCAGTTTATGTTTCTAAATAAAGCAACCATATATTTTATATGGTAAAGAAGACACAGAGTTAATGGCTCAAAACATCAGAAAGTAATTTTAAGAGCAGTTATAATAAATCTTGGGACTTTCTATTGAAAAATCAATCTTTTAGCACCCAAATCTATATTTTTCACAATTTGCTGTTTTAAGAAAGGAAGAGAAGAAAAAGCAAAAAAAGAAAGAGAGAAAGAAAGAAAAGGAGGGAAAGAGACTGGAAGAAAGGAAGGAAGGAAAGAAAGGAGGGAGGGAGGAAGAGGGAAAGGAAGGAAGGAGGGAAAGTAGAAAATGGTCTTAAGAACTGGATGATGAACAATTACCATGGTAATACACAGTGTGCCATCATCACCTCCTCATTACTAGAATGGAAAGAAGGTTGCATTATCAGCTTTGTGGTCAGCAGAGGCAAGCAAAGGAATTTTGAAGAAGCAATGAAAGGCACTGCAGCTACTACATTCAGGATCAACTGATCATGGTTTAGTTAAACACTCTATAAAATCTTTTTCAGCGTAGAAAAAGGGCTGAGGAAAATAACCCCCCACCAGTTCTCTGCTGATAACTCAGGAGCAGTAGGAGAAAACTATAGCTCTGTCCCCCAGGAATTCCTGATTCCTGATTTCATGTTCAAAAGTATTTTGAAAATTTTTATTTCTTTGGGTATAAAGGAGTATCCTTTATAAAGACTCAAACTGCCATGTTGTTAGTCACAATTAGAAAAAAAACAAAACTGACCCAGGACTAGAAGGGAAACCAAACTTAAATTAATGATAAATTTCCCACAGAATTAATATAACAACAACAAAAAAAAAGGTTTAGCAAGAGGGTTATAGATGATTCATTGAGATATGTGTTTGTATTTGGTTTATCACCAATATGTACATATGTGTTTGATGACAACATATAGATCAATCACCTGATACTTTATTGGGAGGAAGCATACTCATGACTCACTGAACATCTCATGGTTCTTAGTAAGTAATTAACAAGTCCACATTCCCCCCCCCTTTTTTTAATTTTTATTTATTTCTGATAGTCACAGAGAGAGAGAGAGAGAGAAAGAGAGAGAGGCAGAGACACAGGCAGAGGGAGAAGCAGGCTCCATGCACCGGGAGCCCGATGTGGGATTCGATCCCGGGTCTTCAGGGTCACGCCCTGGGCCAAAGGCAGGCGCCAAAGCGCTGCGCCACCCAGGGATCCCCCATTTTCCCCTTTTTATCTGCCTTCTTCCAAAACTTAAAGTAGAATCAGCTCATAACTCTAATTTTTGGTCTTTAGATCAAAGTTTAATAAAATAAATTTCTAATCATATGGAGCTGGTGCCAGAATAATTAATTTTTTTAAAGATTTATTTATTTATTTATTCGGAGAGGGAAAGAGAATATGAGTGGGGTTAGGGGCAGAGGGAGAGGGATTGAGAATCCCCAAGCAGACCTCCTGATGAGCACAGAACTCATCTTGGGGCTCAATCCCAGGGCTCTGAGATCATAACCCATGCCCAAACCAAGAGTCAGATACTTAACCAACTGAGCCACCTGGCTGCCCCAAAATAAATAATTCTTATTTCCCGTCATCTAGCATATACTTTATGTTTCACCTATTAGGTCATCTATCATCAGTTTGAGCCAGATATGTGTTGAAGTATTTATTTTTCCTGCTTAATTGAAAAAAAAGGAATGCTAACTAAACAAACTCAACCCATTAAAAGAACTCAGGGTTCTCACTTTTTTTTTTTACTTGATCTAGAAACTAAAGTAAATAAATTTGCTTCTAAAGAATCCTGTAATTCTTTAGTTGTAAAAACTAGTTCGTTGCTCAATTTGAGATATGGATCTGCCAACATTTACAGTTAAAATGCATATTTAAAAAAATGAGACAAGTTCTGATAGAAACATTATTCCAGTATGACATAATAGCTAAAAAGGCTTCAGTCCAACTGTGACATTCTTTACCACAACTGAAAGAAACTGTGTTGGCACTCAAAATAGTCTATTGTTCACAGTTACAACAATAACTCAGAATGCATTTTCTATTACTATTATTTATTCTCCATAGCTTTTTACTAAAAGAAGTCAGAGTCCTGGTATATAGACTTTGGCTTTTAGTACATGCATTTCTACTGTCTAGTAATGTAGAATCGTACATAGGCCATAAGCAATATCCATCAAACAGACATAGTTAAGAGTAAATGTTTCATAATGTCTGACAGTTACAGTGTACTGCTTAAGGATAATCTTGTTTGATAAAGCATAAACTTGTTTCAGCAGTTAATCTGAGCTTTACAAGGATCGAAATACCATGAACAGTTTATTAAATGCGATTATTTTTATTGCTTAATTAATGTGTTTAGATCTTGAAAGTTGTTACACATATGAGTGTTCTTAACTTATAAAATTATTAGGAAACTAGATATATTGGAAATTATAATAAAGAATATTAGGTTTTTTCTGGTTTTAGTACATCTTAAAGAATGTGAACTCTGTTGCTAAAAGCTAGGAAATATAGAATTATACAATGGTTATCAATAGAGCTATTGGGTAGTTTTTTTTTTAAAAAATCAATGGATTAAAAATCCATCTACACAGACAGGTCATCAGTGGGATTAATGTGGTGGAATGTCCTTCTGGCAAGGAATCAACAGCTTTGTGAACAAAGACAAGTCCTTCAGTAGCTCAATGTCACTGCAAAGATGCTGAGATACGCAGATATTGCTAGCTTATATGGAATTGTGTGGTTTTTCTATCCCAACTGCCATGTATATCCTCAACTTACTGGAGGTCAGCATAGAGGGAAATGCTTAGCCACTATAGTTTGTATAAAGCAAGCAGTGGGAAGTGCAAAAAAGAGTGTGAATTTATCCGATAGAATAAGGAGGTAGAATGATAAATGCAAAGGCAATTTTTTATTTCTGACAGTGATAAATCACACACTGGGTAAGTTCTGTCCAGAATTACTTCCTTGCCTGAACCAGTGACCCATTCACCATCTACCTATAGGAATAAAGATCATTTTCTATTGCTTCGTCTTCTTTCCTCAGGTTATCTTTCTGAAAGTTGTAAACTCCATACAATCACTCATGGGCTATTGAATTCCCTCATATTTTCCCAAGTCTAAGTCATTCGACAATCGGTCTGGGAAGTAATCGGAAGTGTTGGTGGAACTCATTCCTACAGCCTTCTGACTACGTTGGCCCAGGCCTCTAAAGAGTGTGCTCAGAGCAGTCTGCAATGAGAGGCCATAAGCCGAAGGTTCTCTACGAGCAACCAGAGCTCTGCAGCAACTTCCTCCTCAACACAAGTCTCCCCACACCTCCTGTCAAAAAGAGGGGGAGGAAGTAAGAAGCAGGCAAGGGAAAGGAAAGACAGCTCTTCTCACATGTCAGTGTATATATACATATTCTATCTGTGACATCAAGCTCTTGAGCACTAGGAGTAAAGAAACCTCAGGGTTTTGATGGAAATGACAATGACAGCATCACTACAGTAACAGCATTGCCTAGGGCCTTGAAGCATCCACCTTCCATTCTTGTTCACCATCCTCCCCCAAGAACTCACTCACTATTTCGCCAAACTCACTTTTCCAGTTTCAGAAGTAGGAAAAGAAAAGAAAAGAAAAAACACCTCTTATTATGGGAGGAAGGAGAATTTAGAGAGCAGGACTCATTCTTACACTTACCTGGTAGAGGGCCCTTTTTATTAGCACACTGAGGAGGGTGGGGTATTTCTCCAGGAACACCTATAGAGCTGGTCTTTTGTTCACCTACTGTGTAGAAACTTCAAATGCAACATTAAAGATGGTGGAGAAAAAAGCAAGTGGTATTTCAGAAGAGAGACCCTATTGCAGAGTGGTTGGAAGGAGGAGTTTTGAAGTTAGGCAGATTTGGTTTCCAATTCCACCTCCTGTATTTAATGGCTCTGTGTGCTCTTGGGTATGTTACTTAATTTATAAAATTAAAAAAAATGGAATCAAACTCGTTGAAGGGCTTCATTAAGTGAGTATCAAGTTTTTAGTCTTATTTCTGATAACTCTTACCAATCAAAGACCAGAAAGAAATATAGTGCTATAGTGAGGGTTCAATAAAGGTATTTTCATTGGAAATGCATTTTGAGTGAGTTATCATTAATTAGCTAGGCATTTTCTTCCCTGAAATGTGTATATCCTTGCTGAGTATATGGAATATGGGCTTAGTCAAATCAGATCATACCATGTAATTCAGGTCATCTGAATTTCACTGCCTGTCATTTCCAATCATACTCCATGGTAGCAGTTGTGAGAAGAGCCTCCTCCTTCTTGGGCTGCATACAACTCAGAATACTAAATTCCAATCCCTGCCATCTTGCTCACGTAGCCTGATTCTGACTTGGATTACTTGATACTTGTAGAGCATTGCCCTGTATTTAATGTTACTACAAAATACAAGAACCTTTTTTTGCTCCATCAACTAAATGTATGTGCTCTGTCCCTTTGCCTCATAATGTTTAAAAAATAGGAGCGAATACCTAAGAAAAGGAGATAAGACTCAATTTAAATCCTAATTATGGTCTACATATAGTCTACTCCTATATCTACTGTTAGCTTTAACATGTGTTCTCTGATACAAGAATACAATTTTTCTCCTTTCTTTCCGTCTCTGAAAGAATTATGGAAACAAAGACTCATTCACTTCTATGTTCTACGACTCTCTTCACATGTGGTCTGCACAGTGCCCAGACTGCTGACAGCCTCTGTGTATAGCCCCTGGTATGTTTATTTTGCCGTTCCCTCAAGGGCCAAGAGAAACAGCAGGCTGATTACTACATTTCTCCTTCCCCACTCTCCCACGCCCAAAAGTCAGCTCTAAATTTTTCACAATAACATCTACATCAGCTGTAAGACATTTTTTTTTAACAAGCTTTTTTTCTACTTTCTTCCTGGTGTAATGCTCGTATTTTGAGATCTAGGATTTGTAGGGATCTTCTCTTACCTTATCACTCTTTAAGAGCAGGAAGTCCCCCATGAGTCTCCCACCCTCCAACTCAGAACAGAAATCCATTGACTGTGCTATATTTATTACTAGTCCTTAATGTGTTTTAAATGTTAATAAAATGGGAAATGCCCTCAGCCATCTCTAAATCTTGTATTTCAGACAAGTTTCTCAGAATTGGCAGAACTTGCCAGCTTTGCAAGACAACATGGTCAAATTTGGAAAGACCTAGGACTTCAAATTATTGATTCCTTCAACAGTGAATGTATGCAGTTCCCATTGCTGAAAAATAAGCTTCAAATGAGAAGGTCAAGGGGTTCTAAAAGGTGGGAGCCAGGAAATGCACATCACCGAGTTGGGCATCAAAATACACAAAGCTAAGTCCTTTGTCCATTTAACTCAATGACCGCGGAGCTCTGATATTTTTACAGAACTGTATTCACTGAGGATATTTTTTGCAATTTATTTGTTAATTTGTTTTAGCCAAAACAACCATTCACTGAGAATCTCAGCAATTAAAAGCAAAAGTTTTTTTTTTTGTATCATGAAGGACAGATAATAATTTCTCCTCACATTTCATTTCTCTATTCTTTAATCAACCTGTTTTATATATCCAAAGCAATAAAACCACCATTACTTTGGGAACAGCATTTTGCATTTTAATAAGCTTTCTTTTAACATATTAGTTAGGCAGCATTATAAATAGACCTCTTATTCCTGGGGGAGGTGGATCAACCATGATTGCCTGAGAAAAACAGAAAGTAATAGTACAGCTAACATTTAAAAGGAGCCTGTGGCAAAGTGTACATTGGTTTCTGCAACAATTCTACATTTACAACTGAGAGTAGTTAAACAGGACCAAAGGAAAGCTGGCAAACACAAGATTCCTGAGGTGACATCTGTTATGATCCTATGTCCAAAGACTGATATAATCTGAAGGAATCTTTTACCTTAACTGTCTTCTAAGCTGTGAAGTTTCCATTATACAGTGTATATTGTTCCCATTCTTACATTCCTTCATGGTAATGAAAGGAACAGCTTTTCCTTAAGTAAAATAGCATTCAAAGAATCTTCTGGAGATGATTCATAGAAACTTGGTGTCTCATGGAAGATAGTTTAATGACCACTAATTCTACATGATTTTCTCTTCTCTCAGAAAGCATAAAACATAGGGCCCAGCTTAGACAAAGGCAACTAAGAGAAGATAAATTGCCAGTCACAGGGAGGGTCAAAAAAAATGAAGGAATGAATATTCTAAGGCTCCACAGAATCAGGAGAGCCAAGCAAAACTTAATTACTGACTGTAATAGAAATGCAAGATAATATTCTGCTAAAACAATTCAAAAGATCAGTGACAGCTTCAGTGAAAGAAGTAGCCAAACTTCATTGTATTCTTCTGTATCATTACACACCAGAATCACTTGCTATTGTAGAAAAATTGACTCTCAGAGGACAGAGTCGAAGGTGTGTTAAAAGAATTGACTGCCTAGAATACATAGACAACAAAGTTTGGCAAAATCCACTCCAATGATTTGATCATGAGTACAAAGGTACTGGATAGCAAAACTGTGAGTGCAAAAGTTATGGCTGGTCTAAAAAAGAAAGAAAAAACTAGATCCTGACCAAATGTTGGAAAGTAGAAATACCAGAATACTCAAAACAATGAATTAAGGACCACCTACCATAGAGATCAAATTGAGTTAAAAAAAAAAAAAAAAAACAAAACTATAACCCAAAGGCTGTTTTGTAAATAAAAGCTGCACTGGAATGAAGCCATGCCCACTCACTTCTGTGTTGTCCATGGCTGCATTCACACTACAATAGCAGAACTGGATAGTTGTGAGACACTGTAAATTGGCAAAGGCTAAAATGTTCACTATGTAAGCTTACAGAAAAATGTGCTGACCCCTGGACTAAATAGAAGAAGAATGAATGGTTAAGGTTGCCAAAGAAAGTAATGAGTTACTCCATCTAGAACCATAAAACAAAAAGAAAATATACCATGTCTAATCAGCAGAACACACAGAGCGGAACCATCAGATGGTAAAGAAGATCCCCCCACTAAAAATCAGTCCAAGATTACCAGACTGCACTCTCAGATTGAATAAAGACAGTTCAGGATAGGAAAGAAAAGGTTTTCCCCAGGAAGTCATACAGTACAAAAACATAGTCCATTTCAAAAACATTTGTTGAACCCCCACTGTCTGCCAGGCCCTGGGCTGGGTAGGCATCAGCGATCTGAGTGACTATAACAAATTTCTGATCCAACAGAGCTGGGGAATAGTTACGGAATAGATTAAAATGAAACACAAAGCTGGCCAGGCTACTTCTTCAAACTTTTAGAAGTCAATGCAAAGAGTAACCCTTCCTCGTCTGACAAAAGTCTTTCTTCTTTACACTGTCAGAAACATAGTCCTGGCTCAGCTAGGCTTTCATAATGAGAGGCATCACTCAAGCTTGAAATCTAGATTTTCCTTTCTAGAAGTTTATAGTCAGAAAGTGCCAAGAGATGATCCTACACAGAATAGGTTTTAAATGGATACTTTTTAAAAATCAATTGGCTTTTCAGTTGAACTCACTAATTTTATTCCTGTCCTTATATGACAGCTCTCCAGACAATCATTAACTCTAGGAGAAGTATCTGTTGCCTCATGTTTTCTTAGCCTTCTAATACACAGAGAAATAATGGAAGGTTGGAAGACACAGGATGAAGAGAAGGATAAGTGTCTGTGATATTTGTAAATTCATTGTTAGGCTGAAAATTGTTTTCAAACAGTAGGTCACTCTTGATATTCCATGAACTAGAGTTATCTTATTATTGTATTTCAACTGCAATTCAGCTATAATAAGTAGAGAGGTTCTTTAATGGAGCTTTCCTATTCTCTCACCCATGTGGGAAGTACCAACTTAAACTGCTACTGGAAATAATTTTCCCCTCAAATTCATTTACTGCCTTTCATTCGCTACCTCCCTGAAAACATATGATGGATCTGTGAGGCCTATAAAATTAAATTTCAAGATCTCAGCCTAACATTATACGTTGCACTAATTGGCCCCCTCCTGCTCCACTGATCCCATCCCACACGTGGACCCCTGTGTTTGCTCAAGCCAGTAGCAGCCATACCTTGGACAAAGAGGCTCAGCTCTACCTCTTGATCTTTGCATTGTCCTACACATGTCCCAGCCTCTCTTCCAAAGACCATTCTGCACTCTTTCAGAACTTAACACTACCCTCTTTCAAGAACTTTGCAATATTCTGGAATTGTCCCTTTCAATATATACTCAATACATATAACTCTCATTATCTTACTCCCCCAAAATAAATTAGAATGTCTAAAGGGCAAGAGCCCTAGCATCCATAATCCCCCACCCCTGACAATGGCACACAAACTGCAGCCTGACCGACAGACAGACAGGAGGGGCCATGTTGTGTCATTTACCTTCCCACTTCCCCTAAGTATATTTTCTATCTGTTTCTCATGGTTTTATCTATTTAATGTTTTGTTATGCTCTCTTGAGGTCCTAACACATTGCTGAAAATGAAACATGGATATGAAATCATTATAATAGGGGCACTTAGGCATTTTGCTGCAGGATTTTTGATTTAAACAATTTTTTTGTGCTAGTATGTGCTTTTTTGTCTCATCATCCATCATGTTTGATAGTAAGCCATTGCCTCTGCCTTTTACTGATTTGCACAAGAGCCTAGTAAGATATTCTCAGCCTGATAGAGATATTCAGGGTCTTGAAATAAATAGGTTCCATCAATATTGGTGATTGTGGACTAATTCAGATGTGTTTTCCTGCAAAATATAGTGGGCTTTGTTTGAACCTCATGTCAGATTATCCACGTTAGTGTTGATCTGCAGCAGAGACGGGCACTGGCTTCTCAAAATATCTTTTAGCTATTACCTATAAATGCTTGAAAGAATTCACAAATGCAGATACCTTGTTATGCATGCTGCTTCCCGAAACCGCCTCTGAGACACCAGATGGCACAGCAAGAGCTGTACAAGTGACAGATGATAAAGTGTATCAAGCCACATAAATTAACCTCATCATGGCCACAGTATCAGATGCCACAGGGAAAAGCAGGAGGACTGAGGAGCAACTGCACTATATTACCCACAGGGATGAATTTACAATCCATCTGGGGTCTCTCATGTGAGGATACAGGAACCCCAGATGGCCTGTGAATTTTGAACATTTGTGTATGCAGGGGTTGTTTAATCTTTCTGGAAATTAACTGACACGTTGGTCAGGAAGGATGCTTTAGCCAGCACCAAAGCCATGTTTCACTCGGCTCGGACAACTTCTGAATATCATTAGAGGAAATACCCCCAGGCTGACCATGCCAGTGCACCATGACGGCTTCCAGGCCCAAAGAGAGAGTAAGGGGCCTGTTTCCTGGATGAGCTTCAACCCAGAGCTAATGAGGCCGTACTGTGTGTGGTGTTACTAAGCTGCATAAAGACACCAAGGGACATCACAGGGGACAGAACAACTGCCCACCACTGAGTTATAAGAGCATTAAAGCATTCATAACCAAGTAGAACATACATAAATAATCACCAAAGAATATAGTTCTCAAGCTTGTAAACTGGGATTTAGGTCTATACTATATACTCCTACTTCTGGAAGGTAAACTGCTTTCCCCTGAGCAGTTCTAGAAAAAGAGCAACTGCTATAAAACCATGCTGAAGCAAGAGTATAGAACAGTTCTTAAAAATGACCTAGCTGGATGGGTAAAAAGGAAAAATAGATAAATTAAGGAAGTTTGACAAGTTAAACGTTAATAAAGGCCAGTCCAGACGTGGGCTGAAAGGAATAGAAACACATGATATCAAATGAGTAATGTCTGAACAATCTGCATCTGGAAGGAGGTCTGTCAGGGGAAAGCAACAATTCATACCCTAGCAGCCTGGAGTGAGGAAGGCTGGCATCAGTCTTTAGAAACTAAGTACCAGAATAATCCCTGGAACCATAGAGAGCCAGACCCAGTGGACTGCATTATCAGAGCGAGCAGCGTGGTAAGGAAACTGCTATTACATAAAACCACTGATGGTAGCAGGAAGGAGGGAGTCGGAGAGTATAGTTCCATGAACTGGGCACAGGGTAGGGCTACAGCCTGGGACTGAGGAAGGAGCCCAATAGCCAGAGGCTAGGACTTCTAAGGAAACTGTTACTTCAGGCTACAGTTGGTCTTGGGACCTTGGGCCAGGGCCCAGCCTACAAGTAGGAATTCAAGTCAACTCCTCTGAAAAAGCCTCCTCTTCCACCAGCATTCACTTTGATTCTCCTGCTTCCACTCATAGAAATCAGTGCCTACCCTTATCTTGTCATCGTTAATTGTCTCTATTTTTGTCTTACTTCTCTAGCAACTGTGACTCCTTGAAGGTAGGAGCTAGTACTTATATTCTAAGTGTCTGGCACATAGTAAACACTCAAGAAGTAAATTGTGACCTCAACAAATGATCAAGGATTGATGCAAATATTCAAAAACAGGATCACACCAGCAAGGCTACCTGTGAGGCCAGAGAACCACGTGGAGCCGTCCCCTATGACAGGACTCACCACAATACAGCCATATCTGGCCCCCTGCCTGGTTTGTAAATAATTTTTATGGATATACAGCCATACTCACTTATTTACCTTTTTTTGAGGATCACCACAGAGTTGAGTAGCTGACCCACAAAGCCTAAAATATTTACTATGTGTCCCTTTAATGAAGAACTTGGCTGATTCCTCACCTACGGAGCTTGTGAAAATATCACTGCCCAAGCCCACCCTGAGGTTCTGACTCAGGAGTGGGATGCAGGCATGAGTGTGAATGTATGTGTTTGTGTGTATGTGCAGTGTTTTCAGGTAAATGTTTTCTTAGAAGCTCCAGAAAAAAATTCTGATGCACAGAACTCACAGAAAAGAAACACCTAATACCAGCCTAAAACTACTTTGAGTAAAAGTTGATGGTTTAAATAAACTAGTATCATTCTGGAGATATTAAAGGGTCCTTTTATATTCACATGAAGGTCTACTGACCTAGCCACCAGGGCTGACCTTCCAACAAGAATTATCTCATATTGAGATGCAGATGTTTTATTTCTTGGGGGCATTGTGTGGGAAATAATTCATATCTAGTGAAAAATACCTTTTCAAAATAAATTGTAGTCACTCCATAAGGCCAAGGGAACTTTTAAGATATAATAAGTGATTATAGGAAGTGAATTCAGAAAGAAAATGAGATGCTGCTGAAGAGCTCCTTAACCCCTAGGAACTGTATAGGGGTCCTGGTGGCAAAGGGAGGAGTGAAAGGGAAGCGAATGGAAAGACAGCATTCTCCAACAGCACAGATTGCCCGGAGCCATCCTGGGATTTTTAAAATGTTGTTGGATCCCTTGTTACTGTTGTATGGCTGTTGCTTTTCTAATCCACGAGAAGGTCCCTTTGCTTTTACCCTCAAAGTGTAGGTCCAATCTATTCTCTTCTCTCCATCTAATTGCCGTATCTCTACCTGTCACCTACCCAGTTCCAAGACACCACCTCTCTGATGTTGGAAGTGTTGCATTGCCCTGACAGACCTCCTCTCAGATACATTAGCCTCCTACCTGTTCTCCCTGCTTCCACCCTTTCTACTTTCAGTCCACAGGGCACCCTGCAGCATGGATGATTTTTCTAAACATAATCCATGTCATGTATCTCTTTGGCTTAAATCTCCCCTGACTTCCCAAATATGCTTAGAATAAAATCCAAACTCCTTAGCCTAGTTTAACGAAGTTAGGTACTGCCTGAGGTCACATAGTGAATTTGAGATGGAGCCCCATTTAGTTATTAAACAACCAACTGTTTTCTGGTATGGGACCAAGAGACTTTGCTCAGCTTGCCAGAAACTGATTGTTCCTGGCACTCACACCCACACCTCTTTCTGCCTTTGCCATGCCTGTTCCTGACCCAACACTGGCTCCTACCTCAAGCCCTCTCCAACCTGCTTGACCAACTAAAGTGAAATAGCTCATGCCTGGCCATGGTGTCAGAGATAAGAGGGAAGTAGATTAAATGGAAAACATAACAAGAAATAAATATGTCTTCACAACAGTCAAGGATGCAGAGCCCCCAAACAGAGAGTGATATAAACAAGATTTTTATTGAGCTATGAAAGACAAACTTTGGTTTGTATGTACTTCTGTTATTTTCTTCTTATTTACATATACAAATTCATGTAACAGCAAATCTTAAATATTCACCCATGCCAATTAGATGGTCAAGATCTGCGCCATGTAGACACACGCAAGTCTGGCCACAATGAATGAGCCTGTCCCAAAGCTTGATACGAGTGGTCTGTCACATGACCCAGTACAAGCACTCTAACTAGCAGGAGAAGTGTACAATGGACAAACATTCTAATCAGATCTTTTCTTGGGAAGTTAGGATACAAGGCAAACAGAGGCATTCACATAAAAGAGGAAGACAAGAGCAGAAATATTCTTGAGTAGGTATGTGTGAGCCATAAGAGAGTGAAAAGGGAGAGACAGAGGAAGATATCAGGTACAGGAATAACACCTCTGAGGGCTGCTAAGGGATTTAGAAGAATGTTCCAGTTCTCCAGGTGGCTTTTTTGTTACAAGGCTTTGCATGTGTCCTTACCTCCCTTACAATGCATAAATATTGCCTGGGTGACTCGAGGTCATATGATGACATCTCCATTCCCTGAAAGATCCCAAATGAGATAGAATTTCCTAGTGTCCCTTTACTCATTTTTAGACACTTCACATGAATTTTCTGTAGGAGGCCTGACATGTTTCATAGGTACCTCCTTCTCTCTGTTTCCTTGATGAGAAAAATGGGTCAGAGAATAACTATGTAAATTTTTAAGCATAAATAAATCATAAGCAAACAAAAACATCCAAGTCCATACAGATTATATTTCTCAATGTCTCTGATATTTACCAGAGTATTTTCATCTATTTTAAGTCAAGAAGTCCTCTGCAGATTCTATTAATAAACACAAGTCACCAAAGGAAGAGGGATACATTAGGATTTCCAACTTAAAGTTAGGTTCCAAGTCACTTTCTGTGTATTTTTATAACCCGCCATCTAAAATGCAAGCTGGGTCACTCCCTGCCATAATAAAATACCACAGACTGGAAGACCTGAACAAGAGAAATTTATTTTCTCAAATTCTGGAGACTGAAAATTCAAGATTAAGGTGTCAGCAGGGTTGGTGACGGGTGAGAGCTCTCTCTTGGGGCTGCAAATGGCTACCTTGTCACTGTGTGCTCCTAAGACCTTCTCTCTGTGCATGTGCAGAGTAAAAGTGAGAGGGAGCTCTCTAGTGTCTCTTCTTCTAAGGATACTATCCTGTGGGATCAGAGCCCCACCCTTACTACCTCATTTAACCTTAAGTACCTCCTTAGAGGTCTCATCTCCAAATACAGTGACATGGAAGTTAGGGCTTCCACATGCAACTTTGGAGGGACACATATATGTGGTCCATTATATCCACTGTGAAAACGGGAAGACAATACCTTTTTTCAAGATTCTTTATATCATACACCTTTCTGGGAAAACAACAATTTTTCTAAAAGGCAGGATATTGGAATGATTTTTCAGTGAATGTTCCATTATTAGTATTTCAAAAGATAAGCAATTTATATAAACCAGAGTTCTACTGCTTTCAAAATAGATTTCCACCCTGAGATCACCTTAGCATCAATATAGTGAAGATTCATCTCTCAGAGGTAACCTTGGATTGGTATGACTGCTCTAAAAATAAGGGAATTGTAGGCTATGCTTTCGTCAGAACTTTCCTGAGAAATTCTAAGCCTGCTGCCTTCACTCAGCTGGACTTTTTGTTCAATGCCAAGCTTATGTCAGGAGTTTTTATGTAAATTCTGGAATTTTCATCACAGATTTTATGTGCTAAGCCCCATTTTAGGTAGTGCCTATAGTTTGTTATGCTCATAGAGAAAATCTTCGATGCCTATTCTCTCAAACAGAGAAAGACAAAATGCTTTTCATTTCTTTCAGAATAGAACAGGATTGTTCCATTCATTTCCAAGTGCTTCTCCCCTTTTCAGTTTGGATAAGGCACATTTATCTTATTTCCTTGATGTTTCTCATTTTCTTTTCAAGTTCAAAATATAGGCTTATAAGAGCCATGGGAAATTTAGGTATTTTGTTTGATGTAAAATCATAGTTTAAGTAACCTCCAACGTTTTCACAGGAGACAACTGGAAATAACCATTATGTGAATCTCTAGTAAAAAGTCTTGAGCCTGACACCTGAACACAGGCCTTTACCATATACCTGTCCCGTATACAATTTTCTGACAATCACATACCATAAATCAAACTTGACTTTCTCATCTTCTCTCCCATTCCGATTTTAAGTTGGTTTGTCCGCAGACCTTATTCTTTTTGCAAAATTGCAGTTTCCTAATAGGGCCTCTTATTATTTACCAAAAATGTATGGAACATTCTGGGGGATCTTGCCATACTCTGCAATTATGAGAAATCCATCAGTCAGGTTTCTGTCAGTCATAATAAAGAGCAACCAGTTCATTATGGTTTCAAAGGACTCTCCTGTTTATCAACACATAATTTTCATAACAATATAGTAATATAGATATCATTGCCCCATTATACCTACAAGGAAAGCAAGAAACAGATTTAGGCCAGTTGACTTTTCCCAAGTATTACAGCCTCTAAGGGCCTGAATCCAGGTGATAGCCAGTTTTCTTTACCAGAGCCAGGGCTCTTCTCATTAAATGATAACTGTTACCGTTTAAAATTCAAGAGGGGCAGCTGGGTGACTTAGTTGGTTAAGTGTCTGCCTTCAGCTCAGGTCATGGTCCCAGAGTCCTGGGATTGAGCCCCACCAGCTCCTTGAAGGGAGCCTGCTTCTCCCTCTCCTTCCTGCTCATGTTCTCTCTTGCTGTCTCTCTCTCTCTCTCAAGTAAAATAAAATAAAAATCAATAAATAAAATCTTTTAAAAAATAAAATTCAAAAGAAAAAACAAAATTATTAGTTTTCTTGGAAAATTAGTAAAATAATTATTCAGCAATATACTTAGACAATTAACAAACATTTATTCCCCTCTACCCACTTTTAGAAAAAATTATCACAAATAAACCTCTTCCTCTAGCCAGCCCTTTTGCTTACAAGGATCAGAGACAATGTCAAGTTACCTCCAGTGGCAATAGTTTATTTTCAGGATATTCACACATAGATAAAGCTGAACTGCAGCTTTCAGAAAAAGTAAGAAAAAGTATGTTTCCATGGCTATAGGGACTGTAGCCATGGGAGGCCAGCAGCCTTGACTGAAAGCTAGCCCTGCATTCCCTTTGACACAGCTGCTCTCCTTCCTCTATAGTCCCTGTGTCTTACATCTCACATGTTTTGCTGACTCATAATTTTAGCTTCCTTATGACTTGTAGGTGCATATTACCAGGGGTAACGGGCTTGCCTAATGGTCCCCCCAGATACTTATATCCAAATCCCAGTAACCTAAAAATGTTACTTTACATGGCAAAAGAGACTTCACAGATGTGATTAGGTTGAGGACTTGGCAATGGGGAGATTAACCTCGATTACTCAAGTGGGTTCCACATAATCATAGGGATCTTTATAAGATCAGAGACACAGAAGGTGCCCTGACAATGGAAGAAGAGATGTGAAGACATGTACAGTACTGGTTTCAAATATGCCAATGAACCAAGGCATGTCAGGTATGCAGCTCTGGAATATGGAAAAGGCAAGGAACAGATTGTCCCCCAGAGCTTCCGAAGGCTACTCATTTCTGTGGACACCCTGATGTTAGCCCAGGGAAACTCACTGTGGACTTTTGACCTCCAAACTGAGTGAGAATAGATTGTGCTGTTTTAAGTCACTAAAGGTGCTGTGATTCATTGTAGCCACAACAGGGAACTAACACTCTCAGAGTAGCTTCACCTGCCTACTTTTATAAAGGATGGTTTAGCTCCAGCCTTCATTGCTAGTGGCTTTTTGCCTGGGTATTCCTTGGTTTAAATTCACACAATTTTTTTTTAACAACTAACTTGGTTTATTGTGTACGTGTATACACCAGGTAACATCAGAGGTGGCTGTCCAGTCTAAGAATTGGCGGGGCTTGGGAGGAATGATCATGCATTATCCCTCAGCTCTGGCTGAGAGACCGAGGCTCGGTGATACAAAAAACATAGCAGCCTAACTAATTCCCTTTCACTGGGAGCTGGGAATAGAGCATGGCCATGTCAGAGTGGCTGAGGCAAGGCAGTGCATTTCCATTGTTACTCAATTCTCATTTAAAATAGTAACTTGTCAGCTCTGTGTCTTCAACATAGGTATGTCTAATTGATTACCCTTCATTTAATTTGAAAAGAATTGCTTTGTTGAGATATGATCCCAATAAGAGACAGACTGGTGTTTAATCCACAGCCCCTTCCTTCCTTGAACAAAGTCTGAAAGCCAAAGGTTCCTAAGAGCCCACATGTCCGGAATAAGCTTCCAACCCACAGTTTTAGCTGTGAGACAGCCTCATTTTTTAATGCAAGCTGGAGGTTTCAGTGACCAAATGGTTGGCTTGTTTCTCAGATAAAGCTGAAGTAGAAGTCCCTCTTCCAGCCTCAATGCCCATAGGGAGGGCGCATTGGACACCAGAAGCACCTAAAACACAGACCCCTCCAGAGCAGTTAAACTATATGTGGGCTCAGTGATTCACTTCTAAAAGGAGAGAGTTGGTTTATTTCATGAGTATGAATTACTGTTTCTATTTTTAGTTTATCAAAACATTAAGAGTAGAAGAAAAATGTCCTTAAAAGGTCATAGAGGAGAAATTCTTCTAAACTTTTAAGCCAGGCTGTCAGTTACTTTCCTGCTTCTCCTTTTTCATTCAAGTTTACATTAAAAATTTCCTTTTGTGGAAATATTTATAATCTTCAATTGGTCAGATCTCTATGGTGAGAAATTCGAATGTGTCGATTATAGAGGTCTGTATATCTAATCTTTTAGAACAATGATTTCATCTATAATTTCCATTTGAATAACAAAGTTAGTATGACCAAATGATCATCATTTGCTCATTTACTAGTCATTATATTCTTTAGGACAGCTCCCTAAAGGATAGAATAGCAAATAAATTATCTTAATGCAAAAAATGTATTCCTGCTAAAGTCTTTTACTATGATTTTAAAGTATACCTTAATATTACATCTACATAAATTTCCAGTGGGACAATCATGTGAACATAAAATCAGATAATTCAGACACATATTTGTGGAAAATGCCAAATCCAGCCAAAATATCAGGAACATATTAACATATATTGTGTATAAAATGTATCTAAATACATATTTATATGTGCTGTGTTGTATGTATTTCTGTATAAATTACACAGCTGACCCTTGAACAACGGGGATGTAAGGGACATCAACGCACCATGCAGTCAAAATTACACATATAAATTTTGACTCCTCCAAAATTAACTAATAACTTTTGTTGATTGGCTCCTTACCAATAACATAAACAGTCAACACATTTTGTATGTTATATGTATTATATACTATATTCTTATCATAAAGTGAGCTAAAGAAAGAAAATGTTAGGAAAATCATAAGGAAAAGAAAATACATTTACAGTATTGTACTGTATTTATAAAAAAAAATCCACATGTAAGTGAATCGCACAGCTCCAACCCATGTTGTTCAAGGGTCAACTGTATTTCTATCCAATAGTATCTGTAAAATAATCTTTCACTTAGGTTTAAATCAACTTAATTTTTGGTGTATTGTGGTAATACAGTAAGGTGGTGAATAGAAGTCAAAGATAATTCACAAATTACAACTTCTTAAACCCTTTCAAATTTTTTCCCTCAAAAGAGTTGTTTTGTTTTCTTGTTTCTTGTTTTGTTTACCATAGCTTCTTACTAATAACCATTTAAGTTTCAGTTCTCATCACTTCTTCCTATGACCTCAGACCAGTGCTAGCTAAAGAGGCTTAGAAGTGTGTAAACCCTAAATGAGGCCTCTTGGAAGGAAAAGATACAATCGGCTGTAATAGTCAATTCTTGGATAAAAGAGAGGTAAAGAGAGAGTTTCTAACATTGGATTACAGTTTTCTCTCTGATATTTTGGAAAAGTAATGTGAATACATAAACTTAAACGTTTTATTTTTTACTTTTAAGTGATCAAATGGTTCTTTTTTCTGAATTCTTAAAGAAGATTTATCTTCTTACTCTGCTCTTCTTGGAACCTTAGATTTATAGTCTCTGAATACACAGTAGCTAGTATGAGATGACCCAGGAATATGATGTTAGCCAAGAGAAACTAAAAATCTGCATATGGAGAATTAATTGTCCCTTTAGTCACAGACTAAATATGACAGCCTAACTCATTTGGACCATATTTCAGTTCCCTAATGACATGCCAACAGATACATATTTATAAAAACATCCTATTTATAGTAGTTATGAAGATAACAATTTATTGTCATAAAATAACAATATGCAGCTCACATAAATCATTATCTCCTTTTCAGCTAATAATTGACTTCTTTCCCCTAAACCAGTTGCTTTTTCTTTTTTAGCTATATTCTCTCCAGTGCTTTCTACCTTATCTTTTGAATATCTTAAACTGATAAATTATATTTATCATTGTCTTTATATTATGAAGAAGATAGAGATAAAAATATATTTATATTTTTTCAAAATATACAACCCACCCCATGTACGTGTACACTAGCATGAGCATGAATACACACACACATACACACACACAGATTCTCCCCTACACTATATCCCAGGGATTAATGTCTATCCACTTGATGAATCATTGTTTAAAGGGTGCCTGCTATTAATGAACCAAAAATTGCTGACATCTGAATAAGATTTTGTGTTATGCACAATCTTGAAGAAGGAAAGCTGCAGTGGCCTTGGTATGCATAAAATACTATTCAACATCTTCAAAACTAAGAAAAGATATTCAAGAGAATGTCTAAGTCACAAAAGCCATAACATGAAATATAAAGAATGATTATGGAGGTGATGAATTGGAAATATGCATCTAGGAGAGGAAATTTCTAAACCATCAGTAGAACAGCTACCAAGTAGTGCTAATTTGGCTAAAGTAAGAAGATAGAAAAGCTGATATTCCAGTATTTTTATTTAAAAATGGGATTAGTATGAGTCTTATAAAACTGAATAAATAAAATTAATACATATCAGCATTAGCTATGGGAGCAAGGGTGGGGAAGGAAATTATATCCTCAAGAGCAACAGAAAATGAATAAATGGTTTTTTAATAAAATGTTTGAATTTCTAAATTATACTAATATGCAAAAAATATTCCTTACATTCCTTACATGTTTCTTTGGGTCTTATCTCTGATCTATCAAAATTCAAAGGCTACTACCCCAAGTTCACTTAATATCATCTTATTTAACTATCCTTCATAGTTCCTCATTTCTCGAATGTCTAGCTACTAAAACATTGACTTTCCACCACCAAAATAATTTCTATGAAAAAAAGGCATGGAATTGACAGTGCATGACACTCCATTTTATCTCCGACAAAGTACAAATTATTTTCACACAATAAATGACCAACGAAAGGCACATTTATCCCAGGTTTTGAATACTGAAAATGTAGTCATCATTAGAAAATATCACTATAACAGAACAAATGACAATCCTAGAAATACATTAGACTATCATCTATACACAATTTAGACAAATATTTAAATCTCACTGTTTTATGTAAATAAGGAAAACAGAGTTTTTATTTCTGCGTCACAATTTACAGTACTTAACAGTTAACAGTTAAGTCTTCAACTTAGAGAACAGAAGATCCTTTTCTTGAAACATGAAGTAGTCTAAGGAAATAATTTTAATTTGGAGAAAATCATTGAAATGTCTCTATCTGTGGACACAGTGAAGAATAGAGACTTCTCCACTAGCCCCTAGGAGGAGAATACAGTCTGTTGGCTACTTGATCTCCCTAGTCTGGTAAATGTCAAACCAGGATTAGACTTCTTCAGTAATAAATATTTGGAATACCGGGGATTTCTTTACCCCAGGGAGGATGTGAGGGGCAGAGAACACTCTGCCTTAGAATTCTCTGCTCTGAGGGGACAGTACAATTCTTGGAAGGAACACTCAACTCTCTGGGTGGAGCAGGAGCAGAAAATCTAAAGATGTGCCATCAGTTCACGTGTGAGCAAATGATATTCCATAGAAATGATGCTGAAACCAGTACAGATCAGATGAAAACAAATAAAGACTGTGAGCTCAACCTGGAGAAGATGAAAGGTTTTATGCAAATCTAATTTAACATGTTGCTCAGTTGTGACGGTCTCATCTGACACGATGGTTCACAGATTGGCTCCAGAGAGAATATCATCAAGCTTTTAGATGGATGGTGGCTATCACCATGATATCTCAGAGATATTGAGGATGTAAACCAGTTCAAGAGCAGAGTGTCCCCAGACTTTAGTTGTGCAGGCATGATTATCAAGAAAAAAGTAAGATAACTTAGTTTTTAATATTTTAAATACCAATGGCCTCAGAGTTCATTTTTCCACTGTGTAATAATGAGACACTTAAAGTTTTACTAATATAACAATTAACAGTGGATTCTTCCTAAATGTCTAGCAGACTACTTGAATTTTAGTTTCCTAAATATCTCTCTTCTTTCCTGATTACTTTCAACCTTTGAAAATCATTCACTAATGATTTAGCTACATTTTTTCCCCCTCTGTCACCAATTAGTATTGGAAAACTAGGGAATTAAAAAGATATACATCAAGAAAGCCCTAGAGGTTAATCATATGTAATATATACATATGGAAAGAGCTAAGTAAGTGCTAAACAGCAATTCTTCAGCAGTTGGAATGAGTTTTAATTATGAGGTAGTAGGATAATTAAATGCTAACAGACAGTGGGAGTAAATTGGCAAGCTTATAAATAGAGCCAAAACAGCACATGGCTAGACAATGAGGGAAGACCCTTTAACGTAGAGAAGATAAAAGGGAAAAATCCCATGGGAAGAAGTTTTCCCAAAGGAAACCAAAGGGAAACCAAAAGAGAAAAGAAGACATGTTAAAGAATGTGAATTATCTTTTGCCAGTCTCCCATTTCCCTGACCATGAAGTATTTTCTATATGTAAAGAGTACAAAAAAAGATCCTGTGAGAACTGGGGTCTTTTTATTCTGTAAATATTATTCTGTAACAAAAAAAGAAAAAAGAAAAAGGAGAACATTTCACCACATATTTCTAACTATCTCCATCTCTATTTAAATATTCCCATTCCTTATGGAGTAGAAATGATGATGGAGAGAATGTTTTCTTTCTTTCTGTTGGGTTGGGTTGGTTCAAGTTGTTCTACTTTATTAATATTCTTTTAGTTTAGATTTAGTTCAGTTATGGGGGAAGATTTGAAACAGAATCAAGGAAAAAAAGTCTATTTCCTTCTATAATGAATTGCTTAAATTCAGAGCTATGGGTGGACCTCTTAAGGCTAAACAAAGTATGATGAAACTCTTCAAGTGTGACATTTCAAAGGGCCTCACCAGCATGTTTACTAATACTGCTGAAGCAGCCTCTTTGGGCTACTAAATATGGACCAAAGCAGACTATCTGAATTAAGTACAGGATGATTATTGCTGTTGTCAGTTATCGACTGCTCCCGCAAGCCCTACTTTTACTTTGAAACTTGTATGCACATGTGCTGTTTTTCTCTTTTACACACACACACACACACACACACACACACACACACACACACATCTTTGTTTGGCCTCTGGCTAACATGTTAATATGTTGACTAGTAAATAAGGGCAGAGCCAACTTACATATCTTAGTAACCCAGATCAGTCTCGTAAATAATAACTATACCTAGAAATAGAACAAACCCTCTGATAGCTATTTTCCCACAGTTCCATAACAGAAAGGATAATTTACATACTTCTCAGAAGACCGATAATCAACAAATTTATCCTTGTTTTCTCCCAACAGTTTGGTTTAAGTAGAGCATTGAACAGTTATACAGCAAAAATTTGTGGGACAATCCACTGGGATCACTGAATGAAGAAAGAAAATCTGGAGTTCTCATCCAACCAGAGAAAGGACCTGAAATAATAAGAAGAAACCATCTATGTATAATCAGAAGAATATCTTGGGATATTTAGCAAAAAAAAATGTGTGAAATAAAAATTTTTAAAAGAGAATGTATACAAACTACAAAGATGCAAGAAGAGAGCATGTGGAAACTAATACTGGTTGAGAATGAATTCAGTAAAAAGCTAACTTCAAAGAGGGTAAGTAATTCTCCATATATGTTAAGCTTTCTGTTCAGTTGGCTTTCTTGGAAATTAGTGTGGATGACTCACAGGCAAAATGCTTCCTCCCTCCAGAGATTTTTTTTTTTTTTGCAATAAATAAGTAGCAGCATAAGAGTTTCTGTTGTGAGGGATAAGTAACCCCCATAATGTTGATCTAGGAACCAAGATTCCTATGCCTCCCACAGACCTTGAAACAACTCCAAATGGATTCATGAATATAGAAAAATCCAAAACAAAAGTACCAGGCCTGTGTCATTACCCTTCCCTTTATTGTTCTTGAGGAAGAAAGGAAATATTAAGAACAGATACACAGTTCTTCTTAATCAGTGGAACAGTTACTTAGTAAACAACAGTTAACCTTTTTTTTTTTTTTTTAAGCCCTTTCAGTGTGCCAGGCACTGTTGAGCCCTTTTAGCAGACGATTGTTTTAATGTTCACAACAACTATACGAGGAAGTCACATCAGTCAGGGTCTAATCAGGAGACAGAAACCACATCATATATTTTAACAGAGAGGATTTAATAAGAGGAATTGCTAACTAGGGACTGAAAACTGAAAAGACAGAAAGGAAACAGGGAAGTAGTAAGTACTCAAATCAGCTATCACCACAAAGGCTAAAGGGGCAGATTGATGAGTTTACAATTATTTAAATTTAGAAGCTTGAAGGGAGGGACCCTTGTGGAGTTAAAACTGAGACTTCTGAGGAGGAGGACACTGCTTGGCCAATACTAGGATTTCTGATGAGGCTCAATGGGGCTTATGCTGGAAAAATTATATATATAGAATGAACTATTAGGATGAACTGCTGTTTTGGGCGAAGAGTATTGCTCATTGAAGTTAATAAAAACAGAAAGTCAAACAAGGAAGTGTCCCTTCTTTTATTTCCAGTCCCTCAAAACCTATCTAGTGGCTCCTACTAACTGCCCCCTTGTTAGGGTCAAGAAGGCATGTCCCAGCCCCAATATCTCAAAGCAGAGTATAGAAAGATTAGTGTGAGGCCAACTGACAATAGCTAGATCCCTGACACAGGAGGTGAACTACCCATACTTGATGGATAAGGCAGCCGAGGTACCAGAATGGTGAAACATCTTGCACAGGTTCTCACAGGATGGAAGTGCTGGAGAGCTAGCATACACAGGTAGTCTGACTCTAGAGTCCTTTCCCTCATCCCTGGAAGGGTCATTGTTTCCATCTTTTGGAAGGAGAACAGAATCCACAGAAGCCAGTTTCCATTACTAGCTAAGCCACAAAGTGTGTGAATTTCAGTAACCTCTTTCACTCTCCAGACCTCAGAAATATCCATTATTGAAACAGGACTGAATTAGGTAATACCTAAGATTCCTTTGAGTTTAATAATCCCTAAAAAGAAAATAATAACCAGCTCATGAAAAAATCTAATCCCGGAAATGCTTACAAATAATTTATGGTGGATTGTAGTTAACTCTGGCCTACCAATATTACACAGAACAACTGCACTTGAAAAAAAAAAAAAAGAATAAAAATAAAATTAAATTTCAAAAAAATTTTTAAAAAGAACAACTGCACTTGGAAGTCATTGCCCTTTTACACTTGTTGATAGTGCTCAGACTCTTCCCCCATTGAGTTCAGGAGCATATAGAATGGTAAGCCACAAGACAGATAAGCAATAGACAGAAATTTTGTATATTCAAACATGTGCCATATTATGCTAGATGCTAAAGATAGAAAGACATGGTTCCTTCCTTCAGGGACCTAATTTTTTTTTTAAAGATTTTATTTATTTATTCATGAGAGACACAGAGAGAGAGGCAGAGACATAGGCAGAGGGAGAAGCAGGCTCCATGCAGGGAGCCCGATGTGGGGCTCTATCCCAGGACTCTGGGATCATGTCCTGAGCCAAAGGCAGATCCTCAACTACTGAGCCACCCAGGCATCCCGCGTCAGTGACCTTATCATCTGATGCCCAGGAAAGCAAACCAGTGAACAGGCATTTGTAATATGATATGATATGAAGAGGAATCTGTGGACCACTAAGGCACCCAACAATTGTTTCTTAAGCCAGGACAGGGGTGTGGCATGTGTGGGGATGGCTATATGTTAGGGAGCTTTCTTGGAGCAGATAGCTTCTGAGTTTTTTGGAAAAAAAATAAGTCAAGTAAAGAATTGTGGTTCAAGATATGATCAGGGTTGAGCAAATGTAGCATCAGGGTGTTCAAAGCACATAGAGCATTATTACTTATATTACTATTGTTACAAAATTATATTATGTTATAAAAGGCAATTGAAAAAGAGAAAGTACACTTGGAATCCGTAAGTAGTTCAGTATTGCTAGAGCAAAATGTTAGGCAGAGGCAGGTGGGGGAACGGCAATAGGAAGATTTAGATATGGAGGTGGTAGCCAGTTTATTAAAGATTCTTATGTTTAGCTAAGAGTTTGGGCTTTCTTCCCTGAAGTACACTGACACACTGAACTACTAGCCAGCAATGAATAGGGACAACCTCTGAAATATGCCACAATACAAATGAGTGTCCAAAAAATTACACTAATTGTAAAAGTCCAGAATATTCCATGATTTCATTTTTTAAAAGATTTTATTTATCCATTCATGAGAAACAGAGAGAGAGAGAGAGGCAGAGACACAGGCAGAGGGAGAAGCAGGCTCCATGCAGGGAGCCTGACGTGGGACTCGATCCCGGGTCTGAAGGGAGTGCTAAAACGCTGAGCCACCCGGGCTGCCCCATGATTTCATTTTTATGACATTTCAAGAAAAGACAAATCCTGAGAGACATGAAACAGATCAATGTTTGTCTGGGGTTAGGGTTCACAGTGGGACTAGTGGGAAATAGCACTAAAGATGGAAGGTAGACTATAGGCTTTGGGTCTACGGTCAGATAAATTCAGATGCATAGCATAAAGCCAAAGTGTGAGTGAAATGGAGTAGGTCCAGTAACTGGTATGTCTATGCAAGCCCCATCGGGCTTCCTAAATGACCCCAGGCAGGATCCCGGGAGAAGGTACAGTAGAAACTAGTGTTTCCAAAACCCGCTCTACACTCTCTGGTGCTTTTGAACATCAGCCAGTTTTGAGAAACACCTAGATATAAGGAAAAGAATACTCTGGGATCTAAGCAGGTTGAGGTTAATGTTCTGGCATGGCCATATCCTAGCTCCTTTTAAAAAGTTACCCAACCTCTCTGAGCCCCAGTTTTTAATTTATAAAATGGCAATTATATTCTTATCCCACTCAGGACATTGTTATGGGTAAATGATAACATGAGTAATTCTCCAGCCAAGTATATATTCTATTTTAAGTTGCATTAAATTTCTGTGTTGCTTTTATTAACCTTACTTCTCAGGCCAGGCCTCAGATTTCTCATCTATAAAATGGTCCCAGTAACAGAAGGATCACAGGAGTTCCTTTCCAGCCCTAACATTCTAGACCACTGTGTCAGTCATCTGCAAAATGTTAGGTTCCTCATGAATGGCTTATTTGTGCTAGTCTCCCACAGAAGTAATTGCCCCAAAAATCTTAGTGGAATTGCTCTTTCATTCAACACATTCTTATCTAGAGCCTACATTCAGGTTATGCAGTGTTTGTAGGGTAGGTGTAGATCCAGACTAGAAAAGAGAGACCACAGAGGGAGTGTTCTGACACGAACACTCCAAATATTCAGAAAAGACAGAAGGTAGGGGCCTCCTGCAATGCGAGCAGCTCAAGTGTGGTGTTCTGGATGACATGCCCCTTGGTTCAGGGTCAGGTACATACATGAATAACCAAAATCTATTCAGATGAGGTTTGGATCTTCTTAAAATAACTCAGATATAGCTCAACTTAATGATTTTCTGACTTTCTCCACTGATCTTGCCTTTGTTAACTAGCTCCATTAACACAAGTCACTTCCCACTCTACACCAGGAAGGTGAAAGGGGAGAGTTTGAATAGAACTGAATAATTCTTTACTTAATCATGCACTATCTTTCCAACTGACCTTTTCCTATTCTCATTACTCCGATTCCTTTTACGAATGAACACATTCTATGGAATAATTAGCCTTCTCTGTCTTTTTTACATTTAAGTGACTCAGTTTTATAACAACTTTATATATATAAAAAAAAAGTTCCTTCCCATTCTTTGGTAAACTGAAGTTGAGAAAGTGAATTAAGTTTCTGAATACAGAATGGTCCCAGCACAAATTACAGTTGCCCAAACCATTCTCTGTTCCCTGACATACATGCAGAGCTTCTGCAGTATTTCTTGAGTCTTCAAGGGGATACCAAGCCAGTTCTGAGGCAACCATTATTCTCTGATGAAAAGCTCCTGTGACCTCTACCTCAGGCATTAGAAAACTTATCTATTTCTCACCTCATTCTTCAAAAGAGTGAGCTAGCTTCGGAACCTAGCAAGTAAGAAGTTAAAATGTACTCCATTAAAAAAAAAAGTAGTTTTTGTGGCAGAAATTGCCTCTCCCTTCCGAACTGACCCACCTTATTGGAATGAGAACACATCAGAGGCAAGGATTTGAAGACCAGCCATTTAAATCCAGGAGAAAATTAAGGAATGTGAAAAGTGTGGCCTTGGAGGTGTAAGTCTAAAGCAAATCTGCATAAGTGCTGCATAATTGATAATGAACCACTTACTGGTCTTGCAAAAAGTGCTAATGAAATGACTGCTTTCTGCTGCATTGACTATTTAGCTATTGTTAAAACGTGAGCAATTTAACTTTTAAACTTTACTCACCAACTGCACCTAATTATTTTTTGGAGTTGGTAAAAACACCCTTGCAGTGCCAAGGACTAGCCAGTGCAAAATAATGAGGTTAGAAGTTGGTCAGTCTCCAGGACCTGCAAAACCCACTTTTGATGGCTACTTTTTTTAAGTCCTTCCCCATTCTCCCTCATGTACCAGGATCTTCATGTTCTTTCCCTCTATATCAAAATCTGCTTTCAAGCATATACCAGACAAAATCAATTTAACTAAGATGCTGAGTATTAGTAATAGTTTCAAAGTTCCATCTTTCCAAAGGTATTTATGTTTTAACAAGCACTTGAATCCTAGGCTACAACCACAGCTATTAAAGTGGAATGAATATCAGAATTGTTGTGAATATCATAGAGCCATGTCAACACATACTTACAGCCTCCCACTCAGAAATTCTGATTCCAAAGGTTTGACTGTGGCCTGGGGGACTCGTGTGTGTGTGTGTGTGTGTGTGTGTGTGTGTGTGTGTGATAATAGTATTCATCATTATGCTTTCTTCAACATTTTCTCTACTGGAAGACTGGAGAGAGTCAGATATAATTGCTCACATTTTATAAATTACAGAACTACACAGGTGAATTGAAAAAATTGAATTAGGACCCTAGTTTTACCAGTAGAGGCAGCAACACTGCCTGCCCTGCCTTAGAGCCCATCTAGAATCTACACTGCAGTAACAAAGGCTCTTGAAAAGCCAGCCCTCCTCTCACTTCGCTGCATCTTATTAAGTATAACTATTGATAAGAGCTTGCAAACCCATCTCTTCTCCTTCGTGGCCTGCTGGCTTCTCAACTCACTTAAAGCTAGTTCTTCATTTTTCATGTGCTTTTTCTATTACTAAAAAGTCATTAATGCCAGGCAATGAAGTAGAGATCCAACTTAAAAGAAAATTTAAAGAATTAGCTAGCAGGGGGATGGAATCACTTCAGAGACTCCATCTACTTCCCCTGATACACAGTGCAATACCTTCATTTTAGCATGATGGTCAAGAGAAGGGTAAATGTTTTCTTATGTTCTGCTTAGCACTTCAATATGTTAAAGAGAACATTACCTCTTTTTTTAGTCACTAATTCCCAGAATGTCAAAAAAACAAATAGCATAATGTCAATCCTTACCCCTACATTTACCTTTATGTTTTGTGGCTATAAGATCACATTGTTGGCATAGTATATTGATGATTAAAACAATATAAATTCATAATTATGGAGACAATAGAAAGCATATATCCTATTCTAATTATCTTGAATTTTTCAGAACTGTATCTGTCTATAACTGATGAACAGCTTTCTTGCATTTAATTTTTTGAAGCAAATGTGCACATTTAGAAGAACTTTAAATAGTGCAGAATGAAATCTGGTTTAGATTATCGTCTTGTTATATATCATTCTTTACTTGGAGAAACCTGAGTGTTTTGCTTTGAAATTTAATTAATTCATTCATTTATTAAATATTAATTGATCTCCAAAAGAATGAATCTGGTTACAAAACAATAAGTAAAACCATCTCTCCCTCAAGAATCTTACAATCTAATGAGGATCAGGGAAGATATGATCAATACATAATGATAAGAGCAACAAAGAAAAATGAGAGTAAGGGGCTAGTGCCCGAAGATAGGACACAAGGGGAGTTTCTTTGGGGTGGTGATGCTTAAGCAAAGCTGAGTGACAAGAGGGAGTGAGTGATGTAAATACCTAAACAAGGCAAAGGGTACAGTAAAAGCAAAGGCCCTAAGGAGGGCACAAGCTGATTAAAGGGGATGTGGAAGCCATTGGGAAGTTTAAGAGCAAAAGAATGATTTGATTTAATCCATGTGTTCAAAGAAGCATCACTTTGCCTGCTGGCAGCAACTAATCCTTTGGGAATCAGGATGCAAGTGGAGCAAGAGGAATTTATACAAAAACCCACATACCCTTCTTTGCAGTTGAAGTTACCCTGCTCATGCTAGGACTAGTCGCATTTACAAATCTGACAACAAATGCAATATGTGCTTGGTTGACTTGAGTTTCTTATAGTCTATTTCAATTATTCTCTCACTCATCTATTTGTACATTGTTTGCATAGCACAATACTCTGAACTAGGACTAATATGTCTGAAAATATCTTCATTCTCCTTTCACAGTTAAATAATCCTGCTGGGTGTATTAGTTATTTATTACTCTGAAACAATATTACCACCAGTTTAACAGCTTAAAACAACACACAGCTTCTGTAGGTCACGAATCTGGGCACAACCTAACGGGTCCTCCTGAAGCTGTAATCCAGGTATCGACTGGGGCTGCAGTTTCATCTGAGGCTCAATTAGAGAAGGACTGGCTTCCAAGCTCACATAGGTTATTGGTAGAATTTGGTTTCTTACAGTTATAAGACTGACAGCTTTGGTGCCTCGCTGGCTTTAACAAGAGACCACCCTTACTTAGCCCCAAGAATTTCTTTGTCAAGTGGGGTTTCCCCATGTGGTTCTTGGTTTCTCAAAACTAGCAAAAAAGAAAGATACCCCAATAAGATGGCCTTTACAATTGTGTATTACATAATCAAGCAATCGTGTACATCCTGTCACTTTTATCATATTCTGTTGGTTAGAAACAGGTCCCAGGCCCTACCCATTCTGAAGGGAAAGGCATCTTACAAAGATCAGGAATCAGGGCAATAATGGTCACACTGAGTGTCTGTTTGCTATATTATGTATAAAACTCTAGGTTAGAAATAATTTTTACTTAAAACTTTTTTTTAATTTTTATTTATTTAAAATAAAGAGAGAGAGAGGCAGAGACATAAGCAGAGGGAGAAGCAGTCTCCATGCACCGGGAGCCTGACGTGGGATTCGATCCCAGGTCTCCAGGATCACGCCCTGGGCCAAAGGCAGGTGCTAAACCACTGTGCCACCCAGGGATCCCCTTACTTAAAACTTTTTAGGCATTGTTCCACTCTTTAAATCTTCACTGTTGGGATGCCTGGGTGGCTCAGTGGTTGAACATCTGCCTTTGGCTCAGGTCATAATCCTAGGGTCCTGGGACTGAGTTCCACACTGAGCTCCCTGCAGGGAGCCTGCTTTTCCCCCTGCCTATGTTTCTGCCTCTCTTTCTGTGTATCTCATGAATAAATAAATAAAATATTAAAAATAAATAAATAAATATTCAGTATTACTATTCCAATTCTGATTTCCATTTTCATGTATATGTACTGTTTCAAGACTACCCCCCCTCCCTTGAGAAGGTCCTAGGATCATCTTTTGAACCCTGCTATTTTGAAATGCTATGCTGTTTCTAGATTCGTTTTTTTTTTTATTATTTATTATTTACTATGCTGGGCATTTGGTGAGCTCTTTCAACCCAAAGACTCCTGTCCCTGTCATCTAGAATATATCAATGTTTTGTTCCTTTAATAATTTCTATGATTTTTTTTTCTATTTTAGGTGTTCTTTTTGTTTCATGATACATTATTTTCTTTTTGAGATTAATGATATTTTTTAAGTTTTGTTTTATTTTCTGATTTTTCTATTCCTTTTCTTTCTTCTGTGCTCAATTCTTTTGTTAGTTTTGGTCTCTATGTTTTATGTTGGAGCCTGTTCTCAAATATATTTTTGGCTATCTGTTCATAATCAAGAGTAGCACACTAAAAACCAGGCTGAAAGCTCTGTGTGAACAGAGCATGTTAACTTTAGAATTTTGGGTCGGGTTCATTGGCAGGACACTTCATTCTGCCTGGTGTCACTGGGACCAGAGACTCAACGCAGGATGAGGATCAGAAAGTCTAACTGTTTTCAGCCATTCAACTGTCATGTGGTAGACTCATACACCTGCCATCATACCAGAGGTCATGGAGTCCTATGCTTTCTGGAGTTCTGCAGGACTCTTCACCTTATTCCTCATCCTCACCATCTTCTGTAGGCACTTATGATTTACTTTCTTCTAAGTCAGTTACCATTCCTCCCATTCATTGCCTTCCAAAATTGTGTTTCCTCTCTTATCTACTGTTTCTTCATTTGTTTGTCCTTGTGGATTGTATCTTTTGTTTTTGTTTCAATATCTGTAATTTTAGGAGTGGAACAGAGATAAATGCACATATTCAATTAGCCATATCTTTGGTGCCTCACCTGGGAAATTATAGTAGAGACTTATTTAGTCAATTCAGACTCTCAGTATGATATTGTTAAACAAGTATGTGCTCCTGAGTGTGCACTAGAATACTCTTATTTGTGTTTGCTTTCTTACAAACACCAGCATATGAAATGTTTATCAAAAAACTATAACACCTTATTTATCACTCCGATCTGAATGATGCTCAGATTATTATAACACTCCTTGGTTCTGAGTACTTGCCAAATTATCATCTAATATGCCCAAAATTGGCACATATTGAAGCATATATGACAGGATTGCTCCACTGTCTTTTCCTGCTTCAGGACCTCTTACTTAAATAACCATGCTCTAAAAAAAATAATATAAATAAATAAATAAATAAATAATAAATAAATAAATAACCATGCTCTATCTGTGGTTGCTAAATAGGTTAACAACCCACCCACATCATAGAGTCTTAAACCTCCTTACTAAGTATAAGTGGTAGAAAGTTAACAAGGCAACAACATTTTTAATTTAATATTTGCAAAAAAATAACACTTATTTTATAGTTGGTACAGTAGACAGAATAATGATCCCCAAAAATGCCCACATCCTAATCACCAGCACCTGTGAATATGTTATCTTACATGACAAAGGGAATTAAGGTTGCTAATCATCTGACTTTAAAATAAGGATTATCTGGATTACCTGAGTGAGCCCAATATAATCACAAGGTTCCTTAAATGGGGGCAGAAGAAGCACAGCCAGAGAGATGGTATCATGAGAAAGATTTGACTAGCTATTGCTGGCTTTGAAAAGGGAAGGAGACCATGAGCCAAAGAATACTGACAGCTTCTAGAACCAAAAAGGGGAAGGTAAGGTCCCTACAAAGCTTCCAGATGGGAACATAGTCCTGCTGACACAATGACTTTAGCCCAGTGAGACCCATTTCAAACTTCTGACCTTTAGAACTGTAAGATAATATATTTTTATTGTTTTAAGCCACTAAGTTTGTGGTAATTTAATGCAGCAGCAATAGAAAACTAATATACTTGATAAATGGCCAGGGAGCTTAAATATAAATAACATGAGAATACAAGGAAGGACAACAACTTTTCTGCCATAACAACTTAATAGTCATAACAACACGTACCATGATTCTACTCTTTTCCACATCAGAATCTCACTTACTCCTTTGCTTCTATGAATCCCTCAGCAACTGTCGCTTTAGTGTTTGCTGATTATTTCTCTTCATGTCTCATATTTATACCCACTAAGAAAAGAGCTTCCGATTAGACTGACCATACACCACCTCAGCTTAGGCTTGTCATCTCATCCTGCAGCTTATTAACAAAGGTCTGTTGTGTCCCTTTACAGTGTTCCTGCTGGGCACTCATTCAGTATAAGTATGAACCCACTGCCTTCTGAAGGCACACAGCCATTCTTGAATAATTCTGACTACAAGAAAGTGTCTATGTGGAGTCAAAAAAATGTGCAACCTAGCTATGTCTCTACATTAGTTCAAGTCTTACCCGTTGTGACACATATGTAAGCACTCTTCTAAATGTCATTCCTTCAAATGTTCAAAGACTGTAGTCATTTTTTAAGTAATCTTCCTGTATCCCAGTTAAAGGCTTCCAATTCCTTCCATATTTTTATATTAGAAGGATTTGAATGTCCTTCACTATCATGTTGTTTGCTATGAACTTACTCTTTTGAGATAAATCTCTTAAAATCCATTCCTCAAAATATATATAACTGTAGTTGTCTGAGTAGAATAATCCCATATATTCCCTCTACAAAACACTATATTTCAAATTTTCCTGGGTGAGTCCATCTTAATATTTTACTTAATCACTCTCATGAAGTAATGTTAACAGATTCTCTATGACTCCACTCTGTAATTTTATCAAGGACAAAATTGAGAAGGTCAAACCTTTAGAAAAAAGGAGAAATTCTAAGAAATCAATTTTGAAGAATATAATATTGTGTGTTGTAGTAATATATTCTTGGGAAAAAACAATCTAGAAAACCTAGAGATAATTCCATTAACAAATTTAGGAAAAAATGGATATTGTATTTAATTTTTGGAAATTTACAAAGTTTATTGCATACTAAGTGCTTAGAGCAAACCTGTTTAACTCTTAAAACTCATTTAAGCCACTCACTTAGGTGGCTCAGTTGGTTAAGTGGCCAACTCCTGATTTCAGCTCAGGTCACAGTCTCAGGTTCATGGGATGGATTCCACATTGGGCTCTATGCTCAGTGGGGAGTCTACTTGCGATTCTCTCTTGCCCTTTCCCTCTGCCCTTCCCCCACCTCACTCTCAAATAAATAAATAAATCTTTTAAAAATAATAAAATAAAACTAATTTAATAGATCCTTTAGGGGTATTTAAAACCAATTAATATCTCAGAAATTCTGTTTCATAGAAAACTGCACAATAGTAGCGCAGTCAATATCTGCATAATATAGACAGAGTAAACAGGTATTCTAAACTTTGTGTCCACCCATTTGCTGCCTCTGTTAAGATCATACCACTTAAGCAGACACATGTCCACTGGTCACTGAAAATTATCTAATCCGGATTTTTCTTGCTTGTCAGGAGGATACTTTCTACAGCACAGTTCAGAAGGAGTACCAGAGATTTTATATACCTTATCAACTATTCCTTCCTTACTCGTTTACGGAAGAAACTAAAATTTTCTAACCTAAACTCTGACCTTTACATATTTATTTTGTATTATCACTGTATGTTATGTTGTGTGGGGCTGTTAAATGAATGTGTAGAAATTATGATTTTTATAAACTCATTTTTAAGTCCGGTTCTCATATTTTCTGACAAAGAAAAGAAAAACAGAGAGAGAAGTTAACTTTTGTTTCAAATGGATGAATTTGAATTCCTTTTAAATCAAACATGTCACAACAGAAAGGGAAGACTAATTCACAGAATCCTGGAGGATTACACGTAAATATTGAATGTAAGCCCGCTTTCTACACCCCTGAAATCTGAAAGTTTATTACATTCCCATCACATTCCTTTCATATATAGAAAGTATATGTTTCCTTACCTCTCAAATCCTGAGAGCCAGGATAATCTATGCACACAATATCCCTGTATATTTACGATACTGAACAGGTTAGGATGAAAAACACTGTACCCTTTACGCTGTGGAAGGCTGATCTTTGATCTTTACCCTCTAAGAGAGTTCTTCTGCAAATTCCTCCGAAAGTATTTCCATGACCTGCTCAGCTCCCATATCACTCTATTTTTAAACACTATGCTGAACTCCTTCATTTTCAATAAAATGTCACTGTTTCCACTTTGGACCATTGAAGGGCCAAAAGTTCTTCCTCGGTTCTTCCTGTTCTCACAACTGATGTCACATAAAAGTAAGACAAGTTAAATGGATGAGAGCAGTAAAATTCCATGGTACTCAGAGGAATAATGCCTCAGGCAAATTGAACTCAGAGGACAGGGTTGGACATACGGTGTTTGCTAATCAGAATTGTTTGGATCAAATCATCAGGTTGTGGACCTACGGATGAGACTCTACATTTGTTAAGAAAGGAGCTTCATTTCTCTCATTCTTTTATCTCCACCACCTCATCTCTAGTCTTGAGCAGAACAGACACTTGGTAAATGTTTGTGGAACAGAATTGCCTGTGTCGTAAAAGTAATTACAGTGCTGAATGATAGAAACGTGCTGAGGATGTGACTGAGGAGTGTCAGAGATGCCTTCAGTTGAAAATCACAAAAGATACCTGATCTCTTTTTGGAAATAATAGTCACATCATCATACTAAAAATAGATTTATCACTTATTCAACAGTGTCTTAAAAGCATTTTATACAGAGTTCTAAAAATGTTTTACACATAGTTTACATTCAATCTTCCCAAAGACTCTAAAAGGTAAGTAGTATCGTTCTTGTTATCAGTTGAAAATGGTGAAATTCAAGTTAACCACACAGCACACACGGTCACAGTCCTAGAGTCGTGGAGTCAAGATGAGGTTGAACTCTCATTGGCTCCCAAGCTGAGAACCTCCCCACAGCCCTGGGCCCATTCAGTGTTTTCTTGTAGCATCACATGTCATTTCTCTTATCCAGAATTCAGGCTGTTTCCAATAGGGCAGCACTTTTCAAATTATACTTTAAATCTTTCCATCCAACTGTATAAATGAATGTATTAAAAATGCTGGGATGGTTGTTCTGAATTACTGCTATGGAGAACTTCAGCTATTTAATAGAACTGAATACTCAGAAATGGTTCAGCAGCCCTCATGTGAGAAACGAGGTGGAGAGTTGCCTCAGAAATGAGGAAATATGCAATTTCTAGCTCAGAAAGTGCCTGTTTACTCTGTGGGAATGCATGTCCTTTGCCTTCCTCACTGTATAGGTGTTAGTTGGGGATAAGAATCCCTTCCTTGGGATCCCTGGGTGGCGCAGAGGTTTGGCACCTGCCTTTGGCCCAGGGGGCGATCCTGGAGACCTGGGATCGAATCCCACGTCAGGCTCCTGGTGCATGGAGCTTGCTTTTCCCTCTGCCTGTGTCTCTGCCTCTCTCTCTCTCTCTCTCTCTCTCTCTCTCTGTGTGTGTGTGTGTGACTATCATAAATAAATAAAAATTAAAAAAATAAAAAAAAGAATCCCTTCCTCCAGTCTAGCCATTTCTATTAAGATACTGATATGCCTTTTTCCTCTAAGTAAACTATTTTATTTCATAAACCAACTTCATAAATCAGTTCCATTTAATGCCTCCATGATTCTGTAAGAACAACAAGAAAAAAGGGAGCTATTTATTTGTAAACATGTATATATTTTGTTCTAAAAGTAGTCACCATATTTACATATTCATTAGAATTGCCACTCTAAATGAAATGGGGACAGTAGCTAATGGCATAATTTTAACTTTGTGGATGACCAGTTTTGCATAAGCAAAATGAGATTATTAACACAGTCTGTACAGCAAATCTAAGGAGGAAAAATAAAACAGGCATATTTCCTTAAAAAGTTTCTTTAAGAAAACAGATGAGTCATATCAAAAAGTAAATATTCAAAAAATGTAAATCAAAGCAAATATTCTAATTTGAATCCTTAAAAAAAAAACAGCTGGTTCTTAAGGAGAAAAAAAATAGTCAAATTTCTAGAAAAATCTAGTTAATAAAAGAATGGAAATAACAATTAAATTGCTAAGGGGATACAGTATATAGAGAGAATTATAAATCATGAGAGACTACTATGTCCAAAAGATTAAAAATTGGATTACACTTAAATGTCTAGAAATAGATGTAACCAATAATTCAGGAAAAAGGAGAAACTCTGAAGAGACAAAAGAAATCAAGACTTTAGCTGTTAGAGCAGTTTTAGGTTTACAAAACTGAGAGGAAGGTACAAAGACTCCCCATAAACCCTGATGCCCGCCCCCCCCCCCACACACACACATAGCCTCCTTCATTGTCACAATCTCTCACCACTGTTACCAAGGATGAACCTACACTGACACATCATAACCACCCAACTCCATAGCTTAGCTTAGGGCTCAGTCTTGCTATTGTACATTCTGTGGTCTTGAACAAAAGTAGAATTCATTATTAGAATATCATACAGAGTATTTTCACTGACCTAAAAATCCTCTGTGGTCTGCTTATTCATTTCTCTACTTTACAACCTTTGGAAAGCACTAATCTTTTTATTGTCTCCATAGTTTTGTCATATAGTTGAAATCCTAGCTTTTCAGACTGGCTTCCTTTACTTCATAATATAAATTTAATGTTCCTCCACGTGATGTTTTCATGGCTTGATAGCTCATTTCTTTTAGAATTGAATAAGATTTTACCATCTGGCTATACCACAGTTTATGCATTTACCTACTGAAGTACATCTTGGTTGTTTCCAAGTCTTTGGCAATTATGAATAAATCTGCTACATCCATATATCCCTACGTAAGTTTTTGTGTGGACATACGATTTCAGCTCACCGGGGATAACATCAAGGACAGTGATTAACTAGATTGTATGGTAAAAATGTCTTCAGATTTTTTAAGAACTTTCCAAACTGTCTTCCAAAATGGCTGCACTACTTTGTGTTCCCACCAGCAATGTATGAAAATACCTGTTGCTCCACATCCTTGCCAGGATTTGATATTGTCAATGTTCTGGATTTGAAGCCATTCTAAAAGGTGTGAAATGTTATCTCATTGTTGTTTTAATTTGCATTTCTCTGAGAGGAAATAATGTGAAGTATCTTTGCATAAGCTTATTTGCCATCTGTACATATTCTTTAGTCAGGCATCTATTAAAGATCTTTGACTCATATATTTTTTTAACTGTGTTGTTTGTTTGTTTTCTTAAAATTGAGTTTTAAGAATTCTTTATGTATTTTGGATAATAATCCTTTATTAGATATAATTTTTGCAAATATTTTCTCCCAGTCTGTGGCTTGTCTTCTAATTTTGACATTGTATTTCACTCAGAAGAACTTTTTAATTTTAATTAAGCACAGCCTATCAATATTTCTTTCATGGATCATGTCTTTGGTATTGTAGATAAAAGGGCATCACCATACCCAAGATCACCTAGGGTTTCCTGTTATCTTCTAGGACTGTTATAGTTTTGCCTTCTAAATTTAGATCTATGATCTATGAAGGGTAGAAATCTATATCTAGATTCCTTTTTTTCCATGTGAATGTCCAGTTATTTCAGCACTTTTTGTTTAAAAGACTATCTTCTGTCCATTTTATTGCCCTTTCTCCTTTGTCAAAAATCAGTTGACTACACTTGCTGGAATCTACATTTGGTCTCTCTATTCTGTTCGATTGATCTATTTATCTATTCTTTCACCAATATGACATTATCTTGACTAGTAGCTTTATAGTAAGTCTTGAAGTTAGGCAGTATCAGTCCTCCAATTATTGTACTTCCACTCAATACAGTGTTAGTTATTTTGGGTCTTCTGCCTCTCCATATAAATTTTAGAATTAGTTTGTGGTTGGCCGTAAAATAATTTGCTGGGGATCTTGATTGGGATTGCATTGAATCTATAGATCAACTTGGGAAGAACTGACATCTTGAAAATATTGCATCTTCCTATCCATGACCATGGAATTTTTTTTATTTAGTTCTTTAATTTCATTTATCAGAGTTTTATAGTTTTCCTTATATAGATCGTGAACATACTTTATTAGATTTATACCTAAGTATTTCAATTTTGAGGTGCTAATGTAAATGGTTTTGTGTTTTTAAGTTCGATTTCCACTTGTTCCTTTTTGGTTATAGAAAAACAATTGACTTATGTATTAACCTTGTATCCTTCAAGTTTTCTATAATTGTTTATTAGTTCTAGGAGTTTTGGGGCATTCCTTTGGATTTTCCACATTAACGATCGTGTCATCTGTGAACAAAGGCGGTTTTATGTCTTCATTCTCAATCTATATACCTTTTATTTCTTTTTCTTGACTTGTTGTGCTGGAAAGGATTTCAAGTACAGTGTTGAAAAGAAGTATTGAGAATCCTTGTTTTGTACCTGATCTTAGTAGGAAAGTTTGAAGTTTCTCATCACTAACTATGATGTTAGCTCTAGATTTTTTTGTAGTTAAAGATGTTAGCTCATTTTTATCAAGTTGAGAAAGTTCCCCTCTGTACCTACTTTACTGAGTTTTTATTCCTGGTGTTTATCATGAATGGATGCTGGATTTTGTCAAAAGCTTTTTCTGTGTTTATTTATATGAGCATTTGATTCTTCTTTTTTAATCTGTTGACCTAATGGATTACATTGATTTTTAAATGTTTCAGCAGCCTCTCATACTTGGGATAAATCCTATTTTGTTGTAATGTATAATTCTTTCTATGCTTTTTGGAATTTGATTTGCTAATATTTTGCTCAGGATTTTTTACATCTATGTTCATGACAGATATTGGTTTGTATGGCCTGTAGTTCTCTTGTAATATTTTTGTCTAGTTTTGGTATTTGGCTATTGTTGGCCTCATAGAATAAGTTAGGAAATATTCCCTCTACTTCTGCCATCTGAGAGTAGTTGTAGGCCACTGATGTAATTTCTTAAAAATAAAATATCTGGTAGAATTCACCAATGAACCCATTTGGGTTGGTTGCTTTCTGTTTGGGAAGGTTATTAATTATTTACCCAATTTTTAAAATAGATACAGTCCTATTCAGATTGTCTATTTCTTCTTGTGTGAGTTTTTGCAGATTGTGTCTTTCGAGGAACTGGTTCATTTTATTTAGGCTATCAAATTTCCATTTTCTCTCTTTTCCTGGCATATCAGTTACACATTTTTTTTTACATTTTTAGTGATTGCCTTTGAGTTTCCAATATACATTTACAACTAATGAAAGTTCATTTCACATAACAACATACCACTTGACGTGTAGTTTGAGTACTTTATAAAAAATAATCCTAATTCCTTCCTCCTATCCCTTGTATCCTTGATGTCAATTATTTCACTTATATACAAGTATATATAAGTATATATATATTGTTTGTGTGTGTGTGTGTGTGCGTGTATATATGCTTAAATACAGTTAAGCATATATATCTGAAAACATTATTGCTATTATTACTTTGAATAAATTGTTATCTGTTACATAAATTAAGATGAAGAAAAATATAAGTTTCTATTTTATTTTTGCTTATTCCTATTCTAATGGTCTTCCTTTCTCTATGTAGAGTTGAGTTTCTGACCTATATTATCTTCCTTCTTTCTAAAGAATTTAACATGTTTTGCAGGTCATGTCTGTTGGTGACAAGCTCCCACAATTTTTTTAAAGATTTTATTTATTCATGAGAGACACAAAGACAGAGACATCGACAGAGGGAGAAGCAGGCTTCTCACAGGGAGCCCAATGCGGGACTTGACCCGATACCCGGCATCACACTCTGAGCCAAAGGCAGACACTCAACCACTGAGCCACCCAGGTGTCCCAAGTTCCCACAAAATTTTTTGTGTATGTGTCTGATAAAACCTACTGCTCCTTCACTTTTGAAGCACCATTTCACAGGGTACAGAATCCTAGGTTGGTGGGGGGTTTTCTCTCAACACTTTAAGTATTTCACTCCACTCTCTTTTTGCTTGCTTGATTTCAGAGACAAGTTGGATGTAATTCTTATCTTTGTTCCTCTATAGGTAAAGTGGTTTTTCCTCTGGCTCCTAGTAGGCTTTTTTCTCTGTATTTGAAAATGATATTCCTAGGTGTAATTTTAGGGGGCATATATCCTGCTTGGCATTGCCTTTGCTTCCTGGATCCACAGTTTGGTGTTTGACAATAATTTGGGAAAATTCTCAGTCATTATTGTTTCAAATATGTCTTCTGGTCTTTTCTCTCTTTTTTTCTCCTTCTTGTATTTCCACTACATATATATTACACTTTTTATAGTTGTCACACAGTCCTTGGATATTTTTTTCAGTCTTTGTTCTGTTTTTCTGTTTTTGAAGATTTTAATGGTATATGTTCTTCTGGCTCAGAGATTCTTTCCTCAGCTGTGTCCAGTCTACTAATAAACCCATCGAAAGTATTCTTCATTTCTGTAACAGTGTTTTTGACTTGTAGTACCTTTTTTTTTTTTTTTTTTGGTTCTTCCTTGGGATTTCCTTCTCTCTGCTTACATTGCCCATCTGTTCTTCATGATGTCTTTGTCCTTTAGAGCCCTTAGCATATTCATCATAGCTGTTTTAAATTTCTGGTCTGGTATTCCAACATCTCAGGTTTGTCTGGTTCTGAAGCCTGCACTGTCTCTTCCAATTGTGTTTTTTGCCTTTTGTATGCCTTGTAATTTTCTTCTTGTTAGCTGGACAAGAAACTGCTGTAAATAGTTCTCTAGTAATGTGGTGGATTATGGGATGGGGGAAGCATTCTATTGTCCTATGACTAGGTCTCAGTCTTTTATTGGGCCTATGGTTCTATTTTTTTTTTTTTTAAGATTTTATTTGTATATTCGGGCAGCCCCGCTGGCTCAGTGGTTTAAGCGCCGCCTTCAGCCCAGTGTGTGATCCTGGAGACCCCAATCGAGTCCCACGTCAGGCTCCCTGCGTGGAGCTTGCTTCTCCCTCTGCCTGTGTCTCTGCCTCTCTCTCTCACTGTGTCTCTCATGAATAAATAAATAAATAAAATCATGAGAGAACAGAGAGAGAGAGAGAGGCAGAGACACAGGCAGAGGGAGAAGCAAGCTCCACGCAGGGAGCCTGACGTGGGACTCAATCCCGGGACCCCAGGATCAGGTCCTCTGCCAAAGGCAGGCACTAAACTGCTGAGCCACCCAGGTGTCCCAGGGCCTATGGTTCTAGACTATGAACTTCACAAGTGTTTCTTGATTCTTTCTTCTTCCTCAAGTGGGACAGGATGGCCAGAGTAGGCTGGACTCGGCTATTTCCCTTCTCCAACATGGACAGTTAGAATGGATTAGGATTGGATATTGCCCTTCCCTAAGTAAGTTAGGTTCCGACAGTATCCCAGTGGGTTAAGCTCTGGTTAACTAGTTTACAATGAAGGCAGGCCTTGTTTAAGAACAGAGTTAAGTACTCTGGCATATTTCAGGTGGTTCTTTTTCCCTTCCCCTGCCAGAAACCTCAGGGGATTTCTCCAATAATTACTCTGAGTATCTGATTGAGCTCCTGGAGGTAAAGCTCACAATATTGTGGGGGCCTCCCTATGAGGGGTTCCCCCTGGAGTTTTTAACTCAGAATTTTCTGCACTGAGCTTTCAGAAATTTGTCAGGTTTTTCTTCCTTGGCACTGGTTCCTCAACAGTTTCTGCTCATGTGCCTTTGCTCTAGTAGGCCATGACTCCCTTTATTCCCCTATCCATATTTCTAGGCATGGCGGCAGTAGTTCCTTGTGTCCCTCTCTTTGTATGAAGCCAAAGAGTTGTTGATTTTTTAAAAAAGATTTTATTTATTTATTCACGAGAGACACACACAGAGAGAGGCAGAGACATAGGCAGAGAGAGAAGCAGGTTCCATGCAGGGATCCCAATGTGGGACTCGATCCCGGGATTCCAGAATAATGCCTTGGGCCGAAGCAGGCGCTCAACTGCTGAGCCACCTAGGGATCCCTATTGATTTTTTTTTAAGATTTTATTTATTTAATCATGAGAGATACAGAAGGAGAGGCAGAAACATAGGCAGAGGGAGACACGGGGAGCCTTATGTGAGACTCGATCCCAGGACCATGACCTGAGCCAAAGGTAGATGCTCAACCATTGAGTCACCCAGGGGCATGAGTTTTTTATTTTTTATTTTTTTAGTCTGTTCAGCTTTTGACTTCTTCTTAGGACAGAGTGAGGACATCTAAGTTCCTTATGTGCAGAACTAGAAATTGGAAGTAAGAAAACAATTTTGTCTTAAGAGAGACTAATTATAAATATTAATTTTACTGGTAAGTTCCCTCAAAGTTTAAACTAACATCTAATTTCATCACCATACAAAATTTGGCATAGTATATGAAAAAAAATGGAAAGCTACCAAGGTCATTTTATAAAGCCAGCATAATGCTATAACAACCTAACAGGAATATTACAAAAAAAGATAATTATAGAACCACTTTGTGTATGGATAGATCTGAAAATTCTAAATAAATACTAGCCATAAAATTTAAACAAATGTTGGTAAAACATCAAGCTCTAAAGGAAAAAAAAAGACTTTATCTTATGAGTGTAAGGATTATTTAATATTAGGAAAATCTATTAACATTACATTCAAATCGATCAACCAAATAAGAAAAATCATCCTAATAATAAGGAAAAAAACAATAGATAATATGCAAAATTCATTCCTCTATTTTTCTTTTAAAAAAGACTCCTTAAAATTAAAATTTATGACTAGAAGAACTTTTAGTTATTTCCTAAATATCACGGCCTCACTACAAAAATTTAGCAATGGAGAAATCTACATATTAATAAGTCAAAGTTACCATCCCTGACCACACCTGCATCTCCCATTTGTCACCTCCCAAGACATGAGCTCTAGCAACAGGTTGGTGTGTATCCTTCCAGAACTCTTTAATGAAAAAATAAATGGGCTAGTATGTAAATATACATAATTATGTCTATAATATGATTCCTTTTTGTATATAAAACTTTAAATAGACAGTTCCAGAGAGACAGAAAATTATCAGATCACACAGGAAATAGATTATAAATAATGCCACAGCCTAAAAATGTCCATGCACGCTAATAGAATAAGGAGAATTGGTGACTTGAAAGGTAAACATATGTTAGATATTAAATATTTCTATTACCAAATCTCCTTACGAAAAGTTTGTGTAAATTTAAATTCCCATGGGCAGTATATGGTAAATTCCTTTGTCCTCGAAATTTACCATTCCTGGTTAGCCCCAGTCTTAGGAGCAGGAAATTACAGTATTTCAGAGTACAGCTGCACAGAGACTGCCTGGATTGGCATCCAGTCTCCACTACTTTTGAGTTGTGTGTGAACTTGAACATGTCACTTAACCTCTCTGTACCCCAGTTCCTAATATGTTATGATTATTAATGATTAAGAAATCATTCCTAAAAAGTCATAAAACTTCTTGTCATTGTGCTTTAAATATAATTTGTGGGAGAGTTTCATATACATAGAATGTTAACCCTTTGGTACACTATGTATGCTCATTTTTAAAATTCCTATCTGTAACTTGCCACATATCTTTGTTTTAGGTCATTTACCAAGTAGCAATTTTAACATTTTTTTTATAAAGCTCTGCTTTTTTCTACATTGTTTCTAGACTTCAGGTCTTCTTAAAAAAACTTTAGCCTATCCTACATTATATGTATATATAAGGCACTCATGTTTATTCTAATTCTTTTATATTTTAGTTTATCTTTAAGTCTTAAATCCATTTTGTATTATATGTGTATGATATGACATAGAAATGCCTATTTCATGATAAATTTATAGTGAATTATTTTAATATGTTTTATTCATTGATTTGGAAAGCCAACATATATATGTATACATATGAATTTTTATAAACACACACATATATTTCTAGGCTTTTTTCAGTAACACTAATATGTTTGCTTTTCTTTTTTTTTAATTTTTATTTATTTATGATAGTCACAGAGAGAGAGAGAGGCAGAGACACAGGCAGAGGGAGAAGCAGGCTCCATGCACCGGGAGCCCGACGTGGGATTCGATCCCGGGCCTCCAGGACCGCACCCCCGGCCAAAGGCAGACGCCAAACTGCTGCGCCACCCAGGGATCCCCATATGTTTGCTTTTCTTGCACCAGTGAACACTTTCAAAATTATTATAGTATTATATACACTGGATCTTCACAGGGCGAGCATCCCCTTTGAAGTGTCTCAACTATAAAGTACAATGAAGCACTTACTCTGACAAATGAGCTACAGAATCAGCTTATCAGTTTATGTAAAAGACCTGGGATTTTTATTTGTAATGCATTGAATTAATATATTAAGTTATGAGGAATTGATTATCTTAGCAACTTTGAGTTCTTTCAACTAGGAATTAATATGTCTTATCACTAATTTAACTTTTTTTTAATGGCTTGCACTGAAGTTTTGTGTCCTCTTCATAAATATCATTCATGTTTCTTATTAAGTTTATTTCTAGTTAATATATTTTTTTGCTGTCATTAATGGAATCTATTTTCCATTTTCTAAGTGGTCACTATTGGAAGATTTTAAAAACATTGATTAATGTATGCAGATAAATACTAACCCATATCTACCTCAAATCAGTGAATATCTATCTATCTCGAGTCAGCATAATTAGTATCAAAATACTAGATACAGTCTTAATAATATTAAAGAAAGAACTACCAAAATGCTATCACCATTACTATTAAATTTTGTCCAAGTTCCAATCAAAGCAATAAAACATGGAATGGGGGAAAAAGGAAAATTCGAATGAAAGAGTCTGGGTGAGAACCCCTCCTACACGTGAATAGGTTGATTCCTATTAGGGCTCTAAGGCAAAGGTGAAGAGTGGCTGAAATATAGCCATTGTTCTGCTCAGTGCACTATATCCTCTGGCGTGGGGTTGCATATGCCTTGAAAAAGAAGCGCTTTACCCATACACTAAACCAGCCACCTATGCAGAGATATCACCTAGATAAGGCCCTTATTATTTTATTTTTGCATAAAGGTTACTTATGACTAGACTAGTACAGTCCTGAAAATGAGAAAACAAATTGTCACTATTTTTGGATGATATAGAGTACCTAGAAAATCTAAGAGAATTAATTGAAAAACCATTCATTAATACAATGAGTTTAAAAGTCATTGGAAACAAGATATATAGCTATTTACATTTGTATAGAGATCTATATTATAGTCAGCAAAATGTTCAAATGTATTATTTTAAAAAATAATTCACAATAGCAACCCAAAGCACAGAATTCCCAGGAATATATTTAATAAAGAACATGAAGAACTTGAGTAAATCAAATTGTATAAGGCTACTGAAAATATGAAAGAGGATGTGAGTTAATTAAAAAATAATAGCTTTCCTATATTTCTGGAAAAAAAACTGTTTGAAAAATTTAATGGGAAATGAGAGTAAAAGTAAAACAAACATAAAGGGCATTTTTGAGAGCCCAAGGCCAAATGCTGCTTTGCAGACAACTATCCATCTTCTTCTGTCCTTCTCTCCCAGTGTCTCCGGACACCCACAGTTACACATTGGAGCTGGGAAGGGTCAGGAGTTTCAGGTTTGAACAGGGCCAGGCAAAGAAAAATGTTGATGAAGATAACGGTTTCTCAGCTGGCCCCTTGAACTCAATTTGAACTCTTACATTTAGAGAAATGAGAACCAAAACTGTTTTTTATGACCAATTTCATGAACATCTGAGCAATAAATGATGGTCAGAAGTTAATCACTTTGAGACTCTGGCACAAACACAGCTGCCTATGGATCATGGTGACCATACATAGAGCACAGAGGTGGTGAGGAGACACTTTGCATTGTCTTTCTTTGCACAGGTGCCTGCTTAGCACTGGCCATCTGGAAATGCTGACAGGAATGGAAATGGCACCCTTGACAAGACCTGCTATTTCTATATCGAGTAGCTCCAGAAATGTAGGACACTTTATAACCAGAAAAGCATGACTGAAAGAAGACAGATCAAGAAAGGAAAACTATAGATTAGGGTTTCTGACCCCAGCACCATTAACATTTGGGGCTGGGGTAGGGGAGCAGCAGGGATTGTCTTCTGCACTGTCAAAAATTTAACAATATCAGTGGCTTCTGCACATTAGATGCCAGTAGCATGTCCACCCTCCACCCCAGCAGTGACAGCCAAAGATGTCTCAAGACATTGTCAAGTGTCCCTAGGTGAGTGAGAGTGGGTGTGATCAGAACCAACCCAGCGAAGAACCACTGATGAAGACTGATTGATTAGGAATCAGACTGAAACACTGGGATGGCTGTGTATCCCTTTGGGGATTCTCAGAAATAAATGGTGGTGGCAGTGGAAGGGGGGGCTTGATAAATACTAACTTTGATGTATACGTATTTATGCATAGATCTACAGGCAAGCATATGGGCCTTCCAAGAATGTTCATGATGTTGTCTGGTGGGTAAGGATAAATAGATGATTTTTATTATCTTATACATTCCTTTATGTTGTTTTTACATATTTCTACATGATTCAGTTTTCAAAAATGAACATGCGCTACATATATTCATTTAACTATGTTTTTTAGTGCCTCCTAAGTGCCAGGTAGACTAGTGAGGGTAGACATTGGGGTTGGCAATTCCAGGCAGAGGGCGAAGTGGTAGATGGACCATAAACAATAAGCATAGTAAATAATCAACTATGTAAGTTAGAAAGTGGTAAATTCCATTTAAGAAATGAGTTGAGAGACAATGTCATTAAATAAAATGCATTCTTAAAAATATAGAGTGCAGGACGGATTTGGAAGCATTCTGTCGTCTTTCACAACCACTCTGTCTTCTATTCTCCATTCCTGAGTGCCACTGACCTTTCAAACAAAATGACCTTTCTGTGGATTCAGGCAGTTGTGCTTTTTTGGCTGAGCCTCTGAGGGCATGATGTGTTGAACGGGGCTCCTCAGTCTATGATAACAATCAGTCTCAAACAGCTCTATCAATAGCCCTTCCAGTCATTAGAACAGGCACTGACATCTATTTTCTGAAACTCTTATAGTTCTCACGGCCATTTCATTACCTGAGGCCCAGATTTGCTGGAAACTCCTGCCATGAGAGCTGGAGCAAAGCTGCACAATGCCCTTCAGGAAGTTGTGGAGCGTGGGGTCCAATCCTGGTTGGAATGGTTAACAACCCCGTGAGTTGTGGCTGCCAGCTGGTTGCAACTTAACTTGCTGTGAACCGGGGTTATTAAATGACTCATTTAAACCTGAGCCAAATACCAAATAAGTGGATAATGTATTCAAATGGTCTGGAGGAGAGGAATGGATGTTATGTTTGTTTCTATCTCGGTAATTAGGTAGATCAGGTCTTAGGTAAATAAAAGAGCTGTAGGTGCACAGGCTTCAGGAAACAACACACCCTTCTTTGCTGCACGCGTAAGAGAAAAGGCTGTAAATGCTTCATTTAACTAAAGCCTATCACACAGGATTTGATACTCTTTTCCAAGACAGCAGCAAAACACATAGGTTTAGGAAAACTTGGGTTAAACAAATTGTTTCACGATCATACTTTCACTGAGAACTGACAGAAAGGCCTCTTCAGGATCTGCCCAAAGAACATCCAACCAAAAATATTTTTAAACATTTTCTATTGATGCCAAATGAAAACCTAAAAAAAATACAATAAAATAAAATTGAGGCTTAACTTCATTGTTGTCCTTGCTGAAACCGTTTTTTTTTCAAGTGGTTTCAAGTGTGCGTTTGTAAACCTCAGAGAGGCCAAGTCCAGGCTGTCAGTCTTTGAAAGTTTTGCAGTAGACAGCAAGGTCCTCACAAGCATGAAGATGTCTTGTTTCTGGTAAACTCTATTTTTTGGGAGAAAAAAAGGCCCACTGAATTTACTTTGAAGACTTTGCATCAGTCTCTAGAGGCAAACAGGGCAGGAGTCCAGAATTTTCTTGGCCGTCAGCACAAAGGAGGCTGCACATCAGTAACAAGGAGAAACGGCAAACTTCAGCAAAAACAAAGACCTGTCCCGGTTTTAAAAGAAAGACAGAAAGAAAGAAAAACAGGACATATGATCACCTTAGTCAGCTGCCAAGTATATGAAGTAGCTCCAAAAAGAGTGCTCTGTTCCATTGTAAATGCGAAACTACAATTACACCTAGAAGATCTGGGGACAGAAATCCCATGGAACCGCCGAATGCTAACTGCAGATGGGCAGTGGGGTAGAGGCCTTCAGTGAAGATAGGCCTGGACTTGCAGCCAGTGGGCCGTCCTGTCATTGTCCTTCTTGAAACCAAACCATCTTCCTGTGAGCTCTGTAAGATGGGATACCACATAGCACTGAAATGAAATCCAGGGCTTCCCACATGAAAGCAAGAGGAGAGCCTCAGTGACTGTCAGATGTCTCTAAAAGGGATTTTTCAGTTTGATTTTCCTCTAATGATTTGTATTGGCTTTAAGAAAGATCGAATGGCTGCTCCCAGCTTGCACTGGCACCTATCACAATAGGGCAGCGAGCCTGCCCCTGGGGAGAACTGCTCCTGAAACTTGTTTCGTAGCTGCGGAAAATCCATATGTTCTGGACCAGAATCAGGTTATACATAAACTCCCTAAACATATTATCCAGTCTGACAAGTAGACAATGGAAAGTCACCCTGCATTTCACATTTTTTGTTGCAGTTTCATCCTTTCTATCTTCTTGCTTTTGTTCTCAGAATGAAATTAATTTCAGTAGGGGGTAGGGTTGGGAACCGGTGGCTTACCTCAGGACTTGCTTGTTGGTTCTGCTGTAAAAAAAAAAAAAAAATAGGTTGCCCAGCAAGTTGGGAAGGATGCCATTATCATTTCACAACTTTGGGTAAGATGAGGCTTCTGAGAGCCATCCTTACAACCTCTGTTTATTCTTACAGCCCATATATTTATGTAAGAATGTAAATCACAGGCACGTTTTCCTTTTTGTTCACAAAAGATCATTGGTGTCACTGGATATTTGATATACCCTCGAGCCTCATCTTGATTTATTCTGTGGAGAAAGCTAAAAAGGGAACCCTACCATGAAACCTATTTCTTTTTTGCATTTGCGCAACAAGAAAACCTACATATAGTGTTCTGATTATTATTACTATCACATATTATGGGAGTATTATGTGAGTTAGGCAATTTCAATTTATTTTCCTAATGGAACCAAACATTTTAGATTTATTTACACCTAAGTATCCCCATCTTATCCTATACAAAACAATCTCAAAGGGGAATTTGGCAATCTCTTGAGCACTTAAAATATCTAAAATCTGAAGTCATGACTCAGAAAAAAAAAACCAAACAGGTGAGCCCATCCTTTAAAATGGGCAAGTCTAAGCAGTGTTGGAAATAACTGATCATCTCTAGTGTAATGATATAAGAAATCATTGGTAGAACTGTTGATGCAATTAAGAATGAGCATGATTAAATCACAGGAGCCAGCGCTTTGCCACAGACAGGCCTGTGGGGGAATCTCAACAGAGACCTGTCACTTACATTCTCAAGAAGGTTGCTTGGTATCCAAAGTCAAAGCCAGTCAAAAAAAATAGGTACCTGGCAGAGATACTGCCATTCTTCCACTCATAAAATTTTAGTACTAATGGAATGTGATATAGCGAAGAAGGAAAAGGGGAGCAAAAATCAGTAAAAATCTATATAATTTACCATTGCTTTTCCATAATCACAATTCTTAAATTGCCCAACATAAGATATGCTTGGTCAATAAGAAGACAACTATTTTTATCCTGTAGATACTTTGTAAACACCATTTGCATCTCTGCTCAAAGCAGTTGTGTTCACAACAACATCTACAAACTGAAGTGACTGTGCACCGGGGCCATGCTAGAAATCAGTGTCCTCTCTGTGGCATCTCACAGAGATGTGTGGCAGGTTCCTCCTAGTGGTCTGGAACAGGCCTCTCAGAGCACATCTGCCTTAGCTTTTAAGCTTTTAGCTGGACACCCAGTAGTTGGGGTTATTATCAACTACAATAGGGACTAGAAGAGAAGAAGCACAGTTAAGAGAGGAGATATGCTTGATTTGGGGTTGCCACTGAGACATCCACAGGGACATGTCCAGTAGGCAGTTGGCACTGCAAAAGGTTGAACCATCCTGATTCTCCTTATATCACTAGAATTTCTCCTTCTGAGGCCCTCTCTCTCTGGCTCTTCACTCATGACCCATCCCTGAAACGTACAATTCTATAGCATTAATTTTGAGCATTCCATGTACCCTATACTTCAAGTCACACCATTTACAACATAGACTATAACTGCTGAAAATCCATCTCGTTTTTTTTTCATATGATTCCATTTAAACATTATTTGTATTATATTACTGCAAAGTTACTCTTTAAAAAGATTCTTCATGTGAAATATTTGTCAACCACTGGAAAAACCAACAGTTAAATCATGAGTCACCAGCAGAAAGGTCCTATTGTATTCAAAATGACTATTTTTTGACATTAGAGGATCTCAGTTCTTTTGCTCTCTCTCTTCCTTAGCTCCCCTTCTCTTTCTTATCTATATGTCTATTTATCTATAGATAACTGATGACATCCAAATTTATTTTCACAAATACTATTATTCTATGAAATACATCATGTGCTTTATGTTTTATTGTTAAATTGTTAAAATACCAAGTTGGGAAGACAGATACAGTTTCTTTTAGAGTGGATCCTCTTAAAATGATAAGTCAATTTAGATAGTAATGCTAGGAAATTGAAGGCAGCAAATTTGTATTAGGGTTGAATTGAAAATTTTTTTGGTTAAAACTATTTTCATTGTATAACCAAGTTTCTTATTGGGTTCCATGAATGACCTGTAATTTCACTTCCTGGATGAGAATAGCTCAACTTTTAAAATTAACATACAAAAAAATGCAGCGTAAAGCACTCTTTCTATATAATATAAGTAAATTTGAACTATAACAAAGGCTTCATTATGTAGGCTGATTTTAGAGGATTTTTAGCTCCAGGGGACATCAGAGATTTTGACTACATTTAAGGTATGTGGCATCATTGTCCTCAAATTTAATTTACCAAGAATCATAGAGCTAAAAGGAATTCATTAATTCACTTTTTCTAATTAGAGTTGGACTCTACTCCTTTGTTGTAGACATTTATATTTAATCATATGAATAGTTGATAAATACACCATTTCAAAACACTGCAGAATGAATCATTTGCTTCTTGCTTGCTCTCCCAGAATCTTACCTAATCACAGCATCATTTTCCAAATACCAGACTCCATTTAGTGTTGTATCACTGTGATATTCTCCAAGTTGCAAAAGCCCCTCTACCAAACCACACTCATGAATATTTTTTTCTCTGTGTCTTAGGAAACTCCAGTGCAACTGTACAAAACAGAGAAACAAGATAAAAGCCTGAAAGCTCTGCTAGTACATACCATCAAGGTGCAAGATTCCCTTACCACTTCGTCAAGACTGGGTCCAGACCCTTTGTAAATTGTCCAGCCATTGAAACTTCTATCTGTTCCCTTGGGTTTCTACCTCTGGCTCTGTTATGTAGTTTAACACACTTTACTCTTCAAAAATTTCCCCTGACATTCAGCCCAAATGTTCTTTAGTCTCACTCACAATTAATACTCCCCAGGACTGACCTTTGTTGAAAGTACAATAAACCATCCCTTTTTCTCCTGAGTGCTAACACTCTTTACACCCTGTGATCCCTCCCCTAACTCTTAGATGTCAGTGAAAATATTAAAGTGGAATCAAGATACACATTTCAGTACAGCTCAGCTCTTTGATGATAACTGTTCTTAACCTTCAGAAACCAATTCGATCATTGATCCATTTGTTCAACAAATATTTTTTGAGCACCTACTGTGTACTCAGCATTGTGCTTAGCACTGAATCTAAGGGACATAGGCCTGTCATCTATCCTAATTTACACTCTTCAAAATACACTATCGTTATATTCCACATCACTTGTAGTAATAGGCTCAGCATGAATATGATTTTTTCCTTTGCTGACAACTTGATAATGTCTTCATATAGCAAGTATTACATCTCAAATTGAATATCTCAATGAAAACCAATTTTCATTATTTGGTACAAGACTAAGACCTTTTGACTACTTTATTCCAGAGGTTAGAAATACCTTTTGTTCTCTTGTCCAACTGCTGCATTCTTTACTCCTAACATATAAAGACTAATTACTGAACATAGTTTTCATTATGAGAAAACAGAAAGTCAGAGGAATTCTTTGTAAATCACCATCCTAATTTCTTTGACTGCTTTTATAATGGATGTAATTAAAGCCTTTAAAATGTGTTCTTTAAACTGAATTTCTCCAAGTGATATTAAAACACACACACACACACACACACACACACACACACAACAGTTCCCAAAACATAGAAAATGAATCCGAATAAGAGGACACAGTCCAGGCATCCTTATCAATGTATTATTTTCTCTGCTACCTCCAGATCCTTCATTTCATTAGTTGCAAATTCACCTGAGAAAAGGAGACTTTGATAACTCGCATCCGAATACAAGAAGACCCTTCAAAAGGAACTCCTTCAGTTTTTCTCTTGACCCCAAAGTTCCTTGTCTTCTGTGACCTGACCCTTCTCCTGTCATTCTAGCATCACTAAAAAGGTGAGAAATCATCATTTTATTGAAACCAATTTTATTATCCCCTATTTTCTTTTTTTAAAAAGATTTATTATTTATTTATTTATGAAAGAGAGTGAGGGAGAGAGAAAGAGGTAGCACAAGCAGAGGGGAAAGGCAGAGGGAGACTGAGAAGCAGATTCCCCGCTGAACAGGGAGCCCAAATAGAGTCTCTATCCCAAGACACTGAGATCATGACCTGAACCAAAGGTAGGCGCTTAACTGACTGAGCCACCCAGGTGCCCCTAATCCCTGCTTCCTTAAACTCTTGCCACCTTATGATCCCTTTGGTTTGGTGGCAGTCCCCACCCACCAGCAATCCCCTTTAAAGTTTCTGCATTATCCTTACCTATTTCCCTTCCTTATTTCATCATTATCAATTTTTATAGATTTAACAGTCACTTCTCTTAATTAGGGCCACCATTCAAGTTGAGGATGCAATTATACAGGTGTGGTTCAAATATTAAGAAGGCTTGTATACAAGCAAGGAGTTTTAGCTGTCATGTGAACAAGGGAAACACAGAAGAGTTTTAGACATGGAAGGGAATTTACTGCAGCTCACATTTCCTGAATTCAATGCTGAGTGTATAGATCAGGTTTTTCATAACTGGGTTCCAGTTATCCCTCCAAATATTCATAACTGTTTCTTGATGAAAGTGTTTCAAGATCAAATAAACTAGGAAATGCTAGGCTAAAAACAGATTTCTTTCTTTTTCTTATTGTGGTAAAATAAACATAACATAAAATTTACCATCTTAATCACTTTAAGTTCCAGTTCAGTGGCACTAAGTACATTCATATTGCTGTCACTGATCTTTACCAACCATTTCCATCACTTTTTCATCTTCCCAAACTGCAACTCTGTACCCATTAAATAATAATTCCCAATTCTCCCTCCTCCTAGCCTTTGGCAGCCACCATTTTTTTTCTGTCTCTATGAATCTGACAATTCTAAGTACCTCACATAAACAGAATTGTATGGTATTTGTTCTTTTGCGACTGGCTTATTTAAGGTCTTTAGGTTTGATTCATTTTATGGCATGGATCAGGATTTCCTTCCTTTTTAAGGCTGAATAATATTCCCCTGTATGTATTTGCCACATTTTACTTATCCGTCCATCTGTTGATGGACACTAGGTTGCTTCCACCTTTTGGCTATTATTATAAATAAGACTGCTATAAAAATTGGTGTGTAAATATCTGCATGAGTCTTTCTTTCTTTCTTTTTTTTTTTTGTATTTACCCAGAAGTGAAATTGTTGGATCTTATGATAATTCTGTTTAATTTTTTGAGGTACCACCATACTATAAACAGGTTTTTTTGATTGTAGGATCTTTCAATAAGCAAACATATATTATGGCTTTCCAGGAGGTAAGCTTACTAGGAGCACTGTTTAGCCAACTTTATTTGACTATGAAGTCTTTTCAACTTGCATGTAAAAGTGCATAGAGAAGTGCAGTTGGAAAAAGAAAAAAAAACACAATCTTACCAAAATATAAAGTATGTACATATAATAGTGTGTATCTTGCCATCCAGATACCCCACAAAACTTCATACCATCCTTACACAGAGATACCTTTTCATTGCTTGAAGTTTATATGCACCCAAGAGAAATCTATGTGCTGTTTGAATTTACCTAATGATGAGAGAAAGATTTTTGTTCAGAATTTGGTAATACATAAATGCAACTGAACAGAGAGATAAAACGAGACAAAAGGACACATAAGAGAAAGAAGGAAAAGAAAAGAGTACATATTTGTAAAACACTCAGAATGTTCTGGTCACATAGTAAGTACTATATTCATGTTTATTAAATAAGTAAAGCAAAGAAAAACTGAGTAAAAAGGCCTTTTTTTGGATTTATTTTTATTTTAAAGAGAGAGGGAAGGGGAGAGCTAGAAGAAGGGCAGAGGAATAGAAAGAGAGAGAATCTTCAAGCAGACTTCTCAGTGAGCATGGAGCCTGATATGGGACTTGATCCCAGGACTCTGAGATCATGACCTGAACTGAAATCAAGAGTGACATTTAACTCACTGAGCTACCCAGGAGACCCAAGTAAAAGTATTTTTAAAGCCATAGAAAAGGGAAACACATATTTTACGTTCCCAAATTGCCGGGCAGAGCAGGGCAGGGCAGAACTAGTAGCTTTCCAATTCTCAAAAGGCTGCAGAAAAATGAGTAGAGTTGAGGACTGCTCCTTGAACCTCTCACTACTCAGTAGCTTCGAAGCTGTTTTTGATAAATATCCACAGTGTCTGGAAAGCTAAAATATTTCATTCATGGTTCTGTAGATTTTTGCTAGTCTGCAGGAAGATTAAAATGGGGGAAGGAAATGTTGGAATTTTAATTAGGTACTTCATCCCCTCAATATGGAAGGAATTAATGTTGCATCAGTAACAAGATTATGTATTTCTATTATAACTTGTACTGACCTAAAAGCAACCATCTGAGTTATAATTCTTTCTGTCTTCTATACACAAATTCACTTGTTTTGGTTCATTAATCAAAACCACCTGGTAATATAAAACAAATTGGACAATTAAAGAAATGCTACAAACTCGTATGCATTAAGACCAGAGCACATGCAACCTAAAGATGGTCCATCTCCTCTGCCTATGTGTTGGGGGAATCTGCTAGTGAGAATCAAATGCCATGTTCCTTATTAGCATCCATCATGGTAACACCTAATCATACAAGTAGTGTTCAATTTCTATAGCAAGATAAAGAAAATAGTGCCCATTATCAACCTCAGAAACTGGTATATACTAACAAAAGTGACTGTTAACATTATTTGCATTTTTCTATATACATATGCATTACCAATTTCAGAGCACATATATGTCCCTGATGACTAATTATCAATAAAAGAGTCGTTCCTTTAGAAGGAACATTTGGCTACTCACTACTGAGACACACAGAAGATTCATATAATGTTATGTATAACTTCCCACATATGTTATCAATTATTTGAAGTATACTTAACAGAAAACATACTGCAAATAAAATGCCATGAATGCAAACATGTTTCTGAATAGCTACATTTGTTTTTACAAATGATGAATTCCCTTAAAATCTAGCCAAATGATGCTAAATTATCAAGTGGACTGAATGGAAAGATTGACATTGTTTTCACAAAAGCAATATTCTAGGGGAGAACAAATGAATACTGTAAATTGAGTTGGTATAAATCCATGTGCAGTAGCAGGAAGACAGGCAAAGCCTGGGATCAGAGGAATCAAGATGACTAGATCTGGGACATAAATGAGAAATTGATATTGTTCCTCTAACGTTAAATCTTATTTTTCATAAAAGCCATGACATTAGGTTGTTGACTCTTAGGCTGCCATACCAGCTGAGGTTACTTTTGCTTCAAGCCTCCATATCAAAATTCTTGTCCTTTGAGAAGTAGCAGAAGAACTTGTTTCTGTAAGGGTCTTTTAGGTTCTATCTACAAAGATAGAGTCTTCCATTTCAAATCAGAGACCTACCTAGTCATACATGGAACATATTATATGTCCCCCTATTAAAATGGGCAAAATCACCAAATTTTCTGGTTCTTTAAGACATAGTGTTTACAAAGGTCAAGATTCCCTTATTGTGCTAGTAACTCTAAGCTATTTTTAATAACATATTTCAAACAATTTATTTCATTTATTTATTCATGAAATATTCATGAAGCATTTACTATGTGCCAGACACTAATCTAGGTGCTGATGTCACAGCATTGGGGGGAAAAAAAAGGAAAAATCACCGTAGTCAGATTTTGGGAGAGTTGGGAGCAACACCAGACAATATACAAGATGAACTGCATGGATAAAATGTGAAATGGTGACAATAGTGAAATAAATATAATAAAATAATGAAAACTAAATGGAAAAAGACCCCCAAAAATGTAGAAAGAGTTGTAATATTAAATAGGACAGCCAGGGAAACAGCAAGTGTTTACTCCTTGAGGTCAGAGCATGTTGGTGTGTTCAGGGACCAGCAAGAAAGTCCCAAGTGGCTGTTGCTGAGGAGAGGAACAGGTAAAGAAGCCAGAAATGTTGAGGTATAAGGAGCAAATATTCTGAAGCTGTAGAAGCCTCTGCATTGTCACTCCAGCCTCCTACACATTTGTGCTTCCCAGGACCACTCATATGCAATTCAACATGAATTATGACTCCAGACTTTAGAAACCTGTGGTTCTGCTAGCCATTGGGAGAACTTCATATTTGTGCATTTTCCAGTTGATGCAAATAAAATTATCGTGTTTCTATATGACTGTAGAGGCACTATGAAGAGTGTAAAATGTAAATAAAATATCACTTCTTAATCAGAAAGGGTCACAACTTACATCCTAACCTAAAATTGCCCTCATCAAGCACAGTACCTCATCCTTAGGTCATATAAAGGCTACCTTGAAGTAGCAATTTCAATCATCTGTGCTTTTATTTAAGTCTTAATGTGATTATCAAAGTTAAATCCTTTCATTGTTATTTTACCTACACATCAATACAACCACTTTAAATTCCCAAGTATCTTCTCTTGAAATGGGAAAACGGCTATTTCATGTGGAACACCATCAACAGGTGATTAGACTGGCCAATTGGTCGATGGAGATAAGCAATTGAAGTTGAGACTTTCATCTAGCACAGCTGTGGAAATATCCTGTGTAAACAAGGTCACACAAGACCCATACTCTTCTGCCAATACACATGGACACAGTAAATTGGTCTAAGAGCCATCTCACTCTGGCCCTTTTCCAACTCAGTGATGAATCCGTTTATCAAAATCACTGGCAGGTAAATGTTGTAAGACCTTGACCAGGGTATTCCTTAAACTTTAAGAGATGGAACACTTTGTAATGTGTTTTCAAATTGAAAGTCACTTATCCTCTTAGCATCCCAAGAAGGTTTATGAACCAAATGCATGCTAAGAAATATTTTGAAAAGAACCAGTTAGGACTTAGATGGAAAGCTTCAGTGTAGTGGATTGTGGTATACTCCCAATTCTATCTAAAATAGGTTTTCAGAATTAAAAGTTTAGGGTCCTATTTACTCAGGGAAAAAGAAAAGTGAAGCTAAAGTACTGGAAATGGGATGCAGTAAAACTCTAGGATTTCATCCAACTATTGCTTGGAAATGAAAATTCCCTAATGGGAATAGGCCTTTGAAATGGGACATCTGGGTTTTACTAAGTGGGTAATTAAAAGTTTGAAATCTTGCCTGGAATACGGGACAAAAGCTCAAATTACCAAGATAGGTGAGACATTCCCCACTGCCTTTATCATAGGAATGGCAGGGGTCCAGGCTCTAACAAAGCAAGGCAGAGAATGTGTGGAGCTTTAAACCACCCAAGGATAAAGGGAACTTTGGAATCTGATTTCTAGGGGATATTTGTCAGAAAACATGCTATACTTCCCGCAGCTAATGAAATACCCTGTCTTCCAAGTCCAGCATGGAATGACTAATGCTCAGCCAGGTAAATCGTCATCCTAAAACACTTTCCTGACTCATGATCAAGACTACTCTTCCCTGAATCATGATCAAGATTTGGGCTTTCCAGGGGAACGGCCATGTACCAACTCAGAATGAATGTCATCATCTATTAGTCCATCTGGGTCACCAACTAAAGAATATAGATGAACCCTGGGTGCTCAAATTCAAGTAGAAGCATTCTGGTTGTGCTTTATTCTGACAGTAAATAAGATTATTGGGTAAAATACTGAACCTAAATGAGAATTCAATTAAATATAGACTTTGGGTTATCTTCCCAAACTAACTTATAAAAGACTTCTCCCCATAGCATACATAAGGTTCTTAATTTTTTCTGAGATATTTTTGTTTAAACAATATTGCATAGGGCATCTAGCTGGGTTGAAGGATTAGAAATAATAGACATAGAAGAATGCTCAGGAAAAATTGTTACTGTATTGTCATGTTTTAGGATGTGCCTAGTAGTAATGACATTCTACACAGCAGGTTATGCCATCCAACGGGACAGCTTATAATACCATCTGACAGTTAACATTAGTATCTTTAGGGTCTCTGCATCACAATCCTCCAGGAGGCCATGAAGAATCATGGTTCAAAGCCTAAAATATTTTACTCCACACATGATTTTGTAAAATAGTGGGAAAAGTGTAATTTTATGAAATAGTAGGAAAAGTATAACATTATGGTAGAAATGTAACCATTATACCATGCTAAGAAAATGTTTAGTCAGTAAGTGTAAATTAGGTTAATTTGGTGCCCAAAGTAAGAGTTTCCTGAGACTAAGCACTAATGCACAACATTAGTGCTTCACAACTAGAATTCAGAAAAAAATCAGCATTTATCCTAATGTTGCATATCTTCTAGGAAAAAAATATTTTAGACAATCAAGTCTATTTCAATCTTATAGTAAATTCTGACAATAGCTTATTCTTTTTGCCATATACTAAAAGGAATATATGCAGCCTAAAAGAATAGATTAGAAAACAAGGCAAGAAGGATTTCTAAATTTGATCTTGTCCATTCATTATACTGTTTGTGTCATTGAGCAACATGATGAACCTCTCCGGATTTCAGTTCCTTTTTGTACAAGAATAATGATGTGGTGCACTCTCTCTCTCTCTCTCTTTTTTCCATTAATCTTGATTAAAAGTTGTTTAATGTTTTATAAAAAGGAATTAAATGAACAAACCGTATCACTAGGCCAAGGCCACAATAACCTCTACAACCATCTGCATATCTTTGCCTGATGGCCTAATCCCATTTTTTTAGGCCAGGAGATCCTGGGTGTAGTTAAGACTGAACACCTCTTTCCTTGTTTTCAGATTTACTAGAAAACTCTCAACATCTCACCAGCCAGGATATGTCAATTCGGTTGGCACCTTATTGAACCATCTTTGAATTTAGGCCCTGACCAGGAGGATTTCAGTGGAGGACAAAACAATAGAAAGGTGACCTACCACCTACTTTCCAAATACTCATGCCAACTGTGGATATATAGAGCTGAGGAAGAACATCTGGTGACTGCTCGACCCCCTGCTCTGACAGAGGAGGAAATTGCCAAAAACTATCACCTCATCAGCAATCTCAGCAGGCTTTGGTATCCTCAGCCCCTACGTCCATTATCCTGCCTCTATCACTACCAACCACTAATCTCATCACTCCATATCATTCTAGTCTTCTCTTTAGAGTCTAGTGGATCACAAAGCTTCAGGACAAGAGCAGAGAGTCTAGTAACCTTTGACTTAGAGGTGTCAGCTGGACCAAGGTGATATTCATTTTGTGTCCTCTCTGCATTAATTTTCATTCACTTACACCTACACCCACAATTGGTCTTAAACACAGAACACAGAGGAGGAAAATGAGGGAATAGGCAGCAGAAAATGAGAACCTATACTTTTGAATTTTGGTGTTATATCCTAGACACCACTTCAGATGGATATTAAGAATAAAACTTTATTGGGAACCTAGAATGAATGCTGTAAACCATCAAAGAAACCCATTTCTGGGGCACCTGGGTGCTTTCTGCCTTTGGCTCAGGGTGTGATCCTGGGGTCCTGGGATCAAGTCTCACATTAGGCTCCCCGCTAGGATCCTGCTGCCCCCTCTGCCTATGTCTCTGTCTCTCTCTGTGTGTCTTTCATAAATAAATAAATAAATAAATAAATAAATAAATAAATAAATAAATAAAAAAAATTTCTTTAAAAAAATTCATTCCTTTGCTTACTCTGACTTTTTTGCATGAATAAATCAACATGTAGTGTTTGAATCCAGTTGTACAACTTTTGCATAATCTCTCAGATACTGGATTTCTTCAAATCCTTAATATTGAAATGGTCAATTTTGTAATAGCATAAAAATGGTGCTTTTTCTCTCCATTGATGGCATCAAAGATAACAAAGAAGTTTTGTTTTTAAGAAAAGTCATTGAAACATAACTTCTGAAGATTTGACTTATTGAATCATGAGTGACACAGAGAGAGAGGCAGAGACACAGGCAGAAGGACAAGCAGACTCCCTGCAGGGAGACTGATGCAGAATTTAATCCCAGGACCCTGGGATCATAACCTGAGCCAAAGGCAGACACTTAACCACTGAGCTACCCAGGTGCCTCAAAACACCCCCTTAACAGATGCTAAAACTAAACCTAACTAGACTCTGAACATGACATCTTGAAATAAATAAAGCAATATGATACATTAAAAAACTTACAAAACTCTGTAGACATAAAAATAATTTGCCCCATAAAGCTCAATGCTGAGGTCTGGACATCTTTTCACAGTTTAAAAGACTCCAGAATTGAATCATGGTATAAAATGCAAGGCAAGTACAAATAAACCTTTTAAGTGTTCTGTTTTGTTTTAAATATGAGTGATACAATCACTAAATGAAATAATCATGATTTGTCAAAGCATGAAATACAGTTCCAGCACGCTTCAATAATGTAAATGAAAGTAGGATCTCTGAGATCCCTGATCTCACTACGGAAATCCCAGTGAATCGTGGCTGCAATTACCCCTCGCCCCAATTCTGAACACAATAGAAATGCTTCCTAGGTTTACCTCATAATTTAAAGCCCTTGAGGAGATTCAAAAGAAAGGCTAGAACCCCATTCTTCCTAACTCACAAATGGGTGGATTTTGCTTTTTGTCTGCTTTTAGTCAGGAGAAATTGCAAGAGTCACGGATGCTGCTTGCAGACTGTGGAGCCAGAGAACTCTGATGCCTCTGAGACCCCTTGGGAGTACTGTCCCAGGGTTTGCCTAAGGTCACTTATTCTCTCTCATATTTCCATAAATACCAGGAAGAGGTAAACACTAAGAAAGAAAGAAAAAAAGAAAGTCACCAGCATAGGAAAAGTATGCTAATGAGGAAAAATAAATTGGAATTAGGAAAAGAAAAGTTTTAGTCTAAATATCAAGGGGGAAAAAGTGACTTACTGATAATAAACCCACAGGATTAGAGTACTGAGTGATTTCTAAAAGACATAATAATCTCAAAACCATTTAAAACTAAATGTTTATGAAAAAGTACAGATACTTTTTTTTTCTTTTAAAGATTTTATTTATTTATTCATGAGAGATACAGAGAAAGAGAGGCAGAGACACAGGTAGAGGGAGAAGCAGGCTCCATGCAGGGAGCCCAACACAGGACTCGATCCCGAGTCTCCAGGATCACACTCTGGACTGAAGGTGGCGCTAAACCGCTGAGCCACCTGGGGCCTGCCCAAGCACAGATACTTTTAAAAGGGCCAAGGCTCCAGTAGCTCCTAGCGGAGAATGTAGCTCTTAATTATACACATAGTTTTATGACTTAGCATTTTCTGGGATCTTCTTTGACACAAAAAATCCCTAATATTTGCACGATTCTTACAATTTGCCAGTCAGTGCTCTAAGCACTTGAGATACATTAACTTATATTTTCCTCACAGTAATTACAATTATTTTGTTCATTTTTACAAATGAGAAACTGAGGTACCGAGAAGCTAAGTAATTTGCCAAAAGTCACACCAGCAACTGAACAGTGGAAAGATTCAAACTGGAATATGACATGTGTACTCTCGTGTGGAGATGTGCAAAATCAATATCTTGGTTTAAAATATCAAGTTATATTATACAGCCAAATTCATCCTTGGGCAATTGTTATCCTTTTGCATGACCAAATGAGGCAAAATTATGAAACACTTAAAATTTATCTACTCTGCACCTTTTGCTGTTCATCTTTTGAGACCAGTCTCTCCTTAGAAAGCTCCTCCCACACTCCTTGCCAACTAGAATCTTCATTTTTTTTTTAACTTTCTTCATAACAAAACATATTAGGTGTAAAAATAATTTAATAAACAATGAAGGAAAAGTGATCATGACCTTCTAGTGTCTAGTTGGTGTTTAATGATGGTAGGCAATAATAATAGTAAGGCAGTTCCTCTTCCCAAAATATTTTATTGACTTTTGAGCATCAGAAGTTCTAAAATTCGGTGTAGATGGGCTTAAAACCTTCACAGGGCACCTGGTGGCTCAGTGGGTTTGGCAGCTGACTCTTGATTTTAGCTGAGGTCGTGATCTCTGGGTCGTGAGATGGAGCCCCATGGCAGGCTCACACTCAGCACAGAGTCTGCTTTGGTTTCTCTCTTCCTCTCCCACCCTTCAAAAAATAAATACAATCTTCAAAAAAATTTACATTGGTCCTTGCATAACTGAAAAAATAACTTTACTGTTATGTAGTACAGTTTGCAAAGCTAATCTCACTTGCCTGTGCTCAAGTCAGTTGTAATGAGAGACAGAGATGGAAAAAAGACATGGATAGTATTGCAGAAGATTAAAACAAAGGCTAATGTACCTTTTGAATGGGAGTGGGGAAGTAGAGGCAATTTCTGGGGCAGGGGGTGGAAAGAGTGAGGAAAGACATTCTACACAATTGAATTTCAACACCACAGCATTCCATGAAACCCAAGAGCCAGCTCAGCAGGGAACATCTGCCAGTTGCTTCCAAATGAAGGAGAATCATTCTTCCAATGAGAAAACAGTGATGAAGGATCATCTTGGCCTGGGAATAAAATTGAATTTTTACAGTGCCAACATTAGGCTTATTTTTAAAACATCCCCTCAACATTTGTATGTGCGGCGAGAGAATGAGGAGCAGGAAGGCAGTTCCTCAGAATTAAAAGCATATTGTAAAAATAGTTCCATTAAGGAACTAACTTAAAATACAGAAGTTTTATTAGGTTGAGCCATATAATACTGCCATTTTTGTAAAACAAAAAAAAAAGGTCAAATAGAGGCAATATCACGTGGTTCAACCTAAAAGAATGTCATACTAATCAATATACAGCTATAAATCATATTACCTAATATTTGAAGTTGTGCTTGTTATAAAGTGACTTTCTAATGGTCATACAACTGGCAAATGGAAAGTTTTCTGACTAGTAAACTCTCCTTTTAATAAACCATAAGTGCTTTCCCTACAGTGTTTATTCATTCAGCAAATAGACAATATTTGAACATTTACCGTGTGCCATGCCTGGTGCTGAAGCGCATTGTTTCATATGGAAGAATCACTTGCTATTTTTTTATCCAACTGTTGGCCCCAAAGAACAATCAATTGGAAAGACCTGAGTTTGTCCAGTGGGAGTCAGATCAAACTTGTAGGGGGGACAAATGCTGATAAGAAATGACAAAGAGGTCGTGCAGACCTCATAATGAGATTTGTCCATTTTTTTTCAAGAAAACACGTGATTTTCAGGGTGCCTGGGTGGCTCAGTCGTTAAGGGTCTGCCTTCAGCTCAGGTCATGATCCCAGGGTCCTGAGATTGAGCCCCACATCGGGCTCCCTGCTTAGCTGGGAGCCTGCTTCTCCCTCTCCCTGTGCCCCTCCCCCTGCTCATGCTCTCTCTCACTCTCACTCTCTTTCAAATAAATAAAATCTAAAACAAACCAACAAAACAAAACAAAAAAAACTCAAAACACTTGTGCATTTTAGATGTCATAAGGAGCAGAGAAAGGCAGGCCAGTCTGGGCAGGCACAGCTTTCAAGAAGACCATCCAGTCCTGCCTTATAGTCACAGCATACGCTGCCTGAAGAAAACCTGTCATGGGATGGGCCAGTAAAGCTGGAGGTGGAAACAATCCTCTCTAGGGTAGTGGGATGTAGGCTTTGGACCAGCAGCATCAGCATCACCTGGGTATTCTTTTAGAAATGCACATCCTCAGGCCCAACCCCAAACCTGCTGAATCAGAAACTCTTGGGGTGCGGCCCAGCAATCTGAGTTTTCCAAGCCCCTCAAGAGATTTGCTGGCACAACAGGTTGAGGAGCACTATTTTAGGGAAAAGGAGAAATCCTGCTGGGGATTAAGGAGGTTAGAGGAGTACTGGAACACAAAGTGTGTGTGTGGTGGTGGGGGGGAGGATGCTCCAGTCAGAGATACAAATCTATTTAATTCCCCATTTGTTATATGAAAATATGAGCTTTTATTGGGCACCAGCTGAAATAGAAATGCAAATAATAGAAAAATAGAAATACAAATAACAGAACTATAGAAATACAAATAAGAAGGGAAAAATAGAAATACAAATCACAACACTTCTGAGCGCTTGCTTTGTCCCCAGGGAATGGCTAAGTACTTCACACAGGTTCATTTACTCCACAAGACAACCTAATAGAGCAGCTGCTTAGCAGATAAAGAAACTGGGGAGAACTAAAATAACTGAGAAGTTAAATAACTTCCCATTGTCCATGCATCGAACAGGTCATGGAACTAAATCAAAGTGAGGCAGTCTGATTCCTCTTCGCCATCTCCCTGTAGTTCACAAGACACCCCAATGCCTCAAGAGCTCTCATTCCCAGTATGAAAACATGCCCATTCCCCATACATTGTTCAATGAAAAGACCGTAGCTCCCACAACAAGGTGAGAGAAAAGAAGGATGTACACCCTCTTTGCTGAGCTCCCACACAAACCAAGTACTTTAACCGTTTAATTTAGGGAACAGCATCCATCAGAGAACAAAGGATGTAGCTCCACCTAGTGGGTAAATGTCTCCATTTATTTAGAAAGGCCTTTCAGTCGTGCAAAGAGCACAGTAATGAAAATAGAAGCTACTCCTGACAAATCACTACAAAGCTGGCCAACCCAGCTAGGAGTGGAGAGTTGGTTCAAGAAGCGAGCTCAGCTGTATTCCTCTTGGGTCATGACCCTGCTCTGTGAGCTGCCTGTGCAACAGCCCAGTTTGGAGGAACACAAGAAAGGACACGCCCAGCTAGGATCTGTAAATGCAGAGAAGGCCAACTCTCTGTAAATGCAGAGAAGGCCATCCGACGACTTTTTCTGTGGGTCTCACTGTAAGGATAGTAAAGAAGGATTATGCGTGTAAATAGAAAATGCTAATTCTGCTGAGCTACAACAAACCCCAGTTAGACTTCATTGAAGAAGACACCTTTCATCCTCTGCACACTCTGCTAAGAAAAGTAGAAGATTGCAGATAAAGACATGCAACGCAGGACAGTGAAGCAATTTGCCTTAGTCCGTTTTGTGACAGGAAAATTACAGTGACGGATTTTACCAGGTTTAATCTGACTACAGATCCAGAGCTTACCAGGAAAGGGAGCCATTGCTCCTGGAGTATGCTCCAGAAGTTGTTCAGGTTCTGCAGGTAAAACTGCAACTTCCTGTTATCCCATGATCTGCCCCCAACAGATAAAATTCCAATCCGCTTTTCCAAGCCACCCACGGCAGCGGCGCTTTCCAAAGTAAAGAAACTATTTGCTGTATGGTAATGGGGTTCTATGTTTCCTCAAGCTTAGGAGAGGCACCTGATTTAAGAACACAAGGTCAGTCGACTGAATCCAGAACTGGCCATTGAGGTGAAGAATCTCCAAAGGAAGGGTCTGCTCCACTCTGTTTGCTCAGGTATTTGGCCATGGGTCATTTCATTCTTTTTTTGCCAGAGAACCTAGTAGAACTGGCAATCGGTGGAACACACAACAGGAAACCTTAACCTGGAGCAAGTGCTGTGCTTCTCACAAACCCTTCTCTCTTAATTCACGCCCTAAACTAATGAACCCAAAGCAGGCTGTTTGGGTCAGTGTGGCAACTTCAGTAACCAGTATTTAAGATATCCAAAATAACATGTCTCTGAGGAGAGCTAAATATCCATTGTAATTTTCTAGTATAATTGGAGACAGTTCCTTCTTATTGGCCAGCTTCACCAGTCCAGGGAAATGAGGTCTCTTTTAGGCCTTTATAGACAAAAAAAGAACCATCTTTTTCTGTCTCCTCCTTGGCACGCATGTCTGGGTGTAGTGCCCTCAGGCCCCTCCCTAGTTCTAGAGGTCCCCTCCCGTCTCTCTAAGGTCTGATACTTCCCTTCAGCAATCAAGGATACATTTGGTGGCCAGGCGGACAGAGGCTCTGGGAGTTCAAGGAGACCTAAGACTTGGTCTCTGCTCCCGAGGAGCCTAAATTTTTATCTCTGGGATTGTTCTTACCTGCTCAGCTGCTGGCTTGTCTGGCTCTGAGGACTGCGGATCATTAGTGGGGTTCCTCTGCCTCTTCTCCCGCCCCTCTGCCCCCCTCCACCACCGCAAGGGGCTCTACAGCAGCTCCGCCCTGGATTTTCCCATGGTTTCCCAGCACACTCCTAACTATCACCTCTGCCATTGCTTTTATGCTGAGCTGAGCCAGGGCCACTGTGGGATCTTCGCTGGTGATTTTTCTTGTTTGCTGTTGCATCCCCATGGCATTGGCTGCTCCCTCCTTGGCAATGGGAAAGACTGCTTCTACTTTTGTACTATTTTGCAGACACAGGCGCCAGATGGGGGGCAGGGAGAGACATAGGGGTAGAGACACCAGTCACTGGCAAATGTTGGTTTTCTCTTCAGTTCTGGAAAGTCAGGAAACTAAGGAGCTGTCGTCCAGTCCCCCTGTTCCACAAGGGGCCCCTGCCCAGACTCGGAGAGCAGCTGCAGTGCCATCCTGACCTCAGCCCGAGGAGGCAGTGTCCTCACAGCCCTGCCACCCCCACCACAGCTAGCAGCCAGCACCTAGCTCCTACTCCGGACACCCTTTTCAATCACAGAGTTCATGCTTATCCTTGCACTTGCAGCTCTCCTCCCCACCTAGACAGGATTTTCTTTATCACTCTAATTTGACAAAGATGTGCCTCTTTCAAGGTCAAACCTGGGAGGGAGAGAAGGAAGAAAATTTCATTTTTCCTTTCCTCCTTTCTGAGCTACACAGTGTGTTTCTCCTGGACTCAGAAGACAGGTGGTTAATGTGATTGTGGGCTTGCCCAGGAACCAAATGGCCATTTATTTATTAAAGATGTATTTATTTGACAGAGAGAATCTCAAGCAGACTTCCTGCTTACTACGGAGCCTAACATGGGGCTCAGTCCCATGACCCTAAGATCATGATATGAGCCGAAATCAAGAGTCAGCCAGCCATCCCCAGAACCACCATTTATAACCCCACTCCTTAGGAGAAATGGCAATGCCTAGAACACGGATTCAGGCACCTGGAGAAAGTACACCTATTAGTGATTAAAGGGATAACCGCAAGGGTCACGCTGCCTTCTGATGTATAAACTTTCAAAATCAAAGTGTATGAGTTGGGGACTTCTTTTATTTAGGCACTGATTGAATGATCCTCTACACCCAGTGAAAATAAAAGATTAAAGACAGCCTGAAAGGAAACTTTGTTATAGAGGACTTCAAATGTGAGATGGGAGAAGGAGAGGCAAACTGCAGTTCCCAGGCCATAGGCAGCAGACAGCCCCATACCGGAGGTACAGAAGTTGACCTCTGACATCCCAGGTAACTACAATCTTGCCCTGTACAAGATTTGGTCCTTCCTCTGTACGTCAGGATAATAGCAATTGCCAGCTTCATACCTTGCTTTGAAAGGATGCTGACTGCCTTAGATCATTGGGGGGAAAAGCTCTAGTCTAAATTCCAAAAGAAAATTAGATACTTAAACCTTAATCTTTTTCTCTCCTACTGTAGTATGTATTATGTGGACACAGACAAAATATCTTTCAATGAATTTCAAAGTTCATTGTCCTTTGGAATAAACATCAAATTCTTTAACATGGTCTTCAGGGCCCTGTAGGACCCTATACATATTACTGGCTTCCCAATCCTTGTGTTATATCCTCTTTCAGACCCTCCCAGGCACCATGTTACTTCCTGCCCCAGGGTCTTTGCACAGTCGTTCCCTCTGCCTAAAATTCACTTACTCCTCTACAACTGTCCACAGCCGTCTTTCACCCAATGAAGGGTTACTCACTCATCAGTGCCCAGCCCAAATGTCACCTCCTCCAGGACTCCTTCTCCAACCCTTGACATTGATTGAACCCCACTTCCTGCCACCATATACTTTCATAGCCCCCCTTGCCTTCTAGTGCTTTTCATAAGGAAAAGTAAGTAATAAATTAGATAATGGACTGATTTGTGCCTGCCTCCCCCCTCCATGCCAGCAGAAACAATTGCAAATAAAGACAGCCAAATTCTGAAATGAAAGAAGAAAGAAACATTGGAGCCCTAAAACAAATGTGAAAGAAACCTCCCTCAGGCCACACCTTCTACAGAGAGATGATACTTCATAGAATCAAAAACACAAATTCTGGAGTCGGACTGCCTGGACTGTCATCTCAGCTCTGCCACGTAACAATTGTGTGATTTGGAGAAATTCGCACAGCCTGTCTTTTTTCAGACTCCTTCTTTGTAAAAATGAACTATCTGTACCATGTAACCTCTAAGCTCTGCTATATTTGTTTTTGGTTTGGGTTTTGTTTTGTTTTGTGTTTGAACTTTCAGCCAGATGGTAGGTTACGTGAAGACATGACGTGCTTGGGATAAGCTTGTATGTCTTGCCCGGCCTCACAGAGTTCTCTGTCCATGGTTTAGAGTTGTGGAGCTTATTTCAGTCCTTTGAAATGTCAGTATGAATTCAATGCTCTGTATGAAGCTGATGTCTATGGGGATCTTTGAAACTGTTTTGGGGGACGCGTGGGTGGCTCAGTGGTTGGGTTGCTTGCTGCCTTTGGCGCAGATTGTGATCCCGGAATCGGCATCGAGTCTCACATCAGGCTCCTGCAAACAGCCCACTTCTCCCTCTGCCTATGTCTCTGCCTCTGTCTCTCTCTCTTATGAATAAATAAATAAATCTTTTTTGAAAAAATAAACTGTTTTGGCATATAACTATTACTTTTATTTTCAAAGCAGTGACTACAATATGATCTTGATACTATGGAGATAACAGATTTATTTTTGCAGAAATTATTTTTGCATCTATTATCTTTGTCTTCCCTAATGTTCTTTTTCTCTTCAAACCCAAAAATGGGAACATAGATCATCATTCTGAATAGGATACTTTCCAAAATGTTCATGTGGTATGATATAGATACAGATATATAAATATCTGTGTGTGCATACACACACACATATACCTATATCTGAAAATGTACATACACACACACACACACACACACGTGTGCATAATCTCACCTTATTTTGCCCTGACAACTTTATTTACCAGAAAGCACTATCAATCTGTTGAGAGCACCACTCAACATAATTACAATCAGAAGGATCCAAATTCTGACACTGCAATCACTCAAACTTTGGATTTCTTCCTAAGTCCTAATATTCAAGTGTCTTCATGACCAGCCACATCTACCCAAAATACACAACGTGAAGTGAAAGAAGACAGACAGTGTGAGTGCAGCTCAGATCATTATATTTCATAATTGGCTGTTCCCTGCACAATCCAGTATAGGAGGGCAGCTCAGCAATGCTGAATGTCGTTCCCACCACATATTACTGGTCTTTCCTGCTCTTAAAAGCATATAGATATGCATAAATATTTAGAATGAAATGCAGTAGCCTGCATAATTAGATCAGTGGAAAAGCAGGGAAACAGAATTGAGGTTGTTGCTCAGTACTAGGCCCAGCTGTTTCAAATTGGTGGCCATAGGACCAGTTAGGGAATGACACCATCTGATCTTCCCCATGGCTGCAAGGGGTAAATTGACCACATGACAATCCAGGATAACCTAGGGTCTCAAACATCCTCGGTCCATAAATTCTACTAGCCTGCTTGCCTCCACACTCGATGCACATCTCTCTAGCTGCTTGTGGTAGTTCAAATATAAAGGCAGGAACAAAGACTGGGTAGAGATTTGCTAATGACAATTTACTTAAGTCCAGGTTTGTCACCTGACTCATTTGTCCCCTTCAATGAATGATTCCACCTGATATTTCTGCAACATAACATTTGCTTTTATTTGTTTCAATTTAACTACCAGAGATTTTAAATGATTTTGCTTATATTTTATCCCCCAGTTCATGAGATAATTTATTACCTGATATCTACAAAGTGACTCCACTTACTATTATTATAACCATGTCATTCTTCCAAAGCTTCACCCTGGAATATTATGACAAAATACCAAGAACATAATTTTAACACACATAAAAATTATTACCATGCAGCTGTGCAAGTATTTCTTTCCTGTCCTGAGGTCCACAATCAATTCTATTTGTGCATGCTACGCAAAGAGAGTAATAATTTAACACTCCTTGATTTTTTTTTTCTTTTTCCTGAAATCTATTCAGGAGGTAGTAAAAGGCCGCAAAAACCTAAGCTTTGTGCCAAATATCTGCAACAGTCTTTCTGCAAAAACTCAAATGAAATAATTAAGAAGCTGCTTAAGCAACCATTTGCCACAAACCAGATTGAGGGATTTGAAATATGTACAAATATTTTTAAATAACCCCCCAAAGGGGAAATTCGTACTAATAAGTGAGGACTAGAGCAGCTCCGGCTGCCGCTCTGCATCCTGGGAGTACATATGAGTAAATACAAACACATTCCAACATTTTTCTTCTTCCCTAAGGTATCTGAAAGAAAAACTCTGATGTTAACTGCTACAGATCTGGGGCAGAGCCTTTTCTAATAAGATTTCATAATCTTCACAGCACAATACTCTCTATGTTAGAGCAATCCCACGACTCATAATTCCCCAGCAGTTAGTGTGCTAGGGTGAACTTCTGAGTCTCAGATAACATTAGGCTGTGGTTTATGCCCTGATTGATAACATAGTCAATGGAGGCAACCTGTCCCAGAGAAAGGATCCAAAAAGCTTTGCATAGTGTTTACGATACAGATAACCTCCTGGCTGACATCTGTGGAGGAAAACCTTTGATGGATGAAAGAGGCTATAAGATCCTGTGCACCCAGATAGCTCTGGTGAATTTCTCGTATATCACTCTTTAGACAATTATAGCACTTTCGTCATTTTATTTGGTCACAAAGGCTTAACTGATTTTTGTAGCAATATGTTTTGCAGAGAGTATTTGATAAATATAATGAAATCATTTTATGCTAGATCCCAGGGGACAGGTCAGGAAAACACTGTTAAAAAACAGTGTTTCTTGTTATACATCATATTAGGCCCTGTACTGTTCCTGGAGCCTGAGCCTAACTGGAATGTTTAAGAGCTTCCCTGACGGATGTATCCTCTAATTCCTTGCTACTCAAAGTGTGCCCCCCGCTCCCCGACCCCAGCATCAGCATCAGCATCAGCACCAGCATCAGCAGGGAATCTGTTAGAAATGCAGACTCTTAGGTCCTACCCAGATTTACTAGAGCAGAAGCTGAATGGTAACCAGATCCCCGGATGTTCCTATAGGTACTAAACTTGAGAAGCACTCCTCTATTGCATCTTAGAGCAAGTTGCAGGCACTCACTGAAGTCAGTGAACAACAGGAGAGAAAGGGATGGGGCCACCCAGTAACCAGTTTCTTTTACCTCTCTTCCCTCTAGCATCCTTTCCATGCTATTTTGCCATTGGCTAGCAGTCTAAGACCTAGATTTGAAATGGTTCGACTGGGTCACAAACTATTTGCGAGCCAGTAAATACACAGTGAGGTCATGAAAAAAAGGAAGAGAAGGCACTTTTAGAGAACCCGGTCAAAGAATATTAGGCCGAAAATCCTTAAATTCACTTACAGCTGTTTAGTGAGGGTGGTGTGGGCAGAGCAGAACTCCACATACTCCAAAGTCGGCCAGCCTTTCAAATATACCTCTAATATTCAAACTTTAATCTACCATGATTCAATCCACTCTTAAAAGGCTTCTCCAGCCTCTTAGAGAATATCCTGACTAAAATAATGAGTTTTTACATACAAAAGGCTAGTGTGATATATTTAAAGCAAAGAGAAACCAAAAAAAAGAATAAAATATTATTTAGATTCTGAATTTGGATGCATTCATAAGTGATAGAGAATGCAAGATCCATTAGCATGTGTGTCCTCTTCAGAGATTAATTATGACTTTGAAAGCCGCTTAACTGACTGAACGTGGAGTTTTTGAGCTGTCAAAGGAACTTCTTTAGACAATTTTAAAAGATCAATAACCAGTATAAATAGCATGCTGCCTATCAGCCTCCCCTAAAAACCAAGCGGAGTGTCACGTGCACAACGCTGGAGATCAAATTGGTCAGCCCCATGCAGGGAGTTGTTTCTGGAAAGCCCACTCACACAAAAGATAGAACCCTTTGCTGAAGAAGGAATCTTTAATCTCTAAGTAGCAGGCTTCTGGAATAGAAACTACTGAATTGTTCTATCGTTGGTAAAGGGACTATTCAACTTGACTGTTCCCTTACAATAGCAAGAAAGCCCAAAACTTACCAGGTCACGTTTTGTAGGAAATGAAAAATAACAGAATTTTATTTTATTTTACTTTATTTTATTATTTTTTATTTGATTTGATTGTTGAAGTCCTTGGGTCAATCAAGAACAGCTCAAGGGTCCTATCACTATTATGCATTCTATCAGGCCAGCTGGCGGCCAAGCTGGATACAAGCACAGTGCTTCCGTAAATGGATAGAAACATCTAACATGAATGATAGAGCTCAAATCTTTTCAAAGCAATTATATTAACATGCAAAAGATCATTCAGCCAAGCTGTCATAGGACCACAACCAAAGATTTTAAAAAAAAAAATGTTGTTTATTGTGTTTTTTCTTTCCCTCTAGCATTATCGCACTTGATGAAATTGAATAACATCTAAGATATATCTTTATAGTGTTTACACTTTACAAAAGCACAGTCACCTACTATTTTAGTTAATGCTCAGAGTATCTCTGTGATAAATGTATTAATATCCCTGTGTTATAGATGAAGAAACTCAATTCCCAGAGCTCTGCCCAACATCTCAGGGGTAACAAGGGAAAGAGATACTGTGGTTCCTTCATAGAGGGAGGTCAATGCTATACTTAATTAAGAAGGAGATATATGTTAATGGTATCTCCCTAATCCCACCAGAGGAAATTCAAATTTTGCAGGAAAATGTACAGAGGTGAATAGTAAATAAAGAAATCAAGAATTCATGCAGTGTCATTTTCCAGAGTATTATGGCTGTGAAGAGTTTTATTCTCTAATCTTAAAATGCAACGTCTCTCTCTCTCAAGTCATATTCATCACTCAGAATCCAATGTAAGTCCCTCCTCCTCCTCCTTAAGCCTTGTCTGCACACCAGTCAGAAGTGAATATTCTTTCCCTCAAATTTAGATGGCAGGAATATTGGCCAAACATGATCATGATATCATGCCTTGTGTGATTATTAGTCATGTCAGCCATGGGGCTTGCCTGCCTATTTTGGTTGGTCCTTTTTTTTTAAATATTTTATTTATTTATTCATGAGAAACACAGAGAGAGTTACCTACCTATTTTGAGTGTAACCTTTCAAGTGCAGGAGCTATATCCTATGGGTGGAACAATGTATCCTCTTCATGGACTCTGAAGTCAACCATATTCTAGATTCAAATCCTAGTATCTCCCCTTCACAGCCATGGAAACTTCCTTACACTTCTCTGACACTGCTTAATATCAAAATGTCTATAATTTTCATTAAAGACCTCAGGTTATCAGAATGCCAAATAGTTTAAGTTCTAACTCAAAGCAGGGGCAGCTAACTTGCTGTCAAAAATGTATAGTGCAAGTGTGGCCCATTTCCATTCTAACCCAAAGGGCCACGTTCTAGAAGTAGCCCCTGCATGTCCTTCTCTTATTGATATCTTTATCCATGACAGATCTTTTCACTGGTTTACATACTAATCCTGTGCCATTATCCACCAAAAGAACCTAAGTATTCAGCATATACACATAGGCTTAGGTGAGTTTGTCATGTTTTCTTATCTTTAAACAATGATAAAAATATTTGTCTTTCAGAGACACTGTGTAGGTACAACTGAGATAATAAGTTTAAACAATTAGCCACTCATTCCATAGAGTTTACTCTCTTTCTATGAGATGACTATGTTACACCTTCCCATCTGTTCTCCAATATCCAACATCTTTTTCTCTCCTTACTCTTAGCAGATGAACTTGCTTCCCTGTTCACTAAGAAAGTAGGAGTAGCACAAAACGACTTCTGCCCACAAAACCACTATGTCTACTACTCTAATTGCATCTGAACACCTAGCATCTGGCTACCATCTTGTTACTCTGGTGATAGGTCTATGTTCTGATCTAATGCCAGCCCCTCCACATGATCTCCAGATCCCGATCACCTCTCACCTACACAAGCACATCACTGCAATCACCACCCCCTTCTTTAATCATCAGTTTCTTCCCTCCCTATCAATTACATAAATTTGCCAAAAATTTTCCATGTTGTAGCTTTGATTCCAGTGAATAATATTAATAAACCCTCATTGGATTCCACATCCAGCTCCATTTTTCTGCTCTCATTTACAAGAAAAATACTCAAAAGAATTATCTATACTCTTGCCTCTAATGCTTTACCTCCTCATCTTGAGGCCATTTGCTCAGCCTTTTTTACCCCAGCACTCTGAAAGATAGCTCTCTCCAAACTCTTCTGTGGTCCTCAATGCTAAATAGTTAATTCTCATTCTAATTCTCAGGTATTAGAATTACCAAGAACACTTGATATAGTTGATCACTTGTCATTTCTTTTTTTTTCTTCCAGCTTCACTGAGGTATGATTGGTAAATAAAAATTGTATATATTGAAGGTATACAATGTGATGTTTTGATGTGCATATACTTTGTGAAATGATTACCAAAATCAAGCTATTCAATGTGCCTATCATTTCACATAGTTACCTTTTTTGATGAGAACAATTAAGAGTTACTCTCTTGACTCCTAACTCTGGGAAACAAACAAGGGGTAGTAGAAGGGGAGGTGGGGGGGCGGTGACTGGGTGACGGGCACTGAAGGGGGCACTTGATGAGATGAGCACTGGGTGTTATACTATATGTTGGCAAATCGAACTCCAATAAAAAATATACAAAAAAAAAAGATATACTCTCTAGGCGTATTTCTAGTACACAATTTCAGTATCAGTAATACTCACCATACTGTACAGTAGATATCCAGGCTTATTTATCCTACAGAGCTGAAACTTTATATCCTTTAACCAATATTTCCCCACTTCCCACATGCCCCCATTCCTGGTAAATACCATCTCACTTTCTCCTTCTAAGGGCTCAACTTTCACTTTTCCTTTCTTGAGATGCTTCATCCACTTGGCTTCAGGGTCACCACACATTTAAGACTGTCCTTTCTACTTGACTGGCCAATCCTTCTCCAGATCCTTGGCTGATTTTTTCCTCTTTCCTCTGTGTTACATGTTAGGGCAGCAGGGTTCAGACCTCACAGCTCCCCTCTACCTTCACTCACTGTCCAGGGGATCTTATCATCATATCACCTCTCTTCAAGTAGACACTGATATGCTGATAAGCCCTCCTAATTTACATCTCCAGCTGGATCTACTGCCTTGAATCCAGGCTCATTTCTTCCATCTGCCTTGACATCTTCTTTTAGATGGCTAGAAAGTATCTCAAATTTAGCATGCATAAAAGTCAAACTTCTCATCATCTTTACTATCCTTATGTCAGTATACAGCAACTCTATTTTTCCAGCTGCATGGGCCAAAAGACCTTGGAGTCATCTTTGACTTGACATTTCTCTTTCTCCCACACCCCATGTCCAATTTATCAGCAAGTCCTGTTGGCTTTTACTTCAGAATCCTGCTTCTCCTGAGCTTGATCTTTCTCATCCTACCATCAATTCTATCTTAGGTTGTTGTAAAGCCTTCTGACTGGTTTCTCTGCTTCTCCCTGGCCTCCATAGAATCATTTCTCTACACAGGAAGCAAGATGATCCTATTAAAAGCTAAATCTGACCTTGTCAAAGCTCTGTTCAAACAGCCTAAAATCCTATCAGTGATCCATGAGGCCCTATAATCTGACCCCATAACCCCTTCACCCAGTTTCTCTAACCTCATGTCCCCTTATTCACCTCTCTCCAATTGCACTGGCCCTCCTGCCATTCTGGCAAGCCCAGAATATTCTTCCCTTGGCACTTTGTGCTCCCTCTTCTCTCTGCCTGAAAATGTCTTCTCTCAGATTTCTTCATGGTTTTCTTTTTCACTTTATCAACAATAGCCATTTTATTTACCTCATAACCAGGGAGGTCTCTGCTAATTCTCCCATATGAAAAACACCCCTCCAGATTCTGCATCACCCTTTCTTTGTTTCCCAAAAGACTTTATCTCATCTGACATAGGATATACTGAACACATTCATGGTTTCTGTATCTCCTCATTAAAATGTTTATTGATTGATTGATTGAATGAATGAATGAATGAATGAATGAATAGCAGGTATTCTGTAACTTTCATTCTTGCCATCATCATCCTTGTTCTTCAAAACCACACCCCAGGGCCTTGCCCAGGAGATGTACATGATGGTTCATTATTGATGGCATACACGTCATGAATGCATGGTGATAAACATAAATTTCTGCTTCCTTCTAACTGTTCCTAGATTTGTAATCCCATGGTTTATACAGAAGTCAGTGCAGAGTAAATTTTATAGCAATAAAAGACCCCCTCCCCATTTAACAGTTATAGAGGAGGAGGAGGATTATGAAGATTTTTTTAAAGCAAAAAAGCACAATAGTACACATTGAACAGCACATGGAAATGTTTTTTTCTTCCTTTAGATAATCTATAGTAGTTACTCTGGCCTAAAAATAGTGAAACTAACCATTTGGTCCTAATAAAATTTTCTAATATGATGGCATCTTTTTAATATGGTCCTTAACAAAAATTACAGTGCACATAAAAAATAGTTAAAATCTTCTCTGTTTTGCCTCCTGTTCAAATGCTTCCTGCCATACAAACCCAGTGTGAGAGACAATGCAAACCTTTTACCATTAATTAATAATTATTTTATTCATGATTTACTGGACCACAACCCTTTTCTAGTTGTATTATGTCATCCTCCACATTTGCTTCATTTTCATAAAGCCCTATTAATAAATTCTTCATGATCCCAAATAACCATAACGATTAAGCACATAATAATTGTAAATTGAAAATCTATGTATGGGATTAGCTCAATTACTCATTTTGTGAATAATTCAAGTCCCCAAAGAAACTTACATTCCATTCCTGTGTTATTTATTCTGGAATTGTAAATACAGTAACACTTCATTCATGTGAGTTCCACCAAACTGGAATTTGAAGAAATGCAGACAAGGTAAAAGCTGAAGGTTATTTTTTATTATGATGCTCTTCTTAACTGGTTGAATAATTTTGTAGTCAAACAAACATAAAAGAAACAAAAATATTTGAGAATACACAATTTTGCAGAACTCCCAGAAATATTAGGAATAAGATTTCGTTTTGTTTTTAAGGCAAAAAGCACTTAAATGTCTATTCAGTTACTTTAGCATCATTTAATAAAGTATCCAAACTAATAGCAGGATCCTTTCAACTCTGAATGAATGGTAACCTCAACTCTTTGATTTTATTATTTTAGTCTATAAGTACTTGCACTAACCACTAGGCACTAACACTGTAGCCTGTGCTACACTGTAGTTTAAAAGTAATTACCTGGGGGCTACTGGGTGGCTCAGTCAGTTAAGCACTGACTGGATTTCATGATCAGGTCATGATCTCAGGGTTGTGAAATTGAGCCTCCTTGGGCTCCATGGTGGGCATGGAGCCTGCTTAAGACTCTCTCTCCCTCTTATTCTGCCCCTACCCCCCCCAAATTCACCCCCCTGTAACTCTCTAGGAAAAAAAAAAGAGAGAAGTAATTAACTGAATTTCTATTAAAATAAATCCCATAATTCAACATGCTTGATATTTTAGACTAGCTCTTCCTCATCTAATCTGAGTAATGTTTTAGTACATAAGAATGTTGTATGTGCCCAAGAAACATTTTAAGAATTGCTAACATTTTTTTGAAAAATACATTCAGTTGCATTTACTCTTGATGAAATTTTGTTTTCGATTTAAAGCAAGCACATTTTAGTCAATTTGCTTTGGTGCGTTGGAGACATCTATTTGTTTACTTAGTTAACTTTGTTAATACAAAATTAATAATATTCTATATATTCTATTATATTGTAAATATTCTATATTTCCCTGCAAGAAACATTAGCATTACATGTAATGTTAATACTTAGTGTGAGTTCAATGAGGACAGACTTTCAAAGCTGATAACTAACTTGGAAGACATTGCTTTAACCTTCCTGCATTAAAAAAAGATGCAAAATATTTCTCCTTATTGACACTGAATATTTATTAATTCACTATTTATTGGCTTGTTTGTTCTTTTCATTATTTGAAATGCCTCAAGGAGCCATCATATCCACAGATCAAATAATTTAGGCACAAATCGTATGAATTAAAACTATCTCAGCAGACACAATGGTGGTATGTAGGAAAAAATTATATTTTGCACCTGATGGTCAACAAACTAGCAGTTTGCTTTTCCAGAAGGGAAGGGAATTTCAGTGACAAGGGTCTTCTGAAACCTTCTGCGTCTGCTTCCCTGAGATTCAAAAATGGCCTTGTATGTTCTCTCAGAGCCTCAAGGCTTGAAAGTCATCCAAAAGCCAGGGACCAATCTAAAGTAGATTGGCTTATACCCAAATTTAATGAAACTTCCTTAGAGGAAACTGATTTCCCTCATTATCCTTTATGTAGATAATATGTGGAATTAATTCTCCTTCACTAAGTTATCATTACATCAAGCAGACAAACAGATATAATGTTATTAAAAGTAATGGAACGAGTTCATTCACTGTTAACTTTAATGGTTTTTATCCTCTCAGGTGTCCCAGAGAAATGCCTCTGTCTCACCACTTTAGCAGATTTAAGGTCAGGGCTAAGGTTACCAAATTTCATGCTCACTAGAGAAGGCTCTGCTCTCTCTCAGGCCTTACTCCCTTGGAACTCTGAATGAAGCCAGGAGGAGCAGACATAACTATTCTAAAGACTTCTTTCCAACTGTGATGGTAACAGATACAGGTATGTGTTTCTACATACTTATTTTGCAAAGTAATTGCAAAATATTTTATTCTTACAAAGAAATTATACAGAGACATAGGTGAGATATTTAACTTTAACATTTAATATAAATTTTTCCTTTCTGGGCCTTGGAAATGGTATTTCTTTTGAAATATTCAGCAATCATACTTGCATACTTATTAATATTCAGAGTGAGTAAAGGCTGGACACCTTTACATTTTAAGCATCAATCTTGTTGTTCATTTTGCTGAAATAAAACCTAATCAACCTTTCTTTGCTGCAGAAAAGCTTTTACTAAGTATCTCTTGCTGTATTAAAAAAAAGAGAATTATAGAACTATAAGTGCAATGCAAGATATACACTTGCACACTGATATATATTCATATATACACACTTGCATATATTATATAAAATACATACATTGTATGTATATGTATTTTTATACAATATGTAACAGGCCATCACAGAAGCATGTAGAATATGTTACAGACCACCACAGAAACATGTACCTCTACTTCAGTTTTATTCATTCAACAAGCATTTATAGAACCCATATTATGCATTAGGCACTATATTAGCAAACAATAAGGATGTTGTGTCCTTACGAAGTTAATGATTGAAGAGAGAAGGCAAATTTATTTTATTTTTTTAAGATTTTATTTATTTATTCATGATAGACACAGAGAGAGAGAGAAAGGCAGAGACACAGGCAGAGGGAGAAGCAGGCTCCACGCAGGGAGCCGGACGTGGGATTGGATCCCAGGTCTCCAGAATCACTCCCTGGGCCAAAGGTGGCCCTAAACCCCTGAGCCACCCAGGCTGCCTGAGAAGGCAAATTTAAATATCTATAACTATAATTTAGTTAGATAACTGCTCTACAAAAAAGAAATTGTTGGCCTCAAAAAAAAAAGTTAGGGAGAAAAACAAGATTTTTCAACAAAATGTAGTAACAGGGACCAAATGTATCCTCCTGTTTGAAAGAACTAAATACCACACAAAATATGTAAAACTATGGTTGTCAATTCACTGAAAGCAAAGGGAAGAGATCTCTAAGAAACATGAAATGAGGGGAGCCCTATCACTGCCCCAACTTACTTTCTGAAGAAAATTTCTAGGACATGAGGAAATCCTGGCTGAGCCCAATGAACATCCTGAATTGAGAAGACAGAGTTAGTTCAGGGAAGTCAAGATACCTGGTGTTTATGGGGCAGAATACTGAAGGAGACAGATTCACAGAAAGAGAACTCCAAAGATCTGCAGATGGTCCCTCCTGAGTATTCAGTTAAGTAGCAAGCAGTGCATTCATGGGAGGAAACTACCTGAGGCCAGGGAAAGAACTATCCAAAAGGATTAAAGGTGACAGACAGTACCTAGGGATCACAAAGAGTCAGGATTAATGCCTACCCCCAATAACCAAAATGGAAAATCTCATGAGCTAACTAAAGAGTGGGAACAAATAAATACTGCTCTAGTCCTACATAACAAAGCTTAAAGGACAACTCAAAGGATTAAACCATCACTAAGTACTTCAACCACATTCAAGTATAAAGCTCAAGAACAGTTTTTAGAAATGCAACACCCAGCAATCACAATGCCTGGCATCCATAAAAAAATTACCAACTATGCAGAGAAGGAAAATACAACCTATACTGAGAAGAAAAAATGTCAACCAATCAAAACTAACCCAGATATGACATAGATGACATTTAAAAAGTTATTATAACTGAATTCTGTGTATTCAAGAGGCTAGAGGAATGATTGAACATTTAAATGGGAGATATAAAAAAGACCTAATTTGAATTTCTAGAAGTGAAAATTACAATGTCTGCTTTGTAGAATACACAGGCTGGAAATATGAGAGATGACATTTTCTCAGAAGAAAAGATAGTAAACTTGAAGACATAGTAATCAAAACTACAAAGTCAAACACAGAGAAAAAAGACTAAAAAAAAAAAAAAGGACAGAAACTCAGGGAAATATAAGACAATTATAAATGACCAATTACATTAGCAATTGGAGTTCCTGAAGAAAAGTGACAGAAAAAATATTTTTTAAAAATATGTTAGCTGAAAATTTCCAAATTTCATGAAAACTATGAACACACATATCAAAGAAGCTTAACAAAATCTAAGCACAAAATATATATAAAGAAAACTCTACATGATACATGTAAGCCAACTACTTAAAATCAATAAGGAAATATTAAAGCTGCTAGAGAAAAACATTATATGCAGAAGCACAAATATATGAGTGACAGCAGATTTGTTGGAAGCAATGAAAGCAAGAAGACAATAGAGAAACATCTCAAGTATTTTCAAAAAGTGAACCTAAAATTTTCTATTTACAAACTATTTTTCAAAAGCAAAAATAAATTAAGGATCTTTTTGAAATTTTTTTTTCTTTTTGAAAATTAAGACTTCATTTTTTAGAGCAGTTTTATATTTATAGTATCAAATTTTGTGCTAAAATAGTGCTTAGAATGAAACACCAGGACACCTGCACCCCGATGTTTCTAGCAGCCATGTCCACAATAGCCAAACTGTGGAAGGAGGCTCGGTGCCCATCGAAAGATGAATGGATAAAGAAGATGTGGTTTATGTATACAATGGAATATTACTCAGCCATTAGAAACGAAAAATACCCACCATTTGCTTCAACGTGGATGGAACTGGAGGGTATTATGCTGAGTGAAGTAAGTCAATCGGAGAAGGACAAACATTATATGTTCTCATTCATTTGGGGAATATGAATAATAGTGAAGGGGAATATAAGGGAAGGGAGAAGAAATGTGTGGGAGATATCAGAAAGGGACACAGAACATAAAGACTTCTAACTCTGGGAAATGAACTAGGGGTGGTGGAGGGGGAGGAGGGCGGGGGGTGGGGGTGAATGGGTGACGGGCACGGAGGGGGACACTTGACGGGATGAGCACTGGGTGTTATTCTGTATGTTGGTAAATTGAACACCAATAAAAATTAATTTATTTAAAAAAATAAAAAAATAAAATAGTGCTTAGAAGGGAATTTGTCAAACTTAATTCTACTTTAAGGTTCTATATTCAGAAATCAGAAAACAAAAAATAAAAAAATAAAAAAATAAAATAAAATAAAATAAAAAAATAAAAAAAAGAAATCAGAAAACAAATAAGGGAAATTATATTCTAAGTAAAGAGAATAAAAGAAATAATAAAAAGACCAGAAATCAATGAAATGGAAAACAGAAAACTAACAGAAAAAATGAATAAAACAAAAGCTTGCTTTTTTAGATCAATAAAATTTATAAACTTCTAGAAATAATAATAATAATAATTCTTTTTATCAAAGAAGAGGACAAAATTTACCAATATCAAAAATGAGAAAAGTACAATCAATACTGATTCTACACTTATTGAAAATATAGTAAAAGAATGTTATAAACAACCTTATGACAATAAATTTGACCTACTAGATAAAATGAATGTATTCCTTGAAAAATACAACTACCAAAGTTCACTCAAGAATAAATAGATAAGGTAAATAGCCCAACAACTATTAGAGAAATTGGAATTGTCATTAAAAATATTCCCACAGAGAAAACTCCAGGTACTGGTGAATTATGCCAAACACTTAAGAAAAAAATACCAATTATACAGACTCTTAAAAAAACTGAAGAGGAAGAACTATTCCAACTCACTCTATCTGACATTAATCTGAAACCAAAACCAGACAAAGATATTACAAGAGAAAGAAAACTGCATATTTCTATACATAGATGAAAAAATTCTTTAAAAAATTTAAGCAAATCAATCCAAGAACATATAAAGAAAACAATATAAAATGATCATGTGGGCTTATCCCAGTAATGCAAATTTAGTTTTCCATTTGAAAATTGATAAATGTCATTCACCGTGTTGACAAACTAAAAAGGAGAAAAAATATAATCATCTCTATAGATTGCAAAAAGGCTCTGACAATATCCAAAATCCAACATCTATTCCTGATTTTAAATAAAATGAAATCTCTTATGAAATTGAGAAAATAAATTTCCTCAGCGCAATAAAAAGTATCTGTGAAAAACCTACAGCTAATTGCATTTTTAATTGGAATGCTTTCCCTTTAAGATCAGGAATAAGACAATAATGTCTTTTATCACCATTTCTATTCAACATTGTAAGGAAGATCAAATCACTAGGCAAGAAAAAGAAAATATAAGCTTTCCACATTGGAAAGAAAGAATAAAACTGCCTTTATTCACAGATGACATGACATTTACCAGGAAAATCTTATGGAATCTACAAAAAAAAGCGACAGAAAAAGTGACTTTAACAGGTTGCAGACTACGAAACCAACATACAAAAATCAATGTCTTTCTATATACTGCTAACAACAAATGGGAGATATTAAAAAGACAACACCATTTATAATAGAAAAAAAAATTGAACCACTGACAGACAGACCTGACAAAGGATATACAGCATGTGTACACTGAAAACTATAAAATGTTGCTGAGATAAATTAAAGACTTAAATAAATGAAGCAATACACCATATCCATAACAGACAAAAGGATCTAAAGTTCATATAGAAATGTGAAGGAACTAGAATAGACAAACCAATGTGGAAAAGAAGAACATAGCTGGAGGACTGCACTACCGGACTTTAAGACATTACAAAGCTAGAGCAATCAAGATAGCACAGTACTGGCATTGAGATAGACAAATAGGTCAATGGAACAGAAATAGAGAGTACAGAAATAGATCTACACATACACCGTCAATTGATTTTCATTAAAGGGGCAAAGACAATTCAGGGGAGAAGGACGAACTATTCAACAAATGATGCCAGAACAATCAGATATCCATATATAAAAGGTGAACTTTGATCCATACTCTATATTACAGACCTTAGTTTAAAATTTAAAACACACATACACAAATTTACAACACAACTTCTTAAAGAATGCATAGAAGAAAATTTTGTGACCTTGAGTTAGATTTCTTTAGATAAAATACAAAAAACAAAAACCTTCCATTAGAAAAGAAAAGTGATAAATTGTGCTTTATTTAAATAAAAAACTTTTGCTTTTCAAAATAATGATAAGGGAATGAAACTACAAGCCACAGCAGACTGGAAATAATATTTACAAATCATAAATCTGACAAAAGACTTATATCCAGAATACACAAGCCCTCAAAACTCAATAACAACAAAAATAGCCCATTAAAAAAAGTCTGCAAAATATTTTTAAAAATACCTTGCCAAAGAAGATATATGGATGGCAAGCACATAAAAAGTGTTAAAAAGAATGTAAAGCAACTGGAACTTCTCATACACTGCCAGTGGGAATACAAAATTGGACAGCCACTATGGAAAATGACTTGGTAGTTTCTTTAAAGAGTTATACATACACTTATCACACAACTCAGCCATTTCACTTCTAAGTACCTACCAAAAGGAATAAAAACAAAATGCCCCATAAAGGCTTGTATGCAACTGTTTACAGCTGCTTTACTTGTAATTTCCAAAAATTGCAAATAATCCAAATGTCTATTAACAGGTAAATGTATTTTTAAAAATTGTGATGTATCCATAAAATGGAATACTACTTAAACATAAAAGGTAATGAACTATTAACACACACAACAATATGAACCAATCTCAAATAATTAAGCTGAGTAAAAGAAGCCAGACCAAAAAAAGAATACATACTGCATATGTATGAATTTATATAGAATTCTGGAAAATGCAAAGTAACTTTAGTGACATAAAGCAGATCACTGATTGCCTAAGGATGAAGACGGGCCAGGGAAAAAGGTGGAAGAGGGTAAGGAAATTTCTGGGGATTGATATGTTCATTATCTAATTGTGGTCATAGTTTCACAAGTCTATAAATGGCCAACTTAAACTGTATACATAAAGCATGTGTAGTTTATTGTATATCAATTATACTTCCATGAAGCTATTTAAAAGAGAAAAAAGGGCTTTCAAAAAAGTAAGTTCAACAGTTAGGGTAAAATCTAGATCAGAAATGAATCCCAAGTTTAAACAGGAGAAATCCATTTCTGACCTTCTCCAGGATACCAAAAGAAAAAAAATTCAAGAAAGGACATAGTTTTCAAAATACTGAAAGAATGGATGCTATAGTACATTTAATATATACTATCAGAGCACTTTGATAAGGGATGAAAGGAATGAGATTCCAGAACAGGAAGTCAAGGACGCTAAGGGGGAATGGAGACTCAGGCAGTGTCTTTTGGGATACTCCAGTACATTTAAGGCTGAGAAGGAGCCTATAGAGAGGCAAACTGGAATCCTTGACAAAAGAAGGAAGCAACAAATGAAACAAGGTTCTACGTTGACAAATTAGTATGGAATTTATAGTAAAAGTGGGTCAGGACACTTCAGAACAAAGAAAACACTTGTCTTCCGTTGAGAAGAAAAAGAAGACGAATAGAAATCCTGGAAGTGTGTTAGGGGAGAATTTGTAAAGACACATGTCCATATAATGACAGTTCCTATCTTCTTGGTGAAAAAGAAGGTCAAGATAATTAGCTAAGTTGTATTAAAAGCTTTAGAATGGGCCTAGAAATTTAGAATAGTTGCTGTAGAAACACCTAGAGGCAAGACATTGGCAGGTCATACTGAAGGCTCAAGCAAGTCTACAAAACACAAATTACTATAAAGTTAATAAACAAAGAGATATGATTTTGTTTATTCACAGAAAACACATGGTTAGTTTGACCAAGATTTGGAGGTTAACCAGTGAGTACAGCCAAAGGTCAAGAAGGAACAGGACGTGGTTGCTTCTTAAAGTGTATTTGAAGTGGCTTCCTCAGTTCTGACAAATCCATCCATTCATTGAAAAAAAAAATGTTTACTTAGGACCTGATAGACCTGTGTTGTGGAGCATGCAAGAACAATTATCTTCAATGAAGGTTAACAGTATATAATCAGTAGGAGAATAAATACATTTATTGATTCCTATTCTTTGCTGTGGACATTAGCCTGCAATTGAATCACAGCATCTTAAAGCCAGAAGAGATTTTAAGGGTTATAAAGTTCAACACTATCACTTTATTGATGAGGAAAGAGATATAGAAAAGTCTGGGGATTTATGGAGAGGTAATCAGAGATAGAACAAAATCCTGTGGTTTCCCATTAAGTATCTTAGCTACTCACCAAGCTTATTTTTCAAATTTCCTAATCAACATTAAGGCAATATTATACTTTATACCTGGAAACCCCAAGAGATATGCATTGTTTGGGGGAATGGCTTTCATTAGGGGAACTCTGCTCTAATTATGAGTTTAAAAATACGCACTAGCACTGGCCACATCACTTATCTTCAGGGAACGTAAGTAAATTTTAGACTCAAGATAATAAATGAGACATTATTTACCGTAGCACACTTATTCCAGCTCTAATACTGTTCTTTTTACATTGATAACTGAAAATTCATAATTATTTTAGATAATGCTATTTTATTAGATTTTTCCAATTTCTAACTAATTCCTAATTATAAGGTAAATGCTGTATTCAGGAGTTGGTTTGGTCTAGACATTCCGGGACTACGGCAACAAAAGAGCAGAAAGCAATTCTCAAATGGGAAATGAGATTATATATTCCTTGAATTCAAGAACCATGCCTGCTTTGTATTACTTAGCACTTAGAACGGTATCAACCATACAATAAGTACTCAAAATTATTGAATGAATTCACAAAGTGAGACAGTTGGAGACAGTTTATCCTCCTAGGAGATATGCTTGGTGCTCAAAATAAAGGCAAGCCCCAGCTTGGTTCATCTAGGCACTGAGTCCTGCCGGAAAGTTTAATCTAGCAGGTATAAATACAAAGAAAAAGAAACTTCAATATCTGGTACAGTAAACAGAGCCAAAGCATCCAAGAGCAAGCGAGGTAAGAGTTTATTCTATGACTCAGTGGTTTCACTGGGTCATGAGAACTTATCCATGGCACACAGAATATCCTGTGTGTGGCACAAGCAGCAAGGATAAACTAAGGGGAAAAACACTGGAACAACAGGAAAAGCAATGGATTTGGAGTTAGAAACATTCGGTTTGAGTTATAACCTTGTTATTAACCAACAGGGTGGACTAAGCAATTTCTTGACCCACTGCTATTTTATACCTACTACATATTAATGTCACAAGTAACCCCAACTCCCAAAAGCACTGAACACTTTTCACACTTTGTATAGCTCACATTCTTGCTCTCCTGCCATTTGTACACTTTGTTCCTCTAAGCTCTCTGCTGCTTCTCTGTTACCATTTCCTCCCTGGACACTCTTTTTTAGTTTTGGCGGGGGGAGAAAGGGGGAGGATTCTTCTCCTGGCCACCCTCCAAACATAGGCATTCTTAAGGATTCTGTACTCCCTTTCTCATTCTGTAAAATCTCCCAAATTTCAACCACATTGTTTTGCATACTTTATTTCTAACTTTAGCTTAGATATCTCCCTTAAACTCAGACCCGTATGTCCAACCTCCTACTAAATATCTCCATGTACATATCTCTCAGTCACTTGAATCTGAGAAACAACACGGCCAGAACCAAATTTATTACTTTTGTCTCTGGTCCCTCCCTACTTGTTTTAGTTCATTCAGGCTGCTATAACAAAAATACCATGGTTGGGCAATTGAAACAACAAACACTTACTTCTCCTAGTTCTGGAAGCTGGGAATCCCAAGATCAAAGCTCTGACAGATTCAGTTTCCAGTGAGGGTTCACTTCCTGATTCATTGTCACCTTCTTGTTGTGTCCTCACATGACAAATGAGGAGAGACATTTCTCTGAGGAGAACAAATGTAGAGAGGGAGTCTCTTGTAAAGGCACTAATCTCATTCATAAGGGCTCCATCCTCATGACATAATCACTTCCAAAGGCCTGACCATCACATTAGGGATTTTGTTTCAACATACGGCTTTAAGGGAGCATAAAAATTCTGTCTATAATTTCATTCCAATTTCCATTCCTTCTCCTCTCTTTTCCATGCTGTCTAGTAGCACTATCTAGTTATCCAAACAGGATTGGTCCTATCCTCCTCACCCTTACATATTCAAGCTATTGTTTCATCTTTCGTTTCCATTTGTAAAATACTGTTCACATCTTCTCTTCTTTCTCCTATGTGCACTGCTACTCAGGTTAGACCAGCCTCTTGTTCTAGTGCTTTCTATAAGTATGACTTTAATCCATTCTCTACTCAGCTTCCAGGGTGATCTTTTTCAAATGCAAGTCTAATTTCAACATGTTCCTGATTAAAATTCTTTTATTCCTTACGGCTAGCTTACTATGTGTTATACTAGTTCTGGTATAATTAGCAATAATACTTCCTTTTGCTATGTATCACATATAAATCACATGTATAATATATAACCATTCTACCCTTACCTTAAAGGATAAAGTCTAAGCCTATGATTATAATATACAAAACGCCTTTCATAATCTGAAACTCCTTGCCCTTTTAGATTCATATCTAGTCATCTTCCTTCTGTTCCAGTCATCTTGAATTACTTGTCAATTCTGCATATGTCTACATCTTTTGTGTTTTTGTGGAAAACATCATGTCCACTGGAGTCACTGAATAATTTCTATTTATTCTTTAAGACTCAAATAGAAGTTTTTCTGTGATATCTTGCCTGAACTCCATGATATCTCTAGGAAGAATAGACCACATCTTCTTTTGTGTATTTATCTATCTACCTAGCTAATAAAAAATATATGTTTTATTGAAGTTTGATTTGCTAACATATAGTATAACACCCAGTGCTCATCCCATCAAGTGCTCATCCCCTCAGTGCCCATCACCCAGTCAACTCCATCCCCCCACCCACCTCCCCTTCCACTACCCCTTGTTCACTTCCCAGAGTTAGGAGTATCTCATGCTTTGTCACCCTCTTTAATTTTTCTCACTGATTTTCTCTCCTTTCCCATATAATCCCTTTCACTATTTCTTATATTCCTCATATGAGTGAAACCATTCAATGATTGTCCTTCTCCCATTGACTTATTTCACTCAGCATAATACCCTCCAGTTCCATCCACATCAAAGCAAATGGTGGGTATTCTTCATTTCTAATGGCTGAGTGATATTCCATTGTATATATATATATATATACCACTCTTCTTTATCCATTCATCTGTTGATGGACACTGAGGTTCCTTCCACAGTTTGGATATAAACATTGGGGTGCAGGTGTCCCGGCGTTTCACTGCATCTGTATCTTTGGGGTAAATCCCCAGCACTGCAATTGCTGAGTCATAGAGTAGTCCTATTTTTCATTCTTTGAGGAACCTCCACACAGTTTTCCAGAGTGGCTGCACCAGTTCACATTCCCACTAACAGTGGCAACAGGGTTCCTCTTTCTCCACGTCCTCTCCAACATTTGTTGCTTCCTGTCTTGTTAATTTCCCCCATTCTCACTGGTGTGAGGTGGTATCTCATTGTGGTTTTGATTTGTATTTCCCTGATGGCAAGTGATGCAGAGCATTTTCTCATGTGCTTGTTGGCCATGTCTATGTCTTCTTTGGAGAAATTTCTGTTCATGTCTTCTGGCCATTTCATCACTGGATTGTTTCTTTCTTGGATGTTGAGTTTAATAAATTCTTTATAGATCTTGGATACTAGCCCTTTTTTAAAAATTTTTTTATTTATTTATGATAGTCACACAGAGAGAGAGAGAGAGAGAGAGAGGCAGAGACACAGGCAGAGGGAGAAGCAGGCTCCATGCACCAGGAGTGCCTGGGCCAAAGGCAGGCGCTAAACCTGCCCTTTATCTACTATGTCATTTGCAAATATCTTCTCCCATTCTGTAGGTTGTCTTTTAGTTTTGTTGACTGTTTCTTTTGCTGTGCTTCTTCTTCTTTTTTTGTTTTTTAATATTTTATTTATTCATGATAAAGAGAGAGAGAGGCAGAGACACAGGCAGAGGGAGAAGCAGTCTCCATGTGGAGAGCCCAATGTGGGACTTGATCCCGGGACTCCAGGATCACGCCCTGGGCCAAAGGCAGGAGCTAAACTGCTGAGCCACCCAGGGATCCCCTGTGTAGAAGCTTCTTATCTTGATTAAGCCCCAATAGTTCATTTCTGCTTTTGTTTCCCTGCCTCCATAGGTGTATCTTGCAAGAAGTTGCTGTGGCCGAGTTCAAAAAGGGTGTTGCCTGTGTTCTCCTCTAGGATTTTGATGGATTCTTGTCTCACATTTAGTTCTTTCATCCATTTTGAGTTTATCTTTGTGTATGGTGTAAGAGAATGGTCTAGTTTCATTCTTCTGCATGTGGATGTCCAATCTTCCCAGCACCATGTATTGAAAAGACTGTCCTTTTTCCAGTGGATATTCTTTCCTGCTTTGTCAAATATGAGTTGACCACAGAGTTGAGTGCCCATTTCCAGGTTCTCTATGTGTCTGTTTTTGTGCCAGTACCCACTGTCTTGATGATCACAGCTTTGTAGTACAACTTGAAATCTAGTATTATGATGCCCCCCGGCTTTGGTTTTCTTTTTCAATATTCCCCTGGTTATTCGGGGTCTTTTCTGATTCCACACAAATCTTAAGATTTTTTGTTCCAACTCTCTGAAGAAAGCCCATGGTATTTTGATAGGGATTTCATTGAATGTGCAAATTGCCTTGGGTAGCATACATATCTTCACAATATTAATTCTTCCAATCCATGAGCATGGAGTATTTTCGTCTTCCTCAATTTCTTTCAGAAGTGTTCTGTAGTTTTTAGGGTATAGATCTTTTACCTCTTCGGTTAGGTTTATTCCTAGCTACAATTGTAAATGGCATTGATTCTTTCATTTCTCTTTCTTCAGTCTCATTGTTAGTGTATAGAAATGCCATTGATTTCTGGGCATTGATTTTGTATCCTGCCACACTGCTGAATTGCTGTATGAGTTCTAGCAATCTTGGGGTGCAGTCTTTTGGGTTTTCTCTGAACAGTATCATGTCATCTGTAAAGAGGAGAGTTTGACTTCTTATTTGCCAATTTGAATGCCTTTTTATTTCTTTTTGTAGTCTGATTGCTGAGGCTAGAACTTCTAGTACTATGTTGAATAACAGTGGTGAAAGTGGACATCCCTGTCATGTTTCTGATCTTAGGGGAAAGGCTCCCAGTGTTTCCCCATTGAAAATGATATTTGCTGTGGGCTTTTCGTAGATGGCTTTTAAGGTGCTGAGTAATGTCCCTTCTATCCCTACACTCTGAAGCGTTTTGATCAGGGATGGATGCTGTATCTTGTCAAATGCTTTCTCTGCATCTATTGAGAGGATTATATGGTTCTTGTTTTTTCTCTTGTTGATATGATCTATCACATTGATTATTTTATGAGTGTTGAACCAACCTTGCATCCTGGGGATAAATTCCACTTTGTCATGGTGAATAATCTTCTTAATGTATTGTTGGATCCTATTGGCTAGTATCTTGTTGAGAATTTTTGCATCTGTGTTCATCAGGGATATTGGTCTATAATTCTCCTTTTTGGTGGGGTCTTTTGTGTATTTAAAAAAAGACCTAATATATTTCTTTCTTTCTTTTAACCACATTAATCTTTATCAAATTGTGATCCCTAAGAGGTCAGGAGCTATGTCTTATATATACCTTTAGCTTCTCGACACATAGCACAGTGCCTGGCACGCAGTGCCTGGCACACAAACAGAAAGTGTTTAATAAATGTTAAAAGAACAGATTTTTGGGTTAATGAACATGTCAGAAGGTTCTTGTGGATGAGAGAATGGAAATGAGCAGAATTTTAAGGGCAAGGCAGTGAGTCAATGGCAACCTATGTAGCTTTATTCCACCCCCTGTGTCTAAGCTTTAATCTCCCAATTCTAATTCCATTATGTATGGAAGTCTTTGGCTTTGAAATATTACCACCAGTAAAGCTGCCCTCTGGTACTACTGGATCGCACAACAGGAGAGCAGGGAACCAGCTGCCTGTAGGATTTTTTTTCAAATTCAATTTTCAATTAAAACAGTAGGAAATTTCCATTTAAATAATTTTTCATTGTTAGAAGCCTGAAACCTGGAATGAGTCAATCTCAAAAACAAATAAATACCGTCAATAATTTAAATTAGGCAGCTTCACTGCCACCCACATAAAGCTGCTTATTCCTCTAGGAGTTCATGGGTTCCTTTCCAGTGGTTTACTTCATTATTTCAAAGTTCTATAGGCCTTATTCCAGGAAGACCTTTGGCTCCTTAAAAACACATCAGAGACTTTTGAAAGCTAGATTGGTCTTTGGAGATCCCTAGACCTACCCCTTCATTTTTATAGATGAAGAAACTAAAATCTAGAAAATGTAAGTTCCCCAAATCACACTTACTGTGAAGCCCCCTTCAGCTAGTCCCCTTCAACATCCTCATCATTTTTAGAGTCAAATAAAACCAACCCCTTCACAGCCCCCTTCAGCTAGTCCCCTTCAACATCCTCATCATTTTTAGAGTCAAATAAAACCAATTCAAATGAGGCAGTATAAGTATCACACCCTAAACACTACCTAACTCCAGCATTGCTGGAAATCTTGCATTACCAGAAATGCTCTCAATGCTTCACCAGTCATTTTTCAAAAGCTAGTTTGAGAAAAAGTCACATCCTTTACCGTGTATTTCTAACAAGCATCTTTGTCCTCCTCTTCTGTGCAATCCTCTCTAAAAAGAGGAGCAATTTCTGTTTCTTTCCATTTACAAACAAAACTGACAACCAAGAAATGACACAAAGAACCTTACAGTCCTTTGGCCTGTAAGGCACTGTGCTTTATATGAAATAATCATCATCATTCTTTTAACTTCACCACTCTGGAATCTCCCATCCTTCTCCCTCTTTAAGGTGATAATTATAGTAATGACCTCACCATCAGGTATTTCTTGGGAATTAATGATCAACTGAGGTTAATGGCCCACAGACTAGCCATGGTCCATCAGCTGCACCCAAGCTGTCATTAATCCCCAGGAAATATCCTGCTTCCCAATTGTTATTGCTTAATTTAGACTCTTTTCACTCTCATCAAGCTTTACAATATTGCTACATCTACCAAGAAGCTTTGTGTTTTATTTTATTAGTCTGTGTCCTAATGGTTCAGCAAGAGTGGCTTCCCTAACTGGTGATCAAATAAAACTAGAATGTACCTTATTAAAAGTTACCTTAAAAGCCATTAAACATCTCTAGACATTTTAATATTTATACATCTTATATACAACTTTTAAATCAACAAAAGGGATAGGGTTCTGTGTCCTTAGGAGTACAATCCCAATTCTCCCTCCAATTTTCCCTTAGTGCTCTCTTTCCTTCACCTTACAGAATAAATCTAATCACTTTATTTATTTTACAAGTTACTCTCCCTGGGTGAAAGTGGTTTTAAACTCTAAATGGTGTCATAAGTTGTCTACAACACAAAATGTTACATATCCCTTACAAGCAGTTCCCAGACAGTATACAGCCTACAGCACTGCCACTTCTTTTACTTGCTATACCTGAAATGCTTCATTTCATTCAGAGATGCACAAAGCTTCCCTGGCCCTTTTTTTGGTTCATTTCCTTCTTCAGTTTGATTAATGGAGCTACAGCAAGGCTAAGGGAGGTAGGAGCATAAGGCATGGAGAGAGGTCTAGGGGTAGCATATAACAACCCAGAGCTCTTTCAGCCCCTAAAACAATTTTAGGTGTCCGACCAGATCCCTATTATGAGAAAAAAAAGTATTGTAAGCAAATGTTATTTAATAAAAATGATCTGTATATTGTCACATTCTCCTTGGAGTACAAAGCATAACAAAGAAAAGCTGGGGTGGGGGAGGGTATCAATGATTCTTGTTAATTCTATAATAATTTTAGTGCAAGGGGAACACAATGACAAATATTAAGGATTCAAAAACAAGTATAGTAAGACATACTCATTTTCAAAAACACCCAGGAAATACAAGATTTAATCTTAAGTCTGCTAGTCATTAGTTATATGACCTTTGACAAGTTATTTCTTCTTCTGAATCTCAGCTTCCTCATCTAGAAAGTAAGGTATTAAACTAGGCAACTTCATTTCTTTTTAACAATAACATTTTATGATTCTTCGAATCCATAATCAACTGTTAGAATAATCAACTGTCATAATAGAATTAAATTATATATGACCTGGATCTTTTTCAAAATAATTATTTTCTCCTACTCCAAGCTTATACACTTTTTATATGTTTACTCATTTATTGAATATTAGAACACATATTGTGAGGTCAGCAGTGTATGATAGAGAAGAAATACAGTGGTGTAAAGAAACAAAAACAAAGAAAAACAAAACAAAAAATGGTACATGGAAGTCAGTATGCAATTACTGCTCCTATAACAAGTGATTTGTGATTTACAATCTAATAACAGAAATAGAAAGTGATATTAGCAATGACAGATAGAGGTAAGTAGGAAATGAGGAGGGTGAAAAAAAAAAAGAATGAAGTGGACTTGGAGAAGGAGGTAGTTGATAAGACTAGAAGAAGAAACTGGTCATCTATTTAAGCTTAGAGTAGCTGGCTAGTCACTGAGAGAAGGAGGGGAGGTTGGAAAGGTCAGCAAGTCTATGTCAATTTGGACCTCAGAGTTCATAGTAAGGAGTCTGAGTTAAATTTTAGTGGAATGGGGAGCTATTCAAAACTTTTAATAAATGACTATTAACCAGAAAATTAATTTTTGGCCTTCACAAGGAGAATAGAAAAATAGTTTTATTCAACTGGAACACTGGGAAGAGAAAACATTTCAATTTACTGAAATTTGAATGCAACATTTTAAAACTACACATTTAAACCTATGTATGTTAGGTAAATGGCAATGATAATTAGTTGAATTAGATCTTCTATGTCAAATTCATACCTCTACAAAGAAACTTAAATGTTTTTACCCCTAAAATGTGAAATAATTTTCACTATGTTATATTTCACAATTATTTGGAAAGGGTTCAGAATTCAGTATAAGTAGAATGGGTTTACTACGGAAAAAAGGACTTACACTGTACAAATATTCAGCCTACAGAATGTTCAAAGACAAGAGCAAGACCCCAGAGTCATTGAGGACATTACTGAAAAAAGGAGGGGACAGTGTTTGAGCAGCCAAACCTCACCAGTGACAGCAATAAACAAGCTTACCCTGGGTTTTAGAACTGTTTGGTATGCTCCAATCTACTATGTGAGATACAATCTTCAAAGAGAATTGATAAAAGCCTCAGCATTTGGGACTTTTAAACTCAGACCGAAGAACATATTAGGAAGGATTTTCAAGAAATCAGTTCTGCACTGGGAAGAAACTGAACTCCATGACATATTTCATCCTTATACTTTTCTACTGTTCAATAAAACTTTAAAGAATGGGGGAGGGGTGTTATTCATAATTCTTTTTATCTTCACATATACAGAACTCTTTTTTCTCTCAAGAATAACTATACTAGTACAACTAATAAAAGTGAAAATATAACTTGTATTATAGCATTGGAATTTTAGATGTGCAGTGGGTAAGACAACTTCAAAGAAATAGATGCATCTTTCAATTGACTGGATCTTAAGGAATCATGAGTTTTTACTGAGGCTTGAGGCAAATTATTTAGCCTTTTTGTGGTTCCGATATTTCAACTGTAAAAATGGGAGTACTAGGGGAAATTTCTAAAAAGCATGTTTACACATTAATCAAGCTCTGATCTATCTTTATAACACATTTATAAACATATAACATGATTATAACAAAGTAAGTGATAAATGCATGCATTAATAAATACATATATGCATACTGTTCAGTCAAAACTATTTACCTAGCAAACTGGAACAAGTTTAAGTGAAAAGGGGAATGCATTCTCTTGTAATTGAAAAATCTAGAGAGTAAATTCAGGCACAGTTGGATCTAGAAGCTCAAATGATGTTTCCTTAAGAAAACTCTGCATGGGTATAGAGATTGGGGTGGAAGTGGGGTAGTGCCGACAAAGGGGGAAGACATAAATACGTAATGGCCAAGAAAAAAAACAACTAAATCAACTGCACATTTAAACATAAATGCTTTAATATGGATTAAGTTCAGCTGCTAGTAACAGGGATCCAAACATGATAGAAATTGATTTCTCTTTTTCTAAGCAATACAGATGTAAGCAATCCTAATCTGTCTTGGAAACTTCTCCATCATTGGGTGGGAGGGGGAGGGTGTCAAGATACTTCCAGATTTCTGCTCTGTCGTCCTTATAGTGTGGCCTTTTCCTCATTTTCCAGGATGGAGTCCTAGCCAATATACCCAAGTTCCAAGCAGCAGGAAGGAGGAAGGAAGAATGGTGGCAGTGGGACTCAACAGTTACTTTTGACAGAAATTTCTTGGAAGCAGTCACAGTAGACTAGACTTCCACTTCCTCTCTGAGCCATATTCAACTGCAAGGCATGCTGGGCTTGCAGTTTTTATTCTAGGAAGCTATGTATCACCCAAAAGTTGAAAGTCCTAAGAGGGAAAGTAGGCATATGGGAGGAGAAACTAAATCTTTGATATAACATTGGCATATACACTAACAGTAAAACCTAAGTGCCATGAAATCAGGAATTTTTGTCTATGTTGTTCACCTAAATCCAGATTGTGAAACAGTTCTTGAAATATAGTAAGCACTCAATAAATATTTGTTTAAAGAATGAGTAAATGCATACATACATAGAAAAGCATGTAAAATGTTAGTGGTAGCACAAGTTCACCAAAACTCTTTTATACATCGCAAAAGCATAAAAGCAGTTTAAAAGCAGTGTCTTCATCTTCCACCTTTCATGAAATGAATGAAAAAAAAAAAAAAAGAACCATGAGCTATAACATCACACATATCTGAATTGATATCACAGGTTCACCACTTGTTAAATTTGTGGCCTTGGGAGATTGATCTGATCTTGCTGACCTTTAAGATGTAAAATTGGGTATTTTCTAAACTTGCAAAGAATTTAATTGAGTTAAAGCTTGTGAAAACACAGATTATAGTATCTGGACACATAATAAATTATCAATAATGGTCACTTTTCTTCTGTTTTCAATTAAATTCTGTATTGCCATAGAAAATTTGGCCAATTACCCAGTTGTCTCCAAGATAACTTTTGAAAGAATCTGCGCTTCTGAATGTTCTCCTTGGATAGGGTTGTTTGATGCCTATAGTATGTAAAAGAAGGCACTAGAAATCTGAGGTCTACACATTTTTAGGCCAAATCTCACTTTGGTAGATTGTTATGTGCAAATGTATTAACATTAAAGTCATCAAAAGGAGCCCAAATAATGAACAAAGCCCTTAAAAAAGAATGTTAAATACTGGTCTCTGTCAATCATAGGCATACTTTTGTTTTTACATATGTATATATGTGTACATATATATATATATATACATGTTTTTACATATATATGTAAAAACAAAAATAAACATAAAATAAAGCATTTATTTGATTATGTTTTCTAGCTTGTCATAGTTTGGTGTTCTAGTACAAAAATCTAAGCTGAAGACCTGAAAATAACAGAGCTATGGAGGTCACATAATACATATATAATACAATGTGACCTGGTTCCTTAAAAATATAAACACAGAATAAAACATGAACAAAAAAAGCTGACCTAACTTTCAAAAATCATTACATTTTTGTTTGCTTTAATTGATATAATTCTAAAAAGAAAAAAATAGATAACTGAGTATAGTAAATGAAGCCTGTAAAGATACATTTTATCTTTAAGGAATTGTCTCAAGGAGGATTCATGACTAAAGATAATCACAAAAGGTTGAATTTACTGGAAAAAAAAAAGAATTTTGAATTAGGTCAAGCATTCCTTCAAAGCAGTAGATACACTTAAAAATATCCAACCTGTCAACTGAAAATCAAGTAACAGTGTTTTCACTGTCACCATGAAGTGTACTAAAAAGAGCCAAGAAAAAAGTGCCATGAAAACTATAAATTGCTTTTAGGATTTATATTTTCCTATCCTTCTAAAAGTAGCATTTAATAAAATAATCTGGTTCTTACTTCGATTCAATCATAATAAAACAGAGACTTTCTGGCCCAATTTTCTATTATTCTTCACTGAGTTTTAAGCACTTTTCATGCTGAGAACCAGGGACTTATTATCAGAGAAGATACTTACACATAAGCCCAGCAAGTATTATGAATTTTTGAGGGAAAGCAGCAATGACCTCTCTCTTAAGCCACTTGTGTGGACAGCATTTGAAATGTTATCATTCCCTGGGAATTTGCTTGGTCTGGGTTTGTAAAGCTTTCGTTGTGGTTTTGTTTCTGGATCAAGAAGAGCAGAGAGGAAGCTGGCACTTGCCGAGCACTTACTCCTCTACACACTTTACAAACATTATAACATTTTATCCCGGCATGCCTGGCAACATATAGCACACCCTGGCAACCTGGGCAGACTGGTGTTAGTGTTCCCACTTTACATTTGGGAAGTTGATATCCCAAAGGCAATATGACTTGCTAAAGATAATCCATCTAAGAGTGGAAGAACCTGACTCAAGCAGAGTTTGAGTCTGTTGGCTCCACAGCCCTGTCTTTCCAATAAAGTGGCTAAACAAGGCAACTTCCCCAGTGTAGAAAGCTAAGGACAGCTAGGAAAAAGATATACTCTGCCAGAAAGAACTGAAAGGCCCTTTTGTCGGCTATGTAATTATTTTAGTGAGTAGCCCAATGCAGTGAGCAAGACGAAGCAAAGGATTTGCAAAAAGTTTAACTTAACTAGTGAGGCAAAATTTCAATCTGTCACAAATTCTCTCATGTATCCACAGCCACCACAGATACCAAATCTAAACTGATTCCAGCGATATTTCATTGATCAGATATTTAGTTTATTCAACTATGCAACTAAAGCAATGACAAGGATTTGATTTCATTTGGACAGGTGCCTTCTTTTCTGCAGTCAGAATCGTAGTAAACACAGTGCTAACAGTAATATCTTCCACTTGTTGAGAGCTTCCTAGGCATTATGCTAAGGGCATTTTCAACATCATATTAATTAATCTTCAACAAACTTTTCAAATGAGAAGTGTTATTTCTCCCTCTAAAAGGCATCGGCAATATGGTCTAAGAGTTTAAACAAACCAGCAGAGGCCCCACAGCTGGTGACTGGCAATGAGGAGGCTGGAAATCCTGTCTGCCCAAATTCATGCGCATTGGTGCTCTGTGTGTCCATCACTGTTGGATCCCCTCTGTGCCTTCTCACCCCCCCTTTCCCAAGGATGAGTTTACTCAAGCTTCAGACTGGGCACCACAGAAATTATGGCCTGGAAATCTTCTCTAATTTATATTCTATTTTCTAGAAGTTACACCAAAAATTTTTTTTTTCTTCTTTCAACATCTCTTTTTATTAAAATCAGCTTTTCTCCTTTTACCACTTTTCTGGGCCCTACATAATCTAAAAAATTTTCTTGAGATTTTAAAAGGTTTGCTAAGGGGGATCCCTGGATGGCTCAGCGGTTTGGCGCCTGCCTTTGGCCCAGGGCACGATCCTGGGGTCCCGGGATCGAGTCCCGCATTGGGCTCCCGGCATGGAGCCTGCTTCTCCCTCTGCCTGTGTCTTTGCCTCTCTCTCTCTCTCTCTCTCTCTGTCTGTCTATCATGAATAAATAAATAAAATCTTTAAGAAAAAAAAATAAAATAAAAGGTTTGCTAAACCCAACGGTAAGGTGGAAGCTTCATTCCCAGTCTCTCTTTAAGCAATCTGTTTCAGAAACAAAAGAGACCACTTGTGAGGAGAGACAAAAATCTTTTCCTATTTGCTTTCTTCATTTATCTCCTTAGGAATATTTTCCAATTCCTTTGTTAGAGGAGTGTCTTAGTACCTTTCCTCTTTTATTACATTAGCAGTTTCTCATTTATTTTCAGCCTTCTCTTGTTATCAGCATTTTTTTCCTATCTTAAAAGCAGAGTTATGAATTTTCTGTCCCTTTAGACTTTGTAGGAGATAGTAAAAATCTAACTCCATGGAGACTTTCACCTCACTCAATTTTTCACTCAGCTTGCATGTGTGAATCAAATCATTCCAGTGTTAATTGATTGGAAATACTGGTTTACCAGTTCACAACTAGAAATAAAATTTGGTGTTTTTGACCTTGTCCCTCAAGACACATATCACCAAATCCTTGCTGTGAATTCTATTTCTTAGAGAAGGTAAAAATGGAAGCAGCCATATGAATGAATTTTGTGGGTGTGTCACTTCAATGGATGGGTGTCCAAAATGTGGGATGCATTTGTCTTTTTTCACAGAAGCTCTGGACACTCTTGTCCTGTGATATGAATCTCTAAAGTAATGAAAGAAGCTGGCTTCTAAATGTTCCACTAGGTGATCTCCTTCTCACTTTCATAGTATTTCTATTTATACATCAGCGGGAGTATCTACTAATGTCCCACAACATTTTAAAATCAGAATATTGTGTGACTTTGAAAATCAACTGACAAATTTTAAAGCACATCGTTGGGTAGAGAAAATATAATCTCTGATGTTGATGGAAAATTTCCCTGCTTATCCTGCCAGTCATCCTGAGGACTTGAATCACTCACAGGAAGATTTCCTTTTAACTGCTGAGAATATCCTAATTTGGGTTTAAAGGGGTTTCTAAATTACTTGTATTTCCTATTCACATGTGGAGAGTAAATACTCTATAGAAACTTGAGATTTGCTTGTAAAATTAAAATGAAGAAAGCAATGTTTCAATGGTATGACTTCCTTAGTTATTTTTTTTAACCAAGTGAAATAGAAGCTCATCGGTTATATCTCAAGCTCTCCTGTGAGACTAAAAACACTTAGCAGCCAAAGTAAAAAACTGTCTTAGGTGGGAGGTCTCCAGTCACATTTTTGAGATAAATCAACCAGAAAGCCTCAAGAAACAAGACTGGGGTATTAGCTTATTGGTTTGGAATCATCTGGCCGCAGGTCTTAATATATAGCTTCTAGAAAGTCAAATACGGACAGCAGGTAGTTTCAGTTGTGGCAGATCCCAGCTGGAAAAGAAGGAAGCTTCTGTTGTTGTCACGGATAAGCTGAAATTTCTGTCACCCTTGCCAGCTTCAAAATCCACATCAAATCCTTGCTATATAGAACATTCGTGTGTTTAGGATTACTGTAGGAAGATCAGAGCCCTAAATATTCACTAAGTGGATTCCAATAGATGATCTGATATTATGACTTCAGAGTGCCAAAACAGAGGGGAAAAAAATCAAATCTATCTGCTTTTTTCTCCCCTGAAGAGCCTCCATTTTTCAGGACCTGAGACAGTAATAACAGGAGTAGCAAGTGCTTTAAAAAATAAAAATAAAAGGGCAATTAGCACACCTTAAAACTCATTTACAGGGCTCTGGGGGGATTTTTTGCTTATCCATGTGTCCCCACGTTTTCTAGTCTTTAAGGATTACATTTTCCCCAAATGTAATATTCCCAAGTAATTGTTCAAAATTCCATCCTGCATGACTTCAAAGTCTAATATTTTTGCCAAATCCTCCTCTCCACTGACATGTGGCTATATGTCTTACATGTCAATAAACAATTAGTGAAATAGAAAGGCATAGTGAAAAAAAAGAAAGGCATAGTGCTCTGTACATAGGAATGGATACAACAAACACTTCTGCAAAAAATAAGTAAAAGCAGATTTTAAAACCTATGTCGTTCTCACTGTGTTGCTTAAATCACTCTCCTCTCCACATCACCCTTAAGTGGGATGACTTGTTCCTCTGTGCTTCCAGGAGGCAGTGTCCAGTTCTGTTATATACAGTACTTACAACAGTAAAGTATGGGGGTTTAAGCTTATGTCTTTCTCCCTTCCTATAAGACCCTACAAAGCACACACTAGGCTTCATAGCCTTGACACCTAGCACAATTTCTGACATATCAACAATGCTCAATAAAATTTATTATTTATTTACTATAAATTTATTTTATATATATTTTATTTATTTACTATAAAATTTACTATTTTATATTTATATTATAAATTTATTTTACATATATTTTATATTTGAAGGGAAATACTAAGAAGTTAAACTTCTAACAACTGACATAACAACTATAAAGTCTTTATTTATGATAGACAAGTCATCTCAAATTTGATTTGCTGATAGACTAAAATATAAATCTCTCCCCCTTACTAGATTCTTAGAGGATAAGTTTGTGTCAGTGACTCTGGTTTTTCACATTCATGGGGGGTGTCAGAACAACATGAATGATTACACTTATTGATCACTTATTACGTACTAAGTAAAAAAGAATGAAAGAAAGATACTCATCTAAGCCATTTATCAACTGTGCAAGGTAAATGTTAAATATGAGAGAAAATAAACTGGAAAAAATAAAAGGATTTACTGTACAAATTAGACATTTTCATTTAATTGAGATTCTTAGTAATATATTTTAAAAAACAAAAATTATCACATTATATGTTGTTATTTATCTCCACCCATTTTACATTCTTCATTTTAGATTTTTTTTAAAGACAGAAGCAAAATGTTTATTCACAAAATTACATTAAATATCCTGCCTCATCTCCTATATAGTCACAAATTAGTTCACGTCCTGTCTCTCTCCACCTGAACATAAATCCTTGAAGGTCATTGTTCTTTAAATGTTTTAGATAGAGCCTCAAAACCTTTACTTCAGACCAAATCTTACCATAATCATTAAAAACAAAAAATTGGGGCAGCCTGGGTGGCTCAGCAGTTTAGCGCCTCCTTCAGCTCGAGATGTGATCCTGGAGACCCAGGATCAAGTCCCACATCGGGCTCGCTGCGTGTAGCCTGCTTCTCCCTCTGCCTGTGTCTCTGCCTCTCTCTCTCTCTCTCTACGTGTCTGTGTGTCTTCCATAAATAAATAAAAATAAAATCTTAAAAAAAGTTGCTCACATCTCCACTTCCCAGGGCTGCTGCTAGGGCTCATTGTGGAGTTGAGAGCTGTTGTCCTAAAGACCAAATTGATTCCTAATAAGAAATGAAGATTTCAGGACATCTTCCAGTAAATAAACATCAAGCCCAGTGTCATAAACATTTATACCTGAAGCAAACAACCAGGAAAAGTTTATTCACTCTAATTAGTTTATTTAAATAACTCCTATACTTCCATGATGATGAAAATAGACATTGCTTCCCCTGTGTCTATAAAAGGTAAAAATGAGAAAATTAAGCAGTGATTGAAAATTAATGTGTTCAATTATTCTTCTAATTTTGACTCTTCTAATTTTGTTTGGTTCCCTGGGATTGTCATTGAAATATAGTCACACTGCGCCAAAAGTACACAAAAACTCAATGTCAAGATACATAAATAGTAATTCTATAGCAAGTAATAATGTCTGATTTGTATTTCACTTTATAGCTTACAAATTTATTTCACCTGATATTTAATCCTTTACCAATCCTTAGCAGCAAGCATCCCTATTTTGCAGAAAAAGAAACTAAGACTCTTCAGTGTGGCTGACATAAAACAGCCAGTTACAGGAGACTCAGGATGAAATTTTTTATTCCCAAAAAGACAAGTGCTTTTTTACTATATATGTTAAAGAATAGTTTTCAAAAGGGTAAAATCATGACCCTCCAGCAAATAGGAAACAAACATATGTCAAAGGTTTAATATAATGCATTAATTCATGAAGTCAACAGTAAGATGTTAAAACCAGTCCAAAGATCATTGTTGTGCCCAAGATTGTGAATCCAAGAAACCTTCAAGGAGCCAACACCGAAGCAAGCACACAAGGGTTTATTAGCAAGCTCGAGCTTGGGTCCAAGTATAACTGACACAGCGGAGCAGGGACTTGGACCCCGAGGTGGGTTCCAGCTGGGTTTTTATGGGCTGGTCTAGAGGACCTCCAGAAGGGGTGGGGGAATTTCTCAAGTTCTTAGTTCCTCATTCCAATATGGAACTTTCCATTAAGGGCATGCTCTGCAGTTTTTCTTGGAACTGACTAGGGCTAGAGGCTGCAGTTGTTACTTATCTAGGGGCCAGGGGTGGGGGACATTTTCTGAATTTCTTGGGTGCCACATCATTTAAGAAGCTAGGTATATAGAGGCTATTTAACAAATTTCCAAGTTAGATACAAAACTGGCTAATGTCTGACATGGTCAAAACTCAAAATTTGTGGGGTTATCTTTTTCATCACAACAAAGACATTTACATCTCTTCGGGACAAAAATCTACAAGTTAACTATTGCTGAAATATGCTTTTAAAATAGCCCCCAAAATAAAAGGTCATGCTCACCTCTGTTCAGAAAGAACACCCTATATTTTCTTTTGCTTATTCTACGTTTCAAATAACTTTTCTGACATTATTTTATAGCTGCTTTACCGTAGACAAAAGAAAACTTAAAGACACATTACTGTGAATTTTCAAATAATGGGAAATTGGCTATGAAATGTTGAGAAATTATAGTACAGAGCATACTTGGCCTGAAGGCATTAGGAATAGTAGCTATTAATTTTCAGTGAGGGAATCAAGAGTGTCTGCCTAAAAGGAAGAATTGCAAATAACGCTAGGCTTGGAAAATAACAGCTACAGCCATAAACTAAAAGTTTGTCTTTATGAATCTATTTTCATTTACAATTTCCCAGGTTTCCTGCTTTGTGCTGAGCAAAGACAGTGCTCAGATAAAATTTAAAAAAAAAAATTAAAAAGAGGAAGTTCTTGCCTTCCCCCAGGTGCTCCCTGTACAGAGGAGAAGCTCATTCTTCGGCAATAATCTGGTTGTAAGAGGCAAGCCCCCATGCAAGCACAGGTGGAGGACTCCATTTGGGAAAAGAGGTGAAGGGATGAGAAAAGCCCGCCTGGTGCAAGTGACCAGCCCTTGAGAGGTGGTTTGAAGGAAATACAAAAGTTCTCCAGGAGAAGGAAGGGGAGTCCTCTGGGGACTAACCCTAACCCTAACCCTAACCCTAACCCTAACCTTAGACTGTTCTGTGTCAGAAAGCAAGAAGCAAGGGTGAAGTAGCAATAAGAAATGAAGTTGGGGAGCCAGCAGGAGGGAGATAAGTTAGGGGTTTCTCTACTCTGCTGAGAAGATTCCTTCATTTTGTAGGCAAAGGAGGCTATTGTAGGATTTTAAGCTGAGGAATAGAATGGTTTGCCTGAGTCTCTGGGGGTAGGATGAAGAATGGATTTAAATGGGAAGGGAGCAGATATAGGGAGACCGGTTAGGAGACTCATGTGGTCATAAGATAAAAGGGTGATGACGGAGGTCAGAAAACTGGTCCAAGACTGTGAGAACACACTGGGGAGAGATGTCGTTTCCTGAGGACGCTCTCCCCTGACCAGCTCCCTTGCAGCTCACTGATTTCCTCCTTGACAACAGAGGGCATGGTTTATCAGCTGCCTGGGGTGGCTTAGCTGGAGAACTGTCACCAAGTCCCCTGGGACCAAAGGAAGGAAGCAGCAGGCTTCCTCCATCTCCCTGGACAGCCTCTAATGGCCCCACCAGCCAGCCAGGCCACACCTGCTTCCCTGCCACTCCTCTCCTCCTGTCCCACTCCCTGCCCTGAAGCCACATAGGTCTATTTCTTTTCATCATTTCCTAGTTTTCACACTCTGAGCTCCATCAATGACTTTGGAAAAGAAGCACTTGTTCATAAAGAGCCATATATTTGAAGACAATTCAGCGATTTCCTCACAATTACCCATTCCTTTCTCAGAGCCAAAAAAAGTGTAATTGGCTTTGAAACCCCAATGAAACTCCCAAGAACTTGCCAGGTATTTCATTTGTAAAGTGAGGGAGGCAGGGAGAAGTACTGCTTTAGACTCCTAAGAAAAGAAATGGAAATCTCTTATCCCTGCCCAACTCCATCAGCTCTCTCTGCTTTAGTTCTTCTCTGAAGTTTTTGTCTTGACACCCCCGAGATAAAGGGAAATAAATGTTAGCTTGATTGTTGTTTGTTCTTTATTCTTTTCTTTTTCTTTTTTTTTTTTTTTTTTGTCTTTTCAAGGTACTTATCCAACACAACAATAGTACTTGACACTTAGAGTTGAGGTGTAGGGTAATGAAAGCACACAAGACTCAGTTGAAATACAGAAACATCCCATGGGTGCTGAGAACCTCAAAGATGCTTTCTAATTTTGTATCCTTCAAGTCTTGAGATCTTTAATTAAGAAAGGATATAAATATAACAAATGTAGAAGAATTCCCTGAAGCTTAAGATAGGGACCCCAAGATTATGCCAGGGATAAAATCTGTGCCTTGAAAATTCTTGATTGACTCCACTAATGAGAGCCTGAGATTTCTTCCTCATAACCCCATGCTTGTCTCCCGATTAATTTCCTTCCAGTACTTAATCTTCAGTGCATGACACTTTAACCACTAAGCTTATTATTCTAAAAATAGTATCCTAGCTACACCATCTTAGCAAATATATACATGAAGATCACATTTCTACAAGATTTCCTTAGGTTTTTAAATGTTAATCAGGCTTGTACAAAATGTAATAAACAACCATGCTAACAGAGATAAGTAGTTTTTCATCCAGCCAACTCCTGTGTGTGAAAGGACGTTCACATATTTTCCTACTCTGGACCTTCAATGGAATTGATAGATGTTCTTTTATGGGAACAAAGAGAAAAGTCACTGTTTCCATCTGAGAGCAATAGTGTATCTCTATCTACACAAACAGATCAAGGTAGCTTATTCTACACCACCTTGGGCTGTGCCTTGTCGGTGAATTTTTATGACAACTTCTAAGATAAAAATAAATTATGGAGGATTTTATCGAGACTCTAGGTTAAGAAATTCATTATGCCAAGGGAACAAGGCAAGAGCCAGGCATTGAGACAAAATCAGAAGGAACAATTTAGGTTTGGTAATAAGGTGAGATTTATGTTTCAATCCTTTTCTCTCTCTTGGCAGTGTTAGGTGAATGGATGCACAGGAAGACATTTCAGTTCACATAAAACCTTTACTAGGAGAATGAGACGTCATAACACCTCACTGTAGTCTATTGAAAGCACAGTACTTGAAGAGGTGAATGTGGTTGCCTCTGTATCAGAGTCTCCTAAAACTATAATGTGATGCCTGCTATTACCACCTGCTGGAAATACTGCCCTGCTTCCCCAGGCACACTGCTCCCTCCTTCACAAGCCTAAGATACAAGTGGCTGGAATTTAAAATGAGCTTGGCTCCTTGCCAGAATATGTAATCAATAGGAAAAGCACGCCGACCTTGGATGTTTCCTTCACCAGTCTTCTAAATGGAGGTTCTTACCTCACTCTCTTCACCCTAAAATCTCATAAGTTACACATATAATTTTTGAGGCAGCATTGTTAAATAAATTTCTCAAAAAAAAAAAAAAATCAAATCTCAGTGGCTTCTTACAACATACCCTAAAACTTTTTCTCTTCCTCAACATTGTCGCTTTTTAACCCCAGTGGTTCAAGTATGAAACAGAAATCATTTGGTAGTCACTTCAGAATACAGGTGAGTGATACTGAGCTGTCAATATTTTTAAAGCCCACTCTAAATAGGTTCCAGAGTAAGCTATTTACACTCTCTTGTGTATTGTGCAAGGACCCTTGAAATTGCAATGCTTAATTATGTGACAGCTATTTTAAGATGGTCAGAAAATATCACAGTCCTCTGCTTTTAGCCTCTAACTATTATAAAATAGAGCAAAAAGATGGAACATGTGTAAATTGAAAACTTGGTTGTATATCACATAACACAATACGTTTGTTTTTATGTATCAGTAATGCAAAAAATTCATCATGTCATCTCTGGACCTCTAGGTCACTCTTCATCCATTCGAGTCTCTGTTCCCAACTCTGAGTTTTACTCTCTCTCTTTCTCCAACTCCAGCATTATCTTACAAGCAAGATCCAATAAGCACATGATAGCTCATTCAGTAACTTGGCTTTTTGCTTCCTTGTCATCTCAACCTCCAAGGACATTCTTTTTCACTTGCATGCAGCTATCCACTTTATGCCCATGTTATAGACACTGACTCCTCCACTTGTGGAATGATAATTTTAGACGTCCTACTCTCTTACCACAACTTTGCAACTTTCCAGAATTCTTAAGCATCATACAAATAAACTGTTCTCCAGGATCTCCAAACAGCAGGTCAATCTTCTCTCTGCCTTTAATAATCCCCTAAAGGTTTCATTTTCCTATCCAGGTTACTTTGCCACCCCAAAAGGCTGTAGACCATATCATCAATTTCCTTTTCCTAATGCCTTACTGTATGCCCACCTGGCAAAATCCAGAAAATCCAGTGTCTGCCAAACTGTGCAGGTTGTTGCCAACATTGAATAATAGTCACTAATCTCCCTATGGTTCAGATATTACACTATATTTCTCTGGTTAGCACTTTTTCCAATTCTCCACCATACTTATTTCAAACATTCTGAAACTGAGCAGACAACATTTGCTTGAGATACAGATATGGGGGTGATTGGCATATAGATGGTAAGTGAACCCATGAGAGTGGATGCAACTGGCAGAGAGAATGTGAGGAATGAGAAGAAAACGGGCCTAGAAAAGAATCCTGAGTAACTAACACTAGTAATGTGGCAGATGTTCCAAAAAAGGGAAAAGTTATTTTCAAAAGAACTAACAAGGAATGGCCAAAAATGGAGGCAGGAAAAGAAGAAGCATGGTGAATCTCTTCACCAAGTGAAGAGATTATTTCAAGAAGGAGGGTCGGTAAAAATGTCAAATATTACTGATTGGGCAAATAAATACTAAGGACTTGCCCTCAAGGCTTAAACAGAAATGTTACTGATAACTGTGGAGAAGGAAGTTTTAGTGGGAAAATGGGTGCAGATGCCAGATTTCATCAGGTTTAAGTGTAAAAAGGAGGTTAGGAATTAGGGAAGAGTGTAATCATTTCAGACAAGAAGTTTGGCCAGGAAGGTAGTGGGAGGAAAAAACGGGCTTGAGACAGATGCTGGATAGTATTAAAAACCTACTTTTTAAGTATTTAAGAGTGACTGGAAAGTCTACAAAAACTGTCTGAGATTTCATCCAAAGACAGAGGAAGAAATAGTCCACACAGCTGAAGTGGAGAGTGTAATGGTGAGAAAGATGTAATTGTTTCCTGCGTGTGTCAATAAAGTTCCGCGTGTTCAAAAAGGCTTCACACTTTAAATCCTTCAGTCATGTCATTTCTTTTGCTGTTACATTTGCTCAAATTCTTTACTGTGGATTTAAGTCCCTTGCCAACCTGATGCCTTCCTGGCTCTCCCCTAGGAAGTCACCACGCTTCCCCCCCCACCCAACTCCTTGCTCCAGCCACACAGAACACCTTTCAGTTCTCTGAATGTTTGTCCTGCTTTCTCTCACCCCCATGGCTTTGGTGTGATATGAAGTTTCTTCCATCTGCCAGAAACTGTATCTCCATTATTGCCTGGCCAACACATAAACTGCCTCTCGTTTTACAATTGCTTCCTTGAAGGAAGCTTTTCCTGTTCTGCAAACAACATCAAGGGTCCTGCCTCCGTACTCCCAGAGCATCCTGCACTTCCTTATCAAAGCTTCTTTCCCATAGTCCCCTACAGCTATGTCTGTCTCTTTCACTATACATTTAAACTCCATGAGAACAGAGATCATATGTCTTATAGCCATCCTACCTCCAGAAAGTGGTACACTGCCTGACATGTAGTTGCTCAATAAAAACATGTTCCTAAATAACAAATTGTCATTTTAAGGAAAAGCCCAATGAAAACATTCATTGAATCACACAAGAAATTTATTCAATATTATTTGAGATTCTTGAAGAGTACTTTATCTATTGGTACTGTGGTTTAAAACATTTTCAATGACTTCTAATCCTTCTTACATTAATCTTTTTAGAAGACATTTCATATTCTAAAATATGGATAATTTATTTGTTCATCGTGCTTACTATCAGAACTCCTTCTCTAGAATGTAAGCTCTATGAGGGCAAAGGCCCTTTTCTGTTCACTCATTGATCCTTCCCATATAATTATGTGCTGTAACATAAATAAATAAAGGAGTGAATGAAGTATATGAGTAGTGATTCTACATGTTCTTTTCAGTAATTAGGAATTTTATATTATTTTTACCCCATACACATCTGAAAAATGTGTAAAATAACTGATATATTCAAGCATACTGCAACCTAACTCATTTACATTTCAAATGAATAGAGTCCACCCAAAAGTAGCAGAGCTAATTAATTCCTCCAGTAATTATATTTGAGGATATTACAATTTTTGGACAATAGATTAAGCATTAATTTTTTCAGTAGGTAAAGTGGGCACCCATATATTACATTGTTTTTATTTCTCTAACAACAAAAAAGATAAAACTTTCATCTGCAGAGTCAAAACTGTTCTTGCAACTGTTCTCATGTAGGAATTTATGGCAACACTCCTCGTATAAAGTACGTGGAGTCTTACAATGGATAATATCAAAACATTACATTTTTTTTTTTTTTACCAAGGGCATAAATAAAATGGGCAAGAGGACAGGTCTCACGTCAACAGAAGGCATTCCATTTTATCACAACTCAGCAAAGGCATTTTTGTAAACGTCTGATAAAATCGAGTCCAGACACTCTGCTTTAGATAGTCTAACAATGCAGAGAAAGATGATCTTTGTTGATTTAAATAAGAATAAAGGCAAATTAACATTCTATTGGAGAAGTTTAAGAGACACATTTAAACACATAGATGCCTTACACTTCTTAAAAATAATTTTATCACACTGTTCAAACTTTGGGAAATAAAATAATGTACACACAAATCACCTGAAATCCTGCCACTCCACGAGGACTTCTTGTGGTAACACACTTCCACATCAACTCAATAGACACACACACACACATAGAGTCAGCTACATGTAAAATGAAATTATACCTCTCCTTCAAGATTATTATTTACCATATATTTATTTCATTACATGTATTATATATTTTCACTGAAACAAGATTATAACATGCACATATATAGTGTGTATATATACAAGTGTATAACATGCAGATATAAAGTGTCATATCTACTTTTCTCCCTAATTATAAACAAATGGTGACCACCATCTACTTTAGGCCAGAGGACATGTGCTTTCAGGCAGAGAATACATATATATAGTTTTTCACATTTCCTTACTAGTAATTCATTGTGACCTCAAAATTTGACACTATACAGTATAGAACAATATAATCTGACCTTGAAGATATTTTAGATTCATTTAATCCACCTATCCCCTCCCTTCAAAGGCATAGAGGAACATCAGTGAGTCTTTGCTCTTACTTGTGTTTTCAGCACAGCATACCACTGGGCCATCCAAAATATACACCTGAGTAACTAAATAAGTTAATCTGTTAACTAAGGGACACTGGGTGGCTAAGTGGTTGAGCTTCTGCCTTTGGCTCAGGTCGTGATCCCCAGGTCCTGAGATCAAATCCTACCTCAGTCTCCCTGTGGGGAGCCTGCTTCTGCATCTGCCTATATCTCTACCTCTCTGTGTCTCTCATGAATAAATAAATAAAAATCTTTTTAAAAAAATGCCTAACTTTAAAAAGTAAAATATGCCCTCAGAGAATACTAATCTTAGGGAATTTCCTTGAGATAATTGTGCAGTTTTACCTACCCAATATCCTTTATATATTCAGTTTCTTTTTGTTCCTATGCTAGCAAAGTATGGTGGAAATTTTGAAAACATAGCTCTAACTTGGTACAAAAACTATGTGAGTTTACAATCATTTTTAAATTTCAAAATCATTATCCAAGAGCATATAGTAAGTAGACCAGACCCAGTTCTCTGAATTGTTTACCCTTTATCTCAAAAAAAAAGAAAGTCTTAAAAATACAGCAGTAGGGGTGCCTGGGTGGCTTGTCAGTTAAGCATCTGCCTTTGGCTCAGGTCATGATCCCTGGGTCCTGGGATTGAGCCCCACATCAGTCTCTCTGCTCAGTGGTGAACCTGCTTCTCCCTCTCCCTCTGCCTGCCACCCCTCCTGCTTGTGCTCTCTCTATGTATCAAAGGAGTAACTAATCTTAAAAAAAAAAAATAAAGCATGGCAGTAAGATGCTACCTGCTTGATATAATTTGGAATCATGTCTTCTGAACCATACCTGCCTGTTTTGATTTTAGCAGTAGTTTTTCTGGACATATTTAGAAATACACATATACCATATATATATAAGTAATATATAATAAAATATATAGAGAGAAATATATATGTATTATACAATATAATACTAAACTTTTCAAGTTCTATAATCTGGCCACATAGATGACTTTTATCTGTCTTATCAATGGATAACAATTTGATGAGCACTGAAACATCCTTAAGCTAGTCTGATAATTTTATCAATAAAATGGCTCAGGGAGCATTCGTGATCAATATAACCATTTTTTATATAGAATATTTTTTTGAGAAACCCAGCCTGGCAATTTAGGCTATTGAGGGAAACAGGTAGCATATATTCCTAAACAATGTTTAATAAAACGATTGGTCTATCTATCAGAGATAGTAAAGTATAGTTTTATAAATGAGATTGACTATGATTTATATGAAATTTGAAGAAATTAATTTGAGTCAATGGGAGGAGTGAAGATCAGTGCTTATGTTAGCTTGGGTGCCTATCATAACAAAATACCATAGACTGGTGGTTTAAATAACAGAAATTTATTGTCTCACAGTTTTAGAAGCAAAAATGTAAGATCAGGGTGCCAGCCTCATCAGTTTCTGGTGTGATCTCTCTCTTCCTGGCTTACAGAAGGGTGCCTTCTTGCTGTGTCTCCACATGCCTTTCCTTAGTGCATTCAATTTTTCTTAAGATTGAAAACACATAGAGAAATGATCTTGATAAAGCTCTGGAGTAGAACGTGAATTCTGTGCATATAGATATCATCAGGGGCCAAAGCAATGTGAGGAAACACAACTTATTGCTTGAGAACAGAAGCAATTTTGTTTACCTCCAAAGAGAGGAGAAAAGAAAGAGGGAATGGCAGGAATGGCTGGAGACTATAGGGGAGTCAGAGAAAATTCCCATGATTTAAGAGAGTGGCTATCGTGGGCAGAATAATGTATGTGCCACCCTTTCAACCACTGAGATATAGATACAGATATCCATTCCCCCACACCTTCAAATTTGGATTGGCCGGAAGTTCTCTGATAGATAGACCATGACAAAAATGACACAACAGTTGTAGCCTTAGATTTCAGGAAAGGTTGTTGGCTTCCACCTGGTTCTCCTGAAATTTTCTCTCTTGGAAGACTCCCCCTAGAACCTCGTCATCAATGCTGTGAAAAGCTCAAGCAACATGACAGCCACTTATAGATGGTCCAGTTGACAACCTGGGTTAAAACCCCAGCCAACAGCCCAGCATTAACTGTCTGCCATGTGAGTGACCCACCTTGGATGTCCAGTCCACATGGAACTTTAGAGAACTGCACCTCAGTTGACTCTACTTGCAACCAAATGCAAGTAGACCATGCAAGACCCTCCTAGCTGACCCCAGTCAACCCACGGAACTGAGAAATAATAATAAATCTTGTCAGCCACTAAGTTTTGAGGTGATCAATAGGAAGAGGTGCTTAGTGTTCACTTTTTTAAAATAGAGATTTATTTATTTATTTTAGAGAGAAAGTGTGTGTGTGAGCAGGGTGGGGGACAGAGGGAAAGAATCTTAAGCAGACTTCTCACTGAGCATGGAGTCAGACACGAGGCTTGATCCCAGGACCCTGAAATCACAACCTAAGCCACAGTCAAGAATTGGATACTTAGCTACTGAAACACTCAGGTGCCCTGATTAGCATTCACTTTGAGGTTTTTTATATTTTTTTGAGGTTGTTTATATTGCTACAATGAAACTCTCACCTGTTTCCCCACTAATAAATGTTTAGGAATATCTTCTATCTGTATGTGCGTGTATGCGTGTGTGTGTGTGTGTGTTTAGCATGAGGAAGATGGTTAATGAAAACATGGAAATTATGGAAGGGGCTGAATTTCACATCCAGGATAAAAGTAAACATAAAAACATACATGTAAATAGAGAGTAGTGGTAACCATGAAAACAAACTCACTGGGGAATTTTCTGAAAACAGGCAGTTATTTAACTTCTGCAGGCTGTAGTACTGGGGGCCTCGACCATTCTTAAACATCAGGGAAATATCAACTGACAAAAGATTCATCCATTTCTTTCGATAAGGGGCAATCAAAACTAAATTTCATCTTTCTACAATTCTATCTTACTCATCTATGTATCTTCAGGGCCTAAAACCATGCCATCACATAATAGGTGCCCATAAATGTTTATTGATTGTTTGGCACAGAGTTAAGAAAGAAGATAACATAAATGACTTCATTCCTTATGTCTTAATAAACTGACAATAAAATTTGAGGTACTCCCACTCAATATTTTCCTTCATATGCAAAAACATCACCTCTTTAAGAACGAGACTATAGGGATCCCTGGGTGGCGCAGCGGTTTAGCGCCTGCCTTTGACTCAGGGCATGATCCGGGATGACCCGGGATCGAATCCCACGTCAGGCTCCCGGTGCATGGAGTCTGCTTCTCCCTCTGCCTATGTCTCTGCCTCTCTCTCTCTCTCTCTCTCTCTCTCTCTCTCTGTGTGTGTGTGTGTGTGTGACTATCGTAAATAAATTAAAAAAAAAAGAACAAGACTATACGATAGAATAACAGCATGAAATGTGATTTACTAACAATCTGTCATAAAGATAAAGAATAGGGATATTATGATTAGATAGTCAATATATTGGCACCACAGTTCAAAGTATTCACCTATATCTGTTTTCTTCTAAATTTATTCATAAAACTGCCATTTGTCCTAAAAGAATGCAGTGATAAAGCAATTTGAGAGGGTGTTCTAATATTTGGTTGAAACAAATACCCTACAGAAATAGTATATTCAGAATAATTTTAGATTAGGAATTAATAGAATCATACTGATGTTAAAAGTGCGCAGAATTAGCAGCATAGAAGCTATTGTTATTTCTGTGGACATACACATGCACACATATGTATTACTTATCCTTTTCTCTGTCCAAAACAGATTTGGGACATTGACAACATCATTTCATCAGTAATAAAATATAAGACAAAAAAATAGGAAGAATCAAATAAACTACCTATCAAATAATGAACAAACTTTGGGCCTTAACCTCATATTTGCTCCAGTTTCCTAACCTAACAGTCAAGAGAAGATGATATAGATCTCATTATCAGAAAGGGCTTTGAGGATGTACTCAAAGTCTCACAAATTGATTCCAAATAGCTAAGGGATTGTTGCATAATGTATTTGATGCAATCTATATATTATGGATTTGTAAGAAGGTGAATCTATACTGAAATGAATAGGTTCACAGTGAATGGTTCATTCAACACAGAGACTTTAGTGTAGACTCAAGATAAATAGACATGAGAAATGCTCTTCATATGGCAAATCTGAATTAGCAAAATATTTGACACAGTGATATGTGTTAAGAATTTTGGCACACTGGTGAGTCTAATAACAAGAGGCTCCATACTCAATTGAACAAGTTTTGTTAAGGATATTGATAATCTGCTTATAAAATTTAAAAATCATATAAAATCAGAATATTAGTTACTGTGTTAGATAAAATAATCAAGATTAATAAGAAAAAATATTTTAGCATATTGTGCTAATGGGCTATTTTTGTTTGAAGAACTTTCTGATGGCCATAAAAGTGTCCCCTACTCAAATGCAGAGGCCAAGAGAAGAATAAGGAGAATTGGGATCCACATGGTACCGTCTGCTCCTCCATCCAACATAAAGTAAGAATTCACTAGGTCCCAAGAATGTATCTGACTCAACAAATATACCCAAATGCAACTAGACAGAAGAAAGAAAAGATGTAGAGGAAGATACAAAGGAGGAGTCTACCTGGATAGGAAAAAAAAAAAAAAAACAGTTCAAGAGAGAAGGTAAAATCTGGATTTGTGCTTTTTAAAGCACAAAGACTATATCTACTAATAACTGCAAGCTAAATGATGTCTTACTGCTGAACAAGCAGAACAAAAATTATCCCCTCTAATGAAAGGAGGCCTAAAGAGGATGATCAGAGGTGGCCCTAGAGGAGTGACAAGGGCATTCCTCTTCCTATAGTATCTCTTATTTTTCTTTCTTGGCCCCTTAACATGGTAAATAAGTCTATGATTTTAAAAAATATATATAGATAATCATTTCCAGGAAGGACTCCATCAGTGTGTCTGGGGACAATGGGTCCTACTTACTGAAGCCATTTCTCAACATCTACATTGTTCTTTCATCCTCCAGTGAATGGCAAAATGGGTAGTCTGGCTGTGGTGATGGATCAAATGTCAACAGAGACAAATTTTAAAGGATTAACATAAATCCAAGAGAGAATGAACAGAGCACTGAAAGGTCACAAGCACATTTTACCTGAACAATATTTGAGGCAACTAAAGATGTTAAGCCTATGGAAAAAAAAGGTACACAGAGACCAAAAAATCGTACAATATTTGGTAAATTGTCAGGTGGAAGGCAGAATAGATGTGTTCTATAAGAGGGTCAAACTAGGTCTTCCAGATAAAGCTTATAAGAAAATGAATTTTGACTTTGTGTAATATAACAATGTTGTAGTGATTTAATCATTCGCTCATAAGATGCACCATAGTTTCTGGCATTATAGGAACTGCTGGGATACAGCAATACTGAAGACAAAACTGCCCTAACATTCTAATGGGAGAAAAAAACAAATTTATAAACAAATATAAGCACTTATTATTATTATAAAGAATGTGATCAAGGGGCAAATGAGTGGTGCAGTCAGTTAAGTGCCTGACTCTTGATTTTGGCTCAGGTGGTGATCTCAATGTCATGAGATCAAGCCCTGCTTTGGGTTCTGCGCTCAGCTTGGAGTCTTCCTGAGATTCTTTCTCCTTCTCCCTCTGCCTCTCCCGCTCATGCTTGCTCTCTCGCTCTCTCTCTCTCTCTCAAATAAATAAATAAATCTTAAAAAAAAAAAAAGGAAAAAGAATGTGATCAAGGAGCTGTGTGAATCTGTAATGAAAAAGGCCTTTCTTCATTAGGAGGGCCGGCGAGGTTTTCACTAAGAAGAGGATAGAATCTGTCAGCCATGTAGAGAGTTAAGAGAAGACTGACAAAAGGCCAGAAGCATAAATAGCTTGGCTTATCCAAGGCACAGAGAGAAGGCCCATGTAGCTCAAATGGAGTGCACTGGGTGAGAATGGTAAGATACGGTCAGAGAGGAAGGCAGGAGCCAGATCCTGCAGAGCCTTGTGGGTTATGATGAGGAGTTTGGATTTTATCCCAAGAGCATTGGGATTGGCTCTGATGAGATTCAAGCAGAGGGCTGAAATAATAGGAATGTGTAACAGGAAAAGAATAACAGAAGACCAGCAGGAGAATTGGAGAACATAAATAACTGTAAATGACTTTCTCGTATGAACCTAAAAGGAAAAGAATGAATGAAGATAACAGAGTCAGTAGGAAACAGTAGAGAAATATGGCAGCTATCTTCAAAAATAATCGAGCTAATTCCTACCTGGTGGAATTTATAGGGGCTCTGTGATATGGAGACAAAGGAAAGAACCAGGGAAAGCAATAAATGATCATTGTAGGGCACATGAAGGAGGGTCAAGAAACAGGAAATTTTCTGGGGCAAATAAGAAAATATTTTCTTTCAGGTCTATCATTGAGGTATGTTGGTGTGAGAGGCTCAGCTTTGGGGAAAGAGCAAACTTCTGTTCATCTCAAAGAAGAAACATCCAACGCGGCCTGGGAAGGGATAGCTCTCCATATGGTTAGCAATGGAAACATTGGGAGCCTGAGCAGTGAACCAGAATATCCTAATGATTCATGCCTGTCCAAATAAGAAATAAAACATTGAGTGTTGCTGCCTCTGAGGCCAAGTTGATTGTAGGAGGTGGGAGTGGTATGTTACGGACTTTGTGTTTCCCCTGAATCCACATGTTAAAGCCCTAACCCTAAAGTGATGCCATTTTGAGATGAGGACTTTGTGAGGGAATTAGGTTAGAGAAGTTCTTAAGAGTAGGGCCCTCATGATGGGATAGTGCCCTTATAAGAAGAGACACCAGAGAGCTTGCTCTCTTGCTCTCTCCCTCCAGGGTCACACAAAGAAGCTATGTAAGTTGTGAAAAGGCAGCCATATGCAACCCAAGGGCAGAGCTCTCACCAGAAATCAACCCTGCCAACATCCAAATATCAGACTATCAGGCTCCCGAAGTGTGGGAAAATAAATTTCTGTTGTTTAAACCATTCAGTTTATGGTATTTTGTTATGGCTACTCGAACAGATTAATAGAGGGTATTTGTTCCAAAAAAAGGATTGCAATGCATTAAAACTTGTCTTTTGCAGCAGAGTACATGAAAATTGGGTGCCCATTCAATCAGCTTCTAAAAGAAAATCCTAAAAAATCAGGCTAATGATAAGTTGATTATGCTAATTTGCAAAATATTAGCTGCCTCTTTTTGCAGAAGGCTTATGCTCTCTCACCTATTTAATGTCAGACTTGGCCTTGTGACAAATTCTGGCAAATAAAACATGATCAGAAATTATATGTATCATTTTTAGGCAGAAATTTTAAGATTGTGGGCATGTTCATCTTTCAATCTCTGCCATAAGACCAGCAGAATTCCAGAGAGTTGTAGACAACCTACAATGGACATGCAGTTGAACAGGAAATAAACCTTTGCTGATGTCAAGTCACTGAGATTTGGGATCATTTATTACTATAGGATAAATTATAATATTCTGACTTATACACCATTCATCTGGGTAATAAATCTGAAAAGGTGAGAGATGTACTTATACATAGAGATAGGGCATCATTACTTCTCTCAGGGCCATCATTTGGTCCTCACAGTCTTTGATTTCTTTGTGCAATTGATGGATAATTATAACTTATTTTGGAAGCAGAATGTGGTTTCTGAAGCATATTATTTTACCAGAAGTCTCAATATTGATGTTGGTCACAGTGTTGATAAAAGTTAGGAATAAATATTTCTGTTTCCTGCACAGAGTAATCTAGGCTAGCAGAGTAGAGATAAAATGAACTGGATGGAATTTGTTGCAGTAGAAACATCAATGAAAAAGCATAAAGGGGGCAAGCTATCCTCAGAAAACAATAGGGTTCACATATTATAGCCTCAAAGAATTCCAAGAAATACTCCTTAAATTTCTAGTATGGGCAAAGGGTGATAAGAGGAGAGCCCAAAATACTTTGATTTCATGTGTCTTCCTGTAGGACTTATGCAAATGAGCATAATTCTTGTATAACTCCTGATGATCCAGAAGGTAGACTAAGAGTCAATATGAGTGGCCCGAAGCCTCCTCCATACTGATGATGTTAGAATATCAACACACCAGAGTAAGTAATGAGAAGTAGAAACTACTAATGATGATATCCTACCTGTGAGTTATAGTGAATTTATACATATAAATTATTTTGTAGCATGTTAGAGTAATGGATCCTATTAGCAGCAGTACCTCTCATCTATCTGGTTGATGTGCTCTGTTTTAGGCATCAGTCTGTAAGGGACAGGCTGAGGATAAGGATATGTAACCTAAGGATCTGGATAGTTACCTCCCCCATGTGAGAACTGCAATTGCCTCAGTATCCCATGCTCCATTCTGTACAAGCGTATACTCTGAGGTAGGTTGAGTTATTGTCTCCATTTTATACAGATGAGGGGACTGATAACCTCTTAAGCTTATCTTCTACCTTGGGCTAGCTGCCTCTGGTCTATAACAACTTTTGAAGGGATTCTCAGGAGTGAAACCCTCTCATGTAACTTGTACTCTGGATGCTTACAGAAGACATCTGTACTTTGGGAACCCTTACAGTGATAAGTCCCAGAAAACCAGAGTTCCAGAGAATGATACCCAATGACCCTTAAAGAAAAGCAAGCATCCAGGCTGCTAAACTCAAGTTGGGCTGTGGTAATGAAACAAGATAGGAAAAGACTTACTTCCTAGTTGTATGATAAATAAAACCAAGGAAGATGATCAAGGAGGTGATATCCACAGACAATTTTTTTTTTAAAGAGGGGCAAAGATTTTACTTGGTAAAACACAAATGTCAAAGTAAAATCACCTTTATGACTCTCTCTAAATAAATTCCTGCTGGAAATTCTAACCTTGGCTTTTGTCTTTCCTCCGAATCAGCTTTTCGGGGAGTGAAAGTAGGGAAGATCATCCTTCAATAACATACTGAAATGATCTCTTAGGGAAGGTGAAACCCAGTGGGAACTTCTTGTGTAGAAATTCTCTACAAAATTTTAAAGGTTCTTTCACTATGATTTCCTAAGGGCTATGTTCCATAAAAAACAAAACTTTGTTTTGTTTGCTGTATCTTTCTAAATTTTATCTGCTAATAAATATTTGTCAAATGAAAATTAATTCACTAAAGTTGAAGAATGAGATTATTCAGTGAAGAAGCAGACTATTTTCTTTATTTTGGGGGTAAGAGAGGAGGCTTAGATTACTTTATTCAGGCCTCTTGGAAAGATGAGTTTTTATTTCCTCAGCAAGACACTGCATCATGTCTTACCCTGGGTAATAGATCAAAGGATTGTCAGCGAGCTTCTCAAAATCCCTCCCCTACAGACACATACATTGGAGATTCACTCTTATCAGCCATTTCTCCCTATTCTTAACATCATGATCTCAAGGCTTTGGGGGGAAAAATTAAAGTATCACTCTCTTCTATAAGTTCCTTTCAAAATGCTTAGGGACCAGTGACAGAAGAAAACATCTCTGATAATCATTCCCTTGGAACTTCTTTCTGACCTAAGCTGCTCTCTTAGTAGAGAGCATACCACCGATAAGTATCTGCATCCCGTATCTCCCATCTTTAAGATAGTCTATGGAGGCCCATCAACCACCTTAGGTAGCAGGTTAGGTCTTGATGGAGTCTCCAGGGAGCCACCTGGAAAGAAAAATAAATCTAGCGTGCCCTGTATGGGACTAAAAAATTATTGAACACAATGAAATTGGTTAAGATATGTGACACAATACTCTGGGGTATATACATCTTTAGAAAACCATGTAAGAAATAAAATGAACTAAGGATTATATTATTAATAGCTACTGTAAAATAATAAATTAATGGACTGGAAACCCAGTATCTCAAATTAATTTAAAAAAATGTGCCAGTAAGGGTATACTAGGAAAACACATAAAATGTAGACCGTACTGTCTTTATATGAATGAATCATAAAGCAAAGAGCACCGCTGAGCTTTCTAGTTTACTTATATTAATTTCAGATATTAGCAATTACAACTTGTGCTTTCAAATTCCATAAAAATGCAAAGCTACCATGAAATAGAATTAAGAGGGAGCTTTAGAAATTCATTAAACTGAACTTCAGTAGCAGCATCATTTTTTTGGCTAATACAGGAATATATGTCTGTGCATACACTATTTATGATACCATTTGAGACTTACATAAAATATAAGTTGAGAGAATGCGTTGCCTTCAATAATTTACAAAGGTAGAAAATAACAGCAAGGGGAATTGAGAACAAACCTCGCCTTTTCTAGTACTGTAATATACAGATATTGCATCTGTGGCTTCCAATTCAGATTCTTAATTTGAGCCCCGACAAGCTTTGCACTGTGAAGAGATTAAAGGGATATCTGAGAGAAGCATAGATGCCATTTCTGTTTTGCAATCATGTTTGCAAACATGCTAATCAATCTGGGTGCTTGCTAACTTGATAATTAAATTTACAAATGATTGGAAATATTTGCTACAGAAAGATTTAAAGTCATTCTTGAAATCCTAATGACAGCTCTAGCAATATGTGTATGCCTCTTGAGGGCCCACTGAGGATAGACAGTATTAAAAATATAATTGGTTTTAAAGCACATTAGATTAAATTTTTTTCCTATGATTCATTCTCCCTTCTTTGTATTCACCTTTCAGGTCATTTCCTGCTTTCTGAATAAGGTATCCATAATTCAAATGAACTACCATATGAATTTGCTTATTTTCGTTAAATCCAGCTAGTTCTAAAATGTCCCATTTCCATTTAAAATGTTGTGTTTTAAAATGAAAAGATTAAACTTTCAAATTAAGTAATACTTAGAAAAAGCCGTCAACAGTATTTGAAATCTGACAAAGGCACATTGTTAAAAAACCAGAGCAGAAAGCAATTGGGAAGTTAGTTGATGTCACTATAAACTAAAAACAAAACAAAAAAAAACAAAGAAGAAGAAGAAGAAGAAAGAAAGAAAAGAAAGAAAAACTTAATTTACTAGGTCCACTTTTAGCTCTTCCATACAGTTTCTTACCAGATCTGACATATTACATTTACATGACGAATAAAAGCATTCTGGTTGAATCAGAATTTTTTAAATGATACATGAACTTTAAGCTGCATTAAATCAGTTTCTAACAGAATTTCCAGCACCCTTTTGTTGGAAAAAAATGCCAACTTCCCAATTTTTGGTGGCTGCAACTAGCAACACCACATGGAGTATTCTTCCGAATGCACACATTAAAATGGGGTCAAGGGTCTTAGGAATAAATTGGTTGGCAAACAATATCAATGGTGCCCCAGTCTGACCTTGTATAAAACTGTTTGCATAACAGAGTTGAAGAACAGCAACATGGTTAATCTGTGCGTGTTTATTTCTAGCCATCCAGAGACCTTAAGGGTCAATATGATTTACTAACATTCACTAAAGGTTATTAAAATGGTTGTACAAAGTTGATGGAAGGGTGTTATTGCTTTTGTAATAAAAAATGACTTTCATGGAACAGTTTACACATAATTTTTTATTAGATTTTACTTCCCGTCCTCCTCCTCACCCCTTCAGAGTTTCACAGTTGATAACAGTTGATTATTTGTGCTGTCTAGTGGCATTCTTTATTTTTTTATTTGTATGATACCATGGATGTAAAAAAATAAATAAATAAATAAATATAAAAAAATAAAAAAAAGATACCATGGATGTGAATGGTATTTTCTAGGACTTAAATTATAAATGAGGTAGCTCTCTGCCTCAGATAGCTCCAAGGCTCCTGCCTTCACAAAGGATACCAGAAGGAAAGCAGTTGATTTGCCCTCAGAATAACATGATCATGGTAACTTTCCAAATTAAGAGATTTGAATGATGCTGGAACTTTCATAGTTCTCCAGATTACTCCAGGCAGCCAAAGAGACACTGTTTGAAAATGCATCAACTGAATTGCTGACCTTTTTTTCCCCCTGAAAATAGAACCATTGCTTTAGAAAAATTCCATTGCCACCAGCAGACCTAGACAGGACAGCAAAAGTGAGCAGCACAGAAATCTAGCAAAGACTATGTGCAGTTCTAAAAAGAGGAGGGAAAAAAATGGAAGAGAAGGGGCAGAAGGCAACAGATTATCACCATCACAAAATATTAAACACAACGTCAGGCAAAGTACAGCATAGCTATGGTTCTTGCCTCCTGGGAATTTAACATCCAAGATGTCACTTGAGGGAAAACCCAGGTAAAAAGAGAAAAAAAGTTATTCAAGAGCAAATTCATAAAGAGAAAGACATGTGGAAAAAAACATAAAAGTAGCAACTAGTAAAACAGAAAAGATGGTTTTTCAAAAGTTAGCTCAATTACAACATTGTTATGGAATATGACTATAAGATTATGATCATATGTATCTTGTATATTCAATATAATGCAGTCTCATTACCACAGCATGTTTTATTTTCCATTGCTTCATACTGAAGCATGAGTCAAAAAAAAGTATACAATTTAAACTGTATTTGGTCTTTGGGAAAATAACAGGGCCACATGATTTTATTTCAACACTTAGCAAGCATTAGTAGGAACTCAATATATTTTTTTTAGTAAATGAAAGACTCCAAAATTAATATTTTTTATGATTTACTGTATGGAATTCTAGATGTATTTTTCACTTCAGGTACGTTTTAGTAGTTCACATTCTCTCTCAGTCAATGCATAATACTTTAGATACAAAGAAATAATCCATCATGTTTCTATCAGTAAAATTCAGTGCAAAATCTCAAAATACATAGCTTGTAATTAGAAAGTAATTTTAAATTTTAATTTATATTTCAGTTTTTTCTTCTTTAGGAACAAGAACAAGAAACTGTAATGAGATTTAGATGAGGCTAACGTTTATTGAAACTAAATATGTGCTATATAAGTGCTTCCACAGTAAAATCAAAACCTATGGAATTTTTAACTTGTCACCATGACAGGCAGCCAAGAGAACTATAATTATGTATCAGAAAGAAGAAAAAGCTAAGAGAACAACAATATCAAGGATTTCTCTCATGCCCACTTAAGGGAAAAAAACAAAGAAAATATCCATATATCTGGGAAATGCTAATAAGAAAATAAGCAAAATATTTAAGTAGGATTATAATTTAAAAATAATGGTATCAAGTTACTTTTCTTCCATTCTTCTCAGGAACTCATCTTAAAACAGCAAGGGGAAGAAGAGAGGAGAATAGAAACAGTCTCCAATAAAACTCAGTTGCTTGTAATTCCAGGTCACAAAATGGGAGGCTCTTACAAAAGCGATGATGATCAAAGAAAAGTGTGGGAAAATCAAGAGAAAGTATGTTTGTGGCTACAGATACCAGAAAAAAGCTAACCAAGCACACATCTAAGAGTGTGGCATACCCTAAAGTTTAAAATAAAGCAAACAAACGAAAAACAATAATTTATTTGCAACAATGGACCAGATCTGGGGGACTAGAGGCAGTGCTTTACTTGATCCCATTTGGCACGAAGTCTTGAGAAAGTGAAGAGTGGAGTTAGTTAGCTTAGCCTGTGGGGATATATCTGGGGGTAATAGTGGTAGAAAAGGAAAGATTCAGCAATGGGAATAGACCTGGAGTGAATATCAAATCTCTTCCCTTTCTCTCTCTTTCTCTTTCTTTTTCCCTCCCTATTGTGCACTGTTTCTCTCCTTCACACACACGCACAGATTCATAGGCAGAATTCCTGCTAACCCCAGCCCCTTCCCAACATGAATTTCCTATAAGAGATGGTCAAAGTAAAACATAAGTAATTAAAAAGGAACCAACAAAGGGCCGACGCAACAATGCCACAAAGAAAAAATTAGGAGCAGCTCAAAAATTAGGGGTGGCTCAGACAGTTTAGCGCTGCCTTCAGCCCAGGGCCTGATCTTGGAGACCCGGGATCGAGTCCTGTCAGGCTCCCTGTGTGGAGCCTGCTTCTCCCTCTGCCTGCCTCTCTCCCTCTCTCCTCTCTGTGTATTCTCATGAATAAATAAAAAAATCTTAAAAAAAAATTAGGAGAGCACTAGGGCTATGAATAGCAAATGGAAAATGCCCACAAACACACACACACACACACACACACACACACACACACACAAAACACAGCAACCAGCAAATGAAAACTATATTACCCTGAATTTTCAAAGTTTAATGAAACAGTTTGCTTTATAAAAGAGCACAAAGAAGAAAATAGGTAATTAGAGAAAAAATGTTAATACACCTATTGGGAGGTGGGAGCAATGAACAAATATAGTGTGAACAATTATAATAATGGATATCTGACAGTAGGAAACACAAGGGAAACACAGAATTGGTGGAAACACTGTAAGGAAAATAAGAGGGCATGACTGAGATAGCAGACAAAGTAAAATGAAAACAAAGAGACCAAGGGAATCTGGAACAAAAATTGTAGATATAGAAGATGGGCAAAGAGCATTAAGACACAAGTAAATGATGTTGGTGAATGAGAGAACCAAAATAGCATAGCAGAATAACTATTTAAAGATATAGTTCAAGAAACTTTTCAGAAATACAAAGGATCAGAACCTATAAAATATAAGGGCATATTATACCTCAAGAAAATAAAAACTGATATAGATCAACTGAAAGGCACATCTTAATAAAGTTATTGGATTTCAAAGATGAGAAAATTCTTTGTCAGGAAAAAATCATGTAAAAAAGCAATAAACAAATAAATACATAGATTAAAAAAACCACAAAAACAAAAAATCTGACTTGTAACAGATTTATTTTATTTAAATATTTTATCTACTTATTCACAAGAGACAGAGAAAAAGCCAGAGACAGGCAGAGGGAGAAGTAGGCTCTCTAAGGGGAGCCCAATGCCAGACTCAATTCCATGACCCCAGAATCATGCCCTAAGCCAAAGGCAGATGCTCAACCACTTAGCCACCCAGATAACAGATTTCTTTCTCCATATTAATACTGACAGTGACTAATTCCTGCAAATACTCAGAAAAAAATTTCTGCAAAATACTCAAAAAATGTTTGGGTGATAATTATATTTCTAGGCAAATATTTTTTTCAAGTGAAATGTAAAGACACAAGCATTTACAAATGTGCTTTTGAAAACAGAATTAAATAGAAAACAAATTTCAGCCAAGTGATGCATGGAAAAACTGTGTCAAAATGTCTGGCAGTGAACATTGAGCCATTTAAGAGTAAGACTAGATCAAACATGAAGATTATGGTTCAAGAAGAGAATTAAAATATAATATATGCTGACAGAGCAGAAACGAGAAGAGGAAGGTAGAAGTAGCACGTTCAGAACCAGGGGAGTCAAGATATTTTAGCTGATAAATCAAATAATAGAGCTTAAGTTTATTTGAAGTTATGAAGGTAAACATAGAAAAAGAAAGAAAAGAACAGAAATCTGTCATTATTGAGAAAGCAACAAACCTAAGGCAGGACATATATACTTCATTAAAAATCCAAGTGAGATATAGTTAGTTATTAAAATACATTCTCAGATCAGACTAGAAAGCAAATCTCAATTACATGATACATTTGAGAAAAACACCCAAAACAAAGTGACTCGAAAAAAAATGATAAAACTAATAAATTCCAGAACTGACTGCAAACACACACACACAGAATAGATTGATACATCACTACATATCTACTTAAAAAAAAAAAGTGAGGAAACACAAACAAAAAATGGGGGAAAATTATACAAAAATAACCTCAGAGAAAAGAAATGAAAAGAATCTTACAATATCTAGTTGCTTAGTTGTTATAAATAAACTTAAGACCCAGGGTAAACTAGATCATTTACTGGAAGATACAAATTAGGAAAATAGTACAAAACAGAAAGTATCTGCTAGAAACAGAAAACATCAGTGAAGCTCAAAACATTCTCAATGTACTGCATTCAGATAGATTCACAAAAAAGATCAGAGAAACAGGTAATTATAATGTGATTTAAAATTATCCAGGGCATGAAAAAACAATGGAAACTTCTAAAATCATTTTAGAAGAAAATAATGAAAGAATATTTCAAATCAATCTCACTTCTTAGTGTGGATGCAAAAATGCTAAATAAAATCTGAACAAACTGGGGGAATCCCTGGGTGGCTCACGGTTTGGCACCTGCCTTTGGCCCGGGGCGTGATCCTGGAATCTCAGGATCGAGTCCCGCATCGGGCTCCCTGCCTGGAGCCTGCTTCTACCTCTGCCTATGTCTCCGTCTCTCTCTCTCTCTCTCTCTCTCTCTGTGTGTATACCATGAATAAGTAAATAAAATATTTTTTTAAAAAATCTGAACAAAAAAAATCTGAACAAATTAAACAACAGGAGATAAAAAATAATTCCCATGACAAGATATGGTGTATTTTATTTATTTTTAATTTTTATTTAAATTCTAGTTTGTTAACATACAGTGCAGTACCTGCTTCAGAAGTAGAATTCGGTGATGGCTGAATAATATTCCATTATATATATATATATATATATATATATATATATATATATATACTACCTCTTCTTTATTCATTCATCAGTTGATGGACATTTGGGCTCTCTTCATAATTTGGCTAGTGTTGATAATGCTGCTATGAACATTCAGGTGCATGTACCCCTTCAAAACTGTATTTTTATATCATTTGAGTAGATACCTAATAGTGCAATTGCTGGATTATAGGATAATTATGTTTTTAACTTTTGGGGGAACTTTGATACTGTTCTCCAGAATGGCTGCACCAATTTACTTTCCCACCAACAGTGCAAGAAGGTTCCCTTTATAGAAATACAAGGAAGTTTAGTGTTAAATTTATTTTCCATAATAATAGATATAAAATGAAAACTTACATTATTATCTTTATGAAAGCCTCAGAGTCAATGTAAAATTCAACATTTAATCTTGATAAGAGCAAAGCCTTAATAAAGTAGTAGTAACTATATTTTTCCTGATATTATAATAAATATCTTACTATGATAATGTGTATATCAGATGTGACCTAAAAGCAAATATCATGTTTTGTAGGGATATATTTAAGTCAGTATTTAAACATTAAAGCCAGAAATACAGCAACACTTGTCATTTCCACTATTATTTAATACTGGTCTGGAGTTACTAGACAAAGCAATTAGATAATATAAATATATAAGAAGAATAAGAATTATAAAAGGATATATCAAATTATAATTCTAAAAATTATAATTGTTTATATTAATAATTATTTAAAATTATGTAATTATTATACTTAAAGATATTTTTAATTTGAGTAATTCAAGAAAATCAACTCTGTTAAATATAAAATAATTCAATGAGGGGGTGGCAAAAGAAATAGTAATTGTCAGAATATTATCTTGGTATTTAAAACAATCATTTACAAAATATAATAGAAGAAAAGAATCTGTTTTAATAACAGTTAAAAAGATAAAATTTACAAAGAGGTTACTAATTGCACTCCTTCTTATTCATTCTCCTCTTCTACTTTGAATAATAGAACTTCCTGAATTTTAGTTGTATGCATGCTGCCCACTTGGGCACTCCGTGTTCAACCCTTTTTTTTTTTTTTTGTAGCTAAGTAAGCTATATGCCTATTGAAGGGGGAGGGACAAATAAAAGCGAACAAAATAGTATGGGCAACTTCCTAATAATCTCCTTAAATATATTAGCATTTTCTTTCCCCTCCCAATTATCTGGATGGTAGACTAATGCCAGGAAAGTGACATTTGCCACTAGAACAAAAGTAACACCTTTTAGTATAGTGGAGCAAGAACGAAAGGAGAAATCTGGGTCTCTGAATGATCAGTTGAGCACCAAATAACTTATCTCTGAAATGTTACATTAAAATAAACCTATCTTATTATGACTGCTAGTTGTTTTGTTAGTTTGTTTGAGTAGCTGAGTCCATAGGAGAACTAACACCCCCCCCCCAAAAAAAGGTGAAAGTTGTACATGCTCCATATGGAGAATCTTTTAAAATATCCTTGAACAGTGACATCTGGGTGGCTCAGTGGTTGAGCATTTGCCTTTGGCTCAGGTGCTGATCCCAGGGTCCTGGGATCAAGTCCTGCATCAGGCTCCTCAGGGAGCCTGCTTCTCCCTCTGCCTATGTCTCTGCCTCTCTCTGTGTGTCTCTCATGAATAAATAAATAAAATCTTAAAAAAAAGAAGCTATAAGAACATCATGAATATCTAAATGACAAATAGCAAATATAGCTAATACTTTAATTCATTCATATCATAGACAAAGGCTAATTTTCTACTAAAAAATTAATTCCTATAAATCAATTAGAAAAAGATCAACAGGGATGCCTGGGTGGCTCAGTGGTTGGGCATCTGCCTTTGGCTCAGGGCATGATCCCAGGGTCCTGGGATGGAGTCCCATATCCGGCTCCCCATAGGGCACCTGCTTCTCCCTCTGCCTATGTCTCTGCCTCTCTCTGTGTGTCTCTCATAAATAAATAAATAAAATCTTTAAAAAAAAGAAAAAAAGAGAAAGACCAACAAACCTTTAGGGAAAACATAAATAAATATTCATTTTAGAAAAAAAAGAAAATACAAACCACTCTTAAATCTATGAAAATGTGCTGTCCTCAACAAAAACAAAACAAAACAAACAAAAAAAAAACCAATAAAATAAAAATTGCAATGAATGATAGCTGATTCCAAGTCGGAAGTAAAAAATATATAAGATGTACTTGGGAGGGATCCCTGGGTGGCGCAGCGGTTTGGCGCCTGCCTTTGGCCCAGGGCGCGATCCTGGAGACCTGGGATCGAATCCCACGTCGGGCTCCGGTGCATGGAGCCTGCTTCTCCCTCTGCCTGTGTCTCTGCCTTTCTCTCTCTCTCTGTGTGACTATCATAAATAAATAAAAATTAAAAAAAATTAAAAAAAAAGATGTACTTGGGATATCTGGTTATGCCAGAAAGCAATGTAACTATCAAGTATTAAATGGGCCATGTCAGAGGGGCATAGGAGACAATATGAAAGGACTACTTTTAACTAATATGCAACAACTTGAGCTTGAAAGAGCATAGTGAATGCAAATAATTAAATCACTTGAAATATATAAATTCAAGAGTTCTTATTGATAGCCCCTTCAGTGAAAGAAAAGGAGAAAGAGAACCTTAAAATTTAAACAAAACTAATAGAACACCACTAGAAATAACTAGAGCGCTAAATTTTTACTCTGAAAATAGGCAGTTAAAAAGGAAATAATTCATTCTGCCTTTCTTCTATGAAGTATACTTGAGGGAAATTAATTAGCCCTAATTGGTGGGGAAAAGTTATTCTTTAATGAAGAATTCCAGCTAAAAGTTGTGAAAAAAGAGGTAGAATTTTTTTTAACCACCTTTCTGCAATCCCTCATAAAAAGAGCAATTCAAGCAATGATCAAATTAATGAAGCCACTTGGTAAAATGAAAATGGAGAACTTTAAAATGAAGGGATCAAGTTGTGACCACCTGAATCTAATGGTCATTAGTCCGATATCACAGAAAGTGACAAAAGCAGGTATTGAATGCCTACTGTCTGGATGCAAAATGAAACGGTAATACATATACAGTATGCCCAACATGTTGAGTTCAAATCTAATCAAGTGTCCAATATCCATTTTTCTCACAGTGGCTAGATGAGCAAGTTAAATTACACCACAAGGAAACAAACGCACATCTAAAATGTAGGACTCTGCAAAGGATAATCAATGTGGTTTCTATCCACCAATGTCAGTGGGTCAAAAGAAAAGGATATTGTTCTAATTTGAAGGAAGGTTAGCAGGCATAAAAACCAAATGTCACAAGTGGACCTTGTACAGATCTTGATTCAAACAAACCAGTTATAAAAGAAGAATCTTTTCTTGCATTTGGAGAAATTTATTGCATTATGATTATGGCATTGTGGTTATATAATAAAATGTCCACATGTTTTAGAGATGCTTATTGAAGTATAAAGATGAAATAAAAATGATACCTGGATCTTTTTTTTAAATGCTTCAGAAATAAAAAAGAAAAAAAAAACCAGCACTGAAATAAATGTGACAAAATCCTGATAATTGTAGAATTTGACTGATGGTAAATGAAGGTTCATTTTTTTCTATATCTGTGTATCATGAGATCATTTTTTAATCTATCAGTTTGAATTTAAACCTATGTAAGAGAAAAAGTTGCTCTGATAAAATGCTAGAAGGAGGGTAAACTGAAAAATCTTAAGTGGAAAATATGGCAACATTTATCAAAATTTAAAATGCACATATCTAGCATTTATTTTCTTAAGTGTATATTTTATAGATATATTCTAATATATACAAATATGTATTGGAGCATTGTTTGTAATAGCAAGTGATTAAAAACTACCTTAAAATCCATAACTAAAGACTAGTCAAACTATCATCCAGGCAAACAGCAAAACATTCTGCAGTCTTTGAAAAAGAAGACAACCAGGTCAAACAAAAAATATATAAGATAATATAAATACTAAATATTTATAAAGTTATTAAAATAGTTTTGAAGTCATTTTAAGTACATAGATGAACTTTGCAGAAGTAAGGAAATCCCCAAGGCTAGAACAAGGCAGAAGGGTTCAGGGAAGTAAGTTGAAGACATTGGATGCCCTGTGGCACCTACCAATCCTGTTTGACCTAGAACATGGTTTCTTAGCATCTGATTAGCAACTAGTGACATTAAGAGCCAGATAACTCTGCGTTGGAAATGTCCCGTACCCTGTAGGACATTTAGAAGCCCTCCTGGCCTCTACACACTAGAGGCCACTGGTACCTTTCCCCCAGTTCTAATAACCAAAAACGTTTCCAGACTTTGCCAAATGTCCCCTGTGGGGGAAAAGTCACCCCTGGCTGAAACTACTGATCTAGATCTACTGATCTGACAAGTACTGAGGGTGCCATGGAAGAGAAAAGTAAGAAAATAAACCTGGAAACCATAGAAAGGAGGAATAAATATAAACTAATCAGCAGAGAGAGGCATTAAGGAAAGTTATCCATTCTTATCTGTATTAATTCTGTTTATAAGGTCCCAAATAAATGAAATTCAGGTTAATATTGTAATTAAAAGCAGGCATATTTTGGTAGTAACAACTAACAAGTAAAAACACCTTCAAAAAGTAACCAAAAATGAAGTTTTCATTTTTCCACAGATAAAGTTCCATTAAACAGAAGTTCTCAGAAAATAAACAAACAGGGACATCTGGGTGGCTCAATGGTTGTGTGTCTATCTGCCTTCAGCTCATGGTGTGATCCCAGAGTCCCAGGATCAAGTCCTGTGTTGGCTCCCTGCATCAAGCCTACTTCTCCCTCTGCCTATGTCTCTGCCTTTCTCTCTTTCTGTGTCTCTATTTATTTATGAATAAATAAATAAAATCTTTTAAAAAGGAAGAAAATAACAAATACATAATTACACAAGTCCATAAAGCCAAGTACAAAAGATATATAAATATAACAATAATCAAATATAAACCATAGTATATCAATATATTTTAAAAACTAAGAGAGAATTGAAAACATAATTATATGATAATTGCCAAAAAATCACTGGAAAGATTTATTGAAGAACTAAATTAAACTTCTAAAAATTAGAAATTTTATTGAAATTAGAAACTTATATGAGATAATGGGAGATGACACGGAAATGAACAATTATAGTACACTGGAAGCTAGAGCAGATAAAATTATACTCAATGCAGCACAGAGAGATTGAGTTGGAAAACATGAAATACAGCTTCACACTCATAAAAGATAAAATGAGAATGTCTAATACACATCCATCAAAATTTTAGAGGGAAGAAATAGAAAGAATGAAAGCTAAGTAATATTTGAAGAGATAATGGCTGAAATTTTTCCATAATGAACAAAAGACACCAATCCTCAGACCCATGAGGATTAATTAATTAAAATAATAAAAATAACTAAAATAACTAATAATAGTTATAAAATATATAAAATATATATAAAAATAACTAAAAATAGTTATTAATTAAATAACAAATTTCAAGCAGAGATAGTTGAAAGGATAGATATTCTGAGATGTCATAATAACAATAACAATAATAATAATAGCTACCATATTGAATGCTTAAGTCTGTTCCAGATATTATACTAATCATATTTAACAGATTACCTTAATAAATAACTTTTTAAAAAGAGGATGGCATATGGAACTGCCTTATAGCTTAAAGATCATAAACTGAAAAAAATCTAAGAGAAAACCAAAATCAAATGCAATATATGGATAATGTTTGGTACCTAATTCAAGCAAAACAACTATCATTATCATATTATTTAATCTCTTTATGTGGCAAGATTTGAACCCAAACTTAACTAACATACTTCGCCCCAGAGTTCTGCAATAAACTATGTAAATATCTAAGTTTGCTATTGTTGTGTACTTTCTTTTCTTAAAGTAATTTGATTTTAAAAAGATTCTTCACGAGCACTAACTCAAAAAGATATAAACACCTCTATGTTTACATTTATTACAGCATTACATTATTTACAATAGCAAAGGTATAAAAGCAACCCAAGCATCCATATAAATATATATATATTAATATTAATACCAATGGATATATATATATATGTCAATGGATACACACACACACACACACACACAATGAAATACCAGTCATAAAAAGAATGAGATCTTGCCATTTGTGACAATATGGACAGACCTAGAGGACAGTACTATACTCAATAAGTCAGACAGAGAAAGATAAATATCATGATTTACTTATATGTGGAATCTAAAACGCAAATGAACAAACACAATGTGATATAGGCCTATATCAGAGAACAAACTAATGATTGCCAGAGGGAAGAAAATGGGGGATGGATAAAATGGGTGAAGGGGACTGGGAGATATAGGCTTTCAGCTATAGAATGAATAAGTCATGAAGATAAAAAATACAGCATAGTGAATATAGTGACTCGTATTACAGTATGGTGACAAACGGCAGCTACAATAATGGAGAGCATAGCATAAGGTATAGAGTTATCAAATCAGTATGTTTTACACCAGAAACTATGTAACATTGTGTGTCAACTATATGTCAATAAAAAAAGTTCTTTGTAGCTTCTACTGGAAAAAAGGGGGAAGGAGTTTAATAACAAGGGACCAATTAAGGATGGTATAAACAAAACAATATTATGATTAAAAAAATTGTCAACAAATAATCAAACCAATGATAGCAGACATAGTCAATGATTCCTAATATGCAAGAAGTTACCTCATAGAATGTAATGCACTTTGTGGTTCTATCAGTGGTTTTCTTAGCAAAATGACAAGAAATATGTTTCGCAAGTTATCACTTAAAACTAGGATATTAACCAATATGCATAAAAAGACTAAATGTAACTCACCAGTACATCACATTAATCCCTAATTTATAAATGACATTCTGTAGAGAAGAAATTTTTACTTATAGCTTTGCTACAGAGAACGGGCAAATCTATGAATCACCTGTCTAGTTCTCATTCTTCAATCAAGAGAATTAAAAGAAATCCCAAACTGAGCTCTGTGAAGGTCTTTATGTTCAGGGACACTAGGGGGTAGGCAAGGAAGTAGAGAAGAACCAACACCTGCCATCAATGGACATTGAAGGCAAGTCTTTCATAGAGGTGGGACTAGGATAAGAATAGCTCTAGGGAATAAGGATGTTTCAAAGTAGCAATAATTAGATGCAATGAGCAAATCTAAGAACTTAGCTCTGAACTAAGAAAGATAGTATCTCTCTCATATGACTTTTGCGCTAGATATTAAGTAGGTTGCCCTAAGATAGCCTAAGTTGGACTGATCTAAATATTACTCTCATCCCCCATGATGTTTGCCTTGTTATTATTTCCTGTGCTGAATCCTAAAGTCTTATTACACATGGGCTGTCTCTTGATACCAAAGTTAAAGGGAAAAAAAAAGATTCTAATAAATCTAACTTCTTTCCAAACTTTTTTGGATAAATAAAGAGCCAAACTAGATGTTTTATTCAGAGTACATCTGGATAAAGCAAAGTAACTTGAGTCACAATAATTTCTTTTGCTAACTTTTTGTTTCTCTTTCCTCAAGCTAAACCCTTCCATTTGCATATCTTGTAAAGATAAAGCCTCTTTATCCTTCTATTCAACAATCTAGATAGATAGAAATATTGAAAAAAATATTCAATCTGATTACCCTAGAGGCAAATCTGGTAGAAGAAATTCAGGTCTGAAAGAGGAGAAAGAGGTCTTGAAATGGAGGCAGACAACTTGGTGAATTTCCTTCACCAAGGAAATTGCATGTTTGACTCAGAAAAAGAGAATCAAGGGCAGAGAAACAGTAAATAGGATTTTCTTTATTAAAAGAAAGTCAAGAACAAAAGGCATAGATGTTGTTAATATTCCTCATTTTGTAGATGCAAACAAGGGGGCTGAAAAGCATAACTCCACCTTCCAATGCAGACCAGAAAAGTAAATGCACTCTCTGCTGTTGGAGATACAAAAATTACTAGGGATCAGAAAGGCAAAAAAAAAAAAAAAAAAAAAGAACCTCCCAGAGGCCAAGAAACTGGAATCAGCAATTGATTTGCAACAGATTCCAGGAGAACTGAAAGAAGCAGTTTACTCAGTAATGAAGGAGAAATAAGATTAGGTTAAGTTGTCATTTTTAGAAGAAAAAGATTATATAGAAAAGTTAGATTTTAAATCTTATTTTCAATATGACACGCTCCTGATTTATGCTTTAGCCTCTTTATAGCCATCTTTTAAAATTAAGAACAATTAAAGGCATATTCATTATCTATGGAATTTCTGAATATTCTAAATAAAATTATCATTATTTAGAAAATATCATTTTGTACCCAGAAGAGCAGAGAACCAGGAGGAAAGGAAACTGGTGTGCAATGCTTACCTTCTGCATATTGTGTGAGGTACCAGCACACATGATGCTTCATTCATATGACCATTGCAACAGCCCCAGTTGTCAAATGTCCGGTCACTCTTGAAGAAGCTGAAAGAAAGAAGTTGAAGGATTGATTGAGATTATTTTACAATAGGCAGTTGAAATGTAATTCAAACCCAGATTATCTAGATATCTTTCCATGATTGACTCTTGTTAATTTGTCTTTAACAAATAAACTTAATAATGAAAATGAATGGAATAGTCACAAACATGTGAGAAGTCAATGTCAATCAAAAAGAAATGGTTTGGTGGTACCTATTTCAAGTAGTTTTCTCTCTGGTTAAAATGGTAAGTCAACTTTGACTGCTACTCCCCTCACTATCCCAAGTTCACACAGCTTGTTTCTTATCATAGACAGAAAATAATCCTTTTTGAAAATTACTCATTCATTTTGTCAACAAATATTTACTGAGCACCTATTGCACAACTGTGCTGTGCATTAGGACAACAACTATGAATGAAGACAAATGTCATCATGTATATCTTACAGTCTAGCTGGAGCTCACTTAAAGATATATTTTTCCATATTTCAGATAAAAATAATTAAATATTGGCTACTTCATCCCAATAAACCAATAGTGTTTTTTCTCTTCATTTTCTAGTAATAGTACTATAACTTCCCAGAGGTACAAAGGGAACTGAATGAAAGAAAATCAGATATTGTGATTTTTTTTAGTATGGGCAGTTACCTTACCATCAAAAGACTATCTAACACAAATAACAGCGAATAACAAAATCAAATTTGATTATAAGAAAGCTTTCTTAAATTTTTCAAATTTGTTATATTACCAACAGGGTGTGTCCTCTGAAGGAATTAGCAGTGATTCTTAACTTTGAATTTGGGATATTTTGTGTTTCAAAAGTACAGTATTAACAAATGACTATTTTATTGATTCGTGTAAGGAAAATGTCATTGAACTTATACTATCCATCTTAGTTGCACATACACACACAAAGAGACTTTGGCAAGTACTGATACAACTGTGTAGGAGGGAGATTAATGCAGAGCAAATTGGAGAGTAATTAATCAAGCTGCATAAGAAAGTGAAAAGAAGAAACAAAGATGCAAGGTTTGACAGGAAAATTCTAAGCTCTTTGTATTTGGCACCAGTCAAAAAAAAAAAAAAAGAGGCATAATAGGGCTGAAAAGTTCATGAATATGCTCCAATTAATCTGTATGTGCACTGAAATGCTTTTTAGTTTGGTTCATTTAAATCTGAAATTCCCTTCCCCATTGATGTCAGCTAGTTAGCCAAGATGGTGCATTACTGTTATGATCACTGCAGCGCACATAATTTAGATTTATCTCTTTGGGGACTCGGCTCCACCCCCTGCTAGCTAATATGCTCACCATGTTTAATGATGCAAAAAATTTCCCTGAGTACAGGTTATTTATCTTTATCAGGGGCTGCGTTTGGCTGGCTGTCTGTTATCAGCCAGAATATTTGTTCCTAAATGGTCGGTTCTCATCCATATTCCAGGGCAATCCTGAGGCCCATATTATCACTCAGATTTGCAATAAAAGTATTTTAGTTCTTCAGGTACACCTTAGTAATACTGATTTATGAGTTCGAAACAGCTGAAATTATGATTCAGTCTGTGAACCCTGAAATCATTGTCATGAAATACAAAATCAATCTAAAATCTGAGAAAGGATTTTCTTTGGCGAGTTTGGGGAATACAACACAGGAATACAAATATGTAATAAGGAAAATAGTTATAAATAGTAACAATGTTGCCAAAAGAAAAAATGAGGGATAGACTAGCAGGTCCAAAGAAATAGAAGAGTCAACAACCAGTGACCATCATCACCATCCCTCCAAAATTAAATGAAGAAAATGAAATCAAGGTCTTTGACCAGATAGCAAACACAGGGAGTGGGCACTCTCTTTTGTACCCAAACTAAAGATGCACAAAATCAAGGGGAATATTGGTAGTTCTGAGAATATAATATTTTTAAATGGCAGGAAGCCTCTAGGGAAATAGAAGACTTTGAAGTACAAGAGCATTTGAGGGCTTTGGGGAATGGTTGGGAGGGGAAATTTTTTAAATGAATATTTTTTCTTTTCAAATTACTTGGGTGGATCAGTGCCCACCATGTCCCATGCAAAGTAGACCTGCAGCAATGTCAACAGCCTCACCCGGGCCAGATGGTAGGGCAATATCAGGTTGGAACTCTATCTGGCTAAGGTAGGAGGTAGATAACATCCAACATTCACAGGAAGACATTCAGCCCTCACTCCCTTCATATCATGACTTCTAGGTCATGCAAGTAAATAACAGTGTCCATAGGAATGTTCAAGGAAATTCCCTGAGGCCCAGAGAAGTCTACTGGGATGTGGCAAAATGGAGGGTTATCTAGACCTACTTTAAAGGCAGAGGCACTCTGTCCAAGTCAGGTCCCACCTACCCCCTATTTCTAAATTCACAAGTAGAAGAGCATGCAAAGGTTTGGTCTTTAGCATTCCTCATCCCCACCCGCAAAGGAAAATACATATAGTCAGCCAAAGTTACTGCTCATCTCTAGAGACAATGAACTTTTGGAAAAAAAAAAAATAGCCATGGAGAAAGCCCAATCATTATCAAACACACACACACACACACACACACACACACACACACACACTTAATTGACAAACTGTATTAGATGAAACTGAATTAATAATCTAAAATAGAAAGGAATGTCAAATTAATAAGAGATGTTTTCAAAAAGATATGGGATAATAGTAATTACATGAAGAATGAAAAGCAATTATAAAGAAAAGCCAATAGGAAACACTAGAAATGAAAACTATAACAACTGATAGACGGAACTTACTAAATAGGTTGAAGAGAAGGAAAGTTACACTCAAAGAATGAAGAGTTAGCAATAAAACAGGTCAAAGAACACTCACAGAAGCCATCAAAAGGAAGTAAAAATAAAAAAGAAATTTTAAAAAATTAAAAAGTATAAAAGAGGAGAAAGTATCAACATCCATATAACAGCAGTGTTTTAATGAAAAGAATTATGTGGAGGAAAGGAAATATTTGAAGAGATAACAATTGTCAATTCTCCACAATTAAAGGAAAATAAAAGATCTCAAATTAAATCACTGAGGGTAGCAAACCAAAATAAATAGAAAAAGCTAAGAAATATTCTGACTACAATAGAATAAAATTTAATAATTTCAAAGATAGGGAAAAATATAAAAAGCTTCCTGAAAGAACAGAAGAGCTTAAAAGAAAAAAATGAGAAAAACTTTTGCTTCTAACAGGAATACTGAGTACAAAAAACAATATTTTAATAATTAAGGAATAGCACTTTGAACCTAGAATTTAATGTTTTGCCAAGCTTTTATTTAAAATTGAAAATTAAAGCTATCTTCAGCCATATAAGGCCTCAGAAAATTTGCCCTTAAAATGTCTTTGAAAACTTTTTTGATAGAAATACTTGGTCAAAAAATGCAGGATACCTGGGTGTTTCAGTGGTTGAATGTCTGCCTTCAGCTCAGATCATGATCCCAGGATCATGGGATCAAGTCCCTCATCAGGCTCCCTGCGGGGAGCCTGCTTCTCCCTCTGCCTATATCTCTGCCTTTCTCTCTGTGTCTCTCATGAATGGATAAGTAAATACAAATCTTTAAAAAAATGAAATAAATGCAAGTAGCACAAGAGATGCAAGAGGTAAGTATGAGTGGATAATATAGCAATTTTTCTTATTATTTCAATAAGGATAATACCTCCCTCCAAAGGAATTAAAATGCTAATCAAAGATCTTCAAAATCTTCAAAGTCAGATGGCATTACAAAACCATTCTTCCATACTGTTGATAATCTCTGTGTTATACCAGTTGATCCAGGCAGAAGACAGATAAAAAACTTTGAAAAGGTTAATATAAGCTTAATTTCAAAATTGTGTAGGCAATATAATAAAAGGAAATAGTAGTCTTATTTATCTTATGTGATAGAACAAAAACTCTGAATTGAATATTAGCTTAGTCAAAAATATGCATTAAAATTATACATCATGCTCAGGTATGGCTTATTCTAAGAATTCAAGGATGGTTTGCTATCAGCAAACATAAAAATATAATTTCTCATATGAACGAACTAAAAGATGAAAAATATTCACATGATTATGTCAATAAATTAAGAATAAGTATAAAACTATATCAAAATATATTTATGATATACTAGGAATAGAAAGGAACTTATTTAACTTGAAAAAAAAACACCTGCCAAAATTTATAGCAAATATTATATAAAATAGAGAAATTTAAATTTCTCCTTTTACATTAAAACAAGACAAATATTTTAAATATCAATTTTTTTCAATTTCCAAATGTGGTTAGGGAGACAAAATTATCATTTTCAGGTAATCTGATCATCTACTGAGAAGAGTTCTATAAAAGCAATAGTTACCAGATAAAATTCAGTAAAATTCACCATCATTCCTTTATATCAACATAACCAAATAGAAAAATTAGACATTATTCACAATTAAACAAAACCATTAAATATAGAGGAATTATCCCAATGAAAATGCTCATGACCAAAAAAAAAAAAAAAGTCCATGACCTTTAGAATGAAACTTTTAAAACATAAAAGACCCAAAGAAAAAGAGAAATATATTCATATATTCATGAATGGAATGAAAATTCCACCTGAATTAACCTACACAATACTAATTAAACTGTATAGGGAATTTCTAAGAAAACTAACATATTATTAAAATGTATATGGAAAAATAAAGACTCATGAAGAGCTGAGTCAGTTCTAAAAAAAAAAAAAGAGAGAGAGAGAAATGAAGAGTTCATCTAATAAGAGATCAAGAAATGCTACAGAATTTGGGGAGCCCAGTGGCTCAGCAGTTTAGCACTGCCTTCAGCCCAGGATGTGGTCCTGGAGACCTGATATCGAGTCCCATGTCAGGCTCCCTGCATGGAATGGAGCCTGCTTCTCCCTCTGCCTGTCTCTGTGTCTCTCATGAATAAGTAAATTAAATCTTTAAACAAACAAAAAAATTCTACAGAATTCTAGGAATAGTTTTTAAAATAATAATATTGTAAAACTAAGGCAGGTTTACACAAAGAGAAGAAATTGAACACACTAGAAATAGATCCATCTAAGTATGGAAAGTAAATGGTAGCATCACAAATTAGGGGGTGGTGATTTAGTAGATGGAGGTAAAAAAATACCTGACTCAATATGGAGAAAAATAATCTGACATCCTTTCTCACTCCATATATAATGAAACATCTGATGGATTAAATAAGTAAATAAAGGCAAAGGTTAAAACTCTAAAGAAGGTTAAAGATAAAAACTTCTTTTTTTAAAAAAGATTTATTTATTTATGATAGACATACAGAGAGACAGAGAGAGAGGAGCAGAGACACAGGAAGAGGGAGAAGCAGGCTCCATGCTGGGATCCCAACGTGGGACTCGATCCCAGGACTCCAGGATCACGCCCTGGGCCAAAGGCAGGCACTAAACTGCTGAGCCACCCTGGGATCCCCAAAGATAAAACTTCTAAAAGCACAAAGATAGGACACTTATTCAGTGATCTTCTCTAACAGAAACTTAGTAGTATCTCATAAAATGGAATCTGTATGGTAACTACCTTATAACTCAAATATATTTCAGAGGAAGAGATTGTCTGTTACCGAGTAATTTATTGGAACAAGGAATTGGGAGTCAATAAAGATGACGATTATTAAGGGGAAAAGGTGAGGAATGTATGGTAGTTGCATATGATGGAATATGAAATGAACATTTTTACAAGGTTTCTGATACCTCAGCTCATTTACTATATCCTTCCTATATTTGAAGGACTCTCACTATCTGAGTCCTGTCTCCCCAAGTTAGAAGTCAGAAATTTTTCTCAGCATCCTTTTCAGTTAGATTCAGGTATGTGACCTAGTTCCTAGGAAGGAGCTGCACATGCATACGACTATCATTCAAAGAAGAATGAAATGTAGAAAAGGGCATTCAGAATCAATCCTTGTAAGGATGGTAGAGTGTCATGGAGACATATGCAATTTCAGAAGCAATATTGACAGAGACCCAAAAGGCAGCATATCATGCCCACAGCTGTGAGCTGTGCTACCCATGTAAGTTGCCAGGGTAATGCTTCCACAAGCCAAGAGATGTTTGCCAGCAAACCACGGAAGCTAAGATTGAGGAGGCGTTGAACAGATGTTTTCCTCACAGCCTTCAGAAGGAACCAACCTTACTGACAACTTATCTTAGACTTCTAGCTTCCAGAACTGTGAGAAAATACATTTATGTTGTTTAAACCACCCAGTTTACAGTACTTTGTTACAGCAGCCCTAACAGAGAAATACATTAGGAGACTAAAACTCCACCCCAACCACATTGTACTTTCACCTCCCTCTCTAGTCGATAGTGCTACTAGGTCACGCCCACTCACTTTATTATTCAATACGTGGGAAAGCCAGTTGATTTCAATCTGTTATGAACACAATCTTGTCATCCTTGCTTATTTCCACCCAACTCCGAAGTCTAGTATTGCAGAATTCTTAGAAATTCCAGAGACATTTTATGCCTTGAAGCCTAGGTGCAGTGTTCAGAGAGGTATGATCTTTGGGTATGTTTCAAGAGGAGTAAAGGAAATGATAATGTTGGTACATCATGGGAATGATGAAGGGCAAATCTGTACATGCCTATGAGCATATTTGTCTATCTATCAAAGCACACTATAAGTATAATTAGGCTGAGGAGACTAGCAATTTCAGCAAAATCTTGGAATGGTTTTATAGCCATTTTGGATTTTTTTAATTTTGTTAATTATGCATACTTTTGATTTTTAGAACAATTTTTGTCATTTATGCCTTTTCAAATTATTTGGTAACATTTTAGCATTATTAATATTTTGTTTCTCTCATTAAATGAAATGTTCAGAAACAAACTGATCACAAATGAATGTTTCCAATCACTAAATAAATATTTTTGAATGCTAAGCTAATTTTTCTTCCCCCAAATTTATCAGTTTTTAGCAATGTTACATACTAATATTTATTTTTCAGCCAATCATTATTTATTCAACTATTTAGCCATGCTTCTACATCTCCTTTAAATATCAGCAGCTACCATAAAGCTTTCTTCATTTAAAAATATACAAGGGCAGCCCAGGTGGCTCAGCGGTTTAGCGCCGCCTTTGGCCCAGGGCCTGATCCTAGAGACCCAGAATGGAGTCCCACGTCAGGCTCCCTGCATGGAGTCTGCTTCTCCCTCTGCCTGTCTCAGCCTCTCTGTGTGTGTGTCTCTCATGAATAAATGAACAAAATCTTTTAAAAAATAAAAAATAAATATATAGCAGGAGGATGAAGAAATGGTTAAGGTTAATGGTAAAGATAGCATTAAGCTTTTAGGTTTTATTTTATATTGGAATATGAACAAATAGTGAGCCATAACTGTCAAGATCATCTTCATTAATCACAGGCATTACGCTAACATTAATCCTAAACAACCATTTCAGAATTAGAAAGTGCTTTCTGCTTATTTCAACTAACCACTTTACAAAGGTCAGTGGTTGATTACTGTCAATGTAAAAACAATGATAGAGTGATTCTTCCTGTTTGATCTTCGAATGAGTAAGCTAAATGTCACTACCAACCAAGTTTTTAAGTTACCGAATAGTAATTATAAATACCCTGTTTTTATCTTATTTTCACTTATGCAATTTAATAAACTAATAAACTGCTTCCAAATTTACTGGCACCTGGATGTGGGGCTGAGCCAAGTACGTGCAAAGTAAGGAATGAATATGTGCCATAATCGGTTTCAATACACCAGTTTTTCAAATCAGCCTAAATGGTTCTGGGTGAAATCTAAGTAATAGTTTGCCCAAATTTGACAAGCTTAATATGACAAAATGAAAACTAAAAGTCAGTATAAAATTCTGAGCCTCTTAGTTAAGTGAATGACATGCAAATTATAACTAAACCCTGGATATCCTGAATCTATTATTATGTAGTCAAAATTTCAGGCATAAGTCTTGTGGGCCTGGAAGTAGAGCAAGGATTCAATGATTCAGTGAGCCTGAAGATAAAAAGATAATCACCTTAAAGTGACTCTTGGATGCTTCCCTGGGAAATGAACAACTGGAGCATCATCTACAATGATTAGAAAAGTTAAAAGAGAGGAACACTTGAAAGACAAAGACTTTATTCGAGTTTCTGGCCTCTTAAGAAATTTGTAATGTATTCAGTTGGATATATTCATTAGTAGAATATGGACTTAGATCAACAAGAAAATGTAGAAATCTGAAATTTAAAATGGTCATTTTCCATACAGAGATACTGGAGGAAAATAAGGACACTTCAAAGATCATTTCTTAAAACAGGGCCCAAAAATTCTAAAAGAGGTGAGTAATGATGAGACAATGACTGTCACCTTAGGCTACCATTAAGGACCCCCAAAGAACGTCATCCAACTCTAGCAACACTAGCAGAGGAGAACTCTCAACACTTGCTTTGAAAGGAACTTCTATCTATTTGGGGAAAAATAATATACAGCAGCATTTTCAAAATGTGCAGAGGTGGAAAAATAAAAAGTTCAGCTAAAATGTTTAGACCATTGTGGGAATAGGCTCACTTTAATATGCTTTTCAATTCTGAACACATTGGCAGTGCTCAAAACACATTACAAAAGTAATAACATGATAATGGAGTTGGGAATCCTGTAAAGGTTACATAGAATTCAATTTATAAATCAAAATGCCTAAAAATCAAACTTGGGCCAACTGCCTCAAGTATTGAATTTTCACTACATTGAATAAGACGAGGATCTCATAACCATGAAAATAAACTGACCAATATGCCCAGGGCCTAATTTTAAACTATTTAGACTCTTAGTTATTCTTTGTCATTTCTTAAAAAAAAAAAATCCTGTAATATTCATTGAAATCTAAGCTTGGAGGCTAGAGAATCTGAGTAGTTAATAATAATCAAAAATTTCTGAATGTGGGTATTCAGAAAACAGGAGGGCCTATATAGAGAGGGATGGTCCTTGTCGAAGTAGGTAATCCCAATATAATTATCAGTGGTGGAATTAAACAAAAACAAAAATAAACTAAGAAAAATCCCTGAATGTTTTAGTTTTAAAACCAGTCGAATTATTTTATTTAATTCATTTTAAATATCTCAAATATTAGTCTTGTGGAGAGAGATTTGTTGCCTTCAACAGCATGTAGTTTAGGAGGTTGTAAGGGCCAAATCCGGGGTGTTGAGGCTGGTAGATGAAGAAACAACAGGTCATATGAGCAATTTGAAGTAAAACATTCTCCAAATGAAATGAACAGGAGAGTTGAAAATAACTTTTCTAATTAAGGACAAGGAAAAAACACTGGTCTCACCCCTAGGAAAGGATTGTTCCACTTTGTAGATAAGGGCTCTCTTTTCTCCCTCTTTCAATGGATAGACAGACAGGGAAACTGAGGCAGAGATAGCTCTTTACATTCTGTAAAGGAGTTAGAAAAGAGAAGGTACACAAATTTAAAGTTTAGGACAAGGTGCTAGAAAAACTTAATCTAGATTTTTGTAGTGATCCTGGGATGTGTGGACTCAAAAATAAAGATTTCTCAAATAGAAGGAAATTCAAGGAGGAATATAAACAATGTTTCTGGAATGTGTTCAGGTTTTAGAGTACTTGTTCATGGCAGAAAATCATCCATCCATTTAATCTAACTATGTGCAATTAAGGCACTTTTATTGCCAAATTTATAACATGTGAGTAATCTAGAATAAATATTATAGGCACTATTGTCAATAGAAATAAAATGTTGAGCTAAAATGCATGACTATTTCATGATTCTCATCGTATTCATTTGCTATGAGCTTGTAAATTGTGTTGTTTCCTAAGACAACCAGGTTAAGTAAAAATAGTTGTCAAAAGTTTAAGGAAAGGGGACGCCTGGGTGGCTCAGTGGTTGAGCATCTGCCTTTGGCTCAGGTCCTGATCCTGGGGTCCTAGGATAAAGTCCTGCATCAAGCTCAAGTCCTGCATCAGGCTCCCTATGGGGAGCCTGCTTCTCCCTCTATGTCTCTGTCTCTCTCTGTGTGTCTCTCATGAATAAATGAATAAAATACTAAAGAAAAATTTAAGGAAAGATGTACATATTTTGAGAACACATTCTGGCCCTACACTCAGCACTTTCCACATAGTAACTCATTTAATCCTCTCAATAAGTCTAGGAGATAGATCTTAGTATTATCCTCATTTTATAGAGGAGGTAAGAAAGAAAATAAATACAAATTCAGAAAACTATACTTATGAAAATAATGTTTTCAGAAATATAGTAAAGATGACTGTCATTTAGTTAAGCCATATAACATTTATAGTTTGGTTTGTAGAATAATAACGCGTAATTTAAGAATTACTGGTATAAACAATAATTGATCATGTTTACCCAGAAAGCTATCAAATAAGTAGTTGTCACATTTACCTATATTTTTTTATTTTGAAAGTTTTGCACTCAATTTGAAAAGAGAGCTTTAACTTTTACATTTAAAAAACACTAACCACCAAAGCCATTGCTTTTTATCTCAGTCTTAGGCTTTGTCATTCGAGCTGAGGTTTCACTCAAGCTCAAGGATCACCTTGTCCTCAGTGAAGCCAAAGTAGCTCATAAGAAATAAATAACCTCTAGAATATGTATCAAACTAAAAAGTTTCAAAATATTATAACAAGTCAGATTTTAAAATACATTTATTCTCAAGAGAGCTCAGATAGGTAAATTTCATGCTCATAGGATGCTAATAAGATACATAGCAAAGTCCATGGAAAATAGCAAGTCAAGACATTTTGAAAGTAAAATTCAGAGAGAAAAGGTTGTCCAGGATATCCAGATTATATCTGGCATAGTGCTTTGTACATTTAAATCACTTAAATATTTATTACATTAAATACATGCATGAATAAAGGAGAATGAGAACCAAGTCCCCTTTTCTAGGAGAGAAAAGTACAAGTAAAAGTCACTCTTAGAAACTACTCTTTCTCACCAAAATATCTTTATTATGTCTGGAGAGCAAGATGCCTAATGTCAACAACAACCAAAATCACAGTATCAAAAATAACCAAAAGACCTGCTCATCTGGGAACCAGGCTTGGAGAGTGCACGTAGAAAGAATGATCAAGAGTTCTAGTTTGATGCTGTTGGAATTATGTACATTTAGTACATAAGACTAATTGCTTCAGTCACTGGTCAACCTGGTTCTGATTATTTCTCTAGGATTAAATAAGAAAATCAGATCTTTTTGTTTGTTGCAAGCTTATGTACCATCCCATAACCAATATCTCTGAGATGTATTATCAGTTAGGATGCTAACCTAGTCAAATAGCAGGAACTTTCACTTTCTAAAAGTAATTCCAATAGAAACTAAAAAAGTGTTATGACAACTCATTCAATTCTCTGAAGAAATAATCATAGATAGTTTTGGAAATTTTTCATCTTTATGTGACTTATCTTGGGCATGTACAATTATATTAGATTTGTTTATGATATTATGACTTGAAAGAAAGTATGAGTAAATAGATGATGAAACATAAAGATTATGCCTTTTACCTGTCCCCTTACATATTTTGTATTCTTCAAATTTTCTTTATTGACTATATTTAAATTTTACAATAAAACATTAATATATAAACTGGATGTATGTCTAGATAGATACATTGATAGGTATATCTTAGAAGGAAAGAAATTTTTAACAGTTGGCATCTCTCCCAGAAGAGTTTTTAGATTCTATACACAGCACTATCAGTATAAATCTTTCAATCATGTACTCAAGATTTGTGTCTATTCTTTATTTAAATTGTCATATGTGGACGACTCATTATAAATATTATAAAACTTACTTTCAACATAAACTGAAAAAAATGACACAAAAATATGTATTAGTGAAAGTTCAAATGCCTTCTTCCTTCACTCGAATGCATTCACTATCTTGCCCACCACAGGGTGGCACATATCTCACTTTGAGTTCTCCTGCATAGAGTGTAAAGTAAAAAAAAAAGAAAAAGAAAAGAAAAGAGAAGAAAAGAAAAAAAAACAAATAAGAGAGAAGGATTATAAAAGAAAGGATTTGATACTGTAATCTTGGAATTTTCAACACATAATTCATAACCGGAATGTAAGCTAGACTCTCTCTCTATATATATACACATAAACATATAGTATAGACTATTTGTATAGACTATATGCCTATAGTCTATAGACATATAAACTATATACATATAGCATATACATGAAGTATATAAATAAAAATATATATACACATTTTAAAGATTTTATTTATTTATTTTATTTTAGAGAGAGAGAGAGAGAGAACAGGGAGATGGCAGAGGAAGAAGAAAATATGATGCCGACTTTGCACTGATCATGGAGCCCGACACAGGGCTTGATCTCACAACACTGAGATCATGACCTGAGCTGAAACCAAGAGTCAGTGCTTAATTCAACTGAGCCATCCAGGTGCATCCAGGTGCATCCAGGTGCATATATATATATATATGCACCTGGATGTTATATATATTTATATATGGTCCCAGGAAACTTGGTATTAGGTGTGTGTGTATATATATATATATATTAGGTATATATATACACACACACACACATATATATATAGAGAGAGTATTTATATATATAATGTGTGTGTGTATATATAAATATATATGCTCTCTATATAAAGTATAGAACTGGTCTAGATTTTTAAAAATTTGAAAATATTACCCTGGTCTGAAAATATGTTATTAAGTTTCAAGAAAAGAAACTGGGATGGCATTAGCTTTATTGAAAATGAGTTACAGTATTTTTTTTTTTACAAACTCAGATTGCTTGCCTACTACCTAGATTTTGAAATCTTATGCCATTTACCCTTTTAATTTTATTCTTTCCATTTTATACTTCTCTGGTCTGTTTTTACTTGCCTTCTTTAATCTGTTATTTTGAGGTTTTGATGTAAATGCCAACAAATTACAACTCACGAAGTGAACTTGGAGATCCTCTGTCACATTCTATACCTAGGGAAGTTAAGTTGCTTAAGGTCATATAACTAGCTAATATTAAATATGGGATTAAAATTCAGGTTTTCCAGCTATAAACACCTTTAGAATACTACAAGATTAAGTTTCCTTATATCATTTTGACTCCTAGAATACACACACACACACACACACACACACACACACACATATATATATATATATATATATATATATATATATATATATAATGTATGACATTAGCTCAATGATTGGAAGTGGTCTCTGAAGATATTATTTCATAAACACTGTTATGTTTTGACTTATATAAAGCTAGCATCTTTTTTATTAAAGTCGGTGATTTTTAAAATAAGTCCTAATACCGAGTTTCCTGGGACCAATTTTTCCTTTATACTCGGAGGTTGTACTATGGAACATATTAAAGAGGCACATTTTGGTAAACTATTCACTCTGCTTTTTTTCCTCCTATGACAATTTCTGGTTTATTTCATTTAAGGATAGAAGTTACATTTTGAGAGATCATGCATACATCCACCCCAAAACAAAGTTTAAATCCTTTGTCTTTAATCAAGGTCAAAGCATAAAGCTTTAAAGTGATACAAATGTTATTAAATGATGGTTAATTTGAAAATACTTATTTTAAATCAGGAAGGTTTTACAGAGAGAACATTAATGGCCATTAGTGTCATGCATTTAAATGCTTTTGTCTGAGTTAAAATTTCACTAACCATAGCTTTACTGTTTTTCTAAGAGATTGGAGATAGAAGCAATTATTCAACAAACACAAAGGAAAGTTCAATGGGGTGTTTAAGAGGAAATATACTGTAAACAAGACAATTTTGTTACAAAATTTTATGAGTTGAGTCATTCAACAAACATTGTTGGTAGTGTTTTGTCTCCCTACTCAGAACTGGGTTGGTGTTGTGTAGTAGCAGGCAGGGATGTACAAACAGAGCTGCAAGAAAATATAAATGCAGAAACAGAAGTATGGAGAAGACAGTGCTGTGTTCTTCATGTCTTGATAAAAATGAGTTGGCATTTGCCATGTGCAGTCCAGGAAAAGGATACTCTAGGTCCAAAAGTGCATATACGATACCACAAAGGAGTGAAGCAACTTTGGGTTCCCGATCTAGGGAGAATTTCAGAGCACCTGGAGTACAGGGATTGAGAATGGCAGTGTTAGGAGATAAGAATTAGAGAAGTCGCTTATGGTCCACAAAGGAGTATGGTTTATACTGTAGGTAAGAGAGGAGAGCCTGAGGAGGTGTGCTTATGGTAAATTGTACTTGGGTCTAAATATATTCAGATTCGCTCAACACTGTGGTTAGGGAAAGAACAGGAAATAGCTTTTTCATATCCTATGAATCTTCATTCTAGCCGATGACAAAAGAATAAAAATGTGTCAGTTAAGAATAATTTGGTTTCTTTTGGCCTAAAAATGCTACACATTTGAACGAATTCAAAGTTTAAACTCCTTATCAGAGCTGATTCTCCTCTTTAGAGCAGAGTCTCTTCCCTGCTTTCTCAGTTCTGGGTTTGTCCAATAGCAGGACATTGGAGCTTTTCAAGGAGACAGGAAGACAGGTCTCCAGTGAGCATGCTTTCTTCTGAGACCTTGTCAACCTTCATCGGATGCTTGTACTGATGGACATTGAAGTGTAGCAGCTTTTGGGTTCTTTGGGGGTATCATGCCACTGACTACTTCACCCCAACTCACACTGCACCTAATTTACCTGTGTCCTTGAAGCTTTCACATACCCCTACTGAGGCAGATGGGAACTTTTTGGTGTCTTGCAACCACACTCTGACCATGGATGGGTACATTGGTCCAGATACTTTCCTCCAGCATTCCTGTTGATAGCAGGCCAATGTTGGACAGATATATTCTTCAAGAGACTTGCAGTCTTTCCAAGCATATGCAGGAAGGCATGGACTAGCTCCAGCTTTCTATGATTCCTCAAAATCTATGTGGGTTGTTCTAGAATTTTCACATCCTAATAGTTGCGACCCTAAGATAGGAACTTGGGCATTCACATCTCAGTTCCTGCCCCTCTCTTCTTTCCAGGTGACTTTCCCAGCAGTGTAATATGAAATGTAGAGTCAATAAGCCAATGTCCACAAGTTGGCTTATCTTCTTTTTCTCAGTAAAATAGAATGGATAGTCATTCAAGTGAATTATGAGGTCCAACTAAGAGTAAAAAAAGCAATATATGCTTACAGGTAGGTAAAATTCTTTTTTTAATTAAATATTATATTTATTCATTCATGAGAGACATAGAGAGAGAGGCGGAGACACACACAGAGGGAAAAGTAGGCTCTCTTCAAAGAGCCTGAGTGGGATTCGATCCCAGGGCCTTGGGATCACAACCTGGGCCAAAGGCAGACACTCAGCCACTGAGCAGATAAAATTCTATGATGCTGTTTGGTCTGGATAGACCAAAAAGTATGTAAAGGCCAAATGTATAAAGAGATATTTCTGAATCTAGAAAACCTTTTCATTTCTTATCATTTCTTAACAAAGTGAAACTCAAATAAAAAAAATCTCACTGAAGATGAAAAAGTCTAATGATTTAAGAACTCGTAAATACTCTCTGAATTACAGGAAGATACTAGTAAGTAGTTAGCCAAGAAGGGAGTGATAGCATTAGAGGTGTGAGCTGTTAAAAAAAAGCATCAGAGATGATGAGCCCAAACTAAGACATGCACAGCAGAATTGAGGAGAAAGGAAAAATCTAGGTGATACTTGGAAGGAATTGACAGGTATTGGTGACCGACCAGATGTGGAAATGCAGGGCAAAAGGAACACTGAGGATTAGCTGAAGTTTTCTATTTTGAATAATCTTATGAGTAACAATACCCCCAGTCTTAACAAAGGATACAGAACTGATGGATGGATTAGGGATAAAGAAGTAAAATAGTTGAGGTGGTTGAGGGTGGAGCTTGACACTTAAAGAAGACCAATAAATATATGTTGCATGAATGAACAAGTGTATCACAGAGATGTGCAACACACAGTCACCATACCAATGTGAAAGTTGGCTTCTCTCTCTTCTCCAAGTAAAAAAGAATGCAAACCCTTCATTTAAGTGAATTATGGGGCTACTCGAAAGTGAAACAGTAATCTATGTCAACAAAAAAAGCAACAAAAAAATTACTTTATGCAGATATTTCCAAAAGCTAGAACATGGACTATTAAATGCAAATTACTTGTCTACTGAATCCTAAAATTTACTTAAGAAATGTTTCATAGAGAGTTATCAAAAATAAAACTAAATAATAGACTTTCTTTTCATCTATCATTCATATTAATAATTCACCCCAAAAGCCTAAAAAAAAAAAACCTTATAGTTTAAAGCAATTCATTATAACCTGCCAACAAACTTAGAATAAAAGCCTAAAACCTAACAGTGAAAGTGGGAATGAGTTAATACTAAGTAGGAAACCAAAACAAATTAACAATAAGCTTCTGTTTATTCCTTTTTTTTTAAATATAGGGCTAATATGACAGGAACTTGAAGCAAGAGAGTTAAGATGAAAACAGTAATATCACACAGGGAAAAAAAATCCACAATATTTCTCTCTTGCCCATCAGTTTAGTCCCATCATTCATTTCATATCCCCAGGACTCATTAATGAATGAAATGGAGATACCCAAAGGATACAGTGAAATTCTTCAGCAGAAATTAAAGAGAGAAAATGACAAGTTATGGAGCCCACATTCTTTTAAGTAGCACGTCAGGGTTCCTGGAGCTACACTGGATGCAGCTCACCTGGTAATTTTAGAAAATGCTTTAAGAAAGTCACCGGTTAAAAATCAAGTTTCAAATTCACGTGTTATTCTCCTCCGTTACCAACAATAAGGAAGGGCTAAGTACGTCTGATATATTCTCACAAAATTATGGATGAAGAAATTAGGAGAAGTGTGAATATGGACTATAATTGATTCTAATATCTATCACAACTTAAAAGACTATGGTTCTTTTCAAAGGTAGCTAGCTTGTAGCTTGTGTTGAGGACAGCCTTAGGAGAGGGAAATTAGAATCAAGGGACTGTGAGTAACAAAACTGGCCTGCTCTAGTGAAGATAGGGCTGAGAGGGGCTACCCAGATTGTTGCCTGGTAAGCCAGGAAGACACTGTAGTAGTTTTCTAAAACTGTCATAGCAAATTACTACAAATTGGATGGCTTAAAACAATAAAAATATATTCAATTTCAGTTCTGGGGTCCAGAAGTCTGAAATCAATATGTCAGCAGGGTTGCTTCCCTTTGAAGGCTCTGAGGGAGTATCCTTTCCATGCCTCACCTCTAGCTTCTGGTGGCTGTCAGGAATCTCTGTTGTTCTTTGGCTTCTAAATACACCACTCCAATCTCTGCTCTCTTTTCACATCATCTTCTCTTCATTCCTTTTCTGTCTCTTACAAGGACACTCTCATTGAACTTAGGGTCCACTCTAATCTCAATCCTTACCTTAATTATATCTGCAAAGATACTATTTCTGAAATTCTAGATGAATGCATATTTTAGGGGGACACTATTCAACCCACAAGTGATGCTTACCAGAAAGAAAAGAGAAAGCCAAGACAAGAAACTTAAAGAGCCAATAAAAATACTATTAATAATTTAGAGTTGGCAAATTATCACCAACAAAAAAATGTAAACACCAGGACTTCCACATCAAACCCCCTCGACAAGTAGAAGTAGAAGTAGTAGAAGTACAAGTAGAAAAAGAAGAAGTAGAAATAGAAGTAGAAGTAGAGGCAGAGGAAAAGGTAGAAGGAGAGGCAGAAGTAGAGGTAGAAGTAAGAGTAATAGAAGTAGAAAAAGCATACGTTAAATCGAAAGCTGGAACTTAGTGGACTTAAATCCTGATGAAATGATGCAGAGACAAAAGTCTGAAGGGAAAAATATCATAACTAGTTCAAACTGAGTAAGTGTACAGACTAGGAAAAAGATTTTTTTTTTCAAATTTCGCTGGTAGACTTCGGACTATTTCTTTATGCAAATAAGCAAATTAGTTGATATTGAAATTATAATTTGTTTCACTATTAAACAGATATGCACACACTATTTAACCAGGTATTACTAGTTTTTTTTTTTTTTCATTTCTAAACCTTCCCATACCTAAATCATTCTGTGTGGTATCTTTAGGTTCTACAAATTAATAGGTATCAGCTACTATCCCTAAAAGAAAAATTCTGAAACTTCTCAGGTGGAATTTTACTAAAACTACAATTATGCTAGACTATTATTTTGTGTACTTAACTTGAGACTTCCAGTTACTTGAGGATACCGTAATTTATAACTTTAATGTCCTTTCAAAGATGCAGTCATTCAACTAATAATGAATGAATACTTACTTTCTATGAGATACAGTTCTAGAAAGTAGAGATATATACCAGTGACCAAGATAAGTGAATCCTCTGTGCTCGAAGTGTTTACTATCGAAATAGAACAAACATGTAAGCAAATAAAGAAATCATCTAGGTAATGGAAAATGCTATAAGGAAATATGACAGGGTAATGGAAGAGAAAATGTATTGTGCAAAGATCTGGAGAGAAAACATTGCAGACACAGAGCACAAGTGCAAGTCCTAAAGGGGGAGACAGCTGATGAGCTCTGCATGGCAAATCCCCCACAGAGAAGACTAAAGGCATGCAGGCAAGTCTGTCATCAAATTCAGAGAAATCAATCTATTCAGAAGTGGTTTCATACAGGAGCTCGGTTGGTATCATGAATTCCCAAGAGAAAGAAAGAGATGCCCTGGTCCACAGGCTCACTCAGGATAGAAGAAGTCAAAACCACTAAAAACATTAAAATGACTCAAACTTCAAGTCTTGCAAGTGTTGCTGTGTTCTGACGCTTGGTGAAAAGACATAATTTCCTGGAAGAAAGTGCTTCTGTGATTCAGGTGGAGTTGTGTAACAAAGAATCCCCAGGGGGATCCCTGGGTGGCGCAGCGGTTTAGCGCCTGCCTTTGGCCCAGGGCGCGATCCTGGAGACCCGGGATCGAACCCCACGTCGGGCTCCCAGTGCATGGAGCCTGCTTCTCCCTCTGCTGTGTCTCTGCCTCTCTCTCTCTCTCTCTCTCTCTCTCTCTCTCTCTCTCTCTCTGACTATCATAAATAAATAAAAATAAAAAAAAAAACAAAGAATCCCCAAATACAATGAATTAAATTAGACTCTCTCTCAGTAACAGCCCAGAGGTGAACATTTCAGAGTAAATTGAAGAATTGTACCATCCTAATACATGACTTCCATCTTTGGGTATGAGGTGACAGTTCTAGTTATCACTACTTCCCAGACAAGAAGAAGGGGTGGGGGATGGAAAGCAACTAGAATAACACAGAAATAAAACAAATCTCTCTCAATGCCATCGCATCCAAAAAGTAGTCATATGAAGTCCTATGATCAACATCAAGGTGCAAGAGGCTGGAAAATGTAATTTCTTGCTAGATGAATTTTTGTCAAGATCAAATAGATATTGGAGGGCATTAGCTGTTTTTGATACAATTTAGGAAAGGAAATTTTGTAAAAGAGATTATAGCCATGACTAGAGGTAGAGATATAAGTGGGCTATCCCTAGAGCACTACCCCAGCTCCCAACAAATGGCTTGTTCATCCAAGAGATAGGGAGGATGAGAATGAGAACACTAATAAGTAATTACCACCAAATGCAACTAAAGTGGATCACTGAGACATTGCTGGGCAGTTACCCACAATGAAGTACAAGAAAGGCCTATTCCTATATTGTAAGGAACCCCTAGTCCAAGAGTAGAACTCAGCAGAGCTGTGTTTCTAAGCATCCAACACATTGTTATTAGAAGAGACTAACTGTGGTTATTATTTTTATTAATTGTCATGCCCTCCAGACTGAGGAGAATATTCTGGGGAATATCATTGATATCAATTAAAATTGTCATAACGGGGGACATCTGGGTGGCTCAATGGTTGAGCATCTGCCTTCGACTCAGGGCATGATCCTGGAATTCTGTGATCGAGTCGCTCATCGGGCTCTGTGAGGGGAGCTTGCTTCTCCCTCTGCCTGTGTCCCTGCCTTTTTCTGTGTGCCTTTTAATCTTTTTTTAAAATTGTCATAACTGTACATATATACAAATACTCTTTTCTATGTGAATATAGTTAGTTCCTGAGTATAGATTACTGGCACTTGGATATTGGTTTAAGATAGAGAGGATGCTAAATAAGCCAAATCTATTTGTTTCAAGTTTTACATAGGGAGAAATCAGATAACAAGGAATATCAATAATCGTGTTATTAGATACCACATTACGAGTTCTACTGTTTTCATATTCGATAGTTTTTCACCATGTAAGTTTCTTTACTAGCATAATTTTTAACATATTTTCTATTTTAGCATTTTCTATTAACTTTCTCCAGTTAGTTCCCATTCTTAAGTAAAATTACCCTTTTCCCATTAATCCATTGCTCTAAACTGTCAAGAAGGAATTTGTTTCCCTGAAAATTCTTGCACTTAGACGTATGACTTACAAACTGCCTAAGGATGATCAATACAATTTTTTCCTCTTTGTGATTATTATCAAGCATTTATAAGGCAACCAATTTATATATTTGTACACATTTTGTAAACCTGTGGCATATTCCTTGAAAAATATATCTTCTCTTAAGTCATTTGATTAGTAGAGGAGATTCAAAATGACATAGAAGCCAACTGCTGCCTCCACCTTAGCATTCTAAGGACTGGTCCCAGAAAGAAGCAATGCGGGTGAGGTTATGTGGATAGGGGCCAGTTTTTCAAGTTATATATAATTATTCCTAGTATCTGAGAGTGGCCTTATATAGGGCTTAGGTAAGAATTTAATCTAATTTAATATGAAAATACTAAAAAATTGAAATGGCTCTCTATATTAACTATCAGAGTATGACCATGACCCCAGTGATTGAGATAAGGAGATGCAAAAGGAGGAAGCTCTATAACTGGCTGGGCCAGCCAGTCTCTCTCTTTTCTCCATCCTGTACTTTCCTTCTCCAACTTATCCATGTACCCATTAGTTTCCCTAACAGATAAAGTAGGAATTTCTCATATCCTAATTCCTCCTAGTTAGTCTTAACTAACGTGAGCTATACCTAAGTTGCACTATCTAAACCATTTTATAACCATTTAAAACTCTTTATATTTATTCCTTTAAAAATATACAACAAGCCCCCACTACACACCACGCTTTTTTTTCAGGCAACAATGAAAAGGCAGGGAAGGTGTCTTTTTTGATAGAATTTCCATTTTAATGGTTTGCCTCTCTGAATTATCTGTACTATAGCCTTAACCTGAAGGGCTAACTCTTGGCTTCCACATTGATTCACAAATGTCAGTTGATATTTTTCCACTCCAGCACAAGAACTCATTTTGATAACAGGACCTATATGTTTGAGTTCCCAAGCCAAGTCCCATACTTCATAGGATAATCCCCTAGCTTTCATCTCCACTCTAAGGTTGTACTCTAATAAATCTATTTTCCTGTTCTTTCCTACAGCTTGAATCCCACCTAACTCTTGCCAATTTCCTGAGTTAAAACCCAGAAACATTTTATTAACACTAAACACTCCAAAGTTTGGGACTGGGTACCCATCTAGTCTTTGATTATCATATTACTAGGTCCCTAATGTTATATTTAAATTACCAGTCGGGACTCCCTGATACCTCATGAGTTGTGAATGCTGACTACTCCCTTGACCATCCGTAGAGATTGTTAAGTCCTCATGGACTTTATGCCTTGCCTATTTGGTTGAACATCCTCCATTTCCTGTTTTGGGACAAACATTTCTGTCCCCACCCTAGCATCTGTTATTAATTCATACATATCTGTGTTATCAAGAAGAAAATTGTGGACAAAACTATAACTACAGAAACCCCTGCACCTATCTCCCAAACCCTTCAAGGACATAGACTATGCACTATTTGTAAATTGTCATCCCAGATTTGTCACGGCACAATGGAATGTAAGTCTTCTCAATTGTGACTGATCTAAACATCAAAAATTTCTCTGGACCTTAGCTCTGTTGTAATTGCAATCATCCTGGAAACACCATACTCAAAACGAATGTGTTGCTACACTGGTCTAAAAGCCATTTAAAGCAGTATTTGGATAGGGTAACTGGGTGACAGGCATTAAGGAGGGCACATGATGAGAGGAGTACTAGGTGTTATGTTATATGCTGGCAAATTGAATTTAATTTTTTTTAAAAAGTAGTATTTGGTCATGAGCTAGCATTTTATTCAAATACAGCATGTTAGAAAAACACCACACATCAAAAAAATTAACCTAAAGCAAAACATTTTAAATTATATTATCCCTTGCTCCGTGTTTTCATCTGTAAGTGCATTGCTAACTGATGCCATAACTTATTTCAGCTCTTCTCTTAGTAAAGTGTAACATATCCATCATGCTGAAACACTTAAGTTACAGGCAGTTTACTCACATTAGATCTCATTAGCAATTACACTAGTGTTCAAAATACATTACCTCATTTGTCTCATAGCCCATATAGTTTTTTACATAATGAATTAGAACAATTAGTCGCACATGACAGAAGGAAATCTTAAATAACACTGTCCTTACTTTAAGACAAGCTTGACTGAAGTGCAATGAAAGAAACTATAAAATTAATTTGTTTCGTAAAATGGATAGCAAAAAGAATTAGATAACCAAACTTCAAGCTAAATGTTTGTGGTATGGGTTAGGCATCAGAGAGAAAAAAAAAAGCAGCAAAGGAAAAGACAATGCCTTACTCAGTTTGTTTTTTACAAGACATAAATTCATTATTTGCATAGCTAAGAGCCATGTTTAAATGTCGAAAGTAACTTGCATATAGACTTTTCTATTGAAACCATTATTGTCCTTTGGGAAAAACCTTGCTGATTGTAATCAGCAGAGAAATTTACAGCTATTGCACTGATCGATAGCTAGAGATTTCTGGAAGCACAAAGTTATTTTTCTATCCACATGTCCATTTTACCAACATGGAGTTGTTTCCTAATGTCCCTGATACTTCCTTCAAATGACTCTTTTCAACATTAAATCCAATTTCCTATCCACTGTTAGTATCTCTTTCTTCAAACTTCAGACAGAATCATAAAACACAGAGAGCTGATAAGTGTTACCTAACTAAGGGTGCATTTTAACCAGAAGAGGCAACTCCTAAAGACACTCCCAGTGTGCCATCTATGTACTCCATGACCCTATAAGGAAACTGTGCCTTGTTACTCATCAGTAATTATCTGTCTTCTTTGTAGATCATAATTACTTTTCTCATTGTTCGATCAAGGACTATCTTGCAATGAAATGACTATGGACTGGTTAACTAGTTGGAAGTGCCCCCAGTCTCCCATTTAGGGACATAATAAATTGTATCACCCAAGGAGTCAACAGAAGATACAAATCTGGTAGCAAATCAGTTCCTAAAAATATGCCCAGGAACCTAGAGGCAAAATTTGACCCAATCATTCCTCTTTAATCAAGGTGACTCTTAATACAGTACGTCTTCTTTAATGTCATAGTAGTTAAAGATAATTTAGAACTGTAGGGGGAAGTGAAATAAGGATTCTAGGTCAATAGGGAAAGAGGTTTTTGGAGAACTTTCACATTACAAGAATGAATTTTCCTTCTCCTTCTAAACCAAGTATCCTTTTCAAAGGATGTATGCATTAGAGAAAATAAATCACCAAGACAGTAGAATTAGAGTCTTTTGAACATGTCTGATTGGAAAGCTCATTTTCCTCTTCCTACCATTTCTCCTGCTTTTACAAAAATATTTCACACACAAAACATTATCTACCAGATTTCACTAACACAATGCGCCTTATGTTCAAATTACATCTTTTAAACTGGCACAGTTTTTTTAAAAATTAGGCTTTTGAAAATGCTGATCTCTGGCAGTTTGGAAAATACTGAATCCAGTATTTGTCATTCAGAGTTGAACCCAGAGAGTCAAAACCTTTTCAAGTTACCTTTTTTTTTTTTTCTCAACTCCCACATTTCCACAAAAGTTCTCATTATACCTGGTGGGCAACTCAGGGAATCTTGTGCAGCTGAGTTAGGACAGAATAGAAATGCTAATTCAAAATTTGCATCCTTAAGAGACCTTCAATATTGCCTTAAAAGCTCAAGAATGACCCAATTTTACCAAATGAAAAATGCAGTATGTCCTCTACACAGGTGGTTGGAAACTCATTTCAAATTTGTCTTTATTAATGAACTCCTGATATTTAGCTCTTTGCTAGTCCATTTGGAAATCCCTGGAATTATATGAAATAGACCTTTTCTCAAAGACTTTGTATTCTATGTAGGGAAGCAATTTATGCATGCAAACAAATAAAAACTATATCAGAAATTATAAACTAAGGTGACAACAGACACTATTAGGGAAAGAAAAGATTAAATTGAGACAAAGAAGATGAGGGAAATGGCACTGAGTATATCCTTAATGTGAGAAACATGGGGAAGGATTTGGCTATTTGGATATGCTTCAGGGATCCCATATGTTCTCTCAAGAGAATTTTTAACTTTGCCTAATTGATCTCCAAGCAGAACTCAGTCCTTCTCATGTTTAAGAGACTCCTTGGCACAAAGGGGCATGTGGCTCCCATCTGCCCTCAATAAGCAACTCACACTATGTGGCCCAGTCTTCACACAAGGAGGCTCTCCTGAAGAAGCAGACAGGGAGAGGCCTTCTGCCAGCCAGAATCCAATGGTCATTCAAAATAATAAATCAGAATTACTACCCTCAAACTTTTTCTAATATTTATCCCATTAATTTTTTTAAACTATAAAGTCCCATTGGCTTCCTTGCTTCCTCTGATAGCAGTCAAAAACAAAATAATGCAGACAAGTCCCTAATGATTGCTCCAATATTTGGCATCCCTATTCAGTATCTCAGCATTACCTTGTATGCTTGGACAGGACAGGCCAGAAAATTCATTTAAAGTTCTGTGATGTATTAGGATGTTGACAGTGTTAGTACCCTCTCCTTTCACTTCCAAGACCAATGGATTTGCAGTGATAGATCCATGTTATTTGGGTTTTATTATCATGAATCTCAATCTCCACAAAGACATCTTCTTCAATCTTTCATGGAACTTAATCATTAAAATTCTCTAGTCCCATGTGTAGCTTCATACCCTCAGGAAGCCTTGTATCTCCAGCCTAATCTAAACAAGAATAACAGCAATAACATTGGACATTTACTGCATAATTATTATATGCTAATCTCTGCATCATGAAATTTATATGTAATAGCTCATTTAATCCTCAAAATCATGCTGCCAATTCACTCTTCTACCCCTATTTTATGGATAGGAACCAAGGCTCATAGAGTTGAAATGACTTACTGAAGGCCACGTTTGAGGGTGAAAACCAAGTCTCTTTCATTCTTTCTGTCACACAAGAGTACCTGTTTTGTATCTGTCAACCCCATAAGACACTTTAAGGAAGAATGTTGCTTCTGCTCCATATACCTCGAAGACTATAGAAAGGTCTTCTTCAAAATCATAAAATCCTAAAGCTGCAAGACACCTTAAAGATTAACTAGCCCAAAATTCATAGTTTTTAAAAATGTCCTTAGTATCAAGCAGTTTCTTACCAGCAGAGCAGAATTAGAAGCTATAACCTAATTTCAAATCTAGGTGGTTATTCTTTTCCTGTTAACCTCACAGTAGCTGCCATTGACTGCAAATTTTTTTTCTTCCTGAATTACTTAGCATAGTAAAGATGTTACAAAGATATTGTAACAAATAAATTGCAAAATTGCCGTAGGCTCAATATATTCATAGTTCATGTCAGTCTAGTGTTTGTGAATAGCGAGTGGCTTTTCTTCATAGGGTGACTAAAGAACCAAGGCTCTTTGGATGTCATGGTCTCATCTTCCTCTGAGATCTTAGCATCCTCTGCTTCTAGCCAGTGGAAAGGGAAATGAGATGGACAAGACATCCTGGCACATTCAAGTGAAATGTCAAGTGACATTTACTTTTGCTTACGTTCCATTGGTAAAAATTAGAAACATGGCTGTCCCTGGATGCAAAAGTATCCCTGAAATGTATTCCCTGTCGGGTATCTGCTTCCAAGCAAAAACACCATTCCCTCAGAGGGAGATCATACACTTTTGGTGGAAAGTTCACCATCTCTGCTACATGCTTCCTAAATAACAAACTTCAGTTTCAAACAGCCACTGGTGAGTCAAAGTTAGAAAACTTTCCTAAACTTCAAAACTTGAGTATCATAGATTATATTATTTTTCCCAATGCTTTGCTCCCCACCTTAAAAGAACCATACATCCATGCTCTTTGTCATGAATCCATATGAATTGTTTCACATTATGGACAAAGAATACATCCCCACCCATTGATGTTGGGCATAATAAAATGATTTGCTTTGGCCAATGAATGTAGGTGAAATGATAGATGCCAGTTTTGTGGTAAGACCTTAAGAAAATTTATTATCTGTTCATACTCTTGTTTCTCTACCATCCCGTGTGAGGACATGCCACAAGCTGTAACTCTTCCCAGAAGATGGAGTTATGTGGAGCAGTCCTGAATCCAACCTGCAACCTAAAACCAAGCTCAGCTGATTTCAGCCAACCCTACAAAATCCAGAGGAAAAATAGTGTTTGTTGTATAAGTCATAAAGATTCAAGGTTTTGTTTGATATACATTATAACCCCAGAAATAGTTGACTAATACAATGAGATTTGATCATTCTATAAGTAATTAACCATCAGTCTTCTACAAAAGACTCTGTGGGCAAAGTCTAGATTATAAGGAAACCAAAGATCTGACCAAAAAAAAAAATATATATATATATATAGTGTTTTCCATTTATCTGCCCAAGAGTCTTTCATTCTTTTTAACCGTTCCAGAAAAAATACTTTACTATCTTTTATTATTAGGGGAAAACTTATCTAATTATTATAAGATAAGCTGTAACAATATAGAATTTTTGCTTTTACTTCTCATAGAAACATTTTCACATGCATAAAGATTAGATCTATAGCCATGTATTTACCTAATCTAACTGATTCAAAGAATAATAAAACTTCTATTGCCTCCCTCAAAGCCAAATGGTTGCATCTCAGGATAGACTCTAGTTTACAGCTGAAGATGACAGGTGGCCTGGAGCATTATCTTCAAAGGTATTTGTGTATCAAAAGAGATGAAGGCCTGAACTTGACAACTTTAAGTTGTAGATATGAGGAACTATCTGGCCCCTGCAGAGATCTTATTACCATATCAAAAGGTTGGAGTTAGGACTCTGGCCCATTACAAGTCCAAGGACTTCCGTCTAGGAGGAGACAGTTGCCTGTTTACCCTCCATCCTCACTTACAGAGGGTCTGGCTACTCACAAAGGACATTTGACCTGGTTTTCATCATTATGCCCCAGGGATAAGGCCTGATGCAAGAGAGGCTGATACACTTATTCTTTGCTGTGAAGTAATTCATAAGAAATCTGTCTCTGATCCCTAGAATTTCATATGTACATTCAGGATAAAATTAATAAAGATGAAAATTAAAAACCAAATTAAACTAAAGAAAGTGACCTTGCCAATTTTATAAATTTTAATTTCTTTAAGGTCCTCTCATTTGGTCTTATTTTCTGGGCAACTAATCCTAAGTACCTGCCTTATTTTTGTCTGAAGAACTTTAAATAGGAAATAAATATAGCTTGGACATGAACTGAATCTTATATCACAACAGCCAGCAAAGAATTTAAGCAACCTGCCAGCAACCACTGCATAAGCTTGTAAGCAGACCCTCCAGCCCCAATCAAGCCATCAGATGACTGCACCCCCAAGGTTACCTGTAATCTTATAAAAGGTCCTGAGTCAGAACTACCCAGCTAAGCCACTCTAGGATTCCTAACCCTCTTGTGTGAAGTAATGCACACTCATTGTTTTTAAATGCTAGGTTTTGGGGGTAATATCCAGTTTTGCAGACTAGATACCTAGTACACACATGCAAAATATTTTTGTGGAGAATGTAGCATAGTCAGACTTCAATAAATGTTAACTTTCTACTAGTCAATAGGACTTTGCTACTTATCCCCTAATCAGGATGTTTTTACCCCTGAGAAGAGAAGACGAGAAGAGAGAGAAGAGAGAGAAGAGAAGAGAAAGAAGAGAAGAGAAGAGAAGAGAAGAGAAGAGAAGAGAAGAAGAAGAACCCTCTTCTCCACCTTCAACGTACCTTCTCAGAAGTCCCTGAAAGAAAAAAAAAAAAGTATATCAGAGGCAATATTTTAAAAGGTGATGACTCAGAATATTCCAAACTAACAAAAGAGACCACACCACAGATCCGAGAAGACCAGGAAATTCCAAGCAGGCTAAGTAAAAGTGGTATTTCTATCTATACATATCACAGCAAGACTACAGAAGGCTGAAGCCAAATAGAAAGTCTCAAAAGCATCCAGGGAATAAAAGAAACTTCTAAAATGTGATAATTTAACTGCTGACTTGTTCTGAAGGAACAGTGGAAACCATAAGAGAGAATGTATTGATATGTCTTCTGTCCATGCAGAATTCGACATCAATTGAAAATATCTTTTAAGAATGCAAGCAAAATCAGACATTTTCAGACAAGCAAAATACAGAGAGAGTAAACTACCAGCACATTAAAACTAAAGGAAATTCCAATGGGTGTGCTTCAGGTACTAGGAAATTGAGCTTAGTTGTAGGTCCTGAGAAAGAAGGAGTGAAAAGGAAAAAAGTTGTAGTATTTAGGAAACACTTTTAAAAATAACTGTAAATAAATGTCTTCTGTGGATAAAAGAAAATTAAATATACAACAGTTATATATAATTTAGGAGGGAGTAAATGAAATTAAAGTAGTCTCAGTTGCTTTGTTTTATCCACAGTTGAATTTAGACATTGAGAAGTCAAGAAGGGATATCATAATTTCCAGAATAATCACTAAAAAAAAGAAACAGTGCATAAATTTTGGAATACTATGAGTAGAAATGGAAATATAAAGAATCAGTTCAAAGAAGTCAAGAAAGCATACAAAACATTCAATGATTATGATAATGGAGAACACAAAATAAAATGTTGGATTTAAACTCTCTATATACACAATTATATGAAATCCGAATGCATTAACTGTTCTAGATAAAAAAACTGTGGCGTTCAGATTGGGGGAAAATACTGCAATCCAACCATATGCTCTTTTCTTTTCTTTTTTTTTTAGGATTTTATTTATTTATTCATGAGAGACACAGAGAGAGAGAGAGAGGCAGAGACACAGGCAGAGGGAGAAGCAGGCTCCATGCAGGGAGTGTGGGACTCAATCCCGGGTCTCCAGGATCACGCCCTGGGCCGAAGGCAGGCACTAAACCGCTGAGCCACCCAGGGATCCCCTATGTGCTCTTTATAACAGACAAATCTAAAACATAAAATCCAGAAAATTTGAAAATAGAAGGATGGAAAAATTATACACCATAAATACCATGCAAAAAGAAAACCTTGTTAGCTACATAAATATTTTACAATAGACATCAAGGCAAAAGACTTTGTTAGAGATAGAAAGGCCCAATGTATATGGATTTAAAAAAACTATATTAAAGATACAACAATTTCTACTTTGTGTGTACCTAATAATATGTTAACCAAAATATATAAAGTAAAATAAAGAATTTCAGTAAAAAATAGCCAATTCCACAGTCATGGTGAGAGATTATAACATTCCTCTCAATAACTGATAAGATAGAAAAAAAGAAAAACTTAATCTAATGGGTATGTTTAGAACATTGCACCTACCCACTGCGTTATGCACATCCTTTTTAAGCACATATGGAACACTTACAAAACTTGAGCATAAACTGCATCATAGGGCTAAATCCTGTCAGTTTTTAAAGGATTTTAATAATAAATAGTATGTTCTCTGGTCAAAGTAGAATTATGCTAGAACAAAAAACTAAGACCTATATATGTGAAAATATATTGAAATAAATAAATAAATAAATAAACTTCTGATTATCTCATAAGCTAAAAAACAAATCATAACATAATTTAGGATGTATTTTAAATTGAATGATAATATATTACATATCAAACTTGTGGCAAAGTTAAAGCAGTACTTAAAAGAAAAATTGTTTATTACATGCGTTTATCAATTTTTAAAATGTTTCAAAATTAATATAGTAAACATCCATATAAGAAGTTAAAAGAAATCCAACAAAAGTAGAATAGAGATAAAGACATAAGAAAAGATGAAAATTAATAAAATAGACAAACAGACATATAATAGGTAAGATAAATCTAAAAGTTGGTTGTTTAAAAATATTAAAGAAAGCATGAATAGCCATTATCAGGAATGAAAAAGGAGATACCCCTTCATATCCTGCAAATTCTTTTAAAAAAACTATTATAAATAGTTTTATTCAATAGTATTGAAAATTAAGGTGGAACGGGTAATTACATGGAAAAACGATTTTGCAAAATAGATAAGAAAAAACAGAAAATATCAATAGTTATACATTGAACACTCAATGTACACAAAAAACTTTCCACAAAGACAACTTTAAGCCATGGTTACTTCTCTGGCAATCTCTACCAGACATTCAAACAGCAATAATTCTAATACTGCCCAAATTCATCCAGAAAATAGAAAGTGGGGAATGAAAAACTTTTCCAACTCATTTAATGAAACTAGCATAATCTTGATGACAAAGCCTTCATGGATAGTACAAGAAAAAAATTTACAAGCCAAACTCACTCATGAACATAGATCCAAACATCCTAATAATACAATAGTAGCAAATAAAACCCAGCCTATATAACATAGGTGAAATAGATGATACATTGTGACTGAGTCAAATTTATTCAAATAATCTGTTTGATTTAACATTTGAAAACCAATTAAAGTAATTTAAACTAACAAATGAAATGTGAAAAATCATAATATGACCATCTCAATATATATGCAGAAAAAAATTGATAAAATTTTAAAATATTTGCAATTCGATTTTTAAAATTTAAGTGACTAGGAATCAATCTTTAAGAAAAAACAGATATAACTTTATTGGGACATATTAAAGAAGACCTAAATGTATCAGGAAATAAATCATCTTTAGAGGATGCAAAAAATCAGTATTATAAAAACGATCATTATCCCCAAACTGATCTTTAGATCCAGTGTGATCCCAATTAAAATTTCATCCACTTAAAAAAATTATTTGAATATAGTAAGCACACAGTGTTATGTTAGTTTCAAGTGTAAAATACAGTGATTCTACTTCTCTTTGCATTATGCTGTGCTCACCAGAAGCATTCTGACCATCCATCACCATACAACACTATTACAATATCATTGAAATTTCAGCCATTTTTTAAAGTTTTCTTTGTCAGAAAGGAGAAATAACTATTAAAATTAATAGCTCAGAGAGTCAAGACAACTGAGCAAGAAAAACAACTTTGGAAAACTTATCCAACTAATTATAAAAATTCATTATAAACACAGTGTAACATTGGCACAAATAGAGAAAAATAGGTAAATGAACCTGATAAAAAGCCCAGAAGCACATATATGGACACTTGCTTTATAAGAAGAATATTAGCTGTAAGGACTGTGGGTAGAACAGATTTTTAAATAAATAGCATTGGAACAATTTGATGTCCCTATGGGAGAAAACTAAATTAGACCATGAAGTCAGGCCATACATATAAATCAATTCCAGATGGATTAATAAGGTTCTAAACATTAAGTAAAAGACTATTAAGATTTTATATAATAGAGCAGAATATCTGCATGACTTCAGGGTAGGGAAAAATTACCTAAGCCAGTCACAAATGCACTACCAAAAAGGACAAAACTGGCAAATTTACTACATTAAACTAAGAACTTCTGTTCATCAGAAGACATTACAAAGAGAGTGAATAGTTAATATAGAATGGAAGAAAACACTCACAAACAACAGGACTCCTATTTTAAATACACACACAATTCTGAAATGGGCAAAAGACTAAAAGATGCATTAAAAAGAGAGAGAGAGAGATCCAAATGCCTAATAAATATATAAAAAAGAGCTTGTAGCCGGGAAACACAAGCTAAAACAACCACAATGAACTAATACTATATGCTCACAGACTTCTAGGTATTTTATTCTAGAGAAATTCTGGCTCATGTCCAAAAATGTTCATAGGAACATTATTCTCAGGAATTCCAAAAATAAAATACCTATGATAGCAATAGAGTGGATAAATAATTATGGAATGCAGTATTAGAAACTACTTGAAAGCAGTAAAAATAAATAAGCTAGGGCTACATACAACAAGGGTCAATCATATAAATATAAAGTTGACTAAAAGAGGAAGACACAGTATGATTCAGATTCAATTATTTAATAAAGTTAATAAAGTCCAAATATACTTAAAAGTAAATACAGCTTAAGCTACATTTACTTTTATACGTGCATACATACTTTCACTTACTTTGATTTATACACACATATGTGATTTAAAAAAAATACAAAGAAAAACACAGGAATAATTATTAGACAATTCCAAGTGAATAGTCTTTACCTTTAAGGGAAAACAAAGAGCTCTTAATAATAATTAAAAAATTCATAGGGAACATTTTTGGTCTTGTTTGTGTTCTATTTATTGACCTTGGCCATAGAAACATGCATGTTCACTTTCTATTATTTATTAAACCATTAATTTATGGTTTACATATTTCTCTGAATATTTACTGTACAAGAAAATGGTTTGAAAACTTAGATGAAAAAAACTGTTCTGGGCTTATTTGTTTTTTTCCCCAGTGTATATCAATCCTAAAAGCTATTCTATTATTCTTTGAAATTTCCATATGGGATAGCATATATGTAATATATAACATGCTAGTGGATTTTTACAGAGACAAGAAAGGAGATTAAAGTAATGATTGTATCAACAGATTCATCCAGGCACTAAAAATGTATTTGTAAAACCCCATATACTCTTTGGATAAGTAATCATGATTTTGCAGCATTTTAAGTTTCCTCTGAGTTAATTCAGTGATGTGGAACTGAATCATTAGCCAGTTCTTCAATGTGTAACTTCTCTTACCTGTGAAGAGAGGCAGAAAATGAAGTGTTTGGAGTAGAACAGAAAATTCTCGTTAGCTGAATGCTGAGAGAATGACACAAGTGGCTATTTCTGAGATTCAAATATCTCTTAAAGAAGTCTCGAGGGATGTGGCAGTCCCTACTTCTCGCAAGGTTGATGACTATTACCTGGAGATCTTTAATAAGCACAGCTGGTGAGCAATGGGACATAGAAGTGTAAAGAGGCACAGAGATAATTACAAGAACAGATATGCTTAGGGACATTCCTCTCCCGCCCCTGTTTAAAACCATCTTTTCATCACACTTCTAACTACCTTTTCTGTTAACACATATTGACCTCTCACTAAATGCTGACCTTTCTTTCACCTGTGCTTTCAGCAGTCAAGATGATGATGAAGAACTGAGGGAGAGAGGGATGTCACATAGCATCAACCAAAGATTTCTGATTCCAACAAATACAGAGTAACAGGAACCACATTTACTCTGTTAAACAACTGGAAAACAGGACAAAATGTGTGAAACAATGGTTTCACACAGAAGTCTGCAGGGAGTGTAAGACTGTGACCCCTAAGAGAAATGAAACCAATAAGGTGAGCCCTGCCATGTCCCCTGCTTACTGCCTAGAAAGTGTTCAGGCCACAGTGCAGAGAGGAAGGATACAGAATTCAGTTGTCACATTGAATTGTAGAGACAGAGATTACGGTTTGGAAAGGCCAAGGCAACTAGCACATGCAGGGCAGAGCAGCAAGGAGGAGAAGGCTGGACAGAACAAAGCGCTGCAAATCTGTAGAAGGGTTACTCCAAGGCTTTGGCCAAACACTGCTCTGTACATGTATGGGAGAACCTACCTGAGGCCAGGGAAGGATATATCAAAAAAAAAAAAGAGTAATTAAAATAATATGTAGGGACACCTGGGTGGCTCAGCAGTTGACCATCTGCCTTCTGCTCGGGGCATGATCCTGGGATCCAGGATTGAGTCCCACATCGGGCTCCCTGTGAAGAGCCTGCTTCTCCCTCTGCCTGTGTCTCTGCCTCTCTCTCTCTGTGTCTCTCATGAATAAATAAATAAAATTTTAAAAAATAATAATATGTAGAACTTACACAAGGTTAGGAATAGTTACTGTTGTTGCCTACTAGAGTGTTAAGACATGAGGCATTGGGTAAATGCTTAGAAAGTATTTCCTTAGTAATGGAGCTAAATCAGCACAGGAGCAAAGGCTGCTCAGGATCTGTCCTACAACAACTTAAAAAAAAAGCCTCAGAAATATCCAACTGAATCCATGTAACTTATCTGCACACCAGAACAAACACCATCACTATTTAGAGGAATTAATAAAATCCAACAACCAATAGTGTAAAATTCACAATGTATGTCATCAATCAAAATTCACACTGTCTGGCATCTAAAGAATAGTAATACCATTTGCATGTTACTCTACATGCAAAGAAGCGGGAAAAATATGATCCATTACCAGAAAAGAAAACAATTAATAAAAACAGACACAGAAATCACAAAGATGATAAAACTAGCAGACATAGATGTCAAAACTACTGTTATAAATACACTTGAAATGTTAGAGAGAGGAAAACATAAATATGATGAGAACAATAAAAGATATTTTTAAAGGACACAAGTAAAATTTCTAAAGATATAAAATGCAGTATCTGACATGAAAAATATACAGGATGGAGTTAGTGGCAGATCAGATACTGCAGTAGAAAATATCAATGAACTTGAAAGCATAGCAATGGAAACTCTTTGAAGATGAAGTTATAAAAAGAAGACAAAAAACTTTAAAAATGAACACAGCATAAGGACATTTGGGACAAATATCAGTCAGTCAAAAGTGTGAAATGGAAGCTTCAGGAGGCAGAAGATATTTGAAGAACTAATAGCTGAAAATTTCTTGAATTTGATGAAATCTCTAAGTCCACTGATCTAAGAACCTTAACAAACCTCAAGCATAGTCAGTCTAAGGATTTAAATGGAAAATCAACTGAAGAAAGATGAACATTTATTTAACATGGGGACTAAAAAATAAATTTGTAAGAAGTCAGGTATATGAAAGGAAAAAAATCAGATTTGCCTCAATGTATATCAAAACAATACAGCAATGTCTACATGGTAAAATATTCCCCCAAAAAATGAGATTAATAAACTGTAGAAGATCATTCTAATTGTTATGACACAGAGAAAATATCCTTAATGAATAAAGTGTTTGTCTTCACTTGTGTTTTATAGAATCAGATCCTGAGACAAAAATCTATGTGAAAATAATTTCTTAGGAAGAGTTCTCAGGAGAAAAAAAATGGCAGAAGAGTGAGGCAGGAGGACAGGAAGCCAGGCAAAGGTAAAAACATCCAGCAAATACCTGTAGAAGGTAACCTTATCTCATTCGTGCAGGTCACACTTCAGGGTTGTCCCCGACAATGATGAAGGAAGCTGCACTAGTTATATCCACGCACTTGTTAGCCAGCCATTGGTTAAGGATACCACCTCCTACTCCCTCCTACATACCCAAGCTTCCTAGCACACAAGAAAAACTATTTCTGGAAGCCTGGATGCAGTCCATCTGTAAAGGCATACATGCTTTGGTTTTGGGGAGTAAAAGCATACTCAAAGCCAGTGTCTACAAAAATGGGAAATAAATCTAAGGGTATGCTGGTAGGGCATCAATGATTTCTGCTACCATGTGTCATACTGATCCCAATTGGCAAATTTTATTCTATTTTTTAAAAAAGATTTTTATTTATTTATACATGAGAGACACAGAAGGAGAGAGGCAGAGACATAGGCAGAGGGAGAAGCAGGCTCCATGTAGGGAGCCCGACATGGGACTCGATGCCGGGACTCCAGGATCATACGCTGAGCCAAAAGTAGGTGCTTAACCTCTGAGCCAGCCAGGTGTCCCCAACTGCTAAATTTGAAAAGACTGATGATATTCTTATTGAACAAGAGAAGAGATGTTCTTATTGAATGCTAGTAGCAATACGGGTTAAGGTAAATTTAGAGCAGGTTAATCTAGAAACACACCTTAAATTATATACTCCAGCAAGGAGTCTGCTGGAGAGTCTCCCTCTCCTTCTCCCTCTACCTGCCCACCCAACCCCCTTCATCCTCCCCCTCCCCACGCTCACATGTGTGCTCTCTCTCTCACTCTATCTACACACACACACACACACACACACACATATATACAATAAATCAATCTTAAAAAAATACATCTATATCATAAAATTAATGCAGCTATTAAAGTGATGGTACCAATTTGGATTTGGTTTTTAAAAATGGCATTAAATGTCATTAGTCCTATCTTATATAAATACACAAACACACATACACATACACATTCACCCTGAGTTGCTTCTAGGATTGTTTCTGGCTTAACTACACTATGTCTAATCCACAACCATATTCTCAGTCGTTCCTGAAGTGACTATGCATCTTTGAAGGAAATTAGTCACTTTATTTAATTATAAGACAATTTGAAAATCACCCAAAATTATGTGATACAGAAATGTACTTATAATTAAATTAATTAAAACTATTATTGTGTTAAGAAATTCAGAACATCCTTGAGTAACTAGTGATTCAGCAAAAATATTTCTCAGTAATCCCAAAATCTCTTCTGCTCCGTTTGAAGTCAAAGTTCTTCAGCAATTCTCTCATTTTTCTCCTGATTTTGATTGATTCTTTGGGCCCACAGCCACTGAACAGACAGCACACAACAGCAAAAAGCAAACTGCCTCTGCTAGGAGACAAGCTCACTGCTTGCTGAGACAGTCTGGAGCCTCCTTCCAATCCCGAGGACTAGGGTATTATGAAAACACACCAAAAGAAGCACACATTACTTTTGTTCTTCCCTAAAATGATTGTCTGTCAGCTGCTTCAATCACACAGCCCTTATGACCTCCTCATTATCAGCACCTGAAATCTTTAGTTTAGCAAAGGCCCTTCTAAAATGAAACTGAGGATGTACTGAACATGCCTGGACATAGATGGTGTCCAATTTTCCTTGACCTACAATACGGTCCAAAGTATATATATGAATTCTTGGAGCAAGAGTGCCCCTCTTGATTTGTTTTGGATTTGTAATTATCCAAATTACCAGGTAATTTATACAGACTACTATCAAGTCAGACCTAGTCACACACTTCATGAAACTGGCTTAAGATATTTATCTTCTATTACATTTCTTTTTTCCTTAGTCTACCAGTATCACTTTAATTCTGAATTCTATAGTCCAACATATTCACTATTCAGCTATTTGTAGTCACAAATTTTGTAACTAAGCACTCTTTGTTTTCTTCTTAGTATACATGGTGTAGTATATAGTCTAGTCTAGCATAGTATAGTGTAGAATGGAGTGGTGTGCTCTGGTATATATTGAATATTGAGACAGGAAAAATTCAGGGACAGATCTCAGTGGCAAAAGACATTGAAAAAAGAGATATCAGGCAGAGAAAGAAAAGAATATAGAGGTTTTGAAATGCTTGTAGAGGGGAGGGATTCCAAGTTACATATTTGGTCTTTGGAGCCCTTGTGATGGGCTCTTAAATCCAAATGCATTGTTTAATAGATCTTGTAAAAGCAATGACTCCTCCTTCTAAAAAAAAAAAAAAAAAAAAAAAGAAGCTTACCTAAAATTACTCAGCATTTACAACTAAAGCAAAACTCTGCCTAAAGTTAAATTTTAGCCATAGTTTTTTTTTGCAATTTCTAGTACATTTAGAAAATAATAACGGGTGGCAACATTATAGAATTAGTACATTTCAATAAAATATGTTATGCAGCAGCTCTTGAGACAAGAAATATTATGGTTCTTTGTATGAGTACCAGTGGAAAGACTTCCACTGTGGAGTCAGTTTTCCAGTTTATAATCTAGCTCTGGTGATATTTACTACATAGCTTTAAGCAAATAACTTAACCCCCTATACCTCAGTATCTTGGTTGACCCATCTTGTAAGGATGCTGACCTACCTGTAAGAATAGATCAGAGCTAACATTTATCAAGTATTTATTGTGTGTCAGAATCTGTTGTCAGCCTCAGATATTTTGATTCATTTAGTCATTGCAATCAGTCAGCACCCATTTCACAGATAAGAAATAAGAGACACAGAGAGGTTAAATAACTTGCCCAAGTTCACACATGTAGTAAGTAGTGATCCCAGATTTAAACCCATGCTGGTGCTTTTATTAACTATAATTTCCTGCTTCTCCAGAGGGTAAAAATGGTGCATACCCCAAAGGGTTGCTATGAGAATTACAAAAGATGTTATTGGTAAAACAAGAGTTCAAATATGTACCTACTGTTATTGTTTTAAAACCAGACATCTTCCTGCCTCTAATAGCACATTCTCCACATATCTTTCAAGGCATTTTCAATGCAGCTCAGGACAGCTTATCATTTTAAAATACTACATCAATTTGAACAGTTTCAAAATGATCATTCATCCAAATATGTTTTAAGCCTAGTTGTCCCTTGTAACTTGTAGCAGGCACATGTAATAATCCATACAATACACATCGACAGAGTATCTAAATAGAATTTTCACAAATAGAATTAACTTGAAATGCATTTGGAGAGTTTAACATTTAAAGAAATCCCAAGATAAATGCTTTCTCAGAAAATAGTTCTTTTGAAACAAGAATAATTTACCTCACCTGCCCATGTAAAAATATGCTTAGTCATCTTGGGGCAGAGCAAAACTAAGACGATGCCAAAAGACAAAGGTACACAGATCCTGAGCTATTGGCTACCTAAGGACACAGAGTCACTATGAAAGAGTGATTGTGTCTCACTATCATAATCATTAAGCAAGCAGCCAGCCACCTCATCTGTGAAAGAGCCTAAAGGAAAAGAAAAAACTGCCATTTAGCTAGTAGGCCAAAGCCATGTGCTTCTGCAAAATGTGAAAATGGAGGGGACTAGGAAAGGAAAGGACTAGGTAAGGAAAAGGAAAACAACCCCTTGGTTTTGGTTTTGTCATTGTATCATATCATTTTGTTGTCGGCTGGCAAGTGTGAGGATTTCTTTGCTAAGGAGCTGTCTGAGCCTGGGAGATACTCAAAGGCACAAGAAGTATAACGCTGTCTCCTTCACAAAGGAGAAGATTGAAACACTGACCAGCATAACCAATAGGATTACTGAGCCAAAGTACCCATGGACAAGGAGCCAGAGAAAAGAAGCCAAGAAGGAAGTTTATGAGTCCCTGAACAAGGCCAATAAATCCTTCAGCACGTGGGTGTCAAGGCTTCAGTCTGTGCACCAGATGCAGCCTGATGGATGGGTTTATCTGTCCCAAAAGGCAAATAGAGACTGTTCTGCCTTTGGCCCCATGCATAGGTGAGACAGAGCTCTAGTGTTTTCTGGCCTTCTTCAAATGTATTACATGAGTCCCACTCAGTATTTCCACTTCTTTGCCTTCTAGTTTTAGCCTGAAAGAGCAACCTTAGATCCTCACTGTACAAGGAGTATGTTGACTGTCCTTAGGCTGCCAGGACATTCTACTCATGAACTAAATCAAATATATATATATAGTATCTCCTTTTATTCAACTCACTTGAAAGAGTGGTATCTTCTCCTCTAGCTTCTGACAATATTCAGGGTCAATTCAGCACACTTTGGACCTTCTTCCAGTGTTCTTCATAATCACTTTTAGAAGATAGCATTCACCAATTCAGACCCATGCAATATTAGGGTGTGGCTTAGGCACACTCCCTGTTTGGTCATTCATAGTTACAAATCAGGGTTGAATGCTGACCAAGAGGTCCCAGAAGCAAATTATTCACCTTTACTATAGGAGAAGCTTGGCCCACAAAGATGTATCTTTATGAGCTAGAAAGAGGACTAGGACTTTAGCTGTGCCTCCAAGGATGTGAAAGAGGGTCATATATGTGGTCTGGTGGTTAGAATTAGGGTAGAAGATACAGGGAGGTATGCAAAGAGTGCACTGCCTTGAGAAGCCAGAACTCCTAGGTTTGTGCAGTGTAAGTGCCTGACCTTAAGCTTTTGATTGCCAAGGCATGTATTTCAAAAATTATCCATCTTGGATAGCCATACTTCCAGGTATATGACAAAGCAACTAGCAAACTTACTAGATAAGAAACCAGGTGGCCCCTGCCCATGAAGATATCTTTATAGTAAGCCCTGGGTAGCCTAGATAATTGCCCACTTGAATGACCCTGCTTCTCCCTTCCCACTCTCTAATTCCTGCTTTTATGTTTTAAATTCCCTAACAGAGTGAACTCATGAAACAGACATCCTACTCTTGGACACTAATAAAAACAGAGCTCCAGGTCCTGCTCCTTTTCTTCTACATATCTGTACTTCGCTGTGACTTGGGCATGCAGTGTAACCTCCAGGGTTTGTGAGTAATAAATCCTGTTCTTCAAAATTTCCAAATGGTTGTTGCAGAGGTGTGTCCCGAAATCATAAGAACCACAATGGCCAATCCAGCCACAACTTGGTTTTGGTGGGGGAAATGTCTATGGAGCTTATCATAAGTAATACAAGCCCAGTTGAGTGCTCAGGCATTCCTAGCCAATAGTATCTCGATTGAGAGGCTGGGACCAACACAACACCTGGATAGTCTGTTGCCAGAAATTTACTAGATAAAGTAGTGTCCTCATCAGACCACTCTATTCAGTCATCTTCCAAATAGACCAAACACCTTGCTGACCTTTGCACTTGTTAGTCCCTATTCCTGAAGTCCTCTTCTCTAAGACATTTACATTTTTTTCTCCCTCTCTTAATCCATAACCCTGTTATATTTATCTCAAGAATGCAAGGATAGTTTATATAAAAAAAAACAATTAGTGAAATATGCTACGTTGAGAAGTTAAAGTAGAAAACAACTAAATGATTGGTTCAACAGATAACAATATTTTTTTCACAAAATTCACGATTTAAGATGGAGTTACTATAAAAATATAGTACTATTCTAATAGAAGGAAATTTCAGCCCAACTGGTAAATGGCATCAATCAACAGTGCACAGCAATCTGTTACCAAATTAATATTGAGGTCAGACAAAAAACAAGAGAGCCTTCTATTCCAGTTTCTATTCGACATTGTAGTAAATATACTGATGATTCAATAAGACAAGAACAAGTAATAAAAAGCATTAAAAACTGGGAAAGAAAACAAAAAATAATTGCGTTTATAGAAAGTTCAAGAGGACTTACAAATAAACTATTAGAACTTTTAAGGAATAGATCATTCCTATAATCAATATAAACAAGGTAAAATTTTAAGTGGAAAAGGAGCCCTTCTATTTCTGATAGCATTCAAAACTTCTGGCTACTTCAAAATAAACCTAAGAAATGATATTTAAGAACGTTATGAAAAAAATTATAAAAATATGAGGGAAATATGAGTGAAGCACATAAAATACAACATGAATAAATAGAGCACTATCACACAGAATGGATTAAAGACAATACTATAAAGATATCAGTTCTTCTCAAATTAATCTATATAGTCAATGTAGTTCAATGTAATATGCCTACAGAATTCTTCATGGAACTTGACACACAAAAGGGCAAAATGTCAAGAATAGCTAAGATTTTTTAAAGAAACAAAGTGGGAAAACTATTTCGAACAGATTTCAAAGCTATTATGCAATATGGTATTGGTGCAAATATATTCATGGTGATTAATAAAACAAAAGAAGCCCTTTTGTATATGGCCATTTTTCATATGACAGAATTGGCATTATACATTTATGAAAAAAGTAAAACACCCTGCTCAAAAAAATTTGCTGAGATAATTGGTTATCTATATGTGAAAAGAGAGAAACACACTCTACACCATAAACAATAACAAATCCCAGCTGAACTAAAGATCTATATATAAAAATCAACACTTTGATATTTTTCAAAGAAAACGTAGGCATATGCCTTTACCAAATTGCATTACAGCAGAATTTCCTAGACAAGGTGCCAAGAAGCCTAATCCATAAAGGAAACAACTGATATATTGAACTAATTATAAAATTCAAAACTTTTTCACAAAAGACAACATAACCAATGTTAAAAGATGAGTGACAAACTTGGAACAGATATTTGCAATCTCTAAAACCAGTAGATAATAATTACCTAACCATACTTAAAGAACTCTTTCAAAGCAGTAAGGAAAAGAAAACTCAGTAGAAAAATGGGCAAAGGATGGGAACAGAAGAGGAGTCACAAATGGCCAATAAACATATGAAAAAGGCTTTCAGCCCAATTGATAATAAAATGTAAACAATGAGATGCCATTCACTCCCATTTCACACCCACCAGATTGGTAAAAATGCTAGAGTTGGCATGGATGTGGAGCAATGGAAATTCTCACACACTGACATTAGGAGCATGAATTGGCCCAACTGCTTGGAGAGCAATTTGGCAATATCAAGTAAATCTGTTGGTGTGCATACCCTATAAGCCAGGAATTCTTCTGAGTATTTATCTTGCAATGTTTTTGTAGATCATATTCAGGCAATGAGTGCAAAAGTGTTCATCTTCTTATTGTTTGTGCTTGTCGTTGGAAGAAGCAATTATCCATCAACAAGAGGATAAACTAAATATATTATGGCATATGTAGACAATAGTATATGTTACAGCAGTTGAAATGAGCAATGATATAGCATTTAAAATAATCTGTCAAATATATAAACTTCAAAATGTGTTAACGATAAGAGCAAATACATAGCACTTAGAAAGCGTGTTGTTAAAGGCGAAAGATGAAGTAAGTCAATCGGAGAAGGACAAACAGTGTATGTTCTCACTCATTTGGGGAATATGAATAATAGTGAAGGGGAATATAAGGGAAGGGAGAAGAAATGTGTGGGAGATACCAGAAAGGGACACAGAACATAAAGACTTCTAACTCTGGGAAATGAACTAGGGGTGGTGGAAGGGGAGGAGGGCGGGGGGTGGGGGTGAATGGGTGACGGGCACGGAGGGGGACACTTGACGGGATGAGCACTGGGTTTTTATGCTGGTAAATTGAACACCAATAAAAATTAATTTATAAAAAAAAAAAGAAAGCGTGTTGTTCTAAGTGTCTTACATATTATCATTTAATTTATACATTTGATTCTCTTTTCATTTATATTTAATATTCACCCCAAGGCTAAGAGACTGCTACTATTATAGTCCCATTTAATGGATGAGGGAACTGAGGCATAGGAAGGTAAAGTGACTTACCCAAGGCCATACAGCTCATTGTTCATAAAGGAGTATTCCAATCCAGTCTAGCTCTTAACTTGGGTACTATATTACTTCTGGTTTTTCTTTAAACTGTAAAGTGTAACACCATTTACATTTATTTTTAAAACTGCAAAAAAAAGTCCCGTAACATTCAAAAATACACAGATACGGTGTAGGATTATAAAACCATAAATCCTATTTATACTTATAATTTACAATCATAGCAAAACTTTATAACATAAATACTCCATTCTAAATGTTTTATTCTATCCTATACCCCTGATGCAAATCTCCCCCATGTAAAGAAACATGAGGTCATTGGCTGCAACTGAAGACCTCATGATGTACTTCCCGCTTCAGTTCACTCCGTAAGGCAGTGAACAGCTGTGGTCGGGTAAAGCAGTCACTTCCAGCCGCAGTGTCACCGCAGCCATAGTAGAGCAGTCTTTGATATGTCTGCGACTATAGCAGGAGTGTTTGAAGAGACTAAGAGTGGAGAGAGGTGGGGGTCAAGAAAGGGAAGCGAACACCACCCCTTCTCATATCCCGCTTCAATTCCACCTGTCCCAGCTTTAAATGGGTTTGTGCAGTCAAAACCACCAGTTTGGGCTTCACCACAGGTTCAGCCTACAATGTGGACACTTCAAAGACTTCAAAGGTAGGGGACACAGTACTGTATCTGGAGTGAAACCAAAAATGTGGGATTTAGCAAAGCTTTCGGAGGGTGGTTCAAGGGCTTCAAGTGATTTCCACTTAAATACACTGTAAGTGAGTGAACAAAAAAAGAATAAAAAAATAATAGGCCCGAGGAAGGAAAAAATCTCATTTTTCTTTTTTGTTAATGCTATAGAAATATCAATCCTGAGGGCTTGGTGAGATTTTTTTAAAGCCTGATCCATGAAGCTGAACCTGACTTTCAGCAGAAAAATTCAGGAGGCTCTACTTTTATGCTTTTCTACCAATTCCATTTTTAAATAATTGATAGGTATAAGAAAAGAAAATTTAATAGGAGACGACTCTATGCCAAGTTGTATGCTAGGTGCTTTCATCTGTACTTTTTATCTCCTACTTGTACCAACTCTATAAAGTAGTATAATTGTGTCCCATTTACAAATGAGTAAACTGAGGCTTTAAGTAGCTAAAGCAACTTGCTCCAATACGGCACCAAATTGAATTCAGTCCAACATTTTTGAAACTGCAAAGTTCATGCCTTTCTATCACACCATGCAGCTTTATGATAATTGGATATGAAAATGACCTAACCTAAATAAGCCAAAATACAGCAATTACTCCTAGTTAAAAACACTAATTTTTAAATTTATATACAAACTAAAAATGCTTGTTGGATCCCCTGAAAAATTCACTAGGGGTGGATATTATTTGATTTTGGTTTCCTGCTATATGCTTAGTGGTTTCATAAGGTTTTAACTAGTGCCCATCAGTAGTAATGGTGTGTGTTGCAGTGGGGGCTCGGGGGCTCAGGGGCTCTGAGGCCATCCTCTGAAGGGTTTCTGGCTTCTAGCATTTGGATTTTAAACAATTAAGAACACTGGACATGGTTACAGTAAGAGCCTTTCTAATTGAAAAATATAGGGTTTTTAAAACCAATTTCTCTACAAACTGCCCTGACAAAATGAATATTGTTTAATTTTCATTTTGAATTAAAGACCTGGAAACCTGAGTCATATAGAAGCTAATGATAAACTGAGCTGAGCAGAGGTTCCTCTGAGAGCCATAGCGATGTATTAAAACAAGAATTATTTTGTACACTGTGCTGTACTTCAACATTGGATCCTCAGCAGACTGCAAAATCACTTCCTAGATAATGAAATTATAAAAGAATTTTAATTTCATGTTGGAACTTGTATTACAAATTATTAGGAAAAGAAACAGGGGAGAACATAATTTCCAAGCAAATTCCTCCTGCGGATCACCAAACCGGATGGACATTTTGCTGAGAAGAGTTGTGAAAAGTGTTATCAGAAGGAGCAGAAATACTTCAAGTTTTCAAAACGCAAATTCTGTTTAAGGGCAATGTGAATGTATTTAAATGTCAAGGATGGTTAAGGACTGTGATTCAATAGCACTGAAAGGGATCATTTTCAAAATAGGCTAGATGAATATCACACAATTTTGGGTACCATGGATGCCTTATTAAAAGGGGCTATTTGACCAAGAATAAGGCAGTCTTCCCTCAGATTGACCACCTTGGCCTAAACAATCCTGAGATAACTTTCATGCATCTGTAAGGGGTTGACACTTAACAACCACATTCCATGGAGGTTTTTAACAATCTCATCTCCCCTCAGAGCTGCTTCTCAAACTGTGGCTGATTTCTCTGTACAGACTTGAGATTTAGTCTACATGAAATAACTTCTATTATTAAAGCATACTCAGTTTCATGAGGCAAAAGGAATTTCCTTAAAAGCCTAAGCCAATACAAGCCAACTCTACGTAAGAAGGGTATTCATCAATTGCTTTCTAATGGTTAGAATCATCCCCATCCTTAGGGATTGGGATTCCTTTTGCCTCCACACCTCAATACCATTGCGGACAGTAGGTGTTCTCCTAGTGGTTTCCTCACACCAGAATGAGGTATGAAAGCCCCTTCTGGTAGGTAATCAGGATTTCTACTGCTGGCTGTAGACAGAAATGCCTGCCAAAATCCCAAGCAGATTCCAGACTGTCATAGATGTCTTCTCCCACAATAGGACAAAGAATTACATTCGGGGTGTCAAATATATTTCATCAAAATGTTCTTAGCACTCACTAAATTAAAATAATGTGGGTTACAAATAAACATAACCACTAAATAATATATTATTGAAACACTATAACATCATGAATATACTGAAATGTGCCAAATGTTTCACCTGAGGAGAACGCACACATATATATCCACCTATGTGTATGTGCATTCATTCACATGTATGTATATTAAATTCAGCATAATTTGAAAGCTTTGAAAAGTAATTGAAATGGCAAAGCACTAAGATAATAAATGAGCTCTCGTGGATGTAGGTAGATTTAGGCTACAGCTTATTCTTCCAATTATTAGCCTAAAGAGAAACATTCAACAAAATTATGCATAGAATTTTTCTCTAGAAAATAAATTGGCAACTGAATCATCTCATTTTAAAACTGACTTTAAATACCTCACATAAATCTGCTCAAAGCCAAAACCTGCCCTAGACTAGGGGAAAAAGTAAAACATGAAGATTAAATAGGAGTAATATACTTGGTTTCATATTGGGAACTGCATCACTTTAGGACCCATGTTTAATTAAACATCAGTAATATAATCACATCTTTTAAATCTGATATTTTATTCTAAATTCAATTTCAGATTCTCACCATCTTTAGCATATACTCGTGTGATGAGCAAGGTGCTGGAAATTTGCACCTGAAGTGCTTTGGTGGTAAGGAAAAGAACCAGCATGCTCCTCAAGTCTTCTTCCTGTGGCTCTGGAGCTGACAGACAGCAATGTATCTTAGTGAAAAGCCTCACAACTCCCAAAGAATGAGGAGTGATTCCCATAAAAGAGGCAAAAGCTAAGCATGGTGTTAAAAGCTGGACTCTGGAGAAGACCAACTTCAAGTAGAACCTACAGGACCTCAGGCAAGTTACTTAACCTTTTTCAGCTACAATTCCCTTACTCTAGAGTAGGGACAATAGTGCTCATCTCATGGGAAAATGGAAAGAAAATGAGATGCAAATACTTGTGAATTTTTCATCTTCATAGTGGCCTGGCACATAGTAAGCATGCAAATGCTAAGTGCTCTTCTTGCTAATGTTTTAGTTATTATTTTAATTAAAAAATATATATAGCAACATACAGGTACTCATAGCACCCAGTTAGTTTACTAGATTGGGGAAAAAAAGCATATATATGGTAGAGTAATCTTTGAGACGTTGCATCTCATTTTCACTATATTCTTCTTTTTCCTGATCACAGAATGCTTTTGTGAGTCTTGTGTTGTAGGGCTGAGAGCAAAAGTTAGCTAAAAACATCCCTTGACTACTCCTTGGACTTTGCTTTCAAAGCTTCAACTCAGAGAGAAGTTTCTCAAAGTTTTTCCAAAATCAGGCAGGAAACTGAAAATAGGCGAATCTGTGTCCTTCTCCCCCAGATGCCCCAGGAAGGTCTCAGAACCTGAGGGCAAGAGTTTCATGGCATCCCAAGGAAAGCTGGTTCAGGGTTCCCAGGCTCAGCAAAGATTCCCAGGAACAAGCCTGGCCTAGAATGAGCTGAGCCACCCACCGTATTGAAAACCATGTGGATATCAGGTTAAACAATATGAACTGAAAACTAATGGGCTCTTCTAGAATGTGTTGTTACATATAGAACCGGGTTTGTTTGTTTGTTTGTTTTTTTATCAATCTACTCAGGAAGGGAGCCCCAGTAATCAGTAATGAGAGGAACTGAATTCCGCACCACCTTGGTGTGGTAGGCACACAGGGTAACACTTTCTCAGTTTTTAGAAAACTAATATGACATTTCTTACACAGTTGAGTTTGTATGTATGTGTGTGTGTATTACACATGTATATGTGTGTTATATACACACACATACATTTATATAAGTATATATATATATATATATAAAGAGAAAGAAAACTGGTTCTGTACTTTGATACTTCTAGCAGATGATGCAATTCTTAGGTATTGAAGTGATGACAGTGATAACGGCTTATCTATTCTCCACAGTATCCATACATACCAGAATTAAACTGATCTAACTTCCAATAAGTTTTTCCCTTCACATTACTGCTTTTAAAAATATCATATCTCAGAAGGCTCAGTAAGTCGATTGCTTATTGACTTTCCAGTGGGTCCATATAGTGTAATGAGTCTTTATATCTCTATTTTTAAATTGCTTATTGGATTTCCAAGATTAAACAAAGCATATGAGAAAAATTACAATGTTGGAAATTGGTAGAGTTGGTCAAATGAGTATATTATTATCCTATCAAAACTATATTTAAACTTTCCAGAATGAATATTAAACACTACAAAGGTTGCTTTTAAAAAGGTTCTTACAATAAGCAGTTCTTTATAAATTGGCTATCTTTTTAAAATTTTAGTTACTACAATATGAACTTCTATCCTCATATAAAAGTCTAATGGTCTTCTCTAGATTAGGTAATAAAGTCGGTTCCCAACTTGAATGAATTTGTGCTATTATATGAGTCATAATGAGACTTTCCTTAAAAATTTAAGAATAGTAGGGAAAAAATGAGAACTTCTGGCTATGATACAGTGTAATCAGAATATTATTATAGAGGCAAAACTGACAGTGACACCCCTCTATTTTAAAATACTTCTAAGTTTTCTTGTTACTCCTAGGCTAGAGACCAGTATTTTGAACAGAACCTATAAGTTCCAGCATGGGTTTGCCTCTGCTTACCACACCTGCCTCTCTCACTTGCTTTTCATCTCAACAAGCCTTGTTTCCTTAACCAGAACACCCATCTTTTGCCATCTGCCTCCCTCACTTAGCTAACGCTCTCCTATTCTTAATCTTAACCTCTAGATTTTTTAAAAAATTTTATTTATTTATTTGTCAGAGAGAGAGAGAGAGCATAAGCAGAGGGAGCAGCAGAGGCAGAGGGAGAAGCAGGCCCCCTGCTCAACAGGGAGCCTGATGTGGGACTCAGTCCTAGGGCCCTGGGATCATGACTTGAGCCAAAGGCTGACACTTAACTGATGGAGCCCCTGAGGTGTCCCTATCCTCTAGATTCTTCTATAGGGGTCTGCACACCTCCATTACACTCATTCTTCAATTGTTCCATGTTGGACTTCCCCTAAGAGATTTATTTATTGAGCCCTAGCATAGAGCACCAATGATTCAGAATCATATCTGTCCAAGGGGTGACTGACTTCTATGACACCTGAACCCTGCTTTCCTACTCCCCAACAGCAATAAGACCCTCTCTTCCACCACCATAGAGACTGTGTGAAGAAAGTTCCCCTCTTGCAATGACATAAAAGGAATCTCATTCCTTACCATGTATTCTTTCTTTTTTAAAAAAAATATTTTATTTATTTCTTCATGAGAGATACACAGAGAGAGAGAGAGAGAGAGAGAGAGAGAGGCAGAGACACAGGCAGAGGGAGAAGCAGGCCCCACACATGGAGCCTGATGCGGGACTCAATCCCAGAACTCCAGGATCATGCCCTGGGCCAAAGGCAGGTGCTAAACCACTGAGCCACCCAGGATTCCCATTACCATGTATTCTTGAGTTAAGAGAGGGACTTTTCCTATTATACCCATAAATATCAAATTCTACATTTGTTTTGGGAAGGTTTTTTTTTTTTCACTCAACCAGCTTAGATAAGCCAGAATAACAATTTGTAAATTATATGTCTGATAAGGATTTAGTATTTAGAATATATAATAGACACTTATAACAATAAAAAGACAAATAACCTAATAGATTTGAATAGGTATTTCTCCAAAGTGTATATACAAATGACCAACAAACACACGAAAAATGTTTAACATCATTACTCATTAGGGAAATACAATCCAAAACCACAAGGAGATACCACTTCTCACACCACTAGAATGGTTAAAATACAAGACAGACAATAACAAGTGTTATTGAGGATATGGAGAAATTGGAACCTTATACATTGCTGGTGGGAATATAAAGTGGTACAGCTATTTTGGAAAATAGTTTGGCAGTTTCTCAAAAAGTTAAACATAGAACTACTATGTGTTACAGGCTGAACTGTGTTACCCCATCTCCAAATTCATATGCTGAAGTCCTACCTTTAGTATCTCAAAATGTGACTGCAATGGGAGCTAGAGCCTTTAAAAAGGTAATTAAGGTAAAATGAGATCACATGAGTGGGGGCTAACTCAACATAGCTGGTGTCCTTACAAGAAAAAGAGATTAGGACACAAACGGAGAGAGAGAGAGAGATACCAGACATGACTATGCAGCAAGATGACCACATGAAGACACAGCAAGAAGGATGCCATCTGGAAGCCATGGAGAGGTCCTAGAATAAAATCATACTTCTGATACCTCGATTTCAGACTTCTGGGCTCCAGGACCATGAAAAATAAATTTTTGTTGTTTAAAAGAACAAAGCAAAAACAAATAAACAAACCAAACCCTCCTATTAAGATTTAAGCATTTTCTTCCATCCTTTACATCATTTTCTTGATAAAAATTCCCCTTGGAAAACAATAGTACTGAAGAGTGAAAAAGTTTCACATGAAATATAGAGAGCAGAGCATAAAGAATATGATGAAAAGCTGTATGGTATCCTAATATAAAGCCTATTTGGGGGGTAACCAAATAACCTTAATAGAATTTTTTAGAATCAAGGAACCTACATTGCCAGAACAAATGACCCAGAACTTGAATTAACTACATAAATCAGAATATAATCAGTTTTCACTCTACCTGTTTATTGCTTCTGATGAAATTTTCTTACCACGTCCTACTAAATTTGCCATTATCTGCCATTATCTGCAAAAAAATGATTTTTTAAATTCCCTAAATAATATTTGAAATGCATTTTAAATATAGGCTCTATTTGGTTAGCATGCTATACTCCATTTTATGTATTTATTTTTATAGCTTTCTTTACTTATTTGGCACAGTTTAGTTCAAATTGTACTTGTAAAACCCAAGATAGACAAATGTTTAGGTCACATTTACTCTGGTCTTTTAAACTGTTTTGTTGTAACTATACAATGAAACAAAAAGAGATGTGGTTTGAGTAGTTGTGAGGATTTCTATTCATTTGTGCCAAGTTCTACATTATACTTATCTCCTTGCTATCACCCAAATACAGACTCAATTCATTCAAAAATGGTCTTTGTGCTACCCCATGAGTCTATTCTTTTGGCCATATAAAATTAACTCCAAGTTATCCTTGCCTTTGTCTCAAAGTTTTGTTTTGTTTTGTTTCTTTATATTCTTTAGTTCCATTTCTTCTATTGCTCAATGAAAGGAAAAAAAAAAAAAACATAAGAATTCAATTTGTAAATTCTGAGTCTCAGGTCCTCAGGGAGCCTATATCTCACTCAGGTTCCTTAGATGAAGCAATAAAAATTATCCAAGAGGTGGATGTTTTCAGACTGTGTGAAAGGGCCTCTCTTCTCTTAGCCTTAAATTAGAGGATTATAGGAGTCAAGTTCATTTTCATTCAACCTTATCTGTTTGGAGTGGAACAGTGCAAATTTAAAACCATTTTTCTTTTCATAAGCCTCAAATGAATTACATGTCAATGTGTTCAAGTATAATAAGTCAAAGAAAAGTGACAGTTGATGGTGTCATCTATTCAGAAGATAGCAGAAATTTACCTGCTGGGGTTGAGGTCTAAGATTAGGTCATGTAATATGATGACCCAAACTATCATGAGAACCAGAAGTGCCAGTTTCCTAAATCTGGACACCATGCCTGAGGGGGAATGGTACCTATCTACATAAGACGGCTTCCCCAGCCTGTCTCGTATAGCTGTTTTCCTGAGACATCACACAGGATCTCTAGTGAAGAGACTTCACAATGGAGAAGTCTCCATTTCTAATTACTCACGTCAGTAAAGGACTATACCACAGTAGGGTCAAATGCAAAGATGCATTTTCTTAAGTGGGATATAATTATACTTAATAGATAACTTAAAATGGTTAAAAATGAACATATTCTTTTAAAAAAATGCCTACTCCGTGTTCCAAGGACCCAGGCCCAAGAGTGGCAGGAGTCTAACCAGACATGCCCTTTCATTAACAAGTTGGCCTTCTGCAGGAGAGAAGCTTGGGCCGAGTGATTGCCACCATCCCCCATAAAACCACCCAGAAAATCTGCAGACTCAGTGCCAGGAAAAGAAGGAGCTCCCCCTCCACCCCCCATTCGGTGCTTCAAGCTTGAAAACTTACGCCAGGAAGAATAGGAGAGGCAGCCGCCATTTTAGCAAACCCATTCTCCTCCTGTAGCTGCTTTTATAAACAAGCAGTAAGTTGTCCATGGGAGAGAACTGGTCTTCTGAAAGAAGTGTTCTCAGGTTTTTTGACCTATGATGAGGAAATGAAATCTTAAGGGGTTTGCTTCTGAACAAAACCTATATTAGTATGTATATTTCTAACATTTCAACAGGCTGCCTAAAAATCTCTCAAGTACTTCTGAGGAGAGTAGTTCCAGGAATGTGAGGAGTAGAATAAAAGAGATGAGAGAGAAACAGAAGTTGGGATCAGGAGCCAGGCTTGCCAAAGAAGCTTCAATAGATCAATAATTTGCCTCGCATAAAAGTAAGATGAAAAAAGGAGGGACTTCGGACGCCAAAGGATGATAAAGCTAATTAAGATAAGGTTCAGTGTATTTAGAAGCTAGCATGTCAAAAAGCACGCAAAGGTTATTTTTGGTTTCTTCTTGCTCCTTGTGTTATTTCCATGCTCAATTATGTTTGCTTCATGGATAGGGTTTCATTATAAGCCATACTTAATAAGATCTGAGAAAATGAGAAGCCTACCTTGGCCTCGCTGGGTGAGACTTAAAGCAGCACAACATCACCATCTAGTGTCCAAAACCTAAAACTTAAGTCAAATGTCACTGACCTATAAAATCAGACAGGTGCCTGAGGAAGAAACAATTATTCAATAGATAAGGAAACTGAAATTCAGAGAGCTTAAGTGGTTTATTTACCGGTTCTTAGAGCAACAAAGGGAGGGGGGGAAGTCCTCTTTTATATCAGTCTACACCTCTAATCAACAGATCTGCCCTCAAGCTAAAATATTTAGGTGATAAATGGAATGTTATCAAAAGTGGACAACCAGTTAAAAGGAACTTAAATAAATACCGATGTAATTAAATAAGCACCCAGCTAGTCCTGGACCAGAGTAAAACAATAAGGGTATTAGGTAAGGCCAAGGTATTTCCTGAAAGGTTTTTTGCTTAATAGCCTACATGATTCAGAATATCAATACCAAGAGGAAATGTGTTACCTTACTCACATTTAATATTTTGTTTACAAGCAAAAATTTTTAAATACTTGTTTATCTTCACTAGGTCTCTGTTCTAAACATCAAAAAATAGATCATAATAAGAATTCAAAAAAGGCTATGGTTCTTCCATTAATAACTTCCATTATACTATTAATTTCCTCCTCTGAAAGTCATATTTTAGCACCTCATTTACCTAGTTTGCAGACACCTTACCCCTATTATCTATGAACCCATATTAAATAGTGTATCTCCTTACCAGTGACTTCAAGAGACCGTGGCTGAGGTTGAAGAAAAGGTGAGGAAGCACAAGATGGGGTTCTCTTTTCCACCTCAATCATAGATCCAGTGTCCAGTAGATTAACTATAAATCTCCATCTTTGCTTGCACCAAAGACCTTCAACCTCCTTCCTTCTGGCTCCCCCAAACCCCCGCCGGGTTATCAACACTCAGTATTCAGTACAAATGGTGGAAGCAGCTAACAATGCTAGTAATGCTCATGGTGCCTGCTATACTTTTGATTATCCATGCTTTAGCTGACCACTTATGACAAAACCCCCTGCCATCAGAGCACTAGCTTACCTGGAGTCCTGCCAGGGCCTCTCTTGCCCTTCCTGCCCCAATTCCATGTTTGCCTGAGGGTTACAAGGTTTTAATCAAAGGCATAAAACCAGGATTCTCAAGAAGGGGTAGGGAGCTTATCAGAATCACCTAGGGAGATTTTCCTAATTATAGCCCCCCACACACCTCATCTTTTCCTTACAGAGGGAGTGTTTCATAACCTTCAGGTATGTTGGGGAGGGAAAAAAGAAGTTGAAACCCATTGGCTTCAAGCAATGAGAGTGGTGAGGTTAATCTTCTTTTGATCCAGATGGAAAATACTTCAAAAGAGGGAAATGAAACCTTGTCTCCTAAGGATGAAACTATAATAAAACCTTAATTAATTTGGACCCCATTAATTCAAAACATTTGATAATTAGAAAAATGGTTAGGTTAAAGTTTACCTTTCCTCTAGCTGGGGGAAAAGTGGTTGAAGATTACTTTCCTGTACCTAGGAAAAATGAATTTGCTAAGCAAATTAATATTTCGAAAGAGAAAAACATTTCACTGATTGAGCAAGTAGTTTTCAGACAATTTAGGTACATTTAACAGATAAACAAGTGCTGTTGTAATTATAAATCACCTCTTTCTAGTCATTAGAATAGACTCCCTCCAAGGGCCGTTTCTAGGCAGCATTCAAGGAATAAAAGTTATCTGTTGGTGGTAATGTAATGAAATTTCTTTTCCAATTTTCCACAAATCTGACTGACCTTCCCTCTGGTTAGGCCAAATTTCTATGGTTTTACTGAATCCCACCTAGTGATAAATTCAGAAAGCAACCCTAGCATCTTTTACTGTTTGTGTGTTTCAGTGATCAAATGGTATCTACATACATCCAGGTCCTTATTTCATCAAAAAGCAAGTAGACAATACTTATGAAAAAGTAAGAGTTAAAGGTGGGAGGAGCCTGGCTTTGCAATAATGTGTGTGTATATATATATACATACACACATAACTGGTTCAGTATTAGTACTGATTTAAAAATGTGTATATTGGCGTTTCCTCAAATGTTTTTAGTTCCATATCTTGTGAAATGGTGTTATTTGGGGTAGAAATTAGGGGAAAGGAGTAGGGAAAGAAGCTGTGTGACCCAATGATAACTGAAACAGAGTCAAGAAGGTTACCTTACTGAAGGCTTTCTAGGAGACTTTCTTAAGCAAATGGGCAATGTCGATTTCTGAGAGAGTGGTGCGGTGCTTTCTAAAGTTACCTTCAAGGGGGATGCTTTCTTCTTTGAACATCCTGGAACATTATCCCAATGCTCCATGAATACTCTTTGGGAAACACTAAACTGTTATGTATCAATTAATGAATATCCTCAGAATTCCAAGAGTTAACTAAAGATTTTCTGTTGCCTAATTATTTCAATCCAGCAAGCAGAAATAATAACAAAAACCTATACCCCTTATTATTATATTCATCCACCCTATCCCATTTGAGTTTCTTAAAATTGCTGGCTGTACCCTGCAGCATTATGAACTGAATTCAGTTCCTGTGGTTTGATTTAAAATATTTTAATTAAGTGAAGCTTTCTGCCCTAAGGCTTTCTAAAGCAATTTTCAAAATCTCAGAAACAAACAAACATTATACCAATGGTGTTACCATTGACAAACCACAACCATTTCCAGGCTCTTATTTCTTGCTTTGTTTTACCATGCATAGAACTATTTTAGTAGAAATGACAATAAATCACAAAGCTAGGCAATTTAGGACCAAGGTTATGTGCCCTTGGCATGGTGGGAAATATAAAGTTCACCCAAAATACCTTCAGCCAGTGACGAAGTCATCTACTATAGGACTTGTTGTGCCAGAATCTAACTTAGCATCAGATCTAACTTAGCCTAGGATCTCCTGGTGGAGAATTATTTCTGATTTCCCTTCAAAGAGTTATATTTTCATTTCAGGAGCATACATATGCATTTTTATGGAGTTTCTGGAAGAACTCAACAAGGATTTGAGGAGACACTACTGTAGAGTTTCGCAAAGTGTTGTCCCAGGACTAGCAACTTCAGTGTCATGGAAAACTTAGAAATGCAAATCCTAAAGCATAAGCTTTGAAGTCAAAAATAACTCAATTTGACATTATTTAATCTTTCAAAGACTTAGTTTCTTATTCATAGAATGATTTCTTTAAAATAATATTATCTACCTCAAAGGGTTGCTTAGAAAAAAAGGAAAAACGAGATGATATATGCAAATCACTTTCTGTAGTGTGTGGTAATATTCAGCTTGGAGACAAAAGAGTTAAGTAATTTATCAGCCCACAGTTTAGGGGAGAAGGAAAGATCTGCTTTAGGGAGGAAGCAAACCTTTATTTTCCCTACAAAGCTTGTTCTTGAGTGGCCTCATTCAAAGCACCCTAGTATACTGTGAACCATTCTCACCTGTGTCCCCAAAATTTTGTTCAATGTATGAAATTGGTCTTTGCTACTCCTATAGATACATTTTTACTACAATGATTATTAGGCAGGGCATTTTGATGAGCTGGTCACGTGATTCAGTAAGAGCAGAACTACAGCTTGCTATGAATAAGGTAAAAGATGGTACACCTTTGCCCAAGAAAGATCTTGTGTTGACTGGAACCAGGTGAGAAGTTGGCCTCTGGAGTGCAATGCTATCAGGACAGCGAATGGTGCCAAGGGTTGAGGAGCAAGGGGACAGGCTGATAATGTGCATTCACAAGTGCCAGGAGCTGTGACCTCTCTATGGGTTGTTTCAGTTCATCTCTCTAATACCCCTGGGAGTGGAGGTCCTTCCCTTCTTCCCCATTTTGAGACAGATGCAGAACCTGATGATTAGAGTCATTAATATTGGGCCCCAGGTCATGAAGCCAGTATCCCCTCTGGCCTCCCTCTGGCTCCTCACCACAAGCCCCACTACCTCTCAGTCTCTGGGGTGCTATTATGGACACTGTGCCATTATCCTTACACTACAACAGTGATTGTGTTGAAATTATTGCTGAATTGCTTAGTTTTGTTTTGAGCTTTTCAATTCCTTCAAGTACACTACTAAAATTTCTAATATCCCAAAGTGTGCCAAGAACACAGAAAGCGCGGGATGATAAGCGCCGGGCTAGGGTTTAATGATAAGTTTCTACTCAGGTATTTTGCCCCTGTACCTTGCCTTTAGAAACCACATTGCAAAGCTTTGGCCTCCTTTGATCCTGTCTCCCACTAAAATGAGTTTCTCTAGAGCAGGCTTAAAGCTCATATTTGTATTCTACCTTGAATGCCTACAGTGACCCAGAGTCTCATTTCCCATCTTCCCCTTTGGAATTCTTCCTGTGGCTTCTGTTTCCTGCTTCCTCAGTATGAATTCGTAATTGGCCTTATCTCCCCTCATCACCTCTGGCCCTGCTGGTAACCAGTCACTCGGGAGGAGCCTCATTGTAATAGAACAGGGACTGCTCTCTTTCCATTTGCTGGAATAACGTGGGGACTGCAAGCCTGCATGCCAGGAATCAATTGAACCCATACAGCTTAGCACTTTTGCAGCTTTTCGACCCCCCGCCTGCTTTTCCAATATCATCTTATCAGTTCCCTTCTGATCCAATCCATTACATGAAACTGAAGTATACTTCATTTATTAGCTGCTCTTTTAAAATTCTGTTAAGACTTAGGGAACGGAAAAAGGCGAAATGATAAACGCTCAAAAATGGAAATTTTGGTCATTTTGGGAAAGGGGTGTTGAAGTCTAGGTACTTGAGGGGTTTCATTATATACTTCAAAGTAAAATTAACACTATTTCTGGGTTTTATTCATGCCTTTTGAAATACATATCCATGCTGGCAGCATCCCGTCTCTTACTCTTAGTAAACTCGTATTTAAGACTGATTGATCCTCTTATCTTTCACTAAGACTTCTTGGCCTTTGAAGAGCATTTCCTGTGTCATTAAGATTTTCATTTCCAGTTCTTGAAATAGACAACAAACACCACTCTTCTAGTTTTATGGGACAGTTGGGCCCTTGTCATTAGCAAACACTTCAGGTTTCTGAACTGACATTTTGTTCAAGAGGATATCAGAAGAGCTAATTATGCTGCATCTTTTTGCCTTAGAGCTGTTGGCCTTGGTAGAGCGGCTCCTGTATTCAGAACTTTGCAGGTTGGGTTAGGTTGTTCTCAGGCCAAAGCAATCCCTATAATACCGTGTCAAGAGTCCATGGTATTGCTGCCTCAGCATTCATTTTGTGTGGCCAAGTGGCCTGTGGGGGCCTTAAACTGACACTAGCCCCCTCATGCAAGCCCTAGATAACAGTCCACAGACTCACAAGTAAAAATTCCTGATATGATTTCCCCAATAGCACTTGTGGTCAACAATCTCCTTTGCCTCTTGGGGCCTTTTCCTTATGTGCCCCTTAGTTAGGACCCCCATTGGGTTTACCAAAACCCTATTCTTTTTGACCTAAATTAACCAATCAAGCTTTAGCCCAGAAACCCCAAAGCACTCCACCCATGGACTTTACCAAAGGCATATGCCCCAAGCCCTCCCATCTCTCTCTTTCTGCCTACACTCTGCCTTGACCTCTCCATGTGGCCCCTCAAGGCATATCATGTACTTCTTCCCTGTCCTGAAAGTGCTAAACTTCTCTATTTCACATTCTCTTTTGATCTTTTGTTGAACCATGACTCACCATCCAGCACCTTATGCTCCACTTAATAAATATAAATTTAATAAAGACGTAACATACAGTGACATAATTAGAACAATAAGATCTCTGGGACATTCCTGTGTCTTTATCAAAAAATTACCCTAGAATTTATCTGCACAGACAATATTAAGAGAGATGAAGACAAGGTAAAATGCATGGTTTTTCCCCAGTTATTGCCCTATTAACTTAAATAAAAGGTGGAAGAGAACAAATTGCATTCTTAGAAGAAAATGTTTTGTTTTGTTTTCTCATGCACCTAATTATTTGGTTTCAAAAACAGCACACACTGTCAGTTCTAGGAAGTTTTTCTGAAGCAACAGAGTGGGGGCACTTTGTTTTAGGAGAGTATTTGTCTTAATTTTGAAATCTACCTTGCACGTTATCGGTGGGGATTTAGAGAATGCTAAGCCCCTCCAATTCTTGACCCAGGAGACATACAAGATTTCTTTATGCTGTAGTTAATGTCATAACCTATGTGTTGAAAGCATCCCTGACACTTCTTCTAAAAGTTAATCACAAAATCCTAGTTCCTCTAGCAAAGCATCAACTGAGACCTCAAACATTTGGCGATTAGGCACCAGCTGCATTTCTGATGTGCCCTCCTGCTGAACCTTCCCAGTATATCTTAAAAAGGAAGCCTCCAGCATCTTAATCCTAACTTCATGTCACCATTCAAAAGATTACCAGGTCCAGATTTTCTTCATAATCTTCAAACACAAAAGTGGGTATTTTCTACCTAAGCTGGAGATAGGGAGAGAAAGACAAAGCTTTCCCTCTGTCCACAGCTCAGGCTAATCAAGGTTTCAATCATCCTCAAGCAACTTCCTGGACAAAACCAACCAGATCTTTCATTTCTTTATCTACCATGACCTTGAGATGGCACAAACCAGTGTGCCATGGATTGTTTTCCTTATGATTCATGGAATCTTTCCTCTTCATCTTATGTTCACAGTATTCTCTTGTTAACTGAATGGCAGCCCCTACTAGATAACTAGGTGACAGCATTCCTAAGTAAGAGTAAGAAAAACCTCTGGTCTGAAAAACAAAAACAATAGACCATTTTTTAACATTAAATTCACGTGCTAAAACAAATATACCAAGTTCGCTCAAGTCTATAATTCTTTTCCTCCCAGGGCTTCTATCTCTGATGGGATATTTTTTTTTCAATTGTGATTATTATTTTTGCTTTTAGTAAATGTTATCTTAGCCCATCAGAAAAAGGTAAAACCCAGAATTTTCAGATGGGAATAAATTGGAGATTCGCTTTTCATTATGCCTTTAAATTGATAACTGGTAGACATATTTATGGCACTGAGGATTTCTATAAAGAGAGCAGCAATGTAACTGACCTAAGAATGTAAAAGAAGAAAAAGTAATCTGTGATTAAACTCACATTCCGTAACCTTCCAGCCCAGCCACGGGCTAAGAGAAAAAGTGGCTCTCAGTTGTGGTGAAACAAGTCCAGAGACATGAGGCAGGCTAGCACAGACACTTTCATGTGCTTAAAGTTAAGTTGGAATTTAAAAGTAAGCTATCCGGCAATACCAGCAGATCTACAATCATTTTCTCCCAACTGCTTCGATCTATACCCACAATTGGCCATGTATCCTTCACATAGATGCAGTAATTTCCTTTCGAATTTTAGTAAGTGGGCTTGCTAAGGATTTTTAAGTTATTTTGGAAACTCATTATAACACTAGGCTCATTCAGGGGCCACCAGCTCATTTCCACTCATACTGGCTTTTGTCATTGACCAAGGAGAGCACAGTGAAGTTCACTCATCAGCTAAAGTGGCACATTTGGGTTGTGTGCCAGTGAATTTGCACTGATTTAATTATGATACATAAATAACCCATCATGTCCTGTTGATACCATTTTTCTTGATTTGACAAAAAAAAATCCAGAAAAAGTCAAAGTAACTATAATTTTTGGCATTTTAAATGTTTTTTTTTTTCTCACTGACAATTCTTTCACAAAGCAAATGGTATTGTTTTAAAAAGAAAGCTTCATTTGTTAGCATATAACCAGTTGTCTTTGCAGAAGAGGATCTTGCTACCATTGAGTAACTGTTCTGGGACAATAGTTTTTTCATGAGCTCCAGGAAACAGATAACACTGTTATTCTTTTCTCTTATTATTTCAAGATTTACATGGACTATTTTACTTGAACATTTTTTTCCCATAAGATTCCTTTCTCAGTTGTTCCTTCATTACTTAGCAATTCTCTATCTTGCACATAGCAAGGAAGCATATGCCAGATTTTCATAGTTGACATTCTGATATTCTCATCACAAAACAGCAAAGTACTATTTCATATTAAACCATTTTATTTCTTTAGTCCTGTGCATATAGTATCCATTCAAAATCATGTATGGATCAATTAATGGATTGATGAATGCATAGCCTTTCACTTTCTCCGAGATCTATATACTAACAGATCTATATACCAATGTCATCAAAGAAAATATAGACTTTGGATTTAAATTCTAGCTTATCCATTTGCTAGTTGTGTGATATTGGAAGTAAAAAAATAGGAATAATAATATTTACATAGTAAGGTTGTTCTCAGAGTTAGAAATAATTTGCTTTAAATGTCTGCCACGCAGCAGGCATTCTGTATGTTGAATTTAGTATTGTTTTTGCAATAGGAAAAAATCTAAGAAATCCTGAGCACTTGCTACACTCACCCACTAAGTTTATTGCTCTCCTTTCTAGATACCTAAATCAAGGTATCTGAATCAAAGCAGCAGTCCAAGGCCTGGCCAGCGTGAGAAATTTACATATTAGCAAGACAGTAATAAATAGTGATAACCAAACCATCCTATCAGTTCTTCTCAGGGAGTTTGAATGTAAGACATCCAGAGATCAGATATGGAGTTCAGCAAATGTAAATGGATGTATGGAGAGAATGTAGTGTGCAAAAGCCCTGAAAAAGCCAAAACAAAAGGAAAAGTCAGGAATGGGATAGAAGCAGATTATTTCAGAAGAGTCAGAAAGAAGCTGACTCTTGGCCATGAAGGAGCAATGGACAAACCCATTCCAAGAGTGGCTCATTGAGGTGCTATTGTTCCTCTAGAACATGTTGGGTCTCCTAGATGTTTAGCTGAAAAGAGCCCATTGTCAGTGCTTCTTTATTTCCCATATTGATCCCTTGTAATAAATTTCCTCCACAAGGTTTGCCTCTGTGCCTTGTGACCAATCTGGGCATCACTCATCTGGTAATGGAGAGTGAAAGGTGGGAGAAGTCAGGAGGACAGGTTGACCCATGGTAAAGCACGTCGTTTCTTTTTCAGCATTTTTTTCTTTCCCTTTTTGTCTCTATTCTTTCACCTCCGTCACTCGATTGATCTTTGTGTTGAAAAGGACCTTAAAGATCACTTAAGCTAATTATCCACTGGGACATTGGCAGTTCAATTCCTGCCATTAATCCTCATTCCTAATTATACCTCAATTTTCCCCTTTGAAAACCTTCCTCTCCCCCATGAGAAGGATGGTGAATCCAACTGCCCTCAAGATCCTCTCAAGATGCTGAAGGAATCTCTAGAAAGTTCTCCTACCAGCTTGTGCCTGTTCTTGTCCTTACTCAGCCAAGAAATGTACACAAATTTTTAGTTCACTCACTATGATTCTCTCTCCAGAGACTTTACATCTTAAGGGGAGATACTAAGGTCAGAGAAGTAATTGACATTTTTTCATTTTACAACCTCCTTCCCCTCCATTCACTCTGTTTTAACTACACTTCATCCTACACATTTAGCAGTTGCTTTTCCATCTCTCTGATGTACTTTTGTCCTAAGGCATCATATGGCTCATTCCATCCAGGTTCCAATACCTTCCTCATCATTCTCTTCCCTTACTATGTTTCCTCTCAGAATATGTTTTGTTATTATCTTAGTACTTATCACTACTCCATGTGTTGTATTTTTATTTATTAGTTTAGTATCTGTTTCCTACACTAAAATATAAGCTCCACAAGACCAGGGCCTTTGTTCATTCTCTATCGCATCCCAGTGCCTGGCACTTATAGATATTTAATAAATATTTAAATAAAGCAAGAATTTATTCATTTTTCTGATGGTGTCTGGCCTCCATTGTGGATTGTTTACACCAACTAGAACCTTTTGACTGGACTCTGTCATTTTAAACCTGGTCTATCAGACTCTCTTAGCAATCCCTAGCTCTCACAAGCATTTCCTTCTTGCATAAGTTACCTAAGATGTTTAATTTTGCTTTTAACAAATGAACTCCAGTGTACACAGCTTCTTAATCAATGTTTGAATTTCTTATAGCACATTCTTTGCTCAACCCTGAGTAGACACCAAAAGAAACTGGAAACTCACCATCCTACAACTCTGTATCTTAGAAAATCCGTTCCCTCTATAATAGTTCTTAGTTCTGCCCTCTGGGGCAAAAGGAAACCAACTTCATGCCTCTATAACTAATAAAAGTAAATAAGATTAAAGTAATCAACAAGGAGATGGTATAAATGGTCAATATTATTAGTTATTTGCATCTCAAACTAGAAACTGAATATTTAGCATAGGTTCCTGTTCTGCTTTTTCCCTATTCTATCTACTGATCGTTTCCCAACATTTTGTATTCCATTTTATCTCTCTGTTAGAACAACAAAAATAAAGAGAAAGAAATTAAGAAATGAGGAAAAAGGAAAGTACCAGAGCAATGCAAACATTGTTCAGGGATTTCCATCCACACACCCCTCTCTACCTATTCCTTATCATGAGTCTGAATATGTGCTCTTGTGATGGATTATACACAGCACCTTATCTATAATGTGAGAATCTGGCCAAGTGTGACCTTAGTCATCAAACACACACTTATTGAATAAATAAAATATATTCTACTTCCTAGAAGACTCAAAATTTTGAAAATTTTAAATTAGAAGAGAATCAAGCCTTTTAGCTGAGAGAATATGTCAGATAAATAGGAAAATAACCTGATTTTTTAGTTAATAAAATGAGGCAATAGACTAAGGAATTTTGAACAGAAAAACATAGTCATGGACAGATCACTGAGAAGAATCTCCAAAGTGATAAGAGGACTAGGCTTTATATCCTAAAACTGCATTTTCCTATTCCTTATGTAGTTTGTGTCTGGATCAGCTTTACATCTGTAATAAAATGATTTTGACAGCCCACGAGCATGTTGCTGCTGCGACAACTTACTAACCTGGAAAGTAAAGGAAAACAAAAAGGTCTATGTTCCTAAGGCCCACAACCATGAGAGAGAACTCTAACAAGGCAGGAGGAGCAAATTGTCATCACAACTCCTCTTTCTTTTCAGAACAAGCTTCACATTGCTTGCATACCCCTAATCCTGGATCTCTTTTACTTAAATTGTGCTCTGCTACTCTGCTTTCCATCAGGCATAAATAATTCTTTTTCCCACTACCTCTAGTTCTCTTATTACCTTCAACAAAGTTATATTAATCTGAATTCTCCTATTCAACTGATTCTTAAAACCAATTGTATAGAAATAACAGCCAGCCCACTTAGTGACTTAATTTTACTATTTTGCTAACAATAAAAAACATGGAAAGCAGCAATATGCAGCTAAAGCACTGGACAAAACTTGTTAAAAAAAGGTCTTGCTTTCACATGAATATGTCTCTCTCATATCTATACTCTTTTTCTACTTCTATAGCTATGGTCTGGTTCAGACTTTCATCAGCTCTAAATTAGACAACTGCCAATTCTAACTTAGCCTCCTAAGTGTCTCTCACTTATAACATCAGTATCCTTCAATTCACCTCATAACATTAGGCAATCTTTCTAAAATACAAGTGGAGAATACAAATTCCAGTCCAGGTATGCAGAAACAAAATACTACATTTAAAAACATCTGAAAGGTGCTAAATAAGAATTCTCATACTTCAGGATTTAGAAAAAGACATCAAAACAAGCAAATTTTTAAAAATCAGTTTAAAACTTTTGGTATAGTTTATAAGTAGACATAAATAAACAAATAAAGCTGCATTATGCTATTGCCTTTACAGCTATTGTAAGATATCATAGTGTCTACAGCTTCAATTCCAATATTCATATTTTCCACATTGCTATCCTACTTATGCTTACATATGATACAGTGAATTCTTAGAATGTTCAGGTTAAAAATCACTTTTTTCTTTTAAAGCTCAACTCAGCTAGAAAATGGGAATAAAATATTAATTTTTATTTTATGTTTGCATTTTCATTTTGGAGCCTAAATTGTTTTGGAGCAGAAGAAGAAATACTCCCCCTGCCCACCAACACTTTAAACGTAAGTCAGGAGCTTGTGGTGGTCCATTTTTTCCTACATGATAGAAACCTCATCTGAATAAAAAAAAACCTTCATTCAAGAAAGAGGGCAGAGCCTAGAGCGGGACAGAAACAGATTCTTGTTTAGATTATTAGAGTTGCAAAATATAGCTGTGCTTGGAGCTAACATATGGTCTAAACATGTCAGAAAAATCATGCAATGCAATGTCTTTAGCAATGAGTTCAGCTTATAGCACTGCAACCTGAAGACTTAGAACTAATATAAGAATCTATTCTTTATGAAACATCAAGATGAGAAGGGAAATCTAGAAAAGAAATGAGTGATCTTCCTCTTATGGAAGATAAACTCCCTAACATTGAGGGTTTGCCAGGCTTTCTTTGTGGAAATTGTAGACATTCCAGTCATTTCTTCTTCTAGTCATTGTATCCCACCCTAACCCCTCTTCTGATAGAATTTTCCAGAGCTTGCTTCCATACTTTGATGAATGAGCAGCTATGGAGCCTCCTCCCAGTCACAGCTGATTTTATCAGGAGTAGGCACCATATTCGAATTGGCCAATCCAATTCTCTTTCCTGAAAAATATGAAATTGTCTAATCTCTGGTAATGCTTAGACTGAAAGGACATAATTCAGTGTGCACATTTTTACACATGCGCATTAAAAAACATCAAATAAACAAGGAAAAATGTGTTGGAGTGATAATAAAGGAGGAAGCTAAATATCTAATATGGACCAAAAAGACACAGAAAGAGAATAACTCCCTTGGTCTCAGACTTGTTATTCCATATGCTAGCTCCAGTCCTCCTAATATCTGGCTACATTCAATATATTCTCCCCTTGCAACTTGAGCTAGTTTGAATGGGTTTCAACTACCTGCAGCCAAACAATCTCTGTCTGAAAAATGACCTGTCTAGTGTACATGAATTATTTTGAGATCCTTTAAATAAAAGTTAATTTAATTCCAAATACGAATAAATACATTCCCAACTTTTACACTCAACTCATGCTTTTGATGACCTCATCTTTAAGAAAAATTCCACAAAGGCAAATTCTCTTGCCTATACACTGTTTGCAGGTTGTCCATTTCAAGTGCTTAGCTTTAGCTGTTTGGACATTGATGGACCATCAAATGATTCAATACATACAGAGAAAATGAAAAACAGGTACAGGGACCATATTTTTAAAGCATGATCTCAGATGTACTTATGGGTACTTTCATCAGAATGATCCTTCTAAAGTCCTAAATTGATCACATCCTTCCTATTTCAAGCCCTCTTATGGTGCTCCATTTCCTTTGATGTAAAATTCAAACTTATAGATGCTTAGTGTCTCCCTACCTCTCCAATCCCATGTCCCCTTCAATTCTTCATATAAACCTTCCTAGCACTCCTCAAAGTTTTTCAACACAGTATACCGGATGCTAGAATAAAATCAACACATCCTTCTGGGGTTTAAGGGTATTGCCAAAAGATACTCTTGCAAGTACAAAACGTATATGAAATATTCATGTTTGATTGCATAAATCTGTATATTCTATTCAATAATATATACATAGTTGTTTTGAGATATATTTCCCCAGACCTGACAATCCATGGTGAGTTTTAAGACTGTATCATTTATTTCTCTATCCCTAATGTCTGTGAGAGTGCACAGTACAAATAAGGTATTCAATAAATATTTCTCAAATAAGTAAATAATAAACGCTTACTGGATGAATAAAGGATCTATTCTGTGGCCTTACATACCCCTGCCACAGAACTCTGTATGACAGATGAGAAGCAGACCTCTGGTCATTCTGAACTGCTTGCCATATCCTGACAAACCAACACACTCTTCAAGATACAATTAATTGTCATCTATGTGGAAGATTTCCTCCACTACTCAAGGAAATGTATCTCTGTGCTCTATAAGCACCTCTATTATGAAATTTAGTAGACTCTATTATAGTTATTTGTCTGTTTCACTGTCCTCCCTACAAGACTAGACACTTCTGGAAGGGGTGATTCATGCTTTGCTTCCTCAGTAGCACCAGCACCTGGCCCATGGTTGGCTTTAATAAACGTTATGTTGAATGAATAAATGAATGAATGGTCCAGATTACCTGGAATAGACACATGGCCACCAGCATTATAGGTCTCTGCAGGTCACCACTAAATGCAAAAATCAGCATAGTGAGGAACTGTAAAACCTAGCATATGCCTTTGGGCAAAACAGTAATCTATTACTTCTCCCTTAGAAAAACTGAGAAAATGATGAAATTATGACCAAAAACAATTTAAATGCAGAGACATCAGTTTTCTTAACCACACCAAGAACTATTGCACATTATAATTTCTTCCACCTCAATGGACCTTACAACTAAGTAGTTATGAACTAAAAGAACAAAAACATCTCTCTTACGGGATCCTTTCCTTCAGCCACATGTCCTATTACTCACAGAGGCCCAGTTAACCCTGCCAGACCCTATAACTGATTGTGAGGGGATTTCAAACTTTATTCTTAGCACAGCTAAGCATTTAAATGTGTTAGAAAATTAAACACTAATGAATTTGTCCAACGGCCCAAATATTTATCTTTTGCTTTAGAAATACCAAAGGGAGAAAATAGAAGTTTATGCAGTGTGGGTCATGGGCACATAGAATAAACAGCCAATCTCCAGTGCAGTTTGTACCCTACTCAATGTTAGGAAACCCTTCCAACATTACTGTGTCCTTTATAATCTATAACACTTTGGGGAATCTGAAAATTGTTTTGCTGCCAAAGCATGGAGGGGGAAGGAGAGGCAACATGCCAGCTCTTAAAAGCAAGCACAAAAGTGCCATTCTCTCGCCCAGCAAAACAATAAGATTAGCTCTTTTATCACTAATTTTTCACTCTCCTTGCCTACTTTGTAAACACGGCATGGATGACTTTGCTTCTTATCAGCTGCAAACTGAATCTGCCTTTGTTGAAGCACAGTCAATCAGCAGGCGTTCTGTGCATACGCTCCGTGATATACCCAGCTGAAAAAATACAGACTTTCATTTCCCCAGCAATATCAGAAAAAAAAGAATGAAAAACAAAAAGGACTCTTCTGTACAGTATAACCTAGAGTTCATTTACTCTGCCAGACAGAATGAGATTAAAAACCAATGAAGGTCAAAGCTATTAACATTTGGATCAGAGGGCACTTTGCCTGTTAGGATCTAGTTAGACTGGGCCTTTGTAATTGCCCAGTTTGTTTCCAACATGTCATGTAAACACTAACATTAGCTAAAGCCTGGGTGGTCTCAGGCTCCACACAGGCAGCTCAAAGGCCAGCTTCATCTTTGATTAGCAGCAAAACCACACAACTCTTTATACACCAATTTGAATAGTCAATGAACCTCTTCATTTTTGCTGGTGCCACTTGGTTGTGACATTTCCAAATGGACCATAATTTGATTTCCCTTTAGAACCCTTCTGCTGTATACTTTTTTTTAAGTGTGTGATTGACAGCTTCCTTGCACACTAGGCAACTTTAAGGGCCAACACATTAGACTTAACAAAGAATGCCCTTGATCATCAGGAGAGACTAAGGAAATTTGAGTGCTAGTCCAGAAGTTAACCTTTTTTATTAAATTACTGTCAACACACCATGAAACAGCTTCTTCCTCAAATTCTGGCAGTAACATCTTTCCTTTGCTCTTATGTTTCCCCAAAATTGTAGCTGAACTCTGAGAGCATTTTCTGGACTAAATTTATCACTCTCTACACTTATTGCCCTTTGCTATTCCAAGCAAATAAGGCATGGAAAAGCTGTATGAAACTTTGAATGCATGCCCAAACCTTTCAAAAATAGCTGAGCAATATTTACATATTTATTAATACTGGTACATGTAAAGGAAACTCTTCTACCTTCAATACCTTTATTTTCTTCTCTATCCACATCTAATTTAGTCCTCAAAGCCCAAATCCCTCTGAAGCCTTCCCTGACTACACCAAATGTCAGGAGTCCTCCAATATTATGAGTGCTTATGTTTGAACTGGCATGGTTTGCTATTGTCCCTTGTTTACTAATATCAGAGTTTTAACTTGTCATTATTTGTTAATTCCCATTTCTCCTTCTAGACTCTGAGCTTATGAAGGACAAACTCTATGGTCCATCTTTTTATAACTGACATCCCAGTGCTTGGGACTAACTTACTGAATGAATGAGTCTTGAGAAGAGTAGAGATCACTTTGAAAAGAATACTTTTGCTTTATTCCCAATGGCACTGATGTTATTTAAATTAAGCACACATGGATGTATCTATTGACTACAAGAATGGTGCAATTATTCTTAATAAAATCTTATATATACTAACTCATTTGGGACTTAAAAAAATTCCAGAGTCTACTTACCTTCTTAGGTTATTTTTTTATTAGACAAATATTATTTGTTCATTGTTCTTATTACCTTGCTTTGGTTAGACTGTTTAATTACAATGAGACACACCCCCAATGAAGCTAGCTTTAAAAATCAGGACCCTTGGGGGATCCCTGGGTGGCTCAGCGGTTTAGCGCCTGCCTTCAGTCCAGGGCGTGATTCTGGGGTCCCAGGATCGAGTTCCACACCAAGCTCCCTGCATGGAGCCTGCTTCTCCCTCTGCCTGTGTCTCTGCCCCTCTCTCTGTCTCTCTATGTGTGTCTCTCATGAATAAATAAATAAAATCTTTAAAAAAAATCAGGACCCTCAAAAAACATAGCCCACACTGAGGAAAACTGCAGTCAGGCATCTACCTTTCTATTTCTGTCTTCATTTTTGCTTCTCAAGTAACTATTCCATTCTCTACTCTGCTTTTCCATGACATATCACTGCCATCTCAACATTGTAGCTTCAGCCCTTTAGTCTATATAATATTTCAATGCTTTTTTTAAAATTTTTATTTATTTATGATAGTCACAGGGAGAGAGAGAGAGAGAGAGAGAGAGAGAGAGAGAGAGAGAGAGGCAGAGACATAGGCAGAAGGAGAAGCAGGCTCCATGCACCGGGAGCCTGAAGTGGTATTCGATCCCGGGTCTCCAGGATCGCGCCCTGGGCCAAAGGCAGGCGCTAAACCACTGCGCCACCCAGGGATCCCTCTATATAATATTTCAAACCCAGAACCCAGAGAAGTCTGAATTGTTCTGTCCATGTCCCAATCCAATTTAGGGGATGGAAAAACTAGTTGGCCCACTTTGATTTATGTTTCTACTTCTAGTCTAAAAAGACACAGGAAACATATACTACCCCTACCAAGGCTATGGTTGAAATATGTTCTCTAAGAAAGGAATGGAAGAAAGTGAAAAAATAAGCATCATTTCCATTACACATATTTCTGAACATTTTTACCATGCACAAGAAAATCTTAGTTCATTGCTTTATTATGTGTTAATCCAACCAGTTTTTATTGAGCATTGACAGTTCAAGGTTCTAAGATAGATTTCCAGTTACCAAAGGGACTTGCAGACTCAGTGCAGAAGAAATACATACTTCAATGGGAAATCAGGCATGGGAAGAGATAATTAAAATATATTGTGATGTGATAAAGAGTACTGCCAGCTTTTTGACAAATACTGTTAGAACATTTGGATATTCATATGCAAAAGAATAAACTTCAACCTAAACCTCACATTTCATACAAAAATTGACTCCAAATGGATCACAGGCCTAAATAGAAAATATAAAATTATAAAAGATTTAGATAAAAAACATAGGAGAAAATCTTCATGACCTGGAGCTAGGCAAAGAGATCTTATATATAATATCAAAATCATGATCCTGAAAGAAAAAAAAAGATAAATTGAACTTTTGCTCTGCAGAAGATACTCCTAAGAAAATAAAAATACAAGTTACAAGCTTGGGAATAAATATTTGAAAATTGCATGTGTGATAAAGGACTTATATCCGGAATACAGAAAAACTCTTAAAAACATGATAGTAAAAACAAATAAACTCAATTTTTTAGAAGAGTATGGTATAAGACTTTAATAAACATTCCACCTAAGAGCTATATGGATGACAAATAAACACATGAAAATATGTTTGACATTAAGAGTCACTGAAAATTGTTTAAAATTAGAAAATTCATTAATATAAAGATTTAAAAAACACATTATCATCTCAACTGTGAAATTAATTATTAATTAATTTAATTCAATACTACTTCATAACAGAAAATCATAGTAAACCAAGATTAAAAGGACAGTCTGGGAGAGCGAGGTCAGCATTATCACAGGTGCATCATGGTAAGTTATTCCTCTGTTCTCTCCTTTTTGATTTACAACTAATCAGATCCATAACCAAAAAAAAAAGATTTTTTAAAGCACCTCGACACAATATGCCAGGACACCTGAGAGATCAAGCCATCTGTGCCTCTGGGTAGATGGGGCCATGGAGGAGAGAGGGCACAGCTGGTGTCACAAAAGGCAAGAGCAGATCCAGCAATAGAACAGCATGACTTTTGTAGCAAAGGAAGTGAAGGCGGAAGTGTGAGTGTGAGTCAGCCTGGCTGTATGTTCTACAAGCATGTTAGAGGGATCTGTAGCTCTTTCTGAGGAAAGACTGCAGTGAGTACGGGAAAGGGAAAGGAAAATAGGCAGAGAGAATTGAAGGACAGTGTCTCCTGCTGTCTTCCAGGGATTCTGGCAAGAGGATGCTCATGGACAGCTAGAACCTGTACCCCCACATCCTCACTCAAAGATCCCCCTAGTAGGCCATGGGTGTTCCCAAAACCTTAGTTGCTCAATATATACCTTCTACCACTCTGACACCATCTTTTTTACTCCCCAACTATTTTTTTTTTTTTTTTTTTAGTAAGTATCCTCCTAACCTTAGCAGCAGTCAGCTGTGGTTAGAGAAACCAAAAACTTCTGGACTACCAGCACCACCATCTGAAAAACAAAAGGAATGCTCTTCAATTAGAATCAAAATAAGCAAAACCTTATCTAAATAAGAAAAGTGTTCACACTTCAAATGTGGTAGCAAATGTACTTTTAATCAAATATCATGAAAAATCACAGTAATATGGTATCACAAAAAGAAAATGACAATTTCCACCAATTGAATGCAAAGACATGGAATATTACAATCTGATAAAAAAAAAACTTAAAAGAACTGTTATGAAGAAATATAATGAGCTAAAAAGAAAACTCAGAAAAGCAAACAATTTTAGGAATAAAATTATAAACAGAAGGAATATTTCACAAGAGATTGAAGTCCTAAAAAAAGAACAAATCAGAAATTCTGGAGTTGAACAACTCAACGAGCAAGATAAAGAAAGCATTAGAATGCATTGGAAATATAAAGCAGCTCAGACGGAAGAAAGAATTAGTGCTGGGAGATAGGAATCTAGATATGACTCAGGTGGAAGAGTAGAGAGAACAAAGATTCTTAAAATTGAAGAAACCCGGGATCCCTGGGTGGCGCAGCGGTTTGGTGCCTGCCTTTGGCCCAGGGCGCATCTTGGAGACCCGGGATCGAATCCCACGTCGGGCTCCCGGTGCATGGAGCCTGCTTCTCCCTCTGCCTGTGTCTCTGCCTCTCTGCCTCTCTCTCTCTCTCTCTATGACTATCATAAATAATAAAAAAAAATTAAAAAAATTGAAGAAACCCTATGAAAGCTATAAAACTCCATTAGAAAAGACAACATAAGAGTAGTGGATATTCCAGAAAAAGAAGAGGACAGTTTATTCAAAGAAATAATAGCTAGGAAGACAGCCCCAGTGGCGCAGCAGTTTAGCGCCGCCTGCAGCCCAGGGCGTGATCCTGGAGACCCTGGATCAAGTCCCATGTCAGGCTCTTTGAATGGTGCCTGCTTGTGTCTCTGCCTCTCTCTCTCTCTCTCTCTCTCTCTCTCTCTGTGTGTGTGCCTCTATGAATAAATAAATAAAGCCTTTAAAAAAACACATTTAAAAAAAATTAACAACAACAAAAAAGAAATAATAGCTGGGAACTTTCTAAACCTAGGGAAGAAATTGGATATAAGCCCATGAAGTTAATAGAACACTTTATTATCTCAATGCAAAAAGATGTTCTCCAAGATACATTATATTAAAACTGTCAAAAGTCAATGATAAAGAATTTTAAAGACATCCAGGGGAAAAAAGACAGTAATCCACAAATATACACCCATGATGCTATCAGTAGATTTCTCAACAGAAACTCTACACTACTCGAGAGAATGAAAGGATACATTAAAAATATTAAAAGATAAAAAATGCCAGCCAAGAATACTCTATTCGGCAAAGTTATCCTTTAGATATAAAAGAGAAATAAAGTATATCCCAGGCAAACAAAAGCTGAAGGAGTTCCGTTACCACTAGACCTGCCTTACAAAAAATACTAAAGGAAATCTTCAAACTGAAACAAAAAGATCAAAGTACACAAAACTCTGATTAAGGTGCTCAACAAGTTAGATTTAGGATACTGTAGCTCTTTATTAGAATAGTATATTGAACTCACCCCAAATAGCCAATGGAAGTTTGAAAAAGAAAACCAAAGCTGGTGCCATCACAATTTGAGACTTCAACCTCTATTACAAAGCTGTAACCATCAGGACAGTATGGTACTGACACAAAAACAGACACATAGATCAAGGAACAGAATACAAAACCCAGAAATGGACCCTCAAATCTATTGTCAATGAATCTTTGACTAAGCAGGAAAGAACAACCAATGGAAAAACAAAAACAAAAACAGTCTCTTCACCAAATAGTGTTGGGAAAATTGGACAGCCACATGCAGAAGAATGAAACTGGACCACCTTCTTACACCAAAAATAAATTCAAAATGGATGAAAGACCTAAATGTGAGACAGGAATCCATCAAAATCCTAGAGCAGAACACAAGTAGCACCCTTTATGACCTCAGCCACAGAAACTTCTTCCTAGACACAGCTCAAAAGGCAAGGGGAACAAAGGTAAAAATGAACTATTGGGACTTCTTCAAGATAAAAAGCTTTTGTACAAGCAAAGGAAACAGCTGACAAAAACCAAAAGACAACTGAATGAGAGAAGATATTTGCAGATGACATCTGATAAAGGGCTAGTATCCAAAATCTATAAAGAACTTATCACCTTCAACACCCTTATGAGATGTTTTATGTAAACTTAATGGTAATCACAAAACAAAATCTAGAGCAGAGATATGAAACATTAAAAAAAAAGATTAAAAAAGGAGACTAAGCAAATTACTATGGAAAACCATCAACTTACTAAGGTAGACAAGAAAGGAAGAAAAAATGGAAAAATGAAATAACTAACTGCAACAGATAAAATGGCAGTAGTAAATTCTTACATCTCAATAATCACCCTAGATGTACATGGATGGAACTCACCAATCAAAAGACACAAGATGGTTGGATTATTTTTTAAAAATCCAATTATATGCTGATTATAGGAGAGTCATCTCAGTTCTAAAGACACATATAGGCTCAAAGTGAAAAAATGGAAGATGATATATTCCAAGCAAATGAAAAACAACAGAAGGCAAATGTAGCCATACTTATATCAGACAAAATAGACTTCAAGCCAAAAAGGGTAAAAAATGACAAAGATGATCATTATATAATAATAAAGGCATCAGTACATCAAGAAGATAGAACAATCATAAATATATATGATCTCAACACTCAGGCACCAAAATGTGCTAAGCAAATAATAACAGATCTTATTGGAGAAATAGACAATAACTTGTAGTGATTATATGGGACTTTAATACTCCACTATCAGCAAAGAATAGACTATCTAGACAGAAAAACAACAAGGAAATTTTTAAATTGATCCACATTTTAGAATAAATGGATTTAATAGACATATACAAGATGTTCTATCAAACAACAGCATAATACACATTTATCTCAAGTGCACATAGAACATTCTCCATGATAGATTATATGATAGGCCACAAAACAAATCTTAGTAACTTTAAAATGATTTAAAGGATATAAACTATCTTCTTTGACCACAATGATATGAAACTAAAAATCAGTGACAACAAGAAGTGAGAAAATCTACAAATATGTGGAAACTAAACACACTTCTAAACAACCATTGGGTCAAAGAAGAAATCAAAAAAGAAATTTAAAATTATCTCTAAATAAATGAAAATGGAAATACAACATATCAAATACTGTGGGACATAGAAAAAGCAGGCCTGCTGGGCGGGGCAAGATGGCAGAGGAGTAGGGTCCCCAAGTCACCTGTCCCCACCAACTTACCTAGATAACTTTCAAATCATCCTGAAAACCTATGAATTCGACCTGAGATTTAAAGAGAGAACAGCTGGAATGCTGCAGAGAGAAGAGCTTGCACTTCTAACAAGGTAGTAAGATGGAAAAATTAAAATAAAATAAAATAATAAAATAAAATAATAAAAATTATAAATTTTAATAAAAATTAAAATAAAATATAAAATTAATAAAATTTAAAATAAAATAATAAAATAAAATAAAATAAAATAAAATAAAATAAAATAAAATCCAGTCGGGGAGAGGCCCCATGAGGAGCCGGCTAAGGCCGGGGCCAGAGCCTCCAGGACAGGAAGGCCCAGCCCCAGAGAAGCGGGAACTTTAAAAATCTGCACCGGATTCTTCCCGGAGGGAAACGCGCTTAGCGGGGAACTCAGGCAGCATCCCAGGAGGGGCGGTGGAGCCCCCAGGTTCCCAGGGTCACTAACAGAGGAGGTGCGCCCAGGGAGAGCGCCCCACACCCAGCGGGTCGAGCGCGGTAAAGGGCTGGAGCTGCCCGGTGGGGCCTCGGGGAGAAGCCGGTGGGTCAGGCAGGGGCTCGGGCGGAGGGGGCTGTGCCCTCTGCCTTCGGGAGCCGCGGCCCTGGGACCATGATTCCAGCAGCGCAGGCCCCGGAGCCCAGGGCGCTGCGGGACTCAGCTGGGATCCTGCGCTCCCCCCAGGACAGGTGGAGGCGGGAGGGCCCAGCACAGCCAGGATGCTCCTGCTGCTGGGCGCCCCCGAGTTGTGCAGGTCAGCGCCCCCGCCCAGGGAGCATTTAGGCCAGTGTGGACTGGGAGACTGCGGTGGTTACTGTGGGAGCTGGAGAGCTGGCTGCCGCCAGTGTTGTTGTCCGTCCTGGTGTCACCATATGCCTGGGATGGAGCGGGGCCTCCAAGGGACAGAGGCCTCATGGGGTAAACAGCTCCCACTGAGCCCAGAACCCGGCAGGGGCCGGGGCAGGTCCCCCAGGTGCACACACCTGAGAATCAGCAAAGCAGGCCCCTCCCGCAGAAAACCAGCTGGAAGGACAGCAGAGCAAGTTCTTGACTGAGCAGCACTGGAAAGCTCCAGGGGAAGTCGAGGGATTTACTGTATATAGAATTAGAGGGTACCCCTCCTTGGTTTTTGGTTTTGGGTTTTGTTTTTGGTTTTTTTTGTTGTTGTTGTTGTTGTTACTGTTGTTTATTTTTTCTTTTCTTTTTCTTTTTCTTTTTTTACCTTCCTTTTTCCAATACAGTTCGTTTTTAGCCACTCTGCACTGAGCAAAATGACTAGAAAGAAGAACTCACCACAAAAGAAAGAATAAGAAACAGTACTCTCTGCCACAGAGTTACAGAGTTTAGATTACAATTCAATGTCAGAAAACCATTTCAGAAGTACAATTATACAGCTACTGGTGGCTCTGGAAAAAAGCATAAAGGATTCAAGAGACATCATGACTGCAGAATTTAGATCTAATCAGGCCAAAATTAAAAATCAATTGAATGTGATGCAATCCAAATTGGAGGTCCTAATGATGAGGGTTAATGAAGTAAAAGAAAGAGTGAGTGATATAGAAGACAAGTTGATGGCAAAGAAGTAAGCTGAGGAAAAAAGAGAAAAACAATTAAAAGACCATGAGGAAAGGTTAAGGGAAATAAATGATAGCCTCAGAAGGAAAAATCTACATTTAATTGGGGTTCCAGAGGGTGCCAAAAGGGACAGAGGACCGGAAAGCATATTTGAACAAATCATAACTGAGAACTTCTCTAATTTGGGGAGGGATACAGGCATTCAGATCTAGGAGATAGAGAGATCCCCCCCTAAAATCAATAAAAACCATTTAACACCTTGACATTTAATAGTGAAACTTGCAAATTCCAAAAATGAAGAGAAAATCCTTAAAGCAGCAAGAGACAAGAGATCCCTTACATAGGGAGAAATATCAGATTAACAGCAGACCTCTCCACAGAGACCTGGCAGGCCAGAAAGGGCTGGCAGGATATATTCAGGGTCCTAAATGAGAAGAACATGAAGCCAAGAATACTTTATCCATCAAGGCTCTCAATCAGAATAGAAGGAAAGATAAAGAGCTTCCAAGATAGGCAGAAACTGAAAGAGTATGTGACCACTAAACCAGCTCTGCAAGAAATATTAAGGGGGACTCTGTAAAAGAAAGAGGAAGTCCAAAGAAATAAACCACAAAAACAGGGACTGAATAGGTATTATGATGACACTAAATTCATATCTTTCAATAATAACTCTGAACATGAATGGTCTTAATGATCCCATCAAAAGATGCAGGGTTTCAGACTGGATGAAAAAGCAAGACCCATCTATTTGCTGTCTACAAGAGAACTCATTTTAGACCTAAGGACACCTACAGCCTGAAAATGAAAGGTTGGAGAACCATTTATCATTCAAATGGTCCTCAAAAGAAAGCAGGTGTAGCAATCCTTATATCAGATAAATTAGGTTTATCCCAAAGACTGTAGTAAGAGATGAAGAGGGACACTATATCATAAAGAATCTATGCAACAAGAGGACCTAACAATCATGAATATATATTTATGCCCCTAATGTGGGAGCTGCCAAGTATATCAATCAATTAATAACCAAAGTTAAGACATACTTAGATAATAACACACTAATACTGGGAGACTTCAACATGGTGCTTTCTGCAAATGACAGATATTCTAAGCACAATATCTCCAAAGAAACAAGAGGCTTAAATGATACACTGGACCAGATGGATTTCACAGGTATTTACAGAACTTTACACTCAAACACAACTGAATATACATTCTTCTCAAGTGCACATGGAACATTCTCCAGAATAGACCACATACTGGTCACAAATCAGGCCTTAACTGATACCAAAAGATGATTGTTCCCTGCATATTTCCAGACCATAATGCTTTGAAACTTGAACTCATCACAAGAAGAAATTTGGGGGGAATCCCTGGGTGGCTCAGTGGTTTGGTGCCTGCCTTCAGCCCAGGGCGTGATCCTGGAGTCCCATGATTGAGTCCCGCATTGGGCGCCCTGCATGGAGCCTGCTTCTCTCTCTGCCTGTGTTTCTGCCTCTCTCTCTCTTCTGTGTGTGTGTGTGTGTGTGTGTGTCTTTCATGAATAAATAAATTTTTAAAAAAAACAACTTATAAAAAAAAGAAGAAATTCAAACACATGGAGGTTAAAAACCATCCTGTTAAAAGATGAAAGTGTCAACCAGGAAATTAGATGATAATTGAAAAGATTCTTGGAAACTAATGAGAATGAAGATACAACCATTCAAAATCTTTGGGATACAGCAAAAGCAGTCCTGAGAGGGAACTACATCGCAATACAAGCATCCCGCAAAAAATTGGAAAAAACTCAAATACACAAGCTAACCTTACACCTAAAGGAACTGGAGAAAGAACAGCAAATAAAACCTACACCAAGCAGAAGAAGAAAATTAATAAAGATTCGATAAGAACTCAATGAAATAGAGACCAGAAGAACAGATCTGTAGAACAGATCAACAAAACCAGGAGTTGGTTATTTGAAAGAATTAAGAAGATAGATAAACCATTAGCCAGCCTTATTAAAAACAAAAGAGAAAAGACTCATTAATAAAATCATGTATGAGAAAGGAGAGATCGGGGATCCCTGGGTGGCTCAGCAGTTTGGCACCTGCCTTTGGCCCAGGGCGCGATCCTGGAGTCCCGGATTCGAGTCCTGCATTGGGCTTCCGGCATGGAGCCTGCTTCTCCCTCCTCCTGCGTCTCTGCCTCTGTCTCTCTCTCTCATAAATAAATAAATCTTAAATATAAACAAACAAACAAACAAACAAATAAATAATAAAAAAAAATGAACTCTTGAGAAAGGAGAGATCACTACCAACACCAAGGAAATACAAAGAATTTTAAAAACATATTATGAACAGCTATACACCAATAAATTAGACAATCTAGAAGAAATGGACGCATTTCTGGAAAACCACAAACTACCAAAACTGGAACAGGAAGAAATAGAAAACCTGAACAGGCCAATAAGTAGGGAGGAAATTGAAGCAGTCATCAAAAACCTCCCAAGACACAAAAGTACAGGGCCAGATGGCTTCCCAGGGGAATTCTTTTTTTTTTTTTCTTATAAGAGATTCTTTTTTTTTTTTTAAGATTTATTTATTTATTCAGAGAGAGAGAGAAAGAGAGGCAGAGACACAGGCAGAGGGAGAAGCAGGCTCCATGCAGGCAGCCTGACGTGGGACCGATCCCCGGCCTCCAGGATCACACCCCGGGCTGCAGGTGGTGCTAAACCACTCTGCCACCGGGGCTGCCCCCCCAGGGGAATTCTATCAAATGTTTAAAGAAGAAACAATACTTATTCTACTAAAGCTGTTCTGAAAGATAGAAAGGGATGGAATACTTCCAAACTCGTTCTATGAGGCCAGCACCACCTTAATTCCAAAACCAGACAAGGACCCCACCAAAAAGAATTATAGACCAGTATCCCTGATGGACACAGATGCAAAAATTCTAAACAAGATACTAGCCAATAGGATCCAACAATACATTAAGAAGATTATTCACCATGACCAAGTGGGATTTATCCCTAGGATGCAAGGCTGGTTCAAGATTCATAAAGCAATCAATGTGATAGATCATATCAACAAGAGAAAAAAACAAGAACCATATGATCCTCTCAATAGATGCAGAGAAAACATTTGACAAAATATAGCATCCATTCCTGATCAAAACTCTTCAGAGTGTAGGGATAGACGGAACATTCCTCAGCATCTGAAAAGCCACCTACGAAAAGCTCACAGCAAATCTCATTCTCAATGGAGAAACACTGGGAGCCTTTCCCCTAAGATCAAGAACACAACAGCGATGTCCACTCTCACCACTGCTATTCAACATAGTACTAGAAGTCCTAGCCCCAGCAATCAGGCAACAAAAAGAAATAAAAAGGCATTCAAATTGACAAAGAAGTCAAACTCTCCCTCTTTGCAGATGACATGATATTGTAGATAGAAAACCCAAAAGACTGCACCCCAAGATTGCTAGAACTTATTACAGCAATTCAGCAATGTGGCAGGATACAAAATCAATGCCCAGAAATCAGTGGCATTTCTATACACTAACAATGAGACTGAAGAAAGAGAAATTAAAGAATCAATGCCATTTATAATTGCACCAAAAGCATAAGATACCTAGGAATAAACCTAACCAAAGAGGTAAAGGATCTATACTCTAAAAACTATAGAGCACTTCTGAAAGAAATTGAGGAAGACACAAAGAGATGGAAAAATATTCCATGCTCGTGGATTGGCAGAATTAATATTGTGAAAATGTCAATGTTACCCAGGGCAACAATTTACACATTTAATGCAATCCCTATCAAAATACCATGGACTTTCGTCAGAGAGTTAGAAGAAATCTTAAGATTTGTGTGGAATCAGAAAAGACCCCAAATAGCCAGGGGAATATTAAAAAAGAAAATCAGAGCCAGGGACATCACAATGCCAGATTTCAGGTTGTACTACAAAGCTGTGATCACTAAGACAGTGTAGTACTGGCATAAAAACAGACACACAGATCAATGGAAGAGAAGAGAGAATCCAGAAATGGGCCCTCAACTCTATGGTCAATTAGTATTCGACAAAGCAGGAAAGAATATCCACTGGAAAAAGGACAGTCTCTTCAATAAATGGTGCTGGGAAAATTAGACAGCCATGTGCAGAAGAATGAAATTAGACCATTCTTTTACACCATACACAAAGATAAACTTAAAATGGATGAAAGAACTAAATGTGAGACAAGAATACATCAAAATTCTAGGGGAGAACACAGGCAACACCCTTTTTGAACTTGGCCACAGCAACTTCTTGCAAGATACATCCACGAAGGCAAAAGAAACAAAAGCAAAAATGAACTATTGGGACTTCATCAAGATAAAATCTTCTGCACAGCAAAAGAAACAGTAAACAAAACTAAAAGACAACCTACAGAATGGGAGAAGATATTTGCAAATGACATATTAGATAAAGGGCTAGTATCCAAGATCTATAAAGAACTTATCAAACTCAACAGCAAAGAAACAAACAATCCAATCATGAAATGGGCAAAAGACATGAACAGAAATCTCACAGAGGAAGACATAGACATGGCCAACATGCACATGAGAAAATGCTCCGCATCACTGGCCATCAGGGAAATAACAAATCAAAACCACAATGAGATACCACCTCACACCAGTGAGAATGGGGAAAATGAACAAGGCAGGAAACAACAAATGTTGGAGAGGATGTGCAGAAAGGGGAACCCTCTTGAACTGTTGGTGGGAATGTGAACTGGTGCAGCCACTCTGGAAAACTGTGTGGAGGTTCCTCAAAGAATTAAAAATAGACCTGCCCTACGACCCAGCAATTGCACTGTTAGGGATTTACCCCAAAGATTCAGATGCAATGGAACGCCGGGACACCTGCACCCCGATGTTTCTAGCAGCCATGTCCACAATAGCCAAAGTGTGGAAGGAGCCTCGGTGCCCATCGAAAGATGAATGGATAAAGAAGATGTGGTTTATGTATACAATGGAATATTACTCAGCCATTAGAAACAACAAATACCCACCATTTGCTTCAACGTGGATGGAACTGGAGGGTATTATGCTGAGTGAAGTAAGTCAATCGGAGAAGGACAAACAGTGTATGTTCTCATTCATTTGGGGAATATGAATAATAGTGAAGGGGAATATAAGGGAAGGGAGAAGAAATGTGTGGGAGATATCAGAAAGGGACACAGAACATAAAGACTTCTAACTCTGGGAAATGAACTAGGGGTAGTGGAAGGGGAGGAGGGCGGGGGGGTGGGGGTGAATGGGTGACGGGCACGGAGGGGGACACTTGACGGGATGAGCACTGGGTGTTATTCTGTATGTTGGTAAATTGAACACCAATAAAAATTAATTTATAAAAAAAAAAAATAGACCTGCCCTACGACCCAGCAATTGCACTGTTGGGGATTTACCCCAAAGATACAGATGCAATGAAACGCCGGGACACCTGCACCCCGATGTTTCTAGCAGCAATGTCCACAATAGCCAAACTGTGGAAGGAGCCTCGGTGTCCATCGAAAGATGGGTGGATAAAGAAGATGTGGTTTATGTATACAATGGACTATTACTCAGCAATTAAATGACAAATACCAACCATTTGCTTCAATGGGGATGGAACTGGAAGGTATTATGCTGAGTTAAATAAGTCAATCAGAAAAAGACAAATATTATATGGTCTCATTCATTTGGGGAATATAAAAAATAGTGAAAGGGAATAAAGGGGAAAGGAGAGAAAATGAGTGGGAAATATCAGTGAGGGTGAGAGAATATGACAGACACCTAACTCTGGGAAATGAACAAGGGGTGGTGGAAAGGGAGGTGGGCGGGGGGTTGGGGTGACTGGGTGACAGGCACTGAGGGGGGCACTTGACGGGATGAACCCTGGGTGCTATGCTATATGTTGGCAAATTGAACTCCAACAAAAAAATATACCAAAAAAAGAAAGAAAAGAAAGAAAAAAAAGAAAAGAAAAGAAAAAAGAAAAAAGCAGGCCTGAGAGATAGCTTTACAGCAATAAATTCATGTAAAGAAATTAGAAAGACTTCAAATAAACAGGCTAACTTTACACCTCAATGAATTAGAAAAAGAAGTACAAATTAAGCCCAAAATTAGCAGAAGGAAGGAAATAATAAAGATCAGAGTGGAAATAAAGGAAATAGAGACAGGAAAAACAACAGAAAGGATCAATGAAACTCAGAGCTGGTTCTTCAAAAACATAAAATTAACAAAACTTTAGGTAGGCCAACTAAGAAAAAAAGAGAAAACTTACATAAATATAATTAGAAATGAAACAGGAGATATTACCACTGATACTATAGAAATATTATGGAATCGGACAGCCCGGGTGGCTCAGTGGTTTAGCGCTGCCTTCAGCCCAGGGCCTGATCCTGGAGACCCAGGATCGAGTCCCACATCAGGCTCCCTGCATGGAGTCTGCTTCTCCCTCTGCCTGTGTCTCTGCCTCTCTCTCTCTCTTTGTCTCTCATGAATAAATAAAATCTTTAAAAAAATAAAAAAGCCCACTGTTTAAAAAAAATAAAAAGAAATATGGAATCATAAGAAACTATTATGAATAATTAAATGCCAAAAAATTACATTACCTAGAAGAAATGGATACATTTCTAGGAATATGTAACCACCAGCACTGGATCAGGAAGAAATAGAAAATCCAAACAGGGATCCCTGGGTGGCGCAGCGGTTTGGCGCCTGCCTTTGGCCCGGGGCGCGATCCTGGAGACCCAGGATCGAATCCCACGTCGGGCTCTCTGCATGGAGCCTGCTTCTCCCTCTGTCTGTGTCTCTGCCTCTCTGTCTCTCTCTCTGTGACTATCATGATTAAATAAATAAAATCTTTTAAAAAATAAAAAATAAATTAAAAAAAAGAAAATCCAAACAGATCAATAGTAAATAAAGAGTTTCAATCAGTAATAAAAAAAATATTCCAACACAGAAAACTCCAGGATCAAGCAGCTTCATAGAGAATCCTACCAAACATTGAAAAAAGAATCAATACTAATTTTCCTGAAGCTCTTCCAAAATATCAAGGAGAAAATACTTCCTAGCTTCCTCTCAGCTAGCATTATTTTAATACCAAAACCAGATAAGGATACAAGAAAAGAAAACTATAGACCAATATCCCTGATGAATATAAATGCAAAAATTTGCAATAAAATATTAGCAAACTGGATTCAAGAACACATTAAAATGAGTATATACCATGACCCATAGTCCCTAGAATACAAGGATGGTTCAACATACACAAATTAATAAGTGTAATACATCACAATAAATCAACAATGATAATTAATAAATAAATGTAAAAATCACATGATCACCTCAATAGAAGCAGAAAAGGCATTTGATAAAATACAACATTGGATATAGAAGGTACATACTTCAACATAATAAAGGTCATATATGACAAACCCCCGGATAACAATTTACTCAACAGAGGAAAATTGGAAGTGTTTCCTTAAGATCAGAAATAGGACAAAGATGCTCACTCTGATCACTCCCATTCAAGATGGTATGGAAGTCCTAGTTAGAGAAATTAGGCAAGACAAAGAAATAAAAGACATCCAAATCAGAAAGGAAGATGTAAAATTGTCATTATCTGCTGATGATAAAATACCATATGGAGAGAATGCCAAAAAGTCAGTCAAAAAACTATTAAAATTAATCAATTATTTCAATAAAGTGTCAAAATATAAAATCGATATACAGAAATCAATTGCATTCCTTTACACTAATGATTTTTTAGCATCTAAAAAAGAAAAAGAAAAAGTAAAACCATTCTATTCAGTACCATTAAACAATAAATTTATTAGGAATAAATTTAACCAACAAAATGAAAGATCTATACATTGAATACTACAAGACTTTACTGGAAAAAATCAAAAGAGATGCAAAAAAAAAAAAAAAGAAGAAGAAGAAGACATCCCGTGTTCATGAATCAGAAGAAGAATCAGAAGAATTACTATTACTATTGTTAAAATGACCATACTACTACCCATATACAGATTCATCACAATCTCTATCAAACTACCAAAGACATTCTTCAAAGAAATAGAAGAAATAATCCTAAAGTTTGTGTGGAACCAAAAAGATCCTGGTCAAATAATGGTCAAAATAATCCTGATAGAAAAAGAACAAAGGTAGAGGTATCATACTTCTGGATTTCAAACTACACCACAAACCCGTAATAAAACCAGTATGGACTGGGATAGACATATCAGCCACTGGAACAGAATAGAGAGCCTAGAATTACATCCCAGCATATATAGTCAACTAATATTTGACAAAGGAGCCAAGAATGCCCAATGGGGAAAGGATAATCTCTTAAAATGATGTTGAGAAAATTGGAGAAACACATCCAGAATCATAAAATTGGACCCTTATATCATACTATTCATAAAAGTTAACATGAAACAGATGAAAGATTTAAACATAAGACTTGATATTATAAAACTCCTAAAAGAAAACATGGAAAAGAAGCTCAATGATATTAGTCTTGTCAATAATTTTTTGAACTGATGCCAAAAGCATTAACAACAAAAATAAAAATCAACAATGGGACTACATTAAACTCAAAACCTTCTTCCCAGCAAAAGAAACAACTAACAAAATGAAAAGACAACTGAAAGATGAGGAAAATCCTTTACAAAACATATATTGAATATGGGATTCATATCCAAAATAGATTTAAAAAACTCAGTCAAAAAATAAAAAAAAACTCAGTCAACTTAAAAAAAACAACAAATTGAAAAATGGGCAGATTCAGAAAGGAAGGAAGGAAGGAAGGAAGGAAGGAAAGAGAAAGAAAGAAAGAAAGAAAGAAAGAAAGAAAGAAAGAAAGAAAGAAAGAGAAAGAAGTGGGTGAAAGAAAGACAAAGTGGGCAGATTTAGAACTGAAAATAGATATTTTTCCCAAAAGAACATTAAAATGTTCAAGAGATAGATGAAATAGTGCTCAACATCACTAATAATCAGGGAAATGCAAATCAAAATCACACTGAGCTATCTCCTCACACCTGTTAGAATGGCTTTCATTAAGAAGAGAAGAGATGACAGGCACTGGCCACAATGTGCTGAAAAGGAATATTTTATTACTGGGAATGTAAATTGACCCAACTACTATGGGAAATAATATGGAGGATCCTCAAAAAAATAAAATACATCTACCATATGATCCAGCAATTCTACTGGTTATATGCCCAAAGAAAATGAAAACAAGGTTTTGATGAGATATATACCCTCCCATGTTCATCTTAGCATTATTCACAATAGCTAAGATGCGGAAGCAACCCAAATGCTTGAATGGATTAAAAAGATGTGGTACATATACACTTAGGAATATTATTCAGCCATGAGAAAAGAGAATGTCTTTCTGTTTGTGACAACATGGATGGACTTTGAGCACATCATACTAAGCAAGATAAGCCAGATAGAGAAAGATAAATACTGTATGATACGACTTAATGTGAAATCTAAAAATCTTATAGCTGTAAAAAACAGAGACTGAAATGGCAGTTACCAGGGGAGAGGCAAGAGAAGAGGGTGACAAGAGTGATGGTGTTTAATGGTACAAACTTGTATAGAATAGAAAATAAGTCATAGAGGTCTAATGCACAATATGTTGAATATAGACAATAATATTGTGCTATAATGTTGTAATGTGATGAGTATCAGGACACTGACAAACATATTACAATGTACAAATGTATCGAAGTGACACTGTACACCTTAAACTTAACACAATGTTATATGCCAACTTAGTTTAATAAGAAACAAATAAAATAGATTTTAAAAGAATCTCTAAGGAATTTTACATGACAGATCTCAATATAAATTAATGAATGAACACATGAACCAAAAAAGAACAATCTGATATTGTCCATCAAAAACCTATAGCAAAAACCATACTTGCTAGATATTATTTCTTTTAAAATCGTAAAACAATTCTCACTTTTATCATTTCTGTCCTGAAGATCTAAGCCAGAACTGTAAGAAAAACAAATAAATGTATAAAAATTAGAAAGAAGGAAACAAAACCATCACTTGTCACAAATAAAAAAATTTCATATTATTTATCTTTTTTTTTTTTTTTTTAAGTAGGCTCCATGCGGAGCTTGGAGCCCAACACAGGGCTTGACCCTCCGCTGAAATCAAAGTGGGACACTTAACCAACTGAGCCACTCCGGGGCCCCTTATTATTTACCTTTTAGAACATTTCAAATTCCAGGTGTTGGAGCAGTTAAGATGGTGAAGTAGTAGGGAGACTCTGAACTTGCCCGGTCCTTCCAATACAGCTAGATCAAGAGTCAACTATTTTGAACACTAGGAAGAGGATCTGAGGATTAAGGAAACAATCTGCACAGTTAGAATGAGAAAACATTGTAGATGCAGGGTTCTGAGCCATGAACTGGGGGGAGGAAAGCTGCCTGTCTGGGAAGGGGAGGGAACCCTTTTTTGCAGAGCAAAGTCAGGAAGAGGGAGAAAGTGGGGAAGAGCCCAAAGGGTAGGGATTGCACAATAAACTGTGACAAGGAGGATTGTTGGGTCCCACAGGAAGAGATGGCTCCCTTCCCTGGAGGGCAGGGGGAGAGAGTACTTTGCCTCTCCAAGGACAAAAGGCCAACAGGGGAGCCTTTGAGCAGTGTTCAACAGCAGGGTCAAAGGTGCACAGGGAGGGCGGAACACCTCCTAACTTTTTGCTGTGAGCCACAATGGGCTTAAACCTCTGTGTGCTCTGACCAGCTGCTTCTCTGCAACAGAACTAAGCAAAAAAAGCAGAGACTGGAGCAGATTGCAGATAACCTGGATAACCTGGCCTCCACTTTTCACTGTCTGCCGCAATAGATACAAGCCCCTGAGTCAGCTTTTCTGAGACAGAAGGGAGCAGGGGACTGAGTCAAGTGCAGACAGCCAATAACCCGGTTCCAGCTTTTTCGCTGAGCATTACAATAAACTAGCCTCTGCGCAGGCTCTGTACCATGGCTTTGGGGGGGATGGATGGTGCTGGGCAGGCCTCTAGCTTCTCCACCATGGGACCGGGATGGGTGCACACCTTACCAGGTCTTTTGATACTTGGAGTTTGGAATCTCAGCCACTGGTCAAAGATAAGATACAGGAGATCTGTGGCTCTGGGGGTGCCGACAGCCCAGGCACAGACAGATTAAGGGCAGGGAACTGTTGAAAGCACGGGACACAGGAGATTGTTTTTATAAGAGGGGTCCTGAACAGCAGTGGCTGGGTGTTCCGCTCCCCAGGGACGAGGGGGCTGGGATGATACCATAATATTCCTCCCCCCGCCACCCTGCCCTCTTCTGGCCCACCTGCACAGTAGGACTTCAGAGGGAAAGACAATGACCTCCAGTGGAGGCTGGAGTCCGCTATATTAAACTCCACACCACTGTTCCTGGCAGGGGCATTTATCTTTACAAGGGCAAATCTGTGAACCAGCCCTGCAGGCCTCTCCCTCAGAAGACCAACAACAGGTGCCCAAATCCATCAAGTCTACTGACTGAAGAAAGCTCCAAAATATCATCTTCTGCTAGAAATAGGATCAGGTTTGCTTCTTCTTTTTCTTTTCTTTTCCTTTTATTTTTTTAGATTTTTAAAGATTTATTTTTCTATTTCTTATTTTTTGTCCTTTATTTTACATATTTTTTTTCTCTTTATCTTTTTTTTTTTTTTTAATCAGGCTTGTAATCTTTTGCTCATTTGTTGGTTCATTTGCTGCCTTCTCTCATTTTTCAGATCAGGCTTCTTTTCTTTTCTTTCTCTCGCTTTTCTTCTTTCCCTACCTTTTTTCCTTTCTTTGTTTCTTATTTTTTTAGAATTAGGCTTATAGTTTATGGTTTTTCTGCATGCAATTTTGCTGTTTCCTTTTGTCTTGGATCAGGCTTTTTTTTTTTCTTCTTTCTTTTCTTTTCTTTTCTTTTTTGCTTTACAGGCTTAACTTGACAAACATCAAAGCACACCTAAAAGTCCAAACATTCCCCACTATAAAGCAAGGAGGAACTCTGTAGAGGAAGGACCAGTGGGAAAGAGGAGCCAAAACACAACAGCAGAGGGTACACAACATACACTAGTGTCACTTTCTGAAGTTTTGTTATTGTCTTTGTTGTTATTGTTGTTTTTTCTTTCTTTCTTTCTTTCTTTCTTTCTTTCTTTCTTTCTTTCTTTCTTTCTTTTTCTCTACTTTCCTTTCTGGATACAATGACTAGAAGGAGAAATTCACTGCAAAAGAAAGAACAGGAGGTAGTACTCTCTGCCAAGGATTTAATCAATATGGGCATAAGTAATATGATGGAACTAGAATTTAAAACAAAGATTATAAAGGTACTAGATGGGCTTGAAAAAAGCAAAGAAGACATTAGAGAATCACTTATTGTAGAAATAGAAGAACTAAGATCTAATCTGGCCAAAATTAAAAATACTATTGCTGAGATGCAGTCAAAAATGTAGGCTCTAACAGCAGGGATAATAAATGAGGCAGAAGAGAGAGTCAGTGATAAAGATGACAAAACGATGAAAATAAGAGGGTGAAAAGAAAAGAGAAAAACAACCACTGGATCACGAAGGGAGACTGAGAAATCAGTGATTCCATAAAGTGAAATAATATCTGGATAATAAGGGTCCCAAAAGATGAATGGGGGGACAGAAGGTTTATATGAACAAATTATAGCTCACACCTTCCCTACTCTTGGGAAGGAAATAGGCATTCAAGTTCAGGAGGCATAGAGAACTCCCCTCGAAATCAATAAAAATAGGTCAATACCTCGACATATAATAGTGAAGCTTGCAAATTTCAGAGATAAAGAGAAAATCCTGACAAAAGATCAAGACAAAAGGTCTGTAACCTACAAGGGTAGAAATGTAAGGCAGGCAGCAGACCTGTCCACAGAGACCTGGCAGGCCAGAACAGAGACTGGCATGATATAGTCAGTGTGCTAAATGGGAAAAATATGCTGCTAAGAATACTCTATCCAACAAGACTAACATTCAGAATAGAAGGAGAGATAAAGAGTTTGCAGAACAGAAAACAAATAAATAAAAAAAAAAACACTAAACCAGCCCTGCAAGAAATATTAAAGAGGATCCTTTAAGAGAAGAGACAGCCCAAAAGTGACAAAGACCAGAAATAGAAACAACCTATAGAAACAGCAACTTCAGAGGAAATACAATGGCACTAAATTTGTATCTTTCAATAACTACTCTGGATATACATGTACTAAATGCCACAAACAAGAGACATAGGGTATCAGATTGGATGAAAAAACAAGGCCCATTGATACACTGTCTACAAGAGATTCATTTTAGACCCAAAGATACTCCAGATTGAAAGTAAGGGCGTGGAGAACCATTTAACAAGCTAATGGACGTTAAAACAAAGCTGGAGTAGCAATCCTCCTTTTATCAGACAAACTAGATTTTAAACCAAAGTTTCAAATACACGATCTAAACTTACACTTAAAGGAGCTGGAAAAAGAATCACAAACAAAGCCTAAATCCAATAGGAGAAGTGAAATAATAAAGACCAGAGCAGAAATCAATGATTTAGAAATAAAAACAAAACAAAACAAAAACAGTAGAACAGATCAATGAAACTAGGAGCTGGCTCTTTGAAAGAATTAATAAAATTGATAAACCCCTAGCCAGACTTTTCAAAAATAAAAGAAGGATGCAAATAAATGAAATCATGAATGAAAGAGGAGAGATCACAACTGACACTACAGAAATACAAACAATTATGAGAATATTGATGACCAGTTATATGCCCACAAATTAGGCAATCTGGAAGAAATGGATGCATTCCTAGAAACAAACGACTAAAACTGAAACAGGAAGAAAATGAAAACCTGAACAGCCACATAACCAGCAAAGAAATTGAATCAGTAATAAAAAAAAAATCTCCCTACAAACAAGAGTCCAGGACCAGATGGCCTCCTAGTGGAATTCTACTAAACAATTCTTCTTAAGGAAGAATTGATACCTATTCTTCTGAAGCTGTTTCAAACAATGGAAATGGAAGAAAAACTTCCAAACTTATTCTATGAAGCCAATATTACTTTTATCCAAAAACCAGACAAAAACCCCACCAAAAAGGAGTTTTCCATACCAATATCCCTGATGGGTATGGATGCAAAAATTCTTACCAAGATACTAGCTAACAGGATCCAACAGTATATTAAAAGGACTATTCACCATGACCAAATCAGATTTCTCCTGGACAGGGGTTCAACATCTGCAAATCAATCACAATACATCACATTAATAAAAGAAAGGACAAGAATCATATAATTCTGTCAATAAGTGCAGAAGGAGTATTTTACAAAATACAGCAACCTTTCTTGAAAAAAAAATCTCTGCAGTGTAGGGATAGAAGGAACATACCTTAATATCATAAAAACCATATACAAGAACACCACAGTGAATACATTCATGTTGTATTTTTTATTTTTCATGACTTTTTACTTTTTCTTCTTTTGGATTCTTTTGCTTTTTACATTTTTCTTATTACATTTTTCCTCCATGCTAATTTGGAATTTATACATACTATTTCTATTCTTTTATTGGTTATCCTTGATATTTTGGAAAGTTATTTGGAATAACAAAGTCTATTGTTAATGTAGGTCTCCACCTTTCTTCTAAACATTACTAGGATTTTAGAGTACCATAACTTGATTTAAACCCCTAGATTGCATGCTATTATTGTTTTGTACTTTATACATCTTTTGTTAGTGTTGCTATTATTTCAATTCCACAAATTATTTCTGATTGTTCTTGTCATTTGTGTTTTATTAATGTTGATACTATGTTATTTGGCACATAGGTCTTTACTGTGAATTCACCTTTTGTAAATTCCCTTCATGTTGTTTAATGTTTTTTGTCCTAATTTAATGCAATATACTATTAAAATTTTAATCTCTTCTCCTCTCCTCCCACTTTTTTTTTTCTTTTTGGAACTTTCTTATAATGCTTTTGCTTATCCTTTAATATCCACTCTTACTCATTTACTTGGTCTTCCTTATATTCAGATATAGTTGGATTTTAGTTAACTACTCTTAAATGTTTTGACTCTGAAAAAAAATTTTTTTCTAAGATGATTATTTTTTCCTTTTAGGATTTGATATAGAAGAATATACCCTGGATCCAGAAATAAATGACTCTTAGTATTAATCTGCTTTTAATTAACTTTCTGATTTTTGAAACATCCATGAAACATCCACTTACATTTTCCTGTTAGATTTTACCATACCTTCCCTATTTACCATTCAGATTTTATATATATATATATATATATATATATATATATATAGAGAGAGAGAGAGAGGTTACCATGAAGTAAAATTGTACATATACAATACCACCATTTTAAAAAAACATTTAATCTTTCCTGTTAACTTCATTGAGAAGAGTCAAATATAATCTCTTGTAACTTCATGGTTGTCAGTGAAACAGTCCACTAACTTCTTCATTTTATTACATTATAAATCACTGTAGAAAAGCTGAGACTATTGCTCTGAGCCACCAGAAAATAAGATTGCCTTGAGTACAAGAGGTACATCCTTACAATGCACTCATTGCATAATAATAAGTTCATTCAGTGTTATTGATTAAATTGGGACAAATATATTTGAGGTATTTCTTAATTCCAGTTCCTAATTCTTATTTCTGCTTTTGGAATATTTTATTTGTATTATCTCCGGATTTTTTATTTAAAGATGTTGTTTTGCTTTCTGATTCTTATAATTTTTCTTTAATGCCTCTGATTTCTTTTATAATGTTCTCCACCTTAAGCCTCTATTATTCTTTGTCTCATCAATATATTGAGTTTGGTTTATGTTTCTGCTTAGAAAGTAGTATTTGACTGAGTGTGGCTTCTCATGTATTTCCCAAGTCATTTAGCCAAAAATTTATTTTGGCCTTTATTTCAATTCCATAGTTCACAGCCATTGTTTCACTCAATAAGGAAGACAGAGTTCATGGAATTATTGACCAAGGGTTAAAATATTGATTAATGGGATGCCTATATTATTTTTCTTATTATCCTTTCCCCAAGAATGTTAGGCCAGGCATTCTAGGATAGTTATTAAGAATATGAGTTACGGGGTGCCTGGGTGGCTCAGTGGTTGAGCATCTGCCTTTGGATCAGATGGTGATCCTAAGGACCTGAGATTGAGTTCTGCATCAGGCTTCCCACAGTGAGCCTGCTTCTCCCTCTGCCTATGTCTCTGCCTCTCTCTGTGTCTCTCAAGAAAAAAATAAATAAAATTTTTTTTAAAATGTAAATTACAACTTGGTCAGCCTGAATTATCAGATCTAACACAGAAACATTGGAAAGATGACCATATCTTGAAAAACCTCAAAGCCTGTTATGAATTATGGCTTCATAGAAGGGTATTTCTAATTTCAACCTACCATCCTTACACTGGGCAAAAGAAGACAAGGTAAGAGCTAAAAAATAAGTCTGGAGTTTTCCTACCAATGCTTTTTTTCCTGTGAAACATAGACATTTTCTTCTTTCAGATTAGAAACATTTTCTAACAAGTTTTCTATCAACTTTTAAGCTAAGTTGTAGGTTAACAACTGAGGGAACTCTGTGTGATCACAGAGTTCTTAATATGTACTCTATATTCAGGTCTAATATTTCAAGTCAGACATTAGACCTAAAAGGATCCTTGGATGTCATTTTGCCCAACTTTCTACACAGTAAATCTGAGGTAAATTATTAAAAATAAAGATGTTTGAAGTTGCATTTCTAAAGAAATTTTTAACAAGAATATTCATTACAAGTATGTGAGAAAGAATTTATACACCTAGTTCTCTATTATCTGTCCCATACCCAGTTTAATTTTCCTATTACACAAAAAAGCCAGTGTCAACAGAAATTACGAGAATAATTTAGGGTTCGCTCAAGAACCATCATGCAAGAAATCTGATCACAGCTTAAATCCCCCAAACTACTATAGACTTGGATCACATATATTTTCAATATTTCCAGGGAGACTGTGCCTAACACATTTCTCTAAAGCCAATAATGAGCATGAGCCCATAGTTTAAAGGAAAAAAATCTAAAATAAATCATGTTATGGGCATTAAGAGCAAACAATATTCTTTTAAAATGAGGCAAATTTTTAAATTGGATTCCTGAATCATCTCTCAACATGGACTTGGAGCACCATTAGTAAGACATCAGTCTTTCAGATGACAGGAAAATGTTCTTGCTGGTGGCCTCTTGGCACCTTCATTTCCATGTTTCTGTCAGAGGTTGAAGTTGCTTGATGAATTCCAGAAGTTATACCTAGCAATCTATACCTACAATACAATAAGAGAAACATACAATGATGGCTATTCATAGTGATGTTGTAAGAAATTCTATCTTTACCATTTCTGCTGTTGACTTACTAAGTGGTTCTCTGCACTTTGTAGATGCCCATGAGTCAACCACTTCTGCCTTAAATCTTTTCCTTAGAATCATTTTGAAAAAAGTTTTAAAAAGAAGCCAGGAGCAACAGACATTTCTATTAATTTTGGAGACTTAGGCAATGTTGTGAAATGGGTGGTTCCTGCCTTTCACATCTATGACCAAGTGTTACCTTTTTGTTTGTTTAGGTTTGGGGGGTTGTTTTGTTGGTTTCTTGTGTTACTTTCATCTATTTCCCCCTTGTTACTTTCTCTCCCTTTAGAACAGTCTTATCTAATATTCTCCTAGGAAACATCTACTCTTTGTCATCCACTATACATGTTATTTGAAAAGGATATGGTAAACCATTTATCCTGAAGTATAAAAGTCACGTAAGGTTTAGTGTGCCAATCTCCTTAAAGGCAATGGTTATATTAGAATAGAAAAAGCAACACTTCCAGTTAAGTATAATATAAATGACTAAAGTTCTCATTATGGAATGCTAAATATCAGACAGTCGCTTTATATTTCTTGGAAAAAGTAGAGAGATGTTTCAGTACCCCAGAATACAACTTCTTGTTACTAGATTGACAATATTAATAGACAAATTTGTATATTCATATGTGAAAATGATGAAATCAACAAAAAATGCTCTCTGCAGTTCTGAATTTGAAAAAACAACAACAAAAACAAGTGAAGGAATATTATTGTCCTCTGGAATCCAGATTCAGTCTCACAGTTTTTTATTTCTAGAATGAACAGTCTCAAAAAATGTCTATAATGGGCTTCAAGATGAGGTCAAGAATGAGGCCACACACACTGTTCCCCATTTCTGGCTGTGAATTGTGCTATATATTCACATGCACCTCTTCCCACAGAGGTCTGAGGTGAAGCAGGCTGTATTTTGACATGGTACTGTGGGATATAAAACAAGTATGGAAAATATAGCCAATGATATTTAGCTCAATAAATTAATTCTTCTCTGAATATTCCCTTAAGAAGTGAAAAATATATATTAAATATGCTTTATGTTCCCCAAAACCTTAGTTTACTGACTCTAAATAATAACTATATGTATTGTTCTTTATGGCACTTTTGTACAAAAATGTATAAATAATTTCCCAGCACTAATTCATTAATCCTTGGACACCCAAAAGGGGGGTGGTGGGGAAAAGCATGAGGGTTGTGAGAAACACATGATAAATGTGCTCTCCTGGGGTGTTTAAGTTTCTCAGCACTGATTTCATTTTTGCCTTGAAACAGAAAATAGCATGTGAGTCCTGCTTCAACTCAAAGTAGGAACAAGAACAGCCCCTTATTGCCAGCTTTAAACAAGTCACTTTGATCCCTATGTCTAAGCTACACACATCTCTGAAATAGGGTTTTGTAAAATATGTCTAAATTTCATCAGGCTTTGATGTGTTCAGATGAACTAAATTATTGCAAAGGCACTTGTCCCTAGAGGTGTTCTTAAATGGGTACCAAAACTTCATCTTAGAATGTGTATAGAAATTACACATACCCATTATAACAGAAAACTATGAGTGGAAAGAGATAATGAGTATTAAGAAATGATCAATGTACACAAACGATAGCATTCGCAAACACCAGCACAGTGCAGATTATATAATTTGCCGGGCAGGTGCAAAATGAACATGTGGGGTTCCTAGTTCAAAAAGCAAGAAAAAAAGCTTCTTTCTTTGACAGTCTCCTTTTTGACCCATGATGATGGTTTTTCTATTGCCTATACTGCTGCACTCCCTTGAGCATGTGGATATTGCCAAATCCTTGGAAGCACCCAAGGTCCCCTGCCTGGCGACTCAGTGCTCAAGGTACAAGGGCAGACCTGATTCTTCCTACATCAAGGCCCCACTTGGGGCTGAAGAAGGTGGCAACAGTTAAGCAGGGGCAAGGATGCCACTAGGCAATAACATGTCCTAAGGAAGAAGAAAGGTGAAGCATGAGCATGCATTGTGTGCTAAGTCCTGGGTGTAAGCTCCATTTTCTACCATGCTTGATTTATTAAAACACAACTTCAAAGATAAAATTATTAAGAATTTCAAGACAGTCACCATAAATCATTAAACTCTGTGTAGGGCCACCTTCCAAGCTAGTGTACTAGTTGCTTGCCCATAAAGCCAGCCCTGCACTAGAAGTAATCAACTAGACACCTAAAAGAAAAAGAATACCATCCATAACAAAAATAACAACTTTGAATTACTTGCAGCTAACACTAACCAAAGGTGTGCAAGAGTTCTTTACAGAAAAAAAAAATGGTAAAATGCTATAAAAAACCACAAATTAGGACCTGAATAAGTAGAGTGATGTACAATATTAACGGATGGGAAGATGGTCATTACGACATGAAGTCTTCCTCCAAACCAAACTATAAATTCAAGGCACTGCAAATAGAATTTCTAAATGGATTTAAGTACACCGATTTTTAAAATTCATATGAAGAGGAAAGTCTGATAACATCAAAGTTAATTCCGATAAAGAACAAAAGGACAGAAGGATTTTCCATATCGGATTTCAAGACATGAAGTTTTATCTATACAGAGAAAAAGCAATAGGTTAATGAAACCAAAGCCTATATAGAAACTTGGTGTATAACAAGGTGGCATTATAATTCAGTGGGAATTATGTGATAAATAATAATGAAACAAAGTGATGTTTGTCTACCTAAGTATTAATTTAGATTCTTGCTTTATACCATACACTAAAAGAATTTTTTTTTTTTAGTTTTTTTTTATTTAAATTCAATTACTTAAAGTGTAATGTATTATTGGTTTCAAAGGTAGAGGTCAGTGATTCATCAGTCTTATATAATACTCAGTACTTGTCACATCATGTGCCCTCCTTAATGTCCATAACCAGTTACCCCAACTCTCAGACCCCCTCCCCGCAGCAACCATTCATTTTCTATGATTAAGAGTCTTTTACAGTTTCTCTCTCTGATTTCACCTTGTTTAATTTTTTCCTCTCTTCCCCTATGATCCTCTGTTTTGTTTATTAAACTCCACATATGAGTGAGATCATATGCTGTCTTTCTCTGATTGACTTATTTCACTTAGCATAATATCCTCTATTTCCACTCACGTTGTTGCAAATGGCAAGCTTTCATTTTTTTAATCACTAAGTAGTATTCATATATATGAATATATGTGAATTATATATATATATATATAAAAAACATCTTCTTTACAATATTATTCAATAGTCTTTGTTTCTTAACATATTGAGTATTGAGTTCAGGGCAAAAGTTGGGTATGCTCTCAGTCTTGAATTTTTTTTTTTTTTTTTTTGATGAACACATGAGAAAAGGAACTAGAATAGCAAGAGAGTATTTGACCAAGACTCAAAAAACTAATACAGGAAAAACAAAAATTTTAATTTGCCTTAAGAAAATATATGGAATAAAGTTATGTTATCAGTGTATTAAATGATTTTTTTTCAAATCAAGATGCAAAAACACTATTTACAGAGGAAAAATTAAGATTGGCTACTTCAAAACTTAAAACTAGAAAGTTAAGACAAGTCACTGACTGAGGTTAGATATTTGCAATGCATCTAATTGATGAATGATTGGAGTTCAGAATATAAAGAATTTCTATACATATATTCAAAATATAAAAAACAACCAAAAGAAAACATTAGCAAAGGATAAAAAGAGCCAATACACAAAAAAGGAAGCCCTTATGCCAATAAATATTTTTTAAAAGATACTTAGCCTCACTTCTAATCAGGGAATGCAAATTAAAACAGTGATGAAATGGGATTTCATACCAAAAAGTCAAAAGTAAAAAAAAAGAAAAGAAAAGAAAAAGAAAAAGAAACAAAACAAACAAACAAAAAAGAAAGAATGTGGGTAGGCCGGAACTCTGTACCCACAGATGTGAGAGTATAAATTGGCCTAAGTACTTTGGGTATCAACTTGATGATATCCAACCAAGCTAAAAACGTATATGCCCTGTAACATAAATGCTACTTCTAGCTATATTTCCTATTACAATTTTTGCATATGTGAACTAGGACTCCTGCGTTAGGTAGAATATTTATTGCAGGTTTGATTATAAGAGAAAGGGTAAAATCTACTTACATATCTCCTTTTACCATTTTTTAAAAAGATATATCTGGGCAGCCCAGGTGGCTCAGCTGTTTAGTGCTTCCTTCAGTCCAGGGCCTGATCCTGGAGACCTGGGATCAAGTATCACGTCGGGCTCCCGGCATGGAGCCTGCTTCTCCCTCTGCCTGTGTCTCTGCCTCTCTCTCTCTCTCTCTGTCTCTCATGAATAAATAAAATCTTTTTTTTTAAGATAAATAAATCTTTTTATTTTTTTATTTTATTTAATAAAAAAAAAGATTTTATTTATTCATGAGAGACAGAGAGAGAGAGAGAGAGGCAGAGACACAGGCAGAGGGAGAAGCAGGCTCCATGCCGGGAGCCCGACGTAGGACTCGATCCCGGGACTCCGGGATCGCGCCCTGGGCCAAAGGCAGGGGCTAAACCGCTGAGCCACCCAGGGATCCCTGAATAAATAAAATCTTAAAAAAAAAAAAAAAGATTTATCTATTTGAGAGTGATAGAGTGATAGAGATAGAGAGTGATAGAGAGTGAGCAGGAGCCAGAATGGCAGAAGGAATCTCAGATTCCACACTCACGTCCAGCTCAACACTGGGCTCGATCTCACAATCCTGATATCAAGACCTGAGCCAAAACCAAGAAAGAGTTGGATCCTCAACTGACTGCACCACCTAGGCATCACATATCCTTTTACCCCCTCGTTTTTTTTTTTTTTAAGATTGATTGATTGATTGATTCATGAGAGAGAGAGAGAGAGAGGCAGAGGGAGAAGCAGGCTCCATTCAGGGAGCCCAACACAGGACTGGATCAGGCCCTCGGCCGAAGGCAGGGGCCAAACCGCTGAGCTACCCAGGCATCTCTCCTTATACCCTTTTGATAAAGTTTTCTTTATTCCATTTTATCTCTACCTTAGAAGTTATACATTCCACAATTTTCAAGTGGGATTCAAATTTTAATGTGCTTATTCAAATTAGAAAAGTCATTAGTAAATAAATTAATGTTTACATTCTCCTCTTGAACTCAAGAACCTTAGAACTTTTGTTTCTGATCTCCTGGGTCCATCTTCCACGTTATTATTATCTCATTTATTTTAGGTTTACCTTGTTTTCAACTCATCCTGCCATCCTTTTCATTTCTCATATTTCTAGAGCAGTGGGCAGTACTGAAGCTCAAGCAGTTCATATCATAATGTGTTTCCCATTTCTTTACTCATCATTGCTTATTGAATCTCACTTTTTCCTTCCTTGCCTCTCTAACTCACTTTTGGTATATAACTTAATTTTTGGAATTTATGGTTGTTGATAAGGTTGGATACCACTTTAATGGTCATTCCTCTGTTAAACAAAAAGTCTTTCCTTGGTCACTTTTCTTCTTTGTTTTGTTTTTACTTTAATAGTCTACTGCTTATTTGTGATATATTTAAATGAATATTTGCTTCTATGTATCTTCTTCAGGACTTGATAAGCTCCATTAATTTTAGTAAGGACTCATGCCTTCATTCAAGCTGAGAAGTTCCTCATCCATTATGTTTTCAACCACTTCCTCTCTCTCATTTTCTCTAGCACTTCCTTTGGAAACTAGTATAAGAGCTCCAACTTCTCACAGTGGATGGCACAACCAAATGGAACACCATATCCACATTGATATGAGCAGAACACCAACCCTGTGTGGAACTGGCTTCCAGATTTCCTTCAACACACTGCGAGAGCCCCAGCTCCAGACTTTATAGAGATCCATTATAGTGTGAACTGCTTGAGCTTTTGTTTTTTGCCCACTGCTCTAACTTTACATTTCTCCTCCATGTCTATCATCTATAAATATACCACTATATGTTCCAAGATTAATTATAAAATCAAAATTATTTTAGTACACTTTAAAATTATGTGTTGGAGGAGCACCTGGGTAGCTCAATCAGTTAAGTGTCTGACTCTTGATTTCCACCCAGGTTATGATCTCAGGAATGTGAGATTGAGCCCTGTATTGGGCTCCACCAGTGGCATGGAGCCTGCTTAAGATTCTCTCTTCCTCTGCCCCTCCCCCTCCACTGCTCACTCTCGCTCTATCTCTCTCTAAAAAAATAAAAATAAAAGTACGTGTTGGAGGAGGGGAAAAATTTGTCCTTCCACACACCTACTCTATCAGAAAGACTTATACCCAAACTTCTAAACTGCACAAATTTTAAAAACCAAATGAAAAAGCTAATTAAAATGAGTGCTATAAGGTATGAATGAATACTTCATATTTGTGTAGCTGAGCAGAAGCCTTAACCATCTGAATGATCCTCTGAGGAATTTTCTTTGTTTTGTTTATTGCCATATTAATAGGAGAAAGAGCCAAGAATCCTCAGATCACCCCTTGGGAGGGTGACTTGCTGATGAAGTATGGAAGGTATTTTTCCTCACTCAGGATAAATATGTCCTTGGTATTTCCAAGATCCAGCCTCTTGTTTCTGCAGTTTCTCAAGCCATCAGACATGCCCTGGATCTGGCCTGAAGGAGAAGGAATTATAATTAGATTCACACTCCTTTAGAAGGCTAGGTGGGCCTGGGCCAGGAATGGGCCTCACAGGTCACTGCTGCAGTGTGTATAGAAGTACAGGCAGATGGGCCACAGGGATATTGCAAGGTGTCCACTGGGTAGTGATTGCAGGGGGCAGGGGAATATCAAGCTGGTTATAATTAAATTTGGTAAATAAACCTGAGTACCTGATATCTATTTTATTAGGGTAGTTCTTCCCATGCAAGCTAAGGTTTCACTATCGAACTCAGAAACCTAAAAGATTCAGATAAGAAAAAAGTACAGACCCACAGAGATGAAGTGACTTGCCCATGTCACATGAGCTGAACTTTATTAGCTTTAGCCTCTTTATATGCAGAGTCTATAAGATTTCCTGATGTATCTCTGAATAAACGTCATATGACTGAAGCTAAGTGCCACCCCAATCATAGACCATGGCTGTGTCTTCTTTAAAGAATAAAGGGTAGACTCTTTCATCCATTTATTCACTTTTTTTTCATACCTCTCTATTTTCTTCTTGGATGTCTGAAATATTATTATAATAAAGAAACATGCTGCAGGTTGAAAGCTAATTATAATGAATTGTACATTTACGTTTATCTTCTGTACATACAAAATTGATATAATAATGGTTGCATTACCATAAAAATTTTCCAACAATAAGCTCAGATATCTGGTGATTTTTTTACCTTCAAAAGTGCAGAAATCATGTCTTAAAAGAGCCATATGTGAAAGAAGAGAAGTTGGCTATTTTTACAGTGTGATCTAAGAAGTAAAAATATTCCCACTGGTTCCTAAGCAAGGAGATGCCATTTCTTACATAGGTACATGCAACAAGAGGAAGTGGGCAAGATACACCAAGCTTCTGTTAAAAAGGACAGAGGAAAGTGAGGAGAAGCAGCATATTAGTCAGGGTTCTCTGTTGAAACAGAACTAACAGGATATAGAAATAGATGTATTTAAGAAGAGATTTAATATAGGAATTGGCTCATGTGATTACTGACGCCAGGAAGTCCCATGATCTGCTGTCTGCAAGCTGGAAACCAGGACCAGTCCAAAGGCCCAAGACGTGGAGGACTGATGATGTGAGCCCCAGCCTGAAGGCTCAGGAACAGGAAGAGTTGGGAGTCTTAGCTCAAGCAAGTACAAATTTACCCTTTCTTTGCCTTTTTGTTCTATTTGGGCTCTCAATGGATTGGATGTACCCACTGACATTGAGAAGGATGAATCTTCTTTACTCAGTCTGCTGATTCAAATGCTAATCTCTTCCAGAAACACCTTCACAGATTTACCCAGAAATAATGTTTTACCAGCTATCTGGGCATTCCTTGGCACAGTCAAGTTCATACGTAAAATGAACCATCAAAAACATTGTGCAGGGACGCCTGGGTGGCTCAGCACATGATCCTGGAGTCTCGGGATCAAGTCCCATCCTAAGGCCTGCGTTGTAGTCTTACTCATCCCTGGAAATTCTGCGGGGGGCACCGTTAGCAGGCAGGGTCACTGAATCTAAAAGTGTCTCCAGCAAGGCTAGGCCGAGGCAAAGTTACAGAAAAGAAGCCTGAACTGTACAGCTCTTTGGGCATACAGCTCTCCCGGGAGCAAATCAGTCCTCTCTCCTAGCATGTGGCACTGGACGGTTTCTTAAGTTTTTCTACAACTCTGGTTTCCTCAGCTAAAACATTCAAGTTGATCTTGCCTCAAAATACTGTTGTCAGGACCTAATTCGATAAATTATGGGAAAGGGTTAATAAGCACATTGTGGCATCGCATAGGCGTTTGGAATTCTTAGTAAAGTTAAAACGCACACACATATATATGCACAAAACCTCTATCCTCAACCAGAAGCTTCCACACATTCCACCCTGCTGCCCAGAGAATTTAAAATATCGCAATCAAAGTCACAAGCCTTATTTTCTACTTTCATCAAAGCTAATTTTCATACGTTTGACTCATTCATTCTGCCTGTCGGTGAATTAAAGACTGGATTCATGTCAATATATCAGTGAGTGTTCATGCTTTCCCTACCCACATCGGGCTCCCTGCACGGAGCCTGCTTCTCTCTCTGCCTGTGTCTCTGTTTCTCTGTCTCTCTGTCTCTGTCTCTCTCTCTCGATGTGTCTCTCATGAATAAATAAATAAAATCTTTAAAAAAACTAAGAATAAAAAAGCAGTGTTCAGTGAGCCCCTACTATAGGGCAGGAACTGTACTTTCCTACTAGTTCATTTAATCCTTACAATACTTTTCCAGTCTGACGGATGGGGCAAGGGACAACAGGGGGTATGAGAAGATAATTAATATGACCAGCTCCACACAGAAGGTACACAGCAGAACAAAAGCATAAATTTATGAATGACTAAATCCAAAGCCCCTGCTCTTTCTATCCAGTCCTGCTACTACCTTAACAGTAGCATAACACACACACACACACACACACACACACACACACACACACACACATTTGTCCAGGAGGCAAAGAAGAATTCTTGGGTTTTTCATTTAACTTTCTCACAATATCTAATTATTGTAATTTGGATCATTGGATAAAAGGTAGTCCTATCCTGGAAGACAAAGAGAATCTGATCCCAAAGGAACTAAATGGAAAATAAGTCCTTTTAAATGAAGGGAATGTTGCCAAGAGTCCCAGAGGGTAGATGTGCCCACACAGCTGGAGCCAGGAAGACTGGAAACACAGGTTTTGCCTTTTTTCAGGTTTGGTTTCCAGTCTTTTATGCCCTTGCTACTTCTATCCACTGTTCTCTCCAGCCTCTCCAGCGTGCATAAACCTACCCCTATACCCCACAGCCTAAACATCCAGATGCAGAAAACTTCAAGGCTCATACTTAAAACTCTTTCTTAAAAAAGTTCAACAACAACAAACTTTCAGAATGAATCTGAGCCTTTTATTTCTTCTTATATGCGTTCTTTCTGTTTGGATCATCCCAAGGAATAAAATAAAACAAAATCAATCCTATTTCATGTTTGGATTTCAGCAAACTGTGAGAATTACTTGAGCCATTTCCTTGTTCTATATAGGGAAATATGTTTTCCATGACATGGTTGGCTGGAACCACATAGGTAAAATAAAATCTTCAAACTACTTCCCTTCAGATCCAGAAATGATGAGCAATTTGACATCCTGTATCCCCCTGACTGCAAACCAGAAACCTCTCTGTCAGTAGCTATTCTTGCAATATTATACCTCTAATGTTGTGGGAAGTTGTTTGAGGCAAAAGGCAGCTGTAATAATGGGATTGTGTTTCAAAAAAGAGCTGGCTGTAAGGCCATGCTGTAAATGAAAAGCATCATAAAAGGAACATTACCACTCTTAAAAAACAGTGAGACTGCTCAAATAACTCATTGCAGGCTATTTTTATAGTCTCCTAATTCTGTTTTTAAAATCAAATGCAAGTCTAAAAGAATAGCTCACTCCAAGTTAGGGAGAAGGCCAAACCACTTCAGTTTATGGAGAATCTCAAATCCTACCTGCTAACATTCATTCAGTCATTCACCACTCATTCATTCATTTAACAAAGCACGAATTGAGCACCAATATATGTAAAATATTGAATTAAATGGCGAATTACTCAAACAGGGGTAATAAAATCTGTACATGCATTACTAATAGTAACTATAATAGGATAAGTACCCTAAGCAAGAGAGAAAAAAGGGTGTGATTGGAGTGAGAAGTTGGGAAAGTCAGTTCTGGCTGTAGGGATTCTGGAATGCTTCATGGAGGAAGTGGCATTTAGGCTCTGCCTTGGAGGATGGGGTCAGAGAACACCCTCCACAGGAGAAACTGTGTGAGAAAGCAGAACAACAGACTACACTCGCAGAAAGGCAAACAATTTCATTCAACTGGAACCTGAACAGAACATGGGGGGAAAACCTAAAAGGCAGACTGGGGCATGATCATGAAGATCCCATTATGTTAAGGTTAGTTGTGTGGCCTATTGTCCTGTGAATCTGCTGATCAGAAAGTAGACTAGGAAGTTTTAATTGGATGTTGTGTGTCAGTCACCTGCTTTTTAGGGGAAGACCGGAAAGAAACAAATTGCATACATATTGCATACAATCAAAGAATAACTGTGAAAACATTCTCCCTTTGCCTTGGGTTGTTGTGATGCTCAAGATCAACTCCTCTAGCAAAGAAAGAGGATCCTTGGCATGTATTCTGTATCCCTTACTCACTCATTTCTGGTTTCATCTTAGTTTTCTTAGTCTCCTTTTCCCTTTATTCCTAGTTCCTCACATAAAAAAAATATATTTCACATCACATGTGTTTTTGTTATAAAGCAGTGATTGAATAAACAGATGCAACATAGAGATACAAATGAAGGAGAAAGTAGAGAATGGAAGACTATGCTTCCAAATGAATCCATTTTTCCAGTAGTTATAGAAGTCATGCTTTTCAAATATACCATTCTACTTATTATTCTCTGACAATCATTAACAAGTTCTATAATTTCTACAGCTAGAAATGTTTTCCATATGTAATTTTATACAGCATTTGCTCTATAAGTACAAGTGAATATGGCTTTATATAGTAACATGTACAAAAAAAAAAAAGAAAGAAATGAGATATCTTAACATGGAATTGTTAAGCAGGCAGGTGAAAACATTTTTTTTACCCAGTGTCAAAGAAACAACCAGATCTGCTTCTGCAGCGCATCCAAATTAATGCTTACAACAGCACTATAATGTACCAATTCAGAGCAGAACATGCCAAATCAGAGTAATCTGCATGTCCATATCTACATGATCACTGTAGTAATAGTGATGATGGATGATGAAACATGTGCCCCAGGACATCAATGACCATTTCCAAATGACTCATTCATATCCCACTAAGTGAGCATTTTGTTTATATAAAGGTATAAATCTGAGTATTAAGTATGCAATCCATTAATGTATGCCACTAATGTTATCCTTTTTTTACTGAAATATAATTGTCATGCAACATTATATTAGTTTCAGATGTACACATGATGATTTGGCATTTGTGTCCATTGTAAAATGATCACTGCAATCAATCTAGTTACCTTCTGTCACCATACAAAGTTACAAATTACTCTTTACTTGTAATGGGAACTTTTAAGATTTTTTTCTTAGCATCTTTCAAATGTGCAATACAATATTACTGACTATAGTCACCATGATGTACATTATACCTCAATGATTTATTTATTTTATAACTGGAAGCTTGTACCTTTCGATTCTCTTCACCCATTTTACCCACTCCCTAACCCCCCTCCCCTCTGGCAATCAACAATCTGTTTTTTTGTATCTTTAAATTTTGTTTTGTTTATTCATTTTTTCAGATTCTACATATAAGAGGAATCATGCAGTGTATCTCTTCCTTATTTCACTTAGCATAATACACTCAAGGTCTATCTGTATTGTCACTAATGGCAAGATTTCATTCCTTTTTATAGCTGAGTAATATTCCATTGTGTGTGTATATATAGCACATCCTTATTCCTTCATCCATCAATGGACACTTAGGTTGTTTCCATATCTTGGCTATTGCAAATAATGCAGTGAACATAGGGTTACAAATAGTGTTTTCATTTTCTTCAGATAAATACCCAGAGATGGAATTGCTAGATCAAATTCTATTTTTTAATTTTTTCAGGATCCTCCATACTATAGAGGCTGTACCAATTTACATTCCCACCAACAGTGCATGAGGATTTCCTTTTCCCCACATTCTCCCCAACACATTATTTCTTGTTTTTTTGATAATAGTTTCTATCTGATAGCCATTCTATCAGACGTAAGGTGATATTTTATGGTGGTTTTGATTTGCATACCCCTGGTGATTAGTGGCATTGAGTACCTTTTCATGTGTCTGTTGACCATTTGTATATCTTCTTTGGAAAATTGTCTATTCAGGTCCTTTGCCCATTTTTTAATCAGATTTTTTATTGTTCTTGAAAATTGTGTAAGTTCTTTATATATTTTGGGTATTAACCCCTTACATCAAACTAAAAGGTTTGTAAAGTGAGAAAATCTAACAACAAAAGGAAAAGGTAGACTATTAAATGGGAGAAACTATAAGTAAAGCTTTTTAGTTTGATATAGTCTCATTTATTTATTTTTTGTTGCCTTTGCCTTTGGAGTCATTGCCAAGTCTCATGCCAAGGAGCTTACTGCTTATGTTTTCCTCTAGGAATTTTATAGTTTCAGGTATTATATTCAAGTCTTTAATCCATTTTAAGTTAAATTTTGTGTACGGTATAAGATAGTAATCCAGTTACATTCTTTTGCATGTGGCTGGCCAGTTTTCCCCACATCATTTATTGAAAAGACTGTCCCATTCCCATTATATATTCTTGTTTCCTTTGTTGTATATTAATTGACCATAGAAATATAAATTTATTTCTGGGTGCTCTCTTCTGTTCCATTGGCCTATGTGTCTGTTCTTATGCCAATACTACACTGTTTTGATTACCATAGCTTTGTAATATAGTTTTAAGAAAGAGAGTGTTATGCTTCCCTCTTTGTTCTTCTTTCTCAAGACTGCTATGACTAATCAGGATCTTTTGTGGTTCCACTAGACTTCCTTGTTCTATCTCTGTGAAAAAATGCCATTTCAGTTCTTATAAGGATCACACTGAATCTGTATATTACTTGGGTAGTATGGGCAGTTTAACAATATTAAGTCTTCTAATCCATGAGTACAAAATATCTTCCCATTTATTTGTGTCTTTTTCAATTCCCTTCATCACTGCCTTATAGTTTTCTGTGTATAGGTCTTTCACCTCTTTTGGTTAAATTTATTCCTAGGTATTTTATTCTTTTTTGATGCAGTTGTAAGTTGGATTGTTTTCTTAATTTCTCTTTCTTAAAGTTTGGTGTTAACATATAAAAATTCAACTAATTTTCATATATTGGTCTTGTCCTCTGCAATTTAAATAATTTTTTTTAGTAATAACAGTTTTTTGATGCAATCTTTAAGGTTTTCTATATGTAAAATCATGCCATCCACAAATGAGAATTTTAATTCTTTTTTTCCAGTTTGGATGCTATTTATTTCTTTTTCCTGCCTAATTGCTCTTGCTAGGACTTCTAATACTATGTTGAATAAAAGTGACAAGAGTGGGCATCCTTATCTTATTCCTGATCTTAAAGCAGTATAATGCCATTGAGTATAATGGTAGCTTTTGGCTTGTTGGCTTTAGCCATTATAATATTGAGGTATGTTCCATCTATACCCACTTTGTTGACAATTTTTTATCATCAGTTGATTTTGGATCCTGTTAAATGCTTTTTCTTCATCGGTTAAAATGATCATATGATTTTTATCTGTTATTTTATTAATGCCCTCAGTACTTCCTATTCACCTCAGCATTGCTCTAGTTGTAAATTGGCAAATACCAAGGACTGATTCTATGTACTTGCATGCATGTGAGGCAAGTTAAAAGTAAATATCAAACCAATGGCCAAATAACTTGCTTAGATCTAGTTAAAACATTGTTGTATCCACCTGAAGCACTAGAAATGAACATGACAAGCAAGAAGAATCAGAGCTGAAATTCCTCTAGTCCTATAAATATTTGCTCTGTGCATTGGGAAGAGATTTTGAATTTCACATTGTTGGTTGTTTAGCCTATTATACAATATCTTAGCAGCTATTCAAATACATAGTTAATTGTAAAATACATGCCTGGACCTTGAGTGTGTTGGGAATCATGGGAGAAGTGGACTGTGACTTCTATACCAGCATGCCCAGATAGCCAAAGCAAATCCTTACTCTTAATATAAATACATTTCCTTGAGAGATTTTCTAGCAGTTAGTTTGACCCATACACACTCTCCAGCCAATACCTGTCTCCCAAAAAATGTAAGAGAAAACATTAATAAAGGCAGGAAGCTTTCAAATTTCCACCTGCATTAACATACCAGAGCATAATAGTTTTGAAACCATTTCTGCTTAATGAACACCCACATTTGCATTTCAAGAGCACCTCAGGGTACAATAAAGTCAATACAGCATAGATAATTCTGAAGCCAACCCTTCTCCCTCTCTAAAAGGTCTTTTAACTATAAAAACCAATTTTAAGAAAAGGCATCTGTACTCAAGATCCTCCATTATACAACATACTTCATCATAACATAAAAGTTTTGGCCTTAAGACTAACGTTAAGGAATTCACAGTAGATTAATATCATTATTAGTCATGACTGTGTACCGAAATTTGTGTTCTTGCTGCTCTTCCAATATGAGGTGAAACAGGAAACTGAATCATATCTGTAGGATAATTCCTTAGTTTTCCAGGTAACCTGGTGACAGCATGAAGGATAGGGTTGAAAATTTAGGCTTTCTTATTATCCATTAAAGATACTGCCAAAGTATTGAAGAAAAAAAACCCATAAGGAGCACTTTTGGTCAGAAGTAACAAGACTGTTAAAACACTAAACCAAACTCCAGAAATGTCTCTGGTTATAGCAGGAGGTACAAAAAACTAGGGTTACCCATTTCCACATGCCCAAGGCATAGATTACCATTACATCTAAAATAATGAAGCTTACAAAGAGTAGAAATTCATAAAGCACAGAACTCAAAAAGTACACACATATCAGATACTTAATTTTCAAACATAATTTATAGTATATATTATCAATTTAATTTAATTCATGGTCAGAGCTCTTCTTCTATATTTTAAAAATGTCCCTTATTTGGGGAAGCCTTCTTTGACTACCTTATACAAAAAGGAGCTACTCCCTTCGATCTTAATTCTTGCAACCTATTTTACTTTTCCTCAAAGCACTTAACTTCCCACTGACATTTTTAATATTTTTTAAGTTTACTGTTTGTCTTCCAACTACTGTGTCCTTGTTAAGTTCCTTGAATGGTCCATCCACAGTGCCTGGAAGAGTGCCTGGCACATAATAGGCACTTACTAATTATTTGTTTAGTAAGTGAATGAGTGAATGAATAAATGAAATAGAACAAATTCAATAAGCAGAAGTCTCTCTCTCCTCATCTCCCGCTGTGAATTTCTCAACTGTAAGCCCCTCATGAGCAGATAATGGGGTGCCTGGCTTCCAATGAGCATTCAGTAACTCAGTAACTATTTTGGGGAGGAGGGTGCTATGTTGATTTCCTATTACTGTTAGATTACCATAAAAGATTACCATAAACTCAGTGGTTGAAAATAACACAAATTTATTATTTTATAATCTGTAGACCAGAAGTCTGACACAGGCTAAAATCAAGCTACTGGTACAGCTGCATTCTTTCCCATAGACTCTAAGTTAGATCTGGTTCCCTGCCTTTTCCAGCTTCTAGAGGCTATCTCCATCCTTTGGCTGATGGCCCCCTTCTGTTTTCAAAGCCAGCAATGGTAGGTAGAGTCCCTCTCACTGTTGAATCACTCTGACCCTGCTTCTATGATCTCTTTCTCTCTCTATAGCCTCCCTCTTCCACTTTTAAGCACACTGGTGATTATTTTAGGCTGCTTAAGTAATCCAGTATAATCTCCCCCATCTCAATGTCACCTGATTAGCAACCTAAATTTGAACTGCAACCTAAATTTGAACTGCAACCTTAATTCTCCCTTAGTTCTGAGGATTAGATGTAGTAGACACATTTAGGGACTATTATTCTATTAGTTTGATGATTTGGTGAGTCAGGGACTGAGTATACCTATGAGGTATTGAGAAGACTGTTTTAAATAGCACAGAGGCTTGTAAAGCTAGCAAGTTTTCCTAAAATAGTCAGATTTTTTACTTGAAGAGAAGGGACATGGGAAGTGCGTGAATCCTTTTTTGATTAGAAGAGTGAGATAATGAGACTTAAGTTTATGGACTATTCAGGAAAGAGAGCACTACGTGCTTCAGAGAAAAGAAGAGACTGGAGGTAGCAAGACCACAAAAGGAGTAGATATAAAGAGATTTGGGTATTAGGGATAAGGATCTGAATTAGAGAGGAAGGGATAAATGTGAGAGGCCCTCCAGAAAATAATGTTGATGAGGAACAATGGGAAGACATGAGTCAAATATGTCTACAAGATGATAAGTCTAAGAGATTAATGAAGATACCAAGAAGTAGGAAGAGGACCCAGTGTTCAGATATGAAAGACATGAGCTTGAGGTAACAAGATCTCTAGGTGGAAATATTCAGTTTCTATCCAACTAGAATTTAGATAAGAAGATGGGGCAATAAACCATCACTTTAGAATTAGACATGAATGACATCCTCCCAAACGTCATGTGGTAATAAAGGAGCTTCCTGAACTAGCTGCAGCCAGGAACCCCAAGTTTGTTTTACCCAGAATGAATCTCACCTGCATTCAAAGCTCTTCAATCTATAGTCTATACGCTCTCAAAGACACCTGAGGCAGATTTTAAATAAGCAGTCAACTGTGCTCTGATTTCTGGTGCTCAGCCATGTCTTGGTATTTCCCTGGATTCCCGCCAAGCTCAACTGAGAGTTTGGGTTACTAATTTCTGTTCCTGATATCTGACAGCTGTCACAGATGTTCCTGGGCCCATGTTAAAACTCCTGGTGTTTGAATCCTTGCTGTTTATCACATCTGTTGAATGCCCTCTCCTTGACTTCTCTCTAAACTTTCTCGACTTTCTCTCTATTCCTATTTCTCATACTTCATTACTTGGAGTCCAGGTTTGCCCACTATTTATCTGTACCTTGATTCTGCTAACCTCTATCTAGCATGAAATGGAGTTGGATAACTCAGATTTCCAGGATACATGAACAAAGTTCCCAGTTGGTATGCAGAAACCCAGTGCCCAACTGGATTCCAGATATGCCAAGAAATTCATGTCCTCAGCCCACTCTCCGATAACCTTCAGACTCCAGCAGCCTCAGCTGGAAACCCCCATGTGCTGCACAATTACTATTAACTACAAGTGTTACAATTGCAAAGTACACATCTATGGTAAATATTGGGGAGGAGATGAAGAGGAGAAAGAGCAGTCAGAAAGGAAAGAAAGAAAAGGAAAAAAAGAGTATCAGGGAGGTCAAAGGAGAAAGACATTTCAAGAAAGGGGGAAGCAGCGGTGTCAATTGCAGAAGAGCAGCAAAGAAGAATGAGGACTGAGAAAAGGCCACTGGGTCTATAATTGTTTAAGTTCATTTTTCATGTCAAGCAAACAGTAGATTCAAAAAGGAAGTGCAGGGCTAGAGGGAGCTAGAAAAAAGGTCAACTTGATGCCTGAAGAAGCAAAAAAATGTTAAAAGGTATCAGGAATACTTTACTAGTAAGGACTAAAAATATGCCAGAAAATTTAAGGCTATCTTCAACTAGCAATAACATAACTGACAGAAATCATTTGCATAACTAAGGCAGTTTATTAAGCCAACCATAACTGTCAACATTTGCTTAAGTATTTCAAAACAAAAAAGAATGAGAGAGAAGAGCTTAAGATAAATGAGCATTAATCCAATTCACAATCAAATGGAAATGCCATAAGTCCAAAGAACATTTATGTGTGGAATTTTGTTTCAAGACCCTAAATTTAACAAGCCGAAATTAAATATACAGCATTCAACAGTTTGAAGTGAAGAACTTCCTTTTAACGGGATATTTTAATTTCATTCAGGAAAAAAAAAAGAAAATAGTAACAAATCATCCTTAATTCGCTTAGTCTTCAGAGGAGCAAGTACTTTTGTGCTATTAAGATAAGCTTTGTAATGAGGTAAAAGGGAAATGGAATTATCCCTGCATATCCCACTTCCCAGACCTTCCAACACATACTGTTTCTTGCTTGCAAATGGAGGCTTGCCGCTGCGACTTGTGCAAACAGCCAGGTAAACACAAGTGAGAACTAGTGTCTTTGAAAGAACAACTAGCTCATATTTGCAACATCCGTCTCAGTATACAGGAGCATTTCACCAATCCTCAACACCCAGGTGGCTGTCACTAATGGGAGGTAGAATGATAAAGTAGTGTTGGGTAAAGGCTTTTGCATTCAGGCAGAACTGAGTTCAAATATTGGCTCCAATATTTACGTGTGACCTTGAGCAAGTTATTTCACTTCTCCAGACCTAGACTTACCACTTTTAGTAGCTACCTTAGCTGCTATGAGGATTATTGTGTGTAAATGTCTTGTCACACAATTATTTGAACTTGTTCCCATCACTCTCCTTCACCCTAATTCATTCTCAGCAACCCCCAAACCATTGTCAGCCTGCCTCAGCCAGTGTCCTGCTGCCCTGACCTCTGTCTTCACGAGTCCCACCCCAAGTGGTATATGACTCTCTGTGTAGCATCCTATACCTGAGTCCTAATTCACATTTCAGCCTAAAGCTTTATGGATGTTTGGCTGCCTAAGGAAACTAACTTCAATGAAGACAAAACATCAATAGAAGGAGAACAGTAAAATGGCCTACATAGTAATACCCATTCAACCAGAATCGCTGGGATGGAACCGACATCACCTAGTAATGAGCAAGCAGTTTTCAGCTACCAGAGTAATGGACAGAAAATTGGTCAATTCAGTCTTTTATTGTTTAGAAAGCTACTCTGGCTAACTTACACCTCCAAAGTCACTGTGGTAAGCAACTGTACAAATATATTAAAACTTAAAAAGCCTCCAATAAATTTGAGGGGGGGAAATGTCCTGATACATACAGCATCCTCATTCACTTGGCTTTCCTCACCTTAATTCGAACTCTCAAAGAATTATCCAGGACTTGATTATCTGGAAGCAAAACAATAACATGAAAGAATGTTAATTGATTTTTTGCCATCTTCTTTCATATTAAATTTGTTACTGAAAGTCTTATAACTGAAATTGTGAGATATGACAAGTAAAAAAGTTGGAGGAAAATGTGATTGGGTCAATGCCAATACGGGATAGAGCAAAGCTGTTGTGTTAGGCATGATCAAGCAATGAAACTACACTCTCTGTAAAGGTTAAGTTCTACCTTGTTTTAAGGAAATTTGACAACGTATTCTAAAAACACCTAAAATACATAATGAGTAGCTTAAATTGTAAAAATTGATGGAAGAGAATATACTTTGAATCCTATTCCTAAAAGCCTGCACTCTTTTGAACCATTTCAGTAATGTAATTAAGAACTCTATGAGGAATAAACTAACACATTCTTGAGTCTGATTAACACTATTTAGGACATAATCATGATTGATAGCTGTTTGATAACACAAAGGTTTTTCGCAGAGAGAACATGTTATTCTAAAATAGACTTTTAGATCTTCTAGCTAAGGTTCTGATGCCAGCTTCAAAAGATTTATAACTTTGCAGATCTAACAAATAAAAATAAAATAGAATTCTGGAAAAGCAAAAAGTCAAGTTTAGGAGGGAGTCTAGATTTGAACTCCCCACTTTTTATAAAGGAGAAGACCAAGACCTCAAACTTGCCAAAGTAGCATAGTCAGTTATTGGTGAAATCACAATAGCAAATGATCTAGTGGCAGCTGTTCCAGGCTGTGGACATGTCACATTGTTATCACATGGCTCAGGCCAACATCTGATGGTCCAGGGCTTTGCTGAGCCTCTTGGCTCAGCCAGTACAATCTGTGTAGTTCTGTAGTCAGAACTCATTAGTCTATTCAAAGTCTGGCCTGCCTTGTCCATCTGTCATCTTAGTCAATCACTATGACTTTCCACACAGCTATACCAACTAATCTATGGCAGAAACACAATGGCAAAGACCTCACTGATTAAAATTTTCTCAAGTGTTATATGTACATTACTTAAAAATCAAATTGTACAGCATGTTATGAAGAAAAGTTTTATGCTCCACTCCCCACTCTGAGCTCTACTACCCTTTGAAGTCCCAGTTTAGACATCAGTGATCATAAATATGTTAAACATCTCTTTCATGATTTCTTAATTATAGACATTAACTTTTGACTCAACTAAAGCTGAATAAAGCAGATCAATTGTACTTTCTCCTCTTTCCTTCCCCCAATAAGCTTTATTAGTTGCATTATTTTTAGTCCTTCTACTACTTAACTGCATAATACCTGAAATAATATAGCTATATGTCTTGTCCCATCAACTTTAAGTTATATATCTTGACCTTCCACTATGTTAGTTGAAGAAATTAGAATCTTTCTCTTCCTTCCATATCTTCCCACCATCCAATCCCACCTCCTGACTTCCGTCAGCTCGACCATTACTTTCATACTGTCAAGGTTTATAACAGTCATATTTTGTTCCATAACTATAATTTAATGTTTGATATTTTGTCTGTAGGTTGATCCTAAAAAGTAAAATCCAATAAAAATAACATTTACAATATTTCAGTGATGACTACTATTCACTTCAGAATCAAGTCATGTCATTGAACCTGAAGAAAAGGAAATACATGCTATACATCACTAAATCTCAAGAGAGAGTGATTTAAGTGTAAGCTTTTAAGAGTACCAAGCTCCTCCAGTCCAGGAAGAGTATCAGCATGACAGCCCACTATAGAAACACTTATTTTTTTAGAGATTTTATTTATTTATTTATTTATTTATTTATTTATTTATTTATTTATTTGAGAGAGAGAGAGAGCAAAAACACAGGGGAGGGGCAGAGGAAGACAGATAAGCAGACTCTGTGCTGAGCAGGGAGCCTGATGGAGGGTTCAATTCCAGGACCTGAGATATGACCTGAGCGGAAGGCAGATGCTTAACCAACTGAGTTCCCCAGGTGCCCCAAGAAACACTTCTTTATTACGATCACCTGTTTGTGACCAAAAAAAAAAAAAAACCAAATGGCTCTTTACTACCTCAGTATGTTCGCATATCCAGCAAACATGTTAAATTTAGCTAACTGCAGCCAAACCTAGCTGCAGATATTCAAGACAATATCTTAGATTTTGCATCAACAAATTAATATTAATAATAAAAAAACTTCTCTAATGAAAAGAGGTAGATCTATATTCCATAAAGGATTTGTAGCTTCAAGTCCAAATTCTGTTTTTGCTAATAAATTGCTATGAAAACTTAAGGAATTGATTCCCTGAGCCTCAGTTTCCTCACCTAAAAACATAAGAGTAATAGCACCTATAACACAGGCACATTTTGAGGACTAAGTATGAGAATACGTGTGAAAAAGTATTGCAAATTATAAACTGCTATGCAAATACAAGGTATATTAATAAGGAGCACAGGGTGCTGCTTCCTATAAAATTGAAATGCAATGCCGATGCCTAACATCAAATTAAGGCCATTTGGAGATAAAAGAATCAAAATAGTATGTGCACAAATTGGTGTTATATCCCAGGAAGGAATTTAAAACTGCTCCACCAGACATTAAGAAACCTGCTGCTTTAGATAACTTCTTCAATACATCAATAATTTTATGCAAGACACAGACTCAGCAAGGAGGCTTGTTCCTCCCTGCCAATCATCGAGGACAGTAGCCATGAGAACTACCAAATGGAGCATTTCATTGGTCAAGTGACGATAAAATAAAAATGGGTTTTAAGTTTTTGTGTCATGGACCTACACCTTAATCTAAGTCAATAATAAGGAATTAACTCAGATATAATTTCAAGTCTCTTCAAAGAGAATTTTAAAATGTCCAGGAAACTGGATTGGTTTAAACTCTTTAGTGCTGCTCTTTGGACAGTCTTGCCAAATGTTAATAGCTACTCCTTTTATCAGGTTCCACATATACAACACACAATCCTCTAGCGTTATTAGAGTATCATTCAAATTCAAGGGACTATGGAGACCAAAAAGTCAAATCAAATTACCCTAGGGATGTAAAAGTGAATCTAGGTGTAGGATAGAAATTATCCATGGCACAGGTTACTTCATCATATCCTACTAAGAACCCCAAGTATCAAGTAAGGAGAATACCCAAGAATATTATTCCTCCAACCTAGGGAAAAAAAGTTTTAACCTAAGTGCTCCACATCAGTGTTCAGAGTTGCTCCTTCCATGTTTGCCTTCTCTTAAGGTTAATACAGACAACCCTGGGGATAGAAATCATTACACGGTTTCTGGGATCTGCCGAGACCCAAATATGCCTGAGAAACATGTGCATGCCAACAAGCCAGTTGCAATCCAGTGCGGGATGATGGGACTCATTAGAGCTGCAGACCTGCTGAACTCCGGTCATCTCCACTCATATTAAGAGACTGTTTCTTTTACCCTTTATGGCAACTGGATTTTTCCTCAGCTGTTGATGAGAAGAATCTCTGTCTTTATTGAGTAGATATTTCCCTCAAGTGTTGCTCTCCTTAATGGCAATTTTACCCTATTATGTGTATTTCCCAGGGAACCAAAGAATGTTAATGAATGTCAAGCCCACATTTCTCTCAGTGGCTGGATTTCCAAATGTGGTTAGAGCAGTGGACTGCTGCAAGCGCACATGCTAATCAGGCTCCATCTGCACAGGAGGCTGCTTGCAGAAACAGACAATTATTTTGCTCCATGCAGGGCTGCTTGGGGAGGGGGAGCAGCTGCAGAGAAGTAAATTCCCAGGGCTTATGATGATTAGGGGCCCCCCAAAGTACACTTAAGTCTTTGAAATAAACACCAAAAAAAAGTTTCCAAAAAGCATGAAAAGAAAATTTTACTCTTTGGGTCCCTTCACCATTTATTTCAAAGCATTTTCCATCAGAGGAAATATTTCTCTCCAACTGATTCAGGGACAAGGGCCCAGGCATGGGGAGCTATCCCACTGTGTACTCAGTAGTAGGTGGGTAGGTTTCCCTTTCAACTAAATGAAGAAGTTCTGGAACAGGAGGCCACAGACAATGTTGTACCATTGACACTTGAGAGCAGAGAATATTAAATATCTCTCCTATTGAGTGATCATTTCTCTACTGTGGTGTGCACAAGAGGAGAAGTCATAAATGAATTACTGATCATCATAGGAATGTGGAATTTACAAACTACTAGACATATTCTCTGGTGGCCTCAGTTCCACAAATGGACAAATTTATGGCTCTTCAGGCACTGAGAAACTTGATCTCAACTAATCACTTGACATAATTATTTTGAAGTTGAGAAGATATTACATGACTGTGCTTCTCATGTTTCACTCCAAGCCTCAAAATATGTTTTGGGAGTGGGGCACATGCATGAAAACAAAAGCCTGGTTTTGATCATGAAGGCAATTTAATAACTGAAATAGCTGTATTACCTAAAGAGCTGCCCATTTCACCGCATCAACAGACATCTTACCAACAACAATAGAGCCATTGTCGCATTACCCCTTAACCCTCAGAAATTCTTAATATACTACTTTAGGTGTCTGAAGAGGAACAAGACCGGATCAAGTAGTAGAGCTTTAGCTTCAGTTTGGACACTTCTAAAAGCCTGTTTTGGGCCACATGTAGGAGAGTTCTTGGAAGGTCAAGGTCTTAGGCCATCTTTAGCCATTGAGATGTCTCCTGGAAAAGCCAGAAGACAGAGCAGGACAGGGGCTGCCCTGGGTTCTGGAGCATCCCAGGTACCCTAGGTACTCCTGGAACAAGACAAAATCCCCAAAAAGCATGACCCGTGTTTTTATTGCTGCTCCAGAAAGGAGTAGCATTCCCTGTCTGCTCTACCCTGAAATGCATCTCTGGAGAGGCCCAGAACCAGAATAATGACTCCCTAGTTAGGGCACAAAGGAAAAAACAAAAAACAAACAAACAAACAAACAAAAAACAGAGGAGACTTCTAAAACAGATGGTTACTTGGCACCACCAAACAGAGATTTGTTTCTGAAATCCACTCAGTGTCAGTGAAGGCTTACTGGCCAAGGAGCCTGCCAAGTCTTCTCCTGAATGACCATTTAGTAAACTGATGAAATTGGCAGTGTTAGATTATACCTCCTCTGGAAGAACAGGCCTCATAGCTGCTGACACAGAAAAGCAGATGAAAGGAGAAAAAATATGCCCACCAACCAAGGAGGAAAAAGTGAGACTAGAAAGATGGCAAATGCCTGTAATCCACCACCTGCCTCATGTGCCTTGAACAGGAATAAAAAGAAATAGAGGTCTGCATTTGCCCTCCACAAAACAAACAAAGACACATAGGGAAAGGAAGTCAATTAACACTCTTAAAATGTCCATACTACCTAAGTAATCTACAGATTCAATGTGACCTTTATCAAAATTACAGTGATATTTTTCACAGCACTAAAACAAAGAATTTTTATGGAATTACAAAAGACCCAAATAGTGAAAACAATCTTGAGAAAGAAGAACAAAGGTAAAAGCATCACATCCCTGATTTCAAAATATGCTACAAAGCTCTAGTAATCAAAACAGTATGGTGTGGGCATAAAAACAGACACATAGGTCAATGGAACAGAAGAGAGCACCCAGAAATACATATAGGCTTATATGGTCATTAATATACAACAGAGGCCAGAACATACAATGGGGAAAGGACGGTCTTTTCAATACACGGTGTGGGGAAAACTGGCCAGCCACATGCAAAAGAATGAAACTGGATCACTATCTTACATCATACACAAAGTTTAACTCAAAATGGATTAAAGACTTGAATATAGCACCTGAAACCTTAAAACTTCTGGGTGAAAAAATAGGCAGTAAGCCCCTTAGCATGAGTCTTGGCAATGATTTTTTGGGACTGACTCCAAAAGCAAGAGCAATAAAAACTGAAATAAGTGGGACCATATCAATCAAGAAAGATTTGCAATGTGAGAAAATCCAACAACAAAAGGAAAAAAGCAATCTACTAAATGGAAGAGGATATTTATAAATCATAGATCCAATAAGGGGTTAATATGCAAAGTATATAAAGAACTCTGGGATGCCTGAGTGGCTCAGTGGTTGAGCATCTGCCTTTGGCTCAGGGTGTGATCCCAAAGTTCCAGGATCGAGTCCCACATCGGGTCCCTTGCATGGAGCCTGCTTCTCCCTCTGCCTATGTCTCTGCCTCTCTCTGCCTCTCATGAATAAATAAATAAAATATTTTTAAAAAGAACTCATACAACTCATAGCAACAACAACAAAATCTGATTAAAAACTGGGCAGAGGACCAGAATAGACATTTTTCCAAAGAAGATCTACAAATGGCTGACAGGCACATGAAAAGATACTCACCACTAATCATCAGGAAAATGCAAATCAAAATCACAGTGAGGTATCACTTCACACCTGGTAGAATGGCTACTATCAAAAGAATAAGAAATAACATATCTTGATGAGAATGTGGAGAAAAGGAATCCTTGTGTGCTGTTGTAATATAAATGTAATGAAATGAAGTATAAAATAGTGCAGGCACTATAGTTAACAGTATGGAGTGTCCTGAAAAAATTAAAAAATAGAATATGATCTAGAAATTCCATTTCTGGATATTTGCCTGAAGAAAATGAATACACTAATTTGAAAAAGATACGTGCACCCTTGTGTTCACTGCAGCATTATTTGCAATAGCCAAGATATGAAAACAACCTAAGTTATCATCAACAGATGAATGGATAAAGAAAATGTGGTGTGTGTGTGTGTGTGTGTGTGTGTGTGTGTGTGTGTGTAATGGAATATTATTCAGCCATAAAAAGGAATGAAAGTTTGCCATTAGCAACAACATGGGTAGACCTTGAGGGTATTATGCTAAATGAAATAAGCCAGACAGTGAAAGACAAATGCCTTATGATATCCTTCTATGTGGAATCTAAAAAACAAAACAAATGAACAAACAAAATAAAACTTATAGATACAGAGAACAGATTGTTGGTTGCTAAAGGGGTGGGAGGTTGTGGTGTGAGCAGAATGGGTGAAGGAGGTCAAAAGTTACAAACTTCTAGTTATAAAATAAATAAGTCACGGAGAAATATATCATAGAGCCTATAGTCAATAATAGTATATTGCAATAGTTGAAAGTTGCTAACAGAGTATATATTGAAAGTTCTCATCACAAGAAAAAAAATTGTAACTGCTTAGAGTGACAGACGAGAACTAGACATTGTGGTGACCATTCCACAATGTATACAATAGCAAATCATTATGTTGCATACCTAAAATGAACATAATATTATATGTCAATTATACTTCAATTTTTTAAAAAGGCAAGTCAAGCAAGGAAATGGATCTCTAACATTGTTTGCATACCATTATTTCACTACTGATATATACCCAAAATAAATAAAAATAAAGCACATTTGGACTCAGAAACAAAAAATATATATGTATCATTTCCTAGCAAATGCTACAATCTCAAAGAGGAACATAGGAAGCAAGGGACTGTGTTTTATTTTTGCATTAATATACAACATTTTCTGTTTCATGAAAGTTAAGAGCTGTGCTGCTCTTTTATTGTTTAGGTTTTGTGTATGTGCACGCATATGTGTGTGTGTTACCTTTTTTCTTCCTATGCATTATGATTAGATGTAATGATTATGAGTAAAGTTAATTCTTAGAAAGGAACAGTCTTACCTTATACATATTAATAAGTGCTTTCTTTGAGAAGCAATGACAGCCCTTGATACACTTTGATGAAAATGAAAGGGGGAAAAAAACCGGCACCACTATTAAGAACACCCCTGAGGTGATAGAGAGCCACATCTTTGATACATCAGCTCTTGGTCTCAATGCACACACTTATTAACTCACCTGTGCACCAAGAATTAGAATGAGCTCCTTCTTTAGACACATATTCTTAACAGCGGTCCCAACAGACATCCTGGAACCAAAAGCAGGGCTTCCATGTGGGCTGTGGTGTAATTTTCTCACAGTCTCACAGTACAGTTTGTACCGACAGCATCTCTCAGCAGATTAGAGACAGGCAGCATGGAAGTGATCGTTAAAAAGCCCAGCAAGGCCAAAAGGGTGGAAAAAATACCTTGGTTCCAAGTGAAATGCTGTGCATTACTAAGAGAAGGGCATGAGGTTGTGCCTTCCAAATTATTGCCTCAAAGATACCAAACTATCTGAAATAGATACACAGGGATAAACGAGTGCCAACTCCAGATATCCACATTTATATGACTACTGTGTCTTTTCCTGAGAGAGACTTGGAGTGCTTTGCAAACACTGTCTCATTAATCCCCTCCAACTCCCTGAGAGGCAGTTGGGTGATGGCAAGTATTATTAGGTCAATGTTGTGAGAGAAGCAGGAGCACAAAGAAACCCAACTATGTGCTGAAAAGTTCTCAAGAATGAAACGCCTCTGTGCTCAGGCCAAAAGCATCCACTGCAGCAGAATTATAATTTAGAAGAAATTGTTAAAAAGAAACAGGATGCAAATTAACCTATTTTTACCTTCCCTTTGCCATTTTTAATGAGCATATTAGTCCAGAAACTTGAAATCACAAGAAAGTGACACCCACAATGTTAAGAGTTGACTGCAGGAACACTGGGAGGAAGGAAGCAGCCTGGGACACACTGCCTCATCTGCTGCAACAGCATTAGGAGTCCTGGGGTTTCTACTGCAAGGGACCTGAAGATGGAGAGCTCAATCTCATTCACAACAATTAGCTGGCTCAAGGACACTCTGCTCTTTGTTTCCTTAACAGTCCTCATGTTTTCTAAAAAAAAAAAAAAAAAAAAAAAGAATAATAATAACACTAGCTAACTTCACTGGTTAGCTATGGCTGCATAAAAGACCACCCAAACTTCAGTGCCTTTAGATGATGATCATTTGCTATCATCCATATATCTGCCCATTGGCTGAAATCCAACTGATCTGGGCTAGATTCTCTGAGCAGCTCTACTTCAGGTTGCAAAAGCTGGGATGACTCACTTCTCATTATGGGTGCAGGGCAGTTGTGCTCCTTGTGTGTCTCATCCTCCTTGAAAAGAGGGGTTAGCTGGCATATGTTTTTTCCATGCTGGCAGTCAAGAAAGAAGGCAGAAACAAGCAAGACGTTCAACACTCAGGCTCAGAACTGGCATATACTCAATTTCACCCCTATGCCATTGTCCAGAGTGAACCATGTGGCTAAGTCTCCATCCTCCCCAGGTTGAGGTCAAAGCAGGGTGTGAACACTGGAAGGATAAAGAATCAGGGCCAATAATATCATCTACCTCATTAATATTATCAAATTTATACCAGGATTCGGTATCATTAGCCTTATCCTGCACAAACTTACTCATCTGACTAATCCTTACAACATGCCATGAGATAGGTAACATTATGCTTATAGAGATAAGGAGACTAAGGCTCAGAGAAGTTTGGAAAGGCAGAGATATCCACCATCTCATAATGGAATATCTCTTAAGACAGAGTTCACACACACACACACACACACACACACACACACACACACCCAGAGGCAGAAATCGAAGCTAGCCAGTTTCTATGTAGCTGCCTTCAACAGCGCCCAGACCCCATGGGCAACCAGCTGCCACTAGCAGGGTAGAACCAAGACTGTAAAACTATGTGGTTTGACCCATAGCAACTCTGCAGCAAAGAACCTTTGGAGCTACTATTCTCAGAAGACGGCTGTAAATGGGCTTCATGACCTATGTGAAAAAGTGAAATGCTTTACATATTTATCAATGTCCCAATAAGCAGCTTCCTAACAAGTTGAAAAAGATATGCTAAACATCTATAGCTACGTTAGGAGACGTTGACACAGAGATGCCCGCCGGGAATCCACCAGACAAGAGATGACAGTATATAAATAGAATAGTCACAAAATAATATGTAACCAAGTACTTAATAAGGATTTCAAGGGTTTTGAATTAAACCACTGAAAATGAAATCGGCTGTTTCCTGCCTTCTCCCACCCTTACCCCAGCTACATGCAACACACACAAGCCTCAGCACACAAAGGCATGCACACCCCAAGAACAAAGACTAACTTCTTCCCATGTTAAAGAAGGGAGTCTAAAGTCTAAGCTTTCAAAAGGTATCAAGAAACATTTATCAAATGGCCTCCTATATACCAAGGAATATTCCCATATTATCTTACTTAATCTTAATAACTTTAGGAGTTACCTGTGTTCTTATTTTTAAAAATAGTAACTAGAGATTTGAAAGATATCACTTCCCCAGGGACTCACCTCCAAGAAGAAGTAGGGCCAGGATTCACATGCTAATATGTCTGTCTCTAAGTTCATGTCCTTTCCAATAGTTTGAGTAGAACTGATTACTAGAGATAAGCCATATTTTCAGTTAAGCCTTTAATAGAAGTCTCTTTAAATACCAGCCTTATATTATGCTTCCTTTAGGGATGAGAAAAAGTTGGGGTCACCCTCCAGTGCAGCTACGTGAAAAGTAGCTTCAGTAGCAGAAATTATAAGATGAAGAAGGGTCATGACTTGAGGCTAGAGATGGAGAATGAGATGAGAAGTGGCCACCACAAGAATGTAATTGACCCTCTCACTCTCTCCCTGACCTGCCTAACCCAAAAGTCCTCAGATTTTTAAAATAGTGTTATAACCCCTGCAGCTGTATGTGGAACAAGGACTCCAATTATTTTATTTAGACATTTAGTAGGACATTTGGACCCTAAGTTACCAAAAGACTTGGGTCTATTTGGGTGCTGCTTGGAAATAACTTGAAATTCTTCAAGCCCAGGAGGAGTCTCTATAATCATCTCAAAAGTCTAGGAAATCAGACCATAAGATTCGTCCATGTTGAGGAACCATATCATCTCATCTCAAACTCAGCATGTGTTTCCACTCACTTCTCCATCTGTCCTAGAGGTTCAAGAGTAAACCACTATAAAAATCAGGACCTCTTGGCGATCCCTGGGTGGCTCAGCAGTTTGGCGCCTGCCTTTGGCCCAGGGCATGATCCTGGACTCCCGGGATCGAGTCTCATATCAGGCTCCCTGCATGGTGCCTGCTTCTCTCTCTCTCTCTCTCTCTCTCTCTCGATCAATAAAATATATATATTTTTTAAATGAGGACCTCTTACTGAAAACTTAAATCAAGGATGTTTAATGACCTTCCATTAGATGTAAGTTAGCCAGTAGAAAGGAGTCAAATATTGGAGTTTGAAAAACTCGATGTTAATCATTGGCTCATCAATGACCCCCTTCAAGAGAAGAAACAGCAAGAAAAAAAAATGTTGGAAGAAGAACTAACTCATTCATTTTGTACCACCAGGGTGATGACACCTCAAGGTTTACGTATATTATGGATGTCTACTCAGAATATGAAGTAATCCTGACCCCAAAGAAGCTTAAAATCAAGTAGCTTCATAATCTTAGCACAAGCCTGTTCATTCTCATGATGGCTGATTCCTTGGCAGTTTCTGGGGGCAACAGCATGGAGTTTCAAAGCCCAGGCCTGACGCTCTGTGTGTCTCTAAGAATAAGTTTCCCATTAATCTTCACACAGATAATCACTTTCCAGATCTATATACTAAATTAAGAAAAAGGCATTAAAACATGAAAATGAGGCGGAAACAACCTTTCAAAACAGTGAAAAGTGCTGGGAAAGATGAATAGCAAAAAAAAAAAAAAAAGCAAACTGAAACAGAGAAAAGCGGCAACTGCATTTGCAATTCATAAAACTAAAAAGTATCCCCAAAACGCTCACTGTGAGAAGACTGTGGCAGATACGAACTTTCAACCTTTAGTTTTCTACTTCATCTTAAAAGCTTAATTGGAAGTTCTAACATCTCTCCTTAAAAGTAGTCATAAGACGTATTATTAAAATTCATGGATCTTTTTAAAGAGTACCGCTCACTTACGGTGATGTGACCATCGTGGAATGCGATCTGCGAGGCCAGATGCTCCACCTGTGATGGAGGCCATAACTGCCTTCATACAAGCTTGCATAATACTGCTCACATTTTATCTCGCTGCTGTTGAACAGGGCCTTCAATTCATTTAATTAAAGCCTGAGGCACCAAATAATCTATTTTAAAACTAATTCTATAACTAATTTACTTTAAGTAGGTATTATTGAAGAATTCAATCCTTACTTTTAGCAGTTCTTATTTTTTAGTATAATGAATTTTAACATAAATTGTATGGTACCCAGGACCCAGGACTTGACACTTACTTGTAAGTAAGTGCCCAGATTTATCAGCCTGCTACAAAACTGGTTATTCCTGGTCACTCTCTCCCAAGAAGTAAACAAATGAAATAAGTCAGGGTAGGCAGATGCATTTTCTAACTTGCTAAATCCATTGGCAATCATTATCATTTATCATGGTCATTTTACACCAAAGGAAATGGTATTGGATGATTAATTATATAGATTTTATGCACTTAAGTGGGACTGGAAAGAAGAAAAAGAGAATTCCAAAAGGACCTACAAGTTCTGAGAGAAAGTACTCTTGGAGGATTCTGATACAGAGAAAGAAATAGTCCTCAGATCCAGTATATTGGAATATTTACTTTACCTAAGATTTAATGTATTATATAGTTGTGAGTCAGACTAATAGCAATATGCTTGCACCAAGAATATCATATTTACTGAATGTACCATATAATATAAATATTTGTGGAGACTTTCTCAAGTTAAAATTTTTATCAGATAGTTTTTGATTTGTAAAACAACTATTGGCTCAAAATATAACTCTTATTTCATAGCCATTATACTTTTTTTCTATGCCATACTAGAATTGCTAGGAATAGAAAAACCTGCTCAAACTTGGAAGAAGAACACAATCTCAAGGCCGAACCTTCCTAGCACAGAAATCCAGATTGTACCTTATTAAATCAGAGAAAGAGCTGTGAGATATGTACACTATGCACAACTTCCCTATGTGATTCTCAATAAGAACTCAAGCAAAATTCAGGTACAATGAGTTAGAGGTTCAGAACACACCTACAAAGGGGTTGGGGTCAAGGAGACCATTTGGGGAATGACCAAATACAGTGCAAAACCCAAGGTATGGGTGTTTATACTCATAACACTGGTTTATTTACAGAAAATTTTGAGAAGACTAATCATGTTTTTCACACATGCAAATAAAAATGGTTGTGGGAAAGCCTGAAGCTGGTAAGGAATGCGGCAGTCTTCAAACTAGTCCAGAAAAAAATAAAATGATGAGCTCAAGGAAATATGTCAAAAAGACAGGAGTAGATTTGATCTAAACAAGGGAGCAAAGGCCACTACAGAGATGGGGGAAAGTTGTTTATATGCTGAAGAAGAACTAAATATTTTCATCTCTTCTATCTTAAAAAAAAAAATCACTACACCGTTATGCATGGAATCTTAAAAACAAATCAATACTATAGTATTGCAACATTATGCATTCCCTGCAGAATCAGCAGAATAGCTTTTAATGCTGTATCTGCTTTCCAGGTATAAGGTATGTGGCTGAGAGGAAGTGAATCTTAATAATTAAAAGGTACTTTGTCAAAAACAATAATAATAATAACCTTCCTCTACTTAGCAATCTTATGCAGCAATTAATGACGTGATTGGATTTCTCAATATGCTGTAAATGCAGATGTTTGACTCTCTGAATCATTATAATTCTCATATTGAATTATTCTACTTTTAAATAACCACTGAGATAATCTTTTCTAGAGAAAAATACTTCTTTTTCAATTTATAGATTAAAACAAAGGAATTTTGTGTATTTATTTTAGTTAGTAACTTTGGGTGGTGTGGGTTTTATTATGTTACTAAAGATGACTTTTTAAAAAGTAACTAGAGTGCAAATGGTATAGTTTAAAATCAACTATGTGGCCTCATGGAAAAAAAAAAAACCCTCAAGGTATAGTATATTCCAGTCTCCTAAGTGAGAATATCTTGAAGATTCATTTGGGACAAATTCTGGAATGTTGTTGGTAAAGGTATTGTGCTTCTCATGTTTCCACCAGGCTTGAGATATAACTCTCCATCAGAGCAACCAGAATAGCTCAAGTGAACCTCAATTGCTGCGTCTAAATAGTTGAAATAAAAAGGAAAGGAAATCCGTATGCTACTTGACCCTGTCAGGCAAAAGAAGATTCATAAGTCTATTATTTTATAAATGCAAGAAAGTGCATAAGAGCATAACTCATCTTCCAAATCCCATTTATTAAAGTGAAATCTTTTCTTTATAGATCTTTTGCTCAAAATATTTTTCTTTCAATTTTTATGAATAGTCATTAGTTTTCATATCTTAACATATTGAGATGTATTTGGTGGTAGTTTACTAAATAGCATGATTTATTTCACAGGTGGGGAATGCACATTTGTTAAATGTATTCATGGATTTTTCTCTTCTAAGGAACCATATATTTTCCCTCTGCAAAAAATATACAGAAAATCTCATCACACAGAAAATCTCTCTTTCTTACTCAACACACATGTTCACAGTGACTAAAGGATGCCAGAGCTTCTCAGACAGATAAATCTCTGGGATTCAAGTGCCCAGCTTCTTCACAACTAGGTCTGTTTAGGTCTACCAATTAAAATTGCCTCAGAAATTTTAAGAGCGGGCAGTCCAGGTGGCTCAGCGGTTTAGTGCCGCCTTTAGCCCAGGGTGTTGTCTTGGAGACCTGGGATCGAGTCCCACGTCAGGCTCTCTGCATGGAGCCTACTTCTCCCTCTGCCTGTGTCTGTGCCTCTTTCTCTGTGTCTCTCATGAATAGATAAATAAAATCTTTTTTAAAAAAAGAAATTTTAAGAGAAATTTTTTGCATACAAAACATAATGTCAGAGATCGTAAGCATATCTCTGCCCTGGCACTGCCTACTTATAAAGTGAACCTGAAACATGGGTGAACTACATAAAGAATGAAAATCAGATTATTTTTTCCAATTTAAAGAAAACAAGTAGATATCTCTCAATGAGTTAAAGACATAGGTGCCGATCACCTAAAACAAAATTTAAGCAAAAACTATTTGTTGTTGACTCTGATAGTATATGCAGATACTTACACATTATGATGTACATTTATATCAGAATTAAATTCACAATTTTATGGAATAGTAATAAATATACCTTCTCTCACTCCAACTTGCCTATTAAAACAGCTATTCAGTTCTGTGTCATCTGCCATAGTGGAAGGCTACGGTCAAAAGGAACGGACTCTTTATGGATCGGTTTCCAGAGCCTAAACCCAGTTAAGAGATAATACCAGGTACAAAAACTCAAAGAATGTTTCATCTCGGTTGGAGAGAAGGAGGTAAATAAAGCCAAAAAGAGTGTGGGAGTTTCCTGGGGAAGGGACAAGATTTGAGGAGCCATGCAGGCAAGAATAAGAGACATCTCAGCAAAAGGCTTTCAGGGGTCTTTGAATGCCCAACAGCCAAGTAGGAGCAGAAGAGTCATCCACAGATGACTGGAGGGAACACAATCCTTCATCAAGGCCCAGAGCCTAGCAGCTGTGCAGGGTCTTTCCAGTACTAAGAGCAAAAGGGTGGCCCCTCAGGAGCAGCCTGCTACTGGATTGGTGCTGCACAGCAGGAGTGATGCCTTTGTGTGCCCTGTGACTCATTCTCTGTCTCACTTACTCTGAGCAAAATACCACCAGCTCATAATATCCCATTGCCCTAAGAGAAGGGTGTGGAGCTCAAATGCGTAACAGGGTGGGATAGTGCACATATTCTGGGACATCCTGAACAGAGACGTGGTTATTCACATCCCTTTTCCATATGTCTTGTTTGGCTACATTAAAATTAGTTTGTAAACAAGTATTCTCAATTCTAGACTACACTTTGCCCCCCACCCCGACTCCCACCCAGAGAGTCTGCAGCGTTAGTGAAGAACATTAATTGAGGACTTAACTTTCACAGATAACTCCTAATGCACAAAATGCCATGTAAGGAATAAAGATCACAATTTGCCTTGTGGGACACATTTGTAGATAAACATTGCAATCTATCCTGGGGGCATTGCAGTAAAGTAATGGATAAGAGGAAGAGGACAAAGATCCAGCCCCAGGTGTGCACCGCACACCTTGTGTCTTAGTGCATTTTTCCTCATCACAAGTGGACTCACCTTCTCCCTCGCTCTGATATATCTCTTCAGTGTACCTGGTGCTTCACGGCTCTGTGATACGAGAACTTCTATAGTTAAAATGGTAAAGTTTTGCTAACTAAATATCTTTAAGGGGAAAAGAAAAAGAGAAATGACTGGGTGATCTAGTCTTCACATAGGAAATAAAAAACAGTACCTTTGACTTTGCCTTTGAAAACCTAATCTTCAGAGATTTTGGAGTCTATTCATGAACACAAATACCTAACTACTGAGAGATTACATCCACACAACCAAACGTATTACACGTAGTCCATTTGTCTTCTGGTGAGCTCTCCATGTTGAATTATTTAGTTTTCATCATTTTTGATTTTGTAAAGGTTAGATGTTGGATGCTGATAGTGATATTAGAGAGGATGAAGAAATCAATCTTAAAGTCATTCTGAAGCAGAATGAGAAAAAGCAGTTTGTCAAAGTTGGCCTAGTAAAGTGCCAAGTTTCCTCCAACCTTTAAAGCATTTGGCTAAAAATTACAAATGTATCATAATACTCACCCAGGTAGCACCATCTTTGTGAATTCAGAGGAATCAAAGTAAAGACCAAGACCATTTGTCTACTCTCATTCATTTATTTGCTCATTTCCTTGTTCATTCACATTTTGAGCAACCACATGTGCTTTTTAAAATGCCCCAGAAAGAGAAATGCTCAAGCTGTGGCTTTAAGATAAAGTCAGCACTTGCCAGGTGGCCAATGGGAAAGGGAGAAGGATTCCAGGCAGAGAGACAAGCATCTGCAAAGGGACAAGTCACAGCAGGGCATGTTGGGAAAACTCCAAGTACTTCAGGATTGATGGGCCAGAGAGTGCCAGGGTTAGAGACCTGAGGGAAATGTGGCTGGAAATGACAGCAGGAGCCAGATCGAGAAGGGCCTTTTATGCCATGGGAGGGAATTAGCAAGACCACAGAGGCCATAGTGGGGCAAGATTTGAGACAGGAAAAACTGTTAGAAGGCTGTTGCTGACAGTGACAAAAAGAATACTTAGAATCTGACTCTGAAAAATTCCAGCAACAAAATAAATGTTGATTTTGCACTTTATTTTATAATGCACAATCATAATTTCAGGCTTTGCTCTGGCCCTCAGCTGGGGTGTGACTTACCTGGTCCACTCCACAAGTTTTTAACTTGAATGTCAGTGTGGGGTCCAAGTGATACAGAAGCTTCTCCTTAGCAACCAGATTGTTGACTTGAAAACTTACAAAGGCAGCCAAAAAAATTAATTGAGAAAACTCTGAAATGAACTACATAGAGCTTACCAATTAACCCGTGCAAAAGCAAACCAGAGTATCTTGCAAATCAAACTACAATGTAATTCTGGGACCATCTGTGTGCCTTCCTCAGCAGGGCATTGGTGAATTCTCTAGTCAAGTAAAGAATTACAGGAGGGGGATCCCTGGGTGGCGCAGCGGATTGGCACCTGCCTTTGGCCCAGGGTGCGATCCTGGAGATCCGGGATCGAATCCCACGTCAGGCTCCCGGGGCATGGAGCCTGCTTCTCCCTCTGCCTATGTCTCTGCCTCTCTCTCTCTCTCTGTGACTATCATAAAAAAAAAAAAAAAAAAAAGAATTACAGGAGGGGAGAGTGTTCACCTCCCTTTCCATCAGGCTTCCAGTTCCCAAATAGAGCTGCTTACAGTCCTTTTTGTTTGCAGTGCCTCAAGCTCTTCTGCATCCAAAGCTCTGAGGCACCCCATGTCATCCAGGTGACAGGTCTCTTCCTAGTACTGGTGTCAATGGTAGCAGAAAATTCTCGGTCTCTCTGGGCAATTGTTCCAATATCTGACATTAAGACACAAAGTTTAAATCAACTGCATTTCTAAAACTTTAACTATTTGTGTTATGTTAATGAAGGGACTTGTGCAAATGCTAGGAAGTCAGGGCACATGACTCTTGCCCTCAAAGGTCAATATAAAATGTGCCTGCTACAAATGCCAAATCCTTTCTTGTGTCTGTGTAGTTAAAAGAGATCCTAAATGAATCTTTCTGGCCTTTGAAAGGAAGAGAGCAAATTCTACTCTAGCCCTAACTAAATGAGTCCTCCTTCCATTACCTTAAAGACTCCATTATATTCTCTTCCACTGGCCTGCTATAAATATCCACCACCAACTACAACTACTGAGCCATCTTATGTCCTCTCATGTTTGTGTTCTGGTAACACAGCCTCTGTGTTCCCATCTATAAAATAAAGAAGACAGAATTTATGTCTAACCCCCAGTACTAACTATTTCACAGTAAAGAACACCTGGGGCCAAGAATCTCCTTATTCATGGTCAATCTAACAGGTAGTTTGCCACCAGTGTTGGCCATAAAAGACTTCTCTACTAAGCTACAAGTTCTAAGTCTGTCTTCTAATTATTCCATTAGCTGAAAAGCAGAATTAAAGGATGCATGGAGCTAAGACATTGACCCAACCAGTAGATATGTTATAAACTGCACAAGCACCCAACTTCTCACTATCTGAGCAAAGCAGGCACAACTTTTGGCAGTTTCTTTAAACTTCCTAAAGGAGGGATGTAGGGCAAGCAGAAAGCCTTAATCACAGATGCCAACCCTAGAGATGCATTTGATAGCAAAGCCTTTCCCCTTCATGCATGCATTAGTGTGGCAGCCAGAAGAGAAGCAGATTTTTCCTGTGGGCGGAAACCATATGCTTCTGTGTAACAGCAGAGATAAAATCAACTCCTCTGTCACAGCCTGCCCCATTCAACTCTTTCCAGCATCCTCATTTCAGAGAAGTTCCCAGGTATGAACTGACTACAGACCCTTCTTCACCCTGTTCTTTATCTGAGAGCTTGGGTTTGAAATGAATAGAGGTTGCTGAGGCATGTCTCAGCTCAGTTTGATGGATCCACAGAGTGGTTATTTAAATGGGCTGTTGTTCCAGGCTTGCCTAGAATGTCTATAAAGCATATGACAGAATTTGCCATCTCTCTCAAATTCCCTTTTTTTTTTGGTCAGTTATGAAGAGACAAGTTTTTTTTTTTTTTGGTGTTTTGTTTTGTTTTTGAAAAATAGATCACACAGCAAAAGCTTTTGTGAGACCTGTCTATAAACTAAGAGTCTGTGCAAAAGCCAGGTAAAGGGAAGCCTGTCTCTGTGACAAGTAGTCATTATTTGGAGGAGAATTCATGTCACCAGACATGAGTTATAAGCTGATGATTGAGAAGCAATGTTCTTGATACAGTTTACTTTTCCTAAAATAAGTGTGCTAATTAACTCAGGGGAAAATTATTTCAGATCTTTGACTCGAACTTCAACCCTCCCCCAATTCATTTTGCTTCAGATTAATTTGCCTGAGGACAAACTCCTTAACAAACTACCCTAGCAGATTTGAGACAAGTAAAGAGGAATTGTGCATTGGCAAACAGCCCTTCTCTATTAAAAGTCAGACTTGACAATTTCCTTTTCCTGAGGCAATAGTGATTTCTTCCAAAGGCTTCACAAAGATCCAAGCGAGGGGTCTTCTTCAAATGATTAGGTACGAGACCAAGGTATGCTTTAAAAAAAATGTATTCTATCTTCTTGCAATTCAAGAAGCCATTCTGAATATTGCCCCATTATGATAGCCCCCCATGCCTATGTATAGCTACATCAGTTGACCCAACCTCTGCATCCTAATTTGTGTCTATCTTTTCCACCAAACTAAGGGCAAACTTTTTAAAAGCTGATTCTCAGCAATTTACATTGACTTGCTGACTTTAAAACCTAAAAAATATAAACCTAGCTACTTTTGGTTTTCTTTCATGTATTCAAAGGATAAATACTGACTTATTAGCCATTTGGGTAATTCAGGCAAAATGCCTTTTCCTCAGATTAACAAGCAAATGGAATAAAAATTAATTTTTTGCCTCTCCCCAACTTCCCACCTCCTAAATAACTTGGAAGTCTATCACCTAACAACAGTGTCCCCAGACCCACAGTGCACACTACTTAGTGTGTGAGGAACAGACTCAGAGTGCAAGAATTAGGTACATATTTCTCAGGGCTTGTACCAAACAAAATCACTAAAAGTAAAGTGTCCTAAAATGGAACAAGCTGAAGATTCTGAAGAACAATGAGTATACAGAACCATGTAGCTAATAGAAAGACTAGAAGCCTGCCCACCCCCACCTACCCAATGCCTCAAACTACCTTCCTTGAATTTCCCAAAATACCACCATAAACAGGCATGACCAAATTAGCAAGCCCTTCTAATGGAAAATATGTTTGCAGTGATTTTAAACATTTGGGAGTCCTAGAATGTTTTGAGAATCAGATGAAAGCTGTAGATCCTTTTTAGAGAATAAGGCACACAGATCCCCAAACACAGAATCTTGCCTATAACTTTTAGGGGTTCATAAACTCCAGGTTTAGAAACCAACTCTGGTATCATCCCATGGAATCAGATATTTTCTCTACTATATAACTGAGATGAGTACATTGACAGTGTAGATGGATGGGGGAGTTTTGGGGGTGCTGGAGGAATGAGGCCCGTGAGCACATAGGGTGCTAAGGACTAGTGATGGAGAAAAAAGAAACTCTATACATCTGTTTAGAACCAACTTGGCGCATATGTAATGTGCTTTTTAAAAAGTTCTGTGCTGTCCATGATTACTATGATATTATTTTTAAACTTATTTTTCAGATGGTGATATTAAGCCAGAGAGTTTGCCCAGGCACACTGCGAATCCTTGTCAGGGCAGCATCTACATTCCCTGGTTGTTGAGCTAAATCACAAGCAGTCAGTATGTGATCCTATAATCATAGCTGGATGAGGAATATGTGTTAAGTAATTGCTGCATGTGCTAACAGTCCATGCCTCTTAACGGGCCCTGATTAATTGAGAGGGAAGAGAGTGAACATCTTCATTGCACTTCATTTCTCTAACTAGTTTGTCAGATTGGAAGGGCAGTAGTAATAGTAGGCAGGGCATGATGCTGAATTTTATCTCTGAAGAGAGGCTACTGGGAGTACAACAAAATACCATGTTTGTATTTTTTAGGATAAATTACTATAACAGTCATAAATCCTGTTCTTTCTGTTTTCTTATTTTTTTTTCAGACACAAAAAGATTACCTTGAAAGACATTTAAAATCAGAGAGCTTTGGCAAAGCTAAAGGTTCCCGGGAAGTTATGCCCAAGAACTGACATCACAGCATTAACCCTTATCTTTAAACTCAGGTCATTTCTGTTCTCACATTGTCTAAATGTACCAGAAGCCTCTTTTCTTTCCTTTAAAGATTTAGACTTTTAAAAAGAATTTTACAAGTTCAAAGCACAGCGCACTGCAACTCTGCCAACTTGTGATATGTTTCACCTTCCCCCGGCCAGTGGAGACTGAGAACCTTTCAAGACAGAATGAGTTCAATATGTGAAGAGAGAATGAAAGAAAAATCCAAACAGGCTCAGAGCAGCAGCAGCCCTCACTGAGAACTGTTGCTGGGAATTCAGCAGAGAAGGAAATGCATGTGCCACAAATAGAAATTCTACTGAGGGGAAAAACCAAGACTCCGTCTGCCTTGTGAAATTCCAACCCATGTCTATTGGAAGCAAGGCCCATGGTGAATCCTTGGCCCTGGGATAAATGCAGAAAGACAGAAAATTAAGAGAAACCTAAGTAAAATGGGGAGCAATTTTCATGAAATGACAAGCTCTATTTGAATTAGATAGCCATTGAGAAATGGAGACAGTCAAAAGGAATGGATATGTTGAGAGAACGCGATCGAGACACACATGTCAGAGAGGTGTCACATTGATTTAGACAGACTGTAATCTTTTTCCCTTTTTAAAAAAACATTGATAGAGTGGATAGTTTGATATCCACTCTGAAACTATCAATTTAACAGCCACTGAAGCACGGAGTAACGAGATGTCAGAGTTCTCCAGTCAGCCTTCAGGCTTGTTGAAAGTTCTACCCATGAAAGAACTGGAAATTGGAGGGAGGGAGGGACAGATAGGCGTTTTTTTAAAAGGAACACAAGGAAGACATCTGAGATTGATCTTTTGCAAGGAAGGAAAGAAGGTCTAAGAGAAGGGAAAGAAAGTCCGGCAGGTTCTAAACCATAATCAAAGGAGATGTTAATCAAGACTACATTTGGAAGAGCAAAAACTTTCATTTATTCCTCTCTTAATTGAGAGTTTTTGTCTATGTATAACTGCATTCTTGAATTTTATCTGGGATTCAGAATGCTATCGAATCTGCTTCTCAGACCAGAAAGCCATAGACAGTTGGTACAAAGTAGGTTAAATAGTCCCTGAAAATTCTAGAAAAGGCTCTGAAGCAAACCTTGCTATTTCTGCAGATAGACTGCCCCTCGTCATCATGTGACAAATCTCAGATAGGGCTGATGCTACAATCTGGCTCTGCAGCTACTGCCCAGTGACAGAGCCCTCTGACCACCTGGTTGCATAGTTACAATCCCAGAGAAATGCTCACAAAGAGAAAGTGAGAGAGAGAGAGAGAGAGAGAGAGAGAGAATCTTAATTCCCCCAGAGAAATCTACTACACACATTGATCATGAAATGCTCAGGAGAAGACTATTTCTTCACTGCCTCTAGATAGCAACAGTTTCAACAGGTTAACGGTGTGACTGGGGACTGAACAACTATGATCCTATCACTCTTCTTTAGTTTGCAAATACAGCTGCCTTCAATCAACTCAACAAATACTTTCTCCAATTTCTATCTTTCGAGAACTCTAGATCATAAGAAAAAGACAAGGGAAGTAGACTGCTAGTCTGGGACCAGATTTTCAATAGCAGTCAATGTCTGGTAGGGTTTAGGGTGGGTCAGATGTGCTTCAGCTCGCTACTGCCTCCAGGGGAATACTCTACTAGTTAATGAGCTTGCCCCTTAACTGTGGGAGGACCTCTGGGCCAAGACATCATTTTAACACTCCCATCCCTGCAAGATCTTTTCAGATCTATGCTGGATGGAAGGAGTTCTTCTGGACTTACCCAAGGCTCCATAAGACCTTTATGTCTTTGGACATCTATACGCTAATCAAAACAAACAAAAATCTAAGGAATATTCTAATCATTGTATGATCCGTATCTTAGGTTACCCTTATTGATTTGCACTGCAACTGAGATCCACATCCAGACATTTACAGATTTGATTTCCTCCCCCTGAGGGTTGAGATGAAACAACTGTGTGTATGGGGTGAGGGGCAGAGAGAGAGAGTATCTAGTTAAGTACTAGACTAGAAAGAACAGAGATTTCCAACTTCTTTATCTTCCTCTTCTAATGATATACACACAACCTAACCCCTCTTAAGCTCACAACATAACATAATTTTTTTAAGATTTTATTTATTTATTCATGAGAAACACACACACACAGAGAGACAGAGAGAGAGAGAGAGAGAGAGAGAGAGAGAGAGACAAAGACACAGACAGAGGGAGAAGCAGGCTCCATGCAGGAAGCCTGATGTGGGACTCGATCCCGGGACTCTAGGATCAGGCCCCGGGCTGAAGGCAGCGCTAAACCACTGAGCCACCCAGGGATCCCCATAACACAAAATTTTAAAAATAACTATTCTTTCCTTTTCCCCATCCTCATTATCATCCTCATGGAATAGTAATATTAGATAGAAAGAGGTGGATTCAAGATATTTAGGAAAGTGATGTAACATGACTTTTATTAAAATTATTGCTAATATGCCAACTGGATGCAAGAGGTGAAGGTCTAGAGTAACTACTAGATTTCCAGCTAGGAAATTGTTTGGATGCTGGTACTAATTACAGAGATTAAGATTACCAAAGGGAAATTGAGTATTACTATGTGACAAGGCACTGGCCTGGTCACTCAGGGTACATCCATGAGCAACATATTAATCCCTGCCATTGTCAAGTTCACAGTCTAGTAAGGGGAGACAAAAAGTAAACAACAAACCTAAAAACTGGATTAAATAGTATATTACAGAATGATAAAGGCTATAAAATAAATAAATAAAATAGCAAGTAAATAAAAATAAAAGGAAATAAATAAATAAAATAAAGGAAAGAAAAAGAAAAAGGAATGAAAGGGGGAGAGGATCCAAAGAAGGGTGTGTGGCGGTTACAATTTTAAATATATAAAGGCCTTTCCAAGGAGATGACATTTGATAAAGAATTCCAGGAAGCTGACAGGAGTTATCCATGTGGATATCTGGGGGAAAGAACATTCCAGGCAGAGAAGCAGCCAGAGCAAAAGCCCTCAGGAGGTAGCATACCTGGCATAGTCCAGGAATAGCAAGGGGATGAGGAGGCATTTAACTGGAGCAGAGCAAATAAGAGGAAGAGCTGTAGGTAGTGGAATCACAGAAGGAATAGGGCTGGGCAGGGAGCAGATCACATAAAGCTTTGTAAAGCCTTGTGGGAACTTTGGCCATTACTCTGGGTGTAATGGGGAGTCATCGTAGGGTTTTATGCAAAAGAGAAGATTTGATTTATGGTTTAAAACAGATCATTCTGGCTTGTTCTATTAGAAATAGACTTTAGATAGAAGGATAGAAGCAGGAAGTCCAATTAAGAAACTATTAAGTAATCTAGGCAAGGGATGATGGTGGCTCAGATCAGAGGTGGTAGTGACCCCCTAGTCTTAGGACAGTACCTGGCAAAGAGGCAAAATCAGTCTGCAATGCCACTGGAGAATGTTAGCATATAAGATTTACCAAACCCATGACCAGTATTCTTTCCCTAGAAACCACCCTCACCCCACCCCTGTCACCCCAGCCCGAATGTAACTCTCTTTCATGCCTCTTTTGTGTCAGTATAATGTCTGGAGTCCTTCGTTCCAATTCCCCACGTGCCTGGCTTTCTAGACTCACCAGAGGACACCAGGGGTCCTTATTTTCCATCTCTTTGCCACTGCTCACCCCTGCCCCAGCCTACCAAGCTGCACAGTTTATTTCAGACCACTCTTCAACCTGCTGACTCTCTAACTTTCTTTCCTGGCCAAGGTATTGCTCACAGTTTCCTGTTGACTCACCTTTTGCTTTCTCTTCACTTTCCCAGGTCTGGGTTAAGCAGGAACTGCATCTTAATCACACTGCGCTTCTCTCCAAGGACCTTCCTGGAGCTGGACCTTATATGCTGTGTCTGTGCTCAGTGATCAGTCTTAGTCAGGGGATGCTTTCCTGGACCTGCTGCTCCCGCTGCAGTGGAGGGTCAGTGTGCCAGCATTCATTAATTCTTCCTCTACTTCCTCCCCCATATGTTCCTTTGTCTGCTTTCTTTCTCCTCTTTTGTCTGAAAATGGTCCTGAATTCCTTTTTTCCCCCTTTCTTTTCCCTTTCAACCTCTGACAGTTTCTGCTTATTCATGTCTCCAGCCTCAAAAATATATTTGTTAACCTTCATCCTGACCTTCCTTTATGAGGACTTGACTTGCCTATTCATCCGCAAGCAATTGCCAAGGAGACTAGATAAGTTAGTGTCTGTATCAAGCTCTTCTGAATGCCTCTTATCAACACCCGGAGTCCTGAAAAATGAGGCAGCGCAGAATGCTGCCTCTCTCCACTTAATGGCAGGTGCCCAGTGAATCAGTAATATCGTCCCTGTATTCCCAGAAGAGGATTAAGGACAATTCAATAATATTTCATCTAGAACTCTACAATAAGCAATGTCACCTTTCCAGAAAACAGCTACAAACCAGGAAGGACATAAAGAGGTCTCAGAGTTGTCAACAAAGGTCACAAACTCTAGGCACTGAGCCGAGGCACTCGACTCACAAGAAAATCACCTGGGATTTTATCATCACCCATCTATGCTTATTTTCTATGTAATTCCAAGAGGTAGGGATCAGATTGCTAATTTTATCAAACTATTAGAAATAACAAATTTAAAGACAGGGCATGGACTACTTAAGGCATAGACTAGAAAATCTAGAGCAGTGAAAAGAAATAGTAGAGTCCAGAAGGGAAAAAAAAAACTGTAAAAGTTAGAATTCAAAGTACAGGGATCCTTGGGTGGCGCAGCGGTTTGGCGCCTGCCTTTGGCCCAGGGCGCGATCCTGGAGACCCGGGATCGAAACCCACGTCGGGCTCCCGGTGCATGGAGCCTGCCTCTCCCTCTGCCTGTGTCTCTGCCTCTCTCTCTCTCTGTGACTATCATAAATAAATTAAAAAAAATTAAAAAAAAAAAAGAATTCAAAGTACACTGAAGTGTGGGGTTTACAGGTACAGATGGCTCTGTCACAGCAAAATATGGCTCAGACTTGAGGTATGATGTTTTGATGTTATGGATCTAAGAGAACTAGAAGAAAGATACCAGGATGCTGCCATAGTTGGACAACAGCAGCCGGGCTGCAACTTTAATTGAGGGGCTTTGATGTCTGGGAAATGATTCCGTGACTCACAAACTATTTTCTCTGAGGTCATGGACCTAGATCTACCTTCCTGGCTCTGCATTCCAGCCTTGACTCAGGTATTAGGGCAGGGGGTGGGGGTGACTGGGTGACGGGCACTGAGGGGGGCACTTGACGGGATGAGCACTGGGTGTTATTCTGTATGTTGGCAAATTGAACACGGATAAAAAATAAATTTATTATTAAAATAAAATAAAATAAAATAATAAAATAAAATAAAATAAAATAAAATAAAATAAAATAAAATAAAATAAAACTCCATCCCCCCTGGTGGTGAAGACAGGGTGTCACTTAGGCCAGCCAGAGATCTGTGTCCCGAGGCTGAACACCGCAGAACCCACAGTGACTTCTGGCACTAACTTCTACACCTGTCCCTTCCGATTCAGCCAGCATACGTTGGGGATCTACCACAAGCCGTCATTGTCGCAGGAACTTTCAGGAAGGTAACAGCTTTTGATCTTCACTGCAACCTGTGAAGGAGATATTGTTATCCCTATTTTACAGAAGAAGCTGAGGTTCATGAGCAGAAGAGACAAGACTGAAATAGTTGTACAACTCAGAACCTGTGGTTACACTATACATTGTTACCCCAATGTGCAGACATAATGTGTCTCCTATCCATACCCCTAAATCACTTGGTTGTTCCAATTCAGAATACATTTTATCCTTTTTAAAGGGCAAAGGGATGTATTTTTGAAGTTTCCTAATATTCTGTTGATTATAAAAATGATTGAAATCCAAAATCTGTAATATAGGTACTCAGGATTAGATTTCAATTCTTCAGGAGAAATTCCCCAGTACTGCTGAATGCCAAAGGACTTACCATTATGTTCTTTATATTTATCAAAGTGTATATTAAACAAACTCACATTTCTGATAAGGAATTATTTTCAGGTGATTCCTAAAGAACACAGCCTAGGTGAGAACAAGGGGCATAGGGTATCGCTTACCTTCCTTGACTGCCCAATGATGCTGCATTTATTCACTGGAGTACTGGCTTTGTTTTTATGCTAATAATGATCAAAATCAGTAAAACACTAAGAGAAAACATTCATACCACTGCCATTGCAGTAACTACCAATTTCATACCTGTATTCAAGGAGTTTTCTCAAAGGCACTTTAATGAGATCGGTTGCTTACATTGATGTAAGCACTAAAAAGCGGCGAGGAAGAGATCTAGGTGTGTCCACACTTTACTAGATTCCTATGGGCATACACATATCCAGACTTGAGCATTTCTCATAATCCAGGCTAGAAATCACATCCTTGCTGATCACCCAGTTGGTCAAGCTCTACATTCCCCCCAGCACTCTTTTTATCTCCTACTGTAATGGATAATGTCTCAGCCTCCCGCGAAGTTTACTCTGGTTAAAGCAGCAATTATTCACATGCTTGTAAAGCAGCTGTTTACTCCACAGTCTGCCCTTAAATCATATCCTCAAAAATATGCTTACCAATTTTTAGGAGAGAGCAAAAGCGTGGCTCGTGATTTTTCCTTCTCAATGTGCACTTCATAAATCATGTCTGTTTTGGTTACCAGTACACACGAGGGAAGTCATATCTTTCTCAGTATGGACAACTTCCCCAGAGACTGGCTTGGAAGAGTGGCCAACGCTAAGGGGCACTGCATAATGCAGATGGTGTTTTCTGCTGTTTGTAAAGCACAGTGACAAGTCATGCATTTTAAGCCATCCCATAAACTCCAAGGAAATGTTTCCTGATCCAACCAAAAAAATGCCCATGAATGCTAACTGAAGCCCCTATCTGAGCATAGTAATCATGAAAACGCCAAAGACAGAATAATGAAATAGAGCAAGATCTTTTATCTTCGTAAATATCCATTCATTTATTCAACTAATATTTATAAAGTAATTACTGTGCTCAAACCATGCTGTTAGGAAATCGGGTCAGGGCACTGGGCAAAGGAGGAAACACAGATGGATCAGTCATTGTGTAGTAATCATGGTCCAGTCAGGAGCACAGAAACCACTCTGGATACTTCCACAGGATATTTATCATAGGGTATTGGTACCACAAGTGTTGGGAGGACCGAAAAGCCCTTTCAGAGAGAAGACTGAGGTGACATAAAGTTACTGATCAGAGAAAGCAGGGCACCTCTGAGCTGGAGAAACCCAGAGAAAAACCTAGAAGCTAGAGGGGGCACTCCTTGGATCTGGGCTCCAACATCTAAGGAGGAAGCACCACGCAGTGGCTGCTCAGGAAAGTAGAAGTGAAGCCTCCGGGGCCAGAGCTGAGATGCCTGAGAACAACGCCCTGCACAGCTGCTGCTGCTGCTCTGAGGAACCACAGGAGGTGGGTTGTGGAATTTTGAAAAGAAGCTGGAGGCTGGAAACAATTGCTGCTGCTGAGGTGATGTGCCATCCCTGGGACATTAATTTCAGAAACATCAAACAAACAAGAAGGAACATGTCCCTTCTCAGTCACTGCCTTCTAGGCTCTTCTCCCAGTGCCACTGATGGTAGAACCTAACAGGGAGCAGTGGGCAAAGCAGACATGTGATTTGCAAAGCCCCGGCCCCGGCACCACAGAGAAGAGTGAGGAGGGGGAATGGGGAGCTGAGCTCAATAGCTTAATAACAGGTACATGTGGCTTCCACCATCAGATCTAACAGAAAAGATAAAACATGGGTGGAAATGTAGCTAAAATTAATAAATAACCTAACATTTGTATAGAAAATGGTGTTAGTGTTCTGTAGGGGATGGACTTATTTCCAAGTGGGTAGACCAGGATGAGCTTTATGGAAGGGTTGGGGTTCCACATCAATCTAGAAACAGGATTAAGTTTAGATAAAGGAAGAGAGGATAAAGAAAACTTGAGGCAGAAGATACAGTCAGCAAAGATGGGATGACTTGAAATCACAGAGAACAACAGATTGAGAAGTTGGTTGGGAAAATATTGCTGAGGGCTTTGAATTTCAGATGAGAGAATGTCCTGGATTTTTGTGGATTTTTAAACACTTTGAATATTTGACTCTGCCAGATTGTGTGACTTCCAGGTGACAACATTCAAATCCAGTTCAGGAAGTCAGAGCATCCCCTTTTCCAGGGTGACAAGAGCCCTCAAGATAAAGTAGCTCCGAAGGTCCCTCAAAAAATCAAATTTGTGACTTTGTAATACTCTATACTGTTCTACTATGCCAAGCTCTCCAGGAGTAGCCAGCAAATTGAAGAAGTGCTAGACATTTCACTAAACTCAGTGTGGTGTTTAGATTATTTGGAGCTCATTTTTGGCATGGTCTTTAGGTGGAGACACTTTCCATTTAAATCTCTGCCCAGCTGCTGCATGTACAATGGCTCAAATGACACACCAGCTGTGTAACAATCATCTGTCATTTCTAAACATGGACAAGAATACCAACAGTTCTGTGAATAAATATATGTATTTTCCAGTTAGGAAAGTTAATACATTGAAGAGTAACTTCGTACAACGTGCCATTAATTACAAATTTGGGATGGTGCTGGGAAGGACACAATCAACTTGGATCTGGGGTTATTTATTTGAATCCTGGTATTACACTGTGGAGTGCAGGTAAACTGGCTCAGAAGGAAAGGAAGAAGAGCCCTCATTTTTTGGAGTGTTTGCTGATTTCTGTGGTGTAAATTCTCCCACCATGGCCAATTTCAAGCTATCAACCTGGTGTCACTAACCACAGAATTGGGAAAAGATGTGAAAAATCGACTCTTCCAAGGCAGTATGAGCTAGCTCTAGCACTTGCTGGTGAATGTTAGAGGAGGAAATGACAAGATGCAGCCAAATGCAAGAGGCCTAGAAATAAAATAAGGATTATAATTTAAGCTTGAGGAAAGGAGAGACACAGAGACAGGCACCAACAGGATTTCCAGAAGTATTGAAAGCCCTTGGGAAAGTGATCACAGGAGAGGACAAGTGACCAAAGATCACCAGCCACAGTTTCTGTCTACCTGGCGGTCTAGCTTGGTCAATTACATGACCCACTTTATTAAGGATAAGCATTTTACCATCCCATAGTCCAGCCCAATATTTTCTATAAAGAACTTGGGAAAATAAATTGTATCAGTTAAAACATCTGAGGCTAAGTAAGACATGTGAATTTTATATGAGAAATGAGGCATATGCATAGCTTCCATTTTTTATTCTGGAGATCAAATGTTTTCACCATGACTTTGAAAGACGACCCATTTCTTTGTACCGAATAGGTTAATAGTACAAATAAATTTGTTCTATACTATTTCTGATGCATGGTGTGACACTCCTATGTAGTTCATTGCTAATGGTCTTGTTCACAAACCTGAGTCTGGTAAAATATTTAATTCAACCGTAAAAATGACTACATTAAAAATTGAATTAATAATGATTAAAATTAAGTATTAACCATTCAATTAAATTTAAAAATAAATCCAGGGACTTTTAATTCTCCTTATGGAGAAAAACAAACAGAGCTAATAAGCCTGACAAATATTTAATAAATATTTAACTTCACATTCACATCCTATATGGAAAAGAAAAAAGTAAAATTTGATATCAGAGGTCATAAAACTGTCCTGTGGCTGAGCTTTTACAATACCCTTGAGTTGAACAAGAATGCTGATGGAGAATAAGCTTGTGTCTTCCATCAAAAAAAGGCATATAAATTGGAGCCAGGAGTCAGAGCATATTTTCAAGATGCCAATGATGTCTAATAATTTAATACAGTTTCTCACTGAAAGCAAAGGACTTGAGTGCTGGCATTTTATGGAACAATATGCCACACTCTACCGAAACACTAACCTGTGAGCACACACAGAGAGAAGTAGCAGCAGCTGTGGCTGAAGCTGCAAAGGCAGGAGGCCGGTAATCTGTCCCTTCCTTGCAAACAATGCAGCGTCCAGCCTCACACGGGAGGATCGCCTTATGCTTACTCTGCCACCTTGTGTGATGCACACATATTACAAGACAAAACATTGACAAACATTTGTTCTTTCAGTTCTTAACATACTGTTTTTCTTCCTTTAAGAAAATGGTCATATTTCCAGGGTGATCTCCACCAAGTCATTTGTGCAGTTGAAGAACAGTGATTTGATTTCTGAGATATTTTTATCTCAGGAGTATTAGCTAATGATGCAAGGGCACAGAAGCTGGCCCACTTAAATACACACACACACAAAGGATAGGCTCCTAAAGTTGTGGGCATGCTTTCTCTGGGTTCAGATGACCCTGGTCCAGGCCACCCTCAGGTGGAGATGACATGGAACATGGGGGACCATGATGCTAATTTCAAGTCTCCAGGAAATTGATCAGTGGGTAACCATCCTTGGCATTATCCTATTTACCCCATCCACCATAGTGCAATCATTGAGGCCAGCGCTGACCCTGCTTCCTTGTGTTTATATATATGCTTAGGAACAGCAACGGGGATTTCGAATAAAACATTCCAAATAACTTCCCTGACCCCTCTGATTCAACATAGGAGGATGGATCTAACAGCCAAATAAATGCTGAGCGCATTTGGAAATTAGAGGATGCCACAGACTGTGGAACCTGCCAAGCAGGAGCATGGTTAAATCTCTCAGACCACCAGCTTGGGGCAAATCTTTACTGATAGCAGGCCAACTATCTTTAGGCTGAACATGAAACCTGTCATCCTGTTCTGAATGGTCTGAATTAATAATGATTACTGAACCATATATACTCTGGTTCCAAAGTAAATGTCAAATTTGAATCCTGGCACTACTGAATTGCTGCTACACTACTCTAAATACAACCACACAGGAGTAATGCTTATTTAAATCATAATACTGGCAAAATATTAACATTTTTAAACAACACTGTTTTCCTTTTTACTTGCTGTTTAAATTACTCCTTTTGATTCTTAAAACCATATCTGCAATCTCATCAGTTATCAAGGACAGTTTGCAATGACCCCCATTAGGTGTGTTAACATGAGCAGAAAGCACTTCTCCAGAAGATGCTGTCTACTAAGGAGAGCTAGTCTCGGCTCTGGGCTCTGGCACCTGTCTGATTTGGATTTGAATCCCACCTCAAGTCTTCCCAACAAATCTGAGTTCAGTGTAAAGGAGAGATAATAGTATCTATGCTGGTAGTTTCTGTGTATTAGAGATAATATATACACAATGCCCAGTGCATTAGAGGCAGATAGTATGAGATTACTCCTAATAGTATAAATAACATTCAATCAAGTGTGGTCAGAAGAGGAATTGCAAAGAGAGGGAGACATAGTCGGAGACCTTAAACATACTATGCCTAAGATTAAATGATATTGATAATGCTCAAATCTTATACTTTGAGATGGCTGAGAAAATAATGTTTTTTTTTCTTTTAGTCTTGCTATCATTTATTGACAAGTATTTAACAGGGATATTATGTTATGCTGTGTTATTTTATATTATGTTGTGTTATACAGAACAGTGAAGTTGTTTATGGAATTCCTACTCAAAGTTTAATGGTATCATAACTGAAAGCATCATGGTAATTTACCGGATATTTATATGATCCTATTGCCAGGGTTGTCTGTGGCAGATCTGGAGTTGTGTTATGTGAGAGAGGATGAGGTTATTGCTTCACCTGACAAATTCCATCTTTCAGAATAATTCCACCAAGCATATTAAGAAAATGATGTAGAAAGAGGTTTTCTTAAGAGAAAGCAGCATTGAGCTGTCAACCTTATTTGCACATGGAAAGAGTGTGATAGTCTCAGCTCCTGATGAGCATTATTTCTGTCCAGTTCAGATATCAGACACCACCTGACCCAAGTCCCCAAAACCCCCAGGACCAGATGTTGCCCCCTCCCTCAGGATTGGGTCACCCACTTAGTTCTCATCCCTGGACCTGCTGCAGATTAGGGGAGGGACCCTTTCTTAGCCTCCTAAGGCACGAGACAGAACTTCCTAAATCCACGTTTTGCAACAACAGTCACTCCTCCCCACCACCAACAAAATCCTAAACACCCTCTTCTATCATGAGCCCCTTGAGAAAAAGTATTTTCCCCTGAAGACATTTCCCTTTACAATATCCCAAGTGCAAATGTCCTTTTCTAGCATTTTAAGAGTCTACAAGTGGAATGTATGGGTGAGGTGAGCGTTGCATACAGCATTCTGCCCTTTGGGAGCTTCTCCCTCAAGGACAAGGACCAGGACTTTGTAGCTGTAGCCTAACCTCAGTATAGGGCCACATGCACAGTAAAGGACTGCTCGTGATTGTTGCTTGAACGGCTAAAAGAATGAACAAACTTCTAGGTTAGGCACAAAGATTTTAATCACTATCAAGGGTTAACGTTTTCTGTTCAGAAGAGTGTTCTTATTTTGCTTACTCTTCCAGAGTGACATCTAGCAATCTTTTAAACAGATTCTGCCACCTGCTTCTATATTTGTTATCACCCATTTCTTTTCTGTCAGAAATCTCTGTGTTATATTTAACTGAGATCCTAAAAGAAATTTTAACATCTCCTGATCAGCATCTTTTAATTAGCATATTGAGCTTCCCTGAATGCCAGAGAAAATTGCAGTATTCATCGAAGCTACTAATACTGACAGAATTGGAAAACACTAGAATATTAAAACAACTGGTGCAAATCAAAAATCAATTTCCAGAGAACCTTTACAAGATAGGAAAACAAGAAATAATGACCAGGAAAAATTATTTCTGTTCGCTTGAGAGAAATGTCTGAATCTTTATGCAAAATGATTAATTATTTTAGAAACCCATGAGGTTTTCATAATGCATATCTACTAATTTGGTAAAGCATGTAATGACATGTGAAATGCTTAGGACATTGCCTGACACATAGCAAGCAAGAAAACATGTTATTACCACCAAAAAAAAAATTTAAGCTTACAAATATTTAAGGAGATGATAGAGACTTAAAAAAAGCATGAACAGGATTAAGGGCTAGACCCATTTTAAAAATTAAAGAATCCCAATTTGTTTTGCCTTTAAAAGTATAATTTAATTTTGTTACCATAATGAGACATCTAACCTGATTCCCACCTGGATAGAAAAATGGAATCAGAAAAAAAGGGGGGGCTAATATTTTAAGGATCTGTACAAATTCAAGAGAAGAACGTCATCAATATAAAGATGAATGAACACTAAAACAGGCTATCTAGATTGGAATATCTGTTCCTAAACATGTTTAAAGATGGTCTTAGTCAGATAACCTGAAAATCCCTCTTTGTAACATTATTTATGGATGACACAGAATCGATCACTATGAGGAACTCTTCCTAATTCTCCATGAAGTTCAAGAAATGTTACGATTGGCATGGAATGAAGCAAAAAGACCCTAAAAGGAATCTTAATTCTTCTCCCTTGTCTAGTCTGGGAAAAAAAAAATATAATCTAAGCATCAAAAAATTGTGTGCACCCGGAGGCAATAGAGATTCAAAGGAATTCAGCAAAAGCTTGGACAGCCCTAAATGCTCTTACTCGTTCTGTTTGGCTTTGAGGAGCATTCGTCTTTGCTGCACCATTTCTGCATTCCTCTTGTCTATCTCACTCTTGTAAGCAAGAAAAGAGATCAAAGTATAGAAAAGTTCTTTTCAGGTGCTTGAGAGAGCAAGAGTCTGTGTTTTTTAAATGATACCTGCCACAGGAATAAAGCATGCCAAAGCGCTGGCTGTACACAATTGTGCTTCCAAGTCTAAGAATGATAACCCCCTAGATTAAGATTAAGCCAACCTGAAAGCTGGGAAGATGGACTCTGAGAATCACTTATTATTGGAGAAGAATAGATTTTTCAGACTCACAATCAAGACCAGTGGATTGAAATGTGGGGCTTGTCAAGTTTGACAGTATCCCTTTAGGTGATATTGGAGCAAAGGTTCTGTACATGTCTTATGTAATTCCAGAGTAGTGGTTCTCAAAGTACAGACTGAGACCAACAGCATCAAAATCACCCAGCAGGGACCCCAGGGTGACTCAATGGTTGAGCATCTGCCTTCGGCTCAGGTCACGATCCCATGGTCCTTGGGGTCGAGGCCCACATCAGGCTCCCAGCAGGAAGCTTGCTTCTCCCTCTGCCTATGTCTTTGCCTCTCTTTGTGTGTCTCTCATGAATAAATAGATAAAATATTTTTTAAAAAATCAGCCAGCAATTTGTGAGAAATACAAATTCTCAGGCACTGTGCTGATCTGTTAGGCCAGAAACTCTGGGAGTAGAGCCTAACAATCATTGTTTTAACAAGCCCTCTAGGTGAATCTAATGCTTGCTGAAGTCTGAGAACCTTTGTTCTAGGGACATGGCACTCAAGTGTCTCTGGAACTATGTTACTAGTCATCCTTGGCCAGAAGAATCATAGGACAATAATTTGCCCATTCTAGTCTATTATAAAGAATGTTGTAGTTCAGAAATTAGGTGTCATGAAGAACCAGGAATGCAAGTGAAATAGTTCAATGGCTGAAATGGATGAATGGTTCTCTATGACTTAAAATATTTAAGATGATACAAAAAAGTCTCAAGAGCTGTGACATGATTTACAATTAATATATGATGCATCTATTATGAAATATAAGCTTCCATATGTTAGAACTGATTTGCAAGCAGGTGACACGATTGTTAGGTAAATCCTGAAATTAAACAAATTGCCTACTAAAACTTATAATTGTTTTGGGAAAAGATAAGGCTACATGCTCTAAATCTTCACTGTATGATCATATCATACAATCAGCAATAGAATTAACAAAGACATATCATACAATTAACATACCATACAGTTAGCAATTGATGCAGAACTTCAGTAGCTAAATTTGACACAGCTAACATTTGTCATGTTATACATAGTTGATGTTGAGTATAGTTGATGCTAGTATCACTGCCCCATTCGTTAAAAAGCTCTATGTGTTTATTAAATAAAATACTGACACTAAAAATAAAAGATACATGCATGGAAACACAGATAAAAGTAAAACATATTTCTGACCACAATACACTAAAACTAAAAGTGATTATATTTTTAAATTAAAACTCCATTCACTGGGAAGAAAATAGAAAAATCTTACAACTGGGTCAAGGAGGAACTCTATGTAAGTAAAGGTAATTTTCTTTGTGTTCATTATAGAATTTGAAGGCTATATGTGGCATGTTCTTAAGTAAAATATACACTCTAAGGTACAAGTAAAATTTGCTAAGGGGACTGTGTGGTTTACTAAGCAGCACGTTATTGAAATAAATTATTTCCCCCAGAGGAGCTGAAACTGAAGAACAATGAAAAGACTGATGAGATGGTTCTCTATATACTTTGATATCATGGTCAGAGAAAACAAGCAGCCCTTTAAACATAAACCTCAAAACCCCATTTACAATATGGAAGACAGGCCCTGAATTGTAGATGTTGGCTTGCCAGGAGGTAATTGCTCACTGGGACACCCTGCACGGAGTGATCTGTGGTCAGAAGCAAGGTTCCTGTGTTCCTCCTGAGCCAGTTAAGTGTTTCCTATTGTCAGATCTCCACACTTGGGGCCACTTGTTCAAAAGAACCACTGCTTGCTTTCATTCTTTTGATCCATTTGAGACAGCAACTTTAGAATCCCAAGAATAGAGACCAATCTGTGTTTCCTCTCCTTTTATTCCCTACATAAGGTAGTGCAAATGATAGTCTCAGTATAGGTCATCTTGCTTGCAGCCACCTGCCAATGGTGGGGGCTTCAATGACCTGAACATTTGGGATCCTGCAGCTGTTAAGACTGGCGTGGCAATTAGTGTGGATGCAGGGTTTTGTCTAGCCTGTGACTACCACTGGGAGGGAAGTGATCAGGCTTTGCAGCTCATTCCAGCAAGGAGTAGAATAAGACAGATGTGTTCTGACCTCTATAAAGGAAAGAAAACTTTCCCTCTACCCTCCTAGGGTCCCTGGCTGTACCTAAAAATTAAACTGACAAGACAGATTAACATGAGAAAAGCACACAAAGGTATTTAATATAAGTTTTCAGTGACATGGGAGCCATCATAAGGAAATGAAGACTTGATAAAAGGGTTAAGTCTGAGCCTTTTTCAACTAGGCTTGATGAAGAATGGCAAGTCTTGGGAAAACATTCTAGGACAAAGGGTATGAGCTAAGGGTATTAAACTGGGGGAAATTAGCAAGGATTGTTGCTTGTGATTCCTCCCAGGATCCCTCAGTCTCCTGAGATAAAGGAGCTCTTTTCTTCCCCATATAGAGAGGGCACCTCTCACCAGAGGGTCTTGTGATCTGCTTCAGGGGAGAAGCAGGAGGTCAAGGAGTCCTTATTGCTTTGCAAGGAATTGTTTCTCAAATTCCTTCTGCTTAAAATATCCAAGATCCATATTTTGGGCTGGCATATTCTGATTCCCTTCACCCTTTTTATTAGTTTCCTGGGACAAGTATTGAAGTCTATGCAGGTATAACCTTTTTAAAAATCTTAAGCAGGAAAATCCCTGGGTGGCTCAGTGGTTAAGCATCTGCCTTTAGCCCAGGGTGTGATCCTGGAGACCCAGGATTAAGTCCCACATCGGGCTCCCTACAGGGAGCCTGCTTCTCCCTCTGCCTTTCTCTCTCTCTCTCTCTCTCTCTCTCTGTTTCTCTCATGAATAAATAAATAAAATCCTTTTTAAAAAATCTTAAGCAGGGTACAAAGTGAGATGTTTTTCTATAACTTATTTATGGAGATATTTGTATCAAAGGAATAGGCAGGCAGAATTTCAAAAGAAAAGAGCAGTTTTACTTAATTGTTCAGACTGCAGCCTCCGGAGCCAGACCCAGTGGGTCCACGTCCTGACTCTCGCAGACCTCTCTGCACCTTACTTTTCTCATCTGTGAAAGGGTGAATAGTACCTATAGCACAAAACTGTTACAAGATTAATTAGATTAATACTCACAAAATGCTTAAAGTGATGCTTGACACATAGTAATTGATTTATCAATATTTGTTAAATAAATTTAAAGTGGCTTTAAACAGACACTTTGAAGGTCGTAGCTGTTTTTCTCTCTCCGAGCAGGTAAGGAGTCAAACTTTTACATGAGGCACAGGGATTTCTTTCTTTCTTTTTTTTTTTTTTTAAGATTTTATTTATTTATTCATGAGAGACACACACACAGAGAGAGAGAGAGAGAGAGAGAGAGAGAGAGAGAGAGGCAGAGACACAGGCAGAGAGAGAAGCAGGCTCATGCAGGTGCCTAACATGGGACTCCATCCTGGGACTCCAGGATCACACCCTGGGCTGAAGGCAGACACTTAACCACTGAGCCACCCAGGCATCCCAGGCCCAGTGACTTTAGGGGATTTTTCCTGAGATCTCCAATAGACCAGAAAGTAATATCAAAATCTTATTTTGATACAACAAAATGGTAATAAAATGCACTAAATTTTATAGAATTCATAGATCAACTCACAGGCAATTTTATAGTCAAGTGTTCTTATTGTTTAAAAAATAGAAAAGAAGGGGAAAAATAATCAAATTAATAATTTAGGCAAAGAAATACAAGTGGCTTCAGAAAACAGAAAAGTATAATAATAGTAAATTCAAAAGAAAAAAGAAAAATAGTAGAGCTAATAAATTTGAGCATAGCTCTTAAAAAAGGCAGAAACAGCACAATTAGAAAAAAGAATACATAAAAAAACTAGTACAGAAAATATTTGAAAATTATAAAGTATACTATAAATAATTATAAGCAAATAAATTAGGTAATCCCAACAAAATAGACAGTTTTCTGGATGAAAAGTATAAATTACCAAAACTGACCTAACAATGAAAAGAAAAGCTGATAAGAGCAATACTGGGGAAATTACTGATATGGTTATTAAAGAATATCCCTATAAAAGTTTTCAGGCCATTAACCAGGGAATTATTTCAAACATTCAAGAAGCAAAGGATTCCCATATTGAATATAAACAGTTACTATATTGAGAAAGATTAGACAGTATTCACATCATTCAATGGAATGAATATATATCCTTGATACCAAAAATTAATGACATTAACACAAAAATAAAAATCATACACAAATTTCACTTAAGACTGTAGATGCAAAATCTCTAGTTACTATAAAACACTAGCAAAGAGAATCCAAGGAGTACTGAAAAAAAATCCACCGATTCCAAGCAGTTATTATGCCAGGATTTTAAAGAGGTTTCAATCTTTTTTTTTAAATTTTTATTTATTTATGATAGTCACACAGAGAGAGAGGAGAGAGAGAGGCAGAGACACAGGCAGAGAGAGAAACAGGCTCCATGCACTGGGAGCCCGATGTGGGATTCGATCCCAGGTCTCCAGGATGGCACCCTGGGCCAAAGGCAGGCGCCAAACCGCTGCGCCACCCAGGGATCCCCAAGAGGTTTCAATCTTGAGGAACTTTTTATTAGATCCTATTAGTAGGCTAAATAACAAAAACTAAATTGTTTAATAGATACTTAAAAGACACTTAATACTCATTCCTGTTAATGACATTTTTCCAGAAAAATAAATGGCCACTTCCTTGACATTATTAACAAAATCTTTTCCAAATTAATTCCAACATTATATTTCATGGGGTATATTACAGGATTTCTCCCAAATGGGAGTTACTCAGAAATACTACTCTCTAATATGTTAATATGCACAGTTCTAAAAAAGGTATAAGGGATGGGGGATGAGGATTCCTTGTCCAAGTAAGTGTGGGAAATACTGAGTTGAATAAAGTTTAAACATATTTCTGTTATTAGGACTTCCTGAAAACATTAACAGGACACTGCCAATTGCAAATCTTAATGGATTGCAACCTTTTTTTTTTTTTTTTTCTCAAAGCATAGTCCCCTCAGAACAGTTTGGGAAACATCATCCTAGAAAAATTCCTTTTATAATCAAATAAATCAAGAATGCCTATTATCTCTATTGCTACTTATATTGGTTTGGAGGTTCTAACTATAAAAGAAGGATGATACAAAAGCACACAAAATAGATATGAATATTAAACAAATATGAAAAATATAGATTATATTATATAATCATATCACATAATTATCTACAATTATATAATCTATAGCTATTCTAACATGTATATATTCTCAATAGCAATAAGGCACATAAAGCTTTATGCAAGTTCTGGATAAGAAAAGTAGACTATTTGAAAAAATATAAAAGTTTACAAAAATAGAAAGTATTTTAGTAAATGAACAGACCTACAATATTCCCAATTGAGAAGGCTGAAGACTACAATCAAAAATCTTACTTGTGGGAAGCCCAGGTGTCTCAGCGGTTTAGTGCCGCCTTCAGCCCAGGGCATGATCCTGGAGACCCAGGATTTAGTCCCACATCAGGCTTCCTGCATGGAGCCTACTTCTGCCTCTGCCTGTGTCTCTGTCTCTCTTTCTCTGTGTCTCTCATGAATAAATAAATAAAATCTTAAAAAAAAAATTCCACTTGCATTAGCAGGAATTTACATGGGTGACCTTCAGTTTTACCTGAAAAATAAAAAGTGAGATGAGATTTTCTCAAACATTGATAGTATGATTTAAATTAGTAAATTCTTTTGGGAAGCAATATGAAAAAGCAAGTCAAAAATCCTTAAATAAATCAGCCCAGAAATTCCACTTTGGTGTTCTAGCCAAAGAAAATAATATAAAATCTGGAAGTGTTATACATGCAAAAATGATCCACATTTCACTATTTATAATGACAAAAACTGGAAAGAGCCTAAGTGATAATAACTACCATTTCCAGATCACACATTTACTAAATACATGGCAGATTTTACAGATAGAAAAACTGAGGCTTAGAAAGGAGATCACAGAGCAAAAATTTAATTGAGTCTGTCCCCATGCCCAATTTCTGGGCAAAGCCCATGCTCACTTTACCTTCCCATGCTGCTGCTGAAGCTATAAAAACAAGGGACTACTTAAACAATGTCTTTCATTTATTCTTCAAAGTATCCTAACCTTTCCCAATTAAAATGTGAAGATTTTGTAGTAAAATGGACAGTGTTCATTATATTGTGAAAGGTAAAGAAGCTATAAGTGTACATGTACACTGCAACAAGAAGAAAACCCACATACCCAGAAAAAAAGACTGGAAGAAAACATAGTTCTAGTAGTTTTTTGTTAGGGTAATGACTCTATGGATAATAGTTATTCACTTGTTTCCAATTTGTTGATAATGTAGTTATATTAATTTTATCATAAAAAGGATAAGCTCAAAAACTGAAAAAGGAGCAAGAGAATTTTAACATACAGGAATAAATTCTGTAAGAGAGAAAGAGCGCTGTGTCTAATACAAAGTTTGTTTCTTTCACAGCACCTTCTATGTACTGGCACATATTGTGAACTAAATAAATACGTTGTGATTAGATTGAAGCATATCCACATAGAACATTTAGCTTTTTGCAAGAAACTGAATGCTTACCAAATGGCATTGGACAAGAAACAAAAAACCTTATCTGATTGAAATTACAAGGGAGATAGGAAAAATACAGTATACACTTTGAAATTTGGCTTCAGCATCATAATCTATTGATTTTATAATGTCCAGAGCAACTAAATGCAACAAACACATAATGCGCTATGCAGTATACTGTCTGAAGTTACTTTGGTCATCGCCTAAATTTCAGAGAAGAGGTAAGAGACACAGAGACACTATCAAAGAAAATTGATTTTTTACAGCTAATAACCTGTGCTTGGTGGCAGAACACAGTATCAAAATCACCATTCTCTGTTGAGATAATTTCAGCAGCCTTCCCTGCTGTTCCTGCAACACTCCCACAGCTCTCCATCTGCTGCCAGCCTCCTCCTGCTCCTAGAGGTTCTGATGACCACACAAGTAGGGTTCAAAACATGACCCAGTAATTTGTATTTCATCTTTGATCCTCAGCACCTTTTCCACTGTAATACAGAGATTAAAGTCTCAGGAAGGTAAAAGTGGTGACATATCTTTCAGGGAAATTGAATTTTTCCTACTAGAGGTGAGAACACTTAAGAGGACACTTTATCCCCAATACAACATTTCTCCTACTTTAGGAAAACAGTTTGGCCAGGAACTGAAGAAACATACTCTGGATTCAACTCCCAGCTCTGTTTCTAGCAAAGTTATCTATTATCATGCAAATATTCCTGAGTTAGATGCAGTAAACCCAGCGTCACTGAACTCTAGAGAATGGTCTTAACATCTGGATTAAAATTCACTTAAAATACAGAGGCACACCTGAACCACAGGTAGCTGCTAGCAGGACCCTTGAGTATAAGCATCCCCCAGTACCAAAAATAAAGAGAGGGCACTGGAAGGGCCAAATGAGACAACCCATGGGCTCTTCGTGTCTTCTTCATTCTTTAGTTAACCTTCTAGTTATTAGCATTCACTGAGCAGCACTGTCCAGGCTGAGATTTAAGAGACATAGAGTAATGGGAGAGAGAGCCCCCATTAAAGAGAGAAAGACATGTATAGAGTACCATACAGAGCAATGTACCCCAAAGTCCTCACTGAGAAAAAACAAGACATTCCAACTGTGTGTATAGTAAAACAGGTGGTACTCTAATAAATCTTTGTATTTTATCTTTGAAAACAAAATGATTCAAAAATTGCAAAAACTAACCAACTGTATGCCTGACACCAGACAAGGCAGTGGGGAAATAAAAATAAGGGTTTACTTTATTACTTATTTATTTTATTTAAAACTTCATGAGTTTTCAGAATTTAGTTAACAAACAAAAAATGGAAGTTATACCAAGAATCAAGGGAGAAACAAACAGAAACAATGGATCGGATAGAGGCCAAGAAGATTTTGAATATACTTTTTTGAAAAATCAGGATCATTATGAGTCATGACATTCTCCCATGACTGTCACCAGAAGTATCTTGATAAGAGGACTAATAATCAAAGTTATTAGTGTAAAGTACCTATTATAGATTTCTGTACTTACTAATATTTCTCGTCATTCAAGTAGATATTACTTTTAAACCTTCTATTCAAATAGTATCTTCATCCTCCTCCTTTCTCCTGTTCCTTCCTCTTCTGATCGATGTGTCTTTCCTCAGTTCATTCCCTCCTTCCCAAGACTACTGCTCCATGAGGCTGACATCACTCAAGTGTTGACCTGTTAAGCAGCTCCCATCGAGCATAAATCATAAGTAACAAATAGATTTAGTCCTTCCAGAAGGTATTGACATCCCAAGTTTCCACCAACTCATTATTGACCTCAAGGACAGTGGTCTTTAGAAGGATCTATCATAGAGGCACTTGGGTGGCTCAGTTGGTTAAGCATCCCACCTTTGATTTCAGCTCAGGTTTTGATCTCAGGGTTGTGAGTTCAAGCCCCACATCAGGCTCCATGCTGGGTGTGGAGCCTACTTAAAAAAAAAAAAAAAAAAAAGAAGTAACCATCCTAAAGCACATGAAATTCAAAGAACCCCTGCTATTTAGCCATATTCTCTGAACATCAGCCTCTCCAGCCCTACACCCAAATCATGAGCTTTGTAAATGATTTTACACCTTTGTTAGTGGCTTAAATTGGAAATCATGAACTAGTTGGCTTCTAGTAAAAATCTAGAACCCCAAATTAGCTCAGTGCAAAGTTGACATCTAAATCAGAATTCTCCCCCTGTTCCGGGTCTCTTCCACTATGTTTCTTTAATTTCTTCACTGATGTTAACTTCGTTTCTAAATGAATGTAAAAGTTCCTACTCCTCACAAACTGTAAATTCAAACTCAGAGTGTAAAGACCTCAGAGATTCTCAACTTCCCTTGTTTTTTTGAGTTTCACTTTTTTTTTTCAAAACAAACGGTACTGGAAATTAAATTGGCTTTTTTTTTTTTAAATTTAAAATCCCAGTGCAACTCAAACTGAAGAAAAGAAACTATTAGTACTCAGGTAACTCAGAAGCCACATTTGCAATCAACAGAAAAAGCAAATTACTATTGTTTGCCTGGTCAAGTCTGGTTTAATAGGATTTTCCAATACATAAATTAGAGATCATGAAGAGCAAAAGTAGCAGGTGAAAGAGACGGATGTGCTTCAGGATCTGTAATCTGCATAACTCTGCTCTAGAAAATTAAGACAATTGTAAAGGAGTAGCAAGAATGGTGTTAAAATTATTTATAAAATAAATATAGATATACAGCTGTATAGATAGCATTCTTCCAGTGACCTAAATGCTGCACTTAAAATTGTCATCCAGAAACACTTCCAAATGATCCCTAAAAATAAACGGTAACTTTCACAAGAATTTGTGAAGAGAATGAAATGTAAGATCTTAAGCAAACTGAGCCCGGATTGTCCCAGCAAAGAAAAATGGCCTCCCTGTGCCTCTTGAGGAGCTCTTGTGTGATTACATATGATTACATAAATGAAAGTTAAGGGTAATATGCAATGCTCTCTCTCAAGCCTTGTAATGGACCTGCTCAATTAGAAGATTCTGGGTAACTGATCCAAGAGCAGCTATAATGTCAACACAAGAGAAAAGTGAAGATGTCCTTAATCTAGCTAAAATCTTCAAAACTCTGCAATCACACTGATGAGAAGATATAACTTTTTCATTTTCTCAAAAAGAAAACATAGATATTACTTTTTCCCCATATGGGACAAAAAGGAAGTGGGATCTATACACTTTCCATAGATTCCCTACATTTATCTTCTTCTCTTTCTCCATTGGCCATGTTGAGAGCAGGAGCTCAGTAGGAAGCATACACCTCCAAGTTTACATGAAGGACTAAGTCAGGCAAAGAAGATGCTTTTAATTAAGAACCAAATGGTACCTGTAATTACCTCCAACGTTATAAATAGGATGAATAGACTGCCTGTGGCTTAAACTGGAAATCATGAATCAGAAAGGTGGTTACCACAAAGTTGATATGAATTTCTGGAGCCATCTAGAGGGGAAAGAAGGAGAAGGGGAGGAAGGAACAAAACACCAGACTCATTTTCTGAGCACCATTGTATGACAAACACTCTGCTACATGCTTTACACAGATTATGTGTTATGATGGCATGCCTCTACAATACAGTTCTAAAAAGATAGAAAGGCCATTCGAGTCTTTAAAAATCAATCTAAATGGAAGAGTATGATTTCATTAAACTATAAAAAGAAATATGGGTGAAAAAGGCACTTCTTTTTTTCAGAATTGTTCAAGGTGATTTTTTATCTACTGATAGGTATTTGATAGGCCCACTATTTGGAAAGACATTATTATTATTACTTTTAAGTATGAAAATTTTGCAATTGTAGTTTGGATTTCTGGGAAATCACAAGCCTTTTAGTTTGAATCCTTACAGAGGCCATGTGAATTAAGGATCATTGCTGCCACATGTGTGCATTTCACCTTAACTGACATAAAGGTAGATATGGAAGAAAAATTGCCTATATAAATATTGCCCTATATTTTAAAACCGATAATATCTACAAAAGCAATGGTTCAAAAACATTAGATTTATAGGGGTCCCCTGAGCGTATGTGCATGTGTGCACATCAAGTTCTATTGAGGCCGATTTGCATTAGGAAACACACCATGTGATTCTGATATAGATAGCTGGGCTCACACTTTAAAAAAAAACATGCCCCTAGAGTTTAGTGGTTGACATGACAGGATAACGCTGACCATAATTATTCTTATAGTCTGAAGACTGCTTTCCTGCTAGGAAGTCAACTTAATCCATGTTGGTTGAACCACTCATTGACCCAGTGAAATGAAGGCTGACACAAAAGGTTACAAAGTAAGCTGTAATGAAACCTAAGTCATAACAACCTAAAATTTGGCTACAGACCCCCCCTACTCACCCCAACTTCAACCTAACTTTTTGAAAAGAACACCATGTATATAAATAGCTTTTATTAGAGCCTCCAGCTGTGACAAATTATTATTTAGCAACAAACTTGGAATTCCATGTTCTCCAGGGCTGCTGAGGAGTGGACAGTAGATCAAGGTCAGAAGCTTTCTGCTGCAGCAAGCCACACCTGTACTCACAGTGTGTCCTTTTGTCTTTCTTACTCTTTAGTTTGGCTAAGACTAGCTGTTCCATAATATCTTCATTGTTCTTCTTCTTTGTGTCCGGCTCTTCTGGCAGTTTGAAAATCTCTCTCCTTACTCTGCTGATCCCTGTGAGCCAACTAAAAATGTTCATGCTCTACATTTGGCTTTCTATTGTCTTAAAAGTCTCCCTTCTAAAGACAGGAATAGAAATTTCAAGAAGTGCATACTTCCTGGCAAGAATGTCTGCCACCATCTCAAGACAGCCTCCTCCTGCCCTGCTGACTCCTTTCGACAGCGCCAGTGTTGCTTTTCAGACTCATGTCTGTACACTCATGATTCAGTGAGCACGCCCTTCACATCAGCTCTAATGGAAAGCAGGCTTGTGCCCTGAGGAGATAATGGGCCAGCCCACCTGAAGAAATAAGCCTTCTAAATGCCTGAGGCAAATTGGTACCTGCCCAAGAAACCTCTCAGCAGGTAACACTGGGGCAGTCCCACCCAGTTAAATCAGACACGGTCCCTGCATTTCTACCCACAGTTTTTTTTTTTTTTTTTACCATTCTTAAACTTCAGAGAAGTGGAATATATTCCAGCTAAGCTTATCTGGAAACTCTTGACTTTCATCTTCATGGAAAGAAAAGGATTTTGAAAAGAAAATTTAAATGAAACTTCAAACCTCATTAACCATCCCTCCGGGGGCAGGCTACTGGCAATGAATCACAAGACTACCCTGCCTAATGGGAAATGTAAGCTGACTCTGGACTTGAAATCTTAGAGCCAACCTGGGCTGGCCGCTCCTGCTGTAGGTGAGAGGTGCTGGAGCTGACAGTTTGTGAGTGGGTTCCTCTGTGGTATCCAAAAGGCACCTTTAATGGGCAAGAGGAAAACTGGTTTTTATCACTCTGCCAACTCTTTCTCTTAGAATTATTTGTATTTATCAAGCGTTTCCATTTTATGTAAGTAAAATGAAGAAATAAAGTCTTTCTTTACTTTCTGCAACAAATGAATTTCTGTGACCTCTGACCTTCCAGTAAATTGCAGCAATGTTGAGGAAGGTCAAAGAGTCAAGAAAAGTAAGTCCTGATTACGTTAAAAAATCATGCACAGAGATGCAAGGAAGAACAATTATAATACCAACTTCCATAGTATTTCTTCAGTTTTTTTTTCAGAGAAACTTCACATCTATTATCCTTTCAGTGCAAGCATCACCCTTTCTGCCCTGAAATATTTTTCAGGTATTAAAATGCAATTGTAATTATTTCTCTAAGACAGACTAAAAAGAGCAAACTCCAGTGTGCTCCCTCGTAATATTTCTCTCATTTAAACTAGATTTAACAGACTTCATGGGCTTATTGGGAGAAAACACAATAATAATCCTCCCTTTCTTTCCACAATTACCAGCACTGAGTTTCTGCAACCAGTTTTCTATCTCCTGTTTTCACCAGCTTGTCCCACAGACAACCTATCTTTTCACAGTCCAGCTTCCCAGCTATGCCCATGTCCACTTCATTGTCAAAGTTCACCTTGAATTTCCAAACACTTGCTCCCTTACAGGCTTTGCTATATTTTTACAGTCATGGTAGACACATTAATGTGGGACAAATAAAATAATTAGAATAATAATTGTTACTATTTTTTAAAATAATTATTTATTTTAGAGAGAGCATGCACATGACTGGGGGAGGGGCAGAGAGAGAGGGAGAATCCCAAACAGACTGCACTGAGCACACAGCTGGAGGCAGGGCTTGATCTCATGACCCTGAGATCGTGACCTGAGCCAACACCAAGAGTTAGATGTTTAACCAACTGAGCCACCCATGCTCCCCTCTTACAATTTTTGAACACTTAGAGTATGCAAGCTGTGTACCATGCACTCAAAACTACCTGGTAAAGTAACCACACATAAAAGTAGGACATTGCACTCATTTCTTAACCAATGAAACTACAGAGGGGTTCAGTGACTTGCCCAACTTCATATTGTCAGTAATCAAAAAACTAGTGACTCAAAATAAGGTGTGTTTGGTAATAATGTCCATATTCTTAACCATTACACACAATTTCATGAATAGACAGAGGATTTCTCCCTCTTCTCATTTGCAACCACTTTTCTTAGATTTGACATTACTAGCAAGGAAGAAAACATACATAGCATGGCATTTGACAAGGTTTTTTTTTTTTGTTTTCAACCATGGCCATGATTACTGCAGCTGCCGGTGCTGCTGCTAGCACATCTCTTAATTACTCAAATGCTATTAATGTCTTTGTTAATTTCAAGTTTTTTGAACAATAATATTCAGTAACACTTTAGCACAATTAAATGTGCCTATGCAAACACTCAACAAATAACAGTTTCAGAGATTCTTAAGAATAATGACTGATATGAAATTGGCAAATCTTCATAGAAAGCATCCATTATAGATGCCTACATTTGATTTTGATGTTTTTCTGCATGCATTTTTCTGTTGTTATGTGTTTTGAAAGTTGTCTCACCCTCACTCTTGTACCTAGACAGTGTTTTGCCCACAGTGGAAGTTCAGCAAATATTTGATTTGACTTGAACCATTAGAGATACATTCATTCTCTAAAATGTATAGCAGAGTGAAATAATCTATCCAGTGAGCTGTTAATCTGCTAAACTATCAATTAAGGGCACAGCCATCCATAACAGCAACCATTAAAGACTATTAAGTCATTTATCTTGAAGTCTTGAAGCAGATTGAAGCAGATTTCTTTTGGCAGACTTGGACAGCTCAAAGCATCTGTGATATGAGTGAATAGGTCAATAATCCATACATTAAATAGTCACTAAGTACTAAAACTTTAAAATGATAGGCCACTAGGGCTAAATAGTTTCATTTATGAATATAAAATTCACTTTCAAAAGTCTCTAGATATGAATTTCCATGAGAGACCACTCAAGATGTACTGAGAAAGGTATGTGTTCATTCATTTACTCCCCAGTATTATTAAGTACCAGCCATAGCGATGTGATACAATTTATGAAAGATACAAAAAAAGAATGTTGTCCTTAAAGATCTTACCATCTAGTAGAAGTCTTACCTAAATTCTTATCCGAAGTCTTATCATATTATAACAATTATAAATCCATACTGTAAATCACAGAGTGGTTGGAAAGAATGCCTACTATATTGAAGGAAGTTAATGTACCACCGGAGTTGAGGTTGGCTTGGTGACAAAGAACCACAAAGACTTTAAGGACCAAATGATTAATAGGAACTCACCTGAAATGAGAGGATCACACAGCAATAGCAGATGCAGGATGTCTCCTCGCAGTTTCCTAAGGCCCCACCTATTCCCCCCAAATTGCCCATAGCTACCAGTGTCATTGTCCAAGCAAGATGGGGACTTGTCAGTTCCATATAGCTTAATTTTGCATGGTATCAACATCCTTTTATACTTAAAGGCTTTTATACTTATGTAGTATAGTAAATTTGCCATTTATGCATTTCCATTTAAGGGAACATTATAAGTGGGCTTTATAATTTTCCCACTTCTCATGTCAATCTCAATATTAGTAAAAAAATACCCCTTTAGCTGGAGTGATTAAGGATAAGTGCATTCATTCCCCTGCCTCTGCCCCCAGCTATGTGGCCTCTAAGAATTCCTGATCTCCACATTGAGGTAGTTAGTAGAAAGTGTCATTAAAATTTAAATTAAGAAACTAGAAAGAATATAGATCCAAAAAGATCTTGTGGATATAGGACAGTGAATACAAGACAACAGAATTATGGAATGCTTTGTGTTTTGCAAAAACACAAAGATATGGAAAGTTAAGATATATACACATTAAAATCTGACCAAGTGTAAAGGAAATTCAGTTAAGAATAAACCCTGGACTTACAATTCTAGCAATACCTCAGATAAATATACTAAAAGTTCTTTTTCAAATGAAAAATCTAGAAATGCTGGATAAAATATAATGAACAGCCAATGAAACATATAGCTAAGATCATAAAAATATAAAGGAAATACCTACAGACCAGGGAAAAAAGAGAAAAGATAACTGAAAACCAGTATAGTAACATAATGTGAGATTTGGCTTCCTTGGACATTTGCTCTTATCTATAACATAATTTAAGGTTTACTTTGCTTTTAACAACAACCTCTGGGGAGAACCTAAGCACTAGTCCTTAAACTGAATAGTAAGGCAACTTCATAAAGCCTGTATCCTTGAAAAGCTATACTCCTGGTGAAAAAGTAGGCATTATCTAGAAAATAAACTTAAAGAGATTGCTCCAAAATGCAACACAAAGAAACAGAAATTATGAAAGAGAAATTAAGAGATATGTTGAACAGAATGAGAGGCTCCAACATATGTTAAGTTGGATTTCTAGAAGAGAATAATGAAAATGGAAAAGAAATTTGTAGAAATTATGACTGAGATTCTCCAAAATTGAATTTGTAGCTAAATGAATCCTATGACTTAAATACATTAAGTAATCACTCAAAAAAGGTGTATATAACTTCCAAACCAGTGGGGATAGAGAATGAAACAAGCAAAAAACTCAAAAGGATTCAAAAGTGGCAGAAAAAAAATTAAAATATGAAGCCAAAGGAGAAAACAAATTGAAAATATAAATAATAATAAATGTAAATGGCCTAACCTATTCAGTTAATAGGCAAAAACTGTTAGATTGTATTAAAAATAAATACAGCTTTAGGCTTTGAACAAAAATCACATAAAACATAAGGACTCAGAACTATTTAAAATAAAATGCTAGAAAAAATAATATGTCACTCAAATACTAGCCAGAAGAAAGTTAGATTAATACCAGAAAAAATACTTTAAAAACCTTTTTAAGGGATAAGGGAAAATTACTATATAATAATAAAACTTTTTATTCACAAGAAGGATTTATCAATTCTAAACTTGTAAGCATCTAATCTCAACATGTATGAAAGAAAAAAATTTTGACAAAGCTGCAACAAGAAATTGACAAATCCACCACAACAGTAGAAAATTTTAATATACCTCTTTCAGACACTGATAGATAAAGCAGACAGAAAATGAGTAAAGTGATAGAAGATTGGAAAAAACTATAAATAAGTTTAGTTTAACATATATAGAACTCTTTGCATATAATAGTTCAAAACTAAAGATACTTTATAATAATTAACCACATACTGTGCCAAAAGCAAATCTTATCAAATATCAAAGAATCATTATAATAAAGTCTGTGTTCTCTAGCCACAGTGCAACTAAATTAAAATCAATAGTTATTAATCAATAACTATAGAGACAGAAATCAGATCAGTTGTTGCTGGAAGCTAAGGGATAGAAGATTGATCACAAAGGGGCATATGAGAATTTTATGGGGCAAATAAGAAATAAGCCATATTTGATTTTGGTAATGGATTCATGACTATATATTTGTCAAAACTCATCAAACTATACACCTCCTAAAATAGGTAAATTCTGTTGGGGGATAATGGTAAAATATTCCTCTTTTGCCATCTTGCTGATGTCACTCTTCTCAAAATATTTTTCTAATACAAAATAAAAGTCTATAAATGTTCTCATCTCAGTTATAAACCTAGAAACAAAACCTGAAAAAATAAATTATTGGCAAATAAATCCAAATACTTTAGGTTTTTTTTTTTTTTTTTAATCATTGCCAAGTTAGGTTTGTCCTGGAAATACCAGGCTAATGATTCAATACACCCATTTTTGCTATGAACATACATCCTTTGGAGCCTTCTTTTTTCTGAGCAGTACTTGAGAAAAACCCTCCTGAGTTTTTTTTTATAAAAATTACCATAATTTATTCTTTCTTATTATAAAATCAATGTTTATTTTAGAATAATTATAAAGTTTATATAAGCAAAAAAATTAATTACATAATAATCTTGCCACTCAGAAACCATTTCCATATTTTTCCCTGTTTATATGCTCCTGTATTTCCTGCTTAATTTTCTTAATTAATTTTTAAAAATTGGCTCTGTAAAGTGACCCAAATGATCTATTGACTTGGCATCATATATATTTACATATCTATAGATATCTACACTTAATCCCTAGAACATAAGAAAATAATCCCATGCCAATAATATACAGTCACAGTAACTTCCATACTCAGGATGCCACCATCTTGAAATTCTTAATAATTTTATCTGTGTGTTTCATCAGTGAACGTTTTATCAATGAATGATGAGACAATGAAGCATGTACTGAGGCCTCCCACCACTTACTGCTTCTTGATCTACCCAAATAGGATTCTCAGCTGTATGCTCCCTGTCCCCCTACCTAGTAACTGCTGCTGCCCACTGGCCCCAGCCCTCAGGGATAGCTGAAGATGGACAATTAGCACCACATTGCAGGATAGGGCACAGGAGAATTGGGAGAGTCTACACTTACCCTCCAAGTTTCCCTGGGCCTGAGGGAGCACAATAAAAAGCAAATTAAAAAGTAAGTCAAGACAGAGTATGCAAAAGAAAGGAAAAAGCCATGTGCTTGCTGTCTGAAAAGAGATCTACATTTTATATTGTACTAGACCCCACAAATTATAGTAGTAGTCAGCCCTGTATACCTTATGCACTCACCCTCCTACTTCTTCCCTGCCCACAAAGTGCCAGGTATACTAAATTTTGTTTCACATTCAAACAAGACAAGCTCATGCTTTTCCCTGCTGCTATACACATCATTCCATCTGCCTATATCCCTCCTACATGGGCCTTCTCTGACCACTGACACTCCAGAGCTACATGAGGTATTCCTGCTGTACACTTGAACAGTGTTTCCTTTTTCCCCATCCAAGTGTTAATGCAATGTACTGTCATTGTTTATTTCTCTCTCTTGTTACCCCTGTTTGACTGTAGGCTCTGGGAGGTCAAGAACTGTGGTTGTTTTTTTCCCAGGTAACCAGTGCAGGCTAATGACTGAGCCTTACATTTCTCTAGCATGGTCTGATTTTCCCAGAACATTAATATTGTATCTAATTTCCTCAAACACACACACACACACACACATACACACACACCTTCAGTAGGCATACATAATCATTTTCATTGTACAGATGAAGTAGCTATGGTAAAGTTAAATGATTTGCCTAAGACCACACAGGCTGTGTGTGGCATCATAAAAATAAAAACAGAAACAAGTATTTGCTGAGCACCCAATATATGCCTGGCTCTTTTGGAAGAACTTTCTTTCTAAGTGTGAAATCACTTTATACTCGTCGCTACCATCCTGTTTTGGTAGGTATATTATTAAACTACTTTGTAAGGAGGATATTGTAAGAAATTAAATAACTCATCCCAGGCTATAAAGCCCTTAAGAGCTAAAACCAAACTGACAGCTTGCCATTTGGCTACAGGGCTACACTATTTTCCAACATGCCATACTGCCTCTTTCATGGAATTGAACATAAGACATAGCTTCTTTTCCTAAAGGGTTTAATCAAGTATAGAAAGAAGATATAAATATATACTATGTAAGATATATATATTTGAGATCTATATGATATATATATACACACACATATACACACACACACACAAATATAAATTATATTGTGTTCAAATTTGATCATAGATAGTGCTCTGGAAATGGAGAGGTTTACTCTGTTTTGTGCCTGGAACCTCCATGAGTGCAGGGGCCACATCTGGCTTGTTCACTATTACATCTCTAGAGTCTTGTAAACAAAACTGACATGTAAAAGGAACTTAGTAATCATTGGTTGAGTAAATTAAAAGAACCAAAATGCCTGTTATCGCAAGTGCTAGAGAAAAAGGTCCACAGAGAAGAGAGAATTTAGGCTGACTTTGAAGACTTAGAATAACTTGGATAAGTGATGAAATGGTAGGAGAGCATTTCAGGTGAGGAAAACACAGCAAAAACACATGAGGGCAGAAGCATACTCAGGTAGGTTGTCATCTGACCAATTTGAAATGAAGTGACAGATTCTTTGGGAGGATCAGTATAAACATAGGTTGAAGAGGTAGTCGGGGCCAAATTATAAAGGGATTATGTGCCAGAAAAGAAAGTTGGACTTTATTCTCTAGGCTCTCTAGTTTTTTGTGTATAAGAATAGTGTAATCCAGTGTCATTTTCAAAAGATTGTTAGAACAGCTGTGTATGGGATCAATAAAATAAGGATAAGAGTAAAGACAGGAAGACAAGGAGGTTTCTGTAATTGCACAGGACTGAAGCAACAGAAACCTGAACATGGGTGGTAGAGAGAGCTAAAAAAAAGGCTTAGATTTATAAAGCATTATGAAGGAAATGCAGGATTTGACAAATGAGTAGAAATTTGCTACTATTTCACTAGGGATATAAACAAAATAGAGGTATATGAAGGGTGAGGAAAGGCAATCTGGAAATTACCAATAATTTCTAATTGTAACAGTATTACTAATGAGAGAATTTTTTTAATCTACAAGCCTAACCCCTGGCAATAATCTTCTTCCAACTATATACTAGCATATCTTTCCAAATACATGTTGGATAGAATGCTTTTTCCCCCTCTCCCCAGAAATATCACAATCAGCTACCTCTGCACAGAATGCATGAGTCTAAATTATGTTACTAAGAAGCTGCAGTTAGCTGCTAACAAATCAAAGGGGGTGGATGACCACCTTATTTTACCTCTTTGTCTGTAATTGTAGGTATTACTGCTGCCATGGTGGTCCAGGTAAGTAGCAAACTGCAAAATAAAAATGTTCTCTTAACACAGGATCATTGTCCCTTAGTATGAAGATGTCAATCTGATTGTTAGACATTACATAAGACATTGTTAGCATAGCAATATGTAATTTGTGACTGATTAGCTTTCTGAATTAAAAAAAAAAGTTGCAGCCAATATTATGTTAAATTGCCCTTAATTTTCAGGCAAATATTTTTACTCTTATTTCAACTTCCTAAGTATATGCCTGCATAATATAGAAGACACTAGAATTAGAATTTAACAATATTATTCTAATTTTTAATCTGGATCTAATTATATCCCAATGGATTTCAGTCATAAGTATATTTCCTTTTTTAAAAACACAAGATGGGGCCCCAGCATCAGCATTCACATGGATTTTGAATATTTAATAAATTATTTTTAATGCACTAACCACCAAACAACCCAAATATTATTTGGTTAATATTAAAGAAATGCTTTCTACTCCACTGAAGACACAGTACCAAGATAATGTAAATATTTAAGTTTAATATTTTAAGCCACTATTGTAAGTTTAGATTTGTTGGGAGGTGGCTGCAGAGGAAGGAGTTTTGATAGTGTTAATATAAAAGGCCTATATAAATATAAGTTTAGTTGTCACAACATTCAGAAATTAGCCATGTGGAGAAATTAGCCACCTCAATAAGAGGATGTTGACCTTTGCAAAAAGAGAAAGCAAATTAAAGGGAGCTTGGTTTAGAGACACAGAAATACAGCAACCATTGACGACTTTAAGAAGAATTCAGTGATTGAGTATGTGTCAGAGACAAAACTTATTAATATACATCCATGTTCTCACCCACCTCATTTAAAAAATAAATAAATAAATATATTTTCTCCCATTCAGCTTCTCTCCCTCCCTAATCTCCTAAGGATTTAAAGTGGTCTCTTTGCCAGACTAGTTATTCTGAATTACTCTGGAAAGTAGATATAGCAGAGAAGCCTAAAAGAACCCTGTGCTCAGAAGGGCCCCATGCTTGGTTTAATGCTTTACTGTAACCATCTGGAAATTCTTAATAATTTTGAACAAGACCTCACTTTTTCATTTTGCATGGGGTCTTACAAATTTTCACCTAGTCCTGATTGCAGAGAGTGGAAAAGTCGATAATCAGCAGCATTTAGCGCATGGCACACAAACAAACTAGACAGGACAAGCCACACTTGACAGTTATCGGTAGCTAGGAAGTCAGGTCAAGGGAAATTTCCAGGAGAGCCCCAGAAGACACTAGGTAGGCCAGGTGGGCCCCTGGGACCCTGAGGCCACTTACACTTCTACTACACCTTACAGTACACTCAGATCCCCCTTTGGAAAGCAGAGTGAACCTTTGATATGGAAGAAACAATAGTAATAAAGAGTTTGAACTTTAAATTAGTTGAAGACTTTAGCTGAAACATGAAACCAAGATATCTTTATATTTTTTTTCCACCATTTTGAAGTATAGAGTTCAAAAGCAAAGTAACATTAGTGATAGAAAATAAAATTTTGGGGGCGCCTCGGTGGCTCAGCGGTTGAATGTCTGCCTTTAGCTCAGGGCATGATCCTGGAGTCCCGGGATTGAGTCCCACATCGGGCTCCCTGTGTGGAGCCTGCTTCTCCCTCTTCCTGTGTCTCTGTGTCTCTCTCTGTGTGTCTCTCATGAATAAATAAATTAAATCTTTAAAAAAAATAAAGAAAGAAAATAAAATTTTCCTCATTTTCCCCCATCTAAATCATCATATATAAATTTTGACCCCTCTATAGAAGGAAAGTAGTACATGTTCAAAAAATGACCTATTTCAGGTTCAAGGGCTTGCCTTAACACACATGAATTGTTAGAGCAGGCAATCAGTTAGGTTCAAACAGGATGTCTGGAGGCCAGCAAAGAGGAAGTCACGGGCAACTATGAGGAAGTCAGAGGCCTCCAAATGAAAAATCACAAGAAACCAGATCAAACAGGATAGGCCCAAGATGGCTGACAAAGTAGGCCAAAGTTCACATCATTCCTTTATTATGCCGCACTAGTGTACTAAAATCTCCTCCCGAAGGAGGCCATGACAAGAAACCCCCAACCAGATAAGGAAGGAAAAGCAGTATAACCCATATTCCTGGAAGAGACCACCCTGCTTCCAAGAAATCCCCTCCTCAAGTAATGAGTATTCTATTTGTTAACAACTGTCAATGAAAGGTAGAAACCCAAACCCCAGTGGGCACAGCTCTCTCTTGAGCTCACCCACTCCCACATCTGGAGAGGGCACTTTCACTTTAATAAGCTTTCCTGCTTATACTGTTCATCCATGGCCTTGTATCTGCCCTTGAATTCTTCCTCCTGGCAAGACCAAGAGCCTAGAGCAACAGCCTTTGGATGGGCTGGGTAAAGGCCTCAGGGCCCATGTTCTCCCCAGTCTAGTGGGCAATGGAGTTATCCATGAATATTTAGGTGTATGTGCCCTAGTTTGAAACTCTCTCTTGTTAAACATTCTGAATAGAGAATGGTCAGAATACTGGTTTTGGGGTTGGAGGGGGGGTATTGTGTCCTCTTTCAGCAGTCATCTGAACACGTAACCCTGAAATCGGTGTATCTGTAGAGATGCTTGGCAGTAAATATAATAATCTAGAAAATATGTAGAATTAACCTCCCAAAGCAGATTATAAACATATACCAGATGGTTAGTCATTGTTTTTTTTTTCAGAGTTCCTTATAAAAACATGAAATATTTCTTCTCTTTAGATTAAGCCTACTCAAGCACAAGAGATGATAGGATTTCCCGTTTAAGAAAATGTTTCATTACTTCAAAATAATATAGATGGCTATAAAATGCCCTTTTCTTATGAAATGAAGAGGTGGACTCTCACTAGTATTAATCTTCCCTATCTGCTTCTCCCTTATATACACCCTTCTTCACCAAAATTTCTGCAACTAGTTGCCCCTATCTTTAATTTAGTACATTCGGTGGCCTCTTGTGCTCTATTTTACTAAATTAGAAAAGAAGGTCATGGTAAAGAACACAGAAAGCTTTGATGGAAAGCTATCTATCTACAGTTTATTTGGGAGTTCGAGCCAAGAGTAACTGACATGGACTTCCCCCAAATGGGATAATGTGTGGTAAGCCCATAGTGTTGCACTTAGCATATAAAAGGTGCTCAGAGTGTTAGTCACTTCCATTATTTTGCCCCAATTGTGAAAGGACCATTTTTTGCCAGCAAGATCTGTGTTGAGACCTTAGCACTCTCTTCACTGCTCTTTGGGGCACCCAGCTTGAACCAGGCTTGTTAAAAGAGCTGGTCAAGGATGCCCAAGAATATCTGGAGCAAAATTAACTTTTCAAGCAAAGTTAATTTGATTATAAAGGAATTACTGTTTGTGTCAGTTTTTGTGTCACAGTAAATATCACCTTATAATTTATGATAAAGTTTCTCAATTTTCCTATCCATATAAAAGCACCATGAAGGCATAGACCATGCCTATCTGGATCATTATCACATCCTAACACCTAGGATAGCACATAGTAGGCACTTAATAAACTTGCGTTCAGTGAGCAAATCAAGCAAAGGGTAAATGGTGACATTAAAAAATCACATAACCCAAATCACTTTACAGTGGCCCAGAGAGTTGCCCAAGGTCAATAGAATATGGAGCTAACCCTAAAAGTAATGGATTTCTATGTCCCACTGCACAGATCCCTGAATTATTAGCACTTTCTCCAACTGAAATAACATGCACATAATTTTCTTCCCAATTATTCTGGCTGAGGGATATACATGAGGTTTCAGTGGGTGGAAGATTTATAGCACAGCTTCTGGGAAAGCCTAGAAGCACCATGGGGCAACTGCAAAAGGTCTTATGGTAATTAAATCAAGAAACCAAGAGACCCCTGGAGGCCTGCACAGTAGGCACAGGGACAGGACTGCCCTCCTAGAGGAAGGCACTTTTGCTGACGTCCATTATATAAAAGATCCTTAGGCAAGCAAGAATGAAAGCAAATATAGGAAAGGAAAAATGCCTATAGTTTCCTATTGTTTCCAAGGTTCTCGTATACACTGACCTCTAACATACCCTTCAGCTCTACTGAAACATTTGACTCTCCTATTGTAGTGAGGTGGACAATTCACAGCCTAAAACTGAGATACACTACCAAAAAAAATGTGACTTCCTTTGTATCCCTCTAACTGAACTAAATCTCTTGTGAGCACCTCCATTTCACTGGGAATTGGGAAAAGGGAGAAGATGGAAATGCAAATGTTCAAAAAAGGAATTTTAAACTATTGAATTCAATACTTCTCCATCTTCTAAGCTTAATTAAAAGAATTACTTAAAGTCTCATTTGGAAAATAGTCTCTCAAGTTTTCCTTATGACACCCCACAATTTTGAAGTAAAGATGGTTTGTGGGTATAAAGAGTAAATTACAAGTTCTCAGTCAGTGAGGACAGTCAGCCCCCCTCAGTGATGGGGCTGGGGGTAGGACTTGATCCATAGAGGTCCTCAGGGTCCTGTCACTAGGGCAGCCCTGGGCCCTGAGGTCCTGTGCTGTGACCCACTGTGGAGTGGGGTATGGGAGGTGGTGGACACTGCTAAAGCAGTAGCTAGAGCCCATGATCAAGGTTATGCATCTCGGGTTGGGAAATCTCTCAAGGTTATGCATCTCTGGTTGAGGAATCTCTGATTCCTGCTGGCCTATTCTATATCTGTATGTTTCCCAATGGAGCCCATGGGAACTTTGAAATCTGCATCTCACCCACTGGCTTTGGAAACTGAAAATGCCATATTCATCCCAACCCATAGCTAAATCACATCCTGCTGCCAACAGTATCAACTTCAATGTATGCCTACTCAGTATGCCTTGGGTGTCTGCCTTCTCAGGCTACGCCCAAGGAAGTAGGATACTCTCTTTCCCCTTTCCTGTATCATAAGGGTTCTCTTCTGTTTCCTATTTGGTGAATATCCTGAAGGCCATATCCCCCTTATCTATCCTATGGATGTATTTGTTCTAGAAAGTATCTACCTTTACTTTTTGTAGGGAATCATGATGAAGGGGAATGAAAACTAATTGATTTATATTTCCAGAAATCTATATCCATTTAACTATAATCTCAGAGAGTTCAAAAGGATACAGGTCTGACTCTTATGATTTTGGTCAGACATTGTTCAAAGATGAAGCTATTCTATATTAAAAAACTCAAAAATAAGTAACATAAAATAACATAGTAAAAAATCTTATTAAATGTAGTACAGTGAACTCTATTTAACATCTCTAAGTCATAACTAAGTCTTGATTTCTTTATCCATAAAATGTGGGTAATAACACCTGCTCTGCCTACTTCACCTGGGTGTAAGGAAAAGAGTTTGAAAGACATAAAGTTTAAAGAAATGAAACTTAGGATAGGAAATCCATAAAATAAGTTTTTATTCTTGAGCTCCAACCATATCACATAATGGGAACTCACTAAATGTGTGGCAAGAAAAGCCTGGCCAAACTTCCCCTGACAACCTCTGAAGGATCAAGCAGCAGTGTCCCATCACACAACATAAAGCTTGGTGGGATATATAAAGGTGCTATTGTTGAACCAGACTTTATACATATTCTTTCTCTTCTATTCATAGAAAAAGCCACATTTACATGAGTGCGGTTGAAAAGATTTGCTGTAGAGCAGCAATTTTATGGAAACATGTGTGTGGGAAAGGTTTGATTGAAGTGCATATAGCAATCCTTTAAGACTGATTTAATAGAGAGAAATGCCTGCCAGCATCTGGAGCCCTGGACTGGAGTAGCTCAGAGCCACAGATGCTACAAACATTTCAGGAGTTTTCTGCTGGCTAGAAATTGACTACATTTTGAATCAAATCATTCTGCAGAGCAGGATTATTCTGTTGTAGTTCTCCAAGCACCTGGAACAGTTTGCCAAAAATGATTGTATTTTTGTAAACTTAAATCCACAGCAAGTGATACAAGGGAGGACTTCCCGCAAAAGATGAGCAGGAACACAGAAGGGCTGGGAAACACAAGTGGCATAATGTCTAGCCTAGAATGGATCTTCTTCCCCCAGATGTCAGCCTCTCCCTCGTTCCTAGGATTGCTGCAGGGTCCATATATGCCAACCCCACTCCCATGTATCCAAAGAGTAAATTGTCCATTTCTCCTTTCATCTAAAACGTCAGCTATGGGTTTTTGTCATGGTTAAATTAGCAAAGTCCTTTAAAAAATGAGAAGTGTTTGACAATTTAGAAATAACTCTTCAGTTAGTTGTGGCTTTCAGATGTCTTCTAACTCAGCCAGAACCAGTTGCTCCCATCTCACCAGCTGGATGATGAAAATAACCAGTGGCCTGTGCCTATGTTTCATGAGCTACTTTCCTATGCATTTTCTTAGGGTTATCCTCTGAAAAATCCTAGTATAACAGAAATGCAGGCATCACTATCCCAAATGGAGAGAAGGACCCAGAGAACATATGCAGAAAACATACTCATCTGGTATGGAGAAGAAAGAGCCATGATGAAAACCCAGACCAAAATCTTAGATGAATCCCTTTGCCTTTACCCAGGACTTCTTAATCATAGATATTTTAAAGTTTACTAAAGAATATGACAGGTAGTCCATGCTTCCTTCAGTTATCATCCTTGTAACTGATAAGTTTTCTTACACTATTTTTAAAAGTTAGATATTTCAAACTGCAAAAGCAATGTTCTCACCTACCCTATTCCTCTGTTCACATAATTCCCTGCCAGCCCCAGGTAAGATGAGCAGCCATCCTTTGTCTCCCTGTTTAAAAGTTTCAGAGCTATCAGTTACTTTCATCTCTCAATAAAATACACATACAGGTAGACATTAGGATCCTGAAATAGTATTGATTAGCCATTATTAAATAAAATTTATAATTTATGAATTATATGGTATATATATGATACTCTATCTGACTTCTGACAAGAATAGACGAAAAAAGAAATGTTCATATTATAAAACAAATTGTATATGTCATGCCACTAATAAGAGCTATTCTATTTCTAAAATGTCAAGTTCAGAAAGTACTAGAGTAGTTCCTGGTCTCCCCTTCCAGGCAGCACTACAATTAGGTAAAATAACTAAATAAGCTCTAGAAAGTCTTTGGGATGGCACCAATACAAATGCCTACTTTTCCACCTTCTAAAATTATATAAAAAACAAAATGTGGACAAGTCGATATTTATTCTAGGCATGAGATAAATGTTTAATCCAATTATACCAGATACTCATAGGCTAGATTGAAAAATGCACAGCAGGTTAATGCATGATTCTCCTTCTGGAAAAGCAGAATTGAGTAAGGAAAGTCAGGAAGACAACCTGAAAGAACTGAACAAAACAGGATCCAGAGGCAAAGAGCTGCCTATGAGGCACTTGTGGTGATATTTGGAGTCCAACAGTGGCATCAAGAGATGCTCCTGTTTTCAGCCACACTAAAAGGAGAACTGGATTAAAGGTTTAAATTTGAAAGGAAAATGTAAAATGTTTAGAAAAAATATATAGGATAATATCTCTTTGATCTTTGAACAAGGTGAATTCTTAAAGGAAAGGCTAAAAGCATAAATTATAAATTAAAATATTTATAAATGTGACAAAATTTATTCTCATTATTCTCATCAAAAGACATCATTTAAAAGGAGAAATGACAAGCCACACACTTAAGGAAAATATTTGTAATGAATAAAATCAGTAAAAGATTCATACCCAGGATATATATATATATAGAATTGCTACAAATCAGTAAGAAAAAGACAATAAACTCCAAGCAACAAAAGAAAAATAGATAGATTGGATTTCATCAAAATTAAAAACCTCTTACATCAAAGAACATTATCAAAAAGTGAAAAGAAACCTACAGAAGAAAATATTTGCAATTTTTTTCTAATAATGGTTTAATATCCAGAATATATAAAGAACTCCACCAACTCAACAACAAAAGATAACTCAACTTCAAAAATGGGTAAAGGATTTAAATAGATATTTCTCCAAAGGAGATATACATATAATCAATGAAAAGATGCTCAAAATCATTAGCCATTAGGAAAATGCAAATAAAAACTACAAAGAGATGCCACTTCATACCTACTAGGATAGCTATAATTTCTTTCTGAAGTGGAAAATAACAAGTATTGTAAATGATGTGAAGAAATCACACTCTTGTACATTGATAATGGGAATGTAAAATGGTCTGGTTTCTGTGGAAAATAGGGTAGCAATGCCTCAAAAACAAATTCTAAGCACTGAATCATCATACAACCCAGCAATTCCACTCCTAAATATATACCCAAAAGAATTGAAAACAGGAACTCAAACAGATGCTTGTGTATCAATATTCATTATAACATTGCTCATAATGGCCAAAGGTTCATTAACAAAAGAAAGGATAAATAAAATGAAATAGATGCAAACAACAGAATATTATTCAGCCATAAAAAAGAAATTATTTTCTGAAACATGCTCCAACATGGATGAACTTGAAAACATTATGCTAAATGCCAAAGGACAAATATTGCATGATTTCATTTATATGAAATATCTTAAGTAGGCAAATTCATAGAGACATAATGGGGGGCACCTGGGTGGCTCAGTTAGTTAAGCATCTGCCTTTGGCTCAGGTCATGATCCCAGGGTCCTGAGATTGAGCCCCCTATCTGGCTTCCTGCTTAGCAGAGTCAGCTTCTTCCTCTCCTGCTCCCCTTACTTGTGCGCTCTCTCTTTCTCTGTCTCTCTCTCTCTGTGTCTCTCTCCCTCTGTCAAATAAATAAATAAATAAAATCTTTTCAAAAAATTACCAGGAGTTGGGGGAGAGGTGGAAGAAGAAAGAAATTATTGCATAATGAGTACAGAGCTTCTGCTTGGGATAATGAAAGTGTTCTGGAGATTCAATAGTGGTGATGGTTGTACAACACTATGAATGTACTTAATGCCACAGAATTGTACTTGTAAAAATGGTTAAAATGGAAAATATTATGTTTTTCATATTTTACCACAGGGAAAGTTGACAGAGAAAAAAGATAATTAAATCAATTGGCAAATGGACAAAACATGAACAGAAATTCAGAAAATATAAAGCCCAAATGGCCAATAAACATGATTAGGTGTTTAGCTCCATTAGTAATAAGGGGAGAGGAAATTAAAACCATAGTAAAACATCATCTCTTACTCATCATATTAGAAAACATTAAATAGTCTAACAATCACAAATATTGGAGAGCATGTGGAGCAATAGCAATGTTGATATATTGCTAGTGGGAATGTAAATTAATGTTCACCAAGGGTAATACAGCAATATCTAGTAAAGTTGAAGCATATATCCCAGGACCTAGTAATTATTCATCTAAGCATGTATCCTAGAGAAATTGTTGCATATATACACAAAAGGGCATGTGCAGCTATTCTCATAGCAACTGCCAAAAACTAGAAACCTAAATGTCAATAGAGAATAATGAATAAATTATTTGTAGTATATTCATATAATAGATAACTGCATAGTCATGAAAATGAATAAACTAGAATCACACATATTCACATGGATGAATTTCACAAACAATGCTGAGCAAAAATTGGCAAATTTCAGTAAAAATAGACTATCTACATATAACATTAAAATATGAAAAGGTATACCATTTTCCTTCTACATATTTATCATTGTATTCTACATATTACTGTCCTCAGTAAAAGAATAATATGTAAATGGAATAATAATTACCAAATTCAAGACGGGTACCTCTGATGGGAAGAAAATAAAATGGGAAAGCATACGGGGAATTTCCCTTATTGGCAATATTTATTTCTTAAGTTGAGTGGTAGATACACGGTTACTCACTGCATTATTATTTAGAGTTTTTTCTATGTTCTAAAATTTTAGAATAACTTCTAAAAAATAAAATTAGGAAAAACAATATACATTTTTTAGCATAACTTGCTAAAGGCATTGTGAATTATCAATTCCAAACTATCGCAGCAAATGACCTAGTTGTGGGTAAAATATGTGCGAAAATGCATAATACCCAAAGTTCACAAATATCAGGCTGTATAATATAAAGATTAAGAAGGGTAGCCCATAAACCCAACAGCCAAATCCTGGGAATATAATTCCATAAAACCTTAACAGTAGACATAAGAAATCGAAAGAAAAAATATATTTCATTGCCTCTCACTTCCCTTTCTCATGTTTTGAGGGTTTACGCCTGATTTATTTTTCCTCATCTAATTTCCTTAAGTGCTTCATTCCCATAAGCCATATAAAACTTATGTTTATAGAGAGGTAGGGCCTAGGTATGATCAAATGAATGCTATACCTTTAGGTACTCATATATGAGGCTGTAGAAACTCTGTCCCCTATTTCCAGAATTCAACACACTCATCCTGGGTGAATTTAAGTATAATTCACAATACTTTATCCACCTTTCCATGTGCTAAGTAAAGAAGAGTCAGGGGTGTCTGGGTGGCTCAGTTGAAGTGTCATGATCCCAGGGTCCTGGGATAGAGTCCTGAGTCCAGCTCCCTGCTCATGCTTCTCCCTCTCCTCCCTGCTCATGCTCTCTCTCTCTCTCGTTATCTCTCTCTCTCTCTCTCAAATAAATAAATAATCCTAAAAAAAAGAAGCAGGAGTCATTTTCATATTCTCATTCAATAGCTTCACACATGTCCGAATGCAATTATCATGTGAAAAGAAATATCAACATATGGGAAATGAAAAAGAACACTAAGTGGGTGCCCATAAGAACTCACAAAATTAGCAACACCAACTTCTATATTAATGTAAACATATCCTATATCTGGTATAAAATATTTAAGGGAGCAAAAGAGTGGTTTCATCTTCAAGAGAGCAAAAGAGTGGTTTATCCCAGTTTTACTAACAGTAATAAAATTTGGTTAAGTGGCTTGACTCACATCACATGTCAGAACTTGGTAACTTAAGAAAATACCTCACTTAATATGTGTAACAATTGTATTATTGAATTAAATATTAATTGTTGCTATTATCACTATTATTATTCTCAGGAGCAGAATCAGAATGGAAAATCAAATTGCATATTTTTAATTCCTGTGTGGTTTCTGGCACATGGTCCCATCTCCATCAATGATATTGTGCCCTTACTACAGTCCAGAATACAAAAATAAATCCATTTCCACTCTGCCTCCTTGGCAACAGAAGTCCCCAATAGCAGTGTACAGTATCAACTCACCTTATTGAGAAAATGGTCACGAAGGCTTCTCTTCATGTATTTTGAATTTTTTCCATCATTGAGGAAATATTCACTATACATAATTGCATGCTTTCTAATACTGCTTTCCTTCAAATTGGATTTTCCCCCCATGGATTTTAAAGCTACTTCCAATAGAGAAAAGTAAAAACAGTTGTAATTTCAGCAATTTGCCATTTTCCCCCTTTTGGGATAGTTTTACTCATTGTATTTGAGGAATAAATAACTAAACAATCTTGAAATATTTAATGCGAAAGAGACGCAAAGATTTTTGACACAAGAAAGCATATCTAATATGCCACGAAAGGTAGCTTAAAAAACAGAACATCTCTTAGTAGATACATAATCTCCTATATAACCACCAGCACTTTCCATTTCCTTATTCCTGCCCTATAATGAGCCACTTCATGTTTATTGGTGTTCAACTTGGTTACTAGTGCCACTTAATATAATCCCATATGGTTAAGGCTTTGAGAAGCCCTCCCCCCCCCCCCCACACACACACAAAAAGTCCATCAAACAGGAAGGGAAAGCAGCAGAAAGATAATGTCACTAAGAGCCAATCTGGGGCTAAAATAGAGAAGTGCGTCTTCTCAGATTGTAGAGATTTAAACACGCCATGAAATTGTATCAGGCATCCTGAAGTGAGCCAACACACTGCTTTTACAAAACTTCACATTTCTATGCAACAATCCAGAAAGTAACATTTTTTCCATTGGTTTAGATATTTACCATTCAGTCCATCAGGTTTTCCACTGGCCTAACTCAAGTCATATAAATCAGAAGCACTCCCTACAAAGAATCAAATTTTAAGATTAGGATTATTTGGAAGACTATACTGTTTTTGTATTGTAGATTTATAATGAGGGTGTGATCCCTTCACTCCACATAAGACTTTTTTTTCATAGAAGAGTAGTTTTAGAACACATCTTTGACCACAGGATCCTCATATTGCATTTATTTAGAAAGCTGGTCTTGGCCAAGTCCATGGGCATCAAAAGCTGTGGTCATTTGAGGTATCAACTTTCCCAGCTACTAAAAATAAATCCCAAAAAAAGGACTGAAAGGAAACCACATGTCACTTTGAATACTTATTAAAACAAAGAAACTGGAAAACTCATTTGAGTTTTTGGTTATAAGATAGAACCCTTTCAGTACACTTGCTTTCTAAGGATCACTCCCAGAGCATGATTAATAAAACAATGACCAAAACTGACATAGCACTTAATACATACCAAAAATTTTTCTAAGTGCTTTACATGGATTAAATAATTTGGTTTTCCTAATGATTCCTTGAGGTACCTCATGTACAAATGACAAAATTGAGACACAGAGAGATTAAATAATTTGCACAAAATTACACAGACAATAAGTAGCAGAGCTAAGAGTCAAACTGGCTCCAGAGTCCATAATTATCACTCTGACCTACTGTGGCACAGCACAGTGCTACATATGAATCAAAATACAACCTCAAACATTTAATCAAAAATGAAAGATGAATTAAATAATTAATTTTGTCACTATCTTTTGGTCATTCCACATACTGGAATTCAGTTTTTCACTCAACACATGTTCATTAAGGATCTATCTTATACTAAGCATGATCCTAAGAAGTGGGAATGGAGAAAAAGAATAGTTTTAAAGATTCTCAGGAACTACCAGGAAAGAGACAAAATTAATAGATAAAAGGGGAAGGAGAAAAAGAGAGAGAAGTCCAACGTGTCATGAAATAAAATACTTACAATATATGTCCATGCTAGAACTAAAATGGCAAAATATATGCTAATCTTGAAAAAAAAAAGAAAAGAAAAAATTCTCTTCACTGATCTTTTTTGAAAATAAATATAGCCTTCTTGTGTTCCTCCCTTCCACTACCTCCCTTCCACCTCGAAGAGCCCGAGGTTTATGGCAGTTTGCTCTAGTATTTTTCTTAGGATTGAGTTAGAATTCCAATATTGCCTTTCTAGTTTTTACATTCTCTTTGATATTCTAAAGCCAGTGTGAAAGTTGACTTTAAAAATTCTCCATTGATAGCAAAGGTTTGTTATGCCAGCAGTTTCAGACAATGCAGGGGCCTGAAACCCAGCACAGGACTAACCACTCCATCAGGCCTGACCCAATATGAGTGAAATCATTAAAATTCATGTGCCAATGCCCCAGTCTTGCAGAATATTTTTTTTTCAATTTTTATTTATTTATGATAGTCACAGAGAGAGAGAGAGAGAGAGGCAGAGACACAGGCAGAGGGAGAAGCAGGCTCCATGCACCGGGAGCCTGACGTGGGATTCGATCCCGGGTCTCCAGGATCGCGCCCTGGGCCAAAGGCAGGCGCCAAACCGCTGCGCCACCCAGGGATCCCAGAATATTTCTTTTTAAGTCAAGACTGTATAGCTACCAAGGCTCTTCAGAAACCATTTACAGGCTATCAGAAAGTAACTGAAATGACCTGAACTAAGGAACAGGAAAGAAAATTGTCCCAGGAGGACAACTTGAGTCTGGCTTTTCATAGTCAACAGACTGATTCTGCTTGAATTAAAGTCATGCCTTGTTTCTGACACCTTCCTCCTTGGGCTAACTACTTGAGGCTTCAGCTCAAAGTGAGACCAGAACAGATTAGGCCACAGCCTGAAGCTTCCTATACTGATTTTGAAATCCTCACAGTCATTTAGAGGATGGCTTCTTACATCTGTTCTGCTTCCCTGCTCCACATGAAGCCCTGGATCTCTCTTCTTACTCTAAGGAGTTGCACCTGTCACGAACTAAATCATCTTAGGTCTCTTCCCTAGTTTTAAATGCAGTCTCATTAGCTGTTTGGATTTTATAAATTTTAAACAGGAAGACAGAACAGCATGTAAGACTGACTGGCTCCTACTCTCTACTACTGTAGAGGCTTGAGTCATTTGCTGTTCTTTGCCTCAACTTCTCCATCTAGCAAATTACAATGTTCCTTATTGATGTCAGTTTATAAGAGACACTGGTGTGCATTTTTAAAACTGTATTCATTGGCTCTCTCAGTTCCTGAAATGTTTCTTTATGAGTTTCTCCTGCAGAATTGGAATCAATTTTCATTTCCTTCTGCTCTGTTGCTCCCAAGCATCATCAGAAGTCTATATAGCTTCCTGTAATTTGAAAAGTGCTGATCTGCTGGGCACTTCAATTGACCAGGCATCAGTCCTGAGACCTAACTCCTTTTTAGCCTCTGGCTTAGTCAACTCTTACCTCATCTCTCCCTTTTCTCTTTAGTTTTTCCATTTCATCCACCAATTATTTATCAATCACCTGTAATAACAGATACTAGGTAGTCACTGGGGAGGAATATTGCAAATGGTCAGCCCATGCCCACAAAGATCTTACATTTAAGAAGGGAGATAGGCAAGGAAACTTGCCACTATGAACAGCACCAGCCTGAATCTGGTTCACAGAGCAACCCTGACTTGAAACAGAAAATTCTTAAGCAGCTTTGCCCACTCCTAGACCCAGTTCATGTCATGTAGCAGTAAATTTATGTCCCTGAAGGTCAGAACCAGAAAGTAAAGCTAAGTTATTTCCTAAGACCTTCTAGCAGGCAGAAACACATGACCTCCATTGACATCTGCTGATGGGATAGCACTGTTGTGATGTCTTCATTCTTGACTAGTAACTTTTTCCAGAGTATTTTGGAGAAAAAGTTGACCGCTGTGTGGCCCACTTCTCATGACTGGAAGCTTTCATGTAGTCTTTTCCCAAAGTCTTTATTCTGATCATTTACCTCAACTAAGGAAGAGGCTCAGGGTTGCTCACTCCAAGCCTTTCACCAGAGGATAACTCTGCACCTCCAAACCAAGCTCAGCAAGGAAAGCAGTGTGTTACATGTCAAGGTCATCCTGACCTTATCAGGGCTTCCAAGATCTGCCCACCCCACTCTGCCTACCAATACCACCTCTAATGCACACACTCCTGCCTTTCTTCTGTACTCTGTTCCTGTGCCCTATGTGTGTGTATGTGTGTGTGTATCTATGTGTGCACATGATGTTCAATTTTCAAAAGCCTATGAGCTAGGGTCAATTTTTATGCCCACTTTATAGATTAAGAAACCGACACATAGAGATGTTAAATAACTTGTCTAATGTTATACAGCTAGACGTGACAGGGCCAAGATTTGAAACTAGACAATCTGCTTCCAGAGTCTGCACTCTTAACCTCAATGCTGGGAATCAAACTGCCTTTCCAAGAGAAGACTACCAAATCTTGTAGATCAAATGCAATTACTTCTAAAAATTATTTAACAAATCCTGCATAAACCTATACATTGTTAAAGGGACACAACTTCATATTGCTATTTAAAATTATGCTATATTCTATTTCCAAAGCATGCTCTATGCTCTGAAAAAAAAATTCAGGAATACTTCAATATAATTTATGAAAAACTAAGAGAAATGGTTTTAAATGTCATCAAGGTGGTAGTGTGGCTTCATGGAATAATTCAAGATCACTTCTCAGCAAACTTCACCTCCTTCTAGCAGGCAACTAGATCTTATGTGATGTTATTTATCACCACACCTTTTGAGTCTTTGGTTCCACACTGTAAAATGGAGGAAATATAAAATGTAAAATGACAAAGAAATGGGAAGACCATAAAATATATATGTAAAATGACAAAGAAATTCTGGGGTGCTGGAACAGCATGATTAATTAAGGGTCTAACTCAGTTTCAGCTCAGGTCATGATCTGAGGGTTCTGGAATCAAGCCCCACATTGGGCTCCCTGCTCAGCACAGAGGCTGCTTGAGATACTCTCTCTTCGCTTCCTCTGCCCCTCCTGCAGAATGTACACAAATACACATGCTCTCTTTCTCAAATAAATAAATACAATCTTTTTTAAAAAAATAAAATAAATGAAGCACTGTGTAAACAATAAAGCTTCCTGTAAACATAAGATTTCATTAAGGACAAAATGACAAAATTTTTAAAATGGAAAACTATTTCTTGCTAATAAGAAAAGAGACATCACAAGGCTTTATACTTGCTGACACAGGACCTAGGTTTTTGTTCTTGTATCTTCCAAGATAGAAAATAAAAGAAGATATAGAGAGGAAAGAATAAATTACCTCTGAGAAATCTTGAGAATCTGGCTATCAGGGAAAACATCAGAAGAATGATTCTTAGGATTAGTAGTCTGTGGAATGTTGGAGAAGAGTAAGGCCCTCTCTTTCATGATCTTTAGTAGTTTCTCTCTCAGGGTTTCTTTTTGGATACCAGCACCAGACAATAGTGGAAAAAAGACACCACTGACACAAAGTCAAAAAACTTCGAAGAAACAAACTAGACTGGTGGAAAGAGGAATATGTTAGTGAAGCTAGTTTAAGATCACTTTCTTTGAAAACCATAATGTTAAAAATGGAAGAACAGGCCAGGATCAAAAACAGTTACTGAAGGGGGTACCTAGGTGACTCAGTTAAGTGTGGGTCTCTTGATATCGGCTTAGGTAATGATTCAGTGTCATGATCTCAGGGTCATGAGATCGAACCCCACCTCAGGTTCTGTCCTGGACGTGGAGTCTGCCTAAAATTCTCACCCTCTTCCTCTCCCTCTGCCCCTCCCATACATGCCAGCTCACACACATGCACACACATTCTCTAAAAAAATTTACCTAAGAATTTATATATTTTGAATATTACTTTAAATCATGAATGTGCTTCAAGAAGCTAACATTGAGTCAATCTAGTTCAAAGGTCCAGTAGAAAGGTGATGGACTCAGTAAGTTTTCATTCCTCAGGGTCTGGATCTGTCTCATCCACTTCTGTATCCATAGCAACTAACACAGTGCCTGTCATAGAGAAGGCCCATACTATAAGTAATTAAGAGGAACAGAGTCAGATTCAAGTCCTGACTTTGCCATTAACTAATCTTACAACTCAACTTCTCTAAGCCTCTTTTTCACCATCTGTAAAGTCAGATGTTAAAGAGTCTCTCACTCCCTTAAATTTCTAAAATTCTGTAATTCTGTTGTTCACATTAGAACCCAGATATCTAGGAGAAAATTAAAAGTCCCTGAAGCATTGGTCTTTTCAGTGGAAGCCTACTAAGTATGAAAGTTGGAAGGCTTACTTGATAAATAAAACCTAATGTACAAGATAGCCTGTTTACCTTTCCCTGTTATCCAGAACACACATGAAAGAATCATGTCCTGGGGAAATAGCTAGAGGAGGAGATTTGAATGAGGATCACATCTATCATCACTATATACAAATAACTCAGAGCACAGATCCTACTGAGAGTTGATTCTTTGTAGGCAAATGTAGCATTCTTATAAATTCATTATCACCAGAGGTAGTTATAACTTGTTAAACTCTCATGAGCACAATACTAAATAAGAAAAATACAAAATGAGAAGCATTATCTTAACCTTGGTCCATAAGAGATTACAATGCAGGTCTTTCTAAACAACAACATGAGATTAATGTGGTATTGGGGGGGCTTTAATGACAAATTCAGAATGAGTATAAGCCATGAAATCAATGGTATGGTAACTGGGTATGGTAAGTTGAAAAAATTCAGTGAAATGACATAGTCCATTCCTTGAAGTGCTAAATAACAGTGATTAAAAGTAGATTTCAGGAAAAAGAAAAATTGTTCTACCATTTCAAAATCAGTCAAGATGTATGTAATTTTGCACAGTAGAGTTATCACCTGAATTAAATTAATAAGAAAGCTTTGGAGAGATGCATGACCAGTGCATTCAGTGAGAAACAACACACTTGCTCTCCTCACTCTCCAAAATAGGATCTCTATCCCTCCAGCACCCAAATGCGCTGTGGTGCTGTTCCTTCCATGGACTTCCCTCTGAACTGAGTGAGCACACAATTGAATTAGATCTCACCATTAGAGAAATTGGTCCCTAGAGAGCAGCTCTAAAATCATCCAAGCAGAAAAGTGAGAAAGCACGTTTTATGGTTTGCTGAACGATTCTGAGGCTGCATATAAACCAAGAGCTGAGCCTGCCGAGCACGGAGCCCCATCTATGAATTCCACATTAGATCAAGGAGTGATAAATGCTCAGATAAACATTTTTATTTTATGCCTCAACAATATATCCTTTCTTCCTCGTATCAGACTCTGTTGACCCAACTTACACAGTGAAAACACAAATTCAGAGAATAATTGTTTACCTTTGCTCACTCAGGCAGGAATGTGCAAAGATTCCACCCATTTGTCATCCAGGTTACCTTTTATCCCTTGTCTATTCATCTTGATTTTTCTTTCTCTCGCTATTGATTTTATGAAAGAGATCTTTTTTTAATTTGTTCTTCATAAATGATATTGACATAACTGTGCTGTGCCATTTTGCCTTACATATTGTACTGTAAACATGTTGTGTGAGATAGTTCATTTTCTCCATGGAAAAAAGGCTAAATAGGGGCTAGAATAGCAACATAGGGATCAGAAAAGAATCCTCTCTCCTTGGCAGTCTTCTCAAACATCAGGGACATTTGTATAAAATCATGCCCAATCTCCTTGCTTCTCTTTCTACATTTGTAAGCAAGAAACTCAGGAGTGATTAGTATTGGACAAACAGATGAGGCTACATTTCTAATGCATTTTGTGATCATTAAATAAAAAGTTCTATATAGAAATCAGAAATAATAGCATTACTATTAGATTTGTGAATGCCTTCACTGCAGATGTATTTCTCCACAGTGCTCATAAAAATAAGAAATGAATTATTTGGAAGATATATGCATATCATTTTAAAGGCAAATTTTTATTTGATACCAAGCATTGTCATGAGTTGCCAACCAAATTATAATTACTGCTACTTGGAAGACATTTTTAAATGTATCTAGTTGTAAAATCAATTTAATAAGAAACAAACAAAATAAAATTAATGTATAGTTGGAGAGGGAGTCCCAATACTTTATTATGAAATTAAGAATTATATATCTGTATTTAAAGGGTTCCAAAAAATACCTCACATTTATGGTTTTCAATGTCAGCAATTTGTATGGAGATAAAACTTGGCCTGGAATATTGCATTTTCTTGAAAATATTAAAATTATGCCTCCAATTTTAAGTATACATTTTGTATTGTTTTTACTTTTTATTTTCTTACAAAAGATAGAATGAGAACAGTATCTCATCACTGGTGAACTTCATTCTCTGCTAACTCAAACTCTTCCTAATTTTCAGGGAGAAGGCAAACACTGGCCTTTAGAAAATAGTTTCCTTTTCTCTTTTAGACTCTGCAGAAGTACAGTCTAATTAACAATATATATTTTCCCCTTTAGCTTCTGTTTGAGTCTCTAGGCCTGAAACAAGCTAACAGAGGACATTGCATAAAGAAAGTTGAAAGTACTTAGATGTGGATTAAAGTGCCCAAATTGCCATGTCAGAGCTAACCATGTCCAACCCTACCTTGAGGTTTGGATCCAAACTTTGCCCTCAGAGAAGCCAAAAGAAAAGGTAACATATTTTTAAAAAGAAGAAGACAGACATGTAATTTTCAATCTCATTTTCTCATTTAAAGTTTACCTTTCAAAGCTTCTCAAATGTTTGTACTTCAGTCTGTGACTATATTTACTATTTATTTATCATCCATAATTGGCCAGCTAGAAACAGAACCCTTTCCCAAAACACCAGATACATGATTTAGGGGTGGTGGGACCTGGGGCTAAATATTTCTGGAGGCAGATGTAGTTCAGGAAATTCTCAAGTTCCTCAAACCCAGCTTATGCCATTTCAACACAATTTTTTATTCCTACAGATAGGAAAAATTATGAGTTTTCTTTTAGGCCACAAAGAATTCCACATTATTAGAAGTTTTTTGTTTTTTGTTTTTTGTTTTTTTTTTTTTAGAAATTTTGTTCAGAATTGTTTTACTGTTATTAACTAATACTATCATTATTGAACACTCACCAGCACTATTCAATCAGGATTCCTAATTTCTATTTTGAGCATGCTGAGAATACAAAAGTTATTTCAAAACTCTGTAATATTCTTCTAAGCAATCCTAATACCTTACTATTCAATTATTAGTTTTAGAAAAAAATCAAAGTAGGTTTGACTTAAATAATGTTTACAGTTGGTCAAGGACTTTTAGAGGGTACCATTTACCCCTGAGAAGACATGTGTGGCTCTTTGCCCAAATTGCCCTCTTTGGGGAGGGCTAATTTTTTCCCCACAACCATCACCAAAAAAAAGGTCTATGTTGAGATGCAAACCCCTAGTACCTCAGAATGTTCTGTATTTGGAAATGGGCCCTTTAAAGAGGTAATTAAGGTCAAACAGGGTCATTGGGGTAGGCCCTAATCCAATATGACCACTGCCCTCATAAGAAGAGATTAGCACATAGACATTGACAGAAGGAAGAGCATATGAAGACACAGGAAGAATATCATCTGCAAGCCCAGGAGGAAGACCTCAGAATGAAACCAAATTTGTTGACACCTTGATCTAGGACTTGCAGCCTCCAAAACTGTGAGGAAATAAATGTCTTTGTTTAAGCCAACCAATCTGTGGTACTTTGTTATGGCAGCCTTTGGTATACATACGCCTTCCTCAGTGACCTTGAAGAGTTATCCAATTTTTCAACAAAGGGTCAGTTTGGCACCCTAAGCAAAATCTACTTAATAGTCTACAATTGTGCACAATCGCAGCACAGAACTGCTGCCACTGTTCCATCAGAAACATAGGGATCTGACCATTCCAACCATATCTGTCCTATGCTTAACATCATCTCAAAATGCAAGTGCCTATGGCCATGTTACCCTCTCCAGTAGAAACAATTTATTGTCGTTCATCTCTGTACTTCCAGGTAATGGAGAAGCCACCAGGTGGGAGGAAAGATTCTTAACTCTCTTCTCTCTTCCTTAAAATATCAAAGTTTTAGCTTTTAGTCATTTCTTTTTCTTCCTTATTTTTAAATTTTTAAAAATTTCTTTGTTTTTCTTCTTTGGGAACAGGGATTGTTTTTTCTCAAAGATTTTTCTTTTGTATTAATATGGATCCTCTTAAATTCCCAATGAGTTCATGCATTTTCTAATAAATGGGGTAGAAACTAATCTGTTTCCTGTTTGCTACTCTTTAGTCTCCTACATGACTTGCATGAGTATATATTTATCTAAAACTAAGAACAGCTCATTGTGAGGAAATCAAATTTGTTTGATTTCATTCTTTGGAGTTTCTCTTTAAGTATCCATGGTTTACTAGCAACTTTGCATTCTTTTCATTCAGGCCCAAATTTCACTTTCTTGGACATTAATGGTCCTTTTTATAATTGTTTTTAAATAAAACTTTCTGCAAAAGACCAAATTAAAACCAGCTAAGCAGCTAGGTACCACACTGGGGAAGGCCTCCCAGTGAGATGGCAGAGAGCCATGTCTACTTAAGGAAGACTGAGATAACTAGGCCTGGAACCCATCACTCCTGGACTCAAAAGTGGCTGTTCAACACAAGAAGTGGTACCTAAGGCCACATTTACAGAAGAGGCCAATTACTGTAAAGCATGTTTAGTTTCCCTGAACACCTAGAAATTTGAATGTGAACTAATTTAAAGCTATTAGCATATCATAGTCTCTTCAGTGTTTCAAACAGTGATAATATCTCAGTTGGAGTGGGAATTTGACTGAGGAATTATCTCTCCCTCAATTAGCATACTTGTGTGAATATTCTGATCAAGCAAAGCATTTTAAATCTGACCATAAATTTCTTTCACCCTTGGCTCACTAGAGCAGTGGTTAAGTTGGCATAGTGTTTTGTCCCTTTGTTAACCTCCTATGAAGTATAAACTTAAAAGTTTGGCTTTACTCATCAGTTTCCTTGGTGAAAGAGACTGACCCAAACATAGTGTTGAAATACAAATTTGTGTCCATTTTGTGAAACAGAGATTGAGAATTGAGAGAAGCTAAATTCTATAGGGCTCTCAATTCTCAACCTCTGCTTTCACCACTTCTAGTCACTTCCATTAGCCAAAATGGCCAGGACCATAGAACATCATCCTTGCCTTTTATGACAGGGCAGGATTCCCAGAATCATACAATCCCCTAACCAAATACAGAAGCTTCTAGAAGTCATTTCAATCAGTTGGAAAATAGAATCTTCCTCATAAGTCTGAGGACGAATCCAAACAATGGCATATTAAAGTAGCATTTCTCATTCCATAGGATGAATGCACTGCTGTGTACAAAGTATTTTATGTGGTTCAAACAAGAACTTTTCTATTTAAATAAAATATTAGTTATATGTTCATTAGAAAATTATAATTGGCATATAAAATCCATAATTTCATGGAACTTTTCTTTTGTATTTATTTATTTATATTATACTTAAGGCTTTTTAAAGTTAATTTAAAGGAAGATATTATGATGGCAAAAAAAAAGTATGATGGCAAACATAAGTATGGTGGTAAGCAGATAGGGCAAACATTGTGGAAGTAATTAGCAAATGATGAACACTTGGGATAGGCAATACCAGAATTCCTTTCTTTAAAAAAAAAAAAAAGATTTATTTATTTGAGAGATAGAGCACATACAGAGGGAAAGGGAGAGGGAGAAGCAGACTACCTGCATAGCAGGGAGCCTGACATAGGGCTCCATCCCAGGACCTGGAGATCATGATCTGACCCCAAGGCAGATGCTTAACCCCTGAGCTACCTAGATGCCCCTAGAATTCCTTTCTATGACTTTAGGCAATTATTTTTCCTGGTCCTAAACAGGATAAACAAAAATAAATTATACCTAGACACATAATGGATATGCTGGAATACAATAAAGACAAAGATAATATTTTTACAATAAATAGATAATATAGAAAGCAAAGGCACCCCTAGGGGACTTCCAAATTAAAATAGAAGGGTGAAGGTGGGGTTGGTGGTCAGGGGGAGTGGGATACAAAGTGTTAAAAGAAAATAACTGTCAACTTACTGTCATATGACCAAACTACTCTTGAAGAAGGAGAACAAAATAAAGACATTTTCAAGCTACAAAATTCAGCATAACCACCCATTAGCAGATCCCTACCAAAAAAAACAAATCTTTAGAAGATGCACTTCAGGGGAGTGAACTTAGAATGGAAAAGTGAATGAAGAGGAAAGAGGGATATGCAACAAGGAATAGTGTGCAAAGAACTGGAAGCATGAGGTAAATCCAAGTATCAGCTTTATCAAGTAATCAAAATGACTAATTTTGAGTTTTTCTAAATGACATGAAACAGCTATGAGACAACAACATGCAAACTATTATAGAAGTCACAAGATTTACTGAATTCTAAGATCCTCATATGATTTGGGAGAAAAGCAAGACATTGACTAATATTTGGCATTACTAAGTCAAAAACTTTCTAAAGGTAAGAGTAACCATTAAGGAATTGAAAAGGCAACAAATAACCCTCCAACAAGGAAGGGGCATAGGTGCAGTGGGGAGAGAATAAAGAAAATAGAGAGAATAGAGAAGGAACTAAAGGAAATATAAGGGAAGCCATTAACAGAACCAAAGCAGAATCTAAACCAAATCTTGACATTATGGAAGAGCTACATCCAAAAGCAGATTGCTTATTTCAAAATGCAAATGCTTCTCTGTTCACACACAGCACATCCTGTTGCTGTCATTATTATCACAACCACTTTTTGCTGCAAAGATTGCCAGAGTTAAGCTGCCAGCTTCTAATTAGGAAGCCCCCTCCATCCACAAGTACAGTTATGAGGTTCACCCACCACAGGTCCTTATTATCCCAGTTGGTGCTCAGTTTCAGAAAGCATTGGTTTGGAAGAGCATAACAAAAACCATCCCCAAAAAAGGAGTTCACATTCATAAGTACAAATGGATATACTCCAAAATCCTAGAGCTTGTTACACTCTTCTTTATCTTGATCCTGAGTATGTAACTGTACAGACCCCTGAAGTCAGATCCTCTTCCCAGTATAATTTAGTTAAGGATTCTGTTACATCCATCTGCAGAAGGAATTTAATTTTTTCAGAATGGAAAGTGATAGTGCTCACCCAAAACTGAAATTGAAGGTTGGAACCTCCCTGTTTCTTAGCATCAGTAGGCATATAAAAAGAATACGATTTATGTCCCTGAACCTAAAATATTCTGAAGCAATTATTTACTTAATATTTTGTTAAATTACCTAGGATTGCAGTTTTGATTAGGAAAGCAAAAGAGAAGTCTGCAGGTGGCCTGTAAAGCTAATTTTGAAGATAGCTCTGCTAAGCTCATGCAGTGGTCTTGGAGAATATTAACATAGTGTTACAAACCACAGTGCCCTCAGGGTGTTCACCTGCCACAGAATTTAATTTATTTTATATCTCATCTAATAGACCGAGTCTCATCCATTAAGTAAATATAATGTGGAAATATTGTCTTGTTTCTCTAAAGAGGAAACCAGTGAAGACAGGAGATTTGTTCTGCAGAATCTTTTGCTACTCTAATTGGATTCAAATTCAGGCTGTGTTGTGACCTATCCCTTGTTAAAGTGCAGTGCATAGGGATCCTGCCCGCATGGTGCAGGGTCATGTGTGCTGCTTTAGCACATGGAGGATAAAGAAGAGCAAAAATCAAATCAAATAGACAATTTCTGTGGTGATGAATTTATCAGTAGAACTTGGGATGTCATCATACAGTCGCCTGACATTCATAGACCAGCAATATTTCTAATCTAAGTACTCTGCTTAGGTGTTTGAAGTATTCACCAATCTTAGGAAGACGAGTAGAGCCAGAACTCGATAATTCTGAGAAATGTTTCCTATTAGTGGTGACAGAGAAAGAGGCTTGCAGCAGTAGGCAACCTTTGAAAATAAAAATAAGGAGTGAATCAAACATGACATTACAATAGAAAGAAAATTGAATTCATCTGCACATGATAAGGGTGGCTTCGTTATTCACAGGTGTCCTGACTGTGCCATGACGCTGGAGACCAATGAGGCCACCCCATCTCTGGAAGATGAATCCAACATGCAAGGTATTGTTCTAATATATTCTAAAACTGTTTAGAATGTACTTAACAGATGGCAATGGGATAGTATTTTTATCGTTAGATATTCATAACAAGAAGGAACATAATTTGAAGCAAGAGAAACCTGGAATAAATTTTATACAGACTCACCTTCCCAACTCATTCGGCAAAATTAGAACAGTTTCTCAGGAGGAGTGATTGGAAGCCAAAGGCATTAGGATGCTTTTATAAGTCACCTTGGTAGAAGTCAATAAAACAATTGAGAATGTGCTATCCCTAAGCTGTTAAATAAGAAAGCTTCCAAACATTTGGAGAAATCATCCAGAGACAGAAAATTTCAACAAAAGTTCGTTGGCTCATTTAGTTAGTTTACCCTTTGTCTACCAAAGTTTTTTTAAACTTCTTAAATCCTCTTTGTGGCAACTAATATCTTTTTTAAATATATTTTTTTCTATTCAACTTTTCCCTGACTCCTCCCAAATTATAAATCCAGTTGAACAGATGGCAAATACAAGTAGGTACCCACACATTTCCAATTTCTCGATTGCTGCCCTGGGGCTTTTCTCTCATCTTCTGATTACTTGACCACTTGATTTCAGCAAACCTCTCCATTTACAAAAAAACACGATGCCAGTCAATTGACAGATTTCAGTTTCATATTATGGTGATTTCTCTACGATAGCGTTACCTTTAAGCCTCCTTTCCAAGTGTATAATCGAGAAGTAGCTAAAACAAAGATGAAAAACTGTCAGGGAAAAAAATCAACTTAAATGGTATGAGACACTGCAACAACCATTGGAACATATCTGGAGAAAGCTTGGGACTATAGAGGATGCTACTTGTCTAAATTATTGTGAATCATTCAAAATATACAGAATAGTTTCTTTGTTTCTAAATGTTAATACTTGCACTTTCCTAATTATAGAGGAAATCATTGCAGATGAGGAATCCTGGTCTCTGAGTTAACTATCCCAAATGAAGGACTGGAGAGACAGGTTTAATAGAGGTGGGCAAACTTTGGATAAACTTAATCTTCCAAAAGCTGAGATGCTTATCTCTTAAGTCCTTATAATTAATATCTCTAAGTAGTAGTGTTTTGTAATGTTTGGTCAGAATTCAACACTTTAAAATAAAAAAAATTCTACAAGAAGTGGCCTTACTTGTGTCATAACAGTGCTTTTTGTTACTACTGGACTGAAATAGAAACTCAGATTAGTGGCATGAATCAAGTTTTAGGCTCACCACCAAAAGACTAAGGAAGCCCTTCTTATCTATTGCTAAGTACAAAAAAAAAATTACATCAACAAGTTGACACCTCCTCTTTTATACATCTTTTTTCTTACTCCAATTCACTTCATAATAAGGGCTACTAAATTAATGTTTAAAATTAAATCACCTACTGGGCTTTTTTTCTATCCACTATTAATGAAACACTATACAAAATGCAACAAGTGATGTAGAATAATTATTATACCAAAATGTATATCCTTTTTTTAAAATATTTTATTTATTTATTTATGAGAGACAGAGAGACAGAGAAGCAGATATGCAGGCTCTCTGCAGGAGCCTGATGTTTGACCCTGAGTCAAAGGCAGACGCTCAACTGCTGAGGCACCCAGGCGTCCCCAAAATGTATATCCTATTGCAAAGTTCAAAAAATTGTTTTCATGTGCATCATCTCATCCAACTCTCACAATAACCCTGCAATGTGTTATATTAGCTTGAAAGATAAGGACTCTAAGGTTTAAAGAAAGATTGTAACTATCCCAAGCTAGTAAACAGGAAATGATTGTGAATTCTAAGCAATGTTTTATTTCTTGCATGTTTGTGTCTTTAAGGATGTTCTGATCCAATCAAGATTTGAACTGGAAAATCCTGTGCATCCACAGGAGTTTCTCTGGAGAATAAAAATAAAGATTTATTCCAAATAAGAGCTACAGAGATGATGTTCCTGGGAGAAGTGGGAGTGACTGGAAAGATGTTCTAGAAGCTCTCTGAAGAAATTAAAGTAACACCAGGAGCCTGGAATGGCAACTGCTGGAGGAATATTAAAAGACAAGCATGTAGGAATGCAGTTTGCATAGTTACCATGCAGAGGAGTGAGGGCAAGGTAAAAATATTTAGAACTTGAAACTAGTAGGAAAATCCTCAAGGAGAATGTTCCAAAGATCAACAACAACAACAACAACAACAAAAATGGTCCTTTCTATGGTCAAGCAAATAAGTATTGCATATTCAGGTTACAAAGTCAGGACCATACAGCAACTTTTTGAGGGGAAAAAGGAGGCACTTGGGGCTGGGACATCCAGGGTTTTTGCTTTGCCAGACCAATTCTTTAAAGGAAAACCAAAATGAGTGAACCACAGATAGCTCAAGAAAACAAAGATAACCTTATAGAAGTAAAGAATAGAAGAAGAAAATCCACTCAATCTATTTCAGAAAAGGTTGATGATTGTTTACTTGACCTACTAAGAGGAGGCATCTCTTTGGTTAATGATGACATACACAGTCCAAATGCCACTTGTGACCTCTCAAAATAGTAGCGTGGGCATACGGGGCATTATGTGGGCATAATGACTGAAAAATTCACAAATCTAGGACTCAAACTTAGATCTTATGGCACTAAATTATATTCTTTTCCCTTCTATATCATAAAAGGGAAGGAACAGAACAGCGAGTGCTCTGCCAAGACACTCTCTAGGGCTTACTACGAGTGTCCCTGTGAATGAGACCTGACCTGTGAGGCTGAAAAGACCATCACGGACTCCATCACCAATACCAACTTTGGCATCTGCCACAATGCTGGACACCACAAGGAGTATAACCACTGAAGGATGCTCCTCCTCCACCACTTCTCCCTGGCTGGCCACCCCCTTGACCAGCACCTTCCTTTCCTGATTGGATTCTCAGCAATTAAAGCTCTTCCTGCAACCTTCAAAAAAAAAGCAATTACAAAATATTGCCCAAAAATTAAATAAAATATACTCTACTCCACTCTCCCATCCCCACGTGTTTTAGTCTCTTTAGGCTGCTGTAACATATGAATTTGGAAGGGAGAGGACACATTCAGTGTAAGGCACCATGTAATTTCTTATTTGGACAACTGTGATTGTCTCCTGATTGATCATCTACCCACCATTGCTCCTTGCTCTATCCATCTGCTACACTGTATCCAGTGTGATCTCTCTAAAATGTGGATCTGATCATGGCACCCATATTTGCCCCAACATACACATATTCTTAAGATGCTTTAATGACTTCCCACTGAATACAGAGCAAAGCTTTTCAGCATAAATACTTCTTATACTTTTGTCATACCAATTTCCCAAACACAGACCACTTCTAGCCTCTGCGCCTTGTTACTGTCTGCTTTGCCTGGAATATTTACAGCCTCCTCCCTTCTGTCTGCTAAATCCTGTTGCTGTCTTCAGGCTCACATCCCCTACACAGCCTTTCCTGAACACATCATCCAGTTTATTTCTTCTACTTACGTTATATGATTATATTTTTGTGAAGATGTGAAGGAAATGTTATTTCTGGCACCAAAACTTCTCTTAGGAAAAGAACTGAATTTCTTTGGAAAAAAGTATATCCAAAAAAAGGTCTAGGATAAAAGGTAAGATCACAAATGGGCTGGATCTGGGGAGAACTGCTGGCATCAGACAACAGAAGAATGAGTTGTTCTGAGAACAGTTGGGAGGTGAGAATCCAAAAGGAAGGGATGGAGGGTGGGGAACTCTGAAAGAGCAGACTGTTCAATGAGATCCTTCCATGAATAACCTGGAATTATTGGTACATTCTACAAAAATGCAAGGAAACCTTGGTGTAGATGGATTTATACTTGAAAGCCAACATAGGAATGAATCTTTGAGTCCTGGAGAAGGTGGGTAGAGAAAGGAAGCACCAATACAGGAGCCAGACTATAACAGGGCAAGCCCTGTTAATTTGCAAAAATTTTAGAAGGTTCACATATACTCAAGTCATAGACTTGAACATATGAAATAATGCTGCCTATATGTTTAGAGCCAAGAAGACCCAAGCCAGTATCTAAGTTATCCTTTAGTTATGGGCTCTACCTTAGTCTGTCTTTATTATAATTAATTATATATGTCTGGCTCCCACACTGAATTATGATCTCATATAGGACAGGGACCCAGGCCTACTAACCTCTGTATTCCCTTATATAGGAAATACAGCAAAATACTTATGAGTAGAAACTCAACAAATGTTTGTTGAACTGAATTGAATTGAATTATTAATAAGAACATTTTCAAAATGTTCAGAAATTCCAGAATAATCCCTTTCAGATGCAATTTTCAAAAACCCATCAAACTATAAATGAGGGCTTGGGAAGAAAAAGAAGGAGGTGGTGTAATTGTGGCAGTGGGAAAGGTTAGGATGAGATAGTAATCATTATAGTCAACATGTAATATGAGGCCAACATATAGGAATGGGTCCTTAAGAATATCTTCCATTAACTTTCTCAAACTTGAGACCATTGACATTTTGGATCAGATAATTCTTTACTGTAGCTATCCTACGTATTGTACAATATTTAACAGTATCCCTGGCCTCTACCCTCTGGATGCCAATGACATCAGCCAGTTGTGACAAGTAAATAAATCTTCAAACATTGTCAAATGCCCCCTGGAGACCATATCACTCCCAATTGAGAATGGCTAATCTCAAGTGTAGATGATTTATAGCACCTACTAAAGCAGAACTGGGTCCCAGCTTCTAAAGGGGATGGAGTAAATGTCATGGAGACTGACAATTTGCCATGAGCTATTCAGTTGACTTCTTCACACCCTCACTCTTGGCTGGTCAGTCTTACTCCTGATTTCAGCTCCTACTTTTCAATGCCCATCAGAGCCAAACTCCGCCACATCTCCAGCTTGGCAGCCCTGTGGTGGTTAACATGATCTCTACTGGCTGACCAGTTTGTCCCAGGCCTTCTTACAACCACTCATTTTTTTTATTTTTATGTATTTATTCATTGAGACAGAGAGAGAGAGAGAGGCAGAGACAGGCAGAGGACCAAAGGTGGTGCTAAACTGCTGAGCCACCCTGCTGAGCCCACAACTATTCATTTTGATGCTTTTAATTTTTGACCAATTTGTCATTGATTAATTAAGCATTACATTCAAAATTCAAGCTCCAGAAGTCAGTAGTAGCCTGACACTCTCCCAGTTCTGCTTCCCTTTCCTGGCTCTCTGCAGCTTCTCCTCTATCTGTATTTTTATCCTGAATATTCTACTTTGACATGAAAGGGCCAGTTGCAGTACGTGTTGCAGTACGTGTATCACCATTGTAGTCAATTTCTGTGAAATAGGAATCTTTGAATCCCACCAAGTACAGCTTCAGGATATACAGTAGCATTTCCCCTTTGCATTATGGGTTCTCAATATCTACAAACTGTCACTGAATGGAAGAGGAGCCAATGGTATCATGGAAAATGATGACAATATTTTAGGGTCTTTCCAGACCATATTACATTCTAAATAAATGCGTGGGACAGCAATATTCTATAATGTAATCTGCTAAGTAATTTAAATAAGACTTTAGAAAAATACAAGAAACCAAGACACTATCACTGAAACCACATTGATTATTTTGGAATGGATGACAATGTGGAATGGAAAGAAGGTGGAGGAAGGTAAGAAAATAGAAGGCTGAGGTCCCCATCCAGTCAGAAATTGAGGAGAGGTCATTAAAAAAAGAGAAAATTGCCCAATAACAAGCCAATGAATAACTCAAGCATAGCGCATGTTATGTATGAATTACAAGTACTCAGGATTCCTCAGAAACTTCTAATTAGAAATGAGAGAATTGACTCCGAAAATGAGTTATGGTAATCAGTTTCTTACAAGACTTGAGTCCCAGGAAATCAAGAGTTTTAAACTATTAATTGACTCATTTTGTAAGAAAGATATATGTTTAAATCAAGTTGGATTTCTCTATTGGCCTTATTTTACACAAAGAGAAGAAAGAATATGGGAGGAGGCTATTGAGCACACAACCCATTACTGATTGGAGCTTAAGGAGAATTTATGATATATTTTACCATTAAAGCCTTAAAAAGATATATAGCTATTTTTTAATCAGCTGCTGCTCCAACCCAAGTGCTTTTCCTCATTTTGATTTCCAAATGCAATAATTAAATATATATATGTATATATATATGGACTTACTTTAGTCTCAAATGTGAGAACATTTTACTCACACAAACACACACAAACTAATCATAGCACAGACTACTCCATTCATTCATCAGTCATTTATCTAACATAATTACTGAGTGCCTCCCTTGTCTTAGAAAACAGCAAAATTTATTGACCTAAAATAAATTTAGTGTAGGTGTATTGTCTACAGTCCCATTCAAGTAAATCTTCCAAGTCTAAGTCCTTGCACAAGGTGCAAACATATTTTATCAGATGGCTTCCCAAACCCTCAGTGAAGATGATTGGCTAGGGATGGTCACCTGACACAAGGTCAGCCAACCTAAAGCTGACCAGCAGTTGCTCAAAAAAGATAATCAGAAACCATGAGATTTCCACCCTTGGGAAATCTCCCCCCCCCCCCCACTCGGGGAATTTAAGGAAAGAACCTTAGGAGACTGATATAGTCAGTGGTGAGACCTGAAGTACATGAAGTAAGAGACATCAGAAGAGACACAAGATCCTGTGACAGATAAAGTTCTCCAGAGTTGTTCTGTGAGTCAGCAAAAGAATCCATCTGGAGAGGGAGAAAAAGATTACGTGCATTGATCCAACACAGACCAGGGGGCAAAGGGAAAAGTAAGTCTCTGGAATTGACTTACTCTTGATCACTTCTCATCCCAGGCCACCAAAATTTCAATAAGGGGACTCCTTTTTTCTTAAGATGTTTGACTGAGTCTCTGTTTCCAGTCCCTGAATGACAAAAAGTAGGCTCCAGTCATATGCTTAAGATAGCAATAACCCATTGAAAAGAATAAAAACAAAACAAAACAAAATCCAGAAAATTTCACCCCATTATTGACTCAAAATTCAATTTTGATATAAGCACTGATATGTCAGGCCAGCAATTCAATATCTGCTTTATATGCAAAATCAGGAACACCCCTCCCCCCACCTCTGTCTCCAGTAAGCTTTATGTTAGATGTTTGGATTTGCTGAGGCAATTCTATTTGAATCTGTATATTCCTGTCAGGCTCCAGTCTGAACTGCTTAAATCCCCCATGTTGCTTACCCTGGAGTTATGAACAGGAAATAAAGGCAAAACGGATGGCACCTAAGCTAGCAGGGAGACTAATGTAAGTAAAACACAGTATTGTACTGTGGAACTTGTAATTGGTTTTAATCATATTTAACATCTGTTTCTCTACTTTAGCATATAATTTAGATGAAGCAGCTTAGAAATCTCAGCAAGAATTCATATTTTACATTTATTGAAAGAGGAGCACTTTCCAAGTGATCAAATTGCTCTCCTAATTCACTCATAATAATGTAGTAATTTGGAAAGTCTTTTTTATTTTCCTCATGAAACATTCTTAATCAGTGGTCCTAGCTACTAAAGACTTCCCATCTGCCATTCCCAGCAATAGCAATGTAAGATTATCAACCCAGCAGAACTTCTCAGAATTCTCCCCTCTTTGGCTATGTCTCTCTCTTCATTTGACCTCTAACTTTACCTTGCTGCTGAAACTGCTCTTTAGAAAGTCACCAACTCCCTCCTACTCATCAGATTCAATACACTACTCTCACTTCTTGTCCTCTTTAGCTTCCCAAAGAGATGTATCCCATACAACTTGACATTCTCACCTCCCATGGTGTCATAGGGATAAGTGAAACCTTGTGAACAATGAGAACTAGGTTCCAGTCCTATTTCTCTGGGTGTTTTCTGTCCACATCAGAAGGAGAGCTCCATGACCCTTGGTATAGTCCAGAACCACAAATACATTCTATTTCTCCTACCCAGTGCTTTTAAGTCTAATTTAATGTGTTATAATCCTATGATTCCCATTATAGTCTAGAGTTATGACTTCTTTGAAAAGTCAGAGGATCTGGCCTACTCATAAAACTCACCAGTGTCCCCATTAAAAAAGGCTTACCTCCTTGATGCCTCAGTCCCTACCTCACACTCAGTTGGCAAGTATTCTCTGAGCTCAGACTCCCCCTCCCTTTTTAAGTTACCGGCCTGACCCTTGTAGGCTCATCCAACCCCTGCTCCCACAGTGCTTTCATCCACACCATTATACCAACAGTTGACATGTGCTAACATTTTAACCTCTGCTTTTGTCTTCTCTTTGTCTCTTCAGGAATCTTATTTTCCATAGCTTTCCAAAATTACTTCTGAAATGACACCTAAGTGTATACTTGAATCCTTATATCTCATCTAGCTCCATATTCAAATTTCTAACTGAAGCTAGTCACCTCTACTCAGAAACCCCACTTAATTCAACACACTCCAAATTGATCTCCTGAGGTACTCCATCTTCCTGATCCCACAAGCCAACTTCTCTCAAATTCTTTATGTATGTTATTTCTGTCTCTTCCTCTCAGTCACCTAGGCCTCAAACCTCCAAAAATCTTGACATCTTCTCCCCTGTTTCCTATAAAGCTGGTGTTAGGGGTACCTGGGTGGCTTAAGCATCTGCCTTCAGCTCAAGTCACGACCCCAGGATCTTGGGATGGAGCCCTGTATGGGGCTATCTGCTCAGCAGGGAGCCTGTTTCTCCTTCTGCTTTGCCTGCCATTCTGCCTACTTGTGCTCTCTCTCTGTCAAATAAATGATAAAATTTTGATAAATAAATAAATAAATAAATAAATATCAAGCTGATGTTAAGTTGGTAAAGTGCACTTCTGCAAAGCTTCTTGAATACTTCCCCCTTCCCCTGCCACAGTCCAAGTACATATCATCATAACCATTGGCTCTACTGAGCCAGGCCATGAGCTAGCTGCTGAACTCCTAAGCTGTTCCCTTGCTGGAATAGTAGTCTCTCTTTTCCCTTGAATGCTACCTGTACCCTCCAATTCATTCTACATGCTGTACCAAACTAATTTTCCAAAGCACAGCTCTGACTCTGTTAAATCACATTGCATTTTTTCCCCTGAATGTTAACTAAATGAAGAACTTCCACGATATGGCCTAATCTATTCTCCTATATCCATCTCTTCATGGATATGTAATGTAAGCATCATGTTCCGCACAAACTAGGCTGCACCGTTGCTTGCACATGTGTCATAGTCACCCAACTTTTTGTTTTCCTTCATGCTATTCTCTCTGTCAGAAAACATTCCCAACTGTCTCTTCTCTCTCTGCTCTTTAGACAGTCTTTTCAAGATCCATGGCAAAATTCACTTCTTCCTTGGAGACATCTTCATGTTAACTTTTCCCTAATTCCCATAATAGCTTAATTATGCCATCAGTTTAACATTCAAGGCTCATCCAGGAGTGACCAAAAAGTACCTGATTTTGTGTGATTTTTCATATGAGTTGCACATAGAACAAGGCTTTGGAGCAGGAGTGAGTTGTTCTACGAATGAATTAGCCAAGCTTCAGATGTCTACAAGATAATGTCCTCCTTTTTTTTTTTTTAATTTTTATTTATTTATGATAGTCACACAGAGAGAGAGAGAGGCAGAGACACAGGCAGAGGGAGAAGCAGGCTCCATGCACCGGGAGCCCGATGTGGGATTCGATCCCGGGTCTCCAGGATCGCGCCCTGGGCCAAAGGCAGGCGCCAAACCGCTGCGCCACCCAGGGATCCCGATAATGTCCTCTTTTGATACATAATCTCACTTAAGAGACATATAACAACTTACATTTTATAATTTTTCATTTTAAAAGTGAAAAAGCCAAAGAAATTGTTGACTATAGTGATATTTAGGAATCTAAGGATTCACCAAGCTTTCTAAATAAGATTTAGTCTACTTCTCTTAAGGCATGAACCTCTTAAACACCTACAGTCATTGTGTCCTTGTCCAATCCATTATTCTAGATTGAATTTCCTTAGAGCAAATATTGTAGCTGCCATAACAGCTAGCATAATGCCATGCACATGGTAGATATTTAATATCTATTAAAATGAAATAGAGGGGAGGGAAATCAACTTTTCAGGTCCACCTTTTTCCTGAAACTTTGAATTTGAAAGAATTGTATCAATATCAGAGCATTAAGTATGCAGTTGAAAGAATGCAATTTCAATAAAGAATCAAGTGATGTTCATTAGTGCTTCTCAGGGAATACAATATGAGACATAAGAAGAATCAGTATTGCAGACCACCCACCTCAGGGAAAATGGGTTAAAATCTCCACAGCACTCAGAACCACTCTTGACCCAGCTGCTCTAAGGAGTCACTAGGTCAAAAGCCTTCCTGAGACTAAAGCCCTGGTATGGAAAGTTTTCTTTTAGCAGGATCGGCTCAGCCTGAGACTATCCATCCATTCTTGCTTCCTTCTGTCATGGCACATTTTCTTATTTAAGCTGTTGGCATTTGAAAGGTCCCTCTGAATAATTGATGACTTTCTGGAAATATGCAGAGAGCATTTTGCCAAGAACAGGAGCCCCATTTGGGGAGCTGGTCAGATTAGAAATTCAGTTTCAAGTCCAAATCCCTTTCAACCTGAAACCTTCTGTCAGCCTGGAAAAGGAAGGCCAGGTCTGGTCAGCACTTGGCAAGGAAATAGCCATATATAATTAGGAAATATTTTTTAAAGCAACAAATATCACTCATTTCAATGAACAAAAGCAGCTTTGGGAGTTATTGTCACTGCCATTACTCTTTTGTGAAGCTTGATCACTATATATATATTGCTACATGGCAAATCTCATGCCTGTACATAAGGCACAAAGAATTGAAGTCATGGATATGTCTTACATGACTTTTTAAAAGATCATTTATTTATTGCTGAGAAAGTCCAAACAAATACAGTTAAAAATACTTTTTAACCAATATATGGGGGAAAACCCACAAAGAACAAAATAGTTATGACTTCTTTTCTCATATAGATATCTCTGACATGTAGTAGTAACAAAATGTTACCTCTGCAGTCTCCAACTTATAATCATAATAGACCTGGTCAGTAAAGGGATCTTTTCTTTGTCAACTGTGGCTAGGCTACTTGTCTTCAAAACATCTGACCTGTTAACTCCCAAGTAAAGACAATCATATTATGGCTTTGACTGCTATTAGATCAGGGTTTCTTTTTTTTTTTTAATTTTATTTATCTCTTCACGATAGACACACAGAGACAGAGAGAGAGAGAGGCAGAAACAGGTAAAGGAAGAACCAGGCTCCATACAAGGAGCCTGATGCAGGACACGATCCCGGGATTCCAGGACCGCGCCCCGGGCCAAAGGCAGGTGCCAAAACGCTGAGCCACCCAGGGATCCCTTAGACCAGGGTTTCTTAATCTTTCCTGGGCCATTACACTTTGGAGAGTCTTGTGAGTCTTCTGCATTTCTTCTTAGAAATGTTCTTAAATGCATAACATAAAATAAATGGGATTACAAAGGGACCTAGTTTTATCACAAAGATACCATTTTAAAAATTTTATAATATAATGATCTATGTGCTTCTTTGCTAATGCGTTTAATAACAAAATCTAATGGATTTGTCTAACACCTACCATCATTTCAAATTAAAAATGAGCATACATTGTATTTCAAGATATCTGTATCCACAGTAATATATGCAAATATCTTGTGTCAAGGTCACAAATACTAGTCATTACTAGAATGGTTTGTTGCCTACATTCATAACAGATGGAAATGTAAAATTTTAGTTAAAGGTTAGTGAAATTACAGTTTTAAGTTTCTTTCATCCAAGTTCAGAACCCTTTGGACTTTATTCTCATAAAAACAAGAAGCATATCCTTTTAATTAGTTCTGTTGGTTATTATAAATCCCCAGTATTGTTAGAAACTTTATTCCCCTACCTTAAATTAACACATGGTATGTGTTTCTCAATTCAGTGATTCCAAACAGATGTCATGGAGGGCAGGTAGAGATAGAAGATATTGCTTGTATGTGCAGATCCACAGGTCTGCTGGATCTATTCCACAGAATAGCTTTATTCTATTCAGTAGATTAGGTAATATACATAGTTTTTTTTGTTTTATTTAAATTCAATTTAGTTAACATATAGTATATTAGTAGTTCCAGGGGTAGAATTTAGTAATTCATTAGTTGTACATAACACCTGGTACTCATTATATCAAGTGCCTTCCTTCACTCTCATCACGCAGTTACCCCATCCTCCCACCCGCCTCCTCTCTAGTAACCCTCAGTTATAGCACATTTTCTCTGTTAAGGTTTTCATTAACTCCATAGATTTTTATATAATGTTAGGATTATCTGATTTATTTGTTTAGACTGAAATGCATCTCTTTAACATGCTGTGGTGTTCAGTAAAGGGCTTCTGACAAGAAGCAAAGATTTTAACAATCATTTGGTAATCAGTAGGCTTTCTCAAATCACATCTTAGCCCAGGTACAAATCAGTGACTTATTGTGAACAAAAAAACACCCCATTTATTGAAATAATCTTTTAAAACCATCCATGGGGTGAAACTCTTATTAGACTCTAAAATAGAGGTGTATATTTTCAATGAGTTATTCCAAAATATCTATCGAGTACCTATTTAACTAGATATTGAGGAAGTTCAAAGAATATGAAATAGACTGCATTCTGCTTTCAAGAAGTTGATAACCTAAATGTAGAAAGCAAAAGATCTTGGAAGTAAAAGATATCATTTTAAAGGTTACAGTCTTACTGATATTATATTCCAGTGCCCAATCTTTAGAGGCCATATCTTTACCACATTGATTTCAGAGAAATCAAGAGACATTTTCCTAAAGAAATATTTCAACACTTGCAAATTTTAAGACTAATTTCCTCATATGAATCAATTTTTTTTATCCTTTCTTGTCTTGAGTTTTCAGTTTTTTTTTTTAAAGGCTTTTAACTTTTTTTTTTTTAATTTTTATTTATTTATGATAGTCACCAGAGAGAGAGAGGCAGAGACACAGGCAGAGGGAGAAGCAGGCTCCATGCACCGGGAGCCCGACGTGGGATTCGATCCCGGGTCTCCAGGATCGCGCCCTGGGCCAAAGGCAGGCGCTAAACCGCTGCGCCACCCAGAGATCCCATCAAGGAGTTTTCAGTTTTAATTCCAGTGTAGTTAACATGCAGTGTTATATTAGTTTTAAGTATACAATATAGTGATTCAAAAATTCAAAACACTACTCAATGTTCAACATTAAGTGTATCCTTAATCCTCTTCACCTATTTTACCCTTCTCCCCACCCACCTCCCTTCTAGTAACTATCAGTTTGTTCTCCATAGTTAGTTAAGAGTCTATTTTTTGGTTTGTCTCTATTTTTTTTTCTTTGTTCGTTTGTTTTGTTTCTTAAATTTCATGAGTGATATCATATACTATCTGTCTCTGACTGGCTTATTTCGTTCAGAATTATATTCTCTAGATCCATCTATATTGTTGCAAATAGCAAGATTTAATTATTTTTATAGCTGAATAGTATTCCACTCACACACCCACATACACACTATACAAACACAATTTATATATATGTATATACAATGGTATATATATGTGTATATGGATATAAATATACTAGTTTAGATTTATACGTATATATATTATGTGTATATGTGTGTATATATATGTATATATAAAACATCTTTATCCATTTATCTATTGATGGACACTTGGGCTGCTTCCATAATTTGGCTATTGTAAATAATGCTGCAATAAACATATGGTTCCAAGTATCCCTTTGAATTACTGTTTTTCTATTCTTTGGGTAATATCCAGCAGTGCAATTACTGGATCATGGGGTAGCCCTATTTTTAATTTTTGAGGAACCTCCATACTAGTGGCTACCCTAGTTTGCATTTCCACCAACATTGAAAGAGAGTTCCTTTTCCCCACATCCTTGCCAACACTTGTTTCTTGAGTTTTTCATTTTAGCCATTCTGACAAGTATGAGATGATACCTCATTGTGGTTTTGATTAGCATTTCCCTGATGATGAGTACAATGTTGATCATCGTTTCATGTGTCTGTTGGCCACCTGTATGTGTTTTTTGGAAAAATGGCCATTCATAACCTCTGCTTATTTTTTAATTCTCATATGCATAAATTTAAATAGAGGCTTTTTATTCATAGAGTGAATCCCATTATATTCATTGTGGTCAGGGGCAGGTACACCACAGTGATGTTTATCATACAGCTATATGCCCACAATCTTATCTTTTTCCAATTATCCTTGACTTTATTGCTGACAACTTTAAAGAATTTTAAAGGAAGCCTGGTTTACTTTCCTTTTTAGTTTACTCAGGACCATCTCTAATATTTCCCAGAGTTCTTTCTGCTAAATAATAGCACAGTAAAGTGATATTTTATCACATCTAAATTATGTTGCAAAGTTACTACTTTGGAAAGTAGAAAAGGAAAGAGGGGAATTCACAGGCCAAATGCTAACACCTCTGCTTGGTGAAAGTTGAAATAATGTTTCTAATGGCTCTTTATATTGTTTCATTATAATAAAGTAAATTTAAAATAGCACTCTCAGCACATGGAATAAAGGCATGGTTCACATTATTCTGACAAAGGGTGTATGTTATTTCTCTTTACCAGTAACTGGATATTATATACCCAGTTTATAATTTACTCAGTTTTGAAATTGTATAATTTGGGCAACTTTTTTTTTTAATTTGGAGGACTTCCTTCATCTCACAATTTACATATAAAATATTATTAATATTTTATATTACCTTCTTCAAAATTACATAATGAATTCACATTCATATGCTATGTGATCAAGTTGTAATTTACTGTGTCCAAATAACAATCAAAGTTACTTTTAAGCATTATTGCCCCTGTCCACTTTTAAAATTTTTAGATCCTAGGGTAGCCCTGGTGGCTCAGTGGTTTAGCACCACCTTCAGCTCAGAGCATGATTCTGGAGACCCAGGATCGAGTCCCACGTTGGGCTCCCTGCATGGAGCCTGCTTCTCCCTCTGCCTGTGTTTCTGCCTCTCTCTCTCTCTCTCTCTCATAAATAAATAAAAATAAAATAAATTTTTAGATCCTCAACCATGGGACTACATTTGTAACTTACATAGCTCACATAACTTACAGAGCATTTAAGATTTGCAAGACATTCTCTCTTATCTCATTTGGGTATAATAATGGTTGTGTTCAATAGATAGGAAACTTAAAATATATTATTATCTGGGCAAATTGAGACTCATCAAGTCTCATTTCTAGTAAGTAATGCATCCACAACACAAACACAGAGTTCCTGATTTTAAATCCAGAGACTTTTCTTACCAAAATGAAAACCATCAGATGAGTAGGTACATAACAATCTGTCAGATGAACAAGCAATTATTGCTATGATCATCTGAAGGAGTACTCTAAGATATAATGGTCAGGAAAACTTTATAAAAACAAAACAAAGAAAGAAAAAAAAACTGGTGTTTCGGCTGGCTTTTGAGGGAATTAAGCAGAATTGCTGGAGGACACATCTTGGCTCAGTGGAAAGAGGAGAGTATTTAATAGGTCATAGTTTTCAAAGATCACCACTGACAATACTTCAGTGGGATCACAGATTGTGACAGAGCATATTGGTAAATAGCAGCTAGGATCACCAGACCAGAGGAGACAGAGTAGAATGCCCTTCAATCTCTACAGTGAGAAGCCTGTGTGTGCCATGACACATGGTGTCATGGGAAGAGCACTGGTCTTGGACCCAGGAATCTAAAGCTGTTCCAAATTTTGTCTCTGCCACGTAAATATTCTTTTGGAAAAAGCAAGCCATTTATTTCCAGGCTCTTCATTTTCCACATCTGGAACATGATTCTTGCTTTGCCTGGTTCACAGAAAACTGGATAAGTAAATAGGAACACATTCCATGAAGGGATTCTAATTTCCTTTATAAATGTAAGGGGGGGACCTATGAAGAGTGGAGGAGAATGCTAATGAAGGAGCTCTGTGTGATGGTAGTTTACATAGTTAATAAAGAGCACATAAAAACAAAACCTATTATTTCCCTTGTATTCCTGATAAAAATCTCTATTTTTTCCAGTTATTAAGTGAATATATGCTCACTGTGAAATTCAAATAGCCCAGAAGTGATTAAAGCAGAAATGAAATTTCCCCTTCTTCCTCCCACCCACTCTCATCCCATTCCCCAGAATAACCATTGTCTCCAGTTTGGTGTATACTCTTTGTAGGCCAGACATCTTCAGAAGCATGACTATGACAATGGGACAAAGCATAGATGCCTGTCCTTGGCCCCATCTAAGGAAGAGCACACACTCTTCACCTTATCGGTGGTTCTGGGCTGTAAAGCATAGTGTCAGTGCTAATGCTGACTAGAATCATGCCAAATGCCCTGTGTATATCTCTGCTTTTTGACTCAGGTAGAACTGGGAATCTCAACTGTCTGACGCCACTTCCCACTTCTGACAGAGATGAATGGCTTGCTGTCTTCATTCTGATTAGTGGCCATTTTAGCCAGCCTGGGGGATGCGGCCCTTTTCCCTCAACAGCATTGGCATGTCAGAATTGGAGGAGCCTCTGCCAGCTTCTGGCTACTGCCTGTAAATCAGGCCCATGTGATTCAGTGCAGAGAACAAGACTTCCCAGAGAGAATGTGGGCTCATTCTGCAAGGGGTACTCTCAACTCCTGATTTATAATGACTTCCTGGAAACCAGGTGCAAAATCCAGGTTTGTAAATCAGGTCTTTTTATTTAGGATTTATTTGCATGATTTGAAAATCTACTTCAGGACTTGTAAATCTAGATTAGAATTTGTAAACCCATTTAAGGATATGGAAATTAATTTTAGGACCTACAAAACACTAAAAACAGTTTGCGTATAACCACCATTAGAAAGAAGAAAGACTTATAAATCAATAGCAGCTGGTAAGATTTGCAGGCAGGTTCCATAAATTAAATCCTGGGTTTATGACTTCAAGTGAGTACAAATTTACCCAACTTGTGAATTTTCAAAAAAAAAAAAATCCAATTTGTAAATTATCAAAAAAAAAGCATAAGATTTTGATTCTAATTTGAAATATTACAGAGCAGCACCACTATTGATACCCTATTGATAAGCTAAATAGTCCAAACTAGTAGTAATAATCTATATAAATTAGAAGGATTTTATATATGGAACCAATAGTTCTTTGTTGGAAAACCTATGGGGTAATTGGTCTATGCTTTTATCTGGCCCACACTGTTAGAGCTGAGGGAGTCTGAGACCATATAACTGGATAAAACCTGTGAGAAAATCACTACATTAACTCTGAAAGCCCAGGTCACTTTGTCCATGAACTGGGGATATTTAATAAATGTTCACTTTCCACCATATAAGCCAAACTTCAACATTGTACATATTCAATAAATAGGTTTATATTAATTTTATACTTCTTGAATAATAACATTGCCCAAAGAGACTGGTCACAGCCACCAAGATTGTTATGATAGATAGAGTGGTGATTCTCAACCAAAGCAACTCATCCCCTCAGGGGACATCTGGCAATATCAGGAGATTTTCTTGGTTGTCGAAACTGAGGAAGGATGCTACTGGCACCTAGTGGGTAGAGGCCAAGGATGCTGCTAAACATCCTACAATTCACTAAACAGCTGCCCACAGCCAAGTATCTGGCCAAAATCTAAAAAGTGTAGAAGTCGAAAAAACCTGCCATACCAGGCTATTTTTAGCACAAGCTAGTACAGAATGACTCTGTCAAGACTCCTCCAACTCCGGTTCCAGTGATTCTGCCATTCAGGACAACCCAGACGCTTTTTCTTATTTAGTTGTCTATGTTCCAAACTCACAATGTGGTAAAAATGAAAAATCCCATCATGAATATGCTCTGCTACCTCAAATGCACCCTGTATTTCATCAACAGGTCTTCCACAGAAACTGAAGTTGTAGTATTTGGTGAAATTATATTATTTGACTGGAGAAACCCCTTCATTTTATTTGGAAACAAGTATGTGGGTTAGGAAGGGAATGCAAGGCAAAGAATTCTTTCAGGCTTTGTTCAACAGTTTTATAAAGCAACCTCATGTAGTGAACTCCCTGGGAGCCTGAGACCCTTTTGATTATATGGTGTTTGGAATAAAATAAAACAAATCCTATGTTCTTTTATTCTGACCTGAAAATGATTTCTAAATGATCACCTTGGGTGTTCTTTCCCTCTACTTATTGCTGTGTTCTTCCATTTGAATTACTGCTCAGCATCACCTCAGAAGCCAGCTGAATGTTGGCCGATTGTAAGAAGACAGTCTCATATTGAGATTACAGCAGCTCTCCTCAGACTTGCCCTATTCATGGGCCTGGCCATTATAAGAACCTAAAGATGGAGACAGGACTCGACATTCAAATGGATTTGAAGCACACGGTGAAGTATATTGTGTAAATGCAAATGAACAGAAATATGGTATTGTAAGAGCTCAGCCACTTGTGCAATTAGGAAGGAAATCAGGATTGCAGAGTGCAGCACCCAGCAGAGCACTCAATTCTGTACATGGGGAAAAAAGTTTAAAGAAACTTGGTGTGGTAACTCAGGTCTTTGGAAAGTTTAAGTCCAGAATGTCTAAGAGGCAATCAAGAAATAGGTGACTGTAATCATACCCCATCTCACCTCCTGCCCTCTACACACATTTCTCCACTGACATACTAAAATGCACATTATTCCCCTAATTTATTAAGGCAGTGTTTTTGTCCCATTTAATGAACCATCTGTGGCTCTAACTCAAGAGCTCCAAAGCCATTTTTCTCATGATAAGATCCTTAAATATTCCAGGTACAGCAAAGGCCAGCAAGGAGGGTCACCCATCAAGTCACTCGGATTGCTTATAGGAGCTTGATATATAAATATAGATTGGAAAAGATCAGGAAAATACTGCATTTCTTGGAATATCCTTATTCTATGTGATACAGCAGCAAGCAAACATAAAACCTTATGGTTAGAAGCAGTGACCTCATTTTATATTAAATTCATTTATCTAGTAGGTGAATGCATAAGAAAGAGATAGAGGACAACTTAAGGAAGACTCTCCGAAGAAATATTTAAGATAATTGATATTTTTAAGCAGAAAACCTACTCCTCTCACTGTTCTCTACTTCTACACGGTAACCTTCCCCTATTGCCCAGGATGTACCATACAGAACCAGCCCTCTCCTGAGAACATACAGCTCATGTCCATAATTCTTTTAAAACTATTTTCCCTCCAACCACATCTGCTAGAATTTTTATATATGGCTTTCAGATCCACAATTCATTCAGTAAAGAATCATTCAGCTAACATTCATCATGAACCTAGGTCTTCCCAGCCTCTGCTCAGTGATAGGATACAAAGATGAATAAGCCACCATTTGATACTGAGGCACTCGCATCCTAATGGAGGAGACAGACATGTAAATAATTATAACATATCCCATGTGTATCCCATGTGCTGAAAAGAAGACACTTAAAGCTACAGCAGGAGCATAGAGAAAAGTGGTGAAATCTTTAAAAGGTGATGGTGCTTGAGCTAATTCTTAAAAGACGAATAGTGTCTAGTAGGAAGTGCAGCAGGGAAGTGAGAAGAACATGATAAATGAGGAAACATCCATGTCAGACACAATTCATAAGGAGGCCAATATTCACAGTATTCAAAAAATGTGGCATGGATAGAGCAATGATTTTCAACCAGGAGGGAGAGCAGGAGAAGATGGTATCAAAACCACCTATATCAAACCATGCCTCTTGAAGCATATGACCAGAGTCCAGGATGCAGGTAAGGGACTCATAAGTTAGTGCAGAGGAAGGCAAGAAAAGTAGATTAAAACATGACAACTAGATAATCCAAAGATTTAGTCATGGCCAACTCATTAGTAATATGCTTTCTTCTTTGTGCCTTCCTTTATTTTCTACTAACACACACATCCAGAGGAATATCTTACCATTTGGGTTGGTTTGGTAAGAGATATGGATTTCACAATTGTCCCATGTTCTTATGGCAGCTCATGAAATAGCATCAATTAAGGTGGTAAAAAAAGAGACAGAGAGAGAGAGAAACTAGGGGTCTAGAGAGTCCGTAAGTCATAAAATTAACTTCAGGATGATTTAATATTGACTTTATTGGGAAACTTATTGTGTCATCAAGATTTATTAGCCTTACTAACAATCAGACGCAGAGAAGTTAAGGAACATCACCTAAATCATGTCAAATTAGACTGGCTAAATTTAGCACCTCAGTATGGAGTTTAGGGAATGATCCCAGGGATATATTAAATATATATATAATATTTCCTTCTGTATCTTCAAAGAAAAATCTTACTTCTTCATATAAACTTATTTCCAGTTTCTCTCAGGAGGTAAAAAATAATCTCAGTTGACTACCCAAATCTTTCCCGTAAAATTCTTCTGGTCTTGCAAACGTTAAAACCAATAGGAAAGCAAATTTAAATCAGAAACAAATCTACACAAGAAACACAAGGAGGGAGAAGGGGGAGCCTGATAGATGCCTGGTGTCAGATTTTTGGGGACAGTATCTCCTAACACCTGAGGCATGTAAATTCTCCCCAGGCACTCTGTGGTGAAGGCTGGATGGCTTTCCGGAGTCAGTGTCAGTTAAGTCCCTCATGTCTGCTCAATGGAAACCTCAGTTTATGAGGGAGGGAAATTATAGATTGAAAAATGCCCTTTTTGTAAAACTCTGGTCGTAATGTTCGGTGAAATGATAAATGAATAGGTTTTTACTGGCAAACTACGGTAATTAGGCCATTCCTCACTTTTTTATTGGAGGCAGACCTAGATGTTTAATCATCATTATGTGATCATTTAGTTCTAGCAAAGCATTACTATTGGAAAAAATTATACATTTACCTTGTCCCCTCCCCTTTTTTAAAGGTGGTGATGAAAAGAAAAACAAAAAGCTCTAAATCATATCTGGGGTTTAGGGAGATACAGGGCAGTCGTTTTAAATTTCACATAATTTTAGTACTTTTTTCTGATTTTCACTAGTGTCATGTGATATTATAATAATAGTGTAGAAAATGTGAAAAACCTTATTAGGAAAAATTAATAGTAATTAATTAAAATTACCCATCATTCCAATTTCTTAAGAAACCATTGTTGTTAATTTTTTAGTGAATTTCCTTTCAGCCTTTTTTCTTTGGGATTTTATTTTATAATATTCACAAAAGAAAAGATTTAAACTAATATCGGGTGCACAAAAGCATGCCAATAAAAGCAGTAAAATATGGTTATTTTAAAAGTAATTTTGGAAAACTTAGAAAGCATTTTCATACTAATCACTGACCAGGCATGGCCACAGTAAAGAATTAAGTTTTTCTTCTTATCTTTGTGCCTGAAATCAACTAGGGGAAATGAATAAACATAAATTAAGAACTTTGAAGGAATAAATATCTTCAAAGAGCTTGAATCTGTAATTTCCCTGAAGAACAGATTTATGATCTAAGCCCATTCTTTTCAACTTAATGCATCGACTCTTCCATGGGCTGGTAAAAAGCAGTTCAGTTACTGCATCTTCCGTCCTCAGTGATAAGATCTCCTGCAATAGGATCAATAAGACCTGCTTTCATAGAACTTTTTTCTTATCCCATAACCTCAAAAATCATTTTGTGCCACAATGATCACTACAGGGAGGAAAATAAAGAGATGTTGAATCTATCAAAGTTTTTCATAGCGAGGCTGGTTTATTTCAAACCATCACAGCATGGTGGTTAACAGCTCTGGAACAGCCAAAGGATGGAAGCAGATGGAAAAAAGAAACTGAAAGATCCTCTTCTTTCTTTATAGAGACCTTCAAAGTTAAAGGGGAATAAGATTCATATTCCAGGCATTTACTACTTAATTTGGCACTGGGAATTTCAAACTGGGCTTATTTTTTTAATCCCACTCTTAACGAAGAGATTTCTGAAATAAACTCTAATTCAGTATCAATATAAACATTGCTTAAAAATGGAATAAAAATGAAGATCTGGATCTAAGTTAGTTTGGAAAACCTGTAAATAAATAAATTTATTTTTTTTGTAATATTTTTCTGGGTCTTTCCTATATCATGTAGACTGTAGTGTACAGTATTCCTCAATTTTGTATTTCCATTTTTGTTGCCGAATTCCACAAAACTTATTTTGAGAAATAATTATTTTGTATGCTTCTGAGTATCCAGATAGAGTAAGTCCATGTTCCAGAGTTGATTCCTTTTAATGTGAATATAAAGGTCATACTCATAAATACAAAGTCATAATTATAAAGGGCTTACATGGCATGAAATCTTGCAGCATAATGTGTGAGAAGTATCTCTAAGCTTGGAAACCCTGGTGTAGGGCCACATACTACAATACCACATTTAGGTTTATGACCTTGGACAAATGATTTAACCTTTGTGAATCTTAGTTTCTTCCTCTGTGAAATGGAAGCAAAAGTCTTGTCTATCTCACAGGATTGGGAGGATCAACTTAGAGCTCTTTAGAAAATAGAGATTGTGTAAAAAGTTATGGGGAGTTATTATAATTGTGACTACTGCCTCCTTTTACACTAAAATACATGCTCTTTACCAGATATTTTCAAATAAGCTATAAAGAAAGCTTCTGTGTCATGTTCACTCAATTCTTTTCTGAACTTCTATTTCTATACCTTTGCTAAAAAAAAAAAAAAAAAAACAAGCTGAGGCACCTTAAAAACTTTATAGTTTACTTAAGTAAAAATCGATTCCAATTGGGCAGCACCAAAACAGAAGTGGTTTGGAGCACTCCACCAATAGGAGCCCAGGTAAAGATGTACACAGAAAATGCAGAGGCAAAGGAAAGCAATTATGTGACTGCCATAGCTCATTGTTCGTGACTGATGTGATTTTATAACTTTAAGACAGTCATAGGCTTAAATTTTGTTTTGCTTACATAGGCTCCCACACATCATTAAATAACCACCTCAGCCTTCTAGTTAATTTAACATCTTAGAGTGCAGTTTTTTTCTAAATTTTTTTTCTGTGTCCTAATCTCATCTTCCACAACAGACTAGAAAATCCTTGAAGGCAGGATTGGGGTTAGATATTTCCTTTGACTAAGAGATTGCTTGATAGTATTATGTTAAGATGGAAAATATCATCGATATAGTTGAAGTACTCCCATAGAAAGCATGTTCACTCATGCAGACATCCAAAGTCAGAAGATGGAAGACTAATACCTGTAAGCTGTTTCTGTTAGGATGATATTTATACATCTTGTATGTAAGCAACAATTCAGTCAAAATGGTCAAAACACCTAATATGTCAACACAGCACTGAAAGTAGAAAAGCCTTTATGATTGAGATAGTTGATAACAATAATTATTTAAAAAGAAATACTCCTTTCAATTCCAAGAAGCAAATCAAAAGAGGTCAGAAGAAAAAAATGTGAAGCATGTTGATAAATCTACTCTCTCCAGATAAATAATGCCTAATTCCAAAATAGTTTTATCACATTTTAAATATAATGACAAGAATGCAAAACCTTTGTTTTTCCCAATTCTATTTGCAGTTAGAGAAAAAGTTCTGCCAGAATGTATCTAACAGCAAAACTATATTTTAATTTCTTTGGCTTAAATTACAATCCAACACATGCTTTCTACAGACAGTAGGTCATGCTCCCTATTGTTTAAGCCAGTTCTCCTCAAACCGTTCTTCTAAAATGCCCTTAACTGAAAAGCAAGCGTGCTTATCCCTGGGAACTTGGGAGCCTGGGAGCCCATCTCCGAAGCCGGGCAATACAATGTGAAATTTTTTTAGTCTTATATTTTATTTACCTTAAAATGCAGGGACATTGTTCGATATACTCACAATACATTTGCGTCTGTTTTAACATAAAATTAACACTTATATTTCTTATCATCAAGGAATCCTGATGCTGCAGGAAGGTGTGTCATATGTCTAAGATGTCCCCTGCAATGCACCCTGGGCATGTGCTGAATATGAGCATCCCAGTAAGGATCTAAGGAATCTTCAATTTTAGCAATCTTATTAAGCCCTTTCTTCCATGTTATCCAAAGATATACTACAACAATAAAAAATATATTTGCTTCCTCGAGGAAGAGAATATCTGCAATTCGCACATGGGTTTCTCTCATGAAATAATAAAAGAATTTTTAAAATATGAAAAACCATACAGCAGATGAAGCTATCGTGTGACTTCATGCTCCAAGCAAAGTACATGAACTTAATGAAGCTAATGTTTCTACATTGAACTGAGGAAATTTCTTCTTAATGGTTTTCTTCTTATTGTAACTTAAATTTATGTCAAGGAGCCTCACATTTCCCTAAGGACACAAGTTCAAGGTTTTTGCCTTCTAACTTCATTGATATACAAACCCTCCTAAGCCCCGTTGTGGGAATGCAAGCATTATATCTTGCCTTTCAAAAAAAAAAAAGAAATCCTTGTACTATTTGCTCAAGTTAAAACTGACATAAGATGCTTAGCCCAACAGTATCTGAATATGGTGTATTAAATGCTATTTATAAAAAGTAAAGCTATGCTAATGTGCCTATCTGCCCCCTACTGCTTAACAGTATTAAAGATTAAAGCCAATTGTTTTGTAAACTGAAGAGGCTGTAATGGTTTCTTGGGAAGTGCTTCTCGTCAGCATTCCAGATAAGGTTGCTATTAAATTTTTGCTGCTATGGATGGCTGGCTTGGGTCATTATACACTTAAATTGAGTTGCTGTCATTGTTATATAATGAAATGAAAGAGCCTTTGGCCTATAGTAATGTGGTATACCTTTTAAAGAATGAGTACCACTACCAGATTTATAAGAATGGGTCTGTTAGCATTATTGTATCAAGCTACTGGGTGTTTCAAAGTGATTTAGATGAAATGTCCAAAGAATTCTCATGTATATCAAAGACAAATAGCTGAGTTTTGCATTAACCTGCTTTCAATAATCATTGAAACTTATTGAGTGATTACAGGATGTAGCAGATTCATGGTTCTTTTTTCTGTCTTGTAATTTAATTATGTCTTGCTCTGAAGTGAGGATAGTCAAGAACCTGGATTTTTTCATAATCCTATAAATTACTTGTTCAGATTAAAGAATAGTCATTCTGATCTCTTCATTCTAAGCATGTTATTTGACAATCCTCTTACAACTTGAGATGGCTATACATTATTTTAATTCTTAAATAGGCCAAAAGGTTAGTAAAAAAAAAAAAAAATGAAGGAGGACATTACATTTTTTTAGGCTTAAATATTCTTTCTTTCTAATACAAACAGAAAATTCCAGCTACCATTTCTGTAAGGAGAAATAATTTTCTTCCTCTTTTCCCAGGTTTGTAACATCACAGCTCACTAATTATAGAGAAGAAAGTTTGTCACATTTCTAAAATACTTATTTATAAATATTACCTATGTATTCAAAAGAGTTTTCTCCTCTACTTTTTGAACATATAAAAAATTCCTTTTGCTTAAACTACATGAATGCCAAATAGGAATATAATAACTTTGTCAATATTTTAATAACAGAGGCTCAAGAAAAACTGAAGTTAAGAACTCAGCAGATGGACAGATTTCGTCATAATGCAGATCTTTGCCATCTCCGATTCATAGTAATATGAATTGCTTTGTTAAAACTACAAGTCAGCAATGTTTAACTGTAAACTGGCATGACAATTTTTTTCACTTACAGTATTCTGTAAAAATTGAAAAACTCATGCATTTTCAATTGATCCAACAGCTCAAGAATACCTGAAATTCTAATCATCATCCCTTTTCTGGGTCTTTAGCACTTCACACTCTCTGTTCTGCTTCTCTGGGAAAAATGTTTTCCTCTCCAGTGTATCTTTATCTTCATCTGTGTACTTCAAACTAGAAAGAGAGGACACTCAAATGCTTAGAGAGAGTTTGCTTTATTATGTGGCTCTACTGAGTCTAAAAATGCTACAATCACAAACAGCCCTCTGAAGATGCCTGTATACTCAAACAGATACATGATTTTTCCCAGCAATGGAAAGCAATTTATGGCTTTTTCTACTGCTCCAGAAGTCCTTCAGAAAATGGCACTTGCAAGAATAATGTTATAGCATGCAATCAAAGAAGATATATCTTTAAAGATTAAGTGAGCTGTCCAGCAACTGTAGCCATGACAACTACTGTTGGTCCATAAGCTCAGAAATGGCAGTCCTATTGGGAGCATACACCACTGAGTGAATGGGGCACCTGGCTCCAGCATGATGATGGAGAGTGGACGTTTGTGGTACAGTGTCAATCTTTGGGAGTATAGTAAGGTGCGTCATTCAAGTCTGCTCTGTGGCCATGTGTTGTTTCACCATTTCACCTGAGTAATTCTCTAGAAAAACACAGTATCCTGCAATACAGTCTAGTCTGCAGAAGATAGAACTCTGCAGGTTTAGGAAAATGGGCAGATCCTAAACTTTTATATTTTAGAGATTCTTTCCTACATTATGTTCCAATTTTATCTTTAGGATTTAGGTTCCAAGGTTAATTATTTAGGCTTAGCACTAAGTCTGAGTCATAAGCTAGTGTCATAGCAATGAAGTTAGTAGCCAAGTGGAGTTTTATGCATGAGATAACTGCTCTTCTGTAGCCGGTATTGAGACTATGAAAACTTGGGAATCTGATTCCCATAGGTTATTTTATTGCATTTTATTAATCAGCAAGCTCAACTTGAACTAAACGCTTAGAAAGAAAATTGTACCAGTATGGTTTCTGCTCTCAGGCAAGATACTGATGATGCATTATTTATGAAATGCAACATTATGTGAAATTTTAGTCAGAAAATACTTTTAGAATAAGATAAGAGCATGTGCTGGAATAATAATAAAAATATCAAATACTTATGTAACATTAACTGTTCTAAGAATTTTATGAATATTAATTTAATCCTCACAACAACAGCTGGAGTAAGTTCTGTTATTATCAGCATTTCATGGATGGTGAAATGGAGACAGGGATGAGTAAGGTCTCTCAGCTAGCAGTGGTGAAGCAGTGATTCAAGCTCCAGAGTTTGTATTCTTAAAACTCTGCTATAAGTTGACTGAGACTGATAAGGAGGTAGAAGAAAAGATGTGACAAGAAAAGTAGGAAAAGCAGAGTGAGATGATAAGGCCCTGGGCTTGGTTAGACTGAAGTTGGTCTTTATGGGGGACCATAAGTCATGACTTTGAATGGGCATAGGCTGGCCAGTCAACAGAGAATTTTGAATTCACTACTGAGAGTCCTTTGATCAGAAAGCTATTATGGATTCTTGGGAATGTAAATAAGGTAATTTAAGAAAATATATTTTAGCAAGGTAAAAGAAGCTACTTAAATATACCCAAAGCTATGAACACTTTATAAAACAATTTGGCATTACCCTGCAAAAGCAATATACATATACCCTCTGGCATAGAATTTTAACTTACAATATAAATCCTAGAGAAACCCTTGGACATGAAACCCAGGTATATACAACAGTATTTGTCAATAATAGTAAAATGTTTAAAATAGAATTAAGTGCTTTTTAACAAGAAAATGAAAAAACTAAATTATAGTATATTCACAAAATGAAATATTATACAGCAATGAGAAATGAATGAACTGCAGCTATACTCAAAAATACAGATGAATCTTAGTAATGTGGAATTAAAGCTAAACTGGAAGTCTTCATATAACATAAAAGGAAGGAAGGGAGGGAGGGAGGGAGGGAGGGAGGAAGGAAGGAAGGAAGGAAGGAAGGAAGGAAGGAAGGAAGAAAGAAAGAAAGAAAGAAAGAAAGAAAGAAAGAAAGAAAGAAGAAAGAAAGAAAGAAAGAAAGAAAACATTCAAAATGGTCTAAATAAGAAAGAAAAATAAAGGAAAGAATACGGGGAACAAAAAAGAGAAGAAAGAAAATCAGTAAAGAAGAAGGCTCCTGGACAATAGTGACAATGGAAACGGGTATCATGAAAGCACAACTCTCACTTTTGAAATCTTCTGATTCCTAGTTCAGCCCTCTTCTACTTTTCCACAATTGGTTTCCTATAAGAGAATAACTCTTTAATTAAATCTTATGTGTTTTTATATTGCTTACAATACCAAACTCAGTACGAGGCAAATGATATTTCCTCAAAAATTATGAATTTTTTAAGACTTTATTTATTCATGAGAGACACACACACACACACACACAGAGAGAGAGAGAGAGAGGGGGGGGGGGGACACAGGCAGAGAGAGAAGCAGGCTTCATGCAAGGAGCCCAACGTGGGACTCAATCCCGGGTCTCCAGGATCACACCCTGAACTGAAGGTGAGCCACCTGGGCTGCCCTTCTTCAAAAAGTATAAAGAGAATGAATATAATTGAGTGGAACAGATACCCAAATGATGGACAATGTAAATTACTGTCTTCCACTCAGAAATCCCTCCTACAACAATCCTGGCATTTTATTTCTGCTTGAACACATTCAGTAATGAGAAGATCACTGTTTTGACATCGCTGTTCCACTGTCAAACAGCTGGAATTGATAGAAAGGTATTCCTTATAGAGATCCCAAATTGATGACTGTAAGTCCTAGATCTCCTCTGTAGAACAATGAAATACAAGTCTATTCCCTTTCCCAGGACAGCTTTTCAAATGTTAAAGAAAAATATTAAATCCTTGTAATTTACCCTTTTTCCAAGATAAACTTTCCTAGTCTTTAACAGCATGGTTTCCTGACCCTTTACTTCCTGAAATGTTCTCACCCAGTGCTGTCCAGAATAACAGCACTCTCTTTAAAGCACTGTCCCCAGACATGAGCAGTTTTCCAGATGAGACCTGACCAGTTTAGAGTAAAAAGGACTTAATACAGGACTTAATTAAGGGCTTGTCCTTAATCTGAAGTCAATACCTGTAAATTTGCTACATGTAAAAAAGTTGGCTTTGGCCTTATAAGGCAAGAAATCAGAGTTTAAAGATTGAAGGCAAAAATCTTTCCTTTTCTCACATGAATCTTTCCAAAGATATAAAAATAACAACATATTATATTTGCAAAGCACTTTAGAGTCCATTAAATGCTTTCATGTACATTATCACATTTAGTCACAGTCAGGTGTTAGTATCCCCATTTTTCAGATGAAAAAAAAAACAGAATCATAGAACAAGAAGTGACAGAGCCAGAACTAGACTCATGCATTCACACTCTGAGTCCAGCAGTCTTTCCACAGTAGCATGCTGCTTCAAATAATCAAATAATCATCAAATGGTTGACCTCCCTCTAAACAACCAACTAGGAAACAAATTTTGCAACAGAGAGCTAATATGTTATTGATTTTTAAATCAATAAGAAAAAGACTGGCAATCCAATAGAACAATAGACAATGAATTCATCTGGCAGGTTCACAGAAAAAGAAATACAAATAGTCAATATACATGTTTTAAGATGCTCAGTTTGACTCATAGTTTTAGAATGCAAATTAAAACATCAGTAAGTTACCATTTTTCACTAACCAAATTGACAAAAAAAAATTTTTAAATGATGATGCACAGTACTGGTGAGAGTGTGGGAATAGCAGAAACTTTTCTACTGAATAAAAGAATAAATTAACACACTGGGAGTGGAAGAGCAATTTTGTACAAATTTTTGAAGGTCAATTTGGCAATAACTATTAAAATATGTACACATTTGCCCTATGACCTAGCAATTCCATGTTAAAGACCATGTCCTCGAGACTTAGCTAAGCATGCAAATATATTTGTCCCAGGGTGTTTATTGTTGCATTGCTACATTAGCAAGTAAATGGATATATTCTAAATATCTATCATTAAGGGATTATTAAATAAAGTACAATACATCCATATAATAGAACAATGTGTAGCCATTAAAAAAGTAAAGTATTGCAATTTTCATTCCAGGGACACACATCCATGATGTATTAAGTGAATAAAGTGGATTACAGAATGATATATAATATGATTCCACTTATAAAAAAACATATATGTGGTCATTTTTATGTATATCTATTCAAATTGTACATATTATACATACCCATACACTTGTTTAAGAAAAGAAAATGTCTGGGATCCCTGGGTGGCGCAGCGGTTTGGCGCCTGCCTTTGGCTCAGGGCGCGATCCTGGAGACCCGGGATCGAATCCCATATCGGGCTCCTGGTGCATGGAGCCTGCTTCTCCCTCTGCCTGTGTCTCTGCCTCTCTCTCTCTCTCTGTGACTATCATAAATGAATAAATTTAAAAAAAAAAGAAAAGAAAATGTCTGGAAGGACATGAGATATATCAAATCATCAAAAATGACTATTTCTGGAAAAGGGAATTCCATAATGTGAAAGATGGAGAATAATAGAGAACTTCTACATTTCTGGCTTCTTGGATAATATACCATACACAGGAAGAGGTCTGAAATATTTTGCAATGTCTGGAACATTACAAAAACTAGAATATAATGAGGTTTTCTTTTGAACTAAAAATTTATCAATCCCATTACTTTCTATCCTCTAGGCAACTACTTTGTGTCAGGCATTACACTAAGTACTACACGCATCTTATTTAAAATAACCTGTACATTAAAACACATATGAGTTAAATATTAATATTCCTCATTACAATGGAAGTATAATCCAAACTTCTAATATTATGATCCATTGATTGCACCAGAATGGAGGGGATACATATACTTACCCAACCGAAATTCTTTCTGACCTGTATCTAATGACAACAAGAGAAATCAAAATAGCAAAAATTCAGATTTTTTAAAGGACTTCAAGAGAAAGAAAGTTATTAAATTCACTCGCAATGGACTAGGAGAACTATGTTAAGATTATGATTTGTTGTTGAGGCCAAAAATTGACCTCCTGTTTCTAATATCTTAGATGCATTAGATATTTTAGATTATGCATCAACATTTTCAAAAGGGTCAATGCCCCTAATGAAGTTCTCTACAAAAAGAAATTTTTTAAAAAAAAAAAAAAAAGCACAGCGGGAGAGAGAGAAAGGAAGAACATTTGAAATCATGTGCCTCAACCATTCGTCTTTAAAGAAATAAAAAATGAGTTGTTGATACCATGGAAAGCTCTCTCTAAATATTTAGTAGAGGCTGTCATTTGAAAGGAGAGTTAAATTTGCTCTGTGCCATTCCTTCCAATGAAAAGCTAGAGAGAGATTTCAGTTCTATTTCAGTGGGTAACTTTTTAATACAATTGTCCACATAGAATGGACTGCCTTAGGAAGAGATAAATTCCTCATCTCTTGAAGTTTAAACACAGTTAAATGAACTCTCAGTAAAAAGCTATAGTAAACCTTTATGATTGAATATTTCCTCAAATTAGAAGAACTTTATGTTCTCTTTCATGCTTTTATATTCTCTTATACATCTTGTTTGCTATTCAGATAGCAAAACATTTGGGAATCTGTGTATATATTACTTTAAAAATCAAAAATAGAGAAACAAAGCAGAGAAATAAAAGTTAATGCTTATTTACTGCTTATTTTGTGCCTTGCACTTGAAGTCCTTATGTATTAACTCATTTAATTTTCACAAAAATATGGTAATTCCTAATAATATCTTCATCATACTGATGAGGAAAGTGATGTACAGAGAGGTTAAGAAGTTTGACCAAGGTCACACAGCCACTAAGTGGAAGAATTGGGATTCAAATTTGGTCTATCAGTTCCAAAGCCTATTTTCTCTATACTAATATACTTTATACTCTATACTAATGACTAAGAGTGACATTTCCTGACTTAAAAACAACTGAATATTTTACCATTTGGAGCTCTCCATAAAATATATATTCTATTAAAAACTGTATCATAAGGAAGAGTCAGATAAATTTAAGATTATCCAAATAGACACAAAATTCAAACTCAATTTTATTTTCTAAGTCCCTAAGAACATTTTCACAGTTCCACATAAACAGAATGACTATCACCTCCAAAGTTAGAAGTACACTTTCTCCCATGTTCAGATTAGGGGTAAAAGGACAAGAACATGGGATCAAGCTTCCAGAGGTATGAATGAGATCTCGGTCCTGCCCCCAGGGCACTGTGAGACACTGAGTGAGCCACTTGGCCACTCTTTAAATAACAGCACAAGGGTCCAAAAGTTCCATTTTATCTGGAAAAAAAAATCCCATAAAGCATTTAACTGAGAATTGTTTGTGTAAAATGTATTTATGGCTTTTGTTTTTCTTATACAAGACCTTTATATTTATTGGAGTATGACCTTACTCAGAGCTGGTAAGAAATATAAAGGTCCCTTCCTCATGATTTATCCTTTCTTCATGATTCATCAAAGTTTATTCTGGAGATCTTAGCTGGAAGTTTCATTTCCCCTAAGAAAGAGAGAGATTAATTTACAGAGGTGATTATATTAACAAGAAATAACATGCTACATAGCCAGAAAAAATACTTTTAATGTCCAAGAGAAACAAAATACAAAAATAACCAACTATATAATCCCATAAATAACTCTGAAATAGCACTACATTACCAAAATTTTACTCATCCCATTGATTGGACATTATGACTTACTAGTGTTTCTGTCTTTCTAACAAATCCTACTTCTTACTTTTCCGGTGTACAAATCTTTTTTGTAACTAACACATTAATAATTCATCATATCAGATCATATTAAACCAAACAAAAATGAGATAAAAAGGCAAGAATAAAATGTATTTAATTTCTTATAAATACTGTGTTATCTATTTTATTTACAACAAGCTTTGTCCCACAGATTATTTGGAATAGCTCTCAAGATTACTTTCACTTAAAAATAAATAAGTAAAAAATCAGGGTCTGGGAAATAATAAATTAAGATAGAATATTAAGAACAAAAGATAGGTTAGACTTGCATGTATGTTCTATGCTGTTACTAAAATTGAGATAAAATTTTGTCTCCAAGCATCTGGGTAACTTCTAATGAATGGGGAAACAAAATCAGATACATGACCTTTTTTTAGTCATGAAAAAGGAGAATTCAAAGAAGTTCAAAGATTTTCTCAGAGGCCTTAAAACAAGGCACATTCTGGGATATAAAAGGCAATATTTTTAGTATCATCCTTATCATATATGCATTAATAGGTTTTATTTTTAAAAATGTCTTTTGTATAGCACACCTCAGTGTACATGAGGACAGAATGTCCAACCATAACTTAGTGAAAATTATTATTATTTTTAATATTTTATTTTATCATTTATTCATGCGAGACACAGAAAGAGAGAGCAAAGACACAGGCAGAGGGAGATGCAGGCTTCTCACAGGGAGCTCGATGCGGGACTCAATCCCCAGACTTGGGGGATCATGCCCTGAGCTAAAGGCAGACACTCAACTGCTGAGCCACCCAGGTGTCCCCTTAGTGAAAATTATTTTGCAGAGGATGAGGGTGTGGAAGGGAACAGAGGATTGAAATTAAAATAGATCTGGCTGCTCACTCTTATGGCTATACTAATATTTTTAAATGCATTCAACAAGTCTTAACGGCTACTCATGGCAAGAAAATCCATCAAGATAGCAACCTGACACAAATCCTTATAACCCAAGCAATACACAGAAGCCTCTGAGAGGGTAAGTCCTATGGTCTCCACAACTTGGAGATGATGACCTGGGAATCTCACCCTCTGTCCCAGACCAATTGTCAAACCTTCCCTGAAGGCAGAGCTAACTCGGCCAGGTGTAGTTTCAGCCCTAATGATCATTTCTTCATTTCCATGTCATTTCTCTCCTTATAATATTGCTAATAGGAACAGGTGTCTTCGTAGTTGTACAAGACAGTGTCAGGCAGCTTTTGATTTATTTGGTTGACTCCAATTTACCTTATTCTTGTGATCTCCAAAATATAAACATTTCTCTTTGGAATCTTGTCTTACTGAATGGTCTGTGCTCTTTAAAATCACTGTCTTTTATTTTTATGTACTAAACCTTATATATTTCTCTGCTCCGGTACAATAGAATTTCTTTCTCACAAATAGTACTCAACATTTTCCAACCTTTTACATATCTTTCTTGATATTTTATCTTTTTTTTTTCTTTTTAGAGACAGAGAGAGAAAGAGGTGGGGAGAGGCAGAGGTGGAAAGAGACAGAGAATCTTAAGCAGGGTCCATGTCCAGTGTGGAGCCCAACACGGGGCTCTATCTCACAACTCTGAGATCATGACCTGAGCTGAAATCAAAAGTCAGACACTTAATCAACTGAGCCACCAGGGTACTCCTTAATATTTTATTTTTCACTTTTGTATTTTTACCATATTCTTCTATACTGATACTCCCCACTAGAGACTTACAAGAAACAAATTTGTTTCAAAATTCATTCTATTTTAGTCCAGTTTATGATTGTTAATTTGGTTTTCATCGAAGATTGACTATAAAATTTTAATAATTTATACTGATGTATAATATTGGTACACCCACACACACACCCTGCTTGGGTTCCTTGGAATGGAGACATGGAATACCCTCCCATAAAGAACTTCAACATTTATAATTTTTGTATCCATAACACACTTTTAAGTTTATCCTTGGTGATCATTTTAGTAGAAAAGTATCCATGTAAGTACTTGCCAGGGCAGAGATGGGCATCTTGGCATGGGCCTGTCAAGTAGCATTCCAGAGCCTTTAAGAACTCCTCATGCTCCATCTGCTCAATGCTCAGTTGTAAAATACACTTGCATGATTTCTCATGTTAATGTTCCTTAAATGGGAAGGTCTTTTATTTGCTGGAACATCAAATACAATATTTATTTTTAAAACTTCTTATTAAATCTTCATTGAAATTTACTATTAAAGGCATCTCAGGAAATATGATAGTGGAATTTATATTATTCCTTTAGAAACAGTGAGTTAATAGGACCATTCATGTATTGAAGTCTATCCTGGTGCATGACAATTAAATCATACCATCTGCATAAAAAAGAAACTTCTTTATGATATATAGTCATGCTTCCATATCATCCAAAATTTTAATAATTTATAAGTAACTTCAAAAAATAATAAAAGGGAGGTAGACTATAGCCTTGCTTTATGCCCCTGTGAATTATTCTCTAAAGAATAGAAGGTCATTCACATCTACACAGATTCTTAATATAATATTAAGACTTTGGGTTTATACAAGCATTGGTAACTGTAGGTGCATCTCGAGTTCAACTGCAGATACGTATCGTGACATTTAACTTTGTCCAGACTAAGGAGTCAGTGACAGAAGATTACCCTACAACCTGTTTGTTCTATAAATAGACTTGAAAAACCAAAAAAATTTTTTAAGAAATTCTCATTAAATTTAGAAAGAAATGTCCAATAAAATATGTAGTTTGAGGGATGTAGAATAATGCCTTTTAAAAGACAAAAGAAATTTAAATCTGAACCACTCAAACAGGATCTTGCACGTAGAATTTGACAATGGAGTCCTTGAAAAAACTGAACAATTTTGATGACTGAAAAAAAAATATACCTTGTACTTTTTAAGCAGAGTCTTTCAATGCATATTTTTATGGTGGACATAATAGATGCATTGGTTACATTTTTAAATCATCAAAAAGTGCAAAGATAAAACTGCTTTTAAAATATGTCATTCTAGTTAAGGATCATGATAATGCATAATGCATATGTGGCTAATTCAAACTAAAACTCTTTGAATGGAGAATGAGACAGCAGAACTGAAGCAAAATTTGAGTCAGTTTATATCTTATAGTATATGTGTTAGGGAAGAAATCACCATCACAAAACTAAATATAATAAAAATAAACATTTATCAAATATTTACCAAATATAAGGCACTATACTAAACATTTTAAACATTTTATTCATTTTAGTTCATAAAAATCCCTACAACCCTTCCAAGCAGGTATTTTATTATTTCTACTTTATTTTTGTATTACTATTCCCATTTTATAGGTGATGAAACTAAAGTTCAAAAAGGAAGTAGCTTGTTCAGCAAATAAGTGACAGAACAAAGTTTCAAACCGAAGGGGTCAGATCCCAGAGCCTCTGTCTTAACCACTTACATTACTGAGAACATTGGGCATTCTACTGGGCAAGCTTCCTATGTAAATCCCCCAAATTAGGTCTCTCCACAATTCCAAGGGGATGGAAAACTCTTTCACCTTCAAGAATAGTCTTCCGATTTGCACACATAAGCTCTTTTATATTCTGAGAAGGGAGGCTCCTATGTAACTAATCCTAGAACTAAAACTTTTTTCTCCTACTGCATTTAATTCCAAAGATATAATAACTACTGTGATTAAATATCTCAGTGGCTTCACATATTTCGATTTAGAATGTCATATGGCTACAGTCTTTAATTCTACTATAAGTGTCCTTCCCTTTCAGGTTAACTGCATGGCCAATTAAATACTCTGCACAAAGGCAAGGTGACTCTGGAGGGAAACATGCAATTATGTAGTTTCCAAGTAGTAATTATCTAAAATTAATTGCTGTTTTATGGGAGTTTTGATCATAACAAACAATATTTACAATTGCAATTCAATTCCAAGATATCTTCTTACTCTGCTTAAGCTATCTAGCTATCTGTTCAGTCATGTCTTCTCAGGTTTGGGAAACATATATGACTTATAGTACAGTTAAGTGAATATTTTATTAACTCCAAAGGGAACTATTTGAACAGTAAAAATATGCAATGGTGTGGAAAAAATAACACTGAAGATCCCAAGGGTACTTAAGAAAAAACACTGGCCTTCTAAGTGTCCGCTTGGGTTAACATTTCTGACTTTCATTAAAAAGTCTACTGTTGTTATTTGTATAACCTCATCCAGAAAATTAAAGTTTCATTTTCCATGCTTTTCTCCAATCCTCCATCCTCTGTCTGCCATCAAAAGATAAAGGATCTAAGATTCTGTCCCATTTAAACAATGAGTCAACCCAGCCATTTTTCAAGTCTCTCAGGATAGTGATTTGCCTGTGTTCCTTTTTTCCCACTAAAGTAGAAACTTTTGAAAGTGAAGGCTAGGGCTTATTATCAAAGATCCTTTGTAGTTATTAAGCAGAAGAAATTTGTGTTTCTGATGCTTATCACATATTTAATAAGAAGATATAATTACTGCAGATGGTCCCCTGCTTGAAACCAGTGACCGTTCCTATCACATATTTTTTGAAAAAAACATTTGTGATTAAAACGCCACCCAAGGAGCATTTACAGAACATTCACTGGTGACAATGCACCTGGATAAGTGTATGATCAACTGATACTTGTCGTTTTCTGACATTCTTTGCTTTAAGAGGGACAGACAGCATTAACACTGACAGACATGAAAAGATATGGCTAAGCTTATGTTAAATTCCACTCTGAGCTCTGCACTCCTAGGCAATGATTATCTAGTTTCATATCCTAGAAAGAAAATGCATTCATTTAGCATGATCAGATTGGGTTCAATCTAATTGACAAAGTTTTCAGAGTTAATGTTTCACCAATGAAGCTGTGCAAGATCAAAATCTCTCCCCCCTCTCCCCGCCCCCAGATCTACAAAGGGTGACACTCATTCTGAAGCAGAGAGAAAGCTTTTACCATTTTTCTTTGGGGAAAACAGACTTTGGTTGATACCTACTCCTCCCTCAATTGTATCTGTCCTCACTTTCCCTCCTGCAAGTCAGTTTTCTTCACTGCCAGTGCATTCCTGTTTATTCTCCCTAGCCTCAACCCCTACATTCTCTGGCCCCCTTCACCTACAGGATTTAAAGCGAAGGAGACCACACTCCCACTCAGAACCCCAGAGCAGGGAACTGAGAGAGCTGTCACAACCCAGCAGCAGTGAGACCGCCAGACACCTTGGAATGTAAAGAATGCATGGAAATTCAGTTACATTTTTATGAGTCACTGCTTTTGACCATGAAATAAATGTCTCCCAATGACATGAAAGAAATGGAGATCTGTATATATGTGAGTAAAGTTTCATGCATCATTGCTTCCATGGTGTCACTTTGGTGAAGGTTAAAGGGTTTATACATTAGTGGCTAGGTTAAGCCAATAGATATTTATAAGCAGGCATTTATACTTCACAATTATTGGAGAGAATGAATGGACAGGATAATGTAGAAAAATAACTATCAGCAATAACATATAATAAAATTGGCATTTACAGTAGCCTACAAAACAATAAAAAACTTATTAGGATGCCAAAGATTCTTCACGGAGCCTCCCATGCCTAAAACTTTGCCGTGGAATTGCTTATTCATTGAAGTGAAGGGAGTTGCTGAAGTCTTTGACCTCAGAAATGAAACTTGACAAGTAATTGATAGCACATATTCCACATGTCCGGAAATGTAATAATTAAGTGATTATACATCCTTGATTCTCTGATAAAGATCCTTTCCAGCTGTTGGGCTAGTAGTACCTTGAGGATCTGTAACTAATTCCAGAATAATTAGTGTGTGGTCCCTGCATCATAAGTATTCTCCAGTCCTTAAGTTTCTAGGGAGAAAGGCTTAGCTGAACCAGTATCGCCATCCTGATCTAATACAATCTCTCAGAATTCCCTTGTCATTGCACAGCACAAATCACTGTTTCTCCCAGACTGAGGTTTCTAAAACATCCTGAATTCAGACAAATCAGAAAATTCTCTAGAAAGATTTTTCTAAAGGTCTATCTGGGGGCTACTACAAATTTTCCAATGGAAAGAGATGATCTATTTAAGATCAATTGATTGATTAACTGATTGATTGTTGTGGTTCTTGACTCTTCTTCAAGGTAAAGAGATTTCAGCTTTAATCATCTAATCTGGTCTTAGAAATCACTTTCAAAATAAGCTCAAGGAAATTATATTATGCTCAAAAAATTATGTTTTCCTCAAGCAAAATATCAATACTGTCATCCCATACAACTCCAATTTCCCAAATACTAGTAAAATTTTGCCAGTGCTTTGGGTTCTCCTGATCAACTCAAAGACAAAGTTCGATTTTTAAAAACAGCCCAAAATTATAAGTAAAATATTATACATTTCTCTGACATATTATTAATTATAAAAAGAGTAAAAGAAATTATAAAAAGAGTAAACATTTCTCTTTGTTTGATTTCTTTGAACAGCAGAACACAGAATCCAGAATTTTGTTTTTCATATTTTCCACCCGAAATGGCCTAATTGGTATTCTGTATCTGGGCAGTACAATTTCATAAACCAACCCCCAAAGAGAGACATCTGCTCTTTTTCCTGAAATCTCAAGCAGGCAATCAACATCCACTTTAGAAGAACGACAGTATTAATAAATGAAACTACAAAACTGCATCATCCACTGGGAGCAATATATTGCCCTGCAAAGTTATTTTACAAATGAAGAACCAAAGGGCAGTCAGTCTCCAGTGCCAGAGGATGGTTCTGATGAGAGCCACATGGAAGAGAAATTCCCAGCCCAAATGGTAAGCAGAATTATCTGAGGGACAATAAAAATATATAAAATCCAAGTGCCTCTAGACTCACTGACTCAGATTCTCAAAAGGTTAGCCTAGGAATACATATTTTATAATAGCTGCTCAGTGATTCTGATGACCCACAAGTTAGGGAGCCCATTGATCCAGGACAATGGTTCTCAAAGTGTGGTCCCCAAACAGCAGCGTCAACATTGGAATTGCAAATCACTGGGCCCCATCCTAGGCCTTCTGAACCAAAACACTGGGATTAGAGCCCAGCAAGCCACCTGAGCTTTAGTAAGGCCTCCCGGTGATGAGGTTGCAGCTAAAGTTTAAGAACCATTGACATAGAGAATTTAAATTAAGTTTCAGAAAAAAAAACAACAACAACAACAACAAAAACAAACAAACAAACAAAAACCCAAAGGACTGGGGCATCTGGGTGGCTCAGTTAGTTAAACATCCCACTCTTGATTTCAGCTCAGGTCATGATCTCTGGGCCATGAGTTCTAGCCCTACATGGGGCTCCTCACTGGGCATGGAGCCTACTTTAAATCCTCTTTCCCCCTCTCCTTTAGCCTCCCCTGCCCCCCCACCCCCCCACCCCCGCTCAAGGGCACACAAGCACAATTCTCTTTCTCTAAAAACAAAACAAAACACAAAGGATTTCATCCTTAAGTGGTCCTTAAAACCTAAAACCAACTTATTTAACTTTCTAAGGATTCTGATCACAGTCATTTTTGGAGGGAGCAGAGTGTAGACCAGTACTAAATATGACTGTGGGAAACAAGGGACACCTAAAGACACATTGCCCATGCTTAGATTTCATGCCCCAAAATAGGCAAATTCTGCATGAAACAGAGAATATATCAAACATGACTAATTGGAGAACTTCTGTTTCCTGACATTTGCAGAAACATTTTAAAGAGCTTATAACAATATCTCCTGGGTTAAAGAAATGAACTTAACTGATTTATTATTTTATTTATGTAAGTTTTGCCCATTTAAACAGCAAAAACAAAATTCTTTTTTACGATGCTTGTGTATTTGTCCTTCTCTCCACTTCTTTCCGTTCCTGCAAGTATTGTACACCTATCTTCCTTCTTAAACACCACTTCATATCTTCCTCTCTGACTCTTGTAACTTTCAATATTTCACTAAGAATCTGAAACTCTAGAGCAGTGTTTCTCAATAAATTTTCATTTTCACACCTCTTTTTAAACAGACATCTTTAAATATTTTTCCCTAGTCTCCCCATGATATACCACAGTTATACTGTATAGCTGTATATCTGTGGGGGGTTTTTTGTAAAGATTTATTTATTTATTCATGAAAGACAGAGAGAAAGAAAGGCAGAGACACAGGCGAAGGGAGAAGCAGGCTCCATGCAGAGAGCCTGATGTGGGACTCGATCCCGGGTCTCCAGGATCATGCCCTGGGCCGAAGGCAGGCACTAAACCGCTGAGCCACCCAGGGATTCCATGTATGTCTGTGGTTTATATATAGAGGGAGTAGTACTTTTTTTCACCCCTCCCAAGAACTAATTTACATCACCTTGGGGGTAATATTACCCTTGTTGAGAACACACCCTTTATGGTTTATAATTTTTTTCTGATACATTAGAGGTAAAAGATGTTATACCTATTTTTCAAAATCTAAAAAAATTTAAAAATCAAAATAATCAAGTCTTAGTCCTTTGGGGGCACACTCACATTAGAACCAATACAGTGCTGGAAAATTGCAGAGGGACCCTGGATTTCAGTCCATTATGTTTGTCACTGAGATGCTCTTGGTCCTGCCCTCTCCAAGGAACTTCAAGGACCCAGAGCAAAGGTGTCTCTTTCTTCTTTCAACCTGTCAAACATGCAAACACAAAGCACTCACATTCCAACTATTTCTATTGAGTTGAGCTACTTTTCTGCTCTCTCAATCCTAGGAGTCACCTCACTATTAACCTGGCTCCTCCTTCACTGAAACTTACACTTTAAAAAAACAAAAGCCTTTTTTAAAAAAAAAAATGTATTTCTTTATTCATGAGAGACACAGAGTGAGAGGAGGCAGAGACAGGCAGAGGGAGAAGCACGCTCCCTTCAGAGAGCATATGACTTGATCACAGGACTCCTAGAATCAGGACCTGAGCCAAAGGCAGGTACTCCTTTGAGAGTGCTGAGAGCCCCAAGAACAAAATCCTTTTAATTTCAAACCCTGACTCAAGGCAAATCCAGGTCACACATGACTGTTCTCTGGAGGTAGAAGGCTCATGATACATCTCAATCCTGTTAGGTAAATTTACAAGCCAGTTTTATTTCTTAGTTACTTTATGTCTAAAGTCTAGATTTATCAGAGGTTAGGCTAGAGCTGATCAAAAGGGACAGTTTTAAACCATGAAGAAACCCCTTTCCCAGCAGGCTACTGGTTGAAAAAAATTCTTGTTTCAGACTATCACCACTCTACATAAAGAGCACATGCTTAGCTTTAGAGAGATAAAGGTTCTAATCCTAGCACTACCAGTTAGTACCTGTGTAGTATCCCAATACCTACATTCTACAATCTTCAGCAGCTTTATCTATAAATTGAAAAGAATAAAAAAAAAAAAAGAAAAGAAAAGAGTAACACCTATTGCAAAGGGTTATCATGGATATTAAAAGAGAATTCATGATAAATCTTACACAGTGACTGGTATTGGGTAAATGATCAATAAATGGCAACCTTATTATTGTTAGCTGTAAGTCAACCAACTGAAATGGAAATTTTCTTTCATTGATTCTGAGCACCTGATCAGGGAAGTATCAAGGAGTACTGGATAAATGACTTCACCATAAAGATTTCCTCCCCTTCTTCAGAGAAGATGATGTTTCTTGTAGTTCAAGCTGAAGCCATGATGGGCCAGGAGCTTAGAAAAGAAAGTGGGGTAATTTCTGAGTATACAGTGGCTGAAAGATGAATGTAAATTAGGCTGGGTGAGCTGAGAAATACAAGTAGTTATCTTGGGACCCACTTTCATTTCCATCAAATTGTATCTGAGCAGCTGGGTAGCTTCCATCTCATTCACTAGAGTGCAATGTCCTATCAGCAGAGGACACTTGTCCACTCACATTCCTTTGATCAAGGGATATCATGTTGCAAGTTTAGAATTGGCTAACAAGAAAGTAAACTGCGAAAAGGTATAAATTGATATTCATCAACAGCTTTTTCTAGGAACTTCCCAACTTTTGACTTGCTGTGTTGCACACTTAGAACTGATTCAGTCAGCGGGGAATAATTAGCAGCCATGCCACACAGGAACAAAGTGTGCAGATTTGAGTTGATGTTGTGCTTAATGAGCCTATTTTAAAAGTTAGAAATCACCCAGCTTCCTATCAACCTCCACTTATCACTTTCTCATGTAGAGTGTGACAAAAATCAGAATCCATGCAAATGAGGTAATTCAGTCTTGAAATTTGCCATTTCCCTACATGCCAAGGGTCAAGGTTTATACCAAACTAGCAGATAAAACAGTTTTTTCTTATTTATTATACCTACAACTACTACTATAGGGTTAGTGGGAAGTAAAGATCAAGAAGACTATTATCTGGTCACTTTGATATTTTTGGACAGATAAATAAATACATGAATATCATCCTGAGCAACATATGACTTATTTTTTTATATACAGCAAGAAGAAATTTAAAAAATAAACTGTGCTATAAATGCCCTACTAACCTACAAAGACATTTAGGTTTTGTCCAAGCATTATTGATTGAGAAATATTTTCAAAATCCTCTTTTCTATGACAATCCTTCCCCATGAAATTTCACATTTGCTTTCATAATTTGTTGCTGAATAACTCTACTGGGATCCTCTTTTCAAAAGTCCAATGAGTTTTGCACATTTAGGATGTGGGAGATGCAGAGGTGATTCTAACACAGCTCAGGCTGACTTCTGGGAGATCTCCCACCTGAAGAACAGGGAAAGTTTAAGTTCCTTTTCTTTACTTTTCTTATTCTCCCTTTGTCTTTTGTCACCCTCTTTCCCCAGGTAAGCCTATTAAATGCCTAATGCAAATACCAGTCTTCTTTTCAAATCTTATTTTCAGGAAAAAAATTTTGAGATTTTTGACAAAATAGCTTTGCTGATTCACCATTTCAAGTATCTTTGATTTGTTACACCCCTCTCTATGCACACAGCTATACCCCCACTCTCCTTTATCACCACCTGCCTAGTCCCCTCTTCTCAACATTCTTCTCTCTCTCCCATGTAATCCCTTCTGAAAATGATGTCAGGTCAATATTTCCAGAACACAAATCTTTATGCTTCACTATTGCCCATAGTAGACACTCAATCAAGTGTGAGCCAGATTTCATAGTTACTAGCTGAAGGCTACTGTAATTTATTTCTCAAATATTAATACATATTTATAAAAATATGTAAAAGACCTCCCACCTTTCTATATTATAATGCCATTTCAGGACTTAGAGTCGCAATCACTATATTCTAAATCACATTATCAATGTGATCAAAATGGAATCTTCTCTCTATATAGAATTTAGGAGCCATGGATAATATTCTGAAAAGCTACACAGAGTCCTGAGACTTAAAGATCAGCTATCCCATAATACGGCTTATCTAATGTCTTGGGTATGAATGTCAGACTCTTCCACCCCAGCCTCATAGCAACTATTCAAACCCCCACATGCATCCTAACATCGTCTAACCCCTTTCAGACCTAGCTCCAACATACAATCCTTTCTCATGCAATCCATTCTCCTGGGATATTTCCATATCCACTGTTCCCATTTTGCTACATCTATTTCTATCAGCTCTATATTATGACAACACTGAAGACCCCTACAGATTTATCAGTCTGTGCTTTGTAATGCAGATGTATCTTAAGCTACATTGCTTTCTTGTGCTACAGAAACAGTGTATGCATTTCGGTAACTGTGATATTCCAGACTATCTGGAAAATCTCCATTGCAGCCCTTTCTTGAAGTTTCTCTGAATTCTTCAGCCTAAAGTGATGCTTCTGTTCACAAAATTTCTGTGTCACCTATATAGAAACAATGATTTGTTTCCAACGTGTAGAGGTCTCTGCTTCATGATTTTTTAAAAAAATTTATTTATTTACTCATGAGAAACACAAAGAGAGAGAGAGAGGCAGAGACACAGGCAGAGGGAGAAGCAGGCTCCATGCAGGGAGCGTGACATGAGACTCGATCCCGGGTCTCCAGGATCACGCCCTGGACTGAAGGGGGCACTAAACCGCTGAGCCACCCGGGCTGCCCCTGCTTCATGTTTATTATTCATAATTCTTCAACTATGTTATAAAACCCTGGTGAGCAGGAGTCCTGTCTTTATATCAATTTTACTTTCCACAGAATCAACCAGCGCTGAGTACATTAATAAATGTTTGTTGACCTAGCTTTTTATGTTGACTAATACTTCACCTATGGGTCAAAAATAAGTTTTATGATTCTAGAAACATGTTTTAGTCTTATAGATGTTTAGTATTATTAAGGGAATTGGTCATACTAATAATAATTTAGAGGTAACTAATCTTATAGGGGATTGGATATCAACAAAATTAAATTGAAAATATAGTTTGCAAATATACATGCATGATTGAGTAACAGCATTATAACAAAATATGACAAAGGAATAAGGGGTAGAAAAAGCAACTGTATACAAAAAAGAAAAAAGCTAAATAGCATATAGTAAAATAAGTGAAAATTGGTTGATGAACTTCTCCAATAATAAAAGAATTCTTCTAATAATAGGCACATGTTTACATATAAAAGGAAATTTCTTTGAATGTTTACCAGGATTGGGCAATAATTACTGAGTGCTCACTACATGGCAGATACAGCTTTAAGCATTTTACATATAGTATACCTAAGCTCTATGATTTATGATTACTATCTCCTTTTATCAGATGAGAAAACAGGCACAAGGAGAATAAGCAACTTGCCCAAGATCATTAAGGCTTATAACTGGTAGAGCTGAGATTTGAATATAGGCTTCCAGCCCTAAGGTCTGTGTGGTTACTTCTATGTCTTACAAAAGCAGTAGTTGGTATGCAAAAGGCTTTTACACAGTTTTCTTAAATTTTTTAGTCTCTATAATATATTTTCCTTTGGGGAAAAAACTTTGCAAAATCTGAAATAATTAAACCTAAAGAAAGTTTAAATGCAGTCTGTTTACACAGGCTAACACCTATTTTCTATAAAAAAAATTAATATCCGACTTGAAAATCACTAGTGGTAAATAAATATGGTAATGAATTTAGAAAGTGGTTGAGCCTGGTTCTTACCTACAAAAAATGAGTTTAAATAAAAATGTATCCAACAAGTATTCACACCACCAGAGATTTTCCATTATCTCTATTGTAACACAGTTCTAAAAATGTTTCTTTAATAATTTACTTTGCAGCTGTATCAAAAGCAGCATTACTTTTCACTCTATGAAAACAGTATGTGAAAGTTGAGCTAAATTTTACTCAAGTGTTTCACTTGAGTGAAAGCTTTCACAAAGCAAATTGGAGGTTCATAATAGAATATGAAACATTTCAATTAAGTATTTTTCTTACAAGTATAAGAATAAAATTATTTTCATTCAGTGTATATCTTAGTCCGAATGGGCTAATGCTACGCTGTGACAACAAAAAAAGTCGAAATCGGCTAATGTTATGCTGTGATAACAAAAAAAGAACCATTGACTTAAAAAAAAAACAAAACAACATTATTTCTGCCTTATGCTGTCTATCTAACTATATCTACTTCAGACCCTGTCAAATGGGAGGATGGATAGGAGACAAAAGGGACTCATTTATTTTTGTATTACAGGGATTCACACTGATAAAGATACCACCATTTTATAACTCCATCATCTCAACTGAGGTTTCAGGTTCACTGAGCTGGGAAAGAAAACATAAGAAATTAGCTCCTTCATATCTCCACTAAAGAGGGAAATTTCATTATCAAAATAAGGCACTTAGCCATGCCAACTAGAATTTTGGTGAGCACAAGTGATATTTTGCAGCCATTTTTATTTTCATCAACTCTTTAAAAGTAGATATTAACTTATGAGTCTAAAAAATTAAATTTCAATATTTCAGTTTTTTTAAAAAACAATGCACAAACAAAAGAAAAGCAAAAGTTTAGTAATCTGATAATCTTTTAAATTGAAATGAATTGCTTGAGAGATAAATGGATTGTGGGCGTTGTGGTGAGGACAGAGCTGCAGTCTTAGAGAAGGGATGAGACATACTAATGCAGGGAGAAAGTAAATCTCTATAGTAAATGGCTTGGAAAAGCAATGGGGCCCAAATCCCCTGAATTCTTATAACCAAGAAGATTTAAAGCCTGGAGTTTTAAAGGTCAGCATGCTTGGCCATGAAAGAGTTCAAAAGACATTGGGGCTGACCTTAGAGAGAAGGCAGGGCAAAGAGCCTACAGAAATAGAGCCTGGAAACAGCAATCTATGGAGCACCAGAGGTGCATAGTGGGAAGATCAGTTGTTCAAATTGGAATATGTCCCAGAGAAACAACATTCATGGAGAGACCCTCCTGGGAACAAAGGAACTGCCAGGTGTCATTTCCCCAACTCCTCAGTACAAGCAGAGGGCCACTTGTGGGAACCAACATGGCACCCATACTTGCTACCTAACTTGATTACAGCAAGCTCCTCCCCACAACACTCCAAAAGAACTGCTCTTCCCAGTCATGTGTGCCTCATTCTCAGTAAGACAGGCCCCTCACCAAGAAGGCTGCCTCAAACCCCTCAGTAACTCCATCAGGTCTCTAAACTCAGGAGTTTTGCAAGGCCTCAGATACAGCAGTAAATGTAACAGCTCTCATTTCACAAACAGACCAGAGCACACCAACTAAAACATGCCACACTCAGGCCAGGGAACAAACACAGCTAATAATAGGCAAAGAGAGGCCCTGCAGATAACTGACCTAAAGCATAAAGCACCTAGGACACAACAATAAAGCATAAACAGCTCATATTGGGGGCACACTTCTGGAAGCACCAGTACCAAGGGAACAGAGGACACTATATGGCATGGCACTACAGGGCCTCTTCTTCATAAAATCAGTATCTGGAGGAACAGAATATATAGCTAACTTTACTAACTAAAAAAAAAAAAAAAGTATATATATATATATACTAGATAAAATGAGAAGACATAGAAATGTGTCCCAAATGAAAAAATAGAATAAAGCCATAGCCAGAGTCCTAAGTGAAAAAAATATAAGTAACATGCCCAATAGAGAATTTAAAGCAATGATCATAAGGATACTCACTGGACTTGGGGCACCTGGGTGTCTCAGCTGGTGAAGCATCCAACTCTTGATTTCAGCTATGATCATAATCTCAGAATCATGCTATTGAACCCTGTGTCAGGTTCCATACTGGTCATGGAGCCTACTCAAGATTCTCTCTCCCTCTCTCCCTCTGCTCCTCCCCCATTCTTCCACTCTCTTTAAAAAAAAAAAAAAAAAAAGGATACTCACACTTAAGAGTGAAATATATCAGTGAGATCATTAACACAGAGAATAACATAGAAGAATAACACAGGAATAACATAGAAGAGACAAAGCATTCAATAAATGAAATGAGAAACATACTTGGTGGTATGAATAGCAGACTGGAAGAAGCAGAGGAAGAAATTAATGACATAGAAGACAGAGTAAAGGAAAGTAATCAAGTTGAACAAAAGATAGAAAAAGAAATTATGCAAAACAAGAATAAACATAGGGAGCTCAGTGACTCCATCAAATGTAAAAACATTCATATTATGAGTCCTAGAAAAAGAAAGAGAAAAAGGGACAAAAGATTTATTTGAAGAAATAATAGCTAAAAACCTCCCTAATCTGGAGAAGGAAATAGATATCCAGATCCAAGAGGCACACAGAAGTCCCAACAAAATCAACAAAATCAGATCCTTACCAAGACAGATTGTAATTAAAATGGAAAAATATAGTGATAAAGAAAAAGATATTAAAAGCATCAAGACAAAAGAAGATAGTTACATACAAAGGAAACCCCATAAAACTATCAGAGGATTTTTCAGCAGAAACTTTTCAGGCCAGAAGCAATTGGCATGATATATTCAAAATGCTGAATGGTAAAAACTTGCAGCAAAGAATACTCTATACAGCAAGACTGTCATGCAGAGCAGAAGGAGAGATAAACAGCTTCCCAGACAAACAAAAGCTAAAGGAGTTCATGACCACTAAACCATCCCTGTAAAAAATACTGAAGGTGATTCTTTTAGAGAAACGGTAGGATCAAAAGTGACAGTATGAAGGTAGGAAACATAAAAGCAGTAAAAATGAATGTTTCTGTAAACATTAGTCAAAGAACTCACAAAATAAAAGAATATAAAATATGACAACATATACCTAAAATGTGTAGAAGAGAGGAGTAAAGAATGGTTCAAATTCAAACAACCAACAAGTTAACATAGACTGCATATGCAAATGTTATATACAAATCTAATGGTAAACATATATTAAAAACCACTAATAAACATGAAAAGAATAAAGAGAAAGAAATCCAAATATATCACTAAAGAAAATCAGCAAAGTATGAAAGGCTCGGAGAAAACTCAGAAACAACCACAAAACAAGTAATAAAATGGCTATAAGTGCATATCTATCAATAATTACTTTGAATGGAAATGGAGGGATCCCTGAGTGGTGCAGCGGTTTGGCGCCTGCCTTTGGCCCAGGGCGCGATCCTGGAGACCCAGAATCGAATCCCACGTCGGGCTCCCGGTGCATGGAGCCTGCTTCTCCCTCTGCCTGTGTCTCTGCCTCTCTCCCTCTCTCTCTCTCTCTGTGACTATCATAAAATTTAAAAAAAATACAAATCTTAAAAAAAAATGAATGGAAATGGATTAAATGTTCCAATCAAAAGACAGTGTGACAAAATGAATTTTTTAAAAAAGACCCATTTATATGCTGCCTACAAAAGACTCATTTTATACCTAAAGACAATTGCAGATTGAAAGTGAGGGGATGAGAACAATTTATGATGCAAATGGATGTCAAAAGAAAGCTGGAGTGGCAATACTTATATTGGATGAAATAGACTTTAAAAAAAAGACTGTAACAAGAAACAAAGAAGAACATTATATAATAATGAAGGAGACAATCCAAAAAAGAAGATATAACAATTATAAATATTTACATGCTCCATATGGGACCACCCAAATACATAAAATAGTTAATAACAAACATAAAGGAATTAATTGATAATAATGTAATAATAGTAGGGGATTTTAACATGCCACTCACAGCAATGGACAGATTGTGCAAACAAAAAAATCAACAAGAAAACAATGACTTTGAATGACACAGTGGACCAGGTGGATTTATCAGATATATTCAGAACATTCCATCCTAAAAAAAGCAGAATACACATTCTTTTCAAGTGCACATGGAACATTCTCCAGAACAGATCACATATTAGCCCACAAAACAAGCTTCATACAAGAAGATGTAAGTCATACCATGCATCTTTTCTGACCACAACACTATTAAACTAGAAATTAACCACAAGAAAAAATCTGAAAAAGATCACCAATACATGGAAGTTAAGTAACATGCTACTGAACAATGAATGGGTAACCCAGAAAATAAAAGAAGAAATTAAAAAATACATAGAAACACATAATGAAAACACAACTTTAGGATGCAGCAAAAGTGGTTCTAGGTGGGGAGTTTATAGCAATACAAGCTTAAAAACCAGCAGAAGGAAGGAAATAATAAACATTAGAGCAGAAATAAATAATATAAAAATTTAAAAATACCAGAACAGATGAATAGAACTAGGAGCTGGTTCTTTGAAAAAGAAAAATCAATAAAATTGAAAAACCTCTAGCCAGACTTATTAAGAAAAAAAAAGAGAAAGGACCCAAATAAATAAAATCACAGATGAGAGAAGAGACATAACACCACAGAAAATCAATTTTAAGAGAAAATTATGAAAACCTATATACCAACAAATGGACAACCTAGGTGAAGTGGATTAATTCCTAAAAACATATAACCTACCAAAACTGAAACGAGAAGAAATAAAAAATTTGAACAGACTGCCAGCAAAGAAATTGAATCAATAATTAAACAACCCCAATAATCAAAATCCCAGGACCAGACGGCTCACAGGGGAACCATATCAAACATTTAAAGAGGAGTTAATACTGGGGTGTCTGGCTGGCTCAGTCACTAGACTGAGACTGTTGATCTTGGGGTTGTGCATTCAAGCCCCACAATGGATGCAGAGCTTACTGAAAACAAAACAGAATAGAATTAAAAGTCAATACCTATTCTTCTCAAACTATTCCAAAAAATAGAAAGGGAAAGAAAACTTCCAAACTCTTTCATGAAACCAGCACTATCCCAATATCAAAACCAAATAAAGACACCACAAAGAAGAGAACTACAGGCCTATATCTCTAGTGAACACAGATGCAGAAATCCTCAACAGAATACTAGCAAACCAAATTTAACAATGCATTTTTTAAAAAATTATTCACCATGATCAAGTGGGACTTGTCCCTGGGTTGTAAGAGGTTCAGTACTTGCAAATCAATCAACGTGATACATCATGTGAATAAGAGAAAAGAACCATATGATCTTTTCAAAAGGTGCAAAAAAAGCATTTGACAAAGTACAACATCCATTCATAATTAAAACCCTCAACAATGTAGGTTTATAGGGAACATATCTCAAGATGAGGAAGGCCTTATATGAAAAACCCACAGCTAACGTCATCCTTACTGAGGAAAAATTGAGAGCTTCTCCCCTAAGGTCAGGAACAAGACAAAGATGTCTACTCTCACCATTTTCATTCAACATAAGCCTAGATGGCCTAGCCCCAGCAATCAGACAACAAAAAGAAATAAAAGGCATCCAAATCAGTAAGAAAGAAGTAAATCTGCAGATGACATGATACTATGCATAAAAAATCCAAAGACTCCACCCCAAAACTCCTTCAACTTATAAACAAGTTCAGTAAAGTCACAGGATATAAAATCAATCCACAGAAATCATTTGCATTTCTATACACAAATAATGAGTAGCAGAAAAAAGAAATTAAGAAAACAATCCCATTTATAATTGCACCAATAATATAAGATAATAATAATAATAAGATACCTAGAAATAAACCTAACCAAAGAGGTGAAAGATCTATACTCTGACAACTATAAAAAACTGATGAAAGCAATTGATGATAACACAAAGAAATGGAAAAACATTCCATGCTCATGGATTGGAAGAATAAATACTGTTAAAATGTCTATACTACCCAAAGCTACACATTTAATGCAATCCCTCACAGAACTAGGACAAACAGTCCTAAAATTTGTATGAAACCACAAAAGACCCCGAATAGCCAAAGCAGTTTTGAAAAAGAAAAGCAAAGTTGGAGGCATCACACTTCTGGACTTTAAGATGTATCATAAAGCTATAGTGATGAAAACAGTATAATAACTGGCACAAAAAGAGACACATAGGTCAATGGAATAGAATAGAAAACTCAGAAATAAGCCCACAATTACAGGTCAACTAATCTTCCAAAAAGCAGGAAAGAACATCCAATGACAGGATGCCTGGGGGCTCAGTTGGTTAAGTAGCCCACTTTTGATTTCAGCTCAGGTCATCAGGCTCCACATTCAGCAGGGAGTCTGGTTAAGATCCCTCTGCTGTTCTCTCTCTCTCTCTCTCTCTCTCATTCTCTCTCTTTCCCTTTCTCTCTTTAAAAAAAAAAGGAAAAAATAATATCCAATGGCAAGATGACAATCTCTTCAACAAATGGTGCTGGGAAAACTGGACAGCAACATGCAAAAGCATGAAACTGAACCACTTTCTTACTCTATACATAAAAATACATTCAAAATTTATTAAAGACCTAAATTTGAGTCAGGAAACTGTCAAAATCTTTGAAGAAAACACAGGTAGTATCTTTTTTGACATCTGCCATAGCAAATTTTTTCTGGATAGGTCTCCTGAGGCAAGAAAAACAAAAGCAAAAGCAAACTATGGGGACTGCACCAATACAAAAAACTTCTTCACAGGGAAGGAAACAATCACCAAAACTAAAAGGTAACCTGTGGAATGGGAGAAGATATTTGCAAATGACATAACAAGTAAAAGGTAGTATCCCAAACAGATAAAGAACTTATAAAACTCAATACCTGGAAGGAAAATAATCCAATTAAAAAATGAGCAGAACAGGAATTTCTCCAAAGAAAACATACAGATGGCCAACAGACACATGTAAAGATGCTCATCATCACTTATCAGGGAAATGCAAATCAAAACTACAATAAAATGCCACCTCACATCTGTCAGAATGGCTAAAATCATAATACAAGAAGCAACAGGTGTTAGCAATGATGTGGAGAAAAAGCAATCTTCTTGCATTGTTGATGGGAATGCAAACTGGTGTTGCTGCTGTGGAAGACAGTATGGAGATTCCCCAAAAAGTCCAAAGTAGAACTACCATACTTTCCAGCAATGGCACTGTTGGGTATTTACACAAAGAATACAAAGACACTAATTCAAAGGGATACATGCACCCCAACGTTTATAGCAGCATTATCTACAATAGCCAACATATGGAAGCAACCCTAGAGTCCCTTGATTTATAAATGTATAAAGAATATGTGATACATATATGAAATATTGAATATAATACATGAATAATGAAATATTACTCAGCCATAAGAAAGAATGAAATCTTTCCATTTGCAATGACATGGATGGAGCCAGAGAGTATAAGGCTAAATGAAATGTCAGTCAGAGAAAGACAAATACTATATGATTTCACTCATATGTAGGACCTGAAACACAAAACAAACCAGGAAAGGGAAAAGAGAGAGAGAGAGAGAGAAACCAAGAAACAAATTCTTACAGGGAACAACAAACTGATAGCTACTAAAGGGGAAGTGAGTGGGGGGGGGGCGGTGAAATAGGTGATGAGGATTAAGGAGTGCACTTGTGGTGATAAGCACCAGGTAATTAAAATAAAATCTTAAAAAATAAAAATTAAAGACATTAAATACTAAGAGCAATTCCAAAAAAAAAGAGAAGTCAGACATCTACATCCACAGAGTTTTAAAAATAGGTCAGATAAGATGCCTACATAAAAAAAAAAAATCAAATAGAATGCTTAGTAGATAAATGTCCCAAAAAATGTCATGTAAATTGTCATGTGTGTTCAAAGATAAGAGATCTTTGAGTAACAGTTTTAAAGCTGGAAAGGACCATGGATATTTTTGGATTCAATATCTTTATTTTACAGATAAAGAAAATGAAACCCAAAAAGTTTCAAAATGATCTGTCCAAAATTACTCACAGTTTGGTAGTTGCTCAATATTGTTCAAAGACTAAAAGTTCTTTACTATAAATGAATTCCATACAGAAAAAAATGCATAAAAGGGAATACATCCAGAAGTTTAAGAAGCACTGGGAAAAAAGAACATTTGGGAATTAAGTAATTAAATCAAAAATTTTTTTACATTAGAAAAGATTATTACTAATTGTCATAATAGACTAAAAACATTTACACTTTAAAATCAGTATGAGTAAATGCTATTTTAATGAAATTCTCTATCTCTAAAAGATTTGTAAGGAAACTGCTTTTATACAATCTATTTTATTATCCCACAAAGCACTAGCCAAAATCTATGAAAACTATAACAGTAATTTAAATGCTTAGCCTACTACCTTTTCAAAAAGCCAGAGAGGAAGAGGAAAATCTAAGAATAAAATTACAGAAACTTTATTAATTGCTACTCAAAATGCCAAATTTACATATGTTTAAATAAATCTAAATGGCAAAACTGACCACTAAGCATTTTTAGACAAGTTTGGAGAAATTAATTATGTACTTCATCTTTTAAAAAAACAACTTAGTATTCCAAGCATTCGCCTTTTTGTCAAAGATAATACATTTGATTAAGATTATATAAATTACACTGTACTAAATAGGATAATAACTTAAAACATATGGAGAATGGGATTAGCCATACTCTCTGCATCACTTCCAATTTTAAATCTAATACCAAGTATGTATGCTTAACTTAGAGACTTTTTCTAGTCTTCTTTTTAAAGCTGCTATTCATATAAAGGTCACTAGGTTGTCTTTTAAAAATAAATCTATAATCACTACAAACTGTCATTGTATCTGACCAAGATCAAATGAAAGACCAAAGGCTAAGACTTGAGTGCAGTTGCTCAAGGAGTTAGAATGAAATGGTAGATGTAAAAATTCAAATATATGGGCCAAGACCTGCCCCAACCGCTCAACTGAAACAACCTATTTGACTTTTGGTAGTCATAACCTTGACTGTCTGAGCATTTCTTAATCCACAGTGACTCCTAGCCATGAGCTCACTCTTTCAGAAATAGTAGAAAGCACCCTGAAACTATAGCTCTTAGGTTACCTCAAGAATCATATTGGTTAATTTTATAGGACACCACTATATTCTCCACAGCAGTGACTTTCAACTTTCCTGCTTTCCCAGCCCACCGAAGCAAGGCAACACTCCAACTGAAAGAATGGAATCACTTTATTGAGCAGAGAAAATAGTAGGATTCAGACCCAAGGGATACAACCTGAGATGCAATCTCAGGTTGCTTGCCCCTTCAGCCCCACACCACGATTGTCAATTGATGAGCACTGCTGTAAAGCTTTATAGTAAAACAATCTGACTAAACAAGTTTGTACTATAAACCTGTAAGGTTCAATGAAATGGAACAACACCTGCTAAAAGAGAGACTCAGACAACTCTAACAGAGTATGAACTGTGGCAAACTCCCATCTCTCCTATCTTGCCTCTAATCTTCCAGCACTTTACTCAGTTTGAGCATCATTGCCATCTCTTCCATGTACACATGCAAACTTCAGTGTGTTTTAAAGTCATAAGACTTTAAAATTCTCATACATAATCTTCACAATGACCCCATAAGGAAGGTGTTATTGGTCCACTTAAGAGATCACTAAAGTGGAGTGCTTGGGTGGCTCAGTTGGTTAAGCATCTGCCTTTGGCTCAGGTCATGGGTCCTGGGACAGAGCCCTCGCTGAGCAGAGACTGCTTCTCTCTCTCTTCCCTGCTTCTACTCTTTCTTGCTATCTCTCTCTCTCTCTCTCTCTCTCTCTCTCTCTCTCATAAATAAATAAAATCTTAAAAAGAAAGAGGTCACAAAAGTAAGGTACAGAGCAGTCCAGAGTCTGCCCAAGGTCTCAAAAAGTGGCTAGGCGAGGAGGCAAATCTCCACCTACCAGATAATATCCTAAAGACTGCTTCTACTTCTAGGATAAAGAGGAGACAAAAGGGAATCCCAGGGCTCTGAGACAATCACTTCTCAGGTGGACCACTGATGTCAATGCTGCCGATATTTACTCCTACATCTCACTGCACTGTATACACATGACATTGATTTCTGAAGGCAATCCATAAATTTTGGTTTTATTGCTCACATCTCACCCTAAGATAAAGTCTGAAATATTTCAACCAGGTATCCAAGACTCTCCACAACCCCATTCAAACACATTTTTGCAAGTTTATCTATCACTGTTCTCTGACTGAAATTTCTAGTTCTGCCAAACAGATCTTCTCCCCTCACAGCAAACTCACTTGACTAACTCACTCCAGACTAGCTTCTTCTTTATCAGAACTTTCCAAGAAAACTCCCACATGGCCCACTCATTTGGCATTTATTTTAGAATTCCTTGAACTGTGCTTTATGAAGCAAGCATGTCTTGTCTCTACAGACTGGTGAATTACAGACTGTCATAGCTAGGAACTAATTAAGATATTACATGGTCCAAAGCTCTCACATTTACCAAAAAGGAAAGTGAGCCCACAGTCACACAGTGGATAGATCATATGCCTATAATGTTCACACAAACAATTACTATTTTATCTTACTATTTTAGATACTCCATTTTATATTAATCATCAGCTCTACATTTATTATGTCACTATCCAGAAACTGCAATGTAATAATTTATGAAAGAACCGGCCTTAGAATCCAATTGCCCTGACTCCTCTTTAGAACCCAGCTCCATGATAATCAGATGAGAATATCCTACAGCAGCCAGCCCAGAGTCTGTACATAGGCATTCATTAACTATTCTTTGACTACAGTTTATTTATCCCAAGCATTTTCCATCCAAAGAAAATGTTCTTCATATACTTGACACATGTAGACATGATTTATCAGGCCAGTAACATTACATAACAAACATCCATCCTTGATTCCTCCTTCTCCTTATACTCCATATCAAGTGAGTTTTGTTTTAGCTCAAGATCTATCTGCCTTTCAACCTCTCCATTTCCATCATCCTAGTCCAGGCCATTATAATGATAACATTATAACATTATAAACATTATAATGTTTATCTGGACTACTGCCAAAAAAATCCCAATTGGTATTTCTACTATTCTTCCCTCAGTCTTCACTCAATCAGTTCCCCTCACAAGCACATCACCCACGCTCCAACTTAGAAGTATTCAGTGATTTCTCATTGCACTTAAAATAAGATCCAAACTCATGACCATGATGCAAAAATTGTCTCATATTTCATTCTCTACCCCCTCCCTTCTTGGTTTTCTTTCTGTCCCTCAAACATTCAGGCCCTGTTGTCCTCCAGAGTCTTTTATATGCTGTTCTTCTTGGCAGTGCTCTTCCCTTCCTTTAGAGCTGCCGCCTCAGGTTTCATGTTGCACTCAAATGTCATTTCCTAAAGAGCTTTCTCTCCCTAAATCAACCTCTCACCACCACTGGACACTTGTTTTATACCATTGTCTCCTCCACCTTATCCCAGACTAAACAAATGAGACCAAGGACCATATCCACCATATTCACCTTCTTCTTACAGTAATATCCCCCTGGTTGGTATCAGGTCTGGCCAAGAAGAGTCACCTAATATATCTCTTTTAAATGTATAAATGTCCTTGAAGATACACAAAAATAATTATAAATATAAATTGGACTTCAACTCAGGGGCTACCACCAATTAGATGATATTTTAACACAAAAAGTACAATGTATCACATATGTCTAAGTCATACCAACACTTTTTCTTCCTTTACTGAGAAATGTGGTAAGATAGTAAATCTGGATTTCAACAAGGATTTGACTACTTCTCTGGTCATATCCTTTTGGAGTAAAAATGTCATTAGCATGAGCTATCAGTGCTCCTGAGTTCCTGAGGCTTCCCAGGCAATTCTGACTCAGTAAATACGGATTGGGACCAGGAATTTGTACTTATAAGTGCACTCCCAGATAATTCATGTCATCAGACATTTAGGGAATTATAGGACTTGGTCAATTGTTCTCAACCTTGGCTACACATGAAGGGCTCACCTGGAGAGTTTTAAAAAAAATACTCAATACTACTCCAAGGATTCTGATATAATTGGTCTGGTATAGGGACTGGGCATCAGGATTTCTAAAAGTTCTTCAGTTGACACTAATGCGCAGCAAAAGTTGAAAACCACTGGGCCTGATGACAACATTATATGATACATTTGTAATAGAGTGGATAACTATGCTTTGATGATACCAATTAACAGATTAATGCCAACGTGTGAGGAATTTCTTTCTACGAACTCTGAGCTCGGTCCTTTCATGATCAAAGTTTACTAGTGACTTGGATAGAAATAGAGAAGCGTGCTTAACAGTTTTTTTCTGTTGCACAAAACTGTGAATATAGTAAATAGTTTGGATGACAAAATTAGAATCTAAAATATTCACCATATTGAAGTCATAGGACAAAAACTGTTCCAAACAAGTGACTGCATAAAGGCAAAGTGGGGTGACATGTCTCACCAGCAGAATAATTTGAAAAGAACTTAAGAATTTTATCTGGCATTGAGTTCAATAGATATCTACAGGTCAGCCTGGGTGATTCAGCGGTTTAGCGTCACCTTCAGCCCAGGGCGTAATCCTGGAGACCCGGGACTGAGTCACACGTCGGGCTCCCTGCAAGGAGGCTGCTTCTCCCTCTGCCTGTGCCTCTGCCACTCGCTCTCTCTCTTTCTCTGTCTCTCATTAATAAATAAATAAATCTTTAAAAAAATAGATATCTACAGTATGCTATGGTTACCAAGAATACTGTTTTCCATTAAAATGGCAATGTAATAATTTTTTTTTTTAAAAAAAGGACATAGATAAGACCATGAGTTCACTGGTAGCAAAGGTGACCGACAGAGGAAGAAATAGGGACAAAAGGAGGAGCAAAGACATGACTACATATGTCTGAGGGTTCTTACGTAAACTTAAATTAGATTTACTTTGAAGACACCAAGAACTTAGTTAGAACTAAGAACAACAGACAGAAGCTATAAGAAGACAGCCTTAGGCTCAACATGAACAAGAATGTTCTAATGGTAGTGTCTAAAGGTTAACGTGAGCTGCCTGGAAAGCAGTGAATTCCTCATCATTGAGAATCTTCTAGGTCTAGAAAGTAGTCACATTGACACTTCCTATGTGACCCTCTCTTTCTTTTCTTTTTTTTTTTTTTAAGATCCTATTTATTTATTCATGAGAGACAGAGAGAGGGGCAGAGACATAGGCAGAGGGAGAAGCAGGCTCCCTGTGGGGACCCCGATGCAGGACTTAATCCCAGGACTCTGGGATCACACCCTGGGCCAAAGGCAGATGCTCAACCACTGATCCACCGAGGCGTCCCATGATCCTCCCTTTCTGATCCATTTGTTGGAGTTGATCAGAAAAGTTAGCAAACATCCATTGGAGCCTTGAACTTGGTTGTATTGTGTAAGGAGGATTGAGCCAAGCTGATCCTTTCCCTAAGTAGTTCATTCCCTTTTGTCTCATCCATTCTTTTTTGTTGTTGTTCCAAGACAAATAATCCCCTATTTCTCTTTCCCTTCTAGTTTTGGTAGCCTTCTAAAAGGAAAGGGATCATAAATCAGTCTTTGAACCCCAACAATACTCAGTAATCTGGCAAAAGTAAGTTACAGAATTTACACTTCTTTTATACTGCTTGTTCTAAAATATTTTCCTCCTTTCCCTGAGTTCCAGCCAAAACATTATCAAAATAATGCATAAATCTGTGTCCTGATGACATACATTTATGTTTTGCTCCCTTTCCCCTTCTAACACAGAGAGATCATTCTGTCAACTCAGAAAGTTTCCATTTTCAAAAAAGTCTTCCCTCCTCTTTTACCTGTGTTTCCACCACTGTTCCTGAATGAACATTGGGAATGATCCAACTTTCAAAATCAAACAGGGCCACATATTATTAATCCAGATTAACATAAGATCTGGAAAAATCCATTTTTATACAATAAGACATTTATCATGTGCCCACTTTGTCAAGCAAGGCCAAGACCTTGGAATATGTCAGGAAAATACACACAACTCCAAATTTGTTAAGCATTTAAAAACTGCTAGTCATTCATTCACTTCAACAAATATGTATATTTATTGAGCATCTACAACAAGCTAGCTCATTGTTGGTGCCTGAAGAGAGTGGAGAACAAAGACTGACTCTATCCTTGTTCTGATAGATATAGTTTCTGGGGGAGAAGGACCTTAATTAAATGATCACCCAAACAAATGTGAAATGCAAACATGATCAATGTTGTAAGGAATGATGAATGGAGTTTTTAAAACAAAAGAAAAATTTAACAAAGTCAGGGATGGCTTTGGGGAGGAAATGACCATTAAGACTAAAAGTATCTCAACAGAACTTAAATCTAAGTGAGGCACATGCTAAAATGTTAGTCCTTACAAAAGTCTTCTCCCTCTATGCCACTAGCACATTTTCAGTTTTATTTTTCATAGAGCATTTATCCTTTTTTCAAATTATCTTATATAATCACATTTTACATTTTATTTTCTGTCCACTACTAGAATCTAAGCTCCAAAAAGGCCATTTTTTCCTGTCTGGTTAACTACTGTATCTTCAACCACATACACAGTTAATAGGTAAATTATGGAATGTTCTTGACTATTTCAATCTTGCTAATTTGTAAATAAATTGTCATTAGTAAGAATGAGAAAGCTGAGACACAAAAACTGACAGAAAAGCCATTCATAATCATTCAGAACAAAAAGAAATATTAATAATTTGAAGAGGAGATTTTTATTAGCATAAATATTAATTTTCTATAACAGATAATCCTCAGGCAACCCAACCTGAAGCTTGAATTGGACAAAAATGGATAAATATCATCCTCATGGGTATCTCCAAAAAATGTAGTTGTCACCAAGTTTGCAAAGGTCTCTTAACCTCCCTGTTTCTGTGAGGTTGTTCCAGCCACTTAAAGCTCAGCTGAGAGCAGAGTACCCATTAAAGCTGCCCCCAGAAACCATGTTACACAGGCTCAGCCTCAAAGCCACGTGACTGCTGGGAGATCCTGCCTGCTGAGGCAGGACCTTTGACCTATACAGCCCTCAGTCCCAGTAAAGGAGGCTTTCTCCTCTGGCCAGGCCCTGCTTCATAAAGCAAGGAGTCGTTTCTAATGGCTGAGTAATATTCCATTGTATACATAAACCATTTGCTTCAATGTGGATGGAACTGGAGGGTATTATGCTGAGTGAAGTAAGTCAATCGGAGAAGGACAAACAGTGTATGTTCTCATTCATTTGGGGAATATGAATAATAGTGAATGGGAATATAAGGGAAGGGAGAAGAAATGTGTGGGAAAGATCAGAAAGGGACACAGAACATAAAGACTCCTAACTCTGGGAAACGAACTAGGGGGTGGTGGAGGGGGAGGAGGGCGGGGGGTGGGGGTGCATGGGTGACGGGCACTGAGGGGGACACTTGACAGGATGGGCACTGGGTGTTATTCTGTATGTTGGTAAATTGAACACCAATAAAAATTAATTTATTTTAAAAAATAAAAAATAAAAATAAAAAAATAAAACTGCAGCACAAAATAAATAAATAAATAAATAAATAAAGCAAGGAGTCTCTGAGACCCATGGTACTTGGCAACCTGCAACCCAATGCTTGCCTTCCTAGAGAATACTCTGAGCATTCAGGAGCCTGATGCTTTCTGTCCTAATAGCCTTTCATCTGCCATAAGGACTTGCACAAGATTCCCTAGGGCTCTGTCCTTCCAAGGGCAAATGAAACAAATATGCTCACTCTTGGGCACAGAGGCAGCTGTTAATTGTGTGAAGACTAAGATACAATTACATGTGATGCCCATACAATTTCAGGGGAGAGCTTCAGAGTAAGGGATGAAGCTGTGGGTGGGAAGAGAATGAGCTCAGACCTCCTTTTGTGTCTTCACTGACTCCACCCTAACATTGTTACCCCTGTCCCTGGTATTGTAGTGGCCTTTCCTCATCTTCTCCTCTCATAGCAAATGTGACTTAAGTCTTGGGTTTTCTTAAAGCTATTGATATACATCCAAATAGTTTTCAAGCTCATCACCTTTTCTTTATTCCCATGACTATTGCTCTTTTCTCCCTAGAATACTACTAAATGTCGCTAAATTGTTCTATGACCTGCCTATCCTTCATCCTATTCTGCAATTGTGAAAAGTTTTCCAGATTGCTTAAAAATCCTTGGGGACTTTCTAGCACTTTCTGAATAGATGTCAAACTCCTAAGGGTGGACACTTGGGTCTGTAGCCTGCTTCTCCAGTGTCAGCTCTGGTAGCTTACAGGAAAAGGCCATGCTCTTTTCCATCTCTGTTCCTTTGAACATGCAGTCAGTTTAATCTGCAACACCTGTTCCAGTTACTTAACACTCATTCATCTTCCTGGTCTAATGCAAGGGTCACTACCTCAGGAACCCTTTTGGAACCTTGATCTGAGCTAAGACCCCTCCTAAGGGTCCCCATAATACTAGAGTACTTCTCTATCATAATTATCTGCTTTAACCTGAAAGACTAAATCCCTTGAAAGCAACTCTTTTACCTTTGTATTCCCAAAGCCAGAAACATTTTTTAAATATTTGCTAAAAATTACTGTAAGTAGTTATATATAAGACATATAAGACACTCAGATTTTGAAAATCTGTACTCATTTTGAAAACAGAAGATCACTTTCTACTTTTGGTTTGCAAGAGTTATATTTATTATTCTTAGCCTAACATAAAATTAGGATCTGGAAGGTAAAAATATACAATTTACATAAGTGAAAATACTATTAGTAAGCATACACTGAAAAATGTTCATCCATGCTAGTAATCAAGAAATGCAAAATCAAGCAATGTTAAGAAACATTTTGTATATTAGACTAGCCAAAAATATTTTAATGACAAAACTTAAGGTTGATTAGAGTGAAATTGTTACATCTTTGTTTCTGGCATTGCAAATTGGTACAATTTTTTGGAAAGTAATTTGGCAATATTTATTTAGAACCCATGAAAATATTCATACCTTTTGACCCAATAATTGGACTCTTGAGGTTTTGCCTAGTCAATATAAGTTTCCTAAATGGAACAAAATGCTACAAAATATTCAATAGTGTGTCATTATACCAAAACACTGAAAACCATGTAACTGCCAAAATGTCTCTTAATATACACAGATAATTTGGTATAAGATATTTGCAACCCACATAACCAATAAGGAACTCATATCAAAAACAGGTTTTGAAAAAATCCTATAAATTAATATCACAAAGTATTAGACCAAAAAATATGAAAAGGCATGAAATGGAATTTTTCATTGTAAACATGAAAAAATATGAATGGCCAATGGCCACAGAAATGTCTTTGTTATTTAAGAAAATGGAATTAAAATCAAAATAAGGTATCATTTATACTCATCCAATTGTCAAAAGTGAAAAAGTGACAACCAAATGTTGATTGCCTGTAACTTATGTCCAGAAATCTTTCTCTTTGGAATCTCTCTAGCCTAGAGAACTCAGATTTACACAGGAACATATTTTCAAAAAGGCTCATAAGAGCACTTTTTGTATGAGCAAAATACTAGGATAGCTCAAATGTCCATCAAAAGCAATACAGATAAATAAATTATGGTATGTACCATAATAGAATACTATACATCAGTGAAAATTAGTACATTGTACATGAAACATAGAGGAATCTAAGATTAAAGTAGTAAGTGGATAAACCGAGTCACAGAAAACTATATAAAGTATTATTCCATTTACAGAATGCTTTTAAATACACAACTAAAGGTACTGGTTAATTACCAGTAAACTCATTGGTAAGGGATATACTCATGTAGAAAAACAATAATTAAAAACAATGAGATGATAAGCACAAAATTCAGAACTCCCCTTGGGGTAAATAAGAACAGAAATTGGAAGGAGGACATAGGGGCTTTACAGGTAAGTGAGTTTCCATTTCTTTTTTTTTTTTTTTACTTTTTATTTATTTATTTATGATAATCACACACAGAGAGAGAGGCAGAGACACAGGCAGAGGGAGAAGCAGGCTCCATGCACCAGGAGCCCGACGTGGGATTCGATCCCGGGTCTCCAGGATCGCGCCCTGGGCCAAAGGCAGGCGCCAAACCGCTGCGCCACCCAGGGATCCCGAGTTTCCATTTCTTTAAATAGATGGTTAGCATATGTGTATTTGTTTTATTCTTTACATCCCTCACATATTTTGTAAATATTATTTTTGCTATTTAATATTTAATAAGAATTATTTTTAAAAAAGCAGCAGATCAAAAATAGCAAATATAGTATATACCATCCATATAAAACAAGGCATATTGGTGTAAATAGTAATATGAGATGTAGACGGGGTGAATCAGTTATCAATGATCTAGGAAAAATATATAGGAGGATTTTTTTTGATTGGAAACATTGAATCTTCTGTATGATTATGTATAATTTTCATATAGCAGAACAAATTATAAACTTCTCATTTTAGAGAAAAAATGAGGTAGATTCATGTGGTAGAATTGAATTTATTTATTTATTTGTTTGTTTGTTTATTTTTGGTAGAATTGAATTTAGATATATTTTACCTCTGGGACTTCCCTCTGCATTTCCTTTTTGTCAATTCCCTTTGACAGGCCCATCAATTCAATACAACTCATTGTCTCAGAGATTATTCCAAAAAGAGAAGAAAAATAAGGAGGAGGAGGAAACGAAGGAAAAAAAGGAGAGACAAAATATATTTGGGCTTTGAGTTTCAAAATAGGCTGTGCAGGAGCTCTTAACAAAGGAAAAGTTTTGAAAGTCAAGGCTATTGGTTTGTCAGAACCAGGTATTTTGAAACTAAAGCAAACTGGGCCTAAAATTTATGCAATTAATAGAAGATGGTACCAATAGTTGATGAAGGACCTAGCCATACCTGAAAGAACTCACATTTCCCCTGTATCCTCAAAAAGGGTACAAAACAGGACAGAGAGAATCTTATAGTTAGGATTAGGAAAACATAAAATTATTTACATGGACATAACATAGCCACGGCAGATCCTGACATATCAACAGATGCAGCCACACAGAAAGACCCACTGGATGAATTACACCTCAATGGATGCCTGCGGATGCTATCTGGCCATATACCCTTCCCCATCATTACCTAAACACAGCATAACACCAGCTGAAACTGAAATGTTACCTTGAACAGAGGGGGAGACTTACCAAGGAGAGTGGGGGAGTGGTGAATTGACTCAGAAATCACTTCAAAAAGCTACATCTACCTAGAAGTGACTCCATAGGTTTCAACATTAAGAACAGTTAGGTCTTGGAATAGAAATAAGTTAGCAACAAAGAAATAAAGGTATGTTTGTTACATAGGAAATGTCAGAATCACTTCATCTATTGATCCCATTAAAAAGAAATGAATGGGTTTACATAAAAACTTTTTGAAAAGACAATGGAGTTTTTATTGATACTTTTATGTTTCTATATTTGGCTTAAAATATTTTATAATAAGCATATTTTTGAGATGGAAGAAAGTTATAAAGCTAATTCCACTTTGAAGATTTTTTAAAGCTATGTAGATTCAATGTTCCCATCATTATCTATTCAAAATCTAAATTAGTTGTAATATAGGATTTTTCACCTACATGGAGATAACATTTTTTAATAAAAGTAACGCACCGAAAGATAACTTAAATTTCAAATGGACTATTCAAGTCACCAATATTTCCTCCAAACACAGAAAAACATGATTAACCTGGTGTAAATCCCTCCCAAGAAAAGTGGTTTTGAGTATGGATTTGGGGAGACAATCAGCTTTTAATATTAACTTGAAATTATTTTCCTAGACAAATTTCAAATGTTTCAGAAAAATACTTTTGATTTAAATCTCTAGAAAATTCCTTACTATAAGAAAATATAAATTCTTGGCATGATTGCTTAATATCTTGCTAAATAATTCAATTTTGTATAAATTGATTCCCAAAGACAATAATTAATGAGAAATTGTTTATAGTTATAGGAGGAGCCTTGATTATCAGTGTATATGACCTAAAGTTATTTCATGATTATATTTTCTGAAATTTTCCTAGACTTTATTTTTTTAAACATTTTGTTATGGAATATTTCAAACATATTTAAGCTATTAAAAAAATCTCTTTAAGCCATAACTTAGCTTAAGTAATTATCAATTCATGGCCAATCTTACTTCATCTATATCCCCAGGTACTTTCCCTGCCTCTAACTATTTTGAAGTTCCAGATTTTTAAACTTTTTTGTAGAGCTCTATCACTTCTGGTAAATATCTAATTTTACTGATTACACTCCTAACATTGACATACTATAAAAAGGATGAGCAAGAAGGCTACCAGTAATCTGAAATAGGAACAAGAAATCATAAAAATGACTGAGGAGATACTAGAGATCAATAATAAAATGGCTGAAATTTTAAAACATAGTATACATGAGATTAAAAGTATATGATTATAGCTGAAGAGCAAATCAGTGAACTGAAAGATCAAATGAAAAACTCTGGCAGAAGGCAGTAGGAAAGCAAAAGTAGATTTAAATATAAAAAGATGAGTTGTTAAGTATAGAAGAGTCTTCAGGAACACAGAAAGCCCAGAAGTAGAAGGGAAAAAAAAAAAACAAATAATTATGTCATTCTTATTCTATGCCAGGCATTATTCTAAGTACTTATATACATAAATTTATTTAATCTTTATGAGAACTCTAAAAAGAGAACATTATTGTTCTCATTTTATGTATGAGGAAACTAAGACACGGAGTAGAGATTGAGTAATTCACACAGCTAATAAGTGGTACAGGATGCAGATCTAAATCTCTCTGGCTCCAAAACCTGTGATCTTATCTACTACAATATGCTCCCTCTCATGGAAGAAAGGAAATATTTCCAAAATAATGGTGTTATCTTTCCAAAAACTACAGGAAGTTTAAAAACTTCAATTTGAGAATGGTTATGTGTGCTTAACAGAATAAATGAAGTCTCCACCTGAGCAGATTATAGCAAAATTTAAAAATAGAACAAGAGAAAACTAAAAGCTTATCATTTATACAGAACAAGAACAGATGCAAGAAAATAATGGAACAATATTTTTCAAAGTAAAGGGAAAAAATCTTGATCTAAGAGTTTTATGTCTAGTTAGAAAGTAATTTAAATGTGAGACTAAAGACATTCTCAAAAGTTTATTTTTATTTTTATTTTTGCTTTTGTTATCTGTACTTTTGATAAATAGCCAAGAAATCACTGCCAATACCAATGCCAAGGAAATTTTTCCCTATGTTTTCTTCTAGGAGTTTTATAGTTTCGGGTTTACAGTTAAGTCATTGAATACATTTTACATTGAATACATTTGTTAGTGGGATAGGGTCCAGTTTCATTCTTTTGAATGTGACTCTACAGTTTTCCCCACATAATTTATTGAGAAGACTGTTGTTTACCATTGTTTATTCTTGGTACCCTTGTCAAAGATTAATTGACCATATATGTGTGAGTTTATTTCAGGGCTCTCTATCCCATTCCATTGGGGTATGTATGCATGTATGTATCTATGTATCTATTTTTATAATACCATACCATTTTGATTACTATACTTTGTAATATAGTTTGAAATCAGAAAGTGTGATACCTCCCGCTTTGTTCTTCTTTCTTTTTTTTTATATTTTTATTTATTTATGATAGGCACACAGTGAGAGAGAGAGAGAGAGAGAGAGAGAGAGAGAGAGAGAGAGAGAGAGAGAGGCAGAGACACAGGCAGAGGGAGAAGCAGGCTCCATGCACTGGGAGCCCGACGTGGGACTCGATCCCGGGTCTCCAGGATCGCGCCCTGGGCCAAAGGCAGGCGCCAAACCGCTGCGCCACCCAGGGATCCCCTTTGTTCTTCTTTCTAAAGATTGCTTTGGCTATCAGGATCTTTTGTGGTTCTGTATGAATTTTAGGATTTTTTTTCTATTCCTGTAAAAAATGCCATTGGAATTTTGATGGAGATTACATTGCATCAGTAGATGGCTTCGGATTGTATGCACATTTTTAATAAAATTAATTCTTCCAATTCTTCCAATCCATGAATGCTAAACATCTTCAAATTTATTTTCATCTTCCTCAATTTCATTCATCAGTGTCTTAGTTTTCAGTGTACAGGTCTTTCATCTCCTTGGTTAAATCTGTTTCTAAGTATTTTACTGTTTTGATACTATTGTAAATAAGATTGTTTTCTTAATTTCTCTTTTAGGTATTTCATTATTGTGTGAAGAAACACAGCTGTTTATTATATACTGATTTATATCATGCAACTTTGCTAAATTCATTTATTAGTTCAAACAGGCTTTTTGGTAAAGTCTTTCCAATTTCCAGGTTTCCAAAAGACCTGTCATCTGCAACCAGAGACAATTTTACTTCCTTCTTTCTAATTTAGATACCACTTATTTTTCTAGGACTTCCAGTACTGTGTTGAATAGAAGTGGCTAGAGTGAGCATCCTTGTCTTGTTTCTGATCTTAGAGGTAAAGCTTTCAGCTTCACCACTGAGTATGATGTTAGTTGTTGGCTTGTCATATACGTTTTTTTATTTAGTCAAGGTACATTCCTTCTCCATCAGATTTGCTGAGAATCTTTATTATGAAAGGATTTTTAATTTCATCAAATGTTTTTTCTGCATTTACTGAAATGACTGTATGTTTTTATCCTTTATTCTGTTAATGTTGCATTATGTTGAAACAGGGATAAATCCAACTTGACCATAATGCAGAAAACTTTGAATGGGCTGTTGAATTCAGTTTGCTAGTATTTTGTTGAGAATTTTTTTGCATTTATGCTTATTAAAGTTACTGACCTATAATTTTCCTTTTAGTGTCTGTTATTGGGCTTTGTTAAGAGGATACTTCTGGACTCATAAAAGTAGTTTGGAAATGTTCTCTCCTCTTCTTTTTTGGCACAGCTTGCAAATGATTTGTTTTAATTCCTCTTTAAATGTTTACTAGAATTTGCCAGTAAAGCTAATAGGTCCTGGATTTTTCTTTATTGGGAGATTTTTGATTGCTAACTCAGTATCCTTACCCATTATTGATCTGTTCAGATTTTCTATTTCTTTATGATTCAGTTTGGTAAGTCATATGTTTCTAGGAATTTATTTATTTCTTCTAGTTTACCAATAGTTGGCATATAATTGTTCATAGTAGTCTCTTATGATCCCCTGTATTTCTGTGGTATCAGTTGTTATGTCTCCTTTTTCATTTCAGATATTTTTAGTACTCTTTTCCCTTAGTCTACCCCAAGTTTGTCATTTTTTTTTAACCTGCTCTTAGTTTCATTGATCTTTTCTACTATTTTTCTGATCTCTACTTTTGCTCCGACCTTTATTTCCTTCCATGTTTTAAGGTTGGGCTCAATTTGATCTTCTTTTTTCTAGGCCCTTGAGATATAAAGGTAGATCGTTTATTTGAGAGCTTTCTTTTATATCAATGTAGGCATTTATCATTATAAACTTCCCTCTTAGAATTGCTTTTTTGCATCCCATAATATTTGGTATGTTTTGTTTCCATATTTAAGTTGTTTTTTTTCCTAATTTTCTTATGATTTCTGATTTCTTCTTTAACCCACTGGTAGTTCAGGAGTGTGTTGTTAAATTTCCACATATTTGTGAATTTCCCAGTTTTCTTCCTGTTATTGAATTTTATTTTTTTCTTCCAAGATTTTATTTAAATTCAACTTAGTTAATATATAGTGTAGTATTGGTTTCAGGAGTAGAATTTAGTAATTCATTATATACGTATAATACCCAGTGTTCATTCACAACACATGCCCTCCTTAATGCCCATTACCTCTTTAACCCATCCCCACACACTCCTCCCCTCCAGCCACCTTACTATTACAATTGTTATATTCTCCTGATGAATTTACGCCTTTAACATTATATAAGGAATTTCTTTGTCTCTTATTACAGATTTTGACCTAACATCTACTTTTTATATATAAATATAGCTATTCCTGCTCTCTTGTGATTTCCATTTGTGTTCTTAAAGTTGAAGTGTATTGCTTGTAGGCAGCATTTAGTCTGGTCTGGTTTTTTGTCCACTCAGCCACCCTATATCTTCTGATTGGAGAATTTAATACATTTATATTAAAGTAATTATTGATTTATAAGGACTTACTAATGCCATCTTACCATTTTCTGTTTTGCAATTTCTTTGTTCCTTTTTTCCTCTCTTACTGTCTTCCTTTGTGAACTGATGTTTTTCTATAGAAGTATACTTTGATTCTCTTCTCTTTATCTTTCGTATATCTAATGCAGTTTTTTGCTTTGTGGTTATCATGACGCTTACCTAAAACATGTCATGGTAATAATCTATTTTACACTGATAACTTCAATCACATACAAACTCTACCCTTTTGCTACTTTCATGTTTTTTACATCAATATTTACACCTTTTTATGCTGTTTATCCAGCAAATTATTATTGCTGTATTTATTTTATTTTATTGCTTTTATCTTCTAACCTTTATCCTAGAGTTGAGTGACTAATATAGTATCATTTAACAGTAATAGAGAATTCTGATTTTAACTGTATACTTATCTTTTTCTAGTATGTCTTATATTTTCATATATTTTTATGTTACTTATCAGTGTTTTTTCATTTCAGCTTGAAGAAATACCTTTAGTATTTCTTATAAGGTAGGTATGATGGTGATGAATTTCCTCTTTTTTGTTTGTTTGAGAGATTCTTTATCTCTCCTTCATTTTTGAAGAACAATTTTGCCAGATAAAGTACTCTTGGTTGGCGATTTTTTCTTTCAGTACTTTGAAATAACAATTCACTCTCCTAACCTGAATATTTATGCTGAGAAATTGCCAATAGCTTTATGGGGATTCTTTGTATGTGAGGAATATGTTCTTCTCTTCCTGTTTTTGAAATTTTCCCTCTGTTTTTGATTTTAGATAGTTTTATTACAGTGTGTCTTGGAGAAGATCTCTTTGAGTTGAATTAGGGATCTATAAGTTTCATGAACCTTGACATCCAAATCTTTCCTCAGATTTGGAAATTTCTCAGCCATTATTTATCTTTTTTCCCAGGTTTATTGAAATATAATTGACATTTAACATTGAGTTAGTTATCATTATTTCTCTAAATAAGCTTTCTGTTCCTTTCTCCCATTCTTCATTTTCCAGGATTCCAATAATGTATATAAATTGTTGCTTTTGATGATATCACAAAATTCATGTAGGCTCTCTTCTCTCTTTTCATCCTTTTTTCATTATTATCCTCTGATGGGATACAGGCACACCTCATTTTATTGTGCTTCACTTTATTGCATTTCACATATTTGCATTGTGCAATTCTATCAGTGCCATTTTTCCAACAGCATTTATTCATTTCATGTCTCTGTCGTAAATCCCACATTTTTAAACTATAATAATTATTATTATGTAACATGTGATAATAATTATTATTACTATTATTATATTTATTATGGTGACCTGTGATTAGTGATCTTTGATGTTACTATTGTCATTGTTTGGGGTGCCAGAAACCACGCCCATATAAGATGAGGAACTTAATCCATAAATGTGTATGTTCTGACTACCCCACCAACTGGCCAGTCTCCCATCTCTCTCCTACCTCTCAGGTCTTCCTATTCCTTGAGACTAAAATATTGAAATTAGGCCAATTAATAACCCTACAATGCCATTTAAGTGTTGAAGCGAAAGGAAGGGTCCCATTTAAATCAAAAGTCAGGATTGTTTGAGCTGCTTAGAAAGGCATATCAAAAGCCGAGACAGGCTAAAAGCTAGGCCTCTTGTGCCAACAGTTAGTCAAGTTATGAATGTAAAGTAAAAGTCCTTGAAGGAAATTAAAAGTGGTACTCTAGTAAACACACAAATGAAAAAAAAAAAATCGGGCTTATTGACATGGAGAAAGTTTTAGTGGTCAGGATAGTAGATCAAATCAGACACAACATTCCCTTAATCCAAAGCCCAATCCAGAGGAAGGCCCTAATTCTCTTCAATTCTATGAAGGCTAAGAGAAGTGAGGAAGCTGCACAATAAAAGTTTGAAGGTAGCAGAGATTAGTTCATGAGATTTAAGGAAAGAACCTATCTCTGTAACCCAGAAGTGCAAGGTAAAGCAACATGTGCTGGAGCAGAAGCTACAGGAAACTCTTCAAGAGATCTAGCTAAGATAACTATTGAAGGTGGTTACACTAAAGAACAGATTTTCAATGGAGATGAAATAGCTTCTTTGGAAAAAGATGCCATCTAGGGCTTTCATAGCTAGAGAGGAGAAGTCAATGCCTGGCTTCAAAACTTCAAAGAACAGGCCAACTCTCTTGTTAGGTATTAATTCAGCTGGTGCTTTGAGGTTGAAGCCAATACTCATTATCATTCTGAAAATCCTATGGCCCTTAAGAATTATGCTAAATCTATACTGCCTGTATTCAATAAATAGAATAACAAAGCCTGGAAAACAGCACATCTGGTTACAACATGGTTCCCTGACTATTTTAAGTCATTGTTGACACCTACTACTCAAAAAAAAAGATTCCTTTCAAAATATTATTGCTCCTTGACAACACACCAGGTCACTCAAGAGCTCTGAAATGACAACAGATGTGTTATGCCTGCTAATACATCTATTCTGCAACACATGGATAAAGGAGTACTCCTGACTTTCAAGTCTTATTATTTGAGAAATAAATTTTGTAAGTGTATAGCTGCCATGGATAGTGATTCCTCTGATGGATATGAGCAAAGTCAAGTGAAAATCTTCTGGAAAGGAGAAACCATGCTAGATGCCACTAAGAATATTCATGATTCATGGGAAGAGGTCAAAGTATCAACATGAACAGGAGTTTGGAAGAAGTTGATTCCATCCCTCATGGATGACTTTGAGGAGTTCAAGATTTCAGTGGAGGAAGTAACTGAAGATGTGGTGGAAACAGCAAGAGAACTAGAATTAGAACTGGAGCCTTAAGATGTGACTGAGTTGCTTCAGTCTCATGATAAACTTGAAAGGATGAGGAGTTGCTTTTTATGGATGAGCAAAGAAAGTAGTTTCTTGAGGTGAAAACTATTCCTAGGGAAGATGTTGTGAAAATTGTTGAAATGACATGAAAGCATTTAGAATATTACATAAATTTAGTTGAAAAAGCAGTGACAGGGTTTGAGAAAATTGGCTTCAATTTTGAAAGATGTTCTATTGTGGGTAAAATGCTGTCAAACAGCATAACATGCTACAGAGAAATCATTCATGAAAAGAAGAGTTGATCAATTTGGCAATCTTCATTGTTTTATTTTAAGAAATTGCCACAACCACTTCAAACTTTAATTACCACCACCCTGATTAGTCAGAAGTCATTAATATTGAGATAAGACCTTTAACCAGCAAAAATATTATAACTAACTCACTGAAAGTTCAGATGATGGTTAGCATTTTTTAGGGATAAAGTATTTTTTAATTAAGGTATGTACATTGTTGGGGCACCTGCCTGTCTCAGTCAGTATAGCATGTGACTCTTGATCTCAAGATTGTAGGTTCAAGCCCCACACTGGATGTAGAGATTACTTTTTTTTTAATTTTAAATATTTTTAAAAGTATTTACATTGTTTTCTTAGATATAATGCTATTACACACCTAATAGATTACAATAAACATAACTTTTACATGCACTGGAAAACCAAAAATTTCATCTGACTCACTTTGTTGTGATATTCACTTTATTTCGGTGGTCTGGAACTGAACCCACAGTATCTCAGAGATATGCCTGCAATTTCATTGGCTTCTCCTCCAGTTCACAGGTTCTTTCGCGTGATCAAAAAAAAAAAAAAAACACTCTATTGCAGTTTTTATTTCATTCACTGTACTTCTCAGCTTCAGAATTTCTGGTTGATTCTTTTTTATGATTTCTATTTCTCAGTTAAATTTGTTTTGTTCTTGTGTTATTTTCCTGATTTCCTTTGTCTTTCTGTGTTTTCTTGTAGCTCACTTAGTCTCCTTAAAACAACTATATTGAATATTTTAGCAGTCAAACTACAGATATCCCTATCTTTGTCGTTAGTTTCTAAAAAATTATTCTGGGGCCACCTGAGTGGCTCAGTCAGTTAAGCATCTGACTCTTGGTCTCAGATCTGGTCATGATCTTAGTGTTACTAGATCAAGCCCTGGGTCAGGGGGCTTTGCTCAAAGCAGGGAATCTGCAGGACTTCCTCTTCCTCTTCCCCAAAATGCTCTCAATCTCTCTCTTTCTCAAATGAACAAATAAATCTTAAAAAAAAAGAGAGAAAATTATTCTGTTCTTTGGTAGTATCATATTTCCTTTATTTTTCATGTTCCTTAAATTCTGCATTGCTATCTTTGCATTTGAGGTAGCAGTCACCTCCTCCATGTTTTACTGACTGGCTTCAGAAAAGAAATACCATCTGTCAGTGATGCTGGGAATTCTGAGGTTTTCTCAACCTCTTCTATGGATACACCCACTCCACACTTCTTATTCCCTCTTAGAAGGAATTTTTTTTAAATTGTATGCTTTCTCTCCATCCTAGAAAGCCAGGCCAGGTGCTGACAGCATCCTGGTTTGCTTTTCCTAAGGTAGTAGTAAATGCTCAACTTTATATACTTTCTCCCAGTCCCACAGAGTCAGCCCTAGTTTCTGTGCATAGTCACTAGCCATCTACAAAGGCTCACAATCACTGCCCTTGGGGGCACACACAGGAAGTCAGGAACAGGGGATGGGAGGCTTGGTGTAGGTGAAGCACAATGAGTATTGGTCATGCTCTTTGGGAGGATCCACAGAAAGGCATCCCCAGAGACCCAAGCATGGGCATCCTGATGGAATCCACAAAGTGGCTGCCAGGTTCCATGTAACTTTTACATACCCTTAAGCCCTGCCTTCTGTTCCCCCAGCCCCTCTCCGCTCCTCAGTCACTGAGCTCACTCCAGTATCCTGGATGGGACAAAAAAAAACAAGTGAAATTTTTTTACTGCACCCTGCACATCTAGGGAAATCAGGTACTTACTCTCATTCTCTCACTTTTCACTTTTACCTGTGGAAGAAATCATAGGTTGAGCAGGTCTCTTTTGGAACAAGATTGTGTCACCTTGGAGGAGGAATGATGCAGGTAAAGCAAAACTATTCCTCTTACCCTCTTCAATGTATCCAAAGCTTGGATACTTTTGCTCCAAAAGTGTGCTGGTACTTCTCCACAAAATCCCAGACTTCCACAAAGCTATTCTTATCCATAGATGATTGTCAAAATCAGTGTTCTTTGAGACTAAGACTGTAAAAAACTCTTTTTCTGCCATCTTAATGATATCACTCAGGACAGCATTATTGTCATTGGCCTGAAAATGGAGACAATTCAAATGTCCACAAAAATAGAATGGAAAAATAGGATATTATACATCCATGAGGAAAAATATAAACAAACTGTTCAACATGCAGCAACATGAATGACTCCCGTAAAAAATACAATGAACAAAAGAAGCCTATCATAAAAGAGTACATACTGTGTTCTTAGAAGTTCTAATAGTGGGCAGCCTGGGTGGGTCAGCAGTTTACCACCACCCTCAGCCCAGGGCCTGATCCTGGAGACCCAGGATCGAGTCCCATATTAGGCTCCCTGCATGGAGCCTGCTTCTCCCTCTGCCTGTGTCTCTGCCTCTCGCTCTCTCTCTCTGTGTCTCTCATGAATAAATAAAATCTTAAAAAAAAAAAAAGAAGTTCTAATAGTGACTGGGATGGGGCTTGAGAAAGGCTTCTAGAGAAATGATCATATTTTATTTCCTTATCTGGGTATTTACACAGGGTGTTCATTTTGTAAAAACTCTTCAAGATGTAAACTTAAGATTCATACACTTTCATGTAGGTATATTTTATTTCAATAAAAACACCACCAAAAAAGTAATATTTCTTTTCTGTGACAATTTTCTAAAGTTATCCACAAGAAAATATATCAAAAGCATTAGATACCATTGTGACTATTTAATTGTGAACATTTGCTTATTCTCTAGTTCAGTGCTTCCCAACTGGGGCCAATCCCAAGGACATTTGGCAATGTCTGGAGAAATTTCCTTTATTTGTTCTAAGATTTTATTTTTAAGTAATCTCAAGATGAGGCTCAAGTTCATAACCGTGAGATCGAGTCACATGCTCCACTAAATGAGCCAGCCAAGCATCTCTGAGGACATTTCTTCCCTTTTTAAAAAAGATTTTATTTATTTATTCATGAGAGACACACAGAGAGAAAGAGAAAGGCAGAGACACAGATAGAGGGAGAAGCAGGCTCCATGCAGGGAGCCCCACATGGGACTCAATCTGGGTCTCCAGGATCAGGCCCTGGGCTGAAGGCGGCGCTAAACCGCAGAGCCACCCGGGCTGTCTTCTAAGGACATTTCTGATTGCCATGACTATGGGTGTGCTACTGGCATTTAGTGGGTAGAAGCCAGGAATCCCGCAAAAATAACCTACAATACACAACAAAAATATCTAGCGAACAAAGGGTAGTGGAAGGGGAGGCAGGCGAGAGGGATGGGGTAACTGGGTGACTGCCACCGAGAAGGGCACTTGATGGGATGAACACTGGGTGTTATATGTTGGCAAATCGAACTTCAATAAATAAATAAATAAATAAATAAATAAATAAATAAATAAATAAATAAAAATATATCTAGCCCAAGTTAACAATAGTGCCAAAACTGTGCTCAGACTCCTCCAAAACTATAAATTCTAATCATTTTTCTTTGGTTTATATCTCCAAATCTAGAATCCATCAGTATTCCTAGCACACAATAGGCTCTCAGTAAAAAGCTGTTGAATTAATAAATGAATCTCTCCCTCTCCTACTTCGCTTTCATGCACATGTGTATAGAAATACATGCATCTTTTGTCTTGGATCTTAGAGTTCTCTTACTCTATTGTGCCTATGTGTGCCTGCTTGCTTTGAAAAACCTTGCCTAAGAAAAGCTAATCAGATCAGGAGATAGCCCAGGGAAAATGAGGCATGGGGCCAACTGCTAATACCCCTATGCAGTATAGGATTAAGCAAAGTGGTAATAGAAGACAGGATCACACACCAAGAAAAAGAAAGCTAAAGAGGAATTTCAGGTTAAATCCTGAGATGACATTTAAAAATATGATTTTTTTTCTTGGAGAGGTTTCCATCCTTTATATCCTTCAGGAATTTAGAAGAATTGGTTACAGACCCAGTAGGTGTGGGTGGCTGCCTAAAGGATCTAGGATCATAGCCATTTCTCTCCGACTAACGGTCAGTTTCTCACATTTTGAGAAAAGTTATCTAAAAATGAAACTTGTCTGGTTTTAATTTTAAAACTTTTCCTGAGGTTCCAAATAAAGGTTCTGACTTCTACCATCTGCTTTCAAATCTAAGTAGATAGCATTTTGAAAACATGAGCAGTCACCAAGGAAGCTTAATAAGTGCTTCTCAAATAATTTGTGTGAATTTGGCCAAGTCAGTTAACTCCTCCAGATTTGAATTGTCTCCTCTGTAAATTATGTGAATTACACTAAACAACCTCAAGTTCCTTTCACCTAAAATTTGATGATTCAATGATTTAAAAGGCAGAAATTATAAGCTCTAATGAGGTGATATTTTGAGCTTTGCCAAATCACAGGGTTTTTCTAGGTAGTTCCCCTATTACAGCAGAGTGCAACAGTTTTGCTTGATACCACCAACAGGTGTGTAATTAAGCCTGATCTTTCTCCAGCATAGTTCATTTTCCACTGATGGGTCTACAATTAAAACAACTCCCTCCCCAGAGAAGTATACATCAGTGTTATACTTTTCATCTTTAATTACACTGGTTGAAGATGAGTAAATGCGCCTGAGATCCCAATTGGGAGGGAACAGATTCATTAGGTGGTTGTAATACGCCATCCAGTCTGCATTTCAGGTTTCTGTCTCCACATAAGGAAGATGGCCTTTGACAAAGCTGCTCAATATCTCAATGATTAAGTCCACCTTAAACTGCCTACCTTTACACTGGTAATTGATGAATACTAAAGATCTGGACCTTTCAAAGAGATAAGTACAGTGTCAAAGCCAAAGGTAATTTACTGCTTCAGTGCTTTTTACTAGAAGGGCCAAAATAGCCTTTTAATACTTTATAGAAGAAAAAGGAAAGTTTCCAAATTTTTATATTACCATACCCCTTTCTCTGTTAATCTCTATCACAGCTCCCTCTCTCTTTTTTTCTTTCTCATGCCACTAATACAATCTGACTTTATTCATTTGTTTGTTTACTTTTTTATTATTTGGCTGTCTTCATTGGAATTTCAGCTCTGTGTGTTTGGGGCCAGACAAGGCAGGGTTGGGGATTTGGTTCATTTAAAACCATATGACCACTTGGAACACAATACCTGACTCCTGGCAACATTGATTGACTGAATGATTAAGTATTAGTTCTGAATATTTCCTTTAAACATATTGGTTGGTGGAGATTTGAAGGTTTGAGGTAACTGACATTGAGCTTATGTGCCAGACTTGGTATTTCTCTGGCATTTTAATTCTCTTAAATACTTGGCAGGATTCTGGTTTTTTTTTTCCAGGTTGTATTTATTTATTCATGATAATTATTCATATAATTATTCATATAATTATTATTATATTCATTATATATATATATATATATATATATATAGATATAGAGAGAGAGAGAGAGAGAGAGAGGCAGAGACAGACTCCATGCAGGGAGCCCGACATGGGACTAGATCCCGGGACATCAGGATCATGCCTTTGGCCAAAGGCAGGCACTAAACCACTGAGCCACCCAGGGATCCCTGGATTTCGGTCTTTTGAGTCCAAATTAATTCAATAATTTAGTATTCAAAACCCATGGATCTCATATTTTTCCAATCTAGAACCCAGCCTGGGGAATTTTATCCTTCAGCAATGGGTCTAAGTACTTAGCCCATCCTCTCTTATTCTAATGACTCCATGCTGGCTTCTGCCTGGGAGCAATTTGTCACCAGTTTTAATTGCCCTGTGCCCTAAACTACTCACAGCTCTTATGGGAGAAACTGATCTTTTTTCAGGCACGGAGGCAGAACAGAGAAATTCCCTGAAGAGGCCCGAAGAGTCAGCTTTTCCTTAACCTCACTCTTCCTACTATTTCCTGTTTTCTTGACTGAACACACTATCCTCACTTTGTGTATCTTTAATTTGGGGATTTGGTTTAGGGTTTTCCAAACTTATAAAACCAGAGTTTTAAATTATCTCACATTCTGGGTCGTAGGCAAAAAAAAAAAAAAAAAAGCCTCTCTTAGCTATATTCTTTCTCTGCCTTTAGACAGGACAGTTTCTACCTAAGTTTGTCTCTTTTTGGTAGAACATCACTGTGGCTTCAAAATACAGTCCATAAAGATCCAGCATCCTGCCACTTTGCTATCAAGCCCCTAATTAATGCTCCAGTCTCAGTAAGTACATGGTCTGAGCACCAAGATACCAAAGGTGAAACTTTAGTCATTTGTTTTGCTATTGTATAACATAGCTTTCTATTTCCAACAGTTGAGCTAATATTTAAAAGTGCAACTTAAAAAAAAAAAAAGTGTTACTGAAGGATCTTCATTCTCTCCAGCAACTCTGAAACAGCCCACTCCACATTATAGGATCATTCTTTTATAACCCCAAACTCTAGAACTCATTTTTGTATCAGAGGTTTTTCTGTTGTAAGTCAGAGAAAATATGACCTACGCAAACAAGCAAAATATATTTTAATGGCTCGTAACTAAAAAGTCAAGGTTGACTAGCTTGAAGACACAGATGAATTTCGGTGTATCAAAATGGTGGCCAACAATTCCAGGCTTACATTTTCTGATTTTCAAATCTAGTGGAAAAGAACCCACATATGTTTGGCCACTTGATTAAAAAGACTAGCTTTAGGATTAGCTTTAACCCAAGCCAACTGGTTTGATATATCTATCCCTAAATCAACAACTTAGGCAGGGACATAGTCAGACTTATTGTCCAATGTCCACCATTATTTGAAAGGCAGAGTTAACTCCATCTGAAGCCAGTAAGCAGGGATTATGAGAGGCAGTCATTTCCCCCAAAGAAAAGTGGAGCATAGTTACCAGAATGGCAGAACAGCAACTAAGTCCTGGAAAGCTAAAATCACAGATATCCCTGCCAGCAGTGGTTCACAATTAGGAGCTATTTTGCTCCTCAAGAGATGCTTGTCAAAATCTAAAGATCCTTTTGATTGTTATAACTTGGGGCAGGGGAGTTGGGGAGGGATCAGGGAGAGAGAGGTGCTACTGGAATTTAGTGGTTAAAGGCCAAGGATGCTACTAAACATCCTACAATCTCAAGCCAACAACCTACAACAAAGAACTACACAGCTCAAAATGTCAGTAGTGCCAAGGTTGATAGACTCTGACCTATAGTAACAGAGATGAAATATTTCCACTTGGTTGCACCAAAATAAATGGAAATATAGGATGGAGCAGGCACAGAATATAAACATACTTAGAAGACATACTACCCAATTTAAGGGACTACATGGAAAAAGATTTCCCAAACACCAAAGAATATCTAAGACCTATATGCATACATTGTTCAGCCATATCTAAATTACAGTTCCAAGAAGATGGCTACTACATATTAGTTTTTCAACCCGCCAAATATGTAGCTTCCACACACACTAATCATTATGCTAAGAATATCTCTTAAACATAATGAATGACCATCTAACTCTTAAATCAATGGTCCTATATTTTGTTTTTATTCTCATTGACTTCTCTGTAGCATTTGAAATTTTTTACTACTTACTCAGGTCTCACATGAAATTCTTTTTTCTCTTTGTTAACATGGTCCTGTATTTCCCTTTATGTCCTATCTGTCAGCTTAGATAACTCTGACTTTTACGATCTCTAATAGTATCTCTATGTTGAAAACTCACAAATATGTATTACCAGCCCTTCTTTCTCTCCCCAGGTCTGGTACCTTATTTCTAGTGGTTTATTACAGATACCTTCCTGAGTATTTCACTGTCATGTCAGATTAAACATTGATAATAACAAACTTTTCATTTCCTAAGACCTCTTGCACATTTCCTTTTAATATTTTGAATCACTTAAGCTGTGGCACCATCTTTGACTCTGTCTTCAGTCACTTATCCTAGCAATTGGTCAGTCTTGGCAAGTTTTATTTTGTAATCTCTGCTGCATCTTTCCCCTCAATTCCAAGCCCCATTCTCACCCACCTGTTTTAGGTCCTTACTGCTTTTTGCTAAGCTATTGTAGAATCCTCTTCATTGATTTCCTACTTCATCCTTTGCCAATCCATAAGGCACATTGTTGTTAGATTATACTTCTGCACATTTGCTTTGATGATATCAACCCCTCTGCTCCAGTGTTCAAAGTCTTAATTGCCAACTAAATAAAAGGCAATTACTTTATCCCAGAAGTCAAAGTTCTTGATAATCTAATTTCAATGTCACTTTTTAATGTTACTTCCTACTGTTGCCTTGTATAAACTACTCTCCAATAACTAGCATCCTAACTTTTCTGCATACATCTTTGATTGTCTTCACACTGCCCTTCCAACTCATAATACCCTTTCCTCTCTCTCAAACATCCTTTTATACATTACTTCTTTCTCATTCTTCTACCACACAAATGGAACAAATCAGTTCCTACCTTCATGCTCCAGTTATAATCCCTGTTCCCTGATCTGCTTATGACTAAAAGTAAAAGTAATTTCACCAAACCTCTCCTTTCCCTAATATTCCAGAGTCCACCTTCAAAACCCTCATCCTATTTCTCCAAACAGAACAATGCTTATCTACACTTTAATACCTAGACTGCTACCTCATTTCAAAATGCAATTGCCAACTACTATGCCCAGTTTTTTTGAATGACTTTTTTTTCTCCTGCTCCAAGTTTCTGTCCTGCCTGGTACTCTCCAACCTCTGCCCACCCACACCCCTCCCCTAACTTCAAGAGTATGGAGTTCTGTTACAAGTTCTGCCAGAACCCCATATGGCCATGTCTCTCCTATATATTAAAATACCTTGATGCTTCATCACAAATCTTCCAATAAATCCTGAATCTTCCAATTCTTCGCCACTAATAAGTCTGCCTTTTGAAAGCAGTGCCATGGTTGTCAAATTGGACAGCGTGTCAGCACCTACACCCGAGACAACTCTCTAGTTCCTGTCCTAGTATAATAGATGAGTGTAACACCAGGCTTTCAACTCTCTCTCCTGGACTAACTTAACCTAGTTAACTGACCAGGACTCACTTTATTCCCAAGACTTCAAGACACCCTAGTCTCTGATGTTGCAAAATTGCCCTTCCTTCAAGCCTCAGCTAACAGCACATTCTTCTCTTCTAATCACTGTTTGAGGAAGCATGGCCTGACAAGGCATCCCCAACCTAATTAATTTTCTTCTTTTATATTCCAATAATATGTATTGTCTATAAAGTTTATTTGATAATTAATCATCCACTGCCTTTTGAAATCTCTTCTACTATTCCCAATAGCTATTTGAATCTGAGTTCACTCAACTTTTCACATCTTCACTCATCTATTTCAACTGTATGAGAGGCAGTCATTCACAAATGTTAAAAAGCATGGTTTCTGGAGCCAGATGACCAGATTTAGTACTATGTGCTATACTAGCTGTGTGACCTCTGATTGGAGTTTTTCATGTTCAAAATGGTAAAATAATAGCCCTGATGTCATAAAGATTAAATAAGTTGTGCATATAAAACATTTGGGAATTCCATTCATATTTATTTTATAATCAGAATGTATGTGTTACTTTAAAAATGTTATGGAAGGGAGTTTTCTTTTACCTCATATAGCTTCTGGTACATCCTTGGGGGCTCAGTTCCAGAAGTGAAAGTACATAGGTTAACAGTCTGCAATGGAAGAAAGCAAGTAAGCAGGATGCACTGAATATACAGCCACATCATCCCTACAAATGCCATCACAAGGCCCTATGTTTTATGCACAAGTTGTTTCCTCTTTATTCTATTGCCATTGTCTATTGGTCATGGAAGGCTTTGGAAAACCAACTTTTGATCTAAAAAGAAAGGTCAGGGGCCTCCAATCACAGAGCCATAGATTTTGAAATCTTGCCCCTGATTGAATCATTCCTGGAAATGCAAGTATTACTTTATATAGTTTAGGTTTTTAAAGCTGTCTCTGACCAGCCAAAAGCAATTCACACAGGAAAGTAAGTAGTAAGACATCAAAAGGTAAAATAACTTCTTTTTTGGATTAATTTTATAGCTTAAAAAAAGTTTACTGTGTACTCTTGTAATGTCCTTCAGCATACTCATTTGTGGTGGAAAGATATAAAGCTAGATCAAAAGTGCATAAGTACCATGTTTAGCATCATTAAAATTTCCACAGAACTTTGCTCACAATTTTAGTTATTTGCCACCAAGTCCACAATAATATTTTAAATATCTCTTCCTCCCTTCTCCATATTTTGAATGTCAAGATTGGCTCAAAGTGTAAGCTTAAGGGAGAAAGCAGCATGCATTTTCATTTTGTTTTTGAGTTTTGTGGATGTTGTGATTTCAAGATCTCTCAGCATTTGGATGATGATACAGAATTTCCCAATCAATGGGGCTGGAAGTCCATCCCAATTTTTCCCTTTTTTTCTTTCCTGGTATTTCTTGCAAGAGCAGTATTCTCTAAAGCACCAGTCCAGAAAACACAAAAAATCAAAAACCCTCCCAAAGACATATTCATGCCTCCAAAACTTACCTTGGAAATATCAGCCAACTTGATTTTTAAAAACTTCAGACAATTTGATCTTAAGCCCTCACTCTCTAACTTACAAAGAAAGAAAGGTTTAAAGCTTTGATTTAAAGAATATTTTGGTTTTTACTGGAATTTTAAATTTCCATCAGGAACAGGGATTTTCAAAAACTGTCTACCCCAAAATAAGGGAGAGATATGACCTGCTCACATCATTATTAGAGTGTGATTTCCAAGGTGTAGAGGAATCCCACCACCACTATCACCTGACAGGAATGAGGTAGACCTATCAGAATACCTGAGGAGTTGGAGCATGATTGAAAAATTCAATGATTCCTGAATAGTCCCCAGTTGTCACAAAGGCACAAGTGGGGATGGGCCCTCTGTTCCAGTTAGTAATCCTTGATGTCTGTTGATACATTTCCCCTTCTTCAACAAGTTAATGACTGCTAGAGAGTTTCAGCTCCAAGAAAATTTGTATACATAAAAAGAGAGCTGAGAAATATGAAGTATACCTTTCCTCATACTAAATGAATTTATTTTCAAGTAAATAGGTTACAACCAATAGATACTTGAGTTTTTTATTATTATTATAAAGTTGTAGCCTGATAAAAATTTGTAGTGATTTGAATGCTAAAAGACTGGACAGCATAAAACAACTACATTTTAAGACATCAGTAGAAATAACTACTCACCTTTTCATCCAAGGTGAAAAACAATTTATTCAAGGAAATAAAAATGAATGCTGATTTTGTTCATTTTTATCACCAGTGTAATATACATGGTAGAGGGAAGTCATTCTTTTCATAAGTGGGCTAATAAACTTTTTGTAGTTATTTATCAGGCTATTGTAATGAAATCCTTGCTATATATTTCAAATTCCATAACTTCTTTATTTCTTAATTCCAAAAGATCAGCAACATAATGGAGCTGAGCGTTTTCTTCTTCTACCAAATTCCCAGAGTTGAGGTCTCAAACTAGATCATATTTCCTTTATCTCAATGCAAAGTATAAATTACTAAACAACAAGAAAACTAATCAACAGTTATATAATCTTTTTACATTAATTTCTCTGGCTATAAACTGGGTTCAATAGCCTTAACAAGATTTCTCTTAATACTATGTTTTTCCTGGAAATTTACATTAGAAGCAAATCCCCAGTCAATATTTACAATAATAGATGAAAAACAGTGAGGGATTATCCATATCTTCATATGCTCTCCTTAATCAAAATGTAATTAATAATATACTTTATGTCTGACAAAATATACGCAGTCTGTCTCAATGAATAAACACAGTGAGAGCAGGGGTTTCTCATAGACAAGGTGGTTTGTATGAAAACAATATACAGCGCAGGTAAGAATATAATAGCTTATATCTATGAAATTCCGATTGACAGATATTTCATACTGTACTGTGTTCATTAATTCAAAACCCCAGAACAGCATGTAAATGGTTATTATTTCCATTTTTTATTAATATTATTTTATTTCAAAAAGTGGGGCAGCCCCGGTGGCTCAGCGGTTTAGCACTGCCTTCGGCCCAGTGCGTGATCCTGGAGACCTGGATAGAGTTCCACGTCGGGCTCCCTGCATGGAGCCTGCTTTTCCCACTGCCTGTCTCTCTCTCTCTCTCTCTCTAATAAATAAATAAAAAATCTTTAAAAAAAAGAGAGAAGTGTGTTAACTAGCCCCACTTCACATAGCTGGTAAGTGTTGGAGCCAGCGTTTGAACTCATTACTTCATTGACACATTTGTGAACTAGAATTCTATTTAGAATTTTATTTCCAAAACTCAGTATTTATTGATTCAAGTAAGAGCTTATGCCTTGATTATAAATTCCCTGTACATTTAAATTTCTGTTTTCTTTCGTTTTGCTTTTCCCTCTCTCAAATTTTTGTCTTCATGAGATTTCCACTTTGTAGGAAATAGCTTAGAACCAGGAAATGTTTCTTTGTGTTTACAATTCTGAAAGGCCACAAATTGTAATTAAATAAAAATAAATAATTTTCTTCAAGAGTAACATAGAAAAGCAAATTAATAATTTGCTTACTTTTCTGCTTCACATAGATGTTGGTTGGGTCTGAGAATATCCGGGAGGAGGTTTGCATATCTGCTTTGATTTGGAATGTTTATTATGTGACATTTTTACTCGTTAAATTATAGCAAAGACTGCTGCTAATAAGATAGTAACTTTTATCATCTGTATATCAAATAGATGACTACAAAATCCACCTATGACATGATTAAGTATTAATTATTTATGGACAGTATTTTTCTGTTTGTTATTGGAGGATGGTAATAACAGAGAAGGTAAAAAATGGGAAGTTTCAGTTCAAATTATGTTCACATTGATAGCATGAGACACTAAAGGCACTCCAGTCTCCTTTCAATTTAACTTGAATAAGTCATACATGCAGCATAGTTATCTTCTAAAAAGAACTGCCTAACTTATAAGAATTTCTTATTTTACATAGTACTGAAACTTAAAACAACTTTAAAAATAATATAGGACTTGATTGGAGCTGGAAGACGGCAGCTGAGTAGAAGGGCCCTAGGCTCATCTCAACTGACAAATACAACTAGATAACTATCCTAAATATCCTAGAAATTGACTGGAAGATTGGCAGAACAGACACTCCACAACTAAAGGTAGAGAAGAGGTCACATCAAAAAAGGTAGGAAGTATGGAGACATAGTTTGGCAGAGAAATGAATTGTGGCTACTATGGTGAGGAGGGAATCAAGGTCATGGAGAAGAGTGAGACAGACTGACACAAAGGAGAGCACACAGAGAAAATGAATCCCCATGGCAGTTGGTTTGGAAAGCAAGAGCAACTGAATTTCATGAGTTCTGGCAACTAGGGGGGCTTACAGCCTGGAGTTTTAAAGATCAGTGGGCTTGACTGGAATAGAGCCCAGAGGCATCAGGGCTGCTCTTGAAAAAATGGCAGGGCAAACAGCTGACAGACATACAGTCTGGAAACAGCGATCTGAAGAGTACCTGGGACACACAATGGGAAGGCCATTTGTTCTTCTCAGAGCATGTCCCAGAGAGGCAGTGTTCATGGAGAGATCTCTCCAGGAACAATGGAACTAGCAGGCACTATTCCCCTTCCTCACCCCTCAGCACAAGCACAGGGCCTCCTGTGGGAATCAGAGCAGTGCCAACACTCACTACCTAACTTGCTTACATCAAGCCCTTCTGGCCCCTCACTCTAGAAGAACTGCTCTTCTGAGTCACACTTGCCTCAGTCCCAGTAGCACCAGCCTCCTCCCCCAGAAGACTAGCCTAAACCCCTGCCAACACCAAGTTTCCTAACCTCGGAGTTTTGTGGAGTTTTGGTTCCAGCAGCCATGGAGATGGATCTCATTTCATGAGCAGACTGGAGCCATACATAGTAAAACATGGCACCTTCAGGCCAGGGACCAAACACTGTCCATGCCAGGCAAGGAGAACCTCTGCAGATGACTAGCCTGAAGATTAAAGTGGTCAAGACACAACAGCAGGGCACAGGTAGCACATACTGGAGACACTCCCGGAAGCTCCAAGCCCTAGGCAACAGCAGATACTACATGGCAGAGCATACAGTGCACCTTCTTCATAAGGCCATTACTCTCAAGAGCAGAAGTTGTAGCTGACTTTCCCAACATAGAGAAACAGGCACAGAGACTTAGACAAAATGAGAAGACAGGGAAATTTGTCCCAAATGAAGAATTTGACAAGGCCACAAGCAGAGATCTAAGCAAAACAGATATAAGTAACGTGTCTGACAGAGAATTTAAAATATTGGTGATAAAGATACTCACTGAACTTGAGAGAAGAGTAGAAGGCATTAGCAAGATCATTAACACAGAAATAAGGAATAACATAGCAGAGATAAAGGGCTCAATAAACAAAATCAGAAACATGCTTGATAGAATGAACAGCAGGATAGAAGTAGAGGAGCAAATTAATGACCTAAAAGACAGAATAATAAAAAGTGATCAAGGGCAGCCCCAGTGGCCCAGCGGTTTAGCGCCACCTTCAGCCCAGAGTGTGGTCTTGGAGACCCGGGATCGAGTCGGACATCCGGCTCCCTGCATGGAGCCTGCTTCTCTCTCTGCTGTGTCTCTGCCTCTCTCTCTCTCTGTGGCTCTCATGAATAAGTAAATAAGATATTATTTTTTAAAAAGTGATCAAGCTGAACAAAAGAGAAAAAAAGAATAATTCAAAACAATAGACTTAAGGAAATTGGTGATTTCATCAAACATATAACATTCATATTTTAGGAGTCCCAGAAGAAGAAGAGAGAAAAAAGGGGATAGAACATTTTTTGAAAATAGAACAGAAAACTTTCCTAATCATGGGAAAAAAACAGATATCCAGATCCAGGAGACACAGAGAAGCCCCAATAAAATCAACAAAAGCAGGACCACACCAAGACAGATTGTAATTAAAATGGAAAAATACAGTGATAAACAAAAAATACCGTAAAAGGAGCAAGACAAAAGACCATTATGTACAAGAGAAACAAAATAAGACTATCAGTGGTTTTTTTTTTTCAGCACAAACTTTCCATGCCAGGAGAAACTGGCATGATATATTGAAAATGCTGAATGGGAAAAATCTGCAGCCAAGAATATTCTATACAGCAAAGCTGTCATTCAGAATAGGAGAGATAAAGAATTTCCCAGACAAACAAAAACTAAAGGAGTTCATGACCACTATGCCAGCCCTGTAAGAATACTAAAAGGGGCTCTGTGAGTGGAAAGGAAAGATGAAAAGTGACAGTATGAAGGTAGGAAGCACAAAAGCAATAAAAATGAATATTTCTGTAAACAGTCAAGCAATTCACAAAATAGAAGGATGTAAAATATGACATTATATGCCTAAAACATAGGGAGGACAGGAGTAAAGAATGGGTCCAAAATTAAACAACTATCAACTTAATACAGATGCAAATTGCAGTTGTTATATATAAATCTAATGTCAATCATAAAGCAAAAACCATTAATAAATATGCAAAGAATAAAGCAAAGAAAGCCAAATATATCACTAAAGAAAACCAGCAAAGCATGAAAGAGAGAAAGGCAAGAAAGGATCAGAGAAACAACTACAAAGCAAGTAACAAATTGGCAAGAAACACATATATATCAATAATTACTTTGAATGTAAATAGACTCAAAGGTCCAATTAAAAGACATAGAGTGACAGGAAATAAAAAAAGAAAAAACCTTATCTATATGTTTCCCACAAAAGACTCATTTTAGACCTAAAAACACCTGCATATTGAAAGTGAGGGAATAGAGAACCGTTTATCATGCAAATGGATGTCAAAAGAAAAGACGGAGTACCAATACTTATATTGGATGACATAGACTTTAAAACAAAGTCTGTAACAAGAAACAAAGAATACCATATAATAATGAAGGGGACAATCCAACAAGAAGATATAACAATTATAAATATTCACATATCTCACATGAGACCACCCAAATATATAAACAGTTAATAACAAATATAAAGGAACTAATTGATAATGATATAATCATAGCAGGAGACTTAACACCCCACTCACATCAATGCAAAGAGCATCTAAAAAAATCAACAAGAAAGCAATGACTTTGAATGACACAATGGACCAGATATATTTTAAAAATACGTTCAAAACACTCCATCCTAAAACAGCAGAATACACATTCCTTTCGAGTGCACATGGAACATTCTCCAGAACAGATCACATACTAGCCCACAAAACAAGCCTTAACAAATTCAAAAAGACTGAAGTCATGCCATGCATCTTTTCTGACCACAATGATTTGAAACTAGAAGTTAACTCTAAGAAATCTCTGGAAAGACCACAATTACAGGGAGGTTAAGTAACATGCTACTGAACAATGAATGAGTCAACCAGAAAATAAAAGAAGAAATTAAAAAGTACATGGAAACACATAAAAATGAAAACGCAATGGTTCAAAACCTTGGGGATAGAGCAAAAGTGGTTCCAAGAGGGGAGTTTATAGCGATATAGGCCTACCCAAGAAGCAAGAAAAAAATCTCACATATACAACCTAAACTTACACCTAAATTAGCTAGAAAATGAACAGCAAAATTAACTCAGAACAGCAGAAGGAAATAATAAAGATTATGGCAGAAGTAAATTATATAGAAAGTAAAAAAACACGGGACGCCTGGGTGGCTCAGCGGTTGGGCGCCTGCCTGCCTTTGGCTCAGGTCATGATCCTGGGAACCGGGATCAAGTCCCACATCGGGCTCCCTGCATGGAGCCTGCTTCTCCCTCTGCCTCTGTCTCTACCTCTCTATCTCTCTCTGTGTCTCTCTGACTCTCGTGAATAAATAAATGAAATCTTTAAAAAAAAAAAAAAAGGAAACTAAAAAACAACAACAACAAACAAACACTACAACAGATCAATTAAACTAGGAGCTGGTTCTTTAAAAAAAATCAATGAAGTTGAAAAACCTCTAGCCAGACTTATCAAGAAAAAAAAAGAAAGGACCCAAATAAATAAAATCACAAATTAGAGAGGAGAAATAATAACAACACCACAGAAACAAATAATTATAAGAGAATATTATGAAAACCTATATACCAACAACTTGGACATCACAGAAGTGGATAAATTCCTAGGAACATATAACACACCAAACTTGAAACAAGAAGAAACAGAAAATTTGAAGAAACTGATTACCAGTGAAGAAATGGAATCAGAAATAAAAAGAAACCCTCAATAAACAAAAGTCCAAAACTACATGGCCTCACCAGTGAATTGTACCAAACATTTAAACAGGAGTCAATACCTACTCTTCTCAAACTATTCAAAAAATAAAAAATAGAAAAGAAAGGAAAATTTCCAAATTCATTCTATGAAGCCAGCATTACCCTGATGTCAAGATGAGACAGGCATCACAAAGGAAGAAAACTACAGGCCTATATCACTGATGAACAACATAGACCCCAAAATCCCCCACAGAATATTAGCAAACTCCATTCAACAATACATTAAAAAAATCATACACCATGATCCAGTGGGATTTACTCCTGTGTTGCAAGGGTGGTTCAATATTCATGAATCAATCAATGTGATATATCATATCAATAAGAACCATATGATCTTTTCAAAAGGTGCAAAAAAAGCATTTGACAAAGTACAACATCCATTCATGATTAAAACCCTCAACAATGTAGGTTTAGAGGGAACAAACTTCAAGATAATAAAGGCCATTTATGAAAAACCCACAGGTAACAAGGAAAACTGACAGCTTTTCCCCTAAGGTCAGACACAAGACAAGGATGTTCACTCTCACCACTTTTATTCAACATAAGCCTAGATGGCCTTGCCATAGCAATCAGACAAAAAGAAATAAAAAGCATCCAAATCCGTAAGAAAGTAGTAAACTTTTCACTATCTGCAGATAATATGATATTGTACATAGGAAATCCAAAAAGACTCCAACCCAAAACTACTAGAACTGATAACAAATTCAGTAAAGTCACAGGATATAAAATCAATCCACAGGGCAGCCCAGGTGGCCCAGCGGTTTAGCGCCACCTTCAGTCCAGGGCCTGATCCTGGAGTCCCAGGATAGAGTCCCACATCTGGCTCCCTGCATGGAGTCGGCTTCTCCCTCTGCCTCTCTGTCTCTGTCTCTCTCTCTCTCCCTGTCTCTCTCGAATAAATAAATAAAATCTTTTTAAAAAAATCAATCCACAGAAATCCCTTCCATGACTATATATATCAATAATGCATAGCAGAAAAAGAAAATAAGGAAAAACAATCCCACTTGCAATTGCACCAAAAATAATAAGATACCTAGTAATAAACCTATCCAAAGGTTAGGTACAGTGGAAGAACTATACTCTAACTATAAAAAAACTGATGAAAGCAAATGAAGATGACACAAAGAAATGGAAAGACATTCCAAGCTCATAGATCAGAAGAATAAATATTGTTAAAATGTCTATACTACCCAAGGCAATCTACACATTTAATACAATCTCTATCAAAATACCAACAGCATTTCACAGGATTAGAACAAACAATCCTAAAATTAGTATGAAACCTCAAAAGACCCCTAATAGCCAAAGCAATTTTGAAAAAGAAAAGCAAAGTTGGAGGCATCACATTTCTGGACAAATCTGTAGTGACAGTATGGTACTAGCACAAAAAGAGACACATAGATTAATGGAATAGAATAGAAAAACCCAGAAATAAGCCCACAATTACCGGTCAACTAATCTTTCACAAATCAGGAAAGAATATCCAATGGGAAGAAGACAGTCTCTAAAATAAGTGGCGTTGGGAAAACGGGACAGCAACATGCAAAAGCATGAAACTGGACATACACATGAAAATACACATTAAAATAAATTCAAAATTGATTAAGGATCTCAATGTGAAATAGGAAACTGTCAAAATCCTAGAAGGGAACACAGACAGTATCTTCTTTGATGCCTATAGCAACTTTTTTCTAGATAGGTCTCCTGAGGCAAGGAAAACAAAAGCAAAAATAAACTATTGGACTACATCAAAATAAAAAGCTTTTCACAGGGAAGGAAACAATCATGAAAACTAAAAGGTAACCTGTGGAATGGAAGAAGATATTTGTAAATGATATCCAATAAAGGGTTAGTATCCAAAATATATAAAGAACTTACAAAACTCAACACCCAAAAAATTAATAATACAAATTTTAAAAATGGGTAGAACACATGAACAGACATAACAACCTTCTCTCCAGAGAAGACATACAAAAAGACATGAAAAGATGCTCAACATCAAATCTAATCCGGGAAATGCAAATCAAAACTACAATGAGATAGCCACCTCACACCTGTCAGAATGGCTAAAATCACAACACAAGAAGCAATGATTGTTGACTAGGATGTGGGGGACAAGGACCCCTCTTGCACTGCTGGTAGGAATACAAAGTGGTGCTGCCACTCTGGAAAACAGTATGGAGGTTCCTCAAAAAAGTTCAAATTAGAACTACCCTATGATCCAGCAATTGCACTACTGGGTATTTACCCAAAGAATACAAAAACACTAATTTGAAAGCATGCATGAACCTCAATGTTTATCTACAATAGCCAAGATATGGAAGCAGCCCTAGTGTCTACCAATTGATGAATGTATAAAGAAGATGTGGAATATATATATATATATATATATATATATATATATATATATATATCCAATGGAATATTACTCAGCCATAAAAAATAACAAATCTTTCCATTTGCAACAACAAGGATGGAGTTAGAGTGTGCAATGCTAAGTGAAATCAGAAAGATAAATAATTTATGATTTCACTCATATGTGGAATTTAAGAAACAAAATAAATGAGCAAAGGGAAAAAAGAGAGAGAGAAATCAAGAAACACACTCTTAACTACAGAGATCATACTGATGGATATCAGGGGGGAGGTTGGTGGGAGTTTAACCACAACCAGTTGGTGTGGCTTAACGAGGGGAGATTAAGGAGTGCACTTGTCATGATGAGCATCAAGTGATGTATGGAATTACTGAATCACTGTATCATACACCTGAAACTCACATAACACTGTATGTTAACTAACTGGAATTAAAACAAAAACTTAAACATAGAAATATAGGACTTACTGGCCAAATGATTTTTACTATTTCACTTTCCTAAAAAGATGTGTATAAATATTGATGTAAGATAAATTTTAAAGGAATTCTTTGTCAGACCAGGTCTAACTTGTCTTTTGTAAGTATCTGCAGCATGAAAAACTTAATAGCAATGGTGATAATAGCCAACGGTAATTGCCCATTCAGTACATACCTCCTAGTCTTGTACCCACAATCCCACAGATAATTACTATTACTATACACAATGATGAGGAAAAGTGAGGCTTTGAGACAGACAGTAACTAATTTGCCTATGGTCACATTGAGAGCACATGACAAAGCCAGGATTCAACCCAAACTTGTTTGACTCTAACTCTTATGCTATATCATCTCCAAAACAATACGGGCTTCTTCTGTGCCCTAAGGAAGACCACATTCTCTACAGAGCCCTGGCCTCCACACTACAAAAGCCTTAAGTTCATTTACCAAGGCAAAATTTATTTGTAAACAGAGATAAACTTGGTTCAACCTAAAGTGTTTGATTCCCTAATTCAATAAATGCTTATTAGAGTGTGTACAGCTTGCCCAGGCCATCTGGTAGGCGCCTGGAGTGACACCATGGAAAATGATATGAGCCTGTCATTAAGGGCCCTAGAATCTAATCACAGTGTATGTCACCATCGCTGCTAAAACTACAAAGACGCAGCATCTCTGTGTTTCTGAATCTCTCCTCTATTCTCTTCTGGACACCCAGCACCAGCTCATTTGCGCTAAAAATGTTCTCCATGACCATATGACTTACATTTAACACTTGCATCTTCTCTCTTTTTTGGTAATTTTTACATTGTGATTATTTGTGTTGTTTTTTCCTTCTTTTTTTCTCTTTCTCTCACCACTACCATTTTTATCTGTGGCTGTCAGTATCAATAGGTGCCACATAGGATCACCAACAGGACTCAGATTCTCTAAGCCATGCATGGCCTCCCTTCTTCCCTCCACCTACTATGTGTCCTCAGGCTCTCACTGAAGAGATTGCTTAGCAACCCATCTCAGCCTCCCTGGTAACATAAGCAAGAAATCCAGGGTAATTAATGCTCTCTGGAATAGAGGAGAACCAGTGAGAGCAAGAGATGAAAGACTCAATTGATAAATCCTTCATCCTTCCTTCCATCAAGACTGTCCTGAACTGACTGGTTCTTCATGACCCCTACAGAGACACAGTATTACCAAGCTGTGTTCCTCCTGAAGCTCAATAATGCACCTCCTCCCACCCAGCCTCATTTCCTCTGCCCCCTCATTCTTGCCGCCTTGGTATTGCATCTCTCTCTCCACAGTACATGTCAGCAATTGCTTTCACCTTAGATGCTTTGTTTTCTAGGAAAGATGACTAAGATAGTTACATATTTCCCAAAAGTTCTATGCAGTCATCTCTAGATCAGTATCTCTTCTCAAAAAATGTTTTCCCAGAGCAATGGTATGTCTAAAACAGAATTGTCTTCAATATCTCTTTCTCCAGAATCTCTCCAGGTATTTTCAATCCAAAGATGAATTTTGCAGTGAAAATTTTATTCACAACTCATTTAAGCACAAACACTTCTATTTGGCCATCATATTTAGACTTGCTCCTTTGTATAAGCATTTATTGTTTTAAAATTTTAAATATCCTTGAACATTATAGTATTCAACATAGTTCATGTAAATTAAATTATCTGAATCATTTATTATAGTTGAGCTAATCATTGCATTGCAGCCAGCAAAGACCAAGGCAAAGACAGTAGGTATGCCTGGGTAACATAAGAAACCTGGAAAGCTGAGGTGTCAGGAAAGAGGAAAGGTGTGCAGGAAGATGAGATTGTAAATAACAGAGGCAATAACATATCCTTCAAATTTTACCTCGGAACAAAACCTATATTTACAAAACGATAAGTAGGTTTCATTTCTTCATTCTCAATAACTAGTTTATTTGAGAGACTTCTGTTGGCTATTTTAAAAATATATTTGTTATAAAACAAATCAAGATTCACAAAAAATGAATTCCTTTGTTGTACCTTCATTGCCATATGGAATACTTGACAGGCCAAGACCTTCTTGGTCTTCACCAGCTGGATCAAGTACAAAACAGGACCAGAGAGCATTTCTAGAACAAGGAGAGGGAGAATCTTCTGTAAGAGACAATGGTACTGCAAACAGTCATTAAATACTCTGTCTGTAAATTATAGATCATCATGTGAATAGAACCAAATTTTAGGTCCCATAAATAACAGGGTTATGACTAGGGGGCATGGTAGAAATCTGAGAACATGTAAATGACGATTTACTTGGCATGACTCATAACACATCCACGTGGGCATAAAATTTTAAAAAGATAAATCAAAAAGTGCATCCAATTCAAGATTTCATAGCCACTCACTATTATAAACATTTAGTTAATCTTCACTGATTTATAACTCCCATATTATTCCCAAACTAGTTATGGTATCCATATATACACTAAGAGAAAGTCTTGGTTTTAGCAAGCAATGTTTCTTTAAAAAAAAACAAAAAACAAAAAAAAAACTGTGTATTGTTTCTTTTTGAAACAGAGCTCTTGAGCCTTCTCTTTTTTGTGTCACTTTTTTATTTTCTCATTCACTTCATTTTAACTAGTCTATATGCTATCATACTCAGACTACTCGTTTCTTTTGGCAAAAGAAAGCTATTTAACCTCTTGGTCACGGAACAGCTTTCACGTGATACAATACTTACTCTTCAACATTTCTTCATGACCCTTCCCTAGAAACCAGCCTTCATTAGTTTTAAGGTATACCTACAGACATAACCTGTTTTGACGCTTTGACTGACTTGGCAGCTCATGTCCCTGGTTCATAGCCTTTCTACCTTCTGGAATTTCCAGAAAGAATATTGCTGAGTGTCTTGATTGCATAGAGAGGGGTAGTTTCATTGAGCAGATGTAGAATACATCTGTTTCAGACATAATCATAATACTTTATGTTTGATTTCCTTCTAACTTTTCAAAACACTTTCACATCTATCCTCTCATCTAGTGTCTCATTTGATGTGGGAAAATGAAGGGAAGGCAAGAGTAGAAAGAATGAAAGTTGAGAAACTCAGTGGACCCAGGAGAGGTTAGCTTTACTAGAGTATATGGGAAAAAGAATTTAGAGACCATAGGGGAACATAAGTAAGACTGCCATGTGAGGAAACCTACTAGATGACAGGAAATATTTCAATTTGTAGATGGAGGACAATGAGGAACAAATTAATTATACTGGAAAGTGTACTTATTTTATATGGTATGTTTCCATTTAAAAGCCCAAAGCCTTTGTTCTATGGTACACAAACTAACACAGGTATTTGGAGCACAGTCTCTGATCCCAAACAAATCAGAGTTTGGGTGCTAACACTACCATTTACAAGCTGTTTGACCTAACATATATATTAAGTGATTATTGCATGTTAAGTGTTCAGTAAATGGGAACAATTGTTACACAGTAAAAACAAATATTTTAGTATTGCCTTTTCCAAAAGAACCAAGAAAAAGAATGACTAGATTATAGCCGTAGCGAAACAAAAACCTCATGATGAAGAGCTTCTCTTTATTGAGTCTTATTAGTTTTCCCTATGTCTTCAGCAACTCTCCTTTCCCTTTATGGAAATAAAACTAAAAGGTGACAAAGTAGCTAAATTAATTAGATGATTGTAACATGGATGACCAACTCTGGATACGCGGATATACTAACTCTGCAACTAACTCTACCACTGAAGAGCAAGAGACAGTGACATAGTTGACTCTTCTCATATCAAAAATTGGTGATGAATCCCGAAAGGATTATTTATGCATAAATTAAAATTTTCATCCTATAGAAACTTTCTGCTCTTTCCTCACTCCATCTGACCTCCTTCAAAATATAACCCATGCTTTTCATGAGACAAGTTGATGTTTAATTAGCACTGTGAATTTGCTAAGAACTGTTCCCTCATGTGCTTGAACAGCTTCCAGGAGTTGATCAATACCCAGCAGTGGCTACCTGACTCTATAGGCTTCTGCTCAGTCTATCTCTTGGATGTTCCCTTTAGCAAATAGTGCAGTACTACGTACGGATTTGTATTATATGTACTAATCATGGTCACTCTTACAAAATTTGACCCTTTCTTCATTTAAAAATAAACTACTATTGGGGGTCAGGGAACAGAGAAGACAATGCTATGTCTCTGTGCATTCTAGACTGGGGCTCATCTGCAGAATTCAAAGCCTTTCTTTTTTTTTTTCTCCTTAAACAACTTAGTTACAAATAGAAACAGCTCTGTACTTATTTCATTAAAAGAATCCAGCCTCCAAAGAAACTTTATGTTTCCTCATCCTACAAAGACAGGCTTGATGCTTGAGTCTAATTTATAATTAACACTGCCCAAAGACTAAATTGGTCTTCTATTTCCAGATAAAGAAAGCTTACAAAATAGTATGTAAAATGAGACCAGGCTTAATGCATGCATTTCTCTATCTGAAACTAAGTGCAACCATAAGAAGTAAAGTGCCAGATGTAGGGTTAGGATTAACTTTTCAGTTACTAATTTCAAATATGACTAATTCTATTCTGAGGATGAGGAGGTTGGATTTAAGTTAGCTTAGGACCAAATTTTTTAATTGCTTCTGAAATGAAATCATCCTTATAAATTAACATTTGTAATTTTAGCAGGCACAATGTCAGAAGCTAAACAATAATTTGGCCTATAATACCAAAAGCTTTTTTTTTCTAAAGATCTTATTTATTTATTCATGAGAGACACAGAGAGAGAAGCAGGCTCCCTACAGGGAGCCTGATATGGGACTTGATCCCAGGATCCCGGGATCAGGACCTGAGCCAAAGGCAGATGCTCAACCACTGAGCCACCCAGGTGCCCCTGCTTGGCCTGTACTTTATTTTTTTTTCCTAAGATTTATTTATTTATTTATTTATGAGAGAGAGAGAGAGAGAGAGGCAGAGACACAGGAGGAGGGAGAAGCAGGCTCCATGCCGGAAGCCCGACGCGGGACCCGATCCTGGGACTCCAGGACCGCATCCTGGGCCAAAGGCAGGCGCCAAACCCCTGAGCCACCCAGGGATCCCCTTGGCCTGTACTTTAAAAAGCTTCTTATTTATGTTGTATTTCCAGTAATCATTGAAAATGTTAACTATAAATAAATAAATAAATAAACAAATAAATAAATGTTAATTATTGTCAGATGCAATAGTAGTATGCCCAAGAAACTATTAATTTCTGTGTTAAATGGAATGGAAGCAAAGAGATTGATGTGTGGAAGCAAAGAGATTGATGTGATTTAAAAATGCCAGTGTTAGAGGCCAAACCACCTGCGTTAAGGAAAATTCCTATTAAATACAGATGGGACCAATCTATTCCACTGTATCAGTTTACGGGTTTTATCGACCAAGCCTTTCTTTAAAAAAAAAAAAAAATTATTTAGGGACTCCTGGGTGGCTTAGCGGTTGAGCGTCTGTCTGCCTTTGACTCAGGATGTGATCCCGGGGCCCGAGATTGAGTCCCATATCCGGCTCCTTCAGGGAGCCTGCTTCTCCCTCTGCCTAGGTCTCTGCCTCTTCTCTCTCTCTCTCTCTCTCATAAATAAATAAAATTTTAAAAAATTATTTATTGGAGAGAGTGGAGGGAGAGGCAGAGGAAAAAGAGTCTTAAGCAGACTCCACACTGAGCACAGACCCTGATGTGAGGCTCAGTCCCTCTCTCAGACCCTGAGATCACAACCTGAGATGAAACCAGAAGTGAAACTCTTAATAGACTGTGCCACCCAAGTACCCCTCGACAAAACTCTTCTAACCATAGATTCCCCTCAACCTCTTCAGCTTGCCTGGTTTTCCAAGCATGGCTTTCTTTCAGACAAAACAACAGTCATTTCTCTATGCTATCTTCTGGAAGCTGCCTTTCTACTCATATCTCCTATCTCCTCCTCCTATCTTCCCTGGCTCTCTCCTCACCTGTCTCTCCCCCTACCCATACTGCTTGGTGGCTGGCTCCATGAAGGTGCTCTCAAACTTGCCCATTTCCAAATCCCTGGTATCACAGGCTGACTGTTCTTACCTTCCTTTCCCTGTCTTGATTCTATGAATGCTCACAAGCACTCACTCACTCACCTGGACCATCCTGCTTAGCATCACTTCTCTTCACCACACCATCCCCAATCTACATTCACATCACTGGCATAGTGCTAAGGTCTCACCTGTCCTGGACCAGGTCTGACCCCTTCTTTAATGTCAGTCAGCCTCATACTCCTCAAATTTTAATATGCATACAAATCTTCAGGATCTTGTTAAAAAGCATATTCTGACTCAGTGTATCTGAGATGGAACCTGAGGCTCTGCATTTCTAATAAGCACTCAGGTGATGCTAATGCTAGTACAGGAAGCACACTTCGAGTATCAGGGATTTAGCATTCAAGGCAATGTTGGCATGTAGACCAGACTGCCTCTAATTGTGTCCACCTCTTGAGCCTCATACCTCTGGATTTACATGAATCCTTCTCTTTATAAAACAAGTATAACATTGAACCTCGATAGATTTTTCTCCAGTAATTTCAGTTTTCAAAAAGCACACTCAAAATAGCTCACTATACTGACAAGCACCCTTCAGTCCCTTAACTCGCTCCAAGACTTGTGGAATCTATCACTGCTGTAGGGGGAAAAGCTTTTGAAATGGAATTGAACATAGGGTGCTGCCTGGCATATCAATGAATCCAGTAAGGGCTTTTTCCCCCCTTTTTTGTTAGCCACTGAATTTTTTTTGAGGTAAAAACAGACTAGAAATAAAATAAAATTTCCAAGTGCTCTTACCACAGCCATTTGCTTCTTAAAGTGCTGCCTCTGAGCCTCAGTTTCTCCAAACAAAAAAATAGAATATTTTCCATTCAGCTCTGTTAGAGTAGGATTTTACAGTCTCCAGTGAAACCTAGTATGGAAAGATGCTATAAAAAATGTAGACTGTTCTTTTGATTGTAGATCACATCTGCACTAAGACCAGAAACTTTAACAGAAGAAGGACTTAGTGTTCTCCATTCTCCACATTTTTTCCCTCTAATGAGGTATGGAACTATGTAGACCATAATGCCTACAGCCTAAGGTTTAGGTTGAGTTACTATGTAATTTCATAAATCTCTCTTAGCTATAAGTAACAGCTAACCTCTACTTCCTCTGATATTTTATTTACCCTGTAAATCAGCTCTTCAGCTCTATTCTTTCACTTCACACAAAGGAAGCTGGGAACCCCAGCTCTCTCAGGAATGTGGAGGCAGACAAGCCACTTGTGTATGCCCCTAATACAGGAACACACCCCTCCCCCGAGGGTGGGCCACCCCCCAGATACAGGGCATGGAGTCCCATCAATCACTAAGGACAGTTATGCCAGTGGGGTCCTGAAAGGTGAGGAAAATACTTAGCTAAAAACTGCAGCTGCCTGAATTTCAGCAGCACAACCAGCCAGAACAGAGAATAGAATTACAGAAGGGAAAACATTAGCAAAAAACAGTTGTTGGGCATCAAAGTGTGTCTTACTCTCTTTCCCTTTGATTTCAGTTAACTTCAGTCACACAGGTACCTGTGTGGACACAATGTGAGCAAACGTGTATTTTTCTCCTTTTGTGCAGTTTTGCTCCCTCATTGGAGACTAGCTGGAGTGAGCTACTGTGGCTTCCTCCTTCTCTGGAGCAAGATACCCAGCAGCTAGAACTGACGACCTGCTTGATAGAGCAAGTGAGAAGGTTTGATGCCCCTTCATTTGTCTTTCTTCACCTTCTGCCCTACTCCAAGCATAAGATACAGAAAGGTATGACATTTTTGGAATTCTAAGAAGAAACACTTGAGGTGAACCTATTTGTTAGGAACACACAGACAAGTTTGATTTTAGTCTATTGATGGAAGGCAAAATCTCCCCTAATCAATTTAAAGGAGTATCTTTTGGGCACCAGTATAATGAAATCCAGTACCCTTTAATTTCTTACAGGTCATTTAGTGTCCAATTTCACAGACTTCAAAGGCACTTTAATCACACAATGAAGAGAAAGGCTTATAATAAAATGATTTACATGACTCCTCCCTGCTGCAACTATGCAGAGGTGAATAGAGAAGATAAAAAGCAGGAAAACAAATTAAAGAGGAAAATTAAAGGTGAAGATGAATAGTAGCTGAGGTCAAAGGTGATTGTGAGGTCAAAGACAATATAGAATAAGTCTCAAGATGTATGGGATCTGGAGCTGGGTTTTGAATTAGAACCAGAATGAACCTGGAAGTTAGCCATAGGAGCTCAAAATTAAATTTATCAACAGAAAAAGGAAAAAAAAATGACTGATCTTCTTAGCACACTTTCTTTAGATGCTCTAAGTTTTAAGCAAACTTTGCCTATAGTATTAAGGTCCCCAGAATGTTTATTGTATGCTTGTGTGTGCACATGATGGTTTTGGAGAGATAAAACTCTGATGTTCCCATAAGTTTAAATCACTGACTCGTGCTATTCCTACATGGATAATTTCCAAACGGCGTTTTCTAAAGACCAAAAAAAACATAACTGTACTCTGCAAAAAGCATCCCAGATCACTTGCAGCCTACTTATCTTCTACTAAGGTAAGAAAATTCCACTTTGTTTGTCCATATCACACAACCTTGTATGCTGTGAGCTGACTCACAGATGCCAGCTTCTCTCTGCTTCTACGATCTATACTGCATAGTACACTAGAACATACTGAGTATACTTTCAAATCTACTATGATGTGTCTTTTCAATTGTCTACAAATTGAAGAAAACCCAGCTTTGCACTATTGAACTGAGATTTGAACCACTGTATCAGACCCTTCTTTTAAAAGTCACAATTCCATGTCCCTTTTCTAACCCCAACATCCTTTGTGTATAAGCCAATTTAAAGAGGTTTTTATGCTTTTCCCACCTTTTCTGTGTTTAAATGAATTATTTCTTATGCAGTCTTTGCATAATTTTTTAGCTTTGGGAACACTTAATCTTTCTTCATGGGAAAGGGGTAAAATGCTAGTAAAAATACAGATACAGATTGTCTTACCTGATACCAGTATTCATTCATCCAAATATTCATTCATTCAACATACATTTTTTTCTTTGCTGAGTGTCTGTAGACACTTGATACTGATGAGTATACAAAAATAGGGTATGAATTGCAATATTGCAATATAGTTATATTAGATGTCAACATTGGAAGAAGCTGGGGGAGGAGTATATGGGATTCTGTACTATTTTTTTCAATTTCCTATGAGCCTATAATTATTTCAAAATATATACAGCTAAGCCTTGAACAATGTGAACATTGGGGCACCAACCACCCACACAATTTAAAATTCACACATAACTTTTTTTTTAAGATTTTATTCATTTATTCATGAGAGAGAGAAAGAGAGAGGCAGAGACACAGGTAGATGGAGAAGCAGGCTCCATGAAAAGAGCCCGATGTGGGACTCAATCCAGGGTCTCCAGGATCACGCCCTGGGCCGAAGGCAGGGGCCAAACCGCTGAGCCCACCCAGGGATCCCCCACATATAACTTTTGACTCCCCAAAAACATAACTACTTTAACCTACTCTTGACCAGAAGCCTTGTTAATAACATAAACAGTAGATTAACACATATTGTATATGCATTATACAGTGTATTTTACAATAAAATATCCAGAGAAAAGAAAATTTATTAAGAAAATCATAAGGAGGGATGCCTGAGTGGCTCAGCGGTTGAGCACCTGCCCCTGGCTCAGGACGTAATCCACGGTCTCAGGATGGAGTCCCACATTAGGCTCCCTGCCTGGAGCGTGCTTCACCCTCTGCCTATGTCTCTGCCTTTCTCTCTGGTGTCTTTCATGAATAAATAAATAAAATCTTTTTAAAAAATCATAAGCAGAAGGGAGGAGTGGGTGGTTCAATGGTAGCATCTGCCTTTGGCTCTCAGGGCATGATCCTGGAGACCTGGAATCAAGTCCCACATCGTCCTCCCTGCACGTAGCCTGCTTTTCCCTCTGCGTGTGTCTCTGCCTCTCTCTCTCTCTCTCTCTCTCTCTGTCATGAATAAATAAAGAAATTTTTTTTAAAAATCAAAAGGAGGAACACCTGGGTGGCTCAGCAGTTGAGCATCTGCCTTCGGTTCAGGGTGTGATCCTGGGATCCAGGATTGAGTCCCACATTGGGCTCCTTGCAGGGAGCCTGCTTCTCTCTCTGCCTGTGTCTCTGGCTCTGTGTGTGTGTGTGTGTGTGTGTGTGTGTGTGTGTGTGTGTGTGTGTGTCTCATGAATAAATAAGTAAAATATTTTAAAAAATCATAAGGAAGAGAAAATACATTTAGAGTACTGTACTATATTCATTTTTTTTAAAAAACCACATAGAAGTGAATCCATGCATCATAAATCCATGTTCTGAAGAATCAGCTATAAAAAATAGAATGATGGTTGAATCACTTTATTGTACACCCAAAACTAATATTATGCTTAATATTATGTTAACTAATTGGAATTTTTGAATAAAAACTTTAAAACTTTTTTAATAATTTTAAAAAGAATATTTAGAGCTCTCTCCCCCTGAAAAAAACAAACAAACAAACAAACAAACAAACAAAATATAGGGTTACCAATTGTCTAAGATTCTATTTTAGCACTGAAATTCCCACATCCTGGAAAACCCCTCAAACCTTAAACAAACCAGGACAATGATCACCCTATAAAATGAAGTAAGCATTGTTTCTGTCTCCAATGATTTCATATGTAATGAGAACATTATAAATTAGTAGGGGGAAAAAAACACTAGTTAGCGGAGGAATGAAAGGCACATGGGTGAGCATGCCCAATTCTTTCACCCATAGGAGACAGTGTTAATAGATCACAGCCTTCTTTCCCAAGCTCTGACATAGGCTCAGAATCCTTCTCAACACAGTGCTTTTCCAGATAGCAACTGGATGATGAACTGGATGAACAGTTGAACTGGATGAACAGATGAACTGGAGTTGGCAACAGAATTCAAACTCATTTGCTATCCTTGCAGTATTCCCTCATGCCAAATAATTTTTCAGTCATTTTGCTGAATAGACAAGCTTCAAAAGAAAGCTCCAATTTCTAGACAATGCTCTACCCTTGACTGCAAAAAATAAACATGTTAAGAGTTGCTATGCATGGTTTTGCATTTCTTGTTCAAGGTCCTCTCAATATTGTACAAGGCAACCCAAAACTAGTGTAGCCATTTATTGTCAATCCTAAAATCACAACATTTTTTGGAGATGACCTTTAAACTCCAAGGTATTTCTATATGATATATAAAGACAGCAGTACTTTTTTTTTTCAGTGAAAGGGGTGCTATAATTTAATAACACGTGGTTCATAAAACAAATTTACAAAATAAGTACGCCCCCCCCCCAGCATCTGTGTACTATTAAGAGTAAAACTACATACAGACTCATACAGACATTGTTTCTGTACCCCCCCCTTCCTTCTACTCATCTTTTAGGCAAATGAGTGGGCAAATAACATCTACTCTAACTTATTAAATATACTTGTGCTTAATAATAAAAGTGAAAGCTTTCATTCGGATATATGTCATGCTCCAGGCTGGAATCTACCTCTGTAATATCTGTCAACATTTAACACAGGAGAGCACTAAAATGGTTTTAGAGTCATACTGGGTTGAGTTCAAGGCATGTCCCTGCCAATTTCTAGTTAAGTGATACTACTCTTTCTAGTATTTGGCTTCATCACCTAAAAAAAATCACCTCTGATTCATTGGGTTACTATACATATAACTCATGAGACAACGTGCCTAAAGTACAACATATAGTAAATAATAGCATTCATTTATTTTGTTATATTATTATTACTGCAGTTAATTTCCTTTTTGTTGTTTTTAGTAACAAAATCAAAACTGCTTACATTACTAGGCCATCAAAAATTATTACGGAATTTTAATTTCTTTTTATTTATTTCTATTATAATTAGTTTGGTTATACAATACATCTAGGACTAGTGCTTATATGCCACACAAATATAAACCATTATATATTTTTTAAAGATTTTATATATTTATTTGAGAGAAAGAGACCACACTAGCGAGAGGAGGGACAGGGACCAGCAGACTCCACACTGAGCATGAAGTCTGACTCAAGGCTTGATCTCACAACTCTGAGATGACCTGAACTGAAATCAAAAGTCAGGCGCTTAATTGACTGAGCCACCCAGGCACCCCTAAATCATGATCTTTTAATGAATATTTCTAAATGTCTACTCAACTGTCAGACTGTGTATATGGCACTAACACACTGTTAAGAAGATGCATACCACTTCACATGATTGTACCACCTTAGAAATAAACTCAAATTTTAATAAAAGGTAATATTCTAAACTACCAAAGTTTGAACTAATATCTTAGCAACACTTAAGTTGGGTGATTGCATGTATTTTCTACTTTAAGTCTTTTTGTTAAACAAGCAACAATTATTTCAAAAAGAAAGAAAAAAAAGACAGACTAAAGGATTGGGATTTTTCCTTCTTCACTCTTTAATTTTGTCCAAGACACAGAAGATTTTCCATAAATGCTGTTGCCAACTGGCTGAAAAGCAAATATCATCGTATGAAAATTGTACCACTTATGTATATTTGGTAAATGTTATAATCTCTAAGTTACTTGATTCATTTAATCACCAAACATTCAGTAGTGTGATAGCAATATTCTTATTACAAATAGTGTATTATTTGAGCCTAGTTTCCTTTGATCTTATAGAGTATTTGAATTTCATGACTAATATACATATATTTTTAAACTGAATTTATATTCCCAATATGCTGTTTGGCCTAATTAAGAATCTTGAAATGTGGGGGCACCTGGTGGCTCAGTGGTTGCGCATCTGTCTTCGACTCAGGGCACAATCCGAGTCATGCATCGGGCTCCTTGCGGGGACCTTGCTTCTCCCTCTGCCTATGTCTCTGCCTCTCTCTCTCTCTCTCTTTCTGTGTCTCTCATGAATAAACAAAATATTTTTTAAAAAAAGAATTTTGAAATGTGAACTATAGAAAGGTTCTAAAAATAAGAGTCAGGCTATATTATTAATTTAAATATGGTCTCAAGTAGCACATACACAAAGGTTAAAAGGATAATGTACAAACAGACAAACTTAGTCAATCGGATCATGTAGGCATTAAAGGTTCCCTCTGACTTGCCCTCCAGTTGAAAAGATCAAAGTGAGGCCTGGAATTATCATGTATTGGTTTCAGTCATCCCAGTTTCACAGCATCCTGTCATTTTGTGTGTGCTATATTCAGTGCAGCTGTTGTTGTGGCTCTTGATAGGTTAGACTCACTAATAAGTTATTTTCCAGTCTTTTGGCAAGAATGGAGCTATAAAAGAAATGGCCTGTCTTGATGTGTTCCAGCTGGAAGCAAATATGTTCTCCCATTGAAAAACAGGTCGTTGCCTGGAGGTTTCCAAGTTTTGCCTAACTGAGAACTGGATTAGGACTTGCTAAGGAACCCAATGGGTATATGTGATTAAGAAAATAAAGGGACATAGTGACCCAAGCCCCAGGAAGAGGCTAAGAACTCTTAATTTCAATCCCAGGTTTCCTTGCTAACATGTTTTACAACCTTGAAAACTCCACTCAGCCTTTGGCTGTGCTTCCATAGCTATAACCCTAATTACTTAGTATTTAGTGAATACTCATAAAGAACTGGTTCCTGTTAAGAGAACATAAAGGAAAAAAAAAAACTAGTTCTGTTACTCCTTATTTTATAAGGGCCATATTAGCAGTATTTCACAATCTACCACTTTGAAAATGCATTCTGCACTAGATTAGATAACAAGCACTCAATATTTAGAGAATACAGACAGTCTTCCTATTTAACATGGTTTGAATTCTGACTTTTTACTTTACGAAGCTGTAAAAGTGATACACATTCAGCAGAAACCATACTTTGAATTTTGCGTTTTGATCTTTTCCCACACTAGCAATATGCAGTATTATACTCTCATGATGCTGGGCAGCAACCGAAAGCTGCAGCTCCCAGTCAGCCACATGATCACAAGGGTAAACAACCAATTCACAATCCTTCTGTACTCACATAATCATTATGTTTTTCACTTTTAGTGAAATGTTTAGTACAGTACAGTACTTTTAGTGATGTTTAGTACATTACTCAATAAATTACATTTACGATTTAATACTTTATTGATATTCAATACTTTGTTAAAAATATTCAATACTTTCAATACTTTATCATAAAATAGTCTCTGTGTTAGATGATTTTGCCCAACTGTATGCTAAACATTCTGAGCATGTTTAAGGTAGGCTGGGCTAAACTAAGATTCTTGGTAGGTTAGGTATATTAAATGCATTTTTGACTTACAATATTTTCAAGTTACAATGGGCTTATTAGGATGTAACCCCATCATAAGACAAGAAAGACCAGTATTGATTAGCAATTTTCAACAAGATGAAAGACAGTAGGTGGAATCACCTGCATTTTTGACCCAGGACACAGGTCCAAGTCCTTGGTTTGGAACAAAGTAAGGCTTTCATTCTGATAATAAAATCTGGACTATGAAGATGGACCAAGGGAACAGCCGAAATATGGGGGCAGTAGTGAGGTTTTATTTCTTTGGCTCTGACTTAGTTGGGATTTGAAGTTCTTTTGGTTGTTTTGTTAAAGACAAGTTTGTGCTGAAGCCAAATAAAAATAGTGTTCTCCCTTTGTAATGGTCTAGAAAAGGCTCCCTTGTGTTAGAATGCACACCCTATTTCTCTTGACCCATGTCACTAACACACTTTGTCCTAATCTAACAAATTGTTTGCATAGATACCACAAGTTACTAGGAACTATTTGGAATTGCCACTGTGAATTAATTGTCACTAATGGTCACTTGCTGTATTCAAACATGATACCATGGTGCTACAGCTTATTGATGGATATGTATGGCTGTTTGGTTTTCCTTGCAGTGAGGAACTGCTTTCAACAGCAGATCATACAGACCAGGATCTTTAAAATAACTACTTTACTGCCTACCACTTTGAAATGCATTCTGCACTAGATTAGATAACGATCACTCAATATTTAGAGAATACAGACAGTATTCTGCTAAAGTGCAGAGTGGGGCATTTTTTTCTATTTTGCTTTGAATCCTTGTTTCAAAATGAAGTGCCAAGACCTAAAAAACCTTGGAAAATGTCACATCTGAAAGAGATGACAGAAGTTGGAAATCACGTAATCAGCTAGGAGAATCATTTTTAACCTCTTTTTTTTTAATTCAATGTATAAGTACAGTATAGAAGAAGATATTTGTCTCTCATTTTCTGTGCACACTTTGAATTTTTAAAAGATATCTGCCATGTAAAGATGGAATTGATAAAGATAGGAAACAGTTAAAATATCTCAAGCCATCTAACTACTTTTGTTTTCAAAATTATCAATTTAGTTCCTACTACTTTAAGATTATTTGTGTAGGAGCTATCCTAAAGTTTACTTTAGGGTTATCTGTGAAAAAATAATAGTAATAATAGACTGCAAAGTCAAAAAATTTATCCAGTGTTATTAGAGAATAAGAAGTTCTACACAGATATATTCACTCTCTTAAAATCCCTAATTTTTACTGAACACTATTTCACATGTCCATGATGACTCTGTGTTAACATTGTAGAAATAATTATTGTGCTATGCTTTAATATAGTTGTAACCTCATGACTACTAGATGTTCAGGCCATTTACCCCTACACTAAACGGCCCCAGGCTGCTTCATAATGGGAGATTCTATAGCATCAGACTTCTCTACCTTTCACCGTGAGCTGTCATTTTACAGTATTTGGATTCTCACACCCCTACCTCAAAGCCACCTTTGCTTCAAAGGTAGAGATGGGGAAGTAAGCAGATTCCTTAGAAGTTTGGGCTACCATCTGGCTTGATTTCCATTTGAAGAAAGCTTACCAGAAAGCATGCTAAATTATGAAATGATGGAACAGAACAGAAAATAGTGTGCAAATTGTTTTCTGCTGATAGTGTATACCAGCGGTTATTTCCTATCCAATCTTTGTACAAATTGTTTTCTCTACAGATTTAATAGTATGATCATGCCTTTACCAGACCTCTTCTGCTTTATTCTATTTCTACAGTTTACCAATAAGATTTTTTTAAGACTTTACTTATTTATTCATGAGAGACACAGAGAGGCAGAGACATAGGCAGAGGGAGAAGCAGACTCCCTGTGGGGAGCCTGATGTAGGACTTGATCCCAGGACTCTGGGATCATGACCTGAGCCAAAGGCAGACACTCAACCACTGAGCCACCCAGGTGCCCCTACCAATAAGATTTTAAAACCTAAGGCTGCCCTCAAAGTTCTGCCCACTATTCTATTGACATCTGGTAGTGGAATGGGTTTGATTTGATATTCTAGTCCTACAGGTCTTGGATGAAATTGTAATAGTTTCACTGGGTTCAAGCCTAGTTCATTTGGAATAGTTAAAACTAGTAGCTATAGCTTCTAATGTTAAAACTGATCCTTTGCAAACATCATTAGAGAAAACTTCATGATTTATCTATAAGACCCTGCTATGGCAGAGAATTCAATTCTTAGCCTCTCATTTAGTCAAATGAGCCAAGACAGGCTACCCCTGATGAACATTACCACCACCTCAGCACACAGTATAACAGAGCCAAGGAAATTCCAAACTGCTATTCATCACATATGTGAGAGAAATACTTTATGACCTTTAAAGTGGGCCTTTGTACATTAATACAGCTTTCTGACAATGCTCAACACATTTACTCATGGTAGATTTGACTCTTGGCTCAATGAGATCTAAAGGAAGTTAACTAAAAATACAGAAGGGCAATTTTTATCACTTATTTCTTTGAGAGTGTAGAGAATTTGCTTAGGAATCCAAGTCCTATGGCCTGAAGTACTCAAACTGTCACTAACACACATAGTAAGTTCAGAGAGTGGCAGAGACTACACAGACCTCTCAGCTTCCCCTGGGGGAATCAAATCTGTTTGCCCTACAGCTGTGCTGAGATATATTTTAATAGAAGCACTATTCTTTAAAATTAGTGTCTGTTTCATGACTAATTTTACAGGATTATGTGTGACCATTAAATCAATACACTCGTTTGCAGCATGTGGTATTCACTTCACTTTCAAAAGTTAAAGTTCTTTAAAATTGTATTAGTTTTCTCTTACAGAATAACCAGTCAGTTAGAATTGTTAGAATCATTCTCAAACGATTATATTTTATAATGTGTTTTCACAGGCAAAAGCAGAAGTGGAGAAATGAGCCAAAACTCTCCATCCATATAAAACATGAAGAAACCTAATTAAAGAGGTCATATATCCAGAAGCCAAAGTTGCTTCAGAGGGCTTAGATCAGAGCCCATCCTTTGGTCAACTATCGAGTGGGCTCTGTCTTCACCTGGGGTCAGGGTGTGCAAGGGGTCAAACCTGAAACTGAAAAGTAGAATAATTATCCATTCAGTACCCGACTTCACATGGTGAAATGTCCCACTAAATTATAACTGGGTAAACTGAAACCATATCCAGGTGCCCCCAGGGCTGCTCTGCTCAATACTTTCCTATCCACCTGCCTTTCTCCGTAGCCCTGCGCAGTCCATGGAATGGACTAGTTCGGCTCTATCTCTTCACTTTCCTGTCAGTTATTCTGTCTCTACAGAATGGAAAGTCTTGTTTTCAACTCTAACACTCGCTCCCCACTTCCCTGTCCTTTTTTTTCTTCGAAGCAATGTAATTTGAGCTGAAATACAGAGTTACTCTTTTTTTGCCCCTGTTGCATAAAAACTGAAAGGGGGAAACAAAGGCTCATGTGAACTTTGGAGAGAATACTTCTGGTCCCAGCTGTCAGATTTATTTCTTCTTTGTAGCTAAATCGGGTTATTATACTACAAATCTTTATTCTAGATGAAAGATTTAAATCTCCACAGAATTTGAGGAGTTGGGGGTGCAGTGGGGGAGAGGGTGTGCATAATAACCCATACACAGTAATTGGCTGTAGTTTTATCTGGATGCTTGTATGGAGGCTGCTATCAAATTCTGATAAACTTTTACTGACCCCTTTCACTTTCCAGAGTCCCTGGAAATCCCAGCAACCAACTGCATTGTCCTGGCATTCAGACTTTTGTGCTCAATTATAAACTCTCTTCACATCTAAGACGTCATGTTTCGACAGAGCTACTTTAAGGAATCAAAGAAATTAAAAGAACTTTTGGGTTGCTTTGTAATAATAGTAGTAATAAAAAGAAGTTTCTATAACTCAAGCATTTGTCCTTGACGTGTTCTGAATTATTTCTTCAGAATTAAAAAAAAAAAAAAAGAAAAAAAGAGGCAGACATAATGGAAGGCTTAGAGATTCCATTCAGCTGCTTTAAAACCAAAACCAAAGAACAGCAGTGGCAGCAAAAGTCTGAAAAGGCATTAAGTCATCAAAATCACCATTCAATGGAACAGCTTTGAAACAGATGTCTCTCCCATCATCTTTATCCAAAGAACCAGGGAGGGGACATTGAATATATTAATAAAGATAATAAATTAACCAGCCTTAAGTCAGTGCCCCTTTCATACAGGTATTCTTTAGGCAAATTTGTTAAATGGTCCCGAAGCACCCCTTGTAGATTTTGCTTCATGAGCAACCTCTTATTTTCTCAGTATTTCAAAGGGTAAAAGGATGATACTGGGCACTGAGTCCTAAATCAGGATACTTACTTGCACTTACAGAAAATGGGAGAGTAAAAACTTATCTGTAGCCCTGATTAGGCTGAGTAGAACTCACTTGTGTTTAGGAGTCCCAAGCACAAATCAGAATTTCTGAAGAGCCTTTCATGTTCCAATCTCCAGGTGACAGTGATCATTGTGATTCTATGTGGATAGTCCCCTGGCACTACGCAATGCAGAGGCCCTGGATTAAAGGCCTTTTGAAAATGTCCATTTGCCACATTTTTACTCACGTTTCCTTCCGAACAGCTAGAGAGGTTCTGTTTCCAATTGTTTCAAGAACAGTATACTCCTCTGAAGGAGGAAAGGTGGAGCCTGTCAAAGAGCAGGGGGAAATGTTCTTGGGTCAAAGTACTTATGTCAAAAGTCCTATGAAAACTGTTGGGATCCTGCCATAAATGTTTGAAATCCTGACTGAGAGAAAGGCTAGAAACTAGGGCTGCCCCTGCTCATAACCTCAAGGCCCCATCTGACAAAATTATCTTTGACCTGGTCCTGTCATAATGTCTGAAATTGCTCCCTCTGAAGACCTCTTCCTTGTTAAGTGCATCTCCTCCAGAAGGTCCCTATTTAAATGCTAATGTTTTGCTCATCCAATATCAGTCATTACTTTATCACATTAGCCTCAATCACCCTGGGAAAATGGAACTCAGTCAGGTAAACACTAATGAAAGACAAGGTGAAAGGGATGTTCCAGAACATGTGTGGGGAGTAAAGATGTGAGTGGTAGTGGTTAAACAGAGTATACTGGGGTCAACAGCTAGAGTGACAGGCAATAAACCAGTACTCCCCCTCACAAGTGGGGTACATAACAAGCTTCCTGGAGGAGAATGCCAAAAGAAGATTAGGGGATACTTTAAACAAGCCTTATTTCCTTCATAGTTTTATCTAAAGTTGGTCCTAGTTGGGTATAAGTAAATCCAATAAACAAGACAGAAAATACTAACACTAATCTTAACTAAAGCAATGGTCAAACAGTCCATATGCCACCAGAAGAAATAACTCAACTGGGAATTTAAAATACGCATTTGGCCTTTGCCATTTAAGATGATCCACTGCAAAGTAGGCCAACTCTATTTGACAGAATGACAGCTATTCCCACAGTGGCTTTGGGATGTTATTTGAAAATCAGATTATTTGTTTTTTTAAAGGCAACATCCATTGTGAGGCTTGTTTTTCTTTCAGTTAATCTAAATGGGAACATCCTTATCTGCAAGGACACAGATACCTTTTTGTGGAGCCTTCTGCAAGATACAAATGTGTTGCATGGTAATGATCTTTCGGGTTAAATTAAGATGTTCTGTACTACAAAAGCCTATATGTACAAACAGCAAAGGTTGGATGTAGTAAAGAACAATTCATTGGGTGTCTAAAAGCATAAGACAAATAGCACAAGATGGCATAATATTTGTGCAAACCTATTTTTTGAAACATATTTAAAATCCAACTTGTTTTATTAATATTTTTAAATGATGCTTATTCTTAACATGCTTAAATGTCTCCCAGAGGGAAAAGTGGTCTGCAAAAAAGCTTTTGATCTTCATTTATTTTCAAGCATCTGCAAATTAAAAGACCTGTTGGGGAGATATTTCACTCATTTGTTGGCTGAGAGGCACATTTGTTTTCAAAGAGAAGAAAGAGGCTCATTTAAATTTGAAGGAATCTCCTTAAGTGTAGGAAATAGCAATGTCTCCATGAAAGAATATATGACTTCTCAGGTATTTTTCAGTGGCTTTCTACTGTTCTCTATTGGAAGAGAAATTTCAGGATACTCAATTAATAAGGCAAGAATATATGTCCTTTAAAGTATATATGTGTTAATCTTTGCACTTATGACACCACCTGCTGAAGGTGAGGGAATTTGTTCCTAGCCAGAAAGAAGGTGAGCTGGTGAGATAAAATTGTATAGTGTTGGTGAAGACAAAGTTTTTTGGTCAATCTGACATGGATTTGAGTTCTAGTTCTAACACTTCTTAATTAATTTGAGGCTGGAGAAGTCAGTCATGCAATCCTAATACCTCAGCTGCATTATCTACAAAATGGACACAAAAATAGAACATCCTTCATAAGACTATTGTTGAACATTAAAATAAGATAATGCCTATAAATGGTAATGAACATATAATGCTCAGCACCTGGCACACAAGTATCCAACAAATAATAACAATCTGTCACATCATTATTCATCAATGAAACTTTAATTTTAGGCTATGTCTATATCAATTTGATAATAGAAACATTTTTGTGTAGTGAGGAAGGTTTAAGGTGGAGAATCATTTAGCAATAATACCATCATTCTCAGATACTAGTGTATACTTTTATAGATGAGTTCTTATAGCCACACATAAAATATTTGAGTTGGCCACTGCCCTAAACTCTGGAAAAGGGCTGGGGATATACACCCTTTCACATCAGATCTAGAAAATAGTCATCAAGTCTTTTTAGTAATAGTTACTCCAGAGGCCTCTGAAATACCTGTGAACTACCTGTGAAATGAAATTGCTTTGTCAGCAAGAGGGGCAGAGACAATTTGAAAAGGTTACTGTCATGTGTGGCTAGCATATTGGGAACATCTAAACATTCCACTTTCTATTGTCATGTGTAGCTAGCATATTGAGAACATCTCAACATTCCTCTTGAGTCCTACCAGAAGAGACATAATTTCAGTACAGTTCGTTCAGCATTGACAAAGATATGAAAAATCTCTGATGTTCTTGTTATTCATTCATAAAGTAAGTCAAAGAATAATACCAAACGGATACAGAAATCCATCAGTGTATCTTATTCAGATCTTACAGATTTTCAGGCATATTTAAATCATGGCTCATTACAGGCAAAGTTGTATTGGAAGGCATGGCTCATGATAGTTCATCCAGGCCTCTTTTCACTACCCGTTTATGGCTTATAAGGAATACAAGAGGTTTGCATCTCTCCTAACTCCAAACTACATGAGTCAAAAGGAAGGTTTTCATGGGGAATTGCAAATCAGGTCACTCTAGTGAAACTAACAATTTTATCCAATATTTATTAAAACAAATTAGGGGGCATTTGGGTGGCTCAGTTGGTTAAGCATCTGTTTTCAGCTCAGGTCATGATCCTGGGGTCTTGAATGGAGCTTTGTGTTTGGCTTACTGCTCAGTGGGAAGTCTGCTTCTCCCTCTCCCTCTGACCCTCCCTCCTGCTTGTGTTCTCTCTCTCTTTCTCAAATAAAGAAAAAAAAAATCAAGTCATGCTACTCTATTAACTTTGCTTAGAATTCTCAATATACTATGAGCTAATAGTAACATAAAGACTAGGAAATTGTTTAAGCAACAAGACAAGCTAAACCATGCAGCATCAGTGATTAATGCACAATTTAAGCGTTAAGGAACCTGAGTTGAATTCCACTGATGCATTCAATGTAGCCCATTAACTGGTACACTACAATGTTAACAGTCCTGTTGAAGATATAAAAGTTTTCCCTTAATAAATTGATAGACCCAGAATGAGTTTTATTTTTAACTATAAAGCCCCTATAACATTTTTTTTAAAAATGACTTATTTGTAGTTTTCCACAGTTAGCCTAGTTCCTTCCATAATCACTTTTGTGAGGTCTACACACGCGCACACACACACACACACACACACTCCCCATTCCCCCATTCCACTCTCATTTCTGCCAGAAATTGTATACTGCACTAATTACTATAACAATTCCACAACAAGGATGGCTGGTTGTTTGTTTACAATTCTGATTTATAGTAAAGAAGGGAGAAGTCAGAAGCCTCTCTAGGTAAAGAACTACTCAGCTACTTCTCAGAGCTGGAAAGGTGTGTCTGTAGGAAGCTGAAGAGAATTGAAACATCAAGAAAGAATTTCCGTGTTCTCATTCAGTCTGAAACCAATATAGAATTGGAAATCTTGCTTCGCGCTTCCTTACCCCAGTACCTGCAAAGCTCACATAGCACCCTATAATTCAAACAGAGAATGAGATGGCCTGGGGGCATTGTGTGAACGAGTCAGGAGCCAGCAAGGCAGACTGAATTCAAACTTCCCTGGTACTGATGACAACAGTTAGCTTCCACTATTTCTGACTTTTCTATGCTTGCTATCTAATTATGTCACATCTTGAAAATGTAGCAAGAGAAAATTCCATTTCAGCTCTAATAATAGAAATGGGTAATATTTACCACTTTAACAGATTGTGCTATGTTGTGAATGAAGGCTGACTCTTCAGTCACATTATATAGATGAAGTTGCTTTGGCAATAGTGGAGCAGATGGGAATTAGAAAACTAAGTAGACTATGGGAGTGATGTGATTTTAAGAAAGTAATTTAATCTAAATCATGGTGTTAAATGGAAATCTTATCCATAAAAAATTGTATGTTGGAAAAGCAACTAAATGTCCTAGTAGGGAGAAAAAGGCAATTTTAAAATGTTATTTTAAAGTATATTAATGGCACTGAATCCTACTCTATTGAAAAATCAAATCATTTTTCCAAACAAAAGCTTAGACTATAAACTTAGTAATAGCAATATGCAGCATTAGTGGACAATAGCAGGAAATGCCAAGATGTCCTTGAGCCACAGATGAAAACAAAATGACTAAATAAACCATCTATATAAACCAATATAGGAGAGAATGAGGGACACTTGATGAAGATTCAAATAATAATGTGCGAAAAAAAATGGTTCATACTCTCTATGTGGGGTTTCTCCTTATTTTAATTCCACCAGTCCTGCAATTCCAGATTTCCACCATGGTCAGCAATGACCATCGCTGGCAAACCCCATCAGTGTTCCAGGAGCTGCAAGTAGATACTCCCCTAGAGAAAATTAGGGATGCTTTCAGCACATTTAAAACTTTTCCCTGGGTCACACTTAAAGACAAACAAAAACAACAAAGTCAACTAGTACAAAGTACAACAGTCTCTGCTGAGGGAGTGGGGTGGGAATGAGCCTAATAAGTGTGATAAAAGTTGCAGTCAATTTGCAGAGAATAAACCTCCTATGATACCAGCAGACCTTAAGAATTGATAGAATATTTTCTGAGAAGCAAAGCAATACATTAAGTTCTGCGTTAATTAATATTCAACAAACCTTTATTGTGCCTAACTAACAGTTGGGTGGAGGCTAGCTAGGTAGCATATGCTTTGCCTAGACCTGAGGTCAATTAAATTAAGCCTTAGGTCCTGCTAGCTATCCTCAGTGGCTCTTTTATAAGATGTGTGGGGTAAGTTCGATAACAGAGGATGGTGCACCACACTAAAAAGTGCTCGCAACTTATCTTGGACTGGGATCCACTGTAGCCTTTTATAGATCCTCCTTCAGTCACTGAAGCCTCCCTGGATTATGCCTCCCTGGGCATAATACAGGCAATACCTTATTTTATCATATTTCACCTTATTGAATTTTGCAGATATTCTGATTTTTACAAATTGAAGGTTTGTGGCCAACCTGCATCAAACAAGTCTACTGGCACCATTTGTCTAGGAATATCTGCTCACTTTGTGTCTATGTCACATTTCAGTAATTCTCACAATATTTCAAACTATTTCACTATTATATTTCACTGTGATCTGTGATTAGTGATCTCTAATATTACTATAGTCATTGTTTTTGGGTGCCATGAACCATGCCATGTAAGAAGGCAAACTTAATCCATAAATGTATATATTCCAACTGCTCCACTGCCTGGCCATTAGCCTATCTCTCTCCCTCTTCTCAGGCCTCCCTATTCCTTAAAACACAACAACATTGAAATTAGGCCAGTTAACAACCCTACAATGGCCTCTAAATGTTCCAGTGAAAAGTTCCATGTCTCTCACTTTAAATCAGAACTAGAAATGATTACAAGCTAAGGAAGGCATGTTAAAAAATCAAGATAGGATAAAAGCTGTCTTTTGCACCAAACAGCCAAGTTGTGAATGCAAAGCAAAAGCTCTTTTAAAAAAAAAAATTTATTTATTTATTCATGAGAGACACAGAGAGAAAGGCAGAGACACAGGCAGAGGGAGAAACAGGCTCTATGCAGGGAGCCTGATGTGGGACTCGATCCAGGCGTCCTGGGATTATACCCTGAGCCGAAGGCAGACGCCCAACCGCTAAGCCACCAACGCATCCCAAAGCAAAAGTTCTTGAAGGAAATTAAAAGTGCTACTCTAGTAAACACACAAGTGATAAGAAAGCAAAACAGCCTTATTGATGACATGGAGAAAATTTTAGTGGTCTAGATAACGTATCAAACCAACCACAACATTTCCTCCAACTAAAGCCCAATCCAGGGTAAGGCCCTAAATTTCATCAATTCTATGAGGGCTAAGAGAGGTGAGGAAGCTGCACAAGAAAAGTGTGAAGCCAGTAAAGGATAGTTTGTGAAGCTTGAGGAAAGAAGCTGCCTCCATAATATAAAACTGCAAGATGAAGAAGCAGAAAGTGCTGGTGTGAAAAGTACAACAACTTATCCAGGAGATGTAGCTAAGATAATGAATAAAGGTGGCTACACTAAACAACACATTTCCAAGGTAGATGTAAAGGGAGAAGGGAGATGCCATCTAAGGCTCTCATAGCTCGAGAGGAGAAGTCAATGCCTGGCTTCAAAGTTTCAAAGAGCAGGTTGACTCTCTTGTTAGGGGTTAATGCAGCTGGTGATTTGAAGTTGATGCCAATACTCATTTACTATTCCAAAAATCCTAAGGGGCCCTTAAGAGTAATGCTAAATCTACTCTCCCTGTACTCTAGAAATAGAATAACAAAGCCTGGATGACAGCACATCTGGTTACAATACAGTTTCCTGAATATTTAAAACCCACTCTTGAGACCTACTCCTCAGAAAAAAAATATTTCTTTCAAAATATTATGGCTCCTTAACAATGCACCAGGTCACCCAAGAGCTCCGATAGAGAATGACAACAGATTAATGTTGTTTTCATGGCTGCTAACACAACATCCATTCTGCAGAACATGGATAAAGAGTAATCCTGACCTTCAAGTCTTATTATTTAAGAAATACATTTTTTAAGTCCATAGCTGCCATGGATAGTGATTCCTCTGATGCATATGAGCAAAGTCAAGTGAAAATCTTCTGGAAAGGAGAAACCATGCTAGATGCCACTAAGAACATTCATGATTCATGGGAAGAGGTCAAAGTATCAACAGGAGTTTGGAAGAAGTTGATTCCAATCCTCATGGATGACTTTGAGGAGTTCAAGATTTCAGTGGAGGAAGTAACTGAAGATGTGGTGAAAACAGCAAGAGAACTAGAATTAGAACTGGAGCCTGGAGATATGACTAAATTACTGCAATCTCATGAAAAAAAAACTTGAAAGGACGAGGAGCTGCTTTTTATGGATGAGCAAAGAAAGTAGTTTTTTGAGACAGAATCTACTCCTGGTGAAAATGCTGTGAAAACTTTGGAAATGACATCAAAGGATTTATAATATTACATAAATTTAGTTGATAAAGCAGTGGCATGATTGAGAGGATTGACTTCAATTTTGAAAGACATTCTACTGCGGATAAAATGCTGTCAAAAAGCATCACATGCTACAAAGAAATGATTTGTGAATATAGGAGCCAATCTGTGTGGCAAACTTTACCATTGTTTTCTTTTAGGAAACAGCCCCAGCCACCTCAACCTTCAGCAACCACCACCCTGACTAGTTAACCTTTCACCAGCAAAAAGATAATAGAGGACTCACTGAAAGCTCAGATGAAAGTTAGCATTTTTTAGCAATAAATTACTTTTTAATTAAGGTATATACTTTTTTAGACATAATATAATTGCATACATAATAGACTACAATATAGTGTAAATATAACTTTTATATGCACTGGGAAGTGACAAAATGCATTTAACATGCTTCACTGCCATATTCACTTTATTACAGTGCTCTAGAACCAAACTCATATCTCCAAGTTATTTCTGTATAGTGAGCAATAAAACTGTGCCTCATTATGAAATCTTAGGGAAGAGTGTTGCCACCATGATACCCAAAGGTATTTCAGGAGAAAATTTATAGATGTCTAAATCAAAATTTGTGAATGCTATTATGTTATCTTGCATGTTGTATTTTCTTTTATCACTGTAGCATAGCTCACACATAATGTTACATAGTTTCAGGTGTACAACATAGTGATTTGACAACTCTATTTTATGCTACACTTACAAGTATAGCTAACATCTGTTACCATACAACACTATCACAACCATTGACTATATTCCCTATGCTATACCTTGTATCATCATGACTTATTCATTCCATAACTAGAAGCTTGTATCTCTTACTTAGTTTACCTATTTTACCCATCCCACCAACCACCATCACCTGCCCTCTGGCAACCACCAGTTTGTTCCCTGTATTTATGGGTATGTTTTGGCTTTTTGTTTATCTATTTGTTTATTTGTTTTGTTAGTTTCCACATATAAGTAAAATCATATAGCATTGGTCTAGGTCTGACTTATTTCAGTTAGCATAATACCCTCTAGGTCCACCCACATTGTCATAAATGGCAAATGGTAAGATCTCATTCCCTTTTATGGCTGAGTAATATTTCAGTGTGTGTGGGTGGGCTATTTATATCTCACATCTTCTTTATCCATTCATCTATTGATGGATGTTTAAGTTGTTTCAAAAGTTGGGCATTGCAAATAATGCTGCAATAAACATATGGATGCATATATCTTTTTGATTTAGTGTCTTCATTTTCTTTGCATAAACAATCAGTAGTGGAATTACTGTGTAATATGATATATTTTTTTAATTTTTTTTAAGGAAACTCCATACTGTTTTCCACAGTGGCTGTACCAATATATATTTCCCCCAAAAGGCACAAAGGTTCCTTTTGCTCCACAGCCTTACTAACACTTGTTATTTCTTTCTTGGTAGTCATTCTGACAGATATAAGGTGATATCTCATAGTGGTTTTAACTTGCATTTCCATGATAATTAGTGATTTTCAGCATCTTTTTATATGTCTATTGGCCATATGTATATCTTCTTTGAAAAAAAATATATTCAGATAATCTGCCTATTTTTAATCAGATTGTTTTGATGCCAAGTTGCATAAACTCTTTATAGATTTTGAATATTAACTCCTTATCATATATATCATTTACAAATATCTTCTCCCATTTGGCAGGTTGTCTGTTCATTTTGCTGATGGTTTCCTTCATTGTGAAAAAGCTTTTTATTTTGGTGTAGTCCTGATAGTTTATTTTTGCTTTTGTCTCCCTTGCCTGATGAAACATATCTAGAAAAATGTTGCTACAGTCAATGCCCAAGAAATTACTGCCTATGTTTTCTTCTAGGAGCTTTGCGGTTTCAGGTTTCACATGTAGATTTTTAATCAGTTTTGAGTTTATTTTTGTGCATGGTGTAAGAAAGTGGTCCACTTTCATTCTTTTGCTTGTCACTGTCCAGTTTTTCCAGCACCATTTAGTAAAGAGAATCTCTTTTCCCCATTGTATAGTCTTGCCTCCTTTGTTGTAGATTAATTGACCATATAAGTATGGATTTATTTCTGGGTTCTCTATTCTATTCCATTGATTTACATGTCTATTTTTGTGCCAATAACATACAGTTTTCATTACTATAGTTCTGCAATATATCTTGAAGACTTGGATTGTGAAATTACAGCTTTGTTTTTCTTTCTCAAGATTGCTTTGGATATCCAGGTTCCTTTGTGATTCCACACAAATTTTAGGATTGTTTCAATTCCATAAAAAATACAATTGCTATTTTGATAGGGATTGCACTGCAGCTTTAGATTGCTTTGAGTAGTATAGATATTTTTAATTTTTTTATTTAAATTCAACTTAGTTAACATATATAGTATTATTAGTTTCAGGGGTAGAATTTAGTGATTCATTAGTTGAATATAATACCCAATGCTCATTACATCAAGTGCCTTCCTTAATGTCCATCACTCATTTACCATTCCCCCACGCATCTCCCCTCCATCCACCCTCAGTTTGTTCTCTATAGTTAAGAATCTCTTATAGTTTGCCTCCCTCTCTGTTTTCATCTTACTTTATTTTTCCTTCCCTTCCCTATGTTCATCTGCTTTGTTTCTTAAATTCCACATATAAGTGAAATCATATGGTATTTGTCTTTCTCTGACTTCTTTGCTTAGCATCATACCCTCTAGTTCCATCCACATCATTACAAACGGCAGTATTTCATTCCTTTTGATGCCTAAGTAACAAAACTAAGCTTCCAATCTAAGAGCATGATAAAACTTTCCATTTGTGTCATTTTTAATTTCTTTCATCAATGTTTTATGGTTTTCAGGGTACAGGTCTTTTGCTTCCTTGGTTAAATTTATTCCTAGGTATTTTATTTTAGTGTAATTGTAAATGGAATTATTTCTTAATTTCTCTTTCTGCTACTTCATTATTGGCATATAGAACATATTACATCTTGCAACTTTACTAAATTCATTTATTAATTCTAATAGTTGTGTGTGTGTGTGTTGAATCTTTAGCTATTCTATATACAGTACGACATCATCTGCAAATACTGACAGTGTTACTTCTTCCTTCCTAATTCAAAAACCTTTTACTTATTTTTCTTTCCTGATTGCTATAGCTAGGACTTCCAGTTCTGTGTTGAATAAATGTGGTAAGAGTGGACATCCTTGTCTTGTTAAAGCTCTCAGTTTTTCACCATTGAGTAATTAGCTGTGGGTTTGTCATATATGGCCTTTCTTATGTTGATGTATGTTCCATCTAAACCTACTTTGCTTTTATCATAAACAGATGTTGAATTTTGTCAATGCTTTCTCTGCATCTATTAAGATGATCATGCTGTTTTTATCCTTCATTCTGTTAATATGACATATATCACACTGATAGAATTTGCAAATACAGAACCATCCTTGTATCGCTGAAATAAACCCCACCTGATATGATCCTTTTAATATATTTTTGAATGTGGTTTAACATTTTGTTAAGGATTTTTGCATCTATATTGATCAGGGATTTTGGCCTGTGGTTTACTTTTTTTGTAGTGTCTGTCTGGTTTTGGAATCAACACAATGCTTACCTTGTACAATATATTTGAAAGCTTTCCTCCCCTTCTACTTTCTGGAATAATTTAAGGAAAGTAGATTTTAATGTTTGGTAGGATTTTCCAGTGAATCCATCTGGTAGGAGTTTTTGATTACCAATTCAATTTCACTACTAGTAAATGATCTATTCAGATTTTCTATTTCTTTCTAATTAGGTTTTAAAAGATTGCATGTTTCTATGAACTTCTTCTAGGTTGTCCAATTTGTTGGCATATGATATTTTTGTAGTATTCTCGTATCTTTTGTATTTCTGGGGTGGTGATTGTTATTTCTCTTCTCTTTCATTTCTCGTTTTATCTATTTGGGTTCTCTGTCTTTTTTTCTTCTTGAGTCTGGCTAAAAGTTTATCAATTTAGTTGATCTTTTCAAAGAACCAGCTGGTTTTATTGAATTTTTCTATTGTTCTTTTTTACTATTTCCACCCCAATATTTATAATTTCCTTCTTTCTACCAACTTTGGGCTTTGTTATTCTTTCTCTGGTTCCTTTAGGTATAAGTTTAGATTGTTTATTTGAAATTTTTGTTGTTTCTTGAGGTAGGCCTGTATTGCTATAAATCTCTCTCTTATAAATGCTTTCACTATATCTCAGAGATTTGGGACCATTCGGTTTCATTTTCATTTGTTTTTATGCATTTTTTAAATTTCCTCCTTGATTTCTTCATTGACCTACTGGTTGTTTAATAACATGTTATTTAGCCTCCATGTGTTTTAATTTTTTCTAGTTTTTTTCTTGTGATTTTGTTGTTGTTTCATACCATGGTTGGAAATGATGCTTGATATGATCTCAACCTTCTTAAAATTACTGAGACTGATTTTGTGACCTAATATGTGATCTGGAGAATATTCCATGTGCACTTGAAAAGAATGTGTTCTGTTGTTTTTGGAGGGAATGTTATGAATATATCTATTAAGTCCACCTGGTCTAATGTGTCATTTAATGACACTGTTTCCTTATTGATTGTCTGCCTCAATGATCTATCCATTGACGCAAAGTGTTATAGTCCCATAATATTATTGTCTTACTGTCAATTTCTATCTTTATGTATGTTAATATTTATGAATTTAGTGCTCCAATGTTGGGTGCATAGATATTTACAATTGTTATAGCCTCTGTTGGATTGATCTCTTTATTATTATGTAACGCCCTTCTTTGTCTCTTATTAGAGTCTTTGTTTTAAAGTCTGTTTTGTTTGAACACAATAGAGAACCTAGAAATGGACTCACAACTATTTGGTCAACTAATCTTCAACAAAGCAGGAAAGACTATCAAATGGAGAAAAAAACAGTTTCTCCAGTGTTGGGAAAACTGGACAGCAACATGCAGGAGAATGAAACTGGACCACTTTCTTACACCATATATACAAAAAATTCAATGTGGATGAAAGAAAGAAATATGAGACAGGAAACCATAAAAATCCTAGAGAAGAACACAGGCAGCAACCTCTTTGACATCAGCCAGTATAACTTCTTACTAGACATGTCTCCAGAGGCAAGGGAAACAAAAGCAAAAATGAATTTTTGGGACTTCCTCCAGATAGAAATTGTCTGCACAACAATGGAAATAATCAACAAAACTAATAGGCACCTACAGAATGGGAGAAGATATATGCAAATGACATATTGGATAAAGGGCTAGTATCCAAAACCTATAAAGAACTTACCAAATTCAACACCCCAAAAATAAACAATTCAGTTAAGAAATGGGCAGAAGACATGAACAGACATTTCTTAAAAAAAGGCATACAAATGGCTAATAGACACATGAAAAAATGCTCAACATCACTCATCATCAGGGAAATACAAATCAAAACTACAATGAGATACCACCTCACACCTGTCAGAATGGCCAAAATTAACAATTCAGGAAACAACAGATATTGGCAAGGATGCAGAAAAGAAGGTACCCTCTTATACTGTTGGTGGGAATGCAAACTGGAAAATAGTATAGAGGTTCCTCAAAGAGTTCAAAATAGAACTATTCTGTGATCCAGCAATTCACTCTTAGGTGTATCCAAAGTCTACAAAAATACTGATTCAGAGGGGTACATGTAACCCAATGTTTATAGCAGCACTATTAACAATAGTCAAATTATGAAATTGTGAAAAAACCACATGCCCATTAACTGATGAATGGATAAAGAAGATGTGGTATGCATATTACACACACACACACACACACACACACACACACAGAGAGAGAGAGAATATTACTCAGCCATCAAAAAGAATGAAATTTTGCCATTTATAAGACTTGGATGGAACTAGAGGGTACGATGCTAAGTGAAATAAGTCAGTCAGAGAAAGACAAATATCAGATCATTTCACTCACATATGGAACTTAAGAAACAAAACAAATGAACATAGGGAAGGGAAGGAAAAATAAAATAAGATGAAAACAGAGAGGGAGGTAAACTATAAGAGATTCTTAAGTTGGTTAGGCAAGTGGGAAAGAGGGTACTGGGAATCTCCATGATGGGATGCAGGGATGCCTGCTAACTCATTTATAGCCAAAATGGTATCAGCCCGGAGTGTTCCAGGGTGCTTTGTGCCAGTGTCATCTTGACATCTTGGCTAGACCTGTAGTGAGTACTCAACAGGGGTGTCCCAGTATGTTCTGCACTGAGCCCACCTTGGTGGGATGGCTTGTGCTGGTGTGGGCTAGGGACTTGCAGCTCAGTGAGGCAGTAGGCCATCTAGTGTGCTCACAACCTACTTCCATCTACACTATCAAGGTGGAGGAGGAACACAGAAACCAACACACTCCCCACCCCCCTACAACCTGGAGAGAGTTCCAGCAGTTCCCCTGCCATTTGGCAGAGTTCTGAGGCTGGAAACCTTATATTCATTCTAGTTGCTCTCTTAAACTGTGGAGGGGGCGGTTTCTGTGCCCCACAGATGACAAATTTTCTGACAGTCCCTCAATAATATCCCTCCCCATTGAAGTTTGCAGCATTGGGTATAGGGGTTCCCTTAGTTACCTTGTTTCTATCTCTCTTGCCATTCTCTATGTGGCCTTCCTCTCTTTCATTGTGCAGAAGCTGTTCAGTCAGTCCTCAGTTCTTCTTCAGGAGGTACTGCCCTATAAATAGGTACAGATTTGGTATATTAGTGGAAGAGACAAGTTCAGGGTCTTCCCACGTTTCTATCTTGGATACTCTCCTATCTTGCCTATTTTAAATGCACCATAGTTGGAATTTAAATCCCAAATTGTCTAGGCATCACATACTGCCAAACATGCCTTTAAATAGACAAGAACTATACTATTTATAATCTACAGAACACCATGAAAAACCTCATTTTCCTAAGTATAAAATGTGGAAGCTAGGATGAGAGTTTCACTTGATTTATAAGCTTTAATAAGGCCCTCCAAACCAAGAATTTGTGCGTGAGTACTTCATTTTTTTACTCTTTTAGGAGATAAAAAAGCAAAATATTTAAAGAACATGGAATTTTGCTCTACTGTGAATATCAGATCTTTTCTAGGAACAAACTATTTTCCAGAAGTAGAAGATATTTCAAAGGCTTTAACTGAGTGTCCAAGAGGAGTAGAAAAGAAGCAACATTTTACAAAGGAAAAGAGATGTGGTGAAGAAAGAAAGATGGAGAGAATGCAGATTAAATTGTCTGTTTCATCATTTTGCCCATAATTTTGGTTTGATGTAGCAGCCATGACAATTCATGATGCAGATAGTATTAGTGAAATTGATCAGGGGCCCCAGCTGCTGTTCTGTGAAATCCTTCTGAGCCTTTGCCCCAAGGCTGTAACTCCCACATGTGCAGCAGGGTTACTCAAGCAAATGGGTTCCTGGTCCCTGGGAGGTATAAGACTCAAGGCCTTGATGAACCTTCCCCAGACTGCACAGCAGTTCTACCAAGCTTTTTGTTCTCTTTAACTCAAAGTCAGGTTTACTTCATGATCTAATGATTCTCTCGGCCTTTTCCAACACTCTCTCTATGAAAGAAAATAAGATGTTCTTATTTCATAGCCACTTCCCCTAATAAAATCACTGCATATTAATTTCCATTTGCTCTCTGCCCGAAAAAAAAGTACACAGTGACCTGATAGGCTGAAAGGATGTCTGAGCTTCCTTTAAGCCCTTATTTTGCCTCATATTCACATCCTTGAGAGGTTCTCTCCATTTTTTTTTTTTTTTACTTTTTTTTGGTTCTCTCCATTTTTATCCAGAAAAACTGTGTGAACTTTTAAAAATTTATTTTGGTGAATTTCACTACCTTGTATACGACTCACACCTACTTGGAAGATAATTTTTTAGAACACTTTGAAAAAAATGTTTTAACTAGAATGAGGCAGTTCATGCAGAGAGCGAGTTTATGCAGTCAAATAAATACTCATCAAAAGTTGGAAGCCAGGTCTTGGTTTGGGTTTCCTTATTTATTACATTTTAAAGCTTATAAATCAAGTGAAACTCTTTCTTTCATCCTAGCTTCCACACTTTACACTTAGGAAAATGAGGTTTTTCACGGTGTTCTATAGGTTATAAATAGCATAGTCCTTGTCTATGTAAGGCATATTTGGCAGTATGTGATATCTAGATAATTTGGCATTTAAATTTCAACTATGGTGCATTTAAAATATGCAAGATGACATAAGCCATAAGCTGGGCTTCTAAACTCTGGCTTTTTTATGACTGATATTTAAAATAATGTATCAAGAGGTTAACACCCCATTGAAACTGTCTCTGTGTCTCTTTTACACACAATTGGTTTGACTGTTATGACTGTCAAAATAAATTAGAAAAGAATTGAGCCAATGGTACCTTAGACACAGCTTTAAATATCTCTACAATAGATGAAAAATGAAAAGGTTAAACTAGAAAACGTCTAAGGTTTCTTCCAGCTTTAGTAACATAGGATTCTATAATTCTGTAGTTTAATGCAGTCAGGTATATTTAGAGTTCTCCCTCCCTGACCATTAAGTTCCTTTTACATTATGTACCTTTACATAAGTTTAGAGAATTTCCTTCTCTAAACATTTTCAGCAACCATAACAATTCCAGGTCTAATATGTGGGCATTGCTGGGCCATTTCTGTAACTAGCATCAATCAGATGATCAAGAACCATAGCATTGTCTCTGAGAAAGCACAGATCTCTCTTGCCTTTATTCTCATTTTTCTATTGCTACTTTAGGGGAATAATAATGGGAAAATTACTCTAAAAATATCCAGTTTTAGCATTTTAGCATACACTAAAAGCAAACCAACACAACTTTCCCTAAAGATCACACTTTCCACAACCAAAAGTTACTTGCAGTAAGTATCTTCTGACGGGTTCTAAGCCATTGAACAGGGCCAGTTAGTCATGCTTAGCCATTAAAATCTCTCAAAGCCACAAATACACAATTAAGTTCAACTTGAACTTGAATGATGAGAGAGTAAAAAACCATGGTTTGAGTAGGAGAAGCTAGCTCCCCCCCCTTTTCCAATCAAAAATAAAGGAGAACCAATTAGATATTTGCTGTTATTACTTAAATAAACTATAAATAATTCATTAATATTCTTGTTATCTAGTGTACCTGCATTTTATATTTTAGTATCATTTAAATTATATATGCTTATATGTATAAATACATGCGCAGATGCATATATATCTAAGCTTTGACACATCTACTCTCTATTATCCTTCCTGTCTTGTATTTAAGTACCATGACCAAGAAATAAATAAAACTTTAGGAAACCCCTGCCATGAGAATTTTAGAAACCTAACCCTTACAGATGAAACAGGATTTCTGAATTGTAAATACCTATAAATTCAGAAAAGTGATTTTTTTCATCTTTTCAAAGCCCTCCAATTCTTTTTTTTTTAAGATTTTATTTATTTATTCATGACAGACACACACACACACACAGAGAGAGAGAGAGAGAGAGAGAGAGAGAGAGAGAGAGAGAGGCAGAGGGAGAAGCAGGCTCCATGCAGGGAGCCTGACATGGGACTCGATCCCAGGTCCCCAGGATCAGGCGCTGGGCTGAAGGCGGCGCTAAACCGCTGGGCCACCAGGGCTGCCCTTAAAGCCCTCAAATTCTGTTCAAAGTTACTGATTTTCAAGTCTATGCACATAGATGTTTTATAAAAATTAAATTTAAAAAAAGCAATGCTGGGATCCCTGGGTGGCGCAGCGGTTTGGCGCCTGCCTTTGGCCCGGGGCGCGATCCTGGAGACCCGGGATTGAATCCCACGTCGGGCTCCCGGTGCATGGAGCCTGCTTCTCCCTCTGCCTGTGTCTCTGCCTCTCTCTCTCTCTGTGACTATCATAAATAAATAAAAATTAAAAAAAAAAAGCAATGCTTACTATTCTCTTAATAAAAATTGCAACTAAAAATTAATTCAATTACATTTGATAGCAAGATGTTAATAGTCCAAATGTTTTATAATATGTAACATTATCTAAGATGGCAGAGGAGTAGGAGACCTTAGTTTTGTCTCGTGCCAGGAATTCAGCTAGATAGCTGTCAAATCTTTCTAACCACTGGTGAACTCAACCAGAGATCTAAGAAAAAAATTACTGCAATTCTACAAATAGAAAAGCGACCACTTTCTGCAAGGTAGGAGATGCGGAGAAGTAAATCCAAGGTGACATATCAGAAAACAAATCCCAAGCAGAAGGAGCCTCTGTAAACTGGCCACTGGGAAGTGATACAGAAGCAGAGCACAAAATCTCCAGTGAAGGATGTCTCTGCCTGAAAGGCACTTAGGTGGCGAAGTGCAGCAGAATCCTAGGTGGTCTCAGGATCCATGGGGTCACAGAAAGAACAGGGGTGCCGGAGTGTGGTGGAGTCCCCAAGCCAGGAAGCCAGCTGCAATCAGTGCGCCCAAGGAGTGGGCTTTCAGCTTGGTGTTGCTATAAACCACAAATCAAGGCAGTCAGGTGACAGCTCTCCAAGCAGGGGCTCAGCAAGCGTAGAACCGCAGCAAGACCCCTCTTCCTCCCCAGGGAGGAGCGGCAGAAGAATATGCTGCAGGAGTCTGCAGAGTTTGGAGACTCAAAACAAGTCACTGCCTGAGATGGAAATGCTCCTCACAGGCTAGGTGAGCATGGACTGACTGAGGACAAAGACCAGGAAGCAAGGAAGAGGGGAGTGATTGACTGCTTTTCCCTGAGGGCACACTGAGGAGGGGGAATCTGAGCTTTCAGCTCTGGTTTTGGAGATTGAGAGGCTGACATTTTCACTCTCATCCTGTAAAGCTGCAGGGAAATCCTCACAAAATAAAAGCCACCTAGAGCAAACTGGAGCAGATTATGTAGCCTGGCCCCCTGCCAAGGGCAGTGCAATTCCACCCTGGGGTGAGGACACATGAGAATCAGCATAACAGGCCCTTTCCCCAGCAGTCCAGCAAGAACATCCACTAAGACCAAGTTTACCAATGACACAGAACTGCAAAACTCAAGTGTTAGAGGAAAATAGTATATTGAATTCATGTTCTTTTTCTCATAATTCTTTAGTCTTTCACTTTAATTTTTTCTCTTTCCTTTTCAATTTATTTTATCAACTCTTAAAAATCTTTTTCAATTTTCATTTTTACAGTTACATTCTATCCTTTCATTGTATTTAATTTTATTTTATATATAAATTTTACTTTTTTTGCAATTTTGGGATGCAATTAACAAACTGACCAAAATTCACCCAGAATCTGGTGTATTGCTCTGTTCCCTTCACCTGTCTGATTACATTCTTTCTTTTTTTAGAAGACTTAAATTTTTTATCTTTACAGTTACATTATCTCCTTTCATTTTTAATTTTATTTTTGTATATATATAAGTTTTCTTTCTTTATAATTTCTTCTAACAGATAAAGGTATGCCCAGGATATAGTGTATTGATTGCTCTGTTCTGTTCACTTATTTATATTCTTTCTTTTCTTTTCTTTCTTATTTATCTTTTAATTTTCATTTTTATAGTTACATTCTATTCTCTCATTGTATTTAATGTTATTTTATACCCATATAAGTTTTTATTCCTTTACAATTTTCAGATCTAATTTTCTTTAAAAAAAAAAAAAAAAGAACTTATTTATTTATTCATGAGAGACACAGAGACAGAGGCAGAGATACCAGAGGGAGAAGCAGGCTCCCTGCAGGGAGCCCTATGTGGGACTCAATCCCAGGACCCTGGGAAAACAACCTGAGACCTGAACCAAAGGCAGACACTCAAATACTGAGTCACTCTGGTGCCCCTGGGATCTAATTTTCTAACGAACAAACCAAAATACACACAGGAGCCAGTGAATTGCTCTGTTCTGTTCATCTGTCTGATTATATTCTCTCTCTCTCTCTGTTTTTTTTTCCTGGTTTTGAGTCTCTTCTGATTTGCTTAGTATATGTTTCTCTGGGGTTATTGTTGCCATTTTATTGTTTTGTTCTTTCATATACCTATTCTTCTCTGGACAGAATAACAAGATGGAAAAACTCACATCAAAAAAAGGGTACAAGAGGCAGTATTGACAGCCAGGGACCTAATCAGTATGGATATAAGTAAAATGTTGAAACTAGAGTTCAAATAATGATTATAAAGATATTAGCTGGGCTTGAAAAAAGCACAGAAGACACTAGAGAATCCCTTTCTGGAGAAATAAAATGTAATCAAATCAAAATAAAAAAAGGCTACTGATGAGATGCAATAAAAAATGGAGGCTCTGCTAGGATAAATGAGGCAGAAGAGAGAATTAGTGATATAGGAGACAAAATGATGGGGAATAAAGAAGTTGAGAAAAAAGATAACTACTGGCTCATGAGGGGAGAATTCAAGAGAGAAGTGATACCATAAAGCAAAACAATATTAGAATAATTTGGGATCCCAGAAGAAGAGGAAAGATTGGGGGGTGGGGTTCAGAAGGTATTTTGGAGCAAATTATAGCTGAAAATTTTCCTAATCTGGGGAAGGAAACAGGCACTCAAGTTCAAGAGGCACAGAGAACCCCCTTCAAAATCAATAAAAACAGGTCTACACCTTGACATATTATTGTGAAGCTTGCAAATCTCAGAGACAAAAAGAAAACCCTAAATCAGCTTGAGACAAAAGATCCATAACCTACAAGAGTAGAAACATTAGACTGGCAGCAGACCTATCCACAGAGACATGGCAGGCCAGAAATGAATGGCATGATATAGTCAGGGTGTTAATGAGAAAAATATGCAGCCAAGAATACTTCATGCAGTAAAGCTATCATTCAAAATAAAAGGAGAGATAAAAAATCTTCCAGGACAAAGAGAAACTAACAGAATTTGTGTTCACTAAAACAGCCCCATAAGAAATATTAAAGGAGGTCCTTTAAGCAAAGAGAGAGTACAAAAGTAACATAGACCAGAAAGGAAGGAAAAGAAATAATATAGAGAAACAGTGACTTTACAGGTAATACAAAATACTAAATTCATATCTTTCAGTAGTTACTCTGATGTAAATGGGCTAAATGCTCCAATCAAAAGATATAGGGTATCAGAAAGGATAAAAAAGCAATATCCATCAATATGCTGTCTGCAAGAGATTCACTTTACAACCAAAGACACCTTCAAAGTGAATGTAAAAGGGTGGAAAACTATTTATCATGCTAATAGACATCAAAGAAACCTTAGGTAGAAATCCTTATATCAAACAAATTAGATTTTAAACCAAAGACTGTAATAAGAGATGAGGAAGGACACTGTATCATAATTAAAGGGTCTATCCAACAAGAAGATCTAACAATTGTAAATATTTATGCCCCTAATGTGGGAGTAGCCAATTATATAAACCAATTAGTAACAAAATTAAAGAAATACATTGATAAAAATACAATAATAGCAGGAGACTTTAACATTCCATTCACTGCAATGGTCAGATCATCTACACAGAAGATCAACAAAGAAACAAGGGCTTTGAATGACACATTGGACCAGATGGACTTCACAGATATATTCAGAGCATTTTATCCTAAAGCAACAAAATACATATTCTTCTCGAGTGCACACAGAACATTCTCCAGAATAGATCACATACCAGGTCACAAATCAGGTCACAATCACTACCAAAAGACTGAGATCATGCCCTGCATATTTTCAAACCACAATGCATTGAAGCTTGAATGCAATCACAAGAGGAAACTTGGAAAGAACTCAAATACATGGAGGTTAAAGAGTATCCTACTAAAGAATGAATGGGTCAACCAAGAAATTAAAGAAGAATTTTTTAAAATTCATGGAAACAAATTAAAACCAAAATGCAACTATTCAAAACCTTTGGGAATGCATCTAAGAAGGGTCCTAAGAAGGAAGTATTTAACAATATAAAACCTTTCTCAAAAAAACAAGAAAGTCCTGAAATATACAACCTAACCTTACACCTAAAGGAGCTGGAGAAAGAACAGAAAAAAAAGCCTAAACCCAGGAGGAGAGGAGAATTAACAAGATTAGAGCAGAAATCAGTGAAATAGAAGCCAAAAGAACAGAAGAATAGATCAACAAAACTAAGAACTGCCTCATTGAAAGAATTAATAAGATCGATAAACCCCTGGCCAGACCTATCAAAAAGAAAAGAGAAAGGACCCAACTAAATAAAATTATGAATGAGATAGGAGAGATCACAACCAACACAACAGAAATACAACTAATTATAAGAACATATTATCAGCAATACATGTCAAAAACAGGAAATCTGGAAGAAATGGATGCATTCCTAGAAATGTATAAACTACCAAAACTGAAACAGAAAGAAATAGGAAACCTGAACAGACCATAACCAGCAAGGAAATTGAAGCAGTAAACAAAAATCTCCCAACAAACAAGAGTCCAGGACCAGATGGCCTCCTAGTGGAATTCTACCAAACATTTAAGGAAGAATTAACACCTATTCTTCTGAAGCTGTTTCAAACAATAGAAGTGGAAGGAAAACTTCCAAACTTATTCTATGAGTTCAGCCTTACTTTGATCTCAAAACCAGGCAGAGACCCCACCAAAAAGGAGAATTATAGACCAATATCCCTGATAAACATGGATGCAAAAATTCCCACCTAAATACTAGCCAATAGAACCCAACAGCACATTAAAAGGATTATTCACCATAACCAAGTGGGATTTGTTCCTGGACTGCAAGGGTAGGTAGTTCAAAATCTGCAAATCAATCAATGTGGTACACCATATTAATAAAAGAAAAGAGGGCAACCCTGGTGGTGCAGCTGTTAAGCGCCACCTGCAGCCCAGGGCATGATCCTGGAGACCGTGGATCAAGTCCCATGTCAGGCTCTCTGCATGAAGCCTGCTTCTCCCTCTGCCTATGTCTCTGCCTCTCATTCTCTCTCTGTGTTTCTATGAATAAATAAAATCTTAAAAAAAATAAAAAATAATAAAAGAAAAGACAAGAACTATATGATCTCAATAGATGCAGAAAAATCATTTGACAAAGTACAGCATCCTTTATTGATTAAAACTCTTTCAGTGTAGGGACAGAGGGAACCTCAATATCATAAAAGGTATATACAAAAAGCCCACAACAACTATCATTCTCAATTGGGAAGAACTGAGAGCTTTTCCCTTAAGGTCAGGACCATGACAGGGATGTCCACTCTCACCACTGCTATTCAGCATAGGACTAGAAGTCCTAGCCTCAGCAATCAGACGACAAAAAGAAATAAAAGGCATCCAAATAGGCAAAGAAGAATTCAAACTCTCATTCTTCACAAATGACATGATACTCTATGTGGAAAACCCAAGACTCCACCCCAAAATTGCTAGAACCATACAGGAACTCAGCAAAGTGGCAGGATATAAAATATAAAATCAATTGATATATAAAATCAATCAAAAACACACAAATCAGTTGCATTTCTATACACTAGCAATAAGAGAAGAAAGAGAAATTAAGAAGTTGATCCCATTTACAATGCACCAAAAATCCTAAGATACCTAGGGATAAACCTAACCAAAGAGGCAAAGGATCTGTACTCAGAAAACTATAGAACACTCATAAAAGAAATTAAGGCAGACACAAAGAAATGGAAAAACCTTCCATGTTCATGTACTGGAAGAACAAATATTGTTAAAATGTCTATGCTACCTACAGCAATCTATACATTCAATGAAATCCCTATCAAAATACCATCAACTTTTTTCACAGAGCTGGAACAAATAATCTTAAAATGTGTATGGAACCAGAAAAGAACCAGAAAAGAACCCGAATAGCCAAAGGAAAACCAAAGCTGGGGGTAGGGTATCACAATTCTGGACTTCAAGCTCTATTATAAAGCTGTAATCATGAAGACAGTATGGTACTGGCACAAAAACAGACACATAAATCAATAAAACAGAATAGAGAATCCAGAAATGGACCCTCAACTCTATGGTCAACTAATCTTCAACAAAGCAGAAAAGAATATCCTAATGGAAAAAAGACAGTCTCTTCAACAAATGGTTTTGGGAAAATTGGACAGTCACATGCAGAAAAATGAAACTAGACAATCTCCTCACACCATACACAAAAATGGACTCAAAATGGATGAAAGACCTAAATGTGAGACAGAAATCCATCAAAATCCTAGAGAAGAACACAGGCAGCAACCTCTTTGATCTTGGCTACAGCAACATCTTGCTAGACAGTTGTCTCCAAAGGCAAGGGAAACAGACAAAAATGAACTATTGGGACTTCATCAAGATGAAAAGCTTTTGCACACCAAAGAAACAGTCAACAAAACTAAAAGGCAACTTACAGAATGGGAGAAGATATTTGCAAATGTCTTATCAGTTAAAGGCTAGTATCCAAAGTCCATAAAGAACTTAACAGGGGATCCCTGGATGGCTCAGAAGTTTAGCCCCTGTCTTCAGCCAAGGGCGTGATCCTGGGTCCCAGGATAGGGTCTCACATGGAGCTCCTGCATGGAGCCTGCTTCTTCCTCTGCCTGTGTCTCTCCCTCTGTGTGTCTCTCATGAATAAATACATGAAATCTTTAAAAAAAAACTTAACAAACTCAACACCCAAAGAATAAATAATTCAATCAAGAAATGAGCAGAAGACATGAATAGACATTTCCCCAAAGAAGACATACAGATAGCCAACAGACACATAAAAAAAAAAAATGCTCAATATCACTTGGCATCAGGAAAATACAAAGGAAACCACAATGAGATACTACCTTATACTGGTGAGAGTGGCTAAATTAACAAGTCAGGAAACAGATGTTGGCAAGGGTGTGGAGAAAGGGGAATGCTCTTACACTGTTGGTGGGAATGGAAGCTTAGTGCAGCCACTCTGGAAAACAGAGTGGAGGTTCCTCAGGGATTTGAAAATAGAGCTACCCTCCAACCTAGCAACTGCACTACTGGGTATTTACCACAAAGATACAAAGTGGTGATCTGAAGGGGTATCTGAACCCCAATGGTTATAGCAGCAATGTCCACAAGAGTCAAACTATGATAAAAGCCCAGATGTCTATCAACAGATGAATGGATAAAGAAAATTAAATACAACTCAGCCAACAAAAAAAGAAATCTGCATTTGCAATGATGTGGCTGGAACTAGAGAGTATTATGCTGAGTGAAATAAGTGAATCAGATTAAGATAATTATCATATGATCCCACCAATATGTGGAATCTAAGAAACAAAACAGAGGATAATAGGGGAAGGGAGGGAAAAATACATCAAAACAAAATCAGAGAGGGAGACAAACTATAAGAGACTCTTAATAATAGGAAACAAACTAAGGGTTGCTGAATAGGGGAGGGATGGGGTAACTGGGCGATGGACATTAAGGAGGGCACGTAATATAATGAGCATTGGATATTATATAAGACTGATTAATCACTGAACTCTACATCTGAAACTAATAATACATAATATGTTAATTAACTACATTTAAATTTAAAAATATGTAACATTTTTATGTCAGATTGATTAGCAAAGTTAACAGTACCTGATTGCTCTAGTGTGCACAAGCAGTACAGCTAGTCCTTATCTTAATCATGAGACTATGTCCTAACTCATCAAGGAAAGTCTTTTGTTTATAAATGTTGTCACCTGTGGACAGTTAGTTTAGTTGATTAGAGCACAGCTCCAATGAAACCAAGGTTAAGAATCCCTTCTTTTATGATTATTAGCCAGATAGCTTCTCTTAGTTCTAAGACATAAGAATCATAGCCATGGTCTCAAATTTATACAGTGGTTCAAAACAAGGAATAGGTAAACACTTAAACATTTTTACTATTGCCTTCATTTAAGTAAATATGTTAGTTTTAACTATGAACTATTTCAAAAATATAGAAAAGTACAGATAATACAGTTGACCCTTGAAACATGCAGGGATTAAAAGTAGCAACCCCTGCACAGTCAAAAATCCATGTATAACTTTTTATTCCCCCAAAGCTTAACTACTTTAGCCTACTTCTGACCAGAAGCCTTATGGATAACATAAATAGATAATTAACACATATTTTGCATGCATATGCATTATATACTGTATCTTACAATAAAGTAAGCTAGAGAAAAGAAATGTTATTAAAATCATAAGGAAGAGAAAATACACACTTTTAGTGCTGTACTATATTTATTGAAAAAAATCTGCATAAAGGTGGACCCACACAGTTCAAAACTGTGCTGTTCAAGGGTCAACTGTTTAACAAAACAAAATCACCCTTCCCTCCAATTTAACAAATGTTGATATTTGGCAATATTTGCCTCAGATATTTATAAATAAAATGTAGCAGATACAAATAAATAAAGATACAAATAAGGTGTTAGACATACCATTCCTTAACTCCCTAGGATAATGACAAATACTGACATGTACCCTTCCAGTCTATTTTTTTTATTTTAAGTATTCTATTAAATCCTGTTTATTCACCTCCTTATTCTTGAACAATTACCTTGCTTCCATTTTTTTTTAATTTATTTATTTATGATAGTCACAGATTGAGAGAGAGAGAGAGAAAGAGGCAGAGACATAGGCAGAGGGAGAAGCAGGCTCCATGCACCGGGAACTGGACGTGGGATTCGATCCCGAGTCTCCAGGATCGCGCCCTGGTCCAAAGGCAGGTGCTAAACCGCTGCGCCACCCAGGGATCCCCGCTTCCATTTTTTTTCTAATACAACAAGGCTGCACTGACACTTTTGAGAATGCCTCTTCATTTGAGAATTGAACCACAATATGTAACTTAAAAGTAGAATTGCTATCTTGTAGTGTATAAACATTATCAAGACCATAGACCTTATTAACATTCTCTCCAAAGTAAATGCACCAAACACAGCCATTACAGTACATTGAGCTCCACAGAGACAGTGTCAGGGCAAATGAGAGCCAGATAGGCACTGGGTGACTCTGTGCCTCCCAGAGAAAAATAATTAAACATGTGCAGAGGAGATCCGAAGAAGCTTAGAGGCAAAATGTCATTATGTGCATTCTTTGTGCAAACTTGCCAGGAGGGAAACAAGCACCCAGATGCTTCCGTCAATTTCTCAGAGTTTTCTAAGAAATGCTCAGAGAGGTGGGAAACCATGTCTGCTAAAGAGAAAGGAAAATTTGAAGATATGGCAAAGGTGAACAAGAAGAGAAAGAGAAAACTTAAATCCTTCCTAAAGGGGAAACAAAAAAGTTGTTCAAGGATCCCAGTGTACCCGAGGCCTCCTTCAGCCTTTTACTTGTTTTGTTCTGAGTATCACTCAAAAATTAGAGAACACCTTGGCCTATCCATTGGTGATATTGCAAAGAAATTGGGAAAGATGTGGAATAACACTGCTGCAGATGATAAGCAGCCTTATAAAAAGGCTGCTCAGCTGAAGGAAAAATATGAAAAGGATATTGTCGCATATCGAGCTAAAGGAAAGCTTGATGTGATTAAAAAAAAGGGAGCTGTCAACACTGAAAAAAAGCAAGAAGAAGGAAGAGGAGGAAGATGAGGAAAATGAAGTTGATGATGAATAAGTTGGTTCTAGTAGTTTTTTTTAAATCTATAAAGCATTTAATCTCCTTACACAACTCACTCCTTTTAAAGAAAAAGAAAATTGAAATGTAAAAACAAAACAAAATAGCTTCACCAACAGTTTTTTAAAATTCTTATGTTCTGGTATTATTGCCAAAATATCATATGATCAGAGTCCTTAAATTTTAGCAATCTACTTGTTATGAAATGTCCCATTTCCTTTTAAATTTCATCACTCGTAATGATCAGTGAGACTTTGCAACTTTTTATATATCTATTGGTCTTAAATTTTTCTTCTGTTAATTGACTCCACATCCTTCATCACTCTCTATTGAAGTATTTCCCTTTTATTGGTTTTAGGGTTTTACTTAACATCTATTTTGTTTATCAATATTTTATTGGTGGGGGATCCCTGGGTGGCGCAGTGGTTTGGCGCCGGCCTTTGGCCCAGGGCGCGATCCTGGAGACCCGGGATCGAATCCCACGTCGGGCTCCCGGTGCATGGAGCCTGCTTCTCCCTCTGCCTGTGTCTCTGCCTCTCTCTCTCTCTCTCTGTGACTATCCTAAGTAAATAAAAAATTTAAAAAATAAAATAAAAAAAAATATTTTACTGGTGGTTGCTTGGATTACAAATCTTTTCATCCAGTATGGGGCTTATTTTTTTTTTTATGGGCTTTTTTTGTACAGATCTTTTTTTATTTTAAATAGCTAAAGTTATCAATCTTTTTAAGCTTTGTGCTTCTCAATCTCGTGGAAGAGTTCTTTTCCAAACTTCCAATATCATAGTTATTTTTGTTAGTTTTTTTTACATTTTTCACTTTGTCTTTGTTTTTAATCCATTTAGGATTTATTTTTGTGTATGGTGGGAGGCAGGCTTACAAATTAATTTTTCGCATATGAATAGTCAATTGTCTCACCATCATCTATTATATTATCTTTCAGCAATGACTTGAAAGCCACTGCTCCCATACGTTAATTTTTCATTTACACACATGGCTGTTTCTAGGCTCTCTGTTCTTTTTACACTGATATATTTGTGTATCCTTCTGCCAGTACAACACGTTTTAATTACTGTATCTTTATAATAATTCTTAATAAATGAGATTGTAAATTAATTCTCTTTAATCTTCTTCAGTGTTTTCCTTTAGTTATTCTTGGCCCTATATTCATCCATATAAATGTTTGAAACAACTTCACAAGTTCTGAGAAAATTTAAGATTTAAGTTGAACTAGCTTTGCTTTAGTAGATTATTTTGGCAAGAATCAAAATCTTAAAAAATTGAGACTTCGGAACACTCTCTTAACCCACTGCACACTCTGCCTTCAGGTTCACCTGAGTAATATCTTTCAGGAAACTGTTATGGTTGTCCTGGACTGGGCTGAAAAGGCAGCCATGAAAATGACTAGGAGAGAGATTTCAGAATAAGATTTGACACTTCGTAGATCAATTAAATATAATAGTTACCCCAGGATAATCTCAACTTCAAATGTTCTATCCTATGACCCATAAGGACATTTTCATTTTACAGAAATAAGTTCAGAAAATAAGGCCCTTCTAAACCTAAGGTATAGATAAAAGTCAAAAACAAATCCTAAGAGTAGCATAGAACAAACTCTAGCATTCATCTAATATGATTTTACATAAGATTTGTAGCCAATAATTAAGTTTATATGGAACAATTACACAGATACACATACACATACATGTATACGCCTTCCAGCACAATATTCTTAGGTCTCAGTTTGTTTTTACATATGCCATAAATATTAACTGAAACAGGACATGTGCACATTATATAAATGTGGACTCTTGTTCAAGTTGTTCTTTGCTTAGCTTTTCTCAGCCTGTTTTTGGCTTCTAGTGTCAAAAGATCAATATACAATAATAAAAGCATTTGAGATGATGTCTAATTAGAGTTTGTTTATACTCTAGACATCCTCTCAATCACTTTTATTATTGTATATTGATCTTTTGACAGTAAAAGAAAGAACTCAAGACATTACCTCTCCCAAGGTATCCACATCTTAATCCCCAGAATTTGTGAATATATTATGTTACATGGCAAGGGGGAATTAAGGTTCCAGATGGAATTAAGATTGTTAATCATCTACCTTGAGATGGGGAGATTATTCTGAACTATTCAGGCGAGCTCAATGTAATTACAAGGGTCCTTATAAGTAAAAGAGGGAGAGTCAGTCAGAGTGTTACAATGTGAGAAAGACAAGTTCTCCCCTGGAGCCTCTAAAAAGGAACATGCCTTGCATATACCTTGATTTTAGTCTGAGACTCATTTTAAATTTCTGACCTCCAGATCTATAGATAATAAATATGTTGTTATAGCCACTAACTTTGTAGTCATTTGAAATAGCAACCATAGGAAACTAACATATCCAGCCCCATCATCTGAATCAAAGGAAATTTTGGATTTAAAATCCTGAAATTGGGACGCCTGGGTGGCTCAGTGGTTGCGTGCCTGCCTTCAGTCCAGGGCATGATCTTGGGGTCCTGAGGTCCAGTCCTACATCAGGCTCCCTGCATGGAGTCTGCTTCTCCCTCTGCCTATGTCTCTGCCTCTCTCTGTGTGCCTCTCATGAATAAATAAATAAAATCTTTAAATAAATAAATACATAAATAAATAAATAAATAAATAAATAAATAAATAAATAAAATCCTGAAATCCCTGTTCAAATATTCAGAAGAATGAATTAATTAAGCTTTCTTATTGGACCATACATCCAGAGTCTGCTCACATTCTAAGGCCTCCTCTTTGAATTTTCTTGTGTCTGTATGCAAATTGATCCCCAGGTCTAAACCCTGCACCTTCACATTCAGATTTGCTATTTTAAGATAATAATGTCTTATTCACTCATTCAATTATTCAGTCAACAAACATTTATACCTCTAGCTGTACCTCAGATGCCAGTATCTAATTCATGCCCCACAGAAGTTTCAACTTAATATGTACAAAACCAAATTTCTCATTTTCCTACCCAATCGACAGCTTCCAGGGTCTTCTTCACTTCAGTTGATGGAAAGTCCATTCTTCTACTTGCTCAGGCCAAAATGCTTGGAGTCATTCTTGACTCCCCTCTTTCCCTCACACTTCCCATCCAATCTATCAGCACTGCCTACTGTGCATTCAAAATGTGTACACTACTCACTACGTCATGATCATCACCAATTCCCATCTATTCCTGTCTCACTTGGGATAACAGAAGTCCGACTCCTTCTTCTGCTGCCCACTGTCATTTCTATGATGTTCTGCAGTACTCACTCAGTTCTAGGAACACCAGCCTCTTTCTTGTCCCTGGACAAGTTACACTGCTGCCTCAGGGACACTGCCTCCTGCTCCTTCTACATGACTCATTTCCTCAGTGAAGCCCTTCTTGCCTATATTATGTAAAAAAGTAACCCATTTACCCCCTCAACCCTTGTCCTGCTATTTCATATGTAACTTAACCTGTTTTATTTTTCTCCATAGTACTCATTACTCCCTAATAGATTATATATTTCCTTGTTGATTGTCCAATTCCCCTCAACACTACTAAAAAATAAGCTCCACAAAAATAGAAACTATTTTTTCACTGCTTTACCCTTGGTACCTAGAATTGTACCACATAACAGGCACACACACAAATATTTTTTTAATAAATAAATGAATTGATCATTTATTTATTAAAATCCACCAATATTGAGCTGCTGCTATATAAATATAACTGTTTCAGGTCCTAGGGATATGAAGATGAATGAAACATAATATTTGATTGAGGAATTCACAGTCTAGAGAAGCACAGTTCAACAGAACTTTCTGTGATGATGCACTGTTCAATATAGCAGCCACTAGCAAATGTGGCTACTGAGCACCTGAAATGTGGCTACTGTGACTGAGGAAATGAATTTTTATTGTATTTTATTTTAATTACTTTAAACTTAAAAGGTCACATGTACCTGGTGGCTACCATATCAGATAATACAGGTGTAGAAGAGATAGATATATTAACTTATAATACTGGTAAGAATGCAATGTAATTAGTGTTACAGTAGAGATGTGCAATAAAATGCTGTCTGAACTCAGAGAAGAGAGCCACTGATTCTGCCTGAGTTTAGTTCCGCCAATAGACACTCCAAGAGCACTTAGTGATTTTCTCTCATATTTGGCATTGTTGTAATTCTTATTTAGTTATAATTATTTACTTGATGTCAATCTTCTTTACTAAGGTAGGAGAGCTAGAGCTGTGACCATCCTTAGCTACTGACAGAATTCTTTGCACATAGTAAGTAAACAATAAGTATTAGTTTTACTGACAAGATAGTTATGGGAGCAAGATGGTTATAGGAGCCTTCTTGAGGGGGTGACATTTGAGTTGGATCTTAAAGTATGAGTAGGAGTTTACTAGGCTAGAGCCAAAATAAAGTAGAAAGGATGGTAGGCAGGGAAAACAACATGTTCAAAGGCTGATAAACACTGGAGTTCCAGCACTTTCATTAGTGTAACAGGTAGTTCAGTGTAAAGAGGGATGCATACGTAAAGACAGATGTACTCACTTCTTACAGCTTGACAGTTCAAGTTAACAACTTTGTAAGTAAGAAAATCCAAAATCCAGTATGAAATTAAGAGTTGGACAATTGTTTAGTGAACTGTTACAAATTAGACTTCTTCAAATCTTTAGCCAATAATAGCCCAGTAATAAGTATAGACTAAAAATTCTCTAACTTTAACTTTTTCATGATCTAGAATATTAAGCTATTTCAGTTTATGAGGACCTTAGAGATTATTTAACTGAAGCCTTCTTTAGTGAGATGAGGAAATTAAGACTCAGAACACAGTTAATTAATGCAGAGGTGGGACCATAATCCAGATGTTTTAGCTTCCAATCTGGAGTCATTACCAACACATGGCAATTACACAATTACATTTCATCTTCTCACTCTGACACAAAGCAAGATACTGGTCCCACAATATGTCCATTAATAATCTCTGATCACTTTTTTAAACATACAAGGAAAAGACTAAGTCATAAGTTCTATGTATGAGAACTATCAGGGCTGCCCAATACAAACAAATAACCATTTTACGTCTCAAGAAATAGTAACAAACTTTGAAAGAGTTATTTTAGGAGTGCAGTGTGAAATGAATTACTATTTTTGGAAGCACAATAGGGTGAAAGTTCTGTGCAATATGTTAAAATGAAAATTGTACTACAAGTCTGGTTTCCCATCCTGAATCAGCCATTCTCTAGCTGGGTTACCTAGAACAACTTGTTCAACCCCTAGAGCCCTTATTTCTTAATTTCTAAAATGTGGGTGTTTGATTTCCAATGTCCTTTCCAACTCTGGTTTTCATGTGATTTTGCTGAGTTGGAAAGAGAAAAAAAAGCAGCAGAATAAATTCCCACTTGGACACAGTTTCATTTATGCTGTTTCTCTGCAGACAAATCAACAATCTTAACAATATTTGATATCATTGATATTTCTGTCAATCTATAAATCTATCAGACTATACATAAGTCACATGCTCCAAAACAGGCACCAATATTACATCCTTTTCATTATTCTGCACTTGATATATGATCCAGAAATGCTGTTGACTCTGCTGTCCCAGAAACTTACCCACTAAGTACCAACACTCCAATGTTCAAGATTCATTCTGAGTTTTCTGGGAGCTTTCCTTTGCAAGATATGATGTCTTTATTACCAAGCTACCACCAATTTTTTACATTAAAAATATACTGACTTCCCCAGGTACAGGTTGAATAGAGGATATGCTTTGTTAATCTCTGTCTTATCTTCCTTTAACATCTCTGAAGGTCCTGGAAAACAACAATGCCTAATTTATAACAAATAAGAAAAAAGAATAGTTTATTGTTATAGAAGCAGTTTTGCCTTACTACATGATAGGCATATATGTGGGTCTCCAAACAGAATCACCCCAGTTTTACCTTTGTTTCTACCCCTGCAATAGGAAATTTATTTATTTTTCATTTCAGTTTCATCTTTCATGCACAAATACAGGTGCATGACTAATTTTGACTAATTTCTTTTAACACACATGATGTTGATCCCCACTTTCTTGAGCTCTCTTAGATATATACCTAAGCATTCACAGTGTGTCTCTTAGAATATGAGAATAATATCCTGCAAGCACAATTAAGAACAGATGGTTAAAAACTTTAAGGTAGTATTTGCATAAAAAGATCATCTTACTTCGACACTGTAGAGTTTTATATTACTTTTAATTGCTTTCCCTGAAAAGAATACCTCCTCCCTTAACCAAAAGATAACAAGAAGATTCCGCAATTTTTTTTTTTTTTTTTTTTTTTACTGAAAAGGAAACAATACCTAGCAAAGGCACTGTGGGGAAGAAAGTAACACATAAAGGAATATGATACACTTTAAATAAAGGTGTCACATCTGCTCAAATGTATGAGAAACTAACACTAAATCTGATAGACTTTAGCCATCTCATTTTCCCAGAACCAAGAACAAACCTGAAGTAATCCAAAAGCCTTTGCACTAATATAATGTGCTCATTTAAAAAAAAAAAAATTAGCCCAAAGCTGAGTTAATTCATTGACTTATTCTCTTCTATAAATCATGGTAAATCAAGTTTGCTAGTTTGGTTATCTTAGTTCCCACTGCATTTCCATCCTGTTCCAATTTACAGATAGAAAGTTGGATAACAGACTAGTAGCTTGTGAACAAACAAGGTGATAGAAACAAAGAGAAACTATTTAAAGTAGACATAAACACTAAAGGAGAAGTCAATCTTCAACTAGAAAAATCCAACAATCTGGAAGTCAATCTTCAACTAGAAAAATCCAGCAATCTTGTTATTACAAAAGTGATTCATAAATTCAAAAAAATACAAATGGCCCCTTCCTTAGAGGCAGCCCTCAATGATCCCGTTTTGTTCCACACAGAAATCTGCCACCACCACCACCCCCCAAAAAAAAGAAATCTGCTACCCAGACCAGAGTTGATTAGATTATAGCTGATAATGTGATGCAACCAAAAGTCAGCTGAGCAGTGAGCTTCAAGGTGACCTGGTATGAAAAGATTTCCTAAAAACAAAGAAAGGTCCAGTAAGACTCTTAACATAAACAAAGTTCCAATCAGATTATATTTCTAATAATTTGATTTAAATAAATGAAGAAATATCAGGCTATTAGCCATAGGAAATGAGGCTTAAAAATTCTCTAAGATCCATGAGCAAATACAAGTAAACTGGAGTCATAAAGAAATCAAAGATATTAGGAAGCACAAACCAAACCAGTGAATAAAAGCTGTGTTGTTGATAAAATGGATAAAGGAGTGAAGCAGTGATTTATTATATGAGAAGAAATGAGATAGGGATTAAATAACAGAAGATAAATGGAGAATCTACCATCAGAATCCCTAAAACAACCTTAGATCCATTTCTTTTTTTTTCTTTTTTTTTATTTTTTTAAAGATTTTATTTATTTATTCATAGAGACAGAGAGAGAGAGAGAGAGGCAGAGACACAGGCAGAGGAGAAGCAGGCATCATACTGAGAGAGCCTGATGTGGGACTCGATCCAGGGTCTCCAGGATCACGCCCTGGGCTGCAGGCGGCGCTAAATCGCTGCGCCACCAGGGCTGCCCCTTAGATCCATTTCTAATCTTGTGGTATTTTCCCATCCTTGGATTTCTGTGACACTTTCTCTCATTTATTCTTCAAAAAGTCCTTAATCACTTAACATAGCCTAGAAATGTCTTCATCCTTAAAACTGGAAATGCCTAGGGATCCCTGGGTGGCGCAGCGGTTTAGCGCCTGCCTTTGGCCCAGGGCGCGATCCTGGAGACCCGAGATCGAATCCCACGTCGGGCTCCTGGTGCATGGAGCCTGCTTCTCCCTCTGCCTGTGTCTCTGCCTCTCTCTCTCTCTCTCTCTGTGACTATCATAAATAAATAAAATTTAAAAAAAAAATTGGAAATGCCTAATATGTCCTTTGTCGATAAACTCTGGGGATTTTATTTTTTCACTGATCTTTTAAAAATTCTTTACATATCAAGTCTATAAATAGAGAATATATGTTTATCATTTGGCTTTTAATATAATAGTAGACAGGGGCCAGTTTTTTTGGGCGGTTACTATGTTCCATGCACCATAGAAACCACTTAAAAGGAATTATCTCATTGAGTCCTCAAAATGACCATATGATAATAAAAGTTTGACACTGAGAGTTTCACAAATTTGCTTAAAGTCATTGAGCTAATAAAAGGAAAGAAGAATAGGAATAAAATTCAAGTAAGCTGCATCATTCTTCATTATTATTATTTTTTATTTTTACTTTTGTTAAAATACACATACAATTTACCATATTAATCATTTTTAAGTGTACAATTTGGTGAGATTAAGAACATTCACACTGTTGTGCAACCATCAGTACCATACATCTCCATAACTCTTCTATCTTACAAAACTGAAACTGTGCCCATTAAACAGTAACTCCCCATTCCCCTCATCCCCACCCAGCCCCTATCAACCATTCTATTTTCTGTAAATTTGACTACTCTGGCTATCTCATAATATATACAGTATTGTGCTTTTGTAACTGACTTATTTCACCTACATACATAATATTATCAGTGTTCATCCAATTGTAGCGTGTGTCAGAATTTCCTTCCATTTTAAGGATAAATAATATTCCATAGTATACACCACACTTTGTTTATCTGTTCATCTGTCAGTGGATACTTGGATTGCTTCCACCCCTTGGATATTGTACATAATGCTGCTAAATATACATATATCTCTACAAGTCTTTGCTTTCAATTCTTTTGGATATATTCGAGAAGAAAAATTGTGAGATCATATGGTAATTAAATTTTTAATTTTGGGAGGAACTGCCATACTGTTTTTCATAGCAGTTGCAACACTTTTAATCTACAATTGGTTGTAGATCTACAATCTACAAAGGTTCTAATTTCTTTACATACTCACCAACATTTGTTATTTCCTGTTCTTTTTTTTTTTTCATACAACAGCCATCCATTCTTTTAATTTATGTGTTTGGGGTGCATTTAAAATTCAGAAGTTTTAAATTTTTATGTAGATAAGTTATCAATCTTTAAGGCTTTAATATCTTGCTTCAAAACTTTTCCCTATCCCAAGATTATTTAAATACCAATTTCTACTACATTTTTCAGACTTCTTCAACCCACCTGGGATTAATAACGTGAAATAGAAGCTAAACATTGATTCTCGGATCTTAATGATTAGATAATTGTCCCAATGTCATTTTTAATAATCTATTCTTTCTCAACTGGTTTGAAATTCTACATCTATTATGTTAAATAATTATATGTAGAAATAAATTTCTAAACTTCTTATTCTGTTTCAATACAATAAAAACACTCTGATTATTATAGCTTTATGATGCATTAAAGTACCTGCTAGGACCAATCTCTCTTCATTACTCTTGTTTATCTAAAGTATTCCAGGCTATTCTCACATGAGAGGTTTATACAAGTGTAAAACAGCACCACCTAACTTAATTTCATACCAAAGATATCACCACAACATAATATAATTAATGTTCACAACAGTGGTTCCAAAAATATCACAAAAATTAAATGTGCTTAACAGCATTGACAGAAATAAAGCAAAAAAAGAACATGATGCATTTTAGTGAGATTTATGTAAAATAATAGTATTACAAAATATAATTTCAGATCTTCAAAAACTAAGAAACAGAGAGATTACTAACATTACACATGTGCAATAAAAAAAAATCCTTTAGGTACAGGGATGCACTGATGCATATCAAGCCAAAATGTAATTAGCACTTAGGGGTCATTAATACATCCTTTCCCAAGACATGAGATCTTCAAACTGTTGCATTTCCTTTCTCATCAAATCATCTGGAGTCATTATATTCTTCCAACTATGGTTTCTCTCCACTCTCATTCATATGATTATTAATTAGTTCTCCCAGGTTGATAGCTATGATGCCTTTCCTTATTTCAAAGAACAGCCCCCTCACCCATTTATAGCCTCTCTTTCCTGAATCATTTCCTGAAGATGACTGAAACTTGCATTATAACATCCAACAAGACATTCTTCCTTTGCCTCTTTGGTACACGTCTAGCATTACTATTTGCACATCATTTGTCAACCATGATGAGTCAAAAAAAATGTTTTCCAAAACACAGATGGCATAAAGAGAGGCCGCAGAGGAAACTACACATATTGTAGACACATTTATCTCAAGAAAGCATGGTGGAAGGCTCATTAACTAAGAACATTTGCAGTACAAGGCACTAACATCTATTTGCAGTGCATTCAGCAAAGAATCGAACACAGTAGGTTTCATTGACAAAAAAGCTAAAGAAGCACTTTGAGCACAGAAATATATACTTTAACAACATGTTATGGCCTGAAGAGAGCAAGACTGACAGCAGGGAGACAGCAACATTTCAAAAAGGAATGGCAACCTGAATCAAGCCAATGGCAGCAGAAACGTAGAGGTAGGCATGATGTCTGATTGAATATGAAGAGTAAGGCAGAAGTACTCCCAAGATTATTATTATTTTCTTCTACATATTAGCTTAGTAAATGTTTATTAAATTAATGAATGAATGAGTGGTTTGTTTATAACCATATTTAATGCTATTCAAAGGTGGTGCATCTACAGACCAGATGTCAAACTATAGTTTGTTACTGATCCGTAACAAGATAAAGAGTTCACTCCAGAAGTTAAGTCAGTTAGGTTACTAATCAATGGTTTAATTTAGCAGATATTTTTATTGTGTCTATTTAGGATACAGTACAATGATTCACATTCTGGCATAACCTTTCAATATCATTAGGAATTAGCACTTCCAAACATATAGGATTTTGACAAAGCAGGAAAGAATACCTAATAGAAAAAAGTCTCTTCAACAAATGGTTTTGGGAAAATTGGACAGCCACATGCAGAAAAATGAAACTAGACAATCTCCTCACACCATACACAAAAATAGACTCAAAATGGATGAAAGACCTAAATGTGAAACAGAAATCCATCAAAATCCTTGAAAACACAGGCAGCAACCTCTTTGATCTTGGCCAGCAATGGCTTGCTAGACACTTGTCTCAAAAGGCAAGGGAAACAAAGACAAAAATGAACTATTGGGACTTCATCAAGATAAAAAGCTTTTGCACAGCAAAGGAAGAAATCAACAAAATTAAAAGACAACCTACAGGATGGGAAAAGATATTTGCAAATGTCTTATCAGATAAAGGGCTGGTATCCAAAGTCTATAAAGAACTTATCAAATTCAACACCCAAAGAACAAATAATCCAATCAAGAAATGGGCAGAAGACATGGACATTTCTCCAAAGAAGACATACAAATGGCCAATAGACACATAAAAAAGAAATGCTCAACATTGCTTGACATCAGGAAAATACAAATGAAAACCACGATGAGATACTACCTCATACTGGTCAGAGTGCCTAAATTAACAAGTCAGGAAACAGATTTTGGCAAGGATGTGAAGAAAGGGGAACACTCTTACCCATTGGTAGGAATGGAAGCTGGTACAGCCATTCTGAAAAAGAGTGTGGAGGTTCCTCAGGGATTTAAAAATAGAGCTACCCTCTGACCTAGAAATTACACTACTGGGTATTTACTGCAAAGATACAAAGAATGATCCGATGGGGTACCTGGAATGTTTAGAGCAGCAATCTTCATAAGAGTCAAACTATGGTGAGAGCCCAGATGTCTATCAACAGATGAGTAGATAATGAAGATGTGGTACATATAGACAATGGACTACTACTCAGCCATAGGGGGGAAAAAAAAGAAATCTTGCATTTTGCAATGACATGGATAGAATTAGAGGATTTTATGCTAAGCAAAATAAGTCAATCAGACCAAGATAATTGTCATATGATCTCACTTATATGTGGAATTTAAGGAAAAAAAAAACAGGATCATAGAGGAAGGGAGGGAAAAATACAACAAAACAAAATCAGAGAGGGAGACAAACCATAAGAGACTCCTAATGATAAGAAACAAACAATATCTCTGGAGGGGAGGAGGTTGAGGGATGGGATAACTGGGTGATGGGCATTAAGGATGGCATGAAATGTAAGGAGCACTGGGTATTATATAAGACTGAGGAATCACTGACCTCTACTTTTGAAACCAATAATACATTATATGTTAATTGAGTTTAAATAAAAAATATATATATAATTCTGAATCCTACAAAACAGGAAACTAAATTTGAATCATCTGGGGGCCTACAGTTGGTAAAATCTTCTGACAATGTCTGTGGGATCAGTGTTAAACAAAGAAGCTCTGAGTGCCAGGGAGGGGTCTAGGACACATTTCTGGAGATTACTATGATTGTTCTGAGGAACGATTCATTTGACTGATGATATACAGGCATACTTGCAGAAAAATTCTTCCCTTGAGCTCAGAGAAATGGCTATGCTGATATTTCTGTGACCTATGGATGAATTAATAACTATATAGTAATTGTTAAAAAAAAAAAAAAGGTAAATTAGACCCCCCAAAAATTGGTTTGGCCATCTGGAGAACTTTTCTTGGTGGTTTGTGAATATGTAATGGATTTCAGAAAGTCATCTTTTAATTAGTATGCTTCCAGCTGCATGTACCTCAAAAACCTAAATCAAACTGGTTCCCCTAAAAAGGAACTTTTTTGCTCATATAAATGAATGTCTGGAGGTAAGCTAGGCTTATGCCTTGACTTAATACAATGACTCCAGCCCCATTCCCCTGTATTGTTGTAAATTCTTCTCTCCTCCATGAGGACTTCACCCTTAGATTGGCAGAAGTGGTTACAACCATTCTGACCTCACATCCTTACTACTTCCATGGTTCCCTCTAAAAAGTGGGGAAACTTCTCCCCTGAAGTGTCCCTCCCTCAAATCTCCCTTAATGTCCCATTTGCCCAAATTGGAATATGCACAAATTCTCGGACCAATCCCTCTAGCTGAGGAAATGGCATGCCAGCTTAAGTCTGGCATCCTAAAAAAGCCACTGGCTCTGGCTTGGGAATAAGGCTTTACTGTGATTTTCTTAGACTAATTAGGGCTCATCCTTCTAGTTGAGGTCAGTGCCCCAAACCTCCTGCCTGCTGTGAAATGGATGACTCAACCCCTACATCCAATACAAGGTCCAACACAAACCTCATTAAGGAATAGACAACCTACAGTGTAAACTAATAAAGACAAACAGTAATTTAGAATGTTATAACATGAAGAATGTCACAAGGGATGTTTTTGATAATAGATATTTCCAAAAGAAAAATACTGCCTAAAGAGAATTGGGAGACTGTTAGTGTGTCTGAGTCTAACAGTGACCAAGGAAAATTATGTTGTGATTCTAGAAGATGGATTCCAGTAATTTAGGCAGAAATAACCGTAGGGCAGAGAAGGATTAACTTCAAGTTATATTAGCCTGAGGAGACTTCCCTTGGGCAAAACCTAATCTCTTTGCTGTAAATCCAATGTTCACCAAGCAAACTTCTGAAATATTATTTCTCCTTCTGAGTGACTGACCCTCACAGAAAGGGAGTGCCTGTTGAGGAAATGCTTCTCATTTAAAAAATCAGTTCTATTTCCCATGGTAAGTGGGTACTGTGGCTTATAAGTCATTCTCTTTTGTATTTTGTTAGTGAGATTCTATCCTGCAGAGCCTGATTACCCTGACAAAATAACAGAAGTGAGATCTCAAAAAGGAAAAGCTGAGGGCCAGACCCAGGACTACAATGTCTCCATCAAGGTGTAATCCCCACAAGGCCTGGCCTACATCTGCCCCTAACATCTCCCTTATATGGGAACTCTAATATCTGAGTGACCCACCAAAAATCCACCAAGCAGTCCTCTGTCCTTTAATTGAACAGAGGGCTCTGAGATAGGGACTTAAGTATAGAGGTTATGAGCCAAGTCTTCAGAATAAATGAGATCTGGATTTACCTTTTGGCTCCTCCTACCAACTATATGACCTTGAGCAAGTCATTTAACCTCTAAGACCCAGTAGTCTCAATTATGGATGGTGACTATTTCAGAGTTGTTAATATGATTAAAAGAGATAAAATTCACAAAGTGCCTGGTGCATGATTAATAGGTTTTGTTATTGCTGCTTTTTTAAGTATTGTAGCCCTTGTGTCAATATTATGACCTCTGGATTTGACTAAAAGGTATATGCAAACCTTACTCAATACAATGCTCCACAATAAAAGTTCACTAAATGTGGCTGACTGACCTAACTAGAGAAAATGGGAGAGAAATGTAATCTGAGACATCAAAGTAATTTGTAACTTCACATCTTGACCCAGATTAAATCAGTGTGAAGCCCCAGTATGGATAAAGTCTAATTGTTGTCTGCTTCCTAATCAACCGGTATTAAAGTATCTATCTTATTTATTTCTGAATTCTTTTTTTAAAAACAACTAGAAAATACCACAGAACATTAATTTAAAAGAATAATCTGGAGACTGTGTTATATGAGGAATAAAGAAATTAGAGTATATTTAACCTAGAAACCAAGAAAAAAGTGGGAAATGTCAGTCAGCCTTCCTCAAAGATTTGAAAGACTGTCATGTAGAAGAGGGAATAGAGAAAGTGTATGTACTTTTTACTTGTCTGTCTTCCTCATTAGACTAGCAAATTTGAGAGAAGAGAATGCATTTCATCAATTACTGCATTCCCAGAAATTTGCTTGGTTCTGGCAACATAAGTACTCAATATGTGTTTGTTGACTGAATGAGAAGATAGATGGATGAGATAATGGATGATGGGATAGAGAGAGGGACAGATGGATAAGATATTTAAATCATTATAAGATATTAATGTCAGAATGAACATTAAAGAAAAGGAAGCTAAGGCTCTAAAATAATAAAGGATTTTCTCAAGGTTACTCAGGTGATTTGTAGGAATGCTGACTACACCACAGCAGCCATGATATCTAGTGCAGCATTCTTTCTACTTTGTATCCTTTCAACTTCCTTTTATTCAAATCTGGTAGAACTAAGAGTATGGTGATGAAAATATAATCCTGGTGTAGGGCTCTGTTGTGGGTTGAATTACTACCCCCACACCATGCTTATATGTGTAAATACTAACCTCTACTACTTCAGAATGCAGCTGCATTTTTAGATAGGGCCTTTAAAGAGGTAATTAAGTTCAAAAGACTAAAGATGGCTCTAATCCAACATGATTGATGCCCTCATAAGAGGAAATTAGAACACAGATACATAAAGAGGTAAGACCATGTGAAGACTATTCAAGCTAACAAGAGGGAGTGAGTAAAAGGGGTAAAGGTGGTCAAAGGTACAAACTTCCACTTATAAGATAAAGTAAGTTCTGAAGATATAATGTACAGCATGGTGATCACAGTTAATAAACTGTATTGTATATTTTAAAAAGCTGCTAAGAGAATAATCTTAAAAGTCCTCATTATAAGAAAATAATTGTAATTACATGAAGTGATGGAGGTTGACTAAACTTATTATGGTGATCATTTATCAATACATACATATATCAAATCACTATATTATATACCTAAAACTAATACAATGTTGCATATCAATCATATCTCAATAAAACTGGAGGAAAAAGAAATAATTTTGTCACATACATATCTGTAATTATCTCTTCCTGCATCTCATTGCCTCTCTAAATGAGAACACAGAGATATACACACGCATGCATATAACAAGCAGTCATCAAGCAATCATGATAAATCTTTTAAAACTAAATAAATAGATGATTGATGATTCTACTCCATTCTAGAGCCATCAAAACTCTACAGGATATTATTTTTTTGATATGCACAAGCTTTTTTAGGTCCTCAGTAAGGTTACTGTAATATTTTTTGCACCCTAAGGAAAATTGAAACTCAACTTATAAGTCAGAAATCTGACCTTTATATATTCATCTTCAGCATCTATACCAATTTAATTCATAAATTTTCTTTTAAAAATGAGAGTGGTCCACAGAAGAAAAAGTCCTGCTGATACCTTTATCTTGGATTTCTAGACTCCAGAACTGTGAAGAAATAAATTTCTGTTAAGCCACCCAGTCTGTGATATACTTTGTATGGCAACCATAGCAAACTCAAGGCCCTTTCCTCATGTAAGTTCAATCTATTTAATTCATCAGTTTTATATTACAGCACTGAAGAATGTACTTTGCTTGCTTTACATATAGAGGCTTAGAGCTACTGCTGCCACAGACATTATAGATACTTTGGTATGTCCTCATTACAACACTGCATCTCTGTCACTTAACTCTCAAAATAATCCCTGTAACATCAAGATAACTTAGGACTTATACAAAACTTAGACTGATTTAGTGACCCATTTAAAGACACAAAACTAATATGTGGTACAATAGCCAAACTATGGAAAGAGCCCAGATGTCCATCAACAGATGAATGATAAAGAAAATGTGGTATAGATAGATAGATAGATGGACAGATTATTATGGAATAATATATATAATATGTATTATATATATATATATATATATATACACATATATAATGGAATAATAGCCATCTAAAAGAATGAAATCTTGCCATTTGCAATGACATGGATGGAACTAGAGGATATTATGCTAAGAGAAATAAGTCAGTCCGAGCAAGGCAAATACCATACGATTTCACTCATATGTGGAATTTAAGAAACAAAATAGATTAACATAGGGGAAGATAAGTAAAAATAAGATAAAAATAGAGGAAGGCAAACCATAGGAGATTCTTAACTGTAGGGATCAACTGAAGGTTGCTGGAGGGGCAGTGGGGGGGAGGATGGGATAATTGGGTGATGGGCATTAAGGAGGGCACCTTATGTACTGAGCACTGGGTGTTATATGCAACTGATAAATCACTAAATTCTACCCCCTGAAATTAATAATATACTATATGTTAACTAAATTGAAATTAAATTTAAAGAATTTTTTTTCAAAAACTAGTATGTGACAAAGCCACACAATTCAAAGGCAAGTCTTCAGAACCCCTCACTCTAAGAATAGCAGCAAATGCTTATCAAGCACATACTATGTTCCAGCACTATGCTACGTGCTTTACATTCATTACCTTTTTAGTCCCTATAACAAACACATGAGCTAAGTGCTATCCTCAATCTCCATTCTGTAGATAAGCGAATTGAGAATCTAAGTAACTTTCCCATGATCAGATATATATAAGTGGTAAGCTTGAGCTTTGAATCCAAGCCACCTCCTTCCAGAGCCTGTATATTTAACCACTGCACTTTACCACCTCTAATTCATATCAGTCTTCTCTTCATGAACCTCCTCCACATGTCGGCCTGGCATAATGCTTGCTCTCTTCAGCAAATGCCCAGCTGTTGCTAAAATATCTATCTTCCATGCCTCCTACTTTGAGAGCAGGTGCACAGGGCCCACCTCTGGAGTAAAGAACTCCTTGCCTTCTAAATGCAGTGAGTGACCTGGGGCTTGACATTTGATGTCAATGACTGACAGTCTCCAATTAAACCATTTTAGAGGCAGGAGGGGTTTGATACTACTGTATTTTTTTCAGTCTGAGCATTCGGTGGCTTTCCTCCTTGATTCGGGATCACAGCCAATGTAAAAACTGAAATCCTTTCTGACAACGTTTGCTGAATTGCCACAGTGTATTAGTCCAGATCCCCGTGGACTGCCTTTCTCTTTGTGCCAGCTTGTCACAGTAGCAGCAGCAAGGAGAGTGACCTAGTGCTTTTAGTCTAGACATATAGTCATCAGAGGCCCTCAGGTCTCCGGGCAAATTTACAAGCTTTTGAGACAAGGGCTTGTCTGATAACAAAACCAACACCTGATAATTGACACCATAAAGATAGAGAGAGAGCTCTGCAAAGAAATGTAGAATTGACAGTCTTCTCAGCATGTCATACTATTTCACCCTGTCTACTTTTGTTTGGTTTGATATCAGCCTCATATCCAGAGCCCTCTTTCTAAAAGATGTAGATTCTCCTCTTTGGCTCCAGAAGTGCCCTCACAGGACTCTCCCCCAAACACAAAAAGGTGTGCTCCCTTCCTCCTTTTCTCCACTGCCTTTTGGAACTATAGCTGATCACATCAGCAACCCCTACAAGGCTGGTAGGAAGATCCTGCAGGTCTCCCCACCAAGACTCACCATACTCAGAACAAACATGTCTAGGAAAAGATCTGCAAAAGGAACTGGCAGTCAAATATGCATCTCTGCTTCTGAGATCTGTATGTCCAGATTTCCATTTAGGGACAGAACGGACTGCTACAAAGGGGGAAGGGATGGAGTAGGGCATGAACACGAGTTTAATAAATGAGTTTAATATTCTACTTCCCAAAATAAGCAAACCAAAGCTAAATGAAACTCAAGATTCCGTCTCTCTGTGTCTGTCTGTCTGTCTCTCTCACACACACACACGTACACACACACACATACACAGCCTCTGAAACCACTCATTTTATTTATGGAGTTCCTGGAATGCCGGATGATGTGGCAAGGTGTGAATTCCTTATAAAACGCAAGCAGCATGTGCAAGAAACAGTTGCAGACCATTCTATCCAGTCACTCTGGCTGCACTGCAAGCCCGGGCTCGAGAACTAAAAATCTATCTCAGATAATTGACATTTATTTGATTGAAACAGCAGGGTGCCCTCCATCACCATGGGAGGAGACCATATGGAAGAACAGTGCGAGTGGAGATAATGTTTGTCTACTGAGTGTGCCAATGTGTTTAGAGATTATTCACAGGGCTCTGGGGACTCCAGTATGATAATGTTTCAGCCAAATTAGAATCAGATTAATTGCTCTAATCTAATGGAAAGACAATGTTTATCAAATTATTGCTCTTTTCACCACATGATATTGCAGTGTCATTATTCTTTGGGTTTAAGAAAGGAAATGAAAAGACTCTTGTAGCACATCTGCTCAAGAGTTATATGATAGTGCTTTTCCCACTACACACAGGACTGTAATGCAGTTGGCAATTCTGTGAAGTAACCAATAAATTAAAGTTAAAGATCTGTAGTGGATAAATCTGCTGGAGTCCTATGATATCAGTTCATATTTTGATAAGACAATCTAAAGTCAATTAGCTTTTTCCAGATTTGAGAGATTTTGTTCTTCATATTATATAAGGAGTGTTTTCTTCCATAAATGGGGAAGTGCTTTTTTGAAAAACCCTAAGAGGCACTTACAACAAAAGTCTAACACTCCTTTTTAAAATATCAAAAGCAGCCCAATTTCTCAACACCCATAGAGGAAATGGGGCTCTCATCAACTCCTAGCTTGTAACTCTCTATGGATGTGGAGGAGAGGGTACAATCATCTATGGCCCTAAATCACAAAGGACCATCAACCCTTCAGTACTAAAGGAGTTGCCCATCTTATTGTCTCACTATGGCCCATCATTTGCATCCCTGGGAATTCTTAGAGGCTTCAAACATCAATCAGGGGTCACTTCAGAGAGTTAGAGAGAGTCACACATGAACCAGGGGCCTCAAAGAAAGGCATTGGTGATCAGTCAGTGCTTCCCAACACCTCGTAGGCTGCACGCCCAGCTCCAACAGGGAATTTGGGAGGAGTTACAGAAGGATTTTTCTGCCATCCATATCTCCATAGGGGACCATGTTGGTCCCTGCAGAGCAGAGAGGAAGGATCAAGTGGCACAATTTGTATGTTCACTCTTGTGTGCACTCTGATTATTTCAAAATAATAGCAGCACAAAGCTCTCAAATGTTCATGAAGGCTGTAGGGAGGTAACTGTCAGGTTTCTGCTGGGCCATGTGCCAAGTCCAATCCATTGCCTTTTCTTTTGGAGCTAGTGCCCTTTGCAGAAGGATCTTAGCAAATGGGACCAGACAGGGCAAAAGATGGAGAATATTTTCTTTATCAGTAATTCTACATTTATGTGATACTTCTAATAAGAGGCAGAAATCTTAACTTCACCTCCCTTTTGTGGTTGGCTCATCCTATTTAGTGCTCACAAAACACTGATATAATTAAGATTGAGGTCCTTTTAGTTATCTATCTCCCTTCCCAAAATAGTTTGTTATACTCTCCAATTCAAAATGATACAATCATAAAATGATATAATCACAAGGGCTGAACCAAGATTCAGGTTGAGATTTTAATTTATGCCATTGTTAACTTCTCACTCATATTAAAGTCATTCTTAGGACTTGAAAATTTTTTAAAAAGCATGATTAGACTATCACTACTGAATTGGTCTAAACAATGTTCCATATGTCATTATAGACCACATTTATGGGGTGTCAAGACAAGGTTAGATATATGTGAATAGAGTCAATTGCTCTCTGATCTGTCCAAGCTCAAACCTCGCTGTGATTTTCATGTTCCTGCCTCAACAATGGGTTTCCCTGGGTTAAAAGGAGTTATTCTTGAGAAATAAATGAAGAATATAGTAGTTGTATTGATGCCTATGAAAACAATGTATGTTTTCCAAGACAAAGCACAGAGCTGTAGATCTTCATTAATTACAATGTACTGGAACAAAAGCAAATGCAACCACTATAATTAACAATGCAATGCCTATAACCCCTGTCTAAATGCTTTCATTTCACTATAATTTAACAGTAAGAGCCTGAGAAATTATTTTAATCCTTATTTTTGCAATTCATTTTGAAAAGGTTGTGGGACTCAGTCTGAAGCATATTCATACATTCATTTACATTTTTATTTTAAATGCCTTCATTATCAAACTTCTTTAAACCCTACCCTATCATTTAGAACTGAATTCCAAAACTTTTATTGTAAACCAAGTATTTGTAGTAACATCTGTGGGATTCACAAAAATATTGTTAATATGATGGGTATATATTTTATCTCTTAGGTGGGAAAAATAATTTCACTCCTAACTGGACCAAAGGAATTACTGCAGCAATATATTCAAGTAGTCATCAGTTTGGATCAACTTATAAAAAACATGGAAGAACAAGTTGCCAATGCACAAATATTTATCTAATGCTTATAATGTATACATGGCTAAGACATTTAAGAAGTCACCCTGGCTCACAAGTTAGAAAGGTAAAATAAATAATGAAAGTAATGAAAAAATTTAGAGAATAGTTAGTTATATGTTGATTTAAGTAGTTCTGACAGTCACCACAATAGCAACTCAAGGAAGAGAAAATCAATGTTAGAAAAAGTGAAAAAATACCTTTATAGAGAAAGTAGCACTGACACTACCTTAACAGCTAAATATGATTCCAATGGATGAAGAGTAAAAAGAATAACAAAAGCAAAGTACAAGGAAGAGAAAGAGTGAAAAGCCCACTTGCTGACAGAGGAAATACTTAATAATAATCAAGAAATACATTGAAAAAATAGTGGGAGAGAATAGTCCGTAGGAAATGTCAAAAGTCAAAAACAAGCAAATGGACCTAACTTGGTACAGTAGGTCCTCATTGTTGGAAGCAATGAGGGAGAGTGATTGATAGCTGTGGGAACTTGGTAGCTAGATTATTTGAAGTAAAGAGACCCTGGGATTAAAGAGGTAAAACAGGGAGTCAACAAGATTAGGACTTCAACAGTGGACTTCCACGGAATGGTGGAGTAGGAAGATCCTAAACCTAAACCACAATTTATCCCACAGAAACACCTAGATAACACCCATATCAGCATACATAATCCAGAAAAGAAAACAACCTGAAAATTGACAGAACAGACTCTCCACAGCTAAATGTAGAGAAAAGGCCATGTCAAAAAGGGTAGGAAGGGCAGAGACATAGTTGAGAACCAGGCTAAACCTCAGGAAAGTCTGCAGAGTGGGGGGACACTGAAGGCACAAAAAACGGAGAGGAACAAATGCCACACCAGGCACCCCAGATAGTGAGGACCTGGAATGAGATGAATCCCCATAACATTTGCTTTGAAAACCAAAGGAGTTTTACTTCACGAGTTCCTCACAATCAGTGGGGCTTAACACCTGGAACTTTAAGAATTGGTACACTCCAATATGAGAGAGCCAGCAGGGCAGGCTCTCTTAAAGAGACAACATAACAAACTGGACCACTAGGATACAGCACAGAAGCAGCAGTTTGAAAACACCTAGTATATATGGCAGGGAGATTTATGTACTAATCTCTGAGCATGTGCTGGAGGGGAAGGATTTTTGGAAGACTTCTCCAAGAACAAAAGAGCCTGCTGTGCCATTTCTCTTCTTGTCCCCCCTAGTCTAGATACATAGACATGTGTGGGAATCAGCACAGCACAAATACTCTTCACCTAGGTTGCTAGCAGCACCATCTACCCCTCACAATCTTCTGCAGAGTCACCTTCCCCAACCTGCCCTCCACAAGAGTTCTCCAGAGTTGCTCCAGGTCTTCTCCCACAGCAGAACAGCACAAACCTTGCCAACACCCCACACCATATTCTCCTGCCAACCTGTCCTCTCCACACTAGGCAGGTGTCCATCCAAAGCAGCACCACAAGTGTGGCAGTGTGCAAACAGCCCCAACAGGGGTTAGCACCACTCCAAAGTGACTCCTGTCTCAGGGAGAGGGGAAGGTAACCACATCTACCAGTTCAACTGTGGCCCCAGCAATGAACTAGGGGTAGATATCTGGTCTGACTTCAGGTTCTGTCCACTAATGAAAGTTTCTCAGGGGACAACACACAGAGTGCACTCTGCAGTTCTGAGTAACTGCAGTTCTAGCAAATGCCTGGTCTGAACCAACTAAAGCCCAAGGTGGCCGCAAACTCACCAAAAATAACTCAGGAACCAAACCCTGCACACAACAGGCAAAGAGGGCCATTGCAGACAATTGGACTGAAGGCAAATGCTGCTCAGCCACAGCAGTAGGGTACACATAACACTCATAAGAGATACCCCTGAAGCACCAGGTTCTAGTGAATGGGGAACACTACAATGCAGGGCACCACAGGACCTCTTCTTCATAAGGCCACTACTTTCAAAAGCATGGGATGTAACTGATTCTCCCAACACATAGAAACAGACACAGAGAATTAGAAAAAGTGAGGAAACAGGAATATGTCCCAAATGAAAGCACAGGACAGAGAGAAACAAATCAAGAAACAGACTCTTAATTATAGAGAACAAACTGATGTTTACCAGAGGGGACGGAGTGAAGGGAAGGGTTAAATAGATGATGGGGATTAAGGAATGCCCTTGTCCTGATGAGCACTGGGTGATGTATAGAAGTGTTGAATCACTATATTGTACACGTGAAATTAATATAACACTGTATGTCAACTAACTGGAATTAAAATAAAAACTTAAAATTTAAAAAAGTAAGAAAGAAAGAACAGGACAAAATCACAGTAAGATGATAAACACATAAAAGTAATATCCTTAATAGAGACTTAAAGTAACGGTCATAAAGATACTCACTTGACTTGAGAAAAGAGTAGAGGATCTCAGTGAGAGCCTCAATAAGAAGCTAGATAGAAAATATAAAAAGAGGGACCCCTGGGTGCTCAGTGGTTTAGCCCTTGCCTTCGGCCTAGGGCATGATCCTGGAGTCCTGGAATTGAGTCCCACATCAGGCTCCCTGCATGCAGCCTACTTCTCCTTCTGCCTGTGTCTCTGCCTCTCTCTCTCTGTGTCTCTCATGAATAAATAAATAAAATCTTTTATTAAAAAAAGAAAAAGAAAATATAGAAACAGAAAAATATTTTTTAAAAAAGAACTAATCAGAGATGAAGAACTCAACAGCTGAAATTAAAAATACACTGGAGGGAGTAAACAGTAGACTAGAGGAAGCAGAAGAGCACATCAGTGACTGGTGGATAGAGTAATGGAAAGCAATCAAGCTGAACAGGAGAAAAAATAATAATAAATGAGACTAGATTAAGAGAATTCAGAAACACTATCAAGCATAATAACATTCAAATTATAGAGACCTCAGAAGAAAAAGAGAGAGTAAAGGGGGAAGATATTTTATTTGAAGAAATACTAGCTGAAAAATTTCTGAATCTGAGGAATAAAACAGAATTCTAAATTCAGGAACCAGAGCACCCCCAACAAAATCAACCTAAGTAGGTCCTCACCAAGACACACAGTGATAAAGAGAGAATTTTAAAACCAGAAAGAGAAAGGAAAACAGTTACATACAAGGGAAACATCATAAGGTTATCAGCTGACTTTGCAGGCCAGAAGGGAGTATCATGATATATTCAAAACACCTGCAGCCAAGAATACTTTACCCAGCAAGACTATTATTCAGAATAGGAGAGATACAGTTTCCCAGACAAAAAAAAAAAGTTAAATTCATCACCACTAAATCAGCCTTATAAGAAAAGTTAGAAAGGATTCTTTTAGTGGAAAGGAAAGAGTGTAAGCAGGAGTAAAAAAAAAAAGTAGGAACAACAAAAGCAATAAAATTAAGCATATGTATAAAAAGAGCAGTTAAGGGATTCAGAAAATAAAAGGTTTAATGTAAAGTACAACACCACCTACCTAAGATGTGTGTGTGGGAGTAAAACTAGCACTTTTAGAATGGGTTCAAACTGAAGCAACCATCAGGTTAGCATAGACTACTATATGCCTAAGATGTTATCTATATATGTATATCAAATGGTAATCACAAATCAAAACCCATTAATAGATATGCAAAAAATAAAGAGAAAGGTATCCAAAACAGTGAGAGGAGAGTAAGAGAAGAAAGGAATAGAGAAGGACTAAAAAACAACCATAGGGGATCACTGGGTGGCGCAGCGGTTTGGCGCCTGCCTTTGGCCCAGGGCGCAATCCTGGAGACCCGGGATCGAGTCCCACGTCGGGCTCCCGGTGCATGGAGCCTGCTTCTCCCCCTGCCTGTGTCTCTGCCTCTCTCTCTCTCTCTCTCTCTCTCTCTGTGACTATCATAAATAAATTTTAAAAAAAATTAAAAAACAACCGTAAAACCAGTAACAAAATGGCAATAAGTACACACCTATCAATAATTACTTTGAATATAAATGAATTGCTACAATCAAAAGACAAAGGTGACAGAATGGTTAAAAAATAAGACCCATATATAAACTGACTACAAGAGACTCATTTTAGATCTAAAGACATGCAAATTAAAAGTGAATGGATCGAAAAGCATTTATCATGCAAATGGAAGTGAAAAGAAAGACAGAGTAGCAACACATATATTGGACAAAAGAGACTTTAAAACAAAGACTGTAACAAGAGAAAAAGAAGGACACCACATAATCATAAAGGGAACAATCCAACAAGAAGATATAACAATTATAAATATGCACCCAACTTGGGAGCACCCAAATACATAAAACAGTTAATAATAAACATAAAGGAAGTTATCAATAGTAATACAATAATAGGAGATTTTAACACCACTTACATCAATGGACAGATCACCCAAACTCAACAAGGAAAGAATTGCTTTGAATGACACATTGGACCAGATGGCTCTAACAGATTCATTCAGAATTTTCCATCTTAAAACAGCAGAATACACATTCTTTTAAAGCACACACAGAACATTCTCCAGAATAGATTACCTGTTAAGCCACAAAAAAATCTCAGCAAATTCAAAAAGATTGAAGTCATAACATGCATCTTTTTTGAACACAACACTATGAAACTAAAAATCAGCCACAAGAAAAAAATCTAGAAAGAACATAAATAGATGAAAGTTAAACAACATGCTACTTAACAATGAATGGATCAGCCAAGAAATCAAGGAAGAAATAAAAAAATACATAAAGATAAATGAAAATGAAAACACAACTGCCCAAAATATTTGAGATGCAGCAAATGTGATTCTAAGAGGGAAGTTTATAGCTATGCAGGCCTATCTCAAGAAACAAACAAACAAAAAAAAGTCTCAAATAAACAATTTAACAAAACCTAAAAGAGTTAGAAAAGAACAAAGTCCAAATCCAGTAGAAAGAAGGCAATAATAAGGATTAGATTGGAATGAAAAAACAATAGAACATGTCAAAGAAACTAGGAGCTGGTTCTTTGGGAAAAAATCAACAAAATTGATAAACTTTTAGCAAGACTCATCAAAAGAAACAGAAGACTCAAATAAACAAAATCAGAAACAAAAGAGGAGAAGAAACAACTAACACCACAGAAATACAAAAAAAATTATAAATAGAATATTATGAAAGATTATATGCCAACAAACTGGATAACCTAGAAGAAATAGATAAATTTCTAGGAACATATAACCTTCCAAAACTGAATCAGGAAGAAACAGAATATTTGAACAGATTGCCAGCAATGAAATTGAATCAATAATCAAAAAACTCCCAACAAACAAAAGCCCAGGAAAAGATGACTTCACAGGTAAATTTTACCAAATATTTAAAAAGAGTTAATGTCTAATCTTCTCAAACTATTCCAAAAAAATAAAAAAGGAAGGATATATTCCAAATTCATTCTATGAGGTCAGCATTACCCTGACATCAAAACCAGATAAAGATACCACAAAAAAAAGAGAACTACAGGCGATATCTCTGATAAACAGAGATACAAAAATCCTCAACAAACTATTAGCAAACCAAATCAAACTATATATATATATTTTTTTTTTAAATCATTCACCAGGATTAAGTGGGATTTATTCCCAGGATGCAAGAGTGATTCAGTACTCACAAACCAATTAATGTCATACATCACAACAATAAGAGAAAGAATAAAAACCACATGACCATTTCAATAGATACAAAAAAAAAAAAACATTTAGGGACACTTACGTGGCTCAGTGGTTGAGCTTCTGCCTCTGGCTAAGGGCGCGATCACAGGGTCCCAGGATCAAGTCCCATATCAGGTTTTCTGCATGGAGCCTGCTTCTCCCTCTTCCTATGTCTCTGCCTCTCTTTCTCTGTGTCTCTCATGAATATATAAATAAATTCTTTAAAAAAAATTTAACCAAGTACAACACTCATTCCTGATAAAAATTCTCAACTACGTTCATTTAGAGGGAACATGCTTCAACATAATAAAGGCCATTTATGAAAAATCCATAGCTATAATCATATTCCATGGGGAAAAACTGAGAGCTTTTCCCATAAGGTCAGGAACAATACAAGGGTGTCCACTTTCATCACTTTTAATAATAGTAACCTTAGAAGTCCTAGCCACAGCAATCAGACAACAAAAAAGAATAAAGAAGCATTCAAATCCATAAGGAAGAAGTAAAACTTCCACTATTTGCAGATGACAAAATACTTTATGGAGATAACCCAAAAGACACTAGCAAAAAAATGCTAGAATTCATATATGAATTCAGTAAAGTTGTAGGATACAAAATAAACATACAGAAATCTGTGGCATTTCTATATACCAGTAATGAAACAGCAGAAAGAGAAATCAGGAAATCAAACCTATTTGCAATTGTACCCAAAACCATAAGACACCTGGGAATAAATCTAATGAAAGAGGTAGATGATCTATACTCTGAAAACTATAGAACACTAATGAAAGAAATTGAAGAGGACACAAAGAAATGGAAAAACATTTCATGCTCATGAGTTGGAAGAACAAATAACGTTTAAAATGACTGCACTATCCAAAGCAATCTACACATTTAATGCAACTACATCACAATACCACTGGCATTCTTCACAGAGCTAGAACAAACAATCCTAAAATTTGTATGGACACACAAAAGATCCTGAATAGCCAAAGCAATATTGAAAAAGAAAAGTAAAAAAAAAAAAAAAAAGAAAAGAAAAAGAAAAGTAAAGCTGAAGTTATCACAATTCCAGACTTCAAGTTATATTACAAAGCTGTAGTGATCAAGACAGTATGATATTGGCACAAAAATAGACACATAGGGACGCATGGGTGGCTCAGTGGTTGAGCATCTGCCTTCAGCTCAGGGTGTGATCCCAGAGTCCTGGGATCAAGTTCCATATCATGCTCCTTGCAGGGAGCCTGTTTCTCCTCCCTCTGCCTATGTCTCTGCCTCTCTCTCTCTGTATCTCTCATGAATAAATAAATAAAATCTTTAAAAAAAATAGACACATAAATCAAAGGAACAGAATAGAAAACCCAGAAATGGACCCAAATTATATGGTCAGCTAATCTTTGACAAAAGGAGAGAATATCCAATGGGAAAGAAGTCAATCTCTTCAAAAATGGTGTGGGGAAAACTGGACAGCAATATGCAAAAAAATGAAATTAGACCATACACAAAAATAAATTCAAGATGGATGAAAGACCTTAATGTGAGGCAGGAAACCATCAAAATTCTAGAGGGGAGTATAGGCAGCAATCTCTTTGATCTCAGCTATAGCAACTTCTTAGATATGTCTCTAGAGTCAAAGGAAACAATTGCAAAAATGAACCACTGGCACTTTATCAAAATTAAAAGCTTCTGCATACCAAAGGAAACAACTGACAAAACTAAAAGGCGATCTTCAGAATGGGAAAAGGTATTTACAAGTGACATATTGAATAAAGGGTTAAACGTAACCAAAATCTATAAAGAACTCATCAAACTCAAAACTCAGAAAACAAATAATCCAGTTAAGAAATTGACAAAAGACATGAATAGATATTTTTCCAAAGAAGACATCTTGATGGCTAACAGACACATGAAAAGATGCTCAACATCACTCATTATCAAGGAAATACAAATCAAAACTACAGTGAGATATCATCTCACACCTGTCAGAATGGCTAAAATTAACTAGGAAACAAGTATTGGTGAGGATGCAGAGAAAGGAGAACCCTCTTACACTTTTGGTGAGAACACAAACTGGTGCAGCCTCTGGGGAAACAGTATGGTGGTCCCTTGAAAAGTTAAAAATAGAACTACCCTATGATCCAACAATTGCACTACTAGATATTTACCCAAAGGATACAAAAGTACTGATTTGAAGGACACATGCACCCTGATATTTGTAACAGCATTATCAACAATAGTCAAGTTATGGAAAGAGTCCAACTCTCCATGTATTGATGGACTGATGAATGAATAAATAAGATGTGGTGTGTGTGTGTGTGTGTGTGTGTGTGATATAATGGAATATCATTCAGCCATCAAAAAGAATGAAAGCTTGCCATTTGTATTGATGTGAATGGAGCTAGAGTATATTATGCTAAGCGAAATAAGTCAGTCTGAGAAAGACAAATACCATATGGATTTCACTCACATGTGGAATTTAAGAAATGAAACAGATTAACATGTGGGAAAAAAGAGCAAGCAAACCATAATAGACTCCTAAGTACAGAGAACAAAGGGAGGGTTGCTGGAGGGGGGGTGGGTAGAGTGATGGGTTAAATGGGTGATGGATATTAAGAAGGGCACTTGCTGTGATGAGCACTGGGTGTTGTATGTAAGTGATGAATCACAAAATTTTGAAACTAATATTATACTGTATTTAACTAACTGGAATTTAAGCAAAAACTTAGAAATAAAAAAAAACAGAAATAAAGCAGATATAAGAACCCATTTTAGAAGTAAGCGAAAGCCTTTGATTTTCCTAATATTGCAGATGGTTGACAATGTGTAACTGTAGCAAGGGAAAAAACAAGATGACTAATGCAGATCTGAAAGCCATTCAACATAGAAGTGCTAGCTAAAGTCAAGAGATGTACATTGGGGAAAGCAGAGAACATGGCTTTGGCTTTCGCTTTACTTTGGCAAACAGGAACAGGAATGAGATTAAAGAGTGGTATAGTGCTAGCAAAGGATATAGCAAAGGAACTAGCAAAGGATATAGAAACTAGCAAAGGATATAGGAAAAGGGCAGGGAAAGAAAACAGGAAAGCACATTGCTATAGAAGTCAGCGAGAAGAGGGTTTTTTAAAAATCGGTAATCAGAATTATCAGATGTCTAAAGGAGTCAAAGTGGATAAGAACTGAGAAAAGTTCATAGATCTGGAAAGAAAGAAATCATGAGTAATCTTTGAGAAACTTAATGTACTGGGATAATACAAATATAAAACAGATATCAAGTGATTTCGTGTTAAGATGTCATGGAAAAGAATTATCTGGGCAGAAGAGAAACAAAGAGAAATGGTAAGTAATGATGTCTTAGTGTACAAAGCAGGCTATAATCAGAGCTAAGAATCTGCTGACTTTGATTTCAAATGTAGAATGAGAGGGGAAGGGGGAGGGTGAGCAATGAGACACTTATGTCAAAAAAATGAAAACCTAGAGTTCAAGATCTCAGTGGTTTCATTTTGTTAAAATTGATCAGGGATCACAGTAAAATCCTGAGGAGTAGACAATAATAGAAAACACGAGGACTGCAGGAATAGGTAAGAATTTGCCCTAACCTCATGTTTCCTGGGCTAATTGGCTATGTTTAATACAAGTACTATGTCTGTGCAAGGTACTATATTGTCTGTCTGTGAAAGAAGCAAAAGTGATGGCCACATGGAGGCTACCCAGTATACTCCCTATGTTCCTTCCTCCAGCCTTTAGAACCTGTTCTCAGTAACACAGACAAAAGCCACAGAGTTTGATGCCACACTACTTAACCGATGGCTTCATGGGAGGAAATACGCTGGTTTGGGAGAACTGGCAGGGCAGAGGGAATGAAAGTAAAGAACTACTGAAGGTATCTAACAATCTGATACACAGATAGTGGTTTGTGAGCTCTCTCCAAAACATTGCTGGGACAGGGTCAGGTTGGGGGAAGATCAGAATAAAAATAGTCATTTATTATCCATTGAGAGATGTTTAGTTGTTAACTACCCTAGGCCAACATTTCCAGAAGAGGCTTCCATTAAAAGTTAGTTCAATTTGACATTAATAGAAAAAAGTTCCAAGGTCAGACAATTTTAAGAACCACTAAATTAAATAAAGTTGAATGGGTTTCTTTACTGCAGGATTTCTCAGAGCCTTTAATATGTTAATGCTGTACTGTAAATCTCCAAGACAGATCCCTCATTTCCCAGATCTCTGTGGCCATAAAATACTTTTTTTTCATGGAGCTTCTAGAGGAGACAGTGAAAAGTCTGCAGTAGAGCCCATCAATAATAACTCTGGTGCTTGCAGTCTCACAGCTGGTGCCCTCATCTACCCTTGAGGGATGAAAATCAATAGGAATAGATCCAATACAAGCAGTGGGGAGTTTTTATTCTCTTCTTGGGACAGATATACAGGGTAATATCTGAGGACCTGCCAAAATATATCAGACTTCCTGATCACCACACATTCCTATGGATCCATGAAGGGGTGAAGGATCAGCAAAAAGAAGACTCAGGAAGCATTCTTGGAACAGATAGCAACTACACTACCACTCATCTAGCTGTGAACATTTTGGCACCCTTCACTCCTTCAAATCCTCACACAATCTTAGGAGATCCAGGATGAGAACTAATAATCCTATTTACAATTTTTTTAAAAAACAAAAACAACTGAAGTTCATAAAAGTTAAGATAATTTTTCAAGTTCATTAAGCTTGCAATTAGAAAAACTAGAACTCAAACCAAAGTCTTCTAATTTTGAGGGCAATGGTTTTCCACTACCCTAGGAAAACAAACAGCTTGAGGACACAATAGTGTTTTTTAAGTTTTTTACAAGTAACAGAATTTTGGAAGAGGAGAATATTGGTAATAGAATATTTTGCTTTGCAGATGATGGCAAAGGGTAGAAGTTTCCTCTCTGGGCCCTGGCATCAAATTCCAGAACAACATAACCTTGACTATTGATGGGTATTTTCTCAAGGAGAGGGAATAATTTGTTATCTAGAGACTAACAGATTAAGACTCAAAATAAAGAGAGATTTAAAAAAATGCAAATCAGTTGTTACATTAAGTTACTGCGATAACTTACTACAGTGGTAATAAGTAGTTACATTGAAGAATAGAAAGCATAAAAGAGGGACAAAAAAAAAAGGAACAATGTTGGAACCAACCAGTCATTCTCAAGATTGGTATCTCATTGTCTGAATACCAAGGCCCAGTGTATTGGATAATAAAGTATTTACCTATGAGAAGTTTAAAAGCTTATACATTTGTGGAAGACACAAAATTCAAAAGGATAACTGCTTAAAAGAATCATGATCTAAGAAGTTCTTGAGAAGCTAAAAAGGGATTACTACATCTAAAAAATAAAACCTAATAGGGAAAAATGTGATATATTGGGCTTCAGTCCAAAAGAATCAGCAAGTTCATGATAGGAATATGTATCTAAGTAGCAACCTGTATTAAAAAGAACAGTGGGGATGCCTAGGTGGCTCACAGGGTTAAGCAGTTGACTCTTGGTTTCAGATCAGGTCATGATTTTGCAGTTAGTGGGATCGAGGCCCCAGTTGGCCTCTGCACTCACCACAAAATCTGTTTCAGATTCTTTCTTCTTCCCCTCTTTCTCCAGCTGTCTGTGTGTGTGTGTGTGTGTCTCTCTCAAATAAAAAAATAAGATCTTTTTTAAAAATAAAATTTAAAAAATAACAATGGATTTTAGCTTATATAGTACATTCTGTGGGCATCAAAAGCACAATATTGGCCACAAAAAAAATTATAGAGTATATTTGTCACTGTAATTAACACTTTAAACTGCCAAAAATCTTACTGTTTAACATAATGAAATTGTATTTCACAGTCATGCTAAGTTTGATAATGGGTTGAATGGTTCTTCCGTACAGCTCTCAACAGTGTGGTGACTCAGGACTTAGGGCTGCTTCCATTGTGTGGCAATGTCATCTGAATCACACAACTCCTGAGGTGAGGCTTTAGGAGGCCTTGGATCAGACTTGGAGGTGGTTTATATCATTTCCATTCATATCCCATAGGGAATAATTAGTCACATGACCACATTTGGATGCACAGGGCAAGGAAATGTTCATAAATGTATATTTATTGCATGAGCACTATTGCATTTCTTGCAGAGCACTAACAATCTCTGTACATAAACTCTAAAATTGTGTATCAAAATATAGCATGTGGAATGAGAAAAGTAATTGTCAGTTTTCTCTGGGACTATGATCAGGCCTCACCTGGCACTCAGATACTCGGCTTTAGTCATGGGCCTCATATTCTAAAAAAGATTCCAAGATTCTAAAACACTGAACCATGTTCCAAGAAGGACAACAGAATAGTGAGGGCAGTCAAAGTATTATTGTTTGGGGAGTAGCTATAGGAAATAGAGATAGCTAATCTACTGATAGGTCCAAGGAGACACAGTAGCTGTCTTCCAGCATATAAATGACTGTCATTTAAAAGAAATGTTAAAGTTCTACTTCAAGGTCCCATGGGGTAGAATTTGGCAAGTTTTATAAAACTGATCTGGCCAAGGACAGAATGAATTGTGTCTGTATATCATTCTCCCTTTGCTAGAGATGTTCAAGCAGACCTTGAATCATCAGTTGCTTATTGCCCAGATACAGTTGATCTTCATTATTCATAGATTCTATATTTGTGAGTTTGCCTACTTACTAAAAGTTATTTGTAACCCCAAAATCAATATTGTTGTGCTTCTGCAGTAATTCACAGACATAAGCAGAGAAGCAAAAATTTGAGTTGCTCAACATGCACATTCCCAGCTGAGGTCAAACAAACAAGCTGGGACACCGCCTTCTTGTTTCAGCTCTCATATTATATTTTTTAAAGATTTTATTCATTTATTTGACAGGGAGAGATACAGAGAGAGCATGCACACAAGCAGAGGGAGAGGGAGAAGCAGGCTCCTGGCTGAACAGGGAGCCCAATGCAGGACTCAGTCCCAGGACGCCAGGATCATGACCTGAGCTAAAGGCAATCACTTAACTGCCTGAGTCACCCAGGTAAACCCTTGGATCTTGTATTATAAGCTAGACTGCTTCTGCAGTCTAGTTAATGACATATGTTTTTGACATTTGTGTGCTTTTTCTTGGTGATTTCACTGTTTAAAATAGCCCCCAAATGTAGTGCTGAAGCACTGTCTGGTATTCCTAAGGACAATAATGTTCCTTACAGAGAAAATAGGTGCATTAGATAATTTTCATTCAGACATGAGTTATCCAGGAGTTTAATATTAATGAGTCAATAGTATATATTAAATAAGGTATCTTTAAACAGAAACACATAAAACAAAGTTTATGTTTATCAGTTAATGAAATTACTGTGAATAGAGGCTCACAGGAACCTAACCCTTTATTTCACCTAGGAGCAATGGTTTAATAGTTACTAATTCAATGTTCATGATGACTGTATAGAACATAACTACCTCAAACAGTGAGAATTAACTTTAAGATTAAAAATAATAATAATTTAACTGACAATTACCTCACACTTACCAAGTAACAGGAACTACAGCAGGCACTCTATAAGGAGATCTTCTTTAATTTCTATAATAATCCCATGAAATCAGCAGTTTATCCCTTTAACAAATGAGAAAATAGAGACTTAGACTTATTATGTCCCAGAATTCAAACTCTGACAGCCTGACTCCAAAACTTGTAATCTTAATCCCTGCACTGTATGGAGTCTCACTACTTTTCTCATCCTGAGCTAGTAAGATGCTGTGACTTTTGCCTGAATCACAAACAACTCATTCCTGAATCCTTCAGTGTTTACTATCTCATTTCCTCATCTCCTTTTGTAAAAAAAAAAAAAAAAATCACATAATAATACTATGAGAGGTTATTTTTGCATTAGACATATATGAAAGCTGGGAGCCTATATACATTGCATTGCTTTCTAAGCCTCAGGAGTACAACACCCAACAGCCCTTCAATAGCTCTTTAGCGAGGAGACCAAGTGATGCTGCCAAATATCTCTCCTTGCAGACCAAAAGAAATAGCACTCATTGCTTACACCATAACATTATCTCCCTCTGCTCCTAGTCCTGCTGCTGCAGCCAGAAGGAAAAAGAAAGGGACTGAAATATAGCATATAAACCCTGCTTCCAGGTCCCTAAATCACTGAGGGCAGGGCTTTCCCTATGTCCTATTATTTCATTGTTCTGGGGACCCTGAGTAAGGGATAAATATGTAACCAGGACATTGAACAGGAAGGATTCATGAAATATAATTAGCTAGTATCTAAGCTGGTATCTATTTTTGCTTTCTATTAAATGTTTAAACTTTATTCAGTAAAGGAAAGTTCTTCTGTCCCTAGATGCAACCTTGGGCAGTGCCATACATTTTCAGTTGCAAAATGCCCCCAGAGATATTAGGTCACAAGAACAAGCTCAATTTGGCAATCAGAACATCTGATCCTATCTTTCCCTTCTTGTCCCTGCCTTATGCTTCCAAAACCTCATCTTACTCTAGTGCCACAGCTATTGTAGGGGAAGGCAAGAGAAGGAAGGGAAAAAGAAAGGTTTTATTTGATAACATTACAAGACAGCTTCACATCCTCTGCATCTGTTGAGTGCTTAAAGCACTTATTTTTGAGGCACATTTGAGAGTTCCTTGGGGATTCTCAAGCATTGTAATCCTCTGTTGCTACTTCTCAGACTCAGGCAATGCATCTTCAATCTGGCCGGTCACTGATTCCTTCTACAGCTGCAAAGACTCCATCAGTGACCAAAAGCTTGTTCTGTTTGTGAGGATGCCATCACTCCTGAAATTAGCACTATTGAACAAGACTAAAGATGACCACCACATCAACTCTCTCTCATGCATGATTCACAACATGAGAAATTCCTGCAAATTCAGGATATATAGGCTAATCCCAGTGTATCAGAAACAACTCACTCTTCCAGTGCCAAGGTAGCTGGGCAGCCCATCTATCATATTCCAAATTCCCCTTGCAAAAGACAGACATTTGTCCATGGTACCTGTCTAACTGCAGGGAACACACTTTAAAATCTCCAAGTAGTCTTGTTGAGGGCCAGAAGCAAGAGACAGGTATCTTCTGACCCTCTCCCTTGATAATAGAAGGGTAAAAACTCACAACTCATCCAGCACCTCTCTCCAAGGAAGTCCTTTACAAAAAATCCCCTGTCTACAAACAACAACTTTCTCAATTCTTTTCAATACTCAAAGTGAGTCAAGGATTGAAAAGTCATAAAACCAGGTTATAAACACCTACTTTGAAATTCCAAACAGATGCTCTGTCTCACAACTCATTCTGGTGTCTGATATTCATCATATCATGGTACCTTAGTTAAGATTCCAATTGAACATTTTGTATACATATATATTTCTTTCTCAAGAAAAAGACTTTTAACCATTCAAGAATTTGGAAGGCATGATTCTACGTGGATGCCATGTTGTAAGCCATTTGCAGCTACACAGAGTAGTCTTTAAATTTTTAAATTTGTTTTGTCTTCTAAACTCACACAATTACAGTAATTGGAAATAAAGCAATAAACTTTCTATATAAGTATTTCCTAAAGAGATAATGAAAATTCTTCTCTCAAAAGTAAACCTGCAGGCTTAACAAGGGATGAAGTCCCTTATGTATTGGGTACATGGTCTGCAAAATAAACTAGCACAGCACTTTTATCCAAAATGACTATTAAATTTCGCCTAGGTAGGTATTGTTTTGACAACTTCTATTTCTCAGGGACCAAATCCATTTTTTTCTCTCCTTGTTTCAAGGTCAGTGGTTAGTTCTTTATCTTCATATGCTTATATTAAAAAATTCATTAAGGCTTAAAAAGGGCATAACTCCTCAAGCAACTCTTAACCTAGAGTCATTTCTCATTTTTTAATTTTTCTTCCACTTTTTTTTAATATGGAGTCAGAGTTAATAATTCTTCCTCTTAAATCTTCAGTTTTAATAGGGTCACAAAAAGCATTTGCCCTGACTCCTGCAGAATACAACTATTCTTCTTTCTATATTGAGGTGCTTAAGTCACCTCAGTCCTCTCCTTGTATCTAAAGCATATTATTCTCCAACCTAAAGGGTAAAGCCCCTGGAGTTATCAAAGAACTTCAGGGGGCATCTAGATACTAATGAGACTGGACAAGATTTCATGAGGCTTAGAGTGGCTGCATATTATGAAGACGTTTGGATAGTATTATTTAAATCCAGCTAAGTTATTAATTTGAATATATAATATGTCTAGACACAAAGCCACAAAATATAATCCCAAAGATGAATTGAACTTGATCATGTCAACTGCCTCCCATTTAGTAGTTTGTGATTTGCTTTCCAGTACTCAGAGCAGTGGTCTCCAAAATAAGGTACATGAGCCCAGGGGATAAACAAGTTGAACCATCAGGGTGTGGAAGTAAAATGTTACAACTTCTATTTTTAAGTACCTAAAATATAAGAAAGTCATTAAGGATTTCTAATATTTAAAATATGAACTGATTTCCAGTATTTGACAGTGGAGCCCTCAATCATCGATTTACCAAAGCACTTTACATCACACTTCAATTTACATGTTTCACGCAAAATGGATTTACAGGTTTTATGGAATACTTTTATTAGAGTAACCATCACAAGCTGGACAAATGGTACATAGGTCTCTCAAAGAAGCTGTGGATAATCAGAAAATCACAAGACAAACATTTCTCCCATTCCCAGTTTGAACTCTGAGTCATACACAATAGGAGGTGAAAGCAAAAATGAGATCATCAGAACCATTACTGACATGCCTTAACTTACAAAACTAAGTACAAAATCTGTTTCTTCTAGGTAAATGGATGGTGTGAGAAAGAGAGAGGAAACAACTTCTTACCAGGAGAAATCTGGCTTTGGAGAAAGCATTTTGAAAACAAATGTTTAGAATATTTTCTTTCGTTATATGATTTTTTACTGGAAATGGCATGTATCATCTTTAAGAACTGTCATATTTAAACTCAATTTCCTGAACTGATTAAAAAATTCCAGGTGAACAGTTTCAGTGGAATGAACATATTGTGAACACGTTGTGTAAAATATGAAAACAAAGCACTCAAATTCATTTGCATATTGACAAGCAATTGACAGCAGGGAAGGTATAAACATACCAGATGAATTAAAAGAAAACTTTTGCATAATTGGTGGATAGTTTTGAAAAATAATTATCATAATTTGTAAGTGAAACCAACAATGTACTTCTTTCATTTGAATCCATGTATCTTTGTAAGTTATCATTTTCAACTGTGATACTGTTAAAACTGCATATTAAAGAAAGCTAATAAAATAAAATAAAATAAAATAAAATAAAGAAAGCTAATTTTGAAATGATAACTTCAAACAGCAGTATCAATGCTAAGCCAAGATTTTCAAATATAATTAAGTGTATTCATTAACATCACTCTCATTAAACATCACTATTACTATAAGACAGCCAAAAGGTATTATGAATCATCAATAACTAAAATGAAAACTATTCTAAATATTCATTTTATTTTCAGTTACCTTTTTTAAATTTTCATATTCGTACATTTTATAATGCATATGATATAGTACTAATTGTGTTACATGTAGATAATTTATGAAAAATAAATGTATTTAGAAGAAATGCTCAAATTATTTTGCTGATAGAGAAGATGTACAAGCAAAGCAGAAATCACAGGCTTGGGAGATAAAAGTTCAGGCTTCCAGATTTGTGACTAGTTCCTCTCATTCAAACTGCCTCCTTTCCTGTCAGTTTCCCCCCACTGTTCCCATGATCACCAGCACTATGTTTTGGACAATCTGACTAGCTATCTCCTAAACATACCAAGCTCCGTCATACCTTTGTGTCTCAGCCTAGAATATTTTGTCCTCTCTTGTCCATTACAGAATTCCAACTTTTTCTTTAAGATCTAGACCAGGTGTCACCTCTCCTACAGAAATTTGCTCTACTCCCCTAAGCATATGTCAGCAAAGACATCTAGTTTGTGGGAAAAGACAATAAGGGGGTGTGTGATGGTTTTGACTCTCAGTTCTGTCACTTGAAATCTAGATATGAGGAAGTTACTAAAACTTCATTGATCTTCAGTTTCCTCTTCTGTGAAATAGAGATTCTGCATAGCCTTATAGCAAGGGTTGCCAGACGTTTACTGTAGTAGGCCAGAGAATAAATACTTTTGGCTTTGCAGACAAAAGAGTCCATCTTGTGACTACTCAATGCTGCCCTCATAGCACAAAAGTTGGTATGGACAATACATAAACAAATTGGTATGGCTGTTTTCTAATAAAACATTACCGACAAAAATGTTAATGGACCAGATTTGGTTCATGGACTATAGTTTATTAATCTCTGCTTATAGAACTGAGGTAGAGATAAAAGGTTAACACAGAATGTAAGTGGATATTTAGTTTATTTTGTTCTGGGCCTGGGGAAACATCACTGTACAAAAACAGACACGATCCCTACAGTCATGTAGTAGGGGGGGAGATGGATATTAAACAATCACACAAGTTATATAAATAAACCTACCCCACCCACAACTCCCACCAAACCTCACATACTTAGACTTACATTGATCACTATCATCAAAAGCTTCCTCAGTTGCTTCTTTTATTTGTCATCCTTCTATGAAGAAAATATAGACGGTGGTATGAGAGTGTAAAGCATGCTCTGTGAAAATGACATTACGGTCTCAGAAATGAGTTACCTATGTAAAGGAAGAGAAGAAAGAGAGAAGTTCCAAGGCTTTGCATGTGCAAAGGCCCTGAGGAGGAAAACAGCTTGGTCCATTTTGCAAAACAAGAGGAAGGCAGAGTTGAGGGCAGGGGGAGAGTTCACAGATCAAGCTGGACAGATTCTAGGGATCAAGGGACCTCATAGGACATGTGAAGCTTTGGGGATTTAATTCTAAGTCACAAAAAGAAGCGTTGAGTATTCTTCAATAATCACATTTGTATACCCAACACATAGAAGTTAGTGTGATTACTGTTATGTAACTATTAATGAGGCAGCAAAAATATTATGTGAACCATTAACAACTAAAAACACCTTTGAAAGTAATCCCTCCTTCAAAATCTCCCCCAAAACCCCTTTTGATTGTGCTCTTTCGACTATTTGATTCAGGCCACTAAGAAAGTTGCTTCAGTCCCAAGTGAAATGTATGGCCCAAGATGGAGCATAGGACACTCTTTCTACTTCTGAGGACACAGCATGGCAGCAGTCAAAAGGAGTGTGCGTCACTCAGTGACTCATAGCCTCTAGAGAACGAGGAGCCTGACCCTGGCCCCTGTGCCATGGGCAGCACTAGTAGTGGCATTCTGTACCACATGACTTCACAAGTAAGCAGTAAAGCTCAAGTGGGGCCCAGCGCTAGGAACACAGAGTGCTGCATGTGAGCCCAGTGAGGCACCTTCCCTGTCCCCTCCAAACCAGGTATTTACAGAAACAATTGGCTAGGTCTGTGAAGTGGGGAACAAGGAGTCTTGCAGAAGCAGGTAAAATGCAAGCACATGAAAATGTGGTTAATTGTACCAGCTGTACTTCAGTTCTATTGGTGGGAAAAAAATAAATATTGGGGTTAAGGCATAGGAGGAGATCAAGAAAGAAAAGTAAATGGAAAAGATGAGAAAGAAAGGGAAAGGGATTAACAAACATAAACAGGAGGAGCGCTCATGGTCCTGTCTGCATGAGTGTTACTAAGAGGGAAGAAGAGTAACAGAGGGGACAGGACAGTGGCATGGTATACCAAAAAAGCAAAACCCCAAATGGGACCGAAACAGAAACTGAAAGGGGCAAATAAAGATGGGCAGACAGAGCCCAAGGGAGACAAAATAAGCTCAATATGTTTCTGAGATGCTTTTTTCAAGATAAATTTCTTTTGTCACTTCTTGCTGTTCACGAACATGAGTGAGTTGTTGCCTGTTATCACTGACCTTTATACTTCTGATTATCTACCCAGCAATTATCTAGTATTCCCCAGACTCTTAACTCTGCACTAGAGGAGAGATAGCCACAACAGGTCCCTGGGTGGAGGAAGAGGGGAGAGAACCTGCCGAAGAGAAAATTACCATCCTGCTACAGAACAATGATGCCTCATAGGCTTCCTGCCTGTGGTTCTAAAAAATAATAATCATACCATATATCTATTAAATTTAAAAAACACTCTCTCATTTGCAACACAGCAACTGCTTTCATCTACTTACCATCCTACAAACTTCTGGCAGATTTGGGCAAAGTTACATACTAAACAGTACTCAGGCACAAAAGTGGAAGGTGAATGCCCTTGGCCTGGCCAAGCCACAGGCTCATTCTTGCCCACCTAATCTCCTCAGTAACAAGGTAGAAGGTCTGATGCCTTGAAGGACATCAGCCTGGAAACATTTGTTCTTCTGAACCCTCATTTCAGAAAGTCTTTGAATTTAGTTTCAGGCAATGAGATTAGCAGATGGTTTCTCCAACACAAAGCTAAGATCTTGGCAATCCTTTCAAACACTATTTTTAGGTTCTTCTCCACCAGCCCCTCCCCCCACACACACTCAAGAGCAAGAGAAATTTGAGGCAGAGAGTGTAGCCTAAACAAAAAAACTTCAATGAAGAAAACTTTCTCCTCTGACTCAATCATACTTAAAACATCCAATACTGAGCCCCCAGGCCATTATGCTCCTCATCCCTCAGAGAATGAAATAGCTCCACCTATGATGAGAACAATATAGTTCCAGGTTCATGATATATAAATGTCTTAAGTGTGGAGTCATCACATAATTATCCAAATTATGAATTCAGATAAATTATCAATTTATCCTATCAATAACAAGAGAAACTTGCATTTTTGTCTTTATGCATTATGCACGTAGATGCATAGTGTCTTTTTATATTTCTTTAAGGGATAAAAAATTAAGAAATTAAGGCTATGGTCAATATTTTTTCATACGAAGCAATGATGTTAATACAATTGCTCTGAAACTGGGATAGCTCTGGTATGAATTTCTTGGAACCTCAATAGAAAATGTGAATGGACTTAGGGCCCAAGTGAGAGGTATGTTGATGTAAGCTGATACCAGAGAATCAAACTAGGTCACAGGCCTCTTGACAGACAACATTTTAATGCAGCTCCAATTGGCATTCAGTCTGGCTAAGATGAGTGTCAAAATGCCCCCCCTGCACACACACACACCACCAAAAATGTCACTGGTTACTATCTAGCATTCCTAAAAAGTATTTAAAATCTTGATTTTGTCTTCATTTCCATGGGAGTGGGAATGCAAATGAGCTCATGTAAATGAAAACTATATTTGGCAAAGCCTGGTTGAGCCAGGAAGCTTAATCACTAGCCCTCAATGCCAGATATCAAAGCCACCACCCAGCAAACACTAGGTACCAGAGATACCACAAGACATTTTCCTGGCCCTCTTAACCTAGGCAAGGATGAAACTGATGTCTAAAGGTAGAGGTGAAAACTACAGTACAAAACATATAGAAGATTCTTAAGATACACAGCAAGGGAGGGATGTGTATATGAAAGGAGTAGGGGTAAACATAGCTCTTCTTACATATCTGTTCACTTAAATATAGCATCGGGAGACTTCCCCCAGCTTCCTGAAGAAAAAAAAAAAAAATGGCCAGATGGATCATTTGTTCCTTGGCCCTGTCATAAGTAGAAAGCGGATTACAGGAATGAGTGAGTCACAGATCTCCCTTCAGCATGGGAGTGCCACAGGACTTACATATTAGCTCATTTACTCCTCAGTAACAACTGCATGAGGTAAGCACTATCAATAGCCCAATTGTACAGAACGGGAAACACAGGCTTCAAGAAAGTAAGCGGACTAGGGACGCCTGGGTGGTTCAACGGTTGAGTGTCTGTCTTTGGCTCAGGTCTTGATCCCAGGGTCCTGGGATCGAGTCCTGCATCAGGCTCCTCTCAGGGAGCCTGCTTCTCTCTCTGCTTATGTCTCTCCCTCTCTCTCTGTGTGTCTCTCATGAATAAATAAATAAAATCTTAAAAAAAAAAAAGAAAGAAAGAAAGAAAGAAGCAGCTTACCCAACTCATTCAGCTATTAAGTGGCAGGTAGCAGACCAGAATGCAGATGTTTCTGATTTCAGAACCATTGTTTCTTAACTTCTGTCTATACTGCAACACAGAAGCCATCCTGAAATGAGGAAACAGCAATTAAGATACATTAGTATCACTGAACTTTGCTGAGTATGAGACCTAGAGTGTTCCTGGATTACAATAACACTGTTAAATTCTGGCATAACAGAGAATTACTTTTTATTTCTAAATGAGAAAACTCTCTTCTCTTCCTCTACTCACCTCATCACTTCTAACGCCAAATATATGGGTTTTCCACGCCAAGCAATTCTGACACTAACTTCCTAGAATTAGTACAGATCCCACAGGTTAAGAGCTCAGTCCCAGGAAATTGCCTCTCTTGCTACTTCAAATATCAATTGCAAGTCCAGGTTGACACCTGTGGCTTCTAATTGATCAGCTATAAATTGGAGTTTCCCACACCCCCTCCTCAGGTTTGAAAATTTGCCAGAACAACTCAGAGAACTCAGAAAGGCACTCTACTTGCTATTACCTGCTTATTATAAGAAACAACTCAGGAACAGCCAAATAGAAGAGATGCATAGAGCAGGGTCTTGGCGGGTGGGTGCAAAAAGATTCTGTGCCCTCTGGGTGCACCACCCACCCAGCACCCCTATATGTTCCCCAACCTGGAAGCTCTCTAAGCCCTTCAGTTAGGATATTTATGGAAGCTTCATTACATAGGCATGATTGATTAAATCACTGGCCATTAGTATTTACTCAAACTCCAGCCTCTCTCCCCTTCCCACAGGTAGAGTGGGGCTGAAATTTCCAACCTTTTATTTTTTTATATTATTTTATATATTTATTTATTTTTGGTATATATTTTTATTGGAGTTCAATTTGCCAACATATACTATAACACCCAGTGCTCATCCCTTCAAGCGCCCCCCTAGGTGCCCGTCACCCAGTTACCCCATCCCCCTGCCCACCTCCCCTTCCACTACCTCATTGTTCGTTTCCCAGAGTTAGGAGTCTCTCTTGTTCTGTCTCCCTCTCTGATATTTCCCACTCATTTTCTCTCCTTTCCCCTATAATCCCTTTCACTATTTTTTATATTTCCCATATGAATGAAACCATATAATGATTGTCCTTTTCCCATTGATTTACTTCACTCAGCATAATACCCTCCAGTTCTATCCACGTTGAAGCAAATGGTGAGTATTTGTCATTTCTAATGGCTGAGTAATTTCCAACCTTTTAAAGATTTGGTTGGTTCCCCCTGGCATCCAGCCTCCATCCTGATGTTATCCAGAAGCCCTGCCCTCCCTCCCCCCCAGCCACCAGTCATCTCATTAGCATACAAAAAGAAACTTGTCACTTCAGAGATTACAATGGTTTTAGAAACTATAGGCCAGGAAATGGGGACAGAGGGCAAATACCTATTTCTTATTATGTCACAGTTTGTTTTGCAGAAAAATCCATGGTGCTGGTGTAGGTTAATATGTATTAAATTCTTTTTAAAAGTCAAGTCCTTGACCTAAAAAGAGCCTCATGTTAATAAATAATGGGTTTAAGCTGAGAGTTGTGTTCATGTTTAAGATTCCCTTTGCAAGAAACTAAGCCTGAACACAGAAGTTGTTGTTACTAAAAGTCACATCGCTAACAGTTTTATGAGTCCTCTGAAAATGGTCAAGTTGACTTAGAAGATAAAGATTTGCCAGAGAGATGTTCCTGGCAATGCACAATTCCTTGTCAAAATGAGATACAGCAGGAAATATGAAAATGCAAAGTTCATGGATATATAATTTATTTAGAGGACAAGACCAACTTACTGGATAACAAAGTTAAAAGAATGTGTTTCCAGGCAGTGGCTCCCTGTTACATGCTATTACAGAGGGAATTGTTATAGTTACCAGACAAACCTCCTGGAAAAGAAAAGAGTCAGTATGCTCTCCCAGAATTATTGACATAACCTCAGCTTTAACAGTCCACATATATGGTTTCTATTCACAATTACAGACTCTCCGAGACACCCCTGTACTCCACATCTATGTCTCTGGAAGAAAAAAAAAAAACTTTTATTAAATTGATTTGCCCTTTGTCACTGTCACAGATATGTTTTCCCTGTTTTGACAGGTAGTTGTAATTCTATTAGCAGACCATCGACTTCCCTGTGAAATCGATCTGTGTTGGGCTGGCTGGATCTTCTTAAACTAGCTGATTTATTGCTTCTGCATGTTTTTAGAAAAAAAGAGCACGTGCATGCTCACAAGTGAGCTAAAGAGTCAAGGAGCAGGAGAGGAAGAAGGGGAGAAAAAGAGACACTCCTCTGTCACCACAGAGTATAAAGTATGTAAACAATATTTGAAAACAAATCATTTTAAGCTTCACTGTTGGCTGTCTCTGTGATAGGTAAGCTGTGACCTTTTGTCAGTAGCCTAGCTGAGATGTATGCTGATGTTGGTCATATAAATGACTATTAATTTCCCTTATTAATTTATCTTGCTGTCTCATGTATAAACTAGAAGAAATCACTCACTTTGAATGTCCTTGATGTTGATCTATCATGTTTACCTAATTTTGATCTTGTAAATCACATCTCACAGTAACCAGAAAACAAGTGGCTGCTTCCAGGTGCCCCTGTCTCTGCTTCAGGCTCTCCTGTTTATTGAAAGGAAAGCACTCAAGCCAGTTTGCAGGAGATCACAGTGTGCCAGAGGTCAGAGCCAGAAATCACCACTGCATTTTATTTAAAGAACCACATTAGAAAAGAAGGAAAGGAGGAGGGAGTGGGGGAGCGAGGAGGGGAATTGAGAGGAGAGGAGGGTTCCCTCCCAAGATTTATAACGGAATCCAGAAACGCTAAATTAAAATAGTATGTGTAAAGACCAAGCAAGGTGAAAATAAACTGATATTCCTGGTACTAAAGAAAAAAATTATTGCACAGTTACATTCCATTTCAAACTGAAAATTATTCTGAATATTCTAGTGTTAACTTCATGAACATAGAATATTAGCATCTCACGAGTACCATTTGTAATTTCATTCTTGAGCAATATAGTAAAGAGGCTAATTCTAAGCAGAATTATTACTAGAAAACACAGTTAAGCAGGAAAATTCCACATTTGCACATTTTCTTCTCCATATATGTATCCTCTATATGTTTAGGGGCTTTCAACTGAGATACTCTACTCACTTACCTTCTAGGATAATACTGGAGCTTTCTCCATCTTCTTTACCCAAACCTTTTCAGATGTTAGGCCAGCAAAGCAATAAAGTAATGTTTATATAAATTATAAGCTAACAAAATTTAGTGTATTAACTCTCCCATATTTTGCATTTTTACTGGAAATTATTATAAGCACAATACTTTAATCGAAAATTGAGACTAATGATGAGAACCCTCAGCACCACTTAAGATAGATCAGTGGATAGCAGGATACTTGTCAGTAGGTGTACCTTCAACAACCTTCAGATGACACTCGTATAATGTGCTGTTTCTAAAACATAAACAATAACTCTTCTGTCCTACAGAGCCTTGCAGACGCTGGCAGTGCCATGTTGTGCTTTGATGTCAGCTTGGTTAAGCTGAGACACCCTGAAACTTCCAGATTGGGATACCTGGGTGGCTCAGCAGTTTAGCGCCTACCTTCGGCCCAGGGCATGATCCTGGAGCCCCGGGATAGAGTCCCACATTGGGCTCCCTGCATGGAGCCTCCTTCTCTCTCTGCCTGTGTCTCTGCCTCTCTCTCTCTCTCTGTGTCTCCCATGAACAAATAAATAAAATCTTAAAAAAAAAAAAAAAAAATCCAGATTAAAGGTGGCCAAAAAAGGAATTTGTGTAAGATTGGAAGACAGAAGTGAAGCAGCAAATTTTACTCTTGGAAAATGGTTACAGTTAGATATGGGAGCAAAGAGATGCAGAGGAACCTGATAGGTCTCCACTTATCCTCACTCTCCTCTGCTCTGCTCCCAGCTTTCCTTGACAACAGATGGCTCTGCTAGCCAATAGTGGCCCCAAGCTCAGCTATAGACCCTCAGAAGTAATAGCAACAGATTCCCAAAGACTTTTCCATGGTCTCACTTTGGCAGCTTGATGATCTAGGCTTCTGAGATCTGGCAACACAAACTTCCCTGCAAGCTCTGACTTGTCCATCTTGGATAGTACTTCAGGCATACTGGCTAGTAACTCCTCAGATCCTCTAACTCTTCAGAACTGTATTTCCCTGGTTCCTCCCACATTTGTGTCAGGTCCAATCCCTATAAAAATTTCCTATTTCCATAATGCTCATACCACCCCTGCTTCCTGACTAATCCAGTCCCCTGCAAAGGATCTTTATAGAGGCCTATGCTGTACATGCAAGGCTGTGCACATATGCATGATTCACAGCCACAAGGTATTATCTGTTACCAAGTACCATAATCAAACTTAAACCTATATTATGTGTGAATCTCTAATTTGTGCTGTGTGAGATAAAATTTATAATTCATCTTTTAAAATTGTTTATCTTTATTAAAGCTGAGCCTGATTTTCAATATGTACTCTCGATGTATCAGCTAAATTAAGGAGATTACAGACTCAAGTTTCAAAAAAAAAAATATTAATGGAGTGATTATCAACAACCATCTTGAAACCCCAGCTAAGTAGATTGTATTATACCATTTATCCTCTTAAGTAGGGTCCTAGGTCATGAATATTTATAGTTTCTGACCAATATTAGTCCTAACTCAGAGGTTGAAATACTTTAGATCTCAGGACACAGAGTACATAGAACAAATACAGAACCCAGTATGTCCTATCTAAAATTTTGAACAAGTTGGGAGAGAAGGGTCACTTTGTTTTGCTTTATTGTGATAAGAATACTTAACATGATATTTATCATCTTAACAGATTTTTAAGTGTGTAATACAGTATTATTATCTAGGTAGCATGCTGTACAGCAGATCTCTACAACTTATTTATCTTGCATAACTAAAGAAGCACAGGCCACTAAGGTCTGATCACATCCCCAAGAAACCAGTGTTTAACTTACAGCCTCCATGTATTTTGATAACAGAGTTGACTTCAGTTGGAGTTATATTTAATAATTATGTGCCAAGCAGAGATGCTATCCATTCACAATTTCTATTAAAATTTAAAATGACATTCGGGGGTCCCTGGGTGGGTCAGCGGTTGAGCATCTGCCTTTGGCCCAGGGCACTATCCTGGAGTCCCAGGATCGGGATCGAGTCCCGCATCGGGCTCCCTGCATGGAGCCTGCTTCTCCCTCTGCCTGTGTCTCTGCCTCTCTCTCTCTGTGTCTCTCATGAATAAATAAATAAAATCTTAAAAAAAATAAAAATTGTATCTTTAAATAAAATAAAATAAAATGACATTCATAGATACTAATTTCTAATTATTTATTTTAAACTTGGATACACTTGAGATGCAGAAAGAAGGGCAGGAAGGAGACTAATGCACTATGAACAATGGGAGATTCACAAAGAAAAGTAAAAAATCATGCATTGAAGAGTAAATAGATGGAATGGAGGTACAAAAAGTTAATAGAGAAGGCCTGAAGACTAGGAAAAGTAAGGGGGGAATTTACATGCACACATATATACATATGCTGATTATAAAGTATAAGGGCTAAGGGAATTGGGAGGTAAACATAGGAAGGGACTGGTCAGCCTATAAATGTTGCCTTTGGTTCTGATGCTCACAACTGTGCCAATCAGATTTGATCAGGGCCAGGCTCACATACTGCAATGGAAAGGTGACCTATGAAAGTGACAGCTGCTCTAAGACTCCTCTTAAAGGGAACTGCTTCTGACATTTAACATTCATAATAACAAAGTAGACTTCAGAAGGGAAAAACACAAACGTCTTCCATGAATTTTACCCCCATTTACTGTAGAGATTGAAAAAAAAAAAATCAAAGAACTGCACCAAATATATCACAATCAGAGAACTCTATCTACAAAATTTTCTGTCATAGTAGACTAACTTTTAAAATCCTATCTTTAAAATCATTGAGGCCAGAAAAATAACTATAATATGCAGAAATTTTCTTGTTTGCCATTAATATCAAGTGCTGATAGAGTGCTCAAAATAGTGCTGATAGAGTGTAAGCCATATGGACAAGCACAATACCTGCCTCTGAAAAGAGCATTTTTTCAAATGTCACAAAATAGCACAAAAAAAGAAGCAAACTTCTCTGAAGATACTTGGGTGTCAGATTACATCTGCAAAATCAAAATTATATCACAATATTCTTGTCTGATTTTTAATTTGCTTCAAGCCAAATAAACATGACTAATGAGAAAGAAATCTCAGCCTAGGAGCTGATAGCATCATAAACCATATAAAGGACACTTGGTTGGCTTCTGTCATAAAATGCCATCATAAAATCACACCTGCATGAAAAAAGTTTTTGCCAGTTTCTGTCTTTCCCCCTCAAAATAGCCATCTCTGCTAAAGGACATTCAGTTCGATGCCTAGAACTATCAGTTATTAGGGCTTGTCAGCAGTCAGAAATCATTCAGATATATTTCCTGTACCCTTCCGAAGCTATAAATAAAAATTGTACACTAGCACCTACTGAAAAAAGGGATCTGGGTTTAAATGACAGCAGTCAGAATTTAGGTTAGATAGAAATAAATATTTTGTGATGGGGAAGTTAAGATATTGGAAAGGCTCTAGAGAGACTAGAGCCCCCATCTCTAAAATTATTTGAAAACAAGATGTATTTTTCTTTCAGATCTCACAAATCAAGGGTTCAAGTATATAATAACAAGAAAAGATTGTATCTACTCATTGCTCTATAGATTATCAAATCCTACAATTCTATGACTAAATCAGAAAAGCAGTGTGGAAAAACTTAGTTCTTATCCTCATTCTCTCATGAAATGTGAATCCTTTCACGTCTCCACCACCATTTTCCCATTAATCAAAATTACTCACAAATGGGGTTTACTAACAGGTTTGATAATAGAAATCCAAAAATAATAGAAAGATCTCTGGACTTTGGGTCAAGAGACCTCAGTTTCAGTTTCAACACCACTCTAGTAGTTATGTGATCTGGTAAAAGAAAAAAAAATCAATTAACTGCTCTGATCCTCAAATTGTTCATGAGTAAAATAATGTCTGCCTTACCTACATCATAGGCTTGTCATAAGGATCATATGCAGTAATGTCTATGAAGTGCTTTAAACCATAAAACATAAATCATGTGATGGTGTCACTATCACTATATGACAAGTGGCTCTCCAATCACATCCAAATCACAGAAAAGCAGTTTGTGCTCAATTATTAAGAACGTATAATGCAGATTTAGTGAATAGTAAGCAAACACTAGCAGGATGGGGGCAGGGAACAAAAACCAACTGAAATGTTTACCCAAGTTGTTATTGAACAGATGGAAACCACAAGGTCTCTGCCATACTTCATATTTTCTGGGTCTCTTGTGTTTAGGAGACAGATTTGTCCCTTTCAGCTTTTCAATCCTTGATATGGTTTTCCACCACTTTTGCTACACTGAGATTCACTGTGTTAAAGCCTACTGACATCTAGTTCTCAGGAGTCTAGACACTTGCTCAACCTTAGAGAATATAGAATATGAATCATGATTCTCTGTCTTAGGCCCAGAAGGGTTTATACTTAAATTATGAATGTAGGTTGGTCTACCTTTGCTCTGTGGTGCAGTCTTAATCTGGAAGGCTTTAAACTTTATGAAGGCAGTGGCAGGGCAAGATAAACTTTCTTAAAATTAGGAGATAACCAAAAACCCAGAGATACTAGAGAAACTTACACAGAAATTCATATAGAATCACACAATATTTCTGTAACACACTTGTCATAATAATTAAAATTATTTCAAGGTGTCTTGTGAAATATGAAAGTACTAAATAATAATTGCAAAGCCAGTTAAGTGCTTGATGACAGATATGTAGAAAAGATGAGGTGTGGCAGATAAATTCTCTTTTCTTTTGAAATATAATATAATAGAAATAAATTGTGCAGTCTAAAGAGGCATTCAAGTTTCAAAACTCTATTAAATATTACCTATATGCATACTCAAGCATTTTACAGCCATTCCGTGGCTGCTTTCTTCACAAAATTCATGGAATCTATTTTAAACTTTGTTAAAACAATATATAACTTGAAACTGCACTGAATGTCTCCAGTAGCCAAAAGTAGCATCCTTAAAATCAAGATGACTTTATGATGTGTACGTGATTCAGTACCTAAATGCACAATTTCTTTTTATTTTATTTTTATTTATTTTTTTTTTATTTTTTTCACAATTTCTATTGATGATACCTGAACCCATATAGCCCAAATTAGCAACTGCATATAAATATGTCAAATGTAATTCAAGAGTTTATTTTCTATTTAAGAGACTATTTAGGCTCTTTAATTACCCATGTCCATTCTGGTGTATGATTTTTAAACATTTTACAGATTATCCCTCCAACAGAGTTCTGACTTTGTTATTTTGTCTTGCTATTTCAAACATTGAGGTTATAGTCTGTCCCTTGTTTTGGAAAATGTGTATGCTGCTGAAAGCTAATAAACCAATGTGTATTTACAATGTGTTAGGCTTCATACTCCGTTGGGCAGTAACAGACACAGAAGATGGTCCCCACACAGGAATCAGCCAAAAATCAAGCCAATGGATAATTGAGTGCTAAGTTTCGCCATAAAATACAAATGTTCTTGCATATCAAAGGAGAGGAAAACTCTAAGGAATGGAATTGTTCAGTATAATCTTCCTGGAGGAGTGATTTGAGCTGATCTTTGGAAAATAATTTAGGATTCAGAGGAAAAGTACTGGTTTTTCAAGTTGGGAAAATTCTCTGAAAAAATCAGTCCAAAGTCCAGACTGACTGGAAATAGGGATGATGTTAGAAGGTAATGAAGGATAAATTTGGGTTGGTAGAAAAATCATTTTACAAAATCTTGATAACTTGACAAAGAAGTCATGCTTGATGCAATAAGCCATTAGGCCACTTAATGAACAAGGATGCAACATGAAAGATTAGTGTTTAAGGAAGCTTCATATAACAATTATATGCATAGGACTGAATGAATACGACACCAAAAACTGGGGCACCAGTTTGGAGGCACTTATATGGGGACCCAGGAAGCCAGGAGAGGCTAGATAGTAGTATCAGGATCAGAAAGAAAAGGTACAGGACTGAATACCTACAAAAGAATTCACAGATTATCAATTTTTTTCAGATGTGGAAATTAGGGGTTAGAAAACTGTATGGCTCATACAAGTCAATCATTTTCCCAGTTAGCGGTAGTCAGGACTGAAACCTAGGTTTCTGAACACCTAGAAAACTGGGGAAATTTTGAAGAAAGAAATTGTAGGACTTGATTATAGACAAGTTTGGCAAAAACAATAAAGATGGAAAGCATATCATTTAAAGCTCTCGTTTCTTTGGAGATGTTGTGCTTAGAAGACCTATCAAGGGTAGAAAGAGCTAGATTGAAGTCACCAAGTATAAGTGTATTATTATCTAAGTATTTCTTCATTTTGGTTAATAATTCATTTAAGTATTTGGCAGCTCCCACATTCGGGGCATATATATTGAGGATTGTTAAGTCCTCTTCCTGGATAGATCCTTTAAGTATGAGATAGTGTCCCTCTTCGTCTCTCACTACAGTCTTCGGGGTAAATTTTAGTTTATCTGATATAAGGATGGCTACCCCTGCTTTCTTTTGAGAACCATTTGAATGGTAAATGGTTCTCCAACCTTTTATTTTCAGGTTGTAGGTGTCCTTCTGTCTAAAATGAGTCTCTTGTAGACAGCAAATAGATGGGTCCTGCTTTTTTATCCAGTCTGAAACCCTGCGCCTTTTGATGGGGTCATTAAGCCCATTCACGTTCAGAGTTACTATTGACAGATATGAGTTTAGTGTCATCATGATATCTATTTAGTCCTTGTTTTTGTGGATTGTTCCACTGAACTTCTTAAAGGGGAATTTTAAGAGTCCCCCTTAAAATTTCTTGCAGAGCTGGTTTGGAGGTCACATATTCTTTCAGTTCCTGCCTGTCTTGGAAGCTCTTTATCTCTCCTTCCATTTTGAATGAGAGCCTTGCTGGATAAAGTATTCTTGGTTGCATGTTCTTCTCATTTAGGACCCTGAATATATCCTGCCAGCCCTTTCTGGCCTGCCAGGTCTCTGTGGAGAGGTCTGCTGTTACCCTAATATTCCTCCCCATGAAAGTCAGGGACTTCTTGTCTCTTGCTGCTTTAAGGATCTTCTCTTTATCTTTGGAATTTGCAAGCTTCACTATTAAATGTCGAGGTGTTGAACGGTTTTTATTGATTTTAGGGGGGGGGGGATCTCTCTATTTCCTGGATCTGAATGCCTGTTTCCTTTCCCAGATTGGGAAAGTTTTCAGCTAGGATTTGTTCAAATACATATTCTGGCCCTCTGTCCCTTTCGGCGCCCTCGGGAACCCCAATTAAACGTAGGTTTTTCTTCCTTAGGCTGTCATTTATTTCCCTTAATCTGTCTTCATGGTTCTTTAATTGTCTGTCTCTTTTTTCCTCAGTTTCCCTCTTTGCCATTAACTTGTCTTCTATGTCACTCACTCGTTCTTCCACCTCGTTAACCCTCGTGGTTAGGACTTCTAGTTTGGATTGCATCTCATTCAATTGATTTTTAATTTCTGCCTGATTGGATCTAAATTCTGCAGTCATGAAGTCTCGTGAGGCCTTAATGCTTTTTTCTAGAGCCACCAGTAGCTGTATAATGGTGCTTCTGAATTGGCTTTCTGACATTGAAGTGTAATCCAGATTTTGTAACTCTGTGGGAGCGAGGGCTGTTTCTGATTCTTTCTTTTGAGGTGAGGTTTTCCTTCTAGTCATTTTGCTCAGTGCAGAGTGGCCAAAAACAAGTTGTATTGGAACACGGGGTAGTATCACTGGTCCGTCCAGCTGGTCTTCTGGGGGAGGGGCCTGTTGCGCTGATTTTCAGGTGTTAGCACTTGGGGGAGCTGCTCTGCCCCTGCCTGCTGCCGGGCTCAGCGGGGGTTGTTTACCCCGTGGGGCCCCAGGAGGAACAGCCGCAGTTGCTATGGCAACTCTGGAAGCCTGGATTCAGCCCCCGCAGGAACTATGGGGCTCTCGGTCTGCAGGGCCTGGAGGCTCCGGGCGGGGCCGCTGATCTGCTCAGCTCGGGGCAGGAGCGTCCTCGCTGTCCTGGGCCCTCCCGGCCTCTGCCTGTCCCGGGGGAGGCCGGATCCTGGGCTGTGTCCCGGCGCCCTGTGCTCCGGGGCCTGCGCTGTGGGATTCGCGCTCCCGCCCCGCAGCCCCCTCTGCGGAGCCGCCGCCCGAGCCCCTCCGAGCTGCTCCGGTCGGTCCCCGCCGTGCGCGCTGCAGCCCTTAGGGAGCTCGGCGCACTCCCCTGGGGCGCAGGTGCCTGTTAGTGTCCCAGGGAGCCCGAGGGCATCCCCGCCCTCCTGGGTCCTGCTCCAACTCCCTGCGGGCCCCTTTCCGCCCGGGAAGGTTGGTGCAGCTCCTGCTTCTCCGGGACTGGGCTCTCCTGTCCTGGGGACACTCGCCCCGGCCTCAGCCCGGCTCCTCGCGGGGCCCCTCCCCCTCGGAGGCCTTTTGTTTCTTTATTTCTTTTTCCCCGTCTTCCTACCTGGATAGAAGCGCGAACTCTTCTCACTGTAGCGTTCCAGCTGATCTCTCTTTAAATCTCAGGCCGAATTCGTAGATTTTCAGGATGATTTGAAGGTTATCTAGGTAATTTGGTGGGGACAGGTGATTTGGGGACCCTACTCTTCCGCCGTCTTGCCCCTCCTCCGAATCAAGATGGAAAGCATAAAGCTTACCTCAGTGGTTTAAAGTCTAGGGATAAATAGTATGGTTTAGTAGTGCTACAATTAACCATGAGGGAAATAAGAAAACTAACTTGGGGAAACACTGAGGAGTTAGAATTTTATTATGTCGAATTTTAGATGATGGTAGAATATCTAGATAGACACATCTTACAACAATTGAACATAAGGAACTGTTCAGCGCTGACAGTACAGTTCTACAGCTCCTTCCCAGGACTCAACATATATGATACCATCATACATGAACCACTCATCTGACCCTGGCACCTGTGATTTATATTAACCCAAACTGAATGCAATGCCTTAATTCTCTCTCTTGTTTAGTATCATCATCTATGCTATTCATTCACTGGAAAAATATTTATTGTCACTCAAGTCAGAAAGCTGAGATTGATCTTCATCTACTTCTTTTACCTCGCTGACTACAGCTATTCAGTGACCAAATCCTCAGTGATTTTCTCTCTCCTTCCTATTTGTCCATCTTTACTACATTGCCATTTTGGTTTAGACTCGTGTGAACTCATGCCTGGATTATCGCAATAGTCTCCTAACTGAGATTGGATGGCCTTTGAGAGCAAAAACCATATCCTATTCACCACTGTGTCTCCTAAAAGAGTGCCTGGTATGTGCTTTATAAAGGTCTGCATTTATGCATTATGTAAACACCTGAGATATAAATACATTTGAATGAGACTGGAAGTGCAAAATTCCCAAATGGATTGCTTCAGAGACCTATTAAGGTCTAATAATAGCTAAAGAAGTCATAAAGAAGACAAGAGAAGGAATGATAAGTACTTTCTAAAAAGCCAAGGAAGAAAATAGCTTTAAGGAAAAAAAATGGGAGGAAATAATTTAAAGGTAATTAAAAATATTAAAAGATTTAGAAGGCCATATTTATGATATCTATTTAAAAAGATTTATGATTAATACAGCAGTTAAAAATAAAACAATCCAAATCTCCAAAAAAAGGGCACACCTGACATACTTATTTGATAGAACATATGATGCCAGTAAAGGGTTAAGTATGAAATACAGGCAGGTAAATGCTCATGTAAAACAATGCTAAATGAAAAGTAGAAAATGCTGCACAATTCATTGATTACAAGCATATAAAGATATATGAGTTTCAATTAAACTACTGCAGATGAATTATTTTTAATTTATTTATTTATTTCAAAGAGAGAGAGAGGGAACATGCCCATGCACATGCACATGCATATGCACAAGTCAGGTAGGGGCAGGGGAGAGAATCTTCAAGCAGACTCCCCATGGAGTCCAACATAGAGCTAATCTCATGATCCATGAGATCATAACCTGAGCAAAACCAAGAGTCCACCACTCAACTGACTGAGTGACCCAGGTTCCCCAACACTGCAGGTGAATTAACACAGTTACTGCACTAAAACAAAGGAATTAAGTAATTTTTTTGGAAATATTTATGTTTTATTTAAAAGTTTCATTTTTTAAATAATGGGTATTATAAATATTGAATTCAATTTAAAAAGTCAGTTATTTATAAATAAAACCATGTCTTACCTGAGCTTGATAGTCTCTAGACAAAAGTATATAGCACTGAGTCCTTTTATAAAGAAACAATACATAACAAAAATTATCAAGTCATGATGTCTTTGCCATTTTATAAGCTCAAATTGTTATTTTTTGAAGCAGAGTGTACTTGCCCTAATATAATGTTATTTTATGTTTGTGATGGCCCTCTCTTTAAAACATGAATAACTGAGGTTTGACTTTATCAGTTCTATTTCCTAGACTAAAGGTTCCAAAAGTTCTTTATAAGTCAATATGCTAAGTCAACCAATAAATATATATGGAAGATCTCATTGTCAGGAGTAAAAGTATTCAGGATACCAAGTCCCTTTATTCCTAACCACCTACCTGAGGCCATCATTACTTCCTTGGGATATCATAAGATAAGGTTTGGGTGTAGATAATAGGTTGAAATAGGAAAGCCAAATTAAAATGCCCCAGGCAGGCAAGGTAAATTAATGAATCAAATCAAGCTTAAGAGCACATGCCTATCCATAAGAGAACAGTAGCTACTCAATTCCATGACATGTTACTCTAAAGAAATGCTAGCTCAGTGTTGTCACAGCTTCACATTAAGCAAGAGAAGGAAGAAATCCAGATTTATCTGTGAAATCTCCCAATTTAAGTGTCTCTTGAGTGAATGATGATATTAGAGAATAATTGGGGCCTACAGTCCTAGCTGGGCCTAATTACTGCAGGTCATACACTGAAGGTCATAGCTTGAAAGTTTTCTTTTACTTATTCAGTGTTTTTTAAAATGTTGAGTTTCTGCTCCATTCCAGGCACTGAGCTAGGCAAATGATTAGCAGGAGTTATTAAGGATACAGTCCTATGGTCACTCTCCTGAAAAAAAATTCACAGAGGAAATCAGGGAGGCCTAGTCAGAAAATCAGAAGGAAAACTAGTGTGTGTTGTGGAATAGTGCCAAGAAACTGTAGAATTCCAGTGATATAAGGACTGCACAATGTTAGAATTGGAAATTAGAAGTTATGGGTGATATTAGAAACATTTGACAAGTGCTAGGGACACTGATGCAAGAGTATAGAGTGGAGACCAAATGGAATGAGAGAGATTAAAGGCAGCAAATATGAAACACTCTTTTGAGAAGTTTAAATATAAAGGAGAAAAAAATCAATTGAATAGCAGCTGTAGCATAACATGAAGGAAGAGTTTAAGAATTGTTAAGGATAAAAAAAAGAATTGTTAAGGATGATAAAAACGAGCCATTTTGCAATCTAAAGAGTAGTAATCATTACAGGGCAAGGGGTTTAAATACAGCGGATGTGTAAGATTCAGGAGAGAGAATGGAAGACTGAGAGGAAGTTTCTAGGGGATGCAAAAAGGTCTGCATCAGGGTCCACTGAAAAGAATTGGCCTTGAGCCATATGAGGGAATTTTTATCTGATGAGAATAGGAAAAAGAAATAGGAATTCAGTAAAGATGAAAATAAATATAGGGGCTACATGGTGGGGGCAGGTGGAAGCAATAAAAGCCTTAATTTTTCTCGACATAAACCCTTATCTAGAGAGCTGTGTTGGACCACATATAAACCTCAGACTTCTCTTTATCCAAAGGCCCACGCATCCTAGTTAACAATCCCATTCCCCAAACTCAGACTTTGAGGTTGGCATCATAGAGCTTATCATTTTAGTTTAAGAAAGGAAAGAAAAAAAAAGAATAAACTTTCATTTGTTCTGATCCTTAAGTAAAATTGGTCTGAAATCTAAGCTGGGTTTCCTTTTCTGACTGGCCATCCTAGAGTACCAGCATTTGTACAAGTCATCCCCAAACCCCATCTGCTGAGCATGGAAAAGGAAGAGAGCACCTCAAGAAGGACATTTTCAAAGAGATCTAGAAAAAGAAGTATTGTCCATTCCAACACTTTCCATATCCTGTATGTTGCTTCAACTAAATAAAGGTCAGGCTGTTAGTAGAAGAGTCTTGGAATTTTATCTTGCCCCTAGCCCATCAGAAGACCTTTTCCCTAGTGATAGGACCAAGTCTTAACATACCTATATGAAATAGTTCATTTCAAAATACCTTCTGAAATAAAATATCTTCCAACTCTAGGAAATCACCACAGTTATCTGAATCCAAGCCACTTTGCATATGCTTTTTAAATAAACAACAACATAGGGATGCCTGGGTGGTGGCTGAACATCTGCCTTCGGCTCAGGTTGTGATCCTGGGGTCCTGGGATTCAGTCCCACAGCAGGCTCCCTGCAGGGATCTTGCTTCTCCCTCTGCCTATGTCTCTGTCTCTCATGAATAAATAAAGTCTTTAAAAACAAACAAAAAACAATATAAAATCAGCAAAAAGACCATAAATAAAGTCACACATGACCTTTTAACATGATTAAAAGACAAAGAATACCATGAATTTTAAACTACCATAGTTTATGAGAAATAAACACCACATTCCAACAAAAACTCCCATAATCACTGTAAGCTTGTAGATATGAGGAACAGAAAAAGAGGAGGCATAAAAGACTCAGTGAAAAGGAGGAGAGGGGAACTGAAGACAAAGACTAAGTACAAACAAATGATCCCTAGAGGGCAAAAGTCCAACACTAAGTGTCAAAATTCTGAAAACAGGACTTAGTAGTTCACAGGGCCAGCTACAGGGAAGGACTAAAAAGAAGGAAGAAGGATAGAAAGTGACAACCAACAAAAAACATTGCTTCTGGGGCAATCATATTAAATAGAGAAAGGATGGTGCCTCTGGGAAGTATGGCATCTCTCTTTTTCTTGAAGTGAAATAAAGAAGGAAATATTAAAAGTCCACAGAAACAAAAGGGAAAAAAGAAACACCAATCCCTCTACCTGCACCAGTACTACTGACATCACTTATTAAAGAGACTGAACTTGAGGAAACAGTGGTCTTAATTTAGAAACCCTATCCAAAAAAATGCCTAAGAATAGAAAAAATAAAAGAAACTCTATGTAAATCTACTGCACAAAGTAAGGATCCCTCAAAAAAGTCATGAGACAGAAGAAAATAGTAACATAATACTTATAACTAAATTCAATATCATCAAATGAACATTTTGAAAATTAAAAGAAAGTTAGATTTAGAAATTAACAAATTAAATCTTTTTTATTTAAAAAAACTGGAAAATATGCATGGGAATGATTAAACAAAGAAATTGGTGTACATACACAAAAATAAACTAAAAATGAATGAAAGACCTAAATGTGAGACTGGAACCCATCAAAATCCCAGAGGAGAACACAGGCAGTAACCTCTTTGTCCTCTGCCACAGCAACTTCTTGCTAGACATGTCTCCAAAGGCAAGGGAAACAAAGGCAAAAATGAACAATTGGAACTTCATCAGGATAAAAAGCTTTTGCACAGCAAAGGAAACAATCAACAAAACTAAAAGGCAACCTATGGAATGGGAGAAGATATTCACAAATGACATATCGATAAAGGGCTTTATAGAGTTTGGATATAAAGTCTATAAAGAACTTATCTTTTTTTTTAATAAAGAACTTATCAAACTCAATGCCCAAAAAACAGAAAATCCAGTCAGGAAATGGGCAAAAGACATGAACACACATTTCTCCAAAAAAGACTGACAAGTGGCTAACACACACATGAAAAAATGTTCAACATCACTCATCATCAGGGAGATAAAAATCAAAACCACAATGAGATGTCCATAAAAAAAGTGCCTCAAAACAGTTAGAATGGATAAATTAACAACTCAGGAAACAACAGATGTTGATGAAGATGGAGAAAAAGGAGAGTCCTCTTACACTGTTGGCGGGAATGCATACTGGTGCAGCCAGTCTGGAAAATAGTATGGAGGTTCATCAAAAAGTTAAAAATAGAACTAACCTATGATCCAGCAATTGCACTTCTAGGTATTATCCAAAGGATACAAAAATAGTGATTCAAAGGGGGCACATGCACCCCAATGTTTACAACATTAATAGCAGATAGCCCAAATATAGAAAAAGTCCAGATGTCTACCACAGAAGAATGGATAAAGAAGATGTGGTATATATATATATACAATCGAATAGTACTCAACCATCAAAAGGAGCAAAATCTTGCCATTTGCAATGTAGATGGAACTAAAGGGTGTTATGCTAAGTGAAATAAGTCAGTCTGAGAAAGACAAATACTATATGATTTACTCATATGTGGAATTTAAGGAACAAAATAGATGAACATAGGGAAAAGGAAGGAAAAATAAAATAAGATGAAAACAGAGAGGGAGACAAACCATAAGAGACTCTTAACTCTAGGGAAAAACTTAGGGCTGCCGGAGGAGAGATGGGTGAGGGGATGGGGTAACTGGTTGATAGGCATTAAGGTAGACACTTGATGTAATGAGCACTAGGTGTTACGTGCAACTGATGAATTACCAAATTCTACCTATGAAACTAATAATATAGTATATGTTAACCAAATTGAATTTAAATTTTAAAAAAAAATTAAAATAAGCATCATTGTATATAAATGCTAATATCAGAGATAAATGTGATAAAGTTCACTAAAATATTAAAAATGTAACTTTTAAAAAAAACTTGTTTTTAAGAGGCATGCTCAATAGCAGCATATTTTGTGGATAGTCTCTTAATAAATGAACATAATAAAAAGTTTTAAAAAAAGAAAAAAGAAATTGGTGTAGGAATTACACAAACTCAGAAAAAAATTAATTAAAAAATACCCCAAACAGAGTAATTTAAGTGAATATTTAATAAAGGATGCTGGAAAAGGCATAATGGGGGGGGGGGTGCCTGGGTGGCTCAGTCAGTTAAAAGTCTGCCTTTGGCTAAGGTCATGATCTCAGGGTCCTGAGATTAAACACCACATCAAGCTCCCCACTCAGCAGGAAGTCTGTTTCTCCTTCTCCGTCTGGTCCTCCTTATTGCTCATTTCTCTATCTTTCTCTCTTTCAAATAAATAAATAAATATTTTAAAAAAAAAATAAAAGGAAAATGCAGAATAACAACCAAGAAAATGAAAATAGGATAAAGAAAGAAGTGAAAGACTTCAGAGAAAAATACTTAAAATGGAAAAACAGGAAATGGAGGCCCAACATACATGTAATTGGAATCCCAGAATAAAAAGCCATAAAATAATACAACAGAACTAAAATTTAAAAATATAGTCAAGGAAAATATTCTGTAAATGAGGGATAACAAATTTTACATGTTTAAAGGTACATGAGAAAACTAGATAAAACAGTCCTAGTAAAACTACTGGAGTTCATAAGTGAACAAGAAAAATTCTTAGGATCTGTGGACAAAAAGATCAAATTAGTTGTAACGGGAAGAAAAATTTGACTGGTATGAGACTTCTCAAGACCAATATAAAAATCAAGGCAAGATGAAACAACATTCTCCAGAAATTTTTAAAAAGTAAAGAGCAAGGGATTTTATATCCACCCAAGTTACCCTTTGAAGCTATAGAAAGCAGTTTTAAATGTGCAGAAACTCAAAGAAGGGGATCCCTGGGTGGCGCAGCGGTTTAGTGCCTACCTTTGGCTCAGGGCATGATCCTGGAGTCCCAGGATCGAGTCCCATGTCCGGCTCCCTGCAGGAAGCCTGCTTCTCTCTCTGCCTGTGTCTCTGCCTCTCTCTCTGTGTGTGTGTCTCTCATGAATAAATAAATAAAATCTTAAAAAAAAAACTCAAAATTGTACACACATGCCCTTCTTAAGGAATAAAATAGAGAACAATCTTTATTGAAACAATAGAGAATTGGGGAAACTCTAGCAAAGGCACTCTGGTGAACATTAAATATACTAAATCATGGAGCTCAAACTAAAACAAAGAGTGGGGACATTAGTCAGAAAGTAACATATAAACATTGTATATAACAAAGTAGAATGAATACAAGTAATGAGAGGATAAAGAGAAAAAGTGGAAAATAAAGTCATTATACAGGTAATAAGTGGGAGTGAAAGGATACACTTTAAAACTGACAGAAGATTGTAAATATTTAAGTAAGAAAGGGATTAAATGAACTATAAAAAGTATAAGCACAATGGTAATAAATAGAAAAAATATAAATTTTCTTAAATACTGAAAGAAACTTTTTTAAAATAGCAAACACATGTTAGGGAAAGAAATATAGTACATATGACATAATACAATAATCATAATATGACACAGTCCACACCGAACATATAAACAATAAAAGTGAATTAACTTGCCTTGCCTATCAAAATTTCAAATTGGTTCAGAAAACAAAACCCAACAACTCTGTATATAAGAGATACATCTAATACAGTAATTCTAAAAGGTTAAACATGAAGGTAAGGACAAAGATGTAGGAGGCAATTGGAAACAATAAAAAAGCAGGTTTGTAATTCTACTATAAAGTACAATTTAAACTAAAAGCAATAAACTAGAAAAATAAAAACAGTATGAAATTCCAAAAGCCAGAATTTGCAAAGAAATTAGAATATTTATGAATGCCTATGGCCCAAGTATGCAATTCAAAAATGATTGATGATGCAGAAAGAGATGAAAATTTACAAATAATATTTGTATTTGAAAATTTAAAAATACTCTCAGTACAGAACCAGTCAAATGGAAAAACACAAACAAAAACATAGAAGATCTAAACAATATATCTTATAAGTATATATGAAATAGAACAGTAACGCTGAAAATTAAAAACACTTTCTTTCAGGATGCTCATGAAAAATTCACCAAAAGTGGTATTATGTTAGGTGACGAAGAAAACATTATCATGTTTATAACACATATAAACATTATGACATCATAATATTGCATATAGTAGAAACATTATAAATAACACAAACTGATCAGAATACAATAAAATTAGAAGTGAAAAATGTAATGAAAAATCAAAAAGCCTTTCAGGGATGCCTTGGTGGCTCAGCAGTTGGGGCCTGCCTTCAGCTCAGGGTGTGATCCTGGAGATCCAGGATCGAGTCCCACATCTGGTTCCCTGCATGGAGCCTGCTTCTCCCTCTGCCTCTCTCTCTGTGCATCTCTCATAAATAAATAAATAAAATCTTTTCTTTTTTTTAAAAAAAAAGCCTTTCAACTTAGATTTTAATTGTATTAAAAAACTCTTTGAAAAAGTGAAAAAAGTATAAACAGAAATTACTAAATTTGTGAATAGTATTAAAAATGAAAACACTACATGTCAGAGAGTCTGTTGGGTATATTTATGGCACTGGTGAAGAGAAAATACATAGCCTTAAACATCTATGTTAATTAAAATGAAATAATTAAAATACATAATTTAGATTTCTAATTCAAAATGTTATTTTTTAAAAAGCAACAAAGTAAACCAGGAGTAAGCACTAAAAAGGAAGATGAAGATAAAAGTAGATATAAGTAATGTAGAGAATTTTTTAAAAATCAAAATTTAAAAAACAAAATTTTGATTATTTGATAAAAATTACCAAATTACACAAACCACTGTTTAATTTAAAAGGAAAAAAGCACAGAGGTACCTGAGTGGTGCAGTCAGTTAAGCAGCCAACTGTTGGTTTTCACATCCATCATAATCTCAGGGCTGCAAAGATTGAGCCCCCACTATGCTCCATGTTCAGCATGGAGTCTACTTGAGATTCTTTCTCCCTTTTCCTCTGCCCCTTCCACTAGCTCTCTCCATCTGTCTGTCTCTATTTCTCTCTAAAATAAATAATTAAATCTTTTAAAAAATAGAATATAGCACATGAAATGAAAAGGAGGAAATAACTATTGATAAAAGAACAGCTTTACATATCCCTATGTAAATAAATATGCAAACGGGGAAGTTTTTTTTTTTTTTAACTGGGAAGTTTCTTAGAAAAATACAGCTTATCATAATTGATTCCAATAGAGATAAAAAGTTTAATACACTTATTTCTATAGAAGAAATAGTTATCTGGTGATTCCACACCAAAAAAAATTTTTTAATAAATAATCATGATAGTTTTACAGGCAATTCTAACAAACTTTTAGAGACCAGATAGTTCCAAAGCTAAATAAATTATTTTTTATTACAAAAAGTAAAAAAAACTTTGAAATTCCATTTATAACAAAATCATTATCTTTAAAAAAAATCACTAAAAAAGAATATTATAGACCAATACCACCTATCAATATCAATGCAAAATCCTAAGCAAGATATTAGTTAAAAGATTCTAACACTGCTTAAAGAAAATAACACAGCATGGATAAATGCAATTTATACAAGGAATACAATGATTTCTGATATTAGAAATTCTATTAACATATTTCACCATGTTAATAGTTCTAAGGAGAAAAATATTTTTTCCCGGGATCCCTGGGTGGCGCAGCGGTTTGGCGCCTGCCTTTGGCCCAGGGCGCGATCCTGGAGACCTAGGATTGAATCCCACATCGGGCTCCCGGTGCATGGAGCCTGCTTCTCCCTCTGCCTGTGTCTCTGCCTCTCTCTCTCTCTCTGACTATCATAAATAAAAAAAAAAAAAAAAAATATTTTTTCCCTACAGATGGTTGTTTTCATATCTTGCCTATTTTTTTTTTTTTAATTCATGAGAGACACAGAGAGAGAGGCAGAGGGAGAAGCAGACTCCATGCAGGGAGCCCAATGCAGGACTCGATCCACTGAGCCACCCAGGCGTCTCATATCTTGACTATTATGAATAATACTTGACTGTCATGAATAATTATGAGTAATACTTCCATATCTCAACTATTATGAATAATACTGTATGAGTGACAGAGCAGATATCTTTTCAAGATCCTATTTACATTTCCTTTGAATAGATACCTAGAAGTGGAATTGCAGTATAATATGATAGTTCTATTTTTATTCTTTTTTACTCTCCATAGTATTTTCCACAGTGGCTGCACCAATATACATTCCCACCAAAAGTGTACAAAAGTTCTCTTTTCTCCACATCCTCACCAATACTTGTTATCTCTTGTGTTTTTGATGATAGCCATTCTAACGAGGAGTATGAGATGTTACCTTATTATGGTTTTGATTTGTAATTCCCTAATGATTAGGGATGTTGATCACCTTTTTAACATACTTGTTGGCCATTTATACATCCTCTTTGGAAAAAATGTGTGTTCAGTTCCTCTGCTGATTTTTTTCTTTTTTCTTTCTCTCTTTTTTTTTTTACAGGAGTGAGGAGGTTAGAGGCAGGGGGAGAGAAAGAGAAGAGAATCTTTAGCAGGCTCCACGTCCAGTGCAGAGCCTGACACAAGACTCATTCTCTCAACCCTGAGATCATGACCTGAGCCAAAATTAAGTCAGATGCTAAACTGACTAAGCTGCCCAGGCACCCCTCTCTGCTGATTTTTTTTAATCAGATTGTTTGGGTTTTTTGTTACTGAGTTGGATATTAATCCCTTATCAGATATAAGATTTGCAATATTTTCTCCCATTCCAGAGACCATCTTTTCATTTTGTTGATTATTTCCTTTGCTGTGCAGAAATTTTTTAATTTGATGTAGTCCCACTTTTTTGTTGTTGTTACTTTTGCTTTTGGGGTTAAATCCAAAAACTCATTACCAAGACAGATGTCAAAAGGCTTACTCTTTATGTTACATTATATGAGTTTTGTGGTTTCAAGTCTATGTTCAAGTCTTTAATATGTTTTGAGTTGATTTTTGTGTATGCTGTAAGATGGAGTCATTTCATTGTTTAGCATGTGGCTATCCAGTCCCCCAGCACCATTTATTGAAGAGACTTTCTTTTTGCCATTGTGTGTTCTTGGCACCCTTGTCAAAAATTAGTTGACCATGTCTGTGTAGATTTATGTCTGGGCTTTCTATTGTTTCATTGATCTATGAGTCTGTTTTATGTTAAAACCACACTGTTTTGATTATGATAGCTTTGTAATATAGTTTTAAGCCCTCTATTGAAGTTTTCAATATAGTTCTATTCTTCAGTTCTGTGATTTCTGTTTGGCACTTTCTTATATTTTCTATCTCTGTTGAAATTTTCACTTTGTTCATGCATTGTTCTCTTGACCTCAGTAGTGAGGAGCTTTATGATCATTATTTTCAACTCTATCAGGGACATCACTTGTCTCCATTTTATTGAGGTCTGGAGTTTTATCTTTTTCTTTTGCTTGGAACATATTCCTTTATTCATTTTTCTCGACTTTTTGTGTTGGATTTGGTGTATTACATAAAACTTCTACATTTCTGTCTTGATGGAATGCTGTGTATAATAGAGGAAACATATTTCAGCCCAGCCCAAACTCTTGGTTGTCTCCGAAACCTCTGAGATTGTCTGAGTTACCTTCTTTGTTCTTAATACCTCCCAGTAGTTGAGGCTATGCCCAAACCTGTCAGTGTAGTAAAAGAGAGGATATCAGTTAGCACCTAGATGCAGGTTGGTGGGAAGCCAGACACTCAGGCAGCAGTTTTTAAAATATGCAAGTAGACCTCTTCTATGTAAAGAAAGACTGGGAGCTGAGTGTTTCTGTCTATTTCCTGTGCACTGAGTCCTAGGGGAATAGCCAGTTAAGAACTGTTTCATTATTTGCTATAGTCCTATGGGGCCTCACAACATGAGCCCTAATGACTATCACAGCCAGATGATCAAGGGGTACATCCTCTGAGTGGCAGCCACAAACACTAGGGCATCAGACATGTACATAAGCTCCTTCCAGGGAGATACCAACAACCAGGAGCAGACCAGAGAGAAGACAGGAAGACATAGAGAGGACACCTACCAGCCTCCCAGGTCTCAGGGGAGGATCAAAATCAGCCCCTAAAAGTGTGCTAAATTAGAATATTGACTCTCATACAGCAGCTTTTAAAGTATATAAACAGACCTCTTTCAGAGGAAGATTGGAAGACGAGTGTTTCTATCTGCTCCCTCTGTGTTGCACCCTGAGAGGGAAAGCCACACTGAGTCCTCTTGAGTCCATTAAGAACTGTTTCTTAGCTTACTATATAGTCTTGTAGGCCTCATGGATGAAAGCCTTTGAGAACTAGATGTTTTAGGGATGCATCCCCCATGTAGAAGTCTTAAAAACTGGGGTGATAGATGTTGAGTCCAAACCTTTTGCACCTCAGGGAGAAGCTGGGAGTTGTGAGTTCCTTCCTGACTGAAAGTCACTTTGCTGGAAGTGGGGTTTGTGGTAAGAGTTTGTCTCAGCTTTTACAATTTTAATGTATATATTTTCTTATTTGCCAATATGTAGTATTTATTCCACTAGTCTCTGGATTTCTTTCAGAAGGAGTTCCTCCATTTATAGCTATTGATTTAGTGTATCTGTGGGAAGAGGTGATTTCAGGAGCCTCCTAAATTATCATCTTGAACTGGAACTCACACAGGACATTTGAATACATCTAGAAACCCCTAGAGAATCAATGATAAAACTGTCTCAAGAAACTAAAGAATTAATCAAGATAGGAATATACAGAACTAACATGTAAAAATCAGCAACCTTCATATACACAAATAATAATAGAAGATAGATATGATGGAAATTAAAAGCTCATTTACAAAAGCAACAAGAAAGAAAATTTTCTCTCTCAAATAAATAGATAAAATCTTTTAAAAAGATAAAATATTTAGGAAAAAACATGAAATGTTCAAAATGAATATTTAAGTAAAATTATATGAATAATCTATAAAAGGGTATACTACTGATACATGAATAGACAGACCAATTAACTAGAATAAAAAGTTCAGGAACATGGAAATTTAGTATACAATAAAGGCAGTATCTCAAAGTAGTGGGATGATGATGAATGTTTTAATAAATGGTATTGGGACAACTAACAGCCATTGGTAAAAGACAAAATTAAGCCATTCCTAACAAATACATTAAAACAAAATGAAACGACACAAGCAGTAGAAGAAAACACAAAGATACTCTTTGTTCTTGGTTAGGACATTTCAACATCATCACAATGTCAGTTCTCTCCTCAAGTTAATTCACAAATTTAATGCCATCCCAATAAAAATACCTACAAGTTCCTTTATAGAGCTAAATAAGATAATACTATGGTTCATATGGAAAAATAAACATGAGCCAGCCTATGGAATGGGAGAAAATATTTGCAAGTGACATATCTGATAAAAAGTTAGCATCCAAAATATATAAAGAACTTATAAAATTCAACACCCAAGAAATGAATAATCCAACTTAAAAATGGGCATTAAAGGGGTCCCTGGGTGGCTCAGCTGTTTAGCACCTGCCTTTGGCCCAGGACATGATCCTGGCGTCCCAGGATCGAGTCCCACATCGGGCTCCCTGCATGGAGCCTGCTTCTCCCTCTGCCTGTGTCTTTTCCTCTCTCTCTCTCTGTGCCTCTCATGAATAAATAAATAAAATCTTTAAAAAAAATTGGCAAAAAACATGAATAGATATTTTTCCAAAGAAGACACACAGATGGCCAACAGACACATGAAAAGATGCTCAATATCACTGATCATCAGGAAAATGCAAACCAAAACTACAATAAGATACACCTATCAGAATGGTTAAAATCACAACACAAGAAACAACAGGTGTTGGCAAGGATGTGGAGAAAAAGGAACCTTCCTGCATTGTTTTTTGTTTCGTTTTATTTTTAAAGATTTTATTTATTTATTCATAGAGACACACACACAGAGAAATAGAGAGGCAGAGACACAGGCAGAGGGAGAAGCAGACTCCATGCAGGGAGCCCAATACAGGACTCAATCCTGGGTCTCCGGGATCACGCCCTGGACCGAAGACAGCACCAAACTGCTGAGCCATCCTGGCTGCCCACCTTCCTGCATTGTTGATAGGAATGCAAACTCATAGGGCTATTCTGGAAAACAGTATGTAGGTTCCTCAAAAAGTGAAAAATAGGGCTACCCTATGACCCAGCAATTGCACTACTAGATATTTACCCAAAGAATACAAAAATACTAATTCAAAAGGATACATGCACCCCAATGTTTATAGCAGTATTATCTACAATAGCTAATACTGGAAATAGCCCAAGTGTCCATTGACTGATGAATGGGTAAAGAACATGTGGTTTATACAGACAATGGAATATTAGCCATAAAACAGAATGAAATATTTCCATTTGCCACAACATGGGTGCAGCTAGAGAGTATTATACTAAGTGAAATAAGTCAGTCAGAGAAAGACAAATATCATATGATTTCACTTATATGTGGAGTCTAAAAAACAAATGAGCAAAGGGGGGAGAAAAGAGGAAGAGAGAGGCAAACCTCTCTCAAGAAATAGACTCTTAACTATAGAAAACAATCTATGGTTACTAAAAGAGAAGTGGGTGAGGGGATAGGTTAAATAGGTGATGAGGATTAAGGAGTGCACTTGCTGTGATCAGCCCCAGGTGATGAATGGAAGTGTTGAATCACTATATTGTATATCTGAAGCTAATATTACACCGTATAGTAACTAACTGGAATTTAAATACAATTTTTTTTCAAATTTATTATCTTTTGAGAGAGAGAGAGAGAGCATGCGTGCATGAGTGGGGGGGAGGGGCCGAGGGAGAGAGACACAGAGAATCTCCCCCAGACTCCCTGCTGAGCTGGAGCCCCACACAGGGCTCAATCTGAGGACCCTGAGACCATGACCTGAGCCAAATTCAAGAGTCAGACACTTAATTGACTGAGCCACCCAGATGCCCCTAAATAAAAGCTTTTTAAAAAAGAAAAAGAAACAGGAAGGAATACTAGGGAAACACAGAAATAAGAAAGCTATCCCTACCAGATATTAAAATATACCATAGAATAGTATACTACTGATACATGAATAGACAAACCAATTGACTAGAATAAAAAGTTCAGGAACATGGAAATTTAGTATATGATAAAGGCAGTATCTCAAATTAGTGGGATGATGATGAATGTTTCAATAAATGGTATTGGGACAACTAACAGCCATTGGTAAAAGACAAAATTAAGCCATCCCTAACAAATACATTAAAACAAAATGAAACGACACAAGCAGTAGAAGAAAACACAGTAGTTTCCTTTATAATCTGGCTATAGGGAAAAACTTGTTAATAATTACTCAAAATCTAGATACAATAAAAGAAAATTTGAAAAAGTTTACTACCTAAGAATAAAAAAACACTTGCTTGACATTAGGTGTCACAAGACAAACACAAAAGACAAATGACAGAACAGGAGAAAAATCTGTAACATATATCACAGATAAACAGCAGATATCCCTGACATAAAAACAATGAAGAAAAAATGAAAAAATCCTTTAAAAAAGTAGACAATTACATGAGCAGTCAATTCACCAAAAAAATCTCTAATAACTCTAAACATGATGTTCAACTTCACTCATAATAGATATATTAAAATTACACTGACATACCAATTTTCACCCATCAAACTGGCAAAAATTCAAAAGCTTGACAACATACTCTGTTCATGAAGTTGTGGAGAAAATAACTCATATAAAACCCCTGGGATGTAAAATGATACAACCATTATGAAAGTCAATTTAACAATATATAACAAAACTGTAAACACACTTATCTTTCAATCCAATGATTCCAGTTCTAGAATTTTTACCAAGAAGTTATACTTCTAACAATACGAGATTATTCATTTCCACATTATTTGTAACTGAAAAATCCAAAAGCCCAAACAACAGATGGAATGAATGAACTATAGTACAAACACACAACGAAGTATCATGTAGCAGTAAAAAAAGAATGAAGAGAGTATCTAAGAACTGATATGTGATTTTCATATCAATGCAAAAATGCATATACAGTATGCTACCTTTGTCTAAGAAAGAAGAAAAAGTAGGAAATATACAGGAACATGCTTGTTTTTGGAAATGCCATAGAAAAGATAATCTAGGGATCCCTGGGTGGCGCAGCGGTTTGGCGCCTGCCTTTTGGCCCAGGGCGCGATCCTGGAGACCCGGGATCGAATCCCACGTCGGGCTCCCGGTGCATGGAGCCTGCTTCTCCCTCTGCCTGTGTCTCTGCCTCTCTCTCTCTCTGTGACTATCACAAATAAATAAAAATTAAAAAAAAAAAGAAAAGATAATCTAGAAAATCATGAAATTGGTTACTTATAAAGAGGCAGTGGGAATGGAATAAAAGGGACAGAGGAAGGATTGAGGATGATACCTGGTGTATCTTATAGGATACTTTTGAAAGCATGTTAGTGTTCAATATATTAAAAAAAAAAATAAAAGTAAATCAACAAAAATGAGGAAAACTATAAAATTAAATGCAAATAGAAATAAGTAATCCAAACTGTATTTTAAATAAATAATATAAGCATATCATGTGAGAAATAGAGAACTAACCAAAATTACTTTTGAATACTGGCTAGTGAATAAAAGAATTGCAAACAAATCTGAATCTCATCTTAGGTTTTTTTTTTGTGGTGGTAAAGGTATATGAATTCTTAAAAAAGTTTATGTGCATCAACGAGATAAGCAAATGGGTAAATGTGTTGATGTGGCCACAGCCAGAGTTCTCTCTGCAGAGAACTCTCCAGGGAGACATGCAAATACAGAAGACAGAAAGGCAAATAAAGAACTTTGTGACTTTGGATTGAAATTAGAGTTATCAGTATGAGCTCATGATTTCTTTTTTTTTTAAGATTTTTATTTATTTATTCATATGATTTCACTGAGCCATGATTTCACTGAATCAAATTGATTTCACTGAATCAAATTCATATGATTTCAACCACTGAGCCACCCAGGCGTCCCATGAGCTCCTGATTTCTAATACACAAACACACATGCACAAGTTATACCCACTAAACAGGCCTCAGAACAATGAACACATTTAACATCTCGGTTTCTAAACGCTATTTCCTAGTAATTGGAACAAAAAGTTCCTTACAGAAATGCTGATTCCAGGTCTGTGTCAGGAAAAGTTTAAGATCAGCCTTAAACATCTTTTTATGCCAGAAAGTAAAAAATCACTCAAAAAAATGATGGAAGCTAATCAGAAAAATACAAGGCTGGCTTAAAGGGCCTCCCACTGCTCAAATCTGGGACAAGTGGAGCAGGAAAATAAATACAGTAAGAATTATAATTCAATGAATAAAATAGGAATCCACAAGTTTGTACTGATACTAGGCGACAACAATGATGATAGATGGTAGGTAGATATATACATACATAAGCTTTTCCCATATATCTTGCTTCAATATTAATTTCTTTGCTTACTACTAATAATAAATTTTAGGTCCTTCTATTTCTTCTTTGAAATGTCTGCCCATGTTGTTTCTTTTCATTTTGATTCGAGTTTCAGTATCTTTTGTAAGGCTATAAGGTCTCTCTCTCTTACATACATATATATATATACATATATGATGGCAAAAATCATTGTATTTATTGCAACTATCTTTCTTAATTTGTCATTTTAATAAACATTTTAGTCTAAAAACTTCTTCTGACACTATATGCATCTTAAGAAAAATACTTATTGTGTTATATTCCTTCCAACAAATTCCTTAACTTTTTCTCACAAAAATAAAATAAAATGTCACCCAAAATCCCTAGAAGGTACCACTAATGCTGAAAAGGAAGAGGAAAGGAAAGAGAGAGAAAAGAGAGACCCAAACTGTGAGGGTTAATGAGAGAGGAGTCATATTCCCTCCCCTTTGTGCCTTAAACCATTCAATTGAAATTGGGAAGGACATCAGAAGACAAAAACGTGATCTTCTTCCACAGAGAAATTAATTACTTTCTTAGATTTGAAACCTTTCCAATGAAAAATTTCCTGTTGCCCAGAAGCACCTTTCTAATTAATGATCTTTAGTTTCTCAGGTAAGCTCATGCTGCACAAATCCCTTCTCAGCTTATAAGGGAAGAGGCATTTAAGGAGTGAATGGCAAGCTGAAAGAACAGGAAAGTTACACAGAGGAAATGAACTGACAGCTGGACTCCATGCATCCCACTCTTATGCTTGGAGCCGATGAGGGGCTACCACGATCTTTGTCCCCTGGCTCGGTGGAGAGGAGTGTGTGCTGACTCAAAGCTCCTGCATATTCTTGAAAAATCACTGCACAGTTAACTTCTAAATTACTGAAGACAATTGTAGAGATCAATAGAAAACACCAACCTCTAAAGACATTTCCTACAGCATAATTTGAAGAAGTAGAATACATGAAGCAGTGAGCCACAGAAAATCAGGTCTTAGCACTAATTAGAAATTTTTCTAAGCTTTCTCTCTCACAAAAATCAGTTCATCGGATAAAGGACCAATTTGAAACATAGTTGGTTTACAAATTATCATTTAGGCTGAAAAAGATTACAGCCAGATATTTGAACCAACATTCTAAATAAAATTGTGAGTCTGATTAATTACTCACTGTTAATAAAATTGTAATGGAAATTGATTATTCACTAGTAGTTAAAAGCTGTTTTCCACATATCAGAATGAAGACAGACTATGAAGCAGAAAAAATAAAATATCCACTGGAATATCTCGTTTAATCACAAAGGGGAGAAAGAAGCTTAATACTGTGTCCCCAGCAATATAACTTCTTCCCTTAAACTTTGATTTTGTAACATTTACTTGCAACAACTTAATAAATACTTACCTCATGATTAGCTATTAATCTCATCTAGGAAAGCAATCTTTTTCTTTTATAGCTTGATCCTGCTTAACCTAGAGCCACAGAGATGCCACAAAGCACTATGATGTGTATATCTATGTGTGTGAGTGTGTGAATATGTCTGGTTTTTTTTTCCAAGTAAATCTTTTAGAAGTCATTTCTCCTCTTCCTACAATAGAAATTCCTGCTTACCTTCTACTTACATCCACCCATCTCATTTGATTTTTTTATGTGTGGTTCAACTGTTTACACTGATGTGTTGTCAGAATTACAGTACCCTAAGAATACACCTGCCAAAAGCTACTCTCTTAAATAGAAATAAGAAAATAAACTTTCCTTGAACAGATCAATTGAACCATGTTTTCTCCTCAAAGGGATACAATCTTATTGTATAGCCAGCCTATGATCTTTTTTTAAATGAAAGTCACACCTTCTTTCCTGACTGGTTTGATCAATCATTATCAATAGTTAGTTCTATTATCCTCCTCCCCATGTGCAGATTCAAAATGTATTATAATTTGGATCTACTGCCTTTCATTTCATCCTTTCTATATGCCCAGGTCATATCCTATACATTTCCTTCATATTATCTTAAATATTCCCTTCTCCTATATTTGCAAAGCTTAAATTCAGGTCCATTGTTCGATTGTCCTTTCTTTCTAGTTATGAATTCATTCTATCTTCTTATTCATATGAGACCAATTAGGTACTATCCATGATATATTTTCCTAAATCTTTAAGACTTGTGATGGTAAAATGTTTCTGTGATACGAAAACAGAGGACAAATGAATAAATAGGAATCGTAAATATATGTTAGGACCAACTAAATAGCAGCAAGAGTACACAATTACATCCTAAACTCATATGAAGATTTTCCTGCTAAACATTATGCAGACCAGAATGTTAACATATGATATTAATATATCATAATCTATCACATAATTAAATGTTTGCTGTAGATAAAATAAGGAAAATACAGATATGCCTAATGAAAATTTTTTTAAAAATTAAAATCTCCCACAATTCTACTGCATGAGATAACCATGGTTAACATTGATATATGTCCTACCAGTTTTCCCCACTCCTACATATGCTGTTTTTTCTAACACTGATAGGACTCATACTATATAGCCTGTTTTGTAATATGATTTCTATGTCAATAAATACACACCTGAAATACCATTCTTCATGGCTTCATTTTATGAATACCCTAATTGGTTATCCAAATCTTAAAACTTTTTAAATTCTATATCTAGATCCATTTTTTGTATATAATTTTTACTTACTAATTGCTTTATAATAGTTAATGCATACTGACCAGGCTCCACTCAAAGCCTACTGTTACATCAAAACGTCAACAAAAATATTTAGCTCTTAGAGGAAACCATGCATCATAATGTAAAATCCAGCAAAATAAAATTTTTATTGAACTACAGGATTTAGTTCCGTGGACTCATCTGCTATCAATTAGGGTGATAAGCAGGCACTCAAAAGCTAGCTTTTCAATTATGTTTTCTACCTTTCAACTGAAATGTTCCTGTCAATGCATATCGTGTAGTAATTCTGAAAAGGCTTCATCTTAGCAACCAAGTGATAACTTTAAAATCAAGAATCTGAACCAATTAATTCCTAACATTAATTACTTCTTTTAAAACAAAAGGCACTTTAAAGTAAGTGACTGCAAATATACTTTTTAATCCCACTAACAGTCCTTATCTCTTTTTCCCCCAGCTCACAATTCTGTTGACAACTCATGCTCAGCCTCAAATCATCATTCAAATCATAATTAAAGCATAATTCTGAGCTCTCTTTGTACATGCTAATTCCACAACCCCAGATGTAAAAGCCACACAGAAATTCCTATAGAGTATTATTAGCTTGCAAGGAGCAGAATTAAGATGCATAAAAGTATCTTCTATAGCAAGTAAATATTTTGGTTTTAATTACATTATTACCTTGTTTTATGCAACTAATTACTATGATTTATTGTATAATTGACTCTCAGAAAAAAATATTACCAGAGCAGTGCTGCAGCCTTAAACTGAAGATAGTATATACTAATGATTTTGCCTATACCTCAGTTCCCTTAAAAATATAATGTAAAATATTTTTTGTAATAGGTTGGAAAAATCTCTTTTCTATTCTCCCACTAATATGTAAAGTTATTATATGCTACAGCTATTTGCTGATTTATTTCTCTGTAAATCAAGGGCAATTTAAAAAAAAAAAAGAAAGCATATTTTCAATCCAGGAACAACATATTAATCTCTTTATTCCTTTGCACCTAGCCCAGAACTTTAAATTTAGCAAGTGCTCAATTAACTTTATTAAATAAATTAATGAATTAATCATTTAAAGTATTCCTTTAACAACATCATAAAAGCATTATTATTAAATACTAGCTGGTATCTATTTCAGCTTTACAGATTAAAACCTGCAGCCTTTAGAGCAAAAGACTGAACATTAGAAATAATAACAGTTTGCTGTAGATTGAAAACAAATGAACTCATTCTGAGACTCTACAGTCATTCATAAGCCTCTTGAGCTGCCTGCCCTCTTGCAGTTTATGACCTCAGCCAAGCCTTTCTAGTAAAATAAAGCCTTTTGTTCACTCTGGGGCCATCCATTGTTCTCTCTGTAATTTGTACCAAATTTTAAAGGTTATAAATACTTGCAGTGAAGCATAGTTGCTGAGCTGCATTCATTCACACTTAGGTGCTTTTCTTGTCTTTTTTAACTACAAAACCAGGGACTGGCATTCACTTACTTCATAATAACCTAATCGTATGTAACTTTGAACTCAGGATGTTCTTCAAATGCCATGATTTATTATGTCCTCCTTGGCCACATAATAGTCAACCTTGCCAAATTCAACTAGGCCAACCTTATTCTCCTAGGAGTAGTAGCTAGCAATAAAAAGTGGAGATTTATTTCTCGTATGAAACTATATACACCTGAATTCTTTTCAGAATAAGAAAACCTGGTAAATTATGTTGCAAATGACAATGAGTGAACATAAGCATAGTTAAATACATAATTTTTTCTGCCTACTACTTCTACGTCTATTTCCTTCTTGTTGCTACGCTTTTTGTTTAATATTTCTTGGACTAACGTGCCCTCTAATGGCTAGAATTAAAATACAATCAGAACCATAAAAGAAGTGCCAACACATTAAATCCAAGGAATAAGTCTATTTAAAAGACAGTCCTTGACTCAAACTTATGTCAAGATTAAAATGGATATGCCTTTAATAAGGAACAAGGCAACTCTACATTTTATCTGTTCTGTACAATAGACAATGCAAATGAGGGATAGCAAACAGACCTTTGTCAAAGAGATTTAAATGTTAGTTTTCCCATAAAAAGGCATCAAGTATTTTGAATAATCTCTATAATTAAATCTCGCATACACTGAAGTTGAAATATGGATTGGGATTACGCTTCTTCTAATATTATAATTTAAACATTTAATTTAAGAAAGATATTACTCCAAAACAGATTATTTGAGTTCTTTCTTCATTTTTGTTTCTCTAACCTAAAATGAAAGCCTGCCTCAATCTCTAAAAAAAATATAAACATACGTACACAAAAAGAGTTAAGTAGCTGTGCTATCTGTTCACAATTTACCCTCTGTATTTGTGCTCTCTTATTTTCGGTTCAGCTATAATGTCAGAGAGTAATGGAGATTCAGTAAATACCCAGTTAATGTGACCAATGGCAATAGTCCCTTGAGCTTAGGCAGGAATTCAGGGAAAAATTATTAGATTTAACTTGGTTTACTAAGTTCAGAAAAGTTATTGTAGTTTTACAACACAACTTATTTCTAAAAAGAATTTGGTCAAGACAGAAAAACATATATACAGAAAAGAATAGAATTGAAATCAAAGGCATAAAGAATAAATAGAAATCAAAGGCATAAATAAAGAATATGAGTAAATACTTTGTCTTGCTTAACTATATATTGTTAGTACTTCAAATAATTTGCTTCTTAAAACATGATAGTATGTCCATAATGTGGAATTTCAAGCTCCCTTCCTATTGTCGATGCATTAAAAAAAAAAAAGAAGAAGAACAAGACAGCCTTTTCTCCACCTCAGAAAATAAAGACATTATTTTTCCTATTGTGTATATGGGGTAACTATCATTGAGGTGAAATGACCTACCAAATACTGCACAAAGACAGTGACAAAGCAAGATTAGAATTTAGAATTATTTATGCAGTTTGCTGATTTTGTACTGATTTAGTGTGCATCACAGGAATGTGTTATTTTGTTAGAGAAAAAAAATACATTTCCCTGAATTAAATTTCTGCCTTTATCTTTTAGCACTAGTTTTATAGAGTATATTCTGTATTCTATTCACATATTAATTTTTTTATTTTAGGTGGATACAAAATTACTGGAAGGGCTGCAGACCAAGGGACCCTGTTTCTGTTTGTGCTTCCAAGCGAACTTGAACAAGACCTGAAAAATTCTGATCCTCAGTTGCTCACCCTATGAAGGAGATTGAATTAGATAACCTCTGATCTCTCTTCTAATTTAAAACTAGAGGGTTTTTTTTAAAATAGTGACATGGAAAAAATATACAGGCATTTTATAAATATAATCTAAACTTCAGGATTTTATTTAGTTTAAGATAATTTTTTGTTCATATTTTTATTTTTGTCCTTGACTGTTTTGCAAAAATACTTAATAATATTCAAACAGATTAGGATAGGAGAAAATATCTGGGGAATATCCTTTTAAAGTACAGCCACTGAGAGTTAATATAAGTGATTCTATTATCATCTGCCCTTGTTTATGTGACTTTTGATTACATTGCTTATTGTTTGTTTTGGTTTGCTTTTTGGCTCTTATACTTTGAAGACAGGAATTATTTTCTCCTTGTTGGTATCATTATTCAATAAAAGGATCTTCAATAAGATTGACCAATACAATCAAGATGAAGTTTGGCAGTTTAATTAATAAAAGAACTGAGACCAGGTAGGTAAATTATCAATAAAAGAGGTGAATGAATGTATTCTCATATTCTTAAAAGGAAACTTAGAAATAATATGTCAAAGGCTTTAAAAGTTTATGTAATAAATATGTGTTTGCACCAAAATAAATATGATAAATGATTAGAACCAGAGATTTCTTGGTTGATAAAGATGAAAATAACTGTCCAAGAGATCAACACTACCTGGAGCACCTGTTTGGCTATGGCTCAGTCCATGAAGTGTCCAATTCTTGATTTTGGCTCAGGTCATGATCTCGGGATTGTGTGATCCAGACCCACATTGAGCTCCAAGACAGGTTCCACACTCCGCAGGGAGTCTGTGGAACTCCCTCTCCCTCTCCCTCTGCTCCTCCCCACGATCATGCTGTCTCTCTCTCCCTCCCTCCCTCCCTCTTTTTCTCTAATAAATAAGTAAATAAAACTCTAACAAAAATGTTTTAAAAATTTAAAAAAAAAAAAAGATCAACACAACCCACATTAGAACTGGCAGTATATTGCTCTTAATGCTTGAATCCCATAATGTCCTATTATAAAGAAAGCTAGAAATCAAGGAATAATGGATCCAGTGGTTTCTCTGTGATTTCTCACACAGACTCAGCATTGTGGAAGCTCTGTGTGGTCTCTAGCAGTTTAATGGTAGCCAGGATTGGAGGCTGTGCCAATGAGGCCCAGTGCATTAACTGAAAACCTCCCTTTGTCCCTGTTTCCATGAGCTTTCTCTCATTCTTTTATTCCCTAGAAACAAAAGCAAGTCATTCCCTTCTACAAATAAAAACTGAAGGCAAGGTTGTGTATATAGCTCATGTGTAGACCAAAGAATAGTCATCAGTCTCCATTCCCTGCCTTCATTCCTCATCTAAGTCAGATATTCCTTTTGCCTCTGCTTGCCCTGAACCCACCATGTGGTTATCATTTCTGCTTCCTTGAAGCATGTGTAAGATCCACACGTTAGGAAGCACACCAAGGGTCATCCATAACTGCAGTTTCATTCTATAATTTCTGATTTTTAATACCAGGTATTTTTACTGGTCTCTAAGCATCTACTTCACAACCTCCTACCCTGGATTTCCAAAGTTTTATGGCCCCTAGGATTGCAAACCTTTGAGATCTGTTTAGTCCTTCAAATACTACTGCTATTCAAGACCTTCCTCCACAACCATCAGTCCTGGATACATGGGAGGCAAAATAAGGTGATGGTTAAGACATAAGCTCTGGAGCCAAAATATTTGGCTATGCATCCATCCCACCTCTTTTAGTACTAGCTTTGCAGCTTTGGACAAGGAATTTAATCTCTCTAGACCTCAGTTTCCTCATCTATGAAATAGGGAAAAGAATAGCAACCTCAGAGTTATGATGAGGCTTAATCATGGTTTTGGAAATAAAATACTCATAATATTGCTTGGTACATAATAAGTGATCAAAAATGTTAGCTATAATTAGAATAGCCAATTTAACTTTTCCTTGGTCATAATGGCAGAACAATAAAAAACAGAGTTAAATTAATGTTAATGATTCAACCATTTGGCAATCTTAGCTCCTATTTTTTATAATAAAGGTGGTCATAAATCCTAATTCCCCAGTTTATACCTGGTGTCCTGGGATAATTATTAATAGCAACTTCTTTTATTTTAAGTGTCCAGATTTGGACAATAAAGTATGTAATCACCCAATTATAATACAGAATATTCAGTGGTTCTCCTGTACAATTAGGAGAATGATTTAGATGGCCTCTGAAGTTAAGTAAAATATGAGGGTTTTCATTAAAATATATAGGTTATAAATGAAAAGAAATACATGAATGTTTTATAAATAAAGTCTAAAATATTACAAAGTGCTATCAGCCTTGGTTAAGATGACACACTTTGATGGCTTTTTTCTTTTTTAATAGAAAGAGTTTGAACTTACAAGTGGAGAGCTACTTTCATTTCACTTGTTCAAAATGCATGAGAACCCCCTTGGAACTATGCCCTCACTTCTCTTTAATTTTTCTTCTCCTCTTCCCTATTTAGTTTCACTCCAACTTCTCTCACTAGACAGGAGGTGGAATGAGAAGTGGGCAAAAAGAAAGAGAGCTTTACCTCTCTCCTTAAACCCAACTGTTAAATTACGGTTTTCAGAGAAGCTGACCAGCTCCGATCCAAGCCTGGTGAGCTATCATTCCTAAACAAATATTAACTGAACTCCCTTAAATATAGGGAAGAAAAAATAGATTTCTAAGTATCGTCTGTCACTGCATGATATCTACAGTATGACAGTATCGAACCCAGGAAGTAATAACATCTTCATCTAGTTCATTACTAGCATTTTAAAGTCCTGAAAGCCAGAAATATCTTCTGGAGGATGACAGGACTTTTTAAAGATTAGATTAAATACAACATATGAGAATTACTTTTATTTCTTATCTTGTTTTCATCATACAGAGTAGTTTTTCCAATTTGAATATTATACTATTTATGTCCATCTTTAATGACATTGTTATAAGCCATTGATTGATTAAAAAAAAGGCCAAATAGATATTACTTATAAAAGATATATTGCAATCAATACTACTTACTTAAAAAGTTGATTGATTATATAAACATAGCTCACAATTATGAAAAATAGAGATTTTTATATATCTCAGTAGACATGCAAAATTTAATCTTAAATATGAATCACACTATAATTGCTTGATTGTTGCAATGAGCTGAAAGAAAAAAAAACACAAGGATCCTGCAGAGAACAAGAAATTGTGAAAGCAATCATAGAGGGAAATAATTCTTACATTTATGATTCTTTCAATTATGGATTATGGAGACGACTGCACGGCAACCTCTTCAGTTTCAAGACAGCATGGTGTTTTATATAATAAGGCTCTGAATAAAGCAACTATTATCAATAGTGTTTGCAATTTAATTGGCTACCTTTGAAGCTAAAGAGGTCTTTTTGCTTTCTAACTTTGATTCCCGGCTATATTTTAAAACATTGGCATTCTGTCCAGCTGTTTAACTTCCATTTATGTTCTTAGATTCTCTAGAGGATAGTGCATATGCATTTTACTAGAGCTGAGAAACATTTTCACTAGGGAGGAATAAGCACAGAACCTGTTAAGCATCCATAAATTTATGTGTTTATCCAACAACATGCCTACACTGCACCTCTACCCTATTATAATTACATTTAATGTTAAAAGGAATATCACCTTAAAACCACAAGTAGAATTTATTAAGTTCTCAAATAAAGCCAGTCTCTAATGCAAGGGTATTTACCAGAACAGTATTAAGAAGGCTGTGTTCCCCGTTTGTGTAGAAGAGGCCTCGTGTTAAATAGGCTCTGGTCTGATAAAAACTGATGTTCTCAAAAGTATCTGCACCAAGAGAAATGGCAGTTAGTGAGGATGGCAGTTTGAGAAATGACAGTTTCACTGCCCTGGTTTAACCAACCAAAAAAAAAAAAAGAGAGAGAGAGAGAGAGAGTCTTGGTGTAGCCAAAAAAAGGGAAGGCTTATTAATGTAATACTGTAAATCAGGAAGAAAAGAGGGTAAAAATATACATCTCACTATTGTAAGTAGAGATCAAGAAATATATGACCTAAAAACCTTGGAAGGTTAAATCTGAGAGTGAGAAACATTCATCTCAGGCTAATTTCAACGATCCATCCCATTTGAATTTCCTATAGTAAAGTCTCAGCTCTCATATGACAACATCCTCTTTAATTTACACCTTAGAAAATAATTATTTATTTGATGTCTTTTAAGTGTCATTTGGTCAGTAATTCCAGTGCAGAAAGTGTATGAGAGCATATTATTAGAGATAACAATATTTAAAGAGCAATATACTGATTCACAAAGTGAGCTTTCTACATCATGGTATTACCTCAAATAACTCAGTATTTTGATTGAGTTTCTCTAAGACTATCTTCTGTTTTTCCTGGATGATCTGTGCTGATACAAAACCATTTGGAAAGAAGTAAATGCAGTGCTAGGCAGTAAGGTCCCGGTCTTGGTTCCCACTCCATCAGTCCCTGCAGGAAAGGAGTCCTTCTGTCCCTCGCATATTTACTCCTGGTGTTGGCCATATCCCCCTCTGGCCCTGAACTAGTATTTGTTATAATTTCAGACATTGAAAGGCTCCCAAAATATCTCTCCATGAAATCCAATACTGATAAATTCCCACTTTTATAGCTTTTCCTGTACCTCAAAGGATTGATTCCAGAAAGCCCTTATTAAAATACAAATATGTAATCAGAAGACCTAACACTTTATCATCCACTATGATAGCAACACCAACTTTGTAATTTCATAAGCTCTTTATTAGAAAAGGCATTGAAAAAAAGGTTAGTATCCATTCATTCAAACGTATATTGTCAATCTACTACAGCTAAACTAACTGTTGGGATTTCAAGATAATAAAATAAAAACACTAATAAAACAGTGTCCCTGGGCAGCCCGGGTGGCTCAGCGGTTTAGCGCCACCTTCAGCCCAGGGTGTGATCCTGGAAACCGGGGATGGATACCCATGTCAAGCTCCCTGAATGGAGCCTGCTTCTCCCTGCTTGTGTCTCTGCCTCTCTCTCTCTTTCTCAAGAATAATAAATAAAATATTTTTAAAAAATAAAACTGTGTCCCTACCATCAGGGAGTTTACTGTCTGATGGAAAAGATGGATATATATACAATCATTTTATCGCATATATTAGATGAGTCTTTTTTTTTTTTAAGATTTATTTATTTGAGAGCAAGAGTGAGAGAGAGAGCCAGCATGGAGGGAGAGCGAGAAGCAGACTCCTTGCTGAGCAGGGAGCCTGATGCAGGGCTCAATTCCAAGACCGTGAGATCATGACCTGAGCCAAAGACAGATACTTAACCAACTGAGCCACCCAGGCACTCCTTGATAAGTCTTAATAAAAAAATCATTTTACAATAAAAAACATAAACTCAACTAGACAAGTTAAATAAAGAACATATTAACATAGGGGCCTATGTCTCTGCCTCTCTCTCTCTCTCTCTCTCTCTCTCTCTCTCTCTCTGTGTGTGTCTCTTATGAGTAATAAATAAAATATTTTTTTAAAAAAAAGAACATATTAGCATAAATAGCAAAGAGTTTCTGAAAGGCAACTGCAGTCTCAAGAGGGACTCCAATAAGAATTGATAAACCAATGAGAACCAATTCTTATTAGCAAATCTTTCATATACACTTTTTCCTGCAATTGCTCCATTTTCAACTTTCTTGGCTTGCACATATGACCACATCAACTCTTGAAACCTTAAGACCTTACTCATCCAACATCCATAGCCAACTAATTCATATCAATTCCTAGAAAGAGAATCTGACTTACTCCTAACCCAGTCCAAGGATTCCCCTAAAAAGTAGTGTGGGAATGAGGAGGAAATAATTGCCACCTTCAATTCAATAAGGTAATTTCAAGGTGAGCCTTGAAGGAAAGGCAGGCATCTTTCAGAGAAACAAAGGGAAAAATGCAATCCAAGGAGACAGACTGTCACGTTCAAAGGTATGGATGGAGCAAAGCAGCCCTTTTAAAGACACATGTACGAAGATCCATGGTCAGGTAGCAATTGATGGTGCTGGGAAGATAGCCAGGGACCAGATGACAAAGTACTTTTTATGCTCTGCTAAGGAGTATGATCTTTATCTGAAGGCTGATGGAAGTGGGGTGTCAAAATTTTTAACCAGAGGAGAGACAAAATCAGACCTGTGTTTTAAGAAATAAATAAATAAAACAAAACAAAAACTCTAACATCAGGTGAAGGATGGACTACAAGAAGACCATACTGAAAGTACCAGTCAAGAAGCTGTTGTAGTAATTCAGACAAGAGATGGTGCAGTCCCAAAATAAGACTGTGGCAAAGAGGATATAGAGGAGAGGAAAGATTCAAAAACATTATGAAAGCAGAATCTAAAATGAAACAGAGTCAGTTCAGAAAAGCAAAGAATAACAAGCCTTGACCCAGAGAAGAGAATGAAAGTCTAAACTAAACCCAAGGTGCTAGGGGGATCCCTGGGTGGCTCAACGGTTTAGCGCCTACCTTTGGCCCAGGGTGTGATCCTGGAGTCCCAGGATCGAGTCCCACGTCAGGCTCCCTGCATGGAGCCTGCTTCAACCTCTGCCTGTGTTTCTGCCTTCTCTGTGTGTGTGTGTGTGTGTGTGTGTCTCTCATGAATAAATAAATAAATCAAATATAGAAAAAAAAAAGATTCTCTCTTAAAAAAAAAGAAGAGCATTTAAAAATAAATAAATAAATAAATAAATGTGCTAAAGGGTATAAACGACATTAAAAAAAAAAAAAGAACATACTGGAAGAAGGGATGGGCATAGAAGACACACATTGCATTCCGTCCAATCTTCCTTTGGGGGCAGCCTTTCCCATGATCTCTGAATATTTTAACCTAAATAAATAAGTGCAGACTCCAAATCTTCAGGATGTAAGCATAAGGAGCAGCAAAAAAAAAAAAAATTGGTAATCAAACCTTAATCAAAAGCATAGTCTAGTTATCCTATCATTTTATTACAATGTCTGTCAATTCAGCCTATCACATAAAAGGACAAGAATTCACTCCTGGTGAAGCCTTAACTCACCGGTGCTGGGCCTTGTTTCATTATGTATTTAATTAGAAGTTTTCACGGTGTTGTTTTCCTTTCAATTCCAAGAATAAAAAGTAAAAAATGAGAAATGGGAACTTCTCAGATGATCCTATGACTTTGAAGCCACATATCTGAATATATGATCTCTTGCTTTTGCATTTAGAAGCCCTGGGGAGCAACATTATCAGACTGATTATGAATGCGTATATTTTCATAAGAATATGCAATCTTAACCAGCTCAGCACAGGACACTGAAGTGACTAAGTATCAAATTAAAGATTATTCTTTTTTGTGTGGAATTCACTCCAGCAAGAAATTGAACAAGGGGATTTAAAATCCAAAAACAGTAGGACCACCTCCTGAGACATTATTAATTATTAGTAGGCCCCAGTCTTCCAGTTTCTTATCTCCCTATACACCCAATGCTCCCATTGCTTTAAATTATTATCATTATTTGTTAAATGCCTTCAATGTGGTTGGTACCCTGGCAGGCACAGAAAAAAGGTACCATATCTACCCAGGGGCTTTCTACCTAAATTGCACAGATATAATTTAAGTTTGAAAATGGGTTGTGGTTGTCAGTTACAGTCTTTTCCAAAAGCTTAGAAGCAATAGAACAAAACTAAAAGTATATAAGTTCCTACCCATCCCTTTCCCCCCTTGGGTGTTCTTTATATTCCACAGCCTGGTCTACTAACCCAGAAAACAATATCGTGGAAATGTGCCACAGGTCAGCAATGAGAGGACATCAAAAGCGCAGAGAAAATTATCAACACTTAGAAACAATCTTGCGTTTCTGACTTCTCACCCTGCTCCCTGCTGTCCTGGACTGAGGCTGGGGGGTGGGGTGAGGGGACCCACTAGGAAGCCTGTATTCAGAAGCAGAGGCAAGTGAGGAGAGTGGAGAGTAAAGGCCCAGAACTGACTTTTTCTTCCCTGTCCTTGTCTTAACCCCACCCAGTCCAAGCTGCTACATTGCCAGCAGGGCCCATGCCTGCTCCAAATCTTCACCATCCTCTCAGAAGCCTTGCCCTTCCCTGACATCTACTCCAACTTCTGTGACAAATAATTAAACTGAAGTCTGAACCTTGGCCTCTGATTTAGGTCCTTCTATATATATTTTTGATTCCATAAAAATCTACCTGTGTAAAAGAAGGGAAAAGTGGGATACCCTTACACTTCTATCTGTCCCCTCTTTTCACATCATTACTAATAAAAACAATCCCTTTTAAAAAAAATGCTGTATTTGCTTCAAGGTCAGATGAGTGATAGGGCAAAAGCAGTGAATCTCTATTCCACCATAGGATGAAGAAAAATCCACGCGAAAACCATAGGAAACAGTTGTAGAAAAGGAAAACAGGCAGACCAACCCTTAGGCCAGTAAAGAAAACAATAGTAGGAGGATTAATGGATGGGAGGGGTATTAGGAAATGGTCTTAAGGTTCTGGAGAGTGACTGGAGGTTTACTCTACTAAAAAGTTTCCCACCCTAAAACCCCACTGCCACTACAGTCACCACCAAACTGATAAGATTCCCCCAAGCTCCATCCCAGCTTCCACTAGTGGCCTTGAGATCTACCACCAATAGGTTGACATTAGGGAATTCCCTGCTTCCACCATCCAACAGAGAAGAGAGGAGCTTTTCCTAATTGCACAGAACCATTCAATCACTGAACGTTATTTCCTAATACATCATTATGCACAGTGAATTATCTAAATTTGAAAACATATGCTATTCCTTTAAAATACATATTCTTTGAAGGCAAAGCTCTTATCTGAGCATGAATAAAGTGATCAGTCCATATGTATACATTTCCAAAGGTTAAGTACTCATATATCCTCTGCATTATTGCCTACTGGCTTTACCCTCTGCTTTAATTCCTAGAGCAAGTTCCTTAGTCACTGTAACCCAGAAAAGTACCACCAATTACGCCCACTTCTACGACTAACAATGTCCAACTCTACCACCCCACTGGCCTTCTCTTTTCTGTTTCCTATCTGTATTCAAATCTGTCCTACATTACCTCCTGCACACATGTGTTACACAAACACCCACTATTGATGTAAAAATTATTCATTGAATGCCTACTACGTACAAGACATTGTGCTGAGTACAAAGCATTGGAGTATCTGGAGTTTAAGCATTCCATTCATGTCTGCTGTAGCCCACCAATTTCTAAAATGTCAACTAGGTCTTAGTCCACTGGTGCAATATGAACCTAAGTTCTTATTCCTCATGCTCCTGGCATTTGTCTAGAGATTGTTGAATGCATGCATAGTTCTTTTCTTACTGATCCTTGGTAGTCTTATTATGTAGACCACAAAAACCCTACCCCGTTTTTGTGAGAATGAACCTCAGTTGTTCAATCACTCAAATATATGAAATTGCCTTTGATAGATAGTTCTGTGTTTAACAGATATTATGTAAGAGTAACTTTTTAAAAGGTTATGTTCAGAGGTGATTCTGAGGAGACAGAGGGAGCAAAAGGAGATGAAAACCATAATAAAAGTAAAATAAAATAAAAATAACTGAAATCGTGAAAGTAAGAGGTATAAGTGTGCCATGTTTACTTGAAAATACAGATCTTAAGGGGAAAAAACTGAAGCAGAGGTGAGTTTTCACTTGACAAAAGATTTACAGTATCACTTTCCAATATGAATAAAGTATGATTCAGTTAATAAAAATAAAATATATATATGCTTTTTTTTGGTATGTGGATATAGCAAATGTGCAGTATTTACTCAATATAAGTTTGTTAAATAATGGATGCCCATCTTCTTAATTTTTAGCTCCCACTTCATCTTCAAAACTTTGCCATCTGGGAAAAGAACAAAGGGTTGCAGAAGGGGAGGTGGGCGGGGGATTGGGATTAACTGGGTGATGGGCACTGAAGAGGGCACTTGATGGGATGAGCACTGGGTGTGATACTGTATGTTGGCAAATCGAACTTCAATAAAAACAAAACAAAAAATTTTTGCCAAATATCTACAATAATAATGTGTTACACAAACATTCATTATTGATGTAAAAATTATTCATTGAATGCCTACTATGTACAAAACATTGTGCTGAGTACAAAGCATTGGTGTATCTGGAGTTTTAGCATTCAATAATAATAACTAGGTGAGAGGCATATTTTAAGAACAGGTTAAATGATTTATGATTGGATTAGTCCTCTGCTTCTTCTCAGCTACCCAGACAAAGACTAATATATGATTGTCAGATCTGGAATCCATAAATGTCATAAGCACAAAGCTGGATAATCCATATCAGTATGCAGGGATTGGGGGAAGGTGTGGAAAACAGGATAGAGAGGGAGACATTACATTTGAAGAAAACATTCTATAACCATAATTCTAAAGACTGGTTAAAGGAACATTTTATCGTATTATGATGTATTTTTCCTACTTTCTACACTGCCCAAATTCTATCTAAATTACTGATTAAATCTTATTTTTCCTTGCTAGTAAATTCCCCCCTTTTTCCATTTTTTCTATAGATCTTTTATGTTTGTCCAGGTTTTCTCATCCTTGCTTCTTTCCCCCTTTTCATTAGTCCACATAATCTATTCTTCTCTCATTTTATTTCTCATTTTTTTCTCATCTTAAATCCAGTATTTGTGCAATCAGATCTACAGATAACGATAGTAGCTAATAGAGGATGCTACATTTGTAGTATAAGAACAAAAGTTATCATTCTAGCTTTAAATTTTTTGTAAATCAGTTTTTTGTTTTTCTCAAAAATTCTACCTATTTTCTTTTTATTGTTATAAGCATCGTTACTCAGTTAAATGTGTAAGTACGAATCCCTGTTTCCAACAAGCGCCCAAACCCCAAGCTAGGAACCCAAAAAATTCAGGGTCTGTATAAATTGCCAGTGCCTCCACTTTTTGATGAGAACAGATTTGGGTCTGGATGAAGTCACCGATGTGTCTCTGAAGAAACAAATGTCAGCGCGACCTATTAAAGTCAACCCTGAGCTAGGTAGCAACAATGAGCTGGGGATTAGCATTGACAGCTCCCTTAATGTGATTCTTTTGGACAGGGATTAATTTAATGTGTTGCTGTCAAATGAAACAAAAAACGAGATGGATTTACTAATGACTCTATTCTATACCACACACTTTTCCACCCCTGATCTATGTCAGAATGAATCTGACAGCAAAAGAAAATAATTTTTAGGATGAAAAGGAAGAAGACATTGCCTTCTTGACAAACTTCCAAGAAGGGAGTTTTTAGTGGGCTCCCAAGAGGAAGGATGAGCATAGGGTGGGGGGCCAAGTGAAGGGAGACAATGGCAACAGTTGACCACTACTCCAACAAACAAGCAGAGCACGAGGGTGGGGACCTGGTGTTGGCCCCATGCTTTGGCACAAACTTGCAAGGTGACCTTGACTTCTGCAGGCCTCTTTTACCTCCTGCGTGAAAGTAAGAGGCAGAATGTGCTCAGCGGCTTCTAAATCTCCTCTTACTTCTAAACTGCTAAAACTCTGAAAGAGAGGGGCCCCCAAACCAACGGGGAGCATTAGCCTTGTTGCACAGACAAGCCAGCACTGAGGCTGTGACAGGGAGGGGGCGAATCAAAGAGCGAGGGTTGATCTCTTAGCAAAACGGTTTGCCAAGTCAAATGCTAAAGCCTCCTTAAAATAATTTGCGTTCTTCTTTGTTCTCCCTAACAAAGAAACTTTAATTCGCAGTTCTCTGCGAAGAAAGACAACGGAGACAAGCCATTTTCAGGTGAAAGGTGTCTCGTCAATTATTAATCATCGAACAATCACTAAGAATTGGCAGGAGCTATTCATCGAACGGGGGTGCTCGTGACTCGCAACCGGGCACTCTTCTTCCTGGTGGGTGGTTGGTTCTTACCCCCGGTGAGGCGCACACGTCTCTACTCTATCGTATTTGTGTACACCCGCGTAAGTTACCGGGAGGTTAGTAGATGCCCTCGGCTTCCCGGTCCTGATTCCGGGCTCCCTGGCACGTACGCCCCGCCACGGAGCACGAGCCCCGCCCGGGGCGCGCGGTTAACCGGGCACCTACCGCGTGCGGCGCGCGTCCGCAGGCGGGGGCGGGGGCGGGGGCGGGGGCGGACGGCGCACGCCGCCAGCGGGGAGCGGGGACCCAGGCGCCGGGCGGGAACACCTGGGATGCCCCCGCCCTTGCCGGAGCCCAGCGCCGCTCGCCCTCGCTCCTCGGCCCGACTCGGGCGGGGAGGAGGACAGAGACGCCCGCAGCCTGCGCGCCGCCGCCGGAGCGCCCCGGTTGGGGACGTAACGACCGCCCCGCTCCCGGCCGCCGCGGCGCCCCCGAGCCGCGCTCCAGTCGGGCGGGCCCTGCGCTCTGCCCGCCCTGCACGGCCTCCGCCCTGGGCGGCTGGCGCGGTCCCGCCGGGCCCCGGGTCGGGGTCAGCAGGGGCGGGAATCCCGGCTCTGGAACTTAGCTCGGGGACCTTGAGCTGTTCTCTAACCCCTTAGGGTCGACGTTGCCCACCCGTGACCCGGGACCGAAGACGCCGTCTCCGCCGGCTCCCCGTGGGACGACAGGGGAGGACGGGAGCCCAGCCTCGAGCTCCTAGGGCCCTGCCCCGTCTTCGTTCAGTTGTGCTGCTTCCTCCCCGAGACTGTCCTCTCTTCCCTGGCTTTTATGGTCATTTCTGATCCTGGGTTTCTCCCTTGGTTTTGTCTCCCCAATCTCTCCCAGAATCCTTTTACTTCTTTTTTTTTTTTTTTTTTGGTCCGTTTTCTTTCCATGTCCATTACTGTAAGCCAACAAATTCATCAAAGATGAGTTTCCACTTCCTAGACTCTAGGAGTGCCAAGGCAAATCCCTACCACATCCGTGGGACTGCTTACTACGTAAAGGCGGTCGCAAGACACACGGGCCCTCGCCCCCCTTCCGATCGGTAATTTTCTGCTATGCAGGACCCCTGAGACTACCGCTACCCTAAAGGCAACGGCCGCTGTGACTCCGTCGTCATGGTGTCCCCTCGGCCAGGCCCTGAATTCTACGCAAGCGCTCAGGCGTCGCAAGCTACCAGCCGGCAGAAACCAAAAACTGATCCTGGAACCCAGTCTTGCGACGATTTGCCTTGATTTCCTACTACAGAGAAAAACGAACTTGTATGTGATGTTCCATATTCACACGTGAACAAATTCTTCAAATCTTCAAATAAGCTGAAAGATAAAGTGTAAGAAGAAATAGCGCGGGGACGCCAGGGTGGCTCAGCGGATTAGCGCCTGCCTTCTGCCCTGGGCGTGATTCTGGAAGCCTGCAGCTTCCTGTCTAGGTCTCTGCCTCTCTGTGTCTCTCATGAATAAATAAATAAAATCTTTAAAAAAAAAAAAAAAGCACGAGATCTACTCAAGTGTTTTGTTGTCTTTTTCTAAGCCATGCTGTGTAATTTTTACCTATAGAACTGAGGTTTAGATCAAGTTCTTCACTGAGATTGATTAGAAGAGGGAAAAAGTTGAATTGCCTAAAAATGAGAAGTTACATTTGTGCTCATTTATTGAAACATTTTAAAGATGTCTGATAATGCTATTTTTTGTAACAACAAAAGCTGCTACTACATACACATAGTATAGATACTATAAAAAGTATAAATAAAATACCAAAAACTACAACCAAAGTTTGTATATAAAAAGAAGCAAAAAGTTAAGGGAGAAAAAATCTTCTAAAAAGGTCTAAATAGAGAATTTTTAGTTGCTTGCCATTTACCTCAATCCTAAAAGTATCAAGTTTCCCTTGAAATTATTTCTCATTTTTATTAGAATCTAATTGTAGATCACCTGTAAAATGTTGGGGGGAAGGAAGACAAGTGGAGAAATACCAATTCTGTGCTTAGATTTTTGAAAGAGTGAAAGAACCACAGTACCACCTTGTGGGGAACGGAGTTTTTTCATCTGTATTATGGCTGTTTTATTTCCTTCCACTAGCTGGTCATGCATGCTTGCGGCGCTCACACACACACACACACACACACACACACACACACACACATTTTAAATAAAAATAAAACAATTTAAGGCAGAGAAGAAAAACTTGGGTCTATGTGAATAAATTATGATAATACACCTCTATTTTAAACACACAAGCATATTTATGTCAAACAAGTTTTATTAACTATCCTAACAATATACGGCATTAAGAAATTTTGCTTCTAATACTCATCCCAAAAATCAAATGTTAGGCATGAAACACTAAATATAAAATTATGTACACATCCCAAAAGAAAAGCAATTCCTTCAAAATTGGTTTGAATTTCACCATTAGTGTTTATGCCTTTTAAATTTAATTTCTTTGTTCAGTTGCTTGGACTTGAAAGATGAATATTTTTAGACAAATACAAAATAATGTTTTACTTTTTAAAGCTGTTTGTTTCATTTAAGATTGGCAGAGAAGCCAGACATGTATAGATGTGTATAGAACCTATATTTGTTAGTTTAACAACTGTTCTAGTCATTTTGTGAATATAAAAAGGACACAGATCATAAAACTTGCATTTTAAGATTATAAGACTCCAAAGCCAAGAAATGAAAAATAAAAACTGTGCCTCTGCTATTGTACATCTGGAACTATCATGACATGAATGTCTCTTGCTTTTAAATGTGTTTTCTGCAAGGCAAGAGAGAATTCTGGGGTTACCTGTAGGCATTCTTTATTCTCTGTGCTTTAGAATCACAGAGCTGGTATATCCCTCTGACCTTCAGGAAGGACTAAATCAAAAGCATCCTGGGAAGAGAACAGTGTATTTCAAACTGTGTTCGGCAAGCCCTAGGGTCTGTCAAAAGATTATAAGGGGAGGGGAACACCAACAGAGGCCCCTCACTCCCAGGTTCCACCAACTGACTGATTTCATCAGTTTCAGATACAGTAATCCCACTAGTATTGAGTTTAAACAACAGGTTCCATGGTTTTAAAAATGTTAGAAAACCACTAATCTAACCTAGCCTATTTTGTAAAAGATTAGTAAAGAATTGCTACAAGAAATGTCTTGATGCTTCCTATATGTACTTATTAACAAATGCATTTTAGGAGCAGCCCACCATGTTTCCATATAAAACATTCTTTTTCTTTAAAAAATAGTCCATTACAAAATGTACACAGTTTGGCTGTTTAAAAAAAAAAAAAAAATTCAGGACGCTTGGGTGGCTCAGCGGTTGAGCATTTGCCTTCAGCTAAGCATGTGATCCAGGGATCCAGGATCGAGTCCCACAACAGGCTCCTTGCAGGGAGCCTGCTTCTCCCTCTGCCTATGTCTCTGCCTCTCTCTCTCTGTCTCTCTCATGAATAAATAAATAAAATCTTTTAAAATTAATTAAAAATCGAAAAAATTAAAACATAAGTATATTAAATTTTAAAAAAATCTTTGTATCACTGCCATGACCCACTCACTTCCCAGGAATAACACAATTAACAATTTGGTTTGTACTCTCCCAGAACTTTGTTTCTGTGAGCACAGATACAAATGTATGTGGATACACACACAGACACACACATAGTTTGTTTAAAAAACAAACAGGGTTTTATCATCTGTATTTTCTCCCTAAATAATATAATAAAGAATATCTTTGTGTCAGTACCTACAGAACCGCTTCATTTCTTATAATTGACTCCATATTATCATCCAAGGTATGGATGTATATAATGTACTTAATTTCATCTCAAATGTTGAATATTTGGATTTTTGTTTGTATATATTGTATTTGCACTTGCTTGTCCCTGTATCCAAAATACATTGCCTACTCTCCACCCAGCCAACACCTACGCATACAAGTTTCAGGTTTTTGTTACCCCAGAGTAACCATACTACCAAACTCTAAGAAACAACAATTTCAAAATTTTAAAACATAGTTTCTCAATCCAATATACTTCTCTACCTGAACATTTTAAACACAATAATATAGGATTTTTAAAAGCACATTAAGTTCTTCACATGAAAACAATAAACCTACATCCTTTTTGGATTTTCCTACTACCTCAAGAATGGGATTGAGCAATTTGGCTGCATCTATCAATATTTAAAATGTGCATATCTTTCAACCTAACAGCACAGTAGCTTTTCTATAGGAATATTCACACAAATTTGTTAATTCATGCAACATTTATTAAACCCATGTAAGTGCTAGTCATTTGCTAGGTTCTCATAAAAGAATGGTTAAAAGAGGAAGGGGAAAAAATCCAGGGAGATTATAGAATATTGGGATAAATCTACACTGGGTAAATAATGACATAGTATGTTTGTCATTATTCATTTCAATAAATACTAATATGAAAGTTACATTAAGATAAACTATTTTCACATTGGGTTTTCTTCTCAAAAAGCTGCAAAATGTTATAAAACCTCTCATTCTTCTTTACCTTTTAAACCCAATCTTTGGTGGTATATTTCTAAAGCATCCCACATGTTTTCTTTTTAAAAAAATATATCTGAACATGCAGAAAAGCCACTCTTAAGTCTAATGGACTTTTGATTGAAATTGATGTCACTGCTTTCAGCACATTTAATGATTGTAGTCCTTGTCCTAAATTTATTATTAAGATACTTTGTCCTTTGTTTCCCACTAGCCCATTCATTTTTCTACTGTTAATTCATTTTTCAAATAAGGATAAAATACAATTGGATATTCAACTATTAAATAAATACTGCTACTTGGATAAAGCCAAGGAGATAGGTGAAGCTAATGATTTGGTTGCATGATTTCTAAATCATTGCTAATAAGATGGTGTGTAGGAGCCCAAATTCAATGTGCAGAAGGCTGTGCAGGTGTGTCAATGTTTAAATGTATTAAGTCTTCACTTTAAGACATGAAAAGGAATGTATGAAAGCTAAAGGCCAACAGAAAACAAAGTGTTTCCCATGGTATTGGAGGAGTAACAGCTAGAAAAAAGGAATGGCCCTCATCAGTGGTTTAGTTCTTTTTTTTTTTTTTAATAGATTTTATTTATTTATTCATGAGAGACAGAGAGAGAGGCAGACACAGGCAGAGGGAGAAGCAGGCTCCATGCAAGGAGCCCAGTGCGGAACTCAATTCTGAGACTCCGGGATCATGCCCTGAGGCGAAGGCAGACACTCAACTGCTGAGCAACCCAGGCGTCCCAGTGGTTTAGTTTTCAAGGATGTCATTTGTAATAGTAGCAACAGACACCAAGATGAAGCTAAGCTACAAACCCACAGAAAATTCAGACATATCTGAGTGTATTTCTAAAAGAGACCAAGGATGTTCCTGGGAAACACATCCTTAGGTTAGCAGAGACTTTAGGAGTACCAATTTAACCCAAGTAAGGGTAACAAGCTAGTGTTAACACAGAGGGATGATTTTGGTCATGTTAGCAAGATTATATGATATGCATGACTTCTTAAAAGCACTGGTAAGAAAAAAAAAAAAAGCACTGGTAAGAATTTAAGACACCAGAATGACTTTAGAGTGGCCTGGAAGGGGCTGTAAGATAAGGATGGGGGGGGGGTGATAACCATAGAAATACTGTTTTCTTCCTGTTAAAGTGAACTTGTAATCTCTGATCCTATCTTTATTCTTTATCTAGTGCACCCTAAGAAAATGTGAGATAATATAACACTAGGCTCTACCTAACTTGAGAAATTCATTACGAAGCAGACCCTGTGCCAAGTTCTACCTTTTAAATTTTGATTGATTTTTAATTTTGGAAGCAGTTTTTATTTGAATCATGAGAAGAACAAATACCAAAAAAAAGCTATTTAAGGGCTTATTAATGACCTTAACTTGTATAAATTGATGTCTTCAAACTAAATAGGGAAAAAATAAAAAACAAACAAAACCCAAAAAACAGAACAGCCCTGGCCTTTGAGGGTTGAGGCAGAAATCAACGGGTAAGGAGTATAAGGGAATTTATACAGATGATGCCAATGTTTCATACCTTAATAGTTTGGATTATATAGGGGTATCCACTTGCCAAAACCTAGCAAATGGATACTAAAGATTTGTACATTTATGATATGTAAAACTTACTAGAAAGAAAAAAATGTAAAAAATGCTGAACTTTTGTAAATGATATGATGAAGCACTTAAAGAAAAATGTAGCAATGTCTACAATTACTTTCATCAATGAATACATCAAAAGTTAAGATATATTAAGAGGTGGATAAAGAGCTAAATAGATGGAGAAGTAATAAAACAAGGAAAATAAAAATGTTAATGTTAGACTCTAGGTAGTAAATATTTGGGTTTCACAGTAAAATATTGTCAACTTTGCTGTACATTTGAAAACTTCATAATGAAACATCTGGGAGAAAAATTAATACCTTGGCTCTAAGAAGGCTTGAAATCTAAAAGGGATCAGAGTAGGCTGATAGGATCTGTTTACACCCCATCTAAAACAAATAAAGAACCAGTATGGGATGGGAATAGGAAAGAGCAGTATGTTGATTCATCTCATTTCCACCGCCTCCAATTCCCCCACCACCTCAGATTATGTTGATTCTCCCACCTGGAGGGTCTACCTTTGCCTGGTAATCCAGCCTTTCTGTGTGTCAGGCAGTTAGTATGTAAATAGTTATAGCTGTCCACTATACCACCCACTTCCAACTCACACAAACATCACACTCCAAACAAACTTAGAAGCTGACATACTTGCCCATATTCCCAGTCTCATCACTGGCTTCCATGTTTTGCCTGAGCCTCTTTAGCCCACAGTTAGGTTTGGGATTCTATGTTCCCATAATGACCAACAGGTTTTTGGGATTACCCTGCTCCTTTCAATTCCAGCTCTGAAAAGCTCTAGTTCAAAGGGCAGAGTTTCTGTTTTGGTTTCAGTTAGCTCATCAGGTTTCTGTGGTCACTCTCCCAGTTTGGTGCCTGCAGCCCAGCCTATCACATAAATAGACGATGACTGCTGTACCAGAATGACCTCTAGGATAAGCAGCTTAAAGAAGAGGTAAATACAGGGTCCTTGACTTAGAAAGCATGAAGCTCAAAAAAAAGGTTAAGACAGTAAAAGCTGCATCTAAAAAGGTTGAGGTCAAGCCACATATTTATGCAAAAATATATTTAAGTCCCTACAATGTGTTAGGCACTATGCCAGGCACTGAGTAATTCAGCGGTGAACAAAACAAATATAGTCGCTGACCTCACAGAGAGGGAGAGGTAGTAAATAAACATTAAAAAACAATATAAATAAATTTATATGCATATTAAATTTACTATAAGTACTATGGAAAAAAAGATCAAATATTAAGGAGATCCACTTTAGGCTGGGTGGGGAGGGATTGGCTCTCTGACGGAGTGTCATTTAAACTGTGACCACATGAAGTGTCAGGGGAAGAGATAGACAAGATGCAGAGATGTGAATGTTTGTGAGACAGATGAATGTTCAAGAAAGGAAAGAAAGTTTATTTGCCTGGAGCAGCTTGAGTAAGGAGAGTGTAAGTTCTTGGACAAGGTTTTAGACAAGTGAACATGGGCCAGATCCATGCAGTACTGGTAAGCATGCTAAGACCTCGGGATTTTAAGTACAGTGGGAAACCACTGGGTTTCAGGCAGAGGAATTAAGTCTTCCTGAGTGCCCCCTGCCCCCCAAAATGGCTCCAGTTCTGGGTACCAAGTCTTCTGGAATAACACAAGAATGTCAGCTCCAAGAGTTCAGAGATTTTTATCTGTATTGCTTACTACTCTATTCCCATGCCTAAAGTAACAGGAACTTGGCATACATTTCTTGAATCAACAGTGTATCTCAAAGGACAATAGGTCTTTATTTTTTTTTATAAAGATTTTGTTTATTCATGAGAGACACACAGAGAGAGGCAGAGACATAGGCAGAGAGAGAGAGAAGTAGGTTCCATGTAGGACTGTATCCCAAGGGGCCTGATGTAGGACTCTATCCCAGGACCCCAGGATCACGACCTGAGCCAAAAGCAGATGCTCAACCACTGAGCCACCCAGGTACCCCACAGATCTTCTTTATTATTGTAGATTCAGGTCATATAGATTCAGGTCATACTCAGTTTCAATGGCTCTGCTCTCCTCTAAGCAACTAACTATGGTTTCTTTTCTTTTTTTTAAAGATTTTATTTATTTATTCATGACAGACACAGACAGAGAGGCAGAGACACAGGCAGAGGGAGAAGCCGGCTCCATGCAGGGAGCCTGATGTGGAACTCGATCCCGGGTCTCCAGGATCACGCCCTGGGCTGAAGACAGCGCTAAACCGCTGGGCCACCAAGGCTGCCCCTAACTATGGTTTCAACATCATAGATGCCTCTTATTGCCTCACATAAAAGAAAGCTTAATTCTCTTGCATATATCCAAAGAGCCAAAAGATTTTAAAATAGATGTCTACTTATTTGGTGTTTTGATCACAAAAGTCTTGTTGGGATAGGGAGAACAAGTCTCATAAAATTGTGAAGGGGTAGTGGGAGACTATTTGGTGGAACAGTTGGAACTTAATGGGTCATGCAAATAATAGTTCAGGGGTGAATCTACAGGCACCTCTGAACCCGGATGCTTAGGCATTGTCTTTAGGATGCTGTCTCTTTCCATCCATGCTCCAATTCCCTTACATGCTTTGTTCTCAAGCAAGGTCTCCCCAAATAGGCATAAGAACACCTAGTAGTAGCTCTGGGTATACAGACTACCTACCAGTCTAGCAACCCTAGCAGAAAGAGAATGCCTCTTTCTCATAGTTGTAGCTAGTCTATTGGCTCTGATTGGCCTGACTTGGCGTATATTTCTACTCCTGAACCAATCACTCCTGACCCAAAGGAAGGTACTATGCTTCTTGGCCACACTTGAATGGTTTTTGCCACTGAAAGGGAGGGAGCAGTCAACTTCACCTGAGACCCAAGTACGGAGAGGGATTATTCGAAAGGAAAACCAAGATGCTAATGCCAGAAGAAAGCCAACTACAGAGTGTTAAGAATCATTTCTATGTGCAAAAAAAATATTAAAGGCAGAGAATAACTTTTTTTTTCCCAAAGGAACACACAGATCATATGAAAACAAAACTTTAACACATTCTGTATGTATAAACTCCCTGCTATTTCCTCAAGTTTCAGCTGAGTTCAAATTTCGGGTGAACATTCCAATCAATGCATCCATTTGAAAAAAACCACAGCTTTTAATTTAGGTCAATCCTGACACGTGACAGGAAGGCAATAACCATTTACAAGAATTTTATGCATTTCTAAGTTTTAACTTAATATTTTCTAAATTAAGCTGAAAATTGTTAGAATGTGAAAAGCTAAATGTAATGCTTATTTCAAAATGCTATATACTATTCTACATAGTATTAAGAATTACTTGTGTTTAAGACCCCTTTTTACTTAATAAAAAATGTATTCAGTTGTGAGCATTTTTATACTTAATCAAATACTCAAAAAAAAATCTTCTGTGTAAAAAAAAATCTTATGTGTAAATATGGCTGAATCAAATATAACATTGAAAAATGCTAATTGCAGAAAGATATTACTGGAATAATAAAGTAGACCTCAAAACTAATTCTGCAATAATGAAGTCATTCTTGAAAAAGCAGTCTTGAAAGAGAGAATGTCTGAAACTGAAGAGGAAAAAAAAGAACTGATTAAGTAGACCTACCAGATATACAACATCAGTAAGCTGAAATCGACATGAAAAAGCATAACAGAGGAAATGCATCGTAACTTTGAGTTTTACAATACAAGTACTAGGGAAAAGTATTAAACACATCAAGTAAAACCAATAATTTATTAAGATTTGCAAAAATAGTATGTAAATATAGCTGAAAACAATAAAATAAACTCAACCATAAACTTCCATAAAAGGGTGGAGAGTTAAGACTAAGTAACCAATAGTCTTGTTAATTGCTGTATCTCTAAAGCCTAGAATAGTACCTAGTACATGGTGGATGTTCAGTATGTTTTATTCAATTTAAAAAAATGGCATATGTAATCACTCTAACCAGTTACTCCTATTATTTAAAGGGAACAATTTGGTGGATCATTTGGTGAATCCAAAACAGCATACACGTAAATGTGAACTTACAATCAGATATATCCAGTAAGACTTTGCCAGTCAAATGTTGGAGTATAAAAGTTTTCAGGCCTTAAAAAGTAACAAAAATTGTACCTACTATTTGTATTTTATAGACTTGCTTGGCTACAACCAAGATTCTCTCTTTATTGTTTAGAGAATACCAAGTTCTTAGCTGGGTTCCCCTAAAGGCAAATCCTGAGATATGGATTGCACACACCTGCCTGGTTTATTTGAGATAGTGACCTTGACAGGGTAATGAGAATACAGAAGAGGAAAGGCAGGTAATACGTGGTGCACAAGCCAACTACCACTGTGGACACCACAGGGAAGCTCTAGAATTATTCCAGTAAAGGGGTACAGAGCCTGGTATTTATACCTCCTGTACCAATGACCACTGGATAAGAGCCATTACTTTTCATGCATTTTCAGACCACCCAAGCATGTCGACAAAGTGAGTTTTGGTAACCAAAGTTAGCTCCCCAACAAAAATCAAGCTGGCATGCTTGGAAATACTAAAAGAATCTGAGAGGGTTATGGGTATGACACTCATAGTGTCTGCTATAACAGGTAAGAAATGGCAATTGGTATGTGTAACTGAAAAGGCTGTAGAGTTTAAAAGAGAGAATATGAAAATAAAACTCTTACTTCATAGCACCATGCTCAATAGCCTCTAAGGGCACTATAGTATAGTAGCTACTACTGTCTACACTCAGTAAATCACCCAGTAAATGGAGGAGTGGATAACCTATTTACGACTGAGCTATTCTGGAACAGATACAGGAGCCCACTCACACTGAACTCTCAATTTTATTTTTTAATGTTTTCTTTTCACAATCTAGCTATGAGGGAATGGCTCTGATGTAGGACTTTTTTCTAAGAGATAGTTATATACACTGACTAAGCCATAAAACATCAAAAATAAAAATAATAGATTAAATCCCAACAATTTCTCCTAATATAAACGCAATTACATAGTCAATTAGAAATCTAAAGTTAAAAAGCATTCTTTTAAAGTTAAAAAGCATTTTGAAGGAAGTGTAGTCATTTAACTTATTCTCTACATATCCTAAATCTTCCACATTCTTTCTCAAAATCTAAAGGCATTTCAAATTTTTAACCGAGATTTCACATATTATAGTCCTACAGCTAAATTTTGCTGCTTTCAGAAATCTTTTGTATGTCAGCTCAATATGCTTCAATTGGAGGTGAATTATCAATTCTGAGGATATGCATTTTTGTGTGTAAATTAAGCTAGAGACACAGGAAATAATGTATTATTTGTTTTCCAAAGGGGATCAATCTGAGGTTTATTAAAGTTGATAATGAGTCCTTTAGAAAAAACAGAGATCAATTCTGAGCAAGAAAGGTAAGCAATATTATATGAAATTAAAACCAAAGACAACTCCATTTTTGTTAGTTTAATAAACACATCAATTCAAATATGCTATTGTTTCTCTTTTAATGAAGATAGCTTATATTGATTAATAAACTTTTGAATTGTCTGGATATACAAGGAAGTGTAAAACTTACTCTCATTTAGATTGACCAAGAATTGCTTCATTTGATCTCAGAATGAAATTTTCCTTTAGGCTGTGAACCCAGTTTGACCAGGATAATGACTACTAACGTTAAGCAAGTGCCATTTATCAAGGAAACACAAGTATTTACTAGGAAAGTTAAAAAAAAAAATGGAGATTTAAAACTGTAACATAAACTGAATATTTTTCATCATCCCCAAATTATCAATTTCTATTCAATGGCCATGCAGTACATTATATTTGATACACTTATTACAGCATGATCATATTCCTAAACATCCCTGAAGATTTATTCTTAATGATTAATTGACCTTGCGTTCTTTAAAATGTTTTACTCTGCTTAAATTTCAACTTTAATTTCTTCTCCCTGAAACCAAAGAATCTCACCACACCACCCCCAAGTTTTAAGCATAATTGGCCTTAAATCCATAGTTAGTGATCAAATAAGAAAAGAAAGGAAATACTATTAGGAAAATCACAATGATGTAATCCTAAAGTATAATTATCTCATCAAATAAATAAATAAAAAAGGCTCCATGTTTTTCCAGGAAAGGCCCATATTCAAAAAAACATCCTGCAAACAAATAAGGTTACAATTCATCTATTTTTCTTAAGGAACCTCAATATACTTAAAAGCAATTTGATCATCTGACAGTCCAATATGCAAAAGTCTAGAACTGAATTGTTAGCAGCTACAACTGGTAGTAAGAACTAATTTAATAGCTCGATAGAAGCTAGGAGTAGTAATCTGGCTCTAAGCTTTCAGGTAAATAGGTTTTGGTGATTTTACAAAGAACCTCAAGGGCCATTAAAATGAGACATCTTTCTACGGTTACAATGCTAATTATAGTCTTTACAAAAGTATTCAGAGAATGTTGGTAAAATGATTTTATAGGACACTGGTGAGTTTATCGCAACTGCACCATAATCTTTAAAAACACCACCCCTCTCAAGCCTCCTTTTCTTAATCTACTCTATTATAGTAGTCCCCTGCTTTAACTAGGCTCCTTTTCTCCACTCCCTCACTCAGAAGCACTAGTATATAGTATCAGCTTTTAGTTCTTACGGTCACTAGTGGTTTTGAGAAGCAGAAATCTAAAGCCTAATCATCCTTTGAGTGAACCAATAAAACTGAGTTATTGAATTTATATAACCAAAGATTACAGCCAAGATCAATTTGTCCTCACATGAATTGTTCCATAGATGCTACTGGGAACAGTCTTCAACTGTGGCCAAAAAAAAAATGTATTAAAAAAAAAAAAGTATTACAAATCAGAAGAGAATCACTAACATCAACTTTCTTCTTTTAAACAATAGAAAAATAGGCGCAGGGGCAGCTCGGGTGGCTCAGCGGTTTAGCGCCACCTTGAGTCCAGGGTGTGATCATGGAGACCCAGGATGGAGTCCCACGTCGGCCTCCCTGCATGGAGCCTGTTTCTCCCTCTGCCTGTGTCTCTGCCTCTCTCTCTCTCTGTCTTTCATGAATAAATAAAATCTTAAAAAAAAAAAAAGAAAAGAAAAATAGGCCCAAGATTAAAGTTGTATAATTTTTAGTTCTTCAAAATGAATTATTAGAATTATTTGTTAAAATATATGCTACTACCTATATGTGATCTTAACAGTTCTCAACTCTGACCAGGCTGTGAAATAGAAACCAAGGCTGCCTCAGTCACATTTTAGACCTACCTAGGAGTAATACTTACTGACAGAACTATAGGCTGTGGCTAACTTTTGTTGTCATATCATGTCATTTACTTGTCATGTTGTCATATCATGTCATTTACTTCTGTTCCTCTATCTAGTATTTAATTCATATTAACATTTCTGAACACCACGTTTCCTAGGAATTGTACTATATACTTTCACAGTTTCATATACATTAAGATTTAGAGATGGATTGACATTTTAATATTTAGCAACTTTGATATGATTCATATTCCTAACAACACAAAATATTGTAATATTAATAGGAATATAGCATAACTTCCAGTGTAACTCATTTAGCTCAATACTGACAGCGTGGTCAGTCAGGCTTCAAATATTAAAAAATTATTGGATTATTTCTATAACAACTCAAGCTAAAGCTACAGGCATGAATTTAATATTCCATGCTAAAATTGTCTTCCGCACTACAAGTAGGAGATTCCATCTAAATTGTCATAATTCCATTTCCTGAATTTTTCTAATACTTCCAGTATTACTTCAACTATCTGAGCTTTAAATATTGATTTCCCAAACTTATCAAATATGACAGAACAAGTGAGTATTGAAGATCAAGCTAAAACACCACTGGGGGATGATTTTCATTTAGACTATTTCCCTTAACTTTCTGAATGCCTCTGGGCATAATTGAAAGACCCTGTTTTCTTTCCTGTACCATGTGTTAAAGTTTAAGTGTGTTACATAATTGAATTGATTAACAATTTTTAGAAGATTAATTAGCATCCCAACAGAAATTTAACAGAACTTTTCATTAATACCTTAATCTTGATAGTACCAATTTCCCTCTCAGCACACTTTGAATTCCCAGAGATGGTTTCTAAATATGGAGCTTCTATTTACTTAATGGAGCTTTGCCCCACTGAGAGTAGCTCTGTGGGGTGCTAGGGAACTCAAAGGAAGACGTGAAATGGGCTGCTTAGGAATAAGAATGCAAACTAGGCCCTCTCAGCCTTGCAGGTTTCAAGCATCATATATCCCTTACCCTGATTGCAACTTCAGCAGAGTGGAGTGGTTTGTTTGTTGAAATAATGAATAGTAGATGGCATCCATTTTAGTGGAAAGTTTTAATTTGTGATTCCCTGAGGCAGTGTGAAATAAAACACCCTTATTTATTCCCGTAAATGAAGTCAAATTGCTTCTGGAATTTCTTCTAAAATAGACCATCTAAGAAACTGATTTGACATATTAGTTCATGAAATAAAACATTTAATGAATGCACTTTTGTAGTGAAGAATGCTATTTCTATGAAGATTATTTTTATTTATGAAGTATGTTCTTATTTAAGTTTTCGCTTTTAAAAACTAATGCTGAAGTATATCATGATGTTTAAGCTTGCCTCAGAAGCTCAAACAATAAAAATCTGTTTTGTTTGATTCTCCACCTATTTCATTTACTTTTTTAAGTAAGGTCTACATCCAACATAGGACTTGAACTCAGGACCCTGAGATCAAGAGTCTCATGCTCTACCGGCTGAGTCAGCCAGGCACCTGTGATTTTATCTATTTTAGTTAAAATATCAGTTATTTCTGAAATCAATCATTAGCACCACAGTAACATTTCAATCTCAATAAGCAATTTAAATGCATTAAATAGTACTGAGTATTTGGAAAGAAGAGGAACTGAAGTTTATCCTTGCAAAATCTAGAGAGAGAAATATCTCAAAAATTAGTAATTTTAAGATAGATGAAAGATTTAAATTGCCCAGGAGAACAAAGCATTTTTGAAACTCTCAAATACTTAAGAAATCTCCAGGATAAACAATTGAAACGCTACTTATATATTAATTCGGCCATTTATTAAATCTTCTCTCAATGATACTATAGAAAATATGTGATTTATTCCTTATGCCTGAAATAAATTAAACAGTATTTACTTAGAAGTAAAGATACTCATTTACAGTTTAGAAAATTATTAAATGTCTACTACATTTCAGATGCTGTTCTAAATCCTGAGACAGTGATGAGCACAATGCTTATAATCCCTGTGCCGTGGAACTAACAAATATCCAATGAGCAGGAGTAGGGAGGCTTGGAAGAGCAGAAAATAAACAAGGAAGCAAATAATTAAATAAGATGATGTAAGATGGGTAAAGGGCTAGAAATAAAACTGAGTAATGGATGGAAAGTGAAGGGGTATGTTGATGAAGGGGGGCTAACATCACTACCTCTGGAATGGTGACTGAGCTGAGACATCTGCAGGAAATTTGGGAAATTGCAAATCCAAGTTGAGAACAGCTTACCTGTAGACCACTAGTATGCAGGAACAGAATCCTAACACATAAAAAACAGAACTCCTAATATTTGTGGGCCCAGGGCAAGAATACAAATAAAGGCTCACATACTACATGTCTACATAAGTTCCAACTCAAGATAACAAGCTGGTAAAGGAAATATATTCCATCCTCCTACCTTGATGACATTACCTTCACCAGAATGTGGTAGTATGAGCAAAGCCTGCCTTCAGCTCCTGACCTAGACCCCTCTTCTCCTATTCTGAACTCAAGTCTATACCGCAAGAAACCTTAAACACCCACATGTGGATACCTCATGTTTAACTCCTTGGAAGTATTGAACACTGAAACACACTGTTATCCTGGTTCCCACATCTTAATTTTTAGTTTTCCACAGATTTCTTTAGCAATTCCTCTGCATCCACTCATGCCTTAAATATTTTATTAAGGCTCGTTTTAAGTCCTATTCTTTCTCACCTGACCCATTTTCCCTAGATGACCTCTTCATTTCCACGACTTAAATTATTGTCAGCAGATCAGTACCTGTCTCCCTAGCACAGTGTTTTTCCCTAAGACTGATAATTATACTTGGAAGTCTCTCAGGTACCTCTAGCTCAAAGTGTCTAAAACTGGTATCTTTATTCTTTTCTCCCTCAATCTTGTTCCAGTCTTTGCTTCTGTACATAGCACCCTTCGTATCTAAGTTGCACAAGTGAGAATTTTGGAAATTATTCTTTATATTGCTCTTTTCTTTCCCTCCTCCCTCCACATCCAGTAAATCTCTAATTCCACCGATTTCATTTCCTCAGTATCTCTCAAATCTATCCATTTATCTATAACTTCTATGGCCACTATCTACATTGTTAAAAACACTATTATTTCTTGCCTTGATTACTACAACAGCCTCTTAGTGCTTCTTAAAAGTTTTTCACATAGAGAATGATATTGTAAGATACTCTGAGATGAACTGTGAAGGATTTTAATGTATCTATCTGGGGCTTAATAAAAGAATATAATTGCTTTTCTCATACTATGTAATTTTAAAAAATAAACACAAAACATTAGAAACAATGTTAAGAATTGAGTTTATATAAATATCAAACATATTTTCAAAATTTTAATAGTAATTTTTAATATGCTTTCCTTCATAAATTTCACTTAATATAAGATTTTCTGCTTAAACTGCTTACTATCAATTCCTGATGGAGACCTTTAAGGATGTTCCCTTCAAATTCTTGATAGTCATCACCAAAGAGGAACTTTGTTTATACAAAGAAATGAAAAAAAAGTGTTCAAAAGTTTTTAGAACCATTTTAAAATTTGCAAAAGTTGAAATCATATTTAAGACTCTAACAGCTTTTCTTTAAATGCAAATGTAATGTTCAAAAAATAAATGCAAATGTAAAAAAATACAAATGTAATATTCAAATTCCTTGTGATAATATGAATGGATTTGGAAACCAGTTGAACTTTTTCTTATCAAATATTTCAAAACAATGGAGATTTCATCTGTAGGACATAAAGGCACCATCAAAGCAGTTGCCTTACAGCCAGCTTAGCTGAGGGAGTGAAAAATAAAACATTAGTTAGCTGCAAACAGAAATGTCTGTTATACATAATGTCGAGAATGTTTTGGAATTGCACCTGTCTCTACTCCCCCCTCACAGGCCTTTACCATCCACATTATGGGCATCTGAAACACAAACCCTTTCTGCAACTCCATGGGCTGTGAAAGACCTAGAATAAAGATGTGGGGAGTTAGAAAATATGGAATACACTCAAATATTTGAGAAATGCACGAATTTGCAGAGCTGCTCTCCAGCAGTGTCACTGAATTGCTAAGGAGCTGGCTATCCTCTGTGTATTGAAGTTTTGAATAAGTACAACAGAAAACTATTTGTGAGCTTCCTGGAAAGAATAATATTTGATCAGTTTGGGCTAGTTTGGTTCTAGGACAGGCAGTAAAGATACACTTTCTAGATATAGAGCTCCATCTGAAGAGACATATTAATAATGAACATTTGTTGGTTGCAAACCAAACAACCATTCCCTGCTTTGCCTCCTAGGAGTCTTCAGATTTTTCTTCTGGTTAGGAGCTCCTCCCTCTCAAAGCCCATAATCCCATGAGTCCTCAGCCTAAGTTATCCCAGATATTTTCAACCTCAAACCACCTGTCCTCTATTGCTCACTCAAGGGTACAATTGCCAAGGGCTTTTTGAAAAAGAAGTTCCCTGCTCTTCTGAAAGAGCTACCAAAAGAGAGACTCTCTGTCATTGTACTGTAGAGTGTGTATGTCACATGAAAAGCAAAACTCCTTAGAGCCTACATTCTCAGTGCGGGTCAAAACTGGGAAGAAAAAATCTTATTCTTTTTATGCACAAATCATAAAACAGGCATACAGTCCATAAACAGACATGCACTATAACTGTAATATTAAAACTTGGCAGGGGGAAGCATTGAGAAAAAAATCTTAAAAGGCTCTTTAGGGGAGCAATAAAGAAAAAAAGGTTGAGAAACACTGTTCTAGAGCAATGGCAATTACCACAAAAAGGAGAAGACAATAATGGAAATTAAATTATTAATGCTATCATTAAGTTTATGACATCTAAAACCTATTCTAGCTCTTGACTCTCCATTTAACTAAGAAAATAAATTCCCTTTATTGTTTAACCCATTTTGAGATGAGTCTCCTGTTATTCATAACAAATATATTAACTGACAAAGTATGGAATTCTTTATCTGATGTATTATACATGCCAATGCAAAAGAACATTAAAGTGGAACTATTTTAGTCTGTTTCTGCTAAGTCTCCATGAAAATAGGCTCCAGATATCCTCATATCCAAAATGAGCTAAGTAAGATAAGAATCCCACTTAAACCATGCAAAGAGATAGTGGGAAATGAATTTCAAAACTCTTGATCCTCATCCCATCGATAGCACAGAGTTAAAATTGAAAACAGGGTTGAAGGTTAAAGAGTAGTTATCAGGACATTGATATGGGGGTGGTTGGTGGAGAGTGCTCAAATTTTGGGGGACTTCAAGAAGGCCCTTTAATAACCTTGTATGTATCTCTGGAAATTTGTGTAGACACAGCAGACAGGAATCTGAAGTTGAAATCGTGAGGTCCAACCTTCTATTCTTAACTCATGAAAGTTAAAGGGAACACAAAATAAAAATTGAGGTGAATTAAGGGAAGTTCAGCCCCTCCTTCCTCATTTCTCTGGATTCAAACTGTATTACTCAGGACACTGATTGCCAGTGACAAAAATACAACCTGACTCAGCTTAAAAGAAAAATGGGGATTTACCACCCACATAATCAAATCACAGGAGAGGTGAACTTTGATCTAGGGGATGACTGGATCCACACATGAACAGTGGCGGGACTTTATCATAAGCTAGTGAAAAGGTTCCAGGCACTGGAACCTACCTGCCAATCCCCCCCGCCAAAGCAGTCAACAAGCACACAGAATTGACTTTAGACTAGTATCAGTATCTAAGTCCAAATCAGTGGATAAAATATAGAAGCAGAAATTCTGGAGTGGATTTCAGAATCAGTAGGAAGTTCACTTTGAAATGCATCCAACAGAAGAAATGGTAGAAATACATGTGCATGGGTGAGTAGATGGACAAATATAGGATAAAGCAAATATCGTAAAATGTTGTTAGAATCTTGATGGTAAGTATATAGGAGTTCACTGTAAAATTCTTTCAATTTTTTTTTGTATGTTTGATATAGTAAATATGTTGGGGTGGGGAGAGGAAATCAAGCAGGAGAATAGCATCATGGCTAGAATGATTAGTACCTTTTCAGCAGGATTCTAGTTCTAAACCGAAGGTACAGAAAACAGACCTTACATGCCTGGCAAAGGGGGAACTAGCAAAAGCTAGTCATTCAGCTAGAACATTGACCAAACATTTCTTGTGCTTCCACTTGGTAGATCCACTGAATTAAAATCAAGGTGTTAAACAGAAATCATTAATGACCTGCAGGTAGAATTATCATATGATATAATCCTAATTTCAGAAATCCAGAAATGACAGGTGAAAATGGTTATCCCATGGACTTAATCTGCTTCTACTTAGTTATTAGAGCACTAAGCATCATTTTATTTATTTATTTATTTATTTATTTATTTATTTATTTATTTATATTAATGAGAGACACAGAAAGAGAGAGAGAGAGAGAGGCAGAGACACAGGCAGGGAGAAGCCGGCGCCATGCAGGGATCCTGATGTGGGACTCGATCCCAGAACCCGGGATCAGGCCCTGGGCTGATGGTGGCTCTAAAACGCTGAGCCACCCGGGCTACCCCTAAACATCACTTTAAATGTAGAAATAAAGTCCTGATTTCTCACTTGTACAAATGAGTAGATGGATGGTATCCTTTATGGACTTAGAAAATGTACACAGGAAAACATATTTGCGTTGGGTAACTTTTGCATTTGCTTTTGGAATCTTGAAGTTTAGCTGTTTATGGTAAACCTAAATAGAGATGTTCAATAGTCCGGGAATTCAGGTAATATTTGAGCCTGGGAGATTGGGAGTGGTCATAAAAGTGGTGTAGGTACTCAGGACACTGTGTATCATTCAGAGTGTATAACAAGAAGGAATTATTTCATTCTTTTTATGCTATTCACCAAGCTATCATTGAGTATTACCGGAACTATAAAAAATGACAGATCGTTTCCAGTTCAGAATTTCTTCATAATTTCTTAATTGCCAATTGCAATGACCTATTTGCTATCCCAAATGTGTTTAACTTACTTTTCTGTACAGCATTTATTGGGCCGGCTATTCTTTGATTGGAAAACTCTTCTCCATTCCCCTCACTTTCCCCTTTCTGAATTGTTCCTTTTGTCTTTCACCTTTACGGAGTCTCAGAATTTGACATGTGTTAAGGTTTCATCCGTGGTCCTTCAGCCTTCATCTCGAACTCCACAATTTTTTCCAGTTAGGCCTCAGGTCACATCGACTAAAGTTTAAAGTCTAGTTTAAAACTAAAAGTTCTGTGGATAGCACCACACAGGCACCACCATCCACCTTGGAGCTACAACGACCGAGCTTCTACTAGCCCGTGAAGCTCCCAATTTTTGCATCTCTCTGAGCCTATTTCCTCAGGTCTTTAAAAATGGCAGCCAAAATACCTGATGTTACTGATGAAGTACATTATAAACGTTAAAGCACCTGAGTGCTCCGCATTCGACAAGGACTAGCAAAGCAATCCATCACTTCAGATGAATACAAGTCATAAATATCTACCTTACCTAATATTAAGGTCTGTTGCTGCGCACTCAGCCTACATAGTGTTATTCAGGTTACACGTGCTGGCTGGCTCGCTCTGTACCATTTTCTTTAGAATCCCTCGTAACACCAGGGGCTCTGGCTCAAAGAGTAGCAACTGCTTCCTTCCATACATCGCATTGAGAGAAAACATCTCCCAAGGATTCTTTAAAGAAATAGCTCAGTTTCCCTTACGGGTGAAACTGAAAAAAGCTCCGTCACAAAAACTCAGTCCAACACTACCCCATCTGTCCGCAGGTCTCTGAGACTAAAGGGACCCGCGTCATAACACAGCTGACGAAGCAGAGTTGAAACCTTACTTTTTTATCTTTCCCGCCAGTCTCTGAACGACCAACCGCACTGATACTCCGTCAGGCTCCGCGCCACTTCCGCTCGCGCACTTTAATTGCGTCACCGCATCAGCTCTCGCGGTATCATCCGACGTTGGGGGGGGCGCCCTTCAATAAAGATCTCGCGAAATTTGTTCCGCAGCTCTAAGCTCGCCTCTCGCTCTTCCCCCACCCCACCCCCAACCGGCCCTTCCTTTCCCGGTCTCAGTCACAAAATTCCCCCCTCCCCTTTCTAGAGCTCGCAGCCCTCCTCCACAGTTTCCGATTTCAGGCCGGAACCGGAAGTCCAGTGGGCGGGGCCCGGCGGCGGAAAACGCAGCGGAGCCGGGGCCGGGACTCGGCTGTGGCCGCTGCCCCTGTCCCCCGCCACGGATCGCCGTGGCTTCAGGCTGAAGGTCGGTCCGGAGGCGGGTGGGCACGGGTCTCCCCCGGAGTGTCCGGGTGGCAGCCTCCCCGGGCCCCCCGGGCTCCGCGAGGGATCATGTCTACAGCCTCCGCCGCTTCCTCCTCTTCCTCGTCTTCGGCCGGTGAGATGATCGAAGCCCCGTCCCAAGTCCTCAACTTTGAAGAGATCGATTACAAGGAGATCGAAGTGGAAGAGGTGAGTGAGGCCCGGCATGGAGGCGCCCGAACCGGCCTTTGCCTGGTCGCAGCTCTTCAGGGGGCTCCTCGGGCCGCTGCGGTCTCAGGGCCCCGCCGGGTCCACCCGGGAGTCCCTACACAGGCCAGGTGGAGAGAGGACTTTGCCGTCAAATGCCCCGGGGAAGCTTGCTTTCTTCTTCACTGCTGCCCTCCTCTTCTGGGTCCGGTGTCTGGAGTTCGATCACCTCAAACAGCGGGACGAACTGGTGAGATGGTGTGGTCCACCGGTTCTTAAACACATAGGTAGCAGATGCATCAAAGACCACGGCCGTTTTGGAGTTTCAGTTCCCCGAGACTTGCTGTTCTTACGGGCCGAGGATTGTTTTACGTCTGACGTATGTAGCTCCGTACCTAGTACAAACGCTTGGTAAAGAAACCTGCCCTCCTGTCCCATACAGCGTTTCCCCGGCTACCCAGTGATTCTCATTTTGGCCTGTTCGATAGAGCAGTAGACCTAATAATAAACGTTCTGTCCTCAGTTGGACTAGCCTGGATAAATTTTAGCATTAGTAATGCAGACTACGGGGGAACGAGGTCTCAAGGTGGCGTATTCCGAAGAGCTAACTCAGTGATTTCAGTGACAACCACAGCATAACACCAAACACCAAACCAGAAATCGCTGTTTGAAAACCCAAATCCGTTCATTATTCTGTAAGAAGTTATTTTAGAGAAGGGCAGTTAGGTGCTTTTAACGTGTCGTTTCTTTTCAAATATATAAAGTAGATTGGATCGGGGCGCCCGGGGGGGCTCAGCGGTTTGGCGCCTGTCTGCAGCCCAGGGGGTGATCCTGGGGCCCCCGGGATCGAGTCCCGCGTCCCGCGTCGGGCTCCCTGCATGGGGCCTGCTTCTCCCTCTGCCTGTGTCTCTGCCTCTCCCTGTGTGTCTCTCATGAATAAATAAATAAAAATCTTTTTAAAAATAAATAAAGTAGATCGGACCACAAAATTTAGAAAAGTAAAAACAATGTATATTTTAAAGACACACTTTAGAAAGTGTTAAAACTTTAGTTGAAAATAGTATCTCTATCAGTTACCATGTATTCTTCATTTTTAAAATTTATTAAGTACTTCGCAGTACATAGTCCATAAAGAACACTGTGTGTTCTGTGTCACAGACTTCAAGGAGTTACCTCTACTTTAAAAATCCAAAATTATTTTTAGGCAGTGGCAGGGTAAAGTGGTGAGATAATTATCACTCAACAAATAATTTTTTTTTTCCTATGGCATGTTTTGGAAGAATAATGGATTCCTTAAGCATGTCTTTTTATTGCATAAAGTAATCATGGAGAACAGCCTCATTTTACAAGAGAGCGTAAGCAAGGCCTTTGGAGTTAGAAGGATGTTCAGTATATCAGGTATACCATTTATTAGCTGTGTGATTTGAAGCAAGTTTCATAAATACTTTGAGCATTATAGCTTTATCTCTTAACTATAAATATAAAACAGGGATAATAATTTTTATTTAATTTTATCTGTATAACATCCTGTTAGGCAATATAATCAAAACCCAACAGGGTACCTGACACTTACTACTAGGAAACTGAGTTCCTGAGAGGAACAGTGACCCTCTTTAAGGTCACATGGCTAAAAGAAGGACCCATATTTTGAAAAGAGGGAGGAATTTATTTGTGTGTGTTGGGGGGGGGGTGATTTCTGTTGAGGCTATGATAAATTCCTTTTTCAGAAGTGGATAGTTGATCCAGCTTTCATGGCTAACTTTCTTTTTTAAGAATAAAAATTCAATGAGTCAGTATAAAAGAATTGCAGTTTTTAAATAAGCATTTACGTCTTCTCTGTGGCAAACTGTGCTGGTAGACTACAAATTGTTATATAATAATAACTTGTACTTCATGGTCTACCAACTGCTTTCACAGATTTAACATCATTTGATTCTTATAGCCTTTATATTGTCACACTACTTTCTAAAGCATTTTACATTATTGCTTCTTGGAAGAATGGAAGTTACTGAGGAGACATCATTTCATATTACTGCTCTTCCCAGAGAGCCATTTAACTTCAGATAAGGTTTTAAGTTTCTAAAGATTCTTCTTTTGGCTTAGATATTGTTTGAACCTTTCTTTATTATATTTAGGACATTCCTGAGGAGTACATTTTCGTTTTCAGATGAAAATTTCTAATATTAGCTTGTTATCTTATTTATTTTTAAAAATATTTTATTTATTTATTCATGAGAGAGAGAGAGAGAGAGAGGCAGAGACACAGGCAGAGGGAGAAGCAGGCTCCATGCAGGGAGCCCGATGTGGGACTCGATCTCTGGTCTCCAGGATCACACGCTGGGTCGAAGGCAGCGCTAAACCGCTGAGCCACATGGCCTACCCCTGGTTATCTAATTTAATTTTCATTTTTTAATACTCAGTTTATTTTCACTTTAAAGATTGAATTTGGACCTTTCTAAAATTAAAACTATTACATAGTTCCCATTACATTCATTTGCACATGTTAAAACAGTGTTATATAATCCATAGTGTACTATGGGCACTCAGTGAGTAACTATTTCTCAATTTAGATTTTGCTTCTAGATTAAAATCATAAATAAGAGACTGAAGAAAGATGACCAGAAAAAAAAAAGTATTTTACATTGCTTTCAATATTTTATATAGTACAAATATATTGCCTATAAATAAAATCCTGTTCTGTATTTCTCAAATAACAGTGCAGTTGAAGGGGATCCCTGGGTGGCTCAGCGGTTTGGCGCGATCCAGGGTGTGGTCCTGGAGTCCTGGGATCGAGTCCCACATCAGGCTCCCTGCATGGAGCCTGCTTCTCCCTCTGCCTGTGTCTCTGCCTCTCTCTCTCTCTCAGTCTGTGTCTCTCATGAATAAATAAATAAAATATTTAAAAAAAAACAGTGCAATTGAAGCAGCATTATATTGATTCAGTTAGAAACTACGTAAGAAAAATACTCCAGCCACAGGCCAAATATGCAGTCATTTAGTAGATGTATATTTTTAAGGCATCAGCTGATTGTAATCCTTACATTCCTAATCTTGTGACTCAGTAATATCAGGGTGGCACTTCCTAAATTCAGTTCTGATACCAAATTATAGGAGGTCTCAGCCTCAGAAACTTACATAGGTAGGTACCTTGTCCTTTTTTTAAGCCATCTAGTTTTTACCATTCTGGATCTGAGTGAAGAGAATATTAGAATAAATTAGAGGTATGCACATTGAAGACTAAGTTGCAAGAAGTGGTAAAGACAGTGTGGTGTGGTAAAAAGTGTACTGGGCTGGGTATTTTTAAAAATTGGATGCCATACTGATTTTGCCAAAATATATTTCAGTAACCTTGAGCAGGTAACCTCAGTTTTCTGGGTCTCTGACTTCTCAGGTAAAATGAAGAATTGAACACGGTATTTAAAGTGTCTTCCAGTTCTAAAGTGAAAACACATTTGTTATTTCCAGTATTTTGGTATGTTTCCACAGGAAGTTTTACATGATCTCTTGTGGAATATAGTTGGTGACAACCAACCCTGATTAGACAGGACAGATATCCCCATTTTATATTGACAAATGGTCATAGGGTTTGATTTACTAGAAGCCTGATGTCTAAGTAAGTGGTAGAGCTGGAAAGTGAATTTGAGATTTCTCACTCGTGTCGATTGTTCTTTCTACTATATTTACAGTGTTACTTTAGTTCTTTATGAAGCACTCTGACCAAACCTTATTCTGAAAGTGGAGAAACAATACTGATTTCCTTTCCTACAGTGATTGGTCCTGTGCATTTAATGAACATTCTTTTCTGTATACAATACTGCTAAGGTACTGTGGAAGATTAATAGAATAATTCTAGATTCTCTCCTTGAAATTTTTGACTTATTGTCAGGCTAGAATAAACACAGAACAGTTAATAATTAACATTTTCAGAACTACAAATTTAAAACTGTGGCTATAAACTGAGCACTGAAGCCATAATTTGTAAGTAGAGTTAATCACAGAAGACTTGGGTGAATAGAAAGTAATCTGAAACTCAATTTTGAATAAAGTAAGCATTACAGACTGGGAAAGGCACAAACGTGAATTGTCTTTGCAGTTGTTCCTCTGCCTAAAATTCTCTTCCCCCAAGAACTTCACATGGCTGACTGCTTTCACCATTCAGGTCCCACTTCAGATGTTTATTCCTTAGGGATACTTTGCCTAAACAACCTAGATCTTTGTCAGTTTTATTATCCTTTATGGCACTTAACCAGTAAGCAAAATTGTGTATCCCCCCAGCAAAATATAAGGTGCCTTATTCACACTTGTAACACCAATGTGTAGCACCTATTTTTTCTGTAAATATTTGTTGAAGGAGTAGTTGAAGTTATCACAGCATAATCATGAGGATTTAGTGCTCATCCAGTTCTTTATTGTGTGTGATACAAACCAGAGGTTGTGATGAGTTTGTGATTTGGCTAAGGCAGCATTTACACTTAGAAGTGAAATCTGATTCTCTATCCAAATGTTGATTCCATTATACTCCATTATACCTAGCAAATACTTTGGTTTAGCAGGGGTTTTAAAAACACCGTGAAGGGTCAGATGCTGTAAGTAAACCACTAGTGAGTTATTACTAAAATCCTAAAAAGACCCTATTTGGTATAGTTGCTTCTTAAAAGGGAGACCCACAGTGTTGACCTCAAGTATAATATAATAAGCAAGGCACATATAATCACTACATTACTTACATGTTCTTGAGCTTTGTTATAGAGACCCAAAGGTTTTGTTTTAAAGGGAAATATAGAAAGAACTTTTGGTAGTGATGTTTATTTTGTAGTTTAGATGTATATAGACAACTGATAATGGGGAAAAAACTTTGTTTATAGTGACCTGAAAAAACTGAGTCTCTAGATTTGTTAGTATTTAATTGTGGGTATCCAAAATTATTAATAAACTCTTCATGTGAAACTTTTTTTTTTAAGATTTTATTTATTTATTCAAGAGAGACATACAGAGAGAGAGAGAGAGTGAGAGACAGACACAGGCAGAGGGAGAAGCAGGCTCCATGCAGGGAGCCTGACGTGGGACTCGATCTCAGGTCTCCAGGATCACACCCAGGGCCAAAGGCAGGCGCTAAACCACTGAGCCACCCGGGCTGCCCTCTTCCATGTGAAACTTTATGATCATTGGTTTCATTTGAAATCTGGAATTGTTATCACAGTGAAGATAGGTACATGATAGCTTTTATATTGTGTGTGTTTAGCTTAAAAAATGACATGGGCATATAATTTGAAAGAAAGGCCTACTAACTGGGTCAGATGTCTGTGGCAGGTTTTAAAAGACTGCATGAAAATTCAAAAATAAGTTTGAATAATCAAAGCTTTACTTCTATGTTTTCAAGACTGTCTTGTCAGCAGATGGCAGTTCTACTCTGCCACAGTTTATTAATAGATATTGAAGTTCTGAGTTCTGAAATAGTTGGAAGCTCTAAGTTCTAACACATTAATGTAAGATCTGTGCTTGTTCTGTCATGTTCCGTATTTCTAGCCAGAGCAGTGGCAGCATAGCCAGGGTCCATTCACATAGTCCATAGAGCAGAGCCAAGTGGATGTGACAACTAAAATCACTGAACTAAAAATAACATGAATTGGGGACAATTAAGAATAATATTTCATAGTAAATTAAGAGCACAAAGGCATCCTTTTCCACTTAGTATAGTTTAAGTGGGTTTTTTGTTTGTCCATTTGTTTTTAGTAACATGACTTGGATAAAGGAATAGTCTTCCATCCTAAAGAAATCCGTTTTTAAAGGAGTTGCTTTCTTTAAACACATAACAGAATGAATCCTGATTTTGATATTTGTGCTTTTTAATATTAATTGCTTGATAATAGTCTTTGCACTCTCATTCTTCTGTTCTATTTTTTTTTTTAATTTAAAAATTACATTTAAGGGACGCCTGGGTGGCTCAGTGGTTGAGCGTCTGCCTATGGCTCAGGGTGTGATCCTGGAGTCCTAGGATTGAGTCCCACATCGGGCTTCCTGAGTGGAGCCTGCTTCTCCCTCTGCCTATGTCTCTGCCTCTCTGTGTGTGTGTCTCATGAATAAATAAATAAATAAATTTTAAAAAATTACATTAAAAAAATTACATTTAAATCTGCTTTACTATATGAAACTAAAGTTGTGGACCCAAAACCAAGAAGACTACACCATGGGGGGGGGGGTAGATGCATATCATAAGAGAATTAATCTAACAACATTTTAATTTAGAATGAATTCATAAATTTAGGAAGAAATATTTCTAAGTTGACTTCCCTTTTAAAGCCAAAGTCCTCTTTGCATTCCTTTGTTTTTCTGTTTTTACAGATGAGGGATTGTGAAAAATATCTAGTATTTATTTCTGAGTTTGCCATTTTGTATGGACGTGTGTGATGGGGGGAGATACTTGTAATTTGGATATGTGCTCTTTTTTACACCCTTGCTGAAAATTGATCTTTGGAGAAAGCTGTCATTCAAAATAATTGTTAATGATAATGTGTCAGAGAAACTTATGTTCAGATAGGAATTCTATCCAAAAAGCATATTTGATTTGTGAACTTGAATTAAAAATTTAGTGGTAAGTAAAAAGTGACTTTCTTTCCTTGTTTTGTAGTTTGAATGTTGGATTTTTCATTGTTTACCTTAGTTGCAAATGTGTCTCAATTTGCCATGTGTGCCGCTCATTTCTACTCATCTACTGTGTATAAGGAAAAACATTGGATTGTTCACAAGAATTCCCTTTTTCTCCTTTCTTCCCGTCCAAGTTGGCATCTTAGTGCTCTGGAAAACTTTCATAAATAATAACAACAGGAGAGGACTCCCTGGTCTATGTGATAGCTTCCACCAGAGTATCTTGTTTCTCTGTTAATTATGTTTTTAATATAACCTAGTATTATCATTCTCAAACCAGAATCACCTAAAGAGCTTGTTAAAACCTAGATTGCTAGACCCTACCCTCAGACTCAGTACTTCTGAGTTGGAACCTGAGAATTTATATTTCTCACAAATTTCCAGGTGATCCTGATGCTTTGGATCCAGAGACCACAATTTGAGAGCCATTGAATTAATGCTTTTGCTGTTTTTGCATTTGATTTCTTTTTGGAAGTCTTCCCTTGGGTTCTGATGACACTAATCTGATTTGCCTGTTACATTATTGACCGTTCCTTCCTAGTTTTTGCTGTTTTATTCTCCTCTCTCTTCAGGATGTTAAAGTTCTTCAGAACTCAGTTCTGGGGCCCAAGTATTTAGAGGCTACTTTTTTGGTAATCTCATCCAGTTGATTGACTAGAAACAACTAAATACTGTTTTTTAGTTGCTAAATATGTTATTTTACAAAAATCTGCCTACTCTCTTTGTTTTCCTTCATTAAGCTGTTGCCCAATCTAGACATTATCCTTAATTCATCTCTTTTCTTTCTGCCCATCCTGCCTGCATGCAGACCATCAACAAGCTCTTTTTTTTTTAAAGATTTTATTTATTTATTTGAGGCAGAGAGAGACAGAGAGAAGTAAGGAGGGAGGGACAGAGGGAGAGAGAAAAGCAGACTCCCCACTGAGCAGGGAGCCCAATGGGGGGCTCAATCCCAAACCCCTGAAATGACCAGAGTCAGACACATAACAGACAGCCACCCAGGCACCCCTGCAAGCTCTTTTATAATAAAACATACCCCAAATCTGCCCGTTTTTCTGCTCTACCATCAACCTTGTCCTAGCTATTCTCTCTTGCTTGAGCTGTTAAAATAGCCTCTTTGGTGTCTCTATATAGTCTAGCTTCCCTACAATCCATTTTTCATGTAAGAGCTAGAATGATTTTTTTTTTTTTAATATGCTTCCCATTGCACTTAGACTGAAATTCAAAATCCTTTTCATGATGCAGAGAGCCATTCAGGATCCAGACTCTGCCTGTCTCTCCAGCCTTATCTGGCATCACTCTTCCCTTTTTCCACTGTGCACCACCACATCAAACACTCCAAATATTTCTTTAGGTCATCACTAAAATGTCACCTTTCTCAGTGCAGCTTTACAGGACTTCCCTGTTTAAAATTGGCGGTGTGGTAGGGGCAGGGGTAGTGCATTTGTGTGTGTACACACAAGAGTTTGCTCCTTTACTTCTTAGCACGCTTGTTATTTACTAAAATGTGTTTTCTTGTATGTCTTGCTTCATTTGTTTCTCCACAAGAATATAAGCAGTAGGAAAAAGGATAGGTTATTTCGTTCACTTCTATATCTTGAGGGTCTAGAATACCACCTAGTCTGTAGACAGCGTTCAAATATTGTTGAATAAGGAATGGGGTTTTTTTCCCCCTCTTAGGGCCATCACATTACTTGTTTATTCTTCTTTGGTTGGTTCCTTGTATTATTCAAGTATCAAGTTAGTAACCTCATCAGATGGCCTTACGGTACTATCCATCCCAAAATTTCCATTAGTCTCTTTGTTCTATCATCTTCCTTTTTTGTTTTCTACATGACTTTTTTTTTTTTTTTTTTGCAATCTGGTATTTTTCTCATTTATCGATTTGTCTGTTGTCTGCTCCCCAGCCCCAATTGAAAGCACATTCCATGTAGATCAAGGCCTTTGTCTTATTTATTGCTCTATCTCTGGTATCCTAAATGGTAGCTAGATATAGTAGACCAAAAACTACTATTTTAAGGAGTAAACAAATGAAGTTCATTATTTCCTTGACATGAACCTCACCTTTACCCCTTTGAAAGGAGAAATGATTTATTTCTCCCTTGCTTACTGACTAGGTCTTACCCTTTGGTAAGATTCTAGCTGATTCTCCAAAATTTACAGATGCTTCATTAGACAGTATGATTGATTAAATCTTTGGTCATTGGCAAGTGATCTGACCTCCAGCTCCTCTCCTTTCTTCTCCTCTCCTGTCCTTGAAGGTCAGGAGGATGATTTCACTGATTCTCCAAAATGTAGCCAAGCTGTACACTTAGCTCCCTGTACTTGAGTTGTCTGCCATCTCACTGCCTGTGATAGAGGTTCCAGCAATTTGCCCTGCAACAGCCTCCTTCCAACAGTTCAGAAGACTCTAATTTCCAGTTGCCTCACTTTTCTCTTGGCGAGAGGTTTTTGTATCATTTCCATGTTCTTTTGGGGCCGAGAGAACCTGAGTAGGGCCTCCCTTTGTTTATCTCCCTTGCATTCTTAATTATCTGCAGCTTCCCTTGTGGGCTAAGCTGTGTGAGGCTACCCTCTCTTAGGGATCTCTTTGAGAAATGGGAAGGGTAAGTCCTTTTTGCCCTCAAATCCCTAACCTATCCTGAATCCCTGAACCTATCACTGAAGGGGATGGGGTGTTTCTTTAGGCACCCTCATAGACTCACCTTTGGCTCACTTCAGCTGGTATTTAAAAACTTATTTTAACAGTGTTATTTTGTCTTGAGTTGTTTCTCTACCTCACAAGGGTCAATTCTTTATCTTTTTTCCTGTTAATGTCTCTACAGTTATGCTATTTGGAAAATGGGAGGTTTTTTTGATGTTGCAATCTGAATGACCAAATGTATATTTCGTATATATATTTGACTTTTGTCCACAGTTTCTGACTCAGAGTTCCTAAGTGAAAAGAGATACCCTCAGTAGTTCCTAAATGAAGAGAGATACAAAAATATTTCTCCTCCCCTTCTTTCTCCTGTATGTCGCATATGTGTGTTTTGTTATGGTAGTGAGGTTACTTTTGATGCCTTCCAAAGGATGGGGCTCCTGCTAGGAGAATCTACTTTGTGATGAGAAGTTTGGAACCTCAGTTCCACCCTCCTGACCTTCAAGGACAGGAGAGGAGAAGAAAGGAGAGGAGCTAGAGGTCAGATCACTTGGCAATAACCAAAGATTTAATCAATCATACTTGTCTAATGAAGCATCGATAAAAACCCAAAAGGATAGTGTTTGGAGAACTTTCAGCTTGGTGAATAGGTAGAGGTAGGTGCAAGGAGAGTAGCTTGCCTGGAGAGGTCATCAAAGATCTGCACACTTTCTGCATACCTTACCCTCTGGTTCTCTTCCATCTGGTGGTTCCTGGGTTATATCCTTTTATAATAAACTGGTAATCTAGTAAGTAAATTGTTTGAGTTTTGTGAGCCACTCTAGCAAATTAATTGAACCCAAGGAGGGAGTCATTGTACCTCCACAGTCTGAAGCCATTGGTCAGAAGCACAAGTGACACCTGGGCTTGTGACTGGCATCTGAAGTTGTGGGAGAAGAGGCAGTCTTATAGAGATGAGATCTTAACCTATAAGATCTGATGCTACACTATCCAAATAGATAGTGTCAGAATTGAACTGAATTATAAGACACCAAGCTGGTATCTGAGCATTGCTTGTTGGTGTGGAGAAAGTCCCCTTCATTCATTCGAATTGGTGATCAGAATCATGAAATACACAGAAATTTCTTTTTTTTTTAAAGATTTTATTTATTTATTTGACAGCATGTGCACAAGCGGGGGAGTAGCAGGGAGAGGGAGAAGAAAGGAGAGGGGCTCCCTACTGAGCAAGGAACCCTATGTGGGGCTTGGTCCCAGGACCCAGGATCATGACCTGAGCTGAAGGCAGACGCTTAACCTACTGAGGCACCCAGACACCCCAGAAATTTAATTCTTTAGGCATTAACTCTGTGCTTCTAACCTCTCCTTTGAATTCGTAGCAATTTTTTTATCATGCATTTCAGTTTCGGTGTACAACCTTAGGCATCTTATACTTTCTTTACTATCATTTTGTATCTGTTGTTTCACTATATATGTGAAATATCTTATGGCTCTAACATGAGTGGATGCTTTTTAAAGCCATGGGCTTTTACCTTACATGAATATGCTTGTTTTATAGTTCAAAGTATTCCCAAAAATTGCTTTCTTAAGCAAATGGAAGAAAAATTATTGTGTCCTCACTTGTCTGCATTTTGTTCCCATGATTTTAAATTGAAAACTCAAACTCAGCCATTATCTCGGCACTAGATGGCACTTGTGCATCACAACTAGTCATGCAACACCTAACAGTTTTTCTGACAAGTGAATGATCCACAAATGTAATGTTTGGAATCCCTGCATGGACATTCCTGAGAATAGGAAAATGAAACAGGAGGAGACCTACTAAGTACCAGTTGCTTTGAGGTATTTTTAAATACATGGTTGAAGAATATTTTAAATTCATAGTCATTATTTCATAGTTTTATCAATAGTCTGGTCTCCATCCTTACCTTCTTAGCCTAATGTTGCCATAAAGTTGAAATTTGTCTCAGGACCTGTTTGCTATTTATCATGGTTAATTGTGAGAGAAATGATTAGTACAGCTCTCTTACACTTATTCATACCCACCTCTACACACTTTTTCTTTTGTAGGACTTAAGAAAACGTGTGGCTTTGGCTCACTTAGGAACCCTGTAGATGTCACTGAGAACACTGTTGAAAAACACAGAAGTGCAAAGATGTTAATCTCCCCAGCATTAATAGCTAATAGGTAGACAGAACCTATATTCAACTCAAGTCTGTTGAGTTTTAGAGCCTGTGTGTACTCTTTCCCATACTCTGATGTTGCCAGGGTTAGCCAATACCCATTCATGTTAAAATAGCTGGATGACTAGTGCAAGTGACTGATGTTGGTTTCTTTCTCTTATGAGAGATACAACTCAGTGCTCAAGAACAACCCAATTAAAAAATGGGTCAAAGACACGAACAGACATTTTTCCAAAGAAGACATACAGATGACCAAACAGACACATGGAAAGATGCTCAACATTACTCATCATCAGAGAATGCAATTCAAAACTGTAATGAGATCACCTCACATCATCTGTCAGAGTGGCTAAAATCAAAAACAAGAAACAAGTATTGGGGAGTATATGGAGAAAAAGGAACCCTCATGCATTGATGGTGGGAATGCAAACTGTTATAACCACTGTGGAAAACAGTATGGAAGTTCCTTAAGAAGTTAAAAATAGAACTACCCTATGATCCAGTATTTATTTGTACTACTATTTACCAAAAAAATGAAAACACTAATTTCAAGGGATCCATGGGCCTCCTTACATTTATTGCAGCATTATTTACAGTAGCCAAGATATGGAAGCAGCCCAAATGTCCATCGACTGATGAATGGATAAAGATGATGTCATGTACACACACACACACACGCACACACACACTGAAATATTATTCAGCCATAAAAAAGAATGAAATCTTGCCATTTGCAGCAACCTAGATGGAGCTAGAATATTATGCCAAACAAAATAAGTCAAAGACAAATACCATATGGTTTCACATATTGATATGTGAAACCTAAGAAACAAAACCAATGAACCAAGGGAAAATAAAAAGATAAACAGACTCTTAACTCTAGGGAACAAACTGATGGTTAGTAGAGGGGAGGTGGGAGACGGGATTGGTGAAGTAGATGATGGGGATCAAAGAGTGATGAGCACTGAATAATGTATAGTTTTTGAATCACTGTATTATACACCTGAAAGTAATATACTGTGTAAACTATTCTGGAATTAAAATTAAAAACTTAATAAAAAATACTGAGAGATAGGGCAGCCCAGGTGGCTTAGCGGTTTAGTTCCGCCTTCAGCCCAGGGCATGATCCCATGGTCCCGGGATCAAGTCCCACATCAGTCTCTCTGCATGGAGCCTGCTTCTCCGTCTGCCTATGTCTCTGCCTCTCACTCTTGCTCTCTCTTTCTCTCTCTCTAATGAATAAATAAATAAAAATCTTTTAAAAAATACTTAGAGATAATAAAATAAAATGGAGGAGAATTAAATGCGTTAATGCATGATTAGCACATAGACTAGTACATGGCACATGGTAAACATTCAATAAATGGCACATGGTTAACCATTTGGGTGATTTTATGCATTATTTAACATGAGAAATGTCCATACTACTTTGTGTAATGTATGAAGTAGAATTTGAGCTGTAGGGCACCTGGGTATCTCAGTTGAGCATCTGCTTTGGGCTCAGGTCATGATCCCAGGGTCCTGGGATTGAGTCCTGCATTAGGCTCTCCATAGGGAGTCTGCTTCTCCCTCTGCCTATGTCTCTGCATTTCTCTGTGTCTCTCTCATGAACAAATAAATAAAATCTTAAAAAAAAAAAAAAAAGAATTTGAACTATGGCTAGAGTGGCCATACATCCCAGTTTACAGCTACTGTCCAGTAATTAGCACTTCCTTCTTATGCTAGAAAGCATTCTGATGAAAATAATAAGTTATCTGATCACCTTAGCCATAGCTAGCTTTGTTACAAAAGAGCTTTGTGCCCAGGGATTTGTTCTTGTAAGTTTATCTGAAGTGAAAACTCCTCCTCCAAGGAAAGATAACTGTTACCTTTCGACGTAGAATAGAAATATATGTGTACATATATTAGGATTCCTAACATTCTGGTGTTAAAGTCTCTGGCATCAAACTGCACTAAGTCTTTACTAATATAGCCTTGGGCAGTTTACTTCTTTAATACTAGGTGCTTTACAGTAAAATAAGAATAGCATTAGTACCTGTCTCTTGTAGTTGTGTAAATGAGGTAATGTATGTAAAGCACTACACGGAAAGTACATCATAAACGAGAGATGTACAGAGAGGTAGATATTTCACTTAAGCAAAAAGCTTTGTGACACAAAGCACTTAGATACATTGGAAGCTGAAGAATTGGAGTAGATGGCACTTCACTAAGGTCCTTTACGATGATAAACATCTAATGATTTTGTTTTACAAGTATCAAAAGCTATTCTTTTGTTGATTTTATATCATGGCAAATTTCAAACATTGGTAAAAGTAGAAAGTATAGTGTGAGAAAGCAGTGAACCCATAAGGTACCCATCACTTAGCTGTCAACAGTAGATGGCCAATCTTCATTTTATAACTTTCAAAAGCAACTTTAATGAGATATTTTACATATCATAAAATTCACCCATTCGGACTGTTTAGTCATTTGTACAAATTTGCCAAGTTATACAACCATCACCATAAATATGTTTTCAGATATTTTCATCCCCTTGACATTGAGTTATACCCATTTACAGTTAATCCCAATTTTCTTTTTTTTTTAAAGATTTTATTTATTCATGAGAGACACACAGAGAGAGGCAGAGACACAGTGGGAGAAGCAGGCTCCATGCAGGGAGCCGATGTGGGACTTGATCCCAGGTCTCCAGGATCACACCCCGGGCTGAAGGTGGTGCTAAACCACTGAGCCACCAGGGCTGCCCTTAATCCCAGTTTTTACTCCATTCCAAGCAACCACTGATCTCCTTTCTATCTGTGGATTTCTGGATATTTCATATCAGTGGAATCATACAGCATGTGATTTCTTGTGTCTAGTTAGCATAGTGTGTTTGAGGCTCATCCATAGTGTAACATGTATCAATTAGTTCATTTTTTTCTCTTGATGAATGTATTCCATTGTATAGGTAATACATGTTTTGTCTGCCTTCACGATGGCCAGTCTTATAGCATCTATATTTTTATACTTTTCCCTCCATTTCATACCCCTACTGAATTATTCAAAAGCTATTTTTAATTTCATGAATATGATAGCTTAAAACATTGATAGTAAGTTCTTTTTATATTTGTTTTCCCAAACATCATCTTTCTATCCTCTGCCATTCATCTTGCCTGTTTTAATTTGTTTTCTTGCTCCAGGAGTCTTTGTTGTTTGATGTTTTTGTTTTATCTGATAGTGAAGAGCTGTCTATTCCATAAACTTTCAAAGATAGAGATAAGTTCATCATTTCCTCACTTTAAGAACTTTAAACTTGCTCAGTGGCAAATCCAGATAGTGATGATTTCTAAAATCTTTCAATAAGTCTTTGAAGTAGGCTTCCATGTTGTATGTTGGGCTAGATCTGTTTATTTCTAATTATCATGGGTGTTTGTCTCTTTGTTTTGTTTTAACTCAGGTTGTTGGAAGAGGAGCCTTTGGTGTAGTTTGCAAAGCTAAGTGGAGAGCAAAAGATGTTGCTATTAAACAAATAGAAAGTGAATCTGAGAGGAAAGCTTTTATTGTAGAGGTAAGTTGAGATGTTTCCAATGTGTAATTCTTTACCTACGATACTCTATGGATTTAATATGAAAAAGTTGTTTCCCAATTATCATTTCTCTGTACTTGAGCCTAAGCAATTTGGTTGAACCAAAGATAATGCCGTAGAAACATTTTTCATTCACACTCTTAATTCTGATTAAAAATTGGGGCAAAGACTCTTAACTACATAAATGAGTTCATCCCTGAATTAAAATACAGTCTCATCTATGTAATTCAGATCTATTTCAAGGCATAGGATTTAAATTTTAAAATAGAAAAGAAATAGTATTCTTTCCTGTTATCTAAAATTAAGAAGGAAAATTTTATGCATTCATTTTTGGCTGAATATTTTTAGAAATTCAAATGAGATCACTTTACAGGGAAATAATTTCAAATTTGATTTTTTTCCTCATTTAGCGTGAAAATCTACAACTGTTCTCTTACAGATTTGATGATGGAGAATTCAATAATCATTAATTCAGTAATCAATAGTAATTATCAGATTTATTCTTTATTAATTTTTACTATTTTGTATATTAGATCGCAGTAGTTCCTTAAATTAGTGGTTTTGTCACTTTTTTTTCTCATTGGCCAATGGGTAAGTGTTCTTTACCTTACAGACCTTTCTAAATTTATATGTGATTAAATTTAATTATAATTTGAAAATATACTTTATGGTATTTTTAAATGTATAACATGGAGAATGAAAAGTGAGGTGGGATTTGATGAAGTAGATTTTTGTAATTAATTGAATGAGTTAAGAAATGCTGATAGCGGGCAGCCTGGGTGGCTCAGCGGTTTAGCGCCTGCCTTCAGTCCAGGGTGTGATCCTGGAGACCTGGGATCGAGTCCCACGTCAGGCTCCCTGCATGAAGCCTGCTTCTCCCTCTGCCTGTGTCTCTGCCTCTCTCTCTCTCTCTCTCTCTCTCTCTGTGTCTCTCATGAATAAATAAATTTAAAAAAAAAAGAAAGAAAGAAAGAAAGAAATGCTGATAGTTTGGGGTCCTCATGAAGAAAAGATGATCTCTAGTAGTATACTCCAAGAGTGGCCTCAGCCTTGCCTTATTCATGATTTTTGTTTATGGTTTAGGTAAAGGTCTAAAAGTGCATTGGCACTTTCACAAAACTAGCTAAAAGCATATGTATTAAATGCTAGGAATTAGGAGTTAGAAAGATAGCTGGGATAAAAAAAAATTTATCAAAGTTAATACGTGCAGGTAATTCAGACTGTCAAATAGTTGTCTACATAGTCTTATTTTTAAAACTTTAATCCCCTAGATCTCTTCCCATCATATTTTCTCCTTTTCAGAAGCAACTACTTTTGAGTTCATCCCTTAGTTTTGTTTGGTTCCCCAATCCAAAGACTTTTAGGTATATCAAAGAATTAACCACTAATCTTTGGGGTGATAAAGAGGCAGTCACTAAGCTGTTCGAAATCAGGAAGGGAGGGAATCCTTGGTCTGACTTTCGACTAATCTCTCTGTTCCTTTGTTAGCTTATTTGTACCACCACCACTCCCAACCCTTTGGAGGTTTTATGAGATTAATCTCATTTCTGCTTACTTTTTCTCATTTTTTTTTAAGATCGACTGAGTTAGTTATTACTAGTCATTTGCTTTCTAACTTCCAAAAATGTGTGCTGTTTTCTTATTTCACATTCTCTTCATCCTTCCGAGTTCATACCTTGAAAAAAATGTCTTTATTCTTGGATTTGGGGAAGGAGCAGGAATAAATGCTTAAATAATCTGCTATCCAAAGCTCAGTGCTAAACCTTTAGAAGATGAAATATTTAAGTGCAGATTTTAAGTCAGATAAACTAAAGTTCAAACCCTGGTGGTAGGATATTTAGCAGCTCACTTAATCCTTTCTGAGCCTTATCTTAAAATTAGTTCACTTTTCTTTAAGGTAGAAATGACAATACCTACGTTGCAGAGTTGTGAGAATTATACAGTATCTATAAAGTGCTGACCAGGGCCTGGCACAGAGTTTGGTAGACTGATCAACCACAGCTATGAAGGTGGTGACGGTAACATAGCTTCTTCTGCTTTGGATAACTAAGCTCAGTGCCATCTTTGGGATGGTGTCCTAACATTTTTTGTTGAAGTTTATTTTTTTTATTTGTACTTATCATGGCTTGTTCAATACTCCTGTTATAGTACTTTGCACTTTGCCTTAATTGTTTACGTCTGTCTCCCAAGTAAAGCATGAGAGCTCTAGGACAGGGAATCTTTGCCATTCTGGGTAGGCATTTATGACCACAGTGCCTGCTACGTAGTGAATAATGATTGTTGAATAGTTAAACTAATGTTTTGTACACCCTAAAATTGTAATGATGCTATGAAATCAATTCTCAAAAGTTAGCATCTTTTAAAAGAAACTTTTAATTTGTTACAGCTTCGACAGTTATCCCGTGTGAACCATCCTAATATTGTAAAGCTATATGGAGCCTGCTTGAATCCAGTAAGTTTGTCATTTTTTCATTGTCACCTGCCTATAAGTATTGACATGGTAAATGTTTGCAGGTGTGTAGCTTATGAACCTATTTTGATCTGTTATATTATTCCCAAAAAAAAAAAAATACACTTTATTTGTTTCTAGTCTGTTAGCAACATAGTATGTTGGAGGCATTATCTTGGGTGGTCTCATCCACTAACCTCATCTTATGAGGTTTATGACATTCCTTGACAGAGTCTACTCAGCACTGAAAGTTCTCAAAGGTCTTGCGATTGTTTTTACATTCACCTCCACTTTTATTATATATTATAATATCTATTATGTTATTTATTACATAATAATTTTGTAGTGGGCCCTACAAGACAAGGCCTTAGATCATAGGGCCTTCTTTTTCCATTAGTACCATTTACATAGTGGGGACCAAAAGAATAATTTTTAATGCATTTATAAAATTACAGATTGAACTAAGTTCTCTCAAGTCATCTAAGATGCTATAGCCCTGTGGTTAATTATACTGACATGTTTCTTTTAGGTGTGTCTTGTGATGGAATATGCTGAAGGGGGCTCTTTATATAATGGTGAGTGTCATTAGACCTGTCTTTATGTAGTAGAGTAAAATCATTGAAAAGCTTTTAATATACATTGTTAGTTACTTAATGTTCTTCACAGTTTACCTTCAGAATCTCAAAAGGAGGTAATTTAAAAGAAAAATCTGTTAAAGATTAGAAACGAAAAGATAAGATGCTGCAACATTAGTATGTGAAATTTAGAAGCCTATCAATCTTTTCAATTGATGGTACTTTTTATAATGTTGAAAGCATTAAAGTAAAATTTGCTTTTTAAATAGATTTTAAAATATCTTTATACTTTTCATGTTTTTCATTTGCCCGCTCTTATCTTTGAACCTCCTTATTTGAGAACTCTTTAACTGTACTTTCTTCCCTCTCTTACTACTTAATTTGCTCTCTTTACAAAAAATAAAATTGCGAAAACGCACTTCACAAAACATTTTAATTATAACAATGAAAGAAACAAGGTCATTTAGTTATAGAACAGAGATTTTTCACTCTTAAGAGACACCAGCCATATAGTAAATATATTAATGATTGCATTTATATAAAATAAATGTTGCATTTTATTTTTTTAATTAACGGTTTGTTTAAATTTTCATTTATATTTAATGCCCATGTATTCATCATAGTTAATGGGTATCTCTAACACTTGGTTGTCTTATTTGGTTGAACTATTTCTAGTTTTTAGCTATTGTAAAAAGCATAATTATATACATCTTGATGTACATTGTTTTATTTCCTTCCGTACTACTCTGTATCTCAGTGCTATCACATTGCCTATAATTTATATTATTGTGAAAGACTATCTTTTAAGCCGGAAAAGTACAGTAATTCATATTAATTTTGCTAGAGAGTGTGTATAACATTTGATAGAGGTACTATTACATTTTAGATACTTGTGTGGTAGTTCTCTATTTGAAATTATTAGATATTTCCATCTTTATATTTAGAAAAGAATTAAAAGCAGGACTGATGGGAGCATGTGTAGAAAAATACCCAGTCCTGTGTCCCAATGGTGCTCTCATTCACCTTGTGTCTTTTGTTATATGCAATAAAGTTCTTTTTAGTTTGTGCCTTTCTTTTGCAGTGCTGCATGGTGCTGAACCATTGCCATATTATACTGCTGCCCATGCAATGAGTTGGTGTTTACAGTGTTCCCAAGGAGTGGCTTATCTTCACAGCATGCAACCCAAAGCTCTAATTCACAGGGACCTGAAACCACCAAAGTAAGTTCTAATAGTGTGATGTCTGTCTCCATATCTCTCTCTATCTTGCCCCAACCCCTGCCCACTTCCTAATTCAAGCTAATTGTTGCACTTGACTGTCTCTTTTCTCCTCCCTTTTGGCTAGTTTGAAAGAGTTTATTTTTAACTCACCTTTGTTATTTAGTCATTTATCTAAGCTTGCATTTTAAAATACTGTCTTTAGTAGGATTTTAATTTTAGTCACATTTTTGTTATATTTTAATAACTCTTGCCATTGATTGGCATACTTCTATAATTGGCTAGCCTGTAAATCTTATTTTGTGCCTGCTGTATCTATTGTTGCCCCTAGACAGTCCCCAAGTTTATATTATTCCCCACTATATTCCTAATAACTAGTACAATGTCCATATATAGTAGACATTCTACAATATTTTACAGAGTGGTTATTATTTGCCATTTTAGAGGAAGGAAAATGGACATGTCTGACATCTGGGTAGAACCTGAAAATATCCTGGATTTCTCCTTATTAAGGATCATAGGACTTTAAAACTCCCCTAAATAAGTACATTAACAGGCTAATACTTTGGGGGTTTTTTGTTTGCATAGGTACTTAAATAAAGAAAACATACATGTGGTATTTTCCCCTTTCCTCTCTATTTTTTTTTTCTTTATCCACTTGTGATAGTAAAAAAAGTCCACATGCCATTCTCTCACTCCCCACCCCCGCCACTACATCAGTCCTCATATAAGAGGTTTCCCCTAGGAAATCAGTCTCAAGTATTCCATTCTCTTGATACAGGTTTAAAGCATTAAAGTGTCCTGTCTGGGTACAACTTGTCACTCTTATGTCTAATCTAATACGTTCTACATAGCTTTCAACTCTTGCAATGCCTGTTCTCACTAGTGTACATTATTCCTACTCTCAGACTTAAACTGATTTCTAAAAAAAAAAAAAAAAAAACTGATTTCTGTTTCCTAGGTCCCTGGTCAAATAATGTTTAAGACTCAGATTCATGATTCTTTTATTTTTTTACTTGACTCCTTGAGGCTATTGCCATAGCTACCTATCTTGGCCAATGAAGAAGAAATCATTTCATCTTTTTTACCTGTTTACGAAGATTGAATCATCTTTTGCTCCTCTTAATTAATATACAGCTGAATTATCAAAACAAATTCATGAGAATCATAGCTCTTATCCAGCCACAAATTGACTAATGACTCAGAGGATACAGGCAAGCATCAGGCATCTTTTTCTTGGAAGAGCCAGAAACCATCAGATGGAACTCCCAAAAGTATCCTGTTTCTTCTGCATTAGGTCATATTTTGGTTTTGGAATAACTGACTATTGTTAAACAATATACATGAAAATACCTCACAAAAGGAAGTCATTTCAGTTTTCCAACGTCTTTCCTATTCCATAATTATACAACTGAAATGACTACCTTCATTCTCCATCTACCCATATGCCATAAGTCCATAAATGTTAGATTTATTTAACCAACCTACTTAGATATGTCCTACTTAAATCATTTGTAGATATAGACTCTTCCTTTTGCTAATAGATACCATCAGTATAGTTGTAGGAAGTCTAGCCTAGGTCATTCATTCCTCTTAGGCATCCTTATGGTTGTACTCATTCTATAGTATTGCAGATTGTTTTTAGGACACCCAGTATACACTTTGGGCTTTAGAGTTAGAATTGATTTCTCAGAATGTACTGGAAAAAAGGAAAGTCTTTGGAATGGCTATGCTTTCATATATAAATTGTATACACAAGCACACATACTATATTACTGTCAGTGGAAAACCTGTGGATTCTGTATTAAGGAAGAGTGTTCCAGAGAATGGTGTATAAAGAAGGCACGTGATGATTTGATTAGGTATTTTATATAATTTCAACTTGTGTTTGTGCCCCTATTTTATTCATCTTTTGCAGGTTTGTTTGCATGTACTTCAAAAATAACAATGTGGTTTTGGTCCCAGCTGTGTGAATGTAAGCCTACAAAGATAATTTAGGTTCATATTTCAGTGAGTCTTGAATGTCATATTCATGGCTGGTGACCTATTAAAATGTTATGAGTGAAGGAGTACTAATTATAATAACATTAATATAAAAGTCATTCAGAAAAAAATTAACTTGAATCTACTAGGTAATAAAACGAGGAAAACCAGTTTTACAGTTCTTTTCTGGGTAAAGAGTAGTTAGAGCTGGAACAAGAACAATAAAACAGGCAATTTTTTGTTGAAGTGCATATAAAAGTAAATTGCCTTTAGCATTCTTTCCACTTCAGTTTTCATAGAAGTATTTTTGACATGAGATCTGTATGGTTGTTTATCTGGTTTATTTATCCTAGTCATGTTGGACTAAAAAGAAACTGATTTCTGAATAATCTTTCTAGTTAGAATTTTAATTTAAAATTATATACAGAGAATTTATAAAAACTGTAATTTCCGTGAACACCTCCCCCCCCCCAAATACTGCTGTTGAATATATTACTACAGTGTGATAGTACAAATTATCCTTATTTCTGTTTGTCATCCAAAGGAAAACCTAAGTAAGGATATATACTACTTGGTGATTGAACTTGGGTGGTATAGCACCTAGGAAAATCAGAATCTTAAGTTCAGAAAATTTCCTGGAAACCTCCCATTAAGTTACTTTATTATTTAAAGATTTATTTATTTATTCCTGAGAGAGAGAGACAAAGACATAGGCAGAGGGTGAAGCAGGCTCCCTGCAAGGAGCCTGATGGGGGCTCAATCCTAGGACCCTGGGATCACCACCTGAGCCCAAGGCAGATGCTCAACCATTGAGCCACCTAGGTGCCCTTCATTAAGTTATTTTAACTGTAATAAAGTTATGCTCCTCCCACACACACACACTTCGAACATAAGAAACAGTTTTGAGATTCAACATTTTTAGAAGTATCTTAAAAATAAAGACATTCGGGGAGCCCCGGTGGCGCAGTGGTTTAGTGCCACCTTCAGACCAGGGCGTGATCCTGGAGACCCGGGATAGAGTCTCACATCGGGCTCCCTGCATAGAGCCTGCTTCTCCCTCTCCCTGTATCTCTCTCTGTGAATAAATAAATAAAATATTTTTTAAAAAAATAAGGACATTTTTTTCCTTTTCCTGTATACATTTATTTTACCTTTTTAATTAAATTATATCTTGTTGGGACACCAGAATGTCTCAGTCAAGTTGAGTGGCTGCCTTTGCCTCCAGGCATGATCCCGGAATGCCTCCAATCAAGCCCTGCATCATTGGGCTCCTTGCTCAGGAATCTGCTTCTCCCTCTTCTCCTCACCCCACTTGTGTGCACGTACACCCTCTCCTCTCTCTCTCTCTCTCTCTCTCTCTCTCCTCAGATAAATAAAATCTTTAAAATAGATGAATAAATAAATAAATATGTAGTTATTTTCAAATAATATATGTTCATGATTAAAAACAAATTCAAATAGAAGAATATAAAGCGAGTCTTTCCTGCCTCCTGTTTCTACTCCTCAAAGGTAACCACTATTTTGTTTTTTTAATCATGTGTGATTTATACTTTATATAATGTTGCTTTTTTCACTTACATGGACATCTTTTCATATCACTGTATTCAGATATTTACCGTTCTATTTTTAGTAAATAATATTCCCTGTTACTCCTGGTAAATACTCGAAACTATTCTTGATCTTATAAATAATCTTAGACTTGGAAGACTTGATTTTTATGGCTGTTTTTAGAAAATATACTGCTACTGAATTATTTGATACTTTGAGATTCTGCAAAGTTTTTAATGCCCTAAGTTGGTGCTTCTCAAATTCCCCTCCCCGCCCCTGAACAAAGTTATGATAAAATACAACCTCAGTAGTTTTAAGAGTAGGGAAAGAGGGCCCAAATAATCATCCTTTTTGAATTTTGCATGCAAATTTTGCATTCAACTTCATATATTATGTAATTTGTTTTAAAGTCAATGTTCAGATGTTAAAAATACTTAAGACTGAGTAAAAACGATGGTCTAAGGAGAAGTGCTAGTTTTAACCTGGGGCTCTGTAGGCTCCCTGCCACTTACCTTGGCTCCCACTGACTGGTATAGTGACAAGGTTTCATACCCTAGTTTACAAAGCACATAAAGTTAAGCCACAATATCTATGTATTTAAATCCTAACAACCTGTGATAGAGATTATATGGAAATGTGGCTTGATTCTTAATGCTCACATAATAAGAATTTTGACAGTCCAGCAATATGGTAAACCAGATCAACTGAAAAACCGTCCTACAACAAACACCCAGAGATACTGCATAATACAACAGACATCCTTTTACATACATAGGTGATCTTACAAGAAAATAAGGGAAATCATCAGGACAAAAAATGGAAAGAACAGAATCCTAAAAGAATATAATCCAAGCATGAAAGCTAAGGGACTGTATGTGAGCTTCTGTCAGTATCAAAAATATAAAACCCCAGTTTTAATGGCTCTTGTGTAATTGGAGATAAGTCTTTTGTTCTGCACCAGGTAAAATAGCAGAACTGAGATCTCCATAAATTTAGTATTCCCAGAGGGAACAACTTAAAAGTGGGCTAGAAAAAAATACCAGTTTTCTTACTTAAGGAAACTTTTATTTCTTAACAGAGATCTCCCCTCTTCTTGGGAGTTTGGATTTGCCCTACTTGCACACTTAAGAAAATCCCAACAAGACAATAAAAGTGTTTTGGGATTGGTAGTGTCCCAGGGCATCTGATAGTAATGAAACTCCCATTTAAAAGTCCTGTGCTATCGTTCAGAATTATGGGAAGAAAAGATGATTTGGGGGAAAATGCTATATTGCTTTTATTTGTATATTAGGTTCAGGGGCTGCCAGCAGACAGGGTACAGCACAGATGTTAACACTTGCTGAATAAATAAATGGGAAACCTCATACACAACAGTACACACAAGTAGTCACAGGTACAAATAGTCACAGGTACAGCATAACAAATATGCAATTTCTTTGACACTACTTCTTAGTTTACAGACACAACTAATTTATTCAGTATTGTGCTGGAAGAATCCTTTTGGAATATGTGTACCAACATATCATGTACCTTCCAGCTACCAGATTATGCTGCTGTTCAGAAAAAACAGTGATGGAACGATTTGTGTGTGTGTGTGTGTGTGTGTGTGTGTGTGTGTGTGACCTCTACATTTAATTTAGTATCAGACAAAGTCACTTGGTCAGTAAAAACTAAAACTTGACAGTTGCAGTGGCTCATTACATTTGCTGTTTCTGCTTTAAGATCTGCTTTTGAGTTGCTCTGGCTTTGTCTTCCATTGTAAATACTCTTAGTCTCTCATTTCTTTGTAAACATCTCATTTGCAGTTTTGGGAGACAAACTTGCAACTTTGTATAGTGTTTATATATATATACAGATATATCTGACTTGCCCTTCCATAGAGCTACTCGCAATAAATGTGTCCATGAAAATAATAAATAAAAAATAAATAAAAGTCCTGTGCTTTCAGTCCACGCCTTTAATTATTCCAGATTAAAATTAATCAAATATGAAGCCACAGTAAAAATTACCACACCCATAAGGGTCCAAGTTACCATGAGTAAAAGCAGAAATAACACAAAGCAGAATTAAGCTCTCAAATATTTAGACTCCAAACATTTGGAATATGATGTAAATATGCTTATATTATTTACCCAAAAAAGAATTAAAATATGCAAGGAATAAATTAGTCAAAATGACCAAAAGGACTAAATACAACATTTAGGAATAATTAAAAATTTTAAATAGGGGATCTGAAATACATGACAAGAGAATTGGCAAGCTATAAGATATATCTGCAGTTACCCAGAATGCAACACAACCAAATAAGTAAAGGAGAAAAATGATAGATTAAGGAACAGGGAAAGGAAAGAAAGGACTAACAGTACAGAACTACAGTAGAAAATAAGATGGAGAGAGTATAATTCAGGAGGGACTGACCAGGAATTTTCTGAACAAAGATGATTTGTAAACAGGGATAAATGAAATCTACCCTATAACACATGTTAGTGAGGCTACAGAACAACAGAACCAAAAGGGAGATTTTTAAATCAGCTAATCAGGAAAGAGATTGCCTACAAAGGATTGACAGACGGAAGGGTATTTTCCATCACCATTAGTGGAAGCTGGAAAACTGGAATTATAACTTCACAGAGCTAAGAAAAAAAAGTGTACCTGCCCTAAATTATTTTTTAAGGAGAAGGGTGCAAATTCAAGATGTTTTGAAACAAAACCTGAGAGAATTTACTATAAATGGACCTTAATTGAAGGTATTTGGGGAGAAAGAAAATGATTGCATAGGACAAATAGAAGATTCAAGAAGGAATGGTGAAACACATTAAGATAAAAGTTGACTGTATAAAACAAAAATACATTTATGCATGTAAGAGAAGGTGGTTAAAGGGGATTTAAAATAAATAATTATTTCTACTAGTTTACAGAATAACCCTGAAGACTATAAGCCTTTTAGGTAATGATACAGAAAGTGAGTTACATATTTATTTTTAAATGTTTAACTCTTTTAATAAGCTAATAAAAATTGTCTTTTACTTTTATAGTTCTTTTAATACTTTCTTAAGTTGATTTCAGTTTCTATAGTAGTAATAAGTTACATTGGGATATTAAAAAACCTAAGACTCTGAGTATCAGTTTCTTTAAAGGAATCATAATAGCTAAGAATATTAGTTGTTTTAACACCAGCTGCTGTAGCTAATACTGGGCTTATCACAGTAGAAATTTATTGCTTGTGCATGTGAAATCCAAAACAGTTGTTCCTGTTTGGCAGATGATCTTCCGTATTGTCATTCAAGGACCCAGTTAAGCTTCCTCTATCTTGTACTTCTGCCATCCTCCAGGGCTTTGGCAACTTAATCATTTAGCCAGCAGATAAAGAGAATGGAGATCACATGAGAGGTTTTTTGAGTGACCCTCCCTTTAATCACATATCTGTGGCCACAATTCAATCTTAGAACTGTGACTTCCTAGAGGAGTTAGGAAATGTGTATGCCCCCAGAGGAAGAAGGAGATGGCTTTTATGAGCAGCTGGCCAGTCCCAGTTACCCAGAGTATTTACTCCTCTAACCACAGGTTAGAACCACTTACTGTTGCCAGTTAAACATCCCAAAGGCTCTTCCAGTCACCATCCAATTCACTGTCCAGGATAAGCATTTCAAGATGACATGTGGTCCTCCAGCTGGTCTAGATGTAGCCTCCCATAGTTTGGAAACAAATGAATTAAAAGGACAAGTTATCTGTCACCTCACCCTCTCCAACTCACACAATACATAATAACAGAAAGACAGGATAATCAGTAAAAGTTTCCACTGGGAAAAGGAAAGCGTGGAAGCGTACCACAGTTACTCGTCTATAAGGATGAAGTCTTGGCATTGTCTAGTCCCTCTGCCCAGGATTTGTGAAAGGGGTCTTGATCAAACCTTGCTTCAGCCCTTGGAAAGGAACTCCCTTATCCATTGGTCATGACTCCAAGCTTCACCCTTTAGTAAATTCCTTCTTAATGCATTCTTCATACCATGTCAGATGTGGGTATTGGCATATATTCTCCTCAGAGTTTGTACGGTTTTCACAACCCGCACCTTGCTTATGTAGATCTGGGGTCCTGAGGATTGTTGTAAGACTCAAAACAATCAAAAACTTTTAATTAGGAATTTGTGGTTCCTTTGGCAGTTTAATTTCCTCAAAAGTAGGCTTGTGATCTCCTTGGTTCCTGTCCGTTTCATGTGCCTGTAACTATTACTATAATTCCTTTTAGACAGAATCTTGAACCTGGTTTATTTGATTTCTGGCCACACTGCTTTTTCTCAACTGAGTAGAGGCACCTTGAAGCCGTCAAGTTTTAGTGGGAAGTACTTTCTCTGAATTTATTCTTTGCTGCAGTACTGAGTCTTAATGGGCCTTTGTCAGTCTTCTTTCCTGCTATTTGGAGTCTAGAAGCAGCCAGCTTTTCCAGTCCTTCAAGGCCACAAATTATCATAGGAGACAAATTTTACCAAATGTTTTACCATGTCACTAATGAATCTCTGTCTTTTCCAGTTTTAGCTTTTTTTGCTGCTTAGTGCTAGGCTAATATCAAATATATTAGATTTTTGTGATAGCTACATCCATTTCTATACCATTTTCTTATATTGGTTAGAGTGGCACTGTTACAATAAGCTCTGAAATATCATGGCTTTACAAAGTACAAGTTTTTTGTTTTTGTTTTTTTACTCATATGATGTCCAAAAGGAATGTTTTTGATTAGTGAGCAGTTTTCACATTGGTGGCTCAAGATCCCAGGCTCCTTCTGTCTTGTAGTTCAAAATCCTCTGCATTCAGTGGCATATGAGGAAAGGAAAAGGAATATATGTATGTGAGAGATTTTATGGCCAGACTTGAAAGCAAAGTACATTTCCATCTACAACCCATTGACTAGAATGGTCATATAGCCACACCTAACTACTCAAATCTGGAAAATGTAACCTCTGGGCAGCCCGGGTGGCTCAGCGGTTTAGTGCCTCCTTCGACCCAGGGCCTGATCCTGGAGACCGGGGATCGAGTCCCATGTCAGGCTCCCAGCATGGAGCCTGCTTCTCCCTCTGCCTGTCTCTGCCTCTCTCTCTCTCTCTCTCTCTGTGTCTTTCATGAATAAATAAGTAAAATCTTTAAGAAAGAAAAGAAAATCTTTTATGTCCAGGAGGGAAAGGAAATGGGGTCAGTGAGCAGCTAACCAGTCTGGCAACATTAGGTTAATCTAACGACTCATTTCTGTTCACCATAAGGTTAATAAAAATAAAATAGTTTATAAACATTTGGACAATGATCCATAATAAGAGATATTTCACAGTCTATCATGTTTACATACTAATGTGTATAAGACTAAAACAACATATATCAAACAGTATTTCATTTTACTAGTTGTGATGTACTTTGATATTTTCTATTCTATTTTTTTAAATGCTTTTATAGTCTACTGAATCAATTTTGTGATCTAGGTTTCCAGATCTCTGATATAGATTTTTATGATTTAGGGGATCCCTCCTGGGTGGCTCAGCAGTTGAGCATCTGCCTTCAGTCCAGGGTAGCCCAGGGTGTGATCCTGGAGTCCTGGGATTGAGACCCACATCGGGCTCCCTGCATGGAGCCTGCTTCTCCCTCTGCCTGTGTCTCTGCCTCTCTCTCTCTCTTTCTCTCTCACTCATAATAAATAAAATCTTTTAAAAATATAGATTTTTAAGATTAGATTTTATTAGTAGGTTTGTGCCTGTAGCTTAAAAAACACTGCAATAGGTAGATTAAGTTTAGGGGGCAAGTGATTTACAAAGGTATTGATATCCACCTACTTCCCTTTCAGGACATATAATGTTTACCTGATAGGACTTTTTTTAAACCCTATGTTTTATTTTGTCCCAGAGAGATGTATAATCAAGAAAGATTATGGAGATAGAGATGGAGACATCAAACTGTCAGTCTTGGTCCCAAGAGAACTAGGTTAAGGTCATTTAATTTTTACAAATATTCGTCTGAACCATTAAGCTCTTAGAGTGACCAGGAAACCGGTTGGAAGTTGAATGATGACATTGTGCTTAACCATTTCTATTACCACAAATGTCTCTTTTATTGTAGGAATTAAGTATTGGTCTTACAACCTTTATTTTTGATTTTTTGTAAACAGCTTACTGCTGGTTGCAGGGGGGACAGTTTTAAAAATCTGTGACTTTGGTACAGCCTGTGACATTCAGACACACATGACCAATAACAAGGGGAGTGCTGCTTGGATGGCACCTGAAGTTTTTGAAGGTAAATGACAAAATCATATTGCGATTGATAATCTGCCTTCTTACTCCATGTACATCCGGTGTGTGTTTATGGCTTTATGCTGTTTCCACAGTTTTATTTCTGCATAGTACATATTATAAAGCATATACAGTTGACCCTTGAACAATGCAGAAGTTACTGGCACTGACCATCCCACACAGTTGGAAATACACATGTAACTTTTGGCTCCCCCAAATTTAACTACTAAGTGACCAGAAGCATTAGTCATAACATAAACAGTTGTTTATCACCTACTTTATATATGTATTATATACTGTATTCTTAAAATAAATTTGAGAAAAGAAAATAGTAAGGGAAATACATTTATAGTATTGTACTGTATTTATCCAAAAAAAAAAAAAAAAGATACGCATTTAAGTGGACATCTGTAATTCAAACCAGTATTCACAGGTCAACTGTAGTAAAGTCTAAGGAGATAGTAAACAAATATAGCCCTAGATCTTAATAGCAATTTGTATTGTCTAGCAGTGTTCTATGAAAGTTCAAGTATATATACAGTCAATCCTCATTTTCATATTCCACCAATTGCAATTATAAAAACCTGACTATTTTTAACCCTAAAACCAGTATTCTTGGTGCTTTCATGGTTATTTGCAGCCATATACAGAGCAGGGAAAAATTTTGAGTCATCAACACATGTTCCTAACTGAGGAATAAGACAACACACTGCCTTCTTATTTTGCTCTCTACTTAGTGCTTTTTTTTTTTTCTATTTTTTTATGTGCTTTTTGTTGGTGATTTCACTGTTTAAGATGGCCTCCAGAAGCAGCATTGAAGTGCTTTCTAGTGTTCCTATTTATAACAAGGCTGTGACATGTCTTAGAAAATACATGTGCAGGCTAATCTTTATTCAGGCATGATTTATAGTGCTGTTCCATGAGTTCAATGTAAATGAATCTCCAATACATATTAAATAAAGTATCTTAAACAGAAACACATAATAAAACAAGGTTATATATTGATCAGTTGACACTAAGGTTCATAGGAACCTAACCCTGACTGCACCTACGAGCAAATGATTTAGCAGTCACTAGTCCAGTCGTCACAGAAACTGCATAGAACATAAAGACCAAGAATAACAAGAATCAACTGTGCTTTGTATTAGTTTCCTAGCAATTAAAAATTGACAGCCTAAGTTTAAATGAGCATGCCTTAGAAGGAATGCAGGTAATTTGGTTTAAATATAATACTAAGAAAGGCAAGTAACTGATAAACTTCTGTTTAATTTCTTTTACATCTCTGTACCCCAAGTTATAAAAGAGAGATCTGCAAGTTTCATAACAGGTTTCTGTATGAAAATATTAAGTTATATTTTAAATGAGAAAAGTTGATTAAAGATGTGGGATTTGTATGTTAGGAAGTATGACTGTCCAGAAGATTCAGATATGTTTAGTAATCAGATTCTGATTATGGCCTATTTATTTTATTTTTGGCAAATTTAAAGTATTTTGTTTCTTTGTTTCTAGCCACCTGAGAGAGAAATTTACCATGCAGTTGGTCACTTGAGTAGAGCTATTTTGCCATAAAATTCAATTAAAAAATGAATGAACTAGCAAATGTTAAATTATACAATTAACTAAATAATCTCTCTTTTTTAAGTTCATCTGTAGAATACACTGGCTTAAAACTATTCATTTAAAATGTTTTCCTGTGAGTTAACATAGTTTTACTATAGTGTGAAAAACAAAAAGATTTATTTATACAAAAGAGGTGAGAAATAAATTATTTTTAGTATTTAGAGTAGCAAAGTTCATACTATGAGGCTATATAGATTTCTTCATTTCTGAAAGATGTCAGCACCTAAAACCAAAATTAGATTGTAATATTATTTTAATGCTTACAGTAGACTGCTTAGTGCATGTGAAGTACACACGCTACGTACATATGTAATTATCACTGTAATTATTGTTCATTCTTACAGTGGGTTTTTTAGGGTTTTTTGGCTGTTTATTGGGCTGATTCACCCAATTTAGTGATCCTATAAATTTTGCAGCATAATCTGCTTACTATAAATTTGTTATCTATAATTTTCACTGCTTACAACTGTTAAGTTTACAAATTAAGAATTTTATCTTGCCAGATATTTAGAAGAAAGTCATAACATTAAATTAGAAATTTCTTCTGCCTTGATAGAGTAGTTCCATCATGAGAATGAATGGGGAAAGAAAATTTAAGATTAAAAAGTTACAGAAAGGAAAGTACAAATGCTTTATACTCTACCTTAGAGAAAGTATGAGTAAATAAAAAATAAATCCTGTGCCTCTCAGTGAAAAGGTAGAAAGTGTCCAGCTTTCTAAAGTGTTTTTTTTAGTGCATTATTAATACTTAATTCATAAGTAAATGTTTTGTTGCAGAGACATAAGGTACTTAGGAAAGAGTAATTTCCCAGCTCTGTGTGTTGTGTCCTCCTGTTTTTGTACACAGTGCTGTTAAAAATTTATGAAAGCAGTTGTTTCTGTAAGTCATGTAGAAAAAGAATCTTGAAATTATACCACCTTTTTCTCTAGGTAGCAATTACAGTGAAAAATGTGATGTCTTCAGCTGGGGTATTATCCTTTGGGAAGTGATAACACGTCGGAAACCCTTTGATGAGATTGGTGGCCCAGCTTTCCGTATCATGTGGGCTGTTCATAACGGTGAGTAAAACGAAGTTTTTCTTTAATATATTTTGTATATTTTCTGTCTGGAAAATTGGGTCTACCTTAAAGAAGACCATTTATCCCAAATATTAAAATGTCCAGTTCTTTGTTACCAGAATACTTTGCTGTCATCAGTCTCCTACTCTCCCCCAAAATCAAGGAGGGCAGAGGTGAGAGTGGTCCCATCCTTTGCCCAAGGCTGAAGAGGTCTGCTGATTCTGCTGATTAGGGAAAAGCCATCAGTAGACAGCCAGAGCCAAGTACCTAGGTTGGCTTTCTCCAGGGGATAGAGAAGCATCAGATTGGACTCTGTGGAGAAAATAAAATTTTTAAATTAAATTAATAAAATCTTTCTCAAGGTTCAGATAATTGAGGAGATAATAACCTTTTCTTTTGAGGGAGTAAAAGATAATAAGAGTTGTTACTTCAGCTATTCATAAAGGCAGAACATAGCGCTTCACATATGCTTTCTTTTTAAAATCTTCTCATTCACCCTTATAAGGGGAGTACTATTATTGCTTCATTTTACAATTTTACAGAGACCGAGACCTAGAGAGGGAAAGGAAGTTGCCCAAGGTCACCAGATTAGTAAGTGGTATTGCTGGGATTCATTCACATCCATATCTCTGACTCCCAATGCCCATATTTTTAAGTTATATTGATCTATGAATTCAGTATCCTTATATCCCTCCTGCTCCTTTTAGACATGTAGTTGTGATGTTTCTAACCACTCAGGATGTTAGAATACATGTTCTTCATTAATCAAGTTACTTCGCATTTGATTTGGGAAAATAAACTCTTCATGAAGGGAAATTGCTTAACCTTCCTAATTTTTATTTCACTATTATTAAATTTCTATCAATTGGTTATAATCATTGTGATTATGGCATTTTAATTTTTTTGGCATTTTAATACACTGTTCCATAGATCATAAAATACTTACCTAACTAGGTCATTCATAGACTTGTCAAACAGTATCATTATCTAAGTAATCCTAAGTGGTTTTATTGGTTTCCTGTACTACTTTTCATTTTACTACCTTTAATGTCATTGTAGAGAATGCTAGAGTAATGACTAAGACAATTTGTTGTGTTTTTCTGTCAATTGTCAGTAAATTATCAACTCGGTAAAGTAAGGAATAAAAGAGCTAACTTGGTAAAATTACAAAGACTTCATAATACTAAAGGCTTTTTTTTAAGTTAGGGATCTCACTATAGTATTTACACAAAAGTTGACAGTTTTCTGGCTGTGAAATGATGGATTCACAGCAGCCAAAAAGGTCTGCCACTGACAAAAGAGTTATTTAGAGGTCACTGAGTATAACACCATAGTTGATGACTTTCCTGATATGAAAGAGGATTTTTCTTTTTCTTTTTTTTTTTTTTTTTTTTGAAAGAGGATTTTTCAAACACATTTGAAAGTTTTACAGTGAATCTGAAAATATAGTTCAGGTAAGATTACTTAAAACCACCATTTAATTTTTTTGAATGAAGTACCCACTAAGCCATTATTATTTGTTACAGGAAAAAGTTTAGAATAAATGAGATAGAGGGCAGCCCTGGTAGCTCAGCGGTTTAGCGCCACCTTCCATCCAGGGCCTGATCCTGGAGACCCAGGATCAAGTCCCATGTCAGGCTCCCTGCATGGAGCCTGCTTCTCCCTCTGCCTGTGTCTCTGCCTCTCTCTCTCTCTCTCTCTCTCTCTCTCTCTCTCTCTCTCTGTCTCTCATGAATAAATAAATGAAATCTTTAAAAAAAAAAAAGAATAAATAAGATATTTCTATCTTACTCTTACTATAATGCACATAAAAATTTTATTTTAACTTTGCAAAAGGTGTAGCTTCCCCTTTATGAAAATACAATGTTAACTTAACAGAAAAAAAAGTACTTCACTATTCCAAAATCTTAAATTACAAGATCTATAAAATAAGTACTGTGTTGGAAATACATATAAAAATTTTATACCATTCTTTTGGATAAATACATTCTTCCCCCTCCTCTAATTTTCAATTCTAGGTACTCGACCACCACTGATCAAAAATTTACCTAAGCCCATTGAGAGCCTGATGACTCGTTGTTGGTCTAAAGATCCTTCTCAGCGCCCTTCAATGGAGGAAATTGTGAAAATAATGACTCACTTGATGCGGGTATAATCCTTCTTTTGAGGGGCTTTGGATTTAGGGGAATTTGATAGATACTGAGTTTGGATGGGGTTTAATGTGAAGAGACGTTATTGCTATTTTCTGCTTTATACTTTTCTGTTTTGTCCAGTTTCAAATGGGCATTTATTACTCATATTCAGAGGAGGAAACATTATTTTGGGAAAAAAATCGAGTTCTTTATAATGGAAAGATAACTAGACTTGGTTTCTGAACTTGCTTTTTCCTCTTGCTTAACTTATTGGACAAATGCGTTTGTTTGAGGGCCTGTTGCCTCTCTGTATTCTAAGAAGCTGAATTAGATATCTTGATAGGACTTAGGTATTTTCTGACTCTTAATACTTGCCAAACTAAATTTTAAATTTTCTTGAGTACAGATCTTCATCAAGGAGTCATTTATGCAGGGCAATAGAACGGTTGTATTCCCAGGCACATTTGTGTAAATGATTTTTACCTTCTGGTGTTTCATTGCACAGTTTTAGCTTTTCATTTGCCATTAAAATGTTAAACTTATAGGATTTATAGATAGGATTTTTTAATTTAGAAGAACCCTTTCAAATGATTATCAAAATTTCTTAGTCTATAAACAAACACTTTGAGAATTACTTGAATAATTTTAGGCCTTTAGTTTTGGGTGCACTAATAAAATCTGTCGAGTGGTACTTTGACTTGAAAAGTTCACATACTTATGAAAGTGCCTGAATTTCAGAACAGTTTGCTCAGTAGAAGAACCCTTCAAACTCCTTACATATAGATTTCCTAAATGGCTAGAGATTTGTTTATTGTATTGAAAATGATTTAGGCAAACCAAGCTTGAAGTAATCTGATTAAAACTTACCATCATATGTGAATTCCAGCTATACATAGGATCCTAGGCCCTAAAGATACATTCATAAGAAATCTACTTCATCTCCATAGTGAGATACCTTAAAACATTGAGATATAAAAATTGTTCAGATTGTAGTTGTACTTACATGTGTTTTGTCTGATTTGAAAAGAAAACCTTTCCTTTTCTCCCCTAATTTCTAATGTTTGCCCAGCAAAAATTTCCAATATTATATCTCCAGTTTATAGAGGAACAGCCATAATCTATTTCTGATATTCAAAATATTAGTTCTGACAATTATTCTGTGGCATACCAAGCTCATCAGACTGACAGTAATTTCAACAGTTTGGAAGTTTGTATCAGCAGAACATAAATACATTTTATATAATTATAAGGAATGATACTATTTATTACCTATGTTCCTCTAGAAAAATATAGCTGTGTTCTTTAGAACTGTCTAGGCTCTGTGTAAAATAGATACTTAAGTACATACATGGCATTGATCACAGGTGAAATACAAAAGAATAGCACATTATCATCATCTTTGTAAAACCAAAAACCTAAGGCATATACTGAGTATATGTATCCACAAATTCAGTATATGCCTTAGAGAAAATGAAGCAGTATCTTTGCTACTTTCACATCTCAGGACAAGAAAATAATAATGTGTATTCTTCAAATTAATTCTCACAGAATTTATTTTGCATTAAAGAAATTTTAAATTGTTATTTACTTTTTCATATATAGTACTTTCCAGGAGCAGATGAACCATTACAGTATCCTTGTCAGTATTCAGATGAAGGACAGAGCAACTCTGCCACCAGTACAGGTAAATGGATAGATTGGAAGAGTAAGAACCTAATTTTTTTGTGTCTCTGTTCCCATGAAATTATAATCAAGAGGTAATGAATGATGTCTCCATTTGCATTTTAATTTCTTCATTTCATATGATTGACTGCAATTTGGGTTTCCAGGTGCATCATTCTTCATGAAGGTATCCAGATTAAAGAGTTACTAAAGACCTGCTTCCAAGTATTAGAATTCTTGCATGTTAAATATAAAAAGATGGAATATTGTATTGCTGGGAATGTCATTCTTTATTTGAAAGAAAATCATTTTTACACAGATAACGGCTTGATCAAATAATATTAGAAATCATTGTAAATGTAAAAATCAGTGTATTTCTTCTTCGTATTTCACCCTACTTATTGGTCTTTTGTAGAAAAGCCTGTAGAAACTCTTATTTAAGAACTCTTGTTTTTAGTTCAAAGTTCCTTAGTTTTCTAAATACAAGGTAATAGTGGGATCTGTAGTATGTGAACATCAAAAAAGACAGTAGAGATAGCTCTCTTAGAAAAATTGTGCTTTTCAAAGTATATGGCCTTTTAAGCATTTTTATTAAGATTTTATTTTTACTGATCTGTTTCCCCAACCTTGAAAATAATTACGTTTACTTTAAGCTGGCTTAATAGTTATTACCAAATTCCATCTTTACGGAAAATCTTTTAAGTTGCTCTGAATTCTAAAGTGAACTTCTCTGAAATTCCATGATTTGTTTCTGCCACCACCTCCAGACTCTCTCCCTGTTTAAGTACTGTGACCTTCAGTCCTTTGATCTTTCCATCTTTTCACTGAGCTCCAGTTCTCTCAGAACCTTCCTTTCACTTAATTCCAGCTATTCTAATTTCTTGTCTCAGGCTTGTTTGGCTGTTAACCACTTGCGGGGCAGTCTGGGTGGCTCAGCAGTTGAGCATCTGCCTTCAGCCCAGGGTGTGATCCTGGAGACCTGGGATGGAGTCCCACGTCAGGTTCCCTCCATGGAGCCTGCTTCTCCCTCTGCCTGTGTCTCTGCCTCTCTCTCTTTGTCTCTCATGAATAAATAAATAAAATCTTAAAAAAAAAAATCTGACGATTGCTTTTGCTTGCCTATGCCAATATGGGTGCACATGGCTGGAGACAACACGTATTTACTGTCTTCAAACACCTTAGTGATTTAGTGATGCTACATGGCTGTCCTATAATTTAGTCTGTCTCCTCTCACTTAGGTGACTTAACTTTATACTTTAACCTGTCTCCTCAAATGTCAAATAATCTCCTCTTCATTCCTCACTTTCAGCTGATCTTATTTGCCTATTTCTTTGAAAAATTGGATTGATCAAAAGGTAGCTTCCAGAAAGAAACTCCCCCACTACATCTGCCCACCGGCCGGTATCTGTGCCCATCTGCTCTACATTCTTTTCTGTTACCATGGCTGAGCTCCTCACCAGAGGCAAGCTTGTCTACTTATGCAGTGTATCCCATCTGCTCTTCCCAGCAGTTCTTCCCTCGGTCTTTTGCATCATCAGTTTTAGCCTTTCTATTGGAATCATTCATTCCCAGGGCATATATAGTCTGTATTTGCATCCTCTTAGCTTCTCTCTTCCCATTCTCTCTAGTGCCCAGTCCATTTAGGCTTTATATACTACTACTCCAGAATTACCCCTGTCAATGTTACTAGTTGTCTCCACATGACTAAATTGAAATGATTTTCACTTCTCATTGTTTCTTTAAAATATATATTTAAATAAGCAAGAAGGAGAGAGACCATGCACAGCAAGGGCAGGGGGAGAGGGAGAAAGAGAATCTTAAGCAGACTTCCTCCTGAGCAGGGACCTGACCTGGGTCGTTTTGCTTTTTTTTTTTTTTTTTTTAAGATTTTATTTATTTATTCATGACACACACACACACACACACAGAGGCAGAGACACAGGCAGAGGGAGAAGCAGGATCCATGCTGGGAACCTGACGTGGGAAGTGGGACTCGATCCCGGGTCTCCAGGATTACACCCTGGCCCAAAGGTGGTGCTAAACTGCTGAGCCACTCAGGCTGCCCTGACCTGGGTTCTTATGACCTGAGACCTGAGATCATGACCTGAGCCAAAACCAAGAATCAGATGCTTAACCAACTGTGCCACCCAAGTGCTCCTAGTTCTCATCTTTTTTGGCTTTCAGTAACATTTAACACAATTCATTACTTTCTCCTTATATAGAGCATTTTCTTTAGTTAGTCCACAGGTTACCATATGAGCCTGGGTTTCCATCTTCTATCTCTGGCCACTTTCTCTGATGGTTTCCTATGCTGGTAACTTTTTATCTTCCCAACCTATACATGTCAGCATGCCTAGGGCTCAGTCATTAAGGCTCTTTTGTTTATCTCTCTCTACCCTCATTTCCTCAGTAGTCTCATCCAGTATCATAGTTTTATATACCATCTATTTGCTGATGTTTTGCTTCATCCCTGGCCTGAACTTCATACTCATATATCCAGCACTTGATATCTAATAGGAACTCAAACTTTTTTTTTTTTAAGATTTTTATTTATTTATTCATGAGAAACACACAGAGAGAAAAAGGCACAGACAGAGGCAGAGGGAGAAGCAGGCTCCATGCAGGGAGCCTGACGTGGGACTCGATCCCGGGTCCCCAGGATCACGCCCTGGGCTGAAGGCGGCGCTAAACTGCTGAGCCACCCGGGCTACCCAGGAACTCAAACTTAACATATTCCAAACTAAGCTCCTGACATACCCTTCAAATTTAGTTTTCCCATGGTCTTCCCCATCTTGATTAATAGCCACTTTGATTTACTAGCTCAGACTAAGAACCTTACAGTCACCCTTGACTTTAGAAGACTAAGCATTTTGGTTCCCTGTTTCTACTATCCTTAAGTTTCATTTAAAATGGGTTTGGAGGGCAGCCCGAGTGGCTCAGTGGTTTAGCACCACCTTCAGCCTGGGGCGTGATCCTAGAGACCCAGGATCGAGTCCCACGTCGGGCTCCCTGCATGGAGCCTGCTTCTCTCTGCCTCTCTCTCTCTCTGTGTCTCTCATGAATAAATAAGTAAAATCTTTTAAATAAATAAATAAATAAATAAATAAATAAATAAATAAATAAATAAATAAATAGGATATCTTCATTGGCTTGAAAAGTCTTAGTTTCAATTCATACCTTGTTAGTTTAGAAAAGAATTTAAATTACATATTATTGAACAAAGCATCTGTATAATTCCCAATTTGTAATCTTAAATATTTCTGCTTTCCTAGGCTCATTCATGGACATCGCTTCTACAAATACCAGTAATAAAAGTGACACTAATATGGAGCAAGTTCCTGCCACAAATGATACTATTAAACGCTTAGAATCAAAATTGTTGAAAAACCAGGCAAAGCAACAGGTTTGTTTTGTTACTAAAAGTAAAATCATATGATGACCTTACTAGTAGTCATAACTTTATACTGACTGAAACTATTTGTCATCTTCCATTATACAAATGCTGAATCTTGTTCCTGAAGCAGATAACCATAGAGACATAAAATGAGATTCTCCTACCATTTATCACAATCAAATTGTTTTCCCTTCTGATGATTGCTGCCTTTGCCAATAGTGCAACTCCCTCCCTGTGATGTTCCCTAGCTTTAATGGTTGATTAAAAATATAAAGTGGTAAAAAAACTGGTTCTGCTACCCAGTTAAAGGAATTTGTCCTAAATCTATCATTTCATATTGTTCAGATTTATTATCTTTTTGCTGTTGTTAGTTAAAAAGTATTTTAGGTAGTAATTTTATGTATCTTATCTGAGACATTTAGGTTAACTAATAATTGTAGCCTCTAACTCCCAACTCCAGTGACTGCCCTTTCTTAAAGGCAGCCATCTGTAACTTGCTCTCCCTTAACCCCTGCAATTCCTTCTCCCTTAAAACTTCCTTTTCAGAACAGAACAGAATTCATAAGAATCTTAGGTGATATTCCTCCTCCTAGGCTGCCCAGGAGTTTTAAATTTAAAGAGCTTCAGTAATTCTTGTAATTTTAACAGAGTGAATCGGGACGTTTAAGCTTGGGAGCTTCCCGTGGAAGCAGCGTGGAGAGCTTGCCCCCAACCTCCGAGGGCAAGAGGATGAGTGCTGACATGTCTGAAATAGAAGCCAGAATTGCTGCAACCACAGGTAAAAAGGAAACAAAAACCTAAAGAGAATTGGAAATAAAAGTTTTAATTGTTTCAGTAGTGGGAATGTCAGAGTTTTTGTGTCATAAATTTTTTTCAAGCAGGATGTAGGCTTACAATATACTTTCTAAGTTTCTAGCCATAATTTGTATGTTTTTCTCCAATTCCAAATAAGGCAAATATGACTTAAAAATTATTTGGATCATAAAATATATTTTTATTAAATATAAATCTTTCACCTCAAACATGAGGTCAGAATTTAAGTAGGAAATTGAAATCTTGCCAAAATTAGAATGTTTCAGCAGATTTTTAGTGATTGTACTAGAAATTGTGCTGACTTCAAATAATAGCAAATATTTTGTTTTGAAATTAGCAGAAAAATGTACTCTAGATCCAAATATGATTTGGCCATACTGTGTGTTCCTCTTCCTTCCAGTAGCAAGAATAGCCAAGTTGGTATAGATAATTCTTTTAATTGTTATCTAAAAGATCATGGTAATTTTATTCAATCTTGGAAAAGCTAGTATTTGAATTCCATTTTTTCACTTAAATGATTAATGATATACTGAAGGACTGGTTATCACAAAAACAATTACAGTTGACCCTTGAACATCACAGGGGTTAGGGATATCAACCTGCCTTGCAGTTGAAAATCCACATGTGCCTGGGTGGCTCAGTCAGTTGAGCATCTGACACGAAGTCTTCTTTTTTTTTTTTTTTTTTTTTTATAAATTAATTTTTATTGGTGTTCAATTTACCAACATACAGAATAACACCCAGTGCTCATCCCGTCAAGTGTCCCCCTCCGTGCCCGTCACCCATTCACCCCCACCCCCCGCCCTCCTCCCCTTCCACCACCCCTAGTTCATTTCCCAGAGTTAGAAGTCTTTATGTTCTGTGTCCCTTTCTGATATCTCCCACTCATTTCTTCTCCCTTCCCTTATATTCCCCTTCACTATTATTCATATTCCCCAAATAAGTGAGAACATACACTGTTTGTCCTTCTCCGATTGACTTACTTCACTCAGCATAATACCCTCCAGTTCCATCCACGTTGAAGCAAATGGTGGGTATTTGTTGTTTCTAATGGCTGAGTAATATTCCATTGTATACATAAACCACATCTTCTTTATCCATTCATCTTTCGATGGGCACCGAGGCTCCTTCCACAGTTTGGCTATTGTGGACATGGCTGCTAGAAACATCGGGGTGCAGGTGCCCCGGCGTTTCATTGCATCTGAATCTTCGGGGTAAATCCCTAACAGTGCAATTGCTGGGTCGTAGGGCAGGTCTATTTTTAATTCTTTGAGGAACCTCCACACAGTTTTCCAGAGTGGCTGCACCAGTTCACATTCCCACCAACAGTGTAAGAGGGTTCCCTTTTCTCCGCATCCTCTCCAACATTTGTTGTTTCCTGCCTTGTTAATTTTCCCCATTCTCACTGGTGTGAGGTGGTATCTCATTGTGGTTTTGATTTGTATTTCCCTGATGGCAAGTGATGCAGAGCATTTTCTCATGTGCATGTTGGCCATGTCTATGTCTTCCTCTGTGAGATTTCTCTTCATGTCTTTTGCCCATTTCATGATTGGATTATTTGTTTCTTTGGTGTTGAGTTTAATAAGTTCTTTATAGATTTTGGAAACTAGCCCTTTATCTGATATGTTATTTGCAAATATCTTCTCCCATTCTGTAGGTTGTCTTTGAGTTTTGTTGACTGTATCCTTTGCTGTGCAAAAGCTTCTTATCTTGATGAAGTCCCAATAGTTCATTTTTGCTTTTGTTTCTTTTGTTTTCTGACACGAAGTCTTCTTAAGATTCTCTCCCTCTCCATCTGTCCCTTCTCTACTCACTCTCTCTTGCTTTCTAAATGAATAAATAAAATCTAAAAAATAAATAAATCTTTTTAAAAAAAAATCCATATGTAACTTATGACTCCCCCAGAACTTAACTTAAGAATATTATAAGGAGAATAGGGGCACCTGGGTGGCTATGAGTGAGTTGGGCGTCTCCATTTGACTCAGGTCATGATCCCAGGGTTCTGGGATCCATCCTGCTCAGCGTGAAGTCTGCTTCTCCCTCTCTCTCTGTTGTTCCCACTGCTTGTAATCCCTCCCTCTCCCTCCCTCTCTCTGTCAAATAAAATCTTTTTAAAAATATAAGGAAAATACATTAACAACACTATATTGTATTTTTTTTAACCATGTATAATTGAACCCTCGCAATTGAAACCCATGTTGTTCAATGGTCAGTTGTATATATTTTATTACCTGAGTGAATTACAACCTTTCTAGCCAGTTTTTAGCTAGGTAATGCTGGTTTAATTTGTTTTCGTTCCAGTTCTTCCAGTGGTAGAGGAGAGCTAATTATAAAAGTAAATACATTTCTTTTGTGGAAAATGTGGAAATAAAAACAACCAAAAACCAGTTTTCCTTAATTGTCCCCCTAAGAGATAAACTCTTAACAATTTTGTGTCTTTACTTCTAGTCTTTTAACCGTATATATGTATACATGTGTATTTTCATGTGTATTAGTATGTATATTTTTTAACTTAGCTAACCAGGTTTCTTTGGAGTTTTTTTAGGTCTTTTTTTCTCATTTGTTTTTTTTTTCTTCTAAATAGAATGTTGTCATTTTTTGTGGAGCTCTTTTCAGAAAGAAGTTTCTCAGAAGACCATCATAATGTACTTGTCTTCATCTAATAATGAACACTGATTATATTAGCATTAGAATCGGCTAGCTACAACAGAATATTCAAAATAGCAGTGTCTTTAACACATAAGCTTTGTTTTTCACACATAGAGAAATTTGAAATTTGCTCTATGATCTTAGACAGCTGAGCTCCTCTGTCTCTGGGCCACAATTCTATTGTGTGGCTTCCATCTTCAAGGTTATTTTGTGCTCTAGAATAGCTATCATAATTTCAGTCATCACATCCACAATCCAGGCAGCAAGAGGGGAAAATTAGAAGGCCATAGGATACATGCCCAAGTTCTTTCAAGGATCTTTACCAGAAGTTTCCCCTATTTACTTCCATAGAGATGCCTTTGCCCATAGTAATAGATGGCTACATGGGGCTGCAAGGAAAAAACAGATCTGTGATCTTTTATGTAGGAACATTGCTGTCCTGGGTAAAGTCAGTGTGCTGTTGCTAAGAAAGAGGGGAAGAATAGAGATTGGCAGGGGACTAGCAGTCTTTATCACACAGATGGATCTTCATAAATGATCAAATTGAATGGCGCTTACCAGCCACTAACAAGCCCTCCTACTCTCTGAGTCACAAGTGTTTTTCTGTGGAGTGAGGGCATCTCAGTATAGCATTAGATGAATAGTGTATACAGTGACACATCTTCACACTTGGGAAACCTTTCACTTTAGGGATGTCATTCAAGTTAGATCTGCTAAATAATAATTACTGCTCTAAAGTGGTGTTATAATTTATATCTTTTCTGGTCAGGTACTGGTTTATAATTATTCTGTACAGAAGTGATACTTCAGTAGGTTAAAAACAACCACATATATTTAAATTATCCTACCCTCTAAATGTGGAACAGATGTTGTTGAACATCCACTGAATTTTATACAGTTCAGATTTTTTTAATGAATTGTCTTACTTTAAAAGATTCATATTCTCCAGCTTTTAACACTGTTCACATTTAATGGGAATGCACTTTGACCTTTGGAAACTACAGCAAATATTCAGCTAAATAGAAGTGTATGTAAATATTTATTAACAAAAGCATATATGTTTCGTACTTTGATTCAATAATTACCATTTAATCACAAATTTCACTTTATAGCAACTTCAAGAAACATCTAATTTGAACATCTATTCCTTTGTTTGTGTAATTAAAACAAATATGGTAGCTTATTTCTTTTTAACTCCTGTCTCCCTTCCCACTTTCATCCTAGCCCTCCATCGCTTATCAGTGATTCCACTTAGGTAGATTGTTTCCCATGTTTGAAATTTAGCTTCCTCACTACCGTGCAGCTTTGTCTCTGTCCTTTTTTTTTCCCCCTGCTAATTAAAACCAGTATGTGAAAATCTTTATTGATAGTTTGTTTTCTCCTAAATCATGCCTTTTCTTAGCATGGATGAAAAGTTAGATAGTTCTGCATGCCATTCTGCATGAAATATTAACATAACTATTTGAAAATTATTCTGTTTTTGTAGTTAATCGTTTTCTGTGTTACTGTTTGTGGTTGTTTGCATGTATACTGTATATATATGTTTTTGCAGCCTATTCCAAGCCTAAACGGGGCCACCGTAAAACTGCTTCATTTGGCAACATTCTGGATGTCCCTGAGATCGTCATATCAGGTATCATAGACCACCTGAGTTGGTCTAATAGCTGTGGGACCGGAATAATGATCCCTGGTACTTATAAAATGCTTCTTGCTCCAATTGTTATAGGACATAAAAATAGATACCTTGCATGCAGTGATTAGGGAGACAGATTGAAAGGTAATACATTTATGTATACTGAAGCAGACTTGACAGGAAACCTTAAATCTCCAAAAATGAGGGTAGCATAGAAGGCAAAATAAACCTTTTCTCAGAAGAGGAGAATACTAGCCTAGAATTTTATCAGCTTCCTCCCTACTTTTAAGTGAGATGAGCTAAACCAAGACTTTATTTGCACCCAGCAGAAAAAGGAAACAACTGTTTAAAATATTTACTGTTCTTGGCTCCTTTCCTTCCTTAGTTTCTACTTTTGGGGTTCCTTTTAGACTTCCTATCCAAGCCTCTTTCTGTTGGTAGCAAGTGAAATTTGAAATTAAGAAAAGAGAATTGCTAAATAACATTTTGCCTTAACCTAGAAAATAGAAACAAAGTAAAAGAGATTTGCTGTTTTGCATGGTATCTTGCCAAAGAATCATGGTCAGTTGTGATTCTTGTATGTTATCAAGAGAATCTTCTTGCAAACTACATGTTTTTATACCTAACTAGCACATGGTACTTCAATGTCTTAAATTGGTAAATTGCATTTATTTGTTATGGTGATAATTTTTTTTTAAATCTTTCTTTTTATTTTTTTATTTTATTTTTTTTTTAATTTTTATTTATTTATGATAGTCACAGAGAGAGAAAGAGGCAGAGACATAGGCAGAGAGAGAAGCAGGCTCCATGCACCGGGAGCCCGATGTGGGATTCGATCTCGGGTCACCAGGATCACGCCCTGGGCCAAAGGCAGGTGCCAAACCGCTGCGCCACCCAGGGATCCCTATGGTGATAATTTCATAGATAAATCTCAATCACCGTTTTTGACAGACAACAAACGTATGTCATCAAAATTAATCATTTATTACTCTGTCTGCTTTGGGTTTTCCTCTACCTCTTCCCTAAAGAAATACACAGTTTTCCCACACACATTTATGGGTATGATTTGGGTAAATTCCTCAGGGCTATGCATTGCCCGTGATTGTGCTTTTAAAATAGTTTTGTTTCGTAGTTGAATACCTAGAGGTCATTTTCTCCTCCAGTAAAGTGAAAACAGAATACAGACCATGTCTTTATTATATATTATTGACTATCAGCAGCTATCTGGCACTGGGCCTCATGCACAGTATTTAATAAATATGTGCCTGTTAAATGAACCAACTATTATTGACCTCCCATGGCTAGGAACTAGGATACATATAAAGTCTGTATAAATTATAAATATGCATAAAACATAATATAATTCTTAGGTACTTTGTATAAAACCACTTTATATTAGATTAATTTTTATTTTTTCAAAGTGATTTATTTTATAACATCATCACTATTGCTGTTCAGGGAAAAGAGTTTAACCTATTTCTCACATAGCAATTTTGTTAATTGAGTCATGGCCTGCATGCATAATTAACAGAGTAGTTGAGATTATTTCACCTCCATACTGAAAGGTGCTGTGTTTAGGGGCATATTATTTTGACTAAAGAAGTAGCAACATTTAGACATACATACTATGAAGCTGTGATTACTTTAAATGTTTGAATCAGGAGTATTTAGGCAAATGGCAAAATAGTCTTAATCCATGTCTTATGAGTAAGCACTAATAACACATACAAACTCATGTAGTGAACAGTGTAGCCAGTACTGTACAAAATAATGGAGAGAAAAGAGAAAGAAAAGTTTTGATGGTTCTCAACCAGGATGAATATGCCCTCCAGGAGATATTTGGCAACATCTGGTAACATTTTTGGTTGTCACAAGTGGCAGGTGGCAAATAGTGGGAAGGACCCCGGGATGCTGCTAAACACCCTACAATGTATCAAACAGTGTTCCACAAGCCAAGAATTATCCAGCCTAATATGGCACTTGGTCAACGTGCCAAGGCTGAGAAACCCTGCTTAAATGCTCTTGTGTGGCCTATAAAGTAGTTTAAGGTACATTATCTCAATTGACCTCTATAGCAATCTTAATAACCAGGTTACCAGATAAAATTAACAGCTGTTTTATAAATGAGGAACTTAATCTAATGAATTTTGAGTGGTTTTCTCAGAGCCATATAGCCAGGATCCCAACCTAGATCTGATTCCAATCACATCCATTTTCTCCTCTTTTGTTTGAGGAGGAGAAGACAGAAAAATTGTCTTGCTCCTCTTTAGTGTTCACATTAAAGAGACCTTTTGGCCAACAGACCCTCTTTTGACACTATGTCCTTATAGAGTCAGGAAACCATAATTCTGCTCTTAATTGCCAGAGCAACAATGCTGTTCACATAGAAATAGTATTCAATAACACATTTTATTAAATATTCTTGGTGACTTTTTTTCCCCCAGATATCTAAACAGTAACCTAATCAGTTTTTACTTTCTTTAATAAAAGATTAATACAAGCACTGGACTTAAAACAGTTGGACATAAGAGCCAAATATTAATGTATTCTTAGGTTGTATTTTTAAATTAAATATAAAAATATAACCCATGCTTTGGGAGTACTTCAGATGTCTTACATGGCCATTTTAAATTACAAAGAGGGATACTTAATTGCCAGAATTTCTTGGTACCTTGTGCAGTTTTTTTCCTGAAAGTCTGTTTCCCATAAGTTCTGTGGTATTAAATATCTCTTGATAATACCCAAACTGGTATTTATTAATATTGGATCCCAATTGTAAGCACTTTTTTTAAATATAGCTATATTTTTTATCTTATCTGTTATGAATAAATATAAGCAAAGTAAATATAAGTGTAGAAGTTTCTTGCTCAGGATTTAAACTATTTGACCTACCATTTTCTAATCTATTCATTTATTGAACATTACAAAATGATAAGCTGAAATGAACTTTGAGAAGAGGAAATAGCCTTTCTTAAATGTTTTCTAAAACTTGGAAGTTTTAAAAACATAATCATTTCTCCCATTTAGCCGGTACATTTTAATTGTATTACTTTTATTTGAAGAAAAGGGGAATGACTGGCATGTTATTAGATTGCTTTAAATTTACTAATTTTTTTCCTCCCAAGATTTTAATAAGAATATGATTTTTTATTTATTGGGTTTTTCCACTTGATTTTTTTACCTTCCCACATTCATTTTTGTTACTCTCCAAGCTTCCAAGGTTCTATTCCCTCCCCCAATCTTTATTTCATATACTCAAACGAAATAGGGATTATGAATTGTAAAACTATATAATACATTTTGATAATAACATTTACTGGTGTTAGAATACCTAAATTTTGCATTTCTTTCAAAGATGCAGATGCCAGAGATAAACAGGTAAAATGTCCAAAAAAAAATTAACAAAACAGGAGCAACAAATTTTTCCCATTTAAAGCATGGAGTAAGAGTCTTGAGTAGTTAAGTCATGATTTTGTTCATGGCTTTAGTTTGAGTGGTTGAAAAACGTCAGCAGTTCTGCTCCTGTGTCCTTGAGTGAATAATTACAGCATGTAAGGAAATCATCAACTGCAGTAATAATGTATTTTGAAATCCACTGAAAAAAGGTACTATTTAAGTACATACAAAAGATTTAATTGGAACATTTATCTTCTATACTTCTTCTCTTCTAATATGAAATTCCTTATACATAGTTTATACCAGATTGCTATCCTAAAATGATCTATATTTCCAAATATTGCAAGAGTAAATTTTTCCAAATACTGATACTGTGTGACTACCGGAATTTTGAATATATCTTTAAAAAAGTAAACCATAAAGTTTTATAGAATATTTATATTTAAACCCAGTGGTACTGAATTTCTTTGTTCAGACTAAATTATAATGCTTGAGTTGATTTAAAACACTTGAAAATTCTCATTTATTCTGTAGATAAGAATAGCTTTAATGTACTTCAATTTGAGATCCTTGAATAGTGGTGCTTCAGTATACCTTTTGCAAGGCTAAAATAACATGGCATAGCATTTTAGAATCATAGTATGCTTTGACCAAAGATGGTATTCCATCTTATATACTGTTTCTAAGGATATAAGAAATAATGAAGATTGAATATGCAAAAATTTTAATAGTCATGTAAAATATTTTTGCCCAGGACCCTGAAGAACCTGAACTTAACTGATATTTTTGTTTGTAATACAGTTCTTAAAGCTGAAAGAAACTTCAGTTATCCTTATAATTTCAGCTGCATTTAGATATACTTATTGAGAAAATTTTAATGAATACTTACATTTAATTTCAGTCAGACACGTTTAGGTCTACATTAGTTGTTTTCAAGAGTATGATGAGTAGTTAAATAGAATAAGTAGAGTATGGGAGATCCCAGGCATATTTAACAAAAATAAATGGTAGTTCAATGTCTCATACTTACACCTTTTCCTGCTTCAGAAGTTTCAGCTATCTTAGAGAGTTGGCAGACGGATTGGGCTGGTGGAGGACAGTGCACTGAGGGCTTTGTAGAATGCTGGATAGCTGGAGGCTGTAATACTATTCAGAGACACTTGGGCACTATTTTGCTTTCTCTCAAGACAAGAATATAACCTTTTAATACTATATTTGGTTCAAGAACCAGTACATACTAATGTTTTATAAACATTACTGCAAGTACATAAATTATTGGTTCATTTTTCCCCCCCAAATAGTGCAGTGCTGATGTGAAGAGACAGTGAGATAAGAAGTAGACTTTACTATATTTGGCAAGTTCCTACCTTGGACATATAGTGTCATTAGCAGCTATAAAGCTTTGGATTAGGGACTCTGAGGCTCAAGGAGAGCTATGCTGAAATATATCTGCTTCTGTCATGTGTAGCCACATCACCTTCAATAAAATGCTGTATTTGTGGCTAATTAAATAAGGAAGTTCAACTAACCAATATTAAAGAGAATGTTTAGTAGTCTCTTTATGTATTTTAGCCTATCAGGATCACTTTTTGTAATCAAAAAATTGAACTCTTATCTAATAAAAGCTAGTGCGTTAGAAAGCAAAACATCAATAATAATTATTTTCCTTTGATAGAAGGAAAAAAAAAACCACCCTGAAGGGCCTTCTAAGGAATGACACAGAATTTATTGAAATAAATAAAAGAATATGAAATTTGTAGCAGCCTAAATGAGAACATATATTTCTAAATTGCATAGTTTACCTGAAGCGGTGATATAATACTACAGTGTATATAGTGCTGTACAAAATTTTTTAAATCTTATGTATTTTACAGATGAAGAGAACAGTGTCCCACAATTTTAATATTCAAAACTTATGAATCTCAAAATTTCCAACATTTAGTGAAGAGATGTCTCCAGGAAAATGTAGCATTGAATTTTACATGAAAAGAGCCTTCAGGAAGTTTGGAAAATAGAAAATTAAGAGTAGTTAAGGTAAGGAAAACAATGAGCTTACTTAAACCAATAGAAAAAGACACAAGAGTGACTGGGAAGGTGGACTCTGTTCAAATATCAGTTTAGGAAATAAGTTGTACTTAAAAGAGCAGCTTTTTGAAGATATGAATTCTGTTTTTGTGATATTATAAAAAACAGTTAAATTGGCCTGTAACCCGCTATCTCAACCACCCTTTCTTTTAGGGGGGTGGTTTATGGGCAGGGGTGGGGGGTGGCTGGGAAATTATGATGAGCTAGGGATATAGTATATTGGTGCTCTTACTTAGAAAAGTTGTTCTAAAAAAATGTCACTTATTCCCTGTCATAAGTCGTAAAAGTTCCAGAATTTATTACAAAATGAAATACTCAGGACGCTTTTGCAGGTTTCAGATTCCTCCATCAGGCATCTGTAGACACCATATTGGCCTTTGATTCTACTTTTTTCATTTATACTACCATGTGTAATACAGGTATGCATATGATAAAGAACTACAAAAAAATGTAAAATGAGTGAGTTTCTAAATTAGTATTTAGTTGCAAAAAAAAGTTCAGAATCAAGCTAAATTTACTGAGAACATACTCTAATTTTCATTTGCAATAATAGAAGTTTTATTTTTTTACATTCACATTTCTGAATTATGGCTTAAAATTTAATATTGGAGCAATAAGTATTTGTTGATTGCAGTCCTTTTTTGCTTTGTCTAAACTATTTGCCAGATGGTTTTCTGCCATGGTTATGCTAACTAAAATGCATTGCCTAATATTGCTTGCTTTGACTCATGTTGTAGCTTGAAGATTTCTCATTTTATGGCATTTGTTAACTGTGTCACTTCTTATTTACCCTACTTCCTTAAAAGTTTTTATTCCCCTTCCTTCTACTACCCCACTTAGATTTGAGTTTGTTTTTGTTGTTATTGCAGTGGTGATGTAATGATTTTTAGACACATGTGCTGGGTGGTTCCCCAGATTCACAAATGTTGCTAATCTGAAAAGAGAATTCCAGACACTTTTACAAGCCTGTCTCATCTCAGCTAATTTTAGAATGATTGTGTTGAATGAAATGTGTCTAAAATTGCTTATTAGTCATGGTGGTGGCAATCTTTCTGTCCTCAGGAAGCAGGAATAGTTAAAATTTTTCACAGAAGTATCTTAGTGTGCCTGATTGAACAAATGTACTGTTATTTATGTTATTTTAATTTGTATCCAAAAGTTGGAACTTGGAATGAAATGAAATTTCAAGTAAATTTGAGCTAAAATTCTGCAGAGAATTCTAAAACATAGTTTAAAATGAAAAAAAGTGATGATATCTTATAAATTTGAGTGTGGCTATAAACTTAAGTTCTTATATTTACTACACATATTACTTCATTAAACTTCATTCTGTTGTAAGGTCCCTTTAGTTTACATGCAAAATAATCAGAGGGTCACATGGATTAAGATGTTAAATTATATTGCTGATTGTTTTTAAAATAAGATTCTTAGGATTATAGAAATATAAATTTTTTTTAAAAGATTTTTATTTATTTATTCATGAGAGACACAGAGAGAGAGGCAGAGACACCAACAGAGAGAGAAGCAGGCTCCATGTAGGGAGCCCAACTTGGGATTCGATTCCAGGTCTCCAGGATCCTGCCCTGGGCTAAAGGCAGGTGCTCAACCGCTGAGCCACCTGGGCAGCCCTAGAAATATAAAATTTTAAGAACAAATTCTGTCTGCTAGTTGGGCCAAAATTTTTAGAGTACATGTTGAGTGCTGCCTACTAGTTGAGAAATTATATAATAGAGCTTTCAGAGTTAAAAGAATTCTGAGTATTTTATCAGCTGTTTCTCACAATATTTTGGTGTTTCCTTTTAGACAGCTGATCTCTCATCTTAGAAGATACCATATAAAAAGCTCTATTCCCAAATAAAAGTACCAAGTGAAACTGTTGCTTAATTCATTCTATTATGCTTATATTTGTAACATTTTTTCATAACTGCTTTTTAGGTTAAGTTATTATTAGCGTGGAAGTTCCTAAAGCAGGATTAACACAATAGCCATCTCAAAAAACGCTGTATATTTGAGAATGGAATGAGGGTCATTCATCTTCAGTAGAAAATTAAAAGTTATTCACCAATAATGAACTACTAGATTCTACAAAGATTAATGGGATTAAGTAAGTGTAACTCAGTATAATAAATTTAAGCCTAAACATCCTTGTAGGCCCTGAAGAACAAGGTACTGTTGTTGGTTAAAGGCAGTCATGTCATACAACTTCCTGGCTAGCTGTCTTGCTGTAGAAACTGTAACGTAAGGCCCTTGAAATAGATGCCATCATCAGCCCCAGCCCACAAGCATTCATCTATTTAAATACATGACAGAAGATGGTGCAAGAGAGTTCAGTAGCTATTCATGTGGAGTAGGAGTGGTTAATTGTATTAGGACCTACTTTGCCGTAGACCAGCAACTTTTGAGTTAAAACTCTGCAGCTGTTTCTCTTCTTTTCCTTACAACATTCTCTTCTTTTTTTTTTTTTTAACAATAAACTAACTTAATTATTTTTTCTACAAACATTTTGTGTAGATCCACGGAGCAACAAATTTCAACTTCCTACTGTAGCAGTAACAACCTTGTTATCTGTTTGAATAGATCTCAGTATTCTACTTTTTTTTTTTTTTTTTTTTTTTTTTATCCTTTAAAAGGCAACGGACAGCCAAGACGTAGATCCATCCAAGACTTGACTGTTACTGGGACAGAACCTGGTCAGGTAAGACCCAACATTTGAACCTTCTGTCTTTGAAGAATAATAATGAGCAGAGATGAAAAGTTAACTATAATGTATACACTCTGCAGAATTAGTTTCCTGAGTTGACCTAAAATCGTAGTAGAGACATTCATTGGCACTTGAATTTAAATACCTTGGAAAAAAGTATATATGCCATTATTAGTTTAACATGAGGGATAATTTATCATAGTAGGTTGATGAATTCAATAGTGCTCCATGTGCATTACATGGTTTCTATATATGATTTAATAAGGAAGTATCAGCCTTGTAATTTAACAGTTTCTTGTTATCCTTGTCCTCAAAAGTTAATCATTAGTGCAGTCTCCTTTTTATGAGGTGAAAAAAAAATTTTTTACTAATTATTAATATTTACTAGTGAATATTTCCACAAGAAAATGTCACTCCTGTGGCATCACATAAGACACTGACAGATCTAGATGACTCTAATATCTTTTAATTTGTTTTGTCTACTGGATTTATATTTTTGTGAAGTATGCTCAAGACATTGCTAAGCAGATGGATAAATTCCAGAAAGGCTTTCATCGCAGTTGCTAAGGTTTTCTTCCTCTTGTATTTCTGGACTTTCTTCTAAACTCCTCTTATCTCTTTATCACTTTCTTTCTAAATGATCCAAACACTGTTCTAATTTAAGCCGTTACTGACTAGCATAGAGTTTTAACCAACAAGTATATACAAGAAGCAGTTTGGCCATTATTTTTTCTGTTATTCAGATCAATATACTGGACATATATAATATGATATTTTTAAAATGAATGAGAACTAATTATGAAGTATTTTTATTTTACTTGTGTTGAAATAAATGTTAGTACAGCATACATCTGAAGTAATAAAAATATCACATTGTGTCATGTAAAATTATAGGATTATATATTATAAACAAAGTGATTTAATTTATGGTAAAATGCACAAGTACTTTTCATTCTAGAAAAGTTTTATTATTATTTAATTTTTATAAATATTTTAAATTTTAAAGAATCTTTGTAGTCATTAAAAATTTGAAAGCCCTTTATGGTCATCAACTTAACTAACAAAAGCACTTGAGATATTTATGGTAAATATCTTTATTCTTTATATCTGGAAATATTTCTATTTCTTACAATACCTATACATATACTCAAACATGCATATATACACAGACACATTATACATATATATTAAGTTATTTTTATATGATATTAAGTAACCCTAAATCTGAAAGTATTATGGATGAATACAGGCATTTTATTTCATTTATTTAATGGGTTTTTTCATTATATTTACTTTTGTAAAACCCCAAAACTTTTGAATGAAATTTTGCACTTTCTCATCCTCAAATACTTCAAGTATTAATGAGGGCATTTAGTAACAGATAGTTTGGCATCTGGTGTTTGCTTTGATTCCTTAGAGGCTTGATGAGCTCAGCCTTTTTAACTTTGTTTACTATTGCCATTGATATTCCAGTTATGAGAAACTCTAGCCAAGTATTCTCCCTTTGACTGGGAATGCAAAGCCTGTTCTAAGGCAGTTCAGGAGCATCTGCTAACGCAAGTGCTTTTCTCTGTACTCTATACTAAAAGCATCACTGTAATTCAGGACTGACCTCACCATACCAAGGCTTCCTTATTTCATCACAGGTTCTATATTACTTGAGATTTTGATTGCTACCCTTTCATACCTTCAGTAGGAAAACACTAGAACTGAGGCAAACTGTGGTTGTGTGACAATCATTGCATGAATTGTCATGGACTACTACAAAAGATTTGGAGCGAGGGGGAATTTGGTGTGGCAGTACAACCTGTTCTAAAACAGATGATATATAGCCATTCTGTAGCCAGTTTTTACATTGATCCATTCTTTCAAAATTACTTAAGTATTATAAACTTAAAATGCTAGTTTGGGATGAGGATGGCAAATAGTAATTCTAATGCACTGTGAAAACATTTTCCTCTGAAGTGTTAGGATAAATGACCATTAAATATTTTTAATTACTCATGAAAATAGCATTAATTATTTGAAAAAGAAAATCATGCACATTATGGATTTTTCAAAATTAAAAGTATAGTTCTTTTTTTTTAAGATTTTATTTATTCATTCATGAGAGACACAGAGAGAGAGAGAGAGAGAGAGAGGCAAAGACACAGGCAGAGGGAGAAGCAGGCTCCACACAGGGAGGCCAATATGGGACTCGATCCCGGGTCTCCAGGATCATGCCCCGGGCTGAAGGCGGCGCTAACCGCTGAGCCACCCGGGCTGTCCAGTATAGTTCTTTAAAAAGTCTGGCTTGGGATCCCTGAGTGGCGCAGCGGTTTGGCGCCTGCCTTTGGCCCAGGGCGCGATCCTGGAGACCCGGGATCGAATCCCACATCGGGCTCCCGGTACATGGAGCCTGCTTCTCCCTCTGCCTATGTCTCTGCCTCTCTCTCTTTCTCTCTCTGTGACTATCATAAATAAATAAAAATTTAAAAAACAAATAAATAAATAAAAGTCTGGCTTAACAGTGATAAAACAGATGCATGGTGGTTTTTTGTTGGTTGGTTGGTTGGTTTTAGCCATGGAATTGATAAAGAACATGAAGAAAAATATTTGCCCACCTAGTACAATCATCAGAGGAAGAGAGAAGACTTATTAATAAAGTTTAATATTATATCTCATTAGAGGAGAGTGAACTGATTGGAGTTTATACTTTGGCTCTTGATTCAAGATTGACCTTAAAGTCCTTTAGACTTTACATCTGTAAATTAAAATTAGATATTTTTTTATACTGCCATTGCTAGAGTGGAATAGTGAAAGAAGCAAGCACCCCGCCAGTCAGGCCTTTAATACATGTTATTTAAGTTGTAACCCTGAAAATTTCATACTTTTATTTTCCTCATTTTGCAGATGAATAAACTGAAAATTAGAGAAACTTTCCAAAGTCTCTTCCCTTGTACTACCAGTAATTGCTATAACCAGGTTATGAATCCAGACCTGATTCCAAAACACACAAACTACACTCTGTCATTCTGTCTTGCATGTAGAACTGAATGTATTCCATGCTAAAGTAGTCCTACATCTCTCCAATTTCAAGTGTTTTGACTTCTGATAGTCTGCATTATCATTATTTAAGTAGTTTTCAGTGATAAGTTTTAGCTTGTATTATATTATTGAGCAAGGCAAATTCACCTTGATAATAAATTCCTGCAGATGTCTACACAGTTATTTATTATATATCTGGATGAGCCTTTCTATGTTTCACTAAAATTACACATTTTTTGTGCATGTCTGCATGCCCTTTCTGGAGTTGTATCCAATATAGATCTGTTTTCTGGAAGTCTCTTGGTGAGGACACCAGTCAGTGAAAAATCATGACCATAAAATGATGCAATTATTATTGTTTAGAGAATGAGAATACTGTATTTTTATATGGACTTTAGAATATACTTTTATTAGATATGTGACACTAGATAAGTTCTTTTATTTCCCCAAGCTTCAGCAATCTTATGTACCAGTGGGGACCATAACACCCACCTCTTGGGGTTCTTACAGACACACTGTAGATGCTTAATTATGTATACCTGCTTCCCTATAGTGTACCTGCCAAGGTTCTTACCACTTCCTTGTTCTCAGTATAGTATATTGCTATCCAGAAAACAAAAATACCACTGGGAAAGAAGTAAAATCCCATTGGCATTCAGTTCTTTTATATTGTAAAAGAAGTTTGTGTTAGGGGTCATAAAAAGTATTTGCCTTAAAGGCCTTTTATCACATATCAGTTGTTACTTATTTAAGGAATATAATTTTTTATACTACTTCTTTTATCTGTCCTCAGTCTGCACCTCCTTCAGTGCAAATAATTTTCTGTTAAAGCTCTAAATCAGAGGCTTATGTAGTAAGAATAATAAATTTCCAAGAATTTAGAAGAAGGTAAAGAATAAGAATAATAAAGTTCCAAAATTTCCTTATAATGAACTATAGTGAAGCTAAAATTAGTTTGATCCTATACCTTCAGATTAGAAAGAATGTTTTCAGTATTATCTGTTATGTATAGATTTAATTGAATTATCTGTGACTGTCATAATGGAGGAAGTGCCCTTGTAAATCCACATCACCAACTTGATACCCATTTCTTTTTAATGCTATTATTCAGATGTTACTTCAGCAAAATTATCAAATCAACATTTAATCTCTGTGTTTTGTGCTTGTATAAATTTAGCAACTGAGGGCTTTAAATAGCTCTTAAATTTGTCAGTCTAAATAGTAGCACTGGCCATAAATTTTGACTTATGAAAATATTTTCCCATTCAGGTGAGATATAAAAAGCAAAGCTTTATTTATGTCTGTAAAATAACTCCCAATTCCTTTTTATAAATACAGAGATAAAGTTCTGTGCAAAGTCCAATTCTGCTTCATGTCTACTGGTTGTAATTTGCCCTCTGGTTTAAATTTGGCTTCGTATTCTTTTGCTGCCTTAAATTGCAGTGTGGCATTCTGTACTCTTGTAACCATTTTCATATCCAATCCTTGTGGTAAGTCAAGTTTCTCTATCTCTCTTAAACTTTACAATCTATTCTATAAGAATAGGATAAAGTAATTGTAAATGTCTTGAAGAAAGGAGCAACTCAAATGAGTTTTGATAGTTTGAGAGCATACATGACCATAAGAATTTGACCAATGATTTTTTTTAAGTAGCTACTATAAAGTAAGACTTCTTAAGTAGTTTGCTAATAGTAACATAAATTTAATCCATAAACTAGCTCAACTTTTTTAAATTCTCAAATGTTACCTGATCCTCTTTTTTATACCTTATATTTTTCAGGTGTTAAAGAAATACAGTTATGGCTTGTTTTTAAATATTTCTTTAGTTTTTTTTAATATGAACATTTTAGCATATTGTGATTCATCAAAAAACTAATTTCTTGAAATATAAAGACTTAGTTAATTTATGGATATAAATTTAGCTCATGATGGCTCCGAAAGACTGAGTTACTTATTCAAGTTCACACTTGCGTTTAAATCTCCACAAAGTTTTAGACAGTCATGTGAATTTGCTGGTATTTAACTGTTTTGATGTGTAAAGACGTCAGTTTCTTATAGATCAGTTGTCATATTTGTTCTTTGCATTAGACCAGATACTCCTTGAATGAATATGGAGTCCAGATTAAAAGTAGAAAGAGAAAGAGGGACATAAGGAATTGTCAAAGGGGAGATGATCTGGATAGGGAAAGTAAAATCCGTCATTGGAGGGTCAGAAATGCCAGGGTGAGAATTCCAGAATTGATCATTAACAACCAGTAAATAAAGATTTTGTATTCCACACACTGCTAGAACAAAGCAGTCTTCAAACACAGGGTCTGCTTTTGTGTGCAGAGAACCAAGGATGTGGCAAGAATGAGCATATAATGTAGGGAACCTCAGCTGGGCCCTATAGGATGAAGAAGAATTAGCAAGGAGGAGGGAAAAACAGAATGAACATTGTTCAGGGCATCTTTGTTAATGTGGCATGAATAAACTAAGGTTTTTGAAAGACCAGTCTGATGTGGAGTTAAAAATTGTTTATGGTGTAGAAAAGCTTTTTGGAATTTCTGAAGTAATTTCAATAGGTACCCAAGATGAAAGTAATAGTCCATCAATCTTTGCAAAAATTTTTTTAATCTTCCTTTTCTGTAATTTTATTATTTTTTTAAGATTATTTATATATTTATTCATAGAGACACAGAGAGAAGAGAGAGAGAGAGAGAGAGAGAGAGAGAGGAGAGAGAGAGAGAGAGGCAGACACAGGCAGAGGGAGAAGCAGGCTCCATGCAGAGAGCCTGACGTGAGACTTGATCCAGGGTCTTCAGGATCACACCCTAGGCTGCAGGCGGCGCTAAACCGCTGCGCCACCGGGGCTGCCCAATCTTTGCAAAATTATATTGTGATTTATTTCTGAAATTGTTATAAAAGTGCCTTTTAATTAATTTTTATTATCTTCAATTCATTGTGAGTTTTTAACTCTTAAAATAATAGAACTTTAGCAGTGGGTAAAACACTAAAAGTTGCCACATCCTTTACCCAACCCCACTCCCTCTCTAGATAAAGAAGCTAAGACTTCTTGAAGTAAACTAAATCAGACATTGCACCATGGTTAGAACTCACATCTGCTAATGTCTATAGTAGTAGTAGAGTCATTTTACTTGTTGCAGTCTTTGAGTGTTTCTGTTGAAGTTTCTTTTGTATTTATGTACTTTTTTATGTTCTACTTTGTATAACTCCTTACTCTTTTTTGAGTCTCCTACAGAGTATTCAGTAAAACTTTAAGAAGAAAAAAGGGGATCCCTGGGTGGCGCAGCGGTTTGGCGCCTGCCTTTGGCCCAGGGCGCGATCCTGGAGACCCGGGATCGAATCCCACGTCAGGCTCCCGGTGCATGGAGCCTGCTTCTCCCTCTGCCTGTGTCTCTGCCTCTCTCTCTCTCACTGTGTGCCTATCATAAATAAATGAAATGAAATGAAATGAATGAAATGAATGAATGAAATGAAATGAATGAATAAGAAAAAAAGGTGCTTTTTTTTAAAAAAAGATTCTTATAAAATCCATTTTTAGCTTATATGTCCTTTGAGAATTTTTAATATATATAACACTAATACATAGATAAGAGTACATGTAATATGTAAGTTCTGAAGCCTGATAATAAAATGGACGCTCATGAATCCACCACCCAACTTAAGAAATGGAACATGATTGATTCCCATGAGTCTTCCTGTGTGCTCCTTGCCTGTGACCTCTGTGTCATCCACCAGCCTACAGTGCCATTTTCTATGCTACCATATTTCTAGACTTTTTATAAATACCACTTCTCTGGCTAAGAAACTGTGTTCTCTTAAATGGGATTCAAGTTGTTAAATGTAGTTTCATAAATGGCTATTAAATTTTGTCAAATGCTTTTTTTGCATTTAATGAGATTTATCTTCTTTAATCTGTTAATATGATTAATTGGATTAATAGAATTCCTAGCATCAGGTGACCTTTGCATTTGTAGGATAACCTCAACTTCTCAAAAGATTTTTATTATTACTGTTTTTACACTGCCAAATTCCTTTTGCTAATGTAATTTTTAGGACTTTTGACTTTTGTACCTATTTTCATCAGTGAAGTTGGCTAGCAGTTTTTTATTCTGCCTTTGTTTCTTAGTCAGGTTTACTGACTTAACAATAAATGAGGAACTGTCTTTTTTCTAGAATAATTTCTTTAAGATGGAAAATGTTTGATAGAACTCAACTATAAATCCTCTGGGCTTGGTATATTTTCTAAAATGTATAGAAACTTGAGTATTCACTTTATGAGTGTTTTTGTTTTTGTTTTTAGTTGTTTTTTTTTTTTAAAGAATTTACTTACTCATGAGAGATGGGGAGCGGGGGGGACACAGGCAGAGGGAGAAGCAGGCTCCACGCAGGGAGCCCGATGTGGAACTCGATCCTGGGACTCCAGGATCACGTCCTGGGCCAAAAGCAGGAGCTAAACTGCTGAGCCACCCAGGGATCCCCAGATTTTTTGTTTTAATTTACTAAGCACCAAATTATATTCTCTCATTCTTGTTTTGTAACTTTTGAGGGAAGGTTGATGACTTTGTTCTTTTTCTAATATTAAGTTTGTAAATTAAATCCCTAGTTTATAAATTGTCACTGCTTCTAGTTTACTTCACCTAAAAATTTGGAATTTTGAAATTTGCCTTACAGCTTAGTACATGACTCGTTTTCATAAATATTCCGTGGTGCTCAGAAAGAATGCATATTCTCTAGTTTTTCGATACAGGATTCATTTATATGATTAGATCAAGCTTGTTTTTTATGGAGTTCAGGTTTTACTGATGTTGTACTTTGTTTTTTGGTCTGCTTTTATAAATGGTTTGCAGAGGAGTGTTCAAATATCTCACTGTGGTGAATATGTCCCTTCTTCAGTTTTATTACTGTGTCTATTTGGAAGCTATGTATGGATATGGTATATCTTATAATAGGTAGAGCATATAAATTTTGAATTGTTATATGATGAATTGACTCACTAATCATTTTATTTCTTTGTCTAGTAATTTTTTTAAACCCTCAGATGTATTCTCTCTCATTAATTTAGCTACATAACTTTTCTTGGGTAGGTTTGCCTGATTATCTTTTTTCATCCTTTAACTTCCTGTTTTCTCTACTCTGTGAATTGCATATATCTCTTTTTTTAAAAGAAAAAAAAAGATTTTATTTATTTATTCACGATAGACACAAAGAGAGAGGCAGAGACAGAAGCAGGCTCCATGCAGGGAGCCCGATGTGGGACTCACTCCCAGGACTCCAGGATCATGCCTGGACCGAAGGCAGACGCCAAACCACTGAGCCACCCAGGGATTCCCCGATATATCTCTTATAAAGAGCATTTAATCCAGCCCGAAAGTTTGATTTTTTTAAATAACTGAAGATTTTAATCCATTTATATTACGGTTACTGATAAATTTGCTCCTTCTATTTAATGCTTTCTCTTACTTCCCTTTTTGGCTCCTTTTTGTTTTCCTTTAAATTGAACAAATATATTTCTCATTCCGTTACTTGTCTTTGTAATTTGGGAGTCCCATATATTATTACTTTAGTAACTACCTGTGGAATTCTAACACTCATACTCAACCTAACGTTAATAGCTTTACCTTATCCTCAATATAAGGATTTTTTTTTAATTTTTTTTTATTTATTTATGATAGTCACAGAGAGAGAGAGAGGTGCAGAGACATAGGCAGAGGGAGAAGCAGGCTCCATGCACCGGGAGCCAGATGTGGGATTCGATCCCGGGTCTCCAGGATCGCGCCCTGGGCCAAAGGCAGGCGCCAAACCACTGCGCCACCCAGGGATCCCTAAAGATTTATTTATTTATGATAGACAGAGAGAGAGAGGCAGAGACACAGGAGGAGGGAGAAGCAGGCTCCATGCCAGGAGCCCAACACGGGACTCAATCCCGGGACTTCAAGATCGCGCCCTGGGCCAAAGGCAGGCGCCAAACCGCTGAGCCACCCAGGGATCCCCAATAAAAGGATTTTTAAATCAGTGCTTCTCTTGCTTATACTGTTTTATTCAGGTTTTAGTACTGTCTTATTTGTTTGTTTGCTTGGTAATTTTGTAAATTAGTCATATTTCCAATGTTTAATATTTTCTGTGTATAGATTCATCCTTATGTTTACCAGTATTCCTGATAGCAACTTGCCTTTCTGTCAGGGAAAAATTTCTCTTATCCCTGAAGTACATGGTTTAGAAATTGTTATGATAAGAGCCTACGGATAATAGAGTCCATTTTTGCTTGTTTAAGAATGTTATTTTGACCTCATTCTTTACATTTTTGTTGGCTAAACAATTTTACGTTGGTAGCTATTGAAGATATTCCACACTCTTCTAGTTTCCTTTTTGTTATTGAGAATCTCACTGGTATGGTTTGTAAATAATCTGTCTCAGAGGCTGGTCTCTGCTATCTTCTATTTGTCTTTGTTTTCTAGAACTTGACTACAAATGACCCATGTTTAATTCATTATTGTAGTTTTTCTATTATTTTATCTGCTTGGGTTTGGTTGTGGTTGGGATTTATAGCATCCACAAATTATGGAAATAGTTTGTGAATTCACATTGGATACATTTTCTCCCCTCCATCCAGAGCCACTCCCAACACAGACAAATTTATTTGCTCTCTGCTTTTGTAGGATAGATCTTTCTTCTTAGTTTACTCTTTCCCCAAGACTGAAGCTTTTCTTGGGTTTTAGCTTTAAGCACAGTAGTTCTCCAATCTTACTCCCTTCCTAGAAAGGCCCAAGACATAATGCCTATTCCTGTGAGTGTAGAAGGTAGTCAATACAAAAGCTCTACATCATTGGTATTCAATTGAAATTCCCGGGGCTAACAGCTTTAAATACTTACCGGACTCCTGATCCTGCTTTATTTCTGGTCTCAGAGCATTTCTCTTACTTTTTTGAAGACTCATCAATTTTAAGAGATATCATACATGAGTGCATATAAATTTTATATGTTATGTATATACATGTGTGTGTGTGTAAAATCTTAGAGGATTTATTTTTTGCAAGAGTATTTGAGGACCTCATGATAGAAATGGAAGTCTATCCTTTGCTTTATAATAAAAATTTTTTTCTTGTCCTTTTTTTTCCACATATAAATCATATTTTGTTCCTTCTGTCACTTCTTCCTATAGGTAAGCAGTAGGTCATCCAGTCCTAGCGTCAGAATGATCACTACCTCAGGACCAACCTCAGAAAAGCCAACTCGAAGTCATCCCTGGACTCCTGATGATTCCACAGGTGACCAATGTATTTCTTCATTATACTTAAGAAGTTGAATTCATCATATTTGTTTTTATTTATTTATGTCATGATTCTGATCTTCATAAAGCCAGGCATTTTACAGTAGTTTAGATTTTCATATTAATAAAATCAAATATTTAGCAATAAACTTAAAGATGAGTTTTTAAGTACTGAGATAAATTGTCTTGCCTTCTGCATTTTTTTTCCCTGGATACTAAAAAATGTATATTGAAGATGTTTTGGTTTGGGGTCACTACAGAGAGGAAGATACTATATTCCGGATACTTAAGTCCGTGATTTTCCTATTTTTGATCCATCCTACTGGATGATAGTAGTAAAGTCCATTATCTTTTAAATAACTAAAATCAGCAGAATGATAAAAATAATCATCTTCATCTTAGTCTTTTGTTTTAAACATAAAAGATACCATGTACGTCAGTGAGAAAAAAATTTTCTGACCATTGACTTTTTGAATCATTTTTAAATGGTAGGGAGGACTTGATTTCAGTTACAAAATTTCTGTTAACTAGACCTTTTAAAAAGCCTGTTAAGAGTTAATTAAAACTCCCTAATATGAATGACTAACTGGTCAAAATACTAGTATTAAAATCTAATGATGGAATACTTTTATTATGGGCAAGCAGGAAATTATGTGCCATGGTAAAATTAACTTTTCCTTAGCATTAAGAGAATTCCCTGATAAATACTCAGTAGTATCATTCTATGAAAATTTATTATTTATATTTTATTATGTCAGAGAGGGAAAGATGATCCCTTAAACCTTGGAAAATTAAACCATTTGGGATTTTATGTAAGATCAACTATGTTATTAATAGTGGCAATTAAATTGAAATTAAAAAGTCAGCTTTCTGCTTTTATAAGCTAAAACACTACTTATAAGTATTTATAGATTTTTGGCATGATTTAGTGAAGTTCACAATTTAATTTAAAAAATTAACCGAGTAGCTTTTCTGTTTCATGTAAGATAAAACTATGTTTAGCCAGGGGTGTACTCTCTAGTTTTAGTAAGTTTAAATTTAGTAGTGGCAAAAACTCCTCTGTGTTTAACCCCTAGCATAGCCCAACCTAGGATTGTCCAGATCATTCACTCCTCAGCACATGTGCAGAATTCATCACTATGTGCCTCTCCTCAGAGGTAGATAGGGAAATGCTCTCGACCAATTTGATCATTAACATTCAGGTAATATTATTTCTTTTTGGTTCTTCAACCTCCTGGTGAGGGTTGTCCTGACATTACAACATTTGACAAGACCTAGTGCTCACCTTGGCAAGGCCTCCTGACTTCAGCCTAGACTAATCTGGCCATACCAGTCAACATGACTAAATTCATGAAAGTAAAATAAAAATTCTTCTATGCCTCTCTCACTTTCATCTGTTCTTCCAGCCTTTCAACCCCAATCTCATGTTTTTCTTTTCTGTGACCTAAAATACCAATAGCTAGAAATCATGCGAAGGTCCAAAATTGACCTAGATTTTGGCTTTGCCTTGAAATATGGCAAGTTTGTGGTTATCATTTTTAGATAATTTTGTATGTAATTTTAGAAGTTGATACTGGTTTAAGCTTTTATTTAATGAAGTTCAGCTTTTCACAGTTTCTGAGAAAAGTATTGATAATCAAGCTAATCAGTAAATTACAGGGAAGCCATATTGGTGAAGACTTTCTTTGAAGTCCCCCTGATTCAGGAAAAAATTAGAAGTACATACATAGGTTTAAATAACCTAATTAATTAGGTGGTTTTTTTTTAAAGAGGAGGGATTTTATGCATTTTTGGAAAAAATTAAAAAGCATATCAATTTAATAATCATAACACATACTGAGTGCTCTTGGATTTCTATTTATAATATATTAGATATAGAGAAAGACATGTACACCCAAGAGCAGTTAGTGAGAGAAATGACTAGACACAGTAGAGGGAGCCACAGAGGGGGAAAAACCCACTGAGGAATTTTTCTTATTTGCAAAGATGGAAGTATAATACATGGCCCACTGCTTGCAATCTTAGAGTCATAATACTGGCACATTAAAAATTTTTTAAAAAATCATCATACTTTATTTAATAAATTTGAGACACTACTAAATTTTCAGCACAAAGCTGAGTGTTTTAATAGTTAATAGCACAATCCTTGAATTTTTTTTTCCATTCCCTTAGTACTGTGAAACACTGGTATACTTAATTTTAAAATACACATCAGACACAGAGTATTTATTTAATAAGATATATCAAGTATGAAAGATTTAAGAAAGAGTAATAGGAATAGAAACATTGAAAGAGTTCAAGAGACTAATTTTTCCTATAAAGTCAGGGGCAAATAATCTTTAATTAGTTGTAATCTTGTTAGAGATTACATAGTTTGAAACTGTTGATGTGGGTGGGGAAAGAGTTGGTCAGAGAAATAACAAGTTAAGTGTATTTCTTGTTCAGCCATTTCAGTTAGTATATGATTTTTGGGCAGATAAGACTCTACTAGGCAATACACTGTTACTCTTTCTTTATTGCTGTCCAGTATTTAGTAAACATTACTGAATGTTTTTTCAATCTGAAATACAAACTTGAGTATATAAAATTACTCTTCCTTCCTAATTCTCCATTTATTATCAATAACAACAGCAATAACAGTAATAATAACCACTATATGTTGAGTGCTTACCATATAGGTTAGCATTGCATGGTATTTCTTACATGCATTATCTCACTTCATTTGATTTAGCTTAGCTTTTGGAGTTACTTGTAAGCACATTCACAATGGCTTTGAAAAAGAAAACTAGAATATCAGTCAATAAATTATTGAAGTTAACTGAACCATCAGACTGTCCTAGTTTTTTATTGCATTGCATGCAGTGCGTTGCTGTCAGCCCGACCTTGTCTTTATCTGCACCACTCTTTCAAGGAGTTACTTGTCAGGGAAAGGGCTGAACAGTTCACTTGTTTAACTCATTTACTCTCTCCTAACAGTGGGAAAGCAGCTACTTCTGAAATAAAAAAGTTCCTATTACTTCACAGTTATCCTGCCTGCTTCTGGAGGCATAAATGTTAATCCCATGTGACTCATGCAAGTTGTTATGACAGTTTACCTCTTTTGAAATACAAACAAAAGCTGTCTGTTCAAAATACTTGGGTAAAATCGACTGGTTGTTGGATTTAACCCATTCAGCTGTTTTGTGCATGACATTGAGCTATAATTCCATACTGTTCATACTCCCATCAAAAACATCTTCCATTTTCTACAGTGATTCTTATTATGAGAGGTGGGAGGGGGTTCATGCTAGAATCTGTATAAATAGAAGATAATCTACTGGAAGAGAATGTGTCTCTTGTTTTCCCGCTTTTTTCATTAAAGAACACTAGTATTCAGGGCAGCCCCGGTGGCTCAGCGGTTTAGCACCGCCTGCAGCCTGGGGTGTGATCCTGGAGACCCGGAATCAAGTCCCACGTCAGGCTCCCTGCATGGAGCCTGCTTCTCCCTCTGCCTATGTCTCTGCCCCTCTCTCTCTCTCTCTCTCTCTCTCTCTCTCTCTCTCAATAAATAAATAAATAAATCCTAAAAAAAAAAAAAAGAACACTAGTATTCAGGGAATTGACACAGCCTTATAGTACACAGCATGATTAAGGAAAGAGAGCTATGAGGTTTGATTAGGTAGGGTCAGTGAAGACTGAATATAAAGTATAAAGGTCCCATACCACTGTTTTTTTTTATTTTCCTTTAAGATTTTGTTTAAATTAAAGTTGGTTAACATATAATGTAGTAATTAGTCTCAGGGGTAGATGTTTTTGTTTTTAATTGAACAAGGGCTTATAAGCTTTAATGTTACACAATTTATAGCCAGCTTAAATTGTATCAGAGTATGGTTGCATTTTGATTATCTGGTAAATGGATGTTCTCTTTTACCTTTAGAATTCAGAATAGACTTTCTTCATTACCAGTAGTAATAACTTTTATGTATTACTTATTTTAAGAAAAAAAAATGCCAATATCTCATGCATGCTTTCTTGCTTTGTCCTTATAATTATTTTTGATAGAAAATAAATAAAATACATACTTGAATTCCAGATACCAATGGATCAGATAACTCTATCCCAATGGCTTATCTTACACTGGATCACCAACTACAGGTAAAGAATTACCTTCTCAGTGACTGTTTACTATTTCCTTAGAAAGTTTAGAGAAGTTATCTAGAAAGCTGACAGTTGTGTTTATATCTGTCATCATATATTCACTTACTTATGCTTTTAGTTGGCCTACTTAAACTTTCTAAAATCAAGTTAAAATGATTCATTCAGTTAAATTAATCAAATCTGGAGTTGGCAAAATCATAAGTTCTTAAGATATTTAATTGTCTTAAAATACTTCCATATCTTTGTTTAAGAATGGCAAGAAATAGGGCAGCCCTGGTAGCTCAGTGGTTTAGCGCCACCTTCAGCCCGGGGCATGATCCTGGAGATCCAGGATCAAGTCCCAAGTCAGGCTCCCTGCATGGACCCTGCTTCTCTGCCTCTTTCTCTGTGTCTCTCATGAATAAATAAAAAATCTTTAAAAAAAAAAAAAAAAAAAGAATGGCAAGAAATAGGAGATGCCTGGGTGACCCAGTCAGTTAAGCATCTAACTAACTCTTGATTTTGGCTTGGGTCATGATCAGAAGGTTGTAAGATCAAGCTCCACATCAGACTCTGTGCTGGGTATGGAGCCTCTTGAGGTTCTCTCTCTTGCTCTCTAAAAAAAAAAAGGAAAGAAAGAAAATGCCAAGAATAGCATTTTTGATCTTCAATTTTAGTACTCTAATATAAAATTTGCATAAGCTCATTTGTACTTAATAGATTTCATGATACACTGTCAATGTCTCATGTTCATAGTGACTGAAAACATATGTAATACACGTCAGTGTCTCCTCATGAGTATGAAAGCCATAAACTTCTTATGGTATAATATGGTTTGACAACCTGAAATGTAAAACCAGAGGCGAGTAATACTCTATAGTCATGATTCTCTGTAACAAAAGTGTTAAGACAGCAAAACAAAAGTGTAACAAAAGTGTTAAGACAGCAAGTGTGAATTTAAGTTCTGACAAAAGAACACTGAAATTTTCTAGGCCATGGTCTAACACTTACTTTTAAAAGACCATTGCTTTAGTGCTATAAAAACATGTCACAGTCACTGTCTTAACTTTCAGCTTGATATTAAGATTTGATTTAATTATGTTTTAACAGTCCTGATTTATTTTCAGCCTCTAGCACCGTGCCCAAACTCCAAAGAATCTATGGCAGTGTTTGAACAGCATTGTAAAATGGCACAAGAATATATGAAAGTTCAAACAGAAATTGCTTTGTTATTACAGAGAAAGTAAGTTATCTTTTGTGAATAAACACATTAGTATTTTGAGTTTAAAATATGTTAAGATGAAATCTTGTTGGAAGACATGAAAGCTTGATAATTTTTAGAACTAATCATTAAGCATGCAGATGCCCGTTGAACGGCTTGGGTGTTGGGGTGCTGAACCCCCACTCATTCAAAAATCCACGTGTAACTTTTGACTCCCCAAAAATGCTAATGGCCTACTGTTGACTAGAATCCTTACCAATGACATCAGCAGTCAATTAACACCTATTTTATATGTTTATGTATTATATACTGTATTCTTAAAGTAAGCTAGAGAAAAACTTTTATTAAGGAAGTCATAAGGAAAAGAAAATACATTTACAGTACTGAACAAAAATCCATGTATAAGTGGATCCATTTAGTTGAGACCCATCTCATTGTAGGGTCAACTGTATTTCCAATTTGGAGGTTTTATATGTGTTCATCTTTTAAGTTTGAAGGAACTTTCGGCTGTTTTTCATTTAAAACTCAACCCATTGGCTGTATATATTATATTAAAACTAAGGAAAATAAACTGGTATTTCATGTTCTAAGAATTTTGAAACCAGAAGCTGGTTAGATTTATAGTTATAATGATTTATTGTTTCCTTAGACATAGGTAAAATAATTTGATTTACTAATGTTCAACTGTACTTTATCTTAGAAATGTTTTATTGATATAGTCTTTCCAGGTATATGTTTAGGAGAGTAGGATTACTTTATTTTATACCCATGAGTGTTTTTATAAGGTGTTTTATACTCATGCATATGTTTTTCTGAGAGTTATAGAGTCTGCCTTCCTCTCCTCCCTTTTTTAAGAAAATCAATTTTCATGCTCCTTTATTTGAAATTCTTAAAAAACCAAACAAAAACTTCAGTTTTTGCATGATCCTCATTTTAGAGGGAACTGAAATGAAGTGCTATAGGAAAAAATCATGGCATGGTAAAGGATTCCCTCTATTGATTTTAATCTAAATAAGTGAAAATTTCTTGCTTCCTGAAGTAATTTGTGAAAAGTTTCCGTTTGTACTTCAAAAAAAAAGAAAAAATAGCTCTATCACAACTTATTGTTAAATGATTTCAACTCTACCTTAAAGGCTCTATAGGAAATAAATATTTGAGTCTGCAAATTGTGGAGCTAATTGTAGAACTGTTGACACTTTATGTTTTTTAAAAAAAAACCTCTTACTTTACATACTTAGTCTATACTTTTTTCCTATTTTATTCATTTGAACGAGGAGTTGGTTCTGTGCTAGGAAAAGAAATGATAGATTGAGGGAATGCGAAAACTATGACAATTTTAATCAATTTTATTTAAATACTTTGAGAAACACTACAAGAAAATCATCTGGAGGCTCTTCATTAGTTATTCATTTATATCATTAATTAATCACTTATAACTTCACTTTAGGAGTTAAAATTGAACATCTCCCAAATAAAGGGGTCTTTAAAAAGTTTATCAGGCTGTAAAAGTCTCTAATGGTCTTTCCTGAAAATGTTTGTAAAAGTAACTCATTCGAAATTTGTACTTTGTATTGTTCTCACTTTTAAAGTAGGAAATAGATTTAAGTTGATAGCATCTATTTTTTATAGCATCTATTTTAATTAGCTTGCCAATGTTCTATGAGCCCCCACTTTGTACTGTAGTTAAATAAGACTGTAACTTCAAACATAAATAAAAGTTCACAAGTGTAAAAGTGGAATGTGAATGATAAAACATGTTATTTTCCTGTGCCTAGAGCCCTTCCCCAGCCTTTTTTCTTCTTCTTACACAAAGGGGATACCAAGTAAAATGTTTTGAAACTTTTGTTATGCCATTTTATCTGCGTTCATTAATTATCTAAGTGCAGTTACTTACAAAAGGACTGTGGTGTGGTGTTCGTGTGGGTATACCAGAAGAGTGGGTAATAGTTTCCATTCTAGCCTACAATTATATTTGAGTAGTGTACCTAAAATGTGTAACAGTCAATACAGAAAGCCCTAACAAGCCAAGCTCATCAGTTACTAAGTATGGATTTTTTATCATGTAGAAGATGTACAATATTTTGTTATGTGGTATTTGTTTTTAGGCAAGAACTAGTTGCAGAACTGGACCAGGATGAAAAGGACCAGCAAAATACATCTCGTCTGGTACAGGAACATAAAAAGCTTTTAGATGAAAACAAAAGCCTTTCCACTTACTACCAGCAATGCAAGAAACAACTAGAAGTCATCAGAAGTCAGCAGCAAAAACGACAAGGCACTTCATGATTCTCTGGGACCTTTAAATTTTAAAATATGCAAAGACAGACTTCTTTTTTTTTTTTTTTTTAAGGAAAGAAAAGCCCTTATAATGACAATTCATGAGTGTTAGCTTTGGGCGTGTTCTGAATGCCAACTGCCTATATTTGCTGCATTTTTGTTTCATCGTTTATTTTCTTCTTTTCATGGTGGACATACAATTCAACTGTCTCCTTACATAACATGGGGGCATCTGTGACTTGAATAAGCAGCAGTTCTCAACTTCAAAACAGATGCAGTGAACCATGGCTGTACATGCATGCTCATTGTGTGAAGGCTAGCCTAACAAAAACAGGGGTTATCAAACTAGCTGCTATGTGCAAACATCGTCTTTTTTTCGAGGTGGAACCTCAAGAATGATTTTGTTCTTGTATCTCATCTCAGAAAACAATTTTTTTTCCAAAAGATGGTATATGCCAAGTTGAAGACAGGGTATTATAAATCTAGAATAATTGGTGGTACATTATAGAAATGCAGAATCTTTAGGGACAGTTGCAGGTAAGGGCTCTGAGCCAGCATCCTGCAGTCAATGCTGAGCTTAGTTCCACCCATAAAATATTTAAAGGTAAGTGGCGGCTGCTGTATGTAATAAAACCATATTTCATTGGACTAAAATTTGACTATGATACATTGAACAAAATGGAACCCTTTTTTTAAGATATAAAGATTTTTAATTTGTGATTGCGTGTATGTGTGTTGAAACTGTAAAGATTTTATGACTCTGATATTAATATCTCTTAAATGAAATTAAAAGGTAAATGAACACGATCCAGCTTAAATGATCATTCCTTCCTGCAATGATTATTGGATTGTTTTAGTGTATATTTGAAAAAATAAAGAGAAATAGTGGAAAATGGAAATAATTGCTCCAGCCAAAAGGCTTGGGCTTAGATTCCTTTTATGAAACCAAAAGGGTTAAAAAACCTGGCAAATCAGGAGAAGTTAGTAAGGAAACTAAAGAAGTCAATATAAAATTCATCAAGTATACTATTTATCAACATTGGAATAATTGATTTTCCTTGCAAGCCCATCCTAGAATGCCTGCTGCCTTTCAACAGTTTTAAGGGAATTTCGACACTTATAAAGAGAAAATTTATATTGTTAACAATAACTTTGCTACCAACTTTGAAAATAAAAGTAATTAAAGAACTTCATTGAAATAATAGACTATATAAGCTCTATTTTTTCAGTTGGTATTAAAATAAATCACATTTTGGTACCAGTACAAGGTGTCTTTTAAACAATGATGTCATCAACCTCATTTTTATAGCATTAATGTTTTATGAAGAGAAAATTAAAAATGAAAGCATAATTGCTGTGATTATTAGAATTATATCATGATTGTATTGTAGTTTTGCTCTGTTTCAGATAAGCAAGTTGACCTAAGAAGTTATCAAAACTATTCTTAAAAATGCTAAAGCAGGTGACTTTTTCTTCTGTTATTTTTTTCCTCCTCCCACTGAGTTTTATAATGTATTCCTGTGTATACAAGCAATAAAGGTAAAAGACAGTTTGTACTAAACTGTGTCATTTTTAGCTTCCTCAAAATCTATTGTTAGAAAGTTTCCAGTAAGTAGATGTCTACCATTACTTTAAAAAAAAAAGGGGGGGGGGCTATCATTCCCAAATAATTTGATTGCCTAGCTGAAAGTGATACTGGTCTCAACACATTAATAGTAAAATAAAATTGGCACAGAAAATAACCGTAGACTAAGGAAAAATAGAACTCTTTCATAGCATTGCTGCTTGTTGATAATGTGTGTCACTCCACCAAAAGGGACCTAGTCAGTGTTCAGAGACTTTTCTAATTATCTCAGAGCATGAGATGTTCAAGTGTGGATGCTAATGCTTGACCTTTCCATTAGGATTTAGCATTATAGATTTCAGCTTTTATTTCAAGTCATGAATGTGTTTTTGCTCTCTATTACATACTTAAAGAGAAATTTTATTGTTATCACATGTAATCACTTCATAAAAATCTCAAATAGGAAAATGGAAGAAAATAGTAATGTTAAGTCATGGTGCCAAGTACAAAAAAAGGTTGAGGAACACTTGCTTGTTTGTTTACAGTAAGTTCCTAGGGATTCTCACACTGTAATTGCCCTAGATGCTGAGAGTAGTTCAGCCTAAAGTAGTTGTGTTGCAAAGCTCATACTTTTTATAAGTCCTTGATTGTCCTTGATGGGAGAAAAGAGCAGCAGGGATCATTAAAATCCACCACCAGTTTTAACCAGCATCCTCACCCATCAAACCTTTAAAGAAATTTTAACAAGGAGCCAAATATTTTATGATTCTGGTTTTACTTTTTATTCGAAGCCTCATTTTTGGTTGGAAATGGCGAACAGACAAGCAAGTGGCGTAAAGGCCCCCATGTAGGAAATTCACAGACAATCCCTGAACAATCCCTAATTACATTTCATTCTTTCCTCGAGGGAAAGAAAACAGAAACTGCAGCATTAAAATTAACTTTTTTTGAGTCCAATGAAAATCATTTAAAATTTACTTTATAACAACACCACAAATTGAAGAGATTTGCTTAAAAGTTGTTTACATATGTCTCACTCTTTTTGCTGAACCGGTTTAGAGTGTTTAATGTGTTTTTTTTTCCTCCCAAGTTTCTTCTGTGTTCCTAGTTTCAGCCCCTGCCTGTACCCACAGATCACAGGTCTTGTCTGAAACTTTTTTCTTTCTGTGTGTGGTTTTTAGCAGTTGACTCCTCTCTCCTTCAAATGGTAGGAAGTTCTACTTCTGTCATTCAGAACATTTTATGTAAAACAGTGTAATGCAGAAATCCTTGTGCATACTGTATACTTGAAGGAAGCTTTTCGATTTATTTTTGTTTATAATAAAATACAGATTGTTACTCTAAACCTGTTTATAACAGTGATTAATGATTTATTACCAGCAAATGAGCTGTGAGGTGTTCTGCTCTAGCAGTGTGTTTACCAACACAAAATTGAATAAAAACCAAAAAGTGAGTATTCTTAAAATACTCAACACTGTTTTAACGTAATCATGATTTTTGAGAGGCTGATTGGCCAGCTAACATATCCATCTATAACATTTCAGATTTTTTGTTAAATCGGTGCTCTTCACAATTTCATTAAATCACGATTTATGTGAAATACAGCATAGTTTGTACATTACTGAGTGATTCTTCTCATTAGAAAATTGATTTCCTGTAGTGTGTCTACGTTACATTATTTCATTCCTTGATCAACCTCTTAGCCTCCCAACCATCACATATGTACACACACTCTTACAAACTTGACCCTCATTTTAATAAATCGGCTCATTCATCATTCATTCCTTCCTTTAACAAATATTTATTGAGCACCTATTAAAAGTGAAGCTTATGGCTAATGCCAAATCACATGTTCTCTTTGATCCCATGGTAGTTAGATCATATTCCCATTTCTCTGACGGAAAACTAGGCTCCTAAAGTTTAAGACTTGTTCCTGAGTCTGCTTTTCCCCCATTGTCTGTTTTAGGCAGAATCTCATGCAAGGGGACTCTGGTAACCATCAGCTCATGATGTGAAGAAGAACATGAGAAATGCAAATGATGGGGGGGAATATGAGGTAACTTACAAAGTTACCTCATAGGCACAGACTTTGTGACCACTCTATAGATCACAACAAAGCCAGCACTGAGACCCACACATGTCTTGTAAACCCAAGTCTGCGCTCTAAACCACTTCGCTGTACTGCAATTTAAAACTTGCTGAGTGCTTCAGCTTTCATGTTCATTTATTCAATGAGTGGGGTGTCTTCATTCTTCCTCCCCTCAACTGAAAGCTGTACTAAAAATGGAAATACAAATAATGATATTGTGAGGCTTGGTCTAAAAAGAAGAGTTGTCCTCCACTCTCAGGAAAGGCTTAATCTAGGCTTTTTCATTTTTGGTTTGTTTATGTTATTTTGTTTTTACCATTTTGTTTTTAATTGAGATTTAATTTTTATACAAGAAACTGCATCCATTTAATGAGTACTGAGGGGTTTTTTTTGTTTGTTTTTTAAATTTTTTTTTTTATTTATTTATGATAGTCACACAGAGAGAGAGAGAGGCAGAGACATAGGCAGAGGGAGAAGCAGGCTCCATGCACCGGAGCCCGATCTCCAGGATCGCGCCCTGGGCCAAAGGCAGGCGCTAAACCGCTGCGCCACCCAGGGATCCCCGAGTACTGAGTTTTGACATGTGAATATGCTTGGGAAGCCATCCAACAAGCAAGATATTGAACATTTCCTTCCTCCCACCCCAGGGTCTCTCATGCCCCTTTGGGGTCCTTCCCTGCCTTTACTCCAGGCCCTGGGCACAGTGCTTTCTAAAAATATAAATTTGCATGTTCTAGAAGTTTACATAAATATAATCATTCAATATGTACTCTGCTTTTTAAGCTTTTTCCTCCTCTTGAATAGTTGTTTTAATTCCTTTGACAGGAAATTTTAATTAAACCATTCTTAGTGATACTTGGAAACCTTCCAGTATCAGTCTTCAAGAGAAAACAGGTTTTAAGAAGCGATAGATGCATCCATTGTGGCCAACTTGGTCATGTAGTGTTGCTTTCTGAAACATTTAAGATCACTTTAGTTTTACATTTTTACAGAACCTTAATACTTTGCTCACAAAATCCTTCGTATTGTTTGTTAAAAGTAAGCATGTTGACCACTGTATTTAGGTGTTAGAATGCAATGCAGACATGGACAGTAGCATATTAGTAGGTACATGGTGGTTTTCAGCAAATATGGTTGATAAGTGTAACTTTTTACAAATTCTTCTTTTCATTTTCGTTTAGATTACAGTTGCTGTTTTGCTTGCTCAGAAACCTGGGAAATAATATTTTAAATAACAGTCTTCTGTATATAGTATTTGATATGGATATCTCATACCCATACTGTTGGTGGTCCTGTCTGCTGTAGAGGTGCCCATAGACATAAATAATAGGATTACCCTGGTAAATCATGCACTGCTTACTCCCAGGACCTTCCTATTCCACCAGTAATTAATACCTGCTCTCAGCTTCTCATCTCTACTGCCATGAGGTCCCACCTAAACTGAGTTTGTGAAATGAACTGCTCTTCATATCATTTTCAGCAAAGTCTTTTTGAGAATCAAATGCTTATTTAACTTTCCCTAGTTTCATGGTGCCTTTATAGATACACATCTATAAAAGTTTTATTATTTGAGAGAGAGAGAGGGCACGAAAGAGGTGGAAAGGAAGAGGGACAGAGGGAGAAGGAGAAGCAGACTCCATGCTGAGCAGAGAGCCCACTGCAGACCTCAGTCCCAGAACCTTGGGATCATGACCTGAGCCAAAGGCAGAGGCTTAACCAACTGACCCACCCAGTCACCTCCATGGTGCTTTTATATTTCCAAGTAATTAAATGTATTTTTTATCCTGTAGTTTAATGGTCAGTGATACCTTATGGATGCCATATGGCATTATCAAGATAATTGCTTTGAATACCAGAAATCACTGAGCAAATGCTGGGTATTTATCTTCTGAAAAGCAAAAGTAATGTACAAAATGCAGTTCCTGCTCAGACTTTTTTGTTTCTCCTTGTGGGTACCTCTTCTTTAAGTTATTATAGGAAAATCTGTATTGATCATTGATGATAAATTTGCTAAATTCAAATTAGAGACTGAAGAAATCTGAAAATGGGTGTAACTTTTTTATGATTGAAGAAAAAATGGTAATATTACCTCACATGCCTTTTTGACTTTTAATCCATTACCTGTAAAGATACTACTTAAAATCCATGTAAAATGTCATGAGCATATTACTTGGAAAAATCTGTACCATACTTGTTTCCTTTGAATGTACCATGAGAACCTTTTTTTTTTAAGATTTTATTTATTAAAAAAAAAAGATTTTATTTATTTATTCATGAAACACACAGAGAGGCAGAGACATAGGCAGAGGGAGAAGCAGGATCCCTGAGGGGAGCCTGATGGGGGACTCGATCCCAGGACCCCGGGATCGTGACCTGAGTGGAAGGTAGACGCTCAACCACCAAGCCACCCAGGTGCCCCCCAAGAGAACCTTTTAACAGATACGATTTCTTTGAGGATTGGAAATACGTCTTTATTCCCCTAGATACATATGGAAATGATAATTTATATGCTGAACAAGTGATCTGTTTCAGTACACTTGGGCTATTACATATTAGTACATTGCTGTTGGACAATAGTCTTACTTAAAAATTCATACTAAAACTCAATATCTGACTACATAATTCTGTCTTCCCATTCATGATTCCACACCTTATATACAAGAGACTTGAGGAAGTGGTACAAAGTTCCTTGGCCTAAGCTGAGTATTTCTTCCCATTTCACTTTCTTTGGCAGCCATATCAGAAAATTCTCTAGTCTCTGTGCTCCATGTACCCTGTGATCCATAAGAACACGAGTTTGGCTGCTGCCCAAAATAATAGTTTAAACAAGATAGCACTTTTCTTTCTACCAGAAAAAGTCTAAAGTAATGTGGTAGTTTTGCTCATTTGCATCCTAGCCAAAGAGGAGAGAGAGAAAGGGCAAGAGCAGCAAAGGTGCAGGTCACTTATGCTCACATCCATTTGCCAGAACTTAGTTATATGCATTTACCTTACCTGCAGGGAGGCTGGAAATGTCTGTACAAATGGGCAGCCAATGCCTAACAGAAGGATCAAAAAGATTCAGAGGACAATGAGTAGTACCCTTCACCACAGTCTTGGAAAGGAAACTAGACCACTGCCGCCTCTACTTCCTCTGTCCCCTCTCTCCATAGTAAATATGGAAAGTAGGCAAAGCACAAGAATGCATAGTAATGTCAGAATCCAATCAGTATGGTGTACAATATTTAAAAGAGTTCCCTGTATTTTTAATTGGTGCAGCTTAGAAAAATAAATCTTCAAAATGTGAAATTAGACCACTTTAGTTGGAACACTAATTGGAAATCAGACTTGAAGTAATTTATATTTGGTAACAGACAATCCACCTTAGAAAAGAAACGTTAAGTTGTATCTCGAATGAAAGAGTAAATAGAGGGATGCCTGAGTGGCTCAACGGTTCAGCGTCTGCCTTCGGCCCAGGACATGATCCTAGAGTCCCAGGATCGAGTCCCACATGGGTCTCCCTGCATGAAGCCTGCTTCTCCCTCTGCCTGTGTCTCTGCCTCTCTCTCTCAAATAAACAAAATCTTAAAAAAAAAAAAAAAGAAAGAAAGAAAGAAAGCAAATAGAAATGTCAGAACAAATCATTATTGATGAGAAAATAAAAATTAGCCATAAAAGGAAAAAAATTTTTAACAGACTCGGAGATATTGTAAAGAAATAAAAGAACTGGTGTTTACTAAGTATATACCATGTATTAGGCATTTTGTACTTTTTACTCTTGTTTTAGAAATAAAATGAAGAACAGAGGTGTTCAAAAACTTGCCCAGCTAGTAAATAATGGACTGCAGTTCACATCCAGGTCTTTCTTAGCTTCAAGGCTCAGAAAAATTCTTTTTTAATTAGTTTAGAATTTGGAATACGTTTTCTTACAGACTTAATAAACGGGAGAACTAGGTTCCTAAGTGTATTTATAGAAGTGTATTTAGTCCTTAATGGAAATGAAATAATGCCATTGAAGGGAACAGTTCCAACAAAGGTGTGAGAGAAAACGGAAAAATGACGTGGTTGTTGTCTTCGGGTATAGACACTGTAGTAATTTTTCCTTTTTAAAAGTTCTTTACCTTTTTATTGTTTTCTGCACAGTAAAAATTAAAATCAGGAGAACACAACCTTACATATCACTCTAACCATGTTTCTTTGGCAGGAACTCGGGGCCCTTTGCCTTGGGCATAACCATTGGAGCCCTTGCACGAATCCCACAGGGGCAAGAACTTCCCTTCTGCTGCTGGTCCCAGCCTGGATCCCTGCAGGTAGAGGTAGACCCAAAGGGAGGGGATGGCAAAGGTCCTCCCATGGATTTTGGTGAGGATGAAGCACAGTCTCAACAAGAGGAGCAAAAAAACATAAATCAGAACTTTTTTTTTTTGTTTTTGTTTTGTTTTAAAATTTTATTTATTTATGATAGTCACAGAGAGAGAGAGGGAGAGAAGCAGAGACATAGGCAGAGGGAGAAGCTGGCTCCATGCACCGGGAGCCCGATGTGGGATTCGATCCTGCGTCCAGGATCATGCCCTGGGCCAAAGGCAGGCGCTAAACCGCTGCACCACCCAGGGATCCCAGAACTTTTTTTTTTTAAGATTTTTTATTTATTTACTCATAGAGACAGAGAGAGAGAGGCAGAGACACAGGCAGAAGGAGAAGCAGGCTCCATGCAGAGAGCCCGAAGTGGGACTCGATCCAGGTCTTCAGGATCACGCCCTGGGCTGCAGGCGGCGCTAAACCGCTGCGCCACCGGAGCTACCCTAAATCAGAACTTTAATGTCTTGAAGATGATGATGATGATGATGGTTATTATTATTGCACATTCTCGGGACCCCAGCCTCTTAATTCCTGCTTTACATGACAGGCTACTATTCAGGCATATAAACTTTTTTCCCAAAGTAATTCCTTTACATTGACAGTTTTGAGAATTACCTAACACCATAGAGCAGACAGGGCTATTGCCATTGTAAATTTTCTATAAATTTTCTATAAATTTTCTATAAATTTTCTATAAATTTTATTGCCATTGTAAATTTTCTAACCCATCCAGTGTTGTGTAAACTAAGAGGAGGAGTATGATATTGTGATGTATAATAAGAAATCTATATTTGGTCTTCTTTCAAGTGTTCCAGCACACAGCTGAAATTTATTAGTGAGAACAATAAAGAGGTCTTGCTTTGTTAATGAGGCAGTTTCTTGGAAAGCCCCTAGGTGGGTATAGGAGCTGGTTGCCTGGGAGACCAACCACTGGATTAGAAGATAGGAACTCTTATTCCCTCCTCCACTTCAGGGAAGGAAGAAGGCTAGAGATGCAATTCAGTCACCAAAAGCCAGTATTTTAATTAGTCATGCCTGTGTAATGGTGCCCCCATAAAAACCCCAAAAGACCAGGGTTCAGACTGCTCCTGCGTTGGTAAACACTCAAAGGCTGGAGGAGAATGATGCAATGCACACAGAAAGCATGGAAGCTCTACACCATTTCCAAATACCTTACCCTGTACATCTCCATCTGGCTGTTCCTGGTTTATATCTTTTTATAACAAACTGATGATCTAGTAAGTAAAATATTTCTCTAAGATCTCTGAGCCACTCTAGCAAATTAATCAAATCCAAGGAAAAGATTGTTGGGACCTCTGATTTATATAGCCAGTCAGGTCAGAGGCACAGATTACAACTTGGACTTGCAATTAGTTCCTGAAATGGGGGCAGGAGGTAGTCTTGTAGGACTGAACCCTTAACCTGTGGAATCTTACACTGAGTAGATAATGTTGGAATTGAGTTGAACTATAGGACACCCAGCTGGTGTCAAATGACCTGGTATGGGGGAAACGCCCACACATACTTGGAGTCAGGGTCATGAATGCTTGAATGAGTCAGTGAAAGATAAAACCTGCTGTGTCCCTGATATTCACCAAACATAGGACCATGGAGGTAAGATTCGAGAAGATGCAGAGATAGAGCTTCAAAAATATAGAAGGGCAACTCAGAATGTCTTTAGGTAAGTGGAGCCTGGGGGAGAAAACCACCTTTCTGTATAAGTAGTGATGCCTGAACATCAGAAATTCAAGAAGTTTTGAATATATGAACCTTGTCTTTTCTACCACTTCCATCTCTATGGAGGAAGCATAGAAAATAAAGGTGAAATCAGAAATCATTTAGAGGTACATTGTTACACAATTGTGTTTATCACAGCATTTCATTGTTTTGTTTTGTTTTGTTTTGTTTTGTTTTGTTTTGTTTTGTTTCAAGATTTTATTTATTTGAAAGCCAGTCAGGGGAGGAGCAGAGGGTAAGGGACAAGCAGACTCCTAGCTGAGTGTGGAGCCCAGTGGGCTTGACACAGGGCTTGATCCCAAGACCCCAAGATGATGACCAGAGCCAAAGTCATTCAACCGAGCCACCCAGATGTCCCAGCATTGAGTTTTTGAAAAGCAATCTAAATAGCCATTGATCGGTGTTAAGTAAATTATAGTAGCTCTACACCAAGTATTGTAAAACTGAATAAAGGAAACCTTATTTAAAATGGGAGGGGCACTTGGCAGGTTCAGTCGGTGGAGCATGCAACTCTTGATCTCAGGGTTGTGAGTTTGAGCCCCATGTTGGGTGTAGAGATTACTGCAAATAAAAATCTTTTAAAAAATAAAATAAAATGGTGTTGGGAGGCCAGAGGGGGCAGTTTTTGTGTCCTACCACTCATCATCAATGCAGACCCCAGCAGGAAGAGACATACCTTGCTTTTCCAATAGAAAGAAGCCTCCTAAACTACTCCAACAGGAAGAAGAAAGAATTTCTCCATGCCCAGCAAGTAGCGCAACCAATAAGAAAATACCACACTCAGCCAATGAGAAACCCTCACCACCCTGAACTCTCACTTTGATTCAATAGACTTTGGTTCAAAAAAGCCCCTCCCAACTTCCTCCTTTTCTCCATCAAGTACCATTCCTCTCCTTTGATCTGACTTGGTTATGGTTTGCCATAGTTTACATGTTTCAGATTGTAATTCCTCTCCTATTTCCAAATCCGTTTTGCTGTTAAAATAACTATTTTAAGGTTGGCAATATGATATAGTTCTGCAATGGACAAATCTGTCCAAATTGAGTGCTTCAAAATATTAAAAGATTGACATATGAAGAAGTATTTATAACAAAACTGCAACATTTTTTTTTAAATCCTCAGTGTCATTCATCATTTAAATAAAGAGATGCCTAGGGGACATTTGATAATATTTACAATAAAAGAAGGATTAAAGTGGAGTTTCCCAAACTTGATAAAGATCACACATCTAAACCAACAGCATACTGATTAAATAACTATTATTTTCATTAAATCTGAAACAAAGCAAAGATGCACTGCCATTCGGCATTTTTTTTAAGTGTAAACAATGGGAAGATTATCATTACTTGCAGAATGTAAAATTATATTGAAAGCCCACAAGACTCTACTTAAATTCTAAAAATTTGAGACTTTGCTAGAGTAACTATATCTGGTATGTATCAAAATTAGTTTTTTCTCTATAATAATAATCAGAAGTAGAAATGAGATTTTTCTCTTACTCCTACTGCCAATGGCAATAACACTATAAAATATCAGAGAAAACATCTAACAGGAAATAGGACTGATGAACACTATAGCCTTAATAAATAATATAAAATAAGACATGAACTTAGCATTTTCCTAAATGAGAAAACGATATCATAAAAATTGTATAGATTTTTTGTTTAATGTAATTTCAGTCAGAAGCCCAGTGGAGTTGGGAATAGATTTGTTTTAAACTGGAGAAAGTGATTTAGGAAACAAATGCTCAATAGTTAAGGTATAATTTTCATACAAATTGCAAATATTTAGGTGTACAATTTGATGTTTTACAACATGTATACATCTGTGAAACCACCACAGTCAAGATACTGAGAATTTCCCCAATTCCAAAAGCTTCCTTGTACCCCTTGATAATCCATCCCTCCTCTTCCCTCTTTCCTAGACAACCACTAATCTGCTTCCTATAACTAATTATTTTCTAGAATTTAATCCTATGGAATATAGTCTCATGGGCAGCCCCAGTGGCACAGCAGTTTAGCACTGCCTGCAGCCCAGGGTGTGATCCTGGAGACCTGGGATCGAGTCTCACGTCGGGCTCCCTGCATGGAGCTTGCTTCTCTCTCTGCCTGTCTCTGCCTCTCTCTCTCTGTCTCTGTGTGTGTGTGTGTGTGTGTGTGTGTGTCTCATGAATAAATAAATAAAATCTTTAAGAAAAAAAAAGGAATATAGTCTCTTTTGGCTGGCTTGTCACTCAGCATAATGTTTTGCTATTCACCTAAGTAGCTGCATATATGAATAGTTTGTCCCTTTATTATTTTTCAGCAGGGTTCCTTGTATAGATGCAGCAGTTTGTTCATACACACAACTACTGATGGATATTTTGGGTTTCCAGTTTTTTTGTTTTAAGATTTTATTTATTTATTCATGAGAAACACAGAGAGAGAGAGAGGCAGAGACACAGGCAGAGGGAGAAGCAGGCTCCATGCAGGGAGCCCAACGTGGGACTGGATCCCGGGTCCCCAGGATCACTCCCTGGGCTGAAGGCGGCACTAAACTGCTGAGCCACCCAGGCTGCCCTGGGTTTCCAGTTTTTGACTCTTAACAAATAATGCTCCTATGAACATTGCTGTACAAGTCTTCACATAGACATGTGTTTTCATTTCTGTGGGGTACCTAGAAGTGGAACAGCTGAGTTTTATGGTAGGTATGTATTTAACTTGTTAAGAAACTGCCAGACTTCTCCAGAGTAGCTAATTCTATGTTCCCAACAGCAGTACTAGAGCAGTATCAGAATTTACAGTTTCTCCACATCCTTGTCAACATTTGGGATGATCAGTCTTTTTAATTTTAGCTACCCTAATAGGTGTGTAGTGGTAACCTACTGCGGCTTTAATTTGAGTATTTCCCTGACAACTAATGATTTCCAGTGTATTGGCATGTGCTTATTGGGCTTTCATATAATATATTTTGTATAGTGTCTGTTAAAAATCCTTTGCGCATTTTTTAAAAAAGATTTTATTTATTTATTCAAGAGAGAGAGGCAGAGACACAGGCAGAGGGAACAGGCTCCACACATGGAGCCCAACGTGGGACTCGATCCCCGGTCTCCAGGATCACGCCCTGAGCAGAAGATGGCACTAAACCGTTGAGCCACCGGGACTGCCCCTTTGCCCATTTTTTAATTGGGCTATTTCTCTTAATATTGAGCTGTAAGACTTCTATATACTCTTGTTACAGTTTTTTTGTGATATTTTTGTTAATGTTTTGTCCCAGTCTGGCTTGCCTTTTTCATTTTCTTAATCATATTTGTCAAAGAGAAAAAGCTTTTATTTTTTCCTATGAAATTATTTTTTTAATAGTCTTTATTTAAGTGTAATTAGCATACAGTGTTACATTTTAGTTTCAGGTGTACGATATAATGATTGAACAATTCTGTACATTCCTTAGTGCTCATCAAGGTAAGTGTACTCCTAATCCCCTTTACCTATTTCACTCATTCTCTCTCCCGTCTCCCCTCTGGCAACCACCAGTTATTTTCTATATTTAAGAGTCTTTTTTTGTTGTCTTTCTTTTTCTTTATTCATTTATTTTGTTTCTTAAATTCCACATATGAGTAAAATCATAGGGTATTTGTCTTTCTGTGACTTAATTTCACTTAGCATAACACTCTCTAGGTGAAATGCCCTGAGTTAATTTGCATGATAGACCCCTTCCCTTCCCCCAAAGGAAAGTGACCTTGCCTGAAATAATCCCTTTTTTTTAATGACTTTCTTTTCCATACACCCTTCTGGCTGTCAAAGCCTTCCATTTTGTACAGTTCCTCAGAGTTCCTTTCTACTTACTAGATGTGATGTTGCTCAATCACATCTAGTGAGTAAAGTCAATTAGGTCTTCAAATCTACTCAGTTGAAAATGGTTTATAACAGGGTAAATAGAAGTGGTCTGAGAGCAAGAGGTAGAGCGTAAGTTGCTCATTTTGCTAGACGATACATTTGATTTTAAAACTAGGTGCAGGGACCCCTGGGTGGCTCAGCTTAGGTTAAGCATCTGCCTTCAGCTCAGTGTGTGATCCTGGAGTCCCTGGATCGAGTCCCAGATCAGGCTCCCTGCATGGAGCCTGCTTCTCCCTCTGCCTGTGTCTCTGCCTCTCTCTGTCTCTCATGAATAAATAAATAGCATCTTTAAAATAAGACTAGGTGCAAATATTACCTTAAAAGATTAAAGTGGATCTTTAAAATGCATATAAAAAGTCAGACAAATTGTTAATTTACTTGCTGAGGTGTATTCTCCTTTGCTCTGAAACTTCTCCCCACCCAGCCTGTGGTCAGGCCACCATGGATGCTATACAATCAAGACCCCTAATGAGCTGACCCAGCAGGCAGAAGTAGAGGAAGCGTCAGCATTTCAGGGTTTGTTTGGCCCTCTAGTTATCATAGCCAAGTTCTGAGGAGTTTTAATTAAGCTCAAATTGGGAATGAAGAACTGGGAGGGATTGAGAGAAGAAAACCCCATCCCTTGTCCCAGCTTGCCTTGTCATACATTACTGCTTACATAGCAATGATCAGCCATACTCAGCTACCACCAGGGAAATTATCATATGTAAATAAGAAACTCGGGATTACAAAAGGTCTTTGAATGTTCAAAGTGATTAGCGTTCAACTTAATCTTCAGGGATTAGTATTTATGCCAAGTTAATAACTGAAAGGATATTCTGTAAATGACTCATTTAGTCATAGCATACACTTACGGTTTTACACAAATAATCACTACAATTTATGGTGATTAAAGTATTAAGTTCACTTTCCACTTATGTTTGGAAGCAGCTGTTTCTCTCTGCGTCCCTCAGGTTTAATACAGCAAGACGTAGAATGGGTCATGTTGTTGTATCTGGGAATGCTACCCTGCCATTTTACCAGAGAAAGGCTCTTTCCATTATGCTGGTCTTGCAAGTACATCCCTTGTGCAGAGGAGCAATAATTTGGCCCAAATCCAGGACTCTTCTGACAGACCTAAAGATCTATGGGGAGTTTGACTATTATATTCGTCCACAGAACATTTACAGATTCCTAAATCAAGGTAACATTTTTAAAGGCACTATAAAGAATTTATGTTAATGGTGTTAGTGTAAATGAAAGGACTTAGAATCTTTTCTGAAATGAGGAATCAACAAATAGACATTCAGTTCGGTTTCCCCTCCCAGCATTTTGATGCATTCTTGCTCATCAACACCTTAAGTATATCTGTAACAGAAGAAATGAATTTGCCATAGTAGAAAATGGGGAGGGTAAATTAACAACACTGAGATTACAAGCATTTAGGATTGGCTCCAGGCCACCCTGTGTCCTTGGCGTGGAAACTGGCTAGGCCTCCTGACTCCCAACAGCAAGGTGGCATCTAGCCAGGCCCAGAACCAGTCTGCCTCCAAGGTCTTTTTCCTCCAGGAAATTACTGTTCCTTCACCAGTCAGCTATAACCCTCTCATTTTCAGACTCCAAGCAAAGCTCTTTTGATGACTGCACCTCCTTCCCCACAGCCAGGAGCAATTTAATGAATGCCAATCTAGGGGAAAACGGAAATGTACTTGTTACCATTACATCTGTAGATGGCATGCCTAGCTTGGAATTATAAATAATAGAAACTGGAGATTGTCATGTCAGTGAATAGTCTGACCTTGTCCTCACTAGTATGGTTCCTTTCTTTTTCTTTATATTAAAAAAAAAAATCACTAAAAAACAAGATGGCTATTCACCAAAGAAAACGTGAAATATTTCCAACAAAGGTGGTAAAGGAAATCTTTTAAGTAACAAATATTTAATACTTCTAAGCCCTCATTTGACTATTTTTAAGTATAAAATAAGACATTTTCCCCCAAAATAACCAAAGCACTGTGTCTCAGTAGGGGCAAATTTTATTCTTTCATTTTAATGAACCTGCCTCTTGTTCATACGTGGAACAGTCTGCTGAAACAGACTACTTTTGCATTGCGGACCAACCACCTCCGCATATGTCACTATGACAGGTTGTTATTTAAGGGAAATGGCAGGTTGTTCAGATCCTAAATGAAGTTCTAAGGAACAATTATAGCAATGTTTAAACATTTCAGGCAGCAAAACTGGCTCAGGTACTAGCTTGTTGAGGCAAGGAAAAATATAAAAGCTGATTTCCTGTATTTTTCGATTTATCAACCTACCCAAAGAGTACATGCTTTCTTTCTGTTCTTTTCAGATAGTCACTTATGGGGGTGCCTGGGTGGCTCAGTCGGTTAAGTGTCTGACTCTTGATTTCAGCTCAGGTCATGTTCTCAGAGTTGTGAAGTCAAGCCCGCGTCTGGCTCTGCACTGGGCATGGAGCCTGACTTAAGATTCTCTCTCTCCTTCTCCCTCTGCCCTCCTCCCCTCTCCTATCTCTCTCTCCCCCTCTAGAAAGAAAGAAAAAGAGAGAGAAAGAAAGAAAGAAAAAGTCACTTTTGTTAGCAGCATGTAGTTTTAACTGTGATAGTTGGCCTAGCTAATATTGGAAAAAGGAGACCCATCTAATGCTTCCTGAGAATAAACTAAAGTAGCTTTAAAACTAAAGTATCTCTCTTCAGTATTTTTCTCTAGTCTTTTGTCAGCCCCCAAATGGTTGACAATATTGGCAGGGCCTAGGCGGAAGCACAGCAGGAAACCTACCACCCCCCCCACCCCCCCCCCCGCAATCCTCTTAAAAGGAATGAGTAACCAAAGTTAAAGGTCATTTTGGTGCTAGTAAAGGTATGTGTTCATGAAAAGGACCCTGCTTCTTTGGTTCCTGGTTTCAGATCTGGTCATGTAGGCACAAAGGGGTTTTGCTTTCTATGCAAATTTTCTGTCTGCACGTATATTCTGTCCATGGGAATCTGCTCGCAACTCAATAAGCTGAGGGTTTCAGTGAGATTGGAATTTGTTTGTCATTGACTTATGAATTCACCTTCATTTCTTTCCCACAAGGGAGACAATTCAACTTCTTGAAGCTTTCCTTGGGTGCTTCAGATCAAAAACATTGGGGTGCAGAGAGATTTATGATTCATGATATATGTGGCTGCAGATGTACTCTGAAAAGCTGCTAGTTGCAATTTGTTCTCTTCTAGATGGTTATAGGCCAGTTCATTATGCTGTGCTCTTGTATTTTCCCTCCTTCTCACCTCATTTATTAGAGTCTGTCACTATTTACAGACTGGTTATTACAGAAGATCACTTTTAAAAAGAAAAGAATATTCTTGATTATCTAAAAACAATTATCTTTGCAGGCCTTCATTAGGTTGATTACATTATATATGTTATAAATCCCTATAAATACATTTTATGAAGCTTTATTCATCTGATACAACTACTTTTAAATTACTATAATTTAAAACATTTATTTCAAAAATGTAAATCACTTTTTTTGTAAACCAAGAAATTCATATTCTTGTTGCAGAATTGATTACAAAATACACAAATAGAAATCTCCTGTAATTCCCACTCTCCAACAGCAACCTGTGTCCCCATAGACCACCACACCTTCAATACCTGACTTCTCACTGTTCCTTCTCTGCTTCTCCCTCCTTCTTCAAACGTAGATTTTTTTTAAATCTTTTTTTTTTAATTTTTATTTATTTATGATAGTCACAGAGAGAGAGAGAGAGAGGCAGAGACACAGGCAGAGGGAGAAGCAGGCTCCATCCACCGGGAGCCTGACGTGGGATTCGATGCCGGGTCTCCAGGATGCGCCCTGGGCCAAAGGCAGGCGCTAAACCCCTGTGCCACCCAGGGATCCCCAAACGTAGATTTTTAAATTGCACAGTTATCTGTTCTCATCAAACATGCCAAACAATTCACAATTACATTTAAAAAGGTAATAATTTGTTAAGAGTATCCTTCCTATTTTCAATATTCATATGCATGTCATATTATGCATGCAGGCTTTTTGTTTGGTTTAACTTTTATTTTTTTTTTACCAAAACAGCATCATATATCTACTCTTCAGTGTCCTATTTTCATGTCACAGTAGATCACAGAATCAATCAAGATCAACATATATAGACTTAATTCAGTCCTTTAAAAAAAACTGCATAATTTACCATAATTTAATCTTTTCCCTATCAATAGACATTTTTGAGATTTAGGGTATATTTTTTTAATTAAAAAATATTTTGGGGGGATGCCTGGGTGTCTCAGCAGTTGAGCATCTGCCTTCAGCTCGGAGCATGATCCTGGAGTTCCGGAATCAAGTCCCACATCAGGCTTCCTCATGGAGCCTGCTTCTCCCTCTGCCTATGTCTCTGTCTCTCTCTTTCTATGTCTATCATGAGTAAATAAATAAAATCTTAAAAATATATTTTTTGGTTATAATGCAGTATTTAACTTCTTGGCCCTTATATCCTTCTATACAGGTGCTCTTAATCCTGTAGATTCCTCAAAATGGGAATGTTCTATCTAAGAACATGATTTCACTTTTCATAGACACTCCCAGAATGCTCTGGAATAAGTATAACAAAACAAGAAATAACAAGTATTGAGGATATGGAGAAAAAGGAACCCTTGTGCACAGTTAGTGAGAATGCAAACTGATACAGCTACTATGGAAAACAGTATGGAGGTTCCTTAAAAAATTAAAAATAGAATCCCCCTATAATTCAGTAATTTTACTACTGGGTATTTACCCAGAGAAAATGAAAACATTAATTCAAAAAGATAATATGCACCCTGTGTTTAATGCATCATTATTTGCAATAGCCAAGATACAGAAGCTACCTAAGTGTCCATTGATATGAATGGATAAAAAAGATGTGGGGGGGGGTGTGCATGTGTGTATATATATTCCATTATATATGTTATAAATGTTATAAATATATAATGGAACATTACTCAGCCATAAAAAAGAATGAAGTCTTGTCATTTGGAACAACATGGATGAATCTAGAGTGGCCAAACCCTGAAATGCTGACGCCTCCTCTACTTCTGTCTGCTGGGTCAGCTCATTAGGGGTCTTGATTGTATAGCACATCCATGATGGCCTGATCACAGGCTGGTGGGGAGAAGTTTCAGAGCAAGAGAGGAGAATACACCTCAGTAAGTAAATTAACAATTTGTCTGACTTTTTATATGCATTTTAAAGATCCATTTTGATTTTTTAAGGTGATATTTGCACCTAGTTTTAAAATCAATGTATCTTCTAGCAAAATGAGCAATTTATGCCCTGCCTCTTGCTCTCAGACCACTTCTTCTATTTACCCTGTTATAAACCATTTTCAACTGAGTAGATTTGAAGATCTAATTGGCTTTATTCAGCAATTCATGAATTGAGCAACATCACATCTAGAAGTAGAAAGGAGCTCTGAGGAACTGTACAAAATGGAAGGCTTTTATAGCCAGAAGGGGGTATGGGCAAGGAAGTCATTTTAAAAAGGAGGGGGGATTATTTCAGGCAAGGTCACTTTCCTTCTTTTCCCTCTTTTTTTTTTAAGGTTTATTTATCTATTTTAGAGCATGAGCCGTGGAAGGGGCATGGGGAGGAGAGAAATTCTCAAGCAGACTCCCTGACAAGCAGGGAGTCTGACTCAGGGCTCAATCCCAGGACCCTGAGATCATGACCTGAGTCAAAATCAAGAGTTGGATGCTCAGGTAACTGAGCATCCCAGGCACCCCAGCTGCTTTCCTTTGGGGGAAGAGCAGGAGTCTATCATGCTGATTAACTCACTAATGTTGATCAGGAAATTTCAGACAGATAGTTCCAAATGGCATCCCTGGGAGAGACTGAAACTTTGATTAGGTTAGGTATTAGATCTTAGTCTGCTGGAATGGGGATTAGCACAGGTGACTCCATTTGGGGCCTGTTGTTTCTTTTTAACTCCATACTTGTAAATAATATGTTTATACTGCTATTTATTTATGAATTTTGCATACCAAAATTTTGACTTCATATTATGGTAGTAGGATTTAACCAGTTACCTGTCCCATTTTCTCTACCCTTTCATCCCAATATAGTTAGATCACATTTTTAGATTAAACCAGTCCATATTGCATTATGACTATATAACTAGTGTTCACAGGTGAGCCAAGTGACATGACTATCATTATATGGTCTTTCTCTTAAAACCATTTGTTTCTCCTAGTACCTTTCTCATTTGTCTATAGATTTATCACCTTTTTTCGGCATTTTATGATTTTATTGACACAGATATGACATGCACAGAAGCTGTCTATTCATTTTCTTCACTAGAAGCCTGGCATTGGGATTGAGGACTGATGGCCAGCTGAGCTGTTCTTTCCCCAATGGCTTTAGGGTTCTTGGAGGGGACATTGTGAGCAGTCTCTGTACAGTAAGACTTTTGCAGATCGGCAGCATTTCAGGCTCCTTTACATCATGGACTAGGGAGTCCCAGAAGCCACTGGGCAACATGTGCTTGTTTTCTTATAGCTCCCATAACCAATGTTGGGCATCACGATCTGGCTCTTGAATCTTCTGCCTCTGGATTTCTGCCATTTGTGCTTGATTCTGATATATCACTCACTGGTGCTGGATGAACTTCTTGGTCCTCTTTAACAACTTTGGACTTCACCAGAGATCTGAAGGCAGCCATTATGCCAAGTAGGAGATGGCTGCCACCCCCGCAGGCAGTGCCAAGGAAGAGCTAGATTTATCACCTTTAAAAAAAATGCTCCAACAGATTTATCACCCACACCTATTAATTTTTCATATTCTCAAACACTGTTGTGGATCCATTTCTGGAGCCATCATTCTGCAGATATCCACTACAATTCCCTGAGCTCCCATACAGACTTGGTACTCTCAGGCCATTGCTGAGCTGTCATCCAGTGACTTACCTTTGCTGCTTTCTTGGGCCAGATCCATATTTCCTGGACTTCATGTCTTTCTTTTTTGTGGTTTACTCATTTTGCTAAAGTGTGTCATCCAGCAGCTTCTTCAGAAAAGGCACCAGTGTGGTAAACTTTTTTGATACATTACTTTGTCTGAACATATCTTTATTCTACTCTAGATGCCTAGTGACCCCTACACTTCTCCCAAGGTATACTCAGTTCTGTCATATGTTTGTCCCCTGAAGCCCGAGCACCACCACCTCAGAGGATCCTAAAATGGCCTTGCTTAACTGTTTTCTAGACCATTTTAGACTAAGAAAACTGATCTTTTCAGTTTTCAAGTCTCTTCCCTTTTATCATATAAGGAAATACGTGCCATATATATATATTTTTTTTAAGATTTTGTTCATTCATTAGAGACACACAGAGAGAGAGAGAGGCAGACACACAGGCAGAGGGAGAAGCAGGCTCCATGAAGGGAGCCCGATACGGGACTCAATCCAGGACTCCAGAGCCATGCCCTGAGCCACCCAGGCAACCCTATATGTTTATTTTAAATTATTCTATCCTTAGGCCTTTTCTGTCCAAGGACATAGATTGGGATGAGGAGAGGCAGAAGTCCTAAGTGAAAACTCAAATGCCTCAAAGTTGACTCTCCTTGGCCCCTAAGAGTTTGGCAGTATTACAAGACAAGCAACTTAGGGTAGTATGTTGGCAGCCAGAGTATTTTCTCTGGCTGCCATCTGTCCAGCTGTTAGTACCATGAGTTGTGGTGCAAGACTTATGTGCTCTCACACCTGACTCTGAAGAATAAGGATTGATCAGTTTTACAGAGAAGAATAAACTGTCTTTGAGAAAACCAATACCATTTTTTCCTAAAAGGAGCCAAAGCAATTTAATATTCTTCTGAAAAGGGAGAGGGAAGGGGCATCTGGGGTGCTCAAATTAAGGAAAAAGTGCTGGGGGGGGGATTTACATTAAACAAAAGATATATCTAAAAACTAGATTTCCAGCAGTCATTATCTTTACCACCTTCTGTCTTGCCTCTGGAGGCTAGAAACAAGAGATTTGCATTTCGAGCTTCTGTTACAGATTGGAGTGGCTGAATAACCTACATATTGTTAGTAGGGGGAAGACTGCTGGGAGGGCTCCTGAAAAAGCCTTTTTTCCAGACTAGCCTAAAAGGAAGCAGGCTTTTGCTCCCATCTGTCCTTCCTGCTTAAGACCCCTCCACTAGTACGTGGAACCTTCATATGATGATGGTGACAAAAAGCCCACAGGTAAGGGTGATGGGGCAAAGGATGGGAATGACCTTGACAAGCTGCCCCACCCACCCTGAAATCACAATTTCCAGACTTCTTATTAATAACCAGTAAGTGTTCCTACACAGAAAGCCAAGCAACTTGGATTTTCAGCCACTTGCAGCAGATAGCTTACCTAATTGATAGAACCAGTCAAGGAGAGCCTTTTCCTACTATCACATCCCTGTCATGACGCTCCATGTGACTTGACTCAACCCTGTCCAGACACTGAGAGTGTGGGCCACTCAGAAACATAACGTTCCCTTTACTACTCATCTGGCTGAGCTTATGCCCTCACAGGATGACAGCTTCCCTTTAGGGCTGGGTCCTACCTTGATCTTGCCCATTGTACGCCCTAATTCCATTAATATCATCATCAAATATGTTAGCAGGTGATCTAACTCAGATTGTGCAATTCCCTGGCTATCTGACATCCAAATATGGTCTGTTCCCAGATGTCCTATTTTGTAGCCCATGATACCCTGCTAGAACTTTCAAAGGTCAGCTACTTACCTGAATGGCCAGTTACCTTCACTGATCACCTTCCTCTCTGGGCACCAAGCTCTACCTACCTGATTGAACCACCTTTCTGACCTTCACTGGAGTTTGCTGATCCTTCCTCTCCCAATCCTTGCCCAAGGGGGTGTCTGGTTCCATGTCCTGCCCCTGAGTATCACATGTGCCAAGTAGATGACATCTAGGCCATCTACACATCCTCCGCATGGTGGCTACTTTGCATTTTAATCATTGATTCTGTTACCCATGGTATTGAAGTTATGAACTACTTCTACTTTTTGAGGCAAGCAGCAGATAAACGCTCACTAAAGTTTATTCAGAAAGTTGATAGAGTCAAAATGTAGCAATGGCTCAGTCACGTTGATTTTGCTCAAAGAAAAAAAGTCATTTTTCTTTAGCTAAGCAAAGAAGTATTTTCCATTTCAGAGTTTTCCTCACACTGTCTTAGATTTTAGCTTTTTCTTATCAGTAAAGTCTTTAATACGAAAATTAAGTTAAAGCTATGTTGTCAGGAATGTTATTTCTTTTTCTTTTGGTAGGGGATGATCTTTCAGTCCAGGCACTGAAAAGAACTTTTTTTTTTATCAGTTTGATAAATAGGAGGGTACCATGACAACCAGACCAAAGTCCTTAGGCTGTTGTGGCTTCAGGAAGATGTGTTTTGCCGTTGGGTATATTGCTGGATGTATTGCTATGCAGGCGGCAGCAGTCTTCCCAAGCCAGCTGTCTGCAGCCTGTCATCACTCTACATAAAGGAGAAAGGTGCAGGTGGCATTGTGGGGACAGGAGTCCCAGCTGCTTTAGCACGCACAGCAACTCCCCGTTTCCCCTTCCTCAGAAGGTATTTGTGGCTGTTGCCAACTCCAGCCACTGCTCTGAGAGTATAAATATTAACTTGTCCAGTGTTCACAAAAGCTCTAAGGTAGGTACCATTATCATCTCCAGTTTACAAAGAAGAGCACAAAAGCATGGGTATGGGGAATAATCTGCTTGAGGTTACCCTGCTAGTACATGGCGGAGGTGGCATTCAGTATAAGCTGCTTGGGCTCCAACACTATGCTGAAGCCTAAACATCTCTCCGGGTAATAATATGTGAATGTCTTCGGGAAATGGATAATGTCCTGAATAACAATGAAATGAATATATTTTTAAAAATGGGTCTTCAAGAGTAAAAACTTGACCAGTACTTGCAACTCAAGGGTTAAATGGCCATTAGAACAATAGGTCTTTATTTATTAATCATTTATGAATTGCTAGTCTCCAGATTAAAGAGCTAGAAGTGTCATGAAAAAGGAAGGAAAATAACCTACTGAAAAGTATTGTTGGCATTATGAACAAAAGGAACAGTGAGAGGGTCGTTCACCATGAGAAGACGGCAGAACTAAAATGTGATTAATATTGTCAAAGGATGGAGACACTGAAAGGTGGAAAGAGCCAAGCATTTCAATAAGGGACAGTATCTGTGGGAGGGTGGAATGGAGATCTTCAGTGAAAAAAGAAATGATGTGGGTTGTTTTTTTTTAAGATTTTATTTATTTATTGAGAGAGAGAGCACAAGCATGGGGAGAGGCAGAGGGAGAGGGAGAAGCAGACTCTCTGCTGAGCAGGGAGCCAGACATGGAGCTCGATCCCAGGACCCTGGGATCATGACCTGAGCCAAAGGCAGACGCTCAACCAACTGAGTTACTCAGACGCCCTGATTTGTTTGTTTTTTTAAGATTTTATTTATTTATTCATGAGAGAGAGAGAGAGAGAGAGGCAGACAGCAGAAGAAAAAGTAGGTTCCCCCCAAGGAGCCCAATGTGGGACTTGATCTTGGGCCCTACAATCATGCCCTCAGCCAAAGGCAGGCACTCAACTACTGCGCCACCTAGGCGTCCCAAAAGAAATTATGTTAACCAAGAACTCAAAGCAGATTTCAAAGAAAGGCACCTTGAGTTCTGACTCTCTTAAAGGAATTCATCTACCACAGTGTATAATGCAAGGCAGCAGGACAAAGGAATTCCTGCCTGGAGGCATTTATGGGTTAATGGGAAAAACCAAGGGGGTAAAACAGCAAAGGCCACCCAATCCCTCCAGAGTGCTGGAGGGAGCTCCTAAGGGGAGCCCTATAGGAGCCTGGGACCAGGGCCACATCAGCCTTAGCTGCATGTCACAGGTTGAAGAGAAGTTGGCCAGGCAAATATTATGTGGAAATGTTTCAGGATAGGAGCACAATGTCCAGTGGCCTGGAGTGAAAGAGACTGCGGTACCTCTTGAACTACTCCTGAGTACTGAGTGCCTGCCATTCCTTATGGCTGGAGCAGAGGCTAAGAGGTGAGGAAATTGACGTGAGCCAGGGGAACTGGGAGGGGACAAAGTCATGATGACAGGTGTGACCCTGGAGGATATGAACCAAATTGGCTGTCTCAGGGACTTTAGTCTAACTCACTGTTGTGCATTGCATTCTTCCTGCATTCCTGCTCTGCTCTCTTTCCTCTGCCATCCATTCCTGCAGAATTCAAAAGTGATAATGTTGGGACGCCTGGGTGGCTCAGCGGTTGAGCATCTGCCTTCAGCTCAGGGCATGATGCCAGGATCCAGGAGCAAGTCCCATATCAGACTCCCTGCAGGGAGCCGGCATCTCCCTCTGCCTATGTCTCTGCCTCTCTCTCTGTGTCTCTCATAAATAAATAAATAAATCTTTAAAACAAAACAAAAGTGATAACCTGTAGGCTATTATGACTGTCCCTGGCTGAAAACTCTTCAGATTTCCCATGGCATTTGCGATAAAATCTGAGATACTTTACATGCCTACAAATCCTTACCTCATCCTGCCACTGCCTTCTTCAACTTCATCCACAGCCACTTCTTGTCAATGGCATGTTCTCAACAACCTACTCCTAGCCAACTCTCGCTAACCTTTAGGTTCCAGCTTAAACTGTGCTTCCTCAGAGAATCCTTGCTTGATCTCATTTTAAAATAGGCTCCTTTGCTATGCCTTTTGGGGTTTTTTTTAGATGAAATTCACATAACAGAAAATTAATAATTTTTAAGTACACAGTTCAGTGGCATTTACATTCACAATGTTGCACAACCATCACCTCTAGTTTCTTTTTTTTTTTTTTCCACCTCTAGTTTCAAAATCTTCATCATCCCACAAGGAAATCCTGAACCCATCAGTTACTCCCTATTCTTCCCTCCTGACTGCAGGCAACTGTTTTCTGACTATCCATTTATCTATTCTAGATATTTCACATAAAAAGAATTGTATGATATGTAACATTTTGTGCCTTGCTTCCGTTCAGCTCCTTTGTATGACTAAATAACTTTCTACTGCATAGATATCACCAAGTTTCATTTCTCCATTCCTCCACTGATGAATGTCTGAGTTGTTTCTGTCTTTTGGCTATTGTGATTAATGCTGCTATGAACAGTTGTGTACAGGTATTTGAGTACCTGTTTTCAATTCCTTTGGATATATATCTAATGAGTGGAGTTGCTGGTCATGTGGTAATTTTGTGTTTAACTTTTCTTTTTTAATTTTATTTATTCATGAGCGACAGAGAGAGAGAGAGAGAGAGAGAGAGAGAGAGGCAGAGACACAGGCAGAGGGAGAAGCAGGCTCCCCATAGGGAGCCTGATGTGGGACTCGATCCCACAACCCTGAGATCATGCCCTGAGCCAAAGGCAGACACTCAAACACTGTGCCACTCTGGTGCTCCTATGCTTAACTTTTTGAGAAACTGTCAAACTGTTTTCCACAGTGGCTGTGTGCTTTTTTTTTTTTAAGACGCTGTTTATCTCTCTGTGTCTTTTTCTTACCTACCTTACAAATTCTGTAAATGTCCTGACCACATCTGATTTATGTATTGTTGTGTCCCCAAAGGCTTGCAAAGTACGCACTCAAAAGATATTTGTTGGCTGAACAAGGAAATGCATGAATGTGACAAAACCACTCAGGATGCAGGTAATGGATGGATGAGAGGGATCAGATGTGTGACAGAAAGCAGCTGGAGCTGGCAGCATAATCAGGAGCCTGTCTGGACCCACAGACCAGATGAGAGACCTTCCTCCAAGTTGTCATCACTGCCAGAGCACAGCCCAGCACACTGCATTATACTTGTCTGTCACCAACAACCTCATTTGTTGGTGAGTTCTTTAGGACAGCCATCACCACGTTTTTCTCCATTGCCAATTAGATACACAGTAGATTCTCAACCAGTGTTTGATAAATGAATGGATGAATATGAATGGAGAAGCAAATAGTAACTATATGATCTTAGGCAAGATACTTAAAGTCTTAGTTTCAATGGTTAAATGGAGACAGTGATGGTCTCTGCCTCATAGGATTCCTGTGAAGAGTAAAAGAAATGAAGCCATTAAGATTCTTGGCACCAGGCTGCCCGTGGCAGGCATGCACTAATGGCATCATGCACTCTTTATGACTGCAGGCATAATTAGAACAAATGAGCTTAAGGTAAAGAAAGAAGATTTCAGCCTAAAAGAACAATATCCTAACATAGACATTAGGAGAGCAGGACCACATCCATATTGTTCCTTTGGCATCTCCAGTGCTGGACACAGAGCCAAGACACACTATTGACTGAATGTGTAGTATGAGACTGAACAAAGGTGGTGTGGGCAACCTGGGGGGTGGAGAGCTACTCATCACTGGAAGTAATCAGGCAAACACTGAATGTCCACCTGTCGGAGATACTAGAGAGGGGAACCTGCTTTGGTAGGACAACAAAGGAGTCGGCCACAGAGATCCCTTGCAATTCCGGGATAATTTGTGTTCTTTGCTTATCCTTGTGAGACAGCAAACTCCTCCAAGGCACAAACTGGGAACGAAGTAATACAAGTACATCTCTAAAGGTAAGGGTTTTTTTTTTTTTTTTAATTTATGATAGTCACACACAGAGAGAGAGAGAGGCAGAGACATAGGCAGAGGGAGAAGCAGGCTCCATGCACCGGAAGCCCGACGTGGGATTCGATCCCGGGTCTCCAGGATCGCGCCCTGGGCCAAAGGCAGGCGCCAAACCGCTGCACCACTCAGGGATCCCAGGTAAGGGTTATTGAACACAGTACTTGTATCATCTTTCATGGGGAAAGGGAAGCATTTTAAATGCTTCAAAACTGAAGCTGATGAAAGTGAAATTTGGAATTTTCTTGAGAATCTGAGTTTAAGGATGAAGGAAAGCTTCATAGAAAGCTAGGAGCCCGATACTGAAAAAGATATCTGTACTTGCATGTTCATTGCATCACATCATTATTCACAATAACCAAAGCATGGAGACAACCTAAATGTGGACAAATGAATGGATAAAGAAAATAGGGGGGTGGAGGAGTGTATATGTAAAACAGAATATTATTCAGCCTTGAAAAAGAAGGAAATTACCATTTGCAACAACATGGATGAACCTGAAGGACATTATGCTAAGTAGAATAAGCAAGACACTGACCAATACTTCATGATCTCACTTGTATGTGGAATCTAAAATAGTCAAACTCATAGAAGCAGAAAGTAGGACTGTGGTTGCCAGCACCTTAGGAGAAATGGAGGAAATGAGGAGAGTTGGGTTAAAGGGTACATCTCTCAGGTACTTAAAATTTACTAAGAGGGTAGATCTTAAAAGTTCTCACCACACCAATAAAAGAAGATGACAACTATGTGGTGGTAAATATCTTAATTAGCTTGATTGTGCTAATCATTTCACAATATACACATGTATCAAAACCTCAAGTTTTATTCCTTAAATATATACAATTTTTTTTATCTTTCAATTATACTCAAAAAAGTTGGGGAAAAAAGCCAGGAGCCTAAGATTCTTAGATAATTGTGTTTTGCTTAATATGCTTTTCTTTAGCAATTGCAGAAACTTTTGTATTTTCCAATTGGAAAATTCTAAGTACTATTCTCATTGTGGTAAAATACATATAACGTGAAGTTTACCATTTTAACCATTTTACCACTTTTAAGCCTACAGTCAGTAGCATTAAGTACATTCACATTGTTAAACTTACCACCATAAAAAAAAAAAAAAACTTACCACCATCCAGCTCCAGAACTTTTTCATCAACCCAACCTAAATATTTTTAAATACTAATATTTTACCTAAGAAATCTGTTTAGAATTTGAAGGTAAACTGTTGATTAGCAATTAGCTTTTTAAAAAAAAAAAACAATAGAATTTTATTTTTCCACTATTTTCACATGAAGTTGCTTTCATATGAAATAAAGTAGCCAAATTTCTTGAGTACTTTTGAGAGATTTTCTATATATATAAATTGATTTAAATGTCATTTGTTTGAGGGTTCACAAAGATTAAAAACCATATAGATTTCATGCATACCAATCACTGTGGTCAATAAAAACTTTAAAAACCTTTTATTCCAAGAGTCAATAAATGAAGGTTTTACAAGCATAGATGCTAGTGGGAAAATGAAAATCACCAGCCTCTGGTAATTTGGTTGCTTGCTTTATTTGCACCTATTTGAACTACAGTTGCTTTCACAGCAGGGATATAATAACTCCACCTGCCCACATCAGAATCTCATAGATAAGGCATGAAATCTATTAACAATAAGTCATTTTTGACAGCAGACTGTTTCCTCTTCAGCTGACCTCACATGGCATCTCCAAGCAGCTCTGTGTGCTGGGCTCCACTGCCTTGGATCAGTGCAGAGGTGGGACTGGACCTCACACATCACTCCATCACCTGGGGGGCTCCAACAGCCCACAACAGTTCCTGGCAAAAGTGCACAGCAGGCCCAATCAGACCGATTATAATCAGCCTCATATTGTTTTATTTTACTTCCTCCATTTGATCAAAACAGAATCACCAAATTCAAAAGACTCCTGAGCAGCAAAGGTGAATGAAACAAACAGCTAATATCAGACACCATTTCAAAAGCAACTGCCTGGATAAGCCTGTAATAGAATTTCCCACTTTACAACTCTGAAGATGAAGAAGGCAAGTTACCATGGAAACAAATACTCTCTTTAAAGAGAGACAGGCTCCTCTCTTAGTCTGAGCTCTTTCCAGAAGGGAGGAGGGGAGAGAGGAGGGAAAGGCAGGCCAAGGATCTTCAACGAGAACAATGAAGTTTTCTTCTCATTATTGAAATCTTACCTATGAAATTTACTTGGAGGGTCAGTCAGCTCAAGACTATTTCATTTTCTTGGCTGTACTATTAAAAAAAATCCTCAAAAAAATCCTCGGGTTAGATATTTTAAGATACATAAGCAAAATGACATTTTATTGATAGTTTCCTTACATTTTTTTCTTTATTCAATTAGTGACACATGTTGGTGACAAGTGGAAATTGGCAATACATGACACAAAAGGCAAAGAGGCTTCCCTTTTCCTGGTTCCCTTATTCCCCACACAGACTCTAAGGTAACACTCTTATTTGGCCATTTTTCTCTGCCTCTGCCTTGTTCATGTATAAATACATTTAAAAGATTATATACAAACAAAAGGCCCAAATAACCCATTAAAAATGGACAAAGAGCTTAAATATTTATTTCTCCAAAGAAAATATACAAATGACAAGTACATGAAAAGGTGCTCCAACAATATTAATAATTAGGAAAATGAAAATGAGTAATCATAATGAGATATACCACTTTATACCTGTTAGGATGGCTGTTATATATAAAAAAATTACAAAATAAGTATTGATGTGGAGATATTGGAACACTTATGCACTGTTGGTGGGAATGTAAAATGGTACAGTCACTATGAAAAAGAGTATGATACTTCCTCAGAAAACTAACAACAACAACAAAAATTAGCAGCAATTACCGTATGATCCCCAGATTCCACTTCTGTGTATGTACCCCAAAGAATTGAAAACAGGAATTTGAATAGATATTTGCACACTTATGTTCTTAGCAACATTATTTACAATCACATTATTATTTTTTTTTAATTGAAATGTACCTGACAGTGTTACCTTAGTTTCAGGTGTACATCATAGTCATTCAACAAGTCCATATTACACTACAATGGCATTATTTACAATAGGTAGAAGCAACCCAAGTGTCCACTGACAGATGAATAGGTAAACAAAACATACCCCTGAAAAGGAAGAAAATGCTGGGGATCCCTGGGTGGCTTAGCGGTTTGGCGCCTGCCTTTGGCCCAGGGCGCAATCCTGGAGTCCCGGGCTGGAGTCCCGCGTCGGGCTCCCAGCATGGAGCCTGCTTCTCCCTCCTGTGTCTCTGCCTCTCTCTCTCTCTCTCTCTCTCTCTCTCTCTCTCTATGTCTATCAGAAATAAATAAATAAATGAATCTTAAAAAAAAAAGGAAGGAAATGCTGACACATGCTACAGTATGGTTGAACCTATAAGAAATTATTCTAAGTGATGTGAGTCAGTCATAAGAGGACCAGTATTATATGATTCCACTTATGGGTGGTGCCCAGAATAGTTAAATTAATAGAGACAGAATGTAAAAAGGTGCTGTTAGGGGCTGAGGGGAGGTGGGAGTGGAAGTTAGTGTTAACTGAGTACAGTTCCAGTTTGGGAAGATGGAAAAAATTTTGGAGATGGATGGTGGTAATGATTGTAATGCAATGTGAATATATTTAATGCCATAAAACTATACTTTTAAAAATGGTTAAAATGGTTCAATCAATACAGTCCTGTAAATTTATTTTCTCTTTTTTATGATTTTTCTTAACACTTCCTTTCTCTAGCTTAATTTTTATAAGAATTTTTTATAAGAATACAGTATATTATATATATATATAAAACATAAAAAGTATGTGTTAATCAACTGTGTTATTGGTAAGACTTCTGATCATCAGTAGGCTATTAATAGCTAAGTAGTTAAGTTTTGAGGGAGGCAAAAATTATATATGGATTTTCAATTGTGTAGCTGGTGAGGTCGCATCCCTAACTCCCTGCATTGTTCAAAAGGTCAACCGTATAGATGTTTTATAGGGAGAGATATGGGAATACAGAAATTTCATTTTTGCTCTTGATTGATTACTTTTCCTAAAAAAAAGAATTATACTACACACGTATTCTTTATGTAACAAACCCCAAACCTTAATAATATAAAGTGGTCATTTAATTGTGCTTAGATTTAGGGATGCTATGAATATCAGGAATTTAACCCATGCACAGAAGGGACAGCCATCTCTTCTCCATGGTATCTGAGGCCTCTGGAAAGAGTCAAAGCCTAAAGATTGGATCATCTGGAGGCTTCTTCACTTACATATCTGGCAGTTGATATTGGGTCCTCATTTGGATTGTCATCCAAAGCATCTACATGGGGACTCTCTATGTGGGTTGCTTCCTTGAACTTCATCATAACATGGCTACTGAATTCAAGGGGTGGTATCTATCCCAAGAAAACAGAGTAAGTATATAATATTTTTTTTTTTATTTTTTTAAGATTTTATTTCTTTATTCATGAGAGACACACAGAGAGAGAGAGGCAGAGACACAGGCAGAGGGAGAAGCAGACTCCATGCAGGGAGCCCGATGGGGTACTCAGACCCCAGAATCACACCCTGGGCTGAAGGCAGGCGCTAAACCACTGAGCCACTCAGGGATCCCCTATATGATATTTTTATAATCTAGCTTCAAATGTCACATGACATCCCTTACTATACTCAGTTGGTTGAGGACATTACAAAAATCTGGCCAGGTTCAAGGGGAACTGCTCAGTGGGAGAAATGTTAGGTCCTTTGAAAGAGGAGTCTGTGGAGGGACAGTGTTGTTGTGGCCATCTTTGAAAAATACAGTCTGCCACAACACATTCATTAGTTTGCAACTTGCTTTTACAGCATTTCCGTGGCATCTCTAAAAGTCCCTAAAGATGTAATTCTTCAATTTTTCTCACTTATTTATAATTACAAAATTACTTTAAATCCTAAAAGTAATATAAATATAGAACTTGGAAAACATGACAGAAAAACCTATCCACAATCCCCCTCCTTCAACCAATCACTGTTACTATTTTTTCATCTTTTTTACTCCATAGTTTTCTTATAATGTACACTGAGTTTTGTGTTCTTTTTTATTTTCCCTTAGCATATAAGCCCCCAAATTCACATCCCCAAAATAAGTTATCTTCTTTATTTTTCTTGTGCTCAGCTCAAAACTTTAGCTTAGCCTAATCCTACCTCGAACTCCCTAGACAAATCACACCAGAGTTTCAAGTCCTCCATCTTTTTTAATGAACATAAAGCAGAGACATAACACACTGACTCTGGAAAAGTAATGGCATGAGTGAGCTGTGCTTCTGGCCACAGTTATAAAAGGATCAAGCCGGTGACTGGCCAGGTGTAGAATGCCAGCATGCAAGCTTTCACTCACTTTCCTGCTACAAAAACTTGGCTTTGGGATTTCGACAAATACATGGAGCTAGTATATTAAAGACTGGCAAACCCGTATCTCCCAAACACTGCTCCAAACTATCACTCGTTGTCACTGGCCTGCTGTGAAATGAGAAAAAAAAAATAATGAAAAGGTGATGAGTGTTTCATAAAGTTAAATGTATTTAATTTTTTAAAAGCTAGACTTTCTTCTGGGATCATTTTTTTTATTTTTTTATTTTTTATTTATTTTTTATTTTTTGGGGGGGATCATTTTTTTAATGTCAACATTTATTTTCTTTTATGACATAATTCTGATCATAGATTTTCTTTTAAAAAAAAGATTTTATTTATTTCTGAGAATACACAGAGAGGAGAGAGAGAAGCAGAGACACAGGCAGAGGGAGAAGCAGGCGCCATGCAAGGAGCCTGATGTGGGACTCGATCCCGGGTCTCCAGGATCAGGCCCTGGACCGAAGGCGGCGCTAAACCGCTTGAACCACCTGGGCTGCCCTGATCATAGATTTTCCTAGCATTTCTTTCTTTCTTTTTTTTTTTAGCATTTCTAATGAGCAAAACAAATCTGGCAATTCTAAACTTAGTCGTCCTTAACCTTAGTTTCAACAATTTTACTGATCTGTGTTGTCCCAAAGTCTAGGAAACACTGATCTAGCCCCGACTGCCTCCTTACAAAGAACCTTATGTTTTGGCATATAATGTCTGTCAAAAGGTATGACATGCTGAACTAGGGGGAAAAGACTGACATGAGAGGAGGATCCAGAAAGCTGAATCCTGCCTGTGACAGTCCAGTTGTATGCATCAAGTGGGTCACTTATGCTCAGAGTCTCTTATCTCAGCCATCAAATCCTGTCAATTCTTCCATGTTCTCCCCACAGTGCATGGAGTGGTGAAAGGCTTAATTGTGGTAAGTGCAGAATGCTGTGTCAGTGCTGAGTATGTTATTGTGCTGCGTCCTGCCCTCCTCAGAGCTCTCCCTCACAAAGGCAGCTCAGCAGGTCCTGCAGTAGCAGGTGTAAAAGTATGAGGAGGGATGCTCGAACATACCAAGTATTTCCCTGGGAGTTCTTAATTTCAATGAGAAGAATATTCTCTAATTAAAATGCCGCTGCAGAATTTTTTTAAAAAACAAATTGCCATCTAATTTCCCTTTGATCTGCTTTTTCCACTTGGGTTGCAAGGTTTTACAGAATTTTCCCCAAACGCTTTGAGTCTGCAGTAATTTTATTTCACTCTGATTAAACTTCAAAGGACAAAATGCCAAGCTGCTACAACAATCCTTTTACCACTTCACTTATGCAATAAGCATTTTCAGGGCATCTGCAATGTACATGACGTTGTGTTAGGTGTTGGAGATAGTGTGCTCACTGGGTTCAGTGTTTCCAGGACATGATCAAACCATAAACAGTTGACAATAGAGACGTCATAACATAGCTATTGTATAAAGGGCCTTTTGAGAGCAAAATGGCGGCACTGGCTGAACTGGCACTTTTTATTTTTAAAGATTTTATTTTTAAGTAATCTCTATACCTAATGTGGGGCTCTAACTCACAACCCCAGGACCAAGAGTTGAGTGCTCCTCCAGCAACTGAGCCAGCCAGGCACCCCTGAGCTGACACTTTATTTTTTTTTTAATTTTTATTTTTATTTATTTATGATAGTTACAGAGAGAGAGAGAGAGAGATGCAGAGACATAGGCAGAGGGAGAAGCAGGCTCCATGCACCGGGAGCCTGACGTGGGATCCAATCCTGTGTCTCCAGGATCGCACCCCGGGCCAAAGGCAGGCGCCAAACCGCTGCGCCACCCAGGGATCCCTGAGCTGACACTTTAAATGAAACTTAAAGGAAGACTAAAATTCAGAAAAATGAGGGCATGAAACCATCCCAGGCAGAAAGAACTGCACAAGCTCAGGTCCAGGAGTAGGAAATGGCATGGCCCCCGGTGTGTGTGTATGCATGTGTATGATGTATGTTCATGTACATGTATGCATCCGTGTATGTGTGCCTGCCTCTTTGTGTGTGATTGAGTTTCCAAGACCCATAAAAAATCCAGGGTGCTGCTAGCTTGCTTCAGATCAACATGCTTGTCCCCATTGCCTTTCTGTTAGGTCTCCCAGACCATACCTACTTCAGCCCTTTCCTATCATGGAGGGATTCAAAGGTTTGCTTTAGATAACCTAGAAAGAAGACAAAACTGACTCCTACACAGATCAATTTGACTTTAATGGATGTTTTGAACACACTTATTGGAGGCTCTGTGGAAACCAGTGCTCACCCTTGGAATGAAGAACCTAAGGTCTCCTGCAGAAATGATGTGTGGGGCCTTTGTCTTCTGGTGGCCCATCCAGGACTTCTCAAGGCTTGATGTCCCTATGAATCACTGGAGATCTTGTTAAGATGCAGATTCTGGTTCAGTGGCCTAGGATTCTGCATTTGTAACAAGCTCCCAGGTGATGCCAATGCTGCCATCCACGGAACACTTCTGAGTAGCAAGATTCAATGCACTTGTCACAGTCTTGATCACTTGCCAACCCAGACAGACCATAGGGGATTCACTACCTTTGAGTCACTAGTCAATGGTACAGAGTCTGCCAGAGAACCGTGTTTGGATCCTCCACACACCTGGGACACAGGGTCCCTTCCAGCCGGAGTCCAGGCCCTCAGGTTTGGCTCCACACTCCTAGAAGTGAAGGAGGATAGTGGGGAAGAAAGAGGTAGAAATGGTGGTTTGGGGCTGACACGTGCTTAGACATGGGCCCAGATACCTCGTGTGACAAGGATTAAGTGAGATACTAACGGGCACAAAAAAAGGGACCAAGAGCTCAGGCAAGGGCCCAGGCGGAGCCTCAGAGTCAGGGTGCTTAGCACTAACTATGTACCAGGGACTGAATTTATGCTTTACACAGAAGTCACATTTCATCTTCATCCAAAGTCTTTGCAAAACAGACTATAAATCCCTGCTAACAAATGAGGAGCTTGAAGTGCAGAACAATTCAGTAAATCACCCAGCGTCGCAGCAGACACACAGTAGAGCCACAGTCACATCCAAGTCTGCATGATCTGAAAGCCCAAGACTTTCCGGTACCACACACTGTCCACTGTCCTTTATAATGAGGAATGATAGCCAGGCTCTGGGCCTGTGCCTGAGGTGTCCTAGGGTAGGGACTCTTGATACTTGAATCCAAAGCAAGTAATGTCAGCCACAAATAAAGGAAGCACTAGGCCACGAGGAAGTGGGTCAGGAGAAGCTGTCATCTGAAGGACACCTGGTACCTGGAACTGGACTACTCTTGGAAAAAGAGTCCTGGCCCTCTTGGTCCTGAAGTTCACCTGCCTCCATGTAGACCAGCCAAGGGTAAGAACTCTCATGGTCTGAGCATGTGCCCAGGTAGACAAACTGGTTGGTGGGCATCTTAAAGCCATCTTCAACAGAAACTTTGGCAGAAATGGAATATCTCCCTGAGAAAAAAAGGAGACAGAGCACTAAATGGGAAAACTATATAATATGACAAAGTGCCTTGAACATAGTAAGCAATCAGTGATTGGGAGCTGTATTACTATTATTGTTGTTGTCATGGGGTGCTATGCCTGTGCCTTGCTAGAGAACCAGCCAGCAACATTCTTGGAACATTCCCAGGCATAATTCAATATAAAATATTCTCAGGAAACCAAAGCCTAAATGAGTCCAGCAAAGTGGCCAAACAAACCACCGGAACCTTCATAAAGTACTCTGGAGGAGCATGTGCCTCACCACGTCGTGCATCACTAACATGCAGAAATCAGGATGCCTTTGACACTTGGTTGCTGCTTATGCCCGCTTGTTCCTCCTCCATCTCGCAGTTCAAAAGTTGTGTTTCTAGATGCCAGGAGCCTTCCTATACAAAGAGCCTCAGACTGGAGTTGGAAGACCCTCTCTGCTCCTCATTGCCACGTTCAGTCTCCTCACGTGTAAAATGGAACCAGCCCCCTCCCCCTCATACTTTCTACCTTCGGACCAAGTGGGAGGAAATCTGTGAAAGGAGCTAAAAAAAACCTGCGTGAGCCCTCCACATACAGAAGCAATGACATTAGTCCACAGATGTCTTGCCATTCTATTTTAATTTGGGAACTTATTCTTTATTAAAATCTTATTACTATACCCTCTGAGTTTCCTCTAAACTGCCTCAGATCATTTGCGGAACCAGAAAGCATTTACTTGCATACATATGTCCATACAATAAAAGTCTACGTGGAACCTAAAAGCAAAATTACGCATATAGATCTAAATATACCTATAGGTATTAATAGATACATATATGTGTGCATACAGACACATATATTTCTTTTTTTTAAGATTTTTTTTAATTTTTATTTACTTATGATAGTCACAGAGAGAGAGAGAGGCAGAGAAATAGGCAGAGGGAGAAGCAGGCTCCATGCACCGGGAGCCTGATGTGGGATTTGATCCCAGGTCTCCAGGATTGTGCCCTGGGCCAAAGGCAGGCGCTAAACCGCTGCACCACCCAGGGATCCCCAGACACATATATTTCTATATCTAGATATAGATATATAGTTTCTCCTCTGTACTCAACTCAGAGGACCATTTGTTAAAGCAGGTGAGACATTTGCACAATTAGTCTAGAAGATTATTATTTAAAAACAGAAATTAAAAAAAAACAGAAATAGCTTGAAGCTGATGTCTGGAAATCATTTCTTGCTGCAACTCCAATGAAGGAAGCTGTCTAATTCTTGGAAATTTAGACATTCTGCTAGTAATTTAGCACAAAAGTGGGCCTGGCTCAACCTGCTCTTCACATTTTGGTAATTTAAAAGGACATAACGGAATTTTATTTTAATGGTAATTGCAAACTCATGCAGAAAATGTAAATGCACATTTCATGATTAGCTTACAGCATAAACTATGGCTTCTATTAATGTATTCCAATTTGTAATTCTTTTCACAGTATGAGATTTGAAAGCTGTGATTAAAATTAATTAGGTTAAGTAAAGTTTATCCCCCCTGAGCACTGCTATTGGGAAAAAGCAAGAGGAAAATGCGAACTACATCTGGCTCTGCAGGAAGCTGTGTCTTCACAAGAAGTCTGCTGACTTCTTTTCTCCCCACAGAGGTTGCATGCTGCTTATTTGGCATATCTCAAGCACCATGTATCTCCTCAAGGAGCTAATTGAACCATTAAACTATTCTTCGCTGGCTCACAAAAACCACATAGACTGTGACTACATCATCTTCAAATAAGGGTATTAGGTAGATCCATCAATTGTTTAAACACAATAAATCTAGGGGGGGAAACACATACATCTGGTGAACCTAAGGTAATGATGGCCACCCAGAATTCAGTACCGTAATTGCTATGAAAGAGGTGCCAAATGAAAGAACAACAATAAGGATAATGACAGACACTTGTATGGAGCTCTCTGCTTTGCATATTGTCTTAAATATTACTTCAATTGATCTCCTTGACAATCCTGACAAGGAATCCTTACTGTTGTCCCATTTCACAGATGAGGGTACTGATATTAAGTGAGGTACCCAGGATCAAAAAGTGCTGGAGATTAGACCCAGTTCTAATCCTACACTCCAATGGCCCAGCTGTATGACTACTCAACAAAACAAAACAAAACTTTTAACCTATGGCTTGCCTATGTTTTCACAATGGGTTGAAAGTCATTACTAAGCCTCATATAATAGGAACTAGGGCAAAGGTTAACTGTTCCAGAATGGTGTCATGCATTCCAGCAAGTACAGCATAAATTTGGAAGGCCAGGACGAGACAAAGTGAAAAACTGGCACAGGGATGCTCTACTTCTCATTGGAGAGCTTGGTTAGAGTTCTCCAGTCTTTCTTTACCGTTTCTTTGCTTGATACCCAGCAATGTGTGCTGCCTCTGCACACCACACCCTCTGGATCCCATTTCCTTTGGCACAGTGAAGTCCCAGCTCTGGTCCAAGTCCTGGGAGTGCAGACATGGATGATATACACCCTGCTTCTGAGCTTGCCTGTCCCGTGTCCTGAGTCACGATGAACCCTCCTGTCCCGTGACTCATCCTACGTGGCTCTCTACATTGTCCATCCCAACTTCATTCAGGGAGGAATAGATGGTCCTATCGTTACCTTGTGATGATGCATTTTAAAACATGCTCTGTAAAAAAAATAAAAAATAAAAAATAAAAATAAAAATAAAACATGCTCTGTATAAAATACAATCTAAAGGCAGAAACTTCTAGTTCATACGATAGGGGATTAGTGGGAAAGATGGCAGAGTCGGTGGGACCTAGTAATGACCATTATATCCTGCCAGATGGAAAACCACAAGCTCCCAGAGACTAAATGCAGGATGAATCCTTGCTTCAAAGGTGGAAGATGGTGTAAAAAGACTTCATTTACCAATGGAGTGGGGTCAGGGAAGCATATACATGTTCTTGTACGGCTGGTTCCTATAGCATATTGCTGGTGTGATTTGGGCATCTGCTGTAATACCAAAAAATCAAGAGGGAGTAGTCTCCAAAACCAAACTAGTCTTTGCTTGCAGAGGCTCCCAGTAATCTTGGTCTTTCCTCCTGCTGTCTGTGAGTGAAGATTTAGTGAGCTCTCCTAATATCCACCCACCTATGAGGAGCACATTACATGGAAATATGTCTTAGCTGTGCTGGAGATTTACATTCTATTAAAGCTTTCCAGCAGCAGATAGACTAAACAAACTTATGAACTCCTTTTTCCTAAAAATCCACGCAATTCAACAAGTGGGGACAGCACTGAACCATAGCTGTAGAAAAACAAGATGTATGAGGTGTGCCCTCCACCCTTCAGGCAGGTGCCATTCAGAGGGTGAATGCAAATACACTGTCCTTGCTGGGTTAGAGGCAGCAAACTATCATGGGGAATTTATGAACCAGGTTAGATTTTTGTATTTGTAAATATTCCCTTGTGAGCGTATACAATACTTAATAAGTGTGGACGGCCACAGACTAGCTAGAGTTACTAAACCAAACCAAGCTCGGACTTGCGTCCCTCATTTACTCATAAGGCTCGGGAGCCCAAAGGGTAAATAGTTGGTTGACGCTTGAGAAAGGGCTTGAGCAATGGTTTCCGGAGCTCGCTTTTACGTGATCGCCCACATAATACAATTGATATAATGTGTTCTAGCCTGGTGGTAAAGTTAAATAGGGGTCTGTGCTATTCTTACTGGTCTGTTAATCATATCTATTGTCCTTTTGAAAGCGTATGCACCTAGAATCGCATGTTTATCTATTAACTAGGACCCTCCTGTGTCAGCAGGGTCTGTCATGCATGTGGGTATTCCTTTATTTTTGTTCTGCTTGTGCTATATAATACCGTAAGAACCTTGAATAAAGTTGTCACTGCTTGGACATCATCCACTGTGTCCCTCCTGTCCCCAACTCTTTACTTTTATTTTTCTCATCCCCTTACCCTCGGGCCCCTGATCGTGTTGCTGCAGAGCGTGCAACAAGTGGCACCCGAACAGGGACCTGAGCACATGCAAGAGAAGGGGCACATATAGGTGAGTAGTTGCTGACAGTTAGCTAAGGGGAGCCCGGTTACTTAGGGCCACAACAGGAGTAAAAAAATATGGGGCAGTGGCAGTCTATGGAACAGGTCTTTTTTATGACCGCTTTGCAGGCCCTTATGAAGCAAGAAGGGTCCAAGGTCTCTAAAAAGGCCTTGCAGCAATTCTTTTGTACTGTATCAGACTTGTGTCCCTGGTTTCCAAAAGAAGGGACTGTCAGTTTGGACACCTGGCAAAGGGTAGGACAGGAAATTAAAAAATCAACTTAAAAAACGTGGTCCTATGGCCTGTCCTCCAGGCAACATGCAAATTTGGGAGGAAATAAGAGAGGCTTTAGATCCACAACATACTTTCAAATTAATCTCTATAGCCTCTCATGAATCCCTCCCTGAAAATGATGTTCAGACCTCTTCAGAGGAACAAAAAGAAAAATAATTCGATGATTGAGTCACCATCACCACCAGGAGGTCGGGATTTGCTCACCAAGATGGGGGCACAAATTCGCTTCCACTCCGAAGGAGCAAAAGTCCTAAATAAGGAGGGGCACCCAATTCAGGTGCTTGTCCTGAGTTTAGAAAACGGATAGCAAAAAGACCACCAATTACTTAACACTGCCCCCTCCAGATTCCCCCACCAGTGTCTCAGATAAAAATTGACGAAGGGGAACAAATTGATTAACTTTAAGTGAATCCAGATGGAACATAGGAAACAGGTCTTGAAAATTATCACTACTAAACCTGAAACTTTTATTCTATTGAGGTTTACTAAAGGTCACATAAGCTCTGTTATCTTTTTGCAATGTTAGTAAAAAAAAAAATTACTAAATTGATGGCTGTCTGTTTCCAAGTTTTCATAAGTAATTGTTAAGATACCTTTCAAAGTCCTTGGTAACCTGAAACCTTAGTCACACGTTGATAATAAGTGGAATTAAATTCATCGGACATCTAGGTCTTTTCCAAACAGGAAAAAGTGCTAAAACGTTTATTTGAATCTATTGGTGAACATGCTTTGTAGTTAACTGTTTCATAAATTTGCCGTCTAAAGAGTTCTGGTGTTCAAAAATCGTTTACTCCTTAGTTTTCACTGGACACTAAGGTTCCTAAAAATGAAAAAACTCTGCTAAAATAAGACTGATGACTGATAAGGAAAGCAACTCTGTATGTAGAAAAGGAGATATGTAAGAAAAATGTAAGGGAAGGGAATATATTTTTGTTCAAAAAAAAAATTTACGAGAAATCCTCTAAGGCTAAAACAACTTATCAAAGTCATTATCCCACTAAGTCAGTACAAAGAGCTGAACTAAAGGCTGTCCAACTGGCTTTGCAAATGTTTCCTGAACCCTGCAATCTATTCACTGACAGCCACTACGTGGCTCGAGCTGTTCCAGCCTTGCCACGCGCTTATATACTCACAAATGATGAGGAATTATATCACGTATTCTCTAGTATTCAACAATTACTAAGGGCCAAGTGAGCTCCTATTTTTATATCCCATGTATGGGCCCATACTAATCTGCCTGGTGCCCTCTCTGAAGGCAACCACATTGCTGACACCATTACTCACACTTATATAACAAACATAAACAACAAACAATTGGCCACGCAGAGTCATGCTAGTTTTCATCAAAATGCCTCAGCTCTTCGTTGACAATTTCGCATCACTAGAGAAGAGCCTGCCAAATAGGAAAAAACTGTCCGGCCTGTCCAATCCACCATCCTGTTCTTACTTATTCAGTTAATCCCAGAGGATTGATGCCTAATCATCTTTGGCAAATGGATATTACCCTCTTTCCTGCTTTCGGCCGCTTAAAATATATACATGTCTCTATCCGATACTTTCTCTCGGTATATCCACGCTACAGCACATTCTGGAGAAGCCTTTACTGATGTTCAAAATCATTTATTTTCAGCCTTCTCCCAAAAGGGAACCCCTAAGGCCATAAAAACTGATAATGGCTCAGCTTATAGTTCCAAAGCCTTCCAGAACCTTTGTGCTACCTTTCAAATTAAGCACTCTACAGGAATTGCCTACAATTCACAAGGTCAAGCCATAGTTGAAAGAGCTAACAGTACTCTCAAATCTTACCTTAAAAAATTAAAAGAGGGGGAGGTACTACAGGGCACAGTGAAATATTCTTCCCATATGCATTTTACTCTAACTCTTTGTTTTAGATTTTTTGAATGTTGATATAGGACGGACGACAGCTGAACGGTTTCGGCATCTAGATTTTTCTCCTCTCCCTTACGCCAGGTGGAAAGAACCACTGATTGGCATTTGGAAGGGCCCCGACCCTGTCCTTCGCAAGGGGCGTGGGTTTGTCTGTATTTTCCCCCAGGATGAGGACACCCTGCGATGGCTCCTGGAGCGATGGTGTCGACTCCTCACCCCTACGCCGGAGACTAGCCAACCTAACAATAACTCGCCAACAAAAAAGAAGAAGGAGACGTCTCCCGTCCTACTGTTGGGCTCGGATAAGGGAACTGATCAATCAAGCGATAAGTCTGGCTGAAGAGACACAGCCTAATGAGTCCTTACTTATTATCCTTCTTACTGTATTAGCTATTACTACCCCTCCCGTTGGTGAAGCAGCTGTATATTGAGCCTATCTACCCGACCCACCTACTATAAGGCCGGTTACTTGGGATGATCCTACTCCCCAAATACACACCAATATGACAGAATATTTTGGAGGGAGTAGTTCTGATGACATGGAGGTTGCAAACCATTCTATCAATTGGACAGGCCTGGCAGCTCAGGTACCCATGTGCTTCCAATTACCACTATGTGACCAAAAACCAGTTAATGGTTGCTTGGTAGTTCAGCCAGTACCTCACATAGTAACATATCTCTCAGAAATGGAAAAGAATGAAAACCCTCCATCCCGACTTAACATAATGTTAGAAAGGTGGATCGTCTATGAGGTCACTGGTGACACCCCTCCCAGTGACCCTCAACAAGGTAGGTGCCCTCCCGGGTACCCCAATTTTCCTCAAAACTTAACCTATGCTATTTCAGGTCCTATTTGGACAGAGTGCCTTCAGAAGACACCTTTGGTCATCTCTCCTCATGGCATCCCTGAATTTTCTATCACGGACTGGTCAAGAATGACAAGAAAGGAGCCTCTGCACTATATTGCATATCCACCTGGTGGACCAATGCATAATGTGACTATACCCGGAGGAGTTTTTTCCACCGTCGGAGAAATGTACCACGCAGAACTCTGGAAATTGGTCGCCGCTATGGGACCAGCCAAGAGGCAGATGACTAAGAGCGGCTACACGAACACAAAGGACTTCAATCTTACTATACAGGCCTGTGTCCCTAAGCCGTTCCTATTGGTGGTAGGATATGGAACGACAAATTTTTCCTTTATGCAAAATAATGGAACTGATATGTTATTTGAACTAGGAAGTAAAAATTGTGTATTAACCAATTGTTTGCCTGTGCACTTGCCCTCACCTCAAACAGGTCCTGTCACTATCTTTTTGACTATGCAACCGCCTTATTTACTATTACCTGTTGAGATTGAAGGCCCTTGGTATACTAATTATGGTTATCAGTTTGCTGTGGAATTGCAGCTACAATTAAAAAGATTGAAACGCTTCCTTGGGCTGTTGATAGCCGGTATTGCTGCATTGGTTGCTCTGATAGCTACTGCAGCTGCAGCCTCTGTGGCCTTATCCCAGGGCATACAGACAGCACAACACGTTAACGACTTAGCAAAAAACGTCTCTTATGCGCTGTCTACTCAGGAGCATATAGATCAAAAAATTCTCAGTTGTCTTGATGGGCTTGAAGAAGAGGTAAAATTTCTGGGGAATCACCTATCCCAGTTGAAAACCCAGATGTCCTTGGTTTGCCATGGCGGGTTTCAGCATATATGTGTCACCCCTATGAAAGCCACTAATGTAACATGGGGACAAGTTAAAAAACATCTACAAGGAATATGGTTTCATAGTAATATGAGTCTTGATTTGTTGAAATTGCAAAAGGAAATCTCCAGTATCAGTCATTCTCAGATAGGTATGACAAACCCAGCTGAAATGATGGCTCATATCTTGGATGGCCTGCACGGATTTAATCCAGGCAATCTATTAAAACATTCATTCTGGATGTTTATAATTATATTTACTATTGTGATTATTCTATTTTTTGCATGGTGTGTGGTTCAGGCCAAGGCAAGACAACACAGATTCAACATGGATGCACAATTACATTTCCTCAATCTTAAAACAAAAAAGGGGGAAATGTGGATGGCCACGGACTAGCTAGAGTTACTAAAAGTTACTCAGTTACTCAGAGTTACTAAACCAAACCGAGCTCGGACTTGCGTCCCTCATTTACTCATAAGGCTCGGGAGCCCAAAGGGTAAATAGTTGGTTGACGCTTGAGAAAGGGCTTGAGCAATGGTTTCCGGAGCTCACTTTTACGTGATCGCCCACATAATACAATTGATATAATGTGTTCTAGCCTGGTGGTAAAGTTAAATAGGGGTCTGTGCTATTCTTACTGGTCTGTTAATCATATCTATTGTCCTTTTGAAAGCGTATGCACCTAGAATCGCATGTTTATCTATTAACTAGGACCCTCCTGTGTCAGCAGGGTCTGTCATGCATGTAGATATTCCTTTATTTTTGTTCTGCTTGTGCTATATAATACCGTAAGAACCTTGAATAAAGTTGACACTGCTTGGACATCATCCACTGTGTCCCTCTTGTCCCCATGTCTTTACTTTTCTTTATTTTCCTCATCCCCTTACCCTCGGGCCCCTGATCATGTTGCTGCAGAGCGCACAACAAATACGTTTTGAAAATTAGCTGAAAGTATGTTTACAGATTGACTCTTAGGAAGGATTTTTGAACCTATAACTTCAATACACCTTCCAAATTTTGTGTTTCAGGGACTCGGCACATTCTGGGGTAAAACTCTGGTTTAATTGTTGCTGAATTAAAGAGAAAACCACCCACAGAGTGGCAAGGCCATGTGAATATCGTTTGATATTCTTAAGGTAGCTAATTCACATTCTTTAAAAAAAAAAACGATTTTATTTATTTATTCATGAGAGACACAGAGAGAGAAGAAGAGAGGAGACAGCAGGCATGAGGGAGCCCGATGTGGGACTCAATCCTGGATCCCAGGATCACACCCTGAGCCGAAGGCAGACGCTCAACCCCTGAGCCACTCAGGCATCCCACTAATTCACATTCTGAAGCTAACAAGTCTCCAGAGATAAAGGATATTTATTAATATTAGTATTAATAAATAAATATTTATATTTCCTTGAAATTTAGGAGTTACATGAAGGACTGATTTTTTTTTTTTTACATGATAGTTAAATTAAAAAGAACAAACAGTATGTGTTTAGAAGTTGGAGAACACAGTTGGTGGGTAATGTCCCTCCAGGCAAGGAGCAGAATTGATTCCATGTTAAATGGCAGGAGTATCTTTCTTTGTACTCAGACCTTTCCCTTATCCACACAAAAATGTCCATTTTCTGTCTTCTAGAAATCAGGAGTAAAGGGAGTCTTGGAGAGTATTTTATCCAGCTCTTCCATTTCACAGCAAGACAACAAGTTGAGGGATCCCTGGGTGGCGCAGCGGTTTGGCGCCTGCCTTTGGCCCAGGGCGCGATCCTGGAGACCGGGGATCGAATCCCACATCGGGCTCCCGGTGCATGGAGCCTGCTTCTCCCTCTGCCTATGTCTCTGCCTCTCTCTCTTTCTCTCTCTGTGACTATCATAAATAAATAAAAATTAAAAAAATAATAAAAATTTTTAAAAAATAAAAAAAAGACAACAAGTTGAGAGATTCACATGGACTCTGAGGTCCTGGCTCTGCCCTGCCTTCTTCGAATCAAACAGAACTAATTCTGTTTAACAGCAACCCCTTCCAGTAAACCCTTCCCAGTACAGGCAATACTCAGGGGTAGGAGAAACTTTTCAACAAGTTCCTAATGCTGCTTTTGGGGTCCAACATTCCCATTTCCCAGTCAGCAGAGCCAGACTGACTTGGAGAAGGAAGTAAAAGCTACAATGTCCAGCTTTGAGGTCAGACATCACATTTTCACAACTTCTAGAACTGGCAACTCTGAACAAATTACCTCACTAAGCTTGAGTTTCCTTTATAAATAATAAAATCAACTCATAATGCTTTTATGCAACAAATGCAACAGTGAAGGCTTTATAAAGATTAAGCAATCCATAAATGTTAACTGATTTTATATTAATATTATTAGCAAAGTTGACTATTCTGAACTTGTATGATGAGTCTGGGGGTTTACAAATAGGCAGACCCTATTTCTCATGGGATGATGCCCCTTGAGGGCATTACTTACCCTCTCCCGACCTCAGCTTCAGTATGCAATAGGGTGTTCACTGACCTCTCAGGATGGCCTTGGAGATTAAACTATACAATGTATGTAAATGAACCATTAATGCTTATATCCAGTAGATGCTGGAGAGCTGTTTATCTCTACTTCAGCGAATCATGACAAGAGTCCTTTCAGGAGAATCAGGAAATCCTGTAATACAGGGCAAGAAAGTTAATGGCCTGTGTCTGAGGTTCTCCATCATGCATGGCCACACTTTTCTGAGACACCCCACGGTGGGTGTATTTTACAGGAATTGTGGTTCCTCCCCCACACTTTTCTGGCAAATATCTCCCTCAGCTTGAGCTTATATGGCAGCCTCAGGAAAAGATCTGCTTTGTCTGTCCAGCTTCTCTTATCTTCTCTTATATCTCTTGAGATATAACCTCTCTATGCCTGGACTGTAGCTCCTACAGACAGAGGAAGGGTCCACGCCCACCCCAGATCCTTGATGCCCAAAGGGGGTTGCATTCACTCTAGAGCATATGCATGATGAAACGTTATGTATAAATTTCTCACCCTTTTAGATGATCTTTTTTGCAGATGTCCTATAATATACATGATACACACACAAATATTTGTAGTGAGGCATATGCTTAAAATGATTTTACAGATAGGGGTGCACAGGCAATTTGGGAGACCTCTGCCCTGGAGGTCAGCTGGGGACACAAGACTCACAAACACAACCAGCCCCATGGAGAATGAGAGGCAGGGGTCTGAGTTTAGGGGAGCGCGGAAAGGTTTGCAGAATCTCAGATCCTGGGAAGATTTCAGAGATCAAACAGGAGCTGAGCCAGGCAGGAAACTGTTCTGAGGATGTCTCCGCCCAGGTCATGCAGGAATGCCCAGGGCTGAGCCTGGGGAAGACAAGCAGAGCCCTTGGTCTCTGCTAGGGGTGGGGAGCACCATTTGGTATAAACTCAGTATGTCCTGTCTGTTATCAACCCACCTCAATGTGTTTTGTCCTCTAAATGAAGTTTTGTCCTGGGAAATGGGTGACTGGCAGGTGTACCCCTTGACTCTTTTTATTGTTAACTCTCTCCCAGAGCACATCCTGGACTGGCTGTTCCCCACTTTTTATTTGGTTTTTATATTCTATTTCCAGTACCAAGGTGGAGGGATCTCCACTTCCTGGGAGAGAAGTGGAGGTTGGCTGGTTGGTTTCACTGAAGGATGGGTGTGGGCATCGGGGCTCAGAGAGCCAGAATCCAGGTGAAGTCGAGGAACCAGATGTTACAGGAAAACATCATGCAGTTTGTAAAGGGGCTTCATACTTGAACTTCACAGCCCCCCCCAGACCCTGGTATTGTTAATTTTCACTTTTATAAGAGAAAATGGAAGGTTTAAGCCACTTCTCCAAAGCTGTACGATGAGCTAGTGACAAATGAACATTTTGACTCCCAGGCTGGCCTTTTGGTTCTACCTTGAATCTCAATGTTTCAGTGCTTGGGGGGCGGGGGTGATGTCATTAAAGTAAATCAGGGGAATAGCTTGCAAAGCTGTGAGTACTGTGTTCATCTTACAAAATTTCCATGAGGAAGATACCGGTTCTTGGGAGTAACTGCACAGCTGGGTGACATTTAGGTCTGGAGTCCTCCCCAGACCGGGGTCTAGCTTTTTGTAACCACTAGGTGGCAATACAAGCACAGCCTTCCAGGGACCCCTCAGCATCCACTATCTGTAGCAATGGCAAGCGAGGGCTTTCCTAGTCGGGCTCCGCTTAGTCAACCCACAACTCCAGTGTCGTGGTATCAGTTTCAGTGTGTTTGGTTATCTGGAGTTTTCTCTGAGCTCTCTAACCTTACTAGAGGCTGCATAGTTTTGCTGGGGGTGACACCAGCTATGGGACTTTCTACTGGATTAAGTACAGTGAATGAGGGAAAATCTTCAGCAGGCTCCCCACCCTTTGAATACCCAGTAGTTGCCATCCCTGTGAGTAAGCAGGGCTGCCTGGGATCCTGGGAGACACCCCAGGTCTCCTGCACTGCGCTGCAGAACCAAACCCTCAGACTTCTTAACGTCCCAGCCACTTTCAGTGACGTGACCAGCTACAGACGAAGCGCTGTTGAAAGGAATCAGAGACTCTGCAGTGGCAATTTACTGGGAGCAAATTTCTTCCAACACATTGTGTGTAGCACTCACATGGCCAAGAAGGGCATCTTTTGGGGTGAACCAGCCTGTCGCCTCTAGAAAGGAGCGCTCGGCACTAAAATTAATTATATGATTAATATTTATTAATGCATATTGAGCACACGGTAAGGACTGTATTACACACTTAACACAGATGATCTCACTTAATCTGTGACTAAGAGGTGTACACTATTACTACCCGAGCTCCAGGACCATGAGGGTCAGAGAAGTGAAGTGAGTTGCCCACACCCTAGAGTTAGAATCTAGGTCTCTCTGATTGAAAGCCTATACTCTGTCTCCCCAGAGTTGTGTTTAGCACATCCCTTAGCAGCGCATGGTGTCTCACCCTGCCTCTGCCACAGAATGGAGGCATGCCAGTGGGGCCCCGTGTTCTAGTGCTAAATCCTTTGGTGAGTAAGAGCAAGATGCCAGGATAGAGGGCCCGGACTGGGACTGCCCCACTCAGCAACCTGGGACAGGCGTCAAGTTTCTGCAGGCCAATCTCAGCAGAGGTTCACGTAACTGGGCTCATCCCATAGGCCAGGGAGGCTTAGCAGTGATCCATTTTGATCCCGACCAGCACAGGAAGACTGAGGTAGTCCAGATGCTCGGGCTGGTGGTTCCACAACACAGCCAGGATGTGCACAGGTATTCCCATGTACTCATCTGGACGCACACATCTTAGTGGGTTTTATGAAATCCAGTTTGATCAAGTGGCAATCACCACTTCTCTTTTGTGCCCCTGGATGGAAATCCTTAGGTCTTAGGGTCAATTTGGAGATAGGATAGTGCAAGCCCAAATATCGTGATTTCACTCATGGAAACAATCCTGGAATTGCAAATCTCCCTCAAGGTTGATTTCCCGAACGTTTGTCCATGATGACTCTTTCCTTGATTGGCATCAAAATGAAAACAAAAAGACCATATGGTCAGTTTTCATGTAGCTACATTTATTAGATTTGGAGGATGATCCCTAATGTTTAGATTCTTTCCTTTTTTTTTTTTTTCCTTAGATTTTATTTATATGAGAGACACAGAAAACAGTGGGAGGGAGGAGAAGCAGACCGCCTGACACAGGGCTCAATCCTAGGATCCCAAGATCATGACCTGAGCCAAAGGCAGACGCTTAACCTGCTGAGCCACCCAGGCACCCTTATTTCTTTATGGTTAAAATGTTTCTCATAGGAAACAGTGGAAGTTGATTTGTATCTTAATGATGTTCCTAGAAAAATAATTTAACAAGCCTATCCAGCGCTCCCCTTTTCTTTTTCTTTTGAAAAAAAATTTTACAGATTAAAATCTGGGAACCCCAGTTCTGGGTAGTCCTAAAACTTCCTTCCCCTGAGCACACGGGGAGTGTGTCATATACTGCCACCCAGTGGTTATCCTGGCACACACGCCCAGACTCCTCCCTGAGGACATAAATGGTAGGCATGTGAACACATGGGGTGGGTGGGTGTGTGTGTTCAATTAGGTGCCGACAAGCAGAGATGTGTTAGCATGGAAAAATGCAGGTTTTGAAAACTGTAGAAATATTCGGAGCGAACAGACCTCCTACTCCAAACCCATGTGGGCAGAATTGAAAGCAGGTGTGTGGGATTAGCACTCTGTATTTTTTCCAACATCCACCACTGAAAGGGCAGCAGCACAGAAATGTTTGTGCTCAGGAGTGCTATCAGCTAATAGGACATGAGAAGCTGTAGAGGAAACGTTTTCAAGACTAAACTTGAACCAAATGTGTTCACAATTTAACTCATACCTTTTGAACAACAGAGACATCCCTTCAAACTCTGGGAAGACCCATCAACCTTTCAAAAATGGGTAAGTATGTATTTCTGCAAGAGCCCAATGTCTTCAGGAGGGGGGGGGGGATGTGGGCTTGCAAACATCAGACAGTCTTCATCTTCCGAGGGACCTGCATTTAGACCTGGCCTGTCCTGCAGCAGCCGGCTTCTCCCATTCCTGTCCTCTGTGGCTGCTTGCAGCCTCTGGGGTTCTCTGTCCTCAGCCTCTCATTGACCGCCTCCTCTGAGCCTGCTGCTTATCCAGTAGACAGAGTGGACTCCCTTTCAGACTGCCAGAGAGAGAGAGAGAAGGGGGAAATGGGAGAGATGCAAAAAGCCCCAAGCCTAAGCCAGACAGGCGACGGCCACTGGATCCTTAGGAGTCCTACATCCTAAGGATCTGAAACCCAGCCCTTCTGAAACCCAGATGACCTTGTCCAAAAAAGGCTTTAAGCCATATGGTGCTCTGTAACTCACCTGATTGTCCTAAAATGAGCCAGGGGAATTCAGGTTCTGGACACCCGTGCACAAGCAGGCGGTCTGTAACTTGCTAACAGGTATATACTCTGAAGTGTGACGTGTATATGGGCACTTTGAAATCTGAATTACATTTACACATAAAACCAATAAGCCATTGTGCTTAGGTTCTCAGGCTGGCTCAGGAAACCCATTTAACCTATTCTGTGTTTCTGAGCTGCACTTCAGACCTCCCTTAAGCTTTCCCCGAGTGGGGCACATGGATGGGTTTGGGGAGGGTCTGCAGAGACTCGACATTGATTCTTTTAATAATTCTCAGTAGAAATTCTTAGCACATCAGAAGAGTACCCAGGGGGTGGGGGGACTAGAAATAAAGAAATAAATCTGAATATAATTAATCACATTTGCCAAGGGGAATGTGTTCAAAGAATTCTTAGAGAAGACAGCAGCAATAGCAAAAGGGGGGAAACTGCAAGGATACAAACAATTGTTACGGTGCCCTTGCTCTTCTGGGTTCTGGACACCCAGGGCTGACTTTTGTGCCTTTCAGTTTCCTTGTTATCTGCACCCCTCAGGCCTGGCTCACAGTAGGTGTTCAATAAGCCTCTGATAGACTGAACTGCCAACAGCAGGTATAATCTATTTTTTTCATTCATTCTATGTGTATATTAAGTGCCCACTGTGATGCAGGTGTGTGCTAGGTCCTCGAATCAATACTGAGCATGGGGAGATTGGGTTCCCGCTTTTATAGCCTGTGGCAGGCTGAACAATGGGCCCGCCAAAGATGTCTTCACCCTGACCCCTGGAACCTGTGAGTGTGTCATCCTGAGATGGCAGGAGGGACTTTGCAGAAGTGATGAAGTTAAGGACTCTTAGATAGGGAGATTATTCTGAATTATCTAGGTGGGTCCAATGTAATCATAAAATCAAAATCTTATGAGAGGTCCCAACAAGGCAGGACCACAAGCCAAGGAGTGTAGGCAGCCTTTAGAAGCTGGGAAAGGCAAGAAACAGATTCTCCCCTGGAGCCTCTGGGAGGGACACAGCTGTGCAGACACCTTGAGTTGACCCCAGTGAAACTGGTTTCAGACTTCTGACCTCCTAAACTGTAAGGCAATAAATTTGCATTGTGCTTAAAGTCACTCAGTTTATGGTAACTTGTTACAGCAGCAATAGGAAATGAATGTAAGTTGAATATAGCTATAGCTTATTAAACATTTTGTATAATGTTTAACAGACATTAAAAAGGTGATCCTTTTTTAAAAGATTTTATTTATTTATTCCTGAGAGAGACACAGAGTGTGAGTCAGAGACATAGGCAGAGGGAGAAGCAGGTGCTTGACACGAGACTGGATCCCAGGACCCCGGGATCACGACCAGAGTCAAAGGTAGACGCTCGACCACTGAGCCACCCAAGTGTCCCTAAAAACATAATCCTAATAAATTATGACAATAGGGGGAAGTATCGAGGGTTGATTAGCTCATTCACCTTCTCTCTTTTGATTGGCTTCATAATTTATTCTTCTTTTTGCCAATTAGAGGATCTGTCTGAGGCTGTCCCTTTCTCAGGTAGCAGAATTCACTTTGTAGCTTCTGATATCAAGTCTTGAAGCTTCAAGAATGTTATAAAAACATTTGATGGATGAATCTCTCCCTATAATGACAACAACTTTCACACAGAAGGAATATTATTCCTTAATTGGCAGTCAAGTTCAACTTGGTTTTCTGGTCATGGCACCCTTGAAAAATAGAGAGGAGATCTTATTTGCACCCCATTTCTCCAGGGGGGAAACTGAGGCACGTGTCTGACCAAGTTTGCTTTGCCTCCCAGGTTCAAGACTATGAGCTCAAGGGGCGCCCAGCTAGCTCAGTCAGTAGTTCTCAGAGAACTCCTGATCTCTTGGTTGTAAGTTTGAGCCCCACATTGGGTGTGGACGTTACTTAAAAATAAAATCTTCAAGAAGAAGAAGAAGAAGAAGAAGAAGAAGAAGAAGAAGAAGAAGGAGGAGGAGGAGGAGGAGGAGGAGGAGGAGGAGGAGGAGGAGAATATGAGCTCAGCTCTTTTGACACTCCAACCAAGGGCTTTCCCTTGGCCTCACTCATTGTTTCCCGAGGCATTAAGGAAAAGAAAGGCATTAAACACACAGCAGGAGGGATATACTCAGCTTGCAACAAGGAGAGGAAAGGAATCCTGGAGAAAGGCTAGCAATCAGAATCTATGGAATAAGAAAGCCTCCAGCTTTTTAAATTAAAACTTGGGGGAAAATTTGACAATCGGAGGAGTTTCGTTTTGAAACTCATTTAACCCGAAAAGTCAAAACGAAACTCGAGGGGTGTGAACCCACAACAATCAAAATAAAAACAAGTTTTCACAAACCCGTTGCAAAGCTAAATATAGATTTTTCAGATAGACCCACTCACCTCCAAACTCATGACTTTAGAACTATTTCAAACATTATTTTGCAAAAGTGTCAATCAAAAGAAAAGTAGGTTTGTGTGGGAGGTGGAGTAAAGCCGGGCGTGTACGGGTGAGGAGAGTATTTCTCTATTTTGTCCTCCCTCACCAAACTGTCAAGATGTTTTTAAATACCATTTGTGGTCACCTACGCCGGTAATATTTTCTAATTGTGGTCAAAAGAAGCTGACTAAAGGTTTGTGCGTTTGCTCCAAGAGGAAACTGTCAAGTGCCGGGGCCTTGATGTGCCTGCAGCCGATTTATTTCTGACCCGGCTTGCAGGTGCACTTGTAGGAGCCTCTCTGCCTTCTGACCTAAGGAAGAGCACAGTTAGAATGGGAAACCAAAGACCTCCAGCTGCAGCGTACATTTGTGCTTACTCTACTTTACCTCGGTGCCTAGGAGGAAGAGGGAGGGGACCTACAGGTTGGCCCGGAGTCACCTGTGGCCTAAGGGTTACCCCCGGAAAGATGGCCTCTGGGGCTCCTCCACGTGTGGTGAGGGCTTTGAACCAGGAGGTTTGAACTGCTGAGCAATTTCTAATTAAGACGTGAACACCGGAGTGTCAGCTGGAGCTTTAGGCTTTTATTTGTGGTGGGCTGTTTTCCTGCCACGGTTGTTGTGGTTTACCGTCTACCTGAGTGTTCAAAACTGCTTTGCAGAATCCAGTGGCTTTGCTTCAGATTTGGTACCTCTCGTGCCTCACCCAGCCTTGGCCCCAGTGACACGGCCTGCCGCGCTCCTCCTTCCTAGGCCGGGCTGTGCTCCCAGGGGAGAAGACTCACCTAGGGAACAGGCACTAACATTCTCAGACCTTCAGCGTGGTGTGTATTTCCAGGAATGATAAGTTAGGGAAAACTAAGGTTTCCAGGCTGCTGTGCCAAAGATGATTTCCTAAAATGGACAAGGGAAGTCAATCATAAGACCATGTGGTCCAAGAAAGGAATTATTAAATCAAAAGCCTTAGAATTTTGTGACCTCTGCCTATGAAGTTATGCTAAGGAAATGATCATAAATATGTGAGAATTTTACAAAAATAAAGTCACAAGGATATTTATTAGGAGCTGATCATAACAAAAAAAACTGGAAAAGATCTAAATAGCAAATAGGTTATTGATTGAATAAATTATGTTCTAATCACATTATTGCCATAACCAATAGTTAGAATTCATTCAATGCTTACTATGTGCTAGATAATACTGCTAATTGGTTCACGTGTATTGTTACATTTACAACACCCAGGAACTTACGCGCAGGAAGGTAAAAGCCCTTATCCATGAACATAGTGCCCATGGTATCATGAAATAAATAGTGCCCCCCTGTAATTCATGTCCACTCTGAACCTCAGAATGTGACCTTACTTAGAAACAGGGTTTTGTTGTTATTTATTTATTTATTTATTTATTTTTTATTTAGAAACAGGGTTTTTGAAGAGGTGATTAATTAGGGATCTCAAGATGAAGTCATTCTGGGTTCATCAATGACTGGTATCCTTATATGAGAAGGGAGAGAGCAGTCTGAGACACCTAGAGACACCAGCAGGTAGAAGTCTACATGAGGATGGAGGCAGAGATTGAAGTTACTTGGAGCCAGGGAATCCCAGGGGTTACTTGGCAGCTGCCAGAAGGTAGAAGAGAGAGGTATATGCAACAGGTAGATTCTCACTCAGAGCTCCCGAAGGAACCAGCCCTGCAGACACTTTGGTTTTAGGCTTCTGGACTCCTGAACGATGAGACAATACATTTCTGTTGTTATAAGCCACCCAGTTTGTGGTCATTTGTTATGGCAGCCACAGGAAGTGAATACAGATAGTGAGTAGTACACAAGGGGTTGGAACCCAGACTGACTCCAGGACCAGAGCTCTCCTGCTGTGCTACAGAGCCTCCTCTAAAAGCAGGGCTTAGAACTGTATACATAATGTCACATTTGTGTAAGAAATTTGAATATATGCATAGAAAAGAACTGGAAGCATATACAGCAAAATGCTTATTTCTGGGTAGAAAGAATCCAGATGGATTTTAATTTCCTTCTTTTTGCTTATCTGCTTTTTCTTTTTTCAGCACTGAAGTGCAATACTTTTCAGAGTAAGATACACACTGAAGTATGTAGGAGTAAAGGGGCTTCATGTTGCAACTTACTCTCAAATGGTGCAGACGAAAACTAATAAATATGTATTGTGCAGAGAGAAAATGATAGAGCAAATGTGGGAACGTGGTAACCATTGGAGAATCTGGGTAAAGGGTATATAGGAATTCTTTGCACTATTCTTGCAACTTTTCAGAAATTCTGAAATTATTTCAAAATTTAAAACTACCCCTCCCCCCTCACAAAGAGGAGTCCTAAGATGGAAGATCCTCAAAGTTGAAACAGAAGAAACTTTATATACATGAATGCCAAGACACTGCCAACTTGAATATTCTAAGAGAATCAGAAAAGTTTAAGGAATAAAAGCAAGTATATATGTTACAGCAAAGATGACTCTCAAAGGAAAAACAAATGCAAAGAGACAGAGACAGAAAGAAGGGACAGAAGAAAATAATACCAAAAAGAGGCCCCTGGTGAATGGGCCCTACAGGCCCCTCACTGTAGGGCGAGAACACAGCTGTCCAGTGCCATTTTTTTGCACACACTTGACACCGAGTGGTTTCGGGCTAGACTGATAAGCCGTTGGAAGAGGAGGATTCCAGTGACCCGCAGGGAAGGAGTGAGACCCACTCCTTTATAGTCCCATCAAGTTCTGTGGCAACCTGAAGTCACTGGTTTCTCATTCCCCAGGGGGTGCATGTTAATGATAACCATACAGATTACATTTTAAAAATAATATGGATAGACAAGCTAGAAAAGGATTTCATAGCCTTTTGAAAATGTGAAATTATTACCAGGCCACTTGATATTTTTGTTTTAGGAGGACAGAAATGTTAACTTTGTGCCAATTTTAAAGCTCACTTCCAACCAACGTCTCTAGTTTACCATCTGGACAAATACAGGGAACAGTATGTCCATAATTTTGACTTATCTAAAGGGAAAGAAAGTCACATCGCTAAACTGCGTTATTTCAAACGATCCATTTCTCTATCGCTGATTTCTCTAAAAATCTGTGACCACTACAAGAAAGAACCCAGTGTTTTTGGCATAGTTTTACTCCTGTACAAGATATTGTGCAACCTCGCTAGCTCCCATCCATCTGAAGGAACTGCCTGTTCCTTTCATTCCAAGGTTGGTGAGGGGAAGGGCTGGCATGAATGGGTCTTGCTTGGGAGTAGGCACACCCTCTCCAACAGTAGATAAATATATGGCTTGGCAAAAGCATATTGAATAGATTATGGGCGCTTTAATTGAGTCAAAGAATAATAGGTCCATTTTTATTCCATTCTCAAGTTGTTTCACGTTCAGCATTCTTCCGTCACAAAGGTTTGCTAATTGTTCCAATTTGCAGTGCCAAGTAATTTGTGCTGAGTGATTCCATAAATGTTTTCATTTCTGGGTTCCTACGAAGCAATTCTACTTCACAAAACCTCCAAGTAGCCATTTGGAGGGAAAGGGTCCCACGGAGAGCACGGGGAGAGGTAGTCCTGCCGTCATACGTGCGGACTCCCAACGTCCCTCCTGGAGGTATTGAGAGCAGCACAATGATGCACTGGCTGCCCGGGATGCCACCCACGGACCATTCAAATAGAATTACCAGCCAGTGGGAGGGTGTCTGGGTGGGAGGTTTGTTGTGTGTATACATTTTTTTCCTAATATATTTAAAACGAGTTCGAAGTACAAATGGGAAGATTCCCTTTTTAGCCTTTCCTTTATGGAAAGGAAAGCATTTTCTTGGTAAAATTCCAGGCCATCAGCCCACCTCCACTGTAAGCTCTTTGAACCCTTGTCTACCAGTTTCATTACCATTTTCTGCTTTAAGCCATTATCGTGATATACAAAGAATGAGTCCCTTTGAGTCCTAAACCGTCCTTTTAAAGTGAAATAGTTGGCGGAAAACCTGGCCTGGCCATGGCATTTTCAATTTCTGTTCTTATTTTTTGGGTAACAGCAATAGTGCTTACAAACTTACGCATACAGCATGACCTGGTGATGGTAAGAACCCTGAGTCTAAGAGAATTTTAAAATCACTTAGGTCAGCCCGCCTTCACAGATAAGTATCTGATGAACTGGTAACATCGATTAGGACACTTCATCCGTCCTGAACCACCAGACTCAATCCTGAAGCCATTCACTAATGAGTTTTTATTTGACCTGATGACAAAGCTAAAACCTTCCTTCTGGAAATGATACTAAAATGGGGCTTTCCTTATTGAAAATGGCTAATGTTTTCATGAGCTTGGGTGAGACTATGTTTTCATAGTTTGAGCTGAATGCACAATGCACAATTCTATGAACATTCTCGGGTCTGTGTTCTTCTACCTTATAAAGGAGGTGAGAACCAAGTTCTTGCAATTCTAACAACACACAATGATTATGTACATTGTGTCTGATGAGTTTTAATTTTTTCCATGTCCAGAAGAAGAAATCTAGAGTCAGAAAGGTGGTTTTCCTAAAGGTTTACACACTGAGTTCATGATGCTTGGGGTAAAGGTCTCCTACTTGGGCCCTCACCTAATAGTAGTGACTGCTGACCATGTAGTCTATGGCTACATGGTCAGCAGGTGAGCAAGAGTGCCTTGGGTTGAGAGTGCTGGCTCTCAGACTCCTGAGTGCATAAGAATCAACCAGGGAAGGGGAAGTTTAAAATGTGAGTTTTGGAACCCCTACACAGGCCTTGATTCTACAGGTGAGGGACAGTGTACATTTTAAACAAACACTCTGGGTGACTGTGATGCAAGCAGCAAAGAAAAGCACTGTCCTATAAACCCTAATGGAGAATATTTGGACATGCACCTCAATTCATAGTTTTTTGGTTTTCAGATTTCAAAATTCTATTATTTCAAATATTATTTTAAATATTTTTCCTAGGGCAGCCCTGGTGGCGCAGCAGTTGGCACCGCCTGAAGCCCGGGGCGTGATCCTGGAGACCCTGGATGGAGTCCCACGTCAGGCTCTCTGCATAGAGCCTGCTTCTCCCTCTGCCTGTGTCTCTGCCTCTCATTCTCTCTCTGTGTCTCTATAAATAAATAAATAAATAAAATCTTTTAAAAATATTTTTTTTCCTAATAAAACCTTTAGGACATGAAGGGATTCCCTCATTAGGGAAATGCACTTGAAAATCACAATGAGATATTACTACACACCCATTAAACAGCCATAACCAAAAAGACTGACAAATAGTAAATGTAGATGGAGGACATAAAGAAAGCAGAGGCCTCAAGTATTGCTGATGGGAATGGTAAAACCACTTTGGAAACAGTTGGTGGTTTCTTAACAAGTTTAACATATACTTATGGTCCAGTAATTCTGTTCCTAGGCATGTACCCAAGAGAAATGAAAATGTATGTCCACACAAAGACTTATAGGGCGTGAATGTTCATGGCCGCATTATTTATAATCACCCTAAACTGGAAACAATTCAAATGTCCCTCTACTGGTGAATGGATAAACAAAACGTGATATATAATACACATGTACATAATCTAATGTGATATATAATGCAATGGAATATTACTCAATATTAAAAAAAAGAATGAGCTGCTAATATATGGCACAATAGAGATGAACCTCAAAAACACTGTGAAATGAAATAAGCCAGATACAAAAGACTGCAGATCATATGATTCCATTTAGATAAAATTTCTGGAAAGGGCAAATCTATAGAGATGGAAAACAGATCATTAGTTGCCTGGGGCTGGCAGTGGGATTGCCTGTAGACAGGCAGAAGGGAACATTTTGGTGAGCTGGAAATGTTCTAAAACTGGATTGGGAAAATGACTGCAAAGCCCTCTACAATTACTTTAAAAATCATTAAACTTCATAGGTACAGGGGATGAATTTTAAGGTGTGTAATTATACCTCCCAAAAAAAAGGTGTTTCTTTAAACAACAGGATCTCAAAAATGGCAATAGAAATGGTGCATGAGTGAATAAATTAACCAATCAAAAATATTTTGAAGTGTGTAAAGAAGCATATATGTAGATATAATTAAGTGCCTTCCGTGCTGCTTCTCATTAGTAGGTGGGGTTTGCAGGCTTCATGGGCTTATCCTCAACTTTCCAGCTGCTCTCAGCTTTTCTCTGCCTTAACCACCGCTAGACTCTTCCCGTTAGGCTAACTAATGGGCAATTCCGGCCTTTTAGCTTTCTTAGCGGGCAGAAAGGAGCGTCCACCATTCCCTCTGACTCATCTGCTTTCTTTTCCATGTGGCAGGAGAAGAAAAAAGAGTTTCCAGTCCCATCATCTGTCTCTGTGTCAGCAATTCAATTGTTCCCTTAGCAACCATCGCTTTTACTGCCTGCTCTCCGATGCACACTGCCTTCCCGAAGAGCTTGGAGCCGCAGAATATCTTGGTGCGTGCCAGAAGCAGTTTTCTAAAAAGGCCAATATCTCTTCTAGAGCAAACTATTTTTAAAACAACCCCCAAACAAAACAGTTTTTAGACACAGGTGATAATGGGGACAGCGCCGAGGAAACAGTGCCTCGTGGGCTCATTTGCCTTCCACTCAGACAGGAGTACGTGCAGCCTGGGACTCCGCTCTCCTCCTGCCCCCGGGGGATGGCACGGGGCACAAGGGAAATCAGAGGCGGAGGAGAGGGAGAGTCACACCGGGTGGGAGCCATCCAGTGACCTTCTGGTGCTGATGGAAGGACCGAAGAATTATTACTGCATTCAAAGCATTCCAGATTTACCATTCTTCCATCTGACTCCTAACAGGTGCTCCCTGCCCTTAATGTATGTCTGCATCCAGGAAACTGTAGCTTCCCTGATTATTGCGACAATTATGTATTTTCCCAAAGGATCCCTATTTTTTTTCCATAAAAAAGACATATTTCATATATTGGCCACTGTGTAAGGAGCAAGGGTATCTCAGACGAGGGAGATCATGTAAATGTTCTTTCAAGAAAACGTGTCCCAAGGCACCTGGGTGGCTCAGTGGTTGAGCATCTGCCTTTGGCTCGGAGAGTGATCCCAGGGTCCTGGGATTCAGTCCCGCATCGGGCTCCTCATGGGGCGCCTGGTTCTCCCTCTGCCTGTGTTTCTGCCTCTTTCTCGGTGTCTCTCATGAATAAATAAATAAAATCGTAAAAAAAAATAATAATAAAACAAAACATGTCCCAAACACCCTGAGAAAGATTTGCAGTTCTCTCATTATTCCCTCTCACAGATCCATCCGTGGGAATAGATCACTTTGTAGCAAGTTGGTAGTTTCTTCTCAATTCGTAGGAATGAACAGGTATTCTATCACTTCTTGAGATCACAGCGGCTTTTCAGCATTTCAGAATACCTGTACTTCAAACCACTGATGCCAAATATTTTTGATGAACCTCCACTGAATATTATGTGCCCTGGGATTGGGTATATTACTTACAAGATTATGGGACATGCCTTATTTTAATATAGGCACATATTTGGGGTTAAACTCACTTTATTTCACCTTATCCTTTAAATCAGTTCTTCCAATGCAGGCAGGTGTTCCTTGATATTTGCCAGAATTAAGGACATTTTCCTGTATAGGAATTATTTTTAAAAAACTCTTGACACAGGAGCTATTGACTCACTGGGTTCGTGAAAAAAAAGAGGAGATCCTCTGGTATATTTAACAGCCTCTGAGGAGAGAGACTCATGGTCTGGAAGCATGTGCTCCTGCTGCTGCGACTGCTGGGAAGCTCAGTTTGGCATTGATGTCCCTAAACCAGTCAGTCCTTCCAGATGTTTCAAGAGGTTATATTTAGGCCAATCCACTGCCTTGGGGTTTCCCAAAATAATACTAAATCACCAAGAATGAGAAACTCAAACCACAAGTTAAGGTTCTGACTCTACTCCGAACACCTTAAGAATAAAAATTTCAGGCAATTTAGCACAAATATCCTAAGGTAAACACCACCAGCCCACCCCACACACAGAAGGATGGAGATCCGCTTAGCTTTGGTTCAGCAAAGGCTAAGGGAGTCCTAACACTCTAGCTTGCCTGGGAAGAATCAACATTTGGTTTAATCGTGACAAAGGAAGAGGAGAAGTCTTCTCAGGTCCTCCCTCCTCGTGAGGAACTGGCACTTGGCAACTTCTGCAGGCAAACGTGCTCGGGCCTAGCCCGACCGTGGTCACTGAGCTGCTGAAGAGCCGGGTCTCCTCTCTGACCTCCCTGGGCCTCAGCCTCCTCGCCTGCCAAGGGAGCGCCACAGGACAAATGCCCTCCAAGGCTCCTCCATGGCTGTTAGAGCTGTTTTTATCCAGTTTCTTCCAGTAGCGGACTGTGTAATTTTGTGATTTTCAGCCTGTCTGGCCCAGCTGCCCCAACCTTCTCGAGGGCTCTTTTTTCCCCTGGGAACCAAGCAGCTTCACACCCTCCATCCACACATGTGGGTTCTTCTCATGGGCCTCTCTCACCCCCATCAAAGCCCGAGTCACTTGTTAAAGGAAAGAAGGAAAAAATATACACAGACACAGGCAGATAAATATGTGCACGGATACAAAGACGTGTTCTAGGAAAGAGTCAAAGGACTGAGGTAGCCCAGAGCTTAGCCCTCTAAGTCTCCAAGGTGATTGTCTTTGGCAGGAAGTGACCCTGTCAACATCCTGCTCTGTCTCGTGGGGCCCGTCATACATCCTGTTCCTGGCGGGTGAGGCTTGCCTGCCACAGACTTGCTTTCTAGGCTGGAGGCCAAAGGGGGAATCTCCTAACTGCACTTTCTACGTCAGGTTATGGGGTAGCTTACCTCAGGAATGGGTGTGTTTCCAGTCCCAGCCTCACACATTCAGGCTCCCTGGTCCCTCATCCAGAACTATACATTAGCAATCCGTATGTCCGGGGACATCTGCCCTGAGTTAAAGTCTGGTAGGGGAGTCCGAAGCTGCTCTTTTCTCAGAACTGGCCCATGGTTTTACAAATGATTTTATTAGTTCTCAGGTTTCTGATACTCAGGAAACAAACAGGGGTCCCCCCACACTCATACCCCTGTCGCTCTAGTCTCATTACCCACTCCTTTCCCTGACCCATCAAAAACAGGTCAGAGCTGGGGATCCCTGGGTGGCTCAGCGGTTTGGTGCCTGCCTTTGGCCCAGGGCACAATCCTGGAGTCCTGGGATCGAGTCCCACGTCGGGCTCCTGCCATGGAGCCTGCTTCTCCCTCCTCCTGTGTCTCTGCCTCTCTCTCTCTCTCTCTCTCTCTCTCTCTCTCTCTCTCTCTTTCTATATGTCTATCATAAATAAATGAATAAATAAATCTTAAAAGAAAAAAAAAAAACAGGTCAGAGCCAAGATGATTCCCATGGTATGTAGAGGGACCAGGCTGTGCCTTGGAGTCATTCTCTAAAGGAAAGAATGGATGACAACCAATGTAATACTGATGTTCATTGTAGAAAATGGGTTTCTGGGCTGGAGGGTGCTATGCCCAGATGTAGAGAGGGGGAGAAAGGGGACAATCCAAACAGGAAAAGCAATATAAAGACCACATTTGTGAATGGCACATAAATTTATGAATGCATGCATCCATTAAATTATATTAAAAGATTTGTGAAGGATTTCAAAAATGTAGAATAGTCTAGGAAAAAATAAAACCTATAACTTCACTTCCCGAGAGAGAACCCGTGCTCACATTGCGGTATGTCTCACCTTTTTGTTTGCTACATTAATGTAATCTAAGCTTCAGTTTGTGACCTATTCTCTTTCCAGTTAGTAATATTTATCACAGACCATCTTCATTCTAGTAACTAAGGGCCTGAGGCAGGGCTGAGCTCCTTACATCATTCCAGTAACCGCCAGCGTGATTTGTCACTTATTTTATGACCTAGGCATCTGGTTTGGATCTGGCTTCAGTGATGTACTCACACAGTCTTCAGAATTACAGCCTGTTGGAACCAGAAGGGACCATCCATGAGCGATCTTGGAAGTCAAGCCCCTCATTTTACAGGTGAGAAAACAGATTTGAGTGGGAGCCAAACCCAGAACTAGACCTACATGTCCCACTGCTGGTCAGATCCTGCAGTGGCTTGCTTGCTTGCTTGCTTGCTTTTTTTTTTTTTTAAGATTTTATTTATTTATTCATAGACACAGAGAGAGAGAGAGGCAGAGACACAGGCAGAGGGAGAAGCAGGCTCCATGCAGGGAGCCCGATGTGGGACTGGATCCCGGGTGCCCAGGATCATACCCCAGGCTGCAGGCGGCGCCAAACCGCTGTGCCACCAGGGCTGCCCCTGCAGTGGCTTTCTATCTTACTTAGAGTAAAAGCCCAGGTTCCTACTATGTCCACAGTGCCCCTCACCACCCAGTTTGCCACTCTGCCCTACTTTCCTCTCCACTCACTGGGCTCCCCGTTCTTTCTCAAACTTCTCTTGGAGCCATTGTACTTGCTGTTCCCTCTGCCTGGAAAGTTCTTCCCCATACACAGTCTTTGTTGGCATTCTCATCTGCTTTGGGTTTTAGCTCAAACATCCCATTCTCTGGGTGCATGTGTGTGTGTTAGGCGGGGGTGCTTTCCCTGAGAATTTTAAGTGGGATCTCTAAGAATTTTAAATGCTTTCCTTCTAGAAATCCCTGCTCCTTTTTTCCTGTTTTCATTTCCCTTACCCCTTATCACTATATGATTTATCACATACACCATTTCTTTTTATTGTTTGTCTCCCTCTCCTACAAAGCAAGCTCTAGGAAGCCTGGGATTTTTGTCTGTTTGTATAATTAGTCAAGGTCCTTTCGTTGCAAGTCATGGAGACCAATTGCAGCTACCTTAAAGGAAAGGGTGGCCATTTACTACAACAGACTCATGAAACCCAAGGCCAGGAGGAAGCCTGACCCCAAGAAGGGGTTGAGACCCAGAGACGGACCTCTTATTCCCTTGTTTACCTCTCCCTATATGCCTGCTTCTTTTGGGGCACCTAGATGGCTCAGTGGTTGAGCATCTGCCTTCGGCTCTGGTTGTGATCTCAGGGTCCTGGGATCAGTTCCACATCGGGCTCCTCGTGGGGAGCTTGCTTCTCCCTCTTCCTATGTCTCTGCCTCTCTTTCTGTGTCTCTCATGAATAAATACAAATAAAATCTTTTTTTTTTTTAAAGGCTGCTTCTTTCTCCTTTTGATTCTCGCTGGCTTTTCCTGCTTCTCTAGACCATGTAACAGAATATGGCCATCCCACAGCTCCCCTTCATTAGTCAGCTCCTATTTGTTGGATATAATATGTGCCAAACACTGGTCTGGGTGCTCAGGCTGCAACAGTAAACAAAACAGGACCCTGCCCTCCCAGAGTTTACATTCCAGCAGGAGAGGTGAGGTGTAAACGCAATCAATTAGCACATACTCTAGCATGTTGGATGGGAAGAAGGTGGAGAAAGAAAATTAGAGCAGAGTTAAGGGGATTGGGGAACCCAGGATGCAACTTTGAATATTCATCAGAGTAGATCCCAGTGAGAAGATAAGATGTGAGGGAAGATCTCCAATCAACTAAGCAGAGTTAGTTTGGAGCCCACTTTTAAATCCACAAAGGAGAAATCAAAAGGTAGGGTCACAAAAAATGAGCATGGCTTCTGGAGGCCAACTGCTGAGGATGAGATGGTGAAACAAAGGTCATCCTCAGAGAAGGGGAAATGACCTCGAGCTGGAAAGACATCTCCAAACGCATCTGCCACTGAAGGGATTTAGGAGGCCTCTGTTCACTCCCCTGGAGCGCCTGTGTTGACTTTACAGTTAAAACAAAAATCCCAATCTAATTGGGTTGTTTAGGCAACCTCACCTGTTGGAGGTCTGTGGTAAACCAGTCCCCCCCATTCTGCCACTTTTGTGGGGAAGTATTGTGTTGCTCATTTCCTGCTGAATTGCCCAAAAACAAGAAGACAGAGATGGTGATATCACAAAGAAACTTGCTGAATGCGAACTGACTGAGAAAATAATGTGCCTCATCCTCAACTGTCAAACTTGTTTCTGCCTCCTGGGGAAGGGCTGCCCATTTTTAGGACAAGCAGACCTGTTTCTCTTCTCTACCCTAAGGATTTTTCTCCTTGAAAGAGCAAAAAGTCACAAAGAATTAAGGGAATGAGGGGGAATAAGACACGAGACATATTGGATGATATAATGGTAGAAGCCATGAGATTCAGGTTATTTCCTTCTGAGGGAGACAAAAATAGAAATGGAAAATTTGATAAACCCCAAGTCATCTGCTGCTTTGCAAGAAAAGCCTAAGAGAATTTTAAGCCTGGAGGGCTGCCTCAGAGGACCCTCCTCAGATGTTTACAGCCTTATCTGAATTGTTAGCTTTGGAAAAGGAGACAGTAATATTTATAAATTTATGAATTTAGAAACCTCAGGGTCCCATTATTAGCACCAAGTCATGTAGGAATTGTCTGGAGTTTAAAAGCAGTTTATCGGATGTAGTTTATCTCTGAAATCATTGCAGAGCTCTAGGCTGACTTCGAGTACAGAGATCCCCCACCATGCCCCCCAATCTACCAACATAGGTAGGCAGTGGAGACTGAGTCCCTAGTGCGTGGGACTCCTCGCCAATGGGCGAAAATGCCACCGGTAAGGTAGAGAGATGGCAGGACCAAAGAACTGCCTTTGTTTGCCAAGGCCCAAAAAAGAATACATTGCATTTCTGGCTCTCAGTCCCCAGGGTGTCTTTCATGGGGGCTCATTGCCTAAGTCATCCAAGCCTGACAAATGAGTAAATGGGTTACCTGAAAGGAAGTCTTGGTTCTGGCTTGCACCAATCCCAAAAAGCCAGAGGCTACGGGCAGCTCCTCGACAGACAGAAGAGGCATTGTCCCAGGGTCACCTTTGATCATCTGCCTCCTCAGAGTAAGCAACTGATGCAAGCAAAACTGAGTATTTGCAAGAGTCAAAATCAGGAAAATGTTTTCTGATTTACCTTCGAGTCTCACGAGAATTCTAAGCACTGACTAACCTGCAGATACAGGTTTTATTATAGTTACCTGGGCTCCCATGGTTCGAAATAGATCCCCCAGAGACTCCCTCCACCCCCACCTCTCCTCTGATTGTTCAAGGGACCACTCAGTAAGGACCTCAAAAGTGCTTGAGAGAATCCCAAGGCCATTAGAAGCTGATTTATAAAACTTGAGAATTTCAGCCTTATAAACCCAGTAGAGAAATGTCCCCAGGGCTTTTCCAGAGCAGAAGGAAAGCCTCACAATTGCAGCAGGCTCCTCTTTTTACAGAAAGTTCCATCTAAGGAGCTGCCAGAGGTTAGTCTCTCTGTTGCATGTTGGCACGTCTCCTGTAAATCAGACTGGAAAAAGAAAGGGCCACTCTGCCCGAGGTGGGTCCACGCCTGGTGCCAGCCTCCCGTAGACGCGTACCCAAGGGTTGCCGAATGGCCTTGCAGAGCTCCTTGACCATTTTCACAGAGCACCATTGCCCAGTTGAGGTCTTCCCCCAGGAATCAAGGCTTGGCCTTGCCACTGAAAAATCCATTACATTTGAGAAGTAACATGTCCACAGCACTTCCCTTTTTCAAACTGCATGGCCCCTGTATTTCCCAGAGCCCTTGCTGAATTCCTGGAAAGACAGCAACATGAAGCTGCCAAGCTGTGTGCCCTGTAGCAGGAGTGAGAGAGCGCGGGGGCGGGGGGGGGGGGGAAGGTGCACGTGCAGGGCCAGCACAGAGTCCCAGGGACGAGTTGACTGCTGGGGCTCAGTTACCAACCTCACTCAGGAGACGTCTTCAACATCAGGATGCCTTTTTTTTTTCACTTGAGTGACTTCGAGGAGTTGTAAGAGGGCAGCAAGTGGGTAATAGATGCAGCCTGCTGTAAGAAGAATGTATGGTGATTATGAAAATCTATCTTCCTTCATGTGTGTGGATCCCTCAAGGCCAGTCTTGATCCAGGTATGGAGGCAGTGCTTGCTTTAGGAAAAGCATAAGCTTTAGAGCTATAGAGACTTACGTTCACTAATGCCATCACTTCTTAGTATGTAGCCTTGGGCAAACCATTTACCCTCTCCTGCCTCAGAGAGCCTATTTTCTTATCTGTGAAATAGGGACAGTGATTTTCTCCTTGCAGGTAGGATGACAGTAACTAGACTGGAGGAAAGGTAGAAAAATCCGCTAGCACAACGCCTGGCACACAGTAAGTCAGTAAATGATAATCACTTGCCATTTTTAAGACAATGACAGTAAAGGCAATTTTAAATTTGAATGATTTGGAGAGGTGTATTAACACTCCTTCCCTGGAGGCCTGACTGGCTCAGTTGGTAGAGCGTGTGACCCTTGATCTCAGGGCCTGAGTTCAAGCCCCATGTTGGGCCTGGAGCTTACTTAAATTGGAAAAAAAAAAAAAAAAAAAAGACTCCTTCTCTAATGCCAGGGAAGTTAAAGAACTAGGCATACAGATAGACAAAATGTGGTACTTGGCAACAGCTGACCATTCCTAACCCTCTTTCCTACCTGTTCCTTTACTGTGGAGGCAAAGAAATCTCCCTGGCAGCAAAAGATTTCCATAAGACACAGTTCTGACCAATGAGATGAGAGCGGTTATGTTTCTTCCTGATAAAGACACAGGAAGATGTATGTATCTTCCTGATAAAGATAGGCTAACACCAATCTTGCTTTCCTTAATGTGAAAGGAAATCTTGCCCTCCTTGAATGTGAACGTGATGCTTGGAGCAGAGGCAGCCATATTGTAGCCATGGAGCAACAAGCTACATGGTAATGACGTCCAAAGAGAGCAAGAAAAAGATTTTCAGTTCTCATTGACATTATTCAGCTGTTGCACTAGTCCTGGGTTACCTACTTGCAGACTTCATAGTTTGGGAAGAAAAACACTGTTCAAATAGTTAAAGTGACTCAGATAGGTTTTCTGTTGTTTACTGCTGAAAACATTCTTATCTGATAAAGAGCTTTGTGATAAGCTTCTGAAATACCTTGCTGACATAGCAGACAAATCCACAATCACTTTGACTTCCTAATCAAATTTTCAGAAGCATAAGCTTTGTAGGCATTAAAAAATTCTAAATATTTTAATGAAAATAGGGGCACCTGGGTGGCTCAGTGGTTGAGCCTTTGCCTTTGACTCAGGTTGTGATCCTGGGGTCCTGGGATCAAGTCCTGCATCAGGAAACCTTCAGGGAACTTGCTTCTCCCTCTGCCTATATCTCTGCCTCTCTCAGTGTATCTTTCAGGAATAAATAAATAAACTTTAAAAAATATTTCAGTGAAAATATATCTATGAGCATATGACACACATATATTTGTATAGTAGCTTATGAAAGTTGAGAGGTTTTTTTTTAGAAGCAATTCTCGACTTTTAGGGTGCACAGGTAGAGCATAATCACAGTGGATCTCTTTCTTTTTTTTAAGGATTTTATTTATTTATTTATTTATTTATTTATTTATTTATTTAAGAGAAAGAGATGGCACAAGATGGAGCGGAAGGGAGAAGGAGAGGGAATCTAAAACAGACTTTGCACTGAGCCAGACTCAAGGCTCCATCTCACTACACAAGATCATGACCTGAGCAGAAACTGAGACTTAGCCACTTAACTGACTGAACACCCAGGCGCCCCCAGTGGATCTCGGTAAACATGCTCATGCCTGGACTCCAACCCTGGCCCTCCGATGAGGTCAGAGCATCACAAAATTTTAAAGTTGCACAGATACCTGTGAGGGAGAGGGCCAAGTAAGAACTACACTAGAACCTTCATTAGCAAACAAATCCTGTCTCCTAGAGACTAGCACCTCAAGAACCAGACTGGAAAGGGAAAATAACCCTTCGAGCAGCATGGCATAGTTCTACTATTTAATTCAATAGAATTACTACACACAGATTTAAAAAACTTTTCAGGCTGTATAAAACATGGGATTTATATGCAATCCTCTATGGTCAGTTACCCAGGTTTCCTCCTTAATTTTATATAACATTTGGTCTGGATAAGCCAACATTTAACCTGCATAGGGACCAGAAATACCTGAACTACTACATTATGACCTTATTTTAATAGCTTGGACAGCCATGATAGAAACTCAGTAAGGGGGGATTCCTGGGTGGCTCAGTGGTTTAGCACCTGCCTTTGGCCCAGGGCATGATCCTGGAGTCCCCGGATCAAGTCCCACATCAGACTCCCTGCATGGAGCCTGCTTCTCCCTCTGCCTGTGTCTCTGCCTCTCTCTCTCTGTGTCTCTCATGAATAAATTAAAAAAAAAAAAAAAAGAAAAGAAACTCAGTAAGGTAGTAGGGGTTCATCGGCTAAGCCCTACATACACACATATGGACAGACTAGAGCTCCCTGATGAGAAGACAGCCAGCTAACTCCTCATCCTTGGAAATGTTGCTGTAGTGTGACATAACGTGCCCACGTGGGAAGATCAGAATCACTCATGTTGCCGACCCAACATGTTTACTTTGATTTTGTAATTTTTCAAGTTATACGTAGTTTCTTTGTCGGTATTATAGATTTGCTTAAATTTCCTGTATAGATTTTTAAGTGAGATATTTACATGCATAAATAAATACGCATAAGGTCATGAGTTTTTGTTTTTAGCCCCCAGCAAAATGTTTTATGAGCCAATTCTGTTAGCTTATCAATTAAGCTTCTGTTCTAGTATACTCAGTGGCAGTTGCAATTATTATTGCTAAATAATCTTAGGTTCATATAGAGAGTATCGTGTTAATTCCTTAATCAACCACCTTTGAGATATAATTGCCGGAGTTCACATTATAACACCTGCTGATGCACTTTTACAGCAGCCCATCCTCACATTGCATTTTTAGTTTTCACTAGTAATAATGATGGTATAGCTTGAATGAGCCCTAACTATATGCCACTGTGCTATGCTCTCTACGGGAATTATTTAATTCAATCCTCAACTCAGTAAGGGAAGATAATCTTATCACGACCATTTTACAGTTGAGTAAACTGAGTTTGGGAAGTTAAACTACTTGTCTGAAATCCCAAAGCCCATGGTAGGTAGAGTCAGGCTTTGAACCTAGGTAATTTTTAAATTAAAAAAAAATTGTTGTGAATCTAGATAATTTTTTATACCAAAGTCCACCCTTTTAACCATCATGCTGTGTTAGCACCAGATATCATCCACACTTATCAACCGTATTTTTCTTTGGGGCATGTGGTGAGGATTTTTTTAACTCCATTATAAATCACCATCAACAAACCCTTCAGCCATAGTTTGCTGCAGCATCAACTTTAAAAATCTTTTCCTTTTTTTTTTTAAAGACTTTATTTATTCATTTGACACACAGAGAGAGAACAAGGGCAGAGGGAGAAGGAGAAGCAGGCTCCTCACAGAGCAGGAAGACCAATGTGGGGCTCCATCCCAGGATCCCAGGACCATGACCTGCACCAAAGGCAGACACTTAGCTGACTGAGCCACCCAGGAACCCCTAAAAATTATTTTCAAATAGCCAGGACCCTGAGTCTGTGTTGTATTGTGGTCTGTGATGGCTCTAGCTGGTAGGTCCCCTCCACCAGTGTTGATGTGCTGGAATGAGGCTGAGTTTGAGAGTCAAATGCTTTGCTTCTGTGACCCAGGATGGACATTTCATCTCTTTCAGATGAGCACATCTCTAAAGGGGAGCTATTCATGCTGCCTTCTCATTCCTCAGGGTTGGGCTGATGGCTACACGAGTCAGTGCAGGTAGGAAGTGCTGTCGGAACCATGGGAACGCATCCATAGTTTGTAACTCTCTTTCAACACAACTTTCCTGACAAGTTTCACTCTCATTCACAATCCCACGTCTCCAGTGCCCTTCCGCACTGCTGGGGAACCCTGCCAAGCTCTCCCTGTGTTTGCTGCCCTGTTCTTCAAAGTGACCGTTGAGCTTCTCCTCTCTCCACACCGTCTCCACCCCAGTGTTAGCTGGTGCCCTTGCCTCACATTTCCTCAAGAAAACTGAAGCGACCAGAAGGCTCTCCCTCATCATGTCACTACCAAAACCACCACCCTATGTCCACAATGGCTCAGGTGTCCCACTGTCCTGAGACCAACTGCCCCCCAGCTCCCATCTTCCCTCCACCTGTGTCAGGCAATGCTTTTCGGCATCATCCATGTCACTCCTCCAGAGTGTGATCTTGTACTTCCCATATTAAAAATACAGACAGAAAAAAAAAATCCTCTCTTGGCCCCATATTCCAACACAGCCACAGCCCCATTTCCCTGCTCTCCTGAACAGCCAAACTTCCTGAAGTAGTTTCTCACGGTCACTGCCTCCACTCCCTCACCTCATACTCCCTCCTCAGCCCACTTCTGCTGGCTCCTGCTCCACCGTGCTTCACGCTGCAGAAGCCAAAGCACATTCCCTGTTCTCATCATACTCAGCCTCTCAACAGAAGTCAACAGAGTTCACCACTCCTTCCTTTTAGAACACTTTCTTCTGACTCTTAACACACTCTCCAGGTTCTGCCTCCTACTTGCCAGTTGCCTCTCGTCCAGCTCTTTCACTAAATTTGCTTCATTTTTCTAATCTGTAAGTGTCAGAGTGGCCTGGGGTTTATGCAATGACCACTTCTCTTCCAGGTCTTCATCCACTAAGTGGTCTCATCCATTGTTGTGGCTTTAAATGTCGTCTATACACCTGCCACTCCCTACACCAACTATTAGGACTATTTAGCACTGCCATGTGGATGTTAAGTAAGCCTCTCAACTTATGGCCAATCCCATTCTTGATTTTTCCCTTCCAAAGTTTCTCCACCACTCTTCTCTCAGTACGTGGTTACCAGAGGGGAATCACCAACCGATGCCTTTAAAAGGTACCACTAGCTCATGACAAAAATCTGGAAATTACCCTTGATAACTTTCTTTGTGTCATCTCCATATCCAAACCATCAGCAGAACTTCTTTTTTAAAGATTCCACTTATTTTTCTGAGAGAGAGAGAGCGTGTGCATAAGCAGGGGAGGGGCAGAGGGAGAGCAGGCTCCCTGCTAAGCAGGGAGCCCTATGTGAGGGCGCCTTCCCAGGACCTTGGGATCATGACCTGAGCCAAAGGCAGATGCCCAACCGGCTGAACCACCCAGGGGCTCCAATCAGCAGAACTTCTTAAGTCCATCCCTAAAACATAGCCTGAATCTATCCATTTCTCCCCATCCCTCTGCTGACACACTTTGGAAGAAGCCATCCACACCCCTCCTGTGGAATTCTTCAATAGCCTCCTAACTGGTCGCCTTGGTTTGTTCAATCTTTTCCATGGCTTAGATAGCTCTACATGATCTAGCCCCCTGCCTGTCTCTCAGATCTCACACCCTATCATTTTTTCCCATTTCTCCTGCTCGGACCCGGCCAGGGGTCTTTCTGTCCCTGACACATACCAAGCTCATGGTCAGCTAGGGTGTTGAAACTGTTTCCCACCTGGAATGCTCTTCCCTTCAACTTTGTGTACTTGGCTTTTCCTTGGCATCCAAACATTGGCTTCAAAGTCACCTCAAGGAAGCTTTCCCTGACCACCCCAGTTTCTTTGTCTCTCATCCCACCCAGCAGTAATTCTATGCCGACCACTTACCACCCATGTTTTTCTTGTTTATCTTATGCCCCCACTGAACTGTCAGCCCGAGAACAGGTATTTTATCATATTCACAGCTATATCCTACGTGCTTAGAATAGTGCTGGCTTAATAAATATTTGCTGAACAAAGAGGAGTGTTTGTTATGTATTTTGATAATTCTGTATACTACTGCCATATTGAACTAAGTCTCTTAGCAATAGAGAGTATCCTCCTCTCACCAGTCATGAGTACTCTTTCCTATACAACACCAGAGTTTTCTGTCCTGGGGATCATTCTGGTTATATTCAGAACAATAGATATTTTGTTTCAGTTCCTTTTTTCCAGTGAGCCAAAGCTCATTAAGCCCCTTCTCCATCAGGACCCTTGGGGACCAAGGCAATTACTAAGAGGACAATGGGCATTATGTGCTCCTACACTTCCCAGAAATGATGCCTGCATCTCATCAATGGCAGGGCCTCAATACGCAGTGATTATTTTTATCCTCATTGTTTTGACACCGCTGATGAAAGATCTTCGTAGGCCATTCTCTAAGAGCCATGCCGCAGCAATAGTTGTCATAAGTTGGGGGCCGGAAGAGAAGTTTGATCCTGCTGTCTTCTGCCAACTTCGAGTGGGGTCTCAGATTTGCCATTTGAGCTCTCTGTGGCAGCTGCCTCCCTTTGAATTGAGAGTGGCTCTTTCAACTTCGTGAATGAAGCACGGGGCCTGCGGAATCAGAAGCCTGGGCCTCTGTCCTGCTGCTAACCAGTCTTCACAATTTCCTGTGTTAGTCACATTCGTGAGCTGCGGTGAAACTCTGAGGACAATGTGTTGTGAAAGAGATGTGATCTGATCCATAAAATTCATGCCTGTCGTCATCTTTCATCCACTCCAGGAGGCCTGTCAATAGGACTGCCCTTCACAACCGTCCCCAAATGCTCAGGAATATGGTGTCTCCCTGTTAAGCCACATAAAGGGAGCCAGCTCCGCCAGGGAGGATGGGAGAGATGTGTGCTGACATAAAAACCAAGTGTCTCCCAGTGTCTGGAGCCCCGAGAGGTCGTGCGGCTCGCTGCAGCTCCACGGGAACAGATGTGTGCGGTGAGGGGCTGCTGCTCCGAGGCGCCACTGGGCACATGGATCCATTACGCCACCTAATGAAAAGCAGTGATTCGCTGTGGCCTGAGGGAAGGCAGGTTAGAGTCATAAAGATGATATAGGCACTTGGACATGTGTGCATGCAGAGATGTGCAGACGGGAAAGTGACAGGACGGTCCAGGTGACAAGACACTCGTGCTTCTCTCAGAACTGCCTAGAGAGCTCCACCTGCATCAGGTTCACATCCACGCTGACTGCTGCGTGGGACCCAGCTTGACCAGAGGCCTCGAGGTACCAGGACCATCAGTAATCATGGCCAATTAAACAAACCCAAATTGAAACAACGGGTAGAAAAAGGCTGCAGTGGATTTAGAAGGCTACAGTGTGGTGGTATCTTGTTTCCTATTAATTACCAGCTAGTGACCTTGGGCCTTTTAATTAACCTCCTGAGCCTCAACTTACCCACCTACAAAATGAAGGTAATAATAGTACCCTTCTCATATGGTTAATGTGAGGATTAAACGTTAACATACACAAAAACCCACAACACCTCGCCTGGTAAGGGGTAAGCCTTCCTTGAGTAAGTGTTAGGTACCATTACTATTTTCATTTAACCATTAGGCACCTAAATATCCTCAATTACATTGCTGCCCATTTGATAATATTGAAATCCTTTCTCTTTTTAAAAAAATTTTAAAGATTTATTTGTTTATTTGGGAGAAAGTGTGTATGCAGGGACAGGGGATGGGCAGAGGGAGAAGAGTGAGTCTTTTTTTTTTTTTTTAAGATTTTATTTATTTATCCATGAGAGACACAGAGAGAGGCAGAGACACAGCAGAGGGAGAAGCAGGCTCCATGCAGGGAGCCTGACATGGGACTCGATCCTGGGACTCCAAGATCATGCCCTGGACTGAAGGCCTCGCTAAACCGCTGAGCCACCTGGGCTGCTCCAAGGAGAGTCTTAAGCAGACTCTACTCTGAGAGTGGAGCCAGACATGGAGCTCGATCCCACACCCGTGAGCTCACGACCTGAGCTGAAACCAAGAGTTGGCTGCTTAACCGACTGTGCCACCCAAGCGCCCCAAATTGAAATCCTTTCTGAAACTTGCATAGCTTTATGTGAACTGGCGCCTGCTTACCCGATGTCACTCTTTCTTGACTACCCTGTTTAACTATACCAGAAGTCTTTTTGTCCCCAAAACACACCAAACTCATTCTCATCTTTACATCTTTCTATAGATTAGAGAATAAGCCTATATGTCATGTTTATTTGCTCAGCAAGGAATGTGATGGTCAATATAACAAAGCCTAAACTTCAAATACAAGGTCCAAGAGAATATACTGATGGAAAGAAGTAAACTTGCTTAAAGTAGCACACCTTGGATCTTAGGGCCTGCAAGTAGGAAATCCATTCTATAGAGTTGACAGACCAAGTTCAATGCTTCTTATCTCTTGGACGTAAAGAGAACTATATCTGGATAACCAGTTGGTTAGCCTTATTTTGCCAATGAAAAAATTGAGTTTTAAAGAGGGTAACCTTGTCATCAACAACTTGTTACTAGTGGAGCTGAGTCTTAAACCCATACCTGCCTTTAAGAACTCTTCTCTTTATAATCCTCTACTGGCATAGAGATTTTCAACATGGGTTCTCTCATTATTTTGGAGGGATATAAGATCCTATTCCACCCATGGGAAGAGTTCAGAAAGCCAACACTGAATCACCATACTTATCCTGAAACATTGGTCTAATACAACTTGCCTCCCCAGAAAAATGGCTTAGAGAACCAATCTGGCTCACCACTCCCCCACAGGTCTGTTGGTTCTCCTGGCACTGGATCTGCTTCCTGAAAACCCAACTCCCCTGACCCTCAACAGCCTCAGGGCCTAGGATCCAACTTTCCATCCAGAGTCCCTTCTTCTGTCTTTTCTCTTCTTACCTTTTGACTCACACTCTTTCTTCCCTTACAAAGATTTCAGAGTAGCCACCATATCCCTTGCTACTTAAAATAGAATTCTCCGCATCCCCCAGTGGCTTGTTAGAAATGCAGAATCTCACAAGACTTCGACCTTGTGAATCTGAATTTTAAAAAGATCTTCAGATGATCCATAGCCCATTAAGGCTTGAGAAACACTGATCTTGCCCATTTCTGAACAAAACCTCCACCGATTTCAAAAGTAATAAATTAGCCCTATTGGATCTGTCACTCTGATTTTTCAGCCCCTGCACAATCTGAGTATCTGCCTCCAAGAGTCCAAATCAGCATTTTTAGCAGTTCACCTGGCTTCTCTGCTGCTTCTTCCATAAGCCCAATATTTAAACCCAGAGGCAATTAATTGTATTTTCTGAACAAGAGCAAAAGAGGGAAGGGAGACCATTCCTTATAATACTTGGAGGTGTTATTCACATGTCAGCTGATGTGAACCTCAGTCATTATTGTTGAGTAATATGTCAGAGGTAGATATGAATTCAGTACACTGTCCTATTATAGGATAGTATCGTGATTTCCATTTAGGAAATAGACACAGCAAGCAGGGAGGTAGATCATAAGCTTTTTTGCCAAGTCCTGATATTTTCTTGCTAATGATGCATAATTTTGTCCAACCTCTGACGTTCAATGACTGGTATAAAACCTATTTTAAAACAAAGTTAAAATGCATTTGTATTTGCTGTATTTGTTACATCAAGACATTTTCAGGAAGGTTACGTGTATATTGTTCCAGATTGTAATTAGAGTCCATAAGTTTCTTTTTTTTTTTTCATAAGTTTCTTAATCTTGGAAGTGTACATAGTCTACAAGTCATAGCAGTAGTTGAAAATCACAGCTGCAATTACAATGACCAAAGTCATAATTTATTTGCAAATACTATTGCCAGATATTAAGAGTTAGGTATTATTGGTATTTTGCCCTTCCGGAAAACCAAGGCCCACAACGATATGGACATCATGATTGAACCTCCATTAACGGTTGCATCAGTCAAGCTACTCTCCTCCGCCCACCCCCCAATACATACACATGCAGTAATATTAAATTTGGGTTCACTGCTAGGTGGGCTAAAAATAAAATAGCTTCAGTCAAATGCAACCACATCAGAGATTTCACACCGAAAAAGTCACTTTCAGAAAAGGAATGTGCTGAAAGGTCAGATGGAAATTTCCCCTTTCCCACCCCCAAGAGCTCAAAGAGTGAATAAATATATCCCTCTGCTACTGGGGCCAGGCGCTTCGAGAAGGTGGCTGTGGGCAAAAGTGATCACTCTTCTGATCTACAAAAACTGTTTTAAGAAGAAACATGAAAATAAGTGCAAGGATTCAGGGAGGTGGGAGTTAGGTGATTTTCCACTATCTAAGGTCAAGTGCAGAGGACATAATTTGTTTCCTATATAAATCTCAAGTCAAATTTCTAAAATAGCAAAAAGTGGAGGGGCGGGGGGAGTGTTGCTTGAACTGACTCTCTAGGCCTGCTAGATTTTTCTGTTCTCTTTGTTTGCATTGTCTGTCCAAGTTAACCTTACCTCACTCAGCAAAAGTGAGGAAAAAAATTAGACATCTCTCACACAGCCACTTAATAATCAGAAAATCCGCATTTTTCTAATGTTCATTCACTTTTCCTCAGTAACTTCGACTTTGTTAATAAAGCTTAGGCGATAAAATTGTACTTTGAGGTAAATATTAAACTAGATCAATCCACCAGTGGGCAGCCATTCCTTTCCAGGAAATGAAGTGAGTAATTAGAAAAATGTAGAAACATTTTCCATAGTCCTTGCTTCCTGCTCTACCTTTTTTTCTTTCTTGTTTAATTTCCTCATATAAAGTACTTTTTATGATGCTAGTTCTCAATGAGGAGCCTTATCTCTTGCTCTGAAATAATTGACCAGGTGAAGGGTGTTCTCTGTTTTAATTCTGCTTCTTGGAACATTGCTTTTGTCTTTTTCCCTTTTTCTATTCTCTCTTTCAAAGGAGTTGACTGAATATCTCAAATTCGTTATGTTAATGTAGAGTAATAAGAATACGCATTCAAATTGTTTCATTCTGCCATCTTGAATATTTCCAAATGGCCATTTATCTATAATTTAATATTAAAAAGCTTTAAATATAAGATTAACCCAAATGAGTTCTATGGGGAGAAAAGCATCAGCATACTCAGAGGAGTCTGTTCTACTTTTTATTCCAGCTGAACATTCATCGCCTTCTCCTCTTTCTGCCTTGATTTTTCTATCTCTACAGGATGGATATTAACTGTTTGAGGAAACAGACTTAGGTATTTTATTTTTGTACCTTTACGTTAACCCAACAATACAATTTATAGCATTTACAAGGAGACTTCCATGTTCTAATCAATTGTAGCTCTTCTGCTCTGAGTACCAGCATCAGACATTATATTTCCCATGGGCCTTTGATTAACACAACACCAATGCTACAAACAGAAACTGAAAAAGCAGCAAAGACATAAAGCTTGCTTTTTCCAGCACTGACATCATGCTGCTCTAGCAGTAAGGAACAGATAGAAATTGCACAGAGAAGTTGGCTATCAACACATGGCTGGTTCTTTGAGACTGATCTGAGTTTTCCACTTGAGGGCTTTTAAGCACTCAGAATGGAATGCAATATCTCAAAGCATTCCAAGCAATGGACTGTGCTCTTAAAGAAGACTGGCCTGGAAGAGTTTTACCTTTCAAAATAAAGCTGGAGCTGAGTCTGTGAGGGTCCATCTCTACTCTGAAAGAACCTTGCCCGAGGTATGTCAGGAAAGAAATTTGAAATAGCCAAACATCAAGATTCGCTTTGGTTGTTTCATAATAATAATTAAAAAAAAGTTGAAAACTTCCATGTCACACAATTGGAGGCTAGAAACGTCCTGACCCTAGAAACAAACACATTTACAACATAATCTGGCCATTCAAGACAAGCTTTTGGTAAATTCAGATTTAAGCACTGCTTTTTCCATAATTCAACTTCAATCTGGTGGGCAGATTAATTCAAATTAATCTTCATTTGATTCCACTTTTCAAAGAAGAGTATGGGATTTAAAATTTTACCCTTCAAATTCTGCATTAAAACAAAGTCATATATTTTCCTAAACTACATACAATCAGGGCTTTATACAAAGCTCAAGTGTTGTATCCAGGTTATTATCTGTTTCTGCTTGTCTACATGTTTCTGGTCCAAGCACAGTTTGAGGATAGGTAGGCTTGCCTTTGTGCCGGGAGGATAGGGTCCTTGGACTTAAGGGTGGGGGGACCAAGGCCAGTGAAACATAAGACATGAAAAAAAAGGGGGGGGAGTGAGAAAGACAGATGCCCAATCTTAAAGCATAGGACCAGACTCAACATACAGACCTTATTTTAAGAGAGTCTTTAAAATAGTAATGAAATCTGTGTTATTACAAGTCAATAGCCGTAATCCCTCCATCCAAAGTAAATCAAATCAATCATCTTTGTGAACTCGTCATCACTGATTGCTGTTTCTCAATTACATGCATCCCCATCTTCCTCCAAGTCGTCCTGCTTCTACCTTCACTTCACTCTGTGTTCCTATTCAAAGGCCAATACTTAACTATTATCTAAACCTGCACTATGGCACTATTGCCCTAGTCTGTCCGCCTGCCCCTACCCTTTTTTTCTTGTCCAGTGCATCTTCATTTGATCATTGAACTATTTCCTAAAACTCCATTTTTTCATCATGTTGGCTCCATGGATAACAACCAGCAACAGCTTCCACTGTCCAGGCTTTTCAGTCTAGTATTCTACAGCTCCCTTCCATCTGGCTCCACCCTCAATCCTATAGCAAAATTCCCCACCCTCCCTCTGAGGGAACAGACTCCTGCCGATAGTCCATAAGGATGTTTTTCTATTGTAAGCCTGTCAAGTTAAGATTCTGGGTGGTCACCTCTGGTGGACAGGAAGAGAAGAAGACAACAGAGTCACCACTAGGAAAGGGGAGAGCTGGTACCTGGAGCCGGGGAAAAGCAGCCATTCCTTGGACTTAAGATCCGTCAGATGTCTTTGCTCTGCAAAGACCAAGAGTAGGAGATCCCTACCTCCTAGATTGGAAACAGGAATTCAAGAGGGTGACCTGTTTGGGTGGAGCTTGCAAGTTGAGCCTTCTGTTGGCTAGGGCACGAACCAGGCTTAGGGCCCAGGGCTCCATGGACCACAAACTCCAAGAAAGTCCAGTTTGCTGTTAGCTCAGCTGCCAATCCAGAACCATCACCCAAGAACCACCACCTTAAACCGTAATTAAATATACATTAGGTAAACTTCTTCCAATGCAGCCCAGGTGCCATGACCTCTGGGAAGCATTCTCTGACCTTATATCCTGTCCATATGACCTCCACTAAGCTTTCTTAGCATCCCTCATTATCTGAATCATAGCTCTTAGCTCACATTAGTAATCTGTTTCCTTGCCCGTTTCCTCCATGAAAGAGCATCGTGAGAGCTCATCACACAATGCCTGGTATGTGGAGCAGCTCAGTGAATGAAACCAAGAAGTTGTGAAAGGAAAATTCAGGGGAAGAGTAGGTGGATTGGAAGCTTTTCTTGTGGGAAGGAGTTTGTCTTACACATCTTTCCTCTGCAGAGCCCCGCTCTGGACTGCACACAAAAGCGTCACTTGCCGAGTCAGTCAGTGACTGATAAGCTAATGCTGTTTTTCATATTCTGGCGTTCTTTGCATTTCTTTCTCAGATTAAATGTGAAAGTCCAACTCTGTTACTACTATAACTCTGAGAGCTTTATTTTCAAAACTGATGGTTAAAATGACACCAAAGTTTCCCATGTGCAGCTTTAGTGCAACTATCTTATCGTACAAATAAATATTTTAATACTCTATATCACAGTGCACATGACTTTGGAGCATTTGCAAGGTTGTCTGTGACTTAGTTTCCAGATGGGGCTATAGCAGCATTGCACAGCTCCCCTAACTGGATATACTGCTGGTGAGAGAGAAGGGTTTGCAGTTGCCTTTTTGTGTACATAGCCTCTCTCTGATGCACACGTACTCTAATTCAGAGCACGGCTTCAACTGCTGGTTGGGGAAATCTGGCCTGCAGGTCTGACTTCAAAAACAGAAAAAAGAGACCTCCTAATTCTGGTTTCCACTTTGGCCTTAACTAGCTCCTATTGTGCTCCATATGGCAGGACATATGTTTTTCACTGCACAAATTTAAAACATCTGAAAATAATATTTTCCTGATCGCGCAGCCATTAGGGATGAGGCAGCATTTTCTGAGCAAAAGCTTGAACCTAAGAGTGGTGACCCTAAGAGGTGGCATCAGAAGGACAATAGCTCACTGTAGCTCATCTCACATCAAAGAACAACATACAAGTCCAGAAAGCGGGATGGGTAGCAGAATATCATCAGCTACCACCGCAGTCCTCCCCACAGGCCCACGGACACATCTTCCTGCCTCGACTATGAACTTTAAAACAAAATAGAACAAACCATACATATTATGCAAAATAAACACAGTATTGCAATATACATATTTTACTACACTAATTTTTGTCACCCTATCTGTATACTTCATAAAGTTTTTTTTTGGCTCTGGAGGGTCTCATGTACACTGTGGAGGAAAAGGCAAATACCCTCCCCATCAATTACCTTGGATTGGGCTTTTAAAAACAAGACCAGAGACCCAAAATGGAGTTGCTTATGCTCAGCTCCATGTCAGCAAACTGAGATTTAACTCACAGTTTCCTCTCTGCCAGAACTGGAATCTTTTTTTTTTTTTAATTGAAGTTCTATTTGCCAACAAATAGTATAGTATAACACCAGTGCTCATCCCGTCAAGGGATGCCTGTCCCTCAATGCCTGTCACCCAGTCTCCCCATCCCCCCACCCAACTCCCCTTCCACTACCCCTTGTTTGTTTCCCAGGGTTAGGAGTCTCTCATGTTTTGTCACCCTCTCTGATTTTTCCCACTCCTTTTTTCTCCTTTCCCTTATAATCCCTTTCACTATTTCTTATATTCCCCATATGAGTGAACCCATATCATGTTTGTCCTTCTCCGATTGACTTATTTCACTCAGCATGATACCCTCCAGTTCCATCCACGTTGAAGCAAATGGTGGGTATTTGTCGTTTCTAATGGCTGAGTAATATTCCATTGTATACATAGACCACATCTTCTTTATCCATTCATCTTTCGATGGACACCGAGGCTCCTTCCACAGTTTGGCTATTGTGGACATTGCTGCTATAAACATCGGGGTGCAGGTGTCCCGGAGTTTCACTGTATCTGTATCTTTGGGGTAAATCCCCAGCAGTGCAATTGCTGGGTTGTAGGTAGCTCTATTTTTAACTCTTTGAGGAACCTCCACACTGTTTTCCAGAGTACCAGTTCATGACCCTATCTGTATAGAATATGGATATGGATATGGATAGGAGTACCAGTTCACATTCCCACCAACAGTGCAAGAGGGTTCCCCTTTCTCCACATCCTCTCCAACGTTTGTTTCCTGTCTTGTTAATTTTCCCCATTCTCACTGGCGTGAGGTGGTATCTCATTGTGGTTTTGATTTGTATTTCCCTGATGGCAAGGGATGCGGAGCATTTTCTCATGTGCTTGTTGGCCACATGTATGTCTTCTTTAGTGAAATTTCTGTTCCTGTCTTCTGTCCATTTCATGATTGGATTGTTTGTTTCGTGGGTGTTGACAGAACTGGAATTGTAAACCAGCCAATCAGGAATTGCCTGATCAGCACCATGAGGTAATCTGCTTGATAGACCCCTGCCATCTCCTCAAAGAAAGTAACCTTGTAATAACCAACATGCTTTTTTTTTTTTTTTTGCCAGTATATCTTCCTTGTTTCTACCCTCTTCTGCTATGAAAGTCTCCATTTTGTACAGCTCCTCAGAGCTCCTTTCTGTCTACTAGATTGGATTGTGGCAGTTCAAATCAATTTTTGCTCAAATAAACTCTTAAAAATTTTTTTATTATGCCTCAGTTTATGTTTTAACAGGCTGCCCAAGGCCTGGCTGGAGCCAGGGGCAACAGATAACTCTGATGAGAACGTGTTTTGTGATGATATGGTCATGTAATTTCTTGAGATTCAGAAGGAAGGACTGGTTGGCAAGGAGACAGAAGTCTTCAGGTGAGAGATATTTGAAGGTTTAGGATTATGAAAGGGTAAAATGCAGAGAAAACCCCAAGGTAGCCCAATTACTAATGGACGCCAAGCCAGCAGTTGAACAAAGCGTCCTGTAACAAGCCTGGGAAGAAGGGAGACTTCTCTTGGAATTCCTAATCTGGGGAACTCTGTAGAGTCAGCATACAGGCACCCTGGAAAGATAGTTTCAAGTAAGCCACGAGAGCTGCCCAGGATGCTAATGGGGAGAAAGAGAGAGAAGGAAAGAGAGCAGGGATGAAGGAAGGAAGAAAAGGAAGAAGGGAGTAAAGGAGGAGAAGGAAGGGAAGAAGGGGGATGGTATGGGGAAGGCCTAAAAAGAAGTTCAAATTCCAAATCTACTTCACGTACAGAACAAGAGTGCTATGTCTCATCTCACCTAAAGTACCACCTGATACTTCAGATATTTTTTTTCTACTTCAGTTTTCTTAAATTACCACATATTTCTCTTACTTCCCATGCTTTCTCCCTCCCCGACTAGAACATTAACTTCATGAAGGTAGGGAATGTTATTTATTTTATTCACTGTAGTATAGTTTCTCAAGTGTCAGAAAAATTGCTCTCATTCCAGGCTGACTCTCCTGCCCTTGAGCTGATGATGAAGGTACAATCAGTCAGGTGCAGGAGCGATGAGCAGGAAACTTCTAGAAGCCTGGACTTATGAGGAGGCTCCCTTCTCCAAAGGAGGCAGTGGCATGTAGCTCCCACAACAGCTTTGGCCAAGCTCAGAATGAACATTGCTCACATGCTTTCATTCAGCCCCCATAGCAACACCAAGAGGCAAGCACCATTTTTAAAAAAAAAAAAAAATTTATTTATTTGAGAGAGAGAGATAGTGAGAGAGAACATGAGCAGGGAGGAGAGGGAGAAGCAGGCTCGCCGCAGAGCAGGAAGCCCGATGCAGGGACTCTATCCTAGGACCCTGGGACCATGACGTGAGCTGAAGGCAAATGCTTAACTGACTGAGCCACTCAGGCGCCTCCAATTTTTTTCTTAACTAGGCTCCTTGGGGCTTGAACTCACAACCCTGAGATCAAGATCTGAGCTGAAATCAGGAGTCAGACACTTAACCTACTGAGCCACCCAGGCACTCAAGGCAAGCACCATTTTTAACTTTATATTTTATATCAAATAACCCAGAAGCAGAGGGCTAGAAAAATTAGGTTGGGCCATAGGAAACTGTCATTTTAGTACACAAAACTTATCAAACATCGGCATCATCATATGCTTTCACCTAAATATATGTTCAAGATAATAAATTTCTTAAGTGACATAATGCAGATGCAAATGCACATCTGTCTGACTCCAGAGCCCAAGTTCACAGGCAAAGCCAGTCCTGGTGGAAGGACACCACAGGGAAGCCATGTCATTAGATCTCATTAGAATATTCATACAATGAGGCCTAGGAGAGAGAAGAGAGGATTGGAAATCGCCTGTGAGAGCTATAGCCATATGGTCTTCCCAAAATACCTCCATTTTAAAACGAAAGCTCCTTATTCAGCCTTAAAAAGGAATGAAATTCTGACACATGCTACAACAGGGATGAACCTTGAGGACATTATGCTAAGTAAAACGAACTAGACATAAAAGGACAAATACCGTATGATTCCACTTACATGAAGTACCCAGAGTAGTCGACTTCATACAGGCAGAAAGTAAAACAGTGGTTGCCAGGGGCAGGGGGCAGAAGGGAGATGAGGGACGAGAGGGAGTTAGTGTTTGATGGCAACGGAGTTTCAGTTTGGGAAAAACGTTCCAGAAAAAAAAAAAAAAGAGAGAGAGAGAGAGAGAGAGAGAGAGAGAGAAATGTTCTGAAGATGGATGGTGGTGATGGTTGCCCACCAATGTGAATGTAATTAATGCCATTGAATTGTTCACTTAAAAAATGGGGCTGCCTGGCCAGCTCAGGCAGTGGAGTGTGCGACTCTTGATCTGAGGGTTGTGGGTTTGGGCCCCACGTTGGGTGTAGAGATTGCTCAAAAATATAATCTTTTTAAAAATTGGTTAAAGGGGGGCAGCCGGGTGGCTCAGCGGTTCAGCACTGCCTTCAACCTAGGGCCTGATCCTGGAGACCCAGGATTGAGTCCTATGTCAGGCTCCCTGCATGGAGCCTGCTTCTCCCTCTGCCTGTGTCTCTGTCTCTGTCTCTCTCATGAATAAATAAATAAAATCTTTAAAAAAAATTGGTTAAAGTGTACATTTTATGTTGTATATATGTCACCACAGTGGGAAAAAAGGGAGCAGAGGCTCTTGCTTCAGTTTGGACCTGCTCCGTTACAGGCCTTGTTGGGTCCTTGGGGGTTGAAAGACAGAGATGTTTTTGCACACCTGTGTCTTTCGGACGGAGAGGGTGCACGCGTACACCGATCTATTTGTGTGTGCTGTGTGCAAATACTACTCCTACTGATAAAGAGGCTGATTGTGCGCTCCCCTCGTGCCACACTCCGACCAGACACTGCACGTGTATGAATGCATTCAAAGCTCACAAGACCCCCCACCAACCAAGATGTGATGATCTCTGTGGTTTTTTTTTTTTTTAAATGCTCTCTCTTACGGCACATATAGACAAGTTAGAGAGCAGTCACCTTTTTTCCAACTACGTGGGATTTCCTGGAGAGCTCCAAGAACAAAAGACTCTAGTGAAAACTGATGAGAAGCAGAGGCTTGGAACAAGCCCTGATTCAGAGTCTCAGTAAATTTTTGTCAAGTGAATACCCGCATGAGTCAAGCAGAGTTCCTCAGGTTTTCTGGTTATATTCCTTAATGTTTGTGTCACCAGAGCTTTCAACATGGGGAAGTGAGAGGAAAAAAACTATATATCACGATGAAAATTTCTGCCAAAATGCATTCTGATATTTTTACAAAGTACAAGCGTGACTAACTATAGCCTACAAAAGCTGCCTAAATTTACAAATGGCCTTTTTGTTTGCTTGTTTGTTTGTTTGTTTGTTTGTTTCCCCAAAGTGCAGTATCGTCCAAAGGGTCTCAAACTTTCGGATGAAGGAAATTGCATGCGATGGTTTGGTGTCAGCTGGCTGTCGCTTCTGTGGGTGACATTACCGCCCCCTGGCTACCCTCAGCCCAAGCTCCTTAGAAGCAGGACTCACTATAGTTTGACCACAGGATATTTTTACTTCCTTCTGACTGGACTGGAACCGGGGAGAGGATAGTCAGCTAACAGTTCTCTCTAATTGTCGCGCCTACTTCACTGAAGTGGGGGGGAGGGGGGCAAGGGGAGCAATGATTGAAGCTCCAGTCACAATCCTCCTGGAAAAGGTGGGATGACTGTCAGCTCTTCAAGAGTGAAGCAGCATATCTTGCACTTTCAAAGCCTGTTGTTTTGCAAGAAGTCTTAGGTGAAAACAATGAGACAAAAGCATGCTTTGTGAAAGACAATGACATCCATTCAAATGCCTCTCATTATACTCTCCTATTTCACAGAGCCCTGTATCCAGAATTATCCCATTCTATTAACTAGTCTGGTATAGTCTCAAAAAAAAAAAAAAAGCTTTTTTTTTTTTCCTTCCTTAACTGTGGAGTTGGGGGTGGCAAAAAAATTAAAGCAAAGAGGCATCTCTTTCAATTCATTCAGGCTCAGAGTCACTAGTTGGAGAGATTGTTTCTAGTCAGAGTCCCCTTCAGCTCTTCTGGGAGGAGCTCGAATCTTCCCAGAAACACACATTCCCAAGTGCATACTTGAGGTTTACAATTACTTCTGTACAAATGAAGTAGCCCCTCAATAGGAGACAAAGGGAAATGTCCTCCTCTTTTCTATTCCATTCTTTTCTAGTCTATTCTTTTCTTGCTTTCCTCCTCCTCCTCCTTTCTTCTTCTTCTTCTTCTTCTTCTTCTTCTTCTTCTTCTTCTTCTTCTTCTTCTTCTTCTTCTTTTCTTCTTCTTCTTCTTCTTCTTCTTCTTCTTCTTCTTCTTCTTCTTCTCTCCTTTAGCTTTTGGTTTTTTTGTACTTGTTGCATATGATTATATGATTTGTTGCAAAATCCTGGAAACTGGGGAGGAAAACAGCTCCTTAGGTCTCTGGTCCACTCCCCATCTGTCTCCTTCAATACATTCCTCAGGGATTAATTCCATCAGATCTTAAATATGATGAAGGAAGTCTTGCCCACCACTTCCCAAGGAGCTGAGCCCACAATTTATGAGATTTTGTTGGTCAAGACATTTAGACTCTGGGTCTACGGTTCAAGCTTATTGCAATTCAAGTTCACAGGGCTCAGGGTGTGAGGGAAATGGATGGCAGGAAGGTAATCTCAGGGCAAAGATGACATACGAGGAGAGAATGGAGGAGGAACTGACCAGTCTCTGAACAGGGGTCCTACATCAGGGAGAAGGGGAGTGATGCTCCAAGGCTTCTCGTTCAGGAATAGGGAGATCAGGATTCTGGGTACATCCTTTGGGATGCACCTGCCAGTATACATCCCAATCAGACTGAGGAGCTCTGCATGCAAGGCCTTTTAAAACTACATTGGTAGGGGTGCTTGGCTGGCTCGGTTGGTAGAGCATGCAACTCTTGATCTCAAGGCTGTGAGTTCAAGCCCAAATTGGGCATAGAGATTACTTTTTAAAAAAATGTATAGGCAGGACAGAACATAACCAATCAATCACAAGAAAATAGGATAAACTACTACTGTGCTTCATGAAAAAGGTCCAGGTTGATGAGTATAGCCTGGTCCTATCCATTATGGGCAATAATTTCTTCTTATAGGTGTATCTTTTCACTTGATTAGTTAATGGTTTCTATTTATCTATGCAATCACTGTGTCCCTGGTTTCACCAGCTTGGAAAAGAACAAAAAAGGTCATATTAACAATTAGGTCTAAATAACAAGGGCTTTAATTTCCTACGGATCCTAGCAATAATTCCAGTCTTTTCCAGAGTAGCTGTCTCTATGTCAATAGTTCTCCAGAGCCACCTTACAGGTATCTATTAACTAGTCTTCATTATCATCCCCTTGCAATGGCTGCAGTGATGCAGACCAAGCCCTCTGTGCCTGCTTCCATAATCATTGTCCCACTCTGGCAGCCTGTCAACATTCCTCAGACATGAAGCCAGAAGCCCGAAGCCCCCCTTGCTGGAGCTCCAAGCTGAAAACCCCAGCAGTCTAACTATAAGGCTTGACCAAGCCACCTGTCCGCTGACCCCCATGCCTAGCTGTCATCACCAACACAAACAGAGTCATCCATCTTCACCTACCCCAGGGTAGACCCTTTGACAATTTGCCCAGGCTACTGTGGTTCTTAGTGGCAAGAGGGTAGACCCTCCTTCCTGTTATTCCCTCCAGAGATGACCCCCACAACATTGCCTGGTCCCAGATATCACAGCATTTTGACAAATAACACACCTCTTTCAATAGCCATGTTTGCAGCCATTTTCTTCAAAAGCTCTCCATGGTGACACGTAGCTGCCTCAGCAGAGTCTCTAGTACTTTTACTAGATCATCACTTCCCAGTGAAGATACAGGCCCTGAGACTAAGTCCAGTTCACCTCTTCCCTATGGTGAGCTTCTCAGAGGCCTTTTGTCTCTCCTAACTTGGTCTGGGACACTTCAGACTACTAGTCACAGTTTTATTTCTCCATTACTCCATTTCTCCTTTGTGGAGCCAAGGAATAGGGTCTTCCATTGCTGTGTAAATTTATGGAAAAGCAGGGCTACATAAAGCTTCAAATATAAATGGCTATGTTGAGGGAGAGATAATGCTTTTAGCATCTGAACCCCAGACATCAAGTTAGGTCATATTATCCCGGAATGAAAACAGATTAAATCAGATTCTCTTTGTGTCCACTCAGACTATGCTTATCAAATGTCTACATCATTCATTCATCCACTTATTTATCCAACATTTATTGGACACCTGCTATGTGCTCTAGCACTGCGCTAGGCTTTGGAAACCCAAAGATGAATAAAACAAGGTACAGTCTATGGGAAAAGACAGATACATAAGTTACTGACAATATAATGTTGTGATATGGTATATAATAGGGCTATTCCACTCTCTCTTTTCTTTTTAAAGATTTATTTATTTGTTTTGAAAGAGCACAAATGGGAGGGGCAGAGGGAGAGAGAACTTTTTTTTTAAAGATTTTATCCATTAATTCATGAGAGACAGACAGAGAGAGAGAGAGAGAGAGAGGCAGAGACACAGGCAGAGGGAGAAGGAGAAGCAGGCTCCATGCAGGGAGCCTGACGTGGGACTCGATCCTGGGACTCTAGGATCATGCCCTGGGCCGAAGGCAGGCGCTAAACTGCTGAGCCACCCAGGCGTCCCAGGGAGAGAGAACTTTAAGCAGACTTCCTGCCCAGTGTGGAGCCTGATGTGGGGCTAGATCTCAGGACCCTGAGATCATAACCTGATCTGAAACCAAAAGTTGGAGGCTCAACCTACTGCACCACTTAGGCTTCTTGGGATATTCTGTTCTATGACAAGCAGAAAAGCAAAAGTTCCTTCTGTCTGGCAGGATCAGGAATCTCAGAGTCAGCTCCTCAGAGTAGAAGATATTTAGGCTGGGTGTTGAAGGATGAATAGGAGTACATTAGGAAGGGAAGTATAAGGAATTCCTGCGGGAGGGAGTTGACAGCACTGGCCCAGAGGCATGGGATTTCATCGCTTACTTGAGGAAGTATTGGCATTAGGTGTGGTTGGGGCACACGGGCAAAAGAGAGATTAGAATATCAGGAAATGAAGCTGGTGACATTTGGAGCAGCTTACAAAGGGCTTAATACGCCCTTTTAAGAACCTGTAATTCTGTTCCATTCAGAAAACACTCATTAAGCACCTATTAGATATCTGGCATTCTTTTGCACACTGGGGAGTGGAAAGATGATCCCTATGCTTCAGGAAGCTAAATCAGACAAATCCTATAGAGACCCTATGACACTAGGACAGGAAGAGACAGGGTGCTCTGGGGCACACAGACTGCAGGGAGAATGGGTGGGCATGTCTGGGATATGCTTCCTAGAAGCATTGCTGCTGAATTAATCTTTTTTTTTTTCCTTTAAAGTAATCTCTACGTCCAATGTGGGGCTCAATTTTATGACCCAGAGATCAAGAGTCACACGCTCCACTGACAGAACCAGCCAGGCGCTCCCACTGCTGAATTAGTCCCGAAGGATGAATGGATATAACCTAGCAAAGAAAAGGGAGGAAAAGCTTTCCAGGCAGGTGGAACAAATACAGCAAGCAAAGGCAAAGGGGCACCAAATAGCATCATTTATTGTTTTTATTTATTTTGGAGGAAGAGATGATAGGAAGTGGCTCATTGCAACCGAAATATGAAGTGAGAAGCTAAACTAGGCAGGAAGTAAGGATGGGGAGATAGGGCAGAGCTAGGACACTAAGGGCCTGATATGCCAGGATAAGACCTTTAAACTTTGTCTGAGAGGAAATAGGGAGCGATGGAAAAGTCTAGTGCAGAGGAATGATACAATCAATTTTGCATTTTAGGTCACTGCGGTGCCAGGGCAGGTCAGGACAAACTTGGAGACAAGGACACAAGGCTATCAAAATATCCAGGCAAGAGATGCTGAAGCTCTGAAGGAAGGGGACAAAGGGGGAGGTGACTTGATAGTTTGCACAGGTATCTTCTATTGAGCTAACTTATGACACTATTATGCTAAATGTGACACTTTAGGTTCATATCTGTTGTTAGATCCTATCCCCTAGACAGAAAGAAAATTACTACTTTAAGAATCAGTCTAGAACCATGTTCCTAGCAGTATTATTCACAATAACCAAAGATGGGAATGACCTAAGTGTCCATCAACAGATGAATGGATACACAAAAAATAGTTTATACGCATAATGGAATATTATACAACCTTAAAAGGCTAGGAAATTCTGACACATGCTGCAACAGGGATGAACCTAGAAGACATTATGCTAAGCAAATAAGCCAGACATAAACGGACAAACAGTATATGATTCCACTTATGTGAGGTACTTAGAGTAGTCAACTTCATAAAGCCAGAAAGTAAAATGATGGTTTCCAGGGACCAGGGGAGAGGGAGAATGGGAAGTGGACTTCCTAATGGGTACAGCGTTTCAGATGGGGAAGATGAAAATTTTCTGGAGATGGATGGTAGTGATAGTTGCACAACAATGTGAATTTTCTTAATGCCCTTGCACTGTATACTTAAAAATGGTTAAAATAGTTAAGTTTTATGTCATGTATATTTTACCACGATTTTAAAAAAGAACACTTATAGAAGATAAGGCTGTGTGATATTTATGGTAGGTATTGATGTTTTCCAAATAAAGGATGAAGAGGTAGATCTGTAGGAACTAGATTCATAGGAATGAAGAAATGTAGGCAGTAGAATGATCTATAATTGAGTAGTCCAATCCATGGCAAAACTTTTTTGAAACCATGATTGATCTTTGTAGTATATCTTGAATTGTAAGATTTACTGACTATAAAATGTAAATCTTGAACCAATTCTTCTTTTAAATTTAAATTCAAGTAGCCAACATATAGTACATCATTAGTTTCAGATGTAGAGCTTAGTAATTCATCAGTTGCATACAACACCCAGTGCTCATCACATCACGTGCCCTCCTTCATGCCCATCATCCTGTTATTCCATCCCCCCCACCCACTTCCCCCTTGCAACCCTGTTTGTTTCCTAGGGTTAAGAGTCTCTAGACTAGCCCATTGCCTGTTTTGGTAAATCAAATTTTATTAGGACCCCCTCCCTCCACATCCACTGGTGTTGTTTTGCCTGTGGCTTCTGCTCTACCTCAGCAGAATTGAGTACTTGACACAGAAACTGTCTGACCTGCAAAGCCAAAAATATTTACTATCTGGTCCTCTATAGAAAAAGTTCGCTGAGCCCTGTTCTAAATTTTTGAATATGGAGTGTCTACTCGATAACAGCATGTATCAATGTTAAATTTGTTGTTATTGGTGAGAATATTCTTGTTCTTAGGACAGGAGTACTGAAGATTTATGGGGTAATGTTCAAAAGGTGGGTGATAGGTGGACAGATCAAATGCAGCAAAAAGGTAGCAGTGAGTCTTGCTGAAGAATAGAAAGGTGTTCATTGTATTATTCTCGCAACTTTTCTAAAGTTTGTAGTTTGTTAAAATAAAAATGGAAGAAAAAAAAAAAAGAACAAATGTACCCTTAGCACTCAGTACCTTCCAGTCCTCTGCAGTGATTTTCTGACTTTACATGGTTGCAGATTAGAATAAAGTGTCCAAATCAGGGATAAGATCATGCCTTCCTCAACCTGCAAACGGAATATGCTAAGCAGTTACAACCCATTAGTTTCTGGATTCTTTTTGGTGTTAATTTTTTTCCCTTCGGATAATTGTATTTTGGACTCTCCACATGCTGTGCAAGCAATGCCAGCAAATCCTCTTGTGGATGAAGCTGTAAAAATAGCAAATATGCAGCCAATTTCTCTACTCATATGTCTGTAGTCACATAGAAATGGAATAATTCTCCCCGTGTTCTACTTGCCACTTTGAGTCTCTACTTACCCAGTGTTGGACCTGATTTCTCTGCTGTTTTTTTGTTTTGTTTTGTTTTAAGATCTAAGAGTTGACCCCACAGCTCACAAGTTAATTAGAGATATGCAACCCGTACCCAGAAAGAGATACTTGAGAACAATTATCAAGGAACATACCATTTCATACTCTGACTTGACAATTCCACACCTTGAAATATGTTCTGAAGAAATCTTCAGCACAAGTTATAAACTGACATGCACAGGATGCATTTCTTTGCAGGTGGCAGTGGTGGGGAATGGAAGGCAATCTGAAAATCAATGGGGGAGTGAATATGTAAAATGTGATAAATGCCCACCATGGAGTGCTTTGCATCCTTAAGAAGCACACAGTAGATATGTGCATAGCAAAAAACAGTGCTTGGTAAAAACAAATGTGAGAAACAGAGTTATAGAGAGTAATATAATGGCATTTATGAAAATTAGAAGTACATGTGCACAAGAAACTAGTATACATCTTACAAGAACACGTAAAGCTAAATAATACACATTAAATATTTTCGAATGGTTGCTAGTGGAAGAGGGGGCTGGGATGAAAGGGAATATATGATTAAATGAAACATCCGTATATTCCTAAAAAGAGAGAAGGACCTTGTAGCACCGATGACAATGTTCAAGGAAAAGAAAAAATAAAAGAAGAACCAAGTAGAAATACTAAATATACATGTAATGAGTGGATAAAGCCAAGAAGTAATCAGACGGGGTGGTTTATCAGGAAATTCCTGGAAAAGGTGATTTTTGGATAGAGTGCTTCATCCCTCACCCAATACCACCTCCCCCAGTAAGATTTCTATTAATCCTACAAAATAGCACCATCAATAAACTAATAATACTTAATGCTAACACTAACTATATTTTGAACATTCAAAATACAGTGCCAAAATACAATCCTAAATAATTTAGATGAGTTATTTAAGTTAACCTCCACAAAACTCTTATAAGATGAGGATTATTATCATCCTATTTCACAGATGGAGAAACTGAGACGTAGATTAATTAATCTGTCCAAGGTTACATAGGAGAATGTGGCAGAAGATTGATAATTCTTCCTGTTTGACTCCAAAGGCTGTGCTGTTAGCATCTTTTCTGGAGATGATACACGGCAGACACTCAAAAAATGCCACCACACACAACACCCAAAAGGGTTTGCTTAATGCCAAACCGAGGAAGGCAGTATTTCTTTTAGAGTTTCTTTCCAAATTTGAAGCCACACGAGTGGTAGCCAAAAAAAATTCTTATTCATTGACATGCTTGTTACAACAGGTATCCCCAGCCCTGGATCTGTCTCGGTTTACTCATTCATTCAACAAATTTTGATTTGATTGAGAATCTACAATGTGCCAGGCACTGTCCTAAGTGCTGAGGATATAGCAATCAACAGTTCGGGCAAGGTTCCTGCTTTCATGGAGCTACACTGTTGTGGAGGGACATTGAAAATTGACATGAAAATAAACAGGAAAAGTTTCTGAAAACTGCTCAGAAATGAACAGTTACTGATAAAGTCCTATGAAGAGAATAAAGCAGGGCTGTGTGATGGAACATGTCTTGGGGGCTGTTTAAATTGGCTGGTCAGGGAAAAATTCTTGGAGGAGATGACGTTCAAGCTGAGATTTGAATGACAATAATTAGCCATGAGACACTAAGGAAAAAAGTATATTGAGGTGAGCTATGAGATGATGCCAAGTCATAAGACAGGAAGTAGTTTGGCATCTTCAAGGAACACATAGAAGGCTAGGGTGGTGAAGGGTGGAAAGGAGAAGGGGAGCGGCAAGGATAAGATTGGAGAGAAAGGCAGAGTATAGGTTGTGATGGACTTTGTAAGTTAGAGTAAGGAGCTGTGATTTCATTCCAGTTGTGATGAGAAGTTAGCGAAGAGTTTTGGCAAGGCACATTATGATCTGAGTTTAATTTTCATTAAGACCACTCGGTTCTGGGTGGAGAACAGATTGGCAGAGCAAGAGTGGGAACCGAATAGCTTGTTAAGAAACCCAAGCAGGCTTCTGTTCTGGCTATTAAAGAGTGGCTATAAAATAGTACTTATCTTCCTACCATAAACAGCTATAAATCCCAAACAAATAAATACACCAGCTTTTTTCAAGCACTGGACAGCAACCAATGCAGAGATGCACACAAGGTATTCCTGATATCCACCATGTTTTTCTCCCTAAGAGCATCTGCCAAACTGGCACACAGAAATAGAGTTTGGGGGGCACCCCGGGTGGCTCAGTGGTTTAGCGCCGCCTTCAGCCCAGGGCCTGATCCTGGGGTCCGGGGATCGAGTCCCGCGTTGGGCTCCCTGCATGGAGCCTGCTTCTCCCTCTGCCTGTGTCTCTGCCTTTCTCTCTCTCTCTCTCTGTATCTCTCATGAATAAATAAATAAAAACTTAAAAAAATAGAGCTTGGATAGCAAGTGGTGGTGGTCTCACTGGGAAAAGAAAACAAAGATGGACATTTGAGGCTGCTAAAATGGCCAGAATTTGAGAGGTAGGGTACTAGAAAGGGCAGAACTTCCCACACAGAAAAACAGCCTTCAAAATTTGGGTAACAGTCCCTCATGTTCTTGGTTACCTCTTGTGATGGTTAATTTCATGTGGCAACTTGACTGAGCCACAGTACCGAGATATTTGGTCAAACACCAGTGTAGATATAGTTTTGAAGATTTGAGGGGGATAAGATACACTGGTATTCAGACTTGGAATTAAGCAGATTACTCTCTATAATGTGGGTGGGCTTCAGTCAATCAGTTGAATGGTTTAAGAGAAAACAGACCAAGACCCCCTACTGGAAAGATTTTGTCTTCAAACTACCTTCAGACTCAAATTTCAGCATCAACTCCTCCCTGGATCTCCAGCTTGCTGGCCTTCTCTATAGATTTTGGACTTGCCAGCCTCCACCATTGCATCAGCCAATTCTTTAAAATCTCCCTCTGTCTCTCTCACACATGCACACACACATCTTTTGGTTCTGTTTCTCTGGAAATAACTGACTAACACACCTCTCAAGCTGTCTATGAATAGGGTGAGAGGTATGTAATAAGTCCAGAGAGCAACTGGTTCATTTGGAGCAGAGAGATGGAAGGAAGCATTAAAGATTTTTCAGGTAAAGAATGGAAATTAAAGATTATTCAAACGGTTTAACTGTATGAAGACTGTAGAAAGTTTTAGGGAAACTAATCCATAATGTTCAAAGAAAATGATGCAAGTGAAAAATTGAGGAATTATTAACTCTAAACAAAAGAATGCAACTTTCTGAACAATAGTTGCATAGTAATTAAATGGAAACATAATGGATTGAACTAACAATTATAATTCAAACATAGTGGGATAAGGGGCTGTATAAAAGCTAAAACTGTCATCTACATAGTAAGTCAAAAGATAATTAAAAGTATCAAGAGATAACTATATATGTATTAGTTAAGGGAAACATATAGTAAATATCAAAAGAAATAGTTAAATATATTTAGTATGGTTGCCTCTAGAGTGAGATGAGTCTGCATAGGGTATGTGGCAATATTTTGTTATAGCCTCTTAGTATTATTTGACCTTTTAAACTATGCACATATATTACTTTGTTAAAACAAAACAAAACACGCAACAAAGCCAGTATTCATCAAACTACAAAAGATGTTGAAAGGTAGAGGAAGATACAGCAAATAAGTCACAGCCTTGAAGGCCTCATAGAAACTCCCTCTTCCTCCTACTTTTATGTTCCAAAATTTCAGAGGATTTATTATTCATTCAGAAGGTAATAAAATGGTTTGAGGCCAATAGTCCTAATTTTGTTTTAAGATTTATTTACTTATTTGAGAGAGTGAGAGTGGGTGGAGGGGCAGAGGGAGAGAGAGAGAGAGAGAGGATTCTAAGTATACTGCCCACTGAGCACAGAGCCTGACATGAGACTCAATCTCACGACCCTGAGATCATGACCTGAGTTGAAATCAAGAGTTGGACACTTAACCAACTGAGCCACTCAGGCACAACCCCCCCCCCACTAATCCTAATTTTAAGAAAAGTTGGGAAAATGTGTAAAGTCAAAAAGCATGTTTGCTTGGTATTTAGGTATTTATCCAAAAAAAGAAAGTAGGGTGTTCACAAGAACCCACACTTAAAGAATTATTAATTAGATCAAGTTACTAATTACCAATTAAATTAAATTAAATTAAATGATGACAGATGAAGATTAGCAAACACAGGTTCCATGTACTTACCACGTAGACAGGAAGAAATGATACCCATGTAAAATACAGAAATGACTGTGTCTTAAGAATGACTGGTGAAAATCCTTGATAACTTTATAAATGAAGAACAAATTGACTAAAATAAAACTTCAACTTTTTAAAAGAAGCATGTACAAAGAACATAATATGATGGAGGAAATTGCCCATGGTTTCTGTGACAATTATGTGAAACCAAGTAGGCCTGGTATGCATCAGATTCTGACACAGATGCATTGCTTGCCCTAAACTGTTGTCTTACCCAATGCCAGGCGAATAACTATAAATTTCCCCATTTTTATTGCTAGTATTTATTACTATTCTCCTAATTCTTGTGTCCCTAACCTCACTGCCATTATTTTCTCCAATGATATCTAATTACAGCACTTGATTTAAGGAGATGATGGTAAATTTGAGGAAAGAATACAAGATTCTAACAGTTTGGTAAATAATTCCAAGAGAAAAACTAAGAGAGTTTGATCTATTAAGTCAGAAATAAGATAACAAAGATTTTTTTCACTTTGTTTCTGGACCAACAAAAGAACATAGATACATGATCAGTGGATGTAAAACTAAAGGTCACTAATTTTTAGTGAATTAACGTTTGCTGCTTTGTGTATGTACTAATTTCCCAGACTGGGTTCCCAATGACTTCCTAATAAATTAGTCCTAATGAAATCAAATAGATTCTGAAAGGAACCAGCATTCTCTCTCTTAGGATTATCTCTAGGTCTCTAAAGACAATTGACAAAACAAAATAACGAGGTTACTTTCAAGATTTAATCTGTACCAACCAGCTCAAATATTATTAGTTTTCAAGTATTATATTTCCCTGAACAAATAATGTGTGCTTACTTGCCAGTGGCCTGGTACTAAACTCCATCTTCAAATTTAGCTATGCAGGCATGACTTTGAATTAGAAAGGCAATGTTCATATTTTCCTCATCTTCACTTTTAGAAAATTCCTCTATTTTCTTCAGTAGTTACTTAAAAAAATCCAGACTGTCTCTAGGTAATGAAAGAGTAGAGTATTGTAGTTTCATAGAAATTTAAATTTAAGGTTTTATGTATTACAGGCACCATTCACAAAACTATGTATGAATTTTAGAACTTAAATTAGATATAAGCATTTATCAAAGAAATTGGAGGAGGGTACAGAATAATAAGAAGAAACAAATAAGTGAGCGTTTATGATGATTTGAATTAGGATCATACTAGTAGAAATGGAAAATATTCAGTATATGTCTTGGAAGTACCCGAGTAATAATGAGTAGTGTAGGAGAAGATGGTAATTGAGGAGGCAGGATGGTTCTTAAGTTTTTCACTGAAGTGACTGGAGACATGAGATGCCATTTACTGGAATGCATGGATTAGGGTCAGGTGTGAGGATGGGACCATTCTAATTTCATGAGTATTTTAATTTTGAGCTGCCTGGTGTAATTCCTAATGAAGATGTCATGTAGGACTTTAAATTCATGACTGAAGTTTCTGGACAAGGTCAGGGTACAGGTACAGACTGGGAATCGTGGGCACATAGATAGTATTTAAAGCCAGAGGCCCCAGGGAAAATACCTAGAGACAGTGAGTGAACATAGTTAGCCGGAGGACCTAACGCTCAGATATATCACAGTTTAGGGGTTTTACAAAGAAGAGGCAGCAAGTGAAACTAAAAAGGTGTGAATAGAGAGGAGGAACACCAAGACTCTAAGGATGTCACAGAAACTGAGAAAAGAAACTAACATAAGCTGCTAAAATATGGCATAAAAGAGAAAAGAAAAAGATCTCCTGTCTGGCTATGTGACAGTCAGGAGGTCGTGGGTCACCTTGACAAGAACTTTGACATGAGTCCATGGATTAGTGAGGACAGAGTTTGAGTGGACAGTGGCAAGTGAGACTTGTGTCTGAAGTCTGATCTTTTTTAGAAGTTTTGCTGGGAGAGGAAGCCCAGAAGTGGTATGGCGGTGAGAGGGCACTGTTAACTCAAGAAGCCCGCTTTGTTGATGCTGTCATTTTTACTTTTCACCATTTTTTAGTTTTTTGTTTATTTTTTTTTAATTTCATACTTAACATATACAAAACCAGAGTATATTATCATGAACTCACCACTCAACTTTAAAAGCATCCTCTTTTATTTATTTATTTTTTGCTTGTTTTTTTTATCACTTAATTCTTCTACTGCTCCGTTTTTAATTTTCTTAAGGTTGGGAAGGTTGGGATGTAATTTACATTTAGTAAAATTCACCCTTGGATATATAGTTCTATGAGTTTGTAGAGATGCATGTATCTACATAACCACCACCAAGACCAAGACATAGAATGGTTCTACCCCCTGCATTGTCTTTCATCTACGTCTTCCACCCACTGCTCTTGGCAACCTGATCTGTGTCTTGTCACTTTAGGACTGTTCCTGTCACTCTGTGTCCTGTCACTATAGTTTGCTGTTCCAGAGTGTCATATAAATGGAACCATACAGTCTGCAGCTCTTGTCTGGCTTCTTTCACCAAACACAATGCATGTAAGTTTTATCTATGTTGTTGCATATACTAGTAGATTGTTCTATTTAATTGCTGAATAGTATTCCACTGTATGGATGTACCACAATTTGTTTACCCATTCAACAGTTGAAGGACATTTGGTTTATTGCTAGTTTTTGGCTATGATGAATAAATCTCTATAAATATTCATGTATAAGTTTTTTTTAAAGATTTTATTTATTTATTCACGATACACACACACACACACAGACAGAGAGAGAGAGAGACAAGTAGAGAGAGAAGCAGGCTCCATATACGGAGCCCAAAGTGGGACTCGATCTCAGGTCTCCAGGACCAGGCCCTGGGCTGAAGGCGGAGCTAAACTGCTGAGCCACCCGGGCTGCCCACATGTATAGGTTTTGATGTGAATATAAATTTTCATTTCTCTGGTCAGTCATGTAGGGTTAGGATTTCTGGGCTTATGGTAAGTATAGTTTTAAATTTATAAGAACCCGCCAAACTATCTTCCAAAGTGGTTTACAATTTTCTGATCCTACCAGTCATGAATGAGAGTTCTGGTGCTCAGAAGTCTCTCCAGTTGTTGGTGATGTCATGAAAAAAATCATAACTTTGCTCATTTTAATACATATGCTTGTAGTGGCATCACACTGTGGTTCAATTTGCATTTTTTAATACCTAATGATAGTAAGCATTTTTCCAAGAGCTTTTTTAGAGGGCATCTATGTATCTTCTTTGGTGAGGTATCTGTTTAAATCTTTTACCCATCACTTATTTGGTTGATTGCTTTCTTATTATCAAATTAAGAGATTTTTAAAATTTTATTTATTTATTTGAGAGAGATCAAGAGAGAGAGAGAGAGAGAGAACAAGTGGAGGGAGAGGCAGAAGAAGAGGGAGAAGTAGGCTCCATTCCAGGACCCTGGGATCATGACCTGAGCTGAAGGCAGATGCTCAACCAATTGATGTCCAATTGTTCCAGCAGCATTTGTTGAAAGACTCCCTTTCTCCTTTAAATTCCTTTGGCATCTTTGTAAAAATAAAATCAATTGACCATATATGTGTGTGTCTATTTCTGATCTCCCTATACTGTTCCATTATCTATCTACCTACCCTTCCACCAGTTTGACACTCCCTTAATTACTGCAGCTTTACACCAAGTTTGGAAATAAGGAAGTATGGATACTCTGTTCTTTTTTTAAAAATTGTTTTAGCAACTCTCTAGTTCCCTGGTTTTTCCATATGGATTTTAGAATCAGCTTGTCAATTAAAAACAGAAAAAGCCTACAGATTTTGATGGGCATTGAGTTGAATCTCTAGCAACCCTATGACCTACACTTGAGAAGTGTTTCTGAGGCATAAGGATGGTAACCCAGTGAGCCAGAGCTTTTCTGTGCTGCTTAGGAGATATATCCTGTCCTGTAGGCTTCCAGGTCACTAGAAGGCACAAGGGACTTGAGGGTTTTGGTAGTTGGGTTCACAGACAGAAGGCAATGCTTCTGGTAGGAAATCATACTATGGTTACTTTCATTCTTTACTTTCATTCTACTGTCTAGCGTGGCCCTGGATCACGATTTGGAAAAGGGAACTATTTAAATCAGTCCTGGGCGGGAAGGCAATGCTAACTGAGAGGGAACAAAGTGGATAAATTGTCCAAAAGGAAGAGCAAAGGATGAAGACCAGGAAAAACTAAGAATTCAGGAATGAAGTAAACAGAAATACGTAGGTGAACTTAAATGGTGTGGGGTGGGGGAAAACAAGAGAAAATAGATCAAACCATTGAAACCAACTTAGTTTGACAAAGAGAAAGTTCAGTAAAGTAGTAGGAAAAGAAAAAATATATATATAGACAACGTGCTGTATGTTTTTTATTGCTCTGCTTTATATGAGGATTTTCTACCAAAATATTAAACACACACAACCATGAATTACATGCTGCGTGTAGAACTACATTTAAAACACACACACACACACACACACACAAATAAATAAATAAATAAATAAAAATTAAAAAACACACAGCCTTCAATAAATGGTCACTGTATTTTACTTATAGTCAATAATGTTCCATGATTGAGACAAGTGGAATATTGTATTTAACACTTTTTGAATGCAAGAAACAACAAATGTTCTTTGATATATATGGAAGAGATACTGTGTATTACTCACATAAGTCTATGACTTTAACTTTCTGCTTTGTTATAATTCTGAGACATTAGCACTGTCCTTGATGTACTTTTGCATATCGGTAGGGAAATACAAGCTGTTTGAGAATTAATTATAAGAAATTAGAGGGAGTGGGTTATATGGAGTGGTGCCTATTTTTAGCTTCTCAACCCTAAAACTACACATCTGATATTTAAAAATGAATATCAGATACAATTCTCTTGGATGCTTGCCTCAGCTGCTGTCTCACATGTGATCATTGGCCACAGCTTTGCTCCCAGCATGTCTTTACATGACAGTTTTTTTATTCTTGTTTTTAAGCATCACCTACTTCCCCAGTCTCTCTAGACCCCTCTAGGCATATTGTGGTCTGGCCCTTACCTCATGGCCCTATAATTATGTTGTGTCCGGGAAGCAGGATGGAGAGGATGGCAATTGTAGACACGTCTGCCAGCAGATGAGTGAAAATGTGCCTTCACTTGCCTCATGCACTGGGAATATCGCTGATGGGAAATAAATAAACATAAATCTTTACACACACACACACACACACACACACACGACCTCTGTCATGCTATAAGGCAGCCAAACCCATGTGATCTGTGACATAGGTGTCAGCTCTCCCACTTTTCAGTGCCTGAAGGCAGACTTATTTTCAGGACTCAAATGCAACCAGAAGTCGTCTCTCTGAAATCTAAGCAAAATGCACTTATTTTCCTCCTTTCTCCGTTTATCAGGATTATCTGGAAATTTCCAACTGTTTCTATTTACGTATCTTTGTCCTGTACTTTATCACTTTCCCATAATCACCAGGCAACAGCTCAACACAATCTTGCTGTAGTTTGAACAGTCCCTTCTAGCAAGATGATGTTGTCACATTAATGATCCCATGACCTATAGGAGTAAGGAATATATAAACATCAACTGTTTCCCTTAGAAAGAGTGTTCCCTTCCACCATAAAGAAAAATCTAATGTTCACATATTGAGTGGAAAGTAATGGGAGCCGCATTCTAAGCTTAGAGAAAACTGCCCTGCATTTGTGGTTATCATATCTGAAGTTATCCATTGAATTTATCCATAAAAACCTCTGTGACTGCAGTGAAGTAACCAGCATGCTTTCTGAAAGTAAATTGGTATAATTTCCAGTAAATACGGTAGATTTAGCTGACAAGTTCAGGCCACCTTCCTGCTACAAACTCCTAAAAGTGCTGGATGAAATATAGCCAAAATGATTTATTTAATGTATTGTTGGGTTCAAACTAAAGAAAGACAATTTCCAGGGGCTAAAAAAAAAAAAAAAAAAAAAAAGAATCAGGCACCAAAGCCTACAGTGGCAAGAACTGAAATGTAGAGGGCCACATAGCCAGCAGACCTAGACTCGAGGCTAATGTTTTAAATCTTTATAGGAGCACAAGAGTCAATCCTCAGACCACCAAGAGGCAAGGTATAGGGAACAGAGCGCCACTTGGATACAAGTCACATGTGAAGTAGGACCCTGGTCAGCTCCACCAGCAAATCTGAAGAAGCATCTTATCTCCCCAGTGCTAGGTGAAGAGAATCACCCATGAATATTCAGGAACCTAAGCCATTGGCTGTGGTATCTGAATTTGTAATATCAGCATGGTATAGGAATTGGCAAAAACTGGTCCTGGACAGACAAGAATCCTAGGATCTCTGCATAGGAAGATATGAAGACAGTCCTGCTCAGACAAGGCTTCCACAGAAAAGAACCAGACAGTGGCTCACTCACAGTAGAATACTACACTCACGGAAGGAAACAAAGTGCCATAGTCAAGAGCCAGGAACCTAAGGTAATAGAAAAATGTGGAAAGGCCTAGAAGATAAAGATGACTAAAATCTTTAAATGAGTCTGTGGGCAATACAGAAAGCAAGCAGCATTCACCTGTGATGAACTAGGATGGGATGGACATGGCCGGAAGGGGAAGTACCACCAGGGGCAATGTCCCAGACATCGGAGAAATAAGCAGGATGCAATTATAAGATTCGCTGAAGAGAGAAATAGGCTCAGGCTTATTAGTCAACAACTTAAAGCAAAATGTAAGGTCTTAAGGGGTCTCCTTAATAGTCTTTGAAGAGACTCTTCTCCTCTGCAGCCAGAGGACATATGCAACCAAAAAAAAGCACAGGGCTTAAGAATGAAAGAACTTCAGAGAAGGCTAAACTCTCAGCCTAGCCTGTCTCTTCTGCCACTGTCAGGTCCCTGATGGGGAATGAGAGGGATACTGAGAGTCAGGATGAGATATCTGGATAGGTTCTGTTGGAAACCTTGATGCTCCAAGTTCTCTTGAACTCTTTGAAATCACAAAAATATAAATGCCTTCTCCTTCTGCTTTCTTAAAAACTATACAGAGTCCTCAAATAAAGCAGGAGCCTTACAAGACAATGCTTACCCTACAGGATCCTCTCCCACCTCTTTTCTTGGCTCCTGGATCTGTAATTACGGTTAAATCTCAGCATAACCAAACTGGGAAAAAGGACGTGCTAAGGGAGGAGAGAGATGATGAGCCAACGCTGCTGCAGGACTGGTGAACAAGAATGGCAGGAATGGAGAATATGCAAGGGGAGGATCCTCAGGGTGCAGGATCAAGACGGAGGAAACATAAACATGGGAGAGTTTATTGACACAAGGACATGCTGCCATGACACACAATTTAACACCCTGCTAAGGGCCCCAAGTGACAGTATTAGCACTCTGCTTAGATGCCCGTGAAATCTTAGAAAGAGTGATGACATACATTAAATGAACTGAGTATGCCAGACTCTAGTGGTAAACTATGGAGAAAGGGATCAAGAGGCTCAGAGAAGTAGGCAAGCTAGAATGGGTCTGACTCCACCAGCTGACCATTGTGTGACCAGTTCAGCCTGCAGGACACTCCATTTGCCAAAGTGAAAAAGAGCACACCAGTGAGGGGACACCAGTGAGAAACTCAAGATGAGACTGCCCTCTGTGGGCAGAATGGACACAGAAGACACCATCTCACATCTTGACCCCCTGGTAGCTCTGGAAGTAATATGATCCTAGGATAGCAGAAGCCAAATTGCAACTTCCAACTATCAAAAGCAAGGTGGGCATAATTTCCAGCAGAAATGGAATCATGGCCAGGGAGCCTGACCCGTGGGGATCTATGAAGATGGCTCAAAGAACATGGTGTTCCCAGGGACAGTATAGATGGGCAAGCAACAAAGGCATATTCAAAAGAGATCAAGAATAGATAAGCAGAAGATTAGGGTCAGCCAGGCCAGTGGAGAAACATGATCCCCTTCCCAGTGCCTAGTTCTACGACCCAGTGCCCACTGAAAAAGAATAGTCAGGTTTCCATTAAGGAAGGGCCTTACACCACCATGAGAACTCTAGCGATTCCCCTGTCTTCTCCAGCAATACCGATGTCCACCTGAGAGGGTAAATGTGTATTAAAGGAAGGAGAATACTCAAAGGACCATCGTGGCCATCCTGTTAGAGTAAAAGCAAACGGGGGTCAGGCAATAAATGGAGTCCTGGCCCAGTGCCATTTCCCAGTGTGTTCAGTAGGTACACAGAAACATCTAGTGCTCATTTCCTTGGTTCCCAAATGTATATTTAGAACGGGCTTCCTTAGGAATTGGCAGAAATCTCACATTTGTTTTTCAATGTTGAAATTAAGCACTATTGGGATATAAAAAGCCAAGTAGAAGCCCTGAAACAGTCCCTTGGCCAAGATAGTAAATCAAAACAATTCAGCATAGATATCACTGTTGCCCTCAGAAACTTGGAGGATCCAGGGGTAGTCGTCCTGGTCATCTGTCCCCATCTAATTCACCAGTCTGTCCCAAAAAACTGATTGGTTGAAGGCACCTGACAGAGAACTACTACCACTTAAACAAGCAGTACCCTAATTGCAGCTTCTGTACTAAATGCAGTATCATTGCTATAGCAGGTGGACAGCATCTGAGACACGGTAGGAGGTGGCTCGTTTGGTATAAAGGGGGATCAGAAATGATTTGCCCTCACATGGGATAGACAAGAGTGTATATTTATGGCCCTAACCTAGGGCAGTGTTAGCTACTCTGATCTCTGTCATAATATAGTCTGAAGGTGCTATGTTGGGTGATATGGAAGCTGCCAGCTTTGAAAGCAAGAAAGGGCTCAGCAGCAGGTCCAGGCTGTAGGACAATCAGGCTTGCATCTGGGCTATGTGACCTAAAAGATCATTCACTACTCAGAGGTGTCTGTGGTAGAGAAAGACAACGTGTGGAGCCTCTGGCAAGTGTTAACAGCAGACACTCTGGAGCAAAGCCACACAGTCTACAGCAGAGAATCCAAGACCATTTGAAAAGTAGCTCCTGCCATGCTACTGGGCTGTGTGGGAGCTGATGTCTGACTGCAGCTGGAAGTTGCATAATATCAGATGTAATAAGTTCTAAAATTATAACATGGAGATGATATATCTGGGATCAAGTTCAAGAGGGTCCAGAGGTCACAAGTGTGCCACACAGGCAGATGACCCAGGCCCCTATACATGACACTTTCCTCTGTCACAATTCTACCTCACGGTGTCCTTTGGGGAAGAGGTCCCCTATAAGAAGGTTATGGAGAAGGAACACCCTGAACTTGGTTCACGGTGGATTGGTTTGGTATGTGGGTTACAAGCTGAAAATGAAACACTTAGGCACTACAGCTCAACTCAGGGTGTCGTGGAAGGACAGTGATGGGGGAAATCCCTCTACCAAAAAGATTCAGATAATGCACTTCATCGTCTACTTTGTATGGAAGAGAAGTGGCCTAAGATAAAAGTATTTATGGACTCATGGGCAGTGGCAGATGGCTGAGCTGATTAGTCAGGGGCCCGAAAGGAGGTTGGTGAAAATAATGGCCTCAATGGCCTAAGAAGGACTGAGGGAGAGACATGTAAATAGGCACAAAGAATGAGATCATCCACTTCTGTTCGAGAAAGGACACCAAAAAACGAGAAACAACCAACAAGTTGGAGGAAATATTTGCAAATCACTATTCCCAAAACCCTTGGCAAATCATACCAAGGCTGTCAGACATCTGCCATCTTACAATTCTTCCTTCTTCTGGAAGGAGAGAAAACACTGGCGTTATCTTTTCTAGAAGCACTGTACACAAAGTCCTCAGTATTTCATCCCAGGAGATAATTCATATAAAATGCAAGCAGAGGAGGACCAGGGGCATGTCACTCTCACATCTCACTCTTTTTTCAGAAATACAGTGTATGCTTGCTTCTTTATAATGCTTCTATTAAGAAAAGCCTACTTCACAGTGACCCTAATGATGTTAGAACAGTTATTACTGGATTTCCCCTCTGTCAATCATTCTGACTTCTAAAGAGTGCATCTGGACACCTTCCTTGACTATGAAACAATTGCAGGTTCATGTCTACAGAATGACAACCTTTCTTTTATTCCATCTCTTTCTCTGTCTTTTATTTTTTGTGAGAGAAAGAGTGCATGGGACCTGGGATAGGAGGGTGGTGGCAGGGAGCAGAGGGAGAGGGAGCCCACTGACTGGGGAGCCCAACACAGAGCTCAGTCTCACAACCCTGAGATCATGACCTGAGCCGAAATCAAGAGTCAGACACTTAACCACTTAACTGACTGAGCCCCGCAGGCACCCCTTAGTCTATCTCCTTTAATATGGGATTGGGAGGGAGTGGCTCCTAACCATGCAGACCTTGATGAAATACAAAAAGAAACTTCAGCAACAGAAGCTGAGAAAAGAGGGTTGTTTTTTTAAAATTTGTTATTAAATATTTTTATTTATTTATTCATGAGAGATGCAGAGAGAGAGAGAGAGAGAGAGAGGCAGAGACACAGGCAGAGGGAGAAGCAGGCTCCATGCAGGGAGCCCAACGTGGGACTAGATCCTGGGACACCAGGATCATGCCCTGGGCTGAAGGCAGGCACCAAACCGCTGAGTCATCCAGGGATTCCCCAAGAGGGTTGTTAATAGCTGTTATGATCTAATATTATCTTGGTTAGAAAACAAAAAAAAAATTTTGTTTGAAAACCTTTGGATTGACTTTTGTCCCTTGCATTCATTCATATCTCACTGTTTTACCAAAGAACCAACTAATTAATTTGTGTCTAACACAGAAAGGGTCATCATCCCTGCTCTTGCCAAGAAATCCTAAGACATCCATGTCACCAACAAAGTATCATTGCCCAGGGTACCTGAAGATCTCTTACAAATAAACAGAATTTTAAAACTCAAAAGAGAAAAAAAAATTCACAGAAGAAAACCTGAATCGTCAAGACGCAGAGAGGTTTTCACCTTCAATAGTAATCAGAGAAACCCAAATTAAGACAGTGGCAAAATATTAGCTATACATTAGTGAGTATTGGCAAGGTTGTGAGGGAATGAGAACTCTCACACAGCTCTGGTCGGTGAATCACTTTGGAGAGCAATTTGGTAATGGCCAGAAAGTTGAAGCTTTACATACCATACACAGACTAGAAATACTATCACTCAAGTGCACAAGAAGACATACACACCAATATTTTTAGTCACATTGTTGCATAGAAGAAAAAATTGGAAGCAACGTAAATGTCCATCATTTGGGGAATAGACACACAATTATGATACATTCCTAGATGGAACACGATATAGTGATCTTAAAAATGAACAGACTCGTTCTATGAGCATCAAAATAGGTAAATCTTAGAAACACAATGTTGAGAGAAAACAGCAAAATACTACTTAAGTAAACATTTTAAATACCCCCAAACAGCACTATATGGTATGCTGTTTGTGAATCCATACATATGCCATAGATACGAGAGCGTGGACAAGAAACGATTTTAAGAGAATGGGGTTAGTTCTGAGAAGGAAGAAAAAGTAGATTTCAATGTTACCTGTAACTTTTTTACATTTAAAAATATACATATGAACAGATACAGCAAAATACTAACAGTTGAGTGGTGGATACCTTTTATGATTGCTTCAAATGTTTTGTCATTTAAAAAGTAAAAATTCAATCAATTATAAATCTCAAACATCTAATTTAAAAACCATTTGTCTCTCTCTCTCTCTCACACACACACACACACACACACCACACACACACATGCACCTACGCACACGCAGGCACCCACACTTCCGGGTTTACCAACCTAAATCAGCAGGCTAAAGGGTTTCTCAGAGACTCCCCTCAGCATTAAGGATGCTAATTGCTACTCTAGCAGTTACTGGAAGATCAAAGAACCGCCCACAGAGCAGAGCTGCGTTTCATCTTCCACAGACCAAACACTAATACTGCCCATCCCCCACCATCCATTGCCTCCTCTCAAGCTGCCACATTGGACCAATTCCCTTTCCTTTTCCCCACATGCTCTCTCCCACCCCTAAAATAGCTCTGTGCCAAAAATAAACACTCAGAAAAATGCCTGTGGAATGAATGGAGAAAGGTAACTTCACTAGCATCATGTTTCCCTTCTAATCACCACGGTTGTCTAAGGATGTGCTTGCTTGTTTCTGTGGTAGCGATTCAGAAACCCATCGAGGCACCCTCCTCAGGCTGTCTCCCAGGAGCTGGGGAAGGAACATTATGGCCTTGTCATCCTTCTGGCACTCAAGGCCGTGGGCACAAACCACGTGTCACCACCCCATCACCCTGCCCCCCGGTGCTTGCATGCTGTGTGAAGTCAACGGGTTTTCACTCAGGGAAGCTCCCCACATGTTACTGGAAAGCAGGGCTGTGAGAAAGATCTCCCTTTTGAAATATAAAAAGGGTTTGTATCCTTTTCCCGGGGCGAGGCATCACCCTTCTGAGGCTGGCACAACAACAGAAGGGGCCTCCTGTCATGCATCGCAAAGGGGAATTGGCATGACCAGGGAGATTCCATCACCCTCACGGTGACGATATGTCTGACCTCAAGTGGATGTGAATGAGGGAGCCCTCGCCCTCCAGGGAGCTGCAGCAACGTTGTCCCAAGTTCCATTAAGAGGAAACGTCGGATGAGACTAAGTAGCAGGCCAAGGACCCCCTCACCGAGGGGTGAAGAACTGGGAAGTCTCAGAGGAGAGGCTCACTGGGAGCCTTGTCAAGGTGACTGTGGATGAGGCCTCCGTGTTGCACCGGGTGCCCCCTACTAAAGATGGACACCCGACGCCCTGCGATAGGCAGCTTGAGTCTTCAGTAAGACACCAGGCAGTGCCAAACTGGGTCCCACTCTCATACAGGGGTTGCTTCCTCCCTGCCCCCCGGACAAGGACCTCTTTCCACTGCCAAGCCAGGAGCCAGACAGCTCTTCTAGCCCCAGACACTAATGGAAAGTAGGGGACTGGCCCCACCTTCTCACGTGATCCCTGCCCCAGGCTCTTGGAGTCAGCAGAGGCCTGAGAGGAGTCCTGGGACACATGTTTTCAGGCTTCCTCACCATGCTGTTTCCTCATCTGTTCCTGCCCTGTAGAGATTTCAACGTCTTTCCTTCCTTTTCCTTCCTTTTTTTTCTTTCTTTTTTCTTTCTTTCTTTCTTTCTTTCTTTCTTTCTTTCTTTCTTTCTTCTCTTTCTCTCTCTCTCTCTTTCTTTCTTTCTTTCTTTCTTTTCCTTCCTTCCTTTCTCCCTTCTTTTCTTTTTCTTTTCCTCTCCCTTTTTCTTTTCTTTCATAGGAAAGACCACAGCTCAAAGTTGAGAGGGAAGAAGCTGTGGTTGAGTTCACATGTGAGACCCCCTTATAAGGGGAAAGGCAGGATTAGAAGGAGGCACTTTCCCAGGAGGGCTCTGAGTTAGTCCCATTACAGGGACAGCTATCCCTCATTTATATAATCAGGCTGGTAACCTGAGGGAATGTCGGTCATAGCTGAATAATTTGCAAATTGAACAAAGAAAGTCCCTTTTCCTTAGCTAGCAATCACTTTTGGCCTCTAACCCTTAGACCAAATATGAACTGTTGGACTCTTTGGTGAACACACCACAAATGTCACCACCACCATGCTTTTGCTCATGCTGTATTTAGCTGGGATACCCTTCCTTCCTCCACTTCTCTGACCTTAGTATTTTGTGGGTTTTTTAAATTAAAGATTTGTTTATTTTTAGAGAGAGAGACAGAGAGAGAGTGTATGGACATAGAGAGAGGGAGAGAGAATTCCAGGCAGACTCCCGAGCCCAGTGCCATGCAGGGCCCAATTTCAAAACCCTGCAATCACAATGCAAGCCAAAACCAAGAGTCAGAAGCTCAACTGACTATGCCAACCAGGTACCATGGCTTTAGGTTTTTTGGTTTTTTTTTTTTTTAAGATTTTATTTATTTATTCAGAGAGAGAGGGGCAGACACAAGCAGAGGGAGAAGCAGGCTCCATGCAGGGAGCCCGATGTGGGACTTGATCCCAGGTCTCCAGGGATCACACCCCAGGCTGCAGGCGGCACTAAACCGCTGCACCACCAGAGCTGCCCCTTTAGTTTTTAAAATATTGCCCATCCTTCAGGACCCAACATGCTACCTCTAACATGAAGCCTTCCTTGATTGCCTTAGTTCTAAGTGATTTTCTCTCCTGAGTTCACATGGCTATTTCTACTTACGTTATGATTCCTATCACAACAAATCGTGTGAAGCAGCCTTTTGTGTAGGTCTTGGGTCACAGTGTCTTCCACGTGGCTAACTCCCATGGGCATCGTCTTACTTGATCTCTTAATAGTATTTAATACTCTTGAATATATTTTTCTTCTTGGAATATTCAGCCCTTTGGCATCTGTATAGACCTCTGAGTGTTTACCTGCCTGGCTTCTTCTCTACCTTCTTCAGGTAACAGCACCTTGATTTTTATTTTTAATCTTTTATTTATTTTATTTTATTTTGTGGCAGCAAAGCAAAGTTCAATGAGCAATAGCAAAGTAATAGTACAAAGCTCCCAAGGAGGGAGGGGACCTGAGAGGGTTGCCACTGGAGTTTCTAGGTACTTTGATTTTCATTTTGAGGAACTTTTGATCCATGAGGTGTATGTAGGCTGATGCCAATCCCCAGCTCAGAGATGAGGATGTAACCTGAAGCCATGCCAACAATAATAATATCCAATGTTCCTGCTGGAGCCAATAGAAGAGAGATGTTTTCTTTACCTTAGGTAGGATATAAACCTGAAGCTTTGACTAGTGACCTAATCACACTACCTAATAGAATAACCTATGTGGCAAAAAAAAAAAACCAAAAAAAAAAAAAAAAAAAAACAAACAAAGGCAAAATACCGTGTGTCCTTATTAACCAGGAGGCAGAAAAAAAGAGATGGAGAGAAAGGCAGGTTCTCAATGGTCTGTTTGAGCACATGGATCGGGGCATGTTTGACTAGTCCTAAGTTTAGGTTGTAAGAGCCAACAAATTCTTCTAATTCTTCTCCTTCTTGTTCTTGTGTTCTCCTTCTCCTCTTGTTCCTCTTCCCCCCTCTTCCTTCTTCTTCTCTTGTTTGTTTGTTTGTTTAAATCAGTTGAAGATGGATTTCAGTAACATCCATTTGAAAGAGCTCAAATTCAGCCCTTAGGTTACTATACTCTCCTGGTTTTCCTCCCTCCTGCTTGTTCTTCTTGGTCTCCTTTGCTGACTGATCCAAGACTGGTCCTCGGCCCCCTTTGCTCTTTCTGTCTCCTGTGGCAATCTGGGCCACACCCAGGTTTTAATCACCTTTCATATTTATAGCTTTAATCCAGGTCTGGCTTGGAACTCCAAATGTTATTCATCTGCCCACTCAGTGTATCCACTTAAATGCCTCTAGGCTATCATAGGCTGGTCACATCTATCCTGAATTATGACCTTTTCTCCTCAAATAGCTCTCCTCCTCTGTTCTCATCACAGCAAACAGCACAAGACAAAAACCTAAGGTCACCCAATCCATTCTCCACACTTTACCCAGCTGAGCTTTTTAACACAAATAAGATCATGACTCTTCTGCCCAAATGCTTTCAAGACCTTCCCATGGAATATGTCCAAAATCAGAACATGGATCCCAAGGCCCTGCCCAGTATGGTTCCCGCCCACTTCATCTCTCCGATCTCTCCTCCTTCTTCCTGAGCTACCTCATCCACCTCTATCAGTTCCTTGAAAGGGACATGCTCACCCCCTCGGGGCCTTGACCTTAGTCCTCCTCACTTCAACTTCCCCTCTTTACCTGTTTTCCTCCAAATCATCTCCAGATCTCAGATAGAAGGTCCAGGAAGCCTTGCCTTACTCCCCCAGACTATATCAGGCCACCGTGGCACACTCTCACAGCATCCAATAACTGTCCTTCATTATACTAAACAACATTGGTTTGATTCTTTAATATCTTTGTGACCCCTGACACTAAGCTTTAGAGAGGCAATGACCACATTCATTTTTCTAATACATATGTCCTTAGCACTTAGGCCTGCTGTATAATGGGCAGTGGACATCAATTAATATTTGTAGAGTAAAGCAATTGATACTTGATGCCTCTTGCTAAGTGGATAAGCTCTTGTAGACATGTGGTATCAGGTGGGCATACAAGGGAGAAACATCCTGGCAATAGCACTGCCAGTGATGAGAAAAGAGAATGAAAAGGGGAATTTCCAAGGGAAATAGCATCCCAATGGGCAGACACGAAACCTAGAGAGCAATAGGGTGAGACCATGTCTAATTGTCTAAAGCCACATTGATAAGGGGAAGTAGGATGAGACACAATCATGGGGCAGTACGTTCATAGATAGTTATTTGCTTGGCTCAGCTGTTCAGTTGAGAATGGAGTGGAAAGTCCCAGGTGATATTTTCTAACATAGATGAATTTTGAGGATAAGCATTTATAACCTAATCAAAGTGCTTCTAACATGTGTGATATGGATCACATATTAAATTAAGATGTGGTGTGGGCTTGTTGTGGATGATCCTGTTATGTAATCTTAAGATGTGTGATGTTCATGCTGTAGTTGTGTGTTAAAACTTTAGAAGGAAATGTGACCTAGCACTGTTAGAAAATTAATAAGACAGGAGCAGAGAAACATCATTCTCCGTGCCAAGAGACTCTTATGTGTTACCAAACAGTACACGCCACCTGGCAGGGATGTCGAGAACAAAATAAAAGGTTCATTTAAGAAAATCTAATAAATATTTATTGGGCACTTAATTTATGCCACTTCTGCTACTTCCTGTCTATGATCTCATTTAACTTCTTTGTGTGTCAGTAAAATTGGGACAATAGGTTTTCTAGGAAGATTAAACAGGTAATAATACATTGAAGTTCTTCAAAACAGTGCTCAGTCCAATATAAATAATCAAAAAGTTAGCTGTTATTAATTTGTGATGTTTTATTGTAACTAAATCATTAAAAAAAAAGATTTTATTCATTTGACAGAAAAAGAGAAAGCACAAGTAGGCGGAGGGGCAGGCAGAGGCAGCGGAAGAAGCAGGCTCCCCCGCTAAGCAGAGAGCCCAAAGGACCCTGGGATCATGACCCGAGCCAAAGGCAGACGTTTAACCAACTGAGCCACCCGGGGAACCTCTATTGTAACTACATGCTAGGCCTTTTCTAGGAAATGAGGTTCTAGTTGTGAAGAAGACAGACAAGATAGGACTCTCCTGAAACTTCTGTTCCTGTTAAGGTGGAGACAGATTAGTAAGAAAACTCACAAACAAGATCATTTCAAAGAACAATAGATGCAAAGAAGGATGATGGAACAGAGTGTTCCTGAGAGCAGAGGCCAGTTTCAAAAGGGCAGTCAGGAAAGTCCTCTTTGGGTCGGTGACAGTTTGAGGCTTGAATGGTGGGAGACATGCAGAGAATCCTAACAAGGGTGTTCCAGGCCAGATGCACAGCAAGTACAAAGGCCCTGAGGCAGAACTCAGCATTAGTTACAGTGTTCGAGGCAGGAAAGTGCAGTGTGGCTGGAGCATGGTGAGAGAGGAAGAAAGTGGTGTGAGATGAGATCAGAGGCAAGGAGATGGAAAAAACCATCAACACCAGGCTGGACTGGCCAAAGAACAAAGAGTCAAATGGGACATTCCTGCTAGCAGAAGACTGCAATGCAGCAGAGTATGATCCCGAGGAAAGGGCCCTAGGCATAGAGGAAAGAAGAGCTGGTGCTGAGGCAGTCTTACCACGGGACCCCGGTCTCAGAGCAATGGTGACCTCAAAAAAGGCAGGACATCTCTGTTGGCCATCCATCTCTCTCCCTACTCACGATGGCAAATAACAGCTAGTAGCCTAACCAACGTCCGTTCTCTCTCTCTTCCTTGTTGGCAGAAGCTTGATTTTGTTCATGGCAGCAATAGGCCATCTCCAAGTGAAACAGGGTAGGCTAACCAAACTAAACAAGCCTGCAAACTGAAGCCTGTGGTAAGAGAGACGCCGAGGACCCCAGCCCTGGGGAAGCTTCTCACACCTAAGAGAGATGTGAGAACCAAAACCATCCACCCCATACTCAACCTGGACACAGAACTGAAACTACTCCTGACTGTCTACACTCACCTGACTCTGCTCTCCCCCTGGCTTCTCTAGTATGACTGTACTTCTCCAGAGCTGTCTTACCTGAACGTCAACTAAAAGATTCACAAATGCCTCAGTGGAAAGCATCAGCAGTTCTCAGCCTAAGATTCTGCTATCCCTCCTCTCAGAATCCTTACCTTGCTGTTTCCACACCAACCTTACCTTCCACCAACTTACAATTCTCAATAAATTCTGATGTCATCTTCCCTGCTCTGAGACACTTCCCAAGCTCTGTTGAGGTGAATTTTCCTTACCTGGTGACTAATACATTCTGTTTATCTTATCAAGAGGTTTTGCTGGTAACGTTTAGGGAGCTAGCCTTTGACAGGTCTGTCAACAGAAACTTTGTCCACTGTTGTCTATGAGTCACACACACAAGTTATAGATCTATCTCAAAAGCTAAAGACTTCCAAGAAGACCAAAGAGACCTGATTTAAAGGAGTGTGGAGAAATGTGCATCAACTTTTGGATGTTCCTCTGAAATTTGTTTGAATGCCTTTTACCAACAAATTCAATTATAAATCTTGTGCAATTTCTAGTTCTCAATTAGAGATCAGATGCCACAAGTCTTTTTTAAGAAATATTTTTCCTAAAATCATCAATCATGTAGGCTCTTGTCTTTCCCAAATCAGGAAAAATAACAACTACCAACAAAGAAAAGACACTATAAAATTAGTTGATCTTTATTATTTCCTATTCTATTTTTTTATTGCTATTAGGATCAATAAGCATGATAATATCCTAATGGCTTTTTAAGATATATTTACTTATTTGAGAGAGAGAGAGAGAGGGCATGGAGGGGAGGGGCAGAGAGAGAGGGAGAGAGAGAGAGAATCTCAAGCAGACACCCCCTGACTGTGGAGCCCAGTACGGAGCTCGATCTCACAACCCCGAGATCATGACCTGAGCCAAAATCAAGAGTTGGATGTTTGACTGAACCACCCAGGTGCCCCAACATCCTAATATTTTTTAATCATTTCTATATTTGGAGCTCTGGACAATAGTTTATTATTATTATTATTATTATTATTATTATTATTTCATTGATAGCTATTTTCGTGGATTTTATAGACCAGGTTTCATGGTCAATGGACTCAGCCAATTTTGCATTTCTTTGCAAAATGAAACAAATGCTATGTGAAAACAAAAAATTCAAGAGAGAAGTCTTGACAACTGTTTCACAATGGACAACAAACCCACATCTTTGAGTGTTTTATCCCATGAGGCAGACTCTTAAGAGCTTGGGGTGTAGGAGAAAGAATGGGAGTCTGGGGCTGAGGTCCAGTCCTAAGTCTATCGCTAACCAGGGGCCAGAACCCAGACAAGGGGATAAGCACTTCCTGTAATCTTATCAACACTTCAGTGAACTAGGTAACTGCTTAACGTGCATTTTACAGAAGAAAAAGACGCAGGCACAGAGAAGTTAAATAATGCAGTGAAGATCACACAGCCAAGTAAATGCCAGAACCAGAATTCAAGCCGAGCCCATGTGTCACAGCCTCTACAAAGTAACACCTGTTAGTGACAGTGACCTGGCAGTGGCAGAGGAGAATGAAAGTCAAGTGAGCAAAGTCTAGCTGGCCTCCGGGGAGCTAGAGAGTAGGCTGAGAGGCTCAGGTTACACATTGCATCAAACTCTAGGCCAAATCCGAGGGGCAGAGATAAGATCCTCCCTTGTTTCTAGCTGTGAGACTTGGGCCAGACCCAGCAGCTGCCGCTTGCTCCTGCAGCGGACTCATTGGACACTCAGTGTCAAGGAGGTCTTGTTAATAATGCAGGTTCGAAACACAGCAGGATGTCAGCTTGTAAGAGACACCTGACACCACCCAGCAACTCTGGCTGAACACAGGCAGAGCAGAGGGAGGACAGAAGATATCCAAGATGCGAGGTGAGCTGAAGGCAGCCAGCTGCCAAGGGAGTGGGCTGCGGATTCCATCAGGATGTAAAGAACGAAGGCCCTGGACAACACAAAGCTGAGGATGTGAGGATGGAGCAGGAGCCAAGAGACTGTGGAGAAATGTCAGTCAGAAATGGGCCACCTGCTGAAATGAACCGAGAGAGAAATGCAGAATGGGAACAAGCAGGAAGTAAATACCAGGGAAGGGTGGTGAAGAACACTGTGAAAACAGATGAGCAGGGATCACGACAGGTGATTCCCTCGAAGGAGAAAAAAAAATTAGCTGCAGAGGAAGAGTTATCAGGTCAGGAAAGAATCCCCAAGTGGAGTCTGTTGATGTGTGACATTGTTCTGATGTGACACATTCGTGGAGATTACTGAGGAGCATTCCTGGGCCCATATTGGAAACACGATTGGGTGCTTTGGTTCCCAATATCACTGGTCTGAAGACCATGATGATTTTCCTCACCGCTGTATCTCCAGGAACCAGCACAATGCCTGGGATGTGCTACGTGCTCAATTAATATTTCTCGTATAAAATAGTCCTTGAATAAAAAGAGAAAGGAAGGAAGGAAGGGGAAAGCTGAGACCCAGGGGCAGCAAGCTGTGCCTGGCTAGCCAAACTGGCCATCTGTAGGAAGGGGACATGGCAAATGGCCTCCTGCCTCTTCTTGCCTCTCCACCCCCTCTCTGGACACACACACACACACACACACACACACACACACACAGCAGTCCCATGCTACCTGACAAAGAGGGCCTAACAACCCAGGGTGGGCAGAGAAAAGCACTAAGGAGGTTATGGGGAGCCTGCACTCCACCCCCAACCCTCCTTGGGGGTCATCCAGTGGTACACTAGGTCAGTCTTTGCAGTCTCGATGGTTCTCCACGGCTGCCCTGGAGTTTACCTTTGGACCTTGGGAGTCTTTAAACCACAAGCCAACCAGTGAACTGGTTTAACACATGCTCCTAAGTTCACTGCTCAGTAAACCCAATACCACACCAGGACCTTGGTGGGGCCTCCCTCTCTTCAGACAAATATGGCTCTCACTCCCCACAGTGAGTACCCCTGGCATGATGGTCAAGGGGAAGAAGTTGGGGGCAGAGGTTTGTACTTCATATTTCAGTCAAGTTAGGGTAGTTTATGCTACAGTAACAACCCCAATAGCTCAGTGACTAAAAACAAGGTGTAATTCTCACACCACCTGTCCATCAGCAACTGGCTGAAAGCTTGACTCTACATTGTCCTGGTCTCTGGGATCCAGGCAAACAGGGGGAAGGAGAACTGCAGAGGTTCTCCACTGACATTCAGCTACTTCAGTCTGGAAGTCACACACATCACTTCCATGCATAGTCATTGGCTGAAGTTGTCACTTGGCCTCATGCAACCATGAGGGGGCTGGGAATACAATCCCACCCCAGGTTTGGAAGACAAGAGAGCTGGAAATAACGACCCCAGTCTGGAGCTGACCCTTGAGGTATGGCCCAATTAATCCTCACCCTCTTCTCTTTGACAAAGTGCTAAGGACTGGGTACCTGCCACTGAGGAAGTTCCTGGTGGCAAAGCCTAGGAGAATGGAGGTGCTTTCTAGTTAAGTCTGAGGCTCAGGGGGTCCCTGTTCCATACTTTCATCTCCAGGACTCTCACCTGCTCTGCAGTCTCAGCTCTCCAGACACAGGGACAGCCCTAATGAGGACAGTGTCGAAGCAGTCCCGTCGTACAACCCCAGCCCAGGGAAGGATGGTCTTCTCCACAGTGGACTCCCATTAAAGATCCAGTGGGGATAGTAAATTGGCTGGTTTGAGGATTCATTTTCTTTCTTTCTTTTTTTTTTAATATAAAAGTTTTTTTCCTGCCTCATTTAAGGAATGAAGCAACCTGATTCATAAGTAAATAGTTCACATGTCAAAACTGCCATTTGTATTACTTGCTACCATGGGTTTAAGGTGGGGGAGAACAGAGTAGATAGGAGAGGGGAGGCACAAAGCAAAGGGAGGTGTTGAGGAGAGAAGCAACACCAGGTGGAGAAAGAAGGTTCTGGAGAGCTGACTGTGGAGAGCAGGGGATAAGAAGAAAGAGAGGGTGAATAAAGAGACAACCTGAGGGGGGAATATCAGAGATAAGTTGCCTGTTATCATATCTTCCTCAGCATCCCAGTTCTTGGTTTTTTGTTTTTAATGACTGATTTATTTATTCATGAGACACAGAGAGAGGCAGAGACACAGGCAGAGGAGAAGCAGGCTTCATGCAGGAGCCCCATGTGGGACTCGATCCTGGATTCCGGAATCACGACCTGAGTCGAAGGCAGATGCTCAACCACTGAGCCACCCAGGAGTCCCTCAGCCCAGTTCTTTGAGAAGCTGATTTGCTATTTGACAACTGTTCTGTTCCTTCTCAAGTGTACCAGGGGGTTTGTGACTGCCTGGGTGGCAGACACCTGAATCAAAAGGGGAAAAACCTGGGCTTTTGGGCTGCGGACACCACCGCTGGGAGAAGCCCATCACGCAAGGAAGCAACACAGAATTAAGGCTTCAAGAAGAGGGCACGAGAGGCAGACCTTTGGAAATCAGACTTCTCACAGGGAGCCGGCCATGTGCAGCGCCTCTTTTTATTCCGGGTAAAAGAGAGGGACAGTGGAGTAAAACATAGAACTAGGAGCACCTGGAGCGGTTGAGTGTCTTCCGCTCAGGTCATGATCCCAGAGTCCTGAGATCGAGTCCCTCATCGGGCTTCCTGCAAGGGGCCAGCTTCTCCCTCTGCCTGTGTCTCTGCCTCTCTCTCTCTCTCTCTCTGTGTCTCTCATGAATAAATAAAAACTTTAAAATCTTAAACAACATAGAACTAGAGTCTTGAAAATAGCAAATTAAGCTTCATCTCATTTTTGGTCCATACCTCAAAAGGGTGAACCAGGCCACTTTTGCCGGCTGATTGTTATGGTTGTTGAAAAGCAGCGAGTCACTCCCTGCCCAGGTTCTGGATGGAACCTTCTGGAACCGGCAAAACAAATATGGGCCGCTGAAATGAGTGGAGAAAGGAGACACCTCAAAATACCTTTTTAGAAACAGATACCAGCTCCTTCACTTCTCTCCAGGGCCCACTCGAAAGCCAGTGATCCTCCTCCCCTGCTCCTGACCCCGGGGGCCTAACAAGGTCGCATCTTGCCTGACTTAAGGCTGGGCTCGAGGCCCGGTGGCAGTGATCAGAAATACCCAGGCTTCCCCAGCACAGGCCGCCCTGCAGAACTGGGGGTGCCTCTGCTGGGGCCTCCGGGTGGCCTTCTGGCCCAGAGCAGGGGCACACGGGGCAGTGGTTGCAAGACTGCAGCGCGGGAGGATGCAGGACTGTGGGGCAGACCTTGTGTGGGGGGGTCGGTAGCCGGGCAGGGAGCCCACGGGCAGGGGGCACTGGGTGGCTTGAGAAGGACAAAAGCAGGCGAGCAGCAGCATCTGCTTTTTTTTTTTTTTTCTCCTTTTTCATAACTTGATGGAATGGATCTGAAGGCGTTCAGACCTGGGTTTCCACCAGCAGGTCTCCAAAACTGACACCGGGATGAGGAATTTCATTCGTTTATTTTTTTTAATTTACTGAACCATTGTTTATTGAGTTCCTGCTGTATACCTGGCACTGTACCTTGGGAGTCAGGAGATCCTCATATTTGTTTCCCAAGTTATAGCGATGGGGATTTGGACAGTAGTTGCCATACTCTTACATGCTCCAGGAGGGAGATGGAAGGGGGGAGCTGTAATATTTGAATTGCACAGTGAGGCAAACAGGAGGTGATCTCTGGCCAGAGGAGACTGCCTTGGCTTCCGGGAGCCAAAGGGATTGGTACACGAGTCCACAGGAGTGATACTCAGCCTTAGAGCTGGGCTTGTGTGTGTGTGTGTGTGTGTGTGTGTGTGTGTGTGTTAATGAGGTGCAAGGTGCTGCCTCTAATCTGGGTTTGGCAATCTCCTTAAATGCCCTTAAGGGAAATCTTCCCTCCCTTGGCCATTTCTCTCCCCACCGCCTTGTTTTGAGGGTTTGTCAGAAGAGAGTTTGTACAGAGAAATGCTGACCATTGGGTTAGCCACATCATGAACGTAATTATTTAGGACAATTTTCTCTACAACTGGGAATCCCAAGTTTGTAGATATCCTTTAAAGGATAAGTGTTCAGATTCAAGTTAATGTTCTGCTTAATAATTAATACAGAGTATTTAGAAAATTGGCTACAATGAGTATATCCAAATTCTTGGTCCTCTTGGCCAAGGAAGTCTCCCTTCTTTTCTGACTGGCAAAACAAGGAAAGCAGCTCTTTCAGAGAGTTTGCACATCATAAATTCCCAGAGTTAAAACGTTTTTCCAATTGGACCCTAGGGGTTCCTGAGATATGCCGCAGGGGCTGCTAAGAATGGGCACCTCTGACTCCTCTTCTGCTTGGCTCAACCAGAGAAGACCCACGGTAATATTCTTTATATAGGTTTTCCTTTCTTGACAAATCTCATTTGAAGAAGAGGTTCCTATATTAAAAAAGAGAAAGAGAGAGAGACACCAAACTAGTAGTCACCAGAGGAGGAGACCAAGGCCCAGGAAGGCCCCAAGCCTTATCAGAATCATACAGCTTCACAGAACAAGCTAGCGCCAGAGTGCAGGTGGACTCCTCTTTGCACATCAGAGCTAGTTTCTTTGTTTCACCAGAGAATGCCAAGGCCTTTAATTTAGCTTACGTGTTTTTGGGGGGAGGCATGGAATACGCTGATCTTTTACTTCCCTTTTGTTCAGCTTCTTTCGAATTTCTATTGGATCTCTACCGCTTTTGCTTTATTTAAGAGAGAGATTCTTGAGGGAGAAAGCTCTAGCTAAATATTTTTATCTGGCTGAAGATAAAGACACTCTTGCTATGCCAATGTTAGGTGATAAACCCCATTTGTCACATCCCTGTCATCTCCGTGTTGGGTGAGGAGGGTTGTAGAAGGCGGCAGCATGGGAGAGATGGCTGCAGCTTGCACTGATACAACCCCCACCCTCCTCCGCAAGATATTTAGAAGAAGATAACCTTTGTGGGTGGGAAGAGAGGCAGATGCTTGGGCTAAACCAACACACATAATGACAATGTCTCATCGAAACAAATTATTTCCTTTTTGGCCTTCCTTTAGCAGTCAGCGTTTCCATTATTGCCCAGCTTTATCTTCCTGTCAGCATAAAAAATACCCTCGTGAGGTAAAATGTGCATGATATCCACAGAAATGCACATCGTCGGGAGGCTTCCGGACCATAAGCTTGCCCTCACATTCCCCCCATTTCCTCCGGCTCGGTGCTTGCATTCTGGTGCCTGGCAACCCTCCGAGTGATGCAGCAGCACACACAGGGGTAGGCAAGAGGTGATAGCCCAGGGGAATCCCCGGCAAAAGGGCAGCTCTGCCAAGGACCGTTATCAGATGAGATGGAGGGCTGTGGGGTGACTCAGAGCCTGAGTAAAGCATTGTTCCTTTATAGTCGTACTTCCCTTTATCAGAAAGCAGACCCTTGAAATGCTGCGTCTAAATATAGTTCTGCAGATCAAGCCCTGTCTTTCAAAAAAGATTTTTAGTTATTTATTTGCTTATTTAATTACTTACTACTTATTTGAGAGAGACAGAGAGAGACAGAGAGAGAGAGAGAGAGCAAGGGCTCAGGTGCATGTGCATGAGCAGGAGGAGGGGCAGAGGGAGAGCAACAGAGAATCTCAAGCAGACCTCGCACTGGTTGTGGACGCCAAAGTGGGGCTCGAACTCATGACCCTGAGATCATGACCTGAGCTGAAATCAAGAGTCTGACCTTTAAAGTATTCTTTATCTATCAAGGACTTCATCAGTTCGTTTATTTGTTCATTCATTCGACATATATATGTTTCCTCAGGACTTTGAGCAGGTCAGTGGGTCAGGCATTGGGAACATGGTGTGTGTGGGGGGCTATGCTGTTTTCTTGCACTCATGGGCTTCAGATCATTATACAACCACTACAAGAGAAATACGAGGGTGCTAGTTGATCTGCAAAAATGCATCTTCAAAGATAATTGCTTAGAGCAGACTAGTGACTAAATAGAATTCGGTTCTTGGGACAGCTGCCTCTGCTCCCTTATTCATACACCTGCCATCCATGTCAGCTTGTTCTTCCAGGGCAGGATCTCCTACCTCTTCCCCCTTTAGTTTTGCTTTGATCCAAATCTTTTCTTGTAGCCTATTTGAAGTAAAAAACAATCTGTTCAGCTTGGATCCCAAGCACATCTGGGAAAACTCTTTTGAAGAGAGAGCAGGAGATAAGAGCACCTAGTCTGTGAACAAAGATCTTTAGTGACATCCCGTTAACACAAAGTCACTGCCTGTTTATGGGCAGATACCTAAGAGTGAAGAGGGAGCAATCAGCAGAAAGCTGAAAGGTCAAGCACCAAGGCTGATCTAGCTACTGCTGCTGAAGGAGTGTCTGATCCGAGCAGCAGAAATCAACACTGAGGGCCCATATGATACCATCCTTTGAGGAGACCAACCAGCCACTTGATGGCAAGTTGATTATATCAGATCCCTTCCACCCTGGGGTTGGGGTGGGACAGTGATTTCTCCTTACTGAGATGATATGTGTTCCCAGTATGGTGTGCCTTTCCTGTCCACAATGCCTTGGCCAGTCCCAAGGTCTGAGAGCTCCCAGAGTAGCTGATTTGTTGACATGCAATCACATGTCACATCACCTCAGACCCAGAGACCCATTTTACAACAAGGAGGTACCCTGATGTCCTAGGACCTCAGGATCCATTATACTTTCATACACTGTACATCCTGGAGGCTGCCAGCTTGATAGTGTCAGAAAGGTCTCTAGAGGGCCCAGCTAAGTGCCAGTTTTAGGATAAAGTCATCATCTAAGATGCATAGTATACTTTGGATACTTTAATACATGGCCCCTCTTATCACTTATCTAAGTGACCTGATTAGGGAATTTGTGTTTCCTATTCCTTAAAGGCACAATGACCAGAGGCAATCAGAGCTCGACAAAAATGTAACCAGCGGCTCAGATCCTCAGAGGGGAATTCAGGGTCATCCCACTGAGCAAACAGCCTAAAGCAGCAAAACTGCCGCCATTGTGGCCTCAGGGCAGCATCAGGGACTGTAGCTTGTCCCACCTGCCCTCCCTGTGAATCTTTTTCTTTCTTTCTTTCTTTTTTTAAAGAAATTTAGAGGAAAAAACCAGGTGAGTGTGAGGTGAGCTGCCACCTTGAAGAGTCAGTGACAGGCTAGGGTGAATTTAATAGGGAACATTAGTGGATTTGAGAAATGTTAGAGAGAGACTGTAGCAGAAGCTGTCAGTACCTCACCCACAGGCCCTCAGCACCCACATCCGCTGTCTCTTCCTGGGAGTCCCGTTTGCTGAGAGCTTTGACTGGATTTAGGAGTGGGCCCTACATAGGGCAGGCCAGAGGTGCTACAGAATTGATGCACCTGAAGCAGGCCTCGGTAAAGCACAGCAAGTGCTTGATCAGGAAAGGGGCTTGGAGAACATATAACAGAGAAACTGAAACTTGTATAGTGCCCAGGAAAGGCCTCTCTGAGCCCTGAAGGATGCATAAAAGTCAGCTAGACCAAGAGGTAAAAGAAGGGTATTGATAGGCATGTAAGTATGGATGGAAGCCATAGCCATACAAGGAGAACGCAGGAATATGGAATGAGAGAGGCAAGAGAAAGGGGCAGGGATCACACCCCGAAGGGTCTTGGGATCCATGTTTGGGAATCTCAATTATTTCAGAAGAGCAACAGAAATCCACTGGAGCATGTTTCACAGATGACATGATCCAACTTACATGTTCGGAGATCCCTCTGGCTATAGTAGAGAGAACAGTTTCAAGGGAACAAGACTAGGATGTCCACGTGGTATTTGGATATATGAGTCTGATGTTCAGCGATACGGTGTGACCAATGATATAGTAATTAAACTCCATTGTGGAGGGTTGTTCCAAGGGGAATGTAAGCAATGAGAAGAGCAGACTGCCTGGGCCTGAGCCCCTGAGTCTACAAAGAAGACGAAGGAAGGTAAGACAGAAAACTGCAATAGGATGGTACGTGGGGAAGACAGTAGCTGGTCAGAGGATATGCAAGAGATGTCTGACCCATGACTCCTGGCAGAGGAATATAATACAACCTTTTCAGGAAAATAATTGGTCGTGTACATCAAGAGCCATAACTCAACTCCTGGGAATTTATTCAGAGGAAATAATTCAAGTGGAGAAAAAAAAAAACCTATGTATACACTCTGATGGTATTTTTTATAATGGTAAAAATAGTAAGAAATATTTAATGCCTCTGAAAGAAAATCGACTCAGTAAATTATAAGACATAAACTTAATGAAATATTTTGCAGTCATTAAATATGATAATTATGACTGCCATGAAGCAATATTAAAACATACATAAAATAATATTAAATGAAAAAGCAAAATGCAAGATTCTGTATAACAAGTAAATATGCATAGGGATAAAGATTGGAAGAACATGGAAAGTGTAAATACTTCAAATGTTAGAGAAGAAAAATCGTGAATTTTTTTATTATTCCCAGTATTACCATTATACTCTTTATAATTGTAATCTGGAGAAAAAAACATACCACATAGCAACTTTATAGTAAGTCGAAAAACCTACTACAGTGTCAAACAACTGGCTGTCTGAGTAAGGATGAAAGAACCAAAGATAAATTTTGCCACCTATAACAGGGTTTTGTGGAATTATTTATTACTTTCTGGCCCAAAGAGGGTCAGACACCTTAATATATACTCAGTGCTCATCTAAAGAGAATAAAGGTCCAAATAGTCCTTAGCATGAAAACTGTTTATTCTCAGAAGCTGAGAAAATAAATGGAAATTCAGTTAAATGCAGCATAATATTCATAATAGATTCTACACACTGTCCCACTTACAGGGAAGGGAGCAAGGGAATTAACATTTTTTGAGTGCCAGCATGCGCCAGGAATGCTGCTAGTCACTCATACCAGCCCAGGGAGCCCGAGGACCCCTGTGTCATCAGTTACCTTCTCCAGTCAACAAGCATCAGGTTCCTCGGTTGGTTCCTGCTTTGTTCTCTCCTCTCAGCTCCTCTTTGGGGAAGGAAGCGAATTTCAGTGACCATCTGCACAACCAGTGCAAGGCCGCCTACCCTAGCGGAGACTCATGTCTTTGTTTCCCCAACTTACCTAAATTTCAAAGTCAGGGTTGTATTGCCACCTCTCCCCCCTTTGTGTTGAAACTCCTCCTTTTTCTCATCTTTGAGCTGTCATTATTGTTCTGAAATTTGTTCACGGGTGAAGCTCTGTTGTGTATTGTTCCTTTATTCTCATATTTAATCTTCTTTTCACCTCACCCACCTAGAGCATTTGAGCTCCGTGCCCACTACAAAGTCGTAGAGCATCAGGCCCTCCCTTCTAGTTGACTCTAAGGAGGATTTCATTTCATCCCCTGACAGTCACATCCCCGGTTTATTCACTTTTCTAACACCTTTATTAGGATGTTTATAAGAAGACGTGCTTTTAATTGTTTTCCTCACCCCGAAGATAGGGAGAGTAAGTTTGTCTAATGGGCTCTGTAACTTCCATCTTTTATTTTTATTGCTAATGGACTCTCCAGTAATATAAAATGATTGATGAGCAACAGTCAGAGAAAAGCAGAAAAATCAATACCTGCCCAGACTCCATATTAGTTAAAAGCAGGTGAGGAGCTGAGGCTGGCAGACAATAGAATTTCCTCTGGCTCCCAAGTATCTGGGGGAGGGAATAACTACCTCAGATGGGCTGTGAAACACTCTACAAAGGAGACTTTTTATAAACACAAGGTGTTGGAACAAGAGAATCCTGACATAGTGTGGGTAGTTCTTACAAATCTGTGAGAACTGTGTCCAGTAGAGGGCAGTGGTACACGCACACACTGGCCCGGGGCGCCACCACGCTACTGTTGCCTCTGCAGGCTTCTCTTCCCACCTCCCAATAGGCCCTGCTGCAAGGACTCTGGCAAAATCAAAAGCACACCCTTGGTCAGACATGGTCGTTGTTAGCAGAGCCTCGAAAGCTACAGGTTCACATTTGATAAACTGGGTTCTACGTAGCAAACAGACTAAGCATTGTATGTGTATCATCTCTTGTGGTCTTCTCAACAGCCCTATAATCTGGGACTGGTATCATCATCATCTCCATTTACCGATGAGGAAAATGAGGTTAACTTGTCCAAGGGCATCCAGCTGGTGGTTACAGCTGGCATTGGAACTGGTTCTACTCTACAATCCAAGAGCTTAGCCACCATGTTATACCAGTGGCAGGCCTTACTATCTATACCACTCACATGTATTGTTTGTTGTCTCACTCTAGGACATTTCTGTACAGCAGGGGCCATGAATTACCCATCCTTCTGTCATTTACAGCTAGCGGAGGGCTTTGGATACGGTAGGTGCTCAATAAATAAGTCTGACTGATTTATCATTCAAAAATGCTTTCATGTGTCTTTTTCTGGTATTGTGATATGTGATGTAGGCTGAGTATCCTCCCCAATTTATCTTCATTTACAATCTAAGACAAGTAAGCAGCAATGACACAGATGACCCTGGTGAAAACCTAGACAAATAAGAAATAAACTTGATCTAAGACCTAACTGGATGCAGTATTTATTTAGGTTATAAATATAAGCTAAGGGCAAAAGTCTAAGATGATTTTCTATGCCTGCTTCTTTAACCTTCCCACTTTGCTACTCCCAGGTTTCCTAAAACCTTCCATTAAAGTCCAAATTAGGGAACACCTGGGTGGCTCAGTGGTTGAGCATCTGCCTTCGGCTCAGGGCGTGATCCTGGGGCCCTGGGATCAAGTCCTGCATCAGGTTCCCCGCAGGAAGTCTGCTTTTCTCTCTGCCTGTGTCTCTGCCTCTCTCTGTGTCTCTCATGAATAAAAAAAATAAAATCTTAAAAAAAAAAATGTAGTGACAACTTTGGGTCATTGTCTCCAGAATTTTCTGCTAGCTGCTACCTCCAGGGCAGGGTGATTTGGGTGGGTTTCTGCACCTAACCTTTCCTTAAGATTTTAGCCAATTACTCCTCTCCTAGTATCTCCTAGGGTTTAATGCCACTCACCCCGGAACACTAGCTTCATCATCATTCCTTTCAAAGACAATGAGACTAAATCGCTGCCTATCTATGATTTCTTATCCTTGGAAGACCATATAGCTGTGCACATTGCAGTGTGTCTACATGTCATCCCTTTTATCACCTTTATTACTAGCAGGGCTTTTATGCCAATTAACTAATACAGTGCTATAGCCTTATTAAAAAGTACCTTATGGTTAACTAAGGTAATCATGGATAGAATTAGGACATATTTTTATACTTTAAAGAATTAAAGAACACTATAGTATAATGACATCTAGAAATAGTAAAGAATTAAATTATGGTTTCTCAAACTGGGGCTCACAGATAATTTCTCAGAGATCCTAGAGCTCTGTAGGAAGAACTTTAAGGTTGTGTTTAATTTCATGAAAAAATTAATATAAGTATATTCTGGTTTATATTTACCTATAAGAGGTTGTAGAGCATAGTGCTTAAGAGCTTAGTTTTGAAACAGACTGCCTGGAATTACACCTGGTTTTGACCATTACTGGCTGTGTCATCCAGGAAGTTCTCAGCACCTAAGTTTCTCATCTGTATAATGGGGCTTCTTCATAAGATAGTGGTGAGGGTTACATGAATTAAAACATATAAAGCACTAGAAACAGTATTTCATACACAGTAAGCACTTGATAAACGTTAGTCATTATTTTAATTATTACCAAGAAATGTCATATGATTTCAAGATTTGTGTTTGCCTGTGTAATTATAATCACATAGTCAGTAATTCTATTTGAACTTCAGAGCTGAGAGAGAAGAGACTGGACACACGAATGTGTTCACATCCAGTGAAGTCTTTCAAATGCTATCACAATTTGCTATATAATAATGGATTTTTAGGGGTTTGAATGGAGATGAGTGGGAGAATTGAGTCACTCCCCAAAGCTCACACTGGAAGAGAAATATTGAATTCAAAAGCATGTATTCATAGTGGACAACACCACTATTCATACTATTCATACTATACTATATCATAGTGGACAACACCACCATTCCTATGGCAAGAGGCATTTTCCTGCCAATAAAACCTCAACCGTCAATATTAAATTAACTTTATGAATTTATATTTTCTTTGTTTAGCTTTACTTCTTATTTTGTAAATTAAGAATTATAAGCTTTAAGCATGAGTTTACATCTCCTTTTTCTTTTACGTATTTAAGTTGCATTATTATAGATTGATACTGATATTCCAGAGGATTTTTTCCTCTGAAAGGATCCTAAATTACTCAAGTTTAAGAGCACTGTACTAATTGTTGCAGCCTTTCCCTTTGGTTTGGTTGGTGGACAATCAATGAACCAAGCTCATTTAGGTCCAGCTTTAGCTCTGCCACTAACCTTGCTTCCTATTCACGTGAAATTTGAAGCATATATATCCCTGCTAGTATACCAAGGCTATTCCCTTAATGATAATTATTTACTGATTTAACTTCAAAGTCGTTTAAATATTTGAAAATGTTCCCATTACTTAGAATAGCTTGTCTTACCCATGATATATTCATCCAAATACACAAACTTATACAAACAAAATAGCAAACAGTAGCACTGTAGAGCATGGTCCTAAAGAAATAAAAAATAGTCTACACACCTAGTAGCCTCTGCTTTTCAGGAGGGGAATTCGGCTAGGAAGGCCTCAGAACACACTTGACCTCCAGCTCCCAGTGATGTGAGTGTTCAGCCAGAGTTGAGCTGAGGTGAGAAGTCCAAGGTCATGGCTGCTCTGGATCTTTCTTCATGCTTCACAACTTTGCTCCACTTAGAAGGCCCCCAACAATATAAAGTAAAGGGGCCACCTCTGTCTTTTATTGTCTTTGTGCTTTTGCTAATGCTCCTACCATGCATGCATACCAAGTGTTCTGGTGCTGCAGAGGAAGAATTGTATTTACAGAGGCCTTGAAGTTTTAATTAACTGGTCTAAATTGTTGAATAAACGCCTGTGTCCCTAGGGATCAAATCCCAGTTGAATAAGAGGAAAGAAGCTAAGTGCATCGATGGAGACAAATTCCTAGGAGTAATGTCTAATTAGTGGCTCTTTCTTTACCCAAATAGCAAAGGACTACTGATGTCACCCTAAAATTTAGAAACTGTGAGGAGGGTTGCTGTGTGATCAGTCATTTTCAACATGGAGAATACCAGCCAGGAGTGATATTCAAATTAGTTCACAACTGAGAGGGAAAGAGGGGTCAGATAGGCCAGTTTCCCTGAAGGCCCCAGCTGCAGCAGGTGTCAACCTTCCAGTTGCCACATCATAGGGGTGGTCCAGGTGGTCCCAGAGGAGGGTAAGGGATGATACCCAAGGGACTCAGAGCACAGCTATTTACCAGACAGTGGAAAAATATTATACCACTTTACAATAACTACAGCTATACTAATGCGTGCTGGCAAAACATCGGCCTGAATTTACCACTCCTTGTGCTCCGAGCTGTGGGACAGTGACTTGGTAAAGCAAAGAGGCTCATGGTAGGCCTTGGCTTCTAGGTTAGGAGTGAAGACACCCCCTCATCCTCCATCTGGGCATGGGGAACAGGAGATCTTTCAACACTAGGCAGTTTTGATTAATTGATTAAAGGTGAAGAAGATGGCCTCAACACAGGAGTGTGTATCAGAATCTAGCCTATTTTGAGGACAAGAATCTTAGATTTCTGCTGAAGTGCCATACTCCTGGACAGACGGTGGGTTTTAAACTACATTTTAAATGTAGAGTTAGGCTTTCTGTGACGGTTTCCTCTTATATATATGAACCAAATTCTAAAGCATTTGCTCTGTGGATTTTTTTTTTTTTTTAATGCATGCTCTCTAGCTAATATCAGGCCGCTCACAAAAATGAATGCTCATGGATCAGCGGAGGATGAAAATCAGTGTTTTTCTGGGGGTAGTTTCCATTTGCTGCAGGCCTAGGAGCATTACTGCTTATTCCCCTCCCTTGCCAACAGCAGCCATTTTAGGTCTGGGTGTAAAGGGAGAAGAAAGTGTGCTTGTACGGAGGAGACGCCAAGGTAAGCTTCTGTATGAAAGAGAAGTCGGTGCTTTTATGAATGGGAGGTTGGGTGTTCCAGAGATAATTGCTTTTTGATCTGAATGATTGAAGGAAATGATTTTCCTAAACCAACCTTGCAAATAATTAAGTCAGTCAGGGCACACTTCCTTTCCTGTGCCATGGTTCACCTGTCAATTCCACTCGCTCCCCTCCTTGCCACGTGGCCTCGGCGTCCTGCACAAAACAGCCCAGGCCCACATTCATACCAGTATCAGCAACAAAGGAGAGCGAACAAGCTCTCATCAATGCTGAAGTTGCAAACTAAAATGATTATTACTCCAAATCCCCTGTCGCCTATATAGTTTTCAGTCTAGGCAAAGTTATTACGCTTTTTAACGAAGTTCTTCAAGTCATGTTATTTAAAGCAGTCATCCAAGCTTGTCATTTAATGGAAACTGTGTGTAGGAAATTGCCAAGATGGGGACTTCTGATCCAGCAGCCCTTTAACCAGAGGAAAGGAAGTGAAGCAAATTCCTCCTGTCTCCATCTTGAGAGTTCTCTGGGGAGGGTTTGTTAAGAATACCGCCCTACCCTCCCTACACCCACGCCCGGGGAGGGAAGGAGGAGAACAAAGCTCAGAACTGATGTCTGAACCTCTAGGTCTAAGAATAGCCTGGACCAGATCTTTCTGGTGACGGCAAGTGTTGATGTTTATGATCCCAGAAACAGGTTTAATTGTCTTCTGGAAAATGGGTGGTCTTGTGTTGAAAAACAGGACGAAATCACAGCTGTCTTAAGCCTTTATCTGGGGTGTGGCTTCGCCAAACGTTGTGTGAGTGCTAATTAGCAGGTAGGTCCTCCCCCACCCTGCTTTGTGAAGGTGAGTGAGGGGGCCTACTCCATGGCCCTGGGAGGTGGGGATGAGAAGCTGGCACTACTGCCGCCACCCCTCCCTTCTGGGAGTGACAGCTAAGGTGCCCAGCTGCAAGGGCTCCCTTGAGCACCAGGCTCCAGCAGAGACGCTGCGGGTTCTGACATCCTTTGCTAATGACCCCAGAAGGAATGCCATTAGAAAAAAAAAAAACAATCCCTGTAGGTTTTTCCTCTGATGGCAGTTTTGAAAGGAGAGAAAGAAAGAAATGTTGAGTGAATGCCTCTTCTATACTGGGCAGTGACACATAATCTTCCCCAAAGCTATTATATTATTATTATTATTATTATTATTAATTATTATTTTCCAGATGAGGAGACTTGGAAGGAGAAGATCGATTAGGAAAAGCAGGTTTGGATAGAGAGGACGAAGGGAACCTCCACCAACACCCCTCCCAAAGCGAAAACAAAAATCAACTCTCGAGGTCCAGGCAATTTACACCAGACCAAAAGTACTGTCTTCCTCATAGCACCAACCAAATCCGCAGGCTGGCAAATAGAAGGTCGTAGCAGCATCCCAAGCCCCCTGCCGGTCCTGGTCTGTACCCCCGTAGATTTGATTCCTAAAGGGAATTTATGACGGTTAAAGTCCTTGTGCTTAGCTGTCACCAGTCTTGCTTCTTCCTGACACCTCACCAGGAGACCTCTGTCTTGTCTGGTTTCCCTCCTAAATCACAGGGCCACTTACCCCTGGAAACCCAACCCCCAACTGATGATGACATGCCTGCATACAACTTTAAGTACTCTCCACCGCAGTCTATAAAGCCAGGACAATAACCGAACCCCTCACACCTAGAGATTCGCCAGGTTAACTTGTTAATGGTTTGGCAAACATTAATCCCTCCATAAAGGCTGATAGAAATCCCTGTCTTCTCTCTGTGTTCTTTTTCTTTCTTTCTTTTTTTTTCCCCCTTAACTCAAGCAAAAATCTTCTTGCCTACTAGAAAGCTGATATTTTCTTTACAGTAACTATAAAATTTAGCAACTTGGATGCACTGGGGAAAAAAGTAAACTGCATATGTCCCTGCTTCTCTTTTTATCTAACCAACAGTGTAATGTTATTGGGACACAGACGCCTGCTCTGTGTAAGTGATTGTCATATAGAGCTTGGCATCCCTCATCTATCACACTGCCCTCTGTGCATTTACAGGGCTTTGAATAATGAAATTTTGGGGGCTGTGTACGTTCTTGTTGTCCAAGTTCATTTTGCAGCACATTGATTAAAATGGATTTTTACTATGTCATCTGGGTTAATGTCAGGGAGCAAGTGTGAGGGCCTAATGAAGGTGTTTCAGTAGATGGGAGACTGGCAAAGTGGTGCCCTGTTCCCCTGGGGCTCTCCTTGAACAGTTCCACCCCAACCTTATAAACACACACTTTTCCATCCAAACCTCATTTCAGTCAAGGCTGTCAGTCATTCCCAACCCAGCAGTGGCTTTATAAAATGCATAAAGGGTAATTACAGAAAGACCCCCCACGAATTTTCACATGTAATCTTACCCTAGGTCTTGAACCCTAGCTTCCACTTCAACTGTTTCCTACCTAACTTAAAACTAGCACACACAATAGAACCTAACCGCTTGGAGGGAGAGAAGAAAGCAGGGGGTGGAGGTGGGAGAGAGGAAGTTCAGACTAGCAAAACCCTGATCTTGAAGATTATTACAAATCCATGTGCACTGTTGAAACAATTAGATCACTTGATTGGCCTTAACATTCCAAATCCCATAAATTAGCCTGGTAGGTGCCTCATGCTATTAAGCAAGGCCTTATATTGTTCCAATACCAACATCTGGCTAAAGGAAACAGACCAATTTTAATGTTAGCTGTGAGAAATTATACCTGTTCCAGTCCTTGTGACAACCTCTATAATAGATCATGTAGAAGCGTGGCTTTTTGTCACTAACGCTATTTTTAAAAATTACCTTTGCTTTGGACACAGCATAAATAAATTTTCAAAAGTTGCAAAAGTTGTTTTCTTCCTCAAAATTTGGAAGTAGATATTTTCAAATGGTAAATTTCATTCAAAATAGTTTTTTTCAAACACTATCTTTTACAAGTTGCAAATGCTAATACTTCTGAGATGCAAATATTCGCACAGCATGAAGTGCCATGCTATATCTACCACTATCACACTAAAACAAATAAAGCATATGGCCCCTGATTCTTTATAATTCTCCTGAATTATAAAGCCAAATAGACAAATAAGCACATCTATCAATCACTGGATCCATAAAATGAAAAAGATATATGTCAAATTCATTATTAATGCTCACCTGTATCTCAAGAAAGAGGAGAAAGAGATATACAGAACAGAGATGGGGAGAGGGAGGTAGAAAAGTCAGAAGAGAGAAATCAGAAAGTGAAAAATCAACCACCAGGGTGCCAGAGTGGGGCTGCAGCTAAGGAATGGTTCTCACCGAGGGGAGACGTACCTGTCTCCATTATGACTCCAGGTGGGCAGAGGCAGCAATGGGCTCTCACAACATGGCACCAAAGATGGTTGATGATGTAAGAATAATCAAGCTGAAAATAATGCTAACTATGTGCCAGGCACTCTTACTGTATTAACTATTTTAATCCTCCCAACAACCTTATGAGATTTAAACTCATTTTCAAATGAGGAAATTAAGACACGAGAAGGCTAAGTAACTTGCACAAGGTCATGCCACCGGAAAATGGAGAGTCAGAGTCAGAATTGGGATGCAGCACAAAGGCCCCAAGAGTCCATGCACTTAGCAGTACGCTATTTTCCTTGGCAAGCACACTAGAACTTACCATGTCAGTATCTCCCCATCATACCAGGCACCTGAGAGGCTCTGCCTTTATCCTAAAGACACTGCCACTGCTCAGCCTTTGGATCACCCCTGTGCCTGTGATCCATTCCTTTTTGACTCTTCAGTGGCGGCCAATCTTTAACTTTTTGAAAGTGGATCCAATTTCTATGAACTGCCAAAAATCAGAGTCATGTGTGGTGAACGAGTGAGCTCTGAACAATAATGTTTTAGGTGACACACAACGGAAGATGGTGAAGTACTGCAACTAGTTTCCTCATGCCACCTGGAAGTGCTTTCATAGAACTGGAAGAGGAGTTCCATGCATCTTACGGGCGATCGGATATTACCAAAATGTGAATGCAAGAATCATCTGGACCCTTCTGAGAAGTTTGCCTATTTCATTCAGTCAATTCCAGACTCCGCCACTTCTCACCAGGTCGAAGGAGACTTTCCACTTAATTAGAATATTTATCTTTGGTAACTTCAGCTTTCCCACAAAGGCATCTAGAGCATTCTTGTCTTTCCTGATAAGCAGAAAACGTCATAGGTATAATGACTCTGTGGGACTGAAACAGGGATTCTGATCTTTTAAGCTCTGGTATCTAGTTAGAGATACACTTAGAAAGAGGTAAAGTGGTTTCAGGGGCCAGACTTCATAGGCTGCAGTACTCTGGGAATTCCCAAATCCAGGCTGACTTCAGGACTTGAATTTACTAGTTCATGCAGAGTTAATTAATGAAGATGAGGGAAACTGACTTACACTAACTATACACATTAGAGACTAATGTATAAACCAGAGCAGACATTTATTTATTTGCCATGAGGGAATGTTCCTTCACCTAAATATATGACCTTTTGTGACCAACCATAACATGTTGAAACTGATTTTTCTCTTTCTGGGGTTCAAGAAGGCCCTTGATCATTTCTTACCGCAATATCACTTTAGACAGTGGTTATCACAATGGATTAGGTTACTAATCCTATATGAGGTTATTTGCATTTTCCATTACTTTGCATTAGCCTCTATGTTTAGTCAATTAAATGGACTGGCTATTTCCCAGCCTGTCTACAACTCACTTCTTGATTTGGGCAATCACGTAGTTTCTCAGTTGATGACCCATGTTCCTTACTTGGTGTGGTCGAATTCAGTTATATGGTACTGGGTTTAAATTCAATAAAAGCGAAATGTTTAACTTCCCCTCCTCACTAATAACAATAACAATAACAGCTGACGTTTGTCGAGTTCCTGCTATTACCCAGGCCCCGCTTTAAGCATTTTGCAGATACTAACTCACTGAACCTTCACAACTACCCTAAGAGGTAGCTTCCATTATTATCTGCACCTCACAGATGAGGAAACTGACCTGAGAAATAACTTTCTCAGAGTCAAAAGGTTAGTAAATGGCAGAGCTAAGATACAAATGCAGTTTGATGCCCACACTCTTAACCACAACACTAAATTACCCTCTTAGCCTCTGTGCTACTTGGGTGTTATGACTGTCAAAAATGAAAAAAAAAAAAAAAAGGAAGCAGCTGTTTTTCTCACTTGCTCTGACTCTAGCTAACTGTTCTTGACTTTTTTGCATTTTATCCATGCAGAACAAAGCTATATTTGTAATTAAACTCCAGATAAATAAGTATCTGTTTTTAGCAGGGCTAAAAATTTGAGAAGGTTTAGCTGAAGCTGGTAAGATATTTAAATTCGATGATGTCCTAGATGGAATGTAAAGATCCTTTCCTGTGTTATCAGAACCTAAGGGTATCCATAGATTTTTCCATTCTGCATTTTCCTAATTGTTTCCTTATAGGCACTCTCCCCCCCCCAACCCCAGCCCCATTTTTCTAGGGCCAGCAACACCTGGGTACGATGGCTGTGGGCAGGACAAGTGGCTAGATGAGAAAATAGATCATAGAAATGTCAGCAGCTGTGATTATCGTCCACTTCTGACTGAGAAACCTTAGGGATCTCATTTAATTGTTCTGCCTTCGTTTCTCTCGGAAATGGCATTACCAGTGTTCACTTCTGCCCACCTTATGAGGGGAGTTTTTAGACTACAGAGGCAATGTTTAGAAAAGTATTTTGCCCTTTTTAGAATGTATAATCCAAATAGAATCCAGATCTGTTGTGCATTTCCTGCTGCTGTAGACCTGCAAGAGATTATTTTTAAGCTAATTCCTTTTATCTACTTAGAGTAGCAGGTAGATTTGGAATGTCTGACCTTTGCACAGCCTTAAAAAACATTATGAAACAAAGAAAATGGTCTGAGTATGTGAGAGCTGAGGTAGAGTGGAGAGGACTCCCGGGCCAAGTCAGAATGCTTGGATTTGGGTCCTGAGTTTAGACCCTACCATTGGAGTTGGGTGCAACTGAGGAAGTCCCTCATCTTCTCAGGGGCTCAGGTCCTCCATCTCTAAAATAAGAGCTCCGGCTTGTAATTGTGGTGTTTACACTGAAAAATGAATATGAAAGGGGTGTCACAGCTGCACAAATCTAGCTCCCCCTCTACTTTTTCCTGGTGTAGAGTTGTAAATACATCCTATACCATCTGGTTGGACCTTTCCGTTTTACAGATCAGAAAACTAAGGCCGAGGGAGGTCAGATAACTTCTCCAGGGCCTTGACTCCTAACTCTATACTTCCCCTGGGTGCAGAGTGGCTTCTTCTAACAGAGGGGGCAGGCCACCTCCGTGAACATGCAGCTCCTGACAGGATGGAGGGAGAGTGGGTCCCTCAAGTGCATTCTCTGTGTAAAAAAGTAAAAGCTATGCTCAGGCATCAGCCAGAGCTTGGCTGTAAGATCCAGCCATTAAAGTAATCCGCGTACACCTCAGTGAGTAAATACAGTCATCCATATAGGCACCAGGTAGGAACAAAACAACAGGTGCTTTGAAAGGATTACAAAATGTATTTGTACCGGGGCCATGCAAAAGCCATTTCCAAGCCAATAGGAAGGGCATTTATTATTTTCATTTAACATTTATTAAATAAAGAGTGTAGCAGAGCAGGCTCTCCTAATCTGAGCCCCTTTGGGCTGTGTGCATAAGCTTTTCAGATACCTGCAATTTCTTCCTCTTCCTTACAAAGATGCTTATTGAACTACAAGAGATAAGTAAACATCAGGAGAGGTCTCATAGGAAACCCGATGAATGGTTCAAGTCTCTCCCTGGTAGAAGGGATCAGACACCTGACCTTCCGTGCATATTGCAGCAGAAGGAATTAAGCCCTTAAATGTTCATACTACTGGTAGGCAGAGCAGCAGAAAAGCTTCAGGGTTGGAAGAAACATTATGATGTGGTCTAGGTGTCTGGGAATCTCGTTAAAATGCAGATTCTAGATCAGTCAGTCTGTGGGTGGATGCTGAGATTTTGCATTTCTAACAAGCTCCCAGGTGATGTTGGCTGGAGGGAAAAGAGAATGCTTAGCACAATATTCCTCTAATAGCGTCATTTCAGGCCTGTGGGGCAGGTTGGTGGGAGACCCAGCTGGGGGTGGGGGAGGGGGTGAGCCTTTTCTACCATCCCACAGTCACTTTTAAATATTCTGACTTCAGAGTATATGTGTTTTGAATCCTTTACCTGAAATAGACAAAAACAAGTATTTGTATGTAATTTTATAGACATATCGGCCAATTTTCAAGTGCAGAATTTTAACTGAATAGGACTGCAATCATCATAGTTTAAGCAACTTGGCATTTCCCGTTGTACTTAGCACAATGCCTTGCTCAAAGAAAATCCCTAGATAAACACATTTTGGCTGAAGGTGAGGGTAAGCAGAATATATATTTATATTTCTGAAGGGTATGACGATTGGAAAAACCACTATTTTTTTTTTTGGTTCCTACAGGAAAATTACAAAATAAACTGGATAATTCATTATTTTGCCTCAGACAACCAACTGATTTCTTGTAATGAAATTCAGCCTTAAACTTTACAAGGTAGCTCTTTGGAGTTAGCTTCTGTTCTTCATGAAGAATCTCTGGTGTATGGGGTTCATACTGCAACCAGTATGTTACCTACGAAAACTCTAAAGTCTTCACAAGGCAGTTGATCCAGCGTGACAGTATATAAACAACACCAACAAATACGAAGACGCACTGACCCTTAGGGAGCTGTACAATCACTAAATAAATGATACGGAGTTGATTATGAACACATTTATTTCAATTTTCCTTTTTTCACTATTTGTTATACACTAATTTCAAAACACCCTCTTTTCCAATTGAAGAAATAGCTTCAATGTAAGATAAAAAAATTTTTTAAAACCACAGACCCTTTTATTAAACATTGAATGAAATGAGTTAGGTTGAACTCAACAGAAGGTGACCCTAGAGTTTTAAAAATGGAATTGTCTCACATACAGCTCAGTTGCCAAGATCTCTACACATTTTTTCTAATCAGCTTTACTGAGGTGTGATTTAAAGTGTGCAGCTTGATGAGTCTGATAAACGTATATGAATTGTGACAAACATGCTTGCCACTACAACCAAGATATAGAACATTTGTTTCATTTCCCAAAGTTCCTTCATTCCTTTTTTTTTTTTTTTAAGATTTTTTTTATTTATGGAAGACACAGAGAGAGAGAGAAAGGCAGAGACACAGGCAGAGGGAGAAGCAGGCTCCATGCAGGGAGCCTGATGTGGGACTCGATCCCTGGGCTCCAGGATCACACCCTGGGCCAAAGGTGGAGCTAAACCGCTGAGCCACTGGGCTGCCCATCCTTCATTCCCTTTTATGGTCAATACCTACCCCGCTCCCAAACCTGCCCTCCTGACAACTACTCGGCTTTATGTCACTATGGTTATGCCATTTCTAGATTTTTACATGGAATCACATGATACATAGTCTCTTTTTGTCCATCTTCTTTCACTTAGTATGTCACTTTTGAGATTCAGCTATGTTGTTGTATCCATCCGTAGTTTGTTCCCTTTTTATTGCTAAGGAATATTCCATCATTTGGGTATATTACAATTTGTTTATCTATCCAACAGCCGGTGAACATTTGGGTTGTTTCTAATTTGGGACTAATATGAACAATACTTCTATGAAGACCCACGTGCATGTCTTTGTGTTGGACATAGCTTTCATATCCCATGTGTTAATACCTAGAAGTAGGATTGGTGAATCATATATAAGTGTATTATTTACTTTATAAGAAATTGTCAGACTGCTTTTCTGAAAGTGGCTGCATCATCCTGCATTTCTACCAGCTATTAATGAGAATTTCAGCTGCTGTATATTTTCATCAACAGTTGGTGTTGTCAGTTCTTTTGATTTTTGCCACTTTTATGTGTATTTAGTGGTATCCCTTTATTTTTTAATTTTTAAAAAGATTTATTTATTTATTTATTTATTTATTTATTTATTTATTTATTTATTTATGAGAGAGAGGGAGAGAGACTGAGAGTACCGCAGGGGGAGAAACAGAGGGAGAGAGAGAGAAGGAGAGAAACTCAAACAGATTCCCTGCTTAGCACAGAGCCTGAGGCAGGGCTCAAACCCAGGACCCTGAGATTACAACCCAAGCTGAAACCAAGAGTCAGGCACTTAACCAATTGCACCACCCAGGTGCCCCTGCCCCTCTCCTTATTTTAATTAGCATTTACCTAATGACTAATAATGTTGAGTGTCTTTTTTGTGCCCACTGGCTGTTTGTATATCTTCTTTAATTCACAATTGTTTACGGTGTTTTTAGAGTAAAGGTGACCCCACTCTAAAGACTGATGAACTAAGGACAAAAAAAGAAAATGTAAACTCCCACATTTATGCCACAGAGGGTACTAAGGGGAGACAATATCCTTGAGTAAGAAATGAGAAGTTTTATTAAACAGAATTAGGAAAACTGGTACATGTGAATTTCCATAAGTTTTCATATTTGATAGTCTAGCTAAATAGAGAATGGATTTTTTTAACATAATAGAGCAATTTTCAAATGAGAAAGGAGAATTCAATCCTAAATTAAATGAGAAGAAAGACAATGCTGTAAAATGCTAAATCATAATGTAAATAAAAATCCCAGCTTTGGCTCAGACTTTCCATATGAAGTGAATATAGTATGGTGGTTTAGAGTGTTGGCTCAAAAGTCAGATAGCCTGGATCCAAATCTTGGTTCCATCATACAGATGTTGGTAAGCCAGGTTACTGAGCTCTCTGACTTGAATGTCTTTATGTATAAAATGAAAATAATAATAGCTACCACAAAGGCTTGTTGAGATAACACATGTGAAATGTTTAGAAAAGTGTCTGGCTTGTATTAAACGCTCAATAAATATTAGTCATTGTTATTATTACATGGACACTTAAAAGCATGATATTGTAATAGGTACACATAAAAGCCTCTGAGCTAAAAAATATATATATACAATTTCCTCTATAAATAGACCTTTTCAAGATTGACACTTGGGATCAATCCAGGTCAACACTGGTTGGAATGAAGTCTATTTTCCATCTCAAAACATGTTTAATGAGGATCTGTTTCTATAAAACCATCCAAGGTAGTCTGTTAGCTGAATTGTCTTCTTTTTTAGAAGGAAGGCGTCACCTCTTCCAGCACCAAGAAAAAAGGGCTGAGGGTATGGTTACCTAAAAACAAACCAATAATTTGATCCTTTTCCACCCAAATAATTGGCTAGTGTCTCCTAAGGAGTGTATTCATAAGACATTCTGGATATAAGGCTGATCACTTGCTAGAACAGCAGCTTCTAACCTATAGCTATATTAAGGTAAAAACAAATAAATAGATGAAAATATTAATAATTTTTAAACCATTAACCAGTAGTTTGATGCTATATTTAATATTTTAGTAATCATTTTAGTATCTACCTACTTGTGAAAAATAGTACAAATATATGTAGGACAGTTTTTTATTAAATCAACTAAAACTGCTTGGTGAGGACCCTTGCAAATCACTCCAAGTGCCCCCAGTGCCTGAAGCTCCCAGGTGGGCAACCTCCATGGCTGAACATACATGCAGACTTTCTCAGTCTTGGCTCTCCTGAGAGGATTCACCTGTGATGTATTCGATGACATCCTCTTGAACTAAGATCAGTACAATTTCTCCAAGTGTTTTATATTTATCATGTAGAATGTGTGTACAATTGAGACATCATTGTAAAGGCCTCCAAGCCCAGGACAGACTGTCCAATTTCTTCAAATACATAAAAGACAATTATGTTTTTGACCGTTTCTGGAATCTTACTTATGCTTCTATCAGGACCTTTTCTGTAACTGGTCCTGCTTTCCATGTGGATGCAGATCGAAGAGACAGTTGCTACTTACTCAGTGAAGGCACTCCAAGCACTGTTTTTTTGTTTTTTTTTTTCCCCCTTGGCATGACAAAGCTGAGACTTTTTTCCCCTAGAGGAAAAAAGGTGCATCTGTACAGGTTTGCATCCCTTCTGAACACCTGAGATTACCTATGGCTGGGTGAAGTTCCACCCATTCCTCTCTCTTCACGAAACAATGGAAAGCCAGTAACATTAAACATAGGCAGTGAATTATTCTTAAGCAGCAAAGACCAACTGGTGGCTCACCTTTTTAGTGAATTTCAAAAATCTGGAGTCATTTGAGTCCAAAGGGGAAACATGTGAGAGAAGGGGGTGGGGGAGCAGTGAGAAAATAGAAGCAACAAAAATATGCCTTCAGTGTTCTCACTGCTCATTAGACTAGCACTGAACCAGTACTCGTATGGCCTGAATAACTGATACTTTTTATAAGTAACTGAAGAGCTATAAAAAGCTTAACATTTAAGAAAACAACAAACAGCTGTGGCGAATGAGCAAGAAAAATCTAAAGAAAGAGCCTGTCTGGGTGGCAGGAGGTCACACTCCTTCATGAGGAAGTGCTAAAACGTTGCTAACATTTTGCTACCTCAGTGTGTTTTCCTGGCTGGTCATACTACTCTTTCTTTCACCTCAGCCCTACTCCCCTATCAAACAGAAGAACAAATGCATGTCACCAGAATGCTCAGCAATATTTCCTGAAAACAGCATTTCATTTCTATGCATCTATGTTTTTGGCAGCAATAAACATGAGGGGTTTCTGATCAACAGAGTGAACAAACACCTGATGCATGCAGGCTGAGCCTCACTGCCCTGAGACTCCTGGGCTTGGTTCATGTGTGCCTTGAGGTACCGCACAGCTGCCCTTCTCTTTAACGGAAAATGCCATCTGCAGGTACCATAGCTAGCAAAAGGCAGCTATAGTCCTCCCTATTTCCTCTGGTAATCGTCCATAAACTCAATAATGAGGCAATTACCAATGGGAGGCAGTATGGTAAAGTGATCACATTTATGGGCTTGGGGCTCTGAATTCCAACTCCAGTACGTTCTCCTGGATGATCTTGAGCAGAGTAACTAACCTCTCTGCACCTTAGTTTCCTAAATAGCAAGTCAAACAAAATTATCTTCTCTCTGCCTTAGGCAGGCCTTTTAGACAATGCTTTAGAATGACTTTATGAGGGCACACAGCCATCTTTCCTCATTTTCAAGCTTTAGGTAACTTCCCTGAGAAGTGCCTAATAAGTATTAGTTGGGACAAATAAAGTGAACGGGAAAAAGTAGACCTAGATCAAACCATATCAAAAATTACATTACATGTAAGTGGATTAAACACTTTTAATTAAAAGGCAGAGATGGTCAGAATGAATAAAAAGCAAAATCCAACTATATTTTAGATAATATAAGAGATACACTTTAAACATAAAGACTCAGATAGGTTGAAATGAAGTGGATGGGAAAAGATATGTCATGCAGATGGTAAACATAAGGAGGGTGGAGGAGTTATGATAAAGTAGACTGCATTACAGAGCTTTCCAGAGGCAAAGAGGGACTTTTAATAATTCAACAAATAGACATGATAATCACAAATGTATATGCACCTAATTACAGGGCTTAAAATACATGAAATAAAATAGAGTAAGTGAGAAATAGACAATTCTATAAAATCATAGTTGGAGATTTTAACACCCCCCCCCAGCAATTGATTGAATAACTAGAACAACAATAACAAAAAACTCCATTAAAATGTAGAGGATTTAAATAATATTATTACTAATTATCAGCCATAGTTTTCTCTTCCATTGATTCAGAATTTCAGACACTTGCAAGCTGCCAGTTCTGTCTCCTCACCTCCAGAAGGAAGCCCTATTCAGGTCATTCAGTGCCCCCAGCAGGAGAAGCTTCTGAAGGCTACAAGGTGGCTACATCTTCTTTTTTTTTCCTTCCTTAGCCTGTTTTATATGAAACAACTCTAGAATCGCCAGTCTGTTCCTACAGCCATCCTGCCATCTGCTAGGCTTGATAGCCATTGCTGGAATTCTCAGAATCTTCCCTAAAATATCTGCAGTGTTGCCACAGATGTCTAACCATCATATTTCATACATGTGGCCTAGGGCAAGACCTCTGCATGAGGCGAATACTGGAGGTCATGTGGAATATTAAAAACCTTTGACAGTGTCCATAGCAAAAGAATTTATGCTTTGACTCTGTCCCTCATGTGAACTCTAAACAAATACTGTCCTCATTTATCTTTATATCTATTAACAACTGTTCAGATATAATTGAAGATTGTATCTGAGGGAAAAAAATAAATGACCAAAAAAAATTGTCCGTTTGAAGAATGTGAAAGATTAGTTTGCTCCTTAGAAATATTTCTCCTGCCTCTTTTCTGCCCAAGGCTGTATATAGCTACATTGCAGCATTCCATTCCATGGAGTGTCTATAGAATGAGATGTATGTGATCCGAAGGCTTTATTATCTCAGGTGAATTGCACAAAGGCTTCCCCAAATAAGCAATGTCTTTTTCATTCATGCAAAGATATGGACCTAAGGTACATAAAGTTTCAGTTAAAAAGTCTGCATGCAGAGACGGAGACATTTTCAAGGTTTGTGGAGTCCGTATGTTGGCATCTCCAACCATCATAAATCTTCCCAGCATCCCATTCATCCTGACAGTCTTTGCCATTCTGAGGCCATGAAGGAAGGCAGAGAGTCTAGGAAGTATGGATGTGGGACAGGATGGGACCTTTGTAGTACTTTTCTATAAGACCCATGATATAAATGGTCCATGCAGACACAGACTATGGCAACAAAGGCTCATGGCATTAATGGAGGCCTTTTCTGAATAGTGAGGGCTTCTCATCTTAGAGCACTCTCCCAACACAGCAGCAGCTCCCAGAGGAAAGAGCTTTTCAAACCCGTTCACCTCTAATCCCATTCACAACTTGGTGTTCTCTCCTTAAAGAACATCCCTGCACTTCTCCTCCCAGATGGCAGTACCCAAAGCCCAGTCAGCTACAGAAGACTAGGTAGACCATTGTCAACAAGATCTTTCCTCCCTTCGGGATCTTGTTCACCTGGGCTCCTCCCCTGTGATATGCCCTGTTAAAAAGGAACAAAATGGTAATATTTCCCCCTCCTTCAACACAGTATTTATTTCATTGTTTGCTGACCAGAAAGAGAATCTGGCTCATTCCATGATTAATCTTTTCAGTGGTCTGGAAGGGCAAATAGGTGACAGGCACACGGGGAAAGCACTTCCATGAACACATTTTTTTTTTTTTTTTACTGGAACTTGTCCTATTGCAAAGCTCTTCTGCCAGATTCCATTAGGAAATTGCAAGCAGATTCATATACCCAAGTGCTCCTCTCTCTCCTACTCATAAATATATAGACATCACATGGCAGGGAGGGGGAAGAGGCTGACTCTCTCACATGGCATACTCTTCACAGCAGACGTGTAGGCAAATGCAAATACTGAACACGGTAGTTCGTGCATATGTGCATATGAATATATATCATGTTATTACTCCTCAGCAATGAGATTCCAAGCTACCAGAGAGGGGAGGGGAAAAGTCATAATCAATACAGCTGCACTTCAGAATGTCAGTTGAAGGCAGACAATGATAAGAAGATGGGAAGGCTGTCCCTAGCAACATGAAAATAAGAGCCAGGACCACCTAAGGATTGATTAGGGACTGGGCCAAATTCCAGCCCTAAACTCATAACAAATTATGCTAAGAGCTCCCTAGAGAAGGCTCCAATTGGCATTTTTGAGCCACACATCCCTTTCTTTTGATACAGACATCAGGACTGCCTCTGAGATGATTGGAGAATAAAAAACCCAAGTGAAAAATGAATTCGGGAAAGGCTGCTCCCCCATCCAAATGCTCTCAACTTTCCTGAGAAATCCTTCAGCTTCTTTAAAACAAGCCAGTATTATTATTCCACTTTGCCATTCAGGTCCCTAATGAAGGGCCAAGCCAGCGTGCAAAAAGTTAAAGAGAATAGTAGATGAAAATGTCAGCAGACAGGTAGAAAGGCTGCAGTGTGGCAGAGCCTTCCAGCTGGAACTGGGAAGAAAACAAACCAAAAAAATCTATTTTTAAGGGAATACTCTTAAGTTTTTTTTCCCCTTATTCTTCCAGGAATACTTAGGTCTTGGTTTTTTGTAGACAGAGACATATACTTAATCACAAGCATATTGTATGAAAGAAAAATGTATAGACCTTCTAGACCCCAAAATATATAGCAACGGTTCCAATTTTCATTACCAGAAATAACTAGAGGAAATGAGAAGCAGGTGTGGGAAGGCTTCCCTGAGCGATGCCAGGGCTTCGTTTTAATTCAGTTGTGTATGGCCTGCCGCTACCTCCCGGCCTTGCTGTGTGCACACTCAGAGGTCAGGCTATTAAAATCAACTGAATATGCTCAAATTAATTTCTTTTAGACCCCAGCCCTACCTTGCTTGCCCATGGAACGCTTCACTGACTTGTGGCAGAAGCAGCGCTGCATCTCTGCAGTAGGAAATATACTTTCTTAGACGACATGAAATTTTTTTAAAGCATAAGCTTTGGGGGGCTCAAAATTAATCAAAGAGAACTGCTCATATACAAAAAATGAACTACTTTTGGGTGGGTGGTAGAAATCTAAAATAAGTTCCATACTTCTGCTATCGGTACGCTAAATCTTAATGGAGTAAGGGGTAGGTGGCTTGTTGATATTAGCAACTGTTCAGGTCAATGTAAATATCTGGTAATGTTCTTTGTTTGAGGACCTCCACCTGGAGAAAAGGAAGGTTGAGATAGACCCAAGGATATACCTTTCTTTTTCCTTATCCCAAATCATCCACATTTGCTTCTTTTCTATCCTTTGAGCAGCTCTTTCATTTCTTTGAAAACTTAGAATTGACCACAAATTAAATAAATCATTAGCATCTGCTTTGAATAAACATACAGAGACCAATGTCCACAGAGAAAGAATAACAAATAGCTACTTCATTGGACAGGATTCTATCTGAAGTGCTTATTATCGGATAATTCTTTGTTAGTTTGTAACCTAGCTCTGGGATTATCATATATGACAGTTTCAGTAGAGAAAGGAGGGTCAGGAAATGGGTTTAAACCCATTTCTGCCACTTCCTGGTTGCTGACCTTTGACAAATGGCTTAATCTCTACAAAACTTAATTTCCTTATCTGTAGAATGAGGGGCTGAACTAGATGATTTCTAAGGTCACCTTCTGCTATAAAATTTTATGATTGTAAGTCTCTAGCCCTCTTGGAAAAAGCATATCTGGCTGTGCTTGTATGAATTTGCTACACTTAACACTATGATGAACTAAGAAGACCTTAACGTGACAAAGTATTACAGCTGACAATAAAAGGGTAGCCGTGATCCTAATGAGTGAATTTGCTCACATTTTATCTTCCTGTAAGGAATGAAGACACAACAGTGGTCTTTAGTTATGGTAGGTTGTTTGGGACCAGGCCCCAGCAAAAGAAGCTTCCACAAAGAAAGGTCAGAGCCTCAACTTTAGTACTTGAACTCAACTCCCCAGTGAGTTCACCCACCGGATGTCCCAAGAATGCCGGATCTCCCTTACTAAGCCTCTAATCAGGCTTAGTAACCAGTAACCAGGAGACTGGCTGTTACTTTACATAAGAATGTGTAGAGCTCAGGGATGGACAGAAATGAATCCCTAATGAAAGGAACAGTCGTTACGTTAGCTGGTCAGGTACTTTTACCGCCAGTATGTTTTTTTTAAAAAAAGATATATTTATTTATTTGAGAGAGAGAGTGGTGGGGAGGGGCAGAGGGCAAGAGAGAGAGAGAGAGAGAGAGAAACTCTGAACAGATCTCCATGCTGAGTGCAGAGCCCAAAGTGGGGCTCCATCTCATGACTTTGAGATCATGACCTGAGCCAAAGTCAAGATTTAACTGACTGTGTCACTCAAGCACCCCAAATATGTTCTTCTTTTATGCAGAGATAAAGTGCATCCCTCTGGAAGTCTGACACCTTCCTAGGACCTAGAACTCACCCAGAACTCCATGTATTCTGGGATTTATGTTTTTGCTCATCTTGCTCTTTAACAATCGTGACACAAGTGTCCTTCTCTCCCTTGACTGTCTATGCTCACCCTCATTTACACGATGGACTTTAAGTGTTGGAAACAGCACAAACATAAATCTGCACACCGCACTCACAGGGATGTGGGTATACGTGGATGTGCTCACACGGGGGCATGACCCCTTTTCAAGGATTGTTGTAAAAGAAATAAGCTTCATGGCAACTTCAAAACTAAAGTCTTGAAGTTGTAGGCACCAACTTTGTCTTCTATTACAATTTTGTTAAATGAAAATTTCATGTTTTGCACTATTGTTAATGGGGGGATATTTGTGAGGTACTTGCATTCATAAATGCAAATGTATTTATATGGCATTGTACTCAAATGACTCAAAATATTTGTTTAGCTGAAATATTCTGTTTTGCATTAAAGAATTTCTCTCATTTTAAATAATCATTTCTTTTTTTAAAAGATTTTATTTATTTATTCATGAAAGGCAGAGACATAGGCAGAGGGAGAAGCAGTTTTCTCATAGGGGAACCTGATGTGGGACTTGATCCCGGGACCACAGGATCATACCCTGAGCAAGGTGTGAAGGTAGACGCTCAACCACTGAGCCACCCAGGCGTCCCTAAATAATCATTTCTTATATATGCGAAATATAGTCAAACTTTTTAAAGATGCTCAATTTTTCCAGATTCAATGGAGACTAAGATCAACCACCAAAGAATTTTAAATGAATCCATTTTTTTTTAAAATAAATTATCTCTGGCAATAGATAGGTAACTGTTATGGGTTGGAATTTGTTCCCCTCCCCTAAATCCCTATGTTGGAATCCTAACCCCCAACACCTCAGAGTGTTATCTTACTCAAATTGGGTCATTACAGATGTAATTAGCTGAGATGAAATCATACCAGTGCAGGGTGGGGCCCTACTCTAATATGACTGGTGTCCTTACTAAAAGAGGAATTTTGGAGACAGATATACATAGGGAGAAGGCCATGTGAAGGTAAAGGCAGGGATCAGGGTGATGCTTCTACAAGCCAAGGAATACCACAGTTTGCCAGCAGACACCAGAAGCTAGGAAAGAGGAATGGAACAGATTTTCCCTTTCAGCCCTCAGAAAGAACCAGCCCTGCCAACACCTTGATCTTGGACTTTTAGCCTCCAGAACTGTGAGACAATAAACTGCTGTTTAAGCCACTCCATGTGTAGCACTTTGTTGTGTCCGCCCTGGAAAACCAACCAAATTTGGAAATTTTCTCCTCTAGGTTTTTCTTTAAATTACGAAGACCAAATATCCCTAACAATTGTAAGTCTGATTTGCTCATTCTACTAACTACAAACACACACACACACACACACACACACACACACACCCCAACTTCCATGACCACGCCCCAACAGAGAGACATGTGTCTGGACTCGGCCCTACTCAGAGTGGTGTTTGGGAATGCCCCGGAGACCATGCTGTAACAGGAGACGTCAACAGCCATGGTGTTTTCTTACTCCCAGTCCTGAATAAGTAAAAGAGAAGAAAAAAAGCTCACTTGCGTATTCACTGGTTTAGGCCCAGTCATGATTTCTTTAAAGACGCTGCCAATAGATTTTAGTCATTCTCTGGCAAAGGTTTCTCTTCAACCGCAAACACTACATAGTTGCTGAATGAGTCACCACCTTGAGTAATCTAATTCCTTGACCAGTACATGCCTGCTGCTTACAGCTCCAGTGTCTCTGGTTGTGCCTTTTGTTTTGCTCCATTCTCCGGAACTTCTTTAATGCTTTCCTAAGGTAGGGCTGAGGATTCACTAAGAATCCCTAGAAAGGATGAATCTTGCTTGCTCAGCAATGTGTGAACTGGCTGGTCATCAAGAACCAAAACGTTAGCTCTGATTAAGCTTTCTCGTACATGGAGCTAAGCTGGATGTGGCATTATTACTGCCCAGAAAAGCAGTAAACAGGAATTTCAAAACCATTTCTCCCTCAAACCAGAAACCTTCTTTTTCAAAGAATCCAGAGGGAAAGCAAAAGGAAAAAAGCAGAATGTTGTTCCGGGAAGGAGGACAGTGGAGCCGAGGCCGCACCCTCCCCACAACGCTCCGCAGCTGGGCTTGCACAGAGACTAAACTGCATCACTGGACATGTTGACTTTACTGAGTTTATCGAACATTCTGGGCATCTCTTCTTCAAGAACAATGTAATAAGACTACTACCAAAGAGTTATTTCTATTGGTAAAGTTTAAAGCACATAAACCTGTGAGCTTATTTTTGCATGGTTTTTAAAAAAGCGTGCCTTAAAGATACTCTTCCTCTGGATATGTTTTAACCACAGGATGTTCTGTTCTTTTTTTTTTTAATTTTTATTTATTTATGATAGTCATCACAGAGAGAGAGAGAGGCAGAGACATAGGCAGAGGGAGAAGCAGGCTCCATGCACCCGGAGCCTGATGTGGGATTCGATCCCGGGTCTCCAGGATCGCGCCCTGGGCCAAAGGCAAGCGCCAAGCCGCTGCGCCACTCAGGGATCCCCAGGATGTTCTGTTCTTAAACAGGGAATTTTTTTTTTCCTCCAGTGCTGGGAGATTGAAACATTTTGAATATTTGCAACATTTTCTTTTAAGGAGAACTTTTTTATTGTATCTGGCCAGCTCTTCTTGAGTTCCTTTCTTTCTTCTGTTTGCAATCACTTATGTCATTTTATTCTTCTGGGAGTGGGTACCCACACCACCAAAAGAGAAATTGGAGAAATGAAACCATCAACAAAACTAAAAGCAGAAACCTACTAAATGTAGAAAATGTTTGCAAATCATGTATCTGATAAGGGGTTAATATACAAAATACATAAAGAAATCATATAACTCAAGAGCAAAAAGAAAAAAGAAGAAGAAAAAAGACCCTAAATAATCCAATTAAAAAATAGGCAGAGGATCTGAAAAACGAGACATTTTTTCCAAAGAAGACATACAAATGGCCAATAGGTACATGAAAAAAATGCTCAAAATCATTCATCATCAGGGAAATGCAACTTCACACTTGGTAGAATGGCCACTATCAAAGACAAGAAATAACAAATGCTGAAGAGGATGTGGAAAAAAAGGGAATACTTGTACGCTGTTGATGGGAATGTAAATCAGTACAGCCACTATACCAAACCGTACAGAGATTCCTCAAAAGATTAAAAATAGAAATGTTAGATTATCCAACAATTATACTTTAAAGTATCTGAAGAAAATGAAAACACTAACTTGTAAAGGCATATACACCCCCATGTTTATGGCAGCATTATTTACTACAGCCAAGACATGGAAACAATCTTAGTGCCCATCGATGGATTAATGGATAAAGAAAATGTCGTACATATATACAGTGGAGTATTATTCAGCCATAAAAAAAGAATGAAATCTTGCTATTTGCAACAATAAGGATGGGTCCTGAGGCATTATGCTAAGTAAAATAAGTCAGGCAGAGGAAGACAAATATTGTATGATCTCACTTATATATGGAATCTTAAGAAGAAAAAAAAAAGAAGCTCATTGATACAGAGAACAGATTGGTGGTTGCCAGAAGCAGAGGTGGAGGTGGGGGGATGAAACTGGTGAAGGGGATCAAATGATACAAACTTCCAGTTATAAGACAAACAAGTCATGGGGACATAGCATACAGTATGGCAACTATAGTTATTAATAGCGTACTGCATATTCAAAAGTTGCTAAGAGAATAGGTCTTAAAAGTTCTTATCACTTTTTTTAAAGTTTGTGACCATGTGTGGTGATGGATGTGAGGTAGACTTACCGTGGTGATCATTCTACAATATATACAAATATCAAATCATTGTGCTGTACACCTGAAACTAATATAAGGTTGTAGGTCAATTATACCTCAATAAAAAAAAAGAAATGGAAGAAAAGTTTTTAAAATTCATTTCAACTATACTGCCCTATTCCATACAGTTACCAAATGCAGGAGAGAGAAAGACATATCTTAAGTTTATGCGCTAGTTGGGATGCTTTCAGAACAAGCTGAAGAGTGGCTGCTTAATAGTATTATTCATAAGTTACACTCGCATGCAATACACAACTCTCAAAAAAACCACTTCATCCTCAAAACAGCTTTGAGAATCCGACATATTACCATTGAAGAAATAGAAGCCCCAAGGATAGGACGCCTGTGTGGCTAAGGGGTGATCCTGGGGTCCCGGAATCAAGTCCCACGTCAGACTCCCTGCATGGAGCCTGTTTCTCCCTCTGCCTGTGTCTCTGCCTCTCTTTCTCTTTCTCTCTCTTTTTCTGTGTCTCTCATGAATAAATAAAATCTTAAAAAAAAAAATAGAAGCCTCAAGGTTATATGGAAGGTGGTGGAGCCAGGGACTCTTGGCTCAGTTCTCTTTGTTCTCCATCCTGTTAAGGCTGGAGAAAGGACAGGTAGCCCAGCCATCTGCCACAAAAAAGTCTCTGGTTAACTTACCATTAGACTTCTCTTTGTTGAGGACAGCCAGGTGAGCCACAAAACTTCTGAGCTTCTGTTTTCTCATGTGCAGAATAAGGGCAATGCCACCCATCACCCTAAGATAGGTAAGAGTAAAAGTAAATGATGCCAGTGACAGAAGGTTAACAAGTCATAAAATGCTATATAAATCCCTCCTTCGGGAGCTATATCACACTTGTGTGCTGTTTGACTTTAGGTGAGTTTCCTAATATTTCTAAGGCTCACTTTCCTCATCAGTGGAAACAAGGCTACTATCAGAACCTTGCCCATATGACGAGTGTTGAAGATGAAAGGAGATAATCCATGCCAAGCACTCAGCACACTGGTCCATGCATGGGCACAGCAAGTCCTCAATAAATGTTGTTTTTAAAGCCATTCACATTTGATGCCAGCCCCTTTCCAGCACAAATATAGGCAGACAAGAAAAAACCCAAAGGAGGGAATATAAATAATAGTGAAAGGAAATAGAAGGGAAGGGAGAAGAAATGGGTAGGAAATATCAGAAAGGGAGACAGAACATGAAGACTCCTAACTCTGGGAAATGAACTAGGGGTGGTGGAAGGGGAGGAGGGCGGGGGGTGGGGGTGAATGGGTGACGGGCACTAGGAGGGGGGCACTTGACGGGATGAGCACTGGGTGTTATTCTGTATGTTAGCAAATTGAACACCAATAAAAAAATAAATTAAAAAAAAAGAAAAAAAAAGAAAAACCCAAAGGAGTCCAGGGATTCCATATTATAATCCTACCTGTCCAAATTCTTTGCTCCCATGGCAGTTTCAATTCCATACTCTCAAAAGAAATTTGAGAGAGCCCCACCTACTCTTAGTTTTGTGAAGTTAATATTTTTGATCCACAGTGAAGTTAATATTTTGATCCACAGCAAATATTTAGCTGTTGAACATACTTTGCCTCCTTTCATTCCTACTGCACTAGACTATCGGATTTGGAGAATATCTATATTACACCCATCCTGATATCAAAGGAACAAAACTGACCTATTCCACACCTCAGCATTCCTCCCAAAAGACGGGCAGTGTCACAGTGCCAGCTTCAAAAGATATTTGGCATTTAGGGACCCGAGTTTCATAAACACACACAAGAACAAATCACTTCAGGTTCTAACTGGGAGAAGTCACCTCCAGATGTCAATGAGTAAAGGAATGTAAAAACCAGGGGGCTTCTGGGTGGCTCAGTCGGTGAAGCATCTGCCTTTGGCTCAGGTCATGATTCCTGAGATGGGGCTCCCCGTCGGGCTCCCTGTTCAGCGGGGGAGCCTGCTTCTCCCTCTCCCTCTACCCCCAACTAACTCATGCTTGCTCTCTCTAGTGCTTTCTCTCTCTCAAACAAAATTTTTCTTAAAAAAAAAAAAAGGAATGTAAAAACCAGCAAAATGCCTGACGTGTGTAATTGGCACTTAAAATAAGCTGGGATAGAAGAGAAAAAGTAACAAGGTATCTTCCAGATTGGATTGGTGTCTGATCCTAGCTTTGAAGAATGTTTTAACAGGAAATGAAGAATAAACATCAGCCCAAACTAATCTTAAAATCTCATCAGTCTCTGGTTATGAACACTACTTCTTAATTTAATCAGCTAACTACATTTTTCTCTAACTTAGATCATCTGAATTTATATATCTTTGCATATTGCCCAAGGGTCATATAAATTACACATATCAACACTCGCTTGAATGGTGGTACCTGTTTACCTATGTTCTGGTATGGTTGTGGCATCTGAGCCAGTTCCTCAGACTTGCTTTTTAGGGATGTCAAAACCCTGAGAAGTCTCAGTGACTCTCAGAGAGGTGAAACACCTCAACTGGGGGAAAGCGGATGCAGACGGAGGAGTCCTAAAATGCTTGGCAGCGTCCTGTTCCTTAACATTTCAGAAGTATATTTGTTCATCATTCTCAAACATTTTATTTCCCTCTGATTTTTTTTCTCTGGGAAGTCTTGCAGATTTTGTGATTCAGATCTTGGACTTCCTACTCTATCAGCTTTTTTTCCCCCCCCAGAACTCAAATGTTCAAACAGTTACTTGCTACTATGGGAAATGAATTCAACCAAAGAACATTTATTAAGAGGCTGCTACTCAAAAGGCATTATATAGGCCAGTGCAGTTGGTTCTATAAACTCCTAGTCATCTGCAAACTATATTGAGAGTCAACTATATACCAAGTGCTGAAGGCATCAATTTGAATAAAACCCAGCTCTCGTGCTCTGATTTATAGACAAGTGAGGGATGTAGGCATATAAATAATTACAACACAATGTGGAAAGTGCAAAACAACAAGCAGATCTGTGGGGTCCTCCCTTTTCTGCTGACATGTGTGAGTGGACCTGGTGACAGTGTCTGAGCACCTCCTGGAGAAGCTGGACACAGGAGTTTGAGCACCAGTTCGGCACCAGCCGGAGTAGAAGCCCTTCCCAGCAATGGATCGAAATACAACCCGAAAGCTAGACACCCTCATCTGCCTATACTTGCACAGAGCACCCCCCACCCATCCTCCCGTCCTTTTTTTTTCTTCCTCGTGAGAGTTATAGAATGTTCCTGTGGCTCTGGAAAACAAACAAACAAACAAACAAACAAACAAAAAACCCCAAGCCTTTCACTGGGGCCCCTTACCCTTCCCTCAATTCTCTCTGTAGTCTAGTTTTTCTCCCCACAGTCCCCTGCCATGTTTGCTGTTGCCTTTGACTTCTTTCCTCTTCCACTGTTCCAGTCCTGTCATCCCCTCGTCATGTCATCCCCCCCACGTGACACCTTGCAAATAGCCAACTCACTGAAACATACAGAAGTATTTTTTTTGCAACGTGGGTAATTCTGCTATATAACATTCAAAGAGTTTGACGCTATCATATTTACATCTTGTATATTTAACTTAATTCTGGAGATAAAATATATCTCCTTTTAAGAAAATCAAACAGTAATTCAAAGAAAACCCATAAAGACCCTCTTACATTTGTTTTTGCACGAATTCTTACCCAAATGGAAACACGAGGAAAAGAAAATTATATAATTATCAGAAAGTCCTCCCTGTTTTAGGATCTATACTTTTCTGGAAGAACCAAGCAACAGAGGGTTAAGTAGGAGATGAGCTAAGCCCAGGGTGTGCATACTTTTTGTGGCATCCCCCTCAGGTGCTGTGGCTTTGGGTGCTTTGTCTCTGAGAGAGACAAGGGTACCATTGTTGCTGCTTTCACCACAGTTCTGGGAACGGAGAATAGCCACGTTCTTTATTTTTGCATCCCAGCATAATCTCTTTATTCAAGGCCTACGTTTCAGAAGGTCTCAATTTGAAATGTGGTTCCTGGAAAACCCCGTGGAGCAATCGGGAAGCAGGCCAGGGTGCACAGGAGATTGAACTATGCTGTGCGGTGGGTGCTCTGACCTGTGACACCTGGGGCCAATCGGGGTCCTCCTCAGCCTGAGGCCAGCTTGGAAGGCAGTGCTCCGGCCCTAGGGTGGTGGGGACCGGGGGGGCGGGTGGTGGCGGCTCTAGACTTCCTTCTCTGTGGAATGGGGTGAAACAACAGCATCTGCTTCATGGAGCCCGCGTGGGGGTTAAGTAAGTTAGTATTGACAGGGTTCTCAGAGCTGTGCTAGGCATGTAATAAGCACCGTGTGCATGTTTGCTATTAGGATAACCAAGACTCCGGGAGAAATCCAGTTAATGGCAGAATGGTCTCCTTTATCTGGACGTAAACCATGAAATACCAGCATTCGATATCCTTAAATCTGGAGTCACATAATTCCAGATCCTGAAGACAGGCTCTTAAAAAGGGACAAGTCCTGGTTAACAGTGTAACTGACAAACAAAACAGAAGGAGCAACACCAGGTCCCGGGGTCTACGGAGCCATTTCAAGGCAATAAAGGAATTGACCCAACAGGAATAGAGTCGCGCCACTGCCTTTGCATACCTGCCTTTTAGGACTTGGGTGTGTATGTGCTTCAGAAAATGGCCCCATTATGGGACAGACTTTCTCCCCAGATCCCTGGGTTCAGAGAAACCCGTAGTTCACCAAGGCAGTTTGCTCAACTCTAATTAGGAATCTGATTGCTGGTTGGCCTTGCACAAAGGACTTTTAATTAGGGCTGAGAACGCTTAGAAAAATCCACTTGGCAAGTCGACTCCCTCCCTCTATCTCTTTTTTAACATCTTGCCAAGATCATAAGGAAAGGGAGAGCTTAATTACAGTTGGTGTATATATCTTTAAGAAAAAAAATACATTAAGTGCTTTAAAATAGGCTCTCTTGGCTCTGTGATCACAAGGATTTTACTCACTTCTTATCCCTGATTGGTCTCATTCTCAGTTACAGATGAATCAGACACATTTTGAGCAGCTTTAAGATTTGCTTTTCATCCAAAGCCAAGTAGGCAAATGGCAGTGAATTCACAAGCTTTTCCAAATGATCTCATAGGTTCCTCTGGCTCCACTGTGGGGGCCGTTTGCACTCTGCAATGCTGTTATCTTAAACACCCCCGGCCTGCCGGTGTCTGAGGAGGGGCCGCATCGAGGACCCGGCTAGGCCCTACACTTTCTCCAAGGCGAGCCCCAGTCCTTTGGTCCACGTGGCAGCCGTCAATTGAAAAGAGAGGATAAAATGAGCACATGAAAGACCCTGAGCCAGAAAGGTGGGCCCAGTGGAGAGTGGCAGGGACACAGGGCCTTGGAAGGGGAGCCCATCCTTAAACCCCCCCACTAGACCGTGATCATGTCCCAGTGGGTCACCAGAGACCCTCTCATTAAGTCTCCAGGCCTGAACACCAATGATCCACGCTCCCCTTCAGTCCATGTGAACCCGGCCTTGGCAGCCAGTGACTTTTTAATTATTTATATGAAATATCTGATAGTATATGGAGTGGCTGAACCCAGTGTAACATGTGCTCCAGGCGACTCGGGGAAGCTCAGATCAGCCACTCAGATGCACAAGATTTTCCGACTGAAGTTTGCCTTTTGCTGCTCCTTTAGTCTCTGCCTTTTTTTCTCAGGGCTTTGTGCCTCGGTGCTAAGGATCCCTTTCATCTAATCTCAGGAACCTGAAGCTCTTGCTATTGAGTTACATTTCTTCAGTTACTATTTATGTTTGATGCAAAACTAAGAAACCAGGTAGAGGCAGAAGACGTCGCGGCGTATGTCTGAAAGGGACATGTCGATCATCATCCTTGAGGCCCATCCAGCTCTTTCACACGTTTTAAACGTGACGCTTCTGTGCAGACTCTGGAGTCTGGCTCTGTGGAATTATGTTACAATTCAGGCACATCCCTCTCTGTTGAGTTTGTGCAGCCTGTGGGTCAATAGGGATTTTTCAAGTCATCTGCCTTTTGACTTAGACAATTGGTGAGGGGTGGCAAAGCCAAGCTGCTTTGAAATTGCTCCCACGCCTGGGAATGCATGGCTGCTGCCCGAGTGCTCTCCGGCACTCGCATCTCCCTAAGGTCACTCTGATCCTGCAGTAGCAGCCGCAACAAACACATTTAATGATCTTATGCTGAAATGTCATTGGACTGCAAACTCGTTAATATCAAAGAAAATATTGGAGGGAGAACAGCCTTCTAATTCAAGCCAGGTGAACTTCCAAGATATTTGGCTGATTTATCACACCATATGTACGCCTCCCCTTTACGTTTTTACCCTGTCTTGAGAGAGATCAGACATCTATTTATCACCGTTATGTTCTTCGTGCTATTAAAAATAATCAGGTTTATGTGTTACCTTCTTTCCCAACCGCCAACATGCTCTCTAGAACTTAGCATTAGCTCTTCTGATGAGCTGAAGAGGGAAATATCATTATCCTTGTTTTACAGATGGAGAAATCTGAAGCGCAGGGAGACTGTTTTGCCTAAGGTGAAAGTGTTGTTTTAATCCTAGACTTTTATTTTTATCTCTTCAAATTTCTTCCCGAGGGTGGTAATGAGCTCGCAGGATTCATCAGGACTAGACCTTGTCTGAAGACTTGTTTATAAAATTATTTCAATAAAATTCACAATCAGATTGGCTGGGGTGGGCCTTCAAACCGAGTGGCTTCCCTAATGAGCACACTCATCAGGGCGGCAAAATCTTGTTACCAGCCAGCTTCTCCCACACTTGTCAAGGCGGGGTGGGGGTGGGGGGTGGCCAGTGTAAGTTTATTAGTAATAAAGACCAAAGCCTTAGGAGCTTTTATGTGAGAATCTGGTTTCTTTTTCATTTGTTTAATTATTTTAAAAGTTAGGTTGGAAAATGTTTGTGGAGCAGCTAATAATGTGACTTCAGAGAGGGAAGGCTTGGCACATCCCACTCATTAGCTCTGAGGCTGCTTCACGTTGGACTTCCCTCAGTTAGGTGCTGGCTCCTAATTTCTCTTCCTGTGTTTGTGCCATTTGCCCCTCTGATTCCATCTGCCTCCCTTACTCAAATCACACCTAAGCTATTTTTCCAAATGACTGAAATCTTCAAAGCAAAAAGGAATCCCGAAGGAAGATTTTTATTGAAGGGTCCAGGGCTTCTGGATACTCATGGGCCTGGAAACCACCACGGATGTTATTGGTTGGTATGGAGTGATTCTTCCATATATGCGATGCTTTGAAACATAGGTCCTCTGGTTCTTTACAAGAGGACGGCACCACTGAAGACCGGAAGCCAAGATTTGGACCATTGTGGAGATAAGTTGTCAAAAGGCCCCTTACTCAAAGGTGGGAAAGTGCTTCTCAGTCCCCAAAATCCACCATTGCCCAAAATACATCTGCCATATATACACACCGAGTTGACTCAGTTGCTCCTAGGCCTCCATTAAAATGGGAAGAAGGCAAAGTGAAGGAGGACTCAAGATTAACTGCCTCGCCAAATGGAAGCTCAACTAGTTGGGATCGCTATACAGACCTTCTACTTCCTATTTGAAAGCTACAGTTGGTGCAGATGGAGAGAAATGTAATTAATTTCCATTCACTTTTGTTATTTTTATAACATTTATAGTTTTCCAGTAAAATTTCTGATTTGCAAATGATAAAGCAATAAATGTTTATTGTCAAGAATGTAGATAAAATAAAACAAAAAGTATTCAGGAGAATATTACATCACCCAGATAATCAGTGTGAACATTTGGCCTGGGCCCTGCCAATCATAAATAGATACTTCTTTTCTTCATTTAGGATTAGCATATACATAAAGTTTATGCCCTACTTTTTTTTCCCATTTGACATTATTTCTTGAACATTCTTCTATATCCTTAAGTAGTCTTTGATACTATGATTTTTTTTAGCAATCACATAAATTGCATTGTTTGGTGTACGATGATTTATGTACCCATTTCCCTAATGTTGGACATCAAGGTTGTTCTAATTTGTAGTTTTCATAAAGAATCATGCAATGTCCATCCCTATAGCACATTTCTTTATTTTTGGAAAGATAGATTCCTCAAATGAAACTAATAATTCAAAGCCTATTAGCATTTTGAAAATTCTTAGTATCTTGTTTTCAATTTTTCTTTTTAAAAAACGTTTTTAAATTTTTGATTTTAATTCCAGTTAGTTAACATACAGTGTTATGTTAGTTTCAGATGTACAATATAGTGATTCAACACTTTCATGCATCCTCTGTGCTCATCGCAAGACCACTCCTTCATCCCCATTCACCTATTTCATCCATCCCCCCACCAACCGCCCCTAATCATCAGTTTGTTCTCTATAGTTAAGAATCTGTTTCTTAATTTGTCCCTCTCTCATTTTCCCCCTTTGCTTGTTGGTTTCGTTTCTTAAATGCGTAAAATAATATGGTATTTTTTTCTCTGACTTATTTCACTAAGCTTAATGATCTCTAGTTCCATCTATGTTGTTGCAAATGGAAAGATTTCATTCTTTTTAATGGCTAAATAGTATTCCATTGTCCATATATATCACATCTTCTTTAACCATTTATCAGCCAATGGATACTTGGGTCATTTCCATAATTTGGCTAGTGTATATACTGCTGCTATGAACATCAGGGTGCATTTATCACTTCAAATTAGTATTTTGTATTCTTTGGATAAATATCCAGTAGTGCGATTGCTGGATCATAAGGTAGTTCTATTTTTAAATTTTTGAGGAACCTCCACACTGTCTTCCAGAGTGGCTGCACCAGTTTGCATTCCCACCAAAAGTGCACAAGGGTTCCTTTTTCTCCACACCATCACCAACACTTGTTTTTTGTGTTGTCAATTTTAGCCATTCTGACAGGTGTGAGGTGATATCTCATTGTAGTTTTCATTTGCATTTCCCCGATGATGAGCGAGCGATGAACATTTTTTCACATATCTGTTGGCCATCTGTATGCCTTCTTTGGAGAAATGTCTGGTTCTCTTCAGTCCATTTTTAATTGGATTATTTGTTTTTTGGGTGTTGAGTTTTATAAGTTCTTTATATATTGTGGATACTAAGCAGTTACCATTTTTGCCATTTGCAAATATCTTCTCTCATTCCAAAGGTTGCCTTCAATTTGTTTTCTAAAAGCATTGTATCAATTATATCCTGATTATTATGTATAACAGTACCCTTTGAACTGAATCTTTGCTACGCTAATTTTTTAAAAAATCTTACCAGTTGGATAGATGTTTACATCTGTTAATGGCATCTTATTGATACTAACTTGTACTTGTTTGATAACTAGCTATTTTCAACAGCTTTATTGAAGTATAATTTACATACCATAAAATTTCATTGTAAGTGCCCAATTCAAAGACTCTCAGTAAATCTGTAGAGTTGTGTAACTGACAAATTTTAAAACAATTTTAGGACATTTTCCAATTTTAGAACAGTCCCAAATTCCCTGAAGCCCATTTGTAGTCAATCCCTGCTCCCTTCCAGTTCTCAGGCAACTAGTGATATGCTTTCTGCCTCTAGAGATTTATCTTTTCCGGACATTTCATAGAATTGGAATTATATGTAGTATTTTGTGTCCAACTCTGCACTTACCATATTTTTTTGAGTGTTAGCCACATTTTAGGATGTTATAATAGCATATATTTAATTCATATTTATTTAATATTTACTTTATTTTTATTGATGAATTCTGTAGTGTGGCCATATCACATTTGTTTATCTTTTCACCTATTGATGGATACTTGGGGCTATTTTGAATAATGCTACCATGAACATTTGCATACAAGTCTTTGCATGGATATATGTTTCATGTCTCTTGGTCGATTGTAGGAGTGAAACTGCTGGGTCTTCTAGTTTTTTAAATGTCCATCAACAAATGAATAAATAAAGAAAATCTGGTAGATTTCAAATTTTACTTATGTTCCTGAATGCTTTACAAAACACAAAAATCATGTTCTCTGAAACTCTTAAAAAATTCTTTGGTAGGGTGTCTGGACTTGGAGAGTTCTTGAAGGAGCTTCTTGATAACTTTGTCACTTCCTTCCCAAGGTTATTGATTTTTTCATATGTATAATTTATTTAGTCAATTTTTAGCAATTTCTCCCTGAAAATCTTCCATTTATCACTATTCTCACATGTATTAACATGCAATATTATCTTATTCTATTTAAATCTTCTTTGTAATATGTTCATATCCCTTTTCCATTTCTAATATTTGTTTGTATTTCCTCTGTTCCTGGATTTTGAATAATGAAAATTATTTCTACTTTGTTAGCCTTCAAAAATATTTAAAGCTCTCGTATTAATCCATTATGCCTTATCTTCTAATTTGTAAATTGTTGTATTAATCTTTCTTATCTATTTCTGCTTGTTTGGATTTTATTCATCAAGTTGGACTTTCCTCATTTTTTAGTCATATGCCTAGTTTATTTTCATTATTCCTGGCTGACTAATGATAGTGGTCAAGGCGTTCAACATGGTCCTTTGTACTGATCTGGCCACATTCCATGAATACTTGTATATAATATTCTGATTTTCATTACCTTCTAACTAGTTTGTAATTATGGTTTTGATTTTCTTTTTTTAAAGAAATTCTAATAAAGAATTTTTAAGATTTGTAAGAGCTTAAATTTGTTTATTCTTATTTAAACTTGTGTAATTTTTTTTCTAGTTTTGTTGCATTTTAGATAAAAGTTTTCTTTGCAGACTTTTATATTATTTGTTTTGCTCAGGGTTTCAAATAATAGTTTTTAAAAAGGTTCATTCTTTGTCATTAAGGAAAAAAATAATTTATTTCTTATATCTTAATAATGATAGTATTTCAAACTTTAGTATCTTTTTCTCTTTTTTGATTGTCAAAGTTTAGGTCTCCTAAAGACAACTGTTTTTCTGTCGATTTTTTTGTTTTTAGATTTTATTTATTGTTTCATGAGAGACACAGAGAGAAAGAGAGGCAGAGACACAGGCAGAGGGAGAAGCAGGCTCCCTGCAAGGAGCCCGATGTGGGACTCGATCCCGGATCCTGGAATCACACCCTGAGGCAAAGGCAAATGCTCAACCACGGAGTCACTCAGGTGTCCCTCCTGTCAATTTTTATTTTTTCTATTTCATGCTATGCTTTTATCGCTGTGATATTTTTATTCAGCCTTATATCTTATATCAACATAAAAATGCCAAAATGGATCCTTTATCCCAAAGGCTGTTTTATGATAAATGCTACTTTTTTACTTTATTATTGCCATTCATGTTTTCATTTCATTTGCATCTACTTGATAAAGATTTGACCATGGTTTTATTCTTTTAACTGCTTAATTTTAACATTTATTGATATTTTTCCTAATTTCCAAGTGAATTCATGTTCATGACAGAAAGTCTGGAAACTACAGAAAAGCACACATAAACAAAATCATCCACCACCCAGTATCCAGAGTTTTCTTTTTTTCTTCCCCTCCTTTTTAAATTTTCTTTGATATGTTCAAAGACAGCCAAAAAAGCCTACACCAGGGCCAACAGGCCATAGGCCCATTAAACCAGAAACGGAATCATTTCATAGTCCAGAGCATGGAGAGACAAAGTTATCAAGAAATTAGCTCTTATTTCTGTTGGATCTCTTGAAATTCAAAAACAGCAAATCACATTCCTCTCTTGTCTACTGGGGGACTGAAAAAATAGCATAATTAGATTGCCAGGGATTCAAAACAAGAATAGCATGAGTCTGCTGTGGTCAGAGGAGGAAGCCCAGACAGCTCCCTTGAGTCAGGACTTCAGAGAAGGTGATTCCAGTGATTGCCACTGAGAAGTAAAATCGTGGCTTCCCTGCAAGCCTGGGGCATGTGTCAGGCTCTGTGTGTGTATGTGTGTGTGTGTGTGTGTGTGTGTATGTGGTGTGGGCGGGTGTTGTTTCTGTGTATATGTTGTTGGGGGGGTGTCGTGTGTTTATATGTGTGTGCTGTTGTTTGTATATGTTATTGTTGTGTGTGTGTGTATGTAGGGGGTCACAGCAGTAGAGAGGGTTTGGCAGCAACCCAGTGGTCCCACTGAGGAAAAACAGTCTACATAGCTGAGTCGATTTTCTTTTGGAGGTCAGGGAAACTGTGGTCTGAGGACTGCCTCAAGTCATGTTCTAGCTGAAAAGTCAGGTCCAGAGCTTAAGCTAAAGTATGTGCTATGTCAAAGTGTCAGAAAATAGGCTCTTCAAGGAAAGGTTAAAAGGTTTGAACCCTTTAACATAAAATAAGAAAAGATTAAAGTGAATATTTAACTACTACCATCAAACAATGAAGATTTTTTTTAAGAGACTGTTCAGTGGTTTTCCACATTCTATAGAAGACAGAAAGGGTGAAATGCAGTCTACTTAAAACAATGGAGAGATCAAGGAGTTTCTTAAACCCTTGGATTTATACAACATGGATCTGTCTGCAGGGATAGATTATTGAATTTCCATCCCCAGTGATCTTTGAAGAGAGATGAACAGCCATCCAGAATGCAGGGCCAGGAACCACTGGAAACGGACACAGGCCTCTGAGTGAGGCAGACCTGGGCTGGAATTCAGATCTGCATGACCCCTGAAGGGTTATTTAATCTTTCTACTCTTATTTTCCTTACCTATAAAATGGGCATAATGACACCTTTATCACAGATTTTTGTTGGATTAAATAAAATAACGACCTATATAAATCTCCTAGTACCTGGTACATAGTAGGTACTCAACAAACATCAGCTTCCTCCCCTTTTTCCTTTTCAACTGTCATTTGATGAGCAGTTAATCTTGTACATTCTTTGACCACTAAAGAGAATACTAATTTAATTCTACCCATTAAAGATTTATTGAGTGTCTCCTTTATGTAAGGCACTAGGGAGGATATTTGGTGTTTCTTCACTTCCCAGCATTCATTTACCCTACTTTTGGTAAGTCTCCAATTTTTATGTGTGGGTCCATCCCACCTACCTGCCCTCTCAAAGTAGTTTTGCTGGAGTTTACTAGATGAGATGTGACCTAGGAATTGTCAATCAAAGCATCTTGAACAGCTCTGTTCAAAGTGGTGGTTGAGGAAAGAGAACATAACCCAGCCAGAGCCAGTGAAACTCAAGGGGTTTTGCTTTCCCTCTTTTCTCCCAAGACCCTAGGAGGCTGGAGCTAGTGCAGCCATCTAACCTCCTCCAGAGTCGAAGAATTAAAATATGTAGAGGAGAGCTGAGTTTAGAAGCAAAGAGAAGCCAGCTCAACCCCTGGACTTTTCAGTTATGTGCCCCATTAAATCCCATTATTTGTGTAAGCCAGATGAGTTTGGTTTTATGTTGCCAAAAGGATCCAAAGTGACATAGGCTATGTAGGACATGCAAAAAAATAAGACCAGAAAAGCTTATAAATTATAAATAAGATGTTTACACAAATAATAATGGGATAGGGCATAGTATTTATTCTACACTATTAATCCAGGGCTTACTACATGCTGGACACTGTGCAAAATTCTTTGCTTCGTACATACTGTTTTGTTTAATCCTTAAAACAGTTACTTTTATGGAATTAGCAGCATTTGACTTTGAACTTGAGAGATTGGTAGAAATTGGGCAGGCATGAGAGTAAAGTAAAGAGGGTAAATGGAAAGAGGAACCAATGGAGACAGGAAAATGAAGGACAGTTAGAAAGTAGCTGGTAGTCCCATTCACTGAGGTCTGTAGGGCACAAAGGATGGTAGCGGGAAGTACAACTGGAAAGACCCTTTGAGATCAACGCATTGAGTTATGAACGCCAATTTCAAGACAAGGAATTTGCATTCTTAACAATGAGGCTTTTTAAGCAAAGGAGAGCCCCCAAATCTACTTTCACATAGCTCAGATTTTATCTAGGGAAAATATGTTTTTAATGCAGGAAAGTGAAAATCATTTCCAAGGTGAACAGAGAAGGAGAAATACTTCATGTATAAGTATACACAATATTTGCCCATCCCTAACTTTTATAGTGTGATTCTTCCTCCTGGGTCAGCACCCAGGTGCTTTCAATTGTGCAGAGTCGAGATCATGGGGAAAATACAAAAAAAAAAAAAAACCAACTTTTATTTTATTTTATTTTATTATTTTATTTTATTTTATTTTATTTTTACAACAAAACTTTAAAAACCTGAAAGGGTAAGTTTGTCTATAGAAAGAAGAGTTTGGGCGATGGGCAGGGGAGAGAGACAGCAAGCCTGAGTGTTGAAGCTTGAGGGTTGGAATTTGAAGAGAGATTCTCAGGAGGCTGTTGCAATCCACAGGAGAGTGGCAGGGAAAGAAGGCTTTTCGAATGTCATGGTGTGTGCTTTCTTGAAAGTAAAAGCAAAGACTTAAAGCACATTCTTGTAACTACTTTTTTCACTTCCAGGTTGCAGAAGCTGGAATTTATTATCATTAGGTGGAAGAGCTTGAGTTGGTGAAGACTGGCTGGTGGTAGAGAAGATGAGAAGCATTTTGTGTTCAGTTTGAAGGAAGACACAGGATGCATCTGCTCAGGGAATGTGCTGAGAACCAGCATACTAGAAGAAGAGCCACCGGGGGTGCCTGGGTGGCTCAGGCAGTTAAGCGGCTGCCTTCAGCTCAAGTCATGATTGTAGGGTTAAATCTCCATATCAGGCTCCCTGCTTAGGCTCCCCCTGCTTTCTCTTTCTCTCTCTCTCTCTCTCTCTCTGTCAAATAAATGAATAAAATCTTAAAAGAAAAAAAAAAGAGCTGCCAAAATAGAAAAAGAAAAGTGAGAACAAAAGGTATAGGCATGTCAAAACCAGGATTCCTCCAAAAGTTTAAGAATTGTCATATGGTTTAGCAATTCTACGGACCCAAAATATCAGAAGCAGGACCTCAAACGCGTATTTGTACACTGCTGTTTATAGCAGCATTATTCACAAAAGCAAAAAATATGAACAATCCAAATGACCATCAACAGATAATGGACAAACCAAACATGATATATACATGCAGGAGGATATTATTTAGCCTTAACAAGGAATGAACTTCTGACACATGCTACAACATAAATAAACCTTAAAAACATTATGCTAAGTGAAATCAGCCAGACTTGCAGGACAAATAGCATATAATTCCACTTATATGAGGCACCTAATATAGAAAAATTCATAGAAAAAAGAAAGTATAATAGAGGTTAGTAGGGCCTGAGGGAGAGGGGATGAAGAGCTGTTATTTAATGGGTAGAGTTCTATTTGAGATGATGCAAAAGTTCTAGAAATGGATAACAGTGATGGTTGCACAGCTTTGTGAATATATTTAATGCCACTGAACTGTACACTTAAAAATGATTAATGTGGCAAAGTTTGTGTTTTGTATGTTTCACCTCCATTTGTAATAAGCCACATGTAATGTAGGGTTTATGACACTAGACTAGGGAGTGGGCATTTGCCTTCTCTCCTCTGACACAAGTCTTTTTTTTTTTTTCCTTTTTTCAAAAAAGATTATTTATTTATTTATTTAGTTAGTTAGTTATTTTTTTTTATAAATTAATTTTTATTGGTGTTCAATTTACCAACATACAGAATAACACCCAGTGCTCATCCCGTCAAGTGTACCCCTCAGTGCCCGTCTGACACAAGTCTTGATCAGAAGGGAGGACTATCAAAATTTTGTTCTAAGAAAACTAATCAGTAGCCATAAGGTAGAGAAGTCTGGACCAATGCCAAGCCCTGGCCTAAGATGTGAACTCTCCAACCAGTGAGGAGGTGGCAGTTTTATGAACTAGACTAAGGGAGAATCAGGGATTTTGTGATTATTGGATGGAGAGAATGGCACTGGGAGAGCCAGGCAATTTTCATGATTTCAGCTCTTTTTGCCTTACACAGTATTTGCTACAGTGGTTGATTTCTATTTTTTAATAAGCCAAGTATTTCCTTCCTAATATTACCTAAGTTTACTTTTCTCAATTGCTGCCATAAATAGAGCTCATCAACCACAAAGTCTTAAGAAAATTGTCAACCTCAGCCAATAAATAATACTCAACCATATGGAAAAAAGTGGGCAATCATGACTCAGGCAAAGTGACTCTATTTTCTGAATGGAAAAAAAATTCCTCATTTTGATCTTAACCAAGAATGTTACTGAATGAAACTCAGATCTGTAAGTCGTTTTTTCATTACTATAATGTTTCCTATCGCATAACTGTATGTTTTGATAAAGAGACATGTCAAACTCTCAGCTGATTGGTATAAAAACCTCTTTGCAACTGTTTTTCAGGACCTCCTTTCACTTTTTACGTTGTCATAACCCTGTTATTCAAACAACATTTTTCTTTCAATTTATTTTAATTATTTACATGAAATCCAAACCAAAGTAGACACCTATGTAAAAACCTGAATTCCATGGTTTACTGCTCCCCTAGAAACAGCTTAGATACGTTTTATTATCCAAGGGGCCTTGGTACCCCTTCACTACAAATGAACTTAAAGCAATTGACTTGTTTACCTCACTTGCCCACCCATCATCACACAGCAGCAGAGCAGACTCTTCAGATACTGGGACAACAGGGAGGTACATTTGATAATGAGAAGGTGTGACATGACCAGGTGGGTGCTGAAGACATCAGCCTGCTGGGTGCTGCAGTGAGAGCCTCTGAGCAGCCCCCAGAAGCAGAAAGAGAAGAGAGGATGGGGGTGTTGGAACTGGTATGAAGAATGAGGCTTGCCAAAATCCACCTTGGCTTTCATCAGCCCAAGTGTTACAGGTATAAGGGAAATCCTCACTGTGTTGAATCAAATGAGATCAATCTGACAGATAGAGACAGGTGATCTTGCTCCCCAAAGCATCTATTTATATCCATGGGTCTACATAGAACTTAAGGGGTCTTTTAAGAAAAATACTTGAACCTTGTCCACTTTAGGTATATACAGATATATTCATTCCACAGATACTTACCAAGCACTTCCTACTGTGCCAGACACTGTGCAAAGTCCTAGGGCTAAAGCTGTGAAGAGAAGAGCCCTGCACTCCAGGCGCTTACAATCTTCATGGAGGGGACCACCATAGATAGAATATAATACATAAACAAGATAATTAATGATTGTGATAACTACAACGAAGGGAAATAACAAGAGTGAGGAAGTACATAGAAACTGAGGAAAGCCGCTTCAGATAGGGTGTTCAAGAATGTCCTTAGGAGGAGGTAACATCTGAGTTTAATCATCAAGGAGGAGACAGAGCCAACCAATCTTCCCTTGGGTGGGGAGGTTGGAGGGAGCATCCCAGAGGAACTCAAGTGTAAGGCTTGCAAGCACATGTTCAAAAGGGAGAACTAAAGGTGGAGTAGCTGGAGGTGTTGACTATGACACAAGGGAGGTTTGCAGAGCTAGCAGGAGCTAAATATTGCAGGGCCTGTAGACCATGAGGGGTGGTCAGAAGCCATTGAAAGTTTTAAACAGGAGAATAACATGATTTTATTTATATTTTTAAAAGTTCACTCTGGCTGCTGTGAGGAGAATAGAGGTAAAAGTAGAAGTAGATTAGTTAGGAAGTCACAATGATAATCCAGGTAAGTGATGATAGCAGTTTAGACCAGGGAAGTAGTTCTTGAGGTGGAGTCCCTGGACCAGCAGCAGCAGCATCACCTGGCAACTTGTAAGAAATGCAAATTCTCAGGCCCTACCCTAGCCCCACTGAATCAGAAACTCTGGGGCTGTGACACCACAATATACGTCTTAACAATTCCTCCAGGTAATTCTAAAGAACTGAAATTAGTGAACCTCTAGATTAGGGGTATGGAGATAGAGAAGGTGTTATAGAAAAACTATGTCTCCCTGAAATTCCTATGTTGAAGTCCTAACCTCCAGTGTGGCAGTATTTTGAGGTGGGGCCTCTAAGAAAGTAATGAACTTAAGTAAGGTTTTAAGGGTGGGGCCCTGATCTGATAGGATTAGTGGCAAAATTAGAGACCTCTTTCTCTCTCTCTCTCTCTCTCTCTCTCTCTCTCTCTCTCTCCACACATGTAAAAAGAAGAGGTCATGAGTACTGAGAGACATGGCAGCCATCTACAAGCCCAGGGAAGAGGTCTCACAAGCAAGCCTATCTTACTAACTAAAATTGTACTTTCCAATATCCAGAACTGTGAGAAAATTAATTTCTGTTGTTTAAACTACCCACTCTGTAGCATTTTGTGATGACGGCCAGAGGAAACTAATACAGATGGGATAAAATGCTAATGCAGAATGAAAGAAGTGAACTGTGGTGGGAATAAATTCTGAAGGCAAAACTCAGTAATGCATTGAATATAAAGGGTGAGCTAAAAAAAATAAAATAAAAAAAATAAAGGGTGAGCTCACAGGGATACTATATAAGCCATAGCTCTGCATGTCTTCTCAACCAGCTATAAGAGGAAAGAAATAACCCAGAGTAACAATGGGTATACCCCCAGTTTGGGACTTTTGGAAATATGAGGAAGAAGCATGATTTGGCAGCCCAGTGTCTGAACCTCCTTCCTCATTCAGAATACCACCTAGTCTGTGAGTCCTACTGTGAGACACAGCCTTGTATCCTAGAGAAGTTAAAGTGGAACTGATTTCATTCTTATAATTCATTATAATGCAGAGACGGGGAACATGACCTAGGCTCAGGCAATCAAATGCCATCCAGGGACTTGCTTCTAGAAAGAATTTATTCAAGGCTGTGGCAGTAGAATCAAGGGTTGATTTGGAAGGGTGGTAAGAACCCAGTGATAGCGTCCCAATCCATGTGACCTTGGCCGAATTATTTTTCTTTTTTCTTTTTTTAATTTTTTTTTTTGGAGTTCAATTTGCCAACATATAGCATAACACCCAGTGCTCATCCCATCAAGTGCCCCCCTCAGTGCCCGTCACCCAGTCACCCCCACCCCTGCCCACCTCCCTTTCCATCACCCCTTGTTTGATTCCCAGAGTTAGGAGTCTCTCATGTTCTGTCTCCCTCTCTGATATTTCCCACTCATTTTTTCTCCTTTCCCCTTTATTCCCTTTCACTATTTTTTATATCCCCAAAATGAATGAGACCATATAATGTTTGTCCTTCTCTGACTTACTTCACTCAGCATAATACCCTCCAGTTCCACCCACATCGAAGCAAATGGTGGGTATGTGTTGTTTCTAATGGCCGAGGAATATTCCATTGTATACATAGACCACACCTTCTTTATCTATTCATCTTTCGATGGACACCGAGGCTCCTTCCACAGTTTGGCTACTGTGGACATTGCTGCTATAAACAACGGGGTGCAGGTGTCCTGGCATTTCACTACATCTGCATCTTTGGGGTAAATCCCCAGCAGTGCAATTGCTGGGTCGTGAGGCAGATCTATTGTTAACTCTTTGAGGAACCTCCACACAGTTTTCCAGAGTGGCTGCACCAGTTCACATTCCCACCAACAGTGTAAGAGGGTTCCCTTTTCTCCGCATCCTCTCCAACATTTGTGGTTTCCTGCCTTGTTAATTTTCCCCATTCTCACTGGTGTGAGGTGGTATCTCATTGTGGTTTTGATTTGTATTTCCCTGATGGCCAGTGATGCGGAGCATTTTCTCATGTGCTCGTTGGCCATGTCTGTGTCTTCCTCTGTGAAATTTCTGTTCATGTCTTTTGCCCATTTCATGATTGGATTGTTTGTTTCTTTGCTGTTGAGTTTAAGAAGTTCTTTATACATCTTGGATATTAGCCCTTTATCTGATAGGTCATTTACAAATATCTTCTCCCATTCTGTAGGTTGTCTTTTAGTTTTGTTGACTGTTTCTTTTGCCCGAATTCTTTTTCCAGCTGGTTTTCCCACTCTTCTCATTCACTTATGAGCAAGAAGATATGTTTCCAATAAACCCCTTTTCTGTGTAAGTTAATAGAGTTTTCAGGCAAGCTCCTGGACTAGTCAAGAGAGGAACTCTATGAAGACTGGACTTCCTATGTATACCTGGAGGCCCAAGTTCTTAATACTTGGGTGTTCGTTTTAATTTGGCAGCATTTGCATTTACTGGCTGAAGCCAGAGACATGTAAGGTGCAGGTAGCTAAAGGCAATAGCTTCAGTCAGTTGCTTCCCTGAACTTATTTTCTCTTCCTGTAAATGCATAATCAACAGGCAACTGAGACCTTAACTGATAAAAATCTCATTTTCTTTCTAATATTTTTGAGTCCATCTTCTCATCTTCAAGTTCTTGACTGATCTTTCTGACAACATTGTAAGGGCCTCTCAATCATGTCTGGCCTCTGGCCTCGTCCACTCCAGTGGGTCACCCTAGAGCACTGCCCTGACCATTCCTTACCCTGCTCAAACATCCCTAAAAATATTCATAAAAAATCCAAACTATTTAGCTTGGCATTCAAGGTTCCACCTAATTTTATTCCTCCCCATTTTTCCTAACTTACCTTCTAGTACTTTCCAACACACACTCTATGCTCAGAATAGGTTGGCCTATTTATTGTGCCCTGGACATGTATTATGCATCCCACCCTCCCCTCCTCTGCCCCAATCTAGAATCCACTCCTCTTTCCCTTTCTCTCCAAATCCTTCCCGTCCCTCAGGACTCACTTCTGTCCCTACTTCTCTTGAAAAATCCTCTTTGAACTTCCCAACTTACAATGATTTGTCTCTCTTCTTAATCTTTAAAACCCCTAATATCTATACCAGTCATCCAATGCTCTCATCAGGTACTGCCTGCTATGACTTGTTTCCTTTTTTGGGGCTTTGCCTTATCACATCAACCAGATTACAAACCCATTTAGAGTAGATACCACACTCTACACAGTGATTCACTGCTGTGATTACCCAGCCTCTTGTGTATTCTAGACTAGATCATGGAGCATGATGCAGAACATGATGGAAACACAGACAAGTGAGGGTATAATAAATAAGTCTCATTGTCTTCCCCATCCATTCTGCATCTTCCTATACTCCACGGCCCTACACCAATCCAAAATGGCTAGGAGAGAGACTGTGAGAAAAGCATAATATGGCCTGATAAGTATCTCCCATATGAGAACTTGCCCTAAGAGACATGGAGACTGTTCTCAGTGGTGGTTCCGGGAGCTTGGAGATCATGATGTAGAGTTGGACTAGCAGCTGAGATGGATGAAGTAAACGGGAGGAGTATATGCAGAGGACACTGGCTTAGATGAGAGGTCAATAGAGGAGATCTTCAGAGACAGAGTTGATGCAGTTCTAGAAAACAGAGAGAGAAACTTAGCTCCTAATGGCCTTCTAGTTCTCAGGTCCAGTCTTGCTAAGCAGGGTCTCGTTGTGTGTCTTATCCACGAGATCTTCCTTTAACATTTCCATAAATTGGGGCTAGCTTGAGTGGCTTTCTGTTTTTTGCCTTCAAAGGAACTTCAATGAGAGAAGAGGCAGAACAGGCTGATAATAATTCTCACCCTCCATTCTTTATACAGGCACCTACAGGGTCCTGCCCTTTCCTTCTCCTAGGGCTGTCACAGCAAAGTGTGACTACTGAATTCCTCGCATGGAAAACCAAGAATCAATTGCTCAAATGCTGTCAAAAAGTGACATTCAAGTTTGAGTGACAATGATGTCTTTGGTCCTGTCCTTATCCACTTTTCTATTTTTAGTTCTGCTCCTGCTCTCTGCAATTACAATGCTTAGTGCTTAAGCAGTTGCCAGGAGTTATTTAACGAGTACTTCACCCTTCTTTGAAGATGATGCTTTGATCCTGAGCTTACATCCTTCTCTCAGTGACAGAGACTTCAGAATGTGCCACTTCACAAAACACCACGGCTCTTCTGTTATTTTCTTTGAATGATGGGTTTGAGCCCATTGATTGATCCTAGAAATTGAAGCCTATCAGAAAGAGATTTCCCCAAACCCCAGTGTCTTGAGCAAGTTACTCTCCATCTATGAAATGGGGCTAACACGGCCAAACTTTCTCAATGATGCCAAGAAATAAATCAGTATAATGGATAGAAAATGTCTTGTAAATAAATCCCAAATAGCATTATCATTCTAATTGCCAATGCTCATTTATCTTCAGAGATACTAATCAAGGTATAAATGTCATATACGAAGGACAACTAGCCAACACTCAGAGGTGTGTAGGGATGCAGAGGGTTACTCTGGGTCTTCTAAATGATGCCTATCTGGTGGGCATGCTATAGTGGCAAGTCATGTATGTATACATATTTCTTTAATATTTGAATTTTTTTACATTGAGCACAAATTATATTTCCCATTAGAAAACCCTATGTGTGAATTAGGAATTAATCAAGGTTGGAGAAAATGAGGAGGTAGGGATCAGGGAAATAGTTCAAGCAAATAAGAAAAATGTCACCTATGGGACACCTGGGTGGCTCAGTGGTTGAGCATCTGCCTTCCACTGAGGTCACGATCCTGGGGTCCTGAGATGGAGTCCTGCATCAGGCTCCCCACAGGGAGCCTGCTTCTCCCTCTGCCTATGTCTCTGCCTCTCTCTCTGTGTGTGTCTCCCATGAATAAATAAATGAAATATTAAAAAAAGAAAAAAGAAATTTGTCACCCTTATCCAAAGGACTTATGAAAGTTTGTACTCATCTTTCTCCACAGTGTACCTTCATCCTTCAGCATCCAAAATATGCTGCCAGCGGTTACAGATCAAATCTCCCAGAAGCAGACTGGGGTGCAGGAAGTTTGCCGGGGGGCAATGTGGGAACCACATCTGTAGGAGAGTGAAGAAAGCTGGACTGGGCAGGAGGAGAAAGGGGACTACATTCAATCACAACAAAAACCTCAGCTGATCCCACAAGGACACTCTGAGGCTGGGATGACCCTGCAGAGTCATCCCAAGGGAAGCCAAGAGGTGGGGTCTTTGTATTTCCACCTGTCAGTCATCGGGGTCAGGCTGCCCCCAAGAAGGGATGAAACAACTCTCCATTTCTGGCAATTTCTGGAAGGGGTCCCTCCCAGCAGCTGGTGGCAGGGAGGGGGAAAGAGCACCTCAGTGCTGAAGCTGCAAGGAAAGCATCCATCTGACCAGATCAGAACTACCATTACAGGTTTACTTGTTTGTTTGTTTTTTAAATGTGTCAATGAAATAAATGACTAATAGGGACTTCCATGAAGAAAAGTTGCTTTTCCCAACAGTAATTACTGTCATTTCAATGGCACACTGTAGGGGCGGGAACACAGCCAAAATAAACAGGTATCTTACTAACAGGACCAACAGGAGAAACTGTGGTCAAATGCAGGAAAGCCCCAGACAGTACCCAGCACCCCCAGCCAAGTCCAACAACACACTACACCACTGACTCCTAAAACCACAGACCTGAATCCCCTGTCTCAGTTATTTAATTCCAAAAGTGAGGTCTCGGCCTTAGCCCAGTGGAAAGGATTTTTTTTTTTTTTTGTCAAACTTGACATCCCCTTTAACCCATATACCTGCGAACTGACGGTATTATTATTTCAAAAAGACTTATGGCTATTAAACTGAAATTAAAAGGTATTATCAGAAACAACTTGAAGAATTAAAAGATCAAAAATACCATCTAGAATATGTGATAGGATGTGTTAAAACTTACCTACACACAATTATGCAGGATGAAATCCTTCTAGGTTTTCCTCAAACTTTTATAGATATTTATTCCTTAGGACATTTTTATAAAACTTACTGAAATATATTGCAAAACATCTTGTTGGTATTTTTTTAATTTTTTATTTATTTATTTTTTTAATTTATGATAGTCACAGAGAGAGAGAGAGAGGCAGAGACACAGGCAGAGGGAGAGAGCAGGCTCCATGCACCGGGAGCCCGATGTGGGATTCGATCCCGGGTCTCCAGGATCGCGCCCTGGGCCAAAGGCAGGCGCCAAACCGCTGCGCCACCCAGGGATCCCTGTTTTTTTTTTTTAAATCAAAAATGTTTTTCTTGTACGTTCGAAGGAAGGACATTCTCTCTGACCTAATGATATGTGTAAATGGTAGTTCTAATGGTCTCTTTGTCCCATCTTGCTGATCACATTAGCTCAGAAATTTATCAGTTGAAGAAATGTATTAACTTCCTGGTTAATTTAAAGGTTGTATTCTATGATTTTAGTCCACCCATAACAGACAATGTGTCCAGGTTATTATCTCCTGGACGGATCAGCACTTAAGCTCCTCCTGGATGCTCAATTCCTCTTTGTCTATTTCCCAGGATTTTTATCTTCAACTAGGAAAAAAAAATGTACACTGTCCTACATTAATAATTTGGCAGATTAGAAACAACCGTTATTCCTTTCTCTTTTTGATGTTCTTCAGGTTTTTTTAAATGACTTTAACAAGTACTTTGGGTGTCCCTACTTCTTTCCAAATTGTCACCTGCATATTGTACATAATTGATAGACATATAAACATTTATTTAATGCCTGGGTATGAAATTAGTCTTTATCTGTACTCGGTATGGATAGATTCTCATCCTTATTGAGAGGCTATATAAATTACTGGCTAATAGCTTGGATTCTTGAGCTAGATTGCCTGGCTTTGGATCACACCTCTGACACTTAGCTCTAGAAAAAATCACAACTTCTCCATGCTTCAGCTTCCCCATTTATAAAATGAGAATATTTACTCATAGGGTTACTGTTAAAATCATTTCAATTAAAAAGCAGTGCCTAACACACACACATATATATGCTGGTACTATTATTGTTCTATTATTTCTACAAAAAAACTCAATCATACAAATTTAAAATTGTTACCACTTATACGGCTAAATTATGTCATTTTTAAAAAATAACAGCACAAAATTCATTCTGGCTTAATCATTCTCTTATGTTATAAATGACATCTTGGGGCAGCCCTGGTGGCTCAGCAATTTAGCACCGCCTTCGGCCTAGGGCATGATCCTGGAGACCCGGGATGGAGTCCCGTGTCAGGCTCCCTGCATGGAGCCTGCTTCTCCCTCTGCCTGTGCCTGTGCCTCTCTCTCTCTCTCTCTCTCTCTCTCTCTCTCTGTGTGTGTGTGTGTGTGTGTGTGTGTGTCTCATGAGTAAATAAATAAAATCTTTTAAAATAAATAAATAATAAATAAATAAATAAATAAATAAACAAACAAACAAATACATGAGATCCTGCTCTATATGTCACACTCATAGGCACTAAACACATGATACCCAAGCTAATTAAAATATCCATTCATTTATTCCATGCACATCTCTGAGCAAAGCATTGAATTGGATGCTGGTACTTCAGGTACGATTAGGACACAAGTTCTGTCCTCTGAGCACCATTCACCCAAAGATCCACAAACACTGGCCGTTCATGAAGGTGCCTTAGCAGCACATTTTCTTAACTCACATTTATTCTCGAGCAATCATTGTTAGCAGATGCCCTTATACCCTGGGCATGAAGCTTCATTTCAGGTAATTGAAAGTTTAAAAAGGATACATATTACATCTTAGAAAGTGAGAGGAGTGTTGAAAGAAAGAATTTAGCAGATGCGATAGTATTTTTCTACAAAATCATTGTGATCTCCCTACCAATATCTATTTCTAGGCAAGTGCTATATGAATATACCACTTTCCACACATCTGCTGCTAAAGAGAACTGACAGAGTTAGTCTTTTTCCCTTTCCCTGTCATTCCTTGGATAACACAGTGTGGTTCACAAAATTATTTGGTTAGTCTTCTGGCTCACTAGTGTTATCAATAATGTTTATTGGGTATATTACTAATTAAGTCACATTCATTAATTGCATGCTTATTGTGTGATAAACCTCATACTAAGCAATACATAGGAAATTTCAAAATACCTAAAAAGGTATTAACCAAATTTTTAAATTAAAAAAAAATACAAAAGTCATGAGACTATGTTTGACTTAATCAGGAAAAACTTTAAAGAGGTGAATGTTAAGCCAGGAAAGTTACCTATATGGCTTGGAGCTGTGGAGAGAGAGAAGGGGCTGTGGTATCCAACAAGGCACAGAAGGAGGAATTAGAAAATCTGTGCAGAAATCTCCCTGTGATAAATCCCACACACACCCCACACACCTCTACTCTTCCAAAACTCATGTTTGTCTGAGGGCAGAGATAAACTGTTCAATGAACTTGATCAACATTTGTAGAGTGTGGACCACATGGCTAAACAGGATCCCCCCAACTCTGTGATCCCAGAAGAGGATGACCTTGTTTTTCTAGGTGTCTGAAGTTGAACTTCAGGGATTCTTGTGAATCCCAGTGGAGTTCTACCCATCAGAGGAGAGTTTGGGGACCTGGAAACCATCTATCATTGGCCACTGATTAGTCAATAGTGATTCCCTATACTCCTGTTGCCTGGGGAATGTTTTCTAACACAATGCAGAAAGTATTTCAAGGCTGCCCAATCCAGAAATCTGATCCAAATAGCTCCTGAGGGGCATTAAAACCACCCTCCTGTGGCCACAGTATGAAAAGAACACAGACGCCAGAGAAACCACACACTGAAAGGGTCCAGGTTAGGAATTCAGAGAGCCAAAACATCCTGCTCCAGGGTCTGGAGCAAAGCAAACAAAATGGGAGTGCCCTCTCCCTTTCTCTGCCCTCAGGAATTGTCCTAAGAGATTTATTTGTGTTATAGTGTGCCACATTACACAGGGGCACATACCCGGAGATGAATCATGTCCGTCATCAAGATGGTCTGGGTCAGCCCCTTCTGGGACATTCTGTGCAGCTGAACCTCCTCTAAGCTTGAACTGTGAATCCAGGGCTGGACCGGCCAACTGGGTGTGGGAAGAGGGAAAAACCCACTCACCTTGATATTTCTCCAGCTTTCCAAAGTTGAACTTGATTCACTCACTCATTCATTCATTCATTCATTCACTCATTCATTCAACAGTCTCATATATAGCACTCACTAAGGACTCACCCATGACTCCTCTAAGCACTTTATGGACTAACCCATTTAATCTAACCGCCCCCCCCCCATACCCTTGTGGGGCTTCGGCACGCCTACTCTTCCATACACAAAACATCTCTTGCCCTTCATGCGTGTCTACTTCTTTATTTGTTTATGCCTTTTATGTGGTTACGTGTTATGTTATTTGTGTCATTCCAAGCTACATTATTGGCTTCAATAGGTAAGAACTCTATGCTGACACTTTGCTAAATGCTGAATTTGTAGAGACTTTGACTTTTCTCTCCTCCCTGGCAAACTGTTGAAGAGGGTGCCACTTGCTGATGTTGTAACTTCCTCTTAGGAGCTCACCCTTCAGGCTTCCTGAGGAAAAAACAGCTTGCTCACCCTTCCTCTTTTCTGGGGGTATCTGTCTATACCATCACTACTACCACATGTACCACTGTTTCCATGCCCCCATTCCTACTGGGTATACCTGGAAAGACATCCTTTTTTTCTGTCAAATTGCAAGACTCTGCCTGAGGGCCAGAACCATAGCAATTTCCTTCTACATCCAGGCCTGGCTCCATCACCCTTGGCCCTACCATGGCAGTGAAACTCTTTATGGAGTGCTTAGTGCAGCACTCTGGTAATTAGGGGCTTGACAAATGCTTTTTCATGATGCTGAAGCTCAGGACCAGAGGAACAAAATATTCCCTGGAACAAAGGGGCACATTGTGAGTGAATTCACCTTTTATTATGGGCTGCCTGGCCACCAGCCCCCTGTGTGCCCAGTATGCAGGGAAACGCTCCCATGACCATGAGCAGAGGACTGGGTACGCAGAGACCAGGGCCACGGCGCCAAGCCCGTTAGCACCCGAATGTCTCTACTGCACATAGAAATGGTAAGATCCTAAATTAATAACCAAGTTAGGGGAATAGGAACTGATGCAAAGAATTTGGACCTCACAAACTGGCATGAAAAAAACCCCATAGGTTCCAAGCTCAATAGCAAGTATATATTCAAAAACACTAATTAGCAGGCAAAATGCAGGTTCGTGAAACAAAGCTCTAAAGAAAGTGAAGAAGGATGGAGAGTGATGGGGGTGGGGGGGAGACAATTTCCCTAGTGAGAATAATGAGAGAATGCTTGCTCAAGGGCAAATTTTATGGAAAATCATGATCCAGTGCTAACAGAAGGAGAAACCTTTCCAAAGAGTTAATGGAGCAGTTAGAGAAATTCAGGTTCAGTAAATCATGAGGACTGGGAGTATTGATCTGAACGTTCTGGTGGGTGAAAATATGGAGCTGAGCTGCTGACCAAACTATATAATAGAACAGCTCTTCAAAAGTGGCTGGGGATTTTAGTTGCTGAGTTGATGCTGGAGTCTTGCCCACTGAGCTCTCCCTCCCAAGCTGGCTCTCTTAAGAAAGTCTACCCACACTCCTGGAAGTTGGTCGCCTCTCCCGCTCCCATACCTGCACCTCCCATCTTTGATGAGCCCAGATCCACAGCCTCCAGCCCAACCTCTCATTTGATCTCTGGGCAGGTGGGGGTGGGGGCGGAGATGGTATTTCCAAATCTCTCCAGGATATCTCACTCAGGCTACTTGCTATCAGAGCTACTAGACACTCATCATCTCAATGCCCTCAGCGCCATAACCAATGAGAAAACAAAACAAAGCAAGCAAACTCACCACAAAACCATCCAAATTGTGTTCTCTGCCCTCCAGCCTTGAACACCTGGAGACACCTGCGATTCCTCCCACGTCTTCAGCTCCTCTACCCAATTTGCCAATGATAATAGCATTTAACCTTGGCCAGTTATTCAACTTTCTCTAATTCTGTTTCCTCGTCTGGAGAATGTGGATAATAAAGACAAACATGAGGACTGAATAAGGCCATGTGTGTCAAGTGCTCAGAATGACACCTGACACACAGTTACACATGAGCTATCATTTTTATCAGCACTGGCATTACGTTAAAATATTTCTTCACTTCTTTCCACTGCAGGCTCCAGCAGCATCACACAGAGGCCTTTATTGCCTCAGCCCTACATTAGAATCCCAAACATTTAGAGCTAGGAAACTCTTACAGGAAGGGAAGTACTCAATCTAGGGTACCTTTGCTTGTCTATAGTGGCTCCTCTCAGCCTTGTGAATACCACAGCTCTTTTCCTTTCTTCTCCAGCACCTTTCCAAATACTCAGTCTACACTGGCCCTTGTTCAAGAGCTTACAGTGGTTCCTCGGGGTATGGCTAATGCTGGAGAGCATGAACCCTACGCAACTGTATTTTGTAGGTGCACGTGTATATCAGCAATTTTATTGGAAAATGGACTCATGTGAGGTATAGCAACTTGCTGATGATGATTTGGAATAATGGGCATTTATTTATTGCTCAATATGAACGTTCATGTCTTCTTCATCCCCTGTGAATGAGAGTTACCCCAAATCAGTATGTCAGCACCATTCTATAGATCCAATGTCATGCAATATTACAAAATAAATAACTTGCTGGCCAGTGTCAGCAGGAACATATGCTGACCAAGCTGCTCTCCTGAGTTGCGCCCCACTTTGGCTCTAAAACAATATGTAAATACAAGTTCTGGAACTCCTCTAGATATCTGGTCAACCTTACAGGCTGGCTAGAGAGTAGCATGGTGCTCTAAAGGGGAGGAACGGCATCTGGCTTGGACACACAAACCCAAATAGCTTTGCAGTTGAGGACTTCAAGAAATGCCATCCAAGATGTGGTCTATATATACAATGGAATATTACTGAGCCATTAGAAATGATGAAAACCCACCATTTGCTTCAACATGGATGGAAATGGAGGGTATTATGCTGAGTGAAATAAGTCAATTGGAGAAGGACAATCATCATATGGTTTCACTCATACTGGGTATATAAGAAATAGCAAAAGGGATTATAAGGGAAAGGAGGGGAACCGAGTGAAAAGTTAGAGAGAGAGACAAACCATGAGAGACTCCTAACTCTGAGAAACAAAGGGTTGGGGAAGGGGAGGTGGGCGGGAGGTTGGGGTAACTGGATGATGGGCACTGAGGAGGGCACTTGATAGGATGAGCACTGGGTGTTATACTATATGTTGGCAAATCGAACTTGGATAAAAACAAATGAAAAAAAGTTGTAGATTCAATTTTGGCCAGTGGGCTGATTAGCTTTATACCCAATTTATAATTTGGCTCTTAAATTAGTATCTACATGACTGATTTATCCAAAGAAACCTAGATTAATAGTTGATCTTGGTGACATTATATTTATTGAGAGTAACTTTTTCAAAACATTGTTAGTCTCTGTTTTTCTTGAGTCAAGTAGATCATTGTTCTTCCAAATTCAACTGAGTGTTTTCAAATAAAACATCTTGTACTGTGAAGAAGAAAAAAAAAAAAAAGAAATGCCATCCAAATCACAGGGACTTCCGAGGTGTAGAAATCCAAGGCAGGGGTCTTGCCCATGGCTAAGAGCAGTACTGCCTCATCAGGTGGTTAATAGATTGGGATGCTCTGGAAGAGCACCTCAGAGCCACTTTTCATAGCTTTATGAAGACGTCTGGCCAATTGCATTATATGTTAAATAACTAGGAACTTGGACGCATTAAAAATTAATAGAAAATTGTATGAATAATGAATCTGTGGCAGTGTATAAAATGATCATACATTACCTCCAGTTAGACAACTAATCCTTGAAATGGTATGAGCTATGTGACCCTACTGTCTTTTCACTGATGGCCTGAGAAGAACAGCAACAAAGGAGAGAGTAAATAAAATCTGGGTGGAGGCCATTCGGCTGCACAAGTTACCTGTACTTATAAAGCAATGTACCCAAGTGTCTATCCGACCCCTTCTTTCTCAGAGACCTGCCACCACAGTCCTGAACCCTTGAGCCTGAGTTGCAGGCTGGCTATGAGGCTCACCCCAGCCTCCTAGGATTAGCAGCCCCCTGAGGACGCAAGCAAAGCAGGTGAAGTCAGCTGTCCTGGGGCCATGCCACTTAGGGCTGTGGTCCTGGGAGTTGCATTGGTCTGGTCTGGGCTACAGAGGGTCAGGGAGAGGGAGAACTGAAAATGAGGCAGTGTCTACCAACCTCCCACCTCTAACCCTTTCTCCCCCCTCCTCCTCAAGCCTGCTTTGGGACTTCCAAAGAGAAATATTATAATCCATGTCCATCTCCAGCCTCATGAGGTCATTTTCCAAAGGTTAAAGATTTCAGAGTATGCAATTACCAGATTCTCTCTCTCTCTCTCTCTCTCTCTCTCTCACACACACACACACACACACACACACACACACACACACTCACATAGAGTGCTGGTGCATTCTGACTTATAGAGTTTTAAATAATATGTTGGCCCAACATGAGAAAGAACATGAGCATTTCCTGGCAAATTAAAGACAGGCAGAGCCTGGTAATACAGGTGATGGGGCGAACATTTACAAAGTCTGCCTCCCCACACTGCTTCTTTGATGCAATTCTTTTTTTGCCCTAAAGGAATTTCATGGTAATGAAATCTGTACTCAAAAATCAAGCCTTCCTAACTAGAGATACCTTGGGACTGTTTGTTCTCTGCAGTGTAGCCGTGTGTGGCATGACCCTGTTTCTGAGTGTGCATGGGAGACAGTGTGTGTGTTGGGGGAAGGGGACGTTGCTATCAATGTATGATCTGAGCCTGCTTTGAAAGCCAATCCCAAGGGGTAAAATAAGATATGGAACTAATTTGATGAGACACTAAAATCTTCTGACCTGTCTTATCTAACAGAATTCTGGTGCTTGTTTTTCATTATAAAGATCTGGGGTAATAACTTTATTTAGTGCTTGCATTTTTTCCCCCTGGATTTCTAGCAGAAAGTCAAAGACACTGATTTACAAACAGAGGTTTCTTAAGTACTATTTTTAGAACAATGCTGTACCAGATTTATAAGGGGGTTGGGGGGGGAGAACTACAGTCACTTTTGAGCAAAGTAGCATTTCACTGCATAATAATGAAGTACTAATTGCTCTTTGTCATCACTTTTTATGCAAATTGCCCTGGAGCATTTGCCCAACATGCATTTTACATTTTAACAAAGAAAGTGGAGTCTTGATAAACAAGAATCGTATACCCAAGCAAAAATAAAAATATCAGCTATAAAATAAAACTGCTTAAGGTGCATTCTCTAAGGATATAAATTTTTCTATTATATCATTCTCATTATTAGAGCTATTTGACCAATAAGATGCCCTGAATCTACAATAACAGTTTATGTGTCAGGCAAAAAAATAAGTTTGTATGCAAAACCTGCATATTTTACTCATCCTACAATTTACAGTGGACGTTTGATGCGAACTTATATTCCCAGAAGAATTTAAATAGATCAGGTTAAAAACCAGAATGGCAAAAGAATCAAAATGTGTCAAAGCATTTTTCATATGCGCAAATCTCACTATTTCAGAGGTTTCAGTTATTTTAATGGATTTCCATTTTCACAGAGACAGTCATCAACATTATCAAAAAAGAAACATGATTTGCATATCATAAACAGGTACAGAGTTTAAAACATACCTTTAGGACGTGTGTGTTCAAAATCTGGTCTGGAGAGTGTTACTGGATGCTATCATCCTAATACCAGGCAACAGGGGGAAAGAAAGGGAAATGTGATTTATAAGTTTTCTGGGACCTTCAGAGAAATCTAAAATTCAAACCTGGCCTTCCAGGTCATTATGAAGATATATTTGTTGAGGAAAGAGGATAGAACATATTTTATTTAACAGTCTGTTAGCTTGATCTATACCATTTAAATATTTAAACATATGGTATGTGGGCCTCCATTTGTACTCTTGCCCCAGGCCCCACAAATGTTAGGGGAAGGTCTGCCTCTTAGAACCACTCCCCCACTTCGAATTCACAAGCTTCAATCAAATCTGTACATGTTCATTCTAAAAATGGAATGCAGTTGGCTTTAAAGGCAGCTGATCTTGAAGGCTATCACCTATGCTATTCGGTAAATCCACACTTTGCAAATAGAAAAACACAGTGTGAGACAAGGTGCTATTTATGAAGCAATAGATGATTTTTTCCCAAATACAGAGAAATGAACTGTTGCCTTATTAAATGACCATTGCAGAGTGTTATTTCCCAAGTAGAATAATTCCTGAAAAAATAGTAATTACACCATGAAGCCTATTTAATTCCAGACTTCAAAGCCGTTTGTAGGCTAGTTACTAGTCCACAGTCCCTTCTTCTGAGCTGGATCCATAAGGTGTTATATGCACCCCATTCACTTTTATAAGCAACCGAGTCCAAAGCCAGAAGAGTATTGCCTGAGGTCATTGAATGAGTCAAGGGACAAGTGGAGTGTGGAATCCTCACTCATAGTCCCAGATTCCTTCCATTAGACCACCTGATTATGAAATGAAATACTGGTAAACATGAGCTTCTGTACCCAGGAAATGCACTGTGAAGGGCATAATGAATTACTTATGCTGTGTAGTGTATGTATAAATCATATTAAAGCATGCTGAATAGTACATTATCATGCTTCTATTTTGCATTACAAAAGTAACTAATGTAAGCTGCAAAGTGTACTTTTAATCCATTATTCATTTCTAAAAGTAGTCAGACCACTATTCAAGTACCATAAAAGGCTACCAGTATAAGCAAACCTGCTTTTCAATTTATGAAGATGAAACAGCAAGATTTTAAAATCAATTTTAAATTAGGCAAGCTGTATTTATCAAAACACATCATCCTAGTTCAGTTGGAGAAATTATTATGAACCCTAATTTCCACCCCCCCAAAGATTATATTTCTTAGGTCTGAAATCGATATAATTACTTTTACTACCTGTGATTCTCTGATATTATTTGTTTTACTTTACCTTTAATCTTTACAGTGGATCAAAGCTATTTTTAGTGTTCTTTCTCATTTAGATTGAGTTGTCTACATTCTGGTTTTCCATAGCACCCAATCCTTCCACAAAATTTCCCCAGCATACAAGCAAGCATTTGAGGTGTACTTAACAGCCCTGAGCACCCCAGTTTTAGTATCCCACAAAGGTCTTTCTATTCAGGGTTCAAATCCAGAAGCTGAAAAGAAAAGATTGATATAAACCGATACAAAAGCAACAGTAGCAAAAATACAGGTGACAAAAACTAAGAAAATGTTTGCAACCTAAATCATAGTGGGTCAAGCCCTTTAAAGTACAATGAGTCTTAACAAATTAAGAAAAGTCCAAAAGCCCAATAGAAACTGCACAAAGGACATGAACATAAAATTCATAAAGAAAGCAATACAAATGGTTCTTAAACATACAGAAAGATGTGCAGGGGGTGGGCCTGGTTAGCTCAGTTGGTGAAGTGTGTGACTTTTGATCTCAGGATTTTGAGTTTGAGCCCTATGTTGGACATAGAGATTTAAAAAAATAAAATCTTGAGGGGCACCTGGGTGATTTTGGCTCAGTTCAGGAGCCAAAGTTGTGGGATTAAGACCTGTTGGCTCCCAGCATGAAACCTGCTTAATTCTCTCTCTCCCTCCTTCTCTCTCTAATAATAATTTTTAAAAAGCTTAAAAAAATAATAAAACCTTGAAAAAAAAAAGATGTGCAACCTCACACAGAGTAATTCAGATTAAAGCTATATGATGTTACTACTTGAAATTGGTCAAAATCTCTCAACGTTTGATAATATAATTGTTACTAGGGCTGTGGGAAAACAATCAGTTATATATGCTAGTGGGACTGCAACTTAGAATAAATCACATAGATAGCAACATGGCAATTCCCATGAAAGTTATATGCTTAGACCGAGTAATCTCACTTCTGAGACTTTATCCTACAGATAGAGACACTTGCACACTTATGAAACAATACATATACAGGGTCATTCACTGCAGTATCATTGCAGTAATAGCAAAAATTTGGAAACAACTCAAGCGCATATGATGGTTAATTTTATGTGTCAGTTTGACTGGGCCTTAGGGTGCCCAGATGTTTGATCAAACATTATTCTGAGTGTTTCAGTGAGGGTGTTTTTGGATAAGATTAACATTTAAATTGGTAGACTGAGTAAAGCAGATTGCCCTCTCTGTGGTGGTGGGCCTCATTCAGTTAGTTGAAGACCTGAACAGAACAAAAAAGCCGTCCCTTCTCCTCTCTCCCCTCCATGCAATAAGAGACAATCAGCTTTTTCCTGCCTTTGAACTGAAATATTTGCTCTTTCTGGGTCTCAAACCTGCCAGCCCTCAGATTGGATCTACATCATCAGCTCTCCTGAGTCTGCAGCTTGCCAACTTACTCTGCAGATCTTGGGACTTTGTCAGCCTCCATAATCACAAGAGCCAATTCCTACACACACACACACACACACACACACACACACACACACACACACAAGCACACTATTGGTTTTAGATTTTGTTTCTCTGGAGAACCCTAAAACAATAGGAATTGATCATATAAGCTATCATATGCATACTAGAAGTAGTACTCAGATATAGAAAAACAAATGGAGATGATCTGTATGTGACCTCCAGGACATATTAAGTGAGTAAGAGTGAGGTGCAAAACAAGATGTATTACATGCTAATCTTTGCATGAAAGGAGAGATAAGGCTATGTATTTATAATTGCTTATATTGAAAAGAAACACAAAAGTAAATAAATACAATTATTCTATTGGGGATCAAAGTGAACCAGGGCATATACTTGCAAATGAATATTTTTTCAATCCTTTTGGTTTTTAAAACATGTGACTATATTACTATAAAAATAGTTTAAATTTACAAGTAAATAACAGTGTTTCTTTATCACCCTAATTCATTTCTTTTATGGCACTAATACTGTCTGAGGTTTTCTTATTTAGTTATTGGTTTCCTTATTTCCTTCTCTCTAGAACAGGGTCAGCAAATTACAGCCCATGGACCAAATCAAACCAACCTCTTATTTTGTAAATGAAGTTTTAGTGGTAAACAGCCCTGCCCATTCATTTATATATTTCTAAAGCTGTTTTTATGGTACAGCAGCAGGGTGAGTAGCTGTGACTGAGACCATCTGACCCACAAAGCCTAAAATATTTATTATCTGGCCCTTTACAGAAAATGTTGACTCACCCTGCTTTAGAATGTGAACTCCTTCCAAATCAAATGTAAAGGCAGAACGTTTATTGGGTCTTCACCGTATCCCACAGAATACTGTCTAGCACCTAGTAGGTGCTCATCAATTCCATCCTAGGTTGGGTTTCCAAGGAAATGAATCTGAGATGGAGATTAGCAGGTGGGAGTTTTCTTAGGGAGCGTTCCTGGAAACCTGAGGAATGGGAAGGAAAAGGGTTGGGCAGAGGGAGAAGTCAAGCCTTGGTGCTGTCTCCATAGAATGCCTTACCTGAACTGGCAGGGAGTTCTGAAAATGAGGCAATCCTTCAGAGCCTTCCAAATGAGTTGAGAGAGCTGGACCTTTTATTCCCACTTGGACCTGTCATTGGGTGGAGGTCAACCCAGGAAGGAGGTGTCACTTTGAGAGAAGCAGCCAACTTCAGCCAAAACTAATCCTGAAGCAGTAACAACCAGGGAGAGCTGTCTGCCAACAGAACTCCCAAAAGCTGGGGTAATAAGTCTTTAATGGGGAGGGGAGTGGGGACCCACAACATAGCATCCATCACAAGGACTAACTAAATAAATGTACTTGTATGCATCTGCTCCAGTGATAATTCTACCTCGCAATACCATTCAGCAGATTTTATTGTCATAATCATTCTTTGGGCTTTTTTAGTATGTCTCAGTTTGCAGACATACAAATCTGCCTGAAGCAGATTCTGAGACAACCACGGGAGTGTAAGTAGTTTCTTTGCAAGACGCAGGGGACATCAGGAGAGCAATGGAGAACTCAGACAGGGGAGGTAAGGCTGTTAATCCACTGCCCGTGGCAATGCACACAAGAGCTGCTCAGAGTGGGGTTCGGGGAACAGTGCCCTTCCAGGGACTGTTTGCCCCTGAGTGTACAAACAACAGTTGTTCTCAATCCCATCTCATGCTCATCCTTGGCTTCTGAGCACAATTAGGTAGAATTTTTTTTCGGCTCACTCAAAATCATTATCTTTTACTTAAAATGAAGAGCCAATGCCTGGACGCAAATTTATGTGGGTGCCTAAATGCTATAGAGCAGCTTGGTCTAAAAATCCTTCCCTTTGCTCCCTTCTCTCATGGGAAACCTAAATACCATCTTAGGGATTATCAAACACAAGGTGCAGGTTTGCTTTTTCTAACAACTTTTCTGCTCTAGGAGGGGCTGACCAGCAGTTAGTTTCATTTCCCGTACTCTCCTATCGTGATCACCATGCATCACCATCAACACAAGGAAAACTGAAAGAGAAATACCCACCCAGAACATTTCACCTATTCAGGAGACTGCAACCACATAACCATGGTTTTCAATAAGAGGATGGTAATTGTCACATTTTTTCCAGGAAGGGTAAAATATTTCCCATCCCAATTAAATTTTCTATCCTTCGAATCTAGAGATTCTAGATTTTAAAACAACAGTTCCTATGGGAACAAAATATCAGTTTCTCTTAGCAACCACTGCAGCTTTTATAACATTGATAAACTTGGTTTCAACATGAAACTACTTTCACTAAGAGCTTAATGTTACTGTAAAACCAAGCCTACCATAGTATGATTTTAAAGAAACACATCTTAAGCAGGATACAAAATAGTGATAACTATGTACAAGATAACATATACAAAACCAAAAAAGATGTTAAAGAAATAAACTAAAATATTAAATTTTTGTCCTCATGTCCATACTTCCTAAAATTTTGCTTTCTGCACAAAATAACTCTAGGGCAAAAAAGGTAACTCTAAACACAACATAATTGGATTTTTTTTAAAAAAAGGTTTTATTTATTTATTCATGAGAGACACACACACAGAGGCAGAGACATAGCCAGAGAGTGAAGCAGGCTCCATGCAGAGAGCCTGATGTGGGACTTGATCCCAGGGTCCTGGGACACGACCTGAACCAAAGGCAGACACTCAACCGCTGAGCCACCCAGGTGCCCCTATAGTTGGATTTTAAATTGGAGATACAGAACAGAAGTAGTATATAGAACTCTAAACTGGCCAGCTTCAGACCAGTCTCTTCTCCCTCTGGCTTCATGACTATATCATTGGACGGCAAAGCCCAAATCACCTAATCATGGCCTGCATCCTCTTCCCATGAAAAATTATGTCATTGTGTCTTAATGATTTTATAATTTTGCTTTCCCACAATTATCTTATGGTGGGGGATGACCCAATATTGAAGCAGTTCATAGACTTTGGAGAGCATGAAAACCACCAGGGACAAGAAATAACAAGTGCAGGGAACACTTCTGCACTGTTAATGGGAATGTAAAATGAGTAACTCCAATGAAAAATAGTATGAAAGCTTCTCAAAAAAAATTAAAAATGGAATTCTCATATAATTCCAGCAATTCTACTTCTGGGTATGCATCTGAAGGAAATAAAATCTGGAAGAGATATCTGCCCCTCCATGTCCATTGTAGCATTATTTACTACAGCCAAGATTTGGAAACAGCCTGAGTCTCCATTGGCAGATGAATGGATAATGAAAATGTGATACACACACACACACACACACACACACACACACACACACACACAGTTGACCGTTGAATAACATAGCTTTGAGCTGTGTGTCACTTATATGTGGATTTTTTGGACTGCACTCCTGTAAATGTATTTTCCTTATGCTTTTCTTAATAACCTTTTCTCTAGCTTACTTTTGTGTAAAAATACAATATAGAATACACATAACATACAAAATATGTGTTAATCAACTGTTTATGTCATCCAAAAGGTTTCCAGTCAACAGTAGGCTATTTATAAGTTAAGTTTCTGGGAAGTCAACGGTTATACATGAATTTTTTTATTGTACAGCAGGTTGATATCCCTAACTTTAGCATTATTCAAGGATCAGCTATATATGTATACATGGAATATTATACATATATATATGTATACCATATTAAATATATATAATATATATATCAGCTCTTACTGGGAACTTCCTTCTCCTGTGAATATGAAACTAGAACCAACTGGTAAACAAAAAAGAAAAGGTCTCATAGAGGAGTTGCTTCTTGAAGATAAGGAAATTTTAAAAATTGAAAACAGAAATGTCTTTACTAGATGTTTATTGTAAAAAGACAGGGTTTAATTTAATAACCAGAAGAAAGTAGTTCAAGGATTGTATGGTGCTGAGTTCTGATGCAGGGTTGGAATGAGGGAGGTGTTCCTATCTTGGTACTTCTTCTGTTCAACACAGGGTCCCTTTAAATGCATCATGGGTTTAAGAAAACACAAGGTATGAAAATCAGAATGCGTAAGACACAAAGTGGGGCATAACAAAACATTTCAAATGCATTCTTACCTTTACAAAAAAATTATGTATATAAACTTTGAAATAGGAATGTTTTAGCATTTAAGATATCATTAGTTTGGCACTATTATATTTCCAGATATAGGTACTGGTTATATGGGAGTGCTCACTTTGTGAAAATCTGTTAAGATGTGAACTTGTGATTTGTGCCCTTTACAATAAGTACGTTACAATTTAGTAAAAATTTAATATAAAAATTCATTCATTATAAATAATCCAATGTGCATATACGGATATAAGTCAGCTATACCTTTTGTAGATGGCATACTAGAAAACTCTGAGTGAGGGGGGGGGGAGGACAGGATAGAACCAGTTTCTATAAGTTCAAATGAGGCCACAGGAGGTAAGAAGAAAGACCAAGTCAAGGGAAAATGTTACTGAATGTCAACAAAATAGCATGAGCATGTAAGATGGTCATTTTTATGGTAAAGTCAAATGCCAGAGTGGACCATTTTTCTTAGTCTCCCTTTTCAGTGAAGACTACTAAATAAAGATATAGATTTGGGCTATGAAGGTAAAAAATAAAAGCAATGTAATTTTTCTTGCCACAAGACTAGAACTCTATTTCCAAGAGAAGTAGTGTGAGATAGAAGCTAGGATTTGAATATTGAGCTGGCCACTTGCTAGCTGCTTGACACTGGGCATATTTAACCCCTCTGAGTTTATTCATCTGTAGAAAAGAGATAATAAAGCCTACTTTGTGGAGTTGCTGTAAAGATTAAGCAAATAATATATATGATAACTGGTCTAGTGTTTACTTCAAATAACAGTAATTATTATTGTTCCTACCCCAACCCCAGGATGTGAAATTCTGAGGAAAAAAATGTGTTTCCATTTGGAATTATTTAAGGTTTTTGAAGGCAAAACTGAATGTTTTGGTCAAAAACCATTTTATTTTCACATGGTAGTACTAAAAACATTTTTAGGACCAATGTATGATTTCTATGTGCTGAAGGAGTATGATTTGGCATTTTTCCCTTCTAGTTTTTGAGAATGATGCAGAATGTGTAGGCTTCTAGGTAGGTACTGACTGTTGGCGCCTAAGCTCTTGGCAGTTAATATAAGCCCTGGATTTACATGGCCTTCAATTTCCTTTACAACAGTTCCCTAAGTAGGATTTATCACCCTTGTCCTGGTGCACGCAGGAGGATAGACAAGGTGAAAGGAACAATCAAGCTGGTTAGCCTGTCTTAATGTTAGAATGTTTTTGAGCAAGGACTAACTTCAATTTTTACACCCAAATAAAATATAAGGATGTTGTGTATAGACAGGGTTCTTCCCAGTTCTTAGTTTTAGTTGTGTATACTCACATAAATATCTAAGAATTTGGATTTTTTTTGCCTGTAAATTACTTCTGTGGCAATCATATGCTTTCTGGTTAGCATCAAATAGGTCTATATCTATAAAAACTTTGTTAACACAAGCAGAAATCTCTGAACATAAAAACCCTTAAAAATAACACCAGAGTCCAGATTACCCACAAATGCAAGGAGGTTCAAGGGCTGAGTGGCACTGTCTCCTTCATTTGCCCTGCTGCTGTGATAGTTAAGATTTGGTGAACCGGAACAAAATTGACAAGGGGCAAGCTTGCCATTTCAAGTCTCCCAGATTAAATTGAAGTCTTGTTTTTAATTTCATTTCCTTTTTTATTTAAAAAAAGAACTTGTTATTCACATTTTGAAATTACACTAAGATGTAAGTTAACTGTCCCAGCACTGTCTCTCTGCCTGATTGATCGCTCACTGGATAAAACACAAGTGTATATTAAAAAACAGCCTCAGTGCAGGCAGCTCAACAAACCAATAGCATTGGCTGAGAAGGTTCTAAGGAATGAAATAACTAGTATCTGGGAATCCCTTACCCAGTGCTATACAAAAAATCACCAAGATTTTTATACTCAAGTCCACTGTGGCTATTGGAAAACAATAGCAGGAGTTTAATCTATATTTTAAGAGGAAAGTATTGGAGAGACGGAATTATTCTTTGATTTGAGCAAAGATTCGATGCCAATAGTTCTCTGGTTGCTAACCTTGACTCTATTATGGGGTCTTTGTCATTCTCGGCAAGCCTTTGTGACTCATTTTTACCACCTGTGACATAGAATGATAGAAGCACGCTTTATCTTCTGCAATTGTGGTACCTTGAAACTTGTGTGGACTGAAGTGTGGAAAATTAAATTATAAGCTTTAACTATATTAGAAAAAAAATCCACATTTTAAGAAACTTCAAAATGGATCCTTTAGTAAAGAATCCTGTTAGACCCTGTTTTTTAAAACAAATTTCATTTTTAGCTTTATATTCTTTAAAACTAGAGCACATTTTAAGAGGGGAAAGTATGGTGATTTTTATAGGCATTATGTAATGGGTCAGGCCTAAGGGGTCTCTATCCCTTGGCCTCTAAGGAGGTTTCTGAATATTCACGTTGTTCCAACTCAGCTCCTCAGCTGCAGTGCTGGGTGGGAGAAAAGGGTGGCCACGGAGGGCTGTGTTGTTGAAATATGACTCTTCATGCAGTAAAAACAACAACAACAACAAACCACTGTGTTCTTGGGAGGATTAAGGGAGTGGGAAGAGAGCTGAGAGATGGAAGGTGAGGGGAATTGATAGGACTAGGACTGGTGAAGGAGTTTAGAACAGAACTGGTGGAGAGCTTGATATGTTTGAGAAACTAAAAGATGAGTACAATGGAAGGTGGTGAACAGAGGAGAGAATGATATCAAGTCAGGAGAGGGGCGAGGGCCAGGTTGTGCAAGGTGCTGTGGACCATGACACGACGCTTGAATTGCACTCGAACCTCAGCAGGAGGCCATTAAGCGGTTGTGAACAGCAGGGTAACATGATACAATTCACATTTAAGAAAATCATTACTGCCATGTGAAGAGAGACTGGAGGTAGGCACAAGTGGAAGCAAAGAGAACGTTTCGGAGCCATTGTATCTGCAAAGCCCAAGCAGAGGAGAGTCCAAAACTTGACTAAAGGTGGAGAGAGAAGCAGAGATACAAAATAAATTTTGAAAACAGACTGTCTGGAAGATGGGGAGGGAGAGATCAAGGATGACTCTCCTAGGTCTCTGGAATGAGTGGCTGTCATTTGCTGTCCTCTTATTTACCCATAGTCTTTTGGATATAATCTCCATATTCCTATCATTTCAGCTGTAACTGTAATCATTTCAGCTGTAACATGATCCTCTCTCTTTCCAGCTCTGACCCCTGTCCTGAATCCTAGACCCACATTTCTAATCGCCTGCTTGCTATACATTGAATGCAAATCTCCTTCCTCTTCTTTCTCAATTTCCAAACTTGAGAAATAACACTGTTTTTAAAATTTACCTCCCTCTCTGTTGCTACCCAATGTCAAATCAGTTTCCAAAAACCGAGAGTTGGCCTCCCAAACTACCATTCGTTCTATCCCCACCCTCTTCCCCATCTTCATTCAGGCCTGTCCCCTCCCACCTAGACTACTGTTAGAGTTTCCTACCTCATTTCCTTGCCACCTGTCTCTGCTGCTAATCTGTCCTGTACGCTCTTCCTGATTGAGCTCCCCAAAGTAAAAAATCCAGGCATTTCACGCCAGGCTCAGAAATTATCAACATTTCCCTACTGATGAAGAAATTAAGTGCAAACATTTATGTCTAGCACTTCAGATCCTCTGCTACATCCACATCAGCACATTTTAGGAGTACCATCCACAGAGTGGGTGTGACATTATGAACATCAGAAAAGAATAGGCACAAGGGAATAGGTTGGACATAAGCAGACTGAAGGCAAAGCCACACCTGGACTGTCTGTCCACATAAAGTCAGAGCCACTCCTCTTCCAGGCCTTTCACAAAAATTTAGCTCCTATCAGAATTAGATACATCCCAGCTCAAGAAAAGCACCTCAAGGAAACTGTAGTGGGCACTGGCTGTTTTTGTCTGCCCAACACCCACTCTTTCTTTCAAGATGGGAATGTGCCAATCATGGTTTTTTAATTTCCCTTTCCTAAATGATGGGTCCATGGCATAGGCACATGACCCAGGAGGGCTGTATAAAGGCTTGATATATGGATTCTAGAAGAGAAGGTGTTGTTGCCCCTGCCAAGAAATGTTGAACAGTAAGGACCGTGTGAGCCCAAAGCCTTTGGTGACCACCTTTCCCTTCATAGAGCACTTGCTTGAGTATGAGAACAACAGAGAGAAAAATGGAGCTGTCAGAGAGTCAGAGACCATATCCTCAGAGTCCAGGCCTAGCAGGGCCCTCTCCAGTAACACAAGCCAAACAGATATTAATAAGAACGGTGGCCAAGAAGGCAAATGTAAATCATTCCAACCCACTTTCCTTATCACAGTGAGCCAATGTTTCATTTTACCTAACCCTGTCCTTTGCCTTTGTGTGCTTCGTTTCCAATGCCATCCACCCCAGCTCTGTACCTCTATTTGAGCCAAGAGAGGGCTGTGTTTTTCCTATACCTCCCAGCCCACAGGGGGGCATCTGTGTAAGTGGTAGTCCTGGCACCTCTCTGCCCAGCCCAAATGTCCCAGTTGCGCTGGAGTTTTGAGAAGTTCATGCACTTATTTTGCTGGCTCTACCCTCTCAATCATTAAACTACCATCGACCTGGTGTTCCCCAGTATTTCAACCCTAAGTACTATAAAAGTACTATTTTGAGCCTTGTTCAAGACAAAATATGGCACTATTACACCACAGAGTTGGACATAAAATGTAGCCTCATTTACCTGAGATCAAAAGCAACGCATTATCACACACACACACACACACACACACACACACACCCCACTCCACAAAACTTTTAGTAAGATTTTAATTATCTGATATTTTTTTTACAACAGAATACAGAGTGTGTCTACTCAGCTAAAGAAAGCAACTGCTTTGATATGTTCATGATTTTAAATAAACCAGTAACAGAATAAAGCAATTTTATTGCATTTGATTATACATTTGGGGCCAGATTCTCTCTGTACCTTCCTCTTTGGACTTAGCCCATGACAGTTACTATTTTGGAATACTAAATGTGATGCTAGTGGCCTGGTGGCATTAACGCACCTACCAAAATTGCCAATTTTTCTCTTTGGAAGTAATTTCAGCAGTGATAGGCTACAACTGAGTAATTTCTGATAAGCAATTAGCACATATCAAATCAAGGTTTGTTATTCAAGGTTTTATACTGTTAGTAGAGATATAGCAGAGGTTACCTATTAAAAAGCATCTGTGAAAAACTTCTGCTATTATTATGGAAGCAGTGGGCAATATTCAAATGGAGGCAATTCAACCATTTGAATAAATGTGTTTTTAATCATAAAATGTCACTGTTCTACAGACCTGTTTTTCCTATTAACATGTTGGAGATAATGTTAATGAGATTTAGTTAGTGTTTAAGAGCAGTTGAAGTCTTATTATGAAAGGCAGCATAAAAGGACACAGCAGTATTCTTCTGAAGCTGTGAATCATTACTTATCTGTGTGAAATTTTATGGCACTTAAATCTACATGGGGATTGTCTAAGTGACAAAAACAGACTTAGATGACAGCACAGGATGTCCCCCAAACACTCTTCTCCTCTACATTACTTTTCACACCTTGAGAAGGAAATAAAAAAGATAAAACAGACCAGAGTTGAAAGTTCTAATGTGGGGGTGGGGGGCGGTGGGTTCCAAGATGATATTTCACACAAACGGCTCGTTTGAAAAATATAAATGTATTTGACATGTTGATCACTGTATTTGCCCACCAACAGCACATATAAAGAGGAATTATCTACACACATAGGCTGCTAAAGGGGAGAGGCCTTGGTGACCAGGATTTGTTCCTCATGACACCTTTCCCTTCTCTCCATCCACCCTCCCTACCAACTTGGTAGGCCCCTGGCCCATAGCAGCCAATCTGTTGCCTGACCATCGACCTGTGCTAAAAGATAAATTAGACCAATCAGATTTCTTTTCTCACAAATTTGATCTAAGAAAGACCTCACAGACAAGAAAATAGACAATAGGAGCTTAAGCTAAAAAGGTTCATAAAGGTATTCTGAGGAAGAGTCAAAATCTTTAAAAGGGCAACATCGACTCCTGAAATTATTAGACAACAGAAATTATTAGCCTAAGGGGGTATCTTGGCTGGGCTCCAAGCTCAGACTCAAATGGGCTGGGTGTGAGGTAGAAGGAGCTTCAGAGATCCTCTCCTGGTTCACAGAATGCGCAAGGACCCTTCAATAAGCATCATACAACATCCCCCAGTTTTGCTGGGGTTGCACCTGCTCAAGCATGTCTGACCAGCCGAGGGAGGACAGATGGAAAATAATGGAGGCTATACTGTGGGCAGCAATCTAGGAATCCCTTAGTGGGAAAAAAACAATTTGTAAGCAAAGGAGAAATCCAGCAGGTGGGCTGGAAGAAGACACGAGAGCTTGGGTACCGGGATTAAAGAGTGGTTCAAGGTACAGTGTGAGGCTCTCCTCTACAATCTCCCTTCCTTCCCCCTCTGGAGGAAGATACTTAATACAACTGAAATAGCAGCATTGTTTGCCATGGTCCGAACCTATCTCCAAATTGCCTAGACCAGAGGAGACTAGAAGAAGAAGAAGGCATTTTGCTGGGAGAGAGCAGCACACTGATGAGTAAGTAGATGTCTTGGGGTACATAGGGGTTAGGAGCTGGTCAGCTCCACTGTGGAGCAGCTTGGGCATGCCACTGCAATGCCTCAGTGATGGCTAAAGTGGCAGCCAGAGGGCAGAGCAAGACATTATGATGGTTAATTTTATGTATCAACTTAACTGGGCTGAGGGATGCCCAGGTAGCTGATTAAAGCATCATTTCTGGGTGTGTCTGTGAGGATGTTTCTGGAAGAGGTTAGCATTTGAATCAGTAGACTGAGTAAAGAAGATCCGCTTTCCCAATGTGCAGGGACACTATCCAGTTCCTTGAGGGCCTGGATAGAACAAAAAGGTGGAGGAAAGAGGAATTTACTCTGTCCCTGGAACTGGAAAAACCATCTTCTCCTGCCCTCAGACATCAGAGCTCCTGGTCCTTAGACCTTTGTATGTTAACTGAATTATATCACTGGCTTTTCAGTTTTCCAACTCACAGACAATAGATTGTAGGCCTCTCAGCTTCCAGAACCAGGTGAGTCAACTCCTAGAATAAATCTCCTCTGAGATATATATAGATATAGATATATAGAAATAGATATAGATATATATCTCCAATTGGTTCAGATTCACTGGAGAACCCTGACTAATACAGGAACTAAATAAGCCATACATACCCTTGAGAAGTGACAGAGCTGAGATTTTGCCACTTGGCAAGTGGTAACTATTGATGCAGTGAATCCAGGGACAAATTATTTAAGGAAACTTCTGCTAGCAGGGCTGAGAGGACATCAGAATTTCCCAAGTTGCAGAGAAATTTGGTCAGTAGTGAGGAGAATGGAACAGAGATACTTAAAGAAAAGCAAAGACCACACAGCCCTTGAGAGACTGACCCCAAGACTATTAACAGCTTTGAAATTCTAGTTTCAAATTAAGTTTATACGTTTCTGAAAATAACTTCCTCCACACCTTTTCCTTGCATTGCCTTGAATAGGTCTCTATTTCTTGCAAGTGAAAAAATATAATTAAGCAACAAAATTAAAAGATCCAAGGTAGAAATAACTCCATCACTATTCTGACCTCCAGAAAATCACCAAATTGTGTTTGCACGTGTGACTGGTGCTTTTTTGTTTTTAATCCTGTGTCCCATCCTTCCTTATCCTTGGTCCTGTCCTGATAACTGGTTCACACTCTTCTTCAGCTGGCACGTGCTCTCTTTTGGTCCGAATCAAGTTTCATGTGGGCCCCAGAGCTGAGAAAAGTATATTTAATCAAGCCCTCTTGGTGCTCAAGACATTTTGCTGGTTGCTGTCACACTTGTTATCCCATCGAATCTTTCGTGACTACCCAAGTAAAGTTACAATCATCGTTTTATCAATGAAGAAACAGGTTCATCAAAGTTAAATGAGCTGTATAGGAAGTTACAGAGTAGAAGTTAGAACCCAGGACTTCTGGATGCCTCAGCTGGTGCTAATGGTAAGAGGTTGCATGTAATTTCAGGAGTGAAAGGATATGGTTGACCATGGAGTAATTACATCTACATGCTCAGACTGTATGTTGCATTACCAAGGTGGTGCTCCTGGGAGTGGAAGAGGGGAGGAGGAAAAGAGGTAAAAATGCAGCAGAGAAAAACTGCACTGGGAGTGGGAGAATAGGGGAAGCAAAGAAGCAAAAGGAGACTAGCAGAAAGGTGGCAGCTAAGTGGGCAATGTTCCGTAGGGATGACAGAGGAAGTGGAGTATATAGAAGCCCTTCAAAGAGGATGACAATCTCATATCCTACCTCCCACCTTAAAGCTGCCCACCAACAAGGCTGATCTGGTCTCTATTCCCTCCTCTCGCCAAAATAAAAGGCACAACCAAAATTAGAATAAAGCAAGGCATCAAATCTAAGAGCTGATGGAAAAAGCATTCCTTGACAGTTTGTCAGCAATAGAGTATGAGTTTCCATTTTTAATTTTGGGAAATTTCATATTGCACAATTTACTATTTCCCCCACAGCCACCAGTACTATTTTTTATCCATTTGGTATCTGGACCAAATCCAAGCATTTACTGTCAAAGGCTACTTTTTACTGGCTTAGGCAGCATTGTGTATTGGTTAGGAAAACAAGCCCTGGAGTCAGTCTTCAAGGAGTTCAAATCCTGCCTCTGATACTTGATGGGGTATCTTTGAATCTTTAGAATGTTCTCCACTCCCCTGTGTCAAGGTGTCTACTTCACAGGGTGGTTGAGAAGATAAATAGGGTAACCACTGTTCTTGGTTTCCCCAGGACTGAAGGGCTTTCCCAGGATGCTTAATTTTCAGTGCTGAAACTGGGAAAGTCCTGGGTATACTGGGATGAGATGGTCACCCAAGGATAAAATAAAATATTGCAGGTGAAGTGCTGAGAACAGTGAGTGTTCAGCAAATGTTAACCAATGATTTATAAACCCATTGAGAATGTGATTGTTGTAACGGTCACTGTTTCCCCTGGGGGTCTGGGAATAGGGTCCCAGCCTTTTCTGAAGGGCAACACTACTTTCACTTCTCCAAAGCCCTGGAATCACTAGGAACAGAAAAAAGGTGATGGTAGTGTTCCTGTGATGACATTGAAGACAGAGGAAGGATGAGCTAGACTCCAGCCTCTTCTTTGGTCATGGAATGGTGCCAGAAGTCCCCCTCCCCTTCCGTAGAGACCTCCCCACTCTAGGATGGGTCCATCTGAACCATGCTGGCCATCTGCTCAGTCTGCACTGTAGGTATATAGGCAGAGCTTGATCTCCTGAGAGAAGACTTCTGATCTTTGGAGTTAGATTTCCCTTCAGGACACCCTGAGTCTCTCCAGGGGTTCCAACTGAATTTCTGAAGAATGAAAGGGCTACCCCTGCACACCCTGATTTGGCACCCTAGGAGGTTCCATTTCTTGCAAATTACTCAAACATTTTATCCCTCAGGGGCTTATGACTTTCCTCATTGCCCGGTCTCAGATATAAGGGAAAACGGTGTACATAGCTGAGACTTTAGTGTAGAGCTTAAGTAATTAGGGATTCTAGAGTGCCTAGGTGTGATCACAGGCAGCTTACCCTCTTTCAATCCAGGCTCCTACATCTGCAAAGTTGAGATAATGATTGCTAGGATGTAGTACACACTTAGTATGTGCTAAGCAATTGACATACAATATCTTTTTTAAAAGATTTATTTATTTATTTATTTTAGAGAGTGAGAGAGAGCATGGGGGGTTAGGTGCAGAGGGAGAGGGCTGAGAGTCTCAAGCTAACTGCACAGAGTGTGGAGCCATATGTGGGGCTCGGTCTCTGGACCCTGAGATCAAAAGCTGAGTGGAAATCAAGAGTCCAATGCTTAACCAACTGTACCACCCAAGCAGCCCTACAATATCTTAATTAATGTGTATGACAAACCAAAGGAGTATGCATCTTAGGAATCCCATAGTATAGGAATCAGGCACAGAGAGATGAGGTAACTTGTCCAAAGTCACATAGCTCGCAAGTGGCAGAAACAGATTCAAAGGAAGTCTGATTCTAGAACTCAGACTTTCAATAAACTATATTCTGACTCTATGCCCACCTCACTGAATTGCTATAAGAAATAAAGTAACATATATAAAGATATGTAGCATATAGTAAGCACTAAATAAATATTAGGTAGCTTTTTTTTTTAAAGAGAAGTGGACTCAAAAGACAGTCAAGGTAAATGGTTCAGCATCAGTATACTCTTTATTTACATATAAAAATAGATAGTAAGTCTACAGAATCAGCCTGACACTATTAGAAAAAGTTAACAAATATTTATTTAACATGTACTTAGTGACTACTGCCATACAAAGGCCTAAGGGTACAGCTGTGGGCAAAACCAGACACTGATTCTACAACCCCTAAAGCTTCTAGCCCAGAGAGCGATAAAAGCTGAACAAATCATTCCACTCCAAATAGAAAAAATAAATGAACAATCCAAAAAAGAAATTAAGAAAATAATTCAATTTACAATATCATCAAAAGAATAAAATACTTAGGAATAATCTTAACCAAGGAGGCAAAGACTTGTACACTTGAAAGCTATAAAATGTCACTGAAAGAAATTATAAAGAGGACACAAACAAATGGAAAGGCATTGAGAGACTTAATATTGCCAAGACGTCAATACCACTTCAAGAGATCTACAGCTTTAATGCAATTCCTATCAAAATCCTAATGGTATTTTTTCCAGAAATAGAAAAATCCATCCTAAAGTTCATATGGAATCTCAAGGCACTCTGAAGAGCCAAAACAATCTTGGAAAAGAAGAACAAAGTTGGAAGTCTCACACTTCCTAATTTCAAAACTTACTACAAAGCTACAGTAATCAAAACAATGTACTATCATGTGGACAGACATACACACTAATGGAATAAAAAGAGACCTCAGAAATGGACCCTTGCTACATGATTTCTGACAAGGATGCCAGCACCATTCAATGGGAAAAGGACAGTCTTTTTAATAAATAGTGTTGGGAAAACTGGATATCTACACACACACACACACACAAAAGAATGAACTTGAATCCTTACCTTACAACATATATAAAAATTAATTCAAAATGGATCAAAGACCTAAACATGAGATCTAAAACTATAAAACTCTTATGAGGAAACATAGGGGAAAGCTCATTGACATTGAACTTGGCAATGACTTCCTGGACATGACACTAACAGCATAAGCAACAAAATGAACAAATTGGACTATATCAAAATTTAAAACTTTTGTGCATCAAGGGACATAATCAACAGAATGAAAAAGCAACCAACATAAAGGGAGAAAATATTTGCAAATCATGTATGTGATAGTGGGGTTAATATCCAGAATATATAAAGAACTCCTATAACTCAACAACAAAAACCCCCAAATAATCTGACCAGAAAAATGGGGAAAGGAATTGAATAGACATTGCTCCACAAAAGACACACAAATGCCGAAAAGTACATGAAAAAAAGTGCTCAACATCACAAATCATTAGGGAAATGCAAATCAAAGCCACAATGAGTTACCACCTCACACCCATTAGTATGGCTACTATCAAAACACAGAAACAAAAATAAGTGTTGGTGAGGATGTGGAAAAAGTGGTACCTAGAATAGTCAAATTCATAGAGACAGAAAGTAGAAGAGTGGTTGCCAGGGGCTGAAAGTAAGGGAGTTTGGGAGGCTGCTGTTTAATGGGTCTAGAGTTTCCATTTTACAAGATGAAAAGAGTTCTGGAGATCGGCCACACAACAATGTGAGTGTACTTAACACTACTGAACTGTACACTTAAAAATGGTAAAGATGGTAAATTTTATGTTATATGTGTTGTAGTATAATCTTTAAAAGGTGAGGGGAATATAATAATAATGAATGCTGCGAAGGATTAAGGTCCAAGGTTCATATAAAGTGGATCTAACCTAGGGAGTGGTGAGGAAACCTTCACTTAGTAGAAGGAGGAGTAGGAGTTTTCTGAGGAAGAAGACAGGCAAAGAAAACAAGTATTTACTTGGGAAACACGTTCATTTACTTGGGATGCTTCTATTAATTATCAACTAAGTACAAGCACTTGTTTTTACCTGGTTATTTCTTTCTTTCTTTTTTTTTTTTTTGAGACATAACTTACAAAAATCACACAAATCCTTAATGAATCCTCAGTAAATTGAGCACCAATACTTTGAATCAAGTAACAGTCAAGAGTGGTATCGTCATGCTTCCTTTCCCCTTTCTCCCTTCCCCTGAATACACTGGTAGGTTTGGGGGCCCAGGGAACATCAGCAGGGAGCTGCCCTACAAGGAAGGAGTCTGAAAAGATACGACAACTGCGTGTAACCTATTATCCTGAACCAGGATCTCAGGCCAGAAAGCAAAAAGAGGATTGTTGGGACAGTTGGTGAAATTTGAATAGGGTCTCTGGGTCAGATGGCAGTGTCACGTCGATGTTAACTTCCTGATTTGACTGGTATATTGTGGTTATATACAACACTGTCATTGCCTTTTGAAAATATATTCTGAAGCATTTAGGGGTTGGTGGACATCCTGTTGAAAACATTCTTTAAATATTCAGAATAAGAATAATGATGACTGTGTGTGTGTGTGTGTATATATATGAATATATATATATGAAAAAAGAGTATACAAATGTGTTAAAATATTAACAATTGGGGTGTATGGGTGAAGGTGATATGGGAGTTCTGTGTATTACTAAGGCAACTTTTCCAAAAGTTGGAAAGTATTTCAAGAGGAATTATTTTTCAAATCCATGGTCTATGATCGCAATGAACCCATGGGTGAGGCAGTAACAGGTGAGGTCAGAAATGAAGATACATGTTTAATCTATCACTGAATTTGAAAAAGAAAAGTTTGAGAGAAAATAATTTTTGGCGTTCATTTAGCTCTCTCCAGAATGAAGTGTGCTATCCTGCAAATAACCCACTAGGGTTATAATACATTAATAATTAAGCATTCTGATTCATCATCCACTTTGGGTAGCATGAATTGGTCAAGTCTGGGAATAGGTCCTTTCTCTGAAGCAAGGCCTAGCACCAATCCCAAAACACATTATATACCAAACCACCTCCCTGACACCGGTCTTCTTGGCTTCAGAAGGGGAAGACGGAGGAAATCTATAAAAAGGATCTTGCCTGCAATGACGACAGATCTGGGCAAAGCTGTGAATTCAGAGGGTGCTGAAGCGATACTGGAACAAAGAGTACACCTTGATGTTTTCATCCATCTGCAAGATCACCAAAGGCCTGATTCAAGTCTAGGCATGAGTCACTGGGTTTTCGCACGCACCTACCACCTGAAACACACTGAACCGAGTTTCTCAGTGCGTGGTGCCGTGGGAGATCTACGTAGGAAGCATCTTGGAAAAATGAAGACAGGTGAGGCCCAAATCCCCACCGTTCACACAGGCACTGTGCCTGCTGTATACACGTGAGGACAGGACAGCTGTGCTGACCAACACAACATGTTCAGGTTGGATGCCCTTGCGTAATTCTATCACATAAACAAGTTTCGGGTTTTTTTTTAATAGATTAGAAACTCTAAGTATAGTCATATATTTTAGGAAGAAATTGTTACAGAGCTAGTGAACTCAATTTCTGTGCCCCTCAAAGAAACATTAGCTGGGTTGAGTAAAACAATTCAATTACAACTACATTTTTGTTAGAATAAAATCAAGACTTTCTTTCACACAGTAATTTGGAAATTGTTGGATTACTTCTGTTTACAGCCAAACTTGTTCAAGTTTCTTGGAGCAGAGATGTGTTGAATGTCCAGTCACCTTTTCTCCTCTCTGAATCCTCCCCAGCCTTGACATTTGACTCAAATTCCACCTTCTTGGTTGAAACCTTTCCTGGCTGCTCCAGCCCTCATAAATTTTTCCCCCCTCTTAACACCTACAACACTTAAGTTCTTATTAGAATTTAATTACACATGTCTTGAATTTTATAACTTTTATTGGCTTTCTTTATTAGAGAAGTAATGCATTTATACTATAGAAAAAAAATTTAAAAACCGGTTAGGCACAAAGGAAAACCACTCATAAGCTCTTCATCTTGAGAGAACCACTTTAACACTGTATATCCTTCTAGACTTTTTTTCTTTTCATGCTTAGTTTTTCCACTTCTGGGGTCATACGGTTTCACAAATTGTTTTTTAAAATGTACTAATAAAACATTAAAATACCAATATATATATACTTCTTCAATGTAATGTTTGATGAATCTGTGGTACTCCATTTTACATATGAACCACAATTTAGCCAATTCTCTGCTGTGAGGCATTTAAATTTTTCCACTTTGTTTTTACTATCATGTATTTAAAAAATCTTTCTGTACATTCTTAATTTTTACGTTAGCTTAAATTCCAATAAATAGAATTTCTATGTAAATAACTTTAAATATTAATTATAAGTAATACATTTAATAATAAAATAAATTAACTATAAAATGATCGCATCTGTCAATTGTTTCGTTTATATGAGTTTTGACTAACTGCCTAGATTTTTTAAAGTTCACTGAGGATAGGACCCAAAGTTTTCCAATTTTTCATCTTTCATCAGCGCAACAGATATTCAGTTGTGCATGTTAAAGAATTATTTTAGGGGCACCTGGGTGGCTTAGTGGTTGAGCATCTGTCTGCCTTTGGCTCAGGTCATGATCCTGGGGTCCTGGGATGGAGTCCTGCATCAGGCTCTTCACAGGGAGCCTGCTTCTCTCTCTGCCTCTCTCTCTGTGTCTCTCATGAATAAATAAATAAAATATTTTAAAAAATAATGATTTTTTTCACTTATATTTTTAGATAACAGTGGCATCAATTCTTTATTGTAGAAGCAGATCTTGGGCTAGTTACTACAGTTAGTGATGTAAGAACATCCTTTCTTCTTAAGGACCATTTCCGAAGTCCTTCTAAAGAACTGAGGTGATCTTTGGGGGAGATAAAGACAAGACAAATAAGAGGAATGGGCAGTTACAAAGAAGAAAGCCCAATTTGACAATAGCCAGAGTAAAATTTTTGCATGATCCCAGTTACTCTGGGAAATTACACTGCTCTCTAGTTTGGAATACACGGATTATTTTTCAAAACCTGTGCGAGATTTTATACAGTGAGAAATAACTCTTCCTGACAATGGCATGTTTATAAAGGCTGTAGTAGTGACCCTCAAATTTCCTCTGTGCTGCCCAGCAGTCCTGCTACACCACTTTGTACTAGGACCAGACTTTTCCTCTTTCCTCCCCCTTCCACACTTTTCCCTCCACCATCAGTTGATCATCTGGCTTTGGAATCTACTCAGAATCAAGGACAGAATCACTGACACAGGGACAGCTCACATTTCTCACCACCACAGTCCAGCCTCCCCACACCCCGCTACCTGAGCACCTTTCAATCCCCTAGAGATCAAAGGGCCCCACCCAACTCAAGAACTTCCCTCCAGAAGTTTTCCCCTCTCTCTCTGCATCAACAGTTGCTCCTTTTGCCTGGATTATTCCCTCCAATGAGCTCTCACTGCTCCCATTGCCCTCTGCCTGTTTCCCCATCTTCACTTTCCCAGCACAGCAAGGGAGTGGTCCCCATCTACTGCCTCTACTTCCTCTCCTCCCACTGGCTCTCCAATCCACTCCAGCCAGGGGTGATCCTCACTGCTCTCCTCTATCAAAGGCACCAATACCCTCCAGGGTACCAAGTTGAAAAGTCAGCAGCATTGACATAACTGATTACTCCCTGATTCTCAAAACATTCTCTTTCACTTGACTCCAAGTCTCTCTCTCCTTTCCCTCATTGGCTGCTGTTTCTCAATCACTTTGGCTAGATCTTCATCTTCTTCATCCATTGAACTCTAAAAGTTGGACTCAATGTTGGGTCTCAATCCTCAAACCCCTTCCCTTCCCTTCCCTTTCCTTCCCTTCCCTTTCCTTCCCTTTCCTTCTCTTCTCTCTCTTCCCATGTTCCCAGATTCTCTATGCTGATGACACACAGATTTCTATCTCTAGTCCAGACCTCTCTCCTGAAGGCTAGGTTCTCACATCTCATTGACTACTCAACTTTTCCATCCACATCTGATGTCTGATAGGCATCTAAATTTTACTACATCCAAACCCAAAAACTTGAGCTTTCCCTCCATACTTGTTCTTCTTGTAGCCTTCCCTATCTCCGTTAGGGGAAGTTTCCAATAACCAGTTGTTCACGCCCAAATTCAGAATTCCCTTTGACTCCTCTGTCTCTCACATCCCACAAATGAATCATCAGTAAGTCCTGTCTGATTTACTTTGAACATATATCTCAATTCCATTTATAGTCATCACTGTAGTCCAAATTACCATCACCTGTCTCTTAGCCTATCTCAATAGCCTCCTAATAGTCTGTACTTCCACACTTTTCCTCCCCTTCCACTTCACAAACAGAATGATCTTTTATGAGTAGGGGCCAATCATGCCCTTTCTCCACAGAAACTCCCCAAAATACCTTCTCATTTCACTAAATTATAACCCTGCTGCCTATCCCTCTGGCAGCATCTCCTGCTACTTCCCTTCCTATTCTTCTGTATTAGGCATAGTAGCCTCTTTGCTAGCCCTGGAGCATGCCAAGTCCTCTCTACCTTAGGGCCTTTGTACTTGCTCTTCTCCATATCTGAAAAGGTCTTCCTCAAGACAGCTTCAGAACTTGCCCCCTCACTTTATTTATATCTCTGCTCAAATATTCTCATCAGGGACGCCTCCCTTGTCCCAACCACCCTATCTAAGAATGGATCCATCCCTATCACTCCTGAGCTCCCTTTTACATACTCTGTTTTTACAACACTCTTTACTTCCAATTATTATAACATACAACCTGATGTTATATAATATTAACTGTATATACTATTGTCTATAGTTATATTTGTATATCATATATTACACACTCATGCACACACACAAGCTCATTGTCTCCCTCTCCCATCCCCATCTCATCACTAGAATAAGAATTCACCATTCCAGCTTGTAAAATAGTGCATGCCACATAATACGGGGCTCAAAAATTATTGAACAAATTACCAAACCCATTCAAATTTCATCAGTTCTCCCAAGTGTCACCTGTGCAGTGCTGAGTTGAAGTTTAATGGTTTAGATCCACCTTGAAACATCAGATTTTGAAATAATAAACCTTACTCATAATTCTGAAGGAATTTGACCAATGAGTAGAACTCAGATTCTTCCTAACAGAAGTTCCTTCAATACATTTGTTGCTCTTGGCTTTGGCCTTCTCCCCCTTTAAACATCTTACTCTGTTCTCTCTTATTGGACATTAACTTTGTCCTGCTATATCTTTTTTTTTTAAGATTTTATTTTTTTTTATTTCCGAGAGAGAGAGCCAGAGATATCGAGAGAGAGCACAAGTGGGGAGGAGAGGGAGAATCAGGCTCCCCACTGAGCAAGGAGTGTGACTTGGGGCTCAATCCCAGAGCTCCCCAGATCATGACCTGAGCCAAAGGCAGGCACTTAAAAGACTGAGCCACTCAGGCGCCCCGTCCTGCTATATCTTATTCAAGATACCACATTTAAAATTCTGCCTACTGTTCTGCCTAAGGGAAACCATTATATCTTCTCAACATCATCAGATCCTCTAATTGGGTGCTGGAGAGTAAGAAAATCAAGGACTTGTGAACTGTTCATTTCTTTCTTCTTCCTTTGCTCATTTTTTGTTTCCCGAATAATTCTTCCTAACTTATTTTTAAAAAAATCAAGGAGATGTATAGAAATAATGTTTACTGACTTCAATGCTATGGTACAAATTTATTATCCTTGGAAATCATATCCTGCTTAGAAATGCACCACAGATGAACCCATATTCTGGATCAGTGCACATATGTAATTATACAGAAAAAATATATATCAGAAAAGGCTGAATGTTGCAGATATGGGAAATAAAGTGACCTCTACCTAAGGTACTGCCATGAATATACAGAGGGAAGAACCTGCACCTGTTTCACATTGTAAATGCCTCGAGTGCCCAGAGCAGCACCATAAACCCAGAGAACGGCCAGCAAACAGTCATTAAAAGGGTACTAAGGCTGTCCACAGCCTAACCCATGAGGTAATACTGTTAAGACTGTCCAATACTGGGGCAGCCCAGATGGTTCAGCAGTTTAGCGCTGCCTTCAGCCCAGGGTGTGATCCTGGAGACCTGGGATCGAATCCCACATGGGGCTCCCTGCATGGAGCCTGCTTCTCCCTCTGCCTGTGTCTCTGCCTCTTTCTCTCTCTCTCTCTGTCTCTCATGAATAAATAAATATCTTTAAGAAAAAGTGTCCAATACTAATTTCATATAATTTTTTAAAAGATTTTCTTATTTGTTTATTCATGAGAGACAGAGAGAGAGAAAGAGGCAGAGACACAGGCAGAGGGAGAAGCAGGCTCCATGCAGGGAGCCCCATGTGGGATTCGATCCCAGGTCTCCAGGATCACACCCTGGGCTGAAGGCAGCGCTAGACTGCTGAGCCACCAGGCTGAATACATCTTATAGGCTTTAATTCAAATAACCTACTTCTAACTATTGAAGAGGAAATAACAAACTCCTTACTAGGCTTCAAGCTCCTCAAAGGCAATGGTTTTGTGTTATTCATAGCCCCAGAGCCTCATGCTTGCAGTACTGGATGTGATTTTAGAGGTCAACTAGTTCTAATCCAACCACCTTGAATGACTAGGTAATACAACCTATCACAGTTGCATTTGGTTTTTTTCATCTCTGACTGCTGTCCCATCTCACACATGATAATTTCAAATGAAGCAAACTCCAGTCTGAGTCTTTGGCAAGTAGACTAATTGAACTGACCTAAGAGCCTTTGTTGTATCCATCTGGGATCAGAAGCAAGGTGGCAAGATCAGCTCGCAGTAGTGTCCCTCTCTTCTCGCGCCCTCCCCTCCCCACCGCCACCTCCCACACCAATGTGCCCAATTCCTCACAGCTGGCTTGCTTGAAAAGAAATGAACTGGCATGACCCTCACAGGGTTCTTCTCAAGCCTAGGCTCTAGAAAAACACTGACTGGTGCTATTAAAATGCACAAAGTTACCGCACTGACACTCAGATTACTTACAGGGATGAAAAATGCAGACACATCACCATCCACAAGACTAAGAACTGGCCCCGCCAGAACCGACCAGAGACCAGTATTCTCAGTCCTGGCCAGGGGGCCACGCAGGGACCTCAGAAGCAGGGTGTTTTGTCCAAAGGGGCACCAGAGCCCAAAGTCAGGAGACTGAGATTTCCTCCTAGCTCTGGGGCTTCTCTTCATCTGAAAACCCTTAGAAGCTAGCAGAGAAAAACTCTCCGTGTGGTTCTAGACCACACGGACAGGCCCTACAATAGGGTTAGAAAAATTAGCTTGGCCCCTTTCAGCTTCCTTTGGTCCATCTCTTAGCTTTCCACCAAGACGGTCAAAACTCTGCCTTCCAAAGAAGGTGGTGGCTCAGGGCATAACACTTTGGCTGGTATCACAAGAGTCCCAGGGCAATGCTTCGCTGCTTCCTCAGCATATGCCAGTGCCCATTTTACAGGGGGGATTTATGATCCTCCTCTCAGGAGAGCGAGCCAAAGTTTTATAATATTCATTAAAAATCAGCACCACATGTAATAATATGGAATACTGCCGGTACACAAGGGGGCCAAGTTATAGGTGTTCAGGGAAACGCAGCAGAATTTCTTGGCCTTGGCAGGGGTAAAGTTGCAGGCACCAGCACTGCACTAACACAACCTTCTTTTATTGCAAATGTTCGTTCAGGCTAAGTCCTAATTACTTTCTGTAAAATCCTCGCCACCACCAAGCTTTCTTCTGCCGGGGCAGCCACACACCATCGACGGCCCGAAGCAGCAACACCCAGGCAGCCTCCAGGGTCAGAGGCAGGGGAGAGGCTGGAACACAGCAGGGGTTGGGGCTGGGGCCCAGAGCCAGGCTCTTCCTTTACACTTCGCAATTGCTCTCGCCCCTTCTCGAACAAGTCGTGGGGGCCTACAGGCTCGCTCAGGAGGCCCCGGGGGTGAAGCATTCAAACGTCAGCGCCGCGGGTGGGTCGGAAGCTGCTCTTCCTTGCCCCGCCCCCGCTCCCGAGGGGGCCCGGTGGGCTCGGTGGGGGCCCGCGGAGCATCTTTTCCCGCCCCTCCTGGGAAACGCCGGACGACCCAGGAACCCCAGGTCTCGGTTCCTCTGCCCGCGCTAGGGCCCCGGGCTCTGCAGCCCTCCCCACGTGCCACACCAGCCCTCTCCACTGCCACCCCTACCGCCAGCAGCGCCCCCCCACCCTCGCCTTTCGGGGGGCCCTGGCGAGTCCCGAGCAAGGCCGGCCCCAGCCAGGCGCTCAGCCCCGCCGGGAGCCGGGGGTCGTCCCCGGCGCGCGGCTGCACAAAGCGGGGAGCGCAGCGGCGGCCGAGGCGCGCCCCCTCCCGCGAGCCGGCGGAGCGCGCGCCCCCGCCCCCGCCCCCGCCCCCGCCCCAGCCCCCGGAGCGCCATTCGCGGAGCGGCTTACGCTAGTCGCCGGGCGTACCGCGCCCCAGCGGCCGGGGAGGTGCGCTGCCCGGCTCCCGTAAAGTTATTGTGAATGGGGAGCGGGTGACGTCAGCGCCGAATGTCAACAATGTAGCGATTGAGAGTGTGGGCGTTCCGGGGAGAGCGCGAGCCGCGCGGCGCGGAGCAAACAGCGCCGAGCCGCCCCGCCGCCGCCGCCGCCGCCGCCGCCGCCGCCGAGCAGCCGCCGGAGCAGCCGCAGCAGCAGCAGCAGCAGCAGCAGCGACCGTGCACGCCCGGGCTGCGGCCGCAGCAGCGCTAACGTGAGCGCCCGCCGCCGCCCTCGCCACCCCGCCTGCCCACTCCCGCGGCCGCCCGGCCTCCCCTCGACCCTTCCCTCCCCTCCCCCTCCCCGGCACGCTCGGGGGCTGGGAACCAGCTGCCATGTGATGCGCGTCCTCTCGGTGAGCTTTCGGTGACCCCCGAACCGCCCACCGCGCCGGCTCCCTCGGGGCGGGGGGGCGCCGCCGGCTGGGAAGACGCTGGGAAGAGGAGGCGGAGAAGGACGCAAAGTTCTCGGGCGAGGTGAGTCCCGGGCCCCGGCGCGGGGCGGGGCGGGGCGGGGCGGCGGGGGCAAGTTTGCGGGGGGCGCGGGGGCGCGGAGCCGGCGGGGAGAGCGCGCGGGAAGGGGAGTCGCGGCCGCCGGCGCGCAGCCGCCCGCCGAGCGCGCCCGGCCCGTTTTTATGGCATTTTCTAGGAACGGGAAGGGGGTGGGAGCCGCGCCGCGCCGCGCCGCGCCGAATGTGCGCTCTCGCCGGGCTGTTTACGGCGGGCGAGGCGGCATTGTATTTTGCTCGCGTCGACGGGTGTTTTGGAACAGCAGGGGGAGGAGGAGCAGAGGGTAAGAAGTCAGGCGTGGGGAGGGCGGGCTGGGGGAGGCGCGCGTCCGCGCGAGCCGGAGCAGCTGTCAGACCCACGGCCTTGCCCCCGGCCCGGCCCCGGCCCCCGGCCCGCGGTCCCGGAGCCCGGAGCCCGGCCCGGCGGCCTCCTCCCTGCCCGCGGCGTCCGCGCCCGCGGCTGCTCTGCAGGGACTGCGGCCGCCGCGCCTTCGCGCCCAGCTGTCAGGCGCCGCCGTTGGGCACCGGGACCTCCGCGACCCGCGCGGCTTCCAAGCCCAAGTTTAGGGTCCCGGGGAGAGGCAAGCCGGGGGGGCGCTGGGTGGGACTCCCCGCCGCCTCCAGCCTGGGGGCTCGCCCGTCGGGCCGGGAACCCCTGCACCTCCCCCCCGCCCCAGAGCGTGCATGAAATCGGAGTGCAACGCGCACACACCCTCTTCTTCGTCCCCGCACCTCGGTCTGCAAGCTCCACCTAGAGCAGGAGTTTACCCCGGAGACGCCTCCCCGCCTCCCCTCGCCGGGGCTCCCCGTGATGGCCCCGTAGCCCTCGGCCCTCGGTGCGGCCGGAGAGGGCGGCGGGCGGCGCTCACGGGCTACCCCGGCCGCCCGCGAGAGGGGACTCGAGTGAGCATCTGGTCCCCCGCGGGCTGGCGGAGGGTTTGCAGGACCTCGAGCCGTGGGAGGAGGCGGGCCGAGCGTCTGCCTGCGAAAGGGCCGCGCCCCCTGGGCTTCGGGGGTTGGGGACGCTTGGGGTATCCCCAGCACCCTCTGGCGTGTAGGCGAGTTTGACAACTTGGGGGGAAGTTCCGGTGTAGACGCTGCCCGATGGTTTTGTCTGTGGCCGGAGAAGGCGCGCCTCGCAAGCTCTTGCGCCGGGTCCCCGCGGTCGCTGCGAGCCGTGGCCCCGAGAAAGGGGAGGGACGAGGGCGCCCCACCCCCACCCCACCCCACCCCCACCCCGTGCTGAGCCGCAGACGCCCCGCGGTCCTCGCGTGTCACCTTCACCGTCTGGTGCTGCAGAGGCGCTCGGTGTGCACCTCTCATCTGTTGAGCCGCTTTCACTCCACAAGGGCAATTACTTTAGAATAAAAATCCTTTTCTGCCTAGTGGGAACCTTGGCGGAGATGATGCCTAATGAGATATTTTTGCTTTTGTCTGTTTAAGAGTAAAATCAGAGATGTGAACTCTGATAACGGTTTGCTCAGATCATTAAAATGTAGCGTGTAGGAAAGGCGTGTCGGGCTGCGAAGCCCTGGCCGACATGAAGGGCGCTGAGCGTGAAAGGCTGCCACTCTTTTTTGGGGGGGAGAGGGCTATTTTGGTGAGGCAGCGGGCGTCTTGCTTCAGATGTGAGATTTGCCCCACCCTGGTTCCCTGGCAGCTCCCGAGTAAATGGCATTTTTCATTCTTGCAGGTAGTAATAAACGTGAGTCAAAATGACATCTTGTTAGAATTAGTCTTTAGTCTGTAAGAGGGATTGCTAAATTACAGTGTTGCGCTCAAACTGCTCCAGTGAAAGGTCTGTCAGCGTTTCCATTATAGATTCCGTTTTTCAGGAGTTTATAATTTCACCGCAAAACTTGTGGTGGCTGAGAGGTTTTTTCCCTTCCAGGGTTCTGGTTCAGAAAATACATCGATTGCCCAATTCTGTCCTATTTGCTGTTCCCGAAACTTGGAATGCCATTGGGAAGTGTGTGTGTGTGTGTGTGTGTGTGTGTGTCTGTGTGTCTGTGTCTGTGTGTGTGTGTGTGGGGGGCTCCCCCAAAATGGAATATGCCACCATGGAATAAAGTACTTTTGTTAGAACACACTTTATTTATGCAGAGCAGTATTTTCATTTTTGGATTTTGGAAGGGTTTAGGCTTGACATTTGGTAATCTTAAGTGTGTTAATTCCTCTGGTATCTGTCGATTCTGCAGGTGGATTGAAATGTCAGTTCGTTCTGTATATGCCAGGATTAGAGGGAAAAAGCATTCTCCTCATAGGTGTGTTTCTGAACTCTTAGCTAAATGATAAATACCCTTGTTGGTTACTTTTCTGCTCTTTGTAGGTTGCATGGCAGGATCTGCCATAGAGAAGAAGGGCAAAGGCAGACCCGGAGGGAGGGAAGCCGAACAACCCACTTCTCCCCCCCCCACCCCAATTCACTTTTCAGTATCACTAATGCCTGGGAGGAAACCATTTATTCTCTTTCTGTTGAATCATGCCTTTGACTCAGTGTCTTCAGGCAAGTCCCTCACAGTCGCTCACCTCTGGCTGCTGTGTGAGGGGCTTAATTATTTGCAAACTGCCTTGAAATCCCTGGATGAAAGGCACTGCATAAGTGCAAAGTATTGTTATTCAGATATGGAATTTAATGATCCATTACAGTTCATCAGGAAATGCACTTTGCAGTGATGGTAGGAAACGTTTCCACCTGATAGAGGGTAATAATAACTGCTTAAAAGTAGGTTCAGATTACAGATGAGACAATTAACTCTAGCCATGTGCTCTTCAATTTGTTGCAATTCATTTTGTGATCAAAGTGAGTCGCAGAGAGCCAGATGGTCAGGTTCATGTTCAAATCTCTCCTAGGCCAGCCCTTCACTTCTGGGCCCGCTGTCTGCACAGCCGCCGGGACTTATTCATTAGTGCTTGTGAGCTGTTCCTCAGAATGTATGATCGGGGCTCCTGTGATGCCAACAAAAGGGCTCAGGCCAATCTATATTGTTGGGAGCAGTTTAATTTTACTTGGATTAACTCACGCTTAGTGTCTCTGGTTTGGATCCAGCCTTAACAAGGGAGGAGAGAGATCCTAGAGGCTCTCTAGCTCAGCTGTGTGGGGCTTTCACTCCCCTACCTTTTGTACCTCAGATTTCAGGGGGTATGGTATCTGGCTTGTTGTAAATGCAGGCTTCATTGCTGAATGAATGACGGAATACTTAGAGAAATAAATACCCTTCCTGTTTTGCTGAGGGAGTGTGGTGTGGGACTAGCTTTGTGGGCATGTGCTTGCTCTGTTGCACCCTCCTCCCCTGCTCAGAAGGATCTCACACTTGGTTGAATCTTCTGTTGTTAATCATCTTGAAATCCTGAATAATTCTTGAAGTCAGAGCCCTTCATTTTCATTTTTCACTCTGCTGGTGAGGAGGAGGGCATAGCATAGAGGGGCAGGCACCCGCTACTTTGTCTCAGCTTCTTGTTGTCCCCTGAAGCCAGGTAGGAATGGGAGGGAATGCTGGCTTTGTGTTACCATGTCGTCGGATTTATCCAAGAGAAGCTGGGTATCTGGACTCTTCTGTAGAATCTCTAATTTTAAATATTAGCTTAACATTTTTTGAATGTTGAATAGGAATGTGCACAATAGCTAGAGCTGACCTGCAGGCAGCCTGTCTTCTACCACTGAACTGGCTAAAACATCGTGTTGTTTAATATTTCTGTATCTGGGGACGCCTGGATGGCTCAGCGGTTGAGCGTCTGCCTTTGGCTCGGGTCCTGATCCCAGGATCCCGGATCGAGTCCCGCATTGGGCTCCTTGCAAGGAGCCTGCTTCTCCCTCCACCCATGTCTCTGCCTCTCTCTCTCTTTCTCTCATGAATAAATAAATAAAATCTTTTAAGAAAATATTTCTGTATCTGGCTATTTTCTAAAGGCCTGGCACATAATAGATGATTTATGAGTCTCCACCAAGTAAATGGTTATAGCTTTCCAAAAAGTTGAAAGATGCAAGAAAAACAGAATTTGAAATCAACACTGAGTCCCGCTCAGGAATTGATAACTTTCTTTTTGATAGAGAATGCGACGTGAAAGGCCAAATGCTTAATTAATGCCATGGGCACCATGTAGTCCTCTGCAGGTAAATAACCCATTGCTTTTGAATAACCTGTGCTCTATTTAGTTGTTATTGACCAGACGGGGTAACTTGGTTGTTTAATGCCTGAGGACCTACATGAGAATTTGACATTGGAGAACACCCACTAAAATAATAGCTGTGATTTATTGAACTCTCATTATATGCCAGGAACAGAGTTACCTCCTTTACCCCTTTTATCTCATTGACTCCTCAAAGCAGCCCTGTGAAATAGGCATTGTGCCCACTCTACAGAGGAGGGATTTTCTCATTTTATGTTGCAAAGAATTTCATCTGGATGCATTGTGTGTTTTCTTGACTATCTGAAGGTTATTCCCCATCCTGTCTTACACAGTCCAGCCATGAGTCAATGACCAGGTGTGAGGTGGGGACCATAGTAAACAGAGGACATGGTTCCTGCTCTCACATACAAGGAACAGAGAACAATTCCGGATGTAACGTCTTTGTCAAAATCTGTGTGTATACAACAAGCACTGCATTTGCCTCCCTGTTCCTCTGCTTTTCCTTTTTTTTTTTTTTTTAAGATTTTATTTGTTTATTCATGAGAGACAGAGAGAGAGGGAGGCAGGAAGAGACATAGGCAGAGGGAGAAGCAGGCTCCATGCAGGAAGCCCCATGTGGGACTCGATCCTGGGACCGTGGGATCACACCCTGAGCCGAAGGCAGATGTTCAACCGCTAAGCCACCCAGGCGTCCCTCCTCTGCTTTTCCTAACTGAATGTTAAAGAGGCTCCAGTGACATAGGACCCTACCAGAGGCACTAAAAGATCAGAAGCCAAGGCTGGTTGTAAAAATTTGCATTTGAGGGGAAAAGAAGATAAACTTCTGGCTTAGCTGGAGCCCCATTGGGCAAAGCAGCACTAAGTCCTTGGGAATGACAAAAAAATTGCTCTTGTTTTGTCAGTGGCAGTGACCTAGTTCTGGCCCATCTTTAAATTTTATGTAAATATTTACAAATCGTTCAAGTCCAAACTGAAACCTGCTGTGAACTAAACATTTTGTAAATTCAGAGAGATTGCCCACAACATTTTTTTCTTTTGGTCTAATACATTTCATAGAAAAGTAGTTTTCTTGCCAATTCAGTGTTTTTCCTTTTACTTTTTTGTCTTTTTTTTTTTTTTTTTGTTTCTTGCTAATTTCAAATGTCTACCTAAAACTGAAACCTAATCTTACCATCAGCATGCTGCTCAGCTTCCCTAAAGCTGGAAGTATCCTCAGAAATCACTACTCTGTCCTTTTCAAGGACCATTTCTTTTTTAAAGAATATGGAAATTGAACCTTGTCCTCCTAGTGGCACTACTTCACAGGAGGCAGGAATTTTGCCTTTGTTTTTCCTTGAGCTATTTTTTTCCAAAATAATAAATCTCCCCAATCTGAAAGCATTTCACGTACTCGTTCATTCTAGTCATTGGAATTACAGCCAAAATGTCTCTCAGTCTTCCCCCAGTGACTTCATAATCATCATTTCTTCAGCATATTCCCCTGGTTAACTTCTCTTTTGTTCTTAGCCTGATAGTCAATTGTCCTTTGGTTCTGAGATATGTCATTTCCCCTCCCTGACCTTTTTGTTCATCTCCCAAAGGCTGTAGGATGCACTGCTGATATCCCTAAGAGCTGGCGCTTGGTTGCTAGCTCCCTCCTATCTTTGTGTCAGTTTTGTCTTCCCCTTCCCAAGCATTTAAATATCCAATGTCCAGCACTCCCATTCTTCTCCTAATTGTTTTCCTTTGTCCCCGAGTCTACAGCTAGTGTATGAGAAACTCCAGGTTCGTTTCAGAAGAAATCTTTTTGAGTGTCCAGGTCCTCTGTCAATTCTAGTCTTGCACTTACCCTTCTCTTCTTTCTCTCCTGTCATTTTCCACAGATGCTTCAGGAGTTCCCTCAGGACTCTGCATGAGTGTCACTCAGAAGGCTTATTAGATTGTGACTTTGGAGTTTAAAGTTGGGAGAGCCCGGAGTGGTTATCCCCATTCTATAAGTAGGAAAGCAAGGTGAAGGTGGGTACTTAGCAAGTCTCCTTGGTATCCCGGGAGTCACACATGATTGGCAGTTTTTATTTTCTTCCCATTCTGTATTTTCTTGATCAACAAAACCACTTGGATGCAACTAAACAGGCCAAGAGTTCATGGTGTTAGGTGATCAGAGTGCTTATGGGGAGCAAATGCACTCCTGGTTCCCTGTTCTAGTGAAGAATGGCGTTAAATAGGGGAGATGACAGGGCATCTGGGAGGCTCAGTAGGTTAAGCATCCAACTCTTGATTTCCTTCAGGTCATGATCTCAAGGTGGTGAGGTCAGCCAGCATCAGGCTCCTTGCTCAGCAGGGAGCCAGCTTGAGATTCATTCCCTCTCCTTCTGCCCCTTCCCTGTGTGTGTGGTGTGTGTGTGTGTGCACGCGCATGCACATGCACATGCTTTCTCTCTTTCTAAAATAAATAAATCTTAAAAAAGTAGGAGAGATGACATTAATTAGGTAGTGACAGATCACCCACTACATGTTCTGTGAAGGAAAGGTATTCCATGCAGCAGAGGGTGTAATTGGGGGATTTCACCAGATTAGGAAGTTGGGGTAGCCCTCCCTGAGGAATTATGGAGTGAAATGCCATCGGGGCCAAGCTGAAATTTCGGGCTTGCTGTTTCCTCATAGCCTCCTAATCCTATTAATTCACTACTATCTTTGGCCCTTTGGAGTATTGCATAAACCATGATATAACCCTTGGGGCCATTTTGGCAAATAATGGTTCCTGTATACAGAGTCCAGAATTGATTTATTTACTTGTGTCTTTAGAACCTGATAAAAACAGAATTGTTAATTGCCAAGAATGTGGTTTGTTTTCATACTTGGAAAAAAATTCAAGGTGGCATTTTTATTTTGAACATACTTTGAGTCATTCTTTTTTTTTTTTTTTTAAAGATTTTATTTATTTATTCACGAGAGACACAGAGAGAGAGGCAGAGACACAGGCAGAGGGAGAAGCAGGCTCCATGATGCGGGGAACCCAATGTAGGGGACTGGATCCTGGGACCCCAGGATCACGCCCTGAGCCAAAGGCAGACACTCAACTGGTGAGCCACCCAGGTGTCACTTTGGGTCATTCTGACATTAAAATGATTAGAAGTTACTCAGACATCCCTCTCAGTTGGCTGGTATGTGTGTGACCTAGGCAGGGGTCTTTAGTGAAAATGTGAGGCCAGCTTCTGTGTGAAACCCCTGCTTATTAGCTCAGAGCAAGTTTCCAGCCTCCGTAGACCAAGAAGGATTATTTAGACTATTCTTAGTACAATTTAGGAGTTTTGACAGTATCTATTTATTTATTTTAATTTAAAGCATTTTAAAAAATATTTGTTTTAGAGAAAGTGTGTACAAGTGGGGGGAGAGGCAGAGGCAGAGGGAGAGAGAGAATACATAAGCAAACTCCCTGCTGAGCGCAAAGCCCAACTTGGGTCTTGATCTGAGATCTCTTGAGATCATGACCTGAGCCAAAACCAAGAATTGGTGCCTCCATAGACTGACTGAGCCACGCAGGTGCCCCAACAATATCTTTTTAAAACATATTACTGTACTATATGCTAAAATTCTTTTTCTTTGATGATAGCTAACCTATGTTGGGAACTTCCTATTTGTGTTACTCGTATTAACTCATTAAATCCTTTTAACAATCCAGAGCTAGGTGTGATCATTAGAAGCTGAGGTACAGATGTCACCCAGCTAATGAGAGGTAGAGCTGGTATTGGAAAGAAACTAGGTGTCTGAGGCTAGAGCCTGTTCTCTTAACCACCTATGCTATTTTGCCCCCTCCCGCTCTCCCCTACTTTTCTTTTTTGCTCTCTAGCAAAAGTTCTCAGAAGTGGAAGTATAGGCCAACTCACTCTGAAATATTGGATTATTTTGTTGATGCCTATTTGAAAGATAAAATAGAAAAATAATGTGTCAGGGAACTTCAGTGAATGTTAGTTTTATGTTTCATATGATTCACTTTCTAATAATTTCATTCCTCAGGTCTAATGGTCCATTTGGGGATCAGAGAGCACAAGTGGTGATCTAAAGACAAGAGAAGAACTAGACAAAGAACATGAATCCCATGGCTCTGTCCCCAGGATTTTCTTACAGTTTAAACTTCTGCCTTTTGTTAAGTGATGACTTTGTTTTTAGCTTTTTTCTTTCTTTCTTTCTTTCTTTCTTTCTTTCTTTCTTTCTTTCTTTCTTTCTTTCTTTTCTTTCTCTCTCTTTCTCCTTTTCCTTCCTTCCTTCCTTCCTTCCTTCCTTCCTTCCTTCCTTCCTTCCTTCCTTCCTTCCTTCTTCCTTTCTTCTTGGTATAGGAAAGGTGAAAGAAACCATTTCTATAATAGGTTTCTTTCTACCCAGGTGGAAGAATTTCATCTAGAACCAAATCCGTTAGAGCTCCTAATTAGAAATATTAGCTACTAGTAGCAGATAAAAGCAGGTAACCTTTGCTCTCATTCTAGTCAATTTCAGGAAGAGATTATCTTGCCAGATTAGCATGTTGCAACTCTCAACTGGGGATTTGAATGGTTTTAAAGGACTCAGCTAGGCAGTTGGTTTGGCAGTGACCTGATCACCCCGGTTTAGCAGGGTCACTGTTGAGAATGCTGACTCAGCTCTGCCCTGGGATGGTCATCCAACTTGTCTTCCTTAGTCAAGAGGCATCATTCTTGGGAGCCGCTGGAACATCAAGCATACATTTGAAGCTCAATTTGGAAAATGATCTAGCGTATGAATGTATTGTGCTTATTTTTCAGTATTTAGTTCAAATTTTGGAGATGGCTAAGTGAGGAGATGCTTAGTGTGTCACTGTTGGAGGTTTTAAGTGATTAAAAAAATCAAGCAGATGAGTGCATAAAGATTTCTATGCAAACAATGATGAGCTTAAATTAAAGCTGCTGATTTCGTGTGAGAATTACTTGCATTGATTTGTAGAATATCTATATGGGTTCAAGATTCCATATTATGCAAATGAATGAGCCCTGAAGAGTCAAACTGTGAAAAAAAATGAAATTAACTATAAAGATATTATTACCCATTCAGCAAGTGGAAAATGCAGACATACTTAGAGTTAACCCTTACTTTTCATATATCTCCTTGGGAAGATCAGTGTCAGGAATGATGATCCTTTCTGCAGTTGTAAAGCCAGGCAAGGTTTGCTGTCAGTTCTTCCACAGTCCTCTTTGCAACCTTCTGACTCCATCCTATGCTGCTTTGCAGCCACCAGTACCCTTAACTAGTCTTCTTGTTCCCTTTCAGAACTAACTTCAGAAAGGGATTTTATGAAACCAGTTTTACTATGGTATAAATAATAGCATACCTGGGACCATTACTTCTTTCTGAAGCATCAGCATATTAATAGGAGACAAAGCCAAAGAAGTGAAATTCTGTAGATGGAAATGGTTAAGATTTCACATGCTTGTAAGCTGGTTATGGGAGGACATCTCTGAGTGGAGAGAGGGCTGTTTATAAGTCAACCCTCGATAGAGAATATAGATAAGCAGATTAGAGGATAAAAACCACTGTAATATTAAAACTATAAAGGACCAATGATTTTTAATGTTATAATACATTTGTCAGGGACACCTGGGTTGCTGACTCAGTGGTTGAGTGTGATCCCAGGATCCGGGATCAAGTCCCACATCAGACTCCCTGCGAGGAACCTGCTTCTACCTCTGTGTCTCTGCCCCTCTTTGTGTCTCGAATGAATGAATGAATGAATAAATAAATACATTTGTCAGTGAACATCACCTTCCTCCTGCCAAATACTAGATCTGATTACATAAACCTGTGTAACAAGATGGTGTGTTATTTGACATTTAAACAGAGCTTCAGGGGAAAGCCACTTGGTTTATAATTAGGAATGTTTGTCATTCAGTAGCAGTTAACCCAAAATACTCCATTATCCCTAAATGTTGCATTTTAGGAGGCAAAAAAAGCAATGGACCCCACTCAGCTGCCTCCTGACCTTACTTTATTACTAAGAATTGAGTTGATACATTTAAAAACTGTCCTATGCTACTAGCAGGGTAATGACATCTGGATGTTTGGAGAAGTTGATTGACTAATGAAACCATGCTTATTTTAGGTAGACATGTTGCTTGCTAAATACTCAGTCATGGAGTTGCACTGCCTTGCCTGGTACCCCTCCCCCAAGGTAACCTCCTCCAGCAACCATGCTATGTTGAGTTGATGGCGCCATCTAGTGCCAATCTATGGAACTGTCCTGCTGGACTTGTTCTTCCTTTGCTGGGCGAAGAGTACCCCTCTCTGGGAGTACACTGCACTGTGGGGGACCTTTCTCTAATTCCTACCTTTCCTCTGTCTTCAGAGTTTAGTTATACCCCAATGCCTTCTTTTCTCCATAACTCCATTTCCTTCTCTTCCTCATTCACTAGTATCCCCTTTTTGTAGCCTTTCTTCCATTTTCTCTTCCAACTCTTGTTCATGAAGAAAAAAAAAATCGGTGCTCACAACTGATAAAGATTTTTCTAAAGATACGTTATGCCAAAGTAAGAGAATGCCTTGCATTTTAAAGTGAAATTAATCATTTAAACCATGTTAAAAGAACCAAAGTGAAACGAAAGACAAAGTCCAAAAATCTTATTTAGAAAGACTATCCCCTTATCATCCTCTTATTAGATGCTTCCTCAAAAGTAGTCAATCAAGAAGGTGGTTGGTTTGTTTTTAATTGGTTTTGGAACTATTGTTACAGTATTACTTTCTCTTTCTAAATTGCAAATTTAACCTCTCACTCGTATTTTTACATTCAAGACAGTTCCATGGACTATTCTGGAACACTATCTCACTGGCATGACATTGTCTCTATGGAAAAATGTGTTCCAAGTTCCAGACCACCAGGTTTCCTGTAGATTTTTGGGTCTTGTATTAAATGAGAGAAGAGAGATGAAAGACGTGTAGGACAAACCTGAGATGTAATTACCCTACAACGTTTGTGGGATCTGAATTAGCGTACAGGTTTAAGTCTCCCACATCAAACAGTAGATTTTAAATTTCCACTTATGTTAAGCATCTTGATATTGTGGGTTTGAAAGTAAGTCCCCTCTGAAAAACAGGAACTGTGCTTGTCTGTTACCAGTTTTTTGTGGTCAATATGGCAACTATTTTGATTTTTCAGAAGGGAGGAAAAGCAGTTAAATCCAGTTAAAATTAAAACCAGTTAAAATTAACTGGCTTGTGAGATTTGAATGCAGCTGTTCCACACATCACAACACCGACAGTGAGTTGTTTGTTTATTACCACTATTAATTATTATTAGTCGCTACTTTTTGAGCAGTGGCATATAGATTATTTATATTTTTGGTGTAACCTTGGAAAATAGAACTGCAAGGGTAGAGAGGTTCCTGTTTGCTAATTTGCATGTACCTTGTTTTGATTTTTGCTGGGTAGGTGTGTGCACCTTATGTATGCAAGAGTAATTTAGCATGTCAGCAGTTTCCTACCAGAAGCGCTTGCTGACTCATGCAGCTGTTGCGGCACTCAGCTGGCCGCACTGTAAACTGCCCACAGTACCAGTGCTGTCCTTGGAGAGCGGCTGGCAGGCTATTTTCAGATCTGTAGTCATTGCTGAGCTGGGTTCCCTTCTTCCAACAGCCAATCATATCCTTTGCATCGTAGGGTAGGCTGTTGGGCATATTCCTACCTTTGTAGAGGCTGCCTAAGAATCATGGCATTTCTGGGTGTCCCTCAGGAGAATGGCTTTTTTCCCCTTCATTTTAGTTTTCTGGGATTCTTTAAGGGAAGAAGGGTAAGGGGATGATATTAAGGGAAAAGATAGATGCTATTATTTTTTTCCCTCGCGCTAGAAAGAACTTTCATAAACCTTTAACATAGGTTTACTTAGTGTAAATGAAACCTGTCCTATTTCTCCCACCGTGAGGAGTGTTGTGCCTTCAGGGGGGAGGTAAGAGAGTGGGTGCTCAGTGGCTGGCCTGACACGGTTTTGTGTGGTTCAACCCCTCAAGTGATGACAGAGTTTGTTTATATCCGTTGCATGTTATTAAGGATATATATACACAAAACAACCTGACCTCAGGTCATTTTAAATCTGGCATATATTTTCAGAGATGGTTTCACTGTTTGTTTTTGGAGTTCAGTTCTGCTTATTTTCATCAGAAAGTGTGAAATGTTACTTTTTTGAGGTTTCTAAATAAACTTCCTTTTGCAGATACAAGTCGATCAGATCAACCTAAACCATCTTGAGAAGGATGAGTAACTTGAGATCAGGTGGGGAAGGAAAGCTTTGCACATCCTTGAGGAGTTCTCCTTTTTTTTTTTTTTTTTTTTTTTTTAGCTTCAGTAAGCATTGTGAAGCAGCTTTGACCAGTAATAAAGAAAAAACCAAGCCACAGTGACTGTGTGTAACATGATGTTGATGGAAGTTCTTGGTTTCCGCCGATACAAATGACTCATCAGTATCAATAGAATTGTGACTTCTAATAATAACACAGTGCAAGACCTTCACAACATGTGGTTTTAGCCCTAGCTGTTAGTGAAAGGTTGGAAAATATTAGTTTGAGCATTTTTTTTTCTGATCTCATGATTTCACCCAAGTATAAAGTTGTTTTTTGTAGGTGTGATGATCACTCTCTTGTTTTTTCATCTTAGTGTTTTTAGTTTCATTATGACCACATAGCCAAAGTCAGATCATTTCATCGTTTAGAAATCTGTGTAGTAAGCATCTCCTGTCAGGGCTGTGTTTTGAGGGAAATGTGGCTGAAAAGCAAATCCTCCCTGAACAGAGAAAGGAAAAAACTGGTACCCACTACACTCCACGGAGCTGCTTGCCTCCTACACAGCGTCTACTATGGAGGGCTGTGGTATTGCTGACTAGCCCTGTTGCTGCGTGAGTCATCGTCAAAGGATTCCAAGAGGAAGGTTAACAGAAAATGCGAGTCAGAGGAAAGAGCAGAGTGCAGTAGGGGCACTTATCACAGGAGGAAGGGCCTTGCCTCCCTTCCCTGGTCAAGGGGCTGCCCGGAAGACCCTGAACATCATGGGGAGGGCCAGGGCGTGTTTACATGGTGCCGCCTATTTACTTGCGTCTGTCCATGTGAGCATTCTTGTTTTCCTGTTTAGTTTTGGTTTGTTTTGCCTGTAGTTTGGCCAGACCATCCAGGATCATTATCTTAGCTGTGTACCACAGCGGTCTTACCCAAGAGCCTTTCCTTTTTGCCTGTTGTAAGACAAGCAACTGAATTTGTAGAATTTCTAGTTTTTTTTTTTTCTTTCCAAACATCATCTTTAGAAAGGTTCTGTCGTTTGTTTCCTAGTGATTTTTGCCATGTTAGCTTTGTTGCGGGAAATAAACGCTTAGAGGAAGCACAAAATCAGAATTTTATTAGTTCTAATTTTGTGTCAGTCTTGCCTTTTTTATATTACGTTGTAGACAGATTTTTTTTTTTCTGGTCTCCCGCCATTTTACCCATATTTTGGGATTTTAACACTAGTACCTCCCTGTTACACGCTTTTATCCTTGTGTCTTGATACTCTGTGGAGTTTCCTTTTGGGCCCCTTTTACTTTCCCTCTTTTGGCACATATTTGCATTTCTTTCTGTGAGCACTCTCTTCTTCTTGCTTGTTCTCTGAGATTCCTCCTGCTTGCTTGCTCACACCCCTTTTTCACATCGTTCTTGTACAGACCTGGGCACGCACATACACATGCATGCCTAATTACCTATTTCCATGTACACCCATGTGTGCATACATGCACCTACACGATGCTCCTCTCTGACCCTGGTCTCTTGCTCGTGGAGACCCCCACAGTGGCCTCAGCTGCTGCTACTGTTGCCATCCTTGCCAGCAGCCTGTTTCTGGAAGAGGTTATTCAGGTGGGAAGGAAATCAGAAGGAGAGTCGGAACTGACTTCCTACCTGCTACTGAGAATGCATCCTGGGAAGGAGGCCACATTTTGAGAAACCAGGAAAAGGCCCAAGGGAGGCCCCAGCTTCAGAAGCCAGGCTGGAGGGATCCCTGGGTGGCTCAGTGGTTGAGCGTCTGCCTTTGGCTCAGGTCATGATCCTGGGGTCCTGGGATCGAGTCCCACATTGGGCTCCCCACAGAGAGCCTGCTTCTCCCTCTGCCTATGTCTCTGTGCCTCTCTCCGCGTGTCTCTCATGAATAAATCTTAAAAAAAAAGAAGCCAGGCTGCAGATGCCAGGCTCAGGGAAGTGGGCAAAGGAAGATGAGAGGTTGAGATGGTTCTGTCACCCAGCCTTAAATTTGAGAATCCCCATGGTGTCAGAAATGCATCTAGATGGGGTGGGGTAGCTGAGAGAAATAGGGGGAGGAAGAGGCCCAGAACCCAGAGTGTGAAAGAGAACTGGAATCTTTGAATGGCGTTCTGGCTGTCAATATGCTTGTACAGCCTGCCTGCTCTGTGGGAACAGGCAGGAAAATCCATGGGACACACAGTAAGGAGTAGCTCTATCACATTAGCCTCAGGCTCTCTCCCACGCCTTAAGGGAGACCTTCCCTGACACCTCATGGAGTGCAGGGACCGCCTTCCTTCTCAGGTGTCCCACTCCTTTCCTTTCCTTCTTTTTCTCCAAAGATTTTTATCACCTGACATCCTATATGTGTTGCTTGCTTGTTTATTGTCTTCCTTGTGACATAAGCCATAAGCTCAGGAGTTAGTGTTTCCTCTGGTCGCTGAGGTACTGCCAGTACCTGGGAAAGTGTCTGGCACTCAGGATGCTCAGTGAATATGTATTTATTGAATGAATGAATGAATGAATGAATGAACTCACTGACTTTCCCTCTTTAAAAATCACCTACGACTTCTTGCTGCCCACAGAGGTCTGAACTCCATGACAGAAGATTTGGAGCTTCTCATAACCTATTCCTGCCCTCCCATTTCAGATGTCTTTTTAATTTTTATTATTATTTTTTTTTACCAGTGTTAACTTCATTTTGACTTCAGTTAAATGCTTCTTGAACCAATTCATGTTTTTATTTTGTACAATTTCCTAATGTATGAATCACATATGTTGATGTAAGTTTTTAAAATTTATCCTAAAATTACTTCTTAGACAAATCAGTACTTATGAGAATTAACTGTTTGTGGATAACTCTGTTAGGCACAGAATATGGTATGTGGGATACAATATCAGTATAAAGTATGGTCCCTGTTTATAGGAAAATTGTTTTATCTTGGAAATGACACATATAAACATGAAGCATTTGGAGTACAGTGCATGGTAGTATGTGATGAAGGACAAGAATGAGTAATAGAGATAAATATGGTAGGAGTTGGGAGAAAAGAGTCCGCAAGGATTGGAGGGTGGGGAAACTTAAAAAGGAGGAGTTGGATCTGTATATGTCCTTAAAAGATTTGGGGATTTACTGAAGTGGTCTTTAATTCCCTACTTGATACCTTCACAATTTTATAGATGTCAGGTCAGCTTTATTGTTCATATTGTCCATATCGATATTCCTTTCTTGACCATTGTTAAGATGTAATGAATGGGGTTGCCTGGTGTGTGGGGGGGCTCAGTGAGTTAAGCATCTGAGTCTTGGTTTCACCTCAGGTCATGGTCACCTGGGTTGTGAGATCAAGCCCCATGTCAGGCTCTGAGCTCAGTGGGGACTCTGCTTGAAGATTCTCTCCCTCTGTCCCTCGCCCACTCACATACATGCATGCTCTCTCTCTGAAATAGCTCAATAAATCTTTTTTTAAAAATGGAATGAGTGGAGGGATATGAAGGATTCTAAGTGCAAACATGCAAAATTCTCCTATAATAGTACAAAAAGTTTAAAATGTATGGAGTCCTTCCCTTTCATTGTTTGAGAAAAATGTACATAGAACTTCTGTCACTAAAACATGAACACAAACCTTTTGGGAAAGGTGAGAATAGAATCCCGAGCCTACCTTGTCCTGCAGACACATTGAAGCAACAGCTACATTATGCAGCTAACTCTGAAAACAACTTGAAGATTGGCAGAACATATATTCCACAACTAACTGTAGAGAGGAGGCCACATCAAAAAGGGTAGGAGGGGTAGAAATGCGGTTAGGAACCAAACCCTTGGCACAACTCACTGCAAACAGGAGGGATGACATAAGCAAGGGGGTTCAGACTCCACACTGGCCCTGAGGACCCACACTGGGCAGATAAATCCCCATAATATCTGGGCTCAAAAATCAGGAGGCTTAAATCTGGGAGAACCAAAAGGTGATAGGAAACAGAGTTCTTGCCTTTCAAGAGCCAGCACATTAAATAACTTAGTCTGAGACATAGCACAGCAGTGGCAGTTTGAAAGTGCCAGGGATATACCTGAAGGAGGTTTATTGACTAATCTCAGAATGTGTGCCAGAGGAGTGGGTATCTGCAGGGGATTTCTATGTAAACAAAAATGCTAGCAGGCACCATTTTTCTAGGTCTTCTTCAGCCTAGATAACCAGACACTTGTAGGAGCCAACCAGTTCTGACACTATCCCTCTACCTTGCTAGCACCATGAGCCCCACCCTGGTATTCTCCTGCAGACCTGTCCCACCCAGCCTATCTACTTTAGCAGGGATCCCTCCAAAGTGGCTACTGCTTCATCATGCCTAATAGGCAGCCCTGGCTGGGACTCGTGCTTTTTCAAAGTGATTGCTGCCTTAGGAAGGAGGGAGAAACCCCCACATACCCAAAGGCCCATAGTTCCTGCAGCCAGACTCTTAGCCAGCTGCTCAGAGAGCAAGTCCTGACCTTCAGTGTGCCTGCAGCTGGGGTAGAGAAGCTAACTGCAGACAGGCTGAGTGCCAGTCCTGTCCACCAATGAGCCTATAGCCAAGCCTCTCAACAGTCAGGGAGAAAACCCTGTGCAGTGTACCTACAGTGGACATAGGAAGTCACTGCAGCCAATTAGGCCAAAAGCAGCTCAGCCTTAACAGGAGGGAACATTCAGTCCACGCAGGGGCCACTTTTAGATACCTAGCTCTGGGGTCCAGGGGGTATTGCACTACTGGACATCACAAGACCTCTGTTAGACAAGGCCACTACTTCCAGGACCAGAAGATGTAGCTGACCTACTTAGTACATAGAAACAAATGCAGAGAGTTAGACAAAATGAGACAAAGGAATATGTCTCAAATTTAAAAACAAGACAAAGTCACGGGATATGAGCTAAATGAAACAGAGGTGGAGTTCAAAGTTACTGTCATAAAGATAGTCCCTGGATTGAGAAAAGAGTGGGTGAATTCAGAACTTCAATAAAGAAATAGAAAATACAAAAAAAAAAAAAAAACAGAGCTGAAGAATTCAGAACTTAAATGGGAAATTACTCTAGAGGGAATTAGCAACAGATTAGAGGATGCAGAACAGATCAGCAATCTGGAACAAGGATTATGAAGAGCAACCATGCTGAACAGCAAAAAGAAATAGAAATAATAAAAATGAGAAAAGGTTAAGAGAACTCTGTGACATCATCAAGTGTAATACCATTCACATTACAGGGATTTCAGATGGAGAAGACATAGACAGAGACCAGAAGACCTATTTGAAGTAATAAAAACTGAAGATTTTCCTAATCTGAGGAAGGAAACAGACACTAGGAAGCACAGATATTCCCTAACGAGATGAATTCAAAGAGGTCCACACCAAGACACATAATAATTACAGTGGCTAAAAGTAATGATAAAAAGGGGATCTTAAAAGCAGCAGGAAAAAAGGAAAGTTACATACAAGAGAAACCCTCTAGTGCTCTTGGCTGATTTTTCAACGAAATTTTGCAGGTCGGAAGAGAGTAGCATGATATATTTCAAGTCCTGAAAGGAAAAAACTTACAACCAAGAATACTCTACCAGGGGGATTCCTGGGTGGTGCAGCGGTTTGGCGCCTGCCTTTGGCCCAGGGCGCGATCCTGGAGACCCAGGATCGAATCCCACATCGGGCTCCCGGTGCATGGAGCCTGCTTCTCCCTCTGCCTATGTCTCTGCGCCTCTCTCTCTCTCTCTCTCTCTGACTATCATAAATAAATAAAAATTTAAAAAAAAAAAAAAAAAAAAAAAAGAATACTCTACCAGGGAAGGCTATCATTCAGAATTGAAGGAGAGATAACTAGTTTCCTATACAAACAAAAGTGTTCATCACCACTGAGCCAGTCTGACAAGATATGTTAAAAGGAATTCTTTAAGTTGAAAGAAAAGGCCATAAGTAGCAATAAGAAAATTATGAAAGGAAAGAATTTTAGAGGTGAAAGGAAATATATAGTAATAGTGGTAGATTAATTACTTATAAAGTCAGTATGGAGATTAAACATAAAAGTAGTAAAATGAATTATTTCTACAAAAATTAGGGTATATGCAAATTAAAAAGATATAAAATATGACATGTACATAAAACATGGTGGAGGAGTAAAAATTTAGTGATTTTAGAATGTGTTTGAACTTAAATGATCATCAATTTAATATACACTGCTTTACACATAGGATGTTATATGTGACTCAAATGGTAACTACAAATAAAAAACCTATAATAGGGTGCTGGATGGCTCAGTGGATTAAGTGTCTGCCTTTGGCTCTGGTCATGATCCCAGAGTTCTAGGATCAAATTCCTCATCAGACTTCCTGCTCAGTGAGGAGCCTGCTTCTCCCTCTCCCTCTGCCTCTCCTCCTGGTTGTGCTCTCTCTCCCTCTCTCTGTCAAATAAATAAATAAAATCTTTTTTTAAAAAAAAACCTATAATAGATATAGAAAAAGTAAAGAGAAAGGAATCCAAGCATAATAGTTCCACAAGGGAAGAGAGCAAAAGAAAGAAACAGAAAAGAACTATTGAAACAGTGAACAAAAGTCAAGTACATACCTATCAGTAATGACTTTAAATGTAAATGGACTAAGTGCTCCAATCAGAAGAATGGATGACGATGGATTAAGAAAACAAGACTGAGCTATATGCTACCTACAGTAGACTCACTTCAGACCTAAAGACAGACTGAAAGTTAAAGGGATTAAAAAAGATATTCCATGCAAATAGAAGAAAAAAAAGCCAAGGTAGCGGGGCAGACTGAACAGACTTTAAAACAAAAACTGTAGCAGAAGACAAAGAAAGGCATTACATAATGATAAAGGAATCCATCCAACAAGATGATGTAACAATTGTAGATAACTATGCACCCAACAAAGGAGCACCTAAATACATAAAGCAAATATTAACAAACATAAAGGGAGAAATTGATAGTAATATAATAATAGTAGAGAATTTTAACACCCCAATGGATAATCATCAGCAAACAGTTTATTCAATAAAGAAATGACGGCTTTGAATGACACATTAGATGGACTTAATAGATGTATACAGAACATTCTAGTGCACATTCAGGTGCACTGTAACATTCTCCAAGATAGATCACATGTTAGACCACAAAACAAATCTCAATAAATTTAATAAGACTGAGTTCATATCAAGCATCTTTTCTAACCACAATGGCATGAAACTAGAAATCAATTATAAGGAAAAAATCTGGAAAAAAACACGAATACGGGAGGCTAAACAACATCTACTAAACAACAAATGGGTCAATGAAGAAATCAAAAAGGGAAAAAAAATACATAGAGTCAAGTGAAAATGAAAACACAACAATCCAAAATCTTTGGAGGGCAGCAAAAGCAGTTCTAAGAAGGAAGTTTAAATGATACAAGCCTATTTCAGGAAACAGGAAAAATCTCAGATGAGCAATCTACCTTATAACTATAGGGACTAGAAAAAGAACAAACAGAACCCAAGATTAATAGAAGGAAGGAAATTATAAAGATCAGAGCAGAAATAAATGAAATAGGAACTAAAAAAAGAAAGAAAAGATAAATCAAGAGCTAGTTCTATAAAAGATAAACAAAATTGATAAACTTTTAGCCAAACTCATCAAGAAAAAAAGAGAGAGGAGTCAAATAAGTAAAATCAGAAATGAAGGAGGAAAAATAGCAACTGACACCACAGGAATATGAAGAATTGTGAGAGAATACTAAAAGAAATTTTATGACAACAAATTGGACCACCTAAAAGAAATGGATAAATTCCTAGAAACATACAGTCTTTCAAAATGGAATCAGGAAGAAATAGAAAATATGAACAGACCAATTACTAGTAATAAAACTGAATTGGTATTTTAAAACAAAAAACAAAAGATTCCCAACAAATGAAAGTCCAGAACCGGACAGCTTCACAGGTGAATTCTACCAAACATTTAAAGAAGAGTTCGTGTCTGTTCTTGTCAAACTATCCCAAAAAATAAAAGAGGAAGGAAAACTTACAGATTCATTCTACAAGGCATTACCCTGTTATCAAAGCCAAAAACATGACAAAAAGGGAAAATTACCGGTCTATCCATGATGAACATAGATGCAAAAATCCTCAACAAAATGTTGGCACGTTGAATTCAATAATACTGTAAAAGGATCATTCCCCATGATCAGGTGTCTGGGATGCGAAAGTGGTTAAATATTCACAAATCAGTCAGTATGGTACATCACATTAACAGGAGGAAGACAAAAAACTATAGGACTATCTCAGAAGATGCAGAAAAAGCATTTGATTAAATTCAACATTCATTCATGATAAAATCTCTCAACAAAATAGTCTTGGAGGGAATGTACTTCAACCTGACAAAAACCATAAAAACCATATATGAAAAATCCACAGCTAATAGCAATGGTGAAAAACTAAAAGTATTTTCTCTAAGATCAAGAACAAGACAGTGATATCCACTGTCACCGCTTTTATTCAACCCGGTGCTATAAGTCCTAGCTGCAACAGTCAGGCTAGAAGAAGAAATAAAAGGCATCTAGGTTGGTGAAGAAGAAGTAAAATTGTCATCATTTGCAGATGATATGATACCATATATAGAAAAGACTAAAGACTCCACCAAAAACAAAAAGCCTATTAGAACTAATAAATTCAGTAAAGATACAGGAATAAAAATATACAGAAATCTGTTGTATTTCTATACACTGATAATAAAGTAGCAGAAAGGGAAATTAAGAAAACAATCCAAAAAAAAAAAAAAAAAAGAAAACAATCCCATTACATTGCATCGAAAAAAAAATACATTTAACCAACAAGATGAAAGACATATTCTCTGAAAACTGTAAGACATTGATGAAAGAACTTGAAGACAACACATACAATTGGAAAGAAATGCCATGCTTATCAATTGGAAGAATTAATATTGTTAAAATGTCCATATTACCCAAAGCAATCTACAGATTTAATGAAATCCCTACCAAAATATTAATAACATTTTCCATAGAACTGGAACAATTAATCCTAAAATTCATATGGAACCACAAAAGACCTTGAGTAGCCAATGCAATCTTGAGAAAAAAGAACAAAGTTAGAGGTATCATAATCCCAGATTTCAGGATACACTGCAAAGCTGTAGTAATCAAAACAATATGGTACTGGTACAAAAATGGACACAAAAATCAATGGAACAGGATAGCCCAGAAAGAACCCACACTTACATGATCAATTAATCTATGATAAAGGAGCAAGAATATACAACGTGGGCAAAGATAATCTCTTCAATAAATGGTGTTGGGAATACTGGACAGCTACATGTAAAAAAATGAAACTGGACCACTTTCTTATACGGTGTACAAAAATAAATTAAAAATGGGCTAAAGATCTAAATGTGAGACCTAAAACCATAAAATCCTACTAGACAAAAACATAGGCAATAATCTCTTGGACATCAGCCTTAGCAACACATTATTGGATATATTTCCTCAGGCAAGGGAGACAAAAGCAAAAATAAACTATTGGGACTAAGCTAACGCAAAAAGCTTTTGCACAGCAAATAACACCACCACAAAACCAAAAAAGGCAAACTACTGAATGGCAGGAGATATTTTAAAATGATATATTTGATAAAAGATCACTATCCAAAATATATTAAGAATTTATACAACTCAACACCAAAATGCCCCACAAACAAGCGAATTAAAAAACAGACAAAGATGGAGTGCCTGGCTGTCTCAGTTGGAAGAACATGTGACTCTTGATCTCAGAGTTACGAGTTTGAGCCCCACATGGGATGTAAAGATTACTTAAATAAATAAAAACTTAAAAGGGCACCTGAGTGGCTCAGTTGGTTAAGCGTCTGCCTTCGGCTCAGGTCATGATCTCAGGGTCCTGTGTCAGGCTTCCTGCTCAGCAGGGAGTCTGCTTCTCCCTCTCCCTTTGCCCCTCCTCCCTGCTGGTTCTCTCTCTCTCTCTCTCTCTTTTTCAAATAAATAAATAAAATCTTTAAAAAAATAAAAACTTAAAAAAAAGGCAGAGGATCTGAATAGAGATTTTTCCAAAGAAGATCTATAGATGTCCAACAGACACATGAAAAGATGCTAGACATCACTGATCATCAGGGAAATGCAAATCAAAACCACAATGAGATATCTCCTCATACCAGCAAGAGTGGCTAGTATTAAAAAGATAAGAAATAACAAGTGTTCTCTAGGATATGGAGAAAAAGGAACCTGCTTGCATTGTGCATGAGAATGTATGTAAATTGGTGTAACTACTGTGGAATACAGTGTGAAATTCTCAAAAAATTATAAATAGAAATACCATATGATCCAGTCATTCCACTGCTGGGTATTTACCCAAAGAAAATAAAAACACTAATTCAAAAAGATATATTTACCCCTATGTTTAATGTGGTATTATTTAAAATAGCCAAGATTTGGAAACAACCCAAGTGTCTGTCAGTAGTTGAATGGATAAAGAAGATGTGGTATAGATACACAATGGAATAGTACTCAGCCATAAAGAAGAATGAAATCTTGCCATTTGCAACACATGGGTGGACCTTGAAGGTATTATGCAAAGTGAAATAAATTAGAGAAAGACAGATACCATATAATTTCACTTTCATGTGGAATCTAAAAAGCAAACCAAATGAATAAACAGAAAATCAAACAGACCCTTAAAATATAGGGAACAAACTGGTAGTTGCCAGAGGGGACATGGGTGAGAGGGTGAGTGAAATAGCTGAAGGGCATTAAGAGGTACAAACTTACAGTTAAAAAATAAATAAATTGTGGAGATGAAAAGTGCAACAGAGGGAATGAAGTCAGTGATGTTGTAATGTTCCATTGTGACATATAGTGACTATACTTATCATAGTGTTGATCGAATAATGTACAGAATTGTTGAATTACTATGTATACCTGAAGCTGATATACTGTATGTCAACTATACTGCAACTAAAAAATATGAAGAGTGAAAAAGTAAGTTTAAAGTAGTTGATCATAAATGGCACATATATATGGCACTGGTCCAGCATGTGTAAAGAACATATATGCATCAATAAGAAAAACCCAGATAACCCAATTAAAAAACACTGTACATTTATATACTTAAACAAGCCTTTCACAAAAGAAACTAAATGGTTAGTTTAATAATCAAACACATGCAAATTAAAATGATAATATACCTTACACATTCTTTGGATTGGCAGAAATTTAAAAGTCTGACAATACCATGTGCTGTCAAAGATGTGGGGAGATGTTGTATGTAGCTGGTACGAGTATAATTTGATAACAGTTACATTGGAAAACAGCTTATTACCTAACCAGCTCAACCTGCTAATGATCTAGAACCCAGCAGTGTTGGTCCTACATATACATTTAGGAAAAAACTCTTACTGAAGTGCTTCTAAGAAACACAATGTTGAAAGAAGTATTGTTTATAGAAGCAAAAACTGGAAACAACCCAAGTGCCCATCAACATTGGATTGAATCCACTCGTTTTTGCTGTATATATATTGCACTAGGATACTATTTGGCAGCAAGAAATGAGCTATTAACACTACATAGAGGAGAGGGTTTAGAGGAGCCATCCTTGGTGGTTCAAGTCAAGGGTTGTGCCTGGACTCAAAAGCAGGTGTAGCCACTTAAGATTTTGTGATCTTGGGCAAGTTTCTTAACCTGTACATTGGGGAAAATAATGGTGTCTATCCAATAGGATTGTTAGGAGGATTACATGAGTTAATATTTGTGGCATGCTTAGGAGAATGATTGGCATGTCATAAGTTCTGTGTGTTTGTTAAACAAATAAAAAATGCATGCATCAATATGGATGAGTCTTACAAACATAATGTTGAATAAAATAAGCGAGGCACAGAAGAATACGTACAGTATGATTCCATTTTTGTAAGGTTCAAAAGCATGTTAAACTAAATACATTGTTTAGGGATGCATATATAGATGGTAAAACTATGAAGAAAATTAAGGGAATGATTGTCACAAACCCATCAATATAACCATCACTTCCAGAGGTGATGGAGTAGGCCATGCTGGGGAAGGGCTCATTAGGGCATTCCAAAGCCTGGCAATGTTTTATTTTCCAAATTCAGTAGTGACCCCAAGGATGTTCTTTTTTATAAAAAAATTTTTAAACTGGACATAATTTTTTGTATATGTGTATATGCATATGACATATTAGTAGATTTTTAAAAGAATTCTGTAAGTTATTTTCTTAAAATATTTATTATTTGATCTGTTATTTTAAAACTACCTCAGAGAATGCAAAGCTCTAGCATACACAGGAATAAATGTAAATTCCTATATTCGGGTTAAATTAAAAGAATAAGTTGTTCAAATGCAGAATTTGTACACCTGCTTTCTACCAGTTTCTCTACAAGATTGTGAGCTGCCAGTGCAGTATGTTTTTTTGATTCTAACATGAGATGACATCACCTTAGAACCATGTTAAGAGAGCTGTCCCATTTAGATTGAGCAATGTGGCGGTTCCCCTCAGCTGTTCTTAGTCCTGATTGTCCCATAGAATATATTCCTCATCCCCAGGGACTACTTGGAGGAATATTTGACCGCAGAGAGTGTCCTCTGTAATCAAGATGTTTAGGGCTTCAGAAAGTGGCCACTTCTAATAGTGGCTAAGGAGGTGGGGATGTTTAACATGGGAAAGAGGAGATGGAGGGAGAGAAAGGTTGTCTTCCATTAGGAGAGGAAGCAGACTTTCTCTGTTGCTCTCATTACAAGCCAGATTCCTAAAATGTCTACTGTGGAAGCGAATTTCAGCTTCTGGTTACTGGAGATGCCCAAGCAGAGTCTCTTGGACCTTCCGTAGGTTTCACTAGAGCCTGGCTACCTGACATGTAGTCCCTGGCCAGCAGCAACACCACCACCTGGAACTTGTTAGAATTCAGAATCTCATGCTCACTCCACACCTCCTGAATGAATCACAGTCTGTGTCACATACACATTAAAGGTGAGAGGCACTAGGCTAAATGTTTCTAAGACCCCTCTTCATAATTCTTAATTATGTGATTTTATTTAGTAAACTGCCTATTCAACTAAAAATTACCAGTTTATATGTGACATTATCAATTAAAAATGCCTAACCATAGTTAACAATACTGTATTGTGTGTTTGAACGTTGCTAAGGCAGTAGATCTTAAAAGTTCTCATCACAATGGGAGCCTGGGTAGCTCAGTCGGTTAGGCATCTGACTCTTGATTTTGGCTTGGGTCATGATCTCAGGGGTGTGAGATGGAGCCCCACGTGGAGCCTGCTTGAGATTCTCTCCTTTCCACCCACCTCCCCAGCCCCCGCTCACTCACATACTCTCTCTCTCAAAAACAAAGTTCTCATCACAAGAAAAAACAAATTTGTAACTGTGTGGTGATGAATATTTGTGTGTGTGTGTGTGTGTGTGTGTGTGTGTGTGTGTGTGTGTGTGTGGTGATGGATATTAACTGGACTTACTGTTGTGATTATTTCACAATATATAAAAAAAACCAAGCCAGTATGTTATACACCTGAAATGAATGTTATATGTTGATTACCTCTTAATTTTTAAATGTTTAAAAAAGTAAAATACCTGAGTATTATAACAAGTATTTGTTGCTGAATTAGTTTGAAAAGGATTTGTCAATTTTTCTCCTAAAGCAAAATTTAGGTTGCTTATGTTTTGGGGCAGTTTATAACAGTTAAACCTTAAGTATTTTTTAAATATATAGCATTTGATTTTTGCTTTAAAAATTCTGTTAATTTCTTCAGTTTTTTTCTTATATATTCATTAAGATGTCAAGATTAGGTTAAGGTTTTGAATACTTGAGAGAGACAATTAATAATAAAAACATCTCATAATATATTGATTTTGTACCTATCTTTTGCTTGTACATATTCCATATTTTGACCTTATGGGAACTTTTGAAGTCTGAGTATTTTGTAGTGAATCTCCATAGTACCTCTTATCTTTGAGAATCTAGATCTGAGATCAGGCAAGTAAAATACATTTACCTTTTTTATCTCAAAAGACCATGACTAACTGAAGCTGATCTCTTTTTTTTCCTTAAATATTTTGCTACTTACCCTTTTAACTGCTGAAGTTCAGGTGGAATCCATGATTCATTTCATCTTTTCCCCTTTACGTAATTAGTCATTTATTCTTTTGATGTCCATAGTAAAACTAACACTTCACACGATAGTCATACAATTCCAAAATAAAGAAGTTCTTAAATGACTTACAATCAGATAGAAAGTATGCTGCACTGCATGGCACAAATGAATGGGAAAACATTCTCATGAATACAAGATGTTCTTTAAGGCCATGGAACCATGAGTTATTTGGTTTAAGCACTTATTTCCACATCTATTTTCTTTTGGCATATAGGAGAAGGAAACTGTACTTTGATAGTTGGGTTAGATAATATTTGGTGTATGTATGTTATCTGCATAATGTATGACAAATAGCTTTATAAATTGAGAAAGTACTATAGACATCTTAATAACTTTTGTACATTACAGTTGTGTTTTAATTTTTGTTTACCAGAGTTTCCCTAACTTTTATAGGACTGGCTTTTTTAAAAAATCTAAATTCCACCTTGATGAGATTCTTCAAGTTTTTATTTCTTAATCCATAAATGAATGAGAACAGATGTCACCATGTCTCTGCCGTATTTATAACTAGCTGTGAGGTGTAAGGCTAGACTTTTTTCTTCCAGCTTGCTTGCTTACTTATTTTGTTCATTTATCCATTCATGGTGAATATATATTGAGCACTTCCTCTGTGCAAAGCTCTGGGCTGAGTACTCTGAATAAGAAAGTTCCAATGTCCAAAATTATTTAATTGTAAATTTATTTTTAATAATCATAGCACCTTACTGAACGTTTGATGAGTAGATCACCATTTTAAATATTGAGTAGATATGGATTGATGTTGAACTTAATAGCTTAAAATATAATTGCTTAAAGTATATTCTTCAATTCTTAAGAGCAAGGTTTGAGAAGGCTATTACATATCCCTAGAGGGTTTACCTGATTTTAATCTTATTCAGAATGGTTCAAAATTATATATACTGGGTCTAGACTCTAGCCTATGCTGTCCAATACGGTCGTCACTAGCTACATGGGGCTTTTGAACACTTGAAATGGGGCTAGTCCAAATTAAGAGGTGCTCACTGTGTAAAAATATATGTCAGAGTTCAAGGTGAAGTATACAACAAAGGACAAAATAGCTCTCTAATAATTTCTTATGTCGGTTGAATGATAATATTTTGTATATATAGGATTAAGTAAGAATGTTACTAATTTTACCTGTTTCCTTTTACTTTATCTTTAAGGTAAATTCTAGAAAAATTTTAATTACATATGGGGCTCATATTATATTTCTTTTTGAAAGTACAAGTCTAGACTCCTAAAGGGTAGAGTGATTGAAAGCTTTCAGAGGAAAGAAGATCAGAGCTTAGTAGAGAGTTTTAGAGATGAGATGCCAATTGACAGAATCCACTCACTTTAAGAAGAAATCCCAGGCTGCACCTTTGCCCTACTTTCAGAGATGCCTGCTTTCCTGAACCCAGAAAAAAAAGCATTGGTATAACAGGCATTTATTTAATATCTACAATGTACAGAGAATTGAGGGGGATTAAAATAAATATCACACAGGTCTCTGCCTACTGGGGAGGCAAGATATGAACATGTGACTTGTTAAATCGTGGTGTGAGAGATAAATAGCTATTCAATGCTCTTATCTAAGAACTGTCACAAACGGATGGTAGAGGCACTAAATGGAAAAAGAAGGAAAGGTCACTGTGGCCGAGAAGGGTGTCCTACAGGAATTGTGATTCAACTAGGGGTGATTTAACTGGAGAATGGGTAGGATCCCGATAGGCAGAAGGAATGGGGCATGGCCTGCTAGGAAGGTGGGAGTAGAGTGGGAACAAAAGGGAAAAGATAGAAAAGCACAGGACAGTTAAGAGGTCATTGAAAAGATGAGGTGGGTCGGGGGAGGATTTAGGAGTGTAAGGTGTAAACAGAATACATTTGTCTATCTTTAATCATTAGGAAGTTCTTTAAATAGCAGAATTGGTGATATTAATATTACCAATTACATTTATACTGACATTTGTGTACAAGCTTATAACTTAAAGAATCCTTGGTCAAGTATAATGTAATTTAATATTTAGGCATCAGTAATAAACATTTGTGCATCTTTTTTGCTAAAAAATGCACCGTTGTGTGTCATCTGACATTTGCTGTTCGTTTTATAGAAGCGAAAGCCAGAGAAGCAGAGATTGCATAATTAATAATAAAATCTTGAATTTGAATCCAGGTTTTTAGCTTCATTTTACTATGCTGAGCTACTCCAGTTTTTATATCTGTAGATCTATTTCTTGAGAGAAGAAGCTAGTTTTCTTTTATTTAACTTTAAATTCAATGATACATTGAGAAAAGTGCACATATCACAGACACTCATTATACTGATGAATTTTCAGAATGAACATTAATAGAATCAGTTCCCAGATTAAGACACAGAACATTACCAATACTACCCCCAGAAATCTCTTATGTTCCCTTTTAGTGTCTGCCCCCCCTATAGTGGCCATTACTCTTTTATTTAAAAAAAATTTTTAAAGACTTATTTACTTTAGAGACAGAATGCATACACACGAAGGGGAGGGAGGGAGAGAGGCTCCCTGCTGAGGATGGAGCCTGATTCAGGGCTCGATCTCACGACCCTGAGATCATGACTTGAGCTGAAATCAAGTCAGATGCTTAACTGAGCCACCCAGCCGCCCCATTGCTCTTTTAAAAGTGTAGATTTGCTTTGCCTGCTTTTGAACTTCTTATAAATAAAGTCATATGGCATGTACTATTTCGTGTCTGGCTTCTTTCATTCAATAATAAGTTTGTGAAGTCCATATTGTTACATATAATGGTCAATTTTTGATTCTCAGTGCTGTATAATATTTCATTGTGTGAACATCAACCACTGTTGATTCATTTGTGTGGTTCTCAAGTTATCTGCCATTATGAATAGCCCTGCCATTGAACATTCCAGAGCATATCTGTGGATGAACACACATGTGCACTTCTGTTGGGCATATATGTAAGAGCAGAATTACAAAAGCAGCTTAATTATTAAATTGTCTTGTAGATGAGGCTGAAAATTGGCTTTCTGATACTCTTTTGAAGAGAAGTAAAAACTTTAGGCTTTTAATAACTCAAATATTATATAAAAATAAATATGAAGGCAGCCATTACAAACGGAGCCAAGGTAGAGGAATTTTGCTACCTTAACGTTTTTGGAAGGGGGAGCGAAGAGATAGTAAACTCTTTCATCTAGATAGAGTTTGAAAGGGTTAACATATTGAAATACTGGATGTGTATCACTCAGGTTTCTCTTACAGTTTTACTTTCTTTTCTCCAAAATATATTCTGGCAGATGATAGTAGAAATTTAAGATGAAATTGTTAGTAGGACACCATTATACTAGGATATAACAAAGGATGAATAACTGGCGTTGTATTTACTGGGGGGTGAGGAAATGAAGATGGGGGTAGATGATAGGACATTATATCCCAAAATCCATAATGAAAGCTACAGTTCTCAACATTTTACTGAGCTTTTCTCCACTCCTCTTTCTTTTTTTTTAGAGTAATCTGCTGGCAGACATTTGTATTCTTGCAAAGAGGGCAATTGCAGCTTTACTGGCCTGTTTTTATTCTTTTATTTTTTAAAGATTTTCTTTTTTATTTGAGAGAGAGCGAGAAGGAGAGAAAGCAGGGAGGAGGGGCAGAGGGAGAGGGAGAAGCAGACTCCATTCTGAGCAGGGAGCCCAATGCAGGGTTCTATCCCAGGACCCTGGGATCAGGACCTGAGCCAAAGGCAGATTGTTAACGGACTGAGCGACCAGGTGCCCCTTTACTAACCTGTCTTTAGAAATAATTGCTAGGGCAGACATTTATCCAGAAGTATCCTGTGTGGAGGAAGTGTCATTCTTGGATTTGCCAACATGGAAAACTTCAGCATCTACCTCTGTGGAAAACTTCAGCATCTACCTCTGTGGATTATTAACGATGATTATTTAAAGATGTGTATTTTATATTTAGACTTATAAGAGTTGGTGAACTTCAGCAGACTGGACAGAGAGAGAAATGCTCTGTTTTTTCTGTGCTCTGACTCAGGATGGCCCTAGACAAGTTACATGGGAAATGGAAGCATGGGTAAGTGGGTAAATACTCTTGATAGTTTCTTTGGCCCCAATGAACAAAGAACATTGTTGCAAATTAAACTTACTTTAGAATGGAGAATATGACATGAATTTAGGACATAGCTCTTATAGACTTGAAGTTCTGTGTATGTATTGCAGTGGTGGACATCCTTGCTATTATGTAAATCCCTTTCTTGTGATTGTGATGTCACTGAAGTTGCGATTAGTAGCTTCAAAAACTGGGTGTATTTTGGATTATGGGTATATGTTTAAAAGTGACACTTGTCTTTAATGCCCATTGGCGATTTCTTTAGGATTTACAAGTTATGGGCTAGAATTTTCGCCTATTCCGTTTTTCTTTTCACTTTCCAAATTAAATATAAAATGAGAGCATGGGGGGGAATCAAATTATTTTCAAGTCATATTTGAAGAGCAGGTGTGCTCTCTCATGATTTACAGCACAGGTGCATTTTTAATTTAACTGCTTAAAATGGCAATTAAAAATTATTCAAGTGGAACAAAGCAAAGTTTTAAAAATGACTTGTAAACTGTTGCTCTTATTTTTTTCTGGTTTTCTCTTCACTTGACTTAAATAATATGATTTCTGAAGCAGAGCCCTGTAAGAACACTGCTCCAAACATATGAATTGCTTTCTTTCAGTAAAATCCAGCCCTTCATTTGTAGGACAACGGAGTCACAGGGCTATAGGTCTTCTCTTTGGCCCAATTTTAAGGCAGGGAACAGTCTTCCTTGCTTTTGGACCCAGTGACATAATTCCATTTGTCGTTGAATACTAGGAGGAAGAGAATTACAGCTCTCATAATACCCCCAAGGGAACCCCTACCCTCTATCAGAGGATTTGCTGCTTCAGCCTTTTAAATGCCCTAAATATTTGCTATTAAGATTGTACTTGTGTAGCCAGTTATCAGAGTTGCGTGGGTGTGTTGAGAGGGGTCTCCCCTTAGCTTAGCTTCAGGTCTTGGTGACAATCTAAATAACACAGGTTACTCATCACGAGTTAAAGATTTTCCCCCGTCACATTGATGCTTCTGATATAATTTTATACGTTGGTTGATTATGTGTGCGTACTTTGTGGCTGCCAAGATGCAGCTGGAAAGTGTGTGGGGGTTGTCTGCTTCCTCTGAGGCTGCTACAGGTGGTCAGGTGGGGGCGGCCGTGATAAAGGTACAGCACCCACTTCCGTCAGCTTGTCCTGTGAGTGCTGTAACCCGCTGCCTGAATGCGAGTCGCACTTCAAACCCATCCTCTCCTTGGGACTTCATCTTTCACTGCTTCTCATTTGCCTGCTGAAGGTTTATGACTAAGGTTGTGGTTAAAAATTCCCTTTTTAGGTCTGAAAAATCTTTCAAATTACTTAGTGTTGCAATTTCTTTTTTTTCTTTTGCTGTGGACTTTCTGGATTTTTTAAATGAGTCCTAAAAAAAAAAAATCTCAGTATCACAGAAGAGAGAAAGAAAGGTTAAACGGATAATGTATTCCCTCATTAGAGCAAAAATAAAATCAGTTTATGCTCTTGGCAGATTGAGTATGTTAAAATGCATTTTATGATGGAAGCATTGCCAGTTAGAGCAGATACGGAAAAAAAGTCCATTTCAGGATACTGTCATAGAATCATTAGACTTGGAAGGGGTTCATTTATTTGGCCTGCCATTTACCTACATGTCTTATTTTTTTAAAATATTTATTTATTTATTTATTTATTTATTTATTTATTTATTTATTTATGAGAGAGAGAGAGAGAGAGAGAGAGAGAGAGAGAGAGAGAGAGAGAGAGAAAGAGGCAGAGACACAGGAGGAAGGAGAAGCAGGCTCCATGCCAGGAGCCCGACGTGGAACTCGATCCCGGGACTCCAGGATCGTGCCCTGGGCCAAAGGCAGGCGCCAAACCGCTGGGCCACCCAGGGATCCCTGTACATGTCTTTTTAATTTCTGCATAGCACTGTCCTTGATGCTGGGAGAAATGTGAGTTGCCCTTGAAGGGTGTATAGTCTCAGTGGAAGGGAATGAACATTTATTAATATGCCCAATGAGGTGATAGGAGCTTTACATGATCTTATTCAGTCTTTGAGAAAACCTTATAAGTGAAGTTATAACTTTTTCAGAGAAAGAAGCTGACCATCGGAGACATTAATCACTGACGTAGGGGGACCCATAGTAAAGGGTCAGGCCTCTGGTGCCAACAGCAATGCTCTGTCCAGTGTGTGGGCTGTCTCTCACACTTGGTAATTTAGAGAACAACTTGATTTAGGGGACATCCAATAAGTATCGTAGAATCCAGAGGCAGGAGCAAGATGGTGTAGCTGGGGTAACCAGAGAAGACCCACTGGCTGGGTGGGAGTTAGACCTGAGCCTTGAAAATAGATAGAATTTCTGTAGAATAGCCAGGAGGAGAAAGGGTCACCCACACAGTATAAACTGGATGAGGGCAGGTGTGATAATGAAGAGAGAATGGGTGCACACTCTGGAAGCCAGTGAAGCTAGGAGCCTTCAAAATTTGACAGTAAATGAGCACTTTCTGAGCTAGGCACTATTCCACATTCTTCACATCTTTTAATTAATCCTACCTTTACAGCAGCTCTCTGAGGGGGATGTTATTCTCAACTCTCCTTTTGAGATGAGGAGACCGAGGCTCACAGTCATTAAGTGGTGGCAGTGGGGTTCAAAACCCAGCTGTTGGCGACTCTGCTGTACTTAGCCTTCTTTACTAGAGAGGCAGGTGGTTTTATGTAGTGATGGTGAGGGTTCTTGAAGTGCTGGGGATGGTAATGGGAAGATCAAAATGGTGGCAGCATGTTGGCCAATTTGGAAAGACAAGACACTAGGAAAGAAGAAAAGCAGTTTACTCTGAGATGAACAAGGTCTGGTCAGGGCAAGCGGGTAGCAAGAGACAGAAGTGAGATTTTAAAAATTAACAGGCCTTGGATGATTGGAATTGAAGAAGAGGAAGACTCTAATATTTGGAGCCTGGGTGACCAGGAAGACGATTTTGCTGCTGAAGGAATGAATGAGGTTTAAGACAGAAACTCTTTTGTCCAGGGAATAGCAAAAGGGGAAGAAATGAAGATCTGTGAATGGCTTTAAATACACAGTAGAGGGGCAGCCTGGGTGGCTCAGTGGTTTAGCACCTGCCTTCAGCCCATGGCGTGATCCTGAGACCCAGGATCGAGTCCCACATTGGGCTCCCTGCATCGAGCCTGTTTCTCCCTCTGCCTGTGTCTCTGCCTCTGCCTCTTTCTCTCTCTGTGTCTCTCATGAATAAGTAAATAAAACCTTAAAAAAATAATAAATAAATACACAGTAGAGGCCCCACATGCTAGAAAAATTTTTCGAGGGGCACCTAGGTGGCTCAGTGGTTGAGCGTCTGCCTTTGGCTCAGGATGGAGTCCCGCATCAGGTTCCCCGCAGGGAGTCTGCTTTTCTCTCTGCCCATGTCTTTCTTTGCCTCTCTCTGTGTGTCTCTCATGAGTAAATAAGATCTTAAAAAAAAGAAAAATGATTTGATGGAGAGTTGAAAATAAGGGAGAGGAGTCCAAGGGAAAGGCTAGGGAGTTATCTACAGGGAGAGAATTGATGCCCTGGGGATGGGTGATTTCTCAAAGAGAAACCAATGGGCCTTGAAAAGGGCTCTTAGTCAAGCAGAGGGAGAAGGAGGAGCAGGAAAACATGAAGGAAACAGAAGAAGCAGCTAACCAGGGGAGAGAGAATAATTAAAAGAGAAAATAAAAAGCTGCTGAACGGTGTCAGCTGCTTCAGAGAGGTCAAGAGGAACAAAGAGTGAAAGGGGGGAGGCATAAAATTTCACAAAGGGGAAGACCATCAGTACCCGTACAGTAGGCTTGGTGGAATGGGCAAGTGAAATCCAGCTGGACAAAAGACTTTGGTGTTGCTGAGTTCTGCCTCAGAGGACCTTTTTTAAGCACTAAATTTACAGGTGGTTCCGCACCAAGCAGAGTGGGAGCTTTGTAAATACCACTTGGTTGCCTGATACTGCATTTTGTTTTACTAATCTGTGTGATCTAACACACTTTGCCTTTAGCGCATTAATTCACGTAGCTCCGTTTCTGACTATGGAAGTATTCAGTTGGTCACCACCCACTGAAGACATCATTTTGGGGCTAACTTGATGAGCCCTTGAAGCAGAGCAAGTGAAACAGAGGACCATCAGTTTGGAATCATGCCTTCTAGGTTCACGCAGCAACCCACCACATGCCGCACCCCTCCGGGTGGTGGGCTTAATTTATTTCTAAGGTTCTTTTGAATACACAGATGGCTACAGGGAATCCAAACAGTATGACAGCTCTGCCATCTACCCAGGGCTTCTTTTCATTTTAGAGCCCTTTTGTCACGTAAAGTCCAACTGTTATGAAAATAACCTAAATTTTTTCCTGACTTCTCAGAAATCCTCAGAATCCACCAAAATGTGTCATAGATCTTCCAATGCTGCTCACCCTTTGGTGAGAATCCAGGATTTCCTTATTTCAGCACCACAGCTGTGAATTGTAAAAGCTTTTTATCTGCCACGGTGGTACTCAACAGTTGTTTACGTTTAAGCTGCCAGCTCTGGAAATGCACCTCACTTGAACATTGGTTTGAAAACTTGAGAGAGAAGAAATTTGCATTTACAAACCATCGTATTTTTTATTTTAGCTTTTGGCTAGAAGCCCATTTGGTTCTTTATTCCTCCAGCCAGTTTTTCTTGGTAACTATAACTTGGTGCACTCTGATTTTAAAAAAATATGTCTCTGTCAGGAAAACTGTGAAGCCATGGTTCCTAGCTGATGGGAAGCCCTTTTCCCCTAGCATAGAGTACTGGTAAGTGAAACTTAAAATAGTGTCAGCTCAGGAAAGTCAGACCCCCACCTCCCACCCCCTTGGGCCCCTGGCTTCTCTTTCTTACTACCTGTCTTTTCTCATCTTTAGATGCATCTTGACTCAGAAGTATGAGAGGGAAGAAAAATGAAAGTCAAGTTCACTTTGTTTTTTTATCTACAGCTTTGGCAAAAGATAAAGTGTCTTTGGTTGAACTCTTGTCAGTTGGTTCCTAAAGCTGTGTGGGGTTTCATTTACTCCCCACTTCTCTTTGTCTTCACTTGTAAATGCAATCTAGACTTCACTGTTCCTAATGAGAGAAATAGCTTGAGCCTTTACTTAACATGGTTAGAAATCTGTTCTGATAACCGAAAGGTTTTTTCTTGATTTGTTTGGGATCATGGTATAAGAGTTTGAGTGTATTAACATAGTCCAAAGATGTTTAATGTAATTTAATCTTTTGTTGTTAAAGTTCCTAAATATATTACTTTGCTTTATCATTATGAACATTGACTTTCATTGTTTAAAACTGTGCTTCTCTGTTTCTTTAGAATCATGGACTTGATGATTTTATAAAATACAATAAAAGTGCATTCTTGGAAAAATGAAATTAAAAAGACAAAAACAGTAGCTTGATTAGGTTCTAAATTATTATAGTCAATGGGTATAAAATCACTCTGGCAAAATGGAAATTCTTCTATATATCTACTCCCTGTTTCTGTGCTGGGACTGGGGCTGGTATGCAGATCCCACTGTGAGTTGCACTGTCTGGAGAGAATATAGACCATTCAGGAGGCTAAAGATGAGTCTCTGCTAACTTCAGTACATACCTTTGAAGTAGGTTTTTGTGGAACTGTCACCTTCATATTCTTGCATATATGTTTATCACTCATAAAAGAAAAATTCAGATTAATATCTTGTTTATTTAAACTTTTCTGCTTTTAGGAATATCTCCGGGCAGTACATGATTGTTATAATATTTCAAACAATATAAAGGTGAATATGGAAAACGTTCATTGTCTTTTCCCCCATTTTTCAGAGCGTTTTTTTCTCTATATATGATATACAGAGGAACATACACACACACACACATACACACACATATATATTTTTCCCTCCTATAAAAATGGAATCATAAGCAGTTCCCTGCAACTTAGTTTTTACTTTATATTTTGTCATATTTTTCCTTATCAACAAATATAAATCTAATGCCTCTTTATTTTTAAAGATTAATTTATTTATTTTAGAGGAGGGGGCAGGGGCAGAAGGAGAGGGAATCTCAAGCAGACTCCCTGTTGTTGAGCATGGAGCCTGACACAGGGCTCAACCTCATGACCCTGAGATTACAACCTGCACTGAACCAAGAGTGAGACACTTAACTGTGCCACCCTAGTACCTCTTTTTGATATAAATCTAATGCCTTCTGCAGTTACGGTTGTACCATACTTCATTCATTTGTTCCTCAGTTGATGGGCATTCAGGAGCGTTCGGGGTTTTTATCATTCTTAACGTCACTGCAGTTAGAACTTATGTATGTATATTCTTATGTATTTATTTTGGTATTTGAAGGGTAGATTCCTAAAAGCTGAGTCAAAGATAGTGCTAGGTGACATTCCAAAAAAATTGCATCAGTGCAGATTCCCACCAGCAAAATATAGAGTACCTGGTTGCCTCACTGCAGTAGGTATTAGGAATCTTTGAAAAATTTCCCTCTCTGATGGATGAAGAATGATCTCCAGTTGTTTTAGTTTTAATATCCCTGATAACCAGAGAGATTGCACCTCTTTTCATATGTTTAAGGGCCTGTGGGATCTTTCTGTTTAATTTTGAGGGAACAAACCACAATAGATTTAATTTGTTTAAGTCTTTTAATTACTAGTTTTTCTGTATGTGGTGTACTCAGTGATTGGGGTTTCTGTTTTAGTGGGATAGAGAAGATAGGAAGATGACTACAAGGTTGTAGTGTTGAGTTTGGTTTCTTTTGAGATGGCTTAGTTCTCATTTTCTTTCTCTGACATTTTTTTCTTCAAGATCAACTTACAGGAAATCCGTCTCTATTTGCGTGTAATGTAAAAAGAACCCAGGGTGGGGCATCTTTATGGCTTGACATACTGTATATTATTATTCAACACTGCCTAAGAAACGTGTGTTCATATATGTACTTTTTTTTGTTAAAGTAAATTCACATTACATAAATTTAATCCTCTTAAAGTGTATAGTTTAGTACGAAATCATCACCTCTATTTAGTTGCAAAAGATTTCCATCACCCTAAAGGAAACCCTAGACCCATTAAGGAGTCACTCTCCATTCTCCTCATTCCTCATGCCCTGGAAACCACTAATCTGCTTTTTGCTCCTATGGATTTACCTTTTTTGAATATTTCATATAAGTGGAATCATACGTGACTTTTTGTGTTTGGCTTCTTTCATTTAGCATAATGTTTTTGAGGCTCATCCACACTGTAGCATGTACTAGTACTTTAGTCCTTCAGATGGCTGGATAATATTCCATTGTATGACACAAATACACCACCAATTTGTTTACCCATCCATCAGTTGATAGACAATTTGGGTAGTTTCCACCTTTTAGCTATTGTGAATAATCACACATGTAAATTTATGCTTCAAGTTAGTCATGTGGAGGGAGGTATGAAGTACAAGGACGGCAATGGAGAAGAACCTTCTAGTTGGTCTTCTGGAGCTTTCCTCTCTAGGTGATTGGTTATTTACAGGATGTTTAGAAGGCTGGGTCAGTTTCAGGTCAGATTGGGAATTTATGTTCATTTAGCTTTAAGAGCTGGATTAAATCAGAACACAAAGTCTCACCGCCCCCCATCACCCCAGTGCTCTGGATTTTAAAAGGAACTCACTTTCTATTCAAGGGAAGGATTGCTTATTTTCCCCCTTGAGGATCCTCGTCCTTAGCAGGTGCAGTGACTGGGAGGCAGTATTCAGAGCTATTCCTTCTATGGTGGTTACCTCCATCTCCAGCATCTGGCTTAGAGCCGAGGAATGTGACCACAGGGAGGAATTGTGCCCATGTTTTACTTGGCGTAAGTGGGTTCAGTTCCCAGATCAGCAGTCTTGATCGAGTTATGTACCTCCCCAGTATTCTCCTCTGTAAAATCAGGTTACCGATTCTTACATCATAGGGTTGTAGAAAGAGTGAAGCGGGATAACACCTAAAGAGCACTGTTACATTGCCACATGGTAGTGTTGGATAAGTGTTCATTTCCCCCTCTCAGATTCTTTTGCCCTTTCCTGCCCAGAGCCTATAACATTACCTGCTCCACAGTGCTGTGGTAAGAATAAAATGATGTGATACGCACAGCGAGATTCCTAGCACCATGCCTTCCATGTAAGTAAATACTCAGTATAGATAGACAGAAAGGTATCTTACCTTGCAATTAGTATTTCTCATTTAGAAAACGCCATCTAGTTGATTACTAGTTGATTACTGTGCTGTAAGTGGTGAAGATTTCACCTGAGTATATTGAGTTGTTCTGAAGCTTTATGTTTATTACCATAAACATATCAGGCTAATTAAAAGACAATAACGTTCAGGATAGATAGACTATAGCTAAGATCCTGATGTGTGAGTTAGGAATTTAGCATGATATTAGCACAAATATATTAAAGTTATGCTTATATCACATTGTTGCATCCCAAAGAAAATATGTGGACAGTGTAAAATCTGTCTTTTGGAATCTGACCCAAGATTTTAGGGCAAGTAGGAAGTGATTTTAGAAAAAAAAAAAAGTTGAAGAAGAAGCTCCTTCACCATCTTGCTCTCAACTGTGTAACAAAGCATTCTCAGTGAAGACAAAGAAGATCACTCCAACATGCCTGATGCAAGGAAATGTTTAAAATTTTTTTTGTCATAGGTGCCAGTGTAATTGCAGGAGGAAAATAGTTATGTTTTTACCAGAAATGAAGCATACCTTTAGTTAGTCTTTTGTTTCTCTGACCAAATATACTGACTATAATAGCAACTCTCTTGTGTAAGATTTGCACATAAATATTTGAAAAAGCATTTTAGATTCAGCTACAATTTAGAAAGCCTTCAAGAGTATTTGAGACACTTAAGTATTTAAGTATTTTTTAAATTAACAGGTCTAACATGCAGAATCTACTTGCAAACCCTCATTGATCTCCCAGCGTTTCCCAGGAGTCACTAAGTGCTTGGGAGAAGATAAGCAAACCAGGATCTTACTAGGAAGTAGAGACCAGGAGACCCTGGGTGGCCAACTTTGGAGCCCTTTGGAGGGAAACGCTTGGACTGTGGATGTGGTCATGATGCCTCTCTACCTCCATCCCTGACTCAAATCGCAGCACTTCCAGGGTGTGCAAATTGAATCAATAATATGTCTGTAGAAGACAATCACATGTGTCCTTTGCCAGTCCTTATTACAAGATCCCTCAAGTTTTAGGCTTGTGATGCTAAAAAATCACATTTATAATTTGAAAAGCTGGAACTCATTAAGTAAAGTTATTCTTTTAAAACTTTTTTTCCTTTTCTTTTGAAAAATTCAAACCTAGAGGGAAGTTGACAGAATAATATAAGGAACATTTCCATACCCTAAGTTTGCATTCACCAGTTATTAACATTTATTGTTTTATCTTGTTATGTATAGTTTTATGTATCTGTGTTGGGGAAAGGGGTTCACTTTTTTAGAACCATTTGAAAGTAAGTTCAGACCTCATGACACTGTATCCCTAAAAATTTCAACATCATCTCTGAAATTAAGAACATTTTCCAAGGGGTGCCTGGGTGGCTTAGTCAGTTAAGCGTCCTACTCTTGCTTTTGGCTCTGGTCATGATCCTCGGGGTCATGGGATCAAGCCCTATGTCAGGCTCTGGCCTCAGCATAGACTCTGCTTGTTCCTCTCCTTCTGTTCTTCCCCCTGCTCATGCTTGCTCTCTCTTTCTCTAATTAATAAAGAAAATATTTTTTTTTAAAAAAGTAGAACATTTTCCAGTATAACCACAATACTATTACAAAGTAATTCTTAATTGAAAACTTCAGACAGAGGGCAAAGAGTAAAAAAGACAGAGATTAAACAGTGCTGAGATTAAATTTGAAAAGTGTAAGGAGGAGAAATATAGGAACATAATTAGAAATCCTATTTGTTTGTTAAAGGATACATTTTGTATATACCAATGAACCACCCAAATGATGTAGATTTTCCCCAAATATTTATTTAGTTCAAGTAGTTTCTCCTGGTGCTTGGAAGTCATTGAGTGCTTTGGGTAGGGTTTTAAGTTTTTCAGCCCATAAATGTATTTTTTTAGTATCATCGATCTAAAACCTGAAAGGTCACATCTACCTAGACTTGTGGTTATGAGCAAGTTTTTAAGGGAATTTGCTGGTATCATTGCATTGAGAACATGGGACCTTCAGTTATTTTGGTCAGAAATGTTTATTAATGGGTAGTTGAAGTAATCATGGGAGGGCTTTCCTGACATTTCATTTAGGTTTGAGTAAAAGTGATATATTAGCACCCATTTTGAGGAATAATTTTACTGGCCTGGCCAAATGTTAAGCTTGATGTCATCACATACTTTTTGTAGATTTAGGCCTAAGGAGTCAGCTCCAGGAAAAATGCTACTCTTACAAAGCTGAACAGCAGGGCCTATGTCAAGTGAATGGTATACATAAGCATCACTGATTTGTATATTTTAAACAAAGATATATTTTCTTGATACCATTAGCTCATAGAACATTAAATAAATTAAAAGCTTTCTTTGGACTGTTTCCCTGAAAACATCCATCTCTGGCAGGATTTAATATTTTACAAGAATTGTGTCTGGGGATTTATTTTTCAAATTTTAAAAAAGCTATTTTCACTAAGTTTTGGGATGGGAACCATATTAAGTTGTCTCTCTGAATAAGCACATCATACATCATCATGTCAAGAATGAGGAAAAGTATGTTTCCTTTAACAGCAGTGTATGTCATAGAGATTGTTTGACCTATGATTTTTTATGAAAAGGTCCATTTTCAGTAAACTCTGTTTACCAAGTGTATTGAATGTGATAACTGGCCTCTACTCAGGTTAGAAGGCGATGCATTCCAGACAGTCTGAAATGGTGTATTTTATCTTTCATTTCCTTTTTCCTCTTACTCTTTTAGTATTCAGTGGCCATGGAGATTTCTAATTTTAAATTCTTATTTACATATCAAATTTACAAGCTATGACTTTTAGAATAATTTTTGTGCTGTGTTCTGTGAGCAAATTACAACAGCATTTAATGTAAAATGCATGTGTAGTTTCTTGTGTATCAAAGCCATGCTTTTCCTTTGCCTAGCTAAACCATCTCCTGTTTCCAATTTGTTAGAAAGTTCTGTGCGAAATGTGAACTCTGGTTTACACAGTTACTAAGAATGAATGCATGTCCCTTGGGATAATAGCCCTTGAGCTATCTTTGCGGCTGTCTTATGTAGAGTATTTGAATCTTTCTCCTCTAATGCCAAGTACTCACTTTTCACATGTAAATTGAAGATGTCACTACTTGAACTTGGCCACCAGTGCGTGCCTGTAATGTTGATTGGCATCATAATAGTTTTTGGCCACTCTGAAAATTTTGTTTTTAGGAGACAAATTTTATCAGGCCAAACTCAAGATGGAAGATTAGTTCATCATTCTTTCAGTCAGTAAACATTCATTAAGTGCCTGTTTTGTGTCAGTGCTGTTTGAAAAGGAACAGGATAAAATTGCTACCCCGGAATCATGTGTTGAGTGTCAGGAACAGGTACTGCTAACCTTATAAGAGCCCTTGAATCAGGTACTGCTAACCTTTTAAGAGTCCCCGGGTCTGGGATGGGGTTGAGGAGATCATAAGGGGTCCCACACAAAGGTGAGTTAGTAGAGCCATCACTAAACCAATGAATCCAACACTGATTATTGAAAAATGTATAGAAAATTCCCCTAGAAGGACAAGGGTGATGGAAAGGGCATTCAAGGCAAATGGTATGTACAAAGGAAGCACAAAGTATGTAACACAGTGTGTGAATTGCAGACAGTTTAGCATGACTAGCATTTGGAGACACAGAGCAGTGGAGGAAGATCAGGTTAAAACATAGATGGGAGCCTGATTATGATGGTATAATTACATACCATTCTAGGGAGATTGGCCTTTATCCTATAGGCAGTTCTCATGATCAAATTTGTGCTTTAGAAATGTTGTCTTACCACTCTGCAGAGATGGGACGGAAAGAAAATGGACTTGGTCAGAGGTCAGAGGATCATTCACTCTGTTCCTACAGAAGTTCATGAGAAAAGTGATGGGCCAGTGGTGGGTAGGGATCCAGACCAAGAGATGGTGGTGCTGAGAGCCAGTTAAGGAGTAGAATCCTCAGAACATGGTGACTGACTGAATATAGGTATTGAAATATAGGAAATAATTCTGGGCAGCTCCCAGGTTTCAGGCGTGAGTGACTGCGTGAGTGATGTCATCAGTGAATGAGTGCATAATTAAGTCATGAGAATCATCAGATTAACATGCAAGACAGAGAACAGAGAGAACCAATCAAGTGAGAGAACCAGTGAGAACAGAGAGAAGCCACAGGAAGTGGACATTTAAGGAGGAGGGAAATAAAAAGGAATGATCTTCAGGGAGGAAGAAAACCTAAGCATAGGGTATCCCAGGACACAATTACAAGGGTTTCCAGTGGGAAGGAGTGATGAGGAGTGTTAAACACTTCAGAGAGGTCAAGAAAAGATTCAGAATATGTCAATTTGTAGCTTCATGTAATCCAGTAAAGAGCAGTTGATGAGCAATGAAAAATAAAAAATGAGGCAGTACACTTAAACCTTTCTTGCAGGAAACTTAGATGTGAAGGGAAGGAGAACAAGAAGGTCAAGGAATATATTTTTATCTTAGTTTTTAAGGTTGAAAATCTTGAGTGTGTTTACATAGAAGAGGATAGAAAGACTCTGGAAGAGGCAAAGAAAAGGAGGGTACATATTAGCTGGAACACATGGAGAGATTAGCTTTGGACCAGAGAACAACTTTTCTTGACAGGAGCAAAGGAAAAACAGCAAGGTGCGGATATGCATAAAAAGAAGGCGAGGGAAAGGAATGTAGGACTTGAAAGTTTGAAGAGTGTGGTATCTGTGAATATGAACTGCTCAGATCTGCAGCTGGGAACAGCAGGGCCCAGCTGCTGCTCCTCTGAAACCACCTCTCTATTGGCACTAAGGCCACACTTCGCCCCCTGGTTCCTCCCAGTCACTGACTGAGCACAGTGGGAGCTCCTATTGCAACTTCATTCCTGTGGGATACTAGATTTTTCTAATGGGCCACATTGACTTGAGAAATCCTATTGTTTTGACAAGACCTTTCTTGGAACTGTGTTGCAGTCTGAGACTTCTATCTGTACCTTCTTCCTTCTCTCTCTCTATCCAAGGTATGGACTAAAGAACCTCCTGGATTCTCTTGCTCCATCCCCTAGTAAACCTTTTTGTCTTTCTTTCTTTCTTTCTTTCTTTCTTTCTTTCTTTCTTTCTTTCTTTCTTTCTTTCTTTCTTCTTTCTTTCTTTCTTTCTTTCTTTTTTTTTTTTTTAGAAGATTTTATTTATTTATTCATGAGAGACGCAAAGAGAGGCAGAGACATAGGCAGAGGGAGAAGCAGGCTGCCTGCAAGCAGCTTGATGCGGAACTCAATCCTAGGGCCCTGGGATAACAACCTGAGCCAAAGGCAGCTGCTCAACCACTGAGCCACTCAGGTGCTCCCAAACCTTTTGTATTTCCTTTTTTTTTTTTTTTTTTTTTTTACCTTTTGTATTTCTAATCCTGTCTTGGTGCCTACTTCTCAGTAGATCCAAACTAATGCAAAAACCATGGTCAGAATTTGTGTATTATTAAGGTAATTCTTAGCTGCTGTAAAGATAATCCCTCCACTCTCACTGGTATAAAACAAGAGAAGTTTTTTCCTTATTTGCATAATGTTCAAAATGGGTGTTAGTGAATATTAGGTAGCATTCCTCCTGGTAGTCCTTCAGGAATCCAGATTACTTCTATCTTGTAATTTCTCCATTTTCAACGCATAGCTTCCACAGTTAACTCTGCTTGTTTGTGTTACATCAAGAAAGGATTAAAGAACATGGAGGATCACACACAAGGTTTTTATGCACCGGGCGTGGAAATTAGCATAATCACTTTTGCTCACACTTCAGTGGTAGAACTCAGTCATATTTCACCACAGCTGGGAAATGTGCCATGACCTACTTGTGTGCCAGCAAGAGGAGGATATAAGCTTGGCGAAAGAGCCTCTGTAGGAAATGGGAGGACCAGCTTAGTAGGGGGACCTGGATGTATTAAATCCTACAATTATGTGATTTTTCCCCCTAGCAACCTCAACACAGCTTCACAATGAATGACCTGTGAAAGGGTGGAGATAATCGGTGGTTGGGTTAATTCAGAGTTTGGAGGCTCTACTCTTATTTCAAAATGGAATAGTTTTAAAACGAAGAATAGGGCAAGTTTCCATTGGTAAATGTCTTTTCAGAATTTCCATATGTTTTGGATTGATGTGAGAAAGTCCTAGTCACAACATATGTTACCCTGTGGGTTGCTGGCTTTAGGTACTGCACCTGGACAACCAGCCAGGATTTGCTTCTTCCTTCCTTCACGTTGGACCCTTCTGAAGCTAAGCACTCAGAGAGTATGACTTACAGAGAAAGGAAGATTATGTTTCAGACCCTGTGAAACTACTGATCCTTCAGATGAACCATGTATCTCCCACCCTTTCTCCAACTGGATAAATGAACCCTGCTTTCAGCTAGTAACCTGACCTACCTGCTTTTCTGATAGTATGCAGGACTTGTTGCAGTTTTTGCCTTTGCAAATTATGCTCTTTGTGTTTCCTCTCCTTAAAGTTGACTTTCTTCCCCATCCCGCCTTTCATCCCTTTCATCTTTCGCAGTCAGAATCTTGGACATCCTATCCTCTGTGGCCCAGTTCAAATGACAACTCCTCCGCTGTTTCTTCACATTTACCATGGCTAAACACCTCTTCTTTCCTTGGCTACCTTGGGTGTTGTTTTCACCATTCAGGTGTCACTTGGATGCCTTGTAGATACTTGGCTATGAGTCTTTCACCTACTAGATAGATAGATAGATAGATAGATAGATAGATAGATAGATTTATTTATTTTCAAGATTTTATTTATTTACTCATGAGAGATACACAGAGAGAGAGGCAGAGACACATGCAGAGGGAGGAGCAGGCTCCATGCAGGGAACCCAATGTGGAACTTGATCCCGGGACTCCAGGATCACGCCCTGAGCCGAAGGCCAGTGCTAAACCACTGAGCCACCCAGGGATCCCCCACCTACAACGATTTAAAACTCATTGATGATAGGGTTGAATTTCAGAATGGTTTGATAACTGTCTAGCTGTATTTGAGGGACGAGATGAACTTAGGATTCCCCTACTCTTCCACCATCTTAACTCCTCAGGACTTCTAGTGAATTTCTAGTACCACCTACCTGTAGCACAGTGTCTTGCATAGAGTAAAATTTTAATAAATAATTATTGAATGCAAATGAATAAATTTTGCTGATTTTGGAGAGGCAATAGTAGAAAGATAGTGGGGTTCCATTTGGAAAATCAGTCTTGTGTGGCCACAAATCACATGAGGATTATAAAAGTTAAAAAAAAAAAAAACCACCGAAAACCTCAGATAATGTGTTGGAAGGGAATGATCTATAGTGATTTCCTGTAATTGTAAAACAATCATTGACATACAGTTTATATTATTATGGGGGCTAAAAAAGTGTGTATATTAGGGCTTTGAAGTCTATGAAGGCTGTGCAATCATCAGATGTTGAAAAAGTCCATTGATTGGGAACCCACGATTTTTACAATCTTGAGTTATTTTGGAGCGTTGATGCAGGCAAATTGAGATTTTGGTTGACGATAGGGAGTATATGGTATATTAATACTCAGGAGACTCGTTTTGAGTTTGCAACATTGCAATACCTCCTCAGGCCTTTCAGAATATGTGTAAAATTACTTGTTAAGGGGAAAATAATGAATTGGCAGGAGACCTCTTTATACAGCTAGAATGTTTCACTGTTACTTTTCTATAAATCCCCTAACAGATTGGTTTTTGTTGTTACTGTTTTTTTTTTATTGTTTTTGCTGTCTGTAGTTGTTTATTATAGGATAAAAGTTCAAGAGCAAATATTTCTTAAATATAAGGTACATACTCTAAATATAGAATATAGACCATTCAATATAATATTTCTTTTCTGTTCTAGGTCCTTTTATTTTCTTAAAACCAAACATATTGTCAGTTCAAAGAGGTGGAAAACAATTAATTAAATCTCCTTTCCTTTATTCAGTTTGCAGGGCGTTACACCATTGGGTGGTCCAGGGGCTTATACACATCAGATTATACTATCACTGCTCCCTAAAGCAACAGGTCAGTCTACTTCATTTTATTTTTTACTTTTATTTTTTTTAAGACTTTATTTATTTATTCATGAAAGACACACAGAGGCATAGACAAAGGCAGAGGGAGAAGCAGGCTCCCTGCAAGGAGCTCAATGTGGGATTTGATCCCAGGAACCTGGGATCACACCCTGGGCCAAAAGCAGATGCTCAACCACTAAGCCACCCAGGTGTCCCAGTCCACTTCATTTTATTAGCGTGCTTTAATATATCAGTTTTCTTTAGATTTAGTGAATATTTTCAAGTAATTTTGAGAAGACCTAAGACTCTCAGTTATTTTTTCATGAATAAATTATGCTGTATACTTAATTGAGTCTTTCTATAGGGAGCATCATTTATTTCTATTCACCAACTATTTGCCATGCTCTGCACTAGATATTCAGATTATAGTATGTTGATTGGCTTCTCTGTATTTTTCTAAGGTGTCTTATCTTTCTGATTTTGTTTCTGGCCCTAGAGTTCTTTTACTTAAGCTCTTTTAGCTGGTTGTGATTTGTTGCCAAATCACCTGCATTTGAATTTTTTAGATGATGATGATGATTATTATTATTTTATAGATTTTATTTGTTCTTGAGAAACACACACACATGCACACACAGAGAGAGAGAGATAGAGGCAGAGAGAGAGAGAGGCAGAGACACAGGCAGAGCGAGAAACAGGCTCCATGCAGGGAGCCCGATGTGGGACTCGATCACGGGTCTCCAGGATTACACCCTGGGCTGAAGGCGGCGCTAAACCACTGAGCCACCCGGGCTGCCCTGTATTTGAATTTTTATAAGTGGATGTATGTATTTTGGAAACTTTTTTTGTGTGTGTGAGGATGATAAACAGTAAGGCAAAAAGAAAGATCTATTGCATCACTGTATAGAAAAGGTCTTTTTGGAGTAAGAAGTCTTTGTATATTAAGAACAACTTATGCCATGATAGCTGGTAGAAGACACTTTGGCAGTGACGTTTTTATTTATTTCTATATATACATTGTGTTTGACCAGAGAAGTCCTTTATGATGACAAAGGCTTCTGTGTGGCCGATTTTAGGTCAAATATAAAATATATGGTGTAACTACTCCTGTATTTTCGCTTTCCAATAGATGTGGCCTCATCCATGAGGTGTATTAAAAATACTTTGAAATCCTTACTTCAGAGGCACCTGGGTGGCTCAGTGATTGAGTCTTTGCCTTTGGCTTAAGTCATGATCCTGGGGTCTTGGGATTGAGTCCTGCATCAGGCTCCCCATAGGGAGCCTGCTTCTCCCTCTGCCTATGTCTCTTTCTCTCTCTCTCTCTCTGTTTCTCAGGAATAAATAAATAATCTTAAAAAATAAAAAAAAGAAAGAAATCCTTACTTCAGTGTGGGTAGAAAAGAGCTCCACAAATATGACAAAGAGAATGTGTCAACGTGGCCCTGGACCTATTCTTGGGGCTTGATTTCATGGGGAGTGTGGTACTCCCCCCCCAGTAAGTAGACTCGTAGACCGGGCAAGACCTCATAAACCTTCAAATTCAACACTGTCTAGTACAGACACCTTGTATAAGGGATCCCAATTTCTGGGTAGTAAAGAAGTCTAAGTATTCACTCGGCAGTTCTTCAGTTATTTAGATGAAGACAGAACAGTGACTTCTGTAAGTCTTTTTCCAACCTGGTGATGCTCAGTTCCCTTCAGTAGTCCTCCTAGGATAGTTCCTTCATCATTTGTCTCCCTACTCATCACACTCGCCAGTTTGCAAGAAGGTACCCTAAAATGTAGTGGGCAAAATTCAAAGCTATTCTCTGTGAATAGTTTGATTGGAGCCAAGTATGGTGGAATTTGGATTTCTCTGGCCATTAGAAGAGTCTCTTTCTTAATGCAGCTCAAGAGGGCATTTTGGCAGCCCTGTCACATTGTCTTTGATGAATTAGGAAGCTGCTGGGCTCTGAAGATTGACTGTATAGTACCTTACACTGAATCTTAGTAAACTTGGCCAAATTCATTTTGGTCCATTTTTACCCTTACAAGAATCTTGGAATCCTGTTTCTGTTATCCCTATTACTGTGTTTTATACCAATATGTCTTCTGGGTCTTTCAGTCATTGATGAAAATGAGCTAAATACAGACCTCTCTCTGGGATGATATTCACTTACTTTTGCTTTGATAGAATCTAATTGTTCTATCATCTGCATCTGTGAAAGTTGAATAGGAAAGCCAGAAGAAGGCATGCTGTCTGTCAGCATTGTCTCATAGATTGTAGGAGACCTAAAACTATCAAATGAAACAAACTGGTTTCCACTGGAGCCTGGTTATAACCTTTCCTCTGGGGGCCTGTAGCTGTGAGATGTGGATTACAGATGGGCGGTTGTAAGTCTTGGTTTGCCCAGGTGTATCCCAGTTTGTTCCTCTGTCTGGATTAATTGATAATATCCTCTTTTGCTCATGAAGTGTCCCGTTTAGACAAGAGAGTATGTATTCACCCGAAAGCTCTGCCTTCACTGAGTCTTTTTATTAATGCATGGTATTTTTTAACTGCCTCTCTTTGGTTTACATCAGAGACCTTCTTATGTTCCAAGAAATTTTGTTTATGTCAGGTGATGTTACAAAATCTTCATCAAATGTGACTGGAGGGAGAAAAGCTTCTTTCTTGACATCAAATTATGTCGATCTTTGTATTATTAAATTAAGGATACCTGACAGTCTTAAAACCAGTGTCTCGCCTTAATTTGGACTTTAAAATATAGTGATGTTTATATTTGTCTAGGCTGGTACTTTGAGTTTTGTTACAACATGGTGCAGCTCAGACCGTAGTTGAAAGTTCGATGCCAGGCACAAAGTACTTGAACACAAAGTAGATTCTAAATAAATTATTTACTTTCTTCCCTCCTTTCCCCTTTCTTCCTTCTTTCTGCCTTTTTGAAATCTATGGATTGTACTCTCTCACCTCTGGAGAAAGAGGCCAGGGAATACATCCTATATCACCACTGTCACCTTCCTGTATCAGGATAGATTTGCACCATGTGTCCTCATATCACTCTAAATAACTTCTGTATGTATAGAACAAAACTAACTTTCCATTAAAATTCCAACAATTGTTATGAAGTTTGTTATAATTGTTTTCCCGTGCCTGGGAAAGTCTTTCTTGCATGCTGTGAGATGTATTGTACTAGGGGAAAGTTGCATCTTCATTAGTTACCCATGACTTAGTCCAGGTGTCACCTACTAAGTTAGGAAGAGAGAGGGCCACCTAGCACAAAATACTCTGGTGACACATTTGGTTTTCAAGGGAGAAAAATTCTGAAACTGAAAGGGTTTTCTTTTTTAAAATGACTAGCAAAATAGTGTTAAGACAAGTCAAGCAGGTGCTGGGTATGTGCTAAACTATTTAATGGTTTTCAGAGTACCGAAGGGCTATTTTTAAATGTTTCTATATTATTCTCAGCCAAGCTGCTGGATGAAAAGTACAAAGGGCTAAAAATATTTACAGTTTCAGTAATGTCTGTTTTAAAAGAAACCATCCTGTGTGATTTTTTTTTCCATTTGTAGGAAAAGAATATTATGGCTTAGAGAGAAGTGGTCGAAAGCAGTTTGTTCAGTGCTTAGGCTTTTAGGAAAAACAACTATCAAAAGAGCAGTAAGTTGGGTTACAAATCATCAAGATTTTCAAAGCCAAATCAAGAATGAGAACAGGTGATTGCAATTACTTCTACTATTACTGTACTGTTATTACATATTCATACTATGAAGTGTAGTTCCAATTGAAAACAGTATTGCTTTTCAACATTTTTGAATGGATTTAGGAGACAAGTTGCTGGTATCAGATTGCTTGGGTTTATAGCTCAGCTCCATCCCATGGACATTTGATATTGGATATGTTGCTTAACTGCTCTGGGCCTCAGTGAACTCTTCTGTAAAATAGAGATAATAATAGTGCTGCCTCCGTAGATTTTTGTGAAGATTTAATGAGTTCTGTTCAGAGTACAACCCAGTACATGATAAGTACTCAGTAAATATTGGCTATGTTCATTTTTGTCCTTTTACTATTTTTAGTTTTTTATTTTTATTTTTTTATTCGAAAGAGAGAGAGAGAGAGAGAGAGGCAGAGACACAGGTAGAGGGAGAAGCAAGCTCCACGCAAGAAGCCTGACATGGGACTCAATCCCATGTCTCCAGGATCATGCATTGGGCTGAAGGCGGCACTAAATCTCTGAGCCACCTGGGCTACCCTAGTCTTTTAATTGTAAAAAAAACACATAAAATTTAATTGTAGAAAACACATAAAATTTATCCTCTTAACCATTTTTAAGTGTATAGTTTAATGGTGGTAACTCTATGTATGATGATGTGTAACAGTTCTCTCGAATGTTTTCATCTTGCAAAACTGAAATGTTTATTTTTATTTTTTAAAAAGATACATTTATTTATTTGAGAGAGAGTGCAGGTTGGGGTGGGGAAGGGGCAGAGGGAGAGGGAGAAAGAGAATCTTAAGCAGGCTCTACATTCAGCATGGAGCCCTACATGGGGCTCGATCTCACAAATCTGAGATCATGACCTGAGCTGAAACCAAGAGTCAGATGCCCATCTAGCTGAGTCACCCAGGTGCCCCTAAAATGGTTATTATTTTTTAAAAGCTGATTTTTCTTCATAGTTAATTCTACTCTAAACTTCTATCCTGATGATGTAGTCCTAACGTGAGAAAGCACACCATCAGGGTAGGAGTTTACACTGCCCTCTTCACTGCTGTACCATGACTGCTGAGAGCCATGCCTGGCCCATAGCAGGGGCTCCATTAATGTTTGTTGGATGGATGGTTGGATGGAGAACCGTTAGACTTCATTTAACATAGTAGAGGTGTTTTTGAAAAAATATTTTTTAAACAGTAGATCCATTTTTAAGTGATCTTAAATATGCATAGAAAACCGACTCTTCATAAGGTGAAGCAATTTTTAAAACAAATAACTATTTATAACTATTATAAAAATTCTGATTTTGGCAGGTTCAACTTTTCTTAAACTGGGAAAAATAGTATACTTAGTGTAGACATAGTGAAATGAAAAAGGATATGTTAAATGATTTGTCTAGACTTTGAACAGGATTTACTCTACATTTTCAGCATTTTTATTCTCTTTCAGATCTGGCCACCAGACCTACTTTTTCCTTAGGCATATGTGAGTCATCTTGTTCTTTCATTTAGAAGTCAAAGGTTCGGGTCTAGATCAGTATTTACCAAAATTGGTAGAACACTACCTTTCCACTGAGAGTAAGCATCACCTTTTTTTTTTTTTTTTTGGGTCTCTTAAAAGAAGGTCAGCTGAACATCATCTAGAAATGGCCCAAACTCTGTGGGTGGGGAGAAAGGAAGGAAGAACCTGTCTCTCACTTAAAAACCTACCACCTTTGAAATAAATTATAGTCTTGCTCTGTGGAGTTTTCATTTAAATGATCTATTCTGTTGGAAAAATGTAAATTTTTGATAAGGTTTTATTTGCTTCTGGATGAAATACTTTTTATTGTTCAACCTTAGATTTTATTTTTATGACATACTAAATGTTCCAGTGAACATTCTCTTTCATGCTTAAGTATTACCATTTTTGGAGTAGGCACAAAGTGTGGCTTACACAGAGGCCCACTTCCTTCTCTCAGGCAGTGGGGGGCCCTGCATTGCCATGACTTTGCAGTCCTGGGAGGAAGATGTAGGAGACCATGTCGCCTGTCCAGAGGTTTAGTGGCCTCATTCCAACACAGCACCTGGCTATAACCAAAAGCAAGAGTGCATCTTTTCTTTCAGCTGATATTTGGCAAGCCTTCACTCTGTTCCCATGGCAGAGATAGTCGCCCCATCTTCCAAAACGTAGCATCTTGAGTCATTTCCATGATGATTCTGGCCCATCATTTGACAAGTGATAAAGAAAAATGATCTTGGGGTTCCTGGGTGGCTCAGGTGGTTGAGCATCTGCCTTTGGCTCAAGTTGGGACCTCCAGGTCCTAGATCCAGCCCCACGTTGGGCTCCTAACTCAACAGGGAGTCTGCTTCTCCCTCTCCCTCTGCCTTTCCCACTGCTTGTACACACACACACACACACACTCTCTCTCTCTCTCTCAATCTCTCTCTCACAAATGAATAAATTAAAAAAATCTTAAAAAAAAAAAAAGAAAAATGATCTTACCTAGTCCCTCCTCCCCACTCTGCCACAAGCAGAGTTTACCTCTGAATCAGACCGTAAATCTTCTGAAAGGTCTCTGTTTTTTCTGAGCTTTAATATTTTTGTATTCCTCTGATAGCAGGAAAGTGTGTAAAATTTTCCCAGTTTTTTGAGCTCCTTTTTGATTCCATACCTAGGGAGGAACAAAAACCAAGTAAAAGTAAAAGGCAGTTTCATGGTCTGGACCCTGAGGACAATAAGAGTGAGGGAGTCAGCTCACACCACCCCTCATCTGCCCTTCCATGGCTTCCTATCATAGAGAGAATATAGCCTCCTCCTTGGAGCCTACTGGGTTCTGCTGACCCAGCCCCAGCCCCAGCCCGGCTCATCAGCCACTCTGACCAGAGGGCAGGCTTTTTCTGGTGCTACTGCTTTTGCCTGAAATGCTCTCCCTAACGCTTTTCATTTTGCTAATTCTAGTTCCTCCTTGAGTCTTACTTTATATCATCGCTTCCTCAGAAGCTTTTCCACCCTTAATGAGCACCCCCTCCTTGTTCAGACTTTCCCATCTCCTTTCTTTCCTAGCCCTTATTAGAATTTTAATTACATGGTTATCTCTGACTTTGTTTATTTAATTGTTTTCTCTCTCATTTGATGGTAAGCTCCATCAGGATCATGGCTGTTTTGTCTGCTCTTTGTAATACCAACTTTAGCTCCTTTTGACTAAAGTATAAGGTAGGTGATGGTGAATAGGAAGATATCAGACAGAAAAAGTAGGTAGAGGCTATATTTTAGAGAATTTTGAAACTTCTTGAATTTCAGAAAAGGCTGATTTTAATTACCTGAATGCAACAATACTCATATTGCCGTCCAACAGCCCTTAATAAATTAGTGTTTGCCTAAATACATTGCATGCCTGATGCACCTAACAGTCCTCCCTTGATGAGAATTAAAAGTTACAGGCTTTTAAACAGTGTCCGTGTTCTTGTCATAATAGATTGCAGGCCAATAATTTATTCACGGTCTTTAGTCTATCAAAAAGTAAAACTAGTAGAAACATTTTTATAGAAACCTAATATTTGAAGCCTTCTCACATCTGTAATATCAGAAACTTGACTCTTAATAGGTATCCTAAATTGGCAAATATGCTGCTTATGTGTATTTTAAGGAAACTTCCACAGAACTTTAATGTTAGCTTTCCTTTGAATACTTTCACATGCTGTACCTAACAATTTCAGTGTGAATTTTCATTTTCCTGATCAAATTCTATTTAACTGCCACTTTGGTGTTCAAGCAGAAGTAGCCTGTTTTATGGAGTATCTGTGTGCCTGGAAAGTTCATTATGAAATACCTTAAAAATCAGATTGTACTGTGATATACTTGATTATCTTTTACTTAAAATAATCTTTCAGTGAATCCATTTATATCATCTAGTTCATCTTTTATAAATATGAATTTTAAGTACCCATTTTTCTTGAATTGTAGAGTAACCCTGAAAACAATAAACTAAATAAATGATTTTTATTCAGTCTTTTTTTTTTTTTTTAAGAAAATGTGTTCCTTTGTTTCAGGTGAACATGTTAGTTGATATACTGCACTGCATCAGACAGCCAATAGGGAGGGATTGGGGGAGGCAGAGGAAATTTGACACTAACAGAACTGATTTTTTTCTTTTGTGTGAAAACTTGTTGAAATCTGTCCTAAAGAATTCTGAGCAGAGATTGAAGGATGAACCTGAGGTTTCCAGATTACCTGGAAGAAATTGTTTTCAATGGATGGCAGTAATAGTAAAAGTGGGGCAGTTATATTTACAAGTAGATGTTTCATTATAACTTAGAAATTGATCATCTCCACTGTACATATTATTACATATAAAAGTACAGCAATTTACTCTGCTTGATATCTATTCTGTGACAATTGTTTAAAGGGCAAAAGGATACAGTAGAGGCAGAGAAAAACAATAAAGCTGAAACCCAGAGTTCATGTACATTTATGATTAATTGTAATTTAGTGGTTCCTGGCACTCACCATTCTAGATGGAGTAAAGGATCCTCTGTTCCTTCTGTTCCAACAATAATCACTCAGACTCAACCTACCAATTCATCACTCCAATTTGACTTATGTCACTTCTTCCCACATCTCTTCCCTTGATGGCTTCTTTAGCTGTCATCCGTTCCACCTCTCTGTGCCCCGTTACTCTGTCACTGCCAGCCTCCTGTCATGGAATGAGAATCTGGGCCTGGAGGCCCTTGAAACAGATTCCTGGAGAGCGAGACTAGAGATTTTTCTCAATTCTATTTCACCTCCTAAAAAAATTTTTTTTAAGCTCCACTACACCCATTGTGGGGCCAGAACTCATGACCCCAGGACCAAGAGTTGCATGCTCTACTGACTGAGCCATCCAGGCAACCCTAAAAAACTGTTTTAATCCAAATACTAAAGATTTTTAAAATTTGTAGTTCTCTTATTTCAAATTTAAATTATTTCTCGTCACCTTGTAGCTGGTCTGAAGTTCATCTGTGTAAGAATGGAACTAACTAAACTAGCAAATGATGTAAGTGAAGATAGGAAGGATATACTTCCCTAACTTAAGAGGACAAATTACTTTCATCCAGTTCAGAAATGTCCACTTATCTTTAAAAGTGAATTATATTGTAAGAAGGAGTTTGCAATGCTTAAATAATTGTTTTTAGTAGTTTATTTTTTTTTTAAATCACTGAAATCTATTGTTAAAGCAAAACTTAGACAGTAGTCCCCCCCGCTTGTCCATGGTTTTGCTTTCCACAATTTCAGATACCCAGAAGCAGGTGATCCTCCTGATATATCCTATCATCACAAGGTCAGGGGTAGCCTGACACTACATTGCAATGCTTATTTTGTCCTTCACCTCACTTCATCTCTTAATGTAGGCATTTTATCATCTCATATCCTCACAAGAAGAAGGGTCTATACAGCACTATGGGATATTTTGAGAGGAGAGAGAGACCACATTCATATAACTCTTATTACAGTATATTGTTGTAGTTATTCTATTTTATTTTTAGTTATTGTTAATCTCTTACTGTACATAATTTATAAATCAGGCTTTATCAGAGATATCATATGTATAGGAAAATACATAGTATTTAGTACTATCTGTGGTTTTGGGCACTCCCCGGGGGTCTTGGAATATATCCCCAGAGGATACTACATTAGGCTTTGTTTATCTTTCATGGTTCTTGCTTGTTTAATTTCAGCAGATTAAGGAACATTACCTGGAGAGTAGGTTCTACTCTCTATGTAGGTTCTATTTCTATAATATTCTACTATCTATGAGAATAGATGAGGGCTCCTACGAGATAGGAATCGCTTCTGTGGAGGAGTCCATGCAGCAGGTGAACATGAGATGTGCCAGACAGTGATCCCTATAGCATCGGCAGGCAGCATTTGTGCCCAAAGCACATATAGAAGTATGTTTTTGTGTATATGCATGCATGTGTATGTATATGTGGGGGGCGCAACTATATACATTCATGGGGACCCTAGAACCATTGATACTACTAGCTTGTCCATGTAGGCAGCAGTTTCTATCCACAGGAATTTTGGACTCAGCCATTATCCGGGGGCTCTGGGTCAGGGCTGCATTTCCTGAGAGGGAGATGGGGCTTGACTTTTTTGATCTTCACTTTCTGATTCTGTAAAGTGGAAGCAGTATTATTAATTTCCTCATGGAGTTATTTTGAAAGCTAACTGAAAAGATATATGTGAAGATCTTAGAATAGCATTTGGTGCATAGTAAGTATTTAGAAAATGTTAATTTTTACACAAAAGTAATAAAAGTGCCTTTTATTCTATTTATACGAAAGTAATAAAACTCTTTTTAAATGTCTTATAACTGATTCAGTTATTCAGTCATTTTAGTTATTTCAATTCAATGACATTTTACTACATTTTAGGTAGAGGTGTTTTTTTGTTTCATTTTTTTGTGGGGGATGGGATACTGTTTCAGTAGTCAATATTTATGACAAAGAAAACTATTTAAATGCTGAGAAAATGCTTTTGGGGAACCAATCTTTATCTTTGCTAAATTCATGGAATTCCCCAGTGGTGCCAAACTTTAAAGGGATGCAGTAATTACTCTGCAATATTAGGGCAGGTATAGAAATAAGAGATGAACATTATGTAAAGACCATAATACTAGTTAGAAAATGTCTCCAATGAAAAGATAATGTTTTCTTTTGTTAACAGGAAAAAATCTGTATGATCTGAAACCAAAAAAACAAAAACAACAGCTCAACCATCCAAATGGTTTCTGCCATCTTGATCATTATACGTTTTCTCCAAAGCCTGAACTGCAGTTTATTATGGTTTCATTGAAAATGACACCAGCACAAATTGGTTTAAAAGTATAATGGTAGGGATCCCTGGGTGGCGCAGCGGTTTGGCGCCTGCCTTTGGCCCAGGGCACGATCCTGGAGACCCAGGATCGAATCCCACATCGGGCTCCCGGGGCATGGAGCCTGCTTCTCCCTCTGCCTATGTCTCTGCCTCTCTCTTTTTCTCTCTCTGTGACTATCATAAATAAATAAAAATTTAAAAAAAATTTAAAAAAAGTATAATGATATTATTGACATCACAAAAATCATAATTGCCCTCTTAAGAGTTGCATAAGATTTAATAACTATAAGAGATTTTAAAGACAGTCTTCTTGACTAGTTACATGTTTTGAGGCTGTAGAAGTCAAGTTATTTGCCCAAAGTCACTAGCTGGGACTCCTTTATTTTTCAGTCAAATTACCTTAAATGTTTGGTCATACTCTGAAAGTTAACTATCCTTCACTTAGGTCATGGGTAATGTTCTGGGGGTATTTCTTAGTCACATTGTGTAGATAGAATAAGATACACTTTGGTAGAAGGATTTTTAAATATTATCAATAATAAATAGGTAGAGCCACTTAGGGGGAATTTAGCAGTTTCTTACCTAGGCTTACCATACAGTTCAACAATTGCATTTCTGGTTATTTACCTAAATAAGTGGAAAACATGTCCACACAAAAACCTGTGTATGAATGTTTATAGCAACTTTATTCATAATTGCCAAAAACTAAAAGGACACTGGGAAGGGTCCTTCAGTAGATTTTGGATAAGTTGTAGCACATCCATACAATGGGATATTATTCACTAAAATGAAGACATGAAGAGCTAATGAGACATGGGGGAACTTTAAATACATTTTGTTAATGAAAGAAGCCAGCCTGAAAAGGCTACATACTGTATGATTCCAACTACAGGAAAGGCAAAACTATAAAGACAATAAAAAGAGAAGTGCTGCCATAGGCAGGGTGATAGGTGGAGCATCGCGGATTTTCAGGGCAGTGACACTATGCTGTATAGTATTGTAATGGTAGTTAGGTGACATTAGACATTTGTCATCCTGTAGAACTGTATAATATAAAGAGTAAACCCTGATGTAAACTGTGCATTTTAGTTAGAAATAATGTATCAATATTGATATATTAATTATAACAATATACCATACTAATGCAAGATGTTAATAACAGGAAAAACTGACAAGGGGGGAAAACTTTCCGCTTAGTTTTTCTATAAACCTAAAACTGCTCTATGAAATGTAGTCTACTACTAAAAATACCAAGTAAAATTTTTAAAAGTTTATAGTCAGATACAACAGAATAACATCCCAAAACAAAACAAAACAAAACAAAACAAAAATCCTGAATATAACTTCTGTTATATAATCTGCCCCTACCTTGTATCTCTGGTTGTTTTAAAATTTTTTTTCATTTATCTTACATTTTATCTCATCAACCTGTAGCTAGTAAGGGGTGGTTAAATAAAAAGCAAGTTTGGCAATTCTCTGTGGCACACAAACGTTTCAAGCTGTGAGGGTCAGGGAGAGAGCAAGAGAGCTGCCCACCCTGTGAGTGATAGGTTCTCTTCTTCTGCCCACATCCTACTCTCTATTCCTTTCACCCCAGCTCTAGCTTTAGCTGAGTCCCATCTGACTTTTGACGGCAGACAGGAACTGAGGGTGGAGATTGGGCCAGTAACTATTGTGCCTTTAGCATCGTGCTAAATGCTCTATTTTTGCATATCTCTTTGCAGCAATTCCCCTTTTGTAGGTGAGACCACTGGAGGAGAGGAAATCCATACCCATACAGTCTGACTGCACTTGACCACTAGGTGAACTTGAGTGTCTCAACGGACTCCCTGTCCCAACCTGCCCCCAACAACCTTACCTGTGGGATGGGGAAAAGGGGAGCCATTGGAGAGGTTGGTCCCAGTCTAGGTGCCATTTAAATGATAAAAGAGCAAGATTTGATTGGTTTTAGCTGTGATAGGTAAAAGCACCCTATAGACCAGCAGCTGCCATTGAGAAGTATCTTACAGAGAAGAGTGATAGAGTTCAAATGTAATATCTATTTGGCTTTGGAAATAGCATTATATTATCGTAGTGGGAGTTAGCAGATTTAGCTTCTTAATTACGTTTGGCTGGAAGCAATACTAACATTTGGTTGTCTTCTGTAGCCTGCAAATGTTTGTGATGCAAAAGATAGGGACTTCGTTCCTGGCAGAGTAAAGCTAATGTCGTAGTTAACGTTCACTCCAACTAATCCACACAGCAGATAATCTACATGCTGAGGATTAATAGTTTTGTGTAGACCATGGTTTTGGAAGTCAATTTGCTTTCTTATTATAGTGTGGTGATATGTAAGACTTTTGTACTACATATCCTCTTACTTAATTTGTGATTTTTGTAAGGTTTTGTTATAGTGGGCAGTGGGGAAAAACAATTTCTTTTTCTTGTGTTTTTTTTTTCTTACGTGTGTGTGTGTTCTTTTTCTTAATATAAGAATTTGTAAGGCAGACAGTAGCAGAGTATTTAAAAAATTGTAACTAAATGTTGTGGATTTAATCCTACACCAAAGGAAAATATTTTCCAAGTGTTTGAAAAACTCATTGTTACATAAATTATAAATAGAACTCTTACCATTTAAATTAAAAATTTTGGATGCAGTTAGTTTACCTCCTTGAAGCATGAAACATTCTTCATTGATCTTAGAATTACTTTATAATCTACTTCACGTTTTTTTATGAAGGCAAAATAAACCTTTAAAAGGATTAGTGTGTTTTAAACTTTCTAATATTTAATAAAAATTATAGTATTAAAGGGGAACCTGAGTGGCTCGGCCAGTTAGGCATCTGACTGTGGCTTCAGTCATGGTCTCAGGGTCCTGAGATTGAGACCCATGTTGAGCCATGTGTAGGGCTTCACAGTCAGCGGGGGGGAGTCTGCTTCTCCTTCTCCCTCTCCCACCAACCCTGGCTCATGCTTTCTCTCTCTCTCAGATAAATAAGATCTTTAAAAAAACTATAGTATTAAAAAGCATAATATTTTTTCATCTATTCCAAAATGTTTTGAATTAAACTAGCACCTAACTACTACAAATAGAACTTTTTAAGGTTAGGATGTAGTGTGACCTGTAAGATTAATTTTTATGTCTTTATTTTACTTAGAAAGTTTGAAATAGGGATCCCTGGGTGGCACAGCGGTTTGGTGCCTGCCTTTGGCCCAGGGCGCGATCCTGGAGACCCGGGATCGAATCCCACATCAGGCTCCCGGTGCATGGAGCCTGCTTCTCCCTCTGCCTGTGTCTCTGCCTCTCTCTCTCTCTCTCTCTCTCTCTCTCTCTCTCGCTATCATAAATAAATAAATTTTAAAAAAATTAAAAAAAAAGAAAGTTTGAAATAGTAGTAGAGATTGCTCTGGGATTGATCCATATATTTCTTTTTCTAGGCATCCCACTATTTTTTTTAAGTAGGCACTACACCTAGGATGTAGCCCAGTGTGGGGCTCAAACTCAATGACCCTGAGATCCAGACCTGAGCTGAAATCAAGAGTCAGATGCTTAACCAATTCAGCCATCCAGGCGCCCTTAGTCATTCCACTACTTAACTAATCTTTATATGGTGGGTTTTTTTTTTTTAAGTTTTAAATTGTCAGAATGTATCTATGTGTTTTTTACATATATTTATAATAGAGAAAGAGAAACAAACATGACATTTGATCCTACTGGAGATAGCCATCTTCTCTCAGTCGTATAGATAAGATTTATGTCTTAGTCATATATAGTAATAGAAACATGTACTTATTTCCAGAGATGATTGAAATATGTACATCCATATATATATAGTTCATAAAGCAAAAGAGAATTATAAATCATTTTCTAGAGTGTCTGTGTCCCTTTAATGTCTCATCAGGACCTTGCTGTCATCCTGGAGCCAGCACCTGGCTCAGGTTCACTCATGACATTTTCAGTTGATCTTTCTCTTGTTTCCTTTCCTGGTTGACCTTCAAAACAGAAAGTTCATAGCCTCTTCTCAGATGTTAATGTGATTTATTTCTTATGTCTAGAAGTCAGGATTGTTGCTGAATTCATTGTTTTAAAGGGATTGAGGTTCTTGGTTTAATGCCAGGGCAGACGGTCCCTACTAACAGAAAGCTAAAGGCACCAACTCTAATTTTAAAGATTATTGGGTTTGTGATTCAGGAGCATTTGAAATCTCAGGTCAAGCAATAGATGGGCTTGTTCCTGGCATGCCCTATACACATTAAGTTGTCTATTGATTATTTATTTATTATTTATTTATTTATTTTTAAAAAGAGATTTTATTTATTTATTTATGAGAGATACACACACAGAGAGAGGCAGAGACACAGGCAGAGGGAGAAGTGGGCTCCATGCAGGAAACCCGATGTGGGACTCAATCTTGGGACTCCAGGATCACGCCCTGAGCCAAAGGCAGGCGCTCAACCGCTGAGCCACCAGGCATCCCTGTCTATTGATTCTAATCCAGGTATCATTAGAGCATTGATCAGCAAATACCTCAGTGGCTGTCAGTCAGAAAAATTTAGTGCAGCAACTAACCTGCTGTTCCTTACGCTTTAAAGACCATGTTTGAAGGGAAGGAAAAACAAAATAAGATGAAAATTGAGAGGTAGGCAAACCATAAGAGATGCTGAACTCTGGGAAACACACTGAGGGCTGCTGGAGTGGAGGTGGGGGCGGGAGAGATAACTGGGTGATGGGCATGAAGGAGGGCACTTAATGTGATGAGCCCTGGGAGTTATAAGCAACTGATGAATCACTAAATTCTACCTCTGAAACTAACAAAAAATAAATAAAAATGTTTAAAAAGGCAGTACTTGAGTGTTATACTTTGCAATTCTGATCTTTATATTACAATGTATATGTTTTCTTATTTTTCAAAATAGGAAGTGTAGTGTGTGCTTTATAGGGTTTTAAGGCTCCCAGCAAGTGCATAATTAAATATAAATAAAAAGGAGACACCTGGTGAGCTCCACATATGGCAGTATTACAATTCTTACTTCCTTAAGAGGGAAACATACCATCATTTCTCACATTATGGGAAAGAGCCATCTTACCATAGAAAAATGAGATACAAGTATTAGTTTAATTAAAAGAAATTTACCAGAGTTGTTGTCTAGTTAGTTGGCCTGGAGAACATTAACATCATGTTGGTTTGAGCCAACTTGAGTCTTTCTCAAGGAAGACCAACCCAGTTTTCTTAGATTCCTCCCTTTATGCCTTTACCACCCTCACTTCAGGTTCTTCCCAGTATGAAAGAGTGGAGAGGCAGATAAAGACTTTTAAAAAATTAGCTTATTAAGAATGAATTTTTTCTTTATAGATATTAGTAAACTAAATGTAGAACTAGCTTGATTTTTTAATATAATTTTATGTGGACATCAGCAGTGGTAGTGTTGTATGTATATGCATTTACTCTACAAAATTTAATATTTTATCAAAAGGCACAACTCCAAAAAAGAAACCTATCTACTTGTTTCTATGGTAACCACTATTGAAATGTGTCTAGCCAGTGTGTGTCTTCCCATAATTTTTCTCCAAGAGTTTCAGGGAGATCATTAAATACACTTTTTTAAATAGATAGATAGATAGATAGATAGATAGATAGATAGATAGATAGAAGCACAGATGCATAGATAGATAGGTAAGTAGATACAGATATGTATATTTTTTTCAGTGGGGATTTCAGACTTGTAAAATTCTCTTAGCTTCATATAGAGTATGGCTTCATTCTTATGCATGAATACATTTGGCTAAGAGACAAGTCCATTGTTTTATAAATTTAGTTTAAGCTAATAATGGAACTAGGTTAAGTACTGATTTCTAAAAAAGGTATTGATCTTCTTAAATGTTTTCTGGCATTTATATCTAGAACAGTGGAATTCAGCTCATGTTGATTTCTAGAATGACCAATGTCCCTTTAAAATTAAAATTCATTTGGCTCTCCCTGTGAGACCCTGCATGGAATGTTTGATGTTCTCCTTTGTCCCTTTTGTACCATTGTCTTTCATATCCACCAGGCCATGAGTCTCTGCCCTGGTAGAGTTCTGACCTGGATTTAATAAACCCCCTTTGTGGTTCTACTTTCTTGTCAAAGGTTGTATATGGTAAGTACAATGGAAATCATAACTTATTTATGTAGAAATCTCAGTATTTCGCAACAGGTTCATTCAGAAAAGCTGACCACAGTGTAACGAGTGGTACAGAAGGGATTCCATTGCATCTTATATTTAATATAAGATAAACAGTTGGTTTGTTTTGACAATTTCCCCATCTCTCTCAAGGCCTGTACCATTGCAAAACAAATAGATATGGTCAGATATTATTCTTGTAATGCAAAAAAATGAATGCTCACTGAGAGTATTAATGCTATGGCAGGGCTCATGGCATTTATCTAGTTCAATTCAAAGGGCAAACATCTGGGAAGGTAACATGGCAGGAAATAGGTACTAAGGAAATAAAATTACACTGGGCTTGACAATGGGGGAATTTCAGTTAGCCTACAAGGATGACAGGGAAGCCAAGATGTCTCTGAGCCTGTTAAATCCTGATTGGTCACAGTAACTTCTAATTGTTTGGGAAGGAAGGATGAATATTTAATTTAAAAGCCCTTTTCTATATTTTCAAGTTCTCTTCAGTTCCTAAAATGAGGGTGTGGGCACCCCTGGGTCACGGAGAATGGCTTTGCAGAGTTTTATGAATGCTGTTGACAGTTCAGGCACATCTAGTGCATGGTTTTATTCTTTTTATTTATATTTATTTTTAAAGATTTTATTTATTCGGGAGAGACACACAGAAAGAGGCAGAGACATAGCCAGAGAGAGAAGCAGGCTCCCTGTGGGGAGCCCGATACAGGACTCAGTACCAGGACCCTGGGATCACAACCTGAGCCAAAGACAGACGCTCAACCACTGAGTCACGCAGGTGCCCCTAGTGCATGGTTTTAATCTGTGTCTCTGTTCATTCAAGAAGTAGCTGACCAGTGACACCTTCACCATTCTGTTTAGTGGAACAGAAATAGAATATGATTTCTCCCATCTTGTGGAATCCCAGAATCTCCTTTTTTTGTTCCCTCCTTTATTCCGGCTTTACTGTTTCTCTTCCAGGTAAACTCGGTAACCTCTTTACTGGCCTCCCAGATGCCACATAGGGCCCCCTTGTTTATCTGGCCAACCAGAATGATCTTTTGAAAGGCAAAAATTGAATCTTGTCCTGACTTTGCTTAAAACCTTTCCAAGACTTCTCTTCCTTAACAGAACACACTCCTTTGCGAAGCACCTAATAGCTCAGAGGGTCTAGGAGCTACTTATCTTCCCCTATCCCCTCTACTCCCTCTGTGCTCTAGACAAACCTTTTTTTTTTTTTTTTCTCAAATGCTTTGTGCTGAATGCTTGAGTTCTCTTTGGGTTTCCCCTGTGGGCCTGAGCTCTTCTTATGCCTCAGGTACCCCTCTGTCCTTGCACACTGTTTTCTGATGGTTAGTTGACTTACCTGCCTCACTAGACTTGAAGCAGCCTGAGGACTGTTTCTTGCTTGTGTTTGTTTAACCAACTTCTTAGCCTAGCACTGGAGATATAGTTGATGTTCAGTAATAGTTTATTTATGTGAATGAATGAATGAGTTAGTGATTATATCATACAGGAAGCACGGGTGAAGGAGAGACTACATTTAATTAGCCCATAAAATAGGCTCGATTTGAAGTTAATACAGATTTCAACAAGAGTGAGGCTAGCTGGTTTGTTCAGGGTGGGCTTCATAAGTATATAGCCATGGGAGATACGATGGGACCCAAATCAGTTTTATTAGTTCTCCTAGAAAGATGTGACTTGCAAGAATTGATTCATCATTAAATTTATGGCAGGTTAATTCAGAACTGAGATGTTCTTGTAATCTGTGACAACGAGAAAGAGGAAAATCAGGCAGCACAACAGACATGAGTCATTTGCTCAGGCCACATCCTCTTGGTCAACAAGTCCACTTAGAGGGCCAAATATTAGAGCTTGCTAAGTTCTAATTTGAGCACTTGAATTCTTTCTAATTGTCCTTGAGGGATTTTCTCTATCTTTTTAAAAGATTTTATTTATTTATTTATTAGAGAGTGAGCAAGTGAAAGAGAGAGAGAGTGTATGAGCAAGAGGAGAAGCAGACTCCTCCTGAGTCTCGATCCCAGGACCCTGAGATCATGACCTGAGCTGAAGACAGATGCTTAACAGACTAAGCCACTGAGTTGCCCCTTTGAGGAATTTTCTATCAAGCTGGATTATCTAGAAGAATGATTCTTTTCTTAATTAAGGGTATTTCTCTCTAGATCAGTGACTTTCACACAGTCCTCAGCAGCAATCAGAAGAGCTCTACCTTTGTAATAATAATAGCTGTCAGTTACTGAATGTTTAGGTGTGTTAGGACCTGTATTAAATGCTTTCTCTACATAGACTCAATACTCACGACCTTATGATGTAGTTACTATTATTAGCCTATATTTGCAGACTATAAAATGGAGAGCAAAGATGCTAAGCAATTCATCTGGAGAGCCCTTGTGAAAGGAGCTGGGATTTGAATTCACACAGTCAGACTCCAGCATGTCTGCTGACCCACCTTTCCAGGCAGGCAACCAGTGTTTCTAGTGTTTACTGTATATTGCTTAAAATTTAATTCTCATTGTGCTCTCTCTCTCTCTTTCTCTCTCTCTCTCTCTCACACACACGCACTCCCTCTCTCTAAAGTAAATAAATCTTTAAAAAAATTTAATTCTCATTGCAATTCTTGCAAGTGGGGTATATTAACCGAGACGTTTTTTAGATTCAAGCAGCAGACTAACTGAAGCAGAAAAGATTTACCTGTGTCCTGTAACTGACCTGTCTTTGTGTCGTGTGACTGGTGACCAAGATGGGTGCTCCAGTTGGGGTGGAAGGCAGCTCCTCATATAGGAAGGGGAGCCAGTGATGGATAAACATAAAAATTACAGGAGGAAGTGGAAATTTCGAGAAGTTAAATGACTTTCCCAAGGGTACTCAGCTAGTGAATGACAAAGGTGGAATTTGGAACTAGGCTGCCTGCCTCCATAACCATTCTGTGGCCAGCTTGATTTGTATGACCCCCTATGCAGACTGCACATCTTTCTTTCTTTGCTTCATTTTGGTTCTGAGGGCACACTGTGGTCACCTTCTGTGAACCTGGCTGTTTCCCAAATGTAGTCTGCAAGTGCTTTATTTAATCTTAAATGGTTGTTTTGGGATAGTTATGTAAACAGTTAAATTCACTAATAATTTCACTACTTTCCACTTCGGAGGGTGAGGTTTTTCTGACCAGGACCCAAATTCTAGAGAAATCTTTACTGAAGCCCTGTGACCAGACCAGAGCTTTTTCAGGCTAAGGTTTATGCAAAACATTGGCCCTCATGGAAAATATTTTTCTTGCTCACTTGGGTCTCAGTTCATGGAAATGTTCATCAGCTCCAGCAGCAGGTCATAGATGTCATACAGGCATAGAAGGTTAGCTGTGTTCTCCTGGTCACCTTGCAGTCCTCCTGTACAGATCCTTAGTAGGGAGAATGCTCTTTGGAAGACTGCCTATACTTTGCACTTCTAAATCTGTTTATGAGGAAATGACAGTATTTTCAGCATTTGCAACACCAGTGACTAAAGCTCTGATCCTTGATGTGTTTATTTTCTACGTGTGCTCATCTCTACATCAAAAACAGAGGAAGCCACAGGAAATTGTTGCCTGTATTTCCAGGAAATGTACCTACCTCACCAGCTCCCCAGTCCTCATGGCCCAGAAGACCCTGGTGCAGGCATTGGCATTTCTGATGAAAGTAGTGATAAGGAGCACCCAATTTCTGAGCATGTAAATGCTATGCATGAAGTGAAGTATAATTCCAAACCAGATCATTGGTCAGCTCTTACACCTTCTGCTCAGCTGTGGCACCTCCTGCCTGGCTGGCCCACAGGGCTATGGCTGGCACCTTCTATGACCATATAGAAATGAAATCATCCTGGGAAATTTCTCACATTAGCCTAATGATGATGATGATGATGATGATAGCTAATATTTATTGAGTATTGACTGTGGTGTGCCAGACATTTTACTTAGGACCCTATTTGTATTACTACATTTATTCCCCACATTAACCTCAAGAGGTTCTTTTTTATCCCAATATTCAGATGAGCCACCTGAAATTCAGCTTAATGTCTTGTCTAGGATCACACAGCCAGTAAAAGATATAAAATTCAAACTGAGACCTATGTAATTCCAGCTAGCACTAATAAATAGTCAAGTAGATTTTACTGGGGGTGAAGCAAGGCTAGGAGCCTGTGTACATAGTCAGATGGAAGCAGACAGGATCCATCCAAATAGGCTGGAGACTTGTACCCAGGGCAGGCTTCAGTATATATCTCTTGTGGTGACACTCTTACATGGAAAAAAGGATTGCATGGTAGTCTGATAAATAGTTTACCACAGGAATTTCTGTGTCTTCTGGGTGCTGGCCAGTACCATGAGTGTAAGTCTCCACCTGTCCTGAAAAAAGGTGGCTTCTCCCCTCTCATGGTCCAGCTTCCTAGTATCGCTCTCCTCTCCATTTTAGCTTATCACATTGTCATTAAAACTAGTATGAGAAATTGATGTTGTTTCAGCTTCTCCGTGAACTGAAACAAATTTTTGTTTAAGCATGAAATCTCCCATCTCACAGATCAAAGAGATGCTCTGGAAGAAAAACACCCATAAATATGTGAGGCTTAATGAAGACTATCTATTTAACAATACCCCACATCATGGCAAAAAATGTAATTTGACTGCAGAGGTACACCCTATTAAAGCTGATAACAAAAGTAGGAAAATGAGGCTAGAAATTAATAAAAGATACCAAGAAGACCATTTCTAGACTTACTAGAAACAGGCCATAAATGTGATTTTGAACCTTTTGGCAGCGATTGTGAAGATGGAAAAAGAAGTGTAGTGGAAATTCATTTTCAAAACCCAAAAGTAGAAAAGTTCTCCTGGAATTTTCGCAGAAAAATAATTTGCAACTCTACACAGGTGTTGGTTGATGCTGCTTTATAGCTGTTGACATGCAGCCTTCTGTATACTTCTCTACATTTTGCATATTTTTAGGGTTATGAAACCCCACAGAGTGTGATTTATCATATGTCTACTTCTGGATTATTTCAGGACTGATAATCTGGTTTATGTATTATCTGTGTCTTCATTTCTCTTTCCTTCTCAGCCTGCTGTTCATCTGGATATTTCTCATTAGCATTCTGATAAATGATAGGAAAAAATAAACACAACTCTAGCAATCAGTTTTGCTATTTACAGAGGTGATATTAATGTTTTTTTAGCTACTGGGAATTTCAGGAGAGGTCTCTCTGTATCGACCTACTAACAGAGCTCCTGCCTGTGTTAGAGTTCAGCCTGTGTCTGTGCGTGTTTAGGGAGCCCCAAGGGGGGCCACAAGGTGAAGGCTGACAGGCAGGGACACCTGCAGAGGTAAGTTTGACTTTATTACACTCAAGATGAAGGGCACTCTGTGTCTCTGCCTCTCTCTCTCTCTCTCTCTCTCTGTGACTATCATAAATAAATAAAAAAAATTTAAAAAAAAACACACCTCATTGTTACCAATTTAAAAAATAAAAAGATGAAGGGCACTTTGGCGAATGGATATGGAATGTCAAAATGGTGGAACTTATATTCGTTTGCCAGGGTTGCCATAACAAAGTACCACAGACAGTGTGGCTTAAACAAGAAAAATGTGTTTTTCAACAGTTCTTGGTGGCTGGAAGTCCTTGATCAAGGTGTTAGGAAGATTTCTTCTGAGGGCCTCTCTCCTTGGCTTATTGATGACTGAAGATCGCATGATCTTCCCTCTGTGTCTGTATGCTAATCTCCTCTTCTTTTAAAATTTTTTTTAAAGATTTATTCATTTATTTGTGTGTGTGAGAGAGTGTGGGGGAGGGAGGGGCAGAGAGAGGGACAGAGAGAATCTCCAGCAGACTCCCTGCTGAGCAAGAAACCAGACACAGGACTCAATGCCATGACCCTGCGATTGTGACGTGAGCTGAAACCAAGAGTCAGATGCTTATCTGACAGAGCCACCCAGATGCCTCTACTCTCTTTTCGTAAGAATACCCATCATATTGTATTAGGGCCCACTCTAGTGACCTCATTTAACCTGAAATACCTCTTTAAAGGCTCTGTCTCCAAATACAGTCATATTCTGAAGTACTCAGGGTTGGGATTTCAACATATGAATTTGAAGGGAACACAATTCAACCCATAACAAAAGCATTGATTAAAACAGGATTTTGAATTACCTGGATTTCAGTGATATATATTTCTTTTTTGTCCTGTTACAAGGAATTGAAAGTCTTGCAAGGCACCCTTGTTGCATATTTATGTCCTTGAAAGGCATGGATCACAGGGTGTGTGTGTGTGTGTGTGTGTGTGTGTGTGTGTGTCCGTCCGTGTCTCCTTTGGATCAAATATAGAGTGTCTATTGAAAGTTTGAAGATCAATGTGTTTCCTCCTGTTCAGAAAATAATAATGCATAGCTTTCACTAGAGTTCTTTTCATTTCCAAGGCTCTCTTAAATATTGACTAATTAAGTCAAAATAGACGAAGCCTGGCTCAATAGCCTCTCTTTGAGGACCAGCCCAGTGGACTTGGAATACACCGTGATTTGCTGTACCTTTGAAAACAGAAGCAACTAGAAATCTTTTATTATTGGCTATAATAGCAAATGACATCCCTTATTATGCTTGGCAGCTGACATACAAAATTGCATTTTAGTTGGTTGTTATACATGAAATAGTAGGATATGAGTAGACTAAAAATGAGAATTTACAGCCCTGGGACATGGGATAGCTGACATCTAGGGGTTGCCATGACGACTCATCAGGATGTTGCTTTGTAATCTTTTGGATTAGGTTCTAGCCCAGGGTCACTGGGTTGGAATTGGAGGGGGAGTGGTGACAGGATGTGAATGTTGTACCTTTACTAAATAGTATTGCATTTGCAGCTTGGTCCTGTTGCTAAGGTCAAGTAGAAATGACATTGAGGGAATGTTTAAATTCTTCAGAACCTAAGCAGGGTCACATTTGTCAGCAAGGATATTCAGATGGAGTGGTCTGAGATTCAGCAGCCAAAAGACAGGATTTCCTGTCCTAGGTCGGTGGATAACAAACACACCAGTATCCCTTAATAAATGCACACCCCTGGACAGTTACATGTAAATGAAAATTTGGAAAATTAAACCCTTTTTACAATTGTTTAATGTTATAAAGTTGGAACTGAACATCCCCAAGAAAAGATTTTGGCTGCAAAGCAAATCACAGCTGCTTTCTAGTGTTCCATATCCTCCATCTCAGCCGGAAATGGCCTGCAGGGTGTGGAATTTGGACCAGGGAAGGGAATTGGGCAGAGTAAGGAAGGAAGCGGTTGGAAAACAGGGCAACACATTCCTCATTTCACGTTGGCTCTGACCGCACGTACCACATCTCCTCTGCGATGATGTACCTCCCAGACGCGTTCCTCACCAGAGATGATCAGTGGAAGGAACCTGGAGGCTAAAGTCTGAGCCCAGTTCTGCTACTACCAGTGTGATCTGGGACAAAAGACTTGTCAGCTCTGGGTTTCCCTAGGAAGGGAGGGTGTTGAGTTTCCCCTGGATGTCAAGTTCTGCGTTTATCATCTTGTGGGGCAGGGTCTCCACATTTCTCTTCTTTGCCGTTAAGCCCACATTTCCATAATTACTCTGCATAGAATAAACCCTCCATGGATCGTGCAACCTCCTAATAATTAAGGCAGAGCAAAAGGATTCTTCTGCATCCCCATAATTTTTTATTGTCTTGTAGCTGTGGTTTTCTGAAGCAAAGGCTGCAGTGAAGAGAGGATGAAATCTTTTTCTGCCAGTTCCAGGGTTCTCCCATGACCACTACCGTCAGCATCAGCTTAGCTAGCATCTACGGAGTATTTCTGAATGGAGATGGCACTAGGCAGTTTATATGTATCTTACCATTTAATCCTTATGACAAATACACACTTGTGTGTATGTATAGGACACGTATAAAATCGAACGTTTGCTACATACCAGGTGTTACACCAGATACCCACAATAATCCAGTGAGGTGGATAAATTATTGTCAGTTAAGCCCCATAATAAATATCTTATCCATTAGCTCTGTTTTTACAAATAAGGAAACTGAACTGTAGCTAGTAACAGATGGAGCAGGGATTTGAGTCCAAGTTGTATGGCCTCAGACCCCTTTCTTAAAATCTCTCTGCTGGTGATTCTCCACATTCCTATGACATAACAGTCTCTGGGGTTGGGGGGGTTGCTTTTAAAATATATGGGTCCTGGGATCCCTCTGCAAACCAGAATGTCTGGGGTTGCAGCCTGCATTTGGTATGCTAATAAGCAGCCAGGATAGAACACATCCGATAGAACAGTTAGGGTTATTTGGTTGGGCAGTTACCTGTAGCTCCACAGGCAGCAGGCAACTGTCCTAGGCCTTGCATCTAGGCTGCTTACTGTAAAGCCAAATACCTTGATGGCACAATGGTCTGCATTCCAGTTAGTAATGTTGTCAACAGGGCTTACCTACTATCATGCCCACTTTCCCTTTCCTAGTTTAAAATCCAAGGCCATAGGGGCACCTGGGTGGCTCAGTCAGTTAAACGTTGCCTCCAGCTCAGGTCATGATCCCAGGGTCCTGGGATTGAGCCCTGCATTGGGCTCCCTGCTCTGCGAGGAGCCTGCTTCTCTCCCTGTCCCATTCTCTCTCTCTCAAATAAATACATAAAAAATTTTTAAAATAAATAAATAAAACCCAGGGCCACAAGTTCATCTAGAGACTTCTAAAGACTGTGTCTTCTTATTTGAACCAAAGTGATGATTTCCCACTTAGAAGTGTCAAAAGTTTACTTTGACTCATCACCATTACCACCTTTCACATAAGGTATTATGCTCTTTCCTCACTGAGCAAAACCTTACCAGCACAGTCTAGGTAGGACAGCGGTTTCAAACCCTTGATGCATATTAGAATCATCTGGGAATCTTTAAGAGCTCTGGATGCCTAGCTCCCACCCCAGACATTCTGATTTGATTGATATGGGAGGTGACCTGGGCAGTGGGATTTTTAAAAGCTCTGCAGGTGATTCTGATATGTAGCAGAGTCTGAAGCACTGGTTTTTGACTTGGTCTGTAAGTTCACAGGGGTGTTGACTGTGGAATCTCTGGACTGAATTCACTTTTCACCTCTCTGACGGTGCTTCCCTATCATCTCCTTTTGCATTTTAGTTAGCATGATCAATTTGCATTAAATTCCACTTGGCTCACTACCTGACTAGGAATTCCACCTCAAGGTTAAATAACGGTTTCTTCTCATGGGTCATTCTTCTGCTTGGGTGCTTTGAGTGATACTGGCAACGTGACATGACTGTGAGCTCTCTTTGTAAGGTTCTCAGACTCTTTGGACTCTTATCTTCACTGTGTGAAGTGTCCCTGTCTCTTTTAAAATTGAAACATGTTTATGACTTCAATACATGTTACCCTTTTCTTCCAGGAGCAAAGTAAGCACATCTCCCACATAATGCTTTATAATAATAAGTCATTATAGGTCTTTTTCTCAAACGGTTGAGTGTCAGATTGACTACAAGGAGACAACAGCTGACATGCCCTGTGGTGCTTAACAGTTGATAAAATCTTACATAGAGAGAAAGATTGTGGAAAGTTGGAGATCACATAGGGAAGAAGTGACTCAGACTGTGCCCTCAGAGAGTTTAGAAAAGTTGGATTAATTTAACCAATTGGAAAATATAATGGGATTATAAAAGCATATTAAAGTAGAAGGGTAAATTTGTTGACAGGTTTGCAGATATACTTGATTAATCTAGAAATTCATTGTGCTAAGTACATACTAAGTCTTACACTGAGATTTTTAAGGTGAGAGAGATGTTGTTTGGTGGGTAAGAGGAGACAGGCAATTTGTGAGCAGAACAACTTGCAGCAATAGCAAGGAGCTAGAGGGTGGAGCACTGGTGGCCACTGGGCCAGCTAGCCAGGCAGGTATGAAAGGTATAAACTGAGTATGGCAGGTAATGAGGAAAGATCACTGAGGTGGAGCTCGTTGTTGTGTGAGATTTAATAGCAAGAATACTTACGAAGACCTAAAAATGTGTGTGTGTGTGTGTGTGTGTGTGTGTGTGCATTAGAAGGCATTCTGTTTTTCTTTGTGCAATTGTTGAAGTCCAGTTGGTCTGCAATTGTGCTGGTATTATGGACTGCCGAACAAGTCTGGTAGTTTGGGTTGGTTTTTAGAGGGTAGAGCTTTTGAAATTAACTTTGCTCCTTTAGGTTTAAAAATTTTTTCATTCTGATGTCTATGTCTTGCTGCTGTAATCCCCAAGAAAAGAAAAGGAGGTTAGGACGCCTCTCTTTTGAAATGTAAGGGTCAGAGTAGGCAGGGGGCTGTCACGGTTGTTTCTCTTTGTTCAGGAATTAGAACATGTGAGCAAGTGGTTCCACCCCTCATTTTGTGAGCTGTTTTCCTCCGAGATTTCCTAATTTTTCCCATGACGTTTCAGCCTGTTTCTTCACAAGATTGTGAGGCCTGAAAGACCTCATTGTTTTACAGGAGTGCGAGCTCGTGCACATTTGCTGATGTGGCCGGCTGGGGTCTGGGTGTGGGTGGGACATGGCTGAGGGAATGCAGCCTGGAGAGTGTGTGAAACATATTCCTGATGGTAGCAAACACTTTTTGTTTACCAGGAGTTTACAGAGTGACTTTTTCTTTATGGACGGTGCTATACTTTTAAAATATATTTCACAAACCACTATCTGCCCCAATTGACAGAAATAGGGCTCTTCTTTTAGGCTAAGGGAAGTTTCTTAGTTTCTTAATGGCAAATCAGATTGAAATTTCACTTCATCTTCAAATAAATGCAAAATATTGTTCTTGTGATACATGCTCCTCGATGGCCTACTCCGGGTTTATGGAGCTTTTCGAGTGGCAGCCCTGCATATTCTACATGGCAAATCCCAGTCAGTGCATGCTTTTGAAGGTTAAAATATTAATTATAGTAGGAGAAAAAAAGCAATAGCAGAGGAACCCCAGCTAAAAGATAGATTTATTGAGTAGAGGAATTTGGGGTTTAATGCTAATGAGTTCATTTTTTAAATTTATATATTGTCTTAATGTTAACTTCCGAGGAATTGGGATCTATATTTGATTAACAGTAATATGCCAGTAGAACACACTACTTTTATATCTGAAGTAACATGGACATTTTCAGTCAGATTTACAAAATTCACAAAATTCACCATATTTTTAAATGTTCTTAATGATAGCAGTGATCCTGGGACCTAAAATCAGTGTTGGGAGTAGATCACACACATCCCTTCACAACTCCTTTCTCAGTGAGTCATATTGCCAGCTTGAAGTCGGTTGTGGTGGGAGTATTTACACCATGGATATCAGCAAACACTACAAAGGGGAGCTCTCCACTGTCAGGGCCCGTTTTTTCAACATTTAGCCATGTACCTCTGCCCAGAGAGGAATTTAGAAGTTAAGGAGTCTTGGGGTGTCAGGGTGGCTCTGCTGGTTAAGCATCTGACTCTTGATCTCCACTAAGGTCTTGATATCAGGGTCGTGAGACTTAAAAAAAAAAAAAAAAAAAAAGAAGAAGAAATTGTTAAGGAGTCTTCTCCTGAGGCCAAGAATGTAGTGTTTCTACTTAGCACAATGGCCAGCATGAACCATTTAAAATATTGGGGCACCTGGGTGGCTCACCTCATTGAGCATCTGCCTTCAGCTCAGGTCATGATACTGGAGTCCTGGGATCGAGCCCTATGTTGGGCTCCCTGCTCAATGAGGAGTCTGTTTCTCTCCCTGCCCCTCACTCTGCTTGTGCTGTCTCTCTCTCCCTCCCTCCCTCTCTCTCTCTCTCTCTCTCTCTCTCATGCGCTCTCTCTCAAATAAATAAAATCTTAAAAAAATAAAAATAAAAACCAGACCGTGTGGCTCCTCTGCCCAAAACCATCTCATGGCTCCCCATTTCACTTGGAGTAAAAGTCTCACTATGGCCTGAAAGTTGTCCATGCTCTGGCTGCCGTCCCACTGTCTTTCCTCACCCCCACCAGTGTCCTCCTGGCACTCATGGCCAGAGCCTGCTCTCCCCCCTGTTTCTGTTAATGTCCTAGGCCCTCCCTCTTTCTAGGGTCATGGTCCTCAGACTTAGCGCATATCAGAATCTCCTGAAGAGTGGTTAAGACAGACGGGGGCCGCCCCTCCCCACAGTTCTGAGCCAGTGACAAGTTTTTAGGTGAAGCCAGTGATCCTCGGTCTGCACTTTGAGACCACTGTTCCAACCCATCACTTGATTTACCTCTTACCTCCTTCAAGTCACTGACTCAGTTTCACCTCCTCACCTACCCTGACCATCCTATTAAAAATTGCAGCCTTCCTCCTCCATTCTATTTCCATTTTTTTCCTTGTACCTGTCACTTTATAAGAAATAACTTATTGGGAAGCCTGGGTGGCTCAGCAGTTTGGCGCCTGCCTTCGGCCCGGGGCATGATCCGGATCCAGGATCGAGTCCCGCATCAGGCTCCCTGCGTGGAGCCTGCTTCTCCCTCTGTCGTGTCTCTGCCTCTCTCTCTGCATTTCTCATGAGTAAATAAAAAAATCTAAAAACAAAACAAAGCTTATTATGTTTCTTGTGTGCGTTTAAAATCTATACCCCTATCACCACTCCCCACCCCCTAGCCAACTAGACTCTAAATTCCAGAAAGGTAGGGGTTTTGTCTGTTTTCTTCACTGGCATATCTCAGATTTTAGAACAGCACCTGGCACATAATAGGTACTCAGTAAATATTGTCGAGAGAATCAGCAAGTGAACAACATTGAAAAGTGAATAATGTATCTCAGATTTGGGTATCAGCTGCTGTGATTTGAACTCACCAGAGAATCTTAAACCGGTTTCTTCAGTTCTGCTTATCAGCTTTACTGCTTTTAGGATAATGAGGGGAGTGGTATCTGCTTTTGGTTAAAATTTAGGAATGCCCTGATGATCCTTAAATAGTAAGTGCACCAAATTGCTGCTTTTAGATTTACATCTTAACCTCAAGGGCCGTAAACCAGTAGTCTTCAAATTCTGGTCTGCAGAAGTTTCCTGGAGATACTTGAAGAGCTCTGCAAATGTTTAATTTGTATTTCATTTTTGATGTATTTTAAACAATTTTGTATAATCATAATAAAAACACATGCATACTTAAACATGTTACGTATGAAATTTTAAGACTCGGGACCACCAAGGTATTGAATTGGACTATCAGGTTAACCTTAAATTGTTTTTTGCTGTTTTGGCTTATATATTTGAACTTCTTATAAATTAATCATTGATGAGGAAGTTCAGTACCAGTGTTTTTCAGATTCCAGGGTGATCAGGAATTGAACAAGCAAATTTCTCTTGTTCAGCATATTTAGCATACTAAATTTCATGCCAGGCAGAGCTTGGGTGTCTCTGATGAGTGTAGGTTTCTATGTGGATTAATGGCTAGTTGTACAAGAAGTAAACAAAGCATATAACCCATAATGACATACATTCTGTTACAGGGTTCTGTATACCCACCCTACATTTTGGATGCTCCTTGGCTGACTGTTAAAGAAATCAAGTAGTTGTCAGATTATGTTTAGTGGCAAAATATGAAATAAAAAAATCTTAACTACTGCATTTATTTTTCCAATCCTTTGTGTTAGTTTGAGGGATACTTTGAGATAACAAAATGAATTGCTAAAGAACTGCTATCATTTCCACTATAACTGTCCCTTGCTGTTTCAATCCATTCATCTCCAGAAAATGGGTAGAGAAATTTCCCACAGTGAGTTCCCATAGAAATAAAAGGATACAGTGTTATTTGTGTCCATTTGGTTTCTAAGTTTTGTATACAAGTAGTAAGTGCAGCAGATAGCAAAACATTTATCTGAAAATTTGTCTGAATCTGTTTGGTCCATGAGTTTATAGAGCAGGGATTCAGACAGCAAGTGATATCTGTAGTTACCTTTGAACATCAGGATTTTCTTGATACAGTGCAACCAAATACAAAGACAGGAATAACTCATAAGCTACATCAGTTTAAAGGTCAGTTATTTCTTTTTCCTGCCTGAGTACTCTGGGTAGGCCTTCAAATACATTGTTGAATGAAATTGCCAACAGTGGTCATCTTTTTCTTGTTCCTAATCTTAGAGGAAAAGCTTTCAGCTTTTCACCATTGGATACGATGTTGGCTGTGGGCTTACCATATATGATCTGTATTGTGTTGAGGTACGTTCACTCTTTATCTGCTTTGTTGTGAGGTGTTTTTTTTTTATCATAAATAGATGTTAAATTTTATCAAATACTTTTCTACATCTCTTGAGATGATCATATATTTTTATCCTTCATTTTGTTAATGTGTATCACATTGACTGATTTATGGATATTCTTGCACCCCTGGCATAAATCCCACTTGATCATGGTATATGATGCATTTAATCTGTTGTGAATTCAGTTTGCTAATATTTTGTTGAGGATTTTTGTGGTTATGTTCATCAGGGATATTGGCTTATAATTTCTTTGTGGCATCCTTGTCTGCTTTTGGTATCAGGGACTCTTAGTATATGTTTGGAAGAGTTCCTCCCTCTTCTCTCTTTTGCAAGAAGGATTTATATTAATTCTTCATTGAATGTTTGATAGGATTCACCAGTGAAACTATCTGGTCCTAGACTTTGGTTTCTGGAAGGTTTTTGATTATTGATTCAATTATCTCCTTGCTAGTTTATTAGTCTTTTCAGATTTTCTGTAACATCATCATTCAGTCTTGCTTGGTGCTATGTTTCTAAGAATTTATCTGTTTCTTCTGGATTGTCCAACTTGTTGGTATATAATTGTTCAGTGTAGTCTCTTATAATCCTTTGTATTTTTGTGTTACAACATTTCCTCTTTCATTTATGATTTTATTTGAGTGTGTGTTCTCTCTCTCTCTCTCTCTCTGGTGAGTTTAGCTAAAGGTTTGCCAATTTTGTCTATCTTTTGAAAGAACCAGCTCTTAGTGACAATATCTTCTGTTGTCTTTTTAGTCTCTATTTCATTTATTTATTTCTGCTCTAATCTTCATTATTTCCTTTCTTCTACTAACTTTTGGGCTTCATTTATTGTTCTTTTTCAGTTTTCCTGAAGTGTGATGTTAGGTTGTTTATTTGAAATGTTTATTGTTTCTTGAAGTAGGTACTTAGCACTGTGAACTTCCCTCTTGGAATTGATTTTGCTGCATCCCATAAATTTTGGTATGGCACATTTCCATTTTCATTTGTCTCAAGGTATTTTTAAATTTTCTTTGGATTTTGAAAAGACCCATTGGTTGTTCACTAACATGTTGTTTAATCTCTACATATTTGTGAATTTTACAATTTTATTAATGTAATTAATTTCTAATTTCATACCATTGTGGTTGGAAAAGATGCTTGATATGATTTTAGTTCTCTTAAGCTTACTTGTGGCCTAACATATGATCTGTCTTAGAAAATGTTTCATGTGCACTTGAGAAGATAGTGTATTCTTTTGCTTTTGGATGCAATGTTCTGTAAATATCTGTTAAGTCCATCTGATCTAACATGTCATTTAAGGTCAGTGTTTCTTTTTTTTTAAGATTTTATTTATTTATTCATGAGAGACGCAGAGAGAGAGGCAGAGACATAGGCAGTGAGAGAAGCAGACTCCCCAAGGGGGGCCCGATGTAGGACTTGATTCCAGGACCATGACCAGAGCCATGACCAGAGCCAAAGGCAGATGCTCAACCAGTGAGCCACCCGTGCATCCCAAGGTCAATGTTTCTTTATTGATTTTCTGTCTGGATAATCTATCCATTGATGTAAGTGAGGCATTGAAGTCCCCTACTATCCCTATATTGGTACCTATCTCTCTCTTTAGGCCTGTTAATATTTGTTTCATGTATTTAGTTGCTTCTATGTTGGATGCATCAGTATTTACAAATGTTCTATCTTTCTGTTGGATTGAGCCCTATGTAACACCTCTTTTTGTTGTTTATTTCATTACAGTCTTTGATTTAAAGTCTATTTTATCTGATATAACTACAGCCACTCCAGTTTTCTTTTGGTTTCCATTTGTATGAAATATCTTTTTCCATCCCTTCATTTTCAGCCTATGTGTATCCTTACATCTAAAGGTGTCTCCTGTAGGGATATAGATAGGTCTTGTTTTGTTATTCAGCCACTCTTTGTCTTTTGATTGGATAATTCAGTTCATTTGCATTTAAGAACATAGTAATGGAAGTCCCAGCCAGAGCAGTCAGGCAAGAAAATGAAAAGAGACATCCAAATTGGAAAGGAAGAAATAAAACTGTCACTATTTGCAGATGACATTATATTATATGTAAAAAACAAAAACCTAAACAATCTTTCAAAAAACCTTTAGGGCTAATAAACAAATTCAGTAAAGTTGCAGAATACAAAAAATAAACTGTCAGAGAAACTAAGAAAACCATTTATTTACAATTGCATCAAAAAGAATAAAGCACTAGAGATAAATTCAACCGAGGAAATGAAAGACCTCTGTGTTGAAAAACTACAAGACATTAGTGAAAAAAAATTGAAGAAGACTCCAATAAATGGAAGGATATTCCATGCTCATGGATTAGAAAAATTAATATTGTTAAAGTGTTCATACTATCCAAAGCAATTTACAGATTCCATGTAATCCCTATCAAAATTCCAGTGATATTTTCCACAGAATAGAACAGACAATCCTAAAATGTATATGAAATCACAAAAGATCCTGAATAGATAAAACAGCCTTGAGAAAGAAGAACGAAGCTGGAGGCATTCTGCTTCCTGATTTCAAACTATATTACAAAGCTATAGTAATCAAAACAGTATGGTATTGGGATAAAAACAGATAGATCAATGGAACAGAATACAAAGCCCAGAAATAAACCCATGTATATTTGGTCAATTAATTTACAATAAAGAAACCAAGGCTAGGCAATGGAGAGAGGATGGCTATTCAATAAATGGTGTTGGGAAAATTGAAAAGCCACATGCAAAAGAATGAAACTGGACCTCTGTCTTACAACATACACAAAAATTAACTCAAAATGGATTAAAGACGTACATGAAAGACCTGAAAGCATAAAACTCCTAGAAGAAAACACAGACAGTAAGCTTCTTGATTAGGTCTTTATGATGATTTTTTGAATCTGACAGCAAAAGCAAAGAGAACAAAAGCAAAAATAAATAAGTAGGGCTACATCAAACTAAAAAACTGGTACAGCAAATCAAACTGTCAACCTACTGAAAGGGAGAAATGAAAAGGCAGCCTACTGAAAGGGAAAAAATAATTTGTAAGTCCTATATCTGATAAGGGGCTAATATTCAAGATATTAGAAAGAACTTATGTAAATCACTAGCAATAATAGAAACCCACAAAAACAAAAAATAATCTGATCAAAAAATGATCAGAAGATCTGAATAGATGTTTTTCCAGAGAAGACATACGGATAGCCCACAGGTACATGAAAAATGTTCAGCATCATTAATTATCAGGGAAGTGGAAATCAAAACTATAATGAGATGTCACTTCATACCAGCTAGAATGGCTGTTATCAAAAAGACAAATAACAAGTGTTGGCAAGAATGAGGAGAAAAGAGAATCCTTGTATACTATGAGTAGGAATGTAAATTGGTCCACTATGGAAAACCATTTGGAAGTTCCTCAGAAAATTGAAATAGAACTACTGGATCATCTGGCAATTCCACTTCTGGGTATTTATGTGAAAAAAGCAAAAACATGAATTTGGAATGATATCTGTACTACCATGTTCATTGTGGCTTTATTTACAATAGCTAAGATATGAAAACAACCTAAGTGCTTACTGATAGATGAATGGATAAAGAAATTATTATTTATACATGCACATGAAATATATTTTTAGCGGAATATTATTCAGCCATGAAAAATGCAATCTCATTATTTGCAACAACATGGGTGGACCTCAGGGACATTATGTTAGGTGAAATAAGTGGGGCAGAGAAAGACAAATCTTAAAAAACAAACAAACAAACAAACAAACAGTCTCCTGATAGAAAAACTGGTGGTTGTAAGAGCTGGGGTGGATAAAATGGGTGAACTGTTTATTTTAAATAACAAAAATTGTTTAAGTTAGTAAGCCTACTGTCTGAAAGCCCCAGTCTCTTATATCTCTAAAATTCCACTGAACATACTATAGGGAATAGTTATAAGTTATACTTTGTGGAACAATTTGTAGACCTTCTTTGACATCCTTCTAGTAATATACTTAACACTTCGTTGTAGTTTGTTGTCTGTCTCCAACACTATATCTGAGCCCCTTGAAAGGAAGAATTGTGTCTCATTCTTGCCAATTGCTGGCATTACCTAGCAAATGGTGGATGCTCAGCACATGTTTATTAAGTGACGTTGCATTCCACAGCAGAGGGAAGCAAGCTTGAAAGGAACAATACAACCTCATATTAAATACACAATTAGCAACTTTCTACACTAAACACAAATTTTAGCACTAAAGAAGCTATTTGACAATTACATAATTTTTTCTTTTCTCTCTCATATACAGCCATTTGTAGTTTTATGAATTCTTTCTAGAAATGTTTTTTGACTCTGATCCTTCCATGCCATCCTTCTGCCATGCCATGCCTGTTCTCAAGTGTCCCCCTTCTATTTATCTCTTGTTTGGACTATGGAAGCAGCCTGCAAGCTTTTCCCAGATGTAGTCTTCTATCTCCTCCACACTGTTGCTGTCCTCAGCAAGTCCTTTGGCCTTCACTCCCTATAGGATAAGGTGTAAACCTTTGCTGTCCAACTCAGTATCCACTAGCTACACATGGCTACTAAGCTCTTAAAATGTGACCAGTCCAAATTGGGATGTTATAGATCTAAAACCCACACTGTATTTTAAAGACCTAGTGAGAAAAAAGGATAAAGTATCTCACTAATAATTTTTATATTGACGGATTCCTGGGTGGCGCAGCGGTTTGGCGCCTGCCTTTGGCCCAGGGCGCGATCCTGGAGACCCGGGATCGAATCCCACATCGGGCTACCGGTGCATGGAGCCTGCTTCTCCCTCTGCCTATGTCTCTGCCTCTCTCTCTCTCTCTCCTCTCTCTCTCTCTCTCTCTCTGTGACTATCATAAATAAATAAAAATTAAAAATTAAAAAAAATAATAATTTTTATATTGATTATACATTGAAATGGTTATATTTTACATAAATTGGTCTAAATAATGTATCATCAAAATTAATTTATAATAAAAGATTAATTTCTCCTGATTCTTTTTATTTTTTTAATGTGTATACTAGAAAATTTGAAATCATGTGTATGGTTCACCAGATATATCTATTGGTCAGCGCTAGCCTTAACTGTATCATGACATTTAAGGTTTCTTATAACCTGGCCTCAGATACTGCTTTAACCTTGTATCCCAGCCCTTGCTGACCTCCTCAGAATTTCTCAGAACTCCCAGATCTCACCAGGTCTATTTATACTTGTGGGGTGGGGTTTTTTTTTCTCATATTCTGTTCCCTTCTAAATGTTCTTCTCTTTCCTTGTTAGCTTTAAAAATCCTACTCAGATTTTTAGGACCTGATTTAATTGTCCCATGCTAGTGAAGTTGTACCCCATTTCCTCAGACAGAATTAGCCACTTCTCTCTGTCGCAGGCTGTTGGTACCTCTGTTATTTTGCTTACCTTGCTGTGCTGCCATGATGTGTCTTCTTAAGTAGGTTTCTCAAGGGAAAGGCTGTAGCTTATTCCTACGAGGGCAGAACCTCGTGTCTACTGGACATTTAATTGACATTTCTTAAATTAATGTATGAATTAATTTAATCCTACTGCTGCACACACTGCTCTTCTTACATATATCCAGCCTTGACCATCTGAACCGTTGGCCATGGAAAAAAAAATGGATGTTGAGGTGGACTGTTGTAACGGACCTCTCAGACATGACCCCAATTTGAGATTTTTATGTTCAATAAAATGGCCTCTTCATCCTCACTGGATAACTTACAGTAATTAAAAATTATATATTTGAATTTATGAAATCTATGGATATTATACAGACTGAGTATAAAATGACAGTATAACATGACATTTTTACTATTTTGTTTACAGGGGTTTCATAGAAGATATTTTCAATTGAAGATTCCACTTCTAAACAAGATTGAAAGTCACTGTTCTAATCCTAAATTTCATTTACATTTCTGTCCCAAAGTTCTCCTAGTTTCTAGCGTCATGTGAATTCATATAGAGTAAGACTTCTCAACTCTGGCTGCACAAGAGATACAACTGAGAAGCTTCCAAAAATACCCATGCCCAGGCCGACCCCCAAGGGTCCTGCTAGAATTGAGCTGGGGAAGGAGGGCCCAGGCACCAGTATTTATGAAAAGCATAAATATCTTGTAATAAGTTGATTCCACAAGTGCTTAGAGAGCCAGGTAAACTATAAAAATGTGGAAGTTTTTAGTTGATCATTTTTCTTTCCTTTTATTAAAGATACTGTGAGTGAAGGTAATGCGATGTTACTCTTAATATATGATTTCAGGGCCAAAAACAAAATTTATTTAAGCCTAAGTTCTGTGGACTATTCCCTAAATTGTCTGAAGTTAAAGTTTCCCATTTTGGTCATTTTCTAGAACCTACATGCAGCAGAATTTTAATGTTCCTTATTGGTAGAAGTAGCTAACAATAGTTATCTATTTTAGATCACGGAAAGAGGACTGACAAGGGCAGTGGGTGTAAGAAGTTTGCACAGGTAGTAGCCTTCCTGGCATCCTTGTTAGCCTGAATAAACAGTTCTCCCATGACAGGGCCTTCATAGCCCTACCGTGTTGATAAAATCTGACATTCTGCTTAATCACTTTTTAATGATACTGTTCCTTTTGTTACTGGTATGTGCGAAACTAATGCCTTTTTTAAGGTGTGGGAAAGAATAACTTTAATTTCCTAATTCAGTAAAATGGGCCGGCGATGCACATATAATTCTTATGGAGACAGGAGAAAAAAATTACCTAATTTCTATATTTTCATACATTTTTAAAGAGTTCTAAAGTACCGAAAATCTTGAAAAGAAGAAAATCTGGGATAAATACTCTGGTGACATGGTAAGAAAAAATCCTATGAACTCTGATAGCATGTTCCATGTCATTGGTATATACCATTAAAATGTAAATGTAAATAAGCATAAGTTTTGCAAATTAGCAATTTGTTGAAATGGCTGGCTCTTTAGGAAAGAAAAAAAAGAAAGAAAACTACATACTTGGGGTTGGAATCCTTTAGGGCATAAAAAGGGATAGAATCCTTTAGTTAACTTGGTTATTTGCAGTCGGTGTGTCATCTGTGTGAGACTGATGTCATGCAGATTGAATGCAGAGGCAAACTTGGTGTGTGTGTGTGTGTGTGTGTGTGTGTGTGCGTGTGCGTGTGTGCGCTCGCTTGCTTTAAAGCCCCACTCCCAGAATATGAAGTGAGTGTGAAGGGCACCACAACAACCCCTGGATCTGTCAAGAATGTACCTATTTTTAACAAACTGGATCAAGTGTCAGCCCTCAATAGGAGATGAAGAAGGGGGTAGAGACCGTGTTCTGCAGCTTGAGCGGATGGTAAACGGCCCTCTGGCGTGTTTACAGTACAGCTGTGCATTCTTAATGGCTCTGCCGCTGCCATGTCAGGTAAAGTTTTCTTTGCACGTGATGAATGGCAGAGAATTCTTTAGCAGAGGGAACCAAAGGAGCTGGGAGGAGGGAAAGGGAAGGGAAGAACGGAAAAGAGAGAGAAAAAGAAACACGCAGCTCCAGAGGGAGATAGTCTGTGCTTTGCAGTTGCTTGTGTGGATAGAAACCAGATGGTGAGCTGGAACACCCGCTTGGCTATCAGAGGAGCCAAACATATGGTTAATGGTCGGGAGAAATAGCTTTCAGAGCCAGGGCTTTGCTGACTGCTTCATATTACAGATTGTTACAGTGTGTCATTACATTGCCAACCTAAGTGCTTAATACCCACTGCGGGCGCTGGGCATACACTTACAAGAAGGACTTTTAGCTCTTTGCTGGCTCTGAATGCCAAAGTGACATCATAGGGAGGCTTAAAATGTCTGGTGTTGGGAGGTAGGGAGAAGAGTAATTTTGTAGTGGAAACAACATTTTTTTTCTAAGCCAAGCCTTCACTCCACTGAACTCTGCTGTTTTTCAGAGAACCATTTCATACAAGAATGAATCTGTGTGTGTGTGTGTCTTTCTCTCTGTCTGTCTTTCTCTCACACACACAAACACACATACAAGTTCTGAAACAGAAATCTAAAACACAGGCCATACCCGCCCCACCCCCAATGGATTTGACAGCCCCCTTTCACCTGGAAGCCACATCACTGCACTCACAGAGCCTGCATTTGAAGTCTCTGTTCGGGGAGCTTTGGGCAACAGCAGGCCTGTGTTATCTAAGGAACTGCTGAGCCCATTCATCTGCTTTTCACGGCCCGCTTCCTTTTATTTTTAGCCAAATCCGTCAGGCCTGACAGGCGGGTAATTCGAGCCAGAGAAAGGGCAGAGCTCCAGGTCCTTTCCACAAAGCAATTCTTCTCCTCCCTCCTGGGAGGGCTCCAGACTTGGCCTGCTTCAGGCAGATGGATTTGTTGAGTCATGTGAGATCATTTACACAAAAACACAGTGAGGCAGTGGAAATTTAAAAAAAAGAGATGAGAGAGAGAGAGAGAGAGAGAGAGAGAGAGAGGGTGGGGGAAGAGGAAGGAGGAGGGAAGCCAGGGGGAGTGCGTGCTGCCGTGGCTGCTGCGGAGCATAGGAATTTTGCAGCGAGGCAGCTAGACTGAGGAATGTTGTAGATTCATTTGTGTATAAGGTAATGTCTAGTTTACACAGCGGGGTGGAGCCAGGCTGAGGAGGCTCCTCGAACTGCTCGCCTGTATTTAACAGCAGAAGGGGGTGTGGGGAAACTTTTTTTTTTTTTAATTTTTAAAGCAACGCCCACCAAACAAAGACCACACTGTTGACAACATTGGGTTCCAGTAGCAGTAAACTACCAACGGAATGGTTTAGAGAAAATGAGTTTGCTCTGTGATGTAATACAAGTTTGCTTTGTCCTGACTCCAGCATGACTGAGGCAGCAAGGGAGGGAGGAAAGGAAAATTGGAACAGGGCTCTTGGTTAATGGTTTCCAGAAATTATTTAGCAGGACTTGAGTGGAGGGAGGAAAGTGGGATAATGTGGAGAATTACTTCGAGGTGTACCATAATTGCGGTAGGTAAAATAAAGTCATTACTATGGCTTCGTTGCTCAAGAGGAATTGAGCAACGATTTTGAAATGCCACAGAAGGTATCATTTTTCCCTACCACAGTATTCCTTTTCCTCTGGCTTCTGGAACATTAAAAAAAAGCCCAACTCTTGCATCATGGTAAACAGTATTAACAGTTAGTGAATCAGTTTTGTTTACTTTTTATACCACAAGCCTCTAAAACATTCCATTAAAAAATTGTCTTCTGCTCATTCATGAAATTCTTTTTCTTCTTAGATGTGCTTACATGCATTAGCCGGGCATAGAAGTGGGTTTTTTTCCTTCTTACGCTGGACTAATAAAAGACTTCATGAGAGAATAACAACTGGGTTATCTAACCGTATGTTATTATGACCAATGTAGTGAGAGTATGCTATGTGGAGGAAAGAGAATATTTTGAAATAGGTTCAGAAAATTAGGAATGGGAGAATTTCAAAATGTACAATGATTATTTTCACTGTGACACATTTCTGCCAATTCTGCATTTATTTAGAGTCCTACTACGTAACTGTTTTCCTCAGCCTCCCCAGCACCACCATCACGGTAGGTCACCATTACCACGGTTCCTCATACTTGGTTGATAATTGTAGAAGTTGAAACATTTTGCCACGTTTTCCAGACCTAGATATATTCTGATTATATATATGGTTTTAGTAATCATAGAACTTGGCTCATAAATTCCTTCTATGAATACTCACCACTGAGTTATAATAGTAAGCACTCAATCACACCTAACAGTGGTGCTGAAATAGTCTAATCTAATATCGAAGCCACTCCACTCTTATCCAGGCAGCTCTAATGACCTAACTTTGCATAGGTAAAAGACAGTTTTCATTTTTTTTAAAGATTTTATTTATATGACACAGAGAGAGAACACAAGCAGAAGGAGTGGCAGGCAGCGGCAGAGCAGGGAGCTCCATGCAGGACCCTGGGATCATATCCTGAGCTGAAAGCAGATGCTTAGCCCACTGAGCCACCCAGGTGCTCCTGTTTTCATTTATTTTATTTGAAGAGAAAATTGGTAAATTTTTGTGGTTTTTAATTGTGCACATTTTGACTATAGGAGGTCAACATTAGTTATGTGATTAAGAGTTGTCATTATTTTGGGTGACCCAGACTGCTGAACAACAGTATCTACAGTGAAGACTTAAAAATATAGCAATGACTAGATTTTCCTTAGGGCTCTGCATGAGCCCTGTAATATTCTTGATATATTTTTTAAAAGCATATTTGTCAGGGGATCCCTGGGTGGCTCAGCGGTTCAGCGCCTGCCTTTGGCCCAGGGCGCGATCCTGGAGTCCTGGGATCAAGTCCCACGTCGGGCTCCTGGCATGGAGCCTGCTTCTCCCTCTGCCTGTGTCTCTGTCTCTTTCTCTCTCCCTCTCTCTCTCTCTATGTCTATCATAAATAAAATAAATCTTTTTTTTTAAAAAAAAGCATATTTGTCACAGAAATTTAGTTAACATCTTACAACTAAATGTGTATGTATGTTGCTTAGATAAATGTGGTCACCATAAACATCTATATGATCTGGGATTTTGTTTTCATTTTGAAATGGAAGCTTTTTTGTTTACAAGTTCATTAAAAACTGAAAACTGTTTCTGTAAAGACAAAAAAGATTTGCCATTATTTTAAACCTACGCACATCCTTGAGTGTTCCCTCTGCATCAGGGTTTCTGGGCACTGTTGACATTTTCAACTAAATAATTCTTTATTATGGGGGCTGTTTTATGCACAGTAGGATATTTAGCAGCATCCCTGGCCTCTACCCACTAGATGCCAGTAGCAGTCTCCCCCAGGCATGACAAAAAGAAAAAAGAAGTCTCCATGCCTCAGAAATGTCTCCTAAGGGGCAAAGTCACCCTGGCTCAGAACCTGTTTCTGCTGTATTCTTATTTTGGTTTGGAAGTTTCTTTACCTCATGAGCTGGGCACTCAGTTACTTTTGAGATCCAATTCAAGGATATAAAGTAACATTTTCCCTCCTGCCATTTATCCTAAAAGGGGGAACCCCAAGTTAGGTCAAGTTTTCCAAGGCTCAAGCTAGGCATTTTGGGGGGAAACTTTTCCTCCCAAAAGACCTAGAGTTTTGTCCAACAGAGCAGTCTCTCTCTCAGTGCTGGCCTTGGCAGGTGGAACCCTTCAGGGCCGTGCAGCGACTTTCCCAGAGCTGTTCAAGAGGAAGTGGCCCCAGCGACTGAGCTTGGGGATGTTGACATAAGAAGAAAGGGAACTTCTCTGCAGGGACCGGAGCAGAGAGCCTAGGCCACAAGTTCAGTGGCTCGCTGCAGGCTCTCCGCCTTCATATCCAGCCCCAGAAAGAGGGAAAGGCGGCGACAACAGTTCTTTCTTTGGAGCAAAGCAGACATCCTCCCCATCCTGATGGCTGTGGTCTCAGAAGCTGGAACTCTCGTTAAACCAGGAATGTGGAGCTCTCCGCAGGCTAAGGCAGGCATAAATTTCCTCTGTTTGTTTTGTGAGGACTAGTGTCGACTGCTGTAATGAGATCAGAGGATACCCCAGGGACAAGGCCTCCAGGTCGGCTGCTGGAGCCGTTTTCTGTGGCTGTTCTCTTGGCTGCTGTGGAAGAACGCAGTGACTCCACCGACCTCGGTCATGATGTGGGGGGGTGGTGGTTGTGCCCTCCTTTCATTCCTTGCCATCTTGCCTCTCCGAGGCTGCCAGAACGTCAGCGTGCAGTCATCCAGTTCTAAGTCATGGAAAAGCTCGTGTGAGGCGGATTCCTTTCCTCAGACCTGAGGACGGACCTGGTTGTGTGCGGGAAGTGCGGTCTTGTACCGGGAGCTGACCTCCTTGGGAAACTGCCTGCACTGCTGATGCTGGCTGAGGGTTCGTTTCTCAGCTCCTGGGCCCCCCTATGCCCTTCCTCACCCGACATTGCTGTGCTAGGAAGAGTTAGGGTATGAGTCACAACAATGTAGCGTATGCTACAAGGGACATATTTCTGGCTCTAGCCTGGATTATAGCCAATTGGCCATCTACAGGACCCTAAATATAGGCAGAGTTGAGTTTAGAGATATCCCCAAACTACATATTTCTGGCACCACAGTATACACTGAGCTGGTTCAGCCTGGCCCACTTCTAGCCCCCTCTGCCCAACTCTTCCGCCACCCCCACCCCCAATCCTTAGGTATGTTGGATAAAAGAGAAAATAGAACTTAATGGGAAATTCCCATGTGCCAGAAGCCATTGATGCCTCAGGCTTGTGAGTGATCCAGACCTGGCCAGATTCTAGGGGGTGTGATGGTTCACTTCCATGGGAGCTATTTGCCAAAAGGGGCAAGTAGAATTGCCCTTAGAGTCTGTGTCGGGCTTTGAGTTTGTGTGTTTAGGGTACAGTGATAGAAGATGGAAATCCAGGGTTATGCCGTTTGAATAGCTGTGGGGTCTGCAGTTCACTACCTGCACAGTATAGGAACTTCAGTAGTTTTGACATAAACACTAAGCTGGTTTGAGAGCATTAAAAGCTGTAGAGTCCTGGTAGAAGCAAACACTAGGTCCCTCTGGAAAGGTTAACAACCCAGGACGTGATGCAGCCTCACAGAGAACAAGCCACGCTAAGGAGAAGCTGGTGTATTGGGAAGTACGGAATGAGAGCCTCAGGAAAGCAGAGGTTAGTAGTAAATCCCTGAGACTGCTTTTGACAAGGGCCCGTCCTGCCAAATTGAGCTTCCTTCTGAGGATTAATGAAAGTCCCCTCCCAGAGGAACAGGGCATTACGCCCGACCTGATTTACTAAGCAGATGAGTTTCAGTTGTAAGCACCAGCCCCCAGTAAGGCAATCGCCCCTTCATTACACTTGTCCTCAAGGTATTCTTGAGAATATTTAAATTCTCTATTGGAGAGATAGCTGGTCTCCTTGAGCTTCTGTAAAGAGATACCTTTCTAGCGATTTCCCTTGCCATCGGTTCCTTTTCAGTGGGTCATTCTGAAGTAACCTGCTAACTAGGCTTTCTGTTAAATTATTTTAGCTTCTCAGCAAATCACAGGAAATGTGTTTGCCTAAATTGTTAAGCAAACCCCTCCAGGGAGAAGGAAGCCGGGATTGTTTGAAGGTCTCTGGGATTCTTTCAGAATAATATCAGAGAAAACCAGGTAGTCAGGCATGGCTGGTAAACCATCTTAGATGAATACAGTTTGGCCTTCTCAATCCATGGTGGACAAATGGATAGGGGATTTCCTAGAGCTCTGGGCAGCCACCAAGTACACCCCATGCAGTGACACGCAGTGTTGGCAGACATGAACTCAGGATGCTGAAATGAAAGCATGCTCCTTTATTTATTAATAGGGTGATGAAATCTCTTAGGTGTAACTTTTTCTGCTGAGGCATGCAGAGGGTACCAGAAAGTACCCTCTTGACTTAAAAAGCGATGCCATATATCTTAAGAGAAAATTCTTCAATCTTTTATTCTTAATTTGGACCTGTTTTTTTTTTTTTCTTTTAGTCTCAAAATGTTCTGGCCAAATGAGAAGTAGATATACATTTTGACATTAAAGCATCAGAAGAGGATAAGTGGAAATAGGCTCAATCGGTGCCAGATTTAAGGAAGATCTTCCTGAAAGTTTGTCTTAGTTAGGGCTGCTATAACAGAACACCATAGACTGAGTAGCTTGAACAATGGTATATTTCTCACAGTGCCGGAAGCTGGAAAGTCCAAGATCAAGATGCCAGACCATTTGGTTCTAGTGAGGGACCTCTTGCAGATGGTTGACTTCCTGGTACATCCACACACACGGCAGGGAGAGGGGAAGAGAGAAATTGTGCACACACATGCAGGTTCTCTGGTATGTCTTCTCATACTGGCACTAACCCCATCATGAGGGCTCCACCCTCATAACCTCATCTAAACCTAATTACCTGCCCCAAAGCCCTGCCTCTAAATACCATCACATTGGGAATTGAGCAATCTATGATTTTGGAGGGTATAAACATTCAGTCTATAAAATTATATAACAACATTATAATTACATTTTGCATATATTGAAAGCCTACTGTGTGTGTAGGGTGGTGGGACAGGTGCTGACTATTTGGGCATAAAACAGAGAAGATATCTTCCTTTGGAAAACATAGAATCCAGTAGGTGGTTGAGAGGTAAACTCCTACGTGCAATTACATGCAGAATGAGGTAGTGCTGAATGGTGATGGGAAACAGAGGAGGGGAAGGACTTCATCTCTTAACACCATGCATTAAATACTTTCCTCATGTTACCCCATTTAATCTTCAAAATAATCTTAGGACATATAAATAATTTCCCCCCATTTTCTGGGTAAAGAGATAAAGACTCAGGGAGGGTTAGTAACTTACTGAAATCATGTGCAAAGACACAGAATTGATAACTCAGATGGAATGACTTTCCCACTCTCCTGGAAGGCTTGCTGCACCATGAAGCCATAGCCCTATAGCCCTGGAGGGATCAGGAGACAGAATGGGAGCCCCCAGTCCTGGAGATTTAAAGAAACAGTCCCATGACTTACACAAAACGTATATGATGGAAGATACAAACTGGCGGACCAAATCCAACCCCAATTTTCCAAAATGGTAACATAAATTGCCAACATTGAACAAGCACATGACTTTACATAATCTCTCCATTTTCTGTCCTTCTTGATTATCAGAAGCTCAGGGAACATGTACTTTGTTCCTACTTTTCTGGATTTGAGTGGCAGCCTCTCCGGGGATCCCTGTCTTCATTGGGAGGGAATGACAACTCATTGTCTTCTCTGGCCTGCCCATTCCTTCATCTTATTCTTTCTTGACTCCTGTAGGCATCTGAATCTGGGTCCACTGGTTTAGATAGTCACACAGGCAAGAGGAGTAGGCTGAGCCAGGTAACCCCTTGGGAGTTCTATATTGTGCCTTTAATTAAGATATTCCTAAATTACTGAGGGACTAAAAATGATCTTTTATAGAGTGATAGCCCTGAATCTAAACATTTGATATCGTTGTGTATGATTTCATGAAGTGGAAGAAGCCTTCAACACGTGTGCCAGAAGTAGTCCTTTGACAGCAATGGACACACACTATCACTTGGCATTCTTACTACACCTCGTTTAGCTCTCAGGGCAATGTTTTTGTGCCCCCAGCACTCTTCTTTATAATTTATAATCCTCTTATTTCCTCTTCCTTATCACAATTTCTTGTTGAACCATTGGCCATACGCTAGTTGAAATTTCGGAACACTAATTTTCAAATTGTGTTACCAGTCCTTGGGGAAGAAGAAGGCCTCTAATCATGCTTGATGGGAAGATGCTCTCATCCTTCTGACTTGGGTTGGTGGTTTTCATGGCATATTGTGAAGGCAGGGCATGAGGGCAAGGCACAATGGCAAACATTGCTCGTTTTCTTAGGGCAGAACTGTGTCATGGCATGTTTGCTGCCTAAATGTGCGGGTGGCAAGGACAGCAAGGTCCTGAAGAACCAGAGACATATGTTTGCTGTGATTTTGAGGATGGAGAAGGGCCTTTGGGGAGTTCCTCAAGGAGCTCTGCTCTGATTCCTCTGCTTCTCCAGAAAGGAAGGAGCCAGCTGTGTGGGAGCTATGTGTGCATTTAGGGAATGGGACGGGGTCTGTTTGTTGCTTGACTTTTGGATCCTTTAATCCCAGCACCGTGCTCCTTAGTGTGGAAGAGAGGAATTGGACTGTCTGTAAGAAAATGGTCTTAAGTGTATCCAGTCTTGTACAAGGATTCTATCCAATTGAAGGTTGTCAAGATTTCACTTCAGAGACATGTAAATTATTCCAACTCATAAAAGCAGGGGTTGGAGAGTATTAGAGATGTATCTTTCATCTGTTTGTCTGATTTTCCAAGCTCCTAAGTCCTAGATTTAGAGAATTTCCTGTAGAGTTTTGTCCTCTTGCCTTTCCCCCCTTTCTCTCCAAACCCTGTTTGTGTCTTTATGACTTTGCTTAATTCTTCCTCACAAGTTCTCGGATCCTCATGCTTGAGCTCTCTGTCCACCTAAGCTGCTGGATTTGGTGGTGGGAGGGAAGAAACAAGAGGCAGTTCCACAGACTGATGTCAGGGTACATTATATCTAAAAGCCTGCAAGGTCATTAACCTTGTGAGTGACCTGCTTGCTCCTAGGGGCCTATTTCCCATAGGAGTGCCTGAGCAACCCAGCTCTGTGTTATATAACCAAAGCCTTCTAGAAAGAATGTCTTAGAAGGGGGTGGGAGAGCTGGAGTGGGGAGAAAGCCCAGATCATCATACTCCGTTCTGTATTGGTAGTATTAGTTGCATTTTCAAAGGCCAAAAAATAGCACTACACACACACACACACACACACACACACACACACACACACACACACAGCCCTTCGACATGTTTAAGAGTGTCAAGAGTAAGAACAAATACTCTAAAGAGTACTCTTGTTAGCTAGAGTAAAGAGACTAGAATAAAGTTGGCTTATGCTGTTCTCACCATACCCCTATGGCACATTATCAGTGATCCAGGGAAAATAGACTTCTCTCTGTGGTAGGTGGAGGCTGATGGTAAATAAATAGTGGCGAAACAGGTAAGCCCGGTCTTAACACTACTCCGGCTCCACTTGCTGACACCCAGAGAAGCTGTAGGATGCGGTGCTATCACCAGGAGCCTGAGTCTCTCCGTCTCTTCTGTCCATGAGGACCTGGCTGGTGAGAGGCACTTGTCTGCATCACTGAACCTGTCTCTAGATACCTTTGCTTACCTGCCCTTTCGTTTTCTTCTCTCTTTGTAGCCTTCATCTTTTCTGTTCATTCTCTCTTTGATCTCTTATTCTTGCCCTGTCTCTACTTTTCTGCTTACTCACACTTCTCCCCACCTGGAAAGATGAATTACATTTCATTAACCTTTCCGGAGCCCAAGGTTGACCACAGGCTTTGTTTCCCATGGAGCCAACTCTGTTAGGATCAACTGAGTGGAAGTCACACTTTAGCTTCTGTGATTGACTTTCTCCAGGCACCCTTTGAAAGGTATCTATACATGCCTTTTGTTTAGTATCAGAGGAATCCAACTTCGTGAACGATTAAAAAGAAACACTGAAAAATAGAATAAAGAAGAAAACTCCCTTAATTCCACTATAGTAACATACATATCTTTCCCCCAATACTTTATATTTATGATGCGATTTCCTTTTTTAAGCTCTGTATTTCTCTAAGCTTCTAAATGGAATTGGCTGCAAAACAACCAGGTCCTCTCTGTTTCAAAGGAGATTTAAAGTACTTGGTACAACAAGGCCAGTCTTTTTGGTTGCTGGCCAGAAGCAAACTGACCCAATTTCTAAAACTGTCATCTGTATGCTGAGGTGTTTTTGGTTAATGATGGTGTGTATGGTGTGTGTGTGTGTGTGTGTGTGTGTGTATTAAGAGAGATCTCTCATTTGTAGGCTTTGTGCATATTTTAATTCCGTAGTATCTTGAAATGAAGCCACTTGCAGCCCAGGGTCTACTGCCTATGACAGCATGACTAAGAATTCTGAATCTGGTTTCCTAATTTAAAAAACTACCCCTCAGATCAATATCAGTACTATCTGAGAGCACTAATATAAAAGTATATTGTACAGTTTTGAGCACTGTACAGCTGTAAGATATTCTTAATATTTTTCTAAAACGTTTACAGTCCTGGACATTAAGAGATTTTCCCTTTTTAAAAAACCGCAGAGGCAATTTGCAATGATTGTCAACATTGTGTTTAAGAGTCAACATTATGAGTACATCTTCCTAGGCTCTGTGAGTGAGAGCAAAGAAAAAAAAATCTAAGCATAATATTTATTAAGAATTTTCTATGTGACTAATATTTCCCTCAATGAGTTTTTATTTTGGCTTTGTTGTAGAACCAACATACGAGAAAATGACAAGACCACTTAGAGTGGTGGGGGGCACAGGGGAGGATCCATAATTATTTTAGTGCAGACTGTATATCTAAGATGTGAGGGAATGGGGACTGTGGCATGATTGGAGCTGGGTGGAATTTCCTTGGGGAAATTATGTTCAAGAATCTTTGTCTGTTTATTATTATCTTCTTGTGCCCACCTTTCCTGTGTTGATACCAATGTGTACATTTTAATGGAATTGTGATATCAGGCATCTATGCAAGGCATTCGGACAAGTTTCCCAGTTAAGTGCTGGACCGTAGGTTTTAAGTGGATTGAATTTCATATCTTAAAAAGGAAACAGCATGTATAGAATTCTACTTTATCTTTTTAAGATTTTATTTATTTATTCATGAGAGACACACAGAGGCAGAGACATAGGCAGAGGGAGAAGCAGGCTCCCTGATGCTGGACTCAATCCCGGGACCCTGGGGTCACGACCTTGAGCCAATGGCAGACGCTCAACCACTGAGCCATCCAGGCACCCCTAGAATTCTGTTTAAAACAAATTTATTAGCATCTGCTTCTGGAATTCAGAGTAAAAGTTTTATGCATAATTTTCTTTCAGTCACTGTAAGATTGGTTAGGATTAGATAGTGAGTTTTCTTGACTTTGAAGTAGCAATCGATTACAGTCATACTAGATGTCAAGTATATCAAGTAACAAGGGGTGTTTGGATGTGTTTAGGCTACAAAGAATTCCAGGGTCTCTCTATGTTGTACATCATTCTTAAAATATGTTATTACTATGACTTAATGTGGTATTTTCTTTGGAATCTATGTGTCTCAAATAGCCAGGGAGTGTTCTGCAATTTTGTCTTCCTATCTTCTGATTTGTAAAAGGAATTTAATAATATTATGTTCACAGAATTGTAATGTATGTGGGGTAGGAGTTTATCTTTTGAAAATAATAAATTACAAAGGCATTTTCTTAATGGTGAAAGATGTTAATATGGGGGATATAGCCTTGGACTTCTCTGTGTCCTTGATTCAGCAGACTTGCCAGGGCCTCTTGTCATTCCCCACTGTGCTAAGAACTAAAGGTGATTATGATTAGTGGGATTGTGGTTACTTTTTTCTTTTCCCTGTGAAATTTTCTATATCGCTATTATTATTAAAAAGAATATATATTTTAAAGCACTGTGCTTCTTTTTAAACCTGTAATCCCAGTCTTTTTTTTTTTTAAATTTTATTTATTTAGTTATTCATGAGAGATACAGAGAGAGGCAGAGACATAGGCTAAGGGAGAAGCAGGCTCCCTGCAGGGAGACTGATGCAGAACTCAATCCCAGGAAACTGGGATCACGCCCTAAGCCGAAGCCAGACGTTCAACCACTGAGCAACCCTGTACAGGTGGCCCTGTAATTCCAGTGTTTATGGAGAGGTTCAGATATATAAATCTTTTCTAGATGTAACCAGAAAAAGTAACATAGAAATAAGACAATTACAAGGAACCTTACAGTGTTTGGTTTTCCTCTCAAATTCACCCATACACATTTTCCAAAGAAAAGACTAATCTAATTAAGTGATTGAAGATATTTTCTTTATTTTTCCTTAATATTTGAAAAATTAAGAACTCTGGAGCTATACATTAACCATTTGACTCTAAAATGTAATTCACGGGCAGCCCCGGTGGCGCAGCTGTTTAGCGCTGCCTGCAGTCCCGGGCATGATCCTGGAGACCCTGGATCGAGTCCCATGTCAGGCTCTCTGCATGGAGCCTGCTTCTCCCTCTGCCTGTGTCTCTGCCTCTCTCTCTCTCTCTCTGCATTTCTATGAATAAATAAATAAAATCTTTGAAAAAAATGTAATTCAAGTGAATCAGATAACCTTCTTAAAGAACCAATAGAAAAGCATGGATAAAAACGTGGACTCATTCCATCTGAGGGGATGTTGAATCACCTTGTTCATTTGGCTCATGGAAAACTGACCTCCTGAATTCCCTTATGGTAAGAGCTCTGTGGAAGGTCCTATCTATTAAGCCCTGACAGTGGTAAAGTCAGTCTTCAGCAAATGCCTGTCTCTTCCTTTGTAGGCAGTGAGGAAGGCATTGAGGTCTGGCATGAAGTAAATACTGCTCACATGCTAGATCCTTTCGTTTTTGAAGGAGGTCAAGCCTGAGCAGGAAACTTTTAAATAACTGAGCTCTGGCTTTTTGATCACTATGTCCTCAGTACCCCACATCTAGTGAGTACTGAGAAACTAGTTATTGCATGAATGTTCTTGTTCCTGGGTGCCTGTAGTCACTCTGAACACATAATATCCAGCTTTTCCTTGGCTGCTGACCTGTCTAGAGTCTGTGACCTCAAGACTTTGACTTGACTCTCTAGACCTATACTGCCCAGTATGGTAGCCACTAACCACTTGTGACTATTTACATTAAAATTTAACTAAAATGACATAAAATGTAAAATTCAGCCCTTGCACTAGCCACATTTCACATGGTCAGTAGCCACATGTGGCTGGTGTTACCATTTTGGACAGCGCAGGCGTGGAGCATTGCCATCATGACAGAAAGTTCCATTGGACACAGGACTGCTCTGTGTCTTCCTGAGCCCCAGCTGATAGATTTCCTCTTTGTGTTTGCAGTGCAGCTGTCTGCTTCAGGAAGTGAGGTCTACAGCCACGAGGAGAATCTTCAAGAGCTGCCTCGCATTGTGACATGTCTGAGCCCTTGATCCAGTCCCTGCAGCATGAACAAGGTAAAAGATACCTTTGGGAATCAGCCTTTGTGTCTTCTTTATGGTACCATGAGTTTTCTGGAAACATAATGCCTTTCCATGGTGTGAGAGGTTGCTTCTCCTGCCACAACCATTCCAGGAGTTGGAGAGTTATGTGACTCCGGCAAGCAGTGTTTATAGGCAGGGTCCCAGGAGGTGGTGGCCACTCTGTGGTTGTATAGTCTTCCAGTTATGTCACTTTGTTTGTCAGAGACTTCTGAGCGGCTGAAATATTGGTTGTTACTACAACTTCCTTGGCATAAATATTGAAAGAATGAGTCTCTGGAGCCAGACTACCTGGGTTTAAATATCAGCTCTTCCAAATGCTAGCTTTGATGACCTTGGGCAAGTGGCTTTTCTGTGCCTCAGTTTCCCCATCTGTAAAATGCTGATGATAACAGCAATGTTGTTAAAAGGATGAAAACAAGTTGATATGTACACCAGTGCTTAAGGTGGTACCTATCTACATTACAAGCATTTGACTAATATTGGCTATTGTTGTTTTTGATGTTGGGAACACTATTGCCCCTTAGATATTGTTACAGGAGAGTGTTGAGTGTATTTGCAACATTTCCATTTGTTCCTTGATTGACTCAGCAAGTTGGTTACCAAGTGGGCACTCAGGGATGAACAATGAATGAGGCTTAGGTTTTGCCTATAGCAGGTGACAGGCTTGGGTATAGTGTGGCTAGTGTTTTCATGAGATGTGTACCAGAAACTCTGGAGGCACAGAAGGAACATCCAACTTTAGGAGATATGGAAAGAACTGTAGAGGAGGTGACATTTTTGAGTCAGATCCTGAATGATAAATGGTCATTTCTTAGACACAGAAGTAGGGCAGGGCATCCCAGGTAAAGAAAACAGGCTATGTTTAGGCACAAAGCATATGAGAAAGTCTGGCATGTTTAGAGAACAAAGAGCTGGGTACAGCAGGAATTCTCAACCTCAACATTGTTAACATTTGAACTGGGTAATTCTTTCTAGTGAGAGGCTGTCTCCCACATTGAAGGATGTTCAGTAGCATCCCCTTTCCCTGACTTCAGTCCTGACAACCAAAAATGTTCCCACACATTAGCCAGTGTCCCTTAAGGGAACAAAAATACCCCTGGCAGAGAACCACTGCACTGGTGGAAGATGGTAGTTAGGAACCCAGAGAAGGAGGTAAGGGTTCAATTCTGAGAGCCACTGAAGGATCTAATACAAGCGAGAGACATTTCCAGATGCTACAAGAAGAGGTCAATTATCACATTAGTTATGGGTTGTGATGGAGCTGGACAGTGCTTTTAGACAGTGGTCAAAAGGTATTTTGGAAATCCCCAGGCTTTAAGAGAACCCATTTAGTTTGATGAGATTCTTTACCAGGAACCCCTTTCCAGTGGTAATTTTTCTTATGGCCACTTGTCTGGCCTTCTCGGGATGGCTGCTTTATTGCACTGGAAGAGACCAGAAAATAATAAGCAATTGTTTTTGAGAAATTTTCTTTTGTTTTATATTTTTCTTTTTTCTTTTTTCTTTTTTTTTGAGAGATTTTCTTTCAGCCAAGAGAAGGAAACCTTGTTTTCACCCGCCACCCCTGCTCCCACCCCCCACCAGTGGCTTAAATACTTACTTTTAAGCAGTTTTTGAGAAGTGAGCTTTTGGAATACTGAAAAGTAGGCAGGTGTTCCACCCCAAGCTCACGACTGGAGGGTGGGGAAGAGAGGAGATTCATCACTGTGGCAACTACAAACCTTGGCTTCTATTAGTTAGCTAGAGTTTGGTATACTGAAACACAGAGACAGCTCTTGGGAAATCTGATTGGCAGGCACAGTTTGCAATGACAGCCTTGCCCTAAATTTCTTCAGGGCAACTCAAGACCTGATGTCATGGTTTGGCTCTTGAAACACAGCTGGGAACTAGACTCCTCAGACATTTCAAGTGTCTCAGTAGGTGTGTCTATTGCTTGGGAAGTTATGTTCTGCCTAAGTGGCCCAATGAATGCTTTATTTTATGTTATTTTAATTTAAAGTAGTGATTAAGCATGATGTGTAACCTTCATAGGTCAGCATTTTTCTTACGGTTTTCTTGGCATAAGACAAAGAATAGATCACCCTCTGGGGAGGAAATAGATCTCAGCGTAAATAAAACCAGACAATCATCTCATCAATTAGGATATGTAAGTTAGAAAGTTAGAAATATTTTTGTGGGTGTGATTGATTTTCTTAGATTTGTTCCTAGAAAGTTGGAGACATTTGAATTGTGCACTTTCTACTTCCTTGGATCTACACTGTAGTAACCCCAGCTAGCTTATGGGACACTTTACCCGGGGAGGTGTCACCATGCAGGGTGGCATGGTATCCTAGGGCCCAGTGAAATTACAGGGCGATTCTGAGCACAGTGAGGCATTGACATCTCTCTTTGAGGTTCTTTCAAGATGGTATCTCTAGAAAATAACTAGAATGACCCCCATGGCACAAGGGATTGATTATTTGTCTAATTTAACCAGGCTAACCTGATAGTGAACTGCTGTCCACCAAGTAGGGGCTTCGTTCCAAACATTCTTGAACTTCTGTCTGTAGCAGAGTCGGGAGACTCACCAGGAAGGGGTGCAGTTCTGGGCCACAGACAGCTAGCACACTGGTACGTTGGTTTGTACGGAAGATTTCTACAGAGTGGATACCCTCACATTTATTCACCTTCTTATTATTATAAACAGGCTTGAATGATTGTTCATTTGGGGCTTTATGTTCTAGCCGTGCATGTTAAAGAAATTTTGGGTGCACGGTTTTCCCCAGAGCACTCATTGTCCTTGGCTCTCCTGCACACTTTATTTTATTTTTAAAGATTTTATTTATTTATTCAAGAAACAGACAGAGAGGCAGAGACACAGGCTGAGGGAGAAGCAGCCAAAGGGAGAAGCAGGCTCCATGCAGGGAGCCTGATGTGGGACTCGATCCTGGGTTTCCAGGATCACGCCTTGGGCTGAAGGCGACGCTAAACCGCTGAGCCACCTGGGCTGCCCTCTCCTGCACACTTTAAAACCATCTTTCCAGTTCCATACTCTCCTTAGATCTTTTTACAAGGGCTGACTTTCCAATCTTTATACTGGTCCAAAACTTTATAATCAGGATGTAACTTTAAATTTTGTCACAAGTTTTTATCCTCTCTCCTTTCTCAGGCGTTCTCTTGCTAATATGTATAAATATAGATCCTGTAACACAAATTGTTGCTGGTAAGAAGGGCTAATGTTTTATATTTGTGTTATTCATCTATTGTCATGCTGTAAAGAAAGGATTTTTGGGTATTACTTAAAAAATCATAGCCAAGGGGTGCCTGGGTGGCTCAGGTGGTTGAGCATCTGCCTTCGGCTCAGGTCATGATCCCAGGGTCCTGGGATCGAGCCCCACATCAGCTCCCTGCTCAGAGGGGAGTCTGCTTCTCCCTCTGCCCATCCCCCCACTACCTTGTTCATGCTTGCTCTGTCACTCTCTCAAATAAATAAATAAAATCTTTAAAAAAAATCATAGCCAAATGGGGGTCAAGTTGGACAGGATCGGACTTTGTAGAGGCAAATTAGACAGGAGGGTATGCATTCAGTACATACCACCATGTAAGTTCACAGAACCACACTCACAGCTTCCACTCTTGAAAGCTCTCTCTTCCTAGCAGCAACCTTGGAATTATGACTTTAAACTCTTTCCCTCATGGTCATCATTTTCATGAAGTCATATCACATGCTATTGTCTGTCTTGAATTTATGAGGACACTCCATCTGATTGAAAAATAATCGATTTTACCATTATTATACAGAATGCTCTTCTTCCCCTACAGTGCAAAGGAATCTTCTTGAGAAGTGTTTCTTCCTTCTTATGTTCAAATAAAGCCAAATCTGACTGCTGTTGCTTTGGACAAATGCTATAGCATCAAATGAAGTGGAGCAGTGTGTCTTATCTTTCTTGGTGGGTGGATGCTACTGTTTTGCTCAATATCTACCCAGCAGAATTTTTTTCTCTGAATATTTTACTGTGCCAGGTTTGAGGCAGTTTCACCTTTACACTCAGATCAATATCTCTACAGTCAACTAAAGAGTAAGATTGAAATTTAGTTTCCGCCTTCATTTAGAGTTTTTCTTACTTGGCATCTCCTTAATATGAAGCAGTGAGAAACTAATTACCCCTGGTTCTCTACCTGGCATACACATGACTCTACTTGATTAAACATCAGCTCCTCCAACACACACTTACCTAGTGTATACTGGCTACTGCGTGCAGTACTTGCAGATTATCGGTGAACAAAATAAAGGTCTTTGCCATCCAAAGCTGCTATGCTGGCCAAGGTAATGAGAGTCATCTTATTTCAGAGGTTTAATGTTTAAACATACACCTAACATTAAAACTTCTTCCATTTTAAACTTTTTTCACTTGAAGAGCAAGTTGACAGAGCTATTGGATGCGATGTAAGAAATTGGTGAACAATAAACATGGATCTCTGTCTTCTCCTCTCTAGGACATCCTTGGAGGTTTTACCAAATGACCCATCTATATTCAGTAAGTCTCCACTCTTTTTTTTGCAGGCAGTGGCCAAGTCCCCCTTGTGGCCGACTTTGAAGAAATATTGCACACATCAAAAACTAGTTACATGGAAAAAATGCAAATAAAAATTAAGTGATCTTGGAATATGGAAGGCTTTATTAATCTCTAGTGGCAGAAATTTTAAAGGAAGAGAATGTATTTGACTATAACCTCAAAATTTCCACCAAAAGGTGTTCTGAACTACCCTAAAGACAAAAGACACACCAGGCTAATTATTTACATGTACAACAGAGAGTTAACTTAGCCAATTTAGTAAGAATTCTTATAAATTAATAAGATAAAGATGATTACTAGAAAAGGGGCAAAGAACAGAAAGATAAGACCAATAAAAGAAGAAATATAATCAGCAAGTGACGTACAAGAAAATGTTCAACCTCAACAGTTATCAAAGAAATGCAAATTAAAGCAATGAGGTGGCAGTTTCTACCTATACAATTGATGAGGACTTGTAAAATGTACTCTATCACGATAGGAAAGAGATGACCCAGGCTCTTTTAGACACAGTGAAAGAACACATTCCTCAAGGGAATTTAAACAATGTGTATCAAAACCTCAAATATACACCTTTTGACTCAGAAATTCCATTTCTAGAACAGTTACTCAAGACAATTGCCATGGATGTGTACAAAAACTGAGCCAAGGTGTTCATCACATATTATGATAATAGTACTTTTTAGAAGGCGATAATTGTGATATACAGCCATATAATAAAAGTACCAGGGAGGGATGGAGGAATATTTAATGATATAAAAAAGAGTTTTAAATAAATTGTGAAGGCAAATTATGTAACAATATGTAGTTTGATCATTATTTCATTTTTCAAAAAACATCTATCTGCTCATGCACATCAAAATGTTAGGAGCATTATCTTCTTTTTGCTCTTATGTTCTAAATTTCTTTAGTAATGTACATTCTTTCATACTAAAAATAATATATAAAAAGACATTAAGCTATATTTAAGATATGGACTTCACTATTTTTAAGATATACATGATAGGATGTTGCCCAGAATGTTAGTAGTGGTTTTCTCAGACGGTGGGCACATGGTATGTATTGGCTTCTTATTTAAAAAATATTTTTCTGGGACGCCTGGGTGGCTCAGCTGTTGGGCGCCTACCTTCGGCTCAGGTCGTGATCCCAAGATCTGGGCTCGAGTTCCGCATCAGGGCTCCCTGCGTGGAGCCTGGTTCTCCCTCTGCCTATGTCTCTGCCTCTCTCTCTCTCTGTCTGTGTCCCTCATGAATAAATAAATAGAGCTTTAAAAAATTTTTTTAAAAATTAAAAATATTTTTCTGTATTTTCAACTTTCCTACAGTATTTGTATATGTGAGTAACAATCAGAAAACAAGTATTTTAAAATAACTACCACTCTAGTTGTTTTGCATCTGAGATAGAACTGTATGAAGGTATTTAGTAGACAGAAAAAGAGAGCCCTTGGTCAAAACTGAGATTTAAATTTGGGATTGATTCTGTGTGACATACTACCAGGAAGGAGCTTTTTAATATGTTAATGATTTAGGGCAGTAGTAAGTAGAGCAACACTCTAGAAAAAGATACTGTCCTTTGATTCAGTGACTCAAAACTTTTAAATGGAATTACATCCTCTTACTCAGTATGTGTCATTTCTTCATCCAGCTGTTCAAAAGACTTTGCTGATGGATACAAGTTTAGACCAGTGCTTCTCAAACTGTGGTTTGGGAACGCCTGGGGAGCCCATTCACTGGCCACCTGCTAGGTCAAAACCACTTTCATAATATTGACTTTTTGTTTGTTTGTTTTCTGCCTTTTCCACTCTTTTGAGTATACAGTACAGTTTTTCAGGAGGCTACATGGCATCCAATGGCACTCATCCCTGTGATGGTTATTGGGATGTGGGCTTGTGTTTTCACAAACTGTCTCCATTTTCGTTAAGATAATAACCATTGGTAGAAAGAAGTGACATAAGCCAAAGCTCTTGAAGGACTTCAGTGATTTTTAAGCATGTCCTGAGGTAGGAGTCTGAGAACCAGTAAACTAGACCATGCCTATGTCCTATATTTGGCAATACTTATTCCAAGAAGCAGCTGGACCCGAGGCTCTGAGTAGTGAGTGCCCTGGACGTTGTAGCACATCTGTCCCTACCCTCTTTGTCTTTAATGAAAAACTGCACTTAGTCCTTATTAAAAAAAGAAAGAAAGAAAGAAACTGTTTTATAGAGTTTGTGAGACTAAATGGAACATTGTTAGCACAAGGCCGGCATAGCTCCTGTGTTATGTTGTAAGTCAAATTCTGCTAAATGTGGGCTGTACAGAAACGGTAAAACTGGACCCTCATTCTCTCCCATGGTCAGCACACTGGGAAATTCAGTGACTTTTTAGGAAGAAAACAGAGATATAATTCCCTTCTGAGAGGTATGGGAATATAAACTTAAAATTCAAGTGTAATATCCTAAATGGTTGATTTGATGTGAAGTATGGAGAAGATAAATTTAAAAGAATTAGCTGAATGTGTTTATGCTTATTTGTCTTTAAAATGTGTGCATGTGTATAACTTGTCAATATGGATAAAACACTCAGGCTATCTGAGAAATGCTTCCTAATTTATATAGAATTGTCTCTTGATAGTTTCATAGTCATTTCTACCGTGGAAGCAACAGCAATGCTTTCATTTCAGTACCAAGGCTTCTCCTCTCTACTTACCGGAGACATATTTCAGTTGGTCTCTTAGGTGCACAGCTTGCCTCTGAATCTCTCATGGTAGAGCAGTGGTCAGTGCCTACTTCTCTGAGAAGCAGTCTTCATGGTCCAAGGTGTAAGTTGAAACTCTGGACCTTTCTATCCAGAGAACTGGAGCATCAGATGAATAATGCACCGGTGCACGTGGAAGTCAGCACCAGCCTTAAGACCATGTAAACTCACCGCATTCATGCTGATGTGACAGTGCCTGGACCTGATGGTGGAGGTGTCAGTGGCCTGACTTAACAACTCCCAATTATGTCCGAAAAGATGAAGGAGAATCTGAACAGGTAGGAGGCAAATTAAGGCTTTGGAGCAGAAAGGCTGGACTTTTGGTTTAAGACCATAATGGCCCCACAGCAGGAGAAGAGCTATGTTTTGACATAACTGTAATATAATTTCAAGTCTGAGAGGCCTAGTTTTGAATCATGATAAGCCCTTTGAAATGTGGCCCTAGCTACTGACCATAAAATAGGTTTCACTTGAAGGAAAGAGGATATTCAGTTTCACTTTGATTTTTCCAGTGGCACTTCACATACATTGTGATTGTGGGTTGTGGAATCTTGTTTGTTCTTGTTTTTGCAGATTTAAAGAATAGCGCCTACGATTTTCTTGATTGAAACAAGTTTTGCTTTTTTTTTTTTTTTAATTGATGAACTGCCCCATGCCAGCCTTCATGTGGAGCTTTAATTAAATGTTGACTGAACTGGTGGGTTCTCGTTCTGCATCACCATATCTGCATCACTAAGCCCACACAAGCCCACAGCATAATTAGACAGGTCCTTTGGACATGTGATGAGTGCTGCGACCTTTTTCTTTGATGCTGGTGGTGGCTGGGTCCCTGTAACAAAGAGGCCAGTGGATTCTGGCCTTTGTGAATCATGCGGAGGAATGCTTCTGTCTTCCAAGTCCTCAACCCTGCCCTTTTTCACTCAATTAGTAGGTCTTAATGGGTACAATTAAGTTACATCCTATTTAGTTAATTGGTGATTGGAAACATGACTATTTAGGTACTTAATCTGTGACTTGTCCATCTTTGGAATATTAACATACAACTTAATTTGCCCGATTTTGTGAACAAATCATTCTCAAACGAATGCTGTATATAAGGGCAAGTGCATAACTAAGAGATTACTTCCAACCCCGCTTATTAATGAGTATCATTTAATACTTTAAATTGTCCCTTCCCCCTTCTTTTCTTGTGGTTTATAGCATGTAGCCCTTTGCTTGTATTCCTTCCAGCTTCCTTTTATCTTTTGTCTCTGTAAAATAATCTTAACATTGTTTTCTGTGTTTTCAGAGAACATTGTACTTTTGAATATATGTCCATTATTTTTTTTAAATTTTATTTATTTATTCATTCATGAGAGACACACACAGAGAGAGGCAGAGACACAGGCAGAGGGAGAAGCAGGCTCCATGCAGGGCCCTGACGTGGGACTCGATCCTGGGTCTCCACGATCAGGCCCTGGGCTGAAGGCAGCGCTAAACCGCTGAGCCACCCGGGCTGCCCTATATGTCCATTATTGGCTTCATTCTTAAAAAAAAAAAAAAAATTATTTATTTGTTGGGAGGAGAGGAATAATAGAGAGGAACGGAGAGGAAAAGAATCCCAAGTAGGCTCTTCTGAGCTGAGCACGGAGCCCGAAGTGGAGTTCCATCCCATGATGCCAAGATCATGACCTGAGCCGAAATCAAGAGTCAGATGCTCTGTTAACTGAGCCACCCAGGGGCCCTATTTGCTTCATTCTTTAAAACTTCATACTGTGTTATAAAATTAATAAAGGAGGAGAGATGCCTATTTAGAGTATATAAAACTACATAATTTTACAGGCCTTTCTCAGTTAATATTCAGAAGACATATTTCTGGTCTCTCATAGATGACAATGTTTAGGTTTAAATGAAAACATTTAGATTTTATTAATCACAGCTTATATCTTCTTCTAGTTTATTTCTTTGATTTTCTCTTTTTTTATGAAATAGTTTTGTAACTTCTTACCACCCTCAGATTTTAATGAAGTGGCTTTATCCTGAGAGGCTAGTCTCAATTAGATATAAGTATAAGCAGTTAATTAAGATAACCAACCCAGGCCAGAGAGGTAAAGTGTCATCACATGTGACAGTGATCAAGAAACACCTGTTAATTAGAACAGTAGGATGACTGCAATGAATTTTGGAGGAAAACAAAGATTGGTTGAAATTAGCAATATATGCGTCTCTCTCTCTCTCTCTCTCTTTTTTTTTTCCTAAATCCAACCCATAAACAACTTGTTGTGACAGCTCTAGGCTGGGATTATGGCATTTTGGCTGGAGTCTGATTATAGCTAAAAATAGACATGTGTATTAAAGATCAGAAGAGGAATATTAAACAATTGAAATTTTGTGAAAAAGACTGATGCTGTTTCATTGTAATAATTTCCCCAAAGGCACATTAGTAATGCTGCTAAATACAGACTTTAATAGACTTTAATAGTGTGTACTTTAGAGGCCTGATACACAAAGGAATAATGTATAAAACATTCATTATGGAAAATTGCTACCTTTTTTATTTAATAAGAAATCTGTTGAAACAAAACTATTGCACTGCCTATGGCATTATGTTCCTGGGTATTAGCAGGCTGAAGAATAATTGCTACCAGCTTTTACAGTTTTTCTTACCTATTCTAATCAAGTTGCAATCATATTTACTTATTTGTTCCATGAGTGAAAATAGGGATTAAAAGAAAAGCATTTATATTGGATGGATGCTTGTTCGAATTGTGGCTCAGTCTCCCATTACATATGTAATCTTGGGCACATACCTTAACATCAAACTCCATTTCTTCATTTGCCCGCTGGGGATCGTTCTACTTACCTAGGAAGGTCATGGTGGGAGAGGTTAAATGTTGACGCAGTGAAGGCCCCACAAAATAGGCACTCAATAAATGCTTTCCTATTATTTCCTATTTCCTACATCTGTTTCTCTTTATATTGCTTGTTTCAGTGGATGACAGTTGTAGGGGGAGCGGGAAGGGGACAAGAGTAAGAAAAAGCAATTAAAAAGAAGCCTCGGTAAGCAGCTCTGTCGCCAAGCCTTGCATTGGATTTCAATTTGATTTTAATGTGCTGCTGCTGAGAGCCATGCTGTTGAAAAAGAGAGAAGAGTAAGAAGCAGATGCTCTGGGAAGAACAGTGGGGCATTTATCTCTTTTAATGAGATAACATCATTAGAGTGACAAAGTGCAGTGAATCGATACTTGAAATGGACTGGTGCTATCTTCCCAAAGTGCACCGATTGTTATACTTCCACAGCCTTAGAATCTGCTGAATCACAAATTCCGTCTTATCTGTTGTTGGAGCCACCGACTTTGATCTCGATGAACGGATCTACACCTTAGTGATCTCCACAGGAGCAGGAAAACGGACTAATTGGATAAATGAGAAAAATCCGGGGTGATTTATTAGTTGCCCTGTAATCAAGGAACCTCAGAGAAAGGAGGTTGGGTTTCTTTTTTTCCTTTGGCTTTAAATGGCTGCACATCCTAACTCTCGTCCCCTCCACCCGCTCTCCTTGCTCTCTGTCTGCTTCTTGGTGTAATGTCAGAAACACTAATCATGTCAGACTGTGACACTGACAGCCCTGACATTCACAACAAAGAGACAAGAAGGAGAGCGAGGAAGAAAGACCTCAGAGGGGGAAGATGAGGAAAAGCAGCAGGGGAAGTATTTTTTTCTTGCACAGAAAATCCGTAGCTGCAAAACCAACAATGTTCTGGATACATCACATCCAAGGAAAATTAAGGAAGGAGCGAGGTGAATTCGGATGGAGATAAAATTGGGCTGGGAAGATTTTGTGTTACTATTTTTTTCCCTCTTAGATTTCAGTGTGTAGCCTACATTATAGTTACTGTGGCTATGATTTCTTCTCACCCAGGGGAAAGAAAAAAAAAAGCTGTTAAAATTTTTTTTCCCTTTCCCTACCCCAGTTTTTCTCTTTGAAACAAAGCAAAGTTAAGCACGGATCTTAGCAGGAAGTGTGTGCTCTCTAAGGTTTTCCACTGACCAGATTCCCATAGTTGAATCTGAACAATAGCTACTTCAGGAAAGAAGTCATCTGTGAGAGATGTTTTCTGACCGTGACAAAACTGACTTGGGGACTTTCAGTGTCTTCCCCTGGCTGCCTTGCTTTGGCCTCTCCAGCACCTGCCAGCTGCAGGAAATGCTTATGTTATTGCAATTTGGAAGGCTGACTATGGCCAGGTCTTCCAAACACCTTTGAGGTTTTTCTCTCCCCCAAGCACTTTCTCCGATTGGAATTGTTCTGGTGAGTGGTCGCAGGTCTCTCTCTTGGATCAGTCATGACCTGGAAACCTGCCGCCACATCTTACATGTGTTTTGAATCCAGATGCTATGATCTAAATTGAGCTCTGAGCACAGGCTGAATCATCCTAGCTTTTCTGTAAACACGAGAACCCAGCTGCCAGCTCAGCTTTTGAGGTATTTTGAATTAAAACTCTATGTCTTAGCTAGAATATCCTTTTACTTTTTCATCACACAAGTTTAAAAAAAAAAACTGGAAAATGACGTATTGATTCCATATTATTTACCTCATTGTAAAGGAAGTACGTTTTTTGTCTGTATTTGAAAGCAGAAGCTGAGGGTCACATAGTGATTTCTCTTCAGATTGATTACAAATAATATTGAGAACTTTGGAAAAAATTGAGACCTCATTTACAGTATTCTCGTCCTTAGTATTTAAGTAAAACATTATATACTTGGGCCACTTGGGAGAAGTGCCTCCCTGAATTTACAAAATTAAAAATTTTAAGTGAACTATAGCATAATTTAAACTATGTATAGCAACCTTGACATTGTGGCTTTTTAAAAATTCTTGAGGAAATTCTACTTCTACTGGTAGAGGAAAGTAAATCTGTACCCTGCGGAGGATTTGAGGGAATTACCCCAAAATATCTTTTGGTAAACTCATAATTTTTTTGAAGTTCCTTTTTATCCTAAAAATTTATATGGATTTTATATGATTCTCTGTATTGTGTCCATGGTTTTTTTTTTTCTATGTAAAGTAACTTTTAAAAAATTACTTGCCAGTTAAATTACTTAGTTAAGTATTATATTAGGTAATTTAGCTGTTCTAATGAATAGGTTCTCAAAATTCAATGGTTTGACACAATGAAGGTTTCCTTTCTTTCTAAAGTATCAATCCAGTGTAGGTCTTTCTGGTCAGTGAATTGCTTTTATTCAGCAGTTAACTCAGAAATCCTGAACTCAGGCTCCTTCCATCTTCTGCCCTTACTGTCTGTATTAGATTTCTAGGGTACTATAACAGAGTACTACAAACTGGGCACCTTAAATAACAGAAATTTATCGTCTCACCCTTCTGGAGGCTAGGAGTCCAAGATCAGAGTTGAGCAAGACTGGTTCTTTCTGAGGATCTGTTATCCAGCTCTCTCCTTGGTTTGCAGGTGTCTGTCTTCTCCCTGTGCCCCTTCATATTGTCTTCCCTCTATTCCTGCTGTATCCAAATTTTCCCCTTTTTATAAGGACACCAGTCATATTGAACTAGGGCTCATCCTATTCCAGTGTGACTTCATCTTAACTAATGACATCTATAATGACCCTATTTCTGAATTAAGGTCACTTTCTGAAGTATTGATAGTTAGGATTTCCAACATATGAATGTGGGATGAGGGACACTGTTCAACCCATAATGTCATCTTTTGAGGCTTTTGATTGTCTGCATCTGGTTGGTGGAAGAGAAAGAACATAAAGAAAGATCATTTACTTCTTAATCACTGTAGCCCTGAAGTGACTCAGCATCTCTTCTCTTCATAGCCCATTGATGAGAACTAGTCAGGTGGCTCCACTTGAATGCAAGGGGCTTGGGAAGTGTCCCTGGATGAGTAGTGACTGTGCCAAGTGTCTCCAGGCACATGTGTGTGCACACGAGCCATCCTATCTTTCTAGAAAAAAGATGTCATCTGTGTCCCATTTCTTCCAGTGCTCCTGAGCATGCCCATCATAGGGCACTGAAAGAGATTTTAAGAGTATCCAAGTTTGAAAATTCCATTCCGCCATGGCTAGGAATGCTTTTCAATTAATGGTCCAAATGCTTATATTGTAAATGAATGCCTGAGGCTTACTGTTTTGTTTTCTTAAGACTAATATATTCTCCAGGGAATTTTACTTACACTATTAATGGGCACCTTTTTTCCTTATGAAACTGGTGAAATCCAAATTATAGAGGCCTTCTCTTGGCCAAAAATTTAGCTTGTGGTTAGAATGATATCCTACAGTACAGTGACTTTTTTTGTTACATGTTCTATTATTACTGAAAAATGATATGCATCCAAGAAGAGAAAAAAGGATATTGTGAGTACAGAGGACAATTATATAACCTGCTGTGCTTATCTCAAATGGCTAGACGTTAGTATTTAATTATAAAAGTCTTGTCTCTCCTATCAGGTTAGTCATTATTTCGAAAGTTGAACGTGGGTTTTATAAGTGACTATGTAATTGCTTTGTATGTTACTTTTCAATTACAGTAAGAAGTCATGAATTCTCTACATTTAGAACTGCTAAAAATTATTTAGATTTGCCTGTTGAATAAGTTTTTTTCTAAAAAAGAACTCAGGAAAAAATTTCCACTGTAAATTTTTGGCTTCTCAAAGTAATTTGTAAGAAATTTCCCATGAAAAAGATACTGATAGCAATTTGAAAAGGATAAGTAGAGTGCAATCTGAAAACTTGGTAGGTAGTGTGAAAACACGTTAATACTACTGAACCATAATATTTAATTTAGGCTTTTAGTCATAAAGTTCCATGTCAAGAAACCATTCCCTTTGTTTTATTATTCTGGTACTTTAACACATTGATGTTACCTAAAGACTTAAAACCTATCAGTGGTACAATAGATTTCCTTTTGGTCAAAAAACCTGACACGGGTACTTTAGTAAAGATAATTATTTGAACGATGGCCTTTTAATTTTTAGTGGCTATACTTCTTCACATGTCAAAATAGACTAAAACAAGTGTTGGAGTCATTTTAAGAATGAATTAAATGCTCACTCATTTAGATGTTATGAATTCAGATTTTGGAGAAGGGTCTAGGATGAAGTGTATCCTTTGTCGATTTTTGACAACTGATCATTATTTTAATTGGTTACCATTTTATTGAGTCCCTAATGTTTGCCAAATATTGCACTAGCTCCTTTTATAATAGACTATATACTATTGGTATTTTCACAGCCAATTTGCAAGAGTTGATATTATTCCCATTTTGCAGATGGGGGAACTCAGAGATGTTTAAGTAATGAGACCAATATCATGTGTCTAGATATCGAAGATCCAGTATCTGAATTCAAGTCTAACTGACTCCAAAACACATGCACATTTTCATTCTGTCACATTGCCTTGTAGGAGAATATTTGTTGAAGGGAATTTGAAATATATTAGATGCATTTGCTAAGCTAAAAGTAAAATGCAACACCCCAGAATGACTGCTTTAGCTTTTTCGGGGGTGGGGGGGAAGGGGAGCCATTTGCAAACGAACAAACTAATGCAGTAGTTGGAAATTAGTCCCATCTAATCATTAAAGCAGGTCTCTAGAACTTGCTAACACTTTAGTAGACTACCACTTCCTAAATAAATGAGCAGTCTATGTATGATTCAGAATACTTCTTAAGCATCCATTATCTGACTAACGGAGTTCTTTAGAACTCAAGTTAGGTTCCTGAAAACTAGTTTCTAATTCATGCTCTCACACTTGCCCCCTTTCTCAATGTGCCAGGTTATGCAGGTTTTATTGATTTGCTGAGGCAAACACAAAAAAAGGCAGCCTTGAACCATGGGTGGGCCTGGCCTGAGGGCAAGATAAAGAAAGCCTGCCTGTTTTCCAGTGAGAAGCTCAGCTAGAACCCTAAGATAAAAGAAAGATATATTCCTCTGAAAACATTTCACCTTTTCACCTTTCCTAGCAACATGATAAGCCTGACTTCTGATGAAAAGGATGATTTAGACTTTTGAGGGGTATCTGTATCATTTTCAGTTTCATACCATTTATTCTGTTCATGGTTTCTGCTGTGTGACTGTGGCCAAGTCATATCACCTGTTTGAAACTTGGTGTCTCCATATGTATGAGGAAGCAGTGGGAGTAGACCAGGAGTTGTTAGCCTAGCGTGTCTTCAGAGAGTGTGTAAAATGCTAGGAATTGAGTCTCATATTTCATATGCATATGCTTTTTTTCTGGAGAGAGTGGTTCAAAGCTTATTACAACAGATTCTCCAGGGCTTCAGCACACAAAGGAATCTATGGGCCAGATTATCTCTGAAGTCTATAGGGACTGTAGCACTCTAGTTGTCTATGAATTTTATTGTGCACAGGCTGTCATGAACAGTCTAGATGAGAAAATGAGTGCATTCTATCTTCTTCCTACAGTATGACATGTAAGGGAAACTTGGAGTGTTTTTATTGTAGACTACTGCCTCTCTGTTCTCTGAGATGAACCTTCTGTGTATAGCAAATGTGCAATAAATATTTGTGGTGATGACAAAATTCTGTTATTAGCAGAAGAACAGCCAATTAGGTAGAAGTGAGTTACGTTTTGGTGTTGAATGAACATTTTTTTTTTCAGGCCTGAACATTTTTTATAGTTATCTGCAATGGAGTTTAAAGAATCACTTAAAATAGCACTTTCTTATTTGGAATCTCAGACAGTTGGAATGTTAGTGCCTAAAGGACGTGCAAGAATTAATAGATTGATTCCCACAGTTAGGAAGCAGAGGCCCAGAGGTGCGATGCTGCAGAGTTGCTCCTGCTTCGGTTCTTTTGCCGTCATACCTTTGGTGTGTAAGCATGTTGTCCCGCCAGACAGCCTTCTCATACATGTCATGGCTCAGCAGATTAACCTGCCTGAAGTAAGAGCCCTATTGCTCAGCAAATAAACGAGGGGGAGAATAAGAAAAGCACTCTAGCACCTCCCCCTTTTGGTAGAGAAGAGAAAGAATTAAATAGCATCCTTGTCCAGCTGTTCAGTTTGAATCTAATGGAAGTCCATTTTTAAATGTGACTCATGTATTCGCTCTATTGAAACAACATACCGCTCTCTCCAGAAAATCCCAGTTCCATGAAAACAAACAAAAACACCATTCCCTGGATTCTTTGGTATGCCTTCCAAAAAAATCAGTGATGTCTACCTACATTACTTCTCTCCAAAATCTGCATTTCTTTTTTTCTGTGGGTGGATTTTAAATATTTGTGTTTGACTCTTTAATGTGAATATTCACGTGTGTGTGCACTGAAACCATTTACTCTCTCAACTTCTGTTTAAAATTTGGCTGTTTTCTTTGGAAGCTTTGTTAAATGAGAATAATCATGGTAGGCCACAATAATATTAATTTGTCTTCAAGTTTTCTCTGAACAATCACAGTAAGATTTATTTTCTGGGCTAAGCCTGCAATTCGAAGTCAAAAGCAGGCAAAATGTTCACAGCTAGGCTGATTTTTCTTTGAAAACTGATTTTTATTTATTTGTTAATTAATGCTAAAAACATACCCAAAGAGCCTCCTTTTGTTGTGGTTTTTTTTTTTTTTCATTTTTAGGACCACCACTTCCTGTTATAGCTGTTTAGCGTGAAATTCTCATGATGTTGATTCATTTTTTTAGAATGGTCTGAACTGGATTGGTAATATTGAAATAGTAAATCTACTATATTTTTCAATAGGAACAGAAAAAGAACAGTATGAAATATTATTAACTATATTCTTTGACTTAGTTTACTAGGATAGGTTTACAAATTACCAGTGCCTCTTTTAGTTATAAATAAGTACACAGTATGGCACGTAGTTTTGTGCCATATATATTTATGTATGTATTTTTAATAGATAGAACTAAATTAGTGCCCAGGTACCAGCTAATGAACACCCTCAAAATTTGAATTTCAAGGAACAGTGGCAGAAAATATCATCACTAGAAACCGAAACTCTCAAACATCAACATAAAAATGGCTGAGATTAGCTATGTGTAAAATTCCCAGAAGGTAATCCACACTTAGACAAACCAACAAAAATCAAAATAAATGTTGATAATAGTAACTAAACTGAACGCTTTAGAGATTTTAACATGCTAATATCAGAAGCAAACAGTTGGCTGTTGGTCTGTGTGGCAGCCACCAAAAGAAGTTGGGGAACCTTTAAAATTGTAGAGATGTCCCTGATTATTGCAGACTAATTGGCAGCTCTTGGCAAAATGTATGCCCAATGCATTTTAAGTCCTTGAGGTTTAATAACACCAACCTACGATCACTTGGTCCCTTGCCAGCACTCCTGAACTTAACATTTTCCCAGCAGTGAGACCCCTGGCATTGAGGTTTGGGCTCTGCTGGAAGCTCTGCTGTTCCTCTCTGTGACCTCGGCCAAGGCCCTCAGCCTCTCTGGACTCCAGCCTCCTCAGCTTGAACGTGTATACTAAAGATACTTCAAAGGCTTGTCGTGAGAGTTAAATGAAATCACTAGAATGGATCCTGACCCATGGTAGGCTCTCAGTAGATATTTTAATTAAATAATAATAATCTTGCCCCAGTATTATGTTCTTCTGGAAAGTTCTGTTTTTCTGTGTAGATTGATAAATTAGCATTCCAAGTAATCTGTCAGTCTGGCTTTTATGACTCTGAGTAGAAAGAACAGTTTTTATGTGAACAGACACAAACGATTTCTCTTTCATGCAAAGCTGAGACCTCAATGGACCTGGCCTCCCTGTAACTAGTAAGTTATAAGAGGAAACTCCCCAGAAGAGACTGTGTGAAGCACTCAGCCTGCCTCCTCCATTTAATTCCTACAAAATGGATGTTAGTCCCTGTCAGAGTTTTGTAGATTGGGTTGAAAAGCTACGTGTGTGTATGTTTTAATTAGGACCAAAAAACTAAATATATGCATGTACCGTAGCAAATGAAAGAAATATGAATCCCACTCACAATATATTTTTCAGATGCTGTTAACCAGATTTATTTTTACTTTGACAGATACTTCCGTTTAGGGGGTGCTTTCCACAGGCAGATTGTATTGTGCAATAGAAAATTCGGTAAATTTTGCCTCTAGATTTCCTCCAGATCTCTCAGGTGACCACACCCAAGCCTCAATATTGCCATGTTCTCAATAAGAGACATGAGTTATTGCCTCAGTGAATGATCTTAGTTTCCCCCAGGAGATTTTTGTTGTCGGAATTGGTCATCTTTTTTTTAATAGGACATTGTGCTTAATGTAGGAGAAGACCAGCTATGTATATGCAACAGACTTGAAAGTGGTGCAATTATATTTATATCTCACTTTTGATTTCCAGCTTCATTAGGTCCCTAAAGTCACCATGTCCTTCATGGTTAGGAGTTTGCACTCTGGGCATCATCAGACCTGAGTTCAAATCCCAGCTCTACCACAGAGGAGCTAGGAGATCATGGATAATGTCACTAGCCTCTTCCTAAACCTATCATCTCTAAAATACTGATGGAACCACTTACCTCCTAGGGCTTCTTTGAGGATTATGTTAGATCATGCCCTTACAAATGTAACATTCAGCATCTGGTGAAAAGTTGATAAATGTTAGCCATTGTGATGGGGATGAGGGAGGAGTCATGGCCGAGTTCTCAAAAGTGACTTTTTCTGTTTCAATTTAATAAGCACCTGGGATTTTACATTTGCTTGCTTGTCTATTTCATGATAACCTTGAAAGGAACTGACTCATTTGGGCCAAATATGATACACTGTATTTTAAACTTTTAGTAAGAATATCAACTCCAAATTCTGATAGTCATTTGTATCTTCTTGCTGCTACTACACTGAAAAAATAAAAAGCTACTGTTTATAGACTGCAAGGTATATCTCGAGAGTGACTTCAAATGTTACAGTAACCTTGCTTATGTTTTGCTGGAATCATTAGGAAGGGTTTTGAAGGGTCTAAAAACACTGGAAATGGGTGCCTCTTTGTTGTTTATGGCTCCAGTGTTAACTGTGCAAGTGGTTTGACTTAGCTCCGTTTGGGCTTGGTTTTGTTTCTTAAGTGGAAAAACTCTTTTGTGTCTCTATTTTATATTAATTCCAGGGGTTGAGTCAGTGCTGAGTCCAGTAGTTGAATTAATATTGAAATCAAACTCTAAACTAATCCTTAGGATTACATTCATTATGTAACACTGAAGTGGGCTTGAACAGAGAAAATTCTAGTACTGTTTCTCTCTCCACTTTAAATATAGTAGAGGCCAGTCTTCTCTATGAATGTACATGCTGCATAAGAAGTAGTTTTTTTAAGAGGTTTTAAATTTGGAGAAAGGATGTCTGTTCTTGTGCTGTGTCCCTGTCCAGGCATTAGTAACACTAAGGAATTTTCCAGTCTGGCTACCAGAGTGAATAAAAACCAGGTGCATTTGTATAATTGTCATAAAAATTATGTTCTATCTGCATTTTTAATTGAGCCAAACGCTGCACAGAATTAGACACAGCCTTTGCTCTCTAGGAGTTTAAATGTAAGACAGAAGATACTAATGTGTGCGTACATGGCAAATTCACGTTAACATTTTATAAGCATTATGGATGGTTCTATTTTGTGCCTTTCTCAGCCTAAGGTGACTCATTTACAAATTATCCATGTCCGTTTATTCATGAGATAAACTTTTTAAATTAAAGAACTTGTATTTTTCTACTGGTTCCTGTAACTAATGCAAGTTCATTTCAGAAAAATTAAAAAGGGAAGTATAGAGAAAACACAAAAATCACATATCATCCCATCACCTAGAGAAGACTATCCAATGTTATATTTTAGTGCCATTTTTAATGTATCTTTTAAAATGTATCTGTATACTTTTACATAATCAAAATCTATGTATGCAGTTTTGCTTTGTGCTATTTTCACTTACCATATCTTTGCATGTTTCCTATTAAATATTTTTTAAATGTAATTTTAGCAGTGTTATGATTTAGTATAATTTGAAAGTTGAGAATCCAGCTTCTGGTCACTTAACGTATAAAAAGTTAAAGGATCAATCTCACTGTTCACCAGCCCATCCAGACCTGTTTCCGAAACAGAGCTATTGTTCACCTAAAGTGGAAACTCACCCGGCTCTGCATATTTCCTCGGGCTGGGTTGCTGTTCCGTGTCTATCTTTCCTCATTGACTTATCAGGCTCCATGCACACATGCACACTTGTTTATAGCAGTCTTCCTGATATGCAGCCATGGCGTGGGTTTTGGAAAACTGCCCAGCTACATACCATTCATACCGGCTGACATTCAGCTTCTGGTAGCTAGTTGGGTACTCTTAACTCCTTCGATCTCTGAAGAGCTTACCCTATAGTGCCACCAACCACAGAACTACACACCCACTAATTCTCTGGGTGTTTATATTCATGCACACAGATGAAAAGAGGCATATTGGCCCAAGTGTTGTGAAAAGATTGCGGTCCTGTGTAAAAATGACTAACTCTGTTTGCCATCTCCTTAACCATACCATAAACAACTGCTTGAGTTCATACATCTTTAAGCTTAAGGTGATGCTTCTTGAAGCACCTTGGAAGCAGATGGAGTCTGAAGGGGTTTTTAAGGAGTGATGGAAACCAGTTCCCACCTCCCAGAGGATATGTGCCTCTTAGGCTAGGGTTCACCCCTTGTGTTAGGAAGAGTTGCTTCAGCATCCCTAAGGTCATCCCTTTCAGAAAACTTCATCTGCTCCTTCTACTTTTCCTCCAGAAGCCTTCTCTTCTTACTGAGCATCAGAAGAGAAAGCCCAGTCTAGCTAAGTAGTAGGGAGGGAATAAAAAGAGGCAGATGGAGGAAGGTTATGCAAAGTAGTAAGATTGCATATGAATATTGGATGAGGCTCAAAATCTTTCCATTATCTCCATGAACACTCACCTTTTTTTTTTCCCTCCAGAAAAGACTTTTATTCCCTTATATCAAACAACCTTCTTTATATGCAGGAATCGAAAGAGGAAATATTCACAATAACAGCATACCAGGAAGGGGGAGCCCAGATAAAGAGGAGATGTTAAAGTGACATTCATTCTATTTACAAATATCTCCACAAGAGTATGTTTCTGTTTCAGTGGTTAATCAGAGCTTTCTTGCCTGACACTTTCTAAAATGATATCATTATCTTGCTTGCTGTTTCAGCAGTTCCAGGAATACCTTGCCTATGGGTCAGGGTACTTGGTTTCATATACACAATTCATAAGAGCCCTTTACAATTTCAGAGAGACAGGTAAAAAAAGAAGAAACAGCTATCCAAGTTACGTGGGGGAAAAATTGGCAACATTCCTCTCCCAACACAGACACTGTGAAAAGGCATCTTGTGCCACCTCTCATGATTAAAATAGTTTCCCCTCAAAGCACACTGAATTTAGTTTCTCAGGAGACTAAGGCACCTTTGCAACTCCTGTGGGAGACCGTGAGGTACAGGCTTAATTGCATCATGGGTGATGTGAAGTCATGGAATGAAAACTAGCCATCACACATTAACTAGTTAGGCTTAGAAAACCTTGACAGCTAGTAGAACTCAGCCAAATAGTCTTGATTACAGGCAGCTCACAGAGCCCCAGGAGTTGGTCAGGATGAATTGTACAGTAGAATGGGTTAACTTCACTATTCTCTACATCAGCTTCCTCTGTTTGAGCGTGTCCTTCCCAAATTTAAGAATGGCTGAAAATGGATTCACCAAATGTTTTTCCTGCTTTCAGTGATGACAGTAGGAACAAATAAATGACTGTTTTCTTCACTGAGATACTATTCACTTTTATTGACAAGAATTATTAGTTTTTGTTAAAACTTTCTGGCTTGCTTAAGTCTATCTATGCTATATAATAAGAGAGATAGACATTATTAGGTTATGTTCAGCAGGGACCTACAGTCTACATTGTCAGCTATGGACATGTAATCAAGTCATAAATTCAACATGATGATCTACTACAAAATCAGCATCAACATAAACATATATGAAGTTAATTGACTTGCTGTTTGCTCCATGCCACAGATCAGATGATGTCTCTGATAGCAAATACATTCTAAGTGTTATACAAATGTCACCTATTATCATTTCTGTATATAATCTCATACTGAGGGGGTACTTGGCTGGCTCAGTTGGTAGAGCATGCTACTCTTGATCTTGGGGTTGTGAGGTTGAGCCCCATGCTGGGTATAGATATTACTTTAAAAAAATAAAAAAAATAATAATCCCATACTTAGGATGAAAAGGTTGGTCTGTATTGGTGAAGAGGCAGTCTATATGTGTAAACATACACCTGTAACACACACACTTCATATTCCAGTTTCACACCTAAAGCCAGCAGTTGAAAGGATGTGGGAACTCTAGTAGCTTGTCTTGCTGAGTTGGAAAAGACAAGAATGAAGATACATCTGTATGAGTTGTATTGTCTTTCATAGTAGAAATTTTGTTAGATATTATTTAAAGGCGAGGAATTCTTGGCCCTGTGCATAGCAGATTACGTGTTGATTTACCAGTGTCTTGGACCTATTATTCATTCACCTTGTGAATTAATAAGCTCTCAATCTCACAGTTCCACAGAACTGATATTTTACTGAAGGCCTTTGATGTGCCAAGTACCACACTAGCCCCTAAGTAGGCAAGATGAGGGTGAGAAATGGTACAGAGGCAAATAAGACACCACACTCCAATGGGAAAGTCAGCATCTAGCCCGATAATCAAAGCAGAGCTAAGAACCGCTGAGAGATGCCTATCCTAATCAGTGTGGGTGTGCAGAGGGTGAAGCAGTTCTGCCTAGGAAAGACAGGAAAACCTTGACGGAGAAGGTGGCATTTGAGCTACATCTTGAAAAATGCGGAGGAGTTTCCCAGGCAGAGAAAAAGAGGAAGGGCATTCCAGGTGGAGGGAATGGTGTGTGACAGGCCTAGAGAAAGGAAGTGCATTGCTTGTTTAGAGACTGTCAACGTGTTTCCACCTTTAATGTATTTAAGACAGGGAAAAAAGGTGTCTTTGATTCAGAGATGAACAGATCAGTAAGAATTTCATAGCAATGGTGATTAAAAATATCTGTCTTTGAAACAGAGGGCTGCTATCAGCATCAACCAAAAGACTTGTGATTAGGCTCTGTCTACAGTATCAACCATGCTGTGCTGGAAATGAAAAGTTTCAGGGACAAACAGTTGTTTTGAAATGAGCTCCAGAGGTCCGTGACTCATGGTCTGGAGCCCCATCTTAAAGATGCCAAGGCTGGTGAATCTTGCCAGTGTGATCCAGTCATGGTAGTGTAGAGTGCAGTTGCCCTGCTGCCTATCCAGATGAGAGAGGGTCAAAGCCCAGGCTTATGGTCATTGAGATTTAGGTACAAGTTCCGGCTCTCCTCCTGTTTACGTACCATGGGACTCAGGGACAAGTTTCTTTCATTTCTATTTAAAAAAAAAAAAAAGTAATTTTATATGCCTATATAATACAAGTGATTTAAGTGTAGAATCGTATAAACACAAATATATACACACACACCATCATACAAGTGTGGGGGGGTGGAGATTGTTATTTTATTTTATAAAAATGAAAACATGTTATATGAGGTATTCCCCAAGCATCAGTGTAGTTTTAAGTTAATAACTTCAGGATCATAATTGCTATACATTTGCAAAAGAAACACCTGAATATTTAATTATTTACATTTATTTTACACTTATTTAATTCTTTTGTAAATTTTGAATAGCACATTTTATTCTTAATTTTTCTGCACAACAGCTTCTGTTATGTTGAACTTTAATAAGAAACATTAACATTTTTAAATGTTAAATGATTAACCTCTGAAATGTTGTTTTTGTTAAGTGTATAGCATTCATGCGTCTGAAATTTACAAAGTTTAAAAATGCACTAAGGTGTTTGGGACTAATTATATTTCTCTTTATATCTTGCATTTCATAAAAGCCTTGTTGAAATCTCTTTGTTCAACTGACAAAGCTCTGGTTCATTCTTTTTAGTGGCCACATAATTTTCTGTAGAATAATTATCATTTATTTCATAGTTTACTCTATTGATTAATGTTTACCTTGGTCATTATTATTATTTTTTTTTTGCCATTGGTGGTGCTGTAGTCATAAATGACTTTGTAGATGTCTTTGCAAACAAGTACTGGTAATTCTTAGCATTGGTTCCAAAGAATAGGACTGCAAGATTAAAGAGTAGATGTGATTTTAATTGTATTTTTTAGAGGAGAGGGAAAGAGAGAATCTTAAGCAGGCCCCATGCCCAGCACAGAGCTTGATGTGAGGCTTGATCCCATAACCTGAGATCATGACCTGAGCCTAAATCAAGAGTCAGATGTTTACTAACTGAGACACCTAGGCACCTGGATGTAATTTCAATTTTAATGGATGTGGCTGTAAATGGCTTTAGTTGATTAATTTAAAAATGCTTTAGGTTGTACAGTTAGAGTACAGGTGACCTTTGAATAGCTTGGGTATTAGGAGTACTGGCCCCCCATGCAGTCAAAAATCCATGTGTAATTTTTGATTCCCCAAAAACTTTTCAAATAGCCTACTGTTAATTGGAAGCCTTACCAATAACATAAATAGTTGATGAATATGTATTTTATACATTCACATATATATGTTATATATAATATGTGTGATGAAAACATATATGTACATATATATGTAATATATATTATGTACTATATTCTTATAATAATGTAAGCCAGAGAAGAGAAAATCTTACTAAGAAAATCATGAGGAAGAGAAAATACATTTACAGTAGTGTGTTTATATATATATATCCCCATATAAACAGACCCACACAGTTCAAACCTATATTGTTCAAGAGCCAACTGTATTTGAAAATTCATATGCATTATCTTATTTGATGCTCAAAATAACCTTTGAGAGTAGATCTTATGATTCCCATTTTACCGATGAGAAATTGGAGGCACAGAGAAGCGGAATGGTTTTTCAGAGTAACCCAGGTAGAAATTTCTTGAGCATAATCTAGAACCAAGTTCCATCCTGAAGAAGTGCCCTACAATCTTTATCTACGTTTCTGTTGTGGTAAGTCAGTTAGGTGAAAATCTTTTAAATTGATTAAATTAAGAAAAAGGTACATACCTTTGGTTAGTTATGCCACCAGGAGAGGGCAGTAGTTGAAACACATTTATTTTCCTAAATATTGGCACCCCCAGAGCCCTTTTGAGGGACATACCTTTTTTTTTTTTAAACATTTATAATGTCTTCATTTTAGTTTTGGGTTACTTGTTTGATCATTGAAATACTTAAGATTTGATAGTTACATTTCATTAATGATCAGTTTCTCCTGATACTTGAAAAAAAAATTAGAAACATACAATAGAGTGTATTTCAGTAGTTGCGAGCAAATGAACATTTGTTTCCTGGGTGCCCTTAAAGAACTTATGTGTTACATATTCTGAGTCCAACTGTTCAGAACTTAACTATGATTTAAGGCACTTCACACAGCACTCAGTTTTCTTATCTATAAAATAGGGGAGAAAATACCCACCTCCTAAGGCTATTTTAAGGAGTTGTAAATATATACCACTTATCACAGCATATAACTCAGAACAGGACTTGGTACATGCATGGGTATGTGTGGTCCAGTGCCACCCTGAAGCCAGACTGACCCCGCTTATACAAACAGGTTAGAGTTTAACAATGTCTCCCAGGAACACAAGGCGTAGGATGTATTTTTTTTTAAATAGTTTTCATCTATACCATTTCCAGAATGCCAGTCAGCAGCTCTGCATTTTGTGCCTAAATCAAGTACAGAGAGACTCCTTAAGTAGAAGTGAAATTATAGAAAGGCTCATGGCCTTTCTAGGTGCCATTTTTTTGAGTGACAACTGTATAAACCACAGTGAATACTTTTGTTCCTGCAAGGGTTTGATTGAGAGGAACAGCAAAAAGAATTTTAGTTTCTCTTCCTCCAAGTGAACATTGTTTTCTTAGCTGTCTTTTTTTTGGGAGATGGGAAAGAGTGGTTACTTAAAACCATTAGTGTATGTAAATAGGAGTGACAGGTGTAGTTAGCTTTTACTAACCAACTAGCTAATAGACAAGCCCCCAAAATATGGCTCAGGAGACATCTGGGAACAAACAGATTTTTTTTTCCCTTCAAAAATGTTAAGAATCTTTTTGTTTCTAGCAGGAACAGCTGTAGAATTTAGCTGTTTGTTTGTAACATGATGTCTGATTGAGGGATGATGTTTAAATGTAGTATATTAATATCCAACATGTATGTCATTTTAGATAATAGTAAGGTGGTGAGGTAAGTGGAATGAAGCCAGGAAATTCAGAGTTGCAGCTGACATTTCATCCTCTTCGAGGTTTGTGAAAAGGCCACAGCTAACTTTGCATTTCCCCAGGAAGGAGGGTGGAGGTTCTGTTGGTATCACACCCTGCACATTATTCAAACACAAGGTTGTTCATTTTCTCTTCTGTGCAGAGTGGTTACAGAAAGTGTGTCTCTGGCCAGCTTCATGCTGGCGTGCTACTATTCTGGTCCACGGCATGGGGGAAAGGGAGAGTACAGGTGTCTGCTCTGGGCTGAGAACAAAAGTGGACTTTCTCCTGACCCTCTATCCAAAATGGCTTCTGGCATTTGTTCTACAGAAAGGTTTTCAGTAAAGGAAGATGTGTTTCAAGGCCAGGAATTAGAAAGAATACCTAGATTTATGAGCCAGAAGACTTTCTTATCAGCTTTAGAGTATTGTGAGAATGTGATATGAAATCTGTTAAGTTTGGAGTGAGGTAAGTGATGTTCAGCCTGGGACAGTTTTTTTTTTTAATTTTTATTTATTTATGATAGTCACACACAGAGAGAGAGAGAGAGAAGGCAGAGACATAGGTAGAGGGAGAAGCAGGATCCATGCACCGGGAGCCCGATGTGGGATTCGATCCCGGGTCTCCAGGACCACACCCTGGGCCAAAGGCAGGCGCTAAACCGCTGCGCCACCCAGGGATCCCATGGGACAGTTCTGAGTTACAGTTCATCAGTGGTAGAAACAGAATCCTGGAGTTGTGATGGCTCCTCCAGTACTCTGCGTAAACTTTACAGTTTTTAACCCAGAGCATAAGTTGGGTGAGATTTCATATGACCTGTTTCACATTTTATGCTTTTTATTTCACCAGAAATTGAAGACGTTAATGTAGGCAGTGGAGTCCAAGTGACCCAAGTTCTAATTGGAATTCCATCACTTACTAACTGGAAGATCCTGGCGATGTTAACTTCTAAATCTCAGTTTACTTGTTTGCTAAAAAAAGGATAATAGTTTATTGAAGTGCTGTGGGAACTCAGTGTGGTAAAATGTGAAACGCTGTCCAAAACCTAGCATACAGTGAGTGCTCAATAAATGATAGCTCCTTTGGGGCCAGGTGCTATGCTATGCACACTGGAGACCTAAAGGAAAATAAGACATCATCCCTGAGTTCAAGTAACTTGCAGTGTAGTTAGCAAGACAGACATATAGGTAAATACAGATGAATAAAGCAGGGTGTGTTCAGTGAAATGCTAGCAGTGAAGTACATAAGGAGGGCAAACCGGGGTGATTTGGGAGGGCTTCAGAATAGGTTGTTTCACAGATTTTTGAAGATGAATGATAATTTTGAGGCAGGCAGGAATTTTTCAAGAAGAGAAAAGAACATACCGTAGGCTAATGTATGAAATAATTTAACATCAACATGTTAATATTGACATAGAGGCACAATTGGCTTGCAGTGCTATGGTCTAAAGTGTATACACAGAAGAGCCAGAAAGGGGGCCATATTCTAAATGGCTTGGAGGCTATTCTGTGTGAGTATGGGTCAATACTGAAAAATTCTTAAGCTGTAAAATAATGTGGTAGTATTTACATGTAAAGAGTGCTCTGTGGACAAGTGGAAGATGTATTGGAGGAGGGGAAGCATGGGGGTGGTGTAAAATATTGGAAGCCTCGGGTCTGGCTTGGGTGACTGGACCCTGCCACCCAGTAGAATTTGAGATATTTTGGGTTGGGTAACCAGATGGCTGGATCATCAATATCATTTTAATTATATTGGCAACTTTAAAACATTTTATGAGAAAGGAAAATATTTTCAACTTTTTCTGACATTGGTCAGCTCATTATTTTTTGTCTGAGCAAAACTGCTCTTTCCAAGAATTACCTTTTAAACAAAGGGATTAGGTCTTTTCCACTGAAAAGTTGTTTCTAATGTAAGAATTCAAGCCTTATAGGCATTTCTTCATGAATGTTCTTTTCTTACCATTTGTTCTTGTTGTTTTTCTTTTGTCTAATGCGAACAGTTCTGAAAACAGTGATTTTGCTATGTACCCTTAAAACCTATCAAGAGAATGGTGATCACTTCACAAGATATACACATATCAAAACATTACATTGTATACCTGAAACTAATATAACGTATGTCAATTATAACTGAATTAATTCATATTATTTATAAAATAAAATAGCCAACTAGAAAATAAAAACCCTACCAGGAGAGTTTCTTATGATTTCAGTGTTTTAGGAAAATCATAGTATGAATGAAGACTAAACTTTTCTATGAGTAAAAATCAATCAATCTTATAATTTAGATATAGAAAAACTACTTCCTAAATGCTTGTGTTTTTCAACTTGAAATAGTATAACAATACTTTAAAGTGCACATTTTGACAAAGTTCACTCAGGTTCATTTATTTCTTTAAGTATATCATTCTTACAGAAGGGAATATAGAGCTTATTGGTATATTTTAAACAATCAAGTAAGGAGACATCCACATTTCTTCTACTGACCTCAAGAACCTTATCTATCTTGAGACTCAGATGTATCTCTCTCCTAGAGCACATTCTCCTCTCCTCAATTACTTTCCTGGATTTTGAGATAATTACTCTCTTGCCTTTGCTTAGTTTTACTACATATGTATATATCCTTAAACAATACACGATATTGTTTTAACCTTTACATAAGTAGAACTATACTATATTGTGACCTGCTCCTGCCAAAACATTATGTTCTGAGATTCACCCATATTGATGTGTATTACTTAGTTCATTCATTTTTATTGTTGTATTATGTTTTATTGTACTTATTATACTATAATTTAACCATTTCACTGTTGAAAGGCCCTGAATTTTCTCATGTATATGGTAACCTAATTGGCCTCCTTGTTAATAAAAATAATTTGTAGGAGCACCTGGGTGGCAGTCAGTTGAACATCTAACTCTTGGTTTCAGATCAGGTCTGATCTCAGGAATGTGAGATGGAGCCCCTCCTGGGACTCCATGCTCAGTGCAGAGTCTGCTTAAGTTTCTCCCTCATCCTCTGCCCCTCCCCCTCAAATAATAAATAAATCTGTTGGTTTTTTTTTTTAAGATTTTATCTATTCATTTCAGAGCGAGAGAGAACACGAGCAGTGGGGAGAGGCAGAGGGAGAGGGAGAAGCAGACTCCTCGCTGAGCAGGGAGCCTGACACAGGGCTCAATGCCAAGACCTGGAGATCACGACTGGAGCCAAAGGCAGACACTTAACCATCTGAGCCACCCAAGTACCCCTAAATAAATCTTTTTAAAAATAAAATTAGAGTAAAAATAAGTTGTAGATTCTATAGGATTTTCTATTTAGATTTAGATCATCAGTAAGAAATGATAGCTTTGGGTTACTTTTTTCCTTTCCAATTTATATAATGTTAATTTCTTTTTCTCGTTTTATTGAGCTGACTGGAATCTACACTGTTAAGTAGAAGTGGTAATAGCAAATGTTATCTTTTCATTGACTTTATAGGTAATAACTTAAAAGCTTTACCCTGGAGTATGATGTTTGATATAGGATTATTTTGTGATACCCTTGACCCATTAAAGAAGTTTCTGTTCCTTATTTACTAAAAGTATTAATCATGAATAGTTGCTATATTTTCTTGAATGCTTTTTCTGCATCCTTTGAGATAGGCATGTGTTTTCTATTTTAATCTGCTAACATGATAAATAACTGATACTGAAACAACCTTGTATTATGGGAATAACTCGAACTTAGACAAGTTCTTTTCTTTACTGATTACTGGATTTCAACTGCTCACATTTTGTTTAAGACTTTTGCATTTATATTTACAAATAAAATTGTTCTCTGTTTAGTTTTTCCTTGGGGTCTGTGAATTTTCATTTTATGTGTTTTGAAGATGTTGTGAGGCATATAATATTATTATATCTTCCTGGTGAATTAAATATATTTATTAGTATGTCATGACCCATTTAGTCTCTTTGCCTAAAATTAATTTTGTATGGGTTTAATTTAGCTACACCAGATTCCAGGTTAGTATTTGCCTGCTAATACTTTTCTCCACTTTGCTTTTTTCAAGGATGCAAAAGGTTTTAAATGTGTCTTTTGTAAATCATGTAACTGGGTTCTGTCCTATCAGCTTTATTAAGGTGTAATTTCTATACAATAAAAACTCACACATTTTAAGTGTACAGTTTGATGAATTTTGACAAGTGTAACCACCACCACAATAAAGATACAGATCATTTCCATCACACCAGAAAGCTCCTCATGCCCTTTTGCAGTCAGGTTCTTTCCCTCACCTCTGGCCCCAAGAAACCACTGAGCTGCTTTTATCACTAGAGTATTATCTTCTCTAGAATGTCATATAAATAGGATCAGTTCAGCAGGTAGTCTGTGGTGTTTGACTTCTTTCATTTAGCATCATGCTTTTGAGATTCATCCATGTTGTAACATGTATCAATATTTGATTCCTTTGTATTTTTGAGTATCATTCCACTACATGGATCTACCACAATTTGTTTCACCATTCACCCTTTGGACATTTTGGTTTTTCCAGTTCTGGGGCTCTTATAAATAAAGCTTCTATGAACATTCACATCCAAGTGCTTATGTAAACATGTTCTCTGTTTTTTAATTCAATCAGATGATCGTTGTCTTTTAACCAAAAGATATACTACATTTCTGTTTAGTAGATTGTATCAGTTACATTTGTGTTTTCAAACAAAAAATAATCATGTGTTTGTATTCACTTTAACCATCTTCTTTTTTGCTTTATAATTGTCCTACTTTTCCTGTGCTTTATTTTTTTCTTTGTTGCCTTCGTTTGGGTTAGACGAGATTTTGCTTTGTTTTGGTTTTTACAATTCTACGCTATTTCTTCTACTAGTTTGGTAGTTGTACACACTATTCTCTTTCGCTGCTTACCATCAAGATGTTAGCATCCTCTTTAACTTAATGAAATCTTACACTACACAGTATCTTCCCTCTTTTCCCCAAACAATTCAGGAATCTTAGAATTCATTCTTTTTAATCTAATGTGCCACTGCTAACCAGTTTTCAATTTTATCCTTATTTTTAAAAAGATTTTATTTGAGAGACAGCGCAAGCAGGCATAGTGGCAGAGGGAGAGGGAGAGGCTGACTCCCTGCTGAGCAGGGAGCCTGATGTGGAGCTCTATCCAGGGACCCTGAGATTATGACCTGAGCTGAAGGCAGACGCTTAATTGACTGAGCCACCCAGGTGCTCCTTTATCCTCATTTTGTATTAGACATTATTATAGTTTGCATATAGTCAGCATTTGTTTTACACAGCCCATACTTATTTCAATTTGGTCATATGTTTACTATTTTATTTACTTACCATCCCCCTTCCGTCAAATCTCTTGCTTTTCTTTGAAATATGTCATTTAGAAGTTCTCATAATGAACATTCTTTGGAAATAAACCCTGTTTTTTGTTAGACTAAAAATGCCTTTATTTGCTTTTTGGTGAAACATAGTTTTGCTGAGTATACAGTTCCATGTTTAGTATTATTTTCTCTCTCTGTTATAAATACATCGTCCCCAGATTTCTCTTCTTCTATTGAGAAATAAGCTTTCAGTCCAATAATCACTCACTTGTAGGTAACCTGCTATTTTCTCCAGCTGTTCTGAAGATCTTTTTTGATGATGGTGTTCTGGAGTTTTTACCAGGATTTATTTGGGTGAGGGTTTTTTTTTTCTTTTTTTTTTATCATCCTTGGGATCCCTTTGGCTTCCTGAATTTGGTGATTGATAGTTCTGGAAAGTCAATTATTATCATTTTTTTTCTTTTTCAGGCAAAGTTTATTAGTATTATTCTTCCTTGAGGTATAGTTGGCATACAATATTATATTAGTCTCAAGTAAACAACAAATGTAATCACTTCTAGTGCTGCATTTCCCTTTTTTTTAAAAAAAAGATTTATTTATTTATTATAGACATAGAGAGGCAGAGACACAGGGGAAGGGAGAAGCAGGCTCCATGCTGGGAGCCCGACATGGGACTCGATCCCGGGACTCCAGGTTCGCGCCCTGGGCCAAAGGCAGGCGCTAAACCGCTGAGCCACCCAGGGATCCCCTGCATTTCCCTTATTCTCTGTATTTTCCTTCATACTCTATGCTCCCTAACTTTTAATCTTTAATATTTTCCTCTTTTTTTTCTATCTCTATATAAGATTATATATAATTTCTTTATATCTATCTACCAGATCGTGATTCCTTTTCAGCTATATCTAATTTGGTATTGGACTCACCCTTCGAATGTGTAATTATGATTGTTATATTTCATTTCTAGAAGTTATTTTGGTTCTTTCCCAAACCTGCCTAGTCAGATTTGGTATCTTACTCCTTTTTTCATATTTTAAGATCCTTTCTTTCTCTTTAGGCACTAAACAAATCTGTCTTATATTCTGTGTCTGATACATCCAATATCTAGCCTTTGAGGGTTTGACTCTACAGTTTATTTTTTCTTATTATTCTTATTCGTGACAACTTTCTTATTTGTGTGTTTTGTACTTTCTGACTGTGAACTCAATCACTTGGAACTCTATGAAGATTCTTTGAACTTGGATTTAAAGTTCATTATTCTAGAGAGCTTTACATTTGCTTCTATTGTGTGTTTGAGGGCACTGCCACCCTAGGATTTTTTACTCTAATTGTTCATGTTTTGGAAAGGACATACAGGTTCTGATCCCAAGCAGTGCAAGAGTGGGTTTGGGATTTTTCCGAGGAAACTTTTTCCTTTGTCCCTTCTCCTGCTGTCACTTAAGCTTATCCTTTCTTTCTTCTGTTCCTGGGACATTTTCTTTAACCTTACCCCACTGAGGATTTTTATCTTTCAGACATGTGAACATTAGGTTTGTCTCCTGTCCCATAGACTTTTTGTCTCTTAAAACCTCCACCAGGGATTGGCTTATGTCTCCAGGGTACATATCTAACTAGCTTCTAGGCTTCTCATCATTTTTTACCTTTAAAAATTACTATTACTTTCTCAAAGTTTAGCCATGATTTTAAAAAAGATTTATTTGTTTATTTTAGGGGGTCCCAAGAGGAGCACAGGGAGAGAGAACCTTAAGCAGACTCCGTGCTGAGCATAGAGCCTGACACGGGGCTGGATCTCACTACCCTGAGATCATGACCTGAGCCGAAACCAAGAGTTGGCCAGTTAACCAACTGTGCCATACAGGTGCCGCTAGCTATGATTTTTTTAAAATATTTTTTTTAATGCTCACCTCAGCATTTTTAGGTGTTCTACATGGATTTTCCATACTTTGACAATTAGAAGGCTTCTTTACTTGAAAGATAAAATGTTTCCCACAGGGAAGCAATAAAAAATTGGTTAGGTCATGGGGCGCCTGGGTGGCTCAGTTGGTTGCACATCCAGTTCTAGGTTTCAGCTCAGGTCATGATCTCAGGGTCATGAGATTGAGCCCTGTGTCAGGCTCCTCACTCAGCATGGAGTCAGCTTGTCCTTCTTCTTCCTCTGCTCCTCCCCACCTCTACTCTCTTTTCTCAAATAAATAAATAAAATATCTGTAATTGGTTAGATCCTTGTAATTTGTGGACTTTACTATAATCAAAGGTTGACTCTTGACTTTGATTTTCACCTCCAAAAAAAAAAAAGAGTGGTTGATGTGTATAAACATTAATGTTCATTTTAAAAAGATTTTTCTCATCTGTGGCCCTCTAAAATGGAATTATGAAAGATCTTTAAGAATTAGTCACTCATGGGACACCTCGGTGGCACAGACTGTTAAGCGTCTTACTCGGTTTCAGCTCAGCTCCTGATCTCGGGATCATGAGATCGAGTCTGCATTGGGTTTTGCACTTAACACAGAGTCTGCTCAAGATTCTCTCTCCCTCTCCCACTGTCCCTCCTGCTCATTCTCTCTCTCTCTCTCTCTCTCTCTCTCTCTCTCTCTCTCATAAATAAATAAATCTTTAAAAAAAAAAGAATTAGTCACTCATTCACTTACTTTCATCAAGTACTTGTTGCACCCCTACATTTTGCCAGGTTGTTTTAGTTCTTTTAGGTCATGGGGACATATTATTGATTAAATAGACAAAAATTCCTACCCTTGTTGAGTTTACATTCTACTTGGAGGAGATAAACAATTAACAAGATAAATAGGCAAAGTATGTGGTATGTTAAAAGGTAGTTCGTGCTGTAGGGAGTAATTAGGCAGGTAAAGGAGAATTGGAAGATCTTAATCTTCATTTTGGGAAGACTATATTTAAGACTGTTGGTTCCATTCCAATTAAAGTTCATGGAAGAAGTTACGTTAAGCTTCCACTACTGCAGCATTGTTAATTCTAACTTAAATTTCTAAAGGTTAAGTTGAAATTGACATATACATTTATAGACATTCATAGATTAGAAAAATAAGTTGTTTTTTAATAATTCTGTGGGCACTTCTTTAGTAAGAAAGTAAATGATTAGAAAACATTGACTACAATAAAACTTAAACACCAAAACTTTAAAAATCCTTAGGTTTTAAAAACAGCTTTAAACTGGAAAAGTTTCCTTTGTCCCCATCAACCCCCATAAAGGATAAAACAAACAAAACACTCACCAACAACTAATTACAAAGGAAGCTAAATATCTGTTATACTACTCATTTGGTTCTGAAAGTACCAATTGGTGAAGTTATAAAAGGCCATTCATTTCTTTAGTGCAGAAACTGACAAGCAGGGCAGAAGTAACCAGAAGGGAACAAAGAGAGTAGTAGAGACCTTTAAAGACAGTGGCAGTGGATACTGGGGTGAATAGCAGTAGGCACTATTTCAAAAGGAGCACCATTAATCCTGAGACTGAAGCTCTGTAGACCAAGAGTAAAGCACCATTTGCAGCTCAGCTTCCACAAGGGCATGAGCATGCTCTGTTATAGGCACATCAGCTGAGGGACAGAGTCTCTTGTGAAACAGTTGTAGTGACTACCTATAGGAAGCAGGGTGAATGTCTAGGTCAGTGTCTTCACATTGGGGTCTCCATCGATCCTATCTGTGTAAGTATCAGGGAAGGGTTCAGAGTAGTAAGAGTTATTGCAGAAGGTCATTCAAGAGTGAGTTTTCCATCATTACAGCATCATCCAAGATTTTCCTTTTTTTTTTAAGGTCTTGTCATACATGACCTGTAGGTTTGGTTTTTTTTTTTTTAATTAAGGTAAAATTTTGGTATATAGCATATTAGTTTCAAATGTATAACATATTAATTCAATTTTTGTATACACTACAAAGTGGTCACCACAATAAGTCTGGTCACCATTTGTCCATGTAACTGACCCCCTTCACCCATTTCACCTACCCCAACCCCTTCCCTCTGATAACCTATAGTCTGTTCCCTATGAGTTTTGTTTTGTTCATTTGTTTTGTTTTTTAGATTCCACATATAAGTGAAATCATATGGTATTTGTCTTTCTCTGTGTGACTTACTTCACTTAGCATAATGCCTTCAAGGTCTATCCATGTCATCTCAAGTGGCAAGACTTCCTTCTTTTTTATGGCTGAGTCATATTCCATTGTATATGTGTGTGTCTGTATATATATATATATATATATATATGGTGTGTGTGTGTGTGTGTGTGTGTGTGTATCATATCTTCTTCACCCATTCATCCATTAATGGACACCTAGGTTATTTCCAGTCAAGACTTTCAATTTCCAATGTTGTTTATGCCTAGACTTTTCTAAGAGTAAAAAATTGAGAATGGAATATCTATCTGTTTTTAGGATAAAAAACATTTCACAGTGAGAAGAGACAGCAATGTAAACCAGGAAGGGCTCGTCACCAGATACTTAATTAGCTGGCACATTGATTTTGGAATTCTCAGCCTCCAGAATAGTAAGAGATAAATGTTTGGTGTTTAAACCAAAGGGGAAAAAAAACTTCTGAAATATGTAAATCACTTTAATGGTTTTTCTCATTGTAAAAAGTAACAGATGTTTATTGGGAAAAGGTTCAGAAAATCCTTTTTTTTTTTTATATCACCCGTAACCTGAGAGAAAGCAGCTGTTAATATTGTTATATATCTGCAGTTCCCAAGCTGTGTGCCAAGGTGCTCTGGGGCACCAGAGCAAATTTATGAGGTTGCCACAGGTTATTTTCCATCAAGGGAAAGACATCTGTCCAACACCATTAGAGTAATTCACAGTTTCAACATTAAGATCATACTACATTCCTTTTGATGACATAGTATCTTTGCAAAAGCGGGTTTCCAATGGTTGCTAAGTTGTTAATGATAAAAAGTGAGTACGATGTGAAAACCAACATGAAACAGGAAATGAGGGAAATGGGGTTCAATCTGATTCCAAGATCTGAAGTTACGCATTACCCAACAGGTGCACACATTCTATTAATAAATTATTAAGAGGTGATTTAAGAAGGAAAAAATAGTATTTTTCTTCTAATTTATGTGTGTCATTTTTTTTTAAATAGCTACTAAGTCATTATGACATAAATACTTAAGTTGTTTGGACCTAACTACTTAACAGACAACACTGTTAGAAATTTGTTTTGGCCTGGAGGCACTGTCAAAAAAAATTACTGAGACTGTAATAGCTTCCAGAATTGTTTGGGAACCTCTAATATATATCTTTCCAGAATTTTTCCTATGTATACCATATGTATTTTTGAAACCTTTTATTTTTCACTTAATATATAGTGGAAATCTTTGTGTTTTAATTAATGTAGGTCTGCATCATTATTTTACATTTTTAATGGCAGGATAGTTTCCTGTTGTTTGACTCTATTATTTTATTAACCAGTTCCCTAGATTGCTAGAAGTTTAGCAAAACTTTATTTTTGTAATCAGTGGTACTGTCAACCTCTTTGCACACCCTCTTTGTTTACATACCCAATGTTTTCCTTAGGCTAGATTCCTAGAAAGCAATTTGGTGGGCCAAAGAATATATACTTTCTTATGCTTTGATGTCCAGAAAGTGCACCAAATTATCCTTTCAAAGAGATTTTGCTAATTTCATTCTAAGAACAGTTTGTAAGAATATCTCAGCAAAAAAAAAAAAAAAAAAAAAGTGAAACATTGGAGAATTCCCCACCCTTGTGAATTGGTCAAAAGTGTTCCTCTCCCCCAACTGTCAAGTAAATTTAAGTGCCAATGAGAAAGCTGGGGAAGTATATCCTGGCCCTGAGCTCTTGGGAGCTTCTACAGGCTGAAGCTCCAGCTAAGTCACAGGTAGCTGATAGCAACATTGAAGAAGATACCCACTTAGAGAACAGGAAAATCATTTGTCAGGAAACTTCTCTAGCCTTTGGTCACTAACTAGTTTTTCTTTTTTTAAGATTTTATTTATTTATTCATGATAGACATAGAGAGAGAGAGAGGCAGAGACACAGGCAGAAGGAGAAGCAGGCTCCATGCCAGGAGCCCGACGCTGGATTCGATCCCGGGACTCCAGGATCATGCCCTAGGCCAAAGGCAGGCACTAACCGCTGAGCCACCCAGGGATCCCCCACTAACTAGTTTTAAAACAACACTGTGCTCCCCTAGAAAGTCATTCTACACTGCGTAGCTTTCACCCTACCTCTGTGAGGAGAGACAGATGATCAAAATAGAAGTTGACATCAGAATTTTTTTGAGAGGACAGATTTGAGAGTCAACTGGAGTGTTTTCTTTTCCATGGTCCTCAGCGCATATATTTTCATCTGTGATCACATATGTATCACATTTTGAATTACATTCCATTTATACATATGAGCTGGTATTTTCAAGTGTAAGTTATCAAGAAAAAAAGGTATATTATGTGCTGAGGTTCTGATCATAGACAGTCAAAGTTACATGGTATATTTTGGAAATATTTCTATTTTTAAGAAGACTCTGGAACCCATCAGCTCTCTGGGAAACTAAGCTGTATGGAAGCTCATTCCTGGGTTATCATGAATGGCTAAGATTTCTTTTGTAATTTCACATATAATTATGTATTGTGTATTACATTAGGTAACATGTATTTCTTTCTGTATGTGACTGTAGTATATTTTTTAAAATGCAGATATCTTTGACCTTGATTTATAAAATTTTTAAGCAACTCAATTTTATAATTTTTTAAAGATTATTTATTTGAGAGAGAGAGTGCACAGAGGGAGAGGGAGAAGCCGACTTGCTACTGCACAGGGAGCCCAATGCAGGGCTGCATCCCAGGATTCTGGGATCATGACCTGAGCCAAAGGCAGATGCTTAACTGACTGAGCCACCTAGGTACCCCTCAATTTTATAATTTCACAGTCTTATTAAAACAGCACTCTAGATTAAAGCTGTTTTAAAAAGTGGTGCTTAACTGATTCTGAAAAGGTAGATGGATTCTTTTAGGCATTCACACTTTTCTCTTTTCAAATTGAAGTAACAATTAGACAAGATATTAAGCAAGATGATCCTGCTAAAAGCAGAAAATCTCAGACATTTTGGTAGAGGAAATTAAATCAGTATTGTAAATACTCATCACTTCATTGCCTTTACCTGTTGCCTTCGATATATAGCACTAAAAAGCCATTTTCACTTATATCAGAAGAAGTAAAAAGGCCGCTGTGGTATGTTTATCAAACAATTGCAGCATGGAAGCCTTTTCCTTCTTTTGTAGTTGGAGAATATCTGTTGGAAGTCTCCATGTGACTCTACTGCCACCAGATACTTCCTTTTAAATTCCCACCAGAGAATTCTTCCGATGCCTGGTGTGTATGTATGTCATCTTTAGAGATCTTGATTGTATTAAGAAAGAGGTGACTTGCTGGCCTTTATTTGTGACTGGTGTACTTAAGAAAAATAAGCTTTTCAGGAACTTAGGAGAATTTGGAAGCCATATCAGTGTTTTTTACTTAACTATCATGGTGATCTTTTATTATTTTCTTAAAAACAACTACAGATCTGTTTTCAGAGCACTGGACACGTTTACAGATTTAAGAAACGTGTCAAAAAGTGTATTGTAGTTATGTAACCCTTCTCTGTCATGCCCAGAGGAGTGTTCCTTCAAAATAAAAGAATGGGCAGCATCAGTGATGTGTGGCTAGCTCCTCAACCCTCCAGGTTTTAAGTACAGCATTCCATGATCATTCTTTGCTTTCTTGTCCTAAGGAAATGAAAATCCATATTAATGGACAGATCTCTGGTCTCTGAATTTTTTGAGATAACGAGGAACATTATTTCTTTTAACCCACACCATTTTTATCGGATCTCCACCAAATTAATAAACCTTCTAAGAGATAAGAGCATCAGTAACTTAAATAAATCCATGCTCCCCTCATTCATTTATTCAGCAAACATTTATTGAGTTTCACTAGTTCTGGGCTCCCGAGGTGAACAGAACAGATATGGTCTCCAGCCTTACGAAGTTTGTGATTGAATCAGGAAGATTTTGAGAAAGCTAGTGTCTGAAAATTAATGAGGCACTGCTGTAGTAGGGATTCAGGAAATCTTTTGGAGCAGAGTCCCTGTGCTGAGCCCCAGGCTCAGAGAAGCTTCCCTAAGGAACTTCTGGTTGGTCTGAATCTTAAAGGATGAGTAGAAGTTAGAGTACTCATACAATGAAATCCAAGTAGAGAAAACTTATATAGCCAGATACTTCACTTCTTCCAGTATACATTTTCAGACCTGTAACCATCATCATCCAGGTGTCGATTGTTACCATAGCCTAGTTGCACAATGCCTTCAAATGGTTCCAGAGGGATCCATCATGTCTGTGGTTGGCACTCTGGTCCACTAACCATTTCTGGACTTTGATCTGTTACTTCTAGCAACTGAAGGGTGAGATAGATCTTAAACATTCTCAGTCTTTTCTTTCTTTTGGAATAATGCCAGTGTTACCTAGATTTAACTTGATTGATTTTTGAGTCAGCCCTTAGATGACTTTTTAATCAGTTGAATAACTATGCTAATCATGATGCTTTCTAAATAAGCACATGTGCACTTTATTGTTTATATTTATTGAAGATAAATTCAGAAGTTGGTCATCTGTGCTTGGGGCAAATCATAAGTGGTGGTAACAGTCTTTCCATTTGTAAGATTTGATTAACAGTAGTCATGTTACCTACCAAGTATTAAATAGTTAACGTTTATGAAATGCTTATGTTTCCTTAGAAAAATGTAATTATTGAGGCTATTGATACATTTTGAAAATCATTAGTACTGATCACACATAAATACAACTGCACAAAAGATCACATTTTCATACAAATCATGACTTAACCTGGCTTTAATTTTTTTATTTTATTTTATTTTTTTTTGGCTTTAATTTTTTTTAATCCCAAACTTTCATTGCAAGTTTTTTGGGGACACAGACCTTCAAAGATACTTATTTTGTTTCCTCCCAGCTAGGACCATCCTAATGTCAAAGGGCTGTGTGATAATTTGGCCTCTTCTGGTGAAAGCCTGAGAACAGAAATCTTTCTCTCAGGATCAGTAAGTGGTTTGATTCAAGACTCCAACTTAGATTTTATCTCCATGAAGTTCCTTTGTCTCAAGAGAGAGCAAGTCTGAAGAACTGTAATCTGGCTGGAAATCGGGTGACCTTTTTGGAATGTGCACAGAAGCTTCTAATAAAGAGGTGGTGTTTGTCTAGGTATACTGACACTATGTTTTTGAAAAGTCTACAGTACAAAATTCCCATTTAATTTATTTTTAGCTTGAGTCTACTCTGCTAGTAAAAATAAGGCTATTTTTGTAAGTGCTGCTTCTAGTACTTACATCCACATTTTAAAAGAATTCACAGAAAACAGTCCATAATGATAACTGGGTGCAATGCCCAGATTGTTGCAGAATTATGTTTTAAATAAATCTTTGTATGATGGCTGCATTTCAGCTGTACCACAGGGTTCAGCTCACATGATACGTCCCCACACCACACTCATACAGATGGGCTCATCATCCCCCACTTAAATTGCTTGACTTATTTAATTTGTGTATTTGTCCAGTGTGTGCATTCTGACTGTCCTTTATGCATTGTCTGCAGCCCTGAATAAATATCTATGATGACGGGCTGCCTTAAGAGGCAACGGATTGCTCTTTTAGGGAGTTGTGTGTTACTATGGCAACTCCTTTTCTAAAACTTTGAATTTTATCCACATATATTTTACAGACACCAAAAACAAGCTTCTGTTTAATTTAGAGAAGCTTTGAGTTTTGAAGAAGAGGAAACTGTAGCTCATCTGCAGATGTCAAGAGCTCGTACACTTTGTTTGAAGGCTCGTTGAAAAAAAAAATTGATTCTTTTTGTGCCAGACACTTAACCAAAGACCAATGTTCCATTCGGATAACCTTTTATTGTCAATTTTTTTTCATGATTCTTAGGGCAAAAGTGACAATATATAATGTAATTTGATAAAGCTGAAAAGGAACAAAGTAGCCACTGTGTGTGTGTCTTCTGTCTGTCTCCACCTCTATCCCCTTTGCAGATTTGTACATTATAATGTTGCTAGCTCACTGGATTAAATTTGCTTTCACCATCCATTTCCTTTTCTCTGTGTTACTACAGTATGTATAGGCTCTCCGTTACAGCTACATCTGATCTAGAGAAAATAGGTTATGTCCCTATTTTGAAAGGAAAACCGTCTCCATGGTTCACTGCTTTGTGTTTGTTAGCAGTGGGATTCTGGAAGAGACACGGGCTATATTCCTGAATGATAAAATCCATGCATAGGGCCATTTCCTAAGTTTGTAGATAATTCAGACAAAATAATTTGTGTAGTCTGTGAGGTTGGTGTGTATGAGTTTTACTTAGCTTTTAGTTGTCTGTGCTTTTAGGGTATTTTGTTTCTTATACTTTTGTGTATTTTCACCCTTTTTTTTTTCTTTCTGAAACACAGATTCAGTTTTTTTAAAATCAAATCAACTGTGTGGCTGGTGCTGTTTTGCGTTTTCCACATGTGTTAATTGTTCTGTGGCTTGTTTTGTTTACTGTATTTGCAGACCTGATTTGCCATGGTCCATGCCTTTCATTCTACTAGACCACATAGCTGATTTCTCAGTGGGAAAAGACTGCCTTTTCACCGGGTAATTAGTTATCTCATTTCAAAAGGGCCAAGTTTCTCTGAAATGACTTTGTCACACTTTAAATGTCTGCTTTGGAGGACAAGAATCCTTTTAGTTACATGCTTATCCATGTGGTAGAAGAAATGCATGGTTAGTCACCATGGAAATTCTTAAGTATTTGAAGGGCAAAAGATGGTTAATTAGACCATTTATACTCAACTATTGAGAGATTATGAGTTAGCTTATGGTGATAAGAAACCAGAGAAAGAGGTAATATTTTTTGGCCCCATAAGGAAGTGGTGGTGGTGTTTATTCCTCAAGCGTATTTTCATTTGCTGAGAGGATTCTGTGGCACTTTACCTTGAGTAATTTCTGTCTAATCTCTTGATAAGTAAGCAAGCACACCCCAGAAAGCACAGAAATAGACTGAATTTTGCAGTCTCACTCTTGTTACCTCTCCAAAGGTGTGAGGCCGGGACCAGGGTAAGATTGCCCCTCAGCGGGGTCCCTCCATTCACTGTGCTTCCATGTCTTCCTGCACCCTCTAGCTCAAGCACCCTGTCTTGTTACCATACCCCAGGAACTTCTGTCCAGGTCCCTGATCCCATTCAACCATGTCTCAGAGTCATAGGGCCCCTCTACATCCTTTACCTCACCCAGCATCTTTCATGAATTCTTTCCTTTCCCAATCAGGTACAACTCTGTGGTTTCCACTTACAACCCAGATTCCAGGCTTGCCCGTGCCTCACCTCCCCAGCCCCACACCCAGCCTTTCTTCCTGGGGTATACTCTTATGTGAAGTGACCAAAAGTATTCATTTTGAAAGGAGAGGGAATGGCCACTTGACATTCTCAGAGCCTCTGTGCACTCAGACACTTTAAAAGCCCCCTTTTGGGTCAAACTTGATGTGAACAAAAGGTCTAAGATTTTGAAAGTTTAAAATTATGAATTTGTTTTTTTTTAAGATTTTATTTATTTATTCATGGGAGACACAGAGAGAAAGAGAGAGGCAGAGACACAGACAGAGGGAGAAGCAGGCTCCATGCAGGGAGCCTGACATGGGACTCGATCCCAGGTCTCCAGTATCAGGCCCTGGGCTGAAGGCGGCGCTAAACCACTGAGCCACCGGGACTGCCCCAAAAATATGAATTTGTTAATATTTCCTTCCATTGTCTATAACTCATAGAGTCTGGCTGCCGTGAACCTCTTCACCTTCCTCCTGCTTCCTGCCTATCCTCCCTGTGTGTTCTCCATCGAGGGATGGTTTTTGGATGCGCCCTATTCCCTCCTTTCGCTTGACCATTCCATTTGCTCCCTCGGTCTGAAATGTTTCTCAGTCCCCCATCACAACAGCTCCAGGGTCCCTTTTTCAGGGCTTTCCCCCCACCCCATTAACCAGAGCCCCCTGTTATGCTTTCATGGCACCACACACCTTCTCAGCAGAGCACTTAGGGCAGTTGATGCTTCATCATTATTTTTGTGGTTATTTCATTAATGTCTGTCTCATCCACTAATCTCTAAATTCCTAGGAGCACGTAGTGCCTCTTTTCCATGTTTCCAGTGACCAGTACAGGAATGGACGTACGAGATCCTCAGTGAATATTGTTGAGTGAACATCCACGGATATCTCTGCCCACCCCCCACCCACCGGTGGCCATTAGCCCCTTTCTTTTTAGCACAACTCTGTTTTGGCTGAAGTATTTACTTGCTTCTGGCTGCTCTCGGCAGCTGGCCCAAGCCTCAACCCCAGTTCTTGATCCAGAGGGTGAATTTTTGGTTAGTCTAAGCAAATCAAAATACAAAGATGGAGAGAACTTGGGTCCTTAATGATGTTGCCGAGGTGCTATAAATAAACCAGTCCTGGGACGGTTCTACCTCCAGGCAACTCGGTTGTATAAGCTAATAAATCCTCTTATTTGTTCAAGTCAATTCAGTTTTCTGTTCCTGAAGATGTCCTGAAACAGAATGTCATGAACACATGAATAAATGAATGACTTAATCTCACATCTTCACAAGTCCCATTGTAATTCAGTTTTCTCTCTCTTCATTTCTATAAACCTTTGGACTGCTGGTAGAGATGTTGACCAGTATTGAACCCAATGCTGAAATCCCAAGGAACTGCTATATGTTTTGAAAATTATTTCCTTCTACTAAATGCCCCATCCTCTGAACTTGAGCTCACATTCTTCTTCACCTCTCACCTTTTGGCTCCGCACTTTGTTCATAACTTTTTGGGGCGAGCTCTTCTCTGAGGAGGTTGAGAGTCAGATTAAGTCATACCGAGCAATTTCCTGTTTGTGAGCCTTGAAGCTCTTGAAGACTGCGGGCAGGTTTGACAGAACCTGTAGGTGTTTTCAGACGCTGAGCTGATTCATCCCCTTTGGTTGCTAATGCTCCTCAGCTACCATACTCATTTCTTCTCTCTGGATACTGTACAATTTCTCTTTGTGTGGGGATAAAATTCTCAAGACCTGCCCACTCCACACATTCTCTGTCTTGTCTGCATTTTGGTGAGTTGTGGTGTAGATCCCTCCTCCATGGTTGTGGAATAGTTTCTATATAAGAGGGGAGTTTGGTTTGTTTCTTAGCATTTTTTGCACAGACAGAACTTTGAATGATCCCTGTAAATCTAGGCTTTGTGTCTGCTGCCTTTTTTTCATAGACCTCCTCCATAACATAGGAAATGCAGGGTCTGAAATAAATACCCTCTGAAGTGCCTGCTTGTTTGGTAGCAGAGACTTCGGAGTTCTCTCATTATTTACTTGATCTCCGGGCACTTTGGCAGTGAAGACCAGGCAGTCACTTCTTTCTCTAGATCACTTTGGCAGTGAAGACCAGGCAATCACTCCTTTCTCTAAAATGCTCCCCTGGTAATAAACCACAGGAGGTGGGTAGCTAAACAGTCTTGGAGAGTAATACTTTCAGCCATGCCATGTGAAAAAAAAGCACAGAATTTGTACTTGCTTTCTTATTCCAAGCTATGTATGATCCACTTTGGCCCACCACCCTGGGCAAATGACACACTCTCCACGGATCAGAAAACAAAGTAGAGTGAGATATAGTGAAAGCATTTCTTAGGCCCAGGGAAGTGCCACATGCAAACATACTAATGTTATAAAGCTACCAAAGACAAACCCTTGTGAGGCATCTTTTCCTACTGCTCAGTACTTACCTCAGTTTCCCTCTGTACACCCATAGAGATGCAGGAGCAGGTCATCAGCCTGGACCCACACATGCTGAAATCAGTTCCCCTGAAACCTTTGGAGTGAATCACCTCCTTCTGATAGCAGAACTGCCCCACCAACCTCTGAATTTGAAATTTTTTTTAACTTTGGTGATTTCTATTGAAAAATATATACTCTTTTCAGTTACCAGTGAGGCACTTCATTGTTATCTGAGAAAAGAGCTTTATATGGTATTGACACCTCATCCATGTCTGTCTCTTTCTGATTTATCCACCAGCATTTTTGCACACCTGGAGTATGCCACACACTGTTCTGGGTGCCTGGGCTACCTCTGTGAGCAAAGCATACAAAAGTTCCTGTCCTCTTGGAGCTTATATCCTATTGGGGGAGAACACAAAATAAGCACTGAACAAATAAGCAAATTATAGTATGTTAGAAGGTGAAAGTTGCTTTAAAAAGAAGAAAAAAGGAGAGCAGAGTAAGAGGAATGTCAGTTTGGGGAGAGGGAGAGAGATTGCAGTTTTAAGTTAGGTGGTCAGAGCAGGCCTCCTGTATTTCTAGTCTGTTGTTGTTACAGTGTTGTAATGATTTAATGTTGGAGATGAATCATCTGCATAAATTAAAGATGGTTGAAGTGAGTGTAGTTCAGCTGAAGGCTAAATCTAAGTGCTAAATGCTTGAGAAAGCATGGCAAGGTGCACTAGCCCTTGTCTGGCATTCTCAGGTTATCTATTCTTAGTGTAGTTTCCTTTTCCAAAAATAGTATTTATTTTATATAGTCTTCAAATGGAGCATATCTCTGACACCTACTGCCATGTGTTTATAGTTAAATATAACTGTCTTTCTTCTAAGACCAAGAGGTTCATCCAAAATGTTTCCCTTTAAAAGTAGTAAGAGGGCTCCCCAAGTTGGCTTTCCAGCCCATAACAGTGATGGATTTTGCAAACCTCCTGGTCCAGCCATGTGGAAAAACCTAATGTTGTGGATAATTTTCCTCTTTAAACACGTGTTTTGTGTTTTGGTAGTGGCTGTTTGGGGCTTTTGTGTCTTAGGCATGGAGTTTATTATATCTATATAAATTACAGATCACAGACAACGCTTTCCAGAATAGCATTGTATGTATGATCTCCTTGTACAGTGCCCCCTTGCCCTGTGTCTGCTGTGTGTAGATGAGCCTCCTCCAAGTTCTGGAATTTTTGAATGTATATACCCTTTCCTTCGCTGACTCTTCTGTCCTCCCTTTTTCTGTATGCTGCCTTTCTTTCTCCTTGAAGTAGCTGACCCTTGGGAGGAAGTGGCATGGCTCTTCCCATTGTCTGAGCCTCTAGACTAAAGGCTCTCAGTGGGTCTCTCTTCAAGGGCCAGAACTATGTCAAAATAACACTCATTTTGCCTCCTGTCCAGAACTAGGATGGTGCTATTCGAAAGGTAGCTGGAGCTAGGACCATCAGAATGAATACATTCTAAGTGTTGACAGATGTCCTTTCCTTCTTCACCTATCATTCCCCATCACTAACTAGATTCGAAGTGTGGTGATCCATAGGAGAAGGGCTAGGCGCTTGGAGAGAAGATCCTCCTGAGTGGATGGGCAGGTACCCTGGCTCACTGCAAGGTCTTCAGGCTCTGAAATTGCCACTCATTATTCTGAATTGTGCAGTGCACTTGTCACTTCCTGGGATAGGGTGACCCTGAGAAAGTCACATACTCTCATTAGGCCCATTTCCTCATTTGTAAAGGGAGATTAGTCTCCAAATGACCTTCAACATTGCTTCCACATTAATGTTCTAATGTTCTTAAAGACCTGATTTACCGTCCTTCTCTTGAAAGTTGATCTTTTCAACGTGGTTGGGCTCTTCTACTTCCTTATCTAATTGTCCTCCATGAGTTCATTTTATTCATTTCATTGTTTCACCCCTGTATGCTTTATAACTCACATTCTCCCAACTTGTCACACATTTCTACCACTGGAACCTGTGATTGTACTCTGCAAATAGCTCTGGTTATTTCCTCCCGCACTCCCACCTGAAATACTGCTTTTGTATTGGCATTTCTGAGTGAGGAGGTGGGCTGTTGGGAAAAACATGTTGTAGCCAAAAGTCTCTATTTTAAAAGAGACAGAGAATGGAATTATATGTTCTTTTTAGGCTGTATAACATTCAATGACCACAATCAAAATAGATCAATATCCAGGCAGAAAAAAAAAAAGAATTTTCGCATAGTATGAATCATAACACAAAAGCAGTTACAATACTTTAAACATAAATTGCATAGTCTGTACCATGATTTTTCCAAAGTTGTCAACCTTGAGGAAGAAAATATATTCCAGTGGCTAAGAAAGCATTATTTTCCCTAAATTCCATAACATGAAGGGAGTGTTAGTTTTCATTTGCTCAAGCCTCGTGCCTGGGAATTTTGAAATGATAGATTCAGGGGCACCTGAGTGGTTCAGTTGGTTGGTTAAGCATCTGACTCTTGGTTTCAGCTCAGGTCATGATCTCAGGGTTGTGAGATCAAACCCTGCATTGGGCTCCACACTCAGAGGGGAGGCTGCTTCTCGCACTCTCCTCTGTCCCTTCCCCTGCTCACACATGCTCTCTTGCACATATGCAGTCTCTCTCTAAAATAAATCTTTTAAAAAATTTTTTTAATGAAATGATTTATCTGTGGTATAATAATAAAGTTCCACAATAAGATTATCAACATGGAAAGAGATTGGTATAAATATATTATAGCACTTGGATTTTAAAGGTAAACCCTGTGTCAGGTTCTTTTCCTTTAATTGCCATAATCTAAAATTTATCTATTAGTACTTCTTTTCTAATTGTTACCAGTATAATAAACATTTTACTCTCTCTCTCTATATATATATAGTATAATTTACTTCAGGTCAATAAAATGAGGATATAGCATTGAAATAACCTTAAATTGTAGGAATCATATCCCTACAGCTTATTTATTCAGATATAATTTACCCAACAAGATCTTACATAATTTGTTTTGAAGACTAATCCTAATCCTTAGAATTAGGATTATTCCTATTTATTTGGTAAAGAATCTTTACCTTAGAGATAAAATGGCTTGCCATAAAGTCACATGAGGAAATGGAGATTAAAACCAGAAATCATTTCTTTATATGATTCATGTCTTTGATTATGAATTGATACCAGTATTTTACCTGAACATCCATGCTTCAGAACATTATATTATTTTAGATATACCCTTAATCAATATACCTGTCATTCAGAGAATATTGAAACCAATTCTTCCATTTTTTTATAGGGGCATACTTAATGATAAATATATGAATAGGTTCCATATATTTTTTAAGATTTTATTTATTCATTTGACACAGAGAGTGAGAGAGAGAGAGCACAGCAGGGGGAGCAGCAGCCAGAGGAAGTGGGAGAAGCAGGTACCCCGCTGAGCAAGAACCCTGATGCGGGCCTCGATCCCAGTACCCAAAGATCATGACCTGAGCCAAAGGCAGATACTTAACTGACTTAACCCAGGTGCCGCGATTCTATCTTACTTTTAAAGACTTCCAAGAAGGAAGATTTCATGACTTACCTCGTTAATCCACTCTAGTGTTAATTAGATTTGATGCCGGAACATTCTTATCTGACTTAAATCTCTCATGCTGTAGCTTAAGTCTATTTTTTTTTCACTCTGCCTAGGATATTAAAAGCAACTAATCACCATTATTCATAATAACATTCATAAAGTCCTCCATATATTTGAAATGTGAGTACTGTAACTGACAGTAAGCATAACTCTCAAATATCAGTATAATTTAAAATAAGAAGGACCAGCTTATAATAACTGTAGATGACATAATAGTATTTAGTTTTGATGAATGAATAATACTGTTAACTAATAAGACTTCAGCAAACTAAATGAAAAGCATTCATCTATTAACTCATTCACTTAAATATTAATTAGGCACCCACTTTGATATTGTGCTGTGTTCAGAAGTACAAAAATGGGTACATCATAGAGTTGAGAAAATTTCAATGCGAGGGCTTTTTAAAAAGTAGAACTTCTGAGGTATATATCTCAGAAATGTGCAGATACAATAGCCTAATCTTTAAGAGATAATTGTGTCCCATCTAATGTCGCTATATTGTATTTATAACCATACCTGGAGGTGAGGCTCAAAAAGAATAGTCTAATTATTAGAACATTGCTGTTTATTTTTACATCTGCCCTGGTACTCAAATCTATAATAGGCTTCACAGTTCTACTATGTGTGGTCCCTAAGTCCTTCACCTGGAAGCCCCTTCATTTGGATGTTAATGTGGAGGAGTGTGTGTATTTGGACATGTGTGAGCATAATCCAACATAGGACTACAAGGGGTTTATCACTAGAAATAAATTACAGAATCCTGCAGCATGAAAATGATATGCCCGGGAATGCAGATCACAGGATTACCTTCTGCCTCCTTTCTTTATCATGGACAGCAGAGGTGGAAAGGAGAAAGAGATTTATTCTGAAGCCATTTGATGCTGACCAAGCAATTTATAATGGATGAAATGCTGATGTATTGCTGAAAAGAAAATGAGTGTTCTTGCTAAAATGCCATTAGTAACTTTATTGTTTAAAGTGCAAGTTATATTCAGCAATTTTTTTAGTCCCCTTTTGAGGTGTAGTTGAAGTAATTCAGTGTAGGCTTTGAGCAGAAAAAGGACAATTAGCAAGTCATAAAAGAATTCATTCACCAAGGTTGGCTGGTATTTGAATTCTCTGAACTATAAAGATATAGAAAAAATGGCATTTAAGAAATACAAGATGATGCAAGTATTTGTTTAAAACAGAAGAGTTCTGGGACTCCTGGGTGGCTCAGCGGTTGAGCATCTGCCTTTTTGGCTCAGGGCGTGATCCCAGAGTGCAGGGATCGATTCCCACATCAGGCTCCCTGCATGGCGCCTGCTTCTCCCTCTGCATCTCTCTCTGTGTATCTCTCATGAATAAAGAAATAATATCTTAAATAAACAAATAAATAATACAGAAGAGTTCTAAGAAAGCCTGATGTTGGAGCACTCTGCTAAGTTAAGAGTACACCTTCTGGGGATCCCTGGGTGGCGCAGCGGTTTGGCGCCTGCCTTTGGCCCAGGGCATGATCCTGGAGACCCGGGATTGAGTCCCACGTCGGGCTCCCGGTGCATGGAGCCTGCTTCTCCCTCTGCCTGTGTCTCTGCTCTCTCTCCTCTCTCTCTCTCTCTCTCTCTCTCAGGTGGGTGGTGTGACTATCATAAATAAAAATAAAAATGAAAAATGAAAAAAACAAGAGTACACCTTCTGTTGGTGCCCACTGTATGTGCAAGACATTGTGCTAGTCACAAAGGGAGGAAAAAAAACTGAAAAACACAGTCCCTACCCTCTGGGGACTTTTACTGTTTGATGATCAGGAATGAGATAATTCCAAACTAATTAAAATACATAGAATGGATCAGGATTTTAAGAAAGGTACATATGAAGTAGTACCAAAAGATGACATTCAGAAGTACCATTTGAGGTCAGTTTTAAAAGATGTCTAAGATTTCTATAGCCACAGTTTGGGTTATAAAGCAGCTCCAGACTGAAAGAATACCAAGAATTGGAATGATCTGTGCTGATGAACATTGAGTAGGCTCTTTGATGTGTAAGTTGTTGTAGGGTGACCATAAATTCCCCTTTGCCTAGGATCGTCCCTGGTTTCACCTGTTGCCCAGTCTAATTATTTTTTTAAACATTTTATTTATTTATTCATAGAGACACACAGAAAGAGAGAGGCAGAGATACAGGCAGAGGGAGAAGCAGGCTCCATGCAGAGAGCCTGATGTGGGACTCGATCCTGGGTCTCCGGGATCACCCCCTGGGCTGAAGGTGGCACTAAACCATTAAGCCACCCAGGCTGCCCTTCAGTCTAATTATTAATAGCACCTGCTGCTGCTACTCTTAAACGTACCCCAGTTAGGGGCACCTGGGTGGTTTATTTGGTTAGGCATCCAGTTGTTGATTTCAGCTCAGGGTCCTGAGATCAAACCCGCGTCAGGGTTCATGCTCAGCTAGGAGTCTGCCTGAGAATCTCTCTCTCCTTCTGCCCTCCCCTTCAGCTGCAAGTGCATATACTCTGTCTCTCAAATAAATAAATGAATCCTTAAAGATAGAAACTATCCCAGTTAAATGGTAAGTTATACAGTGGCTGTGAAAATGCACCACTCTGCTCTCCTGCTATAGGCAGCAAAACTAACTGACATCCCCAGCAGCAGCCCCTCTGGACGCACCACGCTTTGGCACCACAGCCATGCTATCCCTGGGCTACTCTCAGCCAGCAGTTGTGCACAGTGAAGGTGTCAAGGCATGTCCATTCCAGCAAGACAGGGGAGCCTCCACTGACTAGCTTTGGCTCAGGAACTCTCCACTGGCATAGCTAAACCTCTCTTGGAACTGTGCTGCACTCTGAGATGCTTCCCACCTTATCCCCCTTCCTCCTTCCTCTCCTCCACAGCATTGGACCTACATCTCAGTCTATATGCTTTCTCAGTCCACTCCTGCTCCCTTCTCCAAAAAACCTCTTGCATATCTAATCCTATGGTGGTAGTGTCTGCTTCCTAGCAGACCCAAACTAACACAGTGGCCCTAGTTATTGGTAAGTGTTAGATATTAAATAGGGATGAGATTAGAAAAAAATTGGAACCATATTATTTTTTGTTTTTTGTGGTTTTTTTGGAACCATATTATAGGCAACTTTGAAAACTGCTTTGAAGAATTTGACTCTGATTCAGTGGACTCCATTGAGTGCTTAATTATTTGATCAGGATGAGGATGGAGGAGGATGGTTTAAATAAGGAGACCAGTTAAGAGGGTACAGCCATTGTCCAGTAAGAACCTAAATGAGTATATAGCATCTGTGATGACAGACTCTGCCATGGGTATGAGAGGCACAGCACAGGGAAGGTCTGTGGGTTTGGATACCATGGGAGAGAGAGGAATCAGAGATCATTTAATCACTGTGTGCCTTGGAGTGGCACATCCCTATGATATGGGAACAATAATAAGCCCAACATCGCTCATGGAATCATAGTGAGTAGTATATGTACTAATACATTTGAAAAGTTTAAAACAATGCCTGGCACATAAGAACTCAGTATTTCTGAGTTTGCCTGTTGCTCTGTGGCAGCCTTGGTCAGAGAACTTTCTGCAGTTGTGGAAATGTATGTCTGTGCCATCCAGAACCATGGTTGCTCACCATATGAGACTATTGAGTACCTGTAATGTGGCTGGTATGACTGAGAAACTCAATGTTTTGGATTTTTTTTTTAAGATTTTATTTATTCATGAGAGAGAGAGAGGCAGAGACACAGGCAGAGGGAGAAGCAGGCTCCATGCAGGGAGCCCGACGTGGGACTCGACCCCGGGTCCCCAGGATCACGCCCTGAGCTGAAGGCGGCGCTCAGCCACCGGGGCCACCCAGAAACTCAATGTTTAGCTTTATTCAGTTTATTTATTTTTATTTTTATTTTTTGCTTTATTCAGTTTAAATGTGAATAGTCACATGTGACTAGTAGCTACCATTTAGAAGTATATCCAAAGCTGAAAGTACTAAAGAACTAAGATATAGGGGGTTTCAAAATTATATTCTTTTATTCAAAAAAAGCCTGTTTTACCAATATGACATACTTTTAACTAAGCCTATAAGCTTGGTTGCCAATCACTGTAGTTGGGGATAACTGGGAAAAAGGCTGTGATCCTAATCAGACCTTTCTGAGATGATCAGAACAATAAGAAAAGGATGAGAAGACTTAATGCTTCCACTAACCCTGCAATGAGAAAAGTACTTGCAGGGCTTTAAGGAGAATGATCATGTCTTGGTTTCTGCGAGTAGCTAATGGGTGGCTGAGATCCCCCATTTAATGGAATCCGTACTGTCTGCTGTCCGTTTTCCAGGCCAAAAGAGAGAAGGTATTGCAGTGCCTGCTGTTATGTTCTCCTCCAAATAATAGCCAGCTAGCGCCGCTGTTATATAAGGTCACCGCTAATGCTGCACCTGTGGACACCTGGTAGTTCAAGGGCGGCACTAATGGGAACTCTGAGGGATATATTGGAAGGAAAGGGACACAAGTTTCTTGATATCTGTAAGGGCAGGATTAAAAGACATTCAGGTGTCTATATATCCAGAAATAGGATTTTTGAAATACCACTCTTTCTTTCCATCCCATTGCCATGGTCGGGGGAGCTGGCCTTTTTGAGTTTCATGAATATATCATTTTGAATGGTTCGTCTGTGCCGGCCTTACTGTAGGCATCCCTCGGGTTATTGACTTATCAATTACACCTCCAGCTGCCTCAGTTAATAAGTAACACGCATGGGGGGCGGGTGGCGCATCTGGGTGGCTCAGTTGGTAAAGCATCTGAATCTTGGTTTTGGCTCCGGTCATGATCTCAGGGTAGTGAGATTGAGCCCTGCGTCAAGCTCTGGGCTGGGCGTGGAGCCTGCTTAGGATTCTTTCTCTCCCCACCCCCCCACGTCCCACCTCCCGCCGCTTGCACACACAGGTGCTAAAGTTCAGAAGGACTTGGGAATCCATCCTGAGAGCAGATCATAGCTCTGTTACTTGGTACATCTGTGACCAGTGCAAGTTATTTGAACTTAAGTGTCCCGATGTGTAAAATGGGAGTACTGGTATTTTCTAAGTTATTTAGAGGTTTCCATGAACTAACATGAGCCTTTTACATGGAGGTGCTGAAAAAATGTTAGTTCCGTGCTCCCTACCGTATCTCCTAATTTCCTTAAGTTCCTGATACATTATTGTTCCAAAACCTAGCATCTCCTGGGACCTTCAGCTCTCTTGAACAACCCCCCCCCCCCACGCCCAAATCATACATGCTTATCACTTATGTTGTATTTACCTACTCAGCCCTACTGGAGCAGCCTTCAGCAGCCTGTTTTCCTTCTTGCTGTGACTGCCTTCATTCCTTTCCCGAGCGTTTCTGAGGTCAGAACCTTCCTGTTCTATATGTATGTTTGGTTTCTCGTATGTCAAATTAAGATGGTGACTCAGGGAGCTCAAGGCCCTTATAGCCCTGGCGTTGATAGGTATCTGTACACAAGACCACCCCCTGATTTTGTTCCTTTAAAAATGTTTTTATTGGTTTTTCTCTTTATCAAAAAGTACTATATTTTTATTACAGATATTTTCAAAAAGAAGCATATAAGAAAAAAATTAAAGCACTCATAACTGGGGCACCTGCGTGGCTCAGTGGTTGAACGTCTGCCTTTGGCTCAGGTCATGATCCCGAGGTCCTGGGATTGGGCCTGGTGTCAGTCTCCCTGCTCAAGAGGGAGCCTGCTTCTCCCTCTCCCTCTGCCATTCTCCCCTCTGGTGCTCTCTGGCTCTCTCTCTGCCAAATAAATAATTTTTTTTTCAAAAGCACTTATAATATTGCCATCCCTACTGTGTGCATCCTGAGTGTATCTTATAATCCTAAGTGGGAGTGGGGTGTGTGTGTGTGTGTAAAATAAAAACCATCACACTCCCACTTTTTGGTAACATCCCTCTTAAATGTTGTAATCTCTTAGTTTCCCGTCACTAAACATCCCTCTACAGCATTATTTCAGATGTCTGTCTAGAATGTATTCCGTTTTATCGCTGCACATTGAGGTTGTTTCTGCTTTTTTCCCCACTATTATAAACAAGGCAGAAAATTATAAAGAGAGCAGTAAATAGCATCCTCACACATATAACTTTCCACACATCCTTGAAATGGAATTACCAGACCTAAGAGATAAACATTTTTAAGGATTTTGGTACCATATTGTCAAATTACTCTCCTGAAAGGATGGATCTATTTATCTCCTCCCCTCAGGGCACATGAAGCTTTGAACACCTGGTTCCTGATGGGACCAGTAGTCCTACCTGGGGGGAAAAATGAAAGGAAAAGAGAAAGAGTAAGAAAATAGTACTTTACTCATGTGTGTATCCAGTTCCAATTTTCCAGTGTTTTTAAACTCTCCTTGAATAGGGTGTCTCCCTGGCTCATGTGAGATTCTTCTTCTTTATTGGCTGTGTTAGCTTCCACCGCCTCGTCTAAATTACCCCCCTTTAAATCAATGCACTGTTTCTCTGAAGTGTTGACCCTCTGGAAAGAACCTTTTCTGCACCTCAGCCTCATCAAACTGGAGAATCTCATCTGTGTCTCTTTCTTTAATCTCATCTCATTTTGCAACACTATTTCCTCTTTTCTCGGCTATTGGCCTTTTGATTTAATGCTTTAATTTGGCACATAGGTTCCTTGTACCGCTGCTCTGGATAATTCATGCCATTCTGGACGGAATATTTCATAAAACAATTTTTTGAAATACTGTTTTGTGAAAGACTTCTTACAGACTCCAAGGATTAACCATTATATTTATCTTGCAGAAATGAAAAGATGAAAAGCTGAGCACTGGGGGCAGCTGTGCGGCTTGAGTCTTGTCATTGCAAGTGCTCGGGAGAAAATTGCCCGTCCTCCCATCCAGCAGGATGAGGGACAGGCACAACTGCGGTGTCTGGGACATAGGTTGTCGCCTCAGTAGGTTGGTCATGCCACCTCTCGTGATGTTTTGAGGGCTGTGGCTCCATAGGCTCCTTAGCGTCTGTGGGTCTGTGGGAAGAGGCCTGCACACGCGCATGCTCCCTGTGGACAGTGAGGCTGCAGTCAGAGCCTGGGAGCCAGGCCCCTGAGCAGCTGAAGGGAGAAACCAGCGGCTCCCCCCGTGTCCTGTTTCAGCAGCTTGTGGGGAGGCTTATGGTAGAGTGATGTGACAAGCTGCGAACAGCAGATCAGAGAAAAACGTGAGGTAATTTAATTGAGGAGCTTGGTGAGAGGACAGCTGAAGAGCAGAGAGCAGGGGACGTGGCAGAGAAAGGGCATCTGCGGGATGGGATAAATTATGAAACAGCCTTCCGAGGACAGTGTGAAAAGGGTGCTTCCTCATTTCTCTGGCAGTTTGGGTCAATTTTCTACCCTCACATGCTTTGCAAAAAGGGAAATAATTTATTTTTATTACTGCCCCATTCGTGTTGCGGCAATTTTTAATATCACATAAAGCCCGCCACCCATTTCTATGTAAGGGACCGACTTCCTCTTTTTTCTGGGTTTGGTATTTACTATTTCTGCCATATTCTACCCTTTCGGGAAAAATTCTTTTTTTGGTTTTTTTTTTTTGTGTGTGTGTGTGTGTGTTTTTTTCTTTTTCTTTTTCTTTTTCTTTTTCTTTTTCTTTTTCTTTTTCTTTTTCTTTCTTTTTCTTTTAATTTTTCTTTTTTTCTTTTTCTTTTAAAGACACAGTAGAAATGTGAGACCGGGAACAAGTGATGGTGTGTTTGCTTTGACTTACTTACACCTTTTGATATAAAGGCCTTTTTGTTTCTTCTACTGTCATGGCCTTTGAGTTCCTAAATTTTTAAATCTTCATTCCCAAAACACTTTTTTTGAACTCGTTTTTTACATCATTCCTGATAGTTCACTCTCAGATTATAAGACAAGAGGCGAATTGAACATGAGCCAGTCTTCCGGTAAATCTCCATGCAGTGTCCATTCTGGTGCTTTAAAAACAACAAAGAGAACTCAGAAATTGCTCCTCTGGAAATATTCAGGTATTTAATTGTTCTAAGCTGAAATAAATAATTCATCTACTAATTTTTCAGTCTTCTGTCTCTTTCTGTGTTGAGACCATTTGCTCTTTAAGTATGTCTGGCTATCTAGTTTAAAACAAGGTCTTGGAAGTCTTGACCAATCAACCTTGGATCATGGGGTAGTTTTTTTTGATCATGGGGTAGTTAAAGCCATTTTAGACACTCCTGTCTTTATATCTCATTCTAGAAGACTTTCACGCCGTGTCAATGACAGAATCAGTGCCTTGGTGTAAAACCATCATCTTTAGTGCTTGAGGGCGGATACCATTAGAAAACTAGGATCACCCACCCCCTCCCCCCCTCAGCGCCACACACACACACACACACACACACACACACACACACACAGAGTCTTGACCTAGGTCAATACACTATGGTTTAGAGTTGAACACAGTGTTATACCATCACTTCTGTGTTTCTGTATGTCCTTGGTTTTTTTATACATGGTGATGTGAGAATATTGTTTCCGGTGTAGTAAAATTTAACCCCAAAAGCACTGTTCCTAAATTCAGTCTTTTAAAAAATCCTTTATTTTTCAATTTTTTAAGTCTTCTGTGTACCTTAGCCTAGAATTTAATGTAAAACTTTTCAAGCAAAGTTTTAACTTCAAACGCCTATTCAGATGTAACTTGTTCCTGATTCCAGAATTGAAAATTTATTGGAAGTCAAAGAGAGAAGGTCACAGAACAACTTAGCCAGTTGGTTAAGGACATTGTCATTTTCCAGCTGTTTCTCCTCAGCTTCTTTCTACGCTCTGTTTTCTTTTTCTTGCTTAAACCTACCTGTTTTCCCTCTCTATGCAAATCCATTGTGCCCTTTCAGAAGGTGATATCCCTCTTTCTTGGGGTTACCATTCCTTGCAGCTGAGTAGATCAAAAGGTCCAGATTAGTCAGAGGGAGACTTAATGATGAAGTCATATATTTTAATATGAATAATTTGATTCGAAGTCCTGGCACATCAGTCATATTTAGGAGAATGTCACTCCCTGCCGTTTTTAGATGATGTATCTGCAGAAAGAGACCCTTTAGGGACCTTCAGAGAACCTTGTCAAGCGTATTTCCATCATTCTGAGGGAGCTCTGATTGTGTTTTAAGTGTCTTGCATTTAAGTTTTTGTGTGAACCAGTTTTGTAAAAAGCTGACTGCGTGCTACTTTTTAAACACCTTTTCTCTTCACTTCCCAGCCTCCACATCTTCCTAAGTTTATCTCCTAATGCTTTCTATCACCCAAGCACTTAAACAAGATTGCAGACATTTTCATCTAAGCTGGTAGCTGTTAATTACCTATCTTTGTCTGTGTTTTAGCACTTAATACTATTTTGACAGGGGTTGCATACTCTGTCTTTCTGGAATTTTTTAAGTGCTCTTATGAGTAATTTGAGAAATTCCAAGTATAGATTAGATGAGCTGTTCTTTCCCTTGCTGCCTTTTTTATTTTATTTTAGAAACATTTAAAGAGGACCCACTGTGTGTCAGGCAGCGTGCTCTCATCACTCCCACATACATTGTCTGATTTAATCTCTTTTTCCCCTGAATCTGCAGCTTGAATTACCACCGTAACCTCAGTGTGTGTTGCGTTTGGGATGGGGGTGAGGGGGAGCGGTTGAGGGAGCAGCGGAGAGAGGTTGTGATCTCTGGGATGGTACACCCATTTTTATGGATGAGTCCATCTACAAGAGTGTTGCTACTCTGATCTTTATTTGCAGGTTGGTAGAAATTCTGGTTGGTTATTGGCAGAAACTCTTTAAAATCAAGGATGATCGCTCTCTGGGAAGTTTCAACATGAGTTTGTTTCTGTTTCTTTTCAAAAGCCTGTTTGCTCACCTGCATTGTCGGTGAATAGAAGACTCAACTCACCAAATGAAGCATGTCAGGAAGGATTACTTATTTATTTATTGTGCTTCTCGAGTATTTGTAAGAAATTGGTTTTATTACTTTCCTCAGTGGAGCTTACTCACCTAGTTAGCATTTAAATCTCTTAGGCCTGTCATTCTGGAACAGTGGTATCCCCCTAACCTGAGGAGTGAAACCTGCCCCAGGTGCAACAGGCCTAGCCAGGATCTCCCTTTGCTGGTCAACACTGCCTTCCTCCTTTGGGGCCAGACCCATGTTTGCTAACAGCTTCCTGTGCCTTACTTACCTCAGGGATAATGGTCGTTCACTTTTAGCTCTTGGCACCCAAATTTTCATTTTTCTCTCCTTCTTTTCTTCCTATCTACCCACCTTCCTCCATTCCTTCGACAAACCTTTATGGAGTGCCTACTGAATACCTAGCACTGTATAAAGTCCTAGGGATCCAGAGCTAAATACATAGACACAAGTGACACATGGGTTGGTTGGTTTGTTTTTTACCGAAAGGCAAGCCATACGCATTTTTTTTTAATGAAAGGGAAAATATCTTTAGATGAATCATCTCCATGTTTCCAAATAGAACAGTTGCTCATAGCGTAGTTATAGGTGAGTATTTTCTAGCATGAAGATTTTTGGAGACCTCATTCATCAATCCAATATTTAGTAAGTGCTTTAGCGCATCAGGCTCTTTGCCAGACACAAAAAAATATAAAGCTGAGAAGACACGGTCCCTTTTTCTCCAAGGACTCACATTGTACAGAGGAAAGGAGTTCTGTAAAGTGTATATTAAAACCATAGCATGTCACTGGGGGTAGGCTGGGGAGTGAGAGATTATGAGCATTTAGAAGGGTGGGGACAGATTGTATCCAAAATGTGTGAGGCAGCGCCTGACACATAGTAGGCAATTAGTATTTTTGGATCAACCAGTGGTGTTAGCCTTCAGTCAGGGCCTATTAAAGGGAGTGACGTTTCAGCTGTTCAATAAGGGATGGGGAAGAAAAGCACCTTCTAGACAGTGTGAGTAAAGGCAGAAGACGTGAAGGTCCCTGGGGGCTTACAGGAGCAGTGTCAGGATGCTGCAGAGGGAAGTGTAGGAGAGGTAATTCCAGGAGACCCAGGTGGGGCCAGACAGTGAAAGGGTTGAAGACTTTGGCCTTTTTCCTATTGGTCAGCAGGACAGGGCAATGTCAGTCATTTCTGAACTATGAAGTTACTTCAGATCTGGATTTAGAAGGGCCCTCTGGCTGCCCTGCCTGCATAGGATGTCCTTCCAAGTAGGGAGAAGCTGGGGAGGGTTGATGAGGGGTCCAACGATAGCAGTCTGTGTGGGAAGACACTGAAAGGAATGGCTGATGTATTCCAAGTCAAAGATGAGGCCCGCAAGGAGGCACAGATGACTGCCCCTCATAAAGAATTCACGTCCCATTTAGTAATTGTATAAACCTGTGCAAGTCACTTCATTTCCTAGGGCCTCAGTTTCTGCATCTGTAAAACAGATATAGTTGTATGTACGCACCTGGTACGATTGTTGTGACAATCGACAGAGAGAACCATGGTCTGAGCCCTGGATGTGGCCACTGGCATGTAATAATCAGCATTTATTGAACTCATACAAGTGCTTTCTATGTACGGACTTACTACTTAGGCCTCACAAACACCTAGTGAAATAGAAACAGTTATCATCCTTATCCTGCAGTTGGGGAGACTGAGGCACAGAGAGAGTAAGTTACTTGCCCAAGGTAGCACACCTGATGATGAGCAGAGGTAGGATGCGAACTGGGCAGGCAGGCTCCAGAGGCTGCAGGCTTAATTGTAGGCTAAACTGCCTCTAGATGCTGCTGACTGGTGTTATCCTTCATTGTACCATCTCAGTCTTACTCCCTGGCTCCCTGGCCATCAGAACTTTGTGGGGAGTAAGAGAGAAGGTGTGACCTTTCTGATTATCTCTCCTCACATAAAACTCACCTGTCCTGTCACTGACTCATTCCCTCTGGACTGTCTCCAGACATGGAAACGAATCTGATAAATGAGTCTGCCGTGAAGGGGGAGGGTGGTGGGGGGAGTAGTAGATGAATGAGTTACCTTTCCAGAAAACACATCTACATTTTAACTAACTTGCAGCTCGCTGTCACCCTAAAGAGTGACAAATTTCAGGCCAATAGGGAATTGTTTTTGAACTGAAATCACACAGCATGGTTGGCTTAGCCTGTCTCTGCTCATGCCCCATGTGTTATTTACATAATGTCTCTTTCTTTGTTCTTTTTATTTCATAATAATTATTTTCCAATTTCAACATTCTCATTCATTGAAGAAACTTTAGAAAATAAAGAGAAGCAAACAGAAGAGAGTTTTTTTTTTCAGAAGAGAGTTTAAATCTCCGAGAGTAATCTCCCTATCAGCAGTAACCACTGCAGACATTATTATACAAATGGTTCTTCTAGTCCTTTTTCTGTGTATACATGAAATACATCTGAATATAAGGCAAGAAAGGGGTTTTGTTTGGCCATGTACTTCCATTACAGAAATGGGTGTAATGATCAAATTCATATAAATTTTCTCCTAATCTGGACATTCTCTCTATAATTTTATTTTTGAACAACAATGATGATGATGATAAAAGTCAATAGAAATTTAGCCCAAAGCATGACCTCACAGCCCCAGTTGGATGCAATCAAGAACAAATCTTTTTAAAGAGCACTTTTAAAAGCAACATGATAAGTAGTTGCATAGTGAAGATCACATACAGATCAAATTATAGCACCAGCTTTCTTTTTTTTTTAAAGATTTTATTTATTCATGAGAGACACACAGAGAGATCGGCAGAGACATAAGCAGAGAGAGAGGCAGGCTCCATGCAGGGAGCCCTACATGGGACTCGATCTGGGACTCCAGGATCACGTCCTGGGCCAAAGGCCGATGCCCAACCGCTGAGCCACCCAGGTGTCCCAGCACCAGCTTTCTTAATATGATGCAAATGGTTATTTCTCACTTGGGATCACCTTTCTAGTGACAATATCACATAGAAATTTAGAGATTCCATCTCAGTCACAGTTGTTAGGTGACTCAAAAGGGATTCTAACAATGATGAAGACATTGGAGATGTATGTGAAACATCTGGATAAAATTTTTTTCATAAAATGGGATTCCAAAACATTTTCAAATCAATCTTCTATTTTGTGTGAATGTAATTTGAAATACAAATATGAAGTAAATATCAAAAGATAATTATTTCATCACATTCCTGAAGGTTTATAAACTCAAGTTAGCAGAACTATTTGATTTTTTGTTTTTGTACTCACATTGGTAAATAAAATAGGAGATGTTTTAAATTGAGGCTACCTCAATTCAGATGTGCATGGTAATATAGGTACTTTGGTTTTTATTTTTATTTTTTTTAAGATTTTATTTATTTATTCATGAGAGACACAGAGAGAGAGAGAGAGGCAGAGACACAGGGAGAGGGGGAAGCAGGCTCCACGCAGGGAGCCCGATGTGGGACTTGATCCCCGGACTCCAAGATCACACCCTGGGCCGAAGGCAGATGCTCAACCGCTGAGCCACCCAGGCATCCCGGTACTTTGGTTTTTAAATAAAAAACAGGATCACAGTGTATGTTTTGTTTTGTAGCCTGTTTTTTATACTTTATAGAATTATGGCTTTTCCGTGACTTAATTTTCTTAACCATATCATTCGCAATTGCTACATTAGAGTGAACGGGCCAGCATTTACTTAACCAGTCCTCTTTTATTAGGTATCGAAGAGGTTTATTTCCCACTTACTGTTTTAAATAACTTTGATGAATGTCTGCATAGATAAGTCTCTGGGTATATCCGTGGCTATTTTTCTTAAGTTAAATTTCTAGAAATAGATTTGCTGGGTCAGAGTCTTGCAGAATTTTAAGGTATTTAATATAAATTTTCAGATTGCACCAATCAGTAATACTTTCCTCACATCCTAGGGAATTATTCAATTATTGTCCCCTTGTGGCAGTGTTTTAATTAATTCTGAGTAACTCTTTAGCAAGATCATTTTATTGCTGTCCAAGATGTTTATTCTGTCTCCCTCCTTCCTCATGCTTCATGCCACTGGATTAGTATTAAATACAGGTTAGAGGGTTTTATGTCTGTTGCGTTGTCCAAACCTATTGATTGAAAATGTTTGCAACCACTGGGCTCAGTGAGGTGTCTCTACAGGACCGTGTGATATATTACCCCTTCCCTGTGAATGACATTAAATCATTTGAACACATCACCGAGTCTATGACACAGAGAATCCATATGATTTTTCTTAAATTCCGTAGAATTCTATTACAGTACTTCACTATAATAGTGCTTTTTATGTTTCTATCTGTTGTGTGTGTTGCTAATCCCCATATTATATCAATAAATAAGGAAGCTTGCAAAGCCTTCATTATATCAGAGACCATTTGTTAGCCATCAAAAAGCTGCCTTCTCCATGCTCACCGATTAACAGACTCCTCCCTTGCATAGTTGATTTGCTAGCCAGAGAGCCACATTGCTGCTAGCAGGCTAGAAGGCATGTTTCCCAGCCTCCCTGTCCATGTGGCTACATTATAGCCAATGAGGTGTGTGTGTGTGTGTGTGTGTGTGTGTGTGTGTGTGTGTGTGTGTGTGAATGGTGTGGGAAGGGCCACACCATTCTTCATCTCTTCCTCCATCTTATTCCCTGGAACATAAATGTGATGGCTGGAGCACCAGCACCATTTTGGACTTAGAGGAGGAGGACCACATGAGAGGGCAGATAGCAGAAAAGAGCTATGGTCTTGATGAATGAGAAACATTCATACAGTCCTAGACTGCTTGCGCCTGACTTCTTTTATAGGAAAGAGAAACCTGCTATTGAAGTCTCTGTTTGGGGATCTCTGTTACCTGGAGTCTGGCTTAATCCTGTCCAAAACAGTGATCTTACCAATTTTATGGCCTTCTATCTTCTGTGCTCTTTCCTACATTCATTTTCTGTTTTCTATATCATTAATGGAAAGTGATTTTCTTAACAGATTCAGAGCACCCTACCAGCATATGAAAGTACAGCTTTGTTCATATGGAAAGTAAGGATATCATTAGAATACTGCGTTACATAATCATGTTTCCTGTGTTCATTTACAAATAGGCCTGTGGGTTTCCAGAGCATCCCTTTCCTTCCCCCTCTTTCTCCCAGAAAAAAGAAGGAGGGATGTTCATATAGAGAACCCACAGCAAACTGCTCTATCAAAACATACATCGGGCAGTGGCATCCTGGAGCATGAGGCAGCAGTTTGGAACTGACAGCCCCACACTGTGAGCCTGAGCATCTTCATGGGACCTGTCACTGTGGATGGAAACAAGCTGCAGGCTGCATTTCTCTACCTTCATCTTCACTTTTTTTCTTACAAACAGTATTTGTGAGCATCTGTTAGGTTTATCTAGCTCTTTCACCAGACAGCTCAAGGCACACAGCATTTTCCATGAAACATGAAATATACAATTGCATCATGAGAAACTTGGCAAGGGATAAATAAGAGGACAGAGAGAAAAGAGGAGAAAGGGTGGAGAAAGGATATAAGGTTGAACAATTTCAGATTTCAGTCATGGACATAAAGGATTGCTGCAAACAGACTTTTTCTATCTGGTGATTAGCAATAAAGGCCTTTGGTGCCCCTTTTTCAGTGAAGTCACCTTAAGAGAAGACAGGGGAGTATAGTGGACATATCCTGTTTATTCACCTTGTTCAGGTGTGCGTAGGGGAAGCTGATGGAGCAGAAAGGGTATTCTTTCAAGACACAAACCTGGCCCCCCCTTCTAGCTCATTCTACTTGAGCTTGGCAAGAATTCACTTTACCCCCACTATTCTTCCCACCCTCACTTTCTTATTACTAAAACATGTGGTGTATCAATTAATACAGACGCTGAAGTGGGTTACGGGTATTGTGTTCATATGTCTTATTTAAGCTTGTATGTGTCATTTCCTGATAGAGCTATTAAAGGTTATTATTTAGTGGCAAGGAGTTAGTGGAGCTGGAGGGGTGAGCCTAGAAAATGCTTCCTTAGTTTAATATGTTCTAGCTCCTAGAAAGTATCCTCTAGTGTATGTAGTGAAAATTCACCTCAATTATTCATATGGGCCTGTAGTTTTCAAGCTATGGTAGTGATTTTTTCAAGGATTTTTCTTTTTTTTTTTTTTTTTTTAAATTTTTATTTATTTATTTATGATAGTCACAGAGAGAGAGAGAGGCAGAGACACAGGCAGAGGGAGAAGCAGGCTCCATGCACTGGGAGCCCGATGTGGGACTCGATCCCGGGTCTCCAGGATCGCGCCCTGGGCCAAAGGCAGGCGCCAAACCGCTGCGCCACCCAGGGATCCCTTGGATTTTTCAAGGGAAAGGCTGACATAGATCTTTTCCCCCCTGCCCGTTATTATACTTGTTTGTATGTCCCTGGTAATTTAAACAGACTCTCACCACCCCGTTCATGTCTGTGTTTCTCCCATTTGTCTCTTTGATTAAATGTAGAATGAGCCTTTGGTTATAAGAAAGCATATCCTGAGCTTCAGTGCGTTTGTATATATGCAGTATGAGTAGATGTTGTAACATCATGGAGTATTAGGGCTGGAGAATCTAAGAAGGCATCACCCCTCTAACATTTTATAGTCACCTCTCAGGGAGATGAAATCATTTGCCCTGGCCACACAATAGATTTTAGCCTGGACCCATTTGCCCTTCCCACTGTCCTACACTTCCCGGCTTTGCAAGACAGCAGCCAAGCTTATTAGAAATCTGGGCATCAAGTCCTTCCTGGTTTAGAATTGTCTTGGAATAAATCATCCTGATTGGGAAGAGCACTAGAGAATTATAGAATCCCACAGGCTTCTCAAAGATAATTCTCTTTAAACTGTTCTCAGTAAAAGCCACATTAAAATGTCCAACAAATCATAGAAAAATGAGCTCATGGAGTAGCATTTAACCACAAACTTGAATAAGAATCTGTTTGTCAGAGACAGAACTATGCAGAAGAGATTTTCAAAAGTATGGCAAGTAGTAAAAATTGGGAGAAGGGACTGGAGCCTACTTTGGTTTGCATTGTTTTTCTGGAAAAGAACAGAGAGATGGTTTAGATCCAGTTCTACTTGCCCCACCCTGGCTTTCAATTTTCTCAGAATTTGTTCTTTGAAGTTCAAGCTAATAGACTTGTGGCATCTTTAGACAGTTGGTAACCATCATATTTCACTCAAACACACATGCTTTTCCTCACTACAGCAGAAACATCTGAACATTCTGCTGGGGTATTTGCAAAGAGTTAGATTTACCTCTCCGAGAGCATATAGAGACAGCTGTACTTTTTCATTCACTTCACTTGCCCTGCCGTGGACGAGGAGTTGAATAAAAAGTTAGTATGAGTATTCCTTAGGTGATATCGTGTCTTTGGTCTAAAAACAGCAAGTGTAGGCCAGATAAGCCTGGTCCTCTTTCTGCCTGTGGTACATCATTCTCTTCATGGCTTCATTCACACGCATTTTGTGTGCTGCCCTGCGCAAGGGTCCCAGGATGACTTGGCATACAAGAATGCCTCACTTTAGGTTTAGTCACTCTGCAAATTCCTTTTTAAAATGGGAATCTGGTCTAGGTTTTTTCATATTTGTCAGCTCTGTGCATAAGGCCAGGCTTTTCTCACACATTAGTTTCCTTATATCCTGTTTGTTTATAGGACACTTAAAAAATACAGTAAATAGCTTAACATGCATTTTGTTGTAGAGCCTAGCTGTGGAGTTCACATTTAGTTACCTCTTTCTTCTGCTGCCTTATTGCCCCTGTAGATCTAATTTTGCGACCTTGTTTAAAAAAAAAAAAAAACTTAATCTCTAGATTTTTATAATAGACTAGCACTGGTTATATTGTCGGTTAACTGGTTAGTTATGATAAGATTTGCTTAAATTTTACCATGGATGTCCCTTCTCCTTCCTATTTATGTAGCCATCTTCTGTATCATCTGTGTAGGGGGAGACGGAGTGGGTTAGGGAAGGAACATTTCTAGGGCACTTTCTGTGTGGAAGGCATTTTATACATTGAGTCATTATCAGAACAAACCGATGGGGGAGAATTGTCATCCCCATTTTGCAGATATGGCAAATGAGACCAAGAAGAGTCAAACGATTTGTCAAAGTTACTACAGCTAGTATTGCAGTTATGACCAGGATTTGAAACCAGATCTGTCTGACTCCAAAGCCAGGCTCTTTCCACATGGCTACATAAAGCTCACATAACCGTAACCTACTTTAATAGTCTCATTTATCTGTAATAAAATTAATCCTGAAAGTTAAAGAAAGAAGGAAGGGAGGGAGGGAGGGAGAGAGGGAAGGAGAGAGGGAAAGAAAAAGAAAGGAATGAAAGGGAAAGAAAAGAAAAGAAAAAAGAAATGAAAAGAAAAAATAAGTACCTCTGGAAGTGAAGAAACACAGCCTTAGCAACAGCAGAACCTAGTGTGAAGTTAGAGCCTGGGATCGGGGTTATGTTTGTGGGACTGACTGGTCACAGGAAGGGAGGCCTCTTTTTACGAGGCCTACTACTAGTAGAGAACTACAGGAAGCTTGGGTGAAGTGGTGAGAGAGCAGAGAAGTGACAGAGCAGTGGAAGTAAGGAGCAGCTGGGATGGAAAGTGGGGAGGATCTGCTGGCAGTAGTAAAGATGCGAAGCGCCCCTGCAGAGGTGCAGACCCAGGGGCAGCGGAAGAGGTGGGAGCGCATCCTGGAGCTCAGCATCATCAGTGCTCTGCTGGCCGTGAGACCTGAGTTGGCACATCCATGCTTAGTGAGGGATGGATGAAATGGGAGGAGGGTTGATGGGAGAGAATACAAGGCTTCTAATAATCCTCTTGATCATAGCGTTTAATCCTCTGTTTTAAACTTGTGACCAGGGCAGCCCTGGTGGCTCAGCGGTTTAGTGCTGCCTTCGGCCCAGGGCCTGATCCTGGAGACCTGGGATTGAGTCCCACGTTGGGCTCCCTCTATGGAGCCTGCTTATCCCTCTGCCTGTGTCTGCCCCCCCTCCCCGTCTCATGAATAAATAAATAAAATCTTTAAAAAAAAATAAACTTGTGACCAGAATTCTGAACAACATCAAACATTCAGTAAAACTTGGGAGAAGTTTGTAGCCTGGGGCCATTGGTGCAGGAGTGTCATCATTTTCTAAAGTCCTGTTGTAGATTTCTAAGATGTGAGATAGATGGGTGGGTATAGAGGTGATAGGAGGGAACAGAGCTTCACCTTATGATGAAGACAGCAGAGGTTCTGTTTTAGTCGGTTGTGTTGGGTTGAAGGACAATGACAGTTGAAGGACAACTATAAAGAAAAGTTTTGTAGGATGAGAAAACCACTTTGAAGGAAGGCAAGGCTGCTTTGGTAGACTTCATTCCTTAATTTCATTCTCATTTTTGCAAAAAGGTGATCGCAGCATGCTACCTGACAAGCAATAATAGTGTGCAAAGGCATGCTGTCCATTGAGAGAGAAGCAGACAAATGGTTAAAAGTAATGGAACTGTTGAAACTCTTCTAAAAGTGTAAATCTCAGGACCCAACAAGGTCCGGATCTATTTGTTGCACATTTCATACCATCTGTTCTACGTCTGCCTCTACCATGTATCCCAATAACTGATTGTTAGAAATCCAAGGCCCCAAGTCTCCACGTGACTGTCCCAGCTAGGTTGATGGGAAGGAATTGGCCCGCCCTTCAGGGCCTTGACCAAAGCAAACACCAGTTCTTTGCATGAGGTTTCAGTTTCACCAGAACACATAACTCTCAATTTAGACATAAATACCAACTCATCTGGCAACCTGCTCCCGTTCCTTTTAGGTAAGAAGATCTGCGCTCTGTAACGTAAAAAGTTTCACTCTGGAGGCCACCATTCTGGAGAAGGTTGCCATTTCAATTATTCTCCTGTGCACTGCCTATCCTGCTGCATAATTAATTGCTATTCCAGAGAAATGGGACCTCAGAGCCCTGACCACTGGAACTGTACATCCTGTGATCCCAGCTCTACCAGTTGTTCAAATCACTCCTGTCTCATTGAACCCCATTGACCAGGAAAGACTCCTGCTTATCCATAATTTTGTAAAAGAACTGCCCTTATCATTCTCCATGCCCCGATTGATAGGAACCCCAAACAGGGCAGTGATGTGCATCATAAGAAAAAAAATTTTTTTTACAATATGAAATACTTCTAAATAAAAACTGGTTAAAAAGTAAAGGCATGTATTTAAAGCATTTAGGGGAAAAATGAATTTCTGTAGAGGAAATATTTTATCTCCTCCTGTCTCTCCCTTACATACTGAATTATATCTCAACCCCAGAGTTATTACCAGGTTTAACATAGGTGAGCATATTTGCCAGTGTTGCAGATTTGCTGACAGCAGATGTACTTAATTCAGGGTTTATTCAGTTCTGTTGTGTCATCCACTCAGAGGGGGCCAGTTTTGTCTCTGCTGAGTTTACTTTTCTATTTTGTTTAGGTTCCTTTCCTGATTTCTCCTTAGGGCATAGATAAAAAGAAGTCCTTATTGTAATTGCTACATGGGTTGTGAAGGAGAAGAAGGACAAAGGATGGGGTGGGCAGAGATGATACAAAGAAGTAGAGAACATAATCTTCTGGGAGCCATGATAAGTCTAAGTGAAGAGGCAAATTAACCAATTTATATTTGAATAGCAATAAAAGCAATAAATATTATAAAAGAGGTCACAAGGAGGTACACTGCTTATCATCAAGCGAGCATCTGGGTCAGGGCTATACACATTCTCCTGGAGTGCCCAGGGCTATCTTCCTAGAGGAAATGTGCCTTACTTGGACCTTGGTGGGTAGCCAGACAGAATGAAGAAGGGGAAAAGGTGTGGGGGGGGGGGCGCGGGGGGGATCCCTGGGTGGCTCAGTGGTTTAGCGCCTGCCTTCAGCCCAGGGCATGATCCTGGAGTCCTGGGGTCGAGTCCCACATCTGGCTCCCTGCATGGAGCCTGCTTCTCCCTCTGCCTGTGTCTCTGCCTCTTTCTCTGTGTGTGTCTCTCATGAATAAAGAAAATCTTTAAAAAAAAAAAAAAGAAAAGGTGTGCGCAAAGGCATGGATGTGGGTATGGGACAGGGGGTGGTGGCGTGTAGGGCAGAAGCAAGAATAGGATTGGTGAGGCAGATTGGTTACCACATTGCTGAGGACCATGAACATAAGCTGAGTTTTTAACTTGCTGCCTATCAGCCTTTAAAGGCCATTGTGGTGACTTAGTGATAGTGTCCATGCCAGATTTGTGGCGGCAGAAACCAGAGGCATGACACCATCAAGAAGTTCTTGTGATGGTGTAGCCATGGGTGGAGTGGCCTACAGAAAGGTCTTGAACAAAATGGTGACAGTAGGAGTAGAGAACAGAGATAAAGTCTAGACATATATCAAAGGAGTAATCAGTGAGACTTTGGTGAGTACTGAATGTGAATATTGATAGAGTCAGGACTAGACAAAAGAAATAGAAATCTGAGAAGACCCATGGGCTGTAAGCCTGAATACCCAAAAGAATAGTTGGTGGACATAGGAAGATAAAGAGTGACTAGAATATAAACCACCTCCCCTTGTTCTAATGCTTCCATTAGATTTGCTAGAAAAAAAAATGATGCAGGGGCTCTGGTCAGCTCTGTTGCCTGCTGGAAGAGTAATGTTCTCCCTTAGGCAACAATAGACAAAGACAAAGTCAGGTTGACCTACACACCAGTATACATACCTGCGCACCCATTGCTTACAACCGGAAGCACAGGCACTTGGCAGAAGAATATGGTTTACCCTCTTTGACTGAGTAAGGTGCCTAGGATTTAGATAACTTCCTCTCTTACCACCTACTTCTGTTGCCTCCATTCTAGCTACTGAGTTGTGGTAGCATGTTTTCATTTACCTTTTATTAGCTAGAAATGTGCCTAGACATTATCTAAATGAAACCGGCCTGGATGTGATCATGTCATCATCAGCAAGGGTAACAGCCCTCTTGACCTCCAGGCAAGAATGTGTGATGCAGGGAGAAGCAGTCTCTGAAGTTCTATTTCCATTTAATTTAGGAAAGCAATCACTTTTGTTGGCTGGTGTCAGAATAATGAGCTTAATTTTTTAGTTGTGAGTGAGAGCGGCTTGCTCTGTGTACGTGGATTTGGCATTCTCTTTTGTGTGGCAGCTGGCCCACTGACCTCATCATTTGGGTTCCCTGTTCTTTTAGTGGAACCAACACCACAAGAGTGAAATGCTGTATTTTCCACCGACTCATGCTACATGTGATTATTTGTTTACAATGACATAATGCTTTAAACTTTAGTTCAACCCTCCCAAAAATGGTCACAAATGTGGTGGTTTGAAGGGTGAGCTCATGTGTAGAAAAAGGATTGAGACTCTCCATAACAGAGGGGTTAGATTAATAACCACAGACAGTCCTTCTGGAGCTCACCTATCTATTCAAAAGTATTCACTGAGATTGAGGCCATTAGAAAAAGAAGGTTTAGTACCCTGATGGATGCCCCTGGGTCTCAGCAGGTTGATGTCTTTGAAATACTTTGGGAGAAGCTACTGCATTTTGGAATTGTTACAAAATGAGGAGTCAACTGCACAAAGGTGACCCTTTCTTTTGAACCCAGTCTGCAGTGTACAAAGGCATACGTGCAATCACCAGTAAGAAAATGGCACCCCATACTCTAGTTCAGCAGCTGACACACGGGTCTTGAAGCAGGCTGTGAGTGTGGAAAGGGTCACCTACTCTGAATTCACTGAACGTTACCATTTGTCATCTGGTTACAGAATTCATCCTCATGTGTTGTTTTTTAGGGTCAGACTTCATTATCACTGGTAAATGCCAGCATTGTAACCTGCTTCCACTCCCTTTTCCCCAGTCATCATCCTGAGAACCTCCTCCAGGCTTTGTCAGGTTGGGCTAGCTTGTACCGACACGGAGGGCAATCATCTGTTCTCAGGAACTGTTCTTCCCATGGAAAGACCGTATTAACAGTCATAAATAACAATTAACAGTTTATGCTTCCAAAAACATGTCATGTGCATCACCTTAGTCAATACTCACAACTCTGTGAACCAGGTAGCACCAGATTAATTTGACAGGAGAAACTAAAGTCAGAGATTTACCCCAGGTCATAGGCAGGGCTGGGATTCTAACCAAATCTGTCTGCGTTCTAATTTCATGTTCTCCTTACTGCACCACATTCACATGAGAAAGGCCTTTTGCATCTGCAGTGTGGCCTCTAGTTCTCCTAGCATCCCACTGTGGTAAACCAGGGCGTGCTGGCCTGTGCTGGCTGCTCGCAATAGATGGTTTACGTTGGGGTGAAACCGCTGGGGGCGATAGAAGGGCAGTTGTTCCAGACTCAGTTGGCTTTCAGTTCTAGCTCTGCCACTTTTATGAGCTGTTACAGCTCTAAGCAAGTTACCTAACCTCCTTAAGCCTCAGTTACTGCCTTGGTAAACAAGGGATAACAAAAGCACTCGTTCTCAGGGTTCTTGAGTATTGGATGAGACCACATATGTAAAAGTACATCACGTGATGCCCAGCGCAAGGGAAAGGCTCCATCAGTGTTAATATTATGTCACTGTCACTATCATCATCATTGGGAGGACCAGAGCTTTCTTACACATGGCTTTCTTGGTCAGGTTGACTCTCCTGCTGACTGCCAGTGTACACCTGAATATTGGGCGTAGGGCTCTTGGATAAAGCAGACCAACTTCCTAAATCCCAGATTTTAAGGACACTCCGTTATCCCTTCTTACCTTGATGTTTAAAGCCCTCTCAGTGTCTCTCATCCCACTGGCAAGAGTTCCACCAACAGGGTACACTCTCACAAATTCTCAGCACCTTGTGAGGCTGGCTACCCTATAGCATCAGTCATTTGTATCTTGATATGAATTCTATCCTCTAACACCAAAAGAAAGGGGAATTTGATAATGAAGGAGAGAATAGGGGGTCTGCTGAGGGCAAAGCCGGAAAAGCTCTTTCAGAATCCACGGATCATGGCCAGTGTGAGTGGAGATGGAGGGGCTGGTATGAAAATGTCCATGGGAAGTCAGAGAATTTGCCTGATTCAGTTTTCCTCCAGGTCAGTGCTATGTTGTTTTCAATAGTTATTTAAATACAGCCTTCCTAAAGAAAGCTCTTACACGCCCAGTTTTGACTGAATGGCAACTTCTGATCCCTGGAAGCACAGCTACGATGTTAAATAGTAATCTTCATTTTCCAAAGCATGTGACTTATAATGGAGAGGATGCTCTCTGCTCAACAGGAAATCTCCAAACACAACACCCACTCTACACAGCACAGAGCTGAGCTGAGCCCCAGTGAGTTTGTATAACATCTTCGAGAGAAGGCCAAATATTTGCTATCCCACCTGGCTTCTTTTTCTTTTTCTTTTTTTTTTATCCTAATTATCTCAAGTGGCTTGAGATAATTAAATAAGACTGCATTCTTTCTGATTTTTTAGTGTAAATCATTTCAGAGCAAGCAAGTCCTATCTTTCTAGCTTCCCTGAAACCATAGTAAGTAAAGGATTGTGGTTTTAAAAAGAATAAGGAGATGAATTATTTGTGTCTTATGAAAGCTGCTATACTAGCACCCTTTTTGCTGCTGAGGAGGTGTATAAACAGCTCTACTCTACTTCCCACCTTGGTGCCTGAGGTTTGCCCTCAAGGGAAGTGCTCTTGAAGGAAAGATAACCACTGTGACCAGTTGTAGCTGAGGCTGGGTGAGAGGCTCACCACCTCACTTCCCCTGAAAACCGGGGTCCACATTCTTCTCACGCCCAAAGCCATGAACCCCAGAACCGGAAATCTCACCTGCAAGATGGCATTCACAATCTCAGACACGTTTCATGTTCTCTCTTAGGAGCAACTTTGATGTGTATGGGCTGGAAAAGAGGGAAAGTGTGTTACTTTTTTTATCTAACAACTTATAACTGTGTCAACACATAAGACAGTCTGTCAAAGCTTTCTGCTGGTGTTGCTGCTGTGAATTAATTTTGAGCATCACTTGTGAGCAGTAAACACTTTTGCAGTGTGAACAACTCTTTGTACAGTAGGAGTTGTCAACAGCTTGCCGTCCCTGCTCTCAGGGGAGAATGAAACAAAAGATGCCTCCTCCCTGACAAGTCAAGTTGGCTGGGGTATAAGGAGCAGAAATTTGTAGCCACGCCCATCTTGTGATTTTTGCCTTTTCTTTTGACCACCCCATTGTTAACTTTTTAGAGTGGATGATGTTCTTAATGTGTTTGAGTATCTACCTAAACCACCAGGCATTGGGTACTTCCCACTATTTTAGAATTGGTTCTAGAATATGTGGTCCACATCACTCTTAAAGGAGATATCACCATTGGGGCACCTGGGTGGTGCAGTGGTTTAACATCCAACTCTTCATTTTGGCTCAGGTCATAATCTCAGGGTCCCGAGATCGAGCCCCGAGTCGGGCTCTGTGCTTGATGTGGAGTCTACTTGAGATTCTCTCTCCTTCTCCCTCTACCCCTCCCACTCATGCTCTCTCCCTCTCAAATAAATAAATCTTTAAAAAAAATATATTACTATAAAGTGCAAAACACAAAGACAACACATGTGTCAAGCACGGTGACATGAGAGATATATTCTTTTATTTCTTTTACTACCTTCATTACTATAAGGTTGAATAATCGATTGAACTTTATTCACACAGTTAAAACAGTCACTCGCTTCACTCAGGTTGAGATACACACACATACACAATTGATCCTTGAACAACATGGGTTTGAAATGCAAGGATACATTGACACATGGGGTTTTTCTTTTGATAAATACAGTATAGTACTGTCAATGTATTTTCTTTTTTTTTTTTTTTTCATTTTATTTTTTTTTTATTTTATTTTTTTTATAAATTAATTTTTATTGGTGTTCAATTTACCAACATACAGAATAACACCCAGTGCTCATCCCGTCAAGTGTACCCCTCAGTGCCCGTCACCCATTCACCCCCACCCTATGATTTTTCAATAACATTTTCTTTTCTTTAGCTTTACTGTGAGAATACAGCATATAATACATATATAAAATAGGTGTTAATTGACTTTGTGTTATCAGTAAGGATTACAGTCAACAAGAGGCTATTAGTAGTTAAGTTTTGGGGGAGTTGAAAGTTACACATAGATTTTTCACTGTGCAGGGGGTCAGCGTCCCTAACCCCCACGTTGTTCAAGGGTCAATTATGTATATATTTTTCTAGATATAGAAAATATCTAGATAGATTCATTTTCACTTTTCTGTTTCTTTTTGCTTAAAGGTCTCCATTCTTTCTCCTCTCTGTATCCCTAGCCAATTTTTAAAGTCTACAACTCTTCATACCTCTGGCAGACCCAGGGCCTCCCTTCCCTGCTGCTTCCTATCAGACAGTAGCACGGAGGAGTATCTTACAGCATTGTAACAATGAGCTTCCTTGACTCTGACCCACATTTTTAAGATGTGTTCCAGAGTTTCCAATCCTTTTAAAACGTGTAAGAATCTATTGTGCATAACATTCCTATTCTAACAGCTACTGAAATCTATTTTAGCCTGCATGTTCCCCAAGGTTTGTATGCTTTATATGTTTACACAGGACCTGCTCTGAAAGGTCATGCTTATCTTTTTATTCTAAAATTCCTTTCTTTAGGCTTTATAATGAAGCCTACTTGTAACATCCTGAAATGTGTTGAATAAGACCTTGTTCAGCCTATTCACATCCTCACACCACAAAGCAGAGGCTGAAAACTTTCTCTCTCTCCCGTGTCTTCACCATTTCTCTGCAGCCCTCCCTCCTCAGCACCCAGTACAGGGCACTTATCATATGTGGAAAATGCTTGGTCAATGAAGGTAACTGATGCATCTCCAATCACAAATGAAGTTGCAACAACGGAGGATGGCAGGGGTGGATGAGGTGGGTTGAAGATGATCCCTTCAGCATCATCTTCAGTTTGAAAGAGATTTCCAAGGGCCTTATGAGAAGACCCTGCCGCTAGTTAGGTAGAGAGGGTGTGCATGCAAAGTGTTGAGCCCGTGAAGGATGTCTCTGTATGAGAGCAGGCCTAAGGTCACTCAGGGAGTGTAAGGACTGTACCCATCATACAGAATGAGATATGGTAAACATGTGCTACTGAAGTCCAGCCATATACTACATCTGATCCCCATGTTTTCCAGTCAGTTCTGAGCAGTGAATCCATTTTATACCCAGTGAAATGAACTCAACTGTTCTTTCCTAAAAAGTAAGCATTTGAAGAGGGTTGTTCCTTTTCGGAGGCAAATGCACCGTTTCTCCTGCCTGGCCCAGTAGGGAGGAGGTTAGCTCTCCACTTCCTGACTGTAAAAGAGATACTAGAAAAGAAATCCATATCATGTCAGACTCCAAAGAGTTAACTAACGATGTTTTTAAAATGGGAATCATCATGAAATGTATGTAACATAAAAGGCAAATGCAAAATACTTAAATGACAGGTGGCATCAGTTGAAAAGGATGTGGGGGCTGATCCCAGAGCTGCGATCATACACAGCTGCATTAATTTGCCTAATCACTGGATTGCTGTAACCAGTGTCTATAAATAAACACACAAACTAATCTTTTGATTATCCTTTTTTATGGCACATTTTCTTCTCCCTTCCTTTTTTTTCTTCTTCGTGTCTTTTCATTGTGATTAAACTGTATTTCTAAACTACGTAATTCTGCAGATTCTTCTATAACTGTTATTTTAAATAACCAGAACTACTCTGGACAGTTCACAAAGGGAGAAAGACAGATGGCCAATAAATGTACGAAGAAATATTCGGTTTTTTGATAGGTTTTAGAAAAATGCAGGAAAAAATATCAGTGAACTCCCATGTTTCAGTATCCGGCAAAGGTTAAAACTATCAGGAAAACTGCTATGTTGCGAAGGGTGTGAGGTAGCTAGCATTGATGTGCACAGTCTGTAGGCACACATACTGGTGTAGTATTTTGGGAAGACATCCTGGAATTACAAATATGCACATCATCTGACTTGTCAAAAGCACTTCAAGGGATTTACCCAAAAATAATAACAAAACAGAAAGATGTATTCTCAGGATTCTTATGTCAGTGTTGCTGGCAATAGTGGGGGGAAAAAGGCAAATAGAAATGATCATCAAAAAGGGACTAATTATGGTACATAAAGGAGTACTGTGTGTCCATTAAGAAAGATCAGTATAAGGGATGCCTGGGTGGCTCAGTGGTTGAGTGTCTGCCTTCGGCTCAGGTTATGATCCGAGGGTCCTGGGATCAAGTCCTGCATCAGGCTCTCTGCGGGGAGCCTGCCTCTCCCTCTGCCTATGTCTCTGCCCCTCTCTCTGTATCTCTCATAAATAAATAAATAAAATCTTAAGAAAAGAAAGAAAGATCAGTATAGGGGTGCCTGGGTGGTTCAGTCTGTTGAGTGTCTGACTCTTGGTTTTGGCTCAGGTCATGATCTCAGGGTCATGAAATTGAGTTGAGCTCTCAGGCTCCACACTTAGCATGGAGTCTGCTTAGGGTTCTCTCTCTCCCTCTTCCTATCTCCCTCTACCCTACCCTCCTTTGCCCCCCCCCCATGCACGTGCACCCACTCAAATTAATAAAATCTTTAAAAGAAAAGAGAAAGATTGGTATAGCTGTATATTGCCAAGGACAGATGTTTACAGTATCGAACAAGGAATATTTGAGTTATATTAAACCAATGTTTCTCAAATACTTATATGCAAATGTAGATTCCTACTCAGGAGGACCTGGTTAATACTGAGATTTGGAACTGTTAGCTGTTTCCCCAGTATTACCAATGCTACTGGTCTGTGGACCACAGTTTGAGATGCGGTTTGAGATGAGGTTCAACTCTACACATACATGTATGTGCAAATAAATTTGCCCGGAATAAGTGCATGGAAGATTCTACAACATGATGAATCTGGATGATTTTGCTTTCATATTTGTGCTTTTCTATATATCATGCATCAATATCAACTTTACATAAACAGTAGAACTAATTTTTAAGTAATAATTAGCCTGTTAAAAACCTTGTCTTTTCAAAAAAGTTGACTTCAGATTTACTTCTCAAGCATTTAAGGGAGAGTCAGACCACATAGGATAGTCATTTTTAAGGAGGATGGATCATCAGAATCACATGGGAGACTTTTGAAAAACACAGGTTCTTGAGAGATTGTGGTTCAACCATCCTTAAGCAGAGAAATCAGCATTTTTTTTAAAAGTTCTCCAGGTGTTTCTGACACACACTAGGGTTGGCCTCTGATCCAGACTTCAGATTGTTACACATCAGAAACTGGGCCCATGTGTGCATTTACAGGAGGCTTCTACCCTCTGCCCTGCTCCCTTCTCTCAGAATCATCATGTTTTGGGCACTGGGGGGCTGATACTGGTTTCCACACATAAGACTTAATACTTCCAATAGATGTTTCTTGAAGTTTTCCATCAGTCTCCTGATACGCTGCTCTGCCGAGCCTTCTGTATTACTTTCCTGGGGCTACTCTGAATAATCACCACAAATTTGGTGGCTTAAAACAACAGAAGTTTATTCTTTCACAGCTGTGGAGGCCAGAAGTCTAAAATCAAGGTGTTCTACTTTTCTCCTGAGGCTTTAGGGGAGATGCTCTCCTTGACTTTTCCAGCTTCTGGGGCTTGCATGGTGTGTGGCTGCATCTTCACATGCCCTTCTCCTCTGTGTCTTCTCTTGTCTCTTATAAGGACATTTGTCATTGGATATAGGGCCCATCCTATTAAGTTGGGATAATTTCAAAATCCTCAACTGAATTATATCTGGAAAGACCCTTCTTCCAAATAAGGTCACATGTACATCTTCTGGGAATTAGGACCAAGATGCACCTTCTTTGGCAGCCACAGTTTAACCCACTCCATTAAGTAGTTGAACAACCATTTTGAAGAACATTCGAGATGTAGCCTTTTATTTTGATCTGAGATTGAGTTTTTTGTTTTGTTTCCCTTTATTACGTATAGCTCTAGGAAGTTCTTCCATGAGAAAAGTTAAACGGTTGCCAAGGGTAGTCAGTGTCTACATTAGCAATGCAGCTGCATTGTGGAGCTTAGGACTCTATCCTGGGGGGACCCCCCTCTTGTCTGGCAGTATTCTAGCTATCAAAGGACCTGGGAGAGCCAGGAACTCTCAACATTCTCTCTGGTCACATTCATACTTCTTGCCAGTGCTCTGGTGGACATATGATCTAATAGTCATTCTTTGCCCAGGTTCTCCTGCAATGTAGAAATTAGAGACATGTTTACTGAAGAATAAAACCAATAGCTGAGTAGAAATTTTAGAGAAATATCATCATAAGTCTTCTGATTGTATTTAACTAGACTTTGAACAGGTTCAATGCTAGCCTTCCCCACCCTGGCCTATAGGGAGAAGGACAAAGGCTAACATGAGTCTAACCATCTATCCCATCTTACTGCTTTCAAGCAGTCCCTTCCTGTAAACCTTTTTTTGTTGTAGTTATTATTCTGGGAAAGGAGGGTGAAGTGTGTTTGATACCGAGACTGACACAAACCTATCTTTCTTGGTGTTTGACTTGATTCTTGTTCAGTACATGCTACAGGTTTCTCACAGTGTATTTTCATTTGAGGAGGAGGTTTCTCAAAATTGCTTTGCCAGTGTCTGGTCATGCACAACCCCTGGGCATCCCCAGTGAAATGCTTTGAGTCACAGTTTCTCTAAGGTCCAGGCAGAGATGTGCATTTGACCCATGATGTGCTTTGCCTGGACTTGTGTCATTTCCCAAAATGTACAGGAGGAGAACCAGATTAATAAAAGGAAACTTTTTCACTCATGCTAGGGTTCTAATGCCCCAGAATCAACCATTAGATTAGAAAGATCCAGCTTTTGTTACTAGGGAGATTCATGCTAATTAAAACCCAATTAACCCAGTCTTACAAACAAGTAAGTATCGTCACACCAGAGATAGTGAGGCAAAAGGCAAAGTTACTGTAACTATGTAAGCAACACATTTTTATGTGAGTGAAAATATTCAGCTTTCTTTTTTTTTTTTCTTAAAATACACAAAGGCTGTTTGTTCCAGGATCTCTGAAACTTACATGTAACCTAAATAAGCATATATATGTATGTTTTTAATTTTTATTAAATAAGCAGTGAATGACCATTGGGAAAAGTTAGACAATTAAAAATTAGAAAGAGCAAAAAAGAAGAAACTCCATATTCCTAGAGATTCCCAGGGTCATGGCTAATTGTACAGTCTCTCTTAGCTAACCTGACTGGGACCAGATATTTTATGGTTAATTGAAAAATCAGTTAAAGGATGAATCGTTTAAAAAAAAAAAGATACTGCATGGCCTAAATAATGTATTTAATGAAAAGCTACAAATGCAGTTATTTGCCAATCTTTTGATGTGAGCCCAAGGCCTTTTCTTGGAGTTCGAGTCTGCTGGTTGTAATTCTGTGATATCTTTCATGCACATTATTGCATGATTTCCATTTGCAGTCTCTTTAAATTGAAAGAATTTTAAAAGATACTTGCAACATGATCTGAGTGCAAAACCATTTAAAATTTATATCATTTCCTTCATCTTTCAGTTATCTTACTCATATCTAGTTCAATAACAAATTTATGTCAGCAACTTGCTCCTTTCATGTCTTCTATTTCACTAAATTTTCAGACAAATAACTTTATTTTTAACACTCATATATCATTAACCAACACAATATTTAATTAAATTATGTAATCATCATAACAAATGCAGCTTGCATTAACTGTTTAAGCATGCAGTTTCCCAGATGCACGTCCATCAGTTAAGAGAATTTCTATGGGATATATTCTGAAGCCCTCCAAGAAACTCATAGGTAAAAATCAGTTCTAAAAGCAAGTAGTCTCAGGGGCACTTAGGTAGCTCAGTCAATTAAGCATCTGCCTTTGGCTCCAGTCATGATCCCAGGATCCTAAGATTGAGCCCCACAGCCCTGAGTCCAGCTCCCTGCTCAGTGGGGAGTTTGCTTCTCTCTCTGCCTCTGCCCTTCCTCCTGCTCTCTCTCTCTCAAAATGAATAAATGAAATATTTTTTAAAAAATAAAAGCAAGTGGCTTTAAAATTGTTTTAAGAGTTCTGTCACACATAGGGACCCACTTGGAGATATTAAGATCTTCACTAAGACTCAAGATATTGAAGGAGACTTGTAGTCATACAAATACTTGGCTCCTTCTGAAGATATTGTGGAAGAGGGAAGCTTTGCCCTGAGAAAATTGAACTTTAGAGAAATTGGTTTTCCTAATAGTTTATTCTGATAAGGCAGTGGTTTGTTTGTTTGTTTGTTTGTTCATTTACTTTCAAACTTGTACAACATAATGAGTGCTCACAGAGTTTGATCCTTACTGAGGTAGAGAAAGCAGGTGTTTCTATTCCTGTTCTGTGGATAAAAAGACCCAAAGACTGTCCACTCCATGAAAATGGGTTTTCTGTTGTGACGTTTGGTTTAAATCTTTGTGGTCCTCCTTCCTCCACCCCATATTTAAGTCGCTGGTGAGGTCTTAATTGAATGAGCTCTGTGAGGGGCATGTCTGTCTTATTCATTGGTATCCTTGATACCTGGAATAGGTGAATCAATGGATGAGAGAGACAGGTCACACAGCTTGCAAAACATAAAGTTGTGGTTAGAGTCAGGTTTTCTGACTATTTTATTTCTTTCTCTTACATCAGGATCTCCTAGTGTTTTGCTGGCTTTCATGGGTCCTTAATATTCCCCAGATCTGAGCAAGACCCATTTATCTAGTCATAGAGTATGACAAATAATATAAACCAAGATGAGCAACTCCTTTATTTTGACAGGCTTTGTGTTTCAATGATGGGCGAATCGCATGTGTTATCACACACACATCTGGGAGTTTTTATTTTGGGTCTTCAAAATTATCTGGAAATGTCCAAGTTAGTAGTTTCCTTTTCAAGGTGAATGAACATTATATTTTAAGAGATTGCTTTTGCCAGTAACTAAAAACTACTAAATATTTGTTTTATTTAAAACAGTTTACCCACTAAGACTCTCCAGTAAATGTTAATTATATCTTTCTAGCAACTTTTGCAGTTATTTGATAATACCAAGTTCTGAATATTTTCAATAAATAATTGCTTTTCCATCTGCTGGATAATATTATATATTTTTAGAAGGTTGTTTCTACAGCTGCTCATCTATTCTGTATATCCAAATTTCAGGGTTTTTAATTTAAATTGATGGCTCAATAATCCAACATCACAAATCCAGTGGTAGGTTGGACTATCATTAAGCATTTCTGTAATGTGTACCATATTTCAAATAATGAATTTTGGACATCAGTGGGTTTAAGTTGGTTTTTGGTATGTGTGGATTATTTTTATTTATGTTCTTCATTAAGTCTTCATATTTTAGTTGTTTATTGAAACTAACATAATTAAGTAGAGGTAGTAAGGGCTGGGCCCACAGGAGACCCTGAAAGGATCTTGACTAAACCACCATCGTTAGATGTAGCTACATGCATATCACAGGTACAAATTCGGTTTCTACAGCATATCAATAAAAGTTCTCAAATGTCATATGGACATGCAAATTTATAAGTGTCACATTAAGTCTTACATGTAAATACAGTTTTTACATTTTGTATGAGTCATGTCACATGTTTGTACAAAGGAGAATGAAAAATAAAATACAATATTTAAGTAAAATGTTCTGAATATTTGCTTGTATTAATTTAAATACAATATTTAAGTAAAATGTTCTGAACATTTGCTATGTACCTGGGACTGAGTTCAAATACTTCATATATTATCTCCTTTAATCCTCACAAAAATCCCCTACTGTTATCCTCATTATATAGTACTGGAATTAGAAGAGTGGAGTGACCTTTTCTAGATCCCTTGTAGGCACTGAACAGCCGAGCTTGGAACCATACCCAGGTCTGGGTAAGGCCCAAGAGCCCACACTCTTCCTGACTATGCTCTGCTGCTGCCTGTTTGAATGCCCACAAAGAACAACAAAGGATCCTTTGTTCATTCCACTTTTACTTTAGATACTTATAGTGATCCTATTAGCTTACTGTTGTCAGCTTTTCTTAAGAGTAGCATATTGGTATTCTTTGAGTAAGGCTGGTCCACTCCTCAAATGCCTATTTCTTGAATAAATGAGAACTTAATTGTAGCTCATGTGTACTGGTTGTTGATTTGCCTGTATTAACAGTAGGTGAATGCAAATACAATGAAATTATTTATCAAAACTCCTATGAACTGTAGGGCGAAATCTTCCATGGGAATCAGCTCCCCCAATGAGACTAGTGATGTACTTAGATGCCATAACAGGGGATTCCAGAAAGCTCTTTTAATTACTGGAGAGTAATTTTTCCCGACTTGCAATCTAGTTGCTTAAAAGAGTTATTTACTCATGGAATATCATGGTTCTTTTGTCTTGTCTCTGTTATCCACAGACCAGGAAAGGCTAGACAGTAGCAAAGAAAGTCAGCCGTGTGAAGCCACCATCCTCATTTCCTTAGTATAAAGAGTAGATGGTTCTCCTTCAGATTCTTTGGTTAGCATTATACTCCTGGAAAATGTCCACAGGAGATGGGTTTGCTTGAAAACTTCTTAGCTTGAATTTTAATTGCTCTAAAGAACTTTACATTGTCCATTAGTCTTAACTGTCCTTAAACAAAGCCACTTATAAGTGGAACTATAATGAAGCATAAAACAAAACTATTACAGTCAGTAATAAACACAGTGGAGCACTTTGCTTGTAAACATGGGATAGTAGAAGAAAGTGAAATGAAAAAGACTTCAGAAGAAAAGGGACTAAACTTAGATAAGATAAAGAACAATTGTTTATTCACACGTGGTGTGTGAAACACCAAATGGAGAGATGTATGTTGATCCAAAATGTGGGTAAAGGACTAGAAAGCTAAAACAGGAAGGCTGAAAATGAAGTTCAGGAATTGGGAAGAGTTAAAGACATTAAAGCAGAGAAAAATCAAAGCTGGTCACATACACACATTTTAGAATTCTCTCTCTTGTCTTTGATAGGATTCACAGGTTAGCTCATTTGTTCATTAATTCCATAATTGTTATTAAGTACCCGTTGTGTGTTAGGTGGTATGTCAGGCACTAGGGTATAGTGATGGACTGGAGATCATAGTCCCTGCCCTTGAGGAACTTACAGTTCACTGGAGGAGACACATTGATTAACAGTCATCATAGAAATGACAAAGTCTGGTTTTGTATAGTTACACTCTAGCATTTCAGAAGAGGTACACTTAACCCAGACAGAGAGGACCTACAAAGGCTCCCAGAGGAAACACTCTCTCATCTTATACCTAACGGGTGAGTTAGCCAGGTGAGAGAGGTAGGAAGAAGAGGGAATGATTGCATGAATCCTGAGGAGATAATACCTGATACTTTCACAGCACTGAAGTTCACGATAGCTGGGACAGAGAGTAGGGGAGAAGGGGTGGTGAAAGATGGGGCTGGAGAGGGAGTGACATCCTGATCATGAGCAGCCTTGAAGCCATATTTGATTTTTATCCTAAGATTGGTGAGAAGCAGAGAAGTGACATGATCAGGTTTCCATGTTGAAAGACTAGCTACATTGTGGAAGATGACCCAGAGAGGAAAAGACTGGTGGCAGGGAGACCAGTTTAGGAACTGGCAAGAAACAGTGAAAACTTGGACTCTTCTTACCTTGCTCCATCTGCAGAAATGGAGCCAAGATGGCAAACATTCATAGAATAATAATGTTACTGATGACTTGTTTGGGAAGGCAGAGTACTACTAGTCACAGCTTATTATTCTCTTACATGTACATGATGTTTTGCCATACACAGAGGGCTTTCCTACATGGCAGCATACCACCCATTATTCCTCGTGCATGCTTGTACTCATTCAGCAAATATTAATTAATCACCTGCTATATTCCAAGTATTGTCCTAGGTAGTAGGAATATAGTGTAGTACAAAAAACAAGACTCCTGCTCTTGTGGAAATTGACATTTTATTTCAGGGATGTAGACTGTAAACTGGAAACCCTATTAATAAAATAATTTCAGAGAGTGAAGAATGACGGTAGTAAAATGGAGGACTGTGATGAGGGTGATGTGTAGGGAAGCATGTATAGGAAGGCCACATAGTACTTGACATGGAGCTAAAACCCGAATGAAGAGAAGGACCTTGCTATGCTAAGACCTGGGAGAAGGGCCTTCTAGGCTGAAGCAAGAGAATATGCAAAAGTGCCAAAATGAACAGTACATGGATTGAGGAATGGGCCCATGAGCTAAAGTGGCTGGAGGAGGGGGAACAAAAGGAGGACAGATACAAATAAGAAAGAAACCAAGCTGGGACCCAACAGTCCTGAGTAAGGACTTCAGACTCTATGCTAAGAACAGTACAAAGTCTATAGAAAAGGTTTCAGGCAACAGAGTGAGGTGGGGAGGGTCGGAACAAGAACTCTATTTGGGCCATGTTGTGTTTAAGATGCATGTTGGATATACAGCTCAGATGCTGAGTGAGTAACTGGATGGAAATTAGGGACGAGGTTAGAGCAAGATATAAGACATGTGGGAGCCCTGAGCATACGGATAACAAAACCACAGCCCCAGGAGTGAGTATAGTTAGGAGAAAAAGTCCAAGGTCAGAGGCTTGGAACACACTAAATTTAGAGGGGGCGCAAGCCAAGGGGACTGGGAAAGAATCACAGATGAGGCAGGTGAGAAGTCAAGACAATGTGATACCACAGAAGCCATGGGAAGAAGTCATTTCATGGAGGGCTGAGTCAAAAGCTGCTGAGAAGTCATGCAAGATGAAAAGAGAGAATTGAGCATAGAATTGGGAAGATGGAATCATTGGTGACCCTGATAAACACAGTTTCTCTGAAATAACACAGAATTTACGTACACCAGGTTAAGGAGACAATGAGAAATGAGAAAATAGCAGTAAGTCTAGATAACTCCTTCAAGGGTCTTCTGTTGAAACAGAGGCAGAGAAAGTGAGTGGTACTTGGGGAAGTCAGTGAATCAAAGTCAGTGAATCAAGATTGTAAGATGGGAGATATTAAATTTGTTTGCAAGCCAGTGGTCCAGGAGAAAGGGAGAAATTGATGTCACAAGGTGAATGAGGATAAATCCGGAACAAATTCCTTGAGTGAAGAAGAGAGAGGATCCAGAGCTTGAGAACAGTAACTGATTCCTAATTGGGGGAGGAAGAGTAAACAGGAAGCCCAGGAATGGGGCAGAGCATTTCTATGCCCTTAACAAAAAGGTTGACAATAGAAAACAGTCAAAACTAAAGACGTTTCTTCGGGGCCTCTGAAATGAGAAGGGGTCTAGGTTCTACATTTGTTTGGGGATTGTTTTTTTTTTTTGCACTTGTTTGGTTTTTGTTCTTTCCCGCTTGTCTGGAGAGATGGCAAACATTCTCTACTGCCCCAGCCTTTGGTTGTCTTCCCCCAGGCTGTGAGAAGCAGAGTACCCACCTAACAACCAGGTTGGGGATCGGATTAGCCCCATCTCTCTGATCCCCAGTAGTCAGGTTGTCTCCCAAAAGCCTGGGGGCACAGTGGGGACTGGACAAAGAGTGCATTGTGATTTCTTGGTTGTTTGCTTTCATTAATAAGCCATAGGAGTGTAGCCTGGTGTCCACCCATCTGACTGGACACCTGGATTTCTCTTTGTTATTCCAATTACAAGAGAAAACAGCTCTGGAGTTGAAATGTCTCTTTTCTCCTTTTGAGACTGCAGGGATTGACAGCTGGAACAGGTAAGCATGGTCAGGGCTCTATTCTATACCAAGCAAATGCTGTCCATCTTCCTAGGAGGATATTTTAAACATTATTATTGTTAATGAGAATGAGTATCAATCATTCCCTTCAGTATCTCAGGTTAGTGATACATGACTAACTCTGTGTCATCTCAAGACATCCCCCAGGTGAGGGGGTAGTTTCAGAAAAAAAGGAAGTGAACTGTGTCTGGTTTCATTATGAGGCTGGAACTTGTGTCAGTCCTCACGCCCCATGGGCAGGATACTGCATAGAGCAGAAATCCTGAAATATGTTTCATCATTAAACATCCTCTTATCTTAGATAGTTCTCAGTAGGAGGAATAAATAAATATAATAAATATTTATTCCGAGTTTCCTCTCAGAATTGACAGAGCAGGATTCAACACAGCATACACACTGAGCCAGTTCCTAAAGGGTATTGTTTACCGAGTGAGTTTTCACCCTGACTGGCCACTGCTTTGTAAGCCTACTACAGTTTCATGATAAAAAAAAAATCTCTTGGGCACTGTTCTCTTTCATGTTTTCCTTTGCCACTGAGTATATAAACAGAAGAAAGAAGAAAAAACAAGTAACTCAATCTGAAAGAGCTGAAATTTAATAACAGAAATAAAGACCCTATGGTTGCATCCTCCCCTTCCACCCCCCAAAAATGAGCTTCACAAATAGAGAATGTGGAAAATAAAAGGCAGTAGCAATATACAAAAAGTCATAAGGGTTTAATTTCTACAAGCTCAGTCCTAGTCACTGATGTGACGGAGTGGCCCACAATGTTAATGAAATTGTGATCTGCATTGTAGGACTGAGAAGTTGACAGATATCTCTATCTGCCCCTCACTATTAAAATTATACTATATTTGAGGTCACATTTTGATGGATAAGTTGGCAAATATACTGTTGCCTATTCTTTGGTGGTAAACTTAAATTGTTATTTTTCAATTTAGAGCTTAAGTTTTCTAAAGACAAGGGCCCAAGACAATGATAGTGAGAGAATTTGAAAACATGTCCCAGGTGAAATTTGAAGGAATTAGAAACAATTACCCAGAGGAAAAAAAAAAAAAATTACCCAGAGAAAAGACTTGGGGTAAAAAGAATTGGAGCCATGGTTATTCCCTAACACATATAATCCTTCCTCTGGTTTCTCAGGAGGGCAGACCAGTGTTTTAAGCTATCAGGAGGCATATTTGCTTCAGAAAGAACTGTAATGATATATGCAATGACATATACTTCTCCAAAACAGACGTGGCTGCTTAGGAGATAGTACCTTTCTTCTCAATGGAGGTATTTAATCAGAATCGACCTCTTGATGGTCAAGTCTTTGAGGTTGGGTTGTACTAGACAACCCCCAAAGTACCTCTCGCCCTGTTGTGGTATTTATCAATATTTATTTCATGCAGAGTATAGAGGTTTTTTTTCATTAATCATCTACTTGATTAAAATAATGAGCCATTAAAATAAAAATAACAAAATAAAATAATAAGCTATTAAAGCCAAATAAAAAGAGGTGGCCACTTCTCCAGAGCTACTGCTATTGGTGCTTGAAGATGATTTTTTAGAGCAAATATTTTTGGAATATTTGTCTAGTGTTTCTGAAACTCCAGCTTCAAAATGTGAAAAGGCCTTTTTCTGGTCAGCCCTTATCTCAAGGAAGAAAAGAGAAATATGCTGACCACACACACCAGGGCCAGTGTGCCTCTAACCTATCTTCTTTCTTCTGAAGATCAGTTGCTTTGGTAGAGAGCTTTGAAGAGGACAAGTGGCCCAAAGTTGATGCAAGAAGTTTATTAACTCCAAGAGAAACTACTGGTGCAATCTGTGGTTATAATACATGATAAATCTTAATTACTTTGGCTTAGAGCCCCAAATTTTGGAATTTAAAATCTAATGATGAGGCCTTTTAAAGCAGATTTTGATGACTAAAATGAGGAAACTTGCCCCATCCTCCACTTTTCTTCTTGTTCAGTGGGTAACAGTAGAATTGCCACCCCCATCAATAGATAAAAGGACTGAAAAACAGGAAGCAACATGAAATGGTTTTAAATTACTTCGGGAAACTCCTGAAAGTGGGTGTAATGTGTGTGGGCCTTTAAAATGAATCATATTTATTCATTTGATGTACAGCCACTTAATTATTTCTTATAGGTCATCCTAACGTGCCTTGGTATTTTTCTTTTCCTGGCTACATTTGGTACTTCCTTGACATGTCTTAACTGCTTGTTGGTTTGGTTCCCACCAGTACCATTGAGTTGTTCAAACTAGCCGCTAACAAATGTATTACGGAGTGTATATGAAATAAAATCACAAGAGATGAAAAATTCAGTGATTAAAAAAAAAGATTTTTAAGATAAGATTTGCTTAGCCCACAGCAAGAGCCTGATGTAGAGCAGCTAGATAGGAAAAGATTTGGCTAACCTCTTTCAGTATGATCACCTCAAAACTACAGTGAAGTAAACCTTTGTTGTGTAAATGCCTTGATATTCTAAAAGCCCCGTGAAGCCACCTCTACTTCCTCACCCAGAGGGTCAGTCAGTGTCTGCAACACTAGTGTGTATAATCCACAAGTGCCCAGACCTCAGTGGCCACCAGGAAGGCCTGGCCCTAACATTCATGTGAGTCGGAGCAAGGAAGGGAACAAATGAAGTTCATGTGCCATGTGTTTAAACATGAAAATATTATAAATCAGGCTAACAAACTAGTTGCATGAAATACGTGCTGTCCAGCTACCTTGACATGAGGAATTTTCAGAAGGCCAAGTTCGGATCTAGAATTCTGAAGCTCCTTGGAGCTCCAAACTAGAGCATGGTAGGGCAGCCCAGGTGGCTCAGCGGTTTAGCGCCACCTTCAACCCAGGGCGTGATCCTGGAGACCCCGGATCGAGTCCGTGTTGGGCTCCCTGCATGGAGCCTGCTTCTCCCTCTGCCTCTCTCTCTCTCTCTCTCTTTCTCTCCTCTCTGTGTATTCTCATGAATAAATAAATTTAAAAATCTTAAAAAAAAAAAAAACAACTAGAACATGGTAGTGTACAGAGAGCCGGGGTCCACCCTGCCCCTTCTTTCCTACCCCTTCTCCCACTCGCCCACTCTGTCCCACACTGCAGAGGCCTCAATGCACACATGTAGACAGCCCAGCCTTGACTGCTAAGGGCCAGAGTTGGCGTGTCCTCCAAGAGAAGCATCATGGCATCATGCTTCTGGGCCTGGCAGGAGCAGGTGCAGTGTTGATGTTTCAGTAGAGCATTTTGCCGATTTTGCCTGCATCTTATTGTTCAGGCTCTATTCCTGTTCCATTCTGCATGCCTGCACCTCTCCACAGACATCTAGGTGTCTCATTTGGGACCTGGATTTAAGAACTGCTCTCTTACAGTCCATTAGTCAGCCCCTCTTTTTACCCTCATCAGAAGAAGTTATCTTCTTAATAAAATTGGGAAGGATTGTAACATTTTGGGGGGAAATAACATCACAGGATCCTCGATCCCCGAAGATTGTAAATCGAAAAGCCTGTGGTGTGTGTGGCCTCTCCTTTGCCACTTTCTCAATCATTGACCAGGCCCCTTCACATCTCTATACTTCCTTGACCTCATCTATAAAAATGGAGACTAATTAGTGCTTGTTTCTGACTACTTCAAGAGGCAGTTTTCAGGACAAATTTCTAAGTAGGGATATAAAGGTAACTAGATATCCTATCAAGCCCCCTTCCAGTAAAACTTCATTTAACAATCCAAGAGCTTTTTTATTTTACCAAGAAATATGATTCAGATTTCCCTAAGTTGACAGAAACGCGTGAAATCTGTTTCTAACAGATGTTCCCCATGATCCCCCAAATGTAAACATGTTTGCAAGACGATAGTGAGACAACCTGTTTACACAAGGAAGTACTTAAAAAAGCAAACACAAAAGCATCACCCAGAGCAGTCATTGTGATCAAAGTGCCGTCAATTATTAGGGTGTAAAGGGAACTGATGACTCAACTTAGCACCACCGCGGTCTCCAGATTTCAGTTTCGTAACAGAGTTTCTTTTCAGGAATATTCTTCATTTACACACAAATCCGATTTTCTTTCTCAATGTTTCTCGATTTTTGTCAAACCGAAATACCAGGATCCCTTCAAAAGACAACTCCGATACCCAGATTATGCTCAGAGGAGCATCACACGGACGTCTTTTGCCTTGGAGAGCTGCGGCTTTTACTCCCTGGGATCTTGGTGCCTGAGAAGAGGGACAAGGTCTTGTACACAGCAACTCCTAGCTGTCTGCTCTTACACCTCCCCACTTAGTCAGACGCTGCATAGAAATTCTCAGACTGCATAGTGGTAGAAAATAACTTTCTGAATCAATCAAAGTGTGATATTTTGATCCTTTCACATGCCCGGGTATTCTGGGCAAATGCATACTTAAATCAGTGACTCATGGATCAAGATGCAAAGTAGGTCTCTGCATGCTGGCTGGCTAGAAATCAGTTTTTAAACCTGAAGTGAATATAGTGTAATAAAAAATATACATCATTTGTGCCAAGTTTAGCAGTTTTTGTGAGAGTAATCACCACTGTCCCTCCAAGTAATGTACATTGGGAGTCTGTACTGAGTTGTCAAGGTGTATGTAAGAAGGATCTACATGAAAACCCCTTAGAAGTCTCTGCTGATAGGGAAGGTTCTTTTGTAAAGGATCAAACAAAACTCCTTTAGGATGTGGTTTCCCATTGAAACAAAACTTTAATCTCTGTTACTCTGAGAATGGTGAGGCTAGAACCTGTAGCAGCTTTACCTAATGATGTCCACTCAAATAGACCTAATGGGATAGACTGAGAACCTGCCATGTCTTATATGAACACCCCTTTCTGGAAAATAGGTTTATGTTTCACAGTGAATCCTGGAGTTCCAGGAACTCATCTCTTCAAATTATTGTATGGTCTGTCAGAGAGTAGGAATGCCACTAAGACTATCACCCAGAAGCAGGAACATCACCTAGTGCCAAGGGAGGACGGATGAGTAGCATGGGCTTTTTTCTGTGGTGCAATTTAAGTATTATGTGCTGGGATCTACCTGTCCTTTGGAATACTTAAAAATATTTAAGACTCCAGCTTTAAGACAAAAAGAGGAAAAGAGAGCTAACAAACAAGTTCAGCCATGGTTGCAGGATACAAGGTCAATATTCAAAAATCAAGACTCTGAAAATGAAATTAAGAAAACAACTCCATTTACAATTACACCAGAAAGAATAAAATACTCAGAAATAAGTTTAACAAAAGAAGTGTAAAACTTATACACAAAACTATAGGAGACTACAGAAAGAAATTAAAATAAATGGAAAACATCCGATGTTCATAGATCAAAAGACTTAGTTTTGTTAAGATGGCAATACTACCAAACTGATCAACATGCATATTCAATGCAATCTCTATCAAAATCCCAGCTAGCTTTTTTTGGAGAAATTGACAGGCTGATTTAAAAATTCATACGGAAATGCAAGGGAGCCAAAATAGCTGAAACAATCTTGAAAAAGAACAAAGTTGGAGAACTTCCTTTCTGATTTCAAAACATCCTACAAAGTTATACTAATCAAGACAGTGTTCATAGGACAATGGAATAGAATTAAAAGAGTCCAGAAATAAATCCTTATGGGGTGCCTGGGTGGCTCAGTCAGTTAAGCATCTGTCTTCGGCTCAGATCAAAATCCCAGGGTCCTGCTCAGCAAGGAGTCTGCTTCTCCCTCTGCCTACTGATCCCCCTGCTTGTTTCTCTCTCTCTCTCACTCTCTCTCTCTCTCCCTCCATCTCTCCCCGTCAAATAAATGAAAAGAAAGAAAGAAAGAAAGAAAGGAAGGAAGGAAGGAAGGAAGGAAGGAAGAAAGAAAGAAAGAAAGAAAGAAAGAAAGAAAGAAAGAAAGAAAGAAAGAAAGAAAGAAGGAAGGAAAGAAAAAGAAATCCTTATGTTTGTGTTAAAGTTTTTCAATAAGAGTTCCAGGAATATTTGATAGGGAAATAATAGTCTTTTCAACAAATGGTGCTGGGACAACTGGATATTCACATGCAAAACAATGAAATTAGACCCCTACCTTAAAGTATATACTTATGCACATACAAAAATTGCTGTATGTATATACAAAAATTTACTCTAAATAGATCATAAAACTAAATGTAAGAGCTCTTACTAAATGCAAACTTAAATGTAAAACTCTTAGAAGAAAACAGGAATAAACCTTTGTGATCTTGGATTTGGCAATTTTTTTTAGATGTGACACCAAAAGCATAAAAGACAAAAGAAAAAAATAGATAAATGGAACTTAAGAAAATTAAAAACTGCTATGTTTCAAAGGAAACCATTAAGATAATGAAAAAATAATCAGAATGGGAGAAGATATTTGCAAATTGTATATTGGGTCAATGACCTTATTTGCAAAGGTCAGTTGGCCTTGCAAGTTGGTTCTTATCATCCCTATTATTTTATGTTGGGAAAATTGAGCCTTTATTTAAATTAGTGGCCAAAGTCAGTCAGCAAGTTGGGATTGGACTCGGGTCTGTCTGACTTTAGGCTTACTCTCCTCCTCCTGCACCAACCACACTCACTGCTCCTGATGGAGAAATTCTGTCCCTGGCTGAACAAAGAGCACAGGGACTGCTACTGAGCATTCTGAGCAGATTATTCCCAGGGTTCAAAGGATGAAAGGCTGAAGGATGCTTTTGGAGAAAAAGCAAAGGAATTAAAAACAAAATGGAGATTGTTACTTTTATGGTAAAGAAAAAAAAAATCAGGTCTCATTTTCTTTTTTTATTAGAAGAGCGCCATCGCAAGGAAAGTGACAGGGAGAGAAAGGGGACAGCAAGATCTATGACAGCAAAATAAAGAGCAGAACCCAGGAACATGAGGGTAGAACAAGCTTGTCATAGATCAGTGAGAGAAATGAGTGTTCCCAGAGCAGCCAGCTGACTTGGTGAGAGATGTAGCCCTGCTGATGTGATTTTGACCAGAAGCCAGGTGGGACTGTTCCTGAAGCCAACACAAGAAAAGTCACTTTCACCTAGAGGCTAAAGTGGTACCAAAGAAGGTCACCCTAGGATGCTCTAGAGACCCAGTACAGAGGTCTATAGACAAAGTGAACTCTTTTGGAGTTCATTTATAGCAGAGGATTTTAACCTAGGGTCTGTGGGTTCATAGGGGATGCCTTGAACCCCTCCCAGAATGTGGAAATATGTTCTGTATGTGCATCTTTTTCTGGGGAGAAAAAGTCATCAGTTTGTGAAAGGACCTATGACAGGAGGAGGTTTTAAAAAAATTAGATGTTTCTCTTAAAGTGCCGGGCTAATTTTCTGGCTGTGTGATAGATTGTGTTAAATGGTCTGGCACTCCTAATTTTTGGAATAAAAATGAATTCTTAGTGAATGATCTCACTGCCTACAGTGCTGTCTGATTCTGTCCTGGCATTTGATAGAACTTGTTAGGGGATTAGGTAAGACAGGATGTTGGTACATTTGAGGTCATTAAACCAAGAAGGGAAGGAAAAAAAAAAGAGAGAGAGAGAAATCTTGCTAAATATATTGTGGAGTTGAACTAAATGCTGAATAGCTGAGGGACGTTCTTTGTGCTCTGTGCCAACACTTTTAAACCCTGCTGAGAAACAGACTGGAGCGGCAGAGACAGCTCCATCTAGATGTAGCACGTTGGTAAATGCCTATCTTTCCAAGAAATATTGTTTTACTTGTCCTTTTATGGAGGAGGCATGGAAGGCTGTGATTTCCTGGGTTGCATAACATTTTTGTAAGCAGATACAACTAGTATAGAACCTCGAGAAACAACAAAAGCTACCTTTTCACCTGGCAACCAGCATTCTTAGAGTTCTGGTTTCAAGACTGAGAGGATAATGGAGAATATGTCACAGAGAGAAGTATATCTGAAAGGTTTTGTTAGATGAAATGTAACCCCCAAAGTTTATTTTCTACCTGTGTTTTCCTGTCTTTTCTTTGGGGAGGAGCACTCTTAAATTGCATTTCGAATTTACTCTTCAGAAAATGTTTTTTTTAAGTAGGCTCCACACCCAATGTGGAGACCACCTCGGGGCTTGAACTCACAACCCTGAGATCAAGCCTGAACTGAGATCAAGAGTCGGACACTTAGCCAACTAAGCCATCCAGGCCCCCCAGAAAATACTCTTAAAAATGTACTGGATGGGGCAGCCCCGGTGGCACAGCAGTTTAGCACCGTCTGCAGCCCGGGGTGTGATCCTGGAGACCCGGGATCGAGTCCCACATCGGGCTTCCAGCATGGAGCCTGCTTCTCCCTCTGCCTGCCTCTGCCTATCTCTCTTTGAATAAATAAATAAATAAATCTTTTTAAAAAAATGTATTGGATGAGTCATGGTGATGGTTGCCCAGCAAAATTAATGTACTTAATTCCACTGAACTGTTCACTTAAAGATGGTCAAAATGTGACTTTTATGTTTTATGTGTTTTGAAATATGCATTGATGCTATGAAAATATGCATTGGATAATACAGAGGGGGAAATCATTTACCTTTTGAGATGGGAATTCCAAGTATCTTTATGTGTTAAATATATGCCCTTTCCTCTGTATTGATATGAGTAAGTAATAGGCAAAAGTGTATGTGAGATGAAAATGCTCCCTTAAGCACTCTGTAGCCCCAACTCTGTCACCTACTCACTGGCTGTGGGACCTAGGACATGTATCCAAAGTAGATGATGAGCCTTCAATAAATTCTTTCTCCTTCTCATTCTCTTCTCACACCACAGTTTCCTCATCAGTAAAAGGAGGATGATTGAACGCCATGATCTCCAAGGTCCTTTCAGCTCTACCAATCCATGCTTTATGAAAACAAAAACAGAAAACAAAAATAGGTCTGCAGAACAGTATCAGATCCATCTGGACAGCCGCAGTCCCCTGTGTGTACACACAGCAGCTTTTGCCACTTCTGATTTGCACTCTCCTCTGCTCCGTATTTTTTCTTTTCCTCAGCCTGCAGAGAATCATCCGTAAGCTTAGAAAGGGGAAATGAGGAGAGAGGATTGAGGTGGCTCAAGACAGAGGGCTGGGGTGAGGGGCCTGGCGGTGGGTGTCAGGCTGGATGCAGTGCCTACACCGCAGCAGGACTGGAGTTGGCTCTGATAGTGCCATGTGGTTATGGGTACCGTGGGATTCAGAGCCACAGCCCCCAATTCACTGAAGGATGTATGACCTGATGTATAAAGTACAATTGATATTTATATAAGGCAGATGGTGGCAGGAGCATAGAGACTGTAGATCCAGGGAGAGAAGCTGAGTTTGTCAAGTGAGGAAAAAGCAGCAGGAAGCAGAGCCTGTTAGGGGAAGAAGAGGCTTCTGAGGGTGCAGGTGGCAGCTGGAGGGGAGGGTGAGGGCAGGTGTGTGGCCAGAGTCCCCAATCAGGTTTTGAGCTGGAATCAGATGAGATCTGGCTCTAATAAATCAAAGCGTAGGTACAACTACATGCTGTCTCGTGAGTCCTCCTCGCAAATCACCCAGCCTTCTGTGATCCTGGGGACTTTCTTTTTTTTTTTAATTTATTTATTTATGATAGTCACAGAGAGAGAGAGAGAGAGGCAGAGACATAGGCAGAGGGAGAAGCAGGCTCCATGCACCGGGAGCCCGATATGGGATTCGATCCCGGGTCTCCAGGATCGCGCCCTGAGCCAAAGGCAGGCGCCAAACCGCTGCGCCACCCAGGGATCCCGATCCTGGGGACTTTCGATGCCAAGAGGGAATTGAAAACAGAGAGGCCAGTTACCATGACAATAGCAGTGGACCCAGTGAGAAATAATGGTGACAGGAGTAGAGATGGAGAAGGGTAGACTGATTGGAAATATAAGTTGAAGGTAGAATCGGCAGCACTTGCCAATGGGTTAGATGTTTAGAAGGGAGAGGGAGAGAGGAAAGGCTAAGAAATCTAAGGTAACTCTTAGTTTTTTAGCTGTAGGTCAGTGGTATTGCCTTTTCCTTAAATGGTTTATCACACCCTTTTTGAACAACATATGGCTCACCTGTCTTCAGGGTCCTGGCCAAAATTGTTGCAGCCGTCACACCTGCAGTGAGCTCTGTGTGGATCTCGCCAGCCTCACTTGGGGACAGCCCAGCAGCACCTTGCTTTGTGTGAGCCCCACTTGGCACCCACACTTGTGCAGCTTGGAAGTCAAGGGGCACCTGCAATTGACAGTTGAGGCCAGCAGACATTTGAAGCTCCCCAGGGGGATAGGACTTTCCAGGTTTTTCTGGCTGGTAAATGAGCATGGGCAGAGCTGAAGTTCTCAGATTAGGGGAAGGAGGCAGATAGATCAGACCAAGCATGGAACCTAGGAGAAGTCAAGGCACTATTGGCCCATCCACGTTCTCAAGAAACTGCCGTTCACTATGTTGGCAAGCAAAGCCACTGGGCTTACCCACTGCATTTCTTGCAGATGAACTTAGTCATTGTGTGATTTCATGGATGATCTTTGACATAGGGATAGAAAATATGGTACTTGAGCCCTAAATGGTACACCAGACCCTGCTCTGGGCATTTTCTGCTTGGACATTGATTGCCAGGAATGATGATGCTCTTCTGAGATTGAGACCCAGAGTGAGATTCCTCATGCAGCATTTTCACTGCCATGTCCCATGACTAAGGACAGGTATCCTGTGCTTTAAATCACCTTTAGAAAATGATCTGGGTCATTTCTTAATAAGCTACACGGTAGTACTTTTATTTAAAGAAACTGCAATAGAAAAAAGTATTTAAGTCTTATTAATTCTAATTTAATTCTAATGTGTGAAATATAACCATTTTAGGACTAACAAGTTAATTAGTTCTTTTTCTACACATAATCAGATTACTGTAGGACCTGCAGCTTCATCAGGTTACTTTGACATTTTACTGGTAGCACATGGAAAATTGATCATGTTTCCTTTGGGAAGAGGGATGTCATCTCCCCAAATTATAGTGGCTGGTAGTACTACACAGGAAAGGAGTAGCCTTGAGAGTCAGGTGGAGACGGATTCAGATTGCATGTCACCCCTTCTCCATCATTGTGACCTTAGCCAAGACATTTACCCTCTGTGAGCCATAGTTCTCCCATCCAGCAGACGAGTTAATAATACCTGTAAAATTCCTATGATGGTTCCCAGTACACAGAAGTTTTCAGCAAATAGAACTTAGTATGATATGTAAGTACAGGCCAGTATTTTTTTAGATATAAAGCCTACAGACCCCAAAATTATTTCAGGTGTGTATTTTTAATACTTATTTCTTTTTGGGCTTTTCTTTTCTGAATTGTCAATGGCAAATAATTCTAAAATAGCACTATCCTCTTATAATAGAGGTAGAAATCTGGACAAACCTACCATATTTTGGGAACACAAACATCTTGAATATCAACGAAGTGAATTTTCTAGCTATATTCCCCAACCAGAATAACTTCGTCCCAGCACCTGAAATGTGTAAGTGGAAACTTTCAGAGACATTTTCATCTTAATTTTCTCCATCCTGTCTGAAATGGCTGCGTCTTTCTGTGTTGTAGCAAAAAAAAAAAAAGAAGGAAAGAAAAGAAAAGAAAGAAAGCACATTTCCTTGCATCACCTTCCCATGCCAGTAGAGCAAAACACAAAAGCCACAAGATCTATGATTCAAAGGTCTTTTGCCTTATACAAGTGACTATTTAAATTGCTTGAAATGTAAAGTTTTTAAAAATTCATCTCTGTAGTTTCCAAAAAATTAACCCCTTTCTTTTTAAAGCCCTTCTGGCCATAAAATGATGTGTGACGACTCCATTTAGTGTTTCTGAATATGAATAAGGACACCAGGGCCACTCTCAGTTTACATGTTTATTGCTAAAGCTGTCACCAAATTTTTAGTAAATTTTATATAGCATGGGACAGTGGAACATTTGAGATTTGACCTTTTCTACAGGTGATAGTTCCAAAAGTACAAATTACATTCAGTCTAAGTTTTGAACTCTTATTTTCTGACTACTGTAATCTATTTTTCTACTCAATCTAGAGAGAAAAAGTGATGGGAACATGCCTGTGTGTCTATAGATGTGTAAGAGTCATTTATCAGCTCCCAAAATCAGTAGTCCAAATTTGGGCAGGGGACCAGAGTGGCATTTTAAGACTAGGAGGTCAGGTTGGCTCGATGGTACCAGCCAGGTACGGCCCTGCTGGGATACTAAGCAAAACCCAGTTGAATATTTTGCCTCAAGTTAAAATACAGTGAAAAGAACTTAAAAATATTGTATCCCAGGACAGGCCGGGTGCCTCAGCGGTTTAGCGCCACCTTCAGCCTAGGGCATGATCCTGGGGTCTCAGGATCGAGTCCCACATTGGGCTCTCTGCGTGGAACCTGCTTCTCCCTCTGCCTGTGTCTCTGCCTCTCTCTCTCTCTCTCTCTCATGAATAAATAAATGGAATCTTTTTAAAAAATTATTGTATCCCAGAGCAAGATGTCCCTGTCCTTTTAAATTTAGGCAAACCTGGATTCGGGTTCAAACAAGAACATAAACCAATTCTAAATATTTTGTTTTATTTTCCTTGTAACATTCTAAATGATACAGTGGTTTCATAAGGTGGTAAGCATAGGAAAGAATTGACGACAGGACAGGGAAAACATTATTGGAAATTGGAAAAGCACTAAACCAAACCACTTTCTTAGAAATTATGTTGTTAGTATTATATTTGTGGTGTAGATAAAAGTACCTCCATCTATAGTTTCCTAGCAAAAAGCAAATACGGTTTTGTTCATCACATCCCATTAAAACCACTAAGAAAATCTTAGCTAAGAGTTGAATTGTAGAGACAAAGATGCAATCAGCTTCACTTATACAAGAGGTACCTTCTAGAAAACCCGATCATTTCGCTGCTAATTGGTATAAATGTTCCCTTGCCCACTGCATGCAGCTTGAGATCCACTTATGCTTTTATGATTGTTGCTGTAATTAAATACCACTTAGTTTCTCTTAGGCTTAAGAATACAGGTCTCCTTGACTTTTTCTTTTAAATAAATTTATGTTTGTGCAAGAGGGAATTACTTACAGATAATTTCCCATACCTGGGATATGTTACTTTACTTGTAAGGGAAGGAACAGTAATCATTCAGATATCTCTTTTTTAAACTTTCCCCCAGCTTCTCTAACAGTAAATATGAAGAAATGAAAAAGCTGTGCTTTCATGCTTAGTGTAGCATTACCATATCTACTCACCCACCTTTTCCTAAGCACAGTCCTGTGAACCACTTCAAGGTTTTGTGAGGTCTTCGGAAATCAGTCTAGCTGAGAAACACCATGAGGGCAGGAAGTGTCCATAGCTCTCGTTCACCATTGTTTTAAGACACTTAAATGGTGCCCAGCACCCAGGGAAAGCTCAGTAAAAACTTCTTGAATGGGTGTTGTCCAGTGGGCTTCTGGAGTCTGAAATATGTCCCAAAAAACTAGTATGTAAGGCATCTAGGGCTGCACTATCCAATCAGGTAACCACTAACCACGTGTGGCTATTTAAATTGAATTTAAATACATTAAAATTAAAATTCAGTCCCTCAGTTGCCCAGTAGCACTTATTGAGCATTAAATACTCAATAATCCTATGTAGCTGGTGGCTGCCATATTGGACAGCATACGTACTGAAAATTTTCATCATCACAGAGAGTTGTGTTAGTGCTGATAGAATATCATTAGTAGAGGCCTAAATTGGCGGCTCCAATTTTTTTAAAGTGAATTTCCCATGTGACCATAATGTGCACTCATAATTTAAAAAGTAGACTTTTTTAAAAAAAGATTTTATTTATTTATTCATAGAGACACACAGAGAGAGAGGCAGAGACACAGGCAGAGGGAGAAGCAGGCTCCATGCAGGGAGCCCGATGTGGGACTTGATCCCGGGTCTCCAGGGTCACACCTTGGGCGGAAGGCGGTGCCAAACCGCTGAGCCATCCGGGCTGCCCTAAAAAGTAGAGTTTTTACATCTCTCTCCCCAACACTGTAAGAATTCAGTCAAGAAAGGTCGGTGGCCCATGAAGTGGCTATCTCTTTGAAACTGAAAGCCAAACAACAGCGGGGCTGTTAGCAAACTGACATTACGGTGATGTACTCATTTGACTACGCTAGTTAGTGTGTGAAATATCTGTACCAGTTAATAAAGAGTTGGCTATTTCAAGTCCCTCCAGTACCTACTTCCTGTGGCCCAGAGGCCTTGGCCATTCACCTAGTATCCTCCAACCTCCCCTTAATCCAGCAAAACATGTTAGCTAATGCCAGTCCCATCCCTGGAGCTAGCAGACTGCTCAAGAACTCTCCACCCCAGCACTGGAGGCCTTAGATTAATAGGTGCAGCACTTAGCCTCCAGGAGGGACTGGTCCCAGAGTTTTTCTAAGAGTTGCCGTATCACCACCATGGCCACGTCCCAGACCACAGAACCATTGGCTTCAAGAAGACCTTAAAATCATCTCCTCCTATCCATTTCATTTTACTGAAGAAACAAGTCACAGAGTCACCTAACTAGTTTGTGGCCAATTTAGAGATAAAACTCGAATCTCCTAACTTGGTACTTTTTTTTTCCTTTGGTACATCTTCCTGTTGTCAGTTTCCTTAACTATGAAATGGGAATTAATATCTTTATGCCTCACAGAGTTGCTAGTAAAAAAAAAATGATACCCCACATTTTACATATGTCCTATAGTTTACAAAAGCCCTTTTGTATGCATTCTCATTTAATCCTCCCAAGAACCTGTGAAAGGTGTTGGGTTAAGAAGTAGCAAATGACCTTCCCAAGATAACAAAGCTGCTATGATAACAGGGATCTCAGTCTCTTAGGGCTTGGGAAACTATAAACTCCTTTGTAAATGTAAGATAACATAACCACATGGTATTACTAGTTTTTAGCTTGTGGTATTTTGCAGTTCAAGATTTAGTGACATTGAAAGTGGTAACTTTGTTCAAGCAACGCATTTTTTTTACTTTGATAATGTGCCAATTGCACAGACTTTGGTTCAGCATTAAAACAGAAGTGGGCTGCTTCGAAGTGTATTTTTAAAATGAGAGAATCCAAATTTGTAATTAGCTTTAGAAATGTTAGTTGTGCAGTTTGAGTATATAAAGAGCTTCTGGTAGTCATTTCTGTTATTAGTAGGTGGCTTATTTTATTTTTTGTATTTTCCCCCAAGCAATTAGGCATTTTGGAAAAAACAAAGTATGTTCTTTGAGGGGTTATTTCCTCTATTGCTGCTTTATTTTTTCACACCCTATAGTTCTAGTATATTTAGAAAATTAACCATATATATGATTGTGGCAAAGAAAAATCCTGTAGGAGCCATTCTACTCACTTGACATCTAACTGTCAGGAGAATGTTATTTAAATTATAAAGAGAAGCCACAGTGAAGGAAATGATTCACTTCTTGATATATCTTTTGTCTTTTGGTCTTTTGATAATTTTGATAGAAACATCCCTTACTAAGATAAGATTATTGGGAAGGAAGATCAACTCAACCCACTCCCAAAATAAAGTGGAATTTTTTGCATGTGTTTCTTTCTTTCTCCCTCTCTCTCTCTCTCTCTGAATCTCAACCATTTTATAATATATACTATATTCTACTATGGAGAAATTGAGTTTGTAGATAAGGAAAAGAGTGATGTTATTTCATTCTATATGACAAAGAAGTATCTCTTCAGTTTTATTTTATTAGCATATGAAAATGGTGGCATTCTCTACACCAATTATCCTGTAATGTTTAATACATGTAAAGGGAAAAGAGAAAAATCATTAGACAAAGCTATAAATGAAAAGGAACTTGAGATTGTGGGTCCTGACTTTATCATTACCAATTTGTAGTCCTATCTGGGAAGAATGTGTTTGGTGTTTGTTTTTTGAAGAAGTATGTATTATGTGTGTATCCGTGTCTTCTCTACATGTACCCTATTTTGTGTTACACAGCAGACTCCCAACTCTCTGTTGTACTCTGAGAGATGTGGCCTTCCTCCTGTACATATAAGACCTTCAAAGTGTTTATTAATATCTAGAGTTTTCTTGGATTTTGTCATTTCCCCTGCTTTTGTGGCAGATGCTGCTATAGAGGGTGCTGATCAAAAAAAGCATAAAGGGTAAGGTTTTTATAGCTAGACGTGAAGTCATGTAATAAGACAGTAGGCTTGATTAGCCCTTTGAAATTCCAAACTTCTGATTCCTCCAAACTTATTAGGGAGGAAAGGTGATTGATGAGTGAGCACTTGCTTTTAAACTTTGCGGCTGTCGGTTTTTATACCAGTGCACTCAGCATTAAATGAGATAATGCACACAACCTGCCCAGCACCAGAGTTGACACATGGTAAGCACTCATAAGAGCTATCCACTGTTATTAGCTTGTCTGACTTGATTTTGTCTTCACATCTCTTTCTGCTCTCTGATGGCCATGGTGAGTAGCAGCAAAATGTCCAAGAAACACAAAAACACCAAAAGGAAGGGAAAAAAGCCCTCCGTAGCCTAGAAGCAGAATTTATCAGCCTACAAATAATTAGCATCAGAGTGTTTGTCTTCTCAGGATGATGTGTGAATTATTTCCAAACCCACCCCCATAACTTTTGCCAAGTTAAGACCCCATGGACAAGTGACAACTCTTCCATTGCCCAGATCTGACTCAGTCTGGTCTAATGAGGTTCCATTTGATGGCAAACTCACAGTAATCCCATTTCTCTCTTGTTGTGTGAAAGATAGTACGCTATTCACTATCTTCTGTGTAAGAAAAACAAAAATAAAATCTCCTAAGTATGATTATCATTGATTAGAGCTTTGTTAAGATGTATGAGATGCAAGTGCATTTTTTCTGTGCTATGATAATGTGGGTAATTAAACAAATTAACCAGGCACTCATGCTGTGTTAGGAGTGTAAATTGGTATAGCTTTTCTGGGAAATCATCAAGACCCTTAAAGTTCACACCAGTTGACCCAATAATCCTTTTTCTAGAATATACCTAAAATATAGTATTCAGAAATTTAGACAATCTGATATTCAGATACATCTCTCAAAGTGTTATTTGCATTAACAACAACCAAAAAAATGTAATTCCCTAAATGAAATCATTAAATAAACCCTTTTCCATGGAATATAATATTACATAGACATTGAAAAGCATGTTTTGGAAGTGTTTTAATAACTTTGGTAAATTCTCACATTCATATAACATCAAATGAAAAGTAGAAACAAAACTGAATATTTTTGTGTATCTGAAAAGAATAATGGTCCACAATCTTTTATTCTTAATTTTGAATCCAAAAGCATTCCAAATTCAAAGGGGTTTTTGGCAATTTCTTTGATAGAAATAGCTGCTCTGAACTAATGTGAGATTCTATTTTAATCCAATTTAATAAGAATATACATCTGTTTTGCTACAGAAATGTTATGAAATAGGTGCTGCTCTAGACCCTGATGGAGTATTATGTGATAAATGGTAGTTGCACCAATAAATAGTTTTAAAATCCAAACAATTCTGAATTCTGAAACATACCCTGAAGCTCAGAAGTTTCAGTTATGGGGTTGTAGAACTATACAACAAGGTAACATACAACAAAGTGATTTATCAGTGCTAAGGCTATAGTTGATCTTTCCTTTTTCTTGTTTATTTTATTTTAATTCCAGTTAGTTAACATACAGTGTTATCTTAGTTTCAGGTGTACAATGTAGTGATTCAACATTTCCATACATCACCTGGTGCTCATCACGCAAGTGCACTCCTTCATTCTCATCACCTATTTCATGCGTCCCCCCATCCACCTCACCTCCCCTCTGTTTTGTTCCCAACAGTTAAGTTTGTTTCTTGGTATCTTGTTGGTATCTTTATGCTTTTCCATATTTTCCAAATGTTCTACAGTAAGCATGTATCAATTTATCATGAGAAAAAAAGTGTTAAAAATCAACGTGTTTAAGGCCTCAGAGAATCACCTCATTTCAGTCAGAATTCCTGAACTTGATCATGATCAAGAAAGTCTTCTCCTCTGAGAAATATTTATGTACTAGTATAACTTGAAGAATTATGAAAAAAGGATGTGGTGAATTATTTTAACTTCATTTAAAAATCAATGATTTAATAATAGTACTCATCCTGGGCTCTGTGTGTGTCTTAAGTGTTCATAAAATTATGGTTAAGATACAGCTGTGTGAAATATCCATTCCATTAGAAATATTTATATCAACTATATGTATTTTATTACATAGTAGTAAATCAGAGTTTCAACCAAAAAATTCACAAGAGACCATATGCACTGTCATTATTTCTGAAACTATAATAAACATATAGAGTGAAAACTAAAAAAAAAAAAAAAAGAATTCCTGACCTTGTCATTTGCTTCCTGTGTCTTCCTGTCACTGCAGTTACATGTGTCTTTTAAATCCGGGTACTCTGGTTTGTTGAAAGGAAAACCTTCATGAGATTGGACATTGATCCATCTCCAAACTGCTTTTGGGTTAAAAAGAGCAACCGGTGAGGGATGCTCACCTACAGGATATACTCATGGCATAGGGCTTCCCTGTGTGTTGAGCCCTGGCATTGATCCCTTGGGATATCTTATCATATTCTGTTTATGTGGACCAGTCAAGAGGCAGACAGAGGCACAGTAAGTTAGAAGTTATAAACACAAGGAAGACAGTGTCACAGGATAGCAGGAGGGAGGGAGAAAGGCTGATGTCCGAGGTTTACCCTGCTAATGGACAGCTCTTCCATCCCATTCAGGTGGACACTCACTGACCTGTCACAAAGTTGCCCTGCAAAGCTTTGGTGTCCATGTCTGAATGGATTGCTGTAGCCTTCTCATCTCTCCCTTCGCCCAGTTCCCCGCATCCTAAGCCTCGAAGCCAGCACAGAGCCTGGAAGAATTACATGTAAGTTTTGACTGAGGTTTCTTCCCTCAAACCAAACAATGGTAAGAATTTTCTAGATGATAACAGCAGGTAGCCTAAACCCGCATGGGTTACTTTTCTTTCAACAAAGTTTCTTGAAAATTACAATTGAGAAAGGGAGCAGGGATTCAAATCTGCATAGCGGTGTCTCCTTAATTCACTGGCTCTTGGACTTGCATCAGAATCACCTGAAGTGTTCTTTAAAGTATAGCTTGCTGGGCTTCATGCCCAGAATTTCTGGTTCAGGAGACCTGGGGCGGGCTGGGAAGTTGCTGTGCTGACAAGTTTCCAGGTGATGCTGAGGCAGGTGGTCCAGGGACCCCACTTTGAGAATCACTGCTTTAATTCAAGTGTAACTGAAAGGATGAACGATAAAGGGAGAAAAAAGTATTAAATATTCGGTATTACACACCACTTAATTCAGATACTTAGTGCCTTGCTGAATGTATTGACTCATCTCTCAAGAAAAGAGAGTTTTAAGGTCCTCTCGGCCCCATCACATTTGAAAGTACAACCAAGTAGATGCCGTTATTCTGTGCCAGCTTCAGAGTCAATAGTATCAGTCATTCTTTGCCCTTGGTTTTCAACAAGGGTGACTTAACTGCACCGTATCCGGCAAAAATGACAGTGGCAGTCCGTTTGTGGGCATGTTCATCATGTTCTTAGACACTCAGAAGGGAAAATCTTTTCTTCCCCTGGGTTGAGAAATATATTGCTGCTTTTTAAAGTGAATCATCATGGTATTATCTTTCCTCTCATACACTTAAATGGGAAATGATTTACAAAACACATGTGGGAAGGGAGGCGCATCTCTAATAAATAGTCCTTATCATCAAGCCAGGTTTCTCTGGGATTTTAAGTTCTCAAGACTGACATATTTTGAGGATCAGTATTTTGAGGATCAGTGTTAGCTTTGAAGTAAGCCAATCACCTCTCCACTGAGGACAAGAACAATTTATTCCATGTTAATGGGAAAAAGTAGAAGATTTTGGCTCAACAAATGTGCATTTGGATATATGTGAGCATACATGCAAATGTACATATGTGCCTATGAATATATATGCATTTTGTATATTCCTAGCTTTCATTGTAAGAATTTTAAACATTTTTCTTTTGTTTCATTGAGTCGATGGGAGTATAAAAATAGTATGAGTGATGCTGTCCAGGAAATGTATGAGAAATTTCTGGGCATTTAAATCTGTGGATAAGCATTGTGATTTATAACATTTTACTTGGTATGGTAAATGTTCGTTCAGGATAGCACTTAGGACTTACAGTTCTTTTATTAGAAATCACAGAAATTGAGAATAATCACTGTTAATAAAGCACTACCAAAGCAGACATAATGAAGGAGCTTATCTATTGCCTACCCATTGGCAGAGCCAAAAATCCTGGAGATAGATTTAAGTGTGTGTGTTTAAAATGAAAATCGCAGAATCAGATAAACAAGGCAAAAAAAAAAAAGTGATAGCTGATGAAAGAGTTCTATAAGGAATTAATCCAGAGCTGTCTTCTAGGTGCTGTCCACGGGGTAGCGGGGCTGGTAAGAGGGCTGATAGAGTTGTGAGTGATGTAATTATGTATTCTTACTCCACCCTCACAAACTATAACATCTCTGTCAAGCACTAATGAGTTATTCTGCACAGCATTCTTGGAAGCGAAGTTTTCAGTGTACAAAGCATCTTCACCATGATACGGAAAAGAAGTAGGTTGGATTAAATGTTCCTTAATCTCCTTCCTGCTTTGGCATCTGTGAATGTCCATGTTTACACATCAGGTTTTCCTGCAGGATGACCTTTGATGTCAGTCAGTTTCATGACTACAGGCTGGGGAGGGAAGAAGTCTGCTCTGACACCTCAAGTGACTTGCCTCAGGTGACTCAGCGCTGAGAGCTCCTGCCAGACCTGGCACAGCCTGCCTCGATCACCAGCCTGGGGTGAAGCACCCAAGTCACTGAATGCCTGAGCGTCTCTGTAAAAGTACCATAAATGTGTGGGGACAAGGGGTATGGGAACCCTGTCTTCTTTCCTCAGTTTTGCTCTCAACCTAAATCTGCATTAAAAAAATAAAGTTCATTAATTAAAAAAAAAAAACTAAATACCAAACTGTATGACAGTTCTTCAGAAGAGTAAACATGGAATTACTATATGATCCAGTAATTCCACTTCTGGGCATATACCTAAAAGAACTGAAAGCAAAGACTTGACAGCTGGTTGTAAACCCATGTTCCTACAGCATTATTCATAATAGCCAAAAGGTGGTAGAAGCCACCCACATGTCTATCAACAGATGAATGGATAAGAAAAATGTGGAATATACATACAATGGAATATTATTTGGCCCTATAAAGATAATGTAGTTCTGACACATGCTACAACATAGATGAACTTTGAAGATACTAAATGTGATAAGCTAGATTCAAAAGGACAAGTATCATATGATCCCACTTATATAGATATCTAGAGTTGTGAAGCTTATAGCCAGAAAATAGAATGATGGATGCCAAGGTTTGGGAATAGAGAGGAATGGAGAGTTAGTGTATGGGTAGTTTCACTTTGGGAAAATAAAAAAGTTCTGAAGATGGATAGTGGTGATGGTTGTAAAATAATCTGAATGTACTTGATGCTACTGAATTGTACTCTTAAAAGTGGTAAATGTTATATATATTTTACCCCAGAAAAAATAATTGATTTTTTTGTTTTGAACTGAATACCAGAGCTGACTTTCCTTCCAAGAATACTGTGCAGAATAATAACTAACTAGTGCTTGACAGGACTGTTATAGTTTGTAAGGGTGGAGTAAGAATTGATGGCTATGTCCCTCATACCTCCCTCAGCCCTGATATATTCCCTGGCACCCTTTGGGCAAGAGTAAGGGATCTACAGAATGTATACTTTAATCTTAGGGATGGCTTTCCTCTCAGAGCAAGGAGATATTTGTCAGAAACTACCAGGGAGTGGCACCTGGGTGGCTCAATCAGAGCATCTGCCTTTGGTTCAGGCCGTGATCCCGGGGTCCTGGGATCAAGGCCCACGTTGGGCTTCCCGCAGGGAGCCTGCTTCTCCCTCTGCCTATGTCTCTGCCTCTCTCTGTGTGTCTTTTATGAATAAATAGATACAATCTTAAAATTAAAAAAAAAGAAAGAGAGAAAGAAAGAAGGAAACCACCAGGGAAATTTGTCATAAACAACTCTATCAAATGACACTGACACATACAGGAAAGCTGTCTCACTGTGATGGAGGGAGTATGTATCTACCTGTGCTCCTGTGTTGGGGCTGCTCAATTCATCTGAATTGTGTGTTCATGAATGAGTCCAACTACAGTGTACCATACTGTACGGGATCACGGCGCCGTGTGCATAGCTGTGGTACGTGACAGGTCTTCCTCAGTAGAGGCGGACATTGAGGCACAAACCAGGGATTATAGATTTGATTATATTGCAGCCACAGATTGAAACCTAGAAAAAAAGGAAAGCTATAGGAGGAAATGAATAGCAAACAATTCTCTTGCAACAGGGCCTCAAATCATTATAATGCCTGTTTTACATACTCCAAATGAAATAATAGTCTACCCCTCATCAGCAAATCATAGTAGTCTTAGGTGTCAATGTACCCATAAATCACAGAACAATTTAGTGAGTCCTGCAGTTCTGTGAGGAATATGCAGGATTGAATTTACTAGATTAGTCTCTTCAGGCCCTATTCTGGGGAGATTTTGCTTTTTATTCTATGTTTCTTGAAAACTGGATTTGTCGAATGATCGGCAAATTCTCATGGGACCCAGTAGCCATGCTTTCTTCAAACATCCTGTACTACTTTCAGGACCTGCCCTTGGATCTGAACAGGGCTTCTAATTCCTGAAGAGCAGAGCATAAGGACCCATAGTTCCAAAAAGCTCAGAAATCTCCCTCCTAAAAAAAAAAAAAAAAGAAAGAAAGAAAGAAAGAAAGAAAGAAAGAAAGAAAGAAAAAAAGAAAAAAAAAAGAAATCTCTGTCCTAATTTATCCCACTTCCTTCTTAAGGAAGGAGTAACCAGGGAATAATCAAGATTATTTATGTGTGTGTGTGTATGTGTGCAATAAATATATATATACACACACACATACACACACATATACACATATGTGTATATGTATGTATTTGGCTTAAGGAAAAGGTATGATAAAAAATAAAGTTGTCAATGTTAAAGTACAATATGTATAAATCAGTCCTATCATTCTTACCCAGCTTTTCCAAACCTGCTTAGAAATAAACTCTCTAGGTGATGGACAAAGGGCAAAATAAAGGTTTCAGCTGCTAAGATATCAGAAACTGGAATTAAAGATTTTTATAGAAAAGAAAATCTAGAGCAGCAAGTCTAAGAGAAAAGCAACTGTTTATTCATCCTTGACATCTACATGTATGTGTGGCTACCTGCACCCTAAGCTTGTGTTGAAATGACATGGATATAGAATCAAATAAAAATAGATTCATTCCCATGACTTCAGAGACCATACTTTTTAGACACAGGTTTTCCACAGAGAAGACCAGCAAACCTAGTCACCCAGACTCAATGACATAGGTAGAGAATATCAACAAAGACAGAACCTTGGGGGCTCCCTCCCCATGTAGGCTCTCATGTTTCCTAGGAATCAGATCACCTCATATCAGACACTGAATTCATGTTTAGTGATGGCTTAGCTACCTGGAACCCAACTAACCAGAACCCTGAATTAACTAACCTTCACACTTCCCCACCCTCACTTCACCCCCTCCCGCACACCCCACCCTACCCACCGCACACATCCCACTTCCCTTTTTCAGAAATAGAGATTCAGAAAACAAGATAGCTTTGGTTTAGTAAAGATGGAAAATATACCCTGGAGGATATCTGTAGCTAATGACACTGACCTGCTGAATCATTGAGAATGGTTAAATGTTTTAAAATTAGGAAAAGAAACTGCTTTGGAAGTATTTTCAACAAAAGGCATTTTCTAGCTGTCAATCAGAAAATTGAAAGAAACAAAAATCTTCTTGTCCTCAATTAGTCCAGTTAACTGAAATTTTATTGTACCTATTTTCATGCCTAATTAATAATCTTAAACTGTTGATTTACAAAAGAGAAATATACCATTTTTTTTCTTCTTGAAAAACTGTACAGGTTTTGACTTTTACTACCTTTCCAATGCCGGAGCTTAATTTCAGATATTCTCCTTATGTTTTTTATGTTTAGAAGCACTTTAAAAGTTGTAGTATTAATGATATTAAGAGTAATATAGAAAATAATTTTATGAACGTACATATTCAGTTCTTATAGTCATTGGAAAACAATTGGTATAGTTTTGAAGCCAATTGTCTTGTGTTTTTTTAAAAGAATCTAGTCTTCAGTTTCACAATTATGTTCTGCTTAAGGCGTCATCAAAATAATTTTCATTCTCTGCATATACACTGATGGTATAGATAGGGATGATATTTACCAGCATGGTAATATACATTAATATGTAAATCAAAAATTTCAAATGGTATTCCCTGTGAATCTCCAAATAAACTCAGCCATGCGTGTTATAAAGCTGCTTTACCAAGTGATTATCAGTTGTAGCACAAATAGTTTATCAGAATTTCCAGAGTTTAACAGAATTTCCAATCTGTTGCTTTTAGAAATCATTGGTATGCTTTCTTTTGGATGTGCCTTTCATTAGCAAAGTGACACCTCTCTCTGAGCCATGATTTACACCAAGTGGTGGCACCACATTCTTACAAGGACACCAACCCCTCTTCCCCATTGAATTGATCATTCTGAGGGCCCTGGCATCTGGAGCTTTGCTGCAACTAGAGAGTGCCTCAACCATGATGAAGAAGAACGGTATTTGCAAAGGTCTGGAGTGTAGCAGGATTCTTAGAGTCCTTGTAGAACTTAACTAAAAGCTGTAGCCTGTTGTTTCTAGTAGATTTTTCCTATATTGCATGTCTGACTTGTCACCAGGCCAGATTATTAGACTGGGTTCCATGTATTAAGTGTTTTTAATTACTAGGAAGAACAGAATCAGAGAATAATTAATTGTTTCCTTTCATCAAAACAGAAGTAACTTTTCTTTTTTTTTTAGAAGTAACTTTTCCTGATTGTGAAAGTAATATGCCTGTTTTACATAATTTATAAAATAACAAAATCAGAAAAAAATAAATTCTCTTTAATCCAGCTACCTAGATAAAACCTGACTGTTAAATACTTTGGTGTATTTTTCCAGGCTTTTTTCAATTAATCAAATAATTCCAAATAAGCAGTACCCTGGACCGATTATGTCCTACAGATTTGGTGGACCTTAGGTATGATGACTTTAGATATCATTTTCTAGGACAGTGATTTCCTAGCTTCTTATTTTCCTCACCTCAGATTATACTAATCAACCCTTAAAAGAGGAGATACCTGATGTTAGCAAGTTGAATTTAAATAATAATAATAATAAAATATACATTAAAAAAGAACAGATATCTGTGTCGACACACCATTATCTTTATCAAGTGGAAGTCCGTATTAACTGTTTTTTTTTTTCCATTCTGCATCTTGTCAATAAAAATGATTACTAAATGGCCTGCAAGATCCTAATGGGCCTCTGGAATCATAAAAGAAAATTTTAATTATGTACAGGATGGTTTTAGTGTTAGATCAACTAATTATGTTGTAGTTACTTAAAAATTCATAATCAGTATGAACCAGCAGTTTGCCAGAAATGGGAAAGGTTAGTTAGTTAGATTCCCCCTTTCCCCATCCATAATCCAAATAATATGTTCTCCAGTAAAATTCTAATTTTATACCTCATGGTAACAAAATGTGATTCAAATATATCATTTCTTGTGCTGTGAACCAGAGTTTTCCTTCAACTTTGTACCCTTTATCCCCCTTCAAAGAAATTTCTCTTTAAATTCTTCTGGTGTAGTAGTAGTTCCTGGGATTGTGTGAGAACTCCGTGCTTCCCTTTGTTTTGTTTTGTTTTGTTTTTTTAAAAGATTTTATTTATTTATTTATTCAAGAGAGACACACAGAGAGAAAGAGGCAGAGACACAGGCAGAGGGAGAAGCAGGCTCCATGCAGGGAGCCGGATGCGGGACTCGATCCCGGGGCTCCAGGATCACGCCCTGGGCTGAAGGCAGGCACTGAACCACTGAGCCACCCAGGGATCCCCCACCCCACTCTCCCCCCGCCCCGTGCTTCCTTTTGGATGGGGATGAATCCTAACATGTAGCCAAGGTTAGGAAGGATATTGAGCACTGAAAGAAAACCCGGATTAAAAAAAAATTAGGGAATAGTTAAAAGATTCATCTGAGAAATGTTGTAGGAATGGTATCTGCAAGCCTGTGTCAATAGAATAGGAAGTCTGTGATAAGCAGTTGCTAGAATAGATTTTGTTTTAAAAGAATGCTCTATATTTGGCATGGGTATGACTAGGTCTTCTCCTCTGTACAGACCTGAAGTTCTTTGAAAGCAGATTCTTCTCGGTTCTTCTCTCTGCATCCCTTCACATCGTTTGTGTCCTTGTTTATAATAGGGACTCGGTATGTATAGAATCAGTATTTCTGTGACTCTTGAGTGACAGGTGAACGACTGTGCTCAATTCAGGTACTACATTTTGCCTTCTTGCCCCAGAAGGGGTGCTTTGATAAATATCCGTGACTGTTAAATGCCCGGGTTGGCTACAGGTGTGGGGAAGTGGTATACAGTACTTTGATCCTCCCTAGGAAAAGGAGATGCTAATGTGGATCATAAGCATTTGCTTCTTTGTCTTCAGTTTCAGTTTGACCGCCTTGCTTCACTGAGTCACAGCGCTCGCTCTTCGGTGATCGGCATGTCACCTAAGCCTGAGACTGTCCCTTGGACTGTTTATGACATTGTACCTGAATTTCCCATTACATTAAGAGCCAGCATTTGTCATAAAATTTCAAGAACACATTAAAAGTTATTTGGTTTGTAGTTGACATTGAGATTAACTTTCTCTAACCTAAACCAGTGAAAACCAAAATGCTCCTCACCACATAAAAGTTTTGCTTTCGCTGTGTTCAGACCCCTCCCACCTCCTCAGAGCACAGTCATTTGGAGTCTAGTTTGGGGGCGGTGTGGTTGTATCTCGGCGGTGTATGACCCACTTTTTCATAACACTTAATTACCCGTGTTTTTACAGCACTAGTCAGAAGGTCTGACGATAGTGGACTATAACCCAAAAAAGATTTTCTGATACACCTCACCGGGGCTGCTCTAGTACCGTGCGTTATGGGAAGAAGGTGCTAGCTCTGCTGGGCGTGTGTTAACTACCAGACGATGACAGGACGTTTCCTCTAGTTTCTGGATAATGAGCAAGCACACAGGTAAAGAAAGATGCCTTTCTCAGCATTGCCTCCTTTTGTGTCTTAATTATTCTTGCTGAGTTGACTTTTAAATAGTGATCACTACTTGCATATATGTTTGCTGCTGGGGTCTGCAGAGGGCTCGGAAGAATGAGCATTTTAGTCGATACCCTGGGACCTTAATAGTCTAACTCTTCGTGAGACATCTAAAGAGACTGGTAAATCCAAAACAGGCTCTGCTCTCTCTGCGCCCCTGGAACACGTCGCCGTCGTCTTCATCACCGTGTTTTCCTCGGTGGCTCTCCAAGTGTGTCTCAGCACCAGCCGGTGGCGTGGAAGCGGTGCGCCCTAGCACTTGGTGAGCCTCGGCCTGTGCAGTGGGGACGGTGGGGACGGTGGCCAGAGCAGAAGGGGGACGAGTGCGTGCAGGGGAGGACGGGGAGCGCCAAAGGGGACATCAGCCTTGGTGAGCCTTGTTCTACTGCAGCGCTAAAAACAGATCCAGGGCAAGTGATCCTGACCTCACTTGGGGTCAAATCGTGCCTGCCCTCCTGCTCTGTCTCAAGGGTGTCTGCTCGCCGACATCACTTTGGCTCATTTGAAGAACCTTTAAAACGCGCTCATTGTTTCAAAACAAAACGTCGTGGGTATGGTCTTCCCGACCGTACAGAAAGGTTTGCGGGTGCTTTTCTTTGCTGCGAGGTGGTTGACGTGTGGCTCGCGGATCACGCTTGCCTGTGCGCGGAATGACAGAGCAACGTGGAGTCTCTGGAAAATGCCTGTAGATAAGTCAACGTTGTTTTCCCTGAAAGTCCTGATACAGAAAAAGAGTGAAAGTACCAACACTAACTGGAAAAAATGTCACACATTTTAGCCTCTTTGCATCCCTTGTTAGGACAAACCCTGGGTCGGGTTTTTTACATTTGTGAACTTGTGCGGTAGGTGGAGCAGTGTGGGTGGCCCAGAAAAAAGTAGCGGTTAGAATAAGATTTTCCATTTATTGCCCTTTGTGCCTGGCTAAAAATAAGATTCATACAAATCAGAATATGTAGTGCAAGCACAATCACTCTGTTAATTCTGATGACTGGCTTGCCCACATCTTTGCATCTGTCTGGTAAGTGGTGCATTGGGAAATAAATGTGACTCTGTTTAAGCGGCAAGAGGCAGCCAGGTTTGCGCTGTTTGTCTACATGTGCTAGTTTATCAGCATTTTCCCCTTCTGAAGGAAGAAAGACACAGCTCATACATAAACAAATTGTGTCGATGGAAGGTTGAAAGAAGAAGTTATAGAATCTTCGAATCTTTTTTTAAAAAGTAATTGCCTTGTTTGAAATGCTGTTTTAAAACATCCATCTTTTTGACTCATTGTTAGAAAGTTGTCTCTTGAAGCCTCGTAGAATGGCAAGGGAAGGATTTCCTGGTGGTGCTGCCAAGAGATGAGCCAAGGCTTTTGTTTGTGTACTGATGGGATGGTGAGGGAAGGGGGACGAGGATGAGTGCATGCCCGTCCTGGAATACCCTCCGTGGACACAGATGTTGGCGGGGAGGCAGTTAACCAAGTAAAAACTCCCCTTCATCTGACTGCTGAGTCTACTGCAACCACAGTAAGTGATAACATGTCAGTTTGTGGCTAGAAGAAACACCAAAGAGAGGTGGCGTCAGCGTTCACAGGGAAATTTGTACCTTCGTGATCCCAGTGATGGTGCTGTCCCCATTCCACTGGCTGCGTGGCTGTGGCATTTCCAAAGAATGAGAATGTCTGCAAGTGTTCTGAGCCTTTCGGTTTGATGTAATTTATGAAATGAGATGAGTCAAGAGGGCAGTCATTCCAGAAGCCTCTGGAAATTGAAGACTGCAAATCACATTCCTCATTGGCATCTCCAACTGAGCAGACAGTAAAGTGTGGTGGTTATGGCAATGCAAGAGCTTTGGGAGAAAGAGGACTCAGGACCCTATCTCAGCTTAGCTAGGTGCTGACCTTGATCTGTTTATTTAACCTTTTCTGAGCCTGGTTGGTTGTTTTTATTTGAAAACGGGAACAGGGACCGTACCTACCACCAGGGATAGGTGATTGTGGGGATTAAATGAAATAACATATATGAAGCACAAAGCCAGCACTTAATAAAAAATGATGATACTCCTATTTGTGCCATTGGAACATAGGAATGTGTTGGAGAATTTTAGGGCATTTGGAGGTTCCCCTCTGTGCTTGGGATACAAATTTTGGAATTAAATGGACACACAATCAGCCTCTTGTTCACTGTTTCTCAATCAGAAAGCTACAGGTCATTTACAGAGTCATTTGGTTCTTCATAGGTTACTGATGCCATCTGGGAGGTCATTTCTTTAGTTTGCCATGAAACTAGCACAGTGGAAGCCTCTCTTTATTTTTAAGATTACTACTGTGTTGAGCATATTCGGTTATTTTTACCTTCTCACTATGTTTTTTATTTCAAAGTGGATATTTCAGTGCTAACATCTGTGCATGTTAATTGTAGTACCTGCTGATATACATTCTGAAAGAGAGAGCGCTAATGTTGTAATCAAGTACAATTTTAAATATTTCAGGTGGGAATGGGCAAAAAACTTCAGGAGCAATTAGCTTCTGTGGTGGTATAATTCCCCACAGAAAATATTGCATCTATTATAATTCTGGTTACTAGTCCATCTTAGAGATGGCTGGATACTGACAGGCAGAAAACAATTGCTCTGGCTTCTTTTACTTTGTATTATTTTTGAAAAATTATTTACTGTTTAATGTAGTGTATCCCCACCCTTCTAAGAGTCTTTCTGCCCACTAAATTTTTCCATTAAAAAAGTAAATATAGGGGCACCTGCATGGCTCAGTAGATTAAGTATCTGACTCTTGATCTCAGCTCAGGTCTTGACATCAGGGTTGTGATTCAAGCATGGCGTTGGGCATACAGGGCACGGAGCCTACTTTAAAAAAAAAAAAAAAAGTAAATATATTTAGGGTGCCTGGCTGGCTCATTCGATACAGCGTGCAACTCTTGATCTCAGAGTCATGAGTTCCGGCCCCAAGCTGGGTGTAGAGCTTACTTAAAAAAAAAAAAAAAGTAAAATATATGTATTAGATGCAAAGAGTTCACATCAGACTCTTCCTTCAACCTCCTCCATGACCTCCCAGGATACAGTTTTTTCTCTTACCAAATTAAAAAATAAATTACGACTACACCTTGACTTTGCCTCACCTGGGACTTGACAAGAGGTGATAAACGAGATCAATAAGCTAAGGAATTAAAACTGAGAGTGATAGAAAACAATGATGGCTTGGTTTTAGCAAGTGATCAAGTGATATATTTTATTAGTTGCTGTGTTTTGTTTTGTTTTTTAATTTCTCTCCAATTTTTTTTCTTGGTAGGTCCTACCCACTGACAGATACAACTGCTGACTTGTAATTTACATATCAACATCATCATTGGGTTTTCTGGGTTTTTAATGTTAGTATTCAACAGGCTGGGGTAGAGATGATTCTCAGGCTGGCTCCACCAGTAAGATCTGTCTTTTATTAGAATGGTACCCAGGTTCTTACAGTGTATCCAGACAGTCCTGCTTTTTACATTTTTTTCTGTTGAATGAAATGGAAGATTGCTTTTCAGGCAGAGTAAATCATTTGGGGTAACTAACAAAGTTCTTGGCATTGCAGATACAGTGCTAGTCCTCTACATGAACACATACACCCCCTGTTATCTTTGCCTCCCTTATTGTGTTTTGCCACAGACTGAAGTTTCTCGGGAGAGAAAAGGCAAAAGAAAGTGATGAGTGAGGCAATGGCTGTGATTTCCTCCCACACCTTCATAAGGAATGACAAAAACTCTGAAATCCATCCCATTGATATACTGTGTGCTTCTTCCTGGATAACAGCCAGTTTTAACCTATCCTTCATGTGCAATTTGAGGGTACTGGCTGGGCCGAGCTCATTATTCCTTTGGTTGAATAATGTAAAGCATTTGCAATGGAGATTTGCTCTAATGATGTATTTTAAGTGCATGTCCGCATTGCTGGTTTAATGCACTCAGTCATGGAATGCTTTAGAGTTTATTGCTAATGGATGAATCCTCGGGAAAATCGGAATTTTCAATAAGATTGACATTTGGAGCTGGAAATATAAATCTAATGAGAGCATTTTAACCAAGGTTTGTAATTAGGGCTGAATGGAGTAAATTTGTACGCACATACTACAGAAGGGCACAGCAGAAGGTGAAATTGCACGCTCTGCTATGAATGAGGGATGAAGGCTGATGTATCAGTGTCAGGCCACGACACTATGGAGTATAAATGACACTGTCACCAAGTGCTGCACAGGCTACCAGGGGAATTCCACTCCAGTAAATTACATTACTTAGACAGACCTGATGGCATTGTGTCGGAATGAGAGGAGGGAAGAGAAAGCTGTCAGCACCAAGTGGAAGATATTACAGTACAACTGGCTGCAGGGATATATAGAAGTCACTGGTTTCCATTCTGCCTGGATATTTTGTATTCTCCTTTGTTAATTAGTTTACAGACGTTAGAAACGTGTCCGCATAAAAGCCATCATGTCTACTTGGGGTATAGGTTATGTGGTCAATCGTCAGGAAATAAATATAAGTTGATTTGTAGGAATTGGTTAGTGTTAAGAATTTCTTTCTTGTTATTTGTAGCTGGGCATATTAGATGTCCAATATAAGCTTGCCCTTATTTTCTTTTCTGTTAGTGAGGTTTTCCACATACTTTATTAGGATGCACTCATCATTCCCTCTGTAACATTATTTCCTTTCAAACCCTGCTTTAATAAGAACATATGTTTCTTTAATCCTCTCCTAACACTTGTTTCCTCTCAGCACCTTCCCTCCCTAAGGGAAACAAATTGTACTGGCACATAGCATTTCGTTTTGTGAAAGAACTCAAAGTTAAGAACAGTTGATTCCTAGAGTGCAATTTGTGGGGGGAAGAAAACATTTTTTTCACTTCTATTTTCTTTTATCCCCCTGCAGTGAAGTGAGGCCATCCCTTTTTTGGTCCATCTGTCAGACTATCTCTAGGGAAGTATTAGGAGAAGAAAATAAGAGGACTGATTGTACTGCTGCCTTCTGAGTCATTGAAGATGTGCCAGCCACCTTTGTCTGGTTTGACCTCCAATGTCAGTTCTTGAAAAAGCCAATTCCAAGTGCTCTGGAATTAACATAGTCACTTCTGAACCAGAAAGTAAGTGTCTTCTCCCCAGTGGATAGAGATTTGGAGTGAGTGGCACCCTTTCTGACTTTCTTAAATATGCTGTACTTTGTCCTTAGTGAAATAAATCCAATAAGCATCTCTGATAATTTATTAACAGGAAGAACACATAGATTCTGCAGAATGTCTCTGTAAAACTTCCAAATGGCAGGTTGCAAACAACCTTTCTGAAACAGGACACAAATAGGTAACAGTGACAATAATAATATCTTGACTTTTATTTGACTTTTATTCTTTCCAAAATATACTTGATCCAGATCGTCTGTATGATTTAGTCTTTATTTTGTTGCTATAGTTGCAGTCTTCTTTTATTCATCCAAGCATAAAACTTACTAAAACCAAGATATTTGGAAAACTAGTTTTGAGGGTGATTAGGAAAAACCTAGGTTAACAATAAGATGGTTGACATTTCTGTATTATGTAAGGTACCATCACCTTAAAAAATGTTGGTTAATGGGGGTGCCTGGGTGGTTCGGTCGATTAGGTGTCTGACTCTTGATTTCAGCTCAGGCCTTGGTCTCAGGGTCATGAGGTTGAGCCCAGTGCAGAGCCCACTTAAAAAAAAATGTTAGTTGATGATTCTAAAATAATAACTCAGTGTAAAAAGCATGATATAAAATGCCTTAACACCATGTGCCATCTTCAGCGTACAGACTGTGCTTATAGACTTTGCTTTATTTACTAAAGCTGTACAAAAGTCTAGGACTCTTTGCTGTATGGGAAATGAGAGTCTCTCCCTAAATAAACTCACCAGAATTTTTTTTCCTTTTTTCTTAAGTTTATTTTGATGGGAGTATGTGCCTCATAGCTTATATTTTCTCTTTATCCATGACATCAATTGGGAAATCACAAGTGTTTTGTTGTTTGCCACAATAGTACACATACAGCATATTTCTTTGTCCTGGCCTCTTGATGCAGCATGCTATCAAACTACATCTTTGAGTTTTTCTGAATTGAACCTGATGGAAGCAATTTAATGACATCTAGAATGGAACTGGTTTAGATGCTCCTCTGTTATGTGGAGGTTCCTTTGTTCTTGCCTACGTATTCATGTCTAACTATATTCTCTTCTTTTTTTTTACATTAAAATTGGAAAGGGAGAAAGGGGATGCTCCTTAGGAGATATAGGTCTGTGGAGAATTGTGAGCACTCATTCAGAAGCTATTCTTAGTTCTCAGAAATATAATGAACTTGAGCTTTGAGTCCTGTGAATCTCCCATTAACGATCCCACCATCATCACCACCTCTCCGCCTGATTATGTTTTCCCCAAAGACTACTTGTATTTTCCCTAATATTCTGAATGGAGTGTCCTCCAAATGAAACACATCTTGGAAGGAATTGGGTCTGGTTGCCTAGCAGGCCCACCTCTTTAATAGTTTATTGGGAGAGTCTTAATTGTCCTTTAAAGTGCTTCTATTTTACATCACCTTACAGTCTGCTATGTAGAAGAAACTTTTCTGTAGACCTTGATTTACTCGTCAGAAGTCAACCCATTAACATTAGCACTTCACTTACATTATCATTATGGTGTTTCCAAATGACAACTGCTGCCACACATTGCCGTGTTCCCTTGACTTCCCAGTGCTGCAGAAAAAGAGACTTTTGTTCTGACTTGATGAGGAAAAAAAATGCAAACAACAACACCAGCTCTACCACCAGAGATCCTATAAAGACATGTTCAAATGAACAATAAGGTCGTTTGTTCACATATGACATAAGGATATAAGAATTTAAACAATAAGTCCCCTTGTGAAATGTGGCAAAATATGCACCACAAACGTTGTGAAGTTCTCTGTCTCATGGAAGGCAGTTTTTACATGGGCTTCAAAAAACCCATTAACGTATAAACCACCCTTAAAAAAAAAAAAAGAAATGAAAATCACTTGTCTCGCTACAACATTAAAGCAATTTCTATTCTAAGGAAAGCTGAAATGCATTCATTTATATAAAGTACATGCACTATAATTTATAAAAAAAAAAAAAAAAACAAAACACAGTACTCTATTAGGAAATGCAATGGGCCTCTTCCCTCCTTCACCTGAAATGGGAAATCTATCATTTTATCAAGACCCTTCTTCCTTTGAATAATATTTATTTCTTCAAAATGAAAAAAAAATCCTTTAAATCACTTTTAGATTCCAGATGAAGTTTTAAGGCTTAATAACAGTTCTCTAACTCCTCTGACATTGGTGGAGCATGAGCAGGGAATAACGCTCCTTTAAAGGAAAATTTTAATTAAATTTACTTTTACTTGAACCCTGTCCTTCTTCGCTTTGAGCCTTTAAAGGAAGGTTTGGTATATTTGCAAAGCCCAACTGGGCTATGGCAGAAAAATCCAGGGAGTTCCTTGTCAACTTGGATCAGGGTCTCTGACAGTGCCTCAGAATCATTCCAATTTTGGGGATTCTGATGTTTAAAATGTGACCTTCCAGGATAAGAGGGCAGGGAGGAGCACGATTTCACTGACCAAAAGTGTTCCATTGAGCTGTCTTACTATTATTATACTGTAAAGACTTTCAAGTATTTGCAAATGGATATATATACAGCATCCTTGCAAAATCCTCTTAATTGAAGAAATGTTTCATCTCTATCTCTGTTGACAGAAAAGATTGCCTACTGATAATTGCTTTGCTTAAGTGTCTGATAATATGCCAGGAATGAGAGCATTCTGTGTTAGGTCATCTTTAATTATGCATGTACCACCTGTCAGCTCTAAATCAGCACCAGATTAGATCCTCATGGAGTCAGTACCAGGAGGGTTGGGGAGGGAAGCTGAGGTGATCTCTTTTAGAAATAACAAAAATAGATAGTAGTAAACATGGCTTATAACCTGCAAGGGTGTTTGTTTTTTTTTTTTTTTTTTTTTTTTTTAGGGAACCTCATCTTCATTGTTCTGGAGCAGGAATAAGCTATTGGTACATCTCAGAAATGTTTGAAAGCTTGCCCAAGCTACCTCAAGTAAAGATAAATCACTGCGAGAGAAGATGGTAGTCCCATCTGTTGCATTTCCTTTTTGCTCCTTCTCGTCATTGTAAATGAGCCAGGGAAAAGCTCAGAAACATTTTTTATAAGCTATGTGAGGACAGGAAATATGTTAACGATGTTAGATTTCATACATTTCAGGGGTTTTTTCAGTAGTTGGTTGGCTTTTTTTAGAAGGACAAATGTGGGTTGGAAATAATGCTTGTTACCCTCTGTCAGCTTTTGGTAGTTTTATTCTCACTTTTCAGGGTTGTTTGGGACTTTCTGGTGGGATGTTTAGGGTTCTTTACGACAGGTTCTGTTCTCTCTTTTATCCTTTGATATTTTGGATTTATGAGAGGTATGTCTCTTTGTTCACCTGTCAGAGGTTTAAGGGAAGCCTCGAGTTGTGCTCTGTTCAGAGGAGGGGATTGGATGACCCAAGAGGCTGCAGGCAGAGAAGGAACAAGCAGAAGGAAATAACAGGTGCATGAGTTACCACATCTTGAGTTTCTTGAATTCCCCTGCCAAGGTGAGGTTCCTAGCCTGTCTGCTTTCCAGCCTGAGAAAACAGCCTTGGTAAGAGTGTGAATAATAACCTTACACATGAGACTTTAGATATCCTTAAATGCCTTACTTCAAGCATTGCTGGCTGGAGGCACTGAAGAAAAAAACGGGTCAGCTGATCCAGAGGCAAAGACCTCTGACTCCTGCAGTTCTTCCCAAGAGCTATGGTCCATCTCATGGCTCTGAAGGAACCTTGGCTGCCTTTGAATACTGGAGGCGCTGTTTGCTTTTCAACCCTCATCAGACAGTCGACTGAAGTGGAAGTACAGTCTCTGAAAAAAAGAGCAGGCTCAAAATACATATGACCATAACATTGCCAGTGTTTTGGCCATTTAATGCACATTTAATACTTGCAGTATGCAGGTGTTATATGAAGAATGTTAAACTCTATATGATGGATATTTCCTAAAACAGGAGGCCCTAGTTTATTCCAGGCCTTGACAGAAAAGAACGTCAGAGAAGGAAGCAAAGCCAACCAGAGGAAAACTGAAGAAAAGAATGGAAAAGAGGAGACCTGAGGAGGTGGGGGAGGGGAACAATACCGCTATGTTCTCTCATGCCAGCTCATCTTTGCAAAATCTTTCCCATCTACCTGGAAAGCTCTTCCACTCTCTCCACCTGGTTAACTCTGACTTTGAGTCATTCAAACAGCGTCTCCAAGAGTTTTGTTTGCTTCTTCCAGGCTGAATTGGCTGCCCCTCTTCTGATCCACAGCACAGTGCCGGCCACCTTCACAGCACTTATCATGCCTTACTGCATGAGCTTGTTTATTTATCTTTCTCCCCAACGAAGTGGTTGCTGCAAAAGCTAGCATTATCTTAATTGTGACAGTAGAAATCGTATGCCCAGAGAAAAAAAGAGTAGTGATGATTTCATTGGACTCCACAGTACTTAGAGCACATCAACATATGAATTGTTTTGACATACAAACAATTTTAATAGTACACATGGCAAGGGAAATAGACAGATGGGAGTGTACCTGTGAATAGGGATCAGAAATGGAAAGGTCATCAGAGAGCATGTCCTATAAACAGTGTTTGAAGGAACTGAGGAAGGTTAGCCAGGAGAAGAGAATAAGAATTGAGACACAATAGCTGTGCTGATGAGATAAAGGAAAGACTTGCTCACTCTAAGAAAAACAGAGCCAAAAGGTAGAAGTTCTAGAGAAAGAGATTTGGCTTCAAAACGCTTATTTTCATGTGGCTGGAACTAGCCCGCAGTGGAACCAGTGGCCCCATTTGGTAGTAATGAATCCCCTATTACTAGAATGAGAATCATTATATTTTAGGGCCATGTTTGGGAACTCCTGTAAACAAGATTGCTACACTGTGTGGGAGCACAAACCAAATACCTTACCATGGTAGAGGGGGTTTCATTTTTTTGAGTATAGTTGACACACAATGTTACGTTAGTTTCAGGTGTTCAACACAGTGATTCAAGTTCTCTATGCATTATGGGTATGCACCCCACAAGTGTAACTAGCTACCATCTGTCACCATACAATGCTATTACAGTATCGTTGACTATATTCCCAATGCTGTACCTTTTATCCCTGTGACTTCTTCATTCCATAATTGGAACCCTGTATCTTCCACCTGCCTTCCCCCTCTGGCAACCATAGTTTGTTCTCTATATTTATAGATGTGATTCTGCCTTTTGTTTATTTGTTATTTTGTTTTTTAGATTCCACACATAAGTGAAATCACATGGCATTTGTCTTTCTCAGTCTGACTTATTTCCCTTATCCTGATACTCTCTAGGTCCATCCGTGGTGTTGCAAAATGGCAAGATCACATCCTTTTTTATGACTGTGTAATTATATATATATATATATATATATAATATATTTATAAATATATTTGTGTATATATATATATTTGTATACACACACACACACACACACACATACCACATCTTCCTTATCCATTTGTCTGCCAATAGACACTTAGGTTGCTTCCATATCTTGGCTATTGTAAATAGTACTGCAAAAAAAAAAAACACAGGGATGCATGTTTTTTTGATGTTTTTTATTTCTTTGGGTAAATACCCAGTAATTGAATTATTAGATCATGTAACCCTATGGTGATTTTTAAGGTTCAGAGTCCCCATTCCATGCAAAACCACACTCAGGATGACCATGGAACATCAGCCCAACCTCCACGTGGTACCTTGTTGGTCTGGTGCTCAGCCCCCAACTGCTCACAATTTACAGGCTGACACTGGAGATGGAGTATGGGGCAGGGAGCTGGCTACTCCCACAGGAAGTCTGTATAGTGAAACAGAAGGAGCACTGGGTTGTTTCCCAGTTTGCATGCATCCTGGCCCCCTGCTAGTTGTGTGAGTGCGAGTGACTCCCTCAAAGCCTCCAAGTCTCCACTTTTTGCCACGCAAAATGGAAATAATATTCATTTCACAGAGTTGTCTTAAGGCTGAAGTAAGGTAAAGTAAGTAAGATAAAGTCCTTTGTGGACATCGACATCACTGACGGCCTGTGAGCTCAGCATTGTCACCAGTACTGTGGGCATCATTGCCTTCCTTGCAGAGTTGCTGCAAGTGGGATAACTGAACGTAACATTGCATTTGAAAGCACAGTTCCTGCCATAGAGCAGGTCTTCTGGATGGTCAGCCTTGTTTCACCTTGTGGAGCTGGGATACCTCTGCTGCTGAGGACCTCAGAAGGTTCTTTCACCTGCCCCTGAGACTCCACCCGGTGCTTGTACCCTCTCCTGTTGCCTTGTCATCTCAGCACAGAGCTGCCTTCTCTGCCTTTTCTGGTTCTTCCTTCCTCTTCTCCTTCCACATGTTCCCAGTACTCTTTTCTTCTCATTGCCATCTAATTTCCCTTTCTGTCTTTCTTTTCTGCATTCTGGGGTGGATGATTCTGATCGGCACAAAGTTTAAAGTACTATTTCCTATAATTTTTTTGTTCAAAATAAGAGGTTTTATATAGCTTTTGGGGAGGATGAGGCCTTTTTCATTTTCTTCTGAATTTGCTTGAAGTTATTTTTTTCAAATGTTAACATTTTCCCATCCCTCCATCCCTTGGGCTTATAGTCATTAATTTGCTAGACACACAGCAGCTGAGTGTCTCTCTGACATTGCTAGAGTTAGGAGAGTGTCGCTCACGGGGAACCTAACCCATATATTAACTCAGACAGAGCAAATTGCTAAATAAAGAGCGCCAGAATGCCAATTTGATTCTCTTGTCCCAGCCTTTCCTATTGAAAGCGGGTTGCTGAAACAGAAAAAGCAATGGGCAGGGGAGGGAAGCTTCAACCATTTTACCAAGTCAGAAATTAGAACACCGCTGTCCATATTCAGACATCTCTTTCACCCATCCATCCACCCATCCCCCTAACCATCCATATTAAATGCTCAAGAAACAGGTTCTTGTCTACAACCCAGCATAAGTTCCTGGGCAGACCCTGGGTGAGTGATAGGACCCTGCCCTTAGTCTTCCTTGTATCTACTCTGCTTTTTGAGCTGCTGGAACAGTGGCTTGTTTCATCTGTATTCCCATATTCCCAGCAGTCCTCACAGGGTCTTTGCAGTAACACAGGAATGACAGTAAAAGCTGCATGATAGAGGAAGAAAAAGAATGAAAGAGGGAGAACAGTCAAAGGAAGAAAGGAAATTATATTATATGTAGTGCCGGGGGTATAAATTGCAGCATGCACTAAGTACAATTTAATGATTGCAGTGAGCATCCAGGGAAACATCACTACATATGGAAACTTGAATAAAGTTTATGGGGAAGTGTGATGCTAATTATCTTCATCTATATAGAAGTCAAAATGGAAGCCACACATTCTCTGGGTACATCCCTTAGAACACACGTTTCTTCTGATTTTTCTCCCTTTAAGCTATGTTGCTTGTTATTTAGCAGAAAAATGCAACTTTACCCCTCTAGTCATTTCTGACTTGTAAATCAGAAAACTGAATTCTTTCCCTCCCAAGGAAAAGTTAAAAAAAAAAAAAAACAGTCCATTTTCCCCATCTCTTGCTGATCATAGTGTTTCTTTGGGGCCATTGACCTAGTGGAAAAAGCATTGCTCTTGTTCCTGGGTCAGCCTATGACCCAGCAGCAGCCAGTGATGTATTATCTCCCTGGACCTCCAGGTCTTTGTGGGAGGGTCAGGAGGAGAAATGTCTGCCTTGTGTACACCCCTGGGTTGTCCTGGCAATCAAGTAAGACGAGATGTATGTATACAAAGGAATTTTGAAAACTAAGGTGTTAAATATGTAAAGAATTTTATTTGGAATATAACAATGTCAGTTTTTATTTTCACAGTATATTTATGTGTTTCTAAAATCTTAGCCTAACAGTTGAGGTCATTTGCTATCTCCAATTTAGTCAGTTGCCAAATTCCATTTAGAGGAATCTTGCAACATCCTAAAAGAGAAATAATTTTCTCCTTCTTTTCCAGAAAATTCTCTGGGCCTTTGTCGTGTTTGCAAATATTCATGTTTTTTTGTTTTTTTGTTTTGTTGTTGTTGTTTTTTGTAAACCAGTACAAAAATATCTGAGCTTTAAACTGCCACTTCTCTGGGTTTCCACAACACTATGTTCCTATCTTAAATGCCCACTACACTGCCCATGCAGGGTTGCATAAAGTTCAATCCCCACCCAGCAGTAAGACATACATAAATAGTTGTGACATGGGTAGCAGGTACCAATTTATTTGACAGGTAGAGCTGGGTTACAGTAAGGGCACATCTAGTGGAGATAACTAACCCTTTAAACAGAATAAAGAGAAAAGAAAAAGCAAGACACATTTGAGAATCCTAGTTTTGTCTGACCCTGTATCTTATATTTGTCTTATCCCTCTTATGATCTCACAGGATTCTTGAGGATAGGGACTTTCAGTTCCTCACTACTGTTATCAGTGGTGTCTGACGTGGGCTTACAAATAGTGGATCTTCATGAATGTTTATTTGAGCAAATATGTTCTGTACCATGTCATGCTCCATTTCAATCCCAAAATTAATAACCCTATTTTTAAGCTCATTAACTTGATTCTATATAAAAATAGCTATTTTCGGGATCCCTGGGTGGCACAGCAGTTTGGCGCCTGCCTTTGGCCCAGGGCGCAGTCCTGGAGACCCGGGATCGAATCCCACATTGGGCTCCCGATGCATGGAGCCTGCTTCTCCCTCTGCCTGTGTCTCTGCCTCTCTCTCTCTGTGTGTGTGTGACTATCATAAATAAATAAATAAATAAATAAATAAATAAATAAATAAATAAATAATTTAAAAAAAATAGCTATTTTGGACCTTTTCAGAATTTTTTTTTTAACTCTGAAGAGGAAAACAAATGATGACCCCAGGAAAAGTTCTGGAACACAGAATAAGGGAAGTGATTTTTGTTTACATTTGGAGTGCAGACCAAATGCAGAGATTTCAAGAAATTCTCCTTATCTACATGGTATGGTGATCTAGCCATGAACACCATACTTACTGCTAGATTTGCTGGATTCCCATGTTCTTTACTAAAATTTATTACCTCCACAAGTGAAGAAATATTTTTTAAACTCTCTGTCTCCAGGGCCTCAGACTATGCTTGGTATGCAATAGGTGCTTAATAAATGTTTGCTGAATGAATGAATGAGTGTGTCAAGTCTTATGGTAGACTCTGGGGACTAGGCTGCTGAGTAAGGTATAGTTTGCTCCAAGAACTCCATAATCTAACGAGGAAGACAGGATATGGAACCACTAATTATTATAGGATGTGGGAAAGCAATGAAAAAGTATGCAGAGATTTATGGTTATTATTTAAGTGTTGTTGTTCTCACATTGAAATAAGAAGATCAAAGAACAATCAGCTTTTGTCCTTTTATTTAACTAACCTTTATCCTAAATTGTCAAGCTCCTTAGGAGGTGGAGAGTCATGATAAGTGCCAGGATGCAGTCATGCTGAAGGCTGCATAGACAGTAAACATGCACATCAGACTTCCAGGTCAAAGCAAGCTGCCAGGTGAGAACAGGCATTCCTGGTTTGAAATTCTTCTTTCCAGCATCCTTCTAGTACAGCCTCCTTTGCAGTTCTTCTTCCTCTCGCCTCTCTCTTAAAGCTTGGTGTTCCATAGCTATCCCTACAGTTTTAGTTACCACCTAAATGCTGAGAACTTGACCAGGTCTTATTCCAGACTCCATTTCCCTCAGTGCTCTATACTAAATTGCCTGCTGGACATTCGGCCGGGATTTTGTATTCAATCTGTCCAGACTAGAACTCGTCATTTCACCCGCCCATTCTCCCTATGAAGAATAATCCCTCCTGGCCTGGAATAAGATGAGCACTAGATAGGTGTTATACTGTATGTTGGCAAATTGAATTTAAATAAAATTTTAAAGAATAATCCCTCCATATCCACCCATCAGACAAGCCTATGAGTCATCCTTCTCCTTCATGTTCCAGGCATCCAAGGAGCCTCCACATGTGCGGGTGCTACCTTAAACCTCTCTGATCCGTGTTCTTCTGCAGTCCCCTGCTTTGGTCTGGCACCAGCTGACCATCTTGTCTCCAGCCTTTCCCACCCCCTTTCATCTATTCCACATGAACCCGGAGAGATCCTTCTAAATCACAGATGTGAACCAATACATTCAAAACTCTTTAACACAGCCTGTATAACATCTTGTGTGTCTGGCCCCTGCTTATTTCTCTAGTTTCATCTCCTGCCCCTCCACTCCATCTTCATTTCTATGTTCCAGGGGTCTAGCACATTATGTGAGTTCCATGTACGTTTACTGAGTGAACCAGTCGAGCCAGAGCTGAGATGAGGGAAGGGCACTTAGGTGAGAATTCTAAAAGTGAAGGCAGAGATAAGAAATCTAAAAGTGAAGGCTGGTTCAAGAGAGACCAGCCGCTCAGAGAGAGGATTTAGACTGGAGACTAGACGGTAGAGCTGGACACAGGCACACCTTGCCCTTTGGCAACACCAAACGATTTGAGGTTTCTGTATGTACCCTGTGGTTTCACGCTCTTGTGCCTTTGCCGTTCCCTTAGACCCTCCGCACCTCATCCACCTGGCGCACCTGGCAGGCCACCTCCTCTGCGAGGTCACCCCTAAACTAACCTTCCTCCAGATGGCCTTTCAAAGCTGAAAGTGCAGTGATTTAGCCACTAACCTTATACTTACTCTGGGTTTGATGGGTCCTTTCGTTCTTTTTTTTTTTTCCTTTCGTTCTTTACTGGAATGTGGTAACTTCATTGATGCAGAAATATTCGTGTTATTCTCTGATGAACCCCTAGTGTGCCACTACTGTGTCCACACCTCATGTACAGTCTGTTATCACACCCCATTAGAGTGATTTGTGTTGTGTCTGTTTCCCCCCAACCCCGACCCCAGACAGGAGACAAGGGACCGTGTCCTTTGCATATGTGTATATCCACTCTTTGAAACCGTGTCTGGCACACAGCAAACAAAGCTCAGTGGAAGTTTGGCTGAATGAATGAGCATATCCCTGGCAGTCCGTGGTCATAGTTCACAGTGAACTTCAGCTCTGCCTTCTCCCTGCCCACTCACACTGTTCACCAGATGCAATCAGTTCTTTCTCTGTAGCCTCTCGTACATGCTCCCTCCCCCCTTTGCTCTTGCCACCCCTGCAATGGGCTTGCATTACCTCATGTCTGACCTTGCATTTGTCTCTCACCTCTGCCACTCTGCATGCTGTCCTGGGTTTAATCTGTCTCACACATCACTTTGATCACATCATTTGTCTAGTTGGGATCGTCTAGCAGTACCTCTTTATTTATTGAATAATGTCCAACTCCCCATCCTGGAATTCAGGCCACTCCACTGTCTGACTAACCTTTTCAGCCTTGCTTCACACACGCTCAAGCCAAGCTAACTAAATTCCATTGCATTCCACAGACGGGCTCACCTTTCATCTATGTTCTTTCCACATGTCGTTCTCTTGTCCTGGAGAGCCCGTCCTCTTGCCCTACTTATTAAAATCATACTCCTTTTTTACTATCAAACTACATGGTATTCTTACTATCAAATTCAGAGTGATTGGTACAGCCCAGAGTGACTTTCTGTTCTCTATACTATTATAGTGCTTGGCTTATACCCCTCAAATGCTGCCTATTACATGTTGCTTTTATTGTACTTTTGGTTCATACTAGTGTCTACTCTATTTGAGGCATGGTACAATGCAGTCACCTGCCCTTTTTAGAGTTCTGCCCCAACCAGCAATGTTGATGATTTCATATCACGCTGCTGGTAAGAGTGGAGCGAGGCTTCAAACCCCTGGTCTGTGTTACTGGAAAACCTGGACACCACCCACTCTAGCATCGCAGCAGCCTCACCCATAATGCTGGTTGTCTTACATTTCCCCTCAAGTAGGAGAGATCCTGGGTTACACATAGTTTGGTCCCAGTGCAACACAGATCTATTGAGTTCCCCCATGGGCTCGTGATATATAACTTAATACCTCATACACAGTAAATCTGGTATGAACAAATGCCTGAGATGTCCCCTTTGGGTTAGTTTATACTGAGGCACATGCTCCAGTTGGCGATTATGTATCAGGAGATTGCACAGGCTTACTATCCTCACTGGCTCCTGGACAAGTGTGTTTTCTCACTCCTGGAATACAAATTATCCTGTTCTCCTTGCCTGGAATCTACCATATTCTCTGCCACCAGATTAATCTTCGTAAATATCAACGTGGTCACTTTGCTCCGTGACATTTGGTTTAAACTCCCATGCCTAACTTTCGGGGTCCTTTACTTTGCCCTGTCACCCCTACCCGCCCCCACTCCAGAATCATGTGTCCAACTGTACCTTCTACTTCCCCCAGTCCCAGTCCTCTCTCTGAGCCTCTGATCTTCTCTCTTGAACAGAGCACATAGATTCCCACCTCTCCCTTTAGTTGTGAAGTTTGGTTTTTCAAAATAAATGCCCTTCCTTCTTTGTAGCTCTGGGCTTATTGGTTTGTTCAGTAAGTGCACATTGAGCCTGGCTGTGAACCAACCACTGCGTTAGGCTGTGGGAACATAGAAAATAGAAAATAAGGCACGTTGTGTCCTCAGGGGGACCTCAGTCCGTTAAAGTATATAGACAAACAATAAATAGCACAAAGATATTCAGTGACAGGAAAGCAGAATTATTTGGGTAGCTGGTCACATTCTATTCATCCATTAAGATCTACCCAAGTATATTTCTGTCCAAATTAATTTTTCTCTTTTATCAGCCTTTATATTAATTGCCCTGCTACATGCATTTTGACATTTACTCACGTTCTGCCTTTTATCGTTATTTAAGTGGGTCCTGCATATGTGTTCTACTTCCACAGGTGGATTTTAAATGCCTTGCAAGAAAGCCTATAAGCCTTATGTATTTTATACCAACTTTATCCGTTAGCATTTGCTGTGTAATGAAATACCCCCAAACGTAGTGACTTAAAACAATAAACATTTATGATTTCTCATAATTTTGTGAGTTAACCAGACTCAGTACTTCTCATTCGGACTGGCTTGATTAGAGCTGAATAATCTAGGATAGAGGTGGGCAAACTATAGCCTGCGACTGGTTTTGTAAATAAGGTTGTATTGCAACACAGTCACCTTTATATTTGTCTATGGTTGCTTCTTTTTTAAAGATTTTATTTATCTTTTCATGAGAGAGGGGTGGGGGGGGCAGAGACACAGGCAGAGGGAGAAGCAGGCTCCATGCAGGGACTTGATCCCGGGTCTCCAGGATCATACCCTGGGCTGAACACGGTGCTAAACCACTGAGCCACCCGGGCTGCCCTGTCTATGGTTGCCCTGTTACAGTACAAGTTGAGTAGTTGTGAAGACAGCATATAAGCTGCAAGGGCTAAAATATTTATTTTCTGGTCCTTTGAGTAGAAGTTTGCCAACCCTGCTTTAAGATGGCCTCACCTACTTGTCCAGTGGTTGGCAGGCTGGTTTGTCTGGAGAGGCCTCACGTGGGATACTCATTTCTGCTTGATGTGGTCTCTCATTCTCTAGGAGGCTAGCCAGACTTCTTTATATAGTGGTGTCAGGATTCCAACAAGTAGCAAGAGAGGGCAAGCTTCAATATATAAGCATTTTTCAACTCTGCTTGCATCACATTTTCTATTGTCCCTTTGGTAAAAGTAAATCCTGTAGCCAAGCCCAGAATCAGGGTTGGGGATGGAGTGGGGCTGGGGGACAACCCAGGAGCCTGTATTACAGGAGCAAGTTATTGCAGCCATTTTGGGAAAATAGTCCACTGTACCAGCTCATTCTTCCTTAAGCACCATTCCCCCTTCACTTCACTTTATTTTTTTTTCAGAGTATCGAAGCCTTTTATTCTAGTGTCCCCCAAATGGACTGTGGAAGTAAAAAGTTTCTGCATTTAAAAAGTTTGTATAAATTACATGAATTGCAATTTTCATAAAAGTCAAAATGAAATGTTCTGCATAGGACAAAAGATATGCCTGAGCAACATATCATATCTGCACAAGGCCACTGAATGTCATGGATATTAGTAACAAATGAAAAAGCTTAAGTCTATGACAGACTAAGCAAAGATTTCAGTTTGGTATTCTATAAGCCCAAGATTGTAAACTACTCCTACTATACAAAAGCTCTAATGATGTACAGAGTTTTGTGTAGGAACTCTTGTGCTTCTGGTTGGCACATCATCTACTTTTTAGTATGTGAAATTAGTACAGACATTTGTGAGAGGTTGTGCAAAACTATTGTATTTACAAAAATGGCACAAAAGTGAATTCAAAAGTTGATCCACATGCACACTTCATTCACATCTTCAACAAAAGATATTCTAACATTATAGAACTGAATAAGAATACTAGCTTCAATGGCAGCTGTAAAGCCCTAGAGTCACATAAGTTACACCAGAATGGGCTGTCCCCAGTGTTCAGCATTGCACACATGGTGTATACTCAGTATGTGCTTTTGTGGAACTAAACTAAACTCATAAATTGAATCTCTGAGAAAAGGGAGTACAAGTAATAGTTACTGTGTAACTGTAATGTGCTAAGTACTGCCATAGGCCCTGCCATGCAGTGATGAACTAAATAGGCAGTTCCTATCCTCAGGGGGCATTCAGCCAAACATCAGTTCTGTGTGTCCTTCTGTCCAGTTGTGAAATGGATGCTCTCTTAGATTCCTACTAAGGATCTTTAGTATTTAATTATGACCCATCCTTTCATATCTCCCTTCTACCCCCACCACCCACCTATTAGGTGGACTTCACAGAAGTATATGTGGCCTAATTTAGGGTGCCCTGTTTCCAGCCTCTTCCTCTCCCTTGCCCCTGAACATCACCAACCAGCTGATCTTCTGATGCATCATTTTAATCAAAAGCCTTGTCCATTCAACAAACAGACTCTTTAATATCCTCAGTAAGCACCCCAACACAGACCCTAACCTCCTCTTTGTCTAGACTCCTTGCCTTTTTCTGAGTATGCATAGTGTGTCCCTGTGTCTGTTTGCAGATGTCTTTTGAGTTACTACTCATCTGTCAAAGCCAGGGCTAGGTGCCACCTCCTACATGCTGCTTTCCTGATTGCCCTCATTGAAAGCTATTTCCTTCTCTGCCCTCACAGGGTGCTGAGCTTGGAGTGCAACTTAGATGATACATATCTCATACTGTCTGGCTTTTGAATTATCCTCTCTCATCTACCTCATGCATTACATCCCTACTTGAAATTAAAGAACAGGTCTTATTCATTTCCATTTCCTCCCGAGTGCCTTGCACAGAGGAGACTTTTAGTAAAATCTTGTTTTATGAGTAAATGGATAACTGACATTTGTGTATCACTTTTACTATTTCCAGACTCTTATCTGCCATACGTCTATGAGGCCATTGATTTAAGTGTAATATGTTATAAACCACTAAGAAAGAAAAATACCAAACTATAATAAGCTATGAATTTTAAGATGTCTCCTAATTTCTGAAATAGGAAAAATTATTAAGTGAGAAAATGTGCATCCTAGAATCAGTGAAATACAAAATATTAAACCCAATTTAGATAGATACAGATATCTAACTAGATAAAAATACCTAAAATATGTATCCAACTAGATAAAATACCTAAGGGTGCCAGGCATTGGAATCTCACAACAGTCATATAAGAGAGGTAGGATAGGTTGTATTATTCCCATTTTATGGGAAAAAAATTAAAGTTTTAAAGAGGCTACAATTTTTTTTCACAGTGAGACTACTATAAATAAAAGAGCCAAATTTTGTGGCTGAGACATAGCTGCTTTCCTAAATCACCTTTGGATATCAAAACCCTTAAGTAAGCTAGCTCTAAGTCTTATTATCAACATGGACCTTCTTCTTTCTTTTCAAAATTATATGCACATCAGTTGGCCTTTCAGGTGTTTTTCCCCAGCTGTATTGTTTTATCATGTTACCCTAGGAACACCCTGTTGCATGACATAACATAATGTAATGTGATGTGATATTTCATGCTGCTTAGCAAAAATCAGAATGATTGTTGAATGATATTGAGTAGTAATTAGCAGGCAGGATCACACCCATAGGACTTTCTCATCCATCCATTAGCCTCAAAAGAGTAGAAGGCTCTCCAAACCCAACACTTCTCTTAATTAATTACTTCATCTGAATACTTCCTTCTGGATTTTAAGAAGCACTCTCTGAAATATACATTTAAGAGACAAAGCTGTTTTTATTAGTAAGTTCAGATAGTTACTACATTTTAGGAGGAATTGGTATATACAGTTTTTGACTTATATTGATGTCAGGCTGATTTTCAAGAACAGGTGTACAGTACTAAAAACTCTTTCCTGTATATGTCTGGTTGTATTTTTGTTGTATTCAAATTGCTAGGTAAAAGAAGAAAAACGCAAGTGGAAGACTCTCCCCAGATCAGCAGGAACTGGAATGTGTTCAAGTCTTGGCAGAGTCAATTCAGCCTTTCATCTGTCCAAAGGAGATGTGTTGAAATCCCCCCACTGTTCTCAGGATTACTCAGACTTTATTTGAGTAGCTTGTTGATTTCTGGTCACGGCACTTTTAGAAAAGCAGTTGGAGAGAGGGAAAAATGTTGGGAAGACTAGCCAAATAATACAAAATAAGTTCTATGAAGGAAAATAACAGGGAAAAATTGTTTCATTTGGAGAAGAAAAAATGAAGTTAATTTCTGTCCTCAGACACTTAAGGGTTTTTTGGTGAAGAAAATAACAGTTCAGCTATACTCTATGTCCACTAAGCACAAAACATGAGGAACTTGGCTTTTATTTCTTTTGGGTACATTACATGGTGACAGAGTTCTACCAGTGTTCCCCAGGGATACCACAGTGAGATGTCTATTCCAAGATCTTTTGGATTCATTTGCCTAGGGTGGATAGGAGACCAAAGTAGGAAATCTCTCAAGGCTCCTTCAGCACTGTGATTGAGTTAATCTCCTACTTCCATAAATACTCTGAACAACTTTTGGATTATGATTATCAGATATGTTTTATAGTTTCTACCACCTGTTGCTATGACATGGGTAAATTTGAAGTTAGGATGTAGTACCTATCATGAGAACTTGGCTATATTTAGGATTACACAGTCCCCAAATCCTTGTATAATATAGGTGTCCTAGCCTTTCTGTCCTGTAGGTTGTATGCATGATTTATGCCACACACATGTTCCACATCACATCTTAGAAGACTTTGGGCACTTGGCCTTTTCAAAAATGTTGCTCCTGAACATATCCTCTTGTCTTTCATATGATTAGCTTCCCCCCCTTGTACCCAGTCTTTCCATTGGTATATAAAATATTTAATGTCACCCAATGAAAAAAACCTTTTGCCACACATTCCTGTAGCCCCTACCCTACTTTACTGCTCCCTTTCACACTGAGCGTTTTGTCTGTAGGCATGAGCTATCTCTGCTCCCTCACATAATCCTACTACTCATCCAAAAATATTCATGTCAAGGCCACCAATGTCCTTCTTGCCTCATCTTCCACAGCTTCTCAGGAGCATTCAACACAGTCAACCACTCACTTCTTCCTGAAACCCACTATTTTCTGGGCCTGCATGAAAGCACCACTTCCTGGATTGTTTGTTTTTGTTTTTTTCCAGTCACCATTGCTGTCTTCTCTGTTTAGTGTCCAAATTGGTGTGCCCTGAGGCACAATCCTTAACTTCATCCTTTCTCTCTCTGCACTTGCACTTGCTGTCTCCTCTGCTCCCAAAAGTTCATAGTACTGACTCCCCAGTTTATATCTCCAACTCTGATCTCTCCCGTGAATATCCAGCGCATATATCCAGTGGTATACTTGACATATCTGTTTGGATGCTTAATAATCATTTCAAAATTTACATATCAAAAGCAGAACTTAAATTCTCATTTTTTTCACTAAATTGTCAAATAAAGATCATCAAACAGGGAAACAAATCCATGAGTAGAAATCACAAGCAACAAATAATGTATTACCCCTTCCCCACCAAGGACTTTATGTGTTTGAATGATAAGACTTTTTTTTAAAAGCCTCCCTCTATATTTTAAAACACTTTTTAAAATAGAATACAAAACAACCAGCAACAATAGGCTATCAGGATCACCAGACACTTCTGAAAAAGTGAAATGAAAAGAATTAATTGATTAACAAAAAAATTAGTGGATATGCTCATTTATAATTGATGAATTCATGAATAGGAAAATCAAACTAGTTTCATACAACGGAGCACAAATAAAAAAGAGATGGAAATGTAAGGAAGAGAGGTTAATAGTATAGAAGGCAGAATAAGAAGGCCTATCATATGGTGATTCAGGGTCACAAAGGGAAAGAATATATAAGATGGTGGTGAGACAATGAAATTATGGTTGAGAATTTTCCAAATAAGATGAGAAATATGGATCCACAGATAAAGGAAGCAGTAAGTACTAAGTAGACAAATACAAAAGGCATACATAACCTTTGACAATGAAGTAAGATTGCACATCACTGAAGACAGAGTTCTATTAAAAGGAGCCATAGAGAAAACACAGAGTATACCCTCTACGGAATAATAATTAGGCTGACAGCAGACTTCTCAATGGTGACAACTTAAGCCAGGAACAGTGAAACAGTATTTTTAAGGTTCTGAGAATAATAAAATTGTGTACTCGGCAAAAATAACTTTCAAAAATGTGAGTGAAATACTATTTTCATAAGAAGAAAATCTAAGGGAGTTTACTACCAGCAGGCTTACATTGAAGGCAAAGGATATATTTCAGAAATAAGGACAAAAATAGTAAAAGAAAAAGTCTAAAATACAGGGAGAAATGATAAGCAAAGAAGTTGGTAAACCTATAGGTAAATGTAAACAAATATTAATGGTTTAAAATAACCATTAATAATGTCTAATATAAAGGAAAAGATAAACCAAAATATTGGGTTAAACTTCATGTACACAGGGAAGGAGATATCAGAGTTAGTATTATAAGGTCCTTTTATTGTTCTGAAGGAGATTACAATATTAATTTTAGAGTCCAAGAGAAACTACTAAAAGAATAGAAATAGTATATAACTTCCAAGCCACATTTTTAAAAATCAAGCAAAAATAAAGCATAGAAAATAAAACAGTATAAATAACAAAGGTAAGATTATAGGAACAAATACAAATATATTAGCAATCACAATTTATGTAAAGGACCTGATCTTTCTAGCTAAAAGACAGATATAGTAAAATTAAGTAAAAATAAAAGTTTAATTCATTGAAAAGTATAACATTTCTAAAATAGCCTCAAACTATATGAAACAAAAACTGATAAAACTTAGGGAAATTTCACATATTTATCACAAGTTATTGCTTGGTCAAGGAGACAACAAATAGTAAAGATACATAAAAGCTAGGCATCACAGTTAAATAGTTTGATTCATGGACATAAGAAATCTTCCACCAAACAATTAGGATACATGTATTCTTCACAAGAAAGTTATAAGAATTGACCTTATACTATGCCACAAAACAAATGTCACCAGATTTCCAAGAATAACTAATAATAACTGCATTCTCTGATCATAGTACAATTAAACTATAAGTCAGTAACTAAAACATTAAATTCTCCAAATTTCCCCTTATATTTGGAAATTTGAAAACATTTCTAAATAATTCAATGATCAAAGATTTTACAATGGAAATTTTTAAAATCAAAGATTTTACAATGGAAATTTTATGTTAATAGTACAATTAAACTATAAGTCAGTAACTAAAACATTAAATTCTCCAAATTTCCCCTTATATTTGGAAATTTGAAAACATTTCTAAATAATTCAATGATCAAAGATTTTACAATGGAAATTTTTAAGTACTTAGAAATGAATGAAAATGAAAATATTACATATCAAAACTTGTGGGATGCAGTGAAAGTTGTACTTAGAGGAAAATTTATAGCCTCAAATGTTTTACCAAAAGAGAAAAAAGTAAAAATTAATAAACTAACTTTGAGAAGATAGCAAAAGGCAAAGGAAGGAGAAAGGAAGGAAGGAGGAATAAATATGACAACAGAAATTAATTAAATTGAAATTTAAAATATGAGATAGGGGATCAACAGAGCCAAAGCTGGTTCTGTGAATAGAGTTCAGAGTTTTGAAAAAAGTAAGTAGTAAATATTTTTGGTTCTGTGCAATATAGTCTCTGTCACTCAACTTTGCCATTGTAGTGCAAAACAAACAGATGTAGCTCTGTTCCATCCAATAAAATTTTATTTACAAAACTAGTGAACAACCTATTTTGGCCTATGGATCATAATTTACTGACCACTGGACTAATGGTTAAGATTGCACAAAAAACAATGAGGAAGTTTAGCAGAGTGGCTGGATATAAGATCAATATACAAAAATTAGTTGCCTTTTTATACACCAGTAACACAACAAAATAACTTCAAAAGTTCTTTATAATAAAATTTTCAAGTGCCTGGATCTAATAAACTTTGTGTAAACTCTGAAGAAATTTAAATATTGTTGTTTAATCTGCCTCATTCTCAGACCAATGGTTTTCAAAATTTTGATTTCAGACCTCTTTATAGTCCAAAAAATTACTGAGAATAGCAAAGAGCTTTTGTTTATTTGGGTTTTATCCATCTATATTTGCTTTATTAAAAATTAAAAAGTGAACATTTATTTATTAATTTAAAACAATAACTGTGCTAGTCATATCTCTCATGTTAACATAAAAAACGTATCTTTATGAAAAAACTGTCTTTCAAGACAAAAAAATAAAAGTGGCATTATTTTATTTTTTTTCCAAATCTCTTTAATGTCTAGCAAAACAGAAGATACTTGGATTCTAATATCTGTTTAAGTATTTAATATGTTGTTTTGGTTAAACTATATGAAGAAAATTATGTTTTACACAGATTGTAGTCGGGAAAGCCTTTAATAGCCTTTTCAAATAACTGTGAATACTCTTCTTTGACCCTACACCAAAATTTGATATGTGGTAACTTCCTACATGTTAATTGAAATACAGAATCTAAAACCAAATCAGTGACCCACTCCATTATATTAAAATTTATTGGCCTGCTTTTCATATTGTAGGGCTCTATTACCAAAGCATGATTTTTTAAAGGCCGTGATTGGTTATTTGGAAAATATTGGTTAACAGTTATACAGATCTTCAAAATGGTAGCACATTTTATTTGCAGTGTCCAAAAAATCACAGGTTAATATTACCAACAATCCCATCAGAAAAGTTTTTTAGTTTGAGGAAGCTGTCACGCTCACAGTAGCAGATACACACTTTGCAAAAATCTGATTTTTAGAAGTTTGCATTTTGTCATTAGCAAATTCTACCAGTGGTTTTCCTTGAAATGACAGCTCACTTTTTTTCGTTTTCAAGAAAATATCTGCCAAATACCTAAATCTGAATAACTATAGTTTTTCAGGCATTCTTTCGAGTAAAAATGATGTTCTATGAAAGTGGCTTGTTCAACTTGCAACTCAGACAATCCCACAAATGTTTTTCCTTGAGACAACAGTCATATTTCAGTATGCAGTAAAAGTATTTTATGCGCATTTGTCAAAATATTAAAATGATGTGTACTCAAATGTTGAGATTTAATATAAATTTAATACAAATAATAATTCTTACTACTTGATCAATACATTCTTAAGTGAAATTAACATTTTATTTTACTGTATGGTAGTGAAGAACTAGTACAATTGGTTCCACTGTCTTGTTTCATGCTGAGGCACCAGCAGTTTTACCCACCATTATATTTGCACCATCAACTCAAATGCCAGCCTGTTAAAAAAAAATTATAAGAAATAAAAATAAAAAAGAACATCTTAGTTTTATGCCTGTGGAAAAAACAAATAACATCTTAGTTTTATGACTTCATTTACTTTCTGAGAGGTTGTCAGGATCCCTAGGGATTCTGTGAACCATACCTGAGATCATTTGCCATAGACTTTCATGTGGCTGTCTCCTAGATGTCATTCAGATCACAGTTTAAATGCCATGACTGCAAAGAGAACTGTAACTCCCTAACATATGACCCTACTTTGCTTTTATCATAGCACTTATCAGTACTTGATAATTTATTATCTATTTATGTGTTTGTTATCTGTCTCCCTCAACTGGATGTAAGACTTGAGAATGCAGGGACCTTGTCTATCATGTTCAGTACAAAAACTGTATCTCCAAAATCTAAAATAGTACTTGGAAACTAAGCACTCAGTAAATACTTAAGGAATGATTGAATCATTTTGAAATGATATACAGGGAGCTCGGATTCTCTTCATTTCTTGTTCAGATTGCCTCATAGCTATAAATAGCTATTTTGTACCCTAGATTCTATGGATAATAATAGAAGGAACTTTTGAGTTTTGCTACATATGTTTTTAACTTAGTCTCACAAACACCCTGAAGGCTGAGTATTATTTATCCCTTTTTACAAAAACAAAAAACAAAAAACAAAACAAAACAAAAAAAACAGTCAACAAGAACTGTTCCAAACCTAAAGATAAGTGTTAGAGCCAAAAATTTAAGGTGTATCCTTCAGCTTCCTCCCAGGTGAAACAGTAACTCAATGGATGCACATTAATACATAATCACAATTATTGCTCAGAGTGCCAAGGTTTCAAGAATTGGCTGCCAAATGATGAGGCAGTAGTCATTCAGAAAGTGTGTTTGTTAGAGGGAATTTTTAAAGTAATTAAAATTGAAACTCTGAAGTTATAACAAATGAGCAGCAGATTTTCAAAATTAACTTATTTGCACATTTTAGAAATGTTTACCTCAGTCTTCAATTCCCAAGAAACCATTGTATTTCTTTAGTCTCTTGCTCAGAAGTTCTTAGGATCTTTCATAGGAACTGTAGCAATGGCAAATGAGCATGAAGTTCTTAAGTTACATTCACACCAAAGATCTCTCCTTTACCCTGGTTCCTGGCTGGAACAAGTGTCCAATAATAGGTGATAACATGCTTGTCAGCATGGAGACTTAAGCCTTAACCTAATCTCAGCTATTGTAACTTTACTTCATAGAATATGCCACAGGGAAGCTATGACCAAGTTTTAGGGGTTACATAGAATCAGGAGTAGAACATGGAATACAAGTCAGCCCTCTTTTGATCTAGACAGATGGATGCTCTGTTTCTGTTTTATGTGAAATCTTTAATACCAAGGAAAGATCTACCAACAGACTTTCAAGGAAGCTCCTAGATTAGCCAATGTAGACACCATAAAGAACTTGGACAGTCAGTTCCCTAGGATTGTGTTTGCTAGCCCTAAGATCTAGAACTTTTAAAAACTAAAGTATCAGTGTTTCATCCTAGTTCTGTTTTTAAAATGTGCTAGTGGAAACTCAGGGCCAGCTTTCTTGCAGGGGTTAGTGGTGTGACTCTACAGTAGCCATTCGTTCACGGGGCCTTTCTTTTCCACCTGTGTGAAAGTTCACAATTATCCATTAACTTCATTCGCCTTCAGTTAGAATATAAATACTTCTGGCAACTTCAGGAGAGATTTGAAGTCACTCACAGCTTTCCAAAAAATAAAGCTCTAAACACACAGAGGTACACAGTGAAGAAACTATAGTCAGAAGAACAAAGAAAAAATTTAAGTGATTTTGAAAAATGGGAATCGGGGGAAGATCTGTCAGCAAAGGAACACAGATATCTAGGAGACAGAGGGAGGAAAAGCAGAATGTCTTAGGAAAAGCCTTTGCCTGAGTCTTTTTTGGAGAGGACCATGGATGTGCCAGTGTAGTTCTAGCTGATATTGGATTCTCACCAGCAATAGGAAAGGAACCTCCCTATCTAGTACATATCAGTTCCCCTGTAGGCCTCTCCCACTGCCCTAAGCCAGGAACTTCCCTGAGACACCTAGAGGATAATGATTCCTAGAAATAAATACCTTGTTCAGTTAGTCTAGGCCTGGCCTTGGCTTCTGGTAATGACTTGTTTGGTCTTATATCTGCAGAGTATACAAAGGGATATTCTAATACATTGTTCTGTTGAAGTTTTTAACCCAAACTCCCCAGAGGGCTGTCTCACCCATATGTTCATCCCCACCAGCAACACAATGTCTATGGTTTGTGATATAAAATGTCAGGAAACCTCTTTCTATGCATGTAGTCCCATTCCCAGTGGATACCCACCATGAACAGTTATCACTCTAGCATTTATCAAATAAGTTATTCTCAGAATACCTGGGTGGAATAGTCAGTTGGGCATTCAACTCTTGGTTTCTGCTCAGGTCATGGGCTCAGGGTTGTGGGATCAAGCCCTGAAATGGCTGCACACTTAGCACACATCTGCTTAGGGTTCTCTCTCCTTTTCCTTCTGTCCTTCCCCTTAACAAGCTTGCTCATGCTCTCTCTCTCTCTCTCTCTCTCTCAATCTTTGGGGGAAAAAGTATAAAAAATTTCTTCTCTCCATAGTATCTCCTTCTCTTGAGACTTTAATCCATTGTGGAGTTCTTGTTCATCTTTTTTTTTTTTCATCTTTAATATCTGTTGGAATCCTTGCCAGGGCATAAAGGGTCTCTAGCTTCTGAAATGGAAACACCAAGTCATAAAATTGCAGGGCTGCCCCCAGGCTGGCAGTATATAGCTAATAGCACAGACTGTCTCTTTCTGGAGATGCAAATGGTCAGGGTCATAGTTTCATATAAATATTAAAAAGCTTAGTTATGAGATACTCAGATTTTCTTAATTTCCATTAATAATCAACCTTAAGCTTGGGACACCTGGGTGGCTTAGTTGGTCAAGTTTGCCTTCAGCCCAAGTGATGATCCTAGAGTCCTGGGATAAAGCCCCATGGGCTCCCTGGTCAGTGGGGAGCCTGCTTCTGCCTACTTCTCTGCCTGTTTTCTCTCTCTCCCTCACCTCCCCCCCGTCAAATAAATAAAATCTTTTTTTAAAAAATCATCAGCATCCCAAAGCTCAATTGTAGATCTAATTGGAAAGATTCTAATTCCTCTGCTCAATTCATTTATGAATGCCCATAAAGTTGATCTTTTTCAAAAAGTCATCTCTATAGGTCAGTGGAGAAAATATCCAAAATAGCCCGTTGAAACAGTTTCTGGCAGCCTCTTCTAAAGTATCTTCTCTGTCGGTATCACTCATAGGGCCACTCAGAAAAGTCTGATGCTTTTTTTTTCCACATTTCTCCTTAGAAGTTTGAAAATAGCTACTAAAAAAAATAAAATAGCTACTATATCTTCATATTCATCTTTGTATATCTAGCATCAAGCTAGGGAAAATATAGAGACCCACAAATATTAGTTGATTCTTCTTTGCAAATTTGAGTTGATCTTTCTCTTTTCATTCTCTTAAATAACTCCTACTTTGTCATTTAGAATTCAGCTTAGACATTGTCACTGCTGGGAAGGCTCCCATCTGTGCTTGATGACATGCTGAAATACCCTTGCAACATGTCTTATGATGTGGTATCTAATTTGCCTGATTAACCACTATGTTATACATTCCAGAGGCTTATTTGGGTTTTTTGGGGTTTTTTTAATTTTTATTTAAATTCTAGTAAGTTAACATACAGTGCAATATTGATTTCAGGAGTAGAATTCAGTGATTCATCACTTACGTACAACACCCAATGCTCATCACAAGCACCTTCCTTAATACCCGTCACCCATCCAGCTCATCCTCTGTGCGCTTCCCTCCATAAACCTTCACTTTGTTCTCTATCATTTATAGAGTCTTACTTGTGTTTCTGAATTAGCTCCTATCTAAGTGCTGGCATAGTAAATGTTTCCTGGATGTGTAAATGACTGAATCTTTCTACCTGTCCAAAGTTCCACACTAACTTTGCTCTTCTTTGAGTATTGTAGTTTGTCTATTTCTGGGCACCCATAAGTACATCACTGTGTTGATTTATGTAGTTTGAGCAGCTAGTTGTAGAGCAGGAGCTCCCACTGCAGTTAACAATAATTCTAGAACAAAGCTGGGACGCCTGGGTGGCTCGGTGGTTGAGCATCTGCCTTTGGCTCAGGTCATGATCCCGGGGTCCTGGAATCAAGCCCTGCATCAGGCTCCCTGTGGGGAGCCTGCTTCTCCCTCTGCCCATGTCTCTGCCTCTCTGTGTGTCTCTCATGAATAAATAAATAAAACCTTTTTAAATAAATAAATAAAATCTTTTTAAAAAATTCTAGAGCAAAGCTTTAGCTCTTTGGATTGTGGGTAGGATACTTGAGAAGGCACAGGACAATAAGACTTCACTTTGGGTCTTTTGAGGATTCTGTTGAGGATTCCTGTTTTGAGGATTACATTGAGATAAAAGTATCTGTGATCACAGTGGAGCAAGGGAGCAAGTATGAGCAATGTGTTGATGATTTTTAAGTGAGAAAAGCTTAAAACACCATAGGAGTGACTAAAGATAAAAAAAAAAAAAGATAGGGGCACCTGGGTGACATAGCCAGTTAAGCCTCAGACTTGGTTTCAGCTCAGGTTGAGATCGCAGGGTCGTTAGATTGAGCCCTGCTCCATGCTTAGGGTGGCATCGGCTTAAGACTTTCTCTCCCTCTCCCTCTGCTACTCCCCTCTGTCACTCTCTCTCTCAAATAAATGAATCTTTTTAAAAAAAGAAAAAGTCCGGAGATACTGGAGCATTAAATGCTGATTTTTAATGCCTCATTAAACAGCAAAATAATGATATAAACACAACTGTGTACTTAGAAATATTAATCTTAGAAAGTATGCAAAAGAAGTTTTTCACAGTGGATATCTCTTACATCATTATCCTTCTTAGTGTTTTTTAATGTGATTATATTCCCATGGGTCTGAGAAGCTATTGTTAATGGGTAATGTGATATTTGAAGTAACCAAAAGAATTTGGTGGACCCACTGACCTGCTTTTGACTTCTGAGAAATACAACTTAACTATCTCAAATTCCACAACACTTGTCCTGGGCTTATGGCAAAGATTATTTTATCTGAATTGTGGAAGGTTGCCTGTCTATTTCTTCAGTGGAAACGACATGTTGCATATAAAGGATGTCTACAGATGTTAGATTTGTGATCTTTTCCCCTCTTTCTAATTTGAAACACATTGTGTACATATGTTAATCTCTTTTCTTTCCAGAAGGACTCATCCTCATGGATTCCAGCCCACACCTCATGCTATGATAGGGCCCTTCCCCAGAGAGATGCTTAGTTCCCAAACAGCATAAAGAAGGTTTACACACCCTATCCACATGCTCCACAATAGAAATTTGCTACGGAGAGTCCAGTGATCCACTTTAGACTTAAATAATTTGGAATCCAGGCTCTTACAAGAGTCCAAGGGAAAAAATCTGAATCGGCTACCTAGAAAGGAAGAAAAATTCATCTGTGCAGTCAGATTATATGAACCTGTTAACATCTTCCTTCCTGCACATAAACTTGCTTATTCATTCATTCAACCCACATGAGCTTACTCCCTGGGTGATCTCACCCAGTACTGTGGCTTTGAAATACCATCTCTACGCTAATGCCTCCCAAATGTGTATCTCTAGAATCAGCCCTGCCCTCAGTCTCATGCTCTGCATTCAGCTGCTTACATAATATCTCCAAAGGGCAGTCTAATAAGGCTGTGCTCCTACATAGCACATCCGGAAGTAATCCTTGTTCTCCCCTCATCCTCTCTACACCCAATCCTCCCCCAAGGTCTCTCATTTCAATCGGTGACATCTCTATTCATCTGGTCACTTAAGCTGAAATCCTCAAAGTCATCCTTTTAAAAAAAGATTTTATTTGTTTATTCATGAGAGAAACAGAGAAAGAAGCAAAGACATGGGCAGAGGAAGAAGCAGGCTCCCTGTAGGGAGCCTGATGCAGGACTCTATCCCAGGACCCTGGGATCACGCCCTGAGCCAAAGGCAGATGCTCAACCACTGAGCCACTCAGGTGCTCCTTCAAAGTCATCCTTAACACATTCTCTCACATCCCACATCCAGTCCATTTGCAAAGTCCATGTGCCAAATCCAGCCACTTGTCCCCACCTCTTCTGCTCCCTTCCTACTCTAATCCACTGTCATTACTCAGCTAGATGGCTGAGAGCCTCTCAACTTGCTTCTAGACTGACCCCACAACAACCCATCGTCCACATAAAAACCAAAGTTGTCTTTTCAAAATTTAAATCAGATCCCTGACTACTGTGGCTTCCCATAACACTTAGAATAAAACCCAGACTCCCACCCTGAATTGCCTCACTGTCCTGACTGCTTCAGCAGCCTTCTCTGGCTACTATCCTCTAGGGAGTTTGGATTTTGGCTAGTTGTTTACCAGGAAGGCTCTTCTCCTCGATACATACCCACTTTATACCCTCATTGATTTAGAATCTGCTTAAATGAGACCTCCCATGGGTACCTTCTCTAAAACAGCACCTCAGTTCTCAATTTTCTTTTTTTTTTTAGATTTTATTTATTTATTCATGAGAGACACAGAGAGAGAGGGGGAGAGACACAGGCAGAGGGAGAAGCAGGCTCCATGCAGGGAGCCCGACGTGGGACTCGATCCCAGGACTCCAGGATCACAACCTGAGCCAAAGGCTCAACCACTGAGCCACCCAGGCATCCCAGTTTTCAAATTTCATCCTTCATTTGTCTTGCTCTGCCTTGCTTTGTTTTCTCTACTGCACATTTTATTGTGGTTCTACTTGTTTGTGTATTGCCATCTACCCCAGTACATTCTGCTCGGGTAGATGGCACAGCACAGTTTGACAGCACAGCTTTGCTGGGTTCATTGCTGTATCCTCGGGCACCTAGGCTAGTGTATGACATCATCTACTGTACATGGTAGGCACTCAGCCCATATTGATTGAGTGAATTAAACACTTATTGAGGGGCATCTGGGTGGCTCAGTCGGTTGAGCATCAGCTCTTTGGTTTCGGCTCAGGTCATAATCTCATGGGTTGTGGGATCAAGTCCAAAGTTAGGGTTCCTGCTCAGCAGGGAGTCTGCTTGGGAGATTTCTCTCCTTCTGCCCCTCCCCCTACTCATTCTCAAGAGTGCTCTATCTCTCTCTCTCTTTCTCTCTCTCAAATAGGTGAACGAATCTTTAAAAAAAACTTATCGAGCAGCCAACTTTGTTTCAGGCATTATGCTACAGGAAAAGAAAAAAGAAAAAAAACAACATGGCTTCTGTCCTTGAGGGACTTGTCCTGGGTAGCAGAGACAGATGCATGAGCAATTCTGTGATTGTGATATGGCTGGTGCGTTGGGGAAGCTCAAACAAGAATCTCCTAACTGTGCCTGCAGGGGTCATGAAGGTAACTGGAGTAACTGACATTGGAGATTAGTCTTGAAGGATGAGCAGGTGTTTGCCAGACAGAGAGGAGAGGGAAGGACACTTCATATGTGGAAACAACACATACAACAGCATGGAGCTGTAATACAAAGATTTTGAATATGGCCAACTTCTGAGAGAGATGTGTGAGATGAGTTTGTGTAGATGAGCTGCCAAGAAACAATAATTTATTTTAATCCTAGCCCCCAAACATTATCCTCTTCTGGAGTTTTCCCCTTCAGTAACACACCCAATTCAAGCAATTGTTTACATGAAATTCTCAGTCATCTAAAACTATTCATTCTGTCACACTCTGTATCCAATCCATTAGCAGATCCCATCAGCTCTACCCTCTAATTATATGCCAAATCCAGGTTCTAGTCACCACCTCTTCCATAGTCCAAACCATCATTATTGTTCCCTTAGACAATTGCAAGAGCCTCCCAACAAGCCTCCTTGCTTCTCTTCTGACCCCACAATGACCCACCTTCCTACAAAAACCAACATTGTCATTGTGAAAGCTTTTAAATTAAAACTGGAAGAGCAACTTAGGTCAGTATCACCTAAATGGGTTCTTATGAAAGAGTCTTAATATGTATGCTTTTAGTAGAGGAATGAAATCCTCTTGATGTCAAAGTTTGTATCTTTTTTATATTTGTATGCCTTGTCCTAATGGTTCTGTAGTATTATGGCATGTGATTACATATTTCATGTTTGGGGTTTTTCCCTTAACAGTGGAAAGACGGAGAATGCTTCATGTGCATCTGTGTTCTCACATTATCCAGAATTGTGGTCAATACACCAAGAATGTCTGTGAAAGAATTATTCTTCATATTACAGCAGACTCACTGCTGGATTCCTTTAATGATCTTCCCTACTACCTTTAAAATGATGGATTTCCCAAAGTTTATATATATATAGTGGTTAGGTAAACATCTATTACCTAAAACCAACCTGATCTAAGTAAGTTTCTTTTATCAGTATCCAAGAGATGCAGCTAAAACAATAATCAGAAGAAAAGTCATGGCCCACAAATACTTACTTTGGTAAGTAAGAAAAATATAAGTAGATGAATTAAGCATCCCACTTAGAAAGTTAGAAAAAGAACAGTAACACAAACCTAAGAAAAACATCAGGAAAGAAATAATAAAATTAAAGCATGAATTCAGAAATTGAAAAATGAATTATTAAATGCAAATATCATATTTGAAAACAACAAAATAGAAGAAGCTTTGGCTAACTTGACTAATAAGTAAAATAAGATGAATATAAAGTATTATTTTAGAGGAAATATGGTTTCCTTTACTGAACTTTTTACAAATAAATTTGAAAACCCAGATGAAATGCATAATTATCTAAGAAAATATAGTTTAATCACCCTGACTGCAAAAGAGAAGGAAAATCCATCAGAACAACTACCATAGAACACTAATGTTAAATTCTAAATAAAATATTAACAAACAGGGTGTAGCAGCATTTTGAAAGAACAGTGTACCATGACCTAATGAGGTTTATTCCAGAGGTGCAAGAATGATACAGTATTGGGAAATCTTTTAATATAATTTATCATTTTTTAAATTTACTGTATTAGTAGATGTTTATAGAAAACTCATTCATAAATGCTGCAAATATATTGATGTAATTCAGTATCAATTTTTCATTAAAAACACTTTATAAAATAGGACGTAATGAACACCTCTTTAACATGATAAAATATATGTATCTCACTCAAGAATTGAGTGTCATGTTTGATAGAGAAACACTTAGAAGCCATATTATGCCAAAAAGAATGAAGACAAGGGTGTTCATTGTTATAACTATTCTTTAACATTGTTCTGAATGCACTGGCCAATGCAGTACAAGAGAAAGAAGCTGGAAGCATTAAAAGGCAAAAGGAGGAGGTTGAACTAATGTTTATATTAATTTGCAGATGATATGATCATATACTTGGATTATATGCTTGTTCTATGGATCAACTGGAGAAATTATTACAAACAATAATAATTCAGTAAGGTGGCTGAGTACCAACTTATTGGTAAAAATGAACATTATTCATATATATGATCAACAGCTCATTAGAGATAAAATGGAAGAAAAATCTCATTTACGGTAGCAAAAAAGGAAAATACAAATGTAAATATAAATAAATACAAGAATACATCATATATAAATATAAGAATTGAACTTAAAGTATCTGTAAGATATGAATAGTTCTATAAATGAGTAAAACTTCTTTAATTCCCTGAGATGCAGAAGAAAAAAAGAAAGAATGTAAATAAATAGAAAGGCAAACCATTTTCTTGGATAAAAAATCTCAGCATCAGAAATTTAACATGATCCCAGTAAAAATACCAACAGAATTTTTTTAAAAAATACGACAGCCAAAAAAGCTGATGCTGAAGTTTACATGAAAAAAATTATTTTTAATCAAGAACAGTCAGGAATAAAAAAAGAAAGTTGCTTTTTAAATATTGACATGTTACAGGGCACCTGGGTGGCTCAGTCGGGTAAGCATCCAACTCTTAATTTTGGCCCAGGTCTTGATCTCAAGATCCTGAGACAGAGCTTTTCCTCAGGCTCATGGTCAGTAAGAAGTCTGCTTGAGATTGTCTCTGTCTCCTCCTCCTCCTTCTGCCACTTCCCCACAACGTGCACATGTGTATGCACACGCTCTCTCTCTCTCCCTCTCAAATAAATAAATCTAAATAAATAAATATTAAGACATATTGCAAATATATTTATATATTTGAATTTAGGTATTAATAGTTCAATGATACAGCATGGGGTACAGAAATAATTTCAAATACATTTGGAATTTTAGTTTACATTAAGCATCTCAGATTAGCGTGATAAAACTAGATTGTTGAATAAATGATGCTGGGCTAATTAGCTGTCTGGAAAAATAAAATTTATTGATAGTTTACACTAAGATAAATTCTAAATGCATCAAAGACTTAATTTTTAAAAAGTATTTTAAAATTACTAAAGAATTTAGGAGGAATTTTTTGTATCCATTAGTGAAAATATGATGCAAAATCCAGAAGCTATAAAAAGAAAGCCATAGGGATGTCTGGATGGCTCAGTGGATGAGTGTCTGCCTTCAGCTCCGGGCATGGTCCTGGGGTCTGGGAATCGATTCCTGCATTGGGTTACCCGTGGGGAGCCTGCTTCTCCCTCTGCCTATGTCTCTGCGTCTCTCTCTCTCTCTCTCTGTCTCATGAATAAATGAATAAAATCTTTTTTAAAAAGCCATAAAGTAAAAAAAAAAAAAAAGCCATAAAGTGATTTCAATTGCTTAAAAGTCAGAATTTTTCTGAGAGGCAAGTATCACCACAAACAAAGGCAAAAGACAAGTGACAAACTAGGAAAAATATTTAATTTTTTTTAATTTTTTATTTATGATAGTCACAGAGAGAGAGAGAGGCAGAGACATAGGCAGAGGGAGAAGCAGGCTCCATGCACCAGGAGCCCGACGTGGGATTCGATCCCGGGTGTCCAGGATCGCACCCTGGGCCAAAGGCAGGCGCCAAAGTGCTGCGCCACCCAGGGATCCCTGGAAAAATATTTAACAATTCATATAAAAGAAAAAGCCATTTCCCTAATATGTAAAGAGCATTCTACAAGGCACTAAGAAAAAAAGACCATCAGGGACACCTGGGCGGCATAGCAGTTGAGCATCTGCCTTCAGCTCAGGGCGTGATCCCAGGATCCGCGATCGAGTCCCACATCAGGCTCCCTGCAAGGAGCCTGCTTCTCCCTCTGCCTATGTCTCTGCCTCTCTCTCTCTCTCTCTGTGTCTCTCATGAATAAATAAATAAATCTTAAAAAAAAAAGACCAACAATGCAATAGGAAATAAAGGTTGTTAACAGTTTACAGAAGAGGAAATATAAATAACTGCTTATTGATATATGAAATATATCCAGCTTCATTTAGAAAAAATGAATATAAATTAAAACTATAATGAAATGTTATTTTGCAGATTTTAAGTCTGATTATACAATCTATTAGCAAAACTATGGAGGTAATATTATACATTGCTAGTAAGTATTCAGATTAGTACAACCTCACTGGAGAAGAATTTGGCATTATCAAAATTACAAAAGTTTCTATCTTTTGATGCATCAGTTCTGCTTTGGGGAAAACATGGATGTGCTTATGATGTGCAAAATTACAAGGTTACACACTGCAGTCTTGTTTACAATAACCCAAGATTGACAATAACCCAAATGGTTATCAATACAGAGTTGGTTATATATGTAATGTTACATGTACCATATTCTTACAGTGAAATACTATGTAACCATAAAACAAGGATGAGGAAACAATTTTATGGGTAGATTTGATACATTACTTAAGATGTATTTTAAAGTAAAAGAGAAAGGAAAAAAAATTAAAGAGAAAGGTACATAATACTAGTATGGTATGGTAAGTTTTGTATAAAAAAAAGAAAGATTTATATATAAATATAAATATATATATATATTTGCTTAAATAGGCATAAAACCCCTCTAGAAGAATACACAAGAGATATTATTAGTTGCCTCTAGGAAATGGAACTATGTGACTGAGAAGCAGTGGTAGGGAGATTTTTAAGACTTTCACTGTATACCACTTGTATTTTTTGAAATTTGAACCAGCCAACAACATTTTAAATTATATTTTAAAAATTGTCTGCAGTGGGGCACTTAGGTGGCTCAGTCACTTAAGCAACTGACTCTTGATATTGGCTCAGGTCTTGATCTCAGGATCGTGAATTCAAGTCTCACTTAAGAGAAAAAAAAAAAAACATTGTCTTCAGAAGAAACCAGTTACACAGGACATGGGTGAACCTCACAAACATAATATTGAGAAAAAAAAAGCCAGACACACCTAAATATACATATATTTACATATATATAATATTTTCCCATATAGCTAAAGTTCAAAAAGAGACAAAATTAATCTATGATAAAGGAAGTTAGAATGGCATTTAGCTTGGTGGGGATGATGACTGGGATGAGGCATAAAGGAGACTTTTGGGTTGCTGGTAATTTTCTTGATTTGGGTGGCAGTTAAGTGGGTGATCGCTGCCTTTATGGTTGGTGCACTTTCCTGCATGTAAACTATATTCCAGTTTTTAAAAATTACAGAAAAGAAAAAAAAATATTTAGGGTTGTATTAGTTTCCCACAACTGCTGTAACATGGTACCACAAACTAAGTGGCTTAAAACAACAGGAATTTCTTGTGTCCCAGTCTTGGACTCCAGAAGTCCAAAACCAAGGTGTCAGCAGGGCCATGCTCCCTCTGAAACCTGTAGGGAAGAATCTTTCCTTGCTTCTAGGTGGTAGCCATTAATCCTTGGCATTCCATTGGCTAGTAGATACATCACTCTTGTCTCTGCCTCCATCTTCACATGGTATCTCACATGGAGTTCCTTTTAGAAGGATAGCAGTCATATTGGATTGGGGCTCACTCTACTCCAGTATGATTTCATTTTAACTAATTATATTTGCAACAACCCCATTTCCAAATAAAGTTACATTTAGTGGTACTGGAGGTTAGGAATTCAACATATCTTTTTGGGGCTTGGGGGACACAATCAGTCTATGACAAAGGTTAATGGAGAATTTTTAGAGTATTAGAGTTGCTATACAGGAATGTCTTAATCCTGTTTTAGTGACTGATTTGTAATGTGTGCCATTTTTGAGCTGTTACAAAAAAAGTAACAGTGCTGTGTTTACCAATGGTGTCATCTCCTTGGCAATAATTCAGCTACTGGAAAATAAGGGCCTAATCCACTGACTACACTTAGTTAAATTAAAAGAAAATAAACAGGGCATCCCGGGTGGCTCAGCAGTTTAGCGCCACCTTCAGCCCAGGGTATGATCCTGGAGACCTGGGATCGAGTCCCACGTCGCACTCCCTGCATGGAGCTTGCTTCTCCCTCTGCCTGTGTCTCTGCCTCTCTCTCTCTGTGTCTCTCATGAATAAATAAATAAAATACTTTTTAAAATAATAATAAAAAATAAAAGAAAATAAACAAGGAGCTTTTTTTAACTTCTTTGATAACCTCCTTCATGAGTTTACAGTTCTATAAAACTAGGGGTTGTGACTTTATAGGATATAGCTTGGCACACTATGACCATTCATCTTCATCATAGAGCAATAATGTTGGTCTGAAGATGGGCTTTTTAAAAAAGCCTCCTCATTTTTCAGATTTACTCCAAGGGATCCTGCAAAGCCTTCATTTTTCACTAGGCATGGGTATGGGTTTTATTTTTCTATCAAAGAGTGAGCAAGTTTCCAAATGAGTATCAGACAACTATTTGTGCATCCAAATCTCCCTTGAGATATAATTAATCCCGTAAGTCTCACCACCATTGAAATTATTTTTCTAATTTAATGAAATAATTATTTCGTTGTCACTGGCTTCCAGTGTGCATGGCTTATTGTACATGTTCAATAAGTGTTCATTGAGTGAAGGAAGAAAAACAGAACAATTAGCCATTTAACTGTCAAATGAAGCCTTCAACAATTTCAAAATTCAGTCATGGTAGGGCAGGCAAAATTAATCTATGTTAAAAAACTTGGTAAGGCAGTGATTGCCTTTGGCAAAGGAAATTGGCTAGGATGAGGAATCTTTCTGGGGATGGTTATATTCTATAACTTGATGTGGTTCAGAATACAGAGGTATACACATATATCAAAACTCAACAGATGTCTGAAGCTTTGTACATTTCATTGTATATAAATTTTACATCAAAAGAAAAAACTATAAACAAATCTTGAACCCTAGTAAATGATATGCCTGTTAGTGTTTAGGGGAAAGTGTGCTGATGTCTGCAATGTACTTTAATGTACATTGAAAAAAATAAGATGAATTGACAAATGGCTAGAGATGGATATAGATGAATGGATGTATTATAAAATAAGCATACTAAAATATTAATTGTAGAACCTAGATGTTAGGTATTAGATGTTCACTGTAAAATTCTTTAAGCTTTTCTGTTAAGTTTGAAAGTTTTCATGAGATTTTAGAAAAATTCAAAGTACAAAACCATAGAGGACCTTGCACATATGGGGCCAAAGTATACTTGCCTTTTATTTTTTCTGTCACAGACTTGAATGTCTCCTACTTAAAACAGGGAACAGTCTTACCTATGCCAGGGATCTCCTGGTCAGTCCAGCAACAGATTCACAGAAATAAACAGGAGCTTGTTTTATTGCCCTACTGGAATAAGGCTTTGAAAAGGAAATAGTTGAAAAAGGGCAAAGGACATTTACATTTCAATGTGGCATCATACAATATGATCTTGTGCCAGCCGCCTACACGTGGCCCAGGAAGAAAGCTGATTAGGCTCCATCAAAAACAATGCCTTGTTTTATAATTGTGCTCATGACGCAAAGGAAACCCATTTTTATTTTTACTTGAAGAAAGATATGAAGAGCTACAATTCTATGAATTCTCTTAGAATTACTCTTCCTCTACCTACCCCCATCCAATATCATAATTATCTCCCTTGTGGGAAGTAAATGTAAATAAATGCATTTGATTTAGAAAAGAAATTGTCTCCAAGTGTTCACCCACGCCCTTCTTCATCTATTGTGTTTTCCTTAATACAATATAGTAGAAACCTGGAAATCAGAAACACTTGAGTTCTCTTCGTTTTTGTTACTCTAAATGGTTCTGTGATCTTGAGTAAATTGCTTTTAAATTCTTTGAGCCTAAATTTCCACAATTGTAAAAAAGAGTAGATTCAATCAGATGATCTACAAAATCCCTCCTAGTGCTGAAATAAAACTTTTCCCCCTGCCCTTCATCCTAGGTCATCTTTTGGGGGCCAGCTGTAATAAAATCTTGAATCCAGACCCTGACATACTCTTAGAGGAAGGGACCCCCAGTCCCAACAAAGCACACAAAGGACTCTGCTAGGAGCTCATTTAAATAATGCTTAAGAGTTTAGTCCCAGTGACTTTTCTTTCTTTTTCTCCATATTAGTTGGATCTGAAGCTAGTCAAATACTCAAGACATTGAGGAGAGGAGAGATACTTATGGCCACAGTGCATCTCTTCCGAGAATACAAAAAGAGCAGAGAAGAAAGTGATTTTTCTATTTGTGGAACTATGTGTTTTGTTTACTTGGGCTTATCCCCAAATGAAAATTTCATTTAAATGCTGATAATCGGAAGAGGCTCTCAATTGCTAGCCAGTATCTTTCCTGAGGGATTAAAACAGAATAGGATAAGTATTCCTAGTGGGATGAGTCTATTTTCATTCTCAGGGTGTAATAGAACTCAAAGGGAAGAGTACTTTGGTGTGTCACAGTATATAAACAACTCAAAGAATGTAATTGGATAAACTTTGTATCTCTTCACGTGCTATTTATTCAACTGTATTGTCAAAGACAGAAACTCAACTTCCAGTATTATGTGGTCTCTTGGCAAGTCTAATTAAAGGGGTATTTATACAGATATAAATATGTGTATTCATAGTCAAGCCAGATAAAAGTTACATACCTGGTTGTAGTTATGCATGTTATACCTTTTCTATAGATATGTTTCTGTGTTTGCATATTTTGGCACATATACCTACATATTTTCTCCCTTAGATTAGCTATAAACTGAATGTGAGTTGGGGGCTACTTAAATAAGGAAAGAGGCTAATTATCAAGGACTTGACTTTACTAATGTACTTAGGTTGAAGATGTTTTAGGTGAGAAGAGCATGAGCAAGCCATCTGATTTGGTCCATTATTATATTTTCAATTATCTTGGATGCTCAAAGGGAGACATTAATATAGCTGAGGATGACATAGCAAATTGCCACAGCTCTCTAACCTTTTAAATTGCTAACACTGTTGTAATCTGTAATTATAGAAATCAGTGTGAGAATTGTGGCACTGCATAATTATCTTTCCTGATACTTTATTGCTGAATGAATTATTAATCAGAATCAATCTTGTATAGTATTTGCAGCAACTCAGAAGAATAATATATAATTAAATTTCATTATTCCTATTTTTGTGCTAATGTTTTATGATGTTGTAATTGATAATTAATTGGCCAAAAACTCATACAATACTTGGGAGTTTCAGGTGGCTGAAAAATGTTCAGTGTGCTGAGTTCATTAACTAAGTAATGATCATTCTGTAAAGACCATGGAGTCTAGTCCAATCTGTATGAGAAAGCCTTTGAAATTGTTATATGAATCATTAAGCCTTTCGTGTTTCCTTAAAAGAAAGCAATAACTGTGAGTACATATGAATAATTAAGAAATTTTAATGGATTTCAAATCTGGTCAATTTTAAGCAATCAATTGTTGGTTATGAATATCAGGCTCATACACTAGATACAGTTCATGTGTTTTTCTGTGTATCTGTTTCCATTCTAATTAAACAACCAGCAGTCTCCATATAACTACACATTTTCAAAAAAAGAATAACAAGTGCTATAGCCTAAAAAGCCATTTCCCTCTACCTTTGATGACTATAGCGCATAGTGTACAGTCTTTATAGACGAAGTCTGGTCTGATCTTCTTTTCCAATTGTCCAAAATACTAACTGGTTTTCCTCCTCACAGACACACAGAATTTAAAACTTGAAAGGATTATGAACTTTTCCTTGACTGGCATTCTAACTAAGAATTCCTGGTGTGAGTCTCTTTTGGTATCCTTTGCAACCTAGGTAACCAGCCAAAGCTCAGAATCCAAGAATGTCTCCCTCAGCCTGAGTTCTATTGAAAAGAAACATTGTTGAGCATTTTATGTGAACTTCTGCTGTGCCATTTTATTTTTTTAAAGAAGGTAATGCCTGGTTTTTGTTTTGTTTTGTTGTTGTTTTTGTTTTTTTTTTTCTTTTCTTTTTTTTTTTTTTTTTTTTTTGGTTTTCAAGTGTGTCCTTTAGAAAGATACAATTTTTTTTTTAAACAGGTGACCATCTTTTTTCTTTCCAAAGAATTTTGAAGGCTTGTGGTACAAAACTTTACAATGCATATGCTGGTTTTTAATCAGTCCTTTTCTAAGATGATCAGAAAACCATCCACAGGGCATCATTCCAGGGAATTGCTGTGCAAATGCACCTCCACTTTCTCAGGAAGATCATGAGTCGTTTATTTTTACATGGTTGCACTTGCTCCAATGTCTTATAATTTCAAATTATAAATTATTAAAGAGACGTTTGTAATCAGACCACTATAAGTAGAACCAAGGCCCATCCCTGTCGCTCCTGAGGATTGCTTTTCAGATTTTGGAATGAACGTCAGGAATCTTCCTCTTCCCATCTTCTCTCCATCCCAAGCCCTCCAGAGCTGTGTATTGTCTCAGAGCATCAGAGGCCCAGGCAGTAGCCACACTCTGAAAAACATCGATTGTCCTGAGGATGCCATCGAGGGTCCTGTGTAGTCATCATCTCCTAAGGGCTTGGACTCTCAGATGCTGCTTGAAGGAGAGGGCATGACTGTTTGACAATTTGAGATGGGAAGCTATGAATGTAGAGGAAGGGAATCAGCGCCATCTTTCAGAATTGGGAGCAAGGAGGTTTTTACTAGGATAGAACAGCGAAATTATTCTCTGTAAGGACCTACACTGTACAGAACAACAGAAAAAGAATAAGACTCACTGTTTGTGAGTCGTTGTGCCCAGAAAGCTTTGGAAACAAAATACACTTAAGACCCTTCCACTGAGAAACTCTCCAGATACTAACTTTTCCTTCACTGTGTCAGTCCAGCCTTTTCCTATAGCTTTTGCACCTTGCCAATGTCTGGGTTGTGTATCTCAGAGGTTATATCATTAGTTTCCTCTAACATTCACATTGCTCAGAATGGACTGAGTTTTCTATGGATGAAAGGATAGGCAAGGTGAGCTGGAAGCCCAGAAAAAACAGGCAGCTCCGGAGAGTATAGGAAGATGTGCAATGAAGTAGGTTCAAAGGAGACCTTAGCAGAAATAAAAGTAGCATAAAGCAGGGAGGAAGACAATGAGTGTGGGCGGAAGGCTGGGGTTGGGTCTAAGTGAGATGGTCAAGGAGGCCTTTCTGAGAACACAACATCTGACCAAAGACCCAAAGGAGGTCAGGAAGTGAGCCAACACATTGAGATCTCAGAATAGTCTCATAGGAGGCATGTTTGATCTTCCTTCCATGTGTAAGGAGACAGAGAAGTGAGTAAGGAAGTGAGAAAGTAAGATTTAGGAAGACTTAAGATGTAAGTTTTCCACCCTGGAAGGCCAGGGCAGACATTTCAGGTATGTTGAGCTGCCTTGGGTCAGCTGCCTTGGGGGTTAAACTGCACATTTCCAGCCCCACTCCTGTTACCCTAAATCCATGCAGCGTGAGAACTGTTATAATTCCAAGAGATAGGAAGGCAGCTGGAAGAGCCCCAAGTTGTGTAGGCAGGGCTGAAAGCAGGAGATGCTGCCGTGAAAGGACAGGCCGTTATTAAGCCAGGAATGAAAGGTGAATGCAAACAGTTGGCATGGTAAGAAAGAGCTAATTTTATATTAACATTTATTGTATGTTGAATAGTAAATTAATGAACTAGTGAACAAACACGTGGAGTGTTTTACTCCTCATAGCCTAATGAGGTAGGTGCTCTTCATCATACCCTTTCATACAAATCAGGAAACTGAGGCACAGAAAAAATTAAGTGTCTTGCCAGAGGTGAATGACAGAATCAGGATTCAAAGCCAGACAGCCTACTCCAGAGCTTGCATTCTCAACCATTCCACTCTACTGCCTCCATAAACCATCATGCATATGGTATTTAGTGAGTGCTTACGACACTCCAGGAATTGTTTTAAGCACTTTGCATGTTTGCACTTTAAATTATTTACTCCTCATGACAATGGGATTGAAGATAGGGAGTCCTTACTGAGAGCTTACACAATTTGTCTGAGGGGTTTAGCAGTCAGTATTCAGATACCAGCAGGCTGGCACTAGGGGCTGGTTCTTCACCACTGCAGCACATTGTGTCTCACGATGGAGGATTCTGATTTGAATGAAACCTATGCAAAGATATCGGAGAGAGAAAAGAGAAAAAGCCTGCAATAGAAAGGTGGATTATTCAAAGCACGTACTTTTAGCAAATATAAGGAGATAGAGTCTTTTGGAAATGTTATTAGATGAGAATCAGGACAAGTCCCCCATCTGCCAGATGCTTTCTCTTGGCATGAAAGAGAAATATATCAGGGTTAAGTGCCCGTAAGAGCAGACATTCTTGATATAATTATGTGTAGAATTAGTCAAATGGTGGGGAGGGTAATTTTTGATGCAAGCAAAGTACTTTGTACTTCTCAGAGAGCTCTCACATCTATTGCCTTATTTGACCTTCATGGTCACTGTGGGATGTTACAGAGAGAAGGCTGCCATGGTGGCATGGCTGAAGTTGCCAGAAAGTGCCAGATCCAACACACTGTCCTATTATTTTCTCATAGGCCATGGATGGAAATCAAGCAAATTGGCCTTTCCCCAAGGTTAAGCGGGAGAATCTGGCAAACAAAGACGTACATCATTCCCCATGTAGTCCAGGTTTGCCTCCATATAAGAAACCCAGCCTGTGCAGAATTACAGATTTGTATAATGTACCAAGAAACTAATTTTCCATTCATAATAGCTTTTATTTATGGAATATTCACTATATAAAACAGAGGCTATCCTAAATACATTATCTCTTCATCTCATTTAATCTTCCCAGCCATTTTGCACGTGGAAAAACCAAGGATTAGAGACAGAATCTAAAAACACACCCGAAGCCCTTCAGCTAGGAAGTGGGAGGATGGGTCTCAAAAGGAGGCCCCTCGGCCTCGGATGAAAGGAGAAATGAGAAAGTGGTACATCGAGTCAAGAAAGTGCTGAGAAATCTCTTCCTGCCTGGGTACTTCTGGGGGCTTCTTGGTGCTTCTCCGTTACCATGTGTTGAAAGGGCTGGCCCTTGTCAAACCCCTTCCTGACCGTTTGGACAGAAGGTATCTTTTCCCTTGCTGCAGTTCAGTTTTGACTGTTTATAAGGAGTGAGTTAGAAAATAATCTCTTCTTGAATATGCTTTGCTTTATCTGCAGCATATCCTGTGGGGTACCAGTGATTTGTGTGGATGGTGGTGGTATAAGCATATAATAGGACTTATTTTTAAACAACATACTCGATGTCCTGAAGCATTTGTGTCCCTGCCTTTTGGTAACAATAATCATTACTCTGAGAAGCAGCCAAGGACAAGACAGAGACTCGGAAGGCTCCAAGTACATCCTTCTCCCTCCCCCATCTCTCTCTTCTGACCTCCTGCCTTTACCCCTGACTCCCAAGAGAGCATTTCACCTGTGTGTTAATATTCCACCTCCATTCAATCTCCTGAATTGTGACAGATGGTCCAAGTGCTTTTATTACTGGTTGTGGAATCTAACAAACTGCCAGCCAATGGTCTTAGCCTCATGGTTTTAATCATTTTTAAATAGGAAAAATGGGAGCGAGGGTGTCAAGGCTTCAGCAGAAACTCAAAAACCTTTCCCAAAGCACTTCCCAAAATGACCCTTGAGCCAGATGACTCCTCTGCCTTGATTAGATGCTGCCTGCCATGGATGCTGAGTTTTGATTGTTTTAGTTACCAGATGAACCATCTTGCAATCTAAACTTTGTCCATTCCAGCTTGCATCCCTGCAGAGAAGATGATATTTCAGAACAGAATCATGTTGTCCAAAAGACCCTGATACGTGAAAGAAACAAGTTTCCTTTTATTAAGAACCCTTTCTGTGAAAGCTGTCTTTCTGCCAAGACTTGAAAACTCACTTCTGTTTTCTTTCCCACCTGTGGGCAGTGTGCCCACTTAGGAAGCAGGGCAAGCATCAAGAGCGATCATAGGGATGAACAGCCACATACCCATAGACATAGATACTCTTCAGGTACCGCAGACCTTTCTGTCAGAACCACATCTGGGGTTGAACCCCTGGAGAAGGAGTTTAGAGTTGAAAATCCAATTTCTACCATCATAACTTCTCGTCAGATGAATCTACCTTTGGCAGATTATTAGCACCTACCAGTGATAAATCAGCTCAAAAATTGTGCTGGGAATCCTGGCATCCCTGATAGGGTTTCTTGACTTCACGTGGACACCCAAGCCTAGTGTTTGGCACTGATCTGGTGGGTGAGCTTCTGGCAATAATTACACAGTATCTTTTGAAGCTAATTCCAAGGAGCACATCTTTAAATTTATAGCACTTAGATGTTCTCTTTCTTCCTCTCTCTCTCCTTTCTTCCTCCTTCCTTTCCTGCTTCCCTCTGTCACTACCTCTTCTTCCCCTCCCCTTCATCAGATTCAAAGTCCACTAATTACCAAGTTCAGTTTTTGACAATATGAGTTTTGACAGTAATGCTGAAGCTGGAATCAGACAGACTTGTAGTCTCCCCTTTTTTCTGCATTTGACTATCTGTTGTCTTTTCTTAGTCTTTGATTCTCTGTTGTGAGTTTTGACTTGGTTCTTATCTAAGACAGAATAATTTCTGTCAGGTTCTGGGAACTCCCCTCCCACCCAATGGAGAAGTTTTGGGGAGGGGATGTGCACCCCGTGTTGAACTGTGCACTGGTTACAAATCTGCAGTGCCTTCTATTAAAATGTAAAACGATCCGTTGAGTCATCCTCCCTCTGGTTTGACTCAGATGCTTTATGGCGTACTTTGCATGTCATTTCTCTGTAATGATTTCCCCATGGAGAAGGGTGTCTGATAGAATCCAGGCAGACTGGAAGATTGCTCTGAGTCAAATGGATCTTTTATTCTTTTAGTATTAACCCTTATCTCTCAGTTTCCCATCCTTGCTTTTTCCCTGAAGGAACCTAATGAAGTAAATAGGTTCCACCACCCTCATTTAGCCTCCTAATCACTGTTCATAATTTCTTCTCACATTAGCAACATGAAGCTCTAGGGTAATATTCTCTGGCTAGAAGGCAAGGGAAGAGGATATTGGGAGAGAATATTTTACACAGATGCCCTGATAAAGAAAAATGTAGAAAAGAAATGACTTCTCTCTGTCCTCTAACTCCTAATAGGCAAGAAGCAAATGCTAATAGGAAGCAGAGATTGATGTATGAGAAATGAATATAAATGGGGAACAGAGATACAAAGAAGTAGTGTGGGAGACAAACTGGAAGTGACAAGATAGAAAAGTAGTCAAGGGTAGAAAAGGACCTACCCCAGCAGAATAAATGGGGGCTTTGGCCAAACCCCTAGTTGGTGGGTTATCACAAAAGAACCCAAAACAAGCATCAAAATACAGAAAAGAAGGGACGCCTGGGTGGCTCAGAGGTTGGGGTCCGCCTTCGGCTCAGGGCATGATCCTGAAGTCCCGGGATCGAGTCCCACATCGGGCTCCCTGCATGGAGCCTGCTTCTCCCTCTGCCTGTGTCTCTGCCTCGCTCTCTGTGTGTCTCATGAATAAATAAACAAAATCATTTAAAAAAATACAGAAAAGAAGAACACAGTAGATGATTGCAAAGCCACATATACAAATCTGCCGACCCCTCACTCCACCCTTTCTGCCTGCTTGTTCTCCCCCCTTAACCATACACACACCCTCATCATGCCAGCCTCCACTAACAATAACTGTGTATCTTGGACAGCCTCGCATGGGAGTCCTTTCCACCCATTGATTTCAAAGCATGTAATCTCTTTCATCTAGTTTTTGAGATGACAGTATATGCACTATGTTTTGTTAAACCCAAGCTGTAGCTTTCCCCCAAGCCCCAAACAGTGTTGTCTCACGTGATGTTACTGGGTGGAGACTCAGACAGGAGGAGTTGGCCAACACCCGCCTTGATTCTGTAGCTATCTATCTGACACAGTCTCTGAGACTCTGACCTGCACACCAGAGCATTGTTTGGTGGGGAGAGGAGTGAGAAGAGAGCAAAGTGTTGAACTACTGCTGGGTACCATTGAGCACTGTGCTCCATTGCTTCATCCTTCCTTTGGGTTAACTCAATCATAAGATAGAAAAATTCACATGGTTATTGGGCAAGCCTTCCTCTCTTCTTGGTCTGTCCCAGAAGTTATGTGCTGGCATGTCTCCCTTCCAGCCAGCTGTGTTATTTTGACCATCTCTCACTTCTCAAAAACAGCCTTCTCAAGAACTGAAGGTAGAGAAGGTCACATTTCAGGTTTTTCCTAACGTTTTTATACTTTCATAGAACCAGGGAAAATAGAACTCGAAATGCCTTGCAGTTCACCTAGTCTGTTTGCTCAATTTATAAATAAGGACATGGAAGTGTGTTGAAATGATTTGGTCGTCACAGGAGAGGATGAAACTCGAGATCTCTGAAAAGAGTCCTCGGAAGCAAAAGCCAGGCTTAGATTTCTCACCACCTCCTGAAGGGCCTCAACCCCATACATGGCCCATTTTTGCAGACTTTGTGTTTTGTTTGAAGCCCAAAGTCTACCATAGGACTTTCATGATTAAGTTATAGAACCGGAGCTGTTAACCCTTTCCTACAATCTTTAATTTGGAGGGAGCTGGAGGAGTGTTTTTGTTTTTGTTTTTTTACTTATAAAATACAATGTAGGTATAGAAAAATACATTAGACAAATGTACAATTTAACACAAAGTGAATACACGTCTACCTATCACCAGTGCCAAGAAATAGAACGTTGTGACAGCACCCCAGAGTCCCTCCTCAGTACCACTGACCTGTAACAACTCTTTTCCCACAAATAGAAACTCTGTTCTGAGTCCCTTATAGGTTTACCACCTACGTATGTATCCCTAGATATTTAAGTTTTGCCGTTTTTTAACTTGATCTAAACAGAATCCAGTTGTATGTTGTTATTTTGTGTCTTGTTTCTCTAGCTCAGTATTCAACATTAGGTTAGTGAGATTCATTCATGTTGTTGCATATAGCTCTAACGTGCTTTGTGTCTTTCCATTATATGAATATATGAATATACCTCAGTGTATTTATTCATTCAGCTACTGACAGGCATTGTATTGTTTCCAGTTGGGAGCAATGCTGCATAGCTGCTGTGAACACTTCGTACACATTCCTGCTACAGACATGCAGGAGTATCTTGGGCGTAATCCAGGAATGGAAATACTGGGTCATAGTCTGTCCATATGTATCAGAGTCCCTGTTGCTTTACATCTTCACACTTGAAATTGCCAAACTTCTTAGTTTATTCCAGTTTGGTGGATGTGTAATATATCTTCAATCCCTTAATACCTTTAGATTAATACAGACAGCCTGCTACCAACATTCTTTTTTTTTTTAATTCTAATTAGTTGACATACAGTTCAGTATTGGTTTCAGGAGTATAGTTCGGTGGTTCATCATTTACATATAACACCCAGTGCTCATCGTAACAAGTGCCCTCCTTAATAACCATCGCCTATCTAGCCCATCCCCCACCCACGTCCCTCCATCAACCATCAGTTTGTTCTCTATAGCTAAGAGGCTCTCATGATTTGTTTCCCCCCTCTCTCTCTTTCCCTCCCTCCCGTGTGTTCATCCATTTTATGTCTTAAATCCAGGTATGAATGAAATCATATGGTATTTGTCTTTCTGTGATTGACTTACTTTGCTTAACATTATACACTCTAGTTCCATCCATGTTGTTGCAAATGGCAAGATTTCATTCTTTTTTTAAAAAAAGATTATTTATTCATGAGAAACATAGGCAGAGGGAGAGCCAGGCTCCCTGCGGTGAGCCTGATATAGGACTCGATCCCAGGACCCCAGGATCACGACCTGAGCCAAAGGCAGACACTCAACCACTGAGACACCCAGGCATTCCCAAGATTTCATTCTTTTTGATGTCTGAGGAGTATTCCGTTATATATATGGAATTATTATATATATGTACATATATATACACACACACACACCGTATCTTCTTTATCCATCAGTCTGAGGAGTATTCCATTATATAATGGAATTATATATATATACATTATATATGCACACACAATTATTATATATAATAATATAATATAATATTATATATATATATACACACACACACATATACACACACACACGCATACACACACACCGTATCTTCTTTATCCATCATTGGGCATTTGGCTTCTTTTCACAGTTTGGCTATTGTTGATAATGCTGCTATAAATATCAGGGTGTATGTACTCCTTCAAATGTTTATTTTTCTTTAGAGTGGGGAGAGAGAATGTGAACAGGGAGGGGAGAGGCAGAGGAAGAAAAGAGTGAGAATCAAACAGTCTCCATGTTCAGTCCACAGCCCAGTGAGGGGCTCAGTCTCAAGACTCAGGCTCAAGACTGAGACAAATACCAAGAGTCAGGCCCTTAACTGACTGAGCCACCCAAGTGCCCCCTCGAATGTGTATTTTTGTATCCTTTGGATAAATACCTAGTAGAGCAATTGCTGGATAATAGGGTAATTCTATTTTTAGCTTTTTGAGGAACTTGTTTTCTAGAGTGGCTATACCGCTTTGCATTCCCACCAACAGTGCAAGAGGGTTCCCCTTTCTCTGCATCCTTGCCAACACCTGTTGTCTCCCATGTTGTTAATTTTAGACATTCCAACTGGTGTGAGGTGGTATCTCACTGTGGTTTTGATTTGTGATGTTGACTGATGTTGAGCATCTTTTCACGTGTCTTTTAGGCATCCGGATATCTTCTTTGGGAAAATGTCTATTCATTTCTTAACTGTGTTTTTTGGGTTTAGGGCGTTGAGTTTAATAAGTTCTTTATAGATTTTGGATACTAACCCTTTATCAGGTATGTAATTGCAAATATCTTCTCCCATTCCATAGGCTGCCTTTTAGTTTTGTTGATTGTTTCCTTCACTGTGCAGAAGCTTTTTATCTTGATTAAGCCCCAGTAATTTGCTTTTGCTTTTGTTTCCCTTGCCCCTAGTGACATGTCTAATAAGAAATTACTACAGCTGAGATCAAAGAGGTTGCTGCCTGTGTTCTCTAGAATTTTGATGGTGTCCTGTCTCACATTTAGGTCTTTCATCCATTTTGAGTTTGTTTTTTTATATGGTGTAAGAAAATGGTCCAGTTTCATTCCTCTGCATGTCTCTGTCCAGTTTTCCCAACACCATTCATTGAAGAGACTGTCTTTTTTTCCATTGGATACTCTTTCCTGCTTTGTTAAGATTAGTTGCCCATATAGTTGTGGGTCCATTTCCAGGCTTTCTGTTCTGTTCCATTGATCTGTGTGTTTGTTTTTGTGCCAGTGCCATATTGTCTTGATGACTACAGCTTTGTAATATAGCTTGAAGTCTGGATTTGTGATGCTTCCCTTTTCTTTTTCAGTATTGCTTTGGTTATTTGGGGTCTTTTGTGGTTCCATACAAATTTAAAGATTGTTTGTTCTAGATCTGTGAAAAATGCTAGTGGCATTCTGATCGGGATTGCCTGTTACCAACATTCCAGTACTTCTTCTAGCTCAGCTTCCATATCACAGCATGCCTCTCCATACAGTTCACATCTAAACAGTACTTGTCACTGTTTTATTACTAGATATTGAGAAAGCTTGGGTTATTTTTTATTTTGGTCTGTTTTTTTAAAAAATGAATGAAACAACATCAACAAGAATTACCCCAAAATTGGGGCTTATGATAATTGTCCCTAAATTCTTTATGTATTTTTTTCTACTGTACAGTAAAAACCATTGTCACAAACTGTGTCAGTAAATTGAACTTCCTCCCAAAAGGTCAAAGAAGATGGAAGTTTATGTTGAAGTACGAGAACCATTCAGAGCTATTAAGGATTCGACGATACAATTGCAAGTGCTTCCTTCTAACAGCAGCCTTAAATTTCAGTTCCCTTGGCACTGACGAGCACACACGCAGATGGAGTGTTTGAGTAAATAAAGAACACGGAACGTTTTAGCTGCTCAATGTCAGGCCCTTACTCTAGCTATCTAAGGCATTAGAGACATTAAATGACAGGCACTGCAGTTTTCCATTATAAAATACTGAAATTGGATTGCTTTCCACTTTAAGTAAGAAGTTTGAGTCTTGATGCAATTGAAAAGTGCTTCCAATCCAAAAGCAATAACTTAGTAATTTTAATGGCACTATGCACTCTAAAATTTCTATAGACTTGATAACTTTCTTTTATAAAAACTAACCCTTATAGTTTCATTGTAAATAACTTTTTAAAAAAAGCATGCTTGATAAGAGCAGGAATTTACTCAGCAATTACTAAATAATTTAGTGTGTGATTCACAGAAGTATTTACTTAATGCCCTGTTTCTATGGGAAATGTGGTTGGAATTTCAAATGAAATGGTTTACAATTTGGTCTTTATCATTACCTGCAAGGCGTATTCATTTCTTTTCATGTGAACCATTCTAGACATGACAGGTTGTCTGAAAAACCTTAACATTCTACTTTTTTGTGAATTTCAGCTTTTCACATTTCCCACTGTAGATTTTTTTTTTTCTTTCTGGTTTTTCGATTTATACTTTTAACCTTCAGAACTAAGTGTTAGATGTTTTAAGTTCTGAATATGAACCAATAATGAATGAAAACTGAATGAGTAAGTGAATACATGAGTCTCTACTCATTAATATTATATCTTTGACTGATAAGAGTTGTGGTCTGTGTGGTTTTTTGATGGAATGAGCATATTATGGTAAAATAATAGTAATTAACTTTTATTGCTGAACCATATGATAAGATGATTGGGGTATATGTGTATGTACATGTGCAGCTGGGTTTTTTGGCCTACAAAAAGAAGAAAGAGATCCAGCCAAAACCCAAATCAGAACCTTTGGAAAGCTTCCTTACAATCTGATTTCAGCTAATGTCTACACACTTTAACACATTGTCTAATGCTTAGTGTAAAGACTGGCTGTCAGACTCCTACATGCTATTCTGGGCTCTGTTACTCACTACAAAGTATTTCATTCTTAGATCCCATGGGTCCTGCTGCAGATTTCAGGATTTGCGGCATTAGGAGGGAAAATGTTTTTTTTTTAATTAATATTAGCAAGGCAAGTGGAAAAAAAATTAATGGGACATAATGCAGTGATAGGAGAAACAGAATTCACGTTGGTATTGGTGAGTCAAAAACAGACAAATTGGAGGGAGTTCCTAGAAGAGCACCCATGATAACTGGAGGATGAGAAGGGCTGACTGATTTCTAAAAGAAGAAGAAACAGTATGTTCCATTATGCTTGAAGAGGGGCCAACAGTGAGGGGTGTGATAAGATCCAATTGGAATGTAAAGGCCAAGAGGAAGAGAGTGGTGCTGGCATGGCATAAGGAAGGATTATCCAGGAATAATGTAATAAAAGCAAGAAAATCCTCAGACAGGTTAAAGTCTAGCAATAGCTTCATGAGAATGATAGATTTTAGATTATACCATTTGACGAAAAGATCTAATCTGTTTTAAGTGTCTTCTAAAACTCTCTGGAAGGTTTAACCCAAAAAGCAGACATCCATGTTCATGTGACTATCATAGCTTCTGCATTAACTTGGGGAGCATATATTGCCATTACCCCTTTATTTTCCCAAACCTGCCCTATAGTAGGATATTGAATCATTCCTTGAGCCCCCGCCCCCCCACTAGATATCTTAGACCAGAGAGAGACCATCAAGCATGTGAACTGGCATCTGAGATCCCACCCACTGCCTTGGCTTTACCACTGTTGATGACTCCTTCCCCCCTGGTGGGGTAGACTCTCATCCAATGCTGCTGTATAGCAGTCAGGCCCCCACTCAGACCTCAGTGGAACTCCACACTGGGTTTCCAGGTGACATAATTCTTTCAGTTTATACTCCCTTACCCAGCCATGGTTCTCAGAACAAACCTATGGGCTAAAATGTCTAGCACTAAAAGAGCTAATAACATTAGCACCACATGTTGTGCCAAAATGTCTTCCTGTATTTGGATTCTCCCATTTCTGAAAGGTAATTACAGCTCAAGGGACTTAACCTGTTCTTCTCCATTTACTCAGAGATATCATGCTCTATCCAGACAGATCTTTCTAATTTGTAACCTATGAGAGCAGGGGTTGGGGTACTAGTTCCTTCTGTCCCAGAAGATTTTGTTTTTTTCCTTTATGCCCTCCATCCCATTCCCTGTAATCGCCTCTGCAGAGGCAGTTTCTTTTAAGTCATGCAACATTAGCAACAATAAAATAGGGTATATAAATGGTCTTAATAAAGCCAAAGAAAGCTAGTTTCTCTCAACTAAAGTGACAATGACCCACTCCCTGTGACCAATTAGACATTTCTTTTATAGACTCTAAGACTCAGAGAATTGTAGATATATAACAACTTTGCTGATCTTCTAGTTTAGGCTTTTCATTTTACAAATATGGAAGCAGGTCCAGAGAAAGTTAGGCAGTTTATCCAAAATCCACAAAACTGGTCAGTGCTAGAGCTGGATCAAAAGACTTAGATTCCAGGTATACTCCTTCTTCAACTGCACCTCACTTTCATTTCTCTTTTGACTTTCGTTCATTTCTTGTTTCATTAAAGACTTAATTAAGGATTTGACAGGATTTTTTTTGCCAGTATGTTGACAGGATTTTTTTCCAGTATGTTGTGCTTGTCTCTAATTTTATGAATGTCAACAACTGTGGGCTTGCTGGTGAATTCCCTCATTACTCCCCAATATATATACTTTTGAATAGAGTTCTGGCTCATGCTACAAAAAGAGGGAAATATAAGCCAAAGAAATACCTTGTTTTTATAGAAGGTCCCCTTTGGGAAGACTTACTGTTGTGACCTGAAAATGTTAATTTGAAGATATGGGGGAGGGACAGTAACATTATTATAGCCCCAGATGCACAGAATTATGGGAAAGAATGTTGACTTCTATGCAATGTAACGTACTTTTTAAATAATCATTTAATCTTGGGAAAATGGGGAAAAAAGAAAAAATATTTGTCTTCTTACTAGGTAAAAAAAGAATTCAGAATAGTGAAAGGGAATATAAGGGAAGGGAGAAGAAATGTGTTCGGAATATCAGAAAGGGACACAGAACATAAAGACTCCTAACTCTGGGAAACGAACTAGGGGTGGTGGAAGGGGAGGAGGGCGGGGGGTGGGGGTGAATGGGTGACGGGCACTGAAGGGGACACTTGACGGGATGAGCACTGGGTGTTATTCTGTATGTTGGTAAATTGAACACCAATAAAAATTAATTTATTAAAAAAAAGGAACAAAAAAAAAGAATTCAGTAGTAATTAGTCATAAAAACAGAAGCCATGCAAACTCAGTCTTGTTCCATGGCTTATGGTCATTGTAACTGAATTGTGACATTTAAAATGCTATTCTTATTGCATAAAAGATGATTCTAGATTATAAAGCTTACAGATACTTTATTTCATTGGAATACAAAGGACTAAAAGTTATTTTTTGCAGAAATATTTTGTAAATTACATCTTACAAATCATCATTTATAGTAGAGCAAACTTTATACTGTATGGTTAGCAAAGTGATAAATTATTGTTTGTAATGTGCTTGGTGTAACTATAACATAAAGACTAAATCCAGGATTTTTACTTCCAGCCAAGATGGAGAGACAGGTACTAGGTTTACTAAATTTACTTCCACCTGAAGCAACTATAAAAACAAATAAAATATATCAAAAAGCTTTTCAAGATATTGGACATGAGGCAACAAAGGACACTGATCCCTAAAAGAAGGAAAACAATCTGAGCCTAGCTTACTGTTTTGAGAATGTTTCCAGACAATGGCAGGGGAAAGAGAAACCAAAGAAGATCATGGCTGACTCCTGAGTGGAGGAGACAGAGCTAATAATCAAAAGGGACTGCGGTGGCCTTCACAAAGTAGGGTAGCAAAGAAGAGAGAGCTTCACAGAGAGAAAACTCCAGAGATCTGCAGAGGGTTTTCCTTAATTATTGTGCAAAGTACTTAATAGCACATGTGTGTGAGAAAAATACCAAAAATAGGGAAAGAACCACCTGAAACAATTAGAAGAAACAGTACTTGGAGCTCACAGAGGTTCAGGAATAATACTCATCCCTCTCAGCCAGACTAGAAAACCCATAATTCAAGGGGCATTGGGTAAAATACTCAGAAGAGTCTTGAATTAGTAGTGGAGAATAAGGAGTTCTAGATTAAATGCTGCTGTTCCCACCTAACATCTCAAAAGCTAAACCTGGAGGACTGAACTGTCTCCATATAACTCAGCAGAGTCCTAAGACAAAGCTTAAGAATATTAATAAGAACACACAAATATCAAGCATCCAACAAGGTAAAATTCGAAATGTCTGGCTCCAATAAAAAATTTCCAGGCATACACAGAAGCAGAGATATATGACTCCTAATGAAGAGAACTAGCAATCAAAACTAAACCAGAATTGACACAGATGTTAGAATTAACAGAGAGAGATAGTCATTATAACTATATTCCAAGTGTTCAAGAAGTTGGAGCAGTGATTGACTAAGTAGAGTCATGGGAGATGTAAAAAGGACCCAAATTAAACTTTTAGAGATGACAGCCCCAATTTCTGAGATGAAAATTACTGTAAAAGGCATTAATGGCAGATTAGATATTGCAGAAGAAAGGATTAGTGAACTTGAAGGCCTATCAATAGAAACTGTCCCAAATGAAACACACAGAGAAAAGAGACTACCAGAAAGAGAAATGTACAGAGCATTAATGAGCTACAGGACAATTTCAGATAGTCTACATTCAGGTAGTCGAGATAATAATGTCTGACTTGCATCCAAATTTGGTGAAAACTCTAACCACCCATTCGAAAAGTTCAAAAACCTTGAAAAAAACTACACCAAAGTACATCATAATCCAATTGCTCAAAACAAGTGATAAAGAATCTTAAAAGTAGCTAGAAGGAAAAAGGACATTACGTATAGAGGAACAGAGATAAGGATAAAGGCGGATTTTTCATTGGAAACCATGCAAATGAAAAGATAGTGCAATGACATTTTTTAAAGTACTGAACAGAAAAAAAAATGCCTACCTAGAATCTGTACCTCACCTCTGTATCTGCCTTCAAAAAGGAAGGCAACACACTTTTTAAGATAAATAAACACTGAAAGAATTCATCACCAACTATGATGGACTGAATGCTTATGTCCACCCCCAAAAGCCCTAACCCCACTGCAGTAGTATTTGGAGATGGGGCCTTTGGAAAGCAATTAGGTTTAGAGGAAGTCATGAGGATGGAGCCCCTAGGATAAGAAGACAAAGATTAAAGCTCTGCCTCTTCCCTATGCAAAGACATAGTGAGAAGGTAGCTATCCACAAGTCAAGAAGAGAGCCCTCACCAAAGAATCAAATCAGCTGGCACCTTGATCTTGGAATTCCCAGCCTAAAGAACTATGAGAAAGAAATACTGTTATTTAAGTTACCCAGTTTCTACTATTTTGCTATGACAGCCCAGGGTGACTAAGACACCAACATATCCACACTACCAGTCATATTAAAGGAAGTACTTCAGGCTAAAGAAAAGTGTGTGTGTGTGTGTGTGCACACCTTATTCTCTTGCTATTTAAATCTCTGTAAGAGATAATTGTTTAAACAAAAATAATAACAGTGTAGTGTGGGGTTTATAACATTTGCGGAAGTAAAATGCATCACCAAGAAAGGAGAAATGGAAGCATATTATTGTAAGGTTCTTACTCTATCTGAAGTGGTGTAATATTACTTGAAGATATATTGTGATAATTTAAAGAAGCATATTATAAACCCTAGGTGACTAATAAAATAACAAAACAACATGCCAATAAAGGGGATAAGCTTGAATTATAACAAATACTGTTAATACAAAAACAGAGAGTGAGGGGAAAGGGAACAAAGAACAAAGAGAACAAGTTTCAAAATGGTGTATCTGAACCCTGCCAAATCCGTAATAACATTAAATGCAAATGATGTAAGTACCAGAATTAAAAGTCAGAGATTATTAGATTGGATTTTTTCAGATTTGATTTTTTTTTTAAAGATTTGCGTATTTATTTTACAGAGAGAAAGTAGGTGTGGTGAGGAGGAGGAGAGGGGGAGAGAGTCTTAAACAGCAGAGCCCAATGCAGGGCTCAGTCTCATGATCTGAGCCAAAAGCAAGAGTCTGATGCTTAATTGACTGTGCCACTGAGGCACCCCTTGCTTGGATTTTTTTTTAAAACCAAGACTCAACTATATGCTGCCTACAAGAAATACACTTTAAATATAAAGACACAGATAGGTTAAAAGGATAAGTAGGGGAAAAGATATACTATGCTAACACTAATCAAAAAAAAAAGCTGAAGTGACTGTATTAATATCAGACAAATTAGATTTTGAAGCAAATAACATTTCCAGGAATTAAAAAGTCATGTTGTGATAGAATAAATATTGCAAGAGAAAATAAAAATTCTAACCATGTATGTATCTAATAACAGGATTTCAAACTGCATGGAGCAAAAACTGGTAGATAAATGTACAATTATAATTAGAAATTTCAGCGACTCTTCTCAATACCTTAATAGAACCCATGAACAGAAAATTAGTAAAGAAATAGAAGATTTGAACAACATTTATTATACAATTTGACTTAATTGACATTTACAGAACACTCCAGCCAACAACAGAACACACATTCCTTTCAAGTATCTTGGAATATTTACCAAGATAGACCATATTCTGGGATATAAGACAAGTCTCCAAAAACTAAAAGGATTAAAGTCATTCAAAATTTGTTCTCTGACCACAATGGAATTAAATCAGAAAACAATAACTGAAAGATATCTGGAAACTCCTTCAAATGTTTGGAAACTAACATTTCCAAATGATTTATACATTAAGGAAGAAAGCAAAAAGGAAATTAGAAAGCATTTTAAAATTAGTGAAAATAAAAGTTCATTTCAAAATTTCTGAGATGCTGATAAAGCAGTACTTAGAGTGAAATGTAGAGCATTAAAACTTTTCTTAGAAAGGATGAAAGATCTCAGATCAATGAACTCAACTTTCACCTTTGGAAACTGAGAAAAGAGCAAATTAATGGTCAATTAATCTTTGACAAAGGAGGCAAAAATATGCAATGGGAAAAAACAATTTCATTCAAATGGTGTTGGGAAAACTGAAAGGCTACATGCAAAAGAATAAAACTGGACTACTTTCTTACACAACACACAAAAATAAACTCAAAATGGATTAAGGACCTAAATGTGAGACCCAAAACTGTTAAAAATCCTAGAAGAGAGCACAGGCAGTAATTTCTCTGACATCTGCCTTAGCAACATTTTTCTAGATATGTGTCCTGAGGCAAGGGAAACAAAAGCAAAAATAAACTATTGAGATTACATAAAAATAAAAACCTTCTGCACAGCAAAGGAAACAGTCAACAAAACTAAAAGACAACCTACTGAATGGGAGAAGATATTTCCAAATGACATATCTGGTAAAGGTTTAGTATCCAAAATATATAAAGAACTTATAAAGTTCAACCCAAAAACCAATCTGATTTAAAAATGGGCCAAAGACATGAACAGACATTTTTCCAAAGACATCCAGATGGCCAATAGACATGAATAGATGCTCAATATCACCAATCATCAGGGAAATGCAAATTAAAACTACAATATGATGTCACATCACACCTGTCAGAACAGCTAAAATCAAAACCACAAGAAACAGCAAATGTTGGCAAGGATGTGGAGAAAAAGGACTCCTCTTGCACTGCTGGTGGAAAGGTAAACTGGGTGCAGTCATTGTGGAAAACATTATGGAGGTTCCTCAAAAATTTAAGAATAGAACTATCATATAATCCAATAATCCCACTACTGGATATTTACCCAAAGAATACGAAAACACTAATTCAAAAGGATATATGTACCCCTGTGTTTATTGCAGCACTATTTACAGTAGCCAAATTATGGAAGCACCCAAATGTCTGTCGAGAGATGAATAGATAAAGATGTGGGGTGGGGGGGGGTGGGAATGAAATATTACTCAGCCATAAAAAAGAAAAATCTTGCTATCTGCAATAACATGGGTGGAATCTGAGAGTTTAATGCTAAGTGACATAAGTCAGAGAAAGAAATGCCATATGATTTCACTTATATGTGTAATTTAAGAAACAAAACAAAAGAATAAAAAAGATAAACCAAAAAAAAAAATGCCTAACTATAGAGAACAAGCTGATGGTTACCAAAGAGAAAGTAGGGGGTGGGGTTGGGGATAATGGATGAAATAGGTGAGGGGGATTAAGAGTACACATCATAATGAGCACTGAGTATACATTATATAGAATTGTTGAATAATTATATTTTACACTTGAAACTAATAAAATACTGCATGTTAACTATACTGGAGTTAAAATTTAAAAAATAATAAAAGGCAAGAAAAAAGAACAAATTAAAACCTAAAGTAAGCAGAAGAAAGGATACAAGAGCAGAAATCAATGTAATAAAAAAGAGAACATTAAGAAGAATCAATTTAACAAAAAGCTAGTTCCTTGGGAATGGTGATAAAATTAATAAACCCCTAGCCAAACTGATCAGAAAAAAAAAAAAAGATGACACAAATTCCCCATATCAGGAAAGTGAGCTTCAATACAGATTCTACTGATATTAAAAGAAAATTAAGGAAATATTATGTACAACTTGGTGCCAATGAATTTGAGAATTTTTTTAAAAAATTGAATTTGTAGTTAAAACTCCAGGCCAAGGAGACTTCACAGATAAATTCTACCAAATATTTAAGGAAGAAATTATATCAATTCTACAAAATTTCTTCTAGAAAACTGAAGAGGAAGAACTATTTTCCAACTTATTTTGTGAGACCAGCATTACCCTGATTAAAAAAATATATATATGAAAAGAAAACTACAGACTGATATCCCACATGGGCATAGATGGAAAAATTCTTAGCAAAATGGTAAAAAATTGAATCCAACATTGTGTAACAAGACAAATACATTATGGTCAAATGGAGCTTATTTTAGAGATGCATGATTGATTTAACATTCAAAAATCAATCATTATTCATATTAACATATTTAAAAAGGAAAACTATGTGATTATCAATACATGCAGAAACACACTTAACAAAAACTCCAGAATCCATTCCTGATTTTTTTTTAAATTCCTAGCAAATAGGAATAGAAAAAAATTTCCTCAACTCAATAGGGGCTTCTATGAAGCACATAGACCCACCATCATAAATAACAGAGAAAGGATAAAGTGTTCCTCTAAAATCAGAAACAAGGTAAGGATGTTTACTCTTACCACTTACATTCAACATTGCACTAGAGGTTCTAGCCAATGTAGTAAGGCAAGAAAAAAAAACATTGAAATCATACAGATTGGAAAGAAAATAAAATGTCTTCATTCACAGACAACATACATGTTTTATTCTTTGTAGAAAATCTATGTTACGTACCAAAAAAGAAAAGGCTGTGAGAACTAATAACCAAGTTAGGCAAAATTGCAGGATACAAGATCAATAAACAAAAATAATTTATATTACTGTATACTAGTAATGGTGAAAAACAAGAATTTAAATTGAAAATCAAAATCGGGATACCTGGGTGGCTCGGCGGTTAAAACATCTGCCTTCAGCTCAGGGCGTGATCCTGGAGTCCCGGGATCAAATCCCACATCAGACTCCCTGCATGGAGCCTGCTTCTCCCTCTGCCTGTGTCTCTGCCTCTCTCTCTCTCTCTCTCTCTCTCTCTCTCTCTCTCTCTCTCTCTCATACACAGATAGATAAATAAAATCTTTTAAAAAATCATTAAGAATATTTCCATCTAGGTATAAATCTGAAGACAAGATGTGACTTTGGTTTAGGCAAAGATTTTTTAGATATACTACCAAAAGCATAATCCATAAAAGAAAAAAATTCTCGGGGATCTCTGGGTGGCGCAGCGGTTTGGCGCCTGCCTTTGGCCCCAGGGCGTGATCCTGGAGACCCGGGATCGAGTCCCACGTCGGGCTCCCGGTGCATGGAGCCTGCTTCTCCCTCTGCCTGTGTCTCTGCCTCTCTCTGTCTCTCTCTCTGTATGACTATCATAAATAAATAAAAAAAAATTAAAAAAAAAAGAAAAGAAAAAAATTCTCAACTGGTCTTCAGAAGATTTTCCGCTCCTTGAAAAACACTGTTAAGAGAATGAAAAGGCAAGCTACAGACTTGGAGAAAATACTTGCAAATCACATATTGAGAAAGGACTTTTATTTAGAGTATATAAAGAATGCTCAAAACTCAATAATCAGGAAACAACAGAGAACGTAAATAGATGGCAAATAAGTACACGAAAGATGCTCAGCTTCTGCAGTCATTAGAGAAAAACATATTAAAACCACAAAGAGATAACACGGTATATTTATTAGAATGGCCAAAAGTAGAAAGACTGAGTATAACAAGTGGTGGCAAGAATGTGAAAGAACTGGAACTCTCATACACTGCTTTTGAAATGTGAAATGCTACAACCGCTGTAGAAAACAGGGATAGTCTCTCAGAAAGTTAGACTTACACATGCCAAATGATCCATCCATTCTACCTCTAGGGATTTACACAAGAGAAATGAAAGCGTTTGTTCATACAGATATTTATACACTAATTGATAGCTTTATTTGTAATAGCCCAAAACTGGAAACACCCAAATATCTGCCAGTAGATGAATGGATAAAAAATTGTGCTGTATCCATACAATGGAACAGTACTCAGCAATAAAGGAACAACTGTTTGATGCACACAAAAACATGCATGAATTGCAAAATAACTATCCTGAGTAAAAGAAGCCAGACGTAAAAGAATACAATCTGTATGATTCCATTTACATAAAATATAAAAACTGCGAACTAATATATACTGTTAAGAAGCAGACGTGTGTTTTCAGGGGGTGGGGCTCAGAGAGGTGCAAGGGAAATACTACTAAGGGACATAGATATTTTGACGGTGAAGGATATGTTCCCTGTCTTGATAGTGATGATGGTTTCACAGTTGCATACATACGCCAAAACCACCTATCAAACCACCCACTGTAAATACATACAATTTATTGCGTGTTAAATAAGAATGAAGCAAAAGAAAAGTAAAACTTTATTGGAATTCATACTAGTAGTAGACATTACTGAAAAACTGTTATGTAAATTAATTACAGATACTACTTTTGAAGTATCTACTTATAAGAACTCTTTTGTAAAAGTAATCTTCACTGTGGGTATATATTTTTTTATGACTCTTCATGTGATATATTTTGTTTCCTTAAAGAGGATATATATCAAGTCTGCTGGGATAATGGATAATGGATAAAAGTCCACTTCTTTTCAAGAGCTTTTTGTGAGCAACAAGAGCATTATGTTGGTTGTGCTTTGTCTTTAAGTGGAGGGCAATTGCCATAGCTCTCTATATCTACACTTTAGTACACATACAGTTTATTTCACGTGTTCAGTTATGTATTGTGATTAGATATTTATTCATTCAGTTTGGCATCTTAGCCATATGTCAACCTAGGAGCTTATGTGTACTTCATCAAGAGAGCATTACAAATACTTCAAAATTATTCATTTCCCCTTAACACAAAGCTCAAACAGTACTTGAATTGGGACCATATATATGTGGAAGTTCCTTTTCAGTCAGCTAACAAAATCAAAACTACCAAGTTTTAGAGTACGTATGTGTTTTAAATGTTTTGGGGGTTTTAAGAAGAGACCCAGGTTGTTTCCATGGGGTAAAAGGACATAGTAAGTGGAAAGGATTGAAAACTAGCCATTGAACATGACTTCCCAGATGCGTTTTCTGAGCTCATTGTGCTGAGCCTGAATATGCTAATGGACAATTCTCCTTTTCACCTGGCTCATGGCAATGGGACACAGGAACTGTGACATTCTTCTCACTTCCTGCATCTGACCCAGCCTTTCTTTCTTTCAGGGTGTGAACGGCATGTCTGTGGATGAGAAGCCTGACTCCCCCATGTATGTGTATGAGTCCACAGTCCACTGCACCAACATCCTCCTGGGCCTCAATGACCAGCGGAAAAAGGATATTCTCTGTGACGTGACTCTGATCGTGGAAAGGAAGGAGTTCCGGGCCCACCGGGCTGTGCTGGCCGCATGCAGTGAATATTTCTGGCAGGCGCTGGTTGGACAGACGAAAAATGACTTGGTGGTCAGCTTGCCTGAGGAGGTACAGTACTTTGGTTTGTTTGTGTGGTTGCTCATGGAGGTTTATTAACTTGTAGACAGTCGGCTAAGTAGGAGCTAAAAGGTGGATCCTGGGCCACATTCCTGCCCAGGGACTGATGTCCATATCACCAACACTGTTAGGTTCATGGCATAGCCAGTTTCTGTTTGATGCACTTAAAGTCTCGGAGGCATGAATCTTGAGCAGAGCATCTTTCTGTAAGGGAACTGAACCTCACCTGTGGCTCACGGCCACTTGTAGTTTCTAGTTCACTTACTCTTCAGGTTTTGAGTAGTACAGCCAAAGTTTGTTATAGTCCTAGATGTGGGATCTGAGTCACTGAGACCGTGGCTATGATTTTTCTCTTTCAAATGGTTGAAAGAACACTTGATTTCCCTTGAGAGTAAAAGAATGAGAGTATTCACAGCACCTTCCTTGCCTGGGGGAAAAGTAAAAGCAATCAGTAATTTTCACAGTTAATATAGTAGGATTCTAAGAAGTGCAAACTTGTTTTTCTCACCATTGTTGAAAATACCCTGCTCATGTTTCTTAATTACTTAAGTGAGTACAGTTATATCTGTACTTTAGGGACACTGGTAGCTGGACCTGTTCTCTTGAGAGTCAGTATTCATTCAGTTGGATGGCCTAAGCTGCAAGAACTTAAAAGATGGGCTTTAAATGACAAAACATTAAAATGGTCACCCTTTGAACTATGTATACAGTTCCTCTATTTCCATCATCTTAGCTCCCTTTCATATACATGGGACCAAGGGTAACACTGAGCAGCCTTACACTTTGTGTTCAGGTCCAGAATCTTTCACTGTGCATCTATATAGTGTATAGATACTAGTATGTCCAGGCTGTGCACTGCACAATTCCCAGAGGGACAACTCAAATCCATAGTCTATGCGGATGGAGCCCTAGAGTTGTGCAGTGACCCAGAGCAACTGCACAACTTTTCATAGCAACTCTGAAAGAAACCAAAGACCCCATGACCCTGAGTAAGGTACTAATGAATACAAGTAGCATTAAATCCCAGGGGTCACAAACCCAAATGCCTCCAGAGGCCTGGCAAATAATATAAATAAATAAAGCAGGCTGTGTATAAGATACTAGGAACGGTGGGGTAAGCACCTGCTCCACAGAAAGGCATCCAAATCCAACATAAAAAACAAATATGCAAACAAGACACAGGGGTCAGAAAGGTTCACCAGATCCAGTCCCTTATTAAATGGCATCTGCTGTTAACCCTGCAGAGCAAGAGAGTGGCCAGCTTAGTGAAGACTGCATAAGCAATCAATGTTTTCTCATTAATATTCTCTTTTATGTACCCACATAAAGGGCTCCAGTACCACTCCTCACATCCCTAGGAATTAGATTACTAGAAAGATCCCAATTCCAGAGGCAAAAGGACAAATTGGTTGTAGATAATGTAATTGGGGCTGGTGTAGGGAGGGAAACTTATGTAACAAGTACTATCAAAAGGCCAAGGAGGGATCCCTGGGTGGCGCAGTGGTTTGGCGCCTGCCTTTGGCCCAGGGCGCGATCCTGGAGACCCGGGATCGAATCCCACGTCAGGCTCCCGGTGCATGGAGCCTGCTTCTCCCTCTGCCTGTGTCTCTGCCTCTCTCTCTGTGTGACTATCATTTAAAAAAAAAAAAAAAAAGGCCAAGGAATGGCAGCTATGATGTGATTCTGAGCTGGATTTTCCTCATCTACATCAGTGGGTGAATATTTAACCCATCGTTAGATGAGATGATAAACATAGAGGTTCTCAGCATGGTCTCTATCCCATAGTAGGCATTCATCAAAGATAAGACCCTTTCTTCTCTGGATGGGCAGCAAGAATAACTTTGTAATTTAGTCCAACTCTGGAATTCCCTAGAAATATTTGGAAAACTTCCAATCATCCAGAATGGTTTTGGGGAGAGGCTGGATTTTATAGTTTATTTATTATCTATATCTGTTTGAGAGCTATTTCATTTATAAGTTTTTTACCAATTTTCAAAAAAGGTTATATTAAAATGTATTTACAAGTGAAAATCATATGTAATTTAGTCTCTCTTCAGTGACTTCTGGCCCCATCTCAAAACTTTGTGGACTATGTGCCCTGGCCTGCCCCTAGTTAGCTTTGGGATCCTGATTTAGTCATTTTACCCACCCCCAATCTAAGCCCCAGTTTCTACCCCTAGAAACACCTAAAACTCTGAAATCCTTGAATTATTTATCATAATACAATACCAAGGCAGTAAAATTTAAAGAAAACCAGGATATAAATGCATATGGCATAACTGAAAGTTTCTTTAGATCAAATCCCTGAAAATCACTTATTTCCTTGACATTAGGGACTCTATTTTTTTTTTTTTTTTAAGATTTACTTACTTATTTGAGAGAGAGAAAAAGTGTGGATAAAGGGGCAGAGGGAAAGAATCTCAAGCAGACTCCCTGCTGAGCCCAGAGCCCAACCCAGGGGCTTGATTTCAAGATGCTGAAATCATGACCTGAGCTGAAATCAAGAGTCTGATGCTCAACTGACTGAGCCACCCAGGCGCCCCGGCATTAGGAACTCTTTAAAGGAAGAGGCACATTGTATAGACATCACACAAAAATCTGCTATTTGGCCTTTTTGATTGTGTTCCAACTAAGTGGGAATTTGCTAAGTGTTGATTTTCTTTCTTCCTAGTCATGTAAAATGATTGCTGTTTCTTCATTATCTACATTTCCAAACCATTAAAACCTGAAACCTTCAGATACAATTAGATATTTTTCCTTCCTATAAAACATGAACTCATATTGTTAGTAACCCAGCTTGTAGGTATCTTGCTGATGTGGCATGCAAGCCAGCCACAGTGGTACTTTCCTTTGTGGTCTGTAATTGTTTCTGAGGCCTCCTTCCAAGACCCCACTCCCTCTGCTCAGAGCACCCTCCTGTGGCCCCAAGTGCTAAGCATTGTTTTCGTCTCCTTGTGTGTGCACTGAAATGTCCTTGCAGGCTCTACAGTCATTGTCCCCACTTAGCTCAGTGAATGACTTTAGAATTTGAATTAAGTCATGAATAAGCAAACATCCCAAACATTACCTTGGAAAGTAGCTGCTTAAAACTAATCGGCATTTGGTTTATATGATGTAAGAAAAAAAAAAACATTCGATTAGCTCCTTAGAAATTTTTGAACCTCATCATTATCCTGTCACCAAGTTCAAATTAACTTCTGGTTTGTCCCAGCCTTGTTCACACTTGGCCCACCTCTACACTTCTAGCTAGCCAGCCTCTGTGCTCCTCAGGGGACCCTCATGGCTGAGTCCAAAAGCTCTTTCTTGGACTGTGAAACTTCCAGATACATACTGGTGCCGCTCCCACTCCCTAAGTTGATCAGTTTAGGCCAAACCCAGCTCTGGTATCTAGTTATCCAATTGTGCAGTTCTACCCCAAAATCCTGACTTCTATGGGCAATGCTATAACTGGCAAATTAGAGCCACTACAGTGCCCACTGTAACCTCTAAACTAAAAGGGAAAGACACAAATATAGAGGCCTCCTTCTGGAAGTCAAGGAGTAATTGAAATGTCTTGCTCTTTTTTTTTTTCTTTTCTAGTTTTTTTTTTTTTCTAAAATAGAATGACAGTCCCTAGAGTTTATATAACTTGAGTGTTGGCTCCCTATTGAAAAACACACCCAAGAATGTGTATCAGCAAAAAGCAAGACATAAGGCATTGTAACTTAGTACTTTAGTTAAATAATAAAACAGATCATTTAATGTATAATTAGTAAGTGTATTTTGTGCTAAGAGATGAAGAGAAAGTGTTCGATGTGCCAAGCATTGCAAGGCCGTTACTCCACTGCTCATTAGTATTAAAGTTGGCTCAACAAACACCTCCTTAGCTGTAGTCATGGAGACCATTGTGGGCTAGATGCCAACCATGCTGGAAGTGGCATCACAATCATGAAGTTCAGTTCAGTCTTACGGTGTGTTGAGTACAGAGGGCAGGAATGGGGTGTGCTTCCTTAGAAGTTATGGAGCCCACAGTGGGTTTGCCTATTAGCCCCATCCTTATGGGGCTGCTTGGCTCCCTCCCAGAATGCCAGAGGAAGAGCAGCTGTTAAGAGGTTATTGCCAAGGTCTATTATCAAAAAGTCAAAAGATAACAAGTATTGGCGAGGATGTGGAGAAAGGGGAACCCTTATGCACTGTTGGTAGGAATGTAAATCAGTACAGCCACTCTGGAAAATAGGATGGAGGTTCCTCAAACAATTAAAAATAGAACTGCCAGGTGATCCAGCAGTACCACTTTTTGGATATATATCTGAAAGAAATATCATCACCATCTCGAAGAGGTACCTGCACTCCTGTGTTCATTGCAGCATTATTCACACTAGGCAAGGTGTGAAAACAACTTGTCTATTGACAGATAACTAGATAAAGAAAAGATGCTGTGTGTGTGAATATTATTCAGTCTTAAAAAGGAAAAAAATCCTGCTGTTGGCGGCAACATGAGTAAACCTGGAGGACATTATGCTAAGTGCAAGCCAGACATAGAAAGACAAATACTGCAGGATCTCACTCTGTGTGGCATCTAAAAAAAAGCCAAATGATAGTAACAGAGAGTAAATGGTGGTTATTAGAAGCTTCGGGGAGGGTGTGGGCCAAAAGTGGAAATAGGTACAAAGGTACCTATTCAAAAGGTACAAATTTCCAGTTCTAAGATGAGTAAGTTCTGGAAACCTAAGGTACAGCATAGACACTGTAGTTAATAATAATATATAATTGTATTTCCTAAAAGAATAGATCTCAGTTGTTCTCACCCCAAACACACACACACAAATGCACACACACACAAATGAGAACCATGGGAGGTGTTAGATATGTAAGTTAGTTTGATTGTGGTGATCATTTCATAGTGTTTATATATCCATATCAAAACATCACATTGTAAACCTTAATTATATATAATTTTTATTTGTGAAAATTAAATAAATATTTTAAAAACAAGGGAGGAAGGGACACCTGGGTGGCTCAGAGGTTAAGCGTCTGCCTTCGGCCCAGGGCATGATCCTGGAGACCCAGGATCGAGTCCCACGTCAGGCTCCCTGCATGGAGCCTGCTTCTCCCTCTGCCTGTGTCTCTGCTTCTCTCTCTCTCTCTCTCTCTCTCTCTCTCTCTCTCTCTCTCTCTCCCTCATGAATAAATAAATAAAATCTTTAAAAAAATAAAAACAACGGAGGAAAAAATAAGATTATTGCCACAGCTCTACCACCTTTCTTTGGGTTTACTAACCATGGTCTTTCACCTTCTAGAGAAGGAGAAAGTTTCATGCAGAAAAGAGCTTATTGGGTAGGGGTAAGTATGCCCCTTCAGGTGGACCATATGCTCTCTTAGGTATAAATATATTTCAAGCTTTGGCTCACTTTCTATCTCTGTCTTATGCTTTCTCTCTATTTCACTTCTCTCTCTCAACATTTTAGGGCAGATCTCATTTTTTTTCAGTGCTAAACAAAAAGGAAAACTGACCCAGAAGGATTCTGAAGCAAAGGCATTTGTTGTTAAGACTTAACCACAGGGTACAATAAGGAATGTTCTTGTAGTAGTACTGCCAAGCACAGAGACCGATGAGGAAATTATGGAATCTCCTTGACTGAAGGTTTTTAGAGGAGATGAAAACTGCTAATGTCTCTGGGATGGCTTAGGTCCAGTCTTTTAAAGAAGCAATAAGATAGTCACGATTATCTTTGGACAGTAGTTTTGGTGTGCAATACTACAGAAAGTACTTAACCCTGGCGCCCAGCTTGCCAACAGTGTTCTTAGCCTGAGTGTAACTTTGGGGGAGGTGAGAATTGATGGGAAACAGTAATTGAGTTATTTGGGGAGTGCATGACCAAGATAAAAAGAATGAAACACCCACCCCAGAGCACAGAGCCAGCCCTCTGGCCTCACCCCGTTCACCACCTAGACAAAACTGACGAAGAGTAATAGGCAAAATTGTAGATTTAAGGAGCAGTAGCCTCATTCCCATCATGAGTTGCTGGGAAAACCAGTCTGAACCTTGGCACTTATTTCATATAAGATCTTAACCAAGCCAGTCAGCCTCTTTGGGCTTCTGTTTCCTCACCCATTTATTTTCTTTTTTTTAAAGATTTTATTTATTTATTCATGAGAGACACACACAGAAAGGCAGAGACATAGGCAGAGGGAGAAGCAGGCTCCCTGCAGGGAGCCCCGATACGGGACTCAATCCCGGGACCCCAGAATCACCACCTGAGCCAAAGGCAGACGCCCAACCGCTGAGCCACTCAGGAGTCCCCTCACTCATTTTTCATTCATTCAACAAATACAAATTTCTTTCATTCAACAAATCAAGGCCCTACTATTTGCCAGGGTGCACTGCTCTAGCTATTGGATGAACTTAGGGAACAACTGAGTTTATATTCCACTGGGGGAGAGGAAGGAGAGACAATATAAATACAATATGTACTTAGATGCGATTGAGAATAAAACAGAAAGGGGTTGAGGAATGTCAGGGCTCTGCAATTTTATTTTTTTAATTAATAAATCTAATTTATTTATTCATGAGAGACACAGAGAGAGAGAGGCAGAGACACAGGCAGAGGGAGGAGCAGGCACCATGCAGGGAGCCCGATGTGGGACTCGATCCCAGAACTCCAGGATCACGCCCTGGGCTGAAGGCAGGTGCTAAACCGCTGGGCCACCCAGGGATCCCTGCAGTTTTAAATACAGTGGTCAACAATGATATTGTAATAGTGTGTGGTGACAGATGGCAGCTACACTTGTAAACATAGACTAATGTATAAACTTCTTGACTATGTTGTACACCTGAAACTAATGTATCATTTTGTGTCAACTATACTCAATAAGGAGATAAGTAGATAGATGCATAGAAAGAAAGGATGGTTAAAAAGGACCTTTTTAAGGGGATAACTTTGAATGAGACTTGAAGGAGATGAGGGAGCCAGACATGCTGACATCTGGGTGGCCTAGGCAGAAGGAATAACAAGGAAAGCCTCTGAGGCTAAAATGGCCTTGTCATAATGGACACACAGTAACAGAATGAGCAAATGGTAGGATAGGAGGGGAGGCATGTCAGGTAACAGGGCCAGTCTGTGCACCTTTTAGATACATTACTTTTTCTTGGAATGAGCTGAGAGGCCTTCTGGAAAGTTTCACAGATCATTTTGATTGGTATAGGAAAGTAGATTGAAAGAGGCACACCTGGGTGGCTCATTTGGCTGAGCATCTGCCTTCAGCTCAGATCATGATACCAGGGTCCTAGGATCGAGCCTGCGTTGGGCTCCCTGCTCAGCAGGGAGCTTGCTTCTCCCTCTCCCTCTGCCTGCCACTCCCCCTATTTGTTTCCTTTCTCTCCTCTCCTTCCTTCTTTCTCTCTCTCTTTCTCTCTCTGTCTCTCTCTCTTTCTCTCTGTCAGATGAATAAAATCTCTTTTAAAAAGAATGAAAAGGGCAGCCCGGGTGGCTCAGTGGTTTAGCACTGCCTTTAGCCCAGCCCAGGGCCTGATCCTGGAGACCTGGGATCAAGTCCCATGTCGGGCTCCCTGCATGGAGCCTGCTTCTCTCTCTCTCTCTCTCTCTCTCTCTCTCTCTCTCTCATAAATAAATAAATAAATAAATAAATAAATAATAATAAATAATCTATAAAATAAAAAGAAATAAAAAATAGATTGAAAGAGAGGGCAAAGGCAAAAGCAAGGGAAACACTGAAGATGCTAAGGCAGCAACCCAGGCATGATAGAATGGCCTAGATCAGAGTGATAGCAGTAGAGTGATGATCAGTGTCAGATTCTGGTGACATTTTTAAATGGAGCTTACAAGATTTCCTTATATAATGGATATAGGATGGAAGAAGAGAAAGAGAGCAATTAAAGAGAATTCCAAGGTTTAGGGTCTGAGCTATTGGAAGAATGGGGTTGCCATTAACTGGGATTGGTGAAGATGGGGAGAAGTAGGTTTTAAGTGGTAAGAAGGAGATTAGGAGTTCTGTTTCATACACATTAAGTCTGAGACGCGTGTTAAAGTAGAGATATCTAGTACACAGTAGGATATGCATGGTTGGAATTCATGAGACAAGTTCAGCCTGGAGATAGAAGTTTTAATACCACAGTATTGGGGATATTAAAAGCCATGAGACAAAATACCATCACCAAGAGAGTAAGTGTAGATAGAAAGAGGAAAAAAGAGGCCCTAGGTTCGGATCTTGGGGCTTTTTAGAATTAAGAAGTCAGAGAGATAAAGAGGAGTCAGTCGGTCTTCTTGAGACCAAGAAGAAAAAGCCATTGAGATAGAGGGAAAAGCAGGAATATATAGTGTACTGGAAGCCAGGTAAAGAAAGCATTTCAAAGAAGACAGAGTAATCCACTGTGTCAAATGATGCCAATAGACCGCTAAGATGAAGTTTGGAAGCCATTTGTGATTTCATTGAGCACTTTTAGGGGAGCAGTGGGATCAAAAACCAATGTGACTATGTTCTAAAGAGAATGAAAAGAAAACGTGAAAACGCTAAAGTAGTCTACATTTTTTAGGCTAGATTTCTAATTAAAGGAAGCAGAAAAATGGGCCAGCAGCTGGAGGGAAATGGTGTTAAAAGTTTAATTTGCTTTTTTTAAGTGGGAAGAAATTCCAGCATGTTTGCTCTCTGTGGTAAAGAGGATCAGTATCCACCCACATCCAGTTTTCCTCTCTTCTCTGGACACACAGGAAGACCAAATTTACAGTCAAGCATGCTATGTAACTAGCTATAGCCAAAGAAATATGAGTGGAAGTTGTGGGTCACTTCTGGCCTGAAACAGTTAAAAGTAGGGATGAGTTCTTCATGTTTATTCCCATTTAACTGGTGTCAAAGAACTCCAAGTATTCTGAGATGTTGGAACTGTAGCCCAGCTCCCTGAGTCACTGCTGGAGAAGAGCCATGGGAGTCAAATCAGACTCTGACATGAATGGGAAATAAACCTTTATGTTAAGCCATTAAGAGTTGGTGTTTGTTTCCTCAGCACAGCCTAGCCCATCCTAAGACTTGGGCTGATGGGAATGTTGCCAAAGAGAGAGAAAACTTGATAATACAGGAGACAGAAGACCAATTGCTAAACAAATGCTCTTAGGTACTTGAAAGAGGATGGGATCTACTGAGCAAGTGGGCAGACTCGACTTAACACATCCTTATATGAAAATGATGTCTGAGGTCTGACCCTGTACCGTAAGTTCATAGCCCTTGAACTTTGTAGGTTCCTACCACAGAGAGAGAATAAATCCTACTGGTCAGAAAGAGAGGAGAGATGTTTGGATTAGGGAAAGGCCACAGAGATGGGAAGCAAACCAGTCAGGAAAGGAAAGAACCATAGGATTTCACAAGAGGAGCGAGCTTCCTTCTCCTACTCATCTTTGTGAATTCTTCCTGCCTTCAGAAATGGTCTTACAGGGGGCAGCTGAGTGGCTCAGTCAATTGAGCATCTGCCTTTGGCTCAGGTCATGATCCCAGGGGCCTGGGATGGAGCCCGACATCAGAGTCGCTGCTCAGCAGGAAGCCTGCTTCTCCCTCTGCCTCTCCCCCTGCCGTGTGCTCTCTTTCTCTATCTCTCTTTCTCTCTCAAACAAATGAATAAAATACTAAAAAAAAAAAAATGGTCTTACAAGAGTTTGCAGGAGATGACAGTTAAAGAGCTGTAGTAGAACCACTGGGCTGTTTGATAACCTGGAATACAAGCGAGTCATAGAAGATTTAGATTATTGCTCTCTCACCATTTCCAAAGATTTTAGGATTTTGAAAAATGTATTTGCATTTAATGACCTCAATATCAGTGTGAATTTGTAGGGAGTAGCAATACTGGTTACTGGCTTGACTTGCAGGGCTGCCATTCGGATTAATGAAATGTGATCTGTTAGACTTCTTGGAAGGATGGTGCTATATAAACAGGAGGTGTTATTATTCCCATAAAAGGAAAGCATAGTCTTCTCTGATGAAATGGCTCTTACCTCAGAATCCTCATTAAAAGCTGTGGTGCAATTTTCCAGGTTGCATTAGTGAGACTTGGCAGCAGATGAAAAAAAAGCAAATAAATAATAAGTCAAAATATTCCAGGTAACTACTTGCTGGCAAGTAAGAAGTTTTCAAGTCCTAGAATCATGCTGATAATTTTGAAATGCCTAAAGGCAGAACTTATTTATAGTAACATAAAGGTGACTTCCAGCCCTGAAATCTGGGCCTCAGTCTCAAATGGGGGTGTAATAAAGCAAAGCCAAGAAAAGAAGAGCTAATACTATTGTGATTCCACCTCCAAAGGCTGCTCAATGGTGCTGATACAGAGGGAGGGAAATCTGGTGTGAAAATAGCCACAGCAATAGCTAATTTTAAAACTGAAATGCATAAGCTGTTTCCAAACCTCTTACATTTTTTTAAATCCTGAGGCCAGTAAGTCCTATTTAAAGAAACTTAGCAGAAATGCGCTATTTTGGCATAGTAGAAGGAGTTGAGTTGACAAAAACTAAGACATATCTAAAAATTATTTTTAAGTGACCTGATTTCAAAGCCAGTTTAAGGATTCTTTTCACTATGTCTATTTATCCCTAGATCATATGAGATGACCTCAGTAGTTAACATTTTTAAATGGATTTAAACAAAGCCTTTGACAGCAAAGTTGTTTGCATTACATTTTATAAAATTAGTTACTGCCTCATCTGTTCATTTTAAACCTCTTCCGTATAAAGAAATTAAATGTCCCTTACATTTCTTCCTTTCTCCTATTATGGAGTCTCTTAGCTATTTCAATTAAAATTAATAATAGCTTTAAAGACAAAGTTCAGAGCTGTAAAGTTCGTCACTTGGTTAGTAATCATAACTATTATTTTGTCATATTTAATCATAGAACCTGGGCCTTTAACAGGGTACTTAATTAAACTTTTAATTCATGATAAGAAGTTAAATAGCACTGGGGAGAGTTTTTAAAAAATTATTTCCACTTCCCATCCAGATTACAAAAAAAAAAAAATGTGCTAGAGAAACATAATGGCCGTCAGCCAAGGGTATTGTAGGTCATGCCAACATGAACTGGCAGCAAGCCATTGTCCAATTAGCATGGCTTCATCGTTGCAGAGTAATCACTCTCAAGTAGATGGTTGACTCACTCATGATGTAGTGGTACTTCACTTGAGCCAGTTCTTCTTAGAATAGGTTTCTTGTTCACTGTTATTACCTGCCCTGCTTTGCCAATAAAAGCACAGGACCATTTAGGCTGAAAGCCGAACGGAAGAGAAACATCGATTATGTATCTTGTTTCTCTTTGCTTCCTGAAAACTGAGATTGCAATTAAACAGTGAAATCATGGTGTGTTTTTTAAATGAGTTACAAGAAAATACAGTTTCCACACCAAAATACTCAGAGTTGGAATCCAAGAGTCAGTTTTTATTCTGTCTTTTCTTTGGCAGCTTTAACGCTTGGCACAAATTTGAGGATATCAGTAAAGTTACCTAATAATCTTAATGGGTTCACATTCCATTCAAAAACTTGGAATGTCACCAAACTGCTTCAGGCTTCAGCTCTATTGTTGGGGTGTCCATGACATTTCTGTTGGGTGTACAGTTATACAAGCAGACAGCTTTTGAAAGAGACCCTTCTTATGGTGAGAACACCTGGATTCTTGGTTGGACAAGCTATAAACCAGGAAATTGATTCAGGAATTTCTTAATAAAATGGATCATATCCAGACATTGGAGTGGTGTGTGGTTGTCAGTAGAAAAGGCTGCTCTTAGAAGCACAAAGAAAGTAAAATAAAATTGTTGGCAGTAATCAGTTAAATACCTTATGTTTCTATTCTTGTTTATTTTGGTTTTTAACCAACTCACAGGCTAGATCAAAGGTTGCGTTGTTTTTGCTTTCAAGAGTGGAGCAATTAAATAATGGCACTTTTGGTTTCCTGATATCTCAGAAGTGTTCTTTTTCCTATTAACTTGGTGCATATAGTAAAAATTTATCACTTTGCCATAGACTCCTAAAATATGTTGACAGTCTCTACCCGACATTGGCACCAACTCCAAGCTAGCTGATGATTCAGTGAGCTTTACTGTCTGAGATGGACTTCTATGTGCAGCCTGGCAAAGACTGTGTGTGAAAAAGTTAATGCATTCAGCACCCTGGGTGGGATGGAGCCAGGCCTCCAATGTGAGCACATTTTTTGACTGACTGGCAGCAAAAAGAAATACCGGCAGCTGTTTCCAAGCAAGCCAAAAAGTTGGCCCAGGGGTAAAAAAAAAAAAAAAAAAGAAAATCTGGGATTTAGCCAACAAAAGATTCCTGTGTTTAGAAGAAAATCAAAAGAAGGCTACAGAAGGTCACAATTACAGCTGAAGGAGCGACTATCTCATTTTGTCTTTTGCTCTACAAAGGAATGTATTAAATATCCTAGAGACTCATTTTTTTCTGATTCTTTACTTCTGAGTCTTCATTTTTGCTCTGTTGCTTTCTTTTTTAATTCTTTATTTTCAAAAGCTGCTGACAGATTCTTCTTCCTAAAGACAATATAGAGATGATACCATTCGTGAAGGTGGTCCCGGCAACCAGAACAGAGTAGAGCAGAGCAGGTTTCTGAAAGCAGCAGCCACACACGTGTATGCTGAGCCATGTTGAGTGACGTGGGTTGGAATGGAATTATGTGTGTGAGTCACTTCAGAGATCTGTCCGGAGAGGCTTTCTAATGCCTGACAACTGACCTATTATTCTTGCTTTTTATTAGTTACAAAAAGAGAAGGGTGGGGAAAAACAGAAAAATTACTAAAAGGCCAGGAAAATGTGTGCTAAAAGATAGAACTCTCAAGGGTCCTGCCACATAAAGAGGGCTTCTTCCTTCCCAGTAGACACCTCAGACTGTGGGAATCTAACTTCTCCCTAGAGAAGCTGTAGTAGCCCAAGACTTGAACTGTGTGCCCTGCAATAGGAAGGTGGAAAGACTAGGAATGTAGAACTTCAGGAGTTAGGGTAAGAACCTCATAGTTTGTGGAAATTAGTAGGATACTGAAAGATATTTGAAGCACACCTTTTGAAACTCTGGAAATTTTTTGAGTGACTTAAATCCATCAGATTTACAAGATGCTCATAGGGAGAAATGTGATGACCTTTCAAAGTTCTGTTTAACAAAGTATCTTAATGCCTCTGTTTAAGGCAGTTACAGTAAATGTTGACCAGATGTTCTCACTCACAGAACAGAAGAAATAGTATCCTCCCTACATCTGAGGGTTTTCAGCTGTATTAAAGGAGAATTGTATAATAGGGTAAGATGCTAGGCACTGGAAAAAGGTACAAAAAAAAACCAGAATTACTTCAGAAGAGATGGGGTGTATATGTGTGATGTGTTTAAAGCAGGTATTCAAAAGGACAAGGTGGCTTCACTAAAGCAGTTCATAGAAGCAGAAGGGTGGAACACATAACTCTTTCATAGGTCACTTCTTTAGGGGATTAACTTAAAAATATAACGCAAGATCATTTCCTTCAAAGAGCTTGCAATATAGTTGAAAGATCAAGATAAAACCAATGAAATCAAAGCTGAACAACTCAAGAGCATTTGTTGTAGCTGCCAAGTTGTGTTGGCCATTGGCCATTGTTTGTAATGTGGGAAAGGACAGGATTTTCCTTTCATCTCCTCCATGAAGTTTAGACCACTTAAACCCAACACTAACAGGACTGATAGGACTTTTTTAGGGAACACGTGGGGAGGGATCCTCCAGGAGAGGACACTGGCATAGCCAAGGCCCAAAATGAAGCATTCACAAGACATTAAGGAGCCAGCTTGGATTAGCACAATGGCAGACTTGGGGAAATAGTTCAAAATACGGAGCCTCGGTGTCCATCGAAAGATGAATGGATAAAGAAGATGTGGTTTATGTATACAATGGAATATTACTCAGCCATTAGAAACGACAAATACCCACCATTTGCTTCAACGTGGATGGAACTGGAGGGTATTATGTTGAGTGAAATAAGTCAATCGGAGAAGGACAAACATTATATGGTCTCATTCATTTGGGGAATATAAATAATAGTGAAAGGGAATCGAAGGGAAGGGAGAAGAAATGGGTAGGAAATATCAGGAAGGGAGACAGAACATGAAGACTCCTAACTCTGGGAAACGAACTAGGAGTGGTGGAAGGGGAGGAGGGCGGGGGGGTGGGGGTGAATGGGTGACGGGCACTGAGGGGGGCACCTGACGGGATGAGCACTGGGTGTTATTCTGTATGTTGGCAAATTGAACACCAATAAAAAATAAATTTATTATTAAAAAAAAATACGGTCAGATTACATGGGACCTTACTATGAAAGAACAAAATTGAGACAAAAAGAATTTAATTTTGGTCAGATAAACAAGAGAAATTCACTGAAATGTGAGCCAAGAAATAATGTGATGAAAAATAGTTTAAGGAATATCTGTTTAGCAATGGAATGGTTAATGGATGGAATGACAAACTATTCCTGACAGAGGGTACCCTTAGGAGACTCACCCTGATCCTAGCATGAGCTGAGAAAGGTCTGTACCCTGGTTAAAGGGAAGAGAGAATGATAACACCTTCCACAGATCCCAGAAAATTCGCTGTGACAACACACAGGTGGGGAAAAAGGCCATGGAACCTTGATCTGTATCTATGGGGCTTTATATATACCCAAGACACTGAGTACAGATCTGAAGAGACAAATATTAGGAATGCTGGCATGTAGGTGATGGCTGAAATCACCAGGACGTGATGTTCCTCAGAAAAGAGAAGATAAAAAGGGGGCAGGCAGGGACTGAGGTGGACTCCAACACTTAGACCCCCATTGCTGGTTCCTCTACTAAGAATGAGGTTTACTCAGGATCACTGGCTTTAACTTTCCTTTCAGTCATTTGGGAAATATTTCATCTCCAGCAGTTTATCTCACTGCAGACGCATGAAGAGGTGCTCCTGAAATCACCTTTTAAGGGAGTATGTCTCCCAAATGATACTCTGAGCATCAAGTCTTACTTAGCACACCTGCGTACAAGGACCCACAAGGATATATCAGATTTCTAGAGCACTAAGTCCCTGCTTCAGGGTTATTTATAATCTGGTATCACATGTTTTTTTTTTAATTTATGATAGTCACAGAGAGAGAGGCAGAGACATAGGCAGAGGGAGAAGCAGGCTCCATGCACCGGGAGCCCGATGTGGGATTCGATCCCGGGTCTCCAGGATCGCACCCTGGGCCAAAGGCAGGCGCCAAACCGCTGCGCCACCCAGGGATCCCGTATCACATGTTTTTAAATGCCAGGAACAGATTCGGGAAAGGTGATCACTTAGGGTTAAAACCATGGTGGTGAGTGTTTGATGGACATTTTTGTAGTACAAAGCAACACACAGACACACCAGGTAACACCACACACACACACTGACTGCGCATCTACACGGGCAGGGATCAATCTGAGCATCACTCCTGGTGGGCCAACCAAGTATCAGATGTCTTCTGCTGCACATATTCATAAAATACACATCATCCCCAATGTATGTGCATAGCTTGACCTCAAAGCCTTTTATATAATAGCTTCCAGTTAGAGGAAAAATCAAGGATTAGAGAAATAGGCTTAACAACACCATGAAGGTAGCAACAGGTCAAATCAAGGGGGTGGAACGTTTTACAGAACAAATGGCCCGATTTCTTCAATAAGTCAGTGTCATAAAAATGGGACTATGCTAAATTAAACAAGATTTAACAGATTTAAAAACCTGTTGCAGTATATGGTCCTGGAGTGGTTACTGGTTTGGACAACCAGTTATGTGACTTTTGGGAGGAAATTGGAGAAATTCAAATGTAGTCTAGGTAAGTAGATGTTTTCTTAAAATAGAAAGGTGGTGATAACTGGAAAAGGCAGACTGGGGAATGATACACCCAGTATGATCTTGGTTTGGTTAAAAAACACGAGAGAGAGAGAGTGTGTGTGTGTGTGTGTGTGTGTGTGTGTGTAAAAAGCCATAGGGACATGTGCTAAAATGTTAACAGTGGTGACCTGTGAGTGGTAGAATGTGATGTATTTTGTTTTGCTTGTCTGGATTTTCCAATTCCCTACAGCGTGCATTATTACATTTTTGTAGTAATAAAAGGATTATTTGAACAGCTCAGTGGATAGAAGGAAAGGAACGAAGGAAGACCTAATGAAGTATGGAGCATAGCATTGGAAGAATAAAACTTCAAATATGACTTTATATATGATTTCAGAGGTTCTGTGGGCCTCACTGTTTTTCTCCCTAAAAGTACCAGTGCTGCCCTCATGCTTTCTGCTCCCTTCTGTCCAGTTCAGGGATCTGCATTCCCCTTAGAAACTAATGTCCTTAAATTGGGCTGATCAGACTGGTATCTACGGTGTCATTGGTTAAGTGAAAATCAAACCAACAAGCAATAAAGGAAATAGGTTGCTTCTAATTCCTTCTTATTAAAAGTTTAGGACCTTTCTTCATATTTAAGTTTGGACATTGAAACTTAGAGATGCCCTTGCCTTCCTGTATGTTTTCTAGAGTGACACCTCTGGAAATCACTACTGTTATTTTAGATGGAAACATCTCAGGTATTTTCCAAGTCTCTAACCCTAAGGCATTCCCAGATAGAGAAGAAAAGTCTCACCCTGAGACCCCTAACTCTGGGAAATGAACAAGGGGTAGTGGAAAGGCAGATGGGGGGGGGGTTGGGGTGACTGGGTGACAGGCATTGAGAGGGGCATTGACGAGATGAGCACTGGGTGTTATGCTAGATGTTGGCAAATTGAACTCCAATAAAAAAAAATACAAAAAAAAAAAGTCTCACCCTTCCCTCAAATCTGATGCAGCTATGAAGGATGGAGAGGATGTGAAGAGTTCTCTCTCCTTTCCTGTCAGCCTGGTGTTCAAGTACTGAAACTCAAAAAAAGGAGCATCCTTTCATAGATATTTTCCAACATACATAAATATCTCTAAAGGTCTGCTTTGGGAAGTCACTCAATAACTTTAGTATTTACATTAGACAAATCTTTGACAAAGATGGGTCAGAATGTTCAGTAATAAGGACATGTCTTTATCTTAGTCAGATGGATGGTGACATTTTACAAAACTAACAGTAAAAGGCTTCTTTCACCTTTAACTGGGCTTTATTAAAAGAAGACACAACGAAGTCACCCCCTGATCCTGAAAAGCCTAGACCCCTGGGATCCCCTGGAACTTACTCGGCTTTCATTCCTTTCCACATTTCCCCTGCATCAGTTCATGGGAGCCCTGCAATAATAAGGTGATTCCCCTTCATCATGCCCAAAATCTGGAAGAAGACAACTGACACGTGTATGATTGAAATTTCAGAAGAGTGAGTCAGAATAGAAAGTGATGCTCGAATGGATCTGCACCTGTAAGGCTCATGCTGGCATTTAAAACAACTTTTACCTAGTAGGCAAACTAATACCTACTTTGGCCAACAGAGCACTGATTCTTCCTTGCTTCCTCCTCAGGGACCTCCAGAAATGTCTCTTTTAAGTTTTTTTTTTAAGTGATTTTTTTCTTAAATCAACTTCAGTTTGTTTACATGGGAGGTCTATAGTATTTAATTCTTCTAACACTCATGTACTGGTCAGCTCAGGGTACCATAAGAAAATACCTCAGATTGGATAGCTTAAACAAAAATGTATTTTCTCACAGTTCTGGAGGCTTGAGGCTTGTAGGCAGCCACCTTCTCGCTGTATCCTCACATGGCCTTTCCTCTGTACATGGAGAGCACTGGTATCTCTTCTCCTTATAAGGAGACCAGTCCTATGAGATTAAGGCCTCACCTTATGGCATCATTTAACTTTAATTACCTCCTTAAAGACCCCATCTCTAAGTACAGCCACATGAGGGATTAGGGCTTCAAACTGTGGATTTGGTAGGGGATGTAATTCAGTCTGTAACAATACACTAAAAAAAGATGGATTTGTATAAATACAGAACAACACATGTGCAACATTATGCACATATGTACAACCACATAACCATGTATGATGCAGTCATAAGAAAGAAAAAAAGAAGAGCTCCATGCACTGATATGGAATAATTTCCAGGATATATTTTAGAAGGCAAAAATAAGATGCAGAAGAGCACATACACTATATAGTATGGTATGCTCCCTTGTGTGCAAGGAAAAAGGGAAAATAAGAATATATATTTATAATATATAAAAGTATATGTATAACTCATAAACATGCACACATTTTCAGACTTTATAAAAGAAACAGAAAAGATAAAGAATTATGAAAAAAGAGTGACCTATAGAACAGGGGTGAAAAGAGAGTGAAAGGTTTGAGATGAGAGACTCTCTGAATATATCTTTTTACTTGAGGTTGACTTTTGAACCATTTAAATGTTTTACATAGTCAAAAGGTTTAAATTTAGGCAAAAGGACAAGAAGCAGCAAACCTAAAAATTTAAAACAAATAGAAAAAATGAACTCACTGTGTTTTAAATTCGTTGGTTAACCACACAGAATAAAAGGATAAATTAGATTAAGTTTTGCATTTGGTCCTGTGACTAGACAGCCTCAGTGGGACATTCTTCAAGACAGCTAGCCTGAATTTTCCAAAAATGTCAGTGTCATGAAAGTCAAAATGATGAGGGATTATCCTAGGTAAATGCAGTAAGTGACCTTTGATTGGCTCCCAGATTGGGAAAAAAAAATCTGTAAATTACATCCTTGGAGCAATTTAGAAACCCTGAAGATAGACTACCTGTATGTTAGTTTACAATGTTATATCAACATTACTTTTCTTGGGTAGGAAAATGGTATTTTTGTTATATAAACTGTCCTTATTCTCAAGAGATATATGCTGAAGTATTCAGAAGTGAAATGCCATGATTTATTCTCAAATGGTTCTGAAAAGAAATGTATATGTGTGTGTGTATACACATTGATAGAATGGAGAGTGTACACATTTAGCAAAATTGAACAGTTGGTGGCTCTAGATTAATGGTATAAGTGTAAATTTCTTGCTTTTTTTCCCTATAGATTAAAATTTCCAAGTTAAAAAATTCAGGGCAAACAAATAATCAATGTGGATTGATTCTGCAATGAAAGTGCTCCATTCATTCAGAAAGCATTCACTGAGCACCTACTCTGTACCAAGCCCTGTTCTAAGTGTTGGGGATATAGCAAGGGATAGGACAGAGTCCATTGGAGTTCTTCTGGGCCTGTCTTTTAGTGGGGAAAACAAAAAAGAAAACAAGATAAGTCTAGATTGTGGTTAAGTGCTGGAAGCAAAATAAACAGGGTGATACGATGAATAGCCATCAAGGGAGAGGCAGTGTTTGCTAGGGCAGCCAGGGAAGGCTTCTCCAAGAAGGGGGCCTTTGAGCTGAGACCTGAGTGGCCAGAAGGAGCCGTTCATCCGTTCAACAGATTTGTATTGAGCACTTACCGTGTACAGATCAGCCCTCTACCTTCACAAAGGTATGTTCCCTTCAGGGTTTATAAACAGTAGGACGGTGTAAGTTGGTGATCAGTGTTACAGGGGAAAATAAAGCAGGGAAGGGAATAGTTAATGAGGACAGGAGTTGAAATCTTAGATACAGTAGTTCAGGAAGGTCTCACCAAGCAGGAAATACACAGAGATCAGAGTGAGAGTAGAGTTGGGAGGAGACAGTTCATCATGGCACCTGATGGGCCGCTTAGTGACTGGCTTTGACTCAGGGAAATGGGAATCTTTTGGAGGATTCTGGCTAGAACAGTGATGTAATCCAGCTTATGTTTCTAAAGGATGCCTCTGGTTGGTGGGTTGGAGAATGAGCTGCACAGGGACCGGGGCAGAAGCAGGGTTACTAGTTATGCATCTCCTACGATAACCCAAGCAGGAGGTGGTCTGTACAAGAACATAGCAGGGGGGGAATGCAAGGGTTTGGATTCTGACTCTGTTTTGAGGCAGAACTGCCGAAGTTCCCACCAACTGACTAGAAGTAGGATATGAGAGAAAGAAAAGGATCCAAGATGACTGAGGTTTTGGGCCGCAAAACCAGAAGGATAGGAGTTGCCTTGAACTGAGGTGCGAAGGAAAGTCTACCCAAGGAGCAGGTTTAAGAGAGGCAACAAGGGTTTGGGTGGGTGGATGGCAAGATCAAGGGATGTTCAGCAGTCAGGTGGAACGAAGAGGCAAAAATGTAAAAATCTGGGAATCTCACAGCAAGCTTGTGCAAGGATAATTAGACTTGCCTTGTGTAAGTCTTTTCATAGAATGTTTTTATTTACAAATAAACCTACTGGCGAGTGAACTCTGTGAGCTCAGATGAAAAGGTGTCTATATAAAAAATAGTGAAAGGGAATAAAGGGGAAAGGAGAAAAAATGAGTGGGACGTATCAGAGAGGGAGACAGAACATGAGAGACTCCTAACTCTGGGAAATGAACAAGGGGTGATGGAAAGGGAGGTGGGCGGGGGGTGGGGGTGACTGGGTGACGGGCACTGAGGGGGGCACTTGATGGGATGAGCACTGGGTGTTATGCTATATGTTGGCAAATTGAACTCCAATAAAAATATATATATATTTAAAAAAAAGAAAGAAAAGGTGTCTAGCTCCCACATTGAGCTGCTGTAGAGGGCCTCCCTGGTTCTGGGTGCTGAATGGAAGTTTCGGTGGGAAAGGAGGAATTCGTGCTGAAGACATGGCCCTATTCACAGTGACATGTGAGGCCGCGTTGGTGGGAGCGGCCCTACAAGGTTCAGCTGGAGTGTAACAGTGGTTCCCAGACATTTTTGGCCAATGACCCCTTTGACATGTGACCAGATTCCACAGGCTGTCTTTCAGTTTGAGCCCAAATTTCCCTTCCTTCTATGCCCCACGCCTGCGTCCATCAGGGACACACATTCTAAGCATATTTCGTTCCTCAAGAGCAGGCTCTGGCAGCTTTGAAACTATTCATTCGCATTCCATTGCCTCTTCTGCTCTCCCGCCAAGATTCCGACAGAGGCTGCTCTTAAAATAATGAAGCCTTATTTATTCAGATTCTTCCTCCCCCAGGAAGATGCTGAGAGCTTTTCATGAGAATTCTTGAAAAATTGCTGAGGTTCTGTGGACTTCAGAAAGTGTACTTAAAATGGGGCCCTCCGTAGACACTCGTTGGTGGAGATGGTAGGCCTTGAACCCACTCTGCCTGGAGGACCCTCTCTCTGCAGCTGTAGTACATTCTACCCACTGTGGTCCAGCACAAGAGGACACTCTAGGAGACCATCCTTTCTAGCTAACACCAGAAGCAGAGGGGAGGTGGATTCGCCCTCTCCCTCTCATTCTTCAGACCTTTTCTTCCCATCTCCCTGGATTTATTTCAAAAGTCATGTTAGTGAAATAAACCAGCCACAAAGACAAATACTGTATGAGTCCACATATATGGTGTATCTAAAGTAGTCAGATTCACAGAAACAGAAATAGATTGGTGGTTACCAGGGCCTGGGGGGTAAGGGGAGGAAGAGGGGGTTGCTTAATGGTTACGGAGTTTCAGATTTTCAAGATAAAAAGTCCCAGAGATCTGTTTCACAACAGTGTGAATATACTTCACACTACAGAACTATACACTTAAAAATGACCATGATGGTAAATTTTAAGGTACATGGTTTTTACCACAGCTTTTTTAAAGCTACATTAGCAGCATTACTTCCATGGAAAGAAAAATACACGAGTTCTAAAACTTGAACGCCTTAGGACATAGCAAACAGGCAGAGCCTGTTAGCCCGTGGGGTAAGGTTTTTATGTTATGACCATAGATGTTTCTATTACCACCTCCGCATGATTCTACAGGATGCACATACATATGGTGTGTGTGCCTATATATCTTATGTGTAAATACTCCAGCATTTTGTAGACATTTTTAAGTTCCTCTAAGGGTTCATCTGCACAAGGGACCTGATGTAATTTTGTCTTTTAAAGAAAGACCAAGGACGGAGTGCCTGGGGGGCTCAGTCAGTTAAGTGTCTGCCTTTGGCCTTGGTTATGATCCCAGGGTCCGGAGGTCAAGCCCCACTCCTCATCAGGGAGCCTGCTTCTCCCTCTGCCTGCTGTACCCCATTTGTGTGTGCGCTCTCATGCGCGCGCTCTCTCTGTCAAATAAATAAATAGAATCTTTAAAAAATAATTAAAAAAATAAAGAAAGACCAAGGAGCAGTATGACATACTCAGGCTCACATAACCGATTACTGGAAAATCCAGGATACCTAGCCCCAGAATCACTCTTTTTATTTATCTCAGGCAACTCCTGCTCTCTGGCCAGGAGTAGTTCTTATTTAAGAGCTTGGATTTCAGTAGGTAGCAAGATAAGTAGAGAGAGTAGCCTCTTGGAAGCAACACCTCCCACACCAACCAGTTTAGTGCTGGGTAAGTTCCTAAAACCCTGAGCCTAGCTCCCGGGGATAATATATCTGCTCTGCAGGATGGGAGTGAGTACCTGGTACATGGCACAGGGGTCTTCCATTCATGGTCATCATCACCATTCATGATAAGAAAAGGCTTCAGAGTCACCCTTAAGATACCCAGCATGCCCACTGGGTAGTCCTCTGCTAGGCTTAATGTCAAGCAGCAGTCTAGGGCAGCTCTACTTGGCACAAATTTCTATTTCAGCTCCTACTGTTACTTACTTCAAATACAATTGCCTCTTGGTCCAAAACTGAAATTCAGCCTCTTTTATGCTTCATACACACTTGGGCCCCTTTTCTAACCAGGTATTGAATTGTATAATTCCCTGGGTCCTATAGAGTCTGGCCCCTGTGGGTTCCTCAGTCTGTATTAGAAGGTTATTTTTGGATCTTAGGATTTACTTCAATCCTTTTTGGAGAAAAAAAATGTATGATATTATTTGAAATTGTAACTTGCTTTGAGTTAAAGATTTCTGAAAGAGCATGATCATCTTAGCATCCAAGGCTTTCTTCCTGTTCTGTCTTAATAGAACTTAGAGGGGCAGGCTCTGTACCAGCATGGCCATCTGTGATCAAAGGCCAGTGTCAAGAGAAGGTCCCTCCACTGCCAGCTCCACAATAGGAAGCCCTAGTTCAATTGTTCATCTCAACTTTGTGTCTAGAGTTTGAGTTAGAATCATTAATGAGATAGCAAGGTCACAGACCTGGGAAACCTGCCCAAAAAATTCCAACCCAGATTCGAGTCCTAAGCACTAGCACAGGAAACAGATGGCTACACAGGAGCTAGGATGGGTGATCTCCAGGAACCTAGTTGGCCCCATCATTGCCTGAGCATCTCTTTTGCCTTGGCCTCAGGTTGCTGGTACAGAGCTGTGTTCTCTCATAAGTTCTGACCATTCTTGATAAAATAGAGATATCTACCGTAAGTATCAACCATGAGTAAATCACAGTACTGACTTCCATGTTTTAGAGTTACCTCATTTCACTGCTTTCATTGCCTTGTGTCCTCCATCTCTTCTACCTGTGGTCAGATCATCTGGTTTCTTTTCCTCTCATTAGCAAAGATTTCAGGATTACCTGGTTCAGTACTAAACCCTGTCCAAGAGATTATTGAGGAGGAAAGGCTTCGGGCTATTTTCTCCTGCCATTTTCAAGGTGTATAGAATGGCAGGGTGTGTACGACTTTCATGATATTATTAAGTGGCTGTTATTTTGTCAAGCCCAGGAAAATACAAGATGGGGCATGCTGCTATCCATTCAAACAAAATTGTAGGTCCATGTGATTGACTACACTTGCTCCCCTGGCAGGTCTAAATAGAAGGAGCTTACTTGTTCAGTGAGGGAAAATCATGCCTGGAAATAATGCCTGTATAAATGTCTTGAAACTCAGTCTGCTAAGTCTGCATTTGTTTAATTTCAAGGTTCTGTAACTATACAGTTGAATTTTTGTTGAATAGGTATGATGGCCTTTGAAAACTTACATACTTAGGAAATCACTGACTTCTTTATTTTTGTTAATACTGCTTTCCATTACATTCTATCAAGACTCCCTGTGTTCCCTGTAAATTGTACATGATCTCAGCAGACTGGTTGGACCAGGCCAGCATTCCAAACTAAAGTAGCTTGAAGGATATGTCATTCATAGACTCACAGGAGACTTGGGGAAGTTCAAGAAAGCTGTTTGTTTTGCCAACTCCACATATCTTGCCAGTGGTATCCAGAGTAAATGAAAATACTATCAACCTTGTCTTTCTTCCTTGTCAATTTTTGTATCAAGTGTTTAAGGAATACTAAGAACCATAACTACTCTTAATTATTGTGGGAAAATGGTAAGGAGTGTCAAGGATTACAGGTTAGAAAATAAGGCATGTTAGAAATCATCTAGTCCAATCTCCCATCCAGTTTGGAATGCTTTTATTAAAATGATAGAGGTAGCTCTCCAGCCTCTGCTGGAACACTTCCAGCAATGGGGAGCTCACCACCACTCCAGAGCTGCCTCCATTTTGTCATCAGTGATTACTAGAAAATCCTTCCTCACTTTTAGCAGATATCTACATCCCTTACAGTTTTATTTGTGATCTTATTTATACCCTCTGGAATGAAAGAGAACAAATTTCATCTCTTCTTCTCGTAATAGCCCATTAGCTCTCTAAAGGCAGCTCTTATGTGGGCCCTGTAAATCTTGCTTTCTCTGGATTTAACAGCTTGGTTCCGTATATCACATGGATTCAGTGCGCATCATGATCCTTGTTGCTCTTAACATACAGCACTAAATGCTAGAGTCTCGATGTGATCTGAAGGGTAAAGTTATTACCCTGTCCCTGCATTATGCATCTCTTGCTGTAGCCCAGGATTGCATTAAGTTTCCTGGCATCTGTGTCACTGTAGTGACTCACCTTGTTAAGCCAGCACTTTAACATCCTGTCCTTTTAAAGTTCACTTTTTTAATCCCCATAGAGAATTTAATTTCTATTTTTGTTAAAGTGAATCTTTATACTTTACTCCATAATATTAGTCTGTGGTCATTGTTTGGAATCTTGATTGTCTTTCCTGAAGTATCTGAGCGGTTTGCCACTCACATCTTTTCCTAGTCAGGTATAGAACTTAAACGGCAGAGCAGACAACAGAAGCCTGGGTCACGTCACCAGACACTTTCCTTCAGGTTGACGTTGACATTGATCCATCATCCAGCTACTGGTCATTTAATTTTACTATCTTCCAGACCCCATTTTTTTTCATATTATTCAAAGAGTGGCCTAAGAGATATCAGCTGCCTTGCTGAAATCCTGGGATGCTATTTCTACTGCATTCTCTGAGCAGTAATCCTATCAAAACCAGAAATGAAGTTATTTTGGCATGACTTGTTCCTAATGAAGCTTGAATCATCTCCCACTTCCCTGTCTAGGTTCTGAGTGGGTGATGGTTTGCCAAGCCCAGAAAGATCAAGTATATAGTTTAAATGGAAGTGCTGTTCAGAGGCTTACTAGTTTTACTCTCGAGGAGTATCAAAACTTTCAGAGAGCGGGTAGAAAGAGTGCCACATGCACATCTGAATTGAATGACAGTGAAAATACCAGGGAAAAGACTCCTCTATTATGTGTATACATTGTAAAAATGAAAAGAAAACCATAGGGCGTCTGGCTGGCCCAGTCAGTGGAGCAAGCAGTTCTTGATCTCAGGGTTGTGAGTTTGAGCCCCGTGTTGGGTATAGGGATTACTCAAAAACAAAATCTTCAAAAAAAAAGAAAAGAAAACCAAAAAAACAATAATGTAACTACAATTCTTGGGGAAATGGCTGATAAGATTGATATATGATTTAAGAGCAGAAATGGAGGCAGGATGTTAGAAAAACAAAAACTTTGAGTTCCTGAGCCGCTACAAATCTCTATTAAAGAGCGATCCTGTTGAGTGGAAAGGGAGTAGGGAGGCAACCCCATTCAGGCTAGGAGTCAAGGGCAGGGTTTCTAAGGAGAAATATGTCTCCTTAGCACATCCCATGTCTTGATCATGGGATGGGTTTGTAAATCCCACAGAATGAAACACAGATTAAAAACACACATCAAGAAGTGCTCGCTTCCGCAGCACATACCCGAAAACTGGAAAGTACAGAGAAGATTAGTATGGCCCTGTGTAAGGACAACACACAAATTCCTACAGTGTACCATATCAAACACATACACTCGCCAAGAAGAGCCAGCCTCACAGAGCTCCCCCAGTGCATGGCCCCGGAGTTAAAATGCAGGGGGACTGAGGTCAGTTCCCTTCCAACATCAGTCCTCCTTCCCTTGCCTTTCCGTTTTCCTGTTTTAGTCTTTCTCAGATATGGGTTCCTGAGAAAGCCCTTACAGGTCCTGCTACACGAGGACTAGGTTATACGAGCATCAGCCCATGATGGCCTTCGTCCCTCCAGCTCTCCACTGTGGTCATAGAGCTGTACTTCAGTTCCTCAAGCTCCCTCTTTCCAGCACCAGAAATGATTGAATCCTGGAAAATACTGCTGTCGAGTTATTTTTGGCTCCGTTCGTTGCAGCCCTGTGTCTGCCTTTTTCATCGACAACCATTAACAGCTGGTAGAAGGGGGCTCTCAGTGGCCTGGCTTCTTGCTGAAGTGCTTTAACACTGGTTTTCTAAGAGCTCAGCTACACTATAGAGGTGAGAGAGAAATGGCGGGAGGGTTACAGAAAGTCCCCTTCATTTGGGGAGTCAGGTTTTTCTCTCCTTTTTTGCAAGAAAAATAAGCCTCTGACAAAAGCTGTAGAGGCGCCGCCCAGCTGAGTCCCTGGAGAGTCCAACTCAGATGATCTCATGTGGCGGCCCCAGAGGCAGCCCTGTGCCAGTAGCAGGAATGGGGGAGTTCTGACATCTGTGCATCCTTGATATGAGAATTTTCACATTCCCACCCTCACCAAACTGGTGCCACCTTACTACAGCATCTGGAGTCCTGGGCTACACACAGAGGAGGTAGCCTGTCAGCATACAGGCTAGAAGATGCCAACAGGACCCCCTTAGGCCACCCACAAACCTGTACTCGGTCGGCCTCCCAGGCTGGATGCCTCCTCCTCAGTTGTTTACTTCCCTCCAAGGGACTGATAGCTACAGTAGACACTTGCAAAGTTCTGTGCACCTTGTAAAAGTTTATCCACTGATTCTCACTAGCCCCAGAAAAGAAAATGATGTTGTTGCCGATCAAGAATTAACACTTCATGTCTACCAACACTTTACCACCTTTTGCTGCTTCACTCCCCACCCCATTCCACCCCTGCCCCACAACCACGAGGAAGTAACACACAGTCCTTTCCCTGTGTTTCAGACTGGATAATATGAGAGGCCATGGCCAAATGTCTTCTATGTCAGCACTTAGCCAGAATCCTAATCCCAATATTTCTCAAAATATGAATTTGTGTAGTACAACATGGACGTGAAATGATCTCAAGTGGTATATGAGGAACCTTTTTACAAGTTATTGTGTTTATTTTAAGATGTACTAGAGAAAGTATAACCTAAGATTTCACAGTTTTGCTTAGGATAGGTTTCTTTTTAAACTAAATGTATCTGAGGAGGAAAGAGAGTTGGATTAGAGAAAATACTAAAAATTATGACAGTGGGTCACAAGTCTCTGTGAAGTTTAGGAAACACTTCATAACTCAGTATTTTTTTCTGTCCACAGCCCTGTTGATCTTGTACAATTTCCACCCAAAGAAAGCCACAGTGGCATCTCATAGGGAATACAGGGTCATGCCTATTTTCATAAGTTTTATATAAAATACAGGAACAGGCTTTTTGCATTAAGTACATTTAGATGAAAAAACTTCTTGTGTGTGTTTCTTTCAACCAACCATTCTTGGTTATCTGATTTGTGTGTTTCTTCCAAAATACCCTAGCTCTTCTGCTTGGGTTGCTAAGCATCTATACCTCACCCCCATTTCCCTTTCTTCACTTTCCATGATTATAGCAAAGAGCTGGTCATCGTTCCACAGGTACTGACCATCCACAGACAGAGCTTTGTATAACTTTATCAAATAACATCGCACTGACTTAGATTCTTCATGTAGGTAACAACTACTAGAGAAAATTTTGAAAACTTGGCCTGCATGTCGTGATCTCATGCTGTTTCCCCAGATCCTGGATTTTTAAAGATTCCTGTCAAAAATAGTTACTAAATTGCCACTAGAAATACTTTCTCTCTCTTTTTTTTTTTTTTTTTAGAAATACTTTCTCATAGTACATAAGTCCCATTTCTTTTTCATATATATGACTTTTCTGGTCTTTTTGTCATTTTTTTCCAGAGTTTAATATACTTATTAAAATAAAGGGCTATAACTATACACAATACAAATAATTGCTCATCAATTCAGGGAACCTGAGTATCAGTTTTCAGATTTTGCCATCATAGTCCTCAATATTCTCCCCAACTGAGAGCATGTTCTCTTTCTAATCATATTTAAAGGTAGGAATCATTAGAAATCCTATTGGTTTTCATCATATGTGAGCTTAAATAATTATTTCTGTCTTACATTTGGATTATATCTTTTTTCTTTCCAAAATATTAACATCTAATTAAACCTAACCAGAATACACTATCTGCCACCTTTTAAGCTTTAATTCTAATTCAGACATCTCTCTGTGGCTAGTACATGAAGAATAAGGCCACTGTGCCCCGACCATTGGTGAAAATACTGAAAATTAAGCTCTCCTTATAGTGAGACTAGCTCACCACTGACTAATCAATAGCATGACAATTGATTGTATTGATAAAAGGGTAAAATGGTAAGTATGCTGAAATTATAACAAAAGATAAACATTGAAAATATTGTGTTTACAATATTTAGACAATTAGCCCATTGTAAAATTACATTAAGAAATAAAAGTTAGAGGCTCCCTGGGTGGCTCAGCAGTTTAGCGCCTGCCTTTAGCCCAGGGCGTGATCCTGGAGTCCCGGGATCTGGTCCCGCGTCAGGCTCCCTGCATGGGGCCTGCTTCTCCCTCTGCCTCTGCCTGTCTCTCTGTCTCTCTTTCTCTCTCCCCCCCCCCCTCTCTGTGTATGTGCCTTTCATGAATAAATAAAAATCTTTAAAAAAAAAAAAAAAAGAAAAGTTATACAGACTTTACAAGAAAGAAAAAGCAACAGTACAAGTCCTTCCAGCAGAAGCCAGCATGGTTCTACAGATTCACTGGTAGGTGATTACTCTACCCAAGATCTGGGTTCTCAGGCATGTGTCCTCAGGGCTGAAAAGCAGCAGAGAAAAACCACACCTGGCCCTTCTTTTCCCCCTGGAGGGTTGCCAGTCAGACTTGGTACCATGGTAGTAAGGGTTAGCTCCTGTGGTCTAGCTGTGTTCCCAGATCTGCCACTGTGAGAAGCCTAATCTGATTATTATAATCATAATAATGGATCAACTTAGGGTCCTTATGAAGCAGTTTTATATAAAGTACTGCATACAACCAAACATAACCCTGTGTTCATACGTAAGACCAAGTGTGCCTTTCACTTTCCATCTTACCACGGCTGGGATACAGTGAGAATCCTCCCCTGAAACACTGATTTTTTTTTTAATATGCAAGTTACATAACCGTAAGAAGAATTTTCACTTCACATTTGCACTACTTGAAACATTTCCATTGTCTCATGCATTGGTCTCTGTAGATGCAGGTTGTATTTTTGGTAGCCCATTGTCTAAGGAACAAAGGCTAGGATGGGCAGTCTGGATAAATTACATTCCAAAAGTTTCTTAAGAAATTAATGGTTTGAACTTAGAGTGTAATTTTTTTCTATAAATAGGTTATAAATCATGATTACTTTCCTAAATCAGCTCCCAAACCTCACATCTGTATCATCTTTCATTTTTTAAAATTTATTCAGTGAACATTATCTTGCAAAGAGAGAAGGAAATGAATTTTTTAGGAATAAGTGAAGGGCTATGGTGGTACAAAGGAAGTGTAGGCCATTCTAAGGAGAGGGGACATGATGGAGGACAGAAGGTACAAGTAGAATTTCAATGGATGGCAAAAGGCCATTTTGAGACGCCTGGGTGGCTCAGTGGTTGAGCATCTGCTTTCAGCCCAGGATCCCAAGGTCCTGGGATCAAGTCCCACATCAGGCTCCCTGCCAGGAGCCTGCTTCTCCCTCTGCCTATGTCTCTCTCTCTCTCTCTCTCTCTCTCTCTGTGTGTGTGTGTGTGTCTCATGAATAAAGAAAGAAAATCTAAAAGAAAAGAAAGAAAGAAAAAGGCCATCTTGGGGTTAGTGTCCATCCCCCTTACTATGCCTGTAGCCCCTTCTCTATATCTCCATCATAGCACCTTTGGCTTATATGGTAATTGAGTTATTACTTGCCTGTCTCATCTAGACAGTAGGATCCTTGTGCAAGATTTCTGTGTGGTGGTTGTATTTTCAATCTGCAAATGGACTGTCTAGAACAATGCCAGCATGGTAGCCATTTGGTTAATATTTGTGAAATAAATCAAGAGCATCCTTTAGAAAAATTCTAGGGGCAGGAAAATGTGTAGCATGTATTAGATGGAAGTGAGAGGGAGGAAGGTAACGGAGTCTGAATGCCAGCAAAGAGGATATCACTGGCTTCTAGTTCTGGTGTCTTTTTTCAGCCATGCCTAAGCTGTTCGTTTTATATTTTTTATGGGAAAATATTTTTGAGGTTCCAGCTAAGGAGCCCATCTTCTCTCAGTATCAAGGATGCATGAGCTTCCTCTGGGGAGGGATAGCGATCTCTATAGATCGGTCTTAATAAGCCCGTGGATCCATCTCAACCAACCAGCATGGGTGTTCACAATTGGAGAACAAAGGGCAGTTTCTCCCATGAGCCTTCATGAGGACTTGCCTGCCATTCACTTTTTAAGTACAGCTTATTCACAAAGTGGGGGCTGTTTTTAGTCAGGGGCAGCATGTGTTTCATAAAACAGCTTTCAGTATTAGGTTCTCTTTATTTCCACCACTTGTACAAACATATATGGAAATTGTTGCTTATCTTTTCTTTGCATTATCAGTTTTTCCCCTCCCTCCCTTTCAAAGTCTGAAGTTAATGTTTTTATGTTTATTTTGCATTTTTTCATGCTAACACGATCCAGCCAGTAAATTTCTGAGTGGCCCTCGCCCCAGCTGATGGCAGGCAGCCTTGAATGAGGGCCTAGGTAGCCTTCTCTGGCTAGCCTCAGCGTCCGCTCTCTAGGCTTTGGTTTTGCCACTATAATTATGAGCGAAAAGCCTATGGTTAATTACGATGCATGAATGGGAGATATTCCTGGACTTATTTACATTCATTACTTGCTGGTAGTTTCTCTGTTGAGGTCTCCATCCTTGTTTTTACAGAGCTTTTGGCAGTGTTTCTGCAGTTGGTGTGTGAATTTTTATGATCTGTTGCATGTTATTCATGCAATTTCCTGCCCTGTAATGGTATCAGTTTTCCAGACGCAGAGGAATACAGACTAAAACCCAGGAGCCTGCATTAGCATAAAATGTCCCAGTTCTGTCAGTTTGATTAATTTGTCTCTTTGTCTCCACTCTATATGATAAGTGCTATTAATGGTTGCAACACTTCATATGTCAAAGTCTTTCTTCCTAATGACTTGAAAATGCGGTTTATTTCCCCCCTTTTTGTATTATTTTCCTCATTTAGCATTCCACTCAAGTATAGATTTATGCCATGCTCTTTCATTATCTTACTGGTTGCAGCACTGGAGTGATTACATATGGTGTAGAGTATGCGTAAAGATGTGATCCCAGGGGCAGCAGCTGCTGATGCAAGCTGAAAATAGATCCAGCATACGCTCAGCACTTTTCCCAGAGGCCTTTTATTTATTAGGAACAGTCTTGGTACAGGACAGCTTGGATCCTCATTTAGCAAGATGACTTTTTGCCTTTCCGAACACTGCAGTGACTTTGCTCTATTTACTGACACTGCTGTGTAATTATTTTTTTAACCGCCTTGTATCTCAGCATTGACTTAACCTAACATAAATTGTAATATAATCTCGATATATAATGAACTCAAGAAGCGACAGGCTCCATTTGAAGTAATGGAGCTTGACAGATCTAAGGTTTAAATTAAATAATCCTATTTGTAAGACAGCATTTGTACATGGTACACTGCTTTAAAATGAATTTCTATTCTTCTCTAGTGCTTTTTACACCGTTTTCAGTATTCTTCCTTTCCAAAGGACTTTTTCCAGAAAGAAGCACATCATGAAGCCAACAGCTCTTTCATAAGGAAAGAATAAAATGAGATTTTTTTTCTTTACCCATTTCAATCACTGAACTGGAACCAGCATCATTAATGATTTGAGATGGCTAGTTATTAATCCAACCTGGCTCAGACTTTTCTATCAGCACAGAACATCTGTGATATAAATATAATAGAATTTAGGATTAAGATAATAGCTAACCTCTGCACATGTTTTGGGTTCAAATAGGTATTATTTTCATAAATTTGAGAAATCCTAATAACAAATATATGTATTTATTTTCTGAATAAATTCAAACAGAACCCATATTTCATGAGGTCATTCTTCTCTTTGAGAGGTGTACTTTACCTTAAACAGGATAAGGAAGAAATTCATTATATATATATATTAACAGCATCAAAATAGTGATTCCTCAGTGTGTGATTAAACTTTCCAAATTGCAAAAATGAAGAAATAATAACATTAAAAGTTTACAGACAAATGACAATCTGAGAGTATTATTTATTGGCAGGACCTAGTCCTATGATGAGGAAGCCTTGAAGAAAAATGAATTTATAAGGAAAGCAAACCTCTTTACAGTAAAATAGCAAATAAGGGAGGCAACTTAGTAAAGTTCCTTTTTCCTTTTTTGTATGTAATTTTATATGTTCCAAACCAAGAAGGCATTAGAGAAGGGGTGGCGGGGGTGATTCCCTCCTTAAATTTGATGTTGCCCTGAGATAGTGCATGGGTTCTGTTTGGTAACAGAGATTTTATTAATTCTATAATCGAAGGAAAGTATATGGAGTTAAACACATAATTTCTTTCCCACTGGGTCAGATTAAAAATTAAAGCAGTGATTCATGATAAAGAAATAAAGTGTGAAAAAAAATAAAGTATGATTGTCTCATTTTAGTGGGTATATATGACCCATAATGTTGTTGAAAGAGCAGTAATCCAAACCATTCCTAAAATAAGCAAACCAAGGAGCCCTTCAGCTGAGAAGAGAAGCCCCCCCCCCTTTTCCTGCCCACATGCACAATTGCATGAGAAAGCGTTAGACCATAGCATTTTATCAGCTTGATCATCGTGGTTCATATATCCTTTCAAGTTTGTTTGGGAGTTTAGACTGCTAATAGCCTGTGCCGTGCAGTGAGAGCAGCAGCCTGCACCCTACTCTAAAGATGCCCTCGGTAGGAACAGAACGGAGGACCAGCAAGAGCTTGCCTGTGGCTAATGTGCCTGCCTTCTTTCTCTTTTTATTTTATCTTCCTTTCTTTCCCTCCTGTCCTGCCTCCCGCTCTCACATACAAAGAGCACCCAAGCTTGTTCTCCAGGCTCATCCCTAATTACCTCCGTGGTGACACGGTAATGTTATAGCCGATTTCATTCTCTGTCTAGTGGCCTCAGAACGGTGGGTGATCTTGCTTGCTATAGAAGTGATACTCAGGCATGACAGGATGAATTAAGGACGGGGCCTAAGTATTAACTCTTAATTCCCAAGCTCTTGTGGCTCTAAATTAGATGCAGTGTCATTATAACTGGGAGAATGTGAGCATGTTATATGTGTGTGTATCTGTCGCTGAAACCATGTTTGATCAATTGAATTGACCTTGGATTTCTTGTGAAACACATCAAGTGTATTATGAAACGAGCAGCCCAAATAAAGAAAAACATCTCACATATCTTGTCAAATATTTCATTAGGACCTCTGAAAGCTGACATTTCCCTTCTGCCACCAGATCTGAAATGAGAACAAAAGCACTTCATTTTTGATAAGTGGGGCTTTATTTTTTTTTTCTGAAACCTTTTCAATTCCAAGATGCCTTATGAGAGTTATCATTGTGGGGGCAGAGTTTCCCCAATAAATGATGTAGACTCTTAAGGAGGCTCTCAAAGCCAATTATTTGGCAAGTAGTTTGTAAACCAAAGGCTAAAGGAATATGTTCTCAGATAAGGTCCAAGCAAAAAAGAAAAAACTAACTTGATTGAGCACCTGTTGTATACTAAGTGAATATAAAAATAATTTGAGCAGAATAACAAGTTCTTAGGATCAGAGAAATGAGAAAAGATCAGTGGACTTACAGAGTCAGGGGGTTTTTAATGGAATACTATGTTCCATTATAAACACTTGTAGAAATATTTGAATAGAAGACAGAAAAGGGGAAAAGAAGACAGCGAGAAACAAAGTCCTTAAAATCTGTCTAAAGAAGTAAGAATAAGGTGGAAGAGTTTCAGCCACTAAGGACAGGACCAAATCAGTCGAATTTAATACCAAGATAGTTGCTACCAAGTGGAAATATAATATTCATTGTTGTTCCTGAATTCTGCTAGCAATTTCTGCCTCTTCAGATTCTTTTGAAAATAAAGGAGTCTGCATCTGAAGATTTCTTTGGCTCTCAATCAAAGGTCTGCCTCACCCAGAAAACATCATCAGGAAGCCCAAAATCAATGGAATTTTTTTCAATGGATAACATAAGCCAATTTTGAGCCTGATTTAAAATTCACTGTATAAATTCATCCTGGCTTGCTACAGCTGTGAGTGTCCTCTATTTTCTATTGCTGACTCTTCCAGTAAAACATACAACCACTCCACTTTCCACACTTCAGATTTCAAGTGGAAGAGAGCTATTTGAAGGCCTACTCTCAAAACTGACTTATTGGACCTTGTAGAACCTGCTTGAGAAGCTACCACGAGTATAGATGTGTATGTGCTTACTTTTTGAAAATGATCTTTGATCCAAGAAAATAACAGCATTAGTATTTATGTGCATGCAGTTATGCACTAGGCTTTCTGAAGGTCCTATTATAAACAAGCTGGAGCTCCTGTCCCTCTAGTTTGGGTTATACTCTGTTCTACTAAAAAGATACATATGCTTCATTAAGCAAAGATTTATTAGCAAGGCCAGCAGGTGATAATGGAACAGTAATTTTTACATATCAACTTTGACTCGGTGCCCTTAATTGGCAGCAAGGAGAAATATTAAAAGATCTTGCTAACGCAGCATGATGCATGGGAAGTAAGAACATCGGGGAGTTTTTTTCTTCTGTGATATATTGGGAATCATAAAACCTTGGTCTTAAAATTCATCTGACCCAGCACTAAAGAAATGGGCTATATTTTATCTTCTGTATAGCCTTCCTGTCTAATATAGTGATGCTGATGATGATTTAAAAAAATAACCTTTATTGAGCATTCACTATGTGCCAGGCACTGCTCCATGCACTTTTTTTACATGTTTAACTCATTGACCGTCTGGGATTGCTATTATTATTATTATCTCCATATGGTAAGGAAACTGAGGTAAGAGAGGTTAATTGTGCCAAGATCAGCTCCTAAGTCAAGAAGCCTGGATAGAAGCCTGAGCAGCCTGACTCCAGGACCCATATACTAAACCTCTTGCCTCAGAGATGACAGTAGTACACTCATTAAAGTTGCAAGTGTCGGGATCCCTGGGTGGCTCAGTGGTTTAGTGGTTTAGTGCCTGTCTTTCGCCCAGGGTGTGATCCTGGAGTCCCGGGATCAAGTTCCACATCGGGCTCCCGGCATGGAGCCTGCTTCTCCCTCTGCCTGTGTCTCTGTCTCTCTCTCTCTCTCTCTCTCTCTCTCTGTGTGTGTGTGTGTGTGTGTCTCTCATGAATAAATAAATAAAATCTTAAAAAAAAAAAGATGCAAGTGTCTGTGGGCTTGGGGGGGTTTTATAAGATTTTCTTATTTATTAATTTGAGAGAGAGAGAGAGCAAGCAGGGGAAGGAGCAGAGGGGGAGGGACAAGTGGACTCTGCACTGAACGCAGAACCCAACACGGGGCTTGATCCCAGAATCCTGACATCATGACCTGACCCCAAATCAAGAGTCAGACACTTAACTGACTGAGCCACCCAGGCACCCCAGGTGTCTGTGTTTTAAACAAATGGGAAAACAAGGCCCAGGTTGACACACCAGTCAGCTATAGCTTGGAGACAGCCAGTATCTCCATCTCTTGTTCAAGGTTTTCCTGTGCCACAAAGAAGTCACCAGGAACCTAGCAAGAGAAATTTTCCTTCATGCAAAAATAACGAAAAATGCTGAAAAAAAAATAAAATGTAAAATGATAGCAAAGAGAAAATACCTTAAATCGGAGATAAATTTTCATTCTATCTACCCATGGATAATTCCTCAATTCATGCCACTTGATCACATAAAAACCTTAATATCTAGGTCATCTTGACTCCTGTAAGGACTTGCTTTTGTCTGAGGCCTCATTTTTGAGGCACAAGGTATATAAGACATGTCTAAGAAACCAATTATAAAGATTTTTTAATAGAATTATTTTTTTAAAGGTTGTAGTTATTTATTTGAGTGCACTCAAGTGAGAGAGCACAAGGAGGGAAGCAAGAGGGAGCGGGAGAAGCACTCTCCACTGATCAGGGAACCCGATGTGGGGCTCAATCCCAGGACCCTGAGATCATGACCTGAGCTGAAGGCAGATGCTTAACTGACTGAGCCACCTAGGCATCCCTATACAGATTTAATAATAACCCAGTGTGGTAGGTAGAATAATGGCCCCCCAAGATGTCCATGTCCTGATCCCCCCAAACCTATGAGTATATTTACCTTACATGGCAAAAAGGATTAAGTTAAGGATTGAGCTGGGGAAAGTATCCTTCGTTATCTAATTAGGTGCAATGTAATCATAAGAGGGAAGCAGAAGGGTCAGACTCTGAAGGTCCACTTGAAAGTCTGAGGTCCACTCAAGTGATGATAGAAGAAGTTTCTAGAGTCCCAGGTAGAAACCCTGACCAGAGAACTGGTCGGTTGCTCCACAGTTATCATAAAAATCTATGAACAGGGACTGGGTTGTCTTTTCCCCATTTCTGACCATAGCTATTTTCAGCAAGTCATCTCATTTTATTAGTTCATCTATCTTCCATTCATCTTTATTTTAAAATAAAATAGACTTCTCACATTCTCTAGGAACTTTCACCTCTTTCCCATTGCCAGGCCAGAATGATTTATTGGGCAAGTTAGCTGTCCTTAAAAACCCTACATCATGCAGTGGCTAAAACAACTGGCTAGCATCGATGGTTGTGATCCTTTAAAGAAAGCTCCAGGCTACGGAATTCTGACCCATATCCTCATGAGTAATATATGACTTTGATTCCCAAACTACCTTAGTGATGCCTCTGAACCTGTACATAATTCCTATCATATCCGTCACGTGGTAAATCATCCCAAAAGACTGTGACTGGAACCCTACTTCCACCACTGTGATATCCAAGCTCTGGCTTTGGTTGGTTGGTTACAAGCAGTATGGCCCTTTGTATATGAGTCTCAGTCCATGCTGTCACTCATCAGCAGCTCATCCGCCTCCCAGCCTCTCTAATCTGTCTACATCACTAGCCACACTCGGGTCAGGACATGCCCCCTACCCAGCTTGTCCCCAAGCTGTGGCTAATCTCCCCAGTACTCCTGCTTGGCAGACTCCAGTGGCTCTCGACTGCCGGCCAGCCTCATAGGTGTGACATAAGCTGGCTGTGCTGCTCACCCCCCTGCTCAGCTCTCTAGTGTCCTATGGCCACCCCAGCACCCCACCACAGCTGAACTCCTGCGGCACCTTTAGATATGTCTGCATATCCCTTCCACATGCAGCACCAGCGCCCACCCAGTACGTGGCTACCCCTCACTTGGGCCTCCACCTCTGTCTTCCTTCCTCTGAGTCAGATGCCCCTTCTGCCAACACCTGTGCTTGCACCATTGCAGCTCTTCCACTGTGTTTCACTACCTGCAGACTCGTCTCTGTCCCATCAGCCTAGACCATCTCAGACTAGGTGCCCTTTCTTCCTTATTCATTGTTTTATCCTCCTAGCACCTAAGGCTATAGAAGCATGGGAGGTAGGTGAAGTTTGTTAAGGGAGAAAAGTGAGCTGTACCCTATATTGCAAAGGTGGTCCACAGCAGCAGCCCATATAGTAAGGTCCCTGTAGGGGAGGACACCTGGTCTCACTGCCTCGAACTGGATGATGCAGGCTCCTCAGCCTGCAAACCTAACCCAGCTAAGGACTGTGGTAGAACTAAGATTTCCTGGTCTTGAGAAATCATGAGGCTACACACTTGCCATTTTGATGCATTTGCTCCCATATCACTGTGTGGCAAAGGTGAACTAAAATGACGAGGAAAGGTAACTATAAAGTATTATTAATTGCCAACAGACTTAGCAGTTCATAAAGTAATGCTATGATCCAGGACAAATAAGAACAAATCGAACAGCCTTTTAGGTCTGCATTCAGTATAACCAGCTAAAGATTTCTTATACGCGATGACCAATAAGAGGTCCCAAATGCCCTTTTTCCCCCCTAAAAACTATACCATTCAGATTCTACATATATTTTTGAGGCAATTTGCTTCTCTTCTCCTTGCTCTCTCTCTATGACTTGCCCTGCAAACCCACCAATATAAATATCTTGTGTTCTTGTGCTCCCTCTCCTGGTCTTTTCTGTCTTTAAGTAAGACCATGTTCCTAGAATTGTGCACACATCACCCCCGCCCCCCCAGGTGGGGGCTTGGCGTGTTAACAAAGAAGCTAACCAGCGCTGCAGGGCATGTTGTAAGATCCGTGGGGGACCAGAAACAGATTCACTTCTTTGTTGTTTGCAGGCCAGCTTGACTAAGTGAAAAAGGGCCATACTGGCACGGAAGAGAAATGTGCCTGGCATCCCTTCTGAGAAATGAAATGCTGTCCAGAAAAGAAAAAAAAAAAATATATATATATATATATATATATATATATGTACATATATAAAATAAAAAGCACTCGATGGTACATTTTTGAAAATATTCCTCCCTGGAGATGTACAGATGCATGGAGGATGTGCCCTATCAGTTAACAGTGCTAATTACCTAATTATCTGGTCAGGTGCAATAAAAACCCCTTTGACATTCTGTTCCTTCCATATGCCAGATAAAGTATTCTGATATCTGCTCTGTACTGTGGTGAAGAGCACACCATATTCTCTCCCCACCAAGAGTAGGGATGTAGAATGGTCTTCACCGCTGGCTAAGGTGGTGCTTTGCATCAGGAGCACAAGGCTGGAAATGGGGCAGTGCAAGGTCCTGCTATAGAGCTAGCAGGACAACACTCCCTCAAGAGGGAGACCAGACTTCACCTGGTCTCCTTGGCTCCCAGCATCCCCTGGAGCTACCTCTGAGCTCTGACCCTGCCCACCTCTTTGTCTCATTGCAGTTGCTTCTTAGACATTTCACAATTTTACCCATTTACTTTATATTCTTTTTTTTCCCCATTCGACTTTCCAAAATAGCATCCTGGCTAAGTATGTCATTTTTCCTATTTTAGTGTAAAAGATTTTGATTTTGATTTTTCTCAAGCCCATCCAGAAGAGCACACACCCTCAAATCTAAATTGCTATCATTCTAACTTAACGTGCTAAGGAAGAACCAGTTTTGCTCAACCATTTAACACTCCCAGTCTTCATTTCTCAAACCAGTTCCCAGTCTTATTCCCTCTGCCCTACAGGATGGTGGCTGTGTCCTCTCCTAAAACCCTCCCTATTTAGCCCTAAGGTTTTCTTCTGTGCATTGTCAACCTCTTCCCAATGGATCATTTCTTTTTCTACCGTGATGCTCCCTTTTATGGCGTACATTTGAAGTTTCATGTAGATGGGGGTGGAGGACACTGGTTTCTCTTAGGTAGAGAAGAGTGTTGTTAAATCCTGGGTATTTATAGAAATTCCTTTCCTAGAAGGCCACGAGGCTATTTGTTACAGAACCACAATATTTGGAGAGCAAAGGTTGACTTGCATGGGTGTTGTGCTCTCCTGTCTTCCAGCCTGTCCTGGTCCAAACTTAGTGCCTTTCGATAGCCATGCTCATCCCTCTTCTCTCAAAGTCTGAGGCACAGGAGTCTCAACAATATAGAGGATAGCGTTTACTTATTCTCCAGCTGTGAATACTATATTGTGAGCTTCTCCAAGGTAAAACTATACTTTTTGCATCTTTCAGGTTCTCCCTAGCTCCCAACAAAGCAAATGTTCAAGTAAATATTTTTGGACTGCTGATTTAGTAGCATCTTGTTTGTGCAGGATACCTAGTGTACACAGAAATACTCATGGTTCCTGTGCTTCTCTACAATCTAATGATTTCCTGTTTAGTGACCTTTCTTGAACACTATTTCATCTGATTGACATGCAAATGTCACCTTTTGTTAATCCTTTTTCAATGTGTGATGCTCTTGCCTTCTAGAAAAAATAACCAACTCATTTTAGTAATGCAGATATTTAGCAGATTTTATTAGAGTACATGTAGATTACATACCAAAAGTATAAGACTTGGTACTTGACTTTCAGTGATTGGTCGTATGGTTTATTTTATTTTTTTATTTACCAAGTAGGCTTCATGCCCAACATGGGGCTTAAACTCACAACCCTGAGATTAAGAGTCCCATGCTCCACCAACTGAGCTGGCCAGATACCCCAACTTTCAGGAATTTCCAATCAAGATAGGCACAATGGAACATTTAGATAACAATGGAAAATAGCACTTAGGTGATGAAATGCCAGGACTGGTCTATAAGCAGCAGCTGTTGTCTTAATGGTTGGAAATGGGGTCCAGTTAAATCGCCACCTCCTTTGCAAGCTTTTCTCCTGGCCCTTGCATTCTATATTGATGGACCCCTGTCCTTCACAACTATCATAGGTACAGTTGGAAGTGACAAAACAAAGTGAAGAATGCATCTAGGCAGTGAGTACAGCCTGAGCAAATGCTAGAAGGCAAGAGGAAGGCTAGCAGTCTGCCTCAAGAGGACAATTGGAAATGAGACAGAAAAGGGAATCAGTCTGGGGGGAATCTAGAAGACAGAAAAGAATAAAGTTTGCTCTCTAAAGCAGGGGCTTGCTGCTTGAAACATAGTCCATGTCAGGAACATTCCCCAGAAGATTCTCCCGGCTCCCTCCCTGTGATTGACGATCCAGAGAGATCATGGAGGTGCATGGGAGAGGAAAGATGGCATCAACAGAGAGGAGAGGTGTTTTCTTTTGCTTTGAGTCTTGGTATTTTTTACCACAGTGGTGACCCAGAGATTCTTAAGCCCTGGCCTCCTACGCTTGTTAAAGAAATGACAAGGCCATCTAGACACCTGCTAGCTTACTTGGGGGTTTTTAGAGCTATACCAGTTTGGAAGGCTGCTGGTAATGTGCTGTGGATGCATTCTACAACCCTTTCTCCCATGAGCCAAATGGTTCCTGCTATAATAGCGTAAGGAAAGTGGAGGACTTGTTTTCTACCAGGATTTGGTAGGTTTCTGACTTTCAGCTTCAAGGACTAAAACCCCATCAAAATACTGGAATACCCCCAAGTACTGTAGATGCCTTAACTCACACCTTTAAAGGTATGCTCAAGGGATGTCTGGATGGCTTAGCAGTTGAACATCTGCCTTTGGCTCAGGGCATGATCCCAGCCCCAGGATCGAGTCCTACATCGGGCTCCTTGCAAGGAGCCTGTCTCTCCCTCTGCCTATGTCTCTGCCTCCCTCTCTGTGTCTCTCATGAATAAATAAGTAAAGGTATGTTCAAGAATAGTTTGATTCACCCAAAACAAGAACACCTGGTGTTCTTGAGGTGCGGTATTTATCAAAAACCAAAACCTTCCTTTTCAGAATGTTTGGATATCTGTATTTTTAGTAGAAAAGGTGTTTTCCTAGTTAGGAGCTGTAAGTAAAGAGGTCTTTCATAACAGTTCCAAGCCACATTCAAAATAGATGTCCCAGAACAGACTCCACGGTGCACTTTCTGGATGCAACCATGACTTATTTCCTTTTCTCGCCATCCCCAAGTTAGCATGGAAAGTGTGTCTCAGCCCCACAGAAACTGGACACAATCAGCCAGACATTGTTGGAAATTTCTGCCTCCTCTGCTTCAGCAGCCATGCTGCCAGAGATGACACCGTTGGCAAAAACAGGACCGCCCCTTCATGCCCCAGCTGCCTGAAGTCCTGAATACACCGCTCTTCTCAGGAAAGGCCTGCTTCCAGTCCTCTTTGATGTCATTTGCCAGGCTGGCAACCTAGCATCCCAAGAAAGGCTGTGGAAGGCTGCAGGGCAAGAGCCCAACAGATGAGGCAAAAACCACAGACGTGGCCATGCATTTGGAGGGAACCGGCTGCCTCTTCATTCCCTCCCCTGACAACACGGATCACACAGAGAAAAGATTGGAACTCAGGGGAGGAGGGGAAGTGGCCGAGGGGCAAACCTGACTTCGTGTTCCTATCCAGGAGTGTGGGTGGGTTGTGTCATGCAATCCCTGCAGCCCAGGCTGCTGTAGAGCCGTGCCTGCTGTCTGCTAGTCCCATAGCTCCAGGGCAGCCATTGTCCCATTCACATATGGGGGTTTTTGTGTCGATGGCCGCTGTTTAAATCCTCACAGAGCACAGATGGTGCCTGCATTGCATCAGCATTAACTCTTCTCCATTGGCAGAGCCCATCATAGAAACAGGAGAAGGGAGGAGAGATGAGTGTACCGTCCCTTTGGCAAAAGTCTGGTTTCCATATATGCGTTTTCCCTGACTTACTGTAGAGCCTTGGCTAACGCAGTCCGTGTGTCTCAGCTTCTGTTATGTGGTAGTTAGTTAAGAAGGACTTAGATGAAGGAAACTAAAGACTGTAGAAATACTATTATTGCTGTTGTAAAAACCATGCCCATAAGGCAAAATCCACAGCTTTGTTTCTTCTGCAAGCCACAGTAACACCCACTTCCCTTGCAAAGGCAATGAGGAAGGCATGGAGAAGATGATATACATCTTTTTAGAATTTTTCATGTTTTGTGTCTCAAAAGCCCTTCAGGTAGATGATTTCCTCAGCGTGTCCTGGTTTATCGCTGTTTCGCAAATGACAGAGGGAAATGGCAGCAGAATGTCTCAAGTTGTCAGGATCAAATTACCTTCCTTACTAAAGACCAGTGGTCCTCCCCTGCTGACAGTGGGTCCTCATAGCTACTGGAGTATTAGTGGAGTATAAACCCACTTGTACCAGAGGCCAAATAGAAAATAACATTTTCCATAAGAGACATGTGATCTGTCAGTTCTTCAGTTTTGATTTCAGATGGAAAATATGACTTCAGTTCTTAAAGAAAAAAAATCCCTAACCGGGCTTGACAGATGTCTTCAAATATGTGATGGATTGTCATATGAAGGAAGGATTCAAACTGTCTGCTTGACCCCATGGGCATTACTAGGGTTAGCTCAATTCAGTTCAACTAATAGTTATAAAGAACCTGCAGTACACAGGGCTCATGCTTTAAACTGAAAATGGTCAGAGAAGAAGGGAGATGAATATCCTGCTAAACTCATGACATCAATTATTGCAGAAGCAAGCAGGTTTGACATTGATATAAAAGTGTGAAGTATATGGTGAATCGTTGGCTAAACCAAGGAGAAGGAGAAGACAGAAGCAATACTTACAGTCTCTAATGTCTATCCATCAGTAGGGGAAGCAGGAGTAATTAAAAAATTGAATTGGAGATTACTGCCAGGGTGATAAATAGAATTTCTTAGTAACCTAATGAGCAAAAGGACATCACACTGAAATATGGCTGTGAGACACAACTCCATATTTACAAAATTATAGCTAGGGAGAAGTATGATGCAGAACTTCAGCTATATGAATAGCTACTATAATTCCCTTCAATGAAGAAAAGAATACCTGAGTAGTTCTTGATTTGCCATATTGGCAGTTTCACCTTCAAGAGGGTAGAGGGTACAAGAGTTGAATTGCTGTTTTAGTCCTAATACTGACTGACTAAAAGGAATTGACAGGAGTACACATGAGAGGATCCTTAGAAGAAAGAGATACCATCTTAGAGAATGTGATAGTCAAAGAGGACATTTTACATAGTCTGAAATATTTCAAGACTTTTTTATTGCAATTAAAAGAAAACATGAAATTTACCATCTTAACCATTTTAAACTGAGTATACTGACATCCATCAAATGTTCATCTTAAAGAATATTCATATTGCTATGAAACTAAGCAGATCTCCAGAACTCTTGCCATCTTACAAGATAATATTCTGAACTTATTGAACAATAATCCTCCCTTTTCTCCTTGACCTCAGTCCCACCATTCTATTTTCTGTATCTATGAATTTGACTACCTGAGATACCTTGTATAAGTGGAATCGTACAGCATTTGCCTTTTTTTCACTGGCTCATCTTACTTAGCATAATGGCTCAAGATTTATCCATGTTGTAGTATATGATAGGAATTCTTCCCTTTTCAAGATTGTACAATATTCCATTGTCTTTGTATACAATATTTTGTTTTTCTATTCATCCACCAATGGACATGTGGGTTTAAACAGACAAGGAAAATAGATGTATGGGCCTCTTTAGAGCCAGAAAGCAAGGAAACCAACAGCTGGTCTTAGGGCTGACCATTTTAGTACTGAGGATGACAAAGAGTCCAGAGTTACCTCCATATTGTGTTTCAAGGAGAATGTCTATTTGATGGAGAAGTAAGTAAAACTTGGAGAAGGGAATGTAAACCCCGGGTAGATGAATAATGAGAAAATACCTAAGTTCCCAGTGTGGATGAAGTAAAGCCTCCAAACTACAGAAAAAAATTAGACATGATTATGGAACAACATGTTATGGTCAAAATCTTTGAAAAGTTGCAGAAACTAGGAAAGCATCAGAAGTCTGGAGATCAGAAAATGACATAATTTAAAAAGAAAGGAAGAAAGTAGATCTTTAAAAAATTGACTGAAGAGCAATTTGTATAATAGGAACAATTTATCTGGACAATAAATCTGAATATCAAGACAAGTGTATACTCTTGGGTAAAAAAATCAATTTTGCAAGATTAAGATGGACACCTGGCTTAATAGTAACACTTGCTAGGAAAAAAAAACCTCGGAGATGTTCATTGATAACACCACAAGTAATAAGTGACAATGAAATAAACTTTAGTCGGCACTCCTAGAAAATAGGCTCTAAACTTGAGAGAAGTGATAGTTCAGGCCTCCATACCCCTGACAGGAGTATTTACTCAATCCAGATACGCTGCTGGGGATATAGTCAAACTGGAGATGGTTCCAAGGAGAGCAGTGAGGGGCCTATAAGGGCTCATAACTGGTTGGGTTTCTGGGATGGGAATTTTGGCTTGCTATGGAGAACTTAGAGGGCTCTGGTGAGAGACTGAACCTCTTAACACTGGAAGACTTAAAAAATGTTTTGTTTTCTGGTTGAAGATCAAGTGGTTGATGGTTGGTTTGAAATGACTGGATGGGTTGAGGAGGTAAAACCAAACCTTGACTCAAGAGAATTCTGGTCTAGGAAGATCATTGGTTTCCTGAATGGGGAAAGGGTCATTTAAAATGAAAATTAGGTAGTTTTTTTAAATCTTCTTTTAAAAAATAATTTTCGGTTGGAGGCGGTTTTTCAAATGAAACTATAAACCTAGATGCAGGTTTTACCACTTCATTACCAGTGAGTGGGATGCTTTTCACTTTCATTTTACACTGAAAACTGTAAAAAGTTACTACTATTTTATACCTATTTTAGGATCTACACTTATACTGAAATTAGATTTTTTAAATTATTCCATGAACTTCATTATGTAATCTTTCAGAAGGGAGATTTCCTGTTTTCATTGTATACTTTTAGAGAAAATATGAATAGAGTATTTGTATCATATATAAATTTTGCCTGTCACTTACCTGAGAAATATAACCATATATACCTGAGTGAGAAAGGAGAATGAGAGTTGAAAGCTATAGTCAGAATACTTGAGTTAAACCCTGGCTGACCAGCTGTGTGACTTTGGGAAAATCCCTTCACCTTTCTGGGCTTTCTGGGCTTCACCTTTTTTGGCTTCCTTGTCTGTAAAGTGGATGAGGATTGAGTCAGGGAAACAGAAACCATGCCAGGTGTTTCAAACAGAGGGGATATAAAACAAGGAATTGGTTACACAGGTGTTGGAAAACTGGAAGAACAGAAAGGGGAAGGAGAATTAACTCAGTAATTAATGATTGTAGGAAGCAGCTACCACTCCTAGGGCCGGAGGGGATAAAAGGCTCCTCTGAGCCTAGAGAAAGGGCTGATGCCTCAGGGGCTGTACCTGTGTTTTCTTACCTAAATTTTCTTACCAGAAACTCCAGCAGGGAGTCAAGGATGCAGCCTCCTCCAGAACACACCACCAGGGAAGGAAAGAAAGAGAACAAGAAACCCAAGGAACCACAGCTTCTTTCCTCCTATTTTCTGATATCCCACCAGTGCCCCCCTATTGGCAGAATCCAATAAGAAGTCAACCAGCAAAGCCTGAGAAACGTAGTCTACCAGCATTACAGAGAGGAACAGGAAAAGATTTGGCATGAGGCCAAGAGACGATAGTAAACAAATAGCTTATGAGTTTATAATGTCAGACTAAAGTAAATTAAATTATAGAAGTCGAAGTTAGTAGTTGGTCGGAATTATTTTTATTTTCCTGTTTATATTAAAGTAATATTACTTTAATACACAGATGGGGATGGATGGATACACAGACACACTGATGCATAGATTTAGTTCTGAGCTGAACAATTTCTGAATAACTTTCAATGAAAGTTCTTCTAAATAAAAAAATTATGTTTAGTTCATGACTTGGCAAGAAAAATTACAAGATACAGGTTTCTGCAAACCCTTGTGGCAGGAATAGTTATAGTGAAAACGCAGGTTATTGTAGGATCCGTCCTCAAGAGTTCCCAGGAATTAGTTTCAGGGAGTCTGAGTCCATGAAGAGACTCCAATCTGAGATCATGACTCTTCAATTGTGGGGACTCATACAGACTTCATATGAGTGGATTCAAGCCAGATTTTTGTTCAGTGAGCCTATATGATTTCCCTTTTTTTAACCAACCTAAAAGTACCTTAGTAGGCTAACCATGTATTTCCAGGATACCCATGATCCTGCTGGTAACCACTGAACTATGCTGCTGACCTCAGAAGCCATGCCAGCAAGCCTTTAGAGTTAACTCCAGTGTAGTTCAACTGTTTGGATGTCATGTACCCCACTAAAATCGGGGAGCCCATTTCAACTGCAGTGGATAGGGCATATGTGTTGACAGGGCTATATTCGTAGGTGCACAACCGGTGCAGGGCCCCATACTCAGAACAACCCTGTACTTGGTTTAATGTTCCTGAAAATCATGTAGCCAGTTGGGTGGTAGGGTGGAGGAGGGCCGTTGTGAAGGGAGGTCCAGAAAAGGCCTGGCAGATGAAGTGGCATTGGAGGAAGAGCTTAAAGGAGAGGGGGGAGGGAGCCATATCATTCTTTGTCTCATTCTGATAAACTTCAGCTCAGCTCAGCCTTCAACATTCAAGGCAAAGGCACCTTTTCCAGGAAGGCTTACATCATTCTCTCAGCAGTTTCTGCCGCCAGTGCCAGCGTGGTCCTCCCTTAGCACCCTTTAAATACCTATTACATACTTAGGTTACATTGTAGACCTTTGTATGAAACATCTGGCTCCCTGGTCAACCTCTTAGCTCCTTGGAGAAAGCAACTATTTTTATTCATTTTTGTAACAATAGCAACGATATAGTTGTTACTCAATGCCAGAACCTGTTCCAAAGATTTTATTATAAAACAGTCACTGTTGGGATCCCCTTCTTCAGTTTGAGAAACTGAAAAACAGAAAGGTTAAAAGTAAGTAACCAGCCCAAGTTACCCAGACGGTACATAGTAGAGCTGGGATTTGAATCCCAGAAAGGTGGTTTTAGTTCTCACCCACTGTGCGGTGTGTGCCCAGTAGTGGTTGGTGAAGGAATGAGTGAATGAATGAATGAATAAAAGATAGTGACTAAAAGATAAGGTAGAGAACCTCAAGGGGCAGATTTACAAATAGAAGAACTTTATATTGTGGCTGCAGACCCAAATTCAAACCTGCAGAGGGGAGAAAAGACATTTTTATGCTTTTTTTTTAAGATTTTATTTATTTATTCATGAGAGACAGAGAGAGAGAGGCAGAGACACAGGCAGAGGGAGAAGCAGGCTCCGTGCAGGGAGCCTGATGTGGGACTCGATTCCGGGTCTACAGGATCATGCCCTGGGCCGAAGGCAGGCGCTAAACCACTGAGCCACCCAGGGATCCCCCAATTTTATGCTTTTAAGCCACATTTACTAGCACAGACATTTTTTTAGGAGAAAAATGTATGAAATTATATACTTATATGTCTAAATCAACCTAAATGTTTTTTTGTTGTTACTTTGAGAAAGGAAACAAGATTGGTTTCTCTGGCTCTATCTTTAGCTAAATTAATACTAAAATGACCAGAAGCTTTGTTGAAAGAGTGAAGTTAATTAATTTAACAAATACATCCAGATACGCTTGTGTGGTATGCTTGTATAGCATGTTACTTTGGAGAGAAGAGCATGATAATATGGATAATGATTATAGAAAATTAAGATTATAAGTGACACCTCATCGCCAAATTTGTCTTTTTTTTTTTTTTAATAAAATGGGATACAGGGCAATGTGGAGGTGGAAAGGAAGAGTGAGTTGTCACCAATATTGTTTTCTTTGACAAGTGCTTGCCATGAAAATACAACCCAGAAGGATGACCAAGGCTCACTGTATTAAAAAAGCCCATCAGGGCAGCCCAAGTGGCTCAGTGGTTTGGCGCCACCTTCGGCCCAGGGCGTGATCCTGGGGATCCAGGATCAAGTCCCACGTCGGGCTCCCTGCATGGAGCCTGATTCTCCCTCTGCCTCTCTCTCTCTCTCTCTCTCTCTCTCTCTCTCTCTCTCTCTCTGTCTCTCATGAATAAATAAATAAAATCTTTAAAACTTTTTAAAAAATTAAAAAAAATTTAAAAGCCCATCAGCATAGCTCTGTTACCTTCATCTTCCCAGCTCCTGCATGTATATGAGATCCAACTTCATCGGGGAAGTATGCATGGTGTTGCTGAAGGTAAAAGGTTTTGTGTTTTGTAAAAGGCTGTAGTTAGACAGCCTTGAGGAATGTGCCGTCCTTCTCTTAGAAAACAGTCCTGAGATCTCCCCATCCGTCTGACCAGCCTTCTGCAGATGAGCTCAGTGCTACAACTGCGTGTTTGTACTGCCAGAACCAACTGAGAAGACCTTAATCACATGGCTTAAGTAGAAAACTCTGCTCCAAGTCTCATAAAAATTCCCAAGCCCTGTTTTCAATCTACAGCTGAAGCCGACCTGCCCGACCTCTGTAACAATCCAGAGCAAGGAAACTGTTGGATGTTTCCTTTCAGGAGCTCTGTCCAGCAGCAAACCGTGTACCTCCAGAGAGGGAGCTTTACAAACAGCACCCAAACGTGCCCTGTGCCTGCTCAGTTTTCATCAGTTCATCTAACTTTCATCAAAAGCATAGAGAGGATACCTCAGAACCCACGGGAACAAAAGGTTAATAAGGGTCATAGTTTCAGTGAGTCAGATTTTCAATACCTTATCCTCATGTGGACTCACAGCATAGCACAAGTTTGGTAGTTTGACCTTGTTTCTTTCCGACCTGAAACCCAAAGGTCAAGGTCACTTGCCTTGTGTGTGCCAAAGGCTGGAGAAGGTCATCACCTCCTTGGGAGCAACCAGAAGGCAAGAGAGATATATCTGCTTCCCTTAGAGCAGTGGGACACAGCTCCAATACCATCAGTGAAATGGAACTGGTTTGCTATTTCCAGCCACTTCATTCCACTTTAACTTTATGATCATTACCTTTTTAAATAACATTTTTATGGGTCGTTAGTTTTATGTGTGATTCTCCACTTCCCACTCCTTCTTATTTTTCCCATTATCAGGGCCTTACTTGTTAAAAACAGAAAGTAAATAACAATGCAGCCTTTGTGATCATGGGTTCATAAACATATAGCTTTCCACTGGTACCTGGATATTTGCTTTCTGAGTACAGTGGGGGAGTTTAAACGATTCCTAAAAATGAAAGGACCGTGCAAGCTACCAGGACGGAAGCTAAATCCAGTCCTTAGAAAGGCTCCACCTAAGGGGAGGAGGGCGGGGGGTGGGGGTGAATGGGTGACGGGCACGGAGGGGGACACTTGACGGGATGAGCACTGGGTGTTATTCTGTATGTTGGTAAATTGAACACCAATAAAAATTAATTTATAATAAAAAAAAATAAAAAAAAAAAAAAGAAAGGCTCCACCTAATTTGACGTGGCCTATATGTGTGACGGGCACTTGCTTTCTGTTTTGTGTATTTGGAGCTATTACAGCTGGCCCAGTGTGTACCAGCGATGGATTCCTGGGAGGAACACCAAGTGGTTCAGGAGGTACCCATTGCATCAAAGCAACTCTTGACCCAGAGTGGACATAGTCATGGCGATTTCACTGCACTCTAGGTGTTGTGCTTATAAGTGTTCACAGGATCCCTACAGACCTCTGAAGTAGCCTTCTCTCCTGGACTGGTCAGGATTTCTCAGTTGACAGCTAATCGTGTAATCTTGTAACAGCCTTCCCATTGCTGACTGATGTTATTTGATAATTAACTTTCCATTCTTAAGGTGTGTTACAAAGCTAAATTGTAGGTTTCTTGGGCACAGCCTTGCACACACAAGCTGAGCAAAGTTTAGCAGAACTGAATTTGACAAAACAGAGGATTTAAACTCTTGAAATTTGAAAATTCATGGGGAGGACACCATTTCCTCTAACCTTGAACTTGAATGACAGTTTACAGTTCTCTTTTTAATCATGACTCTTTTGTGACCATATGGTGATCATTTCAAGCTCATCATGTCTTCTAGGCCCAAAAGGATTAGTGATGTGATTTGGGATGTGCAAATTGGTGCTCATTGGCATCCTCAGGCCCACTCATACATTGAAGCATCAGCTTGTCCCTGCATAGAGAGGCTTTCTCCAGCTCCCTGTAGCCATGTGGCAGGTGGCGATGCCCGTGACTGGTCTAATCATCCCCAGGGTGTTCCTGGTTTCTCTAGGAATTTTCTTTAAAAGCAGCCATAGTAGGAGACAGTGGCAGGACTTATTGAGATCAATGTCATCAAAAAAAAAAAGGAAATGACCATAAGGGAGGGCTATATAAAAAATATAAATGATGTTGAGGAGAGCTTCCCCCTTTTCGCAAAAACTGAGCCCATCTACCCAAACTTGAGATGTGTGTTATCCCGTCAGCAACTGGTAGACTGCCTGGGAGCAGAGCAGGAAATGCTTGCTTATGGAGGGGTCGACTCTGCCTTGATTAGGTCATTCTTCTCTTTGTGGCAAAGTCACGTTACAGCGAAGAAGTGGGTCATGTGACATTCCCATCACTGCCTTTGGTTACTTCTAAATGTGTACTTCCTTGCCTAGCACTCCCTTTGAAAGGTTCCTAGGGACAAAAAATGGATATGGCAGATAGATACTGCATTTGCTGAATCTGTTACCACGTCAGCTTAGTAGGACATGAAGCCTGGCCAGATGAGCTCTGTTTCAATCGTGGTACTAGGGGTTAGGACAAAAAAGGACTGTTGCCTGCCTCTGATTAGTTGGGGTGTGGTTTGTTGGTTTACACAGTGACTTGCTCCAAAGTAATTTGAGGCAGTACTCACCAAACAGAGCGTGTTGTTACATTTGTACACTGCAGTTAGCTGTATGTTAGGGGCACAGTTAGACTTATGACATTTCAGTACTACACATGCTTTTATCAGGTGTATACCGTGTTAGAGACCCTAATCAGATGCAGAGTTATAAAGAGAAATGAAGCAGTTCCTGATCTGAAGGAGCTTGCTGTCTTACCATAGAAACAGACCCAATTAAGTATAATAAAAGTGAGATGGCAGTGATTGCCCTTGTGGAACTATAGTGTGAGTCTAGCGGTCGTGTTTTTTTGTTGTGTTCTTTTTTTAACCAAATATCTTGGGACTCATTATCTGACAGAGTTTTTTTTAATTTGGAATATAAAGTCCTTCAAAAATATTAACAATTAAAATCCCATTCTGTTATATATCTAAGAAATTTCCCTTACTGGAAAGAATGCCGCATATTAAAATTAGTGCTGGCTGGGAGCATCCAGGACATTTTCCTCACCCTAGCGATGGGGCTGAGAGGCTGGTATCATCTGTTCTAAGAGGTTGGGAGACTGTTCCTGGAGAAGGTGATGTCCAAGTTGAATCTCAAGCAACAGATATAAGTCCTCACAAGAGTTTTGGCTCTGTGTGCTGCAGTGAACTCAGTACATGTGGGATGTGTTCAGAGCTGGCCAGTTCAACTTGCTCTACACCTACTCCCTTAGCAGTTGTTTTGTAATCACCGCTACTGGAGCTTCCAGCAAGGACCCCATGATTGCTGCTTCCATTCAATTTGTACATATGATCCATAGATCTGCCTCCCCTTCCTATGGAGGAAGCAGTGCTTGCAAGAACCCAGAAGATGTGTGTAGGTTTTGCATATAGGGTGAGGAAGCCTGCCCTGAACACCAGCTCATTTAATCCACTTCCATCTGAAAAAAACAATTGTATTTCTAATTGTCTAAGTCATTCCCTGTGTGTACGGGGGTGTGTGCGTACGCAAAGCTGTGCACAAATAGCACATTTTCAATCGATAAAATTTAAAGGATGAAGAGCACCTGACAGTAGTAGGCTGAGCTTCTATAAAGATTTTGCAGGAAAAAAGCTGCATGGCAAAGCTGCTGCTCATAATTAGGGAAGGGATAGCCTGCGTTCTGTGCCACTCAGCAACTTGGACCATTGAAATGACAGCCGGTTTGTTTAGTTCTGTAACCCCCATTCTTCACCGGCCAGGAGTTGATTTCTTGTTGAGAACAATGCTTTGGATTGTCATCATCTCTGGTATCGCTGTGAGATCAGGTATGACGTGATGACTGAAAAGTCCCGTCTGGAAACCACAATGAATGAGAAAGACACAAGTTGCTTTTTAATGTCACTTTTTAACTTTTTAAGCGAGGGAAAGCTGTTTGTCAAGCCCTGTGGACCTTCAGTTTTTAAACAGGCCGTGTCGCGAGTTTTGCAGTTGACAAGAAAAACAGAATGCTTCCCTTGGCTCAAGTGGGGAGCAAGTGTCACAGCACCCCTTACGTAGAAGGGCCCTCCACAAGACTGGGGGGCGGGGAATTAATAGGCTTCCCATCGTCACCATGCATTTTTGCCAGGGTATTTCATTAAGTGTAAACACTGGACCCGTTGTGGTCGTGTTTAGCCACTTGACCCTGGTGATTTTCAACTCCCTGTGCCAGGTGATGAAGTGGAGCCGAGGCATGCACGAGACGGGCACTAATTATTGGAAGCAGAATCAGTGCTGACCCAGTGCGAGATTAACTGCTCCTTTGCAGTCTTTATTCTGGGACATTAGCACTGTCTGGTGATCCTGCTTCAGTTGAGGGATTCGGGACAATAGCGGTGCTGATGGTAACGTCGGCGATTTCCCTGTTTGTTTTGCAGGTCACGGCCAGGGGCTTTGGGCCGCTGTTACAGTTCGCCTACACCGCCAAGCTATTACTCAGCAGAGAAAACATCCGCGAGGTCATCCGCTGTGCTGAGTTCCTGCGCATGCATAACCTGGAGGACTCCTGCTTCAGCTTCCTGCAGACCCAGCTCCTGAACAGCGAGGATGGCCTGTTCGTGTGCCGGAAGGATGCTGCGTGCCAGCGCCCGCACGAGGACCGTGAGAACTCCGCGGGAGAGGAGGAGGAGGAGGAGGAGGAGACCATGGACTCGGAGACGGCCAAGCTGGGGTGCCCCCGGGACCAGATGCTTGCAGACCCCATCAGCTTTGAGGCCACTGCCATCCCAGTCGCCGAGAAGGAAGCAGCTCTGCTGCCCGAGTCCGACGTGCCCACCGACACCAAGGAGACCTCGGAGAAGGACGCGCTGACGCAGTACCCCAGATACAAGAAATACCAGCTTGCATGTACCAAGAATGTCTATAATGCAGCATCACACAGTACCTCAGGTTTTGCAAGCACATTCAGTGAAGAGAACTCTAGCAACAGCCTCAAGCCGGGCCTTGCCATGGGGCAGATTAAAAGTGAGCCGCCCAGTGAAGAGAACGAGGAAGAGAGCATCGCGCTCTGCCTGTCCGGAGACGAGCCTGACATCAAGGACAGAGCGGGGGACGTGGAAATGGACCGGAAACAGCCCAGCCCTGCCCCCGCCCCCGCCCCCCCTGCCGGGGCCACCTGCCTGGAGAGATCCAGGAGCGTGTCCTCCCCCTCCTGTCTAAGGTCTCTATTCAGCATAAAAAATAGCGTGGAGTTGTCTGGCCTGCCCAGTACCTCTCAGCAGCACTTTGCCAGGAGTTCAGCGTGCCCTTTTGACAAGGGGATCACTCAGGGTGACCTTAAAACTGACTACACCCCTTTCCCGGGGAATTACGGACAGCCCCACCTGGGCCAGAAGGACGTGTCCAACTTCACCATGGGGTCGCCCCTCAAGGGGCCTGGGTTGGAGGCTCTCTGTAAACAGGAAGGAGAGCTGGACCGGAGAAGTGTGATCTTCTCCTCGAGCGCTTGTGACCAAGTGAGCACTGCGGTGCATTCGTATTCTGGGGTAAGCAGTTTGGACAAAGACCTCTCTGAGCCGGTGCCAAAGGGTCTGTGGGTGGGGGCTGGCCAGTCCCTCCCCAGCTCACAGGCCTACTCCCACGGTGGGCTGATGGCTGACCATTTGCCAGGAAGGATACGGCCCAACACTAGCTGCCCGGTGCCAATCAAAGTCTGCCCTCGCTCGCCCCCTTTGGAGACCAGGACCAGGACTTCCAGCTCATGCTCCTCCTATTCCTACGCAGAGGACGGGAGCGGGGGCTCACCCTGCAGCCTCCCTCTCTGTGAGTTCTCCTCCTCGCCCTGTTCCCAGGGAGCCAGATTCCTAGCCACAGAACATCAGGAACCAGGCCTGATGGGAGATGGAATGTACAACCAAGTCCGACCCCAAATTAAATGTGAGCAGTCTTATGGAACCAACTCCAGCGACGAATCCGGATCGTTCTCGGAAGCAGACAGTGAGTCGTGTCCTGTGCAGGACAGGGGCCAGGAGGTAGGGAACCCGCATAAATTCAAGCATGTGATCCACTCTTGCAGTCCTTTATCTGGACTCCACCTGCTGCCCCACCACCCCCAGATTAAAGGTTACAGGAAAGGGACTGCCTCCCCCATCCACAGAGGCAGGATGCTTCAGAGTTATTCCAAATTAACCACTTTTGTCCTAGAGGGCACTTGAAATTTGACCTACATTTCAGTACCCAACAAGCAGAGGCAAGCTGCTTAGTGAAAAAAAAAAAAAAAAGTTAAGTCTAATGTGTGAAAGAAAGCATGCTCGGGTACTTCAGATGTCTCCCTTCCTCTTCCCTTTCTCCTCCATCTGCTTTGAAAGGATGCTATACTCATCACCCTCATCCTGGTGCTGCACCCCTTCAGTGTGAAGGAAAATAGAGACTCACTTTCAAAACTGATTGATTGACACTAGACAGACCCACAATAGCAGGTGCTCCTGCAGCACCCTTTAAGTTTTCCTTGTCGACAGGAGTCCCAGGGCCATCCCTTGTCCACTGCAGTACAGGGAACTCGCCATCCATCCTGGTCCCCGGGGCACTGCAGAAGCACCCTGGTCAGTCACACATAATTGTGTAATGTATCGTTTCCTGAGCTCCCCACAAATGATGAGAAGTCACTTTAAGGAGTAGTGGGGTTGAGTAGCAGTCTCTGCCCCCTCGAAAGCAAAGTGCCTTCTAGTGCTTTATAGATAAAAACTCCCAAAGGCTCCATCCATCTTACCAATGCTGGGAGATGGAGCAAAACTCACATGGCTAAGGAGAGGAAAGAGGAGATGCCCCGTTCGTTCCCTTCCCCTCTGTAACATGAGAGGCCCCTGCAAAGATCTGAGGGAGTCTGTGTCATGATCTGGTGCTGTCTGGCTGCTTGACAAGGAACCAACCTGAGACTGGCACCTGGGTCTCAGACCTGCCTTGGGAGCAGTGTGAGCAAACCCAGTGAGAAGTCCCTCCTCAGAGCTGCTTATCTGGAAACCACAGGAGGAAATGAAGCGTGGTCCTCATTAGGCCAGCGCCCTCGGTACACGTCTGCCCTCCCTGGATATCAGCCCCCAGTAAAGCAGGGATGTTAAGCCAACCAGACAGCAGAAATGCCACACGGGGTGAGGTGCCTTTTCACAAAGCCACGTGCGGTTTATTCAGCCTCGGCAAGATTGGCAAGAAACATGAGGTTTTAGTTAGGGCATGTTTTGAAAATAGATCCCAAAGCTCCCTGTGCCAACTGCAGGGATGCCCTGTGGTCACTTCCTCATTTTGCCTGCTAGCCTGGTCCAGGCGCTTCTGTTACTGCCGGAGGGGGTGGGGGGATGGAGAAAGAAACATACTGAAAGGATTTAATTTAGCTAAAGGAAAATTGAATGAGAACTCTTCTGTCTGAATACACCATATCCCCTCAGGTTTGGGTGTGCCCAGGTGCCCCAGCCAGTGGCATCTGTGCTCATGACCCGGGAGGACTGTTTTTGTGAAAACAGTGAAACGTTTGTACTCTCTCTCTTCCCTCACTCATTCCTCTTCCTCCGACTGACCATAACTTAGGTGAAGTTTTGGGTTCTGCACCTCCCCCCCACATTGTTCCTAAGTACCCCTGATGCACAAGCCTAGTCCGTGGGTCAGGTTCATCAGCATAATGACTTATCTTGCTGAGGATTGGTGTCTCAAGAAAAGGACAAATGTCTTCCTCTTTGCCTCTCCCCTAAGGGGAACCCCACCATTAACCTGAATGGGTTGTGTTGTCATGACATTGGCATTTGTTCAAGGAACTGTCCATTTCTGATTATCTCCTTTTGTCTCTCTCCTATCCCGAAAATGGGCTTAAAGTCACTTCAGGGCAGCCCAGGTGGCCCAGCAGTTTAGTGCCGCCTTGGGCCCAGGGTGTGATCCTAGAGACCCGGGATCGAGTCCCACATCGGTCTCCCTGCATGGAGCCTGCTTCTCCCTCTGCCTGTGTCTCTGCCCACCCCACCCCCCCGCCCCGTGTCTGTGTGTTTCTCATGAATAAAAAAAATAAAGTCTTAAAAAAAAAAGTCACTTCAAATTAAATGCCACCAACAAGAGCACATGCGTTTTTCCTGTGTGTTTGGCCACATAACTTGTCTCCCTTTAGAGCGCTTCAGTTCTAAATGAACCACTCAAAAGGAAGATTCAACCTATAAAAGAGTCGTGAACAGGACTAGTCTCCCCCTGAAAGATATCAGCCCTTTAAAAATATTTTTACCTCGGAGGCCTGGGTGGCTCAGCGGTTGAGCATCTGCCTTCAGCTCAGGGCGTGATCCCAATATGGGGATCGAGTCCCGCTTCGGGCTCCCTGCGAGGAGCCTGCTTCTCCCTCTGTGTCTCTGCCTCTCTCTGTGTCTCTCATGAATAAATAAATAAAAGTCTTAAAGAATATATATATTTATTTTTCCAAAAAGAAATACGGTCTTTGCATTTCTAAACACTGAAAGCGGAAACGTTTACCAGAGCTCTAGGCCATTTCAAGGATCACGTTTAGCCCCTCTCAGAAGGGCATTTTGGACAGGGTTGTTAGGGTAAAGGTAAATGTCTTTCCCAGTTTGGCATTTTAGTTTTCCTAAAGTAGAGATTAGGTCTACTCAGGGGCTCCGCATGACTGGTCCTCTCTGAGTTAATAAGTTGCTTCCGGAAGTTACTTTGACTCAGTGGAAGTGTGGTCCCCAGTAATAACCATGAAGGCAGATCCTTCATTCACAATATGAACTGTCACTCCTTTTCCTGAGTTGAACTAATCCAGAAGAGGCCGACATCTGTTGATCTGATCCTGCCCTGATCTGCTCTTATAAGGCCTTCACATGACTCCTCTTCCAAGTAAAGCCCAAGGAGACACTGAAGTCGGAAACAAGAGAGTTCTCCCCTCCTGCCAGGCACCTGTCCAGTGCTTCAGACCGACAGGCCAGGCTCCTTCTCAGCCTCTCTCCCTCCACCTCTGTAAGGAGCCAAAATGTTAGATCAGAATAAAAGTACTGGCATCCCTTACAGTCTGTAAGGTGTTTCTGGTTATAACATCTCATCGATATTGACTTCTCTCATCCTTTCCATCTGTCCCCTAGCTTTGAAGAAGAGCTTCAGATAGCACAGTATTGTCCTTTCTCAACAATCAGAGCTTTTTTTTTTTTCCTTAGATTTTATTAATTCATGAGAGGACATAGGCAGAGGGAGAAGCTGGCTTCCTACAGAGAGCCTGATGTGGAACTTGATCCCAGGACCCCAGGATCATGGCCTGAGCCAAAGGCAGATGCTCAACCACTGAGCCACCCAGGTGCCCCAACAATCAGCTTTTTAAAATTACTTCCTTCTTTGAAATAATCAAACAGCAGCTTGCTTCTTTCACAGAGCTATCTCCTGTGTGCATGCCTGTAGGTCAGTCACATCAGGTTAAAGCAAACTTTTTTAATATCCATGGGCCCCACAAATCACAGCTTATTCAGCTACCATCTCTCAACAGTTTTTCCAGTTTTCTCCCTTTCTATAAAAATTGCTGCAATAAACATGTTTGTGAACATATTTAGTAGTGGTGCTTTTATTTTTGTGGGTTAGAATCCCATAAGTGGGTTAAAGGTGATGATGCTTATTTGTGAAATACTACTTAATTACTTCCCCTGAAAGGTTGTATCCTTCACCAATTTATGAATGTCCATTCCCCCTTGTTCTTTCCAGTACTAGCTGTTACCAGTCCTTTTAAATTTTGCCAATCTGGGGGATCCCTGGGTGGCTTGGTGACTTGGCGCCTGCCTTTGGCCCAGGGCGCGATCCTGGAGTCCCGGGATCGGGTCCCACATCGGGCTCCTGGCATGGAGCCTGCTTCTCCCTCCTCCTGTGTCTCTGCCTCTCTCTCTATGTCTGTCATAAATAAATAAATAAACAAATAAATAAATAAATATTTTTTTAAGAATTTGCCAATCTGATAGGCAAAAGATGATGACTAATGAGGTTGACATCTTTTCTCGTGTGTATGTGCCATTTATATTTCCCTTCCTGTGACTCACCACTTTATATCTTTGCCCATTGTTAACTTGTGCTGTTCGTCTTTAAACCAATTTATAGGATCCTTAATCCTTAATACAGGAATATTAACCTTTTATTAGAAACGTTTCCCATTTTTTCTCCTACTCGATCTTTTTATTTAGGGAATTTTTTTCCAATATAGAAAATTTTAAGTTTTATGTAATTTTAAATTTTATGTAAAGTGGTTGAGCATCTTTGTCTTTATGACTTTTGGGTCTGCTATATTACTTAAAAAGTCAGTTTGGGAATTTTTATCTTCCAATGATGAAAAAAACGAACAGGTCATATAAAGTGGAAAAAGTAACAAAACAGTATGTATAACAAGATCCTAGTTTGCTTCATAAATATACATATTATTTCTTAAAAGGTGGTATAGAGAATAAGATAAAATAGGCAAAGTTGGGGAAGAATATAAGGAAAGTTTTATTTCTGTGTACCTCTAATGTTTGAATTTTATTTATGTGTATCTCACACAAGGTCATTATTTTGAGATATCATTCACACACCATAAAACTTACCCTGTTAAAGTGAGCACAGGGATTTTTTTAATGATTCATGAAGGTTTGGACCATCACCACTCTAATTCCAGGACATTTTCATCACCCCCAAAAGAAACACCATCCCCATTAGCAGATGCTCCTCACCGTCCTCTCCTTAACCCCAGGCAACCACTAATCTACCTTCTATCTCTATAAAGATTTGCCTATTCTGAACATTTTATAACAATGGGATCTTACACTGTGTGGCCTTTGGTGTCTGGCTTCTTTCACTGAGCATAATGCTTTCAAGGTTCATCCTTGCCATTGATGTACCAGTGGGTACACCATGTATCAGTGCTTTGTTCTTTATTTATTGCCGAATAATAATTTACTCTGTGGATATACCACACTTTGTAGATTCATTGATCGGTTGAGGGACATTTGGATTGTTTCCCCTTTTTGACTATTATCAATAATGCTACTGTGGGCATTGGTGTACAAGTGTTTTGTAGACAAGTTGTCAGTCCTCTTCATTGTGCATCTAGCAGAATCGCTAAATCATGATAACTGTATGTCTAACCTTCTGAGGAACTACCAGACTGTCTTCCAAGGTAACCACCATTTTACATTTCCACAGCAGTGTATGAGGGCTCCTGTTGCTCCACACCCTCACCAGCACTGGCTACTGTCCACCTTTTTTTATTATAGCCATCCTAGTGAATGTGGAATGGCATCTCATTTTGGTTTGTGAGTTCATTTTTAGTATTTGAAAATTATAGAAAAGTCAGAAGCATTTTCTGAGTAGTAACCCTCGTAGTGGGATGGTTTTATACTACAAGCATTTCTACCTAATTGTAGGTTTTAGCAAGAAAGCATTAGAACGACAGTTTCTTTGCATGGCCAAAAGCATTGATTAGTTGGACTTTCTTTATGAACACATTTTATGTCAGGAGGGATAAAAGTATGTGACAGTGTGTACGTTTGGGTTTACACAGGACTGTGGGAGCAGGGAGCAATGATGTCTGGCATGCAATAAGATGGAAGAGCTGTGTCTGACCCTAATTCTTCCACCCACATGTCAACTTCCAGACATAAGTTGTATGTAAAAATTTTACACTCATTGTTGCAGTTCATTGAATCAGGCATCTTTTTTAAAATGCTGATGATTGGTCTGCTTCATAGAAAACCTTGCTAGGCAGCATAGAAGTCGGCCCTAGTTCTGCTTAAAACAATGTTTTTGTGTTGTCTAGAAAAATGTTCCTAGCATCGGGAATTCCAAAGCATACAGTCTGTCTGGAGGAAGAAACCATGTGACAAAGAAAGATAGGGCTAATAAACAGAATTAATAATACCTCATACCTATCAGGCAATTCAGACTTTTCAAAGCACTTTCTCCATCTGTTACCCAATTTTATTCTTCATAGCAATCCTGTAAGCTAAGTAGGGCATGTATTATTATCTTCCTTTCTCACAGATCCTCAAAGAACTTCAGGATAGAGAGAATGAAAGACTGGCCTGAGGTCACGCGGCTAATTAATTGCAGTACAACTAAATCCCAGGTGTCCTGCGTTTGTTCTGGAAAATGGACCATGAGAATAGAGGGTAGGAGGACAATTGTGTGGGAAACATTTCTTAGTGGCGATGGGACATTCTGTCACAGGCATCTGTCTTGTGTGGACCTGGCTGTCCGCCGGCCAGCAGCACTGACTCGTCAGCCCGGGGGGCATCTCGCTTCCTCCCCTGACAAGGTACAGAGAACTGAGGGCCTCGTTAGAGCACAGGTGTTAAAGACGCTGGGCCTAAGGGTACCGTTAGTATGATCCAACTCCTGCCGCTTCTATTCAACACCGGATAGTGAAACCAAGAAAGGGGGTAGGAAAAAGGATTCACAAACCAGCTTCAGCTGGTCTTTCTAGAGGAAATGCTTGTGTTCAGCTTTTTCCACAATTTTTGCATCTGTGTCCCGTTTCTCCAGTAGCTCCCATTCAGCAAACCTGCAGCTCCAGGCAGGTGAAATGTGGTAAGAGGCATGGTGAAGTGAGGTGCCTGTGGTCTGCTTACACCCCTGTAAAAAGGATGCAGGGAAAACCGAGGTCACCAGAGCGAGACAGCCATTGTTTGGGAGTGGGAATTTTTTTTCTTCACCTTTTGTCTCATTTGAATTTTCTGCAAGAAGTTCTATTTCTCGTATAATTATTTTTTTACATTTTTTAAATTTAAATTCAATTTGCCAACATATAGCACAACACCTTTAATGGTATTTTTGTTTAACTTGGGAGCAGGGGGTAGTTTGGGCCGCAGAACGAGGTGGTTGTGGGTAAGGGGAGAAGTGGAACTGATTCCTGTTGGACAGGAGGAGGCGCTGGCACTGCAGGGTCCCCCAGCACCCCTGCTCAGGCCCTGGAGGAGAAATATTTAGGTTTCATTTGCCATCTAGATGTCATAACTTTCCTTCCACCTTTTCCTAGCCCCCAGGGCCAGAGGTCCCTCAGCACCCTGCAGTGACCACCCATTTCACCGTGTGCTCATGAGCTGGGACCCCCAGAAGGCCTAACCTGGCTCTGGTGGCTGTTCGGGTCCAGGTCAGGTCCTGGGACGGGACTGGAAAGCCCCCTGTCCTGTACTTCCAGTTGTGCTCCAGAAGGCTCAAGCCACTGAGCAGCAAATCCACAGCAGCAGACGGTGCAAACTGTGGCGCTGGCCCATGGGGCCCTGTTGGGCCCTTGGCTGGCTGCCTCCGTGGCTGCCCCTGACTTTTGGAGTCTCTACTGAAAACCAAAGTGGGGGCGGGCATGAGCAGCAGCCATGAGAAACCATACGCTCCATCCCATGGGCCCTGCCCCCTTTTGTGCAGCGTGCTCAGCCTCCTGTGGGTCTTGCAGGTGGACCTTTGCAGGCCTGCGTCCAGGCGGGTGGTGACGGCAGCTGGCAGGACGTTTCATCTCTGGAGGTCAGGTGTTTTGCACTGAGAGTCCAGTGAATGAAAATGAACCCACTGCTGAGAAGTAAAACCCTGGAAGAATGAGCGTGTGGAGGGACAAGAAATAAGATGTTAAGCCCTCTAGGGCCTATTTGGGTTATGAGAATTTGCCAGAAGAAAGGGAGAAGGGCCTCTGCCCCTCTCGACGTGTTTGAACCTTCTAAGGCCAGGTCGCATTAGGTGACTTTCGAGCTCCTTTAGGGGAGTGTTTGGGTGCCTGCCAGCTTCAGAATGGACTGTTCTCCCCTCCCCATAAGGGGCTCTGGCTGCTCTTCATCTGCAGGGAAGATGCCCACTGGCTTGGAACTTACTCCTCTGAAAATAGCAGTGTTCCCACTGCTCTATCCCAAACACTTCGGGACTTCCCTCGGGTGGGCAGTGTGAATTCTCCCTTGCTTGAGGCCTAACGGAGCCTATTAAAAAGAAACCCCACCGCCCGGCCACTCTTGTTTCTTTTACGTGGAGGAAGGTCTGTAGCTGCCTATTTTCTTTTCCTTTGACCTCTTTAAAAAGCAGCTGGAGTTGCAACAGCTCTCCCGAAACTTTCTATGGCCTTTTGCTTCGAGGACTTTGAAACAAGCGTTGTTGATTTTTCCTCTTCCTGTCATCCTCTGTCCTGTTTCCCTGGTGTTTTATAGTCTCTGTCTGGATGATGTTAAATACAGTAGTAGCTCTTGGTCTAGAAGGCCTTTTGACTTTCCCTGCGGCCCGAACCGTAGGTATGTATTCTTTCGGAAGAGAAGTAAACAGGATTCAGAGCCGAAGCAGCATTGCTTTGTCGTCAGCAGAAGGGGAGACCCCACGAGGCCCCACAGCGCTGCAACCTGTGTGTGCAAACAAGCTTCTTCCTGGTGTGGAGACACCCGTGTCCCCGCCAGGCTCATCTCTGTGTGAGTTACGCACCGTCCAGGATTGGCGTGTCTGTTTGTTATCCAAAGGGTATAAAGGGAAATCAAACATTCTTCGGATCATTATGAGCCCTGTGCAAACACAGCCCGTGGACAAAGCCTGCTGGCTTTCCCTGGCTGCCGGCCTTCGGCCGTGGGAGCAGGGCTGGGCTGACTGTGGCGGAATGCGAGCTGTCGCCACTTTGCTTTCTTGGGCCGAAATGGCACAGATGGCACGGGGCAGGGTTCGCCAGGCGGAGTTTGAATCAGAGCACCCATTGGGAGCCCTCAGCAAATGGCACGTCCAGCAGGCTCAGGGCTATGAAGGACCCTGACAAAGCAGTCGCATCCGGCCACGGAAGAGTCAAATGATCGCGCAGTGGAGCTGCCTTTGTGCGTGGGGATTAACTGGCCGTCAGTGCCAGGATCTAGACTCGTCTTCCGCATCTGATGCAATCAAAGAAAAAGCCTGAGCTCACACTAAAGTATCTTCATCTCACTCCCCTGAACAGCGCAGACATAACACTGCAGCTTCTGCATATTAACGAGGGGTTGGTGTCTTCACCCAAAAATATTTTGATCAATGAGACCCGACCTCTCCTGGTTTTCTGGTTAAGTTCACTGCATCCCATTTGTCCCGTCTTCTAGGGCTGTGCTGTCCAGTGTAGCAGCCACAAACCACGCGTGGCTATGGAGCCCTAGAAATGTAAAAAAAGAAAAAGAAGAATGTGCCTAGTTCTGGATTGTGACAAGAGCAAAAAATAGGCCTCCAATTTTGAAAACGCGCTGCCAAAACAGTAAAGTAACTCAATAATGTTTATATTAATTACACGTTGAAAATATCATGGACCTACTGGGCTAAGTTAAATATACTATTAAAATGAATTTCAGTTGTTGGTTGTTTTTTTTTTTTTTCACTCCCTTTAATGTGGCTCCTAGAAATGCAAAATCACAGCTCTTGCTATTTGCATTGGACAGCACTGGGCGGGCACTTGAAGTTTAGGTCTATGGTGCCATCTGCTGGTCCACGCGAAGCAGACGCTGATGTAAGCAAGAATTAAGTGAAGCTGAGCTGGGAGACACCGTCTCTTGGCCAAACAACACGCAACCTTCCTTTTCTGAAACAGATCCAGAACCAAACCCAGGAGTCCCTGCATCACCAGGAGAGGCAGTGAGGAACTGCTGGAAGATTCAGGCCTGTGCATTTGACAGAATATAAGGAGGTCACAGATCCATCCCTCCAGAGACTCACGTCCTGTCTTGGATAATGCTTATTTGCCTTTGTCAGGAGTTTGGAAGTTGGAATCTTGCTGCTGACAGTATCTGCATCAGTTCTCACTGCTGCATAACAAATCGCCCCCAGATTCCATGGCTTAAATCATTTATCATCTCTTCTTTGGGGCAGGAACTCAGGAGTGGCCCATCTGAGCACTTCTGGCTTGGGATACGTCATGAGGTTGAAGTCAGTGTCTGGGGCTTCCATACCTGAAGGTGTGATGGGCCTGGAGAATCCACGTCCGTGGTGGTTGGTTCACACGAGTGGCCAGGCAACGCTGATAGTTGGCTGCAGGCCTCAGTTCTTCTCCACATGGGCCTAGGCCCTCCACAGCACTGCCTGAGAGTCCTGTAGGCCCGGCAGCTGGTTTCCTCCAGAGGGAGCAGTCTAGGAGCCTAAAGAAGAAGCTACAGCTCCTTTTATAACCTCGCCTCAAACCACATACTGTGACTCCCACCGCATGGCGATGATTGAGAGGCAGGAATGTGCATCTCCCCCCCCCCCCCCGATGGAGAAAAGTCACCATCATGTTGTAAAAGAAAATGTGAGATGGGATGGCCATTGTATTTTTGGAAAATACAATCCGCCAAAGTGCCCAACTTTGTACAGCCGTATGCAGCCCAAACGCATGCCCCATTTTGCAGATGAGAACATTGAGGCCCAGAGAAGTAAGGTAACTAGCCTGAAGTGTCACGTCTCCTAGAAGGACTAAAGCCCACTTCCAGCTCCTAGTCCACCTCGGTGTAGCCTACCTGAGCTCTCTCGCTGCATCTCCTTAAGCCATGGCACTGAAAATCACACTGGCGGTTTCATCTTTCCAGCCCGTTCGAAGTGTGTGGTGCTCTCCTCATTCAAGTGATTCCCATAATTCCTTAGATGGTATCTGTCTGTGAATTGTTCTTTGTGGAGTCGAGGCACCATGGAAGTAGGTTTCAACTATCTAGCCCTTGTTACAAAATTGCTACAGCAGTGAAAAAGTATGCATTCTCCAATAGCTCCCATGCTGTTTGCTTCAGAAATCTCAGGAATGATAACCACGTTATAATTTGTGTTCACGGGACACCTGGGTGGCTCAGTGGTTGAGTGTCTGCCTTTGGCCCAGGGTGTGATCCTGGAGTCCCGGGATCGAGTCCCACATCAGGCTCCCTGCATGGGGCCTGCTTCTCCCTCTGCCTGTGTCTCTGCCTCTCTCTGTGTGGGTCTCTCATGAATAAATAAATAAAATCTTTTAAAAAATAATAATAATTTGTGTTCACATTCTGTTTGACTCTCTAAATATTACATCTTATTTCTCTCTGAAACAAGAAAGACTTGATCACTGGCTGCATTCAGTAGTTTCCATACTACTTGGTCATCCTAAAAAGGAGGTTTTACCTTTTTTTTTTTTTTTTTTTTTTTTTGATGTTTTGCCAGCTGGAATTCCAACTAAAACCCAACCACCATAATCATATTCTACTGTTCTTGGTTTCAGGTCAAACTTCCCTTTCCTGTAGATCAAATCACAGATCTTCCAAGGAACGATTTCCAGATGATGATTAAGATGCACAAGCTAACCTCAGAACAGTTAGAGTTCATTCACGACGTCCGACGGCGCAGCAAGAACCGCATCGCGGCCCAGCGCTGCCGCAAGCGGAAACTGGACTGTATTCAGAATTTAGAATGTGAAATCCGCAAATTGGTGAGTTGACCCGTTCGTTGCTGTCGGCAACCTGGAGTGAGCAGGATTCGTGCCAAGTTGCATTCTGGGAAGTTTGGGGTTATTTTCAAGCAAGTTTCTCAACAAAAGTAGTAGCTTTATATCTGCAATTGTGTGGGTCTGTGCAGGTGTGTAATCACGTTTCAATATTTTATGGCCTCCAGCCACACATATAGAGGTAGTCCTTTGGGTTTTTTCCATTCAACATGTCCTAGCTGCTAACATCCTTTGCGTACGCGTGTGGGCCAGGTATTATTCCCAACTGTTTTTTGTAAACGATCACATTAGAGCCTCACATCAACCCTATGACTTAGGTTCTATTTTATCTCCATTTTCAGAGGAGGGAATGAGTGCAGAGAGTTTTGCCAACTCCCCGCTCTGTAGCAGAGCCTGAATGCAAACCCAGTTGCCTCATTCCAAATCTTGTAACCTGCCACCGCCGCTTTCTCCTGCCCCCACAGAAGAATGTAGAATCCAGATAGGACACCACATGACCTGAACCCCCTCGAAGCTCCAGGGTCCTTGAGTTTGCAGTTCTGCCTCCAAGTGGCTGGCTCCTCTTCCCCGTGCCTGAGAGTATTTTGTCTCAGGGAATAAGTTCCCAGGCTCCCCTCACTGGGAGCTCGGTGCCCCCTTCTCCTTGGTAAGCAAGCTTAAGCCACAGGAAATAAATCCAGGTGGCCTCTGGCTCCTGACTTAGCTCTGAAAGCAGAGAGTGCAACCTCATTCAGCTCAACCTTTGTGCTGGCCAAATACCGGGAACATCTCAGGTGCCATGTCATGTCAGGCTGAAGAAGAGAGAGGCCACAGTGATGTGCTTATGATCTAAGTTTGGGTCCTCAGACCATACACGGTGATCCTGGGCCTCATGGTAAGCCACCGTCCTGATGAGAACCTAAGAACGAGATAAGACATTTGAAAAGCATGAGTAAAGGTCATCCAGGACTTCAGAGTCTGTTTTCTTTTTTGGTCAACTCCCACCAAGCAGGGGAACTGCTCCTGGCAGGGCCTCCCCTCACCTGCCAAATAAAGCCCAAGCTTCTTAGGAAGACATTCATACTTGCTCATACAGGTTTAGTCTGTAGCTACGTCCAGAATCACCTTCCACTCCAAACTTGACCGATAATAAAATCAAACGCTCTGCACTTCCTGCCACTTGCTCTTTCTGCTTCTGTGTTTGTGCTAGCTCCCCTCTACCATGGACATTCCCTGGCTATTTTCTTCTCTGACTTCATCCTTTAAGAATCAGGTTACTGCCTCCTCTCAAGGAAACCCCTTTCCCGAGTCCCTGGGGAGACTGAGCACCCAGCCCTGGAGTCCTGATCTGACCTCTGGCTTCCTGCTCATCCCAGCAGTCTTGCCTCATCTATGTGTGTGTGTCTGTCCCCCCAGCTCCTGGGCGAAGCGGTAGGTTCCTCACAACAGGGTCAGTGATGACTGGATCGTCCCCTAGTCTCACCACAGCAGGGCCAGGGATGCCTCTCAGGAAACGTCTCTTGCCCTGAAATGTATCTGAAATTGTGACTGGGTTGTGGGATTACAAATTCCTTCTCTCTTCCCAATTTTTCTTTAACGTTGCTTTAACAACGACAAGAACAGTTTGCATTTAAGCCACATAAGGAAGCAAGACATTGCTGCTGGTGAACATGGGTCTTCTGAAAGCTGGCGGGGCTTCGGCAGGGACCCAGCAAGGCTGAGTCTGCCAAGGACGGGCTTTCGGGGCTCTGAGCACAGGTCCATGGTCATTCGGCCCCGTGCCCCTCTCCAGAAAGCAGAACGATTCTCATCACCTGTATTTGAGAAATACCTGATTTTTGTAATTAGCATTCTTTCCTTGTAATTTTGTAATACTGAACACATAGCAAAGTCTAAGCCACACACCAGGCAGATACGTAAAGCACTTTGCTGATAGTGTTCAGTTGAAGGACAGAGAGGGCGTCTCCTACCTCTCCTCCCACCGTTTCTGGAGACCCCTTAAATAATAGGCTGCATTTTCCCACTGAGTGAGAGTTTTCCGAGCTCATCAATGTACATCTGTGACTTAGAGCTTCACCCCGGTAACCAAGGCCTGGGTTTATACTGCCTTTCCTGCACAGAGCCAAAACACTTTTTTTTTTTCTTATGGTCATTTGAAAAGGTTGTTTTATTATCAATGTAACTAATCACAACGAAACCATCTCTTACAACTAAAGACATTATAATGAATTTTCTTTACAACTGCAGAGAAATGGGATTTGCTATTTCACATCAAATAGAACAGGCTGTGTAAATTCTTCTTCCTATTTATGGTAAAATATAATTTCATCTATAAAATCAGTCATGGGGATCCCTGGGTGGTGCAGCGGTTTGGCGCCTGCCTTTGGCCCAGGGCGCGATCCTGGAGACCCAGGATCGAATCCCACGTCGGGCTCCCAGCGCATGGAGCCTGCTTCTCCCTCTGCCTATGTCTCTGCGCCTCTCTCTCTCTCTCTCTCTCTCTCTCTCTCTCTGTGACTATCATAAATAAATAAAAATTAAAAAAAATTAAAAAATCAGTCATGAAATATTAAAACTGAAACAACAGAATTTATATCCTTTACCTAATTTACTTTAAACGGTCTATTCACTAAAAAGGGGGGGAGGTACATGTGATAGAGCCCCTGTACTTCCTCATTAAGTGTTTCCATTAGACCCTTTATTTTCAACAATTTTATAATACAACCATAAAAATGCGTTCCATGATAATAGTATACTTTCCTCAAATCTGCCTTTTATCTTTACCAAAAGGCAAGAGAATGAAGCACGTGGCATATTGAAGGCTGAGGAAAGAGAAGGAGGAGAAGCATTTCTTTTTCTTCTCCCTAAAAGAGGTCCGCAACAGTTTGCATATCGGTGGGGGGTGGGGGGGGGTCAATGGCTTGGCCAAGATAATGTGGCATAACAGAGACTGAGATGGCCCTCCTGGGACCAGGCACTGTTGCCTCTAGCTCTGCAGGCCCCCAGTGCTTCTGGGCGCTCTGGGTGGCACAGCCACAAAGGTAAGATTTTTCGGGGAGGGACCTCCAGATGTACTTTGTTTCTTATCCACCGCCCTCCAGCTGGGTGTCAAGGATGGCCCTGGTGTGGGGGCAGAGGGGGGAGGCCAGTACGCCCCGCGAGCCCCCGGCACACACGCACTCACCCCCCACTCCCACACTGCCTCCGGCGCACCACTCAGCTTTTGCAAAGTTGCATAATGTATTTCTCTCAACTTGCACTTGTACATCTGTTTATTTTTCATTTTTAAAACATGTTTTCTTGATAAATTTATAAATATTTTAGCAGGTGCCCTTTCCCCGTGTAAATCTCTGTCTCCGACACACATGCCCACGCTGCCTGCCAGATTGCATTCATGCTCCAGCACGTGCAGCAACCATGTTGGAGCCCCCATCTCGTATGTTCGCTTCCCTCTCCTCCTTTCTCTCTCCCTCTCCCTCTGCCGCACCCCCAACTCATTCGCCCTCCCATCTGGCGGTGATGTCCGGTTTCCTCATCTCTCTCACTGGGTGTGCCCCATGGGACCCCCACAACTCTCTCCTCGCACAGATAGTTCAGGTGTAACCTTCACCAGCCTCCCCCCTAGTGGTGAAATTCATCTCTCTGATGGGATGATGAATTTTAGTAACACAAGAACTTCTTGGAGGACAACCTCTCAGAACCTCAGGCTGCTCTGCTAGGGCTCGGTCTCCATGCCTGTGTCTGCCCTCCATGTGTCCGCGGAGAATCGATGCCCGTGACCCGCTGCACGGTCCCCACCTGTCCCAGAGAGGACCTGCTCTGTGCAGTCTGTCCCCCGCAAAGGCCAGAAAACCAGCTGAGGTTTAATCGAACCGTGTGACATTGCCAGTGGCCACTTTTTGTTGTTGTGATTTTTGTTGACTTTTTTAATAGACTTCTTTTTTAGAGAAGTTTTGGTTCACAGCAAAATTGAATGACGCCCCTGCCCTCTACCCCTGTACACTCACCCCCTCTCCCATCACCAACACCTCCCACCCGGGTAGTGCATTTGCTACAGTTGAGGAACTTGAATGCACACATCATAGTCACCCAATGCCCATAATTTATATCAGGGCTCGCTCTTGGTGTTGTGTAGGTTGTGGATTTGGACAGTAGATGCATCCTGACTGTACACTGAGTAATTCTGCTGCCCTGAAGATCCTCTGTGCTTCACCTGCCCATCCCTCTCTCCCCCCACTCCACACTCCCTGGCCACCTCTGGTCTTTCTGCCGTCCCCATAATGTTGCCTCTTTCCAAAATGTCATAGAGTTGGAATTGGTCAATTTCTGACCTTCAAAAATGGCAGCCTAATGCGTTTGGGGGAGCTTTTTCCAACTACACTTTTGGTACTGAGAGTTTTCCAGTTGATTCTCTGCAACCCCCAAATTCCCAGAAACCAGCACCTTGACCCCCTGCAGTTCTCTCGCAGGTGATAATTTTGCCAGACCCCAGAGAACGACGAAGAGCTGCCGCACAGAAGGCGTCTGTCTGGTCTGTCTGTCGGGCTCCCTGGCACGCCCGGGTAGGCTGCTCAGGCCCAGCTCCCTGAACCTGGTCTGTGGGTCCCCAGATCCTGGCCTGTGCTTTCGTGAGCCCCCGTGTAACACAGAGTGCAGCAGCTGGCCAAGCCCGGCCGAGGGCTCCTGTCCTCCGGGTCAGGCTTGACGGGGCCTTGTCCTTCTCTGTGGTGCAGGTGTGCGAGAAGGAGAAGCTGCTGTCGGAGAGGAACCAGCTGAAGGCCTGCATGGGGGAGCTGCTGGACAACTTCTCCTGCCTCTCCCAGGAGGTCTGCCGCGACATCCAGAGCCCCGAGCAGATCCAGGCCCTGCACCGGTACTGCCCCGTCCTCAGGCCCGTGGGCCTCCCCGCCGCCACCGGTATTAACGCTGCGCCTCTGGGCGTCGAGCAGAACCTGGCCGCCCCCCAGTGCGCGGTGGGGGAGAGCACGCCCTGCTGCCTGGAGCCCGGGCCCGCGCCCCCCGGCCCCCCCTGGGCTCCCGGCGGCGCCCCCCCCCCTCCTCCTCCTCCTCCTCCTCCTCGGAGAATTGCACGAGGAGGCCGGAGGGCAGCGACCCGGGGGGCTTCCCGGAGAGGGGGCCTCCGCTGGAATCCAGGAGCCAGACGGTGACCGTGGACTTCTGCCAGGAAATGACTGACAAGTGTACAACTGACGAGCAGCCCAGGAAGGAGTACACCTAGGGACGCGGCCCACTTGGCGGCCCCGCCGCCCCCCAGGTGCTCCCCGGGCAGCCCGCCGTGCTGCTCTTCTGCCGTCTGGAAGAACCTAGAAGGAATCGGTGCACACTACAGCGTTCTTAGCAGCAATACTGTCTCTGAGTATTCCCTCCTCTCTCCGCGCCGAGCGGTACAGTTACCTTCCCAATGGTGCTAGCCCTTGCCCGGCAAGGGGCGGCGGCGGTGGTGGCACTGCCTGTCTGTGGGTGAATTTCAGTCTCAACAGGGATAGACTATAACACCTCCAGGACCCAACCACGGATTTTTTTTCTCAGTGGCCCATGTCACAAACCCTATCTCAGGAATTTCTTCTGAATGTTCAATTTTTTTCATTGAAGACAGCTTCTATACACATCAAAGTTTTATAGCTAGACTGTACATATTATATATAATATATATATATAAAATATATATATATCCATATGCAAAAGTCCTGCATGCCTCAATTCTCTCATCCTGAAACTGGAAACTTCATTTCTCATTTACCAACAGGTTCCAACATTCCTCTTCTTTTGTCTCCGATGCTAGAACTAGTTTGGTAACCGTTAACATGGTCATTTTTCTTGCTTCGCAGTTCAATTTCAATTTGTACTTATTTATGGATCAGAATTCAGTGTTGGAAGCTTTTTTTTTTTTTGGAGGTTTTATTTCAGACCCTTTTTTGTTGTCGTTTGGTTTGCTTTGGGCACCATCAGCTGGTGTCATCTGAGTGTCATGGGTTTGTTTTTCTTTTTTTCTTTCTTTTTTTTTTCTTGCAGATACTGTACAGTCATGGTCAACTTTGCCACTTGCACTGAGTTTTGGGTCAAACCTATTTTCTTAAATGAAGTTGTTACTTCAGTATAACTCAAGTATACTGTATATTCTTTGCTTTTAGTTTAAAAAGTAAGACATTTTAGCTAATTAAAAAGCACTCAGGTGATAATTATGTAGGAAAAATAATCTTGCCAAATAATGAATTCATCCTAGGATGTGTAGACAATAATCTGCTTGAATATTTTTATATTTCACCTCCTCCCCACCTTTCCCGGAAGCAAAGTTTAAATGCGGAGAGTTCAGAGTTGATGCTGGACGTTCAGACTCCTAAGTGGGGAGAGAGTGTGGACGTCCGCTCGAAAGTGCATCCAAACAGCAGGAACCCATGATTTTGTTCCAGAACTCAGCAGGCATTGGCTCCTAAAAATCAAGTTATTACTATTTTCTCACCCAGGGGGCGAGTCCCATTCATTTCAGCCGGTCCTCAGGCCTCTGCCTGCCCTTGGAAGTGCAGTGGGGGAGGAACTTTTTGGAAGGATTTGGCCGGTGGATCGGCCACCCCGCCCCTCCCCTGCCCAGGCCGGGCTCCCAGGATGTCTCACCTGAGTGAGTTTGCATCACAGCACCTGGAGTTGCCTGTAAGTGGCGTCCTGGGCTGATGCAGCTCGCCCAGAGGAGGGGAGAGCAGAGCGGGAGGGGGGGGGCACACGTGAGCCTGGGGTCTGTCCCTGACGCAGGCAGAAGTATTTCTTTCTCCTTCCCCCTCTCCAGATGCTTTGAGTTGAATTCTGAGGTTTTTCTGCTCATCTCTTGTCCGAAGGCAGATTTCATTCTGAGGCTTTGGACGCGATATGGCCAAGGAGCCCTCCCTGCCCCCCTCCCCGCCACACACACACCTACCCTCACCTGATGATAATTTTCTTCTCTTGCTGCAAAACTGGTTGGCTTGCAACCCACGGAGAGCAGCTTCCCTTGGCTTTGGGGGCGTGCTGGCCCCTGGCCACGTTTACAGGAAGATGTGCCCAGACCCTGCCGCCAGCCTAAGAGGAGGAATCGGCTCCCTCCCTCCGGTGGGCCCTCCAGCCGGGCTGCGGGAAGAGTCCCGAAAGGTTTGATGTGGGGATGGGGTGGTGGGCAGTGGGGAGTAGATGGTTGACTTTGTTTCTTTATTTGTGCCATTGTTTGGACAATATTAAAGCTGCATGTAAAAGGGGAAATTAGTATATGATGTAGGCGAAAAGTGAAATCATAGTAACATATGTTTTAGTATTATTAACTTTTTTCTGTACAAATATTAGCGCTAAATGTTTAAATATGAATGCCAGAAATTTGTTGGTTCATGCGGTAGGATAAAAAAAAAAAAAGACTTTTCTTTTAAAATAGTTCCGCTTTTAAAACCTGCCTCTGGGTTTCTGTTTCTCCTCATGTGTGCGTGTCTGCGTGTGCTAGTCTGAGACGGACTTTGCCGCAGCTCGGAGTTGGAGCTGCCCTTCTTATGAGGGTTGTTGGAATTTCTCGGCCTAGTGGAACCGTGCTGTGCTTCACCGTGGGGTTTGCCTTTGTAGAAAACTGGTGACAGCTGGGATTGAAATTCAGTGTGAATCCTGTGATAGGCCACAGGTATGTGTTACGGTGGAGGAGTCAGCCAGCAGTAGTTTGTGTTTTAACTCTCTTGTTGCCTCTGTTAAGTGACCTCCTCTTCTTTTGAAAAAAAAAAAAAAAAAAGAATGTTCTCTGCTAGTATCATAACCAGGTCCAAACCAACTTGTTGGCGTGATTCACCCTGGTGACAACTCATGTGCAACTGGTAGTCTTGACCACATTCCGTCCGTCTCCCTGTCTCCCTGTCGTTCGGTCTGCACACACCTGCGCGGCCGGCCGTGGCCAGGTGGGGAAGGCTCTCCCTAGGTCCCTCCACCCTGACCCAGTCCACATTCTCCCTCCATCTACCCCCACCTCGCTTTTCCTCCTCTTCCTCAACCAAACCCCTGCTATGGGGAACTGGTTAAAAACACTGCTTGAAAAAACTCTTTCCATTTCTTAGAGATTTTTAACAACTTGGGATTTTGTTCACTATGTACCATAAACAGTGACTGGCTCTGTGCAATTGTCTCCGTGACCTGTCCTGTCTTTTACTACCCTGAACCATGTGTTCGTCAAAATTGTTTCTGGATGGATTCACAGGGAGGACTAGCTGGGGGCCAGAATCCAAATTGCCTCGAGTGGAGTCTTAAAAACCAGCCTATCTCCTTAACCTGGGATCCCTTAGGAGGCCCGTGTCTTTTATGAAAAAGAAAAGTAAGTTAAGAGCAAGAAATAGTGTTTGCACAGTGCGGTGACATTTAGTTGTGCTCTTATGGGTCCTTCCTTATAAAAAATAAAGGACCCTCCAGCCATGGACTGTTGAGGAAGATCCCTGCCATGGCCAAGTTGAGTCTCCGAAGAGGTGGGCATGAGCTGCTGGGGTGGGGACCACGGAGGTGGCCCTGTGGCTAGTTAGCATCTGCCTGAATCTAGTCCTCCCCTTGGATCTGCCTTTGTTCTACTTGTGTGTCCAGACAACCTCACTTCATTCAGGTTGGTCAGGCTTTGGGCAGGTGAGTGTTGCTGTATGTGTGTGTTTCTCTGCGTTATCTGGGGGTGCCTTGAATAAAATCAAACTTCATTACATACTGATTCTGGAACAAAACAGTTGCAAAAACAAAACAAAAGAGCTGGCGAAGTTACTAGGCCATCCTGCTATTTCTATTCCGGGTTCCCTAACAATGACTCAGGCGTCAGAGGTGATGCTGCAGTATAAAACATTATTTTGTATAAGTAATTTATTAACTGTCTTTCTAAAAGTATGCTGCTTTTAAGATGCACTATGACTTTGGATTTAATCCTTGTATTGCTTTCCCAAGGAAGTAAAAAAAAAAAAAAAAAAAGGCTAGTGATTAGAATGCCAACTGCCACTTCTCCTTAAAAAGGAGGCCAGGGACCAGCTCTAGGACTTGCACGAGAGAACTGCCAGAAATCAGGTGGGCACAACGTGAAGTTCGAAGCTATGATCGGGAGGTCTAGGGGCGCCTGGCTGGCTCAGTCGATAAAGCAAGCGACTCTTGATCTTGGGGTTAAGTTCCAGCCCCACATTGGGTGTAGAGATGACTTTTTAAAAATCTTTAAAAAAAAAAAAAAAGGCCTAAACCTACAATTACTCTTTTAATACTTAATGATGCCATTAAGGAAGAAGAAACAAACAAAGGCGTATAAACTATAAGCCTTTTAAGAAATCCCAGAGCCCTGTCCCTCTGGGCTGCTCTGCATCCTGTGGAGTAGCACAGCGCCTCTCAAAGTGGGTAAAGTCTGCAAGGTTACTTGGCTACAAAAGACCTACCCGGCTGGGTCTCTACATTATACCCCATTTAAACTAGCAGCTGCCTAACAAATGACTTCACACTGCTCCCCTTCTGCTTCTAGTTTTGGAGGAGTCGCAGACCTGAAAGGGAGCAAGAATCAAGTCTTGTCTTCAAATCACTGTAAATAGACTGAGGGGCAGAATTTTTTTGTTGTTGTTTAAAAATAAAGCTGTTCACTCTATCCTAGGTTAATATTCCTTCCCCAAATTGAGGATCTTGTTGTAGGCACAGTTAATGGCGAGTCAGGCCACGGTGCAGTACCCTGTGTGGAGCTGGTATTCGTGCGGGAGGTCCGTGTGCATGGAGGCCATCTGGATGTTCTCAGTACCGCCCGAGCCGGCTCCTGACCCGAGCGTCAAAGACTGATGCTGTAGACTAGACGACATCTGTACGCAGATAGTGTGTGCAGATCGTATTTGTACATAGAAAGGACCTATGGTGGCAGATTGAGGATAAATTATTCGGCTGACGGTGCAAAAACATTTCTTGCAAAGAAAAGGACGTGTATAGTATTTTCCTACACTCCACCCGGGGAGATAATATTTATATCAAATGAGTATCAGTGCATTTTAATGGTAATAGGAAAATGATGCTGCCATTCTGTGAAGACTACCCCTTGGGTGCAGAGGCCCACTTTGTAGCTTTGATTTAATGTTGTGACGTGGTGCATGCATCTCACTACCAAGCAATGGATAAACAACTCTGACTTTCACTTCATTCCAGTTTCTTGACCTCAGATAAAACAGTGGCCCTCCTTAGAAGCAGAAGGGCACCAAGACCATTCAGTCAGTGCCAAGTGTTCCTGGGGGGGCTGACCAGACACGTATATGAGGAAGGAGGGAAGGGATTTGGGACAAAGAGGGTTTTTCCTACCGATGATGCTAAGTCTCCTACCCAAATATGCCTGCGGGCAGAGGGGTGACCTCCCCTGGGTCCTAGCAATGCCGCTGGTGTGTGTGAAGGCCGGGATGCCCATTCACGCTCGGACGTGAAAGACCTGCCACCTCTGGTGAGTGCACCTGGGAGCTCCGGGTGCTGGTTAGACACGGTGAGCCGCTCAAGGCAAGCACCACCTCTGCTTGTGAGGCCAGAAGGGCCTGGGAGGATTTGTTCCAGAACCAGTCTGATGCAAGCGCACCTCTAATATATGCCTTACAAACTCCAGAGGCCATATTCAAAACAGGGTCTTCTCAGTGTATGCAAGGGGCTGCAGCCCCTCTCTTCTTCCTCCCCAGGTCGAACCATACGGACAGTTTCACACATATCTACCTGTATAACCCTCTGTACCTCTCATAACTGCTCAACGACTGTAACAGGTTACATCAGGTGTTTTTCTACATACTTTTTACACAGATTCTATGCGATTAATGTAACTTAATTCGATGCATCGTTTTATTGTACTAGTTCTTAGGCTTGTCTTTTTTTTTTCTAAGTGATTGTGGTTTTTTGTTGTGGTTTTTATTGTAAAAATGAAATGGCTGTTGATGCTTATTCTCTGTAACTAAGAATTTTTACCATTTTGGGGGAAAAAAAGCATTGCTATGAACTAATGAATTGAAACTTCATTTACTCATTGTAAATACACTATTGTGCAAAAAAGAATTTTCACTCAATTGAATTGCTAGTGTTAACTGAATTTTGTCTAGACACCATTTCTGTTGATGAAATAAAGACATATCATTATGCATTGTAAGTTGGTTTTCCCTGCCTCTGCTCCCTGTGTTACGGATCACGGGACTGGAGGCCGTAGGAAATCTCTTCTCCCAGAGAGGCCATGGGTATTCCTCTAGCATGGACCCTTAACTGCTGCCTGATTAATCTGATGAGAGACCTAAAAAATGGGATAATGCTAATGTAACTCCTCAGCTCTGAATTAAAAAAAAAAATCCCCAATGCCTGGTAAAGCAGATAAAAGGCATTAAACGCAATTTCCTGGCTTCCATGTGCCATAGCCACACAAAACATCAGCTGGTGAAGGGCAGCTGGTGAAGGGTATTGTTTCTTACAAGGACATGTGGATCTACAGTTACCGCAAAATAACAGGTCTAATTGAAAACCGAAAGCTAGGAGTGCCCAGATGGCTCAGTCAGGGAAGCATGTGACTCTGATCTCAGGGTGGTGAGTTTGAGCCCCACATTGGGGGCAGATTTAACTGACTGACTAAATGAATAAATAAAACAGAAAGCTAACTAAAAGTAACCAGAGAGAAAGGGGCACTAAACCAACAACACCAAGATACGAGGATCAGCAGGGCAGGGAGTTTAGAATTGTGGTTAAGGGAGTTTACAATTGTGGTTAGGGGAATTTAGAATTGTGGTTAAGGGAGTAACATTAAACTAGGAAACTGTATTTGATCATTTGAGTCCTGGAGTTCAATGTAAAAGGAAAGCAAGATACCGAATGGCCGGTAGGCTAGATGACCATGAGGAGAGCTGGACGTGGGTGGTCAATAATAAATTCTCATGCTGTCTGAAGAGCACAGTGCTGCTGAGATCTGAGCTTCAGGAAGTGCCTGGCCTCACCCCATCCACCAGATGGGGAAACTAATTTCCACACCCTGGGCACTCTACTGAGTCAAGGAGGGCTTCCAGGGAGCATATAATGGGGTTAGCAACTGTTAGCAAAACCACACCATCATAACGTTTTAGGCATGAGAGGTCAAGTATAGTCCTTTGCCTAAAGACACAAAGCTATTCAATCCCTTCTGGGGAAAGCAGGTGGGTCTTAGTTCCAAAAAATTTTATTAAGAAAACCTGGTGATTTAAGGGCGCCTGGGTGGTGCAGTTGGTTAGACATCAGACTCTTGATTTCAGCTCAAGTCATGATCTCATGGGTCACGGGATCAAGTCCCCATGTTGGGCTCCGCACTTAGCTTCCAAGTCTGCTTGGGTTTTTCTCTCTCCCTCTCTCTCTGCTCCCCCCTCCACCATGCGCATGCGCTTTCTCTCTCTCTGAAATCTTTTTTTAAAAAGGGGGGGGAGAAAGAGAAGGAAAAAAGAAAGGAAAGAAGGAAGGAAAAGAAAGGATAGAAGGAAAGAACAGAAGGAAGGAAGGAAGGAGGGAGGGAGGGAAGGAAGGAAGGAAGGAAGGAAGGAAGGAAGGAAGGAAGGAAGGGGAGGAAGGGAGGGAGGGAGGCCAGAAAGCCAACCTGGTCATTTGGAACTGATGGTCATTTGCTCTTCGGCCTTGACATTTGCACCTGTGGTGGGAATGACCATGATAGTTTGAAATAGAATAAAGCCATTGTGTTCTGCAGAACAGGAGCATTCAAACACCGCCCACCCCAGATGGTCAGCAGCCACTTTCCTTTGAGCACCTTTGGAGGGATTCATATCTACTTTCAGGGTACAATGAGGATTCTCAGATTAGCGACTGCTATACCAGTTCCCTCCAACAGTTTGGGGATCTGTTTAGAAATAACTGGGCTTTAGGCAGCCCCGGTGGCACAGCGGTTTGGCACCGCCTGCAGCCTGGGGTGTGATCCTGGAGACCCGGGATTGAGTCCCACATCGGGCTCCCTGCATAGAGCCTGCTTCTCCCTATGCCTGTGTCTCTTCCTCTCTCTCTCTCTCTGTCTATGAATAAATAAATAAAATCTTAAAAAAAAAAACTAGGCTTTCGAACTGTTCTAGAATTTTTCACTCTTCTCCAACCCATCACCCCCACCCCTCAATTATAATGCACGAGCTAGACTGTAGTTGATGTTTAACATCAGCTGGCAATAGTGCCCAGAGTGGAATGGGTTTCTAATTCTCCCCCTTGAGCACTGTCGCTTTCCAGAGAGATGGAAAAAGCTATTCATCCCACATCCCATTACTCAAGTGCCTTTCCTTTCACTTTGATTCAAGAACCATGATACCTTCTATCCTCACACCTCTGGCTCCTTCAGATCCCCACATACACCTGCCACTGGCCTGCTCAGTCAACCAGAAAGAGGCATTACTGGTTCTTCATGGCTAGCTTTTCCTCTTCCCCCTTGAAGACAGGTGCATCCCTGAGGCAGTGAGCCTCATCCTAAAGCAAAAGATGGAATCCATCAGAGACACACCAGCATTTACTAGAAGCATCACCTTTTACACTCCTTTAACGTTTATTTATAACTTCTATTTGTTTATGACCCTGTAAAGGCTTCTGGGGGTAAAGGAAATTTAAAGGAAAAAAAAAAACCCGCTGCCATACAGGTTTCTGAAAGAGTCTCTCATAATAAACCTATTGACAGCACACAACAGAACACCAGTGAATAAGGAAGAGCCTAGAGACTTGAAAGTGAAAGGTAATATATTGTCTTTGGCATCTATGCATAAACATACATTCATTCATCCAATGCTGTGCTGCATGCTGGGCATCCAAGATTTAAAATGCACAGGCCTTATCCTTATAGCTTCCACAGGCTAGCTGGACAGACAGATGTGCAAATAAATCATGGCCCAGGGGCTGCTGATTGTTATGGACAAGAGGCAGCACGGCTTCACAGCTTCCTGGAAGGGGTCTGCACCTTGGAGCAGCTGGGACTGGGTTTGAATTCAGCTGCACAGCAGACACTTCAGCTGTGCGATCCTTAGCTGTGGGGCAAGTTACTTCGTCTCTTTGAGCCTTCGCTGATCTATAAAACGGGATGAACAATAACTTTACACAGCTGTACAAGATAGAATGAGTCCTCATCAAGCACATGGAATATGGTGGGCCCCTTAAGGGCACGCACACACTTGGACTTGGCCCCAACATCGTTTTCATCCACATGGTCTTCACCGGCTCTTCTAGCAACTCACTGTGGAACAGATCATGCCTCTTCATATCTCCACACCTCATTTCCACCTCTGCAAAGTATGGGGACAGAGAGGACTCAGTAGCCATTCGGGCTAGAAGCACAGAGCAGCCCCATCCAATGCTGGGCTCCCTTCCGCAGCATCCCAGGCAGTTACCCAGTGTATCAGGGTCCTCCAGAGAGAGCCAATAGGAGATCGATCGATCGATCCATCTATTCAATGGTTCCAGCTGCTGCTGTGCCACTGCAGAGCAGGAGTGCTCTCTGCAGTGAACAGGGCAACAAGTCCCACCAGGCTGCTCGGTGGGGCAAGGATAGCCATTTCTTAATCCTTCTCCCCTCAGAGTGGCAGGAGCTCTTCCCCGAGATTTTTTTCTCCTGGTTTGCACTTCCTCCCTGTCTCATCCTGCCTGAGAGCAGACCTGCCCCCCAGTGGTGAGGCCAGGGGCAACCAGACATTGATCCCAGCCCCATCAGGGAAAGGTCTCCTGTGGGCCCTGTACACACCCATCACCTGGTGGGTGTCCCTGTGGAGAGAATGGTTCCTGCAGTTCTTCTTGCAATTTGAGCTAACAAAAGTGCAACTTTTCTCCTGCAGATGCCGGCTGCTCCTGGGTCCATTTTTCTAGCCCCACGCATGGATTATTTTTTCATAATAGATGAAAGTTCTAGAAGCATGTTCTGAAAGAAATAGGAAACAAGACAAACAAAGCAAAATAGATCCAAAGGGCTTGTAAAAGTCAGTCCTGCCCACCCAACTGGGACTCTGTGTATGTCACAAATACCAGGGATCCAATCAAAACCTGCTGAAGACAATTCTTCAGATTCTTTAGATTCCCTAAAAGATCCAAATCCCATTTGCCATCTTCTTATCCTTTTTTCTTTTTTAAGATTTTATTTATTTATTCATGAGAGAAAGAGGCAGAGACACAGACAGAGGGAGAAGCAGGCTCCATACAGGGAGCCCGATGTGGGACTCGATCCCAGATCTCCAGAATCATGCCCTGGGCCGAAGGTAGATGCTAAACTGCTGAGCCACCCATGGATCCCGCCATCTTATCCTTCTCCCATTGTTTTTTATTGTTTTTTGTCCAAAATCCAGGTCTGAAACTGTAAGCCAACCTTTTCCAAAGCTCCATTTTTGCTCAACAACTCAGCCGGCCCTCTTCCCCAGGCTCATCTGGCCAAAATGAAAGTCTGCTTTCCATGCCCAGCCAAGTCTGACCTCAAAGAACTAACCCTGATAGGAACTTATCTAGCAATCAATGAGTTTGGACTTGAAGAAATAGTGGGATTTGAGTGACAGCAAGGGAAATGTCTCAGAGCATAAAATCATGGCTCCTCTAGGTGGCTTTTATGGTCTTCTAGAATAGTATGCATTTCTCTTGCAGAACTGTTCCAAGGGAGACATCATAAGTGGCAAAGCAACTGTGGTCCTAACCAGAAGTCATTTCTCTCTGAAACATCAACTGCCAAAATCAGAATGCATCTGACCGAGTCCTAAAAGTTCTACAATCCAGGGCCTAATACAGTGTAAAAAAGCAGGTTATAGTCAATATATTCACAGTGATGATTACAATCCTTCTTGCTGCACTGATTTCTAATTAAAGGTCCCTCTGTTGGCAAGAAGCATGATGTGTCATCCACAGAGCCCTAGGGTTGATAGTTGGGGCCTCAATCCCCAAGTCATCTTACCATTTGGGGAGTGAAGTAGCCCGTCGACCCTGTAAGAGACTTAGTGGGAAAGTGACCATAAGTAGGAAAGCTCTGTGTCCAAAGACATTATTTGTAATTCCTAGAAACATAAAAAACAGGGAAGAAAGAGAAGAAAAAAGATAGGGGGTCTGTCATCTTCATCATCTTTTCTCCAGGCTTAAAAAAAATGGCTGGCCTCACCTAAAAGATAATCTGAAAGATTTTTAAATATCTGCCTCAACTAAACACTTTGGACTCTCCCTCAATTCTCTGCCGATACAAAGATTCCTCGCACGTGGAAGGAGGTATAAGAAAGGGAAAATGATTAAAATTGTCTTGCTGACTTCACAAATGTAGGTAAGAAGTAGTAACCACTGGCAAGTTTACTGTAAATAGTGGTTCTCAACCCTGGCTGCACATTGCAATCACCATGGGAGCTTAAAAAATACTAACCTAGGGGTGCCTGGGTGGCTCAGTCAGTTTCAGCTCAGGTTAGGATCTCAGGATCTCAGGGTTGTGGGATTGAGCCTGCATCAAGCTCCTTGCTCTCAGCAGGGAGCCAGCTGGAGATTTTCTCTCCCTACTCCCTCTGCTCCTCTCACCCCTGTTGTGTACAGTGTGTGTGGGTGTGTCTAATAAATAAATAAATCTTAAAAAAAAATAAAAAAAAGAAATACTAATCCTAGGGGCACCTGAATGGCTCAGTCAGTAGAGCATGTGACTCCTGATTTGGGATGATGAGTTCGAGCCCCACATTGTGGGTAGAATTTATTTAAATATTCTGATCCTGCAGTCCACCCCCAGAGATTTTGGTTTAATTCTAATTGGATGGGTTCTAGGCAAAAAGATTTTTTAAAGCACCCAGATGACTCTAACTCAGCCAGGGTTGAGAACCCTGCTATAGGTTGGTATGGGTTCCAAGTAGCCACACACTGATCCTAAACATAGTCTCTGGGTAGATGACTGGTCACTGACAAAAAATGAGTTTCAGTTTGAAAGAAGTATTATGGGAAAAATCTAGATAGGATGATTCCTCCTCAATATATGGTTTTAGTGCATAACAAAGTATCTCTAAACTCACAGGAGATATGAAACTAAGGGAGAGATTCAATCATCACAGATATAATCATTAACAGGAGAAAGTATGTGTGTAGAGCTTAACCAAGTGAGCTCAACTAGGAAGTTCCCCCACTAAACTTGGGGGAGTTTCCTTTTAATAGAAAAAGCTGTTAAGAACAGTGGATAAAGCAAGTGTCATTCTTTTTTCCAGAGTTGAGAAGAGTCCATAGTAAATATCCATTATGTCTTAACAATGGCCAGGAAATGTTTATTACACATTGGCTTTTCAGAAAACAGAATTAAAATCGATACAATATTGATTTTAGTCTTTGTGAACTATATAGCCAAATATTTGTATATGTCTTTTAAATGCCAGAGCTATTAAAAACAATGGAGCACACCCTCCTTCCTTAATGAGACATGGGCAACTCAAGGTTACAAATGATCTCTCTTCTGATCCATTTTCCACACTATGACAGAAAAGAGCTTTCTAAAATGTAGTTCTGATCCCATTTCTTCTCCACTGCACACTCTCAGTGGGTTCTCCATTGTCTTCCCACAAGACCTCCATGGCCCTTCTCCAGCCTTCCCTGTCCATAGCCTTCCTACGTGCTAGTGCTCCAACCACACATAGCTCCCCAGACAGCACTACTGTGTCACATCTCTCAGCCTTTGTCTGTGCTGCTCTCTGTACTGGGATGGCCTTCTTTCATGTGTCCCAGCCCTCTTAGGTCTGGAGAAACTCATCACATCTTTTAAGACTCAATTCAAAAGTATGAAGCTTTTCCCAACCCATCCATAAAGAATTGACCACCCCCTCCTTTGCCCTCCCACCCCTTCTAACATGGCACCTTACATTTGATCACATTTGTATGCTCACCTGTCTAACTTTCCCATCTAGACTCTGAGTCCTTTGATGGCATAGACAGCATTTTATCCATTTATAAACCCAGCACTTACAAGACTGAACGATATAAAGTAAGTTTTCAGTAAGCTTATACCATTAATTGAATTTAACTGAATGTATTGAATGACTGGATTTAACTGCCCATAAATTAACCTCCCTCACCTCCTCTATCTCTCTCTTAACACACACATATACACACAAGGAAGCTGGAAAAGGAAGGCTAAGAAGTAGCCAGAGTGGAAAACCTCTTGCAATAGTTCTATGTTCAGTCCAGCTGTCTGTCTTTACTTACCATTGATGTTCTGTACCCAGTGGCTGAAGGCAGAAGTGAGGGGCTATTTTCCCGGTGCAGAAGGTCCAAGCAAGAGCTGTTCCGAGAATTGGAGCTTCCTGAGTCACTGTGCAACTGTCCCTTTTCAGACAGCAATCTGGACAGAAAGCTGGCCTTGCGACTGCCCGGGTAAGATCTGTCTGTCCAGGCCCCACTCTTTCTCACACTGCCATCGCTGTCTCTACAGAAACTGTGCAAATCTGTGAGAGGCTCTCTTGAGGATCGTCGACCCTGGGACTGCTCCCAGGTTCCTACTGCATGGGATCGGTAGTGTTTAGAAGCCATCTCTGTACCTACCCAGGACTGGGACTTTGCATTTTCTAGGCCAGAGGAGCGGTCTGGTTGCTGTCCCGGGTGCTGAATTTGAGTAACGCCATCCCAGGGACATGGGCTGTGCACATGGAGCTGTCCTCTGTACTGATCCTTCCTGGCCCACTCTTTTTTAACATAGCAAGGGTCTACTTCAACTGGCATGGGCTGTGAGCTTTGCCACGTGGTTTTAGACTTTGGCACACTGACTCGAATGACTTGCTGTTGATTGTTGGCTTGAAGTAGAGAGATTCTTTTAGACAAGGGAGAGCAAATCATACACTCCTGGGCCACTGAATATTTTTTCAAATGGAATGGGGTTCCACTTTCCTCTTCAACGCCTTCATTGCTGGATTTCTCATAAAGTGCCCTCATGATTTTCCTGATTCCCAGATGAAATATTTCCAGTACATTCAGGAACAAAGAGATGGCTGCAATGCTGTGCATAAAGAGCATGAAAATTGTCTTCTCTGTGGGCCTGGATACAAAGCAATCCACTGCATTAGGGCAAGGCGGTTGAGTGCATTTGTAAAGGGGGTGCATTTGAAACCCATAAAGAATAAATTGGCCTATCATGAACCCTACTTCCATCACAGATCTTGTCAAGATATGTAATACATAAGTACGCAGCAGACATCCTTTCAAGGGGACTTTGTGGATTCTCTTCTCCTCCTCTAACCTTTTCAGTTCTGTATCTATCCTTTGTTGCTCCTCCAATTCAAGTTCTGGATTCTCCATCTGGACTCGGAGGTGTGACTTTTTCCTCTGTCTCTCCTTCTCAAAAGCCCTAAGTCTATAAAGTGCATGGCCCATATACACCAGAGAAGGAGAAGACACAAAAATGATCTGTAAAACCCAGAACCTGATCAAAGAGATAGGGAAAGCATCATCGTAACAGATATTGTTGCAACCTGGCTGCTGAGTGTTGCAGGCAAATGCTGACTGTTCATCATCCCAGACATCTTCAGCAGCCACACCAAGTACCAGCATTCGGAAAATGAAGAGAATGGTCAGCCAGATTTTCCCCACTATAGTTGAGTGGGAATGAACTTCCTCTAGGATGCCACCCAATAAATTCCAATCCCCCATGGTAAGAGGCTAATGTCTGAAACATACAGAAAACGCTGAAGTTATTAGCACTCATGGATATAATGTTCAACAACACAGGCTCATCAATAAAGCAGTTTCTTTTTTCATGTCAGCAAAACTATGAGGGATTTTCCAGCCCTAATATTTAAGGTCCATGCTTGATTGAAATAGGATACTTTCAAGGAATATGTTTTTGGCAAACAAAAAACTAAAGACTGATCCAGTTTCCTGCCTATCCTCTCCTCTCCCACACAAAGTTGACTATCATCCCATCATCCCACCATATGCAATGGCCCTCGTATTTGTACAATGCATTCATCACAAATTTTGATCCTTTTTCTACCTATATCAGATGTCCCATTGACCAGACATCCTACATTAACTTTTTTTACATTTTTATTTATTTACTTAACAGAGAGGAAGAGACAAAATCAGGGGGAGAGTCAGGTAGAGGGAGAGCGAAAAGCAGGCTCCCCACTGAGCAGGGGCCCAAAGTGGGGCTCAATCCCAGAACCCTGGGATCATGACCTGAGCTGAAGGCAGACACTTAACCAACTGAGCCACCCAGGCTCCCCTATCCTATGTGATCTTAACTAAGTCTCAATTTTGCCAGGAAGTTTTTCCTTAACCATCCCAAGTCAGAGAGATTTTTCCCATTCCTGAATACCACTCATCTGGCATTGTATATACCATGAGTTTTGTGATGGTTATGTCTTATGTCCCTCTTCATGGAAAGGTATACTTTCTGCAGACAGAGACACTTTCTATAGCATTTTATTCTTTACACACAGAAGGTATCATTAAATAATACTGGGATGAAATGTCTTTCCATTTTAAAACTGTTCCTTGGCTTTATCACTGGAATAATCAACAAAAAAATCTAAGTAGATCCTCATTATGTATTGTCTATGGATCCCACTGCAAGTAAGAAAAATCAACCAAATAAGCCCTCTGGGACAGGCACAGGGTAGCAGTAAAGATTAAGCAGTCATAGAAACAGTACCAGACATGTGATTATACCCACAAAGCCACATCTGGAACTGCATGTTTTCATGAAAGCTTTGTTAATTTAGAAGAAAAGTGAATATAAACTGCTTCTCTAGCAAGCTTGGAATCTAGGAAAGAACCAAGTATAGCTGACATGAATAGGTTATTTGGTTTACCCTGAAAAAAAAAGAATATTTTTAAAGTTCGATGAGATTAAAATACTTAAATAGGTTAAAGGCTTCTAAGATGTGGAAGACTTCCCAATACTAAAAATGTGGAGAAAAAAAAAACAGAAAATGTTATAAAGTTAAAACCAATAATGAAAGAATTTTCCCCTTCCACAATTCATTCATTCAATAATATTTACTAAAATCCTACTATCACCTAGACATTGTCCTAGAGCCAAAGAATTCAACAATGAACAAGATATACCTGGTCCAGCTTTCATAGTACTTAGTAAGGATTCTCACTAACATACAAAACAGACAAATACTGAAAAAGAATTGATGAATATCAACTCAAAAACACAAGACAGGGGTGCCTGAGTGGCTCAGTCAGTTGAGTGTCCAACTCTTGGTTTCAGCCCAGGTTATGATCTCAAGGTCATGGGAACAAACCTCAGGTTGGGCTCTGCACTCAGCTGAGAGTCTGCTGAGGATTCTCTTCCTTTTCCTCTCCCTATGCCCCTCCCCTGCTCTTTTGTACACAATGCAAGTGCACTTGCTCTCTCTCTCAAATGAATAAATCTTTTTAAAAAAACAAGAGAAAAAATATAGAATCATTCCATTTTCCCTACTTATATCCAAAAATAAAATAAATCCCAGGTGGAATATAGTATTAAATGTAAAAAAGTTAACTATGAAAGTATTAGAATAAAATATAAAGGACAGGGATCCCTGGGTGGCGCAGCGGTTTAGCGGCTGCCTTTGGCCCAGGGCGCGATCCTGGAGACCCGGGATCGAATCCCATGTCGGGCTCCCAGTGCATGGAGCCTGCTTCTCCCTCTGCCTGTGTCTCTGCCCCTCTCTCTCTCTCTCTCTCTCTCTATCATAAATAAATTAATTAATTAAAAAATATATATAAAGGACAAATGTTTTATAATTTTGAAGTAAAGGAAATCCTTTTTAAGCACATCAGTGCCAGAAATTGCAATTGAAAAATTTTTAGATTTTACCCAAAAAATTGAATACCAAAAGTGGAGATGTCCAGAAGGCATTTGGGTCTCGAGAGTAAAAACAACAAAAGGTACAAACATGGGGATCCCTGGGTGGCTCAGCGGTTTAGCGCCTGCCTTTGGCCCAGGGCACGATCCTGGAGTCCCGGGATCGAGTCCCACGTCGGGCTCCCGGCATGGAGCCGGCTTCTCCCTCCTCCTGTGTCTCTGCCTCTCTCTCTATGTCTATCATAAATAAATAAATAAATAAATAAATAAATAAATAAATAAATAAATAAATAAGCAAACAAACAAATCTTAAAAAAAAGACGTTTTAAAAAAAAGGTACAAACAGGAGATAAACATTTACAATTTGTGAATAATCACTGAATAGGTAGAGATCATGCTGGGACAAGACAAAGTAAGCCAATGACAGAACGCTGAGAAATAGCATAGGAAAATAAATCTACAAATAAAAATGAAAAATGGACAAAGGGTGGGTGGGGGAACCCTAAGAATAGTGTCACTGAAACCAAAGGACAAAGTTTCAAGGATAGACACACTGCCAAATACACATATTTCTTTATATAAATTAATTGGGGGATATACCATGCTCAGGGATTGGAAAATAGTATTTGTAAACATGTCAATTCTCCCCAAATTAACTGATCCATAGATTCAATGTGAGATTTTTATATCAGAGTAAAATAAAATCCTATAAATGTGTATACATATTTGGTATATGGTATATATCTATATGAGCATGGAGAAAAAATACAGGGCACACACTATGAAGTTAATAGATTACTGGAGGGGCAGCCGAGGTGGCTCAGCGGTTTAGCGCCACCTTCAGCCCAGGGCCTGATCCTGGAGACCTGATCCTGGAGACTTGGGATCGAGTCCCACGTCGGGCTCCCTGCATAGAGCCTGCTTCTCCCTCTGCCAGTGTCTCTGCCACCCCCTCCCTCATGAATAAATAAGTAAAATCTTTAAAAACATATATATAGGATACTGGAGGTCTGTAGAAGGTGATGAAGGTATAGGGGCAAGGAGAGGCAAAAAAGAAAAAGAATAAAGACTCTTCTAAGCATGACAGATTTTTATCCAATGTAAATTATTTATGTAAATTTTTACTTGTATATACATACATATGTACACATAATTTTTTAAAATAACATTTACTTAGTAGATAGCTCTCAGAACTTGGGAGGGGTATTAATGAAACATTCTATGTACTTGTGAATTCTTTGAAATTGAAAAATTAGGAATGTAGTTATATGTAGTACTTGCAAATAAAAAATTAGGTTTTAGATTTTTTTTTTTTTATTCACAGAGACACACAGAGAGAGAGAGGCAGAGACACAGGCAGAGGGAGAAGCAGGCTCCATGCAGAGAGCCCAACGTGGGACTCAATCCAGGGTCTCCAGGATCACGCCCTGGGCTGCAGGCGGCGCTAAACTGCTGCGCCACCAGAGCTGCCCTAAAAATTAGATTTTAAAACCTTGGACTTATGCCTCATGAACTGAGGCAATAATTTACTAAGTTCTATCCTTTCTTAAAGTTTAGGTCCTTTCTCATCATTTCTTTAAAAATTTTGGACATTATTTTTTTTATTTTTATTTTTTTTTAAAGTTTTTCTTTTTATTATTTTTTATTTATGATAGTCACAGAGAGAGAGAGAGAGAGAGAGAGAGAGAGAGGCAGAGACACAGGCAGAGGGAGAAGCAGGCTCCATACACCGGGAGCCCGACGTGGGATTCGATCCTGGGTCTCCAGGATCACGCCCTGGGCCAAAGGCAGGCGCCAAACCGCTGCGCCACCCAGGGATCCCCATTATTTTTTTTAAATCACTCATTTAGCACTTACCAAAAAATCTAGACTTTCTATTTTATATAAAAACCCTGAAATGGGAAAGCTAACTCATTTCATTAACTTATTCTCTAGTTGGCAGTCCTAAACTATTTAATGCTTTTTTCTTTTTAAAGATTCATCCATTCATGAGAGACAGAGAGAGAGAAGCTGAGATACAGGCAGGGGAGCCTAATGTGGGACTCGATTCCAGGACCCTGGGATCAGGACCTGAGCCAAAGGCAGACACTCAACCACTGAGCCACCCAGGTGCCCCAATATTTAATCCTTTTTATTGCCACTATCTCTTTAAAACTTGGTAATCATTACCTTTACATAGCAAGTAAAAGAAAACTAGGTCAACATGAAAAATAAAACTACAATCATGCATATTGGCACGCAAGAGCAAAATCCTTCAGACAAATATTCCCATGTTTCCTAAACGTAACTACTTTTTACCAATAATGACTACAGGTCCTAGAAATATTCTTGAATTTTATTATCAAATACTAATTTAGCATCTCCCATGTAAAAACTGGTGCCCCTTTCCTGAATTTTAGTTCAGATCTTATCTTTCTATCCCCACAGGGATTCCCCATATTTCTCATAAACAAGTCCACATATTTACCACTTACCTCATGGGTGGTCAAAAAAAATAACTGGGATCAAAGAACCTTAAAGTTGGACCATGAGTGGCTAATTAGTGAACAGCTGCTGCTGGTTGCAGATATAAAGACTCTGATCAGCTGTGTGTGGGCCAGAATCCAGAATGAGCACAGTAATTTTGATCAATACAGTCTAACCTACTTCTCCCTGGAGGTCAAAATGTCCTTTGGGGGCTTTGCAATTCTCTTGTAATATTTTCTCCTAATTGACACCATGCCTGAGCCTCTCCTGGTGTATCATATTTAGAAACAAAAAGTGAGACAAATGAGAATTTTCCTTTTTTATTTGTGGATGATTACAGTGATTTGAGTTTTGGTGCATTTCTTCCAACTGATTACTCTGGGAATGCATGTAACAGATCAATGGGACATGTCCAATTTCATTCAAGAGCTGCCTGGGGTGAGTCTTGCCTTGTCAAATGTGAACAAGTAACAATGGAATGACAAACCCAAAGTGTTCTTGCAAATCATGCTAGGATGAAAGTAGAAACATCGCAAAAAGAGATCAATAGACCAGAGAGGGAGCCAGCTACACGTCTGTAGATTGTTCTAGCAATATTCCATTAGGTTGAAACAGACAGCTGAGGAATTTTTTTTTCAGTACATAATCTGAAAGCCTCAGAGAGCTATGACAGATTTTTGTGGAAAAAGCATTTAAATTCCAGAGAGGTCAAATGACTTGCCCAATGCAGGGCAGAGACTATGTCTCCTAACCCCCGGTCTTGTAATATCTACATCAGTCACATCTCAAATACACAGTCTTACTGCTATCTTAGAGGGGTTGAAGCAAGGGTATCACTAGAACCCAGTGATGATACCAAATGACAGCTCCTGTGCATTTTTTTTTAAGTAAGCTCCACATCCAACATGGAGCCCAACATGGGGCTCGAACTCATGACCCTGAGATCAAGATCTGAACTGAGATCAAGAGTTTGTTGCTTGGGGCGCCTGGGTGCCTCAGTTGACGGAGCATCTGACTCTTGACTTTGGTTCAAGTCATGATCTCAGCATCATGGGACTGAGCCTTGAGTCAGGCTACACGCTCAGCATGAAGTCTGCTGAAGACTCTCTTCCTCTCCTTCTCTCTCTGTCCCATTGCCACCCCCCTCTAATAAATAAATATTTTAAAATTTTTTGGAAAGTATATAAATTAATGATAGTTCCTAAGTATCATCTAACTATTCTATTTTCATATATTTAGTCTTAAAGAATAATAAAAGCTAAACAAGTGAGGTTAAATTTCCACTATCTGGGGATCCCTGGGTGGCGCAGCGGTTTGGCGCCTGCCTTTGGCCCAGGGCGCGATCCTGGAGACCCGGGATCGAATCCCATATCGGGCTCCCGGTGCATGGAGCCTGCTTCTCCCTCTGCCTGTGTCTCTGCCTCTCTCTCTCTCTCTCTCTCTGTGACTATCATAAATAAATAAATTTAAAAAATTAAAAAAAAAATTTCCACTATCTGGCACACTAGCCTGAAGAACAAATTGTCAGAATTAACTAGAAGCAAAAACACATAATGTATTAATATGTGTATTTTTATGGCATTGAGCACACTGTTCCAGAAAGCCCTTGACATTTAATTCCAAAATTCACCTGAAGAGATGAATGTAATGCCTTTAAAGCATCTTGTCAAACATTAAAATCATACATTATGCATAGAATAATCCAGAAGGGTACACAAGAAACTCCTTTTTTTTTTTTTAAGAAACTCCTAATATTAGTTGCCTCAACAGAAGGTAACTGAGTGGCTGGGGAAGAGGTAAGATGAATCTTGTACACTGAATCCTCTGAACAGCAAATGTATCACCTAATTCAAGAAAATGTTTAAACTAGGCAGTGAAGTAAAAATAAACGCAACTATATGTCAATTTGTTTTTTAAAAAAAGTCTGCAGATGTATCAATCTGATCACTTCCTTCTTGAAGACTTTTTATTTTTATTTTAAAGACCTTATTTATTTATTCATGAGAGACAGAGAGAGAGAGAGAGGCACAGACACAGGCAGAAGCAGGCTCCATGCAGGGAGCCCGACATAGGACTCGATCCCAGGTCTCCAGGATCACACCCTGGGCCAAAGGCGGCGCTAAACCACTGAGCCACCCAGGCTGCCCTCTTGAGGACTTTTCAGCAAGCAGGTGAGTATCTTTAAGGCAGAGGCACACAGTGGACAACTCTCCCATAATCTCACAATAGTTTAAAACGGCCTAGTGAGGTTAAATAATCCTGCCCTGCTGCTGAAGTTCTACCCACTGCCTCATCCCCAACCAGCCCTAAGGCTCAGCAGGAATTAGCACACTAAAGGAGGAGAACTACTGCCAGAGAGAACAAGGTTGTGTGTGTTTTTCCCCAATTTCCTCCTTTCTCCTTCACCAAGTTATGTTGAATCTGTGAAGTCACTGGCAGGCTCAAGACACACTCAGAGAAACAGAAGGGAACAGAAAGTTTAGAGAATAAATGTCCCAGGATGGAGGAAGATGCACATGGAGTTGAGAGCTCCACTAGTTACCGCCTCTGTGCTAGTCAGTGGTACAGATACTTACAGAGTCCCCACATTCACCGCGGGGGGATGACATAAATTCCCTAGAGGCAGAAGAGGTTGTTGGTTTCCCATAAGCAGCTGTAAAACATTAGGACTGGGAAAGACAATATAATACCAATGAAGGGAAAGTACGAGTAATATAGGGTAGAAGCTGCAGAAGAAAAAAGCTCATTTGTGCCAAGTCCCTCATCTGTTACTCAGATTCAGAGGAAATAGGAGATTCCCAAGAGAAAATGTAAGAAATTATAGGAACTGGGTTAACCCATCAGGTTCCAAGCAAAGAATTTGGTGTTCTTCAGATAAGTTATCACCCCCCCCAAAAAAAAATGCCAATTACAGAAAAACAGAACTGCAAAATAAAAGATGAAAACACTGTAGCAGCAGAACCTAAAGTCAATTGTTGTTAGGAATTTCAATTTATAAAACGGTAAAAACAGGCAGTCTGGATAAAGCCAGCCAGGATGGAAAGCTCCAGACTTATCTATTGAACATCCCTACTTCCCCCAATCCAAAGACTTGCCAGAGGAATTAATTTTGAAATCTTGTTTTAAAATCCCTCCACTGGGGTGCCTGGATGGCCCAGTGGGCTAAGTGTCTGCCTTCAGCTTGGGTCATAATCCTGAGGTCCTGGGTTCAAGCCCCGCAGCAGGCTCCCTAATCAGCAGGCTCCCTGCTTCTCCCTCTCTAGCTCTGCCTCTGCCTCTCCTCCCGTCACATTCGCACACTCTGATAAAATCAAATCTTAAAAAAAAAAAAAAAATGCAGTGTTGACTGTCATATTTAGGAGACATCACTGCTTAATAAACAGTACTTTTCTCTTACCACCTTCAGCCAGTTGCCTCTCCCAGTACCAGGATGTATGCTCATGAACCTAATTTAATCTATTACTTTGGTTATCAATTATCTACCCTTACAAATTTATTTTATAGGTATGCTTGCACATGTATAAAATGACGTTTACAAAGTGATTCATTTGCAGAAGATAGGAAATGCCAGCATGTCCATCTACAGGGAACTGGTTAAATAACTATGACAAATTCACACAATGGTATATTTCCAGCTGTCCAAAAGAAAACATACTGATATGGAACATTCTCCAGCGTATTGTATGAAATGAAAATAGCAAGGTACATAACTCTTTTCTTTTTGTAAGAAAGGGGAAGAAATAAGAAACGAAAATGCATAAGGTAGTAGTAAAAAATATGCACAAGAAATTAATATGAGATTACCCTAATAGGGTGGACAAAGAAAAAGACAGAAGCAAGTCTCAGAATGATACATTTTATAACTTTTTTTTTCCTTAGGATTTTATCTATTTATTCATGAGAGACATAGAGAGAGGCAGAGACAATAGGAAGAGGAAGAAGCAGATCCCTGTGAGGAGCCCGATGCAGGACTCGACCCCAGGACCCCAGCCAGGATCAGGACCTGAGCCAAAGGCAGACATTCAACCACTGAGCCACCCAGGCGCCCCCATTTTATATCTTCTTAATTTTTAAACCAAGCTAATGTATTACCTACACAAAATTTTCAATTAAATTTCAAAATAATTTACCCACGAAGCTGAATTTATGCCTTTCACAACTCTTCTCTGCCTTGGCATCCTTCAAGGACCAGATCATACAGCATTTCCTCTATGTTGCCCCAATTTGTTGCCTGTAACACCAGTGTATCACTTCTCACAGTTAACTTGGGTGTTTGTCTTCCCAGAAGCTGAACTCCTTCAGAGGAAGAATTTTTCATTTTTATCACCAGCACCTATCACAATGTCAGGACTTAGGCACCTCAATATGTATTTAATTTTTAAAGTATACCTCAGTGCACTGAATCAAATCAATCATAACCATTGGATCATGGCACACTGCCATTATTCTTTCATGTAGATCTTTTTTGAAAATGTATTTTTAATACTATAGTGAACATCCATGAACCCACACCAAACTGAGTAGAACACTGACACCATTTTCTAGATGCTTCTTCCCTAACCCTTCATTTGCCTTCCTCAATTTAGACGTAGAGCTTACAGCCTTCACAAAAATTAACTCAAAATGGATCACAGACAATACAGTTGTCACCATCTTGTCTGAAAGTTACATCAATTTCCCTGTCTTCTGCCATCATTTAGGCCACAGAGTCTAGACAGTCTTGACATCCCCAGAACATCATACTGGGCCACATTTTGCTGATTGGATCTGATGAGAAAGAGGTAGCAAGTATGGTAGATGCTTTAGTAATAAGACATGCAAGCCACAGGATGGGATATAAACCCCCATCAAAATGAAGGGGCCTGCCACCCCAGTGGAGTTTCTGGAGGTCCATCCCTTGCCAAGTGAAAAGATATGTTGCTGTCCTTTGCACTAAAATAATTGCAAAAACAAAATCCATAATGCTTGATAAGCCTTTATGAATTCCAGAGGCCATTTGATGTGTTACACTACCCCCACTTAACGATTAAGCTGTAAGGCTGTCAGTTTCCACTAGGGAACAAAGAGAAGGCTCTGTAGCAAGGTCAGGCTATAATACAAAAGCAGTGCAAGATCCCAGCAAATAAGATGAGACTCAAAGAGACTACAGCTAATAAATATGTTGCATGAAGTCTCTGATAACCCTCAATAAAAGAAATCAGAGTGGATACCTCCAGTGTTTTATAACAAAGCTGTGTACCCTGTTAGAAACTGAATGTCTGACCCTGGGTAATCAAGGGACCAGGTGACCCAAACTGCCTAGAATTAACCGGGTTTTATCTGACCCACCCAATCATAAAGTTGAGCACAAAAAGCAGCATTCATCAATAAGAAGATATGTTATATAAATAAGCAGGCTGAAGCAGATCTGAAAGATACAAGTTGCATAAGCAGGTAATTCAGACTCTAATATGTAATGCTGTACCTCTCTTCTCACTCACTCAACACCTATGGCTTCATGTGCAGCCCCTTATAACCAGTTATCTGAGAAGAAAAAGATTTGGGCCTGGCTTCCAGGTGTTTCTGTATTACATGCTAGCACAAGCCAGATGTCGAGTGCTCTATTACAATCCCAATCAGGACAGAATGAAAAAGGGAAATTCGGGGAGCCCTGGTGGCTCAGCGGTTTTACTGCCGCCTTCAGCCCGGGGTATGATCCTGGAGACCCGGGATCAAGTCCCACATCAGGCTCCCTGCATGGAGCCTGCTTCTCCCTCTGCCTGTGTTTCTGCCTCTCTCTCCTTCTGTGTCTCTCATGAATAAATAAATAAAATCTTTAAAAAAAAGAAAGAAAGAAAAAGGGAAATTCTCCCCAAGGATGGGGGTAGGAGGAGACACAGAACTTTATATTTGTCTCCTTCACTCAGAGAGAGGGCCAAAACTAGAATCTATTCAAGGACAGTAGTTAACAGCATAGCTAGAAGGTTAGAATTGAAGAGAACATAATTGGATATATGACAAAGTCTAGGGAAGCAGCAACGTGAGTGCATTCCTAACATCATACACAGAGAAGACTGTGTCCCATGTGAATATTCACAAAAGGCATCTGCTTATTGAACAGAATCTCAACAATGAGGTGGACAAGATAACGCATTCTGGAAATGAGTCTCTTTCCCTTGCAAACCCAGTGCTTAGTGTAAAAATGGCCATATGGCAAGAAAGCTTTGTATGAGCTCAACAGTATGGACTTCCCCTTACCACAGCTCTTTTGGGTACATCCACTGTGTAAGTCTTAACCTATCAACCACGAAGTCAAAGTTAAGTCCAAATATGGACTAGCCAACTACTGAGTAGCAGGTGTATTACATCACACTGACTCTGTCCAAGGAACAGGAAGCAATCATATTCTTAGAATGGCATTATGGAATACCTATTCACCACTACTGTATTCCACACATTTTCTATTGAAGAAACTCATTTCACAGCAAAATAGTTTCAGCAAATGGGCTTATGCTCATCTTTCACAATCTCATCAGAAAACAGAAAAAAAGAACACCTTCCAATGCATTTTTATGAAGCCAGCATAACCGGAACACCAAAATCTGACAAGACATTAAGAAAAATTTTAAGATCAATCTCATGCACAAAAAAAAATTAAAAAAATCACAGAAAATCCTAAATAGCAAACCAAACCTAATATTATATATAAAGGATCTAATACATCAAAGTTAGGCTTATTCTGAGATTACAAGGTTTATTTAAAAATCAATGTAATTCACATTTACAAACTAAAAGAACAGTTTAATAAAAATAAATATTCACTCATGATTTTTTTTAAAGCCCTTAGGAATGTAAGGAAACTTCCTTAATTTGTATCCATTCTTTTTTGATTTACAGGAAGTCTCATATTTTTTTAAAGATTTATTTATTTATTTATTTATTTATTTATTTATTTATTTATGATAGACATAGAGAGAGAGGCAGAGACACAGGAGGAGGGAGAAGCAGGCTCCATGCTGGGAGCCCGACGTGAGACTCGAACCCGGGACTCCAGGATCACGCCCTGCGCCAAAGGCAGGTGCCAAACCGCTGAGCCACCCAGGGATCCCCAACAGGAAGTCTCATATTAATAAAATATTTTAAGTTTCCACTACGAGATCAAGAATAAGACAAGAATGTTCACTAGTATCAATTCTAAACATTATTGTATTAGAGTTCTTAGCCACTGCAAAGAAACGAAAAAAAAATTAAGATTACAAAGGAAGAAATAAAACTATGATTTGTACAGAAAATTCAAAAGAATCTACCGATAAATCTTTAACATATATATGACAGTTCAGCAAGTCTCTAGGTATAAAGTCAAGTGTATTTCTGTATACCAAAAAGAAAATGAAATTGTTTATTACAGGATCGGATACTATCAAACAGTAAGAATGAAAATATGCAAGACTTACACACACACACACATTGTTATTTAGATAAATGCATTTCAATAGTGGGATATATCATGCTCAGGGATTAGAAATTTCAAAATTTTAAAGATGTCAGTTCTTCCCAAATTAATTGATTCATGGATTCTGTGGAACTTGATAAACTGATTCTAACCCGTATGTGGAAATGTGAAGAGCCAAATGCATCCACTACAATGGTGAGGAAAGAAAACAAAGTGACAGAATTTGTCTACTGAGTATCAAAACTTACTATACACTAATTAAGAGAGTGATAATGTGAGTGCAAGTTTAGAAAAAGAGACCAATAAGCAGAAGAGACATTGCAGAAAGAAATTCATGTATACATGGGAATCTCATTTGTTGCCAAAGTGGCAATGAAGAGTGGTGAGGTATGGACAGTCTTTACAACAAATGAGACTTAATCAAGAAGATATTTTTTAAAAATAGAAATTAAAGTCAGCCCCTACCTCACACCCTAGAAAAAAATCAATTCCAAGTAAATTGTACATGTAAATGCGTGAGGTAAACCAATAAAAATTTCAGACATTAAGAAAATATCTTCATCTTGGAGTTGATAAAGATTATCTTCAGTAAGTACTACTATAAATTAAAAGAATGATAAACTAGATCTTCATTAAAATGTCTGCTCATCAAAAAATATGTGACCCAGTGAAAGGCAAACCACAAAGTCAGAAAAGGGATTTCCATGTACAGAATAAAGGGATCATATCCAGACCATATCAATAGTTCCTACAAATTAGTAAGAAAAATAGATCAGAGACTTGAACAAGGACTTTACCAAAAAAAGGGTATTCAAATGGCCATCATTCAGGAGAAATCACTCCACCAGAATGACTAAGATGAAAGACTTACCATACTGAGTGGTAGAGGGCATGTGAAGAAATTGGAACTCACACTACTGAAGACATGTAAATTGGCAAATGCACTTAGGAAAACTGTTGGGCAGCGTTTACTAAAGTTTCACATCTGCATACGACTAATAGGTATGTATCCAACACAAATGTGTCCATACATGCAGCAGAAAAACATGTACAATGTTCAGACCAGCATTATTTAAATAACCCCCAATGGAAACATCCTAAATGGAAGATTCTCACAAACCTGAATGAGCAAAAGTCAAATAAGGGTGTATATGATGTATGATTTCATTAAAACAGGTAAAGCTATCCTACGGTAGTATCAGCAATAGCACCGATCTCCAAGAAGATGGATTATAACTAGGAATGGGGGGGTGGGACTCTCTGGGGGAGCTAACAAAATTATCATTCTTTACCTGGATGGTGTTATAGAACTGTTCACTTTGTGGGAATTTACCAAGCTACTTTTCTCAGTGCCAGACTTTAATTTTTAAAATTCAAACTTTCGGGGTGCCTGGGTGGCTCAGTATCTTCCTTTGGCTCAGGTCATGATTTCAGGGTCTTGGGATTGAGCCCCATGTTGGGCTCCCTGCTCAGTGGAGTCTGATTCTCCCTCTTCCTGTGTCCCTCCCCTCACTATGCTCTCTCTCAAATAAAATCTATTAAAAAAAAAAATGAAGCTCAACATTTTTAAACGTGTACCTTCATCCTAACAAGACAAGAACTCTTAACATTCTCATGGTCCCTTGATCTCCATCGTGTTGGTATGGTCTAAAATTAATTCTGAAAAAAAAAAAAAAACTAATTCTGGATTATGGATTTGTCCTTTTTTCTCTTTCTTGCCCTATTTACACTTTACCAAGATATCTAACCATTCTTACTGCCTAGCTCTTATACTATCTCCTGGGCTTATTTTTTGTTGAGTATTTTTCAAAAAGTGTTTACAATATGGATTTTTGATTGGTAAACCTTAATGTTTAGACCTCACATTTGAGTAACAAGTGGATATAAAACTTTAGATCCAATACTTCAAAAGGTTTTCTTACAGCCAATATTGCTCTTGAAAAGTCTGAGGTCAGGGATCCCTGGGTGGCTCAGCAGTTTAGCGCCTGCCTTCCGCCCAGGGCGTGATCCTGGAGACCCAGGATCAAGTCCCATGTCTGGCTCCCTGCATGGAGCCTGCTTCTCACTCTGCCTGTGTCTCTGCCTCTCTCTGTGTGTTTCTCATGAATAAATAAAATCTTTAAAAACTTTTTTTTTACAAGAAAAACTTAAGATTTTTCTCATCTGTAATACTCTTAAATTTCAATGTGTCCAGATGTGAGTACTTTCTTCTTCATTAGTACTTTATGGCCCTTCCGAACTTCAAATTTTTTCTTATCCTGGACCCCTTTAGTTACTTAAATGTTGGTCCATCAAGCTCCGTCCTTCATCTCACTTAAATCTATATCCATGTTTTCTTTTTTCTTCTTTCTTCTGGGAGAGTTTCTTTTTTTTTTTTTTTTTAAAGAGATGCTCTTTTCTGTTTGTTTTTTTAATTTTTTTATTTATTTATGATAGTCACACAGAGAGAGAGAGAGGCAGACACAGGTAGAGGGAGAAGCAGGCTCCATGCACCGGGAGCCCGACGTGGGACTCGATCCCAGGTCTCCAGGATCGCGCCCTGGGCCAAAGGCAGGCGCCAAACCGCTGCGCCACCCAGGGATCCCTGGGAGAGTTTCTCAATTTGATTTTCCAACTTACTAATTTATTCTTCAGTTACATCCATCCTATTTTTATTCCACTTTATCACATTAATATACACATTAAATACTGGGGTTTTTTTATTTAATTTTTTTAAAATCATTCATGAGAGACACAGAGAAAAAGAGAGAGAGGCAGAGAGAGAAGCAGGCTCTATGCAGAGAGCCCAATGCGGGACTCAATCCCGGGTCTCCAGGATCACGCCCTGGGCTGAAGGCGGCGCTAAACCACTGAGCCACCCGTGCTGCCTTGTTTTTTATATTTCTATTTGGGTCATTATTTCTTATTCTTGTATCACATCGCTATAATCTTCCCTTTATTTCTTTTAATGTTTATGGGCTTACTTTTAGATTCTGATGGTCTTATGTAATCAATTTTCTTTTGAACCAGTGGCACCTCTTTCGGCTGTGAACTCACTTACCTGGTGGTGTAGGCTCTTTTGAGTGATAGTATGCTCTAAGGAAAGGCTGAGGGCCAGCCCCCTGGGCTATCTTGAGGGTTGAAAGACAGGCAAGCAGATACAGCCTGATGGTGGACAGCCCCAACGCTACTAAAACCATAGTAAATTATTTCAGTTTGTAATCTACCAAGTAACCCTTCAGAATAGAGCTCCCTCTTCAGATATCATGGAAGAATTGGCAATTTCCTAAGACACTTCCTAGAATTTAGGGCTGACACTGCAACCCACCAGACCTATGAGTCTGGAGGGGGAGGAGTGAACAAATAATGCACAAACTAGTCAATCCTTACCTGTTTTCCCCCAAATCTTCACCCAAAAGGGCTTTTGTGCTGCCCAGATTTTATCTGTGAGGACACCTGCAGCAGAAGTCTGGTTCACTGTACTAGTACCTGCTGTAAGAAAGCAGGCAAAGGCAACTGGTTTTCTCTAACGAATCTACTCACATTCAGCAAGCCATATCCCCACCAAGAACCAATTCAAAACAGCCCCCATGTCCCCTGGGAGTTTACTTTTTTCCTTTTAATCATTATCTAAACACACTAAAAGAAACATTCTAATAAAAATATAACAGAATTTACATGGCTTTATTTATACATTAATGGTATTGAAAGCAAACTTTATACAAAAAGTTTTATACATATAAAAAAAATCCTTGGCTAGGCAAAGCCCTTTATGTGTTTGTATACACACAAACACACATACACACACACAAAGTATTTTACATCATTGTAATTATACATATTTACATATACACTATTTAAATTATTTTACAATTTACCAAAATGAGAGGCAATTAGAAAAGCAAATAAAAATGGATGAAAACAAACTAAATAATCATTGTTTAAAATGCTACAAAATTATTCTGAAAAATCTAGAAAAGAAAGTCGTTTCTCTGAAATATCAAAACTAAGGTTTCAATGCCATTTCACTGTTGCTTTTATCTTAATAACAAGTTCTGTTTAAAAATAAATATCTTGACCAGTAACAAGTGGGCAATCAGACTGATGGCTGGAACAAGCTAAATAAGCTGACTTGAGATTAAAAAGTCAGCGAGTAATAGCAAATATTGATTTTCATCTAGTAACCAAATATGCCATAAAACTGCCCTCTACTTCCCCATTTAAAACATGAGGAATTCTAAGCTTCTGTGTAGTATGGAATATCAATTAAGATTCCAAAAAGTTCAGCAATTTATCTGTAATATAAGAAAATGCTGAAGTTATGATTCTATTTTTCTTACATGACCCTTTATAAGGTGTTGTTCTTTAAATGAGTTCACTCAGATATCAATGTTAAAGAACTAGCTTTTTACAGAATCAGTTTGGTAACTTTATTGCTATATTCTGATTTTGAAAGAATTTAATGAGACTATAGTACTTGCGATAGAAAAAATGAGTTAAGAGACAGCTAGGATTAAAATAACCTACTGTTTCTGCTATCATGCAAGCAAATAAAATTTCAAGTATCAAAGCCATTAGGATTTTAGATTTGTAATGGAACTAATAAACATAACTTCCAGATACAAGTTTATTCTTTCATGAATGTGTTTATCTTCACAAGAGAATGGAAGTCACATTTTAAGATAACATTCAAGTAAAATAAAAACTCAGCTTAATCTCTTAAAGGCTGTGAAAATTTTAAAGTCCAGAAAATCTGAAAAATAATCGGGCCATTTGGAAAAGTTCTTAAAGAATAAGATGTTTTCTATTTAAACTCTCCATTATTCAATCTTACATTCTGAATTATGTAAATAGGATTTTAACTTCATAGTAAACTGCTAAACATCTTAAGCTCTCACTAGCAATTGAGTTGCTTAGAGAGGATACTGAAATTAACAGGTTATCTCAAGACAGTAATTTACATTGGGTTCAGAAATAGACTTAAAACTCAAAAATATTCAGGATGCTCTACACTAAGATCTATGTCCCAATACAGTTTCTATTCAGATTTAATTTAATTTGTACTGAATTTAATTTGAAGTTCATTTGAAATTGGGTGTTCTGCACTCAATTATACTTACAAACAAACTGAAAAATAGTGATAGGTTACATATCTTTACCATTTCTTTATGTAAAAGTTCAAAATATCTAAGCAATTGGTTTGGGTCTTAAAAAAAAAAAACTGCTCTAATTATTGCCTTAATAAACCTGTAAAGAAATGGCTTAAATAAACTGAGGAAACATGTCTGTGAACATTATTAATTTAAATTGATATGGTAAATGATGTCATCTATTCAGATGACAGTGGATTTCATGTTTATGAATGATGTATGTTTCATATTTTAAAAGTATTTAGTATTCCTAATTAAAATTTGAAAAATATTAAATTACAAAGACTATAGACTTCATTGTGAAATATATGCTATTCAAGAATGTTTTATTTTTCTTCACCTATAAAAAATTTTTTATTAATCATCAAATGCATTTCCCCTCCACCCTAGACTCATCAGCAGTCAGAAGGTTGAGGAGAAATATAATATGGTATGTCAATTATACTTTAAAAAGAGAGAGGGAGAGTTGAGGAGAGATGCCATGCTGATCTGAACTGCAGCAGGCTTCTCTCTGAGCATGTCCCTGTGGATGAGGTGACCTCAGAAGCCTGCACGAGCAATCATCCTCCAACCTGTGACTGAAGCAGGAACTCAACTGGGTATCTCTCACCCACTACTCGTATCTTCAATGACTAACAGGTCATTAACTGCACAGTAACAGTGTCAAACATTTACTTCACTAGTCTCCTGTAGCAGAACCATTAACTACCTGCATTTTGACTTTTCAAAGAGCTTCATTAGCTGCTGGAATCTTTCTGAGACCTGAAAAATTTTAAACAAGTGTTAATTACAAATGTCTCAATAATCTTTTTTTTTTAATATGTGACGAATATTTTCAAAAAACATCTAAAGACAGAAATATCTGCCCTCAATAATAAAGACATGAAGTAATGTTTGGAAAAATGAGATTTATCTTCATACTAAAGATGATTATTAGTTTAATTTTTAATATTAAACCTTCTTTAACAAGCAAATGTCATTACAAAACAGCCTGAGATCAAATAAGTAAATGGTAAAACAAGAGGGAAAAAATTAGGATTGATCCAAACTTCTTCCACAATCACCAAGTTTTTTTTTTTTTTTCTTTCCTGTGCCCAAAGTGGGACTCAAATTCACAACCCTGGGATTAAGAGTCACATGCTCTATTGACTGAGCCAGCCAGGTGCCCCTAAGTTTTCAACAGTTTTACATGAAGAGCCATACTGTTAAAAGAATTGTGGCTAATAAATACCTACTTATTTCAAACATGATAAAAATTAAATCTAAATATTTATAGTAGCAACATTTATAAAACTATAGAGATGTAAAAATTGGGTAGTTACCTGATACGGATTTTTATTCAACTTGGAAGCTAAATAAGAAAATGTTTTCAATGATGGCCCTCTTTTTTGACACTCCAGTAAAATTTCCCGGTCATCATTTCTGAAGAGAGAAAAACGTTATTTAGCCTTTATAGATTAAAGCCGAAAGGTAAACAAAATTGGTAGACTGCCTTAATGTCTACCAATAGGGGGTAACATTTTTATTAAAACCCACGAATAAAGATGTATACACCAAAATATGGACAGTGATTATCTCTGAGAAGTATTACGGATGATTTTAATATCTGAGCTCACAAGTATTTACCAGAATGTTCTAAAATAAACTAATATATTTTTTCTAATTACAAAATTAAGGATTTTTTGGGACTCCTGGGTGGCTCAGTGGTTGAGCATCTGCCTTTGGCTCAGGGCATGATCCTGGATTCCCGGGATCGAGTCCCACATTGAGCTTCTTGCATGGAGCCTGCTTCTCCTCCCTCTGCCTCTCTTTCTGTGTCTCTCATGAATAAATAAATAAAATCTTAAAAAAGAAAAGTTAAGGATTTTTTTTAACTTCTACCTTTAATTGTAGAGTACTTTTAAAATCAAGGGCTAAACATGATCACAGTCTTAACAAGCAGAACCACAAGTAAAACAGAATCCAGAGGCAGCCTGGGTGGCTCAGTGGTTTAGCACCACCTTTGGCCAGGGCGTGATCCCGGGAACCTGAGATCGAGTCCCGTGTCGGGCTCCCTGCGTGGAGCCTGCTTCTCGCTCTGCCTATGTCTCTGCCTCTCTCTCTCTCCGTGTCTCTCATGAATAAATAAATAAAATCTTTTAAAAAATAAAATAAAATAATAAATAAAACAGAATCCAGGGGCAGCCTGGGTGGCTCAGTGGTTTAGCACCGCCTTAGGCCCAGGGTGTGATCCTGGGGACCTGGAATCAAGTCCCGCGTCAGGCTCCCTGCGTGGAGCCTGCTTCTCCCTCTGCCTGTGTCTCTGTCTCTGTGTCTCTTGTGAATAAATAAATAAAATCTTAAAAAAAAAAAAAAAAGAATAAAACAGAATCCAGATGTTCTCCTTCTCAGACCTCTGATTCTCTACATGGTCTGAACCAGTGTGTGTTATTATAATCTCTGAGATTCTATTCTGCCATCTGTAAATCCCCAGAGGTGAAGGCATGGAAGACTGTGGTATTAAAACTGGTCACCAGGAGGTTGCTACAGAGATGCCCCAGACCTCTGAGCACATCCAGGACCCGAAGTTAAGAGCAAAAACAAAAGGTCAATGTCTGGAGACTTGAGCTGTGACCAGGGAGAGAAGATGTGGGGCTCTCAGTGGGGTAGGGAGCTGGGCACTCCAGGTGCTTCTCAATACCAACTATACCTCAAACGCGCATGCCCCCAAATCACACTCTAGAAGCTGGCGGTGTTCTGTGGTAGCTAGTGCTTTTGGTTAAAATAAACATATCTCTTTAATTTATTAAAAAATAAAATATGATAAAATTAAATAGAATAAATTAATAAAAATAAATAATAAAACTGGTCACCAATTTCAATATGATTAAGCTTCCCTCATTATGTACTCTAAATCTGGGGAGCAGTGTAGTTCTAGTCCAGTGGTTCACAACTGCGGTTACATTTATGTGTGAAATTGGATCTTTAAATCTACAGTTCTTAAAAAGTCCACATAAAAATCAAAAGTGCAACCTGGGCAGCCCAAGTGGCTCAGCAGTTTACCACCGCCTTCAGCCCAGGGTGTGATCCTGGAGACTCAGGATCAAGTCCCACATCGGGCTCCCTGCATGGAGCCTGCTTCTCCCTCTGCCTGTGTCTCTGCCCCTCTCTTGCTCTCCTCTCTCTCTCTCTCTCTCTCTGTCTCTCATGAATAAATAAAATCTTTTTTTTTAATAAAATCTTTAAAAAAAAAACAAAAACAAAAGTGCAACCTACTGATGAAACTTTTTTTTAAAACTCTTAATTTAGAGGAAAACGCAAATTACAAATGCTCACTTTCTGCCCTGTTTTACCACCTGTCATTCTTCCTCTCTAAAATGTGGTTATGCTGGGGCACCTAGTGATCCAGTTGGTTGAGCGTCTGGCTTAATTTCGGCTTGGGTCATGGTCTCAGGGTCATGGAATCAAGCCCAGCGTCAGGCTCTGTGCTCAGTGCAATCTGCCTGTCCTCCTCTCTGCTCTTCCCTGCACTTGTGTTCTCTCTGAAATAAACAGATACAATCTTTAAAAACAATAAAAAATAAAGTGTGGCTATATCAGTTCCTTACAAATCAAAAAGAATTTTTGACTGAAAAAGTGAAATTAAAAAAAAAAACAAAAAACAGGAGCGCCCAGGTGGCTCAGTCAGGTAAACATCCAACTCTTGATCTCAGCTCAGGTCTTGATCTCATGGTCTTGAGTTCAAGCCCTGCACTGATCTCCATGCTGGGTGTGAAGCTTATTTAAAACAACAACAACAAACAAAAAAAAAAACAGTGAAAAATTATGTTCATAGTGCCAGTGCACATACCTAGTTAAGAGCCACTGCTCTAGATCATTCTAAACTGCAGTTAGACTGTACTCTAGAGTGCATCTTCTACCAACTTGGGCCACTTTTGAAGTCATCATTTGCCTTATTTTAGAATGGGATAAAACTATGATGACATGACAAAACAGGTATCTGGCCCCTCAAAATTTCCTGATTTAAAAGTCTCAAGATTCTTACCTTGTCCATAAAACGATAATCTCTCCCTTCTTTTTAATAACATTCTTTGCAGATAGGCTTATGGGAGACGTGGAAGATGCTGCTGATGGATCCTTAATCCCTGGGCTTGATGAGGAGGGGTCTTTAGTCACTGCAGGGGCCTTTTTCTTACTGGCTTTCTTTCGGTGAGCTTCATCATTCTCACCAGAATCTTGGGTAATTTTCTTGGTCTTTTCCCTACTGGTTAAGTCTGTCTCTTTTCTCTGTTTTTTATGAGAATGATTTAGGTCAGAAAGGTTTTTTCTCTTTTTAGGAGCATTATCCAAAGCTCCAGGCAACATTGAACCATCAGAATTTGATGCCAGCTCTGACTTTAAATCATCCTTTTTAACTTCACACGAATTGGGAGGTTCTGAGGTCAAATCAATATAGGCTTCTTCAACAATGCATTCCAAAGGCCTGTCTGCCACTTGCACCTTTTCTTCTTTACAATTATCTCCTTCTACACATATTACCTGACACTCTGAGCGTTCAACAGCTAAAGCAGGACAGTTACTTTCATTTTTACTTTCACTTGAAACATCTTGTGTCAAATCAATAAAAGCATCCACGGTATCAGGCTGCATATTATCTAATATTTGAGCATTCTGATCTAAATTGCCCTCAGGGCATCCCAACTGATCAATATTTAAAACTGTTACTTCTATGAATTCCCCCAAGTTTTTGGTCTCAGTGACTGGATCTTTTGTGAGGTCTATATATGTGTTTGGAAGGTGATCCTCGACAGAATGTGAAATTTCTTCCATTGGAGGCAATTCTTCAATGCTTTCAGGTACTTTTGGTTCCCACACTTGATGCAACTTGAAACATTCATCAGTCACTTCATTATTATCGCCCACTTTGCCAGAAGCATCTTTAAGAAATTCATATATATCGGGAACCTGTGTTTGTATCATACAGTCCTGTTCTTCCTGAGCTGATTTACTGCTATGAACATTGCTGTTGGAATTTACTTCCTCCACAGATTTAAAAACCTCATTCTGACATGAAACATATTCTTTCTCTGCCTCTTTATCAGATTCCTTTTCCACTCTGGGTAAAGATGTCAATGACTCATCAGCCACCATATTCTGTTTAAGACTAGGCGAGGTAGATGGTGCTGCACGCCGTATTTTCACAATGAAATGATCATTGGACTTTTCCATAATGACAGCATGCATGGGCAGGTTGGGGTGGTACTGAAAGCCTGGAGCCACAGACCGACTTGTCCATGATGAAGAACAACTTGATTTGCTGCTTGAATTATCAGACTCCAGGGCTAAATGAATATCTTGTTCAGATGCATCTTCTTCCTCAAGTAAGGCATCTTCACTAAAATGGGCACTAATAACTTCTTCAGGAGTTGAACTAGACAAAACTTCAGGCTTTAAGAAACTAAGATGACCATCTGACTTCAGAGGTGACGGCACTGTTAAAGAGACTGCTAGATCTTCAAGAAGTATGGAGGAAATGCAGGGCTTGCTCTTTTCTGAACTACATACATTATCTTTACTCAAAGCTATGTTAGTGGACACTTCAAACATACAACTTTCATCCAGTACATCAGGATGAACTGGCAATGAAAGCCCTGATGACAGAGAAGGGCCTTTCTCAGATGATAATAATGACCAGTTATCATCACTAATCATTTTAGGACACGGAGAAACCACCCCTGAAACGAGCTCGTCGGTTGTACAGGCTGGTATAGATTCACACTTAAGACTCTCCAGCAGCTGTTTTTCTGGGGTCTTTAACTCCCACTCACTTTTTTCATTACAATTAACACTGTTATCCAAAAGATCAGAACCCTGTAACAAACTTTTAAATATTTCACCCATCTGTGCATCACTCACTAAATTAAAAGTAAGGCTAGAGGCTTGCTGTTCAGTAAGAATCTCGAAACTGCGTTCTGGCTTCAAAGCTACGTGCTGGGATGTTTGTGCATCCTCTATGGTGCTGCCTTCAATTTTCCCTGGCTTTGGGGTGTTGGGACAGTTTGGTTCCAAGGAGTGTTCTTCAGATTGAGAGTTCTTAATGTTATCAAAGCAAGTGTTAAAACTTTTTTTAATGTCACGCTTTACTGTGTTAATATTGAAATTATTTTGGTCTTGATGTTTTTCCTCAGATTTTTTACATCCTAGTGAAGACTTACAATTAACAGAAACTTCTGATTTGAGAGATTTCTCCTTCAGCATTTCTTTGCTGGCATAGTCCACATTCCCCTTCTGACAATTAGAATATTGTGCTTTCTCTTTATTTATCTTTTCACGTTTTCCTTCATCACTGTCACTGCCAAAGTTTATGGAATCACAAAACTTTACTAAGATTTTCTTAAGCTTTGCAAACAAGTAATCCAGCTGTTCATCTACAAATTTCCACAATTTCTTTTTCATATCTGGTAGCTGCTGTTCAAACAAACGATCCACAATGCCGTTCTTTTTAACTTGCTTAAGTTTAGATTCTATAACATCACAAAGATTATTCTGTAAAGTAGTCACAGATTTTGAGATTTTGGATAAGTCAAGGTGTTTAATTAGTGATGTAAAACTCAAAACTGCTGACTCGATGATTCTATGAAACTGTATTAATGAAAATTTTACCTTGAATTTCATATAATTTTTCCTTACATGTTTTCTTATCATTCGCAACATGTGCATAATCTCTCGTACAGAAGAGGGTGCAGCAATAATCGGAACTATTTTTTCCAGGCTGGAGGTACTCATTGTCTTCTCTTTCTTCTCTGTTTTTGAAGATCTGCTAGATTCACTTCGTCTTTTATTCCATTTGCTTTTGGTCTGATGGATCTTTATAGATGTTTTCCTATTGTCTCTACCCAAATGCATAGTACTTTTCCTACTTCCTGGGCTAGTTTTTGGGTTCTGCACCTCAGTTGAAGTCCTAGATTTGGCACTTTTTTCAAAACTTTTTTGTGGTTTAGGTTTTTCACTATCGCTTACAATTTCTCCTTCTTCTAATTCATCTAAAGATGAGTTCTTATGAGAGTCTGCATCTATAAATTTGTCAGATTTGCAAACTGGCTTTTGATTTTCCTTATTGAGATCAGACTTGCTCTTGGAGGTAGACTGAGCTGAATTTGGAAATATATCTGTGGAAGAGAAAATATATTATAGTCACATGACTAGAGCCTTAGTCATTTGACATTTTCATACTAAATTTAACAAAAACTTAAAATACTGAGGCAATTCTTCTTTTTCTTTTTTTGTTTTTGAAGTAGGCTCCAGGGCACCTGAGTGGCTCAGAAAATTGGGTGTTTGCCTTTGGCTCAGGTCATGATCTCTAGGTCCTGGGATAGAGCCCAGCCATTGGACTCCCTGCTCAGTGGGAAGTCTGCTACTCCCTCTCCCTCTGCCTCTGCCCCTACTCATTTACACACACTCTATCAAATGAATAAATAAAATCTTTAAAAAAATAAATAAGTAAAAAAGAAAATATGTTCCACACCTAAGCCTGGAGCTCAATGCAGGGCTTGAAATCACAACCCTGAGATCAAGAGTCGAATGCTTAACCAACAGAGCCACCCAGGCACCCCCAATTCATTTTTTTTAATATTTTATTTATTTATTTACTTATGAAAGACACAGAGACATAGGCAGAGGGAGAAGCAGGCACCATGCAGGAAGCCCGATGCAGGACTCGATCCCAGAACTCCGGGATCATACCCTGAGCCAAAGGCAGACAGACACACTCAACCACTGAGCCACCCAGGTGTCCCCCCCAATTCATTATTTTAATAGCTTTTTTCAGTAAACCATTAATGCCTAATACTTAATCATGTAATATATTTTTATTCATTATTTTAATTTTTTTTCTCAATAAAATATTAATGCCTAATATTTAATCATGTCATATGTCTTTACTGGTCTCAGTTGGTGCTCAGTGATGGTATATGGTCATCGGAAAAACCATCAACCAACTCTTCAGGTATCTTTACTTCATGTTAGCAGCATTACCTACTCTACATCATTTGATGATGGCTTTTGAACAAAAACATCCATGAAAGCAAGTAAAGAGTATTAGTAGCAATCTGTCCTAGCACTCCCTTTTTTGTAAAAATAAGAATTATCTAAATTTAAAGGCTCAGTGTACATTTTTTTTTAGACTCAATGTACATTTCTAATTAACAATGGGGTCTAAATAGTATGTTAATTATATTATCAAAAAAGAAAAAGCACTAACTCTTCTTTCTTATAATATTCTGAATTCTCACAAAAAGTTATAGAACATAATATAAACTATTACCTTTATGACTGTTATTACATAATGGAACTTGAGACGGGCTTTCCAATCTAAGAACTTTTGCTACAGGTCTCACTGGACTATTCAGAGGACTGATGGCTTCTGGAATAGGCCTCAGGTGATTAAGATCAATGCTCAGAACTGAATTCTCATCATCATTATATACTGAGTTTGTTTCACTGATTTCCATCCTGTTGTCCATTAACTCAGTCTGCTGAAGTGAGGATTCTAGTGTCTCCTTAGGTGAGCAAGGCTCCAAATGGTAAGACTTATTTTCAACCAGTGGTGTATCTACAAGAGAAGGCTCAAGTTTGCAGTTACCATCTTCTGAAAGGACTACTGGCAAAATGCCAGTTTCTTCAACTGAAGGCTGCAAACTGCTATCAGTGGATTCAGCTACTTCTGTTGAAAAAGCCTCCTTTATTCCCATACCTTCAGAAATAGTAGAGGAACTTAAATCATCATTTTTTTTTGGATCCAATTCCAAGCCAAAGTTTTGAGAAACATTTGTTTGTAATATGTCCATTACTACAGGAACTGCTGCCCTGGTACCGTTAATAGTTTGTTCCATTTCTTTTGATGATGGAAACAGGGATTCTGTTTGTTCCATTTCCACAGGTGTTGAGAAGGAAGTCTCTGTACCACAAATGGGCACATCACAATCCATAGTATTCTCAACATTAGATTTAACTAACAAACTATTTTCTTCTTCCATTTTCCTTTCTGGATTACTGGTACTGGGTTCAGATGTAACTGCAAGAACATCCTTTGGTTCTGACAACTTTGATTCGGTTTCCTCTGTGGTATGTTCACTGACAGAGGAAACACAGGTCACTGTTGTCGCCTGCACCAAGCACTCTAAATCACATATGCCACTGGATTTGGGGATATTGGTTATTTTACGGTGGTTATCTGGAGAAACAGGCTGCTTTTTAGCAGGAGAAAGTGTTAAGTTTAATTTTTCCATAAAACTCAACTTTAAGTCTTTATTTTTTGTTTCATTTGGACCACTGTCAGCTTTAATTGCAAGCTCCTTATTATCTGCTCCTTCGGAAGTATCGTTAGAGACTTCGCCTTTATCGTTCTTTGGCTCATTCTGTCTCTTTAAATCAGTAGTGGTTTTCTTAGTTTCTTTGTTAGTCTTCTGCAAATGTTCTGTAGGTGTTCTTTTTTCACTTCTCATATGCCTACTTTCTTCTTTGCTTTCTCGTTCTCTTTTCCTCTTCTCTTCAGTTCTATGCCGTTCTGCTTTTAAAGGTGTATTTTCCCATTGGTGTAAACCATCAACTTCCTTGGAGTCAACGTGTTTATGAGTTCTACTGGATGAAAGAAAGGAAGGACATCTTCCTTCTTGAAAACTATGATTACTTACACCTCTATCTCTTTTACAATCCTCCCTCCCCCTTCTCTCGTCCGGGTGGTATTTACTTGAATTATAAGAAGATTTTAGTTCATTCTTGGAATGAGGAACTGACGCTCGTTCAGATCTTCTCCAATGATCCTGGTCTTTTACTACGGATTTCGGTTTTTGATCAGCTTTTCTTTCTTCTTTGTCTTGCGACTTAAGTTCTTTTCTATTTATATTTTGTGATCTTTCACTTTGTCTTTCTAGTTTTTTGTCACTTTGAGATTCCACTCGGGCGTGTGACCTTTCTCTAAAGGTCTCTTTTTCCCAAGAAGAGCTAATGCGTTCATTTTTATAATCCAAATCTGTGTTACTTTTAAACTTTGAATTTTTGCTTTCAGCCTTTGGTTCACCTTTACCATATTTCTCAGAACGTCCTTGTAGCCTTTGACTACCCTCTATGTTCCTCGAGTCACCATCACCACAACCAGAATTTAAGTCTTTCCGTATTCTATCCGTTCCTCTGCTATATTGGCTATGTCTAATATCTTTTCTCCCTCTTCTACTATCCTCATTTGAGATACTCTCACCAACCTGATAATGGGAACGTGACCAAATGCCATTGGTGCAGTGTTTTTCAACAGATGGAGACAAATACAAAGGGCTCTTTTTCTCACAATGTGATTTTCCTTCCTTTTTGGGATTTGGCAGTGAAGTGCTATGATGTACATCTTTGGAAACATCACTTTTCACTCTGAGATCAGTCTTTGAACAGTCGTCCAAATGGGGAGATCTGGATTTAAGATCTTTTGTTTTAACTATATCTGGTGTCCTTATAGTTTTGTGATTATTTCGAAAATGTGAGAATTCAGATAATCTATTGAGAAATAGAAATTACAACAAAAACCAAAGTTAATTGCTTTTTAATAATCTAAATTTTAATCACATGCAAAACACTTTAAAATTCAGGGCTCACATCCTGGCAAAACTGATTTTATTTATATAAAGACGTGAGTGATACTTACCAGCTTCTAACTAAATGGGCCCGTTTTCAAAACAGGGAACTCTTTCATCTGCTTTGCTCAAAGCCTGGAGGACCTCTCCATTCTATCTCAGCATTTACCAACGTCTTCCAGACTTCCCTTAACACAGGCAGACAACTCACAAACTCACCACAGATTCATTTCTTTTAGAACAAATGACACTGTTTTCTTGCCCATACTTACTCTAGTACAACTGAAACAGAAGAAAAGGTAAAAAACTGCCAACAACACAATCATAGGTTTCTATGTAGCTCTCTACCCTAGGTTTTGTTTTTTGTTTCACATACAATCCCACAGTAAACCAAAGCATAGTCATCTTAAAGTGGCACATAACTCCATATTATTCTTTATTTTTCTTTATTTTTGCGTAGTATATGATTCTTTCTTAGGGGAATGGCATATATTTATCTTTTACCAACAACAAAAGCCTAAAAGGTTTTATATTAGTGTTTCAGAAAACTGGCAGTTTTCCTAATAATAAAAAGTAAATAACTCATATTAGTTCTTTGTAATACTTTTAAGTCCATCTTCCTGAATTCCTTAACTTTCCTGAATCTCCATAATTTTTTTTTACATTTATATATTTATTTATTTGATGAGAGAGAGGCAGAGACACAGGCAGAGGAAGAAGCAGACTCCCTGCAAGGACGCCAATGTGGGACTCGATCCTGGATCCTGGGATCACACCCTGAGCCGAAGGCAGATGCTCAACTGCTGAGCCACTCAGACATCCCTTTTTTTATAAAAGATTTTAATTATTTATTTATTCATGAGAGATACAGAGAGAGGGAGAGACATAGGCAGAGCGAGAAGCAGGCTCCCTGCAGGGGAGACTCAATCCCAGGACTCTGGGATCATGACCTGAGCAGAAGGCAGATGCTCCACCACTGAGCCACTCAGGCATCTCAAATCTCTATAAATCTATTCCTACTCAGTACTAAATGTATAGAGAACGCCAAAGCTTAAAAGACTCAGGAATAAAGAGAGATTTTTATAAAAACAAAAGAGGATATGGGAAACCTACAACCTAAAACAATAGACAGGCTTTATATGGATCTTGTTATGAGTTAAATTGTGCCTCCCAACTCAAATTCATATGTTGAAGTCCTAACTCCCAATATCTCAGTATGACTTTACTTGAGGACAAGATCTTTACAGAGGCAATCAAGTTAAAGAGAGGTCACTAGGGCAGGCCCTAATCCACTATAATTAGTATCCCTATAAAAAAGGGAAATATAGACTAGAGATATGTGTACAAGGAGCACAAAAGGAAGAGGCACAGGAAGAAAGTAACCATTTACAAGCCAAAGAGAGAGGCCTGGAACAGATCCTTCCACCACAGAGTCCCCAGAAGGAACCAATCTTGCTAACACCTTGATCTTGGACTTCTAGGTTCTAGAACTATGAAACAATAAATTTAAATAACAATATTTATTAAGCTACCCAGTTTATGGTAGAATGTTATGGCAGCCTTAGGAAATTAATACAGATCTTGACTCAAAAAAACAATTAGGAGATACCTTCAAGACAACTGGGGAAACATGAATATAAAAAGTACTAACTATAAAAGAAAAAATCTGATGAACTGAACATCACTATAAATAAAAACTTCTAATCCTCACAAGACACAATAAAGGGGAGGAATGGAGTAACTAGGTGATGGGCACTACAGAGGGCACCTGATGAGATGAGCCCTGTGTGTTATACTTAATGTTGGCAAACTGAATTTAAATATTTTTTATTTTATTTTATTTTTTGAATTTAAATATTTTTTAAAAGACACAATAAAGAGTGATAAGTCTCAGAATGGCTGATGTTTGTGATAAATTTACCCAACAGAGAACTCATATTCAACAAAGGACATACATGTAATGTACGTCATCCTTATCAAACCTATAAACTATTAAACTGTAAGCTCCTAAAAGACAGTTCTAGTCTACAGGGCTTGTAATACATATTTAGCATAGCTCCTTACTAGGTAAAATGCTATCCAAAGCTTTATATTAAGTGGTATCTGGCTAGCTCAGAAGAGCATACAACTCTTGATCTCAGGGTCATGAGTTTGAGCCCCTGTTGGGTGCAGAGATTACTTAAATAAACTTTTTAAAGTAAAGTTTTCTATTAAAATGAACCTTCACCTAACACACTTCCCAGAATTTACACTCTTAAATTTCACCTTACATTATGTTTTTTCTATTAAAAACAAGATTTCAACATGATAAACACTTACCATTAGAATACCAGATACAGATCACAATTAAAAAGTGAAATTATTTGGCAGAATATTTACTAGATAATGTAAAAACACATCAATCAATCTAATGACATAACTCTCATTTATTCACCCAGTTTCTCTTTCCACCCTGTTCAAGTATCACATCCCTCCTATAAAAGATTCAAATTTGTATAAAATTTCCCCAATATTTCAGGAAGTAATCTTATACTAGTTGCACTGATGGGATTTAGGTTAGTAAACAGATATAACCAACATCTTCATTTTCAACAGGCCTAAAGTGACTTATGATGCCGTATAGTCCACATATAAGATTATCTTCTCTCACCTGTCAAACATTTATTGACTATCTGCCATAGTCAGTGCTTGATAAAAATGTTAAAGATACAAAGACATGGTCCTTGCTCCATGAAGCTTACAGTTTAGTGGAAAGATAGATACTAAAAGATAGTTCTAGTCCATAGAGCTTGTAACACAAGAGATAATATGGAGATAAGAAAGATACTAAACAAGTAATCCCATTAACAATTTTAAAAACTCAAAATGTACATGAAGCTACAAAAGAAAAATCTGACCTATTGAGGGATAACAGACTAATACCCCTGTGAAAAGGAAGTTTATCCTGAGACCTGAGAATGAAGTGATTTTTAGCAGACGGAGGAGCCTTCCAGGGAATGGAAACAGTCCATGCAAAGGCAGAGCTCATGGTACATCCAAGGAACCAAAAGAATGCCAGAGACATACCAGAGCTATGACACCCAGGACAAAGGTAAACACTGAAGGCAAGACCTGAAAAGCAGTTTAGGACAATATTGTGAAGAGTGGGGTAATTCTATGATAGCAAGATGTCCAGACTTGTACTTTAAAAAGTGTCCATCTGGGGGCTCCTGAGTGGCTTAGTCAGTTAAGCATCTGACTCCTAATTTCAGCACAGGTCATGATCTCAAAGTTATGAGATTGAGCCTCATGGAGGGCTCCACACTCAGCAGGGGACCTACTGAAGGTTCTCTCTCTCTCTCTCTCTCCCCCCCCCACCCCTCCCCTTCAATCCTCCCTCTCCCTTTCTCCTTCCCTAATAAAGAAAATAAAATAAAATTTTAAAAATGAAAAAACAAAAGGTATCCTGTCTGTGGCTTTCATACTAAGAACAGATAAACCAGAGGCTGGAAAGAGCAAGAATGGATGTAGAGAGACCAGCAGAAACAGTGCTGCCTGATAAGAGTTGGTAGTAACAATGATGGTACAAACGGAGAGAAATGAGTAATGTAAGTGATTATAAAGACATAAAAATCAATAGGACAAGCTTTGCGCAGTGGCAGTATCGTAGCCAATGAGGTTTATCAGAGGCACGATTATTGCTAATTGAAAAATCAACAGGACATGATAATGAATTTAGATCTGAGGGGTGATTAAAGAGGTAAGTGCCCATGATGACTTCTAGGCATGGAGACTCTATGTCCCAGTTTGCCAAGTAATCTCATGCAATTATTAATAGCACCCACTTCTGCTCTTAAAAGGGTCCTGGTGTGGGCAATAAATTACATGGTCATTCTACCCCTAGGTCTCTGGCTTGCACCAGCTGAATTAATGAGGGGGAATTCACTGACCTAGGAAACATGGAAGAGGTTTGATCATAAATTCCATTTTGGATGAGGTAATTTTGAATATTTTATAGAGATGTAAAGTAGTTATAAATAGAATTGATCTATGAATGAGATGACTTCATACAAAAATACTGATAGAGAAAGGAAAAAACACAGGTTTGAGCTTTGAAGAATTCCAATCTAGCCAAGTATGAAAGAATAAAATTGAAGTTAGGAAGAAAACGAAGAATCATGAAAGCCAATGTGAGAGACTATTTCAAGAAAAGAAGGTCAATTATGTCAAATAGTGTGTGAGGGCAAGTTAAAATTAGAACTCAAAACTGATGGATGTAACAACAGTGACCACTGACCAAAATGACAGCTGGTTCAGTACACCAACAGGTAGAAATCAGCATAAAATGGAGTCTAAAGTGAGTAGAAAAGGAAAATGAAGACAGCAAGTTGAGAAGGTCTTTGAAGGTCTGACTGTGGAAGGGAAGGAGATGAAATTCTCTGGAGAATACCGCACCCAACCAAAATTTTAAAGAGAAAAAGAATATTAGTCACTTACAGTAAAACCTTAAATTCTTAATAAAATGCATGATTTTCCTATCTTTCCACCAAAAGTTTACTATATTCCACATATCAATACCCATGTGATTTATAAACAGACCCACACTCTTCAATTGTACCTTTGGTGAAGATTACTTATTTCTTCATCCTTGCGATTTATTTCCACTCTAGCGGTTTTGATAAGTGCTGAAATATTCTTCTTAAGAGACTGGTTTTCATTTTTTAAGCTGAAATTCTAAACAGCATAAAATATATTTAAAGTACATATATAAATATGTCCACAGGATTATTAAACTTCTACATATAGAATACAGCTAATGATTACTGAATGCTCTAATTACATGCCAGGCATCACATTTTTTTCCCTGTGTAATTCTCAAAAAAATCCTATGAGAAGTATGATTATGCTCATTATGCAGCAGAGATTCAAAGATGACTGGCACCAGAGAAAGGCCAGTTCAAATGAAACTACTTAAAACAGGGATCAAAATGAATAGGCAATATAACGTTCAGTAAAAAGACAAGAAAAAAGTTTTGCTTGGGTCATTATCTTGAAAATTGAAAATAAAGACAAACTTTATTATATTTAACAACTAATGTTTAATTTGCAACAAGGTACTAATTCTCAGATGAACAAAGAATGAATTTATTAGGATTAACTTGTTCTTTAGGGGAAATGGAAATGAAGAGAAACAACGCTACCAAAAAGAAAAAAATCAGAACAAGACATGACCTTCCTGTATTCTACAGCATGCTCACAAAAAGTCATTCTTGCAAAAATTGTGAAGACATAACCATTTTCCCCCAACAGCCATTCTAAATCTTTGCTCCTCAAACCATTCTCTTTTAAACCACCTGATATCACCTTCACTAATTTTCTATTATTTAACTGTTAACTAGTCTAACAGATCTTTATGTCAATGTCATTTAACAAATCAATCCACTTTCCGCTATCAATTTCCTGGACACAGGAAATAATGCATGTTTCATGTAACACTAATGAGAGTTTCCTTTTAAACCACTAACACTTTAGTATCTTAATTTCTAACAAAAACAATTTATTACATTTTTTTTTAATTTTTTTTTTTTTTTTTTTTTTTTTATTTATGACAGTCACAGAGAGAGAAGGAGAGAGAGGCAGAGACACAGGCAGATGGAGAAGCAGGCTCCATGCACCGGGAGCCCGACGCGGGACTCGATCCCGGGTCTCCAGGATCGCGCCCTGGGCCAAAGGCAGGCGCCAAACCGCTGCGCCACCCAGGGATCCCAATTTATTACATTTTGATTTAAAACTAAGGCAAAAGGCCCCAGGGCCTCATAATGTTTCCCTTCCATTGACTGAAAGAGAAATTTTAAAAAGGCAAAAATATTCATTATAATCCTACCTGTGTTTGTATTTCCTTAAACTTTTTCATCAACTCTTTCATTTGCAGTTGACATTTACCATATTCTACTTGCAACTGTAAGATATAAAAAAATTAACTTAAGTATTGTTCTAAACTACTTTCTTAGCCTAAATGACATTTTAAAATACTTTAAAATTTAGAAAATCAACCCACTATGAAGGGTAGACAAGGTCTATTTCTACTACAAGATATTTAGTAAAATTACTAGTTTTTAAAAATTGTCCCAACCAAAAACTTATTTTGTTTAGTTTCACATTTAATCTCCAGATCTTAAAATTCAAATAAGGTAGAAAGAAATTTGTCTGAATTAAGTCTTGAAACATTTTATAACTTAGTACAAATCATGAAAAGATAAAATGTTTTATCATACTGATTGCCTGTTGAGGTTTTATATACTCAGACACAAATTTAATCAAGTCAAATTGTAACTAAATTTAGACAAGCATTCAGAAAAGATTTTTTTAAAGCAGATCTGAAGGCAGAAACTGACTTAAATATTCTTTTAGACTACGAGCTATTTCTTAAACAGAATGTTTAATAGTAAGCTAATGGATGAACCTCAGAAGCCACAAAAGGTAAAATAATTGTCCTTAATTATGGCAAACCGTACATCATTGTATGTTGCTTCCTTTGCAGTTCCTTCTTCAGTCAGGATTTCCTCATATAAATCCAAACAATTTCGGGATGGTATACACGATTTGGAAGTATTGTCTAAAACAAACAAAAAGCTCTTAAATTAAAATATATACTTTCTGATTCAATCCTATCAAAATTCCAATGTATTTTTTTCACAGAAATAGAAACAACAATCCTAAAATTCATAAGAAACCACCAAAGATAGCAATTAGACAAAGCTATCTTGAAAAAGAAGACCAAAGCTGGAGGCATCACATTTCCTAATTTCAAACTATAATACAAAACTATAGTAATCAAAAATCAAATCAGTTTTGATTACTATTGGCATAAAAACAGACACATATCAATGAAACAGAATAGAGACCCCAGAAATATATGTGATCAATTAATTTATGACAGAGGAGCCAACAGTATACAATAGGGAATGGATAAGCTTTTTCAATAAATGGTGCTGGGAAAACTGGACCCCAACTTAACTCCAAACACAAAAATCAACTCAAAATGGATTTAAAAGACTTAAATGTGAGACCCAAAACCATAAACTCTCAGGGAAAAAAATATAAGGGTAAGCTCCTAGACATCAGTCCAGGCAAAGACTTCTGGATCCAACACCAAAAGCAAGGGAAATAAAAGCAAAAATAAACAAGTAGAACAACATCAAATTAAAAGCTTCAGAACACAGGGCGCCTAGGTGGCTCACTCAGTCAATCATCCAACACTTGATTTTGGGTCAGGTCATGATCTCAGGGTCATGAGATCAAGTCCCACGTTGGGCTCCATGTTGGGCTCCACACTGGGCAGGGGGCCTGCTTAAGACTCTCTCTCCTTCTGCCATTCTCTTTCTTAAAAAAAAAAAAAAAAAAAAAAAAAAAACCTAATTAATTAATAAAAATAAGCTTCAGCACAACAAAGGAGGCCATCAACAAAATGAAAAGGCCAACTCACAGAATGGGAGAAAATATTTGGAAAGTATATATCTAACATGGGGTTAGTATCCAAACTATATAAAGAACTCATACCATCAGGGACGCCTGGGTAGCTGAGCGGTCTAGCACCTGCCTTCAGCCCAGGGCATGATCCCAGAGTCCCAGGATCGGTCCCACAACGGGCTCCCTGCATGGAGCCTGCTTCTCCCTCTGCCTGTGTCTCTTCCTTTCTCTCTCTCTGTCTCTCATGAATAAATAAATAAAACCTTAAAAAAAAAAAAAAGAACTCATACCACTCAAGAGCAAGAAATAAATTTTAAAAATCCGATGGAAAAATGGGCAGAGAAACTGGAGACATTTTTTTCAAAGACATACAAATGGCTGACAACATGAAAAGGTGCTCCACATGACTAATTACCAGGGAAATGCAAGTCAAAATCAAAATGAGATACTGCCTTTTACCTGTTAGAATGACTATCAAAAAGACAAGAGATAAAAAGGTACAGCAGAGGGAATATAGTCAATAATACTATAATGACTTTGTTGGTGACAAATGGTAACTACACTTAGCATGACGACCACTACATAAAGTATAGAATTGTCAAATCACTATGCTGTACACTTAAAACTAATATAATGCTATACGTCAACTATACTTCAACAAAATAAATGAATAAATAAAAAATAAAAAGCACCTGCCACACTTAGAAAGTAAACATTCAGGAAAGGTTGCTGTTATCACAGAGATCTTCTCTTAAAAAAAAACAAGAACAACAACCATGAGATAACAAGTGTTGGCAAAGCTGTGAAAAAAATGAAACACTTGTGCATGGTTGGCGGGAATGTAAACTGGTGCAGCTACTATGGAAAGCATTGTGGAGGTTCCTCAAAAGCTTAAAAATAGAACTATGTTAGATCAGCAATCCCACCTCTTGGTATTTATTTAAAGAATATAAAAACAGTATCTCAAAGAGATTGCACAACCATGTTCACTGCAGCATTATTCACTATAGTCATGATATGGAAAGAGTGTTCATTAACAGATGGATGGTTAAAAGTGACACAAAATATACATATATGCAACTGGATATTATTCAGCCATGAGAAAGAAGGATATCCTGCCATTTGCAACAACATGGATGGACTTTGAGAACATTATGCTAAATGAAATAAGTCAGAGAAAGACAAATACTGTATGATATCAAATTTTATGTGAACTCTAAAAATGCCAAATACATAGAAACACAGACAAAATGGTGGTTACCAGGGGCTGGGGTGGAAGGTCAGGGAGGATGAGATGTTGATCAAAGAGTATAAACTTTCAGCTATAAGATGAATAAGTTCTGGGAATCTAAAATACAGCATAGTGATTACAGTCAATCATACTGTATTACATACTTAAAAGTTGCTAAGAGAAGAGATCTTAAATGTTCTCACCACAGAAAAGAGATGGTAATTATGTGACATGATTGATGGAGGTGTTAGCTAAGGATAAAGTGGTAACATTTTCCAACACATAAATGTATATAATCCATACTTATATTTTATATTTTAAACTTATACGATGTTATATATCGACCATATCTCAATAAAGCTGGGAAAAAAAGAAAATATACGCAAATAAGTTTTTTGATGTGTTTACTTCAACACAAAGGGCTCTACATTTCTCTATCTCCTGCATTTCATCCAAATCTATACTGACTGGTTGGAAAACCAATTTACCTAAAATGCTTGTGCCAACAAATCAGATATAAGGATCATATTTGCTCAAAGTTTTGAGAGATTTAATTATGGAAAAGGTTTCTAATTTGAATAGGTCATTAGTCTCTCTGTATAGCCCACTCTAACTGATATATCTGAAAACATTTATAGCAACTACCCTTTTCAAAAGTTCTAATATCATGTAAACAGTGACAGTATTAATAATGTATGTACATATATCACCACCAGCTAAGTTTCAATGGTACAAAATATATTTGCTCAAGGTCCATTTAAATCTGAGACCTAGATGAATAGCAAACCTGAGTGCTAATTTGTTCTACTGATCAAACTTTGGTCAAGAAAATCCTTTCAGACTCCTAACTCTGGGAAACAAACGAGGGGTAGTGGAAGGGGAGGAGGGCGAGGGGTGGGGTGAATGGGTGACGGGCACTGAGGGGGGCACTTGACGGGATGAGCACTGGGTGTTATTCTGTATGTTGGCAAATTGAACACCAATAAAAAATAAATTTATTATTAAAAAAAAAAAAAGAAAATCCTTTCAAAGAATGGCCAAATTGTTGAGGAACGATGCATTACTCCAAGAATTGGTAACAACAAGATAAATACTTCCAACAGACTGATCAAAGAATATTAAACTATTTATTTTAGAATTTACATACCAGTGCTCGCTTCAGCAGCACATATACTAGAATTTACATACCAGAAACAGCACTGTCCAACCCAGCATATATGTCCAAAGAACCTTCGTCATTATTTTTAAGAGGAGAAGCTGCAAGAAAATCAAATAGTTAAAACTGACTTTATGCACTTAATAAAATTTTTCTATTCCTACTCTGAAGGAAAATAGAGACTTTATTAGTCTTACACCAAAAAAGACAATTGTTTATACCAAAAAAGACAATTGTTTATAAGTTTTTATACATCCTTATAAACAGAAAGATCTCAGTACACAGATTTATGACTCAGTACATAAGATTTAGGCTTAAAAATTCACCTTCAAAAACAAACTTTTCAGACAACTCCAAATCCAATAATAGAGTAGTTCTATTAGATCAAGCCTCTTGGGATCCCTGGGTGGCGCAGTGGTTTGGCGCCTGCCTTTGGCCTGGGGCACGATCCTGGAGACCCGGGATCGAATCCCACGTCGGGCTCCCGGTGCATGGAGCCTGCTTCTCCCTCTGCCTGTGTCTCTGCCTCTCTCTCTCTCTCTCTCTGTGTGTGACTATCGTAAATAAATAAAAAAATTAAAAAAAAAAAAAAAAAGATTCTCCCCCTCTTTAAAAAAAAAAAAAAAAAAGATCAAGCCTCTTGCTGACCATAAACTCCAAGCAAACTATTACATATAGTCCAAATGCTCTATCACTAGACTATTATTGTGGTGATTAGTTCCCATTATATACAAATATTTAATCATTATGTCCTATACCTGAAACTAACAGAAACTTATATGTAAATTTTACCTAAATTTGAAGGAGGAAAAAAAAGGTGATCTAAAAAACTAAATAGCACTCCAAAGCAGTCAAAAACTGAAGACAACACCTGAAAAAGCAAACAGTCTTACATGCGTTCCCTATCCCCTTCTATTACAAATTTTTATAGGATTGGCCCTAACAGAAACTACAATAGACAAAGAAATCTCATATGGAAACCTCTAGTCGGGACACCTGGGTGGCTCAGTGGCTGGGCATCTGCCTTTGGCTCAGGGAGTGAACTTGGATTCCTGGGATCGAGTCCCTCATCGCGCTCCCTGCAGGAAGCCTGCTTCTCCCTCTGCCTGTGTCTCTGCCTCTCTTTCTGTGTCTCTCATGAATAAATAAATAAAATCTGAAGAAAGAAGAGAAAAGAAAGAAAAGAAAAGAAAAAAAAAAAAAGAAAAAGAAAAAAAAAAAAGAAGCCTCTAGTCATAATAAAGAATGAGAGAAAAAATTTGGGAGTGAAAACAGCAACTAGAAACTAAGAAAGAAAATCCAGAGAGCCAGAGAGGGTATTCCCCAAATTGTACCCAAATCTCCAAGTGACCCCCAAACTACATTAAGCAAAGGTTAGAGCTCTAAAATGTCCGGCTGGTTAAGCATCTGAACAGTTTTCAGCTGCAATCCACCACAGGTAGGAGAGAAGTCTAAGTTCAGCCAAGTTAAATCCTTGCTACAAGTAAAAACAACACTCTTCAGAACAATTCTAGCAGGGCACCCCGGCTGGCTCAGTGGATTAGCACCGCCTTCGGCCCGGGGCAGGGGCGGGAGGCGGGGGTAGAGGGGTGTATCCTGGGGACCCAGGGATCGAGTCCCACGTCAGGCTCCCTGCATGGAGCCTGCTTCTCCCTCTGCCTATGTCTGTGTCTGTGTCTCTGCCTCCCTCTCTCTCACTCTCTGTTTCTCATGAATAAATAAAATCTTAAAAAAAAAAAAAGAACAATTCTAGCATAATCCAATGTCTCTAAAACATGAGAATTCAGTGTCCAGAATGCAATCCAAAATTACTGCATAGGAAATCTTGGCAAAGAAACAGAAACCATTGGGATCCCTGGGTGGCGCAGCGGTTTGGCGCCTGCCTTTGGCTCAGGGCGTGATCCTGGAGACCCGGGATCGAATCCCACATAGGGCTCCCAGTGCATGGAGCCTGCTTCTCCCTCTGCCTGTGTCTCTGCCTTTCTCTCTCTCTGTATGACTATCGTAAATAAATAAAAAAATTAAAAAAAAAAAAAAAAGAAACAGAAACCATTAAAACAAAGAATGTGGTGTACCTGGCTGGCACAGTTGGAGAAGTGCACAACTCTTGACCTCAGGGTCATGAGTTCGAGCCCCACACTGAGTACAGAGATTACTAGAAAAAAATAATATAAGCTTAAAAAAATAAAAAGAATGAAAATTCTAAAACTGAAAACTACAATTTCTAATTCAAAAAAATCCACTGAATGTGCTTGACAGTAGACAGATCAATATAAATTACCCTATCTGAAAACCAAAGAGAAAAAGATTTAAAACGAAATCAAACAAATAAACAAACAACCAAAAAAGTCTTAGTGCCCTATAGGATAACGTCAAAAGTTCTCACATACTATATATCCGGAGTCCCAGAAGAAAAGAGAGAATGGGGAGGAAATGATTCTAGAAGGATACTACAGGATATTAAAAGGACTAGAAATGATAAATGAGTAAATATAAAAGACTAATTTTTCTTAATTTCTTTTAATTCCTCTTAATTTTTAAAAGACATAGAATGGTTTAAAGTAAAAATTACAAGCTTTGTATCATGAGGTTTATGACGTCTTTAGCAAAAAAGGATGGATGAGTTAAATACAACTATACATACAAGATTCTACATCTTAGATGAAAAGGTAGAAAAGTAGGATGTACACTACAAAATGTTAAAGAAGTATAATAAATCCCTCGAGCAACCACTAAAAAATAATGCAAAGAGGTATATCCCAAAAAGCTAACATATAAATTAGAATAGAATTTTAAAATACATTCAACATTTGAAAGAAAGCAAGAAAATCAGAAAGAAAGAAAAAAGTGATGAGAAAAACTAAAAGTATTAAAATGATAGATTAAAATCCAATCACAATAATAAAAAAAAAATTGGGGGCTGATAAAATAGGAATAAAAACAGCAGATTAAATAAAAGTATTTTATCAATGTTAAATTTACTGAAATTGATAATTATGCTATTGTATTTTTAAAAATCTAACTTTTTCTTATGAAATACACTAAGAAGTATATACATGATGTATGCAACTTACAAGTAACAAATACCAATTTTGTATTTCTTTAGATATGACAATATCATTACCACTTACTTTGGCAAAGTTGTTAATTTCATTAAATTTAAAAGGCCTGAAAGCATACAATTATAAGAAAGTTCACATTTAGGGGTGCCTGGGTGGCTCAGTGGGTTAAGTGTCTGCCTTCAGCTCAGGTCAGGATCCCAGGATCCCAGGATCGAGCCCAGCATCAGGGTCCCTGCTCAATAGGGAGCCTGTTTCTCCCTCTCCCTCTGCCATTCCTCCAGCTTGTGCTCTCTTGCTCTCTGTCAAATAAATAAATAAAATCTTTAAAAAAAGAAAAAAAGTAAGTTCACATTTACTAAACATTTCCTATTTGCCAGGCACTTTGTTGTATTAATTCATTTATGTGTGAGAAGAAAGTTGATGACAGTGTTTTCAATGAGAATAAATTATTTTGTAATTAAAGAAATTTAGAAAGACAGTTAAAATAAGCTCTTACCAGGAAATACATCAAATAAACCTGTTCCATCACCATTGTCATCATCTGCTGCCATGATCCTATTTCCTTTTGACAGTCGCCATCTAAAGTATTGAATATATAAAGATTTTCCACTGTTAAAATCAACTTCACAATTCAGAGAATAAACCTAGCTTTAAGTTAAAAAGCAACTTCCAAATCTGGACACAATGAATAAATTCACTCTCTACAATCACTTCAAAAAAAAGTGCTTTGGGCAGCCCCAGTGGCTCAGCGGTTTAGCGCCGCCTTCTGCCCAGGGGGTGATCCTGGAGACCCGGAATCAAGTCCCGTGTCGGGCTCCCTGCATGGAGCCTCCTTCTCCCTTTGCCTGTGTCTCTGCCTCTCTCTTTCTCTGTTTCTCTTATTAATAAATAAATAAAATCTTTAAAAAAAAAAAAGAAAGAAAAGAAAGAGAAAAAGAAAAATGTAACTGGCCAGAATTGACTCAAGAAGAAATAGAAAACATGGACATACTTAAGATGATTAGATAATTTGATACAGTAGTTAATCTATTCACAAAGAAACTACTAAACACAAACAGTGAACTCTACCATACTTTCAAAGAACAGATAAAACATAATATATTCCAGACAGCAGAAAGGGAGAAAAAGTCTAAGAGACAAATAATTTCATAAAGTTAGTACAGTGTAGACATCAAAAGTGGGCAAAAATAGGACAAAATTGGAAAATTACAAGACATGAAAACTATAGGCCAATCTTTTTTTATAAGCATAAAAACAGCCTTAAAAAATTAGTCAGGGGGGGGGGGCAGCCCGGGTGGCTCAGTGGCTTAGCACCACCTTGAGTTCCGGGTGTGGTCCTGGAGACCCGGGATCGAGTCCCACGTCAGGCTCCCTGCATGGAATGGAGCCTGCTTCTCCCTCTGCCTGTGTCTGTGCCCCTCTCTCTCTCTCTCTGTGTCTCTCATGAATAAATAAATAAAATTTTTAAAAAAATTAGTCAGGGGCACCTGGGTGGCACAGTCGGTTAAGCATCTGACTCTTGGTTTCAGCTCAGGTCATTATCTCATGGTCATGACATCGAACACCACATCAGGCTTCCCACTCGGTGTGGAGTCTGCTTGAGATTCTCCCTCCCTCTCCCTCTGCTCCTGCCCCACACACACCAGCTCATGCTCTCGCTCAACTCTCTCAAATAAATCTTTTTTTAAAATTTACTGAATGCATCCAGCAAGATATTAAGCAAAAAACAAAAACAAGGGGTGCCTCAGTCGGCATCTGACTCTTGATTTCAGCTCAGGTCATGATTTCAGGGTTGTGAGATCAAGGCCCACATCACAGTCTGTGCTCAGCATGGAGTCTGCTTGAGATTCTCCCTCCCTTTCCCTTTGCCCTTCCCCCTGGCTCACTAGATACCTCAAATAAATAAGTAAACAAAATCTTTAAAAATAAAAACACACTACAGACAAGTGAGCTTTATCTTTAAAAAGCAAGAATGGTTTAACATTAAAAAGGCAATTAGCATAAGTACTGTCCTCCCCCTTTGCTTCCTAGGGGCTTATACTATTTTATATGTATACTGGAAATGAATAATTCACATAAATGGATGATAGATGATAGGAACCATATTTTCCACTACTGAAGTGGGAGGTTACAGAAAAACAAGAGAATAAGCTAGAATGACCCCTGTAGCAATGGATTAGAGTTGAAATCATCAATAAGAACTCCTATTTAATTTAATACAGATATTGATTACATATAGAAATATTTGCAGTTATATGTATATACATGCATTAGTACATACACATATATTTCTTTGCTCTACCAGCTGGGAGGGCCTAAAAAACAACACCTCAATGACAGTAAGCACACCTAGTATCCACATTTTGGCTTCTAATATTATTCTCCACTAAAATGGACCAAGACTCCTGGGAAAAGTAGCTGATTTTAAGAGAGGAACAGAAAATATACAAGATAAAAGTGAAGCATCTTCTAGTGCACAGAAGTAAATAAGTGTCCAAAAAAATTGATGAAGGAGGTGCCTGGCTGTCAGTTGGTAGAGCACGCAACTCTTGATCTCAGGGTCCTGAGTGTGAGCCCCACACTGGGTAAAGAGATTACTAAAAATAAATAACCCTTAAATTAATCAATGAAGTTTTTAAAAAATCTCCCTCAAGCTTAAAAACAATTGATGAGGGATCCCTGGGTGGCGCAGCGGTTTGGCGCCTGCCTTTGGCCCAGGGCGCGATCCTGGAGACCCGGGATCGAATCCCACGTCGGGCTCCCGGTGCATGGAGCCTGCTTCTCCCTCTGCCTGTGTCTCTGCCTCTCTCTCTCTCTCTCTGTGACTATCATAAATAAAAAAAAAAAAAAAATTTTTTTAAAAAGAAAAAAAAAAAAACAATTGATGAAAGTATGTCAAAAAGGGCCACTGGAACCAACTGACAGCCCTGAAGAGCCCAAGCTGGAACAATTTGAGCAACAAATTAAAGTAGTATTGTATTATAACCCAAAGCATAAATATATCAGTCTATACTGATACTAGTAAATTAATAAATGGAAAAGAGATGAATTTGCCATGTACAATTCCAAATTATTTATTTACAGAGCAGGCACGGCATAATTTCCCACTATCAAATATGGGCTGTGCATTAGTGACTCCCTTCCAAAAAACAGAGTATGGGGGGGGTGGGGCTTAACAATGAGGAAACCTGTATCAATAGTCATAAATCATGTTGACAGGGGCACCTGGATGGTTCAGTTGGTCAAACATCTGCCTTCAGCTCAGGTCATGATCCCAGCATCCTAGGATCGAGCCCCATGTCTATCAGGCTCCCCACTCAGTGGAGAGCCTGCTAGCTTGCTTCTCCCTCTCCTTCTTCCCTTCCCCCTTGCTCACGGGCGTGCTTTCTGAAAAGAAATAAATAAAATCTTTATAAAAATTTTAAAAAATAAAATCTTTAGAGGTGCCTGGGTCCCCCAGTCAGTTAAGTGCCTACTCCTGGTTTCAGCTCTAGCCATGATCTTGGAGTCATGGATCAAGCTTGGCATCAGGCTCTGCACTCAAAGAGAAGTCTACTTGAGATTCTCTTTTCCTCTCCCTCTTGCCCCTCCTGCTTGTGCTCTTGCACTCTTGGGCTCTCTCTTTCCCTCTCTCCCTTGTAAATAAATAAATCTTCTAAAAAGTCTTTAAAAAACAATTAATAAATAAATATAATTCACATATAGGAAAATTCATTATCAACGTTGGCAATTTTCCCCAACTTTATAAACTCAATGCAATTTCACCCAAACTTAAGAAGTTGACCATAAAATTCAAACTGAAGTGTAAAGGGCCTATGAAAGCCAGAACATTTTTTATTTTGATGGAAAGGGAGTAAGCTTTTTACTGAAGTATAACATAAATATAGAAAAAAAGCACAAATCATTAATAGACAGTCCTATGATTTTTAACAACCTAAGCACATCCATCTGACTACCATCCAGATCCAGAAACAGAGCACTATCAGCACCCCGGAAGTATTCCTCATGCCCCCTTATAGCCACTCCCAAATGTTGGCAAAAATGTGTGGAGATGTGTACCACATTGCCGATGACTTATTTTGTAGAAGGACCTGCATATCAATGGAATGGGAGACAGATTCCAAATGAGGACACCATTAACAGCACCCTAGAAGTACTCCTTATGTCCCCTTGTAGCCATTATCCTCTCCCAAATGTTGGCAAAGATGTGTGGAGAATAAGAGCATACACATTGCTGATGATTTGCTTTGTAGACAAAAGACCTGCATATCAATAGAGGCATGGGAGGTAGATTACAAATGAGGACACCATTAACTTTGGAGAGAAGGCATACATTCCTGGACCTCAGGCAGAAGAGGATGGAGGATAAGACTCAAATTTCATTAGAGTCAAACAGAAGACACTAAATGTCAAACCAAGGAGTCTGGTCTTGAACTTTCAAAAACAGGAGCACTGAAGGTTTCTGAGTTAGAAACACTGGTATAAAAAATGAAATGGAAAGATTAATGTGTGGAATGAACTAGAAAGTGTAGGAAAAGAAACTGGAAAGGAGGCTACTATGGGTCCACATAATAAAATAATCCAAGATGGAGACAGTGGGAATGAAAAGGATGTTTATGTGAGATATAATAATGGAAGAAAGCAAATAGGGTAGATGCCTGGATATGGGAAATATAAACAATCATCTTTTGCCTCAACTCATTCTCAAGCTACAAATTTCCATTATATTTGATTCTTTTCTTATATCCACACTCACTTTCTTTTTTTTTTTTAAACTTGTTTTCTTACCCATTCTTTTTTTTTTTAAGATTTTACTTATTTATTAATGACAGACACACACAGAGAGAGACACAGGCTGAGGGAGAAGCAGGCTCCATGCAGGGAGCCCGATGTGGGACTCGATCCCAGGTCTCCAGGATCACACCCCGGGCCAAAGGTGACACTAAACCACTGGGCCACCGGGGCTGCCCCACACTCACTTTCAAGTGGTCGCAAATTCTTAGCGACTTTATTTTTAAATCTCTCAAATTTAATGTCTCCTTTTCACTCAGTTATCCCAGTTTCTAATTATTTTTCACTTAAATTATTATAGTCTCCTAGCTAGTTTCCATACTACTAAAGCCTTTTTCCTTCTAGCACTTTCTTTTTTTTAAGATTTTTTTGAGACAGTATGCATGGGCGTATACAAGCAGAAGGGGCAGAATGAAAGGAAGAGAGATCTTAAAGAGACTCCACGCTCAGCATGGAGCCTGACATGGGGCTTCATCTCATGACGCTGAGATTATAACCTGAGCCTAAATCAAGAGTTAGACACTTAACCAATTGAGCCACCCAGGCACCCTTCCTTCAACCATTAAAGCAAAAATCCTGTAATGTCTAACCGTGTTTCACTCCCAGGTCAAAAATATTTAGGAGCTACTGAAAACATTACTGAATTAAGCTTGTCTAGCACAGAACACAAGGCCTTTCCAGAAATATCACAACTTTTCTATCTCACATTGCTCCCCTCACCTACCGCATTTAGCCACATGAGACATTCTGTACTACACCATTCGTTTCTATAATGCAAGGTAGTACACATTATTGAGAAGTAGAGAAATGATGTTAGTGTAATGTAGAAATTATATTGGTTCAGACACCATTCTTCCCAGATTAAAAGATTATGTACCATAAATTATAGCAGCCAAATGCAACAAGCCTGGAAGGACTCTAGTCCTATGTTAATGCCATTACCCTAGATGTTCAAGTCCCCTTTCTTCCTCTGATCTCAGTACAGCAACAGCCTTTGTCTTGCAAGGAGGTAAGCATGATTTTCCTCCGTCTTTGTGGGGCACCCAAACACCAGGCAAAGAGCCAAAGCCATCCAGTCTGCCACTGCAGACTACTTGCAGTTCCTAAATTATGCCATGTACTTAAATCCACAATATCCTGCATCTTCTGTTTCTTTACCTGGACTGTTCATCCTCTTCCCAAACCCAACTACCATAATAGAGAACCCCCTTTTCTAGAGACACAATCCTCATTCCCTTATTGTACTGACACACTGAACATACTATTACATTCAGCTACCTCCACTGCAATTATTTGCCTTCTAAAGTTGTTCTTAGACTTTAGCATACATCAAATACCTGGAGGAGTTAGAACACAAGGTTGATGGGTCCCATCTCCCAAATTTCTGACTCTGTAGGTCTGGAGTGAAACTTAAAAATCTGCACGCTTAAAAAGTTCCCAGGTCATGCTGCTAACCCAAGGACCACACTTTGAGAACTACCTTCCCCCCCCCTTTTTTTTTTTTTAAGATTTTACTTTTAAGTAATCTGTATACCCAACATGGGGCTCAAACTTACAACCCACAAGACCAAGAGTTGCGTGTTACACTACTGAGCCAATGAGGTGCCCAGAAAACTACCTTCCTTAGACCAGTGCTGGCCAATTGAACTTTCTATGACGATAAAAATGTTCTGTATATCTGAGCTGTCCAATATAGTAACTACTAACCATATGTAGCAACTTGTAGCCACTCCCAAATGTCGGCAAAGATGCGTGGAGATGTGTACCACATTGCTGATGACTTATTTTGTAGAAGGACCTGCATATCAATGGAGTGGGAGACAGATTCCAAATGAGGACACCATTAACAGCACCCTAGAAGTACTCCTTATGTCCCCTTGTAGCCATTATCCTCTCCCAAATGTTGGCAAAGATGTGTGGAGAATAAGAGCATACACATTGCTGACGATTTGCTTTGTAGACAAAAGACCTGCATATCAATAGAGGCATGGGAGGTAGATTACATATGCAAAATATGCATAGTTTGAGTATAATCCTTTCCTATTGCTGCTCTAACAACTTTACACAAACTTAGTGTCTTAACACAAATTTATTATCTTTATAGTTTCATTTGCCACAAAAAGCTCACAGGAAAGATTTCACAGAGCTATGATTATTTCAACTTCAATAACACCTAACTAGCTCTAAATGCAATTGGGCCCTTATAAAAATCTATTTGAATGCTATCTTAAGGCAATAAGGTCCTGGACATCAATATCTTCTTTTCTACCACTACAAAGCAAAATTTATTTCATTGGGTTAAACACTTGATAAGCTAACACAAGCAAACACAAACATGAGCACCATTTCAGATTTATAGACTCCTCTGCTGCCACCTCAGAGTACTTGAAAATTAGTAATATTTGAACTAAAACACAAATCAGCAGTCAGCAACAAGATGCTAAAGTTAATAAACACATTCCTTTAAGTCCAAACTCACCAAGTCCAAAACCAAGAGAGATCATCTTCCCATCAACATCTGTCACCTCCTGACATGTCTACTTGAGTAGCACTTAGCATCCCCTAATAGTCTGCTGACTATTAATAGTCTGCTGAATATATAATGGTCTGCAATGTTTCTCCCATTTATCCTTGATCTTGCTATCTGCATTTTATTTTAGGCTCCACTATAGTTATCTAATTATCTCCTCTCTCCAAATACATGCCAAACACAACTGTTGGGTTTTTCTGAAGTAATCCTGCTCGTATTATTTCCTGCTCAAAGCCTTTCCATTACTTCCCAATATCTACTGAATAAAGTCCAAACACCCTACCTTGATACATACTGATGCCTACTTTCTAGCCCCATCATTCACTGTCCCAAGGTTTCCAAAATCCCAAGGTTCAGTGAAAACAGGCTCCTGTTTGCAAACACAATCCCTGATACCATCTCCCCACTACATCTCACAAGCACTACATTGCTCACAAGCAAGTCTGGGTGTGAATACCTCTATATTAGAATTTCAGAAATCTCTTACTTTTTGTAATTTGAAAAGGCAAGTCAGGCTGTGGTTTTGAAATGGTCAGGAGTGGACATTTGAATACACTTTCCGTTAAATCTTTTTATTCTCCACAGAAAACTCAGATCTGCTTATATCTCTGCTATAGCTCAGTCACCTCTCATGGTCTCCTGTACTGTTTTCATAGTCTTCTCTACTTTTTGTAAGTAATATTTTCTATACTCTTCTTGCTACAGTTAAATTCCTGAAATCCAGATTTGATCATGGTATTATCTTGCTTTAAAAACCCTCGGTGGGGGGATCCCTGGGTGGCTCAGCAATTTGGCGCCTGCCTTTGGCCCAGGGTGCGATCCTGGAGTCCCGGGATGGAGTCCCACATCAGGCCGCCGGCATGGAGCCTGCTTCTCCCTCCTCCTGTGTCTCTGCCTCTCTCTCTCTCTCTCTCTCTCTCTCTCTCTCTCTCTCTCTGTGTGTGTGTGTGTGTGTGTGTCTATCATGACTAATAAATAAATAAGTAAATCTTAAAAAAAAAAAAAAAAAAACACTTTCGTTGGTTTCTTCCAATTCCTACTGGATGAAACCCAAGTAACTTATCTGACTTTTCTAAAATGCAAGTCTAATCATGTTCCCTCCTTTGCTTAAAACTCATCCGTGCTTCCTGTTGATTTCAGATTAAAAAACAAATTTTGGAAAAAAATAATAAATAAATAAATAAATAAATAAAATTTAAAAAATTAAAAAAAAAAAACAAATTTTGGGGCACCCCAGGTGGCTCAGCAGTTTAGTGCCGCCTTCAGTCCAAGGCATGATCCCGGAGACCCGGGATCAAGTCCTGCGTCAGGCTCCCTGCATGGAGCCTGCTTCTCCCTCTGCCTGTGTCTCTGCCTCTCTCTCTCTCTCTCTGTCTCTATGAATAAATAAATAAAATCTTAAAAAAAAAAAATAGTCACAATTGTGTTTACAAGGTCCAGAGTGACCTGGCCTCCGCCCACAATTCCAGTGTTAGTCTGCATCCTACTTCCCCACTTCCCAGAAGTCTTTACTCTTGATCAAATTGACCTTCTTTCATCCGTGAACATGCCATTTGTCCCCTCCCACCACAGGGCCTCTGCAAGGAATGGTCTTTCCTTAATGCTCCTACCATCATTTAACTTATCTCTAGTATTTTGGCTTAAGTAACGTTTGAGCCTCCCTGGCTTCTCTCTCTCCCCTAGATCAGTCCCTCTCATATATATTATTATACCACTGCGTCCTTTCTCTATATGGCCTCTTTTTAGTTTATGATTACATTTTTGTGGGAATTCCTAAAGAAATGTCCATCTCATCCAATGGACTATAAGCTCCATGAAGAACAGGACTGGCTCTGTTCTGTTCACCATTGTATCCCCAGCTCTCCGCACAGGGCCTTCCAAGTCAGTAGGTAATAAAAAAATATATATATATACATACATATATATATATATATATGTATGTATATATATATTTGTTGAATTACTGATATTCCCAATACTAATGACAACTCTGAAGTTCCTACCTTTGACAACAAGGTAGTCCTGCTTTTAACTGAAACAGAGAACCAAAGAAAACATGATGAATTATCTGTTGGACGTGCAGGTGAAGTTGTCTAATAAAAAACTGGAAACTGGAGAATGTAGCACAAAAGACAAAACCTAATTGGTAGAGATCAGATTACTCTCTTGAAATCACAAAGGCCCATGATTCTCCTGGAAGAGAAGGAAGAGGAAGAATTATGTACAGATTTCTTGGAAAGAGGGGCTTATTCACATGGGCTCTCTCTCACCTTCCCCCAAATGAGTATCTCAACATACAAGGTGAGGTACTATTGACAGGAGTGTTACACCTATGCAAAGTGTAGAGGCAAAATTTTACGTGTTGAGAACCATGATGATGAAAGAAAAGAACTGCGAAGTCACCCAATTATTTTAGGAACAATTCCAATGGATTCAGATGTGAAGACGGAGCATATGAGAGAAAGATTACCCACCCTTTTGTGACAGGACAATGTCTTAAAAAGACACTCTAAAGGAAATTTTCCTTAAAAAAAAAAAAAGAAGAAGAAGAAGAAAAGAAAAAGAATGAAATAAGCATTTGTAGAGAAAAACAGGAAAAAGTGAGGGGAGAAGGAGAGTATATTTTAAGGCTCATGGGAAAGGCTAAATCTAATAGAGCAAGAGCCCTGAAGAGAATGTAAAGGGAAAATAATAACAAACACTGCATATACTGACCACTATGGGCCGGGGCCTTCAATGTTCCAAATACATTATTTAAATCTTCCCGACATCCCATTAAGTATAACTATTCTTTTTCCCATTTTATAGATGAGGAAACAGATAACAAATGATCAAGAAACCTGCCCCAAGGTCAAACAGCCGCTAAATGGCATCACTGGGATTAGATTCCAGCTCCTTTAAAGCCAAATGACAAAAATGAAGAATATTCATTAGATGGAAAAATAATTTTTCATTGAACGGGGGCCACGTCTTGTGAAATGGGAAGAAACCCTAGAAGATAAATGGGGTGGGGGTTGGGGAATTCTTGCCCATGGGATTGGGGGAGGGGCACTGAGGAAGGGAAAGGTTTGGAGCTCTAGCTGCGGAGAATGGAAAAGATGAGGGAAAAATCCGCGAAAGACCAGGGGAAGAATCAGAGTCAACGCCAACTTGATCCCCGACGCACAAATCCCGAGATTCTGCTAATGCTACACCAACAACTGAGTTGGGGGCCAACTATGTGTCAGGTGCGGTTCTAGGCGTTGTGGAGATCAAGGTAAGTAACTTCGCTGGATTATTGCAGTCTCGAAAACAACCGACATCAATGACCACCTGACACTTAGCACAGACCCATTCCTCCAGAATCCCACCCGAAAGCTTTAAGGAGTACATTCCAAGACAAGACGGGGGAGGGGCGGAGGGGCGGGAGGGGCGGGAGGAGCAGTCGGAAGCGCAGCTCCGACGTGCGCTCGCCCCAAGCGCCCCTGGATCCTCTCGAGGGACCACAGAGGGACGCGAAAGCAAACCCAGGAACTGCACCCGAGGCGGCGGGAACGCAGCGACCTGCGGGCCCCGGACACCAGGCGCGCCCCCCTCCCCCGACTCCGCGGCTCCCTTCGACTCCTTGGCTCCCCGGAAACCACCAGCTTCCGCTTGGGGCACCACCGCGCCATTTAGTCTCTTCCCCAACAGCCCCGAGCCGACCGGACCCCCACATCAACTTACCCGCCCTGCCTAGCCCAAGATAGCCGGGGCTCCCTTCTGGACACCGAGGTCTCCCTGGCATCTCCGCCAATGCCAGGGCGCAGTCAGGACGCGGAGGCGGGACTGAGCATCCCTGGCCAATCAGACCAGACGTAAGGCACGTCCCGGCGCACAGAACTAGTTCCCGCCTTTGGCAGGGCGGAAAAAAAAACCACGGTTGGCGCCAAACTCGCGTAGGCTTGTGCGGACTTTAAGAGAAAGAGGCGGGGCCCAGGCTGGGGGCGGGGCTTAGCAGCGGAAGGGGCGGGACCTCAGGTAAATTAGGGGCGGGGTCTGGGGAAAGGTCTTTAATGAAAGGGAAAGTAAGCTCTGAGAAGGCCTTGTCTTTTACTTTCATTTAACTTTTTTTTTAAAGATTTTATTTATTTATTCATGAGAGACACAGAGAGAGAGAGAGAGAGAGGCAGAGACACAGGTAGAGGGAGAAGCAGGTTCCGTGCAGGGAGCCCGATGAGGGACTCCATCCCGGGTCCCCAGGATCACACCCTGGGCCGAAGGCGGCACTAAACTGCTGAGCCACCATATAGTCCTTTATTATTTTTTTTTAGTCCTTTATTCTATAAATTCTACCGAGTGTCAGTCAACTGCGTGTCAGACGAGGTGCTAGACGCTGGCTACATAATCATGAATAAGCGCTGTGCCTTGTCCTCAACACTCCCCTGCAAGATAGGCCAACAATTGAGCCCAGGGCTTTGGGAGCTTTGAAGAGGGGATATCCAAGTCAGGTGGGATGGGAGGAACAGGAGAACTTTCTGGAGGGTAGACTACCTCAATTGTCTTATAGAATCTGCAGGAAATAGAGGTGCCTGTAGGGTCTAGCCTCCAGAGACTGAGTCCATGCCATTGATTGCTGGGGGAGTAAAACAAAGATGACTTCCTCTCCTACCTGATCAGGGGATCTTCATCTTGCTTTCTAACCCTTTCCACCTGTCTGTCCATTTTAGTAATTTCTAACTGTCCTATGAACTTATTACATATTTTTTAATTTTTCAGAAAGACACCTCCCCCCACCCCATTCAGGAGAGTATGTTCTGGAAGAACACTGGTTTCCTAGATTCTACCCCAACCAGCTTTGTTTCTGAGAAGTTAGGCAGGCATTCCAGGTAGTGGAGCCTGGAAAAGAGTAAAGGGTGTGCAACTATGTGGCGTTTATTATGGGGCATGAAGTATGAGATGAGGCTGGTGGGGGAGACGGGGGTCAGAACTTGGAAGTCCTTATATATGTCAGAGAGCTTGGATTTTACCTTTAAATAATGAGGCATTGGTGGATTTTAGCTTTGTGTGTTTGTGATCTGATTTGCATTATTAAAATCCTCTGTCCTTAAGAAGGAGAATTTTAAGATGCTCTAACTAGATGATCCAAGCTAGAGAAAATGATCTGGAAAAAATGGTAGGTAATAGAGAGGATAGATTTTAGAATATTTAGGAGGTGAATGAAATCAACCAAACTTGGCAAATGATTGAGTATGGGTTTTCTACATGGGTCCATAAAAACATTTATCAAAAAATATTTATTGAGAACATAGAATATATACCTCAAGGATAACTGAAGTTTTCCCCAAACTTATCTTCCAGAGAAGAGTGGCCCTCTTACTGAACTCCTTACAAAGGCTCTCATTTTACCAGTACTTCTTAAAAACTTTACAATGAATAGAAAGCGATTGATTTGAAAATGTTTGCTTAGAAAGACTTCAATCAATGCCAACTTGGGAATTTGGGATACTTCTAGAAGTCAACTGAAGGAATTGGCATCTTTTTTTAAAGAAAACAAATGTAACACAGTTACATGTTTTATGAAATCTGAACTCATAATTACAAATGTTCCTTTTTAAAAAAGCCATTTCTAGGTGAGCCTGGCTGCCTCAGTTGGTAGAGCATGCACTCTTGATCTTGGGAGTAGTGAGCTCTAGGCCCTGTTGGACATAGAGCTTACTTAAAAAAAAAAAAAAAAAAACACAGGGCAGCCTGGGTGGCTCAGCGGTTTAGCACCACCTTATGCCCAGGGTGTGATCCTGGGGTCTGGGGATTGAGTCCCGCATCAGGCTCCCTGCATGGAGCCTGCTTCTCCCCCTGCCTGTGTCTCTGCCTCTCTCACTCTCTCACTGTGTGTGTGTGTGTGTGTGTGTGTGTGTGTCTCATGAATAAATAAATAAAATCTTAAAAAAAAAACACACACACACAACTACAGAAAGAAAAAAAAATCCTAAAGAGGTCTACATGTACTTAAATGGGGGTAATCTACAACGTGTAGTGTTAAGGAAGGCAAAAGTACAGCATAGCATGCTAGCTTTTGTGTAGGAATAAATTAGGAAAAGAATATATATATATTTTTTTCTTCTCTTTGCATAAGGGACACTTGAAGGATTGAAACCTAATAAAATTGGGCAGCCCTGGTTGCTCAGCGGTTTAGCGCCACCTTCAGGTGTGGTCCTGGAGTCCCTGGACCGAGTCACACATCGGGCTCCCTGCATGGAGCTTGCTGCTCCCTCTGCCTGTGTCTCTGCCCCTCTCTCTGTGTGTCTCTCATGAATAAATAAATAAAATCTTTAAAAAAAACTAATAAAATTAAAACCTAATAGAAGAGTAATTTACCAGGGAAAGAGACTGGCTGGAGGGATAAAGAAGAAAGGAAACTCCTTCGAGTATGCCTTTTTAAAATCTTTCCATTTAAGTACTTTTATATGCAAATATACATAGCTTTTCTTCCTTTTTCAATAACTGCTTTTTTTAAATAACAGTTTTCTTGACGAAGAATTCACATACCATGTATTTCACCTATTTAAAGTGCTGCATTTGCCTTTTTATAAACTTTTGCTTTTGCTTCATGGAAGTGTTCCATATATTCAAAGATTGAATCAAATCAGAAAGAAAAAATGCTAAAATGGAAAACAAATTGAAATAAATGAACTGTGTCAACCAGAGAAATATAACCATTCAAACCAAAAAATTATCTCAAGTAACATTTAAACACAATGCTCTGATTGTAAGTAGGGTTTATTCCAAGCACAAAAAGAACTCCAAAGAAATCTTATACTTTATGCAGTTTTATTGTTAGCCTTAATATTGTAATTTTGTAATTTTGAAACTATTTAACATATGTTGTAAGATAAATATGTAATATGTTAATATTTTTAGGAACCAAGATATTTATTTATTTATTTATTTATTTATTTATTTATTTATTTATTTATTTATGATAGTCACACAGAGAGAGAGAGAGAGAGAGAGAGGCAGAGACATAGGCAGAGGGAGAAGCAGGCTCCATGCACCGGGAGCCCGATGTGGGATTCGATCCCAGGTCTCCAGGATCGCGCCCTGGGCCAAAGGCAGGCACTAAACCGCTGCGCCTCCCAGGGATCCCTAGGAACCAAGATATTTAATGGAAGAGAAAATAGATCCAAACATAAAATCAAAAAATTAGAGAGGGGGAAAATTTTTAAAAATTAGAGGGAAATCTTATACTATTAAATCTGAATTGGAAATGTCAACATGACCTCATGATTTTTAAAAATATGTATTTCTTACCTCTGTTCCTTAAAAAGTCTGGAAGCAACAATACCTGACGAGCAATACATTCAACAATAACTTTTGAGTTCCCAAAAACCTAACTACTAATAGCCTTCCCTTTGACTAATAGTCAAATCATTTTGTATGTTATGGGTATTATATGCTATATTCTTATAACAAAGTAAGCTAGAGTAAAGGAAATGTTATAAACAAAATTTTAAAAGTCATAAGGAAAAGAAAATACATTTATAGTACTGTACTGTATTTATTTTTTAAAAAGAGAGAAAAAAGAGAGAGAGAAGAAATCCAGATATAAGTGGACCTGCTTACTTCAAACCTGTGTTGTTCAAGGGTCAACTATATTCTTATTAGATGGTGACAAACTGCCAGCTGATGCATTCAGATCTTTTCTGTAAGGGAGTTTTAGATACAAAATACACAGAGGAAAAAAAGTAATTGAAACAACCGATACAGAGGGGAAAAAAGGTAACTGAAACAGCTGAAACCATAAGGTCAGGGAGAGGCAGAAGAGTGAGACAGTGATGGAAAGGAACTAAGATGTGAATTTGACAAGTCGCTACAAAAATGACTGTCCCAGATGACGTGTCCCCAATAGACCCAGATGCTTTTAAGACCATTAGCATACCTGCTGAGGCATGGGGAGAGGGAGACACTGCTCCTGCCTGCCTCAGGGACCTACTGCCAGAGCTTCCTGGGCTTCCTTCCTTCTCCATGCATCTTTCACAACACCTCAGCATTTCTCTCCTCCTTGCAACCTGGAAGAGCCAAATTCTTGGAACATAGAAGTGTGGCACTGTCAAATGTTGATTCTCTTATTTCCTTCAGTGTCTCATTTATTCAGTATCATCCTTCACTTTAACAAATACTCATTAAAGACATAGGGTAGGTAACATACTAGGTGCTGTGGTGTTTTTTTTTTTTTTAAGATTTTACTTATTTATTCATAGAGACACAGGCAGAGGGAGAAGCAAGGAGGGAGCCTGACGTGGGACTCCATTCAGGGTCTCCAGGATCACGCCCTGGCCTGCAGGAGGCGCTAAACTGCCGAGCCACCGGGGCTGCCTGCTGTGTTTGTTTAAAAAGAATTTAGGGGTACCTGCGAATATACACATATTTTTTTTTCTGCAGGATCCTGGCATGGTGACCTTAGTTGGACTCATAGCATTTGTTTGTATGAAGTGGCTAGAAGACTGTTCACAGCTTTGGAAAAATGTACACTCTGGAAAGAAGTTGCTGTTCTTGGACAGTGGCATTAATTCATTCAGAAAGCATTTTTTGTATATTTTTAATGGAGTTTGATTTGCCAACATATAGCATAACACCCAGTGCTCATCCCATCAAGTGCCTGTCACCCAGTCACCCCAACTCCCCGCCCACCTCCCCTTCCACTACCCCTTGTTCGTTTCCCAGAGTTGAGTATCTCATGTTCTGTCACCCTCACTGATATTTCCCAATCATCACAAAGCATTTATTGAATGCCCTCTGTGTATTAAGAATATAAAAGAAAAGCTCAACCCCAGAAAAAGAGGATTGCTGATAATTCTAAATAGGAGCATGTGGAACAGTGGGTACCCTGGAAAAGAAATGATCAAACTACACTTGGAAAGCTTGGGTTACAGAAGAAGGAGAAGGAGAAGGAGAAGGAGAAGGAGAAGGAGAAGGAGAAGAAGGGTACCTGGGTGGCTTGTGGTTGAGCGTCTGCCTTAGGCTCAGGTTGTGATCCCAAGGTCCTGGGATCGAGTTCCGCTTCAGGAGCCTGCTTCTCCCTCTGCCTGTGTCTCTGCCTCTCTCTCTGTCTCTCATGAATAAATAAATAAAATATTTTAAAAAACTTAAAAAAGAAGAAGAAAGGGATGGAGTAGAAGAGAGAATTTTTAAGGTAAGCAATGAAAAGTAGATCATGTTGATGATAGAAATGGAAGGAGTGAAGTCTATTTTAAGTAGGAGTACAGTAGGAAGAAATACAAGGAAGCAGAAAACAGCCTGGTTTGTTAGGAGAATAATGTTCTACATGACTGTAACAAACTTCATTAATTCACATATATTTATTGAGCCTACTGTGTGAGCCAGCCAGTTCTCTTGAGGGGATTCTAAGTCAATACTATCTACCTCATAGATTATTGTGAGGATTAAATAGGTTGACACATGTAAAACTCCTAAAGTTCCCTGGCATGGGATAAGCTACTATTATCACTAGAAATATGAAGATGAATCATATATAGTCTCTCACCCCAAGAACTTTGACTCTAGTTGGGGTGGGCAGAGAGACAAAGGAAGCAATTTCATAAAGTGCTACCAGGGATACTTTCTTCTGGCGAAGGCCTCTCAGATTCAGCAACCTTTAAGCTAAGACCTGAAAGTGGAAAAGTTAGCTAAAGAAAAAGTGGGATGGAAATGCATTCTGAACAAGGGAATAGTATAATCAGAGGATTTGAAGCAAGATAACGCCAATGAGAGTGGTTCTAGAGGGAGTGCCTGGCTGGCTCAGTCGGAAGAGCAAGCAACTCTTGATCTCAAGGTTATAAGCTTGAGCCCCATACTGGGTGTATAGATTATCTAAATATAAAATCTTTGAGATCCCTGGGGGGCTCAGCGGTTTAAGCGCCTGCCTTTGGCCCAGGGCGCGATCCTGGAGTCCTGGGATCGAGTCCCATGTCGGGCTCCCGGCATGGAGCCTGCTTCTCCCTCTGCCTGTGTCTCTGCCTCTCTCTCTATGTCTATCATAAATAAATACATAAATCTTAAAAAAAAAATAAAATCTTTAAGGGGCACCCAGATGACTCAGTTGGCTAAGCTTCTGCCTGAAGCAGTTCTGCCTGAAGCAGTTCATGATACCAGGTTCCTGGGATACCAGCCCCGCATCTGGCTCTTCCTCTGCCTTTGCCTCTCCCCTTCTCCCCTACTCATGTTCTCTCTCTCTCTCTCTCTCTCTCTCTCTCTCTCTCTCTCTCTCAAATTAATAAATATTTTATAAATAAAAATAAATTCTTTAAGAAAAAAAGATAAGAAAAGCCTGAGTGGCTCAGTCAGTTAAGTAGCCTACTCTTGGTTCCAGGTCAGGGAATGGTCTCAGGGTCCTGGGATCGAGCCCCACATTAAGTTTATGCTAAGTGTGGCATCAGCTTGAGGATTCTCTCCTGCTATAGGACCACAATTTATACCATCAATGCTCCTGGATCTCAGGTCTTTGGAATGAGACTAGACCTACACTACTCAGTTTCCTGGGTCTCCAGCTTGCAGATGGCAGATATGGAACTTCCTAGACTCCATAATTTCACGAATCAATTCCATACATATATAATATATATAATAGGGGTATCTGAATGGCTCAGTAGGTTAAGCATCTGCCTTCAGCTCAGGTCATGATCCCAGGGCTCTGCGGGGAGCCTACTTCTCCCTCTCCTGCTCCCCCTGGTTGTGCTCATTCTCTCTCTCTCTCTCTCTCTCTCTCTCTCTCTGTCAAAAAAAAATAACATCTTAAAAAATAAAATATATATAATAGGATATTATAGGAAATACTTGTTTATACATACATATCTCTTATTGATTCTGTTTCTCTGGAGAACCCTGACTACTACAACCGTATTTCAACAGCTACAGTAATTACGACAATGTAGGATGACTGCAAAGATAGACAAATAGCCTGATGGAACAGAATGGAAAGTCTAGAAACAGAACCACACACATAGGGTTACTTGATTTATGACAAAGATGCCACAGCAATTCAGTGGATAAAAGATTGTCTTTTCCAAGTGGAAAGGAAAAACCCAGTCACAATATTTTCTCTAGCCACAAATGAGATGTGGTGATCAGAGGAAAGTGAAACATACTGAATGCAGAGGAAAGTGAAACATACTGAATGGGTGATGTCAGCCAAAAGACACCATGGCACAGAATACCAGTATTCTGACCAGGCCTCAGAGATGTGGCATATCAGTACATGAAAAAGAGGTCCCTTGGGGAGTCCAGATGGCTCACCAGTTTAGCACCGCCTTCAGCCCAGGGCCTGATCCTGGAGACCTGGGATCCAGTCCCACGTCAGGTTCCCTGCAGGGAGCCTGCTTCTCCCTCTGCCTGTGTCTCTGCCTCTGTCTTTCTCTCTGTGTCTCTCATGAATAAATAAATAAATAAATAAAAATTTATATATATATACATATATATGTATATGTTGTCTTTTCAATAAATGGTGAAGAGCAACTGGGTATCCATATTGAAATAAACCCTGGATTACTTTTAAAAACCTAAATATTAATATTTTAAAAATGGGGTACGGCTGGTTCAGTTGGTAAAGCATGCAACTCTTGATCTTGGAGTCATGAGTTTGAGCACCACATTGGGTGTAGAGATTACTTTAAAAAAATTGATGTTTAAAAAATAAACCCTGGGGATGCCTAAGTGGCTTAGCAGTTGAGCATGTGCCTTCCGCTCAGGTCTTGATCCTGGAGGCCCCCAGGATTGAGTCCCACATTGGGCTCCCTGCGTGGTGCCTGCTTCTCACTCGGCCTTGTGTCTCTGCCTTTCTCTCTCTCTCTCTCTGTCTCTCATGAATAAACACATAAAATATTTTTAAAAATAATTAAAATAAATAAATAAATAATAAACCCTTTACTTCATACCAAGCATTAAATTAGTTTGAGACAGATTATAGATTTAAAAGGTAAAACAAGGGGCATCTAGGTGGCTCAGTGGTTGAGCATCTGCCTTTGGCTCAGGTCATGATCCTGGGGTCCTGGGATTGGGGTCTGCTTCAGGTTCCCCTCAGGGAGTCTGCTTCTCCCTCTGCCATGTCTCTGCCTCTCTCTGTGTGTCTCTCATGAATAAGTAGATAAAAATATTTAAAAACATTTAAAAATAAAAGGTAGAACAATAAAGCCTCTAGAAGAAAATACAGGATTATAATTTAGTAACTTTGAGGTAGCCAAAGATTTTTTTAAAAAACAAGACAAGAAATATTAACCATAAGTCATTTTTAAAATGAACTTTATTAAAATTAAGAACTTTAGTTTGTTAACAGATATTATTAAGATAATGAAAAGGAGGGACACTTGGGTGGCTCAGTGGTTGAGCATCTGCCTTTGGCTCAGGGCATGATCCCAGAATCCTGGGATCAAGTCCCACATTGGGCTTCCTGCATGGAACCTGCTTCTCCTTCTGCCTGTGTCTCTGCCTCTCTCTCTCTCTGTGTGTGTCTCTCATGAATAAATAAATAAATAAAATCTTTTTAAAAAATAATGAAAAGGAAAGCTACTGTAAAGGATGAAAGCCTTCCCCTCTATCCTTAGGGGTTCTATAGGTGGTTCTATGAAATAAATTGACAACAGGCGGCTTAACAGGATAAAAGGTATACATATATTTGTTTATTTATTTGTTACAAATTTATTGATTTTAACATTATATGCATCACCATGGCACCACTGTGTATATTCAAAAAAGTACGTATCCAAAAAAGCAGTGAGATGTAAAATCTTATATACCTTCTTAATAGGAGAAGGTGGAGGGGGACTACAAACTTTCTAGGGAAAAGCAAATGATTTTTAAGAAAGATGAATGGACCCTTAGAAAAATAGATAGGAGGTAGGATAGTTTGTGACAAACTTTGGGTATGGTATAGACTTATAGTGTCCTCTTTTGTGGTAAGGGTCGATCTTTCCTGGCTGATAAAACTCTCAAGAAGGAGGTTTATGACAATTGAGTTCCTTTTGGAGGATCTATCTTTAGACAGATGAAGGGAGCTCAGAGAAAGCCTCTCCCTGTATTTGCTGTTTAAGCACCTACTGCTCAAAGTCATCAGTATACCGAAGCAGTGTATTTTGGAGTAGAACGTCCTACACTTTTTCATTACCGATGAGGGGAAGATATTTATAATACATATATCTGACAAGGAATTAAATCCAGAATATGAAACAAAACAAAACAAAAGAAAAAACAAGCCACACTCACATCCACAAATCAGTAACAAAAAGACAACCCAACTTCTTTAAATGGGCAAAAGAACTACTCAAAAAGCATATCCATATGACTAAGTAGTTGAAAACATACTAACATACTTGCTCATCTGGGAAATGCAAATTCAAACAGTGAGATACCTCTACAAATCAACCAGCCTGGCTAACATTAAAATAACAAGTCTGAGAATAACAAGTATCAGCAAAGAAATAGAATAACTGAAACTTTCACACTTTTCTAATGATTGTGTGAATTGGTATAACCATTTTAGAAAACTCTTTGACATTATCCACCACAGCATGTGTTTAAATTACCCAGTCAAAACAAAATAAAATAAAATAATAAAATAAAATAAAATTCCCAGCCTATGGTCCTGCAATTTTACTCTTATATACCCAAGAGTTATGTGTGTTTTTGAACAAGAGGCATGCATCATAATATTCATAAAGGCTTTTTTCAAACAGCTGTGACTGGGAACAACCTAAATGTTTACCAATAAGAGAAAGAAAAAATTAAAAAAAAGAGAAAGAAAAAATAAATTGTGTTATAAGACATAGATAATACTGTGTGATTTAAGTTATATTAAGTTCAAGATCAGGCAAAATTAATCAATGGTCCTATTGATAATGTTAAATGATAAAGTGAGGCATAATAAAAATTTTAAGGGTTTATTTAAGGACTTTTTTTTTTGCAAAAATCTATTTGAATCAGCTAGCATTAAATCTAGAAAATGAAAAGGGCACTTGAGTGGCTCAGTGGTTGAGCACCTGCCTTTGGCCCAGGGCATGATTCTAGAGTCCCAGGATGGAGTCCCACATTGGGCTCTCTGCATGGAGCATGCTTCTCTCTATGCCTATGTCTCTGCCCCTGTGTGTGTGTGTGTGTGTGTGTGTGTGTGTCTCATGAATAAATAAATAAAATGTTTAAAAAATTATTTTTTAAAAATGGGATGCCTAGGTGGCTCAGTGGTTGATCATCTGCCTTTGATTCAGGGCATGATCCTGAAGTCCCGGGATCAAGTCCCACATCAGGCTTCCTGCAGGGAGCCTGCTTCTCCCTCTGCCTATGTCTCTGCCTCTCTCTCTCTCTCTCTCTTTCATGAATAAATAAAATCTTTTTAAAAATCTAGAAAATAGGGCAGCCCTGGTGGCCCAGCAGTTTAATGCCACCTTCAGCCCAGGGCCTGATCCTGGAGACCCAGGATAGAGTCCCGTGTCGGGCTCCCTGCATGGAGCCTGCTTCTCCCTCTGTCTGTGTCTCTGCCCCCCTCTGTGTGTGTGTGTGTGTGTCTCATGAATAAATAAAATCTTAAAAAAAAATCTAGAAAATAAAAAAGAACTCCGAGGAGCTGCACAAAATGAAAGACTTACATAGACAAAAGAATGGGAACAAAGAAGTTATACTGGTAAAAAATCAAATTGGTTATTGCAAAGTGTGTTTCTATCGGGGATTGGCAGGGGTCTCTCAGGCAGATTACCTACCTAGTACTGATCTGGCAATTCTTGATTGACTGGTTTAAGATTCCATTTCTGGGCAAGCCAAACTGTAATTAAGTCTGGGTTTAGTGAAGAGGGGCTTAGCATAAGAGGCTTCATTTTGGGCCTGTTGTTTTTAACAATAGCAGAGGAAAGTATTGGTTAAAGAAGTTGGATTGTGAGAAATGTGTGGTTGTTAATATGTCTTGGAAAATCTCCCAGATATCTTGGAAACAGAACAGATCATCAATGAGGCCAACTTCTGTGGGAAAGGAATAGAGTTTTCCTAGAAGAGACACAGATTTACTTGATGGAGGGTCCTTTCTCAGAACCTGGCAGAGAGGAGGGTGATTGAGAGGGGAGTAGGGCTAGCAACAAGGGTCTCCATGAAAAGCTTGCTAGAGAAATAGCATTTAATGTGTAATTTCTTTGAATTTTCCCTAAACCTGTAATAAAACCTATTATATTGGGGACCTGAGTGGCTCAGTCTGTTAAGCCCTTTCCTTGGGATGGAGTTCCACATTGGGGTCCCTGCTCAGTGGGGAGTCTGCTTCTCCCTCTCCTCTGCCCCTCCCTCCCATGCCCTCTTTCTCTTAAATAAGTAAGTAAATAAATAAATAAATAAATAAAGTCTTAAAAAAAAAACCCAAACCCTATCATATCACTCTGAAGCCTAAGCTCACATCTCTTCTTCTCTAGAAGTGTCTCTTATCTTCCAGGTTGAGTTGGCAGCTTCCCTACTTGTACTCTCAAGCACCCTCTTCCCAAATCCCTATTAGAGCCATTTTTGACACTATCTCTTAGGTGTCTGTCTTTACCATAAGACTGAGAATCCTTTAACGTCTGGGCCCCTGTCCATCGTCTTTACACTGAGATGAGAATTAGGAACATTTGGAACCAGAAAATCTTAAGATAATTTTTGTTTTGCCTCTTGTGGGCATTAACTGTTAAATATGGATAACAGAAAGGTCTCTAGTATATATTGAATAAACTAACTGCAAATAAAGGGTAGTCAGTATTTATGGAAGGAACTGATATTTTAATAAGGAATTCATTACTTAAAATAATGATGAGGGTGACTTAATTTCTTGTAATTCTTAAGGTGCTTTGGTTCTTTTTACCACTTGTTTTATATATGAAATCATAGTTGTTGGGGGAAAACTATTTTTTTTTTAAATTTTATTTATTTATTCATGAAAGACACAGAGAGAGAGAGAGAGAGAGAGAGAGAGAGGCAGAGACACAGGCAGAGGGAGAAGCAGGGTCCATGCAGGGAGCCGGACGTGGGACTCGATCCCGGGACTCGATCCAGATCCAGGGACTCCAGGAATCCAGAACTCCAGGACTCCAGGATCCCGGGATCCCAGGATCCTGCCCTGGGCGGAAGCAGGCACTAAACCACTGAGCCACTCAGGGATCCCCGGGGGAAAGCTATTAAAAACAAAGTCTCCTCCAAACCCAAAATATCTCTCCAAAGAGGGAGAGAAAGAAAACAATTTTTTACTGAATTAGCATTAAACCAGAATGTGATGCATATCACAGACAATCCCTTAAAGAGATTACAAAGACAAAAAGAAGTCTCTTTCTTTTCTTTTCAACCAAAAGGTCTCACACTTATTACTGAACCAACCTACTGATGTGGAGGCATAGTACCAGACAAAAATCATTTCCCTGAAAAAACACATCTATTGGCCAGGTAGGAGGGATGTTTACAGAGTGACAGGATTAAGGACATGTGATCTTCATGCAGCTTAAATATGTGTGCCAATTATATGTGCCATCTCATGTGAGATGTCTTATAGACTCAATTTGGTTCTTCTCCAGCCTCCTCTTGGAGTTGCACTTGATTTTATTACCAGTTTTCATCCGAATCCACTAGGGAATGGAACGATTCTGCTTTTGTTCCTTGGCCAGGAATTGCTTGATTCTGTAAGTCTTGTGAGAAGATATGGTGAGGAACAGTCAACCACACACACCGGATGGCCGTGAAAAGGAGTGATATCTCACTCTTTTATATAGCATTAAAAGATAAACTGAGGCATATTAAAAATTATAAGAGTTTGAGCAAAAATCAATTCAAATTGGTCAATGTTAAACCAGAAATAGTTAGGAGTGCCCTGTGACAGAAGCAAGGAGAAAGACCTATACAGAGAAAGTACAGATGCAAAAAAGGGAAATTATTTGATTTGCTATAGCTCAAAGCCGAGTTGGCTGTTTGTGATTCTTTAGTGTTTTAATTTCCTAACCTTCAGGTGTTTATGGACTTAGATTTTGATTTGCTTAAGAAGGCTACCAGCATTAGAGCCACCTCAGTCTAATGGCCTGTTTAATTAATTTAACAATAGCCAAATGGATATAACCCATTACATTGAGTAGGTTTTGCAAATTAGAGTCGAGTAACAAGTTAGGCCCACTACTCCCTGGAAATTGGGCAGCCGGGCATTATATTCCCTAGTGATAATTTCATTGCGAACAGATGGTTCCCAGATCCTTGAAGAAAAATTCCTGAGTTGTAAAACTGGCAAGATAAATTTTTTCTGTTAAAAATGTACATACATTTGAAGGGCAGCTGGATGGTTCAGTTGGTTAGGCAGCTGACTCTTGATTTAGGCTTAGGTCATGCTCTCATGAGGTTCTGGAATGTCTTGGGCTCTGCACTCAGTGGGGAGTCTGAGATTCTCTCTCTCTTTCTCCCTCCATCCCCGCCCCCTTCCTCAAATAAATATTTTTTAAAAAAGTTTACATACATTTGAAAAAGAGAGAAAGAAATTCCTTTTTTTTTAAAAAAAGATTTTATTTATTTATTCATTCATGAGAGACACAGAGGGAGAAGCAGGCTCCATGCAGGGAGCCTGATGTGGGACTTGATCCTGGGTCTCCAGGATGACACCCTGGGCTGAAGGCGGCGCTAAACTGCTAACCCACCCAGGCTGTCCAAGAGAGAAAGAAATTCTTAAAGAAAAGGATGAGTGATGAGGTGGAGTGGGAAGAGGAGAAGTTTCTTCTCTTAATTTTCAACAAGGGATATTAAGCCTCTTAATTTATATTTACTCTTATACGGTTTGTAAGTAAAGAAGGAAATCATGCAACAGTTTCTAAACATACGATTCTTTTATAATTTGCACAGTATTTAATTAAATAAGTGGCTCTTAGTTTTCTCAGACGTCTAAATACCTGGAAGGAAAGAACTTTTGTTTTTTTATTTTTTATTTTTTTTGAACTTTTGTTTTTTTAAAGATTTTATTTATTTATTTGTCAGAGACAGAGAGAAAGAACACAGCAGGGGGAGCAGCAGGCAGAGGGAGAGGTAGGCAGGGTCTGTGCTGGGCAAGGAGCACGATGTAGGACTTGACCCCAGGAACCTGGGATCATGACCTGCCTGAGCTGAAGGCAGACGTTTAACAGATTGAATAACCCAAGCATCCAGGATTGGACATTTGTTAAACACCTGTTGTTGAGAAAGTATGTAGTGCTGTGTGAGATACAAAGATGAATAAGGCACTTCCTGTGTTCCAAGAGTATATATCAACTCTGGGAAGATAGACACAGAATCAGAACTTCTAGAGAAAAAATGAGGTCTAGGAAGGTTAAGTCACTTAACCTAAGTCACATAGCTAGTTAATGGAAAAGTACAACTAATTGCTCAGGTCCTTAGATGTTGTTTCAGTGCTCTCTCAACTTCAGTTAACACTTCTGATATCCTAATGAGGCATGAGTAAACTTTTTTTAGATTTTATTTATTTTATTTTTTAAAGATTTATTTATTTATGATAGACAGAGAGAGAGAGAGAGAGAGAGAGAGAGAGAGAGAGAGAGGCAGAGACACAGGAGGGAGAAGCAGGCTCCATTCCATGCCGGGAGCCCGACGCGGGACTCGATCCCGGGACTCCAGGATCGCGCTCTGGACCAAAGGCAGGCGCCAAACCACCGAGCCACCCAGGGATCCCCTAGATTTTATTTTTAAGTAATCTCTACACCCAACATGGAGCTCGAACTTAAAACCCCAAGACTGAGTCGCATGCTCCACCAACTGAGCCAGCCAGGCACCCTTGAGGCACAAATAGTTTTTTGACAGCAATAATGTGAAGTTAAAGAAGAGTGCCTAGGAGAAATGAAAACTCTTATCCCTGACATGTCCTGAAGTCTGAATCAACTTTTTAGTTTTTGTTTACATTTTCTATATTCATTTAAAAACACTTTTATATTTTATATATGTGCATCATGCATACACATGGGAGCACTCAGAGACCAGCAACTCAAAGAGGTAGTTAAAACCTGGGCTTATATAGCATCTTAAAAAAAAGAACAAGGGGATCCCTGGGTGGCTCAGCGGTTTGGCACCTGCCTTCGACCCAGGGCATGATCCTGGAGTCCCAGGATCGAGTCCCGCGTCAGCTCCCGGCATGGAGCCTGCTTCTCCCTCTGCCTGTGTCTCTGCCTCTCTCTCTCTCTCTCTCTCTCTCTCTCTCTCTCTGTGTGTGTGTGTGTCTATCGTAAATAAATGAAAATAAATCTTTTTTTTAAAAGATTTTATTTATTTACTCATGAGAGACACAGAGAAAGCCATGAGAGCCACCCAGGAATCCCAAATAAAAATAAATCTTAAAAAAAAAAAAAAGAACAGAACGTTTATAGAGAAGTGACAAGACAGAACTTTGAGCTTCTGGGGGTGGCGAACTGTGGGAAGGCAGATACATGGAGAAACTAATGGTAGATAACAGTTTTATCAAGGCTTGTTCTGTAGTTTCTTCTGATGCTGTCTCTGTGCTAATAGAGATTGACAGTTGTCTCCAGTGATTAACTCCTGTCCTTGGTAGAGAGGGGAAAGGGGAACACTTTTACACACTTATATTCTGCTTTAGGCAAATAAGAGGAGGGCACAGAGCTTTTATATCTGCTTCTCCTCATTGCCTTCAGCTCAAGAAAGCTTATATACCTTCTAGAAAAAGAAGGAATAAATTTGTAAAAGAAATGATAAGCCAAAAGTGGTTTGGGCTAGAGGCAGTAAATTGTAGGGAAGTGCAGGGAAGTGATTAGAAGATATATGGAGGGGAAACTAGTGGAAGATAAGGGTCATTTTAGTAAGTTTGTTTGCACAGACCCATTCAATGTCAATTAAGAGTCTCTGGTAATAAGTATGTTCTTTTATTCCTGGCAAAAGGGGGGGGGCACCTTTCTCATGAGAGATTTTATGGCCTGAAAAAAAAATTTTATGACCTGCTTTAGGTAGAAAAGGAAGGGGTGGTCAGAGAGCCCTTCCTGTATCTACTATTTCTAAAGTGTTTTTAGCTCAGAATAATCAATATGCCAAAGTGACATAGTTTGGGGTGGCAAGTCCCAAATTCTTTCACACCTAAGTGATATATTCTGCTATTCTTTAGTACCTGAGTTTTTTTGACAAGATCTTATTCTCCTTTTTTTAAAAAAATATTATTTTACCTTTTATTATTGTAATTTTCTAACATACACAAATGTAGAGAAAGTATAATGAACTCCCTTTACCTGACATTGTTTCAATAATTATCAATATATTGTCAATCTTGTTTCATCTATACTTACACATACCCTATTCCTTGATGATTATTATTGTTATTTTTAGAGCTTTTCTGAGGTATAACTTATATATCATAAAATTCACCCACTGTGGGACACTTGGGTGGCTCAGCGGTTGAGTGTCTGCCTTTGGCTCAGGGCATGATCCTAGGGTTCAGGATGGAGTCCTGCATTGGGCTCCTTGCAGGGAGCCTGCTTCTCCCTCTGCTTGTGTCTCTGCCTCTCTCTCTCTCTGTGTCTCTCATGAATGAATAAATGAAATCTTTAAAAAAATTTTCAGCCTCTGTAAGTGTGCGATTCAATGACTTTATTCAATTTTTAAGTTGTGCCACCATCACAGTAGTCTTGAAACATTTCTATCACCCAAAAATGTTGTCTTATGGTTATTTGTGAGAGGTCATAAGAAAGGGTGTGTAGAGGAGTAAACATAACTTTCCTTTTACTCTTCTAAGTTCTTGTCATAAAAGTCTAAGAGGAAAAAAAACCACAAGTTTATTTATTTTTAAAGATTTTATTTATTTATTTACTAGAGAGAGAGAGAGAGAGAGAGAGAGAGAGAGAGAGGCAGAGACACAGGCAGAGGGAGAAGCAGGCTCCATGCAGGGAACCTGACGTGGGACTCCATTCCTGGATCACGACCTGAGCCAAAATCAGACGCTCAACCACTGGGCCACCCAGATGCCCCCACACATAAGTTTATTAACATGAACACTTCACATATACATGGGAGATACCCAGGGGAAAAAAATGAGTAACTCCTCCAAACGTGGGTAATTTTTCATTCATTGTGCTAGGTCCTCAGGGGACCTTCTCAGTCTTCTTGGAAATTTTAAAATTTATTTGGAGATTTTTTTTTGCCCCATTTCCACAGTCCCCTAGTTCTTGGAAATGTTTTTTGCCCCATTTTCACAGTTTCCTACTTCTGGATGTTCTAGAAGTTCTGTGCTTTTTGAGTTCCCCCAAAAGCAAACATTCAAAACCCTAGGGAAAGAAAATTCAAATTCAAATGCCTTTTTGAAAGACTCCATCACAGTATACACTTGCTATTAGAGATCTATTTTTTTATTTTAAGATTTATTATTTATTTATTCATGAGAGACACACACAGAGAGAGAGAGGCAGAGACATAGGCAGAGGGAGAAGCAGGCTCCATGCAGGGAGCCCGACGTGGGACTCGACGTGGACCGATGGGACTTGACCCCAGGTCGCCAGGATCAGGCCCTGGACTGAAGGCGGCGCTAAACCGCTGAACCACTCGGCCTGCCCCTCTACTTGCTTGCTTGTATTTATTTATTTATTTATTTATTTATTTATTTATTTATTTATTTATTTATTTATTTTACTTGCTTTTTTTTTTAGTTTTTATTTATTCATGATAGTCACAGAGAGAGAGAGAGAGAGAGGCAGAGACACAGGCAGAGGGAGAAGCAGGCTCCACGCACCGGGAGCCCGACGTGGGATTCGATCCCGGGTCTCCAGGATCGTGCCCCGGGCCAAAGGCAGGCGCCAAACCGCTGAGCCACCCAGGGATCCCTCTACTTGCTTTTAAAACCCATTTTGGAGGCATAATTTGGACAAGGTGCACAAACCTTGGGTAGAGTTTTTTTTTTTTTGTTTGTTTGTTTTTTTTGCTTTTAAAAATTTATCTACCAGAGTAACCATTCCAATCCACCGAGAGGAAGATCCTGAAACCGTTCCATCACCGCACCATGCTCCCTTAGGACCCTGGCCTGTCAATACTCCCGAAGGCAACCATTAGCTCGACTTTGTCATTATTTTGGCTTGTTCTTGACCTTCACATAAATGAGCTTTCGTGTACGCTTCTATTCCACTCTTCAACGGCTTCTGAATATTCTATAGTGTATATACCAGTTTCATTAAATATTCCCTAACTGAACACTTATTTCCAATATACATATTATATATAAATATTCCAATATTATATATATATATTTATTAAGAATATTGCAAGGGGTGTGCTTGTGTGCGAGAAATTTCCATCGGAGGGAGACACGGTGGGCCGAGGGCTCCCCCGCCTCGGGCCTAGCGGAACCTCCGATCGCGCGGTCCGGCCACACGTGGTCTCTGAGACCTCCCATCACGGTACTCTCGGGACCCGGACCGCAAGAGCTGTCGGCCCGTTTCCCTCCCGGAAGTGGCGCGGGGGCGACTCTCGCCGTTTCCGCCGCCGAGGGGGCGGGGCTGGGGCTGCCCTGCCCTTGCGGTCGCGGTCGCGGGCTGATGACGCAGGGCGCCGCGTGCTCCCCCACGTGTGCTGCAGTTCTCCCGGTGTCTGCGGGGCTGCTGCTTCGGCTTTCCCCGGGGGCGTAGTTGCTGGCGCTTGCCGCGCGCGACCTCCGCGGCTCGGCGGGGGGGGGGGGGGGGGAGCTCCGAGCGCTAAGTAGGGAGCGCTGGGGGCCGCCGGGGGCAGCAGGGCCTGCGGACATGGAGCACCTTTTCCTGGAGGTGGCGGCTGCCCCGCTGCGCTTACTCGCTGCCAAGAACGAGAAGAGCCGTAGCGAACTGGGCAGGTTCTTGACCAAACAGGTAAAAGCAGGGGGGAGGTGGGGGGGGGAATCGCCGGGCCGGGACCCTGTCGCCCCCGTGGCGCGTGCCCTGCGGCCCTGAGCGAGACGCACTACGCTCGGGGTACGGAGGTTCGGCGTTCTGCCCTCCAGGCCCCCTCCCCAGGGCCGACCAGGGCCGGGGACGTCCGCGCGCGTCTGAGGAAATTGGAAGCAGCCTTTTGTGCGTACCTGAGAGGCCCTTCGGTTCCCGGCAGCCGCCGAGCGCTCTGTGGCAGACACGGCCTTCCGAAGGAAACGTGGTTGGTTTTTCCTGCGATTGGGGTTGGATCTCGGCCCGCTTGACATGTGTTTTACTTAAGTGTGCCAAGTCTGAGCCACCCCCGTTAGTCTGGGTGACTTCTCCCCCCCCCCCCCCTCCGTCCCATCGCGTAGTTCGGGCCCGCAGGCACGTATCGATTGCGTTCCTGCTTTACGTGAGGTAACCGTGCGGTTCTGTGAGGAGACGGAGAAGTTGGTTACGGTCTCTGCCCGCCGGGGAATACAGCGTCTATTTTTGGAGACAGTTGGTAAACACAGAAAACAACTGAAGGACAAAGCGAGACAGCGAGTACGAACTGTGACATTAACCATATGCGTTATGAGGTGAATTAGAGTCTTCTAGGAAGTGGGTGTTTGGCCTTTTAAGAGCCTTCTCTGGACTCCCTGCTGTCTTGAGTGGAGGACCTTTATCATGCATTTTTTTTTCCACGTTGCATTTTAATTTCCTTTTTTTAAGGTTCCCCACCCCCAATATCTTGGAGCTTCTTGAGAGTAGAAAATGTGGGGTTTTTTTTTTTTTTTTTCCTTCTAACTCCAGTATCTAACTTAAGTCATTAATGCGTTGTACACAAACACATGGCATAGCTTAGGAATAACGGGAGTATTTTGGGTCTGGAGCAGCAGAGAATTGACACGAGAGGCATTTCTGTTTGGTGACAACAAATTGAAAGTGTGAAGTAAAGGGACGGAGGAGTCAAGATAGCCTGGAATTTCTGGCTTCTGAGACCCAGTGAAGGGAATCCCTAATCAAATGGTGAGCTGTAGAAAGAGAACTGAGTTTTGATGGGTTGGACTAAGGAAGAGATAATCCGTTCGCGTGAGCTGAGCTTTTCGTTACAGGCTCCTGAATTATGTATTGTTGCTAGAGGTATTTTTCTGTAAGTGGGCTTTAGAATTCAAAGCACAGGTTCTGATTCCGGGGATCATGAACCAGCAACAGGAGATTGATGTGTCCCCACTGCTGTTATTGAATGTAAAATTGGTGTTTATGTATTGGGAGTAGGGTGGGGAAAGGGTTTGTAGTCTTTAGGAGATAAAGTTTTAGAGAATCTGATACACGTAAGTGTGAGAACCACTCATGTGGATTCTGAGATTGTATTTGAAATAGTATTGGATCTGAAAGCTACTAGAAAGTTCAGTTGAGGGGGCAGCCCTGGTGGCTCAGCGGTTTAGCGCCGCCTGCAGCCCAGGGCGTGATCCTGGAGACCTGGGATCGAGTCCCGCGTCGGGCTCCCTGCGTGGAGCCTGCTTCTCCCTCTGCCTGTGTCTCTCTGCCTCTCTCTCGTCTGTCTCTCTCATGAATAAATAAATAAAATCTTTAAAAAAAAAAAGTTCATTTGAATTAAGGAGATTTGAACACCTTTGCTTCTCCCTTTTCTTTGCTTCACATTGTTAAATTCTGTCCTGAGATGTCTTCTCAGGTTTGTTCCTTGAGCCATTTTCAGTAATAATTTTAAGATTTTCACTCAGAAGAGTTGATTGTGTTGCCAGTCTGTATTTCTCCTATTTTTGGAAACAAAACCATTTTTATTGGAAAGCAGTGACCTTTGAAAGATGATTCTCATTGCAATTGGGATCTGAAATAATTTTTTTTTAAAGATTTATTTATTCATAAGAGACAGAGAGAAGCAGATTCAGCAACTGCCAGGTGGAAGAGATGCATAGGACAGGGTGTGTGAGAAGGAGTGCAGAGCTTCCATGCCCTCTCCAGAGGTGGCTCTTTCTCCACATATCCATGTCTTCACCAACTTGGAAGCCATCCCGACCAAGTCCTTTTGGGTTTTTGAGGTGGCTTTGTTACTTAGGTATGATTGATGAAATCTTTAGCCATTGGTGTTGGAACTATATCCAACCCTGGCCTGAGGTGGAGGTGGGTGTATGACTGAAAGTCCAACACTAATGATTTGGTTGGTTCTCTAGATAACCAGCCCTTAGGTACTTTCCAGAATTCACTTGTGGGGCACCTGGCTGGCATAAGTTGGTAGAGCATGCAACTCTTGATCTTGGGGTGGTGGGCCACGTTGGGCCTCGAACTTAACTTTAAAAACCTCATAAAATTCACCTCCTTAATACAACAAAAGACACTTTTATCATTCTCCTCACAGGACGTTCCAAGGGCTTTTAAGAAAAATGTACTATTAAAAATCATGGGGTGTCTGGGTGGCTCAGTCTGTTAAGTGTCCCACTCTTGGCTTTGGCTCAGGTTTATTTTCATCCTTTTTCTTTTCTTTAAGATTTTTTTTTAAATTTTATTTTAAAAAATATTTTATTTATTCATGAGACACACACACACACACACACACACACAGAGATAGAGAGAGACAGGCAGAGGGAGAAGCAGGTTCCACGCAGGAAGCCCGATGTGGGACTCGATCCCGGATTCCAGGATCACGCCCTGAGCTGAAGGCAGATTCTCGACCGCTAAGCCACCCAGGTGTCCCTTTTTTTAAGATTTTATTTATCCATGAGAGACACACAAAGAGGTAGAGACAGAGGGAGAAGCAGGCTCCACACGGGGAGCCCTATGTGGGGGATCAAGTCCCCGGACCTGTGATCACGCCCTGAGCCAAAGGCAGACGCTCAACAGCTGAGCCACCTAGGCATCCCCATTTTCATCCTTTTAAAAAATTAAAAAAAATGTTTTTCTTTAGGTGATCTCTATACCCAATGTGAGGCTCAAACTCATGACCCTGAGAACAAGAGTTGCATGCTCTTTCAACTGCGCAAGCCAGAAGCCCTGACACTTTCATTATTTCAAAAAGAAGCCCCCATACCTTTTAGCTATCACCGCCCTACCCCCATCACTGTGCTTTCTCACATCCCCCCAGGCAACCACTAACTTACTGTTTTTATCTATAGGTCCCCTATTCTGATCATTTAATATACTTATAATTAATAAGTCATCTGACTCTATAAGTATTTTGTATAAAAGCTCCCCATTGTCTCTAGAATAAATATCCAAGGTTTCTAAAATGGTATGTGAGGTGTTTTGTTTTTTTTTAATTTTAAACTTAAAAGTTTCTTAAAAGAAAGTTTATTGAGTCCTTATATCCTGCGTGGGGCTCAAACTCATGATCAGGAGTCTCATACTCTTCTAGCTGAGCCAGCCGGGTGCCCCCAAAACAAAAGCTTTTAAAAGAATTTTTTTTTCTGTCAGCTTTATTTCCATTTTTTGTTTCAGATGTTTTTAAATCCAGCCTAGTGATTCTCAACTGGGGTAATTTTGCCCCCAAGGGCAAATCTGGAGACATTTTTGGTAGTCAGAACTGCTGGTGGGGTTGCTTCTAGCATGTAGTATTTAGAGGCCAGGAGTGTTGCCAAATATGTTATAATGCATGTGATAGCCTCACGGTGTGAATTTAAGGAATAAATTTTAAATATTTGTACACCTAATAACAGAAGATCAAAATACATGAGTCAAAAAGTGACAGAGGAGGAAAAATAGACAAATTCACAATTATAAACGGAGACTTAACATCCTGTCCTGAGTAATTGATTGAAGAAATACAGAAAATCACTAAGCATGTGGAAGACCCACTATCAATAAACCTTATCTAATTGACATTTATAGAATGCTGTGCCCAGTAACTGTGGAATACATGTTCTGCTCATCTGGAACATTGACCAAGATAGAGCATACTCTGAGCCATTAAATAAGTCTTAATAAATTTAGGAGAATTAAAGTCATACATGAGATATTCAGTGATCCCAATGGATTTTTTTTTTTTTTTAAGATTTTATTTACTTATTCATGAGAGACACAGAGAGAGGCAGAGACACAGACAGAGGGAGAAGCAGGCCTCATGCAGGAAGCCTGACATGGGACCCGATCCCATGTCAATGGGAGGCAATGCTAAACTGCTGAGCCACCCGGGCTGCCCCCCAATGGAATTAAATTAGGAAAAAAAACCCTGAATGTTAGGAATTAAAAACAAAAAACAAAATTAAAGATGGTTGAAGGAAAATCACTGGTAGAATCGGAAAGTATTTTTTTGAAGATTTTATTTACTTGAGAGAGAGTACATATGCATGTGCATGCATGCATGAGCTGTGGGAAGGGGCAGAAGAAGAGGGAGAAGCAGACTTCCTCTGCCGAGCAGGAAGCCAGAAGTACATGAGACTGGATCCCAGGACTCTGAGATCATGATTTGAGCCGAAGGCAGATGCTTAACCTACTGAGCCACCCAGGTGCCCCTATGAAAGCATTTTGAATTGAATGATAATTTAAACAAATTGTGGAATGCAGCTAGAGCAGTAATTGGAAGGAAATTCATAACATTTTCAAAGCATTGAATATATGTGAACAGCCAAATTTAAAAATGGATAAAAGAGGGCAGTCCGGGTGGGTCCCACGTCGGGCTCCCTACATGGAGCCTGCTTCTCCCTCTCCTGTGTCTCTGCCTCCCTCTCTCTCTCTCTCTCTCTCTCTCTCTCTCTCATATGAATAAATAAATAAATAAAATCTTTAAGAAAATGGATAAAAGACTGAACAAACATCACAACAGTTGATAAATGTATGGCTACTAAACACTTGAAAAAATTCTCAACATCTTTGGCATCAGGGAAATGCAGATAAAAGCACCAGGTACCACTCTCGCTCCACTAGAATGACTAAAATTATAACTGACAATACTATATGTTGGTGAAGTTACCTGGCGGCTAGAGGTCTCAGGCATTGCTGGTGGGTGTACACTGGTACAAATACTTGTTTTAAAGTTTTTTTTTTTAAAGATTTTATTTATTAAAAAAAAAGGTTTTATTTATTCATGAGAGACACAGGCACCAAACCACTGAGCCACCCAGGGATCCCCAACTTGTTTTATTTTTTTAAAGATTTTATTTATTTACTCATAGACACACACACACACACACACACACACACACACACACAGGCAGAGACACAGGCAGAGGGAGAAGCAGGCTCCATGCAGGGAACCTGACGTGGGACTTGGTCCCCGGTCTCCAGGATCATACCCCAGGCTACAGGCGGCGCTAAACTGCTGCACCACAGGGGCTGCCCCCCCAACTTGTTTTAAAGTTAAAGGTTGAGGGGCGCCTGGCTGCCTTAATTGATAGATGTGACTTTTTTTTTTTTTTAAGATTTTATTTACTTGAGAGAGAGAGAGAGACAGTAAGAGGAGAGCACAGACAGGAGGGAGGGAGAGAGAGAGAAGCAGACTCCCCACTGACCAGGGAACTCCACAGGGAGCTTGATCCCAGGACCCTGAGACCTCTCATGAGTAAATAAATAAAATCTTAAAAAAAAAAAAAAGTGTCTTGAGTTCAGCCCAGATCTCAGGGTCCTGGGATCGAGCCCCATCTGGCTCTGTGCTCAACAAGAAATTTTTCTTTTTTTTAAAGATTTTATTTATTCATGAGAGACACACAGAGAGAGGGGCAGAGGCAGAGGGAGAAGCAGGCTCCATGCAGGGAGCCTGAATCAGGACTCGATCCCGGGTCTCCAGGATCAGGCCCTGGGCCGAAGGCTAAACTGCTGAGCCACCCGCGCTGCCCTCAACAAGAAATCTGCTTTCGGGCAGCCCCGGTGGCGCAGCGGTTTAGCGCCACCTGCAGCCCAGGGCATGATCCTGGAGACCCTGGATCGAGTCCGGCGTCGGGCTCTCTGCATGGAGCCTGCTTCTCCTGCCTGTGTCTCTGTCTCTCATTCTCTCTGTCTCTATGAATGAATAAATAAAATCTAAAAAAAAAAATCTGCTTTCCCTCTACTCTCTGCTCCTCGCCCCCCCACCCCGCCTCTTCTCCAGCTTTGTGTTTGTGCACACGCTCTCTCTCAAATAAATAAAATCTTTAAAAATTTTTTAAGTTAAATTAAAATTTACATTCAAATTAAGCATATAGGTATATGACCTAGCAATCTCACTCTTAGGTTATGTAAAATATATTACAGCTGGTACAAAAAAAGAAAGCATTGAATATATGTACCTAAATGTTCATAGTAGCTTTTTTTTTTTTTTTTTTTTTTTTTTAAGGGGGGTGGTTAGAGGAGGGAGAGGAGCAGAGGGAAGGAGAAACTTAGGCAGACTCCACACCCAGAAGGGAGCCAATGCCTGGCTTGATCTTACAATTGTGAGATCATGACCTGAGCCAAAATCAAGTCAGACACTTAACCCACTAAGTCACTGAGGTAGGTGCTCCCATAGTAGCTTTTTGGATGATAGTTGGAAACAGCGAAGCAGTGAAGCTATCTATCAACATGCAAATGGATAAAAAAGTTGTGGTTTATTCAGACAGTGAAAAAGTAACAAAATGGAATAAACTATTGAAGCATTTATTTACATGAATGATTGTCAAAAGCATTATACTGAACAGAAATTGGACAGAAAAGAGCACATACTGCATGATTAAATTCATTCATTTATTTTAGATTATTTATTTATTTATTCATGAGAGGCACAGAGAGAGGCAGAGACATAGAGGGAGGAGAAGCAGGCTCCCTGTGGGGAGCCCGATGTGGAACTTCATCCAGAACTCTGGGATCACATCCTGAGCCAAGGCAAAGACGCTCAACCGCTGAGCCACCCAGGCATGCCCTGATTAAATTTACATAAAGTTCTAGACTGGGCATATCTAATCTATGGTCCTAAAATCATATTATTGGTGAGAAGATTGACTGCCAAGAAACATAAGGGAACTTTGGGTTTGATACTTTTATTGGGTGGTGATTGCATGGGTGTGTATATATTTCAAAACTCATCAAACTATAAATGGGTGCATTTTATTGTATGTAGAGTATATGTCAAAAAAGATTGATGGATTGAAGTTGGTTTTTGAAAAGCTAAATGTTTGAGGGCACCTAGCTGGCTCAGTTGGTAGAGCACTACTGACTCTTTCTATTGTTTTTTTAAATTATTTTTATCTTTAAATATTTTATTTATTTGAGAGGACGAGCATAAAGGGAGAGGGAGAAGCAGACTCCCTGCTGACCAGGGAGTTTTACACGGGGCTCCATCCCAGGACCCTGAGATCATGACTGGAGCTGAAGAGATACTTAACTGACTAAGCCACCCAGGTGCCCCAGAGGATGGGACTCTTGATCTTGGGGTCAGGAGTTTAAGCCCTATGTTGGGCTTAGAGTTTACTTTTTAAAAAAGGCTGACTATCTATTTCTTCTAACACAGTTTTCCAGGTTACTTTTTTTTTTTTTTTTAAGATTTTGTTTATTTATTTTAGAGCACGCTCATGAATGAGCAGGAAAGAGGGGCATAGGGAGAAGAAAAAGAGAGAATCTCAGCTAGACTCTGCTGAGTGTGGAGCCTGATGCAGAGCTCGATCCTGAGACCCTGAGATCATGACCTGAGCCAAAATCAACAGTCACCCAGTCACTGAGCCACCCAGGCACTTCCATATTACCTTTTGAAGATAAAGCTCGTGAAATGATACTCTCTCTGGAGGTTTTTTCCCCAACCTGCAAGTATCCATTTGTAGAACATGTCCTGGAGAGTTATGGTTTTTTTCATTCATTTTGTAGATGAAGTTTTTTTTTCTTCACTTCGTAACTAGTTACTGAATACTATCTATCTATCTATCTATCTATCTATTTATTTATTTATTTATTTATTTATTTATATTTTTGAGGTGGGAGGAGGGGCAGAGGAAGACAGAATCTTTTTTTTTTTTTTTTAAGATTTTATTTATTCATGAGAGACACAGAGAGAGAGGCAGAGACACAGGCAGAGGGAGAAGCAGACTACTTGCAGGGATCCCGATGTGGGACTGGATCCCTTGACTGAGGATCACACCCTGAGCCGAAGGCAGACACTCAACTGCTGAGCCACCCAGGCGTCCCATGACAGAGCATCTTAAGCAGGCTGTGCGCCCAGTATGGAGCCAGAGGCAAGGCTCAATCACAACCCTGAAATCATAACCTGAGCTGAAATCAAGAGTTAGATGCTTAATTGACTGAGTCACCCAGGCATCCCTACTGTATACTTTTTAAGTGATATTTTTCGTGGACTTGTTTATAGGGACATTCAGCAATCGAAAATGTCACATCATGTTCCTGTGAATCATGACCAAATCTGTTAAATGTCCTTGCAGGACTAATATTGATGGAAATTGTTCCAATATAACATCTTCCTCCAATCAGTGCTTTGTTCAGAATTAGTTTTATAAGTCAATGCTGTATATTTTGACAGTTTTTTTAAGAGCTTAAGTGTAAGGTGACCTTTTTCTGAGATAATTTTGGAAAACTGTTAAATTTTTACATCTGATGTAAAAATGAAACTCCTTAGTATGAAACTCCTTGGGATACATTCATAGCATTGGATTTGCTGGGCCAGAGGTTATGACCCTTAAACAGTTTAAACCCACAATCTCATTGTTGGCCGCAAGGGTTGTATAGGCCTCCATGCACACTAGCAACATGAGACTTTTCACACACTTTTTCAGTTTTCTTTGTTACTCTTATGGACATTCTGAATCCAGGCACTAGAATTTTGTGGTCTGTTTCATCTTTCATATCAAAGTATGGCCGTCTCCTTTGGATCTGTTTTATTTCTTCGAGGCTGAAGCCTTCATAAGGCTGTCCTCATTCATTTTGAGGAATTGATTTCTAATCTCTATCCTTACCTCAAGAGAGTTGACAGTTTTACATAATAACTGCAAGGTTGGTGCCCAAACCCATGCAATTTCTGTTTTCCTTCAAGAGCAAAGGAGCTGGGGGAAACATTGGAATTTCTGGGAAGTGCTGAGACCATGAAGCAGATTATTTTTCAGGGAAGTTGTGTAGCATTTTACATGGAATTCAGCTATCAGTCCTTTAGCGAAAATCCCAGTGGACTGAAACTTCTTTGTAACAGCCTTTTACATTAAATTCACTGTAATCGTCTATTGCAAAAACCTTCACTGTGTTTTATAAGGTAAACTCATTTATGAAATCTGGAAATTGGATGTTTTAATTCCAAGCTAGGACTTTTTGCTCTTCTGTAGCAGTGCAAATGAGTAGCATTCACATAGACTTTGTTTTGCCTTTCTCTCAGGTGTGGACACCTCAAGATCGCCAGTGTATCCTGAATACCTTAGCACAATTACTTCTGGATAAAGACTGTACTGTGCTGGTTGGTCGCCAGCTACGCCCTCTTCTTTTGGATTTGCTGGAAAGGAATGCTGAGGCCATTAAAGCTGGAGGCCAAGTCAACCATGATTTACACGAAAGGCTCTGTGTGTCAATGAGCAAACTCATCTGTAACCATCCTGACATCCTTCCGTGAGTAACCGTTTTTTCTTCACATTTCTCCTTGAGATAGTAGAACTTGGGATGTAAAGAAGGAGTGAGTTGAGAAGGGAAATACAAGAAAGAAGAAATATAGGTGGTACTATTTTATAAAAATGATCACAGTGGAATCCCTTTATCTAGCTTAGTTTAGTGACCATTTACTAGGTTCTTTTAAATCTTGGCCATCAAGACAGGTCTGGCAAAATGGCCAAGATAGGTTCCCTATCTTCAAGGATTGTATCATTTGGTGAGACATCCATATAAGGTGATTTAAATGAGTTTTATTTTATTATTTTTAAAAATAATTTTATTTATTTATGTGATAGAGAGTAGGTAGAGTGCAGGCAGAGGGCGAGGGAGAAGCAGGTTCCCCAAGAGCAGGAAGCCCAGTGCAGGGTCATGACCTGAGCTGAAGGCGGACAGGCTTAACTAACTGAGCCACCCAAGTGCCCTGATTTAAATGAGTTTTAGTTGAAGCTCTTACAGCATTCACTTTAGATGTATGCCATTTTTTGCTTGCTAGAGCAGCTGCAGGAGTCGGAAGAGTTCTGGTGTCCGTTCTAACTTTATAACAATCTATCCGAAGCAGTATGGTAAGAAGTGGTATTAGAACTGGATTCTAACGTGATTTTCTTTTGACCAGCTCTGTTTCCACGTTGGGCTGGTTCAGCCCTCCCTAGACAGCCTGGTGGTCCTCCACTTCTGGGAGGTCACCATATTGATGCCAAATTTATCATGGACACCAGATCAGCATAGTGCACTACAGACCAGAACTACAATCCTGCCTCATCCTCCCAAATAGCTGGGGTCTATTGCTTCATACCACACTATCTACCTTTGCCTTTTAAATTAATAGTAAAGTATCTTTTGTGTGGAATTGTCAAAGGGGCAGTAAAGTGAGTGTTAGAGTTTTTTTAATTGAGAAAAGAACTTTCTTTTTTTTTTTTAAATATTTTATTTATTCATGAGAGACACAGAGAGAAAGGCAGAGACACAGGCAGAGGGAGGAGAAGCAGGCTCCATGCCGGGAGCCCTACGCGGGACTCGATCCCGGGACTCCAGGATCGTGCCCTGCGCCAAAGGCAGGCGCCAAACCGCTGAGCCACCCAGGGATCCCCAATGGTGGTGTTTTAGTAATTTTTATACAGGATTATATAGCATTTAAGTATGTAGCTGTATGTTATCTTTTTATTCTTTGATTTGCATTTAGTGGTGGACTGTTTCCTGTTTTGTTTTTTTTTAAAGTTTCTTTGTTTATTCCTTTTCTTTCTACATTCACTGTGGGGTTTGAACTCACAACCCTGAGATCAAGAGTCATATGCTCTTCTGACTGAGCCAGTCAGGCGTTCTTTAATCTTTATATTATAACATCCTCAGTCACTATTACTCTTATTTTAAGTCTTTAGAGAGGTTAACTAAATTGTCCTAAGTGTCAGGGCCAGAACTGGATCACAGGTCTTATTTCTAGATGGTAGGAAGACTGATGAGTTGCCCAAGTGGCTTGTCCAAGATTAGATGTTTAACTGGGTGGTATTCCATGTTGCATTTTGAACCTTATGACTCTTTATCATACTACAGGAAAGAGACCTCCTCTTCTCCTTAGTCTTTGAATATTCTTTAGGGAAAAAACTAATGTTGTTATTCTCTGGCTAAAAATGCTTTACTTTATTGGTTTATCTGTCATTGTTTAGACCAGAATTTTAGAGCACTCCTTGAAAATGATGGGTCTCTAGAGTAAAGGGTGCTACTGTAGTCAAATAAGTTTGGAAGAGAGTATTGACCAGACTCCCTTTTGTGTGCTTAGATTGGATCACTGTTCTCCCCATTGCTGCACAGATGCAGGATCATTGCCAGTACACTCTGCTCATTTCCCCCTATCTTCCTCAAAGACCTCCTGGGTCAGGTTGACCATTTGGTTACTGCTTATCTGTTTGCATACTTTTTTTTTTTTTTAAGATTTTATTTATTTATTTATGAGACACACAGAGAGAGGGAGAGGCAGAGACACAGGGAGAGGGAGAAGCAGGCTCCATGCAGGGAGCCCGACATGGGACTCGATCCCGGGTCTCCAGAATCACGCCCTGGGCTGAAGGGGGCGCTAAACCACTGAGCCACCTGGGCTGCCATGCTTGCATACTTCTTACTGTCCACTAGTCCCACATGTGCTGCCAACAGTAGCTGCCTCTGAGCTAGTGGAATACCAGCCTCTTTCCCCTGAAGAATTATTCTGACAGTATACTTGTGAAGAAAAAAATGTCTTATTTTTACAAAAGTAGTATATTTAAGTAATAATGTATTAAGTAATAATAAGAATTGCCAAAAGCAGAAGTCTTCACCCTGAAATCCTACTTTTTAGGGATAACTTATTAATAATAGTTTTGGTGTGTTTTCTCCCAAATTTCTTTTCTTTTTCTTACTCTGCCACGTCTCTTCTGAGCCCCATTTGAATCTTCTAAATCTCCTTTATCCAGTCGCCTTCAGAATATCACGTGTTAATTTACCAAGTCCCTATTCCTGTTTGTTGGCTTGCTTGTGGAAGTTCCAAGCTTTCTCACCCATCTCCTGAATTCTCATTATTTCCCAATTACAGTTGTATATTTGGGGATTTCTTGAGCTAGGAGTCTGGGGTATACTTCCTTGGTGCTTCAATACAAGTTGCTCTGGAAAACAGATTCAAATGGCTGTTGCCCCTGCTCTGTCGCATCCCCAGTAGGCTCCTGAGGATTCTGTTACTGACTACTAGTTCACCAAGTTATTATAAAAGGATGCAACTCAGGAACAGGCTGATGGAAGAGATTGATTGCTTCATAATACTAGATTTGGCAGTGATTTTTTTTTTTTTTTTGGTGACACCAAAAGCACAAGCAACAAAAGCAAAAGTAGACAAATGGAACATCAAACTAAAAAGCTGCTGCACAGCAAAGGAAACAAGGATGTAGAGACAGCCTACAGATTGGGAGAAAATGTTTGCAAATTGCCTCTGATAGGGGATTAACATTAAGATTATGTAAAGAAATTCAATGTGAAGCTTTTTTTTCCCCCCTAAGATTTTATTTATTTGAGAGAGAGACTGTGTAAGCTCAAGAGTGCAGGGAAGGGCAGAAGGGGAGGGAGAGGAAGAAGGAAAATCTCAAGCAGACTCTGTGCTGAGCACTGAGCATGGAGCATCATGCAGGGCTCAGTCTCATGACTCTGAGATCATGAGTTGAGCTCAAACCAAGTATTGGACACATAGTTGGCTGAGCCACCCAGGCACCTCGTCTGAAGTTTTTGTCCCTCTCACAATCTTAGCCGCCTTCCTTCTATGTTTCGTGCAAGTCTGTTCATCTCTTCAGATGCAACTAAGGCATCTCTTTTGGACTCCCCCAGATTTAGTTGAATCTTTTTCCTTTGTGCCTCTTGTTGTTTCTGTAAATTACTATCTTTCTTGCTAGATTGAAGCTCTTCAAGGAAAGTATCTCCTTGGTTTTGTACGGCTTGTAGTTAACACAGTGTCTGGCTTCTAGTGTGAGGTCAATAAGTGTTTGTTGAAAATGAGTGTATTTTCAGTAGAAAACACTTGGGGTAAGTACTTTTGATTTTTGTATTTTCTTAGACATATCATGCCATGGTCCTAGTTAAACAGGATACTGTCTAGGACTAGGTAGCTTCAGTATTCATATCTGTTTTCAGACCCTTGGAAATTCCTGTTACATTCTGCTGTCCTGTCTCAAAGTAGAAATTTATGCTTTGATATCCTCACTAACAAATGAAAATAATCTCTCTCTTTCTGAAGGTTTGCCCTGAGGTATTTCAAGGACACTTCTCCAGTCTTTCAGAGACTCTTCCTAGAGAGTTCAGATGCTAATCCAGTCCGCTATGGACGCAGGCGGATGAAGCTCCGGGACCTAATGGAAGCAGCTTACAAGTTTCTGCAACAAGACCAGTCTGTGTTTCGGGAGCTCTGGGACTGGAGTGTGTGTGTCCCTCTCCTCAGAAGCCATGACACCTTGGTCCGCTGGTCTGTAGCTGTTGGACTTTTCTCATGTTTCAAGTGTGGGGATGGTAGAGGGAGTGTAGAGTTCTGTGCGTCAGGAGGGAAAGGAAGCTATGTAAAATGTGTTATTTTTATTCTGGTGCCTTTGGGGTTCTTACTGCCTTTCCTTAATCATGTATCTCTTTTATGGAAAATGAGATGATACTAGTGGAGTGCACCTTTTTCGGGTTCTGTCAAATGAATTCATCATGCCTGATTTGTATTTTGTACTCTTAATTATAATATATCAATTCTATAAGATTTCTTTTTCTTCTTTTTTTTTTTTTAAGGTTTTTATTTATTTATTTGAGAGAGGACAAGAGAGAGCCAGGGAGCACCTGGGGGGAGGGGCAGAGGGAGAAGCAGGCTCCCTGCTGAAGCCCAGCAGGGGCTGATTCTAGGACCTCCGGGATCATGACCTGAGAAGAAGGCAGAACTGACTGAGCTTTTTTTCTTTTTCTTTATATAATTATTATTATCATTTTTTAAAGATTTTATTTATTTATTTATGAGAGACACAGAGAGGGAAAAGCAGAGACACAGGCAGAGGGAGAAGCAGGCTCCGTGCAGGGAGCCCGATGTGGGACTTGATCCCAGGACTCTGGGATCATGCCTGAGCAGAAGGCAGATGATCAACTGCTGAGCCATCCAGGCATCCCTCTCTTTTTTTTTTTTTTAAAGTTTATTCATTCCTCATTTATTTATTTTAGTTATCTCTATGCCCAGTGTGGGGCTTGAACTTACCATCTAGAGATTAAGGGTTGCATGCTTTACCAACTGAACCAGCCAGGCGCCCCTAGAATTTCTTTTTTTAGTATTTAGTTGGCTAGCAAATTTTCTTTATTCTTGAGAATTAGCTGCTTGTTCTGAGTTTATATACTTTAATTTTCTCCAGGTACACAGCCAATTGTCTTGCTTTGGTCACTTGTATGAATGAAGAGCACAAGTTATCATTCCTTAAGAAGATTTTTAATAGTGAGGAACTGATTCATTTCAGGTTGAGGTAAGGAGGAGGATTCCTAGAGATGTTCATGTGGCTTTGCTGTGTATTAAAGTAACTGATGAGATCCTCATTTTCCTCAGGTTACTAGAAGAGGCCCAGCTGCAGGACTTGGAGAAGGCCCTGGTTTTGGCTAATCCAGAAACCTCCCTTTGGCGTAATGAGAAGGAGCTGCAGTACTTACAGGGACATCTTGTTTCAGCTGACCTCTCTTCCAGAGTGACTGCTGTCTGTGGTGTGGTGCTGCCTGGGCAGCCACCAGTCCCTGGAGAGCAGGTATGTTGGCATCAGTAGGGTATCTTTTTCCCCCTCTTAAACACTCAGTGTGCTTTTTTCTTTGGGCTCTGTGTTAAAAGTGTGAGTCAAATTAAGTTTGCCAAATTGCTGTTCCATTTACAGAAGTACTCAGAAGAGATTAAGAAAAAGTTACCCAGGGCTCTCTTTGATATTTCCTTTGTCTCTATTTGATGTTAAATTAGAAACTCTAATGATGCCTATATGATGCTTTTAACTTCAGCAAAGCTCTTCCATTTATTCTCTGTGTGATGTTGGGTAGTACATACTGTGGTAACATTTTTATATGAAACAAAGGCAGAATGATTAGTCTGGAGACCTTTGGGTTGCTCTTTGGGAGAGACAGGGCTAGGCTTAAGTATAACTCCCAGCAGCCTCTTTATGTCATGACATTCTTTTTACTCATTGTGTGGGAGGCTAGTAAGTATAGTGAACATCCCCTGCCATATGAAATGAGCTTCTTTTCAAGAATGTGTCTCCAGACCCATGCTTTTGAAAGATTTATAGATTATAATCTAGCTCTATAATCTGAAACTGTTGGGAGCCATTCTGTTTTCCCTAGTAGTCTTTAGTCAGTTGTCACTTTGTGTGATGGTCAGATTCACCGTTTTCTTTTTGGAAAAAGCCCTTGTCATTCCTTGAATCATTGGTTTGTCCATTGGGCAGTACAATTTAAAGAAAAGAAGCATAATGGGGGCACCTTGCTGGCTCAGTCAGAAGAGCTTGTGGCTCTTTATTTTGGGGTTGTGAGTTTGAGCCCCATGTTGGGTGTAGAGATTACTTCAAATAAATAACCTTAAAAACATTTAAAAAGCTTAATATACATTTAAAAATGCACATCTGAAATGTACAGCTCAATGATTATTCATAAACTGAATATATCTATGTAACCAACACGAGGATAGCAGCATTTCTAGCGGCCCGTGTGTTTTCCTCTAGTCACTAAGATCCTCCCAACCCCAACCATTCTCCTAACATGGATTAGGTTTGGATCATTAGAATTTTAACATAGGAAAAAAAAAAAAAGAATTTTAACATAGGGAAGGATTCTAGTTGGGATGGGCCTAATGTTGAGTAGCAGTGACAAGACACTGGGGCAGAAGCACAAAATGGTGCTATGTCCCAGCCTGCCTGCTTAATAACAGAGTAATAGCCCTGCAGAGAGTTCAAGAACTCCAGTCCTGGGGCACCTGGAGGTGGTTAAGTGGTTAAGCATTTGACTTTGGCTCAGGTCAGGATCTCAGGGTCCTAGGATCCAGCCCTGTGTCCAGCTCTGTGCTCAGTGGGACGTCTGCTTGTCCCTCTGGCCCTCCCCCTGCTCATGCTCTCTTTTTCTTTCAAATAAATAGAATTTAAAAAGCAAACAAACAAACAAAAAAATAAAAAATAAAAAGCAAACAAACTTCCAGCCTTGAATCTCATTTTATTCTCACGTATCTATAGGGAACTAGCCGTGTTTGAGAAGTTTTTATTCCTTAAAAAAATTCTTAAAAATTCCACCTTCCCAAGGGATCTTTTTCCTTATGTTATATTAGGTACATTATTATTTGAAAAATTTTTTAACGCAGTAAAACAAAACATTTACCATTTTAAACTTTTTTTTTTATGTAAATAAACTCTACCCCCAATGTGAGACTCCAACTTGAAACACTGAGATCAAGAGTCACATGCTCTATTGACTTAGCTAGCCAGGCATCCCAAACATCTTAAACAGTTTTAAGTGTACACATCAGTGATGTTAAATATACTCATCTTGTTTTATAAACAAACTCCAAAACTTTTTCATTTTGCAGAATTAAAACTCTATACACATTAAACATATTGAGAGAATTATTACTATTATTTTTACTTTTTGTTAATGGAAAATGTCAAATATATTTCAAAGTAGAAACAGTGGTGTAATGAATCCCCATGTACCCATCACTTAGCTTCAGTAATTATAAATTATCAGTTACATTTTATTTATAGTTCTGCACACTTTCCCCAGTGTTATTTGAAGCAACTTCCAGATAGCACATCATTTCATGCCTAAATAATTCAGTATATACATATAAAAGAAAAGAACTTTTAAAAAAGCCATTATTCTTTATTATACCTGAAAAAATACAATAATTTTATAATACAAAGTATCCTTTTCCCTGATTGATAAATATGTTGTGTGCATTCTTTATTTTAGATATGAAGTCTTAGGGGATCCCTAAGCGGTTTAGCGCCTGCTTTGGGCCCAGGGTGTGATCCTGGAGTCCTGGGATCGAGTTCCGCGTCAGGCTTCCTGCATGGAGCCTGCTTCTCCCTCGGCCTGTCTCTCTGCCTCTCTCTCTCTCAATCTGTGTCTCTCGTGAATAAATAAATAAAATCTTAAGAAAAAAAAAAGAAAAAAAAGATACGAAGTCCTAGAATGTTGTATAAGAGGAAGGAAAACAAAAATGCAGTCATGAGATGAAGTTTGCCCCTATCTTTTGTGTGTTAACTTTTTTGGCTTCTCAGACTTTGGGAGATTTTCCTTAAATCCTGCCAAAAGGAAAAAGATCCTTATTTTGGGTAACATACCTGTTGTTATTATAGTTCTAGTACTACTAATTAGAGGTTTATGTAAAGGTTAGTGAAATCATTGTTGTAGAAATTAATCTGTGCACTTTGGAGGAAAGACTTAACATGCCTTTTATTTTTCCCTTGCCTCCTTAGGCTAGTAATAGGAGTTCTTCTCATGAACAGGAGCTGGCCTTTAGATCTTATGTGCTGGTTGATTCAATCTGCAAAAATCTTCAGACACTGGCTATGGCAGTGGCTTCTCAGAATGCTGTGTTGTTGGAAGGACCAATAGGATGTGGCAAAACTTCCTTAATTGAACACTTAGGTTCAATGACGGGTAGAAGGAAGCCCCCTCAGCTTCTTAAAGTCCAGCTTGGAGATCAGACCGACAGTAAGGTAATTAAGAAATAGCAAATTTTGGTGGGTTCACATGCTTATAAATGTTTGCATTAAAGTATTGTTTTTGCTAAGGGAATGTGAGAATAGTTATTGGTCCTCCTCATAACTGATGGGACCAACGTGTAAAAACATCAAGTGCCTGCTTATATCCGTATAGAATTTTAACAGAATTAATCAAAGGATGTGGCATTGGCATCTCAGATATGTGGTTTCATTAATACTTTTTCCTTTTCCTCAAGATGCTGTTGGGAATGTATCGGTGTACAGATGTCCCAGGAGAGTTTGTGTGGCAACCTGGTACTCTCACACAGGCAGTCACAAAGGGACACTGGATCCTTCTGGAGGATATTGACTATGCCCCCTTAGATGTGGTATGTTACCTCACTAATTATTTACTGATTTTCTGTCTTTCCCCCCCCCCAAAAAAAAAAAGATTTTATTTATTTATTTAGGAGAAAGAGGGAGAGCACTAGTGGGGTAGGGGTGGGGCAGAGGGAGAAGGAGACACAGACTCCCTGCTGAATAGAGAGCTTAAGGATGCCTGGCTCCATCCTAGGACCATGGGTTCATGATTATTTTTTAAGAAAGATGCTTACCCCACTGAGCTATCCAGGTGCCCCAGACACCTGTATTACTGAAACTTATCTCCCAAAATCACTATTAACAAAATACATTTCAAAGACAGGAAATCAGGGGCACCTGGGTGGCTCAGTTAGTTAAGCATCTGCCTTTGGCTCAGATCATGATCCCAGGGTCCTGGGATTGGAGCCCTGCATCGGACTCCCTGCTCAGTGGGTGAGTCTGCTTCTCTGTCTCTTTATCCCTCTGCCCCTCCCCTCTGCTCCTTTTCTCTCTCCCTAAAATAAATATCCTTAAAAAAATAATAGGTATTTGCTTAGAGATGTTACGTTTTGTGAGAAGCTCATTCATGATTACCTACCTAATCTGGTTTGAGGTGGAATTACTTAGCTGGTCTCTTGTTTGATAGAAAATTGATAAAGTTCTGCTGGTACTATTTCACTGAGTATAGTAGTCCCCCCTTATCTGCCATTCAATTACCCGTGGTTACTCTCAGTCCTGAAGCAATGATCCTCCTAATGTATCAGAAGGTCAGTAGTAGCCTAACACTATGTCGAAATGCCTCCATCATTCACCTCACTTTATCTGGTCACATAGGCATTTCATCATCTCACATCTCCATAGGAAGGGTGAGTATAGTAAGATACTTTGAGAGAAACCACATTCACATAACTTTTACTATAGTATATTGTTACAATTATTCTATTCTATTGTCATTTACTGCTGTTAATCTCTTACCTTGCCCATTTGTAAGGCAAACTTTATCAAAGTATGTATGTATAGGAAAAAGCATAGTATATATAGGACTCTGTATTATCCACAGTTTCAGAAACCACCGAGGGTCTTGGAACATACTCCACATGGATAAGGGGGAAATACTATAGTTGGATATGTGATCAATTTCATTGTAGTTTTTTGCTCCTTTAGTTGAATATGTGATCAGTGTCAACATTTCCAAAAGAATAAGCCTTGTGGGAAATAGCTTACCCATGTTACAAATACATTGAGAATTTTGAGACCATGCTTCCTAGCTATGGCATCTGTAGAGCAACAGGCTGAGGACAGGTAAAGGAAGAGAGCATGTTTGTTTTTGTTTCATTACGGAAAATATACTGGATATATATTTTCGTTTTTAGAAAAATTGCCTTTTTTTTTAGATTTTATTTATTTATTCATGTGAGACACAGAGAAGAGAGGCAGAGACACAGGCAGAGGGAGAAGTAGGCTCCATGCAGGGAGCCCGACATGGGACTTGTTCCTTGGCCTCCAGGATCAGGCCCTGGGCCGAAGGTGGCACCAAACCGCTGAGCCACCCGGGCTGCCCCGGCTTTCCGTTTTCTAGTGCTTTCTTCCTTAGGCAGTTTTTTCAGCTATCAGGGTATCTGGAAATCATTAGGATTGTGCATTGTGGAATTAGAGCCAAAGAAGATAGGTGAACATGAGAGAGGTTACATCCAGGCCATGATGGAGCCTAGGGATCTCGTATTGTCTTATAGTTAATTATATTCTTTGAAGGTAAAGTCCAGATTCAAGACTTAACTGACAATTTCTGACTTGCTCTTCCTTTGGCAGTATCTCATAAATGTCAGAAAATTCTTCTACATTTAGTCCAAATTTCTGTAGACCATTCTCCTGTTCATATATTTGTTGTGTTCATATAAAGGTTATGTTGCTCATTTGATTATATTTAAACTTCATTATTGTTATAATGAAGTTGTGTTTACTTAAAGACATGCCTAGATCTTTTTGATTATTGTTTTGTTGTTTTCAGAACTTCTCAGCTAATAGTCCTTTTTTTTTAATTTTTTTTTTTAATTTATTTATGATAGTCACACACACAGAGAGAGAGGGAGAGAGAGAGAGAGAGAGAGAGAGAGAGAGAGGCAGAGACATAGGCAGAGGGAGAAGCAGGCTCCATGCACCGGGAGCCCGACGTGGGATTCGATCCCGGGTCTCCAGGATCGCGCCCTGGGCCAAAGGCAGGCGCCAAACCGCTGCACCACCCAGGGATCCCTAATAGTCCTTTTTTATTTTAAGGTAGCTTTTACAGATATTCAGGTTATTTTTCTTTAGTTTCAAGTTTTGGAATCATTTGGAGTTGCTCCTATATTATTTTGGGCTTTCCTTTCAGCTTCTAGCCAGGTGTGTAGTAAGAATATTTAATAAAATTACGTCTGATATTTTAGAACCCTTTTCTTTGACTCTTTGGTCTTACTTTGTTTTTTCTTTTTAAGCTTCCTCTATAAACTCATGTTCTCTAGATCTATGTGTGTGGCCTACCCTTTTCTTGAAATATTTAAAAAAAAATGTCCCTTAGCTGGTGGAAGTTAAAGATGTCCAAGATGGAATTTGCTTGCTCTTTCTCAGAACAGCCTTTTCTGCCATAGTTTGATGTCTCCTTCTAGTCTCTTAGTTATTTAGTCTTAAATTGCTTAGTGTTTTTTTATCTCTTTATTTTATTTTTTTCTCTCCCACTGCCTTAGCATAGGATTTATTTTCATCCGTCTGTCTAGCCATTTTGCTTTGTTACCTATTTTTCTCTTTTTCTTTTTTCTTTACTCTTCTTTTCTTTTTTTTTAAAGATTTTATTTATTTATTCATAGAGACACACACAGAGAGAGAGGGAGAGGGAGAGGGAGAGAGAGAGAGAGAGAGAGAGAGAGAGGCAGAGACAGAGACACCGGCAGAGGGAGAAGCAGGCTCCATGCAGGGAACTCAATGTGGGACTCATCCGGGTCTCCAGGATCACACCTCGGGCTGCAGGTGGTGCTAAACCGCTGTGCCACCAGGGCTGCCTTTTACTCTTCTTTCTTGCCAGCCAGACATCTATCTATATAGCCATCCTATCTTTGTTTTTGCCTCTTTCCTGTAGGCTAGCCTCCTTTCAGTTGATGTTCTGTTTGTTGCACAGTTGCTAAAATAAAAATTATAGTTTTTCCCCCAGGCTAATTTACTCTCAGTAACTTTCATGAAAAAAATTCAAACTCCTTAGCTCAGCACAGGAGACCCTTTATTTATTTCTAAGTTTTATAGTTTTCCACTACTTCATATGCACATTCTGCCCTAACAGCGGAATCCTCTCATGCTATGCTCTTAGGAACAGAGATTTTTATCTGTTTGAATATTATTTGCCTGGAGTATATGTGCTGGGAGTTTCCCTCCACCAAAACTGGCTTCCTGCTCATGTTTAAGACTCAGTGAATATCATTATCTCTGGGATGTCTGTCTGCACTTTCAATGCTTCTACACCATTCTATTCTTTTTTTTTTTTTAATTTTTATTTATTTATGATAGTCACACACACAGAGAGAGAGGCAGAGACATAGACAGAGGGAGAAGCAGGCTCCATGCACCAGGAGCCCGACGTGGGATTCGATCCCGGGTCTCCAGGATCGCGCCCTGGGCCAAAGGCAGGTGCTAAATCGCTGCGCCACCCAGGGATCCCTACACCATTCTATTCTGATTCACAGTCACCCCTAGGGTCATACTCATCATGCCGTATGGTGGTTTGCATGGCTATTTTGTCAGATGCTAGGCTGTAAGGCCTCAGTCATGTCTGGATTTTGAGTGTCTGGCTTGGTAAATATTGAATGAATAAATCGTTGGAGTCTAGGTGGCTCACACATTGCCACTTGCCTTTTGATCTTAGTTCATGTTCTGAAAACTAAGGTTTTCTTTAAGGATGTGTTCATTGTTTGGAGAGAGGGTTATTTTGTTTTTTTGTTACTTCTGCCTTAATAGTTTTATCGTTTGGGTTTTGTGATTTAGGTTTCCGTGCTGATCCCTCTTTTGGAGAATGGAGAGCTCTTGATTCCTGGCCGAGGTGACTGTCTGAAAGTGGCTCCTGGATTTCAGTTCTTTGCAACTAGGAGGTGTGTTCTTTTAACCTATCTATTCCCACTGGAGCCTTTTTCTCATAAGTCCCCACACTGGAGTACTGAATCCAGTGTCCTGGAGTAGTTTTCTGGGCCCACATTAAGCAGGATCAGTTGGAACTGATGACAGATCCACCCTTTTCATTCCTGTTTTATTTTAATTACCTAATTTTTAAAGATCTAGTTCCTATTTCAGGACTCTACTTTGATTGTTCATTTGTCTATCTTTACACCAATATCATAGTATCTTAATTACTGTAGTATTTTATTTTTTTTTAAGGATTTTATTTATTTATTCATGAGAAACACAGAGAGAGGGAGAGAGAGGCAGAGACACAGGCAGAGGGAGAAGCAGGCTACCTGCAAGGAGCCTGATGTGGGACTCAACCCCAGATCCCAGAATCATGCTCTGAGCTAAAAGCAGACACCCAACCACTGAGCCACCCAGGTGTCCTGATTACTGTGTTTTAGATTTAAGCTCTATACCCAACATGGGATTGAATTCACGACGCTGAGATTGAGTTGCATGTTGTACCAACTGAGCCTCCAGATGCCCCTTCATTCCTGTTTTATTTTCTTTATTTTTTAAAGAATTATTTATTTTAGAGAGAGAAAGTATTCCCACAGCCCCTACGTGAGGCTGGATCCTAGGACCCAGAGATTGTGACCTGAGCTGAAATCAAGGAGTCGGGCAAGTAATTGAGCCACCCAGGTGCCCCTTTCATTCTTGTTTTAAATAAAGATAATTAAATCAAAATGAGAGGGTTCCTCCCCCCACTTAAAGATATTCAGTTTTTTAAAAGTTTATCTTGTTTTCACGTTTTCAAAAACAATCACTGTTGAGACCATTGTTAGACAGCCCTGGGTTTGAGTCCTGACACTGATATTTTGTACCTGTATATACTTTTCTTGTCTGATAATGATGGGGCTAATAATACTTACTTTACAAGTTGGTGTAAGTTGTAAAGATTAAATGAAATAACTTGTATTAAAGATCTGTCCCGTATTAAGTGCCCACCTAATGGCTAGCCACAATGATGGTGATGATGATGACCTGTAGATTTCAAGTAGCTAAAAAAAATTGAATATAAACATAAGAAAGGAATAAAAGCTAAACAAACTTAGTATATATGTCCATGTCTATATTTTATAACAACATGAACACAGTGATTGATTTTCTACTGGTAGTATGTATCTGTACACTTTTCCATGTTAATATGCTCAAGAATGATCGTAATGTCACATAATAAGTAGTTATAGTAGTGTTTGCCTCGGTGAACATCAAGAGGTGGAGTGTGGAGTTAACCTAATAGTTGTCAAGGAACACTTAGCTAGGTCCTGCTTTTTTAAAGTAAACCCTGCCTTTATTCAGAGATAGTAAAGTTTTTCTCTGCTATGTTCATATCTCAGAAAGTCCTGGGACATTGTAGAAGGTGTCAGACAGATCTGAATTCAGTTCTTACCTCTGCCATTTGTAGCTGAGTGATCAGAGGACATTACTTTCTTCCTCTTTATGCATTAGAAGAAAAGTAAGGTGCCATCTCAGAAAGTTGTGAAACATGCATTACAGTAAATGGCCTAGATGCAAGCTTGTGGCTTGGCCAGAGTATGTGTTTAATGAATATTCCTTCTTGAAATTTTTAATGATTTTGGGTACTGTAGCTTTTGGTAATAAGCACTGAACTTATTTTTAATGCTGTGGGCTTTGGATTATGTTTTCTGTTTCCTACAGTTATGTCTTAAGGAAGAGAAACATGCTGTTAAGATAAAAAAACCTAGGGATCCCTGGGTGGCGCAGCGGTTTGGCACCTGCCTTTGGCCCAGGGCGCGATCCTGGAGACCCGGGATCGAACCCCACATCAGGCTCCCGGTGCATGGAGCCTGCTTCTCCCTCTGCCTATGTCTCTGCCTCTCTCTCTCTGTGTGTGACGATCATAAATAAAAAAAAAATAAAAAAAAAAGATAAACCTAATAGAATCATTTATAGTGATTAGAAAATAACTTGGTTAAAGCTATTAAATGACCTTAGGAAAAGAGTCGGGATCCCTGGGTGGCTCAGTGGTTTAGCGCGGCCTTCAGCCTAGGGCGTGATCTTGGAGTCCCGGGATCGAGTCCCACATCGGGCTCCCTGCATGGAGCCTGCTCTCCGTCTGCCTGTGTCTCTGTCTCTCTCTCTCTGTGTCTCTTGTGAATAAATAAATAAAATCTTTAAAAAAAAAAAAAAGGGAAAAGAGTCAGACTTGGGTCAACTGTCAGCCTCTCTTTCATTTGTCATCTGCCCTGTGAGCCCAACATACTGGTAATCTGGCACCAGAATGAGATAATGTCTAGCAAGGGTTAACCAGAGGCATAATTAAAGATTAAATTGGGAATTTTGTGTAATTCTTTTTTTAAATTTTGAAATACAGACTCTTGAGCTGTGGAGGAAATTTGTATCGACCTCTAAATAGTCATGCTACTCTGCTAGACAAATACTGGACAAAAATTCACATGGATAACATGGATAAGACAGAACTGAATGAGGTATGTGGTTATCAGTGGGAAAGTATTAGTGGTTTTCTTTTTTACTTTTTGTTATTAACAGTTCCAGATATATGTGTAAATAGAGGAAATAGTGTAATTGATCATCAAAATACTCATCAACCTAAGTTTAACAGTTAATGTACTAACATTTTACAGCATTTGCTTCATCTAATATTTTTTATTTGCCAATATATTTGAAAGCAAACCCCTTAACATTTCATTCCTGAATAATGCATACATTAATACTTCAATACTTTGCTTTAAAACTTTAAGGGCTTTTTTTTTTTTTTTTTTTTTTTTTTTAAGATTTATTTGAGGGACACCTAGGTGGCTCAGCGGTTAAGCATCTGCCTTCAGCTCAGGGCGTGATCCTGGAGTCCCAGGATCGAGTCCTACGTTGGGCTCCCTGCATGGAGCCTGGTTCTCCCTCTGCCTGTGTCTTTGCCCCTCTCTGTGTTTCTCGTAAATAAATAAATAAATAAATAAATCTATCTTAAAAAAAAAAAAGATTTATTTGAGAGAGCACATGTGTGAGTGTGAGGGCACAAGCAGGGGGAGGGGCAGAGGGAGAAGCTGACTCCCCACTGAGCAGGGAGCCCAAAGGATGCCTGGGATCAGTCCCAGGCCCTGAGATCATTACCTGAGCCTAAGGCAGATGCTTATCCAACTGAGCCATTCAGGTGCCCTGGGCCTTTCCATATATAACCACAATAACTTTATCGTCCCCAGTAAAATGAACAGTAATGTCTCAATACCATTTAATTTTCAGACTATATTCAAGTTTCCTCAATTGTTTTCAAAGCTCCTTTTTTAAAAAAATAATTTACTAAGTTGTTTTGTAACTAATGTCTCATATATTCAACAACTTAATATACATTTTGTTCTGGGTATTAATAAAAATTGAGATGAATTATTTTTTATTTAATTTTTATTTTATTTTTTAAAAAGATTTTATTTATTTATTCATGAGAATACAAAGAGAGGAGAGAGAGAGAGGCAGAGACACAGGCAGAGGGAGAAGCAGGCTCCATGCAGGGAGCCCGACATGGGATTCTATCCTGGGTCTCCAGGATCAAGCCCCGGGCTGTAGGCGGCGCTAAACCGCCGAGCCACCAGGGCTGCCCAAGATGAATTACTTTTTAGATGTTACTCATTGATTCATTTTGTGGTATTGCTCATTATCCTCAAACGTTTAAGAATTGTACCTCTCTACCCTGCTAATTCCCCCCACTTTCCTCTTACATTTACCCCCTCAGTTGGAAAGCTTCCCATTCTGCAACACTTCATCTGGGAGCATAGCAAATAATGCACTATTGGTGATTATACAGGCATGGGAAGGATGCTTTGCTCTTTCTTGGTGTAAGTTTTTAGATAAATAAGTGACACAAGACAACCTTACCAAATATCTTATTCACCATTTTAGGTGTTTATTAGCAGAGAGGTTTTCAGGGTATCTAGTTCACTGTATTACTGGAAAAAGTTTGATCGTGTAATCTCTCAGAAGCCTTGTTTTGCCATTGTGATTTTGTAACTCTGCAGCCTATTTTGGACTTGTGAGTTTATCTCATTCTAATTCCTAGTTGTCTATTTCTTTGTCTGTTTGTGTATCCCTGTTTTGCTGCCCTCCACAATAGTTCCTCCAATAACATTCATCTTTGTGTCCCCAGCATCCACTCCACCTGGCACATTATAAGCACTTGTGTTGCTCTGTCATCACTCAGCTCTTTGTTTTGCAATTGTAGACATTTCATTACTAAATTACTAAATGCCATGTTTAGTTTTCATTACTAAATTGCCATCCTATTCTTTAAATAAGAGGTCCGAAATTCACATTTAGGTGTGATTTGTTGGGCATTGAAAGGATGACAACATGCTACTTTTTTTTTTTTTTTTCGGTAAAAGCCAAAGCTCATTTTCCATTTCTGTTATGAACAGCTGAGTCATTCTGCTTATAGGACGCACAATAGGAGCATTCACCCCCTCATTTAAATAATGTATATCATATTAGTTGACCTTGAGAAGTTCTCTTATTTTTAAGCCTTTGAACCTAACTAATAAATTCTAATAACACTCTCCTGAATAAGTGACTATTGGCTAAAATGCTTGTGTGCATTGTTTAGGAAATAAAATAATATCCTAAGCTGATCTCATGGGGAGCACAAGGGACTGCATTTCTATTGCTGCCAGCTCCAGTCATCTTATGCCTAGAAAGATTGTCTTTGAATGGGGCGCTTGGATGGCTTAGTCGGTTAAGCATTCAACCCTTGATCTCAGCTCAGGTCTTGATCTCAGGATCATGAGGTCAAGCCCCATGTTGGGCTCCACACTGGGCATAGAGCCTATTTTTCAAAAAATGATGTCTTTGACTTGCTGAAATAACAGATTATACTTTAAAAAATGAGCTATTTGTATAGTGCTAACTCCTCATAGCTAATAAGTGCCAGGGAGTCATCCCTGGCAGTTTCTCAAATCTTGTCTCCTCTGTATACCTTGAATGTGCCCTCGTATCTTAGGAGATAGTGCCTTAGAAGACCTACCGTCTCTGCTGGCAGTGCCTATTCACAACCGTTAATGACATCTGCCAAGTGCAACATCTCCATGAAATCTTCCTGGGTCTCCAGGGAGGGCTGACCACATTGCAATTTTGATTTGCTTGTGTATCTGTTTTTTAGACCAGATAGCATTTCTTGAGGGTAGGCTACATTCATTTTGGTTTTGTTTTCGTATCCTTAGTGTTGCTGATGTAAGTGGGGACTTAAGAAATGCTTATTAAAGGAATGAACCTCCAAAATACGTATATTAAATTGATAATAGAGCCATATTATATCAGATTAGTTTATTAAGTGACATTGTTTTAGAATTTTTATATTTGTGGTAATAACAAAGAAAAGATTTTTTGGCTAAGGAAGAAAACAGCCGGTTTGTGTGTATTTATAGATCTTTTCTTTTTTTTTTAAATTTTTTTATTTTAAATTATTTGTTTATGATAGTCACACAGAGAGAGAAAGAGAGGCAGAGACACAGGCAGAGGGAGAAGCAGGCTCCATGCACCAGGAACCCAACGTGGGATTCGATCCCGGGTCTCTAGGATCGTGTCCTAGGCCAAAGGCAGGCGCCAAACCGCTGCGCCACCCAGGGATCCCTTATAGATCTTTTCTATTCAGAACTTTTTACCCAAATAGCTGAGCCCTCACTAAAGTGTAAAACTGATAAAATTCTTTTTTCTAAATAAAAATCGTTTTTTTCTCATTCTTACGATAAATATACATGCTTATATAATGGAATTACTACTCAGCAGTGAAAACGTTTAAACTAGTGATACATGCAGTAATGTCTAGATAAATCTCAAAAACATTAGCTGAGTAAGGGAAACCAGGTTACACAGTACATCCTGTATGACTCCTTTTAGATGACACTTTTTTAAAAAATATTTTATTTATTTATTTATGAGAGAGAGCCAGAGACACAGGCAGAGGGAGAAGCAGGCGGGCACCGTGGGTGGCTCAGCGGTTTAGCGCCGCCTTCAGCCCACATGGAGCCTGCTTCTCCCTCTGCCTGTGTCTCTGCTTCTCTCTCTGTCTCTCCTGAATAAATAAATAAAATCTTTATTAAAAAAAAAAAAGAGGGAGAAGCAGGCTCCACGCACGTAGCCTGATGTGGGATTCGATCCTGGGTCTCCAGGATCATGCCCTGGGCCGAAGGTGGTGCTAAACCGCTGAGCCATTGGGGCTGCCCCTAGATGACGACTTGAAAGCAGATCTATAGGGATCAGAATCTGATACCTGATTCCCACAGGCAGGGGTGTGGGAGAAGGGATTGATTACAAAAGGGGCATAAGGGAACTTTTTAAAAAATTTTTATTTATTCATGAGAGACACAGAGAGAGAGAGGCAGAAACATAAGCAAAGGGGAGAAGCAGGCTCTATATAGGAAGCCCAATGTAGGATTGATCTCAGTACTGTGGGATCATGCCCTGAGCCAAAGGCAGATGCTCAACCACTGACCCAAAAGTGTCCCAGGAACTTTTTGTTGAAGAGGTGATGGAAGGACACTTGGATGACTCATTTAAGTGTCTTAACTCCTGATTTCATTGTAGGTCATGATCTCGTGGTGGGATGGAGCCCTGTGTCTGGCTCTGCGCTCAGTGGGGATTTTGCTTGGGATTTTTCTTTCTCTTTGCCCTGCCCCTGCTCATACACGTGTGCTCTGTCTCTAAATAAGCAAATAAATAAATCTTAATAAAAAAGGGGGAGGTGTTGGAAATAGTCTATATTTTGTGGTGACCAAGGTCATGAATATATATGTCCAATTTTATAAATGTTTACTCCCTACCCAAAAATATATATTCTGCATTTTAAAGATCTATGTGTATATCCATTTTACTGATTTTGTAACTTTTTTGTTTTAATTTTTAATCTATCTGAAACATGTTTTCAGCAGTATCGTAAAGTCCTTCAGTAAAAAAACATGAATTAAAATCTGTGATATCTACTACTCGAGATGACATTGTTAAAAGGTTGTAGATCCTTATTTTTGTAAATATGTATACATTACATATACAGAATAAGTGGATATTTCATATACAAATTGGAATCACAATATATTTTTCAAGCTAATTTAAATGTATTGGATGACAATATTTCCTTTCTTTTAAGATTTTGTTTTTATTTTTTTATTTTTTATTTTTTATTTTTTTAAAAAGGACCTCCTTTTCATTTTTTTCAAGATTTATTTATTTATTCAGAGAGAGAGAGGAGAGGCAGAGACACAGGCAGAGGGAGAAGCAGGCTCCATACAGGAAGCCCGATGTGGGACTGGACCCCAGGTCTCTGGGACCACACCCCGGACCACAGGTGGCGCCAAACCACTGCGCCATTGGGGATGCCCAAGATTTTGTTTTTAAATAACTTTTACACCCAACCTGGGGCTGGACTCACAGCCTAAGATCAAGAGTCTTACACTCCATTGATGAGCCAGCCAGGCACCCCAGACAATATTTCTAATATATACATATTTCCCTTTTTTCTCAAATAGATCTGTTTGAATAAATCCATATCATAAAAGCTTAAAACCAATAGTATGAGTACCAAGTATTATTCTGGAAAAAATTCTCAATAATTGAAGTAAATAGGTACATTTATTCTTGCTTTTTAATTAATTAAGTACATCTTTTGCTTTTTAATTTCTGTTTGCTTTTTGTTGTTTTTTTTTTAAAGATCAGTTGCTTTTTATCAGTACTTTATATTAGCTTCTTTTACTGTGGTTTGCTTTTATATGCTTATTATTATTTTTTTTCCTATTAATTGCTTCTGGTTGCTTTTGCTGAAAAATGACCTAACAAATCTTTCTTTCTTTCTTTTTTCTTTTTTTTTTAAGATTTTATTTATTTATCCATGAGAAACACAGGAGAGAGAGAGAGGCAGAGACACAGCAGAGGGAGAAGCAGGCTCCATGCAGGAAGCCCGAGGCGGGACTCGATCCCGGGTCTCCAGGATCATGCCCTGGGCTGAAGGCAGCGCTAAACTACTGAGCCACCGGGCTTCCCTGACCTAACAAATCTTAGTAGAATTGTGTTTGTTTATTTTTAAAGATAGATATATTTATTTATTTTAGCACATACATGTGCCAGCCTTTGGGAGTGGGAATCGGGGGAGGGGTAGAGGGAGAGAGAGAATCTCTTTTTTTTTCCCCAAAGAGTTAATTTCTTTCTTTTCTTTTCTTTTCTTTTCTTTTCTTTTCTTTTCTTTTCTTTTCTTTTCTTTTCTTTTCTTTCTTTCTTTCTTTCTCTCTCTCTTCTTTCTTTTCTTTCTTTCTTTCTTTCTTTCTTTCTTTCTTTCTTTCTTTCTTTCTTTTTTAAGATTTTATTTATTTATTCATGACAGACACAGAGAGAGAACGAGAGAGAGAGAGAGAGGAGAGAGAGGCAGAGACACAGGCAGAGGGAGAAGCAGGTTCCATGCGGGGAGCCTGACGTGGGACTTGATCCGGGGTCTCCAGGATCAGGCCCTGGGCTGAAGGTGGTGCTAAACCACTGAGCCACCCTGGCTGCCCGAGAGAGAATCTCAAGCAGACTCCCTGCTGAGTACAGCTCCTGACTTGGGACTGGATCTCACAACCTGAGCTCATGACATGAGCCAAAACCAAGAGTTGGACGCTTAACCAACTGAGCCACAGGTGCCCCTAGAATTATGTTAAAATTAAAGTAGTACTTACAGGATTCTTCAGTGCATAAATTCCTAGGGCTTGGATGTGTTTGTTGCTTGAAGACTCTTTTCCCATCTGGCTTCTGTACCCTAAGTTGTGTAAATGATGAGATTGCCAGATAACTGCGTTCTGGCCAGGAAAAAAGTTGTGGTTTTTGAGGGTCAAGGGATATTGGTACAGGCAGAAGTTCTTACATGGTAGCTCCCCATTATCCTTGGTTTTGCTTTTTGCACTTTCAGCTACCCACAGTCAACCTCAGTCCAGAAACAGATGGTTCTCCTAATGTATTGTCAGAAGGTCAGTAGTAGCCTGACACTACATCACAGGGCCTGTGTCATTCCCTTCATATCATTTTCTAGGTATTTTATCATCTCATGTTAGCATAATACATGATATTTTGAGAGAGAGACCACATTCATACAATTTTTATTACAGCATATTATAATTGTTCTATTTTATTATTAGTTATTGTTGTTAATCTCTTACTATGTCTAATTTGTACATTAAACTTTATCATAGGTATGTCTGTGGGGAAAAACATAGTATGTTTAGGGTTTTGTACTATCTGTAGTTTTAAGCATCCACTGGGTTTCTTGGGGGAGTACTTGGTACAAATTTCAAAGAGAAATTCATTTTTTGCTTGACTAATACTAGCAGGAGTTTACATGTGCATTTATTTATTTATTTATTTATTTATTTATTTATTCATTCATTCATTCATTCATTCATTCATTTATTTATTTATTTATTTTAAAAGTTATATATTTAGAGAGTGAGAGAGAACGAGCAAGAGTGAGCTCAGGGAGAGGCCGAGGGAGAGGGAGAAAGAGTCCTCAGGCAGACTGGCTCCTGAGCGTGGACCCTGATGGAAGGCTTGCTCCCAGGACCCTGAGGTCATGACCTGAGCTGAAACCAAGAGTCAGCTGCTTAACTGACTGAGCCACCCAGGCTCCCCTTATATGTGCTTTTTAAAAATTATTGTGTCTGCTGCTAAATTTTCTTTGCTTTTTTCTTCCCTCTGTCAGGTTCTTCAGAATAGATATCCCAGCCTCTTGGCAGTAACTGATCACCTGCTTGACATTTACATCCAACTTACTGGAGAGAAACATCACTCTCGCAGTGATAGTTCTGTTACATGTGAACAGGTACCTGAAGAATTTGCAGAAGCCAGAAGAGAAAACAAAAGACTAAGCCTTGAAGGAAGAGAATTGTCTCTAAGGTACTAGATTAAGCACTTTTGAGTTGATATTTTATTTATTTATTTTTTTAAGTAGGCTCCATACCTATCACAGGGCTCGAACTCATGATCCCAAGGTCAAGAGTTGTGTGCTCCCCAAATTGAGCCATCCAGGTGCTCCTTGAGGTAATATTTTAAAAATTATTTCCCTTAAAAGTTCTTAGCAGCTATCACTAAATGGTTATGAGCGGTCAGGTTTTGAAATTAGACCTGTGGGCTGCTTCATTATGTTGGATCCTGTTTCAGATCTTATAGATAATGATTAGGAAGGCTTATAAGGGAATGTTATTTTAGCTTTAAAAAATAACTTTGAGGGCACCTGACTGGCTTAGTTGGTAGAACATGGTCCTCTTAATTTCAGAGTCATGAATTCAAGCCCCATGTTGGATGTGGAGGCTGCTTAAAAAAAAAAGAAAAGAAAAAAAATAACTTTAAAAGCTAAGGTTGAAATTCCTTACTGACATAATTCTTTCACTGGCTTTTTCTTTTGTGACATTTGGGGTCTTAAATAAGACCCTTGATTTTGCTATATACAGTGAGTTCTATACCTTTGCTTTCTATTCTCGATGATTGGCTTTCCCTTTAAGTGAGCCTTAGGAATGGGGCAACTCCCCTGATTTTTGCTCTGAGAGTTAGTTGCTGTCCCACTCTCCCCAACCTTATCTGGCATGGATTGGGATAATATATGTGACAGATCACTTCCTAATAGGTGGGATCCCTCACTTATTCTATCCCCTGCACTATTTATCTTTACAATGCCAGAGAAACAGAGAGACTTCATTGTCATGTGTTCCCCAGACTTAGGTGGATTGAACTCTGATGGCTTTGATGTCTTTGACCTATGGTCTTTTATTTCCTTGTTTCTGTTTTTATTTTTTAAAGGGATCTACTGAATTGGTGTAATAGGATTGTCCATTGTTTTGACAGTCTGTCTTCATCAGCATCCTTAAATATTTTTCAAGAGGTAAGGTAGAGAATTCATGTTTGTTTTCTTTTTATCCTGTGAGGCTGTTGATTTCCATTGTCATTTTCTGTCTCTTGGTTGCTATCAGAATTTTTCTTTTGTGTTTATTATCCCTAGCTAGTTAAAACTCAACTAATGTTGCCTTAAAACTAACTGGGCATATTAATATGGGCATAATATTGTTTTTAGTTTTAAAGCAGGTTACTATAAATTATAAATAAGGATAGTTTAGATACAGTAAAGCAGACACTGAAATATTACAGATAAAATGAAAAGAAAATCTCCTAGGTGACAGTAATGTTGTGAAATACAAAGTGTTTCTCAAATGTGTAGTATTAGGGGTGACTGGCTGGCTCAGTCTGTGGAGCATATGATTCTTGATCTTGAGGTCATGAGTTTGAGCCCCATTTTGGGTATGGAGCCTACTGAAAAACATGCTCAGTATTTATTCCTACATAAAATTTCATAATCTATTTGATAAGAGTTCTATTTGTCTGATCTTTCCACTTCTTGGTAGGGCCTTTTACTTTAGTCTAGAGAAATTTACGTAGGGGTTACAAAGTATAGCCTTGTATGCTGGGCTTGGTCAAAAAATGTGTTGTGCGGGAGGGAAACCCCCTTGAATTACAACTCTGTCATATTCAATAAGAACAGGGAGATATTTATTCCTGGTTGCTTAAGAATAAAAGTGATACTGTCTGAAGATCTGTGGGCTCTTAAAACACTACTTTTTTTTTTTTTAAAGATTATTTATTTATGATAGAGAGTGAGAGAGAGAGAGAGGCAGAGACACAGGAGGAGGGAGAAGCAGGCTCCATGCTGGGAGCCTGAGATGGGACTCGATCCCGGGACTCCAGGATCACGCCCTGGGCCAAAGGCAGGCGCCAAACCGCTGAGCCACCCAAGGATCCCCAAAACACTAATTTTGATTATAAAGTATTCTTGTTTGTTTCTTTTTAAAAAAGATTTAATTTATTTGTTCTTGAGATACACAGAGAGGGAGGCAGAGACATTGGCAGGAGGAGCTGACTCCCTGTGGGGAGCCTGATGCAGGGCTCTATCCCAGGACCCCGGGATTATGACTCAAGCCAAAAGCAGATGCTCAACCTCTGACTCACCCAGGTATCCCAAAGTGTTCTGGTTTCTAAGGGTGCCTGAGTGGCTCAGTTGGTTAAGTATCTGACTCTTGATTGCGGCTCAGATCATGATTTCAAAGGTTGTGAGATTGAGCCCCACATCAGGTGTTTTCTGTCTCTCAATAAATTAAGTAACTAACTCTGGTTTCTGTCATTTGGGATTGAGGAGAGTAGTGACCCAATTTGGTTTGCATTGCATTCTTGTTGTGTTGGCAAAGTTAGTATCAGTAGAAAGAAACCACATTTGGAATTCACACTTATGGTGAGCTGAACCCTGAAATGCTGTGTGCCAGTCCTTGAATCTTGTTCTTCTTTCCCGTGAACTCACTTTTTCATTTCCCTAAATTTATCATCTTTCTAGAGATGACCTTGTTTTGCACTTTTAAAATAAAACTGTGGCATATCTCTGTCTATAGATTTGCTGATTTGGGATATTTCATATAAGTGGAATCATAGAATATGTGACCTTTGTATCTAACTTCTTTGACTCTGCATATTCTCTCAGTTAATCCATGTTGTAGCCTGAATTATTTTTTATGGCTGAATAACATTTCATTGTATTCATAATAACAGATTTTGTTTGTATTTTGTTTATCCATTTATTCATTGGTGGATATTTGGGTTGTTTTCACCTTTTGGCTATGACAAATACTGTTCTGAACTTTTGTATACAGGTATTTTATTAATGTAGAAACAATATATATACATTGTTGAAAATTGGGAAATATAGGAAAGCAAAGTGGTAAAATAAAAATAGCCGTCAACCCAGGATCGGGTCCCGCGTCGGGCTCCTGGCATGGAGCCTGCTTCTCCCTCCTCCTGTGTCTTTGTCTCTCTCTGTGTCGATCATAAATAATAAATAAATCTTAAAAAAAAAATAGCTGTCATCCAGACATTCCCTAACACTTTTAATACCTTGGTGTATCTCCTTCTAGATCTCTCTCTACTCTTCCTTCCTTCCTTCCTTCCTTCCTTTTTCCCTCCCTTCCTTCCAAAGATTTTATTTTTAAGTAATCCCTACACCCAACCTGGGGCTTGAACTCAGGACCCCAAGATCAAGAATCAAATGCTCAAGGCCTCCATAAGATTACCCCCACTTTAGACTCCAGCTGCAAGTCTTGGGGGCCACCTGTATTTGTGACCTACCAACTACAAATTCAGAGGTTCCCATGATCATCTCAGGTTCAATAGTCAACCCACAGAACTCCGTGGAAAGCACTATACTTATAAAAAGTACGGGTAATGGTTTTATTATAAAAGATATAACTTAAAGACAGTCAAATGGAAGAGATAAAGGGCAAAGTCTCAAGGGTCCTGAGCATAGTTAGTTAGGGTGTACTAGCTTCCTGGCATATCCATATGTCCACCAACAGCTAGGCTCTCCAAGCTTTGGATGTCCAGTATTTTATTAGGTCTTAAGTCATTGGCCATATGATCGAGCATAATTTCTAGCCCCTCCTCCCTCCCTTAGTGGTGGAGCTGAAAATTTCAACCCTCCAAGTCAGTGCTTGGTCTTTCTGACCTGGCCAGTCCCTCCTTAAACTACCTAAAGGCCCATTAAGAGTCATCTTGCTTAGCTTTTAAAATTTTTTTTAAACTTTTTTTTTTTTTTAAGATTTTATTCATTTATTCATGAGAGAGACAGAGGCAGAGACAGGCAGAAGGAGAAGCAGGCTCCTCGCTGGGAGCTCAATCCCCAGACAGGGATCACATCCTGAGCCAAACGCATACGCTCAACCCCTGAGCCACCCAGGTGTCCCACACCTTGCTTAGCTTAATAAACTTAAGTATGGTATGGTCCAAAGGGGCCTTAGTGAATAACAAAAGACACTTCTTATTTTTGGTAATTCCAAGGGTTTTTAAAACTCTGTGCCAGGTATTAGGAACAAGGACTGTATAAATTCCCTCTCTTTTTATTTTTTTTATTTTTTATTTTTTTCCCTCTCTTTTTAAATGTTTATGAAGTTTATTGATGTTTTACACTTGGTGGTGACAGAACCAAATGTATTCTTTGTTTGCTATACTCATAGTATCCTTTCTGTTGTTATTTTCTCTCTTGTCTTTCCTGTAAGTAGAAGTTTATTAAAATGCTTAATGTATTCCAATTCAAACTTTTTGGGTAGAATTCATTTTTAGTGGTAATATATACAGAAGACCTACATCTGGAGCCACCCAAGTGGCTCAGTTGGTTAAACATCTGACTCTTGACCTTAGCTCAGTTCTTGATCTCAGGGTTGTGAGTTTAAGCCCCACATTTTTTTACTTACCAAAAAAAAAAAAAAAAAAAAAAGGCAGAAGACACATATCTGGTTGGCCTATCAGTAGTTGTCTGAGATAGAGTACTGCATTAGGGTGTGCATCAAGAATTTTCCTTTACAGCTAGCAAGTAATCTTTTGGTGTTACTTTCGTGGCTTAAGAGTCAGTTCCCTCATGAATCATATAATGATTAACTCTATTCTATTTTTGCCTGAATTTCAATTTGTAAAATGAAGCTTTTTTAAAAAATTAGAAGGCAGGAGGGGAGGTATGAGCAGGGGAAGGGGTAGAGGGAGAGGAAGAAAATCCTCAACAGATTACCTGCTGAGCACAGAGCACAACATGGGATCTGATCCCAGGACCCTGAGATCATGACCTGTGCCAAAACCAAGAATCAGATGCTTAACCAACTGAGCCAGCCAGGTACCCTGTAAAATGAAGCTTTTTCTGTGTCGGTTTTTTTTTTTTTCCCCTAATTCAACAGTATTTTGATAGTAAAGCCTTCACATTTGTTTATCCTGTCTGTATTATTGTAAGGCCCTCGAGTCTAGGGCTGGTACCTTATTTCTACTCTCAGTCTAGCAGATATGTTTCTCCTGGGTTTTATGTTCTTCCTTTTTGTGGCCAGGGTAGTGGTGCTCTGTGATTAATGTAGTATTTAAAAAAAAATCAATTTGCATTGACCTTCGTTATTTTAATAGGCTCTGGACTGTTTCACAGCAATGCTTTCTAAGCATACAAGCAAACTGAAAATGGCAGAAATAATTGGAAGCAAATTGAACATTTCCAAGAAAAAGGTATGCAGTGCTATTTTTACTTTTCTGTTGGAAGGAAACTGGGATATTTACTTGCTAGTGTCTGGTCCTTATCTAATAGTTCCTTTGTAATAACTACTTCCTCTGTCAAAGTTGATAGTTTCATTGTTGCCTTTCATGGATATAAAGCTCTCAGTGTCTCTTAGATAAGAAGTTCTCCATGTGCTCTACATTCTTAAAGTGACTACCTTGTACCTTATATCACCATGTATGCATTATTTTCTCCAGTGTTTTAATGGACGTGTTATTTCATAGATTGTGGACTCAGGACTGGAGCTGTTTTAGTAACACCTTTGTCTGTGATTTTAGGCACAATTAGATTTTTTCCAACTTTTCATTAATGTCAGACATCAGAAAAATTGAGAATAGTAGTACCAATGGATACCAAGAATAGTACAAAGACTAGTACTTAGGTTCATTGCTGACATTTTTAATATTTTGCCATTCTTGTTTTATTTCAAAATATGTATTTTTGGAGGAGAGAGCCCTTCAGAGTGGTAATGGTAGCTAGAGATATGTCTGAGGCCCATCTTGTGGCAGATATCTGCCATTTCCAAATAGATGACTCAAAAAAACCTTATGTTCAAGGGGCTCCTTACGATTCTGAAACTGTTGAGATGGTTTTAGCTGCAGGTGACAAAACACCTTGTAAATGGGCCTTAAATAATTAATAATTATAGTAGGCAAAAAAGAAATGAAACTACCACAATTGGCTTAGACTGATCAGTATTTATCCCTTTTGGTTGAAGAGAGATTCACTTTCCCTGAACACTTCACTGCTCCTTTCATTCCTGCCCCAAATCTAAACAAAATGGGTTCTTAGGATTAGTGACACTGACAAGAGAGGGATCGCTTATGGGTAGATACCCTGGAAGCATCTGTCACAGCTTCTCTTTGTGTTCTGGCTATAGTCAAATGTACCATGGTTCATTCAAATCATTGTTTCCTGCAATATTTTAGAATCTAATATTTTAGAATATTTAGTAATATTTTAGAAAAGCATAGGTGAAGAACAATCACTGTTTTTTTTCATAAACTTTAGTTAGGAGTAGAACTTTCTGTTCATTTGCTATTGGAATATGTATGTTCACTTTAGATATAGGCAGATATGGGCTTATTTGAATGAATAAAAAGTACCATTATAAGAAAGCATTTCATAATGTTTTAAAATACATGAACAGAAATTCAGTCAATTTTATTTTATTTATTTACTTATTTTTAAAAGATTTTATTTATTTATTCATGAGAGACAGAGACAGAGTCACAGGCAGAGGGAGAAGCAGGCTCCATGCAGGGAGCCTGACTTGGACTTGATCCTGGATCTCCAGTATCATGCCCTGTGCTGAAGGCGGCGCTAAACCGCTGAGCTACCCGGGCTCCCCAAATTCAGTCAGTTCTAGAAAAGACATAATTGAAGCTAACTCGCCTATCTTGGAAGTAGAAAATCCTTAGTAGTAAAGGGCTAATTAGATGGGCATAATAAGCCACATGGCCGAGGAAATGTTTGAAGAATATACAGAATTTCTTTTTTTTTAAAGACTATACAGAATTTTACTCTGTCCCCTTCCATAGGCCGAATTCTTCTGTCAGCTTTATAAACCCGAAATTGTGATCAATGAGCTAGATGTGCAAGTGGGTCGAGTACGGCTTCTACGGAAACAAAGTGAGGCTGTCCACATACAGAGGTAAATAGTCTCTCAACTAATCTGAGACTGTGGGGCGTTAGGAACATGATAGAAGGACTGACTAGTCCAGCCCCTTGTGTCTGAGCAAAATGTGTTGTGTGAGTGATGACTTCTCCACTGTGCTGGATGGTAAGAAGCAGTGCTTTCCTAAAGTATATTTTATAAAATTAGACATTAATAGGTAAAGGAGGTGATGAGGGTCATTAGGGACTTGGAACTAGAAAAAATGCATTTTTTGTTTTATTCACTATCATGTATTTACAAAGTAAGCCTCACTTGGAAGTTAGACGAGGTCCTAACGTTAGTCTGTTAATTCCTTGAAGGCTGGAATTGTATTAGATTCTGAGATCTGGTTACCATTTATTAAATACTTTGTATATGCCTAATATTGTGCTAAGTGCTTTGCATATGTTTTCTTATGTAGCAGTTATAATAACTTTATGAATTAACTTATTAATGTCTTACAGCTGCCATAACAAATTACTTGGTAGCCAAAACAACAGACATTTATTTTCTCACAGCTCTGGAGACTAGAAATCTGAAATCATAATAATGTTGGCAGGGCCACACTTCCACCGAAGGCTTTTGCCTCCTTCTGGCTTCTGATGGCTCCCAGCAATCTTTGGTGTTCCTTGTTTCTGTAGCTACACTCTTCCATCTCTCTCTCTCTCTCCATTGTCATATCATCTTTCTTGTGTTTTTGTTTTTGTGTGTGTTTTTGTTTCTAAGTCTCTCTCTGTCTTCCTAAGGATAACAGTCATTGGATTTTAAGGCTTACCCTTAAACCCAGTATGATAGGATTTTAACTTTGTTATATCTGCAAAGACCCCTTTTCCAAGTAAGGTCACATTTACAGGTTCTGGATGGACATGAATTTTGGGGAAAAACTATTCAACCCAACACAAATAGTAACTCTGATCCAGAGTTTACAGGTGAGGAAATGAAGGCTAAGAGAGCCTAAGTAATTGGCTTAGGATGACATAGCTAGGACAGATAACGTCCTACCTTATTGATGTTTTGAATCTTGGAAGTCTAGTAAAGTATTGGGTGTAATGTAGAATTGATGAATTCTGCAACTCATAGACTATAAGGATACCTGTTTTATAGTATGAAAACAGATGCTGTGGGTTGTTTTCTCATTTTTGCGGAGTCTGGAAAATCTGGTTCCTCAAAATAACACTTAAGAGAAACTTGTAGCCTGCTTCTCTGACTACTTATTTGTTTTCCCATTCCCAGGGAGAAGTTCACTTTTGCTCCTACAAGGCCGTCCTCTGTTCTTATTGAACAGCTTGCAGTGTGTGTTAGTAAAGGGGAGCCTGTGTTGCTGGTGGGAGAGACAGGGACTGGCAAGACCTCTACTGTCCAGTACTTGGCTCACATTACAGGTAACTTGAGGGGAAGCACTCTGCCCCCAGACAATAAACGTTTGACTTTGCCTTTTTTTGTTATCTACCCCCCCTTTTTAAAATACTTTATTTTTATTTATTTGTTCATGAGACACACACACATAGAGGCAGAGAGACACAGGCAGAGGGAGAAACAGGCTCCATGCAGGGAGCCCGACATGGGACTTGATCCTGGGTCTCCAGGATCATACCCTGGGCTGAAGGCGGCGCCAAACCGCTGAGCCACCTGGGCTGCCCTGTTATGTCCCCTTAAATAAAAAGTCCACAAAATATTGGGAGTTTAAAAAGTGCCACCACTCCACTTTGGAAATAACCACCGAAGATTTTTTCCTCGGAAATAATGTAATTTTTTCCTCCTGGAAATAACTGCTGTTAATGGCTTGGTATTAACTTTTTTTGGTTCTAATCTATGGCCTGCAAATATATAAACATTTAAGTCTGGTTTTATGTTGAAAAAAATGGGATCATGCTCTTTGTATTGCATTTAGTTCCTAAATAAATTGGGCATCTTTAAAAATAGAACTGCTTCATTTCTGTTCCAGTGGCTAATTAATAATATTCTATACTGGCTGTTTATTTAATTCTAACTTATAGATGACATGGACTTACTGAAGGATTTTTTTCGTTGTTTTCAGTTATCTGATGCCACAGCAATAATACACAATGAATCTTCTTACACATATCTTTCTGGGTTAGGTGAAAATTATTGAATGGTTGGGAAATTCCTGAAAGTAAAATAAGAGGATCAGAAGAAATACGCACTTAAAGATTTGCCTTATGCTCATGTCCACACATCCTTAAAGATCACACTGGATATAATTAGTCTTGACATTTTCAGAGTGACCCTTTCGCCCTTTCTTTTTAAAAGGCCACCGTTTGAGGGTTGTCAATATGAATCAACAAAGTGACACTGCAGACTTGCTTGGGGGGTGAGTATGATTTAAAATTCTTTTCTTGTTACTTTATGTTCTGCTTGAGGGAACAAATAATTTTTCCATTTAAAGTTCAAAAGTAGCCTTAGAAAAAGGTTCAAAGATGTGCACCCCTACCCCACCCAAGCAGGTTATTTATTGGATTGTATTGCAGAGCTCTTGGATTTGTAGATGTTTCTTTTTATTTTAAAGAACACTTGAGGTTCTTGCTTTCAAAGATCATGCTGGAATGGAGAGAGAGAAAAAAAAAAACACGTATATAACCAACTAATATTTGTGTGTCCAGTCATTTATCAGCCTACATTCTGGAGTCGCAATGCCTTGGAGCTAGACTCTCTCTTGCAGTTCAGCTATCTTTGAAACATTGAGTAACTCTATTTGGTTAAATGCTGCTCCTAGGACCCCACAAAGGTCATTAAAATGCCCTTCTTCCATGTTGGTATTTTTGAATATGTTACAGTTACAATTTTAGTTTGTGCTGAAAGCTGTAAAGCTGATGGATGCTATTGGCATTCTTTATGTTGAGCAATATTAGGGTGTCTTATTAACTCAGAACAGTTACTTAAAAAAATCGTTAAAGGCATGAAGTAGAATTTATTGTCCTTTTTGCTCTTTATGGTGTCTGCCAGAAAGCTTTTCATTTATCTCTTTTTTTTTTTTTTTTTTTTGAGGACCACATTACAGCACTTTTTGTTTATACTCTTTGTCTTATATCCTTCCTCGCTGTGAGTAGAGTGCCACTTTGGAATCCTGCTTCCTTTGGTACTTTTTCTTTTCTTACCTATTACTTATATTGTGTTCTACACATGTTAGTAATTTTGTACTTAATGCTTTAAATATTTATTTTAAGTATATATGTTATATATATGTTTTAAATATATATTATCTTAAGATCCATTAGCTGAGGCTTATCTTTCTTACTCTAATTCTACTTTTATTTCCCCGGTGATCTTTCTACCTTGTGTTTATTTTACTTCTATCAATTAATTGACACTTAATCTCCCCTTTCCCTCATTGAGGTACTTGGCCATGTGTTTTCACTAACATAGAATTTGTTACTTAACTAGATATGTCTATACTACCATGTATTTCTCTCTATTCTGTATCTATATATGTCTGCAGGAATATTCTCTTGTTATGTATTCCTAACATAAATGGCTAGGCTCGTACTAAATGAACATGGACTGGGTCTGTCTCTTGTAAGAATTTATAGTGTTATGTCAACCATTTTAAATCGTTTTAAACATAGTGAGTACAAAGATGTTTATTTGTGTCCTGATGCAATTGATAATATTAAAAGGTTAGAATCAGAATAAGGTAACTGGAATTTTGTTTTAGTGCCAACTTGCTAAAAAGAGTATATATTCATTTTTCCTTGTCAGTAGGTTAGCATCAGCTTTCAGAAAACTTACATATGCTTCAATTTTTATATGGTTGGAAATATGCATTGCTTCCTATTCTTTTGTATTACTGGAAAGTAGTATAAATCAGATCTTTTAGTATATAACATATTGTAGATGCATGGATGATTCCCTTGCTTATGAATTTTTGTATATAAGAGAGACAAAATTACTTTTAAAAGACAAGGGAGTGGAAAACAATATTCAAGAGTTGGCAGGGAGATGGGATCTAGAAAGGGTAATAACTTTATTTTGGGGATGTGTTGTTAACTTTCATCTGTTTTATTAGGTTTTATAACTTATGTTAAACATAGTTTGCATGTGTCAAATACTATTGTAAAAAAATAACGAAAGAGGGACGCGTGGGTGGCTTAGCGGTTGAGTGTCTACTTTCAGCTCAGGGCGTGATCCCAGAGTTCCGAGATCAAGTTCCACACCGGGCTCCCTGCGAGGAGCCTCGTTCTCCCTCTGCTATGTCTCTGCCTTCTCTCTGTGTATCATGAATAAATAAATAAGATCTTTTAAAAAAATGAAAGAAATTTATAAACCTAATTAGTTTGGTTTGTGAATCTGGATCCTTTAGATTGGTTTTAAGAAGATTATTATTGAGGATTAAAAACACTTGGTAAAAGTTAAGCTTCAGAGACCATCAGAGTTTTATGTTATGCAGATTGCCTACTGATCTTTGTTGGTATATGTACCTCCTTGTTTTTTTTATTAGTATTAGTTTGGTATACCTTTTTCCTTCATTTAATTTTAGGTTTGTGAGGTTTTTTTTTCCCCTTTAAGTAGACTCCACACCAAACGTGGGACCTGAGCTCATGACCATGAGATCAAGAGTTGCATGCTTTACTGATTGAGCCAGCCAGGATCCCCTGCATTTAATTTTAGCTCTTTTTTTTTTTTTAATTTTTAAGATTTTATTTTGAAGTAATCTCTGCACCCAACATGGGGGCTCGGACATATTACCCTGAGATTAGGAGTCACATGCTCCACTGACTGAGCCAGCCAGGTGCTCCTGTTATTCTGGTAGGCAGAACATACACCTTTAGATTACCTGTGAGTAGAGAACCCAAGTTCAAACAGAGTTGAGGGTGATGAGACTCCATAAAGAAGAGTAAAGGAGACAGAGGACTTATATGAACCAGATAAAATCATTCCAGAAGGAGGAAGTCTAGGACTAAATGGCAAAACCCAGAGCACAGGTTCACAGTACTGACTATTGAGAAGGAGATTATCTCGGGAAAGGCAACCTCTGAGGGAGAAACAGCTGTATAGAGAAGGAGAGGTCCCTTTGGAGAAGTTGTCAATGAAGGAAAGAAAAAATCGGAGGAAAAGTAAAGATCCCGTAGAAATGGAAGGGCGACCAACTTGCATCCTATCCTCTTTCTTGCCACTCATAGAAACATCTGCTCAGAAGAGAGCAGGGCAGAAGTGCATATGCTTATAAACTTGGAATCCTGACTCTAAAATGAAGAAAAGTGTTTCTTACTCCCACCGCCTTTAAAATTTTTTTTTATTTATTTGACAAAGAGAGAAAAAGTACAAGCAAGGGGAGTGGCAGGCAGAGGGAGAGGGAGAAGCAGGCTCTCTGCTGAGCAGCGAGCCCCACATGGGGCTTGATTCCAGGACCCAGGATCGTGACCCGAGCCAAAGCAGATGCTTAACCGACTGAGCACCCATGTGCCCCTTGAAGAAGAGTGTTTATCATTTCTCAGCATGTACTGTTTTGTGTTCTTTCACATATTACAGTTTTAGAAAGTCATTTTCTTTTAGCCATTTTCAAATGAATTCTTACATGCATTCTCAGCGTTATGTTCTCTCAAGTGTCAGGTTGGTTCTCACTGAATATTTGTGTTGCAATTCAGTTTTTTTTTCTTTTCTGAAGTGTATATTTTTAAGATTTTATTTATTCATGAGAGAGAGAGAGAGAGGCAGAGACATAGGCAGAGGGAGATGCAGGAGAGAGAGAGAGAGAGAGAGAGGCAGAGACATAGACAGAGGGAGATGCAGGCTCCCCACAAGGAGCCTGATGTAGGACTCGATCCCGGACCCCAGGATCATGCCCTGAGCTGAAGGCGGACACTCAACCACTGAGCCACCCAGGTATCCCTGAAGTGTATGTATGTATGTATGTATGTATGTATGTATCTATCTATCTATCTATCTATCTATCTATCTATCTATACACACACACACACACACACACACACACATTCAGTTTTTACATCACTTGTAAAATTGACTTATATTGACTTAACTCTTTCAGTCACTAGGCTCCACTTTATTTTTTTTTATTTTTTTTTTTTTTAGGCTCCACTTTAAATGAACAAATGTTTCTTTGAGTCTAATTTGTAGTTATTAAGCTACTATACTTTCATGAATTCAATAAACTTGGGCCAGTTAATAATGGTAATAATTATAATAGCTGATTCTTATATATATACTCATGTTCCAGGCACTATTTTTTTTTTAAAGATTTATTTATTTATTCAGAGAGAGAGAGAGAGAAGAGAGAGGCAGAGACACAGGCAGAGGGAGAAGCAGGCTCCATGCAGGAAGCCTGATGCGGGACTCGATCCTGGGTCCCCAGGATCACACCCCGGGCTGCAGGCGGCGCTAAACTGCTGCGCCACCGGGGCTGCCCAAGGCACTATTTTTTTTAATCTCATAGTTTATTTTATTTTATTCTTTAAGATTTTGTTTATTTATTCATAGACACACACACACACACACACACACACACACACACACACAGAGGCAGGGACACAGGCAGAGGGAGAAGCAGGCTCCATGCAGGAAGCCCGACGTGGGACTCGATCCTGGGTCTCCAGGATCACACCTCAGGCTGCAGGCGGCGCTAAACTGCTGCGCCACCGGGGCTGCCCCAGGCACTATTTAGAGTCCTTTATTTTTTATTTTTAAAAGATTTATTTATTTTAGAGAGAGAACAAGGTGGGGGAGAGGGGTTGGGAACAGAGGCAGAAAGCAAAACCTCAAGCTGACTCCCTGCCAAGCATGGAGCTTGATCTCGGGACCCTGAGATCATGACCTGAGCCAAAACCAAGAGTTGGACACCTAATTGTGCCACCCAGGCACCCTGGAGTCCTTTGTGCTAACGTTTTTAGCAACCATGAGGCACAGACTATTACCCCATTTTATACTCAAGAGACCTGAGGCACATGGGATTAAGTACCTTGTTCAAGGTAATGGCTGGTTCATGTTTGAACCTAGGCAGTCTGTACTGAGTGTATGTACTTTTAATCATTACTCTGCTACCTCAGTTTGCTTTGGGTTCCATGTGTACTATCATCCTAAAGACTAGCAATTTTATTTAAATAAAATGTGGTGTTTTTTTTTTTTAATTCCTTACTTCTTCTACTGTTCATCATCATTTGCTTGCTCCAGTGTGTAGCTCTCTCATCTTTCCTTGTACTCCTAATTTCCCTGTGGTCTCTCTTCCATTTAGTAGTTAATCGTCTTTCAAAGGTGTAATCAGAAGTTGGACAGCAAGCACATCATTCTCTGTCTCAAATCCTTGCATTGACTTCTCAGGCAATTTAGAGTATATTCCAAAGGCTTTTTTCTTTTTTTTCTTTTTTTTTTTTTATCTCTAAGGCCCTGTATAATCCGGCATTGGCACTTCTCTGACATAATTTCCTTTGTCTGGCTCTGCCACTGAGCTCCAGCCACACACTTTTCCGTGTTGCACCTAGGTGCTGTTGTCTCTGTGGCATCCCTTGCCGCCCTCCCCCCCCCCCCCGCCCCCATGCTTGATTTGAATCCCCTTCAAATTCCAATCTTTAAGAAAGCCTTTCTGACTATCATAACTGAATTATCAGTGCCTTCTTCTCCCACTCTCCTTTATTTATATTCACAGCACTACTTGTATTTTATGGTAGGTATATTTTTTATTTTCTCTTTTGTTAGATTGTAAGCTATAGTGGGGCAGGACCTTGTGAGTCTTGTTTACTCAGTGCCTAACACCTAGCAGGTACTCAGTAAATTTTTGTTGAGTAAATAGAGTAAATGTCTTTATCAATGTGTTCGTGCTTGCTGTTAAATATAAATGAGTTTGAAGTTCTCGTACTTTTTCTCTGGAATCAGACTCTTTGATAGATACTCAGTGTCAGGGTCTTGGTTTTACTTATCTCATGGTTCCTCCCTCACAGTCCAATGAGTAAATAGGGTCTATGTGTTCTCTAATTGTGCTTGACTCTTCTGAAGCATACTTGGTATTTCAGTTCTCAAGTTATTTTTCTTGGAAATAAACTTTATGTCATGGTCCTTGAATTATAGTATTAGTATCTTAGGATACAGAAAATTGTATATTTATATTTTTCAGGAACAATTAGTGGTGCTTGAGCAACTTTTAGCTACAGAAGTGTTTCTGAACTCTTCATTATCATCCTTAACCCTGAATATTAAATTAAAATTTACAGAGGGGCACCTGAGTGGCTCAGTTAAGTGTCCAACTCTTGATCTCAACTCATGTCATGATCTCTGGGTTGTGAGTTCAAGCTCTGCAATTAGGCTCCATGCTGGGTCTGGAGCCTAATGCTTAAAATAAATAAATAAAATTTATATGAATTAATTTTCTAGCTCCTCAACCAGAGAATTGCTAAAGAATAAGAGAGAATCTAAATACTAAGTAATAAAATGTTGAGCTTTGGAGGGCAACAAACCATTGCAATGTCTAAGGTTTTGTTGCTGCCCCCTCTCTCCCATCTTATGTCTCTTTAAGAGCAGTATATTCCCCCATCAATTGAGATGCTATGAGCTGTGTTCACTTCGCTTAAGTTAATTTCAGAGTTGTATTTTCTTCTAAAAATATCCTGAAAACTTTTTGGTTAACTTTAATAAAATACATCATTAATGATGTTTATTTAAACATGTTAGTAAAATAAGTGACATGCCTCTTACTGCCCAACTAGGAATTTCCAATTTTTTTCATAATACTGTTTATCAAATACTAGTTTTTACCTTCAGTATAGACCCTTCAAACACTTAGTGTGGAGAAAATAGATTATAATTTAATTAAACCTTTAACCTGGGGCACCTGGCTGGCTCAATTGGTTAAACAGCTAACTCTTGGTTTTTGGCTCAGGTCATGAATTCAGGGTCCTGGAATCGAGCCCCATGTTGGCCTTGATCAGCTGAGGATTCCTTCTCCACACCCCCACCTTGGTCTCTCTCTCAAATAAATAAATCTTTATAAAAAAATAAAACTTTAACATAGATTTTAAAAGTATTTGGTATTATTTCCGATTTTGATTAAATTTGATTAAAATTCCTATATTCTAAGACATGATTTCTAAATTCTCTTAGCCTCAGAAGTTTTGGAATTACATTTATCTTTTGTTTCAGTTACAAACCAGTGGACCATAAGCTTATTTGGCTGCCCTTACGGGAGGCATTTGAAGAACTCTTTGCCCAGACATTTTCTAAGAAGCAAAACTTTACGTTCTTGGGACATATTCAGACCTGTTACAGGCAGAAACGGTGGCAGGATCTCCTCAGACTAATGCAGCATGTGCACAAGTCGGCTGTCAACAAGGATGAAAAAGAGAGTGAAACTGGTAAGAATAGGACCCATACTACTAGTGGGAGGTCATCAGGCTGGGGTGTAATTAGCAGAATTGAAACCAGTGACCACAAGGCTAATGGGACTAATAAATGAGGCTGCAGTGTTTAAACATCCCTGACTCTTCTCCTCTGCAAGATTTGAGGCTTATTGTTACATCTTATTTGACTGCCCTTTTTTTTTTTTTTAAGATTTAATTTTTAAGGAATCTATACGCAGTGTTTTCCATTAAACATCCCTGACTCCTCTCCCCTGCAAGGCAGATTTGAGGCTTATTGTTCCATCTCCTTATTTTGGCTGCCTTTTTTTTTTTTTTTTTTTTTTAAGATTTTATTTTTCAAGGAATCTATACCCAAAGTGGGGCTCAGACCTACAACCCTGAGATAAGCTGCTTCTTGGCTGCCTCCTTAATTAAATCTCTTTCCTTGCTGCTTACTCAATTGGCTTTTCTGTGTGTCAGACATGAACTTTGGTTTAGTTATGAATTTGGTGAGCCATCCATCCAGTAGCTTTTTGCCAGTGGTTCGTGGGCTGCCAAATGATAACAAAAATCTGGTTACAAGTTCAAGCAGCTGCCTAGGCTCTTTGTCTTAGGGATTGTACCTGAAGCCCTACCCTGACTGGGTGCTGCCAGCCCTCAGTGCTTAATTTAGCTGGTGTGGCAAGGAAATGGTTTTTGCTTTGGACAGATGTGTCTTAGTGAGCTTATTTCTTTCTCCCATTTGTCTTCACTTTCTTAGCCTCCTTTTCTTGCTGGATTAGGAAAAGGTTAACTAGGAAGCCATTTGGTTTGGTTGGTGAAGCCCTGATATTAGGGAGTAACCAGTGCTTATAGAGGTATTCTGGGCTTAATTTGGTTTGTTGCTGCAGCTTTTGTTGTCATCTTTGGATAAAATCAGCCGCATTTTAATTGGAAAATGGGAAATGACAACTTGACTCCTGAATGTAGCCCTTTGGGCTATATTCTCCAAAATTGGGCAATGTGTAGTTAGGAACTTATGAAACAAGAAAGATTTTTTTTGCAACATTGCTTAGCCGTAATATTCATTAGACCTTGGATAAGAATGACCACTTAATGAATCCGTAAATTATAATACCATCTCGCAGTTGGATTTGTTCTGTAAGATTTTGTTTGCACCTTGTTTGTGTATTTGGATATGTGTTCATGTATGCTGTAAATATGAGATATTTTCTCCACCTCTAGATAGTGCTAAAATTAGTTTGTAAAGGAGCACTATTTCAGTTAAAGGCGAGTGTGTATAAGAATTGGGCATTCTAAAACTCAGAAACTAATCCAAGGTTTTCAAGTTCATATGATCTGAAAAAATATTGGGTATTAAAGGTAATTTAAGTTTGTTGGTTTAATTAAAATAGACATATCTTTAGAATTTTCAGCATTTATTTAAGTCAAATTTATTTAAGTCAAATAAATTGATATAATTTTTAAAATACATATAGCTTGGATGAATGACTTTGTCTTTTATAGTTTTCGTGGGTAATCTAAACATAACTGTTAAGAACAAACTTGTAAATGAGATTAAAAGGTTTATAGATAAACTTTAAAGTCATTTTCAAAGTCCTTGGTAACCTAAAACTAAAGTTTTACTAAGTTAAATGATGAGTTAAGTAAAAACACTAAATCTCTAGATCATTTCTAAATAAGATAAAACCTTAATTACTAAACATAGGTTTATATGCTTTTGGCCTCCTTTTACAGAGAAACTAAAGATATTTGAGTTTGTTAGTAAACATGTTTTGTGCCATTGCTGAGATAAGGCGTATATTTCTAAAAATTCTTAAATGTCATAAATTCACCAGTCTAAGGAATGCTGCTGGTACAACAGACAGTTCACAATTAGTTACTACTTAGTTTTCACCAGAAACTTAAGGTTTCTAAGAGTTAAGAATTCTAATATATAGAATTAATGGAAATGATCAGAGAAAAAACTATGCAAGGAAAGTGAGACTGGTTATTGAGAGGGAGAATTGAGGACAAAAAGTGAATGTAAAGAGGAAAGTTGTAGGTTTGTGAGAAAGGAATCTTTGGAAAGGAATTTTGTGCTTGGTAGGCACTAAGATTAAGTTATTAGGGAGTGATCAACACCTGGGGAAGAGAAGGGAGTAAGAAAGCAAGATTAGACAGAAGTTGAGCAGTGATACAATATCAACAGAAGCTTAGCTGATTCTCTGAGGAGTTTCAAATTTGGATTATCCTTCAGAACCATCCTTTTTTTTTTTTTTAAAAAAAGATTTATTCATTCAGAGAGAGCTAAGAGAGAGGCAGAGACACAGGAGGAGGGAGAAGCAGGCTCCATGCAGGAAGCCCGATGTGGGACTCGATCCTGGATCTCCAGGATCACACCCCAGGCTGCAGGCGGTGCTAAACCGCTGCGCCACCGGGGCTGCCCCTTCAGAACCATCCTAAATTGGGGCAAAATTGGGACTGGACTTTTATAATAGTTACTGGATGTGACCACCTGGGAAGAGGGCATGCCCTTGGTAAGGCAGCTGTCTTTAGTCAAGGCCATCCCCAGTGGCATTTCAGAGTTGAAGACTGTTGGCAGCACCCCTGCAGCTGAGAGTCCTTCATTTCTGATGGAGATTCTGGTCAGTACATCACTACACCCACCACAAGAACTCAGATCCATCCTGTGCCCTGGGTATCCTTACCCTAATAAGTGTATGTCAGCATGGGAGATGACAGGAAAAAGGAAGGGACTCTATAAATTTTTAAAGAATTCATTTGTTGGAACGAGTAATCTTTAATATCAGAAGTATACCAGAAGTATACCAGCATCAAATTGGAATTAGGTTTTCATGTTAAAATGACAGTTTCCTTAGGTTATTGTTCTAATAAATTATAAACAGGTTTTTATCTTTAATCTACTTAGAAAAACAAATTTCTGTGTTTTGTGTTTATTAGATCCTTGATTATTTAAGAAAGTTGCATCTTCTCAGTATTAAAAGAAAAACAGTGTTGCTAACGATTCTGTAACCTTCTGTATTTGTATTCTGTAACCTTTAGAATCTCTTATTGCTGCCTTGGCTAAATAGGTTACTAAGTTTCGTAATGATCTATAATCCTATTTTTGGCATATGCTTCAAAATTTTGTGATACTTCTGACAAATTTCCCAAAATTCAACTTCTAAATGAAGTCTTTTTTACTAATTAGGCTTGTTTGTTATGTCAGATTACATGGAAGCATTGTCAAAGAAAGGATGGTAAACCTTCTTAAGTTATAAATTTAAAAAAATATATTTTATTTATTCGTGAGAGAGACTGAGAGTGAGAGAAAGAGAGAGGCAGAGACATAGGCAGAGGGAGAAGCAGGCTCCACACAGGAAACCCGATGTGGGACTCGATCCCGGGACTCAAGGATCACACCCTGGGCCGAAGGCAGGAGCTACACCACTGAGCCACCCAGGCGTCCCAGGTTATAAGATTTTAATATAACTTGGTACAGCGTCATTACTTGTAATTCTAATTATTAAAATGTTGTGTGCCCAGTAATAATTATATTTCCCTGTCAACTGTATTATAATGAACTCTGATCAGATCTTTAACCATGGCCATTTTTGAGCCTTTTGCCATTTATAGTTATTGTTGATGATCTTGCAAGTATGTTTCAGCTTAAAGGCAATTCGTAGAAACATAAGAGCCAGGATCACCCAAACCTTGGATGGTGGCACACCTTGAGTATCGATTTCACCCACTATTTTTGGAACGAAAATTTTGCTAACTATTCTTGTGAGCGCTGACAGATTTTTTAAAATAAGATTTATGTATTTTTAGAAAGCAAGCAAGTGAGCATGGGGGGAGGGGCAGAGGAGAAGAGAGTCTTAAGCAGACACCCTGCTGAGTGCAGATCCTGACTTGTGGCTTGATCTCAACCCTGAGATCATGACCTGAGCTAAAACCAAGAGTAGGCCATATAACTGACTGAGCCACCCGCGTGCCCACCCCAATATATCTTAAGATGTTTTTTTTAAGAGACAGACTAACAGAGGAGTGTTATTACTTGGGGTTACTGATTTGCTATATACTTTACAGCAGGTTGAATCCACAAGCAATAAAGGCTGGACAACAGGTGATGGTGTTTGTACATCCTTAAAGTGCCACTGTAAGAAGAGCTGTGTCTCTAATAGAAAAACAGTGGCCAGATTTCCTGCTTTTACCTACACAAGGGTCTGAATATGGACATGCAGAAAAATGACCAGGGGGTATACACAGATGGTGGCCACTGATGCTGATAGAACCCATCTGGTCAGAGTAGGAGGTGCTATGACAGCACTCTATGACCCACCTGTTGTACAGTATAAGAATGTTTTTCTCCACAGTTAAATATTTCTTGCATTCACCTTTTTACTAGTGTCATTGGTGTCACAAGCCAACCCCTACTGTGAACTAATGCTATTTGCCTTTGAGGAAAAACCAATTTATATCCAAGACTTAGATCAGGTGGCTGGGTTTTAAAGGAATGAGGAGATTCAGTAGAATTCAGTGAATTGTGTTTAACACTACTTCCAACACCAGCAACAAATTCAGCAAACTTCTAGAGCTTCTGGGCATCGCTGTGAAAGAATTGACTGGTGATAATGCAGTTGTCAGCCACACCAGAAAAATGAGATTTAGTGACAAGAAAGAGTGTTGGGGATACAGCTCTTTCCCAAGTTGTAAAGCTCCTTATTCTTGATGAAGGTTAGTTGCTGCATGGAGGTAAAGGACTTGAGCTGCTTCTGGTAGCTTGTATGGTTGCTGAATATGTCAGCTTTGATGTTGCTTGAAAGCAACCAAAGAAGAAACTACTGTTTAGTCAAGCAGAATGTACATGTTAAGCCAAGTGCTAGGGAATATTTCCAAGAAAGCACAAAGTTGTTTGATTCCTCAAACCCCGAAACTGCACCCTGTTTCAGTAGGAAGTAGTTAGAACTGTTATCCCAATTTACTCAAGAGTGAATCATGTTCAAAAGACAGTGGGGATTGAAACTGGTAACAGAGGGTTAGTGGGACCAATAATAAGTGCAGATGCAGACTAAAACCACAGATGCAACTTTTTACCCAGACCTGTTTTCACTTGCCTTTAAATTTTCCTATCTTTCTTGGGGAAGGGTGGATTGAGGTTTCTATTCAGAGTCTCCTCATTGGGCTGACTCTTAAATAAATTCCTGCTGCATAGTTGGTGTCTTTGTGATTGGCACATCAGGCAGACAAACTTGGGTTCCCTTACAGAATTAGGAGGAGTTTGGGGAAGAATGAAGCAGTAGAAATTGGAGCTTTGTAGGACTTAAGGGAGAGATGACTAATTCTGAAGTATTGCTGCTCTTGTGATTCTAGGCATGATTTCCATAAAAACATGGTTGTTAATGTTGATGTACAAGTACCACTTATTGGTCAATAAGTCATCTTTCCTTAGAAAATAAATTATATCCAAAAAGCTGAATTCTACAGCCAAAGGGAGTTTGGTAGTTTAGTTATCTTCTCTGTGTTTCCTCGTTCATAAAATGGGAATAAGGGTATCTACTTCGGAGCTGTTATGAGCGGTGAAAGAATTAACTAACGTACATATGCATATAAGTGAACTAGTTACTATTGTGGCTGAAACATAACATTATATAAGTATTTGAACTTATTTTTTTATACTTCTAAGATGTTTGATTTTTATGTGTTTTGTTTTTTTGTGTGTGTTTAAGTTCTGTGTTTTACAACCTAAAGTGTATGTTAAATTCTTGTCCTTATTCTTTTCTAGGGTTACTCCTAAAAGAGAAATGGGAAGCATTTGGTCTTAGACTCAACCATGCTCAACAACAGATGAAAATGACTGAAAATGCCCTATTGTTTGCATTTGTAGAGGTATTTTGGTTCAGTTATTTAGGTTAAAGGAATGTTGATTTGATACAAAATTCAGGTTTAGGCAGGCTACTATTTTGTATTATCTTTATGTTGATATTTTTAGTGCTTGGTGTTTAAGACTTAATAAACACTAATGAAATAATAATTCAGGGGGAGATTTCTGAAAAATATCCTTTATGGAAATTATAAGGTCTTGATGAGCACCATTATTCGTAAAGTTGCAGTTGAGGACAACTAGTGGACTCTGTTTCATGGTGAGGGGGAAGGGGGAGTAGATTTGGATCTATTCACTTTAGGCCTCACTCTCTATTTCAGTGAATGGGTAGTTCTGTTTTCTGCCTATCACCCTGTGGGAAGGACCACCCTAAAAAATTTTCATAGCTTAAGATTTTTATTTATTTTTAGTTTTTTAAAGATTTTATTTATTTATTCATGAGAGACACACAGAGAGAGGCAGAGACACAGGCAGAGGGAGAAGCAGGGAGCCCGATGTGGGACTTGATCCCGGGACCACAGGATCATGCCCTGGGCCAGAGGCAGGTGCTAAACCGCTGAGCCATGCAGGGATCCCCAGCTTAAGATTTTTAAATTCTTATTTTAAAAAATTGTTTCTGCCTTCTAAGCTTTGAACTTGCCCTTTCCCCATTTCCATCTCCCCCATGTGTCTGACCCTCTTACCCATTTCGAGTTCAAGTGGTGCAGCACCTCCGAAGCGTCAATGCACACACCTGCTGTTGCTTTTGATTCTGGAAGGCATGTAGTTTCAACTTGTAACAAAATATTTGTAGTCTTCAATAAACTGTGGCATTTCTTTAAAAATAATAATAATAATAAATTGTTTCTGTGACATATTTTAGACCACACCTTAAAAGGAGGTGGGACTCATGTTTGAGATAGTGTTTTGGTGAGAGAGATTACTCAGTCATGTCCATCAATATGGGAAATTTGGTCATCAGAGAATGTCATCTTAATAGGAATATTTTTTTAAATAACCAATTAGGATGTCAAATACTCTCAAAATAAGGTTTATATCTATTTCATGACTTGGCATTACACTGGAGTTCAATACCCTTGTCCTGTTTTAATGTTTTCAATTTATAGATGATTCTATTAGGATCATTGTGAAAACAAAAGTATAAAGCCATTTAATAATAAAACAGTTTCTGGTGTTGTATCAACAGTGGATTTTAAGATTTATATTTCAGTTCTCTTGGAAACAGAACTTGAAGAGATAAATCAATGAAGAAGAGGAAAGATTTCTTTTTATATTCTTTAGCAAATGTATAAGGCTATGTATTACAACCACTGCACTCTTTCGACTTAGTCATTTGTCTCATCTTTGCATACTCATCAGCTGACCCTACATTTATTTTCAGTGGTTTTAATAACAATTTGGATACTTCTAAACATCTAAACACATTATAGATTATTAGTTACCTGACTATCCATCTACTGAGATGATTTAGTTTGTTGCGTGTCTCTGTTAGGTTCAAACATACTCCCTTGACCCTTCTGGACATTTAAAAATGGTAACTTGACCTTAGCTCTTGAAATCACCTGGCAGCCATTCAGCATTTAGGGTGAAAGTTCATTAAGTACAAGAGGTTTGCCCTTGTTTCTAACCCTGCTTATACATAACTGCTCTTGGTGAGAGTATCTTTTTTGCAGTGGATTTTTAACACTTTATCTTCTTTTAGGGTACACTAGCTCAAGCCGTAAAGAAAGGAGAGTGGATCTTGTTGGATGAGATTAATCTGGCTGCTCCAGAAACATTAGAATGTCTCAGTGGTTTACTTGAAGGTTCCTCTGGCTCCCTAGTGTTGCTGGATCGAGGAGACACAGGTACTTGATCTCATTGAGGTTTGACTTGATGCCAGGTCTTTGACCTCTTTAGAGTAAGATTCTTTTGGTTAGGTGGATTACATAGGTCTCCCAGTGTTCATTCCACAGGACTAATTTTCTGCCAAGTTAGGAGGCATGGGGAATGCAAAGAATAAGAATTAAAAAAAATTTTTTTAAATTATTTATTCATGGGGATCCCTGGGTGGCTCAGCGGTTTGGTGCCTGCCTTTGGCCCAGGATGCGATTCTGGAGTCGGGGGATCGAGTCCCACGTCGGGCTCCTGGCATGGAGCCTGTTTCTCCCTCCTCCTGTGTCTCTGCCTCTCTCTCTCTCTCTCTCTCTCTCTCTCTCTCTCTCTCTCTCTCTCTCTCTATCATGAATAAATAAATAAATAAATCTTTTAAAAAATTATTTATTCATGAGAGAAAAAGAGAGGTAGAGGCATAGGGAAAGGCAGAGGCAGGCTACCCACAGAACAGGGAGCCCAATGTGGGACTTGATTCCAGGACCCTGAGATTATGACCCAAGCCAAAAGGAGACACTTAACCAACTGAGCCACCCAGGCGCCCAAGAATAAGAATTTGTTACTTGGTAGTATATACTGAATTGTATATATTTGAATAGGTGATATACATATAGGTGAATAGGTGATAAAAGATAAATGATAATGAACAACCATACCTTAAAAGATGGTGGAAGGGGAGCATAAGATTAAGTTGTTACATATGTCTGGAAATTGGTTTCAGTGGGATTTCAGAAAAACCAAGGATGGTTTGAACAGCCAGCACCATTCTTGCTAAGTCTGAGGCAGGGCTTCCTGGCCTGAGGTTCTGTGAACTTAGTCTTCCCCGGGGCACTTGTGGCTGATCACTTGATGTTACCAGTTGATAACTTATGGTTTTCTCTTACCAGAACCCCTGGTTCGTCATCCTGACTTCCGTTTATTTGCTTGTATGAACCCAGCAACAGACGTGGGCAAAAGAAATCTCCCACCAGGAATAAGAAACAGGTGAGGGGACATGGCTTGGTTCCTGGGGATTTTTTAAAAAATTCTCTTTATTGGTTGATAATAATAACATAACCAGTCCTCATAATAGTGCTTGAAATTTCTTGATCTCTGCTAAGAGGAATTCTACTTTGTCATATTCTTCTACTTTCTTTAGGTGATAGGAATATGGAGGACCCCAGAACACTGGAGAATTTTTTCAGTTGTTTGTATGACACGTAATGGCTCATGGATATTGTTGAAAATAAAATTTTTTCTTACTTCAAATAACCTTATAGCTATTAGGAAAACCTTTACATACTAATAAAACAGTATAATATATAACAGTATAAGTACATTTTAGGAACTGAATGAATCCTCTTGGATGAGGCCAGTGATTTGTAAAAGACCTTTTAAGTTTCACTGTTCAGTAAACACTGACACTAACATGGAACTTAGTTGTTTGGTATTTTATGTATATAGCATTTGGAAAAAGATAAATGATCTTATTTTTGTTGGTGACCTTTTGTTGAATTTTGAGTATTAAAATAGTGTTAAAATTTTATTAGATTCCTCTCATTATAAGAGTAATAAAACCTTCTTAGGAAAATTTTATAAACTATAAACATATTTACCTTTGCTCCAGTGACTTTATTTTTGAATGTGTGGGTGCTTTTTGTTGTTGCTGCTGGATGTTTTTTTTATTACATGTAGCTATAACACCTCTGAAAATAAGGGATAAATGTCTTATTTTTTATAATTATTTCTTACAAAGAGTATTGCGTAGAAATAATAAATTTTTGGTAACAATTACGTTATCTTATTTCACTATGGTCAGTTTATAGCTAGATGAAAGACTTTCATATTTTATACTATAAGCAATTAAAATGAGTTTACATAGCTTTTTGTTTTTTGTATTTTTTTTTTAAGATTTTATTTATTTATTTGAGAGAGAACAAACTGTGAGAAGGAGTAGCAGAGGGAGAGGGAAAAACAAAAAAACAGGCTTCCCACTGAGCAAGGAACCCCCCAAGGGGCTTGACCTGGGATTATGACCAGAGCCAAAGGCAGATGCTGGCTCACTGACTGAGCCACCCAGCCATCCTTTGTGTTTTGTATTTTTTAATTGTCAGAATAGTTGTATTAACTTCCTAAAAAGTGGCTATTATGTAATAATCATTGTCTTATAGGTTCACAGAACTTTATGTAGAAGAATTGGAAAGTAAAGAAGATTTACAAATTCTTATTGTGGATTATCTGAAAGGACTGAGTGTAAATAAGACCACAGTGCAAGGAATCATCAGGTAGGTCCCCTTGTGCCTCATCCGCAAATACTAATTTTATGTTTGTTTGTTTATTTATTTATTTAATGCTTCTTATTAGAGAAGGATTATCATTAAGGTTTCTATTTTAAAGTTGGAACTTTAAGAATTCCCATGGATCTTCCTAATGAAGCCACATCGAAAGCTTAGAAATTACCACTTAAGGAGAATATGTAAACAATGAGACAATGTTCTCCTAATTAGTTTTGTATTCATAGCTAGGAGTTTGCATCTCTGGAAGGTGTAAAAGGCTTGCTTGTATTTTGATCTGTCTTGATGAAATCTTATTTTTGCAGTTTGCATGCTAGTGCAAACTGTTTCTGTTTTGTTTTTATGCCATGTGAAAAGGGTACAGTCTCTTATATTAGACAGCCTGAATCCTAGTACAAGCTCTGTCAAAAACAAATTCTATCATTCTGGGCACATTACTTAGTAATTTTAATTTTGTCTGTGTCATCTAGAAAGAACATTACATTATGTAAAGTTTTTGAAATAGGATCATATTAATGTTTTACTTTGCTTTTTGTGGTTTGTTCCCCTTTTTTTTGTACAAATAATTATTGAGTTCCCCAGGTGCTAGAGATATAGCTATAAATATCTGAATATTTAATATTAATAATAGCTATATCTGAATCCTGATTCTCCTTATTTTAGGTTATGGTAAGTGAAGAAAAATAACACATAAAGTAAAATGGGGATTAGAAAATACAGGCTTGGGGCCCTGTTTTAAATAGGATAGTTAAGAAGGCATTTGTGAAAATGCTTTGGAGTGGTTTACCAATACCACATTCTAAAATTGGAACATATTTTGTTAGCCAAGATTATTTGGAAAAAGTATAAATACGTGTGATTAAAATTCAAAAGCGAGATAAAACAGATTAGTAAAGCAGAGGCTCTTGTAAGATGCTGATAGTATAAGTAGTAAGTGTTCCATTTGTAATAACCCATTTCTGGAATGTAGATTCTTTCTATAAAAGAAAGAATATATAGCTAGATTGCAGAGATAAGCCAAATCTCATTTGGATTTCATATGTGACATGCATTTGGTTACTCTTGATCTTGTATAGCTGATCATGAATTTCATGAAATTTTAAATTCCTCGCATTTCATGTTTTATTCTGAAACTCCTAACATCTTGTCATCTTTTAGACTTCTAAAGTTTGTGATAATGATAACAGTCATATTTTCATGCTTTTTAACATTTTGTCATTGTTGATTATGGCAGTACCTATGACCTTTCAATACACTGTGATTTTTCCTGTGTGCTTCTTCTCCATTACTATTATAGATTACATAGGCACTTTATTTCCCCATTGTATTAGAGTATTAGGAACACTGTGTTTGAACTCTGTATATTCTCTCTCTCTCTCTCTCTAAGGTTTATTTATGTGCTTGCTTCTGCAATACATATACTAAGATTTATTTATATTTAAAGAGAGAGCATGGGGGGAAGGGGAAGGGACAGGGAGAGGGAGAGGTCAAGCCCACTCCCCTCTGAGCACAGAGCCCAACATGGGGCTTGATCCCACAACCCTGTGATCATGACCTGAGCCGAAAGTAAGAGTCAAACGCTTAAATGGCTAAGCTACCCAAGTGCCTCTGAACTCTGGATATTTTTACTAGGACTTCTCCTGTCTTGGCATCTTTTTGTTAAGAACATCACCTCTCTCCTCTTTTTACCCAAAAGGAAATTGATAGATCCTTCTTTTGAAAAAGTCTTTGAGTGTGTGAGAAATAGATTTAAAAGTGAATGTCTGAGAGGTTTTGATGAATGCTCTAGGAAATTGCATGTAAGCTTAAATATCTAATTCTATAAAAGTGGCTTTTGGGCCATGTGTAGAAAATCAAAGTAACGGCAAAATGGTGAATGCATATGAGTTAATAAAGTCATCTGAACTTTGTCTTTTTTGTAGCTTGTACACAGCTCTCCGGAAAGACTCTGGGACAAAATTGGTGGATGGAACTGGTCATAGACCTCATTACAGCCTTCGGACCCTTTGCAGGGCTCTGCGATTTGCAGCTTCCAATCCGTGTGGCAACATCCAGCGCTCGCTCTATGAGGTCTTCCTAAAGTCTGTGCTTGGATGGGAGCTTGGTGGATGGGTACATCATTGAAAGGGAGGGAGTGGTGATGCATATGCTGGGTCTGCCTGTGCATGTGTGTTCCATTTAGTCAGATCAGCCCAGAACATACCAGAGTGACCCTGTCCTTATTCTATAATATCACATTTAAAAGTTGTTCTGGGAACCAGCACCACCCAAGAGGTTGAATTTTTTTCTTGAAATAAGTTGGCCTGTAATTGCAGAAGGGTGTAATCAGTTTTATGCATATTTGGTTTTTTTTCTAGGGCTTTTGTTTGGGTTTCTTAACACAGCTTGACAGGGCATCACACCCAATAGTTCAGAAGCTCATTTGTCAACACATTGTCTCTGGCAATGTAAAAAGTCTGCTGAAGCAGGTATGTTGTTTGATTTTTTTGACTTCTTTAACATAAATGAAAGGCTGAATTATCAAAATTTTGGTGTTTTGTTTTTTTTAAACTTGTTTCTAATTATAAAAGTAATCAGTTTGTTCCAAAAAATTAAGTTGTGTCTTAGATGGTGAAAATTCCTAGTAATCCTTCTACTCTTTAGATTTAAACCATATACCTTTCCACCTAAATTATATTTGTATTTTGTTTTTTATATATTTAAATTTTGACAGTGTATGTATAGATTTATCAAGGCAAATTCTTTCTTGTTTTTTATTTTAATTCCAGTATATTTAATATACAGTATTACATTAGTTTCAGGTATATAATACAGTGATTCAACAAATCTTTATGTATGTTACTCGTTGCTGAAGCTAAGTGTACTCTTAATTCCCTTCACTTGTTTCACCATTTCCCTCTCCTTCCCTCCCCTCCCCTTGGGTAAACCATCAATTTGTTCTCTCTTGTTAAGAGTCTTTTTTTTTGGGTTGTCTTTTTTGTTTGTTTGTTTCTTAGATTGTACATATATGTGAAATCAAATGGTATTTGTCTTTTCCTGACTTCACTCAGTAAGGGCAAATTCTAATGTATATATCTAATATACATGACTTAAAAAGAATCATCTCATAATACTGTTCTGTGGCTTCCTTTCTTAGCCTAACCATATCCTGGATATATTTTTGTGTCTGTACCGCAGATCACTATGACATGGTTTCTAATGGTTGCATACTAATTTGTTGCTTACACCATAGTTTGTGTACACATTTCCCATCTGATAGTTGGACTTTTTTTTTTTTCTTATTAAACACAGCAACCATTTCAGTTTGAGGAGGAGACTCTAGAATAACATGGGAGTGAAAGATGCTGAGAAAGTAGTTTATCAACTAACTGGTTTGTTTTTATGTTGATTCCTTGCTCTTAAGGAAGAAGGAACCTTATTAGGGACTTAGGATTACTTTGGATTCAGTATTTTTTCCTTTTTAAAATTTATATAAGTAACACATGAATATGTACTTTTGGTAAACCATAAAAACATTGAAAAAAAAAGTTAAGCTTCATTTGATTATTATTCTAATACCACTGTCCTTTACTTATCTTTTTTTTATGTGTTCCTCATGGTTACCCCTGATGGAGGCCTAAGGATCCTTTTTTTCCCCACTGCTTCTGAGCTCAGTTGAGGAGCTCTTAAAGAAGTGCCTAGAATGGTAGTAGCTTCAAATCAGGGAACTAAATGTTTTAGAAGAACATTTTTTCATAGCTACAAATCTGACCACTTTTGACTATTTTTGATGTATGAAAATGACAGTTTTGTTATAAATCAGTGTAATAATGCAAAAGCCCATTCCCTCAGTTCAGAACTGGTCTTGTTTTTAGGAACTTAGTTCATTTGAAGTACATGTTTTTGACAAATATTTCATCAGACTGAGAGTGAAAATTTTGGTAGGTGAGAGAAAAGAACTGAATCAGAAACTATCCAATTCAAGTTCTTTCCTCACTACCACTCACCTGGATTTAAAAACCAATACATGTCATCATTTTGTTCTCATTCCTCAAAGTACTTTTCATATTTCACCCATGGCTTTTAATGTTGAAAGCATCCAGAAGAGGGCAGCATTCTTGGTGACAGCGTTTTCTCCTACCTTAGGCCCCTCTCTGAAAGAATAGGACTGTGGGTTATTTCTCTAACTTCTGTGACTTTCAGCCTATTCCAGAACCAAAAGGAGGACGACTTATCCAGGTTGAAGGATATTGGATTTCAGTGGGAGACAAGGAACCTACAATAGATGAGACCTACATTCTTACATCTTCTGTTAAGCTGAACCTGAGAGACATTGTCCGAGTGGTTTCTGCGGGGTGTGTGGACCTTTTCTCTTGCTGCTCTAAAGTTTTACCAGCATAGGCATTGATGACATTCTAGTCTTACTTTCTTAATTTTCTTTTATTTTTATTTTTTTTTTTACTTTTTTTTTTTTACTTCCTTAATTTTCAAATTTCTTTATTGTTGTTTATTTGCTAAATGAGTAATTCCTTCTAAAATCAGTATTGTCACTTTTCTCCTGGCACGAAGCATTGTTTCTAATTGTACCTTTTGGTGGAAGCAATACAGATGCAGATTATTTTGGCCATCATTATGCTTATTTTCCAGTATTTTGTTGATGACTACTTATCATCCATTATTTAAATGAATAACAGCTAGTTCCATTCACCATTTCTCACAAGTACTACAAGCAAGGTTGAGATTGCTTTCCTCGGTATTTTCCGAGGAACCGTTTTTACATAGAAACTTCTTATGGCTTCAGAAACATTCCATTAGTGGCATATAGGTATATAAAAATGTTTTTTTATGGTGATAATAAATTCCTTTTTAATACTACTTGAATTAATTCTGGTTTTTGTCTTTTTTTTTTTTTTTTCCCTTAAATTGCTTTATTGGCTGGTCTTTTAAAGAACCTATCCGGTGTTGATTCAGGGAGAGACGTCAGTTGGTAAAACAAGCCTTATCCGCTGGCTGGCTGGAGCTACTGGTAACCACTGTGTACGTATTAACAATCATGAACACACGGATATTCAGGAGTACATTGGTTGTTATACGTCTGACTCTTCAGGGAAACTTGTGTTTAAAGAAGGTAGGGCTATTATTTCCTTCCATGGTTATAGGCATTCATTCTTTTAAGCACATTTCCCCATGTAAATTTCATCCCTTCCAGTTGAGGCCCATGGACCTTTGCCATAAGAGCTGGTTTTTCTCTCTCTCTGATCTCCCTGGTTAAGGGAAGATGGTTATGGATCCAGCTTCCTTTGGGCCCCACTCATCTTGTCAGCTGTATAGGGGACTAGCACCAAGTTCTGTAGGGTGCAATGGAACTGCTACTTAATGTCCTAGAGACTCAGAAGAATGAGATGAGCTTTGAACAGACGGAAGCTTAGAATAGATATGAGAATGTGGTGATTTATTTATTTAAATATTTTATTTATTTATTTGACACAGAGAAAGCATAAGCAGGGGAGGGACAGAGGAAGAGGGACAAGCAGGCTCCCCACTGAAAGGGAGCCCAACATGGGGCTCAATCTCAGGACCCCCAGATCATGACCTGAGCTGAAGGTAGATGCTTAATGACTGAGCCAGGTGCCCCAAGAATGTGGTGATTGATTGATTGATTATGTTATTTAAAGATTTTATTTATTTATTAATGAGAAACACGGGGGGTGGGGGTGGCGGTGGGCAGAGACACAGGCAGAGAAAGAAGCAGGCTCCATGCAAGAAGCCGGATGTGGGACTCGATCCCCGGACTCCAGAATCATGCCCTGAGCCAAAGGTGGCGCTAAACTGCTGAGCCACCCAGGCTGCCTGAATGTGGTGATTTAAATGAAATTAGACTGCAGGGGGAAAAATTGGAAATATATTTATCAGCCTTAGCTCTCCTTCTGTATGAAATAAAAGGATTACTTTAATTGAAAATTGTGCTTCCTTGATATTTGGCATCACAAATTATTTTTGGGCATGACTAGCTGCTGCAGGGAGTAATTTGTTTTGAAATGTAATGGTCTAGGATTGGTTGATTTATATAGCATTTTTAAATATATTTTAAAACTTTGGACTAATTTATGCTCTAATCCTCAGTGTTTGTTTTTTCCTAAGGTGTTCTTATTGATGCTATGAGAAAGGGCCACTGGATTATTTTAGATGAATTAAATTTGGCTCCTACTGATGTGTTAGAGGCACTGAACAGATTGCTAGATGATAATCGTGAATTGCTCATCACAGAAACACAAGAAGTTGTTAAAGCTCACCCTCGGTTCATGCTTTTTGCTACCCAGAATCCCCCAGGACTTTATGGAGGCAGAAAGGTGTGTAGCCTTTCATTTGCCCATTTGTTACCTGGTCAAGTAATAGATCTTTCTTGGGTTAGACTGAGATGTTTTTATTTCTTTTGAAGGGTTTTTCTTTTTGTGGTGAAAAGGAGAGCCTCCGTTTTGGAAACTGGATAAGAAGGCTTTCTTCATCATGTTTTTTTCCTGTGTGTTTCCCAGGTGCTTTCTAGAGCCTTCAGGAATCGGTTTGTGGAATTGCATTTCGATGAATTGCCTAGTTCTGAGTTGGAAACAATCTTGCATAAGCGCTGTAGTTTGCCACCCTCCTATTGTAGCAAGTTGGTTAAAGTCATGCTGGACCTTCAGGTATTTCATCTTTCTCTCATTTAGTTTCAAATGGAATGTACTGATTAGATTTGGCGAGTAAATTTAAAATTTGATGGCCTTCTCAGGTAGCCACAGCAGTCCATCCATTTTTTTTTCACAGAGTAAGGATACTATCTTTAAAATGCACTCCATGATACCCATTTTTTGGTTTTGTAAATCAACAGTTTGATATGTTAGTTTTTCTCATGCTTATTATGGTAATAGTTCCCTTCTTGTGGATAATGTTGGAACATTTTGTTTAGATTGGAATTTGGCATTGACAAGCTACAATTTTGTTTTCTAAATGAATTTAGTCCTTGAATGGACATAACTAAAGATTGGTCTCTCCCCTGTCAACTCTGCAAAGCTACAGTTTTTTTTTTTGAATATCTCATTTTATGGTGTTAAAAGTGTTAGCAGAATTAATAAACTTTTATTTTCTAGAGAGCTAATAATAATTGGCAATCTTACTATGTTCCCACATTATGGGATTAATGTTTCTGCATGTTTGCCATCATTTGTATTCATAGTTTTTTTTTTTTTGTATGGTATAGGAAAAGGAATTCCTTTTTTTCTTGGTATTATGATTTGAAATTTATATGCTCATACATGAATTTGAATATCTTCAAAGGATTGTAGTCCATTTACTTTTTTCAAAAATTCATCTTAATGGGATGAATCATTTTTATAGAGCTTAAATTTGTTAAAAATTTTATATAGGTTGTAAACTGTGCTTACTATTGCCCTTTTTGATTTGTTTTGATATTTTAATAGTCCTATCGCAGAAGTTCTTCAGTGTTTGCTGGAAAACAGGGTTTCATCACCCTTCGTGATCTTTTTCGATGGGCTGAAAGGTACAGATTGGCTGAACAGACTGAGAAAGAGTATGACTGGCTACAGCATTTAGCCAATGATGGTATGCTTTTAATTGGATGCTAATTAAAGTTATGTCAGATATCAAACCTTCTTATTAAAATAAATCTTTCCCAAATTGTGCTCAATATATACATATTAATAGGTGTTCCAGAAATAGTCATTCTCTCTCTAGTGCCAAGTGCTTTTGAAAATGGTTCTTTTCCGCAGGCCTTTGTGCTAGTTTGTTTGGGTTTCTCTCTGCTTTGGCTACATGTAAGAGTCAGATAGGAGCCCGGTGCCTGGGGGAGTGTCGGTAGGTGGTTGGTGGTGTCTTTGTAGACTATGTATCTGCAACCCACTCTTCCTAGAGAGTCATGCCTGTGCCTTTAACAGAAAACTGACAGGTTGGTCAGGTAATATCAGAATTCTGAAGGAAGGCATTTATGTCATCCGAGACTCACGATTCTTCATTTTGGTTTAATCCATGGAAAGAATTTATATGTTTCTCTATATGAAAGAAAGCATTTCAGAATCTTTGGATTTGAAAAGTGCTAATGAGTCATTAATGGAGTGGTTAATAAGGGGAGTAAATTAAACCTATGAAAGTTGTATTTTTTCTCCTTTACTGGTAGATAGATGGAGGAACATGTTTTTTTAAAAAAAAAAACTTCAAAGAAAACAGTTCTTAAGGTATAACATATATAGTAAAGTGAATTTAGAGTTCATTTTTTCATGTTTTATTTGTTTGTTTGTTTATTTATTTAACATATGTATGTGCTCACATAAAACATCACCTAGGCCAAGGTTTAGAATATTTTGTAGTACCTCAAAAGATTCTATCATGACTTTTGCCAGTCTTAACCTACCCTGGAGGTAACGTCTGCTCTGACCTCTATCACCACTGATGTTTGTCTATGCTTGAGCTTCAGCTAGTATCATGCAGTATGTACTCCTTTGGTTTGACTTCTTTGGACCCATTCTTTTTTTTTTTTTTTTTAAAGATTTTATTTATTTATTCATGAGAGTCACAAAGAGGCAGCAGATACCTAGGCAGAGAGAGAAGCATGCTCCCTGTCTAAAGCCTGATGTGGAACTTGATCCCAGGACCTTGGGATCACAACCTGGGCCCAAGGCAGATGCTCAACCACTGAGCCACCCAGGCGTCCCTCTTTTCACCCATTGTAATGTGAGGTTCAGCCATACTGTTATGTGTATTAGGAATTCGTTCTTTTTATTATTACTGTATTATAACCTGTTGTATGGAGATACTATAATATGTTTATTCATTTTCTTATTGATAGACATTTGGGTTATTTCCACTTTTTAGTTATTATGAAAAGAACTGCTCTGAGCATTCCTATATAGGTCTTCTGGTGCACACATGTTCTTTGGGTTATTTCCACTTTTTAGCTATTATGAAAAGACCTGCTCTGAGCATTCCTCTGTAGGTCTCCTGGTGCACACATGTTTACTTGAGTTTAGGTCTACCTGGAAGTCATGTTGCTAGGACATAGCCTGCATATGGTTAGTTGCAGTAGGTTCTCCCAGTTTTCCAAGGTTGTTCTTTAGATAACCCTGGCCAACAGCAGTAAATAAGAGTTGCTGTTGCTACATATTCTCAACATCCCTTGCTATTATAACCTGACACTTGATGATTCTTTTTTTTTTTTTTTTTTTTTTTTTTTAAGGTTTTATGCTTCTCTCAGGCCGGGTAAGGAAACAGGAGGAGATTGATGTGATTCAAGAAGTCCTTGAAAAACATTTCAAGAAAAAATTGTGTCCTCAGTCCCTCTTCTCCAGGGAAAATGTCCTAAAATTACTGAGTGAGTAGGTCAGAATATCCGGAGGAAATGAATTGAACTGTACTCCTATTAGAAGCTAAACATTTATTCTACATTTTATAGGTAAATTGTCCACTCAGGTATCCACTTTGGAATCTACATTCAGACACATTGTGTGGACTGAAAGCATGCGGAGACTGGCGATGCTGGTGGGAAGGGCACTGGAATTTGGTGAACCAGTGTTGCTGGTTGGAGACACTGGGTAAAGTTCTGTGCTTCTGTGATAGTAACTCATGATGGTTCAGTTAAGTTGCATAGGAGTACTTGAGTTATCTGTGAAGGATTATCAGGAATGTGATCTTTTTTTTTTTTCTTTTCCTTTTCTCCCTTTTTTTATTTTTGGAGAGGGCATGTAAGAGATATTGTTTATTTTCCTCTTCTTTCAGAAGAGGATAGAAAAGAATGATTTTGTACATTTTTATCAGTGCAGCTGTTTTTTCTTTTAATTTTATTTTTTATTTTATATTTTTTAAATTTTTTAAAAAAATTTATTATAGTCACAGAGAGAGAGACAGAGACAGAGACACAGGCAGAGGGAGAAGCAGGCTCCATGCACCGGGAGCCCGACGTGAGACTCGATTCCGGGTCTCCAGGATCGCGCCCTCGGCCAAAGGCAGGCGCCAAACCGCTGCGCCCCCCAGGGATCCCTGTAATTCTTATAAATAGTGACATTCATTTATATATCTATAGAGAACAGCAGATGAGCTACTCTCTCCTGAAAGTCTGTAAGGATTAGATTTCTTTCTCATCCTTTGGTGGTTTTGGTAGAAGTAGGAAAGGATAGAATTCAGGCAGTGTGTGCTTTTTTGGATAAGAAACACTATAGGGTGCTGATGTTTGGGGGAAGGATGTCCTAAGCCCAGGGTGCAGAGGTTCTATGTTGGCCAACATCATCTGCTGCCGCCGTGAGGCCCTCACCAGAGCTCCCCTCTTGCTGACTAGTGTGTTTGTGGGTGTATATTTGGAAGTTTTGGTCCTTGTTAATCTGGTATGTATCTCTTTAACAGGTGTGGGAAAACTACTATCTGTCAGGTGTTTGCCAGCTTGTCAAATCAAAAACTATACTCTGTCAACTGCCACTTACACATGGAGACATCAGATTTCCTGGGGGGGCTACGGCCAGTGAGACAGATGTCAAAGGACAAGGTTTGTTCAATAGTGAATGATGATGTGTTCATTGATTTGAAGAATTACTCTTGGCTCTGTGCATGAGTCAGCTGTGGAATTTGTTCATGGTGAGGTTTTGATTCCAGGTTTGGTATATATCTTTAGGTTTTTCATTTTTCTACAAAGGGCCTTCATAGCATCCTGTTGTGCAGGTTTTATTCCTTGTTCTTAGACCCTTTCTGCAGAACGATTACTTAACTCCAGTAGATACCAGCTAGCTACATGTGTATTTTCTTGTGGAGCCAACTGCTCTTTAATTTCACACCTTCTTTTCCCAATTGTAGGAAGAAATTGATACATCAAGACTTTTTGAGTGGCATGATGGTCCTCTAGTTTTGGCCATGAAGGAAGATGGCTTTTTTCTCTTGGATGAGATCTCACTGGCTGATGACTCTGTCCTGGAAAGACTCAATAGGTATATGTATAAGAGGTTTGCCCTGTGTCTGATGTTCTCATTGGTCTGGTTATTTTTTAATTATTTAAGTAATGAAAAAATGTAAAGTTCCCATGTAGTTAACATAAAGCATATTAGTTTCAGATTACAGTATAGTGATTCAACAATTCTATACATTAAGCAGTGCTCATCATGATATGTCTACTCTTAATCCACTTCATCTGTTTTACTCATCCTCCTACCTACCTCTCGTCTGGTAACTATCAGTTTTTTCTCTATAGTTAAGAGTCTGTTTCTTGATTTGTCTCCTTTTTTTTCTATGTTCATTTGTTTTGTTTCTTAAATTCCACGTATGACTGAAATCATATGGTATTTGTCTTTCGTTGACTGACTGACTTCACTTAGCATTGTACAGTCTAGCTCTATTCATATTGTTGCAAATGTCAAGATTTCATTCCTTTTTATGGCTAAGTAATGTTCCACTGTGTGTGTGTGTGTGTGTGTGTGTGTGTGTGTGTGTGTGTGTCTGTGTCTGAGAGATTTTCTCTATCCATTCATCTATTGATGGATGTTTGGGCTGCTTCTATTATTTGAGTATTGTAAATAATGCTGCAATAAACATAGGGTTGCATATGTCCTTTTGAATCGGTGTTTTCATATTTTTTGGATAAATACCCAATAGTGGAATTACTGGATCATATGGTACTTCTGTTTTTAATTTTTTGAGACTTGTCTATACTGTTTACTGGTCTTGTTTTATAGTAAAGTTCTTCATAGATGCATAGTAAATGTTTGAAAATGATGAGTTACTGTTTTTTTGTTTGTTTTTTGGCTTTAGCACGCAGGGTCCTTTAAGAGGCTTAGGTTTTCTGTTTTGCTGTCAATAATCAAAAAGGTGAGACTGTGGAATGGCAGGGCTAAAACAAACGAGCCGAAGTTAAAACTCTTTATTAAGGCAAATAATGTGACTTTGTCTAAATTCTTCAAAGAATTAGAATCAGAATTATGGATTATATATGGCTGTACGACCTCAAAATCTCAGACCAATATGAATTTTTTTGATATATACCTATTTTTCTTCTTTGAAGTTTAATTTACTTTTTTTTTTTTTAAAGATTATATTTACTTATTCATGAAACACACACACACACACCCCACACAGAGAGGCAGAGACACAGGCAGAGGGAGAAGCAGGCTCCATGCAGGGAGCATGATGTGGGACTTGATCCGGGGTCTCCAGGATCACGCCCTAGGCTGGAGGCAGATGCGCAACCACTGAGCCACCTGGGTGTCCCTGAAGTTTAATTTACATACCATAAAATGTATCCATTTCAAATGTATAATTATATGTTTTGGTAAATTTACTGACTTTTGCACCACAATCCGGTTTTACATTTTCACCATATCAGTAGTATCCCTTCTGCCTTTTCATAGTATATTTCTGATGCCACCTACTGCACCAGGCAATTACTAATTTACTTTCTGTAAAAAAAGAAACATTTGTCTTTTCAGCACTTTGTGTATAAATGGCCTCTTCTCTCACTTTGCATTGTTTTGATGTTCATCCATGTTAATAGCCTATGTTAATAGTTCTTTTTTATTCCTGAGAGTATTCCATTATATAGATATACCATTTTTTTTTTTTATTCATTCACTTGACAGTATTTGGGTTATTTCTACTCATGAATAATGCTGCCATGGATATTTGATTACAAGACACTCATTTTTAAACCAGATGTCTTAATGGGTCATAAGTGGGTAAAGGGATTTCTTTTTTCTTTTTGATCAGAAATATTGTTCCATTACACAGGAATTGGGATAATGAGTCATTTTAAAATTTGTGCTAGGAAAGTGTTAACTAAAATAGCTCAGTAGAAGAGATAACTTCTTTCCTTTTTAAGAGAATTTGAAGGCCACAAAATAGGAAGGTTATTTAAGCCTTTTCTAATCTTATATTCTTCAATTTTTCTGTCTTCTAGTGTCCTTGAAGTGGAAAAGTCCCTGGTATTAGCTGAAAAGGGCAGTGTAGAGGACAAGGATAATGAGGTAGAGCTCTTGACTGCTGGGAAAAAATTCCGTATCTTAGCAACCATGAACCCTGGGGGCGACTTTGGAAAAAAAGAGGTAAAATTGTGTTCCTGAAGCATAATTTTTTTTCCAGTTTTTGACCTCAGCTCATTGGCAGCTGTAAATATAGTATGAAAAATGCATTTGGAATTTTATATTGGGAAAAAATTAAAAACCTAGAAAGATATTTTAGAATTATTACAAGTTTCAGAAGTTCTGACATAATTGTTTCCTTATTATCTCTGTGTACGTAACTGAAATTTCATTGTTTCATTTTCCCCAGCTTTTTACATATGTTACTATAACAAATCCTCACAGTAACTATGTGTGAGTTATTTTCTTACTTTCATGGATGAGAAAAGTTGAAACTAAAATTTAATCTTAAATTGATTTTAGTTAAACACTTAAACACAGGTGTGGCTTTGAGTGTTTTAAAGTGACAAAAATGTTGCAGCCTGGAATCTCTTCTGGTTTTGCAGGTGGTACGTATCTCTTCTGGGCTACTCTCATATTATTTGTAAAGGAAAGGGTGGAGAGCAGCATTCTGTACAGAGGGTGGGGTGGTGTTAGGATTCAGCCCAGATCCAATACCCTAAACACCATGTTGAAGCCTCTCAGTGGAGAAGTTTGCATTGTGTGTGGGATCCTGGTCTGTTAGGAAAATGTTGATGTGGTGACAGGCCAGGGATGATGAGAAGAAACAGGGTTTGATTGTGAATGAAAGTGATTAAAATTCTTGGCAACTTGATAGGTGCCCCCTGAAATGTGAATATGATATTTGGGGCTTGATTTTCCCGTAGCATAATAAGAAAGATTATCAGTATGCTTCTTGAAATGTTCTGAAGAGAAGAAATAATAGGAAGAAATACAGCATAGCTTCAAACCTTACTTGGAAACTGGTTCTTTGGCAAATGGAAATAGCATAGAAAGATCTGATTTCAAGTTTGTGTGTGTTAAGATTAGCTTAAATTAGGATAGTTTTTTTTTTTTTTTAGGTGAAAGTAGGCAGTCTTTTTCTAAGGGAAAGTTCTTTTTTGTTTCTGTATGCCTAGCAGGCAGAGTGAGTTAGGATGCTGAAGACCAATGGCACTGCTTATATAGGATGGCAACAAGGAACACTCCCACATTCACTGGGTCTTCACTGAGCTGCACCTGAGTATAAGCATTGCTCCTAGTCCTGCTGCAGTAAGCCAGGTAGAATGATGGAGTTTATCAAGTCAAAGGAAAGCAATGATAAGCTAATAGTTCTATGGATATGTGGCATTGTAAACTCTTGTTTATAGGAGTTAATTGATGTAGGGAAAGGGAAAGAAGGGTAAGAGGAATCCATTTTGAGGGCAAAGGCCATAAAACTGAAAGGACTAACAATTCTTTGTTATACAAGACATAAAATATGTACTTCCTTAATAATTTCACTGTTCCCCTTTGAGCCACATAAAAGAAGTTTTCTCTTTCTACTTCAGACAGCTCTCCTCTGTGGGATAATAGCTGCTATTTTCTTTAAAGCATTAATTATATAACTGAAGGTAAAGGAGGAGCCTTTGTTTAGGGGAAAGTGTTCAGGTTTGGGGGTTACCCACTGGGGCTGGAATTCAACTTGCAGCACTTATTCTATATGACCTTGAAGTTCTGTACTATGCATATAAACAAAGTGATGGGGGGCACCTGGGTGGCTCAGTGGTTGAGTATCTGCCTCTGGCTCAGGTGTGATCCCAGGGCCCTGGGATCAAGTCCTGCATCAGGCTCCCCACAGGGAATCTGCTTCTTCCTTTGTCTATGTCTCTTCCTCTCTGTCTCTCATGAATAAATAAATAAAATCTTAAAAAAGAAAGTGATGGGAATATTGTCTTGGAGGGTGTGGTGGAGATGGCCTGTGGAAGGAGCCAGGATAAAAGGTCTTTAATAAATTGTACCTAGTAGTAGAGGTAATAAAAGAAGCATCTGGTATTTGTTAGACTCATCAGCTAATACTCCTTCAAAGGATTTGTTTTCTAGTTTTCCTCATAGGTACTACGTTCACATTGAAATTTTTGTTTCTTGTAGCTGTCTCCTGCCTTAAGAAACCGGTTTACAGAAATATGGTGCCCCCAAAGCACAAATCGTGAAGATTTAATTCAGATTATCAGACATAATCTTCGTCCAGGATTGTCTCTGGGCAGAATAGATCATAAAGGTGAGATCTTTCAGGTAGCAAATGTAATTCGCAAACTTCTGAAGCTAATAGAAATTAGAAATCATGCTTTAGAAAATAGGACTAGGTCTAAGATTTCATTTAATTAAAATCAGAAATAATACCAAAATACTTAAAAAAAATCTATGTTAAAGCTTTGTTTATTTTTAAAGATTTATGTTTAAGAGAAAGAGCAAGTGCGGTGGGGCTGGGGGTAGAGGGAGAGTGAGAGAGAAAATCCTAAGCAGACTCCCTGCTCAGTGCAGAGCCCAATGCAGGGCTTAGTCCCATGACCCGAAAATCATGACCCAAGCAGAAATCAGGAGTCTGATGCTCAATCGACTGAACCACCCAGGCATTCCTGTCATCAACTAATTTATTATAAACTTTATTTAAAAATTTCCTGGGTGGCTTGCTACCCCCCCCCCACTTGCTCGCTCTCTTCAAGAAAAAAAATAAATTTTCTTTTCATTATAAAAATTTTCAAACATAAGGAAATAGAAAATTAGTATTAAAAATGAAACTTCTGTATACCTAAAATCTAAATTTAGCAATTTTTAAGATGGGATGAGCACTGGGTATTATATGTTGGCAAATTGAATTTAAATAATAAAAAAAGATCCCTAGTAAGGATCAAAACATTTTTTATATGGTTCTTTTATTGAGCCTAGATTACTTTGATGTATTATTACATGCGTGTTTTTTTTATTGAGGTATAATCAATATGCAATATCCTGAGTTTCCAGGTGTACATGATTCATTATTTGTATCTATTGAGAAATGATCACAATAAATCTAACATTCATCATGATGTATATATATTTATCTTAACATATTGAAGAACTAAATTTAGAATCCAGTTCTGGTTTCAAACCTTAATAGTTTTTTGGACCATTTCCCCTCTCTCTCTCTCTCTCTCTCTCTCTCTGTCTCTCTCTCTCTCTCTTTAAATCTCTCATTCTTAAAGAAGGTAAAAGGATATTTACTTCTTTGAGTTCTAAATTCACCTGGACTTATAGAAATAAAGCTTCCTGGGCCTTGTACCTACAGTTTCTGATTCAGTCAGTCTGGAGTGGGGCTGGAGAATTTGCCTTTCTAATAATTTTTTAGGTGATACCAATAATGTTGGTCCAAGGCCCATACTCAGAAATTCTGACTTACCTTGGTTGTGTGCTGTTTGCAGTCCTGCACTTATTGTGAGAATTCTGGTAAAATGGTTTACCTTTTGGCTCTGTATTGGGGCCAGATCCCCCTAGGACTTAGTAGCCTCTGTATGTTTTATTGGGCTGTGTACTCTTCTTATAAGTTATTTGGATTGTGATAAGAATGGCAGAGAATGTAGCTGCCATTACACTGCCACATTTGCTCCATCACCAGTGGCCTTCATGCTTAACAGAGTGCACATTTCCTCTATAGGGCAGTTGCCGTTGCAGCTCCTAGGAGTTGACTCTGAGCCTCACTGCTTTTCCTTAGAGAGCCTGTTTACTCTAAGCTTTGTAGGCTATATGGCAGTGACTTCTTTGAGGGAAGCTTTAGAGATTCTGAAGGAGTAAGGAGAATAAGGGAGAAGTGGCTTAATTTTTATCATCTGGAAATCGATCAGATTGGCATAGTATAAAAATGTTTTTAAAAACAAGAAACTAAAGCTTTTATTTCCAGATTTTCTTTTAAAGATTGTAAGATTTAATGAATCTAATATATCATCTGATTATGAATTCTAAACTGAATTCTGATCCTATTCAGAATACTTAAGATAGGGATCCCTGGGTGGCGCAGCGGTTTGGCGCCTGCCTTTGGCCCGGGGCGCGATCCTGGAGACCCGGGATCGAATCCCACATCGGGCTCCCATGCATGGAGCCTGCTTCTCCCTCTGCCTGTGTCTCTGCCTCTCTCTCTCTCTCTGTGACTATCATAAATAAATTAAAAAAAAGAATACTTGATATATTTAGTGCATTGTCTTAATCAAAATATAAATACTGAGTTCTAACTTTCTCTAGGAATTTTTTTTTGTTCTCGAATCTCTATAGTAATTTTGTCTCTACATCTACAATATGAACAAAACAGAAAATATTCTATGAAATTGATGTTTTTTTTTTATAATAATAACCTCTGAAGGGCATGTGGGCTTTTTTAAATCTCCTACTCTTATGACCAGTACTTCTGAAGACATTATATTTTTGTTAAAATTATGTATTTAGAATTATTTCTTTGAGTAGTATTTCTGAAAGTGGAAATAAATTCATGGTCTTCATTGGTTATGGCCAAATTGCTTTCCAGAAGGATGGTCCCATTCGTAGTGCTACCAGCAATTTAGTAAATGTGCCTTCTTGGCATAGTCCTTCCAACGTGGAGTTTTCTTTGTAATATTATGAAATCCATTGTTTTATTCTTGTTACTTTAATGGATAGTCTAAAATTTCATTTTCTTTAATTATTAGTGATGAGAATTCTGCATGATTTACTTTTTAATAAATACCAGTCATTTTATTTTTATTTGTTTAAGTAATCTCTACATCCTATATTGGAGCTCAAATCCAAGACCCTGAGATCACGAATCACATATTTTGGAGACTGAGCCAGCCATGTACCCCAATCATTTTACATACTAGTATTATTTATTACATTTAACACATAGATTCCTTTTTTGTTACCTTTTAATATTTGTTATAAAAAATACATGTATGAACCCAACCACCTTGCCTGATGGTTTTCTAACAGTCAAGGTCTAATTATCCTCTAACAATGGCTAAAGTAAAGTTTGATTTACTTCAAACTTATTCCACTCTGAAATGTAGATCCAAGTACTCATGTTTGTTTGTTTGTTTTTCAAGTACTCATGTTTAATACCTAGTTGCTAAAACAGCATTTAGTTTCTTTCCTCATTGTGACTGGATTTTTTCCCCTTGAGTTGTCATTTTAAGTTCTTTTTAAAGATTAATGAATTTTTTTTTTGGTAATATTTTTCTTCTAAAGAAACTTTAGATAGTTTTCTTCTAAGTGATTCACAGTGTAGCCTTAAAGCCTTTTGCTAAATGGTCCAATTTTATTAACAGCAGTGCTGATTATTCCTTATTGTATTTTCTTTTTTTAAAAAACATTCTTTGGAAAAAAAATAAAAAACATTCTTTGGTATCATGCTTTTTAGATAAACGTTTAATATTCAGGAGTTACACAAAGTGCTTTATTAAACTTAATTACTTCTAATCCATATTACTTTTTTTTTTTTTTAATTGATAAGCAACACAGAGAGGCAGAGACACAGGCAGAGGAGAAGCAGGCCCCATGCAGGGAGCCTGATGTGGGACTCGATCTCGGGACTCCAGGATCATGCCTGGGCTGAAGGCAGACGCTCAACTGCTGAGCTACCCAGGTGTCCCCTAATCTGTATTACCTAAGAAGTATTTTGTTTCCAAATATTTTACAATATGAAATTGTGATAATTAGAATAAATCATGAAACAAAATTTAGGAAACAAAATTTATGAATCCTCTAATTTGCTGAATTCTGATGGATGTGTTAATTTAGCAAAACAAAGCTGAACTAAATGCCACTGAAGGGATGCCTGAATGGCTCAGTCGTTTAAGCATCTGTGTTCAGCTCATGATCCCAGGGTCCTGGGATCAAATTCCACATGGGGCTCCCTGCTCAATGGGGAGTCTGCTTCTCCCTCTGCCCCTCCCCCTGATCTTCCTCTTTCTGTCTCTCTCTCTCTCACACACACACACACACACACACACACACTCACTCTCTCTCTTTCGAATAAATAAATAAATCCTTTTAAAAAATGCCATTGCAGATATAGCATCTCCGTTCCAGTGAATCAGTTTAAAATAAAATAAAATTTATATATTTCCTAAAATCATTGTACCTTAACTTCAGAATTGTATTTGAACATGAACCAAATGAATACTTTTCTTTGAGCGGTTTTCAGGATTGCTTCTTAGGCTGTAATTCTTAAGATGTGTTATACTATACATGAACCTCTTGGGACTGTAATAAAAACTATGGACTTCACACACACACACACCTCCCTCCTTAAAAAAAGCAGTAATGTACTTTCACAAAAATTTGCATATAATCTTATGGAGCACAGACCTCTTATAGGCTATCTCTAGGGCCTATATTACAAAACCCTATTAGGAGTGTTTGATGCAACTACTTCTAAGCAACTGCTTTTGCCTCTTTGTATTTCAGGGGCTGACATAGCTGAGGTGATGCTGGATTTCATTTATTGGCTGACCCATCAGGAATTTGGCCGAAGATGTGTGGTCAGTATCAGAGATATCCTGTCCTGGGTTAATTTCATGAACACAATGGAGGAGGAAGCTGCTTTGAAAAGGCCAGAGACCATCTCCACTGTGACGTCTTTTGTCCATGCTGCATGCCTGGTGTACATAGATGGAATAGGTTCAGGTATGTTGTCTGTTAAATGGTGTGGGGACAAAGGGATTAGGGTAGAGGAGAGTATGAAATGGAGCAAGCCAGATCTCTGACCTCTGACCCAGATATGTTAAAAAATTAGTCACTCTCACGTTTCCAAGACCAAGAATGGATTTTCTTTTCTTTCTGTTTTTGAGAGATGTTCAATATGAAAGATAGGCTGCAACTTCTCATTGCTTTTAGGCCAGGAACTTGGTAAACATGAAATGATGATTAGAGTAAAAAGAAGACTTGGAAATGCTCTTGCTCCTGAAGGACTGGATAATTCTTTCTTCCTTTTTTTTTTAATTTTTTAAAATTTAAATTCAATTAAAATATATTATTAGTTTCGGAGGTAGAGGTCAGTGATTCATCAGTCATATATAATATCATGGCGTATTACATCACATGCCTTCCTTAATAGGACTACATAATTCTTTTTTTTTTTTTTAGATTTTATTTATTTGACAGAGTAAGGGAGCAAGCACACAAGCAGGGGAAGCAGCAGTCAGAGGGAGAGGGAGAAGCATGCTCCCTGTTCCAGATGCAGGGCTTGATCCCAGGATCCTGGGTTCACGACCAGAGTTGAAGGCAGATGTGTAACTGGCTGAGCCACCCAGGCACCCAGGACTGGATATTCTTAACATGAATGGTTATTTATAGTTAATGGCCTGGATCCTTTAGTTTGTTTTTAAGTTTGCCATAATTTCATAAAATTCAGTGTTTTTCTGTTTTTTCAGCAGTGAAGATTAGAGATTAAACCAAAATGATCAGCAGTACCACATTAGTTACTCCTGTCTTCCAGGCTGATTCATCCTGGAGTGCATGGGTGCTTTACTGAATAAGCTGCTGCTGATCTGTAAATTGAAGGGATAAGGGATCGAGACTTTTGCTTTTGGATTGTTTACACTAGCAGTTGTATTTTGGGTGTACTTCTACTAGGACCTCATTTCTCCGTGAAAGTGCTCAAGAGCTCTTGATTAGTAGTTGGAAAGCTTGGCGTCATGTCATGTCATGTTTGATGGACTGTTCCATTATCTTTTAGGGGTAACTTCCTCAGGGTTTGGTACGGCTCTCTTGGCTCGCAAAGAATGTCTGAAATTCCTTATCAAGAAACTTTCCAAGATAGTGCGACTTACAGAGTGTCAGAAAAATGAATTGAAGATTTATGACAGACTCAAAGCCAAAGAATTTACTGGAATAGATAACCTTTGGGGAATTCATCCATTTTTTATACCAAGGGGTAAGAATGATTTTGAATAAATGAAGATTCTCTTCTTGTAGATCATAGGTGGTACTTGACTTTTATTGTGACTTTTAGTGTATCATGTTCATGATTATTTCTAAACTGGTTATCTGAATTAGAATCTGACTTGGCATAACCAACCATAATTTCATGAATAATTAAAAATACATAACTGACATATAAAAAGTATAGTCTTTAGTCTTTGAATAGATTGTCACGTTAAAAATTCATTTTTTATTTGATGCTCAAGACAAGAGCTTTCCTATAGTGATAATTCAGCCCATAATGTATCACCTATAGATGCTCATCAGTGCTTACCAAGATAGTTTAGTGAACTCTTGGGGGTGGGAATTGTGTCTCTTGTCTTGTCTCTGACACCTGAGATGTAGTCCAGCAGTCCTAGGCATTCAGAAAATGTCTTTTGATTGAGTAAATGGATATAAATGAATGAATGATAAATGGGAAACTGAGGTGGGTTTCAGTTCTAATCCTTGTTCTCATTCTTACTAGGTTGCTTCTACCAAATATTTAAATGAGATAGATTAGCTATCTTCTAAGGCACTAATAATTTGTTAGACTGTTACTTCTCTAGCAGGGTCATTTGTTTCTTTTTTTTTGGGGGGGGTCATTTGTTTCTTGTTTCTTCTTCTCTCCGTACATTAATAATTGTTGAGTGTCTGAAATGCTGAGAGGAACACTGGCAGTTACTGGGGGTTCAGTAGTGAACGAAACCAGTCAGGTTCCTGGCCTAATGGAATATTGCCCTTTTCTCTTTCCCTCTTAAGTAGTGCTCTCCTTTCCTGATGGTGCATCCATGATCTAATTTCCCTATATCACCATCATAGTATTTGGTATTCTCATATAGGAGCTGTATGTTAGTGACCTGGGACTGGGGTGGTCCTTGTTTCTGCTTCCATAGCTGAGGTCATGGATGTTTTCCTAGCCCTCCAAACTGTTATATGAGAAGTTTCTTCCAAGAGACACAATGACATAAATGTTAATCCCTATAAAACTATTATTAATCTGTAATTCAGCTAGGTTATGGGTTAAAGATACATCCTGAATTGTCTTCAAGACCTAAAAACCTTGGATAAAATTATTTATTTGGAACCATGTGGCCTATACACCTAGCTTACACTAGCTTAGACTTTTAGGAAAATACTTACTTGTAAAGGTAAATTGTACAAGTACATATAGTAATTCCAGATGTAGGTTGTGAAAGGAAAAATGTGTGCTTGCAGGTAGACCTATGTAAGTACATATATGTGTAATTATAAGTGCAGGAGGGATCATAGTAGTAGGCACAATTGAAGAACGTTATGTTGCTGGCTATTCCTTTAAAGCATTTTATGGACCTAGAAGTGGGGAAACGTTGAAATAGGGCTGAACATTTTCATTACAGATGGTACTTCACTGACTGAAAATCTACTGGTTAGATTCTTAAAGTCTTGAATGGATATGTATATACGATTTGGTTGAGGTCCAGCTTATATGTGGCTTTTCTTTTCTCTATTTAAGGACCTGTCCTTCACAGGAATAATATTGCTGACTATGCCCTTAGTGCAGGCACCACAGCTATGAACACCCAGAGACTCTTAAGAGCTACAAAACTGAACAAACCTATTCTCCTGGAGGGCTCCCCTGGTGTGGGCAAGACAAGTTTGGTGGGAGCATTAGCCAAGGCTTCAGGCAACATCCTTGTTCGAATCAACTTGTCTGAACAGACGGTAAGCTTAGTCATCCTACAGCTGATGAGGATGGGTATATGGAGTAATGGATTTATCTGTTCATAGAGTTTCTTAATCAAAAATAGTTATGACCTTTTCAGTATTCCAAATATGTCTTAGTGATAAAAGACCACAGCAACATGAGCTTCTAAACTAAGTGTCCTTTTGGATACATGAATAACTGATATCTATAATATTGTGCTCTCTAGATGCTTTATCCTAATAGTCTTTTGAGAGGTAATTGCCCAATTCTGTATACTCTCCTTTATTTTTGTACTTTCTGGAAAAAATTAGTAGAAATAAAATGTCCATTTAACAGTCTTATGAAATTATGGGACAAGAGGTGACAAATGAAACTCTCTAGGAATGAGGTCTTAGAGAGGGCCTGGATGTTGTTACTGGTCTTTGTTTTTATTTTATTTATTTAAAGGTTTTATTTATTTATTCATGGGAGACACAGAGACAGAGGCAGTGACACAGGGAGAAGCAGGCTCCTCACAAGGAACCCTGGACCCGAGTTTACACCCTAAGCCAAAGGCAGATTCAATCACCGAGCCACCCAGGCGTCCCTATTTGTTTTGAGTTTTGTTTTTTTATAAAGCTCACCAATTAATTTCCAAGTATAGCTACAGTTGAGAACTACTGATACAGAGCTCTAACTCCAAATGATTGATAGGACGATTCTTCAGAGCATGTCTGGGCTCCTGGTAAAGAGTGCTAGGATTGGTTAGATTGGTTAGTTCTGTCTTGGGTATAAAAAGGAAAAGTGACATAAAGCCCAAGAATTTATCAGTTTAGATTTATGGTCTTGAGATCTAGTTAATTTTTTTATGTAATGTTGGCTTTTTCTCCTTTCTACCCCCTCTCAAAGGACATCACAGACCTGTTTGGAGCAGATCTACCTGTTGAAGGTGGCAAGGGAGGAGAGTTTGCCTGGCGGGATGGCCCCTTGCTGGCAGCTCTGAAGGCAGGCCATTGGGTTGTGTTGGATGAGGTAAGAGGACTGTCTGTCGTGCCAAGCATGGGGTCACAATGGGAAGAGCAGTCATACTTTTCATATTGCTAGGCTGTATCTCATTGCTATTTTGCTAGTAAAGATAAATTCTCTAATGAAGAAAAGTCCTCCATGGTTTCTTTTAAGAATAAGAAAAGTCACTTGTAATAAAGCACATATAGAAGCCCCTATATATACAAGCCACTGCTCCTTTTGTAAGCCAGCTTTCAGAGAAAAACTGTCTCTTTACCAGTTTATACTGTGGTCTCTGGTGGGCTTGTTTGGTATTTTGTATGTATTTCATGAGTGTTAATACAAAGCAGTGTCAACCACCACATGTTTTATAAGTACAACAGAAAGACTGCAGGATGTTATTTTAAGAGGCATACAAAAAATGGTGAGAAAACAGTCAGTGTTACGTGTGCATATTGGATAAGTTTTTGACTGGGGAGAACAGAACCCCTCATGATACCTGGGATAAATGCTGAATCTTAGTGACTAGCAGGCTGCTGGAGATAATGGAAAAGTGATGCACAAAAATAGAATTAAGGCTATGGGCAAAGGTGTTGGGTCACTTTGGGATATGCCTTGTTAATCCAGGAAAAAGCTGGGAAGTAGTTGTGGACTTAAGCGATTGGTGTGATCAAAATGCTATGGATGGAAATTTTGAGACTGGCCCCAGTGGGTCCTAAGATTCACATCCTTTGGGTCTGAGGTTGGAGGGTGGGCTGTGGGATTTCTTTTCAGCTGAGCTGCTTCCTACTTAGCATGGGGGAGATATTAAGGAGGAAGGAGGTGTGTCCCATTCCGATTTTTGGAAAAAGATGCCTGATAGTATTCTTCAGCCAAGGTGAAAAAAAAAAAAAAGAGCCTGGTTTTAAAGTTTAAGTCTCAGACCATACTCTTACTGGGTGGAAATGCATCCAGGTACCCAAGACATTCTTGACTGCAGTCACATTTAAGAGTAGTTTTTAGAGTTTTATCTGTTTGAGAATATTCGGTGGAATTTGTGTTTTGTAGTGTTTATGTAAACATGACACTTGAAATTCTAATATAATGTAGTGCAGTTTTTTGCCCATTTGCATTTTATTGATTTTACATTTTCCTTATTGAATTTTTCCATGTTCCTTCAAAACTATCACACTTCGCATCCCCGACCTCTGAACTTAGCATCTGAAGACCTCCATTCAACTCTTTTCATTTTTGGCACAGAAACAACAACTACTACTACTACTACTACTACTACTACTACTACTACCACCAGTACTACTACTACTACTACTACTACTTCTTCTTCTCCTCCTCCTCCTCCTCCTTTTTTTTTTAAATATCTTATTTATTTTATGAGAGAGAGAGAGAGAGAGAGAGAGAGGCAGAGACACAAACAGAGGGAGAAGCAGGCTCTATGCAGGGAGCCCGACATGGGACTCGATCCTGGGACTCCAGGATCACGCCCTGGGCTGAAGGTGGTGCTAAACCGCTGAGCCACCGGAGCTGCACAGAAACTTCTTATATTTGTTCTTGTTCATAAAAATGTTGGTGAAAGTTAGCTGTGTCAGTCTCCTTTGTGTGGTTTATGTCATGGCTTTGAAGCCCATTTGGAGATTTCATTCAGTATTTGAGCTGGGAAAGATACTTATTTAAGTATGTAAAGAGCAGTCTTTGTCTTTAAAGATCTCAGATTTGCAAAAGTGAGATCTCTGTACTGGTAAGTTCTTTTGGTAAGCTGGGATGTGCAAGGTAGGTCCATATAGGGGTGAATACAAAGGATACAGTTTAATTTTAGAGAAGATTTTAACTGCTTTTTAAAAAAAATTCAGAGTATTTATTCAGTTTACTTAAAAGTTCTTGATAATTTATATACCCTAGTTGTCTGACGTGTATTTGTGTGTGCATGCGTGTGTGTGTGTGTGTGTGTGTGTGTGTGTGAAATAATAGGATGAATAAACTTGGTTTAAGAAATAGAATGTGGGATGCCTGGGTGGTTCAGTGGTTGAGCACCTGCCCCTGGCTCAGGGCGTGATCCGCGGTCTCAGGATCGAGTCCCACGTCAGGCTCCCTGCCTGGAGCCTGCTTCTCCCTCTGCCTACTCTTTGCCTTTCTCTCTCTGTGTCTTTCATGAATAAATAAAATCTTTAAAAAAAAAAAAAAGAAAGAAATAGAATGTTACCAGGGTTCCTAGGGTGGCTCAATTGGTTAAGCATCAGACTCTTGGTTCTGTCTTCCAAGGAATTGAGCCCCAAGGCAGGCCCTGTGCTCAGCAGGGGGTCTACTGGAGATTCTCTCTACCCCTCATACCTTCCTCCCTTCTTTCAAAAAAAAAAATCTAAAAAAAATAGAATATTACTTATATTGTTTGAGCTTTCTCCTCTTGAAAACAATACTGTTCTACTTTTATGCATATTATTCTGCTTTTTGGTATAGTTATGCCATATGTAATAAATATGTATATTTTCTTCAAATAGCTCAACCTGGCTTCTCAGTCTGTATTGGAAGGACTCAATGCTTGTTTTGACCACAGAGGAGAAATCTATGTTCCTGAGTTAGGAATGAGTTTTCAAGTACAGCATGAAAAGACGAAGATTTTCGGGTGTCAAAATCCTTTTAGACAAGGAGGTGGGAGGAAGGGCTTGCCAAGGTCTTTCCTTAACAGATTCACTCAGGTAAGATTTGCTGTTGCCATGGAGACTACAGGTGGAGTGTCGAGGGTGATAAGACTGCTGGCACAAAGCTATTAGGACACTCACTATAAGAATGAGAGAGCATCAGTTTAATGATCTGTTTCTCAATTCTGTGTCTTTATGTAATGAATATTGATGTGACTGATTTCATCATCACTCCCCTCCTGGTGTGAGTCCCTTTGTCTTTAGTTAGGAGGATCTGATGTGTTATCAGTTAGAGAGTAAGGTAACCATTCCTCCAGGAAATCCCATTACTGTGCTCAAAATAAAGGCCAGTATTCAGCCTTTCCAGGTGTCTAAGTGATCTATTAAAATACTGAATTTTTTTTTTTTTATGATGAAAATAATGCATTTCAGTTAAAGTGAGAAAGAGGGACGCCTGTGTGGCTCAGCGGTTGAGTGTCTACCCTCGGCCCGGGGTGTGATCCTGGGGTCCGTGGATTTGAGTCCCACCTCGGGCTACCTACAGGGAGCCTGCTCCTCCCTCTGCCTGTGTCTCTGCCTCTCTCTCTCTCTCTCTCTCTCTCTCTCTCTCTCTGTCTCTCATGAATAAATAAATACAATCTTAAAAAAAATTAAAATAAAGTGAGAAAGAACAGAAAACTACCAGGAAGAATAAAAAAGTCCAGTATTCTCCATACCAGAGTCAATTATTATTAACATTCAATGTCTTTCTTCCTGCCTATATTCTCATTTACAGAAATGCGGGGGTGAGGGTGGGGGGAGAATGTGTGTGTGTACATATGCTTACTTGTTTTAACATTTATTTGCCAAAGTTTGACTAGGCTCCAGTTTTGGAAATGGCTCTAGATGTTAGCTTTCTTTAATGTCCCTTTCCATTGACAGTTAATAATTTGCTGAATATCTTTTCAGAATAATTTATTATGAAGAATTTCAAACATTTAAACTTTTCAACTGAAAAGTTGAAAATTTTTTAAAAAATATTTATTTATTCATGAGAGAGACAGAAAGAGAGAGAGGCAGAGACAGGCAGAAGGAGAAACAGGCTCCATGCAGGGAGCCTGACGTGGGACTTGATCCCAGGTTTCCAGGATCATGCCCTGGGCTGAAGGCAGCGCTAAACCATTGAGCCACCTGGGCTGCCCAAAAAAGTTGAAATTTTAAAGTTAATGCTCCTATGCCCTTAAAAAATTCACTAGCATGGAGCTAACAACAAAACCTCTGTTGCCTGTATTTCATTTATCTTTAGGATTCTGTATCCTAAAAATGCAAGGAAAGACTTCTTTTCTTTCTTTCTTTTTTTTTTTTTTTGGAAAGATTTCTTTAACTCAATTTTTATATATATATCTAAACTGAGGTATCGTTACTTTGGTGTTAAATAACAGTTTTACTTTACAAGTGGTAGTCCTTCCTGGTGTTCAGTAAAGAGAAGCAATAGCATTTCTTCGTGTTCTTTTTGGATTCGATAGGTCTTTGTGGATCCCCTTACAGTAATTGACATGGAGTTCATTGCTAGTACTCTGTTTCCAGCCATTGACAAAAATATTGTTAAGAAGATGGTTGCTTTCAATAACCAAGTAAGTACCTACTTGTATTGTTTTTTATTTTCATGCTGTGATAGAACCATAAGTCTTTTTTAGAACCATAATTTTTTCAATGTGGGATACCATCAAATTTACCAGTCTCTCTAAAATAAACCACATTGAATAATACACATTTTTAGTGGAAGAAACTACTCATTTGAGGATTATAGTAATTCAGATCTATTATGTGTATGGATGTTAATGCTTACAAGAGTATCCTGATTTAAACATCTGGGTTGGGAGAAAGAGACATTTGTATCAAACCTGCTGATTTCTGTTTCCCGATTATGTATGCATTTGTAGTACAATGAAAGTACTTAATGCAGTGCCTACTAATGGGACATGTTTCCCAATAATGAATGGCGTTTTCTTTTTAGATTGATCATGAAGTGACTGTCGAAAAGAAATGGGGGCAAAAAGGAGGACCCTGGGAATTCAACCTTCGGGACCTTTTCCGCTGGTGTCAGTTGATGTTAGTTGACCAGTCTCCTGGGTGTTATGATCCTGGTCAACATGTGTTTTTGGTCTATGGTGAGAGAATGAGAACCAAGGAAGACAAAGAAAAGGTGAGTTTCACTCTTGTTCCTTGTGTTTTTTTCCATCTGAAAGTTGATTTCTTCCTAAGGGAGAGAAAGGGCATACTCACTAATAATACTAACCTCAGGAAAGCTGCTTAGAATTTAGAAGTTAAAGAGACTAAATGTTCACCTATCTCAAGGTCTCAAAGTGCAGAGTAGTTTGCTTTGGAATACACAATTTGTTGATCTCTCTGAACCCTCTTATTGCAAACCTTCTTAAAACTATGGCCTCCCAGGGGATCCCTGGGTGGCTCAGCGGTTTGGAGCTTGCCTTTGGCCCAGGGCGCGATCCTGGAGTCCCGGGATCGAGTCCCACATTGGGCTCCTGGCATGGAGCCTGCTTCTCCTTCCTCCTGTGTCTCTGCCCCCCCACTCAGTCTATCATAAACAAACAAACAAACAAATAAATAAATCTAAAAAAAAAAAAAAACCACTATGGCCTCCCAGTAATAAAGAGCTAGGTCTTCATCATCTTTCAAGGCACAAAGGGGAGAAACAGGAGGAGACAGGTGATAATCAGTAGAGGAGGAGGGTTTTCTGTTTTTAAATAAACTTTTGAGCTACAAAGCCTTTTATCTAGAAAATATAAGTAAGTATTGTAGGAGAATATTCTGTATCTGAATGGAAATAAAAATATCTCCTTTGTAAATAGAAAATGACACTAGAATTTCTAGCCAATATTAGAACAACTAATCAGCTGTTCATTTTGCCTTGTGGTATTTAAAGTCCAGTCTCACAGAATACTCACAGTAGCTGCAGGCAAGAGGCACTATCATGACCTATGACCTCTTACCAATGAGGATCCAGTGCCTAGAGTCATGGGGTGTCACCTATAGTAAAGTGGTAGAGCCAGCACTCCAGCCCCGAACTTTCCTTCCATCTCACAATTGTAGCCAAATGTTAACTCATTTATTATGTACAAGTGGCTTTTGGTCATTACATTAGAATATTCACCTAGTTTTTAGAAAATATAATTTTATTACTTATAATTCATATACCATCACCTAGAACTTTATTTTCTTTGTCCACTTACTAATTATAGTGTATTCATTGTGGCAAGACCCTGGCCAGTTAATTGGGTAACTGATGTTAGATGGTATGTCACTATAAGGGAAGGTTTCTATCCATTCTCTGTGTCAGTTATTGTAATTCACACACACAAAAGTGAGGAAAAATAGTAATAGGAGAAAGGTTTATTTAAGCTGGAAGAGTTTGAGTAAATTCAGTCTGACTTAATAAAACTAAATAAACCACATTGTGAATGTATTTGTAATTTTAATTCTGGTGGACTATTAGGGAGAGGAGAGGATAATCTGCCTTGGAGTAGAATATAAGGTCACTGAGTACCTGGACCCAGCAGTATGTGACAGGAGCACTTTCTCCTGTGCTGCTCTTTGACCCCTAGTCAACATTTGGTACTGATAATGATTTTACCTTTTTTTTTCTCCTGTTTGTCAAACTCTTATTAATTTTTTTAGTTGAGATATAACTGACATATAAACATTATTTTCAGGTGTAGAACACAGTGATTCAGTATTTGTTTACCTTGTGAAATCACAATATGTCTAGTTAACACATGTCACCTTACATAGTTACAAAAGACTTTTTCCTTTGGATGACAACTTTTGAAACCTGTTCTATTAGCAGTTTTCAAACACACAATACTGTATTATTAACTACAGTCACCATGCTGTACATTCTGTCCTATGACTTATTTTATAATATTGCTATTTTATTTTCTGACTTTAGTCCAGTGTACAGTGATAATGAGTTTTGGCTGCTTTGTTAGAAACATGCAATTTGGTGTACTTATTTTGGGTGGCCGGAATTTTTCTTGCTACTCTGGACTAAATTGTGTATTTTACACATCCCTAGCTATCCTCTCTGCCCCAATTCCTCTTAAAAAGAAATCCAGGAAGGAAAGAAGTAGGGCTATTGGCAAGTTTTCTAATTGTATTTCTGGTAAGGAAGGGATAACTGATGTAAATAATCAGAAAAATAGCAATGGTTGTCATTCTACATAAATATTTAGAAAGCTAAAATCATATTATGGAATAAATAACTTACTAACCATGAGTAAATCCTATAACTCTTATGAATCCTGCTATATATATCAATAAAGTAGAAATGATACCTATCTTGCAAGGCTGTAAGGATCAGAAATAATCTATTAAAGTACTTCTATAATGTTTGGCACATAATAGATGCTCAAAAAATGGTCATTGCTCTTCAAAATCTTCAGACTATTCTACCTTCTTTTTAGATGGTATCTTGAATGGGGAAAGCAGATTCAGGGAGGCGTGGGTGGCTCAGTGGTTGAGCCTCTGCTTTCAGCTCAGGGCTTGATCCTTGAGACCTGGGATTGAGTCCCACATCGGGCTCCCTGCATGGAGCCTGCTTCTCCCTCTACCTGTGTCTCTGCCTCTCTCTTTGTGTGTCTCTCATGAATAAATGAATAAAATCTTTTAAGAAAAAGGAAAGCAGATTCATTTTTCTTTTTTTTTTCCAGATTCATTTTTTATCTGTAGATTTGCCATAATATCCATGGCTTTAATTTATGATATATTCTCAACTGGAATCTCATATAGTTTGAGATTAGGTGATTACTCTTTTCTTGAGTTCCAGTTTGCTTTCATTCTGAAGATTTATTTATTTATTTATTTATTTTTTTTTTTAAATTTTTATTTATTTATGATAGTCACAGAGAGAGAGAGAGAGAGGCAGAGACACAGGCAGGGGGAGAAGCAGGCTCCATGCACCGGGAGCCTGACGTGGGATCCGATCCCGGGTCTCCAGGATCGCGCCCTGGGCCAAAGGCAGGCGCTAAACTGCTGCGCCACCCAGGGATCCCTTTTTTTTTTTTTTTTTTAATTTTTATTTATCATTCTGAAGATTTAAATAAATGTAATCTATAAGAGAAAAATCAAAAGGATAGGGAAATTGTGACTAGTGTTCATTCACAGTATTGTGATATCTCTTGCTGTGCATGTTTTCTAGAAGATTTGGCTAGGAATTTGATGAAGTGATACATGTTTTGATTGTATTATCTTCATTTAGGTCATTGCTGTGTTCAAGGATGTGTTTAATTCAAGTTCCAACCCATACTTGGGAACCAGACTATTTCACATCACTCCTTATGATGTTCAGGTGAGTCATGTAGAATAAACCACTATTCTTTTACATTTTTCTTTGATTTTCTCTGCCCCCACAACCAGGCACACTTGTGAAATCTGACTGGCATGTCTTTTTCAGCTGGGCTACTCTGTCCTTTCCCGTGGTAGTTACGTTCCTCTCCTGTCCCGCCGTCCCCTGTTGCTCCTGCACCAGTCATTACAGTCTCTGGAGTCTATTATGAAATGTGTGCAGATGAGCTGGATGGTCATCCTTGTGGGTCCAGCCTCTGTGGGCAAGACCAGCCTGGTCCAGCTTCTGGCACACCTTACTGGTCACACATTAAAGATCATGGCTATGAACAGTGCAATGGATACTACAGAGCTTCTGGGTGGATTTGAGCAGGTAAAGTCTGCCTTTGCATTTTCAGTCAAAACATGTATAATGCTGTGGTCTGACTCTTGGTCTTCTGTGTTGGTGACTACAAGTAGGAATTTTTGTTTTGTTTTTTAATTTAAAAGAGTGTTCTTTTGACTCTGGCCAGTGGCTATGATGAGTTTATGCTCTGGAAATTTCAGGTTGATCTTATACGGCCATGGAGGCAGCTGCTAGAAAAGGTGGAAGGCACTGTAAGGGCACTGTTAAGAGACAGCCTTCTTATCAGTTCTGATGATGCAGAAGTAGTGCTTCGAGCCTGGAGTCACTTTCTTCTGACTTATAAGCCCAAGTGTCTTGGAGATGCTGGTAAAGGTATCACGATGGAGATTGTCAACAAGCTGGAAGCAGTATTATTGCTTATGCAGCGACTCAACAACAAAATCAACTCCTACTCCAAGGCAGGTATGTGTGTTTGGATATGTGTTTCAGATATGTAGATAGTATTGTCCATGTAGTGTCCATGTATAAGTAGTAATGTATTTGTAAGGTATTATCTGTAATTTTTTAATTAATGTAATAGTTATTAAGAAAACTTGAAAATATTTGTTTTAGAAATTAACATGAAGCTGATGTAAAATAATTTAGAATTATAAAGCAAAAATGAAAGAAATTTAGTGAGCTTGATAGTTTATCTTGTATGTAATCATCTATGATAGTAAATCATTTGCATGTAAACTGGCTTTATTTTTTTCTTGGCTTTTAAAACTAGTTAAAAAAATAAAACTAGTTAAGTAATTTCTCAAAATATCATTTATTCATTCATTCATTCAGTTAGTTATGATTTTATTTACTTATTCATGAGAGACTCAGAGGGAGAGAGACAGAAATGGAGGCAGAGGGAGAAGCAGGCTCCATGCAGGGAGCCTGATGCAGGCCTCAATCCCAGGACCGCGAGATCACGCCCTGAGCCAAAGACAGATAGATGCTCAACCGCTGAGCCACCTAGGCGTCCCTAAAATTTTATTTTATTTTAAATTATTATTTATTTATTTGAAAGAGAGTGCACGCTCAAGAGAGCATGAGTGTGTGGGGGGTTGGGGGTGGAAGGGAGAGAAGAGAAACAAGCAGACTCCCTGCTGTGCAGGGAGCCTGACTTGGGGCTCCATCCCAGGACCCTAGATCATGACCTGAGCCAAAGGCAGATGCTTAATCAACTGAGCCACCCAGGCACTCCCCAAAATTAAATATTTAAATGGGAGAATAGAAATCTAAATTGATCATTAGGATGTGTTTATTAGTTTTGTATAGAAAGTGGAAGAAAATCTTCAGTTAACATGGAAACTTCTCGCATATTGTGGTGCAGTTTTTTGGGTGATGAAGATTATGCTTTTAGGGAAGATTATAGGCTCATAGATTGTGTCCATCACTATGATTGTCATCTTTTATTTTCAAAGCCTTTTACTGGTTATAAAGGGTTGATTCCTTAGAGATAAAGAAGTGAGACTCCTCTCATCTAGCTCTATAAACAATGTATCCATGGCTGTGGGTTAAATAGTTTACTTTCTTAAGCAGGAGAATGATTTTATTGTTGATTTGATTTGTCAGTTCCCCCAATTCAAGCCCATTAATTAGATTTGAAATCCTTTCCTCATTCACTCAAATTTAATTGTGAGAGATATTTAATGGAGTTATACATTGGTTTATACATTTTTTGAAGGTATTATAAAATTTCCCATTGAGCTATGAATTCCAAGTGGGTGGTAGTCTTGTATTAAAAATTTACTTTTTTTTTTTTTTTAATTTTTATTTACTTATGATAGTCACAGAGAGAGAGAGACAGAGACACAGGCAGAGGGAGAAGCAGGCTCCATGCACCGGGAGCCCGATGTGGGATTCGATCCTGGGTCTCCAGGATCGCGCCCTGGGCCAAAGGCAGGCGCCAAACCGCTGCGCCACCCAAGGATCCCTAAAAATTTACTTTTAAACCTCACAATACCACTGCATTACAAGGAAAGATTATCTTCATCTTATGTTTATGGAAATGGTTGCTCATAGAGGTTAAATACCATGCTTAATGTTGTACAGTTACAAAGTGGCTTGACTAGGTTTTGAATCTAATCCTCTGACCTTACAGCCTTCAGTCTAGTTCTTCTATGTATCTTTCAGTTGAAATTTAAATATTTACAGTAAGTTCTCACAGCTCATTCAAAATGCTGCTTATTTAAGAATCACTTTCATATTGAGTAATTTCTTAGGGGTATTAATAGAGTGAGAAAAGGTGTGTCAAACAATTTTTCTGTTTTACTTTTGGTTAAATGTTTTTTTCTGTAAATATTTATATCTTAACATTACTGTGAAGATACATGAGTTATATTATTAACTTGAGAACTAGAATATATTTATCTTAAATGCTAATGCTTTTTCATAATAGCTGCATTAACATTTTTGCTAATTTCATCTGATTTTTGGGTTAGTTCTATTGACTTTTTTTTTTTCCTGGTTGTAAGTCATATTTTCTTTGTACGTCTAGTAATTTTGATTGGATGCTGGAAATTTTAAGCGCTTAGTGCTGCATTTTTGTTGATCCTTGAGCAACATGGCGTTTGAATGGGTTGACTTATGTGTGGATTTTTTCCCAAAAACATATAAATGTATTTTCCTTATAATATTTTTAAAATCTTTTAGCTTACTAAGAATTGTAATAATAGAGTATATAGTATATAGTATATACAGTGTGCATAATGTGTTAATAGACTGCTGCTGGTAAGGTGGCTATTAGTGGTTAGGTTTTTGAGGAGTCAGAAGTTATATGTGGCTTTGTATGTTGCTATCCAATTTCCCCAGCACCATTTTTCTTTTTTTTTTTTATTTTTTTTTAAGGATTTTATTTATCTATTCACGAGAGACAGAAAGAGAGGCAGACACACAGGCAGAGGGAGAAGCAGGCTCCATGCAGGGAGTCTGATGTGGGACTCAATCCCGGGTCTCCAGGATCACACTCTGGGCTGCAGGCGGCGCCAAACCGCTGTGCCACCGGGGCTGCCCCACAGTGAATTTTTTTGTGTTGATTTTGTGTTCTGCAAGTTTACTGAATTTTTTTTCTTTCTTTGTGGTGGTGTAGGGTTTTCTCTATGTAATGTTACATCATGTGCAAATAGTGACAGTTTTCCTTTTTCCTTTCCAATTCGGATGCTTTATTTTTCTCTCCTAATTGCTCTGGCTTGGAATTCCAGTATTGTGTTGAATAAAATGGTGAGAGTTGACATCCTTACCTTGTTCTTGATCTCAGAGGAAAAGCTGTCAGCTTTTTGTTGCTAAGTGTGATGTTATCTGTGTTATAATAAAACTCTATATAGTAATATATTAATATGTTGAAGCATATTCCCTCTGTACTCACTTTATTAAGGGTTTTTATCATGAATGGATGTTGAATTTTGTCAGGTGCTTTTTCTGCATCTGTTGAAATGGTCATATGATTTTTATCCTTCATTTTTTTTTTAAGATTTTATTTATTTATTCATGAGAATACACAGAGAGGAGAGAGAGAGACAGAGACACAGGCAGAGGGAGAAGCAGGCTCCATGCAGGGAGCCCGACATGGGACTCGATCCCGGGTCCCCAGGATCACGCCCTGAGCTGCAGGTGGCGCTAAACTGCTAAGCCACCGGGGCTGCCCTATCCTTCATTTTGTTAACTTGTTTGGTCACATTGATTTGCAGATATTGAACCATTCTTGCATCCCTGGAATAAAAACCATTTGATTGTAGTGTATGATCCTTTCACTGTATTGCTGAATTTAGTTTACTGATTGTTTTGTTGGGAATCTTCAGATCTATGTTTATCAGTGATATTAGCCTATAATTTTTTTTTTTTAAGTAGACTCCACGTGGGCCTTGAACTCACAGCTGTAAGCTCAAGAGTTGAATGCTCTACCAACTGAGCCAGCGAGGCACCCATAGACTGTAATTTTCTTTCCTTGCGGCATCCTTGTCAGGTTTTGGTATCGGGGTAATGTTGACATTATAAAATGAGTTTGGAAAAGTTCCCTCCTCTTCTTCTTCTGTTTTTTGGGGAATTGTTTGAGAAAGATTGATATTCTTTTTGAATGTTCGTAGAATTTACCAATTCTATCTCATTTCTGGGTGACACTGCTTATTACAGTTCCATGAGATCAGGAACTCAACCTCTCCTGGCCTCCAGAGCCAGAGGATCAAGAGGCATCCCCTGAGTGATAGCTATAAAAATCAGAGCCCAAGACTTAATGTAAAAAGCTTTCTGGGAAGTACTGGTGCTCTAGAGCACCACAAAGGAAGAGCACAAAGATCGTGCCCATCAGTCTTCTTCCCCAGATAGTGTTCCAGCGGGCTCTAGGATGTATATGTTATATTAGGTGCTTGCTTCTCAGGTGTGTCTTCCATACAACGAGGTGAGCCTCCTTCACTTTGAGTCTGGGTGCAGTTAGCTGTCTCTCTTAGCTCTGCCCTGGGTTGGAGGAGTCTGAGTGTGTGTGAGCCCTTTCTCCAATCACAATCTTGTATTCTTGGGATGTGACCCTGTTGCTTTTAGAAGATAGATGTTTTGAGGGCTTGCCTTTCAGGTTCATGTTTTAGAAGTTGGGATTCCTGATGTGTGGTTCAAACCTTTTTTTTTTTTTTAATTATTTTTAAAATTTATTTATGATAGTCACACACAGAGAGAGAGAGAGGCAGAGACACAGGCAGAGGGAGAAGCAGGCTCCATGCACTGGGAGCCCGACGTGGGATTCGATCCCGGGTCTCCAGGATCGCGCCCTGGGCCAAAGGCAGGCGCTAAACCACTGTGCCACCCAGGGATCCCTGGTTCAAACCTTTTGTTCCATAGTGAGAAGCTCCACGTTTTCAGGCTTTTCCAAGTTGTGGGTCACACAGCACTAGAGATGGGGTTTATGGTGAGAATATTTCTCAGCCTTTCCTATTTGCTTCAACGTGGTAGGTTTGTTTCCAGTCTGTCTGAGACCTCTGTGGTATGTTTGAGTTCCCTCTCCTTGCTTTGCGATCCTGAAATTGCTTCCAGGCAGAAATCGAGTGAAATTATAGGGCTTCCTTTCCTTAGGTGTCACAGCCCTCTGCTGTTGGCCAGTGTTTGAAAGCAGTTGTTTCATATATTTGATACAGTTTTTAGGTGGTTAACAGTGGAGGTAAAGTCTAAACTTTATTATTCCTCATGGAGTTCAATGCATAATACTTGGTGATATGAACAAGAGTCATAAGAGAACTTCCAATAAAAAAAAAAGAGCAGTTGAAAAGTTTTTGGCATGGGCCATTTAAGCACTAAGCAAATAAATACCTGTTGTTACTATAATCGTATGATATCGTCATTATAAAGAAAGTCTAGTTTAATGGCGTTGATTTTCATTGTGCCAATTTTTAGTGTCCATTTCATGGACATTTGATAAAAATGCGGTAATAGGTGGGAGGCATTATTCTCCTTATGCCATTTAAGAAATTATAACAAAGATTATTTACCTTTACTATCACCTTTGAGTTCCCTCTACCTAGCCATTAATTCAGAAAAGCATTAAAAAATATTTTCTGCCACCAGCCCTAATTTTTCTTCTTTCCTTTTTTTTTTTTTTAACCTGTTTTGTTTAAATAAAAACAAAACAAAAACCCCCTTCTTATTTATACTCTATTACAAAACTTTAAACACTAGGGCCAGGGACTTCTGGGTGACTCAGCAGTTGAGCGTCTGCCTTTGGTTCAGGGCGCTATCCCATTCCAGGGATCGAGTCCTCCACCGGACTCCCTGCAAGGAGCCTGCCTCTCCCTCTGCCTGTGTGTCTGCCTCTCTCTCTCTCTGTTTTTCTCATGAATAAATAAATAAATCTTTTTAAAAAACCTGGGTCAGAAGTTTCCAATTTTCTTTCTTTTTTAAAAATCTTTTATTTATCCATGAAAGACACACACAGAGAGAGAGGCAGATATACAGGCAGAGGGAGAGACAGGCTCCATGCAGGGAGCCTGATGTGGGACTCGATCCTGGGTCTCCAGGATCACACCCTGGGCCAAAGACGGGCACTAAACCACTGAGCCACCCAGGCTGCCCTCCAATTTTCTTTTAATAAACTCTTAGGGTTTTTTGTTTTTCTTTTGTTGGTTTTCTTATTGTCCCAGTTTGAAAATAAATGCTATGGCTGTGACGTTTCAGAATTTGCCAAACTTGTGGAAGAGTTCCGAAATTTTGGGGTGAAGCTTCTGCAGTCCACCAGTGGCCACAGCCATGGCACATTTGAATGGGTTGACAGCATGTTTGTTCGGGCTCTGAAGTCTGGAGATTGGCTTTTGATGGACAATGTTAACTTCTGCAAGTAAGGACCTTCTGCTTAATCACAAGATTGATATTTGAGATATGCTTGTCAAAGTAGAAACCCAGTTGAAAGCTCTGGTATTTTGAACCCATTGTTAACTAGATACATATCCCTGTGGTGAACAAAGGTAGTTGGTCATTAGTTGCAAGATTTTAGTTTTGTATGACTGTTTTGAACTGAGCTGAAGGCTAACACAATTGGGTTACTTTTCCAACCATTTTTGAGGTAGACCTTTTTATTTAATATCGAAAATACTCCTTTTGTTAGGGTCATTCTTGAGGCCAAGTTTTTGAAATAGTGATCTTTTACAGGCCAGACATTTAGTAAATATGCATCAGTGTGTATTGCTTTGATTCTAAAGTAAGGAAAAAGGCATCGTAAAACTTCCGTAGTACATAGCATAATAGAAACTATTCCGGGTCAAGATGATGAGTTTCTCTACCTGGAGATTTTTTCAGAATGTTTGAATTGAAATCCAGGTGTCTTCAAATTGGTTTGATAATGTTAGGAAGTGGAGAGATGGAAGGAGAAAGAAAAAAGAAAGAGCTATAGATCATGGAACAATTTTCCTTAATTTCATTTACTTATTTAACAAATATTTTACATATTTACTGTTTGTAAATCTCTGGAAAGAATGCCTTTGGGAGTGAAAAGGGGATTGGACAGGGAGAGAGAGCACAATTCTATATGGGGGGAGTGGTCTATGCTTAAGGACGACCTGAGTCAGGAGCAGTAGGAGGCCTGTGCGAGGAAAATAGAACCAGTGCAGCGTGTCAGTCTGTCACCATTGTATTTGAATTCTCTTTGTGCAGCCCATCGGTGCTGGATCGTTTGAATGCTTTGCTTGAACCTGGAGGTGTACTCACTCTTAGTGAGAGGGGGATGATAGATGGATCCACTCCCACCATAACACCAAATCCCAATTTCAGGTATTCTTGCCTCTTAAGTTTCTGCTTAAGAATCTGACTGCCTCAATTAAGTAGGACCTTCTTACCTGTTTTATTTATACATCCAGTTATAAGTATGTTCACCCATTTATTGATTCAGTTAGCACTTATTTATTGAGGCTTTGCTATTTGCCAGACTCTGGGATCGCATCAGTAAACAAGAGGGGTCTCCTGGCTGGCTCCGTAGGTAGAACATGTGACTCTTGATCTTGGAGTTGTGAGTTCAAGCCCCATTGTGGGCACAGAGCTTACTTTAAAAAATAATAATAAAAAAATAAGAGAGGTGAGGTCCCTATTGTGGGATGATGGTAAAGGGTAGAAGCAGGGAGACTGATCACAAGTTTTTTGCAGTAGTTCTGGCAAGAGATATGATAGCTTAGACTAGGGTGGCCATATGAGTGGGACTTTCTGATGGATGTGTGGGTTGAAAAAAAAGAGGAAGCAAGGATTTTATACAAGTTTTTGGCTTGGGTAATTGGTAAATATGGGAAAGGAAAGACTGGCAAAGGAGCAGGTTTGACATGGGAAGGTTAGCAGGGAATCCACTGTTTAGCTTTGGAGATGTTGGCTATATGGAGATGTTGCTAGACATATATGAAGGTAATTGTTTCAGGAGAATACACTGCTCCCTTTTCTGATCTCTGTAGGTGAGTTAGAATGATGAATTAGCACTGTCTGATTTGGGGACTATCTGAAAGAATTTATATTCTCAGCATTAAAGGTGCATTGGATAAACAGTTTCTAAGGAGAATAGGTTTAGAGAAACTGATTTTGCTATATTGGTGCATTTTGGCACTAAAAGATAGAATATAGATGAAAATAGCAGAGTTTTAGTTAATGGTATCTCCCTGAAGTTCTAACACATAGGATTTGCCCTCATCAGTTGTTGCTGAGCTGCATCATTGGTTGCAACTGTGATTTTAATTTTTTTTCCCTTTGAATTGCTAGACTTTTTCTCTCGATGGATCCTGTTCATGGAGAAATATCCCGAGCTATGAGGAATCGTGGACTTGAAATCTACATTTCAGGAGAAGGGGATGGAAACATCCCAGATGACCTGGATCTGAAAGTTCTGCTGCACAGCCTTGGGTTGGTGGGGGATAGTGTGTGTGATAGCCTCTTGGCTCTACACACAGAGATCCAAAGCACTGTAGTAGGTAAGGTGCTTGACTTACAGGCCTCTGCAGAGTTTTATTCTTCTAGAAATTCATATGTTTTTTCATTTGACTGCTAATCTAGGAGTTCTTAAATTTAGTGTACATACAAATAGGAATTACCAGAAAAGTCTGTTAAAAATAGAGATGTGCTGATGCCTATCTTCCCCCTAAGAGATTGGGTTCAGTAAATCTGGGTGAGACACAGAAATTAGTATTATAAAGAAGCTCCCCAGATGATTCTGGTAGATTCATTCAGACACTCTTACCTTAAGGAATACTGCTTTAGGCACTAAAATTTGTAAAGTTTATCCCTCTTATCTGGTCATTGAGTCTTTTGAAGATAGAATAAAGAGGGAACTTTGAACTGCTTAAAACAGGTGTTATTTCTTCTAATAAAACCTATCTGTCCAAATATACAGGAACAGGCAAGAATAATAACAAAGGTAATGATAAATGCTATATATTGAGTAACTGCTATGTGTTAGGTTCAATGTCTATTGGTTTTTTAGTTTTCACGTTAATTCTTCATGGCATGTTTTCGTGTTATAGAATAGGGTTCAGAGAGGTTGAATAACTCACCAAAGCCAAACAGTGAGGCTTTGAATGTAGTTCTGTTGGATTTTAAAGTGCATGGTCCTTTATGAGGCCATGCTCATTTTGCTACTTCAGCATTTGTCAACTTTAGATTAAGGATATAAATGACCAGGCTTTGTCCTACTTGTAGTTTTCACTTTCCTGCAGTATGTTTGTGACAGCCAGAAATGGAGGGAGGGAGACAGGATAGGGAAGGAATATGAATGTTCTTATAAGTCCATAATGTGCTGGTGAGACTCTAGATTCTACTTAAAAGGCTTTCTAAGGTAAGTGGGTGGATTGAATGAAACAAAGTTTGATGAGAAGATGAATTTATCTATTTTCATTGGAGATTTTGCAGAATCTGTTGCTCATAGATGGCAATATTTTTTTTCTTTATAGGTTCTCCAACGTCCTCTATTTCAACTCTAATTCAAACAGCCTTATTCATTGTGCAGTACCTACAGCGAGGGCTGAGTTTAGACAGAGCTTTTTCTGAAGTATGCTGGGAAGCATATGTCTGCTCCCAGCATTCACCAGCAAACCAGAAGGTACCATGAAGTATTTCAAACAGCTTTCTCATTTATAACACTTTGCATTATTTGAATGGGGGAAATTCCTTTTATTGATGGTGACTTTAATGAACTGAGAGTGGAGCACTTCAGTTACTCTGTAGTAGAGATCTGGTCTCTAAGTACTTTTCTGGAAAATAGGTTAAATGTAAATATTCTTTGAAACTTAGCTGTCTTTAGGCAAAGTGGAATTTAGCTTGTAGTGTTGAAAATTGAAGACTGTGATGAGAGTTGTGGGATGATCACAAAGGTCCTGGAAAACTATTATTCCTCTTCTACTTTTTGGTAATAGCACTTAGATGTTGCCTTTGTGTTTTTATCTCCTACCAGCTTGCACAGGCTTTACTGGAGAAACATGTTTTTTCTCTTCGAGCACATGAAACCTGGGGTAACTCCATCCTTGCTATGGGCCTGTGGCCAGATTCTCTGCCCTCAGCTCTCTTTGTTACAGAAGACTCTCACCTGTCTGTAGTCCGAAGTGATGGACAGATCTTAGTATATTGCCTTAACAGGATGAGCATGAAAACCAGCAGCTGGGCCAGGTTAGTGGAGCCTTGAGTTTGTGTCTCTTTGGCATCATGACTTTTTTTTGATGGTAGTGGTCATGACCCAACATGTTTGACCGGAATGTTATATGGTCATTTATTACCCAGCTGTTATAGTTTCCTTGTTCATTGTAATATTGCTCCCTATTTATTATTCACTAGATATGTTTTAATTATTCTCCTTTGAAAGGGACTAATCTTTCCCCTATTACTTCTTTGATCTGTTATTTGTAAAGTTATTTTCCTGGTTCTTTAAAATGTAAAATGAAAGTTCATTCTAGTACTGACTTTGCTTTATTTTTCTAATGAATTTCAGGATTCAGCCTCTTACCTTACCCGATTTAGAGAAAATTATGCAGTCTCCTAACCCTGAGAGCTTGAAATTCAGTTCAGTCGAAGTGGATACTTACTGGATTGATGAACCAGATGTTCTGGCCATGGCTGTTAAATTGCTTATAGAACGAGCAACCAATCAAGATTGGATGCTCAGAGTTAAATGGCTTTATCATTTAGCCAAGAATATACCACAGGGGTTGGGTGAGTTGAAAAGCTTAATTTGTATAATAAGTGCATAAGTAAACTATTTTAGTGCCTCAGTAGCTGTATTATCCTGTGAAGATACTTAAAATTGTATCTGGGAGATCTAGCAATAAATTTGTTACCTGGCCTTACTATTTGTATAGCTGTTAAAAAAAATTAAGGCATGTAACTGCCCTTAGATGTGTCCTAAGAGAAACTTTGCCCCTGTGTAATCCTTAGCATTTCATGGTCTTCCACTTTTCTATCAAATCCAAAAGGAAAATGTACTATATCATGTTACTGCTTATTTTTTGAACATGCTGCTATACAACCATCCTATCTGGGGAAGGTTGTTTTTGGTAAACTTCATTTGCCTTAAAGTGCTTAGGAGACTTATTTTAGTTCCAGTATTCTAAGTTGTCCTGCTTAATTTCCTTGTACTTTTTTTTTCATTTTAAGAGGAAAAACCAACCTTAACAACATTACATGGGTTGCAAAGTACAGGACTTGGAATTTGTTGGTAGAACTTGTTGCCTAAAGTAGTAGAGTTTATATGAACCTTTCTATCCATGAGAACTTAGCCAAAGAATATGTGTATTATATTATGCATGTGATCTGTCTAAAATTGTATAGAGAGAATTTGTATTTTATCTGCATTGTCCTGTATGAGAGCTACTAGCCACAGGTAGCTACTAAAATGTAAATATAAATTAATTAAAGTTAAATAAAATCTAAAATCCAGTCCTTAGTTGCACTGGCCACATTTCACATGCTTACTAACACAAGACTAATGGCTGCCCTCACACTGCAACTATAGGATGTTTCCATTATTGCAAAAAGTTTGCTTGGACAGCCCCACTTTAGATATTAACATTATTTCTCCTTTCTCCACAGAATCAATACAGATTCATTTGGAAGCCAGTGCTGCATCTCTTAGGAATTTTTACTCAAATTCTCTCTCAGCTGGGGTCAGTAATGTCATCAAAATATTACAACCAAATATAACAGGTACTGTACCTGATTTAATTTCGAGTTCAGGAAATGCACAGTTTAGGAAATTGGTCCATTGAGTCCATGGAAAAAGACCTGTCACAACTGCCACTATAATAAACACTGTATTTTGTAAGACTCAATGTATCCAGATGCAAATTCCACTTTTTTTGTTTGAAACTATCCATTTATTCTTTAGTCTTTGAAAGAGGATGGTGATATACAACATAGGGGGAGAAAATGGGAGTTGGAAGACTGGTCTGTGGTCCCAACTCAGCCACAAACTGGCTTCATTTGGAAACCATCATTCATATTTACTTCCTATGTTTGAATAATAGGGGAATTAAATTCATTTTTCTGGGTCCCTTCCCCCCAAAGCATTCTGTTACTTATTAGTGTTGTTAACAGAAAGGGTTTTAAGCTATGGGTATATTGTGTGAATTACCTCAGAAGATACAAAACCTTAATAAACTTTTTAAAGCCTTAAATATAAAGTTATAAAACCATAATGATAAAATAAATAGTCATTCAAGGTATCTAATCAAATGAGGCATTCAGGGACACCTGGGTGACTCAGCTGTTGAGCGTCTGCCTTTGGCCCAGGGAATGATCCTGGGTCCCGGGATCAAGTTCCGCATTGGGCTCCCTGCGTGGAGCCTGCTTCTCTCTGTCTCTGTCATTCTCTCTCTCTCTCCCTCTGTCTCATGAATAAATAAATAAAACCTTAAAAAAAAAAGCAAATGAGGCACTCAGAACTTATTTTTTTATTTTTATTTCCTAAAAAGACTATTTAAGAGACAGAGGATAGGTGGGGGGAGGGGCAAAGACAGAGGGAGAAGCAGAGTCCCCATTGAGTGGGGAGAGCCTGACTTGGGGCTTGATCCTGGGACCATGAGCGGAGTGGAAGTCAAACACTACTGACCTAGCCACCTGGGAGCCCCCAGAATTTATTTTTAATTAGAGTAAGATTCTTTTACTTGAAGAGAATAATATGAAGTTGGTTGAACATAAGCATTAATGAGGAAATTAGGGACATGTTCACAGAACCAGGTTTTTAATTTCCCATCCCTATCTTCATTTGATATAGATCAAAACATACCATTGGGGATCCCTGGGTGGCGCAGCGGTTTAGCGCCTGTCTTTGGCCCAGGGCACGATCCTGGAGACCCGGGATCGAATCCCACGTCGGGCTCCCGGTGCATGGAGCCTGCTTCTCCCTCTGCCTGTGTCTCTGCCTCTCTCTCTCTCTCTGACTATCATTAAAAAAAAAAAATACCATTGCCATTTGGTTTAGAAGAAAACATGCATGATGCTTTTGTGCTACACCAGTTGTCTTTTGTACACTAAAGGTAACAGGTAAACGTTTGGGAAGAAATCAAATAATAGGGAAAACTCTGTAGTGGTCATGTTGTGGCTGAACTAAATCATGGTTTCCCAAGTATGAAAGAATTTTGGTCTTTGGGAATAGTTCTAGACTAGAGTAGCAGTTTCCCTTTTTAGCAGGTATCATTTGCCCACTGTTGGAACATAGTAGGTATGCCTTCATCTTCCTTTTTAAGTGTATATCTTTGGATCATGTAGTCTTACTGGACTTTGGAATGTGAGTTTCCTCCATGTACTTTGCTGTTCACAGTAGGCATTTGTTAGTCTACTGTATAGTAGATAACCTTTATTTACTATTATTTATTTTTAAAGTTTTTATATGTTAATTGAATTTAAATTGCTGTATCATTAGTTTCAGAAGTAGAAGTCAGTGATTCTTCTATAATACCCAGTGCTCATTATGTCCTACGCCCTCTTTAATGTCCATCAGCCAGTTATACCCTCCCCCCTTCCTCCTCTTCTCCAGAAACCCTCAGTTTGTTTCCTGTGATTAAGAGTCTCTTAATGGTTTGTCTCCCTCTCTTGTTTTATTTTTTCCTTTCTTTCCCTATGATCCTCTGTTTTGTTTCTTAAATTCCACATATCAGTGAGATCATATGTCTTTCTCTGATTGACTTATTTCACTTAGCATAATACCGTCTAGCTCCATCCATGTCATTGCAAGTGGCAAGATTTCTCTTTATTTGGTGGCTGAGTAGTATTCCATTGTATACATCTATATACCACATCTTCTTTATCCAATACATTCATCTGTCGATGGACATCTGGGCTCTTTCCTAGTTTGACCATAGGGGACATTGCTCCTATGACCACTGGGGTGCAGGTACCCTCTTCAGATGGTAGATACCTTTAAAACTTGAAGTGCTCCACTGACCTACCCAGCCGCCTTGAAGTTTATGTTACCTTTGTTTTGTTCTGCCTCCCTTCTTTGAGTTCTCACAGCCTCTGGAGAAAAGTCAGATCTGATCACTGCTGCCTTACAGAAGAGGTGCCAAGTTTAAGCCGAAGAAGCAGCAGATGCCACATTCTCTGATTATAAAGAAAGGGCTTTTTTAAATAATAAAATAATCTTGAGGGGTTTTTTTTTTGTGTGTGTGTATGTATTTTAAAGATTTATTTATTTTTGAGAGTGCACCTGTGCTTGCAAGTTCAAAGAAGAGGGGGACATGTAGAAGGAGAGGACTCTCAGGCTGACTCCATGCATGCACAGGATCTGACACAGGTCCCATGACCCTGAGATCAGGACCAGAGCTGAAATAAGAGTTGGACACTGAACTATGCCACCCAAATGCTCCTTGAATTGATTTTCTTTTTGAAATCAAATAATGAGACATATTTATTCATTTTTCCACCACGTAAGTTAGTTTTTTGAAGGTAATGACAGCAGATTGGGTGATTAAGCTCATGAATTGTTTTTGGAGCAAGTGACTGTATTGGTTGGAATGCTTATGTTCCAGAGAGATTACTTTATATCCTACAGTGGAATGAATTTTCAGGACTAGTAGAAATCTTTCATTTAGAAAGGAAAGTGTAAAAGCAGTTTGATTTTACTTTTCTAATGCTGTGTGCTGAAACTAGCAATTTTCCTATTCTGTCCCTTCCCCATCAGAACTGAATATGATCAAATTAAGATAGTAAAAATCTTCAATTGAAGTTTTCTAGGCAAAGAGTTTAACTCCAAAATTCTACTTTTTGTTTTATATTTTCACCAGATGAATTTGTGATTCTTTTGGATCCCCGATGGAATATGCAGGCCTTGGACATCATTAAAAATTCAATGGACTTTGATCCACAAACAGACCAGCCTGAGCAGCTCTTTGCCCTTTTAGAGTCTGTTGCGAACAAGTAGGTGAAGCCTGATATTCTGAGCACTGTTTACCTCATTGTACAATATAGCTTTACAGATTATACCTTTTCTAAACTCTGTCAAGTTTAGCTTACATGTGTTTAATCTTCTGAACCCGAGAAGTGGTGGATATTAGGTGGGATTTCCTTCATTGCTGCTTCTCCTTTATGCTCTCTGCTCATTCAAGTAATTCTGGCTCTGGTATCAAAATGCCTATAAATTTTGCAAGTTTTTAATAATTTAATAGGATGCTTTTAGAGATATACCAGCTTAACGTTAATGTTGCCTTTATTTTGCAATTAATCCTTTATCATAGGATAGTCATGCTTCAATTGTTTTCTATTCCTGATTTGCAGCAGCTCCTCCCATTTTCACCTGCTCATTCTTTCACAGGTCCTTTCCTCAGCCTTCCACATCACTTCCCATGTTGGAGAAATATGTAGCACCTGTACGCTCACCTACACACTCAACATACAAATTTATCTAATTGTTTCATAGGCTGGTCTTTCCTCACATTTAATACAATGGCCAGCATTATTTTTTTAATTGACTATCTGTAATGTAATACTTTTTTTTTTAATATAGTGAAAAAATTTATAGCTGGCTGGACTCAGTTTAGATGATCCCAATTTTGTTGGCAACATCCAAAGCATAGTCAGGAGGCAGTCAAACATATGCTTTCTTCTCTCCATCAGGCCTGATTAAGGTGTTTACCTTGGCCACATCAGTGTCATAGAGATTCTTCACAGCCTGTTTGATCTGGTGCTTACTGGCCTTAACATCCACAGTGAACACAAGTGTGTTGTTGCCTTCTGTTTTCTTCATGGCTGACTCAGTAGTCAGGGGGAACTCGATGATGGCATAGTCATCAGGCTTGTTTCTCCTGGGGGCACTCTTTTGAGGATATTTGGGCTGCCTTCTATGACGCAGGGTCTTGGGTCATCGGAATGTAGGTGACATGTGGATCTTCTATTTTTTTGTGACTGTCCATGCTTTTCAGCACCGCTTTCATAGCTTTCAAAGCCTTTGCTTTGGCAGGGGGACGGGTTTCCTTCTTTGCCTTTGGTGCCATCTTCATGAAAGCAATGTAATACATTTTTAAAACTAATTTTGTAATTGAGGTATAATGTACATTATAGAAAAGTACACTTAATAATGAGTATATTTGGTTTCGATGGATTTTCACAAAATGAACTCATGCATGTGGTATGAAGTAGCACTTCAAAGGCCCTCTTGTCTCCCCCTCCTAGTAGCTTCCCCATCTGCCTCCCCAGATAACTTCTAACACTGGAGATTAATTTTATTTTGGCCGCTTTTAAGAGTTGATAGGGCCGTTTGTCAGGTCACAGTAAAGCCTGGCAGTTTACCCAAATGCAGGTTTTCCCAGTCATCTTTCCCCCCTTTTTCACCCCTACCCCCAACTCAGTCATCATCACTTTTCACCTCCATCTCTTCAATCCAGAATTTGCAGGGGTTGGAAGTGAATGACAGGTTGAAGGAGATTGATGTTCCAAGCATTCTCAAGATTTTAGCAGTTAGAGGATGTGATTGCCAAGTAGTATACACCAATAACTGAATATTTGTTATATTATTGATCTCATTTCAGGACAATCCTATATCTTGACCGGGAAAAACGGATTTTTACTGAAGCAAATTTGGTTTCCACTGGTGGCAAAAAGCTAAGAAATAGTGTTTTGAGAATGTCCTTTGAATTCCATAAAGGTAAGAAGTTTAACCTTTTGTATTCTTGAGTTATGCATCTGATCACAGAATGTCTCTAAAGGTAAGAGACGTTCAGCAGCTGCTGCCGTTTTCTGATTCTTTTTGATTTGCTGGCCTAATTTATTCAGTAATAATGACTAACTGCTTTGTTACATGTTCTTGATTTCACTTAACTTTTTATAGCAACCTTGCATGGTACACCATGGTCCTATGCTGTGAAAGAGGAGAAGGATGTATAGAGATCCTCATGGTCAGATCTCTAGCAAGTAATAGAGCTAGAATTTGAAATCTAGATCTGTTGGCTCAAAATGTTCATGCTCCTAACTATTTGGCTATAGGTTCTTTCTTCATTCTTCCTTTATTTTTTAAATTGAAAATATATCTGTGATTGTCAGAGAAAATTTGGACTATATTGAAGCATAAAAATAGAAGTCTGTCTTTGAAGACGTTATTGTTAATAGTACATTCATTTGTATCTTCTCCTCTGTGCTGTCTATTCTTTCAAACATACATACACTTCGATTTGTTTTGTATTTAAACAAGTACTTATATAAAATCTGCATTGTTTTAAAATTTTCATTTTTCATTAAGACATTAAGAACTTCTGTAGATATGCATACCTGATTTGCTAAGTTTAATATAATAGTAGACTAAGAAATTACTTTCAATTTTGACCTTTCAAAATTGACCTTTGTACTAAAGATGCAGTTAAGTTGCATGTTACAGTTGATTTTGATAATATCCAGGGATTAATTTAAATCTGATCGAATGTTCTTATTTATGTCAACTCTAAGATCCAGAGAGCTATCACAGCTTGCCCCATGAAATTGTGGTCAACCTTGCTGCTTTTTTTGAACTTTGCGATGCACTAATCCTGCTCTGGGTACAGTCCTCTCAGGGGGTGGTGTCTGATGCCATTGTCATTAAGGTGAGGAAATGTACTTCATGTTTTTATTTTTGTGCTAAGAGAAATATTTCAGATTCTTGGAGAAATGAACTACAGTGTTGTTATATGCCCAATATTACTTGAGAAATTTAATATATCTTAACAGTTTTAAATATATATATATACATATTTTAGAACTTTATGGGTATATAACTAGCATAATAAATAGCATATATATGAAGTGTAGAATTTTATGTTTTGACATGTATATGTCTATGAAACCATTACCATAATAGTGAACATACCTAATAACCTCAAGCCTTCCTTCATGTTCTTTTGTATTCCCTTTCTCTCCCTTCCCCCCACACAAACATCCATTAATGTGCTTTTGGTTCCTATAGATCAGTTGTGTTTTCTAGCATTTTATATAAATGGAGTCATGCATTATACTTTTCTGTCTGGCTTCTTACACTCAAAACAGTTATTTTGAGATGCATCCAGATTGTTTCGTATCAGTTCATTCCTTTTTTTATTGCCAAGTAATATTCCATCAAATGTATGTACTACAATCCATTCATCTCTTGAAGAACCGTGGAATTTTAATTTATTTTTTAATCCACTTAAGCCTTCTTAGTCATCATCAATTGAAATATGTTTCTTGTGTTTTTACGGAGAAATGTTTGTGAGTAATTTGGTTTACTTTGTTTTTAGATCTTGGATTCTGTGCGGTGGCGGGACCGGTTTTGGACTGTGGCTGACACAGTAAAAGTGGATACCCCGGCTTGGCCCTGCTTGCCCTGCACTGGCACTGGGTTTTAAAACATTTGGTCCGTCAAATCCCCCACCTCCTAATGAACCATGAAGACAAGTAAGAGTCATTTAGAGTAATGATGTCAGTATGTACATCTATGATAATAAAGAGAAAAGGGTTTGGAATTTAAACTTTTCTTCTTGCTTTACTTTGGTTTATTCCGTTGGCCTATTGGTGAATGTAAATCAAATGTAAATGATATCTCTACTCTGTCTCTACTATCCAGCATTTCCCCTTTTCCTTACTTCCCTCTGCTCTTTTCCGCTTTAAAGATACTACAAAGAGGTTCAGACGGTCTCAGAACATATTCAGAATTGCTTGGGGAGCCCGACTGGTGGCTTCACTGGTATAAAGAAGTTGCAGAAGTTCCTGGGACGACCATTTCCTTTTAAGGTATAATTAAGAAACATGTAGTAAACACAAAGATCTGACCTCTTCTGAAGTTCTCCTGGAGCATGAGGCCTGCCATTCAACTAGACTTATCCTTGCCTAAATGTATAACTTCTAAGTGTTCACTGAATACTATTAACTGATTTGTTAAGTGTTAACATCTTGCTTATTGTTGACAGTATTAGTCTGGGTGGTGTTTTAACTTTATTACTGTAAAATCTGAGAGCAGCAGGGGTAAACTAACTGTATGTTTTCTAGAAGCACTGTGGAAATACTTAAAATTTTTTCTTAGATGTGAACAGGCTGCTAAAAAGAATCTCATTTTTCCTCTATAAGTCGGTTCTCCTGGGTTTTGTTGTTTCAGAACAAGCTGGTGGTGGAATGTTTTTCTCAGTTGAAAATCCTTAACAAAGCGCTTGCCATAAGGGAGCGGATGCCTGCCCTTGGGGAAAGTGGATGGTGGGAAGACATTAATCGTCTCCAAGTGGTTGCTTCCGAATGGACTTTTAAAAAAAGTCTCTTGCAGGCCTGGGGATTGGTCCTCAGAGCTAATATTCTGGAAGATGCCAATCTAGGTAATATACTCTGGAGTTTAACCTACTGACAGGTGTTCCAGGAGTATCTCTTGCCCAGTAGCCAATAAGTTTTAAGTTTTTCCCTTAGATTTTCTTCTTACTGTTTCACTTTCTTCCTTTTTTCTTTCCTCTTTTTGTATGCTATAACTACAATTAAATAAGTGCCAGGCATAGAGATGAACTTTACATATATTATGTAATTCTCTCATCAGAATTGTGCAGGTATTAACATCATTTTACAAGTACAAAGCTCAAGCTTAGTTTAAGCTCACAGTCACATGACTAGTTGGGAATCTAAGCCTGTTCTGTTTATCACTATGCTATAATGTTGCATGTGTCTTTTTGTCCAGATGAGTTGAAGAATCTTGTGAATGCTCATTGTTTAGAACTAAAAGCCAAAGGAATTTCATTTGATTTTCTGGAGAAAAAGCACAATGAAGCTTCCTCCGTGTTCCAACCAGACTTTACCTCCTTAATCCAGCTTACCAGGAGTGTTCAGTTGTGGCCTGCGATGGAGTACCTGGCTATGCTTTGGCAGTACAAAGTGGTAGCTGATTTTATGACACAGGCCTGTCTAAGAAGGTAAGCCATTTTCCTCTGGGGGACTTTTTTTTCTTGTTTGATTATTCTCTGTATCCTAATGTGAAACAAAGTACAGACTTAAAGGGGACTAGTTACTGAAAGACAACAAGAGAAGTCAGTTGCCACTGATTCTTTGCCTATTTTGATTCCACCTCTATAAGTTACTGGGTGTTATTCCAATAGAATTGCTGTCTGTTTTTTAATAGATGCACTCTAAGTTCTGTGTGTTCCATCTTCCCATACATAATAGATTTTTAGCACTTTATTGATAGCCGACAGCCCATCCTTTCTTCCTCTTTATTTGTGGAACAGATCCAGCAAAAATCAGCAACCCCAGATAGATGAGGAGATAAGTCATCACATCACATTTTGTCTTAAGCACACACCAGTTGCTCCGCAAGAGCTTCGAGACCTTTGGTCCTTACTGCACCATCAGAAGGTAAAAACCAAAATCAAAAGGGAAATAAACCTCTATACTATGAGCCAATTAGACTTATTGTGACAGACTGGTTGCAGAATGGTTTATTTATGTCCAAAACTCCAATCTTACTTGAATTAACTTTCAAAGGGGGAGAATTTTGAGTGTTTTTTGCAGTAATTATCTGTGTATTTCCCAGCTCTTCCTAGAATCATTCTATTAGGTTTCCAGTTAAATGAGGCTAAAATATTTGCTTATTTTTATTGTTTGTGCAAAAACATAGTGGGTGAGTGTTTTTAATCTTTCCCCCAAGAATTGAATGTGAGTAGTGGTAAACTACAGTTAATATAACTTCATTAGTACAACCTTAATTTTTTTATGATGCTCTATTCATTTATCTGTTTTCCTGATATTATAATCATGTGATTCACTTATATTTCCTCCTGTACCTCATAAAAGCAGATCTCAGTTTTATAAAATTATCATCAATAAGATAAGTGGCTTAACCAAGATGACCAGGGTGGCAGAAAATCAGGGACATTAGAATTAACACCTTTAGACCCATGTTAATTTTAGATGATTTATAAGACAGAAACCTCATAACTCGGTTTATGGAATTTTTCTCAGATATCCTCTTATCTATTTATCTCTAGGTGTCTACCGAAGAAATTACTTCGTTGTGGTCTGACTTATTTAATTCCATGTTTGGGTCTTTTTGGAGCAGTACTGTGACTACAAATCCAGAGTACTGGCTAACGTGGAGCCCTCTGCCTGATATACAGCAGAGGGAGATGCCTAGGTCCCTTCTGGACTCCACATTGAAGGTTTGTTGGCATAAAATCATGAAGATGTTTGATGGTGGAAAAATTTTTTGATCTAGCAATAAATATTTATTCCAAGGACAGAGGAACAACTAAATAAGTGACTCTCTAATACTTTATTTTCTGCAGGATGTTAATAAACCTTCAAAAAAGATATTCTATCTTAAATTATTTCAAAAATTAAAGTAAATAAAGTTAAATGACTTCACTGAGGGTACCTGAATTAAAGTAAATAAAGTTAAATGTCTTCACTCAGGGTACCTGAGTGCTTCAATGGTTCAGTTGTTTGAGCATCTGACTCTTGTTTTCAGCTCAGGTCAAAATCTCAGGGTCATGAGATTGAGCCCTGCATTGGGCCCTACACTCAGCTCAGAGTCTGCTTGGGGATTCTTCTCCCCCCTCCCCCTCTAAGCTTCCCCTGCTCATGTTTTCTCTAAAATAATAGTCTTCACTTTATTCTCTAAATAAAATATCTTTTCTAGTCACATTTATACAAATATATGTGTGTATATGTGTGTGTATATACAGTTGACCCTTGAACAACACAGGGTTTGAACTGAACAGGAGGTCACTTACACATGGATGTTTCCCAATAAATATGTATTTTATTTGTGACTGAAAAGTAAGGTAGAAGTTGCCAAATGCCTAGAAGCAAAGGGAAGTTAGATACAGGGAAGGCTGGAACAAAAGGGCCATCATCTTATTCTGGTACTCCTTATCCTACTACATGTGCAAAACTTGGTCATTGAGGTATTGAATGGTGAAAGAGGTGCAAAGGAACTGACGGGCTTGGGGGGTGAATTCTCACTACAGTGGTAGGACCTATCACTGGCCAGAGTTGGCCAAGGACAACAGAATGATAACCTGCCTCCTCCCTGAAGTAAGAAGTCTAGGAGAACCAGGGGGTAGGATGAGCACTAAACAGGATTCTTGGTGACAGAGGGGACTGCGGGGAGGAGTTGTTATCCATGGTACTGAAAGTCTGAGGCAGGGAATTAATACCACAGGGATAGTGGCAGCTGGCTCACTGCTTGCCACCATTTTCTGTAAGCAGGAACGGTGTTAGAACTTGGAATAGGGGCCAGGTGGAGCAAGTGGCCAGGAAAGGTGAGTAAAGGTGCTCTGCCTTCCCTGGTTCTTTGCCTTTCTCTGGACTCTATGTGGAAGGAGATTCTGCATTCTTTGCTATAGTAGCAAGTAGCAGATAGCACTCTAGGGTCCAACTTTGCCAACTTTGGTTGGAGATCAGAAGGCCTGTGTGTCTTTTTCTACAGTATTGTACATAGTTAGGGTTTTGGGTAGTTAACCATTAAATACATGGGGTTTTTTTTTTATGTATGTGGTGGGGTGGGGGTGGGGGATTGGCATTCCTAACCCCTGTGTTGATTGAGGATCAACTTTACATCTATATATAGAATTCTGTAGAAATAAGTATTATTTGCTCTGTATCTTATTTACATACATTTTGTATTAAATGTATACATAAAAATAAGATCGCTTTCTTTGTTCATATGTCATGGAAACATGTCATTCCAGCTTATACTTTGTAAGGTATGCCATTGTTCAAATGTGCTGGAATTTATTTTAATCACTTATTCATAAATGTTGAGGTTTTTTGCCTTTATTTCTCCCTTTCCTATAATAAAAACTAGAATTTATTCCTTGGTTAGAATGTCTGTACAGTTAAAGAAATTTATGGCTATTCTCAGAATGTCTGGGCAGGTGGTTTTTAGCAGTGGTTTTTGTTTTTCACACACACATACATCTCCCCACCTAGTTTTTATTTAAATTCCAGTTAACATACAGAGTAACACTAATTTCAGGTGTAGAATTTAGTTACCTGGTACTCCTCACAAGTGCCCTCCTTAACACCCATCTCCAGGCCCCTTCCCCTGTAATAACTGTCATTTTGTTTCCTATGTTGAGTCTGTTTCTTTGTTTGCCTCTCCCCGCCCTCCCCCCATCATCATTTGTTTTGTTTCTTAAATTACACATATGAGGGATCCCTGGGTGGCGCAGCGGTTTGGCGCCTGCCTTTGGCCCAGGGCGCGATTCTGGAGACCCCGGATCGAATCCCACGTCGGGCTCCTGGTGCATGGAGCCTGCTTCTCCCTCTGCCTATGTCTCTGCCTCTTTCTCTCTCTCTGTGTGACTATCATAAAATAAATAAAAATTAAAAAAAAATTAAAAAAAATTACACATATGAGTGAAACCATATATTTGTCTTTCTCTGACTGACTTAGTTCACTTAGCAAAGTATTCTCTGGCTCTGTCCATGTCGTTGCAAATGGCAATATTGCATTCTTTTTTTTTTTTATGGTTAAGTAATATTCCAGTGTGTAAATTTTATCCATTTACCAGTTGATGGACATTTGGGCTGTTTCCATAATTTGTCTATTATTGATAATGCTGCTATCAACAGGGTGTGTTTTTTACTTTGTCAAACATGCTAGGAGCTGGTAAAGGAGGATCACAAAGCCCAGGATAATCACAGGAAGACTTAGGACTAGAGCACAATTTCACTTATTATGTAATCTATTTATTTACATTTTTGACACACTAGGTGTTACCAGCATATTTAATTATTGCTAATCAGTTTTAAAAAATCTTGTTTGAATTTGTTCTCATTATTTTTTTAGATTAAACATCTTTATATGTATGTATATTTCCTTTCATGTATTTTTCAGTCATGTTTACTGCTCATTTTGTTAAAAAATGAAGTCATCATTTTCATATTGAAGATCTCTTTATAAAAATTATAGATATTAAACCTTTACCCACCATATGGTTAGAAATATATTTCTAGTGTTATCTTGTCTCTCAGGTTTTTTTTTTTTTAAGATGTTATTTATTTATTTATTTATTCACGAGAGACACAGAGAGAGAAAGAGACACACAGGCAGATGGAGAAGTAGGCTCCATGCAGGGAGCACGATGTGGGACTCGATCCTGGGATTCCAGGATCACGCCCTGGGCCGAAGGCAGGCACTCAACTGCTGAGCCACCCAGGCATCCCATCTCTCTCAGGTTTTATAGTGTTTTCTTTTCAAATATTCTACCCCCTTTCTATTTTCTGGCTTTGATGTCATGCTTTTAAAAAAATGTCTTCTGGGGCAGCCCAGGTGTCTCAGCGGTTTAGTGCCACCTTCGGCATGGGGCGTGATCCTGGAGACCTGGGATCAAGACCTGCATCAGGCTCCCTGCATGGGGCCTGCTTCTCCTCTGCCTCTGCCTCTGTCTCTGCCTCTCTCTCTCTCTCTCTCTCTCTCTCTCTCTCTCTCTCTCTGTGCCTCTCGTGAATAAATAAATAAGATCTTTAAAAAATAAAAATAGTCTTCCCCTTCCCTTTCCCTAGAGGTGAAAACCATTTGCCTAAAATTTTTTGTATATTTTTGTTTTATATTTAAATCATTAGTTATATCTGGATATCTTATTTTGTGAGGTAGGTATATAAATATTTTATACAAACAGTATATCTAAAAGCAGCATAATAACACCACATTTGATTATCCTTTCGACTCATTTGAAATGCCACCTTTATCATACCTTATTCCCACAGATGTTCATGGATTTGTTTGGGACTCTTCTGTTCTCTTGCTCTATCAAAATTATCTTTTAAATTAATTAAAAAATTTTTTTTCATTACCTCTGTACCCTTCATGGGGCTCCAATTCATGACCCTGAAATCAAGAGTGGCATATTCTTCTGACTAGGCCCAGCCAGGCATCCTTCAAAATTGATTTCCTTATTGTAGAATATTTCTGAAAGCCTTCAGTGAGAAATCTTGTGAATTCCCGAGAGTTACAGAGTATATACAGTGTTTCCCATCTTATGTATTTAACCACTTAATCCTTTGCTGTAGATAGCTATTACTGTGTCCCAGATGAACAGTCCAAGGAGCACAGGTTTAACAAACTTTGTCCCTGGCTCTTAACATTTATCTTCTAGCTCTACTGCAAGAATGGTCTTGATGCCCAGGTTGGAGGGATTTTCTTGCATTAGTAAAGCACCAGTTGTTCCTCATTCTTTGAGAATGGAGTCTGTTTCTTTAAAGCCTAACACCTTAAAAAAAAAAAAAAAGTCTAACACCTGACACCGTTCTGCACTCTGGTTGATGTTTACCTGGTTCTAGCAACTTGAACTTCCTTTTTTTTTACTCCCTTTCTTCCTCTGAAGTGCTCAGTGCTGCTTGTTAAAATCCTTTTAATTTCTTTTTTTTTTTTTTTAAAGATTTTATTTATTCATGAGAGACAGAGAGAGAGAGGCAGAGACACAGGCAGAGGGAGAAGCAGGCTCCATACAGGGAGCCTGTTGTGGGACTCGATCCTGATCCTGGGTCATCCAGGGTCTCCAGGATCATGCCCTGGGCCGAAGGCGGGGCTAAACCGCTGAGCCACCCAGGGATCCCAAATCGTTTTAATTTCTAAAAGATACATGACTCCTCTCTGTCCATCAGGGCCCCAGCAGTCTCAGTAGAGCCATATTCTCCAAGTGCTGCTTTGAAGTCTTGACCAGCAGCTGCAGAGCAAGTCCTTGGGATGTGAGTGGCCTCCCTATCCTATCCTCCTCACATGTCATCCTGGGAGAATGGGTTGAAAGAGCCCAGCAGCTCCAGGACATCAGCATGGCGCTTTGGACCAACATGGCTGTGCCTTCAGTCACAGAATTCAGGTATTCTTGCCCTCCCCTGCCCTGCTCCCAGGTAGACTGTAAAGTTCTGTCTTTTTTATAGAGCATGTAGCAGAGAACTCAGTCATAACTTGTTTCTGTAGTGGCTAGTTTTGATGGCTGAAGACAAGTATATTTTCTGACTGGATCAGCAGGTTTTTAGCCCATGACAAGTTATTAGGAGTTGGCTCACTAGCCAACTGGATATCTGGATATCCTGAACCAACCTCTGTTGGTTTTAAGCTTATTGTGATAGAGCGGTGCTTAGAAAAGCATGTAAGGTTACTTGAGAAATTCACCGCTAAGTGGTGAATTAGTGCAGTAATGCGATCTACCCTGTCATTTTCTGAAAGAATGATAGTTGTGAGAAAAGAGTGCTGTTTGATGTAATGCAAGCCCTTAAGTGCTTCCTTATCTCTACAGACGCACAGATTCCCAGCTCCAGGGGCTTGTGCTGTGTCGGCACCTGGCAGGTTTGACAGAGCTGCTCCCTGAACCCCAGCGGCAGGAGTATATGCAGAACTGCGAACAGCTGCTGCTCGGGGACAGACAAGCTTTCCAGCATGTGAGCCAGACTCTTGGAGACATGGCTGGACAGGAGCCTCTGCCCAAAGAGCTGCTATGCCTCTTGCTTACTTCCTTGCGCCACTTGTTTGGGGAAGGGGATATTAAACAGGACCTCTCCGAGCCAGCCCATCGTGGGAGCCTCTGGGTGAGCCTTGGCTTGCTCCAGATTCAGACGTGGCTTCCGCAGGCACGCTTTGATCCTGCAGTGAAGAGGGAATACAAGCTCAAGTATGCTAAGGAAGAGGTATGGAGGGGTGAGAATTTGGAGCATGGGGCTCCATCCCTGACTTAGTATATTACTCCTTTTATTGCCTTTTGAATGCTTAGAGCACCAGAGAGATGATTTTGCATAGGCTGCCCTGTGATATCCCAGGAGTGTGTTCTAATGACTGCATTTTCCTCTTTGAGAATTCCTCTGAGTAAGCTTAGGTATTTGGAGGGGTCCTTCCTAAGCTTCTGATGTATTTGCCAATAGACTACAGTAGGCAGAGGTCACGACAGTTGAACATCTATCTGAGGCATTGCCAGAGAACTAGTGGTATCTCTCTTATACATACTCCCTCTATCTGAACTAAGTCGAATATTTGGACTTGGATAACTTCTTCAGATGTGGTATGGTATTCCTCAGCTTTGAACTTTTGGTTTGTTATCTAAAACTCAAGGATCAAGTAGATTTAGATTATGTGGTATCCCTTGATATTTGAACTTCTGACCAAACTCAGGAGCTGAATATATAAAGATAGTGATAGAATTTTCCTTCTTCAAAATGTGGAACTAGTATATGAGTTGGTAAAGACTAAGCTGCTATAGCAGAGTCCTTAGAAGTTCAGCAGTATAAATAAGGTAGTTTCTTTTCCTAATAGCTCTAAGGTGAGTGGTCCAGGTTAATGGAGCAGAAACCCCTGCTCTTGAGTCATTCAAGAGCCCAGATTCCTTCTATCCAGTTTCTCTACCTTTCCCTGGGGCATTGTCCTCTTGGACAGGGTCACAGCTGGGCACAGCAGACCTGCTTCTTCCTTTCTGTTAGTTACACCAGTTGCAGTGTGAGTGGAAGACCCGAAAGCTCTCGTCCCAGCTACTGACTGGAACAGACTTGGAAGATGAAGTCATTATCCGTTACTCTCATCCTCACATCAGGTAACAGCGGAGTGATTGTGTTGGGGGTTTATTGACTTTTTTTTTTTTTTTAAGACATTTTAAGGTTGGCCTTTGCAATGTAATTGCAGTTGATAATACATACTCTGAACTACATTAGCAATTAGACCCTAAAGCCATGGTTATAGTCAGGAAAAATTAATATTCTGAAAGGAGGGGCAGGATTCACATGGGGTCGGTCAGGAGCATTGAAAACAAAACTTTTTTCAACATGACAGAAATTGGGTCTGGTGATGTGCACTCTGTGGATTTGTTGTCTTGGTAAACATTATATAGTGTAGCAGGTCTGTGTTTAGTCCTGCCCCTGCCCTTTGGCTTTAGACTTTGAATAGATCACTTAATTGCCTCTCAGCCTTGGAGTCTGTGTCTGTAAGGGGAGAATAATAGCATTTACTTTGATGAATTGTGATTAGACTTTGATGAAATATGCATCTCCGTTGTTTAGCACCATGTGTGGCATGTGATGAATGATCTCTTTGTATTATTCATTTACATTATTATAGTCAATATTTTCTTCATGTTATTCCTTAGGGGCTGCTACGTCTTTATTTTGTTTTCCTAGCTAAGGGCTCAGTCTAGATTCGCTGTTTTTCTCTTGACTGAATTTGTATATTGTGTTAATTTGCCTTTAGACTACTTCGCCAAAGAATTGATCATCTGGAGAATTTAATCTGCAGCCTGTCAAAGAAGCAGGCCTTCAGACCCCAGGTGCCTGCCTATGAGTCACTGGTGCAGGAGATCCACCACTATGTCACCAGCATTGCCAAGGCCTCTGCTGTTCAGGATCTGCTCACACGGCTCCTGCAGGCCCTCCACATGGATGGACCTCGGTCTGCCCAGGTGGTCCAGAACCTTCTGAAAGAGGAAGCCTCCTGGCAGCAATCCCACCACCAGTTCAGGAAGCGGCTGGCCGAGGAGTATGCCCTGTATCCAGACTCTGTGACCCCACTGCAGGCATCCATCTTGCAGTTGCAGCATGGGATGAGGCTGGTGGCATCTGAAGTCTGTGCTTCATTCCATGGCAGTGTAGTCTGTGCAGACAGGCTGGGTAGCCTGGCCACATCCTTGTTGGCTTTTCCATCGGTGGGCCCTGCCTTCCCCACTTACTATGCTCATGCAGATACTTTATGCTCAGTGAAGTCAGAAGAGGTTCTTCGAGGCCTTGGAAAGTTGATCCTCAAGCGCTCAGGAGGAAAGGAACTAGAAGGCAAGGGCCAGAGACCTTGCCCAACGCGAGAGCAGCTGCTGATGAATGCACTTTTTTACCTGCGCTCCCATGTGTTGTGCAAGGGAGAGTTGGACCAGAGGGCTCTGCAGCTTTTCAGGCACGTGTGCCAGGTAAGCCCATGACTTCCTCCTGAAGGGCGCTGGCAGCACAAGCAGGGTATCTGCAGGACATTAGCAATGTGGATGGAGACCCTGTGGTTAGGCAGTGGGATCTAGTGTCTTCGTTTATTACTCCTATTCAGTTTTCCGTTTTGGGGGTCTTTGTCCCTGAATTATTAAGAGATTAGAAAAAATTAGTGATATTAATTCTTTGTCTCTGACACGCACTATATATATTTTCCCCTGGTCTGTTTTTTGTTTTAGACTTTATTTATGGTGGTTTTGGCCATGTGATAGTAACAGCTTTTATTAAGAAAGTAACTTCTGTTTTTTTTATCAATGAAAACAATTTGTTCTCAATTTATACAATTAAAATAATAAATATAAATAAAAATTACTAGATTTTTTTACCACTTAAATTAAGCTATATAAACTTAACGTTCTGGTGCATCCCATTCTAGCCTTGTTTGTTTGTAGATGTGTCTGTACCTGTATGTCTGTGACATTATAAATTTAAGTCATTCATCCCAGTGGTTTATAAATTTCTGTTTTTTAGTAGTAGAACTCTTTTAAAAATAAAAGTCTTAGAATAGTTTCCCAGTATGTAATAGATAAAAGACATACTTTAATTGAGGACAATTCTGTCCTCTCTGTGGCTTCTGAAGCTGGTCCTTAAGTTGCTAGAGTTCCACAAACCACTGCTAAAGTCCATTCTGTTTTATACTTTGCTTTAAAAAACCTGACAGCACTAAGTGATTATTTTCCTCCATAATTATGGTATTTTTCACCTGCATCCTATTGACTAGCTATCTAGTTTTCTATTATATAGATATGCTCTAAGACGCTTAACTAATTTATCATTGAACATTTATATTTTTATGTGGTCTTTTTCCTGTCTTAGAAAACATCACCACCACCATAAATAGTCTTATACCTAGGTCTTTGGGAACAAATTTTAGAAAGCAGAATTGCCGGGATGAAGATTAACCGCTTTAGGTTTTTAATACAAACTATCATTCTGAAAGGTAGATGCTCATCTCCTCGATTCTCATCAGTACGGAGTGTTTTCTTAATTTATACTTTTTGCCAAACTTTGGGACTTAAAAATCTTAGAGTTACTGGGGATTTAAAAAGTGTTTGGTAAGGCATAGCCCGGTTTTGCCTGATTGATGCCCTGTAACCACCCTGCCCCTGGCCCACATTTCTGTTTCCTGAACTCCTGGGCCAGCTGCTTGAGTTGTTAGCCAAGTCCAGTCTGAATCACAACCCCCACATTGCCTACCCAGAGCTTATCCTTAGTACAGAACTCCATTAACTTCTGACAGGAAGTTCCAGTGGTATTAGCCCTATTGTTGCATGTTTTTACACTGTGAAAATGTAGCACTATAGCAAGGGGGAATTTAGAAAATGGGTTGCTGCAGATACAGTTTAAAAACAGAGTTTATTTGCTATTACCTGGAGTATTTTGGATGTTGGCATTTACTTGTTTTGAACCATGGTACTGTTGTTATCATGAGAAACTAAGAGATAGCAAGTTCTGCTTTGTTTATTTAAGCACCTCAGCAAAGGCAAAGAAGTTTCCTTTCAAATGTGTGACTTTTCAGGAAATTATCAATGAGTGGGATGAACAGGAACGCATAGCCCAAGAGAAGGCCGAGCAGGAGAGCAGCCTATACAGATATAGGAGCAGAAACTCCAGGACAGCCCTGAGCGAGGAGGAGGAGGAAGAACGGGAGTTCAGAAAGCAGTTCCCACTTCATGAAAAGGTTGGGTGGTAGTAACAGGGTTTGTTTTGGAATAATTTCCCTTGATACCACCTGTGTTACCTTTGAATGGTTTGATTATCTATCTTTTTATCATATCTTTATGTAAGTCATTACTTTGTTTTCTTTATTGTTCACACTCCACCTTTGCCCTTTCCTTTTTTGTTAAAACGATTTAATTTTTAGAAGTTCATTTGCTTTAATGTTATTGGCAGGATTTTGCAGATATTCTAGTAGAACCAACACTGGACGAGAAGGGAACTTCAGATGTGCAAGAAGAGGGAGCAGCCACAGACCCTGCCCTCTTCTCCCAGAGCTCAATGCAGGCTGTGATGTTGATTCACCAGCAGCTTTGCCTCAACTTTGCTCGGTCCCTCTGGTACCAACAGCCTCTACCGCCACATGAGACAAAGCATTACCTTGGCCTGTTTCTGTCCTGCTATCAAACTGGGGCATCTCTTGTGACACACTTCTACTCTCTGATGGGTATGACGGTTTACTTTTGTGTTATACTTTTGGGGAATACAAATGAATAAATAGGATTACTACTTCTGGAGCAGTTAGTCATTACCTTCTTGTTTTTTACTGAATTCCTTGTTGAGGTCGTTTCCTTAGCTTAAGAGACTCCGGCTACTTCAAAAAACTTGATTTAAAATTCTGCAATAGTGGATTTTTCTCCTCTGAATACTTTGGAGTGAAGGGATTTAAAAAATAAGGATATAGACTGGGATCCCTGGGTGGCGCAGCGGTTTGGCGCCTGCCTTTGGCCCAGGGCACGATCCTGGAGACCCGGGATCGAATCCCACGTCCGGCTCCTGGTGCACGGAGCCTGCTTCTCCCTCTGCCTATGTCTCTGCCTCTCTCTCTCTCTCTATCATAAATAAATTAAAAAAAAAAATAAGGATATAGACTTAGTTTGAGTGGTTTTGTTCCTCAATATTATTTCTAATTTGCCTCTAATAGCTTCAGTGGTTTTCAAATCATGTGTTCCTGGGAGCATCCTGGGATCTCAGAAATTAATCTTACAGAATATTGTTTGATTCAGTTCCCTGTATGACCTCGTGAGTTATTCCTTGGCTATTAGGAAGGAGGCCTTAGATTTCATTTCTGCCTACCAAGATAGCCACAAAAACCAGGAAATTGAATCCATCAAACCAAACTGTATCTCTTGATAACAGTAGGCAATATCTGAGTTCCTCTATGTATCCCAAACACTTGGCAGATTTTGGTGACATTCCTGTGATACTAGGGTCCTCCTAGTCCTTTAGGCCTATGTTGCTTCGGGCATGAATGGCTTTAAAATATCTTCATTATTTCTGAACACGTTTTTGTCATCTTTGTACCTTGGTATCTCAACCTACTGAGTCTACTGAGTTCGCTGACTTTACTATGATGTTAACTTCATAGGAGCTGAGCTGAATGACCAACTCTTGGGCAGCCAACTTTTGGCTTGTACCCTCTCCTATAACACTCTGTTTGGTGAGGCAACCTCGGATCTAATAGTGAAGCCTGATGGGCCCTATGACTTCTACCAGCACCCCAATGTCCCAGAAGCAAGGCATTGTCAACCTGTGCTTCAGGGTTTCTCAGAGGCTGTTAGTCAGCTACTGCAGGATTGGCCAGAACACCCAGCTCTCGAACAGGTAGGGCAGCTGGTGGGAAGGGAGCACTGAGGATATGATCTCTGCCGTCTCTAAGGGCATTCACGTATACATTTCAGTGTATAAACAAAGATTCACAGAACCCCACTTCAGTGGGACACTACTCATTGCAGGATGGACATACCAGTTTGTATAGCTATTGTATAAATGATGTTTCAAATTCCACTAATTTTATTTGTTGATCAGGTTTGCTGTCCACATGTTAAAATACTGCTATATTGCTCTGTTTATTCAGATACCTATGTATATTAGCAAAGGCCTGGTTTTTTCACTATCAGCAGTTTTAACAGAGACTTTACTCTGTAGTCTTCATCCAATTTTTTAATAACTCTTACAACAGAGAGTGGTTAAGAGAGATTATCTGGGGGCACCTGCTGGTCAGTCAGAAGAGCTTGTGACTCTTGATCTCTAGGTCGTGAGTTCAAGCCCCACGTTGGCTGTAGGGATTACTAAAAAAACAAATCTAAAAAGTAATGATCTTCTCAAACTCCATGTTTTTTCTAGAGTAATACAGCAGATAAAGTGTTTCTCTTAGATCCACATTCCTAGAAGTTTCCTCCATGGCTGTAGCAGGTGCAAAGCAGGGACCTTGCATAAAAATTTCATTAGGCCTCTCTTCAGTACTTTGGGTGATTGATATACCCACAGAGATGCCTAGATCTTTTTTCTTCTTTTTCTGCAGCTGCTGGTTGTAATGGATAGGATTCGTAGTTTCCCACTTTCCAGTCCCATCTCAAAGTTCCTGAATGGCTTAGAGATCCTTCTTGCAAAGGCACAGGTAAGATAATTCTCTTTCCCTCTCTCATTTTAGTTAGTAGTCAATTAAAAAAAGATTATCTTGTAGCAAAGTTATTGTTAGAGGACAGAAGTTATACTTTTGGCTTGGAGAGAGGGATAAGCTTCCCTGGTTTTTCTGGCATGGAGTCAGATTATTACAAGTGAAACCGTTGCCTTGTGGGGCACGTGAGGGACTTGCCTCCCCTATTCTCAAGGATAGGATGCCACATCCACTGGTACTGGGACCTCCCCCTCTGCCGGGGCTTCCAGATAGGCTTCCAAACTAGCTGAGTGCCTGGACATGTCCCCCTCCATCCTCTCACAGCTCTTGAAGTATCTGGTGCTTCCCTGATTATCAAATTAGGGCTCTGCACTTTGGAGCAGTCACATGTCTGACAATAGGAATTCAGACTCAGCTCCCCAAATCCTTTGCTGTTTGCCTATACTTGGCTCTTCTGGAGTTCTGTCAGGTAACCAGAAACAACTTGAAGCTTGATACACTAGATGTAAACTCATTGCTATTGGTAAATTGCCATAAAAGTTATTTAGGGGTCCGGTGGTCTTTACTCAAAGACAAAAAAAGTCCAAGATATTCCAGAGGGTGGGAGATGATTAAGAAATTGAATAATGGCCATAGTAAATTTTATCTTTGCTTTTATTAGGATTGGGAGGAGAATGCAAGTCGAGCTCTCTCTCTGAGGAAGCATCTCGATTTAGTCAGTCAGATGATCATTCGTTGGCGTAAACTGGAACTGAAGTAAGTGATAATCTGTCACTTCCCTTCCCCTCCTGAACTAATGCTGTAGAGACACTTGTCTTTTGATAATTTGTTGATGTAGTAAGACTGAGAATGTACTTTTCGGTTATTAATCACAGAATTAAAAGCAGGGCATTAAAATGGTCTCAGTAGAGACCAGACAGCAGCATACATTTCCAAGGCAGCAAACTAGGTGGCTTCTCCACCTCCAACTTGGGAGGAGAGACTAGGGAACGTTTGGTTAGCTTCTGCTTCAGTGGTTTCAGATCTTTCAAATGGGTTTCCTTAAACGTCTCTTTGACCTCTTCTCTCACATTTCAGTTGCTGGTCTATGAGTTTGGATAATACTATGAAGCGCCATACTGAGAAATCCACTAAACACTGGTTCTCTATCTATCAGATGCTTGAGAAGCACATGCAGGAACAAACAGAGGAGCAGGAAGGTAACACCTGTCCATAAATTCCCTGCATATTTAAAAGTTGCAGGCTAATTGGAGAGTGCTGCAAAGTGTAGGATTTACTTGTTTGCCTTGTCTTCTGGCACCACTGCTTTTACATGGAATTCATCATTTGACTTGATAGTATTCCTGAGAGTTTTAAGTGACTTTGTTCAAATTCTAGAGAGCTGGTTGTAAGATAAGATTTCCTTATTCTCTGTATCCAAGAGACAAGTCACAATGAAGATTTCTCTTCTTAGGTACTAGTTGATGTGCTTGAGTTAAAAGTATTTCATTTCATGCTTAAAACAACATCTTACATTCAGTTTCATAATTTGCTGTGACTGCATTTATCACATATCCTGCCTGCAGCTGTTTTTATATCAGCTTGGAATTTATCTCTAGTCCTTTGCTTCAAAGTTTTGCTTTGAAACATTAAGTGGTCTGTACTTGCCTGCCATCCTTCAGTGTGTCCCATAGTAGATTAGATGCATGTTATAAATCCAGAATGATAGTTGCAAGTGCATATGTTTTCCACTTTGAATCTCTAAAGATGACAAACAGATGACCCTGATGTTGCTGGTCAGCACATTACAAGCATTTATTGAAGGATCCTCACTGGGAGAATTCCACGTACGACTTCAGATGTTACTGGTTTTCCATTGTCATGTCTTGTTGATGCCTCAAGTTGAAGGAAAGGGTAAGGAGGGGGTGTGTGTGTGTGTGTTTCTTTTACACTACGCTATTTACATGGTTAGGCTTTGAATTCTCCATGAGATAGGTAGGTATCTTGTTGCATACTAAGTTTTATTTATTTATACACAAAGATTTTATATATTTATTTGAGAGAGTGAGAGCATTCATGAGTGGAAGAGGGGCAGAGAGAGAATCTCAAGCAGACTCCACACTGAGTGTGGGGCCTCATGTGTGGCTCTATCCCACCAACGATGAAATCATGACCTGACAGAAACCAAGAGTCAGATGCTTAACTGAGCCACCCAGGCATCTCTGCATACCAGGTTTTAAATAAGATCCTTTTGGGGAAGCCTGGGTGGCTCAGCAGTTTAGCGCCACCTTCAGCCCAGGGCCTGATCCTGGACACCCAGGATCAAGTTCCGCATCGAGCTCCCTGCATGGAGCCTGCTTCTCCCTTTGCCTGTGTCTTTGCCTCTCTATCTCTCTGTGTCTCTCATGAATAAATAAATAAAATCTTTAAAAATAAATAAGATACTTTTAGTCATCTTTTACTTTGAAGTGATTCACATTAGATACAGAGAACAACATTAAAGTACAAACTGGTTATAGATGAAGCCCTGACTAGTGGACTCTGCCAGAGATTAATTGCCAAATTCAGATCTTGGGAACCAGTGTGTTGAGGCTACAGATCTTTCTGTCTAGACAGTGTAGATGTTCTGCTAAGCTTTTGCTTGATCGAGGGCATAATTAGATTATTTGATCTAGTGAGAGCTCTGCTACATGTCAAGTAACTGCACATAAAACACTGTTAATTACTGTCCCTGACCACACCTATTTGGATGAAACAAAACCACGACTATAGGTTGTATGTGAATGAGCAGCCAGGGTGAACCTTTTAATTCACCATCTTTTAAGATGGGCTCAGTTTCTGCTAACTTTATGTTGAGATTCCAAGAAAGGGTTTGAAATTGTGTTCAGTGGAACATCTGAGTACACCATCTTTAAGAACAAAAGTGCAAAAAATTCAGTACAAGCTGAAATTTAAAAATGGGCTGGTGTTGACAGTCTTCCTGCTTCTCTGGGAACAGCTAGACTCAGGCTCCCCAATGAGCTATTAAATAATCTACCTGTGGAATGTTGTGCTATAATCTCATGGCCTTAAAAGTAATAAGGAAGGAGCATCACTGAAAGTTGGAGCCCACAGGTGTGGCAAGTAGCATATGCAGCAAGTGTGGTGTTTTTGTTTCCTTTTCATTTCTTCCAGATTCACTTTGCAGTGTTCTGTGGAATCTGTACCATTATTACAAGCAATTCTTTGACCGGGTCCAAGCCAAAATTGTGGAACTTCGTTCTCCCCTTGAAAAAGAACTTAAAGTAAGATTAGCAATTGTCATGATCATTCTTGGGAGAATAAAATCAGTAAATTCTTTTTGGTTCTGTTCTTTTATCTATTTAACTGTGAGGCCGGGGGGCTCTCAGGAGTGGAAGAGAGCATTGCAACTGCCAAGTAGGATGGCAAGATTTACATTTTGTGGCATTGGCTCCATTACTGACCTGTCCAGGGGTTTGAGAGGTTAGTGGAGTGGCCCCTGTCAAAGGCTCCTCAAGAGGATTGCCACATACTTCTTTTAGTGCTCCCTCCCCTGCTCTTGCCCAGGCTGATTATCCACCTCAGAGGAGTGTTATTTAGTGTTGAGTGCTATCAAGATGCCTTGGGGAAAGGAGGACCCTGTCTTTTGAGAATTCTGTGGTTATGGAACCAACTGTGGCACAAACAATACATATCAGGTGACCTGTTGATTGTGGCAGCACTCTTTTCATTGCTTGGTGACAAATATGTGGTTCCTTTTTTGGACTTGTTTACTGGTACATAGTCTGGTATTTGGGATGGAGTGGGCTCTGGTCTTTGGCAAACAGATGATTTAGAAAGGAACAGAATAACACCAGCTTGATAACCCATTCCTTGATCTTCATTTATCTTTCAGGAATTTGTTAAAATATCCAAGTGGAATGATGTCAGCTTCTGGTCCATTAAACAATCTGTGGAAAAGACACACAGGTAATTCATTTTTTAAAAATTGGAGGGTGACGGGGTGCTTTGGTGGCCCAGTTGGTTAAATGTCCAACTCCTGATCTCAGCTCAGGTCTTGATTTCTGGGTCATGAGCTCAAGCCCTGCGTTGGGCTCCATGCTGGGTGTGGAGCCTGTTAAAAAAAAATGGGGGGAACCAAAGCTCAGAACTTTTGTATGCTAGATAGCAAGACTACATTGTTAATGTGGCCTGACGTAGTGTTGCCTTGAACTTATTATGAAGCACTAGATTGTTTTGGTGTGGCTTTTCAACAGCACCGTAACACCCAAAGCAAAATCTGTGTGCAAAAGGAATTGGTGTGCCTTGAGACAAAGCAGGCTAAGCACTGTAGAAGGGTTGAGTCTTTTGTCACCTACTAGCTGTTTTAGCTTGAGTGAAGTGATCCCACCATTCCTGACTTTAGGTTTTTCTTCTAGAAAAGGGAGATGACAATACCTGCCTTACTTTTCCTTAAAAACAAACAGGATGATTATGAATATCTAAGGAGGGGATCCCTGGGTGGCGCAGCAGTTTGGCGCCTGCCTTTGGCCCAGGGCGCGATCCTGGAGACCTGGGATCGAGTCCCATGTCGGGCTCCCGGTGCATGGAGCCTGCTTCTCCCTCTGCCTGTGTCTCTGCCTCTCTGCCTCTCTCTCTCTCTGTGACTATCATAAAAAAAAAAAAAAAATTTAAAAACAATTTGAATATCTAAGGAGTTCATGTATACAGTAGGTACAGGTTATTAAGTTATGTATGTATGCGTTTTGCCACTTTTACATTTCCTCACTTTCCACCCATTTTTCCCTCCTCATCTGTCATTACCTGGGGCCAGGACCCTGTTTAAGTTCATGAAGAAATTTGAAGCTGTCCTGAGTGAACCCTGCCGGTCATCCTTGATGGAGAGTCACAAGGAGGAGCAGCCTGACTTTTTGTCACAGCCAGCAGCCACTAGTGAGGCATCCTCCATTCAGAGTCTGAACAAGGCACTGAGGGAGACCCTGTTGGCCCGGCCAGCAGCTGCACAGGTATATCTCATAAGACAGTGTTTGCTTATTCCTGCCCAGTCAGGAGAGATGTATGCTTTCTCTGTAGGGGGTGTTCCTAGAACTAGGCAAGGGAATGCCTTTGAAATCTTGCTCTTTGGACAAGTATAGCATTTGTATGTCTGCCTGACACTGCTGCATGGTAATGCAGAAAGCATTGATCCTGGTGCTGAAAGTTTAATGGTCACCCATGAGAAGTAAGTATTGTGCTCACCTGTGAAGATTTCATCTACCTGGGACAGAAGACTCGAAGCATCAGTTGAGGAGTACGCCACTGAAGCTGCCGCACAGGGGGTGACTGTATGCAGTGCTCTGTTGATTTTAGTGGTTGCTGATGACCATGATATAAATTCTCTTATTGTGGCCAGTTTCAAGCACTAGCAGTTAAAGAGTTGGCTTGCAAAATTCCAGAAAATATAATAGTCCTGGAGAGCTTGGGTGAGCAGATCTGTTACAGGATGTATGTTCTCACATCATATCCTTAGATGTAAAGAGCTCTGGGATCAAGGAGCACACCTCAAGAGAGTAATAGCTTTGGCTTTCTTACTGTATTTCCCATCTTGGGTTCCATAGAGTAAGCAGTGAAGGTCCTCAAGCTATTCTTGGTATTTTCGCAGTACAGAAAGCATAATAGAAATTGAGCATATAGCCATGATATGGCTCTACAAATGATATGGGTGCCAAGTTTACTTTCTTTTGATTATATTCATCAACTCACTGATTTCTGTCCTGATGACCAAAAATTTTGATTTGCTATTGATGACAACACAGGAGTTTCAGGGATTCTAAAGGAAAAACAAAAAAACAAAAACAAAAAAAGAAAATAAGCCCTTGTGGGTGAAAGCTTTCCCCTTTATTGGATGTCTGGGTTCCTGATAATTGAATTGTCAGGAAGTGGAGGGTGGGGAGAGATGGTTAGAAGTAGGATTTGTGTGGCTGAGAAATGCACTGCAGCACAGCACCATAAAGATAGCAGTGTTACTACATTCAGAGATGAGGACTGGAGCCTTCTTATGGCTAGCACAGGTAGCATTGGCTTGGGGTACAAGAGCTCCTTCTACAGTGATCTCATGTAGAGCAGCAAGAGGGGTTTTTGAATATCCAGGACACATGCCTTTTTCATTTTGGTGATGCTGCTTTTTGTGAGACTTCAGAGATGGGGAGGAGAGAGTTTAATATTTGCTGAGCCAGGTGTGTTTGGAGGGGTGTAGCATTTAAATTTAGCACATGTGCAAGTTAGTGCTATTACAGTTGTTCTTGGCAGTGAGACTAACTTGTGCCTTGTCTCACAGGCTGTGATTCCAGAACAGTGTCAGGGTGCTCCTTTTCCTTCAGAGGGAGAACTGCTGCGTCGCCTGCCAAAGCTCATGAAACAAATGAGGAAGATGTGCCTGACATTCCTGAAGGAAAGCCGTCTGCCTCACCTAGTGGAGAGCCTCGATCACTTCACCGGTGGGTACCAGCAGCCAGGGCAGAGGGTGGGGTTTGCTCTCTGTTTTCCCCAGTCCCCAAAGAGGGTGGGAATTTGTTATGTATGCCCTTTTTTGATCTCTTGAATAGTGTTGAGTAGTTAATTGAATAAACAAGTGGGCTAAAAACTAACAGATCCCAGATGCAGGAGCCATAATTTTCATCTTGTCTTCCTCTCATGTAAACTAATGCTATGTTATGCCATTTTCTACAATAGCCTTGTCTATATCAGCTCTCTTTGGTTGGAGAGATGGATTTCCCAGAGTCTGTAAGCTATCCCTACCTCTCAAACTGTTGTCTTAAATGAAAGAAGATTCATCCACAGTCTTCTTGTTTTCTCCACTGTGGAAAAATGGAGCAATTTCATCTCCCTGGTTGTCCTCACATAGGGAAGTTGAGAGTCAAGATTTGCTTTGTAGTTTAACAGCAATGACTGAGGAACAGATTTCAGAACTTAATAGATTGAGGTCTTGGCAACCTTTCACCATTATCCTTCTCCCCTTTCATCCCTAGTGAGTGTAGTGTCAGTAGTGTCAGGTCCTTTAGTGAGGCTACAGTCTGATCTCAGGGAGCTCTTTATCTTTAAAACTTATTAGAAGAATAGCCTAATAATCTCCATTCTCAAGATAACCTTCCCTACCTAAGCCTGATGACCAGGATCAACAGAAGGTTCCATGTGGATCCTCTGGAAAGGGCACCCACTCTGTGACATAAAGAATTCTCTAACACTCCTGCAGTGTCTGTATGCAGTACATTTGCTGACTACTGGAAGGCTAGATGGCCCGTGTTAAGTTTGTTAGGGCTACCTTAACAAAGGTGATTTAAGAGAAATTAATTTTCACTCAGTTTTGAGGTTAAACATACAAAAACAAAGTACTAGCAGGTTTGGTTTCTTCTGAGGCCTCTTCTTGGCTGGTAGATGTCTGTTTTCCTTCTTTGTCTTCACATAGTTTCTTATGTTCTACTCTTCTGTTAAGGACATTAGTCAGGTTGGATTAGAGCCCATCCATGTGGCCTCCTCTTACCTTAATTACCTCTTTAAAGGCTTTGTCTCCAAATACAGTCACATTTTGAAGCACTAGGGTTAGGATACGGTAACATGAATTTTGGGGGTCACGCTCACCCATAACACTGCCTGTGGCAGGCAGGCAGCAGCCTCATGTTACAGGTACCTGTGAGTATTCAGCAAGGCAGTGTGGTGCTGGAGAGAAAACTTGGGCTTTTGGAGTCATTCTGGCCAGGGTTCATGTCCTATCTCTTAGTTCCATTCTTTTTTTTTTTTTTTTTTTTTTTTAAGATTTTTATCTGTTTATTCATGACACACACACACAGAGGCAGAGGGAGAAGCAGGCTCCATGCAGGGAGCCTGACTCGGGACTCGATCCTGGGTCTCCAGGATCATGCCCTGGGCGGAAGGTGGCGCTAAACCACTGAGCCACCCAGGCTGCCCCCTCCTAGTCCATTCTTTAAGTAAATGGACTTTAGAAAGTGATGAGACCTCTCTGAGCCTCTCCAAGCAGCTAGAAATCAGTGCTTCTGGAGTTGTACGGTATAAAGGAACATCTACCAGGAACTAGGTATAGGATAGGACCTCAGTATGTATCATATTTATGGGAAATTTATCTCAGATGACTTAAATTCTTATAAATTGCTGCGCATAGTGCTAAACAAGTGCTTTCTGCCCGATCGAATATAAATCCCTAGATTAAAAAAAAAAACAACTACTTTTATTTGGGTTGTTTGTTGAGATAAAATCCGTAATTTTTCATTTTCTATTTCCATGCGTTAGTCATGGAATAGTCATGCATTCTATTCCTTTAGTTTAGAATTTACTAAGTGCTAGGGACTATGCTACTTGTCAGAGCCTTAAATATGAACCTCACCTGGTTCTTATTTTCTATAATGTACTGAATCTTGAGTATTGGTTTTAACACATGACTAAGCCCTTGTGATTTCAGTATTGCCTCATTATCTCCTCAGGTGAAGTGATTTCCTCTGTAGGTGAACTACAGAGCTTAAAGGTGGAGCCCTCTGCAGAGAAGGAGAAGCAACGATCAGAAGCCAAGCACATTCTTCTGCGGAAGCAGCGAGCTTTAGCAGACCTCTTTCAACACCTTGCAAAAACTGGTAAGATTATTGCTTGAAACCTGATGGAGAATGATGGTCAGCTATTAGCGGGGGAAACAACGTGAGTGATTTAGGGGAAATTTCTAGAGACGGTTGATGGTGGGAAACAGAAGGTATGTAGGCAAGATTTTGAAATGCCATTCTGAGAGTACAGTCATACATATGAAATTCCTCTGATGAGCCATTTGTGATTTCCAAATATTTTCACAGTTTTGTAATGAAGTTTCTCAAAAACCATGCTTTATTTTCATCACCATATGTTGTATGGCACCCACCCTTTCAACATAACTTAGAGAGCAACATATCTCAAACTTTAGTGCATGTACAAATGACTTGAGGAATCTCGTTAAGTGTAGTAGTTCTGTTCAGGTGCAGGGCAGGGCCTGAGAGCCTGTTTTTTTTTTAAGAAGCTACTGGGTTGTGCTGTTCCAAGGACTTTATTTTGAGTAGCAATGATGGTGGGATGGGATGAGGCATGGCACATTCTCTTCTGAGTTTCTTAAACACATGATATTTATTTCCCAGGTTTGTCATATCGCAAAGGTCTTGCCTGGGCCCGTTCAAAAAACCCTCAAGAGATGCTTTATCTTCACCCATTAGATATCCGGAGCGCGTTGTCTATAGTCAGCACTCAGGAAGCTGATTCTAGGTTTGTTTTTTAAATTATAAACGGAGCAAGTTATTTAAGCCTCCATGTCCTTATTTGCCAAAATGGGTATAGAATATCTCTCTCCTAGTGTTGGTGTACAGATAACATTTAGAAAAGTGCCTGGCTTAGGATCTGGCTTGTGGTAAGCATTCGTTAAATAAAAGTTCATTCCTTTTCCTTTTCCTTTTCTTCTTTTTCTTTTCTTCCTTTCTTCCTCCTTCCCTCCCTGCCTCCATCTAACACCCAACATGGGGTTTGAACTCTTGACCCTGAGATCAAGAGTTGTATGCTCTATTGATGGAGCCAGCTAGTACCCCCCCACACACACACACACTTTTTTAAAAGTATCTTTTCCTTTCCTCCTTGTATTCACCTCTCCCATTATATTTTTGGTCCTTTGATTTTCCTAAGGTCTCTTCACTTGATTTCAATTCACAGGTGAAAATCCACGAGAGAATGGCCACATTTGTAGCTGTTCCCTGTACATAAATTCTTTATAATTTCTAATATATTCTTGAATTTGAGAACCTTTTGAGACAGAACTGTGTTCATAACTATGGCAGAGGTGGTTGTAAATGATGATTTGCTCACCTGGGTATGCATACATTTGTATTTTGTTTGCCAATGGTCCTCTCAATGCTTTAAATTTTAATTCAACACAACATTGTAAAAAATAGAAATTATTTTTTAAGTCTTTTTAAGCAATCTCTACACCCAACGAGGGGCTCAAACTCATAACCTTGAGATCAAGAGTTACATGTTCTTCTACTTGAGCCTGGCAGTCACCCCAAAAGTAGAAATTTTACATAAATATTCTGGATTTCAGTTTTTCAGGAAGATTTGGCCAAGTGGGTTCACTTTTCCATGTAGTCAAAAGTTAAAACTGTAGCTCCCTCCTTTTGACAGGACATATGCTCTTCATATCATTGTGGTCTTCAACAATACCTTTTGCATATTCTACATTGAAGTCAGTTGTCATTGGCATGTATCATTTTATGCTTGGCTGTCCTTAATCATTTATATTATCTGCTTGGCCCCTGTAGGCATCAGAATTTATGACCCATAGCTTCCACTCCTAAGATAGTTACAAAGTTTTCATTAAGGAAACTATATTGTCATCATAATTTATTTCCCTACTATCCCTCCAGTGCTGAGTATATAACACATTTTTCACATAAAGGGCTGACAAGTACCTGAGACTGAATGAGACCGCACAGAAATAAATTTATTCACACACTTGACTTTGAGTTGTGATTAAACAATCTCAATCTCTGTGTCTTCAGGATCTGCGCTGGGAAATAGTGGTTTTATTTAAGTAAATCATGTTGATTTCTTTTCTAGACTGCTTACAGAAATCTCATCTTCATGGGATGGATGCCAGAAATACTTCTTTCGCTCTCTTGCACGGCACGCCAGACTTAGTGCAGCCTTAGCAGCTCCTGTCAAGGTAGGTGACAGAACCCCAGAGATTTTGCAGAAACGCAAAGAAAGCTCCTGTTGTGCCCCTAGGGTAGCATTCTCAAGTCTTGTTAAGCGATCAGAGTACATTACCGAAAGTGACTGAGTTTTTTGTAGAACATCATTAAACTTAATATAAATCAGGTTTGGCCAATTTTGTGTTTAATCATGGAGCATTTTATCATAAATTCTGTTACTTACATTTGCCAGCAAGACCCAATGCTTAAGAAAAGTTAAGTCAAAAAAGCTTCAAGTGAGAATGCCATCTTGTATTTTTTTCTCTTTGTGAATTGAGAAAAGACTACTAATTTTGATGTTAAGTCTAGTTCCTATTCATGGAACATCTGGACGCATAATTTGAAAAGCACTGCTCAAAAAGATGAATGCGTTGCTTCTAGACTGCAGTCTATATCCAAAGCTTATCTATGCAAGGGGCACTTGCCCAGAGAGGATTAGATGAACCAGCTCTCTAATGACACCTGCATAGGTGGTGGTGTTTGCCAGCGGCACCCTTGGCATGCTTCCTTCTCCCCCTGTCAGGAGTTGGGCATGAGCAACGTTGAGCGGTGCAAAGGGTTCTCGGCACATTTGATGAAGATGCTTATTCGACAGCGGCGCTCCCTGACCACGCTGACTGAGCAGTGGATCCTCCTCAGGTATTTGCTAACTAGTTAGTAGGATTTGTGGCATGAATTAGGAAGAATTGTGCGAGTCAGCTCTCACGTGAAATGAAATTTGAGGCTCAGAGATGTAGGTGGGGTTTCTCTTGGCTCTGTCCCTTTCTCTTGGTTATCTGCTTCTGCTCTGTGGTTCTGGTACCACCTCTTGGGAGAATGGGCCCTGGAGGAGGAGTTCCGGGCTGAAGTACACCCAGGTCTGGATTGAGGGGGTTTGTGGTTGACAGTCTATCTGGCTGTGTGACAGGATTGTGTTTATGGTATTGGAGTATCTGTCTCTGAACACAGATCAGATTTGTGATTGTTTCCATTCATTAGGCTTTTTGGATCACAGAGTTGCAATTTACTGAGCCATACACAGATGCTTCTCATTGGAAATAGATATTTAAAAAATGAGGACAGTTAGGAAGGCTGTCATCCATTTGTTGAGTGGATTGTTGGCTGAAAGGTAGTATTTCCAGACTATATACACACTTTGGCTACAGCTGTTTTCTTCTTTACTTATAAGGGTTTATCTAACAAAGTATACTACAATTACTGGATTTTCTTTTTCTTAAATAATGGTTGAAATCACTGCAGTGGTGTGACTATGTTGGGTGTGATAAGCTGTAAGGGAATAGATAAGCAGTGAGTTTTGATACTTGTGAAAGACTGAAGAGCCTCCTTTCAGTCTTCAGAAGGATGTGTTTAATTAAGTGTATTAAAAGGCATTTAACAGACTTCTTATCTGCGGGGGATCCTGTCTTCTTGATTATGTGAAAAAGCCCATACTTTGTTTAGAAATAAATGAATTTCCTGTTTAAAACAACATGGTGACACAGTTTAAGGTGCCATGTGTTTTCCCTGTTGGTTTCTCGGCACAGGAACCTCCTTGGCTGTGTGCAGGAGATTCATAGCAGGCTGACTGGCCCATTGGTGTACCCAGTGGCCTTCCCTCCTCAGGGTGGTGTGCAGCAGTGGACAGAAAGGCTGCAGCACCTAGCCATGCAGAGCCAGATCCTTCTGGAGCAGCTCTCCTGGCTCCTCCAGTGCTGCCCCAGTGCAGGGCCAACTCCAGGCCGAGGTGATGCCCAAGCACAGGGTCAGCCTTCTGCTGCCTACCCAGAAGGACCAGACCTCACCGAGGGACGGTTTTCCAGAGCAGTACAGGACCTCGTTCCATCAGAACTGAGTCATCCATCCCCAGTACCTCGAAATCAGCTGCCCTCTGGTTGCTTGATGCGTAAACAGGACCAAGTTTGGCAACAGTCAACTGCAAGATTAACAGAGATGCTGAAAACTATTAAAACAGTAAAAGCTGATGTGGACAAAATCAGGCAGCTATCCTGTGAGACTCTCTTTCATTCTTGGTGAGTGTGCCTATGTCTTTACTGTCCCTCTCTATGCTCAGGTACTTGATCAAGGTTTAGTAATGAGAGCAAGTGATGAAAGGGATTTTGCTTTAATTCTCTGTTTTTCTGTGGGCTTTCATGGTGCTTTGTGGCATATATCTCACTATTAATCTTGAAATGGAGTGAATTTTCCCCTGCTTAAATTTTAGTGGTTGGAGGGAGGTGTGTGTGTGTGTACGGTAGCCCCTTCCTCTCAACGTTGTGGCATTTCTCTTGTTGCAGGAAAGATTTTGAAGTTTGCTCTTCTGGGCTGAGTTGCCTATCCCAGATGTCAGTTCATTTGCAAGGCCTAGAGTCCTTGTTCATTATTCCAGGGATGGAGGTTGAGCAAACAGATCAACAAATGGCATTAGTTGAGAGCCTGGAATATTTAAGAGGAGAAATCAATAAAGCCACAGATGACTTTACTACCTGGAAGACACATCTACTTGCTTTAGGCAGCCAAGGCGGTAAGGACTGTCCTTCAACAAGGGAGTCAAAGCCCAGGGTAGGAGTGATGTCTTACAGATTTAAGTCCAGCCTATCCTAAAAACACATTATGTTTTGTTCCAGACATATCTATCCAGGTTTCTAAGACAGACAGGTATGGTTGGAACTCACAGCTTTTAACTATTGCTGCCTCTTTTCTTTGAGTATCTTGCCTCTGAATTGATGATGTCACTTTGTAGCACATATGTAGGGAGGTGGCACAGGCTCACTCGCTGTTACAAACCATTCTCTCTTACACTGGAAAGTTGAGGGCTGATAACTAAGTTGGTGTTTATATGCACCATCATAACTATCTTCATATTTTTGGCATTCTTCCAGGAAAGCATTCAATAAAAGATGGTAAACTCTTGTAGGTTTTATCTAGATAAGGAATAAGTCTCATTCACCTTTGTTTCAGCAGTTTGACACGGTGGCTCATCCATAGTAGGTACTTGATAGGTAGCCGTTTGTAAAAAGTAACAAGTGAGAATTGTTAATTATTTCCAGAGACATTGAAGCAAATGATTGGGGTTTTTTTGTTTTGCACCATGTTACTTACTAGGAAACCAAATGTTGGAGGAAGGGTTTGTGGAAGATTTTTCAGAGCAAGTGGAAACTGCCATCAGGGCCATCCTTTGTGCCATCCAGAATTTAGCAGAAAGAAACAGTAAAAAGACAGAGGAGAACGCTGACCAAACAAGACCACAAGAAGAGGATGGTATGTCTGAAATCAGGCAAAAACGATTTTTATATTTTATTTAATTTTTAAATTTATTTTTGTGGCTAAATATTTAAGGACAGATGTTAGGAATGATGACTGGATGAATGGAGATGAAAAGAGTATTTTGTATTATTCATCATGTCTTCCTTTTCTGTGAATGAAAGAGGCAGCAGGCTTTGAGAGATTGCAGACAGGACATCTAACAAAACTCTTAGAGGATGACTTACGGGCCGATGTGAGCGCTCTGCATGTTCAGAAAATAATTTCCGCTGTCTCTGAGCTGTTGGAGAGGCTGAAATCATATGGCGAGGATGGCATAGCATCAAAGCACACGGTAATATAGACTTCTTGCTATCTAGAGTGGGCTGAGCAAAGGCAGAGTGGGTCTCACTTTGCTCCAAGTGGTTGGTCCCAAAGCAGGCCTTTGTGGCAAAAAAAAAAAAAAAAAAAAAAAAAAAAAAAAAAAAAAATCACTAAGTTTGATTTCTTTATGCATGTAAACATCACTGACAAACTTTGTAATCCTTAGGGCTTGCTAGCTAAGGGTTATAGTTGTAAGATGCACAGACGCAAAAAATGCCAGCAATCCAGAGTTCTCTATTTTCTTGGGATTCTTTCATACTCAACCACATACTCCTGGGTATTTGATCTTAATGTGGATGCTACTGCTGTCCTCTAAGGCTGAATGGCCACACCCTGCAAATACCTTTCCCTTCATAACAAACCAGCAGAGGGGGAAGTTGCTGTGTCCATAAAAGTCCAGAGAAGCAATTTATTTTGTAGGATATCATAAGTCTCTAGTATTGCTTCCAGTGCTAACTTTGATTCCAAATAGAATTTGTATGTAAACGTCTTATTTAAAAGCAAAAACGAAAAACCTTGTTAACTAAGTGAAACTTAAGTGACAGAATTTAAAATGTACTTTTGTGAAGGTTTGTGTGAACAAGGAGGAAATATCAGTGAGCATAGGGGTGTGTGTGTGTATAAGAGAAAATATACATAAAACTTACCATTAGTGGCATTTAGTAGGTTCAGTGTTGTGCAATTATTGTTGCTGTCTAGTTATAGAACATTATTATTACCCCAGAGAAAACCTGGTACTGGTTACTAGTGTGAACAGGCCTTGTGATCGTTTGCCCACAGTTCTTCAGCCAGTCCTGCTGCGTGTTGGTGCGTCTGGTGCCCATGCTCTCCAGATACTCAGACCTTGTCCTCTTCTTCCTGACGGTGTCTCTGGCAACTCACCGTAGCACTGCAAAGCTGCTCTCTGTGCTTGCCCAGGTCTTTACAGAGTTGGCCCAGGAGGTAAGGACTGTCCATCATCCTCCATACCCATTAGTGCTTGGGTTCCCAAGTTGGTTTTTTTGAACCTTCACAAATAGGTGATTTGTTCTCCCTGTGGATTTTTCAGGGCTTTATCCAACACCCTTTTGCTAAGCCTGTTTCCATTAAGGTCTTGGAACCTGCAGGTCCCCCACTGATGAATTCCCTAGACTCCAGGGGCTGTCGTGAGCCTCAGTCTCCTCATTTGTAAAGTGAGATCTGCCTACATTCCTTACCATTTTTGTGAGAACTACATTTAACTGAATATATACTTTGTTTTGTTTTTATTTCCTTAGTATTCTAAGATTTTTTCCAAATCCAGGTACAATACAGGCGAGAATCACTTGAGAAAGATAGGAATTTACAGACTGAAGATTGGGTCTAGCCTTCTTATAAATAGTCAAGAGTTCTTAGTTCTGAGTATCTGGAATACTAGAAAGGGTTTAAAAATGGGAGGCAAGCCCATGCAGCAAGCATATCTAGAGGATAAATATTTGTATTTGTTTAGTAATAAATGAGTTAGTCCTATTTGCTCCCTCTCTCCAATGGGCACTGAGCCAATCTCACATCCCATCACTCTGTTTTTTTTGTTTGTTTGTTTTTGTTTTTTTTCCCCATCACTCTTTGGAAGATAGACTGCATGCAAAAGACAGTGGCAGGACAGTGTATAGTGAGGGTGCCCGGAGATTTGAGTTAGCTGTGTTAGTCCACTTGTGCTGTTGCTCTGGTCTGACAGGTTCTAGAATGAATTTGGCCTGTGCTTCGGTGGGGTGTGGGGGTTCTGATATAAGCAAAAGTGTTGGGAGCCCTTGGCTGTTCTAGAGGTAGCTACTGTAGTGATGCTCCTGCAGAAGGACATCTGAGTCTTCTCCTGTATGGTTGTATTCTGTCTATATCTAAACCTATTTTAAAATAATGTAGCCCAATGGGAAAATTAGTTAAGTTAACCAAAACATATTTTTCAATCAATATTCCAGGAATACATGTCCTAAAAGTTATTTTGCCTTTACTTTAAGTTTTTATGTATCCAAATTATATTCATATCCTTTCTGAATAGTCCTGAGGGAAACAAAGTAGGTTAGACTCAGTGCTAAGATCTAGGTCATAATTATAACAATCCATGGAAAGCTTTTGGTGACACAGTTGGCAACTGGTTTGGGGCTCTTGATTCTGTGTTAGTTGGCAGCTGATTTCTTAGTACTTTTCCATCCTAAGATGGACAAATAACTTGATAGCTTGTCTGATAAAATTTGTGATTGAGAACTACTCTTCTCTTATACTTGTTTTTCTGTTCATTTTTGTCCCATATGCTAGTAGTTGATTTTCCTTTCCAAAATATTTTCCAACACTAAATACTGTTTTGTTAACACTTCATGAGTCTTTTCTTTGACCTTGTTCTTGACTCTAGAACCCATGACATGCCAGATGCCTTGGCAGAAAACATGGCACATACATTAAGAGTGACAGTTCTACCTTAAGAGTTGAGGGGGAGGCATGTTTTTTTATATTAAAATTAACATTTTATTTGAGCATCACACCAAATTTTCTTCAATTTTTGAAGTAAAAATGAAATTTCCCACTGTGGCATCTGCTTCAAGTTGCTGTACCTCCAGGGTTATAGGTCTTCTTGCCCTCCTCTCTTTCTTCTCTGACTTACTAATTTCTCTTTTTTCTTTTTTTTGTTAAGATTTTATTTATTTATTCATGAGAGACAGAGGGGGGGGGGGCAGAGACACAGGCAGAGGGAGAAGCAGGCTCCATGCAGGGAGCCTGACATGAGACTCGATCCCAGTTATCCAGGATCATGCCCTGAGCTGAAGGTGGTGCTAAACTGCTGAGCCACCCAGGCTGCTCTCTGGCTTTACTAATTTGAGAAGTAAATAAAGAAGAATGAATTATCCCTTTGGGATTTAGACACTTGAGAGGTTATACTCTTGCTGAGTGACTTGGTCCTAAAATGTTGTCCTAGTATAATTGATTCAGATTTTTGTCTTGCCAGTTAGGATTACTACATATCAGAAAGACCTCTACAAAGTCAAAACCTTATATGTTAAATCTAATGTCCAGCTTTGAACAGCATAATGACTGTTATCACCAAGGAAGAAGGAAATGCCATGTCTACTGTATGAATTTCCATCAGATTGAAAATACTGAGAGAAAAGGTCAAAAATTATTTTTCTTTTATTGCTTTTGTACCTAATTATTCACTCTTGTTTTTAAGGGATTTTGCCTGCCTAAAGAATTCATGGAAGATTCAGCAGGAGAAGGAGCAACTGAATTCCATGACTATGAGGGGGGTGGAATTGGGGAAGGCGAGGGCATGAAAGATGTGAGTGACCAGATAGAAAATGAAGAACAGGTACGTTATCGCATGCCCAAAATATACATACAGTTTTCAGAAACTCCCTTTTTATTTTCTTCTCAATATTAAGTTTTATACATGAATGTTTTTTACTAGGTTAATGATTTTCGAACTCTGGTTTGTGGAGCCCTAAGAATACTAAAGCTTTAGAGAGTGGAGATAAATAAAAAGCCAAAAAACTACAGAAGGGATCTTTGTAGCTCAGTCATTAGTTATGGCTATAATTTGACAAGGAAGTAATCTAAAATTTTTTATTTTAAATGGAGAGATCTTTGCTGATGATATTCTAGAGTATTTTTGGTAGTGACTCATTTAAGGATAAAAAAACTTGGCTATTTTAAGTAACGTGCATTAAATAATACCAGTGTTTATTATTAACAGATTCTATTGCATATCTTTAAGACCTGTTGAAAAATCTTAATTTATATCCTGTTTTAGTTGGAATCAAGAATGTTTTTGAAATAGGTGTTTTGGGCTAAGATTCCTGTGTTGCTTTTTTTAAATGCCTGTCTTATTTGGGAGTGATTTTTCTTTTTTTTTAAGCATACTATTATTAGTCATACAGATTTACCAACTGTGACTTGAAGAAATAATGGAATTTTTTTTTTAGCTCCTATATTCTAAATCTAAAGCAGACCACACATTTTTATTTAAGCTATGGTTGTAAAAAAAAAAAATAAGCTATGGTTGTAGCTATTAAAAATAAAGAAGGAAATCAATTCAAACTTATCCTTTGAAAACTGGAAAGAAAAACGAAAAGAGTTAAGCTAGTGTTGATGGTAGAGCTCTGTTTAATACACATACATTTTTTTATTTGGCTTTTCTGTATTTCTTTAATTTCTTCGTCAACGTTACTTTTTTCATGGAAACAAAATTAAAGCAAAAAAAAAAAATCACAAACTTAATAGAAAAGTGCAATCCTGTGCAAAAAAACATGATGTGGGATAAAAGCTATCAGAACAATTTGGCAATATTTCATAAATTTTAATTGTATGTATTCTTTGACCTAGGAATTCCATGTTTTCTGAGAGAAATGTTAATATTAAAGATAAATAGGTATATGAAGGAGGTTTTTTTGTACAAGGATGTTCCCTATAACATTATAATGGTGAAAATTGTGAAAAAAATTCCAAATACTTATCAGGAGGGAATTGTTTAAATTATACACCATCAAAAAAAAATTATGACACCATCCATGCAGAACAGTGCTTTAAGCTAATTAGACAGAATGAGATAGATTTATATGTATCAAGATGGAAATCTATCTATCTGAAAATATCTTTATTTTTTAAATTAGAAAAACCGGGTTCCTGGCTGGCTCAGTCAATAGAGCATGCAATGCTTGATCTCGGGGTCATGAGCTTGAGCCTCATGTTGAATGGTAGAGATTACTTAAAAATAAAAAATTTTTTAAAAAAGAAATGAAAAGCAGATTGCAAAGCAGTTAGTAAAGCAGTGATCCCTTTTTGTTTATAAAGATGTGGGGGGTGTGTACTGATACAGATCACCTAGGTGTATTCATGGATATAAAGATGTACCAGAATGTCACTGATACTAATTTCTTTGAGATTTTTGCAGGACGGTGGTTCCATGGGAAACTTACTCTTTCTGTTTTGCTTACAGTTCTTTTAATGGGATTTTATTGTGTTTGTATTTTTAAAAAGCATTTTAAAATCCAACCATAGTTTGAAAAAAAATAAAATTCAACCATAATAAGAGAACAATCATGAATCTTCTGCCACAAATAACACCTAGAGTATATAGGAATGTATATAGTTTAAGGAAAAGTGAACAAAAATTACATTCAGTTACTATCTGAGACCAAAATGATAAAAATATTGAAGATGTGGACATTATAATAAGATTGAATTTTTTATCCTTCTTATTCTTAAGAAGTTATTTTTTTTAAGAATGCATATTCTTTTTGAATATGTCTGGAATTGCTTTTTTTTTTTAACAATTCACAAGAAGAAAACTTCAACAAAATTCTATATTCTCTAATCCCAATGCAATAAAACTAGAAATTACAGACCTACTAAAGCAAACCAGAAATTGTGTGTGGTTATATCCCCATTGGTTCTCTTATTTTTCCTCTCCCTAGAGATAACTTTATATCATTAATGGTGGCTTATATATTTATGTTCTATTTAGAGCTGAATAAACAACAGCAAAGTGACGGTGTTTATGTTTTCTATAATGCTTTTTTTATATAGGCAGAAGATACATTTCAGAAAGGTCAAGAAAAGGATAAAGAGGATCCTAACTCAAAATCAGACATTAAGGGCGAGGATAATGCCATTGAGATGTCAGAAGACTTTGATGGGAAAATGCATGGTGGGGAACTTGAAGAACAAGGTTTGTGGTTGTTACTTCATTCTTGTTTTTAAAAAATAGTTTATCTAGGAAATTACATGTTCTCAATAAGGAGCCTATTATAATTTTTTGGAACAAGTTTATTACTCTGCATAACTGGAAATGAAAACATTAGCATATGTATGTTTCTTCACTGTCTTCACTGAGGCAGAAGTCTATAGTCCGTTTTGGAGATTCATCTCCGTAAACTCAAGACATTGGTATTTTGGCTGCCTCCTGTGCTAGACATAATGACTTCCCCTTCAGGGAAGCCTGAAAGAACAAGAAGAGATATCCCTAACAGAGCTTGACTCTCAGCTCAAAAGTAAATTGGTCAGGGAAGTTTCTTTAAACAATTTAAAAAAAAAGTAGTAGGCATTTGTTACAGATGATTTGGAACGAGAGTGCAGGAGTGAATAGGTAGCCCTTAGACTTACCACTCAAACCACTTAATAAATTTTTATTTCTTTCCATTTATTGTGTGTGTATATATGTATACACACAGAGACCATAAGTAGTTCTGTAGTCTTTTTTTTATTTTTTTTTCCTTTTATAGGGAGAGAGAGAGCTGGGGGAATGGGCAAAGAGAGAGGGAGAGAGAATCTTAAGCAGGCTCCATGTCCAGCGTGGAGCCTGATGTGAGCCTTGATCCCACAACCCTGAGATCATGACCTGAGCCAGAAACCAGGAGTTAGATGTTTAACCGTATGAGCCACCCAGGGTCCTTTATAGTCAGTTTGCTTTTTTCATTTAACATATGAACATTCCCCTATCATTATCAATTATTTGAGAATGTGATTTCTTAATAGCACATTATCACTTGTCACAGGTTTGTACCATAATTCAGCAATTGCCCTAAATTTCTGACCATAGTGTAATTTGAGATATCATGTCTTATTGTAAGTGAAGGTATTGCAGAAATGAGAGTTGACCTTAGAGTAGAAAAGTATACACTCGCCTAAGAAACATAAGAATATAACCTTTAGGGGTACCCGGGTGGCTCAGTGGTTGAGTGTCTGCCTTTGGCTCTGTCATGATCCAGGGGTCCTGGGATTGAGTCCTGCATCAGGCTTCCAACAGGGAGCTTCTCCCTCTACCTATGTCGCTGCCTCTCTCTGTGTCTCTTGTGAATAAATACTTTAAAAAAAAAATTTTTTTTAAAGAATATAACCTTTATCACAGTAGACCTTGAGCAAAAACAATGGTAAGAAAGTTCGATTGAATTAGACACATGATTTTAGATTGTTGGATGAAATAGAAGTGTATATATAATGTGTTAGAAATGGGGAGGAACCTTGGAAATTATATAGTTTAAATCTTTCATTTCACAGATAAGAAACCAAAACCCAGTGAAGTTGCTGAGTCTCATAATGAATATTCCCCCTAGCACCAGAAGTAGACACACTGACAGCTATTCTACCACCTTCTGTTTGTTAATATCACGTATTACGACTTCTTTTTTCCTTCAAATAGTTTGCAAAACACAGTAGGACTACTTCAGTAGGTCTAAAGGCATCTGCCCCTACAAAGTCCTGTAAATGCAAGCAATAAATCTCAGGTGGGGCACTTGCCAGGTAGTGTATCCATCCCTGTTCTGCACACATGGACCAGTTTGGGGATTTACCTTACTAAGCTGTCTTCCCTTTCAGAAGAGGATGATGGGAAATCAGATAGTGATGGTGGAGACCTGGATAAACAGATGGGCGATCTGAACGGTGAGGAAGCTGATAAACTAGATGAGAGGCTTTGGGGTGATGATGATGAGGAGGAGGAAGAAGAGGAGGAGGAAGAAGACAGTAAAACTGAAGAAACAGGACCAGGAATGGATGAGGTAATTAAAAGATTCCCCCTATCCTATAGTCCCCAGGTTGAGAGGAGACATTGTTCCCACCAGTTACCATTTTCTGTTATTTACTGCTCTTCTCTGTCATTGTTTTTCTTCTTTCTTTCATCCCTCTTGTTCTTCTTCTTTTTTGCCTCTTCTTGATTGTATTCCGAGCCAGAAGAATGGCCTAACCTGGGCCATGTATTATGGAAGAGCGAAGTTAAGACTCAGTGCAAGGGTTCTGATTTGGCTGTTAGCCACTGAACTTCTCCACCTCCCTGCTTGGGAAAAGTCGGGCTGGATGGGACTCTGCAGCAGCACAGTGTGGCCCATCCCACTGTTCACACCTCTGCTATTACTGCTGCCATCTGGGCTAAAGCCAGACTATTCTTTCTAGGTTGTAAATGACAGCCTGTCATCTGGATATTTCCATGGGATTGGCCCAACAGGCAGAAATTGTACATGTCTAAGAACTAATTTAGATAGAATCAACCTACATGAAAGCAGTTTCTTATATTGAGAGTAATGATTTTGTGATTTTTGTGCCTTTTCTTCCTCTGACGTTTAGGAAGATTGTGGACTTGTTGCCAAAGATGACAACTTAGATGCTGGGAAATCAAACAAAGATAAAAACCAAGATAAGGAAGAAAAGGAAGAAGAAGTTGCTGATGATGGACAAGGCCAGGACAAAATTAATGAACAAATAGATGAGGTGATGAGGTTATGAAATGGATCTACCCCTGATTCAAGGCCAGGGCTGTTGTACTGCAGAGCTCCTGGGGAAGTCTTAAGATATTTTCATCCTGTTCATCAGTTGTTTTCCCATTGCCTCATAAAACGTGTAACAAAGTCTCTCAACACCTCATAAAATATCTAACTATTGATTACTAATGAGGTAGTCTTCATGCTGTTTGGGCTCATGCTGGAGTTTGAAAGCTAAATTCTGTGGTTCTTTTCTATGTATTTCCTTGTAAACCTTAGTTTCTTTCTTGAAATTAAGCAACACAGTACCTCTTATCAGTGGAGAACGTGCATAGAAAGTGAAGTTTGAAATTTCTAGAAGCATTTGTAAAATTCTGAAGTATGGGGGAAATTTTAGAGAAGAGACTTTGTATTCTGTTAGCATAGCTGCTTAAAGCTAATTATATGCAAATACTATTTTTTAAAAAGTTTGTAATTTATTTGTTCCTGTTCTCTCCATTGTCCAAAGAGGGAATATGATGAAAATGAGGTGGACCCTTACCATGGCAATCAGGAGAAGCTGCCAGAACCTGAGGCCTTGGACCTTCCAGACGACTTGAACCTAGACAGTGAAGACAAGAACGGTGGTGAGGACACAGACCATGAAGAAGGAGGTATGTCTTTCAAAACCTAAAGAGACCAGTTGGAATTTACTAAAAATGTACAATAACCAGTTTCTTCATGCCATATCATGGGTAGGTCATAAATCCTGTCCAGTCATCTCAATTCCTCTTTGAGAAAATTGTTTGCTTTTTCTCTGTAGTGTTTCTCACCTGAGTTAGACTTAAAGCTTAAGCTGAGTACAGTGAAAGTAAACTAGCAGGTTTTTTGTCATTAATGTCCCCTCCTGTCCTATGTTTTAGCATTGCAGTAGCTGTGTGGTCCTTCATCACACAAAGCTTCATTTCCTCACAGCCATCTCGATGCCCCATCTCATGGATTGATGTAGACACTGAAATCTGAGTATATGAGGCCTCTAGTGGAGCCTTAGGTACAGCTTTCTTAGGGAAATGATTGTTTCAGTTATTGGTGGCTATGCATCTGTTACATGTTTAATTTGAAATATGAAGTCATTGTTACAGGGAATGAAACTGAATAATCAAGAGAAGTCACAGGGCACTTGACAGTAATCTGCCTGTCATCCGCTGTTCAGTTTGAGTGAGTTCCCTCAACAAGGGAGAGCTGATACCGTATTGTTTGGAAAATGCCCCTACAATAGAAAGTCCGCAATCATGGTGGGTAATCCGACAGATAGAAGCTAGCCTCACTGTGCTTCATAACAAATCTGTTACATATATAGAAAAGTTATTAAACTTTTTAAAACCCCATATTGGACAAAATTAGTAAGTTATAAAAGAATAAATAAGAAGTAACATTTATGTAAAAGTTTAATGCTATATATTAATGGGTGCATCAAATATAGGAAAACACAAAAAGGAATAAAACACAGCAGCTTCAGGTTATGGTGACCTTTGAGGAAGTAGGAAGGGCAAAGGCATCCAGAATCCATATAGTTGTACCCAGAACCATTTATTTCTTAAAAACAAGTGACAGAAGTTTGATACAAATACGGCACAGTGTTCACATCTATTAAATCTAGGTGGTTTTTAATTTTATTTTTTAATTTTTATTTAAAAGATTATGTTTATTTATTATTCATGAGAGACACACAGAGAGAGAAAGAGGCAGAGACACAGGCAGGTTCCATACAGGGAGCCTGACCTGGGACTTGATCCCAGGTCTCCAGGATCACGCCCTGGGCTGAAGGCGGCGCTAAACCGCTGAGCCACCCAGGCTGCCCAGGTTTTTGATTTTAAAATGCATTTTCCATACTTGAAGTATTTAATAATTAAAAAAAATGAATTTGTGAACTGTTATTTAACCAGAATCATTTGATTGAAAATTTGATAACAGGCTTTCCTCATGCTAAGAACAAGTCTTCACTCTCTGAATCTCTCTATAGCTTACTCCCCACCCACCCATCCCCCATTTTTGTATAGTTTTATTAAGAAACCTAAAGGAAATTTCCCAACATCTCAAGGTGAGACTTGTTACATTTAAACTCTGACTTTTAGGGCACATGAGCAGCTCAGTCAGTTAAGTGTCCGACTCTTGATCTCAGCTCAGGTATTGATATCAGGGTCCTAAATTCAACCCCACATTGGGCTCTATGCAAGGTGTGGAGCCTACTTAAAAAAAATTCTAGCTGACTTATTTAGCACTGTATAAGTTGCTACTTCTGAGACCATTTCACTACCATATAATTTTAGATTCTGACATCAACCTTAAATTCAAGAAGTAAGCAAGCATAAAATTAAGAAAACTAAAATCCAACGAGAGTGTAATAGCTATTTGTTCTAGAATAACACGCAAGCTTACTGTAGACAATTGTGTATATAAACTAAGAAGCAATTATTTTAAAGAATTATTTAGCTGTGATTTCTGAAGTGTCCAAAGTATAGGAACATGCTTTTAATAAACAAAACTTTTCCAAATAGGAATGTTTCCATTGAATGTATGTTGTATTTTCTGTGTATGATAAAAAAGGCTGTCTACCAGTTATTGTCAAGGGTAAAACATCATTGCCAATCTTTGGTCCAAAATATTCCTATTGTGCTGGCTTTTAGGATTTTTTTGGTAGATTACTTAGAATCTTTTAATAGGGGATCCCTGGGTGGCGCAGCGGTTTGGCGCCTGCCTTTGGCCCAGGGCGCAATCCTGGAGACCCGGGATCGAATCCCACGTCGGGTTCCCAGTGCATGGAGCCTGTTTCTCCCTCTGCCTGTGTCTCTGCCTCTCTCTCTCTCACTGTGTGCCTATTATAAATAAATAAAAAAAAATTAAAAAAAAAAGAATCTTTTAATGCACCATCTAGGGCAGCCCGGGTGGCTCAGTGGTTTAGTGCTGCCTTCAGCCCGGGGCCTGATCCTGGAGACCCAGGATTGAGTCCCACATCGGGCTCCCTGCATGGAGCCTGCTTCTTCTGCCTGTGTCTCTACCTCTCTCTGTGTGTGTCTCTCATGAATAAATAAATAAAATCTTTAAAAAAAAAAATGAAATGCACCATCCAGACAATTGTATGTAACATACAATGGTTTAGAGCAGAGGTGGGCAAAGTTTTTCTGTAAGGGTCAGATAATAAATGTATCATACTTTATAGGCCATAAGCTGCGACGGGTTGCAAAACCTCCATTCTGCTTTTATAGTAGTGTGAAAGCAGCCATAGGCAACACAGAGTAGGCGGGCTAAACACATAAGTAAGCAAATAGATGTGGCTGTATTCCAATAAAACTTTATTTACAGAGACACTTGGGCCCTATTTGGCCCTTGGGCCATAGTGTGCCAATTCCTGGTTCAAGAGTAATAACAAAAAGCTTATGTAACTCAATCCCATGTTAAGTTGTGTTAAATTCTGTGTGTCTTACTTTTGTTGTATCCAGAAGAAAATCCTTTGGAAATTAAAGAAAAACCAATGGATACTGAAGAAGCAGGTCATGAAGCTGAGGAAATAAAGGAAGAGATCGAGGCTGACCACAGTGAAGGGCAGGGCCAACATGAGCCTGAGGAAGGCCCCATTGAAGAGGAAAAGGGCGAGGAGGAGGAAGAGATGGACACGGGAACTGACGGCCAAGACAAAGATACTGCTGAACATCCTGAAGAAAACTCAGAGGATGAGCAGCAGTCTCTGGAAGACAAGGACGAGGAAGCCAGTAAGGGAAGTGCAGAGAATGGCGTTCCTGTTGACCAAGGTCTCCAGCCCCAGGTATTGTGTAGTGTCTGGCTTGTCTCAAGTTAAAAATAATAGCAAACAGAGGTTATTATATTCCAATCAGAATCTTTTAGGATACTTCTCTATCACCAGGTGGCGCTGCTGAGCAGCTTTAAGTTTCTGTGTAAGACCCTTTCTGGCTAATAACCCTGCAGACTCCCTATGGTGAGGAGTGGGGTATCTTATTGTTGCAGGATCCACCCCTCACCCCACTGCTTCATACTCTTCCTTCAGAGCATTTTAATGTGGTGTTTGCTTACCCTGCAAAAACAGGAAGAAGAAGGCGGAGAGAATTCTGACACCGAGGAACAGGTGCCAGAGGCCACGGAGAGGAAAGAGCATGACTCTTGCGGACAGACTGGGTTGGAGAGTATGCAGAGTGCACAAGCTGTGGAGCTGGCTGGGACTGCGCCTGAGAAGGAGCAGGGGAAGGAGGTAATAGGCCCTCACTGCCTGTGCCAGCTGCCTCTAGAGGGTCTCTTTCCCCTGGGTGAAACCACCATCTATTTAGAAGTAGTTGGTGTATATGTGATGTTCTCTTAACATCTAAAAGATGATCTTCCATTCTTTAAGAAAATGATTCAGATATGCACTTTTATATGCCTCTCAGAACAAACCCTAGAATATTTGCTACATGCTGTATATAAGTATTGTGCTTAATGAGAAAAAGCTATTAGGCTGGTAGTAGTATCATGGGATACTCCAGTTGGTGTTAATTTTTAGAAAGCTTCCAAGTAAAGGAAGGTTGAATTTAGACTTCAAGAGGCAGTAATCTGCCTTTTAATAGTATTTCCCTTTTCCCTGCTGTTCACTGGGCTCTAAAGGTTTTGTGTTTGTTTTTAAGAAAGAGTGACTACATCAGTGGAGGGGGAGAGGCAGAGGTAAAGGGAGACAAAATCCTAAGCAGGCTCCATACCCAGCACAGAACCCAACCTGGAGCTTGATCTCACAACCCTGAGATCATGACCTGAGCCAAAATCAGGAGTTGATGCTTAAATGACTGAGCCACTTAGGCACCGCTCTTAAGGTTTTCTTTTTAAAAAAGCAAAGCACTTCTTTGTTCCTTTAGCTAGAGTGATTGCTGTCTATATGGACCACAGTTTAGGCCACTTATATGCTATGGAAAGAGAGGACCTGCTACTTACAGTGGTGACTCTGGACATCTTGTTCAAGCTCTTTGAACCCAGTTTTCTCACCAGTAATAACACTTACTTATACTTCTTGTACTGCCCACCCCCCATTTATTGAGCACCCATTTAGGTAGGTGCTAAGGATTTTTATTACTTCAAGTCCTCATAATAGTTCTCTAAGACTGCTGATTATCGTTACTACTCTCTCCATTTTATATTTGATCTAAATAAGCCACAGTAAAGTGAAATGACCATTTCAAGGATGCACAGCTGGTAAATGTCAGAGCCTGGATTCTTGTAGAGGTCTTTCCTGCCTTCAGAGTAAGCCATTACCGTTCTGGAAACAAGGAACTAATCAGCCTTACATAGTGAAGTCCCTCAAGAGGGTGACCTATCTGGATTTAGATGCTCTTATTTTTGCCCACAGGCTAGGCCTTAGTCATAGGTGAGTTCTGGACCAGGGAGACAGGTGTATTGTTTGACTCTGAGAGGAAAATAGTAGAGAAGCTGCATATAAAACAGCACAGTAGCCAGGTGCTCATACGGCATCTTCCACTTTCATTCTCTCGTCGCTTGGATTTCATAGGAACACGGAAGTGGAGCTGCGGACGCAAATCAGGCAGAAGGCCATGAATCCAACTTCATCGCTCGGTTGGCTTCCCAGAAACAGACCAGGAAAAACACACAGGTCTCTGTCCCTCTTCTGCTGAACTTGGGCGCAGGCTATGTGTGAAAAGATGCCCTGAGTGTGGTGGTTTAAAAACAGCCAAGCTCCCAGGCTTTGCTGTCTCACCAAACATGATTGATGGTGGCTATAGCAAGCATATCAGGACCCCAGGCTTCTTCCCCAGGGAGGTGTGTGTACACACACACACACACACCTTCCCTATTCCTATTATGCAGCCTAAGAGCCAAGTGTTGGCTGTTGTTGCCTAGTACTAGCCAGTCTTTTTTTCCACTGTCCCACTTTTTTGTGTTTTAAAAATAAGGGTCTTTAAAAAGTTCATTTATTTATTTATTGAGAGAGCACAAGCATGAGTGGGGGAAGGGGCAGAGAAAGAATCCCAAGTGGACCCTGTGCCCACAGCACTGAGTCCAGTTTGGAGCCTGATGTGGTGCTCGATCTTATGACCCTGAGATCATGACCTGAGCCAAAATCAAGAGTCAGATGTTCAGCTGACTGAGTCCCATAGGTGACCCTAAAAATTAGGGTTTCTTGGTTTTTGTTTTTTTTTTTTAACGGGATATAATTCATGTACATGAAATGAAATTCATATATAAAAAGCAATCCCCTAAAAAGCTTCCATCTTATTCCTGTCTTTAAGCCACATAAGAATAAATTGTTGCCAACAGTTTTTTCTTGTTTTACATGTACTTTTGTGTATGTAACTTAAGTATGGATGTGTTTCTTCCTTTTATTTCAGATCTAAAGTCTATCATACAGATCTATATTTTTGTCTGGAGATCAGCCCATTCTTTTTAACAGCTGCATTGAATTCCATTTTTCTGTGGTTGCCCATCCATAGGGGGCTGGTTAACTTTATTAGGTATGTTAAGTCTTTTTTGCCAGTATAGACAAAACTCTAGTGAATTTCCTATTTCCCACAGAGTTTCAAAAGGAAACCTGGACAGGCCGACAATGAACGCTCCATGGGTGATCACAGTGAGCATGTGCATAAGCGGCTGAAGACTGTGGATATGGAGAACCACACTGAGCAGGGGCCAGCCCAGCCCCAGCCGCAGGCAGAAGATGCAGATGCCTTTGAGCACATTAAGCAAGGCAGTGACCCGTATGATGCACAGATGTATGGTATGGTTCAGAGAAGGCTTCTCCTTTGCTGAGTTCTTTGTGAGACTAGGCTGTATGACTGTGTGCCCAGCAGATAAACAAATTCATCTTAGGGGTGGGAATGGCTTTTTTGAACTGTTTTCTCTCTAATAAGAATTATGCAGGAATACAGTTTGGTTTGGGTCTAAAACGATATCTGCAGCAAGTGCAAGTGTTCAGGGTTTCGGGGTCTGGGATAAGTCTTTTAATATCCTTGATAACATTTGGCCACATCCAAACCTAGCACTAGTTTCACGGTTTCTGAGTACTGGACATATTGCTTCTTGGTCACTGTGAGGTCACTCCTGCAATGGCAGGAGGTGTGAACTAGAAGTGTATGTTTTTTTCATAAGTGAAAAGAGGAAGAAAATCACAAGGGAGTGACCAGTCTTAGTCTCTCCTAGTTCTCTTGGTGACTTTTTAGTGTTTTATTCCTAATATGCAAAATTTAGTGTTCATGATACTTATCCATGAACATAGTTTCAGAAATGATTGCTCTACCATGAGTTACTTTTCTGACTTCACTTTTTAGAAAAATAAAGGAGTAATAATCATTGCTACCATGAATTGAGCCTTTACTTTGTACCACTCTTCAGAGTCTGTTGAATGATCATGAAATTTTTCCAATAATCTTAATAAGCTATGATTTTTTTTTTAAGATTTTATTTATTCATGAGAGACAAACAGAGCAGCAGAGACACAGGGAGAAGTAGGCTCCATGCAGGAAGCCCAAAGTGGGACTTGATCCCGGGACTCCAGAATTACTCCCTGGGCCGAAGGCAGGTGCTCAACCACTGAGCCACCCAGGCATCCCTGAGTTATGATATTTCCACTTCATAGATGAGGATACTGAAGCCAGACAAGTTTAAGAACTTGTCCAAATCACAATGCTAGTCTCAGTGTTGGTTCTTCTGTGTCCTATGTTATACTCTTAATCATTATAGTTTCTTCACTCATAATGGTTAATGGAGCACATAATGGTTAATTCCATTAACTGCTGAGTCATCTGTCCAGCCTGTTTATTCTAGTTCAATCTCTTGTAATAGCAGTAAAAACCTAGTTAAGCATCCTACTTTTGTGGTAGAGAATAGGTAGTGACATCAGTAGGTCAGTAGAGCTTCCGGGGCACAGAAAAGCCAAGCACTGTGTTCATGTCACATAGTTGGTCAGCGGGAGAACCAGCATGAATAAAACCTTGGAAGCTAAAAAGGACAAACTACACCCACTCATGATTACTTTGTTCTGCAAAGACCTAGGCTTCTATGTATTTGTATGCTTTATTGGCAGATGTGGCAAGCAAGGAGCAGCAGCAACAGTCTACAGAAGATTCCAGGAGGGATCAGGAAGAGGAGGTGGAGGATACCTTTCTGGACACAGAGAAGGAGGAGGAGCTCCGAGCAGCAGACATAGAGCAGCTGAAACCAGAGAAGGTCAAGTCAGGGACCACGCCGGGTGAGTCCTGCAGTGAACGAATCCCTTCTGAGCTTTCTGACTTGGAGAAATCACTTCTGGTGTTCTGTAGTCTGATCTGGTTTGTTTTCCCGTATCCTAAACCATGGCCTAGGTACTTATTTGCCTATGATAATTTCACTATATTTCACTTCTGAGTCAAAAGGTGGAGTTGTGGGACACCTGGGTGGCTCAGTAAGTGATTATGCCCTTTGGCTCAGGGCATAATCCTGGGGTCCAGGATCACATTAGCTTCCTTGTGGGAAGCCTGCTTCTCCCTCTGCCTGTGTCTCTGCTTTTCTCTCTCTCTGTCTCTCATGAATAAAATAAATAATTTTTTTTTTTAAAGTGGAGTGATGGGGATCCCTGGGTGGCGCAGCGGTTTGGCGCCTGCCTTTGGCCCAGGGCGCGATCCTGGAGACCCGGGATCGAATCCCACATCAGGCTCCCGGTGCATGGAGCCTGCTTCTCCCTCTGCCTATGTCTCTGCCTCTCTCTCTCTCTCTCCCTGTGTGACTATCATAAATAAAAATTAAAAAAAAAAAAAAATAAAATAAAGTGGAGTGATGTTGTAGACAGTATCCTTCAAGGACACCTCAGAAACCTGAGTTTCAGGCCATCAGTTTTTTTAAAAATATCTAGGAAACAAAATAGTACACTTAATTCAGCTATGATCAGAAGATACACTCTTGATTATTAGAGAAATGTTTTCAATTATATAAAAATATAGACAGCATAAAATACAGTAAAAATATTTAAAGAAATAGAATGGGGAAAATGCATATGAAAAAGTAACCAGGGATCCCTGGGTGGCGCAGCGGTTTAGCGCTTGCCTTTGGCCCAGGGCGCAATCCTGGAGACCCGGGATCGAGTCCCACATCGGGCTCCCGGTGCATGGAGCCTGCTTCTCCCTCTGCCTATGTCTCTGCCTCTCTCTCTCTCTCTCTCTCTTTCTCTCTGTATGACTATCATAAATAAATAAAAATTTAAAAAAAAAAGTAACCAAATGTCTTAAATATAGTTGACCAAGTATTATTACCAGACAACTTATTAAAAAAAAAAAAAAGAAAAAAAGACATACATTTAACACATTAAAAAATACCTTTATCAGTGGTGGAATAAATGCAAATTCAAAAGAACCTGCCCAATTCAAGGGCCTTTTTTTTTTTCTGCCTTCTTCTTGTCCTCTCGGGTTTTAGAACTATGACTGCCCAGCCATTATATAACAGTGGGAATGGCATAGCTCTGATGAAAATTCAGAATCCAGACTTTGCCTCTTCTTCACATTATAGGTTGAGGAAATATATTTGTTGAGCATATATTCTTTGCCTCAGTTTTCTCATCTTTAGAATGGAATGTGACTTTTAGTTTTTATTTTTATCCGAGGTCTATATGCACGTAGTTTAAAGAATCACACAGTTTAAAGAATCACACAAGGCTTATCAGGGTAATTCGGAGTCTCCCCTACTTCTCTTTGTAGAACAGCCACCTTTGACATTGCAGTGGGGAGGAGGGGAGCTTAGTGGACTAAGAATTGGCAGTGACTGACCCAAAGAGAAAGAACATGTGGAAATTTTCTGAGGAGTGAAGGAGTGAGGTTTGAGTAATTATTAGGATTGGCAGGCAATTGCAAAGTGTCTTTTTGTAATATTATGGTAAGTAAAACTCTCTTAAATGCAAATAGGCTTTGATGAGACGGAGGTGGAGACTCAAGCTGTTAAAACAGAAGAAGACCAAGATCCCAGGACTGACATATCACAGGAGGAGACAGAGAATGAGAAACCAGAGAGAAGCCGAGATTCGACCATTCACACAGCCCATCAGTTCCTCATGGGCACAGTTTTCCAGGTACTAAAATTTTCAGATTACTGCTTTAATAAGTTAACAAAATGTAGTTATAAACTGCTTTTAAATGTTTGTCTTTAGAACTTCATGGAATATCTCATTGTTGGGAGTATCTTATCAACGTTTTTAGAACTCTTTGTGACAGTTCTCTCTAAATAGATAACACTCTTCCAGCAGTCAGTCCCAGGGTCCTGATGGATTATCTGTCCTGACCTGGCTGTGCTGGTGGGTCTGGTCCTCCAGCTTCAGGTTCTCAGATCTACTCTTCTCATATCCAGCATCCTTGTGTGACAATTTATAGCTTTTGCTGGTGAAGTAGCAAGAATCCTTAGGGAAAGCAGATTTAACGGAGTTGTTTTCCCTAATCATTTGATTTAATAGCAGTCTCGATTAATCAAAGAACATTCTGATATTAATACCTTTGGTTTTTATTTTGCTGGATATATTTCTTGTAAATGGTAAGATTTCCTTTATCTTGTCTTTACAAAATGGGAAAAAGACTAGTTGCCTGGCATCTTCTTATTGTGCCATTAAATTTGCTTAAGTTTTGTTTCTCATGTTATGTATTTGGAGTTCATACTGCTGGGAAGAAGGCAGCCAGTGATAATGAGTTGGTGATTTTACCCTAGACTGCCTCTTACCTGTGGCTTTTTCTTCTTAGCCCTTTTTAAAAGATATCAGCGAGCTAAGACAGGAACTGGAGAGACAGCTGGAAATGTGGCAGCCACATGAATCTGGAAACCCAGAAGAAGTAAGTCACTGGTCTTTTCATAAGATATCTTGATTTTTTTTTTTTTAAATAGATGCAGCAAGTTTAACAGGTTCTTAGCACCCATCACCCTTGTACAAGAGTGAGTATATGGAGGCTATAATGAACAGTCTGAAGCCTAAGCCTATCCATTGCTTTCTGCCTACTTTGCCACTAGATAAGTAGCTTAATTAAAACAGAGAAGCTGATGTATTTATTTCCTTTTTTTTTTAAACTGAAAAGTCTTTTTATTTTTTTATTTTCTTAAAGACTATTTCTTCATGAGAAACACACACACAGAGAGAGAGAGAGAGAGAGAGAGAGAGAGAGGCAGAGACACAGGTGGAGGGAGAAGCAGGCTCCCTGCAGAGAGCCTGACGTGGGTGAGACTCAATCCTGGGTCTCCAGGATCATGCCCTGGGCTGAAGGCAGCGCTAAACTGCTGAGCCACCCAGGATGTCCCTAAAAAAGTCTTTTTAAAAATATTTTATTTATTTATTCATGAGAAACACAGAAAGAGAGAGGCATAGACATAGGCAGAGGGAGAAGTAAGCTCCCCACAAGGAGCCTGATGGTGGGACTCGATCCTGGATCCCAGGATCAGGACCTGAGCTTTGGCTCAGGCATATGCTCAGCTGCTGAGCCATCCAGACGTCCCTGTTTATTTCCTTTCATTTCCATTACTTACTGTATATAATAGATAAAACAGATGTGACATTGGTTGAAAAATGAGGCAAAATGTGTCATTATCAGAATAGGCCACCTGGAATGTTGCTGGCTGACTTAATGTGTCAGCATTAAGTCAGAAGCTTCATTTTTAATGACTTGGCATCCTAAATTTACTGTATGTGTACATGTTTATATTTTGCGGCCACTATCCTCATTCCCACTACAGACCTGTAGGAGGGCTCTGCCATAGTTGGAGCTTTGTGTCTCGGCAATAACACACTGTTGAGAGATTTGCACTCATTGCTTTTGCTTTTGAAACATGACTCCGAGAGCCCATGATTATGTGGCTGGATCTCATAGCACCATAATATCCATCCACAGCTCCCTAGCCACATGAAGCGTACAGGTTATAGGCTTCATAAGTAGTGAGAATAAAGTGTTGATTTGGGCATGAATTCCAATATTTTCTGCCATTTTCATCCTTTCTCATTTGGAACTGAGGGTTGTGGGTTTGGTAGAAGAGGAGACATTTTTAAGGATATGAAATAGATGGCAGCTTGCTAAGAGAAGCTTTTGAGTTAGCTTCTGTGGACCAGGTTCATGGAGGTCATTTTGTACTGCTCTGCTTCAAGTGTCCTCTCGCTGTAATGACTTTGGCTGGCTCTGACGTTCTATGGGTAACTTCCACGTTACTGTCACAGGAAAAGGCTGCAGCTGAGATGTGGCAGAGTTACCTGGCCTTAACTGCGCCTCTTTCACAGCAGTTGTGTGAACAGCTTCGCCTCATATTAGAGCCTACCCAGGCAGCCAAGCTGAAGTAAGTCTTCTCCATTGGACTCACTCATAGCGCCCTGAAAAGATGGCATTGTCACCCTTTCTATTGAGCTCGGCCCTTAACCACTTAAAGTACTGGCTTGTGGTGGCCATTTGTGCTGCATAGGCACCAGTATGTTATTCTATACCTTTTTTCATGTTACCTCTAAAAAGTGTCTTTTAAGTTTGGTATGACTACAGTTCCTTTGATTTATTAACATCTGATGGGAAAATTGGCTGAGCCTTTAGATGGGTGTGTGGGCTTGCTGCATGTGTTACTCACTTAGATCTTTTCAAAGATTTATCCAAACTGACAATTTCAGAACAGAAAAGAATCCAAGATTTAATCAGCGCAAACATATTTTTCTAATTTTTAAAATGTGTCTTAGCTTACCTGGAAGGACCTAATTATTATTGCCAAATACATATCCAGTTTTTCTGACTGCCCTCAATTCTCAATTGACAGTGACACTTGAGTGTGCCAGGTTACTGGTTGGTATTCTTGTTTATGAAGTATTACAATGTAATTTTATTCTTTAAAAAAAGTTATCAGAGGATGAGCAGTTGTTAACTAATCTTTGCCTCATTTGGGTAAATTTAATAGAGGAGACTATCGAACCGGGAAGCGGCTAAACATGAGGAAGGTCATTCCATACATTGCTAGTCAATTTCGGAAAGACAAGATTTGGCTTCGAAGGACCAAGCCCAGTAAACGCCAGTATCAGATTTGTTTGGCTATCGATGACTCTTCTAGCATGGTGGACAACCATACCAAACAGGTAAGGAAGCACAGTGCTAGTTTAATGAGAAATTGACCCCAAGCCATGCTTCATGGCCACCTAGAAGATTAAAATATTGTTCTGGCAAAAAGCACTTTGAAATAACAATTACTGTTCTTAGAATGTGATATCATGTTTGAGAAGACCTCAAATTTTTAAAAGAAGTTAAAAAGGCAGATTTAGGATGTCTCAAAATAATTTGGTCCCTTACTGTTGGAGGCCTTTTAAGTTTGTTTATTAATTAATTAATTAATTCATTCATTCATTCATTCATTCATGAGAGACCCACACACGGGGTGGGAGGGCAGGCAGAGACACAGGCAGAGGGGGAAGCAGGCTTCATGCAGGGAGCCTGATGCAGGACTTGATCCCAGGTCTCCAGGATCGCTCCCTGGGCCGAAGGCAGGCGCTAAACCACCAAGCCACCTAGGGGACCCCACTTGTTCTTTTTAACCTTGCTATGCTCCTGTCTAGCCACAGAAGAGTAACTATGACAATGTTTATTTTCCACAAAATGCAACGTACTATTAAACTATCTTTTATGACCTTGTACAACAACATATCTATCATTGATTTTTTTTAAGTGTTCATTGTATTTCTCTAAGTCTGAAATTATCTGGACTTAGTGCTCTCTTAGTCACAAGGGTTTTTTTGTTTTTTAAGATTCATTAGAAAAGCAAGCACACGCACAAGTGGGAGGGAGGGGCAGTGGAGGGAGAGAAGCAGACTTCTCTACTGAGCAGGAAACCCGATGCAGGGCTCCATCCCAGGACATAGAGATCATAACCTGAGCCAAAGGCAGACACTTAACAATCTGAGCCACCCAGGTACCCCTAGTATACATATGGCTTAAGGGAAGACTGATGGTTTTTGCATTGATGCTATTACCTAGAATGAACCAATGAACAACCTAAATCTCTATATATGTTCTCTTGAAAAAGGTTCAAATCCAGGCTCCTCACTTTTTCCTAATGATGTTGGGTGATTTATTTGCTGTCAGTTTCATCTTCTGAAAAATGAGAATTGAAATAGTATCTATTATATGCAGAGTTGTGAAAATTAAAATGAAGTATGTACTCAGTTGAATGCCTAGCACTTGATATGTGTTCAGTAGATGTTAGCTGCTATAAGTATCACCTTTTTAGTGAGATTTAAATTCTAAAATTATGATATCATTTACATATGGGTTAAAATAAATTGGTTTTTAGAATCTTGTAGCCGTAAGAGATTACTTTTTATGTAGTCTTCCTGCCCTACCCTCCACCCCCACCCCCCAAAGGGAAAAATTCTAAAAATTTTATGGACCAAATCTCTTAGGATCACTTTTATTAGATGATGTCTAGAAAAGACCTTTGCTACTAGTGTAATAGATTCTGGGTTTCAGGATTTGTGATACTTGACAGGGTCTGAGCCACTATGGCCTCTGGCTTGATTGTGAATAGCCGTGGTGATATTCCCTGTGGGCCATGCAAAAATACCATTTTCCTTGGGACTCTTGGTATAATAAAAGGTGAGAGGCATTGATCTAGAGGATATTCTGATTGCTTCAACCCTTCCTTAACTTTCTATTTCATAGCTGGCATTTGAATCTTTGGCTGTGATTGGAAATGCTCTTACACTCCTGGAAGTGGGTCAGATTGCTGTGTGCAGGTAAGGGTGCCTTTTAATTCCAGTAGGAAAATCAAACTATTGTTACATTGATCACACAAAAAATAACTCCCACTGTATTTCATTTTTCTCTCTCTAGTTTTGGAGAGTCCGTAAAGCTGTTACATCCATTCCATGAACAGTTCAGTGACTCCTCGGGGTCCCAGATTCTGCGACTTTGCAAATTCCAACAGAAGAAAACCAAGATTGCTCAGGTATGCTGACAACATCAAAGATCCTCTGCACAGTCATTCTTAAGCAGGTGTGGGGAGACGTAATTTTTATTTTTTTTTTAATAAGAAAAGGGTTTTTTTTAAAGGTCTTATTTATTTGATTGAGCGAGCATGAGTGAGGGAAGGGCCAGATTGAGAGAGAGAGAGAGAGAGAGAGAAGCTAAGCAGGGAGCCCTACATGGGATTTTATCTCAGAACCGTGGGATTATGACTTGCACCTAAGGCAGAACCTCAACTGACTCAGCCACCCAGGGGCCCCAGAGACATAATTTTTAGCATTCTCTCCTCCCCAGTACGGTTTTAGGACAGGTAAAATTTCCAATGCAGAATAGTTCTAGACTTCAGCCTATTTGTCATGGGAATAAAAACTTCTTTGCACCCATTAGCAAATAGGGCATGACTTCCTTTTTCTCAGTTCCCCAAAGATTGCTTGACTTTGTGTCACTAATTCTCTTGCTCCCTGTTTTATGAGAGATTAGGGACTTTTGCAAAAATAAACCATCTTCCTGTACTCTTAATTCGGCCAATTTTTCTCCCCCATTTAGTCTAGAGAAGAAATAATGTAAAATAAACCAGTGACTTGCTCACGATGACATAAGTTCAAAACAGCATAGGATGATAATTCTGTCCTCTTCATATCTGCCTTGATTTAACCTATTTTTATTATGTTGCACTAGAGATTGTATGTTTTCTTGCCTTTTTCTACTCAATTATTTTCTTCCGAAAGAAGACAACTGTTTTGTTAAATTGGGGGGCATTTTTGATGTCTTATCTTTATCCCCCAGGGGAAGTGTTTTTTTTTTTCCTCTAGGGTGTGTTAGAGAACACTAATAGCATGTATGCTAGAGATACAGGTCTGTGCTGGAGAATGCCACTACCCAAGGATAGATGCCAACAGTGCGAGTCATCGGTCCCCAGTACAGATGGCTTGAAGGGGCAGTGTGATTGCCTATATATCTAAGAAGGTTATTTGATTATCACTTAAGAGTTAGGAGTAATTTCAGTCTCTGCAACAAAGAAGAGAATTTCAGTAGGTTTCTAATGGCCTGTCTCTGGTTCTGGTTTAGTTTCTGGAGTCCGTAGCCAGCATGTTTGCAGCTGCTCAGCAGCCCTCACAGAACACCAGTCCAGGTGAGCTGCAGTTTTTAATTTTTATTAACAAAATACTTTTCTGTTATGTACATTCACAAGCTGCTTGCTTCATCCCACTATACTCATAACCAGAGGGAATCTTAAGCAGGCTCCATGCCAGTGTGGAGCCCAAAATGGGGCTTCATCTCACGACCCTGAGATCATAATCTGAGCTGAAATCAAGAGTAGGATGCTTTTTTTTAAAAAAAAAAAAAAAAGATTTTATTCATTTATTCATGACAGACATAGAGAAGAGAGAGAGAGGCAGAGACACAGGCAGAGGGAGAAGCAGGCTCCATGCAGGGAGCCTGACGTGGGACTTGATCCTGGGTCTCCAGGATCACACCCCAGGCTGAAGGCGGTACTAAACCGCTGGGCCACCGGGGCTGCCCAAGAGCAGGGTGCTTAATCAACTAAGCAACCCAGGCACCCCTCAATACTGCCATGTTTATACTTTATAGCCATAAATATGTTTTGTTATTGCTATATGAAATTAATGTGACAGAGAAATTGTTTTATTGACAGAAGCTTCATATGTCTTTGTGCAGCCTTGTGTCCCACTGGAGGGTCTGAAGTAATAGACTTAGGTCCCTTTTGTTTATGTCCAGAATTCATCGGTTTTGGACATCTCTTTGGTTAATAGTATAGAGAAAGGCTACAGTAATTTGTCTTCAAGTAGATTTGAGTTGTTAAAAGTGGGATTTTTGTTTTGTTCCCTGTTTCCTCTCCTACTATATGTTCCACTTTAGAAACCGCACAACTCCTCCTGGTGGTCTCTGATGGACGTGGCCTTTTCCTCGAGGGTAAAGACAGAGTACTGGCAGCAGTCCAGGCCGCCCGGAATGCTAACATCTTTGTCATTTTTGTTGTATTGGACAATCCCAGTTCACGGGTAAGTGTTACTAAAAGTTGCTTTTCTGGGGTTAAAGTGGGGATTCCCTTCAGCCTGTCCTATCTGATGAAATATGGCCTAAGTCACACTATCATCACCCCTAATGTTCTGTTGGTCACTCTTCTAGGCACTTGTTTTTGGTGAATAACCCAGTGAGGTAGGGATCATTATTCCCACTTTGCAGTGAAAGACATAAACACAGGTTATTATAGGTAATGAGTAGGAAAGCCAGATTCAGATTCCAGAGACTACCCTTTCTGTGCCAACTCCTACCTTTGTGAGTCATCCTTTCCCTCTGCACTGTCTCCTTGTAGGTACTGCAGCCTTGATAATGGGCCTTATCCACTTGAAACTGTAGACCAGCCCCAGCCCATTCCAATTACTTCTATCCCAGCAGTGCCCTTCTCAGAGCAGGGTGCAGCGGTTGCTAAGTGAAAGATACCCACAGGGCAGTTCTGTTCCAGGGGAAGCATTGTCTCTACAAGTCACATTAAGGCCTGGATAACAAGTTGGAAGACTTGTGAATTACTCCATGTAGAAAATGGGATAATATCCTTATAGGAAATTTGAGTTTTCTTGTCCGCCCTTTGCTCCCTTTTAATGCCCATATTCCCTCAAAGAGTGCTCAGAAAGAGATCTGCCGCCTCAGTAAGAGTTCTGAAAATTGTTCCTTAGTAATAAAAGCTAATTTTATATGTAGGAGTTAGATTATAGGAGACGTAAAAACTGTTAGCAAAAGAGATCAGAGAAAAGCTAGCCAAGGATACTGGTTTGGTTTTTCTTTTATATCAAAATGTTTTCTGTTGACAGGATTCTATCTTGGATATTAAAGTGCCAATATTTAAAGGACCTGGAGAGATGCCCGAAATCCGATCATACATGGAAGAGTTCCCATTCCCATTCTACATCATTCTTCGTGATGTGAATGCCCTCCCTGAGACACTCAGCGATGCTCTGAGGCAGTGGTTTGAGTTGGTGGCAGCCTCCGATCACCTGTAGAGAAGGAACAATTTAAAGTGAGACTTTAAAACACAGTCAGACTGTGGCGTCTCTGGCTACGTGCTCCCTCTTTTGGACAAGTGCTTTTGATCTGACTGATAAAAATTCACTTATTAGCTACAGAAAGTTTTTATTACAATGTACATTTTATTTTATAATGTGCTTTCAGAGCTAGAGCAAGCCTGGGGCTCCCTGCTTTGCCTGGGTTACAGTTGTAAGAAATCTGGGTCAGTGAAGGAATAGCAGCAGCAAGTGTCTGGTGTCGGAAGCCCTGGCCTAAGAGGAGACCTGGGACCAGCTACTTTTTCCCTCTTGCAGGAGCCCTGTACACCTACCGATAGCAGCTGCTAGAATTAGGATTGTCCCAGTCCTTTGGACAAAGGACTAAAGACAGCTCCCCTTCTGACTCTGCTCTAAGGCTCCACCTTGCCAAGCCCATAATGTGTATCCAAGTGCTATCAAGAGGCTGAGACAACAGCAGCTTTGTGGAGTCCTGAGTGTGTATCTTTTCTCATTGTGCTTCATATGACGGGAACTACCTTCTTTTGGAGGGTAGGTAGGTTGCATTATAGGGGTTCTCAGAAAGCAACCAGTCATGGGGCCCAGGTGGTCAGAAAAATGACCCTGACCCTTGGGTGATGGGAAAATGAAGTAGCTTTTCCATGTTGTCTTTCACTTTTGCTGCTTCAGGAGACTATGCAATGATGGGAAGCTAATTTTCCCTTTGATTATTTCATCCTCCTAGTGCCACAGCCCACCCCTGTTGTTGTATTTATTTCTTTAGGTCTTTTTTTTTTTTTTTTCTTAACAAGAGGAAGAGCTGTTCCTTCAATGCTTTTAAGCTGGACTGAGCCAGTCCCATTCTGGAAAAAAAAAAATGCTGTCTTTAGGAAAAATAAGCAGCTACATTCCACCCCACCTCCACCCCCCAAGTCAAAATACATCAGCGGTTTTTAGACAGTTCTTACTTGGCCAGAAAACACTGCTTGAATACTTGAAATTGTGTGCTGTGTTCTATTTAAGTTGTCAGAATGTTCTTTTGTAGACAATATGCCATGATGTATAATTGTCTATCTCCACATCTGTTTTCAAGTTACACTGTGAAGTTTGCCACATTTTTGAGGTGGTCATCAAAGACACAGATTGCTTGTTGTTTAACCAAGTGTCCTAAAGCATGTACCTGAGGTTATATCATTTTTTATTCTAAAAAGCTATGCAGCTTATATTCTGAAAATTATTAAATATATACCTCTGTTGATATAATTCATGACTATTCTTAATGGACTATGACAACTGTATAAAAGGTGTGCCAGAAGAATGATTTTGTCTGCTCCATCAGTCAGCTATCACTGGCTAATATGGTGTCACCATGACCTGCACAACTTCAGTGACTCACTGCAATAATGGTTTCTCTCTCATTTGTGTTTCACATCCACGATGGGTGAGCTGCCACATGCTGGCTCTGCAGCAGAGGAAAGGATGAGTTGAAAAACACAAGAGCTTCTAAAGATTTTGTTCGAAATGACATGTTTGTTCGTTTCATTGGCCATTGCCCTCTATGATGGGTCTGGTAGGGAAAGACACCAACATTCTGACCATAATATGGTCTATCATATATATCTTTGAAATTGTACCATATAAGCTGGAGCTTCCCAGCTGGTACCTAAGAGTCCCATTGTCAGCTTGTGCTGTGATGGGAAAAGGGTTGGAAAGCATGGAAGCAGTTCCAGGAGACCTCCAAAGGAATGGTGATGTCAGGTCACAGAGGGAGTTCTGAGGGTACGCTTGTCTCCTTTGGAGCTCAGAAGTTATAGCTGCCTTACTTTGTCTTCACACCCCAATCTTGTTCAGTCTAACGTTGACATCTATTTTATCCCATATGCCCTTCTGCTCTGCTTACACTATAGTTGGAGCACTTTTAATCTGTACTCTGGCCTACTTTGGTGATAACCTAGACAAGTCACTTTGCCTGCTTCCTTTTCTTATAACAGCCAAGAGATCTTTCTAAAATTCCTTTAGAGGTCCCTATTGTGAAGAGGGCATTATTCACCCTTCTTAGGGTGACCTCTCCTGTCTCTTCTCTCCCAGAATCTCCCCAACAGTAGCTGGTCTAGTCACAGCAAACCAGAGGTCCTGGAATCCACCAGTTTGGAATTTTCTTACCTAATGGGCCTTTCTTGAACCAGCTGCCTAGTTCAGATAAGCCCTCAAGTATGAACCCTGCCATCTATAATATTGGACTTAGATGCTCCCTGTGTTATGTCTCCTGCCCAAAGTGAGTCTGACCCATGACGGTATCCCAGTGTCTAGCATGAGTGAATGTTTCTGGATGGGAAGAACTAGTATAAAAATGTCTTCTCACATTAATTTATAGATTCAGCACTATAAAAGATTTTATAATTTGCAGGGAAAGGATACAAAAGATTCTTGCAAGAAACTACAGGGTATTAGTCCTGACGAATAATAAAATGTATTAGTCCTCTATGAAGTAATCCTGAACAATTTGTTCAGACCCTAAAAAAAATTACCATATGGTATCATAAAGCCCAAGAAGAGTGATTTAATAAATGGTGTCAAAATTAGTTTAGCAACTGGAAAAAGGTTTGACATTCATATGCCATAAATAGATGGAGTAAATATTTTAAGACACAATAAGGTCTAATTGCAAATTTCTAAAGGTGGGGGGATGAAATTGAAAAGCCTCAAAAGAAAAACACGTGAGTATATAGAGACTTCTTAAGGCTATATAAACAAAAAGAACAGCCAGACAGGCCATACAAAATTAGAATAAAAGCCTTCATCTCCATAAATGGGACCAGTCATGCCAATTCATAAAATACCCCTTGCCACTTTTATGTCACTAATTTTTGTTGTTTTTTTTTTAATAAAGATTACTCATTTTTTTTTTAAAGATTATTTATTCATAGAGACAGAGAGAGAGAGAAAGGCAGAGACACAGGCAGAGGGAGAAGCAGGCACCATACAGAGCCAGACGTGGGACTCCATCCAGGGATTCCAGGGACTCCAGGATCACACCCTGGGCTGCAGGCAGCACTAAACCGCTGCGCCCCCGGGTCTGCCCTATGTCAGTAATTCTTGTAAGAAAAGAATGAATTGCTATTGCCAATTAGAAGAAACTTTAAGAGGCAGTCACAGTTAACATCACCCATTCAGTGCCTGGTAGTGGTCAAGAAAGGTAGGCATTGGAATATAGGTGGCCGGTCCTGTTTTCAGTGCATTACATGTATAATGCAACTCTGAGGTAGATGTTATTTCAGCTTCCTTCCAGATGAGGAAAGATGCCAGGAGAGATTAAGTTGCCAAAAGAATACAATTAGGAAAAGGGAGCACCAAAAGCTTACAACAAGTGAGACAAATAAATAGTAAATAGGTAACCAAATGAACATGTTCATTTTTGGCTGTTTTAAATTAGAACAATTGTATTTGACAACGTATAGCAAAGATTCACTAATGCTACTTACATAATTTAAGGGCATGTGTGTTTTGTGGGGATAAAGTTATGAGGAAAAGCTTAAGTTGTGGGAACATTCAGTTCCTCATTATTAGTGATACAAAACTGTTAAAACTTAATGGAGCAGCCATCTAAAACCTGAGAGCTAATAATGTGAAAATTACTACAGGGAGACTTCACTAAAGTAGAGTTAGGAGGCTAAGAGGGACCAATGTCCCTTCCAGGAAGAATTGTCAGTTACAGACACTAGCAGACGCCTAATTATAGCTCCCAAAAGAAGGTCAACAGGAAAGAATAATCAATTACAGGCCCTAAGGGGGAAAAGATGTGAGAAGCACAATGTTCAAGAAATCAACTACCCCAGCAACTCCAGGAAGAATCTTGATTTTTTTCCCCCCAATGAATTTTGCAAAAGAACTCTCAATTTCCTTCTCCATAAAGTAAGTTTCTCCCCTTTACTGGACTCGCCTGTAGTTTTGCCGTAGCTTGTGTGTCCCCAACTGCAATTCTCTCTTCCCAAATAAATCCACTTTTGCTGGTAAAATAACCTTTACGTATAAGATTAATGTAAGTAATGGCAACCAGTAAGACTGCCACCATGGGGAAAATGCTTGCAAACAGAAAAGATCAGGATAAAAACCGGGGGGGGGGGGGGGGGGGATGACGAACAGAACACAAACTCTAAAAGCCAACATTTACATTTTTATTATTTCTAACTCTACACATCTAAAAGCCTCAACAGGGGATCCCTGGGTGGCTCAGTGGTTTAGAGCCTGCCTTCTATCCAGGGCATGATCCTGTGATACACTTATTCTGGAGTAATCCTGGAGTGTATTTTTTTTTTTTTTTTAGTTGTAGGACAATTTTCATTGCAGCATTATTCACAATAGTCCAAAAGTGGAAACAAACCAAGTGTTCATCAATAGGTGAATGAATCAACAGTATATGCTATATCTCTACAGAATATTATTCAGCCCTAAAAAATAATGAAATTCTGATATATATACTATGACATGGATAAACTTCAAAAACATACTAAGTTTGCAGGGCCTGATCCTGGAGACCCTGGATCGAGTCCCACGTCGGGCTCCCCGCATGGAGCCTGCCTCTCCCTCTGCCTCTCTCTCTCTCTCTCTCTCTCTCTCTCGCTCTGTATCTCTCATGAGTAAATAAAACAAAATAAATCAAAAGCTTTTAATTCTTGGCAGTTTTGAGGTGGGGAGATACACCAAATCAGCTTTTCTACAGGCTCCCTGCATGGAGCCTGCTTCTCCCTCTGCCTGTGTCTCTGCCGCTCTCTATCTCTGTATCTTTCATGAGTAGATAAATAAAATCTTTAAAAAGAAATAAAAAAAGAAAAGCCTCAACAGGAATACACTAATTTTACCCCTCTCAAACTAATCCGACGGTGCCAGGAACCGTGCCAGTCGCCTTACCACTCCTATTATCACCACTGTCTGTGACGCAAGAATTGCTGCCCCCTCTCACCCATAAGGAAATTTAGTCCAGTAAAATTGCCCGAGGCTCTATGGCTCGTTATGGGTTCCAACCGCCTCACTTCTGACACTGCGGCGGGGGGTGGGGGGAGGGGGGCCGAGGGGAAGCCACCGGCCGTCTCCCAGGAAACCGAGCTCGCCCCGCCCCTTGGCCGCGCCCCCGCTTCCGCTCCTGCGCACTGGAGCCCGCGGCGGGGCCGGCGGGGGCGAGCGCGCCCGCGTTCTCGGGAGGACATGGCTGCTTCCCGCCTACCCCCCGCGACGCTGACGCTAAAGCAGGTAGCCGGTTCTCGGCCGCCTTCGAAGGCCGCGGTCTAGGGTCGGACCTCAGCCCTCCGCCGCGCCCTGGGGGGCGGGGCGGGGGCGGGGGCGGCGGCGGGGCCCGTGAGGCCGTCCGCCTGTCGGGCCGAGCGGGGCGGAGGGCGGGGCGGGATTGCCGACGGATGCGGCACCTGCTCTGGTTCGGGGATCGTGCTGTTCGTGAAGCTAAGGCTGTAGGAACGGAGAGCCGTGTTTCTGCTCAGTGGCCCTCTCTTGCTGTTGAGGGTCCTTAGGCTGGACAAAGGGAATAAGCAAACAGCCCAAATCAACCTTTTGCTCTTTTAAGTTCATCTTCGCCCTTTTTAAAAATTGAGGACGAAAGAGAAGTCGGTCTATGTAGTTTGGTGTCCTAAAGTAAAGCCCTCGGGGGACCCCTGGGTGGCGCAGCGGTTTAGCACCTGCCTTCGGCCCAGGGCGCGATCCTGGAGTCCCGGGATCGGTCCCGCATCGGGCTCCCTGCATGGAGCCTGCTTCTGCCTCGGCCTGCCTGCCTCCCTCTCTCTCTCTCTCTCTCTCTCTCTATCTCTATCTCTGATGAATACATAAAATATTTTTAAAAAAATTAAAGTTCTCTGGGGCTGTAGATTTTGCAGTTGTAATCGACATTTCTCCTCCCTCCACAGTTCTTGAGAAGGCAACAAGTCCTCCTCCTCTACAGAAGGATTTTGCAAGCCATTCGACAAGTTCCAGGTGATTCTGATCGCAAATACCTGAAGGACTGGGCAAGAGAAGAATTCAAAAGAAACAAAAGTGCTACCGAAGAGGTGAGAACACGATCACGTTGAGGATAAGCCCTGACTATTTTGTATTAGTTGAATTATATTTTATTTATCTTTTAAGATTTTATTTATTTATGAGAGAGAGGCAGAGACACAGGCAGAGGGAGAAGCAGGCTCCATGCAGGGAGCCCGACGTGGGACTCGATCCCGGTCTCCAGGATAACGCCTGGGCTGAAGGCAGCGCTAAACCACTGAGCCACCCAGGCTGCCCCCAGTTGAATTATTTTTAAAAAAGTTTAATAGATGTCTTGGAATATAAGGGTCACGGAGATATAGATCCTGACCATTGCTTTTAATGTTACCAACTTCCAACTCAATTGATATTTAAAATATTACAGGGGCCCCGGTGGCGCAGCGGCTTAGCGCCTGCAGCCTGAAATTTGATCCTAGAGCCCAGGGATCGAGTCCCATGTCGAGCTCCCTGCATGGAGCCTGCTTCTCCCTCTGCCTGTGTCTCTGCCTCTCTTTCTCTCTTGTGTCTCTCGTGAATAAATAAATTAAATATTTTTAAAAATTATAAAAAATAATAAAAGAAAATTTTACAGTCTTTGCTCTATAGTAGCATTACCTGACTCCTCTGTTAAACCAGACATACAAGAAGAAATAATAAGACAGCATGATGGTTTGGGAAGTATGATGACGGGTATATGAGAACATGCCAGGCAGTGTGCACCCTAATTCACAGTAGTTCCAATTCACAGTGTTGGTCTCTTACTTGGTTAAACACAGTACAGCTCTACTCTTTCATTTGTTAGTCAAACAGTAACCAAATTTCACTTTTCTTCTACAGGATACAATCCGGATGATGATTACTCAAGGCAACATGCAACTTAAGGAGTTAGAAAAAACACTTGCTTTGGCAAAATCTTAACCTACAGCATCATTGTGAAAGATTTTCAGTCCATATGTATTGTTGGGCTGATGAGAGACTCAACGATGGGCAGCCTAAAACCAAGTCCAACTGTACAGTACTTGGGAAAATATCAGAACATGGAGCCTGGCATGTCAGAGCAAACAAAAGCATATCAGAACAATTGCCTTAACACTGAAAAACAATCCTGCGTTTTGAAAATTTTTTGGATGTGTCATCAGTTCAAGCAGCGAAAACCAGTGTAAGTGGTCAGCACATAAGATGCTTAATATCATTACCCGTCTGGAAAATGCAAATTAAAACCGCATTGAAAAAATAATAATAAAAAAATAAATAAAACCACATTGAAACAGTACCACATCCACTGGAATAACTGTGATTAAAAACAGCTAATAACAAATGTTAGTAAAGATGCAGGGAAATTGGAGCCCTATACATACATGGCTGTGGGCTTATGAAATGGCACAGCCACTCAGAAAACAGACTGTCAATTGCTTAAAAGATTAAGTTACCATACAGTTCCGCAGTTTCTTCCTAGGCCTATACCCAACAGAACTGAAGATCTTTCTATAAAAAACTTTTACAGGAATATTCATAGCAGCATTATTTATAACCAAAAAAGTAGAAGCAATCCAAATGCCCATCAACTGACAAATGGTTAAATAAAATGTCTAGAATATTTAGCAATAAAAAGAAATGAAGTACTGATGCATGCCTGCTACACATGGATGAACCCCAAGACCAGTCACAAAAGATCACATATGTGATTCCATTTACATGAAATACCTAAAGTAGGAAGAGGTGGTTGCCCAGGACTGTGGACAGCAGGAGAGGGATTGCTACTGGACATGGGGTTTATTTTCTGCGTGATGAAAACATTCTAAAGTTAGATTTGGGCGTTGGTTACACAACTCTGAATCTACTAAAGTCCTTTAAAGCCTGCATTTTGCATGTATATGTGAATTATACTTCAATAAAGGGTTTTTTTTTTGTTTGTTTTGTTTTTTTTGCTGATATATAATTGACATACTGTGTAAGTCAATAAAGCTGTTTTAAGAAACAGTATGAGATGTATGGAAGTATACTGACCTCAGGAGATACCTTAGGCCTTTCTAGAAAAAATCCTGCATTACTGAGGGCTGGTGAGGTAGGTTCTTCAGATTTGTAATGATGCAGTAGCTCAAGGACTTTCTGAAAGGATCACTGGGAATATAGATCTTTGTTGGAAAGAGGAGAGACAGAGGCTTAATGAACACATTGAAGCACTTACCAAAAAGAAAAAGCAGTATCTGGATGAAACTAATGCAATTACCTTAGCATCCATATAGAAAGACATGAAACCATCAAGGAAGATCCTTGGTGCATTAGGTTCTCCTCCAGTGACAGGAAGAAAAAGTTTGAAGAATACACTGAAGACAAGAAGTGGACCTGAAGACACTCTGAGACCAAATGTATACTAGTTAGTGAAAGTGAAAACTTATGAAAGAGGCTGGATTGTCAATCCTGCAAATAGACATCCTCTGTTCTACAGAATAGATCTAAAAATTTAATCCAAGAATCTGACCAGCACCTGAAAAGTGTAGGAAAAAAGTTGCAGAATGATAGATGGTTACCTAGTACTGTACTGTGTGCCAAAGGGGAGAGAGAAGCAGATGGTGGCGTTTGTCAATGACCTGCATTGCCAGGATCCACCTGCCGTTCCCACAGCCTCAGCCCACAAGACAAAATAATTCTGAATATTCTTCAACAGGGTAATCTAATATCAAAATGCAGGAGCTAATTATCAGATTTGTACATAAGTGTACATTAATCAACCTGATGAACAGAAGCATTTGTAAACAGTCTGAACAGAGGACACTTTTGTGTAGCATGATATACATACTCAAGTATAGACTATTTCTAGTAAATCTAAAATCCTGACACTATAAATCATCCTTTTATGAGATGTAGAAGTGACTTGATGATGTTCTTCCTAGCAGCGGTATATGTCAAAGATGTAAGGAGCATTTGTACTTTGTAAGATGCAAATACCAGACTCTAAGAAAACCTAGCTTGGGATTTGTTCTGTATGTTTTTTAAATTGGGCAAAACACTACAAATTGAATTGTCATCTTCTAGAAGCGAAGATTATTATAATATTAAGTAATAATGGACAGTGTTTTAATACTAAATAAATCTTAGGCTAAACAACAATTTCTCCTCCCACATGGAATCATGCTCATTAAGATGTTGGCCAGTTAGAACTCCTGGTGAAACACATTTTATTTAGCGTCTTTATCAGTGTTCTGGCTTGGATAACAAATTACCTGTGTGGGGGCACCTGGGTGGCTCAGTTGGTTAAGTGTCTGACTCTGGATTTCTGCTCATGTCATCTCAGGGTTGTGAGATCAAGCTTGGAGTTGGGCTCTGTGCTGGGCATGGGGCCTGCTTAAGACTGTCCCTCTCTCCCTTATTCCCTACCCATCCCTTAAAGCACAAAAAAAAAAACACAACTATACCCTTATCTGAATGTAAAAGTTTTGTCAAGTTTAAAATATTTGGATGTTCAATATTTGAACTACAACAAGTCAAATCTTTGTATTAAAATTTTTAAAATACAAAAGCTTTCTAGCATGAGGACAAGCGGCTAGGGCTATTATTTAGCATACTGACTGTTCCTACATCATTACTGCCTTTTAAGTGTGCCATCGGGTTGGAAGTTCCTAAACTCACGGCACAGGGATTGCTGTGGAGGGTGCCTGCAGAGGACTTTGTAATATTTGAGGAAAACAGAACATATTTCCTGGTATTTGTATTACTGTAGTCACACAAGCAGGTACTCAGAAGAGACTGAGACCACACTTACCTAAATTGTTTCTTCTTTGGAGGAAAAATGCTAAACAACAGAAGGTAACAGCTCACATCCATGTGGAAAAAAACCCGGGATTATGGAGAGCAAGTCCGAGCCGGATCAAAAGCAAATCATCACTTTGTGCCAAACTAGAAATTGCCACAGCCTATTTCCTTCCTTCAGTCAGACATCTGAGAAATTCTATCAGGATTAAGTTTGCTATTTTTGTTTACTAAGAGGAAATTGCTTTTTACCCACACTGTTTTCCATTAGGAATATCTCTGCTGCTTCTCGATTATGTGTCTCATGGATTTAATATATGCACAATTATTGTCATATTTTGACAATATTAGAGAAGAATGTTTCCCTTTGAAATCAACGGAAACAATTTTAATTTCTCTTATTTATAAGAATTCTAAAAGGTCACTGATTTTGTCTTTTAAATCCTAATTGATTTGGCTTTTATATCACAGGAAGAAATGTATTTAGTTTTTATGAACAATTTGTTAGGAAATGTTATTTCGCCTGCTTACAGTTATAAGTGAGGTTTTGTTCTCTGCTATTTTCTAAAAGGTCAACATTTTAAACAAGACAAGCCTGCACTGAGAATATTTCCATATTATGGGCTCTTGAAAAATTTATTTTTCATGCAGTGCATCTGATCGCTACTTTAAAGCGGATGCATTTACCAGAAGTCACTCTTCTATCAAAACAAGGTAAAGTGTGGCTAGGTGAAGGTACTCTTTCTGGGAACCATAAATTTGGTCAACCACACAAATGAAAATGTACACTAAATATTCACACTTTCATTTCTAAATAAGGATTTTATTTTTTTTTTAATTTTTATTTATTTATGATAGTCACACACAGAGAGAGAGAGAGTGGGGCAGAGACACAGGCTGAGGGAGAAGCAGGCTCCATGCACCAGGAGCCCGATGTGGGATTCGATCCTGGATCTCCAGGATCGCGCCCTGGGCCAAAGGCAGGCGCTAAACCGCTGTGCCACCCAGGGATCCCTAAATAAGGATTTTAATATCCATAATGTTGAGAACCATGGTTTGATGTTTGGAAGAGACAAATTCAAGGTAATAAAAATACTAAATAGAAGACAACATACCTCTAATTATCAGCGCTTGGCTGAAGAAAAAAAAAAAGATTTAAACATGAAAACATCACTTACTTTATTTTGGGCTCCCAAAGTCAAAAGTAAGCTTAGAACTATATTCAATCTAACCACAGATATTTACTTTATTCAATGCAATAATTCAGTAACAAAAGCCCCACTGTAGTGTTAGACAGTCTGTATTTTACATCATTTTATAGCTATTGAGATTTCCAATTTCACTTTCAAACACAACCCACGCGAGAGACTATAAATTAATAATTTTGCTTCTTTGGAAAAGTACTATTGTGACATTCGCTCATTTTCGCAGATAGCACAAGGGAAAAATAAGATACCTATCAAACCCAAAGTTGAATTTTTGACAGAACTAAAGAACAAAAACCCAGTCTTTGAAATTAAAAAGATATTGGTCTTGGGATGCTGCCACCAGCTTGGGTTAGGACGCTGACTGACCCTGTTTCCTTGCCTCTCTACTGGTTTTCCTTTCCATTAGAGAAGGATCCAGGTAATCAGACAGACTGGGTGGCTTTGACTCTTCTCATTCTTCCCTAGTCTCTTCCCTGTTACTTGGACAAAAATACCCAGTTCACAATGAGAAGCTGCCTACTTGAGGGGTAGAGGTTATATAATCAAAATCCTTCCTTCCAAAGCACTCTATGGTCTAGTTAAAATTTGTTTTCAGCATTTCTCAGCAAGGATATTCCTTGGGATAACAGGAGATTTCGTAGGTGAAAAGAACTCCTGCTGAGACTACAACTTACTATCTCAGGATTTCATGTCTTTGAGTATCAGGCAGTTCTCAAGAAACTGATGGGTATTGAGGAAGGATTCCAAAGATGTCCCTGATGCCTGATTAGGGGAGCTGGGCAACTAAGTACCATCTAACTCTGCAGTGCCTGCATCAGGAACGCAGGGGGGAATGCGGAGAGGAAGGCACCTCTACGTGCAGCACTGCAACAGGAGCCGCTGAGGAACGAGACAAGCTCGCAGCCGTGAACATCAACTCGATAGAACATTCAATGGATTTCCCATCCAGGTTGTGTAATGGTGACCTAGAACTAGATCTAGATTTGTTAGGAATGTCCATCTATATCCATAGATCATCACTATTAAACAACTGTGAGCTTGATAGGCAAAAACAAAAGGACTATAAACATACTGTGTTTTTCTGGGTGTTCCCATGTCAGGAAATCATTTTCTCTTTGGCTCAATGAGCAACATTTTATTCAGTGTTAGAGACAATGGTTACTCAGTTCCTGTGTTGATGGAAACAGAATTGAGATTTCTGTGCACACATGGAACCGTGAGATGAATACAGTCCCACATACCAAGGGACACAAAGCATAGAAGATAATTCCAAAATTTCAACATAACCAAGCTACTTTTACAACTTTAGGATGAGAGTACAGTAAAATCCTTGGGGCTCTGCGAAGCTGAGAACAGTGGGGTCTAGATCAAGTTACTGAATTATTTTACCTTGACATAATCAGTGCAAAGCAGTGGGAAACTTTTGAGGCTCTTCAATGACAAGAGACGATGAGAAGTGAAATATTTTCAAGAAATGGCCTTACTTCTTTATAAAATGTAAACCAATAAAGCTCAAATTTAGAAAGGTTCTCTTGGATAACTGTTGTGTATTATGGATGTGGATATGGATAGAAGTTTCAGGTAACTGTTAGGTGAATGTTTTTCCATTAATCTTTAAAATCGGTACAATTAGTTAATTGTAGTATTTCCACGTTTTGGGTGGAAATACAGAAAAAAATGACCAAAGGATTTGAACCTTTCTCATTTGAGTTTATTAACAAATATTCCCAGGGCTATCGGTCAATTGCTCATTATTTTCAGTACCCTCTGACTTTGCAAAATATTTTAAGATATACTGGCTCTAGTGACATCAGGAAAATCTTTTTCTCAAAATCTATTTGATAAGTTTTCATCTGGTTAAAAGGTCAGCACTTCAAGAAGTAGGAATTTGACAGAGCCGACTGAGCACATCTCAGCTACATCTCTTACAGAAAGATGCTCCTGTCTGGGCACAGCAGGTATGCACCACGCTAATGACCACTGGAGCTTACAAGGGATTAATTTTTCTTCTTCCTTTTGATTTATATTATTATATACATCCTAAATTTTAGGGCTCAGGCTTTACACATCATTCAGTTTCTTAGCGTGGCTTACTTAATCTGAACTTTGCAACCTCAGATGAGGAACCTGGACTGAGGTTAGGAGTTTGTAATGAAACCTGAAACTAAGCCAGTGTTCCCTGGTTTCAGGCTCATTGTTGAGGTCTTCATAACTTCAGGGCATAGGAAGCATGTTTCTGGCACATTTCAGAAATCTGTTTTTGTTTTTTGGGTTTTTTTTTTTTAAAGGCAAGTCTGCTGTGTCCATAAATGACACCTTGGGTATAGCTATCCTGCAGTCGCAAAACCAGCAATCCTCAAGAATCCCTTCTTGTGCTACTTCCCAGGTCCTAATTTTCCTTCTGCACCTTCGTCCGTAGTTTAGCAAGTTCTTCTTCTAAACTTTTAATATGTTCCTTCAGGGTGGCCTTGTCTTGCTGGGCTTTCTGACTGGCTTGGCTTCGAGCTTCTTCAATCTTCCTTTCATACCACTTTTCCATCTGGGTAGAAACAGCCTCAAAAAAATACTGAGTAATCTCCAGAGCCTGGGAGGTGTCTCGAACATGAGGGGCAGTCTGCTCACTGCCTGCTGCTGGTGGGGGCGGCCCACAGGTGTTGCTGGGTGCTGGCTGCTGAGTCCGGTGCCTCGTCTGCCCACTTTTCCCAGACTTCTTGGTTTGGGTGCCTCTGTCAACACAGGGCCCAGCCTGCTGATCACATTTGGTTGCTTCTTTCAAGGGTACCAAGGCTGTCTGTACCTTGACGTTCCTCAGTCGGGAGCCTGTGCAGTCTGAGGAAGACAGCTCCTGCTGGAGTCTGTGGGGAACCGTGGAGCTGAAGGCCTTTTCCTTGGGCCTAACCACCTGAGGAGAACTGTCAGAAGCTGCTACTGGACCTGCAGTGACCACTGATTGATCCATACCTAGTTTCAGAAGGAAAATAAAACCACATTCACACAGTCATGTGGCTCTGGGTCAGCATTTCAGAGTCCTGGTAATCCTTTAAACCATCAGCTACCACCCAACCACCCAAGCAACCCAACTGCCAACCACCATGTGTCCTCCCCTACCACTTACCCCTGATGACCATTTTGGCTTGTCAGGGCTTTCATGAATAACCTTGTTAATCACACTGGCGGCATCTAAGCCAAAAAAAGTTGCTGGCCTTTCTTTTAGCCAGTTTCAATTTACCTTAGAAAGCTCTGGGTACCATTTTGGATTGCTAAGGATGACCCAGCTCGTCAAGTGCCTGCAGAATGACTGGGCATGTATTGATGAGAATGAATATGCCCCTCCCCTAATTGATGGGCCTTTCCCAGGCCATGGCGCCAGTTACTAGTCCTTGAGCCAAGCTCCAATTTGGAGAGGTGGTCAAATCCTCTATACTCAGAGCTCCAGCCAAGCTCTTTAACTAGACCGATGACAAACAAGGTGCCCAGGATCTCCCCAATGTCCCAGGCACAAAAAAAGATAAAACCACAGTCCCGGAAGTGGTTTATAATAACATAATGCATTTGACATATCAAAATTCCTCACAGAGGCCTAGTTACAAAGGCTCTAAATGTCCTCAAAATTACCATTGAGTATAATTACTGTAGGCTAATGAAAAGACACTTTGGTTGAAAGATCTCTTTATCTAGCACCGGGGACAGCTTCATTATATGATCTGCTATTTATGGAAGTTTTACACAGTTGGACAAAGGTAAAAGGCTGATCAAAGGGAAGAAAGGAGGGCAGCCCCAGTGGCTCAGCGGTTTAGCACCACCTTCAGCCCAGGGAGTGATCCTGGAGACCCGGGATCGAGTACCGCATCAGGGTCCCTGCATGGAGCCTGCTTCTCCCTCTGCCTGTGTCTCTGCCTCTCTCTCTCTCTCTCTCTCTCTCTGTCTCTCTCATGAATAAATAAATAAAATCTTAAGGAAAAAAAAAAGAGAGAGAAACACAAGGGCCAGGGCAAGAGCCCTGCTGAAGAGACAGATGTTCATTCATCACTCTTCATCTTTGGGGCCCACTCTGACACCACAGACATACCTGAAACACTGCTATCACCAGTCACCAATTCTTTTATTCCTTCATTCAAATGTTTGAATACTTAAATGGGAGCGCTTTATTACCTTATAGGAACAGAATGTACAGCAGTAAGCAAAATAACTCCTTGAACCTACAGAGTTTACAATCCAGTGTTTTCCACAGCCCTATACTATGGGATGCCTCTGGATGTAGCTGAGAACAATATCTGGGGGTTTTACCACCTTTGGATGGAATGGCTCTCATCGCACATGTGTTACCTGTAGAGGACTCGCAAGTAGATGGTGTGGATTTGGTCCTAGAGGCCCTAGAATCTCCAGAAAGCTTCAGCTCCAGATTCTGAATCTTTAACATGCACCAGGTTTTTAATTCATCCACTAATGACATCTATTAAAAAAAAACCCACATAAATGATCAGGTGAATCTGACATGTGGTATATGAATTACAGCATCAAGATTAGACTTTTCAATTACGATAGTTCAAGATACCATCTTGACAAGCCTAGAAGTTGTGGATGACCTTGCCCTCCCAAAAGCCACACAGCCGTCTCTGCTCGCTTGCCCTCTGTAGACCGGAATTCACCTGGCACCAAACCCAATCGTTTCAATAATCTTTGAATGACTTAGGGCAAGGGACACCTTGAACACCCAATGCTTCCCGAATCTTACAAATCAAGAACTTCTGGCTTCCTAGGAGCATGAACTCTTGTACACTCAACAAGTACTCATTTATGTCTATTGTCTGAGGTAGACAGACTCCCCAGGGGCAGGAACCAAAGCTTGCTCACAGCAGAACAGTGCCCAACAAATGCACAACGCATAGAAGTGATCCAAAGCAGAGACCACATTTTCCCCAGCGTGTTCTTTAAACGGTTCAGTCTCCATCTATTACCAGAATATTCAACAACAAATGAACTGAACTACATGTTCTATCTTCATTTCAGAGTTATAAAAAGGATATGGTACATGACACAAATGCTCTTCTGGGTTCTTGGCCTCTGGGTATTCAGTGATGGATCTGCGTCTTAACTCAGTGGAGATGTGTAGTCAGTACCCAGGTAAGAACAGATCCTGGTTCTCACCTGTCGTTTCTCTCCCTCGTGCTTCTCTGCGTCTGAGTGCTGCTGCAGGCGGTTCAGGCACTCCGTCCTTTCTGCTGAGAGCCGCTCAACCATCAGCTTGTCCAGAACACGCATCTAGAAGTCAAGGGGCAAAGAGCATAGGACTGAGATGATCTAAGGATGGGGCTCTGCGAGACCAAGCAGGGGCCAGAAAGAATAGAAACAAGCCTCAACTTCTCTTTTCATCTAGTTTCATCTAGTATTCATTGGACTCTAGTTTTTTCCAATCCCTGAGCATGTTTCTGTGTAGTCAAGGCTTCTTTTTCTCATTGTGGATGTCCTAAGGGATTGAAGAGATGAAACACAATAAATCTACAACTTGAGCCAATGCAGACCTTGTACACAGGGGTATTTTTGTAGGTCTCAGAACATTATTTCCAAGACTATCACTGAAAAGGAAAACTATATCTAAATGTTTGGAGCTATACATGATTTTAATTACCCTTTCCATTTTTAACACCCTTCACTTAAATGCTAGTGGCTGCCTGTGAGGTAGTGAAAGAAGCTGAATTGCTCAGGGCTTTTATCCAGTGTTAGTAATCAAAACAAGTGTGAAGAAAGGTAGGGAGGGAGTTCAGAGAAAGTGTTTCAGAGAATGAATGGCTGCCCCTTCTTAATGATGTCCTCCTGGGTCCCCCATCATCTTGACATTTGCCCCAGGGCCCTAACAGCCAGGAAAGCCAGACTTTCACTGCATTGACAAGGTTCAAACAAGGGAAAGGAACATTGCTACCAGGGACCGGCCCACAAGGGCTCACTGCTGAGCTCCTCTCCTGGGTGGGACAAGCATGATGTTCCACACTCAGATGGACAAAACACAAACAAAAAGAAGATTCATTCTGGAGAAGTGATGAGGGCTCACCGGTGAGCTCTTCTCCTGTCAGGGACACACAGGATGTTCAAAAGAAAAAAATGCAGCAGCAGTTCTGGAGATGTGGTAAGCACCTGTGTTGTTTCTTCATCCCTCGTGTTTTTCTGTGAACCGCTCTCCTGTTTTCTAGGATTGGTCTCCTCCCTTATCTCCTTATCCTCTGTCAAGAGCAACCCATGTTGATACACAGCTTTGTTCCAGGGCATGGCTGATTGATTCAGGCATGAGCACCGGACTCACGCCACACCAGAGTCCTTTACCTGTGATTAGGGATGAGGACTAAGAGTCTCCACCCCCATCTGTCACCCTTCTTGAACTGAAGTGAGGTCCTTGAGAAAGTCCACCATTTATCTAATACACTTCTCTCTGGGCTTAGGCTAGTTGAAGTGGCTTTTATTTGTAAAACAGTCTTAACTAATATATTAGGGCAGTAGGAAAGATTTCTTAAACAGGCTTTCCATTAGTACAAATAGCAAATAAACCTAAAATGTTGTACTTCACCAACAAACAAGGAAATAAGAATTAAAGATCATCCTTAAAAAAAAAAAGATCATCCTTAATTTGGCAAAAACTTTAAAAATGGTAACATTAATGATGGCAAAGATTTGTGACAGAGACTCAATTTATATCCCATCTGACTGTTGGATATAAATTTGTACAACCTGGGGCACCTGGGAGGCTCAGTGGTTGAGTGTTTGCCTTTGGCTCAGATCATGATTCCTAGGTCCTGGGATCAAGTTCTACATCAGGCTCCCCGCAAGGAGCCTGCTTCTCTCTCTGCCTCAGTCTCCACCTCTGTCTCTGTGTCTCTCATGAATAACATTATTCTTAAACTTTGAACCCAATTATCCTAACTCTGAGCAAATAACTTGAAAAGCAAACATTTATGCACATAAATGTTCATCATAGTATTACTTATAAGAGTGAAGAGCTATAAGTGACTTAATTTTTTTTAAAGATTTATTTATTTATTTATTCGTGATAGACAGAGAGAGAGAGAGAGAGAGGCAGAGACACAGGAGGAGGGAGAAGCAGGCTCCATGCCGGGAGCCCGATGTGGGACTCCATCCCGGGACTCCAGGATGGCGCCCTGGGCCAAAGGCAGGCGCTAAACCGCTGAGCCACCCAGGGATCCCCTATAAGTGATTTTAAAGTCTAACAAAAAGGAATGGTTAAATAAGCTGTTGTATTAATATGCTAGAATATTGTGAAGCAAAGGACACAGGAAAGTGCTTAGGAGGTCAAATTAGGTGAAAAAAGCTGGAAGCAAAAATATATAACTTAAGGTCTCACCTAGTATTCATCAAACTCTAGCTTTGCATAATCCCTGACCATGTTTGTGTAGTCAAGGCTTCTTTCTCTCATTAGTGAAAATCCTAAGGTGTTGAAGAGATGGAACACACAGTAAATCTACAACTTGAGCCAACACAGATCTAGTATTAGGGTAACCTAAGGTATAACTTAGGGCAGTGGGCAGGGGGAATGGGCGAACTAGGTGATAGGGATTAAGGAATGAACTTGTTGGGATGAGCACTGGGTGATGTATGAAATTGTTGAATCACTATATTGTACAGCTGAAATATAACACTGTGTGTTAACTATACTGGAAGCAAAAATAAAATAAACCATGTACTAGATAAAAACAAATTTATGCGTAGCTTTATTTTTTTTAATGCGTAGCTTTATATACAGAAGAGTACATTGCCACTAAGTAGCATACTGAAACTCAATATGTCTAAAATAATACTAAATTTAGACATAAGCTACAAAGATGACAAGGGCTCTTCGGGTCCACGATGGTGAGGCAGGAAAACCTTGTAATCTCCTACACAGACACACCAAATCTATACTTATTTATAGAGCAATTCCTCCTAAAGACCTGGGGGATGACTGAGCAGTATCTGTACCACAAACAATAAACCATATAGAGAACAGCAAGGAAGACAGAGTCACAGTAGCAAAGGGAACCCCCCACCCCCAACACTGTGAACTGTAGTGGAGATAGAACTGAGGGCATGTGGGTACACTTCTGCCCTAGTGTACAGAAGAAGAGCCAGGATATAAAAGGGCAACTAGAGTACAAAGGATCCAGCCCTAGAACCCTGCCAAATATCAAGGGAGCCACTGAACTCTCCCCAGGTCAGAAGGGCTAGCGAGCACCATGGTCTCTCTTCCTCCCCAGCTTGATGCCACAGATGGGGAGCAGGGCCTGGGCACCACCGCCATCCTGTCACCTCAGTGAGCCCTGCCCTAACCCACACTGGGTCTCTCTGCCCTGCCAAGGCAGCCTGGGCGTGGTACACACTTGAATATCTTCTGTCAGTGCTCACTGACATGGGTGCAAAGTGTCTCGAACGCTCCAGGCCCATGTCACTTCAACACCAAATGACTTGCCAGGGCACACTCAACGCAGAGTCCCCTTTGGCTCTAGACAATGTGCTGGGGTGCACCCTGTGCAGAGCACCTCAGAACACATCAGCGTGCACCCACTTCACCTCTGCGGAGGCCTCTGGCACAGAGGGCCCCAGCGCTGCCCCAAACTCACCCACTCCAGCTCGGGCCATCCTCTGATACAGGCCCAGTGCGGAGAGTCTGGGGACCCCTAGGCCACAGCAGCCACAGTTCTACCAGCCAGCCAAAGTCCCCAAGCATACACACTCTAACAGGGGGATGACCAGACACAAGAATGTTCCTTCAAGCTGTTCTGCTTAATTCGTAGAAACAAGCTTAGAAAGTCAAGCAAAATGAGACGAAGGAATAGGCTTCAAACAAAAGAACAAGACAAAAGAACTAAATGAAACAGAAATAACTAATTTACCTGATAAAAGTTCAAAGTAATGGTCTTAAAGATGCTCACCAGCTGCAAAGAAGGGGAAGAACTCAGAATTTCAAGGAAGAGACAGAAAATATAAAAAGAACCAATCAGAGTTGAAGAATATAGTAACTCAAAAAGAAAAATACAATAGAGGAAATCAACAGAATAGAGGATGAAGAATGGGTCTGGAATCTGGAAGATGAGGTAATGGAAAGCACCCAAACTGTTCAATAAGAAGAAAAAAAAAGAATTAAAAAAAAATAATGATACCTAAGAGATCTGACAACTGCAAACAAACATTTGCATTATAGGAATCCCAGAAGGAGGGGAGAGGGAAAAGAGAACAGAAAACTTATTTGAAGGGAGAGCTGAAAACTCCCTTTAGCTGGGGAAGGACACAGACATCTGGGTTCAAGAAGCACAGAGAGTTCTGAACAAAATGAAAATTTTGAAAAAATTTTTTTGAATAGAACTACAAAAGACCCTGAATAGCCAAAGCAATCTTATAAAGAAAAAGCTGCGGGCAGCCCAGGTGGCTCAGCGGTTTAGTGCCACCTTCAGCCCAGGGCATGATCCTGGAAACCGGGGATCGAGTCCCATGTCAGGCTCCCTGCATGGAGCCTGCTTCTCCCTCTGCCTGGGTCTCTGCCTCTCTTTCTCTCTCTCTCTCTAATAAATAAAAATAAAATCTTAAAAAAAAAAAAAGAAAAAGCTGGATGAAATCCCAGATTTCAAGATATACCACAAAGCTATAATAGTCCAGACAATATGGCACTCACACAAAAACAGACACAGAAATCAATGAAGAGGATAGAGAGCCCAGAAATAAACCAACATCTAAATGGTCAATCTATGAAAAAAGAGGCAGGAATATATGGGGGACAAGACAGTCTCTTCAATAAATGGTGCTGAGGAAACTGGACAGCTACATGCAAAAGGATGAAACTGGACCACTTTCTTACACCATACCAAAAAAAATGAATTTAAAATGGATGAAAGACTTAAATGGAAGGCCTAAAACCATTAAACTTTTAGAAGAAAATAGAGGGAGTAATCTTTTTGCCATTGGCCTTAGAAACATTTTTCTAGATAGCTCTCCTCAGGCAAAGAAACAAGAGCAAAAATAAACCACTGGGATTACGCCAAAATAAAAAGCTTTTGCACACTGAGGAAACCATCAACAAGATGAAAGTGCAACCTACTGAATGAGAGAAGATACCTACGTGTGATATGCCCAATAAGGGGTTAACAATCAAAATATATAAATAACCTCTACAACAATAAACAATTTGATTTAAAAATGGGGGAAGGACCTGAATAGACATTTTTCCAAAGAAGACAGATGGCAGACATATAAAAGACATTCAAAATCATTAATCAGGGAAATACAAATCAAAACCACAATGAGAGAAAAAAAAACACAATGAGACGATCACCTCAAGCCAGTCAGAAGAGCTAGTATCAAAAACATAAGAAATAAGTGCTGGCTAGGATGTGTAGAAAAAGGAACCCTCATGCACTGTTGGTGGGAAATGTAAGCTGGTAAAACCACTGTGGAAAACGGTATGGAGGTTCCTCAATAGAATTATCATATATGACCCAGTAATTCCACTACAGCGTATTTACCTGAAGAAAACAAAAACACTAACTTGGAAAGACATATGCGCTTCTATGTTTATTACAGCATTATTTACAATAGTCAACATAGGGAAGCAGCCCAAGTATTCACTGAGAGATGAATGGATAAAGAACATACAGTGTGTATGGGGCGCCTGGGTGGCTCAGTTGGTTAAAAGTCTGACTCTTGTTTTTGGCTCAGGTCATGAAATTGAGCCCTGAGTTAGGCTCACGCTCAGGGTGGAGTCTGCATGGCCCCTTTCTCCCCCTGCTCGTGCATGCACATGTACTAATAAATAAGATCTTAAAAAAAAAAAAGATATGGTGTACACACACACCCACACACCCCAAATGAAGTACTGCTCAGCCATAAAAAAGAGTATCTTGCCATTTGTGACAATATAGATGGACCTAGAGGGTATTACACTAAATGAAATAAGTCAGAGATGAATACCATATGATTTCACTTATGTAGAATCTAAAAAAAAAAAAAAAAAATCAGAAAGAGACCCATAAATACAGAGAACTGGTAGTTGCCAGAGAAGGGGTAGGTGAAATGGGTGAAGGGGAGTGGGAGGTACAGGTCTCCAGTTATGGAATGAATAGGTCATGAGGGTGAAAGGTAACAGATAACTACACTGGGTCGTGAGCATGGCATAACAGTGACTTGTCAAATCATTATGTTGTATACCTGAAACTAATGTAAACTAAACTATGCCAACTACAGTTCAATTAATTATTTTCTAGGAAAATAGACCAAACCAGGAATGGAGGGGATCTCCAGGAAGTGTCACTATATTTCATATTTCTGTAATGTGGAATGTTTTTCCCAATTAATATGTGTTAGCCTATAAATTTTTAAAGTACTTTTTGTATTTAAAAGTCTATATCCAAAAATAAATAAATAAATAAACAAACAAACAAACAAATAAATAAATAAATAAATAAATAAATAAATAAATAAAATAATAAAAATAAAAGTCGATATCTGGGGATCCCTGGGTGGCTCAGCAGTTTAGCACCTGCCTTCGGCCCAGGGCATGATCCTGGAGACCCGGGATTGAGTCCCATGTCAGGCTCCCTGCATGGAGCCTGCTTCTCCCTCTGCCTGTGTCTCTGTCTCTGTCTCTCTCTCTCTGTGTCTATCATAAATAAACAAATAAAATCTTTAAAAAAAAGTCTATATCCACCATACATTTCTTATTACAAAGGGAAAATGTAACTTTGATGGAAGAAAGGGTGATTACCAACTTAGCCAAGTGTCAGGATGTTTCATTAATAATAAATCTGATCATTACATGCCTCCCGATGTGATGTCATTTGAAGTTTACACCATTAACTATGAAATTTTTTTGCCAAAATAATTTTTAACCCAAACCTAAACAGGCATCTAGACACTAGTGGTTTCTCAAATGGAGGTGCATCAGCATCACTTGGAAGTCTTGTTAAGACATGATTACTAGATCCCACTCCCAGAGGTTTATTCGCGATTAAGTAGATCTGGACTGAGGCCCAAGAATTTGCATCTCCCTGCCACCCCGCACACAACTGCGCAGATAATGTTGATGCTACTGGTAACAAGCAGGACACGCTGAGACCCACTGCTCTAGACCTAACAACATTCAGTTCACAGAAATACAGACAAAGGAACAAGTTGAGTAACATCATGAAGAGACTATCAGGCAAATCCAGAACACTGAACATCCTCTATAGTAACAACTGGCCTGGACTTTTAAAAAAGTTAGTATCACAGGAATAAAGACAAAAGCTGGAACAAGGAATCAGACTATTTATTGTAGATTAAAAAAACAAACAAACAGGAGACATAACATGAATGCACAAAAGAATCACTAGATGCTGAGCTGAGATTGAAAACAAAAACCAACTATAAAAAAATGCTTCAGAAGAACTAAGAATATCTGAATATGGATGGAATATTATGCAATTACTGTTAATTTTCTTATATTTGATAATGGTATTCTATTATGAAGAGGAAAGTCCTTATTCTCAGGTGATGAGCTCTCAAGTATTTAGAAGTGAGAGATCAGGATAGTCTCCAACTAAAAGCTCAAACAGTTCAGCAAGAGAAAAAAGCGTGAGAAACACATAGAGCCAATGTGGCAACCATATTAACAATTGGTTGAATCTAGGTGGAGGGTAAACAAGCATTCATTACACTATTTCAATGTTTTTCTTTGCTTCATTTGAAAATTTTCAAAGTAAAGACACCTATAGACATGATCGTTCTAATTGTGTGAGATGGGAAAGAGGTATATGGGATATAAAAGACGACATAAAAGAAGAAAATAAACCCAAATATCAATAGTGACTTGTCACTGCAGTGGGTGTCTCCGTGATTTCTTTTCCTAATTTTCCTATTTTAAAAAAATGCTCTATAATGGATATTACTTTTATAAGCAGAGACAATTTAAACGTGATCTTAAAAAATTTTAATAAATGAGTTTGAAAGAAATCACGAGAGCAGGCCTCTTCCCTGTTGGCCCGCCTGACATGCTCAGGGCAGAGTCTAGAACAGAAGGACGTGCTGAGGGCTCTTTCCAAGTTCGTTTCCTGTCAGAACACCTGGATGTGAGAAGATGCGCAACACACTGACCTGGTGCTGGGTCTTGTTCTCCATATGTCCCAGCTTTGTGTTCATTTTATCCTGAACTGACCCGAGCTCCGCTTTGATCTCCTCCACAGTTGCCTCCAACTGGTTCTCCAGCTTGTTGATTAGGGGTTCACATCGACACCCATTTATTGGTGCCTGATGGGAGAACAATAAAGGAATCAATCCACTCAGTCATTCCTTCAACAGATTGGTTTTGAGCACCCATCCAGTGCCAGTCAGTATGCCGGGGGACACAGAGGATGCACGAGGCAGACTCATCCCTGGCATGACTTTGGGATGTCCAGTGGGCCAAGCTTTGGGACCAACAGGCACTAACAAAATTCAGAGACACAGGGACACAGGGTTACACAGGGTCCTTGTCACTTTTATGCACCTGGGGGCCTGTGGGCCTCAAGATTACCTAGTCACCTAACGATGGTACAGAAAGCTTTGTGACTACCTCTGTTTGTCTGGGCCTAAGCTACGGGGACGTGCCTGCAGCTTAGGTCAGGAGGGCCATCTGGTTTATCCTCAAAGCTCATGCCTTCCTAAGTCGTCAACACGGAAAGTGGATATCAGTCCCAGGAACAGTAATAAATAGACAGCCTTGCCCAAGGCCTACGGTCCCACGTCCAGACAGGGCTCGCTGGGTACCTGCATCACTTTCCCGTCCTTGCCCCGGTACAGCGTGTAGAGCTGGTACGCTCTGAACTCATGGGGAGGGGGCGGGGGTGAACACCGGTGCCTGGCTCTCTTTTTAGGATGGTTATGAGCATGCACGTTCTTCTGATGTCCAGGCTGTTGGTCTGCTGGTGGGGTGGGGTCAGAAAACGCTGACACCTGTGGGAGAGGAAGCGACAATACCCCTGAGCACTGTGACATCTGCAGGACTGACACCCAGCCAACCGCTCGCATCTCACCCACGTTTGGCCAAAGAACCCGCCTTGCTTTGTCTCGTGGCATTCCACTCTAAGCACCACATGTCAAAAGAAATACATCAGCACGCTAACCTTGTGTTTGAAGCTAGCCAGATTTAATTTCTGGGCTCTGGCTGCCAACCAGCAAGCCAAGTGAAGCGGCTTTTAGCTAGTGGGCATGACGCTATCCCAGGGCCCTCTGCCAACCCATCTCCCAGCCCTCTCTTGGCTGCTTTCACGTGCCTCCTGACCTTGGGCCTTGACTTTCTCTGCCTGTTGTCCTTTGCTCTGGGCTCTGGGGAGGCGGACAGGAAATCTTCTCTAGCTTCTTCTTTTCTGGGTACAGCCTGCTCACTGCTGGGGGTGTCTCCTGCTGAGACACTTCCCTACAGAGGGGAAAAAAAAAAAAAAGCCCAGAAACGAATTCTAATTGCATCCCTCTGCTTTTTTCTGTAATGGTGTAAAATTCTGTTTTCAAGACTGCATCCACTAAAGGACCCGTGGGACTCTGAGCCAATGACAAATAGGGAACGCCGCTCGGTGGTCTAAACCGAAGACATTCTGTTTTACTAATCGGTTGAATATTTGGCTTTTGCTTTATTAGGTGCTAAACTAAATATAGTCTTGGGTCTAATTCTATATTCTAGAGCTTCGGGGCCTACCATAAACATCTTTTCAACATTAGAGATTCAAAAAAAATTTTTTGCATTTCAACCACAACAAAAAAAACATTCATTCTGGGGATCCCTGGGTGGCTCAGAGGTTTGGTGCCTGCCTTGGGCCCAGGGCATGGTCCTGGAGTCCCAGGATTGAGTCCCACATCGGGTTGCCTGCACGGAGCCTGCTTCTCCCTCTGCCTGTGTCTCTGCCTCTCTCTCAGTGCGTCTCTCATGAATAAATGAATAAAATCTTAAAAAAAAAATTCATTCTTCGAACTTGGCCCTCATAATGGAGTAGGAGAAACGTCTGAAATGAAAAAAACATCACATTTCCAATCCTCGTAAGAACTTTCACAAATTAATATATACAATACACCCACAGGAACTTATCAGAGTCACAATGCCTTAACCCTGGAAACGGATAAGAAGACTTCAAAATAGAATAATGAGTACTTGGTATAAAAATCTTATGTGCCAAAAGTTGTCTTTGTAGCCTAGTCTTTTTCCTCCTGCGAGAGCTGCAAGGCAGGGGTCATTCCAGGGCTACGGCGTACGGCTGTGCGAGCTGTCCACTGTACAAGGGCACCGAGCAGAGGGAGCTGAAATCCAGCTCCGGCTCTTTTATCTTGGGTGCCCTGAGCAGGGCCGGGCTGCCCAGGGGGCATCTTTTTCTAAACGTTCACCGAGGAATCACATGGGCTAGCACAGCCTCCGTCCATGCCCTAAGCAGAAAGGAAGGAGAAACCCTATGCCAATGGTTGTCAAACTTTAGTCCACTTCAGAAGCCCCTGCGGGGCTTGTTCAAACACAGATTGCTGGGCCCCCTCCCGGGGCTTCTGATCCGGGGGAGGGGGGCGTCTCAGATGAAGCCCCAAACTCTGCATTTTTAACAAGGTCCCAGATGACACAGTGGTCAGTCACCACATTTTGAAAACCACCGCCCTATACCGTTAAGGGCAGTGTCAGAGGCAGTGCCGTCCACACGGTGGTGACGAGGCCACAAACACAGGGGGCTAGAAGACACCCCCACACGAAGATCGGCAGCACAGGCCTAGGATCTGAAACCCCTGAAACCCCGGAGGAGTGGCGGACACGAAGCTGAAGAGAAAGCACTGGCAACGGTCTGAAGACCCAGGGGAAGAGACAGACAGACGAGGGCCTGGCAGCAGGAGCAGCGAGGGGGGGCATCCTCTGTAAGGGGGTGAGGCTGGGGAGGGGCGGGAGGGCTACCCCCCACCTTGCCTTGCGCCACCTCATCTCTTGGCACAGACTGGGCTCTCCTCTCTTCCTTGAGCCTCTCTCTCTTTTTCCTCAGGCTTCGCCCACGACTGAAACGCAAGACCTGGAGGAGGCAAGAGGCATGGTTACCGACCAGTGGTGCGCGCAGATGGGCTCGACGTGCGGTCCTCGACCCGGCGCTCTGACCTCAGGAGCTCCCAGACTCGTCGGGGGACCACGCGTTCACGTCAAACAAGCTTCCAGACTGTCTGTGCCTCCCAGGCCTTGGGAGGGAGCAGCACCTCCCTGACGTCGAGGAGCGCACAGTCTAGGGCAGGAACCAGAGGCGCTCGTGTGCCGGGCCGCGGCCACCCCGAGGCGTGTGTGGGCTGCGCACACTTACCTCCAGCCCAGCACTCCCACAGACTAGGGGAGGAGTGGCACCCCCTGGAGGCGCGGGGCGTGGCGCACTGTGCCAGCCACCGGCTCCCTATCTTGGTGCCCTGGACCTGAACTAGCCCATCAGATTTTCTCTGGACCAGACTGTATTCAAGTCATTTGCAGCTTGATTCAAACACTGGAGGTCGGGGATCCCTGGGTGGCTCAGCGGTTCAGCGCCTGCCTTTGGCCCAGGGCGTGGTCCTGGGGTCCCAGGATCGAATCCCACATTGGGCTCCCTGCATGGAGCCTGCTTCTCCCTCTGCCTGTGTCTCTGCCTCTCTCTCTCTCTCTATCATGAATGAATAAATAAAACCTTAAAAAAAACAAAACCAAAACACTGGAGGTGCGTCTGTGAACCACGGTACCAACCGTGGGACAGGAATCTCTTCCCTAGAAGGAAGCAGTTGGTCTGGCCCTTCGAGGGCAGGACAGTAGAACAGACACAGGCGAGGGGACATGGGGTCCGGCAGCCTGATTTTGGAACCTAGCAGCAGCTAGCTGTAGACTCCTTGGGGAGGTTACGTCCCTCTGTATCCTCGAATGCACATGTGGGGAGTTCATGGAATTAGCCAAGACAAAGCAGATGGCTGGCGTGCCCTGGACCGGCAGTCACTGTTAGGGACCTTTCTTCCTGCCTCAGTCCTGTGAGTACCTTAACTGGCAGAGGAACTGTAACCAGAGTTCAGTCCTTTGAGCTTTGGTCTCTGGCCCAGCTCCACGCCCTTCCCCCAGTGGCCCCCAAGGTCGTCCCCTTTAACCAAGGAGGTCCAGGAAGTCAAGACATTTATTCAAAGTCTCACAATATTTCTGCAAAAAAACATTGGTCTTCATATGCAGATAGAGAAGGGTTCTCTGAAGTTCAGCACAGTGTTTTCATCTCGACGTTCAACTTTCTTATGTTTATTAAATTCAAATGACACCATTATATGACCTCTAGAAAGACCACAGAAAGAACCTTTACGAAAAAAATAAATAATAAAATAAAATAAATAAAATAAAATAAAAAAAGAAAGAACCTCTATGGGCAGCGGGTACCACCTAACTGGAGGATTCCTGATAATACCTACCCATGGCCGAAGCAGGTTTTTTAATTATATTCTCATCCCCTAAGCCAACAGCTCTCAAAGTGTCCAGGGAACCCTGGGTCCATGAAGCTAAAATCATCTCTATAATATCACAACCACGCCAGCCTTTTTCTCTCTCACACTGAGTGTACAGTGGTGTGTGCCAGAAGCTGCACACAATACTCCAGTGGATGGTGTGCAGAAGTAAAGGAAAGCCCTCTCATCTTCTCAAACAGTATGGAGATTTGCAAAAATGTAAAATAATGCTACTTCTCACACAATTTGTTTTGATAGTTACTTTTCTAAAAAATGACGCAATTTATGTTATCACAACATGAACTTATTTTTAAATGAATAAACATTTTTAACACTTCTCAACTTGAATTTCAAATATGGTAACTATGAATAGATATAAACACAGTTCTTCATGGGTCTCTAGAACATTAAGTGTCCCTAGACCAAAAGGTCTGAGACGCAAAAGGTCCTAAGCCCTTTCTTAAGCTAAATTCAGTCTCACTAGGAAATCAAATCTGATGAAAAGAAGTGACTAGTGCCCATCATTCATTCAGTTTATGGACTCTTGGAACAGGATACAGCCTCAGCATCAGCCCAAAATTCACTTTCAGAAGCATTTGTGAGCCGTATCCATCTAAAATGAGAAGGGATACTCAAGGTCACCCAAATCATCAGAATAACTCCCTCCATAGACCATGTTATTAGCCAGTGAAAATAACTTTGCATGGCTTATAGCCTTTCCCAGCGAACCATATCACCTACCAAATGGAATGTCATCAATCTTTTCCAGTTCACGGAAATCAGGGTATATGGATCTTTAGAAAGTAACCTCTTAGCACTGCTGTGAGCCATCGAAATCCATGGTCAACCAAGGTGCCAAGGCAAGGAGTTTCACACAAAGAGAAAGTCTAGTTTTGTAACTTCAGAACAAAAGAACGACATGTGTATGATTTTACGCATATTCCAAAGTTCCTTCGTGTCAAGGATAGAGTTTATCATATACAACCATGTAAAATACTTCTGTATAGTGTCATCCTATTTATATTTGCTATTCAAATGGGGGTGGAAAAACTGAAGCCTTTTTTTTTTTTTAACAGAAACACTAAAGGAGAATTCACATAGGAAAATGGTCCACAGTAAAGCTTTTTCCCTATGAACTCACATCCTTGAGTTCTGGAAGACAAAGGTTGGGTTAAAGGCCAGTAAGTCTGTGTTCCTTGGGGATAGCCCACCCCACAAAATTTGATGGTCTTCATATGGCTAAGGACAGAGCTGGCTGTCCACACTGCCAAACATTGAAATGTCACATAACAGAGATGGATTCTGACCCTTATTATAGCAATCTGTACTTTTTGATCTATAAGAGACCAGCATTTTTCTATCATGATTCATGGGTATGATTCCACTGATGATTTGTTTGCAAGTAGAAAGAGGTAGAAACTTTTTCTAAAGGACCACTTGACTTAGGCTGTCAGGGGCTCCACAGACTTCCAGACACCACTAAGTAGGACCAACTCCATGGGCAATAGGATGAACAGTTTTCAAAAGGCAAAAATCTTCACCACTTCCAGAAACTGCTAGGTATATCAGGCAGGATTTTAAAACTTAAATGGAATAATGGCCAAGCAGACTTCTGGGCTGCCAGGGCTCAGGCACAGCAGGCTGGTTTCTGGAATCTTCCTCCGGCTCTCTGAAACTTAACCTTCTCACAGCGTCAGTTAGAATAAGGTCAAAAACTAATCAGTTTTGCTGTCATGTAACTCAGAGTAGCTCCAATCGGGCAGGAAGCAAACCATTTCCTTAATATTGGACATTTAGGTTAACAAAATATTGGACAGCAACAAAAAAAAAGCAAACTGATTTCCATTGTGATGAATAATTATGAGAACTGCCAAACATTTTCCTACTATAGTTAGGAAAAGGGGCAGGATACAAAAGGGTATGTATATTAAGGCACAATTATAAAAATTATGTATCTGAAAGGTAACATGAAACAAAAGCAGTTATTTTAAGGTGCTGAAATGAATGGCTTATACATTATTAAATGTTAGATAATTTCAATCTCAACTAAAATGTTATCAATTTATGTTAAACGATGACCCAAATCCCATTATATTCAATAAAAAAGGAAAGAGGGGACGCCTGGGTGGCTCAGCAGTTCAGGGTGTGATCCTGGAACCTGGGATCGAGTCCCACCATAGGGCTCCTTCGGGGAGCCTGCTTCTCCCCCTGCCTGTGTCTCTGCCTCTCTCTGTGTCTCTCATGAATAAATAAATAAAATCTTTTTAAAAAATTTAAAAACGAAAGAATACTATATACTTAACTGCCTCTAATGGACATTTCCTGCTTTGTTTGCCCAGACTGGATCCCTTCCTCCCACCTTTCTCTAGGAACCACGTAGTCAGATATGGACTCAGGTGTCTTCCTAAAGCACCTGCCCTGCCCTACCTGTTCTGGGCATTTATTTGCTCCAATCTCGCCCATCATGATCCTCTTCTGTAATCATTTAAACCAGAACTTCTTCCCGGAGGACCTGGGGAGTTACAATCCACCAAGCTGGTAATGACAATGATCCAGCCACAGAGAAGAAAGGATGCCTACATATGAAGACGAGTGTGCTGGACCCGAAGTCTCAGGTTTTGGTTACCCTGGACGCCCACATGGAGTCCTCCACTTCCATGGCCTGGTTGCGAACCCATCAATTTCCTACTCAAGTTAGTTTGAACCGGGTTTAGTAGATGGCCACCAGAGAAGCCCAATAACTCTGCAGCCCCACATAATCAGTGTAATGGAAAATGCAATAGATCCTACCTGGGGAGCTTTAGTGAGGAGAAGAGCGACTTCTGGATTATTGTGGTAGCGGGCAGTCTCCAACGGAGTCTGGCCTGCCTACAGAAAGGCACAGGGGAGGACAAGTGAGTAAAAGACGCCAACCCTGTACACACCCAGCCCAAAGGGGACACCAACCCTGCACACAGCACACCAGCACGTACACCTAAGCCCAACAAAATATAATCACATGGAAGACCTGGCCCTGCTCTTGAGCCTCACCCCACTCAGGGAGGGAGCCAAGTCACACCTGAGGGCATAATGATTAACATACAGCAACAGAGGGTCAGTGCTGACCCAGCGAAAAGTGCTCCAAGAAGCAAAGCTCTGCAATACCTGCCCACCAAGGAATGATTCCTAGAAAAGAGAGGCGGGAATGTAAAAGACAAGGTCAAGCTGTAAGATTTCAGTTGTAGAAACACAAAGGATCATAAAATCCAGCCAAGCAATGAATGTTCCCTGGAGGACACCTGGAAGGGCGGATCAGGGCCCAGCCAAGTCTCAGGACCTGGATTGTAAAGAACAATTAGGAAGCTATGGCCATCGGAGGCTCTAAGGAGATTAAGCCAAGAAGCAGGAGTTGATAATGGTGGGATTCAAAGAAGGAAAAGGCATCATGGGACAGGTACAATCATGCACTACCCAATACAGGTAGGGGAGCTGTGAGGTGGAAGAGGAAGAAGAGGAGGAAGAGGAAGGCTTCAGTGCTCCCCAACCCTCCACTCCACTGCTCCACCCCCTGCCCCTCTGAGTCTGTGCTACTTCAGGAGGGCAGAGAGCACAGGTCAGCCTCAAGGAAGAAAGGGTGCTCGAGCTGGTGGCTGTCATCGGACCCGGGAGAGAGGGGGAATAGTGTGGGGTGGGATCCTGAGAGATTTTGGAGAGAGAAGAGTTTTGAGGATGATTAATCTGACAGTCATTTGTGGCCACTTTTCTGAGGACCCTATCCCTTTACAGGGCAGGAAATCACTTTCAGTAACATCCACTGGTCAGTTTACTTAGACACCTCTGACCTTCCAAGCTTTCCTGGCAGGATGTGCTCATTTGAGCTAGGAGTCTAAAGATAAGCCCTTAGGGCCCAACAACTCATGGGGCTGCCATGAGCAAGAGTTCCTACAGAGTAAGGCTGGGTGGGGCTGTGCGCCTTGCAGGAGGTGAGGCAGTAACAACACACTCCATTCTGGAAAAGGGTGAGAGTGACTTTTAGAAACATTGTTGCAACTTAACTTACATTATTAACAATGGTCCCATCTGCTCCAGCTTCCAATAAGATTTTAACCACCTTCTTGTGATTTAGGGCAGCAGCAACATGAAGTGCTGTGTCTCCAGCCTGAAATCAATCAGAAGAAAGGCTGCTAAACTCCACTGATTATGGTTTACAGCCCTCTGGTTTTCATCCCATGGCCTGGTGGTAGCTTCTCAAATTAGGATTTGCCTTAGACTGATTGATAGGGGGCCCTTTGCTCAAGGGTTATGTGGTTCCCTTTAAAATGACCTGTGTACAAAGATCACATTCCTTTCTGACCAAGGATACCAAAAATCACAGGATGAAGTACAGGGAGCAGAATATGTCGGGCTGGGGTGGCTGAGAACGGGGAGACCCGAAGCCTTACACAAAGCTAGAATGATGGGCACACAGCCAGGGGCCAGCAGGCTAGCCATCACAGAGCTCTGCACCATGTCCCTCTGCCCAGGGGGAGGACCCCTTGGTTTCTGAGTGCTAGAATGAGCAGAAGCTGCAAAAGTGGCTACTTCTACAAGCACCTGGGGGAATGTGAAGGGCTCACTGGGAATCACTCTGTAGGCTCAGGGGGTTCTTCATTTACTTGGGCGGAGTCACTGAAGAAAATCAGTGTTCACTTAACACCAGCTGTTCTCACCCCTTACCAAATAGCCTATATTAAAGTTCCAATTTTGGGCCCCCCCCAGTGGCACAGCGGTTTAGCGCCACCTGCAGCCCAGGTCATGATCCTGGACACCCAGGATCAAGTCCCATGTCGGGCTCCCTGCATGGAGCCTGCTTCTCCCTCTGCCTGTGTCTCTGCCTCTCTCTCTCTCTCTCTCTCTCTCTCTCTCTCGTGTGTGTGTGTGTGTGTGTGTCTATGAATAAATAAAATCTTTTAAAAAAAATAAAGTTCCAGTTTTCTTTATACATAAGATGTTCAGACAGTCAACTATGAAAGGCTATGGACAACTGTGGCCTGATGGGCCAATTCCAAATGTAAACATTTGTATTTCCCCAAGAAGAAGGATATAAATAAGGCAAATACAGATGTGAAATAATTCATTCTCTCCCATTGGGTGATCAGGTAAAGCTCTGGAGAACATGTTTTCCTGGGCAGCATGAAAATCCAGCTCTCCTGTGGCCTCCCCCGAGAATGGCTAGGGAGGTTTTGGCTCATTGCTGAGTCACTTGTGTGTGTTGGGGGATGCTCTGTAGCAGTGGTTTCCAACTTTGGCTGCAAATTGGAATCAGCTGGGGGAGCTTTAAGCCCTATTGATGCCCGGAGCCTGCCCCCAGGCACTGATTTAATTGTTCTGAAGTGTAGGCTGGGGCGCAGTGACTTCTCAAAGCTCTCAAGTGACTAAAACATCCTGCCAAGGTTGAGGAACACTGGTTCACGGGGTTTGGGTAAGGGTAATCTGCTGAACTGGAATCCTCTAGGAGGCTGTAGAATGACAGGATTTAGTTATTTAGCTAGGCCAGTGGTTCTCAATCCTGTCTGCACACTCTGGTCAAGAGCTTTCTAAAAATCCCATTTACCTGGATTCTGGTCATTTAAACTGGGGTAGGATTAGGCGATGGTATTTAGAATTTCCCTGTTGATTCTTATATGCAGCCGGGGTCAGAAACCACCATTATGGGGCACGGTTAATCTGAATAATGATCTGTTTTTAGAATTTCAGATATATGCACCAAAACTCAGAAAAGCCAAACTATCACTTAGGTATCAGTAAATACCAAGACATTAAAAAAAAAAAATCTAAACTACTGAAAAATCACACACATTTCCCCGGAACACTGTAATAATCACAGCTTTATTGCAAACCCCCACTCTATGGCACAGATGCAGATCACACACCCAATTTTACAGAGACCAGAGATTCCGTCAGCTCAAAGTGCCAGTGCAAGGAACGGAACTCAGGGAGTCAAGGGACATCTAATTCCCTGTTTCTTTATTTTGTCACATTCCTCTTTGTGGGTTTCCTTTGTAAAAGCATGAAAAGCAAAACCTGCCCCAGAATTTTCAGATGTTCAATGTGCAAATGTGGAGCTATGCACTGGAATGATAAGAGCAGGCTCTCCCTAGGGGACCAGATAAACCAGGACCACGGGAACTCGGTGGCACCCCCACGCAAAGGCCAGCACTGGCCTAGTCCTACACCTGAAGAGGCTCCCGGTGGCCTCTGCACCCGTTTGTGCTAACACACCTGTCAGCCTTGTGGGAAGGGGGCCGGGAGCCATGGGGAGGACACATGCACTGACCTGGTTCTTTTCATGGACAGAACAGAAAGCACTGAGGAGGAGCTTAATGATGGACAAGTGATTATAGCGCGCGGCAACGTGCAAACAGGTATCGCCTGCCTGCGGACAGAAATCAAACTCTGAGCACAATCTGAGCAATTACAAAAGAAAAAAGATCATTAAAAGACTGGCAGAGTAGCGTGTGTTCTCTAGAGGGGCTCGGCCTGAACTGGGAGCAGGGCAGCCCGGGTGGCCCAGCGGGTTAGCGCTGCCTTCAGCCCAGGGCGTGATCCTGGAGACCTGGGGTCGAGTCCCACGTCGGGCTCCCTGCATGGAGCCTGCTTCTCCCTCTGCCTGTGTCTCTGCCTCTCTCTCAATCTCATAAATAAATAAATCTTTGAGGTGGGAGCAGCCCCTTGCCCGCAGATGCTGTGCTGCTGTCTGCAGCTCCCCCGGCCGCACAGACTCTGCTTTCGGGGGTCAGATGCTGGAGGCCCATTGCCCCGAGACCTCACCAGGGCTAAGGCAGCCTCTGCCTACCCCGCACTTGCTAGGGATCCACTCAGCACGGCTTCCCCTGCAGCCCGAAGGCTCCGGACTATGCCGAATTAAGACCAACGGCACCGCCTTCGACATGAGCCCTTTTCATCGTGCGTTCGTCGTGCCTCAGGGCGGCAGGGAGAGCCGTCAGATTTTAAGATCACATGTGTTCTAAAAAAAAAAATTTGAGCTACATCTTATTGTGACACCATAGCCCACACGGGGCAGAGCAGGGGGTGCAGCTGACGGGGTGGCAATCACAGCACATAAAACTGGGCATGCAGAAAAACCCAGCATCAAGATCTTCCTTAGTGGTCACAGGCTAACTTGCTCCCAGAGAGAACAAAACTGGAGACAAAGTCATGACATCCTGCAGGGTTTTCTTGATGTTTCCATTCTGACTTTGTTTAGAGATGACAACCACTCAGCATAACCTTCTCCCCCAGACTAAGGGGGAGCCAGGCTCAAGGCCCAGGTTCAGGGCATTCTGAGACCTCAGCTAAGCCCGTTCTTTGAGAGGAGCCTCAGTCAGAGTCTCTAGCCAAGTGACTGAGGCACAGGACTTAGAAAAGGAAACAAGGGACACCCGGGTGGCTCAGCGGTTAAGCGCCTGCCTTCAGCCCAGGGTGATCTTGGGGTCACGAGATCGAGTCCGCATAAGGCTCCCTCCATGGAGCCTCCCTCTCTCTGTGCCTCTCATGAATGAATAAATAAAAATAAAAAATAAAAAAAAGAAAGGAAACCCCACTGCCTATGGAGGGAGGAAGCATACCCACGTGACCTCAAAAGTCAGGCCTCCCCAAGAACCACCGACCCAGGGGTGCCTCAGCAATGGATCTGCAGACGCAGGTCATGGAGCATCGGAAGGCCTTCCCTGCGTGGCATCATCTGCCGTTGCTAAACTGTACGTTACGTGGGCAGAGCTTTCCTGGGCTCGTTTGCCAGCACATGCCAGGAGAAACCTTGAAACAAACCCAGGCTGAGGAAGGAGGGGAAAGGCTGCGAGGAAAGCAGTGTTGTGACATCTTGATTGCTCTTCTCCTGCCCCTAGCCGACCCCTTAAGACATAGCAAAAAAGTGAATACTTTATAGATAGGCCCCAAACATTTTGCACATTTTCACTTTCTGTTAATACTCAGGTATGCTTTCGGAAGGGTTATTTCCCAAGGTGATTCAAGAGAGCGCGAGAGAAGCCGGATTTGTTCACCCACGTTATTTTTGAGGTCGGCCCGGGACCCGCCCAGCAGGAGGACGCGTGTGCTCTGGGAGTGGCTGTTCTGGCAGGCCAGGTGCAGAGCTGTGTTCCCCGCCTTGGAGAGAGGCAAGAGAAGGGAGGACACGTTAGCGACACGCTTCTCGGCAGACCTGCACCGGGCAGGCTTTGCAGACAGATGACAGACACTTGCAGGGAAAAGAAAAAGTCAATGCTCACATTCTCTGCTTCCTGACTGGTGACCCCAGCAGGGCGTTTCGGAAGCAAGAGCATTTCATTTGGAATCCAGACAGGCACAAGAGTCACATCTGTCAGGAAACCTTGGCTCTGCCACTTACTAGTTGAAAGTCACTGATCAAGACTCCTAATATGCTCAGTCTTGAATTCCTTACCTGTAAAACGGAATGTTTTACATTCCTGAGGCTGTAGGGATGAATTCAGAGTGCCTAGGAAAAGTTTTATTTAAGGGCCAAATGCTGTGCACATGCACTACGTTACACTCCTTTTGGAGAGGGCTGCATCCTTCCTGCGCCACACGGATAACAGCTGTGGCCACAGTGCTCCACTAGTGAAGGAAAGGCAAGACAGGCCACTTCCTGCAAGTGTAGATCACGGAGATTTAACTTGTAGGCCTTGTGCAAGTCGTCCATTCTCGTATTTTTCTTGAAACATCAAAACGTGAACCATGGACCAGGTACCCACACAGCAGGCAATAGAATTACATCCACGACTTACCATAGAGATAGAGTCCCCCTTGCTTTTAGGGCTCTGTCTTCAATATGCCATTTCATAGTGACAACCCAGGAGCAGAATAATGTCCACGGTAATCTTACAGAAAGAATTTATGACATAAATACAACTTTTTAAAGCCATGCACGCAGTGCCTGCAAGGCTGCTGATAAAAGTAACAAGAAAAGCAGACAGCACAGGAGGAGATACGGTGTTGGCCTGGAGAGCCTAGGAGCATACAGGAGGTTAAGTATATAAGCTCAGGGTGATTGAGGGCTGTGCTAAAAAGCTGCATCAACACTGCACCAGCGTGGACTCAGAGCTGTCTCACTGCCTATGACAGCTCTTCCTCAGCCAGGGTCTGGACCCCACAGCACTGTCTGCCCATACTCGAGGATGTTCTATTCCTCACTTCTTGAAAAGACGATTAAGTTTTTATTTAAAGAAACAAAACAAAACACACAGAGGAAGCCTGTACGTGGCTGGTTCACCTACCTCCCCCTCACACCCTCAGCCCTAATTCCCTGGGTAGAATCTTTCTTCCTTGCTGTTACCTGCAAGGAATCTGAAGATTTTAAGACTGAGGGCTTAGTGAGCTGAGTGGTTATCAACCTCCCACTGCGCCACAGAATCACCCGAGGAAGCCTTAATCCCGGTGCCCAGCTGCAACCCATCTAGGGGCTCTGGTGTACTTGGCCTGAGAGTGGATTCTGGGCAGTGCAGGCTTTAGCACTAGAAGTCCTAAACTCCGGGAGGCCCCTTGACTCTGGGAAAAGTGGGACAGCCCATCACCCTACAGCTAGCCATCAGGTGAGTTTGGTTATTTCTACCCCGGTGCCCCAACTTTTTGTTTCTGTTTGAAGTTTTCCAGGAGATTTTAAAGCACCACCAGGTAGAGAGCCACTGCTAGCTTAGTTCTCAAAAACCAAGGGTCTGTCCACATTTTAAACATTCCGTTCCCTGTGCAAGGGCTCAGTGCCTGGATTGGTGTAATTCTTACTGCAAAGGGAGTAGGTTGTCTCAAAGGTGTTGGCCTCGTGGGAGCTATTAAATGTGTTGAAAAACTGAGTGACGTAAAAGAAACCTAATGGTTCTAGAGCTGTACACCAAACTTTGCTAATAAGAAAGTATCAATAATGCTGAAAAATATTTGGATCAAGAAAGGTAAAAGCTGTGGTTAGAATACACAAATTATGGTATGTTCACACACTGGAACTCAGCAATAAAAAGGAATGAACTAATCATACGTGTCACAACATGGAGAAATCTCGAAAACATTAAGTGAAAGAGGTTTAGACACAAAAATGCTGCATACTATATGATTCCATTTATATGATGTTCTGAGAAAGGCAAAAACAGATTGGCGGTTGCCAGGAGCCGAGAGTGGTGGGTGGGTGGACCATTTCCACCAAGCCACACAAGGGAAGTCTTTGGGGGTAATGGGAACATTCTATATCTTGATTGAGGAGGTGGTTACACAACTGTACACATTTGTCAAAACTCCTATGACAATATACCTAAGAAGGCTGAACTTTATTGTATATGGATTTTACCTCAGAAGCTGACATTTAGAAAATGTGACCTACATAGATAAACATAGCAGGCATTTTTTCCATCCTGAGTAATGAGTACTTATTTCCCAGACAGAGGCTGATACACTCACTGAGTAAGTTCTTATACGACAGAATGTTCTCATGCAATGGAGTATCATTCAACCTTAAAAATAGAAGGAAATTGTATCGTTTGTGACATGTATGAACCTGGAGCACAATATGCTAAATGAAATAAGCCAGAGAAGCAAATCCTGTATGGTATCACTTATATGTGGAGGGTGGGGAAGGTAGGGAGAGCTTGCTAAAAGGGTACAACGTTTCAGTTATAAGATGAGTAAGTCTAACATAGATCATGGTGACTATAGTTGATAAACTGCATTAAGAATAGAACTGAAATGTTCACATCAAATATTTTTGGGGAAGTGTAAACATGTGAGGTGTTGGATGTGTTAATTAACCAGATGGGGGGGCAATCCTTTCACAATGTATATATCTATCAAGACATCACTTTGTACATTTTAAATACCTTACAATTTTACTTGTCAGTTGTACCTCAATAAAAGTGAGGGGAGAGGGGACAACCTTTTTATAGGCTTCCCCAGAGGCTGTGGCTGGTGCAGAATATAGAAGTCCTTTTCTAGGGTAACACCTACTTTTGCTTCTGACAGTCGCTACTATTTTATCCAGAGAGATCTTGTGGCTTTCCACAATACCTTTGGGATCCATATAGGATGGGAGGCAGAGTGGTGGAGAAGATAGACTCAGGCTAGTTTATGGCCCTAACTGTGTCACAAACAAGTCACATGTCATAGTTGAGACTACTGGCTCCCACCTAGGCTTCCCTATCCATTAACTGGGAACCACCCACTTCTCAGAGTTCCAGGATCTAAATATACAATGCGGATCCACCTACAACCCATGTTCCAGACAATGTACCACTTGGAAGAAAGGAAGCAGCCACCAGTCTGCCAGGCAGTGACTCAGGCATTACTGGAGATATTATAATGCATGGCTTGCTTCTTTTCTTCAAGCTTTTGTCCCATGAGGGAACCATGAGAAACATTTAACCTATAAATGACAGCACAAAGCTGTGTGTAGTGTCAGAGGAGCTGTGCAGGAAGTAGCCTGATGGGCCTTTGGAGAGGGAGAGGCCACTGCCCTGGTTGTCTGGGTTGGAGGTCTGTAGGCGGAGATGAGGGGCAGGCTTCCTCAAAGGGAGGGACAGTGAGCCCACTGTGAGTAGAGGAGCCACATGCTGGGAAAGGCACAGGGAAGGAGGCTGCAGACATAGACAGAGGCCACTGCAGGGAGGCCAGAGACAGCATCAGGCTGCAGGGCTTTACTGGAAGATTCCTGGGCAGAGGAGGAGCAGGATGAAGAAGGGACTAGGCAAGCGGGCCGATCTGCTGTGAGGCTTCTGAAGCAATCCAGAGATGCACTCATTAATAATGAGCACAGAAGGAGGGGGAGAAAACGTGATGTGTCACTGCAGGTGAGACAGGAAAAGGAGGGAGAAGAGGTGCTCCTGGCCTCTCCCTGTCTCCATGAGGACAGGGCTGCTTGCCTAACCACACCCTAATAAACCAATGGGAAAGCAGTGAGAGCCCGGAGAATTCAAAGAAGTCAAAGCGACTCTAGTGGGTTCTCTGGCTCATCACGGAGATTATAGGTTCACTAACGAGTTCCAAGCTTTCATTTCCCCGGCTGGGTTCCACGTGCTCCCCTGAGCTCTCACTCTGCTCAGAGAGGAGGCTCCCACAGGGACAAAAGCCCGCAGCCATCCTCACCTGTGGACGAAGGGTTCTAGCACCTGCTGGGCCTCACCTTGTTCTTGGCAAGCACGTTGGCTCCTGCTTTAACGAGCAGTTTGGCTGACTGGCTAAAACCGTGCCAGGACGCTTCGTGTAGAGCCGTGTTCCCGTCCTGAGAAACACATACAGAAACAGAAAGCACATTGTCGAAGACCTAATTCATCTCCTTAGTATCGACACACCATAGTGTACTTCGAGGGCACACCACGGGTCCTTTCTCAAATGGGGCTTTTCATTGGAACCACAGAGCCCAGAAAATGATATCAGTGGCCAGTTTCTCCCTTCTCCCAGAAACAGTACATAATAAGTACCATTTAGTTTTTTAATTTTTATTTTGGGGGAGAGGGGCAGAGGAAGAGAGAGAGAATCTTAAGCAGGCTCCACCCCCAGCTTGGAGCCTAATGTGGGGCTCAATCCCATGACCCTGAGATCATGACCTGAGCTGAGATCACGTCGGATGCTTGAATGACTGAATCCCCCAGGCACTCAAGCAAATACCATTTTAGATTTATGATGTATAATAGATGCTTTAAGGCATTAGGGCTTAAATCTCTCAAGGAACCCCAGTTGAGAAAGGCTCATCCACAGGTTATGCTTAACCACAAGAGGACATGATGTTCATTCCTTCCCACCTCCAACAGCCTTTGGGGTCTGCTCTGCTCCTGGCCCCAGAGAGAACTCTGCAAAGATCAGGCAAATGAAGAGTCTGGCTTCATAAACTGCCAGGCCCAAGGGCTGGATAGACAGATTCCTCCTCTCATCTTCTCCCCCCAAAATTTAATCTCATCCAGTTCAGGCCAAAGTCTCAGGGACTGAAACAAATTAGCAGACACTGAGAAAACACTGACTTGTAAATAAGATAAACGAGTGCCCCCGATATGTGGCTTTTAAATAAAAACCAACCAATGGACACACACAGCTGGCACTTGCTTACCTTCCTATAAAAGAAATATTAATTGCAGTGAAGCGAGTGGGGTGTGGGTTACAGGGGGGGGAGAGACATGGAGAGGAGAGGCACAGAGACCACCTGTGCTGTTCCAGGTCAGGGCGCAGAGTGTCCACTCCACGAGACTGGCTCACTAGCACTGACACCCACAAGGGGAAGGCAAGGTAGTGTCCCAAAGGCCAGGGAGTGGGATGGTGCTGGGAATGGTAGTGGCGATGCATGCACTGGCCCGTGGGCCCGACTGCACAGGAGGCAAAGGAAAAAGTGACTGGGGGCACTGGTGAGGGTGCTTCTGGCGTGCTGCTGCTGCTCTGCGTCTTGATGGGGGGACGGGGGCCCTTATACGGATGTGCCCACTTAGTGGAAACTCACTGAACGGCACGCTTATAATTTGCACATTTTTCTGTGTATATATATCACACTTTAATAAAAAGTTGTCTAAAAAGTAAACACCGGCTGAGCTGCGCTTAATTATGAAGTCCCCTGTTTTAAGACTGTTTAATGAATGAAAAGCAATGATTAATATATATATCATTGGGATTTCTTAAAGAACTAGTTTTGCTTATTTTTTCCTTCCAATCTATTTCAAATAAATTGGTCACTTTCTTTTAAAGAAAAATTAGAAATAATCCAGGGCACATCCCTTCCCCCATCGAGGCCTCCACAGTTCATTATTAAAAGACTTTTCTTCTTTATCATTTATATTTATGTGGTCGCACATTGCAGCCACAGAATGGGAGGATTTAAAAAAAAAACAATTTGTTGGAATATTAGTCTTTTAAAAGAAGTTTGGGCTGATTTTATCACATTAAATCATGAGTGACAGGACTCAGGATTGATAACACCTTGAACAGTCACAAGTTCCCAAAGCAGCGTCCTCAGGCCAACACGCCCCACGTCACCTTGTCTTGGCGGTCCAGAGCACAGCCCTCCTGGATGAGCGCCGCGATGACTTCCGTGTTCCCCACCACTGTGGCCCGGTGCAAGGCGGTCTGATCCCCCTGCAGAGTGACGTGGACGCAGGAACAGCAGTCAGCTCTCCCGACCCCACCCTGCAATACTCAAACTCCCCTACTCTGACACAAGGACATCTCCTCTCCTCAACTGGAGCAGACTGGCCACCATGCCAGGCAGAGCTTTTTTGTTCACAAACTCAGTGGGAACCTTGAACCAACCATAGAACAGCTTCAGTGCTGACCTCGAAATAAGGGTCAGGCACTCCCCCGCCGCCCCAAGGAATGGCAGTGTTCGGGGGGATTATGACTGTCACATCTGTGAAAAGTCTGAGAGCTAGACTGTGTGTGCTATGCGATCAAACCAGCAATCTTTACTCCCTACTGAGTCCTCCCGTTGTCTGCTTTCTTTCAGAGGAATCCGTATCCAGCTATGTCAGCTAGCAACACTCATGATTTGATGATGGGTGCATATTTGTGGACTGATCTGTACAGGCTGAGGGCAACGTTGAGGTTTATGCTATGTCATCTGAGGACTCCAGGGACTATAAGCTACCACTGTGTATGTCTATGAAGCCTCTTCTGATATTTCATGACAGCATCCTCACTGATTTATGCTGCCACTTGACCCCTTTCCCTGTGATCAGATGCCGGGGATTGCTGACCTCCTCTTTCTCCATCAGGGCACCAAAGGGAACTTGACTCTTTCCCCTAATTGCATTTGAGAGAAAGTAAGATGATCAAGATAAGAGAGGGTTCTGAAGTCTCTAAGAGCATAACTCATCTCTGACATGTACTCCGGAAGTCAAGTCGAGACAAATCAAGTCAGCCTGGGGTCCAAACTGGAACAGAGAGATGGGTGAACAGTGTGGAAAACTTCTGGTAGAAAAGGGAGGGGTGCAGGGCAAGGGGGCCAGATGTGAGTCTTGCACAGCCTTGGGAGACAGCTGTCACCTTGTTGGGCCTCTGGTACTTCACCTATAAAAGGAGGGGTGGATGGTCCCCAAGGTCTGTCCCTTCCCTTCTTGGGTTCTATGATTTGGTTGGTAAGAGTTCTGCATAAATAAAATGTTCTGGTGGAGCACCAGAGGAGCAAAGGACATACCCTGGGGCATCCCTCATCCTAGCCCAAGAGAGGAAAGAGAGACCATTATAAGACAGAAAATATGGAGATTTTTTTGAAGAGGGATGTACTGCTACCTATAAATAACCTTAATGAAATGCTGATTCTACTTATTAAACACCCTAAAATTTAGAAAAAACAACCATGCATATTAAAATCACTTAATAAAAAAAAATCCTGGAGATGGATGGTCGTGATGGTTGTACAACAATGTGAATATACTTAATGCCCCTTAACTGTACAGTTGAAAATGGTAAATCTTATGTGCATTTTATCATAATAAAAAGAGCATATAAGGCTATTTAAAACTCAAATTCACTTTCTTAAAATTAAAAAAAAAAACTCCCTTTAAAAATCCATAAGGGGGGGCAGCCCTGGTGGCTCAGCGGTTTAGTGCCCCCTTCAGCCTGGGGTGTGATCCTGGAGACCCTGGGATCGAGTCCCAGGTCAGGCTCCCTGCATGGAGCCTGCCTCTTCCCCTGCCTGTGTCTCTCCCTCTCTCTGTGTGCCTTTCATGAATAAATAAATAAAATCTTAAAAAATAAAAATAAAATAAAAATCCATGAGGGGAAGTAATTTTTATTTTTTTCCTTATACTTTTAAATATCTTCCTATTTTTTATATTTAAGATGTACAATTTTAGCAACAGGGAAAACTGCTATTTATTAAAAGTCTAAGCTGTAACAATATACCAATAATAGGATTGTCCATGTCTCAGAATCTCTTCTCACTATTCATGTATAGAATTAAGGGATTTCTGCAGTGTGATCAGTCAGGACATCTAGCTCCATTATTATGATTTATCCACTGCCCCCAGCATTTCTATCATGAACCCTCCCTCTTGGCATTCTAAACCATTATCTCCATTATAAATTAGATTAAGACTTGGTTACTTTCTTGTCCACCTTCCCAGACCCCTTACTCAAAGAGAACCCTTTCTGCATGCCTTGCAGTCACAAGAAGAATGTGGCCACTGGATCAGCAGTTGCAGGAGGTGCATCAAACCATTACACATTCCTCTGAAACATGCTAGGAAGTATTTCCAGATGACATACACTATGTACAAACAAGTCATCCTATGAGAAACTGCCCAAATCTTAACTTTTAAAAATTTTCTGTATGAATTTCCAAGACTGCCATTTCCCCATCAGAATGGTGACAGGTTTTCCCAAAATGGGCCTCAAGTACAGTTGATGACCTGATAAGATAGATGGTGTTCTGTTCTCTGCAAGAAGGGGAGACTGCAGCTTAGTCTTTTGGGATAAACATGGCTTTTTTTTTTTTTTAGATTTTATTTGTTTATTCATGAGAAACACAGAGAGAGGCAGAGACACAGGCAGAGGGAGAAGGAGGCTCCCTGTGGGAAGCCCAAATGCAGGACTCTATTCCAGGACCCTGGGATCATGATCTGAGCCAAAGGCAGGTGCTTGACCACTGAGCCACCCAGACACCCCTCCCAGGACCTTTTAATATTCCCACAGACTGCCAGCACTGGAACCAGCACTCCTTGGACTGATGAGAACTGCCTTTTCACATAACAGAACTTAACCATTTGATCTGTGTTGTGCACAAAGCCCGGCACTCAGGGGTCACGTCAGCCACTTTTCTGTCCAAGTCATTGCATGAGGGGCCTCAGCTGGTGAGGCTGCAGTCTAGCCTAAGCCTTGCTGCAGATCAAGTGTTTTCTTGTGTTTCACAAGCTGCCTCTAAATCACAAGTTCAAGCAGCTTCAGAGCTAGAATATCACTATTATTTATTACTTGCTCTCAGCATGAATCTTTTGCTTCCCTGGAGAGGACTTTCCTTTGTGAAACTCTAGCTCGATGAAAGAAGCTAAATCTAACTTTTGGTTTAGCCTTTAAAAGTAAATTTCCAGACGGATTATCAAGACTCAAGGAGATCTAATTAAGTGAGTGAGGTGCAGTGAGAACATAGATTGTCCTAAGCCACTGGAGCAGATGTCTCCTGCAGAGACTTTGAGGGCACTGCCTGTCTCTAGGCCACCGCTTCCCCTCCAGCTCTACTCCCCTCTGAGAACTCACTCTGAGCCTGGGTCCTGACCCCATCAGTCAGATAAACACTGCCAAGAAGGCCAACATCAGCTTTTCCTCACTGTAGGAGGCTGTCCTTGAGCTGTGCCATTGGCCTTGCAAACACTGGATGGGGCAGTTCTAGAGGACTGCATGAGACACTTTCTCTGGCTTATAAATACCAGCCACCACAAAGTTACCAAGATGAGAGCGGAAGGCCACTCAGAGAGACATGAAACATATAAGCAATAGGCCACCCTGGGCTATCTATCTCAGGGCTCCTCTTCCCCAAACCCAACCCCATCAAGCACCTGAGACCCTCGACTGAAATAGGGCCAGTTACTTTTCTCCTATAAAATTTACTGTAGAAACATTTCGTCTTTGAAATGGGACACAAAAAACAACAAAATGTGTCCTCAATACATACTTATTAACAGACCCAGGCGGCAACTTTGACATAATCCTTATTTCTGTATTATCTAAGTACACCATGAAATTCTGTAAATTTGAAAAAAAATGCTGGAAAAGGTATGACACTCTTAACAGCATTCGATAGTTGTTTGTTCAATACATGTTTATTGACCCTCTACTCTAAATGGCATCTAATTCTCTCATTTTATTGATAACAAACAAACAAATTACTAAAGCTCAGTGCTATTCAGTGCCTCGCCGAGGATATCCAGTTAATTCGGGGTAGCACGGTTAGGCCAGAATTCAAATTGTCAAGGCTCTTTGCACTTACTCCAAGCTGTATCCACCCCATGAAGTCAATTAACCTCAATGCAGGCCTTAAAAAAGATCAGCTGCCTCTTTATGGCATCATCTAGCTAAGTGCTTTAGCACAGTGCCATGGCCACTACAGGTGCCCAAGAAGTATTTGTTGAATGATTAACTACAAAGAAGCAGAAGGAAAAACACTGCAGCTGGGAACCTGGAGAGCCAGCAGCAACCCTGCAGTTTGGCACTTTGATTTGGGACATGCTGACCTGTTTGCAAAGTGCGTAAACTGCCAGCTCTCAATTTTTCTGGCTTCAGTGTTTCTCACTTACGGGATTTAAGGAGCTTGCAACCTCTGAGGTCTAAATCTTTGTTGTGAAATACTTTTAATTCTCTCTCCTACGTGGTGAAAAAGAGTGAGCACACAGTGCATGGAGATTCCAAAGCTAAGCTCTGGGAAGAAGCCCAAGGAGCCCAAAGCACACAGAGGTGGAACACGTCCCTCTTCAGGAGGAATCCTTCCCAGGTGGCACTGACAGACATGTTGCAAGGAAGCCCAGAACAGCACAGGTGTGCAAAAGCAAGCTGCTGACCTCTTTTTCTCTCTCTGATCTTCTAGGGTTCTTCCTAGCCTTTCTTCTCTGGTTTTTCTTATTTTTTTCTTCCTTCGTGGCTTTGATCATGGCCACGGGGTCCTGGACTATTTCTGAGGTGGGGGCCATGTAGTTGCTCATTGACCAATCAGAGATGGCATTAGAGCTCCAATGCGAGTTGACAGGATTGGCAGGAAGCAAGAGGGGATTTTCTCCTGGAGTTGCATATTCTAAAGAACTTGTTTCCACAGGTTGAAATTCATAATAATCCCATTCCAGGCCACTGGAGGTCATTCTTCAACTAATTCTCAGTCCTTACCATGACATAGGGAATGTATCTGTAGAATATGAAGTTAGGAGTAAATTCTTCACAACATTAACATTCTCTATTTCTACCCATCATCCAAGACAGGTAACTTCTGAACTGATTTTTTCCAATAATTAATGTCCCAGCTTCTTTAAAAAACAAACACCCATAGTTTTCTTCTTCGAATTCGTGCATAAATTTCAAAACTGATCATCAACAGGCACAGAAAATGTAGAAGACAGACATGAAGAGTATTCTGGTGAACGCATTACTTCAGAACTAGTGATGATGATCAATGCTACTTTCTCCTTTCCCAACTGATTTTACATGGTTTTGTTGCTCTGTTTTTGTTTTGTTTTGTCTTGATTTAAGTTATCAAGGAGAAGCAATGTATATATTGTCTGATAAGGGCAAGGAAAAGATGCAAGAAAATACATTATTCCAATAAATGAAATGAAGGAGTTTCTGTCTAAAAGTAGTGCTGAACTTCCTTCTGCTGACATGTCTCCCCTTGGCTACCTTGTGAAAACTCCTATTTTACTTCCTACCTTACCTAATATAAACACCCTTGCCTGATATAAACTTGTAAGGAAGTTAGCGTGGCTTTTGCTACATGAGAACACAGTGATTTTCGGAGCCTAAGCTTGATGCAGGACTTAGGTTGAGAGGAGTTAGCACGCCTGGCATGGTAGCCTTGCTGGCAGAGCCAGTGAGGACTTTAATTATGCAAAGAGAAGACCAACATGTCCGCACCAGCACCCAATGCCCTGCCTTTTCTGTGGTCAAAATCTTTTCTCTCTTCTTGTATTGTATTTTCATTCCTGTCATCTAAGGAGATGATATATAATCAGGAATGTTACGATGGTTACAGTGTGGAGAAAAAAAGTATTATGATCCAGAGTAGAAATCAACAGCTAAAAGCTAAATCAGCATCTTTTGAAAGTAACAGTTTTGATGACCCAACAACTTCCAAATATAACCAGAGATTTAAGAATGATATTGGACAGCCTTCTGCCTGTACGTAAAACAATGACATTTAGTTATTTCTTTACGAATACTGTCCATCTTGTGTGTCTGCCAAGTTTCAGAACATTGCACAGATGATTACACAAAATTAGAAGCATTATGGTAACCTATATGCTAGCATACTTGAGGGTCTGAAATTTGATTAACACTCTGTAACCACAGTTATTAAAGGTGAATCAGGAAGAGATTATGATAAATGCAAATTCTTTAAGATTTTGTATTCCTCACAAAATTTATTTGTTAGGGTCCTACCACACAAATTAAAGTTGAAATTAGAATTTCTGAAAATAGGGACGCCTGGATGGCTCAGCGGTTGGGCGCCTGCCTTTGGCCCAGGGTGTCATCCTGGAGACCTGTGATCGAGTCCCACATCAGGCTCCCTACATGGAGCCTGCTTCTCCCTCTGCCTGTGTGTCTACCTCTCTCTCTCTCTCTGTCTCTCATGAATAAATAAATAAAACCTTAAAAAAAATAGAATTTCTGAAAATAATTTCCAATCACATTATCATAGGACTTCGGTAATAGCTCATTGGAGGACAATTTATATAATCTTATCTCTATCTTCCTTTTAGAGAATCTATATCCCCAAAGACCAAGGCAAGCCTGTGCACTATGTGACGTCACCCCAGCCACTGATGATTGACTCAGGAATAGATATTTGACTCCAAAGGAGCCAATCAGAGTCTTTCTCTAGATAATCTGAATGAAAGACTCAGAAATAAGTCTTAATAAAGGCATTGCCCCAGAAGGAATTCCTTCAGCAGGCTACCTTTTTCTTGGATTCCATGGTATCAGTTATTTTTTTTCTTTGAACAGATCCTCTTTAACTAAATGTACACTAAGAGAAATCAAGGTGAGAAAAGGAAGAAATTAAGTTTTTAAGCCCTACTTTTTCTAGTAGTAAGCCTAGTCAATTACACATTTCCAACAGGCCTTGCCCACATTCACTCTAGTGTGTGTACGTGTGCATATGCGTGTGTCTGTGTGTAGTGTGCTCCTTCACACCAAGACAGGACATAGGCAAAACGCCCTTTGAGGCTCTACACTTGGATGATACTAGATAGGACATGAACCATGAAGCAAAAACTACCGCACCGTTGCAAACTCTAGCTTGTTACTGAGAATGGATCCCAGGGCAGGTCTTTAAGAGGAAGTTCTTCCCGCCATGGGGACCAAGATAAAGCTAAAAAATGGTAGAAGTGCAACTTCTACTCTTCCACCTTATAGCTGGTTACACACTGTACTGTGGATTTCTAGGCAGACAAGATCTCCTAACATCCCATCCCAATAGAATGTGGCTTCTACTCACATCATCCTGGACATCAAGGTCACAGCCAGCCTTCAGCAAGATCTGGACCACAGAAAGATGGCCCTTATTGGCAGCAAGATGAAGGGGGGTCCGGCCATGCTGTTAAGGCAAAACAAACACTGATTTCAGAACAGGACATCAAAACCACTGCCCCGAGGGCACCTGGGTGACTATCAGTTAAGCGCCCAACTCTTAGTGCCAACTCAGGTTATGATCTTAGGGTCATGGAACCAGGCCTTGTGTCAGGCTCTGTGCTCAGTGTAGAGTCTACTTGGATTCTCTCCCTCTGCCTCTCCCGCTGCTTGCACACACTCTTTCTAAAATAAATAAATAAATCTTAAAAAAAAAAAAAAAAACTAAGAAACACTGCCCTGGAGCAGAGTGGGGACCTGGAGCAAGATTTACACAGTAAGGACGCCTGGGTGGCTCAGTAGTTGTGCGTCTGCCTTTAGCTCAGGTCATGATCCTGGAGTCCCGGGATCGAGTCCCACGTCGGGCTCCCTGCATGGAGCCTGCCTCTCCCTCTTCCTGTGTCTCTGCCTCTCTCTCTGTGTGTCTCTCATGAATAAATAAATAAAATCTTAAAAAAAAATATTTACACAGTGGCAGGCCCCTTCCCCTTCAGTTCAGCAGGAAGTCCTTATATATTTACCCAGAATTCAAGTGTGTCTCAGTTAACCTGTTATGAGCCTTGTGATAAATGAATATGCTAAAAATGTAAAGATTTCCTTCAGTGCATAATTTCTACTCCATACTCAACAAACAAATAGGAAAATGAGGAGTTTCTTGTCTTCTCTTATTTTCCCCCTGGTGCTCAAGGATGATGAAGTGACCACAATGAATTGGATGGGGCAAAAGATGAGAGAACAACAAAATCTCAAGTTAATCAGCCCCCAGAAAAATCTGGTTAGTAATTATTAAAAATTGAAACTACTGGCCAAACTGTTTTGGATAGGTTCTCCCTTTGTAAAACCAAATTTAAAATTGCAACATATTTCAGCCTCAAAAATATGAATAATATTTTCTTTTTTTTAATTTTTTATTTATTTATGATAGTCACAGAGAGAGAGGCAGAGACACAGGCAGAGGGAGAAGCAGGCTCCATGCACCGGAAGCCCGACGTGGGATTCGATCCCAGGTCTCCAGGATCGCGCCCTGGGCCAAGGGCAGGCGCCAAACTGCTGCGCCACCCAGGGATCCCTGAATAATATTTTCAATGTACATACCTAGCAATCACTTTAAGAAACCAGATATGTTCCCTGTGAACATTTCCCAGAGTCCTCCAGCTCCAGAGGTAATCACTTTTAAATTTGGTATTCTTCATTCTTTTGCCACCTATTGTATTTTACTATGCATTTATTGTCATAAATAATAACTAAACACTCTTTTGCTTAGTTTAAAACCTTACATAAGTAGCATTAAACTATTAAAATATCATTTGCCAATATTTTTGTCCAATGTTATATATTTTAGATTTCTTTTTCATACTGTCACATGTAGTTCCGGTTCATTTATTTATTATTCACCCATGCTCTACTGATGGGCACCCCGGATCTTTCAGGGGTTTGCAGACACATTTGTGTACACATCTCCCTGTGCACTTGAGGAGGCTTCTTGGCCCTGTGGTTGGGTCGCAGAGATGACTGGTTCCTGAGGTACACAGGAAGTAATACTCAGAATAACGCTCTTCAGTGTAAATCAACTTCTATCCAGAGAACTGGCCTTGCCAAATTCCAACTTCTTCAAATTCTAAAGGAGGCATCATATTCCCTTTGCATTCTCCCTCAAGTTCACTCTAAAGAAATGTTCTACGTTCTGCTTCAGAAGTCATTTAGCTACAGCTCCCACCCATGCTGAAGCACACCCTGTGCATTCTTAATAAGAGGATAAGAGGGCACCTGGGTGCTCAGTTGGTTATGGATCTGCCTTCGGCTCAGGTCATGGATCTGGGATCCTGCAATGAAGCCCCACATCCCTGCTCAGCAGGGAGCCTGCTTCTCCCTCACCCCCTACCTTGTGCTCAGTCCCTCGCTCTCTCTCTTTCTCAAACAAATAAAATCTTTTAAAAAAGGAAGGGAGCTAATAGTCTCTTATGTCCTTCTAGTACCTCGATAAAACTTTCCAAGGAGCTTTATTGATATTCTAGCAGGATAAACTCATTTATGATCTCCATAAAGTGTCAGTTTGCCATGGGTAACCAGCCGTTTGGAAAACAGAGATAGCAGACAATAAAGGATCTTAATTTCTACCCATGAAATGCAATCAAAGCAGTAGAATGATTCTATAAAGAAAGAGGTCAGAGCTCACTTTAAAATTAGAATTCTTAATTAAGAAAAAAGTTACTCCCAAGAAAGTGGGCTATAAAAAGCCTTCATAAAAAGGCAATGTCTGAGAGGAGATGGAGTGACCTTCCTTGGCTAGCAGTCGTCTCAGTGCACACTGCTTAACCTTGATTCTTTCAATGAAAGGTCCACAGCTGATCAGATGGAGCAAAATAAGCGGGTTCCACTCACTGGGCCTGGTCCCAGGATCCATCTGTCATCACATGTCCTTGCTAAGGACGTCTGATGATGACCTTCACTAAGTTTCTAAGGCATTAGGAAACAGGGAAGTCTGTCATGTTTGTGAGGAGACAGATGTGTGTGCTGTGAGCAAGGCTGACAGGATGGTGGGAGACAAGTGCTTCTGGGCAACTGGAAAATATAAACCTTGATGGAGAGAAGCCACTGGAGAGAGCCTGGAGAAGAGGACAAAGGACAAAGAGACTCCAGGTGTCAGGCAGAGCAGCCTGAGGAACATCCTCATCAGTAACCAGATATAACTGGTTAGAAGTTGAGGCCCAAGGAGGCAAAAGGGTTTGCCCAAGTGAACACAAATAATCAGAAGGCAGAAGGAAATGCTGCTGTGGTTCAAACCAGGTCACATCTAGGAGGGCCATTTAGAAACTAGAAATTACTAACAAGATGGCCCTGGACTAGAGGCACCTTCCTAATCCAAAGTCAGCAGAGAATCTTTTCTGTGGAGAAAGGACAGGCTTGAGGTGTTAGAGCCTGATGAGCCAAGTTCAAATCTCAGCTCTGACTAATAACACCTGTGACTTTGTGCATGATATTCTCCTAAGCCCATTTTCCCACCTCTAAAATAGGAATCGCCTCCACTATTCACCCCATAAATTGAAGTAGGATAAATGAGCAGATTAATGCCAGAAAAGATAAGATCCACCATCTAAGATGGGTTTTCCTTCCCGCCAGCTGTCCTCAGTCCTCACCCCTGAAGATACCCCAATTGTTCCCTCTCCCCCTTGGCATCCCTACACTTTTGCCTTAGCAAAGATCAGTGGGATATTTTCAATGGTGAACAGACCTGGGTAAAGTGTTGGAAATCAGATCACTTGGATATTCAGTTAGGCTCCAGCTGAGAGGTCAAGGTTCCTACTGGGCAGTTCTTCTTCTTCTTCTTTTTTTTTTTTTAGGGGTGGGGAGGGGCAGAAGGAAAGGCAGAAAGAGAACCTTAAGCAGGCTCCACATTCAGCACAAAGCCTGATGCAGGGCTCAATCTCACAACCCTGAGATTATGACCTGAGCCGAAAGCAAGAGTTGGATGCTTAACTGACTGAGTCACCGAGGCGCCCCTCCAACTGGGCAATCCTGATCCACTTGTCCACTTCCATTTTTGAAATATGGCTCATGGTTCCCAGTTTCTACATCTTTGCTAGATGGGCCTTCTTCCTGGGAATGTTCTTCTCTAAACTATGACTTCTCAGATTCCCCAAGAAGCATTCCCAGACTTGTCTTCTCTGTTCCCACAGCATCTCAGCTTCCTCTTAAGAAACCATCACATTCTGTCACCCTGGGCCCTGGCTTTTCCTTCCAACTAGGCCATAATCCCCTGAGGGCAGGACTGTGCCTTCCATGAATGATGAAGCAGGTTGACTCTGGGGTAGTATGGGGCCAAGTTAAGGAGGAGACAGACAGTGCTCCTGAGCCACAGGCAGACTGAGGCTACCTGGGACACAGGAGCAAATTCCAATTCCAGGCTTGATGTCAGAGAAATGGAGAGTATGGGAATGGCTGCGGACTCCAGGTTTTGGGATGTCTCAGGCCCTCAGAGAAGTGTAGACATCTAGGGGCTTCATAAGTATTTAAGCAGGTGCAACAGTGACATGGGGACTTCTCTGAGGAGTCAGTGTCCCCCTCACACATGTGGCTGCTTTTCTGGCATCAGGTAAAAGTATAGCAGCTGCAAAGGCAATAGTTATTGGTTTCCCATGGAACCTGAAGCTGTCTCATTCCTGTTCCCTGGGGTTTCCTAACACAAGACCAACTCCCTTACACACACACTCACACACACATACCAAAGGTGGAGAGCAAAAAAGAAGCAGAAATGCATTTGGTTTTCTATGACATTATATTGTGAAAAGTAACAAAAGTAGAGCCAATCAGAAAAGTCACTGCTCATGAACAGACATTTCTCCAAAGAAGACCTACATATGGCCAACAAGCACGTGATAAAATGTTCCACATCACTTGCCATCAGGGAAGTACAAATCAAAACCACAATGACTTACCACTTTACACTGGTGAGAATGGCTAAAATTAACAAGACAGGAAACAACAAATATTGGTGAGGATGTGGAGAAAGGGGAGCACTCTTGCACTGTTGATGGGAATGTAAGCTGGTGCAGCCACTCTGGAAAACAGTGTGGAGGTTCCTCAAGAGTTAAAAATAGAACTACCCTATGACCCAGCAATTGCACTACTGAGTATATACACCAAAGATACAGATATGAAACGATGGGACACCTGCACAACAATATTCATAGCAGCAATGTCCACAATAGCCAAACTGTGGAAGGAGCCATGTCTTTTGACAGATGAATGGATAAGGAAGATGTGGTATATATGTACAATGAAATACTACTCAGCCATCAGAAAGAATGAATACCTACCATTTACATTGACGTGGATAGAACTGGAGGGTATTGTGCTGAGTGAGATAAGTCAATTGGAGAAAAGGCAATTATATGGTTTTCACTCATATGTGGAATATAAGAAATAGTGAAAAGGACCATGAGGAAGGAGGGGAAATTGAATGGGGCAAAAATTAGAGAGGAAGACAAACCATGAGAGACTTAACTCTAGGAAACAAATAAAGGGTTGCAGAAGGGGAGGAGAGTGGAGGGATGGGGTAACCGAGTAACGGGAACTAAGGAGGGCAATTGATGGGATGAGGACTGGGTGTTATACTATATATTGGCAAACTGAATAAAATACTAAAAAAAAAAAGTTACTGCTCCCACCCAACACACAGGGACATCTCAAGGTCAACCCCGGCAAATGGGGAAAGCTGCAATCCCCCTAAGTGTGAGGGGGCAAATAATAACCGACCCTTAGAGAAGTCTCTGAATGACTTAGGGCCAAGGATTCAACTGCTCTCATCTTCATGCCCGTGGGACTGGCCAATGTAAGAAACAGGAAAAGGAGAAAGACTATGAACTATAAACAATAAAAAGAAGAAATTTTTGAAGCACCCATTTGTCCTTGGCTTCCCCAGTTCAATTCAACTCAACTCAACCTGGGCTCTGGAGGCTCAGGTAAACCATTAATAATAAGGACAAGAGCAAGAAACAGCAGCAGCTAGTATTTATGGGATACTTCCTATGTGATATCTTAAGAATGTTACATGTACTAGCTCATTCAGGCCACCTCACAACCCTATGAGGTAGGCACTGTATTTAGGTGAGAAATTTCCATTTCAGAGATGACAATACTGAGGCATGGAGGGATCTGGTCACTTTTTCTATGTTATAAAGCAAGTAATTAGAGCCTGGATTCACCCCTAAGCCATCTGACTCTGGCCCCCACACTCTGACCCACCTACCTGCTGCCCACTTGCTGTGTGTGTGTGTGTGTGTGTGTGTGTGTGTGTGTGTGTGTGTGAAGCTCTCTCCTTGCAGAGGGGTTCCACGTCGCACAGTTAGGAAGTTCCCAAGACTCCCAGATGATGACCTCTGGAAATCACCTGGTTTCCTTAGAATCTCAAGGACAAGGAGAGAGGTTTTCTGTTCTCACTCTACAGCTAATAACTTGGGCAGGTTGGTCTGTTTGTCCACCTATATTGATGTGTGAGTCCCTTCTCCAGAGTTTCTGACTCAACTCTCTGCGGTGGGGCCCAGGCATCTGTTGTTCTACACCCTCCCAGGTGAGTGACCGGGCTAAGAACCATAGGAGGAGATAAAGAGGGGGTAGGATAATCCTCTCCAGGAAAGCTATAGGCCCTCAGGTGAAACCTGCCCTGTTGGGCCTGTCCAGGCACGAGTCATTCCTCTAGTTACATTCCTCGTGATGCTCTCAACCCCACCTGTCAGTACAAAACACTAAAATACTGCACCACCACAACCCAGAGTTTCTGTTTCTGAAAAGAGTGTGTGAGCAATATAATGACATTACTAAAAATTTGGAAAATTAAAAATCGGTAATTCTACCACCAAATACAACTATTATCATTTTTAAATAACTATTAACATTTATTTATTTATTAGCTTGAGAGAGAGCACGTGTGAGAGCTTATAAGCACTGGAGTAGAGAGATGGGGGGGTAGGGAGGTGCAGATGGGGGAGGGAGAGGGACTAGCAGACTCCATGCTGAGCACAGAGCCTGAGGCAGGCTCCATTTCAGGACCCCTGAGATCATGACCTGAGCCAAAACCAAGAGTTAGACGCTTAACCGACGGAGCCACACAGGTACCCCATTTTAAAATCTTTTATTTATTTATTCATTCATTTATTTAAGCGGGGGCAAAGGGGGAGGGAGAGGGAAAGAATCCCAAGTACACTCTGCACTGAAGGGGGGCACCCAACGATGGGCTCAATCTCACAACCCTGAGATCATGACCTGCAGCAAAAACCAAGAGTCAGATGCTTAACTGACTGAGCCGCCCAGGCATCCCACAGCTATTATTTTTATCTAATCTTTTTCACTGCATCTTTTCTACTGATGCTTTTGCAAGTTATATCAATAGGTCACATATAACTATCTTCCTTTTTTATTAATATTATACCTTAAACCAGCGCTTCTCAAACTTTATTGGGCACCAGAATCTCCTGGACGGCTTGTTACAAAGGACAGATAGGTATCGGGGCCCTTTCAGAATTTCTGATTCAGTAGGTTAGAGTGGAGACTAAGAATTTGCATTTCTAACAAGTTCCCAGGAGAGGCAGATGCTGCTAGTAGGGGATGACATTTTGAGAGCCACTGATGTAAACCACTGATTTTCAGGCTGTTTGCATATTAGAATTACTTGAAATCTTAAAATAAAAACAAACCCAAAATTTACCCCCAAAGGACTGTATTCTCTCAGCCTAGGGTTGGAAGAATATGAATAGGAGTTTGAAGTTCCGGGTGATTCTAATGTGCATCCGGAGGCTATAAATCCCTGCCTGGGACCCTTTAAAGGTACCAGTTGCTCCAACCTTCCCTGGCATCAGGATAGGCCATCTGAGACCAGTAGCAGTGAGAGGACACAAGACCCTGCAGGGAATGCACATTTCCCTTGATTTAACCAGAGTGAGACAGAGACTCAGCACCTGTCCACTCCTGGAGAACTAAACAGCAAAGGGCCTTGAGATGTTGCCAGGCAATAACCACAAAAAAAGTGGCCTCAGTATCAGCGACTCTGGGATTCTGGTCTAAGGGGGCTGCTTTATTATGCAGGTCAGCCTGATGGGTCCCAACTTCGAGCAGAACTGCTGCATGAACAGCAGAGTCCTATTCCAGCAGGCAGGATCCATAAATTACACTCAGAGGTGACCATGAAGGGTATACAGAATGAAGCAATCCTTGCTTCTCATTCTGAAGAGGCCAGCTCCAGGCTGGAGGGGCTGGGTTCTGTCAGGGAGCATTCCAGGAGGAGGATTCTTGCTCAGATAAAGATCTCCTACCGGTGGGGATGACAAGGGAGACTAGCCAAAGGTAACCAGCTTAAAATACACCTTGAAAGGAAGTGGAGGTGTTTTGTTCCCACCAGGTGTTCAGATATGGGGCTTAACCCTGTCACTGACAATCCTCGGGGGACAGGAATGGTTACTGGAGAGACTCCTAAGAAAGAGCTGAGCTGAGGGAGGGGGACTAGGGACCATTTGAGAACTACAACCGACAGAAACCTAGAAAGACTCCTTTTCTACAGACTCCATGTGGCCATGACCCTGGTCACTCATTACTTTAGCCAGGATTCAGACATTGGGTCCCAGCTCTTCTCTCGTGCTTAGGTATCCCAGATCATCCTTAGTAAAGAGCAAGCCTTTCAGACTGACAATGAATGATCCCGTGAATGATGAGCCCTGACCCTCTGGCAGCTGCCTGGTCTAAGAGAGAGCAGGCCTAAAAAGTGAGAAGGCAATATATACACATATTGAATCATTATGTTGTTTACCTGTAACTAATAAAATATTATATGTCAATCATATCTCAATTTAAAAAAATGAGAAGAAAGGGTGCTGTGTTTACCCATTCTTGGAACACTGCCTTTGTTCAATGACATGCTTATGACCAAAGTCACACAGAGCCCTGGGACAGAACCCAAAGGAATAAAAAGGCTGGAGACTCTGAAGAGGGGAGCGGCAAGGATGAAGGAACCGGGACTCAGTAGCTCAAAAAAATAAAACGGTTAAATCTCTTAATTGGAAGTTGTTACAAGGTGGGCAGTTGCACAGATGTTACCCACAGGAAGGGAAACAGTTTAGGGAGGAAGAATTTAGGTTAGATTAATATAATAACTTCAAAATGACAAGACTTCCTTTCTTCAGGAGATCATGAAATAGATCAGGGTCATGCAATCTTTACTGAGGCAAGAAACGTCTGTCTACATTATCCGTGGCATTAAAGAAAGAAGCAAGGGAAGAGAGATAGGAGGCAAGAGAAAGATGCAATGCTGGTAAAATAAGAGCAACATATTTTAGAAACAGAATAATGTTCAGATTGATAAGGGTCTTTGAGAGTTTAATTTGGATGAGGATAGTAAGAGTAATAGAGGTTCTATGATTTTGTAAGACTATAAATCTAATTTCTGGCAGAACTGCATAGATCTAGAACCCTGGCCACTTGGAACCTCATTTAGATTTTAAATTGTAGAAACCCCCCCAACTTTCTTAGGTGCCCCTGGGTCCTCTTCTAATAGACAGTGTTCCCCAAATCCCAACTGCCTAGAATGGTATAGATTTGGGTTGAAAAATTCAGTCCTTCCCAGATTTATGATTCAATGAAAAGAAAGTTATGAAGGAATTCAGGAGAAAATGGGCAAAGAAAAAGTACCATGGATCGAAGGAGACTGAGACAGTACAACTTTTATTTTTAAAAAGTTGATAGCTTAAAAAGCCTTCAGAGGGGCACCTGGGTGGCTCAGTTGATTAAGCATCCGACTTGTGATTTCGGCTCAGGTCATGATCTCAGGGTTTTGAGATGGAGCCCCAAGTCAGGTTCCATGCTTGGCCTGGAGCCTGCTTAAGATTCTCTTTCTCCCTCTCCCTCTGCGCCTCCCCACCACTAAAATACATACATACATACATACATACATACATACATACATACATACCAATGAACCTTCGGAGCTTTCTTTCCTTGTTGGAAAAGAATCTTATCTACCTGTCTACTTGGATGAGTGACTTATCACATCTTAATGAGACTATAGGTGACAAAAAAGCAGCAAGAGACTAACTAAATTCCTTGGATGACAAAAATTGGGATCCAAGAAAATCTCATATTGGAAGAATACACGAATTTTCACAAGACAAAATGTAATGGGGGCAGATGTAAAATTCCTGTGCTGAGGATCAACAGTCCAATCACACAAGGGCAGGGGTACAAGAATTGTCCCGTAAAATAATCCTCCCTTTTCAAATTACCAACTTTCTATGCCAAAATCTTCATAATATTTCTCTAAGTCTTACTTTGGGGATAGCCTGATAATTATAAATAATTTGGTGAGATGATTTGAAATGTATATTGTTAAGAAACAATTATTCAAATATAATAGCTTAATTAATTAGATTTCTTTTTAAGGTGATCCAGTAACTGCCAGGGTCAGGCTTGCTTCTAGAAAAGTCCACCAGCAAGAAGAACCAAAATACTGGGACCCCTGGTGGCTCAGCGGTTGAGCATCTGCCTTTGGCTCAGGGCGTGATCCAAATTCAAGGATCGAGTCCCACGTCAGGCTTCCGGCATGTAGCCTGTTTCTCCCTCTGCCTATGTCTCTGCCTCTCTCTGTGTCTCTCATGAATAGATAAATAAAATCTTAAAAAAAAAAAAAAAAAGAAGAACCAAAATACTTCAAGCAAGTTAGTTGGCTGTTAAGGATTCCATCAGTTCCTATAGTACATCTGTCCCTAAGTGATAAAGCATGACTTCATGGCCCCCATATTCCTCACAGATTGCTGCTTAGCATTTTCAATCAGTTGATGCATTGACAGAACGAAACACGGTGGTCCAATGCAGAATGAACTATGGTCAAGAGATCAGAACTGTCCTCTCATATTCATATATATATATATATATATTTTTTTTTACTAGAAATCACTGCCTTTTCAGCAACTATTAATATAATCATGTAGTTTTCTCCTTTAACTTGTTGGCATATTGAATTATGGAGCCAACCATGCATTTCTGGATCAAACCCTACATGATCACACAGTATTATTCTTTTGATAAATACTGTATCCTTCTAAGTAATGTTATTAATCTAAGTAATGTTATTATTTTATATCTATGTTCATAAGTGAGGTTGATCTATACTTCTTGTACTGTATCTTTCTCTCTCTCTCTCTCTCTCATACTTACTTGGTTTTTGTATTCAGGTTGTGCTGGTTTCATAAACCAAATCTAGCTTTCCATTTTGTTCTATGCTTAGAATAGTTTAAATAACAATGGAACTATTTTTTTGTTGTTGCTAAACTATGGAACAGGGTTAACCATTTGGCCCTAGTACTCTTTAATTTTTTTTATTTTTTTAAAAGATTTATTTATTTATTTATTCATGATAGACATAGAGAGAGAGAGGCAGAAACACAGGCAGAGGGAGAAGCAGGCTCCATGCAGGGAGCCCGATGTGGGACTTGATCCCGGGACTCCAGGATCGCGCCCTGGGCCAAAGGCAGGCGCCAAACTGCTGAGCCACCCAGGGATCCCTCAGCCCTAGTACTTTTTTAAAGCTGCATCTTTAATCATGTTTATAATCTTCTACAGTAACTAGACTATTTAAGTTTTCTGCTTCTTCTTGGGTCAATTTGTTGCTGATATTTTTTATTTGTGGTAAGGTATACATAACATAAAAATTAACCATTTTAACCATTTTGAGGTGTACAACTCAGTAACATTATGCATAGTCATGATGTTGTACAACCATCACCGCTATCAAATTCCAAGTTTTGGGGGCACCTGGGTGGCTCAGTCAGTTAAGCATCTGACTCTTGATGTCATCTAAGGTCTTGATCTCAGGGTCATGAGTTTCAAGCCCTGCATTGGGCTCCATGTTGCACATGGAGCCAATTTTAAAAACTTTTTACAAATTTAAAAATTTAAAAAAAATTCCAATGTTTTCATTTTCCCAACAAGCTGTATCCATTAAACAATAATCAATCCTCCGTCCACTCACCTCCTCCTAACCCCTGCCAATCTCTATTTTATTTGCTATCTCTATGAATTTGCCTATTCTAAGTACTTCATACAAGTGAAATCATACAAAATTTTGTCCTTTGTATCTGGCTTATTACACTGAGCACACACATTCAAGGTTCATCCATGTTATAGCATGTATCAGTATTTAATTCCTTTTTAAGATTGAATAATAATATTTCATTTCATGAACATACAGCATTTTGCTTATCCTTTAATCTGCTGATGGACATATGGGTTGCTTTCACTTTTGCTATTGTGAATAATGCTGTATGAACGTGGGTGTACAAACATCTCTTCAAGTCCCACCTAGAAGTGGAATTGCCAAATTATATGCTAATCCCATTTTTAACTTTTTCAGGACCCACCAAATCATTTTCCAGAGTAGCTGCACCATCTTATATTCCAACCAGCAAGGTTTAAGTGTTCTAATTTCTCCATGTTCTTAAAACACTTACTTTTTGTTTGCTTTGTTTGATAATAGCAATTCTAATGAGTGTGAGGTATCACATTATGATTTTGCTATACATTTCCCTAATGACTAGTGCTACTAAACGTCTTGTCATGTGCTTACTGACCATATCTATATCTTTGTTGGAGAAACTTCTCAAGTTCTTTGCTTATTTTAAAAATCGGGCTGTATTCACAAATCAATCAACGAGACCAGGTTATCAACAAGAGAAAGAATAAAAACCTTATGATCATTTCAATAGATACAGAAAAAGCATTTGAAAAAGTACAACGTAGATTCATGATAAAAACCCTCAACAAAGTAGGCTTAGAGGGAACAAAGCACAACATAATAAAGGCCATACATGACAAACCCACAGCTAATATCATACTCAACAGTGAAAAACTGAGAGCTTCTCCCCTAAGATCAGGAACAAGACAAGGACATCTACTCTGACCACTTTTATTCAGCATAATACTGGAACTCCTAGCCACAGTAATCAGATAAGAAAATATTTATTATCTTTTCATTTGCATATTTGCAAACCATATATTTTCTTCAGTGAAATGTCTCTTCATGTCTTTTGCCCATTTTCTCATAAGATTGTTCATTATTTTGCTATTGGAGTTATAATAGTTACTTTATACATTCTAGATACGAATCCTTTATTAAATATGTAGTTTGCAAATATTTTCTCCCAGACCATTGGTTGCCTTGTCATCATTTACAGAGTTGTTCACACAGCAAAACTTTTTAAAGTTAATGAAATCCACTTTATCAAGTTTTCCTTTTATATATCATGTTTTAGGTATAAAGTCCAAGAACTCTTTGCCTGGCCCTGGGTCCTGAAGATTTTCTCTTTTGATTTTTTTCTAAAAATTTTATAATTTTACATTTAAGGTAATGAACCATTTGGAGTTAATTTCTATATACGGTATTTGGTTCATTTTTTGAAACTATGGACATCCAATTGCTCCAACATCATTTGTGGAGAATTCCTCTACTGCATTGCTTTTGTATTGTCATAATAAAAACAGTGTGGTCTATTTCTGGGTGTTCTGTTAATTGTGTTCTGTGATTTCTGTGTCTATTCTTCTGCCAATACTGTACTCTTTCAATTACTGTAGCTACATTTTCAGCCTTAATATCTAGTAGAGTAATTACTCCCAATTTACTTTTTCCCACCTATTCTAGGGTCTATGCCTCTCCACATACATTTTAGAATGTGTCTGTCTATATGTGCAAAAAAAAAAACTATGCTGGAATTTGAATAGAAACCACATTCAATCTAAAGATCAATTTGGAGAGAATTGTTATCTTTACTATGTTGAGTTTTCTGTGAACCTGGTATGCAACTCTATTTATTTAGGTCTCCTTTGATTCCCTTCACCACTTTTTTATAAGGTTTCATATCCTTGTTTTGGTAAGAATACACCTAAGTATTTAATTCCCTTTAAAGTGACTATAAAGAGTATTGTGCTTTTATTTTTTTTTAAGGTTTTATTTATTTATTCATGAGAGACACAGAGAGGCAGAGACATAGGCAGAGGGAAGAGCAACCTCCCTGCAGGGAGCCCGATGCAAAACTCGATTCTGGGGCCCCAGGATCACAACCTGAGCCAAAAGCAAACACTCAACCACTGAGCCACCCAGGCGTCCCAAGGGTATTGTGTTTTTAATTTCCATTTCCACATGTTCACAGTTAGTATAAAGCAATGCAGTTGATTTTGTGTGTTGATCTTCTACCCTGCAAGTTTGCCAAACTCTTACTAGTTTTAGTTTTTTGTTGATCCCTTAATATTTTCTACGTAGACAATCACATCATCTGCACAAAAAGAGTTATTTCTTCTTTTCCAATCTGCATGCCTTTTTTTCTTCTTGCATCATTGCAGTGGTTAGAATTTGTACACTATATTGAATATGAGTGGTAAGAGCAGACATCCTTGCCTTGTTCCTTATCTTAGAGGGGAGTTCAGTGTTCTACTATTTAGTATGATGTCAGCTGTAGGTTTTATATAGATGCTATTTATCATGTTGAGAAAGTTCTCCTCAATTCCTATTTTTCTGAGGGTTTTGTTTTTACCATGAATGGGTGTTGGATTCTGTCAAACACCTTTTCTGCATCTGTTGATACGATTACATAATTTTTCTTGTTTAGCTTATTGTTATGGACTAAATGTTTGTGTCCCCCCCAAATGTATATATTGACGTTCTAATTCCCAATGTGATAGTGTTTAGAGACATGGCCTCTGGGAAGTAAATAGGCTGAGACGAGATGGTGAATATGGAGACCTCAAGATAGGCATTGTCTCTATAAGATGAAGAAGAGAGGAGAATCTGGGCAGTTCAGTTGGTAAGCATCCAACTCTGATTTCAGCTCAGGTCATGATCTCAGAGTCATGAGATCGACCTTCGTGTTGGGGTCCACTCTGGGTGTGGAGCTTGCTTAAGATTCTTTCTTTCCCTCTCCCTCTGCCTGCCTAAGCCCTGCTTATAAGCACTTTCTCTAAAAAGAAAAAAAAAAGAAGAAGAGCAAGGAGATCAGAGACATGTGGGGACACAGTGAGAAGGTGACAGTCTCTAAGCAGGCAGAGGGTTCTGACCAGGAACTGAATCTGCCAGTACCTTGCTCTTGGACTTGCCAGCTTCCAGAATTGTGAGCAATAAGTGTCTGTTGTTTAATCCACCCAGTCTATACTATTAATTATAGTAGCCTGAGCAAACTAACACATCGGTTGATAGAAGGATTATATTAATTAGTGTTGAACTAGCTTTGCATACTTGGAATAAATTTCATCTGCTCGTGGTATATAATTCTTCATACCTTGCTTGAATAGATGGAAACATGAGCTAAAAGAAGACCAGGCACAGTTGCTACCCACTCACTCATCTATCCTAGATCCTGATTTACAACAATCTAAATACAACAGCCAATTCTCACTGAAAACACACTGTGAGGACTGATAAGAAAAAAATCTCAGCTTCTGAACAAGTTTCTGGATTAGTTTATTTTCTGAAACCTGAGTCATTATAGCCTAAGAGAAAGAAGAAAACCAATAAGAGGGACTCATGGAACTTACCAACAGACCACCTGCACTGGCATCTGAGCAGCTTCTAAAGCTCCTTCCCCCGTGGTTTCTTCATGATATTCCTCAACACAGATTAGGTGATGACACCGTGGAAACCTTGCAACAGGCCAATTACTGGCATGGAAACCACTAATCCTCCAATGTATTCATTCAGAAAAGATAGAGACATTTAGGGAGGATTTTAAAATACTGACACCCAGGTGTGCCAGGACATTTAAAATATCTCCTCTAGGGTGGTTAGGAACTATTAAATACATGACTTCAGGGTTGGTTGGTTGGTTGGTTGGTTGGTTTTTAACTATAGGGGGTTTTGTGGCACATTAATCTGTGTTACAAAATACTCAGCTGTGTAGTTAGAGGCCTCAATTTGAAGTGCAGACTGCTGAGGCAACAGTGCAAACCCCACAGGCAGACCACGGGCACAAGGAACAGATGGCCAGCTGCCTGACTGCCCAGGTGCACTGGCCTGCCTCCACCCCCACTGAACACCACTGTAAGCACGGGCATGAGGGAAGAGAAGAGGCCCTGCAGAGCGAGGTGACACTCCAGAGACTTCCTCGGAGGCAGCAGAGTGTGGGGGAGAGTAGCCGAGAGACGCAGGGCCAGCTCCAGCGTTCCTGCTCCAATGGCAGCCTCAACAGCGCCTCCTCAGATGCGTGAGTCAGGTTTGAGTGTCCATCTATAAAGTTCTAAGGCTTGCTTCCTCAACCGAGCCTGTCTCCCCACAGGCCCCTGCAGGGACTCCTGAGTGACCTGCTACACCAGTTCTTACATTGTCCCTCTGTGTCAGAGAAGTCTACTTTTCCTTCCTGCAAGAGCATCTCCAGAGGGTGCCTCCCTACCTTTGTTAGCGCTGCCTGCCTAATTAACCCCCCATCATAAGTTAACAATGAGACTTTCCTACTATTGACCCAATAAATTTCCACGCACTGTCTCATAGGCAAGCCACACAATTCTCTTCCCACGTCTGGGACATTTATTTCTTGGTAGTAAACAAGTTTCTAGTCTGAAGTATGGCATTTGGATTATCAATATTCCATAGTGTTCTGCAAAGAGCAAGGACTTCAGGTGTCTAACTACTGACTTGGTCCAATGCTCACTAGAGTGTTGTCCTATCCCACATGGCCATGAAGCTCTGGGACCTCAGGGAGAAACACCTGGAGCAGTGAGTGGTTCTCCACTTGGCTGCTCATTAGAGCTTTTTTTTTTTTTTTAAGATTTTATTTATTTATCCATGAGAGACACCAGAGACACACAGAGAGAGAGGCAGAGACACAGAGGGAGAAGCAGGCTCCATGCAGGGAGCCCGATGTGGGACTTGATCTGGGGACTCCAGGACCACGCCCTGGGCTGAAGGCGGCACTAAACAACTGAGCCACCCGGGTGTCCCATTAGAGATTTGAAAGCCCACCAAGCCCAACCCACACTCAGACCAGTTAAATCTGAACCTCTGAGTGTGGGACCTGGGCATCAGCATTTTCAAAGGCTCTCCAGGTGATCACATGTGCAGTTGATACTGAGAACCACTGACCTAAAGGAACTTCCATGCCTCTGAGGACCATAAACTCAAGTGAGAAAACAGTAAGTATGACAATAAAACTACCATCCATTGACCTTTTTATATACTTCTTACACTAAGTGCTCTGCAAAGACTACCTCATTTAATCCTCACAACAGAGGAGGGGCAAGATGGCGGAGGAGTAGGGTCCCCAAATCACCTGTCCCCAACAAATTACCTAGATAACCTTCAAACCATCCTGAAAATCTACGAATTCGGCCTGAGATTTAAAGAGAGACCAGCTGGAATGCTACAGTGAGAGGAGTTCGCGCTTCTATCAAGGTAGGAAGACGGGGAAAGAGAAATAAAGAAACAAAAGGCCTCCGAGGGGGAGGGGCCCCGCGAGGAGCCGGGCTGAGGCCGGGGCGAGTGTCCCCAGGACAGGAGAGCCCCGTCCCGGAGGAGCAGGAGCTGCACCAACCTTCCCGGCGGGCGGAAAGGGGCTCGCAGGGAGTTGGAGCAGGACCCAGGAGGGCGGGGATGCCCTCGGGCTCCCGGGGACACTAACAGGCACCTGCGCCGCAGGAGAGTGCGCCGAGCTCCCTAAGGGCTGCAGCACGCACCGGAGCAGCTCGGAGGGGCTCGGGAGCGGCTCCAGGGAGGGAGCTGCGGGGCGGGAGCGCGAATCCAACAACAGCAGGCCCCGGAGCACAGGGCGCCGGGACACAGCCCAGGATCCGGCCTCCCCCGGGACAGGCAGAGGCCGGGAGGGCCCAGGACAGCAAGGACGCTCCTGCCCCGAGCTGAGCAGATCAGCGGCCCCGCCCCGGAGCCTCCAGGCCCTGCGGACGGAGAGCCGAGAGCCCCGAGTTCCTGCGGAGGCTGAATCCAGGCTTCCAGAGTTGCCATAGCAACTGCAACTGTTCCTCCTGAGACCTCACGGGGTAAACAACCCCCTCTGAGCCCTGCAGCAGGCAGGGGCAGAGCAGCTCCCCCAAGTGCTAACACCTGAAAATCAGCGCAACAGGCCCCTCCCCCAGAAGACCAGCTGGACGGACCAGTTCCAGGGGAAGTCAAGGGACTTAAACTCTACAGAAATACTCCCCCGTGTTTTTTTTTTTCTTTTCTTTTTTCTTTTCTTTTTGATTTCTGATTGCTTCCCCCACCCCCTTTTTTTTTCACCTTTCTTTCTTTTTCTTTCCCTTTTTCTTCTCTTCTTTCCTTTTTCTTTTCTTTTTCTTTTTTCTTTTTCTCTTTTCTTTCCTTCTCTCTCTTTCTCTCATTCTCCCAATACAACTTGTTTTTGGCCACTCCGCACTGAGCAAAATGACTAGAAGGAAAACCTCACCTCAAAAGAAAGAATCAGAAACAGCCCTCTCTCCCACAGAGCTACAAAATCTGGATTACAATTCAATGTCAGAAAGCCAATTCAGAAGCACTATTATACAGCTACTGGTGGCTCTAGAAAAAAGCATTAAGGACTCACGAGACTTCATGACTGCAGAATTTAGATCCAATCAGGCAGAAATTAAAAATCAACTGAATGAGATGCAATCCAAACTAGAAGTCCTAACGACGAGGGTTAACGAGGTGGAAGAACGAGTGAGTGACATAGAAGACAAGTTAATGGCAAAGAGGGAAACTGAGGAAAAAAGAGATAAACAATTAAAGAACCATGAAGACAGATTAAGGGAAATAAATGACACTCTAAGGAAGAAAAATCTACGTTTAATTGGGGTTCCCGAGGGCGCCGAAAGGGACAGAGGGCCAGAATATGTATTTGAACAAATCCTAGCTGAAAACTTTCCCAATCTGGGAAGGGAAACAGGCATTCAGATCCAGGAAATAGAGAGATCCCCCCCTAAAATCAATAAAAACCGTTCAACACCTCGACATCTAATAGTGAAGCTTGCAAATTCCAAAGATAAAGAGAAGATCCTTAAAGCAGCAAGAGACAAGAAGTCCCTGACTTTCATGGGGAGGAATATTAGGGTAACAGCAGACCTCTCCACAGAGACCTGGCAGGCCAGAAAGGGCTGGCAGGATATATTCAGGGTCCTAAATGAGAAGAACATGCAACCAAGAATACTTTATCCAGCAAGGCTCTCATTCAAAATGGAAGGAGAGATAAAGAGCTTCCAAGACAGGCAGGAACTGAAAGAATATGTGACCTCCAAACCAGCTCTGCAAGAAATTTTAAGGGGGACTCTTAAAATTCCCCTTTAAGAAGAAGTTCAGTGGAACAATCCACAAAAACAAGGACTAAATAGATATCATGATGACACTAAACTCATATCTGTCAATAGTAACTCTGAACGTGAACGGGCTTAATGACCCCATCAAAAGGCGCAGGGTTTCAGACTGGATAAAAAAGCAGGACCCATCTATTTGCTGTCTACAAGAGACTCATTTTAGACAGAAGGACACCTACAACCTGAAAATAAAAGGTTGGAGAACCATTTACCATTCAAATGGTTCTCAAAAGAAAGCAGGGGTAGCCATCCTTGTATCAGATAAACTAAAATTCACTCCGAAGACAGTAGTGAGAGACGAAGAGGGACACTATATCATACTTAAAGGATCTATCCAACAAGAGGACTTAACAATCCTCAATATATATGCCCCGAATGTGGGAGCTGCCAAATACTTAAACGAATTATTAACCAAAGTAAAGAAATACTTAGATAATAATACACTTATACTTGGTGACTTCAATCTAGCTCTCTCTACCCTTGATAGGTCTTCTAAACACAACATCTCCAAAGAAACGAGAGCTTTAAATGATACACTGGACCAGATAGATTTCACAGATATCTACAGAACTTTACATCCAAACTCAACTGAATACACATTCTTCTCAAGTGCACATGGAACTTTTTCCAGAATAGACCACATACTGGGTCACAAATCGGGTCTGAACCGATACCAAAAGATTGGGATCGTCCCCTGCATATTCTCAGACCATAACGCCTTGAAATTAGAACTCAATCACAAGAAGAAGTTTGGAAGGACCTCAAACACGTGGAGGTTAAGGACCATCCTGCTAAAAGATAAAAGGGTCAACCAGGAAATTAAGGAAGAATTAAAAAGATTCATGGAAACTAATGAGAATGAAGATACAACTGTTCAAAATCTTTGGGAGCAGCAAAAGCAGTCCTGAGGGGGAAATACATCGCAATACAAGCATCCATTCAAAAACTGGAAAGAACTCAAATACAAAAGCTAACCTTACACATAAAGGAGCTAGAGAAGAAGCAGCAAATCGACCCGACGCCCAGCAGAAGAAGAGAGTTAATTAAAATTCGAGCAGAACTCAACGAAATTGAGACCAGAAGAACTGTGGAACAGATCAATAGAACCAGGAGTTGGTTCTTTGAAAGAATTAATAAGATAGATAAACCATTAGCCAACCTTATTAAAAAGAAGAGAGAGAAGACTCAAATTAATAAAATCATGAATGAGAAAGGAGAGATCACTACCAACACCAAGGAAATACAAACGATTTTAAAAACATATTATGAACAGCTCTACGCCAATAAATTAGGCAATCTAGAAGAAATGGACGCATTCCTGGAAAGCCACAAACTACCAAAACTGGAGCAGGAAGAAATAGAAAACCTGAACAGGCCAATAACCAGGGAGGAAATTGAAGCAGTCATCAAAAACCTCCCAAGACACAAGAGTCCAGGGCCAGATGGCTTCCCAGGGGAATTCTATCAAACGTTTAAAGAAGAAATCATACCTATTCTACTAAAGCTGTTTGGAAAGATAGAAAGAGATGGAGTACTTCCAAACTCATTCTATGAGGCCAGCATCACCTTAATTCCAAAACCAGACAAAGACCCCACCAAAAAGGAGAATTACAGACCAATATCCCTGATGAACATGGATGCAAAAATTCTCAACAAGATACTAGCCAATAGGATCCAACAACACATTAAGAAAATTATTCACCATGACCAAGTAGGATTTATCCCCGGGATGCAAGGCTGGTTCAACACTCGTAAAACAATCAATGTGATTCATCATATCAGCAAGAGAAAAACCAAGAACCATATGATCCTCTCATTAGATGCAGAGAAAGCATTTGACAAAATACAGCATCCATTCCTGATTAAAACTCTTCAGAGTGTAGGGATAGAGGGAACTTTCCTCGATATCTTAAAAGCCATCTACGAAAAGCCCACAGCAAATATCATTCTCAATGGGGAAGCACTGGGAGCCTTTCCCCTAAGATCAGGAACCAGACAGGGATGTCCACTCTCACCACTGCTATTCAACATAGTATTGGAAGTCCTAGCCTCAGCAATCAGACAACAAAAAGACATTAAAGGCATTCAAATTGGCAAAGAAGAAGTCAAACTCTCCCTCTTCGCCGATGACATGATACTCTACATAGAAAACCCAAAAGCCTCCACCCCAAGATTGCTAGAACTCATACAGCAATTTGGTAGCGTGGCAGGATACAAAATCAATGCCCAGAAATCAATGGCATTCCTATACACTAACAATGAGACTGAAGAAAGAGAAATTAAGGAGTCAATCCCATTTACAATTGCACCCAAAAGCATAAGATACCTAGGAATAAACCTAACCAAAGAGGTAAAGGATCTATACCCTAAAAACTATAGAACACTTCTGAAAGAAATTGAGGAAGACACAAAGAGATGGAAAAATATTCCATGCTCATGGATTGGCAGAATTAATATTGTGAAAATGTCAATGCTACCCAGGGCAATTTACACGTTCAATGCAATCCCTATCAAAATACCATGGACTTTTTTCAGAGACTTAGAACAAATTATTTTAAGATTTGTGTGGAATCAGAAAAGACCCCGAATAGCCAGGGGAATTTTAAAAAAGAAAACCATAGCTGGGGGCATCACAATGCCAGATTTCAGGTTGTACTACAAAGCTGTGGTCATCAAGACAGTGTGGTACTGGCACAAAAACAGACACATAGACCAATGGAACAGAATAGAGAATCCAGAAATGAACCCTGAACTTTATGGTCAACTAATATTCGACAAAGGAGGAAAGACGATCCACTGGAAGAAAGACAGTCTCTTCAATAAATGGTGCTGGGAAAATTGGTCATCCACATGCAGAAGAATGAAACTAGACCACTCTCTTGCACCATACACAAAGATAAACTCAAAATGGATGAAAGATTTAAATGTGAGACAAGACTCCATCAAAATCCTAGAGGAGAACACAGGCAACACCCTTTTTGAACTTGGCCACAGTAACTTCTTGCAAGATACATCCACGAAAACAAAAGAAACAAAAGCAAAAATGAACTATTGGGACTTCATCAAGATAAGAAGCTTTTGCACAGCAAAGGATACAGTCAACAAAACTCAAAGACAACCTACAGAATGGGAGAAGATATTTGCAAATAACATATCAGATAAAGGGCTAGTTTCCAAAATCTATAAAGAACTTATTAAACTCAACACCAAAGAAACAAACAATCCAATCATGAAATGGGCAAAAGACATGAAGAGAAATCTCACAGAGGAAGACATAGACATGGCCAACATGCACATGAGAAAATGCTCTGCATCACTTGCCATCAGGGAAATACAAATCAAAACCACAATGAGATACCACCTCACACCAGTGAGAATGGGGAAAATTAACAAGGCAGGAAACAACAAATGTTGGAGAGGATGCGGAGAAAAGGGAACCCTCTTACACTGTTGGTGGGAATGTGAACTGGTGCAGCCACTCTGGAAAACTGTGTGGAGGTTCCTCAAAGAATTAAAAATAGACCTGCCCTACGACCCAGCAATTGCACTGTTAGGGATTTACCCCGAAGATTCAGATGCAATGAAACGCCGGGGCACCTGCACCCCGATGTTTCTAGCAGCCATGTCCACAATAGCCAAACTGTGGAAGGAGCCTCGGTGCCCATCGAAAGATGAATGGATAAAGAAGATGTGGTTTATGTATACAATGGAATATTACTCAGCCATTAGAAACAACAAATACCCACCATTTGCTTCAACGTGGATGGAACTGGAGGGTATTATGCTGAGTGAAGTAAGTCAATCGGAGAAGGACAAACAGTGTATGTTCTCACTTATTTGGGGAATATGAATAATAGTGAAGGGGAATATAAGGGAAGGGAGAAGAAATGTGTGGGAGATATCAGAAAGGGACACAGAACATAAAGACTTCTAACTCTGGGAAATGAACTAGGGGTGGTGGAAGGGGAGGAGGGCGGGGGGTGGGGGTGAATGGGTGACGGGCACGGAGGGGGACACTTGACGGGATGAGCACTGGGTGTTATTCTGTATGTTGGTAAATTGAACACCAATAAAAATTAATTTATAAAAAAAAAAAATCCTCACAACAAATCCCTGAGGGAGGTGCTGTTATGCTAATTTTATAGAAAGGAAACCAAGGTTCAGGTGGCTAATAACTTGGCCAACATCACAGAGATAGTTAATGTGATTTGCTGCCTCCACTCTTGGTAAGGAAAGATTTTTAAATGGGTGACAAATTTATAGAAACAGAAAGTGGAACAGTGGTTGCCAGGGACCAGAGGAGGGGTGAATGGGGAGTTATTGTTTAATGAGCACAGAGGTTCAGCTTGGGAAGATGCAAAAGTTTTGAAGATGGATGGCACTGATGGTTGCACAAAAATGTGAATATACTTAATGCCGCTGAACTGTACACTCAAATATGGTTCAGATGGTAAATGTCAGGTTAGGTATATTTTGTCATAATTTTAAAAAATAAAAAGAGAAATTTACAAATAAAATAAAAATGGGTGAAAGAGAAAGACAGAGAGAGGATTTGATGCCCTGTCTCACACAGTGCAATTCCAAGTTATATCCCAGTTATCTTCATTGTCTTTTAGCTATTTTACAGCTCTAAGTAGCAGGATGCAGAGTGTGATGCCAATAAATTGTGTCTAGCTGAGATCCAGTAGATATTGGCCAGTTTTACATCTAAACAGCAAATTTATTTCCACTTTCCGGATGGCCTACACTTATGATTCTTTGAATTCTCCTTTGAGCCAGTTGCAACATCTCATTGGTTCCCTCATGACTTGATTAAATAAAATCTTAACATGTGTTTGTTTTATATCTGTTGCTCAGAATTACCACCATATGTCAAGTTTCCCTGATGATTTCTGATGATAAACTACAAAGGCCTAAGTTCTCCTGATTGAGGTTTTCTCCCCACAAGACGACACTTTTAGCTATCGCAGAACAAAAAGCAGACTTTCTGCCTGACCTGAGATGTAACTGTTCATCCTTGCTGCCCTCCATGGGGTGTGTAGATGTAAGAGCCCAGAGCAGGACCAGGGGCTTCATCAGCCCTGCCTAGGCTCCAGCCCCCATTCAGGAGGTGAGAACACATGGGGCCACTGGGTATGAGGTGAAAAGTCCCAGGCAGCCTTGGAAGGGAACCCTGTCTTCCAGCTGACTGGATGGTGAGGAAGCAAAGAGGTGTGGAGATGCCCACCCCAGTCTTTTTTCCCTGACTCCTGGCAGTGGGCCTTTGACATAACCCAGAACAGGTATTAAAAAAAAAAAAAAAAAAGGAAGAAAATTCTATGAAACCCATGCTGAAGCAAAGAGGAACAAAGGCCAAGAGGCCAAATGAGCCATAGCAGAGAGCTCCTTGAGTGAGTGCTATAAAGGCAGAATAAATTCAGAAGATGAAGGTCCAGGAAAGAGGGAAGATGGAGCTATCAAGAAGGAAGAGGTCAGTAAAACACTGGTGGCCTGTGCATAAGGCTCAGGCTCCAGGCCTCTCTCTGTGCTAGTGAGTGTCCACTGACACAGGCTCAGTGCAAAGCAATTCTGCTCAAGCTGGCACAGTTCCAAGGGCACACATGCCCTGACCCAGCAGTGCCAGTTAGAGAAATCTGTTCATCAGATATACTGATCCCAGTGTATAATGATACCTTAAGACAAGGTTAGTCACTGCAGCGTAATTTATAAGAAAAGATTAACAATCTAAATGCCCATCAGTAGGGGATGGGTTAGGCCAATTCCTAACCTCTCCCCTACTGGTTAGGTTAGGGGATGGTTCACAAAATAAAGCATAGTGAAGAAGAATATGTATAGTATCCTACAATTTACATAAAAGGAGGGAAACACTTTATTGTTTCCCAATATCTACTGGATCTCAGCTAGACACAAATATGTGTATTTGCACATATATGCATGAATTACATCAGGAAAATACCGCAAGAAACAGGTAACACACGTGGTCTACCCAGAGGGAAACACTGAGTGGTTGGGAGACAGCATGGGAGGAAGACTTGTCAACACTGTATCTTCTGTATCAGAACCATGTGAATAGGTTATCTACTAAAAACCTGAACAATTTTTATATCTTTATCAGCAAGTATATGGAATCTTCTGGAAGAAGCACACTACACACAACACGTTTTCCCTCAAATGAACCATTTCACCTGAGCAAAAACTTCATAAGCATGTATTTCTCCTACCACCCACCTCCTGGGGATTGGCAGCCACAAACCCACAGACTGGCAAACACAAATTTGTACCCACACCATTCTAGTAAGTCCTAATATTAAACACATGGTCAGACAAACTGTAAGAGACTCAACTCTAGGAAACACACTGAAGGTTGCTGGAGGGGAGACAGGTGGGGGGGGATCAGGTCACGGGGTGATGGGCATGAAGGAGGGCACGTGATGTGATGAGCACTGGGTGTTATATGCAACTGATGAATCAATGACTCTCCTTTGAAACCAATAATACACTATATGTTAATTAATTGAGTTTAAATTAAATTAAACTAAAAATAAAATAAAGCATCCAGAAATAGATCCACACTTAAAAAAAAAAAACAACAAAATCCACACTCACAGAATCAAAAACAAAGCAAATGAACAACAACAAAATAGATCCTTGGTTCCCACTGCTTCCCTCCGTCTGGGAAAGCTGGCCTCACAGACCCGTCCTGGGGATTTTACTCAACAGGAAACAGGTTCAAGAGCAAGAAGTCCAGGCAAAGGCAGTAGGAGGGATGATGCATGCAGAGCCTGCTCTTGCTCTAGTTCCTAGGCTGCGAATACATCTTTTACCTCCAGCCTTCTCTTTGGAGTGACTGCCAGAAAATATGTACCCGCCCCACGTACTCTTCATTTCTACAAAAACTATCAAGTGTCATGCTTGGGAAATTTTCTTTATTACAATCAAACCCTTTGCATTTCTCTTTTACAAGTTTAGAGTTTATGTTAATGGGAGCTTAGTCATTTAGTCATTTACTAGGGAGACAAGATACGAAAGCCCCCAGGAGCCACAACTACAAATGATGAGAACAGTTATTAAACCTCCTTATGTTTGCTTCCTTATCTGTAACAATTGCTATATTTAGAACAGCTGTTTTAAAAAATCAAGTTTCAGGGATCCCTGGGTGGCTCAGCGGTTTGGCGCCTGCCTTTGGCCCAGGGCGCGATCCTGGAGTCCCGGGATCGAGTTCCGCGTCGGGCTCCTGGCAAGCAGCCTGCTTCTCCCTCCTCCTGTGTCTCTGCCTCTCTCTCTCTCTCTCTATGTCTATCATAAATAAATAAATAAATCATTAAAAAAATAAAATAAAAAAATCAAGTTTCTGGGGACTTGCCTGTGGTTTTGCCATAGCTTGCATGTCCTGAATTGTAATTCTCTGCTATTCCTAAATAAACCTATTCTTGCTGGTTTAAAAAAAAAAAAAAAAAAAGACATTTCTGTTTTGTTTTTTTTTTTAAGATTTTATTTTATTTATTCATGAGAGACACAGAACGAGAGAGAGAGAGAGGTAGAGACACAGGCAGAGGGAGACACAGGCTCCATGCAGGGAGCCCCATGCAGGACTCGATCCTGGATCTCCAGGATCACACCCTGGGCTACAGGCGGCACTAAACCGCTGTGCCACCGGGGCTGCCCAAAAAAGGTATTTCTGGAGGTATAATTTATATTCACTAAAACTCACCATTTCAAAGTATTCAGTTTGATGTATTTAGATAAATGTACATAATCATATGACCATCACTACATGCAAGATATAGAATATTTTCATTGCCCCCTCCCCATTCCTTCCAATTTTTCTGTCTATCCATTTCCACCATCTAGACCCCCTGATTTCCATTCTAATAGTTCTGACTCTTCTAGAATGTCACATGAATGGAATCATACAGTGTGTGGCCTTTTGTGGCTTCAAATGCATATGCTTTTGACATTTGTTAATGTTGTTTCCTCCATCAGTCAGTAGCTCATTCCTTTTTATTGCTGAATAGCATTTCCCAATGTGTTTATCATTGGTAGTTGTGAGGTTTACTTTAAGGAATTAACTCCTGCCAATTGTGGAGGCTTGGCAAGTCCAAACGTCACATGGTAAGCTAGCGGGCTGCAGACCTTTGCAAGAGTTGCTCCTTCACCTCAAACTCAAATGCAGTTTGGAGCCAGAACTATCTCTTCCTCACAGGAGTCTTTTTCTCTTAAGGTCTTCAACTGATTGGATAAGGCCCACCCACATTATGGAGGATAATCTGCCTAATTCAAAGTCTACTGATTTAAGTGTTAATCACATCCAAGAAATATCTTTACAGAAATATATAGAATAATGTTTGACCAAATATCTAGGTATCATGGCTTAGCCAAATTGAAACAAAATTAACCATCACATAAGATCCCAAAGATTTTAGCCTGTTTTTTTCCACAATTTTTTTTTTAAGATTTTATTTATTCATTCATGAGAGACACACAGAGAGAGGCAGAGACACAGGCAGAGGGAGAAGCAGGCTCCACACAGGGAGCCCAATGTGGGACTCGATCCTGGATCTCCAGGATCAGGCCCTGGGCTGAAGGCGGCGGCGCTAAACTGCTGAGTCACCAGAGCTGCCCTCTTCCACAATTTTTATATTTTGTAGTCCCTACATTTAAGCCTTATGTTAATGTTTGCATATGCTACAATACATTTACTTTTTTTGCATACAGATGTTCAATTGTGCCAACACCATTTGTTGAGAAGACTGTTCTTTACCTGCCAAACTGCCTTGGCATGTTTGTCAAAAATCAACTGACCACATGTGTGTAGATCTATTTGTGAATTCCGTATTCCATTCTTTTGCTCTTGTCTGGGTTGATTATCATAGTTGTACAGTAAACCTAGAAACCCTCCAACTCTGTTCGTCGAAATTGCTTTGGCTAGTCTAGGTGCTTTCTTTGCATTTTCTTTCTTTTTTTTTAAGATTTTATTTATTTATTCATGAGAGACAGAGAGAGAGAGGCGGAGACACAGGCAGAGGGAGAAGCAGGCTCCATGAAGGGAGTCTGATGTGCGGGACTCGATCCCGGGTCTCCAGGATCACACCCTGGGCTGAAGGTGGCGCTAAACCGCTGAGCCATCCGGGCTGCCCTGCATTTTCTTTTCTTTTTTTTTTTTTTAAATTTATTTATTATTTATGATAGTCACAGAGAGAGAGAGGCAGAGACACAGGCAGAGGGAGAAGCAGGCTCCATGCACCGGGAGCCCGATATGGGATTCGATCCCAGGTCTCCAGGATCGTGCCCTGAGCCAAAGGCAGGCGCCAAACCGCTGCGCCACCCAGGGATCCCTGCCCTGCATTTTCATATAAATTTTAGACTCAGCTTCTCAACTTCAACCAAGAAAGCTTGTAACAGTCATTTATTTAATGACAGAAATTGTGCTCAACAACTGCCATCTCATTTAATCTTCACAGCAACACCACGAGGTTGGGATTATCCTCATTTTTCAGGTGAGGACATTGAATAGCCTTGTGCCCTCTGCTCAGGACTCACTGCCTGCTACTCAGACCACAACTTTCAGACCAGGAGGTGGCCACTGTGGCATCAGAATCTCCTGAGGGCTTCCACATTTGACACTAAGCATGGTTCTAAGTACTTTGCATATATTGATTTAGTTTCTTAAACAACCTAATGAGGTAGCTACTATTATTTATTACTCATTTCAGAGGTGACAATATGAGGCCCAGAGATGAAGTAATCTCCTCGAGATCAGCAAGGTTTGGTAAATGCACTGGCATCGGAACCCATGGCAGTCCGGTTCTGACATCCATGCTCACACCCTCTACACTACACAGCCTTGGTAGGGAATTTCAAAGCTGCTACAAAACTCTGGGAATGGTGTACATATGGCCTTTAGTTCTGTTTTTTTCCTTGCCTCTGGCCCCTTTTTCCCCACCTCCATAAAGTATCCCCATGAGGCCACCTCCTGAGTTTTCTCCCTGCTTACTCTGCAGCGAACTGTGGGGGTGCACTCTTTGAACAAACTGCTTGAGGCCATGATCTGTACTTGGTTGGTTTTTTTTTTTTTTTTTTTTTTTTTTTAAAGAGACAACAGAGTGAGCAATAGCATGAGCAGGGGGGAGGAGCAGAGGGAGATGCAGACTCCCCACTGAGCAGGGAGCCTGACAGGGGCTCAATCCCAGGACCCTGGGATCACTACCTGAGCAGAAGGCAAACTAAACTTAACCAACTGAGCCACCCAGGTGCCCCACGATCTGTCCTTAATTGTCTAAATCCCTATTTCATTATTCAGGGGTAGCAGTAGGTATCAAATGGAAATCTGGGAAAGGTTAATTTTATAAATAAAACCACTTTTTTTAACTAAAGTTTCATCAAATAACCTTTGTCTGGTTGTTTTGGAAGGAACCAAAAGCTGCAGTGAAACAACCCAAGGACCAGCTTCCTAAAAGCTCTGTAAAAAGACACGCTACCTGTGGCTTCCTAGAGGTTCACAACCACTCTTGCTACATGGTTGGCACATGGCATTGAGGTACAAAGGGTTTATTCAGACAGAAAAATACCTACTGGTATTTTTTTTTATTTTATTTATTCATGAGAGACACCCAGAGAGAGGCAGAGACATAAGCAGAGGGAGAAGCAGGCTCCCTGTGGGGAGCCTGATGTGAAACTTAATCCCAGGACCCCAGGATCATGACCTGAGCCAAAGGCAGAGGCTCAGCTTGCACTGAGCCACCCAGGTGCCCCATACCTACTGGTTTTGAAGTAACAAAATTAAGTCGTAGGTAAAGATTTTTAACTAAAATGTGAGGTGACTATGGTGAGAATATGTTCACATAAAATATGTTGTCTTGTAGAGAAAGAAATCTCGCTTAATGTTTTAGTACCAAATACCTCAGTGGGGCAACTAGAATGGCACAGGGGAAAGAGAAAACTAGGAGGCAGAGCGGGGAGTGCTGTGCCATTGGGAACTTGTATAAGGGGAGGGATGTAAAGCAGCCAAAAGAAGAGAGGGTGGTTTGACCTTCTGCTTGAGGACTGAGCAAATGGATGCCATTCATCAACAAGGAGACCATGGAAAAAGGACTGGGTTTCAGGAAGGGCATAGGGTCAGTGATGTGTATTCAGATCTGAAATAACTGTGAGGAGTGGAAGGGGAGGTGGGCGGGGGCATAAGGTGACTGGGTGACGGGCACTGAGGGGGGGCACTTGACAGGATGAGCACCAGGTGTTATATGTTGGCAAATAGAACTCTAATAAAAACATACATAAAAAATGAAATAACTGTGAGGTTATTTCACACATCATTCAGATAAAGATGCCCACACATCATTCAGATAAAGATGCCCATGAGGGCGGATCACCAGGTGGATCAGGAGATGAAGGTGAAGGTGCCCAGCAGAGCTGGTAAGTCAAGGTGGGTGTGCAGAGTGAGAGCCAATGAGTGCTGAGAGCCCCGAAGAAGGCCAGCTTTGGAGGCAGAAACAGCAAAAGGAGATGGAGGCAGCATGAGAGAAGAAAACCCAAGAGGCAGAGCACTAAGGAGCCAGAAGATCTTCATGGAGGGAGGATGGGCAACATGCAAATTCTTGCCAATTTCCCCAACAAAAACAGACTTCTCTCACCCCATCCCCCGCACCCTGTCTTGTTCACTGGTGTAAAGCAGGTGCTCAATTAATACTTGCTGGATGGGTGAGATAACAGGTGACTTGGGTGAGAGTAGTGGCACAGAAGTGAGGGGAAAGGGAGCCAATATACTGGGAGATCCCAAGCTTCCATCTCTAACAGCCAATTTACTCTAGGGATATGTCTGACATATGATATCCACTGTCCTTGTCAGGTTACCTGTTCTAACTGAAAATGTGTTGGTCAATACAACATGAAAATAATAGATCTAAATATGAAAATTATGCAAATAGCTAATCAGAGTTCTCTTTCTGTGTCAAATAAATAAAATCTTTAAATACAAAAAAAATTCTTTTACATGTAGTTTCTACCCAATTCCCAACTCCCAACCCCATTAACTCTGAGGAGTTGTCCTGTGCATAATTCTGTCCCTACCTGGCAGATAAGATAGCACAACTACACACTATTAGCTACCAAGTAAAAATCTCCATGACACAGAAGAGACTACCCTTGTCTGAGCCCTGGTCTAACAGGATATCTGAATGGGAGCCAGGAGATCCTGGTTCTGGTCTCAGCACTGGCACTTTCTAGATGTACCAGTCATTCCCCTTTGGGGGCCTCCCATTTCCTTACAACTCCAAAAGAAAAATATGTGTATGTACATTCAAAGGTTCTGGGGCTGAGCAACATGTATGTGAAAATAATTTGCAAAGTATAAAATGTTACACCCATGTATAATACCATTATTGGGATACGGCTTTATTAAAATATCTGTGCAGATGGTGTTCTAGGCAGGAAAACATTTGCAGATTACATCTACCATGTGCAAGATACCAAGGAAGATATTCTAACAAGAAGTAGCCCACAGGAAGTTCACAATCCAAAGTTATAAACCACACATTTGAACATGCTGGCTCAGAGCAAGAACTCTGGAACCAGATGGCCAGTGTTTGAATCCCAGTCCTGATACTTCCTAAGTGAAACTTTGGATGGGTTAGTTACCTAATCTCGTCTTACCTCAGTTTCCTTATCTGTATAATAAGGAAAATGGAGTTGTGGTAAGTTTAAAACATTTAATCACTGAATGGCTCTTGAAAGAGTACCTGGCACCTCAGAAACACTATTTATTTAAGGGAAAGCAGTTTATACTCAACAACACTATTCCCTCACTCAATGTACATGGGCCTTACTGTGTGAATACTGCATATGATGTACCTACTTAGACTTTGTAACTGTGGCAACTAATGTTCTCACACTTAGTTCTTATGGAAACCCTTTAAGTCTGGGGAGGAATTCGAGGCACCTGGCTGGCTCAACTGGTAGAGCATGTGACTCTTGACTTTGTGGTTTTAAGTTCAAGCCCACATTGGGTGTAGAGATAACTTAAAAATAAAATCTTTAAGGGATGTCTGAGTAGTGCAGAATCTGCTTAAGTTTCTCGCCCTGCCACTACCCTCGCAACCATGTGAGGGCTCTTTCTCTCTCTCTCTCTCTTTCAAACGAATAAATCTTTTTTTAAAAATGAAATCTTTAGAATAAAGTTTGGTGAAGAATTTGAAACTCATGAAGTGAAGAAATTTAACTACATCAGTGGCTCTTAGCCAATGGTGATCTTGCCCCCCAGGAGATACTTAGCAACTTCTGGAAACATTTTTGGTTGTTACAACTGGGTAAAAAAGGGCACTATTGGCATCTAATGGGTGGATGCCAGAGATGTTGCTAAACATTCTACCATGCATAGGACCAATTCCCACAAAAAGAACTGCGTGACCTAAAATGTCAGTGATATGGAAGTCAAGCAACCCTGGCCACATTAACAAGTAGTTAATAAGCAATGGAGCAGGTGCCTGTACCAAGGTCTTTGGATTCCAAATCCATTGCTCGTCTTCTGTGCCAAACACAGAGAGATATGGGAGATAAACTCAGACCAGGTCAGAGTAATAGTCTGGTGGGGAGTTGTGAGTATCCACACAACAGTATCCAATTATTAGACTGAATGGGCAGCATTTCACCAGTTGAGAGTAGAGCGCATACCATGCAGGATACTTCTCTAAGTGAACTACCTGCACCAGGTTCAGAATGAATGAGTAGGCCTTATGGGGGCAGAGTGGGTATGTAGGGTCTTTCAGGAGTCTCGCAGGGAAGAATCTATAAACAGTTTCCCAACAGCAACACTGCAAGCTCAAGACAAATATTGCCTTCAAAGTTCTGAGGCAAAATAATTCTCAGCCTAGGTTTCATACCAAATTGTCACTTAAGTGAGAGGTTAGAATTAAGATATTTTTTCGGACGTGCAGACTCTCAAAACATTTATCTTCCTGTTGCCTTTATTTAGAAGTTACCAGTCACCATGCACCACCAAACTAAGGGTGACATGGGTTCCAGCAAATAGGATCTAGTACAGAGGAGCAGTGAAAGAAATTCTCAGGACGACTCTGTTCAAGCAGAACTAGAGAACAACACAGATCAAACTGGAATGAAAAGATGGATGGCTCCAGAAGGGATATCTCAAGGAATAGAATAAACCTGACAAATACATGATAGGATCGGTCATGGAAAATTGTACTAAGAACTGCTTTACAGATTTGTTGGAGGGCAGAGGAACTCTTAATTATAAGTTTGAGTAAAGCTAACCAAATTAAAAAATCAAGGCAATTATCAAGTCCAGGAAAAACAGCAAGTTATATAAAAATGGAAATGGAATTAATTATAGTACAACTCTTGGCTCACCAATGAACAGCAATTACATAATCACAGTAATTCTGAATCTGCTCAAGAATTGTGATATAACTAGACTGAGAGAGTGTGAAAGAGAAAGGGGCAATAGATTATGTCTGAAGTTGATCAATCTCTTCCATGCACTCATTCTCAGGAAGACATCACAGCTGTGCTATTCAATACAGTAGCCAACAGCCACACGTGGCATTTCAATTTTAGTTAATTAAAATTAAATGTGAAATTCAGCCGTACTGGCAACATTCTAGGTACTGAATAGCTATGCATTGCTACCTTATTAGCACAGATATAGAACATTTCATCATCACAGGAAGTTCTGTTGGACAGTGCTGTCTACAGGGTGTATCTCATCAAACCAAGGGAGTAAATCAAGAAAGAAAAAGACACGAGGGTCCAGAAACAGAAGATAAATATATTGGAAAATGGTAAATGGAATCCTTAGGATAACAGTTATATAGTGAAGAGTGACATTTGTTAGAAGGCCCTACAGGCCACCAGTCCAGACTGAAATAGGGAAGGGGGCTCCAGAGAACATCTCTTCAAAGAGACTCAGTAGAGAGACTACCTCACACATCTGAACATCCAGAGAGAAGATTAGCAACTGAGGGAGAGTTTGAGGATAGTTTGTAGTATGCACAGACAAAACCAAGGAAACAAACACAAGACAATTATTAACATCAGAGTAAACGAATTATTACAAAGAAAAAAAAAGGAAACCTAACGATAGTACCTACTACATGGGTCATCCAGAAATAAACTGGTTAAGGGGCACCTAGGTGGCATAGTCAGTTGAATGTCTGGCTCTTGATTTCAGTTCAGCTTATGATCTCAGAGTCAGGGGATCCAGCTCTGCATTCAGCAGGGACTCTGCCTGAGATTCTCTCCCTCTAATCCTCCCCCCACTCTCTCTCAAGTAATAAATCTTTAAAATAAACAATAAATAAATGAACTGGTTAAATTAACATAAAGACCAAATGCTGATATCATCTAAGTAATGACACAACTATATTGGAGAAGGTAGACAGGCATATATGACAGCAGGGAAAAAAGAAAATTAAATCTTAAATCACCAGTTTTCATATTGTTACATCAACATATGAAGCCTCAAATGGAAAAATCAAGATTGAACAATATCAGGATACCATTTATGAATGTAAACGCTAAAGGAAAACTACCTAAAAGACTGAATGTAGTTGGCTTTGGAGAATCAGAAAAGGAAGAGAAACACAGTAAACATATTTGACTTTAATCTATGTGGAGGTACAATATAAAAATTAAAGTAATACCTACTTTTTAAAAAGTTTTTATTTTAATTTGTTAGTTAACATACAGCGTAATATTAGTTTCAGGTATATGATACAGTGATTTAGCACTTCCATATCTCACCAGACAAATGCACTCCTTAATTCCCATCACCTATTTTTCCATTTCTCCCATCCACCTCCCCTCTGGTAACCTACCAGTTTGTTTTCTATAGTTAAGAGTCTGTTTCTTGGTTTGTCTTTCTCTCTCTCTCTCTCTCTTTATCTCCTTTGCTCATTTATTTAATTCCACACAAGTGAAATCATATAGTATTTTTCTTTCTCTTATTTTGCTCTAGCACCATCTATGTGGTCACAAATGACAAGAATTCATTCTTTTCATTGGCTGCATAATATTCTGATATATATGTATATAAAATCTTGAATGATATTGCTATCTATCTGTCTTCTTTATCCATTCATCTATCAGTGGATACTTGGGCTGCTTCTGCATCTTGGCTACTGTAAATAATGCTGCTATAGACATAGGGGTGTACGCATCTCTTTGAATTAGTGTCTTTTGTTCTTTGCTGATTCAGATGCCTTTTATTTCTTTTTGTTGTCTGATTGCTGAAGCTAGGACATCTTGTACTATGTTGAACATCAGTAGTGATAGTGGACATCCCTGCCATGTTCCTGACTTTAGGTAAAAAGCTCTGTTTTTCCCCCACTGAAAATGATATTTACTATAGGCTTTTCATATATGGCTTATTAATTGGGTAAATATCCAAAAGTGCTATTGCTGGATCATAAGGTTGTTCTATTTTTAACTTTTTGAGGAGCCTCCATAGTGTCTTCCACGGTGGCTGCACCAGTTTGCATCCCCACCAACAGTACAAGAGGACTCCCTTTTCTCCATAACCTCTCCAGCACCTGTTGTTTTTTGTGTTGTTGATTTTAGCCATTCTGATAGGTGTGACACACTATCACATTGTAGTTTTCATTTGCATTTCCCTGATGATATGTGATGATGAGCATCTTTTCATGTGCCTGTTGGCCAATTGTATGTCTTCTTTGGAGAAGTATCTGTTCAAGTTTTCTGCCCATTTTTAAATTGGATTATTTGTTTTTTGGGTGTTGAGTTTTATAAGTTCTTTATAATTTTAGACACTAACCCTTTACTGAATATGTAATTTGCAACTATCTATTCTCATTCACTTGGTTGTCTTTTAGTTCTGTTGACTGTTTCCTTTGCTGTGCAGGAGATTTTTTATTTTGATGTAGTCCCAATAGTTTATTTTTGCCTTTGTTTTCCTTGCCTCAGGAGACATATCTAGAAAGCAGTTGCTATGTCTAATGTTAAAGAAGTCACTGCTCGTGGTCTTTTAGGATTCGTAAGTTTTCAGGTCTCACATTTAGGTGTTGAATCCTTTTTGAATTTATTTTTGTGTATGGTGTAAGAAAATGGTCCAATTTCACTCTTTTATATATAGGTGCCCAGTTTTTCCCAACACCATTTGTTGAAGAGATTGTCTTTTTCCCATTGTACATTCTTACTTCATTTTTTGAAGATTGATTGGCCATATAATTGCAGGTTTATTTGATCTATGGGTCTTTAAAAAAAAAACTTATTTATTTGTTTGTTTTGGGAGGAACAGGGAGGGGTAGAGGGAAATGGGGAGAGAGAATCTCAAGTAGACTCCCCACTGAATGTGGAACCTGATGAGGGGCTCAATCTCATGACCCTGAAATCATGACCTGGGCTGAAACCAAGAGTCTGATGCATAACTAAGTCACCCAGGCACCCCATGTGTTTATTTTTGTGCCAGTACCATACTGTTTTGATTATTGCTGCTTTGTAATTTAACTTGAAACCCCGAATTCTGATTGCCTCCAGCTTTGCTTTTCTTTTTCAAGATTGCTTTAGCTGTTTGGGATCTTTTGTGGTTCCATACAAATTTTAGGACTGTTCTGATTCTATGAAAAATGCTGTTGGTATTTTGATAAGAATTGTATTTAATGTGTACATTGCTTTGGATAGCATAGATATTTTAACAATTTTTTTTCTCCCAACCAATGAGGATGGAATTTTTTAATAATAAATATATACTTGGTTTTAGTCCCTGTCCTGGCTCACAGCTCCCCAAATCCTTGGAATTTCCTAAGTGATAAGAGCAATAGGAGCATCTTTTGTTACAATAGTTGATCTTTTGTCCTTAGTTCCTGAAATAGCCCCAGAATAAAAAAAGTGAAAGAAGTCTGTTCTTCATAATAAGCCCCTTTCAACCACACCTGAGTTTATGTTAATGAGGTAACTTTTTGAAAGCCCTTAAGGATGGGGGCTGGTAGCCAGGGGAACCAAACTAGGCTAGAGGGTTAACTTTCTGTCCTATCCTCTGACTTCGAAGGAGGGAGGTGAGGCTGGAGTCTGAATGTCATTCATCAAGCACCAATGAAGCCTCCATAAAAACCCAAGAGAATTCAGAAAACTTCTGGGTTGATGAAGACATGGAAGTGCTGGGAGGGTGATGCACTCAGAGAGCATGGAAATTCTGTGCCTCTTTCCTTATACCTTGCCCTATGTATCTCTTCCATCTGGCTGATCCTCAGTTATATCCTTTCATAATAAACTGGTAATCTAGCCAACAAAAGGTCTTCCTGAGTTCTGTGACCTGCTCTAGCGAATTAATCAAACCCTAGGACGAGGTTGTGAGAACTTTGATTATTTTTTTTAATAGGAAGAATTTTTTTAAGGTTTTATTTATTCATGAGAGAGAGAGAGAGAGAGAGAGAGAGAGAGAGAGAGAGAGGCATGCAGAGACACAGCAGAGAAGAAGCAGGCTCCATGCAGGAAGCCTGATGTGGGACTCGATCCCAGGACTCCAGGATCATGCCCTGGGCTGAAGGCAGGTGCCAAACCCCTGAGCCATCCAGGGATCCCCAGAGCCTTTGATTTATAACCAGTTGATGAAAAGCACAGGTGACAACCGTGCTCAGCAATTGGAATCTGAAGGGGTATTGTGAGGCTAGGCACTCTTGTGGGACGGAGACCTTAAACTCTAAGACCTGTCACCATCCCCAGATAGATAGTGTCAAAACTAAGCTAACTGCTTGGTGGTGCCAAAGAAGCACACATCAGAATCATGAAACAGAGAGACTGCATGTGAGAAACTGAAAATGTGAGCTGGCCAATTGTTGCCACAGGTTGTCAGACATTACCATTTGAAAATTAAACTGTGCTTCTCACCACAGCTCTGTCTGGGGTGGTCTGGAAGGTGGGCTTTGGAGCCAGACTCTGCAGATACAAGTAGCAATTCGGTCACTCAACAGCTGAAGGACCCTGAGCAAGTTGCTTATATGATTCTGTGCCTCAGTTTCCTCATCTCTACAGTGGGCACAAAAATGTACCTCTTCTAGAGAACTGTAGTTCTTAGAGCAATACTAAGTGCACAATAAGTATCTTCCATCAGCATTATTTCACTTTTGTATTTTTAACTTGTCACCTAACTCTGCAGCCTGACTTTCCTCCATTTTGCTACAAAACTGCGCCCTTGGCCAGTTTGTTCTCTCATCTCCCATGGTGTCATCTGTCGGTGAGGGGTAACCAATGTCCTCCAAAGCCTACTATGCATTTTTACTGACCCATATGAAATGAAAGCCCAAAGAGAAGGCGCCCATCATCTGGTCCAGGTCTGTCACTATACAGACGGGAACAGCGAGGTTCCCCACAGTGGATGGGCTGCCGGTCCACAAGCTAGTCTAATGTGACTATTGTACAAACACTTTTCCCAATAAATTTTTGTGTCCCAACTTCTCCAGAGAGATCTCTTGTCCTTTTAGCTAAAGGAATAGGTGAGAAAAAGCCACACTGTGATTTTAAAGACTCAAATGCTAATTACAAGTCACTCCATTTGAAAGGTAGCATTGAAAGCATTTTAATCCTCCTTCCTTCTCTCCAAACTGCCATCACTGGAAAAAAGAAAAAGCCAGTTCTGTGAAAGCTTCAAACCACACACAACAGTTGTACAGACAATGGTTATTAAGAGGTAGGCTTTTTCCCAGGGAATGGCTAAAGCGGTTTTTCACCCCCTTCTTGTTACCTTGGTAACTGCTACCTTGGCGCCCTTGTTGATGAGCTGAACCACATTCTCCGCTTGGCCTTTGTACGCAGCTATGAGAAGGCGTTCTGAAAGTGCAGCGACCGCATCCTGCTGGCTCATGAATTAGGAGAGAAAGAGGTTTTCAGGACAGCAGTAGTCAAGTTCTTTCGGCTCAACACGACGCCACCGGCCCGGGCAGGCACCCACAGGTAAAGATGCTCCCGATCATTAGAAGGGGTCTTTATTACTATGCCATCTTCGGGACCTGGGGATTACAAAACAGAGTTGCCATCAGCACCACTCGGTACACAGGACCGGCCACACCTCTTCTCTGGTTTTAGGGCATCTGCTGATGGCTCATTGCAGGGGGCAGGAGCTGAGTGAGGACAGGACAAGCACGAAGAACTGTCTCTGCACACCAAGACCCCTGAACCTGGGAGGAGATGACAGCAGAGTGCGCCAGTCGCCCTCCCTTCTTCCCGTTTCAGGGACATTCCCCAGAGGACCACAGCCCAAACTGTGAGGTCTGCTCTGCACTTCCATCCTGGGTTGCAGACACCTGATAGAATCCCATCAACAGGGACGTCTGGGTGGCTCAGTGGTTGAGCGTCTGCCTTCAGCTCAGGGCGTGCTCCCGGGGTCCTGGGATCGAGTCCCGCATTGGGCTCCCCGCGAGGAGCCTGCTTCTCCTTCTGCCTATATCTCTGACTCTCTGTCTCTCTGTGTCTCTCATGAATAAATAAATAAAATCTAAAAAAAAAAAAAATAGAACCCCATCAACATCATGGGGTTTCCAGGTCAGCCTCTGCAGGTCACTGTCCTGTGTGTATGATCACAGAGGGCCTTCTGACCATGTGCCAGGGGTCCACTACAGCTAACATGCTCATCCCCCCTCTCTGGCAAAGGGGCCAGTGGACCACACCCCACTGAGGCCCTGAGGACTGGGCTAGATCCTTGGGATGTTGTCCTGGCATTTACTGCAGTTCTTTTGTAAGCAGTGCGGTTTCCTGAGTTCTGGGGCAGATGGAGAGCTGGGCACAGGCCCGGGGCCATCTCCCAGTTCCAATTACTGTCGGAACAACACACGTTGGGAAAACAAGGATGCTAGAAATACTGACAGTGCGCACTGCCAGTGGCACCAGGAAGGGCTGCTTGTGTTGCCTCCGTGCTTAAAAGGAAATAAAAGGCCTACTAAAGCCACCTCTAGGACATGAAGCCCCGACTCAGAGCAGCGGTCTGGAGGTGGTAACCAGTAGTAAACTTAACCTCTTCTTTCCACCAAAGGGCAAATGAACAGAATTTTAAAGACTGACTCCTCTCAGTGGCCCCAGGCCACCATGAGAGCAAACCAAAGCCATTGGTAATTATGTCAAAAGTAAGGGGTTCAGGGTGCCTGGGTGGTTCAAATGGTTAAGGATCCTGACTCTTGATTTTCATTCAGGTCATGATCTCAGGGTCTTGAGATGAAGCCTTGAGGTGCATATGGAGTCTGCTTAAGATTCTCTCTTGCCCTCCCCACCCTCAAAAAAAAAAAAAGAGTTTTCGCGGGGCAAAAGAAGGAATGCTTAAAAATTAAACACACTTCCTCTAGGACATAAAGGAAGTGAAAGCTTTGTGCTTTGTGTTTTAAAACATACTTATTAAAAATACCAGTATATGCAAATGGACAGAAAACACTATGCCAAGGGGACACCACTTTTAACCCCAGGCCCTACTATACATTCTAATTTTGAAGGCCTGGAAGATACGACATCTTTTACAGTTGCTTCCAGACAAACTCAAGGCTCCTTTCAACCTCTAAAACTAAGGAACTGGCCATGAGGTGACTAGAAAAGTTCTGGACAGTAGGTACCTTGCCCTAACTCTCATCCTACCATGGCATTCCAGGTAAGTCATTTTGCCAACAGCTCTGAAAGGCTGGGGTTAAATGATCATATATAAATCAGACAAAAACAAAACAAAACAAACAAACAAACAAAAAAACGAAATTGGTGGGGATGAAACGTAGCATTCTATTATGTGAAAGTATTGGCCAAATGTGAATATTATACTTTCAAAAAGGTAATGATTATCCCTCCTACCCCCTACTTGTTAATTATCAAATTTTCTCACTTCATCCATACATTGCCCAAAATGTGGGTAAAGAATAGCAAGGAAAGAGAGCCAAGAAACATTCACCAATCTACCCTGCTCTGCTCATTGTTGGCTCAGCAGACCTGGAGAAGGGATGCTCCAAAGCAGAGGACTCCTCTGTTAGCCATGGTCAGAGGTCCCTGGGAAGCACCAGAAATCTTGGGTGAATGAAGAATAAGCCAATTAAAGAATCAAGCTGAGACTCAAAACACAGAAACAGAGCTGGAAATGCCACTGGAAACTCCCAGGGCCCCACTGAAAGACTAGTTCGGGCTTTATGTTTCTCAGACTGTTCCACTGTTTACAAGTGGTTTGTTTTTGTAAATATTTCTTTTTTAATGAGTTAGCTCCTGGATATACTTTTATTATTATTATTATTTTTAAAGATTTTATTTACTTTTTTTTTAAATTTTTATTTATTTATGATAGTCACACACAGGGAGAGAGAGAGAGGCAGAGACACAGGCAGAGGGAGAAGCAGGCTCCATGCACCGGGAGCCCGACGTGGGACTCGATCCTGAGTCTCCAGGATCGCGCCCTGGGCCAAAGGCAGGCACTAAATCGCTGCGCCACCCAGGGATCCCTTATTTACTTATTTATGATAGACACAGAGAGAGAGAGAGAGAGAGAGAGAGAGGCAGAGACACAGGCAGAGGGAGAAGCAGGCTCCATGTAGGGAGCCCGACGTGGGACTTGATCCAGGGACTCCAGGATCACACCCTGGGTGCTTAAACCGCTGAGCCACCCAGGCTGCCCTGTTTTTGTAAATATTGAAAACACTGTCTCTCTATAGATCATCCGTGGAACCTTCACACCAAGAATACTGAGCTTCTGCTCTGTTTGTCCCAATACTGCAAAAGCGCTCCAGGCCCAAGTGGCACGAAAATACAATATTAGCCGTGGCTTCCTAAATGCTCTCCCTCCACAACCACATTCTTCCATTTACTCATTTGTTGTCCTTGCACACTCAACTGCCACCTTCTCGTACCCAAACTTTTCCTGCAATGGGCGTTTGAATGTCTCAAGGACAATGGCCCAGTGCATACAAAGACTATTATCATGGCTAAAATTTCACTCATTTTACTTCAGAGCTTAGGGAATAGAGATGTCCTAGCTGCAAACTCAGTGCAGCCCATCAGCCGAGGTCACAAGCTCCAGACCAGCAGTGCTGTCCAGTCTCCCCAGCAACAGATGCACGGGTCAATGGGCCCATAGTACATGTACAGCCACTCCCCTCCTGTCCCAGACAATAAATTCAGCTCTCAGACATCTATTGCCATGGTTGCAGCCTTCTGAGATAGCCTTGTTTACATAATTACCTTTGGTAAACAGCCCTTTGCAAATCTAGCATACATTACTATTCCTTTTTTTTTTTAAGATAGAAAAACACTACAGTTGAAAAATGTTGGCCAGTTTTGTTTTTTGTTTTTGTTTTTTGTTTTTTTAGCTTTTCAGTTACAGCTACTTAGGAATGAAATGCTCTCCACTCCTCACCCTTCCTCTTCCCCCTTGGTCAATGCACAGCCTGCCTGAGGCACTGGGCAGCTCCAGGATATGTTGCTTATAGGATTTTGGATACTGCTCCCAACTAGAATTGCACAGAGAACTGCCTGCAAAATCAGGAACAAAATCCCAGGGTTCCAGTTCCCAGTCTGCAGTTAGCATCATCCCTGTGTGCTTGGGCATCTCATGTTCATTCTCAATTTAAATCCAGTAATAGCCTCACTTGTAGGACCTCCAGCATTCACCTACAGTTGCACTTACACTCAGGGTGGTGGGAAGGGATCAAAGTGGCTGAGTCTTATGTTTCCTTTCTATACCCCCATCCTTTTCCTTACATCCTTTTGGAGTCAGGAAATACTCAACTTCTCGTGTGACACCTCTGAACTGACAAATTGGGCCAGGCAGAGGCAGGCTAGGGGGTGGGGAATAAGGAGGAGAGAGAACACCCAATAATAAATGGTAAGGGGAAAAGAATAGAAAGGTGGCAACCAGTCTGCAATAAACGAGTTAAGTTTCACTGCCAACCTGTTGGGTACCCGGGTTGTAGCAGCCCCGTTCCCTCATTAAATCTGAGCCTCCTCCTCCAAGTAGATCAGCTATCTTTCAAGACACTTCCCACTGATGGTGGTGAGGAATTTCTTCTGCCCCACATCTATCAATCACATCCCTCTTCGTCACAATGCTCACTTTCACTGGGTTCTAGAGAAAAACATTAAATGCAAACATGCTGCCAGTTCTTTAAGCAGAAATGAAATAAATCCGTGATCATAAATATTCAACGAGCATCCTGAATCCAGAAAGGTATTTAGCTTCCTAAGATTTCCCTCCTTTTTCCCAGCCCACTGCCCCATTTTCACTGCATTCCAATTTGCCTATGCTTTTTTCCTCTCATCGCGAATGCCAGAAGGCCACACAGCTGCTTGGTCTGTGATGCAATCTGTTTTCTTTTTATAGCAAAAGGTCTCTGAGGTTTGCTTTTGCTGGTTTCCTGAGGGTTTACAACAAAGTCTCCTGGTACCAATATCCCCAAACCACTATATTCAGTTTCCTGACAGACAAAATATCCTAGAAAAGGCCTACAAATAGTCCCAGCCAGGACCTTCTGCACAGCCCACCCAGAGACAGTCCACAGGCCCCCGGAACCAGTGGTTAGGGAGCACCATCAGTGACAATAACTTGCTTTGCTCCTACTGCTCAGAGCCCTGTAGTGAAGAGAGATTGTACTCACATCCGGGGGTCCGTCCTCCCCATCCTACATGGTGGTCTGTTGCTGGATATTTGCTTTCAGTTCTTTCCTGGAGAGATCATTAGCTTCCTAGGATTGTCAAGCCCAGTGGGTCTGCATTGATTTACTCGCCTTTTTCCCTTGGGCTTCCTCTGCCAACTCTGGCCAAATCACATCTAAAAGCTTATTAAGACATCCACTCAGCTCACAATGTTTTGTGGTTTCCTAGTCCGCTCGTCACAGCTTCTCAAAGTATTGGTCTTCAGATCTTGTCGGACTGCTCCCTCCTGCCAGCAGAGGACCTGTAACACTGCCCTATCGAAGAGTCAGGGCATAATTCACAGATGGGCGGACTGCTTTTGAATGATGCTCAGATGACAGAGAAAGGAAGTTTGCACTCTGCCAGCAGTAATGCCAGGAGAAGAGAGGAATGTGCATGTTGTAAGGGAGGGAGAATGCAAGAAGGGTCAAAACCTGTAATGAGCTGCCTTTATGGTAACAGGGAACAGCAGAGATCCAGACACTCCACCCTCCCCGGCAGAGAGTTCCAGCATCGTGACTGCAGCAGCATAGGAGTCAAGGGGCTGGGAGATAGGCTATTTCAATGTTTGTAAGCCCAGAGTCTGTCTCCCAAATGCTCCTCTAAACAGAGTCTCTGTGGGGAGAGGGCAGGCAGGAGACAGGGAACAAAGCTGTTCAAGTGCCATCAATGGCCCTAAACACCACAGAGGTGTCCTCCAGACCACTTGTTGAAGCAACAGAAAACTAACTCCCCAACTGGAGTAGCCATAGAAAGGAAGAGGGTTTTCTTTTTCTTTCTTTCTTTCTTTTTTTTTTAAAGATTTTATTTATTTATTCATGAGACACACAGAGGAGAGAGGCGTAGAGACACGGGCAGAAAAAAAAAAAAAAAAGAGACACGGGCAGAGGGAGAAGCAGGCTCTATGCAGGGAGCCCGATGTGGGACCTGATCCCGGGTCTCCAGGATCAGGTCCTGGGCTGAAGGCGGCGCTAAACCGCCAAGCCACCTGGGCTGCCCCAGGAAGAGGGTTTTCATTTTGACTTGAGCCACATTACCACTTTTTCCTTATTTCTAAAGCCAAAATTGTTGGTCCTCAAGATGGGAAAATGACTCTGTCAATGCAAAGCATCCTCCCTCCTCAAGGCCTTGCCCCTATGTCCTTGAGGGTAGCAGCTCTTATGGGCAAAAGACTGGGATGCTTCTTTGGCCATTATTTGACTTATACCAAGGGGAGAAAAGCCAGAATCAGGGCAGTGCCTTACAGACAGACTGAATTCTGCTGGGGAGACAAAGTGCCAGTAGAATGATAGCTTATTTTTAATATTCAACAATCGTACTAGTTTATCCAAAAGTGATCACCACGGGGATACTGCTACCACCACTGGAGGACAAGTGAGGTTAGAACAGAGTGCAATGTGACTCACTCCCTGCTTTAAAGAAACTGGCTCTGATAGGCCTGAATGAAGCCCAAAGGCCAGATGCCAAGTGAGAAAGGTACACCAAATGTGACAGAAGTATAAAGAAAGCAGTGGTTACTTTTCTCAGAGCTTCTGGGACTTCAGAGCTTCCTTCTTCTGAGAATATGTACCCCACATACAGGGACTCCTCGACCTAATATTATCAATGAGGACATTTCAGCACTCGCTGTTCACAGAGCCTGGTACCCACAAACACTATCTGCAAAAGACAGGGACAACAGAGGCAAAACACCCTCTTGAACAAGCCCATGACTCATTTTACACACCTTACTACTGCAGAGGAACATGTATGCTTATTTCTGGAGCCACTAGAAGTACAGTACTTCTGAACCTGACAGTTATTGACTCGTTGAGATAATCACCTTTGCAGGAGGCATATAGAGCCTGTTGCAATAAAGGCTGAGTGACATCTGGAAACCTGTGACATCCTCTACTACGAAGAAAAGCTGCTAATAGATATAAAAATAGTTTCAGAGGCCTAAGAATATCATTGAATATAAAGTTATGATTGACAGCTTGTGGTATGGAGACCTCTTCTTTTTACACGGGACAATAATTATTCTGGCTAGATCACCAGAGCCTCCAACTTGGGGCTACTGAAATCACATATACTGATACCCATGTGCTCAGAATCCACATCAAGAGTCATCACTGAGCCTTCTTTCCATAAACAAGACCATTATGCCCTCATCTGTGCTCTTACAGTTTTCTATAAGCTCCTGTTATGGACTGAATTGTGCCCCTCCCCCTCACCCCAATTCATGTGTTGAGGCCCTGACCTTCAGTGTGACTGTACTGGAAATAGGGCCTTTAGGAGGTAAATAAATTGAGGTCATAGAATGGGGCCCCCTTATAAGAGAAATACCAAAGAAAGTCCATCCCCCTATTCCCTCTCATCACACTCCTACAACCACCACCCACACTCTCAGAGGAAAGGCCATATGAAGACCTAGCAAGAAAGTGGCCACCTGCAAGCCAAGAAGGAAGTGCTTAGCAAAAACCAAACCCTGCTGGACCCTGATCTTGGACTTCCAGCCTTGAGGACTATGAGAAAATAAATTTCTATTACTTAAGCCACTCAGTCTATGTATCTTGTTCTGGTAGCCTAAACTAAGACAGCTCCCTTCACAGTGTAATTGCTGGCATGGGCTCAAGGCTGATCTTGCTTAGACGAAATTCCTTGAAGACAGGAACCGTGTTTTGGTTATCTTGTATTCCAGTGCCTGGGATGGTTCCTGGAATAGTTAGCTTTTAATATCTGTTAAGTGGATGATAGAAAAACTAATAACTGGGCAGCGCGGGACGGAGTGGCCAACAGCCTGCAGAGCAACACGCCTAAGTTTTATTGTGACTACTGAGACACATACCTCACCCATGACTCTCCATCTGTGAGAAAGACACACTGCAGGGGTAGGAAACACAAAGAATGTGAAAGACTACTATCAGAAATGGATGGAAGAGCAGGCTCAGAGCCTGATCGACAAAACAACGGGTCCTCCTCGCCCTGGTATGATGCCAGTCCCCCATATGGGGGGCCCTCCCATGATGCCAATGACAGGCCCTCCTCCTCCTGGGATGATGCCAGTGGGACCTGCTCCTGGAATGAGGCCACCTATGGGAGGCCATATGCCAATGATGCCTGGGCCCCCAATGATGAGACCTCCTGCTCGTCCCATGATGGTACCCACTCGGCCAGGAATGACTCGACCAGACAGATAAGGAGAGACAGGAACCTCTTTATATTCATTTTATATTACTTGTTCTACTTCACCAGGAGATCATGGTGCTGTGACTCTAGGTGTTTTCTAACAGCATGACAAGGAAGACTTGCTTCCCCTTCCTATCAAAGAGAGAATAGTTTCTGCAGGGGAATAGTGGGACAAAAAAAAAAAGGGCAATTTTCATTTGTATTGTGAAATGTGAAAATAAAATTGTCAACTGTTTTAGTTAAAAAAAAGAAAAGAAAAACTAATAACTAATTGCTTTTCTAGTCATTAACTCATCTTCAGGAGCCTGTGGATCCCATGAGAAAAAGAGGAAGTGTCAACCAAGTCAGCAAACCTTTTTCTCTTTCCCCCACAGATGAGGTAGGCTATGGCTCCTGAACCTCTGAGAGATAATAAATGGATATAGCCATTCTCCTCTCTCCCTCCAACCCCAAAACAGAGGACCAAGGCTCCTGGGAGAGAAGAATTACCGATCTTGAGACAGATCCTACCCAGTGCCACAGGTCCATCAGCATTGCAAGCATTGGACAGCGCCACAGCCACTCCAGAATTTTCTTGCTACCCTCAATCCCAGTTGGGTAAAACCACAAATGCTAAAGACAAACCAAAACAAGCAATGCCAAATTACAAGACCAATCCCCACACAATAGTTTACCTTCTATCCATACATTTCTCCCACCTACTTTTTAAATCTGCTTTAATCAGTCTTCTTTCCACTCCAATTTTCTCACTAATCTATTTGTTGTTGATGTTGTACTATACTACGCACTTATGGAAGAGATGGGCACAAAGAAGTATAGAAGCCGGGGAAGGGATCTTTCTTGCTTAGTGTGTTAGAGGTGAAAAAAGGAATCAACAAAGTTCTCACAGAGAAGGGAAGGTGTGGGATGGGTGGTGGAGGATGTGTAGGATTTTGTTAGCTAGAGAAGGGGAGAAGAAATAGGTAGAAGAAACAGCAAGAGCAAAAAGGCAGAGTAGTCTTGAAGTACACATCATGAGTGGTAAAGACAAGCAAGAGACTGTTGCAGCTGAAGCTCATTATATGTGGGTGATGACCCAGAGATCATGCTGCAAAGTTGAGCTGTGAAAAAATGTTCATATCATGCCAAAGTTTGGTTTATATCTTGCATTTGTGATGGGCAGCTCTAGAAGTTGGTAAACAGAAGAGAAACTAGTCCTATTTTGACTCAACGTAGACTTCAAGATTTCTAAGAATTAGATTTATTATAATTATAGGTTCACGTTATACTTTCAAGATTGTATACACATGGCTTTCTTTCTCTTTCTTCATTTGTTTATTCTTTTATTCCTTCCTTTCCTCTTTTTGTTTTAGTCAATAGATCTTATTTTTTAAATCAGTTTTAGGTTTACAGAAAACTGACCAGAAAGTACAAAGGGTTTCCATGTACCCCCCCAAAAGCCCCCTGCCAGTTTCCCCTATTATTAACATTCTGCATTGGTATGAAAAATGTTTTATAATTGATGAGTCAATATTGTTACATTATTACTAATTAAAGGTCATGGTTTGCACTAGGGTTTCTTTGTGTGTATAGTTCCATGGGTTTGGACAAATGTATAATGAGGTGTATACACCATTACAGTACCATACAGAATAGTTTCACTGGCCTAATGCTCTACTTATTTATCCCTCTCTTCCCTCAACTTCTGGCAGCCACTGAACTCAATACTATCTCATAGTTTTCCCTTTCTCACAACGTCATATAGTTGGAATCATATAGTACATAACCTTTTCGGTTGGCTTCTTTCACTTAGTAACATGCACTTAAGGTTTCTCCAAGTCTTTTCATGGCTTGATAACTCACTTTTGTTATCATTAAATCATATTCCGTTCTACAGATGTACCAGTTTATCCATTCATCTATTAAAGGACCTTTTCATTGCTTTCAAGTTTTAGCAATTATGAATAAAGCTGCTATAAACAAACTATTGATGTGGTTTTTGTGTGTCACACTTCTCTTTTTTTTTTAATCTCATTTGGTAAATACTAAGGAATACCACTAGTAAATCATATGCTAGGAAAATGTTTAGCTTTATAAGAAACTGCTATACTGTCTTCCAAAATGGCTATTAACGTTTTACATTCCCACCAGCTGATTTTACATTGACCTAATTGCCAAATGGAATGGTAACTTTCAGTTCTTACCTTATATGATTTCTCTGTTGCATTAGGCACTGCTATCATCCCTTCATCACACTTCCTTCTCCTTTGGTGTCTGTGACCCAGTCTCTTCTTGTTCTCCTACCATCCCTTGAACTATTTTTCTCTCATTCAAGGGCTCTTCATTCACGGGTCCCCAAATGCAGGTCCCTGAGATTCTATCTCTGATTGCCTTCTCTGCTCATCTTCTTCTCTAGAAAATCTCGGTTACCCACCTCCCCACCCCCTGCTGTTGCTGCCCACATGCTCCTCTGCTGCCTAGATACAGACTTCTTTAGCCTCAATCACTTTCTCTGAAGCTCCATATTTTAAGCACTCAACCATTTAAAGACATCTTACTTGGATGTCCCCTATCAACATATTCACACCAAATCATCATCCTTTTTTCAAACCCATTCCTTTTCCTCCATCCCCATTTTGGTGACCAGCTCCATCTTTCATCTATCTGCCTGTTTCCCTAATCTGGAACACTCCTCCCGTTCCTCTAATTCTCCTTCCCCCGCTCCCACATTCCATAAATTACCAAATCCTCCTGATTTGAGACAGTAATACACAGAGATTAAAAATGAGAGTTTTGAGGGGTGCCATCAGTTAAGTGACAGCTCTTGGTTTCAGCTCAGGATGTGATCTCAGGGTCATAAGATCAAGCCCTGCAGCTGGCTTCATGCTCAGCATAGAGTACTGCTTGGGACCTCTCTCCTTTCCTTCTGCCCCTCTCACTCGTGCTCTGTCTCTCTCATATAAAGTAAATAAATCTTTAAAAAATATGAGAGTTTTGGGATCAGTTTGCTGGGCTCAAATCCCAGCTCTGGGTAAATTTCTTTGGGTAAATTTCTAATGACTCTAAGCCTGTTTTCTCATGTATAAAACAGAATAACAGTTCTTACCTCACTGGGTTGTTGCAAAGATTGAATGAGATAATACACGCACTATATAATGCCTGGCACACAGACAGTGCTCAGTAAATATAAGCATGGCTGTATGGTTGTTGCTTAAATGTTCCTTGATCTATCCTCTCTTCTCTAGCTGCATTGCCACTTGCTTTGATTTAGGAAGTCGTCATTTCTTACCTGAACTATCACAGTGATCTCCAACTGCATGCTAATGACATTTCTTGAAATTCTGCCTTTGATTATCTAAACTTGGAAACTGGGATAAGAAAGGTGAAGTACTTTTCAGCTTGTGTAATGGAATCTGCTGCTGCAGATGAGTTTTTACCAAGGGAAAAGTAGGCCAGACTAATGTTCAGGATTCTGACAGTGAGTATACTTGGGCTCAAAATATATCTTCAATAAAAGCTAACTTTGTAGAAATCAATATAACCTGCCCAGATTGTTGTCAGGATTTACTAAACTTGACCCTCAGGAAAGAGAGCCATTGAGCCAACAGTGTTAAATTCTCCTCTGACTGGGCCTTAGAAGATCACTGAGCAAGTAAGGGATAAGTTCTCCCTTCTGTGTGTAGAAGAAAGGGAGTAATGGGAAACTTCTCTAATTCATTTCAGGATGGCAAAGATTGAAATTGCAGACAGATGAGCTGCAATGCTGGAGGAGTCATTAACACTGCCTATCTGCCAGGCAATAGTCTGCTCGGCTGTGGTGCCTAGGTCTTTGGTGCCAACTATTTTGCCTGTGTCTATGGACCTCTCATCCTTTGTGCTTCTGGTCAAAGAGCGTTCTATGACCAGACCATATGGGGGCTATAGAGACTGCTAATCAGGAGAGAAGTTGGCATGCAGAAGCTATCTCCCAAGGTACTCTCCTGGTCTCAAGTCCTGCCCATCCCCTCCTCCACCTCAATATATATCATCACTCTTAGAATGCTCTTTTCACAGCAAATGTGATCATGCTTCCCCTTTTCTAATAACCCTCAGTGACTCGGGTTCCCCCAGAACAAAGTCCATGAGACACAAGTCCACACATGGCCTGGTGTTACCTCGATTTCCCACCCGCCCATTCTGCACCCTGGCTTCACCACACAGGTATACAGAACCTGAAAAGCACCGTCCTGCCATTTTTGCTTACAATACTCTTTAGATCTTTTCCAAACTCTTTCTTATCCTTCAAACCTGATTCAAGGTTTCCTTCTCACAGAAGATTCTTCCAATGCTACTCTATATTCCAGGTTCCCAAGGCCCAAACCCCAGGTAGCCTAGGCTCAAATCCGACTTGACTACTTATTTGGGGCAACGTATTTAATAAATCTAAGTTCATTTCCTCATGTGTAAAATAGAAAGGATAGCAGTTTTTACCCATTGGGTTGTTGCAAACATTAAAAGAGGCTAATATAAAATAATGTAACTTTTAAATCTCATTGTAAGTATTTACCAAACTGGACTGCAATTGTGTGATGTCAGTTTTCTTGGCCTCCCCTCCTACCTTCTGATTAAAAAGCCTTCCCCATTCAGCTACTCTTCTAAGGACACTGTCCCAGCCAGAGAGGCTTCTGGACTTTAGGATGCAGAATTACAGGACAGTCAGCAGCGAGGGGAAAGGAGAAGGTTGACTTGTCAAGGGAGGCCAAGCTACTCTGTTTAACAAAGAGCTGGGAGAGAGAGAAAAGAAGTGCCATGCAGGATGGAGGAAGGAAAAAGAGTTTAAAAGAGTTTCTGGAGGTTGGCGGCAAACAATTGGCTTCTAAACACTGTGGAATATGAGAGAATTAGGGGGAGGAAAAGGGATATGAAAATTGTTACCGGGAGTTTATGAATTGAGTTTCCCTTAATTTTTTAAAAAGGAACAAGTTAATGATTACTATTTTTTAAAAATTATTTTTGGTCTTTGGATTGTGATTTTTTTGAATACATCCATACAAACACTAGACCACATGAAACTGAAATTCTTTAGGGGTACCCTTGTTTACAATGTCTTTGCTCTAGAGTCAGCTTCTCCAGTAGAGGAGCTGTGTCTCATCGCTTTCTGTAAATCCAATGCAATCACACAGCCATATGTGATGTATGAACAGTAAATACTTGCTGAATAAATAAACACATCTATGCTTATACAACTGGATCATAGATTCCTATGAGCAAGTCAATGCTCTAATTTTTCCATCTATCCAAATAAATCATTGAATGCTGTGGTGAGTTGAATAGTGGCCCCCCTAAAAGATATGTCCATGTCCTAATCCCCAGAGCCTGAGTGCTAAATTATATAACAAAAGATATATTAATGGGGCAGCCAGTGTGGCTCAGTGGTTAAGTGCCACCTTTGGCCCAGGGCGTGATCCTGCAGACCCAGGATCTTGTCCCACGTCGGGCTCCCTGCATGGAGCCTGCTTCTCCCTCTGCCTGTGTCTCTGCCTCTCTCTCTCTGTGTCTCTCATGAATAAATAATTATTTTTTTAAAAAGATATATTATGTTAAGGATCCTGAGAAGAGATGGTTATCCTGGATTATCTGGGTGAGTTCTAAATGCAATCATGTGAATCCTTAGAAGAGAAGCAAAGGGAGTCTTAAAACAGAAAAAAAGGAGGCCATGTGACCCCAAAGGCAGAGATTAGAGTGATGAGGACACATGCCACCTAGAGCCATCAGAGGCCAGGTGAGGAAAGGAAGAATTATCCCCTAGAGCTTCCACAGGGAGTACAGCCCAGCTGACATCTTGATTTCAGATTTCTGGCCTCCAGAATGTGAGAGAATAACTCCCTACTGTTTTAAGCCATCGAGTTTATGGTGATTTGTTACAGCAGCCACAGGAAAATAACACAAATGCTTATACATAATGGATGTTCAATAACTCTTTGTCAATTACCTGTCGGGGTCACTTACAATCACAAGCTGTGCTTCCTTTTCAAAGTCACTCACCCACTCTCTCCTGGCCAAGAGCCAGGACTGTACTATGTCACTTCAACATTTACAGTGCTGTTGTAACCAAACGGTCCCTTGCTACTGTCTGAGGGGTAGTCAGGTTCCGGGGGCTAAGTGTCTACTGACTACATACTCCTACATAATGTCCTTCACTCATTCTTTCAAGAAGGAGCTAGCACAGGAGGGAAGCACTTGCAGGAAACACTGCTGAACTGAAAGAGAGCCACATTAGACTTTCAGTTCCCAATTCTGTATCACAGTGTGTGCGTGTGCACACACATACACACACAAGTCTCAATCATAAAGTTGCTCTGCCAGCCAAGAATTAAGTGTCTGAATGCAAGCCCATAGACATAGTTTCAAATACGGTAAAAGGAAGTCTGGGATTAACAGGAGTGTCTACTCAGAAGTAAACATCGCAGGGACCTGCCACTATAATTACAGCATTATTTCTTCCACTATATTCCTCAGAGAACAGAGGTCTTCTCTCAGAGCTGGAGGAGGTCTCTTGGTCAGCAAGCCCATGACCCTTGCAGGAGACCACTCAAATTCCTCCAGCATGCACACTTATTGCTTTTACTTATCAAGGTCTGCTATCTAATCTTCCAGAAATTATTGTTTTTAAGTCTGCTGGACTCAGTTTTTATAGGAGTGATCCTAATTTGATCAATTGTACAGTTGATGAAGTATTAACATAATATCCATCTGATACTGAAATAGATACCACCTCTCCTTCCCAACTCCTATTTCCCCTAATCCACATGACTTTCTGTAATAGCTCTTCCTTTTTTTTAAAGATTATTTATTTATTTATTTATTTATTTATTTATTTATTTATTTATGTATTCATTCATGAGAGACAGAGAGAGAGAGAGAGAAAGGCAGAGGGAGAAGCAGGCTCCATGCAGGGAGCCCGATATGGGATTTGATCCCGAGACTCCAGGACCACGCCCTGGGCCAAAGGCAGGCACTAAACTGCTAAGCCACCCAGGGATCCCCTGTAATAATAGCTCTTTCAAAATCTGCAACTTTCAGCAAGCATGACTGGGTTAGATGTGATGCAATAGTAATATTGTGCATCACCTACAAAAAGAGACTTCCAATAAACAACTGTTTCCACACCAGTGTTTGCAGAAGACTATACACACATGGATTTCTCATCTCAATTCCCTTTTAAGACTGGCTGAGGTAGAAGTGGGTAGAAGCAAGGGAAGAAGAAGGTTACTTAAACACTCCGCTCACAGAGTGTGCTTCATGACTCTGGGCAGGCTATATAACTTTCCTGGGCCTTAATGTCCTCATCTGTAAAATGGGGGTAATAATAGTAGCTACTAGCTGCATCAGGAAGCTGAAAGAATTACCTGTGGGAGTAGATGACAAGCATTTAGCATAGCACCTGGCACAGAGTAAGCACTCAGGAAATATTGTGTGTGTGTGTGTGTGTTTGTGTGTGCACATGAATAAAGTCAACCAGAGGCTAAATTCTCCAATTAGATTTCCAAACTCTTTCCATTATTTAATCCTCCTTCTACCTCTTCTTTACAGTTCCCAGTGGCTGCCCCAAGGAGAGCTTGGTCCCTTGGCCTTACTCAATACACAGCATGACACAGCGTTTGGCTTCAGCACAAACCTTTGCTAGGATCAAGTGTTCCCACAGAGGAGGGGAATTAGGACTTCAAGTGGAGCTGGCCATCAGGGAGGCTTTGCAGCCTCTCCCCATACTCGGGCCATCACACACCGACAGACATGTGCATGCTTGGAAAGATGGCCTCTGACCTCGTGGACTCTGCATCCCAGGAAGGTGAGGATCTATTTATTAGGTGGAGGGCAAGCTTCCGTGGAATGTTCCACCTGAAGTCAGCTCTCCTCACATTCAGTCTCTTCCTACCCCTGGTTATTTCCCAGCTCAGACTTTCTCTCAAACTGGTTATTGTTCATATTTTAAGTTTCGGTCATAGATTAACCATAGCAAATCTGGTCTAAATTCTTTTGCTACTAATAATTGCATCACATGACAATCATGCCCAATTGTCATCAGCATCAGTTATGGTCCATTATTTGAAATTAAAATTTGGCCACATCTTTACAAGGAAAAGAGGTTCTTACAGTGAAGGCAGCAAGAACAGAAATGACACCGACCTTGAATTGCTTATTACATGCCCAGAATTAGCCCCAGAGATATCTGTCCCCAAGAGTTTTAAACAATCTTAAAATAGGTCTCTTAGGAATTTCTCATTATTATCATGGTCAAATTATTTCCATGATGAAAATATATATAATTAGTTGAGCTTCACCAGTCTTCAGGAGACAGGGTCAACTTGAGAAATTACAAAGCATGAGACCCTCTGGGTAAGAGTCCCAGGTGAAGCCTCTGCCCTCCCTCTTCTGATAGTTTTCTCAGGGACTGAAGCTGTGCTTCTCTTCATCAAAGGGTAGGTCTGGATTCGCTATGATACGTGAAGCTTTTGTTCCCAGGTTTCCACCGATCTTCTTTGGGACTCAGTCCCTATGAAGAATCCACAGACCCACTCTAGCCCTTCCTTGGGGGAGAGGGGGTTGCTCCCCCAAACAGTTCCATGTGTTCTCCACCTTCAGGCAGATTGCCTCTTTGATGATCATTTAGTCCAATGTCCAAACAAAGAGCACGCTGGGAAGAGGGCAAGAGAGAAAAACGAAGGAGAAAGGGGAGAGAGGGAGGACTGCAGGAGGAAGGACAACATGAAAAGACCATGAGCGTACCACAGCTAGGATGCAGCTACTGATAAGAAGAGGTGGGGAGCACACTCAAGGGCAATCCCTTCCAATTCCCGCCCCTCCCCCAGCCAGAAATATTCAGCCCAGCTCAATCTCTGTTCACTGGGTGTTGGTTAAATCAGTGCAGGGACTCCTTGTGATAGAATTTATGTCTTATAATTCTACAGTCTGTATCAGGCTTAGCAAAATGTTTAGCAATATTTTATTTGATTTTTTAAAAAGATTTATTTGTTTATTCATGAGAGACAGAGAGAGAGGCAGACACAGGGAGAGGGAGAAGCAGGCTCCCTGTGGGGAGCCCGAAGCAGGATTCGATCCCAGGACCCCGGGATCAAGACCTGAGCTGAAGCAGACGCTCAACCGCTGGGCCACCCAGGTGTCCCTCTAGTTTTAATACTAAAGTAAAATGTTGCTGGGACATCTGAACTTTCAGAAACAGAATGGACGCATGTATCCAGCACCTTAATCCACAAAATCAATCACCAGTATCCCTGAAGCCCCCTTCATGCACATCTAATTCTACTTTCACCCCCAGGAGTAACCACTCTCCTGATTTTTAACAACATGGATTAGTTTCACCTATTTTTGAATTTTATGTGAATGGAATCAAATAGAATGTATCCTTTTCTGTCTGGCTTCTTTCATTTCACATTTGTGAAATTCATCCATACTGTACTCTATTCATTCTCATGGCTATGTAGTGTTCCATTGTATGAATACGCCACAATTCATTTATCCATTCTATTGATGGGCTTTCGGGTAGTTTTATATTTCATGTACTCAAAACAGTGCGGCTTTGAATATTCTTACATGCATAGTTTTTGGTGAAGACACATATGCCAAGTCTACCTAGGAATAGAATTTTGGGGTCATAGGCATGCACATGTATATTCAAATTCAGCAGATGTTTCTATGCATATTTCTCACAATCACATGTATCCTATCAGTCTATGTGAATCATATAAGGCACATGAGAGTCCCAGGCAGAAATGAGGAGCACTGGGTTTGTCTATTCCTACCACTCTTAGAGACAGTCTATGCCTTCAAAAAATCATGTAAGAGGAACAAATCTTTAGTTTGCTTTTGTTATTTTGTATAAGTATGTTACAGAGCAAAAGAACTATCACTGCCTGAATATCATTAACTGAAAAATTACTGGCAGACAATGCTGACCCCGGACAGCTGCCTTGCTCCTTCCACCAAGAAGAAACTCACTCCACCCACTGGACCCACATCAAATGCCCAATGGATGGAAAGAAAAGGACACCAAGAACAGTATTTCATTAGTTCATGACTTGTTTTTATCAAATTAGTCTTAAAAAGTAGTTGGATGTATTCCAAAGATGAGAAATGGAAATGAAAGCATAATTATTATTCTGTAAATCATGTGCTCCCTGGCCCACACACTAAGAATCAGGATCACATTGCTTTACAAAGCACTTCAAGTCACTGGACAGTTCTACAAAAACACTTAACAAAGCTCCAAAGGAAAAATCCCCTCCAGGAGCCTGCTTTTCCATACTATGATAGTCTTCTAAAGCATTGCCACAGAAACTACCTTATTTTACTTTCATATTCAAAAAAGATTCCAGAGTTTTCTCAGGTAAACATCCAATTAAGTCACAGACATACCATGTGAGTCAGCTTAAGATTCGTTCTCCCCCTCTCCCTCTGCCCTTCTTCCCTCACTGCTTGCAGACACATTCTCTCTCTAAAAAAATAAAATAAAATAAAATAAGGAATGAACTGATATATCCTATATAACATGGATGGACCTTGAAAAACATTAAGCTAAGTAAACAAAGCCAGACATAAAAGATCACACATTATATACTTGCCTTTATATAAAATATCCAGAATAGACAAATCCATAGAGACAGGAAGTAGATTGGTGATTGGAAGGGGGCACAGGGAAAGAGAATGGGGAATGACTACTAATGGGTATGGGTTTTCTTTTTGGGGTCATAGAAATGTTTTGGAATAGGTAATGACTACACAACTTTGTGGATATAGAAAATACCACTAAATTGTATACTTCAAAAGGATGAGTTCTATGATATATGAAGTATATCTCCATTTTTTAAAATGTCAAGTTCAGACCAGGGCACTGACATCAAACAGCCATGGACTTGACTCCAGCTGCTACATGCATGATGCTGTGGATAAGCGATTTAAGCCCTCTGAGCTGCAGTCTCCTCCTCCGTAAAATGGAGATAAAAGAATGATCTCAAATGGCAACTAGGATACTCAAGATGATACTTTTTTATCACAGTGATCACACATAGAAAGTGCCTAGTAATGATGCTAATGTTTGCAGAAATAGTAGAAACTGGCTCCTAGCAAATGCACGTTTTGACATCCTCCAGGATACACTCATCAATTATTTCTATCAAACCCACTAAAGGACATAACTGATATATATATAATATATAAGGAGTTACACAAGTGAGGTTTGCTGTTCAGTCAAAAGGGGGGAAATCCTGCTATAAAGGAAGACATATCAACAAGCAGAATAACAGGGATGCAAGAGTTGTCTCCAGAGTTCCTAAGGATAAGCTGTCAGGCAGTTGCTGCCAGGAAGTCCTTGTTGGCTGAGAATCAGCTGAGTAGGATGCCACCCCTCAAATACCATCTCCAAGATTCACCTCTTGCCAGAACAACCGCTGCCCCCTACACCTGCCTCAGTTTGTTGCTGGAACACATCATATTTAATCCCTCAAATAATAAGTTGTAATAGGATCTTTCTAGTTAATGGTTTTAGCAATGCCAACGGTACTCCATAAACCAGAAATTTCCTTGAAAGTAATATTTCAGGGGTGACAGTTCAAAATTTATTCTATAATTACCAAGAACTGAAGAAAGACTGACTGCAGGGCGTATCCCTTTAATGGTCTTTGGGACTGCTCCTCTTGTGAACATCAATCACAGTAAGATCCTACAGAAGAGCTTCCTTCTATTAGTTTTTTTTTTTTTTTTTTTGCTTTTACCTTTTCCTAACTGTAGTTTGATGTAATTTTTAAAAATCATCACATTGCTTTCAGCTTTTTTTTTAAGATTTTATTTATTTAGGGATCCCTGGGTGGCGCAGCGGTTTAGCGCCTGCCTTTGGCCCAGGGCGCGATCCTGGAGACCCGGGATCGAATCCCACATCGGGCTCCCGGTGCATGCAGCCTGCTTCTCCCTCTGCCTATGTCTCTGCCTCTCTCTCTCTCTCTCTCTCTCTCTCTCTCTCTGTGACTATCATAAATAAATAAAAATTGAAAAAAATTTTAAAAAAATGTATTTATTCATGAGGAGAGACAGAGACACAGGCAGAGGAAGAAGCAGGCTCCTTGCAGCGAGCCCCACTACAGGATCACGCCCCAGGGGACCCTCAGCTTTTTTACCAGTGTTTTTACATCATCGGCTTGCTGTACTGTTCCTTTCTCAGAAAGTATTTATGTATGTATAAATTATTTACATATGTATAAAATTTTGGCTAGTATATACATTACTTCTCTTAAATTTTCATGGCTTTGTTGAGTGTCAACATAGCTTATAAGTTGTAAGTTGGAAAAAAAAAAGTTGTAAGTTGGAGCCAGGTAAATTTAGGATCCACTCCTTACTGGTTAATTTACTATGTAAAAGCTACTTAACTTCTCTGAGTATCAGCTGCTTCTTTTGTAAAATGGATATATTATCTATTTGTGATAGAATGGTGATGAACATTAAATAAGATAGTGTTAAATAAGATAATAGAAACATTAAGTTACAGAAATAAGATAATGAATCTAGAATGACATAGATACCAGCTTTTAGTAACGACTATTATTGCTCTTATGGCATTAGACAATCATGTTTGACTCTGGTTCAATATTGCTTTCCTCAAGAGTTAGTATGCCTTTTGGGGTTTGAGACACTTGGAAGAACTGGGCCTCTGTGAACCCTGTGAATGTATCTGTCACACAGGAAGTTCTAGGTTTAAATGATGTATTTCTCTGAGCTCCTCTTGTAAATAAAGTCTAGTGGAGACCCCTTGTTTCAGGCACCTGTATATACCACTTCATCATTCTCTTGACTTCACCTTTTTTTTTCTTTTAAGATTTTATTTATTTATTCATGAGAGAGGCAGAAACATAGGCAGAGAGAGAAGCAGGCTCCACGCAGGGAGCCCGATGTGGGACTCGATCCTAGGACTCCAGGACCATGCCATGGGCGGCAGGCAGGCACTAAACCGCTGAGCCATCCAGGGATCCCCTTGACTTCACCTTTTAAGTGACTGCTGCTCCAACCAGAACTGCAGACCAGAGACCTACGCAGCACCTCACCTGGGGATGCAGTTTCTTTGACACTACAGAGTGGGACTCCCTCAGCATATCTCTTGGCACAACGTAGAGGTGTGGGAAGTTTACACAGATGGAGCCACCCACCCTGAAACTTGCCATGGGAACATTTTGTGGACAAGTTCCAGAATTCTAAACTCCTCCCTGAACTTTTTGAACCCCTAAAGTAACTTTTACTTGATAGAGGAAAGTTGCCGCTTCTTGCTCAGAGACCAAAACACCTCACTTAAGGCAACTGCTTCCTAAGGCGATACTCCTCTTCTTCAAAATCCTTCCACCTCAGCCAATAATTAGGGTCAGGTCTCAGCACCATGTGAGGAAACAGTCCCTGCCCTTGCAGGAACTAGATTCATAGCGAAGGACTTTCAGATTCCACTGTTCTGTACTGATGGAACTGAGGGAACACATGGGTGAGGGAAGGTCAATGGGATGAATGTCAGGATAGACTGATGAGAATTTATTGACACAAAAGCACTCTCTTGTAAGTTGTGGCTTAGTATCTGGCACAGACACCTGAAGTTGGTCTGGCTCCTTGAAGTCTGGGCACAGTAATGGCCTACAGAGGCTAATAGGGATGCAGGAACAGCTTTGGCAGAATGTTGAGGGAGGAGTCAAAAGGCAAAAAGATGGGTGCGCTAGACTGGATTTATTATGAACCAAAGTACTCACTGTCTGAACATGATCCCAGGAAGATCTGATCACTAAAGGGATAAGGGGCATCATTAAAGAGTCCAGTGGTTCTGTTCTCTGTTGACCAGAGTTGACTATAGGAGATGCTGCCATAGTATAAGGCTCTTCTGAATTAATGGGAAATGACAAGATTCCAAAATTGCAGAGGCCAGGCTGTGACAACTAACCATCAGAGGCTAGGTGGATGTAAATATAAGAACTGCCAACAAGGCCACACTGGCAAACAAGAGGTTTTGGCCATTTGGAAGGCATCTATGGCAATGCTGATTGGCCATGGGAAAGATGAGGAGACAATTGACCAGGATGTTATTTGACTTGTATAAAAAAAGAGTCAGCTGAGAGCAGAAGGTTGATATCAGTTGCTGTAATTCATAGGTTTACAGGCCACTGACTGAGAAGAGATTAGGTCTTCTTGGGGAAAAACCCTGCAATACTACCACAAAGCTCATACAATAAAGGTTTCACTGATCCTTCTACAAAAGGACATGGAACCACTTACTAGGATTGTTGGCACTGAGGAAAGTGGAATGCCAGATTTTTCATGTTGGTTATGGGTCTAAGCTGACTCTAATCCTATGGGACCAAAATGCTACTTTTCCAATTGGAGCAGAGGCTTATGGACTCCACGTGACAAAGTTGTCACCACGTCTAGTAGGTCCACAAAAGCATCTTGTGGTTATTTCATATAGATATACCTAGAAACTGACATAACCCTCATAATGGTACCCTGTGGAAGAGTAAGGACACTCTCTCTGTAGAAGAGGAAGACCCCCTATAGATGCTATTTTTCTTACATTTATAAAGCAAAACAGTATTTTGTTCCTGGAATAATAGTTGGCAGTCTGAAAAAATAAAGATAAAAGATAGTCTATATTCCTTTACAAGATGGTATGAAGGAACATTCACAATATATTTGCCTTTTGTCATGTCTGATAGTCTTACATGTCCATGATATTTAGTGACCTGAATTTTGTCCATTACCAGACAAGCTGAATAGCTGAATGTAAGATACCATAAAAAGCCCAAGAACAAATTCATATTTGGCAATTTGAGATTAAACAGTTAAACAATATTCATTTGGGCAAATGAAGTCCCCATTCTCCCCACAGTGTTACCATTTTTAACAAGTATAAATACAAATTTGTTAGACAAAGAGGAAGAAAAAAAGGACACCAGCTTATGTGGTTGAAATTAAAAGCTATAATTAGGAATGACTGCAGCTCATTTTTACCTTTATATGGAAAAGTTGTGAAATGAAGTGATTTAGCACTGAATTCCTTATACTGATGACCTTAAAGAATTTTAGGTGTCAGAGCTGATCCAAAAAATAACACACAAAAAATTCTTAAGGTTAAAGAACCATATCCTATTCTTATTTAACCTTACTTGCCTCCACAGTGCTTTGCACAGAGTAGATACTCATTAAACAGTTGGTGAGACAAAGAATCTTAAAATTTATATAAAAACACAAAAGATCGAGACTACTCAAAGCAATCTTGAAAAAGAAAAGCAAAGTTGGAGGTATCACAATTCTGTACTTCAAGTCACATTACAAAGTTGTAGGGATCAAAACAGTACGATACTGGCACAAAAACAGACACACAGATCAATAGAACAGAAGAGAAAATTCAGAAATAAGCCCACAATTATATGGTCAATTACATTATTATTTATTTATTTATTATTATTTATTTATTTATGCATTCATTCATTCATGAGAGACACAGAGAGAGAGAGAGAGAGAGAGAGAGAGAGAGAAAGAGAGAGAGAAGCAGAGACACAGGCAGAGGGAGAAGCAGGCTCCATGCAGGGAGCCCGACGCGGGACTCAATCCCGGGACTCCAGGATCGCACCCTGGGCCAAAGGCAGGCGCCAAACCGCTGAGCCACCAGGGATTCCCCTATATGGTCAATTAATCTTCAACAAAGCAGGCAAGATTATGCAATGGGAAAAAGATAATCTCTTCAACAAATGGTGTTGGGAAAACTGGACAGCAACATACAAAAGAATGAAACTGGACCACTTTCTTATACCATATACAAAAATGAACTCAAAGTGGATTAAAGATCTAAATATGAGACCTGAAAACATAAGAATCCTAAAAGAGCACAGGCAGTAACTTCTTTGACAGTAGCCATAGTAACTTCTTTTTAGATATGTCTCCTGAGGCAAGGAAAACAAAAGCAAAAATAAACTATCAGGACTACATCAAAATAAAAAGCTTTGGTGCAGAAGAAAACAATCAACAAAACTAAAAGGCAAGCTACTGAACGGGAGAAGATATTTGCAAATGACTATCTGATAAAGGGTTAGAATCTAAAATATATAAAGAACTTATAGAACTCAATACAAAAAAAAAAAGGATAATCCAACAAAAACTGGGCAAAAGACTTGAGCAAACATTTCTCCAAAGAAGTCATCCAGTAGGCCAAGATACACATCAAAAGATACTCTTCATTATTTATCATCAGGGAAATGTAAATCAAAACTACAATGAGATATCACTGCACACCTGTCAGAATGGCTAAAATCAACAACACAAGAAACAACAAGTGTTAGCAAGGATATGGAGAAAAAGGAACATTCATGCACTGTTGATGGGAATGCAAACTGGTGCAGCCACTGTAGAAAATAGTATGGAGGTTACTTAAAATGTTAAAAATAGAACTACCTTCTGATCCAGCAATCACACTACTGGATATTTACCCAAAGAATACAATAACTCTAATTCAAAGGGACACATGCACTCCAATATTTATAGCAGCATTATATACATTAGCCAAATTATGAAAACAGCCCAAGTGTCCATGGATTGATGAATGGGTAAAAAGGACGTGGTAAATATATACAATGGAATATTATTCAGCCATCAAAAGAATAAAATCTTGCCATTTGCAACGACATGGATGGAGCTAGAAAGTACAACACTAAGTAAAATAAGTCAGTCAGAAAAAGACAAATATCATATGATTTCACTCATATGTAGAATCTGAGAAACAAACAAGGAAAGGGAAAAAAATAAGAGAGACAAAGCAAGAAACAGACTCTTAATTATACAGAACAAACTAATGGTTATCAGAGGGGAAGTGGGCAAAGGGATGGGTTAAATAGGTGATGAGGATTAAGGAGTGTATTTGTTGTGATGAGCCCTGGTGATATATGGAAGTATTGAATCACTATATTGTATGTCTGAAGCTGATAGAACACTGCATGTTAACTAACTGGAATGATAATACAAACTTAAAAAAAAAACAGTTGGTGAGAGCTATTTCTCTATGACAAGAGATCACTAGAAAAGCAGCACCAGGAGCAAGGATTCTGAGAGTGTCAAAAGGATTTTGTGTCCTGTACTATCCATGCCTCCTATGCCTCAGGATGATCAAACAGTAAATGAGATGAAGTTTCTCTTTGAAAAAGTTTACCTCATAGTACAGAAGTACAGAGATAAAAAAAGGAAGAATGACAGAAATATGATCACTGTACATTGCTTAATGCATTAATGGATCTCGGCAATCAACAGGTAATAGCATTACAGAGAGAGACAGCAGCAACTAGACATTGTATACCTTCTGTTAGAAGTACATAACACCAATTGTGCCTCTCACCCCCCAAAAAGAGCCCAAATCTGATCAAGCTTCTAGGAGATCTAACTACCAATGTATAGAAAATATAAGGAATAGAGGCACGTGTTAAAGGACACCATGCGGATGCTTTCTTCTAACTTGACTTTTTATTTCTAGCCTTTTTATTTCTCAGTTTTTAACATTTTATTTGTAAGTATAATAAAAATGTATTAATGGAAAAAAATTAACGTACAAAATACAAGCCCCAAGTTTTTATTTACAGATTAAAAATACATAAAATAAGAAAAGAATTAGGAAAGCTATGCACATTATTCATCGAAAATGTGCAAATACACAATAGAAAATTGCTATTACACTCCGAATTTTCTGTCATTCTGCAGTCACAGCTAAATAAAGCTTTGAACAAAATAGCAATTCTTTATATTAAATGCTTACATACACACTTTGAATGAACACTATGTATATCACTATTTAAAAATTTTAATGTTTAGAATCAGCTGGTTTCAGGGCGCCGGGGTGGCTCAGTTGGCTGAGTGTCTGCCTTAAGCTCAGGTCATGATCTCTGCATCCTGGGATCAAGCCAGAGTCTGGCTCCTTGCTCAGCAGGGAGTCTGCTTCTTCCTCTCCCTCTGTTCCACCCCTCTGTTCATGCTCTCTCTCTCTCTCTCTCTCTCTCTGTCTCCCTCCCTCAAATAAATAATCTTTTTTTAAAAATTTGCTTACTTCAAATCTATTAACCAGTGTGACCTAAACTGGATTAAGGAAAATGCTACTTATTGAGGATATTTATATGAATTTTTTCTATGTATAATAATAATCATAGTAGAGAAAACAGTCTCACAAGGAGGTGTTTACAGGAATGGAAGAAGAGATTTTAAAGTAACTTTAGCAAGTTCAAGATATTTACTTCTTAATTTTTATCTAAAGTGAATCAGCAGGGCAGCCCCAGTGGCGCAGCAATTTAGAGCCGCCTGCGGCCCAGGGAGTGATCCTGGAGACCCAGGATTGAGTCCCACGTCAGGCCCTCTGCATGGTGCCTGCTTCTCTCTCTGCCTGTGTGTGTCTGCGCCTCTCTCTGTGTGTCTCTATGAATAAATAAAAATCTTTAAAAAAAAATAAAAAATAAAGTGAATCAGCAGAAGTTGCATTTTCAAAATTTATCTTCAATCTATAGTAGCCAACTTGAGTAATTTATTGTATATGGTTAAATTTAAATTATCTTTCAATGAAAAAAATGGACTTCCAGATTCATGAATCTCCTCTACGTGGATTTTCTTTTGATGGAAAATTAAATTCAAAATGCTTGATAAAATTCAAGAGATATCCGGTGATCATTTGTTATATATGCAGAAAGTCACATGTGGATATTCTTCATTGACAGTGGTTATAATTATGGAATATGTCAATCAATTGAAACTCTGCTCTTCTAAGCTTTTATTTCTCTTTTGATCTTATTTGCCATTGAAAAGCACATTGCTTTTCTTCTTTGCACAAGGGTACTATGATTAAAATACAAAAGATATCACAGAAATTCACATTTTTAGGGTTGCCCAGGTGGCTTGGAAGTTTAGTGCCACCATCAGCCCAGGGTGTGATCTTGGAGACCCGGGATAGAGTCCTGCATCGGGCTCCCTGGATGGAGCCTGCTTCTCCCTCTGCCTGTGTCTCTGCCTCCCTCTCTCTCTCTCTCTGTCTCTCTGTCTCTCATGAATAAATAAATAAAATCTTTTTTTAAAAAAAAGAAATTCACATTTTTAAAGAGTTGCCACCAAACTAGCTTCTTATCTTGAGGAACACTAAAAGTTCCTACTTTTGAAAGAACTTTTCCCTCAAAAGTCATCATACTTCTGTACACTATAACTATTGTTTATGATCAGCTTCTACTTATCACATAATAAAGACAATAATCTCAAATTTAACAGATTAGCCTTTATGTAAATTAATAACTTTTCATATATCACTAAGCCTACTGTTTAATTCTGCTGACATTTTTAAAAAGATTTTTTATTTATTTATTTGAGAGAAAGCAAGAAAGAGAGAGAGAGAGAAAGAGAAAGAGAGTACAGGAGCATGAGTAGGGGGGAGGGAGGGGCAGAAGGAGAGGGAGAAGCAGACTTCCCACTGAGCAGGGAACCCAATCCAAGGCTCAGTCCCAGGACCCCAAGATCATGACCAGAGCCAAAGGCAGACGCTTAACTGACTGAGTCACCCAGACACCCCTCTGCTGACATATTTTCATAGCCAAGACATTTGTGATGCAGGAAGTAGCAGGTTTATTTACTTTCTGACACTAGCTTCTTCATGCTCATAATTACTCTAGAATGTTTTATCATTCTAGCTTCAGCATTAGAACAGCCTCATACACAAAATTTTAAGTCCAAACCACATTTGCTGATAATACTCAAAAGCCTGGATGTTACAGCAATGTCTAATTGCTATAATAAGTTCTAAACATTTACCCTATACTTGTCACAAACCAACACCAGACCACACTGAAAAACACTACTCGGTAAGAAAAATGACCTGATTTTTTTCAATATCAACAAAAAACTGCAGAAAATAAAAAAGAGATGGAGGAGAAACTCAGAGATTAAGAAAGACTTAGAAGACTTAGTGAATTGTTATATACAGCCTCTTTTGGATTCCCATGAAAAGAAACTTAAAATTTTATGTGACAGAAAAATGTAATTATTGAATATTTTATGATATCAAGGAGTGATTAATTTTTGAATGTGTGATAAAGATGCTGCAGTTATTTACTTTAGAAGAGTGGTTTTAGATATACAAAATGAAATAATTACAGATGAAATAACATGATTCATCCAAAGTAACCCAGTTTTGGAGGAGAGGAGTATAGATGAAATAAGATTGGCCATACTCTGAAAATTATGAAATCGAGGTGATTTGTATAGGTCCATTGTGCTTTTCTTTCTATTTTCATATGTATTAAATGTTTTCTAATTAAACTTTTTTTAAGTGGTCAAAAAAGCCCAGTGACCAAAAGCTACTATGAAAAATCAAGTATTTTATTCTTGATCCATAGACATTTAAAAAAAAATAGTAGGACATATGTACAAATAATCCAGATCACGGATAATGGTTAGCACAGTCAGGGGTAGATGAACAGAAGACACATAGCTCTGAGACACCCTTGGTTCTTAGCATTAAGCTTGTTTGTGGGTAACTCTTAATCTTTTAAAACTCAGGTCTCTTACGGTGTTTTCTGGGTAGCACAAACAGTCTAGATTTTGTTAAAGTTTTTTTATTCCTTTGTATTACAAACATAGATATCTAGAATATGCTTAAAATTTTTAAAACTCTTTAGTGGGCACCTGGGTGATTCAGTCGGTTGAGGGACTGACGATTTTGGCTCAGGTCGTGATCTCAGGGTGGTGGGACTGAGTTCTGTGTGGGGCTCCATGCTCAGTGGGGAGTCTGCTGGAGTTTCTCTCCCTCTCCCTCTGCCTCTTCCCCACTCTCTCTCTCTAAAATAAATAAAAGCTTTAAAAAAAAAATAAAACCCTTCAGTCTGCACTGCCTCCCTTCGGTTGTCAGACATAACTAAGTGGAGGTAAACTACACTCCCTCAGCTTAGACAGCTTAGAGAGGATGTTTCTGAAGATGCTTGAGTCATGGGCAAGTCAAACCTGACTGGAATGGTGATTTTCAACAACGTTATAGGCTAGCAACACAGACTAAATGCGTGCGTTTCTCCAGATTCATATATTGAAGTACTAATCCCCACGGTGATATTAGGAAGCAGGGCCTTTGGAAAGTAATTAGGTTTGGACGAGATTGTGAGGGTGGTACTGTCATGGCGGGATTAGTACCTTTATAAGAAGAGGAAGAGGCTAGAGTCCCCCCACCCTCTGCCATGTGAGGACACAGCAAGAAGGTGGCTGTCTACAAGCCAGGAAGAGAGTCCTCACCAAAACCCAAAAATCACTGCCACTTCATCTTAGACTTCAGAATTCTTAAGAAGTAAATGTTTATTGTTTAGTTGTTGTCACAGAAGCCCAAACTAAGATAGTCAGCCTCATGATTACTTTAGAAGTTATTTTAAATTTAATCACACAAGTAATGCATGTCTAAACTCTCATTGTAGAATAAAATTAAAATATGACAAAGCAAAATTCCCCTTGATCATTACCTCCCTCCTCTCCATCCCACTCCCTTCCTATAGGAAAACATATTCCCAGTTTGATGTCATTCCTTCCAGATTATTTCTGTGAGTGCACACACACACACGGAAGCACAAATATATATACTCTTTCAACAGTATATAGTAGTGTGTGTGTATATTTTAGCATAATTGCCACATGTATTATTTGCAATGTGCTTTTTTTCAAAAACTGCTATTATAGTATTCTATGGAAAATATAGTTTATTAGGTAATTCCCTTATTGATAATCACTTAGGTTGTTTCCAATTCTTTTGTCACAAATAACACTGCAATAAATAAATGTCTCTTTGTGTCCATCATATTCATTTTCATATAGGTAAATGAAAGGAAAAGAGGGCAAGTGTCTTGCCCACGTTTGTAGCATGGCCTAGAGCAGAAAAGAGAAGATCTACCAGCCTATTGACATGCTTCCCAAGGATCTCCCAACATAATATAAGAGCATTCATTCTGCTTAATCAGTTCCGTGCTGTAATATATTTTTAAAATATGTATTTTTAAAATGTATAAACATATAATACAATGTATATATTACACAAATATATATTATATATAACACATATATACAAACAATTCAAGTTAGCCTGACAGAGAAGCTTTTGGATACAACTCCTACTGGATCAGCTACATTCCTTAAAAAATTCCCAAACATGTCTTTTTCTGCTCACCAGGGCTACAGAGAGGACAGTCAGAGCAACATTCCACCAAAGCACATTCCACATTCTGAGGCTGAGAAAGTGCTGTTTCAAGAGGAAGCAGCACATGCTTTCCTCCTAGCAGCACCTTCATTTCTGGGGATGTAACTTTCATGCTGCTTTACAGAGAAAAGGCAACCGGGACAACAGAAAAGGGCAAAAGAAACCCCGTGTGGGCACCAGTTGGACCATAATAATGGTGGGAATGACAAGAGGGCAAACATTTTCTGAGCTTCTTACCCTAAGCTGTATATCATGGTAAGGTCGTCACTTAATCCTCTTGGTGGCACAAGGGGTTGGGTCTAGGATTGCACATTTCACATTTCAGAGATGAGGAAATAAACTGGAGAGAGGTGTGAGGCCACTTCATCAGGACTGCACTGCTAATAAGTGGTTCGGTCAGGATGTGAACCAGGTTGTCAAAGACCAGGGCAAATACTTGGACCCTAGTATCAAGAAGGCATCAACTTTCCATGTTAGGCCAAGTATAGGCCATATTCTAAGGTATTCTTTCAGAATAAATGCATTTTTGACTTAAATTTGGGCAAAGCCCTATATTACTGGTCACTGTTATCAGGAGTTCTCTGCAGAGGACCCTGTTGAACAGAGAAGTGTTCCATGTACTTTATGGGCTGGCACAGGGTAGGAATTCCACCAAACAACCATGTGCACATCACATTCCATATTCCACAAACTCCTATCTGTGCATTGGTCTTTTCCCACATAGAGTTTGTGTGTGTGTGTGTGTTAAACTCTCGTTTGGTTTAGACTTATTATCTCAGCTGTCACAATACAGTGGCTGAGGCAACATGGAAATAGTCTGTAGTAGTAGTTCTTAAAACCCAGTATTTTTCCCCCCAGAATGTCTGATTCGTAGAAATTATATTGCAGGGGTGCCTGGGTGGCTCAGTCGGTTAGGTGTCTGATTCTTGGTTTCGGCTATGGTCATGGGATTGAGCCCCAAGTCAGCTTCTATGGTCAGCAGGGAATCAGCTTGAGATCTCTCCTTCTCCCTCTGCCCCTCCATCCCCTAAAATAAAATAAATACATCTTTAAAAGAAAATTATACTGCAGGCATTTGGGGCTTATTACAAAAACAGTTGATGAAAGCCAAAGATTTACATTAGAGGGGCACACTTCTCCCATCTCCTAAATGAACATACCTTTTGACATTATGGAGGAATTCAAATATTATTACTTACATTAAATAAAGTTAATCATAAGAAAGCTTTAAATATACATTTGGTTTTAATGAACTTGATTAAGGCAGCGATTGGGGAATCTTACTTTTGTTTAAGACTTTTAGTGCCTCCTCCTCTTTTCCCTAAGAAGCCATCTGCTCTACTTAGCTGAACTGGGAGTCCAAGAAGAGTCCTATTAGTGGTTTACCATTTTTTTGCAAAAGCTTCCATTTCCACCTGCCATGGGAGCTGCACCATCTCGCATAGCCAGATAGGAGAGAGGCAGAAATGGGGAACCTTTCTCTGGCACCAGCTCCCTAGGTCTGTAGTGTTTTAGGTGAGTCTGAATGGACTAGCTGCTTCCCTCCTATAAGTCCACATACTTTGTCACATTACCGATTCCTATTTTTTTGCCCCAAATCAACCACTTTGAAATTATCTTGTTCATTAATTTATTTACTTATATATTGTCTCTTGTCACCTGCATGCCATGGGAACTCCAAGGGAACAGGAGCTCTTTCCATAGTCACCAGTTTATCTCAAAGCCTGCAGCAATCCCTGGGCATAGCAGCACTTATAAATATGTGTTGAATGAATCAGCTGGATATGAGATGGCTCGTCAATAATGTAAAAGTAGGATCTAAAGATTGTTCTAAATACTTGCCTGTTTTACCAAATAGTATTTTATAAACTCACTGGTTAGGAGAAGGAATAGACCAGAAACCTTCACTTTTCCCCACCCCTCACTCTGGAGGAGGGAGTACAAACTTTTTTTTTTTAACCTATGCTCTCTTTCAAGTTCAGAAAATAACTTTCCCATAAAACACATTTTCAACTTAGTTTTGGCAAAGTCAACAACCACAGAGTAATTATAGGCTTTACACCTAACAGAATCATAAGTTAATTGAAAAGCTTTGGTATTGCCACATCTTACCTCTCCTTTGGCTATCAGCAAGAATCCGTTAGGAAAGCAACTGATATCAACTCAGTAGTTACAGACAAATGCTTCAAGTCAGCCATAAAATTGTCAATTGTCTTTGAACATTAAACTCTTTTACAGCAGAGCCACATTTGACTGCATTATTAATACTGTGACTTGGCATAGAAGAAAAAAGACCTGTTCCATCATTTGGGGAATTCATTCTTCTAGGGTATTGGTTTGTAATTTAATACAATGAAGCAGACATTTAGCTACAATATCCCCAAACTCTAGGAGTACAGATGTATTTTCAAGTCTTCCAGGGAAGACACTTAGCCTCAAAACATACAAGTATATACTGGATTTCAGAAAACCAAATCTTGGGACACCTCAGTGGCTCAGCGGTTGAGCATCTGCCTTCGGCTCAGGGCATGATCCCTAGAGTCTGGGATCAAGTCCCATTTGGGGCTCCCTGCATGGAGCCTGCTTCTCCCTCTGCCTGTGTCTCTGCATCTCTCTGTGTCTCTCGTGAATAAATAAATAAAATCTTTAAAAAAAAACAACAAATCTTACTATTTATTAGCACTAGGTACTATCTGACATCCCACTCCCACTCTGCCTTCTCCAGGTCACTGAGATGTCAACTCAGAGAATTTAGCTTACACACACATACACACACACCTGGCTAGGTTGATCTAAATGGAAGACAGAGAAGGCTACTTTTTGAAGAGCACAGTGACTATGAAGAGAAACATTTCTCTACACATGCTTACTCATGGTGGCTGGAGGCAAGGGGGTTCTTATACAAACTAGGGTAACTTCAACAAGGGGAGACCAGCATTCTGTTCCTCAACTGGACATATGCTTGGCTAGCAGACTTGCTAATTTGCCCCTGTTTACTGAGACAGAGAAAAATAGAACCGGAGATAGTCCAGAAAGACCACAGGGTGAAGAGTGGACCAACCTTCCCACGAATTCCAGATTCTGGATCCCTGAGACACATGGAACTGGACCCTGCAGAGTGAATACCAGGAGCCGAGAATGAATGCTACAGGGCTATTCATCTCATTAGGTTGCTGTAAGTTCTATATGTGTATATAGCATAGTGCCTAACACTTAGTAAGAGCTGTAAGTGCTAGTGGTTGCATCTATTCTTTTATTTGAAGGCCAAATTCTATATGAATAGTCCTTATCCTCTGTGGACCTCAATCCGTAAAAGTGAAGATAATATAGTTTACCTCACATGGTTGTATCTATGTAAGGGCCTTGTGTACCTTGTAAGCGTTTAATGCAGTATAAACTTTCAGATCATTCATTCACTCACTCATCAGATGATCTGTGAACAGCTAGTAAACGTCCAGGCATATAGCATCAAAACAGATATGCTTCCTGCCCTCATGGAGCTTAAAGTCTAGTGAGGAAGACTGGCACAAAACAAGTGACTCTCAGTATTATATTAAAGGGAAGTGCAGGGGATCCCTGGGTGGCTCAGTAGTTTAGTGCCTGCCTTTGGCCCAGGGCATGATTCTGGAGTCCTGGGATCGAGTTCCACGTCGGGCTCCCTGCATGGAGCCTGCTTCTCCCTCTGCCTGTGTCTCTGCCTCTCTCTCTCCCTCTGTCTTTCATGAATAAAGAAATAAAAATTAAAAAAATAAAATAAAGGGAAGTTCAAGGTGCTTTAGCAATATGTATCTAAGGGAATGAACCTAGCCCGGGAAAATCAGGGAAGTTCCCTTCAAGGAAGTGGAATTTCAGCTGACACATGATGGGTAAATAAAAATGGACCAGATGAAAACATTCTGGGTGGGATAAGTAGCATGTGCAAAAACCCAGAGTCCAGTATTAGCATAGCACATTAGAAAAGCTGGAACCAGTCCAGTGTGGACAGGTGACAAAAAGCAAACAGGGAGTGAGATAGTTAATTTCATGCATCAACTTGGTTGGGCCACAGGTGCACAGATATTTATCAATATAGTCAGACATTATTCTGGATGTTTCTGTAAGGTTGTTTTTGGATTAATGTTTTCATCTGTAGACTTTGAGTAGAGCAGATTGCCCTTCATAATGTGGGTGGGCCTCATCTAATCAGCTAAAGGCCTGAATAGAACAACAATAAAAAACCCACTAGTCTCCCCCAAGCAAGAGAGAATTCTCTAGCTGACTGCCTTTTACTTCATCTGCAACACTGGCTCCTTCTGGTTCTCCAGCAGGTTGCCTTCAGACTGAATTAAAACATCAGCTCTCCTGGGCCTCTAGCCTGCTGGCCCACCCTGCTGTTTTTGGACTTGCCAGCCTCCACAATCATATGAGCTTATTCCATATAATAAATCTCTGTATAGGGCGGCCCCAGTGGCTTAGCAGTTTGGCACCACCTTTGACCCAGGGCATGATCCTGGAATCAAGTCCCATGTGTGGCTCCCTGCGTGGAGCCTGCTTCTCCCTCTGCCTGTGTCTCTGTGTCTCTCATCAATCAACCAATCAATCAATCAATCAATCAATCTCTGTATATATGTCTGGCTCCCTGCATGGAGCCTGCTTCTCCCTCTGCCTGTGTCTCTGTGTCTCTCATAAATAAATAAATAAATAAATAAATAAATAAATCTCTGTATATATACATGTATCATTGATCTGTGTCTCTGAAGAACCCTGACTAATATAGGGAATAAGGAGAGATAAGGTGGTCATGTAGGTGGGGGCCACCCAAGGTCTAGCAGTCCCAATGGGTAAGTCATGGGATATGAGGGCGAGGAGATGTATGGAGCAATGCTGAGCTCTGGGAGGGCATTTTAGAGGAAGTATCATGACTAGATCTGCGATTTTTAAATGGTCTGCAAAGGTACAGCATGACAAGTAGAGGAATGAAGCAATAGGGGAGCTGGTTTATCATGGGCTGTTCCTGCTGCAGCATGAGTAGATGTCAGAGGCTTGGATTGGGGTAGAGATGGGGAAAATCTGACATGGAATGATCTATGAAATATTGAGAAGTTTTGATCCACATGATTAGATATTAATGTCTTTTTTCTTAGAAAAGGGAGATAAAACATTCTGTAATTCTCCTTCAAGGAAAGTGCTTGTTAGTATAGTGGATTCATTGGTTCTTCCTATTTTTTATTTATTTATTTATTTATTTATTTATTTATTTATTTATTTATTTATTTATTTCAGAGAAAGAGAGATAGCAAGAGAGAGCAGAAGTGGGGCAGAGAGGGAGAAGCAGGCTCCCAACGCGGGGCTCAATCCCAGGACCTTGAGATCATGACCTGAGCCGAAGGCAGCCACTTAACCAACTGAGCCACCCAGGTACCCCATTTTTCCACTTTAAACATATTTATTTGCTCACACCTTCCAGTCTATTGATTATTCTATCCCCTTTCTTCAGTCTAACAGTGATATAACTGTAAAAACAGGAGCTAAGAGAAAAAATGGATCAGAACTTTGGCTGAATTCCCAGACAGGAATGCATACATGGTCACAGGCACACACCGCCAGCTCTCATTCCCATAGACACAGTTTTCTGGGGCTCACAGCAACAATAATTGACCCTTCACTTGCAACTCTTATAGCAAATTGAGGATAATATGGCCTCCCATGGATTCCCATGATTGCATTCTGTATGTGTGTGTGATACAAACAAAACCAACCATCTTTTTAAACTCTTGACATTCATATGCAAAAGTTTAATAAATAAATAGATTTGCTTCTCAAAGCAACCTCTTGATTTTGAACTGGTCTGCCGCTATGTAGCATGAAGACTGGAGGGTCAGGGCAGTGGGGAAGCTGGGAGATATCTCCAGCCCCCATAAAGTAAAACGTTCAGAATCAAGTTATGCAGGGGATCCCTGGGTGGCTCAGCGGTTTAGCGCTGCCTTCGGCCCAGGGCCTGATCCTGGAGTCCTGGGATCGAGTGTCACATCAGGCTCCTGCTTCTCCCTCTGCCTGTGTCTCTGTCTCTCTGTCTGTGTGTCTCTCATGAATAAATAATAAAATAAAATCTTAAAAAAAAAAGAATCAAGTTATGCATTTATCTTGGGAACACTTTCAAAGCAAGCTCTTCTGGCCAGATGTTCCATATTCTTGATTTATTCCCACAGGGGCCCTTCCTGCTGGCTCTACCCGGCCCCAAGTCGGAGCACTGTGAGTGGTAGCCTGATGTCCGGCCCGAAGTGAAGACCACTGGTGGTCTGTGTCTCTGAAAGTAAACTAGGCTACTTAACTCCCTGCTGCCACTGAGAAAGTGTTATTACTCACTTAAGGTCACAACAGAATCAGGCCAAACAAAAAGGGATTCCAAATAGCCCGTTGGCTCCCCTTCCCATGTGATAAGTTAGTTTAGGAGCCCTCATCCCATGCCCACTTTAGAAGATGGAAAAAGGGCCATGAATTTCCCTGCAGAATCTGAACCACTGAGAAATGGACAGGTTCCACTAGTCTCCTCTCTCTCCAGCTGAGGCCAGAGCTGCAATCTGAGGAGCCACATTTCAGAGCCTGCAAACAGAACTGACTACTGGGACTTCACACTCTTGGGGGTTCACAGATGGAAGGGTGTTGGGGCAAGCTGAAAGGAGGGCTTGCCACTCCCATCTCTTGGGGTCATGGATGCTTAACTACCTTTGGCTCTCTGGATGGCAGCACCAGATCACTCGAGACCATCTGAAATCTATGGTAACCAGAGGGCATGCTTGCACTCACACTCACACTTTCACACACCATTAGTACCTCAGAAGCAAACCAACAGCTCATGGCAGCAAGAAGTTGCTGCAAGAAATATTCCAAGGGCAGCCCAGGTGGTTCAGTGGTTTAAGGCCGCCTTCAGCCCAGGGTCTGACCCTGGAGACCAGGGATCGAGTCTCACATGGGGCTCCCTGCATGGAGCCTGCTTCTCCCTCTGCCTTTCTCTCTCTCTCTCTCTCTCTCTCTCCATCTCTCCCTCTATATGTGTGTCTCTCATGAATGGATGAATAAAATCTTAAAAAAATAATAAAATAAAAAATAAATATTCCAAGCACACAAGTGATAGGATGGAAATGCTGGTTTCCCAGGGATAAGACAGGAGGAAGTATAGCTGCCGCCAGTTGAGAGTCCTCAAGGCTAGGGTCCAAGTCTCTAGGAATAGAGACCTGGGCACAGGCACTCATTTTTAATTGTCTTTTCTTTTCTTAAGTAGGCACCACACCCAGGATGGAGCCCAATGTGGGGCCTGAACTCATGACCCTGAGATCAAGACCTGACCCGAGATCAAGAGTTGGTTGCTTAACCAAGTGAGCCACCCAGGTGCCTCCATTTTTTAAGTTTCTTAAATCAGAGCAGAAAGAGCTCCTGGGGGTAAAAGTTGAGCTGAGGGCATTTTCCTTTCTTGATGAAGTTTATAATTTTACTCTTGTTATTTGGGCGCCTCTAAAATAGGGCAAAAAACATATGAACTGACATTATGCACCTCTGTCAATTGCATATGAGCTAATCTCATTATAGAAACATGTTTTGCAAAAAAAAAAAAAAAAGAAGAAGAAGAAAGAAAAGAAAAGAAAAGAAAGAAACATGTTTTGCAGGATGCCGGTTGGCTCAGTGGTCGAGTGTCTGCCTTCGGCTCAGGGCATGATCCTGGGGGTCTTGGGATGGAGTCCTACATCAGGCTCCCCACAGAGAGCCTGCTTCTCCCTCTGCCTATGTCTCTGCCTCTCTCTGTGTGTCTCTCATGAATAAATAAAATCTTTTAAAAATTTTAAAAATTTTAAAAAGATGGAGAACTCCAGACGCAGAAGGGACCTAAAGCTCCTCTCTAGGCATGATAAGAATGAGTCACCAAGATGATAAACATAAAAAGAACTGTCCCCTTGTGGCATAAAGCAGTATTTCTGAGCTCTTATTCAAAAAGGCAATGCTTGGTTTTGTCACTTTTTATGACATACCTAAATATGCATAGTCCCCTAGAAGGACCTGAGGGTCTTCCAACCATAAGCTGGTCCGGTAGCAGAAAAAGCCTTCTTGAAATATCTTCTCTTTAGATCTTTTGCACGACAGTCTTCAAAGGCAAATTCCCTCTTTCTATTTACCAAAAGCCAGCCTCTCTCTCGCCTCTCCCACAAAGATAGCTGCTCACCAATGCAAAGAAGCAAACAGCTTCTCAGAGAGAAAAGGGAAGATACACATCTTGTCCAATGTAGAACTGACAGCCTGCTGATGCCACAGCTCCTTAAAGACCCTCTTCTGGGGTGGACAAGGCAGTATTTTTATAGATTTTTATTTTTATTTTTTATGTATTCATTCATGAAAGACAGAGAGAGAGAGAGGCAGGCAGAGAGACAGGCAGAGGGAGAAGCAGGCTCCATGCCAGGAGTCTGATATGGGACTCGATCTTGGGTCTCCAGGATCAGGCCCTGGGCCAAAGGCAGGTGCTAAACCGCTAAGTCACTACGGGATCCCCCAAGCCAGTATTTTTAGCACACATTAACACCGTTAATGAAGAGAGACTAAAACAACAGGCTGAAGAGGCTGCTCCAGCTCTTAGGGGGAAACTTCCTGTCTCTATCTAACCTAGGCAGGTGAACGGCACAGAGGGTCATCCCTGCAGCACTGTGTAGGAATGCTTGTGACCTGCAGCAATCCCGAGTCCCTGTACTTCTGACTCCCTGACAATCTGAAGGCTGAATCTCAGGAGGGTTAGGACAGGACTTCCCACCACTAGAATTATCCCTCCCTCCCCTTATGCAGTGCCAATTGCAGCCAGATACAAAAGACCAGCAAGTGTGCACATCTAAATAGGTGGAGCTCATGGCCATGAGACTCCCTCCTAATCTCTTCTGGGAGAAAAGGAAAAAAAAAATTCTATAAGAAACTTCTCTAGAATCAAGAGATGTTATTCCCTAAATCTTCTGTGGCTGCCCTAGAAAAATGTCCCAGACAACTGGTGTATACTGCTGACTCAGGAAGCTGGAATCCCTTCCACGGGTTTTGCAAAGCATCAGTAAGCAGCGTCAAAATGAGAGAGACAAACCACACAGTGCTGACAATTTCCGATTTAGAAGGGTATCAGTTTGCTTTACAGCCTGTCAAGAAGGGTTATCACACTATCTTAAGACCACACCCCCAATATTATTTCATTTTTTTAAACTGAAATGATATTGACATATAACACTATATCATTTTCAGTATTTCACTTCTTAGTTTCCCCTTCAGCAGGTTTTAAGAGAGCATGCCTGCTTCAGCTCACTCTGCAGGGAGCTACTTGGCAATTCACCCTCATAATACCTTGACTATTTAGAGATGCAACTGAGCTCTGTAAGCATCTCCACAGCCCCAACAATGGCCTCAAGGAACCCCTACGGGTGGTTGCCTGCCTTTCAGCAGAGCTCTGGAACTGGAGCTTCTACAAGCTTCTCCCAGGGACCCTTCTCCTATGGTTTAGATGCCAAATACTGTGTAGACACTCCTACAGGTCAGAAAAAATTTTCAAAGATTTTATTTATTTATTCATGAGACACACAGAGAGAGAGAGAGAGATGCAGAGACATAGACAGAGGGAGAAGCGGGCTCCCTGCAGGGAGCCCGATGCAGAATTCGATTCCAGGACCCCAGAATCACTTCCTGAGCCAAAGACAGATGCTAAACTACTGAGCCACCCAGGTGTTCCTGCAGATCAGAAATTAATAAGATCAGGACCATGAATAGCAGGCTCTGAAAATAGGCCCCAGGTTTATCTACAAACACTGATAGGGGATCCTTTCTGGGAACATGCACAAACTGATACCAAGCCATTTCATTTGCCAACACAAGCCAAAGAACTTACACTGGAGGCTAGAAAGGATATTATTAAAAATATAGGTTCTTAAACAAGGTATATATAATATACAAATTTTGTTTTTAAAAATAAATATGTATTATAAATGCATAAAAGACTGGAAGGGTTTATATCAAATAAACAATGCTTCTCCCTCAGAGATGGAGTTGAGTGACTTATTTTCTTTTTTGTGCTCACATATTTTCTGAAGATTTTCTGCAGGAAAAATATTATGAAAAAAAAAAGACCATTATTTTTACAAAGGAAAATAGGCTATCTTATCTTTTCAATGCTCTCCAGCCCCAGTGCAGCCACCTTAATGCAGGCCTCCCATCATCTCTGCTCTGAACTAAAACTTCACCTCTAGCTTCTTACAACTAGACTTGTTTCACTTTCTCTGGTTTCTTCTCTTTGAAGCAAGAATGCTGTTTTAAAAACATAAATCTGATGATGTCATTTCCATTCTTAAAACCTTCCCCAGCATACTGGGCGCCCTGAGGATAAAATTCATAATCCTTAACATGGCTCGGAGCCTACTGGCCCCTTCACTCCAGCCTCACCTCCTGGGGCTTGCTGTGCTTGTTCTGGCGTGTTGACATGCTGCTTCCCCCATCTGGAACTCTCCCTCTTTCTCTTGGTTTAATTCTTACTCACCTCTGAAGGCTGAGTCTAGATATTGCTTCCAGAAAGACTTTCCCTGACACACCAGTCCAGATAAACCTTCAGTATCTTGAAGGTTTCTTTCATGACTCTGATTAGACTTATAATTACTTGTTTAATGCCTGTCTCCTGGGACAGACCATGAGCACTCTGAGGGCAAGGACCACAAGGGCCCCACCTTGGCACAAAGTAGGTGTTCAATAAATATTGAATTTGAATGCTTTATTTCTTTAAAAATGAAGTTCTGAAAACCAGGGCAACATTAAATAAAATCTCTGTACTTCTCAGCATGTTATCTCCTGTGATATTTTAAGAATTACATCTTAAAAGAAGAGCATGTGGGAGGACAAACATTTATTGTGCCAAGCTTTCCTGTATCTACATACCTACTGTTCTCGAAGACAAAACAAACAGCACCTACTATCATAACTAAAGCTAATATAATTGCTGCCTTTTAAAAGCATGCACCATTCTTGTTCACATGAACAAGAAGGGCTGGACTCACCTCTGCTACTCTGAAGCCTAGATTTCAAAGTTCCAGGGGATACTTCTAAACTCATCTGGCCATCTGGATACCAGGTCTGTGCCTGGCTCAACATAAGCCATTAATAATCCAGGCATATGGAATAATCCAAGAAAGCTGTGAACTGTTGCTAGAAGACCATTTTGATAGGACCCTGAGTCCCTATCTTTCTCATCCTTTGTGAGTTAGCTGTGATATTTTGCTGTGATGAGTTTGCTGTGATATTTTTTGTGTCTTTGCTATTTGTTGTGCCGCTAACAGATTTGCAGCCAAATATATGCAACATACTTCTGTTCCTGCATCTGTGCAGGTAGTTGCCTGATGGGTCTGTGGTCCATGCAACAGATGAGACAGGTATAAGCTGCAGGACTCTCAGGAAAATGAGAAGTACCAAATTTCCTCTTACTCCCATAGCTTGAATTTATTTTCCAACTTCTTTCCAAAATTCTTATTGGAAGAGTCAACTGCCTAGACACAAAGTATCATGTGATCCAAAGAATCATTTGTTTGGTTAGAGATGCATTCTACTATTTTTTTTTCAACTTACAGCCTTTGAAAGGAGACAATTATGAACTATCCTTATGTCCTGCTGCATAACATAGGAAACATTTTAGCCCACCATTTATTTATTTTTTACTTGAAAACATTTATCAAAAATTTAAAATATGCTAGACAGGGCACTAAGTACTATCACCATCTGTAGGCCCAAGACTCTCAAATTCGTATCTTAATTCCCAATCTCTCCTCCAAACTCCTGATCCACATATCTAGCTACTTGTCATTTCCACCAGATGTCTCAAGAGACAAATCTACAAATCTAAGACCAAACTTAGCTTTCTCCAACCTAGTCTCCTTCGGTGTTCCTATTGCCACTCTGCGAGTCTAAAAATTTGGCATCAATCTTGAAATCTCTTTTTCTATCCCCTCTATCAAATTCTTCAATTCATCATCACTGCATCCTGCCGATTTCACTTCCAAAATCTCTCTCACATCCATTTCTACTATAATACCAAAAGTTAATTTTCTTACAGTTCTGGAGGCTACAAGTTCAGGATCAAGGTTCAGGCCAATTCAGTTGCTAATGAGAGCTCTCCTGCTAGCCTGTAGATGACTGCCTTCTTGTTATGTTATCATAGCAAGACCACGTCACATGGCCTTTCACTGATGCATTGGCATGGGGTGGAGACGGATGAGGTGTGGAGGGGAACCAGGTCTCTGATGTCTCTTCTTATAAGGATACTAATCCTATCAGATTAAAGGACTCACCCTTATGACCTCATTTAACGGTAATTATGTCCTTATTTCAAATATAGCCAAACCACACTAGGGATTAGGGTTTCAACATATGAAGTTTGGGACACACATATATTTAAGCCATAACACCTTTAAGAAAAAGAAGAGACAGGGATGCCTGGCTGGCTCAGTGGTTGAGCATCTGCCGTCGGCTCAGATTGTGATCCCAGGGTCCTGCCATCAAGTCCCACTTTGGGCTCCCCACAGGGAGCCTGCTTCTCCCTCTGCCTATGTCTCTGCCTCTCTCTGTGTGTCTTTCATGAATAAATAAATAAAATCTTATTAAAAAAAAAAAGACACCAAGGATGCGTACGCAGAGAGGGAAAAAGTCATATGAGAACACAGCAAGAAGGCAACTATCTGCAAACCAAAAATGAGGCCTTGGGAGAAACCAACACTGCCAGCACTTTGATCTTGGACTTGCAGTCTCTAAAACCGTGGAAAAATAAAATTTCTGTTGTTTAAGCCACTCAGTCACCTGTGCTATTTATTATGGCAGGCCAATTGAACTGATGCAGATTTCCATGGCTCTTAAGATACATATATATGTCCCTGACTTGATGGAAAACGTTCTGCATGAAACCACCCTGCTAGGGTTATCTTTCTCAACACAACTCTTAACTTTCTGGTGACTAGTCACACTGGGGTTTCCTTCAGCTCCTCACTGGTGATTTGCTTTCTTGGATCCTATGACTTTGTGTGAGCTGATCTGTCCACTTGAAATGTTCAGATTCAGCTCATCGTTAGCCTTTCCTGATCCCTCAGCTTAGCTCAAGCTTTGTTTTCCTGTGTACTCATAGACTCATGTGCCTTTCCTTCAGATCACTGGTCTTAGTTTGCATAGCACATTTGTCTTAGTGATTTTTGGGGTTGTCCTTAGATTGTAAACACCATGAAAGTAGGAATCATGTTGGGTTCTGCTGCTCCAAGTCTCTTCGGTACCCGGCTCAGCACTTGGGACAAAACAGGAGAGAACAACAATATATTAAATGAATCACTGATGCTATGAAGACATGGGCTTTGCTCTCAAGTGCCTGCAGATAGGCTTATATCTGAAAAAGGTAAAGCAACTGTTACAGGGGCTATGACCAGGGAGATCCCAGGATCCTAGCTGGTGTTACATGGTTTATCCACACCCCACTATATATCCCAACAACTTTAGGAAAACAAACGAGGCTTCTGGGCTTCTATTCTATTTAGGAATTTTAAACTCGAGAGGAAAATATAATTTTTCTTTTTAAAAAGTGTTGTTTAGAAGTGAGTGGAATAAACATGACTATCAGTTTTTCCAAATTATAAGGATGATTATGTTGTTTAAATGATCTATCTGAACTATAAATCCAAATTTCTTCATTTATAATGATTCACTACAAGTTGTTTTTTTCCACATGATGTTTTTAATCAGTGTCTCAATAATTTTTTTAATAAATGCACTACCCTATATTAGGGAAAACTAATAATGCACATCAGATTTTTATCCTATCTGAATTTCATCAAATGAGTTGCTTGATTCTATAAATAAGAGGCCAGCTTTGTAGTAACAATAGAAATCATTGTACTTCTTTTTACAATGTATTTAAAATTACATACTTGTCAGCACCATAATCAAAGAACTGCATTTCCTAATTTAATCTGAAATAGTAATTACAGTCTAGAAACGGACTATAATAAAGTTGTTAAGCTATTACTCATTAAAAGAAGTTATGGACCAACAAACTTCTGTCAGGCCAACTACCTTTGTTTCCTGTGGCTGCTGTGTAACAAGTCACCACTCAAGGCTCAGCATTTGGGGCCCACCCTGGTAATCAGGATAACCTCCTCCTCCTCTCAAGGTCCTTAATCACATCTTTTTTTTTGGGGGGGGGGAGGCATACAGGGTAGTATCCACTCTTTTATCATATAAAGTAATAGCCATAGGTTTTGGTAATTAGGAAGTGAATATATCTTTGGAGGGCTATTTTGTCTACCAACCACACCAACTCTACCTCTGCTTATGTCTCTGCCTCTCTCTGTGTCTCTCATGAATAAATAAACAAATCTTAAAATTAAAAAAAAAAAGAAAGAAATGCAAACACCCGTGCATCAAGGGATATATGTGGAATGTTCATTGTAGCATCACTCTTAATAGTAAAACACTGTAAAAGAAGTTATTGGTAGCCTGTATAAACATAGAGATGATGTGAATTGTCTCTATTTCCACAAAATATATTATGACAGGCTACTGTGGATGTATTATGTACAATGTAATTCCATTTATGATTTTATTACTTAATTAGCTAAAATATGACAGAGTTTGATAATTCTTGTTGTCACAAATTGGAACATTAAATTTTCCTATGTTATGATTTTAACAATTTATCTACAGAGTAACAAATGCATCCTGAATCCCTTAACCATGCCATAAACAGGGAAACATTTAATTACTTTATAATGAAGTATAAACTTCTCTGTCTCTTCTGTAAAGCTCATTGCCACCTAAAATGAACATCAATGCCTTTCTATTCTAGAATGAAATTAACCAAAATATTTGGATTATGTTCTGAAGTTGTTGTTTAGTAATTGCTTAGTGCTTGAGTAGCACAAACAAATTGAAAATAAAATTTAAAATACAGTATAGTCAATTTTAGAAAGCCATAAAACAACTTAAATGTCTATTAATAGCTGAATGGACAAATTATGAAATATTCAGACTGCATAACAATGCAAATCAATAAGCTATTACTACCCACAACCACATGAATAAATCTCACAAACATTCTGCTTTGCAGAAGAAACCAGACAGAAAAGACACACTGTATGATTCTTATTTAAAATTCAGAAACAAGCAAAACTAATCTATTGTGTTAGAAGTAGGACAAAGATTTATGGGGAGGAAGGCAGGTAGTGACCAGGAGGGACATGAGGGAGGCTTCTGGGCCACTGCCAGTATTCAGTTTCCTGATCTGGATGGTAGTTTCATTTACTTTTGAAAATTCATCAATCTGTAGGTTCATGATTTGTGTGGGGGTTTTTTGGTATACTATGTTTTAATTGAAAAAAGTTTTTTAAAGCTCTAAACCTCTGGTTCTCAATTTTCTGAAAGGAAACCACTCACTTCTCTAAGAAAAGAAAGGCAACAAGGATTATTACTCTTTCCAAGTTAGCTGAGAAATTTCCCCCAGTCAGTACCTTTGATGAAAATTGGTATTGATGTACAAAGTGCTGCAGCAGCCAGTTGCTAAGCTTAGTGGCATTTCTGAAACGGCCAATAAATTAGTTTCCAAGCTTCATGAATACTGGTAAAGTGCTGCAAATATCTTCTTGCAGCCAAAATCCAAGTGCACACCAACAGAGAAATACAGATGCTGCTGCTAAGCAGATCCTGGACTGTAACCCTGCACTCCTAGGTTTCATGGCCAGCTCCAGATGACAGCTCAGGAATTCTGTATCCCATGACTGCACCTCCAGCCCCAAACTTAGATAGAGACTCTCAAGCATTGTGTAAAAGATTTTACTTACTTATCTATATCTATCTATTTATCTATCTATCTATCTATCTATCTATCTGAGTACATGAGCAGGGGGAGGGGAAGAGGGAGAGGGAGAGAGAGAACCCCAAGCAGACTCCATGCTGAGTGCAGACCCCAACTCAGGGCTGGACCCCGGACTCTGAGATCACAACCTGAGCCAAAATCAAGAGTCAAGTGCTCAACTCACCGAGTAACCTAGGTGCCAAAATACTCACTGCTTTATTTTATTTTTTAAAAAAAATATTTTGTTTATTTATTCATGAGAGACAGAGAGAGAGAAAGAGGTGGAGACATACACCAAGGGAGAAGCAGGCTCCCTGCAGGGAGCCTGATACGGGACTCCATCTGGGGACCCTGGGATCATGCCTTGAGCCAAAGGCAGACTCTCAACCACTGAGCCACCCAGGTGTCCCCTCACTGTTGTTTTAAAAAACAAAACCAACAGAGAGCTTAGATTTGCCTCATGGCAGTTCAAGAGACAGTGGAGAGAGTAGGATACAACAATGGACATATCCAAAAGAGAAATTTTTAACATTGCCCCTTTGTTTATTGACGCTGAGACCCAGCCTCTCTACCACATGTGCCTGGAGTTTACAAATACAGAATTTACTGATTTTTAAAAAATAATTGCTAATAAGATTCTTTTTTTTTTTTTTTGGCTAATAAGTTTCTATGTGGGGGGGGTAATGATCATCAAAGTGGAAGATATTTGTTAAGTTTCTGAAACATCTGTGCATTGAGGTTTAAATGGCTCACACAGGCTTATAATGTGGCCCTGCAGCTACTTTCAACATGGCTTCTTTGGTATGAACAGTCAGGGTAAGCCTATGATACAACCATCCTGAAGACCAAACAGTGAGCCAGTGTGGTCTTTGCCACTATGGCCATTCATGGCTTTTCCACTCTTTCCCTCACCTCCCTTTCAGGAGATGACAGGCACACCAAAATTCAGTTACTCAGCTTTATAAATCATCTGGCAAATCTTAGGGCAATTTAGAAATGACTAATTTAAATTTGGTTCTTTTGTTCCCTAGGTAATAGTGACATCAACCATATCATGACCACATTATTGATCATATGGAAAGCAGAGGCAAACAATTTACTGGGCTAGGCATTGCACTAAGAAGTTCACATGCATCATTCCGGGTAAACTTCATAAGTGTTCATGTCATTATACTATCCTTATCTCATTTTGCAGACAGGATATAAAGATTAAAAAAGGATAAGTAACTTTTCCCAGCTTCTTAGATAACCAATCTGAGATCAGGACCCCAAACCTGTACTTTTAACTACTACACTACTCTGTCTCCTCATGGTCTTTCTTTTTCTTTTCTTTTCTTTTCTTTTTTTTTTTTCTTTTTTTTTTTTTTTTTTGCTTTTTTAGATTTTATTTATTCATTCATGAGAGACAGAGAGAGAGATAGGCAGAGACACAGGCAGAGGGAGAGGCAGGCTCCATGCAGAAAGCCTGACGCAGGACTCAATCCTGAACTCCAGGATCACTCCCCGAGCCCAAGGCAGATGCTCAATGGCTGAGCCACCCAGGCATCTCCCTCATGGTCTTGAATAATGTGGCTGAGTACTTAACAAAGGCAAACAGGCTGCCCAGGCTTCAGTCTGCAGATGGGGGTAGGAATTTCACAGACTAGCAAACCAGCAGTGCCCACAGTGCTACTCAGAACCACAAGAATCTCCCAACCCTCTTTGTGGGCCTCTGAGAAAAAGTACAATCCATGGTTTTAGATCCCATCTCTGGCCAGGTAACCAGGGAAGGAGGGCCAGGGGGAGTAGGTTGCCCTGGAGGGGAAGGAACCCAGTGGGGTTGTGAGAAAAGTATGGGTTCGAGAAGTCTATAGAGGAAGAGAAATCTAGGATGTGGTGGGTTTGCACCTACTCCTTCATGACCTCAGCCCTGCAAGGGGGCATTTTAAGATGCATCCCATGTCAAGGGCATGACCCTCATTGGACCTATCTTTGAAACTTCATAATAAGTCCTGGGATAAAAGTTTCTGGATAAACAGAAGACAGAGATTATCAACAGGTTACTATATTGCCCTCTTAATTTTTCATCCAGGGTGATGTTAAGCAGCACACAGCTATCACCACCCTGCTCTCAGCGCTTGCCTTTGGCAGCCATTCAGTCATCCAATAAATACATACTGAGCACCTACTATATGCCAGGCACTGCGCTAGGTGCCAGAGTCACAGCATAGAACATAGTAGGCAAAAATCCCTTCCCTAGAGGAACTTATATTCTATATGATTCCATGTACATGAAATGTCCAGAAAAGGCAAATCTATAGACAGAAAGTAGATGAGTAGTTGCCCAGAGTTGGCAGATTAGGAGGAAATGGGGATGACTGCTAGTGCATAAGGGGGGTTCTTTGTTGGAAAGGTGAAAATGTTTTAAAATTGATAGTGGTGATGGTTGTGCTATTCTGTGAATATATTCAAAACCACTGAATTGTACACTTTAAATAGGTGGACTGTATGGTATGTGAATTATATCTCAATAGATCTGTTGCATTAAAAAAATAAAGACTGGGATGCCTGGGTGGCTCAGTGGTTGAGCATCTGCCTTTGGCTCAGAGCATGATCCTGGGGTCCTGGGATCAAGTCCCATATCAGGCTCCCCACAGGGAATCTGCTTTTCCCTCTGCCTATGTTTCTGTGTCTCTCATGAATAAATAAATAAAATCTTAAAAAAACAAAACAAACAAAAAAAACGAAGAACAAAACCCAGAACTTTCAAAGCCAAGTTCCATGCTGTTTCTACAATACTAGGCTGCCTTCTATATATAAGGAAGAAAATGAATGTTACCCAATGAGGATAAAAAAAATTAATTATTTGGAAAGATCTTTAAGTGTCCAACTTATTTAGTGATGTATCCCTTAAATTATTAGACACAGTAGAGATTACATCAGTCAAGAGAAGCTGGGTAACAAACAAACCCAAAATCTCAGTGGCTAAACAACACAAGTTCATGTCACATTCAAGCAATGTTCACCTAGGTTAGTGGAAGCTATTTCCTCTCTGACATGCCCAGGCTGATAGAAAAACCATCATCCGGAACTTTGCCAGTCTCCATGGCACAAGGAAAGAGAGATCTAGTGATCACATGATCTTGCCCAGAAGTGATACAGTATGCATTTCACAACTCGATCGTCAGAAGTTGTCACATGGCCCCACAAACACAAGGAGGCCAGGAGGTGCCCATCACATGCCTAGAAAATAGAATAGAATATTCAGTAAGGAGCCCTAGAGTTTGCACAGGGAATTAGGGCACAGTGTGGTTAAGAGCACAGATTGTGAAACACTGTGCTTGGCTTTGAACCCTAATGCAGCCACACACTAGCCAGACATCACACAACTTAGAGAAGTTAACTTGATCTATTCATGGCTCAGTTTCCTCATCCATAAATGGGGATAGTAACAGCATTTACCTCATTGGTTTGTTAGAAGATTAACTGAATGTATCTATCTATAGGGAACTTAGAACAGTTCCTGGCAAGTACTAATACCATAAGCACTACATGGTTTATATTATTTTGAAAACAAGATTGAAAGGAAATGCTTTTTATTTTTATAATACAGTTAATGGATGGGCAGCGTGTGAGGTATCAGCACAAGAGCCAACACATACAAAGTAGGTCCAACATAAACAGCAGCCTTTATTAACAGAGAACCGGGAAGCTCAAGCCTACTTGGCCTGGCCTCTGACCAACTGCCCAGGCTCTGGCTTCTAGGCTTCCTTCTTATCTTTATAAAGAGGGGCTATACACGGTAATTTCCAAGGTTCTCCAGCACTAAGAGCTTGGAATTCTTTGATTCATGGGTCACTGACTTGGCCTAACATGGTATTTTTCATTGTTTACTCTTCATTCTTTTACCATAAAGGAGGATCCTCCCCTTCCTTGCCTGGTCCAGAAAGGCGAACCTCACCTGGATTCTCCCCTCTAGGCAGGCCTACTCTAACCCTACCAACCTGGAAAAGCGCCCACTGACTGCCAGTCGATGCCAGGAAGCTGCCAGGAGAGAGGCAGGTCCCAGTACACTTCAAAGGAAGTGCCTCCCCTCCCAAGCAGAGTGGTAAGAGGGGTAAACAGTCACTCAGAGGGCAGCTGGCCTCCACCCAGAGGGTGGTGAGCTCACCTCCTCCCACAGTTGAATGAGGACTTTAAAACACTCAGCACACCACTCCACACACCACTCAGAAGCAGCCTGCCACACACACTTCCACCTTCCCTCGTAGGTGGGCACTGCATCTCTGTGTTAGAGGGGCAGTAGCTGTCATCCTCACGGTTTAAGAGGAGCCAAACATTCCCAGGGACCTTTCTGTGGTCCAGTCTGGCCCTATTCTGCAGTCAGCAACAGAAATACAAAATGAAAAATCAGGAAAATGTGCTGAGGGGGGAAAAAAGCTGTCAGCAAAACAGAGCTTTAAAGGGTGGGAAGTCATCCACGATATGGCAACCTTAGCTGAACGCACTGAATGTGCGAATAAAAATGTGCGTGTGCTAGGAAAAGAAATCTCTCAGTGCTGTTTTTTAAATGTTAGTGACTACATCAATGATTTTAGTCTCAGAAGCTGAGGCTCCTCCTTTCCAAGAGCTATTAAAGCCACTGTCAGGAATGTAATCTATCACCTCAAACCCTTTGTGCCTCTTAGGATGTGCCTTGGAGCACGCTCTCACTCTGCTGTGCACTCCATATGATTTCCCTCTCCGCACCTTGTATTATCATCTCTCTGGGCTGGAATGCCATGGCCCTGGGTACAGGCTCCAGGCAAGTGCCACCTTCTAGGTAACAGCTCTCCCTGAATTTCCTGCCATTTCTGGATCACTTACTATCAACACACTGGTTTGACACTGCCTTGTGCCATCTTTTAATGTTCAAACCAACCACCATATGAGTGAGCCCCCTGGAAGTAGATGAGCCTTCTGGAAAGTAGACCGTCCAACCTCAGTCAAATTGCAGATGACAGCAGTCCTAGCCAACATCTTGACTGCAACCTCATGAGGGACTCCGAGCCAGAACCACTCACTGCAGACCACTCCCAGATTCTAGGATCACAATAACTATGTGAGATAATAGAAGCTTATTTTTTCTAAATAAGCTGCTAAGTGTGGGGTAATTTGTTATGCAGCAAAAAACTGACTTTGTAAGTGACAAAGCACCTATAGCTACTTGATAAAACAATTTTAATAAAATGTTGATAGAATTTAAGTGATGGTTATACAGGGTTCACTGTAAAATTCTCTCAATGTTGCTGTATGTAGAGAAATTTTCATAATCAAATGTTGGGGGAAACAACATAAAATATAACATAAAACTGGCAGCTAGATTAGCCCATGACACAGCCGTGGTAATGTTTTCTGAACAACAGAAGAGAATGGTTTACAAGGGCTACCAAGGAATATAGTCTATTTTGAAAGCAGATACCTTTAGAACATTATATACTAAGTATGTTTTTAAAGTGCATATTTGTGTGTATCAAGTAGTATTAAATATATGTGTGCTATGTTGCTCGTTTTTATCCCAACTTCCAATTTTCAAAAACACATCAATCTGCCAATTTCAGTTTTTATCAGTCAGGGTGTTCATCAGGACCCCATGATAGGTAAGAAATTACTTTTAGACCAACAGTAACCTATTTCTTCAGATGAAGACACCTACTCTAGGCTCTGTTGTACACACACTCTGTCTGATTTAGTTCCCAAGCTAATTAGGCTAGCTGAATTCCCTGCTGCCTTATCAGGTAATGGTCAGAGAAATTTGATTAACTTTTACAAAACACACTCAACACAAAGCTGCAAGAAATGGATACTTCTGTGCTCCAGAGAATGTGGACTGGTCAGACCGGTGTCAATGCCAGTTCATGTTTTCCTTAATCTTTATCTGGACCTGACACCCACTAGCTCATGGTGTGTTTGTTTGTTTTTTAAGTTTCTATTTATTTATTCATGCGAAACGCAGAAAGAGAGGCAGAGACACAGGCAGAGGGCGAAGCAGGCTCCATGCAAGGAGCCTGATGTGGGACTTGATCCCAGGACTCCAGAATCAGGCCCTGAGCCAAAGGCAGGCACTAAACTGCTGAGCCACCCAGGTGTCCGTAGTTTATGTTTTTATAGTGAAATTAGTCTACTAAAACTGCAGTTCATACCAAACATTATAATGAATTTTCAGATAAATAGTGGAACTAGCCTAGGTTTTTCTTAAAATTAAAGATTTATTTATTTATTGTGTGTGTGTGTGTGTGAGAGAGAGAGAGAGAGAGAGAGAGGGAAAGAGAGCGAGAGCATGGGGGTAAGGGGAAGACAGACAGAGAGAATCTCAAGCAGACTCCATGCTAAGCACGGAGCCCAATGCAGGGCTCGATCTCATAACCCCAAGATCATGACCTGAGGAAATGAAATCAGGAGTTGGTCACTTAACCGATTGGGCCACCCAGGTGCCCCTAGCCTAGATTTTAAATGGAATGACATGAACCATAAAAACGTTTTGTGAGAAACAGAAATCCAGACTCATTATTTTCTCCAAATACAAATAAACTGAAATCTGCCTGTCAAGGATGGGAGTCCACTTTGTTTATTTTACAGATATCAGAGGGGGTCACCACAATGTAACGGATTATAAGAGCTCCTCTATGACAAAGTACACTGTGTTGGACTAAAGATAAACTTGGAAAACATGGACATTTGGATTCAGTGTGTTTTTTTTTTAAGATTTTATTTATTTATTCATGAAAGACCCAAAGAGAGAGAGAGAGAGGGAGAGAGGCAGAGGGAGAGGGAGAAGCAGGCTCCATGCAGGGAGCCTGGTGTGGGACTCGATCCTGGGTCTCCAGGACCACACCCTGGGCCTAAGGCAGGCGCTAAACCGCTGAGCCACCCAGGGATCCCCTGGATTCGGTGTTTTACATAAAGTTGTGTGTAGTATCTTCTCAACACAGGCCAACACCAACATACGAGGAAGGAGAGCCCCCCACAGTATTCCCTGCAGACAAGTGACATGTCATGGGGACTAGGGATTGGCTTGTTTAACCTCACCACAATCCCCTCCTCACTGGAGGGCAGAAAAGTACATTTTGTAGTCCCCATACCCTGTAGCTAGAGATTGGGATGTGATCCAACACATCCAAGGTACCTGTGCAAAATCAGGAAGCGGAAGTGAAGTGGAGGACTTCTCTATGCAGCTTTTGGCTCGCAAGCAAGGTGTGGAAATGGGAGGTTTTCTGTGGCCACCTTGTAGGACCATCATGCTGGCCACCCTCTCTCACTTCAGGCTTCCTGATCCCTGGTACCCAGGCAGGGAGTAGGTTCTTGAACCCAAAGCACCACTTACTGTCCTCTGAGTTGGGAGCCCGCTGGCAGGCCAGTTTTGCACTGTTCTGGAACCACCTGGGACCCAGACTACAGCTGGGTAAATTGGTGAACACTCCATACCTCCTCTCCCACTTAAAATACCCGGAGTGGTTTCTCTTTCCTGCACTCAGCCCTTACCTATGCACAACAAAAATCCTAGATCTTTTGAAAATATTACAAAATGCAAATGCAGCCATCCTATGTTTACGTTCTAACCACCCAACCTCAGACTGCTTCAGGACAGGTGGCAGGTGCTGACACTGAACAAACCCCTGGAGGAAACAGCAATACAGAAACCTGGCAAGGAAATGGCGAACTAGCACAGTGCCAGGGTCAGGGCCAGCCCAACTGCGCACAGAGGGGACAAAAAGAAGAGGGGAAGAGGTACAGGAAAACCTAAACCATAAAGGCTAAATTTAAATACGATTTAATTTGTATTCAATTAACTAATTTATGAAATTGACTTAAGTTATTAAACTGATTTAAATTAATTAATGTATTAATGAATTGATGAACCAGTCAGCCACAAACCAGCCTGAGGACACACGTGACATATGGAAACCAGGCTTGCTGCTTTGGAGTCAAAGCTCACACTACATAAAATGAGGCTAAAATAAGATGTGCCGGTAGCAGTTCTTCTCCATGTGTGCGATTTAACCGACCACTTCCAGGCTGTGGTTTCACAGTGGTTTAGATTTTCATTTAAAGGGAAAGGCAGGAAGCACACTTCGGGTTCAAAGCCAGCAATTCTGAGTACCACTCCCAACGCTGTTACTGCTGACTGGACAGACAAATCCCTGACCTGTTTCCTGTATGTATGTCAGGATGCCCTATAAGACAACAAGCCCCTCAGTACAGCAGTAGCAGCTGCCGGTTTTTGAGGACCTAGTTAGATCATGTCCCTTTTCTACTGAAACCTCCTTTCCTTGAACATGGCTTTTCATATTACCTAGAATAGAAGCTCAGGTCTGTAGAATGGTCTATAAAGTCCTCCGGGATCTGCTCCCTCTTTCCTCTCTGATCACACCTCCAGCTAGACCCCTGGCTCACTCTACTTCAGCCACGCTGGTCTTCTTGCTACTCTTCCAATACACAAGGTACACTTTTGCCTCAGGACCTTTGCACTGCTGTCTCTCTACATAAACTATTTTTCACCTAGATGTCTAAATGCCCTCTTCTTGAGCCCCCACAGGTGTTTGCACAAATGTTACCTTATCAATGATGCCTTCTCTGACCACCTTATATAAAATTGCAATCTCAGCATTTATCACTACCTGTATATTTAGTGTACTGTTTTCACCCTTTTCGAGCTCCATGAGGGTGGGAATTGTTTTGTACAAGGCTGTATCAGGGACATAATAGGTAATAAATACTTAATAAATATTTGTTGAATTTAATGAATGGATGAAGAATCTAAGGGATAGGGAGCTTGCCCACGTATGCATGGGGTAAGAAGCAGTGCTAGGGGCCAAACTCAGGTTGTGACTGGGGATACCTGGGTGACTCAGTGGTTTAGTGCCTACCTTCGGTCCAGGGCACAATCCTGGAGGCCGGGATCGGGTCCTGCATCGGGCTCCCTGCATGGAGCCTGCTTCTCCCTCTGCCTGTGTCTCTGCCTCTCTCTCTCTCTCTTTGTGTCTCTCATGAATAAATAAATAAAATCTAAAAAAAAAAAAAAAAACACTCAGGTTGTGACTCAGACACCTGCACACTATCCAGGGCACCTGAAACCCTCCTTCCACATCTCGGGGCTGGCAGAGATGCAGCAGGCATTAGCTTTGAACTGATGTAAATCTAACGGGTTGCTGTCTTCTCTACCGAGCAGAGGTGCTCACCTTAGATGCATTGGGCCCAATCAACACTGCTTCCACACTGGGCAGAGAAGCAGTGGGAGCCCACTTTCTGAGGACTTTCCCTGTCCTTCTTCCAATCCTTCCTTGAGAGCCCCAGCAGTCAAAAAGCATTAGATCCATCCACTAATCTAATGCAAAAAAAAATGGGCTGTGTCCATCTTTTAAGCCAATCACTAACTTCAGGCAAGGTGGCTTCTACAAATTACCTTATATTTAGGCACAAAGGATAGTACAGGTCCAAGCCAAGCATTCTACAGACTGCTGAATGGAAGAGAGGGTAGACAGGCTCTACAGCACTAGGAGGAGGCTGGGGAGGGAGCAATGGATGGATTACGGCACAAGCTTATATAGAAATAGAAGCAGGAGTAGCAGCAGCAGCAAAGGATGGCTGAAAGCCTGTTAGAATCACCTAACCTGCACCCCTCCCTTTGTTGAATGAAATATGTATTTGAGGAGGTGGACCATTAGCTAGAGCCTGGCAGTCTTTCGTGTTATACTTTATGTTGAGAACTCTGTGTTTCTTTTAATTAAGCAAATATAATATAATATAAATAACAGACTTAGAATAGTACCTGCCATGCTGTAAATCCTACATTTCTGTAGCTATTATCATAATGGGATTTAATCACTGTATTTCTCAACAACAGCCAAAAGCTCAAAAAGGGTCTTGTCAGGTAAGGAATACAGGATTGACTCTGCATGAACCTTAAAAGCTGACTTTAAAAATATTAATTCATCAGCCCAGACCATTCTAAACAACAAATAAGACTAGGCTGTAAGCCTGGTAAGACAGGGATCTGGACCTATTCCTTTTCCCATCTCTATTGAGATGTCGAAATGGTTATTTTGCATTACAATTTGGTTACAGAGATAATTACAGTTAGATTACTTTTATTATGGCTATGTTAATTTTGGTAATATCACTAAAATACCTACATATATCAAACCAAAAACTGTTTTAAAAATAGGCGGTATAAATCCCAGATCTAACTACTATCACAGTGATCACAATTGTTGCTGTGAGGAAATGCGGCAGGCCTCAGAATTACAAACTTTTTTTCTCCAAGATTTTATTTATTTATTTGAAATAGAGAGAGAGAGTGGGCGCATGAGCCAGGGGAGAGAAGGAGAGAAGCAGACCTCCTGCTGAGCTGGGAGCCCAATCCGGGCTCCATCCTAGGACCCTGGGATCAGAACCTGACCTGAAGGCAGGCACTTAACTGATTGAACCACCCAGGTTCCCCAAGAATTACAAGCTTCTAATAACTAGTGAGAGAAAGGGAATAAAAGGAAGTTTTAGGGCAAGTGTAATTTAACATCAACAAGAATGCAGGGGCTAAGGCACAGTGCTATATACCTCAGTGGCCAACTACATTTCGGCTAGAAACCAATGCAGGTGAGCAACTGAGAAACTAGACTAGTTAGAAGAGAAATTCTGTGGGTCAGGAGTGGGATGCAGCATAATGTTATCTGTACCACTCAAGTCACGGCTTCACTTTTTTATTTTTTTTAAGATTTTATTTATTCATTCATGAGAGACACTGAGAGAGAGTGAGAGGCAGAGACACAGGCAGAGAGAAAAGCAGGCTCCATGTAGGGATGCCGACGTGGGACCCGATCCCGGGACTCCAGGATCACATCCCAGGCCAAAGGCAGGCACTAAACCACTGAGCCACCCAGAGATCCCCCTTCACTTGTTTTTTGAAGATAACTTTCTCATATTAAGAACCTAGCACACAATGTCTTTTCAATGAGAAAGGAAGGAAAAAGAAGAAGAATCTTACAGTACTAAATATCATACAAACCACAAATGCCCATTTACTCCAGGGTGAGAAACACATTATTTTCAAGCATCTCCAAACGGATCTCTCCCAGAATGCCCCTCCCCAATCACTGAAATAAGTACATTTCTTTAATGCAAAGATACTAGAGGATGTACATAGTTGACCAGCATTTTGTCATGTTTTGTTTCCTTCTAGAGAGCTGCCTTGCTGGTTAGTGACAGAAACTAAATGCCACGAATAAGATGTGCTCTCCTCCTGAGGAGTCATGTCGAGCTCTTCAGAGGAATGTGTTACTAAGGAATGTTTAAGTAAGCTTAAGGAGTTCCAAGTAACCCAAGACTGACGGCGTGCCTGTGGTATTTGCCAAGAAGGCATTTCCCTTTTGAATGCAAATGTAGATCGAGCCCCATTGATTTTAGTCTAAGCTGTGGAAGGGAGACACAAGAGACTTTTGGCTGAAAGTATCTGTTTTTATAATCATGTGCTCCTTAAAGGGCAAAGCACTGGAAATACTTAGAAACAAGCCTGTTCCACAGAAGAAAACAATGAGATAAGCCTAAGTCTTGATTTTGTGGGTAGGATTTGTGTACCATGTAAAGGGAAGTCAACCTCAATAAGAAGCAGTCTAAGGACGTGTTGTGTAATTATGATGCAAAAAAAAAAAAAAAAAAAAGCTGCTGCTAAGAAATGGCCTCAACTGCAAGCCCCATCTTGATGCACATTCCCAGCAAAGTGCCTTTCAGACAGAGTGAAAGCTGTGCTTTTCTGTGCTGGAAAGAAGTATGACTCAGCTGGATACAATCCTCTTCTGACTTTGCTAAGTGCATCCTTATTATCTTTATTGCTTCCTTAACCCATTGCCTTGGCCTGAAATAAATTCACTTGGTCCTAATAAATTAAAATACAACAATAACCAACACCAACTTAAACTATGACCCACAGTCCTGCTACACAACCTTTGACTATTTTTAATGCCCAAAGCCACTAAAAGCATCAATTGCTCTCATGAGAACAGTAATTAACTTCGGTATAGCCATTTACCAATTCCAAAGTGCTTTCCGGGCCCACATCCCCTTTAATCTCCACTCAGGAGATGGTTGCTACACTATTATCCCTATTATCTATGAGAACTCTTAGAAATCCAGTGGCTTACTGAAGAAGACACACCAGGACTTTATCAATTCCAGCTACTATCTACTTTCAGTGTACTTTTTGTTGGTATTAAAAAAAAAAATCCTATGATATTGTTAACGGACTGCCTGGTGAAAATGTTGTGGCTTGATACATTTTTCTGACCCTGGTATATCTCACTTTTACTTTTTGGTGCCAGGAACTTCAGGGTAGCATTTCTATCCTGGATACTGCAGGGCAAACAGCCTCTGGCCTCTTCTCCTGGAATCTCACCTCTGGGTAAGAGAGACAAAGAAAGAGTGGCATGGGGGATCCCTGGGTGGCTCAGCAGTTCAGAGCCTGCCTTTGGCCCAGGGCGTGGTCCTGGAGTCCCGGGATCGAGTCCGCGTCAGGCTCCCTGAATGGAGCCTGCTCCTCCCTCTGCCTGTGTCTCTGCCTCTCTCTCTCTCTATCATGAATAAATAAATAAAATCTTAAAAAAAGAAAGAAAGAAAGAAAGAAAGAAAGAAAGAAAGAAAGAAAGAAAGAAAGAAAGAAAGAAAGAGTGGCACCCAACTATCTCCTGGGATGCCAGGCTAGAAGCTCTAGACTCAGCTCTCGGCTACTATGCAAGGGACCAAAAGCTGTTTAGATGACAAGAGCCTCTTCTCACCTCTGCCAGTATCAAGGCCAGCCGCTCCATACTGGGACAAGACTAAGTTACTGGAGACAGAAAAGGTGACCCACAACCTCTCTCATCATTACAGTCACCAATGTCACCCCAAGCCCAGGCCTCATAAAACTGGGAGGTAATGGAATGTCTGGAGACAGTGAACAAAAACTCTAAGCCCAGATGCCTCAGAGACTTCTCAGAAGAGTGGTTTTGTAGAGGCGTTAGGGAGTTCAATGGATACTCCATGCTTTTGTCCCTTATTCTCTAGTCTTCCACTTGCAACTCAACCTCAATGCTGCAGTCTCTATCGAGGAGGGTGCCGAAGCAGAGGGAGAAGGGAAGCCAGGCTATACTGAGCAGAGGCATGCAAAAGGACTTTGGGGATACTCTCTAGATTGTCCAAACCAGTGTAGCAGTGTCTCCAAACCCCTGGGTGGCTTGCTCTCTGTCTAGGACCAAATCAGGGAAGTAGACTATATCAGTGTTTATTATCGTGCACTACTGGCATTTTGAACAGCAACATGCATGCTGTGGGCCTACCCCACACAATACAGGTTGTTAGCTCCCCTGGCCTCCAGCTGCTACATAACAGCAGCACCTTGCAGACAGTGACCTATACCCCCTGGCTGACAACCACTACACTAGATAATTTCTAGAATTTCCCATGCTTAACATTTCCCAAGTCCACGAAGTGTTCGGTGTGAATATGCCCTGAGGTGGGAAAAAGGTACAAACACACAGTTATCATCAAAGAAGAAGGCATTCAGCTGCAAACAAAAAAATAGATAACTAGGCTTCACTAGATAGAGCTTATTACTTTTTTCTCCCATACAAAGAACCCCTGAGGAAGGCAGTCTACAGTAAGTAATAACACCCCAGGGAACCCAGACTCTTGATTTTGGTGCCTTGCCATCCTTTGTGTGATGACTTTTATCCTCATGTCAAGCTCATGATTTCAAAATGGCTGTTCCACCTCTAGATGTCACATTTAGGTTCGAGGCAAGAAGAATGCAAAAGAGGCAAAGGGGGACACCTGGATGGCTCAGGGGTTGAGCATCTGTCTGCATCTCAGGGTGTAATCCCAGGATCTGGGATTGGGTCCTGCATCAGGCTCCTTTCCGGGGGGCCTGCTTCTCCCTCTGTCTGTGTCTCTGCCTCTCTGTGTGTGTGTGTGTCTCTCATGAATGAATAAACAAAATCTTAAAAAAAAAAAAAAAGCCAAAGACTTTTTCCATCTTAGTTATGTCTTTTATTTTTTTAAGATTTTCTTTATATATTTGAGAGAGACAGCATATGCAAGCATAGGGGAGGGGCAGAGGGAGAGGGAGAAGCAGACTGCCCACTGAACAGGAAGCCTGACTTGGGGCTGGGTGGAAGATGGATCAACCAAGCCACTCAGGGGCGCTTAGGTATGTCTTTTTATTCATGAAGGGAAGCCCTTCTCAACGGACTTGAGCTTTACTGCACTGGCCAAACTGCATCACATAGGCATCCTAACTAGGATAGTTAGGACATTGGAACATTCAGATTTCCAGTCTCTGCAGTAAGAGAAAGGCAAGGAAGAAGGCAGCTGAGAATGAGAACAGGCCTGGAGAGAGCCCATGTCAGGTATCTGCCATAGGCATCTTTATCCAACACTGTTCACATTCAACAAGGAAGCTGGCTTATGTTTTATATTCAATAATTCTGAAAAAATTAACAAGTGGTCTGCAAAGCTAATCCGGAGTTTATTTCTCTTGCCTATTTTAATTCAAATAAGAATCCATCTAATCTGCAGCCAACTAGGCTCCAAAATCAACAGAAAGAATGACCAAATAGTATGCTCACCCCAGTCACAAATTCCAATTAGCAAATTTGAAATTATCTGCTTTCACCTCTCATATAACAGCTTTCAAAAGAAGATGTCATATCACCCTCCATAATGCATCTCTCCTCTTCAAACAAAACTTGATTCTTAGCATAAAAGCAAAACATACACAAGAAAAAAAAACCCACAGAAGGGAAATATATTATCAATACATGATGTTTGAATTGCTATTTTACCTTATAGACCTAAAAGATATACAAGATACATAAACCACTGTATCCTAGATTGCCACATGTAGCATCTTGAACATAGCAGGAGTATTATATCTTAGTTAAATTAATATTTAGCCCTCTTACCTTTCCCTTTAATCCAAATCCCCATAATTTCTAAAAAATATTTAGCTCCTCAGCTACAAAAAAGCAGGAGATACATACAAATGGATACACTAAACTATTTACAAATTAAGTGATACCGTATCTGAGATTGGCTTCAAAATAATCTAACAGAGTGGGGAGAGAAGCAGAGAGGGCCAATAGAAGACATAAGACTAACCATGAGTTTGTACCTATAGAATCTGGGAGTGAGGTACATGTGGGTGATTTATACTAGTCTCTCTAACCTTGAAATTTGTCACAATAGAAAGGCTTTTTTTTTTAAATAGCTCTGGAATTAATACTGATATACACTTTAGTGACGAACCTCAAAGATGTCCTGAATGGAAGTAGTCAAACACAAGAAACTATATATATTATATGATTCTACTTATAGGAAATGTTTAGAAAAGTCATATTTACAGGGGCAGAAAGATGAGCAATGGTTGCCTGGAGCCAGGAGTGGGAGTGGAGATTGACAGTAAATAGGCACAGTCTTTCAGGAGTGATGAAAATGTTCTAAAACTGGCTGGGGTGATGGTTGCACAACCGTATAAATTTGTTTTAAAAAAAATCAGTGAACTGGGGGTCCCTGGGTGGCTCAGTGATTTAGCGCCTGCCTCCGGCCCAGGGTGTGATCCTGGAGTCCTGAGATCGAGTCCCGCATCGGGCTCCCTGCATGGAGTCTGCTTCTTCTTCCTCTGCCTGTGTCTCTGCTTCTCTCTCTGTATCTCTCATGAATAAATAAATAAAATCTTTAAAAAAATTTTTTTTAAATCAGTTAACTGAATGCTTATAATGGATAAATTTTATGCTATGTAAATTATACCTCAATAAAGCTATTTTTAAAATAGCTCTGGGAGGGGCCCCAGGATAGCTCCATAGGTTTAAGCAGACAACTCTTGATTTTGGCTCAAGTCATGCTCTCAGGATCCTGAGATAGGCCCCATGAGGTGTTCCCCCACTAAGCATGGAACCTGCTTAAGAGTCTCTCTCTCCCTTCTCCCATCTGAAGACACACACCCTCAGAGAGAGACAGACAGAGAGAAACAGAGACAGAGAGAGAAAGAGAGAAATGCACCACTGCTCCTTGTTAATACTATACTTGGGAAAATAAGACTTGCAGAAGTGTTACAATAAAAAAAGGCAATTTTGACAAAAGGACACTCTCCAAGGATTTCAAAGGTTCTGATGTAGCATCATAGAAAATCAGTGTTTAGTCATATATATCATTTCTTGTAATGTTTCTACAAATCTGAAAATTAGAAACAGAAAAAGAAAAACAGCAAATAGGTCTGTGCTTGATCCAGCCAAAGAAATGCAGGAACAAGAACTCACCAGGAAAAAAAAAAAGAACTCACCAGGAGTCAGGAACTCCACAGGCAAAGAAGAGGTAATTAGATCCCTTTGTTTATACAAAAGTTACAAAGTAAAAGAGAAAAACAAAGTTATGACAAACAACTAAATAAGTGTAGTTTAAAGTTTCAAACTTTTTTTTTTTTTTTTTAAGATTTTTAAGTAATCTCTACCTCCAGGGTGGGGCTTGAATTTACAACCCGGAGATCAAGAGCCTCAGGCAAAAAAAAAAAAAAAAAAAAAAAAAAAAAAGCCCGCATGCTTCACAGACTGAGCCAGCCAGGGGCCTCTAATTCATTCAACTTTAAATATCCTAAATCACCAGGTTGTGCTAAGCACTAAAGTAATTTTTTTCTAATTTTATTTTTTAAACTTTCAGGACAATCTAATCCATTAAAAACCACCTCACATTAAATCTACCTTGTAAGGAAAATTAATTTGAAACTTCAGATATACTCCACAATACTGTAATAACTTCGTATGGTGACAGATGGTAACTAGGCTTACCATGAGGTCATTTTGTAATATATAAAAATACCAGGGCAGCCCCGGTGGCTCAGTGGTTTAGTGCCACCTTCACAGCCCAGGACGTGATCTTGGAGTCCCGGGATCGAGTCCCACATCAGGCTCCCTGCATGGAGCCTGTTTCTCCCTCTGCCTGTGTCTCTGCCTCTCTCTCTCTCATGAATAAATAAATAAAATCTTAAAAAAAAGAAATCAGATCACTATGATGTACACCTGAAACTAACAGGATAGTGTATATCAATTACACTTCAATTTTTAAAAAAGGGGCAGCCCAGGTGGCTTAGCGGTTTAGCGCCTGCCTTTGGCCCAGGCCTGATCCTGGAGACCGGGGATCGAGTCCCACATCGGGCTCCCTGCATGGAGCCTGCTTCTCCCTCTGCCTGTGTCTCTGCCTCTGTGTGTGTGTGTGTGTGTGTGTGTGTGTGTGTGTGTCTCATGAATAAATAAAATCTTTTTTTAAAAAATAAAAATAAAAAAAGAAAATGTGCAAAATGAAAACAAGAAACCTCATTTTCTATTGTAAAAGGAAGCATCTCCAACAAGCTAGAATTTACACCAAAACAGACTAAAGGAAGCTACAAAGCCACCCAGAGCAGGAGGCATTACGTTTGGGGAAGAAGTTTTGTCTGCTGGAAAGTAAGAAGTAAAACAACTTTAATGTTTCATCAATATTGTCTATCAAACGATAACTGGTGGAGTTTACACTTAGATGTTGTAGTAAACCTCATTATAAACCTCATAAGTTTCCCCAATTCTCACACTTAAAGTTTATTCATTGTTGCTTGAAAGACAGCAGGTAGGATTTAAATTTTAGACTTCCCCAGGGCATATACCTGAAAAGTGAAGCGGGGAGGAGGCAGGTTTCCTGGACGGGGATGGCACCATGCTTCATACTTGCCGATCTCTGAGTCTACACACGGACTTTGGCTAATGTCCTGCAGGTTTGTCCTAAGCAGGATCGTGGCAGGTGATTTATTCTGCTCCTGACAGCCTTAATCACTTCAACAGAATCTCACCTTCTATGTACCCCAGATGCCCCACACCCCTTCATACACAGAATTCTGTCCTGTTATCCATTCAAATACTCTTCCCAAATGAAACTCTTAAGTACTTCCAAAAAAATAAAAAAAAATAAGAATAAGCAACTTGCTTATTCCCGAGACCTGGAGAAGTATAATTCCAGAGTTTTCACTTTTCAACAGGTTTTTTTCTTTTTTTAAGATTTTATTTATTTATTTGACAGAATGAGAGAGAAGACAAGCAGCGGGGAGATGCAGGAGAAGAGGGAGAAGCAGACTCCCCACTGAGCAGGGAGCAGGATTTGGAGCTCCATCTCAGGGCCCTGAGATCATGACCTGAGCTGAAGGCAGCCTCTTAACCGAATGAGTCACCCAGGTACCCTCAACATGAGGTGCCCTCATTTATAATTACGATATCCTGGGGATCCCTGGGTGGCGCAGCGGTTTGGCGCCTGCCTTTGGCCCAGGGCGTGATCCTGGAGACCCGGGATCGAATCCCACGTCGGGCTCCCGGTGCATGGAGCCTGCTTCTCCCTCCGCCTGTGTCTCTGCCTCTCTCTCTCTCTCTCTCTCTGTGACTATCATAAGTAAAAAAAAAAAAAAAAAAAAAAAAAAGATATCCTAAAGACCTGAAAGTGGCCATCAGCTCCACAGTGCTTTCCCTTCTTTACTGGAGCTGCACCCAAGCACACACACTGGTCTAGCACCAGCAGCCCCAGATTCCAATCTTTTTTTTTTTTTTAAGATTTTATTTATTTTATTTTATTTATTTATTTACTCATGAGAGACACAGAGAGAGAGAGAGAGAGAGAGAGAGAGAGAGGCAGAGACATCAGCAGGGAGAGAAGCAGGCTCCACACAAGAAGCCTGATGTGGGGCGTGCTCCTGGAGTCCCGGGGGCCAAAGGTGCTCAACCACCCAGGCATCCCCCCAGATTCCAATCCTGACCTATAGTCAGCAGATGGGAGGACCTAGGCAAGTCAGGTTTGACCTCAGTTTCTTCACTTTAAGAAATGGAGATAATACCGATAACTCACAGGTGTGAATGAGGTAAAGAAAAAGTGTCCTAGGTAGCATATAGCATAGGATCGGTGTTCAATAAATGTGAGTTAAGTGTAACAGAATTAGGGTACTGAATTGCATGAAGCTCTATGAAAGAGTTCCAGTTTGACAAGTTAAAAAGCATTATTGTCTCTCATCCCATAGTAGAAAAATGAGCTTCTATACAAGAGTACCAGAAAACACTCTGAAAGCAGGGCCTCTTATTCCCTGAAGCACCAGTGGGAGCTACTTGCAGAATGGCAGAGTGCATTTCATTTATTTACTACCTGTCAGAGTCTGAGGCATGATACAGGCCAGTATCTATCTGTTCCGAGGGGAGTCCAGCCAGAGGCCTGAGGGATTAGGTCACTTTGGGGTTTAAAGGTGGACCCTTCCTCCCCTGCTATGGAAGAGATTTCCCCCCCATGCCCAGTCTTGAAACTGGACCAGCTCTGTCCCCACTCCTAAAGCCATGGAGTTCATGCTAATCAGATCCCTAGAATGGCCACTGGACTTATCAGTCACCAAATGTTCCCAGTCTAGGCCCAAAACCAACATTGAATTTCCTCTTCCCACATCATGATTTATCTGACATTCTCTCTGATGCTGCAATGAGTTTCCTAACATCAGCCCTCATGGGTGTTTTATTTTTCCTGTAGTTTGAATCCAAACAATAATACCCAGACAGGGGCAGGTGCTGCTTTATAACTAGGGGGTTGGGGGAGAGGGCAACTGGCCTGTAAACTGACCCTCCTAAAGAAGGTGGCATATCCACATTGCTAGGGCAGGTCGGGAGAGGCAAGAGGAAGTCACTGCAGGAGACAAGAGACTCCTGCATAAAGCCATGTTTCTTTTTTTTTTTTTTTTTAATTTATTTATGATAGTCACAGAGAGAGAGAGAGAGAGAGAGAGAGGCAGAGACACAGGCAGAGGGAGAAGCAGGCTCCATGCTCCGGGAGCCCGATGTGGGACTCGATCCCGGGTCTCCAGGATCGCGCCCTGGGCCAAAGGCAGGCGCTAAACCACTGCGCCACCCAGGGATCCCCTAAAGCCATGTTTCTAATTAAGCAGCAGCTGCAGAAATTTCCCCACCAGCACAAGCCTAGTTGCTGCTAATCTGGGTTTGGAAAATCCAGAAAGACTGGGTTTTTCTAAGTCTGGAAAACACTGTTTAAAGAATTGTGGCAAAGATTTTCTCCTAGACCTAACTTACCATGGCCCTGTGCTTGCCAGGTCTGTGTAGCCCCATTTTATCAAGAATCCTGCTAAGTCAGTCGAGAAAGAATCTTCTCACTCTTAATTTTGCATCGCCTTCATTATCTGATCCTTATCCTTATCCCACACCATTCTTTAGGTAAAACCTGCTCACTCTGGCCTGCCTTCAACAAGAATCCTGTTAGCTTGGTAAGAAGCCCCCCTTAGTAACCTTCCCTCCACCCTCCAGCCTGCTCCTATACTATGGATCCCCAGTTATTCTTGCTGTATTCGGAGTTAAGCCCGATCTCTCCCCACAACTACAACAGTCTTGACAACTATCACAATTCTGACACCTATCACAACAATCCCGAATAAAGTCTTCTCTACCATTTTAACATGTGCCAGAATAATTTTTTCTTTAACAATGGTTAGTGGATTAAACAGTGGTCTCCCAAGAGTTATGTTACATCCTAATGCCCAGGACCTGTGAGTATTAACTTATGCAGCAAAAGAATAAATATTGCTTTATTGGGCCCTAAAAGCAATCACATGTATCCTTATAAGAGAAGGGCAGAGAGAGTCTGGGGACACAGACACACAGAGACAAACAGAAGAGGAAACAGTGATGTAAGACAGAAGCAAAGAATGGATAGATGTGGCCTCAAGCCAAGGAATATCTGTGGCCAACAGCAGCTGGAAAAGTCAAGGAACAGAATTTCCCCTAGAGCCCCTGGAGGGAGCTCGCCCTTCCAACAGCTTGATTTTGAACTTCAGGCTTCCAAAACGGTGAGAAATAAATTTCTGTTGTATTACGCCACCCAATTTGTATTAATTTGCTACAACAGCCACAAGAAACTAAAACAGGGATAGAAGTATGTGTCAGTCCATTCAAGCTGCTCTAACAAAATACCACAGATGGCTTATCAACAACAGAAATTTGTTTCTCAGTTCAGAGGCTGGCAAGTCCAAGATCAACCTGCCAGCCAGTTTAGTGTCAGGTGAGAGCTCACTTTCTGTTTCATAGTCAGCACCTGTCCACGGTGTCCTTACATAGTGGAAGGAAGAAGGGAGCTCTCTGAGACTACTTTTGTATGGGAGGTGGAACCCTCATGAACCCAAAACCCCAAATGCCTGACCCCCCAAAGACCATCCCACTGAGGATTAGGTTTCAACATATGAATTTTGGGGGGACCAACATTCAGACCATAGCAAAGAGAGAAATTTGTTTTATGGCCAGCTCAGTATTAAAGAGCAATATAATCAAATCTACCACTTGAAATTTTTATAATAAGCTTGAATTATTTTTGTAATTAAACACCATAAAACATGAGTCTGTGTAAAACATTGGGCTTGGAAGAGAGCCAAGATATAAGAAGATATCATGTAGGTCACAAAGACAGCTGAGGAGACACAAGACCTTTAGCTGCTATTTCTCAGTCTGAAGAAATAAAATTTAACTTGATCCCCAAATGTACTCACTAATAAATTCTATTCCATTAAAGGAAATAATAAGGTATCAACTGGTTCAGTTCTTCTCAAAGAAAGAGCACGATGTGGGGAGAGTCTGCTCTAGAATCTGCACTCCTGAATAACTGAAAGCATAGGCTAGTTTTGTGTTGAGGAACATGATTTTCTTCATCTGGTTTAAAGATGTTCACTGCGTGTCACAGGAATAATTATACATTAATTGATAATTTAGAGGAAGTAAAATGCCATGAAAATAGGGGTGCCTGGGTGGCTCAGGAGGTTAAGCATCTAATTCTTGGTTTCGGCTCAGGTCATGATCTCCGGGTTGTGGGGTCGGGGCTAGTGTCACGTTCCACACTGGGTGTGGAGCCTGCTTGGAATTCTATTCTATCTCCCTCTAAGGGGGGCCCTTGTGTGTTTGCATGTGTGTGCACTTGTTTTCTCTCTCAAATAAATTAAAAAAACTAAAAAAAGAAAAGAAAACAGGTGTACTTGGCTGGCTCAGTAGGTAGAGCATATGACTCTTGATCTTGGGGTTGTGAGTTCAAGCCCCATATTGGATATAGCAATTACTTAAAAATAAATACATACATACATACATACATACATACATACTTTTTTCAGTGCCATGAAAATATATATTTTTTAGGAAAATGCGGTGAAGAACTGCAAGTTCAAGAACAAGATGTGTTGAGTGACTAAAGAAACCTTCCAGTGGGGGTGTGTATGGCTCTGTCAAGGGGGAATATAATCAAAGAAGCTTTACACTCTACACAAGACTGTAGCCATCTCATCCTGTATTTTTTGCCCTGTCACCCAGTGTTAATAGCCATCACCCACGAGGCAGTACAATGAACTATATCACATGATAGTTTATCACCTTTAAAAACAGGTTTTTAGGGCAGCCCAGGTGGCTCAGCGGTTTAGCGCCGCCTTCCACCCAGGGCGTGATCCTGGAGTCCCAGGATCGGAGTCCCACGTCAGGCTCCCCACATGGAGCCTGCTTCTCCCTCTGCCTGTGTCTCTGCCTCTCTCTCTCTGTCCTCAAATAAATAAATAAATAAATAAATAAATAAATAAATAAATAATCTTTAAAAACAGGTTTTTACTCCAACTGACCACAAAGGCAAAGACTCAGATAAACTTTCCAGCCCTATCCCCTGTTAGTCCCTCTCACAAAAATTGTGCTCCAGTGAGAAGGCTCACTTGTCTCTTTGCAAACAGGGCTTTGCCTCTTCCTCTGTACTCTCTCCAGAAATGACCTCCTTTCAGTAGGTCCCAGGCTTTGCTCTTTCTCCGAGAAAAAAAAAATGTGTTTGCATATAGTATTACATATACCATTATTATAACATATACTATAGTAAAGTATATGTTATAAGAGATTTCAGTGAGTTTATGGATTTCCCTAAAGCACATTTGCATATAGTATTACATATAGTATAGTTTGCATATAGTATTACATATACCATTATTATAACATATACTATAGTAAAGTATATGTTATAAGAGATTTCAGTGAGTTTATGGATTTCCCTAAAGCACATCTGTGAATCCTATAAAGATCCTTATACTGCATGTTAAAATCCTGTCATAATAGTTATATTTTCCCCAGACTACTCTTGCATATTAAAATTATTTTCTGGGACCCCCTGGATGGCTAAGCAGTTAAGCATCCACTTTCAGCCCAGGGCATGATCCCATGGTCCCAGGATCAAGTCCCACATCGGGCTCCCCACAGGGAGCCTGCTTCTCCCTCTGCCTGTGTCTCTGCCCCTCTCATGAATAAATAAATAAAATACTTTAAAATATATGTTAAAAAATAAAATAAAAAATAAAATTATTTTCAGGAACGCCTGGATGGCTCAGCAGTTGAGCATCTGCCTTTGGCTCAGGGAGTGATCCTGAAGTCCTGTGATGGAGTCCCGCAATGGGCTCTCTGCATGGAGCCTGTTTCTCCTCTCTCTTCCTATGTCTCTGCCTCTCTCTGTGTGTCTCTCATGAAAAAATAAATAAAATATTTAAAAATAAAATAAAATAAAATTATTTTCAGAAAATTCTGTGCCCTTGAGGAAGTCCCTAAGCTAGAAGACCAATAAAAAAAGTTTCCCAGGGCTGCTCTAATGAATCACAATGAACCTGGTGGCTTAACACAACATAAGTTTATTTTCTTATACTTCTGGAAGCCACAACTCCAAAATCAAGCTGTGGGCTAGCCTGCAGTCCTTCTAGAAGCTCTTGTGGAGAATCACTCCTTGTCTCTGCCAGCTTCTGGTGGCTGCAGCATTTGGCATTCCTTGACGCATCATCCCAATCTCTGGTCACACAATCTCCTTCTCTTCTGTCGGGCCAGATCTCCTCACACTTTAAAGCACACTTGCCAATGAATTTAACGCTTACTCAGATAATACAGGATGATCTCATCACAGAATCTTTCACTTAATTGCATCTGTATAAACTATTTTTCCAAATAAGGGAACATTCCCAGATTCTAGGGATTAAGGCATGAATGAAATTTTCAACCCATTATATAGTCCACGCTGAGATATCACCTCTCATCAGAAGCCCTCCCTTGTCTTACTTTCTGACTCCAGAGGAATCAGCCAGCCCATTGCTTCTCCACCTCACCTACGTAAGGAAAAAGTAACACCACTGCAACCACCACACTATCACAATAATATCTGTGCCTGTCTCCCCCACTACCACCTGAGCATCTCCAAGGAGGTCCCATGACTTACTCACCTTTATACCCCTGTCCCTCACTATAGTATCTATAAATAATAGGTGCTTAATTGACAATTGATATTTGTCAAATAAAAAATGACTGTATCTGTGCCATATGAAATGTACTGTTGTGCATACGGTTACTCACTAAGAGGTGCTGCATATCTGTGTCACACAGCACTTGGTAGTGATGATAAATATTTAGGCGGTTCTCACCCATTCCACAACCAAAAGTCTCTGTCAGCATCACCCATGAAGCTGATTTAATGGCCCTGCAATGGGGAGATAACAACAGCTTGAAAAAACACTGACCCAGAGGATCACTAAGGTCTTTTTTGGCTCTAAATTCTACAATAACCAAAGACTGGAAAAACAAAGTGGCGTGCAATGGAATTTGTGGCGACCTGAGCAATCAGAAAGCTAAGGTTAAGGAAGAGTGCCCAATAAGTTGAAGGTGCTTAGAAGGCACTGGGCACAATAAGCTGTAAACCTTGGGTAGCATATTTCAGTCATGTCATCTACTGGTAGTAAATGTGTTAACAAAACACAAGCACTGGACAGTATTAGCCACAAAATCCCTGAGGAACAAGTGGTTGTAAGGTTGTAAGAGTTCTGGCCATCTTTGGTGGGCTTCAGTATCCTTAACCCTAAGCCCGACTCAAGTTCACCCCAAGCCACCAGGTCTTTACAACATTCTCATAAAACCATTTAAGGAAGGACGCTGGGGTGGCTCAGTGGTTGAGCATCTGCCTTTGGCTCAGGGCATGATCCCGGAGTCCTGGGATAGAGTCCTGCATAGGGCTCCCCGCAGGGAGCCTGCTTCTCCCTCTGCCTATGTCTCTGCCTCTCTCACAAATAAATAAATACAATCTTTTTTAAAAAATTTGAGGGGCACCTAGGTGGCTCAGCCGGTTAAGTGTCTGCCTCTGGCTCAGATTGTGATCTTAGGGTCCTAGGATCTGAGCAGGGAGCCTGCTTCTCCCTCTCCCTTCATCCCTCACCCCCCACCTCTTGCAGGAGTGTGTTCTCAGTTTCTCTATCTCTATCTCAAATAAATAAATCTTTAAAAAAATGTAAAGAGCTCACCAAAACTTCAAATAACTTTCAAAAGATCATGAGACACAAAAACTTCCATAGCCCAGCAACCTCCTCGGTTCTTGTTGATAGTCCTCTAAGCTCCCTGCACCCCCTCCTACACCCCCACCCCCCATTAAATGTTATCTGATACAATCTTAAGGTATTCTCTTTTCTAAGACATTTTTATATTGATCTGGAATTCTGGAAGACCAAAAAGCTTATAATAATTTAGAAGAATGAACTTTTAATCATAAAATTTTAGGCACCCCGAGATAAGTAGGCATTTTGAGGAAATCTTTTCTGGACCTCTTCAGAATACACCGACTAGGGAGCCACCTCTCTACCTACTTGAAAGTGAGCCAGCCCTGGCTACAGATATATCAATCCATGGGCAGCTGGCATCCTTAATAATGAACAACTTCCTTCTGTTCTGTCAAGAGCAGAGACAAAGACATGATTCAGGGACACTCAAATTGAATTATTGTCTTTGTTTAAACCTTCCCTCTCAGGCAGAGTTGTCAGCTGCAGCAGCCAGTCCAGAGAAGGAGAAAATTCTCAAATACAAAGCTGTTTAAATGCCCAGACGGTGAACACAAGACTGTCTGCCTCCACCTCCTGCCAGGCTCCCTGGGACTTAGACCCTTCTGGAGGCAATGCCCCAGGCATAGAAAGCTGCCCTGGACGCAGCACCAGGAGGAAGGGAACATGCTTCCACCATGAAAGGGCTGGAAGTCCTCCACCAAGATTACCAGTCATCTCACACTCAATAAGAAAACGTCTGTGGAACACAATTTCTGAAATAGAGGTCACAGCCCATTTGTGGGTCTTGAAAATAAGTTAGTGGATCACAAGCAACCTGCTAAAGAATAAAAAAGGGGACGCCTGGGTGGCTCAGGAGTTGAGCGTCTGCCTTAGGCTCAGGGCAGGGTCCTGGGGCTAGAGTCCCACATGCCCTCCCTCCTCTGGAGCCTGCTTCTCCCTCTACCTATGTCTCTACCTCTCTCTGTGTCTCTCATGAATAAATAAATAAAATCTTAAAAAAAAAAAAAAAACAAAGACCCAAATTGTTGTTTGTTCTTTGGCCTAAAAATTCCACTTTTAGGAACTGATATGAAAGTAATAACTCTGAATGTCAAAACAGATTTAGTTGTAAAAATATCTAATACCAGGGGACTGATTAGCAGAGATGATATAGTCATATAATGACGCTGAAGCTGAAAACATGATGGTATGCCACAGATATTGAGTGCTTACTTTATACAAGATCCTATTCTATGCACTCAACATAGTATCCCATTTAATTCTCAAGACACTCCAATGTAGTGGGTATTATTATTCTCCCTATTTTAGAGAAGAGTAAACCAAGGCACAAAAAAGTGAATTGTCCAGCTAATAAGAGGCAGGACTGAGGTATGAAGCCAGAGTCTGACTCTAAAGTCTGTTGTCTTTGACTCCATTCTCTCAGTGGATCACCAGAAGTCATGTAAAATTATGTAATATCTATGTTACAGAAATATATTCAGGAGGTAGTATGACATGAACAAAGTAGGTTATAAAACATCACATACCGGAACACCATTTTTATAAAATTTTTAAGACTAGCAGGAGATATATACTGGATACTATATATATATAGTATATATAAAATTATATATTTATATTATATATACTATATAGTACAATATAGTATATATAATATAAATATATGAATATAAATATAAATGCTTTTTATATAGTATATATAATAATTATAATTAATATATAATTATAATATAATAATATATAATTACTATATAGTACAAGACACTTACTATACAGTATATACATACATATATATATTTGAAATTTTTTAGGTAAATCATTTGTGTATCTATAAACAACTTATCAATTAAAAAATATGTTCCAGGTACAGTTTAGTTATTGAGAGTTGGATACAAATACAAATTACAGTAAATTTCTGGTGAGGATTTATAACTCATCTCTCTATTCCTTTTTAATAAAAAAGACAATCCTAAGAGAAGGTTTGATGTGGGACTTTGAATTAATAGCACTTCACCGTCAAGTAAAAACTAACTTAATCACACCAAATAATCTAAGAATCAGACTCCCCAGGAGTCTTTATTCCAGCCCAAATCCCTTTCTGCCTCATTGAGGCCTCTGGTCTGGCCTCTGACAACTGGCAGGCAGATTTTCAGCCCAGCACCTGCTTCGACAATGACTCCCTCCCGACAGATAGACAGCGCCCAGCAGCAGGGCAGTGTGGTTAGACAGCTGCCTTCCTCTAAGGCAACAAGTCCAGGGCCTCAAAGCCATGCCTGTGGCCACAATAAACCCACTTCATCCCTCTGAGAAAAGGAGGACAAGAAACAAAACTCAAAGCCAACCAAAAAACCCAGGCCTGGCTCCACACCTGCTTTTGAACAGTACCGGTGCTTTTCTATGCTTAGAGGAGGGAATTGACCCAGAGATATTAGTTCTGCATCCCAACTGCCATGCCATGAGTGTCCTGCCCCAGCATTACTGGGTCTGACTTCACTTCCAACAACACAGCATCTAATGCTAAATGTGAGATACAGATACTAAATGTAATAGTTCAATATCACTTCAGATGTTTGAAATGCTCTTTATGAACTCAAGAGAAATAAAGCTGAAAGAATCTTAGTGATTGTGCAGTCAAGTGTTTCCCAGTTGGAGTGCTATTGGCATTTGGAGTGGGCCAATTCTTCACTGGGCTGGGTGGCATTTCCAGATTTCTAATTTCTGGGGTTTCCAACCATTAGCATCCCCCATACTCTGTGACAATTGAAAATGTTCCCCCTCAACATTTCCAAGCACCCCTCAAGGGACATCACCACCCCTGGTTGATACCCATTGATTCAGTCTATCCCTGAGGTCCAAAGAATTTAGTCAATTGTTAAGGCCACTTTGGTAGCTAGACACAGATCCCATATCTCGTAGCACTTAGTATGGTGTTCTTTCCACTGTACCAAACTCCCCTATGCTCACTGGAGCATGAGACACCTACAAATAGACTTCATACCTAATGACAGGATTTATGGATCTAAGACTGATTGGATGAGTTTTCTTTATAAATTTCATTATGGGTACTCTAATATAATAAAAGCATAATTCTATTACTATAGTTACTTTAAAAGAGCAAAAAAGTATCTGAACTAACAACCACCAAAGGCTTCAGGACCCATTGTGTACTGAATGGAGTTGTCCTACAAAAAACAGTATCTATGAGACAGAGACAGAAACAGAAACAGAAAGGAGTAGAGGAGTGGAGGGGTGAATCTGGAAACATTTGCATTGTATTATGAAAATATTTTCCTAAAAGCACCATCTCTGCAAGCAGTCAGGAAAGTAAGCCCTATGTGGGATATTTTACCAAATTAAACCCTTTATTTCAAGACTTTTTAAAGATTATTTATTAATTTGAGGGGGGCAGAGAAAGAGAGGCAATCTTAAGCAGACTCCCCTGATGAGCGCAGAGCCCTCCAGAGGGCTTGATTTCCCAACCCTGAGATCATGACCTGAGCAGAAATCAAAAGTCAGATGCTTGGGGATCCCTGGGTGGCACAGCGGTTTGGCGCCTGCCTTTGGCCCAGGGCGCGATCCTGGAGACCTGGGATCGAATCCCACGTCGGGCTTCCGGTGCATGGAGCCTGCTTCTCCCTCTGTCTGTGTCTCTGCCTCTCTCTGTGACTATCATAAATAAATAAAAAATTAAAAAAAAAGTCAGATGCTTAATCAACTGAGCCATGCAGGCACCCCTATATCAAGATTTTTTAAAATCAAGATTCTCCTTTAACTCCATCTGGCACTCATTCTCAATGTAAAATCTAAACATATTTTAAATAATTTCTTGCTAGTTCTTAAAGGACTTGGAACAAAATCAGTCCAAAGTATGACATATACTTTACCTTTTACCATGTAAAGGTAAGAGCACCATAAATTTTATAATTCATGTTGTTACATTTAGGACATTAGAACTACAAAAACTCTTCCACTAAGGTTTCAGAGGGCAGAAAAATCAGCAAATCCCCATTTTTTAGCAGTGATTTATTCATGTGATTTCTTCTAGTCTTGTGTAATTTTCCTTTATTTCTCTAGCTTGTAGAGCACATAGTAACATTTCCCTTGTGAGTTACACAATCTATCATCACTACAAGGGAAGGGAGGGAAGAGGAAAAGTAAGGAAGTTTTAAAGACAGAGGAGGGGAGAGAGAGGGGGAGGGAGCTTGACTCCAGGAAATACAGTGAGAAAAACAGAATTATCCTAGAGAAATTTCAGGTAACATTCAAAAAGTTCTTGTGTATGTACACACATATGGGCAAATGTGATTGTTTCTCTTTTTAGTATTTTTTGTCATTTCAAAAACCTTTTTAGGGCCTATGTCTCTGCCCAGGACAGAGTGAGGTCCAATGAGACCACTCCCACTGTATGTGGCTGGGAGAACTTTCCAGACCACAATCACTGCCCCAAATGGAACAGTTTTACAACACAACTAATGAGGGGACTTACCTCTGCAGCCAGGATGCCCAGGGGCCTCGCTGAAGCAAAGCCTGCAGCCCTTCCCGGCCAGGGCTTTGTGTGGTCGGAGGGCTGGTGGGAGGGTCTGCTGGGGACCCGCCTAGGGGCCCTGCGACCATTTACATGTCAATGGTCAAACCAAAGTTCCTCCAACTCCGGTGGCCCGTGCCCCTCCAGGTTGAGAGGCTTAGGTTTTGTCCTTGTCCCTTTTCCACAGAGCCTTGAATCTGCTGGCTGCCAGCAGGCATTTGGCAAACTCATTATGAGGGATTTGTCACCCTCTTCAAGCCCTGAGCCTAGGTAAATACATCAGCAATCTGCAGGCAGGCTTTTCAAAGGATCCGACGACACCATGCTGGGAGAGATGAATGCTTTAGATAAAATGACAGAATCAGAATTCCAAAGGCAGTCTGGGTTAAAGAAAAATGAGCCAAGAGGAAGAAAGATTTCAGAAAAATAGATGTTACATCTTTCATTTAAGCTCAAAAAGCAACTGCTCTGGGGTTTTAGTTTATTTACAAGTCAATATGACACAAAGGTGTGAAGTGGATGCCAAAAGCAAACGCACAAACTTAATTTTAGGGTTCATTATCAGAAAGGCAGTATGATGAGCATGGGAGGGATGAAGGAGAATAGATGGTCTGTGTACTCTGTATTCCACAGAGAAGATTGGGTAAACAAGAGAGGAAAAAATTCTAGGGTAAGAAAGAAATGATTTGGACAGGGAGGGGGCGGGGAATGACCATCCTCCATCATCAAAAGGTACAAAGAGTAGATTTATTCTGGGAGCTCCAGACAGCAGAACAAAGGATAGATGGTTGGATGGAGATAGCATCTGCATAAACACAGGAGAGTTTTCTAACAATGAAAATCTCTGGTCCCCATGAGTCAGCGGGTAGGGAAGTTTCCCCGCAGGGCCCTGTTCAAGGACTTGCACTAAAGTGCAGGCAGGGGCTCCTGGCATTCTCACCCGGAGGCCAACTGGGCATCCAGGACTTCCCTAGCATCTGATATAGGAAGACTGCCTTGGGTACAGATTCTCAAGATTTTTAGAGCTGGAAACAAAATGACTATGAAATAAAAATATAGATTTTAAAAGGGGCACACAATCTGTGTAATGTAGAAAGACTGATTTACATGGGGCTAGGCCACTCTGCTAATGCCCCGAAACAGTCCAAGCATTAGTCACTTCTGAAATTACACAATGCAGATCCAGGACCCATTTATTATGGTTTGCAAATGCCAAGGTTGGCTCTGGATCCCATTCCCTTACGTTCCTTTTCCTTTCTCTCTCCGTTTCTCAAAAAGCTGCTAATATAATTTAGGTCACTTACAGCACTTACATTTAGAAAATGTTCTACGGTCAATTGAATTTTATGAATATTTCATAGAGCAGAATCTCACTGCTGGTTTTGGACTTAAAAGCAGAGAACAGGAGGGAGTTCCTAGGGAGTGCCTTCTGAATGTATCTGCAAGGGTCTGTGTGGCCCCTGACTGTTTCTAACTTAAGAAGGGAAGGGTAGATAAAGTCCTTCCTCCCCTGGGAAGCTGACCTTTCTGCCCATGTCCTGAAAGAATCGAAGAATTGTTCTGAGCCACGCTGCCCCCTGGCACTGTTCTGGGTTACAAAGCCCACTGGGATGTGACTTCATCCAGCCTCCTCAGAGTAGAAGACAGCAGCACTGCTGTCACCACCACCACCACCACCACCACGACCACCACAATACCAAATAACATTGTTGTAAAAGGTATCGACATTCTTATTTTTTCTAAAGCCAGAAAACACACAAGGTATGTATATATAAAATTTTGGCAATTACTGACAAATTAGCCTCCAAGTAGACTGTTCTAATTTATACTACCACCAACATCATCTGCGGGTACCCATTTTCCTACCTGTTTTATCTTTGAGAACTTGATGGGGGCAGGGGTGGAGAGGGAATCTGATTCTTCTTTACTCTGTATTTTACTTCTTGTTAGTGAGGTTAAGCATCATTTTATTTCTTAAATAGCTAGGGAAAAAAATTGGAGAAACATACCCTAAATTGCAGATCATGGTTGCTTACCTTTGTGGGGTAGAAATACAGGAGACTTACACTTTTCACATTGTGCACTTCTATAATGTTTAAAATATGTATAGCTTTGGGGATCCCTGGGTGGCTCAGCGGTTTAGCGCCTGCCTTCAGCCCAGGCGTGATCCTAGAGACCAGGGATCGAGTCCCACGTCGGGCTCCCTGCATGGAGCCTGCTTTTCCCTCTGCCTGTGTCTCTGCCTCTCTCTGTGTGTGTCTCTCATGAATAAATAAATAAAATCTTTTTAAAAAATGTATAGCTTTGCTTCTTTTCTGATTTCAAAAATATGTTTTTTTTAAGATTTTATTTATTTATTCATAGAGACACACAGAGAGAAGCAGAGACACAGGCAGAGAGAGAAGCAGGCTCCATGCAGAGAGCCCGACGTGGGACTCAATCCAGGGTCTCCAGGATCACGCCCTGGACTGCAGGCAGCGCTAAACCCCTGCGCCACCAGGGCTGCTCTCAAAAATAAGTTTTCAAAAGTAATTAATGAGTGGGGCATTTTAAAAATTACATTGATTATGATTTTACATCAATTAATCAATTTTGTAAAGCAGGCTATGACATAGAAATACAAAACTGATTAGGGTGTAGTCTTTATTCCTTGATGTTTGTTATCTGGTACTCACACTCACTTTGTTGGTTTTTTTTTTTTTTTTTTTTTTTACTTTGTTGGTTTTTTGATAAGATTTTATTTTTAAGTAATCTTTCCATCCTATATGGGGCTTGAACTCGCAACCCCAAGATCATGAGTTCCATGTTCCATCGACTGAGCCAGACAGGCACTCCTTGTACTCACACTCACTTTTATTTCTCTGGTTTTTTTTTGTTTGTTTGTTTTGTTTTGTTTTTTAATTTTTATTTATTTATGATAGTCACAGAGAGAGAGAGAGAGAGAGAGAGAGAGAGAGAGAGAGAGAGAGGCAGAGACATAGGCAGAGGGAGAAGCAGGCTCCATGCACCGGGAGCCCGACGTGGGATTTGATCCCGGGTCTCCAGGATCGCTCCCTGGGCCAAAGGCAGGCGCCAAACCACTGCGCCACCCAGGGATCCCTATTTCTCTGTTTTTTTAAGATTTTGTTTTTAAGTAATCTCTACACTCAACATGGAGATCAAACATAAAACCCCGAGATCAAGAGTCCAGCCAGGCGCCCCTCACACTCACTTTTAAAATGAAGGAAACAATGCAGTACTTGCTAATGAACTCTTCTCTCAAGGAGACACAATACCATCACCTCTGATGTGGCTCATTCATGTGTCTATAATCCCAACATGTCACCATGATTGCAATTCTTTTTGTTATTCTATTATAGTAGATATGCTGCCACCGTAAGTGGGATTTGGAGTCTAGCAGAGTGGAGAGTACAAGAGTCATTGTAAAAGCAGCTCAGGAAAGAAATGACAGCTCACTCCAAAGGCTGGTCTTCTGAGATAGTTACATTTCAGATAGACGGTGAGTCTTATTAAGAGAGTATAACCAGAGGCCAGTACACACACCTACCTGCTGGTTAGAAACCAGGTGGGGCTTCTTGATGGGACAATGCCCTTCAAGCAGGTTTTTTCAGATGAAGAAAGGAACCCAAGGAGTAGTTCTTTCAACCCAAGTGATACAAATGACACGTTGGTTCCTAGTAAGGGTTCAATCTCCCAAAAAGGGAAACATTGAACTCTATTTTCCCAGACCCCAAAGTATATAAAGACTATAATAAATCAAATAGATCTGTTAATAAATTTCACTTGATTAATAATGGGAATATAGATCAGTATTTCTGAAAAACAATTTGACCTTTTTGATAACGTAATTCTATTTCTAGAACTCTATCACTAAGGAAATAATTCTAATTATAGAGAAAGCTTCAAGCAAAAAAAGATGTACATTATATGATTATTTATAACAGCAAAACATTGGAAACAGAATGTCAGGGAAACTCCTATCCCGTAAAAGAGTAGGATTCAATAAATCAGGAAACCTCCATCTGACAGAATATTATTTTACCCTAAAAATGATGTTTCAAGGTTCACAATCCTTATCTCAGTAATGCATTACTGGGGATCTACTCTATAGAAATAGTCCAAAAACAAAAGAAATTGCAAATACCCTAATGCTCAAGAATAGAATAAATAGGCTCCTATTGGTTCTTCAAAACTCAGCTTGAGTGGTAATTCTTGAGAAGTCTGCCCTCACCCTGGCCCAGTTCTGGGCTCCTAGGATGCTCTATGCATTGCCCATCATAGCATGACTCCAGGTCATGTTATGTGCCGATCTCAGCATCTTAAAGACAGGGAACGTGACTTCACTGACTTAGTATTCCCAACATCTGGCACAGTTTCTAGCACAAAGTATTTATCCAAATGTCTACATCGTGTAAAATGATACAGTCAGGGTACTGGTTTGCTAGGGCTGCTATAACCAAGTACCACCAATAGGGTGGCTTCAACAAACAGAAATTTATAGTCTCACAGTTCTGAGGCTCTAAGTCTGAAATCAAGGTGCCAACAGGTTCAGTTCCTTCTGAGAGCAGTATGAGAAGGGCCCCTCTCAGGCCTCTCTTCTTGGCTTGTAGCTGCCCATCTTCTCCATCTACGCTCAGCACGTTCCTTGAGCATATGTCTGTCTCCAGATTTCCTCTTTCTATAAAGATGCCTGTCATATGGCATGGCAAGTCTAATGACTTCACTTTAACTTGATGAGTTCTGCAGAGACCTTATCTCCAAATAACGTCACAATATAGGGTAATGAGAGTTAGGACTTCCACATAGGAAGTTTTTTTTGGGGGGGGGGGAGGGACACAATTCAACCTCTAACAATCAGCAAATTTAGAGATTTATAAGAGTTCACAACAAAAGGAAATACTTATTTCATAATGGCTAATAGAAAAAAAAGTTAGGTATATTTATGTATACAACAAGAGTTCTTAATTTGGATTCTTTTTTTTTTAAGATTTTATTTATTTATTCATGAGAAACACAGGCAGAGGGAGAAGCAGGCTCCATGCAGGGAGCCTGACATGGGATTTGATCCTGGATCTCCAGGATCACACCCTAGGATGAAGGCAGCACTAAACCACTGAGCCACCAGGGCTGCCCTTAATTTGGATTCTTAAAGACTTTTAAAAGGGTCCATGACCATCCCAAACTTAGAACCATTGATGGTATAATATCTCAATTTTTTTTTAATACGAAGGTAATAAATGAAAATGTTATAGGTATTTGCCGCTGGGTAATAGGATTATGAATGTTTGGGATTATTTCCCAATTTCTTATAACAGTTTCAAATTATTTTTATAGTTGAGAAAATAAACATCTTTCACTTTTTTTAAAAAAGGAAAAAAATTTAATTTAAACCCTTTTAAAAGGATTTGGAAATATCAAAAAATGAACATGTTTTACACAAATAGTATAGTTTATAAAACGAAGAAATAAAATATTAAGAAAAGGCAAGAAGGAAATCTATGATAATGCTCACAGAGTTCATTATCAGAGGTTATAGGAAGAGTTCTGTGTATGCCTTCTTATTTTTTGTGTTTTCCTAATTTTTTAAAAAGATTTATTTATTTGAGATAGAATGCAGGGCCAAGAGAGCATGAGCGGTGGGGGAGGGGCAGAGGGAGAGGGAGAAGCAGGCTCCCCACCCAGCAGGGAGCTAATGTCCCAGGGTTATCCCATGACCCTGAGATCCTAACCTGAGCCAAAGGCAGATGCTTAACTGACTGAGCCACCCAGGAGGCCCCTTAAATTTTTTTGTAATGAACTATATTACTCTCATAACCAGAACCAACAAATCTTAGTAGTTAAGAATACGCAGTTTAAGTATTTGGTTGTATATTAAATCTTCAATAAAAAGGACATATTTAGCAAATCATTGATACAGTAACATAATGCAGTATTATGCAGCTTTTAAGTGACTGTTATGAAAGGTATGTAGAAACAGAAAACAGCTTATGTGAAAAAATAAAATATGAAAACACATATACACTAATTATGACTGGTAAAATTTATACATGTTGATGATAATTTGCAAAACTGAAAATCTTTTAAGAGTAGGATTATGCATTATTTTTAAAGATTCTTTAATACAATTATATTTTCATTTTAAAAGTACTTATGAAAATGTTCTTTTCTAAGGATGTTCGTATCTTGTTTAACACTGCCTACAACAGCTCATCACCATTCCAAGAATCAACTTCTGAATTAGAAAAAAGCAGGCAAAACCTCAGGCTTGAGTGGCTCCCCTCCTCCACCCAGACCCCCCGCTGTCATTCACTATAAGCAGCTGCTCTCATTGTCACTCCTACATGGGTACCACCTTTCTAGGGGACAACTTGGCAGTATCTGTTAAAGCTGTATGTGTTCACTTCCTTTGAGCATTTCCACGTGTGGGAATCTGTCCTGCAAAAACAATTCTACATATGTACAAATGCAAAGGTAACAGGAGCGAACAGCTCATCTATTGGGAGGGTGGTCCTTCATAGGGGGGATTGGGGGAGGGACAATTTCATTTAGAAAAGCTGCAGACAGACCTACAATAACCCACTAAATGAAAAACCCATGCAGCTTTGATTTGCGGCCCAGTTTATCTATTTCCTTTGATGTCTTTATTACTGGCAACTGACCAGAAACAAGGGTGCTGATTCAACTCTCCACGTTCCAATCACAAGCATGCCGGCACAGATACTGACATACAGATTCAACTGAAATAAGTGGGTTTTAGATTGCTTTCTTACCTCCCAACTTCACAAACAGAATTTAGAGTATAGCAACTCTTCATATGAAAACAGTGATGGAACAAGAGCTGTATGTGCTCTCATCTTTTCCTATTTTTGTTTAAATAGGAAATGTCTAGATCCTAAGTTCAGGCTCCCAGGATTTGTTTCCTAACTAAGCTGTGTTTCCATGTATCTACTATCATTTACATAGAGAGTGTTAGGGTTATTGCTTTCTGGCAATTTATAAACAAGATACATTTCTCACTTTACGCTGACTTTCTTTTATGGTTGACTGACTCGAAGTACCGAAATTCTGATCAGGTCAAGAATACAGTTAAATCAGATCTCCTCAGTGTAGGCTACAAAGGAGGCAAAAGAAATTAACACTAGGTTTGTCTCTGGAATATATTCATTGTAACAATGTACTGGGGAATTTTTCAGATTAACTAAAAAGAGGGGAAAATTCTATAAATTACTGATATTTTAGTTCCTCCAGATGAAAATTTCTTCATGAACTCTGATGGTATCTATTTCTGTACCACTGTTACATTCAGATCATAACCTGAACCAAAACCAGGAGTCCGACACTTAACTGACTGTACTACCAGGTGCCCCTATTCACAATAACAACTTCCAAAAAGTGCAACACAAATAAAGACATATGCACCCCTATGTTTATTGCAGCACTATTCACAATAACTAAGATATGGAAGTAACCCAAGTATCCATTGATAGATGAATGGATAAAGAAGTTCTGGCAGAACACACACACAATGAAATATTGTTCAACCATAAATAGAGGTCGCTATGGCAGCACATATGGCTCTCGTTCCATTTATGCTTGGACATAAATAAGAATGAGATTTTGCCATTTGCAACAACATGGATAACTGTAGACTGTATTATGCTAAGTGAAGTAAATCAATGAAGTAAAGACAAATGACATATGATTTCACTTATGTATGGAACATAAAACATAAAACAAATGAACAAACAAACAAACATAGAAAACAAACTGAGGGTTGCCAAAAGGGAGGTGGGTGCGGGGATAGGTTAAACACATAAAGGGGATTAAGATAGAAATTTGCAGTTATAAAATAAGTCACAGAGATAAAAAGTATAGCATAAGGAATATAGTCAACAATATTGCAATAATGTTGGTAACAGATGGTGACTACACATCACTTGTGAGCACTGAATAATGAATAGAATTGTTGAATCACTATGTTGTATACTTGAAAGTAATATAACACTGTATGGTGCTTATACTTCAGCAATTTAAAAAAAGTAAAATACACCTAAAGAATGAATTTAATAAGAAATGGCAGTCTCTATATAAGACAACTAAAAACTGCTGAGGAATGTACGTGAAAGATGACTTAACAGGAAAACAAATCTCGTTCTTAGATAGGTAAACTCCTTAAGGAGTGAGTCTATAGCTCAAATTTCTCTCCTCCTCTCCCTTAAGTCTACTCCATTCAGGCTTTCACTCTGTCACTCCACTACAATTGCTCTTATCAAGGTCACTGGTGATCTGCACATTGCTGAACTCCAACGTCATTTCTCAGTTCTCCACTAACTAGATCCCTAGCATCATTTGAGGAAGTGGGTCCTTTGTCCTTGATGTTTTTGGCTTCCAGGAAAACACAGGCGCGCACACACACACACACACACACACACACACATTCTCTCTCTCTCTCTCTCTCTCTCTCTCTCTCTCTCTCTCACCTAGTTGTCTTCCTATCTTTCTGGCCATTGCTCCCCATGTTTTTAGCTTGCTCCTCCTTATCTCCCCATATGTAATGTTAAGCAGTCCCAGGACTCAGTCCTTGGGCCTCCAGTATATCCATACTAATTCTTTAGGCGTCTCATGCAGTCTCGTGGCATCAATTACTTTCAAGTGCTGATAACTCCAGCATTTGACTTTTTACCCTAGATTTCTCCTCTACACTCTAGACCCTCTGACCTTGTTTCCTATTCTTCTATGCACAGTTCTAATCACAATGGCCACTCTTCCTCCTATTTGAAAATACTAGTGTGTGCTCACCCCAGGACCTTTGCACTTGCTGTTTCCTCTACCTAGAATGCTCTTTCCCCAGGCATTCACATGGCTTGCTTCCTCCCTTCCTTCAGAACTTTACCCAAGAGATTCCTCAATGAGGTCTTCCTGACCATTTACACAAAGTACACAAAAATACTTATATTCCCCCTTTCCTCTTTATCACTTTTGGCCACCTAATATCTTGTATTACTTACTTTTTATGTTCATACTCAGCCTCTCCTCTAATACACATCTCCTGAAAGAAACTCTAGATCAGACTTATCAAATAGAAATGTAACTGAATCTGAGTCTCACATGCAACTTAAAATTGTTGCACATTTAAAATTTAATATAGCTAATATTAAACACATAAAAAGCAACAAGTAAAATTAATTTTAATTTTATATTTTATCTTACTCAATATATCACTTCAACATGCACCACTAGCAACATTTAAATGTTGATCAGTAACCACATGTGGCTACCCATATTGGATGGTACAGCTCTAGAATGTAAGCTTCATCAATGGCAAGGCTTTGTGTGGATTTTGTGACTAGCAAATGCTTAGTACACAGCAGGCACTGCATAAATTTCTTTGAAAGAATGAATGATTCAGCATTACATTGACTCTCCACCCAATAATCCATACATCCAATATAATACCAAACAACAGATATTTTGTTTAATTAATTAATTAATTAATTTTTAAAAGATTTTATTTATTCATTCATGAAAGACAGGCAGAGACACAGGCAGAGGGAGAAGCAGGCTCTATGCAGGAACACTGATGTGGGATTCGATCCCAGGACTCCGGGATCACACCCTGAGCCAAAGGCAGATGCTCAACCGCTGAGCCACACAGGCATCCCTTGTTTAATTTATTTTTAAGAGGGGTAGGCAGAGGGATAGAGAGAATTGTAAGCAGACTCCACACGAAGCATGAAGCCCAATGTGGGGCTCAATTTCCCAACCCAGAGATCATGACCTGAGCTGAAATCAAAAGTCTAAAACTTAAGTGACTGAGCCACCTAGGCATTGCCAGATATTTTTAACTTACAAAAGATTTTAAAGATTAACTGTAAAGCAAGCATGGGAGGACAGATAGAAAAACTCTGAAAATAATAAAAACAGAAAGGTTGTTACCTATTACAAATTATAAAAATAAAGGTAAAAATATAAATGTTGGGGCAGCCCAGGTGGCTCAGAGGTTTAGCGCCACCTTCAGCCCAGGGCCTGATCCTGGAGACCCGGAATCGAGTCCCACGTCAGGCTCCCTGCGTGGAGCCTGCTTCTCCCTCTGCCTGTGTCTCTGCCTCTCTCTGTGTGTCTCTCATGAATGGATAAATAAAATCTTAAAAAATATATATATATAAATGTTTAGTATATGTATTATATGAAAATGAATGATAGAGCACCTAGGTGGCTTAGTCAGTTAAGTATTCACCTTAACTGACTCCAGACATGATCCCGGAGTCCTGGGATGGAGCCATGCATGTGGCTCCCTGCTTAGTGGGGAGTCTGCTTCTCCCTCTCCCTCTGCCCCTCCCCGCCCAGCTCATGATCTCTCCCTCAAATAAATAAATAAATAAATAAATAAATAAATAAATACACAAATAAGATAATTCTAAAAATCAAACCATAAAAATTTCAAAAGAAAATAGACTAATATGTTTACAATATTAGGAGTCAGAGAAGTCTTTTTCAACTAATCATAAAAGCCAAAAATTTAATAGGAAAGTTATAACAGATATTTGTAACATGAATAATATTTTTTAAGTTTTTACAAATGAATAAAGACAAAACATTCAAATAGTAAAGTGAATAAAGGATCTGATTAGGCAGTTCCACACCTATATTATAGGACAGGAATTATTCGAACTCAGGACCCTAGAAGACTGCAGTAGATAGTGGTCAGTCTAGGGACGCGTGGGTGGCTCAGGGCTTGGGCATCTGCCTTCAGCTCAGGGCGTGGTCCCAGAGGGCCTGGATGGAGTGCCACATCGGGCTCCCTGCAGGGAGCCTGCTTCTCCCTCTGCCTATGTCTCTGCCTCTCTCTCTGTGTGTCTCATGAATAAATAAATAAAATCTTTTTTTAAAAAAGGAGTTATCATATGTTAAAAAAAATAATGGTCAGTCTAATTGAAGGAACATTCACACACACATTAACTCACAAAATGATATTCAACCACAGTCTTGAAATGTAAAAACATTTTGTAAACCATAAAACTGGCAAAGATAGGATGATTTGACAATATCCTTATAATAAGTTTGTGTGTAGCATTGTGTGTTTGTGATCTTCCTTTGTTTCTCTTTCTCTGGAGAATCCTAATGAATAAAACTATTGTGTTAGTTACATAAGTTAAAAAAAACAGGAACAAATGAATGTACTCATCAAAAGGTAGTAAATTAAATAATTTTGATCAATGGAATACTTCATAGTCATTTACAGTAATGATGAGAATTATCATGAATTGATTTGGAAATATATTCCTGATATATTGTTGATTTTTTAAAAAATTTATTCATGAGAGACACAGAGAGAAGCAGAGACATAGGCAGAGGGAGAAGCAGGCTCCCTGTAGGGAGCCCAATGCGGGACTCAATCCCAGGACCCCAGGATCACACCCTGAGCCAAAGGCAGACACTCAACCGCTGAGCCACCCAGGTGCCCCAATTGTTGATTTTTTTTTTAAAGCTGGTTATACAACAGCATGAATAGTGTGATATGAAACTGTATACCACTGGTGAAAGTGTGTGCGTATGTGTGAAACGGATGTTTAGTGAAAGGCAATTTATCTCTCTGGACAATGGCATTTTGGATGATTTTTATCCTTTTCAATTTCTGAATTATTTGCATTTTTCTCCAATAAGCTTGTTTGTCAGGAAAATCAACAAAGCTATTCTCTTTCATTAAAAGAAAATTCATGAAGGGAAGAGCCATGTTTGCAGCAGGAAGGAGATTTGGGTAAAGAGAGAGTTTGGGGCAGTTGTTTTACAGTAGGAGAAATCGGACTGTTAATGAGGAAAAGAATGAGAAGTGGGTGAGTGTCTCTCAGGCAAGAGACATAAAGGTATATATAATATAAAAATAATTTCAGATGAGTGACACAGGAGCTGCAGATTTGGAGGAACACTGCTCACAGGGTAGGGGGTGGGATCTGGAAAGAAATGCTGGAGGAAATGGTGTCACTTCCACAGTGGGTCAGATTTCTCTGCAGAAGATGGTGGTAAGAAAAGTGTTGCCTGTTCAACTGGCAGGCCACTCAGATCAACAGAGCATAATTTTAGGGTCAAGGGACAGCAAATGATGATGAGACCAGAAAAGTAATCTGGAGCTGATGGTAAAAAGACTTGAAGAGGCTAAGGACTTTAATCATAACTCAGCAGGAATTTAGGAGGGCTGAGCAGTGCAGTGACATACTCCTAATGGTGCTTAGGACACATTAATCCAGTAGCTACTTGTTGTATTTACACATTAAAGGAACTAGACTGTGGAGGCAAGGAAAGCTCAATGAAAAAGCCAACGTGACAGAGACATGAACTAGAGTTGTGAATTAAAATGACGGCAACAGAAGTGAAGAGTGCCATGTACAGCCTGGTAGTAGAAGTCTATTTACAGTATGAACCATTTGACATCCACAACCTGGGGAAATCTCATCAAGACAAGGTTGAGTGGATTATATGAATCTATGATATCTATCATTTTGCATTAAGAATTTTACTCAAGGGGATCCCTGGGTGGCGCAGCGGTTTGGCGCCTGCCTTTGGCCCAGGGCGTGATCCTGGAGACCCGGGATCGAATCCCACGTCGGGCTCCCGGTGCATGGAGCCTGCTTCTCCCTCTGCCTGTGTCTCTGCCTCTCTCTCTCTCTCTGTGACTATCATAAAAAAAAAAAAAGAAAAGAAAGAATTTTACTCAAATACTCCACTTTATTTTATTTTATTTGAGAGAGGGAGAGAGCACAAGGGATGGGGAGCAGATGAGGATACAGAGGAGGAAAGAACCTCAAGAAGCCTGGGCACTGAGCACGGAGCCTAGAACCCAATGCAGGGCTTGACTTTCAACCCTCAGATCATGACCTGAGCTGAAATCAAGAGTCACATGGTTTAACTGACTGAGCAACTCAGGTCGCCTCTCAAATACCCCATTTTATAAACAGGTGTTTCCTCTTCTCTTTCTGTAACTTACTGAGTGGGGTATAAGAAAATGAGGCAGTAATAATGAACAGTTATCCTAAAGAAAATCCAAAATATAAGAGACAGCTCTAGTGCCTCATTTAGAAAGAGTTGACTTTATAAGAGAAGTCTCAGGCAATATTCATTACGCATGAAGTGATAGATAAAACAGCCCCAGTACAGGAGGGTGGAGAAGTTAAAAGATGCATGCTAAGGAAGGGAGAATTAGAAAGAAACAAGCTTGTAATAGAAATTTTTACAAAATGATGTGCCTTGAAAATTTCTCAAAATACTAAAAATTCTAGGGGAGCCCGAGTGGCTCAGCGGTTTAGCCCCGCCTTCCACTCAGGGTGTGATCCTGGAGACCCGGGATGGAGTCCCACATCAGGTTCCCTGCATGGAGCCTGCTTCTCCCTCTGCCTGTGTCTCTCTGCCTCTCTCTTTCTGTGTGTCTCTCATGAATAAATAAATAAAATCTTAAAAAAAAATACTAAAAATTCTAAATTCAGGTTAAGCAGCCAAATACTATAAAAATCACTTAAGTTAGCAGGAAAAGTCATTACCACTCAGAAAAACTGAAACAAAAGAAAGAAAAGAAAGAAAGAAAAGAAAAATTGAAACTCAAAATTTAATTCTAAGCAACCTGCACATTCAATCAAAAAAGAACATATTTGTTATGCCTAAATCAATAACATCTAAATATTTATAAATAATATTGGGGGATCCCTGGGTGGCGCAGCGGTTTGGCGCCTGCCTTTGGCCCAGGGCGCGATCCTGGAGACCCGGGATCGAATCCCACGGGCTTCCGGTGCATGGAGCCTGCTTCTCCCTCTGCCTGTGTCTCTGCCTCTCTCTCTCTCTGTGACTATCATAACTAAATAAAAAAATTTAAAAAAAAATTAAAAAAAAATAATATTGGTGCCTGCTTCTCCCTCTGCCTGTGTCTCTGCCTCTGTCTGTCATGAATAAATAAACAAATTAAATTTTAAAAATAATATTCGTAAGAACTTGATTTTTGCTCACCTGATTTATATAGGTTTTACATATTTCCCCAAAGTCTATTCACATTTTTAAATAAAAGGTTATAGGTAATACAGAATATTTCATCAAACTTTGAATAAAAAAATATCCCGACAGGTGAGGTAAAAACTCTCATCACCTACTAGGTAAGATATGAATATTTAGACTCCCCAACCAGAACTTCTTAAGTGTCCTTAAAGATAAAGAGGGTAAACTATTAAGAAAAAAATCATCTGTGAGACCCAAAGTCATAGATACCTGATGTGAGTTACCTTGTGGTTTTTAGGGGGCTTTTCTACTCAGTGCTAATGCCTGCTTAGACATTTGGGGGGATTTGCAATGGGAGAGGCTTGGGAGATAAAGAACGTGGAACAACATACACACTGCCACATGAACTCCAAACTCCGTCAGTGTAACAGGAATTTCTGCAGTTGTTTTAAATTGCAAAATGTATTTATAGGTACGAATAAAGTTTCAAACTGCACTAATGGAATTCACTTCAGCTCCAGGTTTCACAAAACTATATGCTTCCTGCTCAAGCCTCAAAATGCTACACGGATGAGTGAGTCCCCCAACATGAGATGCTTTCAGCAGTTATGTGTGCAGGAGGCCTGAGCAACAATGACCTTCCCTATACAGGGTGAGCTCTTGTGATACTCTTCAAAGAGGATCAGTGAAGCGTAAATCTTTTTCAAGAGTTCCAATCTTTCTAAGAATCCCATCTTTCAAGTGATTTGGATACTAAACATTATGTTCTCAATTCTAGCATCACAAAAATCTATGCACCACCATCTTGACTTTTGACCTGTCTCTCTCTTTTTTTTTTTAAGATTTTATTTATTGATTGATGAAAGACACAGAGAGAGAGGCAGAGACATAGGCAGAGAGAGAAGAAGGCTCCTGCAGGGAGACTGATGTAGGACTCAATCCCGGGACTCCGGGATCACAACTTGAGCCAAAGGTAGATGCTCAACCACTGAGCCACCCAGGTGGCTCCTATACAGTGATTCCTTGAATAAATACCTGGCATAAACATTGCGGCAGACTACAAGAGCTTAAATACTACGACAGTGTCCAATAAGTAGCTGGGGAATCTACCAAGACATCGCAGGTGTAGCATGAAATAGGATTCATAATATTTAATCAAAATGAATTAAGTATATTTCACCCAAAACAAACTACAAACCATAATAAATCAATTTACCAAAAGTATCTGTTGTACTCAGAAGGGGGGAATAAAAGACTTCCCTGTTTTATCAATAAATAATATGCTATGTATTATAAATATCAACTGATTTGTAGTTTTTCTCTTAGAGAATTTATGGATGAAGCTTAATTAACCAAGTTCAACACATTAGATTCATTGGCAAAGTTGCTAAAATTTAACTTTGTGGGGGAAAATCTCAGGAAGGCCAATCAACACCTTTTCATATACAGATCTGTTGTAAACAGATAATTTATAAAAAAGTGAATACTTTAAAAAAGTGCCCACGAAATTCACAGGCATTTCACACACAGAGAAGAAAGTGAAATTCAAGAGCTAAAAACCATATACAAATGTTCAGCTTTCTTCATGATCAAACAAAAATAAAACAATAAAGATATAATTTTCTTGCCCAGAAAATGGAACATTAAAAAATTAGAATAATGAATACTGAAAGGAGGGCAAAGAAAACAAACATGTATTGCAAGTAATATTTCTGGAAGGCAATTTGGCATTATGTGTCAAAGGCTTTAAAAATATAAATAATTACCTTTTCCTTCAGCAATTCCATTTCTCATTAAGGAAAGTAGCTTCAAGAGTGAGATTAACATACAAAAATGTTTATTGAAGCATTACATGTAAAAGTGAAAAACTGGAAGCCACCTAAAGCTTCAATAATATGGGAACAGTTTAATAAACTGAAATATATTCAATATATTCCATTCAGTGTAGTTCTGTCTTTTAAAAAAGAATGACGTAGAAAACTGAGTAGTATGGGAAAAGGCTCATGATATAATTATTAAGGGGAAAAAGTTACAAAATATCATGGAAAGTATAATCTCAAAGATGTGTACAAAAAATATATATAAGGATATATACCAATGTAGTAATAGTAGTTAACCACAGATGGAAGATTGGAGATCCTTTTCTGCTAAATTTCCATATTATCTACTTTCCTACAATGAATATGTATTAATTTTGTGACTAAGTACTTTACCCATAACAATCCAAAAAAGGTAGATAATATCAATTATCTCCATTTTACTTTTGTAAATATTTTATTTATTTGTGAGAGAGAGCATGAGAGAGAGAGAGAGAGAGAGAGAGAGAGAGCTTGAGCGGGGGGAGGGGCAGAGGGAGAAGCAGATTCTCTGCTGAGCAGGAAGCCTGATGCAGGACTAGATCCCTAGACCCCAGGATCATGACCCAAGCCAAAGGTAAACACCTACCTGACTGAGCCATCTAGGTGCCCAGTATCTCCATCTTAAATATGACAAAACTGAGGCATAGAGAGATTAAGGAACTTGTCCAAGGTCACACAGCTGGTATATCATGGAGCCAGTATTTGTCCTCGTTGACCTAGCTCCAGAGTCTAATCTGTTAACCACTTTGCAATGATTCATGTTTTTTTAAATAATTTAAAGCAAAATGCCAGACAATCTATAATCACATACATGACAAATTCTTATAGAAAGAGGATCCTCGTGGGCCAGAATTTTGAGGGCATATTGGGAGACAGGTGGTAAAACCGGAAGTTCTCTGTCTCCAAGTTGTCCTTTTTGTTTCAGGTTTTTACTCAGGTTATCTGAAAAGTCATCTATTTACTCTTCTATCACCCACCCCTCTACACACACACAAACTCAAATCATCAAAATCTCAAGCTGTAATTGGCAACACAGGAGCTCCTGTATCCTTCCCAGCCCACAACAATTCCCTGAGAATGTCTTTCCTGTTCCTAAAAGCTAAGGTGGGTCCCACACAAGTAACTCCTCAAAAGTCTATCCAGACATAATAAAATTTAACTCACAATCCAGTATAAAACAAAGTATTTTCCATTTGCCTTACATAGAAATGTATGCTATTTTCGCCTAAGGATATTACAGGGTGGTTTAGATGAAAGCAATATAGGTTCTTGGAAAGGTGCTATTAAAATACAAAAGACTCTTGACAAACCATGGTGTGTCACATAAGAATAGGTAAGATTACAGGATCTTTTCCTGTGTATCATGTGTCACTCCTGCTCTGGCCTCTGAACAAAAGCCTGACAGATGTAAGTGCTTGTAGATAACACTCTGAACTATCCAGGTTGCACTGCGATTTCCGTAAGGGTGCAGATGATCAAGTTGCAAGAGACTAAAAAAAAATGTCTTATGTAACTTAGAGGAAAAAAATATTACTAATCAGTATAAAGCAAGCTTCAGACATCTGTTGTTCTAAAATTGGACACTTGATCAGGTTAAAAAAGAAGAGAAGTTCCTGCCTGTAGAAGCAGGAATTAGGCTACCAGATAAAATATCACCAGTAGTGATGAAATTATCTTATTACAGAACAATGGCAGCTTCTTAACTTCAGGGACCAATAATAGCTCTCCTGAGTTACAGTTCATAAAAAAGTATTTTATTTTGTTATCCAAGAGCTTCTTAAAGACAAGTTCCCATTACTGAAGGGCTGTGGTTTTATACCTAACTGAAAGATTAGATTGATCCATATTTCCAGTGCAAAGATATACATTATATCTTTGTTTTGCAAAAGTGAACCTAACAAAAGATTGACTTACCAAAGAATGAGACTAATTAGTATGAGCTCCTTCAATGGCAAAAATTTATCAAAAAGCAATCTTAGGGGCACCTAGGTGGCTCAGCGGTTGAGCCTCTGCCTTCGGCTCAGAGTGTGATCCCAGGGTCCTGGGATTGAGTCCTGCATCAGGCTCCCTGCCAGGAGCCTGCTTCTCCCTCTGCCTGTGTCTCTGTCTCTCTTTAATAAATAAATAAATCTTAAAAAAAAAAAATACTAAAAAGTATCCACTCTCTCAAGATGGAATGAAAAGAGTTTTCTTTAAAATTTCTAATTTTGGGCAGCCAGGGTGGCTCAGCGGTTTAGTGCAGCCTTCAGCCCAGGGTGTGATCCTGGAGACCAGGGATCAAATCCCACGTCGGACTCTCAGCATGGAGCCTGCTTCTCCCTCTGCCTGTGTCTCTGCCTCTCTCTCTCTGTGTCTCTCATGAATAAATAAAATCTTTAATAAATAAATAAATAAAATAAAATTTTTATTTTATTTTTTATAAAAAATTTTATTATATAAATAAAAGAATATTTATAAATATAAAATATTATAAATTATTTATAAAATATCTAATTTTTATTATAAAATATTTGACACATATAAAAGATGATATGTAATATATTACATATCTATTAGTAATGAAAATGATAATAAAAGTCACTTCTCTATTTTTTAAGATTTATTTATTTACTTTAGGAGACAGAGAGAAAGAGAGAGAGTGAGTGGGAAGAGACACAGAGGGAGCTGGAGAGGGAGAGAAGCAGACTGCCCGCTGAGGATGGACCCCAACATGGGCTCTGTCTCATGAACCCTGAGATCATGACCTGAGCAAAACCAAGAGTCAGCTGATTAGTCTTTTTTTTTTCTTAAAGATTTTATTTATTTATTCAAGAGAGACACACACAGAGAGAGGCAGAGACATGGGGTGGGGGGGAGAAGCAGGCTCCTGTGGGGGGAGCTTGATGCAGGATCAATTCCAGGACCCCTGGATCATGACCTGAGCCAAAGGCAGATGCTCAACCACTGAGCCAGACAGGCATCCCAAGAATTGGCTGATTAACAACTGAGCCACCAACAGAGCCACCCAGGTGCCCCCTCACTTCTCAATTTAGAAAGTAACCAGTAACAGTGAAACCTTTTGTCACCCCAATTATATATCCAAAGTGTAAGCACTATTTGAATTTTGTGTTTAGTTTTCTTTGCCATTATGATGGTTTTGTCACACATGCATATATCCATAAGTCATTTAGCATTTAGTTCTTCAATTTGTAAAATTAATATTAATATTGTATTAATTCACCTGTGGCTTGCTTTTTCTTCCACCAACATTGTAAGTTTCCTCTCTTGAGATTTTGAAAGGTTCCTTAGGCAAGTGCTTCATATGCACTACATTTTTGCCCACAGAGCCTCCAATTGCCTTTTAGTCTTAAACATGAACACAAAACCTTAGAAACCAAGGATCAATCAGCAAACATTCAAGTTTCCAAAATGAAAAGGAGAGACCACAAAACAAAAAGAAATAACCCTGGAGTAAGGCCCTAAGATAACATTGGTAACTGATAAGAACATAAAAAAAAAAAAAAAAAAAAAAAAAAAAAAAACTTTAATTAGTATCCTCAGAAAGATTTTTAAAAGTATTATAGAACAAGTTAAAACAAAAAAGAATAATCAGAGAACAAAAGAGAGTTCCTCGAAATAAAAATGTGATTGACAAAATCTTAAAAATTCAACAAAAAGAAAACTCCCAGGAAGTAGAACCAAAAGACAGAAATAGAAATGGAAATAGATACAGAGGGGTGCCTGGGTGGTTCAGTTGGTTAAGTGTCTGCCTTCAGCTCAGGTCATGATCTTGGGGTCTTGTGATAAAGCCCGATGTCTGGCTCCCTCCCTGCTCAGTGAGGAGTCTGCTTCTCCTCTCCTCTGATCCTCCCACCACTCATGTACTCTCTCTCTCTCTCAAATAAATAAAATCTTTTTTTTTAAGATTTTATTTATTTATTCATGAGAGACACAGAGAGAGAGACAGAGACGGGGGGGGGGAGAGACACAGGCAGACGGAGAAGCAAGCTCCCAGTAAGCCACCCAGGCTGCCCAAATAAATAAAATCTAAAAAAAATAAACTTAAGCAAAAAGAGGTTCAATCCAATAGGTCCAATATCTGCATATCAGAAATTTCTAAAGAGGAAGCAAAGGGGTACCTGGGTGGCTCTGTCAGTTAAAAGCATCTGCCTTGGGCAGCCCCGGTGGCTCAGTGGTTTAGCGCTGCCTTCAGCCCAGGTGTGATCCTGGAGACCCGGGATCAAGTCCCACATCAGGCTCCCTGCATGGAGCCTGCTTCTCCTCTGCCTGTGTCTCTGCCTCTCTCTCTCTGTGTGTGCCTCTTATGAATAAATAAATAAAATCTTAAAAAAAAAAAAAAGTGTCTGCCTTTAGCTCAGGTCCTGATCCCAGGATTCTGAAATGGAACCACAAGTGGGGCTCCTTGCTCAGTGGAGAGCTTCTCCTTCTGCCCCCTTCTCTCCCTGCTTGTGCTGTCTCAAATAAATAAATAAAATCTTAAAAAAAAAAAAAAGAATTTAAAGAGAGAGCAAAGAGAGGACAGGTTAATTATCAAAGAAACGACAGAAGAAAATTTCCCAGAACTGAAGAATGAGTTTCCATATTGAATGAGCCAAGCACAATGAAAAAAAAAAAAAAATCAACCACATTAAGTGGTTGACATTTCAGAGTTACTAAATTCTTTAGATGAGAAGGAAGATCATTTTTAATTTTTTGATATATTTTTTAAAGATTTAATTTATTTATTTGAGAGAGTTTGAGCAGGGGCGTAGTAGATGGAGAAGGAGAGGCAGAGAATCTCAAACAGACTCGATACTGCATGTAGAGCCCAACGTGGGGACTGATCTCACAACCCTGAGATCATGACCTGAGCCAAAACCAAGGTTGTACACTTAATCAACTGAGCCACCCCAGCACCCCAAGAGCACCCTTTCTGATCATTTTTTAAAAGGATAAGGATCCATTTCATTTTCTCTTCCTCCTCACTACTCTGGGACGGGTATAACCATTTGAAGATAATACCCAAAAAAAGGCATCCAATCAATTACACTAAAACAAACAAGTCACAGCTTATTGATAATGTGAAGCAGTGGGACTGGTGAGTTTACAAAGTGCAAAGTAGTAAAGTTAGAAGCTACATCTATAAATAAAAGCTAGTCTTGGAAGGGATCTATGTTCTTCACTCTGCTAGTCTTATTTTCCACAAATTGAAAGACTTTATGCTGAGCATAATATTTTGTGAAGCAGAAAAATCAAGTTCCCATCATGAATATGTTAAAAACTAAAAACTCATCTTGGTGGTCAATTCATAGGGGTAACTGTGTACTCTTCTGGTTTTTAAAATGTCTTTAAAAATAAATAAAAGGGCTCAAATATCAAGGGATCTGTTAAAACAGAAAGTCTGTTATAGGAAGCAATTGCCCAAAGACAATCAATCTTTCATTATCTTACCCAACAGACCTATTCTCTCTGAAACAAAATGCTACATATGAAATATGAAAGAACACGGATTTGTGAACTCCACTCCAATCAGGATTTGGAAATAATGGTGTGAACACCACTCCAATCAGGATTTGGAGGTATTGGTGTTTCCAAAGCAATCCAGTCACCACACTAGTCCCTGGGATTCTTTGCCCTGTATGTGCTCTTCAGCCTTTATCAGGCGGTCATTTCACTCCAGGTCTCTATCCTGCAGCACAGAGACATCTTTGTTCCTCAGGCAGACAGACAGAAGCCAACAGCAAGCTTGTATTATGTGTTTGGAAAGAACTGCTTATTATTCACCCACCTCTACCACAAATAAATTTCAAAAACTTAACTTGTTTCTGCAAAACAGCCAGATCCCAAATGAACGCAAACACTAACTTCCTGCACTACATTTTTCAAACTAGCAAAACCAGCCACCTCTGAAGAGCCTGTGAAATGAGGTAGAAGACAACTAAATTAATTCTTAGTTATATTTTCAGATGTGAATTTATGAAACTCAGTGTGACAAGTACTCAATTTATTCGACAAACTTCCAGGGGTGTTAAAGTTCAGTAACATCATTTCTAGCATTCTATTCACAAGAGTTTGGATTGAATACTGAACTCATTTCCACAGCTGTGTGTAGTCCAGTCAAACTACAATACATTATGGGGCTTTAAAATAATGTTCCGCATTTTCCTTTATGAATAAACCCCAAACAGGGTGACTGGTTGGCTCAGCGGTTGAGCATCTGCCTTCGGCTCAGGGAGTGATCCCGGAGTCCCAGGATCGAGTCTCACATCGGGCTCCCTACATGAAGCCTGCTTCTTCCTGGGCCTGTATCTCTGCCTCTCTCTCTGTCTCTCATGAATAAATAAATAAAATCTTAAAAAAAAAAAAAAAAGAATAAACCCAAACATCTTTATTTAACAAATGATACTGAGTTGTTGAGTGAATGTGCACTACTAAAATATTTAGATCCTAGAGTATTAGCATCAGTCTTGCAATGGACATAAGCAGATTTAACAGAAAGCCAGAATTTCATACTTTTTCATGCTTCAAACTTACTCGGTAACCACAGATCTTCCTACAAATGGTAAATAATACTTTAGCACAATCTGTAATCAGAAATCATCTCACACCAATTCTATTATCCCCCTCAACTAACAGACTGTCCTACTACTACTCACCTTCACCTCTGTTCAACTTGCTTCCCTTCCTTTTTATGTTCTTCCTGCTTCTTAGCACATGCTCTTCTGTCATTTCTAGTACAGTCTCCTACTCACACAAAGGCTAAACTGCGGATCCCAATTTCAAGTAACTCAGGAACTCCCGAGGGGGATATGAATCTTTTGGAACTAACATTCCACTTTGTGAATTCCTGTACACTGATATGGCATTAGTACAATCCAGCAAGGGTGGATAATGTGACTCTCATTTCTTTCTCTGTCCCTCCACTGTCTCTCATTCTGAAATGCTCCCAACTAGCAAATGTAATAGACAACTTGAGAGAAAAATAATTCTTTTTTTTTTTGAGAGAAAAATAATTCTTAAGAATTATTTAGTATGCTTCCTAAATCTCCTTAATCTATAAGGCATTTTTGAAGCTCCTCTGATTTTAATAGTTGCTTTTTAAATTGGTTTGGCTTTAAATATTGCCCATCCTCTCTCTTTAGAAAAAAAGGAAAAATTTAATTTGTTTTTCATTAATGATAACTATATTATTATCCAAATGGATCAATGTCAGGCAAGTTTTCTGTCTCCATGATCATGATCTGTCAGGTACCATTATTCCCGTATCTGGTGTGCTCTTGGAAAAGGCTGTCTGGATCCTCAATTTGAGGATCCAGGAGGACAATTCTAAAAAACTGCCACAAGAGAAAGTGAATTATTTGAATTAACAGTAAAATGCTTCATTTCCAAAAATGTATGCTCCCTAGGGCGAAGGATAATATTTATTTTTTTTTAATTTTGTATTTATTTATTTATGATAGTCACACACACAGAGAGAGAGAGAGAGAGGCAGAGACATAGGCAGAGGGAGAAGCAGGCTCCATGCACCGGGAGCCGGACGTGGGATTCGATCCCGGGTCTCCAGGATCGCGCCCTGGGCTAAAGTCAGGGGCTAAACCGCTGCTCCACCCAGGGATCCCCGAAGGATAATATTTAATCAGTTTTACACAGTAGCAGCACAGTTCTGGAAACATTAGAAATACTTATATATTATCTGCTATCTTTGTCCATATGATTAAGCAGATACATATTTATGGAAAGAAATAAAGGTGGGGCCTGATATATCTGCTTATAATTATAATCATGATTAAATAAAACCAACCCTAACTCTTAGGATGCTGCTTCGATAAATAAATGATCTTTAGATGGCAGCAGAAATAGAAGCTGGAGGGCTAGACCAGGAAGGGACATTGCAGAGTTCAATTCTTGGGAACAGAAACTTTTCATTCACTTGAAGTTCATTTGAGTTATTGCTGGATTTATGGAAATTGAGGTGATGAACTTAAAGGTATGGTTATTTGGAAGAACAGAGACTATCCAGAAAAAGGAAAAACAAATGAGGATGAAAATTGTGAACCAACAGGAAACAAGGCACTTACACCTGCAGGAGTGCATATACCCCCCTTCCCTCCAGATTGCCCTAGGTTGCTCTGCTACCACTCTTCAAATCAAAGGGTGGATCCAAGGTGGACAGCTTCTGTCCTGGCCTCTTGGATTACTTATTCAAGGGAAATCAGCTGCCATGACATTAGGACATTCAAACAATCGTGCAGAAGGGAACTGAGGCCTCCCACCAACAGTCATCACCAACATACCAACCAAGTGAGTGAGCCATCTTAGAGGTGGATCCTGCAACCCCATTCAAGCTCTCAGATGAGTGTAGCCCCAGCTAGCATTTGACAACAATGAGACAAGAGACTAGAGTCAGAACCTCTCAGCTGGGTCATTCTCCAATTCCTGACTAAAAGGCTGTGGGAGATAATAATTATTGCTGTTTTAAGTTGCCAAGTTTTGGGATGATTTGCTACACAGCCTTACTGGAACATAATTTTACCCAATATGATCTGGGCCTAATCTTCAACAGTCTCCTTCATGAATGATACTGACTCTTTAATGAAAAGTTTCTATAATTTAGATTTTATATGACTAGTGGTCAAACAGCCCAACTATTTTGATAGATAAGTAGTAAAGAAAAAAAAAGCAGTAAAAGACATCATGGGCTGAATTGTATGCCGCCCCCCCCCCCCAAATTCATATATTGAAACTCTAACTCCTAGTATTAGGAATGGGACTGTAATTAAAGATAAGGCCTTTAAAGGAAAAATTAGGTTAAAATGAGGCCATTAAGGTGAGTCCTAATCCAATAAGACTGGTGTTGTTAAAAGGAGAGAAGGAGGCACCAGGAGTGCACATACAGAGGAAAGACCATGTTTGGGTACAGTGAGAAGGTGTCCATCTGCAAGCCAAGGAGAGAGGCCTCAGAAAAAACCAAATCTGCTAACATCTTGACCTGGAACTTACAGCCTCCAGAACTATGAGAGAATAAATTTCCATTGTTTAAGCCACCCAGCCTATGGTACTTTATTATGGCAGCACTGGAAAACTAATACAGAGGAGAAACTTATAGATTAGAAAGAGAGAGAGAGAGAGAGAGAACATAAAAACAGTTTAAGGAACAACATTAAACCATAGTTTCTAAAGATGAGCACTTGGGTAACAGAACTATAAAAAAAATAATAAAAGGAAATAGTTACTATTATAGGCAGCCTACACTTTCAGTTTCTAGAGTTCAGTTAAATTACACCAATTCTCCAACAATACAGTTCAAATCTCACCATGATGTATTAACTGAGAAACTGCATAAAATACAAGTTTCGCTAATACTCTTCAGTCTACAAGTCACTATGTGATTAACAGAATATGCATCATAATCAGTGATGAATCCCGTCCCATCTTCCAAAGTGTCAGTGATCAGTGGCTCCTCACGTGTTATTCAGCTCACCCACAGACAGCAAACATGCATTGAAATTGCTTGTCTCCCACTGATAAACCCACACAATATTTTACCAAAATGAACAACTGAGACCAGTAATTGGCCAACAAAGAGGAAAGTACAGCAAAGAAATGAAAAGTGGTAACATTGGTGTGAAATCTGACCAAAATACAATGGAGTTATAGAAGACATAACTGACCATGGGAATGCTGACATTGCTTTCACTTGAAGATTCTAGATGTGCAGCCAGAAGAATTTCTTTTTTGTTGTTTTAAAGATTTTATTTATTTGTTCATGGAGACCCAGCAAGAGAGGCAGAGACATAGAGGGAGAAGCAGGCTCCTCTCAGGGAGCCAATTGAGGGACTTGATCCCACGACCCCGGGATCACACCTTAAGCAGAAGGCAGATGCTCAACCATTGAGCCACCCAGGTGTCCCAGCAGCCAGAGGAACTTCATGAAGGCAACTCATGGACATAAGTGAGCAAAGTGATTGAGATGAAAAGGATGAAGAAGTGATGCTGGCAAAAACTTCACATTAGCAGTGCCTAGTTGGCTCAGTTGGTACAGCATGGGAGTCTTGATCTTGGGGGTTGTGAGTCCAAGCCCCATGTTTGGGTGTAGAGATTACTTAAAGAATTAGTTAATTCAAAAAAAATTAGTTAATTCTAGGAATTTCACATTAAAGGAACTCTTAGAGAAGTGCCTGGCTGGCTCAAGCACTAAAGCATGTGACTCTTGATCTCAGTGTGGTGAGTCTAAGCCCCACATTGGGTATAGAGCTTACGTTAAAAAATTTTTTTAATTTAAAAAGAATAAAGCAATTACTGAAAAAACTTCATAACATTAAAAAGCATGAAGGATAAAATGTCAGAACTGATCCAAATTTCAAAAGAACTTTGAAAAAATTTATCCAGGCATAGAAAAGGTACTTGTAGCATAAATTATAGGATGGGAAGAAGGCAAACCAAACTACTCTTGGTAAGTTTTTAAAAGCAATAAAAGCTTAATTCTCGATGTTGCTAATGTTTTAAATTACAGTGTACTAAATTTTATTTTTTTTTCATTTCTCTGTACACTTATAACCGACAGTAAGAGAATTTCTTTTTAGTAAAAGAATTTTTAATGTTGAAGCCAAATGTCTAAGGTCCCAGAAAAATTGCAGTTTCCCTCACTGATTACTAAGAGAGCCTTTGAGGGCTTCAGCATATACTGTTACCTCGGCAGACCCACAGCATCATGCCATACCATGCAAGGACTGCCTGGAGTCACTTTGGAGGGAGAGGGGGACAGGATCATGGCTTAGATCTGACACAAGGAGAGGCTTCTGGAGCGACTGGCAGAGATCTTTCTGTTACCCTTAACTAAAGGTATTTGCCTTATAATACTTTGTTAAGCTAAAAAATGTTTCTGTGACTTAAATCCATGGTAGCAGGGGACTAGTAAATGAGGACCCATCTGAAACATCAGGCCTATGGTCACCTTTCTGAGGGAAAAGAAAAGAAAAGCCACAGAAGCAGGAAAGTGACTTGGCAAAGGGCACAAAAGCTGCTGTCAAACCTGAAACCAGAACCCAGGCCTTCCTGGCAGCCAGGTGTGCACTCCTCTCTTTCAACCCGGCCAGTCTCCCATGAAACAGACGTCCCCTAAAGGGCATCTTTATTGTCCACTTCCAAGAGAGGTAATTCAGCCAGGTTTGAATGTGGAGGCCTGGGGTTTTAAGATACATTATCTAATGCTAATCAGAAAGAAAAAGACTAATAAATAAGAAGGCCAAAAATAAATAAATAAATAAATAAATAAATAAATAAATAAATAAATATATAAGAAGGCCAAAAGAGGGTCTCTGACCTTAAAATTTGTTTCTTAAATTATTTTTCAGATGGAGAGATTAGGCTGGCTGAGAATCGTTAAAACAGTTTGCATCCTGACCTTAGGGCAACAATACACTCACACTTAATGAATGCCATTTATCCTGTAGGGCCAAGGCAATGCTGCTGTGCATTTACCATACCCGGTTAGGTTACAATCAATACTTGGGTCTTTCCTTCTACATTTAGTACCATAATGTAACATTTTCCCCTTCACTTAAATCCCCTAGTAGCCTCTGATACAGTTTTTTTCATACAGAATCCATCAGATATTACATGGCTTCTATTGCCTACTGATGTAGGGAGTATGTTTTCCCTTTGCTTTACACATAGCTTTCATTAATATTAACAAGAAGTTAGAACACCTTAGAACAAACAAACAAAAAAACAGAAACAGACTCACACACAGTACAAACCAGTCGGGCGGTAGGGGGGACGTAAAATGAGTGAAGGGGATTAAGAGGTATAAGCTTCCAGTTATAAAATAAGTCACAGGATGAAAAGTAAAGCATGGGGAATATAGTCAATAATACTGAAATAACTTTGTGTGATGACAGATGGTAACTATACTTGCCATGGTAATTCTCAAACCACTATGTTATATACCTGAAATGAATACATATCAACCATATACTTCAATCAAAAAATTTAAGGAGAGGGGTGCCTAGGTGGCTCAGTTGGTTAAGCGTCTGCCTTCAGTTCAGGTCATGCTCTCAGGGTCCTGAGATCAAGCCCCATATCAGGCTCCCTGCTCAGCGGAGAGCCTGCTTCTCCTTCTCCCTCTCCCTCTGCCCCTCCCCCCCTGCTCATGTGTGCATACAACTCTCTCTCTCTCTCTCAAATAAATAAACAAAATCTAAAAAAAAATATTGGACACCTGGATGGCTCAGCGGTTGAGCATCTGCCTTCAGCTCAGGGCATAATCTCAGTGTCCCAGGATCGAGTCCCACATTGGGCTCCCTGCATGGAGCCTGCTTCTCCTTCTGCCTATGTCTCTGTCTCTCTTTGTGAGTCTCTCATGAATGAATGAATGCATGAATGAATGAATGAGTGGATAAATAAATAAATAAATAAATAAACAAACAAACAAATAAATAAATATTTAAGGGGAGCCCGGCTGGCTCAATCAGTTGAGCATGCAACTCTTGATCTAGGGGTTGTAAATTTGACTCCATGGTGTGTGTAGAGATTACTTAAAATCTTTAAGGTGCACCTGAGTGGCTCATTTGATTGAGTGTAGGGCCCTTGGTTTCGGCTCAGGTCATGATTTCAGTGACATGGGATCAAGTCTTGCAGTGGGCTCCATGCTCAGCAGAGTCAGCTTGAAATTCTCTCCCTTTCCCTCCCCCTCTGCACCCCCCTATTGGTGTGCACACATGCATACATGCACTCACTCACTCTCAATTAAGTAAATAAATAAATATAATCTTTTTAAAAAATAAAATCTTTTTTAAAATTTTAAAAAGAAAAATAATAAAATAATAACAATGATGATTCTTGCTAACATAACAAAAAGAACGACCGATATAACTGAGATGTTAACTTCCATCCAATTTAATTGGCTAGTAAATTCAAAGCAAATCCTAAAAATAAATAAATAAATAGTTAAATAAATAATAAATAAATAATTTTAAGAATTTTTTTAAAAAGCAAATCCTAAAAGTCTCTAAGATTTATTCCTTTACAAAGTTAATGTCCCTGGCATTAAGGGAAATTCCAAATGGTGGGGACATACAGACATAGTAAAAGATTACACATAAGTCCTAAAGCAAAACCTGACACAATTTTTATGTTCTATTTTTAGATGCACAAAAAATACAGTCACTTTTAACACAACCAGTCAATTATAAGCATAGAGTTAGTGTTTTAGAGTCTTTAAATACCAAGGCAAGAATATAAATTAGTGAATTTGGGATTTTAAAAAAAGGAAATGCACTGAGCATTAAGACAATTACTCTTAATATATCAAAATAATAATTAGTTTTTAAAGATATAAGCTGTATTTTCTGAGGCGCCTGGGTGGCTAGAGCACCAACCTGTTTGGTAGAGCACCAACTCTTGATCTCAGTCAGCATTGTGAGTTCGAGCCTCACACTGGGGGTAGAATTTACTTTTAAAAAATAAATAAAGAAAAAAAAGATATAAGCTTTATTTTCTTCAAAATGGACTTTTTGTTAAGGCTTTAATCAAAAGAAACTCTGTTATCTAGAGATAAATTAGACCTGTTACATTTTTTGGAGGGGGGAAAGGAATGATCTAGAGCCATCATGTTAGTAACAATAAAAGATGGCTATTTAGTTTGCAACCTTTCTAGAATGTGTTCCTTAGTGATGTTCCTACCTCCTGGCAAGAATGGGCTCCTGTACAAGGGTATACTTTGAATTTTAGTAATTCTAATCATATGTTAAATATCCTTGGTCTAAGGGAACTCATTATTTAAAGGAATCCTTTAATAATCTTACATAGGATTTTTAAAAATCCCTATTAACACATCTTTGAAATCAATTTCCCTAGATGGCTCCCAGCAGGAAGATATCTAATTAGCTGGAAATCCTTCATTGGATGATAAAGTGTTCACTTTACTTACATTTCAAAGTACAAAATACCCTGGCTTACACCCAATCAAACATCCATATTTTATTCCAGCAGGGTAACAAAAATAAAAAATATTTAAAGGCACCTAATTCTTAGTTTTAAAGAAGTGCTTCAAAACAGCAGCAACATACCTCCACTCATATTCTGTACTGAAGGTGTGAGGTTCTTTGACTCTTCCTCAAGTTTATATTTTTTGTTTTTTGATTCTGGGGTCTTTTGGCAAGGTCTTAACTTTTTTCTGTATTGTATAAAAACCCAGCAGGTGCCAGGGGATTTTGCTGTTATTCATGACTGGTTCTGCAGTCTTTACTAAGTTTTTGAATAACAAATGGAAGCATACAAAGGCTTCAGTGAGCAAGCCATTCATTAAGTATCCCCTAACCCAGGATAATACATTCTGGAGATTAAGGAAATTATAAACAATTAAATAAGCATCCGTTCTTAATGCGCTTATAAATCACCAGGACTTAGGTTCTTCCTCTCATGGTAACTCCTTCTGCTATTAACTTTTGCCTTGATTTTAAAAAGAAGCAGCTAACCCAGGACCATCATGCTAATTTTAGTGTGATTTTCTTCTCTCTTAGCATTATCAAGAGGCATTCTGCGTTTCACTGTAAACCAGTCCCATTCACTAACGCCCCAGTGCCAACTTTCCTATAATTATTTCTATTTGGAAGCAAAGCAGCAGATGGCTGTATAGGTGAGGTCAGGCAGTGAATGATTTGATTTATAGGATAAGCCCACTGACTGGGTCTCTCAGCACATGCTAAGAATGCCAAGGATTAACACCCGCTGGGCATTCTCCTTTTGGTTGCAAGGTCTGCTATCAAGTAGGTGAGGCTTCAATTCTGGGTGAGACAAAAAGCATATATAGAGCTGCCAGAGAAACTATTTCTAGCCACTAAAAGACAAGTTGCCACAAGGGCCTGGGTTCCGTCAAGTCCGGGCCACCCGCATCAGAATCTGGGGTGCTTGTGAAATGGGCACCTCCCCAGTCCTCCCGAATCAGCATCTAAGTAGTTAGGGTGGGAATATCTGAATTTTTTTTTATTTTTTTTATTTATGATAGTCACAGAGAGAGAGAGAGAGAGAGAGAGAGAGAGAGAGAGAGAGAGAGAGGCAGAGACACAGGCAGAGGGAGAAGCAGGCTCCATGCACCGGGAGCCCGATGTGGGATTCGATCCCGGGTCTCCAGGATCGCGCCCTGGGCCAAAGGCAGGCACCAAATCGCTGCGCCACCCAGGGATCCCATGAATATCTGAATTTTAATAGATGTCCCAGATGATCTCAGCATGATAGATTCAAAAACTACTGGTCTAAGGAAGCTATCTGGAAAATAAGTAGGCAGATTGCTATCTTGAAGATAACTTTAGTGACTTGCCTGAGGTCATTTAATTTAAAAATCTACTTTCTTTAAGCACTTCAGTAGGTAGGTCTTATTAACCCGACTATAATGGTGAGAAAACTATGGGCCAGAGAGATGAAGTAAATTCTAAACAGGAGAATTATTCTCAAACCAAGTTACACTAATTTTAAGCCTAGTGAAGGGGTTAGCAAACTTCTCCTGTAAAGGAATAGAAGTGAATATATCAGGTGTTGTGGGCCATAGGGTCTCTGTGATAAATAACTACTCAACTCTCCCAGTGTGGCGTGAAAGCAACCATAGGTAGTATATAAATGAATGAGATTGGCACAAAGTCCTACTCAAGTTCTACTGAAAAATTACCAAATCAGGCAGTGGGCTACATTTGGTCCATGGCTATAATTTACTGACCTTTGGTTTGGTGCACCTTTAATTCCAACATGGGGACCGTGAAATATAACTTTTTTAAAAATTAGGATTTAGGGCACCCGGGTGGCTCAGTCGGTTAAGTGTCTGCCTTCAGCCCAGGTCATGATCACAGGGTCCTGGGATCAAGCCCCAGATCAAGCCTGTTTCTCCCTCTCCCTCTGCCTGTCATTCTCCCTGCTTGTGCTTTCTCTCTGTCAAATAAATAAAATAAAATCTTTAAAGAAAACAAAACAAAACAAAACAAAACCCTAGGACTTAAAAGATGGTAAATATTAATTATTTGGATAGTTTCCTTAAGTAGAACAGTCTAATTTGAGCCAGTAATGGATAAGTGAAGCATTACTATGGTTAGTATACAGTACTAAAATTTTTTTATTTTATTTTATTTTTTTTACTTATGATAGAGAGAGAGCGAGAGAGAGAGAGAGAGAGAGAGGCAGAGACACAGGCAGAGGGAGAAGCAGGCTCCATGCACCGGGAGCCCGATGTGGGACTCGATCCCAGGTCTCCAGGATCGCACCCTGGGCCAAAGGCAGGCGCCAAACCGCTGCGCCACCCAGGGATCCCACAGTACTAAAATTGAGAACCATTTTCTCCATGACTGCAACTGGGTACTGGTATCTTTCATATGGTCTTATATTTAATCCCTCAATATGTTCCATTCGCAGCTGTTAAGATGCTGGACATAGCCAAATGGTGCCCTCGTAGGCACAATTTTACTTCAAACAAATAAGACAAATAGGTCCAAACCTTACAATTTTAGTTTCCCTTAATAGCAAATAAGTAAAAGGGACACATGTATTTGTGACTGTGTAATACATTCCATGGCAAAGACTACCTTTTTTTTTTTTTTTTTGAAAAAGAAAAGAGTTTCACACTTTATTGCCAGCAGCTTGAAGTAGTTTTAACTGCTATGGTAACATGCATAAAGCCAATAAAACATGCATATTCTTGTTCTCTGCTAGTCTTTCTCAACTGTACAATTCTCTACATGGTTGGATGACTCTGAGTAAATCAAATATACTTTGTTCCCTAATAAATATATGAATCTAGATGGCTTATTCCCATTTTTATTTATTACATGGCAATTATGATATAATTGCTTCCTGTATGGAAGTTTCATCTATACCTTACACTATATAGATATGCTATGTATACACAGATGTTTGGAAAGTGAAAAATAAATTATATGAAGGTAGTTACCCTTAACTTACTAGTAAAAAGACCAGCACATTTGTAGAAAAGATGGCTACTTACCCACCAAAGAGTTCCATTCCCCTTTCAAAATAAACAATTATTGCTCAGAAACAATTGCTCAGCCAAGGAATACATTTCCCACCTTCCTTAAATCTAGGTGGGGCTATGTGACTTGTTCTGGCCAATAGGAGGTGAGCAGAAGTAATGTGTTTCACTTGCTGGCGGAGGTAATTAATCTAGTATGCCTTTCCATACTGTCTTCCCCTTATAGTGACATTGGATTCTATGTCATGTTGAAGATGTGGTGTCACAAGACGGAAAGAGCCTTTATCCCTGAGTCACGAGTAAGACAGGTAACCAGGAGAACTGCCCAAACAGGAGTAACAGATTTAGACTTTGTATAAGCTAGAAATAAACTTTTACTGACTGGATCAAGTCACTGACATTTGGAGATGGTTATTAGAGCACTTAGTCTACCTTAACAGAATATATCTGAGTTGGAGAAAAGAGTCAATAAACATGATTTATTGAAGGGTTTCTGAGATAAATTCAAATATTGAAGAGTCATATGTATAAGAAAATTGGCAAATTACAATTTTTGCCATTTTTTAAAATTTTTATTTATTTATGATAGTCCCACAGAGCGAGAGAGAGAGAGAGAGAGAGGGGCAGAGACCCAGGCAGAGGGAGAAGCAGGCTCCATGCACCGGGAGCCCGACGTGGGACTCGATCCCGGGTCTCCAGGATCACGCCCTGGGCCAAAGGCAGGCGCTAAACCGCTGCGCCACCCAGGGATCCCATTTTTGCCATTTCTGCAATCCATCCATATGAGCCTACAAATCAGTCTAAATAAATTCTAACATTCAACATCTCCTATAACAATATGTCAATGCAATAGCTACCTAAATCATTGAATATTACACAAGGTAGAAGGCATTGTATTATTTAAAATACATTTAAAACATAAAGTGTAAACCAGAAGACAATCTGAAAATTAAATTTACATTTCCCAAGGCAGAATTTACTGAATTTCAGTCATTTGTTACCACTTCATGAGTTTTTCCTTTCTATTTTCTGGGGCCTAAGAAAGGTGGGGAGAGATTTGGCAGTCATGAGACGGAGTTCTGCACAAAACTTTAGTTCGACATGTCCCCTACTAGGGCCTCCAAAACAGTTCACCCTAGGGCTCCTCTAGTCCTTAAAGATAGGTCCAGGAGTTTGTAGGGCACAGGTGAATGGCCAGAGGCTTTAAGGGTAAAGAACTATTCAAGCTTATCCCAGGCTTGAGCAGAAAGAAACCTCTGGGGGAAAGACATGCCAGAGAACTAAAAGGGGCTAAAACACCCAAGTGAAAGAGCCTATTGTGGGATTGTTATATCTCTGTAAACAATATTTTCTTGTACTGCTTATTAACCATTCTGGGGTTAGAGAACCATTTGAGAATCAGATGAAAGCTATGGAACTTCTTCTCAAATACACATATGAACATTCATTTAAATATTCATACATAAATTCAGGGAGCTCTTGAGATCTATAGCCCATGGACGAACGCCAGGTTAAGAATTCTTATTTTAGGGAATAAAATAAAATAGATAAATAAAAATAAATAAAATAAAATTGTGGGTGGCTCAGTGGCTGAGCGTCTGCCTTTTGCTCAGGTCATGATCCCAGAGTCCTGTATCAGGCTCCTCACAGGGAGCCTGCTTCTCCCTCTGCCTACATCTTTGCCTCTCTCTGTATGTCTCTCATGAATAAATAAAATCTAAAAATAAGAAGAAAGAAAAGAAAGAAAGAAAGAAAGAAAGAAAGAAAGAAAGAAAGAAAGAAGAAGAAAGAAAGAAAGAAAGAAAATTCCTATTTTAGTGGGAAATTTCATAGCTGCTTCTCAGGTTGGTGTAAGAACTCACTAGTAAATAATGTAGACACTTTCCTATATGAGACAGAACATTGCTACTTCTTGCATCTTTCCCCCCTGATTAGAGATTGGAGGGAAAGGTAATGTCACTCCTCAGCTTTTCTGGCTACCCTGCACTGTCCCTAACCTTTGTGCTTGGTACAGTCCGGCTTTGGGACTCCATCAGTGGGGCTTTTTATTTTTAAACTTTATTTTGATATAATATTGACCTCATATAAAAGTTGCAAAAATAGTAGATGAACCTCAAAGATATCAAGCGAAATAAACCAATCAAAAAAGGACAAATATTGTATGATTCCACTTATACGAGGTATCTAGAATAGTGAAATCCATAGAAACACAAAGTAGAACAGAGGTCACCAGGGCCTGGGGCATGGCAGGGAGAGGGAGCGTGAAGGATTATTATTTAGTGTATAGAGTTTCAGTTTGGATGATGCAAAAGTTCTGAAGATTAATTGTGGTGATGACTGCACAACACTGTAAATGTAATTAATGTCACTCAACAGCATACTTAAAAATTATTAAATGGATGGAGTGCCTGGCTGGCTTAGTCAGTAGAGCCCATGATTCTTGATCTTGGGGTCATAAGTTCAAGCCCCACGTTGGAGACAGAAGTTACTTAAAAAATTATTGAAATAATGAATTTTATCACAATAAAAAAATTAGAGTCCCTGTGTATCCTACCTACCAATGATGCTCTTATATAACCACAGTACAGTTATCAAAACAAGGAAATTGGATTGGTGTCATAATATTAACTAAACTATGGATTTTATTTGAATTTCACTTTTTCCATGCACTCACTGTGTGTGTGTGTGTGGATGTGTGTGTATACTTCCATATACTTTATCACATATATAGATTCATGTGAGCACCATGAAAAGTTCAAAAGTTATTTCAAATTCTCATTTTATATTTAAAGAACTGAGACATAGAAATGTTAAGTAAATTGTCAAAATTTTTACAACCAATAGGTGGCAAGCCAGGCATCAAACCCAGTAAGATCACTGTGAAGCCTATGGCTCTTAACTATTGGTAGCTCTAAGTATAGAGGATCCTCTAAGTATAGAGGATATCTAGGAAACCCTCTTGAGTACCCACTCAAGAAATCTACTCTCCACGGGCACATGGGTGGCTCAGTGGTTGAGCATCTGCCTTTGGCTCAGGGCGTGATCCCGGGGTCCTGGGATCCAGTCCCACATCAGGCTCCCTGCAGGGAGCCTGCTTTTCCCTCTGCCTATGTCTCTGTCTCTCTCTCTCTGTGTCTCTCATGAATAACTAAATAAAATCTTAAAAAAAAAAAAAAAAGAAAAAGAAAAGAAAAAAGAAATCCATTCTCTAGGACTTATAGGTGGCATAATATAAAGTGTAACTAAAATATAAAATACAATATAAAAAATATAAAATGCTGTATCTCAGCATTTTACCCAAGTTGAGTTGAATTCAGAATTTCATGTTGGGACTTAGGGGTAGCTTGGCATTTCCTAGCTAAAAAATAAGTTTTAAAACTGGCATAAGACATGTTATCCCGACCAGAGAAAAAGAAATAACTTTGTTCTGTGAAAAACCTGAGCTGAAATTTTCCAAGTTGATTGTTCATGGTTTGGTTTATTTTTTATCCTTAATAATAAATTCAAATCACTATTAGAGGGGGAGCTGGCTATCTCAGTCAATAAAGCATGTAATTCTTTGGGTGGTGATTTCAAGCCCCACCTCAGACACAGAACTTATATTAAAAAAAAAAAAATCACGGGCTCCCCCGTGGCTCAGCGGTTTACTGCTGGCCTTCAGCCCAGGGCATGATCCTAGAGTCCTGGGATCGGGTCCCATGTCGGGCTCCCTGCACGGAGCCTGCTTCTCCCTCTGCCTGTGTCTCTGCCTCTCTCTCTGTGTGTCTTTCATGAATAAATAAATAAAATCTTTAAAAATTTTTAAAAAATGAACTAAAAATCACCATCATATAAGCATGATGAAATAGGTTCATCCATGTCATCACATTTTCACCTCCTATTAAATAAATATCTTATTTTTTCTTAAGATTTTATTTATTTATTTGAGAGAGAGAGAGAGAGAGAGAGAGCGCACACAGTGGTGGGGGGGAGGGTAGAGGAATTGAAGGAAATAGACTCTCTACTGAACGGGGAGCCCAAAGTGGGCTTCAATCCCAGTATCCTGAGATCATGACCTGAGCTGAAGGCAGATGCTTAACCAACTGAGCCACCCAGGTGCCACAAATACGTATTTTAATTACTAGAACATCCAAATAGTTCCATTATGAGAAAAAAGTATTTTTTAAACAAATTTTATTTATTTATTCATGAGAGACACAGAGAGAGAGATGCAGAGACACAGACAGAGGGAGAAGTAGGCTCCCTGCAGGGAACCTGATGTGGACTTGATCCCAGAACTACAGGATCACATCCTGGGCCAAGGCAGGCCGTAGTAAACCACTGAACCGCCCGGGGATCCTGGAGAACAAAGTATTAAAAAAAAAAAAAAAAAAGACTAATGTGACTAATATTGAATTTTCTTGTGTGACTTTTAAAGCTTTTTTACCTGATTGATTGATTGATGTTTTAAATAGGCTCCACAGGGATCCCTGGGTGGCGCAGCGGTTTGGCGCCTGCCTTTGGCCCAGGGCGCGATCCTGGAGACCCGGGATCGAATCCCACGTCGGGCTCCCGGTGCATGGAGCCTGCTTCTCCCTCTGCCTGTGTCTCTGCCTCTCTCTCTCTCTCTCTCTCTCTCTCTCTCTCTCTCTGTGACTATCATAAATAAATAAAAGTTAAAAATAAATAAATAAATAAATAAATAAATAGGCTCCACACTCAGCATGGAGCCCAACACAGGGCTTGAACCCATGACCCTGAACTCAAGACCTGAGCTGAGATCCAGAATCCAATGTTTAACTGACTGAACCACCCAGGTACCCCTATTTTTCTGATTGTAAATGTAATATATTCTCATTGCAAGTCTTTATAGTTCCCATAAAGATGTGGCGGGGGACCCCAATACTTCTAAAACTCACCAGCTAGAGGAAATTTCCCTGTGTATCAGATTCCCATGGGACTTTCCTAGATTTCAAATAAAGTGCAGGAAAAAACGAAACTGAAAATTCCTTAAAAAAATAAAAAAAGATTTTATTTATTTATTCATGAGAGACAGAGAGAGAGAGGCAGAGACATAGGCAGAGAGAGAAGCAGGCTCCGTGCAGGGAGCCTGACGTGGGACCCGATCCCAGGACTCCAGGATCATGCCCTGGGCTGAAGGAGAAGGCAGAGGGAGAAGCTGGCTTCCTGAGGGGAGCCCAATGTATGACTTGATCCCAGGACCCCGGGATCACGACCTGAGCTGAAAGCAGACACTCAACTACTGAGCCACCCTGGCATGTAGAAACTGAAAATTCTTTTTTTTTTTTTAAGATTTTATTTTTATTTATTGAGACAGAGAGAGAGAGAGAGAGAGAGAGAGAGAGAGAGAGAGAGAGGCAGAGACACAGGCAGAGGGAGAAGCAGGCTCCATGCAGGGAGCCTGACGTGGGACTCGATCCAGGGTCTCTAGGATCACACCCCTGGCTGCAGCCTGCTGCACCACCAGGGCTGCCCTAGAAACTGAAATTTCTAACCCATTGAAATAAGAATATGAATTTTTCAAAAGGTATTATTTATTTATTTTGAGAGTAAGAGAGACATGAGCAGGGGGAGATACAAAAAGAGAGGGAAAAGCTGAGCAAGGACCCCAGACATTGGGCTCGATCCCAGGACCCTGGGATTTTGACCCGAGCAAAAGGCAGATGCTTAACTGACTGAGCCACCCAGGCGCCCCTAAGAATATGAATTTTATGACCTTGGAATCAAGTTGTAGAATAAAATGGAACTCTTGCTTTATATTGTAGAATGTGAATACATACAGCCTTTTTTTTTCTTTTTTTAAGATTTTATTTATTTATTCATGAGAGACACAGAGAGAGAGGCAGAGACACAGGCAGAGGGAGAAACAGTCTCCCTGCCAGGAGACTAATGCGGAACTCGTTCCCAGGACCCTGGGATCACGACTTGAGCCAAAGGCAGACGCTCAGCCACTGAGCTATCTAGGTGCCCCACAGACAGTCTTAAAAGACACTACACAGGAAGTTACTGATGTTCATACTAACATCAGTAGGACGATTTTAGTTAACGTCAGAAAATCATCAGGTTACATCAAGTTAACAGTTAGTTCCTTTTGTTCCTTTTGTTCCACGAATCATCAGGTTGACTTGAAGATACCTCTCTCTAAAATTATGGAAAAACAAAGTGTTGCCACTATGAATATGTATGATTTCACAGAACGGTATTTTTTAAAAGATATATTTTGGTCTGGTCTCCTTATTTAGAATGAAAAATTTGAGGCTCTGAGAATTTCAATGTGTAGAGGTCCACAGTGAGTTGGTGGTCAGGACTATACCATGTTTTCTGAAGTTCATCAATGTCCTTCCATCCTCTACAAGGTCCCAGTATTTGCTCCTCCATCTCCCACTGCCTCACCCAACCCAGCCAGATAAGAGAAGATTCCTAAAGCTAAAGTGAAAAAGGTCACAACCTCAATAGAACCTCATCTTTCATCTACTTAACATCTATAAGAAAAATCAACCTTATTCTATTCGATTGTATCTATTCATTTTAGAAAGATTAAAGCAGATGTCCTTTATAAAAACAAAAACAAACAAAGGCCTTGCTTATTCCTGTTTAGCTATTAAGATTAGTTTACTTTGGTCTACTTCTCCATTCTTGGTTACTATTTACTGATAGGTCCATTAAATTCACTTTTTTAAAAAAGAATGTGTTTTACCATCATGGATAGAAATATTTCCCATAATCTCCATTCTTGTACCAAGAACAAGTCAGTGATGAAGAATTAAGTCCATTCAGCTACCAATAAGCTCCCAAATTTAAATTGTTTTAATCTTTTTATGCCCTTTCCTAGTTTTTCATGAGAATACCGAGTCAAGCATTTCCCAAAGGACTCTGTACCTAGAACACCGAATTTTTTTGAAGATTTATTTATTTATTTATTCATGAAAGACAGAGAGAGAAAGAGGCAGAGACACAGGCAGAGAGAGAAGCAGGCTCCATGCAGAGAGCCTGATGTGGGACTCAATCCTTGGACTCCAGGATCACGCCCTGGGCCAAAGGCAGGTGCTCAACTGCTGAGCCACCTAGGCATCCCAAAACACTGAATTCTAATAGTTAAATAGATGCTCAAACTTTCTGACTTTCAATTTTCTTTTAATTTTTTAAAAGTACTCTCTACATTAAATGTGGGATTCAAAGTCACAACACTGAGATCAAAAGTTGTACAGTCTAAACAATGAGCCAGTCAGGCGCCCCTCAATTTTCTTTTAAAGACTAAAAAACAACAAAAGGAAAACAATTCATTCTAGTGTGTTTAATTATCTATAATGTAGTTTTCTACTTTGTACCCTAAAACCTTAAGATATTGAGTATTAACTATAGTCAGTCTAACCCAGAGAAATATTTGAAATTCTTATTTATTTTTTATTTAAAAACATTTTTTATTTAAAAAAATGATTTATTGGGGCACCTGGGTGGCTCAGTAGGTTGGATGTCTGCCTTTGGCTCTGGTCATGATCCCAGGGTCCTGGGATAGGTCCTGCATCAGGCTCCCTGCTCAGAGTCTGCTTCTCCCTCTCCCTCTGCCACTCCCTGTTCTCTCTCTGTCAAATAAATAAATGAATAAACAAACAAATAAATAAATATCTTAAATTTAAAAAGAATTTACTTATTTATTTGAGAAAGAGAGAGAGCGCACGAGCACATGTGCGAGGTGGGGAGGAGGGGCAGAGGGAAAGAAAGAATCTCAAGTTGACTCCCTGCTGAGTATGGAGAACTACCTGGGGCTCCATCTCATGAGCAGAGTTCAAATCAAGAATCAGACTTAACCAACTAAGCCACCGAGGTGCTCCTTATTTATTATTTTAAAAGAGAAATTCTATGTTAAATGAAAATGATGCTGAGGGCATCCCAGGTGGCTCAGCAGTTTAGCTCTGCCTTCCGCCCAGGTCGTGATCCTAGAGACCTGGGATCGAGTCCTACGTTGGGCTCCTTGCATGGAGCCTGCTTCTCCCTCTGCTAGTGTCTCTGCCTCTCTGCATCTCTCAGTGTCTCTCTCGTGGATAAATAAATAACATATTTTTAAAAATTAAAAAAAAATGCTGACAATTTATTACATTGACATTGATGTGGTTTTTCATGTTGTTGGGATCTGGACCTGACAGCCAAGGAAGAATGCTTGAGACGTCTTTTGTTTAAAAAGGTGATTTTATTTTATTTTATTTTATTTTTAAAGATTTTGTTTATTTATTCATGAGAGACACAGAGGGAGAGAGAGAGAGAGGCAGAGACACAGGCAGTGGGAGAAGCAGGCTCCATGCAGGGAGCCCGATGTGGGACTCAATCCCAGGACTCCAGTATCATATTCTGAGCCAAAGGCAGATGCTCAACTGCTGAGCCACCCAGGTGATTTTAGGGGCAGCCCGGGTGGCTCAGCAGTTTAGCGCCGCCTTCAGCCCAGGGTCTGATTTATTATTTATTTTTTATTATTGTTTAGTAAAGTCTCAGTCCTGAGACCCTTCAGATGTATATTAGTGGGCCCTATGCTTGGATGATGATTCCTATCATGTATCTTGGTGGGGGGAGTGGGGATAAGAGACAAAGGGAGCTTCCAAAGAAACTTCTATATTTTTAATGTAGATTCATAGGATCCTTTGGGGGGGGGGTCAGGTTAAGAACGGCCTTTTGCCCTTAGCTAAGTGTCAATATGGAGGCAGCCAAGCTCCCAGTGGAAGGTCACTCTGCCCTGTTTCAAGGACTTGTCAATGGGCTGTAAGTAGTAAGGAAATTTAATTTTTTATTTTGCCTTTGTTTCCCACATCAGACATCAAATGGAAAAAAGAGAACAATTAGTTAAGAAGAATCAAAACAGTTTCTCCCCACACACACATCCCAAATATTATAAAGAAATTAACAACTCTCAATATTAGAACCAGGGGTGCCTGGCTGGCTCAGCTGGTAGAGCATTCAACTCTTGATCTCAGGGTCCTGAGTTCATGAAGCTCCATATTGGCCATGGAGCCTACTTTAAGGGGGAAAAAAGAAAGGAATCAAAACAAATAAAAATTGTATTCCAGTAGTATTTATGTCAACTTGGAAGCATCATCATGATCATCTATGGTTCTGTACAGATTCCTCAATGATAAATGACCAAAGTAAACAACAATAAAAATTAAAAACTACACTAGAAATACCACTATTGAATGTATTCTCACAAATTGTCAAAGAATCACCAGCTTCTAAGTTAGGCTTAGGGTCTGGAAAATAAACAGGACAGGGGGTAAAGGTCTCTGTTTCCTAAAAGACACCGCGACAGCCACGTATAACATGTCTCTTGAATAAAGTCAGCCTTTCCTTGGAGGATTAGTAAGTACCATTTATTGACAGGAATTACCATGTGCTGCTAATCAGTTTAATAAAACTATTTCACTGAAAAGATGGTCTGCCTCTCTATGCTGCACAGAGATGCAAAAATTAAACCCTACTTGAAACATCTGCAGGTCTGTAACCAGTTGGGAAGGAAGACTTTCTTCTGTCCTTCTAGCTAGACTTAGAATTAAATTGACCTGAGACAGGTTAACAGGAGAAAATTAGATTTAATAGGCATACTTAGGGGGAATACACACACACACACACACACACACACACACACACACACGAGATTCCAGAGACAACGAGGCAACTTGAAGCTTACATGAGCTAAGGAAAAAGGCAGCAGCCTGAGGATACAAAGGAGAGAAAATTCATTAGCAGGAAGGTGAAAGGAGATGTTTGGAAAAAGAAGATTGTTCTATTATGCAGATGAGTTCCTAAAGAGGGCCTCTGTCAATACTTCCCTTCCTACAGCAGGCTCTCCTTTCTAATGTAAATTTAGGCAGTTAGGGGGAGGCAGAGCACCTTGGCTGCATCTGCTGGGTTTCTATTACTCTTGACTCAAAATAATCTTTTTGCCAAAGTGGCCCGTTTGGGGCAGCATGCCCTGGGCCCCTACAAACCAACATCCAAACTTCCCAAGATATAAGACAAAAGTACTTTTCTCCTGAAATCAGAAGTCTACTTGTCCAAGCTCAGGCCTTCTCTTTCCAATCAGTTATGATTGCCTCTTCAAACCTGGGTACAAGCTGGCAAATGAAAATGAACATTCCAAAGATGGTCTGCAAAGCTGGATGATAAATCATTTTATATTGTGAACCAACTACTTCATAAATTATGTGCTAAGATTGAGATTTCAAGCATTGACTTTTTTTTGTTTTTGCACTGGCTATACTTAAATAGTGACTATAATATATTTACTTATTATTGGAGTATTTAGTAATCATAAAACAGCTATCATTTATTGAGACTCTGTTCTATTTCAGGCTTTTTAGAGATGCTTTTATATGCATTATCTAGTTTAATCCACTTAATGACCCTAAGAGGCAGGCTTTAGCCATTCCATTTATGTAGAGGAGAAGCCAAGATGTAGCCCACTCCACACAGTAGCTTAACCTGGTGCTATTTCAGACAGACCCCTTCTTTAGTAACTGCCCTCTCCCTAGAAGAGGGTTTTTATTACCTTAGACCAACAATGCCCAAACTGAGTACCAAGGTAATCTGGATACTGTAGCAAATTCACAAAGGCCTTAGGTAGGATATTTGAAAGTTTTGAGAAACACAATGTATTCAACAGGTTGGAAAATGCTGAACCTACAAACCAGAATTCAGTTTCAATGGTGGATCACATTACACTCCTTCCTATCAATAACATCATACACATCTTTGCAAAACCTGGGTTTTCAGTGGATGCTGTGAAAAAAAGGTGAGTGCTCCAGGGGCACCTGAGTGGCTCAGTGGTTGAGCATCTGCCTTTGGTTCAGGTCCTGATCCTGGGGTCCTGACATCTAGAGTCCCACAGGCTCCCTGGAGGAAGCCTGTTTCTCCCTCTGCCTATGTCTCTGCCTCTCTCTCTGTGTACCTCTAATGAACAAATAAATAAAATCGTAATAAAATAAAATAAAAAGCAAGTGCTACGAAAAGTTAATGTCGAAAGGAAATGAGAGTGGTGGTATCCAATAAGATCCCAAGATTTAAGAATTAGTACAGGTACACACATCTTGCTTGTAATTATGGTTATTTAAGAATGATCAATATTTTTTCTCTCAGTTTATGTGTATTATTTCTTTAAAATAGCTTCTATGTTGTTAGGACGTATATATTCAATAAGTTGTTTGAACCGAACTATGATGAACTACTTAAAACTAGGGCACTGTGAAAACATACTAACATACTAAATAAGCCATGAACCAAGTTTAGGAATCTTTTGCCTTAACCAAGAAGTGATGGAGTTGTGCAATATTCTCTGGAGAGCTGTGGAACCCTGAAAAAGTAACTTAAAAGAAAGTCCAAAACACAAACATAACAACCAGGAAAAGAATTGGGTTAAAATCATTTTTAAAGATTGCTCTCTGTTGGTTTAATCCTTCAAATCCCACACAATGTTCCCCTGGATAATTTGCATTTAAAAAAAAAACTTCTAAAACACATGCACACAAATTACTGTTTTTCTCATTCTTAAGAACTCAAGCAAAGCTTTTAAAAATTATAGCCTCCAAGCTATTTTGGAAGAGACTACACCTCCCCTATAGAGACAGAACACGCCCGCAGAGCCTGTGCCAAAGAAACCTGGGGGAAACCTTGAAAGACAGACTGCCTCACCCCAGTACTTTGAGACTGTCAGCTTTTTTGTGGTTTGCATCCTACTCTCAATATCCTGCTTTTAAGTTCAATAAGAATGCTCCAGGTTATTGAGGAAATGCTTGTTTGGAAACTTCCCTTTCACAGACCTTTTTATGTAGCATATGATGTGTGAAAAGCAAGGAGAAAATTAACACAAATTCAACCAATGGTTCCTTGCAGGAAGAAGGAGGAATGGAATGCCATGGAGAGTTATTTGGGGGCTCCAAGGCCATGGGGATGCTCTAGTTCTTCAAATGGGTGATGGGTACTTGGGTGCGTGGGCTCTATTCTTATTCTTTACATTGAACATGTAGTTTGATACTTTGTGCAGGTATATTTCATAATGGGGATGGGAACACAGAATTTCTATGTGGTAGGGCCTCCGGAGTTGAAAGTAAGCCTTGTCTCTAAGTTGAGTTGGATCACTAGCCATCCACCTTTACTTGAAGTAAATGCTTAGCCCGAGGGCTCTGGAGAGGATGATGAATTTAAATGGGAAGTTAAGGTTAATTTCTGGTATAATCACTAAAAAACAAGGAATGAATAAATGAACATGTTGGGATGCCTGGGTGGCTCGGTGGTTAAGTGTCTGCCTTCAGCTCAGGGCATGATCCTGGGTCAGGGGATCAAGTCCCTCATAGGGCTCCTTGTGGGAAGCCTGCTTTTCCCTCTGCCTATGTTTCTGCCTGTTTTTCATGGAAAAAAAAAAAAAAACAAAATAAATAAAATAAAATAAAATGAACGTGTCACCCAATATAGGGTTCTAGCTCACAACCCTGATATCAAGAGTTGCACACTCCTCCAACTGAGCCAGCCAAGTGTCCCAATATACATATACATATGTGTATACATATATATACATATTTATATTTTACGTAAACTCTACACCCAACATAGGCTCGAATTCACAACCCTGAGATCAAGAGTCACATGCTCCACTGACTGATCCAGCCAGGAACCCCATCATATGAGCATTTATCACCCTTAGTTCATACCTTCCAACAATGTGCAGCTAGTAGTTTTATGGTGTCTTATTCTTCTCCACCGTCTCCAACTCTCTCCTCCCCTCTTATGACCAAAAGGGCAGAAAACTCTTCCAACTTTCATTTACATCCCTAATTTTAAAAAAAATTCATTTGCCATATGCTAAGCACTGGCTAAGGATGGCAGAAGGAAGTTAAACACTTAAACCCGTATGGTTGCACCTACTACAAGCAAAAACAACAGGTTGCTATTGCTATTTTAGGGATGGGAAATATCTCCTCAGAGACAATCAGTACACTTGTACACTACTGTGGACCCAGGTGTATATGTCTTCACTGCCAAGTTCTTTACACTTACATTGGCCTATAACACTTTACCCAAACATGAATGAACAGAACCATTCAACAGGTTCACAAAAAGGATGCCTAACATTCAAGAGCACCATGCCAAGCATTTTACTCGCATCATTTCATTTAATTTCCACAATACTACCCAATTATGTATAATACACCCAGTTTACGGTTCTCAAAACTAAGTTTAGTGAAATGGGTTTTCCAGGCTGGTCCAAGGGCAGTGGTGTTTAAAATTAATTGATCACCACCAGTTACAGATAGATTTGTTTGTTCCTTCTCCATTCCCACTGATTCACTTCACTAGTCTTGTAAGGAAGGAAGGGAGAGAGAGAAACAAGGGGGAAAGAAAAGAAAGAAAAGAAAAAAAAAAGAAAAGAAAAGAAAAGAGAAGGAAGGAAAGAAGGAAGGAAGGGAAAGAAAAAGAAAGAAAGAAAGAAGGAAAGAAAGAAAGAAAGAAAGAAAGGGAAAGGAAAGGGAAAGGGAAAGGGAAAGGGAAAGGGAAAGGGAAAGGAAAGGAAAGGAAAGGAAAGGAAAGGAAAGGAAAGGAAAGGAGAAAGAAAGAAATGGGGTTTCCAAAGTCCTACACCTAACAAGTGGTGGAATCAAGACACAACCTCGTACGTGTCAAGCAGACCTCCACCACCTGATCCACCGCACTCTGCTGCAGGGAAACCTTCTTGACCAGCTTTATGAAATCCGAGCCCCTCTCCCGTCACAAATAATGCCCCCCACTTCCCCCGACGCTCCCCAAATGTACCGGAAGCCCCGCACCTGCATCCCCAGGCCCAGTGCGGGCAAGCGGGTGTGCGAAGTCAGACCCGCGCTCGCTTCCTCGGCCCGGCCCCGGGAGATGCCGCGCGCCGAGCCCCCAGCGCCGGATTCCGGCCGGGGCGGCTCCCCCGAGGCCCCAGTCCGCGCCCCGCGCCCCGGGTCCGCGCCCCTCCGCAGCCGGCGCAGAGGGAAGGGGAGGGGCAGGCTGCCGGGGCGCCCCAGCCGAGCCGCACGGGGGACCCTCCGTTCCTCCTCCCGCGCACCGCCAGCCGCCGCATCCGGGAGCAACGCCTGGGACCCCCCACCCCCCACCCCCCCACCCCCACTTTCTTCGAACTCTGAGCTCACGGGAGAAAGCGGAGGGGACCCGCAGAGGTGACGGAGTTCGCCGCCGCCCCCCAAGTTCTGTCCTCCGGGGAGGCGAGTGGAGCGAAGCGACCAGGGCGGTGCCCCGGGAAGACCCTGCCCGTCCCGGCTGCCCCGAGGCCGCGGGAGGGGGGCCGGGCGCTCCCTCTGGGTCTCCCCGCCGAGCAGACGGCGACCTGGGGCGCCGAGGGAGCAGCGCCGCCGCCGCCTCCGACGCCGTCCCCCGGGCCGGGAGGTCCCCGGGGAGTGCAGGTGCAGGGCGTCTCCACGGAGCCCAGCGAGGTCGCCCCGTACCTTTCCCTCGCGCGCCGGACGTCCGCGCCGCAGGCAGGGACCGCGGCCGGCGACAGGGTGGGGGGCGAGGGACACGACGCGGACGGCTCCCGCAGCCTCCGGCGGCCCCGGGCCTCGGCGCCGCGCAGCGCCGCGCCTCCCGCCGCCCGCTCGCCCCGCGGACCCCGCGGCTTACCTGTGGCGGAGCTCGCCGCGCCCGCAGCCCGCACGGCCTGGCCCCGCCCACCCGGGGCTCCCAACCTGGGGCCGCAGCGCCCCGCAGCGGCCTGCGCGGGGCACGGCAGGGCCCGGGGAGGGGCGTGGCGGGGGCACGGCCCTGGGGCTGCCCGCGGGCTGCAGGCCGCTCCCTGCTGGGCCGCCCCCCGGGACGCCTCCTGCGGGAGCGAGGGGGCGCCGCAGTGGGGTGAGCTCTTCCGGGCGCGGGGCTCCAGGGTTTATCGGAGGGAGAGGGACTGGGCGCAGAGAACATGCCTCATCCCGTGGCCAAATGGGTATTTCAGGCTACTCTTAGCTCACTTAACCGGAATAGCCCAGTGGAAGCTCAACAGGGATGGATGATGCAGATGCATTGAAGAGCTGGAAAGGGTAAGGAAGTCCTTGTTGCAAACAGCGTGTCTGTAAGTAGCTTGTCAGAACCATCCCATGGACACACACAAAAGCATTGAGCTTTCCTGACTCTTGTATTCAAAGCACAGTTTACGTACCACTAACTTGGTCTGGTTTTTCTTTTTTTGTTGTTGTTGTTGTTTTGAAGATTTTATGTATTCAGAGACACACAGAGAGAGGCAGGGACGCAAGCAGAGGGAGAAACAGGCTCCATGCAGGGAGCCCGACGTGGGACTCGATCCGGCAGTCTCCAGGATCACACCTTGGGCTGAAGGCGGCGCCAAACGGCTGAGCCACCCTGGCTGCCCTAACTTGGTCTGTTTTTCACGGTTACTTCTTCAGGACCTAGAAGAGTTCCCTGAAAAATCGTGAGCGTCCAATAAAGTACTGTCCGGTGTATGTGTGAATGAATAGAACCTCATTCAACCTTTTCAAGGAGCATGACAGGTAACTGCTGTGGACACAGCAGGACGGAGAGGGTTGAGCCCTAGAATGGAGTCCCAGTCTTACCTGAGGGTTGGGATAAGCTTATTTTGAACCTGATTTTTCTTATCTGCTTTGAAATAGGCCTGGTTTCCAGAGGCAAAGGAACATGATGATCTCTCTTTTTTTCTTAAGATATTGATCTCCCTCTCTCTTTCAGGGTGCATTCCATTCCGTAGGGTAGGAGAAATCCAAACTCACACCCAGAATGAGTAAGTGCTTGATTTCCCTCTACAATGTCAGAACTTCCCCGCCCCATAGCCATAGCTGCAGCTTTTCTTGGCAAGGTGTGAAACCTCCCTTGAGTGTGCTTTGACCCTCTTCAGATTTGTTCCCATCCCTGTCATTCCTCATCTAGAACACGTTTCCTGGGCAGTCCCTGTGGCTCAGCGGTTTAGGGCCGCCTTCAGCCCAGATTGTGACCCTGGAGACCCTGGATTCAGTCCCACCTCTGGCTCCCTGCATGGAGCCTGCTTCTCCCTCTGCCTGTGTCTCTGCCTCTCTCTGTGTGTGTGTCTCTCATGAATAAATAAATAAATAAAATCTTAAAAAAAAAGCGCATTTCCTTTCCCTGCCCATCCGTAGCTCTTGATTTCACTCTAGGCAAGTCACCGGTGAATTATAGGTGAACCCCCAAAGTCAAGATATGTATGTATGATTTATCAACTTGATAATTTCTTTCTTGTATGTTTCCAGATTAAAGAGTTTTCCTAGCTGTTCATTTAAATGAACTGCTAGAGATACAGAGTGCTCCATTCCTCTGGGAAGCTTTAAAACATCACCATAAAGTCGAAATGAGATGGAGTTTTAAGTTTCATTTGTGGGCAGTCAGAGCAATCACCCATTAATTCTACTGAAAGAAGAGAAAGCTAACCCATAAAACATGTTCCTGCTCCTGGAAGCCAACTGGTCTGTAATGGTTCCCAGGCTTTGACTAGTGGGAATTCCTGGCTGAGGGGCCTCATGAGAGCCAAAGCAGGCAGTGGGTGAGCTGCTTACAGATCTTGTTTGCTCATCTCCAAGTGGGCACACAGTCTTTGGAAAACTAATGAAAAGAGACTCTAAACTTCCCACTATAGGAGGAAGGCTCCCAGCCTACAGTTCCATTCTTGTACCTCTGTTCAGCTTAATCAAAGCCAGCCTCATAGATCCACCTCCCTACCTCCTCCTTCTGCCTTACAAGAAAGTCTGTTCTGCCAATGATAGTTTTCCCTACTTTCTGAGAATATAATCTGCTCTGATTTCGAGCAACATTCGCCATCCTCGTGACCTCATAGATGACATCAACAGTGGTGCAGTGGAATGCCCAGCTGGTTAAGAACTATGAAGGAAAATATTTCAATAAAGGATCATTTGACAACCAAAAAAAAATTTTGCCTGTGTGTATTAATAATTCTCTTATCACAAATATATATGTATATATCTATATCTATATCTATCTATATGTATATATTCCTAAACACTACCTTGTACAGTTTAGCCTAGTTTTGAACTTTTTGTAAATGGAATCATTTTGGGAGCACTGGGTGGCTCAGTCAATTAAACATCCAACTCTTGATTTCAGCTCAAGTCGTGATCTCAGAGTTGTGAGATTGAGCCCTGTGTAGGGCTCTGTGCTCAATAGGAAAGTCTGTTTGAAATTCTTTCCCTCTGCCATTTCCCCTGCCCCCATTTGCTGGAGTGCACACGCACTCACTCTCTCTCTCTCAAATAAATAAACAAATATTTATATTTTTAAAAAGATTTTATTTATTTATTCATGAGGGACACACACAGAGAGGCAGAGACACAGGCTGAGGGAGGAGCAGGCTCCATGCAGGGAGCCCAACGTGGGACTTGATCCTGGGTCTCCAGGATCATGCCCCAGCCAAAGGTGGTGCTAAACCGCTGAGCCACCGGGGCTGCCCAATAAACAAATCTTAAAAAAAAAAAAAATCATTCTGCCCTCTTCCTATGCATCCTGCTTTCCTCACTCAGCATTCTGTTTTTGAGATTCAGCTATTCAATTTCTCTGCTATATAGTGTTTCATTGTAAGAAGATACTGCAATTTATTTTCCAGTCTACTTTTGGACATTGGGTTGGCTCCAGTTTTTGCTGTTGCAAACAGTGTTGCTATGAACACTCAAATATTTCTCCTGATGCATGCGTGGAAGAGTTTTCAGGATCTTTATCTAGAAGTGGAATTGTTAAAAAACAAAAAATAGAAGTGGAATTGTTCTGTCTTAAGGTATGTATGTATTCAAATTTACTAGGTAATGCCAAATTTTTTTTAAAGATTTATTTATTTGAGAGAGAGAGAGCACACATAGTCAAGAAAATGGGCAGAGAGGGAGGGAGAGGGACTGGGAGAGAGGGAGAGAGAGGATACCAAGCAGGCTCTGTGCTTAGCACCAACCCAGGGCTCGATCTCATAACCCTGAGATCATGACCTAAGTCAAAATCAAGAGCCTGCCAATTAACCTAACCAACTGAACCACCCAGGCCCCCCACCAAAATTTTCTAAACCAGTTGTATCAATTTTTATTTCCATCAGCAATGTGTTCAAGTTCCCCTTCCTCTACATCTTTGCCAGCACTTATTTTTGGTTTGTGCGTGTTTGTGTGAAATTATTTCTTATTATGGTTGTGATTTGTATTTTCCCGATTACTAGTACAATTGAACATCTTTAACATTTAATAAATTTTCTTGTTTTCTCTTTTGTTAGTCATGTCTGTTGCCCTGTTCCATGTGTTTTGAGAAATCCTTCTTGACCCTGAGGTATACAAATATTCTTCCATATTTTCTTCTAAAAGTTTTATTTAGGGGATCCCTGGGTGGTTCAGTGGTTTGGTGCCTGCCTTCGACCCAGGGCCTGATCCTGGAGACCTGGGATCGAGTCCCATGTCGGGCTCCCTGCATGAGGCCTGCTTCTCCCTCTGCCTGTGTCTCTGCCTCTCTCTCTCTCTCTCTCTCTCTCTCTCTCTGTGTGTGTGTGTGTGTGTCTCTCATGAATAAATAAATAAAAACGTTTTATTTATTTTTTTAAAGATTTTATTTATTTATGAGAGACACACAGAGAGGAGAGAGAGGCAGAGGGAGAAGCGGACTCCATGCAAGGGAGCCCAATGTGGGACTTGACCCTGGGGCTCCAGGATCAGGCCCTGGCCTGAAGGCGGCGCTAAACCACTGAGCCACCCAGGCTGCCCTTCTAAAAGTTTTAAAGCTTTGGGACACCTGACTGACTCGGTCAGTAGAGCATGTGACTCTTGATCTTGGGATTATGAGTCAAGCCCCATGTTCGGTGTAGAGATCACTTAAAAAAATAATATCTTAGGGCAGCCTGGGTGGCTCAGCGGTTTGGCGCTGCCTTCAGCCCAGGGTGTGACCCTGGAGACTAGGGATGGAGTCTCACGTCAGGCTCCCTGCATGGAGCCTGCTTCTCCCTCCGCCTGTGTCTCTGCATCTCTCCCTCTCTGTGTGTCTCTCGTGAGTAAATAAAATCTTAAATAAAAAAAAATCTTTTAAAAAGTTTGAAAGTTTTGCCTTTCATATTTAAGACCATATTCCATCTGAAATTCATTTCACCTCTCATTTGCAACGCCAAAGCATGCAAGCATTACAATGGGTTTCCATGTATGCTTGGGTCTGTTTTAGGTTCTCTATTTTGTTCTATTTGCCTATTCCTGTGCAAGTGCCATACTGCCTGAAAATTGGTATTTTTTTTAAAGATTTTATTTATTTATTCATGAGAGACACACACAGAGAGAGAGGCAGAGACACAGGCAGAGAGAGAAGCAGGCTCCATGCAGGGACCCCGATGCAGGACTCGATCCCGGGACTTCAGGACCACGCCCTGGGCCGAAAGCAGATGCCCAACAGCTGAGCCATCCAGGGATCCCCGGTATTTTTTTTTTTTGAGATTTTGTTTATTTATTTGCTGTTTATTATTTATTTATTTGCTCCCAAGCAATGGGAGGGGCAGAGGGAGAAGTAGACTCCCCACTTAGGGAGCCAAATGTGGGGCTTGATCTCAGGACCCCTGGATCATAACCTAAGCTGAAGGCAGTTACTTAACCTACTGAGCCGCCTAGGTGCCCTGAAAATTGGTGGGGTTTTTGTTGGTGTTGTTAAATCTCCATTTCTGGGATGCCTGGGTGGCTCAGGGGTTGAGTGCCTGCCCTTGGCCCAGGGCGTGATCCTGGAGTCTGTGGATCAAGTCCCATGTCAGGCTCCCTACATGGAACCTGCTTCTCTCTCTGTCTATGTCTCTGCCTCTCTTTCTCTGTGTCTCTCATGAATAAATAAATAAAATCTTAAAAAAAAAAAAAACTGATTTCTGGGCAGCCGGAGTGGCTCAGCGGTTTAGCGCCACCTTCAGCCCAAGATGTGATCCTGGAGACCCAGGATCGAGTCCCATGTCGGGCTCGGGCTCCCTACACGGGGCCTGCTTCTCCCTCTGCTGTTGTCTCTGCCTCTCTCTGTCTCTCATGAATAAATACATAAAATTTAAAAAAAATCTTGATTTCTGATCATAGAAGTCCTACCCTGATCTACCTCTTTTTCATAAAGAATCTCAAGTATTCTTAGCTCTTTTCCAGAGACATTTTAGGTTTAGCTTGTCTGGCTCTATGAAAATTTTGGGTTCTGTTTTTTAAATTTTTAAATTTTCTTAAGTAAACTATGCCAGATTTGGGGCTCAAACTCACAACCCAGAGATTAAGAGTTGCATACTCTGCTGAGCCAGCCAGGTACCCCTCCATGAAAATTTTGTGATCTTGATTTGAAATCCAGAGAATCTATATGGCAGATGGCATTTTTAAATTCATGATTGTTTATTCACCTTTCTACCCTTGCCATGCTTCCCTATAGTGGTATAGATTCCTCTGCCCCACTGGTTTGGGACTTGTGTGACTTGTCTTGACCAACACCATGTTGGAGCAGAAGCTTTAAATATGTTGTGGACTTTAGTGCTTCTTTGCCCCTGCTTTTCTCACCTTGAGCTTCCGTCCTTGCTATGAGAATATACTGCAAAGAGTGGCTGCCAGTATGAGAAATCACATGGAATCATAGAGCTCAGTATGATTACAGATGCTCTGTGCTCTCATGTAATGGGAGCAAGAAATAGTTTGCTGCTTCTGCAATTTGGAGAGATTTAGCAACTTAAAAAAAATGTTATTTATTCATGAGAGACACAAAGAGAGGCAGAGACACAGGCAGAGAGAGAAACAGGCTCCTCGCAGGGAGCCCCATGCGGACTCCATCCCAGAACCTGGGATCATGCCCTGGGCTGAAGGCAGATGCTCAACCGCTGAGCCACCCAGGCGTCCCGAGAATCAGCAACTTTACACTGTTGTATCTTTCTATCTATGAACATATTTGACATTTACTTAAAAATGTAGTGACTTAAATGTTTTAGAACTTTTCATTTTCTGGGGTGCCTGGGTGGCTCAGTTGGTTGGGTGTCTGCCCTTGGCTCAGGTCATGATCCCAAGTCCTGGGATCAAGCCCCCATGGGGCTCTCAGCTCAGTGGGGAGCCTGCTTCTCCCTCTCCCTCTGCTCTCCACTTGTGCTTGCTATCTCTCTAGTGCTCCTTCTCTCTCATGCAAATAAATAAATAAAATTTAAAAAAAACTATTCATTTTCTGAGATTTATTATCTTTTTACTATTGTAAGTGATATCTCTACCTCTAAAAGTACATTTTCTACCCCTTGTGTTGTTGACAAAAATGCAAATATCTTTTTTATTATATTTGCATTTAAAAACATTGCTAAATTCTGTTATTAATTTGAGTAAATTGTAAATTCTTTACTTTTCTATGTACCTACAAGTAAGGATATTTTATTTCTTCCTTTCTAATCCTTACATCTTTAAAAAACTTATTTTGAGATAATTTTATATTCACAAAAATTTGCAAAAATAGTATAAAGAGGTCCTGTGTATCCTTCACCCAGTTTCTCCCAATGGTTACATTTTACATTACTATATCACAATATCAAAACCAACAAATTGACATTGGTATGATGTGTGTGCAATTTTATCACATGTGTAGCTTCATTTAACCACCATCACAATCAGGGTAAAGAACTATTCCATTACCACAATGAATCTTACTCATGTTCCACACCTTCTCCTTTCCCCATACCAACCTAACCTCTGGCAACCACTAATCAGTTTTCCATCTTTACAATTTTATCTTCCGAGAATGTTTTATGAATGACATCATACAGAATGTGACCTTTTGAGACTGTCTTTTTTTCACTCAGTGTAAATGCCCTAGAGATTCATCCAAGTTGTTGGTATGTTTCAATAGTTCATTCTTTTTATTGCTGAGTAATATTCCATAATATGGATGTAGCACAGTTTGTTTAGCCATTCATCTGTTGAAAGACATCTGGGTTGTTTAGAGGTTTGGCTATTATGAATAAAGCTGCCCTGAACAATCATATACAGATTTTTATACAAACATGTTTTTGGGGATTCCTGGGTGGCTCAGTGGTTTAGCGCCTGCCTTCGGCTCAGGGTGTGATCCTGGAGACCCGGGATCGAGTCCACATCAGGCTCCCTGTATGGAGCCTGAGTCTTTCTCTGCCCCCTCTCTCGCTGTGTGTCTCTCATGAATAAATAAATAAAATCTTACAAAAAAAATTAAAAATAAACATGTTTTCATTTCTCTAAGAAAAGTGGCCATAAATGCAATTGCTGGGTTGTACAGTAGTTGCATGTTTAATTTTTTTTAAAGATTTTATTTATTCATGAGAGACACACAGAGAGAGAGAGAGAGGCAGAGACATAGACAGAGGGAGAAGCAGGCTCCATACAGGGAGCCCAACCCCGGGACTTGATCCCAGGACTCCAGGATCATGCCCTGGGCTGAAGGCAGGCGCTAAACCACTGAGCCACTCAGAGATCCCCCTTTTTAATTTTTTAAAAAAGATTTATTTATTTGAAGGGGGAGGGTCAGAGGAGAGAATCTCAAGCAGACTTCACTGAGTACACAGCCTGACATGGGGCTCAATATCAAGACCCATGAGATCAAATTAACTGTTTGACAGAGTGACTATGTCATTTTACATTCCTATCACCAATATATAAGAGATCCAGTTTTTCTACATCTTTGCCAGCATTTGCTGTTATTACTACTTTTCAAATTTTAGCTATTTTTTCAAAAGATTTATTTATTTGTTTTTATTTGAAAGAGAGAGAGAGGGTGGGAGCAGGAGGAGGAGCAGAGGGAGAGAATCTCAAGCAGACTCCTTGTTGAGCGTGGAGCCCGATGTGGGGCTCGACCTTAGGACCCTAAGATCATGACTGAACAGAAACCAAGAGTTGGATGCTCAAATGACTGAGCCACCCAGGTGCCCCTGTTTTAACCATTTTGATAGGTAACAGTAGTATGTCATCATTGTCCCAATAATTTGCTTTTCTTTAATGGCTAGTGATATTGACTCTCTTTTCTCTTACATCCTAGAGTATTTTTATTTTTGTTTATACTCATTACACCATGAATTTATAAGAAAAGGATCCCAGAAGCTCAGGCTCCTTTCCATTGGCTCTCAAAAAGTGTGCTTCTCTGGGTGAAGTAGGCTGGTGCTCCAGTTGAACCCAATTATCTTTCTCTATGGGTTCCCTCTTTTCCTGATTATTTCCCTTCACTTTTTTCTTGAAGCTATCTGGCTCCTAGCGTGCTCAATGCATACATTAATTCTCTCAGCAAGAATGTTACCTTTAGCTCATTTGTTTCAACAATGCCAACAGCATGCTGGGTCACACTACAGACTTCCATTTTTGTCATGGGAACATTCGTGAGGTACTCCTTTTTGAATAGTGCCCATTGCCTTGATGTCTACCGTAACACCTTTTTTGTAGATTAGCATGTATACAGCCAAAGGAACAAATCCATGTTTTCTAAGGCTTAGAATATAAGTGGGTTATATATAACCACATATAGTGGGTTATTCTCCTCTTTGTCTTTGGGTTGGTCATTTTGGATGACTACTGGAAGATGGTGGTTCTGACCAAAAGACTGAGTATCTTTCCATGTGCTTATTTGACATCCTGTATCTTCTTCAGTAAAATGTGTCTTCATCACATAGATCAATGGAACAGAATAGAGAATCCAGAAGTGGACCCTCAACTCTATGGTCAACTAATATTCAACAAAGCAGGAAAGACTATCTACTGGAAAAAGGACAGTCTCTTCAATAAATGGTGCTGGGAAAATTGGACATCCACATGCAGAAGAATGAAACTAGACCACTCTCTTTCACCATACACAAAGATAAACTCAAAATGGATGAAAGATATAAAAGTGAGACAAGAATCCATCAAAATCCTAGAGGAGAGGGGATCCCTGGGTGGCTCAGCGGTTTGGCACCTGCCTTTGACCCAGGGCATGATCCTGGAGTCCCGGGATTGAGTCCTGCGTCGGGCTCCTGGCATGGAGCCTGCTTCTCCCTCCTCCTGTGTCTCTGCCTCTCTCTCTCTCTCTCTCTCTCTCTCTCTCTCTCTCTGTCTATCATAAATAAATAAATCTTTAAAAAAAATCCTAGAGGAGAACGCAGGCAACACCCTTTTTGAACTTGGCCACAGCAACTTCTTGCAAGATACATCTATGAAGGCAAGGGAAACAAAAGTAAAAATGAATTATTGGGACTTCATCAAGATCAAAAGCTTCTGCACAGCAAAAGAAACAGTCAACAAAAGTAAAAGACAACCTACAGAATGGGAGAAGATATTTGCAAATGACGTATCAGATAAAGGGCTAGTTTCTCAGGTCTATAAAGAACTTATTAAACTCAACAGCAAAGAAACAAACAATCCAATCATGAAATGGGCAAAAGACATGAACAGAAATTTCACAGAGGAAGACATAGACATGGCCAAGAAGCACGTGAGAAAATGCTCCGCATCACTGGCCATCAGGGAAATACAAATCAAAACCACAATGAGATACCACCTCACACCAGTGAGAATGGGGAAAATTAACAAGACAAGAATCAACAAATGTTGGAGAGGATGAGGAGAAAGGGGAACCCCCTTGCACTGTTGGTGGGAATGTGAACTGGTGCAGCCACTCTGGAAAACTGTGTGGAGGTTCCGCAAAGAGCTAAAAATACATCTGCCCTATGACCCAGCAATTGCACTGCTGGGGATTTACCCCAAAGATACAGATGCAGTGAAACGCCAGGACATCTGCACCCCGATGTTTCTAGCAGCAATGTCCACAATAGCCAAACTGTGGAAGGAGCCTCGGTGTCCATCGAAAGATGAATGGATAAAGAAGGTGTGGTCTATGTATACAATGGAATATTCCTCGGCCATTAGAAACAACAAATACCCACCATTTGCTTCGATGTGGTTGGAACTGGAGGGTATTATGCTGAGTGAAGTAAGTCAATCGGAGAAGGACAAACATTATATGGTCTCATTCATTTGGGGAATATAAAAAATAGTGAAAGGAATAAAGGGGAAAGGAGAGAAAATGAGTGAAAAATTCAGTGAGGATGAGAGAACATGAGAGACTCCTAACTCTGGGAAGCGAACAAGGGGTAGTGGAAAGGGAGGTGGGCGGGGGGTTGGGGTGACTGGGTGATAGGCACTGAGGGGAGCACTTGATAGGATGAGCACTGGGTGATGTGCTATATGTTGGCAAACTGAACTCCAATAAAAAAAATAAAATAAAAAAATGTGTCTTCATGCTTTTGCCTGTTTTCCAATTGGATTTTTTTTTTTTTGCTGTTGAGTTTCAAAAATTCTTTACATGTTATAATGTGAGTCCTATTTCAGATATATCGTTAACAAACATTTCGCTCCAGTCTATAGCTTTTCATTTTTTCTTCTCCAAGTAATCTTTATGCTCAAAGTGGGGCTTGAACACACCACCACAAGATCAAGAGTCACATGTTCTACCAACTGAGCCAGCCAGTCACACCTTGTCTTTTCATTCTCTTAACAGGGAGTTTACAAGAAAAAGCTATAATTTTAATAAAATCCAATTTATTGATTTTTTTTTCTTTTAGGGATAGTACTTGCTTTTAGTGTCACATACCTTTGATTCTTTTCCCTATCTTATCCTGCAATCAAGGATGTAGCACACTGTGGAATAGAAATGGTGGCAGTGGGCATCCTTCTCTGTTTCTGATTTTAAGCTACTGATTGTCTGATCTGGCTCCATCACTCACTTTCAGTTCCAAAGATAATGGGACCATATTTATCAGTTAGCCTGTGTTTGGCTACAAGAGACAGCATGCTTGACTATAGTGGTTTAAATCATAAAACACATAATAACTTACATAAAAAAATCTGAGTTTAGGGTTTTTCTATAATTTATTATATCACACTCAGTATTGGCTCTTGTCTTTATTTTATTTTATTTTATTTATTTTATTTTTTGGCTCTTGTCTTTAGCTTGACATTTAAGCAGGAGAAAGGGACAGGCCTTCTCATTGCATTTATTTCAATTTGGGAACAAATTATTCTCAGATGACCCTTAAATATATTTCTTCTTATGTATCATTGGATACAGCTCGGTCACAAGGTGGTAAGGGATGTGGTTACTATACCTAGGTAAGTCATGAACCATGATTCAACCTTTAGGTCTGAGGTTCCTTCCCTAAGTATGGTGATACCCAAAAGTATTTCAGTATAACAAACTAAGAGAGGGGTAAGGGGAGTGTTGGTTATGCCACCAACAATGTCTACCTGACATTTGTTGACTTTGCATCCCTTCTGTCTGACCAGGTGAGGCTCATGGTAGACACATTTAGAGGCTTCTGTTCAGCTTATCCCCTTTTGCTAAGAGCTGCCTCCATGCTCATGAGGTTAGACCTCTGCAGCCACCAACCACACCCCCCAGCCATAGTGGATTAAACCATTAATTCAGCATATCATTTAGGACTTGACCACCATCAAGTTGTCATGTTGCACATGGAATACAATGTAAACAGTAATCCCTAGCTTGTGCTTCATGGAGTTTTGACCACTGTGCTAGGCACTGAGAACAGAATGGAGAGAAAATCAGATAGTCCCAGAGTCTTGTGGTGAATACAGTCCTCAATCAAATATTGAATTATAGCTGAGAGAAATGCTCTAAAAGTGTAGCATACATGGCACTGTGTAAAGTATGATTGGGAGATTAGGCCAGGAGTGGACCACTGGGCCAAACTCAATCAAATCTTCTTGCCTTGGAAAAGAAAAGATACTAATAACTAATACGTATATAGTGTTTGCCTTTTAAATATAGATATGTAGCTATATAGATATACACACACCCACAGTTCAGTGGATTTAATTCCCACAACTCTATTGAGATATATAACAGTATCACCAGTTTAGAGATGAGGAAATTGAAGCACAGATAGGTTAGGTAACTTAGGCCAGATCACAATGCTTAGTTAGTGGTAAAACTAGGATTTGAACCCAGGTAGCCTGGTTCTAGAGCCTGGGACCACTATCATGGGGACTAGAAGGGTGGGGCCACCATCTTCTGTCACCTGGCATGAAAAGCATAGAAAGCCAGTTTTCATGTAGATTGAAGAATGAAGTGAGAAGTGTAGAAAGAAGCAAAAAATGAGTTCCCTTTTTAATGAGGCCTCAATTATCTCCCATAATATCTTAAGACACCTTTACCAAAATCCATTGAATATAACATAATTTCTGAACTTTATCACCAAGTATATGATCAGGTTTTATCCACTCATTCCTTCCATCCCCCCCATTCATTTTTTTTAAAGATTGAGGCTTATTTTTTTATAAGGATTTTATTTATTTATTCATGAGAGACACACACACACACACACACAGAGGGCAGAGACACAGGCAGAGGGAGAAGCAGGCTTCATGCAGGGAGCCCGACATGGGACTCAATCCTGGGTCTCCAGGATCAGGCCCTGGGCTGAAGGCAGTGCTAAACTGCTGAGCCACCCAGGCTTCCCTCCTCCCCCAATTCATAAAGGGTATATATTGTGTCAATCAGGACACATTCTATTGCAAAGGTCAGAACACTCACTTTCAGAGTTGTTTTTTTTTAAGTAAGCTCTAGCTGGGTGTGAATTTTGTACTCATTACCCCAAAATCTATAGTTGCATGCTCTATCTACCAAGCCAGCTAGGTATCCTTACCCCTCTACAGTAATTCAAGCAGAACTTCCCAAATGGTTTGCTACTACCACTTGTGTGCAAATAAATGGGTTATAGATTCAGCTAAGTTATTTTTTTTAATTTTTATTTATTTATGATAGTCACACACACAGAGAGAGAGGCAGAGGGAGAAGCAGGCTCCATGCACCAGGAGCCCGACGTGGGACTCAATCCCAGGTCTCCAGGATCGCGCCCTGGGCCAAAGGCAGGCGCCAAACTGTTGCGCCACCCAGGGATCCCGATTCAGCTAAGTTATTGATTTCTTCAGCCTTTTGGGGCAGCTGGGCAGGACCTGAGGTGACCAAAGTCTCTGAGCCTCTGGCTGCAAGTAGCCTGACCATTTATGTCAGTGTGCCATATAAATAGTATCATTTTCTATTTTTACCATGGGAAAACAGTGGCTTCAAGAATGGACTTCTAAGGGGCACCTGGGTGGCTCAGCTGGCTAAGTTTCTGACTCTTGATCTCAGCTCAGATCTTGATCTCAGGGTTCAAGCCCTATGTTGGGCTCCAAGCTGGGTGTGGAGACTACTTAAAAAAAATTCTCATGAAATAAGAAGTTTGGGGATAGGCCTTTCCAAGTCTGAGTACAGTAGTTCGGCAAAGTCATCCAGACTCTATCTTTCTATCCTGTCATTTCCATGACAGGGTTTTGGTTTTAGACTTGGTACCCATGGTTGCAAGATGGCTTCCCTACCTCCAAGTACTGTGTTCTTACACAACTGTTTTCAAAGCAGGAAAGGGTGGTGTCAAGCGGCCCTTCTGATTCATTGGCCTCTCTTATGAGAAAGCAAACTCTTTCCTAGAAGTTCCCTAGCAAGATTCCCCCTTATTTCTTACTGACCAAATATTAAGGAGTCTCAAAGTTTGAGTATTTGACTTTTCCCATCTCTAGTTTGGGAAATGGACATAGAAGAACAGGGAAGTGGGTTTGGGAAATTTGGGAAAGGCTGGTAAGTAGCTGACGAACAGTGTCTGCAACTTTGGCAGGTCACACTAAGTGAAACGCTTACATGACAGTTCCTAGATCTCATTCTAGTAGATATTTATTTATTTGTTTAGTAAACTCTACCTCCAATATGGGGCTTGACCTCATAAACCCGAGATCAAGAATTCCTGTGCAGACTGAGCCAGCCAAGTGCTCCTCTAGTAGATTTTTAATATGATCATTTTTCTTAAAGAATCTGTTTTCTTGGGCAGCCCTGGTGGCTCAGTGGTTTAGCACTGCCTTCAGCCCAGGGCATGGTCCTGGGGACCTGGGATCAAGTCCCACATGGGGCTCCCTGTGAGGAGCCTGCTTCTCCCTATGCCTGTGTCTCTGCCTCTGTTTCTCTCTGTGTGTGTCTCTCATGAATAAATAAATAAAATCTTTAAAAAATCTGTTTTCTTGTATCATTGAATGTATACATTAGTATAACTTTCTGGCCTAAGCAGGAGTTGACAAGTGCAAACCGATCTACAGATAGGCGGAACGGTTAATACTTTTGTTTGGTTGACTCTACCGTCAGGAGTTTTCTGCCCTCGTGTTACGGCACCATTTAGGTCAGAAGCTTGTCCTTGAAAGTCCATATGAATAAAAAGTTTATTTATTTATTTTTTATAGAAGTCCACATGTGGTCCATCTCACTAGTTTGGGATTTTGCTTGGGTAATAACAAATGTCATCTTCAGTTGGTTCATGGCTCTAAATCAGAAAAATTCATTATTTATTCCAAAGACAACATGATAGATATCTAAGAAATATCCAAAAAAATCACAGTATTAAAAGAAATTGCCCAAGGGCAATGTACAATAACCAGGATGTTAGAAATCAAGGACCTTGATTCACATCTTGCTCCTCCACCCCATCTTGTTCCTGTCTGAGTCTTACTCAATTTAATAAACGGCGTTACAATACATTTAGCTGCTCAAACCAAATGCCTGGGAGGAGTCCTTTCCCTGACCACTCATGTTAAAGAAGCTACCAACAAATATTATCTATTCTACCTCTGAAATTGATATAAAATCTACCCACTCCTCTCACTTTTCACTGTTCTTTCTTCTTCCACCTATAAATCTGCAATCCATTTCCCCCACCTCTGCCAGAATATAGGCATCACTTATCTACTGCTGTGTAACAAACCAAACCAAATCGTAATGGCTTTAAAAAAAAACAGCCATTTTAGGGGTACCTGGCTAGCTCAGTCAGTAGAGTGATTCTTGATCTAGGGGTTGTGAGTTCAAGTCCCACGTTGGGTGTAGAGCCTACTAAAACAACGACGATGACAAGAGTCGTTTTATTTGTTCATGATTCTGTGGGTTGGCAAAGCAGGGTTCAGCTGGAATAGCAAGTCTGTGTTCCACATGGTGTGGACTGGACTTGCTGATGTGGCTGCAACACGGGCCGGGGAATCCAAGACAGTGTCACTCACATGTCTGGTCCCTCAGCTGGAATGGCTGGAAGGCTGGGCCTTTCTACTCTTGTGCTCTGGCATCCTTCATGGCCTTTCTGTCTATGAGGCTTCTCCACCAAACTAGCCCAGATCTCTTTTCATGGTGGCTCTAGGCTCCAAGAAAGTGAAAAAGGAAGTAGCAAGGCCTCTTATGGCCCAATCTCAGAAGTTGCACATTGTTACTGTCATTTCTGTAACATTCTATTTGGGTTTTTTTTTTTGTATATTTTTTTTATTGGAGTTTAATTTGCCAACATAAACATAACACCCAGTGCTCATCCCATCAAGTGCCCCCCTCAGTGTCCGTCACCCAGTCACCCCTTCCCCTCCCCACCTCACTTTCATTCTATTGGTTAAAGCAAGTCACAGGGCCTGCCCACATTCAAAAGGAAGGAAAATAGGTGGGAGGAGTGGCCAAGTCACATTTGCAAAACAGCATGTGGGATGGTATGGATGGTTGTGGCCATCTTTGGAAACAATCCACTAGCAAGGGCTTTTAGAAAAGTAAACCGCACATCTCATCTCCCTTCTTAAAACTCTTCAATGCCTCCAGAGGCACTTTGAATAAAATCCAAAACTCCCTATCCTGAAAAGACCACCTGTCCCTCATGCCTACTCCACCACTGTCCCCCTCTCTCATGACACTGACATTTTGTTCCTCCAATGCCCTTCCCTTGCTCCTTGGTTTTTCCAACTACTGAGAAACCTTCCAAAGGAACACTCTTCATCCTGGCTTAACTTTGCTATATCTCCTTGTGGTCAACTGAAATGTCAAATTTTTTATTTATTTATTTATTTATTTATTACTTATTTATTTATTTTATTTTTTAAAAGTGATCTCTACACCCAATGTGGAGCTTGAACATACAACTCTAAGATCAAGAGTCACATGCTCTACCCAACTAAGGCAGCCAGGTGCCCCAAATGTCATCTTTTTTATAGAGGTCTTCTGTGGCCACCCCATCAACATCAGGCTCCTTCTTTCACCCCCATGTACTCTTTCACCTCCCTCTGCTCATCTCCTTCAAAGTACAGCCCTGAAAATCTAATTGTCTTCATGGTCATTAAAAAACAAAACAAAGCATATTTGTTGACTTTTAAAGAGATGAAGTTATCAAATATAAGTCTCTAAAATGGCTACAAATATGTCTGCACACTTAAAAGCACACTTCTATGGAGGGGAAAATATCACTGGATATTCTCTTATGCTGTTTGACTATTTTACCATATGCATGGATTATTTTTTTATTTTTATTTTTTTTAAGATTTTATTTATTTACTCATGAGAAACAGAGAGACAGAGAGGCAGAGACACAGGCGGAGGGAGAAGCAGGCTCCATGCAGGGAGCCTGACCTGGGACTCGATCCTGGGTCTCCAGGATGAGGCTCTGGGCTGAAGGCAGCGGTAAACCACCGAGCCACCCGGGCTGCCCTGATTATTATTTTTTAAAGTAATCTCTACACCCGGTGTGGGGCTCAAACTCACAACCCCAAGATCAAGAGTCTCATGCTCTACTGATTGAACCAGCCAGGTGCCCCTCAAACTGTTATTTTAATAAAATCTCTTTAATGATGGACTGCCTCAGGGAAAATGATTCAATGATTATTTAATGATTTTATCAGGTCAATGACTGTTAGGAGAATTGGAGACTGTGAGCAGCACTCTTGAAAAATGTGGTTGGCTTCTCTGGATTAGCAGGAGTCCAGGGAGATTCTGTAGAAGGCTCTTTCCTTTGTTTGCTTCAAGAGAGAATTAATGGCTTTAAATACATAAATACATATTTTAAAAGAAAGCCTAAAAGACTTTGAACATGTGAATCCCAAGAACCAGGCATAATGCCATCAGATGCCTTAAAATATCCTAAGATGCAGGATGCAGGCTCCATTTAATTGCTTGCCCTCTTCAGGACTGCAATTATTCTCCCTAAATTGTACAGGTCTCTTTTACATAGCTCTCATGTTCCTTGTCACAAGACATCTAATTGCAAATGGCAAAATAATTCACTAAAATAAGGACACAAACGTCTGGCCTTTAAAATTGAAATTTTTTTTAAAGATTTTATTTATTTGGGCAGCCCGGGCAGCTCAGCGGTTTAGCACCGCCTTCAGCCCAGGGTGTGATGCTGGAGACCGGGGATCGAGTCCCACATGGGGCTCCCTGCATGGAGCCTGCTTCTCCCTCTGCCTGGGTCTCTGCCTCTCTTTCTCTCTCTGTATCTCTCTTCTTATTTTATTTATTATTCATGAGAGACACAAAGAGTGAGGCAGACACCCAGGCAGAGGGAGAAGCAGGCTCCATGCAGGGAGCCCCATGTGGGACTCGATCCCCGGTCTCCAGCATCACACCCTGGGCTGAAGGCGGTGCTAAACCGCTGAGCTGCCCGGGCTGCCCTAAAATTGAAATTTAAAATAAAAAAACCCACTTAGATATTATACTTTGGCTTCATGGTACAATATTAGCCATATAAACCAGAAAGGGTTATTAAATCACTTGCTATTTGTGTTCTTAATAGAAGGAGCAATGACAATCAGCGGTTTTATTATGGCAAGTAGTTTTCTAACTTTCCTTGGTTAGGACGCTTTGAGATTTTATTTTCTTCCTTTCAGTGAATCCTATAAGTTAAATAGCTTGAGACAAGAGATCCATTTTTGAGTGTATATGTGTGTTTTGATTCTTTACTGAGGAGATTGGGAGCCAGCTCTTCACTTCTCCCCCAACCCCCTTTCCAGTTTAAGGCTATAATTTAAATTGACTGTAGCTACTAAGTAGGAATAAGATCCAATGTCTAACTGAGCTCCAAAGTAGTTCCATGATCCGCTCCAGGTCCACTCTATGTGGTACCCTGGGGAAAGTTTAACCTCAGTGTTCTTACCTGTAGAGACAATCATATTTACTTAATGTGATTATTTTGAAGGTCATAGTATTTTGGAACAGTGGCTCCTTTGTGGAAAAACTCACTAAATATTAGTTGATTAAATTTTATTATTTTTATTATGTTTTAAAAGACTATTTATTCATGATAGACACACACACACACACAGAGGCAGGAACACAGGCAGAGGGAGAAGCAAGGCTCCATGCAGGAAGCCCGATGTGGGACTCGATTCTGCGGCTCCGGGATCATGCCCTGAGCCAGAGGCAGACACTCAACCACTAAGCCACCCAGGTGTCCCTAGTTGATTAAATTTTAGTATGCAATAGACAAAGCTCATCTTTCATTAAGCTACAAAATACTTCTCAGAGTTAGTAATTTTTGTCCACTATATTCAAATAAAAAGAAATATAATAAAAAAATTTTAAGGGGGGGGAAAAAGAGTTAAGAGTTTTTTTTAGAAGGAAGGATGAGTAAAAATAAGCATTTAATAGTCATTATATTGTGATTCTTTCAAATCTTTAGGCAGTCCTGAAGGGATGAAGGCCTAAGAGTGATCATCTCTCTCATATGTCAGGTCATTATTTTTTCTAAAGATTTTATTTATTTATTCAAGAGAGACACAGAGACAGAGGCCAAGACATAGGCAGAGGGAGAAGCAGGCTCCCTGGGGGAAATCCGATGTGGGACTTGATCCCAGGATCCCGGGATCACACCCTGAGCCAAAAGCAGACGCTCAACCACTGAGCCACCCAGGTGCCCCTCACATTCTTTTTATTATTTTTTTTAATTTTTATTTTTTAAAAGTAGGGTCTATGTCCAATGTGGGGTTGAACTCACTCAGGACCCCAAGATCGAGTCATATGCTTCACCAACTGAGGCAGCCAAGTACTCCAAAGTCTTTCCATTTTTATTTAAATTCTGAAAGAACCTATATATATGACTTTTTAAATTAAAATACTTCTCTTTCAATTTTTTCAATATATCCCTTATTTGACAGTATTGAAATAACAGCAAAAGAAAAGCGGTGAATTTTTTTCTTGTTCTGTTTGCCCAAACTTTATCAATACTATACATTTGTGAATGACAATGAATTAGAATTTCTTAACCCTATATATGACTTTTATCTACCTTGGGCTGGAGCACAATTGAAGATTTAGCTCTTACTGATTTTTTATGGAATTGTTCCTTTTTTTCTCAAGAATGGTCCAATTCTCAAATATTTTAGGGTATGCTCCAATTTACTGCTGATGTTCCCTCTAAAATCTGTCTTTTTTGGGGAAAAGCAGAGGATCATCAAATATCTCTATCTTTTCTGGGTCTCAGGCACAGGGGGACTTCTGCCTTAGGAACTGTCCTATCTTGAACCCCAGGTCCCTGGGGCAGACACACTCAACAACCAGCCCAGGAACGCCCTGTCTAGCCTGACTTTGGACTGGCTTCTATGGCCCCATAAGTAGCCCTCTGCAGTATGAATCAAGCCAGCTCAATGTCCTTCTCAAGCTGGTGGGTTTGTTCTGGGATAGCTGAAAGTCGTTAAATCTACTCTGGGAGAAGACTCCTTCCTTCCTCTTGGGGACCTCCTTTTATAAAATGGATGAAAATGTGCCAGGAAAATTACCCCTAGAGTAACTTCCTCTGATAAGAACAAGTAGAGCCTTCTTCTGTTGGCTACGCTATTTGCCCCCTATTCCAGCGCCAGCCTGGGACCCACCATCTGCCCTGTGCTAGGCATCCTGGACTAGGTTCTAGACTCCCTTGCCCTCTGGTTTCCAGCTGGGTTTTGCCACTGGGAGGCACTTCTAGGAGAATGGCGGTTGGAGAGAGATGTCAGCATATTTCCATTACTGTCTCCCTGACAGTGAGGTGCTTTTGAAAGTGGCTGCTTTCTCATCATCTAGAGCTCCAATTTTGTGCCCCCGGTCCAGTACTCTAGATCCTTTCTTTTCCTCCTAATATTTTAGGGTTAATAGTATCTTCACACTGTTACTAATCCCTGTGTTGATTCTCTGAACCCTGCCCATGCCTCTCTAAATAGTCCCTTAATGTAAAACTTTCTATAAGTTAAAATCTTTGCCCCTGCCATCTGTTTTCCTCCTAGAAAGGACCTTGACTGATACAGTCCTATCAAGTTATGCTTCCTCCATTTGGAAAATCTGAAGACCTTCCCAGTCAGAAGCAGCCACCTCCAAGGTGTCTACATCTGCCTTTAACACAACTACTATAAAATTCAGGACTTGAGTTATGATCTGCTAAACTGAGAGGTCCTCTATGTCAGGAACACAGTGTCAGGAACACTGTCTACACTGTGTAGGTGGACCCCCCCCCATCCCACACTTAGCTCAGCCCCTGGCATATAATAGGTGCTCAATAAATGTTTCTGACAGAGGCAGCACCCTTGGGCCCCAAGAGCCTGCAGTCTCAGCTCCCTGCCTCCTCCCCCACGCCACCTGCTGCGCTGTTGGCACCTGTAGGATCTGGATCACCATGTTGGCCAGCTGGTTTATTTCTTATTGTGCTTGACAGAAGGAAGTTCATCCACGTGATTCTGGCAGTATCCAGAAAGGGTGGGTACAGTCTGTCCTGTGATAAAAAGCTTGTGGAGAAATGCAGGTTTTAGTTTCACCCCCACATTGTTGCTCTTCCTATGTGAGACTTGCCCCCCTCACCCCCCCCCACCCCAAGGCTTGAAACATTCTGAGATGTGGGATCCCAGTCTACGAAACAATGAGACAGGAGTGGGGATCACGAATAACCTCTAAACATGTTGTACCCCTGCAACCTTTTCCAAAATGCTGCAGAGGAATTACTATTCAGTCTAGGCAGCCACGAGGCGCGTTCCGTTTTGAAGAAACATTTACATCTGGGTAGGCCTGATTTTTTCTTTTTTTTTTTTAATATTCTTGGTGGGAAGCACTTTGAACCATAAACGCACACTGCAAGGCAATTGCCATGGAGACTGAGCCTCTGCAGTGCATTGCTCTGGAGTTTTCTGCCCGGGGGAGCTTCAGCATCCATGCAGCGTCCTAGGCACGCTGCTCTGGGTGGGGGCCCGGGCGCAGCAGCGGTGTTGGGGTCGGGGAGAGGCAAGAGGCAGCCTCGGGACCGGAACCCTCTCCAAGGCTGACAGTGGAGAAGGCCACGCACCCTGGGGAAGGAGGTAGGGTGCGTGAGGTGGAGGTGTGTGGGGGGAGGGGGGTACGTTCTGGGTTGGGCAGGCCCCGCGCTCGCCGGCCTGTGCGGGTACCACGTGCAGGAGGCGCGCGTGGGGGCCCCTGGCGCGCAGCCGCGGTGGGTGACTGCGCAGCGGCCGGGAGCCCGCGGCCCGGGGCGTGTGCGCCGCGAGCTCCCGCTTAGGTGGAGACCTGCGCGCCGCCCTGCCCCCGCGCCCTCCCCGGCGTGCGCGCGCCGCCGCGGCCCGGGGCCCCGCGGAGCCCTGCGGAGCGCAGCCGGAGCCCGGGAAAGCGCGCGCGCGCCCGCGTGTGTGTGTGTGTGTGTGTGTGTGTGAGTGTGTGAGTGAGTGACAGTGTGTGTCAGGTGACTCGGGTCACGCAGTCTCTCTCTCCCTCCTCGGGGAGGAACTGCCGCGCTCCGCCTGACTCCTCCGCCGGCGGGCGGGCGGGCGGGGCGGGGGGCTCCGGGCGCGGTGGGAACCGCGAGCCCCGGACCTGGACGCCGACCGCCGCGGGGGGCGCGCGGCCCTGCCTCCGCGGGCTCCCGCCAACCTCCAGACAAAACCCCGATTGAGAGAGAGGTTGCGAGCGGCGGGGAAGGAGGCTTGGCCCCCGCCAGGGACCCCCGCCGCCCCCGGGCCGGCCGGCCGGCCGCGGGAGCGATGAGCCAGGTGCTGGGGAAGCCGCAGCCGGAGGACGAGGACGACGACGAGGAGGATGAGCTGGTGGGGCTGGCGGACTACGGGGACGGGCCCGACTCCTCGGACGCCGACCCGGACAGCGGGGCGGAGGAGGGAGGTGAGCGCGGGGCCCCCCGCCCGGCCCCGCCCGGCCCCCGCCCGGCCCCGGCCCCCTGTGTCTTCCAGCCCCCAGCCCGGCCGGGCGCGCGGGCCACCGACTTGGAGGGGACCCCGGAGAGCGGAGTTGGGGGTGGGGCGGGGGGCGGGGCGCCCGAGGAGCGACCGGGGGCTGCAAAATCGGGGATCCCGGGTGCGGGCGGCGGAGGGTGGCCCCGGATCCGCCGAGAGAGCGGGGGGCGGGGGGAGCGCAGGGGCAGGAGGAACGCGCCCTCTCTGGCCCCCGCCACGGCTGGTCCCTCCTCCACCCTCACCCCGGGCTCTCCGCAGGGTCTGGGGGTTGGGAGTGGGAGGGGACCGCCCGGCGCGCCCTGGGACCTCTCCCTGGATGCTGCTGTCGAAGCCTGGTCAGATGTCGTGGCTAAAAAAGGCAGCCGGCGGCAGCGTGACTGGCAGGGTCGCAGGCAGCTGCGGGTGTCAGTCTTAGCCCGTGTGGCCGCGGGAGGGGTCCCCGGGCTGCCCGGGTCTGCAGCGTGGGGGGCACCCTGGAGCCGCGGGGGGGGGGATGCGCGCAGGTGGGGGGGGGGGAGTCGCCGAGCGGCCGCGGGCTCCCCGGCATCCAGGCAAATAGAGTTGTTAGGACACCTTGTCTCTGCTCGGCGTCACCACCTGGGCAAGGCAGCGCTTGCCCCAGAGTGAGCGAGGGGCGGGGAACTGCGTTGCCATTCGGAGGCAAACTCTGTTTCCGGTTTAAGAAGTGGGATTTAGCAATTGCTCAGCCTGGTGGTGGTGGTGGTGGTGGGGGGGGTCCTGTATTTAAATTCTTGGGGCCTAAGAAAGTTGAGAGTTTTTTGGGATTCCAGAAAGGTTCATCTTTTGTTGTTGTTGGCCTCCAAAGCAAGGGGGAAAGGTCCTTTATTGTAAGGTCACTTGAGAAGGTCAATAGAATGAGGCTGTTAAACACAACATTTAGATGAAAGCCGTGTGCTTCCTAAAGAAGGAACTAACTTCTCAACATTTCACTTTGAAGAAATTGTGGGAGGGGTAAAACTACCTTTGTGACGGTTGATTTGGAAGAACTTTTGTTGAAAACGCCTTGAACTTAAAAATTCCTATACAAAGCCTCTCTGCGGAGGATGCTTCCCGTGATTTAAATACGCCAGCCGCTACTTTCAATTAATCAGAAAGGGAAGAAAGTTAAAAAAAAAAAAAAAGTTAACTAAATCTTGAGGCTGATAGATGAGAAAGAAGCTTTTTAAGTCACACTTTTTCATAGTGTCCTGTCTCCACAGAGGATTTGTGCTAATTCTCCATTTGCTTAAATTGGTGTGTGCACCTGTGTGCTTCTCTCTTCTGCACTCCCCATAATTGGTCCCACAGTTGAGCACGTGGCCACGTTTTTGTAGATAAAGGCTTTCAACCCTTTTGTTGGAGTCTCTGGGGCTACCTTTGGTAATTAAATTGTTCAGTCGCTTTGTATTATTCAAATTGCTTTCCTTAGCTCCTTCTAGATTCTTAGAAGACTCCAGAGATTCAGAATGGGGATGTGTTTGGAAGATATTTGAAATGGTAGACACACAATAGGGTGCATGTGTGATATTCTTTTAAAAAAAGAAAAAGAAAAGAGACTGTATCTGGGAAGAAAAGCCCTGTAATTTGATAATTGTTCTGGGGACCTGAGATGTTCCATGGAAAGTAAAGGGCCTGCTTATTCTGTAGCTCTTTTAGGGGGCACTTTTCAAATTTGATTTGAGGACTTGAAATGAAAGTAAAGCTTTGCCTGAGGGGTGGGATTTCCTGAACAAAGGGCTTCCCTAGAGCCTGGTCTTGAATGCTCCCCACTGCTCCTAACCTAAAGGCAAACTCGTCTGTAACTGATGCTTTTCATTACTTCAGTAATGAAATCATCCCTCGTGAGTTCTTGGGATCAACCTGGAATCTTGCTGTAAAAGCATTGAGTGTATTTATGTGGTAAGAGGAGCGACAAATGATTATTTGCTCCTGCAGACATTACTGAAGCTGCTGGGCCTGCTGTAGGTAGGTAGGTGGTCTGGTCTCAGAAGCCTTCCTCTGTTATCTCAAATTCCTGTTTTTTCCATGTATCCCTAGCTTTGATTTTGGGGTTTAGGCCTGAATGCAGAGTCTCTTATCAGAGCATTCACTTTCTAGAGTGGCAGATAGGCTCCTCAGTCAGCAGTTCTAGCGACAACTGTCCTGTCATGCCAACTGATATGGTCCTGGGAAGTTGAGACGAGGGTGGAGGCTAGGAGTTGTGACTTTGATTCCTGGGACCTCAGGTGCCGCAAAAGGGTCATCTCAATTTCTAATGGGCCCTGGGCATATACTGCATTAGAGTCCTGTGTTATTTTTGGTAAAATTTACATTTACCTGCTCTCAAAAGTAAGAAATGGAATGTGGAGAGGAAGGGACTTTTTTTTTACTCTGAGGAAAGGTGGGTATGGTACATTTTGAAGCATGAACAAAGTATTTCTCTAATGAACTCCCTTCTCCCTTTACCTTCCTAATGGACTTGATTTAATGCCTTTGCTTCGTGGAGACCTGGGGCTTTTTCCGTGAGGTTCAGAAATGTACTCTGGTAGGTGGGATGCAGGCCTGACTAGCATCACCAGGTCAGTTGCAAAGGAATTTGTCAGGAACTGTGCAAAAAAAAAAAAAAAAAAAAAAAAAGCAGATTGAAAGTGGATAGTATAAATTTCATTTCCCTTAGCCTTAGAAGGAACCTCTGATCTTATTTTTAAACTGAGGGACTTATAAGTTTTACCACAATGTGCAGAATTTGAAAACTTAGTGCAACTAAGGTGAAACTTAAATTGCACTTCTCTGGCTTGCACTCCAAATTTTATTTATGAATAGTAGGAATGTTCTCGGGCACTGTAGCTTTGTTAAGGACAGACTTGGGCACCTCTCCACCCCTCTTTGAATATAGTTAATCAGAGATAAGGTGAGTTTCACCTTCAACCTCCTCACTCCAGATAAAACTCCAGTGAGTGGAGGCAATAAATAAGCCATTAAAAACAATTGCAGCAAATATAATGATTGTTTTTAGACACATGGAGTTTAAATCTTTAGTAAATTGTTGTGCCTTAAAAACTGCAATCACAAGGAAAGCAATGAAAAGATCATAATCAGAAAGTGAAATTGTTTTTTTCCCAAAGTTCCTCCCAATTTTTAGGGGGAAACTTGGCTAAGACAGCTGCTCATCATCCACAGTCCAGTTAAGGTGCGGTCCTGTTTCCATAGTAGCCTGTGAACTCTCTTAGGGTCTGAGGAAGTGACAGTTTAGGTGGTTACTGAAGGCACGAAAAATCGACGGTCAGCAGGTGATACTTCCGTGATGGGTGTAAATGCAGTGAAACCACCAGTTTGCATCTATTAATCATGAGTGTCAGCTTTTTTTTTTCTTCTTAAAGTAATTTAAAATTACTAGTGAATTCATCCTCTCATTGTTCCCTGAGAGTAAGTAGAGATAGATCATTGTTCTTCTGATAGTGAGACTGTGGCTCAGAGGTGCCAGGACTTTTCTGCAGCCACAACATAAGGTTAAACCTGAGCAAGGTTTAGTAGAGGGTCAAGTTCATGGAAATGCAAATCCCTTTCCTAGTAATTCTCCCTTGTCCAAAAAAAGAGTTGGGTTGACTACAGCCCTGGCTATGCCTAATCTCTTGGGTTTCCCTCTGGCCCTGGAAATCCAAGGATACAGAAGAGTCAGAATAGATGAAATAAAATGAGTAAAATGAAAAAAAATGAGTAAAAATGATGTGACCAAAGTCACACCTTAGGCACGATGCTTGTTTATTTTTTTTTAGTATTTTATTTATTTATCCATTAGAGACACATGGGGGGGGGGGCAGAAACATGGGCAGAGGGAGAAGCAGGCCCCATGCAGGGAGCCTGATGCAGGACTCCATCCCTGGACTCCAGGATCACACCCTGGGCCGAAGGCAGGCGCCAAACTGCTGAGCCACCCAGGGATCCCCACTATGCTTGTTTAAATACATGTAATATGTGAGTGGGGAAGGGGGAGAGAGGGAGGAAGAGAGAGAAAGAGGGTCTTAATCAGACTCCACACAGAGCCCAGCATAGGGGTTGATCTCCTGACCCTGAGATCACAACCTGAGTGAAAACCAGGGGTTGAACTCTCAACCAGCTGCACCACCCGGGCACCTTAAGAGCATATTTTTATATTAGATATTTTGCAAACATGTTTTAGTGATTCAGGGTATCGTAGAATCTTGATTCTATACTTTTTTTTTAAGATTTTATTTATTTATTCATGAGAGACACAGAGAGAGAGAGCTGCAGAGTCACAGGCAGAGGGAGAAGCAGGCTCCATGAAGGCAGGTCTCATCCCCTGGGCCAAAGGCAGGCACTTAACCCCTGAGCCACCCAGGCATCCTTGATTCTATACTTTGATCAGAAATCTCTCCCATTTTTGTTTTGGAACAGATACAGGGTAGTCTGATGGGATTAGAAAAAAGGCAGAAACTAAGTTCTAAAAAAAAAAAAAAGAAAAAAAAAAGAAACTAAGTTCTAGAGTTCTGGATAAGGGCAGTAGCTCTGAGTTTGAAAGATCATCTTTGTCGATCCCCAGTTGACTGTGTGTCTCCCTGTTTACCATCTGCTTTAATCAGTCCCTCGGCCCCCATAGCTGTTGTGGGTGGCACAATTTCACTTCATACCACAGCCACTTTCCTGCTTATTTTTCTTACTTCTCTACCTCTGTTACTGTTCCTTACCTTTTTTTTTTTTTTTCTGTTCCTCCTCTTCTGTGAAAGCTTTCAAGCTGTCTTGTAACAGTGGCTTTCCCTGGTGCTGTGACACTCAAGCAAATGGGTTTTTCACTCCTGTCCTAAATAGTTCAGGATGCTGTCGACTTTCTCCTCTTGGAGACCTCTGGGGCAGACACCAGCTCAGTTTCTCAGTGCACCAAGTAGGGGACCATAGAAAACCAACCTAGATCACTGTCAAAGTGATTGTTAAAAAAAGTTCACATGAACACTTTGCATTTTTTTCAGGAACATTAGTAAATCAGAACACATTCGAAATGTTACTGAATATATATGTTAAGGAAATATTCATATATGGAATTGTTTTCAGTGACCTGTCAGTGTGATGGGAAAGGATTTCATAGAGAGAGATTTGGTCTTCACGTATAAATAAAAATCACCTTCAAAATCTTTGATGCCTTTGAAAATATATGTTGTTTGCATTTAATTCTTACTAAGTAGTTGATCAAATAGAGTCTTTATGATTTTTGCATATTCTTTTATTAATGGTATTATCATTCATATTTAATTCCCACTTATGATATAATTTCTCCCTGAGCTCCTGGGCCTTTTTTTTTTTTTAATTAAGTAGGCTCTACACTCAGTGTAGAGCCTCATGACCCTGAGATCAAGAGTGGCATGCTCCACCAACTGAAGCAGTCAGGTACCCCTGAGCTCCTGGGGTCTTGAATGTATAAGTAGTTCTATTTATCAGAAATGTAAAGGACCACAGATAATATTGCAAATAGAAACAAATCAGAGGCCTCTTCCTAAAAGCATAAATAAATAGAAACTTAAGCCTTTCTGTGGTGACACAACAGAATACTAATAGCAAAGAAATTCTGACTTTCCCTTAAGGCCGTGTGAGTCTCTCACTGTAGCCACATTCCACAAAAAGACCTCTCATTACCTAGGCTTCGGCTGGGGAAAGAAAGAGAGAGAGGGAGAAAGAAAGAAAAAGAAAGAAAGAAAGAGGAAGAAAGAGAAAGAAGGAAAGGAAGGAAGGTGGGGGTGCATGTGTATACACAGACTCATGGGCCAGGGGCCATGTATGGGGTCACACAGCTGGTACATGGCAGAGCTCGGACTTGAACCCCAGTTTGTCACCATCCAGTACTATTTAAACCATTCCACTTACCATCACTCTGCCATCATATTATCCTAACTTTTCATTAACTGTTTAATTTTCCCATTTTGGACTTGTTTAAAGGTGTCACCTTTTGGAGAACATTCCTTAATTAGAATAGTTCTCGATTATATAATATTTCAGAATTTATGAAGTGCATTTCTTTTTTTTTTTTTTTTTAAGATTTTATTTATTTAGGGATCCCTGGGTGGCGCAGTGGTTTAGCGCCGGTCTTTGGCCCAGGGCGCGATCCTGGAGACCCGGGATCGAATCCCATGTCGGGCTCCCAGTGCATGGAACCTGCTTCTCCCTCTGCCTGTGTCTCTGCCTCTCTCTCTCTCTCTCTGTGACTGTCATAAATAAAAAAAAAATTTTTTTTTAAAGATTTTATTTATTTATTCATGAGAGACACCGAAAGAGAGAGGCAGAGACACAGGCAGGGGGAGAAACAGGCTCCATGCAGGGAGCCCGATGCGGGACTCGATCCCAGGCCCCCAGGATCACACCCTGGGCTGAAGGCAGCACTAAACCGCTGAGCCACCCGGGCTGCCCTATGAAGTACATTCCATATGATGTCTCATTCTCCTCTGAGAGACCGCTTGAGCTTAAGAAGGTAAGGCCAACCCTGGTAGAACTGGGTCAGGCCTTTAGTTCTCATTTTCCTGATTCCTGGTTCTTTGCTGTGAATATTCCCATCCCACAGATCTGTCGCGTGTGGCCCCTAGGCAGCCATGTGCCATGCATCTTTCCCTTCCTTGTATATTTCTAAGTCCTATTGATTTTTGAAAGGGATTTGCCAGTTACTGATGAAGTAATTAACCTGCAGGTCCAGTTAGATGGCCCTTCCCCATAATGCTGTTCCTTGGATGATTGAGTTTCCCTGGGATTTCCAGAAGTCTAGTTACAAAGCCAGGCTGTTTGGAAAATTTGGTCCTTGACAGGACCCAGTGCAAGATAGATAAGCTATGTTCAGTGTCCCTGACCACAGTAGATAAACTACCTAGGCATAAAGATCATACTTTTGATACTCAGGTGCTGATCTGGGCCAATGTCAGATATCAAATTTCTTTTTATTTTTTATTTTTTAAGATTTTATTTATTTATTCATGAGAGAGAGAGAGAGGCAGAGACATAGGCAGAGGGAGAAGCAGGCTCCATGCAGTGAGCCTGACGTGGGATTTGATCCTGGGTCTCCAGGATCATGCCCTGAGCTGAAGGCAGGCACTTAACTGCTGAACGACCCAGGAATCCCTCAAATTTCTTTTAAAAGCTTCAGTTAATTTAGCTTCAAACTCTGCTTTGTCACTTTCATTCAGTTATCCCACCCAGCAGACATCTGTGGAGTGTTTACTGTAGGAAGCACTGAGGCCTCAGTTTTTGCATCTGTAAAGGATGTATGTTATCAATTTGAGGATTAGAGCTGACCCTACATGCTATGCAGGTGGTCAGTAAATGATAACTGCTGGGCGATAAGAGGTTGGAGCAGGTTGGTTCGAGCTGTTTCATGCTGGCCAAAGCTAAAACCTCTCAAAAATGCCCTCACCCTCAGACAACAAGATTAGGGGAAAAACCAGGAGTTGAGGCATGGACTTCCTCAGCAACCTACATTCCCACTTCAAACCTGTCTGTGACCTCATGTTCTTCCCAGGCCCTGGATCCTTCTCTCACCTGAGCTGCAGGTGGACAAATTCCACGACTTCAAATACCCATTCAGCCCCTTTCCCTTTGGCATCTTTGTGAACGGGCTCTTGTTAGCATGGTCTGCCAGCTTGGAAACTCGGGGCTTCTTTCTCCCTCGTCATCTGTGTCCAGGGAATCACTAAATACTATTGAGTTGATTGGACTACTCACAAACCCATTTCTTCTGACCATTTCCATGGCCTGTGCCTTATTAGTCCTTTCATTTCTCATTTGTGTTCTAGAATAACTGAATTGCTATCAGGGGAGGAAAAGCTTTTCCTGTACTCTTTTAGGTTCTGAATTGGGAGCCTGCAAATTAAACTGACAAAAGATGGATTAACAAGAGAAAACCAGATTTAATTATGTACTAATGCATGAGAGTTCACAGAAAATGCAACTTACCAGGTGTTTAGAGGGACGCCTGGCTGGCTGAGTCGGAAAAGCATGCGACTCTTGATCTCATGTTGGCAGTAGAGATTATTTAAATAATAACTTTAAAAAACTGTTTAGAATTCTGGCTTTTTTTTTAAAAAAAGTATTTATTCATGAGAGACTCAGAAAAAGAGAGGCAGAGACACAGGCAGAAGGAGAAGTAGGCTCCATGCAGGGAGGCGATGTGGGACTCGATTCCGGGACTCCAGGATCATGCCCTGAGCTGAAGGCAAAGGCTCAACTGCTGAGCCACCCAGGCGTTCCAGAATTCTGGCTTTATTACTATCCTAATAGAGGATGGGGAAGGGCAGAGGGGCAGTTCTGGGATAATGAATGACTTCTTGGAAGGGAGTTGGGGAAAGGGCATTTATGGAAAAAACAAGTGACGTTTTGGAAAGATAAATGGGCGCACAAGAGAACAGCTGGGAGATAGGATAGTTTGGGAACCATGTCTGTTGAGTGTGATGCCAACTTCTGTCTCAATTCCAGTCTTCACCAAAAGATTAGAGCTGCTTCTGGGAAGGAGATTTATGGCAAGTGAGTTCTTTTGCTTCTACTTTAGGCAAATAAGGGATTTCAGGGACTTCAATATCTTTCACTCAGTGTAATTTTCATGCCACAGTGGCTTACTCTAGACCCCTTCCCTGTCTCCACACTGACCCCCTGTAGGAGATCTGTTTCTGGAGTGAACTTCTTGAAGTGTGAAAATGAGCATGTTAGTTTCCCCTAAAATTCTTAGTGATTTCTTCATGACTTTTTTTTTTAAAGATTTATTTATTTAATCATGAGAGACAGAGAGAGAGAGAGAGGCAGAGACATAAGCAGAAGGAGAAGCAGGCTCCTCACAGGGAGCCCAGTGCAGAACTTGATCCTGGATCCTGGGATCACACCCTGAGCTGAAGGCAAATACTCAACCACTGAGCCACCCAGGCGTCCCTCTTCATGGCTTTCAAAGTAAAATCCGAACTTCCTGGCATCTCATTCGTAGGGTCTCATTCGTAGGGTGACAGAGTCAACAAAATATTTTTGACTGTGGTCTGCAGTAAAAAATATGTTTGTATTGTGAACTAGCACCACATATGTCTAGGTAGACTTGAAAGAGTTTTGCTAGCAGTTTGTACTCTTATTATGCATGATGTACTCTGGTATTTCCCAGTCCCTTCTGTTTTCTTTGTTGCAGTTTTTGTTTGCTATGGAGGTAACAGGCTCCTCTATCAACTGATACTTCTTGGACTCATGCCACATGCTTTGTGATTTGCCTATCTATATGTGGGACAGACAATAAACAAGTAAACAGACAAGAAGACAAAAGTGTAAAGTAAAAAGATAGTTTTGTATAGTGATAAGTACTAATTTTTTTTTATAAGTACTAATTTTTAAAAAGATTTATTTACTTATGTGAGAGAGACTGAGAAGACAAATGGGAGGAGGGGCAGAGGGAGAGCATCTCACGTGCACTCCTTGCTCAGTGAAGGGCCCATATGCGGGGCTCCATCTCAGGGCTCTGAGATCATGACCCTGAGATCATGACCTGAGCCAAAATAAAGAATTGGTGGCTTAACCAGCTGAGTCACCCAGGAGCCGCTAGTAATAAGTACTATTCCGAAGACACAGGGTGACCAGGAAGTGATGAGGTCTGATTGAGCTAGAGGAGGTAAAGTTGCTGCTGGGCTACATGGGAAGAAAACTAAGGGAAGCCTGTCAGGTGGAGGGAGGAGCAGGTCCAGACCCAGAGGTGAGGAACCAGAAGGTCAGTGTGGTTACAGGATAGGGAACTAGTGGGGATGAAAGGGTAGTAGCCTCTGTAGGGCCTTCTGGGGAAAGAAAGTGGATTTTATTCAAAATGCTGTGGGAAGGAAGTCACTGGCTAGTGTGCAGCCTTTTCTTGCCTTTAAACTACATTTCTTTAACCCCAGGGAAGCCAGAATCTCTTCCTGGCACAACCCCCCCCCCCCCCCCCCCCCCCCCCCGTTCATCTCTTTCACACCTCCTTTTCTTTAAGACTCAGACATTTATCTCCAGGGAGCCCTCTCTCTGAGCCCGTACACCTCGATAGCAGTGCATTGTAATTGTCAGTTTTTCTTGTCAATTTTCTCCTCTAATCACTAAGGAATGAATCTTTCTTTGTGTCTGCAGCCCCTGGCTCAGCCCGGTCTAACACTTGGCAGAGGATCAGGGAACCTTTATGAAACTGAACAAACTGCCCGCTGGTAAATTTCACCTCTCCCGGCAACTTCCTCCAGCACCCGCTGACACTTCTAAAGGGCCCTCCCTGGGATGCCATCTCCAGTCCCAAATCCTTTCTGATCTTTTTTTTTTTTTCTTTTTAAAGTGTTAGTCCTTTTATTGCAGCTCTCATTCTTCATTCTTCATTCTCTTCCTTTCACCTTGCTCATGATGTTCTTGAACAAGTGGTGATGCACAGGGTAAGTTTAGTGGAGAGAGCCAGCTGGCCAGGAGGCTGGGTGCTGCATTTCCTGATGTGCATTCCCTGCTATCACTCCCAGAGTGGGATGAGAGTCTCTGAAAAACCCCACAAGGTTTCAGAAGCATGAGGGGAGGTGGGAGAGGATTAGAGGAGAGATTTAAAAATATATATATACATGATCTGTATCAGACCCTAGAGGCCCATCGTGTTTGAGAGTAATGGCAAATCAATTTTTAAAAAATTTTGTTTAGGGACACCGACACCTAAATAAAAGCGGTTGAGTGGCTGCCTTTGCCTCAGGGCATGATCCTAGAGTCCCACATCAGGCTTCCTGCATGGAGCCTGCTTCTCCCTCTGCCTATGTCTCTGCCTCTCTCTCTTTCTCATTCTGTCTTTCATGAATAAATAAAGTCTTTGAAAAAAAATATTTAAAAATAAATAAAAATTTTATTTATTTTCTAAAGTAATCTCTGTGCCCAAGGTGAGGCTCAAACTCATGACCCCAAGATCAAGAGTCATATGCTTTACTGACTGAGCCGGCCAAACACCCCAAAGGAGGGACTTTTGTCAGCAGTCCTCTGTGATAAAAGAAACCTCTCCTGGTCAATAGCAGTGGTTAACAAAGTGCTTTTGACTGTGGTTCACATAACAAATAACATTTATATTGTGAATCAACACCATATATGTCTAAGTAAATCTAAAAGAGTTTTGCTAGTGGTATGTACTCTTACTATGCATGATGTACTCTGGTATTTCCTAGTCTCTTCTGTTTTCTTTGTTGCAGTTTTTGTTGACTGCCATCTGGTTGTTGGCTAAGGCCCTAGGTGAGGACTCCACCACATACCAGCCCTGTGACCTTGGGCATGTTCCTTCTCCCAGATTCCTCAGGTGCAAAACAGACTTGTACCTCCTCATTGCTGGGGGGTGGGGGATAGAGGTCATGTTGAGGAGGAGGGGGTAAAAGTTTAAGAAACACCTAGCAAGGTACCTGGCACATGTCCATACCTGCTAAATGTAAAATGTATCTGCATGGGTCTGAGGGGTCTCCACAGAGTTGATGGTACCCTCGCTGATCTGGCTCACCATTGCCCAGCAGTTTACCGTTGGTGGCCTGTGCCTGAATTTGGCAGGGAAAAGGAAATACTTCCAACCACATGTGTATGTTGTAGCAGCATGTGCATCTCACTTCCCAGCCAGTCTGTGTATATACATAACGTGCAAATACACCACCTTCTCTCTACACAGTGGCCTCCATCACCTCCCACTCTCCCAGGAGGAGGAAGTCTGTCCTCCAAGGCACCAGCATGGATGGTCATGCCGCAGAGACACTTGCAGACCCTAAGGAAGATAAAATCTACACTGACATCCAGCAGTATAAATTGGGAAGAAATAAAGACATGTATAAACACTTAAATATTTTTGTGCTTGCACATAATTTAACATGAGCTTTTACTTTCTTTGATTGGATTGTTGCACAGTCCAATATCTGTTGGATTGTTGATTCTGTGTTGCGCAGCAGAAACAGAATGCATAGATTTTTGGATGGGCTAGCCCTCGGTTTGAATGTTACTTAACCTTCCTGAGCCTGAAATTTCTTTACCTATGAAATGGATGTAATACTATGTATTCCTGAAAGAGTTGAATAGGATTGGGGTGTGGAGAGTGCCTAGCACAGTACTTGGCATAGGAAGGTACTTTCATACATGGCTGCTGAGTTTTCGTTGCACACATACTTCCCTGTTCTATGAAAGGCATTCTACCTTTGCCTACATTTGGGCTCCACTCAGAGAGCCTCCTTCTCCCCACACCCATCATCCCCATCCAAACCCTGTGCTGCTTTGTCTGCATTCAAAGCTCTTGTAATGTGCTGAGTTCCTTCCTACTGCCCATGGGCATTTCTCCCCTACTCTTTGCATTGATCTACACTGTTTGTGAGGTAATAATAGAATAACTATAGCTCTTGAGGTTTCCATTTTTGTCCTTGAGGATACATTTTTAAACATTTTTTCTTAGGTATTCTTTTTAAATTTTATTTTATTTTTATTTACTTTCTAATTTTTTATCTTTATTTTTTTTAAGATTTTCTTTATTCATGAGAGAGACAGAGAAAGAGACAGAGAGAGGCACAGACACAAGCAGAGGGAGAAGCAAGCTCCATGCAGGGAGCCCGACGTGAGACTCGATCCTGGGTCTCCAGGATCACACCCTGGGCCGAAGGCAGGCGCCAAACCTCTGAGCCACCCGGGCTGCCCATTTTCTAATTTTTTAAAAGTAATCTCTGCACTCAACATGGGCCTTGAACTCAAAACCCCGAGATTAAGAGTCTATGCTTTACCGACTGGGCCAGCCAGGTGCCCCAGAGAATACATTTCTTAAAACAGCTGTATTGAGGGGGCGCCTGGTTGGCTCAGTTGGTTAAGCAACCAACTCTTGGTTTTGGCTCAGGTCATGATCTCAGGGTCCGTAGGCTTGAGCCCTATGTCAGGCTCCATGCTCAGTGGGGTCTGCTTGAGGATTTCTCTCCTTCTTCCTCTGCCCCTCTCTTAGGCTCTCTCTTTCTCTCTCTCTTTCTAAATAAATCTTTTTTAAAAAAGCTCTGTTGGGCAGCCCAGGTGGCTCAGTGGTTTAGTGCCGCCTTCAGCAGCCCAGGGCGTGATCCTGGGTATCCGGGATTGAGTCCTGGTTCGGGCTCCTTGCATGGAGCCTGCTTCTCCCTCTGCCTGTGTCTCTGCACTCCCCTCCCCCCGTGTCTCTCATGAATAAATGGGTAAAATCTTTAAAAAAATAAAAAAACTCTATTGAGGTATATTTGACATAAAATTAAGTGCATCTGGGGATCCCTGGGTGGCGCAGCGGTTTGGCGCCTGCCTTTGGCCCGGGGCGCGATCCTGGAGACCTGGGATCGAATCCCACGTCGGGCTCCCGGTGCTTGGAGCCTGCTTCTCCCTCTGCCTATGTCTCTACCTCTCTCTCTCTCTCTCTCTCTCTCTCTCTCTCTCTGTGACTATCATAAATTTAAAAAAAAAAAATTTAAAAAAAAAAAAATTAAGTGCATCTGTTTGATAAGTTTTGACGTAAGTGTACATCTGTGAAACCGTCACCGCAACCAAGGATGTATCCATCACCCCCAAAAGTTTTCTTATACCCCTTCAAGGTCTCTCCCTCTGACCCCTTCTCACTACCTCTTCCATTTCCCAGGCAACTCCTGATCTGCTACTTGTCATTGTAGATGAGTTTACAGTTTTTAGAACTTTACGTAAATGAAATCACGGAGTGTGATTCTTTTTCAACTGGCTTTCACTCAGCATAATTATTTTGATATTCATCCAAGTCATATGTATCAACAATTTTTTATTGCTGAGATGCACCACAATTTGTTTATCCATTCACCTGTTTTTTTTTTTTTTCCATTCACCTGTTGATAAACATTTGGGTTGTTAACAGTCTTTGACTATTACAAATAAAATTGCTCTGAGCCATTGTGTACAAGTATGGATATATACTTTGATTACTTTTAGGTAAATATATAGCTGTGGAATAGCTGGGGTAATATATGTTTGACTTCTCAAGAAATCATCAGACTGTTTTCTAAAATGGTTGTACCATTTTACGTTTCCACTAGCAGTGTATGAGAGTTCTAGTATCTCTACATCCTCAATACTTGTTACTGCCTGTGTTCTTAATTTTAGCCGTGTTAGCGAGTGAGCAATAGCATCTCATTGTGGTTTTGATTTACATTCCTTTATGACTAATGATGTGCTGAGCATCTTTTTATGTACAAATTTACCTTCCATAAGTCTTCTTTAGTGGATTATCTGTTTAAGTCTTTTGCTTCCCCATCTTTCTGAAAATAGAGTTTTGTTTTCTTATTAGTAAGTTTTTAGAGTTCCTTACATATTCCAGCTACAAATTCTTTATCAGATATATGATTTACAAATATTTTCTTCTAATCTGTGGCTTGCCTTTTTTTATTATTATTTTAATGCTGTCATTTGTAGAGCAGAAGATTTTATTTTAATTAAGTCCAGTTTATCAATATTGGGGGGAGGGTGTTATATCTAAAAGATCTTTGTTTAACCCAAAGTCATAAATATTTTCTTCTAGAAGTTGGATAGTTTGAGACTTAAAATTAGTCTCTGATCTATTTTGAGTTAATTTTTGTATATTGTGTGAGATGTGGATTGAAATTCCTTTTTTTTTTTTAACATAAGAATATCCATTTGTTTTAGCACCATTTGGTGAAAATGACTACCCTGTCTCCATGGAGTTGGCTTTAATCTTTGTCAAAACTCAGTTGTCCTGGTATATGTGGGTTTATGTCCGGATTCTTTATTATATTCCAATGATCTCTTTCTCTGTCTTTTTGCCCATACCACATCGTCTAGACTGGATTTTGAGGAGCTCCAAGATAACCATGTTTTGCATATCTTTTTGTCCAACCGACCTTACTACTTTCAGTACATTAACCAGTATATTTATTTATTATTTTATTTTTATTTTTTAAGATTTTATTTTATTTATTCGTGAGAGACAGAGAGACAGAGACATAGGCAGAGGGAGGAGAAGCAGGCTCCATGCAGGAGCCCGATGTGGGACTTGATCCTGGGATCACGTCCTGAGCTGGAGGCAGATGCTCAACCACTGAGCCACCCAGGCATCCCAATATATTTATTGTATTGAAAAAACAGAAACCTTACAACAACCACTTAACGAGAAAGTGTTAAGTTGAAATCACAATTTAAAGAATAGCTAATGGCAGCCCTGGTGGTGCAGTGGTTTGGTGCCGCCTGCAGCCTGGGGTATGATCCTGGAGACCTGGGATCAAGTCCCACATTGGGCTCCCTGTGTGGAGCCTGCTTCTCCCTCTGCCTGTCTCTCTCTGTGTGTCTATGAATAAATAAATAAAAATCTTTAAAAAATAAAGAATATTTAATATTTTGAAATATTTCTGTATCTGTCAGAACTCTCTCTACATTAAACATTTTCTTAAAAACTAATTTTAATTATATAAATATAAATGTGTTTCCTTTCTATAATTAAAGTCACAGGGGTGCCTGGCTGCCTCAGTCGAAGCAGCATGCAATTCTTGATCTCAAGAGTTATGAGATGGAGCTCCATGTTGGGTGTAGAGATTACTAAAAAAAATTAAAGCCCAAACCCCTTTGATGATTCCCCCAAATCTTTTTTTTTTTAAGATTTTATTTATTTATTCATGAGAAATACAGAGAGAGAAGCAGAGACACAGGCAGAGAAGCAGGCTTCATGCAGGGAGCCTGATGCAGGACTCGATCCTGGGTCTCCAGGATCACGCCCTGGGCCGAAGTCAAGTGCCAAACTGCTGAGCGACCTGGGCGTCCCTCCCCCCAAATCTTTCACTCATGTACTTTTTGTTTGCGGTGCATCCTTCTGGACCCTTTTCTAATGTATTTTGTCAAGTATTTATATTTTCTGTTGGTTTGAGATAATTATTCCTGATGTCACTTTAACCATTATCTCATACTTTCTAGCATTGTATCCCTTTGTACTTCATTCTGAGAAGATTTGATGTTCTAGTTCACTATTGCCCTCTTTATCTTTATTCTACTTTTCAATCCATATATCTAACCCCCCCATACACACAATTATATTTTTATTTCTAACATCTCTAAGGCCATTTTTCATGGTTGCTCTTATTCTGAAACTCTCTGTTCTTGTTTTATGGGTACTACATTTTCTCTGAACATTTTATTTTATTTATTTATTTTATTTTTTTGAATATTTTAATTATACTTAACTTGGAAGTTTACTGTGACTCCTGTATGAACCCTGCTTTTTCAGGTGTATGTTCAGGTATATGGATATTAGACTTTTGAGGAAATGTCTGGAGGGAAGATGGTGCTGCTTCCGCCTGTTGAACTCTACAAAGTGTAGTGAGAATTAGGGAAGGTCAGAGCACTTGGAGAGTGGTAGTGTGGGTGCTCATTGTTCCTCCTGGGCATCCTGAGCCCTTGGAGCACTGCCTTCTCCCTCATACCCAAACTCCTACACTCATTGCTTCTACTTGGAAGTGTGTACTGGGTAAGTGGCAGTAGTGTAGAGTTTATCTGCTGACTTTTCTCATTGTGATTCTCCAAATAACAACCCTGTTGATTGTCTTCATGTCCCTTCCTGTTCAGGCTTCTAACAGTTCTACCTTCTGTAGCAGAACCCTATCATTCCTAGTCAGGGGCTGCAGGTTCCCTCTTCACCCTGACCTTTGGGGTTTTTAGGGATTTCTCTGTAATCTGTCAACCTTGAGGGGTTTTGTTTGTTTGGTGTAAGCTCAGATATTTATGTTTATTTGTTCATCTGTTTACTTTATGGTTTATACCTTTCTGTTATTTTTAGTGACTCACTATGAAAGGGGAAGACTGTGATATGTTATCAGGCTGAAAATTTTAAAACTGGGAAGCCCTGTTTTCTTTTTTAATTTATGCCCTGATTTTACTAAGATTGACTTGTAATGACAGTACTGTGAGTGAGTAGCATATAATGACTGATGAAAAAGAAGAAAGCTGGTGACTTTTTGGGTGCTTTGCTTCTGCATTACTGCTTCTATTGTATATCATCAGCAGATTATTGAATTGGGTTAAGTTGAACTGGAAAAGAGTGTGTGTGTGGGTAGGGTGGGAGTGAAGTGTTGCTTGTAGTAGAGTAGCTGCTGTGCACATCTGTACCTGCTTACTTTTTCTTCATTCATAACTTACCGTTTTACCTGAAATTTATGTGTTTACCTAAACCTATTGCAAATTCAAACATCAAAATATTATATATGGTAAATGAAATTCACTAAGATATTATCAAGTATTAATATGTGTTTTAGACAATTGTAGAGACTTGGAAAAAATTATTAATTACAAGAAGGGAAAAAATAATTACTTTCCAATCGCTACTGAATTAGAGTGGGACCAGGGACTGAGAAAAGCATGAGGGGTTGTCAGAAGAAAACAAAAAAGAAATTCAAGTACATTGGACATATATTTTCATTTCTTTGAATATATTCCTAGGAGTGGAATTGCTGAGTCATATGGTGACTCAGTGTTTAACCTTCTAAGAAAGTGCCAAACTGTTGAAAGCACATCATTTTACATTCTCACCAGTAGTGGACGAGGGTTCTAATTATTCTATAGCCTCACCAACACTTGTTTATTACTTGTCTTTTTTATTATACCCATCCTGGTGGGTGTGAAGTGGCATCTTATTGTGGTTTTCATTAGTATTTTTTTTTAAATTTTTAATTTATTTTTGATAGAGAGAGAGAGAGAGAGAGGCAGAGACACAGGCAGAGGGAGAAGCAGGCTCCACGCATCGGGAGCCCGACGTGGGATTCGATCCCGGGTCGCCAGGATCGCGCCCTGGGCCAAAGGCAGGCGCCAAACCGCTGCGCCACCCAGGGATCCTATTTTTTTTTTTTTTTTTTTTTGATGGCTAATGATGTAGAGCTTTGTTTCATGTGCTTACTGGCCATTTTTGTATCTTCTTTGGGGGAAATGTCTACTTAGAGCGTTTGCCCATTTTTTTTATTAGGTTGTCTTTATTATTGAATTGTAAGAGTTCTTTATATATCTGGAGACTAGTCCCTTATCACATATGTGATTTGCAGGTGTTTTCTTCCAATTGGTGGGTTGTCTTGACTTTCTTGATAGTGTCTTTTGAAGCACCAATGTTTTAAACTTTCGTGAAGTCCAAAATTGTTTGAGTCATAACTCAAATGAACAAGCATCTCTTTAGGGCAGAGACACTCTGATGATCTAGACAAAGAAGACGTTGCTTTGGAATGCTGAGACTGGATTTTTCCCGTCATGGTCTGCTCCAGGAAAGCTTTATATTCTTCACACCAGCTTCACTGCTTGTGATGTGAAGTTGTACAGGTTTTCTGGCCCTCTGGAATGGTGTGACAGATCGTGAAACAGTATTTTTCCGTGTTCTGAACTTACTCAGAGGCCCCTCAATGAATGGGAGTGCTGTAGTTAGCAGTCTTTGTGTTTGGAAGATTAGCATTGACTGTGAATCATAAATCACATCTGAGGTGGAAGTGAAACTCCTCTAATTAACCACTGTGAAATCGATTCACTCTCATTCTTGTTTTGTGGTTTCTCCAGTTCTGGACTTCAGCGATCCCTTCAGCACTGAGGTGAAGCCAAGAATCCTGCTCATGGGCCTGAGGAGAAGTGGCAAGTCATCTATTCAGAAAGTTGTCTTTCACAAAATGTCTCCCAACGAAACACTGTTCTTGGAGAGCACAAACAAGATCTGCCGGGAAGATGTTTCCAATAGCTCCTTTGTTAATTTTCAGATTTGGGACTTCCCAGGACAGATTGACTTTTTTGATCCTACCTTTGACTATGAGATGATCTTCCGGGGAACAGGAGCACTGATATTTGTCATCGATTCCCAGGTGAAGTTCAGTATCGGGGTACAAGAGACTGCAGGCCCCATCTCCCCCTAAAGGCAGCCTCTCCCCTGTGTTCAAACCAGGTTATTTGTGACTGGATTTGGTTTGGATTTTAGAATCAGGACTAGCCCTTTTTTTTACCAAACAAGTGTTTCTCAGTGGGGATTCTGGGGGCTGCAAAGGGGAAAGGGCTTCCTCTGTGTAACCCTAACCAGAGAGCAGTGAGCACCCTTAGGGAGTTGTGTAGTCACAGCAAATCATAGAAACTTCACAGATGGAGGGGGCTGCAATACAGACCAAGGACAGTAAATATGTGTCCCCTCCCCACCTGCCTGGATACTCTTGGCAGACATCTATAAAACAGCATAGGTTCTTTGCAACAAAAATTTGTATATAAGTCTACATTTTATTTTATTTTTTTTAAAGATTTTATTTATATATATATTCATGAAAGACACACAGAGAGAGGCAGAGACTTAGGCAGAGGGAGAAGCAGGCTCCATGCAAGGAGTGGGACTCGATTCTAGGACCACAGGATCACACCTTGAGCAAAAGGCAGGTGCTCAACCGCTGAGCCACCCAAGTGTCCCTAAGTCTCCATTTTAAATGTTGGCTCTTTCCTAGGAAGATAAAATTCTAAGTGTGAAGTTTTTCTTTTTTTTTTTTTTTAAGATTTATTTGTTTATTCATGAGAGAGGCAGAGACATAGGCAGACGGAGAAGCAGGCTCCCTATGGGGGGCCCGATGCAGGACTTGATCCTGGAACCCCAGGATCATGCCCTGAGCTAAAGGTAGACGCTCAACTGCTGAGCCACCCAGGCATCCTGAAGTTTTTTTCTTTAATTAAGTTATTATAATTATTATTGGTACACAATTGATTAAACTATTATGTATTTTATGGATAATTATTATATAGAAAACTAATTTTGTTAAGTATATCTCTTAAGACGATGGATATTTTTCCACTTGATTCACATATCTATGCTTGAATAAGACCAGATTTGGCGTCAATTCTGTTTTTGATTGTGTAGATAAAAGTTCTGAGAAACTTTGTTCACATAAATAAGTAGATGGATACAGAGTGAGTTTTGTTATAGCATTCGCTCAATTATTTAAACGCTTTCCAAGTTATATCCTCTAAATTGCCCAGTTTACTATCACAAGGGATTGTTTCTAGTAGTTTATCAGTAGACATTCTGATTGAGCCTTCCTTTAGCTTTGCTGAAAGCAAAGACGCGAGGATCCCTTGACTGGTGAAGAGCCTTATTACCCAGGTATTAGTTATTCCCTTTATTAGTGTTCAAACTAGTCTCCTGAATTGTCTCTTTGGTATTCTAGGCCTTCCTCCTGTAAAGTGAGAGCCAGCAGGGGCATCTCAGGCATGCCAGTCTTAGGAAAGAGTACAAGGAACAGAATTGGGACAGTGATGCTCTTCAAACTCTCCCCATGTCCAGGCACTCTTAGAAAGTATCCAGAAACATAAGCTCAGCCCTAAGGCTCTCCAAAGGGCTCTCTTTTATAGCTGTTGGGAATAAATGGCAATAAGTCTTCAGGAATGGACTAAACCCGCTCTAAGTTCAGGGCATGGTATTTCCCTGAAACTGGACCTACAGTCAGACACATGGGCCGAGCATACCTGCCCCTTCCAGGAATGCCAATGGTGTTAGAAGGAAGGGGTATGTAAACTGCTAGTAATAATGGTTCTGAGCCCACACTTGGAAAGCCATTCTCTGAGAAGACTGTTCATGCCCGAGAGCATCATAAATTCCTTCAGGGAACTAAGTGCCTGTTTAATATAATAATGAAATTTCCGACTAAGCCTTTTAGTTCCAAGTGATTGCACCGTGGACTTCTAGTGTAGCTGTGGGAGTGCGGCCACATGGTAGGAGGGCCTCGCTCTTTCTTTTTTGGTGGTAGTGTGCTGGGGAGAGGCTTTTTTTTTTTTTTTTTTAAGATTTTATTTATTCATGAGAGACACAGAGAAAGAGAGACAGGCAGAGACAGCCAGAGACAGAAGCAGGCTCCATGCAGGGAGCCCGATGTGGGACTCGATCCCATGACTCCAGGATCACGCCCTGGGCCGAAGGCAGGCGCTTAACCGCTGAGCCATCCAGAGATCCCCTGAGGAGAGGCTTTAAAGTCCAGGGCCCGATCTGTGAACAGTAAGCAGTGCCTCTCCTCCCCTGGGCCCATCTGGAAACGCATGCTGTAGACACCTGCAACAGGTCCTGGGCCTGCAGTCCGTTGCTGCTTTCTTGGCTGCCCCACTTGTACTGACCTGTTTTCTGGCCCTTCTGTGGCCTTGGCAGGAGCCACTGCCTTCCTGCTTTGGTCTGCCAGCGCCATAAATCAGGGAGCTGGAGCTCGGAAGAGCAGTCCAGGTTGTGTGCATGCGGTGGCGTGGGGGGCAAGCTCTTGGATATGTCCCACTCAGCTGTCTCTTCTAAGCTCCAGTTTTTCCCCTAAGTCTCTCCACTGCTCTTTCTGTAGTTGTTGAACAAGGGAGCAGCAATAGTAGCCCTCCCCGTGGGTAAGTGGATTCCAGCCAGATGACTCATCTTTTCAAGACAGTGGCTTAGTAAGTTTAGTAAGTACTCACTTCAGTAGCCTGTCCATGCTTACGTAGCAGTTTGCATTTATAGAATTCAAATGTCCAATGCAACTCTATCCTAGTTGTGTTTTTTTTTGTTCTTTTTTTTTTTTCATCCTACGTGTTTGTAGTATAGCTATAATGTGGCCAAAATAGGTTCACTTGCCTATTTTTAAGTTGCAGCTGTAATTTGGTTTTAATTTTACCTGAACATGAAAAGTTGCCCTTCAGTTTGGGTTGGTAAATGTGTTTTCTTTCATTTTGCTTCTTGGTCCCCCACCCCCGCCCCAAGGGAGGGCAGAGAAAGGTTTAAGAATGTTTGAGAAATCTGTCTTTTTAGGTTCCACTTTTAAAAAGTAGGAAAAACATTATTGAGAGCTATCATTTACTAAAAGGAAGGAATAATTCAATAAGTTGTTTCGGAGCCTAATACATACTTTTGTATTGGAAGCAGACTATAAAAACCATGTTTTTAGAAATTTATATACGATGTGCTTACAAGTACCGAAAAGAAAAGCAAATCAGGGAGTCTTGGCAGGCACTCGAACGTCATTGCCTTTATTTTTAAACAGGGCTGTGTTGGTCTGACGCCTCATATTTTTATTTTTTTCCTTGTGAATTCCTCACAATCACAGGATTGCCAGATAAATATATCACCAGGGAGATAAATGTGTCCTCACAAAGTGTTGTAAAATAAAAGAGAATGAAAGTACCAAGAGCAGTTTCCTGTGAGTTAACTGCATGACACTGCCAGCCCCCCAGGCAGAGCCCAATATGTCCCACACCTCCCAGGCCACCCTTGGCCCCCTGAGGCTTTGGGAACCACAATGGAGTGTTGGCTTCATCTACATTGGTGATTGTGACCTGCCCCTGTAACTCTTAGATCTAATTATGGAACTAAGCAGTGCTTTTTTTCCTGTATTTTTATTTGTTGTAGAAGACAGCAACAAACACAGTGGGAAAAATCATCCATGCTCCCTCTATTCTAATAAACCAAGTATTTCCTTCTTTCAAATGTTATTTTTTTAAGATTAGTTACTTATTTATTCATGAGAGACACAGAGAGAGAGGCCGAGACCTAGACAGAGGGAGAAGCAGGCTCCCTGAGGGGAGCTTGATGTGGGACTCCATCCGGGTGCTCAGGGACCACACCCTGAGCCAAAGGCAGACGCCCAACCACTGAGCCACCCAGGCACCCCTCCAATGTTATTTTTAGTCCTTGTAGGTATGTGCCACTTCATCACTTAGTTGGTAATCAGATCATCTTGTATGCCTGGCAAGGAAGTTACAGTAGCAATTTCTAATCTTTTGAGCTTGTGATACTCTCTTGATATTGGCTAATTTCGCTTACAGACATGTCCCCTTAACTCCTCTGTTAAGTTAAAGACATAAACAATAACAAATTTTTAAGGTATAATTTACATACAATAAAATTCTTTCATTTTGAGTGTGCAGTTCAGTGAGTTTGAGAAATGCATATACCTTGTAACCACTTCACAGTCAAGATACAGAATATTTCCACCACCCCAAAAGCTTCCTGTGTTGTCTTTTCTCAGACAGCCTCCCCCTAAATTTTGAGACAACATAAATGAATTTTGTTGTTTAAGGACGTATGTAGTCACACATAAAGAGATGATTGAGAATAAACACTAAACTCAGGATAGTGGATACCTCTGGAGGATCGAGGGTCGAGTGATGAGGTGGGTTGGGAAGATGGGGAGAGACACACAAGGGCTTTCTTTCTTTTTTAAAAAATAAATTTTATGTATTAATGTCTACACCCAATGTGGGGCTCAAACTCCCGATTTTGAGATCAAGAGTCGCATGCTCAGGGTGCCTGGCTGGCTCACTTGATAGAGCATGCAATTCTTGATCTCGGAGTTGTGAGTTTGAGGCCCATGTTGGGTGCACAGATTACTTAAAAAAGAGTTGCATGGTCCTCCAACTGAGGCAGCCAGGCACCCCTAGTGTTTGATTTCTTAAACAGGGAGATGCATATGTAGACGTTCATCATGTTACTATAAAAGTGTCATTTGTAGGAAGGAGAAAAAATAGTATTGCATTGTTTGGGTTAGTTACTCTAGATCAAAGGTCAGCAAACTTTCTGTAGAGGGCTAGATGGTAACTATTTTAAGCTTTGCAGGCTGTCTGTTCCATCTCTGAGGAGTTTCCACAGAGGAATGCCACTCAGCTGTGCCGCTGTACCACAGAAGCAGCCACAGACAATATGTAAATAGATGAGTGTAGCTGTGTTCCAATAAAACTTTACTTAGGAACAACACACAATGAGCCCAGTTTGGCCCTCAGGCCATGGTTTGCTGACCTGTGCTCTAGATCAGTGGCCCTTACCTTTCCTCTTGGCTCCTTCTCCATTCTCCCAGTGACCCATATCGCGTTTCCATCTCTAACTATTCATCACGGTTCACCAAGGGACTCATACGTCTGGGAAGGATAGTGTCCCAGGGTAGGTCCTAGGTGGTATGGGGTCATTTTGAAGTCCTAAAACTACAACGCTGATCTTAATGACTATCATCAAGCTCCATCACAACTGCCTACAGCTGTGTTTTTCTAGCCTTTCTTTTTCATCTCTTTGTTGATGCAACTTCAGTTTTCAAACTTGAATTTCATGAAACCAGCTTTTATTTGGGCTTTTGCAAAATATTTTGGAGGGTTGTACCCACGTGATTTCCAGATTAGAAGTGTATATGGAAGGGAAAAAAAGATAACTGCGAAATAAGGTGATGGATAAATTAACTTGATTGGGGGGATGATTTCATGATGTATATAATATATTAGAGCATCACATTGTACACCTTAAACACACACAGTGTTTATGTGTCCATCATACCTCAATAAGACTGGGGGAGAAGGAGTGTCTGTGGAAGGCAGCTCAGAAGGGTTTGGCCTCCCCTAACAAGTGTGTGTTTGTTCCCAGGACGATTATATGGAAGCCTTGGCCAGGCTCCACCTCACCGTGACCAGGGCCTACAAAGTGAACACCGATATCAACTTCGAAGTGTTCATTCATAAAGTGGATGGTCTGTCAGATGACCACAAAATTGAAACCCAAAGAGATATTCACCAGAGGGCAAATGATGACCTGGCAGATGCTGGATTAGAAAAAATTCACCTCAGGTGAGAACAGGAGCCCTCTGGGATCGCAGTTAACAACAACAACAACAAAAAGCAGGTGTGAAGTCCAAAGTCACAATGAGTGGTTTGGTGTTCATCTGTTTACCCTATTTGTGCTGTATACATTGGGACAGTATTTGGGAAAAGCAAGCTTTGCACGTGCTAATTCTGATTTTTGGTGGGATATTTTTGTTTTTTGTTTTTTTAATTTTATCTATTTATTCATGAGAGACAGAGAGAGAGACACACACAGGCAGAGGGAGAAGCAGGCTTCCTGCAGGGAACCCAATGTAGGACTCGATCCCAGGACCCCAGGATCACACCCTGGGCCTAAGGCCAATGCTCAATCGCTGAGCCAGCCAGGCATCCCTGTTTTTGTTTTTTAAACAAATGGTCAAAGCATTCCCCACATATGAAAAACATAACATAAAACTTAAGGACATAATCCAGGAAGTTAATCACTGCTGAAGTTTACAATTCGTGATGAATACAGTAGTATTTATAGTCTCAAGTAAAAGAGAACTCTGAAGAGGATTCAAATAGAAATACAGAGGAAAACCACTTCTCTGTCAGTTTTTTTAAAAGATTTTATTAAGTAATCTCTACACCCAGAATGGGGCTTGAACTTACAACCCCAAGATCAAAAGTCGCATGCTCCACCGACTAAGCCAGCCAGGTGCCCCTCTATCAATTTTATTTATGGGGAGGTGTACACATCATTCAATTTACAAATCAGGAAATGGAAAAATAAGATGCTTCAATACCAATAACCTAGGCATTACTAACCCAAGAGGTGTGCGTAAAGATGACCTGCTGTGGATTCTTTTGCAGAATGTAAGGAAGCTTGTATGGGCACACAGCACTGCAATTTTTAAGCTTTCCAGTCCAGCCAGTCAGCAGATGAGAATGGGTACAATCCTTGCTTTTTGGGAGTTGGAGTAATGGCTTGTTAAGACATGGTTCACTATTTACCGAGGTCATTTGGAACGTGTGCGTAGGGACTGTAGACACAGGGAGCAGGGCACTGGTGTTGTGACAGCCTAAGCAATCTGTTCTCCAGTCAAAAGGAAAATGTGATGAAATACCGTTTTCTCTTTCAGCTTCTATTTGACAAGTATATATGATCATTCAATATTTGAAGCTTTTAGCAAAGTGGTTCAGAAACTGATTCCGCAGCTCCCCACCCTAGAGAATTTGCTAAACATCTTTATCTCAGTAAGTAAATAATATCATCCTGGTAGAACCATTTGCAGAATTTTAGAATAACATTGCAAGCGTGAAAACAATCTTATTTCTGCTTGCTCTTATGGCACTGCAAGGTCACTGAAGGATTATTTTGGAAGAATGCTCCTATATACTGTTTTATGTTCTTTAAAATCTAACTCCCCAAACCATTCCTGTACTTTCCTGATATAATTAGAGTGTTTATTAAAGTTGTAGGCAGTCGTTCAATGTTGATAGAGCCCTATGAGATGTAGGAAGCAGTAAGGGTGGTTGGGGCAATAAGATATAATACTATTTTATATTTTATATGTTTAACCCTGTGATGAGCTGGCTGAATGAGCCCTATAAACCGTCAGCTCTAGGCAAGCTCTGCTGTTGACTTGAGTCAGACTTGGTGGTGGTACTCATATTTACTCTGTCACTCCACCGTTTGTGGAGTTTGTTTAGATTTTTAAAATTTATTTTATTTTAAAATTTACAGTCAGCAAAATTAGTGTTTTTGCTTGCCTTTTCCTAACTACAGGTACATCTCTAAGAACCAGGAAACAGTGGCCAATTTGTTTACCTACAGTAAATAATTGATGAAAAATAAGAATTCTTCATGTCTTATGCAAATCCATTATAAAGCTTTATGTGAGGTTGTAATAAAATAGAACATTTTTAGTAAATTAATTTTTGTTCATTCATATTTTACAGTGAGGATAGCATGTAATTTTTTATAAGTGGTGACATGTTCTCAAATCAGCTGTCCCTTTAAGATAGCATATTCTTTTTGTTTCAGAATTCTGGAATTGAAAAGGCATTTCTCTTTGATGTGGTCAGTAAAATTTATATTGCAACTGATAGTACCCCAGTGGATATGCAAACCTATGAGCTCTGCTGTGATATGATCGATGTCGTTATTGACATTTCTTGTATTTATGGGTAAGTAAAATATTCTTGAAGGCTACAATCAAACCATACTTCAGATTAGAAAATGAAACCTTTCATAACCTTTATAACATTTGCATTTACTTATTTGATTTTAATACTTGTGTTTTAAATGACTGAGACCTATAAATAAATATAGGATGCAATAACAACTTAGCATGCAATAACAACAAAAATCATTGAGTTAATGCCTGACATTCTGCTAATAAGTGTATTGCATACATTATAACATTTAATTCCCCACTATTCCATGAGGTGCAATTTCCTATCCCCATTTCACAGATGGGGGAAGTGAGGTTCAGAGTGGTTAAGTTTCTAGCCCCTGCTCACACTGTCAATAAAGGACAGAACTAGAATTTGAACTCAAGTCTGATTCCTGGTTCTTCTGAAAAATCTGTCATCATATCATAATGTCATACACACTTGGGAGAGACTAATAGGATCCTCCAACTCTAAATACATATCTCATATTAACAACAGTTCTGTTACTTTCTTCATTATAGGAAATAATTGCTGGGTTTTATTTTTTTATTTTTATTTTTTTTAAATTTTATTTATGATAGTCACACAGAGAGAGAGAGAGGCAGAGACATAGGCAGAGGGAGAAGCAGGCTCCATGCACCGGGAGCCCGACGTGGGATTCGATCCCGGGTCTTTTTTTTAAATTTTATTTATGATTTTTTTTTTTTACTGCTGGGTTTTCTTTAACACACTTTGCCTTCTTTTAGGAGCAGCAGAGAATTACAAAACTAAGCAAACAGTATTACCTGTTTATTATTACTCTATTTCTTAGAGTCTTAGGAAACAGAACTTCCTGTACACTTAAAATATTATAAAATAAGCAAGGAGTGAAGAAAATTGATTGTGGTACCAGACATAGAAACAATTCCACATATTTTAAATTTCTTGGGTGTTGTATAGAGTGAATGGATATGAACTAGTTTGTCTTACTAAGATATCAAGTTGTTGCTGTCGATTTATGTTGGATCTTACATGCTTATCCAATCTTTTTTTTTTTAAGATTTTATTTATTCATGAGACACAGAGAGAGAGAGAGAGAGAGAGAGATACAGAGACACAGGCAGAGGGAGAAGCAGGCTCCATGTAGGGAGCCCGATGTGGGATTCGATCCCAGGTCTCCAGGATCACACCCTGGGCCGAAAGCAGGCGCCAAACCGCTGCGCCATCCAGGGATCCCTGCTTATCCAATCACTGATGCGTAAAGTTCTTGTTCTTCCTCTCTACTCACCAGCTGTAACCTGCCTCACCTGGCCACCTCTGTCAGCTTTGGTGAGGGTCTTGGTCTCCCCATTTCTCTCTTCCTCTGAAAATCCTTTGCCCCTCAGTTCAGATTCTTTGTCTTATACACACATGCACGCAGGGTCCCTTCCATTATGAAATAGGGAAAGTGATACTTACAAGACCACAGTAAGGATGACATATCACCTGGTAAGCTCTGGATAAATGTAGCTGCCATTATTATTATTATTATTATTATTAAACATTGTCATTTAGCTTTAGAAACAGACCTTATTCCCTAAGATTACTGCCTTTTTAGTAGTATTATTAAACACTGCCATCTGGCTTCAGAAATAGACCTTGTTTTCTGAGATCACTGCTATACAGCATTCTATTGTTTTTAAACACTAAGTGGATGACCTTGAAATAGTCATGGAAACTGAATGTATCCTGATTATAGTCTAGGTTGTCGTGGTAATCAAATACCATAAACACAATTAATCTGGCACCTATTTAATGATATGCATAATTATTATTGTGCCATATGGTAATTAGATGTAAGTGCTAAGCTGTTCATGTAAATGATGTTAATCAGAGTTCCTTTTACCCAGCTAAAACAAACATGAGGAGGGTGGCAGTAGGAGGAGTCAGATTGTTTTTCTGTGGCAGCGTGCAGTGTTCCTGAGAACCTGTCAGGTTCAGTAAGAACCAGTCTGGGTCACCCGTTGGCTGTGGGCCTTGGAGTTTCCCCAGTGTTTGCTGGAGCCACAAGGAGCCAGCCCAGTTGACTGGCAGCAGCCGAGGAAACAGGCTTGCTGCCAGTTCCCAGATGCTCCATGGAGACCTGGTGCCTGGGTCAGCCTGCTCAGGAATCTGCGGAGCTTCTGCTCTGCAAGTGCACGCATACAAGCACCACACATTCTAAAATCCATTGCAGCTGCGTGTATTTTCACTGGTGAATGCAAATTTGAGTAGTAGCATGTAGCTGTTGGAGTTGTACTACATCACTAGTTTTTACTCATAAGTTTTTGGATCTTTTTGGTTTTTCCAATTTGTTTAATGTTTACTTTTTTTCTGACTATGAATGCAATCCATGCTCACTGCAGAAAATATGTAAAAGCATAAAGAATAAAATTATTAAAATAGCCCATAATCTCATCACCTAATGACAGTCACTATTAACATTTAATGTGTTTTATTCTTATTTCTCTGTATAATTTTTAGGATACTGTGATCACTTTGTATGTATAATTTTAAATATATCCTGCTTTATGCATTTAACATTATTACCTAAGAATTGGTGCTGTTAGTAAACAGTGTATAATGTCTGTTTACTATTTTATTTTCTTGCAAGTTTTTTCTTAAGATTTTATTTATTTATTCATGAGAGGCACAGAGAGAGAGGCAGAAAATAGAGAGAAGCAGGCTCCATGCAGGGAACCTGATGTGGGACTCGATCCCAGGACTCCAGGATCACGCCCTGGGTGGAAGGCAGACACTCAACCGCGGAGTCACTAAGGCATCCCTCTTGGAAGTTTTTATTTTATTTTATTTCATTTAAAGATTTTTGTTTATTCTTGAGAGAGAGAGAGAGGGGCAGAGACACAGGCAGAGGGAGAAGCAGGCTCCATCCTGGGAGCCTGACGTTGGACTCGATCTCAGGTTTCCAGGATCACGCTCTGGGCCGAAGGCAGGTGCTAAATTGCTGAGCCACCGGGCTGCCCTTCTTGGACGTTTTAAATACAGTTTTCTTCATTGGGTAAAAAAAAAAAAATTCAAATGTTTTAGCCTATTGTTCTCAGAACATTACTTATTAGCAAGACAAATTCAGTTTAGAAAAACAGCTAAAGGGATCCCTGGGTGGCGCAGCGGTTTAGTGCCTGCCTTTGGCCCAGGGCGCGATCCTGGAGACCCGGGATCGAATCCCACGTCGGGCTCCCGGTGCACGGAGCCTGCTTCTCCCTCTGCCTGTGTCTCTGCCTCTCTCTCTCTCTCTGTGTGACTATCATAAATAAATAAATAAAAATTAAAAAAAAAAGAAAGAAAAACAGCTAAAAATAGTACAAAGGAAGTTAAGAATTCCGATGAAGCATCTTTAATATCTGAGATCCAACACTTCTTAGAGATTTTTCTTTAATGTTTTGGTAGGTCACAGTGAGTTGAATCCTTTAAAAAAAAAAAAATAACTGTCTTCCCTGGTTTACTTTTAAGTAGCCATGTGTGTGGCAGTTTAAAATATTCTCCAAACTAAAAACTTGCATTTCCTTTGAAATACTCTATTTCAGCTTTTCATTTAATCTGGTTTGTCATCCTACCGCCTTATGATATTTATGAGATTAAAAGCATTAACTCTGAAATTAGATTAGTTTGAGGTCCTGCCTCTACCCCCATCATCAACCTTGACCAAATTATCCTATTTCCCTTAGCCTCAGTTCCTCAATGCCTAGCTTAGATGATTTTTAGGCCAGATGATAGATAATTCAGTATAAAAACTAAGAATGGTGCCTGTGACATTTTAAATGTTGGCTCTTACTCTGCAAAGGGATCATGTTGCTCTTGCCGTGTTACTGTGTTGTATTAATAAGGTCTAGCACAATTCCAACTAAGTTAAATTTCTGATCAATTATTCATTAATTTTGGAAATAAAAATACACACATACATACATATATATGCGCACACAGTTTTGGATAAGGGGGAAAGTTCCAGGGAAGTGTTCCTTTGCCTATAAGGAAAGGACATAAAACTCTGATTACGTCAGTGTCTTCAGAGGGTCCAGTTTTGTTTTTTTTTTAAATTTTATTTATTTGTTTGAGAGAGAGGGGGAGAGACAAAGAAAATGAGCGCAGAGGGGAGTGGTGGAGAGGGGCAGAGGGAGAGGGAGAAGCAGGCTCCCCACTAATGAGGGAGCCGGTTATGCGGCTCCATCCCAGGACCATGAGCTGATGACCTGAGCCAAAGGCAGAAGCTTAACCACTTAACCACTTAACTAACTGAGCCACCCAGGTGCCCCTGGAGGGTCCAGTTTTGATCATTAAAGGACATAATAATAATAATAGTGGTTAACCATGCATTTTACATGGTCTCAGAACTGTGCTCAGTGCTGTATATCTCTTATTTCATTGCATTGGGAAACTTAGAGGTAATTACTGTTAGTATACAGGTGAGGAAATTGAGGTTCAAAGAAGTTATTCACCTTGTTCCAGTTCACATAATAAGTGAGCTGGGGTTCAAACATGAGTCATCTGTGTCTGTAGGCCACACCTTTTCTTAAACAGACCAGTATATTTAATGTTTTATTTTGAAAAAATTTCAAACCTACAGAAAATATGCAAGGATAGTCTAGTGAACTCCTGTATGATACCCTTTACTGGGATCCACCAATTCTACCAATTTGCCATAGTTGCTCTCTCTTTTTCTAATACATTCTGTGGTTAGTTTTGCTGAACCATACGAGAGTGAATTGCAGACATCATGATTCTTTGATCCTAGACACTTACTTGAGTGTATGTCTCTTTAAAAAAAATAGACATTCTCAAATAAAATCTTAAAAAAAGGGGGGGGGGGCAGCCCCGGTGGCTCAGCGGTTTAGCGCCGCCTTTAGTCCAGGGCGTGATCCTGGAGACCTGGGATCGAGTCCCACATTGGGCTCCCTGCATGGAGCCTGCTTCTCCCTCTTCTCCCTTTGCCTCTCTCTCTGTGTGTCTCTGATGAATAAATAAATAAAATCTTAAAAAAAAATACAAATTCCTAAAAAAAAAAAAAAACAGACATTGTCTTATAGGACCACAGTTTAGGCATATTAAGCATATTTAGCATGGCTACATTAATGCATTATCTAATATATTGCCCATATTCAAATCTTTTTTTTTTCAAAAGATTTTATTTATTTATTTGAGAGAGAGAGAGACAGAGATAGTGAGAGAGAGCAGGAACCAGGAAGAGAGAGAGAAGCACCCTCTCCACTGACCAGGGAGCCTGACGTAGGGCTCAGTCTCACCACCCAGGATCATGAGCCGAGCCAAAGGCAGCCACTTAACTAACTGAGCCACCCAGGTGCCCCTCCATATTCAAATCTTACCTATGGTTCCAATTCTATCTATATTCCTGATCCAGGACCTAGGCCAGTCTTTGGCTGTCATGTCTCCTTAGGCTTCTGTAATCTGGAATAGTCATTCAGCTCTCAGTCTTTCATCAGACCATGATTTTGACCAGCCTGGTTATTCTGTCAGAAAAAAACAAAACAAAACAAAACAAAACAAAAAAAAACAAGACACCCCTTGTGGAGGAGAGAAGAGCTAACCTTCATCCCTCACGTGTGTTCCTCAGGTGCTGGAGGGTTGCCCCCCTGCCCCAACAGCCACTCATTGTGTCAGTAGGAAGGGACTGTCATACACTATGTACATCCTTGTGATTGTGTGTTTCTAAGACTGCTGAAAGGCACCGTGATTGTAAACAAATTCTCATGATTATCATTGTGTGTATTAAAGCTGGTTTCTCTCACTGAGTTACAATTTATAGTTTTTTCTTAATGGTCACATATGTTCTGGTTTCTGTCTCCATTTAGTCTCAAAGAAGATGGAGCAGGAACCCCCTATGACAAGGAGTCAACAGCCATTATAAAGCTGAATAATACAACAGTTCTTTATTTAAAAGAAGTGACAAAGTTCCTGGCTCTTGTTTGCTTTGTCAGAGAGGAAAGCTTTGAAAGAAAAGGTAATTTGTGTGTGTGTGTGTGTGTGTGTGTGATTTAAGTGAAGCATTTCATTTCAGACTATACTGCTCCTACTGTTTGTTGAATGGGGACAATCAGCAGCATGCCTCTTGAAGCTCCCAGCTTGAGTCCCAGGTCCCCTGGACTCCTGCCCATGTCTGTCAGGTTTCTGGGATCCTTGAACCAGCCTGCCCTCTAGTGATGCAGCTGCCATGAAGTGGAAATGGCACCAGACAATCCTCCCAGGGGCTCTAGCTTTTTCTTAAAAGCTTGTTGCCAGGCTGTAAAGTCTCCTGCCAGGGAGGGCCCAGCAGCCTGTAGGGAGGGTCAAGGCCTCCTTCTTGGTCCACTCCTCTGGAAGGTCTTAGGGACCATGTGACCATTTGAGATCCCTGTGTAAAGGAGAGGACTTATAGAACGTTAAAGCTGGATGTATTTATTTATTTATAAAAAGATTTTATTTATTTATTCATGAGAGACGCAGAGAGAGGGGCATAGACATAGGCAGAGGGAGAAGCAGGCTCCCTGTGAGACTTGATCCCAGGAGCTCAGAATCACTATCTGAGCCAAAGGCAGACATTCAACAACTGAGCCACTCAAGCATCCCATTCTTAACATTTTCTTTAGAGCTTTTCAGACTTTTTCATCTGTAGCTATGTCTCTATCTATATGGGATAATATGATAAATACTACTTTACAACCTTCACTGAATTTATTACAGACATCTTTCTCATTCACTAGGCCTTTTTTCTTACCTTATCATTTTAATAATTGTTAGTTTATTTTATTATTAAAATTATATTGTTTTTAGATTTTAATGTAAATAATCTGTGATGGCCTTCCTTACACTGAATATTTGTGTACATATTGGTTATTTCCTTAGGAAAAACTTCAACAATGGAATTACTTAGATGGAATTACTTAGATCCAAGGGCAGGGTAGGCATGTTTTGGTGGCTTCTAATACGTATGATCAAAATGTCCTTCTGAAAGATGTTATGGGTTTATGCTACTAAGAGTATATAAGTGTGTCCATTTTGCTGTATTCTTATCAATATTGGATATTAGCACTAAAAAAATTATTAAAAACTAATCTTGTTTGAATTTATATTTCCTTGCTTCTTGGTGAAGTTGTGTATTTTTCCTATATTTAATGACTGTTATCAACCAAATTCCCTTTTGTGTTCTTGGCCTTCAAAACTTCTAATTGAGTCTTGTTAATCTTTCACTCCTTAGTTTCATCTTGCTGAAAATAAGAATAGGCTCCTGGAATTCTGAACATAGACAAGACCATACCTTGTTTCATTCTCTCAATTATAGATGATTTTTACGCACACCAAGGAACTATAAAGTGACTTTCTCTCAAAGTCCTCCTACCTGTGTATGGCAGTCAGATTCCTGGACTTGTCCCTACATAGAATCGCTTGTGTACATTGTGCTTTGTACTGTCATATATATATTTCCTTGGTTAAAAATATTTCCAGAATTTATATTTGGTGATTAATATTTCATGTTGATTTTGGAAGCTAAGTAAAATAAAAGTAATACAAATAGTACAACTAGAGCCGCCAAAACATCTAGGTTAGCAGCAGGTCCTAAAATTTAGGGTATGTTAGCATCAACCCAGAGAGCTTGTTTATTTTGAACTGATTTTAGATTTAATAGAAAAGTAGTAAAAATAGTATGTAATTTATACATATTCCTCATCCAATTTCCCAAATGTTAACATCTTATATACTATAGATAGTTATGAAAAATAGGGAATCACTATTGGCATAATACTAATTAATAGTATTAGTAAATTAATTAGTATCCATTAAAAAACCATAGACCGGGAACCCTGGGTGGCGCAGCGGTTTAGCGCCTGCCTTTGGCCCAGGGCGTGATCCTGGAGACCCGGGATCGAATCCCACGTCGGGCTCCTGGTGCATGGAGCCTGCTTTTCCCTCTGCCTGTGTCTCTGCCTCTCTCTCTCTCTCTCTGTGTGTGACTATCATAAATAAATAAAAATTTTAAAAAATGAAAAAAAAAACATAGACCTTATTTAGATTTCACCATTTTTCCAAAAATGCCCCTTTTTTCTGTTCTAGGATTCCAAATCGATTTAGTTGTTATCCCCCTTAGTGTTCTCCAGTCTCTGACAGTTGTCTTTCATGACCTTGACACTTCTGAGGACTACTGATCAATTATTTTGTAGAGTGTTCCCTCCAGTCAGGCTTGTCTGCTGTTTCCACCCAGTTGGAACAAGATTATGCACTTTGACAAGAATGTGTCCTTCTTGGTGCATCATATCAAGCAGTTCAGGATGATGATAAGTCTTATTACTGGTGATGTTGACCTTGATTTAGTTAAGGTAACGCCTGCCAGGTTTTATCACTGGAAAGTTCCTCTTTCCCTTTGTAGTTAATAAATGATTCCAAATGATGTAAAGCCTCTTCCTCCTCACACCTTTGCCCACTAATTTTAACATCCATCTGTGGTTGTGGAAATAAATTGAAACAGGAGTTTATCATGTGGGTCTTTGTAAGGTACTGCTAAGCCACCTAGGTGGGATCATCTCTGAGGATAGGCAGATTTGGTAGCATTTACTAAACTAGCTAGAAACCTAGGTATTATTTTTAATGTTTTAACTAGGAAATGACAGATTTAACCCCATCAGGTTAGGGAATCCTGGGTGGCTCAGCAGTTGAACATCTGCCTTTGGCTCAGGGTGTGATCCTGGAGTCCCGGGATCGAGTCCTGCATCAGGCTCCCTACATGGATGGAGCCTGCTTCTCCCTTTGCCTGCTTCTCCCTCTGCCTTGTGTCTCTGCCTCGATCTCTGTGTCTCTCATGAATGAATAAATAAAGTATTTTTAAAAAAAACCATCATGTTAAACCCATCATGTTAAACTCATGTGCTTTTTTTATTTTTTTTAAAGATTTTATTTATTCATGAGAGAGAGAGAGAGAGAGAGAGAGGCAGAGACACAGGCAGAGGGAGAAACAGGCTCTCTGCAGGGAGCCAGATGTGGGACTCGATCCTTGGACTCCAGGATCATGCCCTGAGCCAAAGGCAGATGCTCAACCACTGAGCCACCCAGGTGTCCCCTCATGTGCCTTTTTAAAGTGATTATCTCTATTTGCCTGGGATGGAAGGGCTTCCAAGGACAGGAGACCTTCAGAGCTGATACTGGGAACGTCCTAGGCAAACGGGGCAAATTGGTCACCCTGAGGATTAGGTGGTTGATCATTGAAAACAAAACTTAATGCTTATAAATGCATAAAATAGTTTGGTTTTGTAGCTTTACTTTTTCCTCTTTTTTAAAGATTTTATTTACTCATAAGAGACAGAGAGAGAGAGGCAGAGGGAGGAGCAGGCTCCATGCAGGGAGCCTGATGTGGAACTTGATCCCAGGTCTCCAGGATCAGGCCCTTGGCTGAAGGCGGTGGTAAACCGCTGAGCCACCCGGGCTGCCCTACTTTTTCTTCTTTAAAGATTTTTATTTTTAAGTAATCTCTCAACCCAACATGGACTCAGACTTCCAATCCCAAGATCGAGAGTCGCAGGCTCTTCTAACTGAGCCAGCCAGGCATCCCTATTTTTGTTGCTTTCATCTCATATTGTAGAGTCCTGTTGGCGCAGATAACGGACCCTTGTTGATGAGCTTTTCCTCATGCTGGGTCTCTGTCTGAGTTTTCATTAATGATCTCTGTGACTACTTTGGCAGAAAGGAGAGGATCGAAAGCAGATGTGGAGTTTTCAGCCTTGGCTGCACGTTATAGGTACCTTGGGAAAGGAGGCGGCTAAAAAATATGGAAATCTGGGCCCTCCTCCAAACAATTAGAATTCCTGGGAGAAGGGCCTATGAATTGTTAAATTGTTTTAAGTACCGTGGATGTTTTTATTGTACGGCTAGGGTTGAGAACCACTGAAGCAGAGAAGGATGTGGAACCATCATGTAACCATTTGTGGTGGTGAAGATAGTGTTTGTTCTGTTGGAGTCTCTCTTCTTGAACATTTCAAAAGCTTTTAGTGAAAAGGTTGAAAGAAATGGCAGCCACTTGATACGAATGCTTCCTTTAAAAACCTCAGTTGTGAATTTTTACTTTTAAAACTTCAAATGCAGCAAGTTAACTGTTAGGTTTTAAATTGTGAAAATGATGGGACGCCTGGGTGGCTCAGTGGTTGAGCATCTATCTGCCTTTGGCCCAGGGCATGGAGTCCTGGGGTCAAGTCCCACATCCGGCTCCCTGCATGGAGCCTGCTTCTTCCTCTGCCTGTGTCTCCGCCTCTCTCTCTCTGGGTCTCTCATGAATAAATAAATAAAATCTTTAAAAAAACTGTGAAGATGAGTAAGTTCAGACTTGTCAGAACTACCAACAGATTATTTCTGCAAGTTGACTTCTCACTGAGCCAAAGTTTTTCTAGCTAAACTTTCTTCCTAAGGCAGTTGGTTGCATATATAGGCAAAGGATTTTGAGGTGGTTCTCATATCTTCTATCCATATTCCCACTAAATAAAATCATTTATTTGCTCCTTGTTTATTTTCTTTTAATTACGTGCTTTGTTTGGAAGATGGTCTCAAGAAACAAAAATGATGAAGTAGGGAAATGAGACAGGGAAGGTAGAAAAGCCACCCATAGTGGTGTCGATGAGTAGATTTATGTTCACTCCCAATAAGGGAATCTCTGAGAAGCTGTGTGGAACAAACTCCGAATCACCCCAGTTGAGTATGGGAGACTGCAACATTTTTTATTTATTTTTATTTTTAGAATTTTATTTAAATTCAACTTGCCAACATATAGTAATGTATAACACCCAGTGCTCATCTCATCACGTGCCCTCCCTAATGCCCATCATCCAGTTACCCTATCCCTCCACCCACCACCCCTTCTGCAACCCTTTGTTTGTTTCCCAGAGTTAGGAGTCTCTCATGGTTTGTGAAAGACTGCAACATTTGTCTACCTTTCTCCACCATGCCCCTGTTTGAGGGGTGTCCTCAAAATATTCATTCCCATATCCCTGGTAGCTGTCTGTGTGTGGTCAAGGCAGTTATGTGGTACCAAAGAAAGCCTTAGAAAATGAATGTTTATTTGTTAAGGCTTTATTTTATTTTAAAGATTTTATTTATTTGAGAGGGAGAGAAAGAGAGCATGAGCAAGGGGAGGGGCAGAGGGATAAGCAGACACCTCACAGGGTGGGGAGCCCCACACAGGGCCCAGTTCCAGGACCCTGATGTCAGGAACCCAGCTGAAGTCAGCCACTCAACCAAGTCACCCAGGTGCCACAAGATTTTCTTTTTAAGTAATCTCTACACTCAAAATGGGGCTCAAGCTCACAACACTGAGATCAAGAGTCACATGTTCTACTGACTGAGCCAGCCAGGTGCCCGGGGCTTATTTATTTCTTACTACTTTCCCCCTTATTCCAGTAGTCTTGCCTTTAGGATTATCACTTAAGGGTTTTATTGCACTGTGGTCACTGTCACTTCAGAAGCAGCAGAGGGCGCCACTCAGAGAGTTTCCTGCTTCTGGAAGTTGAGCTAGTGTTTCCTCCAGGACACTTGAGGTTGTATGACTACTTTGAAGAATTTCACTCGTTGGCTTGAATCCCAGTTCTTTTATTTTGGTTAGGGCTTTGGAAGCATCACCTCAGTGGATAGAAATGATTGTTGGGCTAGTTATTCTAATGAATTTAAAGATAGCAAATAGAACCAACTGCCTTAAAAAAAAAAAAAAAAAGAACCAACTGCCTTATCCTAAGTGGTATAAACATAATGTTGCTCTCAACACTTTTACAAATTAGTGTAATGAAAAATGCACCCAAGGGAGATCCCTGGGTGGCTCAGCGGTTTAGAGCCTGCCTTTGGCCCAGGGCCTGATCCTGGAGACCCGGGATCGAGTCCCACATCAGGCTCCCTGCATGGATCCTGCTTCTCACTCTGCCTGTCTCTCTCTCTCTCTCTCTCTCTCTCTCTCTCTCTCTCTGTGTGTGTGTGTGTGTGTCTCTCAGGAATAAATAAATAAAATCTTAAAAAAAAAAGAAAAAATGCACCCAAGATTTGGGATTATCTTTTTTTTTTAATTTTTTTTTATTTATTCATGAGAGACACACAGAGGCAGAGACATAGGCAGAGGGAGAAGCAGGCTCCATGCAGGGAACCCGATGCAGGACTCTATCCTGGAACTCTGGGATCATGCCCTGGGCCAAAGGCAGATACTCAACCACTGAGCCACCAAGGTGTCCCTGGGATTATCTTTTATTCCATTCCTGTACCAGTATTTTCAGAACACAATAGAAGATTCTCCCCTACTATTTCTGCATTTAAAATTTACTTAGTATTGAGTGAGTGTCATTGGTCGTTGAACTTCCGAGCTTGGAATTGACCTGAGGTGACTACTACCACTCCAAGGTCAGGGACTTTGCTTTTCCCAGGGCTTCTGACAATGGCTTAAATATAATAGATTTTCAGTAAGTATTGATTGGTTGAATGATGAATATTGGAGCTTTGAGATCTTAGCCACATTTCAAGTCAGGGTCGGCCACCACTCAGTCAATTTAATAATCCCTTTTGAGGAAAAATAATAAACATATCATGGAAGATATGTCTTAATTGTAAGAAATCTTGAATTCTGGGGGCACGTGAGTGGCTCAGTGGTTGGGCATCTCGCCTTTGGCTCAGGTTGTGATCCAGGGGTCCTGGGATCGAGTCCCACATCAGGCTCCCCATATGGAGTTTGCTTCTACCTCTGCTCATGTCTCTGCCTCTCTCTGTGTGTCTCTCATGAATAAATAAATAAAATCTTAAAAAAGGAGAGAGATCTTGAATTCTAATAGGTCAAAAAATGTGCATTTCAGTTGGTTCTTCAATATTACAGGTCATAGACATCTTTGAAAATGTGGTCTCTCCTCTGGAACCTTTCCTTAGGAAAATGTGGACATTCACGAAACTTTGCATGCGATTCCTGAAGCCCAGTTGCAGAGCTTTGAGGGAAATCTGTGGACCTTCTGTTGAGGCTGTTCTAGTAGCTTGTCCTGACCATAGCATGACATGACAAGAGGAGATTATTATTTCTGTGTGACATTTCTAATTATTTTGTTTTCTTCCCCAGGGCTTATTGACTATAATTTTCATTGCTTCCGGAAAGCCATCCATGAGGTTTTTGAGGTGAGAATGAAAATGGTGAAATCACGGAAGGTTCAGAATCGGATGCAGAAGAAGAAAGGAGCCACCCCCAATGGGACCCCAAACGTGCTCCTGTAGTGAGGCTTCGCGAGTATCTTTGCAAGTCAGACCTTTTGAGGCTGCTGCCCTGTGTTGCACTAACGGAAGAGGAAAAAGGAGATTGGGACACATGATGTATTTGTTGTAAAAAAAAAAAAAATCCTGCAACCCTCTTGATCTTTTTTAAATAAAGTGAGCACTTTGAAGCCGAAACTTGTATTTTAACAACGAAGTCAAATCTACTGTAATTTCCTTACACAAATGTAAACTTTTATGGTCTGTAGTCAGAAACTCCGATGTGAGGACTGTCAGGAACTGTATATATTTTCCTTTTTCATGTTTTTTTTTTCTTTGAACTTTGATAAGACAACTTTTCTAAGCTTTTTTCTGTACTTGGTGTCAAGGACATGCATACTGTAGGGTAGTTCAGATCTATATGGCAATCAGAAATCAAAAAAGCAATGCACTGGCAATGATTTTTTTTTTTTTTTTTTTTTACAAATTTGGGAATCTTTGCTACTAATTGTTGAGAAAAATCATTTTTCAGTGGAGCTGAGACAGATCGGGGCGGCAAGCTCCAGGAGCAATAAGAACTGTCTCCTGTTTATAACTGGTATAAATGGGAGTTTTGTTGAATAATATTAGCACCAAACTTATCTAAAAATTTCTATAGCTGTGGCAGTACTTCCCTACTGAACAGTTTTTACAAAGCTCTTTACCTCAACACACATCTCTAGAATCATTTTATACAGAGAGGTTATTCCTTTTTGCTGCATGACTGTTCTTTAGAATCTTCGGGACCAGATTTCCAAAATGGTGCCAATCACTGGAGAGAAATAAGAATGTTGCTGAATTTCAGGGTTTCTGGAGGCTTTTCTGTACCTGCCACTTAGGCTGAAGTAACATCAGAGGTAACGTGGTTTCCCAAATGTAGGTGATTGGTACCTACAGATTTAAATATATATATATACAATTTGTATGTTTGGCCGCTGTGAGATGGGTCTGTTGTGCAACATTTAAAATGTTATTTAGGATCATAACCACAGGGAATGTCTCAGATCTCTCCCAAAGAGCATAATGCTGAGCACATTTGTCACCACTGAGTCTCCTGCTCATCCATGACAGTGTGCCTTGTGGACTCTGCTTGTTCCCACCTTCTGATTGAACTAGAGCTCAGCTTGCCAGCAGCACACTCTGCACAGCTGAAAAGCCATCCTGCAAACCCCTAACAATCGGCGGGAAGAGGACGGCCAGAGGAGGCATTACAGTTAGCTCTGTGTTTGTTTCTGTGAAATTCTTCCACTTATATTTACTTTAGACTTTCAGGATATTAAGGGACTCCTAAATCTCCCCTCATCCCAAACCATTCCTAGTAGATAATTCTATGTCCGTCCCAAGGGTCAGTGTCCTAAAGCATACTTGAGAGTGTTAGAAAATAATTTTATGTATGTATTTATTTTTAAGCAAAGACTCGTAAGGAAATCGAAGCTGGTCCTAGCAAAATGTACCAAGTTCCTAAAGCGACTTAACCTTAAAACTATCCTACTTCTATCTGTGTCTTCCTTCCATCCTCTCTCCCTCCCTCCCCAAGTCCTATTCCTTTGAGGCTGCTAACTACAATGCAAGATGGTAGCTGATTCAGGTATAAGATTTGAGTCCTCCCAAGGGTCCGTGCATTTTGGAAGGAAATTTCTCAGAATTATTAAGGCGCCCAACTCCCTTCCTCATGATTCCTGCTCAGAAGCCTGGGTGGGTAGGAACCCAGGGTTCCAAAAGAGACTTTTCCTTAATTTCTAGACCTGTATATCTTGTTGGCTCTTTGGATCTTTGCCAACAGACTTGGTACATATGGGCTATTCTTATAAATTTAATGTTCTAATATTTTTTACACAATCTTTCTTTTTGATTAAGCAAATAAACAATTTTCTAATGTGACTTTATCCTCAAGGTAGAGACACTTGCCTATCTGGTAAATCACACAATACTTAGGTATACATATACATATTATTGTAACCAGGAGGAGCTTCCATTTTTAAGCTGGGTGTATGATGGGTTTTTGTAAAATGTGCCTTAAAAGTCTATTACTTCAGGAGCAAATGATTCTTTGGGGGAAAAGCAAAAATAATCCTATGGCATAGGACCTGAGTTCATGGTAGTAAGTGCACTCTTTGATTGATTACACACTAATAACATAGATTACTGCCTCAAACCTGTAAGCATGGCAATGACCTCTTAGTTAAAGACAGATGTAGGAGTTATGTCTAAGTTTTCAATTTTTTTTTAAGTCTGTGCTATTGGAATTACAAAATCTATTCCTTTTGCATTTTATTTTTGATATGGAACTTTGCTTATTGCGATGTGTATGGCCATGGTTAGGTCTCAAATCTAATGCTATAAATACAAAGCCCAAATACATGGCTACAGTGACTGCTCTGGAACATTTTGACTCCTTTTCAAAGGTTGAGAACTTGACCTGTGGGGTTCTAGGGCAATTAGAACTTCTATGTGGAGGTGAGACTGTGAATTACCATCTTTGGTTGTTTTTAGTTATGTAAATTAGCGTGTATGACCAGGGTAGAATGTTTTTGAAGGAATATAAATTTAAAAAAAAACAACAACAAAAAAAACTGGTTGGCCTTCACAGACAGTGTTATTTTGTGAGCATAATATATTTTGGACCCTTAAACATAAAAGGACTAAAAAACACAGCAATATTGTTATATACGGGTTATATGCTAATTCTGTTTGAGACATACTCCAGAAAAACGGCTGAACTGTCTTGATTATTAAAGTATGGTATGCATTTAACTTCTATAGACTGGTTGTAATTTGTAATCAAGCGCAATATTATGTTTTACTTTAAGCAGTACATTTATAATTGTTAAACCATTGCTTTCAAAGATGTTAACTGCCAATTTAAAAGCATGTGTCATGCTCATGATTTGGTAAGGCCCTTGTTTTATTTCAAGCATATTCGTAACTAATCATTCTGGGACCAGAATATTCTCTTTGGTGAGGTGTAAGTATGATCCTTCCTGTTTGTGGTTGTTTACTGCATGTGAATATCATGGCTTCATTGGCTGGGTCCCTTTAGTAAAATGTCCCGATTAACCAGCTTTCATTTTATGGAAATGAGGATAAATCACTCTATTTACACTTTTATTTTTATTATATTTTTAAGCTCTCTTATCTCTCCAAATTTTTTATGGGAGCATGGTTGTTTAGAATATAGAACTGTTTTTTCAGTAAACCTCAGATACTAATTCTTGCTGCTCTGTCCTCTAATCCCTAGCCATCTGGAAATTCTTTTCCAAACAGTCCACCTTATCGATTCTGACTTGCTTAGTAGGATTCCAATCTGTAATGACTTTTACAGATTCTTAGAGTTCCCAGAGAAGAGTAGCTTTAGATGTTGTATCATACATGAGGGGCACTGGGGTGGCCTAGTGGTTGAGCATCTGCCTTTGGCTCAGGTTGTGATCCTGGGGTCCTGGGATCAAGTCTCGCATCAGGCTCCCTGCAGGGGAGCCTGCTTCTCCCTTTGCCTATGTCTCTGCCTCTCTCTGTGTGTCTCGGATGAATGGATGAATAAAAAATATCTTATATATGAAATTCTGTTTCTGATTGGAAAATCTGGTCTAAAATAATATGTTTTTAAGATTTTTAACTGATAGTGATGTTGAGTTTAGGAGAAAGAAAATGTCTTTAACAGAATTACTTACTAATGCTGTATAATGATTGAGTGCACACATTATTATTTCAGGCTCATAAGTGCTTTTGCATAAGTTATCTTCATAAACCCAAGAGGTGGATACTATTATCACTCCTATTTTACAGATCAGGCAGCTGAGGGTAGAGAGTTAAAATAACCCAGTCAAGATCACGTAACTAGCAAGACACAAAGCCGGGAGTCTAGCTGGAGAGTCCACCCTCAATACTGCTCTAAGCAGCTGTACCACATGTCCCTTTAAATGCCATCTCTTTACAGATAGTAAAATGGGGGACTTGAAGTTTAGGATTTACTGCTGCCTGGGATTATGAAGGCTAAAATGCTGGAAAATTTTAAAAGAAATACGTTTTCTCACATGAGAAGCAGTAAGAGCAGCCTTTTAATGTGCTTCACTCAAGATTATGCCTTCTTCCTAATTCATTACATAACTTGAATGTGAAAAATAATATTAAAATGTTTAAATATCAAACGAGAATTTAAATACCTTTTCCAGACACTTAGTTTTCTAAGAAGCAAAAGTATATCAAATTCTCAGAAAGTCAAGAGAGAATTAGTCTTTGATCTTAGCTATATTCAACCTTTTACTTCACTTCTATTATATGCAACCATATTTATATAAAAAAAAACAATGATCTGGATTAAAACTCAAATTTTTAAAAAGATTTTATTTATCTGAGAGAGAGAGATAGCAACAGAGCAATAATGGGGAGGAGAGGGAGAAGCAGATTCCCTGCTGAGCGGGGAGCCTGATGAGGGGCTCTATCCCTGGACCCCAAGATCATGACCTGAGCCAAAAGCAGAGGGTTAACCAACTGAGCCACCCAGACACCCCCAAAAAGATACATTTCAATCCTAACCTCTCCTTGAGCTGCAGATCCACCTTTAAAATTGCCATTAGCATAATCTAACTGGAATCTTCTATAAGAAATCTAAAATGTCCAAAATTGAACTCCCTTCTTGCTAAATCTTCTCCTTCTGTGGCGATGTGACTCTGCTTCCTGCAGTCCCTGCCAGAAATGTGGGCTTCCTTCTTAACTCTCCCTTCCAGCTCACTCCATCCAATCAACCATCCAGTTCTTTCAGTTCAGCCTTATAAACATCTATTCAATCAATTCTCTCCATCTCTTTTGCCACTACCCTGGTTTAGACCACCATCTCCTTTTCTATGGATCTCAATAGCATCTTAACTAACATCATTCCACCTCATCCATCCATCTCCATTCTCCACACAAGACCCAGAGTGACCCTTCCAAACCACCACCATTCTGACCATATCACTGCCTTGCTCAACATCTCTCATAGCTCTCCATTATAGATAACAAACTCCTCAGTAAAGTTTGCAAGAACCTGTCTCCCTGGTTCTTACCTCCCTCTCTAGCTGTGGTTCATCTCTCAACAGAGGTGAAACAGCATGCCCCTATAGTGTATGGTAAATAAGAGGAAACAGTCTTTTTTTTTTTTTTCTGGTTTTATTTACTTGAGAGAGTGAGAGAGCAAGAGTATGATTGGGGAGGAGAGGGAGAAGCAGGCTCCCTGCTGACCAGGACCCTGGGGTCAGGACCTGAGTAGAAGGCAGAGGCTTAACCAACTGAGCCACCCAGGCACCCCCATGGAACCATGAATCTTGATTCCTTTCTTTGTCAGTTGTTTTCTAAGGGAAATGATAATTTTTTTTCATTCATCAGTGACTGATAGGGCACCTATTATATGCCAGACATTGTGCTTAATAAAACAGCTAAAAGGCAGATTCTAGAGATGGAAGGATTTTAGTAATAGAAAATAAAGTACTTTACAGAACTGTAGGAGTTAACTCTTCATGCAATCCATTTTAAACTTTTTGTTGTTGTGAGTCACAAAAAATACAACTCACACTGCAAACTATCACATAGTCACATAAAAATTACTTTTTAAAGTTTTTTTAAATTATTATTTTTAAAGATTTTATTTTTAAGTAACCTCTACACCCAATGTGGGGCACTAATTCACAACCCTGAGATCAAGAGTCACACGTTCCACCAACTGAGCCAGCCAAGCGCCCCTTATAAATATTACTTTTATTTTTTATTTTCATTTTTATTTTCTTTAAGTGAGCTCTATGCCCAGGTGGGGCTTGAACTCACAACCCTGAGACCAAAAGTCACATGTTCCATTGCTTGAGCTAGCCAGGTACCCTATAATTATTACTTTAAAAAAAAATCACAAAGTACTATTCCTTCTACTGCAATGCATTCTAGTATTATTTTATTTCCTTTTTAAAAAAAGATTTCACAATCCACTAATGGGTCATGACCTGTAATTTGTGAAGCATTGCTGGAGTGAATGAATCCATTGGCCAGATCAAATCCCAAATCAAGAGTCCGATGCTTAACTGACTGAGCCACCCAGGCACCCCAGTAATTAACCTTACTGGGAGTTTAGGGACTCATAAGTGTATCTAAATTCTATGGAACCTTTGTTAATTCAGATGTCATTGGTCTTATCTGGTATCAAGAATCCACAAGTTTTGCCCTTTTGTAGTATTTGAACACTCCAAGAAGCAGGTGGACAAGTCCCTTCCCCATGAAAGGGAGTTGATATAGCTGCTACACTCAGTGTGGAGGAGAGCATTAACTAGTGTCTCGCTGCCTGGGGTCTTGACATCCCAGCTTCCTCAATGTGTACTCAATGTGCCCCTTGCTGCTGGGGCAAGGAGGATCTTTCTAGTCTCCCAAAACTGTGTAAAAAACCTAAGGCCGGGATCCCTGGGTGGTGCAGTGGTTTCGTGCCTGCCTTTGGCCCAGGGCACGATCCTGGAGATACGGGATTGAGTCCCACGTCCGGCTCCCGGTGCATGGAGCCTGCTTCTCCCTCTGCCTGTGTCTCTGCCTCTCTCTCTCTCTCTCTGTGTGTGTGTGTGTGTGTGTGACTATCATAAAAAAAAAACAAAAAACAAAAAAAAACAAAAAACTAAGGCACTAAGGCCTGGGGTGCCTGGGTGGCTCAGTTGGTTAAGCATCTGCCTTTGGCTCAGGTCATGATTCCAGGGTAATGGGATAGAGCCCCACATTGGGCTCCCTGCTCAGTGTCCTCAGTCTGCTTCTTCTTCCTCTGCCCCTCCCCCCTGCTCATGGTCTCTCACTCTCAAATAGATAAATAAAATCTTAAAAAAGAAAAAAACAAAACAAAACTAAGACCCTTCCCCTGAATGCCCAACTATAGTAGAGCAATTAGGACCTGTTTCTTCCATGCTAATGCAGGCCCAAGATGGGTCCCTCTGGTGTGAAGTTTAAGCCGAAGGCAATTAAGACCCTCAAGAGAAACTTTGGCCCCTCCTGTAACCACACAGAAGAATCTAAATTGGGGGTCTTTCACAGAGTAAGGATTATTACCAGAGATAAACTTTATCCGAGTGACCCATCAGTATGGCAGGGCAAACACCTAATTACCCAATATCTACTTTACTTATCACCCTGTGCAGTGCATTCCTTCCTTCTGAAATTCCAGGTCCCTACCTCCTTCTCCTTAGTTCAGGATGACATACAGACCTCATTTTGCCTGTCTTTGGAGTTTACATTTCTATGTGGATTCCCCATGTGTATGCCATTAAATTTTAGGTGGCCCTTATTAGAAAACTGCCACTGCTTGAAGGCCTTTCAAGACCTATTTTCTTTCTGAAGAGTACGTTGTTCAAGAAGACAAAGTAGGGGCACCTGGGTTGCTCAGTGGTTGAGTGTCTGCCATTGGCTCAGGGTGTGCTCCTGGAGTCCTGGGATCAAGTCCCACATCAGTTTCCCCCACAAGGAGCCTGCTTCTCCCTCTGCCTGTGTTTCTGCCTTTCTTTGTGTCTCTCATGAATAAATAAATTAAAAAAAAAATAGGACAAAGTAAAGACAAAAATATAAGGCAACTCTCCTTTCTGAAAAATGGTATTTGGGAAAAGTTTTGCTTTCTCTTCTTGGCATATATATAGCATACATTTTCTTTTAAGAACATCTGCACCTAAACCCAACTTCAACTTCCAGGGAAGTCAGACTGGCCCAGCTGATTTCTCACAAGATGCTAGAAGGTGGATGGAGTATGGCATACCCATGCCTTTTGGTTATTTTATGCTAAAAGGATAAACCACAGGGAAGTCCAGCACTGCTTTTTAAAAGTTGATGACTTGTCATTCAAAGTTTGTAGACTGGATTTTAATGGGAAGGAGCATAAGGTTGTTTGTTCTAAAGATGTTAATAGTATTACTGAAATGCCTTGGGGCTGCAAAATTTCTCCGGGAAAGTCTGTAATTTGTGTATGCACTGAGCATTGTCTGTAGACTAAAGAAGTTTTCACATCTTTATGAACAATGACTTTTCTGGACTACTGTGGATACTATAGTGATGAAGGAAATACAAATTTCTTTAAAAGTATTAAACTCAAAGTAATTTTTTTGCCATTTTGTATTTTCCCAACGAATAGAAACTGAAACTGCTTTCAAGATAGGGAGCAGTTTTTTTAAGCTATTCAGGCTAGTTCATAAGTGAACAAGTTTCTTCAATTGGCAAGTGGCTAAAAAGGCTCAGAGGATGATGGATTGGCAACGGCCCGATAGGGGACCTGAAAGAAAAAAGGCATAGACAGAGAGGCAGAGGGACAGTGCTGGGAGAAATAATTAAGAAAGGACCCAGGAGGAGGTAGGAAGAAGACACAGCTGCAGGCACATCGTGAGGTACCTGTTCTTTCACCCATGAACAACTAGTTTTATCTTAGTGGCAGGTGTTTCCTTAGAGCTAAGATTAGAAAATGAAATATCTCTTGACCAACTCATCAATCTGTTAGAACTAAGGAGTACGGAATATGAGTATTGCAATTTTTTTAATTTTAAGAGCACTTTTATTATGAGGGGCACCTGACTGGCTCAATCAGAAGAGCGTGTGATTCTTGATCTTAGGGTCATTGAGTTTGAGCCCCAGGTTGGGTATAGAGATTACTTAAATAATTGAAAATAAATAAAGGCACTTTACTATGAAAAACCACAAAAACAAATGCAGTCCCTGCAAATGAAGCAAAACCACAATACTAAGCAGGTTTCTTTTTCTTCATTTCTTTTTTTGTAAAGATTTTATTTATTTATATTAGAGAGAGAGCATGCGCATGAGCAGAGGGAGAGGCAGAGGGAGAGAATCTCAAGCAGTCTCCCTGCTGAGTGCGGAGTCCCTTATGGGGCTCCATCTCACGGCCCTGAGATCATGAATGGAGCAGAAATCAAGAGTCTCAGACACTTACCTGACTGAACAACCTAAGCACCCCTCTATTTCCTCATTTCTAATATCAAGAGCTGTAATTTTGGGTAAGGTGTCAGATAAATCAAAATTATGGCCGCAGATTGGATCTCCAAAAAGACAGTAAAAGACAATAAAAACGATTTAAATAGTGTTGCAAACAACTGTTTACTACTGTATTTAGAAATTGCTTCTTTGCTTATTAATGGAAAATGAGGTACTTTTAAAACGAGTGGACTACAAGTTGTTTGGTGGAAGGGCCCTACTAAACTAGTTTCACAAGCACTCCACTGGGTTTCAGATAAATTCACATGTGATCTCTTCACAATACTTTCTTCTAGAACACAGTATTAGAAAAGTGTTAACATAGAATTAGCAGGTCAGATATGTCTTGAACAAATCAGAAACTGAGGAGGATAAAATGAAGAGGTCATTTCACTCCTGGATCTGTCAGCCTGCCACCTGATGGTGGGTAGATGCTGGACCTGCGGTGCAGTAAGGCTGGGCTCACGGGAAACAAATTCCTTCCTGGCTGACATTTTTGTTCAGGTGAGCAGAGTTTAAACTTGGGTCCCCGATAATGGCCAGCATCTCCTTATATTAATATCAGCTATAATTACATCTCCATTGAATAATTAGTCCTATTTTTCTTATTAATTATTTTAAAGGGGAAATCCTGGGGGTGAAACAATAGGAAAACCATGGCAGGTGGGTCTTCTTTTAAGTGAAAAATTGAAAAGTGTCTATTAGAAAATATTCAAAGTAATTAATAAAATACCTACAATAGAGTCCATATATGACTTTCTGAGGTGTTTTTTCACTTTTAAGTATACTCTAGGAAGGCATTGATGTGAAATTAGTCAATTTACACTATCAATCTAAGTGATAATAGTACTGCTACTTGCAAAACAAGTAATCCAGTTAGCTGATGGCAGATACTTTTATTTTTTTTAAAGATTTTATTTATTTATTCATGAGAGACACACACAGAGAGAGAGAGAGAGAGAGAGAGGCAGAGACACAGGCAGAGAGAGAAGCAGGCTCCATGCAGGGAGACCGATGCGGGACTCGATCCCAGGACCCCAGGATCATGCCCTGGGCTAAAGGCAGATGCTCATCTGCTGAGCCACTCAAGCGCCCCCTCCTCTTTAAAGATTTTATTTATTAGATTTTTTAATATAAAAAGGACTATATACAAAGGAAGCTCAACTCTGTTAAAGTACTAATACTTTATAAATAAAGGCTCAAGGTAAATACACTAAAATGTTGATCATGGCCATTTCTGTACAGTAGGATTATGGGAGATTTGCATTTTGTTCATATTCCAGATACTGAACAACAATCATGTAAACCTTTATGACCAAGAAGAAAAATCATTTTAAAAAATAAGAAAAGTTTGGGGCTCTTGAGTGGCTCAATTAAGCATGGACTCTTGGTTTCAGCTCTCAGAGTTCTGAGATCAGGCTCTTGATGGACATAGAACCTGCTTAAGATTCTCATTCTCCCTCACCCTCTCCCTCTGGCTCTAACCACCACCCCACCCATGCTCGCACTTGTGTGTGTGTGTTCTCTCGCTCTCTCAAATAAAAAAATATATATAAGAAAAGCTTTAAATGCTGAAGGATAAATATCTTTTTTTTTTAAATTTTTAAATTTTTATTTATTTATGATAGTCACAGAGAGATAGAGAGAGGCAGAGACACAGGCAGAGGGAGAAGCAGGCTCCATGCACAGGGAGCCCGACGTGGGATTCGATCCCGGGTCTCCAGGATCGCGCCCTGGGCCAAAGGCAAGCGCCAAACCACTGCGCCACCCAGGGATCCCTGAAGGATAAATATCTTAAAGTGAATAACACTGAGGTTCTAAGAAGCATATCCATTTTCAAATAATGAGGAAAAGGCCTGATTTTCCCCAAAATAGCATGATTCCTTGCTAGTGTAGCAAAAACAATCCAGGTTTCAGAGTCAGAAGACCTGGACTTGAATCAGTGTTCTTCCACTTTCTAGACAAGCAACCTCTGATAAGACAATGAAACTTTAAGATTTCAAAGTATTCAAATCAAATAAAAAAATAAAAAAAATTCTAGAAAAAATTGTTTTCATCAATATGATAAAGCAATAATGTCAGAAGCATAAGAACTTGTAGTGGAAAAAACTGAGAATTAAAGTAAATGGTTTTGGGGCACCTGACTGGCTCAATCGTGAAGCATGTGATTTTTGATCTCAGGGTCATAAGTTTGATCTCCATTTTAGGTGTACAGATTTAAAAAAATTTTTTTTAAAGATTGTATTTATTTGAGAGAGAGAGTGAGAGAGAGAGAGCAAGTGCCTGAGCAGGGGAGGGGCAGAGGGAGAGGGAGAGAATCCCAAGCAGACTCTGAGCTGAAGGCAGAGCTGGGCTCAATCTTGTGATCTGAGATGAGAGTCAGATGCTTAACTGACTGACCCACCCAGGCACACTCCCCACCAAATCTTCAAAAAAATAAATTGCTCACTTCTCTGAGACCTCAACTGTCTTCACTAGTAAAATGGGTATAAATAACCTGTGCTGCTATCAGTATTGTTCTGAAGAACAAATGAGTTGATGTATGTCAAGTGCCCAATACTGGGCCCCATACACAGGAGATGCTCAAAAAGTATAGTCCTCTGCTCTGCTCCCTGGATGCAAATAAAGATGGGTGGGGGATCTGCACTTCAAAGGGCTTCTGTTCTATCTAAGGAAAAGAGGAACTGTATAGGTCAATGATTATAGTTGTGTGTGTGTGTTTTTAAGTAGGCATGGAACCCAACTGGGGCTTGAACTCACAACCCTTGAGATCAAGACCTGATCTGAGATCAAGAGTCAGATGCTTAAAGAACTAAGTACCCAGGTGCTGGATTGTGGTTCTAAATAAATACTCTTTTATCTATAAATGTCTCTGCGGAGAGAAATCTTTCTATTGGCTTAGAGGTCTTTGCTCTTGAGATAAGCTTAAAAACTTTAACGTGTGCCCATTAACTAAAGTGTCAGAATAAATTTTTTAAGAAAATTTTTATTTATTTATTTATGAGAGCCAAAGACAGATGCTCAACCACTGAGCAACCCAGGAGCCCCTGGCATATGGATTATTTTGAGCTGAAGGCACTTAAGACCCTGGGAGCTCAAAAGAAACTTTTGCCCCTCCCTTAACCACACAGAAGAATCTAAATTGGAGGTCTTTCCCAGATAAAGGGAAGGCATAAATTTTATCTGAGTGACCCATCTGTATGGCAGGGCAAACATCTAATTACCAAACATCTGTTCTCCTTATTGCCCGTGAATTGTATTCCTTCCCTCTGAAATCCCAGATCCCTACCTCCTTCTCTCTAGTTCAGGATGACGTATAGACCTCATTTTCCGTCTTTGGAGTCTCCATGTCTCTTTAGATTCCCTGTACATTCGCGATTAAAGTTGATTTTCTCCTGTTTATCTGTCTTGTGTCAATTTGATTCTTGGTCCAGCTAGAAGGACCTTGAAGGGGACAGGAGTTCTTGCTCCGTGAAAAGGGACAAAGAATTCTTGCTCCTCAACTGGACTCTTTCCCTCCCCCACCCCAAGACTGGCTCAGTGGTAATTATAATCTCTCCTTTCTTGGTTAAAGACAAACAAAATTGGGCAGCCCGGGTGGCTCAGCAGTTTAGGGCCGCCTTCCGCCCAGGGTGTGATCCCGGGGTCCTGGGATCCAGTCCTGCATTGGGCTCCCTGCAGGGAGCCTGCTCCTCCCTCTGCCTGTGTCTCTGCCTCTCTCTCTCATGAATAAATAAATAAAATCTTTAAAATAATCCATATGCCAAATAACACTCAGGGGGTGGGAGGTGGGGGGACTGCTGTCCTGAACCCCCTCAGCACCAAGGAATAGACTAGGTGGGGATGTCTTCTAAAAATTAAGAGGGACGCCTGGGTGGCTCAGCCATTGAACCTCTGTCTTCACACTTCCAGGGTCCAGGGATCAAGTCCCACATCAGGCTCCCTGCAAGGAGCCTGCTTCTCCCTCTGTCTATGTCTCTGCCTCTCTCTCTGTGTCTCTCATGAATAAATAAATAAAACCTGTAAAGTTAAAAACTAAAAAAAGGTTCTTAGTGTTTCCAGAACTGTTTCCTTAGCTATCAAGGAGAATGATAGTACCTATTTCACAAGCCTCTTTACTGTGAGGCCTATTGCACAAGCCACAGGCTTTTGCAAAACTGTCAAGTGTTAAACAATTTGAAGATTTAACACAAAGAATGCATAAATGAATGAAGCAGGGTATGGGGGTTTGGTTTTGTTTGCATATCTCAGCCACTCTGATTATCCATTTGCGGCTCAGAAAACAACATCATGGAATGGCTTCAAAGATACCACCTAATTCTTATTTTAGATATCCTCCATTTCGTCCCTTCCCTCTCCATTTCAGTCTTTACCAACGGTTGCTGGTACAATTCTCTATGTAACAAAATAGAACTTGTCCAGCCAGATTAACCCTGCTTCACCTCACCTAGAATTCCTCCCTTCCCTCTTCATCCTCTTCATCCTCCCCACCGTGCCAATCCCTCCCTGTCTGCCTCAATTCTCACCCCTTCCTTAGCCTTCGAGAACCCGTATGTAGCCCTTTCTTTGAATCCCACTTTCCACAATGAAGCCTATACTGTGTCCTTTGAGGTTTACCCTTATGTATTTGTACACGTTCCCCCCAAATTCAATGTGACTCGCTGTTTTATTTGACAAGTTATCATTTCTTTCACTCCCCAGGCTTAAAAGTACCTTGCACCTAATCACATTACTAAAACAAAAAAACAAAAAACAAAAACAACAACAACAAAAGAAACCCACAAACCTAAATTGCTATACAAATCCTACGGGGGGCGGGGGGGGGGGCAGTCTGGGTGGCTCATGGTTTAGCGCCGCCTTCAGCCCAGGGCCTGATCCTGGGGACTCAGGATCGAGTCCCACATCGGGCTCCCTGCATGGAGCCTGCTCTCCCTCTGCCTGTGTCTCTGCCTCTCTCTCTCTCTGTCTCTTATGAATAAATAAATAAAATATCAAAAAAAAAAAAAATCCTACTCGGGCAGTCCGGGTGGCCCAGTGGTTTAGCGCCGCCTTCAGCCCAGGGCCTGATCCTTGAGTTCAGGGATCGAGGCCCACGTGGAGCCTGCTTCTCCCTCCGCCTCTCTCTCTTCCTGTGTCTGTCATGAATAAATAAATAAAATCTTTTAAAACAATAAAAAAAATAAAAATCCTACTCAATTTCCTTTTATTTTTAAAGATTTTATTTATTTTTCCTGATTAAAGATTTTTTAAAATTAATTTATTATTATTTTTTTAATTGGAGTTCAATTTGCCAACATCTAGCACGTCACCCAGTGCTCGTCCCGTCAAGTGCCCCCTCAGCGCCCGTCACCCGGTCACCCCAACCCCCGCCCTCCGCCCCCCGCCCCCCGCCCCTGCCGCCACCCCGCGTTCGCTTCCCAGGGTCCATCGGCTCCTGACTGGGTTTTGGTCCCGCACCGGCCGTCCCTACCGCTGTGGGATGGGCTCCGGGCCCGCGCGGCGCCCCTCACCACCCGCGAAAGGTCGGGCTCGGCGGGGCCGCAGCCTGAGGCGGACCCGGGCGCCGCCCGCTTTTGCAGAGCCCGGAGCGACCCCGGCGGCGACCGACCGCCACGAAGCGGCCGCCACGTCAGGGCAACTTCACAAACCCGGGCGAGGGCGGGTGACGCAGCGCCGGCGGCCGCGGCGGGGTGGGGCCGGCGGCCAGGCGACGAGGCTGACCTGCAGCCCGGGCGCCCCGCTCTGCGACGCCGCGGCCGGCGCCGGCGCCCGCGCCCGCGCCCGCGCCCGCCCGGCCCTCAGGGAGGCGGGGGAGCCGCGGAGGAGGCGGCGCCATCGCGAAGCCCGCGCCCCGCCCGCAGTCCGGGCCGGGGCTGGGCGGCGTCTGCGGAGGCTCCCTCGGCCCGACCCAATCGGCCCGAGCCGCGCTGACGCCCGGACGGCCGCGGCGCGGAAAGGTGGAGGCGGCGGGCCGGGAGGCCGGAGCCCGGACGGCGATCGGCCATGGAGACGCGCTACAACCTGAAGAGTCCGGGTGAGCGGGGCGGCGGGCGGCGGGCGGCGGGCGGCGGGCGGCGCCCCTGGGCGGGCCGGGCAGGGCCGGCGCGACCCCCGGCTCCCGGGCCCGGCGCTGCGGTTCCCTCGCGTCCGCCGGCACTCGCCGCTCGGCCGCGGGGCTTCGCGCTCTACGCGAGACCGCCGCCTGCCGGGCTGGTGCAGGCCGCAGGGCGGGCGCCCGCCGCCGACCCCGGGGACCGGCCGCTTCCCCGCGGCGCCCGGGCTCTCCCTCCCGTCATCGTGGGCGCCTAGTGCTGGGCCCTAGGCTCCTCGCCAAGAGCAGGTGTCACGGTGATGTCCTCCGTGGGCGGCAGCTAGCCCCTGCGGTCCCGGAACACAGACCGTCGCCGTCCCTTCGTCGCCGCCACGGGACTTTTATTAGCTGTTTGACTCACTTGGCGTGTGAGGACCGGCTTGTTTGAATTTCCCATTTGCAGCATTTGGGGCGACTGGAATTACAGACATAAAGAAGTGCCCTGTTGGAAACCAGCGAGCTCAGAAAACTAGTTAGATGAGCCGTGTACTCTGGGGCTAACCATGATTTTTTTTTTTTATTTATTTATTCATGAGAGACACAGGCCGGCCGAGGGAGAAGCAGGCTCCACGTAGGGAGCCCGACGTGGGACTCGATCCCGGATTTCCAGGATCACGCCCTGGGCGGAAGGCGGCACTAAACCGCTGAGCCACCCGGGCTGCCCCTAAGATGATTTTTGCCGTGACGACTAACATGATGATAGATCTCGATATTCCGTCATAGAGACTTCCTGTGGTTAGTGCCCCAGCCCCATTCACATAGCAGCCCGGACAATCCCAGCCTCAAGTTCTTCTCTGGTGCATTGTAAAGATGCAAGAAAAGTTAAGCCACTCTCTCCTATTAAGGCAGGCTGGAAATAAACCACTAGGTTTTGTAAGTGGTATTCATTTTATCTGCACCTTGATAAGTTTGTCAAGAGGGAGAAACTCCGCAGTTCAGCTCTAAATGGTAATCCTAGAATATTAGTGATGGTTTGAGCACATATTGCTGCTGCTTTAGGTCTTCCTTCCAAGGAAGCGTCTTTTCCGTAGGAATCAGCAAGATTAGCATCCCGATGGAATAGAGCTGACACTGCGAATCTTTGATCTTTAAGAAATACTTAATGTGTAGGAACTCCAGAAAAGTCTGGGGATATTGATCGAACAGAGTGTTGGTAACTTGAGTGCTGTCGGGCTGAGAAATAGTCTTAGCTGACCAAGTGTGTAGAATGGATCATAATATTTGAGGGTGCATGGACTGCTTTTAAAATCTGGTGAAGGCTTGGAAAAGCCTTGGAAAGCCCAAAGCCTTTCCAAGAAATGCATTCATATAATTTCTCTTAAGAACCCCCAGGGGGAAAAAAGGAAAGTAAAAGAAGAAAGAGGGAAAGAAAACCTTCGCTTTTAGATTAGATGGTAGGATGCTTAAATTGTTTAGATTTTCATAGATTTAAATGAAACTATGTGGGTAAACATGTATGGTGACTCCTTAGAGGTCACATGATACCAAGTTCCTTAGAACAGCTGAGGGACTTCGTGGAGTGTCCAGAGAATAATGCAAACAAAAATAATAGTGCAGTCTCTGGAACGGAGAACTGGTGGGTCCCAAGACGTTGTTAAGAGCACATAGCTCACTTTCAAAAGGTCATCAGACCTGAGGTTATGAGAAACTTTTAAAATTCTCCAGAATTTTGTGCATTTCCAAAGTGTAGGATCTACCAGCTGGCTGAGCTTTGGCCGACATGCCATGTTTATAAATTGCTTCCTCTTTTTTGGTATCATTTCCTCAAAGGTGGTGTTGCTGTTCTATGCGAGATGATTTTTAAAAATCTTTTTTGTTTGTTTGCTTTGTTGTATGGATCATTTGGAGTTCATAGTGAAGGTGAATTAGATGACATATGGGATGCACTAGAAATGCTAGGAGGCACGATGAAAATGCTTCCTTCCTTTGTTTTATTTTCAGTGCTGTGATATTTTTGGAGCAATGCATATGTGGAAAAAAGTGGTTAAAAGCACTGCACAATGTAAGAGATATAACCCTTTCTCTCTAATGTGGAATTGTCTTAGAGGTATGGATGGTTCAATTAAGAGAATACCCATAACTGGTTAAGGGCCAGTGTGCTAGCATGTGGATAGTAATTTGTTCATTTTGTAAGTGGGAAAACTTAATTTTTTGTGACTTTTCTCGAATGGACTTTTGGCGATGGGCAGAGAGCTCTGTAGAGAGCCACCTCATAAGCCTCTGACGTAGCCTCTCAATAGTTGCACTGCATCAAGCTCCCTGGTCCCTTTTTGGGTCTGCTCTGGCCAAGGCAGTAGGGTCTCACAGTACAAAGTAGGAAGACCCATGTGTGATCTCTTGTGGCAGCTTTCTCCAGAAGGGGCCTATTGGTATGTTTAGCAGGTGATTGGTACATAAGAAACGAGTGCAAAGGATCCTACTATCTCCATCAAAAACCTGGGAGCTTCTCCCACCCATGCCCTTAGTATGAATTTCCCACAGACTGAAAAAATCTCTAGAAGGTAATAAACTGAACTCATCAATTTATTCTCCTCCCCCAAACTTGCACCCCATCCCTTATTCCAGGGGTTAATAGCAACTAGGTACTTGTAGGAATCATCTTTGATCTCTTGGTCTACTCCTTTACTTCACCTCCTAGCCAGGAACACACGCACACGCACACGCACACGCACACACACAGGCATTCTCACATGGTACCAGTCCACACAATAAGTTTTTATCTATTCAGTCACTATTGTCACCAGATCCAATAAAACAAAACTGATTAGATCACTCCTCACACTGAAAAATTTTCAGGAGCTTTCTCATACCTAAGGATAAAGTTCAAAGTAAAGTGTTTAGCTTGACCTACAGGGCTGCTCATGATTTGATCCTTGCCTTTCTCACCAACCTAGTTTCCCACAACTGCTCCTTTGCCTTTTTTTTTTTTCTCCTTTGCGTTTTTGCCATGTATCCATTTTTCCAAGTGACTTTCTAGATGGAGCAACTCTTCTCACCTGTATGCCCTGATATATTTTTTTTAAGATTTTATGTATTTATTCATGAGAGAGAGAGAGAGTCAGAGACACAGGGAGAGGGAGAAGCAGGCTCCATGCAGAGAGCCTGACGTGGGCCTTGATCCCAGGTCTCCAGGATCTCACCCTGGGATGAAGGCAGCACTAAACCACTGAGCTACCCGTGCTGCCCTATGTATGCCCTGATAAAGACCTGTTGGAACCTCTGCTTGGAATGGCTTCCCTTTAATCCATCTGAAATTCCTATTCTTCAAGCTTCTTTAAGGTTCAGCCTTGTTCAGCTGACCACTATGTAAACTATAAGGTAGTCCCTGTATTTGTACATATGTCGTGTTTGTATTATAATTGTTTTCATATCTTTCTCACTCTGAGCTATTTGAAGGCAAGAAGCAGGTCTTGGTTATTCTTCTGTCTGCATCACTCAGACATTCTTTAAATGTTTGTTGAATGGATACCTTTGTAGGGTCATTTGGGGCAGAAACACTAGTCCTTAAACATTTGCTTAAAGGCCTTCACTATGGGAGCAGGAAGAGGCACTTGGGGAGCAAACATTGAATTCATGTCCTCAAAATACCTGATCCTGCGTCCTATCTATGCTTTGGAGATTGATTATATTAAGATATTTGCTTTCCAAGAGAAGTTAGATCCATGAGAGACAGCAACCTGTAAAAGATCTCTTTAGCTAGAGCTTTGTCTCCAAAGCCCAGTGTAAGCCTGGTGTGGTGGAGCCTGGACATGGGAAGATGCTTGGGCCTAAGGAGCCTAGAGCTTGGATCTAGAGTGATTATGTGGCCTCCATAGAAAAGAACAAGAGCAGGCATGCAGGTGCTTCCCACCTCTTTCCCTTCCCTGGCACATCTTATCTCACCATGGTAGAAGAATTTCTTGAATAATCTTGCAAAGATAAGAGAGCAGTTGATCAGAAGAAGTTTTCTAACTATGTGATAGCAAGAGATGAAGTATCAGGAGTGGCAGATTATGCACTAGCCCCGGTTGCCAGGCAGTATTTTGAAACTTGACTGTTCCATAGCAGTAATATTTCTCCTTGGGAACCAGAGAGCCATGCTATGAAGCCAACTGCATATGTTCGTTGCTTGGTTTTGAACCAAGGAGAGAGCCTTATATCCCAATCTATTTCTGACTTTAATAACTTGTGACCATGGAAGGGGGAGGGAGAAAGGAGAATTATATGAAGAAATCATTGACTCCCATTCACTAGATACAAACATTGAAGAAGAATAAAATTATGTGATTTATTTAAGGATTTAGAGCCAGAAGTTTGATGCAGCTGTAATTTGGAGTCCATATTTTTTTGCACTACGGTTTTGTAATATATGTAAATGTAGGGAAAAATTATGAAAATACTAAACTAATATTGCCTACTATTTGACTGTATGGCCTGTTATGGCTATATGAGCTAGTAAAATCAGCATGCTTAGTTGTTGAGCAAATGATTGTTCCTTTAAATACATTCTTAAATCAATTCTGACCCTTTCTTACATCTCTCATAATATTGAGGTACTACTGGGTGTTTATTTTCTTCTCTCCTATTGAACTGAGCTGAGTGGGAGAGAGGCAGAGAAAATGTGGTAAGGGTATGGAATGACATAAAATCTGACTTCTTCAGCTTATTCAGCCAACTGTTGAGGAATGAAGGAAAAACAATCTCCGTGGCATCTTTGGTTGCCAACAGCAGCCAAATAAATTAACTTCATGACAGATTCCAAAATTTAATTAAGTCTAATAATATTAATTTGAAAGAATGATATTTTTGTGTGGCTCTAAACCAGAGTTTTTCCATCTTTGTTCTATGGGACGCTTCCATAGACTAGGTCGAAAGGGGTCAACAGCCCTTCCATGCTGGCTTCTTCTTTTTTTTTTTTTTAATTTAAGATTTTATTTATTTATTCATGAGAGACACAAAGAGTGAGGCAGAGACACAGGCAGAGGGAGAAGCAGGCCCCATGTAGGGAGCCCGATGTGGGACTCGATCCCGGGTCTCCAGGATCACGCCCTGGGTTGAAGGAGGCATTAAACCGCTGAGCCACCCGGGGCTGCCCCACGCTGGTTTCTTCAATCAGAGCAGCTCTGTTACCTCTTTTACACACTGAGGTTCTCATGAAGCTTTTTTTTTTTTAACAAAGGATTTTATCTTATTGTCAGATAAGTTTGAAAACCATTTTAATTAGATGCTTAGAGATTTTTGAGGAGATGATAGTAAAATTCAAGCAAACTAATATTTGAGTGCTTACTGTTTGCTAAGCCCTGAGGAGCCTGCAGTGAAGTAAATTGTTTAACAGGAAAGATCGGGGTTAAGTAATTACAGGTGAGATCAACTTTATAAAAGATAAAATACAGAGTGTTATGAGGGCTTCCAGCAAGGAGACTCAACCTAGTTTCTAGGGTAATGGCTTCCAAACGTGACAGACTATGAGAATAACTTGAAGTATTTCTGGTCTCCACTCCCCTCCCAGGATTCCTCAAATTTTTATCTGTCCCAGTGGGAATCTCTAGTCATTCCGCAGCATGTACAAGGGAAAGGGTCAGAGCGACCTTCCTGAGAAAGCTTATTATTTTTTCTTTAAAGATTTTAATTATTCATGAAAGAGAGGCAGAGACACAGGACAGAGAGAGAAGCAAGGTCCTGCAGGGAGCCCAAAGTGGGACTGGATTCCAGGACTCCAGGATCACGCCCTAGGCTGAAGGCAGGGGCTCAATCACTGAGCCACCCAGGCGTCCCTCTGAAAAAGCTACTCTAAAGCCAGTCTAGATGATGAGATGGAGAGTGGGAGTAGGAACAGTATTGCAAGCTGAAGAACAAGACAAATGATAGAGTAGAAAATATACGTGCATATTATTATTATTATTTTAAATATTTTATTTATTTATTCATAGAGACACAGAGAGAGAGGGGCAGAGGAACAGGCAGAGGGAGAAGCAGGCTCCATGCAGGGAGCCCGATATGGGACTCGATCCAGGGTCCCCAGGATCACACCCCAGGCTGCAGGCGGCGCTAAACCGCTGCGCCACCAGGGCTGCCCATACATATTATTTTTAAAGATTTTCTTTTTTTTTAAGATTTATTTATTTAGGGATCCCTGAGTGGCGCAGCGGTTTAGCGCCTGCCTTTGGCCCAGGGCGCGATCCTGGAGACCTGGGATCGAGTCCCACGTCGGGCTCCTGGGCATGGAGCCTGCTTCTCCCTCAGCCAGTGTCTCTGCCTCTCTCTCTCTCTCTATCATAAGTAAAAAAAAAAAAAAAAAATAAATATTATAAATTTATTTATTTATTTATTATTATGACATAGAGAGAGAGAGGCAGAGACACAGGCAGAGGGAGAAGCAGGCTCCATGCCAGGAGCCTGATGTGGGACTCGATCCCGGGACTCCAGGATCGCGCCCTGGGCCAAAGGCAGGCGCTAAACCGCTGCGCCACTCAGGGATCCCCTAAAAAGATTTTCTTTATTTATTATTCATGGGAGACATAGAGAGAGACAGACACAGGCAGAGAGAGAAGCAAGCTCCATTTTGGAAGCCTGATGCGGGACTTGATCCCAGCATTACGGGATCACACTTTTTTTTTTTTTAAAGATTTATTTATTTATGATAGACATAGAGAGATAGGGAGAGAGGCAGAGACACAGGAGGAGGGAGAGGCAGGCTCCATGCTGGGAGCCCGACGTGGGACTCGATCCCGGGACTCCAGGATTGCGCCCTGGGCCAAAGGCAGGCGCTAAACCGCTGAGCCACCCAGGGATCCCCGGGGATCACACTTTAAGTGAAAGGCAGACGCTCAACCGCATAGCCACGCAGGCGTCCCCATATATGTACCTATTGAGACGCATTTTCCCTCCATGCTCTGGACAGGAGGCTTTGTTCAATTCTTTGATTCCCCCACCACCTGCCCCAAGACTACAAGCTCCTTGGTAACCAAAACTATTTTATTTTGGTTATAGCTGTAACATCTAGTATGAACTTAATAAATATTTGATGTTCAAATACTTCCATCAAGTGAGCAAAGTCTGTGCCTCTAGGGACCTAGTTCAGTGCAGGAGACGGAAAAAAATTAGTAATTATGGAATAGGGTAGTGACTTAACTTTTTCCCCCCACTTAAGAACTCTTGATTAAAATGAAATTTTATGCAGAAGTCTGATACTTACTGAACTATTTGGTTCTGTGTATGTAGGAGGTTTTTTCAGTTAACTTCTTTCCCCATAGCATTCCAATCTAAACTTCCATATATTTTACTTTTATTGTTTCCTCTGTGTATTCATACTCATGCATACTTCCTACTATCTATTTTTTTTAAGATTTTATTTATTTATTCATGAGAGACACACAGAGAAGCAGAGACATAGAGGGAGAAGCAGGGTCCACGCAGGGAGCCCGATGTGGTCGATCCTGGGACTCTGGGATCACACCCTGAGCCAAAGGCAGACGCTCAGTCACTGAGCCACTCAGGCGTCCCCCTACTCTCTTTCTGAAAGATGTCAGTACCTGATCCCTTTTCTTTTCTGTCTGCTCTCAGGTTAGGTGCCACTTGATTACATACTTTTCTTATAGCACTTGTTGAACCACATCAGCTGATCCAGTAAGTCAGCTTTCCTCCCATCCCTGACCTACCAACCTACCGGTTGATTTTCAAGCAGAGTTTTGGTGAGCCTTGGACTACCTGGTTTTTCCCTGGCTTTGCTCTCCTACACCAGTATCGTGACATTTTTTAGCACCCAAAACTTGAGGTGAAAGGGGCTGGGATCAAAGGATTGATCTTTGAGAGCCAATAGGGAAGGAAAGAGGGTACAGATACAGATAGGATTGTAGGTTGTGGTAAGCTGTCAACAGTCATTTATCATGGAAGTAAAAGGCTTTGCCATTAACTCCAAGAGGTGGAAGAGAAGGTGAGGAGAAAACAGGTGTGAAATAGTCTTGGGGTACTAGTTGGAGTGGGCTGGTGAGCTTACTAGAGAAACAGGAATATTAGGTAGCATTGTGTCCCAGTGGAGGTTGTAGATTATAATGGCATCAGTGTTCCTGCTTCTGTGATTTCCCTCACCCTCATTTCAGTAATACCCAGCTGTTTGGGTATAGGTACCAAATAAGAAGATGGTGGGGTTGGGTCAGCTAGAATTGAATTTTATTAGGGATTGTGAGAAAAGAACTCCTAAGAGCCAAGTGTGTGGATAAAGAGAGAAGCGAATATAGGTGTAGGTGAGCACAGGAAGTTATGGTGTCAGTGGATTGAAAGTTTTAAGTTGAGTCATTTCTTTTTTTTTTTTTAAGATTTTTATTATTATTTATTTATTCATGTGAGACAGAGAGAGAGAGAGAGGCAGAGACACAGCCAGAAGGAGAAGCAGGCTCAATGCAGGGAGCCCAACATGGGACTCAATCCTGGGTCTCCAGGATCAGGCCCTGGGCTGAAGGCGGCGCCAAACTGCTGAGCCACCTGGGCTACCCAAGTTGAGTCATTTCAAAAAAGGAATTCAAGGGCACCTGGCTGGCTCAATCAGTAGAGCATGGAACTATTGATCTCAGGGTCATGAGCTCAAGCCCTACATTGGGCATAGAACTTACAAAAAAAAAAAAAGCAATTCTGTTAGAACTGTGGCATTTCAGTGACCTCTGGGGATTGTCCCATTTAGATTAATGCCAGATGGTGGGTGGAAATTCCCAAAAGATGGAAGATATGGGGGAGTCTACTGTTCATAAACATGAATTACAGAGGGCATGTTTTTGTTAAGATAGGCATTTTAACAAGATAGAGTTGGACTGCCTGTGTTAGAATTCCAGCTGTCATTGACTAGCTGTGTGACCTTGAACAAATTATTAATTTCTCTATGTTTCCATTTCTTTGTCTGGAAAATGGGAATAAAAATAGTACCTATCTCATAGCATTGTTTTGGGAACTAGATGAATTAATGTTTGAGTGCTAGCACATAGGAAACATCATGTAAGTACTTATTAAATAAAAATAGTACTGCCCTAAATATTTAATTTAATATATAATTCTTCTAATGCTTACCTGCCATGTCCTTCCCTTCTCCAATTATTACTGTTATCTCATAATTAAACTTTTATCATATACTCAGTTGAACTAGTCCTCTACACATTTTTTATTGAAGTAGGAACTTTTTCATTAGGTTTGTAAATCTGTACTAATGTCTTGGTAAAGTGTATTTTAAATGTCTCTATCTTATAAATTTTATTTTAGCTGTTAAGCGTTTAATGAAAGAAGCAGCAGAATTGAAAGATCCAACAGATCATTACCATGCACAGCCATTAGAGGTTAGTTTCCATCTTTTACATCTGGATTTTAATACCTTAATATTTTAAATGAATTCCTTAAATTGTTTTTTCATTGCTTTGAGTCATTACAGATGTGTTTGATATGGTTTATTGATATATTTTACTCCCTGTATTTTCTTAGTACTTATTCCATTAGCCATTCAGAATCTCACTTTTTTTTTTTAATTTTATTTATTTATTCATGAGAGACACAGAGAGAGAGAGGCAGAGACACAGGCAGAGGGAGAAGCAGGTTCCATGCAGGAAGCCTGATGTGGGACTCATTCCCGGGACTACAGGATCATGCCCTTGAACCAAAGGCAGACGCTCAACCACTGAGCCACCCAGGCGTCCCAAGAATCTGACATTTTAGAAACAAATTCCCAGTCTCTATAAAATGGTCTTAAATGCTAAGATTTTAGTTTTAGGTTGTAAGTATGAGGGAGAGAGGGGTAATGGAAAGAACCCCAAAGTCTATAGTTTGGAAGACCTGGCCCCTTGAAGGGACCTCTGCAGCTAGTTTGGGCTTCTTGTACAAACATCTCTGTTTCTTTTCAGTCTTCTCATCTGTCGGAGGAGGATATTTAAATGTGTTCGGTCTGGTTTCCTTGATAATGAGAATAAAATATAATAAAGTGCAAATATTTTGCACACTGTAAACTGTAAAATACTTGGGGACTCTAAGATGATGATAGTATATCACCCGAAAAATTAATATTACTGACTAATAAATAAGCTCTTGAGCATCTATGAGGGATGATTTTTTTTTTTTAAGATTTTTTATTTGGTTATTCATAGAGACAGAGAAAGAGGGGCAGAGACACAGGCAGAGGGAGAAGCAGGCTCCATGCAGGGAGCCTGATGTGGGACTTGATCCCGAGTCCCCAGGATCACACCCCGGGCTGAAGGTGGTGCTAAACCACTGCGCCACCAGGGCTGCCCTGAGGGATGATTTTTTTTTTTTTTTTGTGAGGGATGATTTTTTAAGGTTTGTTAAAATAATACACATTTACAGCAATTATTTGATTATATAATAACTTAATTAAATATGTAATCTAATTTAACTTAGCTTAATTATGTAATCTAATTTATGAATATATAACAATGCTCAGCTGTTTTTAAATGTATTTGTTTAAAAAAGCTTTTAGGGGCACCTGGGTGAGTCAGTCAGTTGAGCATTTGCCTTCCACTCAGGTCATGATCCCAGGGTCCTGGGATCTAGCCCTCTACTGGGCTCCTTGCTTAGTGGGGAGCCTGCTTCTCTCTTTCCCCTCTGCCTGCAGCTCTCCCTGCTTGTGCTCTCTCTATCAAATAAATAAATAAAATCTTAAAAAAAAATTTTAGCTCTTGTGGGACATGAAAACTAGATCAAATAGCTTTTATTTATAACTTTCTTTTTTTAAAAAAATTTATTTATTTATTTATTCATGCAAGACACACAGAGAGGGAGGCAGAGACACAGGCAGAAGGAGAAGCAGGCTCCATGCAGGGAGCCTGACACGGGACTCCATCCTGAGTCTCCAGGATCACGCCCTGGGCTGAAGGCGGCACCAAACTGCTGAGCCACCGGGGCTGCCCTTATTTATAACTTTTATACTTGAGTTATTTTGTGCATTAGAAACTATTCTAGTAATAATTTGAAACATTTAATTTTTCTCACCCGGGAATATTTCTGGTACTCATTAATAAAGATGATCAAATGTTTTAATGTTATTGATTCCTTACTGGTTATTGTTTCTGTGCAGGATAACCTTTTTGAATGGCACTTCACAGTTAGAGGGCCCCCAGATTCTGATTTTGATGGAGGAGTTTATCATGGACGAATAGTACTGCCCCCAGAATATCCCATGAAACCACCAAGCATTATTCTTTTAACGGTAAGGATTCTTGGCAATTTAGAATGCTTGTCGTTTAACTCTTCATGGTGATTGCAAAGCATGGTTAGCATACTCATTTTCATTAAGAAATAAAGCAGAACATTGCTATAACTTTGTCATTGGGGACCAAGATTTGATAGTACAATTCTTTTCCCCGAAAATAATTCCTAGGAATTGTCAATGCTAATGGATGCACAGTTGCCATAGTATTGTTGATAGGATTCAATGAATTAGTGGATACAAAGTGCTAGGGACAGTGTCTGGCACTTGGTAAGTACCAGGAAAGGGTAGTTAATGTTACTATATCTCTTAATCACATCATCACCTTCAACTTTTCACTTTAAACTCTTTTCCTCAGTTTCCTCATTTTTACATAGAGCTCTGAAAATAAAAACTGTCCCAGAGTCTTCAATAAATGTTAGTTATATTATTACTCTTTATATCTTCGAATTTCTCTCCACATATTTTATCTCCATGTAAGGAAAACTATTGATCCAGTTTTCTCTTTATTTTTCCTGGGATGTTGTTCCTTCAGAGTAAATTCCTCTCTTAGTAAGTTCTTCTTCCCTCATTTCCTTTCATTTGCAAGAATGGCTGATTATCCCTAACCTTGAAAAAAGCAAAACCAAAACAAAAGCCTTTCTGGATCTCTCCTTTCTCTTTAAGCTATTGTCCTACTTTCTCTTTCAAGACATCCTTCCTCTAGCTTAGCCTGTTGCAGTCTGGTTTCTCCAGGCTTACTGCACCAGTCTCAGAGACCAGCTTGACAGTTCCCACTGCCTCTTCTCAGTCCTCATCCCAGACCATATAAGTTAAACATCTGATACACATGAGTAGCAAACGGTGAAACGGAAGGTATTCATCAATACTGGACTAAAGCTGCTTTTACCCATGTGTGGTACAGTGGAAAGAGCGTTAATTTCAAAGCCAACAGACCTGGATTCTGACCACTGCTCTCTCCATTACACCAGGCAGGTTACTTAATCTTTTTGAGGTTCAATTTTCTCATCTGTTAAGGGTTGTGTATGGCAAATATATTCACAATATAAAGTCCCTAGGACATAACATTTTCTGCTTAACAAATACTAGGTGATGTTGTGAATTGTTAATGCCAGCAGTAGGGTAAGAGTAGGGTCTTGGAGGGGCCCTCCTGTATTAGGAGTCACTTTTTAGTTGCTTGACATTGGGGAGAACCAGGTGGTTCAGGGGATGGGGCTGGTGTATGGGGAAACCAGGGGTGGGTGGTAGTGGGGGTAGTTGGGGCAGCAGCTGTTAACAAATACAGAAATATTTCAGTAGTTAACTGATGTATGGTTATGGTTAGCACACTGCCTTCCTGGTTTTCAGTATTTGATCTTTCTGATTCACTTTTCTCTTTTGGAAAGCCTTCTCCAATCTTCATTCAGCAAATATTTACTAAACATATGTCATGAACCATGGGGCTCAGTCAGTTAAGCATCTGATTCTTGATTTCAGCTCAGATCATGATCTCAGGGTTCATGATACTGAGCTCTGCATAGGGCTCCACATTCAGTGCAGTCTGCTTGTCCCTCTCCTTCCCCCTCTGCCTCTCCCTGCTCTCTCCCTCTCTCTCTCAAAATGAATAAATAAAATTTAAAAAAAATATAGGTCATGCCCTTGTAGGTGTGGCAGGGAATAATAACTCAAGTTCTCTGGCTATGTGGAGCTTATATTCTAACTTCATGTCTCTTCTTTGCCCATCCCCATGAGTATGGATATTCTATAAGTTCAGATATCAGCTGTTTTTTCTTACGCCTGTTGAGATGGCTTCACTGGTCACCTCTGTGAAGTCAGATACCAAACACATGTATCTTCTTCTGACATCAGCGTGTCTGTATTTCTGCCTTTCTGCTGTATATCATCAGTAGCTCTTCTACCAAGACAACAGATCCATGTCCAAAATGGAAATCATTACCTCTGATCTGCCTCTTTTGTATTCTTGTCTTATGAAATTGCATCATCCGTATGAAAATCATTCCTGTCTCAGAGCCTTCTGCAGCAGTATCTAGTTAGGTGACACCAAGTCCTCTGGTTTTTCCTAGCCTCTGCATGTCTTCTCTTTTAGATCCTTCACAGAGCCTAGCACAGTATTATACTCAGAGGAGGATATCAGGACATCATTATATGTCAGTTATTTATTTATTTATTTATTTATTTATTAATTATCTTGCTATGTCAGTTATTTAGATTTTAGATTTCAGTTATATAACTCAGTTTCAGAAAGGTGCTACAACTTCTAAAAACAGCATATATTTTACAAGTATTTGTGGAGTGTCTAAAAAATCTAAGTCCCTTTGGAGATTATATTCTTTTAAAGCTTTCTTTTAAAATTATTTATTTATAAAATATATTTATAAAATATAAAACATTACATATATATATTTTTAAATGCCTTATTTATTCTAAGGCTAATGGACGATTTGAAGTAGGCAAGAAGATCTGTTTGAGCATCTCAGGACATCATCCTGAAACTTGGCAGCCTTCATGGAGTAGTGAGTATTAATTTAAAGTGAATATAAATCTTCTGTAATTCTAATTAACTCATAATTATAAAGTATAACACCCTCTTGAGACTGAAGCTGTTTGGGGTAATTAATTTGATGTTACTGAATAAAGAATAAAAATCCTTGCCTTGTCTCAATTTTTGCCATCATTTTAACACAACCACCTTACCTGTACCTTTTTAGTAAAAGCCCATGCGTCTTGTTTTCTTCTTCCAGAGTAAACCCAGTTCCTTTTACAAAACAACTTAGATTGATGTTTACCTTTTATTTCAGTAAGAACAGCGTTACTAGCCATCATTGGGTTTATGCCAACAAAAGGAGAGGGAGCCATAGGTTCTCTAGATTACACACCAGAGGAAAGAAGAGCACTTGCCAAAAAGTAAGTTTTGCATTTCATTCTTTGTTAAGATTTAAATACTATTCTGGGTAATGGCTGTTAGGAGATGGGCTCAGTCTCTTTGTGAGTTACCTTGGTTACAGGATCTAGTCTAGTTGTGCTATTTTAGAATTTCATTTGTAGCAGTTTACTATCCAGGGGTGACCAGAGTCTAAAGAATTGATTTCATACTGTCTAGTTTTAGAAAGTACTTGGTAATAGCAACGTATCTTCTAAAAGAAGATATCTATTCTGGTCATTTGTCTCCAATTGGGCAGAATTACAGATAGAAAAAGAAAAAAACCAAACCAACGCAATTGTTTATATGTAGCTTTCCATAAGATTGAAAACTTCTAAAGGGCAGGGAGGAAGTCCACTTTACCCATCTTTGCATCTACAGTATCAGGCTCAAAGCAAATACTCAATAAACGATCCAGAATAAAATAAAGGAGATTTTCTTTATCAAGTTATGGCTTCTTAGTGGTATTGCCTTCTCATTTTCTTCAGATGCATTCTGTCTGTATAACCCAGATTAGTCACCAGATTCAGAGTAGCCTCTTCTTTGAGTAGTGCAAAGACTAATTCTCTCTCTCTCTCTCTCTCTCTCTCTCTCTCTCTCTTTTAAAGATTTTTATTTATTCAGGAGAGACACACAGAGAGGCAGAGACACAGACAGAGGGAGAAGCAGGCCCCATGTAGGGAGCCCCATGTGGGACTCAATCCCGGGTCTCCAGGATCAGGCCCTGGGCTGAAGGCGGCGCTAAACTGCTGAGCCACCCAGGCTGTCCTCTCCTTTTTTTTTTAAAGACCAACTTCTTTCTAACCCAGTTTATTTTTTAATCAGTGTGCATAGGGAAGAGACCCTATAAGAAATCCTATAAAAAGGCTTTCCAATCCTAGAATACTAGTCCCAACCCTCAACAAATGTTAAAGATTCCAAAATTGCACTGAGTGAGGAGGAAGAGTATTTAAAAGTACTTACAGGGGGATCTCTGGGTGGCTTGGCGGTTTGGCACCTGCCTTCGGCCTGGGGCATGATCCTGGAGTCCCAGGATTGGGTCTCACGTCAGGCTCCCTGCATGGAGCCTGCTTCATGGCTCTGAATTGCCTTCTGGCACATGACTCTGCCTGTGTCTCTTTCTCTCTCTCTCTCTGTCTCTCATGAATAAAAAAATAAAATCTTTAAAAAAAAAAGTACTTACATTCTGTAATCTTTGATCTTCATCATTTTCCTGCTTGGACTCTGCTATCACCTCTCAGACATATTATGTTAATTAAATTACAGTATATCTTACCTAGCACAGCCCAGAACATGTCCTCTTTAGATGTTTGTTAAATCAAATAGATTTTAGTGTCTGAAAGATTTGATAGACTCTTGGATTTCATCAACAACTTTTCTTTATAAACCTTATTTCCAGGTTCTGGGGTATACCTTATACTGTAGCTGTTATTTACAAATTATATAATATGTACTCTGAATATATAGCATATGCTTTTATTTGATTTTCTTTGTTGGCTTTCTGTCTTGATACTTTTATCCAGTTCATTTCATGTATAAGGAAAAAAAAGAACTTTGTTTTTTTGTTCTAGATTTACCAGTGTATATATTCTAGGTTATTTTGTTTTAAAGATTTTATTTATTCATCTGACAGAGAGAAAACACAAGTAGGCAGAGCAGCAGGTGGAAGGAGAGGGAGAAACAGGCTCCCCTCTGAGCAGAAAGCCTCGACTGTGGGCTTGATTGATCCCAGGACCCCAGGGATCATGGCCGGAGCTGAAGGCAGACACCCAGCTAACTGAGCCACCCAGGTGCCCTAATGATAGAGGCGTTTTAAAAAACATGATTTTGCATTCATCCATGGTAGCATATTGTCCTGTGGATAAACTAATATATTAAAAATTAACCTTCCCCTTTAAGTCTCATGACTTCTCAGTTAAAGTGGACACATTTTAAAGCAAATAATTTGAATACAACTGACTTTCAAAAGGATATGGACAGCAGTGCTGCTTCTGGTGAAATAAAAATATTCATCAACAAGTACTAAGTTAATACGACTTTTAGGGGATCCCTGGGTGGCGCAGCAGTTTGGCGCCTGCCTTTGGCTCAGGGCGCGATCCTGGAGACCTGGGATCGAATCCCACGTCAGGCTCCCGGTGCATGGAGCCTGCTTCTCCCTCTACCTGTGTCTCTGCCTCTCTCTCTCTCTCTCTCTCTCTCTCTGTGACTATCATAAAATAAATAAAAATTAAAAAAAAATACGACTTTTACATATATTTGTTCACATGAAGTTTTTAAATAAATTTAAATAGCATGATCTTAAAGAACAAAGGCTTTTATTATGTTGAAGTGGAAGTACAATAAAATGATTTTTTTTAAAGTTCAGCAATGTAATGATGGATATTTTTATATGTTAGACATATTTACTTCCAGTCCTACAAATCCTCAGCACTCTTGTGGACTTTGGGACACTTTTGGCTATATCTGGAATACAAAAGGGAAAATGAAAACCTAGAAAAACAAATAAATCTTAGGAAGTAGTCTAGTTAACAGATTTATCTTGACTCTGCTTAATATAATGAGCGATAAATTTCAGTCTTTGGATTTTATATGAGTTCTCTGTCTTTCAAGTTATACTGCTATTTATTTTTTTATTATGTTTTTCTAAGTTTTCTTAAAATTCTAGCTAGTTAACATACAGTGCAATATTAATTTGAGGTTTAGAACTTAGTGATTCATCACTTATATACATTTATATACGATATATATTTTGCTCATCACTAGTGCCCTCCTTAATCCTATTTACTGTTTAACACCCCCCATACATCACCTCCTACCCTCGCTCCTCCCCTCTGCTAACCCTCAGTTTGTTCTCTATAGTTAAGAGTCTTTCTTGGGATGCCTGGGTGGCTCAGAAGTTGAGCCTCTGCCAGAGTCTGGGGATCATTTCCTGCGTGGGGCTCCCTACATGGAGCCTGCTTCTCCCTCTGCCTGTGTCCCTGCCTCTCTCTCTCTCTCTCTCTCTCTCTGTCTCTCATGAATAAATAAATAAAATCTTAAAAAAAAAAGTCTGTTTCTTAGTTTTCCTCTCTCTTTTTCCTCCCCTTCTCTTGTTTGTTTCTTAAATTGCGCATGAGTGAAATCATACAGTGTTTGTCTTTCTCTTATTTCGTTTACCATAAGTTATACTGCTATTTAGATGAATAAGATTTGTGAATTTTTTCCCTAGAAATATCTGTAAATTCTATTTTTAATGGCCTCTTTACTATTTTATCTATGTTTCAGCTAAAAAGTAATTCAAACTTTATAACGGACTTTTTTTCACAGGTTTAACATAGTTTTGTTATGTGATCTTTAGGACACTGTGGTTAGACATTCTATATATTTTGTTGTATAGATCTAAACTTAGTTTTCGGGATCCCTGGGTGGCGCAGCGGTTTGGCGCCTGCCTTTGGCCCAGGGCGCGATCCTAGAGACCCGGGATCGAATCCCACGTCGGGCTCCCAGTGCATGGAGCCTGCTTCTCCCTCTGCCTGTGTCTCTGCCTCTCTCTCTCTCACTGTGACTATCATAAAAAAAAAAAAAAAGATTAAAAAAAATAAACTTAGTTTTCTTTAAAGAGTATGTTGGGAAAAAATGGAATCTAAGCCCTGATTTTTTTAAAAATTTAGATTTAAAAAAATTGAGATATAATTGACACGAGTTTTTATTGTTGTTAAGTTTTATTTGAGTAATCTCTCCACCCAACATGGGGGTTGAACTCAACAACCCTGAGATTAAGAGTTGCATGCTCTTTTGACTGAGCCAGCCAAGCACCCCAGCATGAGTTTTTTTTCCTAATACCAACCTAACCTAACTTGTGTATTTGTCTCAGAACTATAATATTGCTGTAATTGTCTAATTTATAGATGAATATGATATGGAATTTTCCAGTATTCTTTTATTTTAAATTGAATCATTCAGTATTTGAGTATCTTAAATTAATATTCAAGTATTTGATTTATACCTATCAAAAAATTATTTCCTACCAGATCACAAGATTTCTGTTGTGAGGGATGTGGCTGTGCCATGAAGGATGTCCTGTTGCCTTTAAAATCTGGAAGTGATTCAAGTCAAGCTGACCAAGAAGCCAAGGAACTGGCTAGACAAATCAGTTTTAAGGTACTCTAAATTTGTAAACGTAATTATGTAACCTTTTTGTTTACTGCCAAATTCTGGATAGAAAGTAAAGGCGATATAGTTTTGTGAAGTAAGATTTTACGAATAATTCTTTATTACGAAACTAATAATGTTTAGAAAGGCATTACAGCATAGTGGTTAAGAGCTTGGACTCTGGTATACCATGCTGGGGTTCAAATCTCAGCTTTACTGTTTATTAGTTTTAGGACCTCAGACGTACTACTTACCCACTCTGTGCCTTTTTCTCATCTGTTAATAACGTTACTTATCTTATAGGATTCTTATGAGGATTGAGTTAATACCTAAGTGTATTGCATTTAGAACTGTCCCTGATACTTAATAAATTTTAACTCTTGTTATAGAAGATATAGTAATTTATAAGAAAATCACAGTCATACATAATCCCATCCCCAAGAAATAACTGCTGTTAATATTTTAGCATATCTCCCTTATGTCCTTTTTCTCCACATGTGTTTTACTCAAACATATAATTACTTTTGGAATTTAATTAGCTCTATAAAAAATGTCAACCTGCATTATGCAGCAATGCTACTTCTCCCTCTTCACGTCTCTTAACATCCTGTCTGTCCTTTCATATCCAGTTCTTAGGAGAAATTTTTCCTTCTGTTCATTGTGTTGCCTGGAAGAGGAGGTGCTTAATAAGTATTTGTTATTTTCTTTCTTCTGAAAATTCCTATCATACTTAATATTGCTTTTCTGAAAATTGTAGGGCCAGGTTTTTTTATACATCAGAATTTTGGATTTTAGAAAATAACAAACACACACCATATTTTGGTACCCACAAATGGGATCTGGGGCAGTAACCCATAATCAAGTCTATTAATATTCCCTCAGCAAACCTGAGAATATCTACACTAATGTGGGATAAAGAGTATTAATAACTTCACATGTCACACTTCATCTGGAAATTACCAAAAAACTTCATTTAGAATTGTGGATTATGAGCCACGGGTGTTAGTTTTGTCTCTTACCAAGTGATAGCTCCTTGAGAACAGGTTTTGTCTGTGCATCTTGAAATACCTAGCAGTTTTAGACACATGTGCACTTAATAGTTGATAGTAAATTAGCAAATAAAATAAGTCCAAGAGAGGATTAGTAGGTGTAGGTTCTTCTGTACATTTCCTATTTTAACACAGCTCTTGGGTGTACTTTTTTTACAGGCAGAAGTCAATTCATCTGGAAAGACTATTGCTGAGCCAGACTTAAACCACTCTTTTTCACTAACTGATTTACAGGATGATATACCTACAACATTCCAGGGTGCTACGGCCAGTACCTCGGTATGGCTCTTGTTTTCTACATATATGTATGTCTGTATCATTGTCATTTGCAATAGGAGGAGGAAATCTCTAGATGAAATATCTGAATATTTTGATTCTCCTGACAGTTGGATTCCTTTTTTTTTTTTTTTTAAGATTTTATTTATTTATTCATAGGCACAGAGAGAGAGGGGCAGAGACACAGGCAGAGGGAGAAGCAGGCTCCACGCAGAGAGCCCAATGTGGGAGTCGATCCCGGGTCTCCAGGATCACACCCCAGGCTGCAGGCGGCGCCAAACCGCTATGCCACCAGGGCTGCCCTGACAGTTGGATTCCAGCTCACCTCTCCCTCTAATGAATCATAGTATCTTAAGCAAATTATTCATACTTTTTGGGCCTTCTTTCTTGTTAAATGGGGTCCTATTGTCCCTCCAGAATTCTGTGATTTCTCTGAAAAGTTGGTTACAATATAGCACTACACTCTGAATAAAACAAAAGATACATAGTTTGGCCACTTTCTGAATAGGCACTGTTTCTTTGGCAGGTTTTTTAAGCTGCATTAAGTCACTCAATTAATAAAGGACTAGAGCCAAAGATTTGTCTCAGATCTGCTCTGCCCAATACTGTAGCCACTAGGCACATGTAGCTATCTAAATTTGTATTTAAGTTACTCAGAATTAAATTAAGCTTAAAATTCAGTTCCTGAGTCATAGTGGTCACATTTCAAGTAATCCATAGCCACTTGTGGCTGTGGATGCCATTTGGACAGCAGAGATACCGAATGTTATCATCTCAGAAAGTTCTATTGGACAGTGCTGCCTTGCACATAGTAAGTGTCCAATAACTAATTGTTGAATGAAAGATTAAATGAATACTATGTGTCTTGTTAGTTCTGCCCTGACCTGTTGTCTAAGTACTGGTGGGTATAGATCATCAGAGATTGATTAAGAAAATGTGATGTATAGTCACTAAATAATTAGGATTCTGGGGGAAAAACATAGATTTCCTTTCTATATGTAAAAGAACAGATGTCTTTTGGTAACAGATTGGTTGAGTAGCTGCATCTTCTTTCCCCCCTCTTCAGTTTTAGAGAGGATTTTAAAGGGTCAGGAAAATTTAGATAGCTGGCCAATACAGATGTGCCCTTTCCTCAGGCATAACTTACTATAAAGTGGGACTGCATAGTCCTGAGTGGTTGTTCTCTCCTTTTCAGAGAGTGAGATGGGTAGAGAGAAGTAGGCTGGAGAGAGAAGGGGAAAGGGTACGCTGGAGGAAGCAGTTGGAGGACTGGAGATGGAGGTATAAGGAAAAAGTGTATGCTGAGAGTTAAATTGTTTTCACATGATCCCCATGTAATTTTATGAATTGCAGAGGGATATTATGAATTAATTTTAGTCAGTATATGTTTTACCTTGAAATATTAAACTCAGACTACTTTTCACTTTTAGAATTCTAATTGTTTTTTTATTTTATAGTTTTGGGTTTTTATTTTTTATTTTTATTTTATTTATTTTATTTTATTTTATTTTATTTTATTTTATTTTATTTTATTTTATTTTATTTTATTTTATTTATTTTATTTTATTTAAATATTTTATTTGTTTATTCACGATAGACATAGAAAGAGGCAGAGAGAGAAGCAGGCTCCCTGCAGGGAGCCGGACACGGGACTCGATCCTGGGACTCCCAGATTGTGCCTTGGGCCAAAGGCAGGCGCTAAACCACTGAGCCGCGCAGGGATCCCCTGTTTTTATTTTTTCTTTTTTTTTTTTTTTTTTAAATGGAACCATCCTATTACAGAGAAGAGGGTGTTTATCTTTTTTCACCTGTAAGGACAGTCTCCTGATATTTGTGATGTATTCAAATCTGTCTTTAGTCTCTTAAATCTATGTCAAGTCCCCCTATTGCATATCGCAGTTATTCTACTTGTAATTTATTTTATCATTAATTATTTATTGTCTATCTTCACAGAATGTTCCTTGAGGATCAGAGCTTTCCTTCTATTGCATTATATCCCTGGTGCCTGGCCTTGTGCCTTGTGTATAGTTGTATAGTTGGTGGTCAATACATACATTTTTTTTTTTTAAGATTATTTATTTATTTATTTATTTATTTATTTATTTATTTATTTATTTATTTATTTATGAGAGACACAGAAAAAGAGGGAGGTGGACACATAGGCAGAGGGAGAAGCAGGCTCCACGCAGAGAGCCCGACGCAGGACTCGGTCCTGGGTTTCCAGGATCACGCCCTGGGCCGAAGGCAGCGCTAAACTGCTGAGCCACCCAGGCTGCCCAATACATACTATTTTTTTTTTAATACTTTTTTTGATTGAATAAATGAATCTTGGGATTGGCACTTGTAAAAAATACTAGAAATACAGGTAAAGAAATCTAGAAGTTTAAGTATATACATTGCATAACTAGTATTATTATCATAGTGGTATTTTCCATTTTGGTTTGATGTGATTTGTTTTCATTTTTATTATTTCAGTTAGGTTGATATACAGTGTTGTTCTAGGTTCAGCTGGGCATTCTGATTTTAAATTACATAAAACTTTGAATTCTTTTTCATAGATAAAGGTAATTGATACCAATTCTGGTTAAAACACAAGAAGCAATAAATTGTCTACAGTTGCAAGTTAAGATTTTGGTTACATTTACATACAGATTATCTCAGAGGATAATTATATAATTTGATCACTATGGAAGTAATTGAAACTTGGTTTTGGCTAGGGGTGGCTGCTTTACATGCAAGTGTAATATAAATTCACTAAAATATTATACATAAAATCCCAGATAAGCTATGTTTTTTTAGCCTTGAGGGGGCGAGAGATTGCCCAAAGTCTAAATACAGCAGATAATATCAGGCCATCTGTTGCTTTTTGATGCAGATTTTTTTTAGCTATGTAGAAAGAGGGAAAATACTGATGGTAGTTTTATGTTCTTCCAGTCTGTTAGACTTTTTTCCACTCTTCCTAGGGATTGAGGTTCTGAATAAGCCATTCTATTTTATATTAAAAAGCAAACATACAACTCCTTCACTAATAGAGGTTATTCTAGATTATTATAGAAAAACCTATATGTATTATAAGGGAATTATCTGTGACTAATGGTTTTTAAAAATTAACTGAATTAAATACAAATGTCATAAACTTCTGCCTTCCCAAAAATGGTTGCTTCATCTTAACTAAGGACATGGAAACTGGTATGACTTAAGTCTTCATTCAGTGATAGGTGTGTTTGGACAAATTTAGATAAACAGCAAAAATTTAGAAGTCTGATTCCCAATCATACACAGCATTTTGTTATTATTTATTTATTTATTTAAAGATTTTATTTCTTTATTCATGAGAGACAGAGAGGCAGAGACACAGGCAGAGGGAGAAGCAGGCTCCATGCAGGGAGCCTGATGTGGGACTCGATCCCGGGACCCCAAGATCAGGCTCCGGGCTGAAGGCAGCACTAAACACTGAGTCACCCGGGCTGCCCATACACAGCATTTTGAAAATGCCAACTCCATGTGAACTGCCAAAATTTTGTCCAGTTCAACTCCAAGCAATCTAGGTTCCTCCAGGTCTATAACCTTAGGGTTGTTACCATTTTCTTATGATGTGATTGTTTTAAATAGGAAAATTTTTAGAATGTTATATCTCAGCTCAGCGCTAGTCAGTAATACTCAACAATATAGTATCCAGAAGGCATCTGAGACGTAGGAATCTTTTTTATTTTTAAGATTTTATAAAAAAAAAGATTTTATTTATTTATTCATGAGTGACACAGAGAGGCAGAGACATAGGCAGAGGGAGAAGCAGGCTCTCTGTGGGGAGTCCGATGTGGGACTTGATTCTGGAACCCTGGGATCACACCCTGAGCCGAAGACAGATGCCCAAGCACTGAGCCACCCAGGTGTCCTTGAAATATAGGAATCTAATTAAAGCAGTATGTCTATAAAGTATTTCCATTAAGTGCATGTACTAAAATATCATCTAAAGACAATGTTTTATAGGGACTGTTTTTCTAAATATGTTTTTTAAAGATTTTATTTATTTTAGAGAGAAGGAGTGGGAGGAGTGGGCATGTAAGGGGGAGGGGTAGAGGGAGAGGCAGAGAATCTGAAACTGATTTCTCCTTGAGGACATGAGCCCCATGGGTGGGAGGATCTCAGACCCTGAGATTATGACCTAAACTAAAGCCAAGAGTTAACCCCTCAACCCACTGAACCACCCAGTGCCCCTAAAATATGCTAATCATACTAACAGAGGTCTGAAAATCTGTCCTAAGCAATCACTTTTTGAAAATCTAAATCTGTGAGGTTCCTGGGTGGCACAGTAGGTTAAACACTGATGGACTCTTGGTTTCAGCTCAGGTCCTGACTCCGGGTTGTGAGATCAAGCCCCAAGTAGGGCTTGGAGCTCAACCAGTGTCTGCTTGAGATTCTCTCCCTCCACCCCTCCACCCTGTGTGTGCATGCACACATACTCTCTCTCAAATAAATAAATAAATCTTTAAAAAAAACAAACCTAAATCTAGTGTCTCCATAGGGGTATATTAACAATGACAATATTAATAATAAGTAACATTTATCAGCAGTTGTGTATCCTAAGCATTTTATATTGTTAATCCTTTTAATCCTTATAAGTACATAGAACGCCTGGGTGGCTCAGCAGTTGAGCATCTGCCTTTAGCTCAGGGCATAATCCCAGTTTGGGGATCGAGTCCCACATCGGGTTCCCTGTGAGGAGCCTGCTTTTCCCTCTGCCTATGTCTCTGCCTCTCTCTGTGTGTCTTTCATGAATAAATAAATCTTTAAAACAAAACAAATAATCCTTATAAGTACAGAATTGGATATTATCCAATTGTACAGATGAAAGAGCTGAGTCTTAGGCTGAATAATTTGCCCAGGGTCCTGCATCCCCAAAGTGCTAGAGCCTGCCTGGTAATTAATGAATGATAAGGCTGCTTGTTTTAGTCAGGTGTATGGGCATTGTATTCTCTCAAACTAATGGAAAAAAATAACATGTATAAAATAAAATCTTTAAGCTGAATCAATCTCTTGTGCTAGTTCCTGGATTGATAGCACCTTTGTGTTTTTTACTTTCCTTAAGAACCTTCCCTGTAAGCCTTGAGCACTTTTACTGCATTAGACACTTTTAGCTTCTTGGCTGAGAAATCAGAAGAATGGGAGATTTCAAATGGAATGTTGCTGTATCAGCCACTATAACTCAGCTCAACCCAATGAGTGCTTATTAAGATAATATGATGCCGGTGACAGTGTAAGACCTCGTAGTTCCTTTTCTGTCTCTGTGTCATGGGTCACTACATTCGAGTGCTTCCAAAAGACAGTTTTAAGAAACTCAGATTATTCACACCTTGTAATGTTGAAATGAATGTCAGATTTAAAATGTACTTTCTTCTGTAGGTAACTTAGATCAGCAGTTTCTTCCCTAATGTTTATAGCTGTTGCCAGAACAAAGCTCATCCTCTTACGCTTTTTAAAAAGTACATTATTGATTTTTTTCTTCTATTTGAAATCTTCTCTAATGGAAAGTTTTAAAAATATTTTTATATTTACTCAGTTTTTAAAGTTATCCTGAAAAAGACATGCGTTCTTATTTTTTATTTGAAAGGCTATTGGTACTAATATAACCAATATAAAGTTGTTTTCAATAAAAGAATTAAAGGCCACTGGGTTATTAGAGGTAGAGTTAAGGTCTCTATATAAATAAAATGCAATTTATATTTTGTAGAGCTTTCTTATCTATATACCATATTTAAGATTTTGAATCACTTCGTATCACATTGTAATTATGCTAGGCCCAGTAGTCATTGAAAGGACAGAAAACAATTGATATCTTGTGCTTTGTAGGGCCCTCCAGTGTGCCAAAGTATGCTTTATATGCATAAGGTAACATAATTCAATTTTTTTTAATTTATTTATGATAGTCACAGAGAGAGAGAGAGAGAGAGAGGCAGAGACACAGGCAGAAGGAGAAGCAGGCTCCATGCACCGGGAGCCCAATGTGGGATTCGATCCCGGGTCTCCAGGATCGCGCCCTGGGCCAAAGGCAGGCGCCAAACCGCTGCGCCACCCAGGGATCCCGGTAACATAATTCAAATACACAGTAAAGAATTATTCTAGACTTGTGCTCAATTCACTTTGCAGGAGTTATGAGAAAAGACAAATGTGGCTTGAAAACATCTGATTTTTATAACAGTACTGCTGTGAAGAAAGTATGGTTTGAAATTATTCCCTATGCTGTATGATTGTTTGTGGAAGCATGTGGATGTAGTCAGATAACATTGGAAGAGACCTGGTTCATGAAAGGCAAACTGTTGAGAGTTAAAACTTTTTGACATTTAGTCTGGCAAATTTTCAAGCCAAAAAGAAATCAGATTGCTTCCCTTCTTAGCTCTCCTGTAAGAAAGTAAGATGCCCAGATGCTTAACATATATTGCTGGAGTTGTAGCTACAGGAGGGTAGAAAGCCATCTGTAGAGCACATGGCTAACCTCTGTTCTCATCCTATTTGTTGCTGATAAAGTCCTCCTCTACCTGATGAGTATTCAGAATAAATTGTGTTGTTGGCTTGTTCAGGAGGGTAATTAGTTTCAGCCTTCACATCATTCTTGGTTGTTTTGCCCATAGTCATATTTTAGTGCTCTGAGGTTTTGTGTATTCTTGTAACTTCCATATATACAAGTTTTCTTTGCCAATTTCAAACAAGATTTCCTAAAATTTCCTAGTATGGAGCCCAGAACCCCTCAGCAGCATCCCTTCAACGACCTGCTCAGCCTGTAGTTAAGAATACCTCCATGAGCCCTCGACAACGCCGAGCCCAGCAGCAGAGTCAGAGAAGGTCGTCTACTTCCCCAGATGTGATCCAGGGCCAGCAGCCAAGAGACAACCACACTGATCATGGAGGATCTGCTGTTCTGATTGTCATCTTGACTTTGGCATTGGCAGCTCTTATATTCCGACGAATATATCTGGCCAATGAGTACATATTTGACTTTGAGTTATAATATTGTTTTGTGTCTTAAGAGCTGTGACTCAGCTGCTTCATTAAACATTCTGCATTGGGTATAATCTAAGAATTGTTTACAAAAATATTATTTTGTATTTACCCTTCATTCCTTTTTTGATCCTTATAAATTCAGTATCAATATAGCTAGACTTTCAGACTGTGTCTGCTTAGTTTAGGGGACTAGAAAGTCAAAGTCCCTTGTCTCACCATATGACCTGCTTTACAGAGAAATAACTTATTGTTTCTCATGCCTCAACTTCTTTTTATGTAAATTTGTGATACTTTTCAGTATAACTCTTTGAAATTTTTGGATTAAAGAAGGTGTTTTAAGTTCCAGTGAGTATTACTAGTTACTCAATATCATTTATTGAGTACTCTGTTTCTACTTATGTAGAATGATCTAGGGATAAGAATTGAAAAGGGAAAGTAGAGCTCTTCAGATAGCTTGCTGAGAATGTCATTCATAGGAGATAGACTGGGATGCCCATTCTGTGACTTTGTGTCCTAAATGTTGTTCAGTGAAAGTAATTATTTCAGTCAGACATTTATGAGGAGAGATTACATCTTTGTTACTGGATGTTACTTGGAGGGAATAATGCTTTGTAACCACTTTGATATGCTGTTATCCCCTTCTCTCCCAAATGCACACAAGATTCAAAAAGAAAGGAAACAGTCCTCCATAGAGCTTTTTTTAAGGAAAGAAGGGTCCAAGCCAGGAAATCACTTGATTTTCTTCCAGAAGTCAAACGGAAGGATCTTCAGATTTTAATGTTTGCTCTGCTTTGAATTGTATATCTTTTGAAGGTATTATATGCCTAGCTTTGTAATCACTATAAATTTAATTATTCTAGGAATAATGCATAATGTTGAAATATTTCATGTACCATTTTAATAGAAAAGCTCAGGGCCCAAGTAACAGTGATAGAAATAGGAAAAACCTTTACTTAGAATTGTCCACCTAATCAAAGCCCAAGAAATAATTTTCAGTGCAAAATCAACATATATAATGTAGTGCGAACTAGCTCCACGGATTGTAGCAGATAATTTTATCATCATAATGCCTGGTGAGAACATAGAATCACAGAAAAACATTGCCTTCACCATATTCAGTAGCCGCATTGAGGGCACTCAAGTGTATTTGTTAATGAAGAGTTAATTTTTAAATACAGACCGTCCTCCTGCTTTCAAATAGGTTATGTTCTAAAAGTACATTTGTGGGTTATTATTATTATTTTTTACAACTGTTATAAATGGCATTCGGGTTCTAGACAAGTCCAAAAAGTTAGTCCATAATGTGTCTCGAGTACTTTGGGGGATGGTGTTCATAAAGTCCTTAATGTAGTTTTAACTAACCGAAATTATGGGCAAGATAGAAACAATTTGTAAAATTATATTAAAGGCAAATTTAATTTTTATTGCTACTATGGACTTTGGTTCTGTTCATTATCAGACACAATTTCTATGTTCATCTGATAGCCGTTTTTCCTTTATGTCCACCTCTAAAATAAAGAACATACTGTATACTATTATATAACACATAATTGTCTTAAACTTTAATAAATTAGCATTTTAAAAGTGTTAACAGATTGTTTCTGTTATATCTACAAAGTTGATAAAGTCTTAAAAAAAGCTCAAGGACTTTATGAAGACCTCCTATGTCAGGAAAATTATAGGTTCCCATTTTATAACTTTATTGCCCATGAGAAAGCACATTCTGAAGTTTTGGTTTGGAACACAAAATATTAGAGATATTGGTTCCTCCTAGGAAGAGGGCATTGACCCACCTGGGAAGACCAAATAACATCATCACCTGAGAAAAAGAAAGTCCCCTTGCTCTCAACCTCTGCTGAGATTAATCATGTGCTAGGAACAATCTTCCCTCCACTTCCTCTCAAACTTGAGCCAGCCTCTGGATCTCTGTGATCTTGTTACATGTATCCATGGGGTGTACCAATACTTTCAGATTGATTAAGCCGAGAAGATTTTGCATTGTGCAGGTCCTTCTCTATCTGATTTGCCTCTCGTCTCACACCTGTCAGCTGACAGGCCACTTGTTTGTGTTGGCATTTTTTAAGCACTTGATACACATACCTGAAAGTGGCATATTTTTTGCTCTTTCCCTTTCAGCTCACATATGCTACCTAAAAATCCTTAAGTTGTCAATCTGATTCCCATCCTGGAGTTGATGAGCAAAATTGATCTTTGGGGCTATTCTTACTTGAATGCCACCTGAAGAGACTTCAGAAAACTGTTATTTTTTAAAGCCCCAGTTTATCCCTTTAATTACAGAGTAAGGGCAAAACCAGATACGTGTGATCTGGTTGGTAAAGGCTTAGGACTCCTTCCCCCAATCCTCAGATTTAGGTAATTCGTGGCTTTTTCTTTGACCAACAAAGCACATGACTACATATCAAGGTAGTTAAAATAGCATGCTTGAAAAAAATATATAATGTCTGTTTCACCTGTAACTGTTTAAGCCGATGAAACCTTTAAAAATTTATGTATTGTGGGGCTTTTATGTAGCACTTTACATGTTCATGCTGCTTATTTGTTTTATTCTACTGAAATAAATGAATTTCATCAAAATTCTCAATGAAGTTTTTTAAAAAAAACCTTTAAAATTGTTTATCATTTTGACTATGGAAATGTAATATTTCTTATTTCAGGAGAATAAGAAATCTTTTTGTTACTTTTGGCTATGAATAAACCTTCTGGTATCTTGAGACCTCCCATTTTTATAGACCAGAATCTGTAAACAAGCAAACCTCACACATTTGGACTTACTTGAGCAGAAATCTAGGCTGAGGTACTGAAAAGCCTATACTGTTGCATCATTTGCAATTAAGTATATGAAATGACTGCATTTAGTGAACCTGACTCTTAAAGACTAATGTGTACATTAGCGTGTGTACTGTTTAAGCCTTGTGGGAGGGTGTACATTGCTCAGAAGCTGTTTGGAACGCCTCTTGAACAGTTGCCTTCAGAACTAGTTTGAGCTGCTCAATAAAACCAGTGACTTTATTCATACCGTGCTTTGACCAAAAGTTGTATTCTTTATATTATTCGATCTTCAATCCATTTTGCCTCCTTAAATATTCTCTCACGTCTTCCACTTCTCTTTATGCTCCCTGCCTTTACCCTAATGAGCCTCCTCTCCTCGGACAAGTCTCCAGTCTTGCCCTATCATTCCCCCTACCCCTGCCAGCATCTTCTCCAGTGTGCAGGTCTGATTCTATCTCTTAAGCTCACACCCTTAATGTAGTTTATAAGGCTGTGTGTAACTAGAGTCCCTCTGACCTCTCTGGCCTAATCTGACAGCAAATGTCTACTGCCGCCTTTCCACAGCTCTGAGCCACGGGCCAATCCTCTGTTGTGAGAGAAATAAACAAATGTAAAATTATACATCTACTGCCTCACACCATATACAAAACAACTCAAAACGGATCCAAGACCTTAATGTTAAGAACAAAAACTATAAAATTGTTAGAAGAAAGCATACTAAAACTTTGTGACCATGAATGAGGCAGTAATTTCTTAGACACAAGACTAAAAGCACAAGTAACCAAGGAAAGAAGTAGATAAATTATGCTTTATCAAAATAAACCCTTTGTGTTTCAAAGAACATCATTAATAAAGTGAAAAGACAATAGTGAATGGGAGAAAATATTTGCAGATATATCTGATAAGAGATCTATATCAATATCTAGAGAACTCATTTCTCAATAATAAAAAAGATAAACATTTAAAAACAGCAAAGGGATTGTAGACACACAGATGACCCGGAAACATGAAAAGATGCTCAAACATCATTAGTCATTAGGGAAATGCACATCAAAAGTACAGTAAGATACTTCACATCCCCTGTGATGGCTAGAATAAAACAGTTAAGTGTTGGTGAGGATGTGGAGAAGTTGGAATTCTCATCCATTCCTGGTGGAAATGTAGAGTGGGGCAGCCACTTTGAAAAACTGATAGTTTGGGCAGCCCGGGTAGCTCAGTGATTTAGCACTGCCTTCAGCCCAGGACGTGATCCTGGAGACCTGGGATCGAGTCCCACGTCGGGCTTCCTGCATGGAGCCTGCTTCTCCCTCTGCCTGTGTCTCTGCCTCTCTCTCTCTCTCTCTGCGTGTGTGTCTCTCATGAATAAATAAATAAAATCTTGGGATCCCTGGGTGGCACAGCGGTTTGGCGCCTGCCTTTGGCCCAGGGCGCAATCCTGGAGACCAGGATCGAATCCCACGTCGGGCTCCCGGTGCATGGAGCCTGCTTCTCCCTCTGTCTGTGTCTCTGCCTCTCTCTCTCTCTCTCTCTCTCTCTCTCTGACTATCATAAATAAATAAAAATTTTAAAAAAAATTTAAAAAATAAATAAAATCTTAAAAAAAGAAAAAAAAACTGATAGTTCCTCAAAAAATTAAGCAAGGAGTTACCATATGACCTCATCATTCCAGTCCCAGGTGTATTGCCAAGAGAAATGCAGACATAGTTACACAAAGTTATACACAAGTATTCATAGTATTATGTACTGGAAGCTCAAATGCTCATTGACTGAAGATAAACAAGATGTGTTCTGTCTATACAATGGAATGTTACTTGGCAATAAAGAGGAATGAAGTTATAATGCATACTACAACATGGATGAGTCTTGAAAACATCATGCCGGAAAAAAAAAAAAGAAAAGATAACATCAAGTCCCAGACACATAAGGCTAAATTGTGTATGATTCCATTTATATGAAATACCCACAGTACGCAAATCCACAGGACACCAAGTAGGTTGGTGATTGCCAGGGGCTGAAGGGAAGTGAAGGGGGAGTGATTGCTAATAGGTATGAGGTTTCTTTGGTGGGAGATGAAAATGTTCTAAAATTAGATACTGGTGATGGTTACACACACTGACTACTAAAAACCACAGTTTAGAGGAATAAAATTGGGACACCTGAGTGGCTCAGTCGGTTAAGCATCTGCCTTGGGCTCAGGTCATAATCTCCGAGTCCTGGGATGGAGCCTTGGGTCAGGCTCCTGGCTCAGTGGGGTATCTACTTTTCCCTCTCCCTCTGCTCCTCCTCCCATTCATGCTCTCTTTCTCAAATAAATGAATAAAATCTTTGAAAAATAAAGGGGTAAATTTATGTCTGTGACCAATACTTCAATAAAGCCATTACTTAAAAATTTATACTTACCTCCAACTGAGTTTTTCTCCATACCATCATTACAATAATTGATCTACTGAAAATAAGGATTTCAAGAAAAAATTGATAGATTCCAGGATGCAAAAAAACAAGTATTTCTTTCTTTTCTTTTTAAAAAAATATTTATTTATTTGTTAGAGAAGAGGAGGGCAGGGGCAAGGGGAGAAGAAGAGAATCTCCAGTAGACTCCCCACTAAGGGGATCGCTGGGTGGCTCAGTGGTTTAGTGCCTGCCTTTGGCCTGGGGCATGATCCTGGAGTCCTGGGATCGAGTCCCACTTCAGGTTCCCTGCATGGAGCCTGCTTCTCCCTCCGCCTGTGTCTCTGCCTCTCTCTCTGTGTCTCTCATGAAAAAATAAAATATTAAAAAAAAAAGACTCCCCACTAAGTGTGGAGCCTTATGCAGGGCTCCATCTCATGACCTTGAGATCATGACCTGAGCTGAGACCAAGAGTGCGACACTTAGCCACCTGAGCCATCCAGGCATCCCAAAACAAATATTTCTTGAAAACTAACAATATCCATAAATAGTTCTAGGCTTCTAGCCAGTCCTTTATAAGCCTGTTGCAAATGGAAGAGAGGAAAAGTGTGAGCTTTTGAACAAAATCTATGGGAAAGAACTTTAATAGGACTTTTAAACAAATTACCTGGATAATTCTGAGAAGCAGCCAGTTGGAAAACCATTGAATTAGTCCAAATACTGAAATTATTCCCACTCCCAACTTCCTATTTAATTCCTGTAATTTGGCTTCCTGCCACATCTTTCAACTAACACTACAGTTAACTGAAGTTAGGACCAATGTTCTGGTTGCCAGACCCAGTGAACCTGTTTCCTGCCCTCACTTCTTCACAACACTGTTGACTACCCCCTTCCAGAAACTCCTTTGGTTTTCATAGTCAATATCTTTGCTAGTTCTTCTACGCTTTTGTTTGGGCTTCCCATCCATCCATTAGAAGTGAAGATTCCAGGGCATTTGACTGGCTCAATCAGTAGAAAATGCAACTCTTGATCTCGAGGTTGTGGGTTTGAGCCCCACATTGGGTATAGAGATTAATGAATAATAAAATCTTAAAGAAAGTAGAGATTCCCCAGGATTCTACACTTCACTGGGACTTCTATTTTCCTGGAAGATCTCACCCTTTCCTGTGGTTAGACTACTACCATACACTGATGGCTCCTAATCTATTTCTCCAGTCCAGACCTTGAAGCCTGAGCTCCAGGCTTCTTTATACTCCAGCGGCCTGTTTGGCATCTTGAAGTCCCACGATCCCTCAAACCCCACAAGTCAAAATCTATGTCATCTCCCCACCACACTTGTCCACCTCTAATGGGTATCGGTAAATGGTACCATTCACCAGTCCTACCTCCAAACTAGATTGTAGATATCACTGTTGTCTTCTCTATCTCCCCCTCTATTCAGTCAGCTAATGTCTTCTACTTCAGAAATGACTTGACTGTCTCATCCTTCTGTTTTCCCTCCTCTTCTCCTCCCACCATTCCTTCCATTAGGGCAGGACCCCATCCTCCTTTGTTATTATAACTTCTCGAATACAAGTGATCCCAGATAGGAATTCCTTAAAAAAATAAAGTGGATCATGTCATCCCACTTTGCTTAAAGGAATCAAAAGAACTTTTTTTGATTCTATCTTTCTTACATAATACACCCCAATTCTGTTCCCTTCTGGCTACCACTCCTTTGAACTCCAACCTTGCCTCCTTCTGTCTCTACCACACTAAACTCCTCTCCATCTCAGACACAGCAGGCAAGTAATAAGTAGTTTTTAAACATTTTATCCTATTCAGTAGATTAAATATAACCGCATATATCTTTACACTTCAAATGTTCATGATTCCATATCCCAGGATAGGAATCAAGGCTACTTTATGATGAAATTATACATTTTAGGATTAAAAATCCAAATTAATCTAATGCTCATGATAGGAAGAAGAGTTTACATAATCCTGAATTCTCCTTTGGTTTATACATTCCTTCAAAATCAAAATGGGCTTTATGCTTTGATAAGATGTATTTTCATTGAGAAAACGATGTGGATTTGGGGAGGAAGCAAGCATCCTTGGCCATAGGCAACGCATGCTTTCTTAGATTGAGAAATAAAGCAATCCTGTGAAAATGGGTTATTTGTGTGTTTACTCAGGATTTCCGGAGTACATTCATGCGTTCAGCTTGTCCATCAGGTCTTCCCTGCAAATCCACTCAGAATCCAAGCTGTCTCCCTAGTGGATGTGACAGACTGGTTTTATGCAGCCAAAGGGAAGGATTAATGCTCTCAGCAAAGAGCTGGCATGTTCAAAAGGTTTAAATTTTTTTTTTTTTTTTTTTTTTTTTTTTACGTAACAGTTTTAGTCAAAGCTGCTCTGGGACTCAGCGGAAGCAGAATTTCACAGGAGGACAAACTTGTTGACTAATGGCCAATCACTAAGCAGCAGGGAGGGCAAAGCCTTGGTGTCTGTGTCATGCAGGGGGGTGGGAGAGCTGTGGTGGGAGGTGGGGTGGGACGAGCATCACTATCAAATATTAATCGCAAAAATCCATCTGGCCAGTCATGCTCTTGCAGCCCCTTGGAGAAGCACCATCACAAAGCGACAGACTGAATCCATGGTTCGGCACAGGGGGGTCTGCCCCGCTGCAGGTCACTGGAGAGCAGCTTGTGGCATCATAGACGTTCACAGAATGCCTTATTTCACAAGACTCATTTTGTTCTTGTTTTGCCTGATGGCTATTGTGGAAAGCAGAAAGCCCAAGAGGAAGAGATGGACAGGGCAGCTGGAAATGCCCAAGCCAAGGTAAAGTGGTGGGTGGGAGGCGAGGAAGGCCACTAGCACCGGGGCACAGCGGGACAGCTCCCAGGAGGGCTAGTGGTGACACTGTCCTGGAATCGATTTTCCAGCCAGGGGTAGATGGGGCCACCAGTCTGTCTCAGGGCACAAATATTCTCTAGTGTCACAGGCACAGGAGAGCAAAACTAGACTAGGCTAAGCATTTTGTTCTGGTATCTGTTCTGTCCAAGCATTTTGACTTAAGGCAGGTGGTTGAAGATTTCGGGGGTAAAACACCTTGTACTTCTCGGCTTGTGTTGCTTTGTTGCTCAGGATGACATCCTGTAGGGACGGTGGGGGCCTGCTGAGTAACTGCACTCAGGAACGTCGGAGGGGGGACTGTATATAGGAATTTCATTGGAACTATTAAGAAAAACATGTAACTGAAAGTTGACTTCTTTAAATTATTTGATTGGGAACAGCTTTTTTTTTTTTTAAATTTTTTTTTAATTTTTATTTATTTATGATAGTCACAGAGAGAGAGAGAGAGAGAGAGAGAGAGGGAGAGAGGCAGAGACATAGGCAGAGGGAGAAGCTGGCTCCATGCACCGGGAGCCCGATGTGGGATTCGATCCTGGGTCTCCAGGATCACGCCCTGGGCCAAAGGCAGGCGCTAAACCACTGCGCCACCCAGGGATCCCTGGGAACAGCTTTATAATGGTATCAATTTTCCTTTCACTGTTTTGATCTTTTTTTTTTTAAGACTTTATTTATTTATTCATGAGAGACACAGAGAGAGAGGCAGAGACACAGGCAGGGGGAGAGGCAGGCTCCTCGTAGGGAGCCCCATGTGAAACTGGATCCCCGGACCCTGGGGATCACTCCCTGAGCTGAAGGCAGATGCCCAACCGCTGAGCCACCCAGGCACCTCTCACTATTTCAATCTTAAGAAGGTATTTGAAAAAAAAAAGAAAGAAAGAAAGAAAAAAAAAGGTATTTAAAATTTGCTAGGTTATCAGAAATACATGTGTGGACACAGCAACTGCCATTGGCACCATGTGACGGATACGTTTCCAAGATACTGGTTAGGTGCAGAGTTTGCATTAAAAAATCGTGACATTACAAATCAAAGTTCCTTATTAAGTGTGTTTGAACCGATGTACGAAGTGCGATACTCCAGGCCCGACATCGAACAACTGTTCAGCATGGAGAAAAGAGTAAGCAGCTGAGATGTAAACAGCATGTGTGAGATGTTACACATCTGTTCCCCATTCTACTCATCATGTGTGAACTAATGACTGTGAGCAGTAATACACTGAGGCACATTTTCTAGGTAACTGGTTTTTATTTTTAATCAGGCACCGCTCTCGGTGACAATTTTTTGAAACCGTACCTCCCGTATATTCACTTATATACATTGTGCTATTGTGCATATGTATACAGAAGTAAAACTTGATCGGGTCCTTATTTTTAGATAAAGACTATCAGTAAGAGTTACAATCTCTACTTTCTGCGTCCGCATCGAGTGTCTTAGGAGGCCGCTGCTCTGGGGGAGCTACACGCTCTACAGGGCCTAATGTTACCTACGCAGAAAGCAAACAGATGAATTTTGTCCAGGATACAGGGAAGACGCACTGTTCTGGAAGCCTCATCCTGGTTACGTTGCCAGAATTACAGGCTGGTAAATTGGAAGGAAGCTCAGAGGTCATTTGATCTGGTAATTCCTCTGAGCTTTTAGACTGTAAATGTGACTAGGTGTTGTATGAGAAAGGGGTTTCCGGGTCAAAGGAACTTGGGAAACTCTGGTTTGCACCATTTTAAACAGATGTCTTTATAGTGCAGCTTCTAGAACCTTTATTATGCAGACACTCTGAATTTGGAAAAGGAAAATATATTATGCAGTTTCTCAGAAAACCCCACTTTTGGGGCACTCTCTTGTGGGATTCCTATTTTACAGAGCACACACTGGAAACACCATCTCAATTTTACAGACGCTGGAAAGTCGGCTCGCAGGCATGGGTAACTCACACAGCTGGTTAGTGACCCCCAGGGGCTAGAACGTCCCTGATGTACTTAGCCTGTGTTGTGGAGCCGACACCGATGCAAACACACGAGGGTTTATTTACCAGCTCGAGCTTGGGTCCAAGTGCACCCGACACAGCAGAGCAGGGACTTGGACCCCGAGGTGGGTTTCAGCTTAGTTTTTATAGGCTGGTCTAGGGGATCTTCAGAAGGGGTGGAAGAATTTCTCAAGTTCTGTTTACATTTTGATATGGGGCTTTCAAGGGCATTGGGCTCTGTTCTTATTCTAATATGGGGCTTTCTAGGACGTTAAGCTGTAAGCTGTTTTCTTCCTGTAACTGAAGCAAGGTCAAGTTCAGCTCTTATTCACAGGGGCCTGGGATGGCTGTACTTGTGAGAACGCTGAACTTAAAGTGGAATGGCCTTAATTTTCTTGGCCTCCACACCTGGAGGAATAGCATTATATGGACTTGTCTGTACCCCGAGAACAGTGCTAGGGTTCAGCAGGAGCCCCTCAGGGATCCTCAGGGATCCTCAGGGATCCTCCTCGGCAGCCTGGGCTCTCATACCTGTGTCACTCCTCAGAAGACCCGCAGTCATTCCCAGACACCTGCCCGAGCTTGGGGACAGACTGAACTGACCCTTAGGGGTGACCACGGTTTCTTGAACTCCATCCCAGGATATGTTAAAATGGAAGAAAAGGTAAACATATACATTCAACAAATATAAAATAATTATTGAAGGGAGAGGCTGGGAAAGAGGACAGAGAAAATGTCACATCGGGGAACATGATTCTAGGCCTTTCTAAGTCCACCAGGGCATGTAGCTGGAGTTCAATCATGAAGCTGTGAAAAATTTCAGCCAAGCATCTGTCTAAACAATTACTTTCATCATTGACACAGAAGAGTTAAGCTATAGAATAAACAGGAATAAAATGATCTGACTTTTAGAGCACTGCATCTCTGTAGGGGAGCTTCTTTTCTTGGAAATGCTGTCCCCCCAACCCCCTCCACACAGTCATACACACACACACACCATACATAGGATTTCACATAGTCATGCACACACATGCACGCCCCACACATGGTCTCACACACACAGCCATCCCTTCACATGTAAATTATATGGTCACACTCACGTATACAGTCACACAAACACACACACACACATGCACACACACTCTGTTAGGATCTCTTGTAACCCATATACCTTCTGTATTAATTATTCTGGCCGAGACACCCTCACAGAACAATTATTCTGCTCAGTGGGTGCTTTTTCAAAAGCTGCTTCCAGGGCAGCCCCGGTGGTGCAGCAGTTTAGTGCCACCTGCAGCCCAGGGTGTGATCCTGGAGACCCGGGATTGAATCCCACATCAGGCTCCCTGCATGGAGCCTGCTTCTCCCTCTGCCTGTGCCTCTGCCTCTCTCTGTGTGTGTGTGTGTGTTTCTTATGAATAAATAAATAAATCTTTAAAAAAAAAAACTGCTTCCAATTTCCCCACCCTTCGTGTTCCCCTTTATTGAACTGTTGCCACTTGAACCCGTTTTCACTTAGCTGTCTGATTTGTTCTGTTCTCCTTGCCTTTCAGCCTCCCAGCTTTATTCCTACTCCTTCCTGCCTGCCTCCTAACTTGGCCTCCTGAGCACACAACTTCTTTCCAGCAAGAGAGGCCCTTCTCCCTGGAGATCTGAGAGGGAATCTAGCTCTGGGCTCTCGGGGTCCAGGATAACACTTTCTGGTTCCCTCTGGTCCCAGAGCCCGGGGGGCCCCTTCCATATTTCCTCTCCTGTTTGCTGCCCTCCCTCTGGCCATCCTTCTCCTGGTCCGCATTGTGTCTCAAGTTGTGCTGGGCTCAGGAACAGCTTTGCTTTCCTGCTGCCCAATGATCCTCACCTTCTCAGGGGCCTGGGGAGGGACATGGTGCCAGGAAGTCAGGGAAACCAGCTTCAGGTCCTGATTCTGTTGCTCCCTGGCCATGGCCACGTTTCCCAATATTTCTTTCTTTCTTTTTTTTTCTTTAAAGATTTTATTTATTCATGAGAGACACAGAGAGAGGCAGAGACATAGGCAGAGGGAGAAACAGGCTTCCTGTGGGGAGCCAGCTGCAGGATTCAATTCCTGGACCCCGGGATCACGCCCTGAGCCGAAGGCAGGGCTCAACCACTGAGCCATCCAGGCATCCCCTTTCCCAATCTTTCTGAACCTTGTTTCTCCAACTGAAAAGGGCTGGTCGTGAGGCTTTCCCCACTGGGATGATGGGGTAACCACAGCTCAGGTCCCGCACAGAGAAAGGGCATGGTCAGTATGACTGCTCTTATGGCTACCAAATAGACCTCAACATGGTAGCACTAGCCCTACCTCTCAAAGGTAGTGAGCACATTTTTCCTCTCTCTCCACCCAAGGCTGGTCTGAGGTCTCATGGAAGTCCTGGCTTCCCCTCACTGAGGTGGGACTCAGAGAGTCTGGGGAGTCTGGAGGCTTTGGGCCAAGGCATCTGGGCACTGGAAGGATGAATTGAGTGCATCTGGCTCACACAAATAGCCCAAGGCTGGGGATATTAGTGGCCTGAGTTATCAAATAACTGGTTCCTTTAAAAAAAAAATCAACAAAACACTTCTAGGCCCTCATTAATGGCACAGGCATTTCAATCTTCTCTGTCCTGCTGGGGTGGAATTCTGGGACTTCCGCTCCCTAATCCTCCCCTCTAAATGGATATGGAAACTGCTAGCCAGCAGGGATTTGCTTCCCAGGAGGCAGAGCCACACGGCTGCACTCACAATTTAATGTCTGTGATCTGCTAAACCCTCAGGTTGAGCTCTGCCTCTGCCTCTCCAGGGTGTCTTTGCTGGGGTGTCAAATATGGCCTGTCATGCAGTTGCTGAGCAGGGAACTGGGCCTGGTATCTCCTGCCTTCTGGAGCCAGGCTTGGGACAGAGACCACGACCGAAAGGGGAAGCTCCGTGGAGGCACCGTGACAGTGACCACCGTGCTTCAAGGGAATTGGACTTGGGTTCCATATTCCAGCTAACTGGGAGGAAGACATTACATTGGACTTCTCTCCAAAGGGCTTGTCTAAAAGCAACTCTGATCATGGCTTCTTCCTCCAACTGCTTAACGCCTTCAGTGTTTTCCCATTGCCTTCGGATAAAAACAGAATTCTTAACATGATCTTCAGGGCTTTGCCTGGCCTGGTCCCTGCATGCCCCTGCAGACTCACTTGGTCTGCCTCTGTGCCTCTTCCTTCCCTTCCCCTTTTACTGGATGCCCACCCATCCTTCAGCCTAGACCACCTCAAATGTAGCATGTACCAAACCAAAGTGTAGGTGTGCTGAGTTTAAATGCCTATAGGATATCCATTTGGGTATCATCAGTTGGGCAGTTGGATAAAAGGTCTAGAGCAGAGGGTACAAATTGAAGAATCATCAACATGTTAATGACCACTGAAGCCACAGACATAGGCCAGCCTGCCAAAGAGGGGTAAAGGGAGAAGAGAGGGTGGCTGGGACGGGACCCTGGGGATATTAGCATAAGATTTGGGCTAAGGGCAGGGGGGCGGCAATGGAGATTGAGAATGAGCTCTCAGGTGATATAGGAGTACAACCCAGTGCCTGGTCCTGAAAGACCAGGTTTCTAGCAGAGGCCTGGTCCTCGGTGGTGCAGAGAAACCAGCGTCCAGCAAGAGTAGCTTCAATGCCTCGGGTCAGGCATACAAGTGGGGCAAGAAGTTCTTGGGAGTCAGGATGTGGCAGCAGCACGGGGCACTCAGCTCTCTGGGAAGATTATGGATTTATTAGAAGAGGGAAGACCTTTTTTTTTAAAGAACAAGCTTAAAGACAAATATAATTACCATTACCATTTTTCAATAAATTTTGTGTGAGGATGTGCAGTCTAGACATTTTGATGAGTTTTGGTTTAAGGGAGGAGAGACTTGAATCCAGTTGGAAAGCTGACAAGAGGGAGCCCTAGGAAAGGGAGATGCTGAGGAAGCTGGGGTGAGAGTTTTGAGGGCAGAGGTCAAGGGTTCTGGGAGGAGGGTCAGGCACCTCTGCCAAGCCCCCGGCCTCTAAGAAACTGCAAGGCTAAAAGAAGTGAAAGTACTACTACTGCTCCTGCTCCCAAGTTGCCCCAGCCCTGTATTCACCTTCTATCTGAATATCTTACAGGCACCTCAAAATCCAGATGGCTAAGAATGAGATGCACCCCTTTTCACCACAAACATGTCACCTACCATCTCGGGAATGCCCCCACCATTTACCCAGGTGCTCAAGTTATAAACCAGGGTCATCTTTGGCCCTCTCTTCCCTCATACCTTAATCCATCATCAAGACTTCTCTGCCTTTCTCAGATCTGATCACTTCTCTGCATCTCCCTCCCCTACCGCCCTGATCCAGGTGCCATGTTTTCAGCAAGTCTCCTAATGGTTTCCCATGTCTACTCCACTCTCTTCAGTCTCCTCTACACAGTGGCCAGAGGATCTTCTTAGGTCCTAAGCCAGTCCTTGTGACTCCCCTGCTCAGAATTTCATGTGTTTCTTCTCAGAATTATACCTGTGAGGGTCTCATGATCTTGTCTCTGGTCTTATCTCCCACCTCCTTCCTCCTGCTTTCCTTCTCCTTGCTGTCCTCCAATTCACTGGTTGTCTTACTGGCTCTCACACAAGCCAGACTCACCCTAGGACATTTGTACTTGCTATTCCCTCTTTCAGAGTGTACTTTTTCCAGATCTTCTTATGACTTGCTCTGCCCCTCATCCCCTCCAGGTCGCAGGTGGCTTTCCTGACCACCTTCCACCCCAACCCATCTCCCTCTTACTACTTACCCTGCTTTATTACATTGATATGGCACTTGGCACTTTCTGAAGTTATGTCATTTATCTGTCCACTTGTTTATTGTCTATCTCCCCCACTAGGTATTTAGCCCTGTGAGGGCAGTGAGTTCATGTCCTCCACATGACTTGTACAGAAACTGGACAGAGTAGGTTCTCCACAGAAATGTGGTTAGCAATTGGTTTTGAGTCTAGGAATTGAGGAATTGTGTGACCAGAGTGTAGGATGGCTGTCCATATGGACATCCCTAAGGTTGATGGGAGGAAGTGAATGAAGAAGAAGAGAAGTGGTTGGGACCAAAGCCATTGCTGGAAGAGGGAGAAAATAGTTGGGAGGTCTGGAGCTCCAGGTGGCTCTAAAGGTAGTGCTGTAAGGTGGGAAACCCAGGTTATAGGGTTTAACCTGGATGGGGAGGGGAGTGGAGGGCAGACCAACCTCTAGACCAGCACTGCGTAATAAAACTTTTTGAGACTGTGGAAATGCTATAGATCTGCGCTATCCAATACAGTAGCCACTAGCCTCATGTGGCTATTAAGCACATTAGTACGGCCTGTATAATTAAATAAAATTGATATTATTTTGTCTTATTATTGACTTTATTAATTTAATTTTAATTGACTTAAATAGCCAGAAATAGTAGTGGCTACTCTTTTGATCAGCACAACTTTAGACCTCCCATCAAATTACAGCATCCAAGCAGAGCTGACAGAGAATGAAAGCTAAGGAGGATTGCACAGAAAGGTGTCTCAAAGAACGGGCTCTCAAGAGAGGAAACATATTACTTCCCTCTTATAGAGTTTAAACAGGAAATAGGTCTGTTTCTCTGGAAAAAAAAAAAGGGTGATAAAAACAGAGTAAAATCGGGGTGTATATATAAACGAACAACATTCAACACAAAACCTCTTCATTTCCGGGATCCCTGGGTGGCGCAGCGGTTTGGACCTGCCTTTGGCCCAGGGCGCGATCCTGGAGACCCGGGGATCGAGTCCCACATCAGGCTCCTGGTGCATGGAGCTTGCTTCTCCCTTTGCCTGTGTCTCTGCCTCTCTCTCTCTCTCTCTCTCTCTCTCTCTCTGTGACTATCATAAATAAATAAATAAATAAAACAACAAAAAAAAAAAACCTCTTCGTTTCCTAGAGTCCTTAAATATCCTACACATAACGAAATTTACAGTAACACTAACTTCTGATAAGGTTGTTTAGTTTCTTATGTCAAGAATTAGATCTCACATCTTGTCAGACACAAATCCATCCTTCCCCCCTCTCTCTCCCTTTCCCTCCTCTCTTCCTTTTGTTTAGTGATAATCATGTCAGTAGAATATTGCTTTAGAATATTTTGGATTTCTGGGCAGCCCGGGTGGCTCAGCGGTTTAGTGCTGCCTTCTGCCCAGGGCATGATCCTGCAGTCCCAGAATCGAGTCCCACATCGAGCTCCCTGCATGGAGCCTGCTTCTCCCTCTGCCTGTGTCTCTGCCTGTCTCTCTCTCTGTGTGTCTCTCATGAATAAATAAATAAAATCTTTAAAATATATATATTTTTTGGATTTTACTGCTTTAGGATTATGTGTGGTTGTGGTGCGAAAAAAAAACATAAAGATGATCTAGAAAGAGTGAGTGTGGATGAGAGAGAATAGAGAGGGACTCCTTTGTCATCTGGGTTAGGGAAGGAGAGTGGACCAGGGTCTGCAGTCTGTGGCTGGCTCCACCTTCCACCACCTGGCTCAGTGGCCAGAGCAACCCTGTCCCCAGCTGGGGTGTTGATCCCCCTTGGCTGTACCTTGTCTGTTCTCTTTGGGATTGAGGCTCTGCACTAGAGTGGATTCTGTAGACAGCTCCTAACTGGGCTGATGTAAGGAGCATCAGGTCTGACTAGGACCAGCATTTTAAAACTGTTTTTGTCTACTGTATTTGTCTCAGAATTTTATTTATCACAAAATCAATATTGCAGTAAGATAAGAGAAACACTTAAAAAGAAAAAAAAATTTAGGGACACCTGGGTGGCTCAGTGGTTGAGCATCTGCCTCTGGCTCAAGATGTGATCCCAGGGTCCTAGAATCAAGTCCTGAATCAGGCTCCACATGGGAAGTCTGCTTCTCCCTCTGCCTGTGTCTCTGCCTCTCTTTCTGTGTCTCTCATGAATAAATAAATAAAATATTTTTAAAAATTATAATCCGGGACACCTGGGTGGCTCAGCGGTTGAGCATCTGCCTTTGGCCCAGAGCCTGATCTTGGAGACCCGGGATCAAGTCCCACATCAGGCTCCCTACATGGAGCCTGCTTCTCGCTCTTCCTGTGTCTCTGCCTCTCTCTATGTGTCTCTCATTAATAAATAAATAAAATCTTTAAAAAAAAATAATCCTGCACCATTCAAACCAACTGCTGTCATTCGATCATAACTTACCTTAGGAAGGCTCTGGAAGGGTTTGGTCCTTAGGACCTGCCTGTGAGGACCTGGGGAGGTGTGAGTGTGTAGCCTTCAGCAGATGGAGAAAAGATGCTTAACAGGTAAATCCTGCAGGGAGTAATCTCCCCACAGGCCTCTGTGGGCCACTGGAAAATGTCTCTTACTTTGTCTTTGCAGTCACCTATATAAGAAGAACCTTGATGTGACCAAAATCCGCAAGGGAAAGCCTCAGCCACTTCTCAGAGTGGAGGACCATGATTTCTCCATGAGGCCCGCCTTTGGAGGTAGGACTGAGTACTTGCCTTGGCCGAGGTGGGGCCTGGTCCTTGGGGATGGGCTGCTGTTGCTCGGTCCTGTTCTCTCAGGCACAGCCCTCCCTTGGGGCCCTGATTATCCCACTCCTGGTCAGATAAGCCCAATTCGGCTTCCAGAATTACTCGTGTTCCCAAGGAGACAAGTGAGCAGAGAAGGGTGCTGACTAGAGTGCTGCTGAGGGCTAAGCTGTTTACGGCCAGAGTCCACCTGCCCTGCTGCTGCCATATTGCTTTTCCTAAAATATGAGCCAGCCCGGAGAGCTGGACACAGAATGGCTCCCCTGCTTGGTCACCCTGTGATTAGCTGGGAATTTGGGGTTTTGAAGGCCACCTGCCTTTCAGTGCAGCAACAATTTAACCTACTATAAGTCCCCTCGGAGACCTGTCCCCAAAGGGGCTTTGCTGCTTTGGAGTCAGAGAGGGGTGGTGAGGCTGGTGGCTGTCCCTTCCAGGGACTGGAGAAATGCCACAGGGAGGCCAGGAAAGGAGCCAGCCAGCCATCTGTTCTGACCAGGCAGGGAGTGGGGTGAGAACAGCAGAATGTGTGAGACGTGGGGCCAATGTCCCCCTTGTGGATTCTGGAAACTGAGGCCCAGTGCATTTCAGCCAGTGGGCCCTGGCCAAAGCAGAACTGGGCAAGCCGGCTTCCCTTTTCCTTTGTCTCCCTTTCCAGATCTCCTCTTAGGTTCCTGAGGCAGTAGGGGTGACCTTCGGGCAAGTAAGTCCCAGGCCCTCTCTGAGCCTCTGTTTGCAGGTTTGTAAAATGGGGATAGTAATCCCTACAGTCAGGGGTGGCCTGGATTAAAGGAGATAATGTATGTAAAGCCCTTGACACATAAGGGTTCAGGGTCCCCTTAGAAAAACCCAGCTGTCAGGCCTTCCTCTGTGTGACTGTTAAGGGATTAGACATTCCTTTATCCCAGAGGCCTTTGCATTTTAAAAGGCCTCAAAGCCTCCCCCTCAATCCCTGAGCTCTGACACCTGCTGAGCAGGAGAAAAGTAGGAGGCAGATTATGGCCCTGTGCCTCTGCTTCCTGCCCAGGAAGGCTGCTCACCAGGGGCTCAGGTCAGGAAGTTGCCATCTCTCTGGCAGCTCTGGTCCCCCCTCCGCCCCCCCCCCTCCACCCCCCCCACCCCCCCCCCCCCCCCCGGAGCCGCCAGCCATAGTAATGCTGAGGAGGAATTTTATGAAAACAAAGTTTTCCTGAATAAGCAGCTCGAAGAAAATAGCTGTATCTGCTCCAGGAGGTCTAAATGCGACATCCTCTCAGCAGGAAGCTCCACGATGCCTCTCCCTGGAGATACGGAGAGGGTCAGCTGAGCGGCTGGGACAGTAACACACATTAGTATTAATGACAGCTAACACTTCAGGGTGATTTTTTTTAATAATTATTTTAAAGATTTATTTATTTATGATAGACACAGAGAGAAAGAGAGAGACAGAGACACAGGAGGAGGGAGAAGCAGGCTCCATGTAGGGAGCCCAACACGGGACTCGATCCGGGACTCCAGGATCAGGGCCTGGGCCAAAGGCAGGTGCTAAACCACTGAGCCACCCAGGGATCCCCTCAGGGTGATTTTTTTCTGTGCCAGGCACCATTCTAATCAAGGCAGACACATACAACATCTTATTTTAGTGCTCACAACCACTCCGTGAGGTAGGTACTATTAGTTTCCCCATCTGGGGAAGGCCCAGAGAGGTGAGGTCACAGGCCTGCTGAGGTCAGGCCCTCCCTCCTGGCTGAGGCTCTTTCTTGTCCCTTCCACCTGTCTGTCCCTCAGTGTAGGGCTGACATATCCAGTGGGCAGGGTAGGCACGGAGTCAGATGCTCACAGTGATACTCTCAGAAGCCTCTGAAAATATGTTAAAACCAGAAGGAAAAAAATGCAATGTTAAGTAGGAGAAAAGTTCTTAAGATATATAATTATATATTTACCTCAGGCCAAAACAGTTATGAGATATGCTTTTTTTTTTTTTAATGGAAGAAGGAGCCCATGAAAGCAAAAATGCCCCAGGCCCTCAAAGGTCATACCATGGCCCTTGCCTCACTGTCCAGTTTTGTGGGGCAGGTGTGTGTGTATGGGTGTGGTAATACCCTGGAGAACTTGCTGTAACTTTTCACTGGAGGCTGTTGCTGCGGGCAGGAGCCTGCAGTCACCTGGTCAATACCCTTAGTTTACCTGGGGTATCAAGAGGAAGAGCTGGGGGCACCCAGGAGGATTAGGAGGTGGCTACAGGACAGCCAGGAGCAGAACTGGTTTCATCTGGGACATAAACTATAAAACTGAAAGCCTCATAAAAATGCGCCCTCCTCCAGGAGAGTCAGGAAACCTGGAGCTAGCTCTCGGGAGCGGAGGGTGAAGCCTTGCCATGTTCCCAGAAAACCTGGCTCTGAGGAGAATCATCCAACAGGCTGCAACCCCAGTCAGGGTGCTCCTTCCTCCAACCACATTCGAATAGCAAATTGGCCTTCTGTGTCCCATCCAAGGGGGCCCCACACAGACTGAAGGGTCAGGATGGTCCCCTGCCCCTGCCTGTGTAAGCCTCTGAAGGAGGCTGGGAAGGCCCTGACTTTGGGGGAAGCTGCAGGGGAAGGAGGGGTCACCTCTGGCAGGTATGATAAGACCTGAGGCTCTTACATATCAGATCTCAGTTCCCAAAGGACAGGATGGGGGCTGTTTGTTCCTCTTTCCAAACCACTCCCCCTACACTCCCCCCCCCCGCCCCGCCCCGGCCCAGGGCGTTTGGTCCTTTGGTCACCTTTTATCCTATTCAGGGCTTTCCTGGATGTCCAGACATCACTGGACTGAAGTGGGGAAAAGGGAGCACGCAGTGAGGTGCCAGGGCTCCACACTCTCAGCAGCCCGTAGATAAGAAGGTTTATACTTCAGGGAGTCCAGGCCAGGAGGGTGGGATGGGGTCATTCTAGGAGTGGGGAGTATCTGGAGAGGGTTCAGAGCCAAGCAGCTTCCCCTGCACCTGCTCCTGAGGCTCCCATTCTCCCCAGCACCTCATCCTTGGGTGGGGGACACCACCCAGGCGACAGCCAGTTCCTGGGGGACAGAACAGCACATGGGCAACTCCATGCAAGTAGCAGAAGGCACTCCTTGCTGGTGGACGGCCCTGTACCAGGCCCCTGGTTAGCAGCAGAGCCTGGGCCCCACCAGCCCTAATGCCGGCCCATCCCGACCCCCTCCTCTCCTTAGCACCCACGTGCACTAAGCGGGTCACTTGAACAGGGGTATCGGTTGATAATTGTGGGGTATCTCTTTTCCCTGTCTCCTCTATTTTCTTTAAGAGGGACTTCCTTGTAGATTGATGCTTAAAAGTAGTTGATAGAGAAGAATTTATCTAAGGTTAGATACCCTGTGGATGACCTTTTCAGTCTGGAAAGAGAAAAGATTAAAATTCTAGCAGCTTCCTAATAATCCCAGGGATCAGTTGAAACAAAAATACCTTGCCTAAGCTCCCAGCTGCCTGATGCAGTAGCGTGTCCTGGTTAGAGGAAGCTCCAGAGACCCGGGGAGCTCCTCCACGTGTTAGGAGGTACGTCACAATGCTGTTTATTTGAGTTTAAATGCAATTTTTAAAAAATTGCCATACAGAACATAAAATGAACCATTTTAATCATTTTTAGGTGTACAGTCAGTGCCCCTGTTCTGCAACCACCAACACCATCAGCCATCTCCAGAATTTTCTCATCTTCCCAAACTGAAACTCTGTGCCCATTAAAAACTTCCCTCCCATTCTTTCCTCTTTGCCCAGCCCCTGGCAACCACCTACTGCTTTCTATCTCATTCTACTTTCTGCCTCTATGAATTTGACTAGTCTCCGTACCTCGTGGAAGGGGAATCCTACAGTTCTTGACTGACTTTTGTGACTGGGTAATCTCATTTAGCATAATGTGCTCCAGGTTTGCCCACGTTGTAGCATATATCAAAATGTCTTTTCTTTTTAAAGCCAAATAATATTCCATTGAATGTATAGGTCACATTTTGTTTATCCATTCATCTGTTTTTTTTGTTTTTAGATTTTATTTATTTATTCGTGATAGACAGAGAGAGAGAGAGAGAGAGAGAGAGAGAGAGAGGCAGAGACACAGGCAGAGGGAGAAGCAGGCTCCATGCACCGGGAGCCCGACGTGGGACTCGATCCCTGGTCTCCAGGATTGCGCCCTGGGCCAAAGGCGGGCACTAATTCACTCTGCCACCTAGGGATCCCTATCCATTCATCTGTTAGTAGGTATTGGGTGGTTTCCACCTTTTGGCTCTGTGACCAATGCCGCCATGAACATAGGTGTACAAGTATCTGTTTGAAACTCTGGGATCCCTGGGTGGTGCAGTGGTTTAGCGCCTGCCTTTGGCCCAGGGCATGATCCTGGAGACCCGGGATCGAATCCCACGTCGGGCTCCCGGTGCATGGAGCCTGCTTCTCCCTCTGCCTGTGTCTCTGCCTCTCTCTCTCTCTCTTTCTCTGTGACTATCATAAATAAATAAAATTTAAAAAAATATATTTGAAACCCTGCTTTTTAATTCATTTGGGTATATTCAGAAATGGAATTGGTGGATCATATGGTAGTTCTGTTTACTTTTTGGAAGACCCTACACACTTTCTTGTATAGCAGCTGTGCATTTTATATTACCACTAGCACAATGCTGATGTTTAAAATCAAACTGTTATAGGAGGGATGGAGTGTCCTTATGGATTCTTTTGAATTATATGCAAGGACTTTGTCAGGCTTATCAAGAAGAATGGTAGCAACAAAGTAGGTCAGGTTCTCCAACCAAAATACTTCTGTTCATAAGACAAATACATGTATTTTGAGCTGCAGGCACCTGACTGGTTTCGCTGGTAGAGCATGAGACTCTTGATCTCAGGGTCATGAGGCCAAGCCCCATGTTGGGTGTGGAGCCTATTTTTTAAAAAAAGCCTCATATTTTTTGAGCTGTTATTATGTGTCAGCAGGGCCTGTGGTATCCAGGGACCCAGTGGTGAGGAAGAGTTCACTCTAGTGAGAAAGACCAGTGTTAATGAGATCCTCACTTTAGAAGATGTGAGAACTGCTGGGAAGGAAAGTTCGGAAGCCGTGGGGTACACACAGCAGGGTCTGGTCATGCGGTACCAGGGGGCTGCTGCCCTGAGAAGCCAGGGAGGAAGAACACCAAGGAGTCACCCTTGCCTGGGAAGCATGTACCATTGGAGTCCTTTACATTCAGTGACTTCACCTGAAAAGATAGATTGTTCTCGAGAAGCTAACAGAAACAAAGAAATGATGAAGCGCAGTCAAGTACCACAGAAGCAATGTCCAAGTACCACAGAAGCAACGTTGGATGTCCCTACTGATGGAGTGAGGGTGCTGAGGAAATGGTCAGTTCTGCTCAGAGAGAGGACCAGAGATGCCTTCCCTCAGGAGGCGATGCTTGCAATGAATCTGGAAAGATGTTTAGTGAGTGAGCCCAGTGGGCAGAAAAAAGGACAAAGGACAAACCAGGGAGGAGGGTGCTCTTGGATAAAAGATGAAGTGTGTCAGGGAAATATGAGAAGCTCCTTGTGTCTGGACTATATCTAATGTGCGTGTGTGTGTGCGTGAGGTGGGGCAGAGAGAGAGAAGGCTGGCTGGGCAGGGGCAGCTCTGGGAAGACTGTGCTCTAGGACACTCACTGTGGGCCTGTGGGAGGATGCTGGGCAGTTAAAATGGTTACTGGTCACTGGCTGGCCACTTCTCATCTGGAACAGAGCCTGTGAGAGGTTAAGCTAAGGCCACAGGGAGAAGTGGAGGGGTCTGAGAGATGCTAAGAAGGGAGACAGCCTCGGATGCCATCAGGGCACTGGGGGCACCTAAGCATCTGTGTAGGGGGAGACCATTCACTGAGAGGCAGCATCAAGGAAAAGAAACTGGGAGAAGACAGAGTAACAGCGGGGGGAAGAGATGGATGGCGCGGGGTGGGGGGGCAGAGAGAGCCCAATGTGCTGGGAGTGTGGAGCCATCACCAGGCTGAGGCCTGAAGGGTAAGAGGGAGCAGCAGTTACCTGAATCTAGGAAAAATCTAGAGCTGTGGCCTCTGGGAGAGAAGCTATTCCTCTCATTCTCCTCCTGCCTTCTGATGCCCACTGGCACCTTCAGTGGATGCACCCAGACCGAAGGCGGGAGGCAGGGACCTGTGGTCGTCAGCAGCAGTCCTCAGCCCAGGCAGCGGGACCCTGCTGTGGCCCTGCTCTGACACACGTCTGCCTCAGGCTATGCTCTGTGTGGCCACCAGGCAATACCCACCCGGGGTCTCCCTCCTGGCCACATCTGAGCACAGGGACTTGGACTCACCTGTCCACACTACCTTGAGCCTGTTTCCAGGGCCTGCACAGGCCTCTTCCCTAGGCAAGCCCCCAAGGGGGACTGTACTATCCGTGTGTACACCCCTCTTTTTGAAAGGTGGCTGAGGCATAGCTCTTGGAAGGGGGTGGGATAGACTTATGGGGTGTGGGTGGGGGGTGTCCACGTGCATGCGTAAGAGGCTCTTCTGCACGGAGGGTGCTGCTGTGGGGAAAAGGAAGGTGGCTTAGGGCCTGGGGCCTGATCTCCCTGCCCTGCCATGGGCCAGCCTGGAACTCTGAGCAGTCTAAGTGTTCTGAAGTTGGACTTGGCCTTTGGGGTTGTTGGGAAGATATATTTGTCAAAGAGGTAAGATAGGCTATATATCATGTTGCAGTACCTTGGGTTGGTTTATAACCTTCAGATATTCAAGCATATGGCATAGAGGTCTCTGGTTGTACTCTTGCCTATGGGCGGGCCTGCCAATGTTGTTGCTGTCCATAGAGGTCAGCTCCCCAGCACCGGGCAGGGAGGACAGTGGGCCTGGAGGTGAGCACCGGATGGGTTGAGACTGAGGGACTCCAAAAACCCCTGGGGACTGAACCCAGCCTGTGACCAGGGGCAGGTTGGGGCACTGGCTAGGCCATAGCGCCTTCCCCACATCAGCTTCTGGAACCCAGGAGAACACCCTTTCTGTGCTAAATTCACACAGCAAAAGGACTGAATTCAGGAGAGAAGGCAGGCAGCATTGGCTCACGAGATAACCGAGATAACCGCAAACCCCAATGCTTCCAACCTTCACCTAGGAACCTGCTGGTTTTCTGTTAGTTCTTTGTCAGGCGACTCAGGCTGGAGCCCTCATCCAGCCCTTGTCCTTGTCCCCTTCCAAACCAACCAGCTTGAATCAATTCATCCATCAAACTGTCACTCAGATCTGCCCCCCCTTTCCCGTGCCTCACCCCCTTCCACCACACATATTCTCACCTTCTTTCTTAGCATTTCATTTAAATTTGAATTAATTGGGGCATCCCGAATGGCTCAGCTGTTTAGCGCCACCTTCAGCCCAGGGTGTGATCCTGGAGACCTGGGATCTAGAGTCCCACATCGGGCTCCCTGCATGGAGCCTGCTTCTCCCTCTGCCTGTGTCTCTGTCTGCCTCTCTCTCTCTCTCTCTCTCTCTCATGAATAAATAAATAAAATCTTAAAAAAATTAAAAATAAATTTGAATTAATTGACAACCTTAAATTCTATTAGAATTTTCTCTGTAGGGGCCTCACTTGGCCCTACCTGAGAGCCCAGGTGAACAACAGGGTCACCATGCTCCAAAAGGACAGGTTGCTGGGCCCCACTAATGAGCCGGTCTTGGGATGTTAAATTTAAGAAATTGTTAGATATCCAGTGGAGGCCTCTTTTATTTTTTTTTCTTTCAGTTTTATACCTTTATTTGACAATCAGCGATTAGTTCTCATCCACATTAACAGTCTGTAGATTTTTGAAAGTGGTGACAGGTACGTAGGTAACCAGCGTGTAGAGCTTGTTTGGTGAATCTTCATCCTCGTTACGTTTTCTGGACAATCGCACATGGATACGGTATGGAACATTCCTTATTCCTTTGGCCCAGACAGCTTTGTTGAGCCTGGTGTCAATGCGCACATCTGGAGTTCCCATCTCCTTCATGGCAAATTTCTGGATCTCTTTGAGTGCCCGAGGGGCACGCTTCTTGAAACCCACTCCATGGATACGTTTGAATGTTGATGGTGTATTCTCTGGTCACTACCTCATTGATGGCAGAAGGGCCCTTCTCGCCACCCTTCTTTGCAGGAGCCATTCTGCCGGGCCCTAGTTGGAAAGGAAGGCTGGAGGCCTCTTTTAATCTTTAACCAACAATCAGGCTATTGGAGTTTGGGTCAGAGATGGGGACCAGGAGAGTGATGAGGGTCAGTGTGGCCTTTCAGGGGGGAGTTGGTTGTGGGAGGGGCTGAGTGTCTGCAGAGAAGAGCTTTGTTCCAGAGACCACAGAGGGAGGGGTTTCAACAAGGAAACCAGAGGCCCTAGAAGACTCCTCTACTCAGCAGCTCAGCAGCGTCAGGAGGGGACAGGTAGGAGGTGGAGACAGCTGGGGGAGCTGTGGTAGTGGAAGAGATTGGCAATAAGAGGCAAGTGGCCATGAGGGCATGGGAAATTGTACAATCTCATTTTGGTTCGGATGTCTCCTTAGAGGTCAGCCATCCAGAGGTTCTCAAACTTGAGTGTGGATCAGCATCACCATAGTGCTTCTGAAAACCCAGACTCCTGGGCCCCACCCCAGAGCCTCCGGCTCAGGAGCCCTGGCGTAAGACTCCAGAATCCTGTTGCTAACATGTGCCTGGTGAGGCTGTTGCTGCTAAGGAAGGTAGCCCACCCACCCCCACCCCCACCCCGGTCTAGTCCAGCCTAGGTCCTAAAGTCCTAACACCAAAAATCCTTCTTTAGCAAAATACCATAGACTGAGCAGGTTATAAAGAGCCTCCATTCTGGAGGCTGGAAGTCTGAGATCATCCATGTGGTTCCTGGGGAGAGTCCTTTTCCTGGTGTGCGGATGGCCACCTTCTCGCTGTGTCCTCATAAGTGTCTCTTCTTACAAGTCCTATCTGTGGAGGTTCCACCCTCATGAACAGCTCGCCTCCCGAAGGCCCTGACCTGCTAACACCACACATATGGCAACTAGGCTTCAACGTATGAATTTGGGGTGGAGGTGGGGGGAGAGACAAGCATTCAGTTCACAGCAGGCCCCTCCTTCCTTGGGGTCTGTGCCCACCCAGCGTCCCCTTCTACCTTTCCCAGTGATGGATATGTGAGCGGTTTCCCCAGAACAGTTCAGCACAGAGTCAGTGAAATAGAGCAAGGCGGTCGAGGCTGATCCTCGGGGAGTCAGCGGTGCACAGGGTGCACAGGGTGCTCACTGAGGCAGCCCATGGACACGGTCTGCACCCGGGTTCTCTCCTGCCCATCCAGGACGCTCTCTCTTGGGCCTTAAAACAATATTTTCTTGAAGTAAGCACCGTGTTAGGGTTCTGGAGGTCTTTAACAAATCACCACAGATTTAGAGACTTAAAACAGCACAGGTCTATTACCTTATGGCTCTGTCGTTCCGAAGTCTGAAACGGGTCTCACCGGTGACTTAAGGGGTCACCGGGGTTGTGCTCCTTTCTGGAGGCTCCTGACAGAGTCTGCTTTCTCGCCCTTCCTGGCTTCTGGAGGCTGCCCAGATTCTTGAATTCCCAGCGTCCCCCTCTGTCTTTAAAGCCAGCAGCAGCTGGTTAAGCTCTCCCAACCCTGCATCACTCTGAACTCTTCTTTCTTTCACATTGAAGGGCCTTGTGATTACATCGGGTCCACCTGGATAATCAAGGCTGTGCTTCCTATCTTCAGGTCAGCTGCTTAGCATCCTTAGTTCTTTTTTTTTTTTTTTTTTTTTAGAGATTTTATTTATTTTTTCGTGAGAGACACACACACACACACAGAGGGAGAGGGTCAGAGACACAGGCAGAGGGAGAAGCAGGCTCCATGCGGGGAGTCTGACGTGGGACTCCATCCCAGGTCTCCAGGATCATGGCCGGGGCTGAAGGTGGCGCTAAACCGATGAGCCACCTGGGCTGCCCAGCATCCTTAGTTCTATCTGCTATCTTAATTCCTCTTGGCCATGGTGCCTAACATATTCACAGGTTCTTCAGATCAGGATATAAGCATCCTTGGGGTGGGGGCATTATTCTGTCCACCACAAAGATATGTAAGGTGAAGTTCATAAACCTTAAGTATATAGCTTGACTTTTTACATATGTAAACATTTATCCTTGAAAGCACTACCGAGATCAAGATCTAGAACGTTTCCAGCTCCTCAAAAGGCTTCCTTATCTCCCCTCCCAGTTAGTGCCTCCCAAGGGTCGCCATTATGCTGAACTCTATCATCACAAATTAATTTTGCTCTTTCCCTTCCCTTCCTTCCTGCCTTCCTTCCTTCCTTCCTTCCTTCCTTCCTTCCTTTTCTTTCTCTCTTTTTCTTCCTTTAATTCAATTTGCCAACATACAGTAGAACACCCAGTGCTCATCTCATCACATGTCCTCTTTAGTGCCCATCACCCAGTTACCCTATCCCCCCACCCTCCTCCTCTTCTGCAATCTTTTGTTTGTTTCCCAGAGTTAGGAGTCTCTCATGATTTGTCTTCCTCTGTCTAATTAGTTTTGCTCATTCTTGAGTTTCATATCAATGGAATCCTGCAGCATATGATGTTCTGTGAAGTAACCTGGTCCCTCTTTGGAACAGTACAACGGAGAGTTTTTTCATCATTTGAGTGCCAGTCTGTCTTTTTGAGGGAACCCAAGAATGTTTTGTGGATGTGGTAGAGAAGGAAGGTTGGTTGCTCACAGCCTTGGCATAGCATGGGAGAGGGTGTGTGTGTGTGTGTGTGTGTGTGTGTGTGTGTGTCTGGTTTAGTCTGTGTTTCTTGCCTTAGCAGATATAGCATGCTGAAGTGACCAGCAGACCAGCACAGGCTTCAGGTCTGGACACAGAGACCCACTGGGTGGGAGGGTTTTGCTACTGGAGGCAAAAGGAGGGTTCATGGATTTGCCAAAAGACCCATGGAGTTTATTGCAGCTCAGCAGATGCCAGTCCAGGGGTCGGTCCAGACCAAGTACTTCATGATAGAAGCCAGCCGGTGTGGATACAAGGGCCCCTTTCTCCTCTATGCTGCAAGGTCACCCAAGGTGAGGGGAAATCTAAAACACTTTTAAAACCAGACTAGACTGAGCTGCTATTAATTGGTAACTGCAAAATTCTCACACCTTGAGGCATGATCTTTTGCAAGAAAGATCAAAGAAGCTGCCTATTTTTTCACATCTGAGAAGTGTGGGTTAATGATCCACCTTGCTCCCCTGTGCTTCCTGACACTGTTCATACAACCTGAAATGCCTTTCGTCCCTTCATTACTTGTGAGAAGTAACCAATGCTTCAAAGCCCAGCCCAAACACTGTCCCTATGGGGACACTTTCTCCAGTGTCCACTGTGAGAATTAATCAAAAGTTGTCTCTTTTGTAAAATTTTCTACAGTGACTTTGGTTAGAATTAATTGAGCTTTCCTCTGGCCTCCTGCAGTATCTCCTAGGTACTCCTCTTTCTTTTTTACATTTTATTTATTTATTTGAGAGGGAGAGGGAAAGAGAGTGAGCACAGGGAGGGGCAGAGGGAGAGGGAGAAGGAGAAGCAGGCTCTCTGCTGAGCAGGGAGCCTGATGTGGGGTTCGATCCGAGGACCCCAGGATCATGACCTGAGCCCAAGGCAGATACTTAACTGACCAAGCCAGCAAGGTGCCCCTCTCCTTGATGCTTCTATTATTACATTTGTGATGTGCCATGAAACAGAGCTCATTGTCCCCCTTAGTGTGTTTTTCCAGTCCCCCTGGAGAAAGAAACTGTCTTCTTGATCTCCATGCTCCCAACTGCACCCCTGAGGGCCTGGCCTGATGGACATGGACAGCGCAGGTTTGAATGAATGAAGCAGGCAGTCAGTGTGGCATGGTAACATCAGGAAGTACTGATAGAGAGCATATGTGGAGAGTCTTACGCAGAGTAAGCTGCTGCTATGCTGATCTATGAAAGACTGTGACACCTAAAATATCAAAGTAAGAAGAATAATAAAGAATCATTATTAAGGCCTTGTTTTTTGTTTCAATTAATTTTACTACAAGCCCAAGAACATTTCATTATAAAAAGAGGCTTTGGAAAGACTTTGAAAAGATACGGCCAGATGACGGAAGAGATGAACAGATATTTCTACAAAGAAGACATCCAGATGGCCAACGAGTACACAAAAAAATGCTCAACATCACCCATCATCAGGAAAATGTAAATCAAAACTACAATGCGTGTCCTGTCACACCTGTCAGAATGGCTAAAATCAACAACACAAGAAACAAGTGCTGCTGAGGATGTGGGGGAAAAAAGGAACCCTCTTGCACTGTTGGTGGGAATGCAAACTGTGGAAAACACTATAGAGATTTTTCAAAAAATTAAAAATAGCATTCTCACATGATCCAGTAATTCCACTAGTACTATTTACCCCCAAAAAAGAAAACACTAGTTCAAGAAGATATATGCACCCCTATGTTTATTGCAGCATTACTTACAATAGCCAAATAATGAAAGCAGCCCAAATGTCCATCAATAGATGAATGGATAAAGATGGAATGGAATATTACTGAGCCGTAAAAAGAATGAAATCTTGCCATTTGCAACAACATGGATGGATCTGGAGAGTACAATGCTGCAAAATAAATCAGTCAGAGAAAGACAAATACCATGTTATTTTACTCATATGGGAAATTTAAAAAACCAAATAAAGAAAGGGAAAAAGGAGAAAAAACAAAAGGACTTTTAATGATAGAGAACAAGCTGATGGTCACCAGAGGAGAGGTAGGTGGGGGGAATGGGTACAATAGGTGGAGGGGATTGAAGAGCGCACTTACCAGGAGGAGCATGCAGGAATGTACAGAAGTGTTGTGTCACTATATGGTACACCTGAAACTAATATAATGCTATATGTTAGCTTTACTGGAATTTAAATTTTTAGTTTCTAAAAAGATACTGCCAGATGAGTCTGATTCATTCACTGACCACAGCATCTCTTTCGACAAACCCTTGAGGTGTACTTTCCCTTTACTGTGACAAGTGACAAGTTGTAACTCCATGTAGCTGAGAGCATACACTGCCTATAATTGCCAGCCCTTCTTCAAGGGTGGCCCACAGTGATTTCTCTGTTGTTGGGCTTCCCCATTCTATTCCAGGGCAGTCTGGAGAATTTTATTTCTGCTCGCACTGCTGGAGGTGAGTGAAGCTGCACTTCACCCAAGGCTGGGCCTGGGTGAGTTTGGCCCTGCGGAGTCCAGGCACAGTGGGCGGTTATGCTGGTGTGGTGGGCGGGACACCAGGGTCCCTGTGATTTCCTTGGGGAACTGGATCTGCACCATGGCGCCTCAGTGATGACACCAGGACTAAGAGGATGGCCATCATTCCTGCCTCCAATGTGTGTGTGTGTGTGTGTGTGTGTGTGTTTAAGATTTTATTTATTTATTCATGAGAGACAGAGAGAGAGAGAGAGAGAGAGGCAGAGACACAGGCAGAGGGAGAAGCAGGCTCCATGCAAGGACCTGGACGTGGGACTCGATCCGGGGTCTCCAGGATCAGGCCCTGGACTGAAGGTGGGGCTAAACCGCTGAGCCACCGGGGTCTGCCCCCTCCAATGTGTATTAAGCCCACTTTGGGCCAGGCTCTCTGTTCTGTGAGTTCTGAGGGAAATAACAATGAATGAGTTTGGGGCTCTGCCTTCTAGGTAAATGAGCCAGGCCACAGTAACAATGGCAGTGATAATACAACCATTTATAGAACATCTTATATGCCAAACCCTTACATGGGCTTTGCAGGGATTAACACATTCAATCCTCATGACGACTATATTAGGTTGGTATATACTATACCTACTTTACAGATAAGGAAATTGAGGCACAGAGAAATTATGTTTGCCCAAGGTCACGCTGCTAGTAAATGTTGGAGCCAAAATTCAGCTCCTGGCTATTTAATACAATGGGTTTGTTTTTTTACTTTGTTGAAGCATTGAGTCCTTTGAAAATCTACTTGTTTCTCACACACACAAACTTTTATATGCAATGTCAGGAGGTTCATAGAATCCTGCACCTGTCCCTAGGGGCTCCCTGAAGCTCAGGATAACTACCCCTGCCTGCCTTGCACAGATGATCTCCATGTGAGGACATTTGTAGAGAATGACAAAACACAGACAGGAGCCAAGCAGTTCAGGGCTGCTGGGATGTGGCATGAAGAGTACCTAGAGAAAGCAAAGGAGGGAATGCAAGACCAGGTGGGGGACCAGAGGGACAAAGAAATGGCCCTCTATCCTGCCCTGGAGCCTGTTCGGTCTTCTGGCGCTCCTGAGGGCAAGGTGGCTTTCTTGGACTTATCTTCCACTTCCTGATCTTAATCATTCCTGCAGCAGCGGTTCCTCAACCCACTGATAAGCTGGTTGGAGAAGATGGGAGTGGGACCTGCTTCCTTAACCAGAGTTGGTAAATGACCACTTTCTTCTCCACCCTGTGGGACCAGAGGGCCTGCAACATCTCCCCACCACTTGCTCTTCTTCCACACTTCTGGGGGAACCTTAGCCATTATCCTCAGGTCTTGTTGTCTATTGATATGCTAACTGCCCCACCCAACTCTAATGTGTGGGGGTGCGGGTGTCTCAGAAGCTTTCTAGAGTGCAGATTTTTGAGGCTGACAAAATAGAAAGACAACCCTCCTCCCCAGTGCTTGCAGGGGTGGGGAGTGGATGAGCGTTCTGGTAGGAAAAGAACAGGACCCTGGGTTTCGACAACCTCAATTAGGCAGTTGGGGGAATCCTCCTAGAAAAAAAAGAAGGGTTTAAGCTGAGACTCTGGTCAATTTGACTAGATAGAGTAGTTATAGCTTGCTGTGTTTCAAATGGAGTTCTGTCTATTTTATATGACTATTATTTATTTCCTTTTTTTTGAAATGCTTATTCAAGTCTCATGCCTGTTTTTGTATTGGGTTGTCTGACTTTTTCTTAATGGGACTTCTGGGAATTATTTATATATTCGGCATATGAGCTCTTTGCCAGTGGTGTTTTTTGATAAATAGGAGTTCTTGATTTTTTCAATGGAAAAATGTTTTTAAGATTTTATTTATTTATTTGACAGAGAGAGAGAGAGCATAAGCAGGGAGAGTGGCAGGGGGAAAGGGAGAAGCAGACTCCCTGTGATCAGGGGAGCCCAACTCAGGGACTCGATCCCAACTCAGGGGCTGAGATCATGACCTGAGCTGAAGGTAGACGCTTCACCGACTGAGCCATCCAGGTGCCCCTCAATGAAAAATTTTTTATTGAATGGTAACATGTATGCAGAAAATATACACAAATCATAAGTGTACAGCTTAGTAAATTATTACAAACTGAACACTTTCATTAATGAGCGCCTAGATCAAGTATTTCCAGAAGTCTCCTCTCCCTTTCATTATCCTTCCATCATAGGCAACCATTTTCCTGACTTCTTTTTTTTTTTTTTTAAGATTTTATTTATTTATTTGAGAGAGAGAGCATGAGCAGGGAGCAGGGAGGAGGCACAGAGGGAGAGGGAGAAGCAGACTCTCTACTGAGCAGGGAGTCCTATGTGAGATACCATCCCGGGACCCTGGGATCATGACCTGAGCCAAAGGCAGACACTCAACCAACTGAGCCACCCAGCTGTCCCATTATCCTAACTTCTAACACCAAATATTTGTTTTGCTAGGTAATCTCAATTTCAATGTAAATCTATTGATCTGATCTGATCTTTTCTTATGGTTAGTGTTTTTTGTGTCCTGATATTGCTCCCCTGAGGTAAGAATGCCTTCCCCTCTATTAACATCTGGAGCATATTGTTTTACTTTTCACATTTGGATCTATAATCCACTTGGAGTTACTTTGCATATTGTGTGATTTGCATATGTATCACCAATTGTCCTAACATTGATTATTAAAGATACTATTCCTTCTCCAATGATCTATAGTGATATCTTTATAATAAGTCAATGTCCTTAAGTGTGTGTGTCTGTTTCTGTTACTTTCTACTCTGTTCCATTTGTCAGTTTGTTCATTTTTATGCTAGTCCTTCACTTCTTGTTTACTGTAGTTCTATAATAAATCTTGATATCTGGTACAGCACATCTCCTCACACTGTTTTTCTTCAAAATTCACTGCTTTGAATTTCCTGATAATCATTTTTTCAAGTTCCATAAGAAAACTTAATGAGATCTTGATTAGAATTGCATTGAGTCTATCTATCAATATAGGATCACTAATATTTTCATAATGTTGAAGCTTCCAATACAGGAACATGATTTATTTTCCAATTTATTTAGGTCTTTAATTTCTTTCAATAATATTTCATAGTTTACTTCATAGAGAACATCCATATATTTTGTTAGATTTATTTTAGGTACTTATTCTTAGGGTTTTTTTTTTTTAAAGATTTTATTTATTTATTTATTTGGGAGAGAGAGAGTGAGAGAGAAAGAGAACATGCACAAGCTGGGGAAGGGGCAGGGGAAGAGGGAGAAGCAGACCCTTGCCTTGCTGAGTGGGGAGCCAGATGTGGGGCGCCATCCAAAGCCCTGGGATCATGACCTGAACCAAAGGCAGATGCTTAACCAACTGAGTCACCCAGGCCCCCCTCCTAGGTCTTTTTGATGCTATCATTAAAGACATTTTGGAAAAAATTTCCTTTTGTAACTTTGACTTTTGTATCCTGACTCTGTATTCAACATCTTTATTAAAATCTCTAATTAATTCTAATAGTTTATCTGCAAATTAAAAAATTATATACCCAATCTTATACAAATAATAGTAATTTTGTTTCTTTTTTCCAGTTGTCATAAGTTTTTCTCATTTCTTTCCTTATTGTACTATCTAGTCCTTTCAAAACAATATTGAATAGAAGTGACATTTACAGGCATTCTTAATATTAAAGGAAATCTTTCAGCACTTTACCATTAAATATGGTATTTACTTGGGCGGTTCAGTTGGTTCAGTTGGTTAGGTGTCCAACTCTTGATTTTGGCTCAGGTCATGATCTCTTGGTGGCAAGACTGAGCCCTGTGTTGGACTCTGCACTCAGCGCAGAGTCTGCTTGTCTCTCTTGCTCTGCTTCCCACCCCCACTCATGTTCTCTCTCAAATAAATAAATAAATAAATAAATAAATAAATAAATAAATAAAATTCTTAAAAATAAATATGGTATTTACTGTAGCTATTTTTTGGTAGCTATCATTTTTCAAATTAAGGAAGTTCCCTTCTATTCTTGTGCGCTTTAAAAAAATCATAAATGGACACTAATTTTAGTAAAGGCTTTTCTGTTAATGTGGAAAATTATTTGATTGATTCTATTTTTAGGATTTATTTTTTATTTATTTGAGAGGAAGAGAGAGAGAGAGTTGGGGGGTAGGGACTGAGGGAGAGAGAGAGAGAAACCTAAGCAGACTCTGCACTGAGCATCAGTCTCATGTGGAGCTTGATCTCATAACCCTGAATGCATGACATGAGCAGAAACCAAGAGTGGCCACTTAACTGACTGCTACCCAGGGGCCCGATTCTGTTTTTATAGTTTAGAGTTTTATGCAGAAATTCTCAAGCTTAATTTTTTAATCTCTTTGCACTTAGTACACAAAGATATTTTAAAGTTTATGCTATTTCAATATCGAAAGCCCCTTGCTCCTATTTTCTATTTTTTCTGATGGTTATTGTATGTCTTACTTTCTTGTGTGCCTGGCTATTTTTTTTATTATGAACTATATATTATATTTACAATATTTTTAATAGAAATAAATGGAGACCTCGGATGATGTTATCTTTCTCCAGAGAGGATTTCTGTTTGTTTCCATTTATTTCTACCAGGTACCTGGTAGCACTAATACCTGGGGCTGCCTGAGGCCACTACCACTCCAGATAACTTTAACCCACTTGTAGGGACTGATCTGGTTTGAAGCTGAGCTGCACATGGTACCTTCACTGCTAGGATATGCTCTTAGGGATCCTAAGCTGGAGCTAGACCACTTGGTGGGCCCTGGTGTCTAATCCAAGACCTGAGGCTTCCCAAAACCATCAAAAGCATCCTTCAGCTTCTCAGTTGCCTTCCTGAGTTAGCAAATTCTCCCAGGAGAAGTAGATCCAAATGTGGTTTTAAATCTGTCATCTAGGGATCCCTGGGTGGCGCAGCGGTTTGGCGCCTGCCTTTGGCCCAGGGCGCGATCCTGGAGACCGATCCTGGAGATCCTCGAGTCCCGCGTCGGGCTCCTGGTGCATGGAGCCTGCTTCTCCCTCTGCCTGTGTCTCTGCCTCTCTCTCTGTGTGTGTGACTATCATAAATAAATAAAAATAAAAAATAAAAAATAAATTAAATCTGTCATCTAAATAAATAAATAAATAAATCTGTCATCCTACTTACTGTTTCTTTTTTGTTGTCTAACCAATTCTATGTTCTTTCTTTTTCTCTTTCCTTACTTGTTTTCTTATGGATTGGCTACTTTTGGTTATTCTTATTTAGGGTTTCCTATTTTAGTTTTGAACATATGTACTCTTGCTATTTTTCAGTGGCTCCCCAGAAAACAGCATGAACTCTTGGCTTATCAGACTAGTATGTTAATTAGCTACTTTTATTTCTCTCTCAGACAGTGTGAAGACCTCACAACACTTTCACTCTATTTATATCCCTCCTCATTCAAATGCTATTCTTGCTTGGATTTCTGTTTCGTTTTCTCATCTCCCCAGTATATTATTAATATTGTTTTATATAGCCAATGTTTACTTACAATTATGTGTACGTTTTCCATTTTTGTTTTCTCTCTTCATTCTTGCATCTCCAGCTTTCCCTCTGGGATCACATTCCTTCAACTTGAGAAATATCTTCATTTAGGGCAGGACACATGTCCAATTCTCTGTTTTAGTTTCTCTGAAAATTCTGTCTCACTTTCATTCTTGGAGTCAGTGAGGAAGAAGTGGGATATCTCAACTTCAAAAATGGATAAATTCCTCATGTGTGCTTTTTAGGACCATGTGAGGACAAATAACGATAGAAAGGCTAGGAACCAAGAAAATCCTTGGCTACACATGTATCTCCATATCCTGCCTTGAATTTGTCACCTCATTTGGCTATACTGCCTGAAATTCCACCAGTGACTTCTATTTGGTTTACCAGATCCCTCTCTCAAAGCAGGAAAACCACAGCAGTGTGACGAGGCCAAGGCAGAAATGCCTACTTAGTTTAATGAGACCGTTTTCTTTCTAACACCCTATGGAACCCAGTCCCACTCAAAACATAAAATTGTTCAAGGAAGGAGGAGAAAGACCAGTACTTTGGAAGACTTTCTCCCAAAATCAGGTCAAGAAGGGCCACAAAATAGAGTTCAGGAGAGGCTGGAAGCATTCGCCCTGGGCAGTGGGCAGGTCAAGGACAGAGATCAACTCCATTGCACTCAGACTAAGGAGAACAGGTTGTTGCTTCTGTACAAAGTTGAGGTGAGTCCCACGGAATGCAGCTTTAGAGCCTCCTGAACACCCAGACTGTTTACCTCCAACAATCCAGATCTCCTGAGAACTTGACCTGCACTCCCACGTGAGCACTACCTTCCAGAGCACTGACGCCACCCTTACAGGTATTATCAAATTTCTCTGCGAAGGGCAGCTGGAGCTGTGGAGAGCAGGGCAGGCCCTGAGAACAGAGAGACACCATTCCAGATTCCAAGCAAGCTGATATGCTTTATCTTGAATGCGTCCTTTGCCAAAACCAGCTCCTATTCAAACACTGGGCCCATTATCTGAAAACCGGGCCACTAGGAGGGAGGTCCAAAGAGGTTGATGGCATATTGTTTCTTCCATTTGGCTCCTGGAAGAACTGGGTGTAGCAGATAGCGTGGCACTTTAGAGAGAGAAAGAAAGTGAGGGAGCAAGTACAGCAAACCTCCATGAGAGGCAGGGCTACCCCAGTTAACAGCCTAGACGCTGAATCATTTTAATATCTCTGGCTTAGGGTCCAGAGGATGAGGAAACTCAGCCCCACCTCCCTGATGGCTATGCTGGGAGCATGTAGCCCTGCGCAGGGGAGTGGGGGCCAGGAGAGGACCCTGGCCAGGCTGCCTGCAGAACCCCCTCGTGATGCAAGCTCCCTGGGGAAGAAAGGCAGCCCAGTCAGCCCTCAGGAGGGGGCCTCCTCCCACACTGAACATTCCACTTCTGGCGCTTTCAAAGCACCCCTGCAGCCTGAGATAAGGAATGAACACAGCTGTCAGAGCAGAGACTTCTCATGGGCCCTGACCTAAGCTAAGCATCAATTGAAAACTATGGGAAAATAAAAAGATCAGCTTACACTCTGATTTATTTGAGAGGGAAAAACTAAAACTAAAAAGTAAAGCATTGTACTCATTTGCTAACATGGTTAAGAACACAGAAAATATCCATTACCTCCCACTAGTAATAAATAAAATGCTTCCATTCTATTGGGCTCAGTCAAAAAATGAATCTTTAATGGTGAGATTGTAAGTATTATATTAGCAGGTGTACAGGGGAGTTTTGGGGGGAAGTTGGTGAGTCCATCCAATGCCATGGGCCACCTCCATGAGGAACCCTTGCTCCCCAGTTTGGGCTGGAACTGAGGATTGAGCCTTCTGGTTCCCACTCCATGTCAGTGTCTCTGATCCTCTTTCCCTGCCCATGACCAAAGTCTTGGTGCCTTCCAGAACTTCTCACCACTAAGACCCAGGCTCCCTTGGCCACTCTAAGGTTCTTCTTGCTCAGACCACAGTGGGTCAGCATGCCCTGGTCCTGTACTCCCTGCACTCAGAGGTTCTAGGAGCAGCAGGGCTGGCCTCTAGACAATACCCTCTCCCCAGGAAACCTAGCTCAGCTCCCACTTGACTCTCAGAGGTATATATATATATATATATATATATATATATATATATATATACACTTTTTTTTTGTCTGTGAGTATAATAGCATTTGTTAATATGCTTGACAAACACATTTTTGATTTTCATTTTCCCTATTTTAGGTTTAAAAACCTAGGGACGCCTGGGTGGCTCAGTGGTTGAGCATCTTCCTTTGACTCAGGGCGTGATCCTGGAATCCGGGATCGAGTCCCTCATCGGGCTCCCCTCGGGGAGCTAGCTTCTCCCTCTGCCTATGTTTCTGCTTCTCTCTCTCTCTCTCTCTCTGATGACTAAATAAATTTAAAATATATATTAAAATCTAAAAAATATTAAAATATTCTATGGAAGTATAACATACATATAGAAAGTACACAAATTTGAGCGGACAGCCCGTTAAGTTATCACAAAGTGAATGTAACCATCAACCAGCCCAAGAAATAGAACAATAGCCACAGATAAATCCACAGCTAAACCTGGTTTTGGAAATTTTGCCATGAGCCAGATGGACTTGAGTGTCAAACTCCTGTGCTATGTACTCTTCTACTTTTCTTCTGACATGTCCTGAAAGGATTTAAAAATCTTGTGTAGTATTGTCTTTGGTTGTGATCTTTTTTTATTTTTTTGTATATTTTTTATTGGAGTTTTATTTGCCAACATATAGTATAACACCCAGTGCTCATCCCGTCAAGTGCCCCCCTCAGTGCCCATCACCCAGTCACCCCAACCCCCCGCCCACCTCCCCTTCTACTACCCCTTGTTCGTTTCCCAGTTAGGTGTCTCTCATGTTTTGTTACCCTCTCTGACTTTTCCCACTCATTTTCTCTCCTTTCCCCTATAATCCCTTTAACTATTTTTTATATTTCCCAAATGAATGAGACCATATAATGTTTGTCCTTCTCCGATTGACTTACTTCACTCAGCATAATACCCTAAGTTCCATCCATGTTGAAGCAAATGGTGGGTATTCGTCATTTCTAATGGCTGAGTAATATTCCATTGTATACATAAACCACTTCTTTTATCCATTCATCTTTCGATGGACACCGAGGCTCCTTCCACAGTTTGGCTATTGTGGACATGGCTGCTAGAAACATCGGGGTGCAGGTGTCCCAGCGTTTCACTGCATCTGTATCTTTGGGGTAAATCCCTAACGGTGCAATTGCTGGGTTGTAGGGCAGATCTATTTTTAAGTCTTTGAGAAACCTCCACACAGTTTTCCAGAGTGGCTGCACCAGTTCACATTCCCACCAACAGTGCAAGAGGGTTCCCCTTTCTCCACATCCTCTCCAACATTTATTGTTTCCTGTCTTGTTAATTTTCCCCATTCTCACTGGTGTGAGGTGGTATCTCATTGTGGTTTTCATTTGTATTTCCCTGAAGGCCAGTGATGCAGAGCATTTTCTCACGTGCTTCTTGGCCATGTCTATGTCTTCCTCTGTGAGATTTCTGTTCATGTCTTTTGCCCATTTCATGATTGGATTGTTTGTTTCTTGGGTGTTGAGTTTAATAAGTTCTTTATAGATCTTGGAAACTAGCCCTTTATCTGATAGGTCATTTGCAAATATCTTCTCCCATTCTGTAGGTTGTCTTTTAGTTTTGTTGACTGTATCTTTTGCTGTGCAGAAGCTTTTTATCTTGATGAAGTCCCAATAATTCATTTTTGCTTTTGTTTCCCTTGCCTTCATAGATGTATCTTGCAAGAAGTTGCTGTGGCCAAGTTCAAAACAGGTGTTGCCTGTGTTCTCCTCTAGGATTTTGGTGGATTCTTGTCACATTTAGATTTTTCATCCATTTTGAGTTTATCTTTGTGTATGGTGTAAGAGAATGGTCTAGTTTCATTCTTCTGCACGTGGCTGTCCAATTTTCCCAGCACCAATTATTGAAGAGACTGTCCTTTTTCCAGTGGTTAGTCTTTCCTGCTCTGTCAAATATTAGCTGACCGTAGAGTTGAGGGCCCATTTCTGAATTCCCTATTCTGTTCCATTGATCTATGTGACTGTTTTTGTGCCAGTACCACACTGTCTTGATGATCACATCTTCATAGTACAACTTGAAATCTGGCATTGTGATGTCCCCAGCTCTGGTTTTCCTTTTCAATATTCTCCTGGCTATTTGGGTCTTTTCTGATTCCACACAAATCTTATGATTATTTGTTCCAACTCTCTAAAAAAAGTCCATGGTATTTCAATAGGGATTGTATTGAATGTGTAAATTGCTTTGGCTGTGATCTATCTGCAGAGAGATCTTATCTCACACGAGACTGTGAGGCTTCTAGAGGGCAGGATCCCAGTTATCTGTTACTCTATAGGTGTAGGTTGAGTGACCAAATGAATCTGGCCCTGGGCAGGCTGGTGTCCCAAGCCTGGATCTGAGGTTCTTAGGCCTCATCTGCCCTTTATAAGAGGACAATTAACTAGGGTCGCTATTCAAACACTAGAACATGGGATGCCTGGGTGGCTCAGCAGTTGAGTGCCTGTCTTCAACTCAGGGCGTGATCCTGTGGTCCTGGAATCAAGTCCCACATAGGGCTCCCTGCATGGAGCCTGCTTCTCCTTCTGCCTGTGTCTCTGCCTCTCTCTCTCTCTCATGAATAAATAAATAAAATCTTTAAAAACACACACACACACACACACACACACACACACACACATAGAACATTATTCCCTCTACCCTAGAGTGATAGCCCTGGGATGTAGAAAGTAATCCAGCTCATCGATTCATCCCACAAGCATGGATTAAACATTCACCTTGGTCCAGGAAAGACACATAAGTCAGACACGATCTCCGCCCTCAGGAAGAAAGCTCAGGCACTCATCATGTCAGGATGTAGCAAGAAAGCCCTCATAGAATTGGAACCCCTGCTTCACTCTGCTCTGGTCAGGCTATCCCCAGGAGGGGTGTGTGGCTGCGGACCCATTGGTAGATAGGAATGTGCCTTCCTCAGCTGTCTTTGCTCTTCTGCAGGCCCTGCTATCCCGGTGGGCGTGGACGTGCAGGTGGAGAGCCTGGACAGCATCTCGGAGGTGGACATGGTGCGCAGCGCCCTTGGCGGGGGCTTCAAATCCAGGGTCCTGAGGTTAAGGGTCTGTGAGAGCCTGTGGCTGGGGTGGCTGCGCAGGTGCAGGCTATGCCTGGTGGGCAGAGCCAGGGCAGCAGGGGGTAAAACTAGGACTTGGAAGTTGGCTCAGGTGCAGTGAAACCTGAAGCAGGGGTTCTCAACCTGATGGGTAAAAGTAACTGGGGGAGTTGGTTACAAGGAGATTCCTGGGCCCCACCGGAGACGTCCTGGACCAGTCTCTGGGAGTGAGGCCCGGCACCTTACACTTTGAACACACTCCTCAGGTGATGGGACTGGGGAGATGAACCACACTTGGAGGAGCACAGGCGGGGGTCATTTTCAGACAGAAATTCTGCAGTTCTCTGCTTGCTAATGCCCACCTGAGCATTGCTTCCCTACGCCTTCCTTGGCAGTGTCCACCAAGGTCAGGCAGTAAGGGAAGGCTCTTAAAGACGCCTTGTTTCAATTGAGACCTGAAGGATAGATAAGAAGGAGACATCGTGGGGAGGGCCAGAGCAAGAGTGGGGCAAGGGCCCCTTGAGGCAGAAGAAACAGGAGGTTTATAAACACAAAATAAAACAGTAGAGCACAAACTGAGGAAGGGGTGGGGATGGAGAGGGGGAGGGTGGGGGTGCTCCCCTCCCCACTGAGCCTGCAGGACAGTCAGTTCTAGGTGTGCTGGTAAAGCAGAAGTGGGCACTATGCTCTGAGACCACTGTCACCAGGCATCTTTCCATCCTCGCTCCCGAGGGGGATGCTTGGGGCCCTTATTGACTTATCTGCACTTGTAACTTAGCACTTGCATCTTCCGCTGTGGCGGGGGTGCCAGGCTCTTGGTTTAAGGCAGCAGCCCTGCAGGCGAGGAGACACTGTTTAACAGAAAGTACTTTCAGGCTGAAATGATAGTGGATCTGCAGCTGCACATACCTTCATCCATTCATTCCCACCCCCACCCCGCATTTTTCTATCCTGCAAATATTTATTGAGCACCCACTGTGTGCCTTGCCAAGTAGGGCCTGGGGATTCAATGGCACGCAGGGCACAATTCTGCCCACAAAGATTCTCCAAGATCAATGACAGAAACTCTTTTAAATAGGACACTTGACCGTGCAGGTTTCTCCCAGCATCCACCAACCTGAAACTGCATGCTTGGCCAACAGGAAAGGAGCACTGTGTGCCTGAGTCTAGGGGAGAGAGCAGGACTCCTGGGAAATCCTGCCCTGCTGGCCCCCTTGCTGGCTGCCTCACCCCTGTAGGTTTCATCCTCAAAGCCTGAAGGATGGGCTGCTCCCCGTCCCAGGCTCCCACCTCACGATGCGCAGCAACAATGCGCCAGGCCCTTTCCTATTGTAGCAGCACCCCTGCGGCAGCGGCCACCCTCCTGTAGGTGCTGCAGCCCTGTCACTGGAGGCTGAGCCTGAGGTGTCCGTTACGTGGGTTAATGATGGGTTGATTGTAGGAAAGGAAGCTTTTTTTTTTAAATTAAAGATTTATTTATTTATTTATTTATTTATTTATTTATTTATTTATTCCTGAGAGACAGAGAGAGAGAGGCAGAGACCTAGGCAGAGGGAGAAGCAAGCTCCCCACAGGGAGCCTGATACGGGACTGGATCCTAGGACCCCAGGATCACTCCCTGAGCCGAAGGCAGATGCTCAACCACTGAGCCACCCAGGCGTCCCTATTTATTTATTTTGGAGACTGAGAGAGAGAGAGAAAGAGAGAGAGAGAGCACGCATGGGCAAGAGCTGGGTGGGAGGGGCAGAGGGAGAAGGAGAGAGAGAATCCCAAGCAGGCCCCCATGCCCAGCACGGACCCTGATGTGGGGCTCGATTCACGATCCTGAGATCATGACCTGAGCTGCAATCAAGAGTCGGATGCTTAACCGGTAGAGCCACCAGAAAGGAAGCTTTCTAAGCACTTGTGTTTGGTGTCACCTGGGGCTCCCACAGGACTTCACCATGACCCTGTACCTGCGGCATTACTGGAAGGATGAGAGGCTGGCCTTTCCCAGCACGAGTAACAAGAGCATGACCTTCGATGGTCGGCTGGTAAAGAAGATCTGGGTCCCCGACGTCTTCTTTGTTCACTCCAAAAGGTCATTCACTCATGACACCACCACTGATAACATCATGCTGAGGGTGTTTCCGGATGGGCACGTGCTATACAGCATGAGGTAACTGTCCATGGGGTCACTGGCTCTTTGTCCAATGCCATTCTAATACGTATGGTCAGTCTCTTTGGCCCTGAAGAGTTTATCATTGTGGTTGGGCCTGAGGGCTATATGGATGCGATGAGCCTTCTGATAGCTCTTAGAAGTCTCTGAAGATGAAATGGTCACCCTAGTAGCCAGTGACTTCCCAGTCATCGGCAATCTTAAGCTCAGGTTAGGAGACTTGTTAGACCTGAGTGAGTTGAGAGTCAATGACATTCTACGTGCCTTCCACCCCTGAGAGCCTATCATTCTAGTTTATTGATAATAAAGATTTAAAAAGACAACAAGACCTACTGTTTATTGAGTGTTATTCCAGATTGGCTTCTGGGCCAATGAGTGATTGCACAGGCTTATTCCACATCTTCTTGGCCTGCTTGTAGGGTTCACCAGAATTTGATGCTAATAGCCTTGGTGTGGTGTGGGGTAGGGAGGTGTGGGCGGGGTGGTGTGGGGTAGGGAGGTGTGGCCACCCAGGCATCTTGGGGGGAGGTTGCTCACAGGCGCAGAGCAGAGTGCAGGAATGGGCTCTTGACAGTAGCTGGGGCCCAGCAGAGCGCTGATGACATGTCCTGCAGAAGACAGAACTTGAAAGTTAGGGTCCTGCAACTTAGGGACCAGGGTTTCCAAGCTTCTGAATTAGACGTGAGAAAGCATTTGCTCTTGGTCGTTGGTGTTCTTCTTACTCGGGGCAGGCACATGAGCCAAGAACTCACTGCATGAGCCAACATGCCTGTTTGGGTTGCCTAGGATTACGGTGACTGCCATGTGCAACATGGACTTCAGCCACTTTCCCCTGGACTCCCAGACCTGCTCTTTGGAGCTGGAAAGCTGTAAGTATCAGTGTCCCTAACGACAAATCTCTGCCTTGTTCCCTCTCCAATCTCTGTGCCACTTCAGTAACCGTGACGCTGAGTACTGCCTGCCAGTGTTAAGACCTGTTTACTCCTAGGCTGGTGTAGGATTTCCCTGTTGCTTCGGCCACATCAGAAGCCAAGGAGTCAAATTAACTTATTTTCCTCTCTCCAAAGATGCATATACAGATGAAGATCTGATGCTGTATTGGAAGAATGGGGACGAATCCTTGAAAACTGATGAGAAGATCTCCTTGTCCCAGTTTCTGATTCAGAAATTTCACACCACTTCCAGACTGGCCTTCTACAGCAGCACTGGTAGCTAATGTTTGCCATGGTCGGGTGCAAATGTGGGAGAAAATACATTAGACTTCTCCAGCCTTGGGATCCCTGGGTGGCGCAGCGGTTTGGCGCCTGCCTTTGGCTCAGGGCGTGATCCTGGAGACCCGGGATCGAATCCCACATCGGGTTCCCGGTGCATGGAGCCTGCTTCTCCCTCTGCCTATGTCTCTGCCTCTCTCTCTCTCTCTGTGACTATCATAAATAAATAAATTTTTAAAATTAAAAAAAAAAGACTTCTCCAGCCTTAAACTTTTCCCCTTCCAATGAGAATGAATCTGTATTACTAAGGAATGCATAGTTCTACAAAACATAAGCAACACTTAGAAATTTAAAAAGTTTTGTCATCTTTTCAAAGCCGATGGCCAGAGGCAACCACTCCTAACGGTTTAGCACACACCCTTGTGAACATCTTGCTTTAATTATGTAAAGTGGGGTCATGTTTTCCGTGCTATGCTGTTATCTGATTTGTTTGACTTAATGATACGGATGATAGCTTTTCGAGGAAATGTATCTATTACCTATATTTAGATCTATAGATTTATTGATTTATTTAGTTAGTTACTTAAGTGGGGGGAAGGGGAGGCAGAGAGGGAGAGAGAGTCTTAAGTAGGCTCCATACCCAGTGCAGAGCCCAACATGGGGCTTGATCTCATGATACTGAGATCATGACCTGAGCCGAAAGCAAGAGTTGGACACTTGAGACACCTGGGTGGCTCAGCAGTTGAGTGTCTGCCTTTGGCTCAGGGCGTGATCTTGGGGTCCCGGGATCGAGTCCCACATCAGGCTCCCTGCATGGAGCCTGCTTCTCCCTCTGCTTATGCCTCTGCCTCTCTCTTTCTGTGCCTCTCATGAATAAATAAATAAAATCTTAAAAAAAGAGGTCGGACACCTAACCGACTGAGTCACCCAGGCACTTTAGACTTATTTTTAATGTTTAGTGTAACTCATCCCGGACCCTGGGCTGTGTTTGAAGTTTTGAGAGGTTGCACTTGTCCATCTGTCTCTAATTTCACCATTACTTAGCTCTTATAGTCACTTCTGAGGGCTGTCAAAATAAAGTATCTAAACTGGGGCCCTGAAACAACAGGAATATATTTGCCCACAGTTCTGGGGGCCATGCTCCTCTCTTAGGCTTTCTTTTTTCTTTTTCTTTTTTAAAGATTTTATTTATTCATGAGACACACACACACACACACACACACACACACACACGCAGAGGGAGAAGCAGGCTCCATGCAGGGAACCCGACGTGGGACTCGATCCCAGGTCTCCAGGATCACACCCCAGGCTTCAGGTGGCACCAAACTGCTGCACCACCGGGGCTGCCCTCCCTTAGGCTTTAGAAGGAACTCTGCCTTGTGTCTTACTAGTTTCTGGTGGGTGCTGCATTGCTCCAGTGCCATCCTCTGTTGTCACGTGGCATTCCCCCCATGTCCCTCTCTGTGTCCTAACATGCTGCTGTTTCTGTGGATCTGTGTCCAAATTTCCCTCTTCTGTAAGGATATTAGTCATTGGATTATGGCCCTCCCTAATCCAGTATGACCTCATCTCATCTCGATTCCATGTGCAAGACCCAATTTCTAAATAAGGCCATGTTCACAGAAACTGGGAGTTAGGACTTCAACATATCTTTCTGAGGGACACAGTTCACCCCCATGACAGCTCTGCAGTAGCTACAGGACTCTAAGGGACTTTTCACTTCATCACCCCTTGTCCATATGCTGAGAAACCCCAGCCCTTACATGTGGAGCTTCTGTGCTACTGTCTGTCCCCACATAGCCACCATCTGCCCATTCACCTGCCCCCCCCACACCCCTTTGTCCCCAACATCAATCACTGAAAAAGCCTGAGTCTCAGAGAAGGTGGAGTTAGTGTCTGGACAGCCCAAGGTGCCTTCCCTTTCTGCCCATAGGACTCATCCTCATTCCTCCCTTTCTTTTCCTCTGGTATGTATTACCACACAATTTCTCATCTCTTCTTGGCAAGTTCAAATCCACTCTCTTGCTAAAACCATTTTTAAGAATGTCCTATATAACTTTTTACTATGTGTCACTGTCTTGAGTGCTTTATATGAATTAACTAATTTCTACCCAACAACCCCGTGGTGTAGATATTATCATCATCCCCAATTTACAGATGAGAAAACTGAGACTCAGAAGGGTTAATTTGCCTATCAAAGTTGCACAGCTAGTAAGTGGCCAACGTGCCTTAGTCACTATGTGTACTTCTATTAGACGTTTTCTGTGTTCAAATAGAAGTTTGTTTGTTTGTCTTGTCCCCCATTCCAGCCTTTCTGGAGTCCAGATTAAAATGCATCTTCCTCTCCCATTATTTACTACGTGCCAACAAGTGGCTTGGTACAGGGGCTGTGAGCTCCCCACGAGTGCTCTGTTTGGAACACAGAGTATACATTTGTGAAGCTCCTGGTTCCCTCTTAGTGTTTCCAAGGCAACCCTCCCTGATTTTCTTAGAAGGAAAGGATAGTGGAACAAACCTTAACAGAATTAAGGCAATGCTCAGCCCTTCCAGAAAGACCCTGTACAAACCTAAAGCACAATGTGATTTGCTTCATGGGTGCCGATTTACGTAGGGAAGATAAAGCTGACATGACGGGACAAAGGTTGTGGGATGAAAAAAGGATTAGGTTATTTCTGTCACATCTGAAGATCACTTTCTATTTATCCAGTCCACTAAAAGTAGCTAGCTCATTCAAACAACAGAGGAACCTACACAGGAACCATGGGTCAAGCTTGTCTGGACCCATCCTATTGTTTGAGCCTTTCCCTATTGATCCAACCCTTCCTTAACCTGACTCCACAGTAACTTTTTACACCAGCCAGGTAGCCTTTGTTACCTGCGCAGCATTTTCCTGGGAGCAGCCTGAGGTCCTCCTGCATCCATATCCACAGGGGAGTGTGTTTGACAAGCAGATTTCTGGGTCCCATTGTAAGCTACTGAGCCAGTATCCCAGGCAGGGCTGAGATGAGAGTGGAGTGTGTGTGTGCACACAGTTTCAGTCCACTTTTTCACATTTATACTGTCCTTGACACCATCTTTGATCCCAGTGATTGGGTATAGATCTTGTGGATTTGAGACCTTATCATTTTAGTCCTTATTTACAACCACCCATCTCATGATATATGTGGAAACTGACTGAGTTGACCAATCTACAACAGAGAGAACAGTGGCAAGACCCAGGCTCTGCTGGCTCCTGCCTCAGTGGTACTGGCCTCAACAAAATATATACTATTTTTTAAAAAGATTTTATGTATTTATTCATGAGAGACACACAGAGAGAGCCAGAGACATAGGCAGAGGGAAAAGTAAGCTCCGTGCAGGGAGCCTGATGTGGGACTTGATCCTGGAACTCCAAGATCACAGCCTGGGCTGAAGTTGGCACTAAACCGCTGAGCCACCCAGGCTGCCCTGGCCTCAATGAAATAGAACCCAGTCCCACTTCTGGGCCTCCTGAGCAGTGAGTCCTCAGGAAATATGGTTTTGGTTTGCAAATAACAAATACAAAACAAACAACTAAACCTAGATATCTCTTTCTACGTTCTCCCAAAATGTTAGGGGAAGAAAAGTTAGGTAATATTGAATAAAACAGTACATGTAGGGCAGCCTGGGTGGCTCAGCGGTTTAGCGCCGCCTTCAGCCCAGGATGTGATCCTGGAGACTCAGGATCGAGTCCCACGTCGGGCTCCCTACATGGAGCCTGCTTCTCCCTCTGCCTGTGTCTCTGCCTCTCTTTCTGTATCTTCCATGAATAAATAAAAATAAAATCTTAAAAAAAAAAACAGTACATGTGTTAGATACTCGCAAGATACTTATTTATAGGAGAGAGGGCTTAGATTTTAGATAGGAGATGTACTATATTAAGTCTATTAATCATTAACTTTTAACTTTCTGCTGAAGATGAGAGCAGTGTGGGGGGGAGGGGGAAGAAGGGCTCCTGGGGACGGGGTTTGTTTTCGCCTCTCCAGCTGAACCTCCCCGGTTTCTTCCTGTGTCCCCCAGGCTGGTACAACCGTCTGTACATTAACTTCACGTTGCGACGCCACATCTTCTTCTTCCTCCTCCAAACCTACTTCCCTGCCACCCTGATGGTCATGCTGTCCTGGGTGTCCTTCTGGATCGACCGCAGAGCTGTGCCCGCCAGAGTTTCACTGGGTAAAAGCATGTGATAAGGTGCGGTGGGGTGGTTATTGTTTCAGCTGGTCACTATAAAGAGAAAAAGGACAACCATTATTCAGAGTTCTTAACTGATGGGCTGTCAGAGTCAAAGGGAGCAAACGTTCCTCCCACTTGTTGCCGTCACCACTCACATGCCACGCTGTTCCCTCCACTACTTTAGGAAAACCACAGGGAGCTAAAGCTACATCAGCTTTGCTCGAATCATCTCAGAAACATGAAGCCTGTCTGGGGGATAGACTTCCACCACCAGCAGGATTAGAGCTCAGTACTTTCATAAATAAGACAATTCTACAAACACCAAAACCTCCCTCTGTAAATACACACACTCTGTGTGTCCTCCTTGTTTGGAGTCTGAAGGCAGGGGGGGTAATAGGGGATTTGGGGGAGGGGGAGGGCTGTACTCCCTGGACTTGTGGTTTTCCGCCTCCACAGACCAGAAGCTCCAGGGGGAACAGGGGGAACGTGTACAGCTCATCATGGTCAATTTGGCCACAATCAGCCGGGTCTCCAAGAAATGTGAGGGTTTTACCAGCAAGGCACAGTGAAGAAGATAGCATGATAGGCTTCCAGGAATTTCCACAGCGTTCAGAGACTTAATACATGTGGTTGGGAGGAGAGGGAGGGAGGGCATTCCCTGCAGGGGTGGGGAGTTTCCTTTAGGGGTGTCCTCCGGTCACTGTTGCAAATTCCACATCTGACCGGGTCCTTGGTGAAGCACTGAGGAGGCGGCCAGCCACACCACAGACACCAGCCCCCTCCCAGCCCCCCGGGTGAGGATGGGGGGCTGCAAGGCAGAGGAGGCCAGCAGCGAGCTGGCCCGGAGGGACCCGCCTGCTGCCCATGGAGCAGATCTGCCGCGTGGAGGTTTCCATGCCCGGGGGGGGGCCCCTCCGTGGGTTTCCCACACGGAGGAAGAATGCAAAACGGTGACTCTGTGAAATGTGGGGGCCGTTCTGCACCCTCGCGGTGGCTGAACCCCGGCTGCACGTTGCAGGTATCACCACGGTGCTGACCATGTCCACCATCATCACGGGCGTGAACGCCTCCATGCCCCGCGTCTCCTACATCAAGGCGGTGGACATCTACCTGTGGGTCAGCTTCGTGTTCGTGTTCCTCTCGGTGCTGGAGTACGCGGCCGTCAACTACCTGACCACCGTGCAGGAGCGCAAGGAGCGGAAGCTGCGGGACAAGGCGAGACCAGAGTCCCTCATCTCCCGCCCGCAGCCCAGGCTACTGGTTGCATGAGAAGGGCAGGGAGCCAGGGCTGCCCAAAAGGAGGAGGATCTATTCCAGAAGGGGTTCTAGCTTCAACCACCAAGCATCCCAGAAAGCAGAGAGTCCGGAGCCTGGGGGGCTCAGTGGGTTAAGCGTTGGCCTTGGGCTCAGGTCGTGATCCTGGGGTCCTGGGATAAGGTGCACGTTGGGCTCCCTGCTCAGTGGGGAATCTGCTTCCCTCTCTCTCTCTGCCCTCCCCCTTGCTTGTACTCTCTCAAATAAATAAATAACATCTTAAAAAAAAAAAAAAAAGAGGGGATCCCTGGGTGGCTCAGCGGTTTAGCGCCTGCCTTAGGCCCAGGGCGTGATCCTGGAGTGTCAGGATCAAGTCCCACGTCAGGTTCCCTGCATGGAACCTGCTTCTCCCTCTGTCTGTGTCTCTGCCCCTCTCTCTCTCTGTGTGTGTGTGTGTGTCTCATGAATAAATAAATAAAAATCTTAAAAAAAAAAAAAGGAATCAGAAAGTCTTTGGAACAGGACTGGGAAGACTTGGGTTCTTTTTTTTATATTTTATTTATTCATGAGAGACACAGAAAGGCAGAGGGAGAAGCAGGCTCCATGCAAAGAGCCCGATGTGGGACTCTATCCTGGGACTCCAGGATCATGCCCTGGGCTGAAGACAGGCGCCAAACTGCTGAGCCACCAGGGATCCCAAAGACTTGGGTTCTTAGGCACCACTTACCCTGGGCCTCTGTTTCCTCATCTGTAAAAAGGTATAGAGGAATCCTCCCCTCCCCTCCTCCCAGGGTTGTTGTAAGGGTCACATGAGATAACGTATGCAAAAGTTGTTTTGAAACTGTGGGGTTCTAGGCAGACATAAAGTATCACTATTACTACGAACATGTTTAGGGAAGGTGCCTCCAGGTCCTGTGCCCAGATGAGGGGAAAGGTCTAGAATTAAAAACTCCTGTATTTATCTGTGCTCTGACCCAGTGGAAATTCAGCTACATACAACTTTAGCCTTCAGACTCATTGGAAATACTATGCTGTCTACACTGTACTGCAGTGTAGTAACCTACGTCAGTTATGAGATAGAATACAAATGGGAAATTCAGGCAATGTGCGTCGGCCTTTGGACAGGGAGGGAGACTCCATTCCATTCATATTCAGACTCTTATTAATCACAGTAAACAATAAAATGCCAACTTGTTGCTAAATCATTGGTCATCATTGTACTAATCAAAATGGGTATTCACCTAGAAGGTATAAAGATCAGGGGATATGAAAATCCCACATTTATGTACATCTAGGTGGCTGGTAGCTATTTAACATAAGGGAGCTTTAAATTTTAGGAAAAGATGATGTGTTGCCTTTTCAAAAACAGTTTTTCAATGCCCAGATTATACTTAAATATATTATATATATTTAGGCTAGACTGTTTAAGAATTTATTTTTAAAGTTCTATTCAAACCTTTTTTACTTTAGCATTTGAGTACTCATTCAAATTTTCAATAAATCTGCACATTGGTCATTGTCAAATGGACTTCTGGATTTAAACACTTTTGATTTATAATCCAATGAACTTTCCTGTATGGAGCTGTCAAAAAAAATAACATGCCTCCACCTGACAGGTACATGCCCTTGAATTACTAACCAGGGCCAGCTGGAAGCCCACTCTTTGCTGACTCAAATTATGGGGAGAAGTGAAGCCATTTCCTTCCTTCCAACTTATAATTTCTTTTTTTTTTTTTAAAGATTTTACTTATTTATTCATGAAAGACACACACAGAGAGAGAGGCAGAGACATAGGCAGAGGGAGAAGCAGGCTCCATACAGGGATCCCAATGTGGGACTCGATCCTGGGTCTCCAGGATTGCACCCCGGGCTGTAGGCAGTGGTAAACCACTGTGCCACTGGGGCTGCCCCAACTTACAATTTCTTATAAACATTTTCATACTTGTAGAAACAGTTGAAAAATAGGATAATATACATCCATAGACTCTGCACCTACACTCAACATTGCTAATGTTTTGGCATTTTTGTGTGAGCTCTTTCTCCATATACATGTAGTTTTGTCCATGTAGTTGAACCATTTAAAAGTGCATTGCAGGTACCATGACCTTTTATGCTTAAATGTAACTCTTTAAAGTAAGGATACTCTCCTATTTAATCATCTTTTGATTCATGCACAAAGAGTTGGAGACCCACAACTGGAATCAGAATGTGTGTGTTTATTTTATTTATTTTTAAATATATTTTTAAAAGATTTTATTTATTTGAGAGAGAGAAAGAGAGCAGGGGGAGGAGCAGAGGGAGAGGAAGAGAGAATCTCAAGCAGACTCTGAGCTGAGTGTGAAGCCCAATGCAGGGCTCAAGCCAACAACCCTGAGATCATGACCTGAGCCAAAATCAAGAGTCAGATGCTTAACCAACTGAGTTACTCAGGTGCCCCCAGAATGTGGGGGGTTAAAGTCCTGACTCCAACACTAGCTGTGTAATCTCAGGAAAATTGTGTAGCCTCACTGGGTCTTAGTTTTTCCCTCTGCAACAGACTAAGTCGGTGATTCTGGACCCTGGCTGGGTGGTACAATCACCTGGGGAGCTTCACATCAATTAGAGTAAAACCTGGATGTGGCCATTTTAAAGAGCTCCCTGGATGATTCTAATATTCAGAGAATTATAATATGTAGAGAGTCACTGGACTGAGTGATCTCTGGAGATCCTTCTCGTTCTGCCTTTCTGTGGTTCTGAGTAGCCATGGGGCTTTGCTCTGGGCCCAAGGCACCTCCTCTGCCTCTCCACAAGCCCTAAACATGCCTGACACCTTCCTTGCATTTGCTGCCCACAGTTCCCGTGCATGTGTGGAATGCTTCACTCGAGAACCATGATGCTGGATGGAAGCTACAGTGAGTCTGAGGCCAACAGTCTGGCTGGATACCCAAGAAGCCATATTCTGACAGAAGAAGAAAGACAAGACAAAATAGTGGTCCACCTGGCTCTGAGCAATGAATCCAACTCCTCCAGGAAGAAGGGGCTTCTGAGGGGCCACATGGGTCTTCGCATCTTCCAGAACACCCACGCCATTGACAAATACTCCAGGTTGATATTTCCTGCCTCCTACATATTTTTCAACTTAATTTATTGGTCAGTGTTTTCCTAGGGGTCCTGGTTGCATGATTTTGCAATCCATTCAACCACTCATTAAATATTGAGTACCCACTCTGTGCCTGGTCCTGTGGAAATGAACAAATAGAGGTCTCTCAGAGAACTTCTCTAAGCCTGCACTCATTCTACATATGGCAGTACTGCTGCTCTTCTGCCTCCCTCCAACCCCCACTGACCCCACAGATCCGTTCTGTTTGCTGGTGCTTTTACTCCTAGGTCTGTCTAGGAAAGCACCTCCAGTCTCCTATGAGACCCTTGTGAAGGCAGCTTAAAAACTTCTCTCCTAGAATCTCCATGCAGGACAAGTCTACTGCTGGGGAGAGGGCCAAGGACTTGGTCTTGGGGAGGAAGGAGCCATGGATCTGCTGTGGAAATGTGTTCCATATTCCAGCCTACTTCTCTTTCTGGGCTTCTCCCCTATCAGACAGGTATCCTTAATAATCCTTGTGTCCAAGCCCAGTCCCCACCCCTGGGACTCTACCTGACCAGAAATGCCCTGCACCTTGGGATGATTTCTCCCTTCCACAAGGTAGTGACTTTCTCTAATGTGGCTAAACTAAGGTTAGGAAAGCAATCTGATTAACGGAATCTACAATAAATCATGAATAACCATTTCTCTTATCCGTAATTTAGATCTTTGCTAGTTAACTCAAGTGAACTTCTAATCAGTAGTATTTGTGGAAATATAAAGAACACAATTTTGAGAAGGGTACCTCCTCTTTCAATTACAGCTTGTGGAATCAGAGGGCTGTTCTGGGAAGTAAAGAAAGAATGCCCAGTTCAGATTTCTTGCTTAATAAAAGAAGTTGTTCTGTTCTTTCTTCCTACCTACAACCCCTTCCACCTTCCTGCTCAGGGTCTGCGTATCTGGTCCTTTGGTCATGAGTGTACAAATGGTATAGCAAAAGAGAGGATGACCAAATGGTGCAGCAAAAGAGAGGATGACCCTGCCTTAAGTCAGGCGAGTGCTGGCTTGTGGCATCTGCTCCACAGGGGCAGGCAGAGATTTTTAGTTCCTGAGGATTAGAGCTCAGGTGGGTGCCAGAGCCTACTGAAGTTTAAAGTCAGGGGCCTGTAGATCCCTGATCCTCTCCTCCCTCACCACGACTGCCACACAACTGCCCTATGCATCCCAGCTTCTCCTCTCCTTCCTCTTGTCAGTCCCTCATCCATTTCCTCTGGCCTCAGACCAGATTGTGCAACAATCTTCCTCAGTTGTTTATTGTAATGTTGGTTGCTGTGCTGCTATTATAGATTCATGAAACCAACCCTAACCCTAATCCTCTCAGCACTGAGATGTCCAGGATATACAAATATCTATAAGTTAAAAAGTGTTAAGTGGTTCAAAATGTAATGGAAATTCTGAGGAAAGAAAGAATGATTTCCACTGGAAAGACTAGATCTAATGGAGAAAACGGCCCCTGAGGTGACCTTTGAAGATTGGAGATTTTGAGAAGCTTTACATGCTAAATGCACATGTAGAAAAGTACATGCTATCCCACTCTTCATTTAGCTCATGAACTCAGGGTCATGAGATGGAGCCCTGAATCAGGCTCTGTGCTCAGTGGGGAGTCTGCTTGAGATTCTTTCTTTCCCTTTTCATCTGTCCTGCTCCACTCTCTCTCCCCACCTCCCCACCATCAAAAAAAAAAAAAAAAAAAGGAAGAAAAATTCATGTTAGACCTGTGCTAATATGGTAGCCACTAGCCATGTATCTGTTTAAATTTAAGTAAAATAAAATAAAAGTGCAGTTCTTGCCACTGTACTGGCCACATTTCAAGTGCTTTGTTCAATAGCCACATGTGGCTAATGGCTATTGTATTGGATAGTACAGATATATAGAATATTTCCACAACCACAGAAAATTCTATTAGTGCTATTGTAGATGAAAAGGTTGGCCTGAGCAAAGACATGAGAAAGGCAGGACAGGTTAGGGCTACATAGTATAGGGTTTGTGGGACAAGCCATCCCCGTTTTGGCTGGATCCTAGGCTATGGGAAGAGGAAGTGAAGACCAGCACTTTCCACAGCACTAGGGGTGCCCCATGCCAGTGCCAAAGAGGAAAGCTTCCCCTGCATGGAGTTCTCTGGCCCCAAACCACTGGATTTTCCAGCCTTGTGGAGGGAGGAAGGATAAAACTGTGTAAACAAGGATTATGGATGATACAGAGCATCTGGACTTGTTTAGAAATTTTTACTCTCCGTAGACTCTTCTAGACCACAATGCTGCTCAAAGAATGATAATTATGTTGTCATTAAATATATCATATTGCTATAGTTGTCTTATTTAATTCCAACACTACTGTGCTTCTGACTACATTGTCTTCATAAATTGAGGCTCATATAATATGCTGGCGCTTTCACACTTTAAAAAAAAAAAAGAGAGAGAGAGAGAGAGATGGGCAGTCCAGGTTGGTCAGCGGTTTAGCGCCACCTTCAGCTCAGGGCCTGATCCTGGAGACCCGGGATTAAGTCCCACATCGGGCTCCTTGCTTGGAGCCTGCTTCTCCCTCTGCCTGTCTCTGCCTCTCTTTCTCTCCGTGTCTCTCGTGAATAAATAAGTAAAATCTTAAAAAAAGAGAGAGATTTTAACTAGCTTATACAGTTAATTGTATGAACAAACATTGTTGGACCCTGGCTCACGGGTGCCAACGTGCCCTGGTGGACGCCCCAGAGACCCAGACCCCAGACAGGCAGATGCAATTAGCAAGAGGGTTTATTGAACGTTTGCGCAAACGGGCTCTCCGCCTCCGAGGAGGAAAAGAGCCCCGATTAGCAATTACAGGTATTTTTTGAAAGGCAAAAGGAAAGAAACTGCCTAAAGACAAAAGAACCGCGGGAGTCGCATGGCATCCAGGTTGATTTCGGGGAGGGTCAACATGAACCTATTCAGGGACATTCCAATCAGGGTGTGGGGGGAAATGGTTTTCTTATTGTAAACAGAATGCTTTTAGTTGCTAAAATTTCAGGAAGGCGCCTGGATGGGCTGCCTCTGGATTAGGGCTGGCCCTACTTACAAGAGGGAAGGTTTCTTCAACATATTACAATTGCAAACAGCATTTTATCACGTGGGACCATGATACAGTGACACTACTGTGCAGTGTATTCAGCACTGCCTTATTGCAGTGTAAAATAGCTGACTCTCCTTGAGGAAACGAGAAAATTAAAGGAGGTAAAGAAGGAGACAATAGCAGGAGTGGAAAACAGGAACTAAGGAAATGCTGAGAACATGAAATGATTCACCCTAGAGGCAGGAAGACAGGAGTAAATGTAATTGTTATCAGGGAGGCTTGAATGATACTTTATTTCACTGAATATTAGGTATTATCAGTGTGAGATGTACCCATTAATTAAATTATAGCATGCTGATTATTATAAAATGAATCCTGATTTTGCAAATGTCAAACTGTGAAAAAATATGCATGTTAGAATAAAAGAAATAGGTATTGTACAAAAGCTGGTGATCGGACATACTTCTTTGGCTTCATGGAGTCAACAGTTACTATGCTTTTATCTTTGGGGTCTTGTGCCTGGGATGGAGATAGGGTGATGGCAGATAGATAAGTGGGATGAGTGCCTGGGTGGCTCAATCAGTTAAGCATTTGCCTTTGGTTCAGGTCATGATCTCAGGGTCCCAGGGTCAAGGAGCTCCGAGTTGGGCTCTCTTCTCCTTCTCCCTCTGCTCCTCTCCCTGCTCATGCTCTCTCTTTCTCAAGCAAATAAATAAAATCTTAAAAAAAAAAAAAGAAAGGAACGAAAAACTCCTTTTAGTGATTAAGAAGCTTACACTGCAGTAGGTGTGTTTCAAAGGAGGGAGAGATCTTAGGATTTGAGGAACAAATGCTATTTGTGGTAAATTTTGAGCAACGGATAGATATAATTTCAACAAGCAGAAAAAGTGGGGAGCAGAAGGAAAGCTGAGGTGTGTTCATGAGACCATGGGCAGATACACTACCAAATGTACAAAAGTCTCAGGTACTCATCCTCCTAGTTCAATGATCGTGGTATCAATGGTCCTTTTAGGTTCATTCCAACTTAGAATAAACCTGGGGAAGATGGGGCACCTGGGTGGCACAGTTGGTTGAGCATCAGACTCTTTGTTTCAGTTCAGGTCTTGATCTCAGTGTTGTGAGATCGAGCCCTGCCTTGGGCTCTGTCCTCTTCCTCTCCTCTGCCCCTCCCATTCATGCTCTTTCTCTCTCTAAAATAAATAAATCTTTAAAAAAAAGAAAAAGAAAAAAGGATAAATCTGGGGAAGAAATTGGTCTGGTCTGATCTGGGCCACACATGTTGAAGATGATCAGAGTTCTGTGTTATGTGTAAGTTTAGAAAGAACTCTTCAAAGACATTTTATTTTGGTTCAATCTTTTTGTAAACATCTTCAGGAGGGAGACCAGGAATCCAAAAAACGGAAAACTGCCTAGTTTGAGGAAACCAATGAGGCAGAAAAACAATGATAATAATAGCAGGGAAAGTTCATGTTAGGTTCAGTTATGGGTGAGAGCCACAGCCTATGTGCTGACATAACAGAGACTGAGCAGCCAGGGGAAAGAGCTATTCCTCTGGGTGGAGGATGAGGAGTTTGAGCCTTGCAGAAAAGTGGAGATGTGAATGAAAAGTTATAAACATTGGTCTGGGGCTGGAGGGAAGTAAAAATTTGGGACTTCCCTCCTAGATGTGCGCAAAGAAGCTCTCCAAGTGGATGGAACTCCAGGAGCAAAGCTTAAGAGAGGATGTCTGCAGATAAAAGCTTAGGAGTATATATTTATGTGGGAAGAGAAGGACTGATGAGAGAAGTAGGAGGAGAACCAGAAGACTGTTGTGTCATAGAAACTGAAAGAAAGGAGGGCAGCTGGGGTGCTCAGCGGTTTAGTGCCACCTTCTGCCCAGGGTGTGATCCTGGAGACCCGGGATCAAGTCCCATGTCGGGCTCCCTGCGTGGAGCCTACTGCTCCCTCTCTCTCTCCCTCTGCCTGTGCCTTTGCCTTTCTCTCTCTGTGTCTCTCATGAATAAATAAATAAATAAATCTTTGAAAGAAAGATACTGGAAGAAAGGAGACTCTTGAATGGAGAAGGGTATGGCTGGAGGCAAAAATAACCAGAAAATTGAGAAGGGAAAAGAACAGACATGGCAAGATGGAGGCCAGAGGCTCAGTGGGATCAAGCCCACAGGTAGATGTTAAAGAAGAGGGACTCTTCTTTTAATTATAAGTGATTTAGGTAGATAGAAGGGGAAATGCTCAGAGAGTTACTACTATTTATTATGGACAGAATATTTTAGACTCTTATTTTCTTGGAAGATTTAAAAATAGCATGATGGCATACCTGGCCTAGATGAGGGTTGTGGTCTCAGTGGTTAGTTCCCCAAACTATTATAGTGGAATTTAAGGGACTGATCTGAAAACAGTGTTTATAACCTGGTTACCAGGTCTGTGGACGAGCAACAGTCTTGAGGACTTGTGCCATCCTTTGTCCCCACACGCATGAGGTGGGCACTGCCAGGAGACAGCAGGGCCATTGCCTCTATCACAAAAGATAGAACAGACGATAGAACAGTCATTGTGTAAAGGGCCAAGTATTGAGTGCATTCTCTGTGCTTGGCACCGTGGTAAGAGTGGGATATATGGTTCCCAACTCAATTCTCATGTAAACCTGAGGTGGGGAGGATTGCTCCTACTACATACCCCCTAATGTGTGCTGCCTTCTATAACTGTATGCAACACATCTCGGTAGGTGGACTTCATGTGAAATAAATATTTACCATAATATTTTCAGGAAAAGGCAATTTATTTCCTTACTTAGATGGACAGAGATAGGGTTGCAAAGAGTAGAAAGAAAACTCAAACCCGTCTAAGTTGTGCTGAAACATGTGGGCATGGAGTCATCCCTACACCTGGGTAGAAACTTGAGTCTACTAGGACATGCAGGTAGCCCTTGAGATTGGAAGCTGGCATATGGGACACGCAGCTATTCAGGGTGGTGATGACAAAGTGTTATGAGTTTCCACCAACTGTGCTGTTGTAGGTAGGAAAAAGTTTTCTTCGACCCTCATAGGGTCCTTGGCTGAGTCTGAAAATGAAAGTGAAGAAGACAGATTAACAGGAGAAGAGTATACATATTCATCTAATACAAGTTTCATATGGCACTGAACCTTTGTAAAGACATGAAGACCTCAAGAAATGGCTAAACCTGAGTGTTTTTGTGCTAGATTTGATGAAGAGTAAAGAGTCATGGGAAAATATAATAGGACAAGGGATATGAGGTAAGTGTAGTAAATTCGGGCGTGGGGAGACCTAGTAAGGCCTCTTTCTCCAGATTCCTCTCTGTGCCCTTCGTCTTTGGGGACAAGGGTGCTCCTTTCCTCTGGGTGTGGAGAAGGCACCTGTCTCATGAGGGTTATGACCTGCTTCAGGGGATGGTAGAAAATCCTTCCTGCACAAACCAATTCTCAAATTCCTTAATCTTGAAATAGTCAACATGCTACATTTGAGGGGTTATGTCTCCTGCTTAAAAGGTCCAGACCAGTGGGATTCATGTCCACACCACCACCCTTGGAGACCCTTCTTCCCCTTCTCCTTTCATTGCGAAAGAACAGACAGCTGTGCTGGTGGGATTAACACTGAATTGGAAGCAGCTGACACCCCCACTTCCATCCCCACACCAGTCCCTAAGAAATGTGCCATGAGTTCAGATGTTTCCCACAAGGAAGGCTGCATGCCCAATGGTCTGAGGGTGGAGGCACTGGCCTCTTTGCACAGAGACCTAAATCCCATGCCAGGAGGGTCCTACATCCCAGCCTGTCCAACTCCCAGAGCCACCGGTGAGCATCTGCACCAGTACTATAAAAACATTCCCCATTAGCGGATTGGATAAAGCACTCAATCCTCACCCTCAGACCTTCAAATGTCATTACGAAACGACATTTGGGTCAGCCATTGGGAACAATAGGTTTGGGATTTATTTTAAAAGAGAAATTGAAAAATAAACCTTGGTTGTAGTAAACCATTGTTTAATCTAAACTGACCAGGTTTATAGTGGCAACACTCTTCTCCACCTTGCCCATTTAGACCAAGGCATCTCAAACTCTGCTGTGCATATGAATAACCTGGGGTCTGGTTAACAAGCATACTGTGATTCAGCAGATGGGGGAAGGGACATGGGATTGTGCATTCTTTTTTTTTTTTTAAAGATTTTATTCATTTAATAGAGAGAGAGTGAGCAAGAGACAGAGAGAGACTATGAGCAGGGGAAAGGGCAGAGAAGGAGAAGCAGGCTCCCCGCTGAGCAGGGCTTTGGGGCTTGATTCCAGGACCCTGGAATCATGATCTAAGCTGAAGGCAGAGGTTTAACCGACTGAATCATGCAGGCGCCCCCAGGATGGTGCATACTTGCCAGGTGTTCACACTTCAAATGGCAAGGCCCTAGAGACCCCTGTTCATCATTTAAAGTTGAGTTTAGATGTCACTCCCCCCCCCCCCGGATTTTCTGATGTTATCACAGTCCCCACTCTCGTAGCCAGGACACAAGGGTGCAAGAACACTTGGCTTCAAGGGGGCCACACAGAGCAGGCTGGGCCACTCGTTGCTGACAAAATCCAAAGGCAGAGAAATAAGTGGCGGTGAAACAAGAAAGGAAGTCATTTCAATGAGGCCGTCACCTGGGAGACAGCAGACTAGAATCTCAGACTGTCTCCAAAGTGCTGAAAATACTTCCAGGTTTATATAAGGAAAATGTGGCACAAAGGTGGGTGGGAAAGTGCAGGGGGCAGTGAATGTCCAAGTGATCCTTGTCTTGGGGTCAGTTACATGGGGTCTTGCTGGCTCAGGGCAGTTCTTACTGCTTGGGGGTAGTTTCACTTCCCATCTGGGGATGCTTTGCCCTCAAGGGTCTTTTGCTGGAGATAAGAAATAAGCTGCAAAGAATTTAAATTTTTTTTATTTATGATAGTCACACACACACAGAGAGAGAGGCAGAGACACAGACAGAGGGAGAAGCAGGCTCCATGCACTGGGAGCCCAACGTGGGATTCGATCCCGGGTCTCCAGGATTGCGCCCTGGACCAAAGGCAGGTGCTAAGCCACTGCACCACCCAGGGATCCCAGTTGCAAAGAATTTAATCACTTAGAAAGTACAGACAGGTCAAAATGGGAGTATAACTGAAGTCCTCTTTCACTCTCCCTGTTTTAAAACTGTTTTTTTTAAACAATATTTTATTTATTTATTCATGAGTGACAGAGAGACAGGCAGAGACACAGGCAGTGGGAGAAGCAGGCTCCTTGCAGGGAGCCTGATGTGGGACTTGATCCCAGGATTCCAGGATCATGCCCTGGGCCGAAGGCAGATGCTAAACTACTAAGCCACCCAGGGATCCCCCACTCTCCCTCTTTTAAATAACACTAACTCTTTTTTAAAGGCTGGTACTAATATCTGAAATTTCTTTGGGAAAGTACTGTCTCAACTTGCTTTGATGGTTTGCAAACTGTGTTCCTTGGGACCAGTGGGTTTTCTGGGGGTTCAGGAACTACTCTAGGAGTAGGAAATAGAATAGGAATGAGCAGAGGGAGTGGTAACAAAGCAATGGAGCCATCCAGAGGGAGGGGACAGTGAAGAAGGAAGAGAAGCACACCCTTCCCTTTTCCCAACAACTTTTTCATCCTGCTCTTTATACCAACCAGCCCAACAAAGAATACTTAACCTACTATGAGCAAGTGCTCAGTCTTTTAATCCTTCTAAGAACCCCATGAATTAGGATTCACAGAAGACATAAGAGGTAAAGATGGCAAATTACAGGGCCAGGACAAGAACAGGACTTCTGACCCCAAGTCCTGTCACTTTTCATGGTGTGACAAGAAAAGCTGTGGGGTCTGAGGCACAAAGTTCCCCAGGGAAGCCTCAGTCTTCTCTCATCAGCACCACTCGGATCAGTCCAGAACAGAAGGTACCCGGTTTCCTGGTGGCACAGGTGGGATAGAGGTTAGAGGTGGGAGGGACAAGAAGGCACCAACCCCCCGCAGAGCTTTGGTTTCTGAATTGACACCAGATTTGCCCAAAGTATTTGGAAGAAGCACCTAGCACTGGGTCCTGGTCTTCTGGCTGCTGGCCTCCATCCCCGTTTTCCTTCCCCCATCACTTTTACTCTTCCCAAGAGAGCACCACTGCTCCACCTCTGGTAGGAAGCTGGCAGCTGCTGGCACCATAGCCCCACGTCTCCCTCGATGTCTGCTCTGCCACTGTAGGGCTGTAGAGTGGAATATGGCCACAAACCTTTTTCATTCCTGCTGTCAGCAGAGTGCATGTGAGAGAAAACTGCAGCAGAGTATGTAATCATACACGCACTAAGCCCTAGAACGTAAGCTCCATGGGACAGGGATTTCCACCTATATTCTTAATTGCTGTGTCTTGGGGCATGTAACTGTGCTTGGCACATGGTAGATGCTCAGCAAATATTTATGGAAGGAATGAATGAATAACCACTCTTTGTTAAGTACCCACTATGTGCTAGATACTGTGCCAGGTGCTCTACCTAAACCATGTCATTTCCTGTTAGCTATTGAAAGGTCTTATTCATGCTCAGTACGGAGGCAGGAGCCTGGAGATTCAGTGAACACATTTTGCTAGCTGTGTGACATTGAGCAATGTACTTAATCTCTCTGAGCTGTAGTTTCTCCATCTGGAAAAAGAAAAAAAAGAAAGGAAAAGAAAAAGATGCTAATTCTGGCTTCTTCGGGTGGCTATGAGTAAGTTAATGTGTCTAAAGTACTCAGCCCAGTCCTGGCCCAGAGAAAATATAATGTCAACAAGGAGAGGAGTAGGAGAGGGCATGAGGAGGAGGAAGGTAAAGAATGAAAAGAAGAAGAAGGAAAACATTTAAATTGTCCTATAACCCAAAGTATCCCCTCCATCTGTAATTGCAATCATTTCTAAAAGAACAAAAAATTTAACAATGACCTGATCTCAGAGTATATAATTCTTTGCAAGAGAACCCAGTTTGCATTTTACCCATTTTCTTTTTTTTTTTTAATTTTTACTTATTTATGATAGTCACAGAGAGAGAGAGAGAGAGAGAGAGAGAGGCAGAGACATAGGCAGAGGGAGAAGCAGGCTCCATGCACCGGGAGCCCAACGTGGGATTCGATTCCGGGTCTCCAGGATCGCGCCCTGGGCCAAAGGCAGGCGCCAAACCGCTGTGCCACCCAGGGATCCCTTTACCCAGACATTTTCATCAGAAGGACAGATGAAAACTTTATCATGGACCAGTCGGTGCTTCGGGGGACCAGCTTTCTAAGAGGAGGACTCGTTCTTTATTTTGCAGAGGAGAGAAGAGAATGGACCCAGGGAAGCTGAGTAACTTGAATAATGGCAGACAGCTAGTTTTTAGAGGAAAAGTGCTTATCCAGATACTCTCTTCTGCCAGTTATGGATTTATTTTTTAAAATATTTTATTTATTTATTCACGAAAGACACACAGAGAGAGGCAGAGACACAGGCAGAGGGAGAAGCAGGCTCCTCATAGGGAGCCCAATGTGGGACTTGATCCCAGGACTCCAGGATCACGCCCTGGGCCAAAGGCAGACGCTCAACTGCTGAGTCACCCAGAGGTGGGATCTTGTTAATGACAGCTGCTTATGACCAACAAAGAATTATGGGGCCCTAAAAAGGCAATAAGCCATTGAAGGTGTTATCACTAGTCCTTACTCAGTGGCGATATCAATAGAGCTGTTAAAAGGATTTAGGTTCCCTAGTTGGCTTTCAATAAAAGACCAACCCTATAAGCCCCCAGTGGCAACCCCATGGGGACCCCTCTCACTCCTGAGAGCTTTCTCTGTATTCTCACTTAATCAGCTTCCATCCCTTTACTCACCTGTGTCCTCGAGATTCATTCTTCGACTCCGTGAGACAAGAACCTCACTTGCTCACTTCTGTTACTACTGAACATGCTCTAGCAGCTCTGTTCCATGCAGTCAGACTGTTCCATGAAAACTCAGGTTCTTTCTAGCTCACTGCTTGCTGCCCTGGAGTGTGGCCCTTGACCTCGTGGTCCGAGATGGTGGTAGGAATCCTAGCAGTCATTTCTACAATTGAAGAAGCAGGATGCTTAGGGGGAGAAAGAAGGACAAATGGAGTATTCTTTCAAGGAAAGTTCCAGGGGGCTGTCACACTTCCCCATTGGCTGAACTTGGGTCCCATGGCCACATTGAGCTGCAAAGAATGCTGGGAAAGGTATTTGCTCTGACTAGGCATATACCTAGCTGAAAACAGTGAGTTCTGGAAGAAAAGGAAAAACATGTAGTGTAGGAAACAACAGTTCCTACCATACCACCCAAGAACACACCCACTGGTTTCCATGCAGCCCCATCTGGGAACAGTCAAGAAGGTCATAAGTAAGGACAAAATGTTCACCCATTGCCCCCCCTCCAACAGCCCTCCCCCTCCCCCAGACACCTCTTGTTCCTGTCTCAAGTGTGAAGCAGGGCAGAGATACACGGGTCTTTCTAAAGCATTACTTTAATGCCAGAAGCTTCTGTTACTACTGAGCTCAGAGACTTGGAATGTTTCTATGCCCAGAAATAGGACCTGGGCACTGAGTCCCTGCCATCATTTATTTTGAAAGAGGGCAGAATTTTCCTTTCCCCCGGCTCTGCCAGATTTAGGGACAAGCAAATGAGGTCAGCATATCCAAGGTAATTCTCCTTGAAGACCTCTTCTATGGAAACCTCAAACCCTTGCTCCCACTCACTGTCCTCCCTCCTCCCTCCGTTTATGTGACTTCTCTCTCCAGAGGCTGCGTGGGCCTGTCTGTCCTCACACTCTAAGGGGGCCTCGATTACTAGAGGCAAGAGAGCAAAACAACACCTCCAAAGTGATTCTCAGTCTCTGATTGTTTTCCCAGGAATAATGGAGGCTTTGCCCCAAGTCGCCGCCATCCTCTTAGTTAACAGAAGTACCTTGTTTTGAGATCTCCCACTGGTTTAAAGGATGCAGACATGACACAGAGGAAGGCTTCTTCTGAGTTGGGATATCTTTAGAAATTGAGGTGATAAGCAAAAATGATATATGTGTATTAAAAATAAGAATAATATCAGGGTGAGGTAAGTAGCTGGAGTTTATTGTTCTGGAGGCTCTTTCTTGATAAGAGAAGTGAGACTACATTTAAAGACAATATATTGTGAACAACAATGTGTTAGTTACTGGGTTAGTAATCTGGGCCATTGGTGTGCCTGTGGTCCAAGTTTGCTGCTTGCCTTGAGGTCATTGTGTCCTAAAACAAAGGCATCTCTCCTTTTTTACAGTACTCTTCTGTTTTGGTCTACTTCATGTTAACTAGTAGTCCACACGAAATTGGGCATCTAAATGGTTGTCATGGTTAGTCACATCTGTATTTCTGGAAAAGCTACCTTTTAATAAGCTATTGTTGGGTAATTGTTTAACTACCTGCAGCTGCCAGTTTTTATTGAGGTGTGCTTTACATGCAGGGAAAGGCACAGATCTTAATTAAGTACATAGTTCAGTGAGTTTTAACAAGTTTGTATACCCAGTCCCTTGCCTTCCTATCAAGAGATGGAACATTTGACACCTCACAAAGTTCCCTTATGCCTTATCTCCACTCAGCCCTTATATCCACCTTCCCCCACCCCCACCTCACAACCACTGTCCTGGGTTCTATCACCATTAGCTTTGTTTTGTCATTTCTAAAACTTCATTAAATGGAATCATAAGGCCTGTAGTCTTTTGTGTCTGGCTTTTTTCATTTTTTTGAGATTGGCCTATGTTTTTGTGATTCCTTCATGTTGTTGCAAAGTATCTAGAGGTCAGTCCTATTTGCTGCTCAGTGGTATCCCACAGTATGAATAAACCATGATTTCATGACCCAGTCTCCTGTTGATAGACAGTTAGATCATCTTCGGTTTGGAGAAATAAAGTTTTTTATAATAATTATAATAAATAATTTAAATAACAATATAAGTAATAAATGTATAACTTATAAATAAAGACGCTGACGGGTATGTGTGAGTATGTGCCTGACTTATCATGGAAACTCGCTCATCAAAGATACTCAACTAAAGCTCAGAGGTGACAAACTTGGGTGCGACTGGAACTGTAGATACTAGGGTGAGGGAGGAATTTGTGGAAGATGGTAGAACAATGCGAAAAATTACCAATTCCCATACTTTTAAAAATTTGTTATTTATTAATTGTAGTCAAATGAAGAAAGTAGGCTTGGTTTGAAAATACATGTTTATAATTTAGAAATGAGTCACTCCTGATGAGCTATTAATTGTACCATTTTACAGTGGAGAAAATTCTTGGACTCTGTGTAAAATGGAGACACTAGTTCCTACCTCACGGTTTTCTTCGAGAAGAAAATGAGAATGCACACAACGTGCCTGTCAGCTTAAAGCTCTACATAAGTGCAAATCTGTGACAAATTCACACAGTTTCCCTTGAAAAGACTACAGTGAAATATTTCACATGTGTCATGCCTTTTTATAACTCATTTACCTTCCCTTGAAAAGACTACAGTGAAATATTTCACATGTGTCATGCCTTTTTTATTAACTCATTTACCTTCCTAAGAGACAAATACTGTTGCTACCATTCCCATTTTACAGATGAAGAACTTGAGGTCTGTGACAGAGGCCACACTGGTATAAACAGCATAAGTGGAATTTTAATCCACAGAATTGGCTCACATCTGAGCTGTTACTATTGTGCCATCTGCCTTTCTAAAAAGATGCCATTATACCTCCTCCCAACAGCTCACTTTACAATAATTGTCCTCATCCACAGCCATTATCTCCTTGTGGGAGGGTTGCTATATTCACATTTGTTGGCGTACTCTCTACAAGATATTACAGACGAAGCTGCAAGCTTGCCTAAAATCTCAGCGATTTCCCATGTTGGTCTTCCTGGAGGTTTGTAGTGAGACTGCCGGGTCAGCCATACTCTTAGCAAATACTCCGTGTTTATGAAACAGCCGGAACCACCCACACAATAGACAGATCCTGTGGGCTCCTACTTCAAGCCATCTTTCCCAGAACACACAGTTTCGTGTCCAGCTGAGGTGGGAAACACCCTGTAGCACTAGGAAGCATCCCCATACCCAAGGCCATTTGGTCATTTACGGAATGTCTCTGTCCTCATCACCTGGACATTTGGCCTTGCTTCTTGAAGACCATGCTTGCACCTTAGGTGGCACTCCCTTGTGTCTGAGGCTGTGGATAACTGAGGTGGAAGGCATCTTGCATGACTGGGTAGGGATGGGGGAGGGAGGACGGGAAGCATAGCATTTCTTTCTCTTTTTTTCTTTTAAAATTACTGGGGACCATTCTTTTAAAAAAAGGAGGGAGCGCCTCAGGCTGGCTCAGTCAGAAGAGCATGAGACTCTTGATCTCAGGGTCATGAGTTTGAGCCCCAAGTTGGGTGCAGAGATTACTTTAAAAATGCATAAATAAAGGGCAGCCTGGATGGCTCAGCGGTTTAGCACCACCTTCAGCCCAGGATATGATCCTGGAGACCTGGGATTGAGACCCACATTGGGCTCCCTGCATGGAGCCTGCTTCTCCCTCTGCCTATGTCTCTGCCTCTCTCTGTGTGTGCCTCTCATGAATAGATAAATTAAATCTTAAAAAAAAAAAACAACTTTTAAAATAAAAGAAAACAAATAAAATACAATAAAATTACTGGGGACCACTAATACCTGCACATTGACCTGAAAGTTCAGTTTTTAAGTAGAATAATCATGGCTGTCTAAAATATTACATGTCCCTAATACTGAGGTTTCAGGGTATGAGCTGCGGAAATTCTAAAGTTAGGTGCAACTTAGCAACTCCTGAAACTGAATATTCAACTCTAGAAGAACCAGCTGAGAGGACCACCTGTGCTGCTTTCTTTAGCATTTTCTACAGAATAATTAGAAGCAGGAGTCATGGCCTCCAAAACCACATCACCAGCAATTGGCTGGCTCTACCTTCAGCATTGACTAAAACAGGAAATTTGCAGTTGTACCTAAATGGAACTAATAAGAAAAAGAACCTCCTACAACTTTGTAGCCACTTGGAAAAAGCAATCCTAGACCAAACCGCCCATCTGGACCTGTTTTCTGTTCATAAAGGAGGTAGATTTGGAGAGCACCAACACCTCCTCCAGCTGGAATGGTCATGGTTCTAAGAGGTGCCATGAATGGTCAAGGACTGCAATCCTCCACAAACCTCTCATTTATGTTCATGTTGGAACTGTCCTGGATATTCTCCTGTGGGATAGCAGGGTATGGAGCAAGGGTCAGGGTGATTTCAGAAGCCCCTAAAGAGAGCCCAATCCTGACAGTCAGAGGGCAGAAAGTAGACACAAATCTACAAAAAGCATTCAGTTCATTGACTTTTAAGGCTCCCCAGTGCTTTCTTTCTTCTTAAAACAAAGAACCAAGTCATTTGAAAAAGTGGAGACAAACGCAAACTCTTGTGAGGCAGAGTTTATTTTATTTATTTTATTTTTATTTCTCAATGAGAACGGAAAAATTCAAAGAGAGTGGAATTTATTTGGTGGCTTGTTTTAAGGAATGACATGCAACCAAAGTTAATCTGTGAGTCAAGACAGTCACATGAGAAAAAAAAAGCAAATAGTCATGCATTCATTAAATTGCACAACCATGATGTCCTTCTTTTCTGCTGCCGAGTCACTTTAGGCCTGTTGTTTATTTTATGGTAAGATTAAATTACATTCTTCCTTTTCTTCAAGAGCTGACCAGTTCCAAATGTGGCTTCTCATTCAAAGAATTCATTCTTACCACGGCCCAAAAGCCTTCATTCATACGAATCATTTCCCTTAAGTAGCAGGGAATAATCTGGGACTGATGAAAAGATCTAAGGTGTCTTCAAAATGCCTCGGGCAACATGTTATATGAGACGACTGTGTTACAAATAAAATCATTTTGTAGACCAGCCATTTCAGGAAGAGGGAGGAGTTAGTCAGTGGAAAAACACAAGCCCTGTCATCGAGAGCACAAGTTTTCCTGTTTATTAACCACGTGTCCTACGGAAAGTAACTTAATGTCTTGAAGCCTCAGCTTCCTCATCGGTGATGTAGACATGGGAATCTGCTGTGCCTACCTCCAGGGCTGGTTCTAGGGCCCAGTGGAACCATGGATTTATATCCATGTTTCATAAATGCCACAGGACCATTCAATTGCAAACTGGTGTTATTCAGCAGTTGGGTCGCTTTGGGGACGATAAAAGAAGTCCTTGTGTTTTGCATTCATCCCGAGGAACACATTATGCCACTGAGGGGACCCCACATCAACACCCCCTGTTCATCCTAGACCACCCGCGAAGGGCTCCAAATGGTCACTGTGGCTTTGGGCATAGCTTGATCTCACAGTATTTCCTCTTTCCTTCACCATGACTTACCTGGAGCTGCAACAAGCATATCAAACTCTCCATCAACAAGAAACTAGGGACTTTTTGTGAAGTTATATTGAACCTAGAAAACCCGTGTGTTTTGGTTAAAGACAGCCCTGGAAATGATTAAAAAAAAAAAAAAAAAAAAAAGCTGCCTTAACAATTTTATCATGATTCCAGCAGAGGGAGACAGGGCTGCACGGACTCCCCACAAGTAATCTACAGGTTTGCATCACAAACAGCCTTTCTTCCCTCTTTTCCTTTCTGATCAGATGACTTTAGTCATAATTTTACTATCTCTTGGTGGAGAAAATATATGGCTAAAGGCCCTTAGTGGGACGCCTGGATGGCTCAGTGGTTGAGCGTCTGTCTTTGGCTCAGGTCATGATCCTGGGGTTCTGGGATTGAGAACCCGCATTGGGCTCCCTGTAGGGAGCCTGCTTCTCCCTCTGCCTCTCTCTGTGTGTCTCTCATGAATAAATAAATAAAATCTTGAAAAAAAAAAGGCTCTTATGAATTCAGCTGCACTTCCAAAACACTTCCAAAATGGATTTGCATTGTATTGGTCACGAGAGCCACTAGGGAGGGCATTTGGAAACAGTGGCAAAGGCAGGTAGTGCATTCAAGTCTCCAGAGGCTTCACACCTGTGATGGCCTCCGCAGGAGGCTGAGCCCCTTATCACCCTTTTTCCTACTTGAATCACAGACCCAGTTTTATTCAGGCATCTGCCCCTTCCCAGTTCAGAGGGGGATCCTGATTCATCTAAGTCAATCAGATCACACTCCCCCCACCCCTTAAAGTAATTGGTCTAGGGGTGGATTTAGGACCTTACTTGGTTGGCTCAAACTGAAGGGAAGGTCTTATCTTCCATACTCTGGGAAGAAGTTTTCTCTTTCTCTTCCATTGGATTTGAATGAGGAAACTTGTTGCTCTTGGCAGCCATATTCAACCATGGGTAAGGAAACAGAAAATACATCAAAGAATGAGGGAAGGAAAGAAACCAAGTTATTGTTGTTGGTTTTTAAGAAACTGAGGTTTCTTTTTTTAAAAAGATTTTCTTTATTTATTCATGAGAGAGACACAGAGAGAGAGAGAGAGGCAGAGACACAGGCAGAGGGAGAAGCAGGCTCCATGCACCGGGAGCCGGACGTGGGATTCGATCCCTGGTCTCCAGGACTGCGCTCCGGGCCAAAGGCAGGCGCCAAACCGCCGCGCCTCCCAGGGATCCCACCAATAAATAGTTTAAAATAAAAAGTAGTCAAGGGGCCCCTGGGTGGCTCAGGTGGTTAAGGGTCTGACTCGATCTCAGCTCAGGTCTTGATCTCAGGGTTGTGAGTTCAAGTTCTGTAAAAAGTAGTCAAAAATAGTGGTTCTCAAGAAACAGACTCTTAACTATAGAGAGCAAACTGATGGTTACTAGAGGGGAGGTAGGTGGGGGGATGGGTGAAATAAGTAAAGAGGATACAAGAGTGCGCTTATCATGATGGGCACACAGTAATGTATGGAAGCATTGAGTCACTATATTGTGCACCTGAAACTAATATAACACTATGTATTAACTATACTGGAATTCTAAAAAAAAGAAAAAAAATTGTGGCCCTCAAACACTATTTCAGCCTGCCCAATGGAGAGAAGACTACCTGGTGCCCTTGGGGAACACAAAAGGAGCCCATCAATCTATACAGGTACTGTATCTGGAAAAAAAAAATAGAGGCTTAGGATGCCTGGGTGGTTCAGGGGTTGAGCGTCTGTTTTTGGCTCAAGGAGTGATCCCAGGTTCAGGAATCGAGTCCTGCATCGGTCTCCCTGTGAGGAGCCTGCTTCTCCCTCTGCCTGTGTCTCTGCCTCTCTCTCTGTGTCTTTCATTAATAAATAAGGAGCAATTGATGATATTTTATATCCTCCTTAGAGAAAGAAGTTTAACACAGTGTGTGTGAAAACAAGTACCTAACCATTTTAGGCAGCAGATAATTAAGTGCTAAAGTTTGTGGTACAGGGGGATCCCTAAGTGGCTCAGCGGTTTAGCGCCTGCCTTGGGCCTAGGGAATGACCCTGGAGTCCTGGGATCGAGTCCCACGTTGGGCTCCCTGCATGGAGCCTGCTTCTCCCTCTTCCTGTGTCTCTGCCTCTCTCTCTCTCTCTCTCTCTCTCTGTCTTTCATGAATAAATAAGTTAATAAATAAATAAATAAATAAATAAATAAATAAATAAAATCTTAAATAAATAAAGTTTGTGGTACAGAATAAATGCTATCAGTACACAGAGATAGAGAACTCAAGATGAGCTATTGTGGTCAGAGAGATTATTTTATAAAAAAGATGAGCTACACAGATGGTTTGGATTTGGATGAACTTTTAAGTTAAGAAAATTAGGGCAATTATGGTATTGTGTTTAAAATGTAAAATCAATGCTAATCCAAAATAATTTTCATTTCAAACATTGTGGAAGGTTTTCCTAAAATATATCATTATGTGAGCATCTAAGATTATTTCATATTTCTTGGAAGGCTTCAAAATGAAACTTAGAAAAAAATTTAAGTGCACTTATATATTTTCTTCCTTAGGAAACAAAAGTATTGGGCATTTAATAGGTTCATTATTCACTCACTAAATATTTATTGAGCACCTACTGTGAGCCAGCAAAGATTCTAAGTGATGAGCAAAAGAGATATGACTCATTGATGATTGATATCTTTGTTTAATATATTTTTATAAGATTTTATTTATTTATTCATGAGAGAGAGAGTGGCAGAGACACACAGGCAGGCTCCATGCAGGGAGCCTGACGTGGGACTCGATCCTGGGACTCCAGGATCACACCCTCAGCTGAAGGCCGTGCTAAACCACTGAGCCACCGGGGCTCCCCTAATGATTAAAATCATGTCCAGAGTAGTTAAAAAGGGAAAGATACAAAATCTAATTAGAGGAGGTGGTTGGGGAGCTTCTCTGAAAAGGCTATGTTCAGTTGAGATTTAAAGAATGAGAGGAACCAGCCAGCCCTGCCGAGTGGGCAGCAGAGCTCCAGGCAGGCCATGAGGCTGAGTTGGAGTGGCCCACATGTATCAGCCAGGGTTCTCCAGAAACAGAACCAATAGGATATAGATCTTTGTTTCTACATATCTGTATATTTATCTAACTACCTATCTCCTACCTTATTTCAAGAAATTGGCTTATGTGATTATTAGAGCAGGCAAGTCCAAACTTGGTAAGGCAGGCTGGTAAGCTGGAGCTCTCAGGCAGGAGATGATGCTATAGTCTTAAGGCAGAATTTCTTCTGGGAGACCACAGTTTTGCTCTTAAGTTCTTTCAGTTGATTGGATGAGGCCCACCCACGTTATCAAAAGTAATCTCCTTTACTTAAAGGCAACGGATTGTAGACGTGAGCCACATCTATAGAACACGTTCCCAGCAGGACCTAGATTAATGTTTGATTAAATAACTGGGTAGGGACGCCTGGGTGGCTCAGCAGTTAAGCATCTGCCTTTGGCTCAGGGGGGATTGGAGTCCCACATTTGTCTTCCTGCATGGGGCCTGCTTCTACCTCTGCATGTGTCTCTGCCTCTCTCTCACTGTGTGTCTCTCATGAATGAATAAATAAAATCTTAAAAAAAAAATAACTGGGTAGTATGGCCTTGCCAAAATGACACATAAAACTGACCATCATAGCAAGAAAATGTCTAACACATCTAACACAATGTCTGGAGCATGATGAGATGAGGGAAGTAACCAGATAAACTTGGGAATCTGGGCGGGAATCTCAAGGCCAGGATATAGAGTTTAGGTTTTATTCAAAGTGCATTGGGAAACCACAGAAGTGTATCAGCAGTGGTGGAGTGTTCATTCACCTTAGAGCCCCAAACCTGTATTTTATTCTGCTTTTTATACGTACTCACTGATAGTGGGATCCAAATTTACAAAGCAAATCACTTTGGCTGCTCTATGGAAAACACAGAGGGTATGTCAGTCAGAATCCAGTCAAGAGGCAGAAACCACACCAGCGTTTTGAATAAGGAACATTTAATATGAAGAGCTGTTAACTAGATAGGTAGATGACTAACTGTTAAAAGGAGGAGAAGGCTCTATTGTGTATATAGATAGCAACTACAGAGAGCAGCCCCTGAGTGAGGAAAAGGTAAAAAAAGGAATTAAAGGAACAAACAAGGAATTTAGAAACTTAGAAGAGGTACTGCAAGCTTCCAGATTCAGACTCTGATGAGGTGTGGCTACTATAGGAACAAGCTGCCAGCCACTAGGGAGAAGAAACTTGCTGGGGGGCTGCTCACTGGAAGCACAAGAATCTCAGCTGCTCTGGAGAACAGGGCACCCTCTTCCCTTTGCTGCCACTTTAAAGAACAAAATCTAGAAGAAAAAATTATCTTCTCTCTCCTCCAGACTTGCAGACTTTTTGGTGGAGCCTGGCATCATGTTGATTGGCAAAGGAGAAATGTGGTTTGCAGAGTCCAGCTCAAGTATCACAAAGTAGGCCAATAAAGTGATATTGGGGCTGAGAGGCTATCAATTGATAACTGGTACAGGAGGCAAGAGTGGACTCATGAGACTGGACTAGGGTCGGGGCAGTGTAGCTGGATAAGTGGAATCATTAAGGTTATGTATTTGATGTAGATATGCAAAAAAAGCTAGCTTCCCTCCTTAATTATTCATAAGGAACATTTTGAAAATAAGAAAATTCTGCAGTATGATTCAGGTTCTTGCAATTCTGGTTCTTGACTCCAAATTTGAAGTCTTATTGTCAGTATTTATTAATTCATTTATCTATGTAGTGAAAGAAATCAAGAACTCATAATAAATGGAGAGATTTTCCATGTTCATGGCTAGTTAGACTCACTATTGTTAAGATGTCAGCTCTTCTCAACTTGATCTATAGATCCAGTGGAATCTCAATCAAAATCCCAGCAAGTTATTTTGGATATTAGTGAAGTGTTTCTGAAGTTTATATGGAAAGGCAAAAGATCCTGAATAGCCATTAAAATATTGAAGAACAAAGTTAGAGGACTAATATTACCTGACTTCAATATCTACTTTACAGCTACAATAATCATGACAGTGTGATATTTGTGAAGGAGTAGACCATAGATCAATGGAACAGAATAGAGAGACCAGAAATAGACCCATACAAATATAATCATCTGATCCTTGACAAAGAAGCAAAGGCCATTCAATGGCAAAAGGATAGTTTTTTCAACAAATGGTGCTGGAACAACAATATATCCACATGTGCACACACATGGGGAGAGAAGAAGAAGAGGAAGAAAGAAGAAGAAGAAGAAGAAGAAGAAGAAGAAGAAGAAGAAGAAGAAGAAGAAGAAGAAAAGAAGAAGAAGAAGAAAAGAAAAAGTGTATCTAGACAAACACATTTATTCATGTAGCAAATATTTATTTATTGATTTCTACCAAGTGGTAGGCATCAAGCTTGTGATGATTCTCATGATGAAAAAAATATATGTGGATAAAATTCAGGCTCTGCTATCAAAAGGTATTATCTGGTGGTCTGTTAATCCTTGGCAATGTAGTTGTGGCTGGAGCAGCTATGGAACACTTGGCTGGATTTGTTCAGACCCAAAGACTTAGAAAGTGGAAAGCTCAGTCCAGCTAATTAAGGCTTCTTATTAATCTAGATAACCCATCACTCATGAAAATTTTAAAATAGATAGTAGGCAGGCTCCAAATAGACTATTGTCGCCACCATATTAAATAATTAAGTAATTTAAGTGCTTTCGGTGTGACCTCAATACCAGCTGGCTTATGGATCAGTAATTCAACAGGGAAATGACACATTACATTACAGATGGGCTTGAAAAGACCTAGAGACCAGGGAATCTGACTGAACTAAAATAGCAGATGCAGAACAGGGGTGATGGCTGTCGATGCTCGCTGTAAATACCACCGCCTTCTTGGCATGCCTGATAGTAATGATCTGACTGACATTTTGTCCCCTCTTTGTCTTGTTTGGGTGCTCTGATTGATCTGGAGTGAAGGGGCCAAGGGGGAAAAGAGTCTAGCAAAATGGATTATATATATATATATATATATATTTTTTTTTTTTTAAGATTTTATTTATTTATGACAGAGGGAGAGAGAGGCGGAGACACAGGCAGAGGGCAGAAGCAGGCTCCATGCAGGAAGTCCCATGTGGGACTTGATCCAGGGACTCTGGGATCATGCCCTGGGCCAAAGGCAGTTGCTCAACCACTGAGCCACCCAGGGATCACAGCAAAATGGGTTTATAGGAATAAAAGTTGGGATTCAGATCAAACTACCTGATTCCTGGGATGGAAAGAAAAATAGAATTTGGCAGACTGCTGATTGTTCCCCCAAATTTATTCTCCTGTTTTTACAAAAGGAAGGAGTTTTAGCTAGGCATGAGGTGACTCAGCTAGAAACTGAAAGTCTCAGACTCCTCACTGTTGGGAAATGGCCTACTTCTTGCCAGGACAATGTGAATACAAGTGATGAGTTCAGCTCTTGTGTCACTTTCTTAAAAGGAAATTGCTTGCCTTTCGTTTTTTCTCTTTGCCTCTCCCCATGACCAGGGCAGCCCAACTTTAACCATGCACATAAACACAGCACCCTAGAAAGGGACGACAAGATGGAACAAACATTGTATGGGGCAGACTTCCCCATTAACCTGGACCACTCGCTTCCGAACTGTTACGTGAGAAACAATATTCTATTCTATTGGTTTGCTGATCTTTGAATGTCTCAGTTACAGCAGTTTAAATTGTAGGATGGGCCATCCACTGAATAAATATGTACTTGCATCAGGAACTAAAAACAATTCTTCTGATCATTGTTTCATCCGAGTCATTTTTTTCTCCCTCATTCTTTTATCCCTAATTCCTTACCTCGCAAGTTTCAGTCCAATGCTAGGAAACAACATTTAGGCACTGAACTCAGAGCCAGAGCAAAACTGGTGTGCATGTAGCTAGAGAATATTCCAGAGTGAGTAACTTGAAAACAGTTGGTGAAGACCTAGGGCCATTGTCTTGGAGCAGCGAGAAGCAAGGTGTCTGAAGTTGACTATCTTGGTCAGGGAGTGTTGGGCTGGTTCTGAGGGCTGGAGGCAAGGGGACACTTCAAGAGCCTAAAAGAGGCAATGAAAAAGCAAGTTAGGGGTACCTGGGTGGTTCAGTTGATTCAGGGTCTGACTCTTGATTTCAACTCAGGTCTTGATTTCAAGTCGTGAGACGGAGCCCCACATCTCACTCCATGCTCAGTGGGGAGTCTGCTTGAGGTTCTCTCTCTCCCTCTGCTCCTCCCTCTGCTTGCACACTCATGCACACACACGCTCTGTCTCTCTCTCAAATAAATAAATAAATAAATAAATAAATAAATAAATAAATCTTTAAAAAAAGAGAGAGAGAAAGAGAAGAGACTGGTGTGCTGAATAAAGAAAAAGGAGAATTTGGTCAAAAACAGTGGTTTTAAAAATTTCTCTGGAAATACTATACTTGAGTAAGTCATTCTAAGTCCTCAATAAGTCTTAGATCATGATTTCTAATTCCTCTGCCTTCCTGAATCTGGATGTTAGCCCCAGCTGGTTCTCTCAGGCCACATGTCACCTTTACAAATATCTCTTATGTCCTTATCTTGCAAAAATGGCATGGATACTCTCTGCAGTAGAGTCACATGGTGTTAATGGTGTGTGTGTGTGGGGGGGATATTTATTAAAAACACTTATAAGTAGGGAAGTAACAAAGTGCACATGACTTTCTGAGCCTTCATGATCTCCCCAAGAGGGGTACTTGGGCAGGGTATTGGTTCGCCAGGGCCAAATGCAGAAAGGGTTCTGCCTTTGGTGCTTCCTGGTGGAGGAGGCGGCCTTGTTGGGGAGGTTGGGCATCTAGCCTCAGCCTGTCCTCCCACTGAGCTAACTCAGACCTGTTGAGCTGGATCTCTGCTAGGCTACCGAGAGAGGTAGGAAATGCATATTTGAGGCCATCTGGATTTGTTCTCTTTGGTTAAGTCCAGGGTCCTCTAAATAAGAAGGAAATGCATTTTCCAATATGAGCATCAAAGAGTCATTTAACAGACCCTTCCATGCCTTGTTGGCCTGGAAAATTTTATGTACTCAATCCCAGAATCTTTCCCTTTTGCCACTTTGTTTCCTCAGGTGGGCGAGTCACTACCAAGTAAGTGAGTAATCATTCTGTGCTTGCACTGACTTCTGGAGACGTCATATATTCTGTCTTTATTTCTAGATGTTGAGTTATTTTCAACATCTACTTACTGACTGTTGTTAAAAGACAATTTATATAAGAAGAGTTAACACAACTCTAAAAATGAACACATGTCAAAGTTTTTATTTATCTCATTAATTAGCAAGAGGACTGGTAAGATGTTACAACTAGTTCATATGAGGATTTGATTTATAGAGATTTATATTTCTTATTGGACAAAAGGAATAGTTTGCATAACTATGGACAGAAAAAATGTATTACTCTCAGCTTTTTACATGTTAGTATCTACTATTTTTTAAAGATTTATTATTCATTCATTTATGATAGACATAGACAGAGAGAGGCAGAGACACAGACAGAGAGAGAAGCAGGCTCCATGCCGGGAGCCCAATGCAGGACTCGATCCCGGGTCTCCAGGATCACACCCTGGGCCAAAGGCAGGCACTAAACCGCTGAGCCACCCAGAGATCCCCTGTTAATATCTACTTGCACAGAGTTGTAAAATAGCCTGGTCAAAGACAATCAAAGGCCACATCCCTATAGGGTGAGATAATCCCTAGAAGGTCCACTGGACAAGGTTTAGCATTTGATTACAAGGACACCCAATAATCTCTTTTGCCAATTTCAATATCTGACAGTTTCTCCCGGCAGACTTCCTTCCCCTTTGGTCATATACAATTTCAAGATCATTCTTGGTCATTAAAAAAGCTGGTTTCAGGACGCCTGGGTGGCTCAGTGGTTAAGCATCTGCCTTCAGCCCAGGTTGTGATCCTGGAGTCCTGGAATCGAGTCCCACATCAGGCTCCCTGCATGGAGCCTGTATCTCCTTCTGCCTGTCTCTGCCTCTGTGTGTGTGTGTGTGTCTCATGAATAAATAAATAAAATCTTAAAAAAAAAAAAAGAGCTGGTCTCATTAGGTTTAGCTGATTTACTTAGGTGCATTGAGATTGTTGATTGATCAGAGAGGCCTCCTTCAGCTTGCTTTGTGAAATCTAGAGTCATACAGTATTAAATAGTTCCAAATTAACTTCTGTCTGGGAGTGTTCATAAAGAATCTGAGACTGAACTCTGAAAAGCGCATCTTATTTGCTGTCCCAAGACACTCCACCAGACTTTAGCTACCTTTACATTTGGGCAAATTCTTCTCTTCTTGAGATTTCAAAAAACATAACAATGGCTTCCCTTCCTTACTACCTATCAGGCTGGACTCTATAAACTGTTTCAGGCCAGGTTTCTTGGGAAGACTTTGTAAGCATTGACTCCATAATTACAGCCAAATTTTGTTCTTTATTCCTTTTAAGTTTTTAAAAAAGATTTTATTTTTGGGTAATCTCTACATCCAATGTGGGGCTCGAACTCACAACCCCAAGATCAAGAGTTGCATGGTCTACCTACTGAGCCAGCCAGGGGGTCCCCAAAGTTTGTTCTTTAAAATGGCTTGTCACATCCAGTCAAATCAACTATAATATTCCAGGCAAGGCCTTGATGGCATAATGGAGTCTTCTAATTATATCCTGGTAAAAAGGAGGACAGATTCTTATTGAACACAAACAATTATATTGAAAAGTATAGAGACTAGGTAAGTTTCTGAATTCTGAAGAGGGTAATTAATTGTGTCAGTGAGAACCATATATCATTTTTAAATGTTTCATTTTAGGTTTACAACAGCACAATTTATAAAATTATTGTGAATTGCATATAGCATAAGAAGAAAAAGGAAAGGCTTCCTTGTACATCCAGTAAATAGGACATTAAAACAAATCAACAGTAATCCAAATAATCTCAATAAAATTTCCTGTACCAATTTGTTCAGTCTTATGTAATTAATTCTCATTCTGATGGATGCTGGGTTAGCAGTTTCATGAAACTGTCTGCTTCTCAACTATAAAGAGTCCTGGAAATCCTAAGTTCCACCATTATGCTCCGAAAGTTATCCATGTCAGCTGAGACTTAAAGAGTCAATAGATTGACTGACCTATCGATTATAGCAGTCCTTGAACAAGCATTAGAGAAAAATAAAAACTATCTATGATGTTTAAAATATTCAACTGAGTAAATTTTGAAGATTTTATTGGCTTTGTTCAATGATTCGTGAATCAGGCAACATCCAATCTAGCAGATAGAAAGGAGCTCTGAGGACCTATATAAAATAAAAGATTTGTATAAGCAGAAGGGGTGGGACAAGGAAGTTATACTAGACAAAAAAGTAGACTGGTTAGGGGTGCCCGGGTGGCTTAGTGGTTAAGCATCTGCCTTCTGCTCAGGTCATGATCCCAGGGTTCAGGGAGGGGGATCAGTGGGGAGCCTGCTCCTCCTTCCCACTTGTGCTCTCTCTTGCTATCTCTCTGTCTCTCAAACAAATAAATAAACAAAATCTTAAAAAAAAAAAGTAGACTGGTTATTGCAACATTACTTTCCTTTAGGGGATGGTAAGGTCTCTATTAGGCAGATTATTAACTAGTGCTAATTAGGTGACTTCTGATTGACTGGTTTAAGATTCCATTTCTAGGAGGGTTGAAACTAAGTCTTGGTTTGGTGACATGGAACTTAGCATAAGTGACTCCATTGGACCCATTGCTCTTAACATTAGATAATACAGGCTTAATGGCTATTGCTAATTTATTATTGGTATTTTTTAAACATGAAAAGTCTGATGAAGTTCATAATACAAATAATACAGCTAATAAGAAAATTTGGTTATTTCTGTGCAAAACAAAGACAAAAAAATCCTCTCCTTCCAGCCCTCCCAAACTCAATCATATAGACAACCTGCCCAGGTAGGAAGCCATGAAGTTTTGTGGCTTCAGCATAGGAGGGATTGGGGGCGGGGAGTTGTACAAATCCAGCCCTCAGCTAAAGCAAATAATAATGGCTGGAAGCTTAAAATAGATCCAGGGAGGAGCTCATTAACTTAGCATAGGAAGCAGTTCAATATCTCTGGCATTTCTCATTTTGGAAATTGCTTTGGTCCATTTTCCTTCTATTCGTTTGAACCAGAAAATACAGATCTTTTACTAACATATTCACCACATCTAATGATGAACTAATCTAGACTGGATGAAATAATTGTTCAACAGGAACACAGGACTTCAACCTCAGTTCAGAAAATCCCTGACATCTGACGTAGGAGGATTTATAGGTTTAGTGGAAATTGCTTTCTCCTGCTCTCCAGATTACATACTGTGGGTTGATTTTTTTTTTTTTGCATGAGTAAACATCCTTGGAATAATGAACAGACCAATAATGTCTTAAGAGAGAAAAAAGAACATCCTTTTCCTTTTTGCTGTTTCTTGAGAGAACCATTTGGATTTGGAAACCCATGTTGGCTGTCCAGAATATGAAAGTTGGCGTCTTCCTTTTGTGGTGGGGATGGGTTTTGACCACTGAAGGCAGACAGCACTGGCAAGGAAGAGAAGCACACGAGATGTCTAAGAAAGGCAGGTGAGTGGACTCCTGGGGATAGAGCCTATGGTATTGTTCTGGAGTCATTTCCAGCATATCGTGTTTTATGTGGATGCCTTTCCCCACCTTTTCCTTTTGTTCCCCTCCTCCCTCTCTTTTAGGAAGTTAGAATTATGCTGTTGTTTTTTAATGATGCCAGATCAGATATACTGTTATTACTGCATATTCCTAAATCTCTTATGAATCATCCTAGGGGAAAGATAGACTCTGGAAAAAAGAATACATGCACCTTGTTTCAAAAAATTAAGGGCAAAAAAAAATTAAGGGCAATTATTTGATGTCTGCATTCTACGTTGGAATAAATCTGCAAATTCTCAAATAACTAAAGGGGTCTCTAATTAGTGAGAATGATCTTGTTAGTTCTAACTATTTCTGCTAGATTTGTGGGTCCCTTTTAACATCTTTTAAAGAAAACCAGGCAGCTTTCTTCAAGCTGTATGGCTAGACAGATCATTAGATTGTCCCCTACTAATAAATGGGGGAGGGAGGTGCAGGGATAGACCTGCCTGCAGACTTGCTGCTCACTCATCGTCAACGGTACATGCTGCCCTCCCGGGACTAGCATCTGAGGCAGCAGCTTAGACAGAGGCCCCTTTGGCACCTGTACCCACTCAAGCAGCTCTGATGGCAGCACTGGTCTTTAAGTGCACATCTGCTTGCCCAACATTCATCAATAAAATAGCACAGTGGGAGGAAACCTGACCCATCTCTTTCTTTACTGATGAGGAAATAGAGGCAGTAAGGGCATTCTTGCCTCTCAGTTCTTTGTCAGCCTTAGGTCAAAATTAAGCTTCAAGTCTCTTTATCTCTGGATATAAATATGAATAGAGGTCAGAAATATCAATTAGTGTGAAAGGAAACCCAGTTTTCTGCAGGTCAGGGCTAGTGAGAGGGCTGGGTGGGTGGCTGACTCTTCAGTGTCCCCCTCCTGGAGTTGAGAGCCCTCCACACACGGGCTCACAAGCAGCCAGCTACGGCTCACAGCACTTGTTCCAGGTGCTTTAACGACATCACAAAACCAGGAGCTGAAATACCCGGGGATCATGGGAAGTCCTGGGCACTGAGACTGCCGTGTACAAGCCACATGCCCTGGTTCTGTCAGAGTCAGAAGTTGGTTGGGCAAACAGTGGAATCCGTGGAGCGGTACAGCCATAGAGATTATCTGGACCAAATGTGCTCATGAGGATTAAAAGCAACCACAACGACACACCCTATTGGTTGTCATCAGAAACTTCTCAGCCTCTCTCCTAAGCCAGAGTTGCAGTGGCAACCTATTGGTGAATACCAGGGATGAAGAGAAGTCCTAGAAAGTGAAATAGATTTTCTTTAAAAAATATTATTTGGGGGGCAGCATTGGTGGCTCAGCAGTTTAAGTGTCACCTTCAGCCCAGGGCGTGATCCTGGAGACCCAGGATGGAGTCCTACGTCAGGCTCCCTGCGTAGAGCCTGCTTCTCCCTCTGCCTGTGTCTTTGCCTCTCTGTCTCTGTGTGTGTGTGTGTCTCTCATGAATAAATAAATAAAAATCTTTTAAAAATTTTTAAAAATTAAAAAATATATTATTTGGGGGGCTGGGTGATGAGGTCAGTTAAGCACCTGATTCGGTTTTGGCTCGGGTTGTGATCTCAGGGTCATGGGAGCAACCCAGCAGGATGGAGCCCTATGTGGGAGCCTCTGTGCTCAGAGAGGAGTCTGCTTCAAGATTCTCTCTCTCTCCCTCTGCCTCTCCCCTTGGTTCTCTTTCTCTCTCAAATAAATTAATAAACAACCTTTAAAAAAATGTAAACATTATTTAAAATAACTTTCAATTTTTATTATGAAAGTCATATGTGACTATTACTTAACATTTTCTTTTTTTAAGATTTTTATTTATTTATTCATGATAGACATAGAGAGAGAGAGGCAGAGACACAGGCAGAGGGAGAAGCAGGCTCCATGCAGGAAGCCCGATGCGGGACTCCATCCCGGGACTCCAGGATCACACCCTGGGCCGAAGGAAGGTGCTAAACCACTGAGCCACCCAGGGATCTCCTACTTAACATTTCAAAAATGGGAAAGATGTTTTAAAAACACAAAAATCATTCATAATGAATGAACCCAGAACCCACAACTCATAATGAATGAACCCAAGCCCAGAAATTTATGAGTGTTAACATTGCTAGCATTTTTGTGTATTTTCTTTCAGCCTGTCTTTTCTTTTCTTTTTTTTTTTTTAAGATTTTATTTATTTATTCATGAGAGACAGAGAAGCAGAGACACAGGCAGAGGGAAAAGCAGGCTCCCTGTGGGAGCCCGATGTGGGACTTGATCCCAGGACCCCGGGATCACGACCTGAGCCAAAGGCAGATGCCCAATCCACTGAGCCACTCAGGTGCCCCCAGCCTTTAATTTCTAAGCACATACTGACTATTAACTAGTCTGAGATTATTCTATATATATAGTTACATTTGTAACCTTAAGGTATTGAATGATTTTGTCTGTATGTTTAATTATATAGTCTACATAATTATCATTTGAATGACTACATTATAATGTATAAAAATGCATGATTTATCACCATTTAAGCAGTTTCCTCTGTATTGTGGACTTTTAGTTACTTCCTTTGTTATTATAAATATTATGCACGATTATCTTTGTACATTAGGATTGTCTACAGACAGGATTTTCTTTTTTAAAATAAGCTCTATGCCCAACACGGGGCTTGAACCCACAACCCTGAGGTCAAGAGTCACATGCTCTACTCACTGAGCCATCTAGGCAATCCTACATATATGATTTTTAAATTTGGATAGACTCCTGGAAGTGTACTGGGTCAAATGGCACAAGAACTTTAAAGCTACAAATATATTTGGCCAAATTGCTTTCCAGAACGGTGGACCCAACTCCTATATCCGCCAGCCAGGTGGTTTTATTTTTATATAGCCTACATTCTTAAAGGGCTTACTTAATTTCATCCAGATTCTCAACTCTTAAATTGCTGGTTATTTGTATTCAGGTTTCTTTTCAATTTATACTAATGAAATGGGAAGCAAGGTGTGAGGGCAAGGCAAGTGAGATGCCTGCGGTGCAAGGTAGGTACTTTAAGGAGGCACTTGCATGGTCTGAGAATGGATGCCTCCTTAGGTTTTGTTCCTCACTTCCTCACTCTAGTCTCCACTCTGGCAAATAACTCAAGTGCTGTTTCCCAAGATCTCCATAGGAGGCACATCCAGGTGGGATCTTCCTCATAAATCATGCTTGGTAAATATGAGAATGCCACGGCACTGGGTAATGTTTCTAGAATGGGTCAATAGTTATTGTCTCTTCCTCCTCCCTGAAAGAATGGAGGCATAACCTACCTACACCACAGGCCATGGGGCAAATGCCAGCTCTTGCTCTGGGCAGGCAAACTGATCTATCAGAAGCCACAAGAATTGTTCTCATACTTGCTTTGGCATGCTAAAAAATTCAAGTTTATTCTGAAAGTAAAGTGGGTCTGAATAGCTAGTTTCAGCTGGTTTCCATTTTGGAGAGCTCACACTGGTGTCAGTATGGTAGAAGGATGGAAAGGGTGCTAGAGAGGAGACAGAAAAAGAAATCCAGAGCCTATGCCTTAACCCAGGTGAGAGGTAGTGAAAGCCTGAAATAGGATATTAGTGGAAAGAACAGTGCAGGGGTGGGGGTGGAGGAATGGATCTGAGAGCTTTAAAGAGCTAGAATCATCAGAATTAGACTGGATGGAAGACTAGCAGGTATTTGAATTGTGTGACCTGGTAGAGGGTGGTGCCAGGGAAAGGAGAGCAGGATGAGGAGCAGATTTGGGGCAAGAGGTGTTCATTATGAACACGTGGACCTGGATTTGCTTTCACAGATGCTAAGGGATAGCTGTCTAGTTGGAGGCCTATAGGTCTGCAGCTCATGAGGGAAATCGGGCTTGGAGATGTAGACTTTTTTTTTTAAGATTTTATTTATTTATTCATGAGAGACACAGAGGCAGAGACATAGGCAGAGGGGAGCCTGTTGTGGGACTCAATCCCAGGACCCCAGGATCACGACCTGAGCCAAAGGCAGACACTCAACCACTGAGCCACCCAGGCATCCTTGGAGATGTAGATCTTATAGGAGTACTCATAGGTGGTGGTGGATGAGGTGACCCAAAAACAGCATGTCACATGAAATAAGAATAGGATCAAGGAAGAATCTTACGGAAAAGCAACATTTAAGGAGAGGAAAGAAGAAACAAAAAAAAAAAAGAGAGGAAAGAGGAAGAAGCCTTGGTGAAGGATGCTGGAAAATGAGGGACCAGAGAAATAGCTGTGTGACTGGAATTGAGAGGTGTCATAGATGCCAAGAGAGCCATTTATTTAACAGTTGTCAAATGCTCCTTATAGGGCCAGCACCACACCCAGCGATGGGTGCTTCATCAATGACTAAATCAAATACAGCTTTTGCCCTCCAGAGGCTTACAGACTATGGAGGCATTCCAGCGAAGTGTCAAGGATTTCCAGAAGGAGGGAGAGAACAATAGGGTCAGATCACACAAAGATACAGCCGCTAAGATCCACTGAGGACCTCAGAGAAGAGTGGCAGTGTGTTGAAGAGTGGGATGGGTATAGGTAACTTAGACGAGAAATTCAGCTGTGAATGGAAAGGCTGCCAGTGATGAGCGTGAGACAGAGCCAGGTGGGTAAGAGTTCTCAGGCCAGAGGAGATGCAGCAGGTTCACATGCTGATGAGGGAAGGCGGGAGAAAGGCAATGATGATGATGATGATGATGATGATGATGATGATACATGAGATACTCACTGTCTAATCCCTGTCCTGACAAAGCACAAGCCAATGAATTATGGACTGGGTCTCTGTCCTAAATATCTTGGAATTTGATTTTCTCCTGAGTAAGTAGTGTTCTCTCTTCATCTTGTCCTTTCATTCTCCAGATAGTTTGCTTAAACCTTTGATTCTCCTCTTTGTGCTGCTGGGTCTTGTCCAGTTCTGACTAATGGTTTTCTGAGACCTATACTTAGGTTTCTTCCCATGCTGATGACATCATTTCCTTTCCTTTTTGTCCTGCTCACTTCTTTTGCTTCTCCAATGCTTACCAGAGATGTCACCTTCTGAGGAGCCTTCATTGGCCTTCCTCCACCCCGCCTCTCAGTCTCAACTGGGCAACTTACTTCAAGGCTTCCACAGCCCCCGTCCAGCCCATCTCAGAGGACTAATCTCTCAACATTAGCACTCACTCCTCATCTGCCTCAGCTTCTAGACTATCAGCCTCCTGAGGGCTGTATTAGTCTACTGGGGCTGCCACAATAAATTACCACAGACTGAGTGGCCTAAACAATAGACAGTGATTCTCTCACAGGTCTGGAGGCTAGAAGCCCATGATCAATGTGTCAGGAAATTTGGTTTCTGGTGAAAGGCTCTCTTCCTGGCTTGTAGACAGCCCCCTTCTTGCTATGTCCTCAAATGACCTTTTCTCTGTGGAAGATGCATCTCTAGTGTCTTCCTTTTCTTGTAAGGACACCAATCCTATTGGATCTGAGCTCCATTCTTCTGATCTCATTTAACCTTAATTACCTGCCTAAAGACCTATCTCCAAATACAGTCACACTGGGAGTTAAGGCTTTAACATATGGATTTGGGGGTGGGGGCACAGTCCAGTCCATAACAAGGGCTCAACTTGTACCTTTATCCTTGTCACCCCAAGTTCGAGTATGATATCTGGTACATAATAGATAAGGAATGTTAAGCATAAATAAATGAGTGCATCCTAATTCTTGCTCTTTCTGTACTTCATTCATCCAAAAAATTTATGTATTCACTACATTATGCTCCAGGCACTGTGCCCAAGGCTTGGGAAGCAATGGTGATCCCTTGAGATGCTGACAATTCAGTAGAGGTTACAGACATTAATAAAATAATTTTTACAGAATGTCAGAATTTCAAGGACCTTAGAAATCCCTTCATTTAAAGATGAGAAGGGCCCCAAAATATAAAATACTTATGCCAACGTCATGCTACATCCCCTCAGAATTCATACCGCTTATTTCTCTATGTCCAGGGCCCTCCTCTCACCATCATCATGTGAAAACAGGACATTATATTGATGAATGTAAGATTCAGGTTGAACCATATGAAAATGTTTTTCTAGGTCTAAACCATTGAATGTCAGCCATTTTATGTAGTTCAAATATTTTCTTGCTTAATTCTTTAGCAATCTTATAAAGTTAGTATCATTTCCCCATTTTATATAAAACTGAGGCATAGAAAGATCAAATAACCTGCCCAAGGTTCATGACTAGTTTGTGGCTACCCTGGGATTCACACTGAAGCCTGACTGATGTCAAATCTGAGCCCTTTCCTATACTGTAATCTGCCTCATTGAAAAAATTTCACTTCAAACAAGTGATTGTGACTTGTGATTACTGTGATATCAAGTCTTGTTATAGGCTTTTACTATCCTCTTTTCTGGGCCTGATCTTATTCCATTTCCAGGTGCAAGGGCAGGAGGTAGGGGTAGGTAGAGAAGTTCACTCAATAACTTCACTTACCAAATATGTTGTGAGCTGAGCTGTCTCCTTGACAAACAAACTCTTTGTTTTCTGGCCTTTTTTTTTTTTTCTGGTTTTGTTTTTTAAAAATAGCTGGTTATTTAATTAGTGATGGGAATTCCACTCAAAAGATATTTACTGAGATTCTAAAGTGTTCAAAGGCACATAGGTACATAGTGAATAGAATATGATCAGTAAACAAAGGTTGCTCATAAAGCAGGTAACATTGGAATTAGAGACAGATTTGTACAAGTTAGAAAGTAGTTAAAGAACTATAATAAATGGGAAAAGTACAGCCTCAGAATTCTGATAAAGAGAATAGGTGGGGGGAAAAATCAAAGCTTTAAATTAAAAGAAAGTAATCCAGTGTCTTCAAGTGGGAAGGCATAGGGAATTTATGTTGGGACGTATGTAAAAGAGAAAAGAGATGATCTAGGTTGAGATTTTGGCTGAGAAGCAGGGGGACAGACATGACCTTTTGTCCCCTCCAAGGGCAACAGCATCCCAGGGCTTTGTGCTAAGGACCTGCCTCACGTTGATGGGAACAGGATTCAGGCATGGTGGCAAGAAGAAAGTTTGATCAAATGACCCTGAGTTAGGACATGGAGATAGGATCAGAAGCCACATTGAAGCTGGGCTGGTCCCACCCACACCAGACATGAGCCCTGCTGGCTTTTGATTCCAGGCAGTGCAGGTCCCCCACAGGTGTGCAGACCTCAGGTGTCAAGGAGTGTTCCCACCCTGTATTAGTCAGGGTTCTCCAGAGAAACAGTAGAGGGCATGTAATATGTATCTATCTATCTGTATATCCAGCATTACATAGATATATTGTGCGACACAGATGTAGTATAATATGTATGTATATATGGAGAGAGAAGAAGGAGGAGGATTTATTTATTTGAAAGAATTGGCTCATGTGGTTGTGGGGGCTACCAAGTCTGGAAATTCAGCAGGAGTTGATGCTGCAGCTCAAGTCTGAAGGCGGTCTGGTGGCAGGATTCCCTTTCTCAGAGGATCTCAGCCCTTTCTCCTAAGGCTTTCAAATGATTGGATGAGATCCACCCACATCACGAAGAGCAATCTGCTTTGCTTAAAGTCTATTGATGTAAATGTTAATCACATCTTTAAAAATATCTCACTGCAAGATCTAGGTTGGTGTTTAACCAAGAACTGGGTATCATGGCCTAGCAAAGTTGACACATAAAATTACCCATCATATATTCTTAGAGGTTATGGTTTGAAAAGCAGTTTATTGGTTACTTACCCCAAAATCCACCTAGTAAGAAATCAAAAGAAATAAACTAGTTTCACTCAAAGGAAAACACAGAATACTTATTCATTATGTGCAAAAATCCACAGCCTCTATAGCAATTCAAGAAATATAAGTAACATTATGGTACCATCCTTATTAGATAAATAAAAATTAAATGCGCACACACACACACACACACACCCTGTACTGCTGTGTCTGTGAGGAAACCAAAACTGTATTTGTAGGGATCTGCTGTGCCCTGACCCTTCCTATATTGCCATCCACCCATAGGACTAGAGCTATAAAGTACCTCTAGTACCTTAGGGACAATATGCCTTCTGGAATAGGCTTGAAAGGTCTCCAAGCTCCCCCATGGCCCAATCCCTTATCTCACAGCAGAGTAAACAGAAACGGACAGAAAGCAGAAATGTGTTGTGTTCTCTCATCAGCCAGAAAAGCTGGGTCTTGAGAGTGTGCTGGCTTCCTCACTGGCAGGTGTCCTTCCTGCTGCACCATGTCATTGCCTCAAAGAGCAACATGTACACAGTCTCATAGCAGCCTTCCTCGGGGTGGGCACACTGGAGGGTAGCCCCATGTTCAATCTTGGGTAAGCAGAGGAGCAAACTCAGCGGGTCTGGCCCATGTCTTCTCTCTGGCCTCCCTTCTATTGCCACACTGGCCTCCTTGCTGCTCCTGGGGCACACCGAGCAGCCCCACCTCATGGCCTCTGTCCTTGTCAGGACTCTGCTGGGAGCACTTTTCTCCCATTGGCAGGTTGCTCCCTCATCTTCTTCAGGTCTCTGCTTGATTGTCACTTCCAGAGAAGTGTTCCCTGGCCACCCCTATAAGACAGCCAGCTAAGTACCCACTCCCAAACCCTTACTCTACTTGCCATCATAGCCCTAAATTTATGTTCCCATGAGGTAAGATGGAGCCCTGGATGTGTGTCCATGAGGATTTCCTTTGAAGTTTTGGCCTGGGCAGCAACAGTTATAGGCAACCCCAAGAATCCATCAACAAAGCTCCTAAGCTAGATGGGACAGTGATAAGAGGACTGGCTCCAAACAGTAAGAAGCCAGACCTGGAGCTGCCACATACTCCATGACTTGGGACAAGTCACTTGACATCCTCAAGTCTGTTTCTTCTGTAGAGTAGAGTCGGTTATGTCTGTCACCTCAGGGTTATTGTAAGGACTGTGCAAGCTGAGGTATGGAAGGTGCTTTGACTACTGTAAAGCTCAGTAAACCCCTAACGATCCTGGGCCTCACCTATGTCATCTTGTGATGGGCACCGATAAGAAACTTTCCTGCAGACCCTCATTCCACCAGGCACCCCTTAGGGCTCCTCACTGCTTGCAGGATGGTTACACTATGCACACCACCCGGTGACACTCCCCGGATCTGCCAACTGGAGGCCTCACCCAGGGAAAGGAGATCGTTTAGGATGTCTTGCTCTGTCTGAGCTCTCATTGGTGTAATGCCATCGATATGATGGGACACAGTAAGTTCCTAAGTTGTCTTTGTAATCAAAGTTCTAGCCCACAGCCAGGCATCATCCTGGAGCTTACTTCAGCAGCTTTCATGCTACCCTTTTTCCTTCTTTGTCAATCTCAAGAAAGCATTTTCTCATCCTCAGTTCTCTGGCATCTCTCTTATTTTCCAGATTTTTCTCTGCTGCAAAATCCTTGCGTTTCCTGAGCGGTAATTCATCCTGGTCTGTAGACTTGAGTTCTATTTAAACAAAAATTAGAGCAGTGGTTCTCAACATTGGCCGAGGAGGTTTGAAAGCTATTGATGGCTGGGTCTCACCCCTGTTGTGGGTGTGGCCTGGAAGTTCCTTGGGTGACCCCAAAGTGCAGTTGAGCTGAGAAACCCTAGTTAAGTGATCCTATGCCTGCATTTTTGCTATGCTGGGCAGCAATTCATTCATTTTACTGCTCCCTCCCTAATGCAGAGGCCAGTCTCTTTGAAGGAGATTGGATTGTGTTAGCAGAGTCTCAGCCTTACCTTAATCGTTTGCTAACATTGCCGCATCTCCTCCCAGCAGCATATTTCCCTCTGCACACTCTCCTGGCTCAAAATACAACTTTAAGGAAAGTTGGTTGTCTTGAGCACATTTCTTAAGTATCACCTCATTTAAGCCTTGGCCTCCTTGGCACATTTTTCACAGGATCATTTGACTCTTTGGAATATACCTTTGGATTTGTGCTTCTCTTTCCATATTTTGTACATGTTTTTGTGAAATCTGAGTTCTGCTCACTGCTGGGGCTACATAGGTATAGGAGACAGAGTCCCTCCCCAGTAGAGCTCATAGTGAAGTATGTGAAGTGGTCAGAACACCCCCCCCCAACATGAGGTGGTGCATATTTTAATGAAGTCATGTGAAGAGGAGACTTGGTGAGAAGGGGGGAAACCTGGCAATTTTTCCAGGAGGAGGTAATATTTGATCTGAGAGTGCAAGGTGTTGTCTGGGCAAAAAGTATGAAAAATGGTGGCAAAGACCTTCCGGACAGATGGGACAGCAGGAACCAAAGCATAGGGGTATAATGGGCTACCACAAAAAGTGGTGGACAGAGTTGGGGGCTGAGGCTGGGAAGGAGCCTATATGTATATGTGACTATGACAAATGCCATGAAAACAAGATGGTTTTCATTAACTAGTTGAAAAAATTCCTTCCTTTTCAAAATTAAGTTCTCTATCTTCTCGGAGATGACATGATCAGCCAAGTGAAGGATAATGTATCACGTGCTCTGTTATTAGCTAAATGAAGGAGCCTTCCAGCAGACCCCTGGCTCATCACAGATTCCCATCCCTGCTCTATCTAACCTCTGGAGAGTTCTGAGATGTGCTTTGGGAAAACATCATCTACATACCAGCTAACCAGGAACTATAACGAGAAAACATCAAGATGTACCATAGGTCAGAAGTTTTCATTCTCTCCAAGAGGATAGGATAGACATAGGTGTTAAAAAAATATATATCCTCTGTTCAGTCCAAAAAGCTTTTTCAAATGTCATCCTATATCATCATAACTTGGGACATGCCTATATTTTCTTCATAACTTCCCAGGGGTTCATTCAATAAATAGGTGGGCATCAGTTCTTGTGCTAGCTCTTGTATGAGGGGAGAGAGAAGGTTGGCCCTTCTACATATAACCCAAATTGCAGGCAATGGGAGCCCATCTTTAACGAGACACCATGGCTAACCTTGCTTGCAACCCTTGGAGCCAGACTCTCTGGATGTGACTTCTGAATCCATCATGTTTATAAGTTATTCAGACCCTCTGTGTCTTAGTTTCCTCATGTATAAAATGGGGATAATGATAAAACCTACTTCATAGGATTGTTATGAGGACTAAGCCAAGTTAATACATGTAATACGAGTTAACTTAGTACCTGGCAGATAGTAAGGACTCAAGCAGTGCTAGTTATTCCTATTATTTGGTGTGTGTCATACTTCATTTCAAGATTAACAATCCGGGCTGCCTGGGTGGCTCAGTACGTAGAGCACACGAACCTTGATCTGGGGGTTGTGAGCTTGAGCCCCACATTGGGTGTAGAGCCTACTAAAAAAAAATTAATAATCATACTCCTGGCTGGTAAAAAGATGCCAATGCCATGCAAAATATTTCGTGATATATTGTATTGAGTTTAAAAGCAAGTTATACTGTCTCCTCTTTCTCTCTCTCAGAGGATAAAGGTGTATGCAGATGGCAAAGATTATTCCTGAGTGGTTTTTATTTTCTCCTTTATGTTTATTTTTTTAAAAGATTTTATTTATTCATGAGAGACAGAGAGAGAAAGAGGCAGAGACATAGGCAGAGGGAGAAGCAGGCTCCATGTGGGGAGCTGATATGGGACCGATCCGGGACTCCAGGATCATGCCCTGAGCCAAAGGCAGATGCTCAACCTCTGAGCCACCCAGGCATCCCTCTCCTTTATGTTTAAATTTATTTTACAAACTTTTTTTTTTAAAGATTTTATTTATTTATTCATGAAAGACACACAGAGAGAGAGGCAGAGACACAGGCAGAGGGAGAAGCAGGCTCTGTGCAGGGAACCCAACATGGGACTCGATCCCAGGTCTCCAGGATCAGGCCCTGGGCTGCAGGCGGCGCCAAACTGCTGCGCCACCGGGGCTGCCCATATTTTACAAACTTTTAACATGGGTACATAAGGAATAAAAATTTTTAATAAATCTTTTTAAAATTAACTAATTCATCTTAGAGATTTTTTAAAAAAGATTTTGAGAGAGAGACTAAGCGTGCACCAGCAGGGGGCAGGGAGCAGAGGGAGAGAGAGAAGCAGACTCCCACCTGAGCGGGAAGCCCAATACAAGGCTTGATCCTGGGACTTGGAGGTAATGACCTAAGCAGACGCTCAACTGACTGAACCAACCAGGCACCCCAGCAATAAAAAAGTTCTTTAAAAATATTAACAGCATTAATGAAAAAGACTTCAAGGATCCTATTTATCAGTCTTTTCTAGGCTAGAATCTAAGCTTCGTGATGGGAGAGACAGTGGCATCTCAGAGCCCATCTCTGTTTTCAGGCTGGCCCAAAGCCAAAGAAAGAACTGAGTCAAGCTCAATTTCCATCTCAAGCCCTTCTCTTCTTTCAATTCCTCCTGCTTCCCTTTTCAGACACCCCTCTAGGGGGCTGATTCTTTTTTTTTTTTTTTAAGATTTTTATTTATCTATTTGAGAGAGAGAGAGAGTGGATGAAAGAGAGAGAGATAACGAGCAGGAGTGAGGGGCAGAAGGAGAAGCAGACCCTTGACTGGTCAGGGAGCCCGACACGGGGTTTGATCCCCGGACTCCAGGATCATGACCTGAGCCAAAGGCAGACACCTCACCGACTGAGCCACCCAGGCTCTCCTAGGGGGCTGATTCCTTCCTTCATTCCACTAACATGTCGAGAAGCCACAGGGGCCCAGCACTGTACAAGGTGCTAAAGATAAAGAAGACTGCCTCAGTGGCCTGTGACCTCATCCTGCCCTCGCTGACCAGCAGTTGTGATGGCTTGTAGCCCCAAAGACAGCCCTCCCTGCAATCTTAGCTCTTGCCTACTGCTGGGACCCACTCCGGGGACCCACGTCTGTCAAGCTCCTGCCTCTGCTCCCCTTTGCTGCAGATAATTGATAGAATCCTTATGCATCAGCCCTGATGTTTGTGCATCAGGTGAGTCCCGGCGAAAACAGCATTGCACTCAAAAGGGCTTAACCAATAATTGAATAAAGGGACCACTCACAGAGCTGTGGGCAAGGTTCAAGGCACCAACCAAGCATGCCAATGTCCTTGAGGACAAGCAACAGCAGGAAGCTATGGCTACCCACAGTCCTGGAGAGCACATGGTATTATTGGAGCTTATTGAAGATACTGTGATTATCTGTGATCACAGAGCAACACAGACATTACTAGTCCCTGGCACTGAGGCAGGAAGAGAATGAGGAATAAATGCCCTGCTCTGTTATATCCTGCCAGTGCCCATTTGGCTGAAACCACACGCCAGGGGGCAAGGATGCCCAAGTGATACAGTCCACCTGGCAAAGTGTTACTCTCTGTAGTAACAGTTTTATGGTAGGTTCAAGTTAAGGATGGTGTCAATCTCAGGTCGGGGTAAACTACTGGGGCAGATATTTTAAGTCAGACCTCCTCAGACTAGTCTTTCCGAATAATTCATTCTCCAAATCCTTGCTCCTGTGGGTACTGGGAAAATGCTCATCAAAAGGCTAAATTAATGCATTGATGCTTCATAGTTATTTTTTTCTTTCACATTTTATTCTGGAATATTCTAATATTCTATTGGAAGTAGATCTAAAGGATGAGGAGTGCTTTGTTGATTTGAGACCTGTCTCTAGCACACCTTTGTTTTTAATTCTCATCATAGAGACAACGACCAAAAGTACACAAAGATGCCAACAAGTAAGACAGGCATGGCCATAAATGCATGCACACCATTCTAAAGATGTCTCTTCCCCACACCTCAACTGTGGTGATTTTCAGCAACAACCCCCTCTGTTGGCCATAGAGCAGAAGGCAGAAAGTGGGGGACCAGAGGATGGGAGAACTGGAAGGGAAAAGATGGTGGGCGCCCAGCTCCAGCTGGGTGAGAGAGGATGAGGGAAGTGATGGGGTCCAGTTTTCCTCCTCTCCAAGTCCCCAGCTTCTTCCTCTCTTACATTCATAAGCAGTGTAGGCTGGTTCTGTTTCACTAGTTTAAATTCTTTACCTGGACTGCTTCCCTTGCTAACGAGGACAGTAATTTCCTTACTTGGGATGGAAACTTCCTTGTCAGCTCAGTAATAACAGTGGCTCTTTCCATTTGTGTACCCTTTAGAGTCTGAAGAGTACTTCCACACGTTATCTCATCTACTCTTTGCACCCCTTGTCAGGTCACAGGGCTTTACCTTTTATTGGTTGAGGAAATCTCAGGAAACAAATTGCCTAAAGGCACAGAGCAGTCAGCATCAGACATTTTTGTCTCTCAGCCACATTTCCTTCCAAAATGATGGAAGGTTTCTTCAAGAGAGAAGATGGCAAAGAACTTAAAGGTGGAGTAAGGTTGTTATAAAGGAGGCAAGTGTGTATATGGAGGATAAAATGAACCAGGGCGGTGGCTCTCAAGGCGCTGTCTCCACACCGGTGGCATCAGTGGCATCTGGGAACTTCTTAGAGATGCAAATTCTTGAGCCTCAGCCCAGACCTACTGAATCAGAAACATCAGAGGAAAGGGGAAGCTCAGGAACCTAGGTTTGAATAAGCCCTCTAGGACATACTGATGCATGCCAAAGTATGGGAACCACTGAATCCAGGGGAAAGGAGGTGTGTGTGGTGGGACCATAAGGAGAATACATGCCTGGAGTTAGCATAAGAAGGAGTGGGGCGGCGGGGGGGGGGCACTTGGGTGGCTCAGTGGTTGAGCATCTGCCTTTGGCTCAGGTCATGATCCTGGGGTCCTAGGATTGAGTCCTGCATCAGGCTCTCCATGGGGAGCCTACTTCTCCCTCTGCTTCTCCCTCTATGTCTTTACCTCTCTCTGTGGGTCTCTCATGAATAAATAAATAAATAAATAAATAAATAAATAAATAAATAAAATCTTTAGAAAAAAAAAGAAGGAGCTGGGAAGGGAGTCAATTATTTCCGTGGATTCTAAAGATGGTGCTGATGGGTGAATGAAGACCATTCAAGGCCACTGCAGCATTGTTTGTAATAGCAGAAGACTAGAAAAAAACCCAGCTGTCCACCAATAGAAGATGGTTACACAAATTGTGGTGCATCCATGTACTGGAACACTACGCAGCGTAAAGCAGAATAAGAGACTTGGGATATTTAGATATGGAAAAAAATAATCCAAAGTATATTTAAATAAAAAAAGAAAAAGTAGGAGAGTTTATATAATATGTTAACTTTGGGCTTTAAAAAGGGGAGAACTAAAAAAAATAAAATAAAAATAAAAAGGGGAGAACTAAGAACATATACTTGAACTTACTTGTACCTACAAGAAACTCTGGGCAGAAACAAGAAATCATTCAGAGAGGTACCTGTGGATGGGGGAATAGGGTAGATGGAAGCAGAGATAGGATGTCAACTGTTCACTGCATTTCCCTTCCTAAAATTGTCCAACTCTGTAAATATATTATCTGTTTAGAAAAATTAAAAATAAATAAAAAGAGCAGTGGGTGCAATTCAGCAGCTGAAGAACAAGAAGCTGCCTCCTGTGGAACAAGGATGGTGGGTATTTCCAAGGAAAAGTGTATCCTCTTTCTACAGAATGAGCCAACAGAGGTCAAGGGTACCAAGCTCTGTCCACACCCACTGTCTCCTCCCTCCAGCTCAAACCCTTCCAGAATGGGCGAAGTGCTTTGGGGGGAGTTTAGACTCTTTCTTTTTTTTATTAACTTTTTTTAATATATTTTTTTAATTTTTATTTATTTATGATAGTCACAGAGAGAGAGAGAGAGAGAGAGAGAGGCAGAGACATAGGCAGAGGGAGAAGCAGGCTCCATGCACCGGGAGCCCGACGTGGGATTCGATCCTGGGTCTCCAGGATCGTGCCCTGGGCCAAAGGCAGGTGCTAAACCGCTGCGCCACCCAGGGATCCCGGAGTTTAGACTCTTAATAAGATTTTAAAAATACCAGTTGCCAGGCCCCATTCCCAGAGCACCCAAATCCAAATCTCTGAGGTGGGGCCTGGGCATTTGTTTTGTTTGTGTTTGTTTGAGAGAGGAGAGAGAGAGAGAGAGAGAGAGAGCGAACCAGCAAGGATAGGAGGGGCAGAAGGAGAGGGAGAGAGAATCTCAAGCAAGCTCTGCACTGAACTCAGAGTCTGTCTCTGGGCTCAATTTCACAACCCTGAGATCATGACCTGAGCTGAAATCAAGAGTCGGATGTATAACTGACTGAGCTACCAAGGGAGCCCTAGGCACTGGTATTTTAAAGCTCCTCAATTATGATTCTGAACCACTGTCTTGGACCTTCTGGGTCAAGTCATTTATCCAGAAAGCTGGAGAGAGAGGAAGAGAAGATATCCAGTAGCTAAAAAGAAGAAATAAGGGCAGCCTGGGTGGTTTAGCAGTTTAAGCGCCTGCCTTCTGCCCAGGGTGTGATCCTGGAGTCGTAGGATTGAGTCCCACATCAGGCTCCCTGCATGGAGCCTGCTCCTCCCTCTGCCTGTGTCTCTGCCTCTCTCTCTCTGTGTCTATCATGAATAAATAAATAAAATCATTAAAAAATAAAAAAAGAAAGAAACATGTAGGGTCCAATTAACCGTGGATTCTTAAAATAAATAAATAAATAAATAAATAAATAAATAAATAAATAAATAAATAAAATAAAAGAAGAAATAACACATCTTTTGAACCTGTCAAGATCAAATCTGAATGCAATTTTTTAAAAAATCTGTCTTGATGGGAATATGTGATGAACCTGTTTCTCCCCCCTTGGCAGCCCAATACTGAAGCGAAGCCCTGATATCACCAAATCGCCATTGACCAAGTCAGAGCAGCTTCTGAGGATAGACGACCATGATTTCAGCATGAGGCCCGGCTTTGGAGGTATGAGACATGCCCTTGTGGTGGCCTTCTTCTGTCTTCAGGTCTGTCCACTTGTCCATGGATAGAAATCAAACCAAGGGGCCAACTCACTTTGCTCTCCCCCAATGAAGGTCTGGCTTGGGGATCAAGACGGAGCCCACAGCATCGCCCCTGCTCAGCCCCGCCAAGGGCTCTGCTGAGCATATTCCCAGGTTAGGCTGGGCTAACTGAGCTGTCCTCAGGCCACTGCTCCTGACAAGGAAGGCTGGGGCTCAGTGAGGCCAGCAGGTGGCTGTGGGAAGGGCCAGGGGAAGACCGGGTGGCTGCAGCCCAAAGCTGCCTCCTGCAAATGCTCTGAAATAACAACCTTGGACTAAATTCATGCTCATCTGGGAGCTGGCAGACGGAACTGTGGGTGTGTATCCGAGGGCAGAGTGTAGTCTGCTGGGTTTAATTAAATGAAAATAGCTTGAGAAAAAAATGATGTAGTGCAGAGGGCTGTCACAGCCTCTGAGGCTTAGCTGTAGCTGGCGGATTTCAGCCGTCTCAGTGTCAAATAGGGTTTCCATCCATACAGGTTTCTTCCTGGAAGAAAATGTTTATTTTAGAAATAGTTCTCATGTTTTTATTTCTGTCGGCCACCTTCACCCAAAGAATAAACAGATTCTAGAAGGGAGTCTCTATTCCATCCATAACCTGCTGCTCTTGGTCCAAATCTACCTCAATCCATGATAATCCAAGTGTGTTCCATGGCTGCCCCACATGCCTGGAGGCAGGGAGGGAAAGGAGCAGTAATCTACTCCCTTTATAATATTTTCCTTCTCTTGATGAATATTAAGTTTTCATTGCCTAGAAATGCAAAAAAAAAAAAAAATTCTAACGTTTCAAGGCCACCCTGGATGCATCCCTTGGAAGCTATTCCATCATGTGGCAAAGATGCAGATCTGTGGGTTTGGTCGATGACCTGAATGTGACTTTGGTTCTGGGTGTCTATTTACCAAGCAGTGCCTTTCTCATAGCCAGACAGAGACAATGGCTTCCATGACAAAATCAGGAGACGAATATAAAAAATAAAGTGGGGGACTTCGTGCTAGGGAGTAACTCCTTAGATAAGGCCCAGCTTTGAGCTAGGTCTTCATTGTACCTTTAGATGAGCATGTGTAACCAAAGAAGAAAGCTTTATTGGAATCTCATCATTTCAGAATCACCTGAATGATTCAGGTGAAAACAAAACACTTCTTTTTTTTAAACTTTTGTTGGAGTATTCCAGGGAGCCACCCATGATTCAACCCTTTGATTCCTGGTTTCATTTCAGCTTGACATGTGGGGACACCAAACCTTCAAATCTGGCAGGAAGCTGAGGAACGGGTTCCAGGGGGAATGCTCCTCATGCCTGTCTTTTCCACAGTAAAAATTCAAGTAAAAAGAATCCATATTATTTCTATGTCCTGTTTGCAGGTCCGGCCATTCCTGTTGGTGTGGATGTGCAGGTGGAGAGCTTGGACAGCATCTCGGAGGTCGACATGGTAAGTGTTTCCATTTCGGGGACTGTGGACAGGTGGATTCACACACACGGGGGCCTCCGCTTGGCTGGGAAGTGCACACACCCGAACTCGCTGGGTCTCACAACTCCCTGGGCAATGGGAATGCCCACAATCATGTAGGTGGCTCCGGAAGGTTAAGACACTTGCCCGAAGCCACCCAATTGGTGTGAGGCAGAGCCAATAACAAAGTTGATCTCCCTCCACACTAAACTCTTGCTACTGGGATGTGTTCTCTGGGCAAAGGCTCTCAAACATGAACAGTGGGGTCCAAGGAGGCAGCTGTCAAATAGCCAGATGTTCTTCAGCTGTAGATCCTATATTTGGCTGTGGAAATGCAGAAAAACTGCTGAAAAGTGTCCCTTTTCCCCCTTTTCAGTGGGTTTAGATGTGAAAATAGAATGTTCTACAACTCCTTGACTTACAGGACTTTTTAAGCCTTATGTTAGCTTGGGTTCTCCAAAAAGCAGACTTGAGAGAAGCATTCTAGCACAAGTGGTTTATTTGGGAGGTGATTCCCTGTGACTCAGCAAGACAGCGGGGGTGGGGGACAGGGATAGGGGAAACAGGGATAGGGAGGAAGCAAAACAGCCTGTGCCCTCAAACCAGTTACTACTGTGAATCTCAGTCCCACTGGGGGAACTCTGAGAGTCAACAAAGAATACACCTCAGGGTTATCCCAGCTGAGGGGCCAAGGAGCTGGGGTGTTTATCGAGCCCTTCCACCCCCTCCACTCCCCAAACATGGTGAGGGTCACCAGTGCTGGCAGTACCACCTTGTCAGTGTGGAGGCAGATGCCAGGGCATGGGGTGGGGTTCTGCTGGAGGCCTCTGGCTGAGTCCCTCCCCTGAAGCCCTCCAACTGCTGTTGCCAACCCCAGGGACTAGACGCAGGCCCTCGACTCTGCTGTTTCATTCCCAGCCAGGTGATGGCTCCATGGGGTGCACAACATCCCCTGACACCCAGTAGGTTCAGTGTGTGGGGTTCCCCTCTCTGCCCCTGCCCCCAGGACTTCACGATGACCCTCTACCTGAGGCACTACTGGAAGGACGAGAGGCTGTCCTTCCCAAGCACCAACAACCTCAGCATGACCTTTGACGGCCGGCTGGTCAAGAAGATCTGGGTCCCTGACATGTTTTTCGTGCACTCCAAGCGCTCCTTCATCCACGACACCACCACAGACAACGTCATGCTGCGGGTGCAGCCCGACGGCAAAGTGCTCTACAGCCTCCGGTAAGGCCTGGCAGCCCGTGACCTTTTGGCTTTCCAATGGTCAGCTTCTAACTTCTCAGGAGATGCCACCCTTTCAACTGTCAAGGGACACCAATTTTACACATGAGAAAAAAATTGTAAGGAAGTTTTAGTCTCAGAAACACATTGGCGGAAATTTCTCAAGCTGATACTTATGATTTATGCCTTATCCTGCATGTTATATTTTCATTTAAAAAACTTTAATGAGGGGCAGCCCGGGTGGCTCAGCAGTTTAGTGCCGCCTTCAGCCCAGGGCCTGATCCTGGAGACCCAGGATCGAGTCCCATGTTGGGCCCCCTGCATGGAGCCTGCTTCTCCCTCTGCCTGTCTCTCTCTCTGTCTCTCATGAATAAATAAATAAAATCTTAAAAAAAAACTTTAATTAAAGTTTTATTGGTTTAGACTCTAGTGGGAATCAATGAGATAGAGTTGACGAAATTTTTCTGAAGGACTTGCCTCCTTAGATGTCTCAATTCCTGTTTTTTTTTTTTTTTTCAGGTATAGTTTAGAACTTGGGCTAAAAGGAATTCTTTTACTTTACCTGATCAACCAGGCGTGTTTGCTATCCTTTCTCACCATGGTATCCTACTTGAGAAACTATGGAAATCCCGGGTCACTTTATGACTTTTTTATTTTTATTTTTAAGATTTTATTTATTTATGAGAGATAGAGAGAGAGAGAGAGGCAGAGGGAGAAGCAGGCTCCATGCAGGGAGCCCGACGTGGGACTCGATCCCAGGACTCTAGGATCACACCCTGGGCTGAAGGCAGGCGCTAAACCACTGAGCCACCCAGGGATCCCATGCTTTATGACTTTTAAATAGCATTCTGAGCATCACTTTTAAAATATAAGGAATATAATCTTTTTTTCTTCTGTGCTCAGATGCCTTTGAAATGTTCAGGTGCTCATTAATCACTGACCTGGAGGAGCTTTCCTTAAACACAGGAGCCACAGCAGGGCTTTCCCTGCTTGACCAGCTTTAGAAACTCAAGGTGGGGCAGCCAGGTGGCTCAGCGGTTTAGCGCCGCCTTCGGCCCAGGGCCTGACCCTGGAGACCTGGAATCAAGTCCCATGTGAGGCTTCCTGCTTGAAGCCTACTTCTCTCTCTCTCTCTCTCTCTCTCTCTCTCTCTCTCTCTCTCTCTCTCTTTCTCTCTCCATCTCTCTCTCCCCGTGTGTCTCTCATGAATAAATAAACAAAACCTTGAAAGAAAGAAAGAAAGAAAGAAAGAAAGAAAGAAAAAAGAAAGAAAGAAAGAAAGAAAGAAAGAAAGAAAGAAAGAAAGAAAGAAACTCAAGGTGGCCAAAGCTCTACCATGAAGGATGTGTGGAGTTGAGCTGCAGGCCTTCCCAGAGAAGGGGCTGTGCCTGCTGTGATTTACTCCTCCTGTGCCACACTGAAGGTGCATTTCAGTTTTACAGACTTTGTTTTGGTAAAGACAAATCCCTACCCCAGTGTTTAAGGAAGGGGATGCCTAGATGGTGGCACAGTGTATCTTTTGAGTCAAAGATGGCAATGTTGGGACGCCTGGGTGGCTCAGCGGTTGAGCATCTGCCTTCGGCTCAGGGCGTGGTCCTGGATTCCCAGGATTGAGTCCCACATCAGGCTTCCTGCATGGAGCCTGCTTCTCCCTCTGCCTATGTCTCTGCCTCTCTCTCTCTTTCTCTGTATCTCTCATGAATAAATAAATAAATCTAAAAAAAAAAAAACAGATGGCAATGTTGAAGCTGAATTTTTTGCCCCTACCCTCCAAGGTATTTATGATGAATCCTCATTAGTCATCTTGGCTTGGGACCTAAGCAATTAGTTACTAGACTCAGAGTGGAGTTATGGGGTTTTCCTCTCCATAAATTGAAATGCCTCCCCCCATGGAAGTACTCAGGAGGGTCAAGGATGTGCAATCCCTCCCCCCAACCATGTTGGATTTGTTCTCCCTGGAGTCCTCACATCCGAGGCAGCTGACAAGTCATCCTTAAGCTCAAAAACCATCAACAAAACAACACAATCCGATGGTACCACCAGGGACACAAAAGACTAGACCGTAATGCATGTGAACACTAGTGTGCTGGTAAATGTTTAACAACTGGTTGCCTGGGGTTAATGTATACACATATGTATGTGGACGTAAGTTTCTTATAAACGTGACTGATAAAAAGAATGTACATGATTTATAAGTGAAACAATATATATAATACTTTCTGTTATAAATCCCATACACTTATAACTTCAGTACTTATAACTTCAGTATAATTTCCCATTTCTTATAAAATTCCATTATTATTTTTTCTGGTTTTATTGAGATATAATTGACCTATAACCTACTATTATTTTTTATGATTCTATTGCCAACAATAATCCAAATAAATCAGGCTATGAATAAATGTTTGTAAGCATTTTTGTGATTATGTGACTTACAAATGAGTGTAGATCTGATCAATGATTGTTGATATTTTTTGTTTCTTATATATTTTTTAAGTAATCTTTACACTCAACATGGAGTTCTTTTTTTTTTTTATTTTTATTTATGATAGTCACAGAGAGAGAGAGAGAAGCAGAGACACAGGCAGAGGGAGAAGCAGGCTCCATGCACCGGGAACCCAATGTGGGATTCGATTCTGGGTCTTCAGGATCGTGCCCTGGGCCAAAGGCAGGCGCCAAACTGCTGCGCCACCCAGGGATCCCCTCAACATGGAGTTCTAACTCACAGCCCCGAGATCAAGAGTCTCATGCTCTACCAACTGAACCAGCCAGACACCCCTATTTTTATTTTCTTTAATAAGACAAAAATGAAACAACCAAGAACTATGCAGGAACTTCATTCATTCATCAAAGACATAGCAACTTCCTTGCTGAATTGGATAATAGCTTTTAAATATTGGAAGACTATATCCTTAATTTTTTGTACTATTTATGTATAATGGCAAAAGATAAAGCACACTTTTAGGTTTTTTACAAAATATTTTATCTATTTATTCATGAGAGACACAGAGAGAGAAGCAGAGACATAGGCAGAGGAAGAAGTAGGCTCCTCGCAGGGAGTCCGATGTGGGACTTGATCCTGAGACTTTGGGATCACGCCCTGAGCCAAAGGCAGACACTCAACTGCTGAGCCACCCAGACATACCATGCTTTTAAGTTTAATCTGCTATCTTAATTCAAGACAATCTACAAAACAATAAATCAAGCCCTGATTTGGAGCATTTGCTGATTTCTGTAGTGTAAATATTCCTATCACAGCTGGCTTCAAACTACCAACCTGATGTCACTCAGTGCAGAGTTGGGAAGAAATGCATAGTAGCACAGTGATAGGTAGTGTTTTCCACCAAGTAAACATTAGAGATGTAACTTCAGGAGTATAGATACTAGTAAAATAATTAAGAAGTGTTGAGTTTTTAATATTTATTCGTTTGTTTCAAATATAAGTTACTTAAGTTTATACAGTCTGATTTTTAATAATGGCCATGTTTAGGGGCTCCATCAATAACACATGTGACTCTTGATCTCAGGATTGTGGGTTCGAGTTCCACATTGGGTATAGAGATTGCTTAAAAATAAAATCTTAAAAAAAAAATAATGGCTCTGTTTAACAACCAGCCTACAACTTCCTGAAAGTCTAGCAATCGGCTATCCTGAGCCAAATGAAGTCTAATCAAGCACACCACTGGATGTGATCAGAGGCACTACATAAAAAATAAGAAAATGGAAAATCCTCCCGTGTGTTCAGAATCAGAGTCCTCAGTGAGCCTCCTTGTGGCTAAAAACAGATGCTTTGATTTTTCATTGCAAATAAAATCATAGGTTTGTTTGATTTAGGTGGGGGGAAAAAAACCAAGAGGCATAAATTAACTGCCATTTTGTTGTTGTTTTTTTAAAGATTTTATTTATTTATTCATGAAAGACACACACAGAGAGAGAGAGAGGCAGAGACACAGGCAGAGGGAGAAGCAGGCTCCATGCCAGGAGCCTGATGTGGGACTCGATCCCGGGTCTCCAGGATCATGCCCTGGGCCAAAGGCAGGCGTGAAACTGCTGAGCCACCCAGGGATCCCCTTAACTGCCACTTTGAGCTTTACTTTGGGGCAAACATGGAGTAGCTGCCCATCAACTGTGCCAGTAACAGGTTAACTCGTAGAACACAACCAATATACCATCCTTCCACCTCATCTAGTCATTGATTCATTTGACAGATTTTTATTAAGAAGTTTCTGGGTGCCAGGGTGGCCCCTAGAAGGGTGTGTGCAAATAAAAGCCTGTGAGGGCCTATCTCCACTTCTGGGGATGTAGAGAAGAATAGTATCAGTGTGATTACTGCCTAGTGAAAGAGACAGACATGGAACCAGATGATGAGAATGTAGACAGAGGCATGTGTGCTGTGCAGGGTGCGAGGGGGGGAGGAGCAGGGAGTGAGTGGCAGGTAACAGGACAGTGAGGTTGAAATCTCCTGGGCCCTAGGATAAAAGAAAAAGTGAAATCCACAGATGAGATGCTCTGTCATACTAGGTAGATTTTATTAAGCAAATGTTAAAAAACTCATTCCATGGTTCTTGAATTCCCAGTCAACTTCAAAATATGAAAGAGTCAATGATTTTGGGCAGAGGAAAAGATATATGAGATTATTTTTGGAAGAGAGTTAGGGTATGTACAAGCCTTCCCAGGAATTTCCTCAAGAGCCTTGTAATCAAGTGCCATACCAGTGGGGTGACACTATGCAGTCAGAGGCAAGAGAAGAGCCATCTAAACAACCCTCGGGCCTTGGTAGGGTCAGTCACTGTGAGCTGAGTCTGGGGATGGGGATTTGGCTGCTGGATAAGGGAGCTCTGAAGCTGGAAGTGTCCACAATGTTGAATGAAGAACCCAACAAGTTATACATCATCTAACCATGTAGAATCATGTTGCCAGTGAGCCTTCAACCAGAGAGCATGAAGTCACCTACCAAAGAACTGTCCATCTCCCACCTCCCTCCTCCCTGTCTCTGATCCACCTGTACAGTGACTGATCAGAGGTGGGCAGGAACTGATCACGCAAAGCCAATTTCATACCTTATCTTGGGAGGAGGAACAGAAGTCCTTAATGAGAATGAATTTGAATGTTATTAATATCTGGTCAATCTTCTAACTTTTGAATTTAAATTTGCTTTGTTACTTACAATAACTGTCTGGATTATTACATAGAATGTAAGCAAAAAAAAAAACAAATTCACGGGAACGAAATTCCATCCAAGACAAGGGAAGAGCTAACCAAAAACTCCAATTTTATTAAAAAAATTTTTTAGAGAGAGTGCATGTGTTTGAGCAGGGAGTGTGTTTGGGGATCAGAGGGAGGAATTTCTGGGGCAAGAGGATGAGGAAGTAGAATCATTAAGCAGGCTTCCCTGCCCATTGCAGAGGCCAACTAGGACTTGATCTCACACCCCTGAGATCAAGACCCAAACACAAAAACAAAGTCCGGGCCTTAACTGACTGAGCCACCCATGTGCTCCCCATGAATCAGTTTAGAAACATAGAGTCTGGGGATCCCTGGAGCGCAGCGTTTGGCGCCTGCCTTTGCCCGGCGCGATCCTTGAAGACCCGGATCAAATCCCACGCGGGCTCCTGGTGCATGAGCCTGCTTCCCCCTCTGGCCTGTGTCTCTGCCTCTCTCTTCTCTATCTTTGTGACTGACCAATAAATAAAAAACAAAAGAAACATAGAGTCTGTATTAAAACACAAAAAACCCCGTGCGTGTTCAATAGTTGATGTGTGAGTTTCCAAGGGGAAAAAACATCAAGTCGGGGTTCAAAGTACCAGTCTATGTCTGTGAATTCTAAAATATCTGTTCCTGATAACATAAAAGAAAAGATATTCAATCCTTTTGTTGATAGCGAAAACTTCCTGCATTTGACATTTCATTAGCTCTAAGTCTCCAAACATAGCTTCTAGTTTCTTTCTTGCTGGGGATGCCATTAGGTATTGTTAATGCGGGTTCGCCCGGATAGAAAAGAAGCGGGTGTCCAACTCAACGCCATCACCGACTCCTCCCTCACTCAATACACCCTGTTTTATCAGATTTCCACGAAAGACAAAAGGCTACTCAGCTTGCCAGCAATAGGAAATTCCTTTTCAGGATGGCATGAGTGTTCAGTCAGCTTCAGCTTAGGTCATGATCCCAGGGTCCCCTGGAATGGAGTCCCACATCAGGTTCCTTGCTCAGTCAGAGAGTTCTCTCATCCTCTATCCCTCTCCCCTGCTTATTATCATTCTCTCTCTATCTCAAATAAATAAAACCTTAAAAAAAAGAAAGAAAGAAAAGAAAAGAAAAGAAAGAAAGAAGAAAGAAAAAAAAAAAAACTCTTTCAGAATACAATTCCATACTCACATGGAAGGGGGAAAATAAGCCAGTATTTGTATAATTCAGTTCAAGAGGGCTCCTTCCTTAGAAATTTCCATTTAAATTAAAATGTATTTATGTCTTTTGCTATGAATTATTCAGATAACTCTACAACATATATATATGTATATATATATAGCAAAGATTTGGTCAAAGAAAAAATAGTTTGTTCAGTATCAGCCAATAACTGTTAATCATGTCCTGCCAAGAGATTCCCCACAGGATGGGAGATTTTCATGTACAACTAATGATCTGTGTTGTGTTTGTTTACTCTTTGATGCAGAAGCCCATTTTCCTGTGTAAACTCTGAAACAAAACCATCAGATGCCAGCAAGTGCTTGCATGTTGGTACAAAAGAATCTTTCAGTGTTTTTTCATTACTATGATCTCCATGGAATTATCCACTAAAAATACCTATGCCCACTGGGAGCTATTGTTATCGATATAAAAATAATAACATTATTTTAAAAAGTGCCAAATTCGACCACTGGCATAAGTGTTTCATTAATATTATTTCTGATATGTTGTATTCAAATATTGAATATCAATAAAATCAATAAAAGAACAGAAAAATTGAATTTATATAAAACCAGAGAACAATATATACTCCTATGGTTTCTTTTAACAACATCATATGAGTTTTTACTTCACATTTTTATATAGGTTGAGACCATTGCTTCAATAATATGCTTGAACGTGATAGAAGTTGGTAGAGATCCTCCGCCTCACACAGCCTCTAGAATAAAACATAAAACCCAGAGCACTCAGATGACTTTATCATACATAAAGCTACTTGTCTAAATCTTGACACCTTGCTTATTATGAATTATAAGGAGGCAGTTATATTGGAAGGAAACAGAGCCCTTTTCTGTTTACCATTTTGCACTTGTATTTTGCAATCTCTGAAAATTTGGATGTTTGTCTTTTTGTTTCTAGGGTTACAGTGACTGCAATGTGCAACATGGACTTCAGCCGATTTCCCCTGGACACACAAACATGCTCACTTGAAATTGAAAGCTGTGAGTAGACTGTCTGGGACATCAGCACACAGATCACACAAAGACTAACTCTCCGTAGCAGGAACAGCATGTGCTCCTCCTTCATACTGTGCTTTTCAAGTGATTTTTTTTTTTAATTAAAAAGCTAAGTCCAGGGTAATTATGAAAATCAGGAACAGGTTTGAAACTAAAACCTTCTGTTCCCTTAAGTGACCCTTTAAATGCGCCAGAGCAATGGTTTTAAGCTCGGTTCTGGGGAACCGGGGCAATTGCTAGGGAGTGGGGTAGAGGGCTCAGCAAATGTGGGTCTCCTTGTGCAGCTACCTCTACACACCATCCAATGTATGAGCTCATTTTTAATCTGTTTTATTGTTCTTCTGAATAAGATTTCTGTTAAAGAAAAGACTTCTTGGCAAAAACAAGTTTGCCAAGGTAATCACATGTGGTGCTAGAGGTCCTTAGGCACAACTGAGGGGCATTAGGATACTTGCACACATGGCTAGTGACCAAGCCCTAGTGGCATCCCTTTGGCACAGGGGACCTTTATAAGCCTGCCTGTACTTGTGACAATGAGTCAGGTGTCCCCTGGCTCAGTCATCTAGGACCAAGCAGGGCAGGGATGTTGAGGTAGAGGGTCAAGAGGACAGCTCCACAGGGCACTGAATGTGGGAAAAGGGAGTAATAAATCCCAGGACCAAGGGGGTGACTGCCCAATGCATAGGGGCTTCGGCCTGCTGTCATTTCACCCTCCCCAGATTCAGTGAGCAGGTTACTATAATGTTCATCATACAAGGAGGGATGTAATTTGCCTGAGGACATAGCATTAAGAAGAACTTAACTCATTGTCTCCAGAACCTTGTCTTCCCCACTAGACCCAGGAAGCTCCATTGGGAATGTAGCTTCTTCCAGTTGTATCCTTCAGGGTGCCACAGGGAAGCAGAATATTGGAGACACATAGTAAGAGATACTGAGTGCAAGGAATTGGCTTTTGCAAGTGAGTATGGGGGGTTGGTAAGGCAAGTTTGACATCTGCAGGGCAGGCTGTTGGGAAGGGCAGACTGGGAACCCCGGGTGGGGCCTGATCTTGCCCTCCACAGGCAGATTTTATTCTTCTTGGGCAAACCTCAGATCAGCTTCTTAAGGCTTTTCAATGGATTGGATCCGGCCTATGCAATTATCCTGGATCATCTCCTTTACTTAAAGTGAACTGGTTTTAGGTGGCACATCTACAAAGCATCTTCAGAGGAACACCTGTATTAGTGTTTGATTGAATAACAGCCTAGCCAAGTGGATACATGAAACCAACCAACACACAGGTCAAGGGTAAGAGATAGAATAAATTAGAGGAATGAAATAGGGCATCGGGGAGCTCCAGAAAGAACTGTTACATACATGAGCAGACTGGACCTCAGTTCTGTCCAGGCTGCAGGTAGGTTTATTTAATTGGAGTAACGTGTGTGGTCACCTAAGGTGGGCGAAGGTCAGGAAGTGATCCTTAACGGGGCCCTGGGTAGAAGCACCTGGAGGCCTGCAGAGAAGGGGCTTGTGTTCTGCTGCCAGCACTTTATGTGTCCTTTTTCAGTAGAATGCAGCTCTTCTTGCCTTGAGAGTATTTAAAGATATTAGCCACTAATGGATGCAGTACTACACCTTGGAAGCAGAAAAGAAGGCGAAATCAGCCTAGCTTTTTAAGACTGAACCATATATGCAATTTTGCCACGATTTCACCATTTCTGATCTGCAAGTATAGCAATTTCATTTGTTTTAACCTAATAAGTGGCAGGCTGGATTGTAGGGTGAAGGTGTTTGCAGGAAGTATGAGCATTTAGGCTCGAGAGCTTTGCTCTCATGACTTCTGGAAGACTGGGGAGAACTCATTTTTCTTTCTGTATTTTGTTTTGCTTTGTTTAGACTGTGGTTTGGTTATTCAGACTCTCTTACTGTAATCTCAGTTTGTGTGCGAGATCTGGAGCTGCTTCCACGGAGCCCCACAGATAGGCCTGTCTTCCTACCACTGCAGGCCTGTGCCTGATGCTGTCTTCCGTCTTTTCAGATGCTTATACAGAGGATGACCTCATGCTGTACTGGAAAAAAGGCAACGACTCCTTAAAGACAGATGAACGGATCTCACTCTCCCAGTTCCTCATTCAAGAATTCCACACCACCACGAAACTGGCCTTCTACAGCAGCACAGGTGCGTGTGCATGGTGGGGGCTGAGAGCTGGGGTGGGTCCTAGTCTGGCTGCAGTGGATCATCCTCTATTTTAGGAAAGGTGTGAGTTGGCTGTCAGATGAGCAGAGGTTGTGCCACCTAGATGTGAAGCCAAAGGTGGAATTCCTAAATCAGGTCTAGGGGATGGCAAGAACCGGGGAGAGGTGATTTTTGGATGCAACCAAAGCATCCGAAGTGATAACCTAAAAAATATTAGTAAGGACACAAACATAAGCCATGTGAAGAGTTTTGTTTGAGCCAATCACTTTGCCGGTTTAGCAGCTGGCATCTCCCCTCCCCCCATAGGATTCCCAGAACCTCCTCCTCTGTAGGCAAGAAACAGTAGGATTTTAGGTCTGTTGATTTCGGTTTTCTTTGCTCCACTCAGCTAATCCTCTCTCTCTCTCTTTTTCCCTTTTTTTCTCGAACTAATTCTCTTTTAAGTATACTGCTTACACAGGCCCCCTTTATGACCTTGTAAGGCTCCACACTCAGGTCTGAACGAGCTTGCCATCTCTCCTTGCCTGGGGGCATGCTCTGTGGTCTTCCTCCTGGCAGCTGAGGTGAACAGCTCCCTCCAACACTTACTCTGTCTTGACTAATCACCTTTCAGGATGATATTATTCAAATCTTTATGTAGTTTCTTTTCTTTCTTTCTTTCTTTTCTTTCTTTCTTTCTTTTTTCTCCTTTTTTTCAGTACGCTCCATGCCCAGTGTGGAGCCCAATGCAGGGCTTGAACTCATGACCCTGAGATCAAAACCTGAGCTGAGATCAAGAGTTAGATGCTTAGTCAACTGAGCCACTGAGGCGCTCTTCTTTATGTAGTATCTATTGCCAAAACATTACATGACTGCGCAGTAAGTGTAACCTTTTAAGTCGTCTAATCTGTAATACAAGGCACTGTTGTATTCCCAACATATCGTGGCAATCCAGCATATCTTATCTTCTGTATATATCACGCAGGTCTTGGTTTTTCATGGAACTCCCGCTTCATCCTTAGCATTCTGACTCTTCCTCTTTTCTTAGTCTGTTCAGGCTGCTATCATAAAATACCATAGACAGGGTGGGTTCTAAACAACAGAAATTTACTTCTCACAGTTCTGGAGGCTGGGAAGTCCAAGATCAAGATGCTGGCAGTCAGTGTCCGATGAGAGCCTGTTTCCTAGTTCATAGACAGCCACCTTCTCGCTGTGTCTTCACATGGGGGAAGGCGCAAGGGAGCAATCTAAGGTCTCTTTTACAGGGACGCTAATCCCACTCATGATGTAATCACTCCCAAAGGCCCCACCTCCAAATACCATCATGTAGAGGATTAGGTTTCAACAAAAATTGGGGGGGAGGGACATTCAGTTTACAGCACCTCCACAATCTCTTCCTGAGATTGTTTTACAGTGATAACCATTGCATTATCATTGTTCAGGACGCCAGGTTTTCAAGTTAATGTTGCCAAGTTTCTGTTTCATTTTCAATCTCATCATCTCAGGTTTATCTTGCTTTTTTCTTCTCCTCCCATCGTTCCCCTGTTCCTTTGAATGCCTCCATGCATATTTTTTCCTTGTAGAGAGAACACAAGGGTGGAGCTGAACCATAGCGAACCTGTGTTTATTGCTCCTGAATGCAATGTTAGGGTTAGCTTGGTATTTTAACTTTAAAACTTTTTCCTCCATAGAGAATCCCAACGGGGCTTGTTTAAATAAATGTTTCTCAGACTTTATCAGACATATCAATCACGTGGGAGTATTGTTAAAAGGAAACTCTGATGCGATAGATCAGAGGTGGGGCTGAGAGTCTACATTTCCAACAAGCAACCAGGTGACAATGACACTACTGGGCTCTGTCCCAAAGGATGAGTTAACAAGAGTCTTATTTATTTATTTTTAGGTTTGTTTGTTTGTTTGTTTACTTAAGACAGAGACAGAGGCAGAGACATAGGCAGAGGGAGAAGCAGGCTCCCTGTGGTGAGCCTGATGCAGGACTCTATCCCAGGACCTCAGGATCGTGACCTCAGCAAAAGGCCCAACCACTGAGCAACCCAGGCATCCCTGAGTTAACAAGAGTCTTTTGTTTTGTTTTGTTTTGTTTTTAACAAGAATCTTAAATCACCTTCTCAAGAAGCTTCCTTTACGTAAAGACAGGGCCAAAAATTTCTTGAGACAGACTAACCCATGTGGTGTAGGTTATCATATAATCACTCCATGGTTTTTCCATGGTTTTTCTTTCACTTTGTAAAGATGTGGCAAGTTTCCAGTGAAGTCTGTAAGGCGTTCATGATTCCCTGAATGAAATGTGTTGGGTGAAGGAGCTGAATAGCTATGGTGCGTGCTATCTTTACTTCTTTGTGTCCCCCCCAGGCTGGTACAACCGTCTATACATTAACTTCACTTTGCGTCGCCACATCTTCTTTTTCTTGCTCCAAACTTACTTTCCTGCCACCCTGATGGTCATGTTGTCCTGGGTGTCCTTCTGGATTGACCGCAGAGCTGTACCTGCCAGAGTCCCTTTAGGTAAGGAATATCTCAAATGTGTATTTCAGGTATCTGAAAATACAAATAATTTCTTCCAGATAAAACCATTCATTTCAAATTTGATTCTAAACCCCTGTTGGCATTATAACTTGGAAAAACCAGGTATTGATTTACAGGTAAAATGCCATTATTAAGAACCTATGTGGCAAAACTGTTTCCAGGGCCCTACAAGTGCCCACTTTAGTCTTGTTAGAACCGTGTTCTGGGGTCCACAATCTAGGTGTGTGGGTGCTTTTTCTGGCCACCTGCATAAGGAAACTACATTTTCTAGCAGGGTTTCTCAAAAGATCGCCCAAGGGATCTTTGCAATGGAATCTCTGGAGCAAATTGTTAAAAATAAAGAATCCTGTGATTCATCTACATGTATAGAACCATAATCCCTGAGAATGGGCTGGAACCTACATTTTGAACAAGGTCTCCTGATAATTCTTATACATACTCAAGTCTGAAAAATCCCTACTCTGTAAGAACTCCATGAATAGCTAAATTTGCCATCAACTCTCTCCCCCACTTTAAATATCGCACCCACCCAGTCACACACACCACCATTGTTCAGATGGTTCGGAGGCTTAAAGGGAGCGGGTGACCTCCACCCAGGTTTTAGTGACACTGAATGGAGCTGGCCCTTAAGGTGACTCCAGTCCCCTGTGACTTAGTGTTTGCCAAGAAATATTCTGAGCTTAATTTGAAATCCCAGGCAAATACCACTAACAAATGACTTGTCCTTTAACAGTTATTCTATAGCTTGAACAGTTACTATGCTAAATAAACAAATATTCCAGTTTCAAAAATCTAACCCCCCCTAAATGAGGTTAACATCATTCTTTGTAAAATTGACCTCTGAGTCCTCAAGTCAATGTTGTTGAGAGGGCAATGGGCAGCGAGGTCCAGCACAGCTGATAGTATAGGCCCAGGACTGTGAGGTTCTACACCAGCAACAAGGACACAAGTACTGAAATATACCTTGCACACTTTTCCCCCTTTTTGGAGAAGTAGTTACAAGATACACTTATCTACCTCCTTGTATATATCATCTCTGTTTTATTATTTACTTATTATTTTTTAAGATTTTATTTTTATTTATTTTTATTTTTTAAAATATTTTATTTATTTATTCATGAGAGACAGAGAGGCAGAGACACAGGCAGAGGGAGAAGCAGGCTCCATGCAGGGAGCCTATTGTGGGACTTGATCCGGGGACTCCAGGATCACGCCCTGGGCTGAAGGTGGCTCTAAACCGCTGAGCCACCCGGGCTGCCCAAGATTTTATTTTTTTAAGTAATCTCTACATCCAATGTGGGGCCAGAACTCACAACTCCAAGATCAAGAGTGTGTGTTCCACTGACTGAGCCAGCCTGGAGCCCCTATACAATCTCTGTTTTAACCAATTGAATGGAAATAAATGTCTTGCTGTCAAACAGTCTAGGGTGGGCTCCCTATAGAAGGACAAAGTGATACAGGTGTCCTAATGAATATGCGAGTATGTGGAGGAGGAAAGGTGAGCATGAGGGGTGGAGGAACAGGAGAAGCTTCATAAAAGCTAGGTCTTAAAAAAATAAATAAATAAAAGCTAGGTCTTGAAAGATGAGTAGGTGTTTGCTAGACAGAGGGGCAGGGATGGAGATATTCTAGGCCGGAGGACCAGAAGGGACAAAGAACAGAGACACAAAGCCACCCAGGGTGTTTGGTGAAAGATAAACTTGGGCTTATTTCTCACTCTGTTTGCAGGTATCACCACGGTGCTGACCATGTCCACCATCATCACGGGCGTGAACGCCTCCATGCCCCGCGTCTCCTACATCAAGGCGGTGGACATCTACCTGTGGGTCAGCTTCGTGTTCGTGTTCCTCTCGGTGCTGGAGTACGCGGCCGTCAACTACCTGACCACCGTGCAGGAGCGCAAGGAGCGGAAGCTGCGGGACAAGGTGACCTTACCATGAGTAAAGTGTCTGCTCAGGGGTAGAGCCTGGTCCAGCTCTGGACCACGGGCAGGTCAGACCTTCTCTATAAGTTGGGCTGGTGACACCTTCTCCTCCACCTCCTTCACCAGTTGGTATGAAGAGCAAACCAAATAGTATGTTAAAACAGTGTGAAATTTACACTGGACTATATCACTCATTCATTCAAATATTTATGTAGCACCTACCATATACTGGCAGCTAAGCCAAGTTAACTAAAACAGAGTCTCTGTATTCTTGGTGGTGGTGATTGTTCAGTGCTAAAAATAGATGACAATTCAACATGCTGGAACAATTATTTGTGGACACAGAGGTGTAATAACAAAAACTTCCAGGGTGGCCCATCTTTCATTCTAGGAATTCTCCTTTCATATGTGAAAGGAAAACTCCAGAAAACTAATACTAAATAGGAGTAAGCTGTCTCCACAATGCTACACCTTTCAAACCCCACCCCCTCACACCACACAGACACACACACACACACACACACACACATACACACACGTAATGTTAGTAATGTTATCTGAAACATTTTTATCAGGGCTCATATCAGTTTATGATCTCATGGAGAACAGACAATTCTTTGATCATGAACATTCAAGTGAGTCTCTGATACAAAAGTGGCTTTGGAGGTTTGGAACAAAAATGGGCACCTGCTTTTTTAGAACGTCTATGGCGCCAACACCATTGTTTTCCCATACCCTGTCCCTAACTGGGACTAAAAGAAACTAGAAAAGGCAACCTGGGCCACCATGCAGTTTCTTCTGAGAGATGAAGCTGAGCTCACATCCCAGTGTGTGTTTGCTGTGTTTGCAGCTTCCCTGCACCTGTGGAATGCCCCAGCCACGCGGGGTCATGTTGGATGGCAGCTACAGCGATGGGGAGGTAAATGATCTGGGCAACTACACCCCAGAGAATGGAGAGAAGCCAGACAAAATGATGGTACAGCTGACCTTGGCCTCGGAAAGGAGCTCTCCCCAGAGGAAAAGTCAGAGGAGCAGCTACGTGAGCATGAGGATTGACACCCATGCTATTGATAAATACTCCAGGATAATTTTTCCAGCAGCATATATTTTATTCAATTTGATATACTGGTCTATTTTCTCATAAATGCCTGTAACTCTATACATTTCTCATTCTTCTGTCTGTACCACAGATGTACCTGTATGATGAAAGTAATTTAAGGTAATGATGAAATTAAAGTTCCCACTACCCACCTTTCTCCGTCTTTCCAAGACATTGACAAGACATTTATGGCTTAATTTGTACTTACTAACCACCTCTTATATCCACAGCATTCTACTCGGTGCTGCAGGAATAGGACATCCGTAGCAACTGGTGATAGTTGTTAACCAGGATGCCTTGGAAAAGCACACTGCCAGTGTTGTGGACACATTGTAGTTCAACCTCTTTTAGAGCCTAGGTGCTTATTCACAGGAATGACCCCCTATGTCCTTGTATTCTCTGGACTTGGTGGAATTGGGAAGCACCTAGAGTTCACTTTCATGGCATATACATGCACCTAAATCTCCACTTTGACCAAAATTTATGCTTCACTTCATAGTCTATTCCCTATTTTTCAATGTGTCTCCTCATGTTTATTTTAATACAAGGCAATAATAATACTCCTATTTTTATTCGTCTTATGGCTCATAAGGTTTCACCTCTTTCAGAAGCAAAGCTCTTTGGATTGGTGCAATGGCTTCTGACTTGGGGGGAATTTCCCTGGTAGGGAAACTGAGAGGGTCTATGCACACAGTCAGTTCTGTCATAGAGATAACTAGCCTAGAAAACCTGTGTTTCAGTGCTTCCTGTTTCATAATCACTGCTTCATGGAGCTCCACCTTGGAGCATGTCCTAGTTCAAAGTGAAGTCCTTTCTCAGTAGTGTGATATTTTTACTGAGGAACTTGGGAATAGACCATTTTCTGCATAAACATTTTAAGAAAATGCATAATTGGGGGCAACCTGTAACCCACTGGGATGAAAATGCTCACGTGGTTTCTGAAGAAAAAAGAACAGAAAGAAAAAGAAACGGGAAGACATCACTGAAGATCTCCAATTACGCTTAGTGAATGCCAGCATTTTCTGTGAACCAGAAAACATTGGCCACCTCCTGCCAGGACAACGGAGAAGTGAGAGGGTCCTATTTGATGTATTATTTAAAAATAGAGAAGTCATTAATACTATATATCTACAGGAACAACCCCCACCAAACTCATCCAAACAGCATTTGTTTGAAACTCACTTTAATAAAGTGAATTCTATACACAATGATGTCATTTTCTTTCCAAAGTTAATTGGACTGAGCACCCATACTAAATAATATCATATTTCTTCGTATGAGAACTACATTCTCATATGAAAATAAAACCATATTTGCACAAATCCTAATTACAAGGTAGTCTCCCATTTCCCTCAATAAAGGCTCATGAAAACAAAAAGTTTTTTGGCAAATTCAAGAAGATACTTAGAGGGATATAGAAGAAATTGTTAAACATTAGTTTTTAATATTAAAATTTTTTTAAACATTACTTTTTTCATGCTTATTTTATGAAGGAATTTCTTTTTTTTAATTTTTTTAAATTTATTTATGATAGTCACACAGAGAGAGAGAGAGAGGCAGAGACACAGGCAGAGGGAAAAGCAGGCTCCATGCACCGGGAGCCCGATGTGGGATTCGATCCCGGGTCTCCAGGATCGCGCCCTGGGCCAAAGGCAGGCGCCAAACCGCTGCGCCACCCAGGGATCCCTATGAAGGAATTTCAATCAAACTCTTCACCAATATCCTTGCCATTCACTTCTTCCTCATGACTTGGGCCACTTCAGAGTCACCTAGCAAGGTTTCCAGGGCACATCATCTGAATTTCCAACTGCCTTGTTTGGGAAACTCACATGGGATGCTGTATTAGTCTAGTCTGCTCACAGTAGGTGGCTTAAACAACAAAAAATTATCTTATTTTAGTTCTGGAGGCTGGAAGGCCAAGATCAAGGTGTTGGCAAGTTTGGTTTCTCCTGAGGTCTCCCTCCTTGGTTGCAGAAGTCCACCTTCTTGCTGTGTCTCCTAGCGCCACCTTTTTCTCTGAACCCACACAACCCTGGTGTCTCTTCCTTTTCTATAAGGACACTAGTCATATTGGATTAGAGCTCCACCCTTATGATCTCATTTAACCTCAATCACCTCTTGAAAAGCTCTATCTCCAAATAAATCACAATGGGAATTAAGACTTCAACATATAAATTGGGGGGCAGGAAGGGGGCACAATTTCGTCCAGAACAGATGTCCACGGGAATTATTCATTAGCATAATAGTACATCCTATAGATGTTTGCTATTGATCTTTATAATGTAATCACATACGGTATTACTTTTTAAAGTTTGCACTGATAGCCACACTGGTAGTTAAGAAGAAAAAGTGATTAAATTCATGTTCAATTTCTTTGCCACCTTAAAGCAATTCTCTCAGGTGACCTCTTCAAGCATTTCAAACTAGCATTGATGGAGGTGATTTCCATGCTAATGCTTTCTCAAGGCTGTACCTCGCTGTCAAAGCTGTGTTTGAGACAGAACTCTAATACGACTTTGTAAAGACCCAAATATAAAGCAACTCCCTCTTTCTGATGGATAATTTTGGAGAGAACCTCATCATGCATGTGGGTGTCTATAGTACTTAATAAACTTTTGCTGGCATGACTAGAGAATAGGAAGATTTGGTTAACAACATTGCCTGGTTAAGAGGCAGGTATCTTATGCCCATATCGAATAATTTTTAAAGAGTCAAAATACTGTAAAATACTGTTGATTTGAACTATATCAAACATAATTTATTCTCTGGTAGTTCAGGATTTTAAAGTTTCTTATCATTTTTATGTTACAATGTGGACATCATAAAACTGTGCAGAGTGTTAACCAGGAAGGAACTGGGGTTAGACCAGCTTTTCCTTAATAGCAATATTCTCTTTCTGTATTATATATTCCTAAGCAATATTTATTAGTTTTTTTCATAATTCACATTTTATAGAGAAGAGTAGGATGCTAGATTTTAGAATAAAATAATGGCTTGTTAGTAACAGTGAAACCTCACATTTGTAAAACCCAGTGTTATAAACAAGTATTTTTCAAAAGTACCACTGGGTGCGGAGCCCACCGTGGGGCTTGAACTCAATCCTGAGATCAAGACCTTAGCTGAAATCAGAGTTGGATGCTTAACCAACTGAGCCACCCAGGTGCCCCACAAACAAGTACTTTTGATGTAGCACATTGGGTCTGGCAAATGGTCAAGAAAGAATTCTTGAGATGTCTTCGGTGCAAAAAAAAAGATTTTTTTTTTTTAATTTTTGTTTTTAGAGTGCAAAAAAGGTAGTTTTATTAAATCATGGGGACAGGACCTGTGGCCAGAAAGAGCTGTGGTGGGGTTGTGAGAGGTGACTGATGATATATTTTCAGATTGCGAAGGGGTTAGAGATAGTGTAAATCTCTAAAGAGTTTGGAAGCGGGCAGCCCCGGTGGCGCAGCGGTTTAGCGCCGCCTGCAGCCCAGGGCGTGATCCTGGAGACCCTGGATGGAGTCCCACGTCAGGCTCTCTGCATGGTGCCTGCTTCTCCCTCTGCCTGTGTCTCTGCCTCTGTGTGTGTGTGTGTGTGTGTCTATGAATAAATTAAAAAAAAAATTGGAAGCAAGGTTTCCAAGACCTGAAGGGCCAACTGTTAGGATTCGGTTGTTTACTACTGTCTAGTAAAGCCTTAGTCATGAGACCCTCCAGATGTGCATCAGTGGGCCATCTGTTTCAAGGATGATTGCTAACATATATTTTAGGGGCAGCGGGGAGGGGAAAGTACAGATAAAGGAAGTTTCCAAAGCGTTTTTCATATGTCAAAGAAGATTTACAGGATCCTAGAGGTCTGGCTAATGTCAAGCAAAAGTTGCCTTTTGCTTATAGCAGAGTATTAACACTGAAGCAGTTGAGCTCCTTGAAGAAGGCTACCTTGCCTGTCCCAAGTACTTGTCAATGGGCTGTAAGTTGTAAGGAAGTTTAATTTTTTTCTGCATTTCTTTTGCCTTTGTTCTCCACATCACTTTTCCTTTTTTTTTTTTTAAGATTTTATTTATTTATTCATGAGAGACACAGAGAGGAAGAGACATAGGCAGAGGGAGAAGCAGGCTCCCTGCCGGGAGCCCAAGAGTGGGACTCAATCCCAGGACCCCAAGGCAGAGGCTCAACCACTGAGCCACCCAGGTGTCCCTCCACATCACTTTCACGTAGTGTATTTGTATTAAAGATTCCCAAGTTTCAAACTCAGAAACCTTTTGTTTTGTTATAACTCACTAAAGAACTCATACAAAGAGACAGACAAAGAAGTCAGGGAAGGAAAATAAAAAAATGAACTCTTGATGAAAACTTAATATCTGATTAGCAGGGGGTAAAAAACCAACAATTTTCAGGCCAAATGAAAGTTGAATACAACCCTAATGACTGCAAGATAAAATTCAATCTCTTTTTGGTTTCTACAGGGCTTGACAGTTTGATTTGTCAGATAAATTTGATAGTAGCTTTGGCACTGAGTAGATTGAACCCTCCTATACCTATCTGATTCTCCAGTATATAAAAGCTCAATTTTTTATAGCTCTCATTTATTCTGACAACTGGAGACAGGGAAACACGATGTATAAAGAAATGCAAAAAGTAAATACTCCCCAAATCCTCACCATTTCCCTGGCTTAAAAATGTAATTGACATTTCAAAGAGTAGTATTAACACTGGGGAAAACCCACTGGAGCAAGAAGACAGGTTCTGGCACAAAATATTAAATATAATCTTAATTTTAATCTAATTACATCTAGATGAATGAAATTCTAAAATATTGTCCCCGAAAATGATATATTCCAAGGAAATGGAAATTTTTGTAGGCTGAGAGGTCAATGGAATTATTTGAATGAAGAGACACGGAAGTTGCTTTAGGAAATTTCACTGGCCACAATAGCAAGATTTCTTGTGTGCAAAGGCCAAGTTTTAAACTGCATTCAGGCACGTTTTAATAGGACTGCACTTGTAATTTTCCAGTAAGTTTCTTCCTTTTAGATCTTCTTTCAGAAAGCAATCAATGTTAGTATGGCCAGTTTAATGATATGCTTAGAAAAATAGTTCAAGCACGATTAGAGAACAAAAAAATGATCTCTGAAAGTCTCTCAATATTCTCCGAAAAGTGGCACATTTTCTCATGTTATACATCTGCACACAACTATTCTTATATGAAAATCAATTTTAATGTTCTGGCTTCCCCCGAAATACCATGACTACAACTTAATATGAACCTGGCTGCATAGTTACTGGCTTTGCCATTTCAAATAGTTAACAATCTTTGCAAAATTGTCTTTAGTTATGAAATATGGCATAATTGTGCTCAAATATGTCTGGTGGATTTACCTAAAAACTAAAGATTTAAGGTTCAGCTTTACAACCGCTTTCCCATTTTGTAATACTGTTCCATCACACAGTTTAAGTATCATGGCATTCCTCAAGTTGGATTTCCATATCGGGGTATTCACTGGAACTATTTTTAATTGGGATAAAAATACAATATGTTCTTGCAACTCAGATATCCCCAGAGCAGTGTTGACATTATCTAAAAATGTGCTAAGAAAGCAGAATCTCAGTACTTGCCTTCCACCTTCTCAATTAGAACCATATTTTAACAAGATCTCTTAGGTGATCATGTGGGGGTGCCAGGCAGCCTAGGCAGTGAAAGAATGCACCCAAGGCGGAATAAAAGAGAAGTTTATTGATTGCACTGCAGGACAGCAGTTGGCAGGAGAGTAAAGGAGATTGTCTGTCACAAGACAGTGGTGAGGCACCACAGTTACAGGGCAGGATAAGAGAGTATGGGGACATATGGTAATTTTAGGAACTGCACCTGGTTCTCTGACTGGTTCTATGTAGTCCATTGGTCAGTTAGGGTCTATGGGTATTTTGAGGTGAATCACTTCAAGAGCCTCCTTGTATTCAGCTCGGTGGTTCCTGTGGGTTCTTTTGTCTTGTTCAGGTTTCTATTACTCAAGCCTATGGCCTAAAAGCAGCCTCCACAATTTGTATGTACATTCAAGTTAGCAAAGCTCTGAACTAGGTTCACATAACCATACATCTTTGAGTATCATTCTATAAGAACTGATCAAAGAATTGCATTTATACACTCAACAACTCAATATTGAGGGTGTTAAGCACTGTGTTAAGAGCTATAGCTGATTTGTTGATCTCAAACACATTGGTCAAGTAACTGCCACCCCCTCAAAAGTGTACAGCCCTCAAGCACCAAATCCAGCTTAAAAAAAAAAACAAAAAACAAATGCCTCTACAAAACAGTAAGAAATGTTTTTCCTGGGGATGTCTGGGTGGCTCAGTGGTTGAGCGTCTGCCTTCGGCTCAGGGTGTGATCCCAGAGTCCCAGGATTGAGTCCCATTTTGGGCTCCCTGCATGGAACCTACTCCTCCCTTTGCCGGCATCTCTGCCTCTCTGTGTGTGTGTGTTTCTCATTAATAAGTAAATAAAATCTTAAAAAAAAAAAGTTTGTCCTGGAATCTTCAAAAAATATTTCTCCACCACAAAGCTCAACTGAGTTTAAATTTTTTTTTTTTTTTTTTTTAATTCTAAGGGAGTCTCAGTTACCTGGGATCTAAGTGCATTTTTGGGAGGTAAATTTCCTTGGGGGGGGGGGGGGAGATAATTTGTAAACCTCATCAACTTACAAAAAACAGAAAAAACTCATAATCCTATTAAGCAGAGGCAACTAGTATTACTTTTTTTCTGTATATTTTTATATAGTTGCCATCATATTTTATATACAAATTGATTTTGGTTCTTTTTTTTTAAATTTTATTTATGATAGGCACACAGTGAGAGAGAGAGAGGCAGAGACATAGGCAGAGGAAGAAGCAGGCTCCATGCACCGGGAGCCCGATGTGGGATTCGATCCGGGGTCTCCAGGATCGCGCCCTGGGCCAAAGGCAGGCGCTAAACCGCTGCGCCACTCAGGGATCCCTTGATTTTGGTTCTTTTCCAAAACATAGCATGACCATTTTCCTACTAAGAACTCCTTATATTCTGCAGCCATTAAAATCATCCTATATTTTAAATATACAAGGCAATCTTCCCTTTAATATTGGGTAAAAAGAAATACTGTAATGAATACTCTTAGTTATATATTCGTGTCACGCTCTATTCTATCTGCTTACATTAACAATGAATGTGGGAATAGATGTTGATTTGAGACTGATATTCCTTATTATGTCACAGTAGTGTGATTCTAGGCTACTAGCTTTCTCCGACTGTAGAAATCACAAATGGGATTAAACTATATCTTAGTGGTATTTGAGAAGATGGAAGAGCAGCCCACTCATATTTGCTTAAGAAAGATTTAGAAGAATACAGGGGAATCTCACATATAAAAGTAAATAGAAGTACAGTGGGGCCTGATGAACACTGGAAAGATTTCAGACAGCTTTTCTTTTTAAGCAGCATGGTACCTTTCTTATTTTTCTGGGTGACTGTTGTACTGGCTATTAAGATTGTCCTCTGCAAACACATGACATTCAGCTCCAGATATGTCTTTAAAATTCTAGGCTTATCATCATCTAAGTGACACCCCCATCCCATTCTAAATTCCCAGGAGAGCTAATTCAAGTGCCTCCTCACTCATATCAGAATTCCATGTCAGTTTGTATAGACCTCTTGAGAGCTGAAAGAGTGTAAACTGACTCATTAGGAGGCAGGAAAGGAATTAGCAACCAGAATCAGATTAAAATTTTTCCTCCTGAGCGTACCTTGAGCTCAGTGATGGCTGTCTGCAAATGAGCCCACATCTAGAGGGTCCTTCAGACTATTAAAACAAGAAACAGGGCAGCCGGGGTGGCTCAGCGGTATAGTGTTGCCTTCAGCCCAGGGCCTGATCCTGGAGATCTGGGATGGAGTTCCATGCCGGGCTCCCTGCATGGAGCCTGCTTCTCCCTCTGCCTGTGTCTTTGCCTCTCTCTCTCTCTCTCTCTGTCATGAGTAAATAAATAAAATCTTAAAATTAAAATAAATGAAACAAGAAACAAAACAAATACAAAAAAAAAACCCAAAAAAACAAAAATTTCAGCAACTGGTTCAACACATAGGAGATGGTTTTGAATATGCAGAAAGTAGATTTCCCTGGCAGTGGGAATGCATAGGTCAGGTTATATATTAAAAGATAATTAATACAGTTGTGACAAATCAAGTTGAGCACAAGAGACAAGTCTTGTTAGTGAAATTATGTTCCTGTCATCTCAGAATAAAAAATTTGTGTTTTGTGAATTAATTCATTTCTAAGTTTTTATTTTTCCTTTTGATTCCCCAAATTTTTGTCCAATCTGGATCAATGGAAAAAAAGAAATCATTTCTTTTTTAAGGTCAGGAGAACTTAGTAAGTGGCAGAGGGTAGAAGGGTATATGTAGAAAGATGGAGTCATTCAGGTCAAGCTGGAGCCTGTTTCAAATAGGGGCCTGTGTTAAGCAATGATGCAAGCAGTTAAGGGTACTATAGTGGGGTGCCTGGGTGGCTCAGTTGGATTAAGTTTCCGGCTCTAGATCTTAGCTCAGGCCTTGATCTCGGGGTCATGAGTCCAAGCCCTACGTTGGGCTCCAAGCTGAGAGTGGAGCCTACAAAGAAAGGTCGGGGGGTATTGGAGCCACTGGGTATAGCCAGGACCAGCATCAGCTAACACCCCAGGACTAGTAACAGACAGAAGTAGGGGCCCAAGACCAATTAAAGTTCTTTGGAAAGGGAGAGGATTTTTGCAACAAACTGTCACTCTTCAGACATGACCTTTCTAGGTCTACTAAAAGGCAGCTGCCACTGAAGGCTCTGCCAGATTTATCTCTAAACAGAACTGAGAGACTTTACTGCTTGAGCTTAATAAGCAGTATGTGCCAAGCTGACCCCGATCAGAGGGAGATCTTATTCTCAGCCTCAACTGCACCCACAGACTGGCTTGCTTGTTTCCTACCCCCTTCTGTTATCTTGTTTGTTGTGTGTCTTGTCTTACATTCTGCTGTGTGCCATGTAAGAAGTCAAGTTAATCACATGGTAAAAGGTCATTGAGTTTGGAGTCCTGAATCTGCTTTAGAATTATGATTAACTTTGCTTTATGATTATATAAAGCTGACATTGTGCAGTCACAATTCATGTGTGCGCCCTCATAGTATACTCATGACAAAGGGGTAATGGCAACATCAGAGACTAGAACATGGACAAAAATCTGATAAAAACCTAAGAGAACCATGGTTGCAATCTCTCTCTGCCTGGGATTTTCTAACACAAGCTTTTCATATACGTATATGTATATATACATTTTTTTTAACATGGAACCTTCTCTTAACACGCAACCCACCTAGATAGGTTTTTGTGACTAGGGACGTATGATTCTCCTACCACAACACATGATCTTCCTGTGAGAAATGTGTCAAGTCAGATGACAGGGCACGCAATGAAGTCATCATTAATCCTGAACCTGTACCATTTACAGGCAGTTAACAATGTTTGGATTTAGAAGGTTTGTTATTTCTCGAATAATTTAAGCTCAAATGGGAAAACATGAAGTTTTTGAACCACTTTCCATTCTCTAGAGCTCAACAAAATACTGCATTAGAAAAAAAAACTGCATTAGACAAATGATAGATGTTCAAATTCTAATGTTACTGTTCACTCCCTGGGGCAAGGTCTACTTAGGCTTTGACCTAAACAAGATTCTTGTATATTTAAGACCTGGGCCTTTTATTTCTATTTTATATTTCTGAGGTTTATTTTTTAAGGTGATTGGATACTTTGATCCACTGAACTAACAAAAGCTAGTCTTACATTTCCATCACTAGAAAAAAGGATTGGACTCTTATTTTGAAAGCCAGTTTGAATTTTTCTCAGATGAAGACACTTGTAATTTTTTTTTTTGTATGAGGCACTTATTCTTCAGTCATTGATAAGAAACTAAAAACCTGTTCCACTGCATTTTAGTAATTACATCGAATTATTCTGTATTAAAGTTGAAAATCCTTTTTATAGAAAATTCAATATTATAATTATGTATCTCTTACCATGTACAAATTACATTGGCATTTTTCAGCTTTGGAGACTAGTAAAACATTCATTTTTAAACAACACAACTTAGAAAAATCCTTCATTATATGAATGACTTTTTTTCTTTAGTTTTTTAGGTAAACTCCACACCACACATGGGGCTTGAACTCACAGCCCTGAGATTAAGAGTCCCATGCTCTACTGACTGAGTCTGCCAGATGCTCCGACATTTATAGTTTAAAAGCACACCATCATCTGTAAAATTGATGAATAAAAGAATAATATCAACATATTTGAGAAACTGTACTTTAGCTTCATGTATTTTTCTAGCTCTGTGTATACACTGAAAAAAAACCCCAAGACAACTATTAAACATTTATTACCATTTCAGGTTTTCATATACATTTTTTTTAAGATTTTATTTATTTATTCATGAGAGACACAGAGAGAAAGAGAGAGACAGAGAGAGAGGCGCAGACACAGGCAGAGGAAGAAGCAGGCTCCATGCAGGGAACCTGAAGTGGGACTGGATCCCAGGTCTCCAGGATCACGTCCTGGGCTGAAGATGTCGCTAAACTGCTGAGCCACCCGGGCTGCCCTCATATACATTTTAATATGTACATATTAAAACATTACAAAAAACTACTATCACCTGATGGTGGTAGAGATTGCTTACTTGAAAATATTAACTTCATACATATCAAAATGCATCATCCTCAGTTCTATCATTGAACTGGGGTTCAATGCCTGAAGTATGTTAAAAAGATAAAGAAGTAGTTTATCATACCTTATAGCATTATAGAGTTGCCAGTCAGCACAAGAATAACTGACTTATTTTAAAATGAAAATGTTTTTTGATAGTTTGAAGGTTTATATGCTATGTAGGGCATTTCCCAGAAGACTAAAAAGACGCTTTAGATAAAAAGAAAGAAATGTATAAAACACAACTATCAGAATGATTTTTTTAAAAAAGAGTATTAGGGGATCCCTGGGTGGCGCAGCGGTTTGGCGCCTGTCTTTGGCCCAGGGCACGATCCTGGAGACCCGGGATCGAATCCCACGTCGGGCTCCCGGTGCATGGAGCCTGCTTCTCCCTCTGCCTGTGTCTCTGCCTCTCTCTCTCTCTCTGTGACTATCATAAATAAATAAAAATTTAAAAAAAAATTTTTTTTAAAAAAGAGTGTTAGACAATCTTTTTTTTTTTTTTAAGATTTTATTTATTTATTCATGAGAGACAGAGAGAGAGAGGTAGAGACACAGGCAGAGGGAGAAGCAGGCTCTACGCAGGGAGCCCGACGTGGGACTCGATCCCTAGTCTCCAGGATCAGGCCCTAGGCTGAAGGCGGTGCTAAACTGCCAAGCCACCCAGGATGCCTGACAATCACTCTTTTAACAAAGCCTTTGTTTTTTTTTTTTTTAAAAGATTTATTTATTCATGAGAATATACAGAGAGGAGAGGCAGAGACACAGGCAGAGGGAAAAGCAGGCTCCACGCAGGGAGCCCGACGTGGGACTCGATCCTGGGTCTCCAGGATCATGCTCTGGGCTGAAGGCAGCGCTAAACCACTGAGCCACCCAGGCTGCCCTAACAAAGACTTTTAATATCAATTTATTCTATCCAAACAAACTGACGTGACTCAGGTATTTAAAATATTTTAGGAACACTTCCTCAAAAATTTCCAAGACAGCAGCTTTCAGATGTTCCCTCAATACTAGGGTTGTTCTGATGAAGTAAATCTTATGAGAACTCACCACCAACCACAAGCATTTTCAGGCATAAGCTTACTCTTCTTACCACCCTGAGCTTAGAAGCAGGCAGTCCTCAACAAAAGTTCATTGAACCCAAGTACTGAAATTATAACAGCTAAAATACCAACATATCAATAAACAGGCTTTTGAAAGACTGTGGGAAATCAAAACACTTGTCAGTTTATTTTTTTTATTTTTATTTTTTAATTTTTATTTATTTATGATAGTCACAGAGAGAGAGAGAGAGGCAGAGACACAGGCAGAGGGAGAAGCAGGCTCCATGCACCAGGAGCCCGATGTGGGATTCGATCCCGGGTCTCCAGGATCGCACCCTGGGCCAAAGGCAGGCGCCAAACTGCTGCGCCACCCAGGGATCCCACACTGTCAGTTTATACAAGTATTCATAAACATGTGAAAATGTTCTAGTTTATCCTAAATGCCTCAGCCCTTTTGAATGCTACACTAATTAAAAGGAGACATTTCCTGAGTAGTTCATAAAATATGGATAGTATTTAAAAATGAAAAGCAGTGTGAAAAGGGCAAGCTAAATATTAGCTATACTCAGTCTTATTATATGGCATAGTGCAATCCAGTAATTAATAGTACCACATAATTGTTTTATTCAGGTACTGTTTGTCAGGCCTGCTTTTAAAATTAAGTCACTAAAGAGAAAATAATTTCAGTCTGTAATTATATTTAAATCATCAATTTGACTTGTGCTTTTTAAAGTCTATTAATTTAACAAAGATAGCCAAAAGTTGATATTTGAGGAAAAGACTTTCAGTTCAGGGTATAAACGATGAAAGATCATTTTAAAAAGCATGTAATAAAAGCATTTTCTGTAAAAACAAAGACACCTCAAGCAGGTCCACCTATACCTCTAGTTTAGGTCAGAAATGAAGTCAATCTTAAAAAAAAAAATCATATAATCTTTAACTTTGCACTAAGTCACGTTGGCCTTTTTCCCCTCATGAGTCAGGTCTTAGTGTACCTGAAGGAAATTAAGCATACTGAAAAGATACTGGCTTCAAATAATATACAGACATATTGATATATTGCATCAATATCTAGATATATAACCTAGTGGATTAGGTGTCATCCTTCAAACCATTTCTAGGAGAAAAACTTGGCTGTCAGCTTTCCTCAAAGCAAAGATACAATTTTCCTCAAAAACAGGATACAAAATTACAAATTCTGCAAAGTCCCATTTGTTAGCATCCTAAAAATCAGCAATTACCTTTTAGGTATAAAGAGCTAAATACAGCCCTTCCTTGTCTAAGAGTGACACTGGTCACCTGTAATTTAGTGCTTCCTTTATCTTCCAAATCTTTGGAGATTTACTATACCCTGTGAGGATCAACCAACAATGGTAATTTAATCCCAGTATAAACATTTATGGAAATTCAACACCGTTACTTAGGAAACGTGCCACTGAAGCATGAGAGTATAAAAAGAGCTTAGTTCTAAAAAGAAAATTGATCATTACAAATGAAGTAGTCTCTTAAATTCAAATGGCATCATGAAGATCAGTGATAATTGATTCCTCTGGAATGAGATTTTTTATTCCAGCAATTATTGTATGTGTTTAATGATATTTTTTACTGTGATGTGGCTCAATTAACTCACTGGTATATAAAAAATAAAAAGGGATTAAAAATATGAATTATATTAAATGCTATTAAGGTAAAAATAATGTAAAATATCAAAGTAAGATCCAGTACTAAAAAAAAATGTACCTCTACATAGACTCTAGAGCATCAGTTCTCAACCTCTTCTCTGACATGATAAATCCATGACATATTCCAATGAATATACTCGTGTTCTGGCCACATTTTTCAAAAACTGGAAACCAAAAAAATATATTACAGAAACTGAACTGGGATGCAAATATTAGTGGCAGACCAATATTAGTTCCACACTCTGGGTTATGGCAGATAATGCTGGTGCAGATTACACTTGCACACCAGCCCCAACTCCACACCTTTTTCTATCACGCAAGAATGCTTAGCAGAGTGCTAAAGAATCTGTAACAATGGAATGCTAACCTGAAATTTTCTCTGAATTATTTTTTAAAAGTAAATCAATCACAAACAAAACACAAAGGCTTTGTATGAAGAACAACGAACTCGTGACACTTCACAAAAAAACCAGAATATTAGTAGGTTGGGTTACCTGTAAACAATCACTCTTCTAGAACATTATTGAGGCTTTAGAAAATAAATGTTCCTTAGAGTATAGGACTTACATAAGGAATTTAAAACCTATAGTTGAGAAATTTAATTAACCTGATAACGAGGAAACTAATTCCATTTCTATAAATCAGTGATCTTGGACATATCCAATTCTCAGCCTGAAGTTTCTGCTGATCCCTCTCCCATTTGTAAAATATATACCAACCATGATTCTTTGAGATTACAAATAATCAAAGCGTGTCATTAAAGATGGAGTTCTAAAAGCTGATGTGAGGAGTTGAAGACTGGCTTGCATAGAGGAGAGTCTTAAAGCATCAGGGGAGCTAGATCTCAGTGAGGTAAATACAAATACTAAAAGAAACAAACTTCTGAAGGTGCCAGAACTCCAAATGAGGACAAACTGCTGATGCATTATAACAGTCAACACCAGGGCACTGCCATCTAATCCCTTTTCTGTGTTCTCCATACAGAGGCCCTATTTTACTGTAATATAGGACAGAGATGGGAAAAAAAAATTTTTTTAAATAAAGGGCCAGACAGTAAATATTTTAAGTTTTACTGGTCGCATGATCTGGTCTTGGTCTCTATTTTTTTCTACAATTCTTTAAAAATGTAAAGATTATTTTGTACCTGCTAGCCACATAAAATCGGGTGCTTGCCAAGTGAGGCCACAGCTTGTAGTTCCTTGATATAGAAGAAAAGCAATCCTCAGCTACTAACTCTCTACCCTTTTTTTCAACTTTAAATAATTTCAGATAGGACAGGAATTAGAGGTTCAAAGGACTATAAGGATAAGTGATCTAACTTTCCAAATGGGGAGCTCAAGGCCCAGGAGTCCCACATGACTCGCTAGTAACAGAGAGGCCAAACACTGGTCTCTCTTTCACCTTCTATTTTTGGAATACACTCAAATTTGAGGACTCCCTTTAAAATAAAGTATACTAAAGCTTTACTGTATTCACAGCTTAAAGTATTTGCTTTACCAGATATTTTTCACATTCTTTTATCAAGAAATTCACACTAAGGAAAGAAAAAAATATATACATATATATATATATATCTTTTTTTAAGAAAAGAAAATCTTAAAAATATTTTCAAAATAGTATGGAGATAGCGTGCGGCTTAAAGAGGCTTAGAATTCTGTCCCCTAAACTCGGTAAGCTGGACAGGCTGGCTTCCGAGTAGAAGCCTGAATAGGGCTGCTAGGTAGAGGTGACCAGTCTATGACATTAATATTCAAAGCAAATAGACATTACTCCTTTCTCATTAAGTCTCCCAGAAGACACTGGGATACCACACAAACACTTCACAGAAAGAGTCTAACCCTATCCATCTATATTTTTTCCTATTACAGATATATGGAATTAGGAATACCATTTTAATGCCACTTCTCAGAGTTAATTATATTAAAAAAAATCTTTCATTTTCCTTCCAATGGTAAAACTGAAGCTTATGCTTTGTACCTGAGTTTCTAGTTGTTTCCCACAGCACTTCTGGTCAAAAACCTCTCTTTATTATCAATGAAAAGATTCTCTAAACCAAAACAGACATAATCAGATTTTTTTTCATAATCAGATTTCCAAAAACCTCTCTTTATTATCAATGAAAAGATTCTCTAAATCAAAACAGACATAATCAGATTTTTTTTTCATAATCAGATTTTCCCTAAATTTAGTACATGAATTTTAAAACAATTTCATTGCCCTATACCAAAAAGGAAAAAAAATCTTTCATGGGTCAACTCTAAATATAAAGTTTGAAATTCCTTGAATCTTTTAAAATACACTTATACAACAACTGAATTTATAAAATATTGTCACTGATAAGCCATGTAGCATCCAGACTGTTTGAAGAAATGCTATCACAGGGTTGCCTGGCTGGCTCAGTCAGTGGAACATGTAACTTTTAATCTTGCAGGGTTGTGAGTTCAAGCCCCAGATTGAGTAGAGAGATTACTTAAAAATAAAATCTTTACCAAAAAAAAAAAAAAAAAAAAACCATCACATATCAGCTTCTAAAAGATCACAATTTCATCAAAGACTTGTGAAAATTTTCATTTTAAGTATCTAAATTAATATTTTTAGGTAAATTCTATGCCCAATGAGGGGCTCAAACTCATGACCCTGAGATCAAGAGTAACATGCTCTACTGACTGAGCCAGCCAAGTGCCCCTGAAAAATTTCATTTTAGATAATTAAGTCATGGGTTTTCTCCACATCATGGCCTCATTTTTCAGGAAAGAGGAATCTGACTCCTTTAAGACCAAAAATTAAGGATGTTCTCCATCATTAAAAAAGATTAAAGAAAAAAATCATTACTTAATGATCCGTAAGTGGCTCCTAGATCTTCCTTTTATTCTACCGTATTTAAAAACTCTTCTTCTTGAAGTTTCAATTTAAAGTCTTCTTTGATTCTCTCTAGCAACCCTGGTTTAAAAATAACATCCAATGCAGTCATTGCCAGAGCTTTGGCAGTACGTAAAGTGTAGAACTGAGCTTCTTGTGATCCTAAAAGGTAGAGAAAAATAAATGAATAAGCCTTCATATTTATTACAAATTACTGTACTGGTTTGCAGGTTAGTACTCAATATTGAAACTGCCTCTTCAAATGCCCACACCTCAATATTTTCTGATCATGTCAGAAAATGAAGTAACAATAGGCTAAACTAAATGAGCAGCTATTACCACAAAAAGAGAGCATATGCCAACACATTCAATTCTAAAAACACTTACCTGCAGCTTCAGTATATTGTTCTGTATGGTTCAAGGCATCAGATCCAATGTAAAAATATGGATGAATCCCAGGAACCACAAAAGAAACATTTCCAAAATCAGTAGATCCTTTGAAAGGTAAGAGAATCCATGAATTTCTAATTGCTAGTCCAATAAACACCAGACTGCACTTATCCAATTTCTATAGGATCTGACATGATTTACCACTCCTTTCCTTCTAGAAATTCTCTATTCCTTTGGCTTCCATGACTTGACTCTCTCCTGTCTAGCTTTCTGTTTCCTCTAAATTGCTTCCATTGCCTGTCTCCTACGTGCTGGTAATCCCTAGGGTGTCATATTTGGGCTTCTTCTTTGTGTACTTAGGCGATCTCAAAAACTCCTTTGTTTTCAATTACCTTTCAGATACTGACAACTTCTCTATCTGCAATCTAGACATCTTTGGGAGGTCCAGATTCAATAGGCTACTGAACAATTCCCCTTAAAAGTTCTATAAGCACTTCAAACTTAACAAATTAATAATATATACCAACATACCATACCCCAACCTGTTTTCTCCTGAACTCCTTATCTCAATAAATGACATCAACACCCATTTCTATGGTCAAGTCCTTTTGAGTCCACTTCATCAACAGCTACTATTATATTTTAGGAGATATATTGCTAACATGTAAACATATTAGTGATGCTTTTAAAAAGAAAAAATCTAAAATAATCCCCCAAACACTTGTAACTATTTAAATTCTAATCATTGCTTACTAAATTGCTAGTAAACAACCATAACAGTTATCCTCAGAAACTGGAATGCCCCTCTTGTAAGTACTAGCTAGCCTGCCTACTGATGACTGAGAATAAATTAAAATTTTATTTCTTAAGTAGCTCACTTAAAAAATTCAAATTTTTTTTAAAAGATTGTATTTATTTATTCATGAAAGACCCAGAGAGAGAGGCAGAGATATACGCAGAGGGAGAGGCAGGCTCCCTTCGAGGAGTCTGATACAGGACTTGATCCCAACAGCCCGGGACCACAACCTGAGCCAAAGACAGATCTCAACCCCTGAGCTACCCAGGTGCCCCAAAACTAAGCAAATTTAAATACTAGAAATATTTAGAATACAAAGGAAAAAGTATATTGGCTATTTCTAAAAGCAAATCTGCTCATTTAACACTTTACATTCACTGAAGAGTTCGTTTCTTTCCCCTAACCATTAAGTTTGTGAAATATATTGTTAAAAAGAAGAGCTATACCTCCCTACCTCCAAAGCTGCTAAACAAAACCATTTAACTAAAGATGATATTTTCCTTCCTCAAATAGCACAATATAGTATATATGAAAGAATCTAGTTACCTGAAAAGCCATTCAACATTGCATCTTCTGAAATAAATTCTATTCCCAGTTTTTTTCCATTTTCAACATAAGCTTTCCATAGGCTCTTATTGGGAAGAACATTGTAACAATAGTGTGCTCCACCTTTAATTTCTACCTAATAAAAAATTATAAAACAAATTTTGAAATAAAAAACTCATTCACTCTCTAATTTCCAAACCAGCAAGAAGTTTAAGAGAACACACTTTCCCTTTCGTTTTTTCACTTTCCCTTTCAGATACAAACTCTCTCAAATACTTTACCTTTAAAAATTATGTATTTTGTATAATGAGACTTCCCTAGGACCCTATCTCCTTTATGTTATATATACACCAAATCACACAATGTCATCTTGCTCTACTAATCTGTGATTCTCAACCTTAGTAACTTCAATAGGGTGTGGAAGGAGCCCAGGAATCTCCATTTTAGCCAGCACCTCCAAGTAATTCTGATGCAAGCAGTCCAAAAACCAGCCACTGAGGAACACTGCTCTAGGCTGTAGCCTCTAGAAGAAAAAAATTAAGCTTTGCTCATATCGAAAATACAAGCCGACACTGATACTACTGCCTGGTACCCTAAGAGAAAGAGAGGTTTACAATGAAGAAGGACTGACTATGGTCCTCATTTGCTATTTATTTTTTAAAGTACTCTCTACACTCAATGTGGGGCTTGAACTCATAACCTGAGATCAAGAGTTGCATGTTCTACCAACTGAGCCAGCCAGGCGCCCCCGATCCTCATTTATTAATCTCTGTATTTCAGTATATGAAGATTTACAAGTAGTTTACCGGTGGCCAGTTAAACGGATTCACAGATTTTGTTTTGATTAAGTCCAAAAGTTCCTCAAACTAAAGGTAATATGATTAGTAAAAGTCAATTTTAAAATGGCAGAATTGACATTTCTTCTAGTCTTAGCAATATCTAAGTTAGAAATAGTGACAACCTCATCATATAAGTCAGCCAAAATATTAAAAAATTAAAGAGACTATTTAAAATATAGATTAAAATCTAATAACAATGAACCTTATCCTAAAGGAATATTATACCTTAGGATACTAGCTAATAATAGTTCATGTATTTATTCTATAAGTATTTATATTTAGAATTATAAATAAATAAGGGATGAATGATTAATTTTTTACTCTCTGGGCACTTAACATAAACTGCCTGAGAATCACTGCTACTATGAGACACCATTACTATCAGAATAAATCAAACATATCCAGTCTAACAAGAGTAGAAACAAATAAGGTAGTAATAAGGATGATGGCTAGACCCTAATTCTTAACAAATATCTCATTTCCCACAAGAATCCAAAGATGGATTATATGATCTCTATTTTTCTTTTTTTTTAATCTCTATTTTTCAAGAGAAAATAGAGGCCTAAAGATATGAAATAAGACAGTAAAAATGTTTCCAAAGTTACAAAATCAGTAGACTGAGAGGTAAGATCCAGATCTTGGCTCTCCAACTAGACTATAAACTCCTCCCAGGGCAAGATTTAGGTCATTCTGAAACATGTCATCTTATGTATGCCCTATATGATTGATACATAAATGTCACTGACTTTATGGTTCAAATGAACAAACTTGCTTCACTAATTTCTGCATCTATTTTAACTTTCCAGCAAGACATCAGTATTTATAACATTACTGCACAAATCTGTAACTCCACCAAAATTAGCTTTTGCTGATTTTGCCAGAAAGTACCTTTTTGGGTACTGTACAGAGCAATTCTGAAAACATAACTGCTAAGAAGGAAGGCTGTAACTTGCAAAAAAACAGGGATTCTAGTGCAGCACTATCAAGAGCTATTCCATTAACAGTGTAATAAGATGACTGTATGTGGGCACTGAGCAAAATAAATAAGAATTACAGACTTTCATATCACCTATTCAGTCACTTGATTTTACATATTCAAATCATTGCCAAAAGAAAAAGGGGCAAGGTAGGTTCTCATCGAACTTTAAAAAAAAAAAGATTTATTTACTTACTTTAGAGAGAGTGCAGTCATGTACCTGTGTAGTGTGGGGGGAGGGGCAGAAAGAATCTCAAGTGGACTCTGCTCTAAGTGTGGAGCCCAATCTCACCACCCTGAGATCATGACCTGAGCTAAAATCAAGATGTTCAACGCTTGATCAAGACGTCCACCCAGGCACCCCAGGTTCTAATCTAACTTAACAATAATCTAATTTAATAACCCCAGCCCATATATATATATATATACCTCTAATTTTAACTTAGATTAACTCTTAAAAGGTCTTACTGTACAACCAGTAGCCAAAGCTGCAGCTCTGAAGCAGTCTTCTGCCTTTTTGGTCAAAACTGGAAGTTCTTTCACTGAGGGTGCACGGATGTAATAGATTAATTCAGAATAAGAGGGAATGATATTGGGTTTTACACCACCACTTTTTATTATGCCTATAAAAAGAACCAAATTACTGAAATTGAGTTTGGAGACCATTTCTTTAAGTTAAAATACACCCATAAAGTTTTCAGCCAGTATGTACATGAAGAAAAACAATTTAAATTTATTAGCTTCACAGATATGCCAAAGATTTTGATGTGTTGTACAAAAGTTTCTATACATAGGGTAATACTTTCTGGCTAATAGGAAAAAAAATTTATCTATATGTACTTTATTCTAAGGAATTTATATAAATTTAAATTATATTGCATGACTATAAACAAACTGTTAGAAACTTTTATAACTATCAAGCCTTCTGAAAGAGACTTTTATTTCAGTAGGTTTCATTACCATTGTGTTGTACATTTTGATAAACTTTTGACCTAAGGGATAAAAATGGTATAAGGTTATATAACTACCCTTGTACTACCAGAATCCTATGAATATTTTAAATGTCATTGGACTCTAGGAACATAATTTTTATGCCAGTAAGAAACCAAAGTAGGTCAAAGATCACTGAGCACTATTGCTGTCAAAACAAATGCATTTATTTGGAACTACACTGAGAATGAAGATTTATCCATTCAAAGTAATAACTAAAATAGATGTAGAAATAAAATTTATATGACCTGCTCTCAAAAAATAATTTCTACATATTTCTCTTTAAAAAAACTAAGAAAACGGGTAAGAAGTACAATTACAAATTAATTTCAGCCTATTAACAAAATCAGAAAGAACAGATATTAAAGTATAACAATATCTCAAATCATAAGAAAATAAATTTAAAAATAAATTTGTACCTTCAAGATAGTACTTTATTACCTTAGTTACCTTAAGGTGATATGCATAATTTAAAAAGATGTTACTCAGGATTAATGGCACTTGAAAAAATAAAACCAGTAACCGTAACTTTTTAAAAATTGAGCAAATGATTTATTATCATTAAACAACAGTGAGGATAACTGGAAAAATCAAGATTCAACTTTCAAATACCTACAGAAAGCATGTATGTCCTTACATAAAATCATTATCTCTAATACTCAAAATGACCATTCCCCATTTATACATAAATACTCTTAACTGCCTTCTTTCCCAATAAATATAAATCTCCTAGTGTTCTCTCACATGAATTTCTGAAAACGTTTAAAAATTTTTGGAATATTCTTATGAAGTACATAAAATGTCTCCAATTTTTAAAACTCAAATACTAATTACATTGCACTGAAACACATTAAGCACCATCTATTACACAAAATACTTGACATTCATACCATGAACTCTCCAGGTTGGTTTCATTTGCTGTCTCAAGACAGACAGATTGTTGTAGGCAAGAACAGCAGCATCTAATGCATTTACTCCTTCCCAGGGATATGAAGCAGCATGACATGCTTTGCCATAGTATTTCACAGTCACACTAGGAAACAAAACATCATTCGGAATTACTCTTTTCAAAATCACTAAAGAAAATCCAGGTACTGTCATTAGAATTACCCAACAAGTATTTAGAATTAATTCAGAATGCCAGAATTTTTATTTGCAAATCATTTGTAGAAATAAGTTACCTGAGTGATAGCTAACTATTATATAATATAGTGACTGACACAAAGATCTCATTCCAAAGAAAAAACTTTGCTCAACTGACTTCCTGTATAAATTAAATTTGTATGCAATTCAAGTCAAACAAACATGCAATTCTGTATTAGGGGCTAGAATTACAAAAAAGATGGCTCCTGTCTCCTTCTATACTCCACTGTGATAACTCTGTATCAAAGATCTGCATAACTCAGATAATTCTGTCTTATGGTTAATCGAAGATGAAGGAAAACAGAAATAAGTGACAAATTGGTTTTTTTATTTTTTTTAAAGATTTTATTTATTCATGATAGACATAGAGAGAGAGAGAGAAGCAGAGACACAGGCAGAGGGAGAAGCAGGCTCCATGCCGGGAGCCCGAAGGGAGACTCAATCCTGGGACTCCAGGATTGCACCCTGGGCCAAAGGCAGGTGCTAAACCGCTGAGCCACCCAGGGATCTCCCAATTTGTTTTTTTTTTTTAAGATTTATTTATTTATTCATGGGGGGGGGGCATAGACATAGGCAGAGGGAGAAGCAGGTTCCCTGCAAGGAGTCTGATGTGGGACTGGATCCTAGGACCCAGGGATCACACCCTGAGCTAAAGGCAGTCACTCAACTACTGAGCCACCCACGTGTTGCCCCTCCCCCGTTTTTCTTTTAAGATTTCTAACTTAGAAAGAGCTGACAATTTGAAATAAGTTACGACAATCTCTGAATAGATTATACTCACAATATTACAAGATACTGTAGCATTATCAGTTGTTCTTGACCAGTATTTTATTAGTGTTTCAAAATACCTGTATCACTAATATCTTAAAATTTTATCAATTACTGTTATTCCACTTTCAAATCGTTCTCATACCAATCTTAACTACTCCAAATAAAAAAAAAAAGGTTTAAAGGAAGGATTGCATAAGAAATAGTCGTTTATAACATGACTTGCTTAGACACTTTTTAAGCCTAATAGCAGACTATTTAAAGGGGAAAATCCTCCTTTAAAATTCAATTTTTGGGGCACCTGGGTGGCTCATCAGGTTAAGCATCTGCCTTTGGCTCAGGTCAAAATCTCAGGGTCCTCCCTGGGGGCAACCTACCTCCCTGCCCCACCTTGCCCCAGCTCAACAGGGAGTCTGCTTGTCTCTCTGTCCCCCCACCCTTACTCATGCTCTCCCTCAAATAAATAAAATCTTTAAACAAATAAAATTCAAGTTATATGTGTACCTATTTATGTTTATAAATATACTCAAAAAGTCCTGGGAGGATATATGTCTCTTCAGGAGGGAGAGGATGTGGGAAAGGTGGAGTGACTTTTTTTTAAATTTCATTTTAGTTCTTGGTTCTCTTTTCTGTCTTAAAAGATGGCCAACGAAAAATCTAGGAAGCCAGACACTAAAAAAAGGCTTGAGGTCAACTGGATTGATCAGGATCAAGGCCAAGAAGCCTAACTCATTAGTCCTAGAAGGCTAATGGGCTGGGAAGCCTGCCTACAGCTGCAAGTCCCTTCTAGCCAGAGGCACTGGCAGAGATTTCTAACCTCCAAGGTTCTCCAAAGATGTTCTAATATATACTACCCCTGAAATCAAGGTTAAAAAATTCTTCTTACTGACACAGCACCAACTCCTAATGATAAGAAGGAAGATACCAGAACAGTTAATCATCTGAAAACAAGGCCTCATGAGATGCTTAAATGTAAAATAACAGTATAATCTAGAAGCTCCGCTGGAATGGTTCTGCTATTAATCCCTAGCTACCGCAGAGGAGAGTATGTGGTTTTCTTCCAGCAGCTGAGCAGTGGCTCCTTTACACTGGCCCACTAACCTCTTGACCACTGACTACTAGGATCGAAAGTTCTGGTGTACAGAATTCAAACCACTTCAATGATCCATGCTCCTAAGTACCAAAAAAATTAAAGGTCAGCACCAGACAAATCAGAAAAGTACACACTGGCAAATTCCACTAAAATCCAGAGCTAGTTTCTCTATTCTCTCTCAAAAATATAATTCACCCTCTGTGCAAAGAACTCAAATGACAATAAACTAGAAAAGTGTATTTTCTTCCCAAGTCTAATAAAGCTGCCTCTTACAAATCTATTTAGTTGCAAAGACAATCCCATATTAAAGGATAGGTATTTTCAAGAAAATAGATTGCTCTCAGTTTAAAATAGAATATGTGTTGGGGTGTCTGGGTGGCTCGGTCTGTTAAGCATCTGACTCTTGGTTTTGGCTCAGGGCATGATCTTGTGGTTGTGGGATCGATCAAGCCTCAAGTTGGATTTTGCATTCAGTGCATGCACAGTCTACTTTGGATTCTTCCTTCCTCTGCCCCTCCCCACTCATGCTCTTTCTAATAAATAAATAATTTTAAAAAATTGAATATGTATCAACATATTCTGTTTGCTACTCTTATGCTTTTTAGGCACTACCTTAATAGTCCAATGATGAACACCACATTAAATCTCAATTTAGAAGAGGCTTACCAAATGTTATTCAAAGGGAATCAAGTAAGGTATTACATCATCATTTTTCAATTCACTTTTTAAATGTGTAAATATGGGAGTTTTACTCCTCAGTTAGGACATGCAAATATTTTAATAGTCTGTTTTCCACAAAGGGCTTATTTCAACTTGACTACTTACTCATGTTCCGCCACATCGGGTAGATAAGCAGCATTCTCTTGGGATGGGTGAGCCATAAAAACAACATCAAGATTTTTAAAAGCCCCTGCTTCAATTAAATCAATTTTGCCACCACCATCTTCTTCGGCAGGGGTTCCCAGGACAATTACCTAGAAGGAAATACGTGTGTCAGAGCAAAACAACCACAAAAAAATCCTCGGAGGAAAATAGCAAACAGGTTCCCTTGCACATGTATTCACAACCTACATTAAAGTCCTTAAACAATGGAGCGAGGTTTTATTCTCTGACAAATAATGCAGTGGGCATAAATCTAAGGTGCTAAATTAACCACAAATCTTAACTTATATTATTATTCCAATTTAGTGCTAAGTGTGCACTAAAGCTACAGCAGGAAACTCTTCCAAATTTTATAACTCAATTTTATAAAACTAATGGCAACGATGAAAAAAAGATAAATACTATATATACTGAGTTCCTCAAAATTCTCTAGGGACCTATTTCTTTTTTTTTTTTAGGGACCTATTTCTTAAAGCTTCTTCTTGACTAAGTCTTTTAGTAATGTATATAATTATTCATAAACACTTTACTAGTAAAGAACTTTCCAGTTACTTACTGGTTATCCTCACAACAACCCTGTGAGGTAGTCGAGCGATGTGTCATCATTTCAGGGATGGTAGTTTGAGGCCAGGAGTGAAGTGTTTGGCCCCATGACACAGAGCAAGTCTCCAGGTAGAGCAGGGATTAGTTGCCCTGCTCCTCAGGCCTGAACTCTGATTCCTTACTTAGCTACCTCATTAAAAGGTCTTAACTCATTAAATTTTTTTGAAGAGCATTAAATAAACCTTAAAACCACATTTAAAAACAGCCAACTATGACACAAACTTACTAATTCGATTCCACCAGTTCAACCAGGCAGATTTATTGGTCACCAAACACCTAATTAAACAAAAGAGAACTTTACAGAACATTTTACTTTGATATCTAAGCTTAACTTCTTCAAACAATTTTTAAAAGCAAAGAAAAATTATCTAGAAGCAACTAAAATACTTTCGAGATCACGTATAGGACTACAATGAAACAAGCTGGAAAAAGTCTTGTCTTGTTTAGGGAATCAACATAAACTCCATTTCCAGAGAGGACAGATAACCTTGCTACAAAACAGTGCATTACCCTTCAAATGTGTACATTTCCCAAAGTTGAGCCTTCTCTGGAAGTTACAAAACTCTCAAACTCTTAAATTAACCTGCTTTTTACTGAACCCTGGACTTTTTAAATATGATGACTTCACAAGTTACTTCTTGCTGACTTCTCTGAATCTTTCATAAACCTGATTAAAGTTAAATCTCTCCAGTGTTTCATGCAATGGCAAAGGACACTCCCCCCCCCAACAAAACAAAAACCTACCCAGAAGCATAAAGAGAAGGGCAGCTAAAGAGAATAAGCCACAAAAGATGAAACTGTTAAGATAAAAGAGAAGTTACTGACATTTGAAAAAAAAAAGGGGGGGGGGCTACAGAACATGAAAATAAAACCTCGCTCTTGCCCTTAAGCCAAATGGTGATGATTGTATCTTAGCTCACAGAATGAGGACAGACCATCTGAAAAAAAACAGTAACCCAATAACCATATGTCCTGTAACAAACATAAACGGCATTACTCCACTTGAAGAAGACATTTCTTAAAACCATGAAATATTGAAATTTAAGGATGAACTCACTTATGTAGCAAATATTCATTCCCTTCCCTACTTTTCGTGCGGGCGCTTTGGTTGTTCTAATGAATGAGCATTTCCCGTCCAAAATACCAATGATTCGAGTCACAACAGCTCCTCTGACTGCCACACACAAAAGATGTTCTGCAGCCTGAGAGGGGGGCCTTGGGTTTCCCTACCAGAACGACTTTCTTCCAGAGATTGCGCAACCCTGCCGGGGAACTGCGGTAGCCTCTGTTACCAAAAATAAATCACAACGAAAACCAGGCTCGGTTCTAAGTTCTTCCCCTTGGGAGAGTCTACTCAGTCGTTGACAACTACGCAAGAGAAACCCAAAATCTGTCAAACGTCGCCGTGCGGGCAGCTCCGGAGCTGCAGACTCGTACCCAGGAGCCCCGCCTCCGCGCCCAGGCCGGGCGGGGACCCCGAGGGGCGGCTGCGCTCGGGAAGCGCAGGATCCCGCGGTCCCCGGTCCCTGCCTCCGCGCCCAGGCCAAGCGGGGACCCCGAGGGGGCGGCTGCGCTCGGGAAGCGCAGGGCGCCGCGGTCCCCGGTCCCCGCCTCCGCGCCCAGGCCGGGCGGGGACCCCGAGGGGCGGCTGCGCTCGGGAAGCGCAGGGCGCCGCGGTCCCCGGTCCCCGCCTCCGCGCCCAGGCCGGGCGGGGACCCCGAGGGGGCGGCTGCGCTCGGGAAGCGCAGGGCGCCGCGGTCCCCGGTCCCCGCCTCCGCGCCCAGGCCAGGCGGGGACCCCGAGGGGCGGCTGCGCTCGGGAAGCGCAGGATCCCGCGGTCCCCGGTCCCCGCCTCCGCGCCCAGGCCAGGCGGGGACCCCGAGGGGGCGGCTGCGCTCGGGAAGCGCAGGGCGCCGCGGTCCCCGGTCCCCGCCTCCGCGCCCAGGCCAGGCGGGGACCCCGAGGGGCGGCTGCGCTCGGGAAGCGCAGGATCCCGCGGTCCCCGGTCCCCGCCTCCGCGCCCAGGCCAGGCGGGGACCCCGAGGGGCGGCTGCGCTCGGGAAGCGCAGGGCGCCGCGGTCCCCGGTCCCCGCCTCCGCGCCCAGGCCAGGCGGGGACCCCGAGGGGCGGCTGCGCTCGGGAAGCGCAGGGCGCCGCGGTCCCCGGCCGGCGCAGGCGGTGCAGGTCCCGAGCCAGGGCCCCACCTCACCTTCACAGGCGGAGGCGGCCCGGGGCGGCCCTCCAGGGCCCCCTTCACGCCCAGCGCGGCCGCCGCCCCGACCTCGGCGATCAGGTTGTGGCCGCAGGCGTGCCCGAGGCCCGGCAGCGCGTCGTACTCGCAGAGGAAGCCCAGCTGCAGCGGGCGCGGCGTGGCGCGGCCCCCCGGCGGCTCCCACTCGGCGCGGAAGGCGGTGGCCAGCTGGTAGTGCGGCTGCACCGTCCACGAGGCGGCCGGAGGCTCGCGCTCGAAGAAGCCGGTCAGCACGTCGTGGGCCCGGTGCTCCTCGTAGGCCAGCTCGGGCTCGCTCCAGATCGCGTGGCTCAGGGCCCCCAGGCGCTCCGCCGCCTCGTCAATGCGCTCGGCGGCGCGCAGCTTCAGCAGCTCCAGCTCCGAGACGCCGGCGCAGGCGCCCCCGTCCTCCGACCGCTCCTCCCCGGGTCTCATCGCGACCACAGCCGGTGACCTGCCGGCGCCCCGCTCGACTGCCCGTCCGCTGGCTTCCTCCGAGCTGCCCGCCTACCGCTTCAGCGCACGCAGCGGTGTCCGTGGAATCCGGGAGCGGCGCCCAGGTCGTCTCCGCTGCTCCCGGGAGCTCCGCCCCCCGAGCCCGAGGCCCCGCCTCCGCCCAGGAGCACCGCCCCCCGAGCCCGAGGCCCCGCCTCCGCCCAGGAGCACCGCCCCCCGAGCCCGAGGCCCCGCCCCCATCGCTCCCGGGAGCACCGCCCCCCCGAGCCCGAGGCCCCGCCTCCGCCCAAGAACCCCGCCCCCGAGCCCGGAGCCCCGCCTCCAGCGCCTCGCCCGAAGCCTGTCTGGCCCTCCCGCGACCCGCGAGTGCTCCGCCCCGGGGAGCAGGTGGGGAGCTGGTAACTGCTCCCAGCCGGGAGCGCTGGGAAGTCGCGGTGTCGAGGGACACCTCTCTCTTCCATCTCCTTGGCTGTGCTTACAACTGAATTATGCTTTAAAGTCATTATTACTTTTCTGCTGTGGCTTATTTCCCACGGCAGCAGAATGAAGACGGTTTTATTGGCTCATTGCCATCAGACACAGACCAAGTGGAACATGGTCCTTGAAAAAGGCCACTTTCCTTTCTAGAACAGTGATAAAAAAATTATACAAGATTTTTAGTTCATAAAACCAGATGCCAAAATAAATGCTATACAAAGAACACTGGTCTATAGACTATATTCTCAAGTGTTCAATACTGCCCTGACTTTCTTCTCTGGAGGTTGCTGTATTATCTAAAAGCTGCAACTACTCTATACAGTTTTCTTGTAAGAATGATGCTAGTGTGTAGAACAGCACCTGGAATATAGTAAGGACTGGATATGTATGAGCTAAGAACTTAAAATGAGAGCTTTTTTTTTTTAAAGCCCAAACTAAAGAGTTAATAAAAAGATTTATGGTTGTAAATATTCATGCCATTTTGTTCACTTGAAATTTTATTTTATTTATTTATTTATTTATTCATGACACACAGAGAGGCAGAGACACAGGCAGAGGGAGAGGGAGAGAAACAGGCTCCATGCAGGGAGCCTGACCTTGGACTCTATCCCAGGAATCCAGGATCACACCCCAGGCCGAAGGCGGCGCCAAACTGCTGGGCCACCGGGGCTGCCCGAAATTTGATTTGAATAGTAACAGCTACGAAAGAAAACATATGACCCGTTTAATTTGTAACTGTAATTGATGCTGAACTCAAGTAACATGATGTGCGCAGCTGCTGTGCACAATATAACCGGGTTTTAAATTACCCAGTGAAGAAATTCAAGATGCCATAGTCTTGTTTTCCTCCAGAATGAAGCACAAAATCTGAAGGAAAAAAAAAAAAACTGTTGATGATATTCTAAGGTGTTCCACATATTGAAAGTTTCAATTGGATTTTCATACTCTACCCTCTCTCCCTTAATTTGTCACAATTAGGTTAACTGGGATACAGGATACAACATATTCAGATAATTAGAGAAATGTATTTTTTAAAGGTTTTATCTATATTTTAGAGAAAAGTATTTTTTGAAAATAAGTCTAATGGAAGCTGCATAGTACATGAAGATTCTCTACTTCTGTTTTAACTTTTTTTTTTTTTAAGATTTTGATTATTTATTCATGAGAGACACAGAGAGAGGGGCAGAGACAGAGGCAGAGGGAGAAGCAGGCTCCATGCAGGGAGGTCTCCAGGATCACAGCCTGGGCTGAAGGCGGCGCCAAACCGCTGGGCCACCAGGGCTGCCCCTGTTTTAACTATTTCATATGTTAACAATACCAGAGTACATGTCACATTTGAACTTGAAAAACACTGTCATTCTCATTAACACAGTAACTAAATCTCAGCCCCGAAGGTATCAATGTGGTATTAAATTTCTGGACCCCCTTATTTATACTTAACAAATCATACCCTTGTGATTTGTTGATACCCTTTTGACAAAAATCCTACCTTTATCTATGAAATACAATATTATTGCTTTATGTGAGCAAAACCAATGGGAGCATTTGTAGAGCACTTACCCTGCGGCAAGCACCTAACATGTGCCAGGTGCTTAATGCGTATTGACTTATTTAATCCTCATAACAGCCTATGAGGTTGTTAATGTAATTATTTATCTTTATAGATGCAGTGTCCTAGATTACACAGCTAGTAAATAGTGGACCCAGGATGGGACAGAAGCCAGTCTGGCTCCCATTGGCCTGCTTTTAGCCGCCATGCTTTATTGCTTACGTAAGCAGACATCCAAATCCATAAATGCATCTGTAGCTTATCTATTTACATCAGAACCCGTAGCAATCACTTATTTTGAATAAATATATTGTAGCAACTCTGCCTGTTGACATAAGTGGGACACATGTAAACAACAGAAAAGGCATACATATCAGTTCTATACAGAAGCTATTTATATCGCTTGTCATGAGTTAACAAAGCTGTCACTTGAGGTAGAGAAAAGATGGATTCATTTCAAGTTCTGTTCTGTTTATGCACACACATGCTGTATATGTTTGGTTTCCATTGTGGGGACTGTATATTTCTTGCTCGTGGTGCTTTGTACCCTTTTATTTAATAAATTACAATAATTTGTTGGATGTGTATCTTCCCCAGAAATGTAGGGGAGAGGAAGAGGAATAAAAGGTGCTAAAATGATTTCATCCATAGAGAGAGTGCAGATATATCACCAGAAAATAAATAAAACGTAGAGTAAAACCTTAAAGAATATAGAAAAAAGGAATCAGTTCCAAATGTACAAAGGAGTCTTACTGACTACCTTTCCATTTTAACAATATTTGGAATCTGAACATTTTTCTCCAGAAATAAACTGTGGCCCTGGGCGATTTGGGGCTACCACTCCCAGCAAGCAAACTACAGTGCCACTCTAGGATATTGGTTGCTCACGACATCGCCCTAACCACCTCCCCTGGTGCCCCCACCTCCAGTACTTATGGTTATCCCCAAATAATTCTCTAGTTGATATAAACATGCAACTCGAACTAGACAACATATTAATAAATCACTCCTGGGCTAAGATGTTGGAAAAACTAGCTGTCATTCTGGCAGAAAGCAGTGAGCTAAGAATTTGGCAGAAAGGTGAATTTGGATTGAAGGTTAAGGAAAATGGAGGAACTTTGCACACATTGTTAAAAAATAAACCTTTATCCAGGCAATGGGTAACTACTGGATGTTATTAAAGGGTGGGGGGAGGTAAAACTGGATTTTTGTTCTGGAAGAATAATTAATGACTACGTGGAAGATTAACTGGAAACAGATTAATTGGTTCCCAGGAAGTCCCAGGATTCCAGAAACATTCCAAGGAGGGCAGAAGTGACAGGACTTGGTGCCTAACAGAATGTGTTTGGGGGGCAGGGGAACATGATGGAGAGAAGGAAGAGATGACCAAGGTCCATAGTATGAACAGGGTGAACAGGTATGTGGATAGTAAAGTCATTAAACAAATAGGGGCAATGTGAGCATGGGGTCGAGCTGATGGTTGTGTGTTAGACATGTCAAGAGGAAGTGGAGGCCCCCACTCAAGAGACCAGTAAGGAAAGTGGAAGAACTAAGGAAAGTGCATTTCTGCATATCTACTCTGCATAATGGTTATATCCAGGGGAGAATTAAACTATCCAGGGAGTGAGTGACTAGGGAGGGAAAAAATTAAGCTGAGGAAGAAACCTTGGAAAACAAAACAAAGGGAAGAAGCAAAACTCTCTGGCGGAATCTTGTTTCTGTTGGATAAGGCTCTAGTACAACTTGTTTTTAAGTTCTGTATAGATTGCTTCAAATGGCGCATGAGGTAAAGGCAGCTATTTCAGAGCCAAGGACGTCATGGTACACACAGATATTTGAGGCTCCCTTTGGCTTCCATCTCTCCTGGCAGTGAGATTAGCTGCTCTGCTGACCATAACCGTTCCTGGAAATGAGGACAGTGATGTTCCCAGAGGAGGCTTCTCCTTTGCCCCGATTCCCTAGGGCTTATGTACTCCAACACTGGGAGACGTGGCCTGACTTGAGCTGGATGAGAACACTTCTCTCCTAAGGTTATGTATGGTTCAGAAAAATGGAGAGAATTTTTATTGCTCGTCTACCTTCATTGATAAAACATTTAGAACTTGGACCCAACACAGGGCTTGAGGGTCCTTCATGAGATTCCTCTCTCAAGCCATGTGTGTACAGGTTGGCCATATGCATACTATGGTTAGTAATTACCTATACTAAAGATTCACTTCTCAAAATTCTTGGTTATTTTGGTGCTTATTGTTGTATATATATATATTTAATTCTGTTTATTTGAGACAGAAATAGCAAGAGAGAGCACGATAAGGGGGAGAGGGAGAAGCAGGCTCCCTACTGAGCCAGGATCCCAGCTCTGGGAGTATGGGGCTGATTCCCAAGACTCCGGGATTATGACCTGAGCTGATAGCACATGCTTAACTGACTGAGCCACCCAGGTGCTCCTGGTGCTTATTATTTTAAAGTTGCTAGCAGGAATGGATGGTGAAGATGGTTACAGAGTGCTTAAAATACTCAAAATGTTTTATAAAAGATGTGGTAATGAAGAGTCATTAATTTTAAAAAATGTGTGGCCTAAAAATTAATAAATAACATCTAGCAATTAGAGGCATTCTGGTAGATGAAATAGGCAGTCAACTAAACATTTCCAATAAAACCGATTAAGAAAAAACAATTATGGTGTTCCCGAAGGTCTTCTGCATAAAATGTCTTTCCCCTTCTGTTTTGCTACAAGGTGTGAGACCAAAATAAGGAAAGAAGAGACCCTCGTGGGAAACTGGCTGACCAGTTTAGGAAAGCCAAATCAAGTCTTTCTTACTAGTTAATATTGCAAAATATTTACTGTGTGTTAACATGGCATGAAATAAGCCTCTGACAATCGGTTAAATTGAAGCTAGAGCAAAACTAGAAGGTTGAGTGGCTCCAGGGAAGTGGTCAAAATACAAAGTTATGTAAAGGGTAGTTTCAATTATATAAGATGACTAAATCCTAGAGATCTACTGTATATCATAGTGCCAATAGTTGACAATATTAAAACTTTGCTAAGAGAATAGATCTCATGTTAATTGCTCTTATCACATACATGTAAATAATAAAGAGGACAGGAGAAAACTTTGGGAGGTGGTGGATATGTTTATGCCATAGATTGTGTTGATGGTTTCATGAGTATATACTTACGTCCAAAATCATCAGGTTATATACATTAAATATGTACAGCATTTTGTATGTCAACCATACCTCGATAAAGTGATTTATTAAAAAGAAAAGAAAAAGTGCTTGCAAGAACCTGAAAACCTTCAAAGGGTTGTACAGATTTCTCCCATAGCCCGGTGATTTCCAAGCTAAAAGGTTTTGGGGAGCTAATCAACTCTAGGAATAATTCCTGAGAACATTTAAATATTAGTGGTTACGGCAACAAAGCACTGTTAATTTTACATTTTTAATACATGCCCCTAAATTGTGTATCCTGTATTAATGTAATGACAAGGAATGGGGATCTCATCCCAGTCCCGACACTTTACCTGTGTCTCCTCGGGTGACTCAGGTTCTCACCTATGAAATGAAATTTAGATTCAGTTATGTGTAAGACCCATTTTAGAATAAAGATACCCCCCCATCTCTGCCCAAGGATCCTATCTTTTAATCATCCTGCTTATCTGCTTCAATAAAATACTTCATTTTTAAAGCATGATTTGGTAGTATGAATCTTTCCACTTTGATTTAGTTGATCACAGAGTACTCTCTAGGTTCTGGTTGTTTCTTCCTAGCCCCATTTTCCTTTTGCTCTTTTATTTTCTTTTTAAATGTCATTTTCCTTATTTCATTTTTTTAAAGATTTTATTTATTTTCAAGAGAGAGAGAAAAAGAGAGAGCATGAGAAGGAGAAAGGGACAAAGGAAGAGGGAAGAGCAGACTCCCCACTGAGCAGGGAACCCAGCATGGGACTCCATCTGGGGACCTTGGGATCATGACTTGAACTGAAGGCAGATGCTTAATCAACTGAGCCACCCAGGTGCCTGTTTTCCTTATTTCTGATTTTTAAATGTAATATATCATAAAAGTTGACTGATCTGGAAAATGGAAACAATGGTACCTCTACAGCCATCTCACAGGTAGGCTATAAGCAAATTAAATGAACTCTGTACATGTAAACACTGGCACAGTGCCTGGCATATAGTCCTGTGGGTACTCAAAAACGTTAGCTGATAACACTGGGATTATTAGCATTGTTTTGTTTTTTACATGTTCACCATAAAAATCAGAAAAGTCAGCAAAACACAAAATAATAAAAAATTATTTATAATTTATGATCCCATCTATATGATTATTGTTGCCAAATAGTAACAATTAATATGGTGGTACATGTATTTTCACACTCCTCTCTCTCTCCTCTCTGTATGTACATAGGTTCATGTGTGTGTTACAAATGTAACCTGTTTGTGACTGGGCCCCCTTTGTGGCTCCCATGTGTGTTCCTTTTTCATCTTTAGGCCAGACTGGTACATTAAATTCAAGGGCAAACCACTGATGATGCTTACAGTTTTTACTGAACTGAACCCTTTGAAAGGAGATGAAGACAGCATTATATCAAGCCCTATAGTGCAAAATTTCCTTAGAATGTTTCAGCATTTCTCTTTCCAAGTCCCTCTCCCTCTGGCAGTGCCTCCCTCTGAGCACAACATCCTCCACAGCCACTCCAGCTGCCTCGGGTTCCCCCCCCCCCACAACACTCCCCAAAGCATGCAGACTTTGTTCAGCAGAACCCTCAAACCAGGGTTCTTTTGGACAAACCACAACCACCTGTTGACTGTACCAGAGTGAGTCAGTTCAGCTGTGGACATATACTTTGACACACGCCAGTGGGAAAGGATGACTCTAAGTTTAATAATTATCTTTCAAGTCAGAAAAATAACCTGGCAAATCCAAGCAGCGAGCCTCCACACATTGACTCTCTGACACCCCCCCTCCCCGCCCAAGTGGTCTGCTTGGTCACCATCAGCTCAGCAAAGCATACCCCAAGAATTCTGGGACGAGGGCCCCAGGATGACCTTGATGGCACCCTGGTCCCTTCAACATGTAGTTTGGATGTCTTAACCCAGGAAAAGTCCTCCACCTCCATCTCTCCATTTACAAAAGTTCAGGTATATGATGTGCTTTAAATGAAAATAATAGATATTACAAGTCCCCAGTCTCTTCTGTGGTTCTTGAAATACTGTTAGCATCCATATTTTTGTGACAAGCTAGACAAAGCAGATGTATCACCACCATTCAATTACTTAGGTTGTGATATTTTAACTGGAAATATCACCTCTGTTCAAAAGTGATATTTTGATGCTCCCAGGTGCTACGATATCAGACCTTGCCCATCTGCTGACCCAGAATTTTATATAAGGTGTTGACTTTTTATATCTATACTGTACATATATCTACTATTTTTGTCCGCTCAGGCTGCCACGACAAAATACCAGAGACTAGGTAGCTTGAACAAAAGAAATTTATTTTCTCACAGTTCTGGAGACTAGAAGTCTGAGATCAAATGGCCACCATGATTGCTATAGCCATTTTCTTGCTGTGTCCTCAAATGGCCTTTCCCCTGTGATTGTACAGGGATGGGGAGAGGGGAGGGAAGAGGGGGAATGGGGGAGACCTCTGGTGCTGCTTCTTTTTATAAGGACACCGATCTTATAGATTAGGGCCTCAGTCTTATGACCTCACTTAAACTCAATTACTTCTCTAAAGGTCCCATCTCCAAATACAGTCACATGGGGGGTTGGGGTTTCAGCCTATTAATTTTCTTTGGAAGGAAGGAAGCACAGTTTAGTTCATAACATCTACCAAACGTCAGCAGTCCAAGCTAAATATATAGCAGCAAAGCAGAGGATTTGTTTTGAATAAAGATTATAAGCTATAATATTACATATTTCTAAAAAAAAGACATCTGTAGTAAATATATACACAGATTTAGACAAATTCTTCATAAAGGCTTTCCAAGTATTTTCCTTGAGAAATTAAAAATTCTTAACATACACTTATAGCATTAGAATTTAAAGTGTTCATTTCCTTTCAAGAGAGTGTTCCTTGAAATTCCGTGTTTTTTCTTAGTAATAAATGTAAATCAGATTAAAGTGTTCCTCAAAAGCTATATTTTACAGTCCTATTTGCTCTAAGTTTTTTATGCCAATTAACACAAATTTAATTATTGTTATACGTTGCTTGACTTCACTAAAACTATCTTCCTTAGTTACAAATGAATTTGGCTTATGAGAAAAGTTCATTCAAACTGAATTATTAAAGAAGAGATATTTAATTCAATATCTTAATTTTTCAGGCAAATATGATAGCTGGCCAATTTTTAAATATAGAGAATATAATTTATATTATCATTTTAGAAAAGCAAACACTTTATTCATTGTCTAATTTGTATCAAATGGCAACAAGTGATGCTCTCCTCTTTTTTCTTATCGAAGATTAGTTTATAATTTTTATCAAAATGCTATTGTTACCCAGATATTAGTTTCTTTCTCTGGGAATGCTGGATCATTCAGAGATCTGCAAATTATGAGGACATGTAATGGGGATCTATCATGTTGCTTTGAAAGCTTGAAAGCCCATATTTGACTATAATATTCAACATCAGAATTTAGTACAGAACCAGGGCACCTGGGTGGCTCAGTTGGTTGGGTCACCAACTCTTGATTTAGGCTAGTCATGATCTCAGGGTTGTGGGAACGAGCTGCATTTTGGGCTCCACACTGGGCATGAACCTGCTTGGGATTTTCTCTTTCCTCTCTCTCTTCCCCTCTACCCCCCACCCCAGCACACACTCTCTCAAAAAAATTGAATAATTAAAAAAAATTTTTAAAGAATTTAGCACAAAACCAAATTAATTGTGTAACAGTGTACACCATTATATTTGACATGGGAATAAAAGGCGTAAAGCTATTACACTGGAATGTCCAATGATTTATAGTCATCATAAACTTAAAAAGACCCTATGCCACATAATTTTAAAATACTAGAAAAACTATGAGAAAAAAACAATAATGCAATGTATTTGAAGGGGGGGAGAAGGGAAATAAGCAAACTATGCAGCAGTGAAATTTTTACATTGTTGTAGTCTTATGGAAATGTTTTTAAAAATTGGGGCACCTGAGGAGGGGCAAGATGGCGGAAGAGCAGGGTCCCCAAATCACCTGTCCCCACCAAATTACCTAGATAACCTTCAAACCATCCTGAAAATCTACGAATTCGGCCTGAGATGTAAAGAGAGACCAGCTGGAAGGCTACAGTGAGAAGAGTCCGCGCTTCTATCAAGGTAGGAAGACGGGGAAAGAGAAATAAAGACACAAAAGGCCTCCGAGGGGGAGGGGCCCCGCGAGGAGCCGGGCTGAGGCCGGGGCGAGTGTCCCCAGGACAGGAGAGCCCCGTCCCGGAGGAGCAGGAGCTGCACCAACCTTCCCGGGCGGGCGGAAAGGGGCCCGCAGGGAGTTGGAGCAGGACCCAGGAGGGCGGGGATGCCCTCGGGCTCCCGGGGACACTAACAGACACCTGCGGCCCGGGAGAGTGCTCCGAGCTCCCTAAGGGCTGCAGCGCGCACGGCGGGACCGACCGGAGCAGCTCGGAGGGGCTCGGGCGGCGGCTCCGCGGAGGGGGCTGCAGGGCGGGAGCGCGAATCCCACAGCGCAGGCCCCGGAGCACAGGGCGCCGGGACACAGCCCAGGATCCGGCCTCCCCCGGGACAGGCAGAGGCCGGGAGGGCCCAGGACAGCAAGGACGCTCCTGCCCCGAGCTGAGCAGATCAGCGGCCCCGCCCCGGAGCCTCCAGGCCCTGCGGACGGAGAACCGAGAGCCCCGAGCCCCGTAGTTCCTGCGGAGGCTGAATCCAGGCTTCCAGAGTTGCCATAGCAACTGCGGCTGTTCCTCCTGGGGCCCCACGGGGTAAACAACCCCCGCTGAGCCCTGCAGCAGGCAGGGGCAGAGCAGCTCCCCCAAGTGCTAACACCTGAAAATCAGCACAGCAGGCCCCTCCCCCAGAAGACCAGCTGGACGGACCAGTGATACTCCCCCGTGTTCCAATACAACTTGTTTTTGGCCACTCTGCACTGAGCAAAATGACTAGAAGGAAAACCTCACCTCAAAAGAAAGAATCAGAAACAGCCCTCTTTCCCACAGAGTTACAAAATCTGGATTACACTTCAATGTCAGAAAGCCAATTCAGAAACACTATTCTACAGCTACTGGTGGCTCTAGAAAAAAGCATTAAGGCCTCACGAGACTTCATGACTGCAGAATTTAGATCCAATCAGGCAGAAATTAAAAATCAATTGAATGAGATGCAATCCAAACTAGAAGTCCTAACGATGAGGGTTAACGAGGTGGAAGAACGAGTGAGTGACATAGAAGACAAGTTAATGGCAAAGAGGGAAACTGAGGAAAAAAGAGATAAACAATTAAAGAACCATGAAGACAGATTAAGGGAAATAAATGACACTCTAAGGAAGGAAAACCTACATTTAATTGGGGTTCCCGAGGGCGCCGAAAGGGACAGAGGGCCAGAATATGTATTTGAACAAATCCTAGCTGAAAACTTTCCCAATCTGGGAAGGGAAACAGGCATTCAGATCCAGGAAATAGAGAGATCCCCCCCTAAAATCAATAAAAACCGTTCAACACCTGGACATCTAATAGTGAAGCTTGCAAATTCCAAAGATAAAGAGAAGATCCTTAAAGCAGCAAGAGACAAGAAGTCCCTGACTTTCATGGGGAGGAATATTAGGGTAACAGCAGACCTCTCCACAGAGACCTGGCAGGCCAGAAAGGGCTGGCAGGATATATTCAGGGTCCTAAATGAGAAGAACATGCAACCAACAATACTTTATCCAGCAAGGCTCTCATTCAAAATGGAAGGAGAGATAAAGAGCTTCCAAGACAGGCAGGAACTGAAAGAATATGTGACCTCCAAACCAGCTCTGCAAGAAATTTTAAGGGGGACTCTTAAAATTCCCCTTTAAGAAGAAGTTCAGTGGAACAATCCACAAAAACAAGGACTAAATAGATATCATGATGACACTAAACTCATATCTGTCAATAGTAACTCTGAACGTGAATGGGCTTAATGACCCCATCAAAAGGCGCAGGGTTTCAGACTAGATAAAAAAGCAGGACCCATCTATTTGCTGTCTACAAGAGACTCATTTTAGACAGAAGGACACCTACAACCTGAAAATAAAAGGTTGGAGAACCATTTACCATTCAAATGGTTCTCAAAATATACCCTGAAAACTATAGAACACTTCTGAAAGAAATTGAGGAAGACACAAAGAGATGGAAAAATATTCCATGCTCATGGATTGGCAGAATTAATATTGTGAAAATGTCAATGTTACCCAGGGCAATTTACACGTATAATGCAATCCCTATCAAAATACCATGGACTTTCTTCAGAGACTTAGAACAAGTTATTTTAAGATTTGTGTGGAATCAGAAAAGACCCCGAACAGCCAGGGGAATTTTAAAAAAGAAAACCATATCTGGGGGCATCACAATGCCAGATTTCAGGTTGTACTACAAAGCTGTGTTCATCAAGACAGTGTGGTACTGGCACAAAAACAGACATATAGATCAATGGAACAGAATAGAGAACCCAGAAGTGGACCCTGAACTTTATGGTCAACTAATATACGATAAAGGAGGAAAGACGATCCACTGGAAGAAAGACAGTCTCTTCAATAAACGGTGCTGGGAAAATTGGACATCCACATGCAGAAGAATGAAACTGGACCACTCTCTTGCACCATACACAAAGATAAACTCAAAATAGATGAAAGATCTAAATGTGAGACAAGATTCCATCAAAATCCCAGAGGAGAACTCAGGCAACACCCTTTTTGAACTTGGCCACAGTAACCGGAGAAGGACAAACAGTGTATGTTCTCATTCATTTGGGGAATATGAATAATAGTGAAAGGGAATATAAGGGAAGGGAGAAGAAATGTGTGAGAAATATCAGAAAGGGAGACAAAACATAAAGACTTCTAACTCTGGGAAATGAACTAGGGGTGGTGGAGGGGGAGGAGGGCGGGGGTGGGGGTGAATGGGTGACGGGCACTGAGGGGGACACTTGACGGGATGAGCACTGGGTGTTATTCTGTATGTTGGTAAATTGAACACCAATAAAAATTAATTTATAAAAAAAAATTGAGGCGCCTGAGTGGCTCAGTCAATTGAGCATTTGCCTTTGGCTCAGGTCCTGATCCCAGAGTCCTGGGATAGAGCCCCATGTCAGGCGCCTTGCTCAGTGGGGAGCCTGCTTCTCCCTCTCCCTCTGCTGCTCCCCCTTGCTTGTGCTTTCTCTCTCTGTCAGATAAATAAATAAAATCTTTTAAAATAAATAAATATTAAAAAAATTAAGTCTGTGATAAGTGTAATAAAATATACACAAAAACATGCATTTTTAGCCCATGGATCACAAAGTGAAGGTGAAGTTAAAGAAAACAAACTAAGCTTAAATAAATAAATAGAATGGCCAAAGTTGCCAATTCATGACCTAACCAGTCTATTCGTCTGCTTTCAATTAATGGCTAAATAAGTTTGATGCAAGATCATATTAAACCTGAGTTTCTACATTGCACAATAGGATCATCTATCATAGCTGCTAATCTAAGAGAATTTGATCTTCAAATACCCAAGGCTGTGAAAAAAACAAACTCCACACACTTTACCCTAGATTCCAGTTTCAAACCCCACATTCTATGAAGTGCTTCCAATGTCCCTCTTTGACTTTTGAGTACTAATATTCCCTTAGCTTCATTGTATATTTTTAAATCAATATAGAAACTCAGCAAGTGCTTGTTAGTCAATTTTGGTTGACTTGGTATCTGAAGCAGCAATAATTAGTAAAGCTTCAGTAGTATTGAGGCTGGTGTATGCAAGGAAATTACATCGTTCTACAGATAATCAGCTTAACCAAGCCACCATTCTGACAGGAAGCAAACCTATGGAAGTGGAAAAACCTTAAAAGCTAATAGAAACATCTTCTGAAAAGTATCAATTGGCTTGTAAGGTAAAAATATTGTAGCAATGGATTTCACTTTTAGCTTCTGCTACTCATACCAGAGAAATTGGCCACCATACCTTACTATACTGCCACTTTTTTTTTAACTTATGGTGAACTATAGAATTGATCAAAAGAGAAATCTATTCTGAGCAAATTTATAAGATTAATAAGTATATAAAACACTGATTTTTTTCTGAGTATAAAAGTGTGTATATATATATGGTTAGAAATTATATAATGGGGATCCCTGGGTGGCGCAGCGGTTTGGCGCCTGCCTTTGGCCCAGGGCGTGATCCTGGAGACCCGGGATCGAATCCCACATCGGGCTCCCGGTGCATGGAGCCTGCTTCTCCCTCTGCCTGTGTCTCTGCCTCTCTCTCTCTCTCTGTGACTATCATAAATAAATAAAAATTAAAAAAAATCCTTTAAAAAAAAAAAAAAAAAAAAAAAAAAAAAGAAATTATATAATGATTAAAGCATCATGCAGATATATATGTTTGAAAAATACTTCATGTATAAATGTGCTAGAAGTAAATTGCACTGAATTAGCAGAGTTAGGTGAACATGACTCATCTGGTAAGGATGTGTCTTCATCAGCAAGATTCTTGGAAACACAGGTTTAACAAAAAGGAGATATGACAGTTTGAAATTCCTGTAACCACAAAAAAAAAAAAAAAAGAGGAAGAAAGAGAAGTGAAATCTGGGGGGGTAATTCATGCCAAAACCAGTAAGATTAAGAAGGGTTGGATTTGTGGATAAAAGGATGTTCCTGGATCTCAAGAACATTTGGGACATTGCGGTGGTGGTTTTTCCTGGTGCTGTGGTTACAGCAGCATAAATAAACGGCAATGTTCCTGGCTACATGTCATTCTATTTGTCCTACCACAGACAGATATACCTCACAGCTTCATGAAGCCTAAGCTTCAAGGCCCAAAAAGGGCTTAGAATGGTTTCGCATGGTCATAAATTTGAGTAAAATTTGAAGAAGATATTTCAATTCCTCAGTCATGTCACACTGGAATGGCCATAAGCATTCTGGGATCCATTTATTTTTTATTTTTTAAAAAGATTTTATTTATTCATTCATGAAAGACATATATACAGAGAGAGGCAGAGACATAGGCAGAGGGAGAAGCAGGCTCCTCACAAGAGCCTGACGTGAGACCTGACCCTGGGACCCCTGAGCCAGAGGCAGAGGCTCAACTGCTGAGTATCCCTCTGGGATCCATTTTAATGGGAAGATGAACTAAGCATACATTTGGTTTGGGTTTAGTGGAATATAATTATGGGTATAGCAGTTATTTATGTGCATAGGAAAGTATTGCCAGTTGTCCAGGTGTAGAAATGGCTTCCAGGAATATTCCTACTGTCTGCTATGCTGACTCCCCTAGCATCCTGTCACATCAAGATACAGGGACAGAGGTCATATTGCAATGTGACCCTATCCTCCAAAGCACAGCACTGTAAGTACATGGGTAGAAGGGAAGAAACAAGGTTTGAAATGAATGGAGTTTACTGGAAGTCAGTTTATTGGAAATTATTCCAAACACTAGATATAAACACTAGATATATAGATTCCTTTTATAGATATATAAAAAGGAAGTTCTATCCTGTCAGTGATATACTCAACAATGCAATGTATACAATTACAAATGCATCATGGTTTCTCCCCCTCTTTTGATGGAGATTGTACAAAATAGAATTTAACAGAATTACTGTGTTTGTAGTGTACAAACTTAGCAGGACTGTATACACAATGAGCACATCTGTCTATGAAGTCATATGTTATATATACATTGCAAAGCACTGGATTGTGTCTTGATAAAGGCTGATAACATATCACTCATTGGGAGAAGACTTAATTGACCCTTGATTTGATGCAAAATACTTGCATCAACAAGAATAATATAAAGTTCATTATGTTCCACTGAGACAAGACATGGCAGACAAAATCGTTGATGACTTGAGAGTTAAAGTTTATCATTGCCCAAGAAAACTTGAAATGTCTGAATTTTACAGCTTGGGCAGCCCTGGTGGCTCAGCGGTTTAGCGCCACCTTCAGCCCAGGGCGCGATCCTGGAGACCCAGGATCGAGTCCCACGTCAGGCTCCCTGCATGGATCCTGCTTCTCCCTCTGCCTGTGTCTCTGCCTCTCTCTCTCTCTCTCTCTCTGTCTCTCATGAATAAATAAATAAACTATTTAAAAAAATTTACAGCTTGTATGTGACAGAGGCTTTACTATACTTGATGATAATTCTAAAAATAAACATGACCTTACTAGTCATGAGTTATGAAGCTAAAAAAACTTTTCCAAATTATCAATAATAAAAAAAATTTAAACAATCATGCTAAACTAAATCATCCTTCTGTACTGCTTATAGAAAGTATTACAAACCATTGTCCTATGAGGAAGAGATCAGGGGTCCTAAGTCAGTAGAGCAATGTGACTCTTGATCTCAGGGTTGTGAGTTCAAGCCCCACATTGGGCATAGAGATTACTTAAAAAAAAAAAAAGAGGGAGAGAGAGAGAGAGAGAGAAAGGTGTTGGCTCAGTATGTTATACATCTAACTTTTCAGCCCAGGTCTTAATCTTAGGGTTATGAGTTCAAGCCCCACCCCATGTTGGGTTCCATGCTGGACATGGAGCCTACTTGAGAGAGAGAGAGAGAGAGAGAAATCAAAGTCTATGGAGAAAAACAAGAAAAGGAGAAATAGTATTATAGAGAGGTTCTAGGCACCTGCAATATAATTTTTTTCTGGATTTTCTGATATTTACTATATTTATCAACTTAAAAAATTTTAATTTTCTTTTATTAAGTAATCTCCATGCCCAACATGGGGTTTAAACTCACAACCCTGAGATCAAAAGTCATATGGTCTATGAACTGAGCCAGCCAGGCACCCCAACTTTAAAAAATTTTAAATGACTATTTCTATTCTTTACTTCTGTACCTGTAGTAATAGCTATTGGTCTCCTGACCTCATTCCCTTTGGCAAGAAAGTGCACACATCCCAGTTGCTGCAAGTGTTGATTACTAAGGACTCACATCTGTACCCTGCTGCAGCAGACTGATTGTCCACAGCTTCGGAGAGCCACCTTCCCTCGTAGACGACTGGGATGCTAGACTACCTCCGTGACTGTCTGATGCTGAGCCATAAAAGTCCTTGCCTTATCACAGGGTAACATACTTTCCAGAGCTCCCCAGGAGATCAGGCCAAGACTAGGTATCTTCTGAAACCACACCCTTGCCTCGCTTCTCTGGCTTTCTCCTGCATCCTCACTCCCCAGTGATTTCCTGAGAGTAAGGCTTTAATTAATCACTTACTCAAGAATCCCAGTCTCAGGCTCTGCTTCTAGGGAACCCCACCTGAAAGCGTATCTAATTTTGTATTCTGATTCTCAGATAAATGCCCTAAACTGGAGAAGCAGTAAGTCCCCCAAAGTCTAGATTTATTCCTGGTCCTCCTTACAGGCATTGCCAAACAGAAGACACTCTGAGCTGGGAGATGGGGATCTCATTCAAAGTGGTTCGAGGAACAAGGCTGACTTCCTCACCATTTTAGCCACTTTGGTGATTGTTCTCCCTGCCTCTTGTCACCACCAAAGATTTGGTTAAAGGGATAGGATAAAAGATGAATCAGCTAAGAATAGATACAGCACCACTTAACCCCATAACCCAACTTAGAGAATTTCACTTCTCTGTTTTAAAAGAAGTCTGCTATGAGTTCAGGACAACTCTCTAGCCACCAGAGACCAAGGCTTCCATATCTCTGCTCTGCCATCCTCACTATGTGGCTCTCTTCCTCAAGGTTTCCTCATGAGCTCAAATAATCCCTGGCACTCCAGCTCTCATGTCCACATTCCAGGCAATAAGAAAAAGGGAGAAGGAGAAAAGGAATATCCCTCACCTGAATTGGATCCCATTAAGGGGTCATTCTGGGTGTCTCTCATAGCATTTCTTCCTGTGTGTCTTTGGCTAAAACTTGGTCATGTTGCCACAACTAGAAGCAAGGGAAGCTGAGAAATTCTTTCTCAGAGGGATGATTTGCTGCTAGTATACAACATGGAATATGGCAAACAGGTGGAGGTGTGGGGACTTAACAAAGCAGAGAAAGCTGAAATTTCAGCACCCGCAATCAGAAAAGTCAGAAAACACAAGACAGCTGTGGCACCTGTCATTTTGAAGTGACAAGATTAGTTGTAAGCCCATATAAGGAACAACTAGATCTCCAGATGCCAGCTCTAACATTGCATAGCCAGGCACCTAAACCTTTCCCATTTCAACAGAAGAAGACAAGTATTCTCACTGTGAAAGTTAAAACAGAGTTCTAACCTCAGGAATATCTCAGAGAAGTAAGACAAATGGTAAAATAGGGCGGTTAGGTTAAATTCTACGTATTGAGTTGTGAGAACCTTTAATGCCCTGCCTGCCTCTACTCAGCTCTTAGAATAATAGTAGCCAGGTTTGTACCTTCTGCGGGAGGATAGAAGGGATCTCCCTCCTGAAAAACAGAACAATAACAACAACAAAACAAACAAAAAACTAGCCCAGGAGAAAAAACCTACTGATACTAATATTTTGGTGTCTACAAAGTAAGACCTAAGTGTAAGTATAGTATAGTGAAGCCACAGTTAGCACACCCTAGCCAAGCTTCCAATCCATTTTTTTATTTTTTATTTTTTATTTTTTGGTGTTTTTCTCTTAGATAAGGACAGAGAACCAAGAGTCACTAGACTGTTGCAGAATGTCTCTGCCAGATTGACCCAGTCTAAGGGCCAGTGAGCATCAATCCTTGAGATCCGGGTAACAGACACCTGTTCTGATTCTGAAGCTCTCAGTTCAGGGGCATATATTGGCTGCAGGTGATGATTAAAAGAAAAGAAAAAGACTGTCGGTGGTGGGTGTTCTGTGTTGGAGAATGCTCTATCTCGTTTATCATACACCCCAAGATTAATGAGATGCACCTAGTTCTAATGAGATGCTCTCTGACACTTACCAGGATTGGCCTAAGTGCAGAGCTACTCCAGTCTCTCAGCTCCTAAAATTACCCCAATACAGCCGCTCACCACTTTTCTACTGAAAATGAATTACTACCTTGCTGCCAGACACTGGTTGAGATTGCACCACTACTAATGGACACCTATGACGAAAGATTCCAGTACTTTTCTGGGTGATACAGAGAAACATTGGAATAAGCAAGGAGAAGTTCAGTCAATCTCATTGATCTAATGTGATCGATACATTCAGGAACATGTGAGAAGGCACAGCATGGGAGAGCTCTAGAGAATTCATGGGCCAGAGGCATCCACCATCTGGGGATGACATTGTCCCCACTGCATGCTCTCTCTCTCTCTCTCTCTCTCTCTCTCTCTCTCTCTCTCTCTGACAAGGACTTAAGTCCAGAGAGATGTGACTAAGCTTCATTTATAGACGGCAATGTCCACATTAACTACAACCCTAGCAATAGAAGGTGAGTCTAGTTATATATAGTATGGCTGGATGTACATTCCAATGTCTTTGTTTAGTTTCCCCTGAAAGCAGAGCCAGGGACTCATAAATACAGGTGACTTATTTACAAGATAATCCCAGAAAACAGGGGAGAGATACAGGCAAAAAGAGAAAGCCAATACAAAGTGTATTACTGAATCACTAGACACAGCTAGGGATCAATCCTGCCTGGGACCTTCTGAAGAATTCTATGGAATCCACTTGGAATTGTACACTATTGACAAACTGCCCACATAATCAAATACAACACTGTATCTATACTATGTATAGAGAAAAATAAAGTAAAAAAGCTTTATGAAATCATATGAAAATAATATTTATAAAACAGAATTCTGAGGGAGCACCTGAGTAGCTCAGTTGGTTAAGTGTCTGACTCCTGATTTTGGCTCAGGTCATGATCTCAGGGACCTGGGATCAAGCCCCATGTTTTGCTCTGCACTTAGTGGGAAGTCTGCTTGAGATTCTCTCTCCTGTCTTTCCCTCTCCCTCGGCCCCTCTCCTCAAATAAATAAATCTTAAAATGAAACAAAACAAAAAACCATTATTCTGAGAACTGAAGTTCTATTGGATGTTACTTTGAGCACAAGTATGGTCATTTAAGTAACATTTAAAATGCTGATGAATGAGATTAAAATTCTTTTTGAAGAGACATAATTTTAGAGGTCTCTAGTTTTTGGATGTTGGTTCCAATAGTTGGTTCATCTGATATTTGAATTAACCCCAAAAGAATGCCTGTTTTTAGGATTTGGAGGTGGAAGAGAAACTCCAGCCCAAGAAGAGACCTCCCCATAAGTGCTTCCCAGGAGATGAGAAGGAAAAGGAAGTCTCCACAGGAACTATTTCCTTGGATGGGGGGTGGGGTAGTAATGAACCTCATATTGGAGCATAGGTGGGTAAATGTGGCTTGGCAGCACAGGAGCCTGAACAGAGGGAAAAAGCAGCTCTGCTTTCAGATCATGTCCACCCTTTTGAGGGATAATGAGGGAGCTGTTGGCTGGTAAAGCTTATTGAGATGTGGTGACTCCTAGCTCAGTGACCATATCATTCTTATAACTTTAGCCATCATCTCTTCTTGCCTTGTGTGTCTGGGTCTTTCTTCATTAAGTTCTTCTATTAGGGAAATTATTTCCTCCTTCAGGTTAAAGTTTGTCCTCTTCAACTTTCTGTACGTGTCCAGCAGGCTCTGAATTTTTGATGACTCTTTCTTTAGGCTAGTATCTTCCAAAGATGACTCAACCCCTGCATTCCCCTTTTGAACAAAGCCAGGCTTGTCAGGGAGTTGACACTATCTTGAATTACTGCAGCTGGTGTTTTTGACATTTTGAGCCAGTGTTTGTGAAAACAGCATTCTCCATTGCACATAAAGTCAGCTTCCAGCCAACAGGACAAGTCTAAACAAATATGAGATCCACCAAAAGGCCAATGGCAGATGTACAGACCACTGACTCCAGCTGAAGACCACAGAGGGCGGGGTCCAGATGCCCATCATCCAGCCACAGCTCCACCACCACCACTTGTGGTTTCCCAAGGACACCTGAAGCCAAGTTCTACAGTGGCTTGAGGCCCTTCTATGGCACTGAAAGCCTAGAACAGAGTTCTGCTGTGTAATCATGCCTCCACCAGCCCTCCCACCAGCTCCATAACAAACCCCCTCAAGTAATACCTGTAAACATTTCTTACTGGCAATCTGAGCAGTCTACCAGTGGAGCTAATCCAGAGGAAGGATAGATTCAATTTTTAAAAAACTTATTAGGGCATCTGGGTGGCTCAGTCAGCTAAGTGTCTGACTCTTGATTTCTGCTCAAGTCATGATCTCAGGGTGGTGAGATCGAGCCCCACATTGGGCTCTGTGCTGGGCATGTAGCGTGCCTAAGATTCTGTCTCTCCCTCTCCCTTTCCTCCTTCCATGGCTCCCCTTCCTCTCTAAGAAAAAACAAAAGGTGATCAATTAGGCTGGTGTTTTTTAGTATAATTAGGAACTTGTACGCTTAAAAATATTTGGTATGTTTTAATTCATTGCAGTTACTATTCTTATTGATATTCAGATTGTCCCCTCTTTAGCCAGTGTTGTCTTTTGAATCCTTTTAATATGACACCCGAAGACCTTGAAGGCTTCTTTCTTTCTGAAATGACCAGATATCCCAGGCTTATCTTGTACATTTCCTGCCCTAGACCTGGCATTAGCCACTCTTCCAAAGTCATGGTTCCTTTTAGGAAAAAATAATAGAGACTATATTCTGGCTCTAGGGATGCCGAATGCTGCGGGGCTAGTCATTGTTTCTAAGTATTTTCAGTGGAAAAAGCTAAGAAATATCTGTTTTTAACTGAGATATAATTAACATACAACATTGTGTTAGTTTTAGGTATATAAAATAATGATTTGATATGTGTATAAATGATGAAAGGATGACCACAATAAGTTAGTTAACATCCATCACCACAAAAAAATTAAATTAAAAAAATCCATCACCACACACATATTAGATGGATTTGTTTCCTTATGATGATAACTTTTAAGGTCTACTCTCTTAGCAATTCTCAATATAGAATACAGTATACTTAATTATTGTCACCATGCTATACATTACATCCCCAGCACTTATTTTCTTACAACTGGCAGTTTGTACCTTTTGACCCTCTTCACCCATTTTGCCCAACCACCATCCCCTGCCCCTGGAAACACGAGTCTGTTCTCTGTATCTATGAGCTCTAGTTTATTTTTAGATTCTACATATAAGTGAGATCATAGATTATTTGTCTTTCTCTGATTTAAGAAAAAAAATTTGTAAGGACAAAATACGTTGCATGCAAGAGACTTTTAACTGATCTGCTTGTACCAGGTTCTACCACTACTCCCTGCAATTCATCCTATGAATCTGTCAGAATCATCCTATAAAATGTAGATCTAATTTTCTTAATCCCCTGTTTAAAAACTTTTGATGGAGTCCCATTAACAAAAGAATTAAGAAAGCTCCCTGGTGTGTGTGTACTCACACACACACTGAACCTCTCAAAACTTAGCTCCTAATCTCCATGCCAACCTCTTTAGCATTCCTTCTTCCTTCTCCTCTTAGGTCAGCACACCACACTACGCATTTGCTCAGCTACTTCACTTTCTCTGAAATGCTCTGTTTTTACCATTCCTCGGTGAATTTATATTCACCCTTCAATAAATAGCTCAAACATCACTTTTCTTTACGATAACTTGCAGCCTCCCTTCCCCCACAGAGAGCTAATCTGTTTCCATCATGTTCTACATAGTACTCTGAGATCTTTATGTACCACTAATGAAACTGTATTGCAATGATTTGTTTACATGTGTATCTCCCTCTAGCTAGAATGTCTCCCAAATTGTAGGACACTCACCATTGGTGGTACTACAGATGGTTTTATTTATTGCATAGAGTGAGAGTTGGTCCCCTTTTAATAATCTACATCAGGGAAAACATTTTATTTTGGTGCTAGGGTGGCTTTAGCATCTTTCTGTTGTGTAATGATTAATTTCTGTTAGAGTGCAGACCTCAGTCTTGGACCCTTTATAGATAAAATTGTCTAGAATTTACATTTTTTCTAATAAAATGATATTTTGTAATGATTACCCTCTCTCTGTGAAACTTTAAAACTTAATATTGGTGATAGAGTGTTTTTTAAAAATAAAAGTAAGCCAATTTAAAGAAAAGCCTATTACAGTAAAGAAGTGCACCATGGCAAAAATCTCATAGGCTATATGAAAATGACTTAATTCTGGGAAACACTGGCCTGGGTCTTTCAGAACTATAAAGCATAACTCCTATTTTCATCCCCGGTTCCTAGTACTGTGGATAACATACAGCAGATTATCACTAAACATTTGCCAAGTTAATTAGGTTAGGAAGAAGCACACAGCTCTAAAATTTTCAAAACCAAGTGTCATTTTGGGGGACATGCAGGTAAAGTGACAGGCCTTCTGTAATCCAGTGTTTCAGAAAAAGTTAAATACCATCCACTGTTACCACATAAATGACCTTTTAAATTATTTCCTATAGCTGCTGTGGAAGAAATCAACTTCATAAGAGGATACAATCATAGATTTTTCAACTAGGTTGTGTGGAATAATAACCCATAAACCAAAGTTTGGGTGCAATAGAAGAAAGTTTATAATACATTCTATACAAATCACCACATCAGGGCGGGGGGTGGGGGTGACTGGATGAGAAGCACTGAGGGGGGCACTTGATGTGATGAGCACTGGGTGTTATGCTATATGTTGGCAAATTGAACTCCAATAAAAAAAAAAAGATTTAGGATGGTGGTTACATCAGCTGGGACAGACAGGGAAAGAACAAAACAAAACAAAACAAAAAACCAAATCACCACATCACTCTTCACTTTCAAGGTCATGCATGGAACGTTTTAAGAAAGGGTAGACCAGAGCAGCTCTAACTATTGGAGAGCTAGCACCATCTGTTGGGGAGTGAGTTCCCAGCATAAGAAACGTTCACTATCAGGTGACTTACTAATTCTGAATTTGTTTCTTCAAAATACTTTCCTCACACTGATTTCAAGACACTCGCACACACCCAAGTACAATATAATTTTCACTAAGTTCTAGTTCTCCATTTTGACAGTCAAGAACAAAACTAGTTCATTGATCTGATTAAGATATATTCGTCTTTCATGATTTGACTCCTTAATTATAGACCTAATAATTAACCTACTTTGATCGATTTAAGAAATGGAAGAAAAGATAACTATATAGCCACATACACTACAGGATTACTTTAAAAGAACAAATACATGTTTCTTGGTCCTATAAACCAGCCTTGGCATATCTGCAGTAATTAAAAATAGGGATAGTCTTGAATTTCAAACTTTACAAATAACCCAGAAACAGTGTATTTGTACTTTCAAACTTTCCCCCCAAATCTGCTGTTGAGATTGAAAGGGTTGTGTTTCTCCTGTCTACCATTTGTAATAGATGCTCCAAAGTCACAAAAAGAGTAGAAGAGATAGCCAGCTTAGAGTGGGAGGGCAGGTGGAACATGAAGGCAAGCCCTAAGTGCTTAGATTCTAAATGACAAGTTAGCTATCGGCATTCTCCCCCAAAGACAGGGCTCAGGAGTAAAGGTTCAAAATTAGAAATAAATTCATATGTGCCTTTATTTTAAACATAACTTATAGGGCAGCCCTGGTGGCTCAGCGGTTTAGCACCGCCTTCAGCCAGGCCTGATCCTGAGACCCAGGATGGAGTCCACGTCGGCTCCTGCATGAGCCTGCTTCTCCTCTGCCTGTGTCTCTGCCCCTCTCTCTGTGTGTCTCTCATGAATAAATAAATAACATATTTTAAAATAAATAAAATCAGTAATCTATGTTATGTTTATTTTATTATTTTTTTCGTAGTGAGGACAGACCATAATTTTTTAAATGTATTAAGTAGAAAGGAAGCAGCTGCTACATAGAATATATTAAAGTCTGCCATAGAATAGGGGCTATCGTTATTAAACAATTGTCAGATTTTGCCAGTGGTATACTCCTTGGGAATTCCCTGGAGATTTAGAAAGAAAAATTAACTCTCCCAAGCTGGTAGGATACCATTTGGTGCCTCAAAGCAATGACTGATTTACTAAATGGCACCTAGCTAAATTCTAGGACTTAGGGTAAATATTATTTGTGAGTATGGTGCCAGGCAGGGTATCTAGTCTTGACCTAAGCCTTTTCCCTACTTCTTTAAGTGTACTCCAAAATGCCAAGGAAAAGACAAAGTACAATTTCATCACTCATCTCAACTGGTTTGATGACCTGGCCAAGACACTGGCCAAGCGGAGCATTGTATAATGTTCTTTCATTGTGCATGCCTGACCATGTCCCTCCTCAGGCCTTCCAACTAGAAAGCAGGTTACTTACACTTCTTTAGAAACAGGAAGAGCATATGTTTTTATGTAATATAAATAATTATGGGTCCACAGCTAAATTATTAAATAAAAATGTACACACTTAAGGTGTACAATATAATGGAGATATATATATACAGTGAAATGATCACTAGTCAAGATAATTCACATGTCCATCTCCTTGCAGTTACCATTTCCACAACGAACTTTAAATCAATTCCAGCTACTTTATTTATTTATTTTTAATTTTTATTTATGATAGTCAGAGAGAGAGAGAGAGGCAGAAACACAGGCAGAGGGAGAAGCAGGCTCCATGCACCGGGAGCCTGACGTGGGACTCGATCCCGGGTCTCCAGGATCGCGCCCTGGGCCAAAGGCAGGTGCCAAACCGCTGCGCCACCCAGGGATCCCCAATTCCAGCTACTTTAAAAAATATTTTTAAAAATTTATTTCTGAGACACAGACTGGGAGAGAGCATGCAAACAGAGGAAGAGGGAGGGACAGATAATTTCAAGCAGACTCTCAACCCCACGACCCTGAGATCATGACCTGAGCTGAAATCAAGAGTCAGATGCTTAGCCAACTGAGCCACCCAGGTGCCCCCAATTCCAGCTACTTTTAAAGTCCAAGTTTCTAACTGAACCTCCTTTCACAGTTTAAAACCCTTTCCTCAGATACTTCCATCAATAGGAACAGGGGAAAAAAAAAAAACACTTCTCATGTACTGTTAAATCTCACATACTCCTACAAAAGCTTTTCTTCAAACTGTAAAGAGCTTTGTAAAATTTTTCCAGTTATAAGGAAGGTTTCAAAAATAATCTGACAGTACCAGAGGTAAGAAGAAAAAAGTAAAAATCACCTAGAAAAAAAAATCCAATTTACATATGGACACACATATATTTTTAACTAAATAAGTTCATAGTTTACATGGAGTTTTTATTCTACTTAATATGCTAAGGAATAGATTTATTAATAACTCATTTCCCACCAAATCAAGTCTCTTATCTTCACAAGGTCATCATAGTGGATTGAATGGTGGCCCCAGAAAAGGTGTGTCCAAGTCCTAACCCCCAAATATGACCTTATTCGGAAAAAGGGTCTTTGCAGCTACAGTTAAAGGATCTTGACATGAGAGCAGCCTGTATTATGTGGGTGGGCCCTAAATGCAATGACAGGTATTCTTATAAGACAGAAGAGGAGATGGACCTGTGAAGATGGAGGCAGAGACCAGAGATATGCAGCCTCAAGTCAAGGAATGTCTAAGGGCACCAGGGACTGGAAGAAGCAAGGCAGGATTCTCCTCTAGAACCTTCAGAGAAAGTGTGTACCAACACCATGATTTTAAGAGTTTTTTTTTTTTTTAATTTTTATTCATTTATGATAGTCACAGAGAGAGAGAGAGACAGAGACAAAGGCAGAGGGAGAAGCAGGCTCCATGCACTGGGAGCCGGACGTGGGATTCGATCCCGGGTCTCCAGGATCGCGCCCTGGGCCAAAGGCAGGCGCCAAACCGTTGCGCCACCCAGGGATCCCCAACACCATGATTTTAGACTTCTGACCTCCAAAACTGTGAGAGAATAAATTTATTTCTTTTTAAAAAAAGATTTTATGGGACTCATGGGTGGCTCAGCGGTTGAGCATCTGCCTTTGGCTCAGGGCGTGATCCCGGGGTCCCAGTATCGAGTCCCACATCAGGCTTCCTGCATGGAGCCTGCTTCTCCCTCTGCCTGTCTGCCTCAGTCCCTCTCTGTGTCTCTCATGAATAAATAAACTTTTTAACTTTTTTAAAAAAGATTTTCTTTTTAAGGAATCTTTATACTCAGCGTGGGGCTCAAGCTCACAACCCTGAGGTCAAGAGTCTCATGCTTCACTGACTGACCCAACCAGCCGGGCACCTCATAAATTTTTCTTGTTTTAAACCACTGAATTCCAGGTTTAATTTGTTACGATGGCCCTAGCAAACCACTATAGTCAGCATTCCAAACTTTCCTACTATACACCCAGCCTGCTCTTCAGCCTTATTTTCCTGTTCTCCTGCTTTTTACTCATTTGCCTCCTTTCAGTCCCATATTGTGTCAAAGTCTTTGCACATGCTGTTCCAGTATATGGATTTCTCTTCTTCATTCTTCAAATATCTCCCCAAGACTTCAGGAAAAGGTCAGTGATCCTCTAGCCCTGTTTATCAACCACAGTAGGGGCACTTTCAGCAGCATACAGCTCTTAACCACAGCCTTTATTGTATAGTTTATGCGTTTATTAGTGTAGTTGTTAGACTCGACCTCCCTACCAAACTGTCAGCTCCATGAGACTAGGAACCCTGCTCACTCCCCTACCCAGGCTATATCCCCCGTCTAGCCCTGTGCCTGCTGTGCCAAAGCAACTCCTCTTTGAGTGAATGACCACTGTTCCAGAAGCATTTCTAGACCTTGGGAAACTCTCCCAGCCTTTAAGACAGCTGTGAGCTGCATAGGGTGACCTTATTGTTTACCCACCAAAATCAAGTGCTTTTGAGAATAAAAAGGAGTGCTATTAATTAATAATTACAAGTTACCTGGTTACAGTTCTGGGTAATAGGTTGTTCCAACCACAAGAGCAAACCTGAAGGCAGAGGATAACTAGAAAGGGCTGGGCTACATTTTGGAGCAAGGAAAAGAGGGTACTTTAAATTTGCCTAGGGGATCCCTGGGTGGCTCAGTGGTTTAGCACCTGCCTGCCTTTGGCCAAGGGTGGGATCCTGGAGAACCGGGATCAGTCCCACGTCGGGCTCCCAGCATGGAGCCTGCTTCTCCCTCTGCCTGTGTCTCTGCCTCTCTCTCTTTCTCTCTATGTCTATCATGAATAAATAAAATCTTAAAAAAAATAAATTTGCTCAATTGCCACTACATTTTCATTGCTTTCTTCTACATCACACATTCATTTGTTCTTTCGTGTACCGTTGGACCCCCCCCCCTACAATGCCAGCTCTGGGGGGTTGGGACTGGGCCTGCAGTGTTCGTTGCTATATCCCACACCTGGCACACTTCCTGGGGCATAGCAGGCACTCAATAAATATCTTAAAGAATGGACCCACCGCTGAATAGTAGGCCCTAAAGGAATAATGGATGAAGAATCAAGACACTAATAAACAAACAAAACCCCGAGTCCTCGCAATCTGAAAACCTTTGAAGGCTCAGGCCTAAAGGGGCAGGCGACAGAACAATTCCCAAAGTCTCGAGCTGAGGATGTCTGAGGATGTAGGGATGAAGGCCCCAGGGGCTGTCGGGCTGTCGGGCAGTCGAAGTCAGTCGTCATCCCCACCGACTCCGACGAAGCCCGACCCCCGTCTGCGGATCCGGGGGCCCCCAGCTCAGCGTCAGCCCCCAGGACCCTGGCCTTCACCACCCTGATGCCGGGCCCCGCTGCGTCCTCTCCCGGATCTCTCGGGCCCCGGGACTCCCGCGCGCAGCCCGCCTCCCGGATGCCCGCGGCCCCGCCCCCTCCTCCGAGGCCCTCCTCGCACCCCCTCGGCGCCCCGGACCCAGCGCCGCCCGGTCCCCCGAGCCCCCCCGCCGCCCCCCCACCCGCGGCGCGGCGCGGCTCGGCCCCGCCCCCGCGCGGTCCGCACGGACGGGCTCGCGCCGCGCAGCGCCCCCCCCGCCCCCCGCCCGCCTCTGCGGCTGCGCGCTCGCGGGGCCGAGGCCGAGGGGAGGGGGTCGCGGAGGGGCCGGCGGAGCTGCTGGGGCGGCAGCGGCGGCGGCGAGACGCGGAGCGAGCCCGGCGGCCGCGGGCAGGCCCGGAGGCGGCGGAGGCAGCGGTCATGTCGCGCTACACGAGGCCCCCCAACACCTCCCTGTTCGTCAGGAACGTCGCGGACGCCACCAGGTGAGCGGCGGCCGCCGCCGCAGGTTGGCGCGCGGGGGAGGGGCGGGGTAACGGCGGCGTCGCGCAGCCGGCGGCGGGGCCGGGCCGGGCCGGGCCGGGGCCTCCGGGGGGCGGGGGGCGGGGGGCGCCCTTCCCCGCGGGCGCTGCGAGCCGCGGGCTCCTCGGGCTCCTCGGGCTCCTCGGGGCGGGACGCGCGCCTCGGGCCTCGGGCCGCCGCTCCGCCCCGGCTCGGCGCGCCCCCGGCGCGGGGCCCGAGGCTGGAGCCCGCCCGCCGCTCCCTCCCGGCCGCCGGGGTCGAGGGCGCTTCCGCTCGGGCCCTTTGTCGCCGGGCCCCGGCCGAGCTGCGCGGCCCGCGTCCCGCATGGACGAGACTCGGGGATGGCGGCGAAGGTGTAAGATAACGCGCACCTGCCTTGGGCCTTACGGTTCCGGTTCCCCGGGTCCGCTCTGCTCAGCGGGGGACGGCGGCCGAATTTGATTCTGTTGCCCAGCACGAAGGATGGGTTCGGGGGAGGAGGTCCAGATGTCTTCCTGTAAAGTTCAGGGTGCGACATACACGCAGGATAACGGTTTGCCTGGACTTGGCCGACCGACTGGGATGCCCGGGGGCACGCGTTCTCCTGCGCGCCGGGGCACGTTTGCGCGGTGCCTGCCCCTTGCTGGTGAGCAAGGACTTGGGCACAAAGCGCATTCTCCCCTCCCAGGCGCCCGAGGGGCCGACCTCTTCAGAGGTCTCTTCAGAGACCTTTCCGTTCCGCCGGGTTTACTTGATTTGCTCCCCGCTCAGCCTTTTTTTCAGGTAGGCAGTATTATCTTTTATTGTGCATAAGGAAACGCAGAAGCCCAGAGTTCTGATGACTTACGTGGGGCTTCGTGGCTACAGATCTATGGGAGCCCTTCACTCCAGAGCCATAATGGAGTCATCATGATTTACGTTAGGGGAGTAAATGTTAAGTTTGTTTTTTGTTTTTTTTTTTTTAATTTGATCCCGACTGTTATATAGGTCACAGTTATAGATTGTGGATTAATAATACCTTAATTGACATCTGAAAGATGCCTCTGTTTATATTTGTTCTTCTCTCAACCTGTTTACCCTTACACGATGTAGAAAACAGAATTTATAATTTGGGTAGAGTAAAAATTCACACAGTTAAACAAACCACTTGAATGCTTAAATAAGCATCAAGCCGCTCCAGTGTGTCTACCAGAAAAAAAAAAAAAAAGAGAGAGAGAGAGAGAGAGAGGTTTCCAGTTCTGATTGGAATTCGCCCCCACAGGGGCCAGCCAGAGTAATAGGAGTGAAGTTGTGAGATTAAAGGCACAATGGGATAGTGGGGACTGTAGTAGCAAAGTGCCATCTAAGAGGACAGCAAGTTGGTACTACTAGCTCCGGCTAATAACTACTGTGGAGACGTTTGGACTTGTTGCCACATCATCCTAATTTTCTAAAGTCAGAAAACTCTGTTCATGTGTGTAAACTGTTTCAAAATGTTGGCATTTATGGAGTTGAATCATGAGATTCCCATTTTTGTAGATTTAAAAGCCGTAAAATATTGGCAGTTTCATGTTTCAGCACACCTTTAATCGTTGTTTTGTTTTGTTTTGTTTTTTAATTTGTTTGTGAGAGACACAGAGAGATAGGCAAAGACATAGGCAGAATGAGAAGCAGGCTCCATTCAGGGAGCCGGATGTGAGACTCGATCCCAGAACCCTGGGATCACACCCTGAGCCAAAGGCAGACATAACCGCTTAAACCACCCAGGCGTCCCAACCTTTAACATTTTTTTTTATTATTATTTTTTGTTTACTTATTCATGACAGAAACATAGAGGCAGAGACAGACAGGGAGAAGCAGGCTCCCTCTGGGGAGCCCAATGTGGGACTCCATCTGAGACTCCAGGATCACTCCCTGAGTGGAAGGCAAATGGTCAACTGAGCCACCCAGGTGTCCCCCCCCTTAACATTTTTTAAACATTGTACTAGCCAAATAAAACACATCAGCAAGTGACACATGATCTCTGATCTAGATAATCTACCATAAGTAAGCAAGACTAAAAATTGAGATTTATTGATTTCCTTTTACAAATTTTTCACTTTTTAGCACTGCCACTGGGGGCAGTTGTCTAGGGGGTTTGTATTAATGGAATAGTAATTGGTAGCATTTATTGGGTATTCACTGTGTGCTAAGCACTATACTACACATTTTGTGTATATTAGTAAATTTTCAGAATAACCCTATAAGGTATGTTCTTCGTTAATCCCATTTTACAGATTAGAAATTGCGGTTTGAGAAACTAAGTTTCTTACCTAAAATTGCATAGCTACTGAGTAGTTTTGTGAAGGTAATATAATTACATATAACCTATATTGAAAGCTTTTTTGTATGAAGTAGCATGCTAGTAGCATGCTGGCTAGATAAATTAATTTTATGTTTTAAATTCATTTTATGTTTAGTATGCTTTACGTTTTGAATTAATTTTATGTTTAGTATGCTTATAAAGAAAATTATTGGGATAAATATTAAATGACATAAAATTATATATTTTGTGTGAATTCAATTATATTAAAAAATGAAGAAAGGAAAACTATAGAAAATGAGCCTAGAAAGTCCACTTGTGTAATTTTCTTCATCCTGTTTTCAAATTTCATTTAATAAAATGTGAGTTTTATAACAAAGCCAAATTTTATCTCAAATGTTATTTTTGCAATAGCCATTTTAATATATGCCATAAAGCACAAGACATTAAAAGATATTATGGCTTAGCATAAAATTTGTTAGGAACGAAATTGAGTACAAGAACCAAAGAAAGATTTAAAATACGTTTTAGGGCAGTCTGGTGGCTCAGCGGTTTAGCGCTGCCTTCAGCCCAGGGTGTGATCCTGGAGACCTGGGATCAAGTCCCACGTCAGGCTCCCTGTATGGAGCCTGCTTCTCTGCCTGTGTCTCTGCATCTCTCTCTCTCTGTGTGTGTCTCTCATGAATTAAAAAAAAAAAAAAAGAATATTGATTTTAATAATATCTTTTTTTTTTGCCATGTAGAAGAGTAATTTTTTTTTTAAATGTCAGGTATAGTTTTCTAATGGAACAAAGTAATGTCCAAATCCCAAACATAACTCTCATTTTGCTGCATAACAGCACATCAGGTTTGGGAACAGCCATCAAGTCCCCTCTTTTGGATATCCTTAGCATTCTTTGGTTACAGTGTATATGAGGCTATGTTGATACTGACAGTGCTATAGAAGAAGTATTAGAATTCAGCAAGATTCATAAGAAAAAGTGTCAGCAAACTCAAATAGAAGGAAATTTCCCCAGCCCAGTAACGGGCATCTATGAAAACCCTATAGCTAACAAGATTCTTAATGGTTAAAAACTGAATGCTTTCCCCCTAAGATCAGACCAAGCTAAGCCTGCGTGGCTTAGTTGGTAAGTGTCCAACTCTTGGTTTTGGTTCAAGTTACGAGGGTCTTGGGGTGGTGAGATCAAGCCCTGTGTGGAGCCTTGAGCTTAGTACAGAGTCGGCTTGAGATTCCCTCCTCCCTTTTTGCGCTCTCTTTCTAAAATAAGTAAATCTAAAAAGAAAAAAAAGAACAAGCCAAGGATGCCACTCACACATCCTCATTCATCATTTTATTGCAGGTCCTAACCAGTGTAACAAGGCAAGAAAAATAATAGTCATAAAAAATTGTAAAGATAGAAGCAAAAGTTGCACCTATTCTTAAGTGACATAAAACTACAGTAACTAGTGAATTTTAGTAAGTTATCAAGCATATAGATGAACTTATGAAAAATCTATATATTAGCAGCAAACAATTGAAAATAATGAAAATTTTAAGACAATTTCATTTGCCTTAGTGTCAAAAAACAGATTTAGGAATAAGTTTAACAACAACAACAATAAAACATGTAATAAAAACCTTTGCACTAAAAACTACAGTACCAAGAGAAATTAAAGAAGACAACATAAAATGATAGATATACCATGTTCTTGGATTGGAAGAGAAAATATTACGTTATCACTTCTTTCCCAGATTGTAGATTCAAGGCATTACTAATCAAAGGCTATTTTAAAAATAGGAACTGGGAGTGCCTGGCTGGTTCAGTCAGAAGAGTGCAACTCTTGACCTTGGGATCCTGAGTTTGAGCCCCACACTGGGGGGGTAGAGATTACTTTAAAAAAGAAAGAAAGAAGGGATCCCTGGGTGGCGCAGCGGTTTGGCGCCTGCCTTTGGCCCAGGGCGGGATCCTGGAGACCTGGGATCGAATCCCACGTCGGGCTCCGGTGAATGGAGCCTGCTTCTCCTCTGCCTGTGTCTCTGCCTCTCTCAGACCTGGGATCGAATCCCACGTCGGGCTCCCGGTGAATGGAGCCTGCTTCTCCCTCTGCCTGTGTCTCTGCCTCTCTCTCTCTCTGTGACTATCATAAATAAATAAAAATTAAAAAAAAAAAAAGGAATTGAAAATGTCAAAAAAAAAAAAACAAAAAAAAAGGAATTGAAAATGTCAATGAGGTGGGAGCAATAGGAATTCTTATGGCTGTTTTGAGTATAAGTTGATTCGGTCACTCTAGAGAACATGTAGGGAAGCTGAAGATAAGCATACTGTCTAACCCACCAATTGCATTGTGATACATTCCAGGAATCTAGCAGAGCTCTACTGTATGTAGCACATGTATCATAATGTACACTGTAGCACCCTTTGCAATTAAAAAAAAAAAAGGCAGCATCTTAAGTGCTTATCCATAGAAAGGGATGAGTAAATTGTGGTTTATTGATAATACCAATACAGAGTTAAATTGAGTGATCTAGAACTACATAGAGAAATCTCAAGGATGGAGAAGGAGCAAAATTACACAAACTGTCAGATACTATTTAAATGGAATTTTATGTATATATAAAAACACATAATTAGGGATATATTCACTTGCAGTAAAAATACTGAGTTATGGAGGGGCACCTGGCTAGCTTGGTATAGTGTGTGACTCTTGCTCTTAGGGTTGTGAGTTCAAGCCCCATGTTAGGTATAGAGATTACTTTAAAAAAAAATAAAGTCTTTAAAAAAAAAAAAAGGACAAAGTTATAGGGAGGAATAATGATTGTTTCTAGAAGAAGAATGTAAATATAAGTGTCTCATTTCTTTTTCTTTTTTTTTTTTTTTTTAAGATTTTGTTTATTCATGAGAGAGAGAGGCAGAAACACAGGCGGAGGGAGAAACAGGCTCCATGCAGGATCCTAGGTTTCCAGGATCAGGCCCTGGGCTGAGGGCAGTGCTAAGCCTCTGAGCCACCCGGGCTGCCCCAACATTTAAATATATATATATTTTTTTTAATTTTATTTATTTACTCATGAGAGACACAGGCAGAGACAAAGGCAGAGGGAGAAGCAGGCTCCATGCAGGGAGCCCGACGTGGGACTCAATCCTGGGTCTCCAGGATCACACCCTGGGCTGAAGATGGCGCTAAAACACTGAGCCACCCAGGCTGCCCAAGTGTCTCATTTCTTAAAATTACTGAAAATGATGACAAGTATTGAAATATACTGTTGGTAGATATATAGGTATTAATGCCCTATTTTCTGAATGTCCAAACAGACCCCAAAAATGCAAAAATGAGAACAAAAAACAGCTAATAGGTGTGGGAGTGGTGACAGTGAATGGGACCCAGCTCTTTTTAGAAGTTTGTCTCCTTCCGACTCCTGTCACCTTTGGCTTCTGGTATTCCAAGCCACCATGATAAACATTGCTCCAACGTCCTTTTGTACTATCTAGGATCCTTTTCCTGTCAGCCACACACAGTAGGTTGATGGGGTTGATTGCCTTAGAAAATATTCATTTGAATTCCAGCTTTACTTCTGGTTGTATGTACCTCTGAGCAGGGTAATTTCTCATTCTTGGTATCCTTGACTATGAAATGGATAACAATAACATTAAATGGTAACTCAGTATTTTGAGTGCCTATTGTGTCCAATCAACTGTGCTAGGTATACTGGTAAAGACACCCCTTTTAAAAGTGATCCTCAACACTGATTCTCAGAATCCCCATAAAAAAATTAGACCAGGATGCCTGGGTGGCTCAGTGGTTGGGCGTCTGCCTTTGGCTCAGAGTAAGATCCCTGGTGGTGGGGCGGGGCCCCGCAATGGGCTCCCTGCATGGAGCCTGGTTCTCCTAATGCCTATGCTCTGCCTGTCTCTCTCTCTCATGAATAAATAAAATCTTAAAAAAAAAAAATTAAACCTAACCAGGCCCCACCCTGGGAAGCACTAATTGAGTCCAGAGTTAATGCATCAGGCTGGAGTACCTGTTTCTGTAACATCTGCTCCACAAATGATTCTAATATTCAGGAATAGTTGAGAATCTGTACTCTGTTGTCTGTGTTCTGTGGTAGGAAGGATTGTATTTTCCTTGTTCTCCATCATATCCCTAGAGTCTGGCCACGTAGGTGCTCAAAAATTATTTGTTGAATGAATAAATGAAAGAAGACATTGTCACTATCCTCTAAAGATAATAGTTTCAGGGAAGGCAGACAAATGTTTTATAGTAAGTATTAAATGAAATAAAAATAGTAAATAATAAACATATAATAAATATGTCAACTGCACTGCCTGGTGTATAGTGGACATTTAATCATAGTTGAATTCACATCCCTGCTTTAATCACTGACTTCTGGTCTTGAAAGGAAAATATAATTAATTTGTATAATCAGAATTTTCAGTTTACAGGAGTCTGTTGAAATTTTTATTTTTTAAGTAATCTCTATTCCCAATATAGGGTTCGAACTTACAACCCTGAGACTGAGTGAAATGCTCTGCCTACTGAGCCAGCCCAGTGCCCCTGTCTACAGAATTTTTTTTAAAGATTTTATTTATTTGAGAGAGAGAGCACAAGCTGGGGAGGGGGTGGGTGGTGGAGAAGAAGGAGACCTCCTGCTGAGCAGGTCGCCCAGCTCAAGGAGCCTGGAGCTCAATCCTAGGACCCTGGGATCAGGACCCAAGTCAAAGGCAGAGCTTAACCGACTGAGCCACCCAGGCACCCCTTATATACAGAACTCTTAGAGATGGTCTACCATCACCTCAAATCCAGCATTTCTTTTGCCTCCACCCTCCCTCTTCATCTCTTTTCCAGCTATCTAATTTTTGTCACCGACACCATCTTTCTTCCATTTGCTCAGGCTAGCAACTTTGCGGTCGTTTTCTCGAGTCGTCTTTCTGCATAATATGTTTTGAAGTACTCTTACTTCTTCTGAGCCATGTTTTGTGCCCAGAGCTTAATGTTGAACCTCTAAGATCTCCAGGGAGCAGTAGGGTATAATGGTTAAGAACAGACTAGCATCAGGCTGTGGGAGTTTGATTCTAGTTCTGTCCTTTGCTGGCTTGGTGACCTTAGGTAAATTGATCTGTCTGTGTGCTCATCTCTAAACAACCATAGGGTCATCGTGAGAATTAAGCGGTCTTAAGGTGAACAGAGACTTGATTACAAATGCACTGTAATTGTCAGCTATAAATGCTAAGCATTTTGCCTCTTGAGTTAGATTGTTCCTCCATGAAAACAAATATGCTAAATATTCCTTTAGTCTCCCCTCGTTAGTTCCTATCTAACATGTAGGAGGTTTAAATATAGTTGTCAAATTTAAGAATACAGTAGGTATTTTGCTTTATGTTTAGTAGTAAAACATCCATTTTTCTTTAAAGCCTGAGAAATAATTTTAGGACTTCTTTAGAACCTAATTCTTGTGATCTGAAAACAAAATTAACATAAACATGAAATTATAGTGAGGCAAATGAATGTGTTCTCAATGAAATAGGGTTGTTAGAACTCTTTATGTTGACAATTGAAATATCTTGTAATAGAAATAACTTTCAAAGATGGATAACTTTCCTGGGTCATTGTTTCCCCAATCTGATTAAGCTTAACAGCCACCTGGAGTGCTTATAAAAATACAGATTTCCAGCCCCTAATCTTTATCTTTTAAACCAGAACCTCTAAAAGTGAGGCCTGAGGATTTGTTTTCTTTTTTCCTTCTTTCTAAACCCTGGGTGATTCTTACGACAGGCAATTTTAGATAATACTAGTCTAGATAATATACTTTCTTTTGAAGGTTTCAACTGGATTTCCATAGGCAAAACATTTTAATCCGGCTATTCATATTTCTTTGCCTTATTTCTAAAACACTTCAGGCCTGAGGACTTGCGCCGTGAGTTTGGTCGATATGGCCCTATAGTAGACGTTTACATTCCACTTGACTTCTACACCCGCCGCCCAAGAGGATTTGCTTATGTTCAATATCCTTTGTTTTCTGTGTGCATGTCAAATTACTGGATACGTGTGCAGATACGCATGTGTATTCAGGAGCATATGTTATGAGATTAATATTGCCTAATTAAATGTGTTTATTTCTTTATCTCAGAAAATCTAAAGCAGTCCACAGTAGCTGGCAAGCACCCCCAGTTTGAACCAACCTGTTAGCTAGAATCCAAGCATAAACCGAGCAGGCGAGAAAAAAGGCACCTAAAGTTCAAGCATCAAGGAGTAAAGAGGGAGGGTGGACACAGATATAAAGACCTGGAAGAGGGGAAGTCTTTATCAAGCAAAAGACAAAGCCAACACCAGGTTGAGACTTCGGCTTTCCTACATTTATTCAGAGTTCCAGAGTCAAAGCCAAGTCTGATTTTGTTGGTTCTTCGTCTCTTATAAAGTCCATCTTGCAAGCCTTAAAGAGTAAAGGTCAAGGTTCAAGATCAAGTGACATTGAGGTAATTGCCAGTCTCATTTTGTATTGCATTTCTTGAGCTTTTTCTGTTTTCTATTTTAAAAAAAATTAAACCAGTGAATAACCTCCTGGAAGACAGCTATTTAGTCATTTTATATAGTTTATTTCCATTTTAGTTAGGTTTAATATATATGTAGATAAGGAAGTTTAGTGGGATATTATAAACCAGTATATGTAATTCCAGATGTTCACAGATTGCCTTTGTGTTTCTTTTATAATTATATCCCAAGTAATAAGAACATAAAAGTATTTTAAAGTAATAGGTTCAAAAGTAAATATCATTTTTAAAGGTATAATGTTTTAGGTTACATGTGTCTGTGCAGTTTTGTGTATAATTAGTAATTTCTCCTAAATGTCATAATTAAAACGTCTTTCAGTGAAAGAATAATTTGTAATTTCAGAGTAAAGGCATTTGCATGCTGATTTTTCTCAGTGAAAAACCTGATGAATCTTTTACCTGAAAGAAGGGAATGAATCCTAAACAGTTCTTTTTATAATACTAGCCAGGGTTGGACTAATTTTTTTTTCATAATCTGTTTCACATTATAAATGCATACTGCAACTGCACTAATGTGTACATTAAAAGTGTAATTGCACATTTGTTCTTCTTACTTTTAGATTCTCCTAAATCATAAGGGGGCATTTGTTTTCATGATAAAAGTGAAATTCTTTTTTGATTTCATATATATATAGGAGATGTAAGCTTAATAATTTGGAGTTGTTTTTCCTATTAATTTCATGTCACATGTAAATAATTATTTAAAAATAACATTTTTACTTGATATCTGATGTTCAAAGTATCCTTAACAGCTAGTCATATTTGAAGATGTTCGTGATGCTGAAGATGCTCTTTATAACCTCAATAGAAAATGGGTATGTGGCCGTCAAATTGAAATACAGTTTGCACAAGGTGATCGAAAAAGTAAGTATGGCTAAACATTAGATCTTGTTTATTCAGCAGAATGAGTTTTAGTTATGACAGATTTTTTTTAATGTCAAATTCTTTCAGGAAATAATACTACTAGAGTAACTGTTATTGAGGTTTTCAGGTGATAAATTGTTTCATATTCTAGCACCAGGCCAAATGAAATCAAAAGAACGTCACCCTTGTTCTCCAAGTGATCATAGGAGATCAAGAAGCCCCAGCCAAAGGAGAACTCGAAGTAGAAGTTCTTCGTGGGGAAGAAATAGGAGACGGTCTGATAGCCTTAAAGAGTAAGTACGAAATACAAGAGGATTGAAAACTTAATTTTCTACTTTTTCTGGAAGACATTTTAAAGAGTTTCAAAAACAGGTCACCAGAATAATTTTGTTTAATATGCAAAAAGATCAACTTTTGTTAGATATGCTCTTAGGGCACCTGTGTGGCTCAGTCAGTTAAACATCTGACTTTGATTTCAGCTCAGGTCATGATCTCAGGGTTGTGAGATCCAGTCCTGCATCCAGCTCCATGCTGTGTGGAGTGTGCTTAAGATTCTCTCTCTCCTTCTCTCTTCCCCTCCCCTCCACTCCATCTCTCTCTCTTTAAAGTAAAAAAAAAAAAAAAAAAAAAGGGCAGCCTGGGTGGCTCAGTGCTTCAACCCAGCGTGTGATCCTGGAGACCCAGGATCGAGTCCCATGTCGGGCTTCCCTGCATGGAGCCTGCTTCTCCCTCTGCCTGTGTCTCTGCCTCTCTCTCTGTCTTCTCTCCCTGTGTGTCTCTCTCACGAATAAATAAATAAATAAAATCTTTAAAAATAAAATAAAATAAAGGATATGGTCTTTTCTATTTGAAATGTATGGTTACTTGAGTTTGTTGAATATCTTCTAGTGTTCTTATTTCATGACAGACTTTAAACCTTTTTAATAGAAAAATAATATGTACTGACGGAAAATCAAAGAATTTTTAATAAATAAAATTTTTGTATTTTCTAACTGAACCCAAAATTTAAGAATATTATGTTCTGATGATTAAAAGCTCATAAGAGGGCAACCAGGGTAGCTCAGCGGTTTAGCACTGCTTTCAGCCCAGGGTGTGATCCTGGAGACCTGGTTTCAAGTCCCACGTCGGGCTCCCTCCATGGAGCCTGCTTCTCCCTCTCCTGTGTCTCTGCCTCTCTCTCTTTCTCTGTCTCTCATGAATAAATAAATAAAATCTTTTAAAAATAAATAAGTAAAAATAGAAGCTCATAAGAAATTTAATTGCTTGTGAAAGGAGGTTGAACCTAAAATTAATATAATCAATATATTTATAAAAGATAAACTGTTTTCTTTTTTTTAAGATAAATTATTTTTAAAAATAAATTTCTAATGGTATTATAAGAAGAAGACATGAAAATAGTAAGTTTTTCAGAAAAAGATGTTTGCAGGTTATCTAATTTTGCTGGCCAGGAGTTTGTTTCTGTTAGAATAATAGTAAATCATAATGGAAATTAATTATTTGGTGAAGCTATTTAAATGATAACTGAAATTGTATTAGCAGCCTTAAATTCTTAAATAATTATTGTATTTCGAGGTTAGGGTTAGAATTTTTTCATAGGCATGTAGTATTTTAACATAAATTCTATTCTTAAAGAATAATCAGCACTGGGGCTCCTGGCTGGCTCAGTTGGTGGAGCATGCCACTCTTGATCTTGGGGTCATGAGTTTGAGCTCCATATTAGGTGTTGTAGAGTTTACTTTAAAAAAAAAGAAAAAGAATGATCAGCATTTACACTAATCTTCTCTTTCTGTGAGTAATACGCTTAGCTGGGGAAAAATAAAAAATGTCTATCAATTGTCCCAAATCATCATGGAGTGTCAAGAACAGAAAGAACCACATCTTGTAAAACAATATTGTTTTGCCTTGTACTCATTATAAGATCATTGCTTAACCTCCCTGACCTCAGGTTTTTTCATTTGTAAAATTGTATTATTGAGAATGCAAACCTAACTCTCATTATATTTATAAGGATCAGATTTTGTGTATGCATATGTGTATGTAAGTATATGTAAATAATCAGAATATGTATAAGCCTAACATATAAGTAAATACAGTATATGTGATATTATCTTAGACTAAAAAGGAGTCTCTGGTTTTTAGTGGATATGGATTAAAAAACAAACTAGTTTGTTGCTATCCACTAGATTATGATGAACTCTTTGAGGAGCAAGGACTTTTGTCTTATTCATGCTTATCTCCCCTGCGCTTAGCAGTAGTCCCTAGCTCATATTAGATATTCCATGAATCTTTGTGAATTCATATATCAGTGAATATATATATATATATTCCTGAAGAATTGCCCTTTAGCCTTCTTTAGTCCAAATACAGCACCCCCCTTTTTTTTTCCCCCTATGTTGGATTTTTTCTCAAGGACAGTTTTCCCATTTGGTTTTCTACAACAGGAATGAAATTTAATAATTTCTTTCTTTTTTTTCTTTAAGAGAGGGATGGAGGGGGCACCTGTGGCTCTGTCAGTTAAGCATCTGCTTTTGGCATCATTGGGCTCCCTGCTCAGCAGGGAGTCTGTTTCTCCCTCTCCCTGTGCTCCTCCCCTCTGTGCATGTGCATGGAAAAAAAATAATAAAATCTTTAAAAAATAAGAACTTTAAAAGATTTGCATGGAGAGGAACAACTCTGGGTCTAAAACCAATTTTTTAAAGCCTTGTTTTTACAGGGCTATCAAGAAATTAATATAAATAATTAACGATAACGTGTCTTATTCTTCAGGGTTTACTGAGCTTCTTGAAATAGTGAGTTGAGGGATCAGTGGTTGAGCATCTGCCTTTGGCTTAGGGTGTGCTCCCAGGGTCCTGGGATCGAGTCCCACATCGGGCTCTCTGCATGGAGACTGCTCCTCCCTCTGCCTAAATCTCTGCCTCTCTCTGTGTCTCTCATGAATAAATAAATAAAATAAAAAACAAAAGAAATAGTGAGTTGATACCTTTCATTAATTTGGGAAAATTCTAGGTCCTTATCTCTTCAAATATTGCTTCTGCCTCATTCAGTTTTTCTTTTTGGCTGTGTGACGATGTACTATATATCTCTTATGCTCTGTTCTAGATTTCCTAAAATTCCTTTTCTTGTGTTTCAGTATATATGTTTTTCTAATAATCTGTTTTACAGTTCAGGTCACTTTTTCTTCTGTTGTATCTAGATTGCTATTATATCAATCTAATGACTTTTTAAATTTCAGAAACGTATTCTCAGTTCTAAAATGTCCATTTTAGATTCCAATATTTTGTTAAAATTCTCCACTTGTATATTTGTTTTGCCCGTCTTTTCTTCTTATTTTCTTGAATGTATTAGTCATAGTAATTTTTTAAAATTCCTGTATGAATAATGTCAATGTCCCTTCTGTCTGTTTCTTTTGTCTTTTATTTCCTTAGCTTTTAGTCATTTTTATCTATTTTTCAAATACCTCATAATTTCTTAATTGGATTTTGGACATTGCCAATGAAAACTTATAAGACTTTAGATGATATCCTCCAAAGAAAGTTGTTTTCTTCTAGCAGGTGAAATATTCGCAAATCACCTTGACCCTATCAAGGCTTGGTTTGAGGCATTGTTAAAGCTAATATATTTTAGCTTTACACTGACTCTTAGGACATAGTCCTTACCTATAAGGATATGGTCCTTCTGGGTTTTTAATTGAAAGCCTGGGTTGTTACTCAAGGGTCCTTGACCTTTGCGGAGCTTGAACTCCAGCCTTTTCTCCCAGCACTTTGTGTCTGATAGAATTTCAGCTTAATTCTTGCATCTTCCAACTGCTGTGTTTGCTGACCTCTTGGAGTTTCATCCTGTACTTATACAGTTTATACAGTCTCATCCTGTACTTACACAGTGACTTAAGGAGAATTTATAGGCAAATTTTAGGAGATTTTTTTTTTGTCTGCCACTCCCTCATTGCTAAAATTTTGGCTTTTTAGTTCCAACCGTTTTTGGTAAATGTGAATCCTAACTTGTCTTCCAGCTTAGTCAAATAGCCATTTTCTGGTTGGGTTCAATTTCTCCATGCCAGCATTTGGAAAATGTTCTTAGTAAAAGAGTCATAGCTTGTAACCCCTCAAGTTCTCCTAGGGTTGATTATTCTCCAATGCCTTTAAATAGTTGTTTTATAATGTTTAGCTTCTTTATATAGCTGTTTTCCATGGGAAGGTTAGTCTAATGCAAGTTGTTGTATCATGGCAGGATTCAAAAGTCCTGCATCTAGGTTTTTGTTTTTCTTTTTATAAGTACTGTTTGACAAACTTTAAGTAATTACTTTCTTTTTTCTTTATCTTTTTTTTCCCTTCAGATTCTCATTCATTGAAGTTGTATAATTTAGATTAAACATGCAAGGCATTTTTCAGAACTGACCCATGTTATAAGATAAATCTAGCAAAGTAAAAATCTTTTGGTCATAGATTCTGATATAACAAATTTTACAAACTTGTTACTTATATTTGAACTAAAAAGCATGCATAATAAAATTAAAATTTTTTCTTAGGCTATCCAGGAAAAACATAACTAATACTATTTAAAGTGTATAAATTCCTGAAACTGCTGTTTCCTGACCTTTCATTAAATGTTTTTGTGTGAAATATATACTGTTAACATTATGAATGTTTGCAGGTCTCGACACAGGCGATTTTCTTATAGCCAGTCTAAATCTCGCTCCAAATCACTACCAAGGCGGTCTACCTCAGCAAGGCAGTCAAGAACTCCAAGAAGGAATTCTGGTTCTAGAGGACGGTCAAGGTCCAAGTCCTTACCAAAAAGGTCCAAGTCAATAGGAAAATCACAATCAAGTTCACCTCAGAAGCAAACTAGCTCAGGAACAAAATCAAGATCACATGGAAGACATTCTGACTCCATAGCAAGATCCCCTTGTAAATCTCCCAAGGGCTATACCAATTCCGAAGCTAAAGCACAAACAGCAAAACACTCTCATTTTCGATCACATTCCAGATCTCGGAGTTATCGTCATAAAAACAGCTGGTAAACAGCCACAGAAGAGCGAGCGCAACATAGTCTCGAATATAAGTTATCCAACCTCTCATTATGTTAAATAAAAATTCTTCAAGGCTCATAGTAATTGTGAGTTACTTTGGGCATGTGCAACAAATAAAATCTCTCTAGTTTTGGGTTAATAAAGTCTCAATTTAAAGGGCCCATACCACAAATTATGTGTCTGATGTCACCATTTTATGGACCATTTTTTGTTTACATTATGGCAGGATACTTTTCAAAGGAAATGGGTAAAATGGAACGAATATAGAAAATTATACTTGCATATTAAGTATTAGTAATATTAATGATACCTTTTACAAAAATATTTTTTACTTTAAAGCACTTTTACTTTCATGTAAAAAGTAATTATGACTGTATAATTACATAGGGCAGATTTAAACTGCTTAACACCTTAAGTCTTTGTTGTATCTTCTGTTTAGACTTGGGCCAATTCTTAGTGGATATTAGTTCATATTATAAAATCTGACATTTCTAAAAATAGAATTTATATAGAGATCAAGCATTCAAAAGATACATTCTCTCCTAAGCTCAAAAAAGCTTTAATTTTTACTATGTGGAACAGTATAGATAAGTTGACATTAAGTTGCATCCTGTACTGTGTTCATTCACTTCAGAAATATCAAAACGTTTTAAACATATTGAGTTTTGAATACTTGGAGACTACTTCTCTAAAAATTGTGTGCAGCACTCATAATCCAAAAATACTCATACTAAGCCTTATACATTTGAAGAGTGGTACATTTTGTATAAAAATCATATTTTATAACATTATTTCTACATACCTACTTTTCATCTACTACTTAATTTTTTTTTAGAGTTCCAGCTCAAGACTTTAAATTGTATAGAATAAGTCCTATTATTTTTGAAAGTGTTGAGTATCTTGTATTAAGGAATTCAAGACTGCATCCTCAATAAGCTTTGTGGTATTCAGATTTACTTTACACTGTCCTTCATTTTTATAAACCAAATAACTTTATTGATATTGCTTTTGTAGTTGTTAAACCTGAGAATTTCTTTAAAAATGTGTTTGTAGTTTACGTTTTTCAGAGGGTTTTGGTAGTATTTGTGATAAAATGGTTTTGCATATGATTATTATAGGGGATATATTTATAGAGTTCTACTTGCGTACTTTGTTGAATTATATTGAAAATTAAAAGTTCTCAGCCCATACACTTAATATTTGTATCTAGAGTGCTTAAGAAAAAAATCTGTCTTATATTTTTGGCATATAGGAGCCAGTGTTGCTTCTATTTTCTTTTTTAAATACAAATTCTACTTTTCTTTGCAATTTAGACCCTATGTAAGAAACAACTTTACAGAATAATTTATATGCTGGTGATATTTAGACAAGTACCATAAGTTAATGTAAACTGTACAGTACTTTCTGAATACATTTTCTTTATTTAATCATAATAACAATTTATTTCAAAACTACAGCTCTTTGAAGTGTTCAGCTGTAATAAAATTTAGTCATAAAATTATGTGGCATTGTTAAAAATGTAAAGGATAGTCCAAAGAAAGAACAGATAAGTATTAATAGTAATGTTTTATATTTTCTAAATAAATGGGTTTATCCACGTATATATGCAGTAATTTGAAATACTAAGTAGAAATTGACTTATAGTGTCTTTACTTTGCATTTGATTACATCTTAGTGAAAAGTTAATACAGCGATATTTCTGAAGTTGCTTTTCCTTTGATTTACTTCTGATTTGGTTTTCCATTATAATCTTTAGACTGCTTAGGAAGATACTATTTGATTTGACGGAAAAACTCAAATGATAATAGTTCAGACTTCTTTGAGCGTTTACTTGGCACTGCTCTATAAGTTTTACATTATTCACTCATCATTACAACAACTGTATGAGATAAAAAAAAAAAACCACTGCAGATAAAGAAAATGAGATGCAGAGAGGTTCAGTGATACCCACCAGGTCACACACTATTAGACTTGGGAGTGGGCAGTGGCTGGGCTCCAAACTACCCCTCCCTGATTGTTATACTTTTTGGAAGAGAAATCTGTGACAGATATATGCTAAATTAAGATAATGTTTAGGGCGAAAGAAGAAAATAGAATTAGGAAAATAAATTATTATAAGTTTTCAGTGTAAATGGGTTCTGTGACTAAGTGGAAATTGACAGTTGTGCTGGTTGCTTGAGAAATTGTCTTCTAGGTATATCTCTATTCTAGGATTCACTTTTGTTATAGAATTGTTTCTTGGATCATTTAGGAGAAGATACTTACGATAAGATTGTTAATAAATAAAGCAAATGTTTTATACAGCTGTGATCATTTCCTTTAAAGATAATGTATTTACTCAGGTACCTCCCGAGCTTAGTGTAGGAGAGCTGCCTGTGTATATTTGTTCAGGATCAGAGGATAAGTTAATGTCAAAGAAAATAAAAATGGCCACTACAACTGTTTGTTTTCTTTCTCCCCAAGAATACTACACAAATAATTTCTGTATAGCAGCTGATACTTTGCAGTTGCAAACAGTGGAATATGCCAGATTTTTTATTTGGAGCCTAGGATTTAATCCTAACTTATTTTTAAATGAAAAGAACTAATTTGGGGGCTTTATATGTTATTTGTAGTGTTTACTTGAGATGCAACTGTTATATTACACATAATGTCTGCCTTACTATCATCCCATTGCAAGAGGCAAGCAAAATTAGTTAAAATGTGAAGTATTTAGAAATACATTTACAGTCCTCTAAACTAAATTAAAATTGTAAGTTCTTAGAATTAAAAATTAAAATTTGTTTCCTACACAGAGTGGTGAAATATTTAAAGTATTTGTATGTAGATAAATGTATGCTACCTAGGGGGCACTTGGCCGGCTCAGCTGGTCGCGCATGTGACTCCATCTTGGGGTGGGGAGTTTGAGTCCCACGTTGAGAGTAGAGGGTAGTTTATTTAAAAAAAAAAAAAAATATATATATATATATATATATATTATGGAGTGCCTGGGTGGCTTAGTCCAGCCTTCAGCTCAGGTCATGATCCTGGGGTCCTGGGATCAAGCCCTGCATCAGGCCCCCTGCTCAGCAGGGAGTCTGCTTCTCCCTCTGCCTGTTTGTGTACCACCATCTCTGTGTGTCTAAAAAGTAAATAAAATCATATATATGTGTGTGTGTGTGTGTGTGTATATTACACACACACACACACGCTACTTAGTATGGTTTGGTGCAGACATGTTAACTTGGCGTCATGGAACTGAAACTTTACTTCTAGGCCCTGTAGATTTTCAAACAAGTCCATGACTTGCAAGAGTTTAAGGATCAGTGGTTCAGTGAGTTTTGGAGTCCGAACTTTCCTATATTTGACTAGAATACATTTCCAAGTATTAAATGAAGATTATGCACCTTAGCATTTAAATCCCTCCCGTGATGAATATACACTATTCATATGTATTTAGGATCATATGAACTCTGGCATTGGTTTACAAGATCAGTTTAGGCTCTCTGGAAAATTTATGTCTTGTTTACCTTTAAAAGATGTTTATAAAATAAAGCAAATTAAATATAATTGAGTCAATAAACTTTTTTAGAAATATATTCTCTGATACAAGTGTTAGACATAACAGGTTGATTTAGTTCTTTCAAATTAATACAATAATGACCCCTTTTTTTTTACTTAAAGGAATCATGAAAAATTGAAATAAAAATATAGATTATTATGCCCCAACATTACTATTTTCTCCCCAAAATTAAAATGTTTTTATCCTGTTTGGGGGAAAGGGCTATATGAATCTTAGATTATAGGAATACACTGCATTTCTGAACTTATGAAAAGAAATTGTATCAATTTGTGGTAGATGGATGTTGAGTAGATTGATCGTTACTGTTTTTTAAAAGTAAGTGATTTTAAGTATATCGTTCATGTAATTCAAAACACTATATTCAACCTACATGTTTATAGTAAATAGATTACAAATTGAAATCAAGAATATCTTACTGTTGTCAGATTTCAGGTACTTTCAGAACACTAACAAAAAATTTAAAGGGTCAGTCTCTTTAGATGAGAGAATGCCTGGCCAGTAATTAGCACTTGGTCATAGAAATGGGTTGATTGAATGTCCATTACTGTTTGATCCTATGTGTAGTATGAGTGGTTTCTCAGAAAAAGTGTAATTGAAACATGAAGTGAAATTACTACTTCTCTAGTTCATAATAATATGAACTAAATGGCTAAGTACTTTATACACTTTTTATAAATGGCTTCAAAGAGGTAGGTTGAGGAAAACCAGAATTCATTGCTATGACCACCTGTTTTCTAAAGTATAAATAATTACATTCTAGTTTGCCTAGCTTTTCCTAATAGTATAGATTTAAAATGCTGTTAAGTTGACTTCAGTCTCAAGAAAAATCTCAGTGTAAGTCTTCCAAGGGTGCCTGGGTGGCTCAGTCAGTTATATATCAGGGGTTGTGGGATCAAGACCAGCCTTGGGCTCTCTCATGGGTGCACGTGCGCTCCGTCTCTCTCAATCTCTCTCTCTCCCTCCCTTCCTCTGCCCCTCTCCCTGCTCATGCTCACTCTCCCTAAATCAACCAATCAAGTCTTAAAAAAAAAAAAAAAAAAAGCCTTCCAACCCCCAAGGAATAGCCTGTTTCTTTTAATAGTGAATTGAATTTTAATGGCTTGGGCGGGGTGGATTAGGAATCATAATTGTTAAGTTGGTAAGGTAGTATCTGCTTTGTGAAAATAATACTTCACAACTTGAGAAAAGTATTCTGTTGAAAACCTTTTCAAAGTTGACATAAGCTATACAACTGGTCAGTCTCTTCTGGGAATTTTTGTATTTTAAAAATGAAGGAATTGTGGAATAAATGATTTCATAAGAATTTTATAGAAAAGCATTGATATTCATCATTGTCAGTAAATCTTCAGATTTTGGCCTTAATGTATTAAATGTAGCTGAATTGAAAAATATTAATGTTCTAGTTTTGTTAAGATAGTCCTTTAAATTTTTAGTGGATATATAAGTTGAACCATTTTTGGTACTGTTTTGTACTTTGTAATTCCCTCTTACCATAGAATCTACTAAATGAGGTGTTTTGTTTTTTTTTTTTATACCACTTACAAACATGGATGAAAAATTTTTATTTTAAAATATCTCATATGAAAGCACTTTATACAGAGTTCTGGCCTGCGGGTTAGTAGTCAAATATTCCTAAAAGGTTTCGTTGACCATACTTTGTCTTTCCTCTATTTTCCTCTATTTTCACTAAAAGGTTATGGTTTTTATATGACTTAGTGTATCATGGAAAGTGGAACTACATCTTTTACAGAGTAATTTTAAACACTTGTAGCTTCCCATTAGCACCATTGGTATTAATTCAACATTAAAGCCTTTAAAGAGTAGGAACCAATGAAGAGTTTTACACCCCCATGCCCTCCTACTTCCTAACCACCTCAATGCTAACCAAGCCCTTCAGCCATCCCCTTTCTTCTCTTTTGGGAGTCATACATACCTATTTCCTTTCACTGCTTGAAGTTCAAGTTGTTCCACTTTAGATAATTTCTTTAACTTTCAAACCATGGGCAGTTATTATAAATCCCCTTCAGAATCTTTGTAAGCTTCCATCTATCTCTTCATCCTCCCTGATTAAAGCTTCTGCAATCAGCATTTATGTCAACATTAATATTAAATGTTGACTGTCACATTTCCCGAATAAGCCAAATACATTTCTTGAATGCTTAAATAATTTTTTTTAATTTTTATTTATTTATGATAGTCACACAGAGAGAGAGAGAGGCAGAGACACAGGCAGAGGGAGAAGCAGGCTCCATGCACCGGGAGCCCGACGTGGGATTCGATCCCGGGTCTCCAGGATCACGCCCTGGGCCAAAGGCAGGCGCTAAACCGCTGCGCCACCCAGGGATCCCTTGAATGCTTAAATACATTATCCTCTCTCTAATCTTTCAGTTCTTGTTTACAGTGGCTTTGGTGTTTCAGTCGTTAACTAGAATCGTTCTATTATAAGTGTGATAACCAACTAACCGGACTTGAAATTGTAAAGAAAAACGGGACATTTACAGTTACAACTTCAAGAGAAACTTTATGCTTGTATGCTACATATAAGCTTTTAGAATTATTGAACTTAGAATTATTGGCATGTACTCAACTTACATATAATGTTGGAGTGAATAGTAAAGCAGCCTTAATCTTCCCAAATTCTATTAAGACTGTTAAAAAACTCCTCAGTAAAGAAATTAATTTTACAGTGAACACCCATATACCCCACTACCTAAATTCTACAATTAACAGTAAATTTTACTTGCTCTGTTACATTTATATCCATGTTTTCCAATTATTTTGAATTTAACAGTAAAAATTTGAAAACCAGAGTGTTAATAAATAGGATACTCCAGTTAGCTAAAGAGCGATCAGAAAACCTTAGCTGAATACCTTTCACAAACCTAATTCTCTTCTCTTTTGAAATTTAGGGTCTGGTCTCAAGCATCAGATTATAGGAGCTTAATAGACATAGGTGGTTAAGGAATGTACAGTGAGTAGGACCTTTGGAAAGCTAATGGAAAAGGGCTATCTGATCTTTGATATTAACCCTTTAATCATTCTAAAATTTGAGAGCAATAAATGCCTGACCACTTGAAGAGTAAGGGTAATTTCAACCACTGACAGCCTTTATTTCATAGCAGGATGATCCCCAGAATTACAGCTCTCTAAGGTTTTGATAGGAAGAACCAAAGCTCTCTATGATTTGATGTTGCTAATAAGTACAGTATAATAATCTTATTTAAAGATTTTTCTGGGACGCCTGGGTGGTTCAGCGGTTGAGCATCTGCCTTTGGCCCAGGGCGTGATCCTGGGGTCCTGGGATTGAGTCCCACATCAGGCTCCCTGTATGGAGCCTGCTTCTCCCTCCACCTGTGTCTCTGCCTCTCTCTCTCTAATGAATAAATAAAGTCTTTAAAAAATAAAGATCTTAATACTAGAAGGCAATTTTGAGTTCAATTTAAATTAAACATTTGCATGTTGGAAGTAATCAAAAGTCAAAATGTCTTTTACCTGCCATCCCCTGCTCAAGATTCTAGATTGCCGAGAATACATTTGTAATTTGGTTTTGACAACTAATTAGGTTAATTTCTAATATTAGAATAAAAGAACTATCTGTAATAATTTAGGAGTAGCTATGTATATATGGATTAGTATCTATTTACAACCAGATTTACCACATTTTCTGCCACTTCATGTATTAAATTAGGAAAAATTACTTTCCTGAATCCTTTCTTAAGAAATTCTTAAGTAGGGACCCCTGGGTGGCGCAGCGGTTTGGCACCTGCCTTTGGCCCAGGGCGCGATCCTGGAGACCCGGGATCGAATCCCACATCGGGCTCCCGGTGCATGGAGCCTGCTTCTCCCTCTGCCTGTGTCTCTGCCTCTCCCTCTCTCTCTCTGTGACTATCATAAATAAATAAAAATTTTAAAAAAATTAAAAAAAATTTAAAGTTATTAAAGGTCAGTTTTACCTAGTTTGAAACCTTGGACTAACAAAGAGGAGGTAAACTTTTTTACTCCCTTCACCAAATGGGCTCCCCTGCTATCCATTCAGAACTTGAATTGGAACTCTCTCCTAACAGGCTTTTACAGGTAGGTAGAGAACCAATCACCATTTAACAGTTTCAGAGGAAATCCTTTCTTTTTTTTTAAGATTTATTTGAGAGAGAGCATGAACAGAAGGGACAGAGGGAGGAGAGCGAATCTCACGTAGGCTCTGCACTGAGTGGAGACGTGGGGCTCCAGGGGAGGCTTGATCAGGACACTGCGATCAAGAGCTGAACCCAAATCAAGAGCCAATACTTAAGCATCTGTGCCAGGTAGGCGCCTCCAGAGGAAATACTAATTCAACTAATTTGCTGTCATAGGTGAAGTCCAGAGTCCCCAGGAGACAGAAAGGATGAGCTCAAGAGTACTGGTAAAGATGTTAAGCCTTGTGAGAGAAGAGAGGCTACAGGAAGACAAAATATTTCAGCTCCATTTTCATGTTGTATATAGTGCTTCTGTGCACTATTACCAAACTACTTCTAGCACTGACCTATCTTCTACTTGCTGTGTATTTCCATGTAGATGTCCTACACGCAAATTCTACATGCAAATCAAAACGGCATCTATAATTCAGATCCCGCTCCAGAGTTCCCTCATTGCTAGTTTGTTTCCCTAATTACCCAATTTAAAAACTCTTTCTTACCCTCCATGCAGTTGCTCAATTCTTAATTCTACCTTCAAAACCTTTAAGTAAGTCCTTGCCTATCAGAGGGAATCAGTGTTCGCTCTGATAATATCCTTAGGCTCATCTCATTAACTGACAAATCCCTTTTTCCTCCAGTTTTCCCTTTCCAAGCTGTTTTCCATATTTTCACCTGTTTTCTTTTTGAAGCAGGGATCTCTTTCCTTTGCTCATGAACCTTGGATGGCTGCCATGCTTGCAGAATAAAGTTGCAGCTCTTAGGACACTCACCCCCAGGTTATTAACACAGTACACTTTTCAATATATTTTATGTTCTTTCTTTGTACTTGTCCTCAACTACTGGATACTCCACATCTATCTTACACCACTGTCTATGCACTTTTACCTCTGACAATTATTTTCCTTTTCCTTACATGTCAAAAACCTTAAGGCCCAACTCAGTACTACTTCTAAGGTGTCAGATGGGCAGCTAGACAACCCCTACTCACACGAATGTCACTACTTTCTGGGGGAAACAGTGACTACTTTTTTCACCTCTTCAGGCACTTGTTGTAGGGAAGGGGAATGCAGCTTGTATTTATTTTAGTTACACATGTAATTTCTTCCCAGCCACTTGTGCTACTACTTTCAGCTCTGCCATTATCTTTGTATTTCCTGAGCATACCTCACACATAAACCCCCACACATTAAATTATGGACATGCTGCTCAAAATGTCACAAAGGAGCTGAGAAATGTCAAACAAGGGGGGAGGGTTGTGGAGTAGTGGCTGAGATAGTTTTATTGACGGTTTTATTTTCCAAAAGACAGGAACTCTGTTTTAGAACTTTTTGAATCTTATACAGAAATGTTATCCAACCTGTGCAAGAATGAACTATTTTCTGGAATCAGACTGGGAAAGAGGTCAGCTCTAAGGCAACCCATTAGTTTTAATATTTACAACACATTACTAGAAAAAAACCCTAAAAATCGGTGACTAAATATTGAGGGAATTTTCAAATTATGGTCTGAACTGCTAAAATGCGTTTCCCAATTATTTGAGAAGGTATCTGCATCTACATGCAGGAATGGAACTTCATACAAAATGAGCATAAAAAAGTTCCTTTGCCTCTTTAAACTTTCCCTTCCTTTCTAGAACTGGTGTCCCCACTCAAAATTTGTCTTTATACTTCTTGAAGGCTTTAGTCTCAAAAGCAGCCCTCGTTTTTGTCATTTCAAGCCATTAATATGGTTCTTCCCAACATTTCTAAAACCAGGGATAGGGCAGAGGTGGGTGGCTTTGAGCCAGGACAACCCAAACCCTCTCCCTGACATCTAAATACTTTGGAGAATAAGCTGGGTGCATGCAGAGTCTAGCCTACCACAGCTCCTCACAATCTTAATTTCACCATCCTGGGTGGGTTGCCACATGTCCCCCTGCCCCAGGTCCATTCTGGGGCCTAGTGCTGAAAGGCATAAGCACTGCAATAGAGCCTAGGTTTTGTTCCTTCTCAATGCTGGAAGTTGACTTAGGGTTTTTAGAAGAGGGCAGGTAAAGACAAAAGTAACGTGGGTTTTTTAGATAGTTTGAAGAGAAATACAAATGGTTTTCCCCCAAGTGTGGCATGACTGGATCCCATTTAAGTCCCACATTTGTATGGCTTTATACTAAAATATACCAATTATTGTGAAGGGGTGATTACATAGTTCAGTTGACCCCTGAATAACATGGGGTTTAGGTGTACTAATTCCTGTGCTGTCAAAAATCCACATATAATTTGTTTCCCCATTAATAGTCTGTTGATCAGAAGCCTGTAAGTCACCTAGCATATTTTCTATTAGATACTGTATTCTTACAATAAAGTGAGCTAGAGAAAACTCATGAAAATACAGTACTATACTATAAAAATCCACATCTAAGTGGACCAGCAGTTTTGAACCCATGTGATTCAAAGGTCAATGGTATGCCTAAAAACCTGAATGCTGGTCCTGAAAATGTAAATACTTGCCTAATACATTATCTAGTCTTTTAACTAATTACATAAACCACCTTAAAATTTGTATTTTAACGAGTTTGAAAAGAGCTGTTCCTATCAATCTTAGTGTGATTTGATGTTTTATTACTTTTCCTTTATCTGCCTACAGGTACACTAAAATACTTAGTACACCAAGCATTAATGCAAATAAAAGTTCTGTGGTGTTCCTTAGTATTTCACTTTATCAGTGCTAGTTGAGGTATTGTACATTTATCTAAAAGTAATTTCAGGGCAGCCCCGGTGGCACAGCGGTATAGCACTGCCTGCAGCCCAGGGCGTGATCCTGGAGACCCTGGATCAAGTCCCACGGCAGGCTCTCTGTATGATGCCTGCCTCTCTCTCCCTATGAATAAATGAAATCTTAAAAAAATAAAAGTAATTTCAGTGAATACCCCACATACTGATGATCCATAATGAAGTGCCATTGCATGTAATTAACTCACATATAAACTTTTCGCTCCTTTGCAATTAGGAGCCCCCTCTACCAGGAGTTAAAATTTACACCTGAAGCTGGTGACTGCAAAATTGCTTTATAAACCCACAGAACCAGTTAAATGAACATTGGAGGAAATGTTTCAAGACTTGTAGAAAAAAATAAAAGTAAATAGATTGGCCTGCACTAAGTGTGAATTATATTGAAACCTAACCTACAATTAATGGGATTGTAAGGTGGAACCCTGGGGAAGTAGAATTAGGACATAAAGGCAGAACCCTCATGAATGGGTTAATGTGCTTACAAAAGGGGCTCAAGAAAGCCCCCTCAAGGGAGGCCTGGGTGGCTCAGGGATTAAGCATTTGCCTTCGGCCCAGGTTTATGTGATCCCAGAGTCCCAGGATGGAGCACCACATTGGGCCCCCAGCATGGAGCCTGCTTCTCTGCCTCTGTCTCATGAAAAAAAAAGCTCCCCACCTTCCTGTTATGTGACTTGATGAGGACTCCCCATGTCTGAGCCATGAAATGGAGACACTACATCAGCAGGTGCCTTGATCCTGGGACTTCCTGACCAATGAAGCAAATTTATAAGCTATCCAGTCTTTAGTACTATTACAGTAGTCCGAAGGGATTGAGGCTGCTAAATCTTTTAACACCAAACAAAACTATTCAGCTTTTCTAATTAACCTTTTCACTGTATCATCTTTACTGTAATTTAGCCAATTTTGTTCACTCAAAAAAATCATAAAACCTCTTTATGAACATTTCCTTTATAAAATTTAACTACTTTTTACTTAGAAAATCTTACAAGGGGATCCCTGGGTGGCTCAGCGGTTTAGCGCCTGCCTTTGGCCCAGGGCACAATCCTGGAGTCCCGGGATCGAGTCCCATCTCGGGCTCCCGGGATGGGGCCTGCTTCTCCCTCCTCCTGGGTCTCTGCCTATCATAAATAAATAAATCTTTAAAAAATCTTACAAAATTTTGCAAGGTTGAAAGCTTACTGTATTTTGTTAAAGCTTCTCTAATTTTTAAAGCTAGCTATATGTAACTTTATTATAATATTATTAAAGTATAGCTTTCTCTACATACATAAAGGAATGAAGCTTTTTATAGCCAGGGCCAAGAATAGTTGGCTGGGTTATGAATGAGCTGTGTAAACAAGACTACAGCCAGTTCTGTTAACTAGCTTAGATTTTGTGTCTATTCTAGTTTTCATACCCTCCTGGCTTCAATAACAGCTCATCAATAACGATTCTAACATTGTGCCCACACAATCACCTTTATACAGCCTGAAAGTCTACCCTCCTATGAACCAAATGTGCAAGACAGGAGTCTCTTCTACATCTTTTCTTGCAAGGACAGTAGCACCTTTCTCATATTCCACCTTCAGAAAATCATATATACCCTGTTAACACCCTTTTCATGTCAATGCCTGATTACTAAAAAATCTTTTCCTTTTGCTTCAAGATCAACTTTCACTTTGTAGAACTAAAAACTATACAGGGTAAATTAGGACTTTAGAATTTTAGAACAAAGTTTGAATTTTAAAGTAACAAAAAAAAAATAAAGTAACAATACATAGAGCTACTGTATCTTTTAGCCAACATCAGGAGGTTCCAAATCTTCCATCTACTATTTTAATGTAAATTATGCTTGCTTTGGTTCAAGAACCACCATTCAAAATAAATATAAATTTAGTAAACCAAACCAAGTGTTATTTTCTTTCACTGAACTTGCAGGGTAAGTCAAATAGTATTTATGAAAGTTTATATAAAAATACATTGTTATAAACTAAATCAGCTGTACTTTTGACCACAACCATTTCCATTGTAAAATGGGGAATTCCTCCCCTTAGAGGTAATAGCATTAAATTATTGGACCCTCTAAATTTCAGAGAAAGACAATTAGTATAATACTAAGACATTAAGCCAGTAAAATGTTAAAAGTTAAAATCCATTTCCTAGACACACATTCAAACAAGTCACACACAAAGAGCCAAGACTAGTATAAAAGGGGGGGCCAAATTATATTATTATTTAAAATTTGAGTACAACCAATTTTGTTGGCATTAAAATTAGAGGTATCTTAAATTTGAATGGATAAACCAAAAACCAGAAATTAAGTTTGGTGAAAATGGGAATAGTTTTCCAGTAATTACAGATTAGAACGCAGAAATCAATTTAGAGAAACATAGACAAACCCCATGTTTACAATGATTGTGCCACAGATTTAAACTTCAGTAGTGCATTAGTAAACTGTTCACATTTAGATCTTCACCTTGAGATAACTGTTTCTTTAAAAAAAATCTCAGTACCTTGTGCAAATAAATCGGTCTTCCATGTGCCTTAGCACACTTAAAATTTCTCCATTGTATATATACAAAACACCTACCATTTGGCAGGGCAAAATACATACTTTCATAACAAAACTATAATGTACCTCTCAAGTATGAACAATATACACATAATACATGGTATACAGTATTTACAAAATATAAAATATAATACAAGTTGTTGGTTGTAATTTTTTCAACTCATCTTTTGCACTTGTAAGTTACAAGGCAAATTTTCATTTCTGTACCAATTTTCTTTAAGAGTCCAGAGATTTTGAAACCCGACAGACATTGCAATCTGAGATCTAAGTTTGAACTTTTAGGAGAGTTTTTAAGTGTACTGCCATCAACTCCCTATTTTGGTTGGAATTTTCAATAGTGCTTCCCATCCAGTGACTAGGAGGCTTTGGAAGAACACTAGGAGAAGGTGGATCACTAAACTTTGCCCCAGCATAATTTTCCTTTTGGTTCACTTCAGTTAGAAATGCTGATTTCTTCAAATGCATATTTTTAATATTCTCAGTGTTTTTAAAAGGCTTTTTTTCCTGCTTCTGAATTAAAGTGGATGAAACAGAATCCTGCCAAAAGTTATTTTCATTTCTTTTTGCAGAGGTGATCTTGGTTAGTGGTAAGTTATATTTGCTTTTCTGTCTGTTTATCTTTGGTTGTTCACACAAGTGTATACCATGAACAAGCTGGCCGTGGGGAATGGCAATTTTCTCCGATTTTCCCATCTTTGATTTTAAAACCTACAAAGACAAGGAAGGAACATAAAAGTGAATACAGGCTCATAAAAATTAGTCACAAACTTCACACCATATACCTAATGTTTTCTTCTTCTGGACTTCAGTTTACTGCCTTGCTTCACCGTGGGCTCGTTGCACTTACCAAATAAGCACACATCTAAGTTTTACTACCACCACCAATATGAATGTAGAGAGTCAGAAGTGTCACAGGGAAAGAAACCCAAAGTAACCCAAGTTCATCTTTCTATAACTAAAGAGTAAAATAAGCTGCTTTCCAAACAGTAAGATGTGGCCAAGAGGATGTTCACAGATTACTGTTTATCTTTTAGTCAAATCCTTTTAAAATTCTCCAGGAAAGAAAGTTTAAAAAACAATTATTCCAGAATAAAAATTTGATTAGCAGGAACTAGATTTTAAGTGTTTTGATAATGGCTACTAACTACACAGAAAAATTATCTCCCGGCTTCTGAAAACAAAATTTCATAAATCTAAGTACTACTAATCACTTTTTATCATCTTTTCCAGCTACACATATAGCAGCAACTTTAAAATTAAAACTTTCCGGGACACCTGGGTGGCTCGGTTGGGCCTTTGACCCAGGGCGTGATCCTGGAATCCCAGAATGGAGTCCCACATGGGGCTCCCCGTGTGGAGCCTGCTTCCCCCTCTGCCTATGTCTCTGCCTCTTGTCTCTCTCATGAATAAAATAAAATCTTTAAAAAAAGTTGTTTCCACCTGTCCCTACCTCTTGTTTTAACAATTGCCTTTACGAACTTTGCCGCTCAGGACGCCCGGGTGGCTCAGCGGTTTAGCGCCGCCTTCAGCCCATGGCCTGATCCTGGAGACCCGGGATCGAGTCCCACATGGGGCTCCCCGCATGGGGCCTGCTTCTCCCCGGCCCGTGTCTCTGCCTCTCTGCGTGTCTCATGAATAAATAACATCTTAAAAAACAACCTTGCCGCACCACTTCTAACTCCTTTCCCTAACTAGTGACCCTTACAGGAAGCCATGACCGGATGGAGGAGTAAAAAGTAATTCACTCGCTCACCGCCCTGCTCACACTCGTACTGCGGTAGGGAAGCCGGACAAGAATACAAGTACCTGGGGGCCCACGGTAACACTCCAGGTCAATAACTGCCGGAGAAAGATTACTTTTAACCAGGAACCAAGAAGCCTCCAAAAGGAGACGGCCTATCGGACACGGTTTCAGAGCCCTGGAATCTTAAAACTGTACTTATTATTTAGGTAATCACGGCGATCGAGTCGGATTTTCTGCCGAAGGCATGCCTGTCTAGCGAGGAGCTGCCGATCCCTCCAGCATTCGTCCAACGAGGAATGCCTGTCACTCCCTTTCATTTCTTGAGACCGTTAAGGCTTTGAAATTGGCAGGTTTTATTTTGCTACCCAGATCAATTTCAAGATCTCGTTAGCGACTTAATCTCGTTAGTGCGGATCTTATCCTGACCTATCAGCGCGGCGACTGAGTGGCTTCGACGTCAATCAACCCTAACTTACAGCTTTTTAGAGAAAAGTTTCATCGTTCTGGACTCAAGAAAACTACCTCCCATCAGCAAAACCCAGGACAGTACAGACTGAAAGTCAGCAACTCCGTATTCATCTGCTAGGCGAGCACGCAAAAGCTCTCGTCCCAGAGGCAGGAACTGCAGGTGCAGCCGTCCCTGCCAACTTCTTGAGTTAAAAAAAAAAAAAAAAGAAAAAGAAAAAGTACAGCTGAGAAGGGTGGCGGCGGGGGCAGAGCCGCACCCCGGGCACCGCTGCCCGGCGGAAGGCCAGCCCGACTGCAGCCGCCCGCGGCCCACTCCAAGACCCACAACACGGCCGAGGCCGTGCACGCGCGCCGCCTAGTCTCGAGCGCCCCGCCGTCGGGGAGCCCAGAGCGGTCGCCCGCCCCTTCCCCGGCCTCGCCTCCTTCATGAGCGCCGGAGCGCGGCGCACGTAGCGCGCTGACGTCAGCCTCCCGCGGGCCCCCTCCCCCCCCCCCGCCGCGCGCCCGAGCGCCGAAACCCCCTGGAACGCCGCCAGCCTTCTAAATCGGGGCTGTTGCTGGGGCGCAGCCGCGGCTCCCATTGGCTGAGTCCCGGGAGCCAATCAGCGGCGCCAGCGCATGCCTCCCCCTCCCCCCCTTCCCGGGCTGGAACCGAGCGGGCGTCACGGAAACTTCCCTCCCGAGTAAACAGCCGCCCCTCACCCCGGCCCCCCCCCTTGCCGACCCCTCAGTGCGGGGCCCCGAATTCCAGAGCCCGGCGGGGGCTGCCTAAGGGCCAGAACTCCCCCACCAGCCCCCATGTCCCCCTTCGCGGCCCTTACCTCTCTTCTGAACGAGGGCTGGCCGGGCGCCGGGGGCGGCAGCTGGCCGGGGAACGGGCTCGCTTCCTCCGTTTGGGCTGCGGCCGCAGGACCCGGGGCCACGCTGGAGGCCCGGTCCGGGACTTCCTGCGCTCCGCTCGGGCCCGTCGCGTGGCCCCGCCCGCCCTCGAGGCTCGGCCGGTGCTGCTGGTACTGATGGAAGCGGCTGGGCAGCTGCCCCGCCGGGCTGGCCCGCACCCTCTTCTTGCGCCGCTTCTTTGGCGCTGCCCGAGAGGTGCCTCCCGCCGGAGCCAGACCGCAGTTGGACAGAGGCGCTGGGGCGCGAGGCTGCGGGGTGAGGCAGGGACCGTCTCCGCCAAGGAAGTGAGGGAGGAAGAGGGTGGGGGGCAGTGCCCGGGGGTCCGGGATTCGGGGTAAAGGCGGCGGGGCCGTGGTCACCATCGGGAGAGCTCCGAAGTAACCGCGGGCGGAGAAGCCCAGGGGCGCAAGGCGGCCGCCCAGGACAAGTGGCTCCCGCTGCGGGACGGAGACGACGGTCATAGCTCTAGGAGGAAAGTGGCTCAGCGAGAAGAAAAGGAGGACGAGAAGCCAGCGGTTGCAGGGCGGCGGCGGCGGCGGCTGCTGCTAAGAGAGCCCGAGTGGAGCGCGGACCATGGTTCGGGCGGTGGCGGCGCAGCAACAAATAGCCTCAGCCTCAGCGCCGAGTGTTGTTATCCGAAGCCCCGCCCTTCGCCCGCCCACCTCCTCCCGAGAGCCCAATCAGGATGCGGCAGCGCAGGCCACGCCCCCCGGCGCTCCCTCCCCCGCCTCCAAGAGACACACACAAACAACCAGCTTGCTGCAGCCCCGCACAAAGAGCGTGCACTGCGCAGGCGCTGCCAACGGGCTCTTTCGGGAAGTCGGTCCCGCGAACAATGAAGTTCCGTTTCAGCCCGACCTCCCCCACCCTGCTCCCTTCTCGCCCCCGCACCTTGCCCTGAAGGCAGGGGTCCAAGTGCTAGATCGAGGCGGATTTTGGAAAAGGGGATGGGGGCGGGAGAAAGAAACCTGGAAACCTCAAGGCCACGGATGCCTCCTCAGCCACTGACCTTGGGGGGGTGGGGGGGGGAGTCTCTTATTTCAAGCCCAACAGAATAATAACGTTATTAGGATCTTTTAAAAAAAGGTTTCAAAGTACGCTATAGGGGTTTCATTCTTAGCAATTGCAAGATCAGTCCACATTTAAGTTCTATTTGGCAAAGTGTGGCTTGCGTTGTTGTCTTCATTTACTCGGGTCTCCAAGCGCTGTTCCTTAAACGCGGTGAAAAGAGTGAGAATTAAGGGGAGTGACTGATTGAAAGGGGCCCCTTAGCTAATACAGCGTTCCCCGTAAATCCGTGATTGAGCAGTGGGAATGTTACTGTCTTTATACTTGAAGGACTCTGAGACTTTGGGATCACGAAACGGTGCCTGGCACTGAGGAGGAAGCAAAGGGGGAGGTTTGCGTCTCAAAGGGAGAAAGTGAAACAGCTCTGCAACATGCAGTGTATTTTGCTGGCTGGGGTGTTCTGGAAATCCCACGCTCGTCGTCTCTCCGCACTGCGCTCACACACACAGACCACGGCTCTTTTACCAAGTACTTTTGTGGCAGAAACTGTGCTTTGCATGAATTATGTCATTTGAACTTGACCCTAAGGAGTAGGTACTCTATTTTGCCCCCACTTTATCAGAGAGGAAACCGGCTTCGAAAAGCAAAAAGTACTTGTCAGGCTATCATACAGCAAGTTAATAGAATTTGAACTCCAGTCCAGGGATGGCAAAGACCCAAGTTTTAACATCCTCCAAACTACCTGCCACTTTAGTTTGGAGACCACCACAGTAGCTGTATCGTAGCCTCCAGCCAGTATTTTTCCGCTTTGTAGTGCTCGATAAATGTTTTATGATTGGTAACAAAGTTGGACAGACGGGATACCCAGAATAATGCTTCCAAAACTTTATGCAGATGGAAGTTGAGGGAGAGCTGTATAAACTTGTCATATGATATTCCATCATTGCCGAGTTTTATCGTTTTTGCTGGGTTTTACTCAGTTTTGTGTATCCAATGGGATACCTATATACTTCCAGGGCTTTAAAAGATTTTAGAGGGCCTTTAATTCAAATCCTCTAGTCTGCAAATTGAAGTGGGTTAAAGATCAGGTGAGGAGAATGGCCTGGCAACAGTTGGTGGAAAAGATTATGGAGACTCTGGAATAATGTAGCTCTTTTGTTTTTGTAAGAGTTTAAAAAAGTTTTTTTAAAGAATTGTTTAAGGGTTTATACTTTTTCAGAGCACTTCAGCTAATTCATTTTATTCTAATCCTAATCCTTTAGAGATGAGTTCTATTTTCCCTATTATACAAATAAAGCCTCTAAAGATAAGATAATTTATCTAGGAACACCTGGGTAGTTCTGCAGCTGAGCATCTGCCTTTGGTTTAGGGTGTGATCCCAGGGTCCGGAATTGAGTCCCACATTGGGCTCCTTGCAGGGAGCCTGCTTCTCCCTCTGCCTGTGTCTCTGCCCCTGTCTCTGTCTCTCATGAATAAATAAATAAAAATCTTCTTAAAAAGTTATCTAAAGGTCACAGAATGGGTCAAGGACTAAAGTCCCTTGAACTCCCAATGCTTGCTTCTCTTTTCATCATATCCCATACTAAGGTTTGGCTTTATCTGGGGTTAATATCACACTGTCCTAGAGAATAATCTACTCTCCAGGGGGCTACTCACTGGTAGTTCAGAGGGGCCCTTGATGGAAGAGATCTATTATTATCTGTGTGTATCTCTTGGGTGAATGTTAGAGTTATTACGATATGTAGTTTATAGGCCTGAAGGGTAGGCATCATGTAAGACCCTGGATCCTGTACGTTGAGAAAGGTAGCCTTGCAGCTGTGATCACCTGGGTGATGGGCACTAAGATGGTGCCCACCATGAAGAGACAGGGAGTAGGAATGGATCACCAGAAGAGAATAATCCAGGTTTTATAAACCAGATAATTGGATTTCATGTTATTTTTCAGGTATAGTCCCTATAGATCCTAGTCTTTAGGAAAGCCTAATTTTGATAGTCAAACCTGGTTTCATCTGTGCTATATGATATAAAGGAAAAGGTCAGATGCTCTTGTCTGGGCCCAAAGGGCTAATCATGGAGGTACCAAGATATTCCAAGTATAAAGAAAGTTTTGGGAGGACTCTCGGGTTTGTTTTTTTTTTTTTTTAAGATTTTATTCATTTATTCATGAGACAGAGGGAGAGAGAGAGAGGCAGAGACACAGGCAGAGGGAGAAGCAGGCTCCACACAGGGAGCCTGATGCGGAACTCGATCCCGGAACTCAATCCTGATCCCGGAACTCAGTCCTGATCCCGGGACCCCAGGATCCCAGGACCACACCCTGGACGTAAGGCAGGTGCCAAACCACTGAGCCACACAGGGATCCCCTGACTCTCAGGGTTCTTAAAGGACTTTTGTCCCAGTGCTGCATATCTTGATTTTATTTCTAAGTCAACAGTTTCTTTAGAGGAAGCTTTTTTTTTTTTTTTAAGATTTTATTTATTTATTCCTAAGACACAGAGAGAGAGAGAGAGAGAGAGAGAGAGAGAGGCAGAAAGAGAAGCAGGCTCCATGCAGGGAGCCCAACGAGGGACTCCATCCCAGGTCTCCAGGATCAGGCCCTGGGCTGAAGGCAGCGCTAAACCACTGAGCCACCCGGGCTGCCCCCCCCCCCACCTTTTTTTAATAAACACTTGAAAAGTAAACCAGATATTAAAGAACAAAGAAAAAAAATTAGAAAAAAAGAACAAAGAGGTAAAAACCGTGTATGAAATAAGCAGTTGACCTACATTAACCCTTTAGAGCCCTCTGAATTCCTCTGCTCTCCTATTGCTTTTGTCTCTTACATTTTACTGTCCTCTCCCTTTCTCTGCCTTTAATATCATCCTTCTGTCCTCCTTTTCTTAATATTTTTCTCGCCCCCCTCATTGTGACTTTATTTCCATTTCCTCTATTACTACTTAGATCTTAAATGTCCACACTCTAAGGGACACGTGTGAAAAGAGGAACACTCCAATTTATACTTACCTTGATGCCCAAATTTTTAATCTTTCATGTCTATGAAATAAAATTCCTGTAAACACTGAACACAACTAGGAAATCAAAATGTTTAAACTTAACAACTGCAACTTTCCCAGACATTTAAGCATTGATCACAAACCTTATTTTATCAACAGTCTGACAATATTAATTGAAATTATTAAGTTTATGTTTAGAAGCAAACAATATGCACAAAATTTCACAATAATGACAAAATTGATACTTAGGTTGCTACTAACATACCATTACCACAGGTTGAAGTTAATGTCTCTGTGATTCTTATCCTTATACCTTTCTGGGGTGGCAGTAATTTTACCACATTTATTTCTTAAAACTTCCTAAAAGGAACAGCAGACCTATGCAGGCTGTGCTTTGCACGAGGGCGCCTGGCCAAAGGGGGAAGGGAGGCCTGAACTACAGCTCTCACTCTGCTTTTAAAAGCTATCTTTCCAGGGGCTACCTGAAGAGATAGATGTCTTTTTCTTATTGGTACACGGTGTCAAAGAAGCAGTGGCAGCCCTGGGGTACAGTAATATTATAGAGACTTGATTCTATTTTGTCCTAGATATAAAACCAAAAGAAAAAGCATGTTATTTAGACCAGCTGGGGTTTCAACCAATTTAAATCTTAGTTGGGTCATAGGCTTGGTTGTGCCTCCTGGCTGGCTCTCCTTTCATACGCTGATAAAACCTTTCAAATCCTTGCCATTCACAGAATGCAACCTAATACCTTTCCTGAAATGATGTAGTTTTTAGGTATCATTTGGCCACCTTACAGAATCCAGTTTCTTATCATTACATATTCAGCTAGGTTGTTCATTTTTTGTAATCTGATTTGGTCTCATTCATTTGTTACAATTAATAGGATCATTGAAAGTTTTCACCTTTCATGAGACAGGGAGGGGAAATTAGCTATCTTCAGGACATTTAGCATATTCTCATTGTGAAACATATTATGGAATTATTTTTCTACTTGATCATTTTGCCCCACTCCTGATTAAATGTTGGATCTCCTTTCTACCCAATTGTTATGTGTGACAAATGATGTGGAGCAGTTCTTTCTGTTCTTGGTATAGTTAATATTTTCTTCCAGGACTGCTTGGCTGATTTCCAATTTCTTCTACTCATCCTTCCCTACTGTTGCAATTAGAGAAAAGGCATGCCTATACTTTGTAAACTAATATATGTTTTAGATTTTTTTAAAAAAAACCTCATACATATAACTCTATATTTATTCAACTTAAAAAAAAATAACACATCTAGGGGCGCCTGGGTGGCTCAGTCAGTTAAGTGTCTGCCCTCAACTCAGGTTGTGATCCCAGGGTCCTGGGATGGACGTTGCATCAGGATCCCCACTCCATGGGCAGTCTTCTTCTTCCTCTCCACTGCTTGTGCTCTCTCTTGCATGCCTTTCCCTCTCTCTCAAATAAATAAAATTTTTAAAAATATGAATATATCTGTATAATCACAGACACTATCTTCTTTTTTTAAAAGATTTTTTTTTTAAGATTTTATTTATTCACGAGAGAGAGGCAGAGGAAGAAGCAGGCTCAATGCAGGAGCCCCATGTGGGAGTCGATCCCAAGACCACAGGATCATGCCCTGAGCCAAAGACATGATGCTCAACCGCTGAGCCACCCAGGCATCCCAGATTTTTTTTTTTTCAGGCAATCTCTATACCCAACATGGGACTCAAATTCACAACTCTGAGATCAAGAGGCACCCTCCACCAACTGAACCAACCAGGTACCCCACACTCTTTTTTCTTTTTTCTTAAAGACATTTATTGTTTATTTATTTATTTATTTATTAGATTTTATTTATTTATTCATGAGGGACACAGAGAAAGAGGCAGAGATACAGGCAGAGGGAGAAGTAGGCTGCATGCAGGGAGCGATTCGGGACTTGATCTTGGGACTCCAGAATCAGGCCCTCGGCTGAAGGCAGATGCTCAACCGCTGAGCCACCCAGGCAGGCGTCCCCCACACTATCTTTTATAGCTAAATTACCTGGCACTAAATTGTAAACTTTTTTCCTTTGGAGAATCATTATGGACTTTCATAGATTAACAAAGTTGCAATCATCTATAATCATTTTCCCTTTTTTGATTAAATCTTTAGATCTTGGCCAGTAAAAATCCTTTTAAGATGGTTCTATGGTTTCTTCAGCACTTCTCCCAAACATTTTTGAAAACATTTTTTTTTTTTTTTTTAATTTATGATAGTCACAGAGAGAGAGAGGCAGAGAGGCAGAGACACAGGCAGAGGGAGAAGCAGGCTCCATGCACCGGGAGCCCGACGTGGGACTCGATCCCGGGTCTCCAGGATCGCGCCCTGGGCCAAAGGCAGGCGCCAAACCGCTGCGCCACCCAGGGATCCCCACATTCTTGTTTTAAATACACAAGATCTCCATCTTTCTCTAACCAAAACACAAAATGAGCTATTTTACAAAGAACCTTAGTTCCTTTAAGTGAAAAAAATAGTAGTGGAAAAGTCTGGGCATCAAAGATGAATATGAGATTGTTTTGCAGGAGTGCAGATTGGGATTAGGATAACATCACTGCTAGGCCATTTTTTTGGACAAAATTGGAAGGCATTTCAAAGTCATGAGTCTATATTGATTTTTTAAAAATTCTATCAGTATGAAATCATTTAAAACATTTATCCCATTACTAAAAAAATGTAGTCTTCCCAACTTAACATTTATTTATTTATCTGTTAGATTTTATTTATTTATTCATGAGAGACACACACGGAGAGAGAGGCAGAGACATATAGGCAGAGGGAGAAGAAGGCTCCATGCAGGGATCCCGATGTGGGTGGGACTCAATCCCAGGACTCCAGGATCACGCCCTGATCAAAGGCAGAGGCTTAACCACTGAGTCACCCAACCGTCTCATAATCTTGAAATTTTAACCCCCTCACTCGGACTGCAATTGTGCCCTTGTTTATAATCCTTCTATGTCTTCTCAGTTATTAAGTGTATAATCACTTCATTAACCTTGATCTCTTTAGTCCCTCTTTGTCTCTTACTGTCTTTCTCTCTTTTTTTATCTTTTAATTTTTTCCTATTATTCTCATTATCACTCTGACTTTATCTCTCCTTCTTTAAATATTGAAACCATGGAACTGGAGTATAATTCCTGCTCTAGAGTGTTTTGTAACTCTGCAGAGTTACTATCCTTTTCATGATTTAAGCTCCTTGTAAAACTTGGAACATCCAGATCTATCCCTACTTGCAATTACTCTTGATCAAGTCATCAAAAACTTAATGCCAGGGACACCTGGGTGGCTCAGCGGTGAGTGTCTGCCTTCACCTCAGGCCATGATCCTGGTTTGGAGATCGAGTCCCACATCAGGCTCCCTGTGAGGAGCCTGCTTCTCCCTCTGCCTATGTCTCTACCTCTCTCTGTGTGTGTGATTCTCATGAATAAATAAATAAAATCTTTTTTTTTAATAAATAAAATCTTTTAAAAAAAACCTTAATGCCAGTTTTGTGTGTGTGACATAATGTACTCTGTACAATATTGGCACATTTTTATTGACTTATTGATGTATTTTTAGTTAAGTAGTGTTCTTATAAGTATTCCAGAATAACTTTCTACATCAAAACAAATTGAGAAGGCAGAGAGAACCACAGAAGAGAAGCAGTTAGAACAAGCATTTTCTAACTTACCAAGGTTTGACTAAAATTACCACCCCCCACCTTGTTTTAAAGAACATTGCATACATTGTTAGGTTTTTATCATTGCAAGAATTCACTCAGGTTCCTAACGTAATGGTGTATTTGTTTTAAGGGTATGCTCACATAGACATAAGGAAGACAAGATACATACCAGGCCTCAGAGGAGCAATGAAAACCTTCATGCTCAGAACTCAAGAGAGACACAGGAATGACAGTATAGTGCCTACCAGACTTGGAATGAAGTTTGGAAACTCAAAATTTATTCAGGATGCCGTGCACCTTAATTACTAGGTTATTTTGTCACCCCCTAGCAGATGTTCGTTGATCCTTACTCTAAATGTTCTGGCATTCCCGTGATTCAACTACTCTTTCTGTTTGTGTTTCTTATATATTTCCACATCCACTAGCACCACCAATTAACTCACTGTTTATCTAAGGCTCAAATTCCAGAGAAAGAGAAACTGATTGGTATAGTTTGGATTGGTCTAGATTGTATGATTCATTACCATCATCTTGGTTCAACAGAACTTTCTCACTTGACCTCCTCTTGGTGGCTCTTGGCGAGGATGATGAACCAGGATGATGAGGCATCTGTGAATAAGGAACCACTTAGGGCCACTTCAGGGACTGTGGACATGACAAACATTGAGAAGTCTGGCCAGCCCAGTACATTTCATAACCTACCTTTCAGGTCCAAAATATCTCTCTTCCTATGTGGTGTATATATAGAATGGAGTATTAGTCACAGAAAGGATGAGTACCTACCATTTACATCAACATGGATGGAACTGGAGGATAAAATGCTAAGTGAAATAAGTCAGTTAAAGAAAGCCAATTATCATATGGACTGAGGGTTGCTGAAGTAGAAGTGGATGGGGATGTGGTAACTGGGTGATGGGCATGAAGGAGGGCAGGTGATGTGATGAGCACTGCATATTTTACTATACTGTTGGCAAATTGAAACTAATTTTAAAGAATTAAATTAAAAAAAAAAAAACTAAATCTCTCTCTTTTCTGGTACCTACAATTCCCAGGAATCCAAAGGAAGTGAGAGAACCTATGGAAATGAGGGATCTCTGACTATTCTTGGGAAGCTGGATTTCTAGTGACACTGTTCCATCATCCCTGGTGAAGCAACAATTAGCTGAAACTGAGTGGAGGCTGTCCTTTCAAATAAGACCTGTGCTCAGCCAGCTCATTTCATTCCTTTACTTACCTGACTCTCTAGGCAAATAAGCAGAAAACTCCTCTAAAAATAGGTTGGATAAATAAATAAAATATTTTTTTAAAAATAAAAATAGGTTGAAGGCAGTGAGACAAATAGGTTGAAGGCCAGAACAGCTGTGAGGCTCCTGAGGACTCAGGCTAACAGGGTCCAAGAACATGGAAAGGTGAACATGGAGGTAAAGGCCTGAGATTTGGTGGCTGACAAGATGAGTCCAGCAGAGACACCAGGCTGGCTGTGGGTGTGATAGGGTGAGAAGAGGTAGAGAGAAAGCAGAATAAAATAGATGGCTCCCGAACTTTCAAATCTGATTGATTTGGAGAGAAATGATAGCCTTGACAGGAACATGAAAATCTGGAGGGAGCAATCTGGGGAGAAAATAAAACTGCTGTGATTTAATTAGGTGTTCTTTTTTCTTTTTTTAAGTAAGATTTCATTTTTGATGGTCTTCACTTTTGTTTTTTTAAAGATTTTATTTATTCATTCATGAAGGACAGAGAGAGAAAGAGGCAGAGACACAGGCAGAGACACAGGCAGAGGGAGAAGCAGGCTCCATGCGGGGAGCCTGATTGGGACTCAATCCCGGGTCTCCAGGTTTATGTCCTAGGCCAAAGGCAGACGCTCAACTGCTGAGCCACCCAGGCATCCCTGGTCTTCACTTTAAAGTCAAGTGAATTAAAATTTTGGTTTGTCTCTCAAAAACGAAAGAACTCCAAAATAGTTAAGTTGTTTTTTATTCGCCTATGAAGCCCTAATAGAAAAAGTATTCTTACTCTTCTTGTTCAGTGCAAAAACATGAAAGTCTGTTTGTCTAATTGGTCTGGTTATCTTTGACTATTTCATTTGACATTTCCAGAAGATAGAAAACTCCTCCCAAAAAATTTAAGATAAATTGAAAATGGGTTAAAACATATCTACCAAATCTTTATTCTTCAGGTCCCAGAGTAATCAATTCAATCCTATCCTTTTAAATAACTAAGAGTCCATGAGGAAAACAGCATATTTCATTTTTACAAAATATTCCAGTACTCCAATTTTTATAGAATTTGAATTTAAGGTGATATGATACAGTAGAATTTCAGACACTAGGGCTCTATAAAAGGCTACAAAATGAGTATTTGTCTTAGAGAAATGCTTATTTTCAAGCCAAAGTGAGATTGTATAGTTTTTTCCTGTAGTTTATAACCTCGGAACATAAAAAGAAAAATGAGATTTGGCCAATGAGTTTCTGTTAACTCTTCGTAAGAAAGAACATTTCATGTCCTTATAACATCCAGAAACAAGGTTTGTACAAAATGATCAGATCAACATTGCTTGAATTATCTTTACCATGTCTTTATTTTATCCTTGAAAATTTAAGGTTTGTACAAGAAAAGAAAACTAACATTCCCTGGGTCATATCATTTTAAAAATTCCTGAACATACAAAGACCAAAAGAATGTTTGGATTGCAGAGCTGAAGAACAAGCAGAACTAACTTCACAGAGGAGCTCAGAATGAAGTAGGGATGTTGATGTTTTGCCAAGTTTTCTCCGAGATATTGATTATGACTCACAGCCAGATATGACTCATTGCTATAAATGCCGTATCTAAAATGATGTCACCAGCTTTTTGAGCTTCAGAGGAGAGAAGAGTGTGATTTTGTGGCCTAACCAGTAAGTTAGCATTTATAGTTATTTTGCATATATATGTGACTAGGTTAAACACTAACATTAGAGGTTCTTTAAGATGCAGCCCAGTCACATCATCCTGTAGTGGTATCCACTAGCCAATAATGTATACCGTGCACACAGAGTTTACAATCAACTTTTTTTTTTAAGACTGCATTTATTTATTCATGAGAGACACAGAGAGAGAAAGAGAGGCAGAGACATAAGCAGAGAGAGAAGCAGGCTCCATGCAGGGAGCCTGATGTGAGACTTGATCCGGGGACTCCAGGATCATGCCATAGGCTGAAGGCAGATGCTCAACCGCTGAGCCACCCAGGCATCCCTTGAAGCAGTCTTTCAAGATTTTTTTTTAAAAGATTTTATGTATTTATTCATGAGAGAGAGAGAGAGAGAGAGAGAGGCAGAGACACAGGCAGAGGGAGAAGCAGGCTCCATGCAGGGAGCCCGATGTGGGACTTGATCCCAGGACTCCAGGATCACGCCCTGGGCTGAAGGCAGCATCAAACTGCTGAGCCACCTGGGCTGCCCTACAATCAACTTCTTATTGCTATACTCTAAAATATAACGAGTCAGGCAAGGATCACCAGAGTTTTTGAGGAGCTAAGCAAAGAAACAAGCAGGAATAAAAGGAAAACAAGCATGAGTAAAAAGCCCCTCTAATTAATAGCCTCAGAGTGTTAGGAGCCTATTACATCTATAGAACACAAACAAGATGGTATAAAAAAGAAACAGTTTAAAAAAAAAAAGGAAAGAAAGAGCTCCTGAAAATTAAAAATATCATGGCAGAAATACAAATTCCAGTTGAAAAAAATAAAAGATAAATTTGAGGCAATCTCCTAGAAAGTAAAATTTAAAGATGAAGAGAATAAATAAGTAAATAAATAAATATATAAATAATTAAATAAATAAATAATATAGATGAAGAGTTTGAAAAATAAGAAATAAAAGAGAGGATCTGTTCAAGAGATGCAATATACCAAATAAGAATTTGAGAAAGAGAAAACAAAGTAAGTGGAGGGGAGGAAGTTTAAAAAGAAATAAATCATACAAGTTGCCTAGAAGTGAAGAACATGAGTCTGCAGATTGAAATGGCCCACTGAGTGCTCAACATAATGGATGAAAATCAGCTTACACCAAGAAAGGTAATAAGGTAACAAAAATAATTTTTAAAAAAGACTTGATTATTAAAATCCTTTTATGGGGGATCCCTGGGTGGCGCAGCGGTCTAGCGCCTGCCTTTGGCCCAGGGCGCGATCCTGGAGACCTGGGATCGAATCCCACGTCGGGCTCCCGGTGCATGGATCCTGCTTCTCCCTCTGCCTATGTCTCTGACTCTCTCTCTCTCTCTGTGTGACTATCATAAATAAATAAAAATTAAAAAAAAAAACTTAAAAAAATCCTTTTGAGAGAAATAGGTCATGTACAAAACAGCCGAAATGGAATAGTATCTGAAATATCAGCTTGAAGCTAGAAGACAATGGAGCAATGACTTCAAGAATCACGGATAAATGAATTCCAACTTAGAAATCTGTCTCCATGGGCAGCCCAGGTGGCTCAGTGGTTTGGCGCCGCCTTCAACCAACCCAGGATGTGATCCTGGAGACCTGGGATTGAGTCCCGTGTCGGGCTCCCTGCATGGAGCCTGCTTCTCCCTCTGCCTGTGTTTGTTCCTCTGCATGTGTATGTGTATCTCTCATGAATAAATAAATAAAATATTTTAATAAAAAAAAGGAAATCTGTCTCCTCCTATTATGTACTCAATGTGTGTGTCCCTCCAAAATGCCTATGTTGAATCTCTGCTTCCTAATGAGATGGTATCAGGAGATGGAGGCTTTGGGAGGCAATTAGGTCATGAGAGTAAAGCCCTCATAAATGGGATGAGTGCCACTCAAATAGTTGTGAGAGAGCTTGCATCCTCTCTCTGCTCTTTACCATGTGAAGATACAACGAGAAGACTGTAGTCTGGAACTCAGAAGAGTTCTCATCAGAACCCAAATAGGCTGGCACCCTGGTCTTGGACTTCTACCGTCCAGGAAGAAATAAATGGTAGCAAATAACTTAAAAATAAATGTCTGTTGTTTAGAAGCCACCCAATTTATGGTACTTTCTTTTTTTTTTTTTTTAAGATTTTATTTATTCATGAGAGACAGAGAGAGAGAGAGAGAGAGGCAGAGACACAGGCAGAGGGAGAAGCAGGCTCCATGCAGGGAGCTGGATGTGGGACTTGATCCGGGGACTCAGGATCATGCCCCAGGCCAAAGTCAGATGCTAAACCGTTGAGCCACCCAGGGACCCCAATCTATGGTACTTTGTTCTAGCAGCCTCAATCAAGGATAAGGGTAGAATAAATATCTTTCAAATAGATAACACCTCAATACATTTACTCTATATGCAGTTTTTCTCAGGAAGTTACTACAAGGGTCATTTCATTTCGTTGAAGTGAGTAAACCAAGAAAGAATAGGACATGAGATCTAGGAAACTCCTCCCACACAAGAGAGGGGTGAAAGGAATTTCCAGGATAAGGGTAAGAAATGAGCTCAGGGTGACAGCTATACCGGTAACCTAAGGACTGTGTAGCCCAGACTGCAGTAGGAAGACAGAAGATACTGGGGAGGAGTGGAAGATTGTCAAGAAAAAGAAAATAGAATCCTCGATATGTTCAAAAGAATTGAGAAGAGATGCACTTCTGTCAGAGAGCTTGGGGATGAATAAATGCTGGGTAAATGGAAAATGAAGCAAAGAAAATGAAGTCAAGGAAAGAGCAAGGCAATTATTAATTCCAAAGAAGAGCAAAAGTACAAGAAAGAATATATTCATAGTACAAGTGATTAGATGCAAATCACCAAATATCAATAGAATCCAAACTTATAACTACATTAAGAGGATAGGGAAGGCCAATATATGTATATGATATTTGTGAATATATATGTTTATAGGGGAGGTATGGATAATAATACAGCTAAAACCTCATCTTCAGAGTAGAAAGTCATTGGTTTATATCTTAAGCCAAAAATGAAATACAGCACTATTAGTGTTTTATTTTAAGATATGAAAGTTGGCCTGCACTTCCCCAGGCGCTGGGCCCACGCCTCTTCTGGCCAGTTTGCTGACTGCTGGAAGTCGGTGCTGTGGGCCTGTGTCCTGTCTGCAGAAACTCTTCCCTCTCGTCTGCTCAGCTCCGTGATGCCAGTGGACCTTGGCAAGTGGTCCAGGCCTCTGAGCCTGCAGGAAGTGGAGGAGCAGCCGCAGCATGCGCTGCATGTCAAACACACCGGGATGGAGGTCGACGAGCTGGGCAAAGTGCTGATGCCCGCCCAGGTTAAGAACCGGCCCACCAGTATTGCATGGGATGGTCTTGATCCAGGTAAACTCTACACCTTTGTCCTGACAGATCCGGATGCTCCCAGCAGGAAGGACCCCAAATACAGGGAATGGCACCATTTTCTGGTGGTCAACATGAAGGGCAACGACATTAGCAGTGGCACAGTCCTTTCCGATTATGTCGGCTCTGGGCCTCCCAAGGGCACAGGCCTTCATTGATACATCTGGCTGGTATACGAACAGAGTGGGCCACTGAAGTGTGATGAGCCCATTCTCAGCAACCGATCTGGAGACCACCGTGGCAAATTCAAAGTGGCATCTTTTCGCAAAAAGTACGAGCTTGGGCCCCCGGTGGCTGGCACGTGTTACCAGGCGGAAGGGGATGACTATGTGCCCAAACTCTATGAGCAGCTGTCTGGGACGTAGGGCAGTGCTGGGAGACAGTAGCTGTCCCAGAAGTCTCAAGCAGTGTTCTCAAGTTCAGTGATGCATGTAGATTTCTCCACTTTCCCCATCCCCGTTCTCACAGGTGAGGCCTGAGCAATCAGATAGTTGTTTAGAGTGACTTTTCCTCCTGCCTATCTTTTATAATTCTAGAGTCACACCTCGGGTTTACATTTTGATCAAACCTGAACTCCATTTTGGGGGATATTTTGGTACTATGTTGGGGTTATCAAATTGTTAATATAAGAAGAGCAACCCAGAATTTAAAGAAAGGAAAATTGAGGTGAAAGACCAGGTCTATAGTTAATAGGGCCGAACATCAAAGAATCTTTAAGGGAGGTTTAAAAAAAAAAAAAGATTCATTGTCTCTGCCTTTGTCAGCCGGAGTCCGGAATTGTACCCGATGGCACTTCTGGGTCATGTTTTCATGGCTGTGTCTCTCACCATGACACTAACCCCCAGCGTGGTACATCTCAGACTGTTTACTCTAGGGGTCAGTATCCTGCTCTGGCCCCTCTCAAGGGTAGTACTGGAAAAAAGCAATAGGGAGAGTTGCTTTGCAGTTAAGGCACAGTCATCTAGATGAGCTGCAGGGCTGGTTGAGGGGGTTGTCAAAATCCTTTAGCCTCTGCCTGTTGCACAGTTCGCTCTTCGTCTATAGAAAAGCCGATCTGGAGTTGTGGAATGCTGTGTTAATTCTGCTGTTTGCTTATAGTGAATAAAAATAAAAACATTGTGTGGATTAAAAAAAAAAAGATATGAAAGTTAATACTAAATACCAGGTAAGAAGTTTGAAAGATGGGAAAGAGGGAGTGGACAGGAAGCAAGGGAGGGTAGGGAATCCAGAAGCGCTCTGGTTTTGTTTTAGGCCTTGTAGTACTTATTTTACATTAAACAAACAAATAAAAAAAAATGGTTCTTTAAAATGCAGAGTGACAGGATTTTATTATTATTATTTTTTAAGATTTTATTTGTTTATTCATGAGAGACACACACAGAGAGAGAGGCAGAGACACAGGCAGAGGCAGAAGTAGGCTCCATGCAGGGAGCCTGACATGGGTCTCGATTCCTGGTCCCCAGGATCAGATCCTGGGCTGAAGGCAGCGCCAATCCGCTGAGCCACCCAGGCTGCCCAAGTGACAGGATTTTAAAGTGAAAATGAAGGCATAAAGACATGGGTGTGCAAGGAAGGCATAGGAAGGAAACAAAATAATACGAAGAAGGTTTATATTAGGCAGAAGTCATACTGAGAGGGGCACTAGGACCCTGCTGAGCAATTTAGAAAATCCTGTTTGTGCTGTGGGAACCCCAGAAGCTGATGAGTAGGCACAGCACCTGGAGGCAGGTGTACTTTGGAAGGGATAGAAAGAGGACTGACACTCAAAGCTGGAAGGCTGGAGCATCAGGGTGGCTCAGTAGGTTAAGCGTCTGCCTTCAGCTCAGGTCATGATCTCAGGGTCCTGGGATGGAGCCCTGCGTCTGGTAAGAGGGACACACAGAAGAGAAAGAGGCAACATGACCAGAGAGGCAGAGATTATGATATGGCAACAAGTCAAGGAATACTCGGAAACACCAGAAGCTAGAAGAGACAAGGAACTGATATTCTCTCCAAGAGCTTTCAAAGGGAGTGTGGTGACCCTGCCTTTTGAGCTTCTAGCCTCCAGAACTGTGAGAAAATAAATTTCTGTTGTTTTAAGTCACTAAATTTATGGTAATTTGTTATAGCAGCAAAAGGAATCTAATACAATTGGTAATATTACATTACCTAAATGTCCTAAAATACCTAAGTATCTTAGGTATGGGGATTAGATGTTTGGTTTCAAGGAAAAGAGACCATAGAAAAGAACTCAAGCAAAATGGGATTTATTTATCTATTTATTTTTTAGAAGGGATTTATTGTAACAATGTCAAGCTCATTCTTTCCATTGGAACACTAACCAAGCATAAGTGGAGACATGAGCTCTGGAACATCAACACATCTTAGTTAGTAATTCTTAGGGTGTGGCTTCTTTCCTGTCCCATGGCCAAGTCCACAATGGGAATCCGTCTTCTAAATTCCCAGAAAAGGCTCTGAGTGACCCAGTTTCTATTTGGTAACCACTCTTGGCCCATTCAATTGTGAGCGAAGCTTCAAGCAATTTGTAACTTGCCTGTTTGTGCTTTCAACTCAATAGCTCTCTACTATGGGTTTTCTTTTAAGTCACGGGATATTAGTTTGCCTATCCTTGGAAGTTTGCATTCTTTTAAATTTTTATTTATTTATTCCTTTCCCTGTCCCTGAATTATTTTCTAAATTGTGGTAAAGTACACATAACATAAAATTTGTCATGTTAACCAAGTTAGAGTGTACAATTCAGTAATAGTATATTCACAATCTTGTGCAACCATTATCATTACCTAGTTCTGGAACATTTTTTATCTGAAAAAAAATCCTCATCCATAAGTAGTCACTCTCCATTTCCCCCCTTCCATAGCTTCTGGTAACCACTGAACTGCTTTCTGTATTTATTGACTTGCCTTTTCTGGACATTGCATTTAAATGTAATCACATAATATGTGGTTTTTCATGGCTGACTCCTTATACTAAGCATGTTTTCAAAGTTCATCTACATCATAGTGTGTATCAGTACTTCATTCCTTTTTGTGGCCAAAATTGCACATTGCGCATTGCATGGATATACCATATCTTGTTGGTCCATCAATTAATTGATGGACATTTGGATTATTTCAACCATTTGGCTATTATGAATAGTGCTGCTGTGAACCTTGGTGCACAAGTTTTTGTTCTTTGGGGTATATATCTAGGAGTGGGATTGCTGAGTCACATGGTGATCAGATGTTTATTGGAGGACCGCCAGACTTTTCCAGAGTGAATGCACCATCCTACATTCCCACTGGTAATGTAAGAGGCTTCCATTTTCTATTCATCATCATCAAAACTTGTTTACTGGTTGTTTTTTGTTTGTTTTTGTGATTATAGCCATCCTAGTAGATATGAAGTGGTATCTCATGGTTTGTTTGTTTTTTAAGTTTATGTGTTTATTTTTAGTAATTTCTACACCCATTGCTGGGGGCAAACTCATGACCCTGAGAACAAGAATCACATGCTCCTCCAACTGGTTCCAATGGTCAGGCATAATTTATATCTCTAAAGTCCACTTACCTTGATTACTTTGACACAACTGTCACCAGGTTCTCAAGTGTCAAAATTCCCATTTACTCAGCACATACAGTTTTTCTTTCCTCCAGACTTTTAAGATTCTGCTTACCCCAAATTTTTGAATAACATTGGCATTTCAGAAGAAGAATCACATGGAATCCCTTGATGACTTATACTTCTGGGTCACTGGCACCTGCTCCCAGTGATATGCATCCTAATTCAAAAGTGAGTCTTTTGAATCCATTTACATTCCAGATGAGGAAAGTTAAGTAATTTGCCCAAAGTTTAGAGTTAAGCATGGAACTGAATGAGCAGAATGGGAGAAACTATTTGCTAATCAAATATCTGATAAGGGACTTGTATCCAGAATACGTGAAGAACTCTTAAAACTCAATAATAAAAATGGGCAAAGGATTTGCCTAGACATTTCTCCAAAGAAAATATGTAAGTGGCCCCAAAACACATGAAAAGATGCTCAACATCATTAATTATTAGTGAAATGCAAATAAAAAACCACAGTGAGATACCACTTTACATCCACTAGGCTTGTTACAATAAAAAAAAAAATACAGACGTTGGTAAGGATATGGAGAAATTAAAACTCTCATACATTGCTGGTAGGATTGTCAAGTGGTTCTGCTGCTTTGGAAAACAGCTTGTTAATCTCTCAAAATATTTACCATACTTATATACAACCCAGCAATTTCACTCTTAAGTATATACCCAAGAGAACTGAAGCAAAATACATGTTTATATTCACACACACACACACACACACAAAGTTGTACATAAAATAGAAGCATTATTTATAATAGCCCAAAAGTGAAAATAACCCAAATGTTTGTCAATTAATGGATACACTAGAATTTGGTGGTCTATCCATACAATGAAATAGTATTCAGCCATAAAAGAGAATGAAGTACCGATAAACACTGTAACATGGACAAACTTTGAAAACAAGCTCAGTGGAAGAAGCCAGCCACAAAAGATCTCATAGTATAATATTCCTTTTATATGAAATGTCCATAAAAGGCAAATACATAAGTGACAAAAAGTAGATTAGTAGTTGCCAAGGGCTGGGGAAGAGGGAATAGGGAGGAATGGCTAATGGCTATGGGGTTTCTTTTGGAAACAAAACAAAATTTTTGTTTTAATAAAAATATTATTTTAAAATTAGAGTGCTTGGGTGGCTCAGTTGGTTAATTGGCCATCTCTTGGTTTAGGCTCAGGGCATGATCTTAGGGTCCTGCGATCAAGCCCCATGTTAGTGTCTGTGCTTACCAAGGAGTCTGCTTGAGGATTCTCTCTCCCCCTCTCCTTCTGCTCTTCCTCCCTCTCACACTTCTCTATCACTCTCTAAAATGAATAAATAAATCTTAAAAAAAAAAGTCTTAAAATTGTATAGGGGTGATGGTTGCACCATTTTATAAATATGCTAAAATCCACTGAATTGTAAACTTTGAAAGTGTTAATTTTATGGTAGGTGAATTTATCTTAATAAAGCTGTTAATATTAAACAAACAACAACAAAACCCCCAATCCTTGTTTATACTTCTTCATTGAGCTAATAGGTAAAGTGAGTTTCTGGAGAAACATAGAAATCTTCTCTTTCTGTTTGGGAAACTTCTCTGTCTGGCCTATTACTTTATTCATCTTGTTATTTTAATGTCTGTCAAGTTTTCCACTGAAATACTATATATTCTTTTTCAGGCACTGCTGCCCTGATTTAGGTTAAAAAAAAATCTGTGGAAACTTTCCCATTTTAAACAGATAAAAACAGAGCTTCTTTGGTTGGAAATGATGTGGGGGACCTGGTAGTTAAATATATGCTTTCATGTATAGTCTGATTTTGTTACACAGTAGGTAGTAAAGCAAGTCTTTTAGCCAGGACTTTTTCTGAATAATGAAGAATATTATTAGACCATAAACTAATAACTTTCTCTATCTAAAACCATTAGTGGGACTTTAAAAAAATAAACAACTCCTGCTCTTTAGTAAAACAATAAATAAATATAGCATTTAACACTATAAAAGAGAAGATGTGTCCTTTAGAATGATCTAGGGAGCACTCTCATAAGATGGGTAGATATAGGTTGTGGTGCAGAACATCTAGAAAAAAATCACAAATATACATTTCCTTCTTTCAAAGAACTTATATCTTCTTGGGAAGATAAACTTTACATGAACAATTTAATGAAATGGCATGATGTATGAAAAGCACACACTTTTGGTACACATTATAACAAGACCACCAGAATTCCTTTACTTAACTTTCATTCACTAAAAACTTTATAAGTGCTTTCTACTACCAAACACTGTATGAGACTTGGGAATTACTGTGCTAAAGAGGCCTGTCATGATCCTGGGCCACCTAAACAGCAAGGTAGAGCAGTAATGCAAAAGATGTCACAAGTTGGGATAGGAGCATAGCAGAGATGGTAAGTTTATTCGTTAGTGTTTAAAAAAAAATCCTTGGGAAGTTTCAGGTATGAAGTTTGGACTTGTCATCTATTTATGAAAATACTCTAAGGTGTGGCTCCTGCCTCTAGCTACAGCTGTATGGAGTCACTCATATCCACACATACATCCTTCCAGGTAGAGCTGGGCCACTTGTGGTATCTGCGGCCTGCAAGGGCTAGTGCTGGATCGCTGTTGGCTGTGCCTTCCTTCTATAAAAGCAGATTTGCCAGTTACACAGGGAAGGTGGTGGTGATGGTGGGATTAGCTTATGAGGGTTTGTAAACAGAACGTGTTACCTGAAGCCTTCCCACCACGGTAGCAAGGCCATTCCACGGTGTTGAGAACTGACTAGGCTTAGAGCTGTCCCTGGTAGTCCGCTCTCTTTCCATCAGATCCTCAACTAATGGGAATAGAGCTGGGGCCTCCAGCAAGGCCCAAGAAGATTCAGAGGTAGGATGTAACTGCATATACCAGCTCCTTCCACACACACCCAGTAGGCTGAACGTCACTGTTTCCTTTTTTCAGCCCAGGCACCGAGACATATTTGCTCACGAATGCGCCTGCACTTTATAACCTTTTTTCTCGTGACTGAAAATGCATATGTTCTTTCCCTCATCCCCTTCCTGAGATGCTTATTACACTCCCTTCTACCCAAGACCAGCATACTCCCCAAAGAACTTACATCTTATCTAATTTTCCTGCTCAAGGCTGTCAGCTGTTTTATACATTATTAAAGAGTTGTGCAATCCTAAGCAAAGAGGTCGGAGGGAGGGAGGGTGAGAAATAGGGATTCTGTTCTCATACCAGGGTCCGGGTTCCCGGGAGGGCTGGGGGCTCTGTAACAGAGAAGATCATTATTATTGCTGCAGCGACTTTCACTTGAGGACAGCAGTTTTCAGAATGTGGTCAAGAGAACCCCCAGAGCCCCAAAGATCCTCCCTTTTCCCGTTCTGTGTCTGTATGAAGCCAAATTCCAACTAAAACATCACAACGGACTGAATGCAGAGGCAGATATGAGAATGCAGCTGCCTTCTATTAAGGAAGATGTAGGCAATTTGCCAAAAAGTAAATACCCCTCTTGTCAGTGACTTTTGTTTTGGAAAGATAGCTGGGGTTTTTTTTCTTCTAATTTTTAATTTTTAAAAATCTTTTATTGTTTATTTATTTTTAAAGATTTTATTTATTTATTTTGTTTGAGAGAGAATGAGCAAGCACAGGAGGGAGGAGCAGACGGAAAAGGAGAGAATCTCAAGCAGACTCCCTGCTTCACAGAGTCCGACAGAGCTCAATCTCACAACCCTAAGATCCCGACTTGAGCCCCAATCAAGAGTCGGTCACTCAATTGACTGAGCCAGCTGGGCACCCCCACCCTTTCAAAAAAAATTTTAAGTAATCTTTACATCCAACGTGGAGCTCAAACTTACAACCTGGAGATCAAGAGTCACACACTCCACTCACTGAGCCAACCAGGTGCCCCAGATGGAAATGTTATTTATGCTAACATGTAATGTGTTTTTGTTGTTAATTTTTAATGAAATAATATTTTTAAAATTTGTTTCAATTTTCATATTGATTTAGTCCCTGTAAGAGAGCTTTTGAGAGCCCTTAATAATTTTTAAAACTTATTATAGAGCGGTCCTGGTTCTGAGAAGTAAAAGTTTGAGAATTGCTCCTTTACGGCTACTATTGGCCCCTGTTTGTTCTCATTCTTGTTCTTTGAGAGACCTCACCAAGCCCTACTGCCTCAGCTTCCACCTCTGAGCTGGTGCGTGCTGTGGGCAACACTTGAGCTTCCATGTGCTGCTCTGTGACCATCTGTAGGCAAGGGAAGTAAGATTGCCTCTGACAGCCGACCTGGATAAATCCATACACGGCAGATGTGATCAACCATTCACTCATTCCACAGATACTTATTGAGTACCTACTATGTGCCATGTACTATTTAGACATTGGGGTTCCCACGGTAAGCAAAACAGAAAATCCCTGAACATATTACTGGGATATATGAGGAGAATATAAGAGTATAATGAGAAAGAAAGCCCTGTAAGGGCTTGACTTTGTGAAGTATTGGGGGTAATCCCAAATTCCAGGTTCTTTCCCCAGTAGGGTTACCAAAAGTGATATATGTTTCCAGGTAGCCATTCTGCTAGTAGGCCTCTGGAAAGTAGGTGTTGACACATTCCATTCTGGTAAGGAGGGAGATATGATGCAAGAAAAGTTCTTGCCAGCTACAGTTGGGGCAGGAGAAGAACCAGGAAAGCAGACCTTATGACTGGCAGCTCAGGAACAAGACCAGACTAGCATCCTGGCAGGACAAGGTAGTGATGATCCAGGGAACATGGGCTCTGAGAAATCATGAGGTCACCTAAGCACCGCCTTCCAGACAACTCCTGAAGGAAGAAAAAGGAGAGAAACAGCTCTAAGAGGGAGTTATTACCTGGGATGAGACTATGTTAAGTTAGAAGAGTAGAATACTTTATTCTATTGTTGCTGAGCTTGTGTATGAAACCCTGAGGCAGAGAATTCTGGCAAGAATGACTCAATTAGACCCTTCTTAACCCTAAACCCAAATATTATTAACAACTGGTCACATGGAAGACAGTAAGATGAAGAGAAGGAGATACCAGAGAGAAAAGAGAACAGGATAGACAGGTCTTTTCTCCAGGAGGAATTGGTTCCCACCTTCTTTGCCACTTAGGTCACCTGGAAGGGAAAAGCAGAGTTCTGCCCTTACACGTACAACATTAATGCAAGAAGGAGAGGTGCCTGGCTGGCTCAGTCAGTGGAGTATGAGACTCTTGATCTTGGGGTTGAGTTGGGCCCCACACTGGATGTAGAGATTACTTAAAAATAAAAATATCTTTAAGAAAAGAGAGGAGCTCCTGAATGGCTCAGTCAGTTAAACATCTGCCTTCAGCTCAGTCATGATTTCAGAGTCCAGGGATCAAGCCCTGCTCAGGGGGGAGTCTGCTTCTCCCTCTCCCTTTGCCCTTCCACCCACCCGGCTCACGCTCTATCTGTCTCTCTCAAATAAATAAATAAAATCCTAAAAAAAAAAAAAAAAAAAAAGAGAGGTCTAGAAAGGAAAATAATGATAGGGGAAAGAGGGGAATCTTCATCCTGGAAAAGTTCTGGCTTTCAGACAGGATAAGAAAGAAAGAGAGCCCCAATCTCATGTGGCCCAACTGACTGTCCAGAAATGACCCATCAGTATATTGCAAACCAGTTTCTACATGCTGTTATTCTTGTAGCTGGAATACAGGGGTGCAAGAGCAAACAGAGGGGGGTCCCACACAGAGCAGGTTGGACCACTGGCTACTGACAAAATTCAAAGGCAGACAAATGAGTGGCAGTGAAACAAGAAAGGAGGTTATTTCAGTGAGGCCGACACCCCGAGGACAGCAGACTAGAGTCTCAGACTGTCGCCAAAGTGCTGAAAATACTTCCAGGTTTACATAAGGAAAATGTGGGACAAAGGTGGGTGGGAAAGTGCAGGGGGCAGTGAAGGTCAAAGTGATACTTATCTTGGGGCCAGTCAGGTGGGGTCTTGCTGGCTCAGGGCAGTCTTTACTGCTTCGGGGGGTAATTTTGGTTCCCATCTGGGGATGCTTTGCCCTGTGGGTCTTGCCTGATTTAAGAGATGAGCTGGAAAGAACTTAATCACTTAGAAAGTACAGAGTGAGGTCAAAATGAAGGTAGTTGAAGTTGTCTTTCACTCTGTCAAACTCTCCTACCCTCCCCAGTCAGATTTGGTTGGTATAGATAATCTTTCTTTTTTCGTTTTTATGTATTTATTTGAGGAAAAGTGAGAGAGAGAACATGAGCAGGAGGAGGGGCAGAGGGAGATGGAGAAGCAGACTCCCACTGAGCAGGGAGCCTGATATGAGGCTCTATGCCAGGACCCCTGGATCATGACCCCAGCCAAAGGTAGCTGCTTAACCCACTGAGCCACTCAGGCACCCCTAGGTAATCTTTCTTATATCTTGCAGTTCTATGTCCTTTCCTGCCCTGAGATATTAGGTGAAAAATTGCTTGTCCAGAAATGATTTGTTCATCCAGCTAATATTTATTGAACTTGAGGTCTTTGCTCAGTTATGAGTCCTGAAATGACTTCTGTGATCCAGTCTCCTGAGAAGTGATTCGCAGTGAAATGGATCTAGCCACCGGAGAGTTGATTGAAAAGTTAGGAGGTAGAAGATGACAGGAGAGGGGCCCCTCGGTGGCTCAGTTGGTTAAGCAGCTGCCTTGGGCTCAGGTCATGATCTCAGAGTCTTGGAATCAAGCCCTGCATAGGGCCCCCTGCTCAACAGAGAGCCTGCTTCTCTGTCTCCCTCTGCCTGTGGCTCCCCCTGCTTGTGCTCTCTCTCTCCCTTTCTCTCTGTCAAATAAATAAAAATATTAAAAAAAAAAAAAAAAAAAGATGAGGTGATCCCTGGGTGGCTCAGAGGTTTAGCACCTGCCTTCAGCCCAGGGCATGATCCTGGAGTTCCGGGATGGAGTCCCATGTCAGGCTCCCGGCATGGAGCCTGCTTCTCCTTCTGCCTATGTCTCTACCCCCCCCCCCCCCCCGTGTCTCCCATGAATAAATAAAATCTTAAAAAAAAAAAAAAAAGATAACAGGAGAAATAAGACTAACATTCAAAAGCCCTAAAGTGGCTGAAGTTTCTGGTTGAGACAGGGACTGTCTTGTGCACACAAAATAGGTAGCAGTGATGAGCATTCTCTTCCTGGGTGCGATTTCTCCTTGATTGTTTGCAGAGCAAATGCAATCTTGTACCATGGATAGATTATGCCTTTAAAAAAAACTTAATCTAAAAAAACTGATTGGCAATTACGATGTTCCCAGATTCTTTCTAGCAGCTTGAATCACCTTCATTTAACTTTCTTTGGGGTGCCTACATGAAACGACCCAAATGTCAGAGCTGTTAAAAGACAAATTGAGGCATATTAAAATTTTTAAGTTTATTTCAGCAAAAATTAGTGGGAATCAGGCAGTGCCAAATCAGAAGTAGTTAGGAGCACTCTGCCAGCAGAAGTGAAGGGAAAAACTTATAAAGAAAAGGCAGAAACAAAGCAAGGAAATTATGCAATTGGCTGTAGCTTAAGCATTTGCCTCATTCCAAGAAAGTCCCACTGGCTGTTTGTGATTGGTGTTCCCCAACTTTGATTTCTCAGCATTGAGGTTTTTACAGGTTTGTTTTGTGTAAGCCTCTAAGGCATTAGAACCGCCTCCTTATTGAATTCAACACAGCATAGACGGATGGTTGTTTGTGCCATTAACTCTAGCACAGAGCTGGCTTATCCACAGCAAGATTTAAATCACAGATCTACCATAATTTCAAACCACTTTCCTCCAGCGTTTGGTTAATGTGTCATTCAGGGAATATTAACCTAAATAAAATGTAATTAGTATGAAAAATCTTCCCTGAAATTATACAAAACTATGCCTAATTTTTATGCATCATTTATGAGGCAGATGATAAATAGAAGAGGCCCTGATGTTAGACCATCCAAGTGAAGTCCCAGCAACTGAATTTACTAGCTCTGTGACTTTAAAAGAGTTATTTGACCCCCCTCTGCTTCATTTTTCTTATACGTAAAGTGGCAGTAATAACAAATAGCTTCTTATCCAGAGTTGAGAGAGTAAATGAGCCAGTTACTGTCCAGTGGATAATAAATGATATGCAATAAATGTCAGTTTCATCATTATTAGTTTTTAAGTTTCTTTCCTGTTCTCTTCCATTTATATGGTTAAAGTCATTTTCTTTCTTTCTTTTAAAAAGGTATCCATTCTGATTACAGAACTAATATATATTAGTAAAAGATTCAGAGAACATATAAAAAGATAAAAAGGAAATAGAAATTACCCATTAATCTCAGGCCCAAGAGATAGAACCACTTTGAAAATGACTCTCAAGAAATCTATTTACTAGCATTTCTAAGAAATGTCTGAAATTTCCATTACAGAGCTTCCTCAACTTACAATGGTTTGCGTCCTAATAAACCCCTCATAAGTTGGCAATATTGTAAATTGAAAAGCCATTGAATACTCCTAACATACTGAACATCATAGCTTAGCTACCTTAAATTTGCCCAAACACTCACTAGCCTACAGCTGGGCAAAATCATCTAACACAAAGCCCATTTCATCAAAAGTGTTGGATATTTGTGTAATTTACTGAATACTGTACTGAATGTAAAACCAGAATGGTTGTGTGGATACACAAGAAGTTAAGCGTGTTGGTTGTTCACCCCCATGATAGCGTGGCTGATTGGGAGCTAATGGTCACCTTTGCTCACCATCTTGACAGAGGATTATACCTCATATCGCTGGCTTGGAAAAAGATCCAAATGCAAAGTACAGTTTCTACCAAATGCGTATCCCTTTTGTACTATCATGAAGTTGAAAAATTTAAGTTGAACCATTGCCAATCGAGAGCCATCATATTTGGTTTTATGAAAAGAAAAACCTCATTTGTACCAAGGTGCCACTTGTCTTCCCTACACTGCTTTAGTGTGAATTTGAGTAGACACATCTTTAGTCACCATGTATTACTTTCTTTGCCAAGAGAAATCAAACAATGAATTAATCCTCGGTGCCCACTCTTTTCTCCTCCGACACTTCAGAAGAATCTATTGTGATACTTTTTCCATCTCCATGCCTTAGTGCCCTCCTCCTCCTCCTCAAAGGGATAGCAAGAACCTGACGGCATTCCTGGTCCCTGTTCTCCACATAGAGCCACTGATGCCCTGGATGAACATGAGACTTGCTGAAGATCTCCCGGTGGGATAGGAATTAGAAGCCGGATCACTTGGTGTCCAGGCCAGTGCACTTCCCACCACACTGCAGCGCGGTGCAGGGTTGTACTCAGTCTGCCCTCAGCTTGCCTAATTTCCCAACTCTAAAGCCACTTTATCTGGGAGGGTGGCTCCAAGGAGAGTGAGGCCAAATGATGAAAGGTTTTGGACAAGGAAGACAGAAGTTGAGAAGCAGCAGAAGGAAGACGTTTAGTATTTTTGCTCAAAAGTATCCCTCATTGGGATCCCCAGGGAGAGCCTGCTTCTCCCTCTGCCTATGTCTCTACCTTTCTCTCTGTTTCTCTCATGAATAAATAAATAAAATATTATTTTTAAAAAAAGCATACATTCTGGAACAAAAGTATACATTTGTATTCAAAATATGCAGAATTAAAACAATGCTTTTTAGGGGTGCCTGGCTGGCTCAGTACATAGAGCAGGTGAGTCTCCATCTCTGGGGTTGTAAATTCAAGCCCCACGTTGGACATAGATTACTTAAAGTCTTTAAAACAGTGCTTTTTAGATCTCTCTAGATGAAAATCCTCTTCCCAGTTTGGAGTAGCTTCCCTCCTGGGGCTGGGTGGGAGAAGACTGCTTTTTAAAAATAAAGCATAGGGATGCCTGGGTGGCTCAGCAGTTGAGCGTCTGCCTTGGGCTCAGGACGTGATCCCAGGGTCTGGGATCCAGTCTCACATCGGGCTCCCCTAGGGAAGCCTGCTTCTCCCTCTGCTTGTGTCTCTGCCTCTCTCTCTAAATAAATACAATCTTAAAAAAAAAAAAAAAAAGAAAAGAAAAAGAAAGCATAGTCTCTGAACCCTGAGAAAGGAAAAGGGTGGTTTTGGAAGGTAGAGCCTGGGGCTAGTGGGCCACTCCCTCTCCGAAAAGGCAGGGGACAGAGCCCTGAGGCTGAGAAGGGAGGAAAACTCAAGGACTTTTACTAGAAGATACAGTATTACAAAGTAACAGGGCAAAATGCAACAGAACCCTAGAAAGAATAAAGGAGTCCTACAAATTAAAGTGTATGCAGCTGGATTAACATGTCTTTAAAGGAACCCCTAGTTTGTTTTGTTTTGAGGGAAAAACTTCCACAAGGTCATTTTACCCGAAAATGTTTCTTAAGTGGGTGTTTACTTTTCCTAAAATGGGCATCGAAGGCCTAGATTGCAGTCACATGTAAATCCCTTCAGAAAGATCTCTAGCACTTCAATAACAATAAAAGTGAAATATACAGGATCACATAAAGAATATAAAATGAGATATTTCCTTTGTTACTATTTGGTTTGTTATTTATTATTATTTCTGATGCAGAAAGGTGTTTTTATTAAAGCACAGGGACAGGATAGGACTTGTGGGCCTGAGGTGCTGCACCATTTGATCTTTTTATATCAGGGTCTTATCTTACTCTTTAAAAAAATGATTTTATTTATTTATTTGACAGAGAGTGAGTGAGCTCATACAAGGTTAGGGGCAGAGGAAGAGGCAGAGGAAGAGAGGGAGACTCTCCCCTGAGCAGGTAGGCGACCTGGAGCTCAATCCTGCAACCTGAGATCATGACCTGAGCTGACGGTAGGTGCTTAACCGCTTAACCAACTGAGCCACCCAGGTGCCCCTGGAGTCTACCTTTTTAAAGAAATGGTGACAATACTTTAGGATATTTATATTTGGGCTAATCAAAATTAAATATTAAGATCAAACATGCAAAGTGCCGGGCGCCTGGGTAGCTCAGTCAGTGGAGCGTGTGAATCTTGATTTTGAGGTCAGGAGTTCAAGCCCTAGGCGGGGCCTAGAGCTTAGTTAAAAATAATAATAATAATAATAAACAACAACAAACCACCAATCATGCAAAGTGCTTGTCTTATATAGTAGGGCTTTAATATATATTTTTTCCCCAGTTTTTAAAAGCATGTATCAAAAAAAAAATAAAAGCATGTATCATTAAACATGAGAACATTCTAAAACATTTAGGTTGATTTTGCCTGTAGTTCAAGAATTTCTGAATCCTTAGTAATCTATACCACATTTTGTGAGCAAGGAGCTACAATTCCCTTTAGGCAGGTGAGAAAGCTGACAGGTAGAAAGGTTAAACTATTTGCCCAAGCCCTCTCATTGGCATTGCTTGATTCTGAGTCTATCAGATCCATTTTGACCCACCGTCATCTGGCTTTCTGCCCACCCTCCACTCCACGGAAACTACTTCTTTAATGACTTCCCCATTGCCAAGTCCAATGATCAATTTTCAGTCCTCAGCCACATTTGACACAATTGGTCAGTTCCTCCTACTTTTCTTTCCCTTAAAGATTGTATTTTTAAGTAATCTCTACACTCAATATAGGGCTCAGACTCACAACCTCAAGATCAAGAGTCACATGCTCTTACTGCTCTTACCTACTGAGTCAGCCAGGTGCTCCTTCACTTCCTCTCACTAGAAACACCTCCTTCCCATGCCCCATTTGGTTCCAGCACCTCACTGTCTCCTATGTCTCTTGCATGCCTCCTTGTCTCTTATCTAATCCTCCTTGTTTTCCTTAGCATGCCAGGCTCCAGTCCTTGGATTTTTCTATCTGTATCCCATTCCCTGGGTGATCTTGATTTAAATACCATCTTCCTCAAATCTGTTCCCCCAAATGTTCCCTATCTTGGTGAATGACATGTTCCAGGGGCTCAGGCCAAACCTTGGATAATCATTTGATCGTTTTCCCTCCTATTTCACATCTATTTCATCAGCAAATCTGATCTGTGATACACACTTATTTAAATCTGTTTTTTCGATCTTCTTCGTTGCTACCACCCAACTTCAACACTCACTGACTACCTCAGTGGCCTCCTAAGTGGTCTCCTTTTGCCTGGTCTCACCCTTCATGGGAGAATGGGTGAGACCGATATGGGGGTCCATTCTCTACACAGCACCGAAGCTGTCCTTTAAAATGTGAATCAGAGGCCCCTGGCTGGCTCAGTTTGTAGAGCATGTGACTCTTGATCTCAGAGTTGGGAATTTAAGCCCCACATTGGGTGTAGGGATTACTTAAAAATAAAGTATTTTTTTAAAGATTAAAAAAAATGAAGATTTTATTTACTCATGAGAGACACACAGAGAGAGGCAGAGACATAGGCAGACGGAGAAGCAGGCTCCCTCCGGGGAGCCTGATGCGGGACTTGATCCCAGGACCCTGGAATCATGACTTGAGCCAAAGGCAGGCAGATGCTCAACCAGTGAGCCACCCAGGTGTCCCCTTTTAAAAGATTTTATTTATTTATTTACTTATTTGAGAGAGAGTGAGAGAGCATGAGTGGGCAGGAGAGGGGTTGCGCAGAGGGAGAAGCAGGCTCCTCATTGAGCAGAGAGCCCAATATGGGCCTTGATCCCAGGACCCTGGGATCATGCCTGAGCCAAAGGCAGGCACCCCCAAAATAAAATCTTTTTTAAAAAAGGGAATCACATCCTGTTACTGCCCTGCTCAAAACCCTCAAATGGCTTCCCCTATCGTCACAGAAACACCCCAAGTTCTTACTGTGGCCTCTGCAACTACCTGTCTTACCACTTGTACCCTTTCCTGCTCTCTCCCCACACATTGGCTTTGCTTGTCCTTGGTCATGCTAAACTGGCCTGGACTCAGGAGCTCTCTACTTGCTGGATTCTCTGCCTGAAATTCTCTCCCTCAAACCTCTACCTCAAACCTCTATAGGGTTCACTCATATGTTATTCAAGGCTCTTGTCAAGTGCTGCCTCAGAAAGAATTTTCCTCACGTGCCTTCTAAAATGACATTCACTTATCTCTATTCCTTTAAATGATTTATTTTCTTCACAGCATGTATCACTACTGACCATTATACTTATATATTATGTTCATTTGTTTATGGTTCATCTCTAGCACTAAAATACAAGCTGCATGAGGGCAGGGAGCATGTTATTTTTTTTGTTCACTGTTACGTCATTAGTGTCTAAAATAGGCACATGGTAGATATTCAATAAATATTTATTAAGTTCATTAATTCATTCAATAAATATCTATTGCTTTGATGGGACTTATGTTTCAGTGGAGAGAGAGGCACTGTGGAAAATAAGCAAATAAATAGGTAGTGCACCAGATGAGGATATGCTCCACAGGGAAAAATAAAGCAGGAGAAGAGGAATAGAAAGTGCAAAGGGGCAGAGTTGTAGGTTTTGGCTTTTGCTAGTTTGAATAGGGTCGTTAGAGAAAGCCTCACTGAAAGGCAACGTTTCAGTTGAGAATTAAAGGAAGCAACTCATGAGGCTATTTAGGAGAAGACAGGCCCAAACAAAAGAAACAGAAAATGCAAAGGCCTTGAAATAGAGGTGAGTATGGTTTCTTTGAGAAATAGCAAAGAAAAAAAAAAAAGAAATAGCAAAGAAGCCAATGTGTCGGGAACAAAGCAGGGAGGAGACTCGTAGAAGATAAGGTCAGAGAGATAAGGGGGATGAGATTATACAGGTTTTGAAGTTCATGTAAAGACTTTGAGAGATTTTTGCTTGAGATAGGAAACCAGTGCAGCCTTGGAATATTTTAAGCTGAGGAGGGACATGATATGATTTACATTTAAAAAGGATCTCTCTGTTGCTGTGTTAAAATGAGATTATAGAGAGGCTAGGATGGAAGCAAGATCAGTTAGGAGGAGGCAGCTGTAGTGCAGGCAAGAGGCGTTGGAATCCTGGCCCACAGCTATAATGATAATGGTGATGAGAACTGGTGGACCTCTGGATATATTTTGTGGTCAAAGCTAGCAGACTTGGGGGCACCTCTGTGAGCCAGTCTGTTAGAGCCCAGAAGGCAGGAGGTGATGGTCAGAGTGGAAAGCTTAAGACTGAGATTTCTTTTTTTTAAATGGATTTTTTTAATTTTTATTTATTTATGATAGAATGAGAGAGAGAGAGGCAGAATTAGAAACGACAAATACCCACCATTTGCTTCAACGTGGATGGAACTGGAGGGTATTATGCTGAGTGAAGTAAGTCAATCGGAGAAGGACAAACAGTGTATGTTCTCATTCATTTGGGGAATATGAATAATAGTGAAAGGGAATATAAGGGAAGGGAGAAGAAATGTGTGGGAAATATCAGAAAGGGAGACAGAACATAAAGACTCCTAACTCTGGGAAACGAACTAGGGGTGATGGAAGGGGAGGAGGGCGGGGGGTGGGGGTGAATGGGTGACGGGCACGGAGGGGGACACTTGACGGGATGAGCACTGGGTGTTATTCTGTATGTTGGTAAATCGAACACCAATAAAAATTAATTTTTAAAAAAAAAAAGAGAGAGAGAGGCAGAGACACAGGCGGAGGGAGAAGCAGGCTCCATGCACCGGGAGCGCGACGCGGGATTCGATCCCGGGTCTCCAGGATCGCGCCCTGGGCCAAAGGCAGGCGCTAAACCGCTGCGCCCCCCAGGGATCCCAAGACTGAGATTTTGAATGCAACTCCTGACAGAGCTAGCTAACTGCAGAACCACAGAGTTCAGAAACTCCTCACACCATGTTTTAAATTTCTGAGTACGAGCAAAAATTTTGATATCTGCTGTCATAATAGATTGTGAAGAAAGGGGAAGAGGCAGCAGTGAAGATGACTTTTGACAGGAAAAGTGAGTAAGTAATCATTTCAAGCATGAAGGGAAAGCAAATCAAATAAGGCCAAAAATCCAGGTTGTGAAGATCCATTTGGAAAAGGGAAAAACTGGAAAGAGCTTTGTTCCACACTTTAAGGTCACATGGACAGAGGTGGGTGAGTGAAGGGAATTAGAATCAGGGTTGAAAGCAAAATAGAAATACCTGACACTGTTGACCTACAAAGGGACTTCCCATGTGTAATATCAGGAATCATTCAAAGTAGCTGATTCTCTGGCTCCCAAAGCATTCATTAGTAACTTTAGAAGTCCCTTGGTCACTGGCTACCACATGTTCCTTACTTCTTAACTCAGTGCTCATTTACTTCAGGGTCATCAAGTAGTAGCCAAACCACAGGATGAGCTAGAACAATAAATCACATTATCAGGACATACTGTTTCTTCAAACACAGGCTTCTGAAAGAGCGGTGTGGGAGACCTCTGACCAATCAAATAAAAATGAATTCAAGTTTAATTAACAACTTAGGTTATGGATTTTTTTTTGTCACTTATCACTTAGTCCTGAAAATTATATATATTTTAAAGATTTTATTTCTTTTTATTTTATTTTTATTTATTTTTAAAAGTCATCTCTACACTCAACATGGGGCTTGAACTCACAATCCTGAGATCAAGAGTTGCATGCTCTACCAATGGAGCCACCCAGTTGCCTTTATTATATACTCTTGAAAATTATCTATTGAAAAATTCAAACAAACAAAAAGCTCAAAAATGAATTCTTATGGTGGTGGTATTTGCACAACTCTGTCAATATACTGAAAGCTATTAAATTGTACACTAAAAATGGGTGAATTTCATGGAATGTAAAATTACACCTCAAAAAACTTTTAAAAAGGAATTTACATTTATTAGATACTGTAATGATATATTTGAAAATTTAAGTCAGGGTGGAGCTCAATGTTGATTTTTTAAAAATTAGTAAGTTAAGCAGCCTACCAGAGTACAGCTCTAATAAAAGGAAAACCCGCAGGAAAAGAATTAGGTCACCCCTTCTGTGTTTCTAGTACTAGTTAATATAAACCAGAAGTGAAATTGCAACATTGCCCAGGATAATAACTGGGGTTTGCATAAGACTCTAGAAAATTCCTTCCTTGCAACACTTCTTGGCCCGTATGTGCTCTTGTTCTTCCTGCCAAAGTCCAGCCCATATTGTCTATGTACTTCTCCCTAACAGTTCTTTGCTTGTCACTTGGCTGGATGTGCTTTACTGCTGAGAGTGTAACAATTTTTAATACTGAAATAGGAAGAGAGTTAGTTGACAGTAGTAAATTTTGCTGTCAGGCAAAAGGCCAAGTGGGAACTGGCATATAAATCAGCCTACTAGTTAGTCATCGTTCTCACCAATAAAATACATATCTGGTGTGATGGGAGTGGCAACTTGACTACTTAGCTGGTGTTGTTTCCATGAACTTTGGAAAGCCCTTAGGTGGGACCCATGGGTACTGAGGTGGGGCCTGCTGCCTCACCATCAGATCAGCTGTTGTTTTGTCACAATTATTCAAGGCCGTGAGCAGGCGCTGAGTATTCTAGGCTTAGGCCTCTGTAACTAAATTTTTTTTACTGCCAAACTTTTTTAACTTATGTTTACTGCCAAACTGAAATGCTTAAAACACCCAGCAGTGGTGGGCGACCTGAAAGTCTCCAGTGAGAATGTCTCCTCTCTGGAATAATTAACAGCTTGGGCCAAGTCCTGCCTTCGTGCTCTTCCTCACGTGTCGCTGCTCTCTGCCTCGCCCATGGGCCTGTCCCAAGCCGACCCCACAGGCCCTACAGCCTTAGCTTCTGCTGTGCCTTCCAGGGAGCGCCAGCTCTGAGATGATCTCTCCCGAGGTCACGCCCTGGCTCTGCCAGCAAGCACCCATGTGCCTAAGGGAACTTCCTTTACCTTCTCTGGGAGACGGAACAATACATTTTAGGGTGGTGGTTTGGCAGTAGATGCTCAACTAAAATTCGTATCTTTCTTGGCTATTCTAGGAGGGTAAAAATCAACATCGCTTTCCTCTGAATGGAATGTACTTCATAATTTAGCACCTGATTATAAAGTCTTTTGTACTTTTGCTCATTATTTCATGTGATGTTTGTCTTTTGTCCTCAGTTAGCCCAAACCTACTCTGGGGAGGGAGAAAAATGCTTTATTCTTTTTTGAAGTCCTCTTAGAATGTGTGCTTGGTGATGGAGTGAGATTACCCAAGTTTTAACTATGTGATGGGTGGTGGGCAGTTTGGTTTGTTACATCACCTTTTTCAGTTCCATTAGGTTGTGGTAACAGGATCAGACCAGGTGGCTGGGATTTAGGGACACTGTGGGCTACTGGACCCGAGTACCTTGTGTCATTAATGTTCAGTGTCTCTGACGGTGGGAAGCCCTCAATTAAATATATTAATCTAAGCAGAGAATTTTTTGTGCAATCTTAGTATGTGCAAGTTCTATTACTCATCCCGATTACTGACACCCGGTTTCCCATGACAGGAATTGAGACATCCTTAACTCTGCCCTCTTTACCTCCCTCACAATCATTGATGTAGTCAGCAAGACCCAGTCCATTCTGCCCTTTCTATGACTCTTCTATGACTCTTCTGACCTTCCTTTCCAATCCCACTCCCCAGGTTCTAGTTCAGGCTACCACCATCTCTTATCTGGATCTTTATAAAAACTTCATAGCAGGTTTCTCTGTTGTGAGATTCACACCTCCATCATTTACTCCCCAAATGCAGCCACAGTTACCTTTCTCAAACAACCATCTGATCAGGTTATTCTCCTTTCTAAAATCATTTCATGGGGTTTGGGGGAAAAAAATCCTTCAACGGTTGATCATTAGTGAGAGGGCCTGCCCCGCAATGGAGTCCATCACTGTCCAATCCCTATTCCTTTCCTATCTGTCTTCCATCATTCCTCCCTGTATATCCTCATTCCAGTTATAAGATGCAGGCTCTGGGCCTCCTAATATACTATTTTTAAAAAAATATTTTATTTATTTATTCACGAGAGACACAGAGAGAGAGGCAGAGACACAGGCAGAGGGAGAAGCAGGCTCCATGCAGGGAGCCCGACGTGGGACTCGATCCCGGGTCTCCAGGATCAGACCCTCACTAAACCGCTGAGCCACCCGGGCTGCCCAATACACTATATTCTTGTTCTGGAATGTCCTTCTTCTTCATTTCTCTTTTTATTAGTGATTTGGAGCAAAGACTGTAGGGCAGACAGCTGCATCTGAATGCTGACTCCTCTGCTTGCTAGTGGGGGTTGGGGGTGGGGTCCAGGGCAAGTTATTCTGGAGCTTCAGGTGCCTCATCTGTAAAGTGGGGAAAAGAGCAGGCGCTGCCTCCAAGGGCTGGTGTGATGACTGAAGGAGAAAAGTACATGAGTAGTGCTTCGGAAGGTGCCTGGCACAGAACAAAGGCCAAATAAAAGTGACCTATTACTAGTACTCAATATTAAAGTGTGTCATTTTCAATCATTGCTCTCTTGCCTTCAGTGGTAGGTTGAACGGTGGTCCCCCAAAGATGTCTACATCCTAATCCCTGGAACCTATGAATATGTGATTTCACATGGTAAAGGGACTTTGCAGATGAAATTAAGTGACGTGAGATGGGGAAGTATCCTGGATTATCCAAGTGAGTCTGGTGTGATCACAAGATTCCTTACACAAAGAAGGTGGGAAAGTCAGAGAAAGGAGGAGAGGGTAATGTGCTAATGGAAGCAGAGATTGGAGTGATGCAGCCACAAGCCAAAGAATGCTAGCAGCTTCTGAAAGCTGGAAGAGATAAGGAATTACCTCCAGAATCTCCAGGAGGAAGAACCAACCTTGTCGATACCTTATTTTATTTTTCCATTTTTTAAAAAAAAAATTCTAGTTGGTTAACATATAGGATAATATGGATTTCAGGAGTAGAATTTAGTGATTCATCACTTACATACAATACCCAGTGCTCATCACAAGTGCCCTCCTTGATATCCATCACCCATCCATCCAGCCCATCCCCACCCTACATCAACCCTCAGTTTGTTCTCTGTTAAGAGTCTCTTATGATTTCTCTCTCTCTCTCTCTCTTTCTCTCATTTTTCCCCTTTCCATATGTTCATCTGTTTTGTTTCTTAAATAACACCTTAATTTTATCCCTTAGGACTCATTTCTGACTTCAGATCTCGCAAACAGTAAGAGAATACCCTTGTGTTGAATTAAGCCACTAAGTATGTGGTAATTTGTTTTAGCAGTAACAGGAAAGGAGCACAACTTCCTAGAGATGGCTTGAGACCCACAACATTTACATATAGATGCATAATTTTTTTAAAGTAAGCTCAAAGCCCATTGAGTGACCCCTAGATTAGGAGTCCCAGGGTCTACCAACTGAGCCAGACAGGTGCCCCGAGATATATAATTTTTAATTCATATGCCTCCTCCAGTAGACTGCATGTTTCCTAAGTGCTCCTGCTTCTTATTAATATTCGAAACCACCTCCTATCACTGCCTCTACATACGTTGCACAGTGCCTGGCACATCCTCAAACTCCAATAAATATTCAATGAAGGGAAGTTTATGGTCTCAAGGGTGTTTTTTTTTGTTTGTTTTGGTTGCATTTAGCTTGTGTCAAGATGGAGGGACCAGTCATGGATTGCTTCAGTCTCTGGCAAGCACAGGTCTGAGAGATGTGTCAGGGGGAATGATTGAGAATAGGTTTGGGGATTTTTGCAGAGAAGAGAGGTGACTGTAATTGAAGGAGCACCCGGCCCTGGAATACTTTATATGATGAATATTTCATGGGGTTCTGGTCTCTGCTTTTCAAAGATATAATAGCACTAGAAAAGATCCAGTGGAGGACACTAAAAATGATCAAGGGCAGAGAGAATTATGTATGGCGGTAAAAATGAAAAAGATTCCATTTGCCAAAAAAAGTGAAAGTCTTAAATTTATGATGAATAATCATGGATTATTTTCTCAAATCCTGAAAAAGTGGAAATAGGTAACATTCCTGAAGCCTAACAGTCTTCCCAACAAAAATAAAAGAAAGTAGCTCTTTATATAGCACGCATTAAAATACAGGATCTATTACTCCAAGAGGCTGTGTCAACCGAAAATGTAAATACTGCAGGCAGAGCTGGATTAAGGGTCAAGCCAGCTGCCCAAGGTGCCTCTAAGAGGCACAAATCATTGCTGAATACGTTAGAATGTGGTGTCTGTTAACTCAGGTTTTCCACAGAAAGCTTCTTACGATTTTACATCTGTAAAAATTTCTTGGTCTATTAAAATACACAGTGCCCTTGAGCAGAATTTAAAGAGAAGAAAACCAAAAATCTCCCCGCAATTCAGATTAATCTCCTTTGAAACTGTGCTTTTGAATTGCAGACAAGTGGCCTTATCTACTAAACGCCTGGGTTGAATAGAATGTATGGCCTTAGTACTATTTACTAGAAGCAAGTGATTTGGGATCCCTGGGTGGCGCAGCGGTTTGGCGCCTGCCTTTGGCCCGGGGCGTGATCCTGGAGACCCAGGATCGAATCCCACGTCGGGCTCCCGGTGCATGGAGCCTGCTTCTCCCTCTGCCTATGTCTCTGCGCCTCTCTCTCTCTCTCTCTCTCTCTGTGACTATCATAAGTAAATAAAAATTAAAAAAAAAAAAAGAAGCAAGTGATTTATTTTCTTATCTGGATTTTAATCTCTTTAATATACCTTAGCAAGTTATTGGTCCCCCCCCCCCAAGAAAAAAAATCACAAAAGGAAAGTACGGAGGAAACAAGAAACCCAGAAAAGTAGGAATTATTGTGCAGATTTTTCCCAGGACATTTAACTTTACATTGGTTAGTGGAACTCAAAGAGCAAATTAGTCTTAAGTAAATAGTTTTACTGAAAAAATATCATTTAAAACACTTTACACTTAGAAATGTTAAACAATTATTTAGAGAATATTATTTTGAGGGGCTCCCATTTTGGGGAGCTTTCTCAATTATGTTTTAACTGTATGTTTAAGAAAGAGTTGTAAAAACTTAGAAGTTATAAATGGCAATTTAGCAATGTGTCGAGATATTTTGGGATAATTACAGTCCTTGGGCAAACCAGCCCACCAGGTTGGGAACAAATGAGCTAGAGTATGTGAAGAAAGTTCTTTGGAACTTGTCACTACTATGCTGTATACTATCAGCCTCCACCTGCTGTAGCCCTCCTACCCTATGTGTGCTAATTATGATATTGCTATATTGTCCAGGTCCCAGGAAAGCTGTAGCCTGGTCACAGTCACCCTCCCCACAAGGCAGTTAGGAAATGGCCTCTAGCACTAGCATGCCTGGTATCTGAGAGCCACCCAGCTCCCATCATGCCTGGCTTACCACAGAGACACATCTCCTTTGCCCAGTATTTGTAGCTCAGAATACAGAATCTAAAGCCTAGCCTTGAGCTGTGACTGATAGGCTCTCAAAACTGCTCCACTAACCCTCGCACCTGGTTTGAATCCTCAGCAGGCCCTTTGCTCTGAAATGACCCAACTTGTAATAATCTTCCTTATGCTTCCGGGTGTCTCGATTCAATACTGTGTAGAGTTCCAAACCAGTCATAGAAATAGGATTCCTGGCTTCAACTTGTCTCCTTGCTGGACCTGTGTTAAGCTTGATTGTCTTGAGTCATCCCCCCTTTCCCTTTCAGACTGCGCTAGCCAATTGCTCGGCCAGGTTCTAGCTGTTACTGTGCCTTCCCACCCTTAGCCAGGGGAACTTTCCAACCTGATACTGAACTGAGATTTTGCTATTTATTCATTCATTCATTCATTCACTCACTCACTCACTCACTCACTCACTCATTTTTGCTTTTAACAGACACAAACTTTTTTTGAGGTAGTTTACATAAAGGGAAACAACCATTGCCTCTCATAACCTACCCTGCGGCACGATTTTCAAAAGACATATCATGTGATGGAAGTGTAAAACGGTGCACTTGTTTTGAAAAACACTATGTCACTTTCTCACAATGTTAAACATAGGGTTATTACATGACCCAGCAATTTCATTCCTAGGTATATGCCCAAGGGAAACAAAAACATATAGGCACACCAAAACTTGTACACAAATATTCACAGCAGCATTACTTATAGTAGCTCAAAGGTAGAAATAATCTAAAGGTCTATTAACTGGTGAATGAATTTTTTAAAAAGTGGTATATCCATATAATAAAATATTATATAAAAAGGAAGGAGTGCTGATACATGTTACAACATAAATGAACCTTAAAAACATTATGCTAAAGGGACGCCTGGGTGGCTCAATGGTTGAACGTCTGCCTTTGGCTCAAGGCATGATCCTGGGAGTTCAGGATCAAGTCCCACATCAGGCTCCCTGTGTGGAGCCTGCTTCTCCTTCTGCCTCTCTCTCTATGTCTTTCGTGAATAAATAAATAAAATCTTTTAAAAAATTTATGCTAAGTGAATGAAGTCAGTCACACATACCAAAAAATATATTGTATGATACTATATGAAATGTCCAGGAAAAGGAAATTTATAGAGAGAAAGTAGACATGTTGGGGGAGGGTGGGTGATGGATATTTCTTTTTGGGATGATGAAAATGTCCTAAAATTACATAATGCTGATGGTTGCACACTTCCATAAATATGCTAAAAACTGAATTGCACAATTTATTTTTTTAAATTACTTTTTAAAGTAAGCTCTATGCTCCACTTGAACTCATGACCCTGAAGTCAAGTGTCCTGTGCTCTACTGACTGAGCCAGTCAGGTATCCCAAGATATAATACACATTTTAATTTTAAAGTACTGTCACATTGTTGCTGAGGTGGCCATAACAGTTTATACTCCTTCTGGCAGTGAATGAGACTACCCATTTTCCCATGCCTTGACATATATATATGTGTGTGTAAATTTGATGTAATGCTTGATAAAACAAATGTTTAAGCTTTGCCAAGCAAATCAGTGTTAAGTGGATTCTTACTTCCATAATTACTAATGAAACTGAAAATCTAGACTTAGGATTGCCGTTTCATATTCTTTCCCACTTTTTTCCTACTGGAGTATTTGCCTTTTTATTTTATTTATTTGTTTGTTTGTTTAATTTTATTTTCAGTAGGCTCCATATCCAAAGTGGGACTTGAACTCACGACCCTGAGATTAATTGTCCCATGCTCTACCAACTGAGCCAGGTGGGCACTCCAGCCTTTTTATTTTCTATCTTTAGTAGTTCTTTATATGCATTCTGTATTATAAATACCTATGTACTTACCTATATCCATATCTATCTACATATGCAGATATTTCTTACCTAGTCATTACTTTATGGTTTTTGCTTTTTGTATTGTACTTGACGGCTTTCTGTCCTGCCAAGATTATAAATATATGATCTTGGTACCAGATAAGGAACTAATATTGTTATATTTTCCAAATGACTAGACAATTGTCCCAATGGTATTTATTGAATACTCCATCTTTTCTGTGCTGTTTTGAAACACCATTTTTTTTCATATACTAAAGTCCCATATCAAGAGCGATTCTTAGGCTTGTCTGTAGAAGTGAATCTGAAACCAGTGGATACAGGAAGTCCATGTGAGGAGAGTGAAACTAGCTCTCTGAACTGTCTGCCCACAGGAGTTTCCACAAGGAAAGCTTGGGATTTCCCAAAGCTAGCCCTGGACTTTCTAGCATTAGGCAAATTGGAAGCTAAATACTCCACATCCTCATAATATCAATTAACAATTGATTATGTCATTTTAGCCCTTTCTTTCCAGATTCTATAAAACAATGTCACTCAGTTTGGTGCAGAAAGTGGTCACGATATTTATCTTCCAGCTCCTTCTATGATACCCCTCAGACTGTTTATGTTCTTTAACTAAAGGTCACTGGTAACCCCTCTCCTTCTGGATTCTGGCAACCTCTTTCCACTTGTCCTTTGCGACCTCTGCCATTATTGGTTCTGGGTCCTTGCAGGGTCTTTATACCTCTCCTACACCTTTGTAAATAGTTCAGTGATGTGCTCAGAGAGAAAGGAACTCTCTTTTCTATAAGACTTTAATCTGGGAAGAGGTAAGCCTAGAGCTTCAGAAGCTGTCTGAAAGTAAACCCAACCAAGAGGAAGGCAGAATTAAGAGGTGGAGGTAGACAAATTCCTGGTGCTATCATTTGAAGCCCTGGGTATAGCCATATTTAAAGTGAACTGTGCCCTGGCCTTTTCAGGAACACGAACTAATAAATTCTCTCTCCTTTTCTTTTTTCTTTTCCCTTTTCTTTCTTTTTTCTTTTTTTCTTGTTCTTTTGTTGTTGTTGTTGTTTGTTTTCCCACAGAAGTTTAGCACCCTAAAGCCCCACATTCTTCCCAATTTGTGATTCTATTCTCAGGCATTAGGCACCATTAATAGGAAAAGTAGATTTGAAAAGATTCTTGGTTTACAGGTTTCCAGTATTCAGATTTACACAGCAGGTTCTTTCAAATTACATTTGGGGGAATAAATCAGTGACAATTTGGCAATCTTGCAAAGTACAGAGCCTTCCAATTCTAAAGGATTTTGCTGGTGAGTCATTAAGTTAAAAAAAGAAATCTGTATCGGTAATAAATCTTTGTAGAAGTACTCTATGTTCTTTTCAAAATTGATTGTTTCTCGGTGGCTACTTCAACTAACATTATCAAAAAAATAGATTTCTGCTATAATATAAAATGATGCTTTCTGAGAAATTGTTCCCAGTCTTACTTAAAAAAAAAAATTGACAGGGGAGATTTATTGCAGAGGATATTTCCACAAAAACAGAACTTTTAATGAATTCATTCTGTGTTATTTTCAGTGCTTATTATTATAGATCATAAACATTTGCCAGATTGGGAATTTGGGGTTGTGGTACTTGTGGGGAGATGGAAAGTGAAGACCTAAATGTTATGCAGTTTAGGATTTAACGTTACTGACATCCCAAAGCTGTGGTGCCTGGGGATAAATGAGTCCCCAAATCCATCCTTTCACTCAGGTGTTCCTCACCCACCCTCCACATATCCCGTGGCAAGACCAGAATATTCTTCTTCTCCAACCTGTCACTTTCTCTCTTTTTCCGTTTTCATTGATCTAATTCAGGCCTTTGAGCTTTTGCAGTGGCCTCATAAGTGGCTTTTCTGACTTTAGCCTCAGCTTCCTCCTAGCTTGTTCTGACTCTGTTGCATTGCTTCCTTAGGGCAGAAGCTATGCTTCATGGCTAATAGTCAGTCACAGCTCTCTTACTTCATTTAGGGCATGGAAGGGAAGCATTGCTCTTCTTATTATATAACATAAAAAGCAAGCCAGCATTCTTTCTAAACCAAAACGGGTTTTTAGTCAGGGATTTTTAGATGTTAAAATCTAAACACATACTCCTTCTTTTTGAGAAGGGAAGTGCCTTACTTAAGGATAATTTATGAAGGTCACACACAGGCTGTTAGTGACATCTGCTTTTTTTGAGAAGGAAATTCCGTGGTTCTGTGCTGGCTTCAGAGCAATTGACACCCTGTGAGGTGCTTTCCCATGGTTCCTCCAGGATAGGAACCTGACCTACTTTGGGAGATGAGGGACTGTTTCATTGGGGAAATGATATCTCTTTTGAAACCTAAATGATGAGCATGACTTTTAGAAAAGAAAGGAGAGGGTGCCAGAGGGCAGTATTCCAGGCAAGAAGACCGTGTACATAGAGGTGTCAGGGACTTCACCGAGCACCAGCAACCCTGGGTATTCAGGGAAAGTCTCATATGGTTGGTGTTCAGAGAGCAAAGGGAAGAAGCTTGCTCAAGGAGACTGAAAATGTGTGCAAGGGTGAGATTTTGCACAGCCTTGCAGGCGGTGTTGTGAATTTAGGATTCAGGTCAGGTCTGGAGTTCAGAAGATCAAGGCGTTACTAAACTAGAGCTTTTAAGTCATCACTCCAACAACATTCATATGCATAATTTTTTTCTGTCCTTAAGTTTCATTATACAATTAACTGACATTACAAAATAAATTAAATTTTAATTTTCATGTCAAATTAGAAGAGTGGTATTTTTTTTAAAGATTTTATTTATTTATTCATGACAGACACACAGAGAGAGAGAGAGGCAGAGACACAGGCAGAGGGAGAAGCAGGCTCCATGCAGGGAACCCGACGTGGGACTCGATCTCCGGTCTCCAGGATCAGGCCCTGGGCCTAAGGCAGCGCTAAATCGCTGAGCCCCCGGGGATGCCCAGAAGAGTGGTTTTTTATCCTACATTTTATTAAGAACATTTTCAAAGAAAGAGAAATTGAAAGAATTGCCCTATCTTCTACAATTAATGTTCTATTATATTTGTTTTGTCACATATTTACCTATCTAGCCGTTCTTCTTGGCATTCATCAATTCGTCTTATCTTCTGATGTGTACAGCAAACTTCATCCCCGGATACATTAGTATGCATATCGTTAACTGGAACTTAAGGTTTGTTTAGGTTTTCTTTTGTGTGTGTTAAAAGGTACAGTGAAATGCAAACATCTTAAGTGTTCTATATGATGAGTTTTGATATACATATATTTTTATATATAAATTTGAAGTTTCTAATAAGATATAACTTTTATAAAAAATTATCATCATATACTGTTGCAAGGCTCTTACATTATACATGATATGGTGTAATATCAATTCAAGGTAGACTGTGATGAATTAAGGATGCATATTGTAATCTTTAGCAATCCCTTTAAAATATTAGAAAAAAGCCAGTAGGAGATAGGCTGGAATACAAAAATTAATCCAAAACAAGACCAAAAAGGAGGAACAAAGAAGAGAGGGGACGAATAAAAAACAAATGGCATGGAGAATAGACTTAAATTCACCTATAACACAATTATACCAAATACAAGCAGAATGAACAGTCTAATGAAAAGACAGCAATTGCCAGCATGGATAAAAAGGAAGACCCAACTATATACTGTTTCCAAGAGATGGATTTAAATATGAAAGCACAGTCTGAAAATTACAGAGTAAAAAATCTATACCATGCAAACTTAAGCATCAGAAAGCTAGTATTTCTATGTATCAGAGAAAGTAGATTTGAAGAAAATGAGTATTTCTGGGGATAGAGAATGATATTGTGATGATAAAAAAAAAGGGTATTTGATCAAGAAGATGTAAAATTCCTAAGTGCGTGTGTACCTAGTAACAGAGCTTCAAAGTAAGTAAAAGCAAAAATCTACAAGAAAGACACATCCACAATCACACTAGATTTTAGTACCCCTTTGCCAGTATGTGATAGAATAAATGACAAAGTATCAATAAGGATAGGAAGATTTATGTGACATTCTCACCAACTTGGCCTGACATATTTAGATGATCCAATAATTGTAGAATACACATTCTTTACAAATGTACATAGAACATTCACCAAGATACATCTTATGTTACTGGGCCATACATAAAACTTAGAAATAATACCATTTGCAAGAAAATAACAATGCAAAATACTTAGGAATAAATAAAATTAACAAAAAGTGTACAAAACCTAAACAATGAAAACTACAAGGGCAGCCCAGGTGGCTCAGAGGTTTAGTGCCGCCTTCAGCCTAGGGCCTGATCCTGGACACCGAGGATCGAGTCCCGTGTCAGGTTCCCTGTGTGGAGCTGGCTTCTCCCTCTACCTGTGTCTCTGCCTCTCTCTCTCTCTCTGTGTGTGTCTCTCATGAATAAATAAATAAAATCTTAAAAATAAAATAAAATAAAATAAAGGGTGTGGGAAATGCTTTAAAAAAAACAACCCTACAAAACATTATAGAAAGAAATTAAATACCTAAATAAATGGATTATAAATTGTTCATAAATTGGAAGCCTCCATATTATTATTATGTCTACCCTTTATAAATTGATCTCTAGAGCAACAGCCATCCAGTCAAAATTCCAGTAGGATTATTTTAAAAGAATTTACAAGCTGGTTGTAAAGTTTATGTGAAATTGCAAAGGATGAAGAATGGCCAAAATGGTCTTGAAAAAAGGACAATGTTGGAGGACTTCACTGCTTGATTTCAGGAATTACAAGAGGCTCCACAGTCATCAAGACAGTGTAATATTGGTGTAAATAGATCAATGGAACACAACAGAATCCAGAGATAAACTTACACATTTACAATTAATTGATTTTCAACAAAGGTGCCAGGGAGATTCAATGGGGAAAATGACAGTTATATCAATAAATGTGACTGGAGGGGGTCCCTGGGTGGCTCAGCGGTTTGGCGCCTGCCTTCAGCCCAGGGCATGATCCTGGAGTCCCAGGATTGAGTCCCAGGATTGAGTCCCATGTCGGGCTCCTTGCATGGAGCCTGCTTTTCCCTCTGCCTATGTCTCTGCCTCTCTCTCTCTGTCTCTCTGTCTCTCATGAATAAATGAATAAAATCTTAAAAAAAAATAAATGTGACTGAAACAACTAGGTATCTATATGAAAAAATTATCATTGAATATTATATTTGTAGTATTTGTGACACTAGTAGTATTTATGACAAATTATAATTTTAAACCTATGTTATCCGTACCTTGGGAAATAAATTATGCAGGCAACCACTACACAAGCTCTCTGAAACCTCAGGAGTCATATTTATTAAGTAAAGCTTATTAAAGGACTGCAATTGCATTGAGGACACAAAGGTATCATTTAGAAAATAGTTTGGATCATTAAATAATATTGTATTTTCTGGGAGATATAAGAATGACCTTCTATTTTTATAGTGGATTTAGTCCCTTCCTCTGTATCCAAAGCAGGAGAAATTTCTATTCATTTATGACCAGTGTTAATACATTGTGACTCCCAGATGGTGATGGAGGGGCAGCTGCTACAACCTTGCAAAAGTGAAATCCCATGACCCAAAAGCTGTATAGCTTGAAAGAATTAATAGCTCTACTATCGATTTAGTTCTAAGGCTTCTTTTATTTTATTTATTTATTTTTTTAGAGATGGGGAGAGGCAGAGGGAGCAGCAGAGAGAATCTTAAGCAGGCTCCATGCCCAGAGTCAAGCCGGACACAGGCTCCATCTCATGACCCCGAGATCATGACCTGAATCAAGATCAAAAGTGAGATGCTGGGATCCCTGGGTGGTGCAGCGGTTTGGCGCCTGCCTTTGGCCCAGGGCGCGATCCTGGAGACCCGGGATCGAATCCCACGTCGGGCTCCCGGTGCATGGAGCCTGCTTCTCCCTTTGCCTGTGTCTCTGCCTCTCTCTCTCTCTCTCTCTCTCTCTGTGTGACTATCATAAATAAATAAAAATTAAAAAAAAAAAAAGTGAGATGCTTAACCGGCCGAGCCCCCCAGGTGCCGCTCTAAGACATCAATTAGATACTGAAAGAATCAAGTTCACTGTGTCCTTCATGTAGATGGAGACTAGCAGAGGTTAATCAAAACGAGAAATTCCTGCCCTAACAAACTGAAACATAAATGTAATTAGATTTTGAAAAGTTTTTCATACTACATTCTGAGTTTTGAGAGGGATTTCTCTAGGACAAAAAATCAGACTGCTGCTGTATGTATAGTCCTAACTCCCAGACCCAGGAAGCTTGGTAATTAGGTAAGGCCTGATATTCTCCAGGGAGTTCCTGGAGGCCCCCAAAGGGCCTATTGATTCTAGAGAGTCAAGTTGCAGCTGGAGTAGTAGTACAGTTTCTTTCTTATCACATAATCAATAATCCAGGAAAGTCTCCCAAAACCTGGAACAAAAATGCTCCCATGACAGAGGACAGCTTCTCTCTTCCATACAGTGCTAGAGACACATCATAGTCTCTCTGTACCTCTTTTTAAATTAAATTTATTTAAAAAATGATAATAAATCAATTTATTTTTCTGTTTATCTCTAGTGTTTTCTTTTTTTAAATTGACTGTCAGTGATGACACTTCCGCGACCACACTTCCATTACTACCATGTCATTTCAAATGTTCAAGTTACAAGAGGATTGATTAGATTACATTTCTTTTGAGTGAAATAACAGGATACACTTTGAACAGTCACTGCAGGTTACTTTCTAAGCCCTTGCTAATGTTACAAATCATCTCTTAGGAAGGATTACTTTTGCAAGTGGGTCATCTCAACCATTTTGTGTTTATTCTTAGTTGGCTATTTATGGAGCATGTACTAAGGGCTAGGCTAAGTGCTTTACTTATACTATCTAATGTGATCTTTATGACATTCTCTGGAACAGATCTGTTTACTTCCTCCTTTTACAATTAACTTACTTCAGGACAGAGAGTTAGGCGATGATAGAGATGGACCTCAAACAGAGATCTGAGTCCACAATAACAAGCTCTTAAAACTACTCCATATTCCCTTACTGAGCTCAAAGGGTGACATACTCCTGATCTTACTCCAGATCCTAGGCATTTTGCTGAAACTCCCTGTGTGTTTCCTATCAACTGCTTGCCTGGTCTAGGCAGGACAGGGCAAGACAATGCAAATTGTAAGACATTGCCTTGCCTTTGGCCAGTTCTTAAGATCTAGTTAGGCAGGTGTTATCAACTTAAGATGCACATATAGGGGCCAAGGGCTGGCCGCTGCAAGAAGATTATTTTAAGTTAAAAAGTAATAAACCCCAACCGATTGAGGAAAAGCTCTTTACCTTCCCCTTCAACTCTCCAGAAAGCATTTAGATAGAGGAACTGCTCAAGAAGAAAGCTATCACCATAAAGAACTACATTACACTATGAACTAGGGGTGTTAGGGAGGAACCTAACAAGGCTTGTTTGATCAAAGTCCTCTGTGTCCCACTGTTTCTGAGCAGCCCAGTGCACATTTGTTTACCAAACATTTACTCCTTTTCATTTTCTGTGAATTGTGTTTTTTCCTTTTGAAGTCCCAGACCCTTTACTCCCTTCTCCTTAATTCAAAATGACATTACGTACTTCATTTTTGCCTGTCTTTGGAATTGCCATGGGCAATTCCCAACATATGCTATTACATTTGATCTTCTGTCAATCTGTCTCATGTCAATTTGATTCTTAGCCCAGCTAGAAGGACCTTGAAGGGGACAGGACGTTCTTGCTCCCTGACACACACTAGAATAATCTGCAGGACTTTAATAAACACCAATGACAGAAATTCTGATTTAATCGGTCCAGGGTGAGGCCTGGGCATCAGAATTTTTAAAACACCCCAGGCAATTCTAATGTGCAGCCTAGGTTGAGAACCACCTAGTTTTAATGAAAAATAGATACAAAACCCATCAAAACCACTACAGTGTACAAAATGATATATTCTGAAATGTATTTATTCCTTACCTCTTTCCACAAAGGGTATGACGTGGCTAAAAAATTACTCGATACAGAATGAATTCCACTGAGGGGCATGGAGTTCAAAGCACTTGTCAAATAGGCCACAGATGGGCTGGAACACATGAGGTCAGTGTAGAAAGAATTCAGGTATGTTTTCTTTCTCTGGTTTTGGTTTGCAAGGCAGCAGTGGCAGATTTTAGGAGAAACAGTTCTTAGAAGACTGTGATTGGTTCAGGTACTGTTTCTAGGTGGGTGATTGGGCCAAAGACTGATTCTAGGCAGCTGATTGGCCTGGAATCTGTTTCCAGGCTGTCTAGCCAGTAGATTGCCTTGTCTCCAAGGGTTATTCAATCTGCAAAGTGATAACAGGTCTCAGAAGCTTGTGTGGAATGATAATTTTTCCCCCATTACAGAGGCTTATTGAAGAAAATACCAGTATTTTAAGGATGACTCATAGGCATGTTGTACATTTTTTTGATCCAACTTTGCTAAGGGTTATGAATTGCTTATAAGGCAAAAGCTTCCTAAAGGATTTTTTTTTTTTTTTGCAAGTTGAGGAGTGGCTGGAGCCATTCCATGAGAAATTTCCAGCTGTTAAAAGGGCAACTTTAAACTATTCAGTGCAGTTTAACTGTTGGACTATTTCCTGCCTTTTCCTTCTCTTTCTCAAGAGTGGATGAAGCTCTTCTCAGTTTACTATCAGGAGGAAAAACAGATAGAGTAAGAAATGATGGTGCAATAATAGTGAAAGAAATCCAAGGGAGAAGGTAAAAAAAAAAATCACTATAATGCCATGATCTTAATGTTTAACTATTTTCATTTTTGCATATTTTTATTCTAACCTAAAGTCAATATTATTTGGATGATGATGTATGTATGTAAAATTTAAGGTTTAACTGTCTAACCATATATTTTTAAAGTTTTTATTTATATTCCAGTTAGTTAACATACAGTGTAATATTAGTTTCAGGTGTACAATATAGTGACTTAACCCTTCCATACAATACCCGGTGCTCATCACAACAGGTGCCCTCCTTCATCCCCATCTTCCTCTTTAACCCACCCCCTTCACCTCCCCGCTGGTAACCATCAGTTTGCTCTCTACAGTTAGGTCTCACCATACTTTTAAAATGGTGCTCTCAGTTTCTTCATTCTTACTGGCTTACCAAGTTCCTTTGAAAGTATGATGATGTAACATGATTTATGAGCAAATGTTGTTTTTATCTTCAGAATCAATGAATATATATTTTTAAAGATTTTATTTATTTATTCATGAGAGACACAGAGAGAAAGAGAGGCAGAGACACAAGCAGAGGGAGAAGCAGGCTCCTCGCAGGGAGCCTGATGTGGGGCTTGATTCTGGGTCTCCAGGGTCACGCCCTGGGTTGAAGGCAGCGCTAAACCGCTGAGCCACCTGGGCTGCCCTCAATGAATATTTTTAAGTGGCATGCACACACAATATTCATTTTACATGCTTCTCTCATTTCAAAAATAACAACAATAATCAGCATTTACGGAGAGGCCACGTTGTGGCTCTAGGCTCTGTTTTAGGACTTGAGATATGATTAGGAAGAAAACAGACAAAATCTTTCTCTAGTAGGGAAAGATAAGTAATAACAACGCTGGATGGCACAGAATGCTTCTGGGCTCTCTGTGTTTACACATATTAACTCATTTCACTCTGGTAACAATCCTGTGAAGTAGGTGCTATCATCATCTCTATTTCCTAGGGGAAGAAAGCAGTGAACAGAGTTCAGTGACTTGGTGAAGGTCATGCAGTTAGTAACCTTGGGGCTGGGATTTGTGGCTCTATAGATTGTATGCTTAACTGTGATGCTATTCTGTTTCTCCATAATCACCTCATTTCTACTTACTCTGCTGATGCAAGTAACCAAAGGTTTTTTTCTTTTTTTCTTTTTTAAGATTTTATTTATTCATTTGAGAGACAGAGAGGGAGAGAGAGAACAAATGGGGAGGGAGGGGCAGAAGGGGAAGGAGAGGGAGAAGCAGACGCCCTGCTGAGCAGAGGGCTGGACTCAGTAGATCCCAGGACCCCAGGATCTTGACCAGAGCCAAAGGCAGATACTTACCCAACTGAGCCACCCAGATGCTGCATCAAAAGTTTTTCTTTATTCAAATATTTTAAATTTTTACTTCAAATATTTAATATTTTTCTACAAGGCTTTGGATAAGTATTATTGCCAACACTTTTTTTTAAAGGATTTTATTTATTTATTCATGAGAGGCACAGAGAGAGAGAGAGAGAGAGAGAGAGAGAGAGAGAGAGGCAGAGACACAGGCAGAGGGAGAAGCAAGCTCCATGCAGGGAGCCTAACATAGGACTCCATCTCAGGTCTCCAGGATCAGGCCCTGGGCTGAAGGCAGCGCTAAACTGTTGAGCCACCGGGGCTGCCCCTTGCCAACACTTTCCAGTGACAAGATACTCTGTGCCTGGTACCCAGGGAAAATAAAATGAAATCTTTGGTTTGGTGTACTTGCATTGATTTTGCCTCAAAATAAAATGACAGGTACATAAATGTTTATAGCCTCAAATTAGAAAGTGATACAGTGAAGTAGTTACCAACCTTCTCTGAACTGTAGAATCACCTAGAGGGGCTTTATTTATTTTTATTTATTTTTATTTTTCGTAACCTAGAGGGGTTTTAAAATATGACACCTGGGTCCCTCTTTCAGGGATTCTGACTCAATTGGTCTGGAGTGGGTTAAGGCACCAGTACTTAGCTAGTATGGTAATCTGGCAAAGTTATAGAATATTTAAAATCCAGATACTTAAAATCATAGTCACTGTTAAAAGCATAGTTTGAATCAGATTGACTTGGATTAAATTCCATGTCTGCTACTCATTAGCTGTGTGGTTATGGGTTATGGGTTAAGTTTTTGTGTGGGAAGAAAAATTCTCCTTTGCCCTATTAGGGTCTACAGTTGTGCTTAAGACTTAAAATGACATAAGACTGGCTCACAGGAGAAGAGCAAACAGATTTTATTAAATCTTCGCATGTACGGGAGAGCTTTCGCAAGAAAATGCAGACTTGAAGAAGTGACCAGAACAGGAAGTTTTTATACCTTTTTGGCCATAAATACCATACATTTGTGGAGAAGTGACATGACTAAAGGGTTTGGTGAGGGGGTAGTGAGTTGTGAGCACGTGGCTAGGAGATACAAGGGGAGGAAACCAGTGAAAGATAAGGGTTATTTAATTTTGTTTGTACACACCCGTTTCTGAGCTGACTCCTAGTCTTCTGGTGATAAGAATGTTCCTCTCTTCCTGGTACAGGGAGGGTACTTTTTCTATGGGAAATTTTGTGGTTTTGTGGTTTTTAGGTAGTAAAGGGGAGATCAGGAAGCTCTTCCTTTATCCGCTATTTCTCAAATGCTTTCAACTCAAAATAATCAATAGCCCAAGCAGTATAATTTGGCTGGCATGTCCTGAACGCCTTCATTTCTAAACCTGCGCTTCTCTTTTCTCATCTGTAAAATGGAAATAATTATTTACCTTTTAGAATCGTTGTTGTAGGGGCACCTGGGTGGCTCAGTTTGTTAAGTGTCTGCCTTTGGCTCAGGTCATGATCCCAGGGTCCTGGGATCCATCCCCCCACCCCCTGCTCATGCTCACTTGCTCTCTTGTGCGCTCTCTCTCTCTCAGTCTCTCTCAAATAAATAAATAAATAAATACTCTTAAGGAAAAAAAAAAAGAATTGTAAGAATTAAAGAGAATATGCAAGAAAATAATTTTCACAGTCCTGGCACAAATTGTGTCTAATTAATGGTTACTTTTATCCATTCATGAATTAATTCACTCAGCAAATATTTGATGAGCACCTACCATGTTCCAGGCATTGTTCTAGGTGCTGGGGATACAGCACTGTGCAGAACTGACAAGGGTCTTGCCCTCAAAGTGCTACTTTGGATTTTTTTTAGCATGAATAAAATGTTTAATCTCATAGTATTTTTTTCTTTAAAGATTTATTTATTTATTCAAGAGACAGAGAGAGAGACAGAGAGAGAGAGAGAGAGAGAGGTAGAGACATAGACAGAGTAAGAAGCAGGCTCTTCACAGGAGCTTGATGAAGGACTCAATCCCAGATTCGGGGATTGCGACCTGAGCCTAAGGCAGCTGCCCAACCACTGAGGCACCCAGGCGTCCCTTCATGGTATTTTTATTACTCTACCTTATAATAGGTCATCTGAACTTGGGAACTCATCCTTCCCTGCCCTCAGAGGGCATGCTCCTCTCAGTTGTCCCCTCTTCTCTGTCTCTACTGGCCCTTTGAGGTATTCATGGAAATGTAATCTATTTTTTTATATTAAAATCAAACTCTTTGGCTTCAAGTTATCCAACAATTACTGCCTTAACTCTTACTCCTTTTGCTTCACAGGCAGGTACAAGTATTAGCTGCACTCAGTCTCCACTCTGTCCACCTCTTCCCTTCTAATTCACGCTGCAGAATACTGTAATCAGGCTTCTGTCTCCATTAAAATTACACCATTACATTTAGGCCTTTGGACATACAGCCCCTATTATGCCCCCAACCCACCCCTAACTTGGGTCAGCTTAAATGTGCCTTTCTCTTGGAAGCTTGTCCCCCTGACTTTTCAAGATTGAGATTTTGTGGAAGGGTGGGCAGCTCCTGCACTGCGGTGCTTACACTGATTTTTTTTCTGTATCTTATACTGGCCAAGTAAAGTCATTGAGGTCAGGGCCTTGTCATGTTCATTACTACTGTTCTCCTCCTTGGATGGTATTTGGCACATAGCAAGGTGCTAAATCATATTTTTAAATAAATCAAGGTAGGGGGCCTGGGTGGCTCAGTTGGTTAAGTGTCTGACCTTTTTTTTTTTTTTAAGATTTTATTTATTGAGAGAGAGAGAGAGCACATGAGCAAGAGGGGTGGGCAAAAGGAGAGGGAGAAGCAGACCCTCTGCTGAGAACTAAGCCACCCAGGGGCCCCAAGTGTCTGACTCTTGGTGTCAGCTTAGGTCTTGATCTCAGGTTGTGAGTTCAAGCTCCACACTGGGGCTTAAAAAAAAAAAAAGAATCAATACATGAGTAATTGAAAGAATGAGTTGTTCCTAATAAATAATAAGCTTTTTATGGTTCAACAATGTGTCTTCATCTTTATAATCTCTGGATTTCCTCACACACAGTCAGCAATCAATAGAAATGTGAATAGAATGGAGTAGACTTAAAGAGCACTTTTTCTGAGCATACCATTCTAGAAGTGAGTCAATGACCTTTGAAGTTAGCTTTCTGTAGAATCCAAATCTGGAGTTTTGAAATATGTCACCAGGAACTTCAGATGTTCCCTAACCATCAACCTGCCTCAATGTACTACAGTAATCCCAAGCTTATCCCGCTTCCTTCTTTCCTCTTCTTTTATCTACAGCATAGACACACCTCTTGCTTACAGATTCATATACACATTGAGTCATGAAGTAGGGTAAGAAGGCAGTGTGGTGAGGTGAAAAGTGCTTGCCAGTTAGAGTCAAGAGACACTGGCTATGTTCCTGTCTGTCATAACCTTTCTGGAGACTTTGTCTCTTTATCTGCGATGAGGGAAAATATCTTCCCTATCTAATTCACCAAGTTTTTGTAGGCTCAGATGAGTTAACACAGATGAAAACGCTCTTGTAAATCGTAAAGCACTGCACCACGTAAAAGCAAAATTTCTCAATTGATCTTAAGTACATGCTATAGTTTAATAGCTCCCTAGCAAGGAAACTGCAAAGAGATTAAAGTGTTCCTGTATGGAGAGGGTATAGAAATCTAGAGGTTATGTATTTGGGAACAGGATGCTGTACCTGTTTCTCAGCGTGGAATTAGGTAAAGATTAATTTTGCATTGGATCAGCTTCATACTAGATGTTATGCTGGAAGTCTGGCGTGACTTCATCTGAGATGCACGGTGTGCTGTTAATCAAGAATTAAAAGCAATTGACCTAAGAAGGAAACGAGCCGATATATTAGCAGCTGATAGCTGGAATAACAAAGTTTCATCCCTCCATAAAATCTGCTAGGCTTCAATTAATCTAAAATATAAAGCATAAAATATAGATGAATACCAAACAACTGAGTTCCTTTCAAATTGATAGCTACCAGTGAATATTTTATTTTTTTAATTTTTATTTATTTTATTATAGTCACACACAGAGAGAGAAGAGAGAGAGAGAGAGAAAGAGGCAGAGACATAGGCAGAGGGAGAAGCAGGCTCCATGCACCGGGAGCCCGACGGGGATTCGATCTGGGGTCTCCAGAATCGCGCCCTGGGCCAAAGGCAGGCGCCAAACCGCTGCACCACCCAGGGATCCCACCAGTGAATATTTTAAACTGCAAGCACTGTTGTGGACATATGGTTTGCCCATTTCTTAGTTTTCCCTTGCAGATGTTAGTTATTAGCTTTCCGCAATAGAAAGGCTCTACAGTGTGGCTCTCCAATCCGCAGAACAGGCAGCATGAGCATCAACTGGGGAGCAGGGAGCATGTTAGAAATGCAGAATCTCAGCCCTACCGCAGACCTAGTGAATTAGAATCTGCATTTAACAAGATCTCAGGGATTGGGTGCATTTAAATGTAAGGCACTCTGCCTTAAGGACCACTTAATCATTTTTCAAATGGAAAAACAAAAAATCAGGTCTTGAAGGATGATTTCCCCTCCTCAAGGTAGAGCTTGGATGAAAAATGAAGGTTTCCTGACTGCTGGCAGGTTCCGGCATCGCACGCACATCACCTCACAGCCTGGTTCCTGGATTTGTTGGCTGTGAGGCTTTGGGCAAGTTACTGAACTTCTCTGAGTCTGTTCCCTCATCTATAAAATGGAGATGATAGCAATGTCTACTTCACAGAAAGGTGAGGATGAACTCAAATTGGAAAACCTCTGAACACTTTGTGCCAGGTAAAGCACGATTCACAGTTTTATTTTATTATTCTCAAATGCAAACACAATGTTCAGCATAATTTAAAGCAGGGGTAAGTTTTTTATGGCATGCAGAAACAGATAGCTATTTGTATCTCTGAAAACCATCATGACTTGGCAGTAATGTTTAGAAAGCATTTTCTTATTTTTCCTTTTAATCTCTCGTATTTTCCATTGAAGGAAGTTATATAAACTGCACAACAGAGACACTCTCCTAGTCACTGTTATTTAATCATCTTGTAGGTTAGACTGACCTCTGTTATTATGAATTTGGTGAACCAAGGCCAAATTCAGCCCTTGGAACAGGCCCACACATACGTAATTGAAGAACCTGACTCACTGACCTACTTTCTGGGTCAACAGAACAAATAGAAGGCTGGATTACTTACTTTTTGGCTCCATCTAGTGGCCAACATGCAGCTCAAATTTGAGGTGTAGAGAAATCCTTGGGAATTGTAGTTCATGTTTATAACTCAAATACATCCAACTTCTCATCATTCAGAAGAAATGATCCAATATACACACTTTTAATGCTCTTTATTTCAAATAATAGGCTTAGGATTCTTGGAGCTGGTCAGAAAGTTGCAGACCTTTGTAATTAAAACAGGAAGACTGGAGTCATCTTTGATGCTTCCCTCATGAGATATATCCATTCTGTCATCAAACCCTAAAAATTTAATTCCCCAAAACATTATCCAGCCATATGTGCTTATTTAAACCTTCCTTTGGGACTGGGCTGTATGCTTAGTGAAGGAATGTATTGGGTATTCCTTCAGACTCTAGATTTTGCTCCCTTGTAGTACCTGGGAGAAAAATGGCTATAGGTGGACCCAGAGAGAAAAGGTCTGAGCAATAGGGTTTCCAGCCTCACAAAAGCAATGCCCTTTCCCTACAGTGTGGCCAATGATCAGTAGAGAGCTAAAGAAGCTATGTCAGGTGGTCTGTGACAAAAGGCCATCCTGGCCTGGAGATGTGTTGTCTGAGCTCCTGGAACACAATTCTTTTTTTTTTTTTTTTTTAATTCTTTTTTTTTTAATTTTTTATTTATTTATGATAGTCATACAGAGAGAGAGAGAGAGGCAGAGACACAGGCAGAGGGAGAAGCAGGCTCCATGCACCAGGAGCCTGATGTGGGATTCGATCCCGGGTCTCCAGGATCGGGCCCTGGGCCAAAGGCAGGCGCCAAACCGCTGCGCCACCCAGGGATCCCCTGGAACACAATTCTAGGTATAGCAGTGGGGGAAGCCCCAAGAATGACAGAGCTAAAATCTCCTACTGAAGAGTAGCTCTTTGTCAGAGGATTATTTTGAACTGGTTATTTTTGAGAAACTGTAGACACAGGAGAAATTCTGAAAACAGAGTAGAAGTTACCGTTCTGTAAGGGAAATTTACCACTCATAGAGGAAAGGAAATCCCCATTCATGAGCAGACTCCTTGGTATCAGGAAGAGAAAGATAAGTCTAAAATCACTAGAGACAGTAACAGAGAAGACAGCCATTTAAATCTGCATAACAAAGCTTACCTTTTACTCTGCTTTCCATGGTCCCCCCACATAACTGCACATCCTCCAACCCCCAACATCTTTCTTTTGTCTTTACCTGAAGATGGTATTTAAGGTGGTGGCTTGGGATTTCTGGGGGGAGGAGTTACCCTCGGTTTCCCTGAGTGTCCCCCATCTACACCTGAGGCACGCATGTTAATCAATTTCCCCTTTTGTTAATCTGTCTCTTATTATGGGAGATATTGTCCCAAAACTCAGAAGAATAGAGGAAACATTATCTTTCCACCCCTATACTACCTATTTAGCAGGAATGAATTCAGAATAAGATTAAGTTGATCTAGAGGAGATAAAGATGTAATATCCTTGCACACAGGTCTGTGACCAGGGAATCAGATCTATGTAGGAGCCTGTTTGGTGTTGGGCATGTATTTGTTCCCCCGGAACTGGAGTTATTTCCTGTTAAGTCCTTGTTGGGGAATTGATGTTATGTGAATTAAACAAGGAGGCCATTAGACTGAGGTGGCTCTAATTCCATGGTGGACTACAGGAGCAAACCAAAATCTAAGCCTGTAAATGTCTCCAGGTCATGAAATCAAAATGCTAAGGACCACTAATCACAAACAGCCAACTAGGCTTTAAACTACAGCCAATCAAATAATTTATTTTCTTTGCTTCTATACTGCTCTGTAGAAAAAGTCTTTCCCTTGGCTCCTGTCCCCATAGTGCTCCAAACCGGTTCCAGTTTGGTAAGCCCCAATTCAAAACAGTTTTTTCCTCAAATAAACTTTTAACATTTTTAATATGCCTCAGATTATCTTTTAACAAGGTGCAGCCATGAATTTGGGCATTTAGAAGTTTCAAGACTAGCTGGAGCCTCCGAGAGCAACAGGTGTGAAAGCATGTCACTAAAGACCTGAAACTCTTCAAGCAGGCTCCGTGCTGTTGGTAGAAAGCTGGAAGAGAGGGTAGTTTTGGGTTTGCTCATATATTTCATTTTCTGCAGTTACTAGCAGTATACAAAACAAGGGAGGGACATGAAGGTGATTTTTAAGGCTTCTGTCTCAGTTTCTGACTTTCTAAAAAAAAAACTGCATGATCCTCTGAGAGAGGAAGACATTGTTAGGGAGCAAGAACTCCTGTCCCCTTCAAGGTCCTTCTAGCTGGACTAAGAATCAAATTGACATGAGACAGATAAATGAGAAAATAAAATTTAATAGCGTACATGTGGGGAATCTACAGGGACATGGAAACTCCAAAGACTGTCAGGCAGAATGGGGTCTATATGTCATCCTGAACTAAGGAGAAAGGGGTAGGGACCTGGGACTTCAGAGGAAAGGAATGCAATTCCTTGGGTGATAAGAAGAAGAGCAGATGATTGGCAATTAGATGTTTGCCCTGCTCTGGGAACCCCCCCCCCCGCCCCCCAGTTTAGGTTCTTCCATGCAGTTAAGGGAGAGACAAACGCTTCTCCAGAGTCTGCAGGGTCTCAATTGCCTTCAGCTCAGAATAATTTCATGCCAAAGTGGCCCATGTTGGAGTGGCCTGCTCTTGGCCCCTGTAACATATGGCAGCCAAATTCCTGGGCTCAGAAAAGCTTGTTTCTGCAAGCCTGGACATGCTTCCAGACAGAAGTCAGGTGGATGTTAGGGGTTGAACAGTCTCAAAAGATACATTGAACTTCTAAAGTCTGGTACTTGTGAACATGACCTTATCTAGAAATAGGGTCTTTGCAGACAGAATCAAGCTTAAAGGAGGTTATACCAGAATAGGGTAAGCCCTAAGACAATATGACTGGGGTCCTATGAAAGAGGGAAAGAAAGAGGGACATAGCCACATAGAGGCAGGAGAATGTCATATGAAGACACAGACATGGGGGGATGTGGGCCATGTGAAGATACAGGCAGAGGCTGGGACCAAGGAATGACGGGGACTATCAGTGGCTGGAAGAAGCAAGGAGAATCTTTTGGAGGCTTTGGAAAAAGGGTGGCTCTGTTATGTTTGATTTTGAACTTCTAGCTTCCAGAAATGTGAGAGAACACTTTTCCGTTGTTTTAAGCCCAGTCTGTGGCCTTTTGTCAGTGGAGGAGGCCTTCCTCTGATGGAAGATGAACCTTTGGGTCTAAGGGCGTTTTCTGCAGATGTGGTTCACCTCAGCAACAGGAACAGTAAACCCTTGGGTAGTGAGGACTATGGCAGATACTTGAATTAATGCTTGCCACCTGAAGAAATATCTAACTCGGCCTTTGAGGATCTAAGTGCTCTTAAAGTAAACAGTGATGTAGTACTAATGGCTGAATATAGGAGTTCTTTAGAACAGACTCTTGGGCACTGAAACCCTGAGAATGTCCCAGGTAAATTTCCATTTATTTATTTATTTATTTATTTATTTATTTATTTATTTATTTATGATTTTTATTCATTTATTCATGAGAGACAGAGAGAGAAAGGCAAAGACACAGGCAGAGGGAGAAGCAGGCTCCATACAGGGAGCCTGATGTGGGACTCGAACCTGGGTCTCCAGAATCACACCCTGGGCTGAAGGCAGCACTAAATCGCTGAGCCACCCGGGCTGCCCCTTAAATTTCCCTTTTTTTTAAAAAAATTTTTATTTATTTATGATAGTCACACACACACACACACAGAGAGAGAGAGAGAGGCAGAGACATAGGCAGAGGGAGAAGCAGGCTCCATGCACCGGGAGCCCGACGTGGGATTCGATCCCGGGTCTCCAGGATCGCGCCCTGGGCCAAAGGCAGGTGCCAAACCGCTGCGCCACCCAGGGATCCCCTTAAATTTCCCTTTAAAAGGCCTTGGGATGTGTATTATGCTAAGCAAAATAAGTCAGTCAGAGAAAGACAAATACCATATTATTTCACCCATAGGTAGAATATAAGAAATAAAACACATGAACATATGGGAAAGGGGAAAAAAAGAGAGGGGAAACAAACCATAAGAGACTCTTTAGAGAATAAACTGATGGAGGGAGGTGGATGGGGGATGGGCTGGATGGGTGATGGGTATTAAGGAGGGGATTTATTATGATGTGCACTGGGTATCGTAGGTAGGTGATAAACCAGTGAACTCTACTCCTGAAATCAGTATTACACTGTATGTTAACTAACTAGAATTTAAATAAAAATTTGAAAAAAAGAAATAAAAGGGCTTGGGAAAATTTGTCTGCATTTATACCTTTAGGGACTTTGGTCCGGAAGACGCTGGCTCCAAGAGCTTTAGATCCAGAAAGCATGTTTTAGAGCAGGCGCAGAACCAGGTTTTTAGGGGTCCTTATATTAGTTTCTTAGAGCTGTTATAAAAAAAGTACCTCAAACTGAGAGGCTTAAAAAAACAAATGTATAGTCTCACATTGGAGGCTGGAAGTCCAAAATCAAGCTGTAGTCAGGGTCGTGTCTTATCTGACAACCACAGAGGAGAATTTTCCTTGCTTCTTCTAGCGTCTGGTATCTGCTGGCAATCCTTAGTATTCCTTGACTTATAGACCCATCTCTCTAGTCACATAGCTGTCTTCTCCCTGTGTCTTTATGACATCTTTCTTCTGTGCAATCCTGTCTTTATGTCCAAATTTCCCCTTATCATAAGACACAGGTCGTACTGAATTAGGGACCACCCCAATGACCGAATTTTAACTTGATTACCTCTGTAAAGATCCTATTTCCAAATAAGGTTGAATTCTGAGGTACTAAAAGGGTTTGGATTTCAACATGTCTCTTTGCCCACAATTAAACCAGTAACAGGCCTGACCTTATATAACTTGTATGGGTCCTCTTTAAGATTAAAAATATAGGGGCACCTGGCTGGCTCAGTTGGAAGAGCATGCAACTCTTGATCTTGGGATCATGAGTTCAAGCCCCACATTGGGTGTAGAGATTACTTAAAAATAAAAATCTTAAAAAAAAAGATTAAAAATATAAAATTACAAACACTGTTTTAGGCCTCAGATAGAGCTTGTGTGAATAAGAAACTTCAGAGTCCTCTTTTGGTTTACAACATTAGAGTAGCTATTGGTGGGTATGAATTGGACTACAAAGAAGTCACATCATACCTACATTTGACTCATATGAACTTACCTGTACCCATGTAGGCATGCAAGAAAGAGAGAGAGAGGCTATTATTGTTCTGCTTCTTGAACCTATGCCCTGGAGGAAGATGTGAAGTTCAGACTGAAGAATCTGGCTGTGAAAAGTGTGTCTGTTGTTCAAAGATTGCTTGTATGTGACCCTAAATGCTAGTCAGCGACTTCATTTGGAGTTCAAATGAAGAAACAGCAGTGGAGGATAGTTTGGAGTTTGTCTTCTTTTGCCCCATATCTTGAATTTAGAACCTAAACCTCTCTGTGAGATGTGACACGTTTCTCCTTTGCTCAAGGTTAACCCAAGGTGATCTCTTTCTGACCTTCTTCTATGTACTATAGCTGGTAAAGCACAAGCAGCAGGTCGAGGCAGTGGGTCACCAGAATGAGAAAGGGAGCCAGTCACAGGTGGCATCATAGCACTTGTCAGCCAGGGAAGATGGGAATTGATCAAAAAAGCGAATAGCACTTGCTGACATTTTGCCAACCTCTGGGAAGACAGGTAGGAACATCCTTCCATATGTGCTGATGTTCTGGCTGTCAGAATAAACAGATTTGGCTCTTCATCAGCCATTGATGGAGATGCAGGGAGCAGGAGACTCAACTCCATGGCAAGGCTTAAGGGGGCAAGAGAGGGGGATTTCTGCAATAGTCTTTAATAGTGGGGCATAAATACTTGATGGTGAAAAAATTAGGAATAAAATCTCTTGCCAACCTGGAGAATCCTCCCCACAAATGCAGAAAAGAAAGAACACACTTTTGTTATTGGATGCGCATGAAATCAGATTACAATTAGCTTCACAGGTAATCCTTTAATGAGACTGCAAAAAGAGAAAAAAAATCTCACCCTTTCCTACAGCCAAGCACATATACTGCATAGATTATATGTTCCCAAGATAAATGATAACCCGTAGTCATCTAAAGAGGATTTGGCAGTACCATTTGTTATACATTCTTTCGTAGTTCATCCTAAATTCATTTGGTAATTGGCAAGGCCACTTGTGTCAGTTATTTGCCATTGTTTGAAAGAACAACAAATTTTTCTTAACTCAATGGGTTTCTTAACTCTTGCAGTTACAGCTCAAGTCACTTTGGGCTAAATTCCTGTGGTGACAGGTAGGTAGGGGGGCCATCTCCCTTCCTGTTTGCAGAGATGGCTCCCAGGCCCTAAGAAAAACATTCCTGTGTGGTAAGACAGGCAAGAGGTCCACTGAGCTGCTGAAAAGATTTATACACACATCAAAGTGAAGAGGCAGGATTTACAAATACAAGCTTTCTCCAGAGAATGTTCTAGGAAAAGGTGGGGGTGGGGGGAGTCTCTTTGCTTTTTGTCAACAGGGAAAATTCAGTCTTATTTTCATTTGCCGTTACATGTTTCCTTATTGGCAAAATGGATGTTCGAGGGAAGAATTCACCCATGAAGATCAATAAAGAGTAGGTTAAGACATATTTGTGAGGGTGGGTTAGGGGTTTTAAGAAACCAGGGAGGTGTCATGTTGGCTCCTCTGTGGGCATCTATTTTTCCTCTTGCAGAAAAGCAGAGATGTGGGAGTAGGAGAAAGATTCCTGGTAGGGAGAAACTGCCCAGTCACGCGGATCCCACCTTCCTACTCTACTCTCCTTTGTGGGGGTGAAGGAAGCCACAAGGTCCTTTCGATCTATGGGCACTAAGGATGGAGAGGGCATGACTAGATAGTGACGTAAAAATGAGGCACACACGTAAAACTGAGGCCTTACAACCAATTATAGCTGCTCATCACTGGTATGAAGGCTCTGGGAATCTCTCCCTGTGCCTAGGCCTGAGCTCTCTGGGTGGACACAGTGTGTCTGAGGGGGACAGTCTCCAATGGGAGTCACCCCCAGAAAGAGAAAGTGAGACATTATCACAGAATTAGGCTCACCTTTTCCATCTTTAGAGATTTGGGGGATCAAACACTTCACCACTCTGGTATGCATTCACTTTGCCAGCAGAGAAGAGAGTTATCTAGGTAGACCGTTAGTCTGTAAGGAAAGGGAATCTTATCCTGTGGGGAGAGGTGTGACACATTCACACACATTCACATAAAGGTCTCAAGATGTGACAGCAAGGGCAGCCTGGGAGTGTGACCTAACTCAGGCTCTCTCAAGGCAGAGAGCCATTGGGCCTCTCTATTTATGGGAGAAATCTGAGTCTTACTGAGAGGGTCCAGGCATTCAGGGGCTGAGCTGCCCTGCAAGTTTCACACCTACCCTTTAAAATATACACACCACCCACCAACTTCACCATCTTGCAGTTCAAATATAGCACTGGCGTTTAAGACCAAACTGTTAGGGGATCCCTGGGTGGCGCAGCGGTTTGGCGCCTGCCTTTGGCCCAGGGCGCGATCCTGGAGACCCGGGATCGAATCCCACGTCGGGCTCCCGGTGCATGGAGCCTGCTTCTCCCTCTGCCTGTGTCTCTGCCTCTCTCTCTCTGATGACTATCATAAATAAATTAAAAAAAAAAAGACCAAACTGTTACATTACAATCAACTTTCCCTTATCCAGCTTTATGTTCAATACTGGTAATAACAGAGTCTTATTACGGGATGGAGTTTACAAAATGCTCCCAACTCGAAGGGAAAGACCATTTGTTTGGGAAGGCAAAGGACGCCGCCAGGTAGTGGTACTCCACAGGGCAATTCCTGCCTTGTGCCAAGCTATTCACGTTAGTAACTTTGAGACAGGGACCCCCTGAAACTCCCAAACACTCTGAAAGTTTGCTCCAGAAATGTACAAACAAAAGTCTTGAAGAACGTTCTGGGATTAATTTCGGATACTTCTTGGGTCCTTATTAGTACTCGCTTCCCCCCCCCCGCCCCCGCCACGCCCCGCCCCGCGCCCCAACCCAAAGAGCAAGTCTTCATTTCTGGCATTCCATTTTCTCGCCCTTAGAATTTCTCGAAAGCAGGTTCCCTGATCCACGTCAGGGAGCACTTCCCAAATTCCAGATCAAACCCAGACCCTGCTGGGACGCCAAGCCTGTCAGGAAAAAGAGCGATCAGGATCTAGCAGTGGTGGGAAGGACCCTTGCATCACTAAAACAGATGCTTTTGTGGAGGCTGCGGATCACTCTGCGCGTGGAAAGAGTCTTGGCTTCTCTACGTCTCCCGAGACGACCATTAGCGGTCCAGGGGCGAAGAGAAGATACGTGTCCTTCAGCGGGAACCCGCGCAGGACCATCTGCGCTTGCGCAAAGCTGTCCTAAGAGCGCGCGGCGTGCTCGGCGGGGGGCGGGGCTACGGGTGACGGGCCCCGCCCACTCGCCGGGGCTTTAACTCCTTCCCATCCCTCTAACGGGCTTTTCCGTCTTCCCCTCTGACCTCGGAAAGAAGGGGGCGGGGCCTCTGGGGGGCGGAAGTAGCAGTGCATTGTGGGCTCGCTCGGAGCGGCGGAGTTGAGCCTGAATGAAAGTGGCGCGCCGCCTCTGACGTTTCCCGGGTAGGAGCTGCTGGGATCCCGACCCCTGCTGGGATTCGGAAGCCTCGGAGCCCCCGTGCGGAGCCGACCGCGCGGCGGCGGCGACGTTGGCGCGGCGAGCGTTGGTGGAGGCGGCGGCTTTGCGCGGCCCCGAGACATGGCTCATAACAAGATCCCCCCGCGGTGGCTGAACTGTCCGCGGCGCGGCCAGCCGGTGGCAGGTAACCCGGACGGAGGCGTGTGGGGTGTTCGAGTCCCTGCATACCGGCGGGCCCGGGGGGCGGGGGGAGGCCTCTGAAGGGTTCTGTGCTTGTTAGTGGTATTTCAGGACCGAGGTGAGCTCGGTCCGATGAAGCTTCGGGGTTGAGTGTTTGGGAAAATGACTGGAGGGGGTGGGTCGTTGGGTGGGGGCACGTGTCGCTGTCCAGGACCGCTCAGTATCGCGAACGGGAGAGCAGGCAGCAGGTTTGTGTGGCATAAGCTGAGGACCCAAGAACACTGTGGGCATTACGTTGAGGCTTAGTCAGAAGTTTGTGAATCTTCCAGGGCTCTCGGAAGGGGAAGGGACAAATGTCAGTCTTGAGATGGAGGGCTCAAGAGGAGAGGAAAGTTTCCCAGTGGTGAAATGGATCGACACTGAGACTGGAGTTTGTTTTCTATTTTTATTTATTTTTTAAAGGAGACTTCTATCTCTGAGCCCAAGGGGAAGTATTTTTTTTTTAAAGATTTTGTTTATTCATGAGAATCAGAGAGAGAGAGAGAGAGAGAGAGAGAGAGAGAGAGAGACGCACGCACACAGCAGAGGGAGAAACAGGATCCATGCAGGGAATCCGAAGTGGGACTCGATCTCGGGACTCCAGGATCACACCCTGGGCCGAAAGCAGGCGCTAAACCGCTGAGCCACCTTGGGATCCCTGGAGGTTTTGTTTTTTTTTTTTTTTTTTTTAATGATTTTTATTTTGAATTTTTGCATCCTTATTGAGTTTGACGAACAGCAAACTTTAAAGTGCAGTTTGATTATTGACCATGTACACAGACACACTTCCAATGAAACGCCCCTGAAACCATACCACAATCAAAATAGTGAACATAGCCATCACCTCTCAAAGTTTCCCCTGCCCCTTGTAATCCTTTTCTCCTCAGGCAACCTCCTGTCATTATAGATTAGTTTGCATTTTCTATGACTTTTATAATAAATTGTTTATATACCCTTGTTTGAAGGGGAGATCTCTATTCTTTTGCTCAGCATTATTATTTTGAGACTTATCTGAGTTCTTGTATGTATGTATGTTCATCTCTTTTTATTGCTGAGTAGTAGTCCATTGTTAGGGAGGCACCGCTTTTGTTTATCCATTCACTTGTTAATAGTCATTTGGGTTGTTCCCAGATTTTGACTGTTACAAACTAACTCGCTATGAACATTCCTGTACAGTTGTATATATGGACATACACTTTCATTTCTCTTATGTAAATCTCTAGGAGATGAATGGATCATATGGTAGGTGAATGTTTAACCTTTTAAAAAAATGCCAACTATTTTTCAAAGTCCTAACATTTTACATTCCCACCATTAATGTATGAGAGTTCTATGTGCTTCATATCCTCCCCATCACTTGGTATGATCAGTCTTTTTAATTTTACCCACTGTAATAGGTATTTAGTAATATTGTAGTTTGATGTTGAGCTTCTTGGCAAGTCACATATCTTCTGTGAAATGTCCACATCATGTACTGATTTTTTAAAATTTTTTAAATTGGGCTTTTATCTTATTGATGAGTTCTTTATGTATTGTAAATACAAATTCTTTGTTGGATATATGCTTAAACATTTTTTTCTCCCATCTGTAGCTTGCCTGTGCCTGTTCATTTTCTTTTCTTTTTTAAGGTGTTTATTTATTTGAGGGAGAGAGAGCAAACGGGCATGGGCAGTGGGGAGGGGTAGAGGGAGAGGGAGAAGAGGACTCCCCAATGAGCAGGGAGCTTGATATGGGACTGGATCCCAGGACCCTGGGATCATGACCTGAGCTGAAGGCAGACATTTAACCGACTGAGCCACCCAGGTGCCCACCTTTTCATTTGCTTTACAGTGTCTTTCTAAAGAGTGAAAGATTTAAACTTTAACTATAACTTACTTGCTGCTTATTCTAGAAGGTATTTTGCAACCAAAATTAAAAGGTTTTGTAGTGAACTATGATTACTTGTTAGGTACATATCTGTAGTATGTCTGACTAGTTATTTGAAATTTTTGAAAGGGGAGATTCTATAGACCTTTTTAAATTCAGGTTTTCTGATTCGCCTATGTTGTCAGCTTTTCTTCACATTTTATATAAAATCTCCAGTCGATAGAACCATATAAATGATGGATAAAGGTAATGCTGAAAGATAACCTAAGCAAATCTTAGGGTGAGGAAATGTTTTTCCTTATGCTCTAACCATTTTTTAAAAAAGATTTATTAATTCAGAGAGAGAGCACCCATGTGTGCGCACACACACTCACACACAAGCAGGGGGAGGGGCAGAAGGAGAGGGACAGAATCTCAAGCAGGTTCTGACTCGCTGCAGAGTGTGGAGCCTGATGCGGGGCTTGATCTCACCACCCTGAGATTATGACCTGAGCTGAAATCAAGAGTTGGCTGCTTAACCTACTGAGCCACCTAAGTGCCCCTGCTCTGTTTTTATATGCATATTCACTTGTAATAAAGAGTTGTACTTGATAATCATCACACTTATTCAAATGAATTCATCACAGTTCTTTAAATTTTTTTTTTGTAGGTCTTACTCCCTAGCTGTTTTGACTTTTTCTCCTTACATCCCTAACTTTATAGTGAATCCTTTCTTTTTTACGTGTGGTTTTCTTTGTGGAGTTATGAAGGAACCTCTAAACTTAGATGTCTGGTTCCTTTCTGGCTCGGAGCATGCTTCCTGGATTCTTCCATTAGGGTTATCCACTACACTGATTTGTGAGAAAAACAAGATCATAAAGAAGTTCTTGTTGAAGTGATTTTTTTTTTTTTTTGTTTGTTTGTTTGGAGTTAGAAAAATGGTTAAAAAATCAGAATTGTAATGTAATCTGCAGGCTGGCAGTGACTAAGTTCAGAATACTGATTTACTGTTAGATAAATGGAACAAATGTAGCACTGACTTGGGGTAGATAGCAGCAGGTGAGGTGCTAACTTCAGGCAGCTTTACGCTTTTCTGAGAAATAGACTTGTGTGCCTTTTTTTTCTCCCTTTGCTGGGAATGAAGGGCCTGGGAATAAAGCTTTTCCTTATTATTGTATTAGAATATTTTGGCCTCCAAAAATTAGACTCTTAATTATTGTGTTCCAGTGAGATACTAAGCTCACTTATCAGATTAATTGTGATCCCTGGACAGAACTCCAGGCCTTCTGACAGTCATACTAGATCTTTACTAGTAGTAATCAATACAGCTTCAGCTTCTAATGCTTATTAGAAAGTAAAACGAACACAACGTACAATTCTTGATAAGATTCTTTACATTTCTCTTAAAGTTCTGTCTTTGCATCCTAGAAATGTTCATGCCACATTGTGTATTTTAGAAATGCAGGGTTAGCAATGTTTTATAGTGGGTAGAGCAAGAGATACTAGCTATATTCTTGAAAGCTTTAGTGAAAAATAAGGAATATTTCACATTCCATTTTCTACCTATTTCTTTTTCTTTTTTTTTTCTGATTTTAAAAGTAATTCATGCTATTGTATAATTTCCTTGGTATGTGGCATATTTAGGAAAATGTGTTATGGCTGCTTACATTTTCTCACTGTAAACATTGGGATACATTTCAATAGTACTAGATGTTCATAATTTTCCTGAATCAGAAGGAAGATGGTACTAATTATATTTAATCTGTTCCACTATGAAATTACATCTGATTAAACCAGACTTCCAGTGGGAGAGGGCTCTTTGAAATAGGGCCAAGCTTTATTTCTGAAAAATTCTTTTTTTCAACTATGAGTGATAGATTTCAGGTAAACACTTTGAGGAAAGCAAAATTCTTGTTTCTCAAAGGCAGATCATTCAACAAAAAATTATCTTGTGCTTTCTATGTGTGAAGAACTTACTCGGAACTAACTTTAGGAATGTAATATGAAACAGTTTTGTGATAGAGATGGTGACTTTGGAGTCATTTTACCTAGCAAATATTTGTGCTAGTCTTTAGGGCTAAGGAGATGATTTAGACACAGTTTATAGTGTCAGCCTTCTGCTATATGGTGAGGTTTTCTCTGGGAGCCCTGAGCTGCATAGGTGTAGGCCCAAAGAAGGCAGGTGGTTGAGTTTATGGAGGTCTTGGTTTTTCTCAGGTAAATGTGGCTGAGTGATATGGAGGATCAAGGAAGTTAAGGGTATTTAGAGGGGACTGACTATGATGATCAGCTGTGGACTCTGACATTGGATAAGGAAAGTGAAGACTGGAGGAGCTGATGAAAGATTGGACCTCTGAGACAACAAAGAAGGAGAGAGGGCCTAGTGGGATGAATCTTCTAACATATATTATTTACTTATTTTGTTTCTTATTTATGGTTTATCTTTCCCCAATAGAGTGTAAACTCTATGAAGGCAGAGATTTTTACCTGTTTTTTTCTTTTCACTGACATGTTTCATGTACCTAGAACAGTGCTTGGTATGTGGTAAGTACTCATTAAATATTTGTTGTAATAAGTTAAATGAGTTGATGGTAGAGGTGATAAGTGCTCAGATTCTAGATATATTTTGAAGATAGAGCCAAGGGATTTGTTGATGGATTGAGCTTGGAGTATGAGAAAAAGAGAGGAGTCAAGGATAATACCAAAGGTTTGGCCTGAGACTGCTGAAAAAACTAGTGTTACATATGCTAAGATGGGGAAGACCATGAGAGGAGCATCTTTTAGGCCTTACATAGCGAGAGCTCAGGTTTGGAGATCAGGTCTGAGACATCTGTTAGACATCAAGTAGAGACGAAGTCAGGTAAGCAGTTTGATATCCGAGCCTAGAGTTCAGGGAGAGGTTTGGACTGGAGATACACATTTTGAGTCAGCAGCACATTGATGGCTTTTAAAGCTGTGAGATCAGATGAGACACCAGGTAAGTGAATGTTGATAGAAAGGAAGTCCAAGGACAGAGCCCTGGGACAAAACATTGAGGGGTCAGGGAGGTAAGGAGGAGCTAGTAAAGGAGATGGAGAAGTAGAGGCCAGAGAGATAGGAGGAAAACCAAGAGTATGTAGTATCCTGAAAGCCAAGTGAAAAAGTGATTCAGGAATTAAAAATTAAATTGAATTAAAAAATGATCTTGAACTTAAAAGTGACCAGTTGTTTGAGAACTGACCATTGGATTTAGCATTGTGGAGGTTATTGGTGATCTTGAGTGGTTTGTTGCATAAAACACAAACATTTAAAAAATTATGTTTTATGGAATTTAGGTTAAAGTCTCTGGATAGGGGATCCCTGGGTGGCTCAGCGGTTTGGCGCCTGCCTTTGGCCCAGGTCATGATCCTGGAGTCCCGGGATCGAGTCCTGCATCAGGCTCCTGGCATGGAGCCTGCTTCTCCCTCTGCCTGTGTCTCTGCCTCTCTCTCTCTCTCTCTCTCTCTGTGTCTATCATAAATAAATAAATAAATCTTTAAAAAAAAAAGTCTCTGGATAGATGTTAAGATTTCACTCATGTTATTTTAGGTAGATATTCTTACTGATATTATTGAGTTTTAAGATATAAATCAGTTAAAATAGTTGATTTTAAAATTGATTATATAAGGTGACTCCTCCTATGCTTATACTATGATTCAGGGAAAACAAAAGGCCAAAAATAAAAGGCTTTCAGTTAGTCTTGCTGAAATTATGATCACTGATAGTTGTTTAACGAGTGATTTTGGGGGCACCTGGGTGGGTCAGTGGTTGAGTGTCTGTCTTTGGCTCAGATCCTGATCCTGGGGTCCTGGGATTGAGTCCCTCATTGGGCTCCCTGCAGGGAGCCTGCTTCTCCCTCTGCCTATGTCTCTGCCTCTCTCTGTGTCTCTCATGAATAAATAAATAAAATCTTAAAGAAAAAAAAGAGTGATTTTGGTTAGTATGCTTCTCAGTATGATCCCTATCTTGGAATGCAGGATAAAGCTTATATGATGGAGAAAGTTCCAACCTTACAGTAAAGAAGTATAATTAGAAATTTTAAAGACTGATTTAATGTACTCCATTATCAGTTTTCTAGTATTATATTTTTAAAGGCTTTAAGGCAATAACTTTTTAATGTAGTAGTTTAAAACCTTAGTCTTTTTAAAACTATTAGCCAATATAAAATTAAAAAAATTTTATTGATGAAGTATAGTTGACATACAATGTTATAGTAGTTTCAGGTGTACATAGTGATTTGACAATTCTTTGCATTATGTAGTGCTTACCACAATAAGTGTAGTTACCATCTGTCACCATACAATATCATTAAAATATTATTGACTCTGCTCTATGCTGCACTTTTCATCCCTGTGATTTATTTATTTTGCAACTGGAAGTTTGTACCTCTTAATCTGCTTTACCTATTTTGTTCATACCTGTGCCTCAAACTTAAACGCATGTGCTTGCACACAAGCTGGGGGAGGAACAGAAGAGGAAGGAGTGGAACGAAGAAAAAAATCTCAAGGGAGAAAAAAAAAAAATCTCAAGCTGAGTCCCTACTGAGCTCAGCCTCTTGTGGGGCTGGATCCTATGACCCTGAGATCATGACCTGAGCTGAAACCAAGACTGGGATGCTCAACTGACTGAACCACTCAGGCGCCCCTTTCTTTTGCTATTCTATTTGTCAATTTTTGGAATTTATGTTGTCCTTAAAAATTCTAAGGTGATACCTTTTAAAAGTGTGGTTTGTACTGAGAATACATCGTGAACAGTTCCATTTAAAACGTTTTAAGACAGTGATTTTATGGTACGCCTGGGTGGCTCAGTGGTTGAGCATCTGCCTTTGGCCCAGGGTGTGATCCTGGAGACCTGGGACTGAGTCCTGCATGGGCTCTCTGCATGGAGCCTGCTTCTCCCTCTGCCTCTGCCTGTGTCTCTGCCTCTCTCTCTGTGTCTCTCATGAATAAATAAATAAAAATATTTTTTTAAAAAAGAAGAGTGGATCCCTGGATGGCTCAGCAATTTGGCACCCGCCTTTGGCCCCAGGGCGCGATCCTGGGGTCCTGGGATCGAGTCCCGCGTCAGGCTCCTGGCATGGGGCCTGCTTCTCCCTCCTCCTGTGTCTCTGCCTCTCTCTCTATGTGTATCATAAATAAATAAATAAATCTTTAAAAAAAAATAAAAAAGAAGAGGGGCAGCCCCGGTGGCTTAGCTGTTTAGCGTCACCTTCAGCCCAGGCCTGATCCTGGAGACCTGGGATCCAGTCCCACATAGGGCTCCCGGCATGGGGCCTGCTTCTCCCTCTGCCTGTGTCTCTGCCTCTTTCTCTCTCTCTATGTCTCTCATGCATGAATAAAAGTATTAAAAAAAAAAAAAAGAAAGTGATTTTGAGAATTGCTAATTATGGTTTCAACCTGGAACATTTTCTTTAATGAAAATTGTTACCTGTCTTAATGTTTAGGAAGATTCTTACCTCTGAAGACAATGTTAGGACCAAGATATGATAGTCAAGTTGCTGAAGAAAATCGATTCCATCCCAGTATGCTCTCAAATTATCTAAAGAGTCTGAAGGTAAGAATCAAAATCTTTTGGTATTGATTTAGTATACTTTATTTCTCTCTCATTCTTCAAGTGGCTTAAAAAAACTTATTATTTTGAAACAATTTATTGACTAAGAGGAAGTGGTAAAAATTGTACATAGAATTCTGTGAACCCTCCCCCCAGCTTTTCCCAATGGTGACATCTTACATAATTGTAGTATAACATCAAGGCAGGAAATTGACATTTGTATAGTACTGTTGAATTGATTACAGACCTTATTTAGTTTTTAGAGTTTTTATATGTGTTCATTTTTGTGTATATGTATATAGTTCTCTGCATTTTGATCCAATGTATAGATTTGGTGTTAGTCACAGAACTGTTTGATCTCCACAGAGGAATTCTTACATGCTACCCCTTTATGGCCAGACTCTACTCACCCCCATCTCTGTACATTTGTACCTGCTAATCCATTTTCCATCTCTATAATTTTGTCATTTTGAAAATTACATAAATGGAATAAAACAGTATGTGGCCAGGCAGCCCGGGTGGCTCAGCGGTTTAGTGCCACCTCCAGCCCAGGGCCTGATCCTGGAGACCCAGGATCGAGTCCCACATCAGGCTCCCTACATGGAGCCTGCTTCTCCCTCTGCCTGTGTCTTTGCCCCCCCCCCTCTCTATCTCTCATGAATACATTTTTAAAAAATCTTTAAAAAACAAAACAGTATGTGGCCTTTTGGGATTGGCTTTTTTCACTAAGCATAATACCCTTGAGGGCCATCCAAGTTGTTGTATGTTTCAACAAAAAGCTTTTCTTTTTGTTGAATAGTATTTACTTATATGGATGTATCAGGGTTTATTTAACTCTTCTCTCATTGAATGCTTAAATAACCATTTAACCAATTTGAGTTATTTCCAGTTGCAGGGTATTGCAAATAAAGCTATGTAAACATTCATGTACAGTTTTCATTTTTCTGGGGTAAATGTTCAAGAGTATGATTGCAGTGTGCATAGCTAATTTTATAAGAAAGGGCCAAACTACTTTCCCAAATGAAACTTTGTAATTTTTTATATTAATCTGATATCATACTGATTCGTTTCCTAAAGCTACTGTAACAAATTACTATGAAATGAGTGGCTTAAAACAGCAGACATTTATTCTCTCACAGTTGTGGGTGCAGAAAGTTCTAAATCAAGGTATTGGAAAGGTTGGTTCCTTCTGGAGGCTTAGAAGGAGAATCTTTTCCATTCATTCTTTTCTGCTAGCTAGCTTCTGGTTAATACCAGTGATCCTTGATATTCTTTGGCTTGCAGCTTTGTGGGTTGTCTCTTGTTATTGACATCTCCCTGTGTGTGTCTAAGTTTCTGTCTTTTTTTTTTTAATTTTTTTTTAAATTTTTTTAAAAATTTTTATTTATTTTATGATAGTCACACACACACACACACACAGAGAGAGAGATAGGCAGAGACATAGGCAGAGGGAGAAGCAGACTCCATGCACCGGGAATGACGTGGGATTCGATCCGGAGTCTCCAGATCGCGCCCTGGGCCAAAGGCAGGCGCCAAACCGCTGCGCCACCCAGGGATCCCAAGTTTCTGTCTTTTAAGGACACCCTAATCCAGTATGATCTCATCTTAACTTGATTATATTTGTAAAGACTCTCTAGCCCTATTTCCAGATAAGGTCTCATTCACAGTTATAGGATTTATCACTTGAACATATCTTTTTAGGGGACATAATTCAACTTGTAACACTACTGTTTGTACTCTTCTATTTTAGTACATTAATCTAATTTTTTTTAAAGATTTATTTATTTATGATAGACATAGAGAGAGAGAGAGAGGCAGAGACACAGGAGGAAGGAGAAGCAGGCTCCATGCCGGGAGCCCGACGTGGGACTCGATCCCGGGACTCCAGGATCACGACCTGGGCCAAAGGCAGGCGCTAAACCGCTGAGCCACCCAGGGATCCCCACATTAATCTAATATTAATACCCATTACCCAAGGGCTTCTTCTTTTTTTTTTTTTTAAAGATTTTATTTATTTATTCATGAGAGAGACAGAGAGAGAAAGAGAGAGAGAGAGAGGTAGAGACACCGGCAGAGGGAGAAGCAGGCTCCATGCAGGGAGCCCAATGTGGGACTGGATCCCAGGTCTCCAGGATCATGCCCTGGGCTGAAGGTGGCGCTAAACCGCTGAGCCACTTGGGCTGCCCTACCCAAGGGCTTCTATCATGGGAGAAAAATTGTCACTTAGATTTTGATAACTTGTTATTCCTTTTCTTGGTGTAGTTTTTTTGCGTATTTATATTTTTTGTAAACTTTAAACTTTTCTTTTCTTTTTTTTTTTTAATTTATTTATTTATGATAGTCACAGAGAGAGAGAGGCAGAGACACAGGCAGAGGGAGAAGCAGGCTCCATGCACCGGGAGCCCGACGTGGGACTCGATCCCGGGTCTCCAGGATCGCGCCCTGGGCCAAAGGCAGGCGCCAAACCACTGCGCCACCCAGGGATCCCCTAAACTTTTATTTTCATTATCAATAGTGATATGAATTAAATCATAGTTAACATTTATAGAGCATTAAATATTTCCTGGTTGGTATTGTAAGAGTTTAGGCTTAGAAGCCACATATTCTGGCTTTGATTTCCAGTTTGCCACTTGCAGCTTTGTGGGCAAGTTACATAATCTCTTCCTGTTTCAGTTTCCTCATCTGTAAATAAAATTAGTGTATATAAAGCACGTAGAATAGTGCTTGGCACAGAATAAGGCCTTTATTGAATCTTATAACAACTCCATGAGGTAGATACTATTATTATTCTTACTTCATGGATTGGGACTATTATGAAAAATAAATATGTATGTGTAATGTATATGTATATGTGTATGCAGACAGATTCACACATAACATATTACCTATATAGACACATCTCACACATACACATATATGGGGCTTCAGGCAGTAAAGTCATACGGTACAGTTTCTTCATTTCCTTGGCTAAACTTTCCTATGTAGTTAGAAAATTCATATTTTCTTGCCCATTTCCACTTTGCATCCATTTCTTATTTTGGACCTGGATACACACAACATGAGTTCTAATTCTTTTTTTTTTTTTATAAAGATTTTACTTATTTATTCATAGACACAGAGAGAGAGAGGCAGAGACACAGGGAGAGGGAGAAGCAGGCTCCATGCAGGGAGCCCGATGTGGGACTTGATCCCGGGTCTCCAGGATCACACCTCAGGCTGCAGGCGGAGTCAGACTGCTGCGCCACCAGGACTGCCCATGAGTTCTAATTCTAACTCACTGAGAAGCTGTATTAATGAGATCTAAACCTCTGTGTTTGACAATATATGTCCTCTGAAGGAATTGAGATCACTGCTGAAGCTCTTTGAGAAAAGAAGTAGGTCCAGGGGTGGCATATTGTAGAAAATGCCATAAAACATACATTTCCTGTAAGTAAGAACTCTCTTAATGGGTAGATTGATCTCTCATCTGTACTTAAAGAATCTGGCAAAATCAGTGAGCACATTATGGCAGTTAGTTAGTATTTTGGAAAAAAGTTTTGTTAGTTTTGTCAGTTTTGTTGTGTGTGAAATATAAATACTTTTGCCATTTTTCTTTCTAAGAATGGAGTCAAAACATTATGTAGGCCAATCTCCTTTAGGCACATCCAATAATAGGTACTCAGTAAAATCAGCAACAATAAAAGAGAGAAAAATAACAATTTAAAAAGTGCAGATTGGGGACATCTGGGTGACTCAGCATCTGCCTTTGGCTCAGAGCGTGATCCTGGTCCAGGAATCAAGTCCTGCTTCAGGCTCCCTGTGAGGAGCCTGCTTCTCCCTCTGTCTATGTTTCTTTCTCTGTGTCTCTCATGAATAAATAAATAAAAAATCTTAAAAAAAAAAAGTGCAGATTGTTTCTCTTGCCATTCTTCCCAGAGAATAATGTGTTTCAAAATAGGTTAGAGGATGTATGAATTTTTTATTTTTTAAATTTATTTTATTTATTTAATTTAAAAAATTTCATTTATTGATTCATGAGAGGCAGAGACATAGGCAGAGGGAGAAGCAGACTCCCTGCGGGGAGCTTGATGTGGGACTGTAAACCAGGACCCCGGGATCATGACCTAAGCCAAAGGCAAGATGCTCAACCATGGAGACACCCGTGTGCTCCCATTATTTATTTATTTTAAAGAATTTATTTGAGAGAAAGCAGAGTGAGAGAGAAAGAGCACGAGGGGGGTGAAGGTCAGTGGGAGAGGGACAAGCAGACTCCCCTGCTGAACAGTGAGCACTGATGCAGGGCTCTATCCCAGGACCCTGCGATCGTGACCTGAGCTGAAGGCAGACGCTTAACTGAGCCTTAATTTTTTAAAAATTAATTAATTAAGGTGCTCCTTAATTTTTTTAAAATTTTAATTTATTTATTAGAGAGATGGTGAGAGAGAACATGAACAGGGGCAGGAGAGAGGGAGAAGCAGGCTTCCTCAGTAGGAAGCCTGAGGTAGGGGCTCCATCCCAGGACCCTGAGATCATGACCTGAGCTTAAGGCAGTTGCTTAACCAACTGAGCCACTCAGACGCCCGAAGATGTATGAATTAACTGTTCTTTAACTTGGCTCAGTTTGGATGTACATATCTTAGTGAGACTCTCTTACTAGTCTGAAGATGATTCTAGTTGTGAAAGATTTTTTAAACCACTTGGCCTCTGATCACAAGCCAGCTATATCAGTTGATGGTGAACAGAAGAAATAATGATTTTAGTTCCAGTGCAGGAAGAAAAACTGGCTAAGAGGTGGGATTAAGTCTTCAATGAGATGTATAGTTATGGCCATGTGTACTATTCTCTATTGACTGAGGGATTTACAAAAGAATTTTGACTGTACATACTTTTTATCGTATATGGTACTCACTTTAGAATTTAGCTGCCTAGCTTGTGATGTAGTGATAGCTGTTTAGAATGCTGAGTTGATGTGTGCCTGGGGTATGGGGTGTATTTCACACAGATGCTATTCTTGCTGTATTGTCTTGCTAATAAATCATAAGTCGGGTGGATGCAGAAAACTGCATCCATGTTTGCTTTTTTAGGTAGACTTTTATGATGTTGAAGTGGAGTAAGTTTTGCTTCTGTTCTAGTTCCATCATTAGTTTGGGGGTTAATTTATTTCATTGAGTGCCTTTTAAGTTCTGGTACCTTGAATAAGACTTCAGTAACTGATGCTCTTGTCAATAGTTTATTGGCAGAGTGAACATAAAATCTCTCTCAATATAGATGGATAAACTGGAGTATTGCCATTTCGTCAGTTTGTTTTGGAACAAATTCAGTTACTAGTAAATCTTCCTTTTTTCTTTCTTTCCTTTTTTTTTTTTTAAGGTTAAGATGGGCTTGTTAGTGGACCTAACAAATACTTCAAGGTTCTATGACAGAAATGACATAGAAAAAGAAGGAATCAAATACATAAAACTTCAGTGTAAAGGGTAAGTCATGTATTAAGATTCTTTATTTAATATTGAAACCTTTTGCTGAAATTTGCAATTTCTTCTTTTTCAAAAAAAAAAATGTTTCCGTATTACTAGACATGGTGAGTGCCCTACAACTGAGAATACTGAGACATTTATTCGTCTGTGTGAGCGGTTTAATGAAAGAAACCCTCCAGAACTTATAGGTATGTCTTACTTTACCACTCTTTAAATATTTTATTTTGTGATTGGGTTTCCGTTTTCTTTTTTGCAAGTGAGGTGATACAGAAATTTTTTTTTCTTTTTTAAGTAATCACTAAGAAAAGTGATTAAAGTAGAGTAATAGACTAACTTGTGAACTATGAAATACATTTGTAATTTTTACAGTTTTTGAGATAAAGCCCTAATTGCCCCTCTTCAGGTATACTACTGGGAAACTTTACCTTAAACACTGCATATTTATTTTTTATAATTTTGCATTTTATACTGTGTATACTATGAAAAAAATATTTTTTTAAATTTTATTTTATTCATGAGAGATACAGAGAGAGAGGCAGAGAGAGAGGCAGAGAGAGAAGCAGGCTCCATGCAGGGAGCCTGACGTGGGACTCAATCCCGTGTCTCCAGAATTACACCTTCGGCCGAAGGCAGGCGCCAAACCGCTGAGCCACCCAGGTGTCCTGAAAATATATTAAAAAAATTTTTTTTATTTATTTGTTCATGAGAGGCACAGAGAGAGAGAGAGAGGCAGAGGCAAAGGCAGAGGGAGAAGCAGGCTCCCTTTTGGGAGCCTGATGCGGCACTTGATCCCAGGATCCTGGGATTATGACCTGAGCCAAAGGCAGACGCTCAACCACTGAGCCACTCAGGTGTCCCTGAGTGAAACTCTTTTTTTCACTCAGTATTGTATTTCTAAGAGTGATTCATGATGATGTGTGTAACTGTGGTTCATTTTTGGCTGCTGTATAGTATTCTATCATATTCTATCATGAATATCATATAGTTTATCCATTTTCCTGTTGATGGACAACTAGTTCAGCAGATATTTATTGATTGCTACTCTTTGCAAGGTACTGGCTCTTGGAACATATCAGTGGAGAAAATAAAAAAGTCTCTGCTCTATTGGAGCTTATATTTTAGCATGGACTGGGAGCAGGGGGAGGGGATGTGGGAGGAAGGCAGATAATAAACACTAAATGTATTAAATAGGTAAATTAAAACGGACAGTTACTTAAAATGACATTTGGTTTATTTTCAGTTTTTTTTCTATTATAAACAGTGCTACTAATGGTCTTCTAGAATATTTAAGGTTTGATTTTTAGCTTTGATTTTCTTTGTTCTTTCAGATATTTATATTGACATATGATTTGAATTGAGGATCTAATTTAAATGTTTTTTATATAACCAACTATTTGTTTTTTTGTAGCTTATTGAATAATTTTTTTCTCGTGATAGATGCCATAAGTTAAGTTTTTCTTTTTTTTTAATATTTTATTTATTCATTCATGAGAGACATAGAGAGAGAGAGAGAGAGAGAGGCAGAGACACAGGCAGAGGGAGAGGCAGGCTCCATGCGGGGAGCCTGTTGTGGGACTCGATCTTGGAACTCCAGGATCACGCCCTGGGCCGAAGGCAGGCGCTAAACCGCTGAGCCACCCAGGGATCCCCAAGTTAACTTCTTTTTTTTTTTTTTATATGTCTCCCCTTGTATTTTATTTATTTATTTATTTATTTATTTATTTATTTATTTATTTATTTAATTTTATTTTTTTTTAAATAAATTAATTTTTATTGGTGTTCAATTTACCCACATACAGAATAACACCCAGTGCTCATCCCGTCAAGTGTCCCCTTCAGTGCCCGTCACCCATTCACCCCCACCCCCCGCCCTCCTCCCCCTCCACCACCCCCAGTTCATTTCCCAGAGTTAGAAGTCTTTATGTTCTGTCTCCCTTTCTGATATTTCCCACACATTTCTTCTCCCTTCCCTTATATTCCCTTTCACTATTATTCATATTCCCCAAATGAATGAGAACATACACTGTTTGTCCTTCTTCGATTGACTTACTTCACTCAGCATAATACCCTCCAGTTCCATCCACGTTGAAGCAAATGGTGGGTATTTGTTGTTTCTAATGGCTGAGTAATATTCCATTGTATACATAAACCACATCTTCTTTATCCATTCATCTTTCGATGGGCACCGAGGCTCCTCCCACAGTTTGGCTATTGTGGACATGGCTGCTAGAAACATCGGGGTGCAGGTGTCCCGGCGTTTCATTGCATCTGAATCTTTGGGGTAAATCCCTAACAGTGCAATTGCTGGGTCGTAGGGCAGGTTTATTTTTAACTCTTTGAGGAACCTCCACACAGTTTTCCAGAGTGGCTGCACCAGTTCACATTCCCACCAACAGTGTAAGAGGGTTCCCTTTTCTCCACATCCTCTCCAACATTTGTTGTTTCCTGCCTTGTTAATTCTCCCCATTCTCACTGGTGTAGGTGGTATCTTATTGTGGTCTTGACCTGCATTTCCCTGATGGCAAGTGATGCAGAGCATTTTCTCATGTGCATGTTGGCCATGTCTATGTCTTCCTCTGTGAGATTTCTCTTCATGTCTTTTGCCCATTTCATGATTGGATTGTTTGTTTCTTTGCTGTTGAGTTTAATAAGTTCTTTATAGATTTTGGAAACTAGCCCTTTATCTGATATGTTATTTGCAAATATCTTCTTCCATTCTGTAGGTTGTCTTTGAGTTTTGTTGACTGTATCCTTTGCTGTGCAAAAGCTTCTTATCTTGATGAAGTCCCAATAGTTCATTTTTGCTTTTGTTTCTTTTGCTTTCGTGGATGTATCTTGCAAGAAGTTACTGTGGCCCAAGTTAACTTCTTATATGTACTTTTGGAAAGTTTTTACATTTGATTTGCCTTTTAATTTTTAAGGTAATATTTTAAAACTTTTGTTGTCAATATATTTTGTTTTGCAATTTCTTCTTCTTTTTTTTAAGATTTTTAAAAAATGTATTCATGAGAGACACAGAGAAAGAAAAAGAGAGAGAGAGAGGCAGAGACATAGGCAGAGGGGAGAAGCAGGCTCCATGCAGGGAGCCCGATGCGGGACCCGATCCTGGGACTCCAGGATCATGTCCTGGGCCGAAGGCAGGTGCTAAACCATTGAGCCACCCAGGGATCCCCGCAATTTCTTCTTTTTAAAGTTTTAAGTAGCTAATATTTTCCCTATAAAGAGAATTAAGTGAAAAACTATTAGAAATAGTAAGAAAGTACAGGGGATATATTTGAACACAGATAAGAAAATATCAACTTTCTTGCAAATAAACAGTAAATAGAAAATAAAATTAGAGGATGGTCTTACTAATCTTATTCATAATACTGATTAACATTTATGGAGCATTTCTTCTGTGCTAGTCACTCTGTAAACTGTTTTACATTCATTGTCTCATTTTCTTCTTACAACGTCTTTTTACATGGAATTTATTGTCACCCCCATTTTATGATGAGAAATTGAAGATTGGGAAGATTAAGTGACTTATTCAAGGTCATCCACACAACTAGTAATGGTTAGAGCTTAGGTCATATCCTAAGCAATCTTAGTTTTAAGTTCATACTCTAAACCACTTCTCTTTTCTGTAACAGAAATACATGATACCAAGGAATAAAGTTATTAAGAAGTGTAGGAGGTCTTTATGAAGAAAATATACTTGGATGTTTAAAAGACTTCAAGAAAGAGAGAGATATTTGTTTCCAAGTTAATTTCAATTTTTACTGTAATTCTAAGCAAAATCCCAATGAGACTTTGGAACAATTATTATGAAGTTAATTTCTTTTATTTGTAAAATTTACTGCTTCAACATAAGTCAACATATATTGAGCACAGAACAACATTGTTTGGCAAATGAAAGAGGGAATATTATGAGCAAGAAAAATTTGAAAACAAAAATAATGAGGGGATTGTCCTTACCAGTTTGTAAAGCAGAGGGTAAAGTAATGGACACTATAGTAGTTTCCTGGTGGTAGAGGATATGTTTTCCAAATCGTAGGGGGAAGGTGTGATTATTCAATAAATGGTGTGAAACAATTAGTCCACTATATAATAACATGTATTTTAGATGGATTAAATATTTTTAAAAGGACCCATAAACACATAGGAGAAAATATAGGTCAGTATTTATTTAATTCTGGGATAAGGTAGTATATTTCGATATATCACCAAAGGCAGAATCCACAGCAGTGTCCCTGGACTGCTTGCATGAGAATCACCTGAGGATGCTTATTAGAAATATTTGTTTTAGGGTCTCATCCTGAATCTACATAATCAAAAACTCTGGGGTTGAAGCCTAGGAATTCAGTTTTTGTTTTTTTGTTTTTTTAAAACAAGGATCTTTGGTGACTTTTTAATGCACACTTAAATTTGAGTGTTCCTGTCAAAAATGAAAATGTGTTCTCCATTACTGTAATAGTACCTACTGTAATCAAGAGTGCTTATTCTTTGCTTGGCAGACATAATGGGAAACTATAAGTGAATGAATGAAGAAATGAATGAATATAAACCTCATGACAACTATGTAGTATGTGGTGTTATCCCCATTTTACAGTTAAGAAAATTAAGTTTCAGAGAAATTAAGTAGTTTGCCTTTGGTCATGCATCTAATAGGTTTTTTTTTTTTTAAGATTTTATGTATTTATTCATGAGAGACACGCAGAGAAGCAGAGACATAGATGGAGGGAGAAGGAGGCTCCCTGTGGGGAGCCTGATGCAGGACTCGATCCCAGGGCCCCAGGATTATGCCCTGAGCCAAAGGCAGACGCTCAACCACTGAGCCACTGGCTCTATGTTGTTGCTACCCTGATTTCTATATTAACTCATGAAAATGAAAAATAATTTCTGAACTATAAAATATAACAGAAACAGAGCACAAGTATTATTTGACAAGTTTGGAAAAATATTTGAAGCATATGATGTATAAAAAAAATATACAAAGAGGGACACCTGGGTGGCTCAGTTGGTTGGTATCTGAGGCTCAGGTTATGATCTTGGGGTTGTGAGATCCAGCTCAGCGCTCAGCAAGGAGTCTGCTTGTCCCTCTCCCTTTTCCTGCTTGCATGCTTTCTCTCTCAAATAAGTAAATAAAATCTTAAAAAATAATATATGCAAAGAGATTTTATAATCCCAATGGCAAAATACAGAAAACAATGAAAATGCAACTTATATAAAATAAAATACAAATAGCCAAGAAACATGAAAATTTTTTTTTCATTTGTTAACAAAAGATACAACTAAAATATACTTGTTACCTTCCCCCATCAAATTGTAAGGATTTAAAAAATTATGTCAAGGATTGGATACATTGAGTGCACTCATATATTGTTAGGGTGTTACTTGGTACTGCTTCTCTGGAGGGACATTTGGTGATATTTTTCAAGATCTTTGAAAGCATTTATATACTTTGACTTACAAAGACTACATCTAAGAATTCATTTTAAGGAAGTAGAGATGGACATGAAGATTTATGTGAAAGGAATTTCATCACAGCTTCATTTGTAATAAAAACAATTTGATAGCTGATAAAAGCAGGTCGTTTATAGAGTATGCAACTATTATTTAACAGAAGAACAATAACATGCAATATATGCTATACAGTATTATGGTACATTCACAAGACTGTATGTAACAAGTGCACATATATACACCTATATTTAGGTGTACATCCAGAAGATACACAGCACTATGGCCTTTGAGTGACAACTGTTATCTTGAAAGAAATCATTGCAGTGGTAGATGCTAAAAATACACTTGAAGAATTAAAGGAGGACAAAAAGTTTTAACATTCAGAAAAAGATGTCATGATTTCAGAAAGATTAACACTCCTAGGTTTAGGAAAATAAGTTACCCTTATAAATTGTCCAGTTGTATTGTTGGAATTATTTTTATATAGTTGATGTATTTAAATCAGTTGCTGTCAACATTTTTTCTTAACGTCCAAACTGCTCCAACCTAGGGCAATGGGAGCCTCTTCAGTTGGTTTCTATATTCTTTTGATATTACCCATTAGTCTGATGGTTTCCTTGTTCTCTGGCACATGATGTTTTCCAGACAGCATCTGTTATTTCTCTGAAGAGTTTGGTTCATTTTAGTGGTTCCTATTTAGAAAATAGTATTTAGAGATAATCTTGGTGTTGGAGATCATTCCATAATTAAACACATTAACATTTCTGCAGTTAAACATGAATATTCATTTTAAAAAAGATTTTTAATTTATTTCTCTATGACAGAGAGAGAGAGAGAGAGAGAGAGGCAGGCAGGCAGAGGGAGAAGCAGGCTCCATGCAGGGAGCCTCTTGTGGGACTCAATTCCAGGTCTCCAGGATCACGTCCTGGGCCGAAGGTGGTGATTAAACCGCTGGGCCACTGGGACTGCCCTGAATATTCATTTACACTAGGAAAAATAGACTATAAATAAATGTCACATAAAGTCAGGTTTTGGCCCCAAATGATTTACCAGAAATCTTAATTTTTTTTATAGCTCTTCATGGAGGCTGTAGTGCATTTGTTGTTTGCATGTACAGAAATATCTGTCTTCAGAATAAGAATTTTGGGGACCGGAGAAATTAAAAAAATCTGTTAAAAGAGAAGTAGCTGATTTCTTGGTAAATAGTAAATTGTATAATAGATATGTAACCTCTAATTTAGGTATTTCTAGTTATCAATACTGTAACAGATTCGTGAATATGTATTTTCATGAGTAGCATATATTTATTTTGGTAAAAACCTTTTTTTTTGGTTTAAAAAATATTTAAGATAACTTGGTATAGAGTAAGTTCTTAATAATTGTTAGTTTCCTTTTTCTGTTCTTATTTTTTTTGCTCTTTTAGACCAGAGCATTTCAGCCTCAGCACTATTGCCATTTTGGGTTGTATAATTTATTTTGGAGGGCTCTCCTGTGCTTTGTGGTATGTTTAACAGCATCAGTGGCCTCTACCCACTGGATGCTAGTGGCATCCCACCAGTTGTGACAATTAAAAATGTCCCCTAACATTGCCAGGTGTCCTCTGGGAAGTACTGATTTAGTCTGAGATCCTAAAAATTAATTTATCTGACTAGTGAGATAAAAAGGAAATTACATATATTGAAATAAGGCTTTATTTAAAAACATAGTTTGCCATTAACCTTTTCTAAGTCACCTCTTCGTAATTTATATTTCCAGGATATGTATTCCTATTGTTGTAGCTCATCCTTCTGTCCTTTTGCTGGAGACATAGTTTCTCTCTTTCTCTTTTTTATTTTTTGAAAGATTTTTAGGTAATTTCTATAACGAATGTGGGGCTCAAATTTACAGTCCCAAGATCCAGAGTCACATGCTCTGTACTGAGCCAGCCAGGTGCACCTGTTTCTTCTCTTCATTTGATTTTTAAAGAACAGTTTTCCCTTAATATGTATATTAGTGTTAATATTTTTTGACATGCCATATAAACTTATTTCATTGTATTAGCTTACATTGAAAACAAAGACAAATTTTAATAAGGAGTTGACTTGAAATAGTTAATAGTGAGCTAATCTTTAGATGTAAACTCTGCTTTCTTGCCACTAGGTGGACCCATTCTCATAATCAACCGAGGAAAACTGAACGTTCTTATTTTTTTTAAACATTGAAGCCATATCATACTAGTAATCAGTGAATTTTTTTAACATCAAATACATGATCTTCCATAGTTTTCTGCAGAGATTTGTTTCAATGATGTTTTTATTATTTTATTATCTTACTTTAAAACTCTAGTCATCTATTAATGTTTTGAAGTATAAGACTAAAACTTTACATATTTGCATAATAAGGAATGTTAAAAGAGCTGTGTTACTTTCTTAAATTATATTTCATCACATGACTTAATCACTTAGTTGGCAGTTATTCTTACATTTTCTATTTGTAAAAATATCTTGCTGGAGTAAAAATTAGATGCAAAAACAGTAGTGGTTTAGGTGAGAACCATGTTTACAGTTAGAATATTTGTTGCTTAAATTGGTCTGAAATACAAAGTAGTAGAAGGAAAAGTTATATGTTAGGATTCATGTTGGACAAAAGGTGTAACTTTTTGTAACTTTTGAGGCAACTTTTCTTAAAAAGCAATGGAGATAATAGAATTTATAGTTTCATGATTATAGTCATTTATTTCTAAGGGGCATCGTTTCCTGTTCAAAGTTGATCTCTATTTTTTATCTACTCTTTAGAAACTTCATTTCAGTTGTGTCCTTGTTATCCGTTATTGTCAACCTCTGTGATTAACCAGGTTCTTTTCAGCCTGTAAACATATTTAAGTCTCTCATATTAAATGATATTCCCCCCCCCACCAAAAAAAAAACCCACACCTTTCTTCTTGTTTTATATTTCCCCTTCCTCTTCCCAGCTGATTTTTTGAAAGATTGATACTTGAATTCACTTATTCCCATTCACTGCATTGCAATCTGGAGTCCTCATGCACTCTTAAACAAATAGTGACTTTCACTTCTAATTATTATTATGTGACATTTAAACAGCTGAACAGTCATGTCTTGAAACTTTCTTTTTTTGTTGTAGATGACTCCATGTTCTCTTTGTTTTCTTGAGCCCATGGTAGTTTATTTTTAGTCTTTTTTATAGTTTTGCCACTTATTCTTGAAAGGTTGATTTTTCTCAGATTTTATTATTAGTTTTCTTCTCTTATTTTACATACCCATCCTTAGTGACCTTATACCACAGACCCCTTCCATAGTTGACTATGTGTTGATGATTCTTTCATCTTCAGTTCCAGCCACACCTGTGAAGCTCTTTGCTATTTTTTCCAATGCTTTTAAGTCCCAAAAGAACCCTAAACTCCTCGTCACCAGCTGTACTCATTATCTTGCCTATAAGACTGATGTAAACTCCTGTGCTTCCCAAGCTAATAAATGGTGCTACTGCCCACCAACATCAGAGAACCAGAGACTCCTTTTATATCTTTTCTCTCTGTTGACAGTCATTCACACCCCAGATTGGAGATTCTGTCTTAAATATCTCTTCAGTCTGCCTCCCCTCATTAACCTTATCACCATGAGCCTTGTCCCTCAGACCCTTATCTCACACATAAATTACTGGGATGGCTTCCTTATTGTTTTTCTTACCTTTATTATTGCTCCCTCTCTGTCTTCTGTTGAGCTACCATTGGAGTGGGTTATTTATTTATTTGTTTATTAAACCTTTATTTATTTATTTATCTTTAATCTTTACACCCAGCATGGGGTTCGAACCCACAACACTGAAATCAAGAGTCACATGTGCTTCCGACTGAGGCAGCCAGGTCTCCCAGAGTGTTTTTTTTTAAAACATGATAATTTAATTGCCATGCTTAAAAAATTTTAATATCTCTCCATTGCCCTTTTACTGTCTTTAGTATTGGATACAGTACTAAACAATTCAGGATATTGTTCTTTTCATTGCCTCCAACTGCATTTAGTATTACTTTCTCATTATATATTGCACACTGTAGCCATTCTAATTCATTTATAGTTTGCCATATGTGGTGTTTTGATTCATATTTTTATTTGCACAGATTGCTTTGTCTGCAATTCCTTTGTATTCTTGTTAATTGGGTATTGCTCATTGACTAAAGTTTTTATTCTAAATATTCATGATTATTTCTGTGACTATAGAAATAGGTGATTTAGTTTAGTTGATGGTAACTTTAAGATACTGGTTTTCAAAATTTCAAAAATTTTTTTTTTTCAAAAAATTTTTTTTTATGTAGCAAAGGCCTTTTTTGTGTTTTTTCTTTTTTCTTTTTTAAGATTTTATTTATTTATTCATGAGACGCAGAGAGGGAGAGGGAGAAGCAGGCTCCATGCAGGGGTCCTGACATGGGACTCGATCCCGGGTCTTCAGGATCACACCTGATCCTGGGCTGAAGGCAGCGCTAAACCGCTGAGCCACCCTGGCTGCCTGCTTTTTTTTTTTTTTTTTTTTTAAACTTAAAAAATTTTATCTATTTATTTGAGACAGAAAGAGATATGTAGAGAGAAATAGAGAGAGCACCAGCAGTGGGGAGAGGGAGTAGCAGGCTCCCTGCTGAGCAGAGAGCCCAATGCAGGGCTTGATCCTGGGATCCTGGCATCCATGACCTGAGCCAAAGGCAAATGCTTAAATGACTGAGCCACCAAGGTGTCCCTGGGCAGAAGCTTTCAAGTTTGATATACTTTCATTTGTTATACTTGCTTTGGTGGTTTGTGCTTTTGGTGTCCTATCCAAAAAATTCTTGGCAAGACCAGTGTGGAGTAGTTTCTTCCCTACATTTTTTTTCTGGAGTTTTATGGCATTGAATCAGATTTAAAGCTTTGATCTCTTTTGAGTTAGTTTTTGTGAATGGTGTAAGATAGGTGTTCATTTTTTTTTTTTTTGGCGTCTAGTTTTATTGTTCTGCGTGAATACTGTTTTCATTCCCCATTGAGTACTCTGGGTTCCCTTATTGAATATTATTTGACCATATATGCAGGAGTTTAATTCTGGGTTCCCTATTCTGTTCTTTTGGCCTATATGTCCATCTTTATGCCAGTACCATACTGTTTTTAATAACTACATTCTTATAGAGTAGTTTGAAATAAGGAGTATCATACCTCTAGTTTTGTTATTTTTCCTCAATACTGCTTTGGCTGTTCAGGGTCTTTCATGGTTCCATGCAAATTTTTGCATGTTATAGATTCTGTGTAAATGAAATTTATATATATATAAATATATATATCCTCATTGCATTTATTAGCAATTCATTTTTATAGCTGAGTGGAAGGTATTGATTGAATGGGTATACCACATGTTTATCCCTTCACCTGATGATTGACATTTGAGATGTTTGCTATTTTTGGCCATTATAAGTAAAGTTGCTGTGGACATTCATCTTTGTATGTCTTCGCACACATTTTTGTTTTTCTTGGGTAAATAACTAGGATTAGAATGTCTGGGTCATTTGATGCAGATACATGTTTAACTTTTTAAGAAATTGCCAAACTGTTTTCCAAAGGGATTGTGTTGTTTTATATTTCTACCAGCAATGTATGAGGGTTTCAATAACTCTGCATACTCACATTTGATATGGTCAGTCTTTTTTATTTTAGCTATTTTAATTAGTGTGTAGTGGAATTGCATTGTGGTTTTAGTTTGCATTTTCATGATAATGATGTAGACTGCCTTTTCAGGTACTTGTTAACCATTTACACATATTCTTTTATAAAGTATCTTTTAAAATCCTTTGCCCGTTTAAAAATTATTAGAGTGTTTGTCTTATTATTTAGTAGTAAGAGTTCTTTATATATTCTGGATACAGGGATCCCTGGGTGGCGCAGCGGTTTGGCGCCTGCCTTTGGCCCAGGGTGCGATCCTGGAGACCCAGGATCGAATCCCACATCGGGCTTCCGGTGCATGGAGCCTGCTTCTCCCTCTGCCTGTGTCTCTGCCTCTCTCTCTCTCTGTGACTATCATAAATAAATAAAAATTAAAAAAGAATATTCTGGATACAAGTTCTATATTAGATATATGTAATGAGAATATATTCTGTGGCTAGTGTTTTTATTTTTTTCTCTTTTTTTTTTTTTCTTTTTAGAGAAAGCTTAAGCAGGCTCTATGCCCAGCGTGGAATCTGACATGGGGCTCAATCTCACAACCTTGAGATCATGGCCTTAGCCAAAATTGAGATTTAGGACACTTAATGGAGTAGCTACCCAGACACCCCCTAGTGTTTTATTTTCTTAAAGACATCTTTCAAAGAGCATTTACCATTGTGAAGTAGCCCAATTTATCAATATTTCCTTTTATTTTGTTTTATCCAAGAAGTCTTACATTAAATTGCAAAGATTTTCTCCCATATTCTCTTCTAGAAGTTTTGTAATTCTTAACTTTTAATTTAGTTATATATTTGGTTTTAGTTGTCCTCTATTAGGATGCTTTATATTGCAAAGAAAAGAGTAGTTTATTAAGGTATAATCTTAAATGGCAGATTATCTTTCCATTAAACATAACAAGAAAAGCTTCATTTTTGAGGTTTGCAAGACAGTGAGTTAAGTAATGTCATGTTAGTAATGTCAACCAAACTTTTACTTTTTCAAAGTAGTTAAAATGATTTAAAAATGCAGTCATTTTTTAATTTATGAAGCTCATTTGCAGCTTTTCCGAATGTGGAGGTAGACCCACATAATCTTGAACACATACTGAAACAAGATTTAAGAAAAAATTCTTTTCTCAAGTTTTTCTCTGGAAAGTTTATTTTATTTTTTAAAGATTATTTGAGAGAGAGAGAGGCAGGGAAGAGCCAATGGAGAGGGAGAGAAAGTCTTAAACAACCTCCACACAGAGTGCAGAGCTGCATGTGGGGCTTGATCTCCCAACCACGAGATCATGACCAGAGCCAAAACCAAGAGTTGGATGCTTAGCCACCTGTGCCAATCCAGGCATCCTCTGAAAGTTTATTTTAAATATTATGAATTAGTGTAAAGATACTGTCAGTTGGTTTCTTTTTTTTTTTTAATAATTTTTTTTTTATTTATTTACGATAGTCACAGAGAGACAGAGAGAGAGAGAGAGAGAGAGAGGCAGAGACACAGGCAGATGGAGAAGCAGGCTCCATGCACCGGGAGCCCGACGCGGGATTCGATCCTGGGTCTCCAGGATCGCGCCCCGGGCCAAAGGCAGGCGCCAAACCGCTGCGCCACCCAGGGATCCCTGTCAGTTGGTTTCTAAAAGAACTTCAAAGTAGTTTTATTTTTATTGTGCTGTATATCCATCAGTTATTTTCTAGATCCAGTGAAGTGTTGTGTGGATGTGTGTGTCCACCTTTTAAAGTTGTATGTTTGATAAAAATACTATCTTATCTAAAGTGCTTGGAATCCATTAGCTTTAAGAGAAATTTTTCGACCTTAGAGTCTAAAATGATTTGTAACCAATATATACTAAACTTTTAGCTAGTGGGATAAATTAGATGCTAAGCAACTTAAACTGAGAAATTACTAATAGTTATAAGAAAGGGTCAAAGTTTTAAAAATGTAGTTATTTTATCAAATCATTAAAATGTTTTGATTGCAGGTTGGAATTTTAAAGTAAAATGTGGCTTCTGAAGTAATGTGTTAATTTTAAACCAAAGCTGCTTTATTTTCTAGGTGTTCATTGTACCCATGGTTTCAATCGCACTGGTTTCCTCATATGTGCCTTTTTGGTGGAGAAAATGGATTGGAGGTATTTGTTTCTTGTTATAACGGAAGAAGACTAGTAATTGATGATATATTTTATTGATTCTTTTAGTTTTAGCATTTTATATTACCAAATTTTTGATAAAGTCATGATTAATAAAATTTAAAATGGTTTTCGTTTTAGACTTGATTAATCTTTAAAATACCATTTATTACCTGGTATGTTGTTCTAAGTGGCACTGTAGTTTAATGTTTATGGATTTTTATACTATGTCTTTTCTTTTCCAGATTTTTTTTTTACATATTCCAGAATAATCAGATGCAACTTTTCTCAATATTTTTTTTGTATTCACCTTTGGAAGTTACTGTTGTTGTTATTGTTCTTTCTTTTCTTTTTGTAAGTAAGCTAGCAAAATGCCCAACATGGGGCTTAAACTTACGACCCTGAGGTTGAGTTGCGTGCTCCACTGACTGAACCAGCCAGACGCCCCTTGTTCTTTTCATTTTTAATAATACCTTTTTTAATAGCTGTTGAATATTAGGAAAACTTATAATGGTATATGAAAAGAGGTATTTTGGGACAGTTACTGAATTTGAACCAATCAAACAAACATGTCTTTATTGAAGTGTCTGTTTAGATCCTGAGAGAACCTGAAATTGCCTGAAATTCCTGAGTGAATGGGATATTACTACCTGAATTTTCTTGTTTATTGATTGAGGGTCATTATTTTTGTATATAAATACAGAGGGTCCTTCTGTGGATATAATCAGCTGAAGTACACATATGATTGTGTATTTCTCTTCACACATCCTCTGGTTCTCTACTGCATGCTTTTCCAGGTCTGTCTTTCTGGCCTTTGAAATGCTTTCAACAGTAACCCCAGACTACTGTGTTAGTCTGTGGTTTTGCCTCTCTCTGAGGACCTTTGCTCTTTTACCTGGGTCTATTGAAAGTTCTTAAAAGCTAACATGCTTTTACTTTTATTCATATTGCTCCTCACATTTCTTTGATTTCTTTTAGAGTCAGACCTCAATCTTCAAGGCTTTATTTAGAATTTTCACAGACTTTACCCGGGTCTCTTTTATATGCTCATTGCAGCTTACCTTTAGAGTTTAGGGATTATCAGTGTATCTTATATTTAAGCTGTTTCAGAAGAAATTTGTCTTTCAATGATTGAATGCCTTCGGTGTGGGGAATATGATTTGTCCATTTCATAAACCTATATTATACTTCATTTGGTACCTGAAATAGAATGAGTGAGTTTTGATAAATCTACATAAATGAAGAGTGGTGAGGAAATTCCATGGTGTTTGTTTTCCATAGTATTGAAGCAGCAGTTGCTACTTTTGCTCAAGCCAGACCACCAGGAATTTATAAGGGTGATTATTTGAAAGAACTTTTTCGTCGCTATGGTGATATAGAGGAAGCACCACCTCCACCACTATTGCCAGATTGGTGTTTTGAGGATGATGACGAGGAAGATGAGGATGAGGATGGAAAAAAGGAATCAGAACCTGGGTCAAGTGCCTCCTTCGGCAAAAGGAGAAAAGAACGGTTAAAACTGGTAATGTTTAAAAATATTATAGTCTTTACTTTTCTCTTCTGCAAGCTTATTGAGATTTCTGTGTTTAGCTAGATTTGTAAAGTTACTTCATTCTGGCTGTTTCTAAAGATTCTTGATAGCCATGAGTCTGCATTTTCTATGGGAAAAGTTTGTTGAGTAAGTTCATTTTGTTCTGATTCGTAGGTAAACCAAACAACTCTTACATATTAGACTGAGAATTTACTATTTTTTTCTTGTAAAGTATTGGGAGATTCCAGCTACATAGTGAAACTTTTTACTGATGCTTTACAAAATTGTCATATAGTTAAAATAACTTTACATATAAATTCTACTCCTTTCCATGGTTGGTATTTTCATATTTTCTGTAAAGTTGAACTGAGAAGACTCTTCTATGGACAACTCCCACTAATCTTCTTACTTCTATGGACAACTCCCATTAAAAGGCCTAACAAAAAACCATTAGGAATTCTCCTCTCGGGGGGGACAGGAGAGATGCTGAGAAGAAAAGTACTGATTGTACTTCTATATACAGGTATATGGCATATAGGTCAAAGGGAAAAGTTAGGCAAAGTGTGGAGATAATGAAATGTTAATGAAGTTAGTAATTAAGGAATGTGGATATCAGTTGAGCAGTAAAAGATACAACTCCCTTATTAGTAGGCAGTGATTCACAGGCAAGGAATAAGATGTCTTTTTTTTTTATGTAAATCATATGATACAGTCAGTTGGGATTTTTAAAAAAGTCCCTTATTTGAAAAACATTGTTTTAATATGTATATACACATTTCAAACTTCAAGACTTTGAGGCCACTGAAAAGTGTTAATTGCTTTGAAGCATAGAAATAATTTAAAAAATAACTTAATTCTCTTAGTCTAACTCATTGATTACTGAATCACATACCTAGAAAAATAATTACATTCTAAGAAAAGGCTAATAGCATAATATAGCATAAATGACTACCTTCTTACAGTATCACTTTTTGTAAGGAAATTTAACTATATTTTTTAAGGCTAGCATTAGCCATGAGCATATGCTACTGTGTTTTTGAATTATAGTATTTGAATGTGTGAAAGAGTTTATTTTTTATTTTATTTTATTTTTTTTGTGTGTGAGTTTATTTATTTTTGTGTGAAAGAGTTTAAAGCGAAGAATTATTATTTTGCAAACTTGTGCTAAAATTTGCAGTCCCCCCCACCCCCAGCAGAAAGGGTCTTAAAAATGATGTTTATTTTATAATATCAAGTACCATTTAATTTCTAATGGTAGAAATTAGTTGCAAATGAGCTTCAGCATAATTATGAGAAACATAGCCAAGATGGGCATATTTCGTTAGGGAAAATAAATGACATTTAAAATAAAATCCCCAATCTACTTTTTCCTATTTTGTTTTGTCAGTTACTAGGAGGAATGCTTTGAAAATTTCCAACTATGAAGGCACCACAGTGGCTTGGTTGGTTAAACATCCAACTCTTGATTTTGGCTCAGGTCATGATCTCAGGGGTGTGAGATAGAGCCCTCAGTTGGGGCTTCATGTGGGGCATGGGGCCTTCTTGGGATTCTCTTGTCCCTCCACCCACTAAAAGAAATTCTCCACTATGATTATGGATTTATCTGTTTCTCTTTCTGGTTCTGCCAAGTTTTGCTTTATGTATTTTGAGGTGATACCATTTAGTTTATACAAATATGTGTAGAAGATTATTGTATCTTACCTGTGTCTTTACCTTTAGCAAAAAAAAAAAAAATTCTAATGTTAGTATGATTGATTGCCCAAGCATTCTTTTGGATAGTTTTTATATGGATTATCTTTTTTCTATCCTTTTGCTTTAAACTTTATCTTTTATTTAAGGTACATGTTTATAGGTATTGTGTTGTTGGTTTTTTTTTTAATCCAGTGAATAGTTTTTGCCTTGTTGAAGTATTTGGTCCATGAACATTTATTTTACTGTTGTAATCAGATTTAAAATTTAAAGTCTTACTCTCACCGCCCCACCCCAACCCCATTATGATATATTCCTTTTTATCTTCCTTTCTTTATGCTTAATTGTTTTTATATCACCCCAACCCATTGCTTGTTAGTTATACATTCTTTTGCTATTCTTTTAGTGGTTATTCAAGATTTCAGTATGTATCTTTGACTTAAAGTCTGGTATATATTAGTACTTTTGCCACTTTTTAAACAATGCAAAAATCTTAGGACATTTGGTTGCATTTACCTCTTTCTGCCTTTATGTTTTTGTGTATCTTAGTTCTACATGTATCTAAACACGTAAGACATCATCATCATCATCATTTTATACAGTGAATATTCAGCAGAAAAACCCACATATTTATCCTTTCTGGTGCTGTTCTTTCTTTCATGTACGTTTGTGGTTCCATTTGGATAATTACTCTTCTCACTGAAGAGTTTTCTTTAGTATTTTCTTTATTGTGGGTCTACTGTAACATTCTCTCAGTATTTGTGGAAAAGTGTCTTTTTCCTGCCATCATTTTGAAGAATGTTCTGGGTATAGAATTTTGGGTTGGCACTTTTAAGATATCATTCCATAATCCATTTTTATTAAGAAGTTGCTTCTCTGAAGCTAGTTTCTTTTTGTTTTTGATTTTCAACAATTTTACTATGATGTTTCTACTTAGAGTTTCCTTTGTGTTTATTCTGCTTTTTATTTATAGTGATTCCTGAATCTGTGGTTGGATTTATTGTTGTTGGTTTTAGACAATTCTCAGCCATTATCTCTTCAAGTAATGATTCCCATTCATTCTTTTTCTCTCTCCTTCTGGGACTTACCCAGACTACCTCTCTCCCCAATTCTAATGTCTCTTATTTCTTTTCTATATTTTCCACCCCCCCTTTTTGTTCATTTTTCAATGTGGAGATGGGCCTGTCTTCCAGTTTACTTAATCCCTCTTAAGCTTTGTCTAAACTGATGTTAAAATAATCCATTAACAGAAATTAACTCAAACTAGCTTAAATAATAAGAGGAAATTACTATAAGTTCAGGGATAGGACTCAAACCCAGGATATAGCTGGATCTCAGGAAGGGACTAGAGCCTGGACCGGAAAGCTATTTATTTAGAACCTAGTTTCTGCTCTTTGTTCTTATTTTCTCATCTTTGCTTTTCTCTCCTATTTCTGTTTCTCTCCTTTTGTGTCATCTCACTAGTTTTGTCTTTCAAAACTGGCTCTTTGTTATTCCTTGCTTATCTGAGAGCTTATAACGATCCTGTACCTTCTGAGCTTACATGTTGTAATTTTAGCCACATGAAGAGACTCTGAATCCTAATTCCAAATTGCCAGAAGAGAGAATCTGATTGGTTCAGACTGAGTTAATGATTTGCTTATGCTCCCATCAACTTTGGCTGGAGTGGGATGTTATCTTGTAATGTCATATAACATGGTTGTTAGGGTCCTATCTTCATGGATGAGAGGCACCTCTTAATGAGAGCTATTTTGCCACCAACCACAGTGGATGTCTCCTTTACCACAGTTGAGTGATATAGCCGATGGAGTTAGTCTGAATGGAAGAGGAACTTTTGAAAGAGGCCAGGAATGCAAGTGAAAGTATAGGAGAATGGTTTATACTACCCCCATGGGACTTGGGCAGTGGGAGAATGAGTAGTTTTTACTTAAGAGAGAAGTGGTCTCCTTGGTGGAGAGTTAGCTCTTAATTAAGACATAGGGAATGGGGTACTCATGAAAAAGTTTGAGGTTTTAGGGAAGGTTATTTATGAAAAAGAGATTCCAGGGTTTATATTGGAACTCTTTGGGAAGGTGGTTAGTCATAAGGTGAACCAAAGAGAAGGAGCTCCAAAGCAGTGAGGATAGATCGACCATCAGAGAGGAAAGATGACTGAATACTTGATTCTGGGTGATGTCAACAGTATGCTTGAAAGCCATGAGAAGTATAGATATAAGTAATTGACGAATGATTGGAAAACTTTCATTTTCCTCTTATTTCTATCTGAGTTGAAGATAACAGAGGCAGTCCCAAGAGTTACTAATTTTTGTAGCTACATCTCAACACAATGAACTTATTTTGGTTTGAGACTTTATTTTTGTTAGAGTTTCCCTTTCCCGATTCATATTGATATGACTGTGACTTGAAGTGATGGACTGACTCCTTGTAGTGAATTCTGATAGTTCCGTTTGGGTTTTTAACAGTGGTACATGTCCTGTACTTGGCCTTCACATTTCTGACACCTTTGGTCATCTTTTGAGCACATGCTACTATTGATTTGGAAGAGTATGACTTACAGTTATGTTGCTTGCTCCTTTGAATCGATATCTGGGATCATCTGTTTGAATAAGACTGTTAATGCATTTTCCTCATTACTAAAATATCCGTGTTACACCTTACATACATACTTGCTCACTCATTCTCTCTACATACACACCTTTTATAATTTGCACCCCCCATCTTCTGTACAGTTTTCTGTTTCCCTCTAACTGATCTCTGATTCCTTTTGTCCTTTTTGTGGCAGCCATATGAATTTCCATGTTAAGCCTGACAGACTGTTAATGAAATGCACATCTTTCATCTTAAGCATACATTATCTTCTTTTCACTTTTGATATTTCTTTATTCCCACACACTGAAATGGTAGTTTGTTAAAAAGTGAAAGTAAATGTCAGTGACTTTGAATCTCAGTTGTAGTATGTTTGAAAATAGTTCCAGACTTAAGACATTGCTGTTTAGATTTAGTGATACTTTTTGAAATTACTACATAATTTTGAATAATATATTTTTGTCAGAAGAAATTTGTAATGACAGTACATAGCAAATTAAGTTAAAAAGTAAATAGTATTTGTGTATGGAGTACACCATGCTTACTGTTTCTAATGGACTTATTCCTACCATTTTTTACTTAATAATAATTATTGCAGAAGTAGGGGAAGATAAAGTGAAAAAAATGAATGCATTGTAGGAAAGATTAAGAAAGAAGAAATATAAATGGAGAGGCATTTGCAAGATGGTTGGAGTTCTCTTTTATAATCAAGCTTAAAGGGATCCCTGGGTGGCGCAGTGGTTTGGCGCCTGCCTTTGGCCCAGGGCGCGATCCTGGAGACCCGGGATCGAATCCCACGTCAGGCTCCCGGTGCATGGAGACTGCTTCTCCCTCTGCCTGTGTCTCTGCCTCTCTCTCTCTCTGTATGACTATCGTAAATAAAAAAAAAAAAATAAAAAAAATTATAATCAAGCTTAAATAGTTAAAATGTGCTGAGGCTCAATATTTATTCTGGTAAATTAAAATACTTGGTTCAGCTGCATAGAATTATTAAAATATTTCTGTAAAATAGTAATATTTTATTTTAAAATATTTAAAATATTTTAAAATATTTCTGTAAAATAGTAAAATCTAATAGTAAAGTCTAATATTGTGGGAAAATGCTTGGTAGAATGTTGATCATATTCCTATGTTTTAGTCCTTTTTATTCCTTCTTAAAAAATGAAATAATGTTTATTTGTTTAGGGATAATTTATGCTATTTGCCCTTGCTTTTCAAATTATCATTGGTTTCTTAACTTTCCTCAGGAAATACATGCTCATGAGTGAACCTTCTTCATGTAAAACTTAAAAAAATCCTATGCTATTAGTACCTTCAAAATAAAGATGCTGAATGTTAAACTCTCTGAATGCTTTCTCCTTTTAATTAGTATATACAGGATATAATTTTATAAGTTTATGGCAGTTATCTGAGTATCTCAGTTACTAAATATACTAAAAATATGTTGTGAACCTGGTTCTTTTTCTCCTTCTTTAGTTATTAAACGTAATGGTTGAATGATTCTAAAGCAGAACTTTCAGTGATTAGTAGAAAGTGGTGATGGTGTAATGTGAAAGGAATGATATTCCTTAATCCCTTGGCTCACGAAATTTACAAAGTAGGCTTATTTAAGGAAAATAGAGTTGATGACATAAAGGATAACTATAAAAAGCAATTCAGAATTAGGGGCAAAAAGTAGAACTAACGTCTGCTGGATTTTGACTCAGGACTCTTCTAGATTTGACAGGCACGTATGTGGACTAAATACTGTGTTCTTTTTTTTTCTTCCCAAGTGGCTCGAGTTGCCAAGTCTTTGCCAGAAGGTTGATCATTGCAGCTTGTAGACCATATTTTTTATTCCTTAATTACATTAACAGCTAGAGTTGTTTTATGGATTTTTCTTGAGACTGATGCCAGCCCTTTTATGGGTCTGAAAGTAATTGTAGCATGAATCTAGACTGTATTTTTAGTCTTTAAAATTTCCAGGAGTGTTCTTTATTTATTTGATATATAAATTTTCCATCTGCTCTACTTCTCTGTAATATTTTAAAAATATGCTTGCTATGAAATACAATAAAACACTTCATGTAGTTCTGAGTTCAAAAATTTAGATTAAAAATTCAGTGATGAGTAATAGTGTTTGTTACATCCAATGACTGTAGTTTAGCCATTTTGACTACTGTTATACTCTTCTTTTTTTTTTAAAAAGATTTTATTTATTTATTTGACAGAGAGAGAGTGAGAGAGAGACAGAGATCACGAGTAAGGGTAGGGCCAGAGGCAGAGGGAAATGCAGGCTGAGCAGGGAGCCTGATGCAGGACTTGATCCCAGGATTCTGGGATCGTGACCTGAGCCCAAGACAGAAGCTTAACTGACTTAGCCACCCAGATGCCTGTCTACTGTTAAACTTATTCTAATATATGAAGGTATATATTATGGGTGTTTATCTCTTTAAAATCCGTACTCTATCAGTAGTACAGTTCCTCTCTCTGTCCCCAGTGAGAGTCATTAGTGAATGGTATAGTGTGGACCTGGGTTAGATTCTATTTTTACCTCCTGAATAAATTGCATACAGTCTCATTTACTTACTTGTAAAATAAATATAATCTACTTTTCAGAGCTGTTGTAAGGATTAGAGAAAATGTATAGTGTCAGATCCTCTGCCTAGCTCTGAGTAAATGGTAGGTAAGTTATTATTACTGTTATTAATAAATAGTGTCTGTGGAGTGCTTTGACAATATGATACAGACACTGGGCTTTATATGTAAATTGAAAAGGATATGATGGAATAAGGAAAGCAAGTATACAGTCCCAGGGGAGGAGGTTAATAGAGCTTTCTGGACTAGACCAGAATATATGAAAATATATATATGAAATGTATTTCATATATTTGCTCAGACTTATGAAAATAAGCAAATCTATCTCTCAGTCTGGTCTTTGTAAATAGATTTTGAACACTAACAAAATATATATTTTTTTCCTTTTAAGGGTGCTATTTTCCTGGAAGGTGTAACTGTTAAAGGTGTGACTCAAGTAACAACTCAACCAAAGTTAGGAGAGGTACAACAGAAGTGTCATCAGTTCTGTGGCTGGGAAGGGTAATAAACATTTTCAAGTTTTAAATAAAAACTTACTCATACTCTGAAACATTTTACCTTAATGAAAACATTGACTTAGCTTCTTTGCTCCTTGAAGTTTGAATTTTTACCTCGAGTGCTTAAAAAGATATCAAGCAAGAGTTTATCAGATTTTTCTCAAGACCAACAGTTGAGTCAAAATTAGATGACTAGACATAATTAAATCACTCAGATATGTCTTCCTAATGGAATAGAAGGTTACTTTTGTCACTGCCTACTATTTATTTTATGTGTTGATTCTGTTGCTGATTAATGTTTGGGTTGCCCATATCATTGTACTGAGGGAGAAGAGGTAAAACTTGAAGACTTAAATGTACCTAATTTCCCAGTTTTTCTGTAATCCAGTTTTCTGAAACCTGGGAGAATCAGCTTTAAATATGTTTTGCCCCTACCGTGACTTGAAAATATTTATCAGACATTTCATGGGAGGGGATTCAGGAGAGAGTTTTCTGCTCTGCTCTCTTGCTGTCCAGTCTTAGTCTACAGTCACTTCTATTGGTGATTGCCATCTGTGGCAGAAGATTGTTGTACAGCTAGAATATGATGAAACAGGATTGATAATTGTTAAAAATTCCTAATATAAAGAACTTTTAGACTGGTGCACACAGATAAATTAGCCAGAAATAATTTTAACTAAAAGATGAAAATGATAATGAAGTAACATTGATTTTAGTGCTGTGCTAAACCCTTGCCAGTGAACTTTAGTCTTGACCTATATTTTTCCTGTTTTGTCACTTCTGGGCATCTTTTAAGTAGAAATTTGCCAACTTTGTGGAGTAATGCCAAGTTGGCAGAGTCATGATGGAGGGATATGGGGTCGAGAATAAGATAATTAAGGCAAGCAAGATTTAAGCTTCTTCCTGAAGTAGAAGTTTTGTAAACGTACTTCTTTACTGTTAGATCATGAATATTAATATTTAAAAAGCCTAATAGTTACAGTATATAGTGGCAATTAGAATCTTGTTAACTTGAGTCTGAAATGTCTAGAAGATGATGACGTTTTGTTAGCATTCTTGGGAAAGCTGATATTCCAGTTGACATTAATCTCATGATGGGGAGAATGTTGTGATAAATGTGTGACTAATGCGAGATTGGTTTAAGATGTATTGCTTTGTGTGGATGCCAGCCATAATAGTAATAAAATGTTCTTCTTTAAGGTCTGGATTCCCTGGAGCACAGCCTGTTTCCATGGACAAGCAAAATATTAAACTTTTGGAGCAGAAGCCATATAAAGTAAGCTGGAAAGCAGATGGTACTCGGTAAGTTAGACTTCTAAATAAAGTTATACAAATAACTCTAATGCTTGAAGAATACTGCTTTGTTAGAGAAGGTTTATACTCTTGGGAGTGTGAATTTCTGACTTGAACAGCAAAATAATCATGTTTCAAATATATAATTTTTGTTTTCCTAGTATTCTTAGTTATCTAATTCAGTTTCTTTCATTCTGCTATATTATTTTTGGTTTCAGAGTTCTTTTTTTTTTAAAATGGATTTTATTTTTTAGTAATCTCTGCAGCCAATGTAGGGCTGGAATTCACAACCCTGAGGTCACAAGTTGCATGTTAACCCCTACTGAGCCAGCCAGTTGCCCCTCAGAGTTTTGTTAGTTTGAAATAAGTTTATACCAAATTTAAGTTTGAAAGTGGTTTCTCTTGATAATATTGTGCTTTTTGGTGTGTCTGCTGCCCACCACCTTGTGTTTAATGGTGGTTGAACATTTCTAAAACTAACAGATGTGTTGTCAGTTTATAATCTAAAAATTACCATGTCTCCTTGATATTTTGTTCCTTCGAATATTTTGTTCTGTATTTTGTTCCTTTGAATAGTTTTTCCTTTTAATCTTTGCTAATACTTTTTGTAATTTTATATACTTGTGAAAGTATTGTATTCTTACAACAAAGCTTAGTTTCAGGTTTTATATTCCTATACTTTTAAATATTTATTAGTGTAATTTTATACTTCCTCAATAACATTTAACTTTTTCTTTCTCTTTTGTAATCACATTTTTATAGCTTTGCCATATGTATTTTTTTTAACGATTTTATTTATTTATTCATGATAGACACAGAGAGAGAGAGAGAGAGAAAGGCAGAAGCAGGCTCCATGCAGGGAGCCCAATGTGGGACTCGATCCCGGGACTCCAGGATCACACCCTGGGTCAAAGGCAGGCACTAAACTGCTGAGCTACCCAGGGATCCACTGTATTTTTTAATTCAAATGTTCTAATGGTTGTAGTAATTATTTTAATAGATATTAACTTTCTCCTATTAACTTTTTCATAATAAAGAAAATGTTTCAGAATAATTAAGATAGCATTTATATAATTAGTTTTTTCCCAGCTTTATAGAGATATAATTGACATATGTTACATAAATTTAAAGTGTACAACGTGTTGATTTGATACACTTACATATTGCAAGATGATTACTATTCGCTAGTACTGCCATCTACTTCACATCATGACCTTTTCTTTTTTGTGGTGAGAATATTTAAGATCTGTTATCTTACCAACTTTCAAGTATATAGTACAATATTATGTGTTGTAATCACTATGATGTATATTAGACCCCTGGAACTTATTTGTCTTGTAATTGGAAGTTTGTACCCTTTGACCAGTTTCACCCCATTTCTTCTAGGGTCTCAGCCCCTGGTGACCACCATTCTAGTCTGCGTTTCTATCAGTTTGTTTTTTTTTAAGATTCCACATGTAAGTGATACTGTATAGTATTTGTCTTCCTCTGACAGACCTTATTTCTCTTAGCATAATGTCCTCAGGGCCCATCTGTGTTGTTGTAAATGGCAGAATTTCCTTCTTTCCCATGGCTGACTAATATTCCATTGTATTTATATAGCACATCTTTCTCTATTGACGGTAACTTAGGTTCTTCCCATATCTTGGCTATTGTGAATAATGCTGCATTGAAAGTGGCAATGCAGGTATTTCTTTGAGATGTTGTTTTCACATTTTAAATGTTATTTTGAAGATGATATAGGTTGCACTTCATTTTTGTGGGAAGTTTTTGAATGTCAACGTGACAATTACACCTTTTTTATCATGTTATCTTCATCTGTATTTTGCTTGTGCTAATCTTAAAAGATGCGTATGAAGATATGGAGTGGGGCAGATAGAACTTGATTTTAATATTGGGTGAATATAATGATACTATTTCAATATGATCTCCTTTTTAGTAATAACATTTTGTTTTTTTTTAAATAGAGAATATATTGAAGTATTTTTCATTTAATTTGTTTTTCTTTGTTGGAAATGATCTTTCCTTTCAATTTAGCATATTCTAGCTTTTTTTTAGGGGGGAGATTTTATAGGTAATAGGGCTCATGAAACAAAGTTCAGAAAATAACAAATGAAAAGAAGAAAATAAAATTAAAGAGTGATTCTCATCACCTAGAAATAACCCTTACATCATTGTGGTCTTGATCTTATTCTTTGATTATAAAGCAGTTTATATCGGGGTGCCTGGGTGGCTCAGTTGGTTGAGCATCTGACTCTTGACTTCAGCTTATCTTGATCTTAGGGTCTTGAGTTCAAGCCTTGTACTGGGCTCTGTGCTAGGTGTGGAGAATACTTTAAAAAAAAAAAAGTTCTATTGATGCTTCATATAGTGAATACAAATAGTTAAATAACAAGTATGTTTTAGGTATATGTTTATTTTTAAATATTATTTTGAATTTAGAAATGAATCTAAAAAATTAATACTTGATAAAATTTTAAGCTATAGTATAGAGACATAAAGTTAATTTTGCCCTGTGTGCTCCTGGAAGTGTTCATTTTACAAGGATGAATCTCTAAGGATGGATACAGTTAAAGATTTAGATCTAGACAATTTGGATAATTTGTCCCTTCCGTGCCCTCCTCCCTATGAATGTATATTTTTGAAGGATAAAAATTAGCTTCATTGCTTATTTTCAGAATGTTAAAATTATATTTAATATTATATTTAATTTTTTAGATTAGAATAAGCTTGGAATCTGAGTATTAAATTGGTAGTAAGGATTAACAGAAGTTAAGTTTTTTTTTTTTTAAGATTTTTTTTTTATTGAAGCACAGCTACACTCTTTGGTTTATTTTATTTATTTATTTATTTATTTTTAAAAATTTTTATTTATTTATGATAGAGAGAGAGAGAGAGAGGCAGACACACAGGCAGAGGGAGAAGCAGGCTCCATGCACCGGGAGCCCAACGTGGGATTCGATCCCGGGTCTCCAGGATCGCGCCCTGGGCCAAAGGCAGGCGCTAAACCGCTGCGCCACCCAGGGATCCACAGAAGTTAAGTTGTTGATGAGTGTGTGTGTGTGTGTGTGTGTGTGTGTGTGTGTGTGTGTGTGTGTGTTTTCTTAAGGTAGGCTCCATGCCCAGTGTGGAGTGCAATGCAGGGCTTGAACTCATAACCCTGAAATCAAGACCTGAGCTGAGATTGAGAGTTGGACACTTAACTGACTGAGCCACCCAGGTGCCTCGATATATATATTTTTAATAGCTGCATAACAATGTCTTAAGGTTTATTAATAGATATTTAATATTGTAACAGTGTCCTAGGTTTATTTTATTTGTGTTTTATTTCTAAAGATTTTATTTATTTATTCATGAGAGACACAGAGAGGGAGGCAGAGAAACAGTAGAGGGAGAAGAAGGCTCCCTGCGAGGAGCCTGATGAAGTATTTGATCCTAGGGTTCCAGGATCATGACCTGAGTCAAAGGCAGAGGCTCAACCACTGAGCCACCCAGGTGCCCTACTGTCCTAGGTTTATTAACCACCTCTGAGTGGAGAAGGAGTAAAAAAAGGTGAGGAGCAAAGATGCCCATCTCCAGACTTATACTATAAAATGGTTTGGGGATTTTGGACTGAGACATAGTTTTGATCCAATGAGTTTCATAATCTGTGTATTCTTTACTTTCTACCTTGTCTTCTCCATAGTATCCAGGCTATGATCATGCCAAACCTTGGGCAAAATAACAAAATCAGTTTCATTTGTCATTTGTATTTCCTAATTTTGTTTATTTTCCCTTTCCTGCTTCATAAACTCCTTTCCCCATGTCTTCTCAATAATGTCAGACCTCTAAATGATTAGCTAAATAATTTGAGCTAAGATGTTTTGATTGATAATGGAAATATCTCATTTCTCATGGAACTGTGCTCCATCAAAACAAAAGGATACCCTCTAAGTAATTATTTGAATTACTACTCTGTCTTAGGATACTTTGTTCTGGGAGGAAAAACATTTATGTGAGATATTTTCTGGACTAGTGCAAAATCTGTCTTTTGCACAGTAGGATTTAAGGCCAATAGCATGGGAGGAGGACTTTCTGTGATTACTGGGTGAAAAGAACCTCAGGGAGCTGTAGAATGGTCTAGGGGCCCATGGAATTAGAACAGCTGATTAACAGCCATGAACCCTAGACTCTATTTTATTTATTTACTTATTTTTATTTATTTATTTTTAAAAGATTATATTTATTTTCATTTTTTTAAACTTTTCTGTTAAAGGTATTTCATGACCTTTTGGTACATTGCATGGATTGAGTACAGAAGAAAGTTGTGTTAGGAAAAGTGTACTGAGGAGTAGAAAGAGCACAGAGGTAGAAGTTGAAGACTTAGTTTCTGATCTGTCTTTATCCTTTACTGGTTTGGATAAGGTTCATTGTTGCTAGTAATATATGCCATCTTTTTTTTTTCCCCTAAGATTTTATTTATTGATTTATTGAGAGGAAGAGAGAGAGCGAGGGGGAGGGAGAGGGAGAGTGAGAATCTCAAGCCGACTTCCCGCTGAGCATGGAGCCCAATGTGGGGCTCAATCCCACGACCCTGAGATGATGACCTGAGCCGAAACCAAGAGTCAGATGCTTAACTGACTGAGCCACCCAGGCACCCCATGCCATCTTTTATTAAATAGCTGTATATGTTTTCTACTTCATAATGTTTATTTGAAGCCTAAATGAGAAAGGATGTATAGAAATGGCTTTTATTTTTTATTTACTTATTTATTTATTTTTAGGATTTTATTCATTCATGAGAGACACACGCACAGAGAGAGGGAGAGGCAGAGACACAGGCAGAGGGAGAAGCAGGCTCCATGCAGGGAGCCTGACGTGGGACTTGATCCCAGGTCTCCAGGATCAGGCCCTGGGCTGAAGGTGGCGCTAAACCACTGAGCCACCCGGGGTTGCCCTAGAAATTTGGCTTTTAAATTGTGGAATGCTCTAAATGAAATGTACTGTCAGTTTCCCAATATTAAACATATTAGTAGCCCATGTAGATAGAGGAGCAAATAAATATTTGAGCTCCTCTTACTTCATGTTTATAAACCGTATGTACGACAGTCTTTTCTAGTATGGGTATCTGCTTCTGTGTCTCTATTTTTTTTTTTTATTTTTATTTTTAAAATTTATTTATTTATTTATTTATGATAGTCACAGAGAGAGAGACAGAGAGGCAGAGGGAGAAGCAGGCTCCATGCATCGGGAGCCCGATGTGGGATTCGATCCTGGGTCGACAGGATCGCGCCCTGGGCCAAAGGCAGGTGCTAAACCGCTGCGCCACCCAGGGATCCCCTGTGTCTCTTTAGTTTCCAAGTTGACTTGTAGTACGTATTAGATATTTTTCCTGTTTTCACTGTATTTTGTACTTTGTTTATAATTCTTAAAATACTAGCTTTAATTCTGGATTTAAGCAGTAATATTACCACATAAAATATATGTACACACACACACACACACACACACACACGCAAATGTTTTTAAAGAGCCTCAGCACATACAAATTATTTACTTTCTTTCTTGTTAGATAGTTCTGTTGAATTTGTCTAGAGTAGGTATTGGACTATCCTTGTAGTCCAAATCTTGCCCATGGCTTGTTTTTGTGAGCTAAGAGTAACATTTGTATATATTAAATTTTTTACTGTGGTCAAATATATATAACGTAAAATTCACCTATTCTTTTCTTGTCTCCCTGTACAGACACCTTCAGATTTTTATTATCTCTTTATTTATTGTATTATAATTGACATACAATATTATATTAGTTTCATGTTTACAACATAATGATTTCATATTTTAAAAATTCACCATTTTAACATTTTAAAATGTGTAATTCAGTAGCATTAAGTATGATCACATTGAGATGCCTGGGTGGCTCAGGAGTTGAGTGTCTGCCTTTGAGTGTCTGCTTTTGGCTCAGGGCGTGATCCCGGTCCCAGGATCGAGTCCCATATTGGGCTCTCTGCATGGAGCCTGCTTCTTCCTCTGCCTATGTCTCTGCCTTCTCTCTGTGTCTCTCATGAATAAATAAAGAAAATCTTAAAAAAAAAGTATGATCACATTGCTGTGCAATCCATTTTTATATTTTTAAAGAATGGTTTAAAAAAGAATTTGTGACAGACTGTATGTGGTTTGTAAAACTTAAAATATTTATTATCAGGCCCTTTGCTGAAGAAGTTTGCTGACTCCTGGTTTAGACCTATGCTTTCCATTACACAATGGTTACTGAGTAGTAGAAACATGCCTAGTCTGAAATGAGATGTGCTGTGAGTGAGTATAAAATACACACCAGAATTCACAAATACTAGAATGTATAATATATCAATAATTTCTAGTATTGATTATATGTTGAATGTTTTGAAGTAAATAGCACATTTTAAAAATTAATTTTACCTGTTTCTTTTTTACTGTGGCTACTCAAACATTTGAAGCCACCCATAGGACTCATGTTATAATTTTGCTGGATAGTGGAGTAGACAGAGAAGGACATTATTTTTTTGTCAAATTAAAATGAGATTAGACTGAGGGAGAGATAAGAGGCATGCTAGCTTGATGTGTCATGTCATATAAAAGCCAACTCTGAATGGAAATGTGCAGAGGAAATTTTAACTGATGAATCTGTAATTGAAAGAAGCATCTTAAGCCTCTTTTAAGTCAGGCAAAGGCATAGTTTAGTTTTTACATGCTGCTTAGGGTTGCTACAAATCTACATGGAATTCTGAAAAGCTTTGAAAATCATAGGCCTCTGTCCCATGTAGTGCAAAATACACATTTGTTTATTTTTAAAACTAAAATTGACAATTAGGATGAAATTGTAAGAAAGAGATTTAATTGAAAAGCAAAAAAAAAAGGACAGTTTTTTGTTAAAGATTAAAGAAAGACGGAGAAGGACAAACAGTGTATGTTCTCACTCATTTGGGGAATATGAATAATAGTGAAGGGGAATATAAGGGAAGGGAGAAGAAATGTGTGGGAGATATCAGAAAGGGACACAGAACATAAAGACTTCTAACTCTGGGAAATGAACTAGGGGTGGTGGAAGGGGAGGAAGGCGGGGGGTGGGGGTGAATGGGTGATGGGCACGGAGGGGGACACTTGACGGGATGAGCACTGGGTGTTATTCTGTATGTTGGTAAATTGAACACCAATAAAAATTAATTTATAAAAAAAAAAGATTAAAGAAAGATAACTTTCATTATTTAATATGTAGTGAGTTTACTGTTCAATTTAGGGATGTCTTTGAGGCAGCGTGGGATCAGAATGATCACAAAAATGTGTTCAATAAAGCTCTTATAATTTCCTTGGTGTGAGATGTTGGACAGAATTTCTTTGCCTTTTTTTATGTTGTTTACCCATCTATATGATGAAATGAACAGTAATTACCCCATAGGCTATTTTGATTATTAAGTGAAATAATGTATATAAAGTATCTACCATGGTGCTGGCATATAGAAAATGTTTAGTAATTTTTTTTGTTTGTTTAGTAATTGTTAATTCATTTTTAGTTGACTAAGCCTCTAATTTCAAACCTTTGTGTATTTGCAAAGGTTCTCTATACAGCATTAGCAAAATCACATGGCAAGTTTAACTGTCCGTAAAATTGCTGATGGTTTGTTTGCATTATAGTTGATGCAAAAAAGAAATTGGGGTACATGCACATCTTCGTGTGTGAATGACAGAGAGATAGAGAATGTGTTAGGTTGGAATCTAGGAGTTAAAATAAGTAACCCTGTTCTGGAATTAAGATTTTGTTTTGTTTTGTTTTAATACTATTAAGCCGCAGTCTCATTTGTAACATGCAAATAATAACCTAAAATCTAGGGATCCATTTAAAAACTTATGCTTTGCCATCTAGTTAGGAACTTTAGTTTGTCATCCAATTAGTAACTTAGAAAAATCAAACTCTAAAAAAGTAGAGTTGCTGATTGAGTAAGGACCCTGGGTGATGAACATATCAGATATTTTCAACAGGAAGTGGTCAAATCTTAGTGCAGTGAAGTTTATAGTGAATAGTGAATTTCAAGGCAAAAAGAAAAAGCAGTATTTCACTGTTTTAATTTTTAAATTCCTTTGTTCCATTTGTTTCTTTTTTTTGTGGTAAATATTAAAGTAAATAATTTCTTGCTATCTGAGCATCTCATTGTGAGGAGTCTGTCATTTTCCCTTGAGGTGGTATGACTGAACTTCCTTCAGTTTCTTATGCTCTCTTCCTCCCTTCTGGCTCCTTCACACACATTCTCTGTGCTTTGGGAGAAAGTGGACACCTGTGTCAGGAGCCCACTGCTGAAATACTGCCTTCCATTTTTCTTATTTTAACCCCGACTTTGTCAGAATTACAAATAGGGTCTTTATATATATATATATATATATAATGCATCAGGATCTAAAGTTTATGCTTTGGATGTGTTGTGTGGATTTTAAGAGAAGCAGGAATAGAAAGGCAATTGGAATGTGTCAGGCCTTCCTAAGAATTGTTTTGAGAAAAATACTGAAATTTCATGTTGGGCATGTGATTAGTGGAAATAAAAACATGAGAAATTTGTGATTAATGAAAACGATGACATTAAAATTGATTGTATTTGATGTATGACTAGTAAAATATGGATATATACATATTTTGGGACTATTTAAGGCTTAATGATAGGTGTGTGTTTATAATTCATTTTTAAAATTATTTCTTTTTTAAATTCAGTTAATTAGCATATAATGATTCATCAGTTGCATATAACACCCAGTACTTATTACATCAGATGCTTTCCTTAATGCCCATCATCCAGTTACCTCATCCCCCAACCCAGCTCTCCTCTAGCAACCCTCAGTTTGTTTCCTATTGTTTAGAGGCTCTTGTGGTTTGTCTCTCTCTCTGATTTTTATCTTATTTTATTTTTCCCTCCCTTCCTGTTTTGTTTCTTAAATTCCACATATTAAATTATCTTTCTCTGATTGACTTATTTCACTTAGCATGGTACCCTTTAGTTCCATCTCCCTTTAGTCATTGCCAATGGTAGGATTTCATTTTTTTGATAGTGGAGTAATATTCTATTGTATATATATATATATATATATATATACACTACATCTTCTGTATCCATTCATCTGTCGATAGATAACTGATTTTTTTTGATAAATGTATTATATAAACTTAAATAATACAAATAACAGATTTGAATCTTCTGCATATAAAAAGTAATATTTAAGTCTTAGAGGTTCAATGACATATTTGGAAATTAGAACCAATATTAGCACTTAAAGTTTGGTGAAAAATTAGGTGAAACAAGAATTTTGGAAGTTTTTGTGAAACTGAGCTTAGTAGCTCTAAATGGGACTAAAAAAAGAGGCAACATCATGTGGTTAAGAGTATGTGTTGCTTTTGAGGGAGATAGGTAGAGTTTGTAGTTCAGTCTTTGAACTTTGTAGCTCCATGCCTTGCATAAATTAGGCAAATTTGAGCTTTAGTTTTCTCATATGTAAAATATAAATAATATTTTCTTAGGATTGCAAATATGTAGTGAAATGTTAATATAAAGTACCTTCTAGAATAACCCTGATGTACAGTAGATGCAAATATATTTTTTAAAGTAATTATTTGATAGGTATGTACTTACTGTCATTTTGATAATTGTTTTCTGGTTGCTTTGCAGTTCTCTCTGTTCATTTTTTTTTTTTTTTCTCACTTTCTTGATGATTGTTGACTTTCTGTAGTGTTATACTGGGCTGGCTTTCTCTTTAGTTTTTTGTTTATCTATTATAGGTTTTGGGTTTGTGGTTGCCGTGAGATCCATATATAGCATCCTTAGTATATAGCCATTATGAAGTTGATGGTCACTTAAATTTGAACAAATTCTAAGAGCACTTCTTTTTCACTTCCTCCTCCACATTTTACATATATGTTGTCATATTTTACATCTCTTTATTCATAATTTTCTCCTAATTATGGCCCTTTCTTTTCCACTTAAAGAAGTTCCTTTAACATTTCCTGTAAGACCTGTTTAATGGTGGATGAAATTTGAATATATCATGCAAAGATTCTGCTGAACTCAGCTGATAGCCTTTTTCCCTTGTACATAACTTTTTGCTTCTCTATTGCTGCTTTTAAAATTATTTCTTTAAAATTATTTCTTTAACCTTTGACATTTTAATTATTATGTGTCCTCATGTGGACCTCCTTGAGTTCATCTTGTTTGGAACTCTTTGTGCTTCCTGGACCTGGATGTATATTTCCTTCCCTAGGTTAGGGAAGTTTGCAGCTATTATTTCTTCAGATAAGTTTTCTGCCCTTTTCTCTCTCTCTCCTCTCCTACTTTTGGAACCCTATAGTGTGAACTAACATACTTTTAAAATGAAACCTGTATTAAATAATTCTTACTATACTTGGGGCATAACCTCCTATTTTGGGGTGTTTGTATGTGCATGCACATGTATGTTGTCAAGAAATCATAGCATTGGAAGGAAAGAAAGCTTTTATCTTATAAAAGGCCATATCACATAGTAACTGAGATAACAGACTGTAGAGCAGACTGCCCAGGTTCAAATTGTGACTCATCATATTACTACCTTTGGGTTCTCAGTTTCCGTATTTGTAAAATGGGAGTGATACTAGAATTATTGGATTTTGTGATAATTGAGTTAATGTACATAAGACAGTTTCTGATTGTGCCTGGCATTTTGCCTTTGCTGCTGTTGTTATTCTTCTAGAAAGGAAACTATTTAACCCAAACTGTTAAATGTGTAGAAATTTTCTATTGTGTTTCTGAGCTACTGTCTGTAAACTAGTACAGTGTTCACATTTTTCTTGGAAGTTTGTGAAGATTGGAGATTCTTTCATTTTGTTATTTTTCAAATTGTTTTTACAACTTCCATATATAACATTCAAATGAGAACTTATTAAAACATGTAGCTTCGGGCAGCCCTGGTGGCATAGCAGTTTAGCACCGCCTGCAACCTAGGGTGTGATCCTGGAGACCCGGGATCGAGTCCCAAGTCAGGCTTCCTGCATGGAGCCTGCTTCTCCCTCTGCCTGTGTCTCTGCCCCTCTGTCTGTGTGTCTCTATGAATAAATAAACAAAAAAATTTTTTTTAAAAATATTTTATTTATTTATTTATGAGAGAGAGAGAGAGAGGCAGAGACACAGGCAAAGGGAGAAATAGGCTCCATGCAGGGAGCCCGTCGCGGGACTCGATCTTGGGTCTCCAGGATCACGCCCTGGGCTGAAGGCGGCACTAAACTGCTGAGCCACCAGGGGCTGCCCAATAAACAAAATCTTTAAAAAAAAAAATAGCTTTTTTAAAAAAAAATAGCTTTTTTCAAATTTATGTAGGATCTTTAGTACTTTGCTTAATACTTGTTAAGTATTAGTGTCCAACTAATACTTAAAATGGGAAAAACGGTTTAGGTATTTAAAACTGAGGGTTTTAAGTACCCCCCTCCCTTTACTACTTCAAAGAATAGGGCTTTTGTTATTCATTACTTCATTATTAGAGAAACCAAACCATGTCACTGTGCCAAAAGGACACATGTACTTTTCCCACATGGCTTACAACAGTATTACTTTATTTTTTGTCTACTTAATTGAGTTATAATTTATGTGCAGCATATAGTTCATTGAGTTTTGACAGACATAAACCTCCGTGAAAGCACTACCATAATCAAGATACAGAACATTCTGTTTTCTAAAGGTTTTCTCCAATCCTTTTATAGTCCATCCCTTTTCTGCCACTGGCCCTAGTCAACCTGTAGTTTACTTTTTGTCATTATAGATTACTTTGCACTTGCTAGAATTTTGTATACATGGAATCATACAGTGTGTACTCTTATGTGTCTGACTTTTTTCTCTCAGTATAATGATTTTATAATGATTTCTAAAAAACCTGTTATATAAATTAGTAAATTATTTCCTTTTTATTGAGTATTATAGTATATGGATGTATTACTGTATTTTGTTTATTCACCTGTGATTGATATTTGCCATGTTTCTGGTATTTGGCCATTTTAAGTGAAGTTGCTGTGAACATTTGTATGCATGTAAATCTGTGTGGAGATGTTTTCTTTGACATTTTTCCTTTTGTAGTTCATACTTTTTGTGTTCTAAGAAATATTTTCTTTCTTCAAGGTTGTAGGATTTTTTATCTTTTTTTCTAGAAGTTTTATACATTGGGCTGTGATACATTTGAGTTAATTTTTGTATATATGTTAGGTAAGGTTCAATGATATTTTTTTTCCCAATGAAAAGCAGTTCCAGTGTCATTTATTATAAAAGACTATCTTTTTTTTTCCATTAATTGTCTTGGCACATGTGTTGGAAATAAGTTTACCATATATCTGTAGTTGTATTTCTTGTTTTATTGACCTATGTGTTTATCCTTACCATAATGATAAGTTTGGAAATGGTAAGTTTGGAAATCAGGTAGTCAAAGCCTTCCAACTTTGTTGTTGTATTTTAGAAATTGTTTTGGCTGTTCTGGATTGTTTGCATGTCTCTCTAAATGTGAGAATTTACGTTTTAGTTTCTCCGAAAAAGCCTACTAGAATTTTGATTTGATTCACATCTAATCTACATATAACAGTACTGAGTATTCCAACCGATCAACCTCTATTTATTTAAGTCCTCTTTAATTTCTCCCAGCAGTGTTGTGTAGCTTTCACTGGAGAGATCTGGCATGTCCTTTGTTAAAATTTCGAAAAAGAACCTATGTTTTGATATTGTAGTTAACTGCCTGTTTGCATGTGGCTCTAAAAGGAGGCCATGTAATAAACTTGGAAATTGTTCCTTGGAAATTAAAGTGGAAACACCTAATATCTATTGAAGTCAAAAGGAGGTTCCTTGCTTTGAATTCAGATGTATCATCTCACGCCTGGCAAATAGCTCATGAACTATTATGAGGACACTAATCATTTGTGCATGTTGATATTGTACCAACAATCTTGCTGAACCCTTCTGTTCACTAACTCACTGCATTTTCTATTAGTGGGACTATAGATTTTTTGAATTTACTGTGTAAGTAATGTTTGAAAATATTTTTCTGTTTTCATTTCTTGTAATTAGTATGTGAGTGTGTTATAGTATTAGACTTCTAGAGAATGTAGAATTATATGATATTGGATAATCTTGTCATGTTTTTAACTTCATTGGGAATGATTCTCAGTTTTATTATTGCTATTTGCTATAGGTTTTACCATACAGCCTTTATCTAGTTAAGAAAATTACTAGTCCTGGTTTGCTAAGATTTTTTATCATCAAATATTATTATATACATTTTTAGTGTTTATTGAGATAAGTCATATGAGTTTTTACCTTTAATTTGTTAATTTACTTAATGTGGTGAATTACACTGATAGATTTTTCTGAAGTTGAACTACTTTTTTTCCAGGACGATGTTGGATTAAATTTGATGATTTACAAACGTATAGTTTGTGAGATTGGTCTGTTTTTTTTTTTTTTTGTACTGTCTCTGTGTGATTTTGATATGAAGATGGCACTAATTTTTAAAATAAATCAGATTTTTTTGTTATGTATCTAGAATATTTATAAAAATCGGGAAATGTGTTACTCTTATAAAGTAAAATTATTAAGTGAGGTAATTAAAGTAATTAGTGTAATGCTTAGCATAAGTGATTAAATGGAAGAATACAATTCTTAATGAGAGCATAAACAAAGTGTGATATATACAGGGAATTAGAACTTGACCCATGGGAGAATTCCAAGGGTAGAATTAAGAGAAAGAATCGTAATATGTATTGGTCCTAGTGGACATGCAGAGGAGGGGAGAATCTGTTATATAGTTGGGTGTAAATTCAGTATCAGCAGAAGTGTTATCAGGGTATTGCAGATGCAGTTGGAATTGAACTGTTGTGAAATTGTGAAATATTGCCTTTTCACAGGTTCTGAAGAGTTTTCTGGGAAAATATAATTAGAACTTTTAAAGTAGAATTTCTGTGTAGTTAATTAAGCAGAATTTGTAATACAGTAAAAAAAATGATCTGTCTTCAAAATTCATTCAAAATTAATTCCAACATCCATTTGAAAATGAAGATTTAGAACTATGTAAAAATTTTAGAATTAATCTCAAATTTTCTTTTATTTCCCCCCTCAAAATTTCTTTTAATTATTTTTAATTGAGATTAAGTACTATAAATTTAATTTCAGCTGTTTCTGAACCATTATCTAGGTAAAAACTAAATTCCTATTTTTTGTAACTACTGTTGTCATGCAGGTAGCAAAGTAAAAGATAGTAACTTAGACTATGTTGACAATAGGAAAAGTGTAAGGTTATGGGAACAGTTTGTAATAGAAAAGCAAAAGCTTTATTATGAATTGATAATCATGTTGAAAGCAATCTCCATGAGGGCTGGAGTTTTTGTCTTTTTATAAAAAATATGAATGATTTATACTCTCTGCCATATGAAAACATTCCTCTCCCTCTGTCCCTCCTTTCCTTCCAGCTCTGCGCCCAATGCCCAATGTGGGGCTTGAGATCAAGGATCACATGCTCTACTGAATGAGCCAACCAGGCACCCCAGGATTTTTGTCTTTTTAACCATTGTGTCCCCATTGCCTAGAATAGTGCCTAGCACGTGGTAGGCCCTCAGTGAATATTTATTGACTGAATTGATCAGTGGAAAGCTGCTAATGTCTTCACATGAAAGATATGGGAAACACAGTAGTTATGAAATTTTTAACATTTAAAAGATTACAACTCTGTCACATTCAATTTTCCAACAAAAATGTAAACCATTTAGCAAAAGAAAAAAGTATATTTCAAGGAAAACATGCCCTAGGAAAGAATTTAAAGCTAGATAGACTTAAGAAAGAAATGACTACTTTTGTTTGGATTAATGTAATAATAGGGATGATATGTCTGCATAGAGTTGCTATAAAAGAATTAAGTGAAGTAAATAATTTAAAGCACTTCAAATTCAGTAGAAGTTAGTAGAGAAAAGATAGCAATATATGCATATACTTATCTCCTGACTTAAATCTAATACACATACACATATACAATCATACCCTGCTTTAAGAAAAATTGGATTTATAAGGTAAATATGGGACTTGGATTACAAGGAGAATTATTGCAGGAAGTAGAAAGCTACTTAGGCACTTATGGAGATGTAATTTATAGTCAGCTTTTTATAACACATCTATTTAAGTAAGCGAGATATATTTACATAATGCTTCTTGGAGGAAATTGTAGACAGATTCATTCTTTCTGAACCCTGGTCTGGGAATCCCCTTTTTATCATCCATTCAGAAATTACACTGCAAACTTGTACTTCCAGGGCTCTGTCAAGTGCCAGATGGATCAGAAGTGCTTAAAACAGAATTCCTAGCTTTAAGTTTTCATCTAATCCAAGGTTCAGCAAATGTATTTTGTAAGGCCAGATAGTAAATTATCTTTAATTTTGTGGATTGTGTTGTCTTCTGTCTCAGCTATTTCTGCTCTGCCATTATAGCACCAAAGCAGCTATATTCTGATATTCTTTCATAAACAAATGAATGTAACTGTGTTCCAATAAAACCTTACACAAAAGCAGGTAGCAAGCCACATTGGGCCTTTGGATCAGTTTGCCGACCCACGTTTGAATGATTCTATGATTCTTCTTCTTCTTCTTCTTTTTTTTTTAAGATCTTATTTATTTATTCCTGAGACTACACAGAGAGGAGAGAGAGAGAGAGAGGCAGAGACACAGGCAGAGGGAGAAGCAGGCTCCATGCAGGGAGCCCAACGTGGGGCTCCATCCTGGGTCTCCAGGATCACGCCCTGGGCTGAAGGCAGCACTAAACCTCTGAGCCACCTGGGCTGCCCTGAATGATTCTTCTTAAGAGACTATCTTACGTCTTTTATACATTAATATATCTCAAATGTGGTTTCCTTTCTTTCTTTCTTTCTTTCTTTCTTTCTTTCTTTCTTTTTTTGTTTTGGTTTCCTTTTATAAGAAAGTGTAAAAGTGAGCTTAAGGTAGGAAACATAAGATTAATGTAAAAATATATTTTTATTTTTAAATTTAATTTATTTTTAAAAGGTTTTATTACTTGCGAGAGCATGAGTGGGGGTGAGGGGGAAGGAGCAGAGGGAGAGGGGCAGGCAGACTCCCTGCTGAGGAGGGATCCAGACACAAGACTTGACCTCAGGACCCTGTGATCGTGACCTGGGCCTAATGCAGACGCTTAACCGCTTAACCGATTAAGCCACTCAGGTGCCCTAACATAAAAATATTTTTGTTAGGACGCCTGGGTGGCTCAGCAGTTGAACATCTGCCTTTGGCTTAGCGTGTGATCCTGGGGTCCTGGGATCTAGTCCCACGTTGGGCTACCTGCGTGGAGCCTGATTCTCCCTCTGCCTGTGTCTCTTCCTCTCTCTCTCTCTCTCTCTCTCTCTCTCTCTCTCTCTCTCATGAATAAATAAATAAATAAAAAAATCTTAAAAAATTTTTTTGTCATTGGTAAGCCACGGGTACTTTGACAAGATGTTTCATGTAAGTAACTCAGGAAACATAAATTTGAGAGGAAAATTGTCTTTTTTCCTCAATAAAAATCCTATCCCATGCCTTTGTTATGTATATGTCCTGATAACGTACTTAGTGACTTATAGAAATATCTGTTGTGGGGTGCCTGGGTGGCTTAGCAGTTGAGCGTCTCTCTGCCTTTGGCCCAGGGCGTGATCCCACGGTTCCGGGATCGAGTCCCACATCGGGTTCCCCACAGGGAGCCTGCTTCTCCCTCTGCCTATGTCTCTGCCTCCTTCTCTGTATTTCTCATGAATAAATAAATGGAATCTTAAAAAAAAAAGTATCCGTTGTATGGATCAACTAATTATAATAGGTAGTTTCTTTATTTGCTGCTATAATGATTCTTATACAGAACAGTGTAATTACCTCCAGCAAGTTAGTAGCTTGCTTGGATCCCTTGATATGTATCTCATTAATGATGTTTGTAGCAGATGTTTATTCTAATGACTGGAGCTGAATGTTCAGACAGGAACAGCGAGGATAAGGCAGACTAGAAAAGTCTTACATACTGAGAAGAATATTAAAGAGGTTTCAGATGTCTTTGGAATAATTTTCAGTGAACTACAAACAAAACCAAAATATGTTTTATGCTGTTTAGGAACAGAATAAGTAAATCAGATTATGATCAATTAAATTATGTGTATACTACTTTAATTTAGATTTGTTCACTCAGCTGTTTTTTCAGTTCCACTTGAGGGAAGAGATCAGAGCAAATATAAATTTCTCTTTAGTTCTGTTTTTCTTTTGACTGCAAAGCAAATTGTTCTTTATGATATGATACATAAGAAATTTGGATATAGGTATTAATAAGAATTTATCTCTTATTTACTAGTAACTATTAATTATAGCCTATGTCATATTTAATATTTAGAGACTTACTAGTGTATAAAGTTATACCTGGAAAGGATTTTATTTTATTTTTTATTTTTTTAATAAATTAATTTTTATTGGTGTTCAGTTTACCAACATACAGAATAACACCCAGTGCTCATCCCGTCAAGTGTCCCCCTCCGTGCCCATCACCCATTCACCCCCACCCCCCGCCCTCCTCCCCTTCCACCACCCCTAGTTCATTTCCCAGAGTTAGAAGTCTTTATGTTCTGTCTCCCTTTCTGATATCTCCCACACATTTCTTCTCCCTTCCCTTATATTCCCCTTCACTATTATTCATATTCCCCAAATGAATGAGAACATACACTGTTTGTCTGGAAAGGATTTTAAATTTTTGAACTGTTCTAGGTAAACTTAGAGTTATGTGGAAGGGTCTAAGGGATCAGAATCCTGAAAATAAGGTATTTGCTTCAGTTGTAGAAGTAGTGGCAAAATCAGCAATACAACTCTGGTCTTCTGCAGCTTTTTTCTTTATTATTCTTTGTTCTAGTATTTGGGCTTTTACAATTTGGTTTATGGTAGTTTTGTTGGAACCTGCTGGGAGAGAGCCAGGCCAGTTTTGCAACTAGGAGGAATACAATAATGCTATGATTCCTGTGTTTCTGTTTGATCGTGGAGAAAGGAGACTAATTATGATTAGAGGTCAATCAGAAACACTGTTTAATGATCTGAAGCTATAGCTTATTATTTTTTTTAAAGATTTATTTATTTATTCATGAGAGACACAGAGAGAGAGGCAGAGACATAGGCAGAGGGAGAAGCTGGCTCCATGCAGGGAGGCTGATGCGGGACTCGATCCCCGATCCTGGGATCACAACCTGAGCCGAAGCCAGGCGCCCAACCGCTGAGCCACCCAGGTGTCCCTGAAGCTATAGCTTATATCTGGTGGTAAATTGGTTAAAAAAAGAAACCATCAGGACTCATTTTACATCTTCTTTAAGCCCAGCTCTTACTTGGAGCCCCACTATATAAAATAAGTCAAAGTGATACTGCTTTTGTTGTTGCACATTTCCGGAGAGTGTGTGGGGTTGCATTCTGAGTGTTCTCTAATGTCATGATGGAACGTTTTAGGTAACAATCCTCAAACACCAGTGGGTGTTTGAGTTATATTACCATCATGATTTTATTACCATATAAGATACTCTCATTAAAAAAAAATTCAGAGATCCAAATTCAGTAGGTCTTGCTTGGCTTGGAGACTCTGCTTTGAAAAGCACCAGTTGGTTCTGATTTCAAGCCTGGTTTGGGAGCTACTGCTCTTAGCACCCTGTGGAATACAGTGTAAAAATCACTGATCTGAATCAGAGTAATGTTTAGCCAACCATTGAGTTAAGGATACGGTTGAGATTTTGATCATCAATTGATTAAAGGACATACATATAAAATGCTTAGTACAGTATTCGGTGGATGTTAGTTATTGTCATAGCTAAAGACTCCTTGGAAAACTGTTTTTACATGGGAACCAACATTTTGTTTCCTAGAATCCATTCACAGTTCTCTTAGGGTGTGGTGTAGTTACTGCATAGGAAGAACATGGGGTATTGGTCAAAAATAGTCTAACATCTTAAAACCAGACTTATGAAATAGTTATCAGCTAACCAAATCCTTAGGATTTACTAATGGATAAAAAGATCCTTTAAATACTAGCTTCTTTGACTAAATGCTAAATGTGAGAATTATTCCTAATTAATAGAGATATTGTGTCTGAAGTGATGCCTAAAAATAAAGATCAGATGAATTCAATACCTGTTTCCAAATCTGGCTAGAGAACTCTTAGAGCTAAACAGATACAGGTAAGACCTCTTGCAAACATAGGTACAGCCCCGGGGTAGAATTTGCAGTTGCCTATATGCTAGGGGTAGCAAACATCTGGAACTTTGAAATATTAAAAAGATTTAACTTTTTTTGATTAATAGTTCTAAGTATATGTATTTTAAAATAGAGGTAGGCTACAGCCCCAAATATATGAAAGGAGATAATATTGGATAAAGAGATTGATTTTGTTTGTTTATTCATATGGTCAATAAATGTATTGAACATCTTCCATATGTCAAAATTAGAACTAAATTGTATAATATTTTTATCTAATTTTTTAATCTTAACATGAACATTTTCCATTTTAAAGTCTACTTTTTAAAAATACTGCATAATTGCTGTCAAGATAAAATTATTTGCTATTGAGGCATTTAGATTGTTTTTTTTTGTTATAAATATCTGTAATGATCTCCTTATATCCACTTTGTGTAGGTTATGATAAATATAGTACTTTGACACTTAAAATACTTTGATACTTAGATAAAGAGTATGGAAACTTCAGAAGTCCTTGATACACTTTGCCAAAGATTGTGTGGTGCACCCCAAATACCATTGCCTAAAAGAGCTCATTTCATTGCATCCTTGGCAATTTGGGTAGTTTCATAAATAATGATGTAACCAAGTTGACAATCAAAAATAAAATTGTATTATTGCCTTTAATTAGCATTTTTTAAAAAAACAGTGTGGTTTCTGGGGTTTATTGTGTATTTTGGCTATAGTAACTTTTTTTAGCAACCATTTTTTTAATAGGTAGCACTTGTTAAGCACTTACTGTACTAGACATTGTCCTGAGTACTATTATGTATCTCATTTAATGCATGCACTATATGAAGTGTAGATACTGTTATTATTCTGGTTTTATGAATTAGGAAAATGAGGCACATAAAGGTAAGTATTCCAAACCCATACGGTTATTTAAGTAACAGGACTGGGATTCGAATGCAGGTGCAGAGCCTAGGTTCCTTACCACTGTGCTGTATCATAAAGGTATTTCTTTTTTTCTATATTGCCAGTTGATGTCTTCATTATTTTGTTCAACATCTCTTTGGTTATTTTTGCTGTTTTATAGGTGCATTTTTGTCTTAGTTTATACTTACTCTGATATTGTCTGGCTTATAAAACATATAGGGAGATTAAAAGTGCTTTCTGTGAGAACTTTTATCCCATTCCTTGGGATAATCAAAATTAAGAGTTGGATATTTGGTTCCTGTAGACATTATGCCTTCATCTACCTATCTGCTACCTTCTTCCCCTACTGCCTGATCCTCCATAAATGGGATATGATACATACTGTTCTATTATAAGTAAACTATAGATAAACTTTATCAGTTTTTTTTAAAAGATTTTTATTTATTTATTCATGAGAGACATACAGAGAGAGGTAGAGACATAGGCAGAGGGAGAAGCGGCTCCTCCCAGGGAGCCAGATGTGGGGCTGGATCCCCGGACTCTGAGACCACGCCCTGAGCCAAAGGTAGACGCTCAACCCCTGAGTCACCCAGGCGTCCCTATCAGTTTTCTTCATATTGCTTTGTGGTGGTAATTGGAATAGCATTGCAAGTTCTTAATGGGAGAATCAGTATGTTTGTAGAAATGTTTGTAGAAATAATGTTTTGCTTTAGTAGGTAACTATTAAGTGACTAAAGGTGTCAGAGACAATACAATACAATACACTGTAGGAAAACAGAATAGAATTCCTACCCTGAAGCAGCTGTAAGATATAAGAGTTGTCATAAAACTTTGAAAAGTATAAGACAGAATGAATGAGAGGTACCAGAGAGCTACTAAGGAGCATTATTTGATATTCCGTATGAAATATGAATGCTCACTGTGATTTCAGGAATGTAATATTGGATGTCCTAGATAATTTTGAAATTTTGATAGTGGAATAAGTAAGAGATGCAAACACATTTGTTATTTAGTATTGAAGAGTGCTACTGACTAAACTGAAGAACATTTGTCCCCAGCCCTTATTTTAGCTCTGGAGCTGTTAGATGAGATGTTAAATGGATTTCATACTTATTTTTTTCACAATTCCATGATATTTTCAGAACTAGTTATTTGCTCAAGTGCTCTTAATCTGTTATGTGTGATTATAGAAATGATAACTACTAGTTTGGGTAAAGAAAAGGGAAAAAAAATCTGTTCCTCTTTGTGAATCAGTGAAAAATCGTTGAAAGAATTATAATTGATTTTTAAGGAATGCACATTGTATACAAATGAAAATTGAAAGTAATCAGCCATGTCAGGAATAAATGCAAAGTGAAACAAACTTTGGAATATTCTTTTGATCTTTTCTTTTTATAAAGACTGAATGATTTATAAAAATCAAAGTGGTTTTCACATCTTTGTGCCCTTTGGTACAAGGTGTTGCCCAAACCATTGTAAATGCCTTTTAAATTTTATTCCAGAGGCAAATCTGGGCAGTGGACATGGCGTTACTCTGATAGAGGACCACTTAAAAGGATACAGTATTTTATATATTTAGTTTGTGTGGCTAAGAAGTTCTAAAAAGCATAACCTGTTACCTTCATGGTAATTAGTGCAAATGAATATATAATTTGATTTTATACTTTGAAGTCAGACATACTCTATATTCTCATAATGAATGGAGCTACTTAATCTAAAAGTAACTAATTAAAATATTCAAGAGAGGCTTCTTATCTATAGAACTGGTGGAGATTCATGAGGTTTGTTTACAAGGATTAGAACTAATTACTTGTTTGTGCAATGAATAATAATTTTTCAGTTTTCATTATATTGAAAGTTTTTCTGATCATCTTAATTAGGTCAAGATCAATGAATATGTCTGTACCTTACTAAACCTTTTCCATTATTAGTAGTTGTGACTTTTTCTAATATAGACTTGGTATTTTATTAAAAATGTAGTTTTTTGTCTTGTGATTCTGGTCTTGTAATAATGAAAAAAAGACAGTGTTTTAAAAACTTTTCCCCCATTTTAAAAGTAATTTGTTATTTATTATAGAAAATTTAGAAAATGAAGATAAGGAAAAGAGCAAAAATGAATAGCATCTGTAATCTTATCAGTTTGAGATGGTTACTGCTTATATTTTGGTGTGTATGCCTTTAGACCTTCCTCTCTTACACACATGATTTTGCTTAAAGAAAATATTCCACAGTATTTTTCAGTGTATTTATATGCCAAGTACCATTCTGGGTGCTGGAAATTTATTATGGTGGTTCCTGCTATAATGCAGCTTTTATTAGGTGAACTATGTTTTCTACTACATAAACTGTTTAGTATCTGTGATTTATAATCTGCTATTTTTACTTAATCCATCCTAAATATTTTTCCATTTCATTAAACATTTTTCTTTTAGAGGACTACAAATAAAATTACTTCTTTATTAAGGTAGTACCTGCTCATGGTTAAAAAAATATTGGAAAGCTTATAATGTAGAGCACTAGATCCCTTCTCCATTCCTTCCTTTTCTCCATCAGTCTTGCTCACTAAAGGCAACCACCTTTAACCATTTCTATTTTTTACTTATCCTATGCTTATCCCAGATTTCTAAATAATATGATTATATCTCTGTTTATTAATCAGCTATAGGTGAGTTTTTAGACTACTACTCATGTAGTTTTTAGCTACATGAGGATGTAGCTCAACCAAAATCTTTGTGCCTTCCTTTTCTTTTAGTTTCTCATCCTACTTATACTATTATTGTTAGTTCTTTATTGATCAAGCCTGTAATTTTAATCCTGCCTTCACTGTTCTGATAGCCCCTGTAGAGTGTTTCTTGATTTTTCATGTTGTAGGATGAGGACTTTAGAGTTCCCTGTCTTCACCTACCTCTGTTATGTCAGATCTAACTTTAATGTTGTCAACTTCATTTACATTTACATGCTGTTTGGTAAACATAGTTTTTTTTTTCTTTTTAAAATTTTAAGTCTATGGTTGGATTGAAATAATAAAAATACTTAAAAATTTTCCCACTGGAACTACTTAGATTAATGGGAAGGATTACCTCTGTGCAGTGGTTCTTAGCACTTCTCCATTTCTTTCTTCCTTTCTTTTTTTTTTTAAAGATTTATTTATTTATTCATGAGAGACAGAGAGGCAGAGAGGCAGAGATATAGGCAGAGAGAGAAGCAGGCTCCTCCCAGGGAGCCTGTTGTGGGAACTTGATCCCCGGACCGACCCGGGATCACGCCCTTAGCCAAAGGCAGATGCTCAACCGCTGAGCCACCCATCTCCATTTATTTCTTGTTGACCAGAAATTTATTGAAATAGTTCTTGCTGATGCTGATGCTCTTCCCTTCTTTCTTATCTTCCTTGTTGTGTGTTTCATTAGTTATCTTTTGCTACATAACAAATTACCTCAAAATTACCCTTAAAATTAGTAGCTTAAAATAAGAAACATTTATTAACTCATAGATTTGGGGAGCTGATGCTCTTCCCTTCTTTCTTATCTTCCTTGTTGTGTGTTTCATTAGTTATCTTTTGCTACATAACAAATTACCTCAAAATTACCCTTAAAATTAGTAGCTTAAAATAAGAAACATTTATTAACTCATAGATTTGGGGAGCAATTTAGTTGGGTGGGTCAGGCTCTTAGGAGGTTGCCTTCAAACTTTTCCAAGCCTGCTGTCCTCTCAAGACTCCACTTTTGAGCTCACTCCTGTGGTTGATGGCCTGTCTCAGTTCTTCACTGGCTCTTGGCCTGAAGCCTCCATTCCTTGCCATGTGGGTTTGTTCATAGTCTCTCTGTGTGTGTGTGTGTGTGTGTGTGTGTGTGTGTGTGTAACCTTTTCCCCCTACCCTCTTAGATTGTTTGGGAGCCTGCGAAGCTGACAAAAAACTGAAAAGAGAAAACAGTGTATTCATATGCATGTGGGAGTGCAATGAAAGAAGTGGCTTGCTAAAACACTAAAGTTAGAGGTTTATATACCTAACTAATAGGGGAAAGAAGTGGGGAGGAAAGACTGCTATGAAAACAAAAGGGTTTCTTTGGGAAAGGCAAATGGGTTTTTAGAACAAAAGGGAAGTAAGAAAGTTTATAATAATGTTTGTTATGCTGGGTTGAGTGGTCTTTTCTGTCTTCTTCATGGCTATAACTGTGCGGCCCCCCCCCCCCCTGTCCCTCAGGAGGATTTAAGACAGTTTCACTCTCTCCTTCCTGGGAGTGAAACTTCTCTGAAGAAGGAATTTATGGCAGCTTCACCCCCAGAAGTTTCTGCTTTTAGTTGGATATGGGAAGCTCTGAGGAGGCCTCATTCTGCATCTGTTGAATATCTCATGTCTTCAGCTTAAAATAATCATACTAACTCTGGGGTTCCGAGTGGGTCCCTACAGCTGCCTGAGTGTCTACCACAGAGCAAATGATCCGAGAGAGAGCAGTTACTCCCAAGATACCCAAGATGGAAGCAATAGCCTTTTTATAATCTAATCTCAAAAATGACAGTCACTTTTGCCATATTCTGTTTGTTGAAAGTGAGATGTAAATCCAGCCTTCACTGAAGGGGGAGGGGGAATTAGGTTCCACTTCGTGAAGGGGGTGGTGGGAGAGTGTCAAAGAATTTGTGGACTTGTGATCATATTTTTATTTTTTATTTATTTATTTTTTTTTGTAGTCATATTTTTAAAACCACTAGATGGCTGTGTATGTATGTACAATTTTTTTTTTTTGTGGTTATTTTGATAGTGTCTTGGGAGGAAAAGGACTCCCTCTGGATCTCTAGTCCATTCCATAATTTATTTGAGAAATCCTGTATGGTTAGAAATTTAGATTGTTTTGAAAATGTTGTCTTTATAATAGTACTGTGATAATGTTATTCTAGATAACTTTTTTATATGAGTAATTATTCTTCTGATAGTTCATTATAAGTATTGCTATATTCTCTATGCTCTAGAATATGTTTAAGGAAATATACATATATATTTTTTAAAGTAAGTACTTCCAGTGCATTAAATGTTTTTGCAGCATTTTCTGCAGGGATATATAAGGACTGTGTTCTGAACTAGTTATTTTAATGATTTATTAAACAGATTCATCCCTGAAAATTTTTTTCCAGTCACTTTTGGTTTAGGTTTGGCATTTATGAGTTCACTAGATGGCAGCAGAGGACCAGCTTTTAATTCAGGCTGCTTTTGTGAAGCAGTAGAGGTACCCAGTACATTGTAACATCTAATACATACCAAAATATTAGTTTGGGATTATTAAGAATTTAGTAAGGATTAGGGGGGATCATGTATACAAGAATATTCAAAGCGCAGTAGTTTTGATAATGTTGACATATTCTTCTGTGCATTGTATCTAAATTATATTTTTAGGTGACTTTGTAGTGTCATTTTGGAAGTATTTTTGTAAATACTATTAAACCATATTAAAATCCCTAAAAGTATTTTGTCTACTTCAGGAAATTGCAGTGTTCTTATGTAGGAATCATAGAGAGTGAAGAATTATATGAAGATTTTCTCTTATCCCATGTGGGATTTTTGCTCTCCATTGTTTGTCTTGGTAGCAAAGGAGTCTAATAGAAAAACTTAGGCTGGAAGAATATAACTTCTTTCTTTATTTTAGATAGTGAAATTTATGGTCCGAGGATAGAAAAATCACTTGACTTGTGTGTGGTGTATGAAGAATAGTTGATTTGGACATATGTACTCTAATTATATTTTAGGGAAAAATTTTCTATGACCATATGTTTTTTTTTCTTTAAAAATCATATATAGTATTTTTACTTTCTCAGGGAACTATATTCAGGTTTTACATGTTTTTGGTAATTTCATTTCCAAAAGTTTGCATTAGTATCTGTGAACAAGTTAAAGAAATTGAAAATGAGTAATTCTGACAGTTTTTTTTTAAATTATGAAATCTGATTTTAAGATTTTATAGGCAGCCCATCCTAGTACACCATGTCTCTGGCTTTCAGCCCAGCTCTAATGTTGCTGCTGTTGCTGATATTTTTGCTGGCAGGTGAGCTTTCTTGGACAAATTTTATTTTAGCAATATTTTAGAATATAGAAAATTTAATTTTAAAAATACTTTTGCATAGACAGAGAACTAAATTTTGTCTCCTCATGAATTATTTAGAATGGCATTTAAGCCTTTTATGTCTTATATTAGCCTGATGATATAAACTTGTGACTAGAGGTACAGAGTATAGTATATAACTACAACAAATAGAATTGCTGCTTAAATAACTTCAAGCAACTGCACAGTGAGTCTACTTTGTGATCTGGCCTTTGTAGTTGCCTTAATATTTTGAGTCTATATTATATTTGTTTTTGTAGCCTTAGTAGTATTTAACTTCTTGTATTTAGTATTTAGCTTTTGAGATTGGTGTATCTAGAATATCTCCTGCTACTTTTATGTGAACACTAATAGACTTAGTGGAAAACAGTTAATTTCTAATAGTGTGATCCATTAAGCATTATTTACTAAATAAATGCAGAAACTAAAAATAATTTGAACTGGTACACATATAGTTTTACTTATTATATTTTCTCTATGTGTATGTTTTTTTTATTTTTTAAGATTTTATTTATTTATTCATGAGAGACACAGAGAGAGAGGCAGAGACATAGAGGGAAAAGCAGGCTCCATGCAGGGAGCCCCATGTGGGACTCGATCTCGGGGCTCCAGGATCACGCCCTGAGCTGAAGGCAGATGCTCAAACCGCTGAGCCACTGAGGCGTCCCTCTATGTGTATGTCTTTCTTAAAAATACCTTAGTTGTGCTATTAGCCCATTTATAAATTGAAATACTTGAGGATTTTAATGGTAAAGTATAATATCTGTGTTGAAAGTAAAGTCCTTATATATATATTTTTAAAGATTTTATTTATTTATTCATGACACACACACACACACACACACACACACAGTCACACACACAGAGGCAGAGACCCAGGCAGAGGGAGAAGCAGGTTCCATGCAGTGAGCCTGACATGGGACTCGATCCTGGGTCTCCAGGATCACACCCTGGGCTGAAGGCGGCATTAAACCGCTGAGCCACCCGGGCTGCCCCAAAAGTAAAATCATTATAGATTAAGTTGTTCTCTCCCTTTTGCTAAAACAAATAACAAAATATTTATTGTTCTAGTAGAAATAATGTGAAAATAAAAAGATGTTCCTTGCTTTAAAGACAATTCCTAATTTTTGTCATATTTTAAATGGTAGTTTTTCTGCCTATATACTTGGAGCTACCAAATAAAGTATTTTAATGTGTAGTCTCTTTCAGTGGCAAAGGTTTGAGAGGAAAATTAGTTTGTACATGTTTTAAAAAAAGAAAATTTAAGACCTGGTTTATGGGGTGCATGACTGGATCAGTCAGTAGAGCTTGTGACTCTTGAGCTTGAGGTTGAGAGTTTAAGTCTCACATTGGGTGCAGAGATTACTTAAGAATAACATCTTAAAAAAAAAGAGCTGGTTCATACTTTTAGACTCTAATTGCTCTATTAACATGGGAATGCATGAGAACACAATATGAAATACAGTTGCATGTAAATGACATGGCATAGAACATAGGTGTCCTTAGGAGGAAGATGACTACTGAAGGTCCAGTAATATGGGCAAGAGGAGCAGGAGCAACAAGAAGGAAGCCATGAGGGGGAACAACCTGAGTTGGACAGTGCTGACTAATAATTGGTATAAATCCAGAATCTATGTAAGTTCTGGCCACTGGGAAAGTTAGGTGCTTAGACCAGAGGAAGAACATTGTTAGCACTGGTGCTTCGGTTAAATCTTTTGTTTATATTTTTTAAACATGTCAGAGTTTTAATGACTGCTAAGCCTTGAGTTTCTGATTTAAATTTTGCCTTAATGTCAGCTCCTGCTTCTTCTTGAATTATTCTTAGGAATTTGTAAGGTAGGGGATCCTTTATTCTCAGTCTTCTTGAAGTTTAAGGCCGCCTGGAATTGCTGAGTCAGTTGGTTAGCCCAGTGGCCTTTGAGGGACTTAAAAGAGCTGTTTGAAATAGAGAGTGGTAAGAGAGTATTTTCCATAGTGATTCAGAAGGCAGGGAAGTGAACATTTGCTGTGGAAGGGGAAGCCGACTAAGCTTTGGGGAGTGGAAGAATAAAAGAAAGGGGTGTGGTCACAGCTGACTTTTGTACCAAGACATCCTCAAGGGGCTATCCTGCAGGGGGCACTGGAAGACCCTATAGTAATTTGTCCGTCCCCCCCCCCCCCACTGCTCCCCCAGTTGTCCCCACATTTTATTTCCTATTTCAGTTATCATTCAAGGACTATTAGGTAAACCTTTTTTTCGGGGGACTCAGTGAAACTTTTATTGAAACTAGATTATATTAGCTTTCATTCAGTTAGTCTACCCAATAGTGAGTTTCAAATTTGCATAATATGAAATGTGAAAACTAGAGGATTGTGTTGGCACTAACTTGTGATCTTGCATACTCTTCTTTTACTTCTCTTTCATACTCCTCTTTGTTCCTTTTACTTGAGTTAGCATCAGAACAAGGATATTTCTATAGCTAAGGAGAGAGGAAAAATCTATTTGAATGTAACTTTTAGACAGGTGCTTTAGAAAAAAATGTATTTGAATGTAACTTTTAGACAGCTCCTTTTTTCCATGTATTTTAAAATTTTTTAATTTTTTGTTCGATTTTATCTGTTTGGCTTTTCTATCTTCATTTGCAATTTGAGTGTTATGGGTGGTTAGAAATTGTTTAATCCAGCACTTTGCATCATTTAATGTGCATGTGAATCCCCTGGGGATCTTGTTAAAATGTAAATTTTGATTCAGTAAATCTGAGATGAGGCCCAAGATTCTGCATTTTTAACAAGTTCCCAGGCAATGCCAATGCTACTAGTCCAAGGACTACACTCTAAGTAGCAAGAATCTACTCCATTCTCTCAGGATGTTCAACAAGCTATACCTAATTAGCAGTTGGTGAGCTTTTATTTTTTAATGTGACAGTCATATATATTTTAGTGTAGGAAATATTTAAAGACTGGGAAAAAGCCTCTTCTCCTCCTAGTTAAATGGCAGCTCACTTTTAATAAATAGCCAACTTTATTCATCTTGACTCTTTAAGATGGATAAGATTTTGTCTTCTAACTGTATCACTTTTGAGGATTTGAAAAGGATTTTTTCAGCTATGTCTGTGTCCAGTTCTTGTTTTGGAGTGCTTACATTCTGGACTTTAGGTGAACGTTGAGAAACAAATTTAAGTGAACTTAGAAGGTCTTCAAAATATCTATATTATATTCAAATTGCGTTTTTGAGGTGGGAGCTTCTTGCTATAGAAGAGTAAAACGTGTCTGTTGATGTTAAGTGACTTTTATTTGTACTTTATTTTCAGACTTATACGAACTGGAGGAGTTAATATAACCAGAGAAGGTTTTGTGTCTGTGGTAGTGTCTGTATAAATACTTTTTGTTTTTTACCTGCTTTTGAATCTAGCCTGGTTTTTCTTGTGCCTTAAGTGCTATTAGGATTGTTGCAGGGCTGGAGGTGGGCTCAGTGTGTATGTGTGCTCACATATGTGCACCTGCTACTCAGGTGAAGTGGGATGATCGTAAGAACCCTTCTACCCCTCTGCCCCCATCCACCCCTGTTCATATGCGCATGCACACTCTAATAAATAAATAAAATCTTAAAAAAAAAAAGAAAAAGAGAAAGACTTAAGCAAGTTACTACATGAAGGGTTCAGAACAGTGCCTGGCACATGGTAATAAAACATCAGCTCCTGGGATGTCTGGCTGGCCCATTCAGTTAAGTGTCTGACTCTTGGTTTCAGACCAGGTCATGATCTCAGGGGTCATGAGATTGAGCCCTCATCAGACTGTACACTCAACACGGAGTCTGCTTGAGATTGTCTCTCCCCATTTCCCTCTGCCCCTCGTACTGCTTGTGTGCACTCTAAAATAATAAATACTTTTTAAATGCCAGATATTGTTATTATATTATGTCTAAGGCACACAGTATTTAAAGCTGAATATCATTATTAACGCTACAGCTAGTATTTAATACAATAAATGTTTAAGTAACTGTTTTTAACTACCATAGTAGACTCCCATTATTTTAGGTTAGGATGGTGTAGTAGTACAGATACATAGGTTTAGAAATAGGCATGCACATATTTCTTTTTAAAGTTTTTATTTATTTATTCATGAGAGACCCAGAGAGAGAGAGAGAGGCAGAGACACAGGCAGAGGGAGAAGGAGACTCCATGCAGGGAGCCCGACATGGGACTTGATCCTGGGTCTCCAAGATCAGGCCCTGGGCTGAAGGCAGCGCTAAACTGCTGAGCCACGCGGGCTGCCCCCATACACAGATTTCTGAGCAGTATGAGATGGCAAAATGAAAAAGGGATAAAGAAGTTGCAATTCTGAAGTTAAAGCATGTGGTTAGGAGTTGGACAGTTAGAATCATTTCATAGTACTTGATGAGATTTTTATTTCTAATCTGTTTGCCTGTTTTTTTAGGGACAGTCAGCGCTGCCAAGTCTGGTAATACAGGCTTCTCAAAGCCCATAATGATAGCATTTGTACCATTTGACACATGTAAACAGAATAAGCAGATTAAATTATTTTTTTAATTATTGGGTGGTTTGGAACAAATTTGTTCTATATCTTATCATACACTTGATTATTTGTATTACATATCATTAATTCTGTGGAATGGGAGGGACGAATTTAGAAACTATACTGGCCTTATGCCTTGCCAAACTTTATAGTGTTGGTTTTTTTTTTTATTTTTTTTATTTATTTATGATAGTCACAGAGAGAGAGAGAGGCAGAGACACAGGCAGAGGGAGAAGCAGGCTCCATGCACCGGGAGCCCGATGTGGGATTCGATCCCGGGTCTCCAGGATCGTGCCCTGGGCCAAAGGCAGGCGCTAAACCGCTGCGCCACCAGGGATCCCTATAGTGTTGGTTTTTAAGCTTTGCATGATACTTTAAATCTTGCTGGTTGAAGGAGGTGTCTTGAAACAGAAACATCTATATTTGAAAACTATTAATATTTGTTAATAGAAATAAGCACACATATTTTAATGAGAAAACTTGGAGAACCTGTGATTTTCTTTTTTTTAATGATAGATATTCCTAGGTCTTCAAGATTTACTTGTGATAAATTACGTAAATTAGAAAAAAAGTTAGTCATTTGATGATTTTTCCGTAGGCTAAGTTTTACCAAGTACCAAGCTTAAACAACAACAACAAAAAAGAGATGAGCAGAACATAGAAAATTTGCTGTAAAAATAACATGTAAAAGGTGGCTATGCTTAGGTAGAAGACATTTAGATGTTGGCAAGTTGGCTGAATGTTCAGTGGCATGCTGCTGGCTTGCCACTTAATATACAATTAACATTCTAAGATCAAAGGCTGGTTAGACAAATTTGACAATTAAATTGGTGGGATAGTGAATGGGCTTTGCAATTTAAAATTAAATAATACATGTTTTCTGTTTAATTACTGTTGTGTATATGTAAGTGATCACTTAATAGAATGAAGCTGTGGGCATAAAGTGACTGCAAGACCATTAAACCTTAATCACATCTGTTTCATGACCTTAAATTGATGTGATAACGAGGATTTAAAAAGAGCTAATCCTTTTGAAGAAGACTGCTGTGCTTATAGAATCAATGAATCAAACTAAAATTGCTTATTGAGTTGGAATCTTTTATAATGCTGAATGAAAATTTTGATCGTTTTTGATGAAGAGAATATGTTAAAACTGTCTCTTCATTTCAATGACTTAATAGTAATCAAGTTTTAAAAAGGGTAGTTGGTAGGGACGCCTGGGTGGCTCAGCAATTAAGCATCTGCCTTTGGGTCAGGGTGTGATCCTGGAGACCCGGGATCCAGTCCGCATTGGGTTCCCTGCATGGAGCCTGCTTCTCCCTCTGCCTGTTTCTATGCCTCTCTCACTCTGTGTGTCTCTTATGAATAAATAAAATCTTAAAAAAAAAAGGTGTGGTGATGCTATTATGTTTGTGTGTGTTCTCTTTGATTTGTTAATGTGAAAATAATGATTTTAATGTGAATTCTTTGAATTTCTGGAAGATGAAATAAGGTAAAGCTGTAATTTCAAATAGTTTTTCTTTTCACGGGTTAAAATGTTACTTTTGTCACATAAACAGGCAAATAGTTATTAGTTTGAAAGTAAAGTTTGGGGATCCCTGGGTGGCGCAGTGGTTTAGCGCCTGCCTTTGGCCGAGGGCGCGATCCTGGAGATCCGGGATCGAATCCCACGTCAGGCTCCCGGTGCATGGAGCCTGCTTCTCTCTCTGCCTATGTCTCTGCCTCTCTCTCTCTCTGTGTGACTATCATAAATAAATAAAAATTAAAAAAAGAAAGTAAAGTTCGTGTATAGGATTACATTGTTTTATCATCAAATAAATATCATGTATAGGATTACATTGTTTTATCAAATATTGTTCCTTTTGTGAAAGTAATGCAAATAGTGATTCCTAAACTTATCAGAAGTCTTTCTCTGAGATTCCTGAACTTATTTTGGTAGACTTTGGGCTGTGTTTCAGTAGAATTCTAGTGTAAATGGTGGTTGGGTTGCCAACCAAGGCTTGCTTAATTCCTAAGGTAGCTACTTTACTGACTATGTATGTCAGCTGTGAAAAATAACAAAAGGTACTGTTCCAGCACTGGAAATGAACCAAATTATAATTGCAACAAATGCAGGAAGCTTATAAAAAACACTATTTTGACTAGTTAAAAAATTCTGTTGGGGAAAACAGGTTTGCTTTTACAGGATAGGGAGAGTGAGAGTATGATGGAAATTGTGAGAGGGATTCTGTCTGTGATACTGATTATTTTGTGTAGGTGGATTAAAATCTGAATGACTTTTTAATTTTGCTTGATACAGATGTGTCACTAGCCTTGATCAGAGTTTTCTGAGATTCATTAATGGAACTAAGTGAATGAGGTGAGAAAGAGGAAATTGTCTTTATTTAAAAAAATTTTTGGTAAAATATATATAGTTTTTTGTAAGAGTTGAAAGAAACAGAAAAAAATGGGTTAAAGGAGACATGACTATAGTTTGAAAAAGAGATTACCATTGGATAAAATTTATTGAGTGGTGAGGTAGTGAGAGAAAAAAAAGGCAAAGTGTACGTAAGCCTCCATGGGGAAGGAGGAAATCTGGTGTTTGGCAAGTCAGCTGTTCTTGTATTGTTCTTAGAATAAGGTGTGACAGGTGTTGGTGGGTAGGGGGCAGAGTCTGACCACCTGCTCTTGTCAGGCAGGTTCATAATTTTATCTGGGGAAGTGGCTCTAAACTAAATTTTCTTTGTAAGAAATTTTAGTATACCTGAATTTATTTATGTATAGTTTTTACAACCTTGAGAATTCGGCTTGAGGTACTTGTGTGCCAATTCTTTTGGTAAGAGAGATGAGAAGGAATGTAGCTGGTACAGAGGGTTTGGCCAAGTACTCTTATGAGAGGAAAGTAAACTCTGGGCTTAATATTACACATTTACCTTGTTTGAAGGACAGGAAATAGATGGCATGTCTCTTGGCATGAAATTATTATATAAAGAGCTAGCTAGTATCATGTAACCCTTGGTACTGAGGGTATGTTGGGGACCATAACAGTGAGGTTACATCATAGGCTAACATTTAAATTACTTGAATTCACCTGTTATACAGTGGACAAAAAGGAAAAAAAACCCAGCATATCAGTTAGCATCACATGGGCTGTAAGCGGTAGAAATCAACTTTGGCTCATTTAAGGAGAGGAATAAATTGGAAGGCTCTAAGGAGAACCAGTCTGGGAAAATGGGTAGGAATCCAGAGCAGCCAGGTATCAAGGACCAGAACCAAGATCAGGCACAGGAACACTTTGCGTAGGAAGCCACCCCTGGCATTTGCTGACAGTGACTCTGCTGTCGCTCTGAATCAGTTTTGAGCTATTCCTGTGCTTCTCTGTTATTTGCTGAACTTAAAAGTTTTGGGAAAAGAACATTTGATTGTCTGGTTTATAGAACCTGAGCCTATTTCTAACCTGGTTGCCAGGAGAGGCCTTTTGATTTTCAAAGTGAAAATGAAAATTTCCGTATCCATATTTAAAACATGATGTCTGTCACTTCTGCCAAGCTAAAACCAGTTAGTCCTTCCTCCTCAAATGCTTCATGGCTCAATAAATAAGGTACACCCAGTTACATATGCCAGAAGCTAGGAAGTCATCCTTGACTTCTACTCCCTCAGCTGCATATCTCACCAGTAGTAGCATATTGTCCTGTCAGTCTGTGGCTTAAATACCTTGAGCTAATCTACCTACCTCTAAGTAGTCCTTGCCACTGTGGTCCCACTTGGTATACAGCAGAAGCTGTATAATATCTCAGGTCTACAGATTGGTTCCTACTCTGAAGGGATGCATGCTATGTGGGGGTGAAGTTTAAAAAATGTGGGTCAGTTTATGCTTTTTTTTTTTCCCTCCTAAAAGCCTTTCAGTGATCTACCTTATATTTACCTAATATTTCTCAGCTCCGGTCTACCCTTAAACCATGATGAGGGACTGGGACTCTGCAAACTGCATATCTCCCTTGCCAGCTTGCTTCCTGTTAGGTTTTACCACTGGGACCCCTTGAGCGAATTTGGGAAAAAAGAGAGAGGACTTCTCCTGTTTTCTAGTTTCTATATACCTTCAGCAACCAGTGATAACTATCACTTCATTCTCCAGCTTGTTTTGGCACTCTCAGCACCAGCCTTGCTGCTCCCTCTCCCAGGTACTGGCTTCTGGGCCACACATTCTAGATAGAGTGCCATTTGCATCTCTTTCTCACCCCTTAGACTGCATCGCCTTAGCAATCTGAGCATCCTTTTTTGTCCTTCTTCCACAGAAATTCAAACTTGAGTTGCAAGGCAACTTTCATAAAAGGAACAATATTTGATGATAAAACAGTGTATCCAAGGTATCAACTGTGTGGTGCCAACTCCATAGAGGTTTGAACACCAAACTCCATGGACCTCCCCACACTCTTCCAGGCATAGCTCCATAATACCTTTCCTCTAAGCTCCTCATAACACACCTCTTCCATTTTGTTCCCCCAGCCCTGTGGTGGTAGTACTTCCTGCAGTTATGAATTTCTTGATTCCCTTAGCCTTCCCTTTTTACCTTTTCAGCTTTTCAGTATCCATGTAACCAGTTTCCTGTATTAAATGAGTGCTTGAATTACCCATATGATTTGTTTGTCTCATTCAAAGGGTTTTCCATTTTCTAGTAATAAAGTAAAAGAAGATTTTTATTAATTCCTAAATTTGGAACTACTTCTCTAGTCTTAAGTCATGCCATCCACCCCCTCTCTCTGTCTCTTTTTTACATGGTGGGGAAAGGGGGAGAGGGAAAGAGAGAATCTTAAGCAGTCTCCACACCTAGCGTGAAGCCCCATGTGTGGCTGTATCTCACAACCTGAAATCATGACCTGAGCAGAAATCAGGAGTCGGATGCTTAACTGACTGAGCCATCCAGGTGCCTCTCCTCTTTTTCTCTTTATGCTTCAGTGTTCTGAAGTTTTTTTAGGTGCTAGAACATGCACATTCAGTTTTTGTCTCAAAGATACTGCACCTGGTAGACTGTACCAAGCTCTGATTGTCAGCACCCCCACCCGCCTTTCTTTCACTTCCCACTCCATAGCAGTTACTTGGCTAACTCCTGCATGACATTGTAGAGGTTATAGACATAGGCTATTGTGTAGGTTTTATCAGCTTTGTTATTTTGCCAGCTTTATGACCTTGGGCAAGTTACTTAATATGCATTTCAGTTTTCTCATCTGGAAAATGGGGATAGTAATTTTACCTACATGGTAGGGTTACTGTAAAGCTTAAATGTGTTAATGCATAGTCGTTGCTCAGTAAGAAATAATAATTATCTACTGTTATCATCAGCTACATGAAAATCCTTCTGGAATGCCTTATGCTTTTATTCATCTCCACACTCTGACAGGTTCCTCCTTTTTTTTTTTCTTAAAAGATTTTATTTATTTATTCATGATAGACAGAGAGAGAGAGAGAGAGAGAGAGAGAGAGAGAGAGAGAGGCAGAGACACAGGCAGAGGGAGAAGCAGGCTCCATGCTGGGAGCCCGATGCAGGACTTGATCCCGGGACTCCAGGATCGCGCCCTGGGCCAAAGGCAGGCGCTAAACCACTGAGCCACCCAGGGATCCCCCAGGTTCCTCCTTTTGTATGCTCCTGTAGCTTCATGTATTTTACCTTTTCAATACTTAACCTGTGCTTGAGGTTATTTGTTTAGTGTCTTGACAGCATATAATGGTATATGGGATAGTAGCCTTTTTCTTTTTCTTTTTTCTTTTCTTTTCTTTTCTTTTCTTTTCTTTTCTTTTCTTTTCTTTTCTTTTCTTTTCTTTTTTTAAAGCATCTGTCTGCTTTCAGAGACTTTAGAGTGATGTGGGATATTTCACATTAGTTATTTCTATCTCCATAACATGAAAACTCTTATTTTTCATAGATATTATATAAGAAAAGAACACATGATTTGAAATGACTGGAATTCAAACCAAAAAATCCTATCCCAGAAACTTTTGTTCCAAAGCCTGAAAATTTATTTGTGCAGAAGAATCTCTGAATACTAACTGCTAAGTAATTTCTCTTGGTGTCTCTGCAGATGCAGGCTGTGTTTTCCATGAGCAATCATATATATTGAATTCTATCATCTAAAGCCTTTTTTTCCCCTTGATCTTTTAAATCTATTTACAATAAGTGTATGGATGATACTTTCTTTTAATATTCAAGTTGAAATAAAAAGAAAGATCTGATAGTAAGATATGTCATATATATATAATGTGTTAAAGTTAAAGTATGAATAGAAAATAAAACAATTATGACAGGAAAAACAAATATGCCACACCCTGGGATTGAATATTTATTCAATTTCAACATTATATTTAATTCTGAGCTTCTGAGAAACCAGTGAAAAGGGAAATATAATTTCTGTCACATGAACAGAAGAGGCAAACCATTTCTTTTTCCTGAATTTTAAAATGTATTGACATAATTCAGCCATTCTCAAATTGTGAATGTAGAGCACTAATTCTGCTGAATATTAACAGGTGTTAGGATTAAGTTTAAAGATAATGGAGTAAATAAAATAAACAGACTTCTTTTTTTCCTTTTTCTTTTGTTAAAAGTTTTTTTTTTTTAAATTCCAGTAGAGTTAACATACAGTGTTTTTTTTTTTTAATTTTTTTTTTATTATTATGATAGTCACACACACAGAGAGAGAGAGAGAGAGAGGCAGAGACATAGGCAGAGGGAGAAGCAGGCTCCATGCACCGGGAGCCCGATGTGGGATTCGATCCCGGGTCTCCAGGATTGCGCCCCGGGCCAAAGGCAGGCGTGAAACCGCTGTGCCACCCAGGGATCCCCCAACATACAGTGTTATATTAGTCTCAGGTATACGGTATAGTGATTCAGCAATTCTATACATTACTCAATGCTCATCATGAAAACTGTATTCTTTAATCCCCATCACTATTTCATCCATCATCTTATCTACCTTCCTTCTGGTAACCCTCTATAGGTAAGAGTCTAATTCTTGGTTTCTCTCTCTCTTGCTTCTCCCTCTCTTTGTTTGGTTTCTTAAATTCCTCATATGAATGAAATCATGATAATTCATCTTTCTTTGACTGACTTATTTTACTTAGCATTATATACTGCCTGGTGCTCTCCAGGTTGCTGCATATGACAAGAGTTCACTCTTTTTTATGGCTTAGTATTATTTCATTGTATGTATATACCACATCTTCTTAATTAATTAATTAATTAATTAATTTATCTTTTAAAGCATTTTTTCTTTTTTTTAATTTTTATTTATTTATGATAGAGAGAGAGAGAGAGAGAGAGAGAGGCAGAGACACAGGCAGAGGGAGAAGCAGGCTCCATGCACCGGGAGCCCGACGTGGGATTCGATCCCAGGTCTCCAGGATCGCGCCCTGGGCCAAAGGCAGGCGCTAAACCGCTGTGCCACCCAGGGTTTCCCCCACATCTTCTTTATCCATTCATGTGTCAGTGGACTCTTGGGCTGCCTCCATAACAAATTATTTACAACAGCCAAAGCTGTTTGGCTTGTTGTAAATGCTGCAGTAAACATTGGGGTTTGTGGATTCTTTAGGCTTAGGGTTTTGTATTCTTTGGGTAAATACCTAGTAGTGCCATTCCTGGATTGTAGAGTAGTTTTATTTTTAATTTTTTATAGAACCTCCATACTGTTTTCTAGAGTGGCTGCACAGTTTACATTTCCAACAACAGGGCAAGAGGGTTTTTCTCCCCCCAAGTCTTTGCCAATACCTGTTGTTTCTTGTATTTTTTATTTTAGCCATCCTGACAAGTGTGAGGTGATACCTCATTGTAGTTTTGATTTGCATTTCCCTGATGATGAGTGATTTTTTTTTTTTTTGATGATGAGTGATCTTGAGCATCTTTTTTGTGTGTCTGTTGGGCATCTCTATGCCTTCTTTTGAGAAATGTCTGTTCAAGTCTTCAGCCCATTTTTAAATTGGATTATTTATTTTTTGGGTGTTAAGTTGTGTAAGTTCTTTATATATTTTGGATACTAACCCTTTATCAGATATGTGATTTGCAAATATCTTCTCCCATTCAGTAGGTTGTCTTTTAGTTTTATTGATTGCTTCCTTTGCTGTGCCAGAAGCTTTTTATTTTGATGTAGTCACAATAGTTTATTTTTGCTTTTGTTTCCCTTGCCTCAGGAGACATATCTAGAAAAATGTTGCTATGGCCCATGTCAGAGAAATTGCTACTTGTGCCCTTTTCTAGGATTTTGATGGTTTCCTGGCACACTTTTAGGTCTTTCATCCATTTTGAGTTTATTTTTGTGTATGGTGTAAGAAAGTAGTCCAGTTTCATTCTTTTGCATGTAGCTGTGCAGTTTTCCCAACACCTTTGTTAAAGAGACTGTCTTTTGCCCATTGGTATATTCTTGTCTCTTTTGTTAAAGAGTAATGCACCATATAATTGTGGGTTTGTTTTGGGTTTTCTGTTCTGTTCCATTGATCGATGTAGATATTTTTGTGTCAGTACTGCACTGTTTCGATTACTACAGCTTTGTACTATGACTTGAAGTCTGGAATTGTGATGCCTCTAGCTTTGTTTTTCTTTTTTAAGATTGTTTTGGCTATTTGGGGTCTTTTGTGATTCTATACAAGTTTTAGGATTATTTGTTCTAGTTCTGTGAAAAATGCTGTTGGTATTTTGATAGGGATTGCATTAAATCTGTGGATTGCTTCTTCCATCGGTGTTTTATAGTATACTTATCAGTTCTAGTAATTTTTTGGTCTAGTCTTTTGGGTTTTCTACATAGAATATCATGTCATCCGCAGATAGTGGAAGTTCTATTTCTTCCTTACTAATTTGGATGCCTTTTACTCCTTTTTATTTTCATATTCCTTAATTTTTATTTTTTATTTTTTTATTTTTTTAAATTTTCATATTCCTAATATGTATCTTGACTTTCTAAGAGATAGTGTTTCCCTAATTCATTTTGCCATGAAATACTTTTTATTTATTTTTATTTATTTTTAAATTTTAAAAAAGATTTTTATTTATTCATGAGATACAAAGAGAGAGAGAGAGAGATTGAGAGAGAGAGAGAGAGAGAGAGAGAGAGAGAGAGAGAGTGAGTCAGAGACACAGGCAGAGGGAGAAGCAGGCTCCACGCAGGGAGCCTGACTGGAGACTCGATCCAGGGTCTCCAGGATCAGGCCCTGGGCTGAAGGCGGCGCTAAAGCGCTGAGCCACATGGGCTGCCCTGATACTTTTTAAAGTAAATATTAAGCTTTGCAAAGTGCTGGCCTGAGTCCTTGAACAACATGATGGATTATGTCTTCAATATCATTTTTACAAAAGATACAATTGCTTTTTATTTGACCTTTCCTTATGTTGATTTAAATTTTCTTTGAAACACAATCCAGGGGATGGCTAACTTCTTCCAAGAAATCTGGATTCTCCCTATCCACAAGGCATTGCTTTTTTTTTTTTTTTTTAAGATTTTATTTATGTATTTGACAGAGAGAGAGAATGAGCACACATACACAAGCAAGGGGAGCAGCAGAGGGAGAGGGAAAAGCAGGCTCTCCACTGAGCAGATTGCCCAGTGCGGGGCTTGATCCCAGGACCCTGGGATTTTGACCTAAGCCAAAAGCAGATGCTTAACCAACTGAGCCACCCAGGCACCCCAGGAATTGGTGCTTTTGAAAAGCATGTGCAGGAGTGCTTTAGGAAGTAAGTATTTCTGTTGTCTGCTAGCCTGTTGACCTGGCAGCTGGTCTAGGAGTCGCTCAGGGGCATGGTAATTCTTGATTGAGGCTGATTTTATTTTTTCTAGTGTAATCTGGCTCTCTAGAACCTACACCTACTAGGGCTACAGCTGTTTCAATATGTAGCAGGGGCCTGAGTTCTCTGCCTTCTCTCCAGGGCCCTGCTGGGACTAATTATTTTGAAAACACTAGTAGCAGCATGCTTCCAATTTAGCCCCCAGATGTAAGCTCTTTTGGTCTTCCTTGCTGCTTTTCAACCTGTTTGTCACATACTTCTTATACCCTAATCAGCTCTCCCATTTCTCCTCCCTTCTCCTAAACGTGTATGTTTGCTCTTTCCTTGTTTATGGGAAACAAATTTTCCTCTGTTACATTAACCTCTGCTATGTTAACTTCCATCTCTTTATTTAATGTTTCATTTAATGTTTCTTTCACCCACTGGCCTTACTTGATTGAAGTACATCTTTAAATCGTTTCTTTTTTCTGACAACCAGGAGGTTGGGCCGACTAGTCAGTATTCTCCAGTTTCAGTGGTACATGCAGACAGACTATATTCCTCTACTTTTTCAATTAACAGGAACAATTTAAATAAAATTCTGTTCTTTTGGGCCTTAGGTCTTTTAACTTTCTTACTTCTATTGCTGTCAATTTTCTCTCATTTGAAGATTTTGGTACCTAGATATCATCTTTATTTTCACCCCTAGTCTTGCCATTTATTCATTTGGTAGCCATAGCCTATCCATTTGTAATTTCCTCAGCTTGAATCCATTTGGACTTTATTTTTTATATGTGGTGTGAAATACAGCTCCATTCTTGATGATCCAGTGATGGGGAAGTAATGATGGTAACTTGACCACTTGAGGAATGCTGCATTTTAGAGTATATAAATCGCCTCATGAATTGATTGGCTCTGAGAAGATAAGGGCAGAAAAAAATTCTTAGGAATGTTTAACATGTTTTATGTTTAATGTTTAATATATTTAAAATTTTAATTTTATAGTAATGAATGAGAATTGGACCTGAAATGATAATATCTGGCTATGCCATAATCTTGATTCAAAGAGAAGGGTTAGCTATTTTGCTAATGATAGTGCAGTAGAAAGAGCATTGAATAGTTTGAGGTCCAGCCATTTACAGATCACTTACTTTCTCTTTTTTCCTACTGCAAACTGGAGAGAGTAATAACTGATTTATAGTTGTTGGGCTAATAAAATGCAATAATTGGATATAAGAGTATGTGTGTTCTGTAAACTTTCGATGTTTAAGATCTAATAAAAATTAGAGAAGTATTCTCTCCTAAGATAAGATTGCTCTTCAATGTCACATTGTCTCCATAAAAAACTTTGATTTCTCTATACCATGTGTTTTTATAGGAAACGTGTGTTTTTATAGGAAAAAAATTTTTTTAAAAAGCATTTGTTATTTGTGGTACTTTAATCTGAATGATAATTGTTGGGGTTGGCAGAGTGTAGTGAACATTATTCGGTGCAACTATTGTAAGTCTAAGGAAAAAAACGTTTTTTTTAAGATTCTTTATATATTTATTCATGAGAGACACACAGAAGCAAAGACCCAGGCAGAGGGAGAAGCAGGCTCCCTGTGGGGAGCCCGATGTGGGGCTCAATCCCAGGACCCCAGGATCACGACCTAAGCCAGAGGCAGATGTTCAACCACTGAGCTACCCAGGCGCCTCTAAGAAAAAAACTTATTTCTTATGATCCTATACTTGAATTATACTGTTATAATTATCTTTTTAATGTTTCATTTACAGGTATATGATGTTGATTGATGGCACAAATGAAGTTTTTATGATTGATAGAGATAATTCAGTGTTTCATGTTTCAAATCTGGAATTTCCATTTCGTAAAGATCTCCGCATACATTTATCAAATACTCTCTTGGATGGGGTAAGTCCCTTGTTGTTGTTACTGTTTTAAATTAGACCGATACTGCTATTTTTGTTTTTTCTTGCAAGTGAATGTTTTTTTTTTAGAGGGGGGAGGGGCATAGGGAGAGGAAGAGAAAGAATCTTAAGCAGGATCCAGTGCCCAGAGCGGAGCCCAAAGTGGGGCTCAACCTCACAACCGTGAGATCATGATCTGAACTGAAATCAAGAGTTGGACACTTAATTGACTACAGGTACCCTTAAATGTGTATTTTTATTAATTCATTAGGAAATTTATAATCTACTTTTTTGAAGTTTTTTTTTTTTTTTGGAGAAAACACTCTCACTTGATCATTGTCTTGGGTATGGGAATAACTGAACAAGGTTAAATCTTATTTATTTTTTTGCTCTTTGTGACTGAAAAAATAATGCTTGTTGAAAAAGACTGTTTTATTATTTTAATATTAATTGAATTTCAATTACTTGATGCAACATTATCACATTTTCCCTTGACTCTTCAGCTACATGGACTAGTAATTCTTGTTTAAAGAGAATCAAGCCTTTGAAAGCAACCATTATACTTTTATATTTGAATTTTAAAAGCTGGTATGAGTTTTCCTATTTCAGAAAATCTGTATTTAATACTCATAAAATTACTTGATTAAAAATGTTTTACCTTGCTCCTGTATAAACAGCTTTCTTCATCCCAATTCTGAAAATATTTGTTCATTGTAAATACAAATTAAAATAATATAGAACATTAGGAAAAAGCTGGTAAAAATCACCAGACCTACCATTGGAGTAACTTTGATGACCATTTTGATGAACATTCTTCTAGGCTTTTCTCTGTGACAGAGTGTTCAATCTTATGTCTGCTCCTGTGGGATGTAACATTCATATTAGTAATAGCAACTCAGAACTTAGATTCTTTAGGGTCTTTGGGATCCCTTATAGTCCAGTAGGATTCTGAATAATCGTGGAACCTCTTCCTTGGTTGAAAATGAGAACTCTGGTGAAATATGCATGAAAAGAACCAAATGGTACATGTGTTTTGTAACTTGTTCTTCTCCTCCCCCCCCCAATAGCAATTTGTTTTGGACCTCTTTCTCACGTAAATGTCTGAATGGTATACCATTGTATAAGTTAACACCATAATTTGGGGTATCCAAACTATCTTGACTGTGAAAATTGTAGCAGACGCTCTTTAAAAATATGATCATCTCAATAACCCAGCCTCAACTTAATGAATTAGACTCTCCCAAGGGGCCAGAGTTATCTGTACTTTTGGAAGCGCCCAAGTGATTCTAATCAGGCAAGTTTAAGAAACAGCTTTGTAATTTATTTAACCAGTCCTCTTTTGGTAGATATTTTGATTTTTTTTTTTAAGGATTTTATTTATTCATGAGACACACACACAGAGAGAGAGAGAGAGACAGAGACACGGGCAGAGGGAGAAGCAGGCTCCATGCAGGGAGCCTGACATGGGACTCGATCCGAGGACTCCAGGATCACGCCCTGGACTGAAGGCAGGCACCAAACCGCTGAGGCACCCAGTGATCCCATGTTTTGATTTTTTTTTTTTAGTTTTTTTTTTTTTTTTATTGTAAGACACTTACATGCATATACTTATACCCTTTTCCTTTCATAGTTGTACAATTTTATAACTAAGATTTCTTAGCGGTGAGATTATAATCTGTATTAAGAATCTTTTGATTGCGGGTAGCTGAAGTCCAACTTAAAGTAACTGAAGAAAGAAAACTTAATTGGCACAAATAAATGTTTTAGCTTGACCTGCTTCAAGCTGGATCTGGGGCCTCAAAGGATACTGGCAAGGTTTTGTTCTTTTTCTTTGCTTTACTTGTCTGTTTGGTCTCATTCTTCATGAAGGCTTTTTCACATGGGAGGCAAGTTGCATTGTAGTGCAAGCAGAAAGAGAACTTTGTCTTTAATACTCATATGTCAGTCGCAGGGAGGACTCCAAAGGGTCTTGCCTGAGTTACATACTGATGGAAGCCAGTCAGTCACTGGTAGCACTGCCACTTGGGAGTGCAAGAGGAATAGTGCTCCTAAGGAGGGGATGGTAATAGGCTCTACCCTGTTCACTATGCTATGTATGAGGGCATGCCCACTATAAATATTGACAGGTATAATTGGCACCCTTCTTTCCAGAAAGTTTGAACCCATGCACATTTCTACCAACCATATGTAAAGGATCTGTATACTCCTAAACACTGGGTTTTGAAAATTTTGAATATTTTCTAATTTGATGAGGGAAGGAATTCTTTTTTATGGGACAGTATAACATAGTGATTAAGAACTCTGAGTCTATCTGTTGGTGCCTTACTGGCTTCATCAGTTGTTATATAAGAGATTTAAGTAATTTATTCAGTTTTTTCATCTGAGTGAAGGGAGGCTAGGAACAGTACTTAGATTTTGATGCTATTATGAAGATTAAGTTGGATAGTTTATAAAGTACTGGCACTAGTGTCTGACACATAGTAAATATTTAATTATGTGGATTGTTAATGAGGTTTAACATTTTGTCACTTCTTTATGAATTACTGTATTTCTTTTGTGAGTTGCTGGTTCAGATCCTTTGTATGTTTTCTCTTGGATATTCATCTTTTTCTTACTGATTTGTAAGAAGTTTTTGCCTGTTATTACTTTGTGACATATATTTTGAAAAAAATGTATTTTGCTTTTTGGTGTTTTCTGTGGCACAGGTTTAAATTTATATAGGTAAATTTATGTAGGTAAAATTATAAACATTTAGTTTTTCATACTTGGCTTTTGTATCATTTTAAGAAATTTTTATTTAGTTTTCTTCCCATTTTACTTTAGAATTATTATAATACCTGTATTTTCTTTTAGTATATTTTAGTTTTATTTGTATATTTAAATATTTGATCTATCTGAAATATATTTTGAAAAAAAGAATAAGGTAAGGGTGTGATTTTATTTATTTCCAAATGTCTAAACTGTTGTCTCAACACCATTCAACTCATCTGTTTTTCCTTTTTAATTGGATATATGATTTTTATTGAGTAGTGGATTCCCTTATATATCATTGTTTCTTTTTTCATTTGTTTTCTCATTCCATTAGTTTTTTTGTCTTTCAGTGATAGTTTTAGATTGATTTTAATACTTTCATTTTAGCATATAGTTTAATGTTTGGCAGTTTAAGTGCACCCAGTCTCCTGGTTGTTCTGATTTGCCACTTAGATTTTGCTCTCTTTAGCTTTTGGGTGAATGGGCTATTTGATTAAGAGGTTAGTCTGTACTTAATGTGCAAATCTATAAAACAATAAGCTTATACTTTTCTCTACAATCTCTGGTAGGCTTGTCTTCAGAGTGTTCATCTTTCCCTTTGCTGTGTTTGGTTGAATGGTTTATCTCTTTGCTACGCATTCACTGCCTTTCTTTGGAGGGAAAGGGACTCTACATCTTTATTATAACTTCTCACAACTTCAGGTCTCCTTTCTACAGGGATACTACTTATGTTTTTAAGATTTCTAACCTTTCTTCAATGTTAACTCTTTTTCATGAGCCAGACTGAATTATATGTGGCTAATAATTCTCTGGAATTTGTATGAGAATCCTTTGTTGTTTTAATCCAGATGAAATTTGCTCCTATTTCTGGCTTTTATTCACTGTTGGGATGATATGGAGTGGCTTGTGAATGATTACTTAAATTATCAATGGTACAATGATCCTAATGAAAATCACATGCATAAAATACATACTTATTTGTTTAACAGAGGGAATATCATTTTCCAAGTGTCCTGAATGCTTTTGGCCCCATCCCATGTACTTTGTTTTTATTTACCAGCTAGATAGATATTGGAGTGTGCAAACCAGAAGATGGAAGACTGATGGGAGAATAAGATGATGTTTAAATTAGTAATTCCTGAGATATAGTTTGGGGTGATGAGAAGATTCAGGATGTGACCTAGGGAGGATGAAAGTTTGAGGTTGTGTGAAGAAGAGCAATGGAAGTAAGATCAAGGAAAACATTAGGTGATTCTTAATGAGTGATGGTAGGAGTTCAGGTTGAGAGTTTGACTATGAACCAGGTACTAAAGATTAGAAAAGAAGAAAAGAAGGTAGTATGGTTGGATGGAGTGGCAGAGACTGAGCAGAGTAAATATAGTCACAAAACAAAGAGAGTACTCTGTGGGGCTGTAGTAAAATGTCAGTTTGTAATGACACTATATATACATAAACATTTGGAACATGTATGTGCAGCACACACACACACACACACACACACACTCTGTGATTGACAGAGCCATTATATAAGGTTGGAAGTGTTGTCCACTGCACATCTCCAGGGTGTGCCATTCTCAATTCTGTAGTTAGTGTAGTTCGTGTGACTGGCACCCCTGGAGTTGTGCACAGCCAGTGTGGCAGATCTGGCAGTGCCTTCATGGGAACAAGAAGAACATTCTGTTTTTGTTAACTTCATTTAAGATATAATTTTTTAGCATTGTAATCAATAAAATAAAAGGAAGAAAAGGACTCTTAAGTTAAAGCATTTGCCACGGTTTAGCATAGTTTATCATTGAACTAATATTTTTTGGAATGCTTTTCATATTCAAGTTGCTGTGCCAAGAATGCAGAGGGTTGAAAACAAGGCCTCACCCTTGAGACATTATACTTCATTTGATAGGGTGGAGAAAAATTGGTAGTGATGGAGGAGACCTTCAAATAAAACAATAACTTGATGATTGGTTTTTTTAAAAAAAGTCTAGTGGTGGTTTAGAGAAGAAATAAATTACATCTAGTTTGGAATGAAAGAAGTTTTATAGAGGAATTGGCGTTAGATATGGAAAGATTTCTTTAGAAAGAGATTTTTTGTTGGACATGGGCTGAGGGCATTCCAGGTAGGAAATAATGCTTAAAAATTAGATGTTTAACCATCTGCAGATTTAACTGAGCAATACTATTTATTTTCACCCCAAACTTGGACAAATGAAAGCTGCATAATAGACTCTTGTGAAGTTTTAAAATAGCAATATGATTCATGATGTCAATTTACTTGGACCAGAATTATAGTTGCCATATCTGTTTTTCCAGTTAGTTAATTAAAACAGTCCTCTGTAGTTTCCTGTTTCTTCTACATTTTCATTTGCAAATTGTTTTTGTAAAATTCCAAATCCAAGAATAACTCAAACTACCTAATTGTCTGGCTGTCAGATGTGAACATTGAAGTTTTTGTTTTGCTCTCTAAATTATGTTCTTTGACCCACAAAATGTGGAAAATAGGAGTTTAGAAATATGGCATTAATTCATTTGAAACAATCAGTGAAATACAGTTGATTTTATATTGAGGTTAAGAGGAGAATATAGCAGTTAGTCACCAAAGTTAATAGCAAGAATCTTGGAAAAAATGTCATGCCTTTTTTTTTAAAATTTTTATTTATTTATGATAGTCACACAGAATGAGAGAGAGAGAGGCAGAGACACAGGCAGAGGGAGAAGCAGGCTCCATGCACCGGGAGCCCGATGTGGGATTCGATCCCGGGTCTCCAGGATCATGCCCTGGGCCAAAGACAGGCGCTAAACCTCTGCGCCACCCAGGGATCCCTGTCATGCCTTTTCAACTGTTAATGTTTTTTGTAAAGGAATATGCATATTCATTGTTAAAATTTTAGAAAGTCTGTACATCATAAAGTAGAAAAATTAAACTGTCAAGAAGAGGTTACATTTTAACATTTTGTTGTATTTTCTTTCCGTCATTTTGTTGTGCCTATATTTTCAGAATGTATATAATTAATATATATATAGCTGACATTTAATATATGCTGTGTATCTAGGGTTCCATCATTTCCCTTCATTCTGAAGAACTGATTTTAGGATTTAAAAATACTTAGTTTTATATTTAAGAATTGAAACATAATTGACATGCTATAAAATTCACCCTTCTAAGCTGTATAATTTAGTAGTCTTTAGTATATACACAAGATTGTGCAACCATTACTACTATCTAATTCCAGAATGTTTCATCACCTAGGTGGACAATGATAATTAGAAGTAAGTGGGCCTTGAAAGGATTTTGAGGAATGGGTTACCTTTGAGATGAACTTTGAAGGTCTGCAGGTTTCCAGAGAACAGTTAATTAAAACCCTTCATTGGTTCTCCATTGCCCATAGCATGAAACCCAAACTACTGAACATAATATTCTTTATATCTGGGCCATGCCCATATGTCTTTAGCATTGTCTTTGATTGTGAACCCTCGAATTATAAGCTCTGTCTATACTGAGCTTTGGACAATTTACCTAAAACCATCATTTTTCATGCCTTTGTAATACTATTTGGCTCATTCACCATCCTGCTAGGAAATACCCACTTGTACCTTTCAGGATTTAAGGAATGGATCACAATGTCTTATTATCAAACCTTTCTCTTACTCTTCAAGTAGAAATAACTACTCCTAGTTAAGTCTATACTATATATCCTTATTTGGCTGAAATAGTGTAGGTTTACATCTGCTGTCTTGGTATAGTTATTAATAGGAAATCTTTTAGGTATTCTGATTTAGACAGTCAGCTGCATGGTCACTCTATCTATATAGCAGCCTTTCATTAAACTAGAACTTTTCGCTGGACCTAGGCTAGCTACTATGTATTTTCTTCTCTTTCTGGGGCTCTGTTTTTTGAAGGTAGAGACTGTATGCTTAATTTCTCCAGTATTTGGAGCTATGTCTAATAACAGCCTGGGCTCAGGAAATATTGGATGGATAGGTAGAGAAGGGTGGATACCTGGGGACTACAAAAAAGATAATGGAATATAGAAAAGTACAGAGGATAGGAAAGTCAAATGTGAGGGGTTTTTTGTTGTTGTTGTTTGTTTTTTTGTGGGGCTCATAATGCAGGTCTTAAGCTGCAGGTTTCTCCACAGCAATATTTAATATCAAAAGACAACGGAGCAATTTCTAATGATTTCTTGAGCAATATAAAATTGCTGTATCTTGCAGTTTTCCTTAGTTTTTTTTTAGTTTAGGGTTTATTGAGCATCTTTTATCTATGGATTTACAAGTTTTTCTTTTTTATTTTTTTTTCCTTAAGATTTTATTTATTTATTTGTGAGAGACAGGAGAGAGAGGTAGAGACATAGGCAGAGGGAGAAGCAGGCTTCCAGTAGGGACTTGATGTGAGACTCGATCCCAAGACCCTGGGATCATGACCTGAACTGAAGGCAGATGCTCAACCACTGAGTTAGCCAGGCATCCCAGGTTTACAATTTTCCTTCAAAGTAATTTTCTTTTTAATTTTTATTTATTTATGATAGTCAGAGAGAGAGAGAGAGAGAGAGAGAGGCAGAGACACAGGCAGAGGGAAAAGCAGGCTCCATGCACCGGGAACCTGACGTGGGATTCGATCCCGGGTCTCCAGGATCGCACCCTGGGGCAAAGGCAGGCGCCAAACCGCTGCGCCACCCAGGGATCCCCAAAGTATTTTTTTTTTTTTTTTGCTATTATTTCTACTCTTTACCTGTCTGAAGATTTGATTATTAATGCTGTTTTCATTAAAAACAACTTTTATTTTTCTATTTCAAATTTGGGTAGTTTCTGTTGCTGTGTCTGTAAGTTCACTAATCTCTTCTTTTGTAGTGTCTAAATTGCATGGTATTTTTCCATCCATAATATTTTTACTTCAGGCATTGTAGTTTTCACCTCTGAAAATTCATTTTGAGTCTTTTTTTTTTTTTTTATAAAGATTTTATTTATTCACAAGAGACAGAAAGAGAGAGGCAGAGACACAGGCAGAGGGAGAAGTGGACTCCATGCCGGGAGCCCTACGTGGGACTCAATCCCAGGTCTCCAGGATCACACCCTGGACTGAAGGTGGCGCTAAACCGCTGAGCCACCCGGGCTGCCCTTTGAGTCTTTTATATCTTCTATGTCTTTACTTAACTTTTTGGAATATATGGAATACTGTTATAATCATCTGCCTTAGTTTTCTTGCCTGCTAATTTTGATAGCTTTCTCAGTTTTGAGGTGATTTTTCATTGATTTTTCTCTTCTTTATAGGTTTTTTTTTTCTTTACCTCTTTGCATACCTGTTAATTTTTGACTAGATGCCAGATATTTTGAATTTTACCTTTTTGGGAGCCTGATATTCCTGTGCTTAGTTCTGGTATGCAGTTAATTTACTTGGTACTGGTTTATACTTTTTGAGTCTTGCTTTTAAGATTTGTTAGGTGGACTAGAGCAGGGATAATTATTCTCTGCTGAGACAAGTTCCTTCTGAGTACTCAATACCCTGTGAATTAATCTGTCTGGTAGGCAGAGACATTATTCCCAGCTTTGTGTGGTCCTTTTCACATGTATACTCTGCTGAACATTCATGGAAGTCTGCCTTGAGGATATCTTGTAGTTCTTTATCTGGGCATATCTCTCTCTCTCTCTCTCTGCCCTGAGAACTCTAGTCCTGTTGGTCTCCCCAGACAACCTGTTATTCATTCATTCATTCATTCATTCATTCATACATACATACATACTCAGGGAGACTATTGGGCTTTACCTGGGATCCCCCTGCCTGCACTGAAGCCTGAAAACCTCTTGGGCTAGAAGTTGGGAAAATTGTGGGGCTCATATACTTTATTTACTGTCTCCTAGAGATTACTGTCCTTTGTTGTTGGATGTTTAGTGTCTTGAAAATGATTGTCTCCTCTATTTTGTCGACCTCTTTGATTGTTTCAGACAGGATGGTAAATCTAGTTCCTGATTCTCCAGTTTGGTTAGAAGAGGAAATATGTTTTTCCTTCTTGACTGGATTTTATTAATTTTTTTTTAAATTTATAGTTGTGGTAAAACCACATAACATAAAATTTACTATCTTAACCATTTTTAGGGATACAGTCCAGTAGTGTTAACTCTATGCATGTTATTGTGCAACAGTTCTCCAGAACATTATCTTGTAAGACTACAACTATGTTCCCATTAAATAGCTCATTACCCATAGGCCTGTGAGAACCATTATTCTACTTTCTATTTCTGTGATTTTAACTACTTTAGATACCTCATATAAGTGAAATCATATAGGATTTATCTTTTTGTGACTAGCTTATTTTACTTAAATAATGTCTTCAAGGTTTATTCTTGTTGCAGTATGTGATAAATTTCTTTTCTTTTCAAGGCTGAATAGCATTTTGCTATCTTTGTATGCCACATTTATGTATCCATTTGTGTGTTAATGGATATTTGGGTTGCTCCCACCTGTTAGCTATTGGAATAATGATATTATAAGTGTGGGTATGCAAATACCTCTTCAAAACCCTGCTTTCAATTCTTTGGGATATATACCCAGAGGTGAGATTGCTGGATCATATGGAGGTGTTATTTTTAATTTTTTGAGGGAACTGCCATGCTACTTTTCATAATGGTTGCACCATTATACAATCATAGCAACAGTACCCAAGGGTATTTTCTTAACTAAATTTTAAGCTTAGGTATTTTATTTTTACGTACTTTTCTGTAACCTAGAGTAACGACAGCAGCTGTAGGCAAGGGGAGACTTTGTGGTGGGGAGATCATTTGGGAAAAACTAAGCCTAGGTATGGGGTCTTTTGTTAGAGTCCTTGGGTTTTGTCGTTTTAAAAAGGCTTTTAGTGAATGTTTTCTTTAGCTAATTGGGAACCATATATTATTCCAGTAATGTGCAGGTTATTTCTTCAATTTATTGTGGAGTTCAGGAGGCTTTCTTCAGGCACAAAGAGTATTGTGCTATTTCTATTACTATAATCAGAAGAGAGAAAAAAGAAGACAAGAATAACTACTGAGTTTGTTTCTATCTATATTTGAGTGTAATAGTGACAATTATCAAGAATTTGTCATTTTACAAGTAGGGTCTCTGGGAGTTTAGTGAACTTGTAGTGAAATGCTGCTGTACCTTTTTGTTTTGCCCCATTCTTGGTAGTTTTCAGTTTGTTTGTTTGCTTATTTATTTATTTATAATAAATTTATTTTTTATTGGTGTTCAATTTGCCAACATACAGAATAACACCCAGTGCTCATCCTGTCAAGTGCCCTCCTCAGTGCCCGTCACCCATTCACCCCCACCCCCCGCCCTCCTCCCCTTCCACCACCCCCAGTTCATTTCCCAGAGTTAGGAGTCTTCATGTTCTGTCTCCCTTTCTGATATTTCCCACACATTTCTTCTCCATTCCCTTATATTCCCTTTCACTATTATTTATATTCCCCAAATGAATGAGAACATATAATGTTTGTCCTTCTCCGATTGACTTATTTCACTAAGCATAATACCCTCCAGTTCCATCCACGTTGAAGCAAATGGTGGGTATTTGTCGTTTCTAATGGCTGAGTAATATTCCATTGTATACATAAACCACATCTTCTTTATCCATTCATCTTTCGATGGACACCGAGGCTCCTTCCACAGTTTGGCTATTGTGGACATTGCTGCTATAAACATCGGGGTGCAGGTGTCCCGGTGTTTCACTGCATCTGTATCTTTGGGGTAAATCCCCAGCAGTGCAATTGCTGGGTCGTAGGGCAGGTCTATTTTTAACTCTTTGAGGAACCTCCACACAGTTTTCCAGAGTGGCTGCACCATTTCACATTCCCACCAACAGAGTAAGAGGGTTCCCCTTTCTCCACATCCTCTCCAACATTTGTGGTTTCCTGCCTTGTTAATTTTCCCCATTCTCACTGGTGTGAGGTAGTATCTCATTGTGGTTTTGATTTGTATTTCCCTGATGGCCAGTGATGCAGAGCATTTTCTCATGTGCATGTTGGCCATGTCTATGTCTTCCTCTGTGAGATTTCTCTTCATGTCTTTTGCCCATTTCATGATTGGATTGTTTGTTTCTTTGGTGTTGAGTTTAATAAGTTCTTTATAGATATTGGAAACTAGCCCTTTATCTGATAGGTCATTTGCAAATATCTTCTCCCATTCTGTAGGTAGGTTGTTTTTTAGTTTTGTTGACTGTATCCTTTGCTGTGCAAAAGCTTCTTGATGAAGTCCCAATAGTTCATTTTTGCTTTTGTTTCTTTTGCCTTCGTGGATGTATCTTGCAAGAAGTTACTGTGGCCAAGTTCAAAAAGGGTGTTGCCTGTGTTCTCCTCTAGGATTTTGATGGAATCTTGTCTCACATTTAGATCTTTCATCCATTTTGAGTTTATCTTTGTGTATGGTGAAAAAGAGTGGTCTAGTTTCATTCTTCTGCATGTGGATGTCCAATTTTCCCAGCACCATTTATCGAAGAGACTGTCTTTCTTCCAATGGATAGTCTTTCCTCCTTTATCGAATATTAGTTGACCATAAAGTTGAGGGTCCACTACTGGGTTCTCTATTCTGTTCCATTGATCTATGTGTCTGTTTTTGTGCCAGTACCACACTGTCTTGACGACCACAGCTTTGTAGTCCAACCTGAAATCTGGCATTGTGATGCCCCCAGCTATGATTTTCCTTTTTAAAATTCCCCTGGCTATTCGGGGTCTTTTCTGATTCCACACAAATCTTAAAATAATTAGTTCTAACTCTCTGAAGAAAGTCCATGGTATTTTGATAGGGATTGCATTAAATGTGTAAATTGCCCTGGGTAACATTGACATTTTCACAATATTAATTCTGCCAATCCACGAGCATGGAATATTTTTCCATCTCTTTGTGTCCTCCTCAATTTCTTTCAGAAGTGTTCTATAGTTTTTAGGGTATAGATCCTTTACCTCTTTGGTTAGGTTTATTCCTAGGTATCTTATGCTTTTGGGTGCAATTGTAAATGGGATTGACTCCTTAATTTTTGCTTTCTTCAGTCTCATTGTTAGTGTATAGAAATGCCATTGATTTCTGGGCATTGATTTTGTATCCTGCCATGCTGCCAAATTGCTGTATGAGTTCTAGCAATCTTGGGGTGGAGGCTTTTGGGTTTTCTATGTAGAGTATCATGTCATTGGCGAAGAGGGAGAGTTTGACTTCTTCTTTGCCAATTTGAAGGCCTTTAATGTCTTTTTGTTGTCTGATTGCTGAGGCTAGGACTTCCAATACTATGTTGAATAGCAGTGGTGAGAGTGGACATCCCTGTCTTGTTCCTGATCTTAGGGGAAAGGCGCCCAGTGCTTCCCCATTGAGAATGATATTTGCTGTGGGCTTTTCGTAGATGGCTTTTAAGATGTCGAGGAAAGTTCCCTCTATCCCTACACTCTGAAGAGTTTTGATCAGGAATGGATGCTGTATTTTGTCAAATGCTTTCTCTGCGTCTAATGAGAGGATCATATGGTTCTTGGTTTTTCTCTTGCTGATATGAATCACATTGATTGTTTTACGAGTGTTGAACCAGCCTTGTGTCACGGGGATAAATCCTACTTGGTCATGGTGAATAATTTTCTTAATGTGTTGTTGGATCCTATTGGCTAGTATCTTGTTGAGAATTTTTGCATCCATGTTCATCAGGGATATTGGTCTATAATTCTCCTTTTTGGTGGGGTCTTTGTCTGGTTTTGGAATTCAGGTGATGCCGGCCTCATAGAACGAATTTGGAAGTACTCCATCTCTTTCTATCTTTCCAAACAGCTTTAGTAGAATAGGTATGATTTCTTCTTTAAACGTTTGATAGAATTCCCCTGGGAAGCCATCTGGCCCTGGACTCTTGTGTCTTGGGAGGTTTTTGATGACTGCTTCAATTTCCTCCCTGGTTATTGGTCTGTTCATGTTTTCTATTTCTTCCTGTTCCAGTTTTGGTAGTTTGTGGCTTTCCAGGAATGCATCCATTTCTTCTAGATTGCCTAATTTATTGACTTATAGCTGTTCATGATACGTTTTTAAAATCGTTTGTATTTCCTTGGTGTTGGTAGTGATCTCTCCTTTCTCATTCATGATTTTATTAATTTGAGTCTTCTCTCTCTTCTTTTTAATAAGGCTGGCTAATGGTTTATCTTATTAATTCTTTCAAAGAACCAACCCCTGGTTTTGTTGATCTGTTCCACAATTCTTCTGGTCTCGATTTCATTGAGTTGTGTTCGAATCTTTATTAACTCTCTTCTTCTGCTGGGTGTAGGATCCATTTGCTGTTTTTTCTCTAGCTCCTTTATGTGTAAGGTTAGCTTTTGTATTTGAGTTCTTTCCAGTTTTTGAATGGATGCTTGTAAAATGATGTATTTCCCCCTCAGGGCTGCTTTTGCTGCATCCCAAAGATTTTGAAGGGTTGTATCTTCATTCTCATTAGTTTCCATGAATCTTTTTAATTCTTCCTTAATTTCCTGGTTGACCCTTTCATCTTTTAGCAGGATGATCCTTAACCTCCATGTGTTTCAAGTTCTTCCAAACTTCGTGTTGTGATTTAGTTCTAATTTCAAGGTATTATGGTCTGAGAATATGCAGGGGACGATCCCAATCTTTTGGTATTGGTTCAGACCCGATTTGTGACCCAGTATGTGGTCTATTCTGGAGAAAGTTCCATGTGCACTTGAGAAGAATGTGTATTCAATTGAGTTTGGATGTAAAGTTCTGTCGATATCTGTGAAATCCATCTGGTCCAGTGTATCATTTAAAGCTCTCATTTCTTTGGAGATGTTGTGTTTAGAAGACCTATTGATTGTAGAAAGCGCTAGATTGAAGTCACCAAGTATAAGTGTATTAGTATCTAAGTATATCTTAACTTTGGTTATTAATTGATTTATATATTTGGCAGCTCCCACATTCGGGGCATATATATTGAGGATTGTTAAGTCCTCTTGTTGGATAGATCCTTTAAGTATGATATAGTGTCCCTCTTCATCTCTCACTACAGTCTTCGGGGTATATTTTAGTTTATCTGATACAAGGATGGCTACCCCTGCTTTCTTTTGAGGACCATTTGAATGGTAAATGGTTCTCCAACCTTTTATTTTCAGTCTGTAGGTGTCCTTCTGTCTAAAATGAGTCTCTTGTAGACAGCAAATAGATGGGTCCTGTTTTTTTATCCAGTCTGAAACCCTGCACCTTTTGATGGGGTCATTAAGCCCGTTCACATTCAGAGTTACTATTGAAAGATATGAGTTTAGTGTCATCATGATATCTATTCAGTCCTTGTTTTTGTGGATTGTTCCACTGGACTTCTCTTTAAAGGGGAATTTTAAGAGTCCCCCTTAAAATTTCTTGCAGAGCTGGTTTGGAGGTCACATATTCTTTCAGTTCCTGCCTGTCTTGGAAGCTCTTTATCTCTCCTTCCATTCTGAATGAGAGCCTTGCTGGATAAAGTATTCTTGGTTGCATGTTTTTCTCATTTAGGACCCTGAATATATCCTGCCAGCCCTTTCTGGCCTGCCAGGTCTCTGTGGAGAGGTCTGCTGTTACCCTAATATTCCTCCCCATGAAAGTCAGGGACTTCTTGTCTCTTGCTGCTTTAAGGATCTTCTCTTTATCTTTGGAATTTGCAAGCTTCACTATTAAATGTCGAGGTGTTGAACGGTTTTTATTGATTTTAGGGGGGGATCTCTCTATTTCCTGGATCTGAATGCCTGTTTCCCTTCCCAGATTAGGAAAGTTTTCAGCTAGGATTTGTTCAAATACATATTCTGGCCCTCTGGCCCTTTCGGTGCCCTCGGGAACCCCAATTAAACGTAGGTTTTTCTTCCTTAGGCTGTCATTTATTTCCCTTAATCTATCCTCATGATCTTTTAATTGTTTGTCTCTTTTTTCCTCAGTTTCCCTCTTTGCCATCAACTTGTCTTCTATGTCACTCACTCGTTCTTCCACCTCGTTAACCCTCGTCGTTAGGGCTTCTAGTTTGGATTGCATCTCATTCAATTGATTTTTAGATTCTGCCTGATTAGATCTAAATTCTGCAGTCATGAAGTCTCTTGAGTCCTTTATGCTTTTTTCTAGAGCCACCAGTAGCTTTATAATAGTGTTTCTGAATTGGTTTTCTGACATTGAATTGTAATCCAGATTTTGTAACTCTGTGGGAGAGAGGACTGTTTCTGGTTCTTTCTTTTGAAGTGAGGTTTTCCTTCTAGTCATTTTGCTCAGTGAAGAGTGGCCAAAAACAAGTTGTATTGGGAAAAGGAGTAAAAGAGAGGAGAGAAAGAAGGAAAGAAAAGAGAAAAAGAAAAAAGAAAAAAGGAAGAAAAAAAGAAAAAAGAAAAAGAGAAAGAAAAAGAAAGAAAGGAAAAAAGGTGGGGGAAGCAAACAAATCAAAAACCAAAAAAAAAAAAAACACACAAAAAACAGAAAAACAAAAACAACAACAACAACAACAACAAAAAACCACGGGGGAGTATCTTCTGATTCTGTAGACTTTAAGTCCCTTGACTTTCCCTGGAACTGGTCCGTCCAGCTGGTCTTCTGGGGGAGGGGCCTGTTGTGCTGATTTTCAGGTGTTAGCACTTGGGGGAGCTGCTCTGCCCCCTGCCTGGTGCAGGGCTCAGTGGGGGTTGTTTACCCCGTGAAGCCCCAGGAGGAACAACCACAGTGGCTGCGGCCAGCTCTGGAGCCCTGGATTCAGCTCCTGCAGTAACTACAGAGCTCTCAGTCTGCCGGGGCCTGGATGCTTCGGGGGCGGGGCCACTGATCTGCTCATCTCGGGGCAGGAGCGTCCTTGCTGTCCTGGCCCCTCCTGGACTCTGCCTGTCCCAGGGGGAGGCCGGATCTTGGGCTGTGTCCCCAGCTCACTGAACTCCCGGGCCTGTGCTGTTGGATTCGCGCTCCTGGCCGGCAGCCCCCTCTCCGTGGAGCCGCTGCCGGAGCCCCTCTGAGCTGCTCCCGGGTCAATGGGTGCGTGCGCTGCAGTCCTTTAGGGAGCTCCGCGCGCTCTCCCCGGGGCGCAGGTGTCTGTTAGTGTCCCAGGGAGCCTGAGGGCATCCCCGCCCTCCTGGGGTCCTGCTCTAACTCCCTGAGAGTGCCTTTCCGCCGGGGAAGATTGGTGCAGCTCCTGCTTCTCTGGGACGGAGCTTTCCTGTCCTGGGGGCACTCGCCCTTGGATGCCTTTTGTTTCTTTAATTCCACCCCCCCCCTCTTCCTACCTTGATAGAAGCGCGAACTCTTCTCACTGTAGCATTCCAGCTGTTCTCTTTTTAAATCTCAGGCCAAATTCGTAGATTTTCAGTATGAGTTGAAGGTTATCTAGGTAATTTGGTGGGGACAGGTGATTTGGGGACCCACTCTTCTGCCAACTTCCATTCCAGGTAGTTTTCAGTTTTTAGTGGTTACTTGTATATTTCCTTTTACTTGTTTTGTTTGCTGATAATAAAATTTCCTTTTTGCTATTTCCTATTGAACTGTTCCTATTGAACATTTTTAATGTTCAAAGGAATATTTTTGCTCATTTCATCAGGAATTTGGAAGGGAAATTTTGTGCTGTTATCTGAACCTGAAAGTTCACTTAATTTCCATCCACAAATTTTTGAAAATAATAATGAATTTAAACCTGTTTTTGGTGCCACCTTGATGGTTCATTAAATTCTCAGATACAAGTATTTAAGTAAAAATATTTAGTAAACAGGTCAAGATAACAAAGTAATTTAATTTATGCCATGTGTTGGGTTTAAGATGATAACCATGAATAAGTATCTACAGGTTAACAAATACATATTTGGGAAAGAAATTAATTAGTAATAGCTTCTTAACAAAGTATATTTGTCAGTGTGTTCTTTGTAATTTTAGATGGTTGTGGATTTTCTGTCATGAAATTATATAACAAAAATCCTGCTTAGTTTCTTAGGAAGAATATGAGGAAAGAAAAATAATTTTAGGTTAAAATGTATTAACAATTAAAATTTTATTTTATTTATTTATTTTTTAAAATTTTTATTTATTTATGATAGTCAGGAGAGAGAGAGAGAGGCAGAGACACAGGCAGAGGGAGAAGCAGGCTCCATGCACCGGGAGCCCGATGTGGGATTCGATCCTGGGTCTCCAGGATCGCGCCCTGGGCCAAAGGCAGGCGCCAAACCGCTGCGCCACCCAGGGATCCCCAAGAATTAAAATTTTATAAAATACTACATTATGTGCCTAATCATTTTTTTGAAAAAATATTTATTTATTTGGAGAGAGAGAAAGAGAGAGAGAGAGCACGCAAGCAGGGAGAGGGGCAGAGGGAGAAAATTTCCAAACAGGCTCCCTGCTTGCTGAGTGTGCAACTGTACATGGGGCTTGATCCAGTGACCCATGAGATCATGACCTGAGCTGAAACCAGAAACCAAGAGTCAGGCACTCAACCAGTTGAGCCACCCAGGCACCGCCTATAATCATCTTTTAATGTCCTTTATCTCTTTTCTGTCCATGTGCAGAATTTAAGATTCTTTTTTAAATTTAATGGCTATAATATGTAATATATTCTCTTGTCCTGTTCCCTTTGATCATAGTAGAGGGACATGGGACCAAGGAAGACCACATGGGTCACATGGGGAATATATTTATAATGAGGGCACCATTTATACCTACAAATTTTATGATTAAAGTAGTTGGCCTATAACAAATTTTAAAGCAAAAGTGATTTTTTTTAAAATACATTTTTTTAAAAATTTTATTTATTTATGATAGTCACAGAGAGAGAGAGAGAGAGGCAGAGACATAGGCAGAGGGAGAAGCAGGCTCCATGCACCCGGAGCCCGACATGGGACTCGATCCTGGGGCTCCAGGATTGCGCTCCGGGCCGAAGGCAGGCGCCAAACCGCTGCGCCACCCAGGGATCCCAAGCAAAAGTTATTTAACAAAATTTAAATAAAAATATTCCTCATATTTGGAATTTAAAATTTGTAGTTTCTTTCTTCTAATAGTTGTCTAGTAAATCAAACATAAAACAAAATGTAACATAGTAATTCAAATAGAAAAATACATAATGAGATATTGTTATATCATTTTATTTCAGTACAGAATAAATTCATGACAGGAATTTATGGGATGCTGACAGTTTATTGATTTGATCTGGATATAAGTGTGTTCATTTTAATGTTTCATCAGGTTGTATACATATGGTTTACGTGCTTTCTGTGTATATGTTATATTTTAATCAAATTAAAGAAATTGCCATTAAAGTATGAAGAAACTTAATCTTCTTTTCTCTTTTAAGGAAATGATTATTGACAGAGTTAATGGACAGGCCGTTCCTAGATATTTGATATATGACATAATTAAATTCAATGTAAGTACCGTTAACATAATTTATAAAGTAAAAATTGTCCCTGAGATAACAGATCTCTTTTTACAAATAAAAATTGTTATCTGCCTTAGAGATAGTAGGAGAGAAAAATTGTGACTTGAGTTACTTATTTGATATCTTAATAATAATTTTGCACATTTCTCTGTCTTTAGATTTTGTTAACTACTTCAACTGAGTAAAGAAAAATAGTTTAGCTGATAAAATAAGACAGCATTTTATAAGATGGAAACTGTTGGTTTTAGTTATCTTGTATACAATTAAAAAAAAAGGAGTCCACAATTTTATTACTGTCACTTGAAAAAAAAAAAGAGAAGCTGATTATGGGTATTGAATGTATAACTTGGGGGCAAAAATATGTTATTCATGAGTATAGGCAGGAAACTTAAAAACAAAATATAAAATTCTGTTAAAAATAGATATCAAAAAATAGAAATTATATTTTCTACCCATTTCCTATAGTTTTAGACAAGCCAAGAATCTGCCTGTTCATGTTTAATTATAGTATCAGTGTCTAAATTATTTAGGCAGTACAAGATGACTTCTGTAAATGCGAGAAACTCTTTCAATAGTGTACATCTATGAAAAGGTATAATCATTCCTCTAGACATATCTTATTCAAATTGCATAGCCATTTAGTATTCAAACCAGACTGAAAGCAATTAAGAATTCTGGAATTAAAAGTGCTGTTTAAGTTTTAGAATTCTGAAGATTTATAACAATTTTTTAAAAGTTCTTTTTTGGAGTATATATTTTAAATTATAGTATTGAGATTCAGGATTGCATTAATCCAGATTACTTTAAAGGCATTTTTTTTCCTGGAAATTTTCAATGTACATATTTCATTTTCTGTCGAATTTATAGATTTCAAACAGTTTTCTAGTTAAGAGACTCAGGTCAGAAACCACCAAATTTAAATTTCATCTGTTTGCCTCAAAAGTAGTGCTTTCCAGAATTGGCTTACTCTTATCATAGATCTTGGAATAATGTTCATTGACCCATAACAAGACCTAAAGGGTGGGGGTAGCATTGTTTTCTTGTGAATGGAAGAATTTTGTCTCCTCTGCCTTTTGACATTGAGCTCTGTTTTAGTGTGTTCACTGCTTAGCCTGGGAACTTTGTCTTTGACAACATCCTTCTAATTCTTTAAAAAAATATGAAAAATTTCAGTGTATACAAAAGTATAGAGAATGATATGAGTAATGTACATATACTAATCACCAGATTTGTTGAAGCTTAACATTTTGTCATTTTTACTCCACTCTCTTTTTAATAAGATAAATTATTACAGATCCAGAAGTTTCTCATGCATACCTCACTTATCTTATTCTTAACCGTCTTACCTAGAAGCAACTTCTACCTTGTATTTGATGTTTATTGTTTCCATGAGTATTTTTAATAACTTTACTATCTATGTGTGTGTCCATAAAATATATGTGGTATTGTTGTGCAAGGGTTCTAGTGCTATATAAATACTACACTATACTGTGGTACCAAGCATTTACTCTACATTATTTTGTTGATATTTATTTGTATTAATGCATATAGGTTTAGTACATTCACTTTAATTACTATTGAGTATTGCTTTGTATAAATATATAGATTTTGTCTTTTTTTCCTTTTGATGAACAATTAGGTTTCTGTATTTTGCTATTATATTACTATTAAACAGTTTTATATATTCTTGTGTGCATACATCAGAATTTGTCTAGGGCAGTTCTCATTCTTGGGATGTAAGCACCTGAGGTGCTTTTAAAAAGTACAATCCTTTATCCCTACTTCCATCATAGAGATTCTGACTGAATTGTCAACTTCAGGTGTATTTGCTACATTGCTGAATTCCTCTCAGAAGTAGATGTAACAACTTACTACAGTTGGTATTACCAGAGTTTAAAGTTTTTGCTAATTGGATGTGTGTGAAATGGTATCTCATCTTGTTTTAATTTGCTTTTCCCTTATTACTAATGAAGTTAAGCCTACTTCATATGTTCATTTTTACTTGTTTGGATTTTTCTTTTGTCATTTAATCTTAAGTTGGAATAATTTTCTGGTTTTTCTATTTGGTTGTCAGAGTCCTTAATGTGTAGGAACTAATTATCTTTTCTGGATTCTAATCCTTTTTTGGTTATGTATGTGACAAACAATATTTTCTGCAAATTAGTATCTATAATGCACAGGAGTTTTTCGTTTTCATGAAATCAAACTTACTAGACCTTCTCAAAGTTTGTGCTTTTGTGTCCTGTTTAGGAAATTCATCAATTTTGCTATAAGAATGGTTAAGTTATGCTTTTACAAGGTCTATATTTACTCAATAAATACTTCGGTGCCATTAGTTGTAAAGTCACATTTCCCCCCACATTTGATATTAGGATATATTTATAATCAAAAGCATGTCATATATTTAATTCTTTAATTTATTATGGAGCCTTGATGGTTAACTAGTTTATTTTGAATCACCAGATCAAGGTTACTATTAGAAAAAAAATGATGTTTTGAAAAAATAGTTAAAATCTTTTTAGTTCCCTTAGTTTATTTTGTCCAGGAGGATTTCATTGATCATCTTTTATATGTCAAGTGCTGTTCCTGGTAGTGGATATACACAGATGAATAAGATGTAATTTTTTGCCTTCAGGGAATGTATAATTTGATACACTGGCCTCCAAAGAATACCATTTCAACAATGGGATTTGGGAAGAAAGTAGAACTTTCATTTATTTTTATCTATTCAATTTTTGTTGTATAAAATATACAGTTGTACATGTTGCAACTCATTAAAAATTAACATGCATGTATTGTAAACATTTGTTAGGGTATGTATTTAGATTGAGTACAAAATCAAAAGAAATTTGTGTACCACTGGTCTTATGGATGAGAAATAAATGTAAAGAAATAATTATAATAGTATAAGAACAATAAAGATATGTTAGAAATAATAGGGATATATGAAAGGAACTAGAGAGGTGAGAGTATTTTGGTTTAACCAGGGTTCAGTTGAGTCAAGGAAGCATGGACTTGCAGATAAGAGAAAAAAGTTACATGAATTAATTTTGAAGGATAGAATCATGGAGGTCAGGAGCATTAGAGGTTGTTAGTGTACTTATGTGTGGTGGGATGTGGAACACAGCAAGAAATGAGAATAGTCTGTAGAATAGGGGGCCAGGGGACTTGAATAGGCATTTTAGCTTAGTTCTGGATGTAAGTAGGGCAGTATTGAAGGGTTTTAGTTAGGGTAATGATAGGATCTTTCTGTTGTCTGTTTTCAATGATTTATCACCTACCTATTAAGTACTTCCTTTCTTGAAGGCAGCATAGATTTGAAGGTGAACTTGCTTTCAATTTTTTCTTGTTGCTTTGATTTATGTGTATATATACATAAATATACATACACATAAATTTATATACATAAATCAAATATATATGATATAAAAGTAAAAAGTATTTAGAAGAAAATTTAGACCACTTAAATATTTTTAGACGATTGTTAGACTTTATTTTCTTAAAAAACGGACAACTTGCTTGTTCCACATTCATTTTATAGAAGTCTGAATTCATCTAATAAGTCTAATAAATAAGCCTAACATTTTAGATTTTTCAACCTTATTGATGATGCAGATGTCATGGACAAGAATGGACTTTGTGATGATTTACTGATGTTTCCTCAATACATACCTTTTACAAACAGTTGTATGCCTTCATGTAAAGGGAACATATTATACTACCTCATATCTAGGGCTTACTCTCTCTTGCTCCTTATTCTTATTAAGTATCAGAATTGTCATCCTTCCAAAGTTGAGAAAAAGTCATCCTCAAGGCATTTTTAACGTCCACAGCTTAACCAAATACTACCACCCTTTTGTAAGCATTAGGTTGAGTAATATAGATTAGAGAAGAGGAAGAAGATGAAAAGGTGAGAAAAATTCATGGAAGGGTGTCCAATTGCAAAGTAAAGAAGAAAGGTACTTGATATGAGGTGATGCTACTAATCTGGATGGTTACTGTTAGCCAGATGAAGTATTGGATGCTGTATTATATATACTATTAGGGTAGGGAAAGCCCCTACCTTCAATTTACAGAAAAAGTATATGCACTTTTAACTTTATGGTTCAAATCATCTATACCACATATATGTGTACCATACTATACACTGTATATGAAGAGCTTTCTTTATAACTATATAATTGAGTATATTATGGAAACTGTTCTATATTAGTTTTTAGAGTTGAGGTTGTATTAGTCTAATAATTATCTTGTGTTTATTGAGGCCTGTAAAGCATTAGTGCTTTAAGCAACAAGAAACATTTAGGTGACTATGTTGTTTATTTTGATGTGTTATTTGCTTATACTTTCCTGAATTATGTAGATTTTTGTTTTATATAGGTTTTACTAATTTATATAATTTTACTAATTCAAATAATAAAAATGATTACTGAGTATATTAATACTTTAATTCAGATGTGAAAACATCAGATTAATTTATATTAGAGAAGATTTATACCACTCTTCCATTGTATTTTATGCATTTATGGTTTTAAAATAAATAATTGTGTATGTGTTTAGGTGTGTTTAATTAGTGAAATCAGGACTGGCATGTGTGGTTATGCAGTCTGTGCATTAGACAAGTCCAAAGGATGCTGTTTATGTAGACTGATATGGACACTGTGACAGCCTTAATAATTATGCTGATAAAATAGTTTTCAGTGTTGAAATTTAAATAATTGTCTCATTTAATTCAGGCACAGCCAGTTGGAGATTGTGATTTTAATATTCGTCTGCAGTGTATAGAAAGAGAAATAATAAGCCCTCGACATGAAAAAATGAAGACTGGGCTCATTGACAAAACACAGGAACCGTTTAGTGTCAGAAATAAGCCATTTTTTGACATCTATACGTCAAGAAAGGTAAAATTTTCTAATTAGTACTTACAGCGTGTCATAATTCAGCTTATAAGAGGAATATGAATGACATTTTACTGCCCAGTTGTCTTGATTTTTTTCAGAAATTATTTTAATTGAATATAACACTATTCTGGACAAATGTGCACTTCTCAAGTCTTCTCCAAAGTAAAATTCTCAGTGATGGAAATTTAAACTTGGTTACTTTCTTGTTTCTCATAATAGTTTTTAATTCATGGCTGTTGGTTTATGTTATCTTTTTTAAAAAGCTGTAAACAGTAAAGAATGATATAGTGTGAAAATCACCTGTTATGCTTTCTGAAGGTCACCTGTGGTTGGTACATACTCTTATTCAAAAAATTCATTTGTGTACATACACATATATTGAGAGTTTTCTTTTACTTCTTTCTGTTGTTTTGGCACTTAAAATGCATCATACTGAATCTTCTTGGATTGTTGTTTTTTCACCTAACAATGTGGTTTGGGAATATTTCCAGGTCATTGCTTAGAGGTTTGCCATGTTATTTTTTAACTGCTACATGGTATTTGACAGTAAAGATACACCATGAAATTACTATGTTTTGGAGAAGGGTGGCTATGATAGAATAATATATAGGAAGTATAGCAACATATGCAATTAGGTGTTTTAAACTCCTTTCTAGTATAATTCCACATGCTAGATGATGCAAGTTTTTGCTGTATTTTTACCTACTTGTGCTCAAGTCCACTTAATTTGGTATTAGCCCTTGGATATAATAATAGCAGTAATTCCAGCACTGCCCAGGGCCTGTCTTTTTTCCTGTCAAGGGATATAAAGTTATCATTCTATTTTTATTGATATTTGGTGTGGAACTATTGATTGACCACTCCTGCCATGATCTTCTCACAGTTCACTGCTTGCCTTTTGTGTCTGTTATGGCAGCAGGAATGTTATCAGGGTCTCTATTTCTGTGCCCTGCCCAATCTATAGGGTAAGGATAAGGTTGGCTAACACTTAACCTGGGCCATGTCATTGGTGAAAATTTGCTAACTGGAGCGGTAGTCTCTTACAGAAATACTTTTGAAGTTATAAATCAGTGTAAAAGTTGGGCAAAAGCCACATGGTTTTAGTTTGCATTGGTTTTGAAAAAAAATTAACTTGACAGCTTATGCTGTTACAATTCAAGTTCAGCATTTAAGAAAATGTGTCTTAGTTTCTTGAGTCTTGTCTTATGGTTTCTTGAGTCTGAATCAGTGCTACTTAGAAATATTTGCAGTGGATGACTATTAGAACTGTTCTTTAGGGATATGAAATTGTTGGGTTGAACAGTTTTTCATTTAGTTTTCCACTAGAAAAACCTGTTCTTTTTTTTTTCTTTATGTAGCCCCTTTAAAAAGGATATTATCTTTTTTAAAGGAATTTTGGTTGGAATTTTAACTATACCTCCCTCCCCACCATTTTCCAGTTCTTACTGTTACTTTTTGTTCCCATGAATACAGAAGGAAAGCTCATTTTGTAGCATGGTCTAAAGGATAAGAGTAGTAACACCGGGTATAGGATAGTAGGTACAGTAAACAGATTATTGCTGTAGAAATTATTATTTTTATCATTGCTAATGGCAATGGGTGAACTAGTGATATTATGAATGATAAAGCATTTGTCAGAGAAGTGTGTATCATTTTATGAGGAAAGTTTTTATGTGGTTTTAAACAAAATTTACAACTAGAAAGAATGCATGTTTTTGCAGAAAATAGAATATTTTTTCTGTATATTGATAAAATCATGTTGATAACTTTGATTTTTAGGACTTTATGTAGCTCTGTAAAAACCTACTCAATTTGTCATTTGATCTGTCAAGCCCAGTGAAAAGATCATGAGTTGTTCAGTTTTTAACTTTAATATACATAGTTACAATATAATATCCAAGGTAGTAAAAATAAGTAGCAGCTTCTCAAATTACAACTTATTTGTATTTACAGCTTGAGGACCAATTAAAAAAGAATTATTTGAATGATTAATATGGTTTACAAAATTGTAAAAATCATGCAGCAAAGTTTCTCTGAAGGTTTCCTATTCATTTATCACCTAAGAAGAATCACCATTGCCATTAGCATTTACTGTATCTGTCAGAATTTTCCTCTGCATATATAAGCAAATACATTTGTTAATATTCTTACCAACCTCATCCAAGAGATGACTCTTAACATACTGTTCTGTACTTTGCTTTTTCTACTTAATGTATTTTGAGTCCCTTTGCCCTATTGGTACGTTGAGGTTATCCCCTTTTCATTCTTTTTTTTTTTCTTTTCTTTCTCCTCCCTCCCTCCCTTCCTTCCTTCCTTTATTTTTTTTTTTAACAGTCGCACAGATTTCCATCTTATTAGTGAACCATAATTTAACTATTCCATAGCTTAGACATTTGAGTTGTTTTTCCTCATTTGGTAGATTTTTGTTTCTTTGTTTTGCATAGGAATATTCCATTGTCTGCACTAAATATTGAAGAGACTATCCTTTTTCATTGTTGTATTTGTACTTTTATGAAAAATAGGTTGTCATGTATGTTTGGGTCTTTTTCTAGATTTTGTTCTTTTCTCTTGTTTTTATTTGTCTGCCTTTACACTAGTACCACACTGTCTTGATTACTTTTCAAATTAAATCTTGAAATGAGATAGGATTAATCTTCCAATTTTATACTTCTTTTTTGAAGTTGTTTTGGCTATTCTAGGCCTCTACATTTTCCTATGAGTTTTAGAATAAGCTTGTCAGTATATACAAAATGGAAGCTGGGATTTCGATTGGAATTGCATTGATTGTAGAGATCAATTTAGGGAGAAGAATTGATACCCTAACAATGTTGAATTTTCCAATTCATCAACCTGGTATTTTCCTTTTATTTAGATCTTTAATCTCTCTCAGCTATTTTTGTAGTTTTAAGGATCAGATTTTACTCATTCTAGTTTTTTCAGATTGGTTTCATACTGTTTGATATATATAGCATTTAAAAAATTTCCATTTTTAATTTTTGATAATATATAGTAATACATTGATTTTTGTATATTGATTTTTTTCTTACAGTCTTGTTAAATATTTTAAAATATTTTGTTACTGTTTGTAATAATTCTTCAGTTAATTCTCTTAGATTTTCTAGTTATTTAATCATATTAAGTATAAATAGAAATAGTTTTCTTTAGTTTTTTAGATTGCTTTTTGTAGATTTCATCAGATCTTTTTATGTAGACAAACATGTTGTCTGGAAAAAAAAGGGGTACTTTTACTTTCCATTTCCACTCTGTATATCTTTTTTTCTCTTGCCTTTTTGCACTGGCTAGAGCCTCTTATTTAATGTTGAATGGAAGTAGGGAGAGTGAACAAGCCATATTTGTTCCTTTTCTTTGGAGCAGGAAAAGTTTGTTTTTAACTATTAAGGGTGATGTTACCTGTAGGACTTTAGCAGATACCTTTTATACAAGATGAATTTTTAAATTTGAAAGCTGTTAATTTTCAAATACTGATTTTATACAATTCTCACTGTATATTTTGTTACTGTTTCTAATAATTCTTTAGTTGATTCTCTTGGATTTTCTAGGTATTTAATATTAAGTATAAATAGACAGTTTTCCTCTTTAGATTTTTCATTAATTTTTTTCTCATCTGATTCAGTTATGCATGAATACAATTTTAAACTGTAGTGATAGTTATAGGGATTCTTGTTTTGTTTATGATTTGAGTAGGAATGCTTCTAGTGATTCTTCAAAGTATAATATATTGTCTTTGAGTCTGGAATCTATTTTATCAAGTTAAACAAGTGTCTGATTCTATTTTACTGAGTTGCTTTGCTTTTAAACAAGAATTAAGTATTCAGTGTTGTCAAGTGGCTTTTTATGTACTATGGGTAAAATATCATTATCTTTTTCTGTTAGATTTGTTTATCTCATGAATTAAATGAAAATATTTCCTGATGTGATAAGCCCTAGTTAATCTTACTGTATTATTGTAAGTGTTTTTTATTATAATTTCTTTAGAGCAGTTTTAGGTTCACAACTTTTTTTTTTTTTTTTTGGTTTCAGGTTTTTGTTTATTATTGTTTGCTTATTTATTTATTTAGAAGATTTTATTTATTTATTCATGAGAGACATAGAGAGAGGCAGAGACACAGACAGACAGAGAAGCAGGCTCCACGCAGGGAGCCTGATGTGGGACTCGGTCCTGGGACTCCAAGATCATGCCCTGGGCCAAAGGCATGCACTCAACCACTGAGCCACCCAGGTGTCCCCAGGTTTTTGTTTAAATCCCCATTAGTGAACCTACGGTGTAATATTAGTTTCAGGTGTAGAATTTAGTGATTTATCACTTACATACAACAGCCAGTGCTCATTACAAGTGCTCTCCTTAATACCCATCATCTATTTTTTTTAAGATTATTTATTCATTCATTCATGAGAGACACACAGAGAGAGAGAGAGGCAGAGACATAGGCAGAGGAAGAAGCACTCTCCTTGCAGGGAGCCCGATGTGGGACTTGATCTCCCAACTCCGGGATCACACCCTGAGTCAAAGGCAGATGGTCAACCGCTGAGCCACCCAGGCATCCCTACCCATCACCTATTTAACCAATCCCCCTTACCACTTCCCCTCTGGCAACCCTCAGTTTGTTCTCTATAGTTAAGAGGCTATTTTCTGGTTTGCCTCTTGTTCCATGTTCATTTGTTTTGTTTCTTAAATGCCACATATGAGTTAAATCATGTGGTATTTGTCTTTCTCTGAATTACTTTGCTTAGTGTGATACTATCTACCTGTATCCATGTAGTTGCAAGTGGCAAGATTTTATTCTTTTCATGGCTAATACTCATTTATATCTATATCTGTATATATATATACACACACACACACACACACACACACACAGACACACACTACATCTTCTTCATCAGTTGATGGACATCTGGGGCGTTTCCGTAATTGGGCTATTATGGATAATTCTGCTATAAGCATTGGGGTGCATATAACCTTTTAAGTCAGTATTTTTGTATTGTTTGGATAAATGCATAATAGTTCAATGGCTGGATCCTACGGTTGTTCTATTTTTAACTTTATTTTTTGGTATTTTTTTTTATTGGCGTTCGATTTGCCAACATATAGCATAACACTTGTTGATATGATCTATCCCGTTGATTATTTTATGAGTGTTGAACCAGCCTTGCATCCCAGGGATAAATCTCACTTGTATAAGAAGAATAATCTTCTTAATGTACTGTTGGATCCTATTGGCTAGTATCTTGTTGAGAATTTCTGCATCTGTGTTCATCAGGGATATTGGTCTATAATTCTCCTTTCTGGTGGGGTCTTTGGTTTTGGAATTAAGGTGATACTGGCCTCATAGAACGAGTCTGGAAGTATTCCATCCCTTTCTATCTTTCCAAACAGCTTTAGTAGAATAGGTATAGTTTCTTCTTTAAACGTTTTATAGAATTCCCCTGGGAAGCCATCTGGCCCTGAACTTTTGTGTCTTGGGAGGTTTTTGATAAGTGCTTCAATTTCCTCCCTGGTTATCATCCTGTTCAGGTTTTCTATTTCTTCCTGTTCCAGTTTTGGTAGTTTATGGCTTTCCAGGAATGCGTCCATTTCTTCTAGATTGCCTAATTTATTGTCATATAGCTGCTCATAATATGTTTTTAAAATCATTTGTATTTCCTTGGTATTGATGGTGATCTCTCCTTTTTCATTCGTGATTTTATTAATTTGGGTCTTTTCTCTTTTGTTTTTAATAAGGTGGGCTAATGGTTTATCTATCTTATTAATTCTTTCAAAGAACCAACTCCTGGTTTTGTTGGTCTGTTCCATAGTTCTTCTGGTCTCTATTTCATTGAGTTCTGCTCAAATCTTTATTAGCTCTCTTCTTCTGCTGGGTGTAGGTTTTATTTGCTGTTCCTTCTCCTGCTCCTTTAGGTGCCAAGTTAGCTTTTGTATTTGAGTTTTTTCCAGTTTTTTGAGGGATGCTTGTATTGCGATGTATTTCCCTCTCAGGACTGCTTTGGTTGTACCCCAAAGATTTTGAACGGTTGTATCTTCATTCTCATTAGTTTCCATGAATCTTTTTAATTCTTCTCTAATTTCCTGGTTGGCCCTTTCATCTTTTAGCAGAATGGTCTTTAACCTCCACGTGTTTAACTTCTTCCAGATTTCTTCTTGTGATTTAGTTCAAGTTTCAAAGCATTATGGTCTGAAAATATGCAGGGGACAATCCCAATCTTTGGTATCAGTTAAGACCTGATTTGTGACCCAGTGTGTGGTCTATTTTGGAGAAAATTCCATGTGCACTTGAGAAGAATGTGTATTCAATTGAGTTTGGATGTAAAGTTCTGTAAATATCTGTGAAATCCATCTAGTCCAGTGTATCATTTAAAGCTCTTGTTTCTTTGGAGATGTTGTGCTTAGAAGATCTATCAATTGTAGAAAGCACCGTGTTCAAGTCTCCAAGTATATTATTATCTAAGTATGTCTTAACTTTGGTTATTAATTGATTGATATACTTGGCAGCTCCCACATTCAGGGCATAAATATTCATGATTGTTAGGCTCTCTTGTTGCATAGATCCTTTAAGTATGATATAGTGTCCCTCTTCATCTCTTACTACAGTCTTTGGGATAAACTTTAATTTATCTGATATGAGGATGGCTACCCCTGCTTTCTTTTGAGGACCATTTGAATGATAAATGGTTCTCCAACCTTTTATTTTCAGGCTGTAGGTGTCCTTCTGTCTAAAATGAGTCTCTTTGTAGATAGCAAATAGATGGCTCTTGCTTTTTTTCCAGTCTGAAACCCTGTGCCTTTTGATGGGATCATTAAGCTCATTCACGTTCAGAGTTACTATTGAAAGATATGAACTTAATGTCATCATAATATCTATTCAGTCCCTGTTTTTGTGGATATTTTCTTTGGACTTCCTCTTTCTTTTACAGAGTTCTCCTTAATATTTCTTGCAGAGCTGGTTTGGTGGTCACATATTCTTTCAGTTTCTGCCTATCTTGGAAGCTCTTTATCTTTCCTTCTATTCTGATTGAGAGCCTTGCTGGATAAAGTATTCTTGGCTTCATGTTCTTCTCATTTAGGACCCTGAATATATCCTGCCAGCCCTTTCTGGCCTGCCAGGTCTCTGTGGAGAGGTCTGCTGTTAATCTGATATTTCTCCCCATGTAAGTTAGTGATCTCTTGTCTCTTGCTGCTTTAAGGATCTTCTCTTTATCTTTGAAATTTGCAAGTTTCACTATTAAATGTCAGGGTTGAACAGTTTTTATTGATTTGGGCGGGGGGGGGGGGGACCTCTCTATCTCCTGCATTTGAATGCCTGTTTCCCTCCCCAAGTTAGGGAAGTTCTCAGCTATGATTTGTTCAAATACACTTTCTGGTTCTCTGTCCCTTTTGGCGCCCCCTGGAACCCCAATTAAATTAGATTATTCCTTCTGAGGCTGTCATTTATTTCCCTTAACCTTTCCTCAGGATCTTTTAATTGTTTTTCTCTTTTTCCTCAGCTTCCTTCCTTGTCATCAACTTGTCTTCTATGTCACTCACTCTTTCTTCTATTAACCCTCGTCGTTAGGACCTCCAGTTTGGATTGCATCTCATTTAATTGATTTTTTATTTCTGCCTGATTAGATCTAAATCCTGCAGTCATGAAGTCCCTTGAATCCTTTATGCTTTTTCCAGAGCCACCAGTAGCTTTATAATTGTGCTTCTGAATTGGCTTTCTAACATCGAATTGTAATCCAAATTCTGTAACTCTGTGGGAGAGAGGACTGTTTCTGATTCTTTTGTGGTGAGTTCTTTCTAGTCATTTTGCTCAGTGCAGAGTGGCTAAAAACAAGTTGTACTGGAAAAAGGAAGGAAAAAAAGAAAAAAAGGGGAAGACAAAAGGAAACAACAAAAAACGGAAATGAAAACAAAAACAAAACAAAACAAAAGCAAACAAAAAAAAAAAAACAAGGAGGGCTATCCTCTGATTCTATATACTGTAAGTCCCTCAACTTTCCCTGGAGCTTTTCAGTGCTATTTGGTCAGGAACTTGCTCTTCTCCTGTCCTTCCAGCTGGTCTTCTGGGGGAGGGGCCTGCTGTGCTGATTCTCAGGTGTGTACACCTGGGGGGAGCTGCCCTGCCCCCTGCCACGTGCAGAGTTCAGTGGGAGCTATTTATCCTATAAGGCCCCTGTTCCCTGGTGGCCCCGCTCAGTCCGCACAGTCAGGCACAAGGTGACACAGGGAGGAACAACAAGACTGGCGGCAGCCAGCTCTCCAGCCCTAGAGTCAGCTCCCGCAGTAACTACCGTAGTCTCTCAGTCCACACTGGCCTGGATGCTCGGGAGGTGGGGGGTGCTGATCTGCACAGCTCAGGGCCGCCCGGCAGCAGGAGCATCCTCACTGTCCTGTGTCCTCCCAGCCTCCGCCTGTCCCTGGATAGAAGCATGAACTCTTCTCACTGTAGCATTCCAGCCGTTCTCTCTTTAAATCTCAGGCTGAATTCTCAGGTTTTCAGGATGATTTGAAAGTTATTTAGGTAAGTTGGTGGGGACAGGTGACTTGGGACACTACTCTTCTGCCATCCTGCCCTGCCCCCTCAAATGCTTTTTCTGCATCTATTGAGAGGATTATATGGTTCTTTTCTTTCATTAATGTGGCATATTATATTGATTGATTTGCAGATGTTGAACCACCCCTGTAGCCCAGGAATAAATCCAACTTGGTCGTGGCGAATAATCTTTTTTAATGTACCACTGGATCCAATTAGCTAGTATCTTGTTGAGAATTTTTGCATTTGTGTTCATCAGGGACATTTGCCTGTAATTCTCCTTTTCAGTGGGGTCTTTATCTGGTTTTGGAATTGAGGTAATACTGGCCTCATAGAATGAGTTTGGAAGTTTTCCTTCCATTTCTATTTTTTGGAACACTTTGAGAAAAATAGGTATTAACTTTTCTTTAAATGTTTGGTAGAATTCCCTTGGGAATCTGGCCCTGGACTTTTGTTTGTTGGGAGATTTTTGATTACAGATTCAATTTTTCTTGCTGGTTATTGATTTGTTCAAGTTTCCTGTTTCTTTTCAGTTTTGGTAGTTTATATGGTTCTAGGAATTTCTCCCATTTCTTCCAGATTGCCCAGTTTGTGTATAATTTTTCATAATATTCTCTTATAATCACTTGTATTTCTGTGCTGTTGGTTGTGATCTTTCCCTTCACGTTTGTGGTTTTGTTTATTGGGATCCTTTTTTTTTTGAATTTTATTTTATTTTATTATTATTATTTTTAAATATAAATTTATTTTTTATTGGTGTTCAATTTGCCGACATATAGAATAACACCCAGTGCTCATCCCATCAAGTGCACCCCTCAGTGCCTGTCACCCAATCACCCCCACCCCCCACCCCCCTCCCCCTCCACCCCCCCTAGTTCGTTTCCCAGAGTTAGGAGTCTCTCATGTTCTGTCTCTCTTTCTGATATTTCCCACTCATTTTTTCTCCTTTCCTCTTTATTCCCTTTCACTATTTTTTATATTCCCCAAATGAATGAGACCATATAATGTTTGTCCTTCTCCGATTGACTTATTTCACTTAACATAATACCCTCCAGTTCCATCCATGTTGAAGCATATGGTGGGTATTTGTCGTTTCTAATGGCTGAGTATTATTATTGGGATCCTTTCTGTTATCTTTTTCATAATTCTGTCTAGGAGTTTATCAATTTTATTCTTTAAAGAACTAGCTCCTCGTGTCATTGATCTGTTCAACTGTCTTTTGTTTGTATATCATTATTTCTGCTTTGATCTTTATTATTTCCCCTTTTCTGCTAGCTTTAGACTTCATTTGTTCTTTTTTTAGCTTTAGGTGTAAGGAGTAGGTTGTGTGTTTGAGATTTTTCTTGCTGCTTGAAGTAGGCCTGTATTGCTATATATTTCTTTTTAAGACCATTTTTGCTACATCACAAATGTTTTGGACCATCGTATTTTCATTTTTCCATGTATTTTTAAATTTCTTCTTTAGTATCTTGGTTGATTCATTCATTCTTTAGTAGGATGTTCTTTGGTCTCCATGTGATTTTTGGTCTTTCAAATTTTTCTTGTGGTTGACTTCAAGTTTCATAGCATTGTCGGAAAATATGCAAAGTATGATCTCTTTTTGTGCTTGTTGATGCCTGATTTGTGACCTGGCATGTGATCTTTTCCAGAGAATGTCCCATGTGCACTCAAAGAGAATGTATATTCTGCTGCTTTAGGATGAAATGTTCTGAATATATCTGTTAAATCCATCTGGTTCAGTGTGTTTCCTCGTTGATTTTCTGCTTAGATGATCTGTCCATTTTAAGTGGGGGTGTTAAAGTCCCCTACTATTATTGTATTTTTATCAGTAAGTTCCTTTATGTTTATATTAATTGTTTTATATATTTGGATGCTCTCACGTTGGGGGCCATAAATATTTACAACTGTTAGATCTTCTTGTTGGATAGACCCCTTTATTATGATGTAGTGGCCTTCTTGATCTCTTGTTACAGTGTTTGGTTTAAAATCTGGTTTGTCTGATACAAGTATTGCTACTTGGCTTTTCTTGACATCCATTTGCATGGTAAATATTTCTTCATCCCCTCATTGTCAATCTAGAGGTGTTTTTAAGGTCAAAATGAATCTCCTATAGGCAGCATATAAATGGGTATTTTTTTTTAATCCATCTGCCTATGTTGTTTGATTGCAGCATTTAGTATATTTACATTCAGAGTAATTATTGGTAGATATGAATTTAATGCTTAATTTTATTACTTGTTTTGTCATTTCTGGAGATTTTCTTTCTTCCTCTCTAGTCTTTGTTGATTTTGTTTTTTTTTTCCTCTCAAAGTATCTCCTTTAATATTTCTTGCAGGGCTGGTTTTGTGGTCACAAACTTCTTAGTTTTTGTTTGTCTAGGAAACGTTTTATTTCTCCTTCTATTCTGAATGACAGTCTTGCTCGATAGAGTATTCTTGGCTGAATATTTTAACCATTTAGCACATTGAATGTATCATGCCACTCTCTTCTTGCCTGTCAAGTTTCTGTGGATAGACTTGCTGCTAACCCTATGTGTCTTCCTTTGTAAGTTAGGAGCCTCTTTTGTCTTACTGCTTTTAGTTTTTTTTTTTTTTTTAAATCTCTACATTTGGTAGTTTAACTACAATATATCTTGGTGTTAGCCTGCTTTTGTTGTTTTTGATGGGAGTTCTCTGTGCCTCCTGGATTTGGATGTCAGTTTCCTTCCCCAGATTAGGGAAGTTGTCACCTATAATTTCCTCAAGTAAATGTTTTGCCCCTTTCCCCTCTCTCTCTTGCTGGGACTCTTTCATATCATTAATGTTATTAAGTTTATTAAGTTGCTGAGTTCCCTGTCAACACTGATCCAATATTTTTCTTTCCCCCTTCTTTTCAGCTTCATTATTTTCCATAATTTAATCTTTTGTATCACGTATTTGTTCCTCTGCTTCGTCCACTCTTGTGGTCATTACATTCAGTGGGTTTTAAGTCTTGTTTATTGCATTTTTCATTCTGGCATGACTAGTTTTTAGGTCTTTTATCTCTGTGGTAAAAACCTCCCTGGTGTCTTTTATGCTTTTTTCAAGTCCAGCTATTACCCTTATGATTATTGCTTTAAATTCTGGATCACGAATATTACTTATATCTGTTTCAGTTAGATCCCAGACTGTGACCTTCTCTTGTTCTTTCTTTTGAGATGAATTCATCTGTCTTGGCATTTTGTTGTTGTCGTCGTCGTCTTTTTTTTTTTTAATATTTTATTTATTTATTCATGAGAGACACACAGAGAGGGAGAGACATAGGCAGAGGGAGGAGCAGGCTCCATTCAGGGAGCCTGGTGTGGGATTGATCCTGGAACTCTGGGATCACGCCCTAAGCCAAAAGCAGATGCTCAATCGCTGAGCCACCCAGGTGCCCCTAGGTCTGTGTCTTCTTTAGTGTGTTAGGAAATCTGGTTATGTTTCTTGCCCCCAAGGGTAATGGCTTTATGAAGAAGAGGTCATATACTGTCCGGGGCCGGGTGCTTTAGGAAGTGTCTCTGGTGTATGCTGTGTGCACTCTGCTGCTGTATCTTGCCTGCTCTTTCCTGTGGCTCGTCCTCTACAGAGTTTTTCCTTGCCTGAAGTATGGAATATTTGGACCTTGGCCATATGGTGGTAAGTTTTTTAACTAGGTGTGCTCTGATCTGTTTATTAAAAGAGACCTGATGCTATAGTCAGTAGTCATGGGATTTGTGCTGGTCTCCTGGGGGAGGGGCCTGATGCACTGGTCCTCAGGCATACTTGCCCAAGAAAAGCTGCACTAGCTAACTGCAGGGGGTGGGGCCTGGTGTAAGCTGTTTAAGTTGCCATTGTTGGCTGTGCTGCCCACTGGTTAGTTTATGCTGAGAGGCCTGGGGAGGTTATGCTGAGGGGACGGTGAAGGAAAATGGTTCTTGCTCATCTCCTAGATATACTCCAAGAAGGGGGAACCCTCTCTCCCGTGCATCCCAGGGGATCTTCAGATGGCGAAATCTGCTCCTGGGCTATCTGCCCTCTTTCTCCATAGGAGCCATTGCAGCACCCACTGGGCTCCACACCAGCACTGCCACAGATCTCTAAATCTCTATTTTTGGAGCCCTGCTGGTTGTAAAAACTCAGAAAAATCAGCCCCTCATGTTTTCCCAGTTACTGGCTTTGGGAAAATGTTTTCCTTGTGCAATTTTCTGTGTGTATTCTCCCTCTTCCTCCCTCCCTCCCGTCTTCTCTCCTTCCTTCCCTCACTTTCTCTCTTCCCCTATTTTCCTCCCCTTTCTGGACCTCGGGTCATTCCCTTACACAGCATCTGTGATCTGTTTTTTCCCAAACCATATCTCCACACCTCCGCCTTCCATGATGTGGCCTTTTCTGTCCCTCTAGTTGTGCAGTGTGTTCCTTTAGTCCTCAGATCGATTTCTTGGGTGTTTAGAATGATTTAATATTTATCTAACTGTGATCGGGGGAGGAGGCAAGCTTAGGTGCCATCTTAGGTCCTTCTCTCACAACAAAATTAAAGGGTGATACAGAGATTTTCCATACACCTGCTGCCATTATACATTCATTGTCTCTTATATTATCAGTGTCACTCACCAGAATGTTACTTTTGTTGCAACCAATGAACATACATCGACACTCCAATCATTCCAAGTCTGTAGTGTACATTAGGATTTCCTCTTGGTGTTGTACATTTTGTAGGTTGGAAAAATAGTAATATCACAAAGCCATCATTACAGTATCATACAGGGTATTTTCACTGCTCTATAAATCCATGCTCTGTTTAATCATAATTCTCTTTCCCCTACCCTTTGGCAACTTCTGATTTTTTTAAAAAAAGATTTTAATTATTTATTTGAGAGCGAGAGAGAGTGAGTGAGAGAGGAGTGAGCACGAGTGGTGGGAAGACAGAGAGTTTCAAGCAGACTCTGTGCTGAGTGTAGAGCCCAGTATGGGGCTTCATCCCACAACCCCGAGCTCATGAGCTGAAACCAGGAGTTGGTTGCCAAACCGACTGAGCCACCCAGGCACCCTAGCACCTGCTGATTTTTATATTGTCTTTTTTTTGCCTTTATCAGTATGTCATATAGTTGGAATCACACTATTTTATTTTATTTTATTTTTTTTAAAGATTTTTATTTATTTATTCATGAGAGAGACAGAGAGAGAGACAGAGACATAGGCAGAGGGAGAAGCAGGCTCCCCAGGAGGAGCCTGAGGTGAGACTCAATCCCAGATCCTGGGGTCACGCCCTGAGCCAAAGGCAGATGATCAACTGCTGAGCTACCTAGGCATCCCTGTTATTTTTTAAGATTTCACTTTTAAGTAATTTTGTTTCCCAGCATGGGTCTTGAACTCATAACCCCAAGATCAATAGTTGCATGCTCTGTGGACTGAGCCAGCCAGGTGCCCCTTATTTTATTTTTTGGATCACACTATTTTAGACTGGTTTGTTTCACTTAGTAATGTGCCTTTACATTTCTCCATGTCTTTTTTCATGGCATGATAGTTAATTTCTTTTTAGTGCCGAGTAATATTACTTTGTTTGGATGTACCACAGTTTATTTATGCGTTCACCTACTGAAGGGGACATCTTGATTGTTTCCAAGTTTTGGCAGTTTATGAATAAAGCTGCTATAAACACCTATGTGTAGGTTTTGTGTGGACATAAGTTTTTAACTTTTTTTGGTAAATACTAAGGAGTATAATAATATATTTTATTTTTTTGATAAACCACTAAGCTGTCTTCCAAAGTGGCTGTGCCTTTTGTGTTTCCACCAGCAATGAGTGAGAGTTCCTGTTCCACATCTTTCTGAGCAATTGGTGATGTCAGTGTTTTAGATTTTGGGCATTCTACTATGTGTATAGTGGTATCTTATTAGTTTTTAATTTTTTAAATTTGCAGTTCCTTAATGACATATGATATGGAACATCTTTTCATTTCCTTATTTTTCATCTAAATCTTTTGGTGAAGCGTTTGTTGTCTGTGACCAATTTTTTAATTTAGTTTTTCATTTTGTTATTAGGAGTCTTTGGATATTTTGGTTAAGAGTCCTTATTAGATGCGTTTCTTCAAATTTTTTTGTAGTATATGGTTTGTCTTCTCATTACCTTTCACAGAGCAGAAGTTTGTAATTTTAATGAAGTCCAGTTTATCAATTATTTCTTTCCTGGATCATGTGTTTGGTATTATATTCTAGAAAGGCATAACCATACTGAAGGTCATCTAGGGTTTTTCCTGTGTTATTTTCTAGGAGTTTTATAGTTTTGCTTTTAACATTCAGGTCTATGATTTTTTTGAGTTAATTTTTGTGTAGGCATAAAGTCTGTGTCTAGATTCATTTTTTTGGCATATGGTATTCAGTTGTTAAAACACCACCATCTATCTTTGCCCCATTGTGTTGTCTTTGCTCCTTTGTCATAGATCAGTTGATTGTGTATATATGAATCTGTTTCTAGGCTCTGGATTTTGTTCTACTGCTATTCTTTTGCTAGTATGCGGTATCTTGATTACTATAACTTTGTAGTAAGTCTTAAAGTCAGGTAGTGTCAGGCCTCCAACTTTGTTTCTTTCTTTTCAATATTATGTTGGTTTTCTGGGTGATTTGCCTCTCCATATAAACGTTAGAGTCAATTTGTCAGTATCCCCAAGTAATTTGCTGGCATTTTAATTGGTATTGCATTGAATCTATAGATCAAGTTGGTAAGAACTGACATTTTGACATTATTGAATCTTCCTATCCATGAGCATGGAATAGCTCTCCATAATATATAATATATTAATTTTAAAAGATGTGCTTCCTAACATTTTATTTAGGATTTTTGCGTTGATGTTCATAAATGATCCTGTTCTGTAAATCTTTGGTAACTTTTCCTTCAGTGTTATACTTGTTTCATAAAAAGAATATAGGATTCTCTCTCTCTCTCTCTCTCTCTCTCTCTTGCATTGTTCTGGAGTAGTTTTAGTAGCCTTAAATTGCCTAGTTTTGATGGGTTTTGTGGAATTCTCCCGTGAAACTTTTTGGGCTCTAGTATTTTGGGGTTGGGTTAAACAGATTTATTGGACTTTCTCTATGTCTCCTATGAAAATTGGTTTGTTTAGATTTTCTCCCTCTTCTGAAGTCTGTTTTGGTAAATTAACATTCTTTGTAAGATATCTACTTTATTAATATTTTAAAATGACTTGTATAGGGTTGAGAAAGTAATTATAAGATTTTAGATTGGTTTTTATGGTTATTTCCTCTCAGGATTTATTAGTTGAATATTTCTTTCTTTGGTTTATTCTTTTTTTAAAATATTTTATTTATTTTTGAGAGAGAGATTGAGCAACAGCAGGAGCAGGGAGAAGGGTGGAGGGAGAGGGCAGAGGGAGAAATAGCCTTCCCCAGAGCAGGTAGCCCAAAGCAGGGCTCGATCTCAGAACCCCGGAATTGTGACCTGAGCCAAAGGCAGATGCTTAACTGACTGAGCCACCCAGGTGCCTCTCTTTGCTTTTTTTTTTCTTAATAATAGTAGCTTTTATTTATTTTTATTTTTTATTTTTATTTTTTGCCTCCACAGTAAACCAGCTTTCAGTTACAGATCTCTGTATTTTTCCTAAGCAAAACCTACTTTTATTTTAATTAATCTTTGGTTTGTACCTCTCTTTATTTTATTGTCCTTAAAGAACTTTATTTAATGTTAAGCAGAAGGAGAATCTTAAGCAGGCTTCATGCCCAGCATAGAGCCAGATGTGGGGCTCCATCTCATGACTCATGAGACCTGAGCCAAAACCAAAAGTCAGATGCTTAACTGACTGAGCCACCCAGGTACCCTGTCCTTTATTAACTTTTTAAGTTTGGCACTGAATTCATTGACTCTCATTCTTTTCTAACAGATGGTAGTACTTAAAATTTTCTCTGACACTGCTGTAGTCTGATAACTATAATATGATATCAGGTAACTTTTGTCATGTTTTTAAGAATTCTGCAATTTTCTTTTTTGCCTTTTCTGTGTTCATTAAAAAGTTGTGAAATTTCAGGGTGGAAGAGTCTTTATTTTCTGAATTTGTTATTTTAAATTTTATTGTGTTAAGAAGAAAAATATTATCTGTATTTTTCTGCTTCTTGGAACTTATTATAGGATATTATTAATTCTTTTTACTGTTTCTTAGACCCTTCAAAAGACGTTATTTTTATAATTTCAGGGTAAAAATGTTGATATATGTCAGACTTACCTTACTAATTATGTTTTTGATTTTTGTCTTAATATTTATTTTTGGTTCAGTCAATTTGTTGTGGACTAAGTGAGGTAAATGAAAGCTTCCTAACAACTAGTGTCTGTTTGTTTAATTATAATGTCTTTTAAAGTTTCTTCATGAATATTCATACTATAAATACAGTACTTTTTGGTGATGATAAATCCACAGATAATTGTTTATTCATTTGGGTTTATCTTTAGACTTATAAACTGTTTTTTTTTTACTTGTTTAATCTTTTTTTTTTGTCTTGACTGTTAAGATTGTGACTAATATTGTGAGCCTTGTTTCTTTTTGTATTTGCCTTTGTGCATCTTACCATTTAAAATGTTTTTTGAATCATATCATTTCCCTTATGTGCTGTGTATACAGTGAGGTTTTCCTTTGTGATACACACTGTAACACTTCTATTATTTGGAATTTTAAATAGTTTTATTGAGGTGTTATTGCATATCATATAATCTACTCATTTGAAATGTATAATTTCTATGAATTCAATTTAGTGCCCAGTTCAATTTGTGTGATCACCAACACAATCAACTTTAGAATATTTTCCATCACCTCCAGAGAAACTCTCAACTTGTTAGCAACCATTCCCTGATTCTTCCAAACTTGTAGCCCTTGGTAGCCACCAGTCTACTTTTTCAGTCTCTAAAGATTTGCCTAGTTTGGACATTTGATAGAAACAAAGTCATTCAATATGTGATGTTTTGTGACTGTCTTCTTTTACATAGCCTAACATTTTAAAGTTTCATCCACATTGTAGCATTAATCTGTGTTCCATTCTTATTATGGCTGAATAATAATTCATTATATGGCTATATAACATTTTATCTATTCTTCAGTTGATGGACATTTTTAGTTTTTTTTTTTTTTTGGTTATTGTAAATAATGCTGCAACCAATATTTCTTTTTTTTTTTTCTTTTTGCAACAAATATTTCTGTCGAAGTACTTAGGTGGATATGTGTAGAACTCTTATTTTTTAAAGTGATGATTTATTCCATTTATATTTATCCACATGATAGATCTATTGGGTATCAATGCTGTCATTGTTTTATGTTTTCTATTTTCATAATTAACCACAAGTCTTTCATTCTGCTGTTAAAATGTGTGTGGGTGCATGTGTTTCCAGTTTTCTGGTATTTGGTCTGTATTTTTGTTCTAGTAGTTAATTTCATAATTATGTCTTTCTATGATAACTTCAGTTTTGTATTTCTTTATTACCTATTAAATTCCTATCTATGCATAATATGTCTTTGTTCTTTTATTCCCATTTTTCCAGTATTAGCTTTTAATAAATAATATTTTCCTACTGTAAAATATACTTCTACTACTTGATTTAACATTAAATTACAAACCTAGAGTCCCAGCCCATCATTTTTCCCTTTTTTCCTTTTAGTGTTTATTTATATTATTTTCATGTTTTGGGGGTAATTGATATTTACACTGTTCTTTCCTTCTTCTTTCCTTCTTCTAATCCCCACATTTGTTTTATTAGGCTTTACTGCTTTGGTAACCACTTCTTTTCCTGTTTTTGCTTGGTTGAAGTTTATTTCTTAGTGGTTTTCTCAAGAATATTTCATGAGAACAATGGTCCCTTAGTTCTTGCATGTTCAAAAGTGTTCAAAGTAACCTTTGTTTTTGAAGAGTCATTTGGAGGAATATAAAATTTGGCTCACACTTAACCTTTGAGTGTTCCACTGTCCTCTAATATTTAATATTGTTGTAAAGCAGTAATATGCCATCTCCATCTGATATTTTGTGTTTTTTTCCCCTTCCATTTTAATTAATTTAATCTTTTTGTTCCTTTGCTCAAAAGATTATTTCTTCATCTTTAAAGTTCACTAATTTCCCAGAAATGTCTTAGAGTTAACTGTTCTAGGTCAATTTTCTCTGGCACTTATATTCTTCTTAATATGGAGATTCAAGTTTTAAGTTTTCTTAGCTTTTATCTTTAAATATTTGTGATATTATATTGATCGGTTTTCCTCTTTGGACATTTTGGCTGTGTTTGTATTATGTCTCCTTTTCCATCTTTCAAGGCAGCAGTTCTCTGACTTTAGTGAGCTTCTGAATTGTCTAGAGGGCTTGTTAAAGCAGACTGTTGGGTTCCATTCCCAGATTTTCTGATTCTGGTAAGTCTCCAGTGGCATGAGAATTGGCACTGTCTCCCAAATTCCCAAGTGAAGCTGCAGCTGCTTGTCCAGGGACCCTGCTTTGAGAACCATTGCTCTAAATCTAATATTGATGCCCTGATCCTTTCTTTTGTTCTGTTTCATTTTGTTGTAGCCTTTAAATTTATATTTTCTTGCTCCTGTTCTATATTATTATTCTATATTCTTTATAATTCCTTAATTTCTGTCATTATTTTTTCCCTTGAACTGTTTTCCTGTGTATTGTCTTTTTCAGTTGTTTTGCCATCTTTTTCCTTGAATCTCTATATTTCTGCTTTTTTGTTTGTCTTTACAGCAGTGAGAGTTTTATTAATTTATTTTATTTTTAAAGATTTTATTTATTCATGAGAGACAGAGAGAGAGAGAGAGTGAGAGAGAGAGAGAGCCAGAGACATAGGCAGAGGGAGAAGCAGGCTCCATGCTGGAAGCCCGATGTGGGACTTGATCCCGGTACTCTGGGTTCACGCCCTGAGCCAAAGGCAGATGTTCAACTGTTGAGTCATCCAGGATCCCGAGTTTTGTTAATTTTTAAAAAGTCATCATAAAATGTTTGGTAACAATTGTCATTCACGTAGGGCAGTATTTTTTTCAAGTTTGCACTGTTACTATTACATTTCTGTCTCTTTCATCCAGTACTTTTGTATTGATGCTATGTCAGTTTCCTTAATATTACCCATCTTTAAAGAAATTAGATATGCTTGGATCAGTTATTTGCAGGAGGTTACTGTGGAGGAGAATACAGATTATATTACCCAAGGCTTTACTTTGGCCATGCTTTTTCACAGAGTCAAGCTTGTTCTAGGCAGTATGCATTTCCTATGCTATTCTTTTAAGTAACCCCACTGAATGTGTTCTAAACTTGCCTAGGAGCTGGAGTGCTTCTGTCTTTTTATTCTGGTTTCTGTATTCAGTATTTCAAATATTGAAATTCACTTTTTCACTTCTAGGCAAGCCATTTACTTTCAGGAAGTGTATTTTTGTGCACAGTTTCTGGCATCTGCTGCTAATTCTTTTAACCACACTATGAACTTTCCTTTAGCCCCCTTTCTCTTGGATTCTAGCTACGTTTTATAGTTTACATTTGTATTTCAGAATCTGTGGATTATATTTGCCTCTGAGTTTTGCTGAAAAACTTGAGTCACTTTAAAAAAGTTTCTTTGACAAATAAAATCACAGGTAAAAATCTTTTCTTTCTTTATTTTTTAAAAGATTTTATTTATTCATGAGACACACACACACACACACACACACACACACACACACACACACACACACAGGCTGAGACAGGCAGAGGGAGAAGCAGGCTCCATGCAGGGAGCCCGATGTGGGACTCAGTCCCAGGACTCCAGGATCATGCCCTGGGCCAAAGGCAGGTGCTAAACCGCTGAGCCACCCAGGGATCCCCGGTAAAAATTTTTTTTTGTTGCTGGGATGATTTATAGGAGGAGAAGGAGAGAATTGTATCAATGTTCATGTTGGAACTTCATGTCAATACTTTGAAAGCCTTGGGTTTGATTAAAGCATTTGGGCAGATTTATGGGTATTGTTAGAGATGTCATTAAGTTTTCTTGCAAGATTTTTTTTTTTCTTTTTTTTTTTTTTAAATTTTTATTTATTTATGATAGTCACATAGAATGAGAGAGAGAAGCAGAGACACAGGCAGAGGGAGAAGCAGGCTCCATGCACTGGGAGCCCGACGTGGGATTCGATCCCGGGTCTCCAGGATCGCGCCCTGGGCCAAAGGCAGGCGCCAAACCGCTGCGCCACCCAGGGATCCCGCAAGATTTATTTTTGACTAAAAAAATATAAACAATCACAGTTAGATTTCTTTGTGGAGTTATGCCTATGTATCATTAGAATTTGCTACTATTAAATGAAGGGAATTGTAAGCTCAAGCCAGTTTTTTAATAGTTGAAATATCCTGAACTGTGTATTAGGACATGGTTGTTTGTGTTCTGAAACACAAGTGGCAGAAATCTCCAAATATAGTAGCTGAGTGTTAAATGATCCTCATTGTTCTTGTTTGATGGCCTAGCAGTTTTCAGAGTTGTTCCCATCATATGTCACTTTACTGATGATCAACTCTTCCCTCTCCTTCAATGAGGAGAGGGAAGACAGTTTGCCTAGTTTGGACATTTGATAGAAACAGTCATTCAATATGTGATGTTTTGTGACTGGCTTCCCATTGTTTTGGGTGTGTACTGTTTTATATGTCACCACGTTTCTGTTTTCTTTATGTTCAAAAGTTTATTGAAATCTTTCTCAGTTTCTGATATTTGTCCCCCACTTGCTTTTTTTAGTTCTGAGTTCATTCCATTCTTGTCATTTTATTGGTGTTTCTGACTAGGGGGAGTGAAGTTCATAGCAGCTTTAACTGCAGTGGAAACTGAAGTGCATTTTCAAGAAAGACATGTGAAATACCCAATGCCCTTTTTTGTTACATCATTTCTAAGTATTCTGCTTTCTTTAGACATACTTAACATTATAACCTTGGGTATAATTGTTTTTATATAATATATCATTTCTGTTTTTTCCCCCTATTTCCCCCTCCTGTACTGTACTCTGGAAAATCTTGAGATTGGTCTCACTGAAAGATTTAATTATTCCTAATGTTGGTTTATTTTCCCTAATGTGAATTTTTTTAACCCTTTCTGCAATATTTACTTTTTTCTTTACCTATTTTCCTTTTAATATCCTGTTATTTTTTTCTCATCTGGTTCTTATTACTTTATTTCTCTTTTCTTTTTTCTTGAGAGATTTTGTCCCCTAGCATTCAGCTGAGGAGATAAACATTTTTCTTAAAGATTTATTTCTTTTTAATGGAACTTTTAAATGGAATTTATGTTTAAAGTTTTAGTTTTCCTATGAGTTTTCATGATATTTCTCTTTCCTTGAATAATGATTCATTTAGTCCTCATGTTTGTTAGCTGACAAAGGTTGTAGATGTTCTTATTTGCACTCTTTAAATTTCAATTGACATGCTATTTTACATTCATGTCACTTGTGTAGCTGGGACTATGCTAGAGTAAAATGGAATATTCCTTTATCTTCTACTGCATGATCCTCTGAACAGATGGAGTATATGAATATTAGTCTCCAATATGCTTTGCTCTCCAGGAGCCTCCTGTCTTTTCTTCAACTACCACACTTTCTTTATGAGTGAACATAAAACCAATATACGTACTCTTCCTTCCTAATTATTTTCTTGGACTTAGAGTGTTTGTGTCAGTAAAGGAAGTGAAGTTCTTTAAGAGACTTAGGTTCTCTAGAGTAGCAGTTTTCAGACTTTTGGTCTCAGGACTCCTTTATACTCATTATAATTATTAAGGACCCTGGAGAGTTTTTTTTTTAATTTATGGAGATTATATCTAGTGATATCATATTGAAAATTTCAACTGAAAATATTTATTTTTAAAAAAGATTTTATTTATTTATTCATGAGAGACACAGACAGAGAGGTAGAGACATAGGCAGAGAGAGAAGCAGACTCCATGCAGGGTGGCCCTACGTGGGACTTGATCCTGGGACTCCAGGATCACGCCCTGGGCCGAAGGCAGGTGCTCAACTGCTGAGCCACCCAGGTGTCCCTAAAAATAGTTATTTTAAAACAACTAAACCAACTATATTAATAGAAGTAACATTTTTGTGAAAAATTACATATTCTAAAGCAGAAAATTCATTGTGAAAAGTGTCATTGTTTTGCCTTTTTGCAAATTAAAGAGTGGTTTTTTTGAAGACAGCTAGATTCGTTTTTTTTTTTTTTTGTGATCTATGTCATGTATTGCTGGAAAACTATGGTGTGCTCATAAAGGAATGATAGTGAAAAGGGTTAATTATTGCTTGATGTTATTATGAAAATAGGTTTGACCTCATGGACCATCTGAAAGAGTCCAAGGGAAATCCTATAGACATTCTTTGAAACCCATGTAGAAGATAGGGAAAGAGAGGGTATAGGAACAGTTTGCCCCATGGTGTTGTAGACACACGTGGAAGAATAGCTAGCTGCCTGATTTCTGCTATAATCTATGATAGGATTTGAGAGATCTGTAGGGAGTTAGAATGGGTCATTTTTACTGGTCAGGCTTCCTGTATGTGTGGTATACAAGGTCCATTGACTAGCCTTTTCAATAGAGATGTTAGCCTTGAAGTTCTGGCAGCATATGAACTTTTTTTCCTGATGCAAGGTTTAAGGTTTTCATCCTGCATTTTTCTTAAGTGTTTCAGTAGATGTTTTGGAAAGTTTGTGTCAGAGCTGTGAGACAGTATTTTAAACTTCAGACCTCTTTTAGTATTTGGTTAGTCTGAGAAGCTGCTTTCTTTTACATTTTATTATTATTTTCCTCTTTCTTATTTTCAGGGCATAGTAGTTATCCATTACGTAAGTAGGTAGAAAGAGCACTTTGAAATTTTAGCCATTTATAAAAAGCAATAAGATTGATGAATGTATTTTTGCCCAATTGCCAATTTATTTTTCTACTAATTGGCAAAAATAATTCATTTTCTTTCTTGTAAACTCCCCATTTTTATTTTATTATGACCAAGCCTGACCTTGGATTATTTCACACTTGTGAAGTCTTTTTCTCATGAAATAGAAGTTGTCTTTATTTATTTCCTGCTTATTTGCTTCTTTTAACTCCCTATTTTTTCTTTAGGGGTAGTTATGTTCCTCATAGGGTTGTATGTGGTTAGGACCCAGTCAGAGAACATGCAAGGAACAATTTTGAATGATTTTAGGAAATTAGACCAGATTAAAACATTAAGCAAGACTCCATCCTTCTCTCTCTCATCTTACACATTCAAATAAAAAAGAAAAAGAAAGACCTAATAATTTCTTGAATGTTCCTAGCAATAAATTTATTGCTTTTCTCTGCTTGGAGTCATTTACTTTCTCTTGTCCAGTTTGACTGCTTTATTAAGATTCTGTAGATAACAGTTTTACAATGATTTGTTTATTGCTGTTTTGAAAGTAAAATATTTGCTGTGTAGGATGAAAAAGTAATAAATGTGAAGATCTTTCTGATAAGTTTTGCGAGGATTCAACAAAGAATTTTGAAAGTTATTCTTTTACTACATTTAATTTTTCAAGGCCATTCACCTAGTTTAATTGGTTTATTCATTTATTATTTTTTTATACTTTGCTAGGTAGAAATTGAGGTTTTATTTATATTTTATTTATATTTGTGTATTTCATCTGACATTCAAATTTATTTTCGAGGTATAGTCTGCTTTCATTTTTTTCTATCTCTAAATATAAAGTTCTTAAGTGTTTGTCTAAAACTAGAGGTTCATAAAGAAAATCTAGCCATAAGGTTTGTTATTTATACATACAAATATCTATGACTTTCTGTTGTATTGTTTGTATTATAGTAAAAGGAAAAGAACCTTTGAGAGTTTGTTATTGCAACTGTGGATGAAGAGAAAAATCTTTCCTTGAGTGTGAAGATATGTTGTTCACACATTGAGAGGTTTTTCAGTGACTATGCTTAGTTTTTTATGTAGTAATGGATATAATGGTGAAACATTTTTGGCTTAAAGGCAGATGAGAGATAAAATGGAGATAACTTTATGTATTCTCATATTTCAGCTGTTCAGCTTCGCATTATCTAGTCTATTGATCTGTCGTTCATTATTGAAATTGAGTATGACCTGATGGATCCCTTCAGTCTCATTCATTTACCATTGCAGAGGAAGATTTAAGAAAATCACAGTAATGCATAATAAAGAGAATTGCTTTTGTATGGTGGGCCTCAATGTTTATTGTCCCAGGAACTTCTTTTGGAGTAGTAAATCTGAAACATGGATAGTAATTCCCTAAAATATAAAGATATAATTATTTCTGATGCCAAATACATTTTAAACATTTTTATGAAAGATTCACAGTTATGGGGAAATTGCTGTATGTTTCTTCAGTATAATAGCTTAAAATTTGTTTTACAGTTAACATTCAGGAGATATGTATTAGTAGATTCAGAAGAAAAAAAGTGATTATTGGCCTCTAAAATAATTGAGGCAGTTTTTTTCCTGAAAAAATTCTTATGGATTAATTGTCCCAACCCACTGTGGCTGTGAATCTCCTACAGGTTAACAAAGGCATAGGATTGACATATCGCATGATTGTCTTCAAAATCAACTGAACGCTTTTTTTTTTTAAGTGTGTAACTCTCATCTGTGTGAACCAGTAATTTGATATCAGTATCTGACCCAGGAGACTTATATTAAAATGAAAGACTAAAGTTAAGTCATAGCATTTGTCCTTTCCAGAGTTGCATAGAAAATTAAGTGAATCTTGTTGGTCATTGTTAAAATGATTGGAGGGGAGGGTCCTTGGTTCTAGCTTACGAGTTGGAAAGTAACTTTCATAGTCCATCTTAATGTTCTTAATTAAAAAAAACTCACTACTTATTACATTGCTGGAAGAGTAGATGTTTATAACAACTTTGGACTTTCTTGAAATCTACAGCATATATATATTTCAATTCTCCCCGAAGAATTGAAAAGGTAATGTATATAAATGGGAATGGACTTTAAGCATGGTTGAGAAAATGTCAATTTTTAGAGTAGATAAGGAAAATCAGGGACATACACTTTTTAGTTGGATTGTATTTCTTGGTCATTGGATACATATCTGTCTAGTCACTTTTATGCCTGGATCAGAGCCAGTCTTACCAAAAGTTAAGTATAGAAAACTGATGTATTATCATTGAATGAGTGCAATAAAACTTCAAAATAATTTCATAATTTCTAGGAAGATTGATTTGTGGCCCTTTATTTTATGTGCTTTTCCACTCCTTGCAGTATTATTTCAATAGATTGTATAGTATTTATTTACTCAAGAAATATAGTCTGTGATGATGACTTCACAGGGTTCAGGTGAAGCATTGAAGAACTTGACTTGATTGTGGAGTCACAGATTAACCACTAATATGTAGCAAAATCCTATTATCTAACTAATTGGTTGTGGTTTTGTATTTATTCATGAAAATGCTTTTGGCAGTCACTTCAGAGAAGCCTTAAATTTATTGGTTCAAGCAGTCTCACTAATGCTTAAGATTCTGAAGACAAATGCATGGGAACAAATTGTAAATCACAGGTGTGATTCTAGTGCATATTTGGTTTTGTAACTTTAAGTTCACATAAAATTATTTTCTGTACCTTGTTTTACCAAATAAGATGCTTCTACTTATATGACCATGCCCTTATTTTAGGTACCACTGGGTAAGAGAGACCTCTGCCAATTAAATTATGGTATGTCGTTGATTGATTATAAGATATATCCTATATTCAGAGATGTAAAAACATGTGGGTTGTGACATAGGGAAGTATGTATTTCCTGGTAGAGAGAGGGACTCTGTATTTTTTCCATTCCAGCTTATAAAATTGGTTCAAATAAAAGTTATTCAAATAGATTAGGCTGAGATCAGAGCATGTTTGTTTTCATTTTGTTTTCCACCAGTGTGCTCTTAGCCTTGTCCCATTTGAATGTGACTGCTGGGTTCTGAGTGAAGTGGAGGTTAGTGGGAAATGTACAGTTTAAATGAACACATGGAATATGGCAACTGTAAGTGTGATGTGCAGAAGAAACATTTAAAAACAGTAAAACAGTGCTCATGATCAGAGCAATGTCATCTAGCCATTTTTTTTTTTCCCTGGGAAGTAACAGTGAATCTTAGCAGCAACCCATTATGGAATACTGTGCTTTATCATAGAAAAAATATGAATATCACTGCATGACAAACTGTGGTCGCAGCCACCAAACAAGGGTAAGATTTGCATGTATTCAAACAAAGAAACATAGGGAAAAACCCCATATTATATTAAAATATAATATGTCAAACATACATATAGAGAAAATAGACTGCATTTATTTAAAAATAATGTTTTTAGTTAGTATTCTTTATTAGATGTTAAGATTATTACCACATTTATTAGATGTTAAGATGAATATTTTGTAGGTAACTTGGTGAAAGTTCATGAATATTTCCTTAGGATAAATTCTAAATAATGGAAATTTAGGTTCTAATCCATATTACCAAACACACTTGGAAGTTTGTGACTGTATCCACTTCTACCCATGTGATAGAATTCTGAGATGACGTCATGATCTTTGTGTTATTTCCTCCTCTTAAGTATGGGTATCTAACCAGCTTCTAACCAATACATGGCAAATGTGATGGGAGGTTGTGTTATCAATTTATTTTTTAGCTCTGAGTGCACCTTTCAAAATATTTTCTGTGATGACTGATAGAATTTTTTAAGCATTTCATTTGGTAAGAATTTGGCATTTGTAAGTATTTCTATGTTTAGTATTTTCATTTCTATTTTTGTGTTTTTAAGAAATCTATAGAAAATTTCAGTTTTGGGGCACTTGGGTGGCTCAGTCATTTAAGCGTCAACCTTTGGCTCAGGTCATGATCCCTCGGTCCTGGGATCGAGCCCCCATTGGGATCCCTGCTCAGCAGAGAGCCTGCTTCTCCCTCTGCCTCTGCTGCTCCCCCTGCTTGTGCTCACTTGGTGTCTTTGTCAAATAAATTAATAAAATCTTTTTTTAAAAAAATAAAATTTCAGTTTCTTGTATGATTTCTTTTGTTGGCACTATGTTTATGATATGTGTGTTTTCTTTTAAAACAGTACAGTTGAATGTTCTGTGACAATGGAAATGTTACATTTTCTGTTGCCTAAAATAGTGCCCATTAGCCACATATGGTTACTGAGTACTTGAATTGTGGCTAGTGCAACTGAAACATTGAATTTTTAAAAAAGATTTTATTTATTTATTTATTGATGAGAGATAGAGAGAGGAAGAGACATAGGCAGAGGGAGAAGCAGGCTCCTTGCAGGGAACCCAATGTGGGAGTCGATCCTTGGTCCCCAGGATCAAACTCTGAGCTGAAGGCAGATGCTCAACTGCTGAGCCACCCAGGAGTCCCAAGGAACTGAATTTTTAATTACTTTAAGTCTAAAAAGACAAGTAGCTACCATATTAAATAGCACAGTTTAAGTATATTTAAACTTTATTTGCTAATATTTAGTATTTTGTGCCTACATAGATTCTTTTTATGTTAAAAGTGGAATCTAAATTCATTATCTAGGTGTAGAGTAAACATATGATCTAGTTTTTGACTACTTTTCTGCTCATTTTCTATGACTTTTTCTTCTAGTTACTGTTCAGTGTTTCTTTTTCTTCCATTTGTGATACTTCATTTCATTCAAAGACATTTATACTGTGCTTAGAGCTGTCTTCAGATCTTATGGCTGCCTCTTTCCAGTTTTTACCTCACCTCCTTAGTCCTTTTCTGAATCCCTGATATTTTTCAGTAAGATTTTGCTAAGAAACATTTCATGTTTTTACTATATCTGATTTAACACATCTTAATTCATGTATCTGTTCCTCTCTCTACTCATTTTTTTGGATACTTTTAAAGTATAGACTTCAATGCACTTTTAATTGTAGTTTTTATTAGATTGTTTATCTCTGAAGAGTTCTTTATATATCCTGGGCATTGGTCTTTTGTCAGATATGTTTTCCTAATATTTTCTCCCAATTTTGTAACTTGATGATTCATTTTCTAAACGGTGTCTTTTGGTAAGCAGGAGTTATTAAATTCACTGAAGTTTAATTTATCAATTATTTTTCTTTTATGGTTAGTGCTTTTTTGTGTGTCCTGTTGAAATTTGAAAACTTTACTTGTTAACTCTAGGTCAGAAAAATATTGAGAGCTTTGTGGTGTTAGCTTATATGCCTGTATGTTTTATTCAACTCAAATCAGTTATAGTGTGGGGTAAGAATTGAGGTTTGTTTTTTTTCCCCCATATGGATATATAGTTATGCCAGCACCTTTGGAAAGACTTTTCTTTTCTCATTGGATCGCACTGATAGCTTTGTAGAAAATAAATAAAAAAAATTAAACCATCACATTATAAGTGTTGATCTATTTATAGATTGATCACTTATTTTTTTTTTAAAAGAACTTTCTTTTTTTTTATTTTTTTATTTATGATAGGCACACAGTGAGAGAGAGAGAGAGAGAGAGGCAGAGACACAGGCAGAGGGAGAAGCAGGCTCCACGCACCGGGAGCCCGATGTGGGACTCGATCCCCGGTCCCCAGGATCGCGCCCTGGGCCAAAGGCAGGCGCCAAACCGCTGCACCACCCAGGGATCCCCTGATCACTTATTTTTAATTGGTATGCCGTTCACTTTCACTCTTTGTGAAATAGACACAATTTCTGATAAGATATATAATGTGATAGAAGATTTGCTAGCATATTTCTAGAGCCTAGAACATCACCTGGAACTGCTGAATAAATGATAAGAGAGTGATCTCTAGTTGATAGTAGGTAGAGATTGGTTTTGTAATTGGCTTTTATATTCATTATGTTAAATGAAATGAGTTATTTCCAACTTTTTCCATGATGGAAAATAGTTTATTTACATTAGTAACAAACCGTTCTTTGAAAGTTTGAATGAACTCAGCTCTAAAATAATTTTTAGGGCATTTCTTGTTTTATTTTTCCCTATGCACATTTTAAAATTTAAATTCAGTTAATTAACATATGATGTTATTATTGGTTTCAGAGTTAGAGGTCATTGATTCATCAGTCTTATATAATACCCAGTGCTCATTATATCACATGCTATCCTTAAGATCACCCAGTTACTGCATACCACCACCCCACTGTGACCCTCAGTTTATTTCCTATGATTAAGAATCTCTTATGATTTGTCTCCTTGTATGATTTCATTGTTATGTTTTTCCTCTCTTCCCCTGTGATCCTGCTTTGTTTCTTAAATTCCACATGAGTGAGATCATATAATTGTCTTTCTCTGATTAACTCATTTCGCTTAGCATCATATTCTCTAGTTCCATCTATGTCGTTGCAAATGGCAAGATTTCATTTTTTGTTGGATGAATAGTATTCCATTGTGTGTGTGTGTGTGTGTATGTATATATATATATATACACATATACATACACATACATGTGTGTATACACACACACACACACACACACACACACACCCTACATCTTCTTTATCCTTTCATCTGTTGGTGGACATCTGGGCTCTTTCTGTAGTTTGGGTATTGTGGGCATTGCTGCTATAAACAACGTGGTATAGGTGCCCTTTCGGATTTACCCCTGTATCTTCGAGGTGAATACCCAGTAGTGCAATTGATGAGGTTTTAGGTTAGCTCTATTTTCAACTTTTTGAGGGACCTCCATACTGCTATCCAGAGTAGCTGTACCAGCTTGTGTTCCCAGCAATAGTATACAGAGGTTCCCCTTTCTTCACATCCTCGTCAACATTTGCCATTTCCTGACTTGTTAATTTTAGCCATTCTGACTGGTTGTGAAGGGTATAGTTCCAACATCTTGTCCATACTGATTAGGTCCTTGGTAGTTTATACTGCCTCTTGTTCTCTTTCTTGAGGTGAATTTTTCCATCTTGTCATTCTGTCCACAGAAGAATTGGTGAATGAGAGAACAAAATACAAAATGGCAACAACAACCCCAGAGAAATATATGTTAAATCAGAAGAGACCTGAAACTGGGGGTGGGGGTGGGGAGGGCGGAGAGAAAAGCATATAATCAGACAGGTAAACAGAATAGAGCAATGCACTGGATCCTGTGTGTATTTTGGTCTGTTAGAAATCTAGATTTCAAAAATTTAATAAACGAAGAACATATGTGTACAAAAAAATCAAGTACAATGAAAGTATAAAATGTAAGTGTAAAAATGAAAATTTAAAGGACTCCCCCCCCAAAAAAAAAGAAGCAATATAAACAGACAGGGGAACAGAACAGAACAATACTCTATATCCTGATTTTATTTTGTTTGCCTTGTTAGAAGGAACTATATCTCAAAGTTCTAAGGAAAGAAAAACATGTATTTACAAAAATAAAGTTAAATACATTGAAAGGGTAGGAAGTGACTCTAAAGATGAACATTAAAAATTACTTTAATAAAAAAAAAAACCCAAAAAAGCAAACATAATCATACAGCTGAAGAGAACAGAGCCATACACTAGATTCTGGATGTATTTTGGTCTGTTAGAAGAAACTGCATCCCAGAATTGTAAAGAAAGAAAAACTTATGTATATACAGAAATAAAATTAATGAAAAGATAGAATGTACTGTAAAAATGAAAATTAAAAAAGATCTTTTTTAAGAGAAAACTCATGATGCTTTTTTAAAAAATTTAATTTATTTATTCATGAGAGATACAGAGAGAGAGATAGAGGCAGAGACACAGGAGACTCCATGCAGGGAGGCTGACGTGGGACTTGATCCTGGATCCCTAGGATCACACCCTGGGCTGAAGGCCGCACTAAACCGCCAAGCCACCTGTGCTGCCCTTAAAAAAGATTTATTAAAAAGATGATAAAATAAGAAATTTGTTGAAAAAAGGAAAGAAAAAAATTAAAATGGAAAGACTAAATAATCGTGGGAAAAAAAACCCTCGATGAATTCTATACACTTTATTCCCCTAGTGCTGTTGTTATACCGTTCTCAGCAATGGGTAAGCTTGGTCTTGGCTGGATGCTCTTGCTGATCTCCTGGAGGAGGGGCCTGTTACATTCTCATGTGTCCTTGCCTTTGGGTGGAATTGCACCATCCTTGCCAGGGGGCCAGGCTAAGTATCTGCTCTGGATTGCTCTATGTGGCTTTTGTTTCCTTAAGGCTTCCCTTGCAGCTTTAGATGAATGAAAATCCTGACCTCCCAGTCTCCAGCCCAGGAGCTGAAAGGTGGCACCCTCCTTCCCACTCCTCAGTGACCCATCAGGGAAAAACAGGCAGTCCCTCCTGTCTCCCTTGTCTCCATCTGCACTCTGAGCTTACCCAACCTGTGACTGATTGTTTTTATTTCAGGCACGTGACCCCATTTGGAATCTCCAAGCTCTATAGACTCTTGCCAAGTGGGCTCCAGTGCAGCTAGGGGGTGGGTCTCACCTGTTCTGCCTTTTGTTGGTCCCCTGCGGTGGTTCTGGGTTTATGGCAACCCCAAGTTGAGAGCCACTGTCAGGCCTTCTGATTGCCGCCAGTTTCCCTGCTCTGATGCCTGGGAACTCTGTGGTGCTCAGGCACTCCCAGTCTTCTTGTGACCCTGAGGGTCCTGAGACTACATTGTCCCACCTAGGATTCCACCCCCACTTCTCCACCTGAGCACCTTTCAGGTGGGAAGTCTCTCACCAGGGCAGACTTCTAAAGTCTGGATATTGTGCTCTGATGCTATATTTTTCCTGCAGTCGGCTTAGGGAGGCTCCCTAACCCCTGGCATCTACCTTCCCATGTATTGCCTGGGATTCTCTGAACCTCCTACCTTGCAGAAGATGGTTGCTTTTCTATTTGTAGAGTTGTAACTATTTTCTTGGATCTCTGGTTGAGTTTGCAAGTGTTCAGAAGGATTTAATAACTATTTAGCTGAGTTCCTGGGATCAGAGGAAACTAAGGTCTCCTACTCTTGGTCTCTATGTTTTAGGACATTTTAAAGAAGGAGAATCTTTGAAAAGATGGCTCTCACAGTTTTACATTTTTGACTGAATTTTGTTAATACTGTATTTTTTAGAAAAGTATAACTTTAACATTTTCAGATTATGTTTATTGTTAGATAAAATGTTATCTTTAACTTTTATTTTCTGTGTATCTGTGTAACTTTAGTATTTTGCAATAATCTTGAGGGGGTAATTCAGCTATATTTTTAAATCTTTTCCCAATCTTGTGTCTCTATTTTTGTGAGTCTAACAAAGTTTCTCCTTTGTTTCTCTGTTTCTCAGAGTGTCCCTTGGCCTAGGGGAAAAACTGAACTTTCTAAATTTTGCCAATGATTAGAATTGGGAAATGCTTCTAAGGAAAAACTGTCTAATTCATCACTTTTGACCATTTTTCCTCTGTCCTTACTTAATATTGGCCTGTTTAGTGATTTCTTTGATAGCACTGTCTGCCATGTTACTTTATCTTGCCCAGAAGCAGATCATTGTAATTTTCATTTATTTTGACTAAACAACACTCAACAGAATGTTTTTAAATTTCGATTTTGTCAACTTTTTCCCATTTTTTTTCTATTTATTATTTTTTATTAGTTGTGATTTCTTTGTTCTTAGAGAATGTAGTCGGGAAAATTTTATCTCTAGGAATTAGGTGGCATTTTCTTTATGGCTTAATATATCATCAGTTTTTATAACATTCTATAAACTTTTTTTCTACTTGTTTTGTCAGAGCAAAGGAAGAATTAGTAAGTCTTTTAGTAGTGAAAGTTGGGGTAGGGGCAGAGAGAGAGAATCTTCAAGCAGACTCCCTGCTCAGCCCAGAGCCCACCCAATGCAGGGGTTATCTCATGACCCATAAGATCATGACCTGAGTTGAAACTAAGAGTCAGTTGCTTAACCAACTGAGTCATCCAGGCACCCCTTCTGTTTGTCTCCTAATATAGCTTTGCTTATGATTGATTGATTGATTGATTTTATTTATTTATTCATGAAAGACACACAGAGAGAAAGAGAGAGAGACAGAGACAGAGACACAGGCAGAGGGAGAAGCAGGCTCCATGCTGGGAGCCCGATACAGGACTCAATCCTAGGACTCCAGGATCACACCCTGAACCGAAGGCAGGTGCCAAACTGCTAAGCCACCCAGGGATCCCCACTATTTATTTTTTTTTAAATTTTGTTTCACATGTGTTTTTCTTCTGTATACTTTATTGTTTTTTCTTCGTTCTTTGGTATTATTGGAGAGCTTAAAATGTCCTATACTTTACACATCTTTTTTCACCATAGTTAATTTTGCTCTTTATATTTTAGTGTGCTTTTCAGAAATTTATTTAGAACGTGAAGCATATGCTTTCTAAAAATTAGCCAATTCTTTCTTCATATAGTGTTTTTAAGCAAACTTTTTTCATAGATATATTCTGAAATGTGTACATAAATCATAAATTTAAAGCTTCAACAGTTTTCACAAAGTGAACAATCACATGAAATGCACAAATGTAGAATACTGTCAGTATTCCAAAACCTTCCCTGTGTGCCCTCCTGGTCTCTCTCCTTCACTCTCTTCTCCCCAGAAATTATTACTGTCCTGGAATTAAATAGTATATGAGTTTTTTGTGTTTGGCTTCTTTCAGTTAATATTTGTACAGTTCATCTCTGTTGTTACATGTAGACATAGTTTGACCATTTTTATTGCAGTATACTCTGACTATATCATAATTTACTTACCCATTCTATTATTGATAGATATTTGGGTTGTTTCTAGTTTAGGGCTATTATCCATTCTATTATTGATTAATCAATCTATTGACTGATACTTGGATTATTTCTAGTCTAGGACTAGCCTAGTTCTACTAGAACTAGTAGTGTTGATGTGAACATTTTGGTGCACACACATATATTACTTTAAAAATATCGGGGACGCTTGGGTGGCTCAGTGGTTTCAGCGTCTGCCTTCAACTCAGGGTGTGATCCTGGAGTCCTGGGATCAGGTCCCACATTGGGCTCCCTGCGTCTCCCTCTGCCTGTGTCTCTGCCTCTCTCTTTTGTGTCTCTCATGAATAAATAAACAAAATCTTTTAAAAAACTATATATATATATCTCCAAAATAGTAAGGAAACAGGCCCAAATATGTGGCCACTTGAATTATGATAAATGTCACATTATAGAGCAGTGGGGAAAGAATGAGTCTGCTCAGTAAGTAGTGTTGCATCAGCTGGATCTCCCCTCACCTCCTCTATGTTGTTGACAAAATTTGGTCTATATGTTTCTTTTCTTTAAAAACAAAACTAAAAGGCTTTATTTTTTGAGAGTGGTTTTATGTTCACAGAAATTGAACTCAAGGTACAGAGATCTTAGAGACCCTCTCTCTCTCCCAGTATGCAGTTGCCCCATTACCATTTTACTTGAATATGGTACATTTGATATACTTGGTGAACCAATATTGATATTAATTAAAGTCTATATTTTACATTAGGGTTAGCTCCCTGTGTTATATAGTTCTATGGATTTGGCAAATGCAAAATGTCATGTATCTACCATTATAGGATTATACAGATTAATTTGTAAATTGTGCTCCCTGATTCATCCCTTTTGGCATCTCTTGAGCCTCTGGCACTCATGGATCTTTTTACTGTCTCTGTAATTTTACCCTTTCCAGAAGAATATCATATAGTTAAAATTATATAGTATATAACCCTTTCACATGATCTTCTTTTACTTAGCAATATGCATTTAAAGTTCCTCTGGTGCTTTTTATGGTTTGATAGCTCCCCACTCCCTCCGTCTGTCTTTCTTTCTTTCTTTCTTTCTTTCTTTCTTTCTTTCTTTCTTTCTTTCTCTTTTTCTTTTCTTTTTTTTCTCCTTCCTTCCTTCCTTCCTTCCTTCCTTCCTTCCTTCCTTCCTTCCTTCCTTCCTTCCTTCCTTATAGTTTATTTTTTATTTATATTTATTTATTTTTTAAAAAATATTTTATTTATTCATGAAAGACACACGGGGTGGGTTGGGGGGCAGAGGGAGAAGCAGGCAGGGAGCCCGACGTGGGACTCGATCCTGGGACTCCAGGATTGCACCCTGGGCCGAAGGCAGGCGCTTAACCGCTGAGCCACCCAGGGATTCCCCAATAGTTTATTTTTTAGAGCAATTTTAGGTTCACAATAAAATTGAGGAGAAAGTACAGAATATTCCCTACTCCCACACATGGACCATCTAACCCACTATCAATATCTTGCACCATAGTAGTACATTTGTTATGATTGATTAAACCTCTGTTGACATGTTATTACTCAAAATTATTTTTACTCAAAAATCCATAGTTTACATTAGGCTTCACTTCAGGTGCTGTACATTCTGTAGGTTTTGACAAATGTTAATGACACAGATCCCTATAGATTGAAGTATTATATAGTTTCACTGTTCTAAAAATCCTCAGTGCTTTGCCTGTTCATCATTGCTTCTTCTCTAACCCCTTCATCCACTGATCTTTTTATTGTCTTTTTAGTTTTGCCTTTTCCAGAATGTCAATGTGTAACCTTTTGAGATTGGCTTCTTTCACTTAGTAATATCCATTTAAGTTCTTTTCATGACTTGATAATTTAACACCGAATAGTATTCCATTGTCTGGATATATCAGTTTATCCATTCACCTACTAAAGTACATCTTGATTGCTCTCAGTTTTGGAAATTGTGACTACAACTGCTATAAGTATCCACATGTAGAATTTTGTGTGGGTGTAAAATTTCAGCCTTTGGGTAAATACCAAGGTGCACTGTTGTTGGATTATATGGTAAGAGTATGTTTAATTTTGTACAATACAGCCAAAAGAAAAGTTCTATCCATTCCTTTTCCTCATTCATAAGGGTTTTCATTTATTTCCTTATTTTTATCCTTTGCCTTTCTGTTTGCATATCCTTAGAATTTCTAGTCTTATTAACGTAGAAGCTTAGTGCACATATGTATCCACCTATACTGTTTACACATGTATGTACCCCATGAGAAGTAGAGAATGACTCATTAGGCTGAAGTAGATTGAGGCCTTTCTGGGAAAGAATCTGTAAGTACATGCATGAAAGAGAACTATTAAGAATTTTGACTTGGGCATAGGAGACTAATGACAATACAATTAATGAAAGCAATAATTCTTTAAGGTGCTAGGTAAAATTTCAGTGAACCATGTAATTGTTTTGGTGCATTAAATTGTTGATAGATGCGTAACTTTAAGTATAGAAAAAATATCACTGTAACAGAGGTAAAATATATTTTGCTATTTTGTTCATGAAGTATTTTATTTTCTACAGCGGTCTAGATATAAATCTTAGGTCCTATTTTTATTTCTATGCTACCTTAATACAAAGAATAAGGGAAATGTTGCATGCTTTTTATTTTGTGGAAAACAAAGTTTATTTCTTAAGGTCCCACTACCATTTTTTCTGTACTTTATTAGGCTATAGAACATGTTTAGTTTGCAGATAAATGCCATTTGGTATCCCAGTATGGGTTATCCTCATTCAAAGATATGCAGCGTCTCTTAAAGTTCTCATGTGTGGTAGCTAATTGGTTCACTATACCTGTTAACTGACAGGGGAACTACAGCATCATTCCATAGTCTGTAGCTTCTTGAACAGTCTCTTGACATAATGCCCAACAAGGAAAGTCATGATTTCCTACTGATCAGTATGACTTTGACAACAGTCCAAATTATGTCGACTAGAGGAATTCAGTGACAAAAACTTACTACAATGAGCTTAGTCCACCTGCATAGTCCCTGCAAGACTGCCCTCATTTCAAATGCCAGCTCCAAGTTTTGGCTCCCAGGCTCACCTTTGCTTCAGATTTGCTGGCTACAAATTCTGGGGTTCCCAGGGACTCCTTCAGGTTTGATAATTCAGTATAATGGCTCAGAGACTCAGAAAAGCACTGTACTTGTCATTATAGTTTTATAATAAAAGAACTGGGTAGCCCTGGTGGCTTAGCGGTTTAGCGCCACCTTCAGTCTGGGGCGTGATCCTGGAGACCAGGGATCGAGTCCCATGTCGGGCTGTTTCTCTCTTTCTGTCTCTCATGCATAAATAAATTCTTTTTTTTAATTTTTATTTATTTATGATAGTCCCACACAGAGAGAGAGAGGCAGAGACACAGGCAGAGGGAGAAGCAGGCTCCATGCACTGGGAGCCCGATGTGGGATTCGATCCCGGGTCTCCAGGATCGCGCCCTGGGCCAAAGGCAGGCGCCAAACCGCTGCGCCACCCAGGGATCCCCAAATAAATAAATTCTTAAAAAAAAAAAAAAGGAAGAAGAACTGCATGGGGCAAAATCTGGGAGGAACCCAAGTTTGAAGCTTCTGGTGGTCTCTTCCTAAGAAATCATGGACAGCATTACTTACTTCTGGCTAAGAGGCATTTGACAGTACCCAAAGAGTACTGCCAACCAGGGAACCTTTGGTGTACAAAGTTTATATTGTGATTCTGTCACATATTACCTGCATAGATGACCTTTAGTCTTCAGCTCAGAATTCTAAGAGGTCTGGGCTAATAGATTTAATCTCCAGTTCCTCTGGAGGGCAGAACTGATATGCTTATTCCAAAGTCTCCATTGTAAATCACCTTTTTAGAGTCTCTGGTGCCTAAACGCCCCAGGCAAACAAAGATATGCTTGTCAGGCAGGACATTCCAGGGGCCTAGAGATCATCCCCTGGTAGTGGAGGGCAAAGGCCAAACCTCTCTTGGTAAAGTTAACTCTTCAGTACATACCTATTCAAACAAAGGATGTATTGTTTGCAGCTTACCATGTAGCTCTTTGAAAGTCTTAAGTTAAAAAAAAAATATGATTTCCTCTTTTTGCTCAAATTACAAATATTTAACTTCTTTCTTTCTCAAATTTGTGCCCCTTTTGTTGGAACAATCAGACCAGCCACTTATGTAGTTTAATTTTATTTGTATTGCATCACATATGTGTTTATGGTAAAGTACCCATTCTGTTCTTGTATTCTTTCCAAAAGTGCTTATTTTTCTCCCAAACTAGTAGATCATACTTTTTTACCCACAAAGGAAATATTCACCTATACTATTTTATTTTATTTTATTATTTTATTTATTTATTTTTTTTCACCTATACTTTTTACCAGCTGTAATCTATATAAACATTCTGGAAAACATTTAGGAAAGGTTTCCCAGAAAAAAAAGTGCTTTAAAAACCATGCTGAAGGAGCTTGGACTATATAGGCAGTGAGGAGCACTCAAAGCTTTTTGGTTGTGGTTATGACATACAACAAATTGTTTTAGAAAGTCAGTTCTAGTGGAGGTAGAGTAGAAATAGTTTGAAAGAAAAAGTTAACCTATTAGCAACAAGGCCAGTTAGGACCCTATTAGTGTTATCCTTGCTCTTCATAATAAAAGTAATAAGGGATGGTTTATGAGAAAGTTACTATGAGAGATGATTTCATCTTTTAAAAAATTCTTGCCCCTTTCATAATCTGTACATATATTAATAACTTAAACTTCTTAATAATTTTTTTTAAATGTTTTTATATTACACAGTTTCTTGGGATAATTCCATGTGTTTTCTATTTAACTATATCCATTGGCTTGCATTTATTTATTTATTAAATTTTTATTAAAAAATTTATTTTGAGAGACAGTGAGTAAACATGCCTTCAGGATTGGGAAGGGGCAGGGGAAGAGGGAAAATAGTATCTTAAGTGGGCTCCACACTGGGGTGCAGATCGCAGGACTTGGGGCTTGATCGCTGGACTCTGAGATCAAGAACTAAGCTGAAATCAAGAGTCGAGTGCTTAACTGACTGAACTACCCAGGCACCCCTATTTATTTTTTAGAAAGAGAGCGCAGTGCTTGAGCACGTGTTGGGGCAGGGGGAGGGGCAGAGGGAGAGGGAGAGAGAGCATCTTCAGCAGTCTCCGTGGCCAGCATGGGCTGATGTGGGGCTCAATCTCACCACACTGAGATCATTACCTGAGCCAAAAATCAAGAGTTGGATGCTCAACCAGTTGAGCCACCCTGGTACTCCTGGCTTCTTATTATTGGTCTCAAAACTGTGCTGTTCATTTTATTTAGTAAACCTTTGTTGAAGTGAGAGCATACTCCTCCAGAGTACTGTGATAGATGCTGAAGATACAATGATATGTGTGTGATTTTATTGACCTGTAAAAGCCCACAGTTCAATTTGGTAGACAAAGAGGAAAATCCTGTGGTAGAAGGAAGCACAGGGTGCTCTGACAGAATGTTGAAGGAGCACATAACCTCAAATAGAGATTAGGAGAAGATTTCTGTGTACATGACCTGCTAGCATAGAAAAGCAGTTAAGAACATGGGCTCTGGACCAGAATGATTTTGGATTCTTGGTTTCTTGCTGTGTGACTTTGGGCAAGTTCTAAACTTCACCTTTAAAATGGGAATCAGGACACATCTTTGTGGTTCAGTCAATTAAGCAACTGATTCTTGATTTTGGTTCAGGTCATGATCTCAAAGTCATGAGATCAAGCCCTGTGATGGGCTCCACACAAAGCATGGAATCTGCTTGTGATTCTCTCCCCCTCCTCTTGCCGCTCCCTACTGCTTGTGTGTGTGCCTGAGTGTTGTCATGTGCACTCTCTAAATAAAAAAGTAAAATCTTTAAAAAAGAATAAAATGAGGATAATAATAGTCCCTAGTTCGTAATATTGTTATGAGACTAGAATGCCTTGATATATGTAAAGTACTTAGAAAAGTGCCTGCGGTATAGTTTTTAGATGTTTTACCTCTTCTTTCTCATGTTTTGTTTTGTGTTGTTTTTTGTTTTCATGGATACATGATTAGCACTCAGTAAACATTTGGATACAACTAGATGAAATTATAATTACTTTTCTGTTTTCTTAGAAGTCTTTAAACAGCTCTCCTAAATGCACTTTACTGTAAAAGGATTGTTTTTGTGTATTTAGATCCATCTTAACCACAAGTCATAAACTGGTAGGCTCCCGAAAGTGTAAGCTCTTCTATTACTTAAGAAACACTGAGTTTGCTTGAGGATGAGGATGTGCTCCCCAGCTCATCATAATTCTTATCAACTAGTCCCTGTTTTCTTACACCGAGTCCTGTTCAGCTTCATGGTCTGGCCTCCAGGTATTTGAGTTTGGGACCTCCACACTAGACCCTGACACTAGCTCTTCCAGGGTAAAAACCTATTGATCTGTTTTAAATTTCAAACACTTGATAGAATGGCTGTGAGTTATTGACATCAAATGAATGTTTCTTGAATAAATGAATAATGCCTCAATTATGAGATGAAAAAGAAGTCTGGCATAAAGAACTTTAATTGTTCCATGAAGGTGAGTTGACTTTCATTTTATAGAATTATGAGGGAATTTTGGTAAAAGTAAGACTGACAAGATACCAAAAATAATAAAGAACCTATATTTCCTAGAGAAATTTTGTTAATAGATTTTCTAACTTGTCATGTGGCACTTACCAGATTTATACTAAGGTTGATTTTAATTGTAGTAGTATGGGTTGAAAGAGCCATTTGAAGCTATTTATATTTTGATTAGCTAATGATATAGTTGTTGAATCATCATTGGTAAATAATGGAAATCAAATCATTGTTTTCAAAAGGAGATAATAATTTTGCCTTTTTGGTGAGCTAGATGGATGAGTTTTGTAGAATGATTATGTACTGATTAGAAAAATATTTAGGGTACAGAAGCATTGAATAATCTTAACCTAAACCAGAAGTTAGACTTTAGGAATGAAAAAGAATGAAGAGTAGTATCCAGGTGAGTGGAGATTTCCATTTTGGGGGGATTGGTAAAATAAAGCCGTGAATTTTAGGGGATTTATGAAAGCACAATTAAATAAGCAGATATAAGTTACTGTATTGAATATTCTCAAATGGTTGGGGCTGTGTGGGGCTATCTGCTCAGAAAATGTTTTATGTGAGTAGAATAGTCCAGAACAGAAAGATGGAGATTATTCTTTTCTTGTTTAAGTATTCCCTTGGTGTATTTTTCTTTACTTTAATGAATAGATGTTGCCAATTGCATTCCCAAATACACCGGATTCATTTTCTTCTTCATTGTGGTCTTAAGTTATCATTTTACTTACTGCTAAGAGGTTCCTTTCTGTGCTTTATAACTTTGCAGTTTCTGTATTGTTTTTTATGTTTCTAATTTCAAGCCCTTTTGCATTATTTTTCTTTGCTTATACATTTATAACAATTTGGTTTCCAATTACTTCTGATTCATAGACGCATAAAATACCAATTCAAAGTCCATCATCTGGTGTGTTACCTTTTTGCCATTTCCACCAATTTTTGGTCAATAGAAAGTTACATGTAGTTACATGTCTCCTCTAGGATGTTTCAGATGGTATTCCAGTGATGGGATTATGTTTTTATAAGTAAAACTTGATGACACACTGTAATGTTTCATTAATAATTTTTTGGGGGCAGCCTGGGTGGCTCAGCGGTTTAGCGCCGCCTTCAGCCCACGGTGTGATCCTGGAGACCTGGGATCGAGTTCCACATCGGGCTTCCTGCATGGAGCCTGCTTCTCCCTCTGCCTGTGTATCTGCTTCTCTCTTCTCTCTCTCTCTCTCTCTCTCTCTCTCCGTCTTTCATGAATAAATAAATAAAATCTTAAAAAAATATTTGGTATATTATGTCTACTATTTTACCTTTTATTCATCTAATTTAATCTGGTGGAAGATAAAAAAATTAATTCACTATATGTTCCGCTTTAAAGCTTCCAGGGCTTTGGAGTTAAAATTTTGTATTTAAAAGTGAGATAGCTTTTAAGAATTTGTTAGAAGTGTTTTAGAAACAACTTCGGTAATTTAAGTTGAACTATCTTTCTGTAGAAAGATTGACAGGTAATGGCTAGTTCTATCACTGCATTTAATGCTTTTGCTAATGACTTGAAATTAAGGTATTATTTAGGCATATTGGCCTATGCTTATATTATCATTGGGTCCCCAGTTTGTTTAATGCTAGCTAGACTGCTAGCATTAGTAGGCAGTCAGGAAATAGCTACCTAATAAACACTGATGGAAATTTTATTTTTATTGAAGTGTTATCCAATAAATTCTCTCAGAAAAACTTAGATTAGCACTTCTTACATAAAAATACCAGTGCAGGGATGCCTGGGTAACTCATTGGTTGAATGTCTGCCTTCTGCTCAGGTTGTGATCCTGGGGTCCTGGGATCGAGTCCTGCATCAGTCTCCCCAGGGGGAGCCTACTTCTCCCTCTGCCTATGTCTCTCTCTCTGTCTCTCATGAATAAATAAATAATCTTTTTTTTTTAAGAATACCAGTGCAGCTCATAAATAAGTTATACTTAAAATATGGAAGAGTTAAAAACCAAAGAAGCTTAAAATTATAGGACGTTCTATCTTGGAATGTAATATCAGAGATAAGAGAATACCAAAATGAGTTTTTAGAATACCTATTATTTAAGTTATTAGAATAACCTAACTTTTCAAGCCATGCTATTTTAACAGTGTATATTGAAACTCTTTTTGGCTCCTTGGTTAACTATTCCTTCCTTGGAGACACTGCCTGACTTAAATTCTCTCAGACTGCCCGTCACTCTTGTTGAATACAGCTTCCCTGTGTTTGGTTTGATCTGTTTATTACAATGGGTTTTCCATTTCTTTGCAATTTTTAACTCAGTGACTTTCTTCTGATTTAGTCACTTTCACTTTGGCAACTTATTTCTGGCTACTATTCCTACTTTAAAGTTTTAAGTGCAGACATATTCCTTTCTAACCACAACTTACATCTCTTAAAAACTTGTGAGACATTTCATCAACTTCTCTGCCTTCTAGTGAATTGAGATTGTGCCCTCCTCTTCAACTATATCTGGGGCTTATTAGCTTTAGGGGCGCATGGTTCTCTTTCACTGGGCTTATCATCTCAGCCAAGGTGGCTCTTTTTTTCCCCTGAACTTTCTACATTCTCTAGAGTTCTTAGTTTCTTAAGGTAGAGTTGACATCATTGATTTGTGACTTCTTTTTTTTTTTTTTTCTGATTAGTCATCTAGTACAATAAATTTTCCCAAGTGTACTTTAGCCACATCCCTCAAATCTCAGTTACTGTTTTATCATCTTCCTTCCATTTGAAATATTTAAGTTTTCTCTTTTAATTTCTTCTTTTATTCATGGGTTATTTACAAGTGTGTTGTTAAGTTTCCAAACATTGAGGGGCTTTCTCAGATACCTTTTTCTTGATACTTAATTTAATTCATTGTGATCAGAGAACATACTTGGTGTGACTTTGATTTATAAATGTGCTCTATGTACTTGGAAAAAAAGTAGTTTTTCCTGTTGTTGGATAGAATGTCATGTAAATGTCAGCTAGGTCAGGTTGTTTCAGTGTTGCTATAGTGTTCCATATACTTACTCATTTTCTGACTGGTGTTCTTTAAGTGTTGCTGTGTAAACTGGGGAGACCTTGGACCCTGGGGCCTCAACCCAGCCAGACAAAGGGAATTGCTGAAGATTCTTGATCTTGTAACAAGAATTAATTCAAGTTCAGATGTGCAGCACAGCAGATAAGTAACATATACAGGAAAGTTTATTAAGTGAAAAGTAGAGATGAGAGCCCATGAGCTCGAATAAGAGAGAGTGGGAGAGAGAGAGAGAGTCAGAGACAGAGACAGAAGCAGAGACAGAGTTGCATGTCCTGGGGTTTGAGTTTCTACCTTTTATTGACAGTTGTTAACCAGGGAGTAGAATATTACTTGGGATGAGGATTTCTTGGGAGCAGGTTTTGGGCTTTTTCTTCCTTATGTAGTCATCCACAAAAGGCCTCCAAGTTTCTGGCCTCCTATGTCAGCCATCTTGGGTTTGCTTCATGTGGCTTTGTTTTGGATGGTGCCAGGACTGGCCTCTGACTTTCCCAAGAGCTGACCATGACTTCCTTTTTGCCAATGTCCAGGTATCCTGTTAGAACCTAACTAACTGCCTACTCTGACATATGTGTTTTCAAGACATCTTTATCTCTACTGAATGTTTTTTTCTACTTGTCGAATCATTTATTCAGAAAAGAGTTAAATAATCCATGTATAATTGAGGAGTTTTGCCTTATTTTTATTATCTACTCTGTTAATTAAAAAATGCATTTTGAATTATTATTATTATTTTTGGTGAGGTGCATATACACTTAAGATTGTTATAGGTCCTTTTTATCTCTGGTAATATTTCTTGTTCTTGTCTTCTTTGTCAAATATTAATATAGGCTAGCCACTTCAGCTTTCTTTTCATTAGTGTTAGGATTTAATATCTTTTCTCTCATTGTACGTTTATCTTTCTGTCTGTCCATCCATCCAGCTTTATTGAGGCATAATTAACCTATAACATTGTGTGAGTTTAATCTATCCTTCTGCTTTCAGTCTTTATATACAAAGTGGGTTTATTGTAGACAGCCTATAGTTAGTTGGTTCTGATTATTTTTTTCCTGACAATTTCTACATGGGGTGCTTGTACCATTTAAATTTAATGTAATTATTACTGTGGCTTGGTGTGGATCTACCATCTTGCTACTTTGTATTTGCCTATGTGTTCCTATTTTCATTTTTCCCTCTTACTGTCGTTTGGATTACTTGAGAATGTTTTCATTTCTTTATAGCTCCACTTTAGGCCCATTAGGTATACATCGTTGTTTTATATTTTAGGAGTTAGCCTAAGATTTATAATATATCTCTTTAGCCTTTCACTGTTTATCTTTAAATAATATTGTATCACTTTATAGTTGGGGTAAAAAACATACAACAGTATCATTCCATTTCCTGTCATATATTTTGCTTCCAAAAGCATGTTATAAACTACACAGTACATTTTAATATATTTGCTTTAATTAGTTATTTTTTAAAGAAATGAACAAATATTCTATTTTTCAACCATTTCTTTTTTCTTTTTAACAGTCTTTTATTGGATGTTAATTCTCATATAGGATATGAAAGGATTTATTCTATTGTTCAACCATTTCTTTCCTTTCCCTTTCCCTTTCCTTTCCTTTCCTTTCCTTTCCTTTCCTTTCCTTTCCTTTCCTTTCCTTTCCTTTCCTTTCCCTATCCTTCCCTTCCCTTCCCTTCCCTTCCCTTCCCTTCCCTTCCCTTCCCTTCCCTTTCCCTTTCCCTTTCCCTTTCCCTTTCCCTTTCCCTTTCCCTTTCCCTTTCCCTTTCCCTTTCCCTTTCCCTTTCTTTTCTTTCTTTCTTTTCTTCTTTTCTTTTTTTAACCAGTCATCTTTTATTGGATGTTAATTCTCTATTAGGATATGAAAAGATTCAGGTGCCAGGGAAAAGTCATGGTCAGGAATGCAGAATGTGCCTCCACACTGGGCCTTCTTCAGTGGTACTTTTGTAGCCGCTCATGTTTAAGTTCCTGGTAGCAACGACGGTAGTTGAAAAGCCCATAGTTGCCAGCACCATAGAAATCTCAGTGATGCCCCCTTTTCTTATATTGACGTCCTTGTTGTTGTAGTACCAGTAGTAACCTCTGTAAAGTGCTCCAGCAGTGCCTGTAGGGGAGAAATTCTGCATTAGTATCCAGCTTGGCAGCTCTCCTAGTTTGTCATCCATGAACTTCATCTCCTTCACTGGTACATATGACTCCATCTAGGAGTCATGGGTGTCTGTTTTATCTAGTTTTCAGCCATTTCTGAAGCTCTTCAGAAATTTTTTGTTTAGATACAGGTTTTTGTTGTTTGTTTATATCATATTTCTTCTACTAGAAGACTTTTAAAATCTTTTGTAGGATAGCCTGGTGGAAATTCATTTTATCAGATTTTGTCTGTTGGAAAAAAAATTACTTTGCCCCCATTTTTTAATTTTTAATTTTAATTTTTTGTATATTTTTTTATTGGAGTTTGATTTGCCAACATATGGCATAACACCCAGTGCTCATCCCATCAAGAGCCCCCCTCAGTGCCTGTCACCCAGTCATCCCAACCCCCCGCCCACCTCCCTTTCCACCACTCCTTGTTCGTTTCCCAGAGTTAGGTGTCTCTCGTTCTGTCATCCTCACTGATATTTTCACTCATTTTCTCTCCTTTCCCCTTTATTCCCTTTCACTATTTTTTATATTCCCCAAATGAATGAGACCATATAATGTTTGTCCTTCTCCCATTGACTTACTTCACTTAGCATAGTACCTTCAGTTCCATCCATGTTGAAGCAAATGGTGGGTATTTGTCGTTTCTAATGGCTGAGTAATATTCCATTGTATATATAGACCACATTTTCTTTATTCATTCATCTTTCTCAGTGGACACTGAAGCTCCTTCTACAGTTTGGCTATTGTGGACATTGCTGCATAAACATCGGGGTGTAGGTGTCCTGCCGTTTCACTGCATCTGTATCTTTGGGGTAAATCCCCAGCAGTGCAATTGCTGGTCATAGGGCAGTTCTATTTTTAACTCTTTGAGGAACCTTTTTTTATATTTTATATTTCTACTTGTCTCATTTTTATAGTTTTCATCTCTTTGTGCTGAAATTCCACATTTGTTCATACATGTTTTTCACCTTTTCCTTTAAAATATTAAGATTATTTTATTTTATTTATTTATTTTTTAAAGATTTTATTTATTCATGAGAGACACAGAGAGATAGAGAGGCAGAGACATAGGCAGAGGGAGAAGCGTGCAGGGAGCTTGACGTGGGACTCGATCCCAGGTCTCCAGGATCCTGCCCTGGGCTGAAGGCAGCGCTAAACTGCTGAGCCACCCAGGCTGCCCTGTTAAGGTTATTTTAAAGTATTTTATAATTTTAAAACATTAGCCATATCTGAGTCTTGTTCTTTTGACAGTCTTACCTGTTCAATGTATATCATTTTTTTTCTTGCTTTGTGTATATGTGATAATTTTTTTTATTGGGTGCTAGATTTTTTTTTTTTGAACAGTAGAGACTGAGGTAAATGTATTTGTGCTTAGTAAATGGGTATACTTCTTTTTCAGTTTGTTAATAGATCTCATTTGAAGTGGGGAAATTAGTGGTTGAATCAGTCTGTTTCTTTCTGAGATGGGTTTGTGTTGCTATATAATTGTCTTTCATACTCCAGAGACTTCACATCCCCTCAGCACATGACTGCTATTCATGGGCTTATTGAGAGTGTGGAGCAAAGAACAGTTTCTACCAAAAGAAACTGTTCATCTTTTGTATTGAATCAATACAAATCAATACAAAAGGTGAATTCTCCCAAAGGTGGATCAATTTATATGTCTCTCTCCTTTTGGAGGGGGTTGGGATTCAGTTCATCCTGTTGCCTAGAGACCTTAGCTTTCTAATAGCCTTATCAAAAATTATGATTTTATAGATTATCTGCTTTTTTATAATTATCATATTAGAAGCAACATTCTCTTGCCACTTTTTATAGTAAGTGAAAGTGGAACTTTCCCTTAAAACAGACTTTTAAAGATAACTTTAAAGGAGGGGCACATGGTGGCTTAATTGGTTAAATGTCTGCCTTTGGCTCAGGTCATGATCCCAGAGTTCTGGGATTGAACCCCACTGTGTGGGCTTTCTGGTCAGTGGGGAGCCTGTTTCTCCCCCTCCCTCTACTGCCCTTCTCCCACCATCGCTTATGCTCTCTTTCTTTCTCTCTCTGTCTCAAATAATTATATAAAATCTTGTTTTTTTAAAAAGGATAACTTTAAAGGGGCTAAACACTTAGAAGATTATGAACATAGACATATAGAATGAATGAAGGGGAAAAACCTTCCTAATGTTATTCAATTGGTACTTTTAACTTGGGATAAGATTTATTGTGAAAGTTGCATGTATAATTTGAATTATATTGTTATTCAGGAGACAAGAGTGACAATAACAAAAATAGGTTAAATGTCTTAAATTTTGGCTATAATGATAAAGATAGTGATATATGAAGATGACGAGAAATTTGGATATATTGTCTTTCAAGAGTTGTGAAGGGGAAAGAGCAGTATTTTTAATTTAACATACTTTATATGATTTAATTTAACATACTTTATATGATTTCAAATATGAACACGTAACTCTATTAGTGATAAATTATACAATATTCATACAATATATAGATTTGATCTCTATTTCTAAAAAATCTTTTCTTCCCCTTCAAGAATTTTACCTACCTTTGTATATACCTTTTTTATATAGTAGTACATGGTACAATGCATTTAAAGTCTATAAACATTGAAGTGCCTGGGTGACTCAGTTGAGTATCTTACTCTTGTTTTTGGCCCAGGTCATTATCTCAGGGTTGTGAGAGCAAATCCCACTTCGGGCTCTGTGTTTAGTACAGTCTGCTTGTCTGTGCCTCTCACTCCTGCTCCCACATTTGCTTACATGCATTCTCTTTTCCAAATAATAAATACGTACATACATACATACATATATACAATCTAATGAAGAAAATAAAATATGTAAACCTTGAATGATGATTGGAGGACCTATATATATAGGATGTTGCAAAAATCTTTGGGACATTTATTTCAGAGTTAAAGCAGATTTTCTTTGCTTTTTTTCTCATTTTTAATTGAAATCTATTTTTTTTTTTTTAGCTGTCTGGCTTGAAGCTCATTACTGAATCTCTAATAGCCTCAGTTTCTTTTTCTGGCAAGTTAAATAATAATAACTCAGAAATACAAATCTTGTGAAGAATTATGTATTTTGAATGATATATTTTAAGAACCAAACACAACAACACTTTTTTATAGGTCCTATAGGATGTGATAGGTACTAATGTAAATGTTAAAAAAGAAAGATTGTCTGGAGTAATCAACAAGGAGTAAAATAAGACTAAAAACAAAAACTGTTTCTTGTTTTGTCTCAACAGGTTTTTAGTTCATAAAAAGTAAAATAAAAAATGAAGTTATTTTCATTTCTGCAACAAGTAACATCATGTTATTTAGAGTCTTACCAACTCTATACTGTTACTTTATACATACTTTGTATAAAGGGAGGAGCCATTATATAAATTTGAGACTTCTGATCTAAGAATGGAAAAGCTATATATACTTGCCATAGATGATGTACCTACAATTAAAGGAGAACAAATTCCTTTAACCTTTAAAAAGTTTTTTAGGGGCACCTGGCTGCCTCAGCTGGTAGGGCATGTGACTCTTGGTCTTGGGATCATAATTTTGAAACCCAGGTTGGGTGCGGAGCCTACTTGGAAAAAAAACAACAAACAACTTTTTTTTTTTAATGGTGATGTGGCATTGGTTTTCGTTGTATTATTTCTTAGTAGAATTTGTGCTATGAATTTAGCAGGTTACCTTTTCTTACATGATAGGATATAAGAAGTATTAAAGTTGTACTTTTTCTATCTTGCTTGAGCCTTTACCCATCATTAGTTTGTAAATATTTGAAAAAGGTTGAAATAGAACATGAAAGTCTAATTAGATATGCTTCTCAGTATGAGTACAAGTTTCAAATATTTTTCCTCTAGGATGAATATATCACATACATGATCCAAAGTCTTTAATTTAACATTGCCTTCCAAATTTCCAGCAAGAATGTAAGCTGATATTTTGACTCTTTGATACTTAGGGTTTATTTTTCCTCTCTTAAAAGAAATTTATAAGAAATCAGTGTTTTTAATTCATATGGAATTTTTATTCTGGAAAATTGCCTTCTTAATTGGTTAGGTCATTTATACTGAGTGCATTGGAGACAAACATAGGAATCTCGGAACTCTTGAAATTTTTGCCTGTTTGGCCAGACTCTGGATAATGTGACTAAGATTCCCAGTTTGCCAACTCCCTAAGAAGTCTTAATATTGTAATAAAAGGAAAAGGCAGAACCAAAAAGAGAACTTCAAGAGCATTGTAGTTTTTTTAAAAAAAACTGTGTTAAAATATACATAAAATTACCTTTTTAACCATTGTTAAGCATACAGTTCAGTGCCATTAAGGACATTCACATTGTTGTGCAACCATCACCATTATCCATCTCCAGATTTTTCTCATCATTCCAAATGAAACTCTGTACCTATTAAACACTAACTCCTTATTCTCCCCTGACTCCCCCTGCCCGGGCTCCCTAATTTTCTGTCCCTATGAATTTGACTAAGGAGCTTTATAGTTTTAAGGGAATTTAGATATTTAAATCAGAGTGGTCTTAAAGTCGTTGCAAACTAAGATTGCTCTTGTTTTTCTTTCTGAACTGCCCTCAGTTTAGACAAATTACAAATTTTGAAGAATGAAGTGGCAGAGAAGATGAAGCCACAGTTTGGGATGAGACTCACAGATTTGTTGCATGTGAAATAAACTTGAAATTTTGGTTATTGCTTTTGGAATACAAATCTCCCTGTAGATGAAGTGGTTTTAAGAGGTTGTGACTGTGATAAAAGAGATGTCTCCTGCGGCATATCCAAAATTTTGGATATGGAATATTTGAATCCCGTACCTATCTGGACTGTGCTGTAAATTGGTCAGACTCTGGCTCTCTGAAATACGGAAATCAATGTTTAGGGCTTCTGTTAGTGATAACACATATTCAGTTCTTCAGAATAATAGAAATCTGTGAAAGAAACATTTAAAACTCTTTGCTCAGAACTAATGAGAGAGCTTTGGGACTATGTCTACTCTTTAGTAGATAATGACATTGAAAAAACTCATTTGTATTTTATACTGTATATCCCTTGTAATGCATTTCTCTGCTTGAAAAAATACAAAAAAGACAACAAAACAAAAAGTAGGACAAAATTTTTTTTAAAAAATCTGGTGGGTTTGGGGAAGACACAGATGATATGTTTTTGGACTGTGATCCCATGTCTGAGCTTGCTTGTGGTTACAGATTCTCAGGGGATATCTCCTCTGCCCCCAGCCTCCATCTACCCCTTGCAGGTTCTCTGCTATTTCCTTTTTTTGTGCATGTTTTATGTTTTATTCCCTGTACTAATTACTTCTCAGAATTTCTATTTTCACTTTGATTTTGGCCTCTGTCTTCCTTCCTTTTGTGCTGCCTCAGCAATGCATTTAAAAATGTTTTTAATATTTTATCCATCATTTTGGTTGTTTTAGTTACGACTGTTTTTCAAGATATCTAGCCTGCCATGGAGTGACAGTCTTTATCCGTTAAAAAAAAAATCTTGCAATATGTTAATCTAGATCCCTCTGTGTCATCTGTCTCCCCCATTTTGTATTTCAGTTCTTAAAGCTTATGTATTAAGAACTTTTTGTAAAGCTTGCAAAAAATTAAAATACTCTTTAAGTGTTTATTGTATTTCTGAAAATGTGTGTATTTATTTTATAGTTACTTGAAGGAAATTTTGCCAAAGAAGTCAGCCATGAAATGGATGGACTTATTTTTCAGCCTGTTGGAGTAAGTTCGTGTGTGTGTGTGTGCGCATGCAGTGTGTGCATTTGTAGTATGTATATAAATATATGTCTACACATGCATGTATTTGTATATATAAAGTACATTTTCTTGAGGTATATTTACTTAGGATTGATTACTGCTACAATTACTGCCTATCCTTAAATAATTTATTACAAGATATTTCACTTATATTCAATATATAATGATAAAATGAACAGTTATTTGCTTTTCACTAAGCTTATGAAATAAACATTGATCATTAATTTTCAAGGAAATTAGTCTTTTGATACAATTAGTTTTTTAAATAATTTTTGCAAAATGTTAATTTGTTTCCTTACTAGAAGTCTACTGATAACATTACTTAAATGCTTATTTCTTTCTGTACCCCAATTACCCTTAAATATTAATATTTCTAAAATTTGTTATGGATGAGTGAAATTCAAAGAATCTGTAATACTTGAAGAAAATATAATTCTTTGAATAATACATGTCAGATTTCTGAAACTCATTGAAGAACTTGCAGTAACTGAATGGTCATCATATATTGGGCGTAAGTTCCATTTTTGCTTGATAGTGTGGTTTCTTAGCTTTAGCACCAGTGACATTTTTTTGCCACATAATTCTTTGCTTTGGGGAGCTGTCCTGTGTATTTTAGGGGGTTTAGCAGTATCCTTAGTCCATACTTACTAGGTGCCGGTGTTACTTCTTCCCTCAGTCCCATCTCTACAGGTATGACAACCAAAAATATATACGTTCACTGCCTGCTTTCCCGTGGAGAACAAAATTGCCCTCATTTAACACCTTGTGCTCCATAGAGCACTGTTTCTCAAAATGTGGCCTGTGGACAAGGAAATTAGCACCACCCAGAAAGTTGTTATAAAAGCAGCTCACCCTAGACACTACGGATTAGAAACTCCTGGAATGGAGTCCAGCAATTTGTGTTTTCACAAGCTCTCCACTGACTCTGATGCATGTTCAAGTATGAAAACCACTGCTCTGCAGGAAAGAGTTGTACTATACCTCATGCAGTTCATGTACTACACCTCAGCATGTGCTGCAGTATGCCTCATACACTGCATTTTTCTTTCAGTAACTCTATCCTTAGAAATTAGGGTATGGGCTAACTAGGAAGTTGTATAGAGAGACATCAAACTGGGTACCTGGAGAAAGGGAAGGAAACTAATATTTTTGAAGATTGTGTATTAAATACTATATTATCTATATTTTACATGTATAGTAGAACTTTAATATACAAGTTTAGATATAATGTGATATGTGATTGGCTTCTATCTTCCTTCCAGCCCCCTTTGCCAAACAGGTAGGGAAAGGCTATTCTGTGGTCGAGGGAAAGGTGATGGAGGAGAGTTAAAGGCTGGGGACAAATTGTAGAAAATGCTATCTTAAGAAGATGGAAGTTAGATCTTTGAATTCCAGTATTTTCTAGGCCTTATCTCCCTAGATTGAAATGAAGTTTAAAGATAGAAGTAATTGCAGTAAATTTTACTGTGTTCAACTCATAGTTCACATCCATGTGTATATGAGGTTTCAAGTATATGTAAGAGAAATAACTTGACATGTGAGCCTGTGGCATGTCTAGAAAAGTCAGCTGATGTATTAGTCTGTTCTCACTCAAATAACCAGACTTGTTAGTACAGTGATTTTGTAATTGATAACTAGTAAGGCAAGTCTTTGTTCTTTGCCAGGATTTTCTTAAACATGTGTGGACATTCGGTTTAATATATAAATTTCAGAAGTAGCTTGTCAGGTTACCGAAAAATTCTTGTTAGTAGCTCAATTAGAATTGCTTTGAATTTAATTTGGAAAAAGTTGATGTTTTTACACTATGAAATCTCAGTGAATAAGGTTTAGCTCATCTCAGTGAATAAGGTTTAGCTCTTTTCAGGTCTTTTTCTGTTCTCTAATTCAGTGTTAAGTTTTTAATTGTCGTTTAATTTCTAGATATTTATTATTTCCCATTTTTAGAGTAAATGGTGTCTTTATTTGGTACTTCTAATGTACTGCCACATTGTTGACTTATTTTGTTGATTCAGTAATCTTGTTGAGTGTTCTTAGTTCTAATAATTGTCTAATTTTACATATTGCCCAGAACCTCTAGTACTGGCTTAAACATTGACTTTATTGGGTGGAGGAGAGGGTTACATTCTTACCTTATTCTCAACTACAAAGGAAATGTGGCTAAATTTTCTCCGTTAAGGATGTTTTTGGTATATTTCTCTTAGAGAATCTTTATCATGCTAAGAAATTTTTGTTTCTATTCAGATTTTTTTTTTTCCAATCATAAATAGGTTTTGGGAGTTAACAAGTGTTTTCTTTGTATCTATTGATTGAGATTGCCATGTCATTTTCCTTTTCATGACGTAAATTATAGTGATTTTCTCCTGTTGATCCATCCTTACATTCTGACATAAATGCTACTTAATTATGACATATATACTTTTTTTGACATATATAATTTTTAATATACCTTTGGATCTGAGTGTAATAGTTTTTTGAGGATTTATGCTATCGTATTTCTTATCGTTTCCCCCCTTTTTTTTGTATATTCAAAATAAAGAAGGTAATATTAGGGGAAAAATATTGTAAGTTCCAAGTAACACATAATAACATATGCATATGTTTTTAAAAGTCAAAATATCCAATATCATGGCTTCTACTGAAAAATAGAAAAATCTCTTCTCATACTTTTCCCCGCATTCAACATGCCACTCCTAGGAGGTAATTATTTTCTGTTGTTTTTGCTGTGTGTTTTTTCTCTTTTTCCTCTATTTCTACAGAATCTGTTTATGCTGCTCTTCCTTGGTTTTCTGTTTTATACATGATCTGCCTACTCTCTGCTGTTGAAGAACAGGATTGAGTTCTTTCACTCCTCCAACATCACCCCTTCTCCTTCTGTCATCCCATTATAATTATATCACATTTTTGGTCAAATGAATATTCAGTATTTGTATTTCTGTGGTAACATAAATATTGTTCACATCTGAGTCAAGTTGTATAATATTATATTTTCATAGAAAACTTTTTTCCTCTAAAGTTAGGAAATGCCTTATATTTTCATTTATTATGATTATCACTACTTCTTCCCTTAAACTCTTTAAAGGAACTATTTAATTTTTTTTCAATACAGTCAAATTTATCAGGTGATATATCCAGTTTGAGTTTTACTTGAAGGCATTCCTTTTGGAGCCTTTCTTTTTAAACATTTTATGTATGTATGTTTGTATGTATGTATGTATGTATGTATGTATGTATGTATGTATGGGAGACACAGGGAGAGGGAGAAGCAGGCTCCATGCAGGGAGCCCGACATGGGACTTGATCCCAGGTCTCCAGGATCATGCCCTGGGCCAAAGGTGGTGCTAAACCGCTGAGCCACCTGGGCTGCCCAGAGCCTTTCATTCCATAGTCCTGCTGCCTTGCTTTCTCTCCTTGAGACTTCTCTTCACTGTCTCCACCCATCCTGGGAGTTCCCAGCTTGCAGAACAAAATTAAGTTTATATTTCCTTATTATTCAAATGGAATAGCTTGACCGCTTCTCTCCTGTGAAGAAATGAGTCACAGTGTAGTGTAGTACTGTAAGCATCCCTTTTTACTTCCTAGGGTTTTCCTCTTTACAGTTATGTCCTGAGATTTTTAAACTTATCCCATCTTAGTCACCTTGATTCTAGCTACCAGATTCTAGAAAGGGGGAATTCTGATGAGTTCTTAGATTGACCCTATCCTTTTGTGCATTTGCTGCCATCATTTCTTTGTTGATGTTGTTGAGGATGGGTATTTCTAAGTTACTCTTGTTAACCTGATGGTAGTCTTTTAGGGTATAAAGAAGATGGAAAAGTAGTTTCTAGATTTCTTCTAGGTCACCTTAGGCATGAGCACTTAATCTCTTTTAATTCTTTGGGCAGCACACACATACACCTGCACATCACATACTGTTCCTTTGTCATTACTGTTAGACTGCCTTGGTCAAAGTGATTTCTAGCCTCATATACACCTTTGTCTAGAAGTAAATCTTTCCTGTAACAGCTTAGGCCGTGGTCACAGATCTGTATCTTCCCTTCCCGTTCCCTGACATGGAGATTCTCAGATTCTTTGACGCCAACTGATCTCATTTGAGGCTACCAGACGAAGAGAGATGTTATATTGTGACTGAAAAAGAAACAACAGTTGGAGGCTTGATGAGATCTTGGGTTCCTGTTCATATTCCATCTTGTCCCTGCTCTCCATTTCTTAAGACTTATGGGGAGAGGTTTGCTTTTATGAAACCAAGAAAAATTTTGTTTTCCTCTTTTCTTAAACAGTTGTTATTACTTGCTAAGAATCTTTATAATTAAGATAGATGACTTAAATGATTATTCTCAAAGCAAGAAAGAGCTCCAAGATAACCTTGCTGTTTCTTATACTAGGTAAAGAAGTAGCTACCACCTCACAAGGTAAATATTGATTATGTTTTTGTCTCATAAATACTGTGGGTTTCTCTAAGGTTATTAGTACTTTCCTTTCTTATTTATCTTTACTTGTCCAATGTCTAGGATAGTGTTTGTCCCAATATGTCTTAGAAAATGTTCATCAAAGAAATGAAAATATATCATTAGATTTTCCTCTTGCCTTTCAGATTTGACTGGTTTTATATTTTACCAATATAGGAAAAAATGTTTTCTTCAGGTTTTTATCTAAATTGTAGTTACCTGATAAACAGTGTAAAATTAGTTTTAAGTGTAGAGTTTAGTGATTCATCACTTACATACAACAGCCAGTGCTCATCACAAGTGCCCTCCATAATCCCTATTACCTATTCACCCCAACTCCTGCCCACCTCCCTTCCAATAACCCTCAGTTTGTTCTCTATAATTAAGTCTATTTTCTGGTTCCCTCCTCCCCTTTCTCTCTTTCTCTTTTTTTTTTTTTACCCCCTGTGTTCATCTGTTTTGTTTCTTAAATTCCACATGAGTGGGATCATATGGTATTTGTCTTACTCTGACTTATTTTGCCTAGCATAATACACTCTAGCTCCACCCAGGTCATTGCAAATGGCAAGATTTTATTCCTTTTTATGGCTGAGCAATACACTATTATATATATATATATATATATATATATATATATATATATATATATACACACACACACACACACACACACTATATATATATATAGTGTATAGATATACTATTATCCATTCATCAGTTGATGGACATTTGGCTGTTTCCGTAATTTGGCTATTGTTGATAATACTGCTATAAACTTTGGGCAGGGTGCATGCATCCCTTTGAATAAGTATTTTTGTATCCTTTGGGTAAACAACTAGTAGTGCAATTGCTGGGTTGTTGGGTGTCTCTATTTTTAACTTTTTGAGGAACCTCCGTACTATTTTCCAGAGTGGCTGCACTAGTTTGCATTCCGACCAACAGTGTAAGAGATTTACCATTCTCTGCATACTTGCCAACACCTTTTGTTTCTTATGTTGTTAATTTTAGCTATTCTGACAGGTGTGAAGTGATAACTCATCATTGTTTTGATTTGTATTTTCCTGGAAAGTAGTAATGTCGAGCAACATTTCATGTATCTGTTAGTCATCTGTATGTTTTTGGAAAAATGTCTAGTTATGTCTTCTGCCCATTTTTTAACTGGACTATTTTTTGAGTGTTAAGTTTGATAAATTCTTTTTTATTTTTTTAGTTTGATGAATTCTTTATAGATTTTGGATACTTGCTGTTTATCTGATAGGTCGTTTGCAAATATCTTCTTCCATTCCAAAGGTTGCCTTTTAGTTTTGTTGATTGTTTCCTTTGCTGTGCAGAAGCTTTTTATCTTGATGAAAACTCAGTAGTTTATTTTTGCTTTAGTTTCCCTTGCCTCAGGAGACATATCTAGTAAGTTGCTATGGCCAATGTCAAGGAATTTACTCTAGCATTTTGATAGTTTTTTCCTTTGCATTTTGTTAGTTTCCTGTCTCATATGTCTTTAATCTATTTTTTAAAAAAGATTTTATTTATTTGTTTGAGAGAGAGAAAGAGAGAGAAGGCACATAAGCAATGGGTGGGGGGGTTGGCATGGGGTCGTACAAAGCAGACTCTGCCCTGAGTGTGGAGCTAGACATGGCCTGATCTCACAACCCTAAGATCATGACCAGACCTGAAATCTGGAGTCGGATACCCGACCGACTAAGCCACCCAGGCACCCCTGTCTTTAGTCTGTTTTGAATTTATTTTTGCATAAGGTGTAAGAAAGTGGTGCATGTAGCTATCCAGTTTTTCCAACACCATTTGTTGAAGTGACTGTCTTTTTTCTATTGGATATTCTTTCCTGCTTTGTCAAAGATTAGTTGACCATGTAGTTATGGGTCCATTTCTGGGTTTTCTGTTCTGTTCCATTGATCTATGTGTCTGTTTTTTTTTTTTTTTTTTTGTGCCAGGGCCATATTGTCTTGATCCCTACAGCTTTGTAATATAACTTGAGTCAGGAATTGTGATGCCTCCAGCTTTTCTTTTCTTTTTCAAGATTACTTTGGCTATTTGGAGTCTTTTTGGTTTTATACAAATTTTTGGATTGTTTGTTCTAATCTGTGAAAAATTCTGGTGGTATTTGGATGGACATTGCATTAAATGTATAGATTGCTTTGGATAATATAGACATTTTAACAAAGTTCATTCTTCCAATCCATGTGCATGAAATGTTTTTCCATTTCTTTGTGTCATCTTAAGTTTCTTTCATAAGTATTTTATACTTTTTAAAGTACAGGTCTTCTACCTCTTTGGTTAAGTTTATTCCTAGATATCTTATGGTTTTTGGTGCAGTTGTAAATCAATCACTGTGATATGTCAATATTAATAAAACAAAGAATAAGAACCATACGATCCTCTTGATAGATGCAGAAAAAGCATTTGACAAAATATAACATCTATGTACGATATAAACCTTAAAAAAAGTAGGGATAGAGAGAGCATACTTCAACGTAATAAAGGCCATATATGAAAAACCCACAGCTGTATCATCCTCATTAGGGAAGAACTGAGAGTTTTTCATCTAAAGTCAGGAACAAGACAAGGATGTCCACTCTCATCACTGTATTTAATATAGTACTAAAGTCCTAGCTTCAGCAATCAAACAACAGAAAGAAATATAGGCAAACATTTTTAAAATTTATAGCTATTTTATTTTTCTTGTACATGCATATGTATAATTAATTTATGCTCTCTTTTTAAAGAAATTTTTCAGTGACCTTCTTTAAATTCTCACTTATTTCCTTGCAGAATCCCCAATGCAAACAACTATTCCTCATGAAACAATAATACAAGCTTTGCTACTTGCATATTCTTCTCAGAGACTTCCCAGTGGGTTAGAATTGGTCTCCGTTTAAGACAAGGCACTTTATATCTCTTTGGTTATCCAGTTCTTCATCTGTAAAATGTACAGGTTATAATAGTTTAAGCTCTGAAATTCTATAATGATCATATGATGATTAACATATGTGAGTATAAATTAACACTTAAGAATTTATTCTTCCTGCCAATATCAGGGAAAATATATTGGGTAAAGAATTCTTAATAAGAGAGAGAATAAATTCTAATATTACTCTCATAAAAACAATATATCTCTTAAAAGGAGATTTATATTATTGCAATAAATAAAATAGAGTTGTTATAAAGTTTATCACTATCACCATTATATGACTGTATTTCTGATAATTTTTTTCTCCTACCATCATTTCAATAGAATTTTCACTCTTTTTTTTTTTTAAGAATTTTCACTTTTGCATTCTAAATTTATTAAGGTTATGATAGTATATGGAATGCCTTTGAAAGTCACATTTTGTTCATCAGTGGACGTTGTCAATTTCTTATTAATTTAGCCTTTCAGATCCTTAGGTTAGTGCATATCTACAAAGACTCATTTTGTTAGAAGAAGCATTTCACAGCCACTTATTTTGGCAAAAGTTTAATTGATGACAGCACTGTACGGTACTAGTTATTAATCTTTGGCTAATTAATTCTTTTCATTTTCCATAACATTTTAATGATTTTTGATGTGTTTCATTTTTAATCGTAATTTCTCATGGAGGTTTCCTATCTGGTTTTTTATTTCTTAAAAGTACACTTTGTCAGCTCTTTCTGTCTTAATTTTTACCACAGATGCATACTTTTAATGGTGTTTATAGTGTGCCCTTTAGTCGGACTTCACTGTTAATTGATTAGATTGGCATCTGGCTGTAAGAAGGATGTGGTACTTAGTCACATGTCCTATTCTAATTCTACAGTGAGGTTTTTTGTTTGTTTGTTTTATTTCTATTGTGTTTGTGTTAAATATTCTAAAGAGTATTCTGAGTATAAAATATATTAACTCTGCCTTCCAGGGTAGGTTCCAGTTTAGCATGAATCCATTTAGGAGAGCAATTTTCTCACTCATATGCAAAATTTCATTATATGCAACTTTGTAGTGTTTATTATTTTTTTATGATCTTACTTTTGTAATTTCAGTCTGATTTTTCTATTCTTATGTACTGTGTCCTTAGTTTGGGCCACTACCACAGGAAGGGCCCTCTGTATTCCATTTTCACATTTTTGATTTATCAGAGCCACTAGTGAGACTATACTTGGTTTCTACACAGAGATTTGTGACTTTTCTACCTTTTTAAAAAATGAAAATCTAAGTTTCTATTAAGTAGATGAACTTGAATGACATTATCAAACATTGTATTCATGATATTCTGCTAAAGAGAGCAGAGTTTAAGATCTATTTTTCTAATAATTCATGACTTTTATGATTTCTTTTTATTGCTTTCAAAGAAGGAATGCTTAAGTTTTTTTCTTTCCCTTAATTCTTTGGGATTGAAACCATAGTGCTCATATACTGTATCCAGTTCCTTTTCTTTACCAAGAAAAATGGCATTTTTCTGATTGCTGTTGCATAGTGAAAGGAAAGACATTAATTTTCCTTTTCAGCAGCTCTGAGTTTTCTGTATAAAGAGGTAAGAACAGAGTTGATTACAGACAGGTGTAGCTTCCAATGATGGGAGATGTGATTTTAGATAATCCTGAGACAGAGCATTAAATGACATTGCATCACACAATGAGAAATTTATTTCCACTCCAGTTTTTATTTATTCTCTCAGTTTATAAAGAAAAAGTTTACTTCTAGTTTTAATATCTAAGGCTTGCTAATCTTTCCCTTTTCAACCAACTAAGTGTGGGTCTGGTTTTACACTATTTAAAGGCAGTATATTTACTATAATTTAGTATCCATGATTCATTTTCATCATATGTAATTTTAGGACTACTTATTAGGGTAAGCAATAACATTTTTCATTTATGGCATAAATATTACACTGTTTGGATGAACTTTCCCAATTGTATTTGGGGGCCATTTTTCAACCTTTCATTGTTACCTAGCTTGATGTGGTATTTCTCACTAATAGTTGTAGAGCCCAATACCCAGTGTAATTTCTGATTCTGCACTTGTGTGATTTGTAAATTACCTTCCTTTGTTAGGCTTTCTATGGAAAGCAAATTCTGAATGAGAATTTAGGAACTATAATCAGACCAAGAACTAATTTTTAATGTAAAATTTGCCAACATTTCTAAATTTTTCTTCTGGGGAAATCTAAAACTCAGCTTTAATAATTAAATGCAGGCAGGATAAATGATGGGCACTTAGGCAGATTAATGTGCTATATTGTAATAATATGATAGGCATTATGGTATTTTTTATCATGTTAAAATGTGTAAATTTTTCACCTTCTCTTTTTAAATTGGGAGTTATCTGAATCTTAGGATCTGAGGTTCTTTTCTGTGGAGTTCTTTTACCTCTTCAGAGACCAAGCCTCCAGACCCCTTCTTGGTTGCATTTGCCTGATTGTTGCACATTCTTGGACTAGAGAAGGTAATGGGATGAGGGCCCACTGTTAAGTAGGGAAGCCTTACTGAACTCATCAGGTTTCAGTTAACCTCTTCAGTTACACTTGAATCTTCTGGACTAGAGCTTTTGTGCTTCAGTTTTTTTCATGGAATAAGGGTATCTCCTGCATTTTGCCTAGGGTGGAGGAGGGAACATAGAGGTTTAAATATTCCTTTTAAAATTTTTCAACATTTCTTGTTTTCAGTGCCATGCCTCAACTTTCTCCCCCTTGGCAACCTTCTGAGTTATTTTCCCCACATTATCTAACTGTTCTGAGGAGCTGTGACATGCAGCATGAATTGCTTTCATTGGTATTCTCTTCTGCAAGCACTTAGTATTCAGATTTCTGTGCTCTGTGCCCTACTAACTTCTCCATCTCTTTTTTTGCCTTTCAAAAATGTATTGACATGTTTTCTGCTGTTGTCTTCCTTCCTATGTTTCCTTTTCGGTTGATACTTCTTTTCTGTAACTCTTGCTTAAGTGAGGTTTCAAATCAAAGTGAATATCAATGCACCTGTTTAATTCACCATGTTTATCTGAAAATCTTCCAAACTTTTCACAATGTAGTATTGCATTGCTGGATTCCCTTGACCAAAATTTAAAATAAATGAAGAAAGGAACTAATCGAGTGACCATTCTAGCAGTCTGAGTGAATCTGCATAAAGTGGAGAGGAGTCTGGGTCAGAGTAGACAAAGTTTGATTTTTAACCTGTAATCCAGTCCCTGATACCAAAGAAATATTCCAAAGGCAAATGAATGGTGAAGGATGAAGAGGATTCCTCTGTATCTACTTATGAAAAAACCCTTTGGTTTACATTTGTTTGGTGCTAATTACTTAAAACTTAGCAAGAAGTTAATTCTGCTCCATTACATTAATTATAGTGACTGAATTAGAGTTGGATAAAAGGTAGAACATATAACTTTTGCTAAAGAGTAAAAACGAAAATATTTGAATCTTAGCAAAAAACTGAAGAATAGTGATAAAGATACTATATAAAGGTGGTGATTCTATTGAGTGTAAACCAAACATTGGCTTAGAAGAAAGTTTGCTTACCTTTTCATTTATTGTCCTGTGTTTCACATAGCTCATTTTTTTATAGGAAAAAGGAAAACCAAAGTTAATTAATGATATGTTCAGGAGAATAAAACTTAGAGTATATTTTTTTGTGATTATAAAGAAATCCACCAGTATCTGATATTTACTAAAACACAGAGCAGTCATTAATTATCATGGAAGCCTCAATTTAAAAAAGTAGATTAAATTGCATTTGCAGAATTATAGAAAAATCAGGGCTGAAAAGATACTTCCAAGATTAGACCAATGGCTTCAAAACATTAATTTCTGAAGTTAGAGATTTCTGTGAACTACCTCAGGGCCACATGGAGGAATTGATTACTATGTAAGCATTGTGTTTACATCACAACAGCTCTGATTTTTTTCTTTTACGTATTGTAGTTTTAGATAAGGTTGTATTTTTAAAAGGGCTTTGACTAAGTAAATATTATGTGAATCAGTTTTTTTTTAAAAGTCAACAATAATTTCTCTTCATTGCAAAATCAATATTTTGCGGGCTTTTTAAATTTTTAAATTTTTTTTTACTTAATCATCTAGTGGTAGTCTACACTGCTGTCCACTATTTCTTGAAATATTCTCTTTCATGGCTTCTATGACACCACATGCTCCTAATTCTTTCTAGTGTTATACCATTTTCTCTCCATCTCATTCAAGCTCTTTATCTTCTACTAACCATTCAAGTTTGGACTTTCTCAGTTAATGTCCTGGACATTCATTCTTTTCTTTATTTTAATTTTTTAAATTTTTATTTATTTATGATAGGCACACAGTGAGAGAGAGAGAGGCAGAGACACAGGCAGAGGGTGAAGCAGGCTCCATGCACCGGGAGCCCGACGTGGGATTCGATCCCGGGTCTCCAGGATCGCGCCCTGGGCCAAAGGCAGGCGCTAAATCGCTGCGCCACCCAGGGTTCCCACATTCATTCTTTCTAATGGTCTACTCTCTCCCTAGAAATCTTATTCACACCCATGGCTTTAGTTACCCTCTTACAAGCCAGACTTGATTTAAGCTCCGTATTTGTTAACTAATTGCCTACCTTGACACTGCCTTTTGAAAATCTCAGAAACACCAAAGACTCAATACATTTTAAAGCCAAACTTCATTTCTACTCCCCATACAATGAAACAAGCAAACACACAAACTGTAAAAACCTTTCCTTTCCCAGCATTTCCTACTCCACTTAAATGAGAAATCTGCTAGATGCCATCTTTGACATTTTCCCTTCTTTCGTCCCTCTCATCCATGTCCAGGTCTTACTCTGTCTTCCTGCTGTATCACCTAAATATCTCATACATTATTCCCTTTTCTCTCTGTAACCTCTGTCACAGCTCTAATCTGATTTACCATTCATTGTCTCTTGCCTGGTCTGCTGCAGTGGCATCCTAACTGGTCCTGCAACATTCACTTTGTCTCCCTCTGGTCTTTTCTTCACACTGCATTCAGTGATCTTCTAGTGATTTCCCCTGGCTTTCAAGTTAAATACCAAAATTAGATTTAAAGGCAGTTTACTCTTTATCACATGCTGTCTTTTGGTTTCCCCAAGTACTTGGCTGTTGATGCAAAAATAGCTGATTTTTATTTAAAGGTGACTTATATTACTTTGTGCACAGTGTTTTTAAAAATTTCAAATGTAAGCTGTATTTGACAAAATGTTTAAATATTTTGAGAAAAATGGGTATTTTCTTCAAAGGAAAATTAGCTGCTTATTTTTATGTAAACCTATGTATTTTTAAGTTTTAAGGTTCAAACTTTGATCAGACTAAAGTGATCATTTGGTTATTAGTCTATACCATAAACCAGTTGGATTTTATTAGACTCATATATAAGATTTTGTTTTATGATTTTCTTGACAGTTTGAATTGCTAACCTTTGTCATCTAAAAATGAATATTTTAAAATGACCATTGGCATTTTAATATGCTATAGGTAGTAGATCTTTTACTTAACAGCTATTAGATCTTTTAATTTCATTTACAAAGTTGATAATACTTAATAGTATTTTATAAGAGGATTTTAGCGATTTATGTAGCATAGTAAAATTTTATATTTAGTAATAACTGATTAATTTCTAACCTTTTAAAAACCATATTTGATTTTACTTTTGTTATCTGAGACAGATATTTCTTTTCTTTTTTTTTTTTTTTTGGAGACACATATTTCTGAGTAAGAATTTTTGTTCTTTTAGTAACCTGTCACTGAAATAAAAACAATTTTGTATGATGGATTACAAAGTAAAAGTAATAATAAAAATCTTGAAATTATATTCTTTGTTTTATTTTTTAAAAAGGCTTTTCTTGCTTTTATATATCAGCTATCCTGTAAATATTAACTGTATATTTTTTTCTATATTGAGTCAAAAGTATTTCCTCTGAAGCAGTTGTGATGTCATTGTTTTTTTATGTCTTCATCACTATCTTGATTTTCTGTAAGGTGGGTCAGCTTGATTTTATATCTCTGGCATTAATCAGTTTGCATGTAAATGGAGTCAGCTTTGATTTTAATATTACTTTCTTGTGAAATATTAATGTTTTTATTAAATCTCTACTACTGCCAGGTATATTGAATGTTATGGATAGATTGTAAAATGAAAATTAGAATTAGTCTAATGCCTTGTCTTGAAGTACATGACGAATTAGAGTGGTTTTCCTCTGAAGCAGGGATGATGTTACCATGGTGAGAGCTTCTGTTGCCATGACATTTGCTTGCATATTTTGATAGGTCTTCATTTGAAGAAGGGCTCTGTTTCCTGGCAGACTGGAAAAGTGTCATTCTATCTTTTCCCAAAATGTTATTTTTTACTGAAAAATATAATAATTTCCAAAGAATTGTAATAGTGAAGTGCCAAGAAAGTACACCTTAATTTTTATTTTTTTTCCTTGTTCAACTGTTAGAACACAGCAAAATATTCTTAGCTTGCTCTGTATAAGGAAGAAGGAGAACATCATTTTTCTAGTTTTCTTAAGAAATAAAGTATTGCATTTCCATTGAATTTTGTTGACAAAATAAACAGTCAAAGATGAATAATTTGTAATCAGTCTCAGTTGGATACAGATATATAATCTTATTGTACAACTAAAAGACACTGCTAATGATGATATATTGGTAGCAGAGCAAAGGGAAATAAATATAAGTAAGGACTTTACAAAAATGAATGAATCAGTGAATTCCAATAGGGTGAATATATAAAGTATAAAATCAGTTTTATGTAAGTGATACATATTAAACACAATGAATTAAAGATAGTTCTTTTTTATTGATAACATGTTTAGTGTTGAAACATTAATGATAGATATTTTAAAAATTGTATTTGACAGTGGTGTGTTTTAAATTTTTGACTAGATAATACAGAAATTTTAACATGTTGTAAAAACAAAAATACATAGAAGAAAGTCTTGCTTTCACATGGCATCCCTCCCTCAGTTATTGATTATTGTTAGTGTTTAACTTTTCACACTTTCTTTATCCACTTATAAGCAATTACAAATGTGTTAATACATTCTTATTCCAACCCTACTTTTCAAGAAAGATAGCATGTCATTTTGCAGTTTGCTTTTCAGAATTTGTCCAACCATATTTTGAAATGTGTATTTTGTTAGTGCTCTAATTTTAGCATCTGGACGCATATTTGGATCAGCACAAAGATAGGGCTTATTTTTGACACCTCCATCCCTTATGCTTGTGGCAATTCAGAATTTTATTTTATTTTATTTTTTTATTTTTTTAAAAGATTTTATTTATTTATTCATGAGAGATAGAGAGACAGAGGCAGACACACAGGCAGAGAGAGAAGCAGGCTCCAGGCAAGGAGCCCGATGTGGAACTCAATGCCGGGACTCCAGGATCATGCTCTGGGCTGAAGGCAAGCACTAAACCACTGAGCCACCCAGAGATCCCCAATTTAGAATTTTAGAAGGAAATATTTAAAAGTGCACATTCTGTCAATTTAGAATGAAAAAAATCCATTTTCCTTTTGTTGAAGTTGAGTGATAACTTTAGCAGCTCTTTCTAATGGTAGACCGATTCATTTTGTAAAAGCTGCACACTGAAATATTCTATAATGAGTACATATTTATACAAGCTATATTTCCTGCTTCAAATTGTTTTCTTCTTTCCTGTATTACTCCCATTCATCCTTTGAATGTCAAATTAGGTGTTGCTTGCTTGGGGAAGCCAGGTCCAACTAGGTGAATGTGACTCTGTCCTGCTACCATGGTACTCTTGTTGGCTCCAAAGCATTTAATGCCATATTGTGATTTTTAGTTATTTTAAGATTTTGTATTTCTATAATTAGACTATAAATACCGTGAAAGCAGAGACCATATTTGTCTCATTCGCAGTGATATTTTTAGTACCTATAACATAGGTTTTCAGAGATGAATATTAGGTGCTGTATTTTATATGTATACGTTCTGAATGTCTCATTTCCTGAGATTCACTACACTTGTTTCTGTTTATACTCATTCTTTTTCCCTATAACTCTCTGCTTAAATTTCACTTCCTGGAAGCTTCTCTTGATCTTTTTTATTATATGTTATATTCTTTATTACATGCTGTCACAGTTCTGAAGTGCACATTTCATAAAGCTCACAGTCTACTGTAATTGCTTATTTGTCTGAAATCCTCCCATTACCTTTGTCTCTCTGGCCTCTAGCATAGAGGTTGACACAGACCTACTAGTTGATCAATAGATATTTGTTCGAGATAAAAAGAGTGAGTGCATACTCTAGACCACTGGTTCTCAACTGAGGCCATTTTATTTGTCAGATGACATTCGACAATGTCTGGAGACATTTTTGGTTATCACAACTGAGAGGGGGTAGATGTTGGTGGTAGTATCAGTGAGTAGAGAGGCCAGGGATGCTGCTAAACCTTCTACAATGCATAGGACAGCCCCCTTACCCCCATCCAAACAAACTCTTACCTGGACTACAGATGAAGATTTGGAAGTGATTGTTATTGTAGATGTATTTGGAGCTTTAGAGGAGTGGGCTATATGCAGTGAGTAACAGTAACAAGGAGGCAGGGAATAGATACTTGAAGAATGTATATTCAAAACTGATTCTTATCTTGAAATTTACCCCAGATGACTGTTTAATAGACACAGTTTTTTTGAAACCTCTGGTAGATATTTAATGTTAATGTTTCTCTGATGGTTTTTAATGAAGCAGAATAAGCCTATATAGTAATATATAGTCACTTTTTTTTCCACTCCCTGTCTGCCATGCTGTTGTGTGATACCTGTATCTGTGTATGTGTTTTCTTTCTGTTCTTGTTTTCTGTCATTCAGCTTGTGTGTGTGTGTGTGTGTTTCTGTGTTTCTGTGTTGAGTGATGTAACATGAAATTATAAAATTATTTTTGTTACGATGTTTTTAAGAACTTCTTTGCTTTCTGAGGTAATTGAAACTCTTGGATTTGTTTTAAAGCTAGATTTATTAAATAAGTGATTTATAAAAAAATTGAGTTCTCTTAAACTGGAATTTTGACAGATGGGCAAGGTTGCTCTCATTGTCTTCTTTAACTAAATTATATGGCCTCCAACTGAGAGCACTATCTATCATATCAATGCTTCATACCAATGCTGGGAGCATAGAAAATTATTTTAGTAGTGCTATGTATAAATTAGTAAAAAGGAGGTTAAAGTAGTTGATGTATAAAGTAATTAGGCTGCAGGTGTTATGTGTATCTAGAGTTTGATCATCTATCAGTAGACTGATTTAGACTTGTGTCTTTTAGAAGAGGAACTATGAGGGTCTGCTAGCTCTAAAAGTTAATTTTTAAAGATCATATGACTGTAATCATAGATATTAAATGGGAATTACTCTGGAATTGTGGAATGTATTAGCTCATTCCTTCATCTAATAAATTGGGTGCTTACTATATATGTCATATATATATTGCTGAGTTTTGAAAATAATAAAAATGGATAAAGGCAGGGTTTCTGCCCTCAAAGCACTTGTATACTATGGAGAAGCTTGACATAGTATATTATATTATAGTGTATAAGGTGAAAGAGTGCAGACTTATGGAGGGGAGATACTTTGGTCGGCCCAGAGAAAGGTTCAGGGTGCACTGGGAGATTAGGCCTTTGTTAAAGATAGGTCTAGATACTTGGCCTAGTAGGCTTTCCACTGGTGGTAGAGATAAGCTAAGTGGTTTAGGTGCTGAAGAAGTTTTTTTAGGTTTGTTGAGCTTTCTTTTCCTGCTATCCAGGCTACTTGCCAGTTGCTTTCTCCTCCCACTTATTCCTCCCCACAAAAGAGTAACTAGAAAACCACTGACTTAAAATTGGCTTCCTTTGGAACAGTTTTGTAATCTCACCTCATGACATCATATAATCCAACTTTTTCAACCTTTCATCATTTACTTTTGGGCAAATGATACATTTAATTTAGTTAATGGTATGAAGACTTTTTGTATTACTGTGATTCGGAAATTTTTTTGGACAAGTTATAACTATTCTGGTTATCAGTTTGTTCATCTTTAAAAAGAGCACATTTACTGCATGTTTTCAAGGCCCCTCATTTTTCTAGTATTCTTATCCAGGTCTATTAACTGATCTTGGTATTAACTATTTTCATTTGACTTGTCTTATGCCAGTTTCCTCAATGGCTAAATTTTAAAATCATTGTAGTTCTATGGAACTGCCTAGATATAGAAACTAAAGCTGAAGTCTCAGGAGTTTCTGTATAATAACAGTTTTTTTCAAAACTTGTTTCATTAGAAATATAAGCCACAGGTTGTTTTATATTACAACAACAGCAAGAAGAAATTAATTAGACTTTGAATAAGATAGAAATAGTCATCTGAATATGTTTTTGAGTAATTTTTCCTACCTGAATAAACCAAGAAACTATATCAAATCTCTTATAATTTTACTCTCAAATTACAACTTCAATTTCCATAAGTAGCAATAAAACTTAATAAGTAAATGAGAGATGTCAGCAAGCTTCTGGAAACTAGGAAGTCTCCATTTTCTTCCCCTGAGTCTTTCCATGATACCTCTTCCTACTGTCTCTACCAAGTTTGTGACTTTTCAGAAGTAGAATGCCAAGTGATTGCCTTGAGATAGTTTTATTGGGAGAGTGGTTCTCTCTCCCCACGCCCACCTCCGCCCTTTACATCAAGAACAGCATAGAGTAGTGAGCCAATTTGAGTCTCAGAAAACTTGAACTAACTTCCCTTCATTTCAGGTATGTTTCTGGTCACATTGTTTAGAATTTTCTTATAATCTGATTGGTTTTCAAAATTCAATTTATACGTTTTTCTTATTCAGGAAAACTTCCTTTACCCCCTTCCCCTAATTTTGATATATCTTTGTTGTATTTCCTAAGCAACTCTTTATGTCTGTAGGGTTTTTTTTGAAGCACCTCTATAATCTCTTGCAGATTAGATTAAAAGCCTCACTGTGGTTGAGCTCACTGTCTTGTTAGTCTTTGTATCTTCTCCAACTAGTGTGGTATTAGGCACATACTAAGTAATTAGTGTTGAATGAATGACTTTTCTTCCATACAAGGTATTTATATCTTGATTTTGTGCAATAGATATTTGCTATTTGCTTCTCTGTGAAACATGGGCAGAGGATTTAACCAAGCCACTAAGTCTGGAGTTGTTTTACTTTTCTCTCCAGTAGCATTGCCAATTAGAATTTCTTTTGTTTTTCTTAAAACTAAATGCTAGAACAACAAAAATAAAACTAACATTATGATAAGGCCAGGGATCTTTCTTAGTTTCAGAGTCTGATCTTTGTGAAGAAGGCATTCTGTCTCAGGTTTCAGTGTAGGGCCTAGATGGAATATGATAACATAACTGCTCACATTTTCCTAGTGGGAATCATAGAGTAGCATAGGGCTGCAAAATATGAGATATCTTTGGTTTAGATACCATGTTTTAGGCAAGCACAATACTATTACTACTGCATTTTTACAAGGGAAATAGATAAACTTTTGAACTTACTTAAAATCATGGAGGTAGTAGAGGGAAAAAAGAACTAAATATCTTGTCCCTTTTGCTATTATTACTATTAGCTTCCTTTACATTAGAATTTCTCAACTTTGGGACCATTGACATTTTGGGCTGGATAATTTTTTGTTGTGGGCAACTGCCTTGTGCAGGAAGTTTAGCAACATCTTTGGTCTTTACCCACTAGATGGCAGCATTACTCCCTCCCCCTCCCTAGTGTGACAACCAAAAATGCTGGCATGGCCAAATACCCACACCTGGGTCGGGTAGGGTGGGGTTGTTGGGCTGGGAAGTGGGTAAAGTCATCCCTATTGAGAACCACTGTTTTATCCAACAAATATATCACTTATGCCTCCATTTTATTTTCTAAGTTTTAGAGACTTTTCTTTGGCACATAGCCATCTTTTACCTCTATCTAAACCAGGTTCTGTTCCATTTGGTACTTTCTCAAACATTACTCTGCTGTCTGAATTGCATTCATTACATTTTTTTTCTTTAAGAGGATAATGGATAACTCAGGTTATATTGGTGATTGCTTTCAGACGTAATTTATCTCCAATTTTTTACTTAACAGCTTACCTGGTAAAACCAGATTTATTTCTGTAGAACTAAGTATTATTAGTATCAGTTAAATATAGCTTTGATAATTTTTTTAATTGAGATACATGTTGGTGAATTTAATAAAATCGAAATGCATTCCTCCCTAATTAACCCTGAAAATTATAGCCTGAAAGGATGTTTTTGTATCCATGTTATAGTTCAGCAAGATTCTGTATTTTAAGTTTGATAACTCATAAATATTTAATTTTAAAAGACAAGTCTCTTATTATATAATATCTTTGCCTTTATTATTTTTGGGATCATGAAAAAAGGATTTTTTTAGTAGTGATTGATATGCATAGTCTTTCATAAATATTACTAATTTAAATCATTTCCTAATCTAAATTATTCTATTTAAAAAATAAACTCAAATGTACCCGAGAATAATACTTTATAATAAACTTAAAATTTTTGCACTTTATTATTTTTATTATTTTATTTTTTTGAAGATTTTATTTATTTGACAGAGCAAGAGAGAGCACAAGCAAGGGCAAGGGGCAGAAGCAAAAGCAGGCTCCCCCACTGAGCAGGTAGTCTGCTAAAGGGCTTGATCCTAGGAGCCCTGAGATTATGATCTGAGCTGAAGGCAGACAGATACTTAACTGACTGAGCCACCCAGACACCCTGCACTTTAGTTTTTTTTGGTCAAGTATTTATTGAGCATTTTACTAGGTGTTTCGTAGGCACATAATTAGACATGATTTTTTTCTGGAGTAGAATTTACATTCTTTTTTTTAAACATTTTTTTTTAAATTTTCATTTATTTATGATAGTCACACACACAGAGAGAGAGAAGCAGAGGGAGAAGCAGGCTACATGCATCAGGAGCCCGATGTGGGATTCGATCTTGGGTCTCCAGGATCGTGCCCTGGGCCAAAGGCAGGTGCCAAACCACTGCGCCACCCAGGGATCCCAGAATTTACATTCTAATAAGTATTTAAATACATTATACTTGTGGAATCTATGTCACTGTAGAATTTATAGTCAGTAATTGAGAACTCTGATATTTTAAAATATAATTTTCTAAAATTTATTATCATGAATTTCATTAGTTTTCACAAAGGTGCTTTGAAATTCCCAATAATATCAAGTCTAGTATTTCACATTAATAAATGGTTTGGTGTGCAATGAGATGAGGGAAAGACTTAAGTTTCTGAATTATTGCTGTGAAAAACAGAATTAGTACATGCTGTTTTCTCATTAGAATCAAGATTGAACCTTGATTTCCAGAGAGAAGAATGTGAAGGATATTTAATATTCATTATACAAATAATATTATATACTAAATTCTTTTTAGAATTTGTTGTTAGCTATTTGTCATGAAATATTTTAAGACTGTACACCATTAAACTTTCCTACGTTTAATAACTTCTAAGTGGTCTCATACTCATAAATAAATAGGGAACAGAAGTAAATGATTTGTCTTTAAGTATGACATTCCCTTGGCAGAGGTTGTGAATGAGGTCAAGGTGGGATGCTGACTTTCCTTTCTTCACTTACTCTTTTTTACCCCTCACTAGCATAGTGAACCACTCTCACTAAAAGATCTATGACATTTTTATCAAGTATGCTTTTTTAGAAAAAACTAAATTTTATCAGATTCTTTTCATTAATGGGTTGACAACTGGAAAATATTAACAGTTTTATTAGCATTTAAAAATTTTTTATATTCAGTAATAAGTTTAAAGGTTTATTTGTGATCATCCTGAAGGATATATGTTACCCAAATGAATATCTTGGGGGAAATAAATGGATGAAATTTCCACTGAATATTAATACTGATTTTATATTCATTTATGTTTAGACATAAGACTTGGGGGGGCAATAGCATATATTCTTAAATTTGCTACAGATAAAATATCTTTCCTATCAACACCAATGGTGTTTGTCTTTGTTAGCAAAACTTAAGTTGTACTAAATTTGTCTCTATGTGGACTTCTGTTTGACATAAGTAATCCTATGGCTAAAGTTTTTGAAGTTTTTCTCAGATTTATAAAAATGTGTTAGAATGCAATTTAACTTTTACATTTAAGAAAAATATTACTAATAGAGAACTTTTAGCACTTTTTCCTTCCCAATGAGTATCTTTCTCTCAGACTCCCCTAGGACAGGGTGGGGGCCTGCCTCCTCTGGGGGTGCCTGATGGCTGGCTCTCCCCTGTGCTTACTAATATATTTCCTTCTTTAAACCCACCAAAACTGGACCAACAGGCCTCTTTTCTCTTGGGACCAAAATCTGGAGACCTCACTACCCCCTGCTCCCATACATCTTCTCTTTCCCTTTGGCTTCTTTTTCCCCCTGAGCCCTGCCCTCAGTCCGTTCCTTGGCTGGGGGTCAGGGATGCTGCCTTCTGGCCTTACTTCCACAAGTATGCCTCGCCCCTAGCTGTGGCTGCAGGTACTTAATTTATAGGGCTGCCCTCACCACACATCCCGGCAGCCTGCCCCTGGCAGGGGCCCTCTTGGCTTCCCATTTTCCATTCCCCTTGATGTGGCTAAGGGGTGGAAGTGAGGGGACAAGGAGGGAAGGCTGCCCACCATGGGCTGAGCTTGAAAAACTTGAGTTATACTGATTTTAAAAAGTATTTTTGAAAAAGAAAAAAAGAAAAAAGCTATCATTATTTAGCACCTACTGGGTGCCAAGCAGGGTGCTAAATGCATAATCTTCATGAGGTCTGATGCACAAAACAGTCCAGCAGGGCAGGTTAGCTCCTTCTACTTGAAACAAAATTACACGCCTTGTAGAAGCTGAGGCAGCCAGGGGGCTAGGTCGAATTTGAACCCAGATCAAATTCACTTCAAAGCCCTCTCTTTCTTTGCTCTGCTTTGTCCTATCGTGTCATGGAAATTTCTCCTTTTGCTAAGGTGAGAATATGCTGAGAATTTTGTTTTTGTTTTTGTTTTTTTTTGTGTGTAGTGTTTTTTTTTTTTGTCGACAGTATCAAATATAATTTATCCAGAGAGAAATACAGTGTTTTAAGAACTTAATTCCAAAAGGCTGACAGAACTTAAAAGCTGAGCAGAAAACAGCCTTCTGTTGTACAGTAACAGATGATGGCTGAGAACTACCCTCAGGGTCTAGCTTTGAAAGGAGGCTTCACTGGCCATATCAGGTATATAAAGGCCCTTATGAATTATTGATGGTGGTGGTCTCTCCTCTTCGCAGGATGCCCATTTATTCTACTGTGGGTTCCTGGTTGCAGCCAGGATAGCTATTCACCCATGAATATGGCTGCACTCCCTATAATGCCCTTGCTGAGTGGACATACTTACCTCTCCTTCAGTAGATGCTATATTTTTCTACTCCTGTGTTTTACTCACATTTACTTGAGTTCGTGCTCAGATCTCCATAAGTGAATATTATCCATTTGTCAAGGCTTACAATGATCATTCTTCTATAATCAGTTATTAGTTCACTCAAGTAAAATATTTTCTCTTTTTACAATGTTCCCAGAATACATTTAAAACATTTGTTTTCTATAATCTCTTTAATTGCATAGACGGTGTTATACAACCATTTCTACTATTTCCAAAACTTTACATCACCCCAAACAGAAATTCTGTAACCATTAAGCATTAACTTAAATTTCCCCCACCCTCTGGCTCCTGGTACTTCTAATCTACTTTCCATCACTATGAATTTGCCTATTCTGGATATTTCATACAAGTGGAATCATACAATTTTTGTCCTTTTGTGTTTGGCTTATTTCACTTAGCATAGCGTTTTTGAGGTTCATTGATTTTGTAGCATGTATTAGAACTTAATTCCTTTTTATGGCTGAATAATATTCCATTGCATGTTCATAATATATTTTGTTTATCATTTATATGGTGATGTAACTTAGGTTTCCACCTTTGGACTACTGTGAATAATGCTGCATCAAATGTTTACATATATAAGTGTCTGTTTGAATCCCTCTTTTCAATGTTTTGGGCTGTGTACCTGAGTAGAGTTGCTGAATCATAGGGTAATTCTGTGAGTAACTTTTTGGGGAACTACCAAACTGTTCTCTGTAGTGGCTGCATCACTTTTTATTCCTTATGGTAGTATATGTGGGTTCTGACTTCTCTATATCCTTTCCAACACTTGTTATTTCCCCTCTCTTCTTTTTAAAAAAAATGAAAGTCGCCCTAGTAGGTATGAAGGGGTTTTAATTTGCATTTCTTTCATGATTAATGATAACATCTCTTTATGTGCTTATTGGACATTTTGTATCTTTTGTAAAAATGTCTATTTGATTCAAATATGGGGTCAAACTCATAACCCTGAGATCAAGACTTGAGCTAAGTTGGATGTTTAACTGACTGAGCCACTCAGGCACCCCAGACAATTTTTAAATTAGGTTGTTTGTCTTTTGTTACTGAGTTGTAGGAATTCTTTATATATATTTTGTGTATAAAATCCTTATTAGATATATGATTTGCATTTCCCCTCTTCTGTGGGTTGTCTTTTCACTTTGATAATGTCTTGTGGTGCACAAAAGTTTTTTAATTTGATGAGGTCCAGTTTAGCTATTTTTTTCTTTTATTGCTTGTGCTTTTGGTGTCATACCTAAGAATCCAAGATTATAAAAATGTCTCCTTCTGTTTTCTTCTAAAGAGTTATATGGTTTTAGTTGTTATAGGTCATTGGTCCATTAAAAAAATATTAGAGAGAAGGCACTGGGAAGGGTAGATGGAGGAGGAGAGAATCCTCAAGCAGACTCCTCAGTGAGTATGGAGTCTGACAGGGGGCTCGATCCCACGACCTGAGAGTATGATCTGGGTCAAAATCAAGAGTCAGATGCCTAGCCAACTGAGCAGCCCAGGGACCAATGCCCCTCATTGGTCAATTTTTAATTCGTTTTTTATATACTGGGAGATAGCAGTCCAATTTCATTATTTTGCAAGGGGAGATCTAGCTATCCCAGTGTCATTTACTGAAGAGAATATTCTCTTCCCCACTGAATGGACTTTGCATCCTTGTTAAAAAAATAAACATCAGGGATGCCTGGGTGGCTCAGTAATTGAGCATTTGCCTTTGGCTCAGGGCGTGATCCCTGACTCCTGGGATCAAGTCCCACATCGGGCTTCCTGCATGGAGCTTGCTTCTCCCTCTGCCTGTGCTGCCTCTCTCTCTGTGTCTCTCTCATGAATAAATAAATAAAATCTTAAAAAAATCAATTGGCTATTAACATATAGGTTTATTTCTGTACTCTCAATTATTTTTCATTGGTCTATATGTCTAGCTTTATGCCAGTATCTCTGTTTTGATTTACAATAGCCTTGTACTAAGGTTTGAAATTAGGATGTATGAATCCTCCATCTTTGTTGCTCTCTTTTCAAGATGGTTTTGGCTTTTCTGCATCTTTTGCAATTCCATATGAATTTGGGGATCAACTTTTCTATTTCTGCACAAAAGGCTATTGGAATTTTGATAGGGATTATATTGAATCTGTAGATTGCTTTGGGGTAGTATTGCCATCTTAGCAATATTGAGTCTTCTTAAATTGGTACTCTGAGACTAATTCCAGTGTGTGTGTGTTCCACACATCAACAAGTAATTCTATGACACCAGCTGTGTGTCCTACAGTTCAACTCAATTCTCACACTTGGAGGTGGTGTCAAATTCTGCGAGTTGAAGACTCAGTCCTACCAGATTACTGCCTCCCCACTCTCCTTTCAGATGCCAGTTGCAAGTCCAGGTTGTTACCTGTACTTCTGATGAACTGGCTATAAATCAGAGGTTTCCATGACATTCTCCTCAGGTTTGATTAATTTGCTAGATGGAATCCATCGATAGAGTAATGACTAAGGTGCATGGAATTTTCATGCCCTTTCGAGCCTTGCCATTCTTCCCAAATCTTCACATGGTCACCAACCTGGAAGCTTTCAGAACCCTCTCCTTTTTCTTTCTTTCTTTCTTTTTTTAATGGAGCTTCCATTACATAGGCATGACTGATTAAATCAGTAGCCATTGGTGATTGATCTAATGTTCACTCCTTCTCTCCTTCCCAGAAGTCAGGGGGGGTGGGACTGAAAAATTCCTACCCTCTCTGATTGCACGATTGGCTGCTCTGGCAACCAGTCCTCAGCCTTAAGTGCTTTCCAAAATCTACCTCACTGACAGAACAAAAGACCTTTACTGCACTCATCACTTAGGAGATTTCAATGGTTTTAGGACCTCTGTACCAGAAACAGGATGAAGACCAAATATGTGTTTCTTACTGTAAATCACAATGTCACACTATCTATGAACATAAGATGTTTTCCAACTTCTAGGTCTTCAATTTTTTTCAGTAAGTTTTTGCAGTTTTCAGTATACAGATAATTCACTTCCTTGGTTAAATTTATTCCTAGGTGTTTTGTTCTTTTAGAATTATTATAAATGGAATTACTTTCCTTTTTGGATTGTTTACATTGCAGTTGGATAGAAACACGACTGATATTTTATATTGATAATATCACCAAAAATATTAAATTATGAGGAATGAATTTAACAAAAGTTGTGTTAAGATTTGTATATTGAAAACCAGAAAACAGCAGGGCAGCCCCGATGGCCCAGCGTTTTGGTGCCACCTTCAGCCCGAGGTATGATCCTGGAGACCCAGGATCGAGTCCCACATCAGGCTCCCTGCATGGAGCCTGCTTCTCCCTCTGCCTGTGTCTCTGCCCCCCCCTCTCTCTGTGTGTGTGTGTGTGTGTGTGTGTGTCTGTCATGAATAAATATATAAAATCTTAAAAAAAAAAGACCCAGAAAACATTGCTGAAAAAATTTTTGAAGATCTAAATAAACAGATTTGCAATGTTAATGTATTGGAAGATTCATGTTGCTAAGATGTCATGTCTCCCCAAACTGACCTTTTGATTCAGTGCAATCTTAATCAAAATCCCAGTAGATTTATTTTTCATAGAAATTGACAAGCTGATTTTAAAATTTATTTGGAAATATAAACACAACCTTAGTTAAGAGGGTTTGGGAAAAGAAGAACAGTTTAAGGACTTACACAACCAGATTTCAAAACTTAGTAAAAAGCCACAATAATCGAGACAGTGTGTTATTAGTGGAAAGAAAGGTACGTTCAGTGCAACAGATTAGTGAGAATAGACCTGTATCTATAGTTGTAAACAACTGATTTTTGACAAAGGTGCCAAGGCAACTCTATGAGAAAAGATAATCTTTGAAATAAATGGTGCTGTATCGATTTGATACCCACCTGCCAGTGTACCCAGTCCCTTATTTCATATTGTATAAATAAATTAACTTCAAATGGGTCATACATACACACACACTTACACACACAGTAGAATATTAGTCTGAAGGAAAGAAGGAAATCCTGCATTTGTGGCCACATGGATGAACCTGAAGTACTTTATGCTAAATGAAATAAGCTAATATCAGTAACAAATATCACATGATCTCATATTTAAAATGAATCTTTTTTTTTTAAGAAAAAAAATTTTTTTAAAAGATTTATTTATTTATTTATTTATTTATTTATTTATTTATGATAGACACAGAGAGAGAGAGAGAGGCAGAGGGAGAAGCAGGCTCCATGCCGGGAGCCTGATGCAGGACTCAATCCCGGGACTCCAGGATCGTGCCCTGGGCGAAAGGCAGGCGCCAAACCGCTGAGCCACCCAGGGATCCCCCCCCCCCTTTTTTAAAGAGAAGTTGAACACATTATAACAGAGTAGGATGGTGATTACTAGAGACTGGGGGTAGGGGAGAAGGAAAGATACTGCTTAAAGGGAAAAACTTTCCATTACATAATTAAGTTCTGGAGCCCTGATGTGACCATGGTTTGAGTATGGTTACTGTGTGTACTTGAAATTTGCTAAGAGAGTAGATCTTAAATGCTTTTGCCACATACCAAAAATTAAATTATGTGAGATGATAGATATATTAGCTTGATTGTAATCATTTCACAGTTTATACATATAATCAAAAGATCATGTACATCTTAAATTTTTTTCTCATAGCTCAATAAGGCTGCAAAAATTGATTTTTGGCTTCATTAAAGTAAAAAAAATACTCTTCAAAAGAAATTAAGTAAGGAAATGAAAAGGCAGAACAAAGACTGGCAGAAAATATTTGCAGTATATACATCCAACCAAGGTTATTTATTCAAAATATATAAACAACTCTTACAAGTCAATAAAAGGAGATAACCCAGTAAAAAGAAGGGTAAAGTTTTTTTTTTGATTTTTATTTATTTTTTTTATTTACTTATGATAGTCATACAGAGAGAGAGAGAGAGAGGTAGAGACACAGGCAGAGGGAGAAGCAGGCTCCATGCACCGGGAGCCTGACGTGGGATTCAATCCCAGGTCTCCAGGATCGCGCTCTGGGCCAAAGGCAGGCGCCAAACCGCTGCGCCACCCAGAGATCCCGGGTAAAGTTTTGAATAGACACATCACCAAAGAAGATCCACAAATCACAAATAAACAAATTAAAAAATTTTAAGATCTGTCATTAGAGAAATGCAAATTAAAATTATGAGATATACCTTTGACTTAAAATGACTGGTAATACCTAGTCCTGGAGTGGATATGGATCAAACTGACCTCTCATATATTACTGGTGGGAATGGAAAATGTTATAACCACTTTTTTTTTTTAAGATTTATTTATTTATTCATGAGACACACACACACACACACACACAGAGAGAGAGAGAGAGAGAGAGAGAGAGAGAGAGAGAGAGAGAGAGGCAGAGCACAGGCAGAGGGAGAAGCAGGCTCCATGCTGGGAGCCTGATGTGGGACTCGATCCTGGGACTTCAGGACCACGCCCTGGGCCAAAGGCAGATGCCAAACCGCTGAGCCATCAAGGGATCCACCGTTATAACCACTTTTTAAAAACAATTTCACAGTTTCTTATAATGTTAAATATACATTTACCATGTGACCCAGTCTTTCTACTCCTAAATATTTACCCAAGAGTTAGGAAAGCACATCTGTGCAAATGTTCAGAGCAGCATCATTCACAATAGTCTAAAACTGGGAACAACCCAAATATGCATCAGCCTGTAAATGCATAAACAATTTGTTGTATATACATAAAATGGAATCCCATTCAGTAATAAAAAGGAGCTAACTACTCATATACGTATGATCACTGATGGTGTGCAGAACCTTTTGTTAAGAATTTCTTATGATTTCTAGGAAACGTACATAGAAGGGTAATAGAAAGAAGGTCTCTGTTGCCAGAGATTTGGAGGGAATTGAGTGTACATGTCAGGAGGAAACTTTTTGGGGTGATTGAGTGGTATATATCATGATTTTGGCAGTGGTTACACGATTGTATCCATTTGTTAAAATTCACTCATTAATTTTATTCATTGTAAATTATCCCACAGTAAAGCTGAACAAGACAAAATAATTTTAAAAACTGATCAAACTTCCTTTAAGTCATAAGAAGATTGGAGAGCATAACCAGTTTCATTCTTTTTCTGGACTTTCACAAACAAGGGTCTGCATGCTTTGTCAGGAAAAGGAGAAAGGCCATCACTAAGAAGTTAGATATCTAGCTTCAGTCATCAGTTGAAGATAAAAACATATTCAGGGATCCCTGGGTGGCGCAGCGGTTTGGCGCCTACCTTTGGCCCAGGGCGCGATCCTGGAGATCCGGGATCGAATCCCACATCGGGCTCCCGGTGCATGGAGCCTGCTTCTCCCTCTGCCTGTGTCTCTGCCTCTCTCTCTCTCTGACTATTATAAATAAATAAAAAAAATAAAAAAACATTCAGAAAAAAAGTAATAATTTTACTTAAAATAAAAATAAAATTTTGCTTAAATTGAGGGCCCCAGACTTCCAATTGTAAAATAAATAAGTTACAGGGATGAAAAATACAGCATAAGGACTATAGTCTATTGTAATAACTGTGTGTGATGATGGATGGTAACTGCACTTTTTGTGGTGAGCAGCATGTATGTAGAATATGTAAAATTTTCAAACTTCTATGTTGTACACCTGATATTAACACATTGTATATCAATTATACTTTGTTTTAAAAAGTACAAAGTTTACTGTATAAAGTAATTGTTATTTTTAACTTTTTAGCTTCTTATTAACCATTGTTATTTTAATTCATTTTAGAAATATAAACCGGGTCGATGTGATGATATTTTGAAATGGAAGCCTCCCAGTCTGAATTCTGTGGATTTTCGCCTAAAGATAACAAGAATGGGAGGAGAAGGGTAAGTATACACTTTTGCCACCAATTTTACATGAAATAATACTATTTGTATAAGACTTCACTGTTTACTGGATACTTTACATGTACTTTACCCCCACAAAAGTAAAATATCTTATTTTACAATATATGTATATACCCATACATCTGATTTTCAGCTATTAGAGCTACTAACATTTTGTACTTATCCTTTAAACTTTAAAAATTTTGGTCTTTAAAAGTACAGTTATTTCTAATATAAAAAATGAACTTTGTTAAATTATAAAAGTGAATATAGATTTTACTTGAAAGTTCCTGTCAAATGAATTATAAATGTAAGATATAATCATTGTTATTATAAGTAAATGTTTTGAAGTAAGCCTTTTTTGCTTTGAAAGAAACTACTTCAAACTTGCATTTGCCTGACAAAAACATTTTTCCATATTTTAATTGTTGACTTTCATTAAGATTTTTCATAATGTTCATTGTTTTTCATTTACTGGTTGATCTTCTTTATATGACTTTATTGGTTGTGATTTTAGAATAAAAAGATGCTTTAGCCTGAATATTTTCGTTATTTTCTCAAAACCTTGTACAAATCTCTATGACCTTTTATATAAGTAAATATGGAACACCAAAATAAGAAATGTTTAATAAAGGAAATCATAAAGAAAAAGTAAATAAGATAACACTGAAAGATTAAAAGTTTACTAGTACATGCTATGAAATCCTTTTTATTTACTTGGCAAAGGTAAACTACAGATTTACTTTTTGCAGCTTAATGGAACAAAGGATATATGATCAGTTAATTTGAGTCCAGACTCCAGAAGATAAAGTTTCTTAAGAAACTGCATTTTTAGATAAAGGATACTATGCAGTGTGGTGTAATCCTAAGTTAAAAGAGAGAGAGAGAGAGAGAGAGAGAGAGAGAGAGAGAGAGTAGTTTAATAAATCATATGAGTGTCAGTTTTTATGATAGAATATTTAATATCTTACATCCTTAACTAAGAGTTTCTGACTTAGTAGCAAAGTATAGTTTAGTTGGAACAATTATCTGGGGCCTCAAATACTGTTGCTTGGGTATTTTACTCTGTATTGGTCTAAGTTCATCCAAGGATAGATAGATAAATTTTTTACTATTTATAGGATCATATGGGATACATATATATACTTTTTTTTCTCCATCAATTGATATCAAAGATTAAAGAAATAGCATTGGCAACCCAGAATAATCTTGAGTTTATTTCTTACCAATACTTATTCAAAAATATTATTTCTCTTATTTAATTTTTGGATAACTATTGATACTAGTATCGATACCAATTAAGTTTATTAACCAACAGCATCAATAAATGTTTTATATTAACATGCTAGTAATTATTAATAATAATAATAATCATATATTATCAATCAAGTTTTTAAAACTGCCCCATATATATATAAAATCTTTGGATAAGTATTGAAAAGTACTAAATTCAAGATTATTCTTCCCAACATAGTATCTGGTATGCGGATATTCTGAGTTGCCAACTTGCTGTGGAACCTGTCCATCAATAGTTATGCAAGCTGAGTGTAGACTTGATGTGTTCTCTGAAATTGCTGTTTAGAAGACTGCCTCACTTCTAAAATAGTTGGAGGCTGAGGGATTCTGATAGGCTGCCTGCATCTTTTTTTTTTTTTCTCCTTAAAAGACATAGATGAATGTAGTTCTTTGGAAATATGATTCCAAAGATGAAATAAAAAATTTTACATTGCTTTATTACTTAATTTCCTATTTTGTCTGATGATGTGTTTATAATACTCAAGCAGTGTAAGCCCTGTGTGTGTGTTTTTATTTAAATTCAATTAATTAACATATAATGTATTATTAGTTTCAGAGGTAGAGTTCAGTGATTCATCAGTCTTATATAATACCCATTGCTCATTACATAATGTGCCCTCCTTAGTGTCCATCATCCAGTTACCCCACTCCCCCACCCCCCTCCTCTCCAGCATCCCTCAGTTTGTTTCCTACGATTAAGAGTCTCTTATGGTTTGTCTCTCTCTGATTTCATCTTGGTTTATTTTTCCTTCCCTTCCTTTATACTCCTCTGCTTTGTTTCTTAAATTCCAATTACGAGATCATATAATTGTCTTTCTCTGATTGACTTATTTCACTTGGCATAATGCCATCTAGTTCTATCCACATCTTTTTTTGATGGCAGAGTCATATTCCAGTGTGTGTGTGTGTGTGTGTGTGTGTGTGTGTGTATCACATCTTCTTTATTCATTCATCTTTCAGTGAGCATCTGGCCTCTTTCCACAGTTTGGCTGTTGTGGACATTGCTACTATAAACTTTGGGGTGCAGGTACCCCTTTGGATCACTACGTTTGTATGATTGGGGTAAATGTCTAGTAGTACAATTGCTGGGTCATAGGGCTTTGTGTGTGTTTTATTGATGTTTTGTTGAGTTTTGAAATATTACTTCGTTTCCCTTTTTACAGATCATAAATCTTAGCACCGAGAAACTGTATGTGGTTCTATATTGAATGTCCATTTTCTAAGTAACAAAAATGAAGTATTAATTTTTCTTGCAGTTTTCTACTGCAGTTAAATATAGCAAAATGTAATTCAGTTTAGTAGTTTGTCATCCCAGTTTTGCTTTGTTCTTAGTATGTTTTTAAGTATATTTTCTTCTTTTAAAATTTTACCTCTTTTTAAATGTCTTCTTACAGGAAAAAAAAGGAATTATTTTTGATTCTGGTGCATCTTTAAAACACACCACCATGTCAACACTTAAGGTCATTTTATGATAGGAATGTGCAAGGTACATTTGCATAGGTACATAATTTATGTAATGTAGTGTCAGTTTTCAAAAATAGAGTATTTAATTTGAAATATGGTGTGATAACTATTACATAAAACATATGTATTATTAAGTTAGCCAGAGTAATAAGCTTTTCTTAATGTAAAGAATTAGGTATTACAGTAGTTTTCACTAAATGAGTGAGCTTTTATTTAATGCTTTGTTAAATGTTGTATGTTAGAGAGCATTTTAAGAAATATGCCTGGAATAGTTTGAAAGGAGAGTAGCCATATCTCTAAATTCTAAGAATCATAGCATGTGACCAGTGAAGTGGTACTAAGATATTAAAATACTATGAGACAAACTCATTTCCTTTCTTGATTGTACTTCTAAATATTTCTAAATCTAAAAGCTAATCTAATCTAAAGCTTAGGATGGAGTGGAATGTCTTAAAAAAATTTAAGTACCAGGCCTTAAAAATGTCTTCAGTTTTTTTTTCTTCAATGAAGTCTTATGTTTCAAAATATTGTTTTGAGTCTTACTCAGCTGCTATAATAAAGTGGGTATAGTATAGATTCTTGTTAGATTAAAATTTAATACAAATAGAAAAACGTACGTGTTAAATGCCCTTTAGATGGCATTAAAATCTAAACTTTGCTTTTTAAAACTCCTTTTAGTACCATTTCTGAAAATTTGGGGTATATTAACTTTGATTTATCATGGCCTAAAATAATTTTTGTATATATTAGCTATTTGCATTGTATTGAATTTTATAGACATACAATATAGATGTTCATCTGAGAGCTATCTTTTTTTAAAAATGTCATATTTATATTAACTTACCTGCAACCAAACTGTGGTCATTGTGTCAAAAGCTAGGATTACAGAGGTCTATCCTGGAAAGTGCAAACTCTTGCGTACAATGTTAATGGCTTATAGTGCGTAGTACAAACTTATTATTTGTATAGCATAGTAGTTTAGATGACAGATTCTGCCTGGATTTAAATATCCTTATTAACTGTGTGACACATTCCTTTTTTCTGTGGCTCATATTCTTCATTCATAAAATAGAAATCAACTTCATAAGATTTAAAAGGATTAAATGAGCTAATATATGTAAAATAGAACAGATGTTGCATGGTAAGCATTTAAATGTTTCCTGTCTTTTTTGTTTTAATTAAAATAGGTTTAAAAGTCCATATTTCCTTTTTGTCTCTCCTGCAATTCTTTTGTTTGCTGAACTGTGTAAATTCTATTTTCTATGTGAATTATTTCTCATTTGATCCTAATCCCTGTTAATTTTTCCCTTTTAAAATGCATATATCTTCAGCTTATTAATATAATTAATCATAAATTGTTAAACACCTGGAGAACAACATAATAAAGCCACAAAAGTTTTATTTGTAGAATTTTTGTAACAAATATTTTAAAATAGCCTTGGCAATATTATATAGTGGTTAAACACAGGTCTAATCGTTAAGGACATGGGTTCTTGGCCAAGACTGCACAGAATCAACTCCTAGCTCCAGTCATTTCTTGTTACTGTTACATACTTTCTTGTTATTTGATCTTTCTAAGCTTCCTAATCTCTAAAATGTCCTTAGTAATAGTTCTTATCTCATAGATTTGATGTGAAAATTTGCTTATTCTCTATAAAATTGCAGGAGTTAACAAAATAAATGTGGGTTCTGCCATTATAGACTTTGCAATTTCAACCTATTGGGTTATAAAGTGGAAAAATAATAACTGCTTTTTGAGGTTTGGTAGGGATTAAGTAAAATGATACATGTGAAGAGTGTAGCATAGAACCTAATAAATGTTTGTTTTTGTCATTTTGGTAGTTATAGTTATTAATTTAACCTCAGTAGCCTGTGTGGTTATATCATGGATTAAAAGTATGCCCTCTGGCAGCCCAGGTGGCTCAGTGGTTTAGCTCCGCCTGCAGCCCAGGGTGTGATCCTGGAGATCTGGGATCGAGTCCCATGTCAGGCTCTCTGCATGGAGACTGCTTCTCCCTCTGCCTGTGTCTCTGCCTCTCACTCTCTCTGTGTCTGTCATGAATAAATCTTTAAAAAACAAAAAGTGTGCCCTGTTTAATCAAGTCAGGGGGAAAGTGCTCTGAATGAAGCTGCACTTTTCTGTGAAAAGATAAAGATGTTTGCTCTTTCTAATAAAGAAAATGCATTCTAAAACAACAATGAAGCTTAATTTTTCATCTGTCACTTTGGCAAATATTTTGATTGGGTTGATTAGGGTGTGAGCAAATAGGTTCTTCCATCTTCCGTTTGATAGGAATACAAAATGGTACAACTCTTCTGGTAGTAAGGTAGCATATATCCTGAGGAAGTATGCTTCAAGTTTTGTGAAAGGAGAGATCTTGCCTTCTACATAGTTGTATTTCTGGTATCTGGTGTGGTGACTTGTATATGGTAGACACTCAAGAAATATTAAATGGCGAAATGTACATATAAACAAATAAAAATACCAAAAGATGTGTATATAAGAATCATATTGAAGTATCACCTATAATAGGCAGATGAAAAATACTCAATGTCTCTCTCTCTCTCTTTTTTTAACTGTATTAATCTTTTGAGGTTTCTATGTCTTCATATATGTTTCTAGGAAGTTGCTACTAATATAAATGGTGTCTTTTACAAGTGGGTCCAGTCTGTTGAGATACAAGATTATCTTAGAGGTTTGAAACTAAACTCAGACCTACTACACCAGACCTACTACAGAAAGACCTACAAACTTTCTTGTTTGATTTTATATTCACATATATTTATGTGATATTAATAGATATATCAGTTTGGGTCTAGTAAAAAACAAAAACCACAGCAATTATTTTAACAGAATTAATTTAATATGAAGAATTGCAGTTACTAAAGAACTGAAAAGGAGAGAAGGCAAAGAAGTGTTTAAGAGATAGTAGGGATCCCTTGTTGGCTCAGCGGTTGAGTGTCTGCCTTTGGCTGGGGGTGTGATCCTGGAGTCCCGGGATCGAGTCCCGCATCGGGCTCCCTGCATGGAGCCTGCTTTTCTCTTTCTGCCTATGTCTCTGCCTTTCTCTCTCTCTCTCTCTCTCTCTCTCTCTCTCTCTCTGTGTGTGTGTGTGTCTCTCATGAATAAATAAAATCTTTAAGAAAAAAAAAGAGATAGTAACTGTAGGAAGCACATACCATGTAAGGAACAAAGGAATGAAGGTGAATTATTAAAACATAAAAGCTTGCAGGGGCCTCCTGGAACTCATTAGAAGGTCACTGCCAGCTGGTGGTGTTGTTGCCTTAAGATCTTGGAGGATAGATCTTATGGCTCTGAATTTTGACATCTGAGGAAGGGTAAACTTACTGGCTAGCAGGTGCTGACTTTTCAGAGGGGGCCCAGTGAAGCTAGTTTTAGGACTATGGGAAAAACTTTAATAGAGCCAGCTGTTACTATTGGAATCAATTGTCACCCAGGGGTAGAAAACTTATGTGCAAACAAAGAGAGTAGGTCCTTTCTTTCTTCTTTAGTCTCACCCACCAGGAGTTTAAGAATAACATATTGGAGCATGGAGGGTGAGTTTGAAACAAGTGACCATAGCTTAGTATTAGCACAGTGTACTTCTGTAGTTACTTATTGTCCATTCGATTCTACACGTTCTTCAATTTCCAGAGAACAGCAAAAGTATTCTTTGACTTGAGATGCATATATTCTCTTACTAATTCAAAGTGTAGGGATATAGGGTTTCAATCATTTACCCATTTCTAGGAGATAGTCGTGATATCTATCTCTGGGCAGTGTTGATCACTCCTCAAATTCAGTCACAGTTCCATGCAAATATCTATTACCTGATGACTGAATCATTAACTTAGTCAACATCAGCAGTCCTGACACTGGTCATGAGACCTCATAGCTGAAGCTTTCTTTTTCCACTGTCCATTTCATTTTTCCTTTGTTCTGAGATGATCCAGGCTTTTTACTTGGTGGGGTGACACAAAAACCTTTAATACTGGTAGGTCTGATCCTCAGTGGTTTTACCTTTGTTTATTGTTTGTTCATATAGTTTTCCATTAACTTTTATTCTTGGATATGGAGGATATGGATAAGAGGCAGAGCATCCTAGGTTCCAGACATAGTCCTTCCTAATGGTTTCTGTAGCAGCAGTCCAACTTTTCTTTGGTAATACAATTGGTCACTCTAGTCAATAATCAATTTCTGTCTCTTTTTCTTTCTTTTCACTTGTTGGTTCAGTTATATGAGAAGCACAAAACGGTTAACTAGCAGTTTCAATTTCCAATTTAGTGGGACATTCTTGTGTTCCTTGATATAAAAGTATTCTTATTTGCAAATCAAAATTTTGACACCAATTTCTCCCTCTCTGCCTCTCTCCCTCCCTCCCTCTTGAGAAGGGGAGAAAGAGAATCTTCAGCAGGCTTCATATCCAGTGTGGAGCCTGATGTAAGAGGTTCAGTCCCACAACCTTGAGATCATGACCTGAGCTGAAATCAAAAGTCAGAGGCTTAACTGAGTGCACCACCCAGGTGCCCGTCTTATGTAGCATTTTTACTACTGAATAGTTTGTTTCAGCTGTCCCTACACTTCATGGCTTAGTGGGTTAAATAGAGCCCCTTTCATCATGGGCAACTGAAGTCATCATGTGGTTACTTGTTTCCTATGATCAGGCCTTCAGTGTCTTTCAAGGTCCAATAACAAGCTAGGATCTGTTTCTCAAAAGAATAATGATCTTTAGGAAATGGCATGATTTTGCTCTAAAACCCTGAAGACTAGTATGGTTTTCTTGTTGGGGCTTGCCCAAAGCTCTTAGATAATGGATATATTGGGTTATAAGGTTCAAGTAGTAAAACAGTTTATACTACAAACTGGATTTGTTATAGAGCCTTCTTTTGTTCTGATCCCAACTTAAAAATGCTTGTCAAGCAGTGTGCCCCCACCTCCCCCCCTCCCTCACCTTTTTAGTAGTAAATGGAGTACATGTAGTAACTTGTCTTTCACCTTGGAGAGATTATCTGACAGATCTTGGGCAATTGGACTCCTAGAAATCTTACTTCAGTAATGGGCCCCTTAATTTTTGTGGATTTTCTCTCTTATCTTCTGTCTCACATATGTCTTACTAAGGCATCTAAAGAACTATATGCTTCCTCCTCCTCATTTTTAATAAGTGGAAGCCCAGAGTCATCAGTGTCATGGATCAGTGTTTTGTTCTGTGTAATGTCAAAGTGATCACTGTCTCTGAAGAAAATAAAGATAATATTCAGTGGTGGCAAGGATATAGAGAAATTGGAATCCTCAAACATTGATATTGAGATTGTAAATTGGTGCAGCCATTATGTGTCAGTTCCTCAGAATGTTAAAGATAGACTTAATCATATGACTGAGCAGGTCTACTTCCAGATCTATATCCAATAGAAATGAAAACGTATATCCACATAAAAATCCATACATGAATCTTCTTGGCAATATTATTCATAATAGCCAAAAGTGGAAACAACCCAAATATCAGTCAACTAAAAAAAATACATAAATTTGCAAGCAAAGTAGGTCTTTTATTCATCAAACTTAGTATGGTAGATCCTCTTAAGCAATGGGGCTCCAGATTTTACCACCAAGGTTTCAGTTTCAGCTTTGCCACTCTTAGGTTTTTTAATCTTTGTGTTGCTTGCATTTCTACAACTGTATAATGTAGATAATAGAAGTGTCTATAAATTTAATGAGAAAGTACATACATTTAATCCACTTCATGTCATACAGTAAATACTAAGTATATATTAACTATTAAGAAAACAGGACCACTGCCTCTATGAATTATACCATGACAAAAAGCAGAAGAGTTGATGGCCATGAATTTTGCTGTTGATCATACCAGGCAAAAGCAAATATCTTCTGATAGTACCTCACTTAACATAGAGACAATATATTTGCCATCTTGTGGTTGTATGTAAGATTTCAGATTGTGTTGATTTGCTTCATTAAAGATAGCACGTCTGGAACAGCTGCAGCATTTGGTGTCACAACCTGTTTAAATTATGGTAGTTTATAATCACTCTTCACAATCACCCACCTTCTGAATAGGCTAACCAGGTAAATTAAATGATATATGATTGATTTTTATCACTCCAACATCCTTTTAAGTCTTGGATAGTGTCACTAATCTTTGCACCTGCCTTGGGGATATGGATGTATTATTCCTTTTGCTTTTCATCCTTGGCAGGGAGAGCAAATTATAGGGGCTTTCATTTGGCTTTCCTAGTATAGTTATGCTTATGCCCTGGGTCACAGAGCCCAGGTGGAAATTCTTCCAGTTTCCAGATATTTCTGTTCCAATTATACTTTCAGGAACTGGAAAGTAACCACAGGTTGCATCTGTGGACATACTGTTCTATTTAGATTTAAACTTGAGCCGGAAACTCATTTATCACCAGACCTCCCTAAGCTCTCTGAGAGACCATGATGGCACTTTACGTCCCTGGTAATTAATGTCTGTTTAAAGTGTCTGTCTGAGTTCCTGACTGGTCTGAGTATTTCTTTTTTCCAGTGCATAATCACCCTAGCAAGCGCTGCTAGTGTTTTGAAGAATAATTTGATGAAGATTTACAGCAAAGGTCAGCACATCTTTTTAATAAAAGGTCAGATAGTAAATATTTTTGGGTTTGCAGGCCATACAGTCTTTGTCTCAGTTACTTAATTCTGCCATTCTAGTGCAAAGGCAGTCAGACAATATATAAATGAATGAGTGTGGCTGTTTCTAATAAAACTTTATTTACAAAAACAGGTGCTAGGCTTGATATGGCCTGTGGTGGTTGTTTGCCGGTGGCAGATTTATACAATATATGCTTGAGGAGTGTTGTTAGGTCCTTCTTCAAGGGAACTTGGCCTCTCCATCTGCTAAGGCGCTCTGATCTTCATCTTAGGTTTGTGCACTTGAAGTTGAGAAATGCCAGCTTACTAGCAAGCACAATCAAATTAGTAGAATCAACTACATGATTTCACTTCACCTTCTATTGAAAATATATGAAAACATCTTCTTACTCTGCCAACGAGAGTGGGTTTTTTTTTTTCCTTTTGCTCAGGTTTATTTAAAAACATTGATTAATTCTATTTCTTATGCTTATTTGAGCTAGTGTTTTTATTTTTAAGAAGGAAATTAGAGTGGTAAAATATTTGAAATGTTGAAAAAAGTGTTCTTGTATAAGAAAGGATTAAGTCAGCAAGAATATGGCTAATAGACTGTATGGGGGAAAAAGTCATTTCTTTGCTGAGCAGGGTCTTTTTCTTTTGTTTTTTCCTCTTCCTTTGCTCTATTTTGGAATGAAATGCATAAATTTTATTTATATGTCAATAAAAATTATTTTAAATAAGCGAAATTAGGGGAAAATACTAATATAGTCAACTTTATTACATACTAAATGACTAAGCTATTTGGCATATAGTTGGTAGTATTTTTTTTTTTGTATGTAATAATGGCTATTTTCATCTTCTAGCAAATGGCCCATGGTAACTGCTTTAGTTACCTTATTTGAAATATTCTCATCACCTAAACTTATTATTTTTTTTTTTTAAAGACAAATGCTTCCTTGGATTTTAGGCTTTTAGGTAATTTATTAAATTCTTGATTATATTTTATTTCCAGTGTGGGCTAGGAGAGGAAAGGAGGAGTTACAGCTGACTTTTTAGTTCTGCCTAGCTTTCTATAGTAGGTATTACTAATTCCTGTTTACTCTTGGGTTTCTTCCTCCCTGCTTCACAGAAAATCTTTCCCAGTCCATTTACCAAAAATAAGTATCATAGTCAAAGTGCCTGTGAGTTACTAGTAGGAGAAAAGGATCATGCGGTTTCAGAATATCTGCAGATGACCTCACTCTGAAGTCAAATTACTTCCTTTCACTTATTAATTTAAAAGAGAAGTTGGTGTCATCTTAGTTTTATCATTTGGTTCTTTGGAGTTTAACTTTTATATTTATTAATTTTAAATTATTCCTTACAATGAGAACCTTTTACTTGTGTTTTTTGCTCTAATCTAATGTATATTTTCATTAATTACAATTTCTCTAAGTTAGCTTTAATGTTATGAGAAGCTTGTCACTTAGATACCTCTGGGGAATGTTGTATAGATTAAACAAATGCTAGTTAAATTCCTACTTTGAATCAATCATATTCAGGGTGTGGGGGAAAATTTAGGTAACATAATATTCGACTGTAGACCCTCTGGAGGGATGAGATGGAGAGGACTCTAAAATTTTGAACTCTTTTTTAGTAGATTTGTTACAGTGTAATGGTTGTAGAAATGTAAGACTGTTTTATACAGGTGTTAGGAATTGAACAAATGAGTACTCATTTGGGGAGTCAGGGTTCTCATTGAGGAAAGAGGAAGACCGTAATATGGAATAGAAGAAGGCAGTGAAGAATCCTGTAGAATGGATTTGAATTTTTAAAATAGTCAAATATGTATATATGTGCACAATATACAAATATATAAGCATATATAGACATATATAAATATGTATATTTGTATGTATGTGGGTGGGACACATATGTAAACACTTTTCCTAGCTCCGTCTACTGGCAAAACCCAGAAGCAGATGCCTCAATTATAATGAATATATCCAGCACCAAGATGCTGCTTTCTAATCCCCTTTCCCACTAACAAGAATCAAATATCTTCAAAGAAATGGCTTATTTCTAGGGCTAGGCAGAGAAATTGGAGGATGACCCTAGAACATCTTCTTATGCCAGAAGGTAAGAAAGTGGTCAAAAATAAAAGAGGAAAAAGGTTGGGGGCATGTTGAAAGGATACAAGAGCTAAGTAAAAGTGACTCCTAATGGCTAAATATAGGACTGTGTGAGCAGCACCAAAACAATGAAGGGTTGTAATAAATTATAAACCTTGACAAAAATAGGAACCCATGAGCTGATACTGATAATAAATGAGGAGAAAAGATAGTCTTGTGTAAAGTAGAATGCTCACTGGTAAATGTGGAAGGAATCTTGGAGGTGGAAAACATTTTGCCACCATCATAGTGAAGATTGGCTCAAGCAAGAATAATCAATGGATGCTAAGTCCAGGAGAAAAATTTTTGTGAGAAACAGGATATTTTTATGGTTGTGAAATGTCTTTCTGTGGATTGCTTCTAATTTACATGGGGAAGAATAGTATTTACTCAGTTGAGAAATTGGATAACCCTATGACTGGCTTATCAAAATTAACATTAGCAGTGAAGGGAAGATAGGCATCGTGTGTTTCATTTACCTGGTATTCTGACTGTGAATATACAACGTGAGTCTAACCATGAGTAATCAGTAAACAGATCCCAAATGTAGAACATTCTGTGTTTTTTAAAGATGTGTTTATATTATTTAAATATGTCAGTGTTATAAAATGTAGTCTGAGGAATGTATGCATAAAATGTTGCACATGATTTCAGAAGTCAGATACTACCTGGAGTATAATACACACCTTGTAGCAAGAGTATAATATCTGAGAAGCTTGCCTCCTGTACTTCTTTGCTAACTCTTTCCTTGTTGAACATTCATTCATTTGTTTTTTCCTATTTGCCAGGCACTGGAGTATATTCAGTGAATATTTTCTAAATTGAATTTCTGAATTACAGTTATCACAACAATGTTATAAAATTAATTTTGGTAATTTTCTATCAAATAGGCTTTTACTTATTATGGAACAATTCACAAACACTTCTACAAGGCATGAATCACTTCAGAGCTTTTTATGTTCTTCTTCCTTATGAGGAAGGAACATCTTCACCTTTTTAAAGGCTGCAGTATAGTGGAAAAAACTATCAAGTGAGTAAGAACAATCTGGGATAACTGAATTTGAGATATAATGAGGAAAAATAGATTTGAAATCCATTTAAAAATAGTCTTTAAATCTTCTAAATCACGTAAATAATCATATGCGTCTGACGTATGGCATACTGGAACTTAACAAAATACAAATGCTGGTATGACAGATGGTGATGCCTAAGGCTGTTACTTAAACTTGTAAAGATAAATAAAAGTTGCTTTTTGAAGCCTGTGATTGGAAAATTTCAGGGTTTAGGATTAATCTGTGAAAGGTGTAACTTTGTGATTGACCTGTCAAAGTTTAAATATTGTCAAACTCCTATGGTATAATTTCAAAAAGAAAAAAACTTTTATCTTTTTAACCAGGCACATTTTGTTGCCTTTTGTTTTTATCCTGTTTTCACTGAATTTTAATTAGAAAATCTAGCTTGTAAAATCTTAAAATTTTTTATTTTGTTAACTGTGTCTTTAGTATGTGTTGACTTTTCTAGATCTTCCTTGGACATACAACAATATTACACTATTTGAGGAATGTAACATTTTCTTTGTATTTATTAAATTGTATGTTTTTAAAAACTGAATCAGTGAATTCCTATACTCATTTTACTAGTTCTGCCCTGTATAAGAGATGTTTTGAAGCCTTATATTATAACCACGTTCTCTTTGCATACCTTTTATATTTAGATCCTATGCTGTTTGATATGTGCAGATTTTAAAGTTAATATTTCTGCCTCTCAAATCATGCCTTCTGCCATTATATCATGTACCTCTTTATTATTTTTACTGCTTTTAACTCTAAATTCCTTCTAGTTTGATACTAATATTGCTTCTTATGCTTTTTTTCCCCTTGAATTTGTTGGGTGTTTTTTTGCCCATTTATTTTTTTGTTTCACTGTGGTAGTTCATGACTACAACTATCATGCTAAGATCCTCTGACTTTGGGACATAGGAAATACATGATCACACATATGCAGGGACCAGTCATTGTTACACATTGATAGTGCAACTGTGCATATTAGATGACTAGTGCTTTTTATGAAATCAGTGGATAATGCACTGATGTGATACGGTAGATGTCAGGTGTTGAACTAACATCTAGTTCATCTAGATGGCTAATGAAAGACAATTTTTTTACAATCAAATTAGATAACTTTTCTAGGGTTTTCTTGGTTTCCAGGCTGAGGATACAAGAATTTTAGAATGCTGGTGAACCTCTTCTCCCCTTACCTTTCTATCTGGCATTTTCCACAACTTTCGCTATGGTGAGTTTCCCTCATATCGCTAGCACTTAGCTCCAAATGAGCAAACTAGAAGAAACTTGAAAAGCCACATGCTCTGTGTTTTGCTGCCATCTTACTGAATTTTGTAGATATATTTTAAGGATGTAGTGATAAACTGTGATTTGTATATGGTCAATATAGTTATTCTTTTTAAATATCAAACCAAATATTTTGTTGGAGAAATTCTGTTACTTTGTTTTAAGTTCATTCTTAAAAATGTGTTTGGTTTTACTTACCTCACTCTTTAGTCTCTTGTCTGTAACAAGAGATTTTAGGTAATTCAAAATTAATATGTTAAGGTATTTGATTTTATTCTTTCTACTGTAATTTAAGTTTATTACTTATTTTACCTGCTAGCATTTTTTTCCTTTAAAAAAAACTCTGATCACATTAGTATTCATTGCATTTTTCTCCTTGTTAACTTAGGAATTATATGATACTTTTTCATTGTATTAGTGGTTACCTTTCCTTTCCGTATATTCATAATTAGATATATGTTTCTCTATTATTTGAAATTAAGATACCAACTATTTCCCTTACCAAGATGGTCGCTTCACTCTCCCCTCTTATTACATAAGAAACTTGGAATACTTTCTAATGTTTACCTTTCTCTGTTTCTCCAGATGAAATCCTTGCAATGTTTTTATTCTCACTACCTTCCCCAACCTAAGTTTTATTGGAGTATTTACCAGAAATTTTCCCCAACTCAACCCTATGTATATTACTAAAACATCTTAATAGTTTTACTTTAAAAAGCTGGTTTTTTAGAATTTGTCTTAAACCCTAGATATTCCTTTTAATCAACAATATATTTTTTTGGCTGTTGTACTGCATATATCCAGTTTGTCATCTAGTTTAAATTTAGTAGCATTTATTTATTCCAAGATTAATCGCCTACCAATTTTCTCTTTCCCTTATTTTCTGTTTCTTGTTCAGATTCATTTGTTTTCTGGATAATCATATCTTATTTTTCTCTCAACTATTTTTTTGAGTAAGTTCCTCAATGATAGCATAGGTTATTACTCTTAATTTGTACATCTGTCTTTTTCCTGAAAGGTTAATCATGTCTTGAGTATAGAATTTTTGAGGTACATTTGTTTTCTTTTTTGTTGTCATTTGGCTCTATTGTTGAAGATGAGATTCTAAGTCAGTTTGATTCTTTTTCCTTTCTTTATGGGCTCTCTTGTTCTTATTTTTCGTTATTGGCTCATTGGGGCTCAGCTCTGGTTGTTGGAGTGCAACACAAGGGAAAATATGTATTCTTTATGCACTGCATCGGTTTTATAGAGGTTTCTAGTTCTCTGCACTAAATAACTGGGGAAAGCCTCCCTGCCTGCTTATTGTGTACATTGTAGCTCAGACATTTTCAACCTTAGCTCCTAATGGTCCAAGAAGGCTAGGCATGTCACCTGGGGCTGGTGATTCCCTTGTCTCTAGGATTTTCACAGATTTCTGTGGTGTGTGCTCCTCTCACGATTTGTTAATTTTCGGTCTTCATCTTGGGGCTCTTTTTAGCCCAGGCAGGAGAAAGCCACAAATCACATCCCTTGCTAGGAATCCCTCAAATTCTATCCTCAAAAGATATTTACTTGACTTAAAAGGCTGATAATTCAGAATTGGATGTGAGGAATCAGACATGTTTAAAATTATCTTCTGTGATCCTTAATCTTTTTATTTTAAATTTTCAGGTAGTCCTGTTTTTTTTTTTCTTTTTTACTTTAAAAAATATATTTATGTATTGTTGTGTTTTATACCTTGTTTTATAAATTAGGATCACAAAAGTATTCCAGCATAACCCTCTTCTCTCCTCCCCCCACCCAGAAGTTACTTCAAACTGCTGTAACAATATACCATAGATTGGGCTGGTTATTTCTCACAGTCCAGAGGCTGGAAGTCTGAGATCAGGCTGCCAGCATAGTTTGGTTCTGGTAAAGGGTTTTCTTCCAGATTGCAGATTCATTGTATCTTCACATGGCAGTAAAAGAGGGAACTAGCTCTCTGGCCTCTTTTTTTTTTTTTTTTTAAAGTAGGCTCCATGCTAGGCATGGGCTCAAAGTCAAAACTCCAAGATGTAAGATGTGACCTGAGATCTAGAGTCAGACACCTAACCGACCAAGCCACCCAGGGGCCCCTGACCTCTTCTTATGACAGTACTAAACCTATTCATGAGGGCTCCATCCTCGTGACTTCCCAAAGGCCCTGCTTCAAAATATCATCACACTGGGGATTACATTTCAGCATAAGAAATCTGAAGAATATGAACAGTCCATAATATATATATTGTTATGGTCAATATTGTGTATTCTATTTTTACTCCTATTTGTAATGACCCTTAAGTTTGTCAAAGGCCTTTTAAACTCTAAATATCTCACTCTAGAGGGAAACTATCTCTTGAGACTACTCTGTGTAAGACAAAAAGCTTGATAGGCTATTTAGCTAGTCCCTTGCTTCTCTTGCTCTTTGTCAGTACAGTCTCGTCTTTTACATATAAATTATGTGCATTGTGTTTTTATTTTTTCTTTATATAGCTTCAAAAAGGTTGTTAGGATTTATATTTTAATTTTGACAATTTTTTAAACTCATTCCTATTTCACCTGGCTCTGGTGCTCATGAGCAGTCATTTCATACCTTGACTCTACCCTTTTTTCAGAACCCTTTCTAAATTCAAGTATATTTGCATATAATATATATTTTTTTAAAATTTTTTTTTTATTTTTATTTATTTATGATAGTCACACAGAGAGAAAGAGAGAGAGGCAGAGACACAGGCAGAGGGAGAAGCAGGCTCCACGCACCGGGAGCCCGACATGGGATTCGATCCCGGGTCTCCAGGATCGCGCCCTGGGCCAAAGGCAGGCGCCAAACCGCTGCGCCACCCAGGGATCCCTATATTTTTTTTTTTTAAATAGGTTTTATTTATTTTTTTTTTGAATTTTTATTTATTTACGATAGGCACACAGTGAGAGAGAGAGAGGCAGAGACACAGGCAGAGGGAGAAGCAGGCTCCACGCACCGGAAGCCCGACGTGGGACTCGATCCCGGGTCTCCAGGATCGCGCCCTGGGCCAAAGGCAGGCGCCAAACCGCTGCGCCACCCAGGGATCCCTGCATATAATATTTTTAAGAAGTATGCTTATATAGTATTTTCTCATAACCATAAATCTTTCTATTGTGGTTTAATTTGCAGAAAATAAACGATCACCTTAATGTTGGAAAATAAAAGGTTACATTATAACAGCTCTCATTGATTTGTATATTTATTAAAATCCTAAAAGTTAATTTGGAATATTAATTTTGTTTTTTCTTTGTATTTCTAAGAAACTTTTTTCTCAGACCATATACAGAGATTTTTATTTTTTAAAAAAAATCTTTATAATATCTCTAGGCCATCAGAAATTTTTAGATTGTTCTTGAAAAGTAGAGAATTTACATTTACTCCTAAAAAGACTTCTCTGTTTGTATTGTATATATAAAGGAGAGTTCTTTTCCATGGCATTTTATTAGTCTACTGCAGAAACAATTGTGTTTATAATAAAAATATCACTAACTGGCTCATATTTGATTTAATTATGGATGGAATTTTAAAAATTAGCAGTTGCTTATAGTTTTTGTATTAGGATTTAGCCTGAGGTATTTATGAAGTTACCAGATTATTATTGCTAAATCCCCAAATTCAAATTCTTGTTTGTATCTTAAAGGAGGAAAGATTTGAGCTTTTTAGCTACTGCATTTCTCATTTAAAATCAGTAATGGAATAAATGAAATAGCTCTGATTATTAAAATAATTGCAAAATAAATAGTAGTAGAATTATATTCTCTTAACTTTCACAGTCTGTTTTGAGCCAAGCTATTTAATTTGGTTTAAAGAGTTAATTATTACAAAAGGATATTTAATATCCTCTAGCATATGACAGCATCAAAATATAAATATGGTAATTTATTGTAAAAAGAAGAAAGCTAGGGCACATCATTGTTAATGCAGTCCTTTTATCTCTGGAAAATGGAACTCATATTAAGCTTTGAATCTCAGGGGACAGAATATGGGGGGAGGGTATGGAAGGAGCTCATTTTGTTCTTTGTGTACATCAGGAAACTATCTTAGCAAACTGGACTTCCAAGTATTGAATAATGGCACAATAAGAACAATTATGATCCAAGATTTTTGCAAATCTACATGTAGTGGTTATGCTCATGGTTATTTTTAAATATCTTAATTTTATTATGTTGGCACCTGTTATTAATGACTTTTATTTAAAAAAATTATACTTAATCATAGAAAGTGCATTTCACTGTGTAATAGCAGTTGAAGCTTTAGATTTTCTAAATGCCTATATATATACATACTATACCAGCATTGTCGAATGTGTAACACTACAGATGTAATCATAGTATTTATACTAAATTATTATCTTAAATTCTTTTAAGTGGAAACCTCTATCAACTGGAGGTTTTGTGTATCGATAGCTTAAAGATGCTTTATGTTCATATTGATAAACAGAAGCCATTGAAGATTTCAGACACATTTTCAGTAATCAAAGGTTGTCTAGCTTTTGCAGCCTTTTAAAAAAGTACATTTTATTTTCATTTAATTCTTTGGAAATTGACCAAAGAAGCTAACAAGTTAACATGTTATATCAAAGATGTTTTTACTGACCATTTTACAGTTACATAAATTCCTTAAGTATCATAAAATTTATCTCTTTTGGGTAATGTTTTAACTTATATAAGTAGAGTTGCCATATGTATTATATAGATTTAAAATTTGCTTGGGCATTTAAATACAGGTTTATTGTAGAAAGTATAGACCATATTACATGGTCTCAAGGGAGTTTAGAATAAATTAGCTACAAATTGCATGAATTCATTACTAAGAAACAAAGACCTTTATTCTACCTTTTTCAGGATCTAATTTATGAAAAGAAAAAAGTCACAATCCTACTGTGCTCCATTTACTTTTAGACTTTCATCATAGTAAGTAGCAGTGCTAGTTATAACTGATTAATCACTATTCATTAAGCATTATTGAAAACTATGTGCAAACCAGGTTGTTAGGTGCTGGGAATAAAAAGGATGGATAAGCCCTACTCTGAAGATGTGAGTAGCTTGACTGGAGGGATAGATACAGATAAACATCAGTGTGACAAATGTGGTACTGTCAGTGTGAATAAAATACTACTGGGGCCCAGGCAATCTTATTTTACATATAAAAACATCATTAGTAATAGCAGAAAGAAGGCCCCAAAGAACATGGTTTCTTTAAGTAGAACTTTGTAAATACATAGGCATGGCATTTAAGATAAAGTGTAGTCTGAAAAAAATCATGAAATCACATGGACTGTTGATTGAATAACTTGAGTTTATGGAAGTGCAGATTTGAATAAAGTAGTCCAGAATCAGATTGCAATAGACAAAGAAAGCCAGAGTAAAGAATTAGGACTAACCTTGGAGAGTTAATGAAGACTATAAAAAGAATTGATATTATCTGTGTTTTAGAAAGTTATCCTGGCTAGAAGACAGATATTGGTAACATATTTCAGCCAGTTTCACACGCCAGAAACCTATAAATCATCTTTATCTTCCTTATCTGGTTATAAAGTACTGTAAGTTTTACTTCCTGGATATTGCTTAAATCTGTTGACTTTCCCCTGTGCTGTAGACAAGATCTTCGTTCAAACTAACATTCTATCACTTGTAAGAGCCCCTCACTGGTTTTACTGTAATACCCTTGTTCTCACGTAGTATATTATGTGACTTTAGTAGATATTACTAGAACTCTGCCAGCTTTTCCTCTCTTCCCTCTTATTTTGGTTACTGTTTGGCTGGTATAGTAGGTATGTTGAATATGCTGGTACCTGTGAGTGTGACCCTGTTTGAAAATAAGGTCTTTGTAAATGTAATTAAGATATAAGTTAAGATAAGGTTATATTAGAGTAGGGTGGGCCCTTAATCCACCAGAGGAGACAGAATAAAAGAAGACATACAGAGATACATGAGGAGAGAAAGCCCTTTGATGATGGAGGCAAAGATTGAAGTGCTGCTGCTATAAACCAAGAAATGCCAAGGATTGTCAGCAGTCTACCAGAAGTTAGGAAGAGACAAGAAAGGATTCTCTCTTACAGGTTTCTGAGGAAGCCTGGCCCTGCCAACATCTTGATTCCAGATTTCTAGCCTCCAGAAATGTGAGACAATAAATCTCTGTTGTTTTAAGCCATTAAATTTGTGTTACTTTGTTACGGAAGCCCTAGGAAATGAATACACCTGGTATATATTGTTTATCTTTTAAGTTTAACTTTCCATTTTCTTTATATCTTTAGGCTTTTTAGTTGTACTTTGACATTCTTCATCTTTTAAATGAAGCATTTTGCTTATTTACAATTATCTGAATTAATCATATATGTGAAAATTTTTGCATTCTTGTGTTGTATCTTACCTTTTCTGTATTTATTTTCCTCTTTTTTTTCTTGCTTTTATTTTGATAGATCTTTTTCCCTGTTCAATTTGAAATGTTGCTCTTTTGATGGTTACTCTAGAAATTTTAGCATTCATATTTAACTTAGTATAAGTCTAAAGTTGGTATCTTTACCTTTCTAAGTTGTGTACTTTGATCACCCCTTTCCAACTTATGTGTTGTTGACTTTTTTCTATGTTTTTCTATAGTAAAGCTCAGAAAACATTATGATTTCTATTATGTACAATCATATTTGGTTGCTTTTCCTATTTATAACTTCTTTTGTTATGCTTCTTATATTTTCTACTCTGTGAAATTACTAAACTTCTGCCAGTAGTTAAATCCTCTAACATTTCTTTTAGGCTCTTCTAGTAGCTAATTCATTTGTTTTAATGACAGTCTTTATTTTGTCCTTATTCACTGGACATTGAATTTGAAGTAAACAAATTTTTTTCTTTAGCAGATAGATGATTTTCTTCCAGTGTCTTCTGACTTTCATTTTTACTGTTGAGAAATCAGCTGTTAGTGTAATTGTCTCCTTTGAAGATGACCTTTATTTTCTTTCTGTTTAAGAGACTGTCTTTAGTGTGCTGCAGATTCACTGTGATGAGTGCGGGTATGGATTTTTTTCCTAATTGGAATTTATTAGGCTTTTTAAAAAAATCAGTTCTGAACATTTCCTGCCATCATTATTCAAATATTATATCTTTTTTCCCTAATCTTAGAGCTCCAGTTGATTCATTTGTTAAGCAAATAAATATTAAGCATCCTCTATTTGCCAGTTACTGTTTTAAGAACTGTAATACATTTTGAAATATCAGATCCCTGCCTTATGGAATTTACATTTTAACCAAGAGAGACAGACAATAACTATAACAAATAAGTGAATTAAATGATGTGTGGAAAGGCAATTAATGTATGGAAAATTTTTTAAAGAACTAGAAAAAAAGATTGAGTGTTCTAGGTTAGAGGGGAGGAAGGACAAGTTGAAGTCTTTTTTGTAAAGATTTATTTGAGAGGAGCGAGTGTGATTTGGGGGGAAAGGCAGAAAAAGAAGGAGAGAGACTCTCAAGCAGCCTCCCTGCTGACCACAGAGCCCAGCATGGGGCTTGATCCTAAGATCCTGAGATCATGCCTGATCATGACCTGAGCTGAAATCAATAGTCAGTCAGATGCTGGGACACCTGGGTGGCTTAGTGGTTGAGCGTCTGCCTTTGGCTTAGGTCATGATCCCAGGGTCCTGGGATCAAGTCCTGCAGTGGTCTCCCCACAGGGAGCCTGTTTCTCCCTCTATGTCTCTGCTTCTCTCTCTGTACCTCTCATGAATAAATAAATAAAATCTTAAAAAAAAAATAAAAAGAGTGAGATGCTTAACTGACTAAGCCAGTCAGGCAAGGACAAGTTGAGCTATTGTAAGTCTAGTTGGTGAAATAAGATCTGAGCAAAGAGTTGTAAGAGGTGAAGGAACTAGCCAAATAATGGGGGAAGAGCCTACCAGACAAAAGAAAGAGAGCAAAAGGCTCCATGATCAGCGTGGTGGCCAGTGTGGCAAGAGATGAATAAAGGAGGGAGGGAGAAGATCAGACCCTATATTATCATATTATTTCACCTTCTGGCTGATGTAAAGACTTCAGCTTTAGTCTGAGGGAAGTAGGCATTGCAGGATTTTAGAATGAGAAGTGACATGATTTGGCTTATATTTCATAAGAATCCCTTTGGCTGCTATGATGAGAATGGACAGGAAAGTTTCAGGCAAACCAATTGAGAGGTTATTATAAGAAACCAGGCAAAAGTTCTTGTGAGTTAGGATATAGAGTAGTAACATTGATGATGGTGAGAAATGGTCAGATTCTGAGTATCTTTTGGAGGTAAAGTATGGTGATTTTTTTTTAACTTAGCTGAATTAAAATGATATTTCCCAGAATTCCTGTCCTTGTATGGTAGCAGATTAGAGCTGGCTTTAAGAAAGGTGTGATACTTGAATGCAAAAGTACAGTAGTAGCTACTACCTTCAGATGTGCACATTATCATTGCTTTTCTGGCTTACCTGATTGGGGTAGGACAATAATTGGCCCTACAAGCCACTGGCCACCCATCTCCTCCTTTAGCCTCTCTGAGTTCTGGGCCAGGTACATGTACTCCTCTGGGAAAGGCAAGCAGATTCTTTAGGTCACCAACATCATCAAGTGTAGATGCGGTAAAAGTAGACATGGTTCTAGTTTGTTCTTGGAGATTCTCCTTTTCCCCAGTTCACATCCAGATTTCCTCCCAATTGTGTGCCATACTGATTGATTTCAGGCCCACCATCAAACACAAAGGCCCCAGGCTTTCAGACTTCTTTGCAAGTGTCCCCTAATGGTCCCTGGTTAGCGGCTTTTCTCAGATCCTTTAATCATCTCCTTTGTGATCTTTACTCTTTTGCTTCTCCCACAGTGATGTAAGGTCTAATCCTTGTAATCACTATCTGACTCCATATCACTGAATAGTTAGCAGTTAATACTTGCAGAGCCTTTACAGTCATTCATGGACATGCACAGGGTAACAAAAAATTGGGAGTCCTCCACTGGCCATGTTCCCAACTAAGGTTGAACAAGGCAGTGTTCAGCTTTCTTATTTTAACTCTAAGATTTTAAATGTCCTTTTTGTGACTCTGTTTTTTACATTTTTTTGTGCTTTTTATTGATTTTGCTGTTTAAGTTACCTCCAAGAGTAATGCTAAAGTGCTGTCTAGTGTTTCTTAATGTACTCAGATTAAATCATAACTGATACATAGAGGTATGAGAGAAAGAGAGGAGTCAAGGTTGACTCTAGGATTTTTCCTGAGCTCTAGAATGAAGTTGCTATCCTCCAATAATGGGAAATAATGTGGAAGAGTAGGTGTAGAAAGAAAGGTTTTAGAATTCAATTTTAAATATCTTGAGTTTGATAGTGTAGTAGCTATCCATCTCTATATGTTAAGTAGTTGATAAATATTAAGAGTTTAGAATTTTGGAGATATGGGGATCCCTGGGTGGCGCAGCGGTTTGGCGCCTGCCTTTGGCCCAGGGCGCGATCCTGGAGACCCGGGATCAAATCCCACATCGGGCTCCCGGTGCATGGAGCCTGCTTCTCCCTCTGCCTATGTCTCTGCCTCTCTCTCTCTCTCTCTCTCTCTATCATAAATAAATAAGAATTTAAAAAAAAGAATTTTGGAGATATATTTGAACAGTGTCAGTGTACAGATGGAATTTAAAGCTCTGAGACTAGATTATACAGCTAAAGGAAGACATGTGGATAAAGAAGAGGATGAAGGATTGAGCTCTGGACCTACTGATGTTTAGAGGCTGGGGAGAAGGGGAGGAATCAGCCAAAAAGAAGGTTGGAAAAAACTTCGCAAGGAATTAGAAATGTCTATAAGTCAACTTAATGGGAGCTGAGAATTCCCGCTTGGATTCAAGTTTAGTTTGTTTTTTTAATATTCAGCTTGTCTTCTACTCTAGTAGGACATATTTTGTATTTTGTGCCATGTTTTTATATATCCTGATATCTGTCCAGGATAGTTATTTTGTTCCATACATCGGTCCGTCTTTATTGAAAAATATATTGTACTTCAAAATTCTGATTTGGCAAGTTACCGCTTATTCTTGTCCTTCTTTCATGCTAGGAAATCATAAACATTTTGCTAGATTCCTTTTAATTTACTAAATTTAGTCTTTTTAAATGAATTATAATCACCTATCACTTTGCATACCAGTTAATCAGACTTTGGTCTATCAAAATAATTTTTTTTTCTGCCATCTTTTGCATTCTGGCTATTTTCATTGTTCTTTGTGTAGTCATCCAAATACATGTTAGAAAAGAAAGCTATCAAAGCTCATCAGTTTTGATGTTTAGCTGCTAAATATTCTAAGAATATTGTGTTCTGGAACTGGTTCCAAAACCTGTACTTATGTTCACTAGTCGTCATCCCCTATTTTAACTTTGATAAGAACAAGCTGAAGTTTCATGGGAGGCCAACTCCTAGATTTTGTGCTAGGCCACTGACTCTGAAGAGTAGACTAATGTGGATTTCCTTAGGTACTTTTGTCCTCCTGGATACATGCAGTTTTATGCATTTCCTCTGAGAAGGAAAAGTACTCAATACTGTAATCAACTTTGTCTTTCCCTGATACATTCTTTCTTACCACTTCCCCACTCCCTAAAAATATAGATATAGGTTGTCAGAAAGATGCAGAGTTTTTTAAATCTGAGACTGGCTACAAGAAGTTACCAGGAGAACTAAGAAAGTTCTGGATTTCCCTATTTTGATTAGAGGGACAGCTGTCTATTTCTAGTATGTAAAAAATGGGAAATGGTGGAAATTAAGACTAACCACATAATGAAGTGTGGCATGGCTATGATAATTTACTAAGTTTTTTGCTGCAAAGAGTCAGTTAAACTATCTTGATATTCTTTGTTTTCTGTAAAGTGCTATATGTTTTTGGTTTGGAGACCTTCATTAATTAGACTCTGACCTTGCCTATAATCATGCAACACCTTATGTTTTTTCTCTTCTGAAAAATGAAAACATTGGAAAGATTATCTCCAAAGTAACTTTCTGCTCTCAATATTTATGATTGGTTTTTTTTTATAAATTAATTTTTATTGGTGTTCAATTTACCAACATACAGAATAACATCCAGTGCTCATCCCGTTAAGTGTACCCCTCAGTGCCCGTCACCCATTCACCCCCACCCCCCGCCCTCCTCCCCCTCCACCACCCCTAGTTCATTTCCCAGAGTTAGAAGTCTTTATGTTCTGTCTCCCTTTCTGATATTTCTCACACATTTCTTCTCCCTTCCCTTATATTCCCTTTCACTATTATTCATATTCCCCAAATGAATGAGAACATACACTGTTTGTCCTTCTCCGTTTACTGTGGCCAAGTTCAAAAAGGGTGTTGCCTGAGTTCTCCTCTGGGATTTTGATGGAATCTTGTCTCACATTTAGATCTTTCATCTATTTTGAATTTATCTTTGTGTATGGTGCAAGAGAGTGGTCCAGTTTCATTCTTCTGCATGTGGATGTCCAATTTTCCCAGCACCATTTATTGAAGAGACTGTCTTTCTTCCAGTGGATCGTCTTTCCTCCTTTGTCGAATATTAGTTGACCATAAAGTTCAGGGTCCACTTCTGGGTTCTCTGTTCTGTTCCATTGATCTATATGTCTGTTTTTGTGCCAGTACCACACTGTCTTGATGAACACAGCTTTGTAGTACAACCTGAAATCTGGCATTGTGATGCCCCCAGATATGGTTTTCTTTTTTAAAATTCCCCTGGCTGTTTGGGGTCTTTTCTGATTCCACACAAATCTTAAAATAATTTGTTCTAAGTCTCTGAAGAAAGTCCATGGTATTTTGATAGGGATTGCATTATACATGTAAATTGCCCTGGGTAACATTGACATTTTCACAATATTAATTCTGCCAATCCATGAGCATGGAATATTTTTCCATCTCTTTGTGTCTTCCTCAATTTCTTTCAGAAGTGTTCTATAGTTTTTAGGGTATATTTTGAGAACCATTTGAATGGTAAATGATTCTCCAACCTTTTATTTTCAGGCTGTAGGTGTCCTTCTGTCTAAAATGAGTCTCTTGTAGACAGCAAATAGATGGGTCCTGCTTTTTTATCCAGTCTGAAACCCTGCGCCTTTTGATGGGGTCATTAAGCCCGTTCACGTTCAGAGTTACTATTGACAGATATGAGTTTAGTGTCATCATGATATCTATTTAGTCCTTGTTTTTGTGGATTGTTCCACTGAACTTCTTCTTAAAGGGGAGTTTTAAGAGTCCCCCTTAAAATTTCTTGCAGAGCTGGTTTGGAGGTCACATATTCTTTCAGTTCCTGCCTGTCTTGGAAGCTCTTTATCTCTCCTTCCATTTTGAATGAGAGCCTTGCTGGATAAAGTATTCTTGGTTGCATGTTCTTCTCATTTAGGACCCTGAATATATCCTGCCAGCCCTTTCTGGCCTGCCACGTCTCTGTGGAGAGGTCTGCTGTTACCCTAATATTCCTCCCCATGAAAGTCAGGGACTTCTTGTCTCTTGCTGCTTTAAGGATCTTCTCTTTATCTTTGGAATTTGCAAGCTTCACTATTAAATGTCGAGGTGTTGAACGGTTTTTATTGATTTTAGGGGGGGATCTCTCTATTTCCTGGATCTGAATGCCTGTTTCCCTTCCCAGATTGGGAAAGTTTTCAGCTAGGATTTGTTCAAATACATATTCTGGCCCTCGGTCCCTTTCGGCGCCCTCGGGAACCCCAATTAAACGTAGGTTTTTCTTCCTCAGACTGTCATTTATTTCCCTTAATCTGTCTTCATGGTCCCTTAATTGATTGTCTCTTTTTTCCTCAGTTTCCCTCTTTGCCATTAACTTGTCTTCTATGTCACTCACTCGTTCTTCCACCTCGTTAACCCTCGTCGTTAGGACTTCTAGTTTGGATTGCATCTCATTCAATTGATTTTTAATTTCTGCCTGATTGGATCTAAATTCTGCAGTCATGAAGTCTCGTGAGGCCTTAATGCTTTTTTATAGAGCCACCAGTAGCTGTAGAATAGTGCTTCTGAATTGGCTTTCTGACATTGAAGTGTAATCCAGATTTTGTAACTCTGTGGGAGAGAGGGCTGTTTCTGATTCTTTCTTTTGAGGTGAGGTTTTCCTTCTAGTCATTTTGCTCAGTGCAGAGTGGCCAAAAACAAGTTGTATTGGAACACGGGGGAGTATCACTGGTCCGTCCAGCTGGTCTTCTGGGGGAGGGGCCTGCTGTGCTGATTTTCAGGTGTTAGCACTTGGGGGAGCTGCTCTGCCCTTGCCTGCTGCCGGGCTCAGCGGGGGTTGTTTACCCCGTGGGGCCCCAGGAGGATCAGCCGCAGTTGCTATGGCAACTCTGGAAGCCTGGATTTAGCCTCCGCAGGAACTATGGGGCTCGGGGCTCTCGGTTCTCCGTCTGCAGGGCCTGGAGGCTCCGGGGCGGGGCCGCTGATCTGCTCAGCTCGGGGCAGGAGCGTCCTTGCTGTCCTGGGCCCTCCCGGCCTCTGCCTGTCCCGGGGGAGGCCGGATCCTGGGCTGTGTCCCGGAGCCCTGTGCTCCGGGGCCTGCGCTGTGGGATTCGCGCTCCCGCCCTGCAGCTCCCTCCCTGGAGCCGCTCCCGAGCCCCTCCGAGCTGCTCCGGTCCCGCTGTGGGCGCTGCAGCCCTTAGGGAGCTCGGAGCACTCTCCTGCGCTCGCAGGTGTCTGTTAGTGTCCCCGGGAGCCCGAGGGCATCCCCGCTCTCCTGGGTCCTGCTCTAACTCCCTGCGAGCCCCTTTCCGCCCGCCCGGGAAGGTTGGTGCAGCTCCTGCTCCTCCGGGACGGGGCTCTCCTGTCCTGGGGACACTTGCCCCGGCCTCAGCCCGGCTCCTCACGGGGCCCCTCCCCCTCGGAGGCCTTTTGTGTCTTTATTTCTTTTTCCCCGTCTTCCTACCTTGATAGAAGCACGGACTCTTCTCACTGTAGCATTCCAGCTGGTCTCTCTTTACATCTCAGGCCGAATTCGTAAATTTTCAGGATGGTTTGAAGGTTATCTAGGTAATTTGGTGGGGACAGGTGATTTGGGGACCCTGCTCTTCCACCATCTTGCCCCTCCCCCAATATTTATGATTGTTGATCATAAATACAATTGATCCTTACTATTTGCAGGTTCTGCAGTTGCGAGTTTGCCTACTTGGTAAAATTTTTGTAACCTCAAAATTAATACTTGCAGAGCCTTTGCAGTCACTCATAGACATGCACAGGGTAACAAAATATTGGGAGTCCTGCAATGGCCATGTTCCCATCTGAGGTTGAACAAGGCAGTGCTCAGCTTTCTTATTTTAACTCTAAGATTTTAAATAAATGTCCTTTTTGTGACTCTATGTTTTTTACATTTTTTGTGCTTTTTTATTGGTGATTTCGCTGTTTAAGTTACCTCCAAGAGTAATGCTGAAGTGCTGTCTAGTGTTTCTTAATGCAAGAAGGCAGTGATGTGCATTTTGGAGAAAATATGTGTGTTAGATAAGTTTCATTCAGACATGAGTTGTAGTGTTATTGGCTGTGAGGTCAGTGTTAACAATATATATTAAATAATGTGTCTTTAAACAAAATATAGGAAATTAAGTTATATATTATTTGTTTGACAAAAATATTATCATCAGAGGATTGCAGGAATCGAATGCTGTATTTCCCTTAAGAGCAGTAGTTCAGTATTCACTAATTTAGTGTTCTTGGTGACTTTATAGAACCTAGCTACTGTGAATAACAAGAATAGACTGAATGTTTTTTCTTTTATCCTATCCTTATGCTCCTTGGAATAATAAGCTCTTCTTTACTCCCAGGATATACAATTCTACACACTGACTACATTTAATAAACACCTGTTCAATGGATAAGGGGATCTTTGTATCTTCTCATATAATAGATGACTAGTACCTTTTTGTTGGACAAATTAATATTGCATAATTTATATTTGAGTACAAAAGATACTACACTTGAATATTACTAACTTTCAGTTTAGGATTTCATTTTGTTATATTTGAGAAATGGGATTAGATTAGAATTCTTTAGTATTTTGGAGATGTATACAGATGCAAATGTTATTGATGAAGGGCTTTTTTTCTCTAATGTCTCAGAACATTGTCATGATTCAATGAAACCGAAAGTATCATTTTGAAGAGACCTTGGATTTGGAATTCTTATGCTTATAAAAAGTCCTGGAAGTATTTTTGAAAAATTGCATTAGACATGTTCTGGCAAAATTTCCTGTAATTATATCTGCCAAAATTTCACTGGCTAATTTGTACTTGTATAAGTTGCTCTTCAGAAGTTTTTTCCAAGTATGTCATTTTTTTTTTAAAGTTTGTTTTTCATGAATATCCTATGTCGGACATAACAATATTTTCATACATTATTTATTTCTGCTCATAGGAAGCCCTGAAAATGAAATTTTACAAACCTCACTGTCCATTTCAGCATAGGCATAGATATTAACCCTATTAACAACTAACCATGCTTCAATCAGTAAGTCAGTGACTTGTCATCCTAAAAGTAGAACTCTCATAGTTCTTTATAAACAATGGCATTCTATAGTTTTTGTTTATAGTTTAGTCTCCTTTTATTTAACTTACACATTTTAGTATGGAAATTACCTGGGCAGCATGAGTTAGCTTTCAATTAATAAGATTTCCTGTATTAGTATTTCTTATGCACCAATATGGACTTTTACTCTACTTGTTGAATAAGCTCGTATTAGTATTATTTTATATTTTATTATATAAGGGGAATTGAACTGGAGAGTGACTGAGTAGGTCCATTAGTTTACTCAGTGATTGTTTAAGGTTTGACCTAGTATTCTCTAGGTCTTTGCTTTAATAACTTGTTTTTTTGGGGTGTGTGTGTGGATTTTTTAGTAGGTCTTTAAGTATTTTTTTAAAAATGTGAGAGCCAGAGGATCTCTCTCTTTTTTTAAAGATTTTATTTATTTTAGAGAGAGAGAGGGAACATGTGCACGAGTGGGGGTAGGGGCACAGGGGAAGAGCAGAGGGAGAAGGACAAGCAGACTCCATGCTAAGCATGGGGCTTGATGTGAGACTTCATCTCACGACGCTGAGATCATGACCTGAGCTGAAATCAAGAGTTGGACACTTAACCAAGTGAGCCATATTGGGACCCCTCTGTTAGTATTTTTTTGTAATTTAGATGTCATCAAGGACCTCCTGACTTTTGAATTTTAGATGAATTGATTTGATTCTCTTTTCTTGCTGCCCTTTTCCTCATCTCCTACTCAATTACATGCCCTGTTGAAGTTCAAAGTCCCAGATACCAGCAGATCCTAGGAACAGTTAACCTTCTCAGGGTGATCTGTTTCTGGGCTTTTGCTTTCTAGCCTGATGTCTTTACTGTGTTTTGACCCGGAGGAGAAAGTCAACCCTTTCCTCACATAAGGTACTAGCAGTTGTAAGTTGTGATACTTTATTCAATTTCAGAACTTCTCTGTGACCCTCTTGTTCCATTTACAGTGTTTCAACAATTTTAAGGTGCACATTCTCCCCTCCACCACCATTTTAACATCTTTGAAATCAGGTTGGTCTTGTAGTCAGTGGTGCCTGTCTTAAGTTGGTTTCCCTAGGAAATAGATTCTGAAGCAGAAATTTGCATTCATGTTTATTGCATGCATCACTTAGAATGACAGAAGCAGGGCTGGTTTAAGAAAAGTTGCATTGTTGTGCACTTGTAGTAGAAACCTCAGTTTGTATATGGGAAGCTCTGGAACTGGGATTATCTCTCAGTTTCCCTAATTGAGATACAGGCACTGGCCCTTTGTACTTCCACATCATTAGATGCCAGTAACAATAGGAAAAAGTCCTAACCTTGGGTGAAGGAGCTTCTTTGAGCTGTAGGCAATCCCCAGAGAATGACTCAGCTGTGAGCTGTCAACATCCAGTACTCTTGATACCTGGGAAAATGAATACCGCATTTTTGGAGAGGAGAGATCTGGTAGCCAACCACAGCATGTGCTACTTTTGTCATGTGGTAGCTTTTTATTTCTTAGTGGTAGATAAATTAATTGTGGCTCTTACAATCAGTAGCCTCTTAGATTCAATAAAACATGGTACTTTCAAGAAGGATTTAATGGTTTTATTGATAAAATCTGTTCAAGAAGACAGAGTGAAAGATCTGTCTGATATCTCTCTTTTTTTTTAAGATTTTTATTTATTTATTCATGGGAAACAGAGAGACAGAGACACAAGAGACACAGGCGGGTGTGTGTGGGGGGGAAGCGGGCTCCATGCAGAGAGCCCGACGCGGAACTCAATCCTGGGACCCCAGGATCACACTCTGGGCCAAAGGCAGGTGCCAAACCACCAAGCCTCCCAGGGATCCTCCTAATACATCTTTCATAGCCATGAAAAATTATATACTTCCATTCAGTCATTCAACTAAAAAGGGGCTTTTTTTTTTGTAATTATCACATATTAGATGCTATTTTAGGAGCAAAGCTATATAGTACTGAATGGTAAAGAGGAAGTCCCTACCATCATAAATCTTACATGCCAGTGAAAGAAGACAAAATAAACAAATATATATGTATATGTCAGGTAGTATGACACTTCCATGGCTATGGTATAATTTGATATCTACCTTGAGGTTGGTAATTGTCATATTATGACTCTGACCAAGAGTTTGTAAGGACATGCTAGCTTTCTTGATTGATTTTTTTTTAAAGTGGTGTATCTTGATTAAGGTATTGTATCACTATAACCTCAGTTATGGATATCAATAAGCATTTTTATGATTAAATTGTGAAAACCTTTGGGGTTTTGTATAATGTGGTTCATAAATTTGGTTTTTATAATGTTATTAGATTTTGTAATTCTGCTAATTCTGTCATGAGGAACATAATTACTTGAAAAAACATTGTGTGTTTAATTATACATGGGTATTGCTTAGTATCGTTCACAGACAATTAGAAATACAGAATCTTTCTTGGAGTGTTAGACTGTTGGAAAGATACCCTATAAGTAAGTGGTATTTTAAAATTTCAGTCAAACCCATTGCTTACTCACTAATTCTATGTTCATGAGACAACTTGTATTCGTCCTGAGATGCAAAGTTTATGAAATTAAATAACATAAGTATTACATATTAGATTATATCAGTAGTACAATCTGTCTAATATCAGGTCTCTGGGAGATTATATTTTCCATGTGATGTAAACTTAAAAAATGTAGGCATACTCCAAATATCCTGCTCTTCCTAAATAAATTTCATATATCTTAAGTACTAACTTTAGTCTTTTAACCTTTTTATAGTTTTATCCATTAGCAGTTCTTGGATTAAACATTCCAATAGACATCCAAATATATAATTCACCTATAGTATAAATATGAAGGTAAATAGAATTAATAGGTAGCTTAGCAAATAGAATTACTAAAAACTCCATGGATAGTGAACTGTTTGTTTTCTCTACAGTTGCCATTAATAATATTTAAATGCACCTGGGTGGCTCGGTGGTTAAGCATCTGCCTTTGGCTCAGATTGTGATCCCGGGGTCCTGGGATTGAGTCCCATATCAGGCTCCCTGTGAGAAGCCGGCTTCTCTCCCTGCCTATGTCTCTGCCTCTCTCTGTCTCTTGTGAATCAATCAATCAATCAATCAATAAATAATCTTTAAAAAAGTAAAATATATCCTTTATCTTCCTGTCTTTCATTCAGTCATTCATTCATTCAGTAGAATAGTAAATATAGAGAGCATATTGCCTTGTACAGAGTTTATACTCAATAAATGTTAGTATTTTATTTCCTATCCTGTTTTTTTCATTCAGTGGGTATTTGTTAAATATTTAATATGCCCAGACACTGTTTTACATTTCATTTATTTATTTGTTTGTTTGAGTAAGCGAGAGAAAGAGTGGGAGGGAGAGAGAGAGAGAGAGGGATGGAGGGACAGGGGAGAGGGAGAGAGACAGTCCTAAGCACACTCCTCACTGAACACGAAGCCAAACATGGGCTCAATCTCATGACCCTGAGATCACGACCTGAGCTGAAACCAAGAGTTGGCCACTTAACTGTGCCACCCAGGTGCCCCCACTGTTTTGTATTTTAGGACAACAAAATGGAAAAGAGAATATCTGCCTTCAGGGAAAATATCATTTAGTTGAAAGACACGTAGACAAGTAACTGTAGTAGTTACGTGAGAAATATTTTTGAGAATAGGAGTTGTCCAGTATGGGAGTTGGATATAGGTGACATTTGAAATGCATCTTAAAAGAATTTGCTAGGTGAGAAAGACTGAGGAGGACTTTCCTAGGAGAGGAAACTGTGTGTCCAAAGCATAAAGGCATGGAATAATATATTTTTTAAACATTGCCTATTGTCTTAAGTGATCATTTTCTTGCAGGCTTTAAGGGTTAGAAATAATAAATGTAAATTTCTAGTGTAGTGCCTGACACATACTGGTCACTTGGTAAGTGTTGCTTATATTGTTCTGAAGTTTTAAATCTGTAATTTCAAAGTCAAGGTTTATTTTTCCAAAATAATGGGTATATAATATACTATTGAATTGAATTTATTTTAATAGTATTTCAATACTACTTACTTCAATCATAACAAAGACACCAGTATCATTAAAATATTTATTTATTGCCTAATTACTCTGGCTAGGAATTCCAATATTATTATTATATGAAGTGGCAAGAATGGACAACTCTGTCTTGTTCCTGAGATAGAGGAAAGGACTTCAGCTTTTCACTGTTAAGTGTGCTATTAGCTGTGGGCTTGTCATATACAGCCTTTATTATGTTGAGGTATGTTCTCTTGATGCCTGTTTTATTGAGAGTTTTTATCATAAATGGATGTTGAATTTTGTCAGATGCTTTTTCAGCATCTATTGAGATGATGGTTTGATTTTTATTCTTTATTTTGTTAATGTGGTATATCACATTGACTGAGTTGTGAATGTTGAATCATCCTTGTATGCCTGGAATAAATCCCATTTTATCGTGGTGATTGATCTTTTAATGTTTTGTTGAATTAGTTTTGCTAATATTTGTTAAGGATTTTTGTGTCTGTGTTTATCAGGGATATTGGCTTGGTAATTCTCTTTTCTTGTGGTGTTCTTGTTTGGTTTTGATATCAGGATAATACTGGTCTCATAAAATAAGATTGGAACAGTTCTCTTCTGTTTATCAGAAGAGTTTGAAAATTGGTATTCTTTTTTTAATGTTTGGTAGAAATCACTAGTAATACCTGGACTTTTGTTTATTGGGAGTTTTTGATTATCGATTCAGTTTTCTTGCTAATAATCAGTTTTTTCAGATTTTCTGTTTCATTATGGTGTAGTCTGTTGTATATTTCTAGGAATTTATCCATTCTTCTGGGTTATTCAATTTGTTGGTGTATAATTGATCATAGTAGTCTCTTATGATTCTTTGTATTCTGTGGTATCAATTTAACGTGTCTTTCATGCCTGATTTTATTTGAGTCTTTTTCTTGGTGACTCTAACTAGAGGCTTGTCAATTTTGTTGGTTTCATTGGTCTTTCCAGTTTCTATTTCACTTGTTTCTATCTAGTCTTTCCTTTCTTCTCCTAACTTTGAGTTTTGTTCATTTTTCTTTTTCTATTTCTTTGAGCTGTAAAGTTAGGTTGTTTACGATTTTCTTGTTTCTTAAGGTAGACATTTGTTACTTTGAACTTCTCTCTTAGAACTGTTTTTGTGGCTTCTTACAAATTTTGGTATTTAATATTTGTTAATTGTTTTTTGGCTGGTTTTTTTAGTTCTCTTTTTCTTCACTTTCTTACTCTCTTCTTTTGTTTTTGATAACTTTGTTTAATGGCACACTTATATTCCTTTCTGTTTATCTTTGTGTATTTACTATAGGTTTTTGCTTTGTGGTTATGTATATGCAAATCATATGTAAACGGCTAATATCCAAAATATATAAAGAACTCATACCACTTAATAACAGAATAAATCGGTTTAAAAATGGACAGATCTTGGGATACCTGGGTGCCTCAGTCGGGTAAGCATTTACCTTCTTGGCTCAGCTCATGATCCCAGAGCCCGGCATTGGGCTCCATGCTTAGTGTGGAGTTGGCTTCCCCTCCCTTTGTTCATGTTTTCCTTCTGTGTCTCTCTCAAATAAATAAAATCTTTCTTTAAAAATGGGCAGATCTGGATAGATATTTTCTAGAGGAGATCTATATAAATGGCCAACAGGTACATGAAAAGGTGTTCAGCATCATTCATCATCATGTAAATGCAAACCAAACCACAGTGAGATATCATGTCACTCCTGTTAAAAAGGCTATTCTCAGAAAGACAAGAAATAACAAGGATTGGTGAGGATGTAAAGAAAAGGGAACCCTTGTGTACTGTTGGTAGGAATGGTGTAGTTGCTACCATGGAAAACAGTTTGGAGTTTCCTTAAAAAATTAAAAATTGAAGTACTCTATGATCCAGCAATTTCACTTACAGATATTTATCCCAAAGGAAGTGAAAATACTAGCTTAAAAAAAATATCTGTACCCTATGTTCATTGCAGTATTATTTATAGTAGCCAACATATGGAAACAACCTAAGTGCCCATCAGTGAGTAAAGAAAATGGAATATATATTTATATGTATTGGAGTATTATTCAGCCTAAACAAGAATGAAATCTTGCCATTTGCAACAATGTTGATGGATATTGAGGGCATTATGCTAAGTCAAATAAGTCCATCACAGAAGAAAAAATGCTGTATGATCTCTCTCACATGTGAAATCGTAAAATGAATTCCTGTGTACCGAGAAGAGATTGATGGTTGCCAGAGGCAAGGTGTAGGAGAAATGGGTAAAGGAGATAAAAATGTAAAAAAAAAAAAAGCCCCTAAACCCCCAAAATACCCCACAATACTAAAAATTTATTTGAAACTATCATTCTGTAGCAGATCTTAATGGATATGAAATAACATTATTATTTGAATGAAATAACATTAAAGAGGAAATATGGAATATAAAGTGGTATTTTAAGACAAAGTAATAGATTGATTGCAGTTAAGAATTTTTATAGGTACATTACTAAAGAGAGATTATTTGAATAAAAATATAAGGAAATTTTGTGGACCATTATAAAGTACTACATTGAAAGAAAAAGAATAGGATAAAAGAGATCAGGAATATTTTATGGCAAAGGTGCAACATTGAGAATATGACTTTTGAGACAAGATGTGAAAGACAAGGGAATTTAGCCATGTAGATAATGAGGGCCAGGGGAGAATATTTTGTATAGGATAGACAGCCAGTGCAGAGCGCCTAAGGCAGAAGTGATATGCTTGGTGCACTTCAGAAACTGGCTGGAATACAGTAAGCAAAGGGAGAGCAGAGGCATCATGGAACAGTTATTTGGGCCATTTTAAGGACTTTGGCTTTTATTCTGAGTGAAATGAGGAGGTGTATGGTTTTAAGAAGTGGCACAATTGGACTTTTTTTTTTTTTTTTTTAAAGGATCACTCCAGCTGCTGTGTTAAGAACAGACTAAGGGCAGGGACACCTGGGTGGCTCAGCGGTTGAGCATCTGCCTTTGGCTTCAGGGCATGATTTTAGGGTCTAAGATTGAGTCCCACATCAGGCTCCCTATGGGGAGCCTGCTTCTCCCTCTGCCTATGTCTTTGCTTCTCTCTCTCTCTGTGTCTCTCATGAATAAGTAAATAAAATTAAAAAAAATAAAAAACAACAGACTAGGGACAGGAATGAATGTGGAAGCAAGGAGACCAGTCAGAAGGCTAACTGCAGTAATCTACAATAAAGAAAGCAACCCAGAAGTTAAATTTTATCACTTCTCCATCTTTCAGTGGCCCTTTACTGACCTCATTATAAAATCCAAATTTCTCAGTATGGTGAAGAGTGGAAGCTTCTTGATCTGGTCCCTTCCACTTACTCATATCTTATATCTTATTACTATTATACTTGTTCCTTTACTCAAAAGGATTTTGAGTCTTTGTGCTATTTCCTTTCCTGGAAATATTTTATACCACATCTATTACAGTTTGCCTATGCTTTAAGATACAGCTCAAGAATCTCCTCCAGAAAACAATCCTTAACCCTTTTTTCCCTATCTGGGGTAGGCCCCTTTGTGTGTATAGTATTTATCTCACTATGTTGTAAATTACCTCTTTGCTTATTGACCCAGACTTTATTGAGTCAGACCTATACAGAAAAAATACGATTTTAAAAACAACTCCAGTACACACTGAAATAAAAAGAAAAAATACTTATTACATGAAGAATCTAATATCACATTTAAAAATAATATTATATTATGGCCCAAGTGGGGTATATTCTAGAAATACAAAGGGGATGTCAGTAAAATTCACTAATTTCACTAAATTCACGAATTCATTAGAGATAAAGAAAAAAGTTATATAATTATCTCTATAATTGATAGTACTTGTTTTGCAGTCATTGAAAAACCACCTAGTAAAATAGGAATTAATGAATGCTTCCTTAGCGTAATTATCTATCTTCCCCCAAACCACTAACTTCTCCAGAAGAAGTCAGATTCATTAGAAGTCTTTATTTTATTTTATTTTTATTTATATTTTCATTTATTTATCTATCTATCTATCTATCTATCTATCTATCTATCTATCTATCTATTTATTTTTTATCGGTGTTCAATTTGCCAACATACAGAATAACACCCAGTGCTCATCCTGTCAAGTGCCCCCCTCAGTGCCCATCACCCAGTCACTCCATCCCCCCACCCATCTCCCTTTCTACCACCCCTTGTTTGTTTCCCAGAGTTAGGAGTCTCTCATGTAAAAAAAAAAAAAAAAAAAAAAAAAAAACCTCTCATGTTGTATCTCCCTTTCTGATATTTCCGACTCATTTTTTCTCCTTTCCCCTTTATTCCCTTTCACTATTTTTTATATTCCCCAAATGAATGAGACCATATAATGTTTGTCCTTCTCCGATTGACTTATTTCACTCAGCATAATACCCTCCAGTTCTATCCATGTTGAAGCAAATGGTGGGTATTTGTCGTTTCTCATTAGAAGTCTTTCTGTTACATCCAGGAGTAATATAGAATGGTCAATATTTACTCTGTTCTGTAATATTATATTATAGGTATTAGCAACTCAGTTTGATAAGACAAAGCAATTAGAGGCATAGAAATTGGAAAAGAAGTAAAACTATATGTTTTTAGATCATATGAGTATATTCCACAGGAATTTATAGAAAAATTGACATAAGCAATGAAAATTTTTTGTAAAATTCAATAGCCTCACATATGCAAAATTAAAAAAACAACTAATATATAATGATTCTCCCTCTGCCTGTGTCTCTGACTCTCTCTGTGTCTCTGATGAATAAATGAATAAAATCTTTAAAAAAATAGAATATATAATGAAAGAGAAGATCTGATTTACAGTAGCAAAAAAGAAAATGCTTCAGGGTAAATATATAAAAAATGTGCAAAACATATGAGGAAAACTAAGACACTTTTAAAAATCCTCAAACATTTGGAAAGACATACCATGTTCTTGCATAGAAAAACTCAGCATAAAGACTCAGTTTCGCTTGAGCTAATTTATAAATCTAACCACATTTCAATAAAAGTGCCCTTAATTATTTTTCCTGGGGTGACAGAGGTTGATTATATAGTTTATTTGGAAAGAAAAAAAGCAAGCAAAAATCATGAGGAACACCTTGATAAAATAGCACCTGGGATCTCTGCACTATATCATGGTAGAGGAGAATAGGCATTGCCCTGAGACAACATTGTAAAGGTATATTGTTGACCCTAGTAGGCAGGACAATTGGCTTCTATTCCTTACAGATTGGTGTGGAGAAAAAGACATTAGCCTGGTCAGTAGTTGCTTAACAAGTACCAGAAGTTGTGCTGATTTGCTCTAGTAACAATCTAGAACAATAGCTGCTGTTGGAGGCACCACCTGATTAAACTTACATAAAGTCTAGTCATTCTCTAGGATCTGTGTGACATCTGCACAGGCCAAGCTGGTAAATTAAATGGGAATGTGATAGGTATCACTATTCTTGCTTCATTTTAGTTTTGATTGTAATACTAATCTCTGCACTGCCCCCAGGGATATTAGTATTACTTCTGGTGTTAATATCTTGTTATGCAGGGAAATTCCAGAAGCTTCTACCTGTTTGTACTGTAATGGCCCTTAGCACATGGATAAGGGAGTGCCTGTAGAGATTCTGCCAGATGCCAGATATGCTTAACCTTCTAGTTATGCATTCACCATAGGAGAAGTAACTACTGGGTGAGTCTGAGGACTAGCAGGGCTCACTGTGAATCAAACTGGTGCTAAGACTTCACCTATCACTTGTCTTCTTTAAGTTTTCGCTTTGACTCATGGGCCCTAATGGTGTTTTATGTCCCCAAGAAATAGCATTCATTCTCCTAGAGTCAGTTTATAGTAATCTCTGAAAGGGCTGTATATTTATTTTTCTCCATGGCATGGTTACTCTATTAAAAATAACAGGCCTCCTGAGGAAGATTTGATAGAAAATTGATAGTTGTAGTAATACTACAGGGTCTTCTCCTTAAAAGGACCTAGCTTCCCTTTCATCAAGGGCCTGTGGCTTTGGGGATTGACTTAGACCTAAACAGTGGGTGAGAGGATAGCAGCAGGCCCCAGGTAGACCACAGGAAGCAGGCAGGTGGTGAAGAGTTTGCAACAGAATGCTGGAAAACCAGAGCCAGTCTCTGCTGGGAGCTACTCTGGTGATGAAACAATTTACCAGAGAAAGTCAGTAAGGCAGAGCTGGTTTGCCCAGACCTCTGAGGTGAGGGCCACCTGGCTTCCCATACAGTATTCAATTGACAACTGCACCAGTGAAGAAAAGCATACCAGAACCTAGGCAAGGGCCATGTAATATCCCTTTACTGCTCTATTTTGATAAAGCCTGATGTTGCACCAGTTGGCAAGAGAGAAATATTATAGGGTTCTGGTCTGGAATCCCAAAGCAGAGCAAGAAGAGTAGATTTGGAGTTAGGAGGTAGTAAATTGATAACTGGCATAATTAAAATTGATAACTGGCACTATTGTACTTAGAGGATGTAAGGAGACCAAGTCACTATTTTGAAAGCTGATGAAGGAAAAGAATAAAGCCTTTTCCTCTGATTCTATTATATAAAATATACCTCAGGTAAGCAAATAGTCAGTGAGGCTAGGTTTTTCTTTATCAAAGTTTTTTCAGCCAAGTAATGAAGAAGGAATAATATACTATCACATTTTGTGAACTCCTAATATATTTAGGCCAGCACTGTTCAATAGAAATATGTGAATCACACACGTAATGTAAATTTTTCTGATCGCCTTAGTAAAAAAAGTGGAAGTAGATGAAATTAGTTTCTATAGTATATTTTATTTAACCCAATATGTCTAAAATATTGCCATTTCAACATGTGATCAATATAAAAATATAGCAGGATAGTTTTTATTCCCTTTTTTTGGTACCAAGTTTTAAAATTTGGTTTGTATTTTATACTTACAGCATATTTCCATTTTGATTAGCTCCTTTTGATATACTTAGTCATACTTGGCTCGTGGCTACCATATTGAATAGTTCAGATCTAGTGATTGAGCATCAGTGATGTTGACGTTACAGAAAAGAAGGTAACCAGACATTATACATCTTCTGATACTTACCCAGGAGGTAGTTATGCCAAAATAAACAAACTTACATGAATCTCGTTAAGTGTCAAGATCTAACCACCTGTTTTGAATAAATACAGTGGACTAAAGGAAGTATATAAAACAGTACTATCAGTAAAATCCAGACTGTGGGATACTCTACATGATAATAGACTTGATTTCTTTAAAAATAAGATGACAGAGGAGGCAGAACCAAAGAACCTTCAATAATTTATTAACTAATTGAATATAAAGACTTCCTTAAAAATAAGAAAAGTAGACAATAGGAAACATTCAAACACAGGCGAGGTGTTTAATGATACAGAGAGAATTGACTTCTTGGATGGAACCAAGGATATTGTAGTTATGTTTAAAAATGACTATTCTAGAAATACATATTGTGAAATACGTATGTATGAAATGGTATCATGTCTGTGATTTACTTCAAAATAATTTGGAGGTATGAGTCAACATATGGGGATAATAAATAAGATTCACCATGAGGTAATATTTGTTGCAGCATGGTTTTATATGTTTATATGTTCATTGTCATTTACTACTTTTTTTAAACTTTTGAATATGCTTGAAAATACTATAACTAAATGTATGTATGTATGAAATTCATATTCATGTATGAAATTCAGATTCAAAATCAAGAAAATATTAACTTTTCAGTTAGAAATAATTTTAGACTTACAGAACAGTTGTAAAAATAGTATAGATTTTTCATATCCTGTTCCCTTAGCTTGTGCCTGGTTTTCTCGGGACCTGGCCCCATATTTCCTTTTCTCTCTGGCAAAGTTTTACTCTTGTCCTGATTTTACTCTTGTACTTTTGCTGTAATAAACCATAACCATGAGTATAACAACTTTTGAGTCCTTCTAGGAAATGATTGAGTATGAGGTCTTGGGGAATACTCCACATAGTACCTAAATTTGGTTTGTTTGGTATTTTCTGGTTAGATTGAAGTTGTGCATTTTTCCCCAGGATACCACACAGGTGATGTGCCCTTCTTAGCGTATTATATCAGAAGTAGGTGATGTAGGGAGATAGGTCTTAGTTCTGGTGATGTTTCTTGATCACTTGGGTCAAGGTGGTGGCTGCTAGATATCTCCTTTGTAAAGCTGCTGCTTTGTTGTTGCTGTTGTTAATACAGAATGTTAATACATTCTTGAGAAAGATGGTTTCAGGCTATGCAAATATCTTGTCGTTTTTTACCCATTAGTTTTAGCTTCCACTGGTGATCTTCCTTGCAACAATTATTACTGCAGTGTTCTCATGGTAATTTTCTGCTTCCAGAAATTGTTTTTTTTTTTTTTAATCCCTAAGTATCCTAGGACTATATACATATAGAAACAAGTTGTGTTTATTTGCAATGAAAAATATTCATGTGATAAATTTCTTTAGCTGCTTATTTTATTAAATATCATATTTGTAAAGAAAATGAAAGCTGTTTTGTCAACTTCCTTAAACACTCCTGATGTTTGTTTGTTTGTTTATTTATTTATTTATTTATTTATTTATTTATTTATTTATTTATTATTTTATTTGTGAGAGACACAGAGAGAGAGAAAGAGAAGAGAGAGCGAGATATTGAGAGAGAGAGAGAGAGGCAGAGACATAGGCAGAGGGAGAAGCAGGCTTCATGCAGGGAGCCTGATGTGGGACTAGATCCCAGGACTCCAGGATCACGCCCTGGGCTGAAGGCAGGTGCTAAACCGCTGAGCCACCCAGGGATCCCCCAATTTATCATATTTTAATAGATAAAACCATCCTTTCAAAGTTTGCTGTGTTTTGATAACAGACTGTCAAACCCTGAGATTTTACATTATTTTCTCTTAAATTATTCACCTTGTTTGGTATAAGTCACATTGAAAATACATGGAGATCTTTTCTTATAAGGAATCAACCTCACTTTATAATATAAAAAAAAAACCTCTTCATGTTAAATAACAGAAATAAGATTCTCTTGAGGTAAAAAAAAAAAAGCCAATGTAATGGTCAGTTTTCTCTTCCTCTGTTATCTTATGTATTTATAAAAAGTGATAAGAATGATTCATTCTTTTCAACTATTTTAGAACAGTTACTGGTTGTTTCCTTCTTTGAAGTGATATATGTTCTAGAGATGATGATCTTAAGTTTAATAATGAAATTCGTTGTGTGGTGGCAAATGCGAATATAAGTTCAGTATTAGAATGTAGTTTACATAAGGTATTTTTTAGTTCTTTAGGAAAATAGAGAAGTGTACTAACAAAGTGTTTTAAAATATGTCTAGGCTTTGTAGTAAGCAGTTTATATTTGTTAATTCAGTTCATCACCATAAGCCTATAAAATAGGTGTTGCTATCTTCATTTGAAGTAAGTAAACTAAAGTGGTTCAGTAGCTTCCCTAAAATTATATGGCTTTAAATAAGAGTCAGTATTCAAATTCTTGTTATGCTCCCAAACTTCCTTTATTATAGTTGTGATTTTCAAACTGCTCCGCGAATAATATTTTGTTTGAATAAGGATTCTACGCTGCACTCTTGTGCACTTTTTATATAAAAGATGATTAATGTAAAGTTCTTGTGTTACTATTTTAAATTAAAACTGTTGGTACCACTTTGTGAAACTTAGCATACCTTTATGTGTTTGGAAATTTAAGGGTTAGCTTGTAATGCCTGATTATTTTCTCCTAGGCATTGCTTCTGTGGTCTGTGTATTTTTCTCCAAATGGAAGTAATGCTTCTGCATTTATTGAATGTAAATGGAGGAATAGGGATAACAATCCATTTTTCTTTACAACTGTAACTCTAGAAAATTAATCTATAATCACTATTCAATAAGCACTCTTTAAAAAGTTTGAAAAATTAACACATAAGTATTTTAAGTAAATGCTGCCAAACTTCAGTTGTTAGTTATTGGCAGTCTTATCTTGGAATTCTTGAAGAAGCGTTTGATGGTAAATTTTCTCTCAGCCTTGTCAGCAGTTCTAGGTCACTTAACTAGAGAATGGTCTAACAATTTAAAAAAAACAAACAAACAATTTTTTTTTAATTTGAGTATAATTGACACACAATGTTACATTAGTTTCAGGTGTACAACAATGTGATTTAATTTCTCTATATATTGTGTTCTGTTCACCACAAGTATACCTACCATATGTCACCATATAATGCTCTTACACTTACAGTGTCATGGATTGTATTCCCTGTGCTGTGGTTTTTATTTCTGTGGCTTCTTCATTTCATTACTGGAAACCTCTGTTTCTCACTCCACTTCACTTATTTGGCCCTTTCCCCTAACCCCATTTTCCTCTGACAACCACCAGTTTGTTCTCTGTTATTTATAGGTCTGATTCTGCTTTTGTTTTTTGATTCATTGGTTTTGTTTTTCAAATTCCATGTATGAGTGGAATCATTTGATATTTGTCTTTCATAGTCTGACTTATTTCACATAGTCATATAGGGATGAACCCTATATGTTCATCCATGTTGTTGCAAATGTCAAGAACACTTTTTATGGCTGCATAATATTCCACTGTGTGTGTGTGCGCGTGTGTGTGCGCGTGCGCGCGCATACATAAATGCACATCTTCCTTATCCTTTTGTCCATTCATGGACACTTAGGTTGATTCTGTATTTGGCTGTTGTAAATAATGCTGCAGTAAATAGGGGTGCATAAATCTTTTGAATTTGTGTTTTCATTCTCTTTGGGTTAATATCCAGTAATGGGATTATTTGATCTTATGATATTTCTATTTTTAATATTTTGAGGAACCTCTATACTGTTTTCCACAGTGACTAAACCAATTTACATTTCCATCAACAGTGCACAAGGGTTTGTTTTTCTTCACATCCTTGCCAACAACACTCATTGTTTCTTGTATTTTTTATTTTAGCCATTCTGACAGATGTGAGGTGGTAACTCATTGTAGTTTTGATTTGCATTTCCCTGTTGAATGATGTTGAGTATCTTTTCATGTGTCGGCCATTTGCAGGACTTCTTGGAAAAATGTCTATTCAGGTTATCTTCTCATTTTTAAAGTAGTTCTTTTCTTCTTTTTTTTGGTGTTGAGTTGTATAAGTTCTTTATATATTTTGGATATTAGCCCTTATTGGACATATCATTTGCAAGTATCTACTCTGATTCAGTAGGTTGCTTTTTTTTGTTGTGAAGAAAAACTTTATTTTGATGCAGTCCAAATAGTTTATTTTTGCTTTTGTTTCCTTTGCCTTCAGAGACATATCTAGAAAAATCTTGCTATACCCAATGTCAGAGAAATTATTGCCTGTGTTGTCTTCTAGTATTTTTATAGTTTCAGGTCTTATCTTTAGATCTTTAATCCAAGTTGAGTTTTTTTTTTTTTTTTTTGAGTATGGTATTAGAAAGTGGTCCTTTTTTATTCTTTGGCATGTAATAGTACAGTTTTCCCAGAACTGTTTATTGAAGAGACTGTCTTTTCTTCATTGTTTATTCTTTCATCTTTTTCATAGATTAAATAACCATATATGCATGGATTTGTTCTGGGCTCTCTATTTTCTATTGATCTCTGTGTCTTTATGCCACTACCATGCTGTTTTGATTACTACAGCTTTGTACTATATCTTGAAATCTGGGTATGTATTACCTCCAGTTTTGTTCTTCTTTTTCAAGATTGCTTTGGCTTTTAGGGGTCTTTTATAGTTCCACACAGTTTTTAGTATTATTTGTTCTAGTTCTATGAAAAATGCTGTTGTTATTCTGGTAGGAATTGCATTGAACCTGTAGATTGTTTGGGGTAGTATGGAGATTTTAACAGCTTTAATTCTTCTAGTCCACGAGCATGAAATATTTTTCCATTTGTGTCATCTTTATTTTATTAGTGTTTTGTAGTTTTCAGAGTACAAGTCTTTCATTTCCTTGGTTAAGTTTATTCCTAGGTATTTCATTTTTACTTGGTGCAACTGTAAATGGAATTAAAAATATTTTTTCTGCTACTTTGTTATTAGTGTATAGAAATGCTGTTGAATTTTGGGTATTAATTTTGGATCCTACAACTTTACTGAATTCATTTATTAGTTTTAACAGTGTTTTGGTGGAGTCTTTAGGGTCTTCTCTGTATAGTATTATGCAATCTCCAGGTAGTGACAGTTTAACTTCTTTATCAATATGGATGCCTCTTTTTTTTCCTTGTCTGATTGGTGTGGCTAGGACTTGCAGTCTTATGTTGAATAAAAGTGGTGAGAGTGGAATAAAAGTGGTGAGAGTGGACATCCTTATTTAGCTATAGTACTCTTTTTTTTAAAGATTTTATTTATTTGAGAGAGAGAGAGTGAGAGAGAGAGCAGGAGAGGCAGGAAGGGAGAGAGAGAGAATCTGAGGCAGACTCTATGCTGAGTGGGAAGCCCAATGTGGGGCTCAATCCCAGGAGCATAAGATCATGACCTGAGCTGAAACTAAGAGTTGGATGCTGAACTGACTGTGCCACCCAGATGACCCTTTAACTGTCATACTATTTAATACAATCAGAGGTCTTTTTAAAGCATCCTTAAAAGAAATGTTTTTCTATTGCAAATTTAAAATATGTTTGAACAGAGTTGATGCATTTTTGAACAGTCATTTCCTCTCAGTTGTCTGTGATTTCTAAGCCATTGACTCTTTCTTCTTCCCTTTTGGAAAGTAAACTCTAAACTTTATATTGTAACCTAATACATGTTATTAGAACAAATGTTTTGTTTTGGCTTTGGATTTGTATGCATCTTACTTATCTTGAGTTAACATATTTCTGTTTAAACTCTATTTTCATAGGATGCAGGACCTCTTATTTTTATGTTACATTGTCGTCATGCCATAAATGGAAGGGCAGTTAGTAAATGCTTTTTATTATTATATATTGATGAAGTAAATATGATTGTTCTAGCTCCTTTCTTGTAGTATTTTAGATTATATGATTATTTTTATGATCTACAAACCTATAAAAAGAACATCTGATTTTGCTAGTAACAACTGGAAAGCTAAGATGTTATAGTATTTGATAATTATTTATTTGGGTTTGTTTTCAATTATAAAGCTCATAGATGCTTATGAGGGGAAAGAACAAAACTTTGGAGTCATGAAAAGTAAAAGTTCTTTCTCTTCATTATTTATGTACAACCACTATTAATAGTTTCTTGTGTCTAAATAGGTCTTTTTCTTGTGTCTAATGAAGATCTTTTCTCTTCATTAAATCTTTTGAAAATATGCTGAGGACTCGTGTAATGGTTGTTGGACTGTAATGTCACATCATTTGGCTTCAGTATATGGAAGAGAGTGGGGCTGACAACGTAAAGCAATATTCTGTTTCATCTTTTGATTGCTTTTGATTGTGCTTTTCTATTTCTGAGAAGTTTTGAATTCCAGAGTGGCTCTCTTGATTTTCTCTTAAACATCTTTCCTACTTGTCAGAATTACTTTTTTTTTCTTTTGTGGTATCTTTCTGTTTCTGGAAAAGGAATATTGGGACTTCAGCATAAGTATTGTTTCCTACAAGAAGACTAGGATGATATCTGGCTATTGACAGATTGGGAGGGTAATTGATTATTTTATCGATTCCTTTAAGATGGTAATATTAATGTATAAATATATATTCTAAATGTTATTTAATGGCTTTGTTTGTAAAAATTAAATATGATCAACTTAAAAGATTAAGAGAGGTGATCTACTTGGCCATGAGAGGTACTTGAATACTTTTCATATATTTTGTTGATATTCTTTTAAAAAATAAATTTCTGCTATTTCACATGTTATATCTGAAGAGTACATTTTAATGGGAGCTTTATATAGCAATTCAAATTTTGTACTTACCGGGCTTTATAATAAAATTAAGCAATGTTCGTTTAGATACATAGGACATGTATTAGGTAGGACATTCTAAAGCGTGAAATTTGAACTGGTAAAATTGTAAACATTTTTAACATTTTAAAGTCTTTTCAATCTGTTCTATATGAGATGCAATTTTTTTTTTAAAAAAATCTATCATTACATGATAGAAAATAGTTTCTAAAAGCAAAAATTCTATTTTATTTAATTACTTATTATTTTCACATGCAAACATAAACCTTTTCTTCAGACTTTCAAATTGTCATTAAGGACCATTGATTTATTTTATTCAAATCAGTGTGACTTCTTATTTTTGAATTCATAAAACTCATACTTTGCCCTTTCCTGTGTCTCTTACTCTTTCATGTTTCACCTGCTCATGCATTTCAGCTTCCCCCTTGGTCCTTAATTGATTTGCACTGTCATTTTTGCCAGTTACTTTATTGATCCTACATGTGTACTTTATTTGTACCATAATTTAGTGAGCAAATGTTGTACCTTATGGACAGGAAATTGTTAAAATATTTATCCAACAAAGACAGGGATACCACCCTGTGAAGCTATAATTAAAAATCACATTTTCTGACTATTTTTGAAGCTTGTACAGACAGATACTGGAAGATTATTGTATCTTAGGATTTATAAAAATATCTTTTCTTCTGTTTTATTGTTCCCAAGATGTTTTTTTCTGTTAAAAGATACTTATTTAATGATATTATTTAGTGTTTTTTCTGTTATATAGGTAGTTTCTTGGTTTTGGTTCCTCACTTTTCTCTGTTTTCCATCTTACCTTAAATCCAGCTAGAAGTATTTCATTTGTGAATTGTCAGGTATAGACCCAACATGAGGACTCCTCTAACTTAAAAAGCTTCTTACAAAAGCTCTCAGTTCCATAATTTTGCTTTACCTTTTGTCTTATCAGTTCTTTAAATAATAGTATCATTTATTGACTCAAAGTGTTTAATCTGCTAAATTTCCCTTGTATGTCATACATATACATACATTATCTCATTTAATTAAGTATTGTATAATTTCTGTTGGCTACAGTGAAAATCAAATAGTTTTCCTGTTATATTTTGTTATTTCCATCACATGCTTTTGTGAGTGTGTTTTATTTATAGACTTTAGTTTTAAGTTTATAGAAAAATTGGGCAGATAGTACAAAGAATTCCCCTACACCTCCCCCTGTCCCCCCCCCACAGAGTATTCCTAGTTCCTTTCTCCTATCCCTTATAGCATTGCTGTCATTCATTTCATTTATTCAATTGCTATAATCACTCAATGCATTTCTGCTGTTACTACTTTGAACTAGCAGTAATTATTTCAATTAATAATAAAAATAAATCCTTATTTTACTTTTATTTACTCCTTCTCTGACATTCTTTTTAAATATAGATTTGAGTTCTGACCTCTGTAATTTTTTTTTCCTCTCAAGAACTTCTTTTTAACACTCTTGCAGGGCAGGTCTTCTGGCAACAAATTCCTTCAGTTTTTGTCTGAGAAAATCTTTGTCTTTGGCTTTTGAAGGATAATTTTGCTGGATAAAGAATTCTGGGTTGGTGAATTTTTTTTTCTTTTCACACTGTATATTTCACTCTACTTTTATCTTGCTACATGATTTCTGACAAGAAGTCTGATGTAATTCTTAATTCTTATCCTTGTTTCTTCATGGGTATAGTGAGTTTTTTCCCTTCAGGCTTCCTTCAAGATTTGCTCTTTGTCTTTGGTTTTCTGTTGTTTAAACATAATGTATGTAGGTGTAAATTCCTTCTATATATCTGCTTCATGTCCTCAGAGCTTCCTGGATCTGAGTTTTTGTGTCTGGCATTAATTTTAGAGAATTCTGCCCATTAAAAATCATTCAAAAATGATTAAAGGTAGCTATTTATAAATTAAAGTAAGTAAAATTGTATAATTTCTTGAGATTTTCTTGATTCTCAGTGTAACTAATCACTTTTTATTGAAACCTGGTCATGTTGGATATTATGTTATCAGACTCTGGCTCTTGTCTTATTTAAGCTTCTTGTTTTAGCAGGCCTCCCTTGACAACTCTCTAGCAGGGAAAAGAAGGTGCTGCTTTGTTAGTGCCAGGTTAGAGTTGAGCCCCAGGTTTCTCACTTGGGGTCTGTAGAGCAGGGGTTGTTGGGAGAATGAAGGTTTCCATTGGGCAGGGATATAAATTTAGAATCCCCATTTGGCCTCCATTGATATTGTCTTGGGGGAGGGATAGCCTTTTTATCAATGGATGGTGGTGAAATCCTGATTATCCTAGACCATCCCAGTGAGAGATGGAAGGGTACCACTTTAGAGCAGGGTGGGGATAGAAGTCTAGGTTCTCCCCATGGTTTTCACTGACCTTGGGGTAGGGAATGTCTCATACTTCTTAGCTCCCCAGCCAGCTTTCTCTGTCCACATACTGTCAGAAGGCTGGGGGTCCTCAATATAGCCTAGTGAGATTGGAAGTCTAGGCTCCCACTTGGCCTTTGTTGTTAGGGCCGGGAATGGTAATTTTTTTCTACAGTGTTTTGCTAGATTAGAGTAGTAATTATCTGAAAGTTTTCTATCTTGCTAGGTTATCTCTTTCCTGGGTAAAGACAGCAGGCTTTTCTTGGGATTTTTGGGTCTTCTCTCATTAATATTTTTGGCTTTCTGGCTTCTGTGATACTCATTCTGAAACATATGAAGCCAGAAAAAACCCTATGATATTCATTATCTTGTTGTTCTTTGGGTCCTGAGTTCCTTAGTTGGATTTCCTTCTTCTTCCTACCTGTTAGAGTGTTCTTACCATTGTGTTAGATAGCATGTCTCTAGGTTTTAGTTGTACTTCGTGAGAGAAAAAGGGAAAAGGTTTGTCTTTTCTACCTTCCTGTAAGCTGAAGTCCTAGAACATATTTAATTTACAGATATATAATTATGCATAACCTTATAAGAATAGATACTGTTGTTCACTAGTTAGTTATTGAATTGAGTCAAAGTGGTGCATGTTTTGTTAGGAAAGTTGTCTCCATCTAAGATGTTTGTGAGTTGAGAAGAGGAAAATGCAACAAAAACAAACACGTGCAGCATTTATACCAAGTTTGTTTTCAAATATATCAGTTCGTATACTTTTTAGTAAACATAATTTATGATTAGGGGAGGAAAGATAGAAAGTATTGTGTTGAACAATAACTTTAGTCTTTTCCTGTCATTTCCATTGTTAACTGGAAGCTGGTTCTATTATGTGAAATTCATTTTGGATGATCATTTGTCTTTTAATTTTGTGCTACAGACTGTAAATTAGCCTAGTCTTGTATTACAAAACCACAGATAACCTCTGGAGCTGGTGAACCAGTCAAAGCATCTATTTCTAAATTATAAGTTCTCATTTATTTTGAGGCTTCTTCAACCATTTGAAAGATAAAGGTTCACATGAGTCAGGTGATTTTCAAATGTTTGAGTATTCAGTTCAGATTTTAAAAAGTATTCTTTAAAATTTCAGTTTGAATAATAACTTGTAGGATAATTATCTCCATTTTACAGATGAGGAAATTGAAAAATGTGATTCAGTTTATGACTTATCCAAGAGCATTCAGTGAATTGAGATTAGAACTGGAACAATAGGCCAAGATTGGAACTCTATTTTTTTTTTTAACACCGTCTGTGCTCAGTCCAATAGACCATGCCAGTAACCAAATTAAATTTATATATCTTTCAAAATGAGAGCAAGGGGGGAAAAGAGAGTTATCCAATTAGAACTTTAGCTGCAGACATGGTCCATAAAGATCTAATTTTTCAGTCTGATGCATCAAGAATATTTCATCATTATCATATCCCTTCTTTTATATGCAGCATAATAAAAAGTCCATACACATAAGACAATAGTTTCAAAAAATATTTTCTGCTTAACAAGAAATATGATAGTTATTTAATTTTTACAATTTAAAGAAAAGCTTAAAAATGATATGTATAACAAACATAAATATGGCACATATCCTTACCATCGATTACATAGCTATACCATATATATTGCACATATGTGATATAAAACGTGTTGAAAATTTATGATAGGTTTTTAACCTATCAGTATTATCATGTTAAAGAATACTATTGTGTCAAGTAAGTTGGAATTTGGGAACTGGTTTATTTAATTGACTTTTATTCCATATCTGTCTTCTCATTTTGAAATACTTATATAAAATATATATATATGCTTTCTTTTTAGAGTAGTTTGTTATAATACGTGTGAAGAATTTATCACTAAAAATTAAGGGTCTGGGTTCTAGATTTACTTCCTATTCTGCTAAATAGATTAACCATAGAAGTATATTTGTAGTATTGTCTGGGAATTAGAATCCTGATATAACAGTTAATTAATATTGTAGCACCATGGAGATTTCTTCTCTGCTAATTTTTAACCTTTTCTCCTATACCTAAAATTCTCCTTTTGTACTCTGTTGTTAAAATTATGGTCATGGTGAAGTAAAGCTGGGTAATAATGTATTGCTTTTCTATTCACTGCTTCTGCTTTTCACAGTGGATATTTTCTTTACAATAGCTCGGTTTGAGGTGATACTAAAGAAAATTTAAAGCCCATATCTCAGTTGTCCCAGATTAGGAATGCATATAATGAAACTGATTTATAAATTTTATTCCCCAAGTCCTAACTAATTCTATCTTTGAAGTTTCATAGTTTTTTTGTTATTAACATTTATTGTATTTTGCTTTATATTATAATGAACTGTTAACTTGACCCCCATAGTATCTATGAAAGTGTTTACACTTTGTCTATTCTCAAGTACATAGTTTGAGTTGAATTTAGTTCTCTGAAGACAAGGTAAGCAAGCAAGTTACCCCTTCGTAATACCTGTTTTGTTTTGTTTTGTTTTAAATACGGAATGTTGATTTTGTTTCTGTTTCAGCTTGCTTTTCATTGGGCTGCCAATTTATGTATTCATATTTAATTTTATTATCTATTCATAGTTTTCTTCACATGGTTAGATTATTAAGATTTTGTTTCTCCAGTACTCTTAATTTGCATGGTGAAAAATCAGATTTGTATTTCCCTGATGATCAGTGGTATTGAGCATCTTTTCATGTGTCTGTTGGCCATCTGTATGTCTTTCTTGGAAGAATGTCTATTTATGTTTTCTGCCCATTTTTAATTAGATTGTTTTGGGGTATTGAGTTTTAGAAGTTGTTTATAAAACTTTGGATACTAACCCTTCACCAGATATGTCATTTGCAAGTATTTTCTCCTGTTCCATAGGTTATCTTTTAGTTTTGTTGATTGTTTGCTTAACTGTGTAGAAGATTTTTATTTTGTTGAAGTCCCAATAGTTTATTTTTGCTTTTGTTTGCCCTATCTCAGGAGGTTTATCTAGAAAGAAGTTACTATAGCTAATGTCAAAGAGGTTACTGCCTGTGTTCTCCTATGGAATTTTTATGGTTTCAGGTCTCATATTTAGGTTTTTCTTCCATTTTGAATTTATTTTTGTGTATGGTATAGAAAGTGGTCTAGTTTCATTCTTTTGAATATTGCTGTCTAGTTTTCCCAACACCATTTGTTGAAGAGACTATTTTCTATTGAATATTCTTTCCTGCTTTGTGGAAGATTAACTGATCATATATAGTTGTGGGTTCATTTCTGAGTTTTCTTTTCTGTTCCATTGATCTTTGTGTCTATTTTTGTGCCAGTCAGAATGGCTAAAATCAGCGGCTTAATAAGAAACAACAGATGTTGGTGAGAATGTGAAGAGAAAAGAACCCTCTTGGACTGTTGGTGGGAATGCAAACTGGTGCAGCCACTCTGGAAAACAGTATGGAAGGTCCTCAGAAAGTTAAAAATAGAGCTACTCTATGATCCAGCAATTGCACTATTTGGTATTTACCAAAAGAATACAGAAGTACTAATGCAAAGGGATACATGCACCCTGATTTTTTTAAAAAATAGTTTACTTATTTATTCATGAGAGAGAGAGAGAGAGAGAGGCAGAGACACAGGCAGAGGGAGAAGCAGGCTCCATGCAGGGAGCCTGACGTGGGACTTGATCCGGGGTGTCGAGGATCAGGCCCTGGGCTGAAGGTGGCACTAAACTGCTGAGCCACCCGGGCTGCCTGCACCCTGATTTTTATAGCAGCATTATCTATAATACCCAAATTATGGAAACAGCCCTGGTGTCTATTGACTGATGAAAAGATAAAGAAGAGGTGATATATATATATGAAATATTACTCAGCCATAAAAAGAGTCAAATGTATAATGTACAATGAAATTGTTATATACAATGGAATATTACTCAGCCATAAAAGAGTGAAATCTTGCCATTTGCAATTACATGGATAGAGGTAAAGAGCATATGCTAAGCGAAATAAGTTAGAGAAAGACAAATACCACATGATTTTACTCTTATGTGGAATTTAAGAAACAAAACAAATGAGCAAAGGGAAAAAAGAAAAGAGCAGCAAACCAAGAAACAGACTCTTAATGATAGTGAACAAAATGTTGGTTATTAGAGGGGAGATGAATAGAGGGCATGGGTTAAATAAGGATGAGGATTAAGGAGTACACTTATGATGAGCACCGGGTATTGCGTGTAAGTGTTGAACCACTATATTTTCACCTGAAGCTAACATTACACTGCATATTAACTAACTGGGATTTAATAGAAACTTAAAAAAAGGGGCAGCCCGGGTGGCTCAGCTGTTTGGCGCCGCCTTCGGCCCAGGGCGTGATCCTGGAGACCCAGGATTGAGTCCCACGTCAGGTTCCCTGCATGGAGCCTGCTTCTCCTGCCTATGCCTCTGCCTTTCTCTCTCTTTCTCTCTCTCTCTCATGAATAAATAAATAAAATATTAGAAAAAGAAACTTAAAGAAAAATTAGATGATCATTGCTCAAGTATTTTATTGATTTTTTTTTTTAAGAGAGAGAAATAGAACATGAGTGGAAGGGAGAACCAAGGGAGAGGGAGAGAGAGAATCTTAAGTAGGCTCCATGCCCATCACAGAACCCACCCCAGGACTCTATCTCACAACTCTGAGATCATGACCTGAGCCAAAATCAAGTCAGATAGATGCTTAACTGACTGAGCGACTCAGATGCCCCTGCTCAATTATTTTAAAATATAAATTCTGTTCTAATAAATGCCATTTAGATGTCAGTCCAGTGAGAATAGTGCCTACCAATAGGCAGCAAGCGAATAAATGGATGAATGAGAAAACTAGTGAATGGTTCTTATACCCTATCTGTTTAAAAATTTTTTCATTTAGGTATTTATAGGGAAGGTCACTATGTTTAAGCATTTGTTGAAAATTCTTAATTTAAACTTATTAGTGCTGAATGCAGATTCTCTGTATGAGCATGCAACATGAAAACTGTTAACTGACTTACGATGTAGCAAGTTAATAGTTATATCTAAATTAAATTGATAGATTAGAGGCCATTAAGTAGAATAGTGTACAATTGTTACATAGATTAAATGAGACTTGATGAATGTTAAGAGAGTCTATAGACTGTAAGCTACTATGCAAAGATTAGTCTGTTCATTGAACAATCTTTTATTATTAATTTGAAGCCAGTAATACATATTAAACTACTATTGTAGTATGACTACAGTATATGTAGTGTTGGGTATATGCAATATGTGTTTGGATATATATGCTGGATTTATAGATTGTCAAATTATAGACTAAAGCTTATTCTTGGTAAGATATCTTTAGGTGTTTCTAAATAATTAGAAAGGTGCAATCATAAGAAAAGTTACAAAGAATTAATAACTAAGTATATAGAATATAATTTTGATAGATTATTATTATTAGATAACAAATTTCCTAATGTCATTGCTGTAACTCAAATGTGAAGCTTTGGAAGGAACCCCTTTTGATAAATTATTAGCAGTTTGGATTTATTTGTAAGAAATAATGGAAGACCGAACTTTGAAAGATTAAATCTTGTCTTTAGAGGTTATTCAAGAACAAGGTAGATTTTCTGTTTATTTAATTTAGAATGAGAAGGAAACAAGTAAAATAGTTCATTTGTAGATTAGAAAACATATTACATCATTGAAAAAGATTCCCAGTTTCACGCAAGAAAGCATTTAAGTACATTAGTGATATTTGGCTTTTTAATTTTCAGCCAAAAACAATTAACTAACAAAAACTAAACTTACTATGAAAAAAATTACTATGAAATATGTTTCTTAGCTTATACTCAACTCCTGCCAAGAGAATATACGTTTTTCAATAAAATTTTCTTTTTATTTATGTTATTTTTTTGTCCTCTAAATTTGTATATGGTAGGATAGTACAAAGTGCTATGGACTTATTTAATGGAAATATTGCTTCTTCAGAGGTCATTTGCTGTCTAGACCTCTATATATACCAGTTATGACAGATTATACTTCACTATTTAGATTACTGTGGTCACAAGGCAGCATCTTAAAAGGAAGAGTTTTAAATATTATGCTTGGAAATGGTATAAAGAACCATTAAAATTTGGTGTGTAATAACCATTTTAATCAAAATTCCATTTGTTCTTATTTTGTTCCCTTTTTTAAAAATCAATAAATCTATTGCTCTTTTTTTTTTTTTTGAAGAACCTACTTAGAATTTTTGATGGTTAAAGACAGTAGTCTTAACCTTTAGACCGAATGTAGTGCATTTAAGTACATTCATGTAATAAGACCTTGTTAATTTAGATTAGACTCTTTTAGAAGTCTGGACATACTTTGCACACAGGTTGAGTAGAAGTGTACTTTTATATTGCTTAATGAATTTATGCTCGACAAAGTATATTTAGTCTTACTGAGAGTGTTTTCGTTAAGATTCCTATAACAAATCCAACAGACTGGATGGTTTAAACATTTATTTCTCACAGCTGGAAGTCAGAGATCAGGGTACCAACATTGTTGAGGTCTCAGTAATGGCCCTTTTCCTGGTTATGTCTTTGCATGGCCTTCCTTAGTATGTGTATGCTGAGAGAGAGAGAGAAAGAGAGAACTCAAGTCTCTTCCTCTTTTTATAAGGGCACTAATCTTATGATGAGAGGCCTCCCTCATGACCTAATTGAGCCCTAATCATCTCCCATGGGTCCCACCTTCAAATACTTTTATACTGAGGATTAGGGTTTCAACATAGGAATTTGTAGGGGTCATGAACATTCAGTTCATAGCAGAAGGAGAAACAAAAACTTTCAAAGAATCACTAAGCAATTTTAATTCCATTCATTTGTATACAACCGATATGCTATTTACATCATCTAGCATAACTTCTATTTTGCATTTTTGTAACAGTACAGCGCTGAAAGAGCAAAATGTATAATGGAGGAATCTCAAGCTGGCTATAAGAAATAGTGAGAACTCTTGATTTTGAAAAGTAAGCTAATCCAGAGGTATCTGGGTTGTTTAGTTGGATAAGTGTCTGCCTTTCACTCAGGTCATGATTCCTAGTTCTGGAGATCAGCCCTGTGTAGGTTGGGCTCTCTGCTCAGCAGGGGAGTATGTTTCTTCCTCTTCTCTGCTCCTCTGCCTGTTTGTGCTTGCTCTCTCTCACTCACTCTTTCAAAGAAGTAAATCTTTTTTAAAAAGGTAGGCAAATTTAAGTAATGTGTAACATATATACATGTATCTTGTTGATTATAAAAATTTATGACCCCTAGCTGACAAGATTACCTGTTTGATTTAAACCAAGTAGATGAGATCAGGATAGAATCTTTTTCTACAAAGAGACTATGACCTCTGGATTCGAGATGATTACTTACTGCATATTATCTCCATCTTCTGGCTTTCCAGAATGTTGTCTAAGGAAAGGTTCTGGCTGCATGATACAGGCCTACCCTAGTTTGTTAGGCAGTCTTCACAGAGGCAAGAAGTTTATGAGCAGTTACTTTCCACTCTTGCTCCAATGGGTACAATAGATCCCACCTTGAGATGCAGCAGAATTTTCTTCTTTGTTCAGTTGAGTTTTTTGAGGATTTTTTTTCAGGTCACATTCCCAAAAGAACATATAGTCTCCTCATATAGTATGGTAGCCGCTAGCCACATGTGGCTGTTGACTAGCCACTTGAAATGTGGCTAGTCTGAAATGAGATGTGTAAGTATAAAGTACACACCAGATTTTGAAGACTTGGTACAAAAAAGAGAGTAAAATATCTCACTAATAACTTTGATATTTATTACCATAATGAAATGATAATACTTTTGTATGTATCATTAAAATTAATTTCATCTTGTTCATGTTATTATTATTTTTAATACGCCTGTTAGAAAATTTAAAATTACATATGTAGCTTGCATTCATGGATAGCACTGAGCTATGTGATCTTAAATATTATAGTATATATATGTATTAAATGACCACAGTAGCTTAACTTGTGTTCCAAACACAGTTCAGTTGTGGTGTCCTTCTTTTTTCTTTTTAAAATATTTTATTTATTTATTTGTTTAAAAAAATTTTTTTATTGGAGTTCAATTTGCCAACATTTAGCATAACACCCAGTGCTCATCCCGCCAAGTGCCCCCCACAGTGCCTGTCACCCAGTCACCCCCCCCCGCCCACCTCCCTTTCCACTACCCCTTATTCATTTCCCAGAGTTAGGTGTCTCTCATGTTTTGTCACCCTCACTGATATTTTAACTCATTTTCTCTCCTTTGCCTTTATTCCCTTTCACTTATTTTTATATTCCCCAAATGAATGAGACCATATAATGATTGTCCTTCTCGGATTGACTTATTTCACTTAGCATAATACCCTCCAGTTCCAACAACATCGAAGCTAATCGTGGGTATTTGTCATTTCTAATGGCTGAGTAGGGATCCCTGGGTGGCGCAGCGGTTTGGCGCCTGCCTTTGGCCCAGGGCGCGATACTGGAGACCCGGGATCGAATCCCACGTCAGGCTCCCGGTGCATGCAGCCTGCTTCTCCCTCTGCCTGTGTCTCTGCCTCTCTCTCTCTCTCTCTCTCTCTCTCTCTCTCTCTCTCTCTGTATGACTATCATGAATTTAAAAAAAAATTAATGGCTGAGTAATATTCCATTGTATACAAAGACCACATCTTCTTTATCCATTCATCTTTTGATGGGCACCGAGGCTCCTTCCACAGTTTGGCTATTGTGGACCTTGCTGCTATAGACATTGGGATGCAGGTATCCTGCTGTTTCACTGCATCTGTATCTTTGGGGTAAATCCCCAGCAGTGCAGTTGCTGGGTCGTAGGGCAGATCTATTTTTAACTCTTTGAGGAATCTCCACACAGTTTTCCAGAGTGGCTGCACCAGTTCACATTCCCACCAACACTGCAGGAGGGTTCCCCTTTCTCCACATCCTCTCCAACATTTGTTGTTTCCTGTCTTGTTAATTTTCCCCATTCTCACTGGTGTGAGGTGGTATCTCATTGTGGTTTTGATTTGTATTTCCCTGATGGCCAGTGATGCGGAGCATTTTCTCATGTGCTTGTTGGCCATGTCTGTGTCTTCTTTGGTGAAATTTCTGTTCATGTCTTTTGCCCATTCATGATTAGATTGTTTGTTTCTTGGGTGTTGAGTTTAATAAGTTCTTTATAGATCTTGGAAACTAGTCCTTTATCTGATAGGTCATTTGCACATATCTTCTCCCATTCTGTAGGGAGATAGTTTTTTGTTGATAGTTTCTTTGCTGTGTAGAAGCTTTTTATCTTGATGAAGTCCCAATAATTCATTTTGCTTTTGTTTCTCTTGCCTTCATGGATGTATCTTGCAAGAAGTTACTGTGGCCAAGTTCAAAAAGGGTGTTGCCTGTGTTCTCCTCTGGGATTTTGATGGAATCTTGTCTCACATTTAGATCTTTCATCCATTTTGAGCTTATCTTTGTGTATGGTGTAAGAGAATGGTCTAGTTTCATTCTTCTGCATGTGGATGTCCAATTTTCCCAGCATTTATTGAAGAGACTGTCCTTTTTCCAGTGGATAGTCTTTCCTGCTTTGTCGAATATTAGTTGACCATAAAGTTGAGGGTCCACTTCTGGATTCTCCATTCTGTTCCATTGATCTATGTGTCTGTTTTTGTGCCAGTACCACACTGTCTTGACGATGTGGTGTCTTTCTTGACCTTATTTTCTTTTTTTATATTTTTCTCCTACTCAGCCACAGTCTAGTTGAAAGCTGTGTCTCAGCATAAGATCTTTTCTTTCTTAATCTTCATAGTATTTTAAGGTAAATATTTATAAATTAAGATTTCATCCTTCTTTCTCTAGAAGTCACAGACATTGGCAATTCATTCACTAAATGAATATGAATAATTTAATACTGTGTTTTGAAGAAGTGAAAACTATGGCCTTGGCTACCTTTCAGATTCCTCTTTTTGCAGAGGAAGGCTTATGCCTGCTTGGTATTATTGCCAAAATCTGAAGCTTATAGTTTAGCATTAAAAAGAAAAGAAAAGAAAAGAAAACCCTTTCCTCCTGGAAAACATATACACAACCGGGAAAACACATGAAACTGCATGAATTCCATTTTTACTAAAATAAGATTCCAAAGTGCTGCCAGAAGTGGCTGCAATCCAGCAGAGCCATGGGTGAAACAGCACTCGGTAGCATGGAGCTGCCTGGGAAGAATTGAGGGACCAGAGTGGTAACATTTCAGAAAGTACCAGCATCAATAAACTACGTAAAGATCAGTCACCATTCCTATAGTCTAGAAGCTAGAGCTGGAGCCTCCATGCCCAAAGCTGAGATCTGATATTGAGATCTGATAGCTGCCAGGGGAAGTCGGGTGAAAAGGGAAGCAGGAGGTGTGGAAATGTCTGACAGTGGCAGATCTCAGCACACAAACAAAAACACACATTCTGAAGTTCAGGGGGGGTCACCCTAGAAAGCAAGGGTGTTACCCTGAGGACAGTAGTCAGTGAGGTAGCCAGGTAGCTAGGGGAACTGTGCTGGCTACAGAAGCCCTCTAGGACCCAATGATGCAAAAAAGGGATCTGAAAGGAATAGTTTGTTAATGAAAACTAAAAGAGAGAACACCTGGATTTCAAGTCTGAAAGGCTACCTTCTTCTCCCAACCTTGCCTTCACTGGAACTTCCTACCTGATCTAGGAAAACCTAAGGTTTTCAACCTAAATTACAGTATTGATATGGGATCAAATAAAATATACTACTGGAAAAAGAAACAAATAAAACAACCATGAGGAACAGAAGCAAAACAGTGGTAGATGAGGTCTTACGTGGTGGTCCCCTTTGCCCTGAGTCTGTTGGTCCTTCTTTTGTGTATTTAGCTAATTACATTGAATTATGGAGTTTGATTTTTCTTTCCCTAAAAATCAATGTTCTTGAGGCTAGAGTCTATTGTTCAACCATAAAACGTAGTTCCTGTGGCTTTGAAGACCTTTTGTACTTCGGAGAGGATGAGTGCTGTAGGTAATAGCATTTGTCATGATTTGAAAAAGTATTGCCATCAAAGTCTTTCTAAATTAGGAAAAAGTGATATCAGCTAGGAATCGACCTAGTTTGTATGCTCATATTTCAGAGAACTGTTTAACTATCTTCTGAGAAACAGTTCTTACCCATTTCCTTGCCCAGAAGAATAAAAATCCTAAGACTTCTACTCTAAGAAGGCATAAAGAGCTCATTGTAATGATTTTCTTAATTCTTTGACGGAATCACTCTGTATAAACCTAACTCTACTTAAACCAAATGATAGTTGTTCCCCGAAATGTGATTTATTCCTTTCTAGCATAGCTAGTCAGCACCTTAATGAAGTACAAAGATAGTAAGATGGATCTGTTGTAACATATATCCTGTATGTCAGGTATAATTCTTTTTCTTTTTTCGTAGCTATGACTACTTGGTATTTTAAAAATACATGTTCTTGGTCATAAATTTGATAGAATGAAAAAAAGATATAAATCAAACTTCTAAGATGGAAAAATCTAGTTGATATGACCACTGGGTTCTCTTTTTCCTAAATGAATTTCTACCTAGCAAATTTTGTGAGGGAAGAGGAATAGCAGAGATAATAATCTATACTGTTTGTGGAGAATGTTCTCTTTCATGCTATTACTGATTACAATTGTATCATTTGTGAGATCAAACATAAAAAAGAAAGATGTTTGATATTGTGCTGGTAAATTGGTAGCAGGATTATTTGGAAACACTTGTCATCTGATTCCTGACACACACAGTATTTATTGCTTAAATTCAAGAGTTAAGAAGTCTTGAAAGATTGCATTCTTTTTTTTAATTTTTATTTATTTATGATAGAGAGAGAGAGAGAGAGAGAGAGAGAGAGAGAGAGAGGCAGAGACACAGGCAGAGGGAGAAGCAGGCTCCCTCCACCGGGAGCCCGACGTGGGATTTGATCCCGGGTCTCCAGGATTGCGCCCTGGGCCAAAGGCTGGCGCTAAACCGCTGCGCCACCCAGGGATCCCGAAAGATTGCATTCTTATCCTGGTATCTTTTATCTTTGGCAAAGGCCTATGGTGCTACTAGACTTTTTATATTTTCAGTTTTCACAGATTATAGTAGGACATCATTGATTTCTAGATATAATAAAACAATTTTACTGTGGAAAGTTTTTTTCCATGGAATAGTAGTCACTAAAAAACTAAATCCCCATGCTTATTCTTTAAGATATATTGTAACTGAAGAAATAAAAAATTGAGTCTTAAGAGAATAGAAGATTTGTTCTCTGGGATCCCACAGTTTGCAAATGCAAAACAGCAAATTTTTATGAGGAAAAAGTGTTTTTTGTAGAATGTGTTGCTTGATCACATCAGACTCTGGGAAATCAATTATATTTCTCAGCCCTCTTACCTTCTCCATTCTTAAAACAATCATTGTGAAATGATTCTTGGGAATACAACCTTGATGTATGGGATCAATCATAATCTTTCTACCTTATTCAAGGATCTTTAGATAACATTTCTGTCCTCATTACTTTTGAGCTAGATACTTTTTAATTTGTTTAATCATTATTTGGAATTGTTTTCTGTGTAACATCCTATTTCTTGATATAGCAAGTGTTTTGTTTTAGGGCCAGTCATCCATAAATGAGTTTAAATCTGTTGTTAGTTTTAGAGGATTCAGGGGGAGAAAAATAAATTTGGAATCCTATTTGCTTAAAAAATGATCTCTTAAATATCTAAACTAGTAAACATGGTTTATTACTTCATATTATAGATGTATATATGTATGTATGTATACATATATATATAATTTAGTTATTATGTGTCACATATGCACCACACATTTATTTCCATTATTGAAGTAATTATGCATCATCTCCTCAAAGGAGTCTTGAAATTATCACACTTGACCCTTTATCTCCTTTTATCCTGGTAATTGAACAAGGAATTGAACCATCTAATTAAATTTCTTATTCTTGGAATCTTTTGTTTGATAATATTAAGATCATGTTCTGAATTTTGCTGGGGGGCAATGAGCTTAACTGCAAGGGACCGTTTAGTACTTTCTCAATAAAGCCATTGTTGTTTTCTTCTTCATTAATGACTATTTTACCCTAATAAAATTAGGAAGAGAAGAATGGATTATTCCCTATTGTTTACTTCTGTTCTTTTGATGGGAGGGAGGCTCTTATAAGGTGTATTTATTTTAACATGAAATTCACTTGTTTAAGGTTACTGTGTGCCTTGTGTGTGGCCCTTGCCAGTAAGTTCCAGGTAGAGCTAGAGGTACCAACTTTAAGGACCCAGGACTGTTTGGTGAGTTTGAAGCATTAATTGAGTAGTTGGCCTTTCAACTTTCCTACACTTCTACATGGGAGACTTGTCATAGATTGAAAGCACAAGTATAATAGTTTTTGTATCTTTTATGGATAGCATATTACTTTGAGATGAAAGCTCTAAACTATGATCCTGTTTATTACCAAACTAAGTTTTAATGTTCTCATGAGTAAAATGACATTAATACTAATATCGTTAGTATTAATTATAACCTGCCTCATAGAGTTACTGTGAAGATTAAATTAATGCAAGTCAATTAGCACAGTGTCTAATACATATACTAAACATTGGGTTTTAGTATAATAATTAGCATAATTTATTTTACAAATGTTTATTGAATAACTTATTGAATGCCTAGAGCAGTGATAGACCATATGAGGGATATAGAAAAAAATACTACCATATGAGGGATATTAGAAGAATATCATTTTCCCATAGGGAGTTACAACATAGCTGTGATAAAACAAACACATAAGTATCTAAGAGCAATCTGGCTGTGACATCTGTCACCCCAGTGTCTCACAGGGTTGATTATGCTGATCTGGCTGGCTAGGCAGGCAGGTCTCTTCCTCCCTCACTGCTCAATATGTGTTTTTTCCTAAGCTGCGTGCTTGGTCAGGCTTGGTCAGAGAGGACCTTTCTTTGGTCAAGGGTGTATAAGTACCTGGGCTCCCCTCCTGGAACCTCCAAAAAAACCTTCAAAGTCCATTTGTAGGAGAACATAGGGTAGTCAGGCTTCCAAGACTCCTGACACACCCAAATGAGGTGCTGCATGTGGCAGTCTGCCTTTCTTTAAAAACAAGAAAAACAGGGAACCCTGGGTGGCGCAGCGGTTTGGCGCCTGCCTTTGGCCCAGGGCGCGATCCTGGAGACCTGGGATCGAATCCCACGTCGGGCTCCCGGTGCATGGGGCCTGCTTCTCCTCTGCCTGTGTGTCTCTGCCTCTCTCTCTCTGACTATCATAAATAAATAAAAATTAAAAAAAAAAAACAAGAAAAAATGAAAAAAAAACATGAAACAATGGTGAACTATGTATGACAATATGTAAAGAAGGATCCAACTGTGTGGCACAGGTTGTTGATACTGCACAAGAATTCAGAACAGTAACAAATTAGGGTGGGGCAATCAAGGGAAGCCTCACACAAGACATGACACTGGAGCTATGTCTGGAAAAATGGGTGCTATTGGAGAAAAAGGATATTGCAGGTAGAGATGAGTAGGGCCCATTCACAAGAGAGTAAAGAAGAATTAAAGGAAGCAGAGGCCTCCAGTTGCTGATGACAAGGAAATCAGAAAGTAAGGTCTAAATTCTTGTCTTCGATTTTAAGCATCTTAATAGCAAAGTTTTATGTTAAAACTTTTTCAGCTCTTCTCTTTTATACATCTAACTATATAAACGTATTACCACCCTGTTCTCATATGAATACTGACATGTCACTTTCTCTGAGGCAAGATTGTAAGTATCAGGTTGTTTCTGAACTTTTATTACTGCAAGAGGACTTCTTGTCATTGTAATTCATTGTGTTCTCTTGATGATGCAGTTAGCATCGATTTTCTTTCTTCCTACTTTGTTGTTGTTATATTGTGATGACTCAGTTTCCACATTTATTTCTAGACCACCCTTTTGGGGAATAGCAATGGAAGGAAGAGCTATGAAATATTAATAAAAAGGGAAGAAAAGCTAAAATGTTAAATATTCCTACAAAGAAATTATAAATCAGTATATTAACTCTTAACAAATTGTCCTTGTATAAAGAGATTCTTTCATAGTGTTTTTAACACCTGGCTACTCTGCCCTCCTTTCCCTGAGAGAGATGTATGAAGAATTAGTAGCTTCAACTGAATCATCTTACTTGTGTTCAGTTATTTGTATTGAAATACACTAATCCATGAAATTTCTGTTTCTTTTCAAACTGTTATTACATGGTACATGTATGAGGTTGTTTCATTAACCGTGTTTTTCATAGCCCGGAATGGTTATATTGGAAGTACTGTACTTTTCATGTTTTATAAGTAGCTACATAGTTTGAGGTTCACTGTAATATCAGACTACTTTTAAACTATGGCTAAAACTTTCAGGAAATACAAATTTGGTAAGTACTTTATAAGCAGCATTGATAGGTAGTTTATAAACAACAGTATACATACTGTAAGAAAAAAATGAAACAAAGTATTTTGGATGATTTTAGTTATGGCAATAGCAGATAAATAGAATCTAATCTGCCATCCCTCTTCAGGATGTCTTCACTACTGTACTTATAATCTTTTGAGTACATCTCTAATGAATGACAGACTATTAAAATTTACCTTAAGTACTTATGAAAAGTTAAATTCCCTAATATCTGTGTACATTTAGATTTTAATTTTGTCATGCCTTGTATACATATGGAATTGTTTCACTTTATTTTAGGCTACCTTGATACATGCCTTACTAAATTATGTTTTACTTTATAAAAGTAAAGTAACTATTTATAAAATAGTTGAAATGTGGGGATCCCTGGGTGGCTCAGCGGTTTGGCGCCTGCCTTCAGCTCGGGGCATGATCCTGGGGTCCTGGGATCAAGTCCCGCGTCAGGCTCCCTGCATGGGGCCTGCTTCTCCTCTGCCTGTGTCTCTGTCTCTGTCTCTCTTTGTCTCTCATGAATGAATAAATAAAATCTTTAAAAAAAAAGTTGAAATGTGCTTGCCATTTTCAGATATGGTAGTAGAATAGTATTTAAAAACAGTACTAGGGGCAGCCCTGGTAGCTCAGCGGTGTAGCGCCACCTTCAGCCCAGGGCCTGATCCTGGAGACCTGGGATCGAGTCCCACGTCGGGCTCACTGCATGGAGCCTGCTTCTCTCTCTGCCTGTGTCTCTGCCTCTCTCTCTCTCTCTCTCTCTCTCTCTCTCTCTCTCTCTCTCTCAGGAAAAAATTAAAAAAAAAACATTTAAAAACAGTACTAGTTGGAAGCTTCCAATTGCTGTTTGGGACCATTTCAGTAATAGAATCATATTAAGGTTCCCTTTTTCTTACATGGTATCCGACAGGAAATCTACTAGTGCTGTTTCTCATTTATAGTAACATTATTTGCATCCATCTTTAGATTATTTATATATAACAGATAAATCCCACAATGTCTTTTTGTTTTTACTAGCCATGTGTTTTATATGATGGCAAAGATTATTATTCTTATAAGCACTGTACTTGAGAAAATGCAATGTAAGTATATTTCCATTTCCTTGTAAAATTAATCTGATCTCAGAAGCAACACATTGCTTTACCTCATTTATCCACCCAGAAGAGGCTTACTTTTCCACCCTCTCTCCCCAAAAAGTGTATGTCAGTGCACTGATGACATATTCTGTTCATATTGATTGTAAGATTTGCCTCATGTCTCTTGCCTGCTCCTGCTGCCTTGCTCCTCTTAATTTAAAAAAAAAGTCATAAGAACAACTTTTTTTTTTTGAGTCAAGGAATAATACCAGATGAAAAAATTTATTGGCTAGTAAATTGATGTTCTTTTATTTTTGATGTCCCTTATGTTCTACTGACTTTGTTTTCCTTATCTACTCTCATTCTTCCTATTCACATCCCAATATTTTACATATAATCAATTCAGATTCTGGAAGCAGAGATTCTAGAGGCTATTTTAAATCCCAAACTTTTTTTGAGTATCACCTGCTAGAAAGTAACAGGCTCTGAACCTGTGAGTTTATAATAATAACCAAACTTTAGGAAATGAAGTGGAATTTTTAATTTTGATCTTAGAAATAAATTAACTTGGGCCCCATTAGCCATAATCAGAACATTTACAAAATAATTTATATTGATTATTATGCCACAGATAATTCCTGATGTTTTTGTTCCAGCTAAGGCTGTAAAAGAGCAAGCAACATTTTTAAATTTTGCATGAATACCTCAGGTTTATTTTTCTAAAATTAAATCGAGATTTTTAGGAAGCTGTTACGCTTCTTCATTATTTCTGTTAAGCCTTATCTGTCATCTCATTTGTAGGAATCCTACTTTAAAATTCCCTAAATCCAGGTAGTCTTTTTTTTTTTTAAGATTTATTAATTTATTCATGAGAGACACAGAGAGGCAGAGACACAGGCAGAGGGAGAAGCAGGCTCCCGGATCCTGGAATCACGCTCTGAGCCAAAGGCAGACTCTCAACCACTGAGCCACCCAGACATCTCTGTTTTGTTTCTTCCCTCTTTTTTTACTTTTGTTTTTTACTTACCAAGCAACCATTGATCACACCCATCTTGTGTGCACTGTACTAGAAACTTGGGATTGTAATATAAAATTTCATATAATGACATTTCATAGTGTTTGGTAAGAGAGTCTTAAAATATGAAAACTTTTATTAGTGGTTCCAGTGTTGAGTCATAGTGTATCTAAAAGGAATTCCCTAAAAACCAGCATATGGATTTCCACTTAACATGCAAACTTCCACTTTCAGTGTTTAAGTCTTTAGCATAGGATTTACCAATTTGTCTTAGTTTCTTGTAGTTTAACTCATTCACACCTGCTGCCTCTTTAAGGCTATGAGCTCCTGGGGGTAGGGATTATCTTTATATCTTTGGTACCTGGTCCAAAGTCTGGCATATACACTAAATGGTTCAGTTTTCATAAAGAAAGAGAAAGAAGATGGGGGAAAGCCAAGATGAATACAGGTTTGACTTAATTTCCCTACCTTGTTGTTGCCTTTCCTTTCCCACCTTCTCTTTTTAAGTAGGCTATGTTGATTGAAGAGGTACCCTGTATATCTGAAGAGATTGGATAGAGTTTTGCAAGGCCCAAACTGATTCTTTAACTCAGAGTTGATCATGTTGTGGGGAATTAATTAGCCTTAGCCAAATTCTTAATTATTAAAATAATGCCCATACAGCATGAAAATTAAGAACAAAGAGCCAGAGAAAGAAAATTTTGATTCCCAGTTCTATCTCTTACTAGCTGTGTGCCCTTAGGCAAATAAGTCTTTTCTGTTAGCTTCCATATCTATTAAATGGGGATAATAATGGTACCTAACTCTTGAGGTTCTTTGACAAGATTAAATGACAGTCCTAAATTAAAATTGATACTAGGGAGATCAACATAATATAAAATTAAGCTTAGCACATGGCTTTGCTTGTTGACATTCTTAGTGAATAAAGTTGCTTTTGTAAGTATCAGTACCAATTTATAATGTATATCATTACATTTATATGTGTGGACACACCCACGCAAATACACACATATGCGGTTGACCTTTAAACAATTCAGGAGTTGGGGCATCAACTCCTCATGCAGTTAGAATCCTTGTGTAACTTCTGACACCCCCCCCAAATTACTGATAGTCTACTCTTGACTGGAACAGCCTTACTGAAACATAAACAGTTGATTGACACATATTTTGTATATCATATGTATCATAACAATAAAGCCAGAGAAAAGAAAATGTTACTAAGAAAATCATAAGGAAGAGAAAATACATTTACAGTACTATATTGTAATTATCAGAAAAAAATTGACATATAAGTGGATATGTGCAGTTCATACCCATTTTGATCAGGGGTCAGCTATACATACATACTTAGACCTGGTACTTATAGCATCTTATTTCTGACCTAACTCCTCAGGAAACTTAGTCATCTGAAGATTGCTTTGTGACTATGTGATCAAAGAAAAAGGGTTAGGTGATCTTGAAGGATATCATTCAGACTGTAATAGAGTTTAGAAAGTCAGGTTTTCCGTGGTAGTATATACTTTTTTAGCATCTAGATAACTCATTTTTGCTAATTATGTCAGTCTCTCTTCCCTTCTGCCCATGTACGTCTCTCTTTTTCTCCTTCTTTCATACATGCAGATATACACATAGCATATAAATTCTGACAAGTTTATATTTTTAAACTTTGTCATTAACCACAAACCTCCATATTTCATACAAGGAAATGAATTTTTTCTTCTTTTTAAACTCTCATGTGTTTTGAGATTATACCATGGTCATTTAATGTATTCAACTAATTTTGATTGAATAAATAAAATATTGAGTACCTATATTATTTCATTTAATCTTCAGAACATCTCTGTAAAGTAAGCTATACCCATTTGTTCAACAAAATATTAAAGCTAAAGAGAAGTTAAATGAGATGCCAAAAGTAATGTAGTTAATAAGCACTACAGTTAGAAATTGTACCTACTCCATAATCTCAAAACTACCATTTCCACAGCATCATGAGTCATCTCTCTAAGGTGGATTACTTCCATAAATATTATCATTCTGTAGTTATTTTCAGTGGACTCAACTTGAGTATTACCATTCTTGACTTTATAACCCTCCTTGTTAACTCGTAGAGTAGAACACAATAAAAGATTACAAATTTTTGAGAAAAGAAAGAATAAGTGTTAACGTTCAGAAAATATCAAATAAATGGAGGACTAGATAGTTTTAGCATGGAGACAAGAAGGGAAGCTAAGAATGTATGTATAGAAATATAGATGAATTAAGAATATATAAGCTTGTAGCACACGACTAGATTTCTCCATTCAGTGAGGAATGAAAGTGTTTTTTGGAGTGAGAAAGGATGGATCTGAGGAGATTTGGAGAAAAGAGGAGGTCTGGAACAATCTCTGGAAATCAAGAAGAGAAAAACGTTTAAAGTTGTTGATAGACTTGTATTTTAGGAATGGATATTTTTGGGCTTTTAAAAATTATGATAAAATATGTATAATATAAAATGTACTATTAAAATTATTTTTCAGTATACAAATAAGTGACATTAAGTACATTCTCAGTGTTGTACAACCATCACTACTGTCCATTTCCAGAACTTTTTCATTATCCCAAACAGAAACTCTGTACCCATTAAACAATAATGCCCTGTTCTTTTCCTCACCTTAGCTCCTGGTAACCACTATTTTACTTTCTGTCTCTGTCCATCATGTTTTTGCTGAGTATATCCTAAAGTTGTAATGACCATAACCTGCTTCAAGAATTCACATCAGTCATTTAATAGAATGGGGAAAGTGAATGGAAAAATATTGTGATTATTAGGTAATCTTCATCTTACTTTTAGAGAATAACCTAGTCATAAGGATATGAGGGTCTTTAAAGTCATTTATAAAATGTGGTCCTGGTTAGCTAGATATCATTTAATTTATATTAATGTGGGTTTTTTTTGTTTTATTGTTATTTGTTGTTATTTGTTTTTTTAAGTAGGCATGGAGTCCAGTGTGGGGCTTGAACTCATAACCCCAAGGTTAAGACCTTGAGATCAAGAGTCAGATGCTTAATTGACTGAGCCATACAGCGCCCTTATATTAATGTTTTAAGAAATGTTAAAATTATCATGCTTTATAGCATTGATGGCACTATAGCATTGATGGCACTATATAGTGAAAATGACTTTCTTAGGGACATTTCATGATTTTCTTTTATCAGACTAACACATGAGATTCTGGAACTTTGTCTTGAATACTTGATTATAGTTACATTATTGAGGTTGAACTATCTCACTCATTATGTTAACTTTTAATTGTTAATTGATCAAAGGCATATTTCAAAGATAAATATTGTCATTAATAAATAATTGACATGCAATTCAGCATTCCAGACAGTCACTTTTAAATTTGAAGTAATTTTAAAAGAATTTTGGTATTATATCATTAGTTATAAATATGTTTGGAACAGATATCAAAATAAAAGATAAAATGAATTGTCATAATTCAAATTCTTTTACATGAGCTGTTCAGCTGGTAAAAAGTTCCTTCAAGGACTCTACAAACTACAACCAGTCAGTAGTTACCCTGTTTGAACAAAAAATATACTGATGAATTAAGGAGGAACTGTCTTTTGAGCTAACTCAAAATAGGCTGATTCATTTTTATAGTCATGAAAAAGTTAATTACTTTTAAAAGTAAGGATTGCCAGTATATGCCTAGGATATAGTACCTATTATAATCCTATTTTAATATAAAATATATAATATTTAGAAGAATATTCAAACTAAATTTAATAGAAGACCAATTTAATAAGTATTCTATCAATGAGACACTTAGGCGGTTCTCTATTTTTGGTTATAGTTCACGTGTCAGTCAGCATTTTGTAAAGAGTTCAATGAAGCTGAAATTCACATTTGCAGTAATTCTTTTCAATGTGCAATATAACAATCTCAGTCATTTTGGGGTCTGTGATTTAAAAAAATAACATTTTTCTCTTTGATCATAGCTATTATTCAAATAGCTGGTAACATGTGACATGGTGCTATAATTTAGCCTGAAAAAATTGAATTGTGAATTATATCCACTCAGCTTAAATTTCTCTGTTTCTACTCTCCAGAGCATCTTTTGTACTTCTTTCCCTGCAGAAGTGGCTTCTTAATGTAATGTTCCTACATTTTCCCAGAGGAAAACAAGGACTTCACGGTCAAATTCTTTATGTCCAAAGTAGTACAACAAAAACAGAAGGAAAAATAAAAGAGGATTCAGAAGTTACCCATACAAGAAATGAAGATGTTATTCCATTTAACCTTTTAACAAATGTGTTTTACACATATATCCATCATGGTGTCATTGTCAAGGAGATGTACGTTTATGGATGTGACGATTCAGATGATTTTAGATGTTTAGGTTTGAGGCTAATTCCCACATAAGTCATTCTCTCATCTCTTCCTTTGTAGGTAGAAGTAAGCCATAAAATAATGTTTAGGATCATTAGATAACAAATTAGGCAGTAAGCTTTATGTATGTAATGATTTCCCTGTTAAATTCCCCTTTCAAACTGTTCTGCTTCCTGTTCACACAAGCAGTTCTTCAAATAACAAATCTCTTCATTTAGAATGATCAGAGAGGATCAATTTAGAATTATTTGTAGGCTCAGTTTTTATTTGCTATATGGCCTGTGAACCGTTGTAGACTTTCTTTTTAAAATATATTTAGCAAATAAAATAAAATATATTTAGCAAACCTTGGAAGAAGAAGTTTGTACATTTTTTTTAATCAGAGTAATTGATATATAATCTGCACACAGTTAAAATGTGCAATTTGGTTTTTATTTTATTATTATTATTTTCAAAGATTTTATTTATTTATTCATGAGAGACACAGAGAGAGATGCAGAGACATAAGCACAGGGAGAAGCAGGCTCCACAAAGGAAGCCCGATACAGGACTTGATCCCGGAATCCCGGGATCACGCCCTGAGCCGAAGGCAGATATCTGCCCAACCACTCAGCCACCCAGGTGTCCCTCTTGTCTAATTTCCGAAAAACATTGTATAAAATAATGTATTTAGTTGTTTAGTGGGAGTAGGAGCTAGTCCAGTTCTTGTGACTGGAAGTGGAAAATTTGTCTAAATATTTTTAATGCAATTTTATTTCTTTTCTTCAAGAATGTATTTCTTCTTCATAAAATACCGTTATGCCCAGATATGTGAGTTTTGTTGTCATATTATATTTATGCCATAAAATATGTAGCTCCAGTACTAAAGAAGAGATGAGTGACTTTTGGATTCCCTAGGAGCTCATCTCTTTAAATACTCATCTATTTATACAAGAATATTAAAATATATTACTTATCAATGAATAACTTCATTTAGTAGTCACTCTCACTGATTGCTTATTTTGTTTTTTTCTTTGCACTTTTAATATTAAGACCTCTTATATCACAAAAGAAAATATACAAAAAGTACATAAAACAAATAAATGTATAGTTCTATGAAATTTTGTGTAATTAGCACCCACTTAACCCACTGCCCAGGTCAAGAAGAAAATATTTCTAGCATCCTAGATGCTTCCAGCACGCACTTTCTCATTCACAAATTTTTCCCTCCCACCAAAGATAACCACTATCCAGAATTACTTCCTTACTCTTTACCCTTTTATTACTTAAGTATGGATCTCTAAACAGCAAGGTTTGGTTTCGCCTGTTTTTGAGCCTCACATAAATGCAACCTTATGTTCTTTTAGGTTTGGCTTCTTTTGCTCAGTGTCATGATTTTGAAATTTATCCATTATGTGTGCAAATTCAGTCTTTCATCACTCTCTCTCTGTTTATAAAACATCATACTATATAAAGGTATTTGAATAGATGGCAGTTTGAGGTGATTAATTGTAATTGTCAAACATCTTTGTATGTGTGCTTTAGGACGCATACATACATGTCTGATAGGTATATACTTAAATTGGTATTGCTGTATTCTGAAGCGTGTGTTGAACTTAAAATATAATGTGGGTTATAAATTTCTTCTATTTAGTGCTTTCAGTCACTTAATGTCTTTTCTTTTAAATTAGCATTTCTCCTACTCCTAGTTTTGAGATACTATTGACATATAACATTGTATTAGTTTAAAGTATATTGCATAATGATTTGATATGTGTATATTTTGTGAAGTGATCACTACAATAAATTTAGTTAACATCCATCACCTCAAGTAGTTATAAAATTTTCTTTCTTATGATAAGGACTTGTAGATCCACTATCTTAGCGGATCTACAAGTATTATTAACTGTAGTCACCATGATTTTTACATCACATCTGCAAAACTTACTTATCTTACAACTGGAAATTTGTAACTTTAGCTACCCTCATCTATTTCCCCCAACTCCCATCTCTGGTAGTGACTATCTGTTCTCTAAACAGTGAGTTTGGTTTTGGGTTTTTTTTTAGATTTTATATTTAAGTGAGAGTGTATCATATTTATCTTCTCTGTAGGATTTATTTCATTTAGCATAATGTCCTCAAGGTTTATCTTGTTGCAATTGGCAGATTTCCTTCTTTTTGTAATGGCTGAATAATATTCCATTTTGTACATATAGCACACTTTCTTTATCCATCCACTGATGGACACTTAGGTTATCCCATGTGTTGGCTATTGTAAATAATGATGCATTGAACATGAGGGTGCAGATACCTCTTTGATATAGTGATTTCATTTCCTTCAGATATATACCCAGAAGTAGAATTGCTGGATCATAGGTAGTTCTATTTTTAATATTTTGAGGAACCTCTGTGCTATTTTCCATTATTGGCTGTACTAATTTACATTCCCACCAACAGTGTATAAGGGTTCTCTTTTCTCTGTATTCTCTCCATCATTTGTTATCTCTTGTTTTAGGGTTTTGTTTTGTTTTTTTAATGATAGCCATTTTAACAGGTGTGAGGTGATATCTCATTGTGGGGTTGATTTTGCATTTCCCTGATAATTAGTGATGTTGAGTACCTTTCCTGGTACCTGTGAGCCATTTGTAGGTCTTTTAGTTCCTCTGTTCATATTTTAATTGGATTTGTGTGTCTGTGTGTGGCTGTTGAATTATAGGAGTTCTTTATATATTTTGGTTATTAATCTCTTTTTTAAAAAGATTTTCTTTATTTATTAGAGAGAGAAGAAGAGAGCATGTGCATGCACACACACACATGAGTTGGGGGAGGGCAGAGGGAGAAACAGAGTCTCCACTGAGCAGGGAGCCTGACATGGTGCTCCATCCCAGGACCCTGAGATCACAACCTGAGCCGAAGGCAGACACTTAACCAACTGAGCCACCCAGGTGCCCCTAGTTATGAACCTCTTATCAGATACCTAATTTGCAAATGTTTTCTCCAGTTTTGTAAGTTCCCTTTTCATTTTGTTTATTGTTTCCTTTGCTGTGCAGAAGCTTTTTCAGTTTGATGTAGTTCCACTTGTTTATTTTTGCTTTTGGTGTCTTTGCTTTTGATGTCAAAAAATTATTGCTAAGACTGATGTCAAGGAGCTTACTTCTATGTTTCTTCTAGGAGTTTTATGGTTTTAGGTCTTACATTCAGTATTTCAGTCTATTTTGAGTTAACTTTTGGGCATGGTGTGGGGATGGGTGGGCCAGCTGTCTGTTTGTCTGTCTCTTTCTTTCCTAGTATAATGGACAATGTTACATTAGTTTCAGGTGCACAACATACTGATTCAACAATTCTACATGCTACTCAGTGCTTACCACAGTAAGTGTAATCACCACAATGTTATTACGTATTATTGACTGTATTCCCTGTGCTGTACTTTTCATCTCCATGACTTATTTATAATTGGAAGTTTGTACCTCTTAATCTGCTTCATTTATTTTGTTCATCCCTCTACCTACCTACTTCCTGGCAATCATTAGTTTGTTTTCTGTATTTAAGAACTTGTTTTGTTTGTTCGTTTATTTTTTTACTTTTTTTTTGTTTCAGGTTTTTATTTAAATTCCAGTTAGTTAACATATTTTAATGTTAGTTTCATAAGTAGAATATAGTGATTCATTCCTTACCTAGAATACCCACTGTTCATCATATAATAAGTGCCCTCCTTAATACCATCACCCATTTAGATTTCACATATAAGTGAAATAATATGAATCAAATCATTCTCTGACTTAGTGTAATATCCTCTATTCCCATTCATGTTGTCTCATGGCATGTTTTAAAAATTTTTTATTTTAAAATAACTTTAGACATATAGAGAAGTTCCAAAAATAACACAGACTATTCCTGTATATCTTTCACGTTGTTTTCCCCTACGGTCAACATCAGGAAATAAATGTTAGTACAATACTGTGAACTTAACTACATTCCTTATTCTAATTTTGTCAGTTTCCCACTAATATTCTTTTTCTCACCCAGGATTCCACATTGCATTTAGTTTTCATGTCCTTAATCAAATTTGTGACAATACCTCATTTTTGTTTTTCATGATCTTGACACTTTTTGGGAGACTACTGATCAGATATTGTCCCTTATTTTGATCTCTTTCAGTACTTTTTGACAGAAGCACCATGGAAGTGACATTGTGTTTTTTTAAGTGCATTTAATGGTGTTGGGGAAGGTGAAGGCATGTTAATAAATCTAAGTACTGTGATGTTAGATTTAGTTGGTTGGGTTTCTCTAAAGCTGCCAAATTTGCTTTGTGATTATAAGTTTTCTGGGGAGAAACTTTGGGACTAGGCAAATATCAGGTTTCTCATACTTTCATCTTCTAGTTGTAACATCTTTCATTGGCTTTTGCCTGTAACAATTATCAATGTGTTGTTTTTCGAGCTGGTGAATTTTTCAAATAATGGTGAATTTCAATTTCCCTCATTCTTTTTCATTGTATAGAACTGTCCCCCCAATCCCCCCTTCCCTATATGTTTACTTATATTAGTAAGGATTTAAGAATAGTTTATTCTATGGTTTATAATCTAGTACTGTCATTTTATGTTGCTGTTTTGGCTTTAGTCATTGAGAACTTCTTCAATTTGGCTTCTATGTCTTTTTGACATTCTCTCATTATTTTTCAGCTCTTCCTGACTTTCTAGTTCCATAGATATTCCAGGTCCTTCTTGTATTTTCCCTCCCGCAGTCCAGGAATCAGCCATTTCTCCAAGGACCCCACTGTGTATATAGTGTGTGTGTGTGCGTATGTGGGTGTGTGTGGTGAACATAGAAAAACCTAGATCCTCAGTCTAGTCATTGCTGCTTAGTGTCATCATAGGCGCTCTCAGTTGTCAGAGCTAGGAATGTATCATGTACTAACATGCACCTACACACACATTTATGTTTATTTCTTTATCCATCTGTGAATGTATTAAAAGCTATGAATTCCTGTTTAATACCTCTGATTCTAATTTAGCATCATAATGTTAATTCTAGCTTTCCCCCTTTGCTTATATGTATCTCTTTGTGCAGTGAGAAACCTGTATCTCTTTACCCATGGTATGTTTACTTGTTTGTTAAATCCTAATATACATATAACATTTTCAGAATTATTAACCTATACCCCTGTGAGAAACAGGTTTACTAGCTCAAGGACGATATTTGTGTACAGTGCTTTCTATCTGTGGCCTTATGGAATATAGTCTAAATATGTTTTCTGAAGTTATTTTCTTGTTCATCCTCATCCCCTAATGGGGGATGTTATTCATTTGTAATACAATGATTTTTATTCCATTTTGGACTCCCTCAACATTCTGATTGATTTTGATTATTTACTTAGTTTATTTATTTAGTGTATGAAACATTGTTATGGTTATGGTAATCATGACTTTACAGAAAGATGCTCTCATGGAATTATGCTTCTTCATTCACCATAATACCTATCCCCCAAAGGAAAACGATCTTTAGAGTTTGTATTTTAGCTTTCCTGAAATTCTTTTGCACAAATGAATAGATACATGAATATTTTCTAATGCTTTTTCTTTCTTACATTAAGAATAGCATACTATAGTGGCACCTGGGTGGCTCATTTAGTTAAGCGTCTGACTCTTGACTTTGGCTCAGGTCATTATCTCAGGATCAGTAGATTGAGCCCCTCATTGGGCTCTGTACTCAGTGCAGAGTCTACTTCTCTCTCTTTCCCTCTGCCTCTCACCCCACTTGTTCCCGGTCTCTCACTCAAATAAGTAAATAAAAATAAGTAATAAAATACATAAAAAGAATAACATACTATATACCTTTTTTTACTTTTCTTTTTTCACTTAATAGTAAGTATATCTTAGAAATTGCTCCCATCAGTAATTAGAGATCTTCCTTATTATTTTTTACAGCTACATATTACTCTATTGTGTGGATTTACCATAACTTATTTAACTACTCTGCTGTGTACCTGGGTTGTTCCAGTATTTTGCATACCAAGAATGTGCAGTAAATAGACTTGTACGTGTGTATTTTTGAGTTTTTGGAAGTGTATCTTCAAGGCAGATTGTTAGAAGAGAGATTGTTAGGTCAAAAGCTTAAGTGCATATGTGGTTTTGTTAGATATTGCCAAGTTTCCCTCCATGAACATTGTCCTAGTTTGCCTTTTCCACAGTAGTATATGAGAACTTTTGTTTCCCTCAGACTAGCCAGCAGAATACAGTCTCTATGTGTTTCAATTTTTACCAATCTGATAGGTAAATGGTCACTTGGTGCTGTTTTAAAATGTATTTCTCAACAAAAAAAAATGTATTTCTCTAATTACAAGTAAGTTTGAATATTTTTTATATTACTAATGCCTTTTTGTGTGTGTGTATTGCCTTTTTATGTCTTTTTCTCATTGTCCTATCAGGTTTTTGTTCCTTTCCCCTTCAGTTTTTAAGAATTTTTAATAATAGAATTATTAGTTTCTTCTCTGTAGTGTATGTTGCAAATGTTTTCTCATAGTTTGTTAGGTATCTCTTGACTGTTTATGCTATTTGTGCCCTGATGGTTTGTTGAAATTTTTGTATAATGTGATTTACCAGTATTTTCTTTTGTCACATTAAAATTACAGAGAAATATACCCAGGTTTGTTTTCCTTCCAACACTTATAAAATTTTTCTATACTGTCCTGCAGTGCCACCTTTAATCAATCAAGTATTTATGTGTAGGTCTGTTTCTAGATTCTCTGTTATAGTCCACTGGCGTTCTTGCCTGGCCCTTGCTAATACCACATTTTCTTTACTGCTGAAGCTTTGTAAGAAGTCATGATACCTAATGGAGCCAGTCTCCTTACTTTTTTCTTCTTTAAGAGAATCTTTTGTATTTTTGTTCTTTTGCTTTCCCATGTGTATTTTGTAATGAGCTTATTAAGTTTCTCATCGAGATTCTCTCAGGATTAACATTGCATTAAGTATATTCAACATTGAGATTTCCTATCCATGAACATGATATATTCTCTCATTTCATTTAAGGCTTCCCTTCCTTCTTTTCCTCCTCCTTTTTGCATTTTTATTCATGAGAGAAATTAGCCTATACATTTCCTTTCTGTTATTATCAGCATTGCATTTTTAATTTATTTTTATTTTTATTTATTTTTTAAAGATTTTATTTATTTATTCATGAGAGACACAGAGAGAGGCAGAGACACAGGCAGAGGGAGAAGCAGGCTCCATGCAGGGAGTCCAACGTGGGACTTGATCCCGGGTCTCCAGGATCAGGCCCTGGGTTGAAGGTGGCACTAAACCACTGAGCACCCGGGCTGCCCAGCATTGCATTTTTTAAAGAAAATAAATTTTATTTTTCAGAACTGTTTTATGTTTCCAGATATTTGACCAGAAAATAGAGAATTCCCATATATCTTCTCTCTCCCAGCACATAGTTTCTTCTGTTATTATCACCTAGCTGTTAGGTTTTTAGGTAGATAAAAGTTTTTCACTAATTTTGGTAAATACCAAGAAGTGTGGTGCTGGATTATATAATAAGAATATGTTTCATTTTATAAGAAACTGCCAAACTGTTCTTCTGCATTTTACATTTACATTTCTGCCAGCAGTGACTGACAGTTCTTGTTGCTCCATATTCGTTGGTATCAGTGTTTTAGATTTTGGCCATTCTAATAGGTATATAGTGGTATCTTATTTGAATTTTCATTTCCCTAATGACTCGTGATGTTGGGCCTTTCTTTTTTTTATGCTTACTTGCTATATATATATTTAGCAAGATGTCTCTTTAGGTCTTTGGCCATTTTTTAATTAGATTGCTCATTTTCTTAGTGTTGAGATTTAAGAGTTTTTTAATATTTTGAATAACAGTCCTTCATCAGATATGTCTTGCAAATATTTTCCCCAGGTCTGTTGCTTGTCTTCTCATTTCTCTCTTGATCAACATTTCATTTTATTATTATTTTTAAAGATTTTATTTATTTATTTATTTATTCATGATAGACACACAGAGGGACAAGCAAAGGCACAGAGGGAGAAGCAGACTCCCAGCAAGGAGCTCGTTGTGGGATCTGATCCCAACCCCAGGATCATGCCCTGAGCCAAAGGCAGATGCTCAACCGCTGAGCCACCCAGGTGTCCCAACATTGCATTTTCGCATCTGAGTGTCAGAGTTATGCTGACTTGTTAAAATATAAATATTCTTTCTTCTTCTATTTTCTGGAAGAATTTGTATATGATTAGAATTAATTTTCCATTAAATGTTTGGTAGAATTTGCTGAAGAATCCATCTAAACCTTTTGCTTTCTTTTGGGAGATCATTAAAATTTTTGTGGTAGGACAAGTAAGATACTCTATTTTTTCTTATGTCAGTTTTAGTATACTGTATTTTTCTGGAAGATTTTATAGTCTTAATATTCAAACTTGTTGGTGTAAAGGTACTTATACTCTTAATATTTTTTAGTATATGTAGGTTATATTCTCTGTGTTGTTCCTGATACTATCTGTGCTTTATCTTTTATTGTCGAGGCTCATTAGGGATTTGTCAATTTAATCATTCTTCTAGAAGAAACGGTTTTTAATCTTTAACCCTATTCAGTGTATGTTTTCCATTCGTGAATTTTAGCTTACTGTTTTCTTCTATTTTCTTTGGGTTTAATTTGGTGGCATTTTTTCTCACTTCTTGAGGTGGGTGATTGCTTAATTCACTGATTTTCAGCATTTCTTTTTTGACATAGTTTGGGTTATAAATTTCTAAGTTGGATTTAGCTGTATTTTACAAGTTTTGATATATTATTATTTTGTTACCTATTTAAAAATACTCAATAATTTCCTTTGGAATTCCCTACAGCTTACTTACTGATGTATTTATATCATTTTAGACATGAGGATTTTATGATTATTTTTATGTTCTTGACTTCTAACTGAATTCTTGTATTTAAAGACTGTAATCTAAATTATTTGTTTTAAGTTTGCTTCATGGCCCAGCATATGGCCAGTTTTTATAAATTTTCTGTGTATGTATATTCTGTGGTCCATGTATTGTGCAACTATGGCTGGTGTCCCTATATATTTTTGTCAGTGGTATTGCTGAGTTCTTATGTATTATTGTTGCTTTTGTGCTCTGTTTTTCCATCATTTATTGAGAGAGGAAAGTTTAAACTTCTATCATTGTGGATTTGTTTAATTTCATCATGTACATCATTGTTTTATATATTTTATAGCTGTGCTATTAGATGCATATAAATCTCTTGACAAGTTGAACCTGTTATTATTCTGAGGTATCTCTCTTGACCTCAATAATACTTTTTACATTGACTTTTTTCTGTCTGATAATTATATAGTTACAGATATATTTGTTCTCTGAATACTGGTAGCTCAACATTTCTTCTTATATACCTTTGTAAAATGATTTAGTTTTCTCTTGTTTGCTTCAGCATTGTATTTATCCTCCAGGTTTATTTATTATTTTTATTTATTTCACTCAATATATACTTCATTTAATCAAAGCTTCATTTTTAGGTAACTTATTTCTGTTGACACACAGACTCTTTCAGCATGGTTTTGGTGGTGGTGGTAGTGTGTTTTCTGTTTTTGTTTTTGTTTTTTTAACAAAAATCTAGAGCATTTGTTATGCCTGTATTAAGGTTTAGAAAATAAACCAGATAGAAAAATGTAGGCTGTGGAAAGTCTCTAAAGATAATAATAAACTTACTCATTGGCTCATCCAGTTTTTTTTCTGGGCCTAAAGGCATACGCTGCTGTTATTTACATCCTACTAGGAGTCTCAAAGAATAGAGGCCTCTCAGTAATATACATTTTTTCAAATTCAGAAGGGCGCTATTGATCCCATATGAAATGCATTTGTATTCTCTTTTTTCCTCATAGTAGAGATATCAGATGTGGCTTCTCTAAGAAGTAGGATTTTATGTAAATAAGCATTAAAGATTTTATAAATTTTGGGGCACCTAGATGGCTGGCTTAGGTCATGATCTCAGGGACGTGAGATCGCCCCACCTTGGGCCCTTGCACTAAGCGTGAAGCCTTCTTAAGATCCTCTCTTCTCTCCCTCTGCCCTACCGCCACATGCATGTGAGCTGTCTTAAAAGACAACACAATGAGACTAAATTTTTTCAGACTATTTTGTTGCAGTTGAAAAATATATATTAGTAAGTATTGTAATTATGGGTTGACAGAATAGTTAATTTTGAGTTATTTAGCTTATTATTTTTAAAAAGATGCCCTTTCCTTTTTTTAACTTTTAATTTGAGGCATATATAGACTCAGTTTCCTTTTTTTTTAAGATTTTATTTATTTATTCATGAGAGACGAGAGAGAGAGAGAGAGAGAGAGAGAGAGAGGCACAGACACAGGCAGAGGGAGAAAGCAGGCTCCATGCAGGGAACCCAACATGGGACTCCATCCCAGGTCTCCAGGATCATACCCTAGGCTGAAGGCGGTGCTAAACCGCTGAGCCACCCAGGCTGCCCTCAGTTTCCTTTTATTTTTTTTTTCTTTTGGATTTTTAGTTTTTTAACAAACTTGGGATATGAAGACAAGGATAAATGAGGACAGTTTGGGAAAAACTGGGATACGTGTTCCCTCTAGCTATTAAGGATGATAGTGGAAAAGAAACTTACATTTATTTAGCACCTAATACATAGCTGGACCAGGCCAGTTACTTTAAGTTGGCATTTTACTTTGTCTTCTCAACAATCCAAGCATGTCAGTATTATTATCTTTTTTTTTTTGGTATATATTTTTATTGGGGTCCAATTTGCCACATGTAGCATAACATCCAGTGCTCCCATCAAGTGCCCCCCTCAGTGCCATCACCCAGTCACCGGAACCCCCGCCCACCTCTCTATCACCCCTTGCTTGTTTCCCAGAGTTAGGAGTCTCATATTCTGCCCCCCTCACTGATATTTCCCACTTATTTTCTCTCTATTCCCTTTCATTATTTTTTATATTCCCCAAATGATTGTCCTTCTCCAGTTGACTTACTTCACTCAGCATAATACCCTCCAGTTCCATCCATGTTGAAGCAAATGGTGGGTATTTGACAAAATACAGCATCCATTCCTGATCAAAACTCTTCAAAGTGTAGGGATAAAGGGAACATTCCTCAGCATCTTAAAAGCCATCTACAAAAAGCCCACAGCAAATATATTCTCAATGGGGAAACACTGGGAGCCTTTCCCCTAAGATCAGGAACATGACAGGGATGTCCACTCTCATCGCTGCTATTCAGCACAGTACTTGAAGTCCTAGCCTCAGCAATCAGGCAACAAAAAGAAATAAAAGGCATTCAAATTGGCAAAGAAAACTGTCCCTCTTTGCAGATGACATGATACTGTACATAGAACCCCCAAAAAACTCAGTTTCCTTTTAAAGCAATGGTTTTACATCTGATATAATCACTAGGTTATGGTGAATGAGAGACTTAAATAATGTTCATTCTGTTACCTGACAAGTTTTATTTTTTTCTTTACATGAGAAGCTTTTCTGGAAACAACTTCACAGCATTCTTTCCAGGATAGGTATTTGTTAATATTAGTATTTGGGAATTTGAAGCAAAATGAACATTAGTCTTACCTGTGGTTACTTTTTCAAAAACGCGAATAGGTCCATTCCTGATTCTTCTGCCCCCCCGCCCCTCCATGTTATTGCTGTCTTATTGCTATTGTCCCCTTCTTTTTTTTGTTAAAGTATAGTCTTGAATTCATGACCCTGAGATTAAGAGTCAGATGTTTAATTTACTGAGCCACTCAGATGCCCTGCTATTTCCCTCTTTGATAGCCACACTACAGAAGTATTTAGTTAAAGCAGATATTTTAGGAATTGTTAGCATTTGAATAAAGGTTATGTTAATGTTCATGTAACTTCAGGGCAAAGCAGTTATCTGGTACTAAATGAGTGAGAGTTTCTATTTTAACAAATACATGTGAATGCACCTATCAGTGCTGAATTAATGCCTTACTCTGGGAATTTAAAATATATGATAGCTGTATTATATGCAAGTACCTTTTCACCACAAAATGGTATCTATTATTTGACAACAATTATGTATACAATTTGGCAAATTAATTTTTTGAAAGGTAAAAATGGTTAAAGAAATGTTCCATCTTAAAAGTGTTTTCAGAGTGTTAATTATTTTGCATTTAGATGATGGTATATATTAAAACCCACTCAGTTGATGGTGGTAATATAATCTATGGTTAGTAATAATAGGTACATGAATGAGAGAGAACAGTATGTAAAAAGTGAAACATGTATATGCTACATAATTGATATATTTAAGAAATGTCTTGCTTAGGGAAGGGTAGCTGTTAGGCAAGTTGGAGGAAGAGGGGCACACTAAATAGTATATTGGCAAGCTTCCTGAAATGCATATGCATAGTAATTTGAGGCACATTGATTTTTAAATGTCAGCCAGCTTTTATTCTCTTCTTTCTCTAGCATCTATTTGTATGAATAGGGACTATTCTTGCTTCTGAAGGGGGGTTTATTAAGGTTATTGTGAACATTTGTTATATAGGAAATAAATTACCACTGCTATATATAAAACTAACATTAAATTTGTGATACTGGCAATAGTTTGTGAGAGATTTAATTCTTTATATGTTAATTGATGGCTAAGAAATTTTCCATTTCACTGTTGAGATTTAGAGACATTGCAAACAAATGTCTTTAGTTATGTTCATGACCTTCAACAACATGCTAAAATGAATTACTGCAAGTATCACTTATATTCCAAACTTAAGTATCTTTTTGCTAAATTGGTTTAATCAGGATTGTGTGTTCATCAGCTATTAACATTCTTTTTAGTGGCCTTTAATGCTTTATAAGTCTTTATAGAATGTTGAGAAGCCAAGGATACTCCTGGGAGATTGAATGTCTATCTGCCTTATTTCATAAAATCTAAGGTGCTTTTGAGAGTGTGCTTTCTTAATCTTCCTAGACTGAGTTAGTGAAAGGTAACTACAAAACCATCTTTCAAAAAACAAACAAACAAAAAAAACCCCAAAACCCCCCCAAAAAACCGTCTTACACCTGTCACCTGGAGACAATGATTATAAGACACTATAGAATATCAGAGGCATCCAGTCTTCAGAGAAGTTAAAATATGAAGAAATGCATATCCTAGAATTATTAAATTAGGAGTTTTGAAGTCACTCACTATAAATTTTAAAAGATACTTATGATAATCTTGTGTTCTGATTTTTTTTAAAGATTTTATTTATTTATTCATGAGAGACAGAGGGATTGAGAGAGGGGCAGGCTCCACGCGGGGAGCCCGATGCGGGACTCAATCCTGGGACCCCAGGATTATGCCCTGGGCCGAAGGCAGGCGCTAAACTGCTGAGCCACCCAGGGATACCCTGTGTTCTGATTTTTTTATGATTAGGCCAATATGGTACACTGAGAAATTTCTATTGTATTGTTTTGAGTTTGCAGTCTTTTGTTCACTTTAAATACTACTCAATGTTTCATTATTAGATTCATGTAATAGAATATATAGTTATCCTTGAGATCATTTTTTAACCTGCCGTAAAATACTGTTAATTTTCATTACCTAGAGTGTAAGGAGATGTGTTTTGAGCTAGTTGCTTTGAACAAGGGGTATAGGCAAATTTTTTTATATATGCTTTATGTACACTAATGTTAAGGCTGGAGTTGTGTTCATTTACTCACAGTGTCCATTAAGAAAAGGTTTATGATTTAAAAAAATGAGATAATCACAAGAATGTTTAATTATGTTCTTCTTATATCCTGTACCACTACATGCTCCACAAACACAGTTCTAATAATGATATTTCTTCATTCACATTTAATGCAATGAGAAATAAAGGATCTCTTTGAAATGGGAATAGGAAGGGAATTATGATAAAGGGAACGTAACCATTATTATATTTTTTTACCCTCTATATGGTTTGCTTTTTATTTTGTGTACATTTTTTATAAGAACTAAGCATCTTTTATAGAAATGACTTCATATTACTTATACAATAAAGATATGGCATTTGACATTCTTCATGGTTTATTCCAAACTCCCTTTGGGTTTTTTTTTTTTTTAAGATTTTATTTATTAATGAGACATGCAGAGAGAGAAGCAGAGACATAGGAAGAGGGAGAAGCAGGATCCCTGTGGAGCGCTTAATACCACACCAGGACCCCAGGATCATGACCTGAGCCAAAGGCAGATGCTCAACCATTGAGGAACTCAGGCACCCCTCCCTTTGGATTTTCTTTTTTTTTTTTCCCCTTTGGATTTTCATCTTCACCTAATTATTCCTCCCTCAAGCCATACTCGTCTACATTTTTGTCTCAGATCTCCTGCATTTTCAGGACTGGGTTTAAATTTTTCCCTTTGCCTTATCCACCCTTTAAGACTGACCCAGCTTTTTGAACTTTTCCAGCTCCCTCCATATAAGTACTTCTTACTCCACTATTTTGCAGGGGCAAATACATCTATATAGCACTTACCAGAGACCACCTTTTGGTAGCATTATTTATTTGTCTGGTTTTCTTGTTAGATTTTGGGACTCAGTTATTTAGGTTTGTATTATCTCTTGTAAGTATGTAGTATAGATGTACTATGAGTGATTTTTGAATTGAATCCTTATAGATTTTTACATATATGCATTACTTCTTTCAGTTTTTTCCCAGAGACACTCTGTGGTAATTTTGCCAGAATTACTAATAATATGTTAATAATTTTTATGTCTTAAGTTTTCATTCTCAGCATTTACCACTATTTTAAGTATAAGAATTATTCTTGAATCACATTGTATACTGGAAACTAATAGAACACTGTATGTTAATTATACTTGAATAAATAAACAAAAACAAAGAAGTACCCTCCTGTGATAATCTATTTCCAAATTAGTTTAAAAAAGGATTATTCCTTTGCTGGTTACTGTCTCACAGTGCAAAAGATAATAATTGCAAAGATAATTTTTTCACAGTATCTATTTGTTATACAAATTTTGATAATTATACAAGCTTATATAAGGAAGAATATTTTCAAAATAAAGTGTTTTTCTTTTGTTTTGTAGTTTACTTCCTCAGAATGTCGGTCTGCTCTATGTTGGAGGTTATGAAAGACCCTTTGCACAAATCAAGGTATGATTGTTCATTTTTCAGTATACTTTTTTAGATGTAGTTCACTTGTCCGGAACCCACCAAAAACCTGCAAATAACTATAAACGTATCAAAAATATTATGAATGTGAATTACTGATTTCATTTGTTTTTGCATGTTTCTCCTGAAGAAGTCATTAAGTTTTTCAAAGGATTGTTTTAATTTTCTTGCTCATAGTAGAGTTAAATTTGACCAAAGCACTATTTAACCTGTGTAATTTGGTAAATTTTGATATGCTTAAGCTTGTGAAACCATCACTACAATCAACAAAATGAACATATTTCATCACCGCCAAAAGTTTCCTGTGCCTCTTTGAAATTCCTCACTCCTGCACTTCTTTTCTTCCAGTCTCTTGGCGACCACTGATCTGATTTGTGTCATCATAGATTAATTTGCATTTTTTAGAATTTTATATAAATAGGATTATACAGTATTTATACTCTCTCACCCCCCTTCTCCTTCTCCCAACCGCTTTCATACAGCATAATTATTTTGAGATTCATCCATATTGTCATACTTACCAATAGTTCATTCTTTTTAATGCTGAATAGTACTCCATTATATGGTTATAGCACAGTTTCTTTATCCTTTCACCTGCTGTATGGACTTTTGGGTTGTTGCTACTTTCTGGCTACTATGAACACTTGTATACAAGTCTCGGTGTGGATATATATTTTCTTTCCTCTTGGGTAAATACCTAAAGTAGCAATGGCTGAGTTAAATGGCAGTTGTATGTTTAACTTTTGAAGGAAAAAAACAAAACCTATTTTCTCACCTGCAAGGTATGAGAGTGCCAGTTCCTCCATCCTGGTCTGGCCCATCTTTTATTAAGTTTAGTCATCGTAAGGGGTACATAGTGGTGCTTCACTGCAGTTTTATTTTTCATTTTTGTCATGACTAATAATGCTGAGCATCTTCTCATGTGCTTGTCATCTGTACATCTCTAGTGAAGTGTTTGTTCAACTCTTGCCATTTTTAAAATTGGGTTTTTGTGTTTTTACTGTTGAGTTGTAAGATATTCTTATAATTTCTGGATATGTCCTGTATCAGATCTGTGATTTGCAGCTTCCCCCCCCCCATCTATGGCTTCTCTTTGCATTCTCTTAACAGGGTCCTCAAAGAGCAGAAGTTCTTAATGTTGATGTTCAGTTTATTAGTTTGTTTTCCGTGGCTAATGCTTTTGGTATTGATCTAGGAAATGTTTGCCTAACCAACGTCACAAAAGATTTTAAAAGATTTTTCTCCTTTGTATTTTAGAATCTTAATAGTTTTAGGTTTTACATTTAGGTTTAATAACATTTTAGTCAATTTTTGTGTATGATTCAAAATTCCAGGTATAGAGGAATGCTGAGTGCCCCTCCCCACCTTTTTGGCACATGGATATCCATCTGTTATAAAACCATTTTTATTTTTATTTTACTTATTTGCTTTTTAAATTTGTTAAATATGGAATGCTTCACAAATTTGCATGTCATCCTTGCACAGGGCCATGCTAATCTCTGTATTGTTGCAAATTTAGTTTATGTGCTACTGAAGCAAGCACTAAAACCATTTTTAAAAAACTATCCTTTCCACCATTGAATTACCTCTACATCTTTGGTGAAAATCAGTTGATTTTATGTGATTATGTGAATCTATTTCTGGACTTTTTATTCTGTTCCATCCCTCCACCAATACCATACTGTTTTGATTATTGTATCTTTATAATAAGTCATAGGGACAGAGTAAATCCTCCAAATTTGTTCTGTTTCAAAGTTGTTTTGGCTAATTGGATTCCTTTAATTTTCATACACATTTTAGATTCATCTTGTCAATTTCTCTAAAAATGCCCACTGGACTTTTGATTTGGATCATGTTGAATCTATAGATCAATTTGAGGAGAAATGACATCCTAAGAATATCAAATATTTTAATTCATGAAGACTGCATATTTCTCAGTTTATTTAGATCTTTAATATCTCAACAATATTTTGTTTCAGTGTATGGACCTTGTACATTTTTAATAGATTTGTCTATAAATACTTTATACTTATGATGTTATAAAAGTATTTTTTAACATATTTTTATAAAGACTGCATAATTTCTGTATACAATAAATATAGGAAAAAGGTTTTTTTAAGTGAAATACAATTAATATAAAATAGTATATTAGTTTCAAGTGTACAATATAATGATTCATCTGTGCTGTACATTACTCAGTGCTTACAAGGTAAGTGTACTCTTAGTCCCCTTTATCTATTTCACTCACTTATCCCCCAGCCTACCTCCCCTCTGGCAATCACCAGTTTATTCTCCATATTTAAGACTCTGGGTTTTTTTTTCTTTGTTTCTCTTTTTATTCATTTGTTTCTTAAATTCCCATATGAATGAAATCATATGGTATTTGTTCATATCAAAATACCAACAGCATTTTTTATAGAACTAGAACAAATAATACTAAAATTTGTATGAAGTGGGCAGCCTGGGTGGCTCAGCGGTTTAGTGCTGCCTTCAGCCCAGGGCGTGATCCTGGAGACTTGGGATCGAGTCCCGTGTCAGGTTCCCTGCATGGAGCCTGCATCTCCCTCTGCCTGTGTCCCTGCCTCTCTCTCTCTCTCTCTCTCTCTCTCTCTCTCTCTCTCTCATGAATAAATAAATACAATATTAAAAAAAAAATTTTGTGTGAAGTCACAAAAGTCGCCAAAGAGCCAAAGCAGTCTAGAGAAAGAAGCACAAAGCTGGAGGTATCACAATCTCAGCTTTTAAGATATACTACAAAGCTGTAGTAATCAAAACAGGATAGTACTAGCACAAAAATAGACACATAAATCGATGGAACAGAATACAGAGCCCAGAAATAAACCTATGCTTATATGATCAATTAATCTACGACAAGGGAGGCAAGATTATACAATGGGGAAAGGACTGTTTCTTCCAAAGACAGTGCTGGATAGCTACATTGTGGAGTAATGAAACTGGACCACTTTCTTACACCAGACATACCAAAAAACTAAAAAATTAATTAAAGACCTAAATGTGAGACCTAAAAACCATAAAACTCCTAGGAGAAAACATAAGTAGTAATTTCTTTGACATTGACTGTAGAAACGTTTTTCTATATATAAAAAATATTTTTCATTTTAATTTTTGATCATTGCTGGTATATAAAGGATTCAGTATTTATGTGTTTACTTTAAGTCTTGCAATTTTACTATATTCAACTATTAGTGCTAGTACTGTTTTTTTGTAGATTTCATAGGCTTTTCTACATAAGTGATTACATCATCAACTTAAATAGAGACAGTTTTCCTTCTTCCTTTCTTTTTTTTTTAAATTTTTTTTTTTTTATTTATTTATGATAGTCACAGAGAGAGAGAGAGAGGCAGAGACATAGGCAGAGGGAGAAGCAGGCTCCATGCACCAGGAGCCTGACGTGGGATTCGATCCCGGGTCTCCAGGATCGCGCCCTAGGCCAAAGGCAGGTGCTAAACCGCTGCGCCACCCAGGGATCCCCTCCTTCTTCCTTTCTGATCTGAATGCCTTTTATTGCTTTATTACATTGAATTAAATCTACAGTACTGAGTTGAGTAGAAATGGTGAGAACAGACCATCAGTGCCTTGTTCATGATCTTAGAGGGAAATCATTCAACCTTTTCATCAAAAATTGTTTTTATGGTAATATTAGTTAAGGGTTAAATCCTAGATTCCATCTAGGCTTTCTTGTAAGAAAGGGAATAATATTATGAACCTTCAAAGTAGTTAATTAAAAAGGATGATTTGAAGTCATCCTTTTTTGTTATTATAACTTTTTGTTAATGTTTACTGATAGGCCTGTAAAATTTATTTTATGTTTTTTTGTTCTGTTTTCCAATTTTTCTTCACATTTGTTTCTTGGTTGTGTAAGTTTTCTCTTGTTCCAGTTGAGGGGTGTGAGTTTAAATTTCTTTCTACCTGCCTACATGAGATGTATTTTTATGCTTTGAAAAACAAGGATTTTTTTCAGAATAGACTGAGCCTGAACAGGACATATAAAATATATATATATTTTTTAAATTTTTATTTATTTATGACAGTCACAGAGAGAGAGAGGCAGAGACACAGGCAGAGGGAGAAGCAGGCTCCACGCACCGGAAGCCCGACGTGGGATTCGATCCCGGGTCTCCAGGATTGCGCCCCGGGCCAAAGGCAGGCACCAAACCGCTGCGCCACCCAGGGATCCCATATAAAATATATTTAATATTATGAAAGTCTAGTAACAGTGACATTATTTTTATTTTTTTAAAGATTTTATTTATTCATGAGAACACAGAGGCAGAGGCTCAGACAGACCACTGAGCCACTCAGGCATCCCCATTATTGACATTTTTAAGTGAAAAAAATCTTATTTTAGCTACCAGGATTAGCCCTTCTTTAAATAGCTCCACTAATTTAATTTAATTTAAATCAGAACACTCTCAAAAGTTCATCATCAGGGATGCCTGGGTGTCTCAATTCAGTTAAGCATCTACCTTTGGCTCAGGTTATGATCCCAGGGTCCTGGGTTGAGCCCCACATCAGGTTCCCTGCTCAGCAGGGAGTCTGCTTCTCTTTCTACTCCACCCCACCCCACCCCACCCCCACCCTGCCTGTGATCTCTGTCTCTTACACTTTCTCTCAAATAAATAAAATCTTTTTTAAAAAGTTCATCATCAGAATCTTAACTGATGGACCCTTTTGAACTTTTCTAATTTCTTAAGCAATGACAGACATTCAGGTACATTTGTTTTCCTCTATTTTAAATATCCCTGGAACACAAGTTGGCAAGAGTTTCATCATAAACCTCTCTTTCTATCCTGTTCACCTAATTCAGCAGTGTAGCCAGGAATCCCTAATAAGTTTCTGCAGGAACATTTTTGAAAGCCTAATTTTTTTCTGTCCGTTGGTTTGGAAAATCCTGTTTCTCCTTATTAGAACTGAAATAACTAAAAAGTGAGAGGCTTATATTATGTATTTAGGGAAAGTAGAGAAGAGAGTGTGTCTGTGAGTTACATCTCTCAAAACCATATTCTAAGTATATGTATGAGGTTAATTCCTGTTACTCACCTGATTTATTTTCTTTATCTGGGCCTTTCCTAATAAGCTCAGTGACAGACAGAGATCAATCCTTTGTCAATTCCTTATCTTTAATTTATTAATTAATTTTAAAAATTCAAGTTCAATTAGCCAACATATAGTACATCTTTAGTTTCAGATGTAGAGTTCAGTAATTCATCAGTTGCATATAACACCCAGTGTTCATCACGTCATGTGCCCTCCTTCATGCCTGTCACCTAGCCCTTTATGCCTGGATAATCAACTCAATAGAAAAAGGTCCATTATTTTAGAGCACCTTTTCTTTTTCATGTTGTTGTGAGAATGGTTTCTCTCATAAACTGTGAAAGGATTTATCTTTATTAATTATTGAAGTTCCTTCATAATTCTTATGGTTCTTATGCAAATGCTATATAGATTGTTACCTATTTAGAATACTTATAAGTTAATTGGAAAACAATGAAACAATCATGGTTTACATGCTTGAGACTAATAGGGCTCATTTCCTCCCTTGCTTTGGACCTGACTTGTTTTGGACATGAATGAAATACCAGTACTTGTTATGTTAATTTTTCTCCCACTAAGCTAAGTGTAATGATACTATGTTGTGTAGCACAGATATCAGATATAACCTTTAATAAATGGAAACTGCTTGGCTTTCCTTAAGAGCATATTGGTTGAATTTTTTTAGTAAATAAAAGTGTTCACTTGAATATTTAAGGAAAAGTTCTTAGCATCGTAGGACTAAGTTTGAGTGGTTTGATGTTAAAGGCTCTTTTTGTTAGAGACATGTTACGGTTCTATTTCTAAAAAGCAGCTCCATTTTATAAAGATGAAAAAGAGAAAAAATCACAAAATAGATAATAGATACTTAGATGTTAATTGGATTCTGAAAGTTACTATAGCGTATGAGATATCTGTACTATTAATAGCATGAGTCATTACAACTATTCTTACACAACATGTACACCTTCCATTATTACCCACCTTTTAGTTCTAATTTCTTTTTTTTTTTTTAAGATTTTATTTATTTATTTGAGAGAGACTGAGAGCCAAAGAGATCATAGAGAGAGAGGGAGAAGCAGATGCTGCTGAGCAGGGAGCCGGATGCAGGGCTTGATTCCATGACCCTGAGATCATGCCCTGAGCTTAAGGCAAATGTTTAACTGACTGAACCACACCCATGTGCCCCTAGTTCTTATTTCTTATCCAAGGCTAAAGATACAAATATATACAAACATGTGACTTTATTAGCCTTAGACTAGTGCATCTTCATGCTAGTTTCAGGTTTTACTGTTTTTAGGGGAAGTTATTCCAACTTACCTTTATCTCTTAACATTGTCCATAAGTTGTCTGGAAGGTTCTTTTTTCAGAAGGCTCAGTTCTTTTGTATATAACTTTTACTCAGGGCAGTTACTCTCTTCTCAGATCGTTAATCCCTTTCAGAATCCTATGAAAAATAGGAAAAATACATGCACTTCTACTTAAAATTCAGGGAGTTCATGGACCCTCGTAAAGGGTTTTTAAGGACTCCAAGTTAAGCATCCTAAAAAGCAAATAAAGCGTGTTTTTCCAAATTTTTCAAATAACCAAAAAGGTATTGAAAACATGTAAATTTTAGTTTTTAAGGGAAGTTTATCATCTGAAGAACTCGATTTTAAGCATACATGATTATTTCTTGTTTTATCCTAAAATAAAACAAATAAATAAAACATGGATCATCTTATAATAAGTTGCCAAGCAGAGTCAGAAAGCAGTACCTCACATATCCACTGATACTTTTTTGTGTTATAAATGAAGCAGATTTCACCCTCATCCAAGACTAACTTTTTTTTGAGATCAAGGTTCTAAATGTACTAGGCTGTACATGACTTAAGTTTTCTTAAGAAATGTGGTTCAGTAAACCTTCATATGCAGTCTTTGAAATTAAAAAGGAGTGCTTTGATTAAAGTAAAATTTTGCTTAATCCTTATTTGCATGCTTTCAAGATGTCAGAAGTTTCTCAGAGGTCCCTTATTTGAGGGTGTGGGATGGTATTTCCATGTATCTTCATGTAATATCTTTATCTTAATTGGGTGTATATAAATTATATTATTCATAGCTCATTTTTATAGACATAAAAAGTTTAAGTAATAGTTTACATTTTATGCCTACTACTGTTTTATTTTCTAGAATATCTCACAGTCTAGTAAAAATCTTAAGGCTATTCTTAGAGGTTTCTAGTTCTTAAGGCTCCACTTAGCAGCCAGAATCCATAAAACCAAGGAGTGAAGCCTGTCAACATCACTTTTAATCAACTCAGGGGTTGTTATGGAAAAACTCAAGGCCTCAGGGCTGTCCCCTCCCTGCCGGGCTTGGTATTAGTTGCCTCTTCCAGTTCTGACAGCCTAAGATATATGGGAGGCTGGAGGCTGAGTCAGACAGTTTCCACTTTGACACCATAGAATGGCTCAGAAATGTCCTATTTTAACTATGAATTCCATGTAGCAACTATATGTGAAAACTAAGGAATACAACCATTATTCTGAGGCAGTTATTATATGGTCAGTACAGCAAAGTTATTATTCCCTGCCTGAAATCCTAGATTTATCCTTGCTGAGTAACTGGGTGCCATTTGTCACAGTCTCATATGCTAAGCTTTCTGAGCCTGAATTTTTAAAATCTCCTTATAGCCAAGGAAATATAGTATTGGTGTTTGCATTCATATGCATATGCAATAGATGCAAAGAAATAGTGCTTTCCTTAATTTTCAAAATCATATTTGGAAATTCATGCCATTCGCTCAGACTTTTTTTCTGCTGACAGAAAATAGGATATTTTTTCTTTAAGCAGGTTGTTATTTGCTACTTAAACATTTTTGAGATGGCTAATAACTTGTCAGTTTTAATTTTTAGGGTAGGTTTAATTTAAAGGTAAAGTGTTTAGGGACTCTCAATTATGAAAAAACTGAAAAACACTAGGAAAACTGATCTACTTACTGGCTGATGATTTTTTAGAAAATATTTGAATTTAGAAAATAAAGAATGTATTTATTAGGTCAACACTTTTTAATAAAAGAAAATATTTGGCATCCATATTTTAATTTTCTGAAATATCTGAAGCATTACATGAAATAAAGACGCAGTCCTTAGAACTGAGTATTGTAGTTTAGTGGCTTCCAAACTATTGACCATGACCTGTAGGAAGGTAAGAAACGTATTTCCATTGAGATCCTATACACATACACATGCATATGTTTATATACACACAGTGTAAACTGAAATTTCAAAATAAGTGTGATGCAATAACTGTTATTTTCCATTCTGTTTATTTTTCTGTTGATTTGGTTTTTAAATGCTGGTCTTCACCCACTAAATTAACTTCTCTCTTGGAAAATGGGTCACGACTCAGTTTGGCAAATATTGCTGCAGAGTAGGACTTGTCCAGCTAATGCTGCTCTGTGCTTCTGCCAGGAGACTGCTACACTTATGCAATGCATATAATCATGAGGAAGCTTACCTGCCCCTCAGTTGATGACAGTGGCTTTGAGGGAGAAGAAAATAAGATGAAAAAAAAAAAAAAGAAAATGGTAAGATGTCATAGTTGCTGGGAAGAGGAAAGAGGAAAGCAAGGAAAAAATAAATGAGAAATGCATTAAGATGTTTTATGGAGCCAAGTAAAAGCTATTTTCTGTTTTAAAAAATTCTAATTCTCAGGAACAGAAGGGAGCCTTCCACGCCTACTCTGTCTTCCAAGTGATTTCATGTATTTTGAGGATAGAGAAAGAAACAAAGGTAACATCTCCCCTAGGGGAAAAATTAGGAAGACATGGAGATGGGTGAGAAATTGAGAGAAAGCAGTGGAATCAGATCTAGATTTGTACAGCCTATTTATTAGATAATAGCTTAATTTTTATAACACTGTAAATGAAGAGGTAAATTTTCATTGTCTCAAATGTAGTAATAAGGGAAAACATGGTTTTCCCTTTGTTGAAAACAGATTCAAGGGGTGAAAGAAGGTTTGAAAAAAAGCACAAATCCTCATGGAAGCTAAAAGTCTTCATCCTTCTATACAACAGCTCTTACATTGCCACCCACTTTTTGTCTCACACACTTGCTGACAGAGTGCTGCAGGGTCACTGCAGGGCTTTCAGGTAAGCCCAATGTTGTGAGTTTCTGTATAGTCATGCATTGTTTACGAAGTCATGTAGTAATTGCAGACTAGGGTTCCAAAAAGTTCCCAAAATATTCCCGAATTATGGTTCTTGTTCCCTTTATACCAAGGTAGTTTGGGTAACGCTATTGCGTGTCTGTAGTCATACATGTTTCAGGCTTGGCATTCTTATCTTCCTATCCTTAGAAAACTTGTCTATGAGACTATAAGCCCTGTGGAGTTGGATGGTGTCTTATGTGCTTTGAGATCCTCAGCATTTGGCCTAGTGCCTGCGACATAAAAGCACTAAATAAATGTTTTTTACCATTATTATTGAGGATACGTAGAAAGCCAAGCATTCTTATTGTTTATTGAAGTATAACTGATATAAAATTGTATTAGTTTTAGTTGTACAACATGAATCAACATTTGTATACATTATGAAATGATCACCATTGTCTAACCTCTATCACTATACATAGTCACAGTAATCTTTTTTTCTTATTATAAGACCTTTTAAGATCTATTTTCTTAGCACTTTCAAAGATGCAATGCAGTATTATTAACTCTAGTCACCATGCTGTACATTACATCGCCATAACTTCCTTATTTTATAGCTGGAAGTTTGTACCTTTGGCCTCCTTCACACATTTCACCCACTCCCACCCGAACCTCTGGCAACCACCAGTCTGTTCTCTATATCTAAGAGCTTGGTTTTGTTTTATGTTGTTTTGTGTTTTGTTCCTTGTTTTTTTTTTTTTTTTTTTTAACCATTAAGTATTTGCCATGAAGTTCATCAAAGTATTTAAAACTCTGGCTCTAATTACATACATATTTACTGGCTGAAAACTTTATTTTCTAATCTATATTACATCTTGAGTTGGGATATCTTTGAGGCAATACAAATTAATTTTATTTTCTAATTTAAGGTTGTGGTTGTAAATTATTAACATCAGTAGCTATTTGAAATGTAGATTTTATGAATACATTATTCTAAGAACATTTTAAATATAGTTCTCAAATTATTTTCCAATTAAGAAAGTAGCATTTTTCTTAGCTAAAAAATTCCAATAACTTTCAACCTCTTTTGAGCCAGATACTTCATAGAAAAATGTTGGAAATTATTTTAGTATTTTCTAGTTTTTGTTAAAAACCAGAATTATATGAAAGCTTAGTTCTTATTAAGCATGATTTAGAGAGAAAAATAATAATTCTTTTTTTGTAATTTTGAAATGTTCTCAAAGAAGTAAATGATATCATGCCTGTTTAAGTATTTATAATGCAACGGACCTCCTATTTTGGTGAAAGGAAATAACATGGTACTTCTTATCCCCCTTGTGTTTTTTCCTACCAGTATTTACTTCCCAAAAAAATAGTTCTCTGGCTTGAATTTCAAAGGCACTGGTAACCATTTCAATACGAGATACTACATCTAAATTAACTATTGGGAAAGTCATATTTCAGATAACTAGTTCCAGTTTCTGATCTAGATTTCTATGAGACATTTAGAAATTATATATTTCATATTATTCCCACAAAAAGAAAAATAATTTCTCCAGTAGTCAGTTATAAATGAATATTCACATATCTTCTTCTCTAATAAAGTTTCAAAAAAAAAAAAAAAACAACCCCCCCTCCTCAATTACAGAGAAAGATCTACTTCAGGTGTCCATGACCATGAATCAAGAGTTTGGCAAGCTCCAGATGGGTGTTGTCTTTGTTGGCTCTTCAAGAACAGTAACAGCTCTGAGAGTAGATAATACAAATCAATAACTGTTGCCAAAATTTTAATCAGCAGTATTGAAGTTGCTACCTTGAGCACCTTCAGAAGTTTGAGACTGCTGCATTAAGTGACATCATGTCATAAAAAATACCGTGGGGCATGGATGGGAGGAATCTTTAATCTTCTAAAACAGGAATACAGAAATGTAGTCAAGTAAATCTAACAATCTCTTAAAATAATTTTTTTCTAAATAGTGAAAAAAGTATTCATTTTCTCCATCTTAAAATTTTATTAACAGTAGAATTATTTGCCTGTAAGTAAAAATGACAAGTTTATAGTTTAAGAAATTCATAGGGCAGCCCCGGTGGCACAGCGGTTCAGCGCCGCCTGCAGCGGCATGATCCTGGTGTGATCCTGGAGACCTGGGATCGAGTCCCACGTCAGGCTCCCTGCATGGAGCCTGCTTCTCCCTCTGCCTGTGTCTCTGCCTCTCTCTCTGTGTCTCTATGAATAAATAAATAAAATTAAAAAAAAATTCACAAATGATGCTAAATGCAATGAAGGATTAGGTTTGGAAAAACTACTATAAATTTTAAGTTTCACATTACAAATACAGGTCAGTATTGAGGTACCATTTGAATCTTTACAGTTTTACTAAAATATTTTAAATATTAATATTTAAATTCTTTTACAGTGTCACCAGATCAGTGCATTTCTGATATCCAAGAAACAGATTCACAGGTGATCATTCATTTGCTAAAATAATTGATGTTGTTTCTGATATTAAAGTACTTTTCATTAATTTTTCTTCTAAGACTTTAATCTTAGTCAAAATAATATCAGTGAACATACATTATACATACATTCTTTAAAAAAATCTATTCAGAATCTATGTGGATAGACATACAAAATTACATTTTAGGTTATTTAACTACCCACAGTTTTTTCTCAAAAGTGTGCAATATTTTAGAATCAGATTAGACTTTCCAAGTCTTAGTTTAAAAAGAAGTTATCTGGTAGAAAATTCATTTAATGTAAAACTTTTTTTTTTCCCCAAAAAAGGGGCTTAGACTTTGAAAAACAAATAATATAGGGACACCTGAGTGAGTCAGTGGTTAAGCGTCTGCCTTTGGCTCAGGGCGTGATCCCAGGTCTGGGGATTGAATCCCACATCGGGCTCCCTACAAGAAGCCTGCTTATCCCTATGTCTGTGTCTCTGCCTCTCTGTCTCTCATGAATAAATAAATAAAATTTAAAAATAAAAATAAAAAGAATATGAGAGTATTTTAATGTAATATATCCCTAAAGTGTAATAATTTTTCTCATTTTATCATCAAATGTTATAGCCATATGTACCTCTTTGGATATGTCATCTTTTTTCTTCTTTGTCAGTATTTGAAAACTTTTTGTCATGAAATAGGAAAATAGGATAATTTGTTTAAAACCAAAAGCACAAACAGTTTTAGTACTGTTATCAAGCAAAAAATATTATACATCAACATCTGTTGAACACTGTATGCCAGGCACTTTTCTAAATAATTCTCAAACAAAAGTTTAAGTACTTAGAATTTCCAGCTTTACAGATTAGGAATACCTAGAAGGTTGAGTGACCAACCCAAGATTATACTGCCCATAGGCAGTACAGTTATATTATGTTGCCTTCTATGGAATATTAGTGTCTAGTATTTAGTGTGTACTATTTAGTTAAGTATTTATATTGCATTATTATTATATACATTGTTATTATAGTCATTGAAGTCCTTCTGAGTTTTGCTTGTACAGTAGGCCACATTTTCTCTGTAGTTGATATAATACTAGTTAAGACATTGGCTGAACTTAATGAGTTACCTGAAAGAAATGGTTTCACCACAGAGATCAAGATAGAGAGTTATTATGGTTTGTTTACATAAAAAGAGAAGGGAATATAAAGAACTCAAAGTTATAATCTCACCTCTGCTGCTTAGTCAGTGTTGAGTATTTATGTTCATTAGTTGTTAATAGCAAGAGCTGTGAGTTCTTGTATTGGGAACATTTGTGAATATGAGATATTAAAAGGCTTCTAATTATAATATCTTCTGATTTCATTAAGAAGTATTTCTCTTTCTGTTCCCGAAACATGTAGTTTGAAATTTATTTTGTTATGTATTTCTCTTCAGCCATCATTTTTAGAAGGGCCAATTCTACTTATTATTTTTCTTTTATATTAAATGCTTTTTATTTTACCTTTATTCTTAATATTCAAGAGATTTGGGTGAAGTATTATGTGATTATTAATTTGAAACAATCTCTGGAAATCTAATTTGTTTCTTTAAGAAAGAGCCAGCTGATAGAAAATCAGGTATATAAACAAATCATCTGCGATTGTGAGCGCTCTGATTAGCTTAGAAAGAAAAAGTATCTCATTTGCAAGATTTTTTTTCAACCAGGTGTGGCAGTTTTGCTAGATATAGTGATAAACAGTTTCTCATTGTCTGGCTCAAAGTTGAATTTGCTTTGTGAGAATAGCTAGAATTAAAACATTTAAATATTTTTCAAGATCAGTGTATCTTGGAGGCATTTTGATGACTCAGGGCTGATTTTAGCTGCAAAAAGAATTATAGCAGAATTGCAAGAAGGAACAGATGTTTTTTAAGTTTCGGGATGAGTAGGTTGGTTGCATAGCACAGGGTAATTGGATGATGCAAAAGACAGTGACACTAAGAATAAACAAGGAGATACTCTCAGGGTCGTTTTGGTTTAGCAAAAGGATGAATGAAATAAGGGAACATATATATAATATAGGTCATTAGATGTCAGAAAGTGGAGATTTCTGGAGTGAAATGAAGCCATTCAAGGAAAGGGTAGAAATTATGTTGGTGGGGGTAAGTTACTACTAGTGATGAACTATTCCATTCTGTTGTATCCTGTTAAAAGATACAGACCCCAAGCTCTTGTAGGAGTTATTCTTATCTATAATAAGTAAAATCTTAAGTCCGATGTTGATTTTTTAAATGCTTTTACTGGCTTGAATAATTTATTAAATCAATAAAATCATGAAAAATTATAGTTTGAGAGAAAAAAGTAAGGGCAAGTCTATTCTTTGGAATTCCACTCCTTGATGGAGTCTCAATGTCCTTAGTAGATCCACCTTCCTTGAGGCTGCAGTTTGTTCTGTTAGCCAGGACAGTTAACATCCACCTCTCTTGAGTGACTTGTGGTTGATCTTCCTCACTTACCTCCTCAAAATCTTATACTCCTTGTGGTGCCTGGATGGCTCAGTTGGCTAAGAATCTGACTCTTAATTTCAGCTCAGGTCGTGATCTCAGAGTTATGAGATCAAGCCCCTTGGTGGCCTTTGAGCTGGGCATGGAGCCTGCTTAAGATTCTGGCTCTCCGGGATCCCTGGGTGGCGCAGGGGTTTGGCGCCTGCCTTTCGCCCAGGGCGCGATCCTGGAGACCCGGGATCGAATCCCACATCGGGCTCCCAGTGCATGGAGCCTGCTTCTCCCTCTGCCTGTGTCTCTGCCCTCTCTCTCTCTCTCTCTGTGACTATCATAAATAAATAAAAATTAAAAAAAAAAAGATTCTGGCTCTCCCTCTCCCCCACCCTTAAAAAAACAAAGAACAAACTTACATTCCTTCATAGTCTCTATTTTAGGCATTTTGATATTCTCTAGCATAGATGCAGTTTCCTATTAATGGCCTTCAGAACCTTTCATAAGTTTACCTTGCATTTGTTTGCTTTTTTTTCATTTTTAAGTTACCACCACCATGACTTCTTACTGCCCACTCTAGCAAATATAACTTCTTCCCATTACCCTTTCCCATCCCATTGTGTCTTTATTTTCCCTAACTTCCATTCCTCTGATGTTTACAATTCCCTGTTCTTTCACTATACATACTATTCTCTTGTCCACTATATGTCTCAAAACTTCCTGCTAGTCAAAAAAGAACATCAGTTAAGTATATATATGGAGACTGGGGATATAAAGATTAATAAGATATTTGCCCATAACTTATTTATAGTCTGAAAATATTTATAGTATTTATAGTGAACTGAAAGAAATTTCTTTGTAAAAAGATAATGAAGAACTCAGATAGGATGTGATATGTCAAATGCTTGTAATTAACCAGAAATGTCAAAAGTTGAAGAAGAACCGTGGACTGAGGCAGTTAAGATTTACAAAGGAAACGCAAATTGTGTTGTCCTACAACTAAGTGAATAGTAGGATGTGTATGTATTTGAGAGAGAGTGTTTGTCTTTGTCTTTTCCTGTAGGGATAGCAGGATGTCAGGTGATTCAGGAAAACAGAAAATGCAAAGTTGTGGAACTGTGAAGATTTGCCTTGGATATAAGGCTTATGTAAGGAAGTAATAGGAAATATAGTTGAAGAGGTAAATTTGTATTAGAGAATTTTTAAAAAACCCAGCCATACTAACAGCAAGACTGTACAGACCATTTTAAGAATTTCTAAGTTGGAATAAGACTTAGAAATTAGGGGGACCCTAATGCCTTTTTAGAGAAACATTAAAATTTTAGGTGAGATCCATGCTCAACATAAAGAACTGACATCTTCCCGACAATTCATGTCAGTATTCTAGATGACTTCTTTAGGCCCCAGCTAAAGAAACTAATCCTAAAAAGGTCACTGACATGGGCAATGACAAAAGGGTCCTAGATTCCTAAAATCATAACTATCAGGCAGTAAAATATTTTTATATCCTCTTTGTATTAATCTGAAGTGTTCATTTCTAAGGGAAACAAGAGAAATGGAACTAATATAAAAATAGTTCAAATTAGGATCTCCTGGGTGGCTCAGTCAGTTAAGTGTCTGCCTTCAGCTCAAGTTATGATCCCAGGGTCCTGGGATTGAGCCTCACATCGGGCTCCCTGCTCAGTGGGGAGCCTATTTCTCCCTCTCCTCTCTGCTCATGCTCCCTTTCACGCTTTTTTTTTTCTCTCTCTCTCTCAAATAAATAAAATCTTTTTAAAAAGTCAAATTAGTCAATTAGCCCTGGTGGCGCAGCGGTTTAGCGCTGCCTGCAGCCCAGGGTGTGATCCTGGAGTCCCAGGATCCAATCCCGTGTCGGGCTCCCTGTGTGGAGCCTGCTTCTCCCTCTGCCTGTGTCTCTGCCTCTCTCTCTCTCTCTCTCTCTGTGTGTGTGTGTGTGTGTGTATCTCTCATGAATAAATAAATGAAATCTTTTTAAAAAATCAAATTAATGTTTCTATTAGTTGTTTCTGACATTGTGTTGCTGCTTGAGTTGAACTATTATTTATGACAAGAGGTGGATGTACTAGAGAACTTTTCTTAATATGGCTAGTTATATCTTTGAATTTGACAGTTCAGTCATGGAAGAGCCTTCTTTTCCATGGTTGCTATTTAAATCATTTTCATCTTTTTTGTGAGTCTTGTGAAATTAAGGCTAAGCCAAAGTCTGTTAGACGTATTTTTCAGAAGATAATTGTATTCTAGAAAAAGACAACAGAGTGATTGGTCCAAGTTTGTTCATTGCAGATTTTTATTTTGAAAAAGAAATTAGTTCATTATATCCTTTCCAGCATGGAAGGTGATAATAACCCTTTATTGTTGAATTCACAGCTTCTTCAGAGAATTTTCAGAATTGTGACTTTTAAAATACAGCAGCAAGTCTATGATTGAGTTAAAAATAATTATTATCTTTTAAAAGATTTTATTTATTTGAGAGAGTGTGTGAGCAAGAGAGCACAAGCAGGGAGAGGGCAGAAGGATAGGGAGAAGCAGACTCCCCAGTGAGCAGGGAGCCTGACATGGGGCTCCATCCCAGGACCTTGGTATCATGATATGAGCTAAAGGCAGATGCTTAGCTGACTGAACCACCTAGGCACCAATAATAATAATTATTCATGAATAATGCATAATGCCAAATATCTACTTCCTGTAGTATACTATTTTCACTTAAAATTTATTTTTCAAAAAAAAATTATTTTTCAGTATTTCTACATGGTAATAAGGAAGCAGAAATGTATTTGCATATTTCTGGTTTGATATATGTGTTCTTTTTGGAAATAATAACTTTTTTTAAAAAAAGATTTTATTTATTCATGAGAGATATACAGAGAGAGGCAGACACAGAGGTAGAGGGAGAAATAGGCTCCCTGTAGGGATCCCAATGCAGGACTCGATCCCAGGACCCTGGGATCATGACCTGGGCCAAAGGCAGACGCTCAACCACTAAGTCACCTAGGCATCCTGGAAATAATAACTTTTGACATTATTTTCAAAGTCAGATGTTTATGTGAAGATCAATGATAATTAAAACTTAGCTGTCATTAATGGAATTGTAACGATTTTAATGGTTCTAAGTGTGAGTAGAAATAAGGTATTTTTATAAATAGCAAAAGAAGTTTTACTGAGCATGTATTATGTGCCCAGGACATATATACTTCGTAATATTTCTAACAGTCATAATAAAGTAGATATTTTGTATTTACAGATGAGAAAATTGAGACACAGATTAAATAACTTGCCCACGATAATGCAAACAGTAAATGATATAATTGGGATTGGAAACCAGGTTTTTCTGACGCCCTAATCCCACTTTCTATGTTCCTATGTTGTTGGTTTTGTGTGAATATTGCTGGATTAAATTTTTCACTCAGGAATGTTGATCAAGTATTTCAAGGGAATCAGCTCATACAACAATGCATTGAAAAGATTGAGCTCTATAGAAGTGCAAGACGGGGATCCCTGGGTGGCTCAGCGGTTTAGTGCCTGCCTTTGGCCCAGGGCTCGATCCTGGAGTTCCAGGATCGAGTCACACGTCGGGCTCCCGGCATGGAGCCTGCTTCTCCCTCTGCCTGTGTCTCTGCCTCTCTCTCTCTCTCTCTCTCTCTCTCTCTCTCTCTCTCTCTCCCTCATGAATGAATGAATGAATGAATGAATGAATAAATAAATAAATAAATAAATAAATAAATAAATAAATAAATAAAAATTTAAAGAAGTGCAAGACAGTAAAGACTTAAGTAACATCATTTAGTAAAATATTTCCCGTACAGCTATTTAAGTTAATTTCTTCCTTTGATATATTAGAAGTATCCCTACCTCCTTAAAGTGTTTTGTAATTTATATAACTTATTTCGAGTGTCATCTTAGGCTGTTACCTTGTACTTTAATCAAGTGATGGCCTCAGGAATTGTTAATGTTTCTTAAGCCAGTTACTGCCTCAGAAAATGGTCCAAGATTACTGTGCTTTCGTAGTTAGTGATTTGCTGTCAGCTGTCATTTCTCAAAGTCAGCTTCTGACAGTTCCTTTCTTACTGCTTCTATTTTTTTACTTGCCAATAACTTAAATGCCAAGATTTATAGGGAAAATCAGGTAACTTGTTAAATCAGTGACATTAATTTGCATATATCAATAAGCTTTGACCAGTGGTCCTAAAGGTATCTCTCCATCCTCCTGGAAAAGTATAATTCATGGACACTGTTCCTGTTTTTTCTTTTTTTAATGAGAGGGAGTGCTCATTCTTCTGTGTTTTCCTGAAGACAGTACTACACTAGTGGTAGTGTTTTATATATTTCAGACTTCTCTTGTGTGTGTGTGTGTTATATTTGAAGGGCCTACAGACTTAACCTTTATCTCTTTTAATTTCGTATATTGCTCTTGTGATCCTAAGTATTTGAATGTGGTTCTGCTTATTTATTTGAATACAGCCAAGAAGGCAAAAAGCATCAGCTGTTATGCTAGGAATCTTTCATTTGCAGTGGGGTTTTTTCTTCAGTGAGCCTGCTGCCTTTACTCAAAGTCTCCCTTTCATCTCTGTGGCAGTAGCTGATGTCTCTGTCATTGCTACTCACAACCATACCAAGTGATATAAAACAGATTTGAAGCTTAAAATACTTTTCCAGTGTAACTTGCACCTGTGTATCTTCAAGTTTCTCCAGCAAAATGACTGAATCAGTTCTGCATTCAGTTCCCTTGTCAGGTGATGCCTCATAGCTCTCGCTTTTGTTGTAGTACCCGCAGTGCAGTGTGGTTTATAATCCATACTCTTTTAAGTCACGTGCCGATTTAGATACTTAGCTTGTCTCTCTAGCACAGTGCTCATCTCTGTGTCTGAGTGCTTATGGTTTATCATCAAGGTATCAGTATATTTCAGTTTCAGGTATCATCTTAAAGAAAACACACAGGAGCTTTAACAGAAGCTGGGAGCTTTTCTACCTAACTAGAAATACGCTAATTGTCAGATTCCAGGTATTCTCATAAAAGCAATGTATTACTAAGAGGAACCTCTTAAAGAATGATTTTATCTATTTTGCAGTTAATAAGGGCCCTTTCTGAATTTTTATTTTGGAGGTTTACAACTTAAACAGGATGTTGAGTTTTCTTGCATACATGAATAATGTGTATTCTGAAATAGTTCAGCTGTAATGCCACGATTAGCACCATTTTTCCAGCAGCATTTACTTACTTGGTGCCTCTGTGTCACATTTGGGTAAATCTCATACTATTTCCAACTTTTTGATTACTATTGTGTTTGTTACGGTGATCTGTGATCAGTGATCTTTGACGTTACTATTGTAAATGTTTTGGGCCCCCACAAACTATACCCATATAAGACAGCAAATTTAATCGATAAATGTTCTGTGTCTTCTGACGGCTTCACCAACTGGCCATTCTCTCTCCTTAAACCTCGCTATTCCCTGAGACACAAGAATACTGACATTAGGGCTGGCAGTAATCTAACAATGGCTTCCCAAGTGTTCAAGTGAAAAAAGAGTCACATACTCACTTTAATTCAAAAGCTTAGAAATGAAAGTTAGTGAGGAAGGTGTGTCAGCAACCAGTATAAGCTGGAAGGTAGGCCTCCTGTGCCAAACAGCCAAGTTGTGATTACAAAGAAAAAATTCTTGACGGAAATCAGAAGTACTACTCCAATGAACACACAGATATTAAGAAAGTGGAACAGCCTTATTGCTGATATGGAGAAAGTTAGTGATCTGGGTAAAGGATCACACCAGCCACAACATTCCTTGAAGCTAGAGCTTAATCCAAAACAAGGCCCTAAAGTTCTATGAAGGCTGAGAGAGGTGAGGAAGCTGTGCAAGTAAATTTTGAAACTAGCAGAGGCTGGCTCATGAGGTTTAAGGAAAGAAACTGTCTCCATAACAGAGTGCAAGGTAAAGCTGCAGGTATTGATGTAGAAGCTGCAGCAAGTTATCCAGGAAATCTGACTAAGATAATCAATGAAGGTGGCTACAATAAACAGATTTTTTAAAATGTAGATGAAACAGGCTTATATTGGAAGATGCCATCTAGGACTTATTATGGAAGAGAGGAGAAGTCAGTGTCTGGCTTCAAAGCTTCAAAGGAAAGGCTGATTCTCTTATTAGTGGCTAATGTAGCCAGATCCTTAAGTTGAAGTCAGTGCTTATTTACCATTCTAAAAAGCCTAGGCACTTAAGAATTATGCTAAATCTACTCTTCCTGTGCTTTATAAATGGAATAAAGCGTGGATGACAGCACATATGTTTATAGCATGGTTTACTGAATATTTTAAACCCACTGTTGAGACCTACTGCTCAGAAAAAAAAGATTCTTTCCAAACATTACTGCTCATTCATGAGCAGACATTTCTCCAAAGAAGACGTACAGATGGCCAGCAGACATGAAAAGATGAACAACATCACTCATCATCAGGGAGATACAAATCAAAACTACGTGAGGTATCACCTCATACCTGTCAGAATGACTAAAATCAAAAACAGAAGAAACAACAGATATTGGCGAGGATATAGAGAAAAAGGAACCCTTGTGCACTGTTGATGGGAATGCAAACTGCTGCAGCCACTATGGAAAATAGTACGGAGGTTTCTCAGAAAATAGAAATAGAAAATAGAACTATCCTATGATCCAGTACTATTTACCTGAAAAAACCCAAAACACTAATTCACAGGGATCCATGTACCCCTGTGTTTATTGCAGCATTATTTATAATAGCCAAACTATGGAAGCAACCTAAGTATCCATCATAGATGAATGGATAAAGAAGATGTGTGTATTCATATGCACACACACACAAAATGGAATATTTAGCCATAAAAGAGAGTGAAATCTTGCCAATTGCAACAATGTAGATAGAGAGTATAATCCTAAGTGAAGGGCAGCTCGGGTGGCTCAGCAGTTTAGCGCCGACTTCAGCCCAGGGCATGATCCTGGAGTCCTGGGATTGAGTCCCACGTAGGGCTCCCAGCATGGAGCCTGCTTCTTCCTCTGCCTGTGCCTCTGCCTCTCTCTTTCTCTGTCTCTCATGAATAAATAAATAAAATCTTTTAAAAAAATAATGCTAAGTGAAATAAGTCAATTAGGGAAGGACAGATATATAATGTGATCTTACTCATATATAGAATTTAAGAAATAAAACAAACAAGGAAAGGAAAAAAGAAAGACAAACCAAGAAATAGGGTTTGTTTTAAGATTTTATTTACTTATTCATGAGAGACAGAGAGAGAGAGAGGCAGAGACATAGGCAGAGGGAGAAGCAGGCTCCCCACGGGGAGCCTCATGCAGGACTCCTTCCCAGGACCATGACATGAGCTAAAAGCAGACGCTCAACCACTGAGCCAGCCACCCAGGTGCTCTGAAACAGATTCTTAACTACAGAGAACAAACTGATGGTTACCACAGAGGAGATGGGTGGGTGGGGTGAAATAGGTGATCACTTATCTTGATGAAAAAATAAAATAAAATAATTTTTAAAAAACCCATAAATATTACTGCATCTGGTCACCTAAGAGCCCTAATAGAGATGTATAATGTTGTTTTCATGTCTGCTAGCACAGCATCCGTTTTGTACCCCATGAATCAAGGAGTAATTTCAACTTTTGAGTCTTCTTATTTAAGAAGTACATTTTGTGGGGCACCTGGGTGGCTCAGTCAGTTAAGCATCTGACTCTTGATCTCAGCTCAGGTCTCGATCTCATGGCTGTGAGTTCAAGCTCCATGTTGGGCTCCATGATGGGAATAAAGCCTACTTTAAGGCCAAAAAAATGAAAAAAAGAAAAGAAAAAGAGAAACAGACAAGACATTTTCTAAGGCTAGAGCTGCTGTGGATGCTGACTCCTCTGATGGATATGGCCAAAGTAAATTGAAAACCTTCTGGGAAAGGATTCACCATTCTGGATGCCATGGAGGACACTTGTGATTCATGAGAAGAGATAAAAATATCAACATTAATAGGGATTTGGAAGAAGTTGATTCCAACCCTTATGGATGACTTGGAGAAATTTAAGACTTAAGTGGAAAAAGTAACTGCTTGGTACTGGTAGAAAGAGCAGGAGAGGTAGAATTAGAAGTGGAGCCCAAAGATGTGACTTAGTTACTGCAGTCTCATAATCAAACTTGAAGGATAGAGGAGCTGCTTCTCATGGATGAGTAAAGAAAGTGTTTTCTTGAGATGGAATCTACTCCTGGTGAAGATGCTGTGAAGACTGTTGGAGTGACAACAAAAGATTCAGAATATCACATAAACTTAGTTGATAAAGCAGCAGCAAGATTTGAGAGGACGGACTCCAATTTTGAAAGAAATTCTATTGTGGGTAAAATGCTATCAAATAGCATCACTTACGGCAGAGATATTGATGAAAGGAAGTCGATTAGTGCAGCAAACTTCATTGTCATATTATTTTAAGAAATTGTCACAACCACACCAGGCTTCGGCAACCACTGCCTTGACTAGTCAGCAGCTATCAACACTGAGCAAAGACCCTCCATCCAGCAAAAAGATTACAACTCACTGAAAGCTCAGATGATGGTTAGCATTTTTTGGCAATAAAGTGCTTTTAAATTAAGGTATGTACATTGTTTTACACATAGTGCTATTACACACTTAATAGACTGTATTTTCTGTATTATTTATTTACCCTTGAAGATTTTACCTTTATATATCTTTACATGCCACTGAAACTTTCCATGTTTGTCATGAGAAAGTATGTATCTCACACACTAAAGTATATGAATAGTAGATGCTCTATATATTAATGTGTAGTCTCAGAAAACTGTTGAACTTTTTAGGATTGTTTGTACAGAAGTATCATAACTGGTAGAGACCTCTGGTATAATAGTATCATATGCTTTATTGAGATGCCATGTAGATTAAGAAATAGATGCTGCCTCTAAAATAAAAAATGTTCTTCATATTCTTCAAGGATACACCATATGTTGATTCCATATTTGTGGTAGTCAAGTAGCATCTTTGACATCATTTTTGAAATGTATTACCATATTCAACTGAAAAAAATTAGAGTAAGAGTCAAAATTGGTAATCATTTTAAGTGTTTTTTTATCTGACAGTAGCAAAAGTAGCATAATTCACTTTTGCTGATACAAAATAAACTCCGCAGTTATATATTTCAACAAATTGAAGTTTTCAAAATGTTGCTTATATTTCTCTTTTGAGAGGAAACAGTTATTGTGTAGTAAATAGCTTATTGTAGCTTTTGAGAAAAGTGTGTATTTAAAACAGCTGTAAAGATGGGAAAAGTGCCTTTTCATATCTGGTAGAGAACAGTGTGACTATCTCACATTATGTGCAACTAATAATGCCTATATGTCTTATTTACTTTTAAAAGAAAAGAAAATTACTGAGCATTTTATTTGCAGGAATCTTTTGTTTTTGTGTCAAGTACATTAATGATGTAAGCTTTTTTTTTTCTAAATTTTAAAATATAAAACTATTCTCTCTAGTAAACAGATATTTCCTTCACAATTAGATGGAACTTGAATTTATCATAGCAGTCAAACTATCTGGTAAATTATACCATACAAAGAAAACTTGATTAATGGATTTTTTAGTCAAGGGTAGTCTTCAGAAATTCCCTGGTAATAGGTCTTTGTGGTGGCTTTTAATCTCTTAAAACATAAGGCTTGCATGGGATGAGGCATGAATTAATTTTCTAGCTTTTGACAAAATTGAATCCTAAAACCATCCACATGCATGTGACAATCACTTCTAGAGAGTAATTAGCTTGCTATAAATATGAGATTTCCTGTGAGAAAATTGCTCATGCTATGTAACCAATTCAGAAATTTGGCACATTAGAGAAAAAGTATACCTTATCCAAAAGAATAGAACACTTCAGTTTTTAGTTTGTTTTAGTTTTTGTGCTTTTTTGTATAGATATAATTGTGAGAAATGTGACAGGCTGATGTGTGAAGCATGTTTATGTCCTTTATGGGGTATGGGATTAACTTTCATAATTAGTTTTTAGAAATCTTTATGGAAATGTTTTCATGAATATATTAAAATGCACAAGATTGATTTGCCATTCGATTGAAAATCATGTTAATCCCTGAACCTTAGGATAGACTTTAGAACGAGAAAAACCTGCTGAGATTTTTATCCAATTTATATACTTTGGTGTTTCATCTATAAAATGGGAATAACAATATCTACTTCTGAGAATTATTGTGTGCATTGTACAGAACAGTGTGGACAAAGCATCTACAATACCAGGTTTATAAAAGTCATTTTTAAAAAATGATGTTTCCCTTACTCCCATCACCCCTCCTCCTAGGCATTTAATAAGCCATTACAAATAGGGAACTTATTCTTTTATTACCTTAGGATCCAGATCATTAGGATCTTCATATACACTTTCTTTTTACAGTTTTTCTTCATATGAGAAATTATGACATGAGAAATCGAGTGAGTAAATAACCAACACCACAGATTATGTGTTTTGAATATTTGTCATAGAAGACCCGGGCTGCCCAAAACTTGATACTTGTCTCCTGAGAAAACAGGGCACATGGGTACTGTGCTCGGGAGCTCAGGTCTATGGCACAGAATTCCAGCTTAAAGAGATAATTTGAGCTCAAGGTGTACTTTCTCAAAGCTAGGTTTTACTTTGATTTTAATTCATAAATCGTTTTTTGGAATAGCCAACTTTTTTTTTCCAATCCAGGTTGACAAAAACAGATTGCAAATAAACCAAATAGTCTATTATTTGCCTTCATTTACTACCATTAATAGTTTTATGCTAAAACATACATTGAATCAGTAAGAGTGAACCACATGGGGTTTAGTTTCTTCAATTGTATTTAGTTTTATTTTCTTATTGTTTAAAGTGGAAATCGAAGGAAATGGAAAAAAAATTCTTCTGTTTATGTAATACATTATTATGTTTTCTTACATAAATTGAGTGCAGAATAACCCCAGGAAATAACAGGAAAGCAGACTAACAAGTCGTGTCCCCTGATGTCTACCAAATGGTTTACAAAAGTTAACTCATTCAGTCCCAACAGCAAACCATCTGGCAAATTGCAAGCATTGTGCTCCAGGTTAAATAGCTTAAAAACTGAATAGTGTAGAGCCTAAGGATCGTGTCCCATGGAGTACAGTGCACATGTATCAGAAGCACCGGAGTCAGGATTTTAATCTGGTTCTGCTTATTACTCCAGTGTTCTTACTATTTTCTTGTAGTACTCCTTCCTAAATTGTCCCAATAATCTTGCAAGGTTAGGAATACTCTATATCAAACTGTCCTTAAATTGCATGCTATTTAGTTTTCTGTGAAGAAGTAAAAAGGAAGTGATGTGGTATGTCAGAAGGAGCTCAGAATTGGGTATGAGACTCGGTGTTCTCATTTTTGCCTTAAAATTTTTTTTTTAAATCAGAAATATGTTTTTTTCATTCAATCATGAAAACCTTCCTAAGGTTTCCCTTTTTTAGCCCAAACTAAAACACATTTATGATTATTTGGCTTTAAGGGTTTAAAAAGAAAGTAAAAATATTCAAAGTTAAATAAAATAAATGTTTTGAGGACTCTATTGAGAGACTATATGGGTAAGAGCTTTGGAGTCAGGAGAAAGTAAGCTTGAAACCTTCCATGACTGAGTTTTATATACACTGTGACCTCATGGTAACATATATCTGCTCCTCCTTATAAATTTGGTCTAGTTTACCAAAGGGTGATGTGCTAATTAGGAATAGTAATTGGAATTACTCTAAAATAGCCTTCCTTATAAAGCAGAATTCAAAATGTTAGGTCTATAAGAGGCAACCATTCTGTCATTAATAAAAGAATTAGATCTGCTCCAAAGTGCCTGACAATGTATGTATCAGACAGCAATGATCAAATGAGGACTTCCTCCTCATCCTGCAGGGCAGATGCTAGAGATAGCCCTTCCCACAGAATTGTTGTTGGTTTCCTTCTGATACAAATGTACTCCCCCTACCTGCCCCCAGGTCGTGAGTGGTAGGGGAAGTTCTTTTGATTCACCAGAATTTGACTGCACAGTGATACCAGTGATACCATTTGTTGTATAAATGACCTATACTCTAAAAAAGGAGAATGTGTTTGTTTCTATCCTTGGACCAAAGAGCAGGAGGGGGTTGAATCTGATACATTTCCAGATAGGGTGAATACTAGAAACCACAAGTCCTATATCTGCAGATCTGGAGGCTATAAATAAAAATAAGCACAGACATCCCAAAATGATGAAATTAAACACTGCAGGACTGATCACCAATGATGTGGGGTTCTATTCCTGAATATGCCATTTTCTGACTAAACAGGCAGTTACGTATATGTACACTGAGGACTGGGATTTATTTATCATTCTAGGTCTTAGGAAGGTTCAAAAATGAAAGCGAAGGTTTCTGTTCTTATCCTGTCTTCATTTGGAAGGTTTGACTTATTCTTGTCTAAATTTTAGAATTTATATATATATATATCCAAACACCAGATACGTGCTTGTATTTGGTATGTAAGATCTGAAAAAAAACTTTTGTATATATTATATACGTACGCATGCCCTTGCAAATCATGTGTGCATGCGCGCGCACACACACATCAAACATAGAAAACAAATATAAAGGAATGATTGCTTCTGTGTTTATATCTTCCTTGTTACTTTTGAACAGCATTTTATACTTTACTGGATGAATGTAGAGAGAAAGATGGAAAAAAGAGTGAGCCTAGCAAACTGCTCAAAGCTGCTCAAACTTCACCCTAATTCTCCATCTAGCGGTAGGATATTTATTTTACTTCAAGAATCTTTCTTCAAAAAGTACCTCCTGCTATAATAATATGATTCTCTTTCTATTAAAAGGAATGAGAACTATTAATAACAATAATATATAAATATAATGGAATGTCTCTTTTTAAATATCATTTGAACAATCTGTCGACTGTCATTTCTCTTTCCATGATCGTTACAGCTTTTCCATTTTTCCTTTACATATTAAGTATTAACTGGGAATTCATCTTTTATGTTTTTTCCAAGTCATATTTTATTTTCTATAATTCTCCTTTACAAAAACATCTCTAGAATTATTTTATTATATAAATTTTCCTAATGGATAATCAAAAGAACCTTGAAATTTGAATTTAGATATTATTAATAGGCTATTCAGTAAATCATCTATTGGATCATTAATAAAGTGATAAATTATTAGAGACTTGAAGCCAGCCCTTTGTACTCTCAGGGCAGACGTTCAGTGGCTTGTCATATGTCTTTTTTCAGTCTGTAACCTTTCAGCTTTGTGTAGTCTGATTGAATATTGTTACCAAGGCCACTTTGAACTGATTGGCAAGTCATATTTCTTGAGACAATTTGCTGATCCTTCTATCTGTAGATTTGATAGAAAATCTTGATAGAGATTTTTTAAAGATTTTTATTATGGAAAGTTATTTTAAGAAGGAAATAAAGGCCAATTTTATAGTAGCAACAGGAAGGTAGAAACCTATTTTGTTTTGTTTTTTAGAAACCTATTTTGAATTCATCCTTATTTACAAAGATCCTAAGTCCCTGTTTAAAATTAGAGTCTTGGGACACCTGGGTGGCTCAGGGTTGAGCTTCTGCCTTCGACTCTGGGTGTGATCCAGGAGTCCCAGGATCAAGTCCCACATCGGGCTCCCTGCATGGAGTCTGCTTCTCCCTCTGTTTCTCTGCCTCTCTCTCTCCCTCTGTGTCTCTCATGAATAAATAAATAAAATCTCAAAAAAAAAAAATAAAAGAAAGAAGTGGTTAGCCAGAGGGGAAGAGAGGATGATGTGCTAGTTAGAAAATAAGTACAAATGCATGGATCAAGAAGAGAACCAGATCAGTCCAGAGAATGAAAATCATTTAATAGTAGCTGGAATGTTTTAACATCTGATGTCATTTCTATAATTTCTTTGTGTAATATTCATCAAGTTTGTTGTTTTTTCTTGAACACATATTTATTGAGTACCCATTATGTGTTTAGGGAGATCTGGCAATGAACAAACAAGGTCTCTTGTTTTGTTTGCTCAAGGAGCTTACCATCTAAGGGAGGCAGAGAATATAAACAGAAGGAAGAAGTTATACCATCAAGTAATATATCACATGATATTTCAGGACCTGACAAAATAGATTTAATTCTGTAGAGAAAAATGTCATTTGAAATTATTAAAGTCAAGCATCAGCTCTTTTTTGCCAGCATGTTATGCCAGCGGGACTCTGGAAGAGATGGGTGAGAGTCTGTGCCTGGCCCAGGGCAGCCTCTTCGCAGTGCAGTCACTCTGGGGAAGGAGATGACATGTGGAAGGTGGAAGGAGTCATGGGGGTAGGGTCTATCTAGCTTGGCATCTTGAGCAGGAAGATTCCTGTCCTGAGAGTTGTCCACATCCATTTTTCATATAATTCAAGACTAGAAAAGGTGAAATGCTCCCCACTTCCTTGATAGTTGCTTGAAATCGATACCTTATACTCTGTGAGGGTTTTTATTTATTTATTTTTCTAACTTTGGAGTTTGGTCCTGAAAGCAATTTAGTGGATTTCAAACAATTTTGGTTTTGTTTTAATGAAATAAAATAGAAGAGAAAATAGCAAAGTGCACCTAGTAAGGGTATAAATGTTATATGAAATGTGTGTGTGTGTGTGTGTGTGTGTGTGTGTGTGTGTGAGAGAGAGAGAGAGAGAGAGATGGTAGGTTGGGATATAAACTGTTTTTCCTATGTTAGGTGAATTAGGTCAAACATTTTTCTCCTCTTTGGTGAAACTTATATGACTGTAAGTAAAAATTTGGCCTGAGAAAATATCTCTTTTGCTTGTTAATGATTGTTTTACACATCACAGGATTAGTGTGCTGGACTGAGATAGATGCCAAAAGTCTAGACCCTTGTTCTAACTCTGCTCCTAATGAAATATACGCTTTCGACAAAGGGTAGGCTGTGAACCTCAGTATTTTTAATCTGAAAAGAGAGCTGGCCTAGGTAAGCTCTTATTCTCCCTGCCAATCAAGGTTCTAGACTTACTATTCTCTGTAAGGCAGTCGGGTATAAAAAGCAAATTATCTTAAAACTGAGCATTTGCACAGCTTTACCAATTTAGAGAGGTAGACTTAAGAGTAAACACAAAAACGTGAAGCAAAAAACTGTATCTGGCTTACTATCACATGATCCTGGTTCCCTACAGGACATGCTTGTCCCTTCCTCTATAAAGCAGATGGTCCACTGCATGCAAATAGATCCTATGAATGAAATAATGAACATAAAAGCACTTGGCCTGGCACTCGCATAATAGAGCCTTAAAAAATGCTTAATTGAGAAAATGTTGCTTATGATCTCAATCCCTGCCCGAGACAGTTATATGGGCTACTTGTCACAAAAGTCAGGAAGGTCAGAGTGCTGCAGAAAAACCAGTACTTGAAACGGATGGGCACCCTTTACCTACCATCCATTTCCAGTTATCCGATCTGCATATACTATTTGTTTCCTTACCCCTCTGTCAGATGCCAGGGTGACAGATTGTATCTCCCAGCTACCTTTTTACCACTGCACACAATAGGGAACATCAAGTACACAGGAGTTTCTCCAGTCTCATCCCCTGTGCTGCATGCAGGAAGACTGCCTAAGAAGGAAACTCAACCATAAAATAAAGTCACAGAACCAGTTTATCCCATTCATATGTTTGGGTATTTAGGGTCAATTTTCTTGTAGGTGCTTACCTGTATTTTGAGATAGTAGCAATTAAACTGAGCTAAATGTAACAAAATAGTACATGTTACAGAGGATGTTAAAATTCTCAAAGAGCTCTCTGCTTGCAGCAGTTTCTTAATGCTATGGAGCACAGAACTGTGTGGCCATCAGAAAGAGCGGCTAACAACCCCATTTGGGGCATTGTTAGACAGTTCTGTTGACACATGAATACATTTCATACTATTATCATAAAATTGTGGCCTGGAAATTGAGCAGCCATGGTGCTGCATTTCAGACTCACATTTATAATAAGCTGTAATAAAGTAAACATTTTAAATGGATATAAGAATAGGCATTACTTGTGATCACAAATGTATGTTCAATTGAAGTGCTTTTGAAGCTCAATTTAACAAAGCAAACAAATTTCCTGGCATTATTAACATAATTGTTCTCACTGTTGGGTTTTGATTTCTAAAAAGTTATTTAAGAAAAATTGCTTTAAAAACCCCAAAACCAGCAGAAAGAAATGTAACTAAGAGTGAGCTACTTTTCCTTTTATCATATCAGATTTTTAAGTCCCAAATATTCGCTCTGCCCCTTCCCCTAACTTGCCAAACCATTGCCAATATTTTTAACTCAAGAGTTCATGTTTCATGATTAATTTCAGGTTATTCAGTTGTTTTCTCTGCCATCAGTAGGCTCTGGAGTGGGGCTACGCAGCATTTATCTGCTAGTGAAACTCCAGGCTGTGCAGTAGTTAAGACAGGGACTTATCCCTTTTCCCTGTCCTAAGGACAGAAAAGGACTATAATATCCATTTAACATCAAAGTGGGGGATGCATAACTATATGTAAATTTAGCACCAATTAGATGGTAGGATTCGAAGGACTGTTGTTCCTGGAATATTCCAAAAGCAAAAATGGAAATGATAGTGGTAACATCTGAAGTGTGGTGGCAAGACCGTTAAAGCAGTGATAATTTGGAGCCTTTGGGCACAGCACAGTCCTAGGAGGTGATCACTGTGTCTTCTGTGACAGCTGGCAGCTGGCAAACAAAGCAGATGATGTGTTCTCAGCTTGTTACTTTTCCATAATGTTCTCCAATTTTGAATAAATCCCTCAAACAAACATCCTTCCTGTATCGTCATTTGGCTAGAGCAGACCTTCATGTAGCAAGTGTGTTACTGGCACAACAGTCCACCACAGCGGAAGCCATGGGAGCTCAGGGTTGCAGGTATGCTGGCCTAAAAGTTGGCAGAAGTATACAACATGGCATTGACAGGAGGAGCACTCTTCAAAGACTCAGATGGTGATTTCTGACAGTCATGGAATTGAGCTGACTTAGTCAACATTAGAGGGAAGCACACGAGTGCAGGAATATCCTATAAAAGTACTGATGATTTAAAAGCATTCCTGCCAAGCATATGACCTGATACAGAATTTTAACTCAGCATCAAGATTGTGCTAGATACCTTTTAGAGGAAAGGTAAAAGCCACTGATCTTACTTTCTTCAGACTTAATTCCAAGTAGCTTAACATTATTGCCCAGAAAATAATAGATAACCATGGCTACCTTGGGAAGAGCAGTTAAGTGGTGAACGTCCAAAGATGTAGTTTTCTTGGCCCATGAATGAAGTTTTGATTCTGGTTCTTTATTCCCACTAAGACACATTCCCATTATCTTCACCAGAACAGGATTAGAACAAAAACGTAAGGGGAAGGAGGGGGTGGGAGAGAGGAGAAAGTAAATGAGAAATTTAATCTGGTTCCACATATAATCTTCGGGAGTTGTGAATTGTTACAATTCTGTTCTCTGAAAGATCAGCAATTCAGTATTTCTAAATCTTTAGATAATAGCCAGTACTTATGTGCATTTTATATACATGCATAATTCTTTGCAGCAATCCTTCCCCGCCACCCCCACCCCACCGCCCCCACTTTGAAATAAAAGGAGATAAAACAGTTGCCAGGACAGAAAAGACTGTTTTAAATCACTGAAACCTACTAGAAATTTAAATAGCTCTAATCATCACTGAAATCTTTCTTTGTTGTGTATTACTCAACGGAAAAGCACTTTATCTTCACTTCACAGACCTGGCTTAGGACACTTAGAACTTCCTTTGTCTCCTTTTCACATCTTTTCCCTCCCTACTTTTGAGATTTCTCTTTCTCCTGACTTCTTTCCAGACCTCTTTTCTCCAGACTAGTATTAGCCAACCAATGATACTTGAGGTTGGTGGATTTTTTTGTTTTTGTTTTTCTCACATGCAGCCTGAGTTTCTTATTTTTATTTTAGAAGATTGTTATATTAAACTTAACATGACCTACTATTAGACTAGCTCACATGTCTCCTTTAGTTTGTGGTGACTGCAAAGGATACTCCATTAGCTCTTTGGTTTAGCTATTTAGTAATTTCTTGATTAGTAGTGAACTATAATAAAATTTTCCTTTCCTCTTATTTCTTGAATTTCCTTGATATTACTCAGGGGCAGGGCGATATAGAGTTCTAGATCCAAACATAACCCTAAAAGAATTAAATACTTTGATCCTTAATGTCTTCATTATTTTCAAAGGATAATAATGTATATAAAGAGCCTTGTGTGGTGCTGGCTATAAAGTAGTTACTTAATCAGTGTTAGTTCCCTCCCATTTCCTTCCCTATGAAGGAAAAATCTCAGGCAATAATTTTTTTTTTAAGATTTTATTTATTTATTCATGAGAGACAGAGAGAGAGAGGCAGAGACACAGGCAGAGGGAGAAGCAGGCTCCACGCAGGGATCCTGATGTGGGACTCGATCCCAGGTCTCCAGGATCACACCCTAGGCTGAAGGCAGCGCTAAACTGCTGAGCCACCCGGGCTGCCCCTCAGGCAATAATTTTAAAAGTAAATAGTTCTAAAGAGGGCAACTCTTTAGCGCTGCCTTCAGCCTAGGGCATGATCCTGGAGACCTGGGATCAAGTCCCACATCAGGATCCCTGGAGTCCCGGTATCAAGTCCCACATCGGGCTCCCGGCATGGAGCCTGCTTCTCCCTCTGTCTGTGTCTCTGCCTCTCTGTGTGTCTCTCATGAATAAATAAATAAAATCTTTAAAAAAAATAGCTCTAAAGAAAATAAGTATCTTAGGTAAAAACGTTAAGTTAATTTTGTGTACCAGTTACAAAAATAATGAGTTTTCTATTTCCTCTTGGTTTTATGCCTCCTCAATGCATGAATGTTCACATACGTAAAGATATACTAATTAATAGAAATAATGGGGGATGCATTTTAGTATTTGAATATTTTAGAATAAAAGTGACTTGATGATCTTAAGTTTCCTATCAGCTCCAAAATATTGGATTTTATGAAAGGGGATTGTGATATGTTTAAGGGCAAAAAAATTTTTTTGAGGAAAGTATTTAGGGAATATGACAGTTGAGGCAGATAATTTATTGTAATAATTTTCAAGCTTCCAGCATCTTCTGAGTAGCTTTCGATTGCGCAATTAATGAAGCTGATGAGACAGATTTAAATAAATCTATTGCGAATAGCCTTCATAGGGTATACAGAGAAAAAAAGATAGAACCCTTGGATTCTAAGCAGTGTTACTATCACTCTGTGTAATACCTTTATCAGTACCTCCAGGATTTCTTTCTCAAAGAAGAAGAAATATAGCTGCTGAGAAAGCATTTGTAAAAATAGAATGCAATGTGCGTGCCAAGGAGTAAAAGAATGACTCTAAATGGCTTAGTGGACATAGCAAAGGCAGGTTACAGGTACTGTGGTCAGAATATCTCAGTATAAGTCTCCACTGACTTGAGGTACAGACAGGTAAGAAAGGAATCCTGGAAAGCTTTGTTTGTTCAGATGGGTCCTAGTTATCCACAAGAGCATTACCACTAAACTAAGGCATTGTGTGTACCTAAGTTAATGATTCAAAGGTGTGTGGGTCTGTGGGCTTTGGTGCCCATTCGTGCTGCTGGAGCAAACTGAGTCCTTTTAAAGGAATGTATTTCCTCTAAAAGGAATGTATTTACTCTTAAAGATAGTCAAAAGGAAAGAACAAGACGCTTTTGTTGTCATTCTAAATGAGGGCAGAACGGAAAGGAAATTTTTATTTATTGTAGCATTTTGGCTTATTGCCATATGCCACACCGATCCACGTGGAGGACAGTTCTCTTGAGGTTTCTAAACCATAAAAAGAGCATTCACTGTTGAATAGCTGAGTTTAAAATGAGTGTGAGGTAGGGGCACCTCGGCAGCTTAGTCGGTTACGCATCTGACTCTTGATTTCAGCTCAGGTCATGAATCCAGGGTTGTGAGATGAAGCCCTGCATCAGGTTCCACACTGGGCATGTACCCTGCTTAATTAAGATTCTCTCTTCCTCTCCCTCTGCCCCTTGGCCATTCATCAAATTCAATCTGACAAATACATTTTATGAATTATTTGCATTGGCTATGGGACACACATCTTTAAAAATAGGCAACATCAGATAAGTCTTTCATCAGACTTTTAACTGTTTAGGAAGAAAAAAAGTGTTTAACGTGCATATTGGTTTTACCCTTCTTCCCAAAATGGTAGATACTAAAGCTTTCCTTGGTTGTGTTTTGTTTTTATTATCCCAAGCATGCACTGAATCCATGATCTGCTTCTAATTCTTATCATGCTCAGTACTAAACAGGGAGCAATGCTTTGTGTCATCAAGTTTGGCACTCTACTTATTAAGCCATTACCCCACCTTACCTGGCAGAGCTGCCTATTTTGTCCACATGACCTTTTCTTTTTGCTAGTTGTGCCCACAGAAAGGTCTTCAATCCACTAATGGCTTCTCATTTGGTCTACAAATCAGACAAAAGCTTTGCAGCTGTGAAATGCAGTCCATTTTAAAATTAACCTATTGTAAATCCTTAATGATTGAGAAATTCTGCAATTTGCTATGATTTGTGGTTTGTGCTACAACTAGAATAGCAAACAGCAGAGATGATGCAGGTCAGAATAGTGTGCATTGGGAGAAAGTAAAGAAGAAGAAACTTGTTAGATATTGTGCTTGGTTCAAGCCAATATGTTAAGCCCTTCATCCATCTCACATCACTTTGTCTCCCATTCCCAGACTCTCCAAGTGGAGTGTAATCCTTGGAAATAGTTACTTAAATTACTTAAATTATTTTCTAACACAAGAAGTAAAATTGTTCACAAGTGGGATCTGTCTTTGCCTCCTTTAATACATTTTCAACCTAGAACCTAGATTCTTAAGGATAAGGAGGGCCCATGTTTTTGACTCACAAAGACCTAAAATTTGAATTTTGATACCAAAACAAGTGAGCTCTATCCTTATGCAAATTACTTAAATTCTCTGGGCTTCAGTTTCTACATGTCTTATTAGATACATACACAGATTAAATTAGATTCTTTGTTAGAAAACCTAGTAGGGATAAGTAGGGATACAGTACAATTCTCTGTCACTTACTAGCTATGAGACCCTAACCAAATTACTTAAACCTCTGTGCCTGTTTCTGTATCTAGAAAAATGAAGATACTTCCTACAACTGTTATGAGGATTAAATAGATTAATCCATGTAAAGCACTTAGAACAGTTATCAACACTTAGTGTTTAATAATTATTAACCATTCTGGTTGACAGATATTAAATGGATAATCAACAAATTTTATTTACTAGTAATGATAAATATTCTAAAGGGAAGGTGTAGGGTGCTCTGAGACAGTTCATATGAGCTAGAAAGATAAGCAAGGGCTGTATCATTCAGTACTTTGTAATGGGAAGGCATCCACAAAGGATGATGTGATTGGATTTACTTTTTACAAAATTCATATCGTTCTTGTGTCTTTTTAAATTCAGCTTTTAAAATTTAACATACATCAAGCTCACTCCTTTGGTGTATAATTCTGAGAGATTAGATAAATGCATAGAGGTGTATAGCCACAACTGGAATCAAGATATGCTAGTTCCCCTTATTTGTGGTTTTCCTTTCTGTGGTTTCAAGTTACCTGCACACTCAACAATGGTCAGGTAGCAGATGATCCTCCATCTGATCTCTGCTGTGTCCACAGAAGGTCAATATTAGCTTAAGGTCAATTAGGCTGTCACAATGCCTACTTCAGGCACCTCACTTCATCTCATGTAAGTATTTTATCATTTCTTCATCACAAGGAGGGTGAGTATGGAACAATAAGATATTTTGAGAGAGAGCGGCCTTATTCATATAACTTTTAGTACAGTATATTGTTATCATTGTCCTATTTTATTAGTTACTGTTGTTCATCTTTTACTCTGCCTAATTTGAAAATTAAACTTTATCATAGATATGTATGTGTAGGAAAAAACAGAGTATATTTAGGGTTCAGTACAATCTACATTTTCAGGCATCTGCTGGAGGTCTTAGAACATATGTGCCACAAATCAGGGAGGAATATTGATAGCATGAGCCCATCACCTCCCCCAAAATTCTGCAGGACAGCCCTATGCAATCAGTTGCACCTCTCATTCTCAAACTTTGCAACCACTGATCTGTTTTCTGTTCCTGTAATCTTGCCTTTTCCAGGGTGTCATGCACAGGGAGTCACATACTCTACAGCTTTTTAAGTCTAGCTTCTTTAACTTAGTATACTGCATTTGAAATTCATCTATTATTGCTTTAGTCCTTACTGCTGTGAGTAGTATTCCTTTGTATGGCTATACTAAAACTTCTTTATCTTTTCAGTGATTGAAGAGCACTTGAGTTGTTTCTAGGTTGGGATGATTATGAATAAAACTACTATACACATTTGTATTCAAGTTTTTCTGTGAATGTGTTTTCATTTTTCTTGAGTAAATCCCTAGCTGGTTCTTGTGGTAAGTGTATATCTTACTTGATAAACAAACTGCCAAACTGTCTTCTAAAGTGGTTATACCATTTGATATAAGATTTTAGTTGCTTTACATTTTTCTCAGCATTTGATATTATTCGTATTTATCAATTTTATTTTTTTTAGACATTCTAATAGGTGTGCAGTGGTATCTCATTGTGATTTTAATTGCATATTTTCATGTGCTTAATTGCCATCCATGTCTTCTTTGGTGAAGTATCTGTTCAGGTTGTTTGCCTTTTTTTATTTATGAATAAGCATGCACGTGGGGTGGGGGGCAAAGGGAAAGGTAGAGAGAAAATCTTAGCCAGGTTCCATGCTCAGCATTGACCATGATGCGGGGCTCAATTTCAGGACCCTGAGATCATGACCTGAGCTGAAGTCAAGAGTTGGATGTTTAACCAACTGCGCTACCCAGGCACCCTGTGTTTGCCCATTTTTAATTGTGTTTTATGACTGAGTTTTAAAAGTTCTTTGTGTATCCTTGATACAAATCCTTTGTCAGATGTGATTTGCAAATAATCTGTGTCTTGCCTTTTCATTCACTTAGCAATATATTTAACAGAGCATAAATTTTAAAATTTATCAACTTTTTGTTTTATGAGTCATGTTTTTGGTGGAGGTTTTTTTCCTAAGATTTTATTCATGAGAGACAGAGAGAGAGAGAGAGAGAGAGAGAGAGAGAGAGAGAGAGAGACATAGACATAGACATAGACAGAGGGAGAAACAGACTCTTCATAGGGAGCCTAACATGAGACTCCATCCTGGGACCCAGGATCATGCGCTGAGCCAAAGGCAGATGCTCAACTGCCGATCCACCCAAGCATCCCTTTGGTGTTGATTTTAGAAACTTTGCCTAACGTATGTCACAAAGATTTCCTTCTGTGTTTTCTGTAAGAAATTTTATAGTTTTAGGTTTCATGTTTAGGTATATTTTCCATTTTGAGTTAATTTTTGTATAAAGTAAAATATTTGTGTTTAGGTACATAATTTGGAAACAGGTGTGCAATTTGCTCCAGCACCATTTGCTAAAAAGACCATCCTTTCTTCACTGCAAATTTGCAATTTTGGCAAATATCAATGGACCTTGTAATTACAGATCTACTTCTGGACACTCTTCTGTTCCACTTATCTATGTGTCTCTCCACTCACCAACCACATTGTCTTGATTACTATAGCTTTATTAAGTCTTGAAATCAGTGTCAATTCTCCAACATTGTCTTTTTGTTTGGGCTATTCTAATTTCTTTGGCTTTCCATATACATTTTAGATCAGGTTGTTGATATCTATAAAAAATTCTTTTGGCATTTTGCTTGTGATTATGTTGAATCTGTAGATCATTTAGGAAGAACTGACATCTTAGCAATATTAAATCTTCCAATTCATGAGCATGGTATTTGTTTAGGTCCTCCTTGATTTTTTTTTCTTTTATTGATGTTTTTTAATTGTCAGCATTCAGATCCTGCATGTTTTTTTTAATTCATACTTAAGTATTTCATGTTTTTGAAAGCTATTGTAAATGATGCCATTTAAATTTTAAACTTCTAACCATTCATTGCTAATATATAGGAATAAAATTGGTTTTAGTATAGTAACCTTGTATCTGCAACCTTGTGAAAGTTACTTATTAGTTCTAGGAGCATCTTTGTAGATTCCTTTTTTATGAGTAACATGCCTTTTGTGAATAGAGACCATCTTATTTCTCCCTTCCCAACCTGTATATCTTTTATTTGTATTTTAAGCAAGGGAATGATTTGGTTGGATTTGCAATTTTCAAAGACCAGTCTGGCTGCGCTGTAAAGAATTGATGGGGTGGGGGAAATGTAGAAGAATAGTCTTTTGTAGGAATCTGAGAGATAGAGAGGGGACAAATGGACATGTGCAGAATGTATTTTGGAGGTAGAATTGGTAGACTCTGGTAATAAATTGAATAGGAGAGAAAATAAAAGGGGAAAGGGATCAGGAGGGCACTAAGGTTTCTGTCATGAGGAACTGGGTGAGTGGAGTTCCCATATATTGAGATAGAGAAGAAGTACATTTGGGGGAAGATAGAGTTGAGTTTTGAATATGTCAGGTTTGAGAAATCTATAGGAATTTCAAATAAAGATGTCAAGTAGGCAGCTGGACCCTCTCTCTATATATATGATATAAAAAGGTATATATAGGGCATACCATATGAGAGGAAGAGTTTGGGAATGAGTCAGACTTATGTGGAACCCTCTTTAAAGGCGTGTAGAGAACATTCTTTATTTTCAGTTCCTTCAGCATGCCAAGATCTTAAGTTTTTTTTCACCTCAGACCTTTGGACATACTGTTAATCACTCCCTGAAGTGTGTATGACTCCCATTTCCCCCTGCCTGCTCTTATTTGTTTCCCTCTCTGTCTTTCTCCTTCTTTCCATCTCCTTCCTTCGTTCTATAACTGACCTCTCATCATATTATAAATCTCAAGTATCATCTCCCCAAACTACCCCACCTAAAACCAGATACCTTTCTCCTGGCCTTAGTTTCTATTGCATATCTGTTTTCTTCATAGCTCTTACATAATTTGTTATTTGACTGTTTACTAGACTATATATTCCAAAGGACTGGAACTGTGTCTGTATCACCAGTCTACAACCTTGTGCCTGACACATGGGTGGTCAATAGTATTTGTCAGATGGTGGGAAGGAAGGATCTTCAACGCTTTGCCGTGGCTGCATTAGGTCCAATGTCTTTGTGTTTTCATATGACTGACTTACCTTACACTTACATGTGAAGAGATTTCTATACTCCATTTCAGCCAAAGTCTGAGTAGGAAAATAACCTTATTTGTTTCATTCTGCATTTATTGTCCACAGAGTGCCAGGCTTTGTGATAGCTGGTGGAATATGAAATGGCATTGTGGCATTAGACAGGGAAACCTATATTGAGACCTGGCTGTTCCATTTTCTAGGTCTGTGACTTTGGGTGGGATATTTAACCACTTTGAACTTTAGACTCCATACCTGTTGAAGGGCAATAATAGAATTCCTATCATAAGATTGTGGTGCAAAATAAATCAGATAATGTGTATGGGTCACAAATTTATAATTTAATTTATAATAATTATAATTAATTTATTATAATTAATTTATAATATAAACAAATTTATATTTGTTTGATACATACTAAGTGCTCAATGAATAAATTGTTAAAATTCATTTATATAAAATGAGTCATATAGTTCTAGCAATGATTGGTATTGCTTGACCAGTGGGCAGGGTGGGAGGAGACAAATCTTTTATCTTTCATTTTCTCTACTTGTTCTTTACTGTCAAGGCAGAAATGCTGCTTTTAACACTATGATAGCAGACTAGTAATGTCACCGCCTCCATTTTAGGCACCCAGAAACAGAGAGTACAAATGCATTGTTTATTCAGATGACAAACTGAAGATATTTAAGCCGTAAAACGTTTTGTTTTGTTTTGTTTTGTTTTGGAGGAAAGAAAGAAAAGGTAGGAGGAAGGAAGCAGAGAAAGGCTAGAGATAGTATTAGCTTACTTTAGTTAACCAGCCATCAAACACTACAAACTGGTTTGATAAACTGAGGCTCATGATTCTCTTGAATTCGGTAAACATCCTCTCTGAGGATCTACCTGGGATTAAGTACTGTAATAACAGTGGGGAGATGAATGAGGAATATATATTTTAGTGATCTAGAGCCAAACCAATGAGATTAACTTGATAGAAATTCTCATTCTCTACCATGATCTATATTCTGCACCTCAGGCAAAGTTGTTTACTACTCTGATTGGTTTCCCCTAGGAGCTAGATAAAAACCTACATGTGGGTTTACAAATTAGGATCTGGGGAAGGATGAATGAATGAAAAGGTCTTAGGACAGAGGCTATGAAACTTTCTTGGTTCATTTTGCCTCATACACAACATCTCTAAGGCAAAAGAAATAACTAACACCGCCATTGATTGAGAGGATGGAACCAAAAAATTTAATGAGTATCTAGATTTTAACAATTTAGCACATGTTAAGGATTACATAATTTATCAAACCTTGGAGTCAGATTATACACCATCAACTTCATTTACTATTCTGATTTTTGTGGTACTTGGTATTTATCGCAATAATTGCCCCCAAACTCAGCTTTGCAAAGTCATCTCAAGGAATCTTATATTGAAACTGTGAACTTCTTCCAATTAATAGTTTGTATGGTGTTTAACATTTGCCGCTGTTTCCTTAAAAATTTGGATCCCTGGGTGGCTCAGTGGTTTAGTGCCTGCCTTCGGCCCAGGGCGTGATCCCAGTGTACCAGGGTCAAAAAAAAAATAATAAAATAAAATAAAATATCCCACAGTACCTCTCTTGAGTTTGTTGCAGCACACCAGGGTACCTCATTGCACAGTTTGGGAACTGTGGTCTTGGGATCTTATTCCAAGACTTTGTTTTCTATAACTGTTTATCTCTTTTTATTTTTCTATCTCTCATGAAAACCAAGCTGAAGTTTATTATCTTTTATGTAATAGTTTTTAAAGGAAATTTTCATTATTAAAAATTATGAAAGTTAAGCACATATAATATAGAAAGTTTAAAAATACAGCACGATACAGGTAAAAGTCATTCCTGATTTCACCGTCTACCAATAACCATTGCCTACATATCATTGTTTTATCTTTATGTCTGTTATTCTATATGAATATTTATTATATTTTGAGTAAGAACTGTGACTAACTCTGACTTTATTGGAAGGTAATAATCTATGGTTTAGTGAGAATTTCATACCCTGAAGTTGTGATTGTAATGACCTTTATGACAAATGACAAATAAGAGTTCTAGGCTGCCTTCTTTTTTTTGGCTGCTTTCATTAATTAAACACCTGATTGGAGGGCTTGAAGACCCCATCATTCACAAGGGAGAAAGACTTCCTGCTGCTCTGTTTCCAACCTAAGAAATGCAAAGTATGTTATTTATACATAATAGTAGTGGTGGGCGTAACATTTTTTTAAGAGGGTAACTTGTCAAGTGTTTTACTTTCTTTAATAGTGGATGCACTTTCTAATAGTAATATATCAAGGCCCTACTATAATGTAGTATTTTTAAAAGATTAATAATTCAGATTTAAGCTATTTGTATTGTTGTGATACCATTAGGAAAACTTTTCTAGTTCCATTTCATTTCTAATGTGTTATTTTATTTTCTATACCTTTATAGGTACTAGAAATTGAAGTTATTTACATGAAAGATTTTTGTTTCATCTAGTTATGTTTTTAAAATTTACCTTCTGTCACTGTATAGAGGTAGAACTTGAATTATCAGAGTACAATTATAACTTCAAAAAGAAAAAATGGCCAATTTAAGTTTAGCTCCAGAGAGCAGTTAACAAAAGATGGAGTGGAAACTTCTAAGTGAAACATCTATTCATCTGTAGAGTCTCATTGTTATTTTCTCTCTCTCTTTCCCTCAATAATAATTTTAAATTCTGACCTGAACAGGTGGTGACAGTACTTTCTTAGCATAGCCTGGACTGTTGAGGAGTGATTCTGTTCTTATAAAATCCTGGTAGAGGACTTCATGGCTGATTCTAGGGCTGGGGCAGAGAAAATACAAAGATGAGCCTGTAGTAGTATCTTGAATTGCCAGAAAGTAAATGCTGAAAATAAGTAAGTAAAAATGGAAGCAAATTAAAAGGACACAGGAGCCAACCTGAGAGAATTCCCAGTGCCAAAACTGGAACAATTTGATCAACAAAATGAATGACAGTAGTATTTTATTATAAACCAAAGAATAAAATATCCATGAGTTTATACTGATACAACTAAGTAAATGAAGGAAATGGGCCAAGTTGTTCCTTACAGAAAAAGTCCAGATAATAAGTGTAGAAGGAATGGAGAAAAGAGAAAACCCCATTAGAACACCACAGGAATAATTGCTGTGGGCAAGATTCACAGATGAATGCTAAAATTAATGAGCAAAACCTTAAGGAGAAACAGGATATTTGTACAGTCTCAAAATATCTCTCTCAAGAAACTTAGTAATTTCTCTGGTGATTCTAATAAATGTCCACAACTTTTTTGATACTCTCCTTCCCAGGAAGTGGAGCTTACTTCCCTTATTCTTGAATGGAGCTGTTTGTTCATTGTGACTAATAACTACCAGTGGAGTATGGAGAGGAGAAAAATAGTAACTTTACAGTAGTGAAATGTGGCATGTACCATCTTAATGAAGTGGTCAGAGTTAGCATCACCAGTGATAAGTCCTGTTGATACCACACACCCCCAGATGTTACACAACAGAAGAGGCACTTCATCTTTTGGCATTTGTCCCCTAAATCCATAACCTCAGTCTAATAATGAGAAACCATCAGAAAATTCCAAATTGAGGACTATTCTACAAATACTTGATTAGTACTCCTCAAAAGTGTCAAGAATGGTCTGAGAAACTGTCATAGATCATAGGAGACTAGGGAGACGTGATGACTAAATGCAGTGTGGTTTCCTGGCTGGGATCCTGGAACAGATAAAGACATTAGTGGAAAAACTAAAGTCTGAATAATCTGCATGCATTTTGGTTAATTGTGTTGAGCCAATGTGAATTTGAGATGATAAATGTAGCATGATATGTAAAATATGAACATTAGTTCTACATAGTAGAACTCTCTACACCATCTATACACAGCTTCTTCGTATATCTGGAATTCTTTCAAAATTAAAAGTTAAAATCAAACAACTCACTGATAGCTTTCTCAGTCTAAGGATATTAGTTATTATTAGTGTCTCCAGAGCAAATTAATTCAGAAAAATCCCCCTCCCCTCAAGCCTTTGTGCAGTCTCTCTATAAAAGAAAGAGGAGCTCTCTCTCTCTCTCTTTTTAAGATTTCGTTTATGTATCTACTATTTATTTATTTGAGAGTGAGAGAGCACAAGTAGGGGGGGAAACAGGAGGACAAGCAGATATGCCATTGAGTGTGGAGCCCAATGTGGGGCTCAATCTCATGACCCTGAGATCATGACCTAAGCTAAAATCATGAACTGAGCTGAAATCAAGATTCAGTTACTTACCTGAGCCATCCAGGTGCCCTAAGATGAGCCCTTGATAGCAAAACAACTTCCTCGAAACAGAGACAGTAAGCTTTAGAGTTTCATTCCACCACTAGTATTAGAAATGCAACTTTGCCTGCTCTGTATAGGTCAGTTCAGCCAACACTGATGGTTTCCTTTTGGGACTTGGTAGTGTAGGTAATTAATTGCCTAGCACTTACATTACAAAAAGTATTCTGTAAGAATAGTACAGAGTGGACCACCTGTGATTGTATTTGACTCTACCATGGGCTCTTTATTGGAGGTATTATTGTTGAGCTGCTAATTTAAAATCTCCAGAGATATTAGGGGCACATGGACAGCTCAGTCTGTTAAGCTTCTGCCTCTTGATTTCCACTCAGGTCATGATCTCAGGGTTGTGAGATCGAGCCCCAAGTCAGGCTCCACACCCAGCATGGAGCCTGCTTAAGATTCTCTCTCTCCTTCTGCCCCTCCCCGGCCCCTTCTCTCTGTCTCTCTTTCTCCCTCTCTTTAAAAACAAAAACAAAAAACCTCCAGAGATACTAGATCCAACTTCATTGGACTGTCTCTTAACCTAATTTTATTGGTATAGTCAAATAGTATAACAAATGTGGTACTCAACAAGGTGGATACGTGAACAAAATATTTTTCAATATAAAATACATTGTATATTGCTTTTTTAAAAAAAATCTCATTAACTCAAATATAATTATGAGTACAGATATGAGATCCTGATTTATAAATATTTTATTCCTATTATTTTCAAGCTCTTAATAGCTCAAACTAGAGTAACAGAGTTGATTATAGAAGGCCTAACAGAGTCTTGTTTTAGTAAATAATAATACTAAATTGGCTGTGAGTGGTTATTGTCATAATAACAAATTAGGATTTGGATACTAAAATTAAACTTCTCCCATGTATGGCAGTCATTCTCTTGATCTGACCATTAGTGACAACTGTCTTTAGTTTGTGCACATATGAAAGGTATTATTTTTGTCAAATATATTTTACTACTGAACCAAATGAGTACCTTGCAGTGTGTCTTGGGAATATAACTTGGGAATATAACTGATGTGATCAATAAAGAACAATGAATTGTTCTTTAATATGGACATACATTTAGGTTAGTATAGTGGCAGGTCATGCATTTTTCTTAAAGCTGTTTCTCAGTTGTTGTTAATGCATGCCCAAATAAATGCACAGATACTTAATAATACTGCTTAATTGCTGTAGTCATATTGAGGAGCACATAATTTACAGCAATTCTGGAACCAGGAACACAAGAATGATGAGCTATATGTTAAGGACTTACTATAATTGCTGGTCAGCAAACGTACCGACCAACTCCACATTTTTGGTACAAGCCTGTCTTGTATAGTACATACGATATAATTTTCTTGACGCCTATTTTCAAAGTGTATCTTTCCATGTCATCTTGATTTCTTTAGTGAATTTACTTTAAAGCATTTTTTGTTTTTGAAAGCAATGTGTTATTTCCTAATTTTATATTTAAGAATTTTACTGGTTGGCCATTATGTGCTATTTATTATTTGTAATTCTTCCAATGTCCTAGTAAGTTAGGAACTCCTTTGCCCATTTTAGAAATTAGAAAACGGAGGCTCTGAAAGGTTTAGAAACTACCTCTGTTAGAGCCTACATGTGGTAAATGTGGTTACCTACCTGAATGAGTTGCCTAACACTTGGCTATCGATGTCTAAAAGTAAAAGGAGGTGGATCCTTAGGAAGAAAGGGAGGGGAATTGATATTAAAATAATGAATGTTAGAGAATAATTTTGGCAAGTTTGCTAAGTGCAACGTCAATTTTTTGGGCAGGTCTTTTCCAGAGCCGATGAATCTATTGGTCCTGTTGGATTTTTTGAAAATGCAAATAATCCAATCAAGTGTAATACTCATTAAGGAACAAGGAATACAATTTGATAGTTTTTATAAAGATACGTACTGCCTAATCTGTGAATTGAAATCATCTTTAAAAAATTTGCTTCCCTTCATATTCCTAGGTGGTATTGAATCTGTGGGTAGAAAAATGAGAGCATTTCAAATAATGCTAATGAAGTTTAAATGATTGCAATCTACCATATTGTGAGGGAAAGTTGTTAGCTGTGAAAGATGAGGACAGAATTAAAATATTACCATGACTGGCATTTGATTTGAAAACTGCAAAGATAAGCTTAGGTTCCTATTTATGAAAACTATCCTCACAGCCTGATGAAATATCTTAAAAGGTTTCATAGTTTCCATGGATACTTGTTAGCTTTGATAGAGTAAGTTGTAATTCATATTCAATCATCGGAGGTGAAGTAGCCAAAAAACCCGCCAGACTAAAATCTGAAGTAGCTTCATCTGTATTTCATAGTAGTTTGGAGATGGAAAGGGTAACTAACCTAAAGATTAGAGTTTGGATTAGTTGTTACTTCTTGAAAAGCAAGCTATGTAGGGTGCACATTACCTGAATCTGATCCTGATATTTACTTTTTGTGTGTAACTTTTTCTTTTAACTAACTAGTGAAGGGAACTTCTTTAGGTTTTGACATAGGAATTTAGATGGTGAGACCCTTCTGAAAGCTGATGAACCTAAGCAGCATACTCAATTTCTGAAATCCATAGGGACACAGAGATACTGAAGGCCTTGGTCCCTATGGTAACATATTTGCATTTGGCCCAGAAGTGGCTGGTTTGTGCTTAGCCTCTTTTAATTGCTATATATTGACAGCTGTTTTCACGACTATTTGTAAAATGTCGGATTAATGAGCATGTGTACAAGGAAGTGCACACCATATCCTTAGGCTTGATTAGACACTTCAGATGACAAAAAGCTCTGCATGAAGAGTTACTGAGGTGTTTTTGGCATTCCCTAATGTGTCTGTCACATAGTGGAAGCAAAAAGCCTTTCAAATGATTTAAATATTTTCTTCAATTCTCTTTTAAAACAGGTGACAAAAGAGCTAAAACAGTATGACAACAAAATTATAGAATGCAAATTTGAGAATAACAGCTGGGTCTTCATGAGACAGAGAACAGACAAAAGTTTTCCTAATGCATACAACACTGCCATGGGTGAGTATGACAGCCTACCGGTATTTGTTACATTGAGAGAGAGAGAGAGAGAGAGGAGCGAGCGCACAGGAGTGTGCACGCATGTGCATATTAAGGTTTCAGAATCAAAATGTGTTCTGCTTGATGGGGCATGGGGTCATTCAGACCCCTGTCCTTGCTGGTTGGGAAAGAGGCTATGACTGTCAGCTCCATTTGGCTTATGGATTCCCCTCTCTAGGACTGTGCACTTACGCCCATGTGTCCAAAAGAGAAGTATAAAGGGCAGGATAATGAATGGGCTGTATACAAGTTGAATTTGTTGAACAACAACAACAACAAAAGCCATGATAATTTCAGATCTATTCAGAACTATAAAAACCATTGTTTGCCAGATGGTAAAAGACAAAATTAGCAGGGGAAAATGTAATTTCCAGCTCCTAAAATAGCTTTACAAACAATGGAGAACAAAGTAAATGAAAACCACTAAAAAAAAAAACCTCCTAAAACCTGCTATGCTATCCTTCTGAGTGTTCTTTGGGTACAATATAAATGCTTTGGGAATTCAGAATAGAAAGTTTCTTTCATGGAGAACAACATAAATTAATTAAGTTTATAAGGTAAACTAGTAGCAGTTATTGCTCTGGATTGCATTCTTAGTGAAGTTGAGAACAGAAACAGATAAAAACTAAGATTAAAGGTTAATAGAATTGTGTGCTTTTAGACTGCTCAGTCAGTGATGATGCTGATTATATGATAAGCTTATGAGAAAATACAGAAATTGCCAGTTTCAGTTTTGCAGTTTATGAAAGTTAGTATTGTACATTTAAGGGTTCTGTTGGAACTAGCATCTGTGTTCAGACAAGATGAGTTAATTTTGAAAATAGAAATAATTAAGCCAGGTTTTTTTCCCCAAAAAACTAAATATGTGAATACAATTCCAAGGACTGGTGGTAAATTTTGATCACATAAGAAAAGATGCCATATTTCTTCATAATTTTGTTGTAATACTTAACCTCAAACAAGTTATTAAAGTAAAATAGTACGATCTGTCAGGTACAGTGGAACCTCCCTGCTCAGTGGAAATGGTGGCTGGTGCTGTGATGACAAGGTGGTTTCCTTCTGACAGATGAGACTCAAGGAAGATAGCACACATTTTCTATACAAGTTTTAGTTGAATATAGACAATAGCATGATGCACGGTGGTACATGAAAATCCTATTAAAACAGTTTTGGGAAAATGAAAAACCATAGTGAAGGTGTGGTTATAATTCAAATACTTAAAGTCTTGGCTTAAAATTAACACTACAAGAAAGAGTAGCCACCAGAAAAGTCCCCATTTGGGGGGCAGGGAAGGCGGAGAATCATTTAATGTGTGAAGCATGTCACCCCAATCGGTGAAATGAAAGTGTTTAGCATAGTGGGATGAAAACCTTTCCCCTTTCACTTCTCCCTGTGGTGAGTCAGCTGCCTTAATTAACCCTCACGTTGAGACACGTGTCTCTCTTTGTCCACAGCTGTGTGCAACAGCATCTCCAACCCTGTCACCAAGGAGATGCTGTTTGAGTTCATCGACAGATGTGCAGCAGCTTCTCAAGGACAGAAGCGAAAGCATCATCTGGACCCTGACACAGAGCTCATGCCTCCACCACCTCCCAAAAGACCTCGCCCTTTGACCTAAGACCTGCCTCTGACTAAAGGATTGAGAGGAAAAATGAGTGAGAAAAAATGCTGTTGCCCCATTTTTGCAGCCAGAGAAATTCGAAAAAGAGTGTGGCTTGATGTTGATACACATTTGATTTTTTTTTTTTAAAAGAGAAGTATTGTAGCCAGCCTGTAAATATTTGATGCATTTGTTTCCTCAGTGCTACAATACATCGTGGACCTTAAACATTTTATTTATATCTGATAAACTCAGCCTTACCTTGTGAATCTGAAGATTGAAATATCCAAAGGTTTAATTGAGATTGAAATCAATGAAAAAGAGGCCTTGTTTGTATATGGATAACTTTTATCTTTAATTTATAAAGTTAGTAATCTGGAACTGTGAGCGCATAAAACATTGTATTTTTTAGAAGTTGAATTTCAACAATGGTAAATTTTCCTTTAAAAAAAAACTAGGCAATGGCATTAAACATTCTTGCTATCACTTATCATGGATTTCCTACATTTCTGAGATTCTTGTATTCAAAAACAAGTGACAAGGTTGTTAAGTATTGTACTATATATTAAACAACTTGGTCTGGCGTATATCATTTTAAGAAGTTTTTTTTTTTTTTTTGAAATGTAAGAGTAAAAAAGTAAAGCCCCATTTTTGTGAATTGCATACTTTCTAAAGAAGTATATGGAGTATTTTCATGTTTCTATTCTTTGAACTAAAATATCAGATATCCAATGTGTCTATTCTGGCTGTGGTTTTGAGTCAGTTCATAGAACTTAGATATACACCACCAGGTCCCTTTTATGTGTTGTTCTCCCAGGAGACTTTTTTTTTTCTTTTAAAAAAGACAGGGGTACTTCTGCTTTACCTCAGTGGTATTGGCACATTGTAAATTACATTAAAACACACAACTCACTGTGATTATGGGGAATGATACCAAATACAAACAATGTTGTGTTAGTTCCCTTGAACAAAACAGCAAAGGAAATGCCAGCCAACTCCTTTGATTAGAAGGTAATACCAATGGAATAGAATGCTGTCACTAGAAAATGCTCTCCCACTGCTAGATAAATGCAGAGGCAAAGCCTAGACATCTGTAGGAACTAAACATCAAGGAAGCCAAGACATTTATTTTCAAAGCCAGAATTCTATCTATGTTCTGTGCTGGGGATGCTATTTCTGTTATACATCTGAATTTTAAAACATTTACTGATAGATAATGGATTTAAAGAGCAGCTAATTGGTTATTTGCCATTGTTGAGAAACTGTGTTCTGATTGGTTTGTGAAGGAAATTCTGAGAATTAGCCTATTAGAGGCTAAATGTATTTATTTTTAGAGGTACAGGTTTTAAGTATGTGTATTTAAAACAAATTTTCATGATCTAAATTTTATATATATATGCATATATATGTCAGTATATGCATCAATGTATATTCTTCTACTAATACAATCAGACATAAAAATGCAAGTGAGTTACCCAGCAGACTGAATATCTGACAGGATTTCTATATATGATATAGCACAGATTAACCAAAAATGTATTTATATTCACCTGAGTTTTAATGTTTTTAAACAAAATTTTCTCCTGCAGTGCTTTTCTATATGAAATATTAGAGTCATGCTTGGGCTTTTTCCTTTGTTCTTTCCAAGTTATGTAATGTGTAGTGAACGTATCCAGAATGTCATTTTAGTATTTCATTCCTAGAGTGTTTTTTTGAGTTTGGGTACTAAAGGGGTTCAAATACCTGACTGCCACAATGACTGCTGAAAGGTGGAAATTTGTCAAGGTTCCATAGTGTCTTGTACAGAGTGGGTCTGAAAAACCACCTATGCAACTCCAAATAGTCTGATGCCTGCTTCACCAGGATTAGTGACTCGTTTCACATGGTATGTTGTTTTCTTCCAAGCCTGTATAATGCACAGTCCTTCTGCAGATATAAGAGCTAGTTTTTGCCAGTGATCTTCAATGGAGTTAAAATGTTTATGGTAATTGTAACCTTTTAAATGAGTTATGTGAAAAGAGCATCTCATTTTTAATATACCCAGATATTTTTTCCTTGCCTTTGTGCATTTTCCAGGATTTAATTTTCTTAATTTGTTCTTTCCTTTCAATTACAGTGAAGTATAATAGCCGGCCTAATAAGTAGATCCCATTTGGCCCCTTTAACACACTATCATCTGCAGTATCATAAAAAGTCATCTAGAAAGTCAAGGGGGGAAATCAAGAGGCAGGAATTGGGACAGCAAGAAGGACAGAAACTCTTCCCTTCTCAGTCCACTTCACAATAACCATTTTCTGACACTGAAGTTTTATAGACAACAGTAAGAAAACTTTGCTTTCCTGAGTTATCAAATATAAAAGCTTTTGCTTTGAATTTGGAAAAGATATGGATGACTTGACTGCCTGGATGGTTACATTTGCTTTCCGTGAAATGCTCAGAAAATGTCAGGACATTCCTTCTCTAATTGTGTGTCAGTGTGTATTGTAATAAAACTACTGATTTAAAATAACAGAAAGCGTATCTACTTTGTTTTGCTGGTGATGCCTTTGTGTCCGTTTATTTAACTAACGATTTTGTGTCCTTTCTTTTGCTGACATTATCCTGCCTGTCATCCATACCCATTGTAATCCATCTGGTTTTGTTGCATTCTAGAATTAACATAAAGACTTGGAACATCCTCTATTTTTCTTCCCCAGAAACCAAGAAATTGGAGTGACATAGGAAGTATAGTTTGCACCTTTTCTTTTTGTTTGGAGTGTAGGGGAGCGGGAAGAAAGCCCATCTTTAAATGATATCTGTGGTATTTCTATTTGTCCACCTCATCATCTTAGTACCCCATAGATACTCTGTTACATCATTTTTAATACATTTAATTTTTTTCAGCAGTAAATACTCTAAAGTAATGAAGTAATGACCTATCTGATTTTTTGTAGTATGGAATTTGCCATTTTTCATTTTTAAATGATGCCATTTGGAACAGTGTGTATAGTCGTTTATAACCAAAAGACCTTGAGAGTCAAGAATCAAATGCTTACAGGTGACGAAGACTAATGTTGTGGAGAAAACCTCGGGCTAACCCCAGAAATCAAGTCGAGGCCCTGCCTCTTCTTGGTTCTGGTTCTCTACCTCCATCCCCTTCTAAAAATGCTAAGATTGAGCCAGATGGTCAAAAAGAGCCTTTTCAGATCTAACATGATTCTTATGAAGGCTTATACTTTGTAAATAGCCCATATTCACGATGAAGGCAATATTACCATTGCTGAATATTTGCCAGGCACCAGGGTTGTCCTAAACACAACTACACTGTGCAGGCAGGTACCATCTCTAAGCCTCATTTTGTAGCCGAGGAACCAGAGACTCAGATAATGAACCCAAGGTGACACAGCTAGTAAGTTGTGAGCTGAGACCCAAACATGGGTCTTTCTGACTCCAACGCCCAACCTGTTGTTCAGTACTCCTGAAGGCTTTGTTGCGGTCCCAGCACAGGGGCTGCTTCGTGGCAGGGTCCCAACCTATTTTTTTTTTTTTTTTTTTTTTGGTGCTAACAGGTAATGGCTTTCAAGCACCTCTCTCCAAAACAGGGACATGAAGTTGGGATCAGCAAAGTAAATATGTTTTTAGGGACTTGTTTAACCACTTATTTAACAATATTTAAATGTGAGTGACACAGAGACCATGAAAAGAAGTTTAATATTCTCATTAAGATGCTAAATTCCAAAGACATAATTAGGAAGAAATAAGTGATTAAATTACACACTGGGCCAACATTTTTCTGATTGTCGCATAGTTAACTGTCAACTCTGATGCTCTGGCAGGTTGGTGTCAGCCTTGGTTAACCCAGAAGTGTCCCTCCTCCTACCAGACTCTGATATCAGGTGACCGCTGTGTGACAGGGTGGTGGTGGAGGGCACTCAGAGCAGGGGACTTCCGGCCTTCTAAGAGGATTTTACGTTTCAAAAAATGAGTGCATGCAGCTGGGTTGCCAACTTTTGCCATGGAAGGGCTTTACAAAATATTAGGTTGCCATTATTTCATAAAATAGAATCTTAACACCCAAAAAAGGAAGTAGGACATAATTTCGAAGGGACAGGTCTTTACGGAAAACAAATTTTGTTTTATGACTCTTTACATGGTCCTTTGCTTCTATATTTCACCCCAAACTGGTGAAAACTTTTTCATAGACCAGTGTTGGGAATCATTGCACAGGTGAAATTCCAGGCAGCTCATTCATAAGTGGGGAGAGGGACAAGAAACCCCCCTGGGAAGAAGCAGCCCCTGGTTCCATAGCCAAAGGTCATTTTCGAAGCCAGAGTTGACCATAGTATACCCTGCAGTTGTTGATTATGTTGTGCCCTTGAGATATAAGGTGTACAGGAGAAATATGAATTGTCTGAATGTTGAAAAATCCCCAAAGAGAATGAAACCCTTAGCTGTTTAAGGTACAAAAATAAGCATAGCCAAATACAACACAGAAAAACAGAATTTGGCTTTGCTAACAAATCCCACAGTCACCAATGTTCACAACTTTGAAGTGGTGCACAGTGTGTTTTTCCTTCGGGGCACTGCCACCAGACTGACCTCTCAAGGCTGCAAACCTGCTCCTGCTACTGCCCCCCAGTAAGAGCTCCCTGGCACATGACGTCAGAGGCCGGCCGTGAGCTGGTCTCAGCCTGTATCCAGATTTGGATCGAGCCTGCCCCATGATACAGCTGTGTGCCTCCCTGCTATTCCCAGAACTCTGTGTTCTGTGAACCCAGGAACTTTTGCTCATGGTGCTGCTACTGCTCTGCCAGAAACCCCCACCCTCCCTTCCTCCCAGGATCCAAGGGCCCTCCTGCCATCGCTAGCCTCCTAGATCTCACGCTGTATCGGGATAGTGTCCGCCGGCCTCCTCTCCAGACGAGGGCCTCGGCCCATAGCACAGAGGGTACCTAGGGCAGGAGGTGCAAATGCCCTGTTGTACTTGCTATGGAGACAGTCAAGATGCATTTGCTGTTGTCTCCCTCAGCTTAGCCATCTGTGAGCATGACTTTTTTTTGTCACTCTGGCCTCTTGTCATAATAGAAGCTCTAATAACATCTCGTTTCTTCAGAATTTCTTCAGAGGCCATCCATGAAGCATCTTGTATTTAATCCTGATGAGAAGCGCCTTGTCTGTTCTTGCCTTTTGTCCTGAAAATGAGTGCTTCTGAGGAAACTTCTCAGCAGGACGGATCTTAAGAAAGTGCCCTGGCCGTGATACACTCTGAGGGAAGCGGGAGAGAAGTGGCGTCTTCATCACGTCTTATTTTTTGGTGCAGTTTCACTGAGCCTGCCACATCTTCGACTGGGAAGCTCCTTCTCCCTTCCCACCTACTCCCGCCTGATTTCTGATGTTTTCAAAGAGAAATCCTCCAGTAACTGCTGAGGCTTTCAGTTCGTTTTAAAAATAAATACCAGCCCATGATCCCTTAGCATAAATTGGTGCTTCTAGCGGTGTCTTTTAGAGTGGGAAAGACAAGCGAAAGATATTATTCTTGTTGCTGCTATCGAATGCTATCTTCCAGGATCTAAAGGAATAAGAAACTTTATAGTTTTCTGTAGAAGTTCTCCTCCCTTCGGAAAGCTGCCAGGGCAACACTGTGTGGTTTTGATCTCCACTATAAACACACCGTGTGCTCTGATACACAATGGAGATGCGGGCTGTGGGGAGCTTAGCTGAGCAACACGACAACCGAAACGCTCCTGTAGAAAATTTCTTGAAAATTCCACATGTAGGTAGAAATTGTATGCCTGGAGACATCACATAACTTTTGGGATGATGCAGGAGGTGGGAGTGTCCCAGACCGTAGTGGATGGGTAGGGAGGTGCAGACAGAGAACGTGGGGAAGGGCGCTTTGGGGGGCTTGTCTAAAGCTTGTGTGAAAGACAGTGGTAGGAAATGGGGCTGTGGTCACTCCGACTTCAACTAACCAGCCAGCCAAGCACCCCTGGCCCCTTGATCTCCTTCCAGCTACCTAGCTCTCTGTTCATTTTTCTTGCAAAATTCCTAGAAGGAGGTGATTGCACTTGCTCACTGCTTATCTTTGTATTTTTTTCCCTCTCTTTTTTTTGAGAGAGGGAGAGGGCGCTTGAGAGTGGGGGAAGGGAGGAGCAGAGGGAGAGAGAAAGAGAGAATTTAAGCAGCTGCACACACAGTGCCAAGCCCATGTGGGGGCTCGATCTCACAACCCTGAGATCATGACCCAAGCTGAAATCAAGAGTCAGATGATTAACTGGCCGAGCCACCCAGTGGCCCCTCCTTGTGTTCTCTCTTGAACCCTCTGCCAACAGGCTCTGTCTCTACTGAGACCGCTCTTGTCACTCCCACCAGTGCCCTCTGCAGGGTCAGATCCACTCTCTTAATTGACCTATCAGCACTCTCAGCATTTGAGAGTTTCTCACTCCCTGGTTTTTGATTTTGTTTCGTTTTTTCTCTTTCTCTCTCTTTCTCAACTCTTTTTAATGAGAAATGTTCAAAGATATGCAAAACTAAGGAAATGATACAGTGAACCCCCATCTACCCATAGTTAGCAGGGATCAGTTTGTGGTAGTTCCTGTTTATTTACACACCAACCAGTCCCCCATCCTCCTTCACATGCGCATGTGCGTACATGCACACACACACACATGCACATACACACGCGCATGCCCTCTCCTTGTTGAACTCTTGCTGCACTTGGCCTAAGCCACTATTGTATCTTGGTTGTCTTTCCTCCTACCTACTGGTCTCTCTTGCTGAGCCCTCTACTTCCTCCACCCCTACATGTTGTAGTGACCAGGCTCAGTCCATAGGCCTCTTTGCACATGTGGACAGAGTGTAAATTCTAAGAGATCTCTCCTAATCCCTGAACGCTAATACCATCTATATACAAACAATTTCTAAATTTATTTTTAGCCTGGATCTTGCTTGTGAATTCTAGACTCAAATATCCAACTGACAACTTGACATCTTCACTTGGATGTTTAATGGTCGCCTCAAACTTAATACACCCTAAACTGAACTCTCCTCCCCTCACAGACTTGCTTCTCTTCCCACAGCCTTCTTGTAGAGCTTAGTTAATGGCAACTGCACTTTTCCAGTTGCTTCAGAATCATCCTTGATTCTTTTCTTCTCTGACACTCCACGTCCAATCCATCAGCAAATGCTGTCAGCACCCCCTTCAAACTGTATCCAGAATTTGACAACTTCTCAACCTCTACAACGTCTCTCATCCCATCTCTTGCCTACATTATTGCCATAGCCTCCTAACTGGTATCCTGGTATTCATTCTCCTTCATCCCCTCCTCCGTCTGTTCTGCACACAGCTGTCTGTAATATTCTTTAGAACATGTCACTCAACTACTCAGAACCTTCCAGTGCCTTCCACCTCATTCAGAATTAAATTCTAAATGCATACCATAGCCCACAAGGCCTACATAACATGGCCCCAGCCGCCTCTTCTGAACTCACCTCTTATCCTACTCCTTGTTCACTCTGCTCATCCTACTGGCACCTTTGTAGTTTCATCTTGCCACGCATGTTCCCACTTCAAGGACTTTGAACTTTTCTTCCCTAAATGCTCTTCCCCTAGCTATTCATAAGGCTCACTGTCCTTTCATTCTAGTCTCTAGACAAATGCCACCTCATCAAAAAGGCCTGGCTGACCATCCCATCTAAAGTGCTATGGCCCCCATCACCACCTGCCGTCTTACCCTAATTTATATTTCCATAAGCACTTACTAACATGTTTATGTGTTTTCCTGATGTCTGACTCTCTGCCCTTGAATACAAGTTCTAGAATGTGAACTGAATTCGATTTCATTCATTGGTGTATTTCTGTGCCTAGGTCAGTCTGGCACAAAGTATAGAAGTCTAATAAATATTTCTAAATCTAGAAATGGATAGGGTGGCACAGATAGGCTGGGGACAGATTATGAAGGGATATGAATGTCCAGCTAAGAAGTTAGGCTCAGTTTGGTTAACAGTAAGGAGCTATTGGAAGCTTTTAAACATGGGCATTCTTTATGAGAGTTTGTCTAAGGTGACAGAAGAAAGAAAAACAAGATGACAGGCCAGAGGAGAGGCTATTGTAATCCCAGTGAGAGGTAAAGGACCTAGAATAGGATAAAGTATACCTAATGGAAGAGAGGGATGTGACAGGCATTATTCAGAAGGGGGAATCATAAAGATTCAACAATATGTTGAGAAGCCCAGATTACCTTCAGAGGTTTGAACTCAGTGGGGGAACGGTGGTGCCCTTCCCAGAAACAGGAACATGAGAAGGAAGAGCTGATTTGGGGCTGGGCCCTCTGAGCATGGTGAACTGGAGGTGCTGTCAGGAGATTCAGATGGAAATGCTCAATGACAAGGTGGAAATTTTAGAATGCAACTTGGAGAGTCAGACAACTAGCAAGATTTTAAATGTGCTCACACAGCAGTGATGGAAAAAGGAATGTGAGTGGAAGGTATCGAGTAAACAGAGGTCAAGCAACCCCCGTGTTAGTGGGTGGAGAAAAAAATAGTAAAGTAAGTAAGACATCAGGATGTCAGATCAAATAAAGCTCAAGAAAGTAAGGAAAAGAAAATAAAGTCGAGAAGGTATAGCCTGCAGCAGCCGAGAGAGAGGTGTGTCTTGATAGAGGAGGCAGGAAATAGCTCCCATTGCTTCAGGAGCAAGTCATGGAGAGAGAAGGACTGAGATAAAGGTACATAGAGAGAGAGCCTTCAGAAGTATGATAGGGATGGCTGGAGTGAGGGGAAAACCAAGAGAAAATATGAGGAAATGAAGGTGGTAGGGTTTGGGCCTTAGCCTGTCAACAGATGAATGACTGTTCCCAAAGGGTAGTGGTGGTGCCATGTATTCATGTCACGATGACCTGTCCAGCTTCCCATCCCGTTTCAAGATACCCTTGTGTGTGGTCAGGGACTCCTGGGTCTGGTGGAGAGGTGTTGATCCTCTCTGCCCTTGGTCTGGCTGGGTGGGGCGACTGTTGTCTCCAGCTGAGCCTTGTCTCTGGGCTCTTGAGAGGGAGCGTCTTGGGATTCCTGCAGGTAGAAGTTCAAGGGCCAACCCCAAGTACACATGCTGCTGCTGCTCCACCAGGGAGCCTAGGTGAGGTAGGTCTCAGAGCCTGACGCTGCCCAGCCCAGAGAGGCTGTGGGGCAGCTGAGTGCACTGCCTGGGGTGTGGCTTTTTAGAAGAGGTTCCTGGGAACTGGTGAGGGCAGGTATTTAGGGCGTGGGCTGTCTCGGCCTTCCTGTATGTCAGAGATTCCTGTCCACTGTGACTGACAAACTATTGTGGTGGCTCCGTTTTTAGGTATAAGGAGACTGTTTTAACAATGCACATGCATCCTGCACATTAGGGCCTCATCATTATTTAGAAATAATTTATGTAAAAACAATTGTCTTGGAGTGGAAGCCCATTTGCTTTATCACAAGTAACGTCAGCAAGAAATCACAATGAATTTGTATGTAGAAGTGAAAAACAGAGCATGTTACTGAATTCTTTAAATATATTCAACAGTTGACGTTTTTGAAAGGTTGCCAAAAAATGGCTTTAATTTTTTTCATTCCCAACATGGGCAAGGTTTCTCACTGATATTGACTACCAAGAAGCTGAAGACATTATCATTAAAAAGTTTAATCAGGATTTTAGGACATCATTTAAAACATTAAATCTGATATTAAAAAGGCATGTTCATGGAAGCTAGGTCAGGTTCCTCATTTAACATTTTGAAATGATTTTATTTTGAAGTTTCATATAAAGTTGTGTCTTCCCTTAAAACTTTGTATCTTACTTTTCCTTATCACAATTTTAAAATCTAAAGAAAAACAAATGGACCTTTCCCCCCAAGACCATATAGACACCTTTAATGCTTTAGCTTACCCCAGGGTGCCCTCCAAAGATTTGTCATTTTCTGTGTTTGCCATGATGTGAAAAGTGCCGGGAAGTTTGTTCTGATGGCTGAGGATTGGAGATTGGCCAAGTGAAAGAAGAAAGTTGAAAAGATGAGGGATTTAACTCCACGCTGGGTAAGAAATCAAGGAAAGTTAGATGATGGCCTGGGTGAATGGGAGAGTGAGAAGGCCAGTTTGAAAGACCAGAGTGGAGAGTCAAGCTACACTGAGAAGGGCAGGGCACTGCTTTCCATTTCTCCACACTTGTATTTTCTTTGCTGCCTCATGCCAGTATCAGGACTATTTTGTTATATCATGACAGGAAAACAAACTCACCTACTCTAGATAACTACATAGTCCAGAAGGCAGGAATGATGACTTCAGGATCGGTTTCATCCAGGAGCCTTGCAACTCTTAACTTCAAGTATCATTGGGCTTCCTGTGGTAGCTCCTGGTCCTTTAGGAATCACATCTCAATTCACACCCATCATAAAGAACAACTGTCTACTAAGAACCCCAGCAAAAGTTTCATTACATTTCACTGCATCTGATGATCATTTCCCCCTTACTGAACCAATCACTGTGGCCAGGAAATATAATGCCCTCTGGCCAGGCTTAAGGCTGGTACCCACTGCTATAGCTGGGAATGGAACCAAGTCTCCCAAGATCTCCCTTCTTTAATCACTTTTAGCATTTCCTTTTGGCCCTACCTGAGGTTTATTCATATTCATTAGTTATAGTCAAAATGTTAACCAACTGTAGGCACTGGTGCTGACCAATCAGAACAGCTCTGGAGCAGCATACTGACCGTTCCCTGCCAAGCCAGGTGTTAACTCTATCTGGTTGCTAGGTTATAGGGAGGTCAGGGGATATCAGGGGAGAGGCAGGATACCTGGGAGGAGGAATTTGCAGGTGGTGATTAGGGAAGAGATTGTTTCCCAACTAGTATTCAGCTAGTTATTTATAAGCAGCGTTGCTATAACAAGAGTAGTGGCACTGCTAGTATTCCAGCTATTTTGGGGTGTATTTAATCCTTTCCACCACCATACATAGACCATCTTCCTAAAGGTTTATTTGTTCCTAAATCTCAGATAGCACCTGACAAGGTACATTTGTTCATTCACTTACACAGCAAGCATTTCTTCAGCCTAACAAATAGTGGGTCCTGAATAATTTAATTGAATGAATGCAATGGCCTCCTTTAAAAGGGTTGCAAAAAAAAAAAAAGTATTACAGTTAAAGGAAGATCCAGTTTAATTTAGGAGAAAGAATAAGCAAAGTTTGAGGAAACGGATAGGACTTCTAGGGAATGTATGATAAATAGACACAATCAAGTTGCCCAGGGACAGTGATGAAGATTCATCTGGAGCTTGTCTTGGTTACAAATATATTTCCCCAGATTTCTTGTTGATGGGATCCAGTGGAAAGGGTGCTTGTGGGGTGCGGGGCTAGAAGGAGGCCAGGTGGTATGCAGAAGGGACGGCACTGCCCTGGGGCAAGAAGCAGGCAGAGTGATGACAAGCATGAGGCTGGCTAGCTGGAGGAAGTTTGGGAGGGGGGAGCTACTTCCAGGCTCCCGATCACCTTCCTGGGATCTTCCCAGAGAAGAAAAGCATGAGACTGGGTTTGAGCTGGAAGTCCTCTTCTGGGGCATCTGGTCCCATTTTAGAGGTAAGTAAAGTGAGACCCAGAAATACTAGGTGACTTTAGCACCGCTGGTCCCCGTCTTTCTGATTCTCAGCTCTCTTGGTCTTATTCCCTGTGAAGATAAAGATGGGGAGGAAAAATGATTGCCTCCAGATAGGCAGGCAATCTAACCTTTGACAAAGCCCATAGGTAGCCCAGAGGTGGCTGCCCTTTGCCCTGTTTTCATCTGGAGCTTGAGCGACAAGAGGCGCCCAGATGCCCATGGGGAGCACAGGTGCACACACACACCTCCAGGGCTTGGAAGTTTATTCAAGGTGAAGCAAAGACCACACGCACCGCGGATGGGTGCTCTGAGTTGCGTAACCTACAAGCACATGTCTACTTAGAAAAGTTTGATTTTGATTGCCATAGAAGGCAAAACATCTTAAAATGAAGTTGAGCTATCTTTGGGTAGGATGCAAAACCGCCCATGGGTATATCACATCAGAAACGATGTGTGATTTCTTCCAGTCCCTCAACTCAAAAAAGATGAACAGATTTAACTGATGCATTCTAAAAATAAATAAATAAATAAAATCTGCTTGGAGTTTGAAACCAAGTATAGAAGTTTCAGGGTCTCTTTTTTTTTTTTTTTTGGCGAGGGGCAGTTGGCGGATAGCAAGGTAAAGGACACTGGAATTTTTTTTCTCCCAGTGGAAAGACAGAGTTATAACTGTACTGTTTTAGCTCTGAGCATTTTCTACTGAGTATAACAAAATTACTAAAGGTCACAGAAACAAGGTTGGCTTGGAAAAAGTTATGAATGGTGGTTATCCATTTAAATCATCACACATATGCCAGAGGAGATTTCATCTGAGTTGAAAACCAACACTCCTCTGTAGTGTCAGTAACAAAACAAGTCAAACCCAGAGCTGACCCGACTCACAGGACTCAGATCAGGAGACACAGCATCTGCCGCAGGACAACCAAGTATGGGTGCAAACCAAGTGAGGGGGCGTGCCCTTAGCTCTCCTGTCCCGCCACCCTCCAGGGTCCAGGGTCTTGGGCAGCGGTGGTGGCCCTGCAGTCTTCATCACTCAGTCATCCTCTCTGGCAGCCAGGGGTTCATGGGCCTTCCTCTTATTGGAGGCACAACTGAGCTTTCCCTTCTTAGGTAACAAAATCTTCTGGGTGGGAGCAGAATGTCCTTCATGGGTCATCTAGTATAAAAATAGGCAACTCACTAAATTAATTTTGTTGTGTAAGGACCCCTTACCCCCACCCTTTGGACTGAAAGTTTATTTTTTTAGTTCTCTTTTGTCTTTTTTAGAAAAGAGATTTAATGTGTTACTGTGGTGCAGAAAATCAATGCTTTGAAATCAATGGTAATTTCTCAGGCTGTTTAAAATTATTCACATGGCTGGCTAAGGCTGCTGCTGATAGAAAAACACAGTTTTGTTGCAGAGGAAGACTTCAAGTTGGAAACCTCACTGGTGGTGTGTATCTGCACGTCTTTTCTTGTTAGAACTTGAATATTTATCCTGCAACCCAGGCACCAATCCTCGTAGGGTGCTGGAGGCTCTAGCATGTGTCCCTCTGAGCTGTCAGCCTGGCCCTCCGAGCTTCCAGGGGGAATGTATGAGGCCGGGGATGGGCGGGGGGGGGGCGGGGAGTGTGGACAGCAGGCATGCATTGTGCAGACGTGTGGTAAGTGATGCCAAGCTTGAAGAAGAGTGAGGTATGAGGGGTACACGTTGCAGTGGAGGTTTGAAAGAGGCCGAGAGAGTCCTTGGTTCCTTTAGGAAATCTGCCTGGAGGAAGAGCCGTCTTCTTGAGCCAATACTGTGCAGAACTTTGTAATGAACACACCACATCCAGCCTGTGATTAACACTCCCAGCAGCTCTGGGAAGTAGTCATCATTATCCTTACCGTGTGGGGGAGTGGACTGGGGTCCAGAGAGGTGGACCTGGGATTGCATGGGCCCAGACACACAATTCTACAGGTTCAGGGCTGGGCTTGGTGCCATGAGGGGACCTTAAAAAAATAGAAGACCCCGTTCTCCTGGAACTCACCCTAAGATGGAGAAGGTAAGGTGCCTAGTGTAAAAACCCTGGAAAATTATTTGTAGCAACTTGTATGCTGAAAGAATATTGATTCACATCTGCCACTAATTAGGGTGTTCCTGGCAGGGAGTAGTGCCTTCGCCTAGGAGGCCAGTTCTTTGGATGCTATAGCAAACCCCCATCCCAAGTACCAAGTACCAAACAGACAGCTGGGCCCCGTCCTATTTGTTCTTACTGAGGCCCAGACAGCTGTCTGACAGGGACACGCTCCTAGGACCCTCCTTCTCCACCCCAGAGCTGGACTCGTCATCACACTCACCAGTAGGGGGTCATTCCTAGGCCTGTATCACCCATATGGTGCCTCTGTGGGATTGGAAAAACTGCCTCCTCTGGGCAAGGCGGCACAAAGATTGCAGAGCCTCTAAGCCAAGAGTGAACTGGTGCTCAGCCCCTTCTACCCAAGAGCAGAACACTAACTGCACATCCTAAGGGGTGAGCCTGGCTATTCTTTCTCAGCTCTTCCTGGAGCCAGCCAATGCCCCGCCAAGCAGCTCACTCCATTATAGCTGCCCCTGGAGAAGTGTTTCCCCCAAACCCAGTACTTCTATCATCCCCAAGAAGAATTTGGTTTGGACAGTGGTTATTAAAATTTCTAGTTCTAATGATCATTCTGGAGAGTGCACCTGGGGTGTTGGGGAGGCAAGGGTGGCAACCGAATAGATGGAAACAAGGAGTCGACTCCCTGGAACTTTGTATGCTTCAGCCACACCAAATCACAGCTCAATAAATCAGTCAGCAATAAATCACACCAGGGTGGGTGAATCTGCACCAAAATTCATTAATAACATTGTCACCGTTCACACCATAGACAAATGCTGTCCAGATAAATTATCAGAAACAGAGGAGGGGCGCCTGGGTGGCTCAGTGGGTTGTGTCTGCCTTTGGCTCAGCCAGGAGTCTGCTTCTCTCTCTCTCTCCCTCCCTCTGCCCCTCCTTCCCCATTTGGGCCTTCTCTCAAATAAATAAATAAAATCTTTAAAACATAATAAAAAAGAAGCAGCAGCCAAGTTGCCTGAGAAAAATGTCAGTGACACATCACAACACAGACAATCTCTTGAGGGAATCAGGACTGCAGTTGATGTGCATTCTAGGGAAAACCTCCCAGCCTTCATGGAAACATTCAGAGGCATTTTCCTTCATGCCACAGGTGTAGCTTGCTTTATTGACAGAGACATTCCTGAGAAGTTGTAAATAATTTGAGTTTGGGGAAAAAATAATTTATACTGTGTTCAAAGAGAACTCAATATTTCACACACTACTACAGTTAAGATTCTTCCTTTTGGAGGGAATTTTTTTTTTTTTTTTTTTTTTTTTGGCAACTCCTGCTCTTAAACCAGTATTAACCTGGAGGCTATAACTGAGCTCCAATGGCCTCGTTTAGGGAAAAATTATAGGCAAAATGTGTGTATATGTGTATTTTTTCTGGAAAGGCCCAGAGCTTTGGGATACCTGGGTGATATAGCAGTTGAGTGTCCGCCTTTGGTTCAGGTCATGATCCTGAGGTCCTGGGATTGAGTCCCATACTGGACTCTCCGCAGGGTGCCTGCTTCTCCCTCTGCCTATGTCTCTGCCTCTCTGTGTCTCTCATGAATAAATAAATAAAATATTTAAAAAAAGAGGTCCAGAGCTTCTGCCTAATTAATGCTCAGAGGGTTTAACAATCCAGAAGCAGTTTAAGAACCGAAAGCAGTTTTTTGGATAAGTTTGGAGTTGAGTATTTGAGCACACCTGTGCAGATCTGGGCAGGACAGTCCCTTAGATGTGCTTACTGCCATGAATTATGTTCAGGCCAGGTGACTCCCTTGTTCTTGGCACCTAGCAAGTTATCACACCTTTCTGTGAGCATCTGTAAAAATTATAAAAGAGGAACCCTGGACACAGAGCTGACCCTGCCTCCCATATCCAAAAGGAGTGACCAACCTATGTTCATGTGGGGTTATGCTACTTAGCCCCTCTTAGACATGAAGGTTATGGCTAACATGTTGCCTCAGAGCCAGCCCATAGTATGTCCCGGGCTTCCTAGAAGGGCACAGTCTGGAGTCATGCTGTGTTGAAGAGTCTGTTTGAGGCTCTAGCTGCACTGTCTACCTAGGCTCATCCTTTGAGTCTGGACATGCAAGGCCCGAGCCCCTTTTCTCCCTCAGCTTCGCTCTTCCATGAAAGGAATAGATTCAGTAACACGAAAGGTGTCCCTGTGGTCAGTGCATCTTTGCTCGGAGTTGTCATTAAGTGCTAGTGGGTCGCTGGATTTTGCATCACACTGGATCCTAAAGGACAATGAACTGGGTCAGCAATTGTTGAGGTTGGACTGATGGCCATGATGGAATGCCAGGTGGAAACTGGGAAAAGTAAGTGATTTATTTACAGGTGGCCAAGTAACTGAAAGTGAAAACTGCTTGCCCCTCACTGGGACATCAGGATTATGGTTTCTTTGCTTTCCAAGCCAAGTGCTTGTTTATGAACATTGTCCAATAAGTCACCACTGACAAGGGACATGGGAGAGTGACGGAGCCAAAGGCTCCATGACCCTCCAGGAATTGCTGGGCTCCATTCCTAGTTCTGAATGAAAAGCTGAAGCTCCTTCATTTTCCTAGATTGTTAGACATGAGCTGGGGTGCAGGACTGGCCTCCATCAGCTAACTTGCAGGCTGACTTGAGTCAGTGAAGGGTAGTCAGACAGAGTCCCACACCTCAAATATTTTCATTGCTGTCCCTGTCCCTCCATTCCAAGAAGGGAGATGTGAACCTGGCATGCTGGCCGCATCTGCAGTGACTTGTGAGAACTTAGGACTCTCTGCCCCACCTTCCACGTGGCATACACGCTGCTCAGGAGACTATAAGTAATGTTTCAGAGATCCAAAAATTCAGAGAGCCATCTTGACGAAGCTAACCAAGCTCCATTAGTGTCTTTTAGACAACCCCACGACAAAAAGCATTTCCCGTGCCAATGCACATGGTAGAATGTTTTCTTTTTGATGATTTCAGAGATTTAAAAATGTCAAAAAGATTCTGGCTGTAAATGTCCCCACAGTGATTTTGTCATTTTGCAGAGAAAAGAAAGCAAGCTTCACCACCACCCCTTTCAGAATAGACCAAGCTGCAGAATAGACCACCCCTTTCAGAATAGCCCAGCCCCTCCTTCAACTACTCCTTTCTACCACACCCCCAACTTATTCATATTCTGATCTTCAACGCATTTGAAAAGATGTTATTTCAAATGTTCCGACCAGAGAGAAAATCTTCCTCCTGTTTTTTAGAGCCTGCCATCAAAGGACTTAATCTGCATTTGGGTGGCTGCAGATGTGGGTGATGGAGGCTGGAATCATACACAATGTGGCAGAGCTGGCTGTCCTCGGGCTTCATCTGGCAGCCCCTGCCCACACCACTGAAGCCCCCCAGGTCCAACAGCAGAGCCCACTGGTCCAAGGTGTCACAGCCCAGAGATGGGGAGATCCCAGCCCTCCCAGAGTGAACTGTGTGTTTACCTGGGGAGTGGCAGTCAGAGAAGACACAAAAGTTCACTCAGGCCTTTCTAAATCAGTACTCACTACCAATTGATCAAGGTTAAGACAAAATTTTCCCTTGCATGCTTTGGGTAGGAGTCAATTTGCAGAGATTAATCAAATAGCAAAAATTGATGGAGAACTTTTAAAAACAATCTGAGAAGACCAACAGAGTCATTTGTCTGACAAGTATTTGATGGTTTACTGTGTGTCAGTTGATGAGGGTAGCGACATATATCCCTCTTTTAAGGAATAAAGCAGACAAATGAACAACAATCCCTGGGTGCCTATATGCCACCTGAGATGGTATGAGGTGCTATGGGAGTGGGCTGAGGGTTGCTTATGTCAGACCCAGGGATTGGGGATCTTGGATGTCTTTCTTTCCTGTGGATGTCATGTCAAAACCAAGACCTGAAAGACGTAAAGTGAGGAGGCAGTTTGGAAAAATCATGCTGACTGCCACGTGGGCAATAAAATGGGAATGCTGAGGAAGGAGAGGAGGCTGTGGGAAGGGGGGTGTGGCCTGACCTAGGGGAGTGACAGTGGGTGGAATAAGAAGCAGCAACCTTGGAAATGGATGAGATGCAGAGGGAGGGGGAGAGGAAGGAGTTCAGGAGGAAGCCTGTGTTTCTGGCCCGGGTGACTCACTGCAAGGTGGTGTATTCTCTGATAGGAGGTCCTCCGGGAGAAGAAGGAAGAGGGGAAGACAATTGTGCACCAGAGGAGTGATTTCTTAGAAGGGGCTGCGGGTGTAAGGAGAGAACAGAACTTGATTAGGTCAGGTTTAAACAGGTTCAGGGTGCTTCCAGGACAGAGAGAAGTTCAGCAGGCAGCTGAACCCCTGGGAGGGGAGCGCAGGTGTAAGGGAGATCTGGGCTGGACGTTAGGTCTGGGAGAGCCTCAGGTAGTTGGGAGACTTCAGTGACGATTACAGACTTTCCTAAGTATTTTAGTAGCATCCTTAGCAATCAAGAGTTTGGTGCTAATTACAGATAACAGCAGGCCTCATTTGCATATTAACAACTAAATGTACTAATTACAAATTAGCTTTATCTATTCATTAAAACTCACCCAGGAGGCCTTTTTACTTAGAAAGGCTTAGATAGCATTTAGTTAAATTACTGTGCGTGCACCTGGAAGTAATAACAGCTGCATTTCTTATATGCCATTGTATAAATCAGACTGGCAAAATAGAGGCTTTAATAGATTTAAAATCAAAAAGGAGATTCAGTTTTGCACCCTCAGAAAGCCAAGGCATGCATGTGGCTAACAGTAGTTTCCAGTGCAAGTAAAAGGAAAATAAAATTTTATTCTAGTTTTGTTTTGAAGTTTTGTATAGCTTCTTCTTCTTGAGGAAGCAGGGTCCCCAAATGGTTCCCAAAAGGGCCTTGAAAGCAAATGGACTTTCCAGACTGAGAATGAAAAGAAGCTCCCCTCCCCTCTACCCCCCTCAACCTGGGCAGCTGCCTGGAAAGCTGCATCTCCCCACCTGGAACAGGAGAGGGAGGGTCCAGGAGGAATGGCTCAGAAAAAAAGGGGGGAGGCAGGATACTACAGAAGGTTTGCTGTACTCAAAGGTATGAAAGGGAATTTTGGGCTCCGTTGCAGTTTGGGAATGAGTCAGCGATAGTTTCATTTAAAAACAAAGCAAACTGACAATTACTAACACCAGGAAAGACAAAAAGCAAACTGAAAAAAATGTTCTAGTGTATCAGGTGGCTCAGCTCTGCTGAAAACATTAAACCAGCCACTGATTTAGCCAACAGCAGTGATGTAACTATATTGAGAAAATGGAGAGGAGGCAATGGTGTATATATATACATATATGGGAGAGATGGCATCGTCTTCCACAATCAATCTAAAACTGGAAAAAAGCATTCCATGTATGCTGCTTGCAGATATGGAGATAAATACCAGAAGACATGGTCTTTGAAGAATGAGAATTAGCGGGGAGACAAATGGGTCCATGACAGCTGTTGTCTATTAATGCTTTGTAGCCTCTGACTTTTTAGACCTATGTACATGTGGTACTTTGATAAAAAAATAAATAAAAATACATTTTCAAGGGCCTCTGAAATCATGGGAGACTAGTTTGTTTTGCTTCAATTGCTAAGCAAAGGCAGCAAAAAACGGTGTTGCCTCAGGTCTCAATTTACCAGAGCACAGACGGAGCAGCTGGGGGCTCGGCAATCTGAGACCCCAGCACCCAGCAGGTGTTTCTGGGACAAAGGCAGTGTGGGCTGATGGAAGACAATGCAGTCCTACTTGGCATTCGCCTGTCTCAGTGTCTTCAGGGGCTTCCAATCACCTACTTGAGAAAATCCCAATTCCATAACTTCGACCTTTAGGGCCTCTATGATCAGGGCCCACCTCCCCACCTCCTGTCATTCCGCCCATCACATTTGCACCCTCAGCCACCCTAAACAGATTGTAGTACTGCAGTATACATGCACACACACTCACACACACACACAACCCCATGACAGACTCTCCTTATTCTCTGTAACCTGGCTAACCCCTAACTCCTGCTCAGTTCCCCATGACATCCTCGTCCAGACCTTTCCTTCTAAAAGGACACCTCCTGTGGGTTTCCAGCATGCCCTGTCTTACCTCCCATATTACTGGTAATCCCTCTCTTCCAGCCCTCAGGGGCCCCTGGGGCAGGAACTGTGCCTGGTAGTGTTGATCCAGTGAATGACTCTGCCGGGAACTTCATGACCAGGTGACAGCGATTCCTTCACTGCATCTTCCTTTTGCTCCTCCATCCAGTCTCATTCCACCACAAGGCTCCTGTCCTCAGCAAAAGCCTGCTCAGCCTCTGCTTCTCTCTCCCCTGAAGGAAAGAGAAATCCAGGTCAACTGAGGGAGTCAGAGAGTCCAACATAGCTCAAAAGGATAGAAGGCTTGTGTGATATTGGGCCAGGCACCACCCTAGAGCATAGAGGGAAGGTTCTGAAGGCCTTGCCATGTGTCCTCAGCTGGGGATCCTCTCATTACACAGTCCTTCATCTTCTTGAAACCTTCCAGGAAGTGGCAAGCTTTACATTCAACCATTAGCACCTCCTGACCAACGAGCTCAGAGTTCATTGCCTAGGGGAAGAAGGCCAGTGGTGAACCCTGTCCAACCCTTCCCTGACCTTAGCAGGACCCAGCCTTACTATACCTGGGAAAAGCTTTGTTCTCATCTCTGTCTGGCCAGGGGGGCCCAAACAGGGACATGTGTGGAGTGCCACACTCCTCGCAGTTGAGAACACCCATCCTGGCCTGGCATCCCGGCTTCCCAACAAGGATGGAAACTTCCAAAGGGAAGACCAGCCAAAAGAGGAGGGAAAGTAGTCAGCAATGGTTAGCAGGCACCAGGAGAAAGTGGCCTAGAAGCATGAAAGGCTCTATGATGACAGTAATAGATATAATAATGATGCTGAGCATTATCTGAACTCTGATGTGGTGCCAGGCATGGTACTAATGCTTTACACATGTCATCTCATTAATCCTGTCAACACCCTGCACGGTAGATGCCGTCACTACTGGCACTTAGCAGAGGTGAGTCCCAGGGCTCAGAAAGAACTCACCTGTTCAGGTCACGCTGAGATGGTAAGGTCAGGAGGGGTCCCATCCCACATCTCTCTGGCCTCAAAGAATCTAAATTTTTAACATGGATGTTACACAGGTTGGCAATGAAGAGGAGAGTTAGAAAAGAGAAAAAAAGTGATGGAATTTTTTTTTAAAGTTTAGGGGAGGCTCAGCACATTTTAAAGAATGAATTTTTTTAAAAAAGATTTTTAATAACTTATTCATGAGAGAAACAAAGAGAGGCAGAGACATAGGCAGAGAGAGAAGCAGGGTCCCCAAGGGGAGCCTGATTGTGAGATTCGATCCCAGGATCCTGGGATCACAACCCAAGCCAAAGGCAGATGGTCAACCACTGAGCCACCCAGGTGCCCCTGAAGAATGAGACTGAATGCATCCTACCAACACCTCCTCCACCCCAAATCCTCCTCACCCCAAACTAGCAGCCCAGGTACTTCAGGGGTTCTGGGGTCACTTTTTCTTCCTCAGTTCCAAAGTTGAATGAACTGTAAACAAGTAAATGTTTTCAATAATGCTCCCTGAGGTGCGACCTTAATCTGCATCTTGTCTAGACTTTCTAATGCCCCTGCAGGAGCACCGGATCTTATCAGAGTCTACATTTTTGACAGGCAATAAGCTCACACTTCTCTGGGCTGATGGCTCCGGGTGCCTTCCGCAGCTAGTTAGTAATTTCAGATGTTGTGGGAGGGAGTTCTCTGTGGAAGAATCACACTTTCAATCCAAAATTAAAGCTCAATTTGGTCTAATTGTCCTTGATTTTATCAGTTGCATAAAATGGCTGATTCCATATGCAAAAATAAATAAATAGTTGTGCAGCTTCGAAATCCCTTCTTCTGGGGGCCAGATCCCATCAAGTTCTATGCTGTCTCTCATGCTATTTCCATCCACCAAACAGTGCTGATCTTTCTCTCTCCTCTTCTATTTTCTCTTCTTTCTCTGCGCTTCCCCCAGCCCTTACCAAAAAAAGAAAAGCATAGTGTCTCACTGTGTGTGTCTATCTCCTCTGTCTGTCTTGTTTAATTTTAGAATGGAAGTTCCTTAAGAGCAAGAATAGTTCCTTCATGAGATGATGACACCCAGAAATCTGGAAATGCCTATCTAAATGGTAAATTGGTACATCGGAATAAAGAAAATAATAAAACTAGCCATTTATTTATTCCTCCAGCAGCCATTTCTTTGCAAACAGAGACCATATTTTGGGCCTAAAACAAAGAGGTAGAGAGACTATCCCAGGCCTCTGGTGGGAGAATGCCTTCCAAGAACATCCAAAGATTTACCCTCAAGCACAGAAGGTGCTGGAAGGTGCCCAGCCCTCATGGGCAGCAGGGCTAAGCTCCAGCCTGCCCCTGCCTCTGGTTAACTGTGTGACTTTGGACAAAGGCCTTCCCCTCTCTAGTCCTTCCTTTTCTTTAGTGGAGGGTCAGGGGATGGTCTTAGGTGCATTCCAATAGTGGCCCAAGGACCTCTAGGAGAGAGAAGGGAGGTTACCAGTGACCCAAAGGAACTGATGGACATGATGGAGGCCCAACTGCAGCAGTGGCCAAGGGATGGATGGGAGCTGAGGCATTTAAGGGAAATTTGGGAGGCAGATCAATAGGCCTGGTGCTCAATGGGTCTAGGGTGAGAAGAGAAGAGTCTGGAGAGACATTCTCATTTCTGCCTTGGGGACCCAAGAAGGTGTGGAGGACATGGATCAAAGTGGCAGTAGGAGGAGAAGGTATCAGATTGGAATGTACCATCTGTGCTTATTTTAAAACATGTCCACAATTTCTTTAACACTATTCCTATCTTGAATATGGACTTGCCTTAGTGACTAGCTCCTAATAAATATAAGGCAATAGAAGTCATGCCATGTGACTTTTAATACCAGGTCATAACCTAATTCAGTTTCTATAGGGCTCTTTCTTAGTCTCTTGCCTTTGGAACCCAGCTACTATGCTATGAGAAAGCCAAGGCCAAGTGGGAAGGCCTTCGGTAGACACCCCAGCCGAGGTGCAAACTGATAGCTGGACCACGCAAGTGAGAAAGCCTTTGGAGATGGCTCCAGCCTCTGCTACCATTGGCCACAGCCTCATGAGAGACCTGAAATGAGAACCACCTAGCTAGGCTGAGTCAAGAGCCAGAACTCTGAGAAGTAACACAGACTTCTGTTACTATCATGTTACGCCACTATGTGTGAGGTGGCTTGTTATGCAGCAGTAGGTAATCAGAACCCACTCCAAATGGGGAAGGGTGCTAGATCATTCTGGGTGCTGGCAAAACACAGAGGGTCCATGCAGAAGAGTTAAAAGGAGAGAGTTTAAAGAAAAGGTTATCTACATAAGTATGGGCAAGGCTGAGAACCAATAAGGGATGATGAAGTACCCAGAAAAAAGCAACAGGAGTCATGCCTGCCTCTGCGCCAGCCAAGATAAAGGGAGAAGACAGTGTGGCTAGAGCCTGGTGGCCATGACAAATATGAAAGAGAAACTGAGAAAGATGAGGGCCTACTAGAATCTCAGCAAGCCTGGGGAGGAGGGTAGGAAGGAAATGGCTACAAACACCCCTCACTCTTTCTCCTCTGACCTTCCCATCTCCTGCTGAGGTCTCCCATCAGCTGACTCAGTGGTGGGACCAGAGGGTAAGGGAAGCAGTAATGCCATGTGTGGAGCCCAGGCTCCCAGACCATGCATCAAGGTGGAGAACACACGTGGACAACAGCGAATGCAAACCAATCAGCAAACATGAATGGAATGAAGAGACAAAGTCTTAGCAGAAAGACAGCAAATGCAACATTTAAGGACAAAGTGAGGCAGAGGTGCCTACAAGCAAGGAGGTGAGGATGAGATCTCAGGGCAAGAGGACAACTGGGTAGAAAGTCCTGCTGCTCATAAACGCTTCCAGGGAAGAATCTGAAAGTAAGGGCCAGGACTATCGCCTTCACTCGGTAGGTTCCCACATTTGCAGACAGCTGGCCCCTCCTGGACTCTAAGAAGGGGAGTGGATAGAAAGATGGCCATAGTACATCTATCTTTTGCCTTGTAGGCTGGTCTTGCCTTACCATCTGGACGCTTGGTGCTGAGAGGACACGGGCAGTCGTACTTCTTGTGTCTCTTGTGTTGTGTGCACAGGGACTCAGGTCTTACCTGAGTGGGAGTGTGCATGGAGGGCAGAGGGCCCCTAAAAGTGCAAGTGCAAACATCTTGGGGGTTGTTTTTCCTGACTAGTTGAGTGGGTTAGGAAGCAGAGACAGTCTTTCTGCATTGGCTGGAAGACTTCTCAGAGCATGTGTCTTGCTTTGAGTTATCGTCCTAGAAGACAAGACTAGCTAGCTCCCCTTTGTGGCAACACCACAGCCTGGTTTGTCTCCTCCTTCACTGAGTCCTCATGTATCTGGCGCAGGGCATGCTGGGGACGGGGTCCCTGGATGGTGCTGGTGAGAGCAGGAAGGCTGACTGCTTCAAATTTCAATATGAGATTCATGTCTGGAGACTTGGGGATAGTTCTCTGACTCACATTTAGTGTTAAAGTCTCCTCTTTACCATGGGAATGTGGGTTCAGATTGGAATGGTTAGGAATGTGCCTGCCAGCCCCATGTGCCAGGGCATTTCTCAGCCCTAGGACCCAAACCCAGTGTGGGGCAGGACTGTCCAGGAAAAAGTTCTGTGATGATAGAAATGTTTTTCTGTATGGTCTCATGTAGTAGCCACTAACTGCAGCTACCAGAAAGTGGCTAATGTGATTGAAATACTGAATTTTAAGCTTTGTGTCATTTTAATAACTAAATGTAAATATACAGAGCCACATGTGGCTAGTGGCTCCTGTGGCATGGACGGAGCAGAGGGTATGGATGGGAAGATTGTTCTGTTTTTAGTTCTGGGTTTTCCATGCAGCCCAGAAGGTGTGAGGAGCAGGATCTCTACTCTGGGGTTCTAAGGAAGAAAATAAGTACCCGCTCTTTAAAGGGAAGTACCAGGGCTGGAAGTTAGTATCTGGCCAAGTGCTTCCAGAAGGAAGAAGTTGGATCTCAGCAGGTCTGTAACCCGCTGGGGTGTGGAGAGGGCGGGCAGAGCAGATGAGCAGGGAAAACTTTCCCACCCCTCGGGAGCCAAGAGACTTGCCAAAGCTGGAAAAAATGAAGGGTTTAGGACCAGAGCATTAAGACAGAGAATAAAGTTGGAGAACTATTGAAAAGAGGAGGAAGGAAAAAGAAACAGCGGAAAAAGGAAGAGTTGGCCACTGAGACAGGACTCATGCCCATCCCACCTGCCAACTCAGAGCCAGCAAGCGTGTTCTTCAAAGTCTGTGCCAGCAAAGGATCATTTGCTAGAAGGCATCTGGAGGAGGAGCCAGTCTGGCCCCTGTGGAACTTCTTGGTGAGCTAGGAAGGGCAGAGTAGGCTGTCTTCAGTGTACCACTTCCATCTGCGGTCTTGCTGGCTAACACCCCAACACCACTGATCTTGAGTGAGGGGCCTGGGAGCAGGTCCCAGACCCCAGCCCAGCTCCCACCCACTAAGAGGCTGGGGTGCTTGGAGTCAGAAGGTGCCTGGGGCTGTGAAGTGACCTAAGAAGCTGCCCAGCAGCTGGGAAGGAGCTCTGCCCGGTGCACTGTTCCAATGCCAAGGTTCCCATTTCTGCTAGGACAGAAAGACATGTTGTAGGATCAGGAAACACAGAATTATTTTTTTCTATTCTGCTGAATCACTTCTAACATAATAATAGGGCAGTGGTAGCTGGTTGATTTTGGCCTTGAAACTGAATAGGCCTGTGTCTTGGTTCTCAGCCCTTGGCCTTTTCCTATTTCTATCTTTCTTTCTTGAAAACAGCATGTTTTTGCATCAGCAAAGGCAGAGACCTACGTGTAGGTAAGATAGGGATGGGTGAGAGTGCTCCAAGGCCTGCCTGTTATTTATGCATCAGTCAGTCAGGGCCAGGGCCACGGAGGAGGTGGGTTTTCCTAGAAGACAGGAAGACTGGTAGTTTTTCTGTTCTACTCACTGGACTTCCAGGGGCCATGGAGCCTACCATTCTCACTTTTTTTACTTCATCCATCTATCCACCCATCCACCTACTCAACCATCTATCCATCCACCCATTCATCCATTTTGAGTAAAAAATTCTCCAATGTCCTGAGTTTACGCCTTCATTTTTAGGGGTATGATAACCAAAGCACCACACCAGAAGTTGACTTTGCGGCTTCTACACCCCAACTACATTTCTTTCACTGATAACTGTGTCTGTACTTTTAAGCTCAATGCCTAAACCAACTGACGTCCCCAGGAGAACATTCTGAGGCCTGGAAGACTGACGACAGGAAGAGCCATCAGGAATGTATGTGAGGAGCGGGAACATCCCCTAGGAGGACTAAAACAAGGAGCATGGCCACATTCCCCCCCCCCCCCCCCCCCCCAGAATTTGGATTCCACTTGCCTTCCGTTCAAAAAAAAGTCATTTTCCACCCTTCTGCTCTGAAGAGTTCCGCTGTCGGTGGTCAGAGCAGGAAGCCCTTTTGGGGAGCGGTGGGGGAGGGGAGGACCACGTGCTGGAGTGACGCCCCGCCCCACGGCCCCGCGCACGCGCAGAGCCTGCTCGCCCACGGCAGATGCTCGCCCACGGCAGATGCTCGCCCACGGCAGCTGGCCGCCTCGCCGGTTCCCGAAGAAGCTCGTCACTTTGCTCCTCTTCTGCTCCCCGAGCAGCCAGGCAATGTGTTGTCTTCAACCACAGAACTGTACACATGGCAATTCAGCTTCAAAGGAAACGCCTCGCCTGTGAAACAATCCTCGCCGTGCCAATTGTGGGATGATCATTTCCCACACCGAAAACACACTGACAATGTTGGCTTTTAAGACACATCAACAGCGGAAATGCGAACTCACTTGTTGAAGCAGAGAGAAGGGAAACGGCATCTCCTCAGCGCGGCAAGTCAGGATGCACAGCTGCCGCCGGCGTCGCCGCCACCACGCGTCTTCCGGTCAGTTTGCCGCGCGGCCCCGCGAGGCTCCGGCACGGCTTCCGGAGGAAGTGCCCGCCCCCCGCGGCGGCACGCGCCCGACGCTCGACGCTCGACGCTCGCACAGGGCCAGTCGCCGGGAGTCGGCGCTGCGTGGTGGTGGGCGCCGCTCGCGCTCCCTGGCGGAGGAACTCGGCCTCCTCTTAGAGCGTGGTCAGCTCTTGCTTATTTCCTTCAGTTTCGCTCCCTGCCTGGGGTGAGTGGCTGGCGCCGGTCCGCGTGCAGATTCACAGCCGGGCTGGCCTTGCTCAGCAACGAGCTGGACTGCGTTCCTTGGCGACACCGTGACACAGGCCTCTTTCTGGGGAAGACCCAGAGCCGCAAAGTGCCTGGTGGGACCCTCAGCCCTTTTGCAGCACGTGTCCGTGGGAAGTGGCGAACGTGCGTGTCCCGCCTCGTGGCGGGTTCTCTCTCTCCCACACCTTCCTCTGAGGACGGTGACGTCTTCGTGGGCTTGTTACCGCTCTGTCGCCTTAACTGCAGCCTACCCCAGATCTCACCAGAGGCTGCTCTGCGCCCCGATGCTGGCTGCCAGTGAGAGTTAATTTTCCTCTCATGAGATGTGAAACAAAACAAAGGAAAACTCCAACACCCAAACCAAACCCGGTGATCCTCTTCTGTTGGTGCATAAGCAAGAGCAGCTGCAGTCCTGTCCCCCAAATGTAACCCCCCAGACATCAGGGAGCCTGCCTGCTGTTGCCCCCTTTGCATCTCAGAGTCTGTGGGTCAAGCTTGCCTCAGTGAGCATCAGTTTGCAAGGTTAAATTTACTCTGATGCCTGGACATAGCACTTTCCTACAACTGAGCAGGGGCTTCTGATTCCAGACAAAAGGGATAAAAATGCATGCCGCCTATTTTTCAGGCTAATTACAACTAAGAACCCTGGACAAAATGCATAAAGCACTAACTACCAGAAAACTGAAAGGTGGAGGAAAGAAGCAGATGGCTAGAGACCTAGAGATTCAAGAATAACCCAGAGGTGAGTTTGGTATGCGTGTGTCTGTGTGTGTGTGTGTGTGTGTGTGTGTGTGTGTGCATGCTTGCTTGTGAGTGTGTATCTCCTGGATATCCTAGCCTGGGCACTAGAGAAGCCTGAAATCTGGAAATGCCACGTGACACCAAAGAACTCTCAAGAAAGCCTTCCCTCTCTGGCCAAAGGATCTGGGAAAGGGTGGTCCTGTGTGACGGACTGTTTTAACTCTACCTGAATATATATTCTGGATATTAAACCCTTATCATATATGTAATTTGGAAATATTTTATCCCATTTTTTAGTGTGCCTTTTTACTCTATTGATAGTATCTTTTGATGGGCAGAAGGCTTTCATTTTTATGAAGTCCAGTCTATTTTTTCTTTTGTTACCTGTGTCTTTGGTGTTAATATCCAAGAAATTGCTGCCAGGTCCAATCTCATGAAGCTTTCCTCTGATGTTTTCTTCTAAGAATCTTATTACTTTATGTCTTGCCTTCAAATCTTGATGCGTTTAAGTTAATATTTGTGTATGGTCTTAGATAAGGGTTTAATTTCATTTTTGTGCATGTGGATATCCAGTTTTCCTACATTAAAAAGACTGCCCTTTCCCCATTGATTGATTTTGGTACTCCTGTCAAAAATAATTTAACATACATGCAAAGATTTATTTCTGGGCTTTCTATTCTGTTTCATTGATCTACATTTCTGTGTTCATGCCAATACCGCATTGTTTTAGTTACTGTTGCTTTGTTTTGGTTATTTGGGGTCTCTTGAGATTCCATATGAATTTTAGGATGGGTTTTTTTATTTCTGTAAAAACGTCATTGGGATTTTGATTAAGATTTGCTTTGAATCTGTAAATCATTTTGGATAGAAGTGGCAGTTTAACAATATTGAGTCTTCCAATCCATGAACATGGGATATGTTTCCATTTATTTATGTCTTTCATTTCTTTCAGCAGTGTTTTGTAGTTTTCATTGTATAAGTCTTTAAACATTTTTTTCTTTTAAAAAAATTCTGAAAATTCTTCTTTTAAATTCCAGTATTGTTAACATACAGCATTAGTTTCAAGTGTGCAATATAATGATTACATACAGTAACTCCATACATCACCCTGTGCTCGTCCGGACAAGTGCATTCCTTAATCCCCATCATCTATTATTTCACCCGTCCCTACACTCCCCTCCCCTCTGATAACCATTGGTTTGTCTCTATAGTTAAGAATCTGTTTCTTGGTTTGCCTTTCCTTTTTTTCTTTTCTCATTTATTTTGTTTCTTAAATGCTACATATGAGGGAAATAATTTGGCATTTGTCTTTCTCTGACTTATTTTGCTTAGCATTATTTATACTCTCTAGCTCCATCCATGTCATTGCAAATGGCAAGATTTTGTTCTTTTATATAGCTGAATAATATCCCATTATAATAATATTCCATTATACATAAACACACATACAACCATTATACACACATACACATGCATGTGCACATGCACTACATCTTCTTTATTGATTTTTTTTTCATCTATTGATGGGCATTTGGGCTGCTTCCATAGTTTGGCTATTGTAGATAATGCTGCCATAACTATTGAGGTGCATGTATCCCTTTGAATGAGTGCTTTTGTATTTTGGGGTATGTACCCAGTAGAATGATTACTGAATTGTAGGGTAGTTCTTTTTTCTTTTTTTTTTTTTTTAAGATTTTATCCATGAGAGACACAGAGAGAGAGAGAGAGACACAGACACACAGACACAGGCAGAGAGAGAAACAGACTCCTTGCAGGCAGCCTGATGTGGGATTTGATTCCAGGACTCCAGGATCACACCCTGGGCCGAAGGCAGGCACTCAACCGCTGAGCCACCCAGGCATCCCTATAGGGTAGTTCTATTTTTAATTTTTTGAGAAACTTCCATATTGCTTCCATAGTGGTTGCACCAGTTTGCATTCCCACCAGCAATGCACAAGGGTTCTCTGTACACTCACCAACACTTGTTTTTTGTGTTTCCAATTTTAGCTATTTTGACAGATGTGCAGTGATATCTCACTGTAGTTCACTTTATAAGTCTTTTGCCTCCTTTGCTAAGTTAATTCATAGATATTTCATTCTTTTTGATGCTATTGTAAATGAAATTATTTTGCAATTTTTGTTTCAGATTGTTCATTGTGTGTAGAAGTGCAACTGATTTTTTATATGTTGACTTTGTACCCTGCTACTTTGCTAAATTCATTTATTAGTTCTAACAGTGTGTGTGTGTGTGTGTGTGTGTGTGTGTGTGTGTGTAATCTTCAGGGCTTTCTATATAAAAGATTGTATTATCTACAAAGATAGTTTTACTCTTTTCTTTCCATTTTGGATGCTTTTTATTTTATTTTTTATTGCCTTATTGGTTTAGCTAGAACTTCTGGACTATGTTGAACATAGTAAAAACAAGCATCCTCATTCTGTTCCTGATCTTAGAGGAAAAGCTTTCAGTCTTTCATCATTGAATATAATTTTTCTGTGGGTTTTTCATATGTAGTTTTTATTCTGTTGAGGTAGTTTCCTTCTATTCATAGTTTGTTGAGTGATTTTATCATGAAAGAGTGTGGATTTCTGTCAAATGTTTTTTCTGCATCCACTGAAATCATTATGTGGTATTCTATTTCTTTATGTTGATGTGGCATGTTATATCAATTGATTTTCATATGTTGAACCATCCTTATATTCAGGGAATAAATTCACTTGGTCATGATGTGTAATACTTTTGATATGTGGATGAATTCTGCATGCTAGTATTTTGTTGAGGATATTTGCATCAATGTTTGTAAAGGATAGTGATCTGTACTTTTTTTGTAGAGTCTGTTTGGCTTTGCTATCATCAGGGTAAAGCTGGCCTCAAGGTCTCATAAAATGAGATTGGAACAATTCTCTCCTCTTCAGTTTTTTGGAAAAGTTTGAGAAGGATTGGTATTAGTTCTTTAAATGTTTGGTAGAATTTACCTGTGAAGCCATTGAATTGGGGTTTTTGTTTTTTGGGATATAGTTGATTGCTGATTCAGTCTCCTTATAGTTATAGATCTATTCAGATTTTCTATTTCTTTGTGATTTAGTCTTGGTAGGTTTTGTGGTTCTAGGAATTTGTTCATTTCCTCTGGGTTATCCAATTTGTTGGTGTACAGTTGTTCTACTCTCATAATCCTTTTTATTGCTGTAAAATTGGTAATAATGTTCCCATTTTCATTTCTGATTCTAGTAATTTGAGTCTTCTCTCTTTTTCCTTAGTCCATGTAACTAAATGCTTATCAATTTTTTTGATGTTTTCAAAGAACTGTTAGTTTCATTGATATTTTTCCTATTGTTTTTCTCTCCTTTATTTCATTTTTCTCTGCTCTAATCTTTATTATTTTCTTCTTTGTGCAAGCTTTGGGTTTAGTTAGTTCTTCTTTTTCTAGTTCCTAAGTTGTAAAGTTACGTTGTTGACTTGAGATCTTTCTCTTTTTTTGATATAAGCGCTTATAGCTATAATTTTCCTCATTTTAGTATTGCTTTTGTTGCATCTCATACGTTTTGTTCTGTTTTCAATTTCATCATTTGTAAAGCATTTTCTGTTTTCCTTTTTGATTTCTTCTTGGATCAATTGATTGTTAGAAGTGTATTGTTTGGGCAGCCTGGGTGGCTCAGCAATTTAGCGCAGCCTTCAGCTCAAGGCCTGATCCTGGAGACATGGGATCGAGTGCCACGTCGGGCTCCCTGCATGGAGCCCGCTTCTCCCTCTGCCTCTCTCTCTGTGTCTCTCCTGAATAAATAAATAAAATCTTTTTAAAAAGTGTATTTAATTTTCACAATTTTGTAAATTTTCAGTTTTTTATATTATTGATTTTTAACTTTATCTCATTGTGATCAGAGAAGATAGTTTCCATGATATCTACATGACCTAGAGTTAGGTGAGGATTTCTTAGAAAAATAAATTTATTTTATTTCTTAAAATTGTTAAATTGGACTTCATCAAAATTTAAAACTTTGCTTTGTGAAAGACTATTGATAGAATACAAAGATAAACCACAGACTAAGGGAAAATATTTGCAAATCATACATCTGACAAAACATTTGCATTAGAATATATCAACAACTCTTTAACCTTGACAGTGAAACAATGTAATTAGAAAATGGACAGAAGACTTGAAGACATTTCACCAAATAAAATATATAAATGGAAAATAAGTATATGAAAAGATGTTCAACATGATTACACCTGAAACTAATATTACACTATTCCATTAACTAAATGGAATTTAAACAAAAACTTGGAAAGGAAAAGAAAAAAAAAAGAAGAGACCATATATTGTATGAATCTATTTATATGAAATGTCCCAACTAGGCAAATCTATAGACATGTAAAGTTGATTTGTGGTTGCTTGGTGTTGGGTCAGAGGCAGTTGAAGATGAGAGAAATGGTGGTCAGGTGACTGCTAAGGGACTCGGGGCTTCTTAGTGAGGTGATGAGAATGTTCTAAAATTGAGACGGGGGATCCCTGGGTGGTGCAGCGGTTTAGCACCTGCCTTTGGTCCAGGGCGCGATCCTGGAGACCCGGGATCGAATCCCACGTCGGGCTCCCGGTGCATGGAGCCTGCTTCTCCCTCTGCCTATGTCTCTGCCTGTCTCTCTCTCTCTCTCTCTCTGTGACTATCATAAAAAAAAATTGAGACTGTATGAGTTACACAATGTGTGAATATATTTAAAAATGTTGAATTATGTACTTTAAAGGATGAGTTGTGTGGTACACAGATTATATCTCAATAAAGCTATTCTAATAAAAACACAAAAAATGATTATTTATTAGAAAAATACAAATTCAAACCATGGTGAGATACCATTACACACCTATTACAATAGCTAAAATAAAAAATATTGACACTACCATGCTGGCAAGGATGTGAAGCTACTGGAACTCTCACATGTTGCTTAGTGGGATATAAAATGATGTGGCCAATCTGGAAAACCATTGGGAGTTTCTTACAAGGTTAAACATACATTTACCGTATGACATAGCAGTCACACTTGTGGGTAGTTATCTTAGATACATGAAAGCTTATCAAACACAAACACCTGTATGAAATGTTTATAGTTGTACACTATTTCTTTTTGCAACTTTATTCATAATAGATGAAAACTGGAAACAGCTCAGATGTTCTTAATAGTAAATGATTAAACAAACTGGTGCATCCATGTCATGAAATACTACTCAGCATTAAAAAGGAACAAACTATTGATACACATAATCACTTGGACGGATCTTGAAGGCATTATGTTGAATGAAAAAAATCTAAAAAGGTTATATACTGTGTGACATAGTTTATATAACATTTAAAAAATTAGGGGCTCCTGGGTGGCTCAGTCAGTTAAGTATCCAACCCTTGGTTTTGGCTCAGGCCATGATCTCATGATGTGAGATTGAGTCCTGTGATGAGCTCTGCTCTGGGTGTGGAGCCTATTAGGATTCTCCCTATCCTTTCCCTCTGCCCCTCCCCCCAAGCTTATGGCATGTGCACACTCTCTTAAAAAAATTACAAAATTATAGTAATGGATCATTGAATGCTAGGGGCTAGAGATATTAAAGGAACTATAAAAGAGTAGAAAAGGGTTTTCATTAAGGGAATAGAACACTTTTATATACTGATTAGGATGGTGTTTACATTAGTACAGTCTTGTGCTAAAATGATGAAATATGAATATGGACTGTAGTTGAGTTGATAATATTGTGACAATATCAGTTTCCTGGTTTTGATAATTTATTATGATTGTGTAAGATATTATAATTTAGGAAGCCTGGATAAAGGGTACATGGATCTAGTATTTTTGCAACCTCTTGGGAGTCTAACATCATTTCAAAATAGAAAGCAAAAAACAAAATAAAACAAAAAAACTGAACAAGCACTATTTCTGAATATTGCTCTGCAGATAACTTGAAGCATTTCTGGATTAGCATGGCACTCAGGACTGGAGAGAGCCCCTCTCTTGCTTCTTTTTCCTTTGGGTCATCAAATCTATCTACCTAATTCCTTGAAGAACGTCTTGCAAACAATTCAGACAAACATAGTTCTACTCAAAACATCTGTGTGAAAGGAGCTAAGGACCCCTTTTCCAGGGGCTGTAGAGTCTTTAACCCCTCTTTCTCTATCTGCTCCTCTCACTGATGTTGATGTTATAGAACTTCGTGGCTAATTTTTGATCAGTCAGCATATGTTTACTAAGCACAAGGTTCATGCAAAAAGAAATAGAATTTGTTATTTTGGTATCTGTATGTGTATAAACATCAACAGACATCATGTGCTTAGGGGATCTGGGGTCAGGTGCAAACCATCAGAGTCAGAATTCAGGGCAAATCACTCTTGTGTTCCCTCACTGCCTTGCATGTGAGCTCTCTGGGCTCCTGTAGATACTGACACATTGTGGTATTTTTTTAAATTATTTATTTATTTATTTATTTATGATAGTCACACACACAGAGAGAGAGGCAGAGACACAGGCAGAGGGAGAAGCAGGCTCCATGCACTGGGAGCCCGATATGGGACTCGATCCCGGGTCTCCAGGATCGCGCCCTGGGCCAAAGGCAGGGGCCAAACCGCTGCGCCACCCAGGGATCCCCATTGTGGTATTTTTGATAATTTTTGTGTATATTTTCCTTCTCACTGGGGCAAAAATCTTGTCTTCTAGAAAATTTTCATCCAAGCTATTGTTAATGTTTGCTATCAGGACTAGGTCCTGTGTGGTCCCTATAGACTTCTGTCCCAGCTGGCATAGCCACAACACCCTTTGAGATGCTGCTTAGAATCCCACACAGTCTGTGTGTTACCATCTCAACCTTAGAACCTTATGAGAGTCCTTGTCAAATGAAAATGATACTGCCCATTGTGGCAGAGACTGATAGTGCCAGCCCAAATACATTTCTCTGCTTCTTCCTTTGTAGAAGAATCTCTATTTATTGTGGGAGGTGGCAAGATGCTCAACTAATAGACTACAATCTTCAACCTCTTATGTTTCTAGATGTGGACAGGTGACAAGTTTTAACCAATGAGATACACAAAAGGGTTATTGGGTGGGACTTCTGGAAAAAAAAATTTTTTTTTTCACCTGGATTTTATTTTATTTTTTTTTGTTTTTAATAAATTAATTTTTATTGGTGTTCAATTTACCAACATACAGAATAACACCCAGTGCTCATCCCGTCAAGTGTACCCCCCAGTGCCCGTCACCCATTCACCCCCACCCCCCACCCTCCTCCCCCTCCACCACCCCTAGTTCATTTCCCAGAGTTAGAAGTCTTTATGTTCTGTCTCCCTTTCTGATATTTCTCACACATTTCTTCTCCCTTCCCTTATATTCCCTTTCGCTATTATTCATATTCCCCAAATGAATGAGAACATACACCGTTTGTCCTTCTCCGGTTACTGTGGCCAAGTTCAAAAAGGGTGTTGCCTGAGTTCTCCTCTGGGATTTTGATGGAATCTTGTCTCACATTTAGATCTTTCATCTATTTTGAGTTTATCTTTGTGTATGGTGCAAGAGAGTGGTCCAGTTTCATTCTTCTGCATGTGGATGTCCAATTTTCCCAGCACCATTTATTGAAGAGACTGTCTTTCTTCTAGTGGATCGTCTTTCCTCCTTTATCGCATATTAGTTGAGCATAAAGTTCAGGGTCCACTTCTGGGTTCTCTGTTCTGTTCCATTGATCTATATGTCTGTTTTTGTGCCAGTACCACACTGTCTTGATGAACACAGCTTTGTAGTACAACCTGAAATCTGGCATTGTGATGCCCCCAGATATGGTTTTCTTTTTTTAAAATTCCCCTGGCTGTTTGGGGTCTTTTCTGATTCCACACAAATCTTAAAATAATTTGTTCTAAGTCTCTGAAGAAAGTCCATGGTATTTTGATAGGGATTGCATTATACGTGTAAATTGCCCTGGGTAACATTGACATTTTCACAGTATTAATTCTGCCAATCCATGAGCATGGAATATTTTTCCATCTCTTTGTGTCTTCCTCAATTTCTTTCAGAAGTGTTCTGTAGTTTTTAGGATATATTTTGAGAACCATTTGAATGGTAAATGGTTCTCCAACCTTTTATTTTCAGGTTGTAGGTGTCCTTCTGTCTAAAATGAGTCTCTTGTAGACAGCAAATAGATGGGTCCTGTTTTTTTATCCAGTCTGAAACTCTGCGCCTTTTGATGGGGTCATTAAGCCCATTCACGTTCAGAGTTACTTGAACTTCTTCTTAAAGGGGAGTTTTAAGAGTCCCCCTTAAAATTTCTTGCAGAGCTGGTTTGGAGGTCACATATTCTTTCAGTTCCTGCCTGTCTTGGAAGCTCTTTATCTCTCCTTCCATTTTGAATGAGAGCCTTGCTGGATAAAGTATTCTTGGTTGCATGTTCTTCTCATTTAGGACCCTGAATATATCCTGCCAGCCCTTTCTGGCCTGCCAGGTCTCTGTGGAGAGGTCTGCTGTTACCCTAATATTCCTCCCCATGAAAGTCAGGGACTTCTTGTCTCTTGCTGCTTTAAGGATCTTCTCTTTATCTTTGGAATTTGCAAGCTTCACTATTAAATGTCGAGGTGTTGAACGGTTTTTATTGATTTTAGGGGGGGATCTCTCTATTTCCTGGATCTGAATGCCTGTTTCCCTTCCCAGATTGGGAAAGTTTTCAGCTAGGATTTGTTCAAATACATATTCTGGCCCTCTGTCCCTTTCGGCGCCCTCGGGAACCCCAATTAAACGTAGGTTTTTCTTCCTCAGGCTGTCGTTTATTTGCCTTAATCTGTCTTCATGGTCCTTCAATTGTTTATCTCTTTTTTCCTCAGTTTCCCTCTTTGCCATTAACTTGTCTTCTATGTCACTCACTCGTTCTTCCACCTCGTTAACCCTCGTCGTTAGGACTTCTAGTTTGGATTGCATCTCATTCAATTGATTTTTAATTTCTGCCTGATTGGATCTAAATTCTGCAGTCATGAAGTCTCGTGAGTCCTTAATGCTTTTTTCTAGAGCCACCAGTAGCTGTAGAATAGTGCTTCTGAATTGGCTTTCTGACATTGAAGTGTAATCCAGATTTTGTAACTCTGTGGGAGAGAGGGCTGTGTCTGATTCTTTTGAGGTGAGGTTTTCCTTCTAGTCATTTTGCTCAGTGCAGAGTGGCCAGAAACAAGTTGTATTGGAACACGGGGGAGTATCACTGGTCCGTCCAGCTGGTCTTCTGAGGGAGGGGCCTGCTGTGCTGATTTTCAGGTGTTAGCACTTGGGGGAGCTGCTCTGCCCCTGCCTGCTGCAGGGCTCAGCGGGGGTTGTTTACCCCGTGGGACCCAGGGAGGAACAGCAGCAGTTGCTATGGCAATTCTGGAAGCCTGGATTCAGCCTCCGCAGGAACTACGGGGCTCGGGCTCGGGGCTCTCGGCTCTCCGTCCGCAGGGCCTGGAGGCTCCGGGGCGGGGCCGCTGATCTGCTCAGCTCGGGGCAGGAGCGTCCTTGCTGTCCTGGGCCCTCCCGGCCTCTGCCTGTCCCGGGGAGGCCGGATCCTGGGCTGTGTCCCGGCGCCCTGTGCCCCGGGGCCTGCGCTGGTGGATTCGCGCTCCCGCCCCGCAGCCCCCTCCGCGGAACCGCCGCCCGAGCCCCTCCGAGCTGCTCCGGTCGGTCCCGCCGTGCGCGCTGCAGCCCTTAGGGAGCTCGGAGCACTCTCCCGGGGCGCAGGTGTCTGTTAGTGTCCCAGGGAGCCCGAGGGCATCCCCGCCCTCCTGGGTCCTGCTCCAACTCCCTGCGGGCCCCTTTCCGCCCGGGAAGGTTGGTGCAGCTCCTGCTCCTCCGGGACGGGGCTCTCCTGTCCTGGGGACACTCGCCCCGGCCTCAGCCCGGCTCCTCGCGGGGCCCCTCCCCCTCGGAGGCCTTTTGTTCCTTTATTTCTTTTTCCCCGTCTTCCTACCTTGATAGAAGCGCGGACTCTTCTCACTGTAGCGTTCCAGCTGGTCTCTCTTTACATCTCAGGCCGAATTCGTAGATTTTCAGGATGGTTTGAAGGTTATCTAGGTAATTTGGTGGGGACAGGTGACTCAGGGACCCTGCTCTTCCGCCATCTTGCCCCTCCCCCTGGAAAAATTTTTAAAAGACAATTATAAAGTGGCTGTTTTGAAGTGGGGGAGCCCCTCTTCTTTCTTCTGCCTTCTGTCTGGAATCCAGATGTGATGGTCGGTGTTCCACCATTAGTCCTTTCTTTGCTCATGAGGTGGCCTTCAGAATGAAAGTCAGAAGCTAAAGATATAGAGTCAGAAAATTGAAGGAGCCTTGGTTCTTGATGCCCATTGCCATGCCAGGCTGGGACTGCCATCTGTGAACTCTGTGTGAGAAAAGAAAAACTGTATTCTCTTTGCTCTTACTAGCAAGTCAAACACAATTACTAATAGATACACACCTATGTGAGATATTGCCCTGGCCTATCAGCCTTGGAACCTATTATAAAACAAGATGAGGTTACTGTGGCAGGTCACATGTTCTTAATGAGCATGTACTCATGTCAAGGGAACATGTGCTGATGTGTTTGAAGAGGAGAGTCAGAGTAGCTGAGAAGAGTGTGGAGGTGGGGAGGACGCTGCTTGGAAAGGATGGGGGGGGTGAGGAGTGATTGGGTGTGCATGAACTTTAAGCCATACTTTCACTGTATGCTGGTAGGGGGTCACCTCCTTCTCTACCCTTTTGCTTTCTGAGTTTCCCTCTGCCAACAGGCCCTGGGAACTGAGATCCAGCTATATACCCTTCAGACCCATAGGGAAGTTGTCACTAGTCCCAGTGAAATGAAACATGGGAAAAGGTCAGTTGAGATTGGCCTCCTGAAAGGAGGGATCTTCAGTGAGTCACCGCTCAACTTCCTGAGGTGCATGCAGTGGGAATGATTAAAGCAGCAGTCAGCTTTTTGCCTGATGTTAGTTCAGGCCTCTGATTTAAGAAACAAATAGGATGTGCAGAAAGGGAGAGTCAGGTCCATTTGGGACTGGGCATTTACATATGGAAACGCAAGGCTGTGCACAGCTCACAGGCAGAGGAGGATTTAATGGAAGTGGATGGAGATGCTTTTTGTGGAAGCAAATAATGAGAGAGAAGCAGCTCTTGTTTTCCCTGGATGTCATCATGGCTCTGGACTGATGACATTTCCAGAGAGCAGTCCTCTTCCCTGCCAGGCTCATTTGTGCTCTTGTGCGTGGGCTCCTGCCCTCTGCCGTAATGGGGCAGCCACAGTGGACGTGCTCATGGCCGTAAGGAGTTTTATGGCCTTCTAAGAGAGTGAAGCTTGTTTTGTTTCTATGAGAGAAGAAATGACAACTTCTCTCTTTGCCTTCTCCCTCTACCTTCCTATCAGCAGTTTGGCATGGCTTTATAGCTCTGTCTTGTTGGGGCCATCCTCCCCCAAGGCCCAGGTCTTGCTGGTACTAATACAACTGGAAGGCATAACCGCACTCTTCTCTCAGCTCGAGATAGGAATTTAAATTAAACCTCATTTAGCTGGGCGCTCCCTTTTGATTTATCAGCAGATGCCTCTTGCTGTTTGAGCCTTGTTAAATTGCTAGCAAACACTTCACTGACCAGCTGTTCCTATTAAGCCAAAAGAGCGCTGCAGAGCAGGGTCAATCCCCTTGCACTTTGGATGGTTCTTATAGGCCATCCCTGCGGAGTGGCCATGGGGAGGGTATTATCCCCACACCCTGGGAGCCGGCTGGGTAATGGCAGCAGAGATTCTTCTGCCTATGGGTGGGAATGGAGGGGGGAGTAGGCTGCACTGGTCAGGGACCATTGCTCTGTTCCGCATGCTGGGGTCCTGCCAAGCCTCTGAATGAGGCAAAGCCCTGATGCCCAGCCTCTGGTGTAATGTCAGGTAGGTATCTTCCCCATGGGTAACGAGCTTAGCACATGTATAACCTTCTTCCCCCACATGCCAGCCATGGATGGGGCTTTGCTGAGCCAGAACTGACCTAGCTAAGTCTAGGCACAGATGTGGTTCAGTCTTTATGACCCATGTGTTCCCTAGAGGAAGAAGGGCACACACTTCCATCAACTGTCTCACACTCAGTGATGTGTCCTGAGAAGCCTAGGGCTGTTTACGTATGTGCTGCGTCTTTGTGTAAATAAGGAAGAGTCCCTATCCTTATAGTGGATACAGCCTTGTGCTAGGGCCAAGGCCTGGGCAAGCAGCCTCCATGTGCAGCTCTACCTCCATGCCTGGCCTCTGTGGAGCACCTTTGTATTGTGTGGGCGCTGTACAATTGCACTGGGAACCCCATTGGTCACCTCTAGCTCAGGAGCAGCCTGACTGGCTGCCTAACTTTTTCTCTCTACCATTTGCTTATTCCGCTCCTCAGAGTGCCGTCCTATCTCCTGCCCTCACTCCCTTCTCATTCCCAAACTAAGTCCCACCAGGTCACAAGCAGCTTATTCTCTGGGGACCATGTACAGATCAGAGTGGCCCTCCAGAGCCTTGAGGGAGGCCATCCAGAGCTGAGCCCCTGGATCAAGGCTATGTGGGGCTTGTGTGCCAGACCGAGGGATCAGGGAAGCCTTACTTCTAAGTGCTTGGTTGTGAGGAAATTGGTAGCACTGACTCATGGAACAGAGTCCTTCCTGGATAGGACCCAGGAAGCCACAGTCTCCATCACTGTTCTTACTTGAGATTCTTGTTCCAGGTGGCAGAGGTATCACTTTGGACTTAGAAGTTTCAGCAAAATGTCTCAAAGGTAAGATTCTGAGAATGTCCCCCTGAGCTCATCCTAGGACCCTTCTCCCTATAGCTGTGGACCTCCCGAGCCAGGGCCAGGTCTAGGTGGAATGCTTTGGGGTGGGGTGGTTAATATATTCTAGGAGTCAAGCCACATCCTTACATAGAGAAACTCTGCAAAGGATCTTTAAGACCTAATATCAGAGCATCAGATGTCTACTCTGATCTCCTCCCTTTCCTGTCCCCTCATGACACAAAGACAAGCCCATAACAGACTCTGGGCCAGGCCCCTGGATGTAACCTGTTCAGGTATAGTGTCATCTTCTGCAGGCTCCTGGATCAGACCCTTCATGGGGGTGGTGGGCTGTGAAAACCCCAGGCTCCTGATCTCATTCTCATGGGTCAACCTGGCCTTCAGGCCACACTTACTTTTCCTGTACCCTTGTCACATCCTTTCCTGAGATACCACTGAGTGGGAACATCCAATGGGCAGGTTCTCAGGTTGCTTATGGAGCACTATTGAAGGCTGCTCAGTATCTTACCTACCATTTTGGTACCCACAACAGGTAGCTCTGATATTTTCTAAGAAAAATGATTTCCTCTGTATGCCTCTCAGTGGGATCTACTCATTCCCCTAACACAAGTCTTATTTTTCACCTTTGTAAGGATTTTTATTCTTTTGTTTTCTATTTTGTGATCAATATCCTTTCAAAGATGGCCAGTAGTTTTTACTTCCTTTTCCTTCAGAGGTGCAACTGGGCAGCTCTGTGTCCTTTGCACAGTCCACACCTACCCAAAATTTTGCCACAGTTACATTACTAGCTCTGCACAATCCTCCTGTTAGACTACTTTGGATGATTTTCTTTTTCTTTTTCTTTTTCTTTAAGATTTTATTTATTTATTCATGAGAGACACACAGAGGCAGACACATAGGGAGAGGGAGAAGCAGGCTCCCTGCAGGGACTCCGATGTGGGACTTGATCCCAGGATCCTGGGATCACGACCTGAGCCAAAGGCAGATAGCTCAACTACTGAGTCACCCAGGTGCCCTGGATGATTTTCTTTGAGTGCAATTCTTGGCATTTTCCTCTCCCAAAACTCATCTGCCATTTTCTTGTCCACTCATGGCCTTGAAATAATTCCTGGCACTTTGCTCCCTTTCGTTTGGCATTTCCTTGCAGACTTTGAGAATTCTTCCTCCCTTTTGGCATTGTTACAAGTAGTTAAGTGTGTTCTGGTCTGAACATCCGCCTTCATGTCTGCATCCTTTAGGCTCAATTTTCTGTACTTTTCTTTGTTCTCCATTGGCTCTAAAAGAATGATATTTGTCTCTCAGGCATAGGGGAGGGAGGGATGGAGTTTCAGCCTCTTGCCTTCCTCCTCATCTGCACACACATCAGGTCCAGCTTTGATCCTACTTTTGGGAGGCAGCATGAGATAGCAGAAAGGTTTTGGACCATGGAGTCAGACCTGGGCTGAGTGTCAGCCCCTTTCTAGTTGTATTACTTTGGGTGACTTATTTATCTCTCTGAGCCTCAATTTTTCAGTATCAAATAGGGATAATAATCTTTGCTTCAGAGGGTACCCAAAGAATATGGAGGATGAATCCATTTGATGACCAGATGATGGAGGGATCCTTTATTTCCTAGGTGCCCTGGCCTCCCTTTGCTTTCCTAATATTCATAATAAAAACAAGAGAAGCTCTTAAAAGCATACTTTTTAAAAGCTGAGCTGGTTGTGCACTGTCCATAGCAGCATTATGTACAATAGTCAAAAGGCAGAAGCAACTCAAGTGTCCATTGATGAATGAAATGGATTAAAAAAATGTGGTATATGCACACAGTGGAGTATTTTTCAGCCTTAAAAAGGAGTAAAATTCTGACACATAGTACAACATGGAAGAACCTTGAAGACACTGTACTATGTGAAATAAGCCGGTCACAAAAAGACAGATACTGGATGATTCACTTATATGAGGTACCTAGAGTAATCAAACTAATGGAGACAAAAAAGTAGAATGGTGGTTGCAGGGGCCGAGAGGACAGGGAATGGTGAGTTATTGTTTAATGGGTTTCAATTTTGCAAGATGAAGTAGTTCTGGAGATGAATGGTGTTGATGGTTACACAACAATGTAAATGTACTTAATGCCACTGAACTGTACACTTAAACATGGCTGTTTTATGTTGTGTTATGTTTCTACTTTACCATAATTAAAAAAAGAAAAGGTGAGCTATCCATGCTTTTTATTCATGTTGTCTTTTAACAGTTTGCCAGTCAAGAGGAAACAGTTTGTTTTACCTAAATTTTTATTATAGTAATACATGCATATGAGTGAAAAGAATTAAACAGTACTGTGCTAAAAAAAAAATAGCCATCCCCTCGCTAGCCTAACTTCTCCCCACAGCTCCCTAGTCACTGAGAATATTTTTAGCTGGACAGTGACACCCTCTCCAGCAGCTGTGGGGAGAGCCAGAACAGACCATCTCTAGGCAGGCCTCAGGACCACACCAGGCTCTCAAAGACAATGCCAGGCTCATATCTCTGAGGAGAAGCTGGGCTGCAGAAGAAGAAACTAAAGCTGACAGGCAAGTGAGGTCGGAGAGAGGGGACCCTGCTGGGGCTGTCCAGCTTCTTCCAGGTTCTTCCCAATTTTGTGGGCCTAGAGAAATCTGTTTTGCCTCAACTAAAGAAACAGGAAAAGCAGAGTTGTGCCTGGAGGAAGTAATGGGGGAAAAATGGCACCAATGAGTGGGTTTAGAGGCAACAAGTCTATTTATGGAAAGTTGAGTGGATCACAATAATTGCATGCAATTCCATGCTTTTAGTCTTCATGGTAACCTTGTAAGGCAGGCACTACTATTTATTCCCATTTTACATATGTGGGAATTGAGGCAAAGAGATTGGTAAGTCCAACCAATGTCACATGGATCTGGACTATTATTCTTGAGTATATACTGGGGCTCTGACACTAAAGAGATGTGAAGGAGAGTAACAGCAGAGGCCCAAGGAGCCCCACAAGCTTGGCCAGATGCGGCCATCTAAGTGTCCAGGTCCTAAAAAATGGGCATATGAGAACCTAGGCAGGTGCTGTAGATGGGCCACAATAGAGGAAAAGAGGTATGTAAATTCTTCTGGAAGTCTCCAGCAGTCTGAGAGCTGGGGCTGAGGGGCTGCTAAACAGATTGTGAAGGAATAGGCTTCAGAGGTGGGGGAGATTGTGCTGGGAGAACTGGAGAAGGTTCCTTGAGAGAAGACATCCAGGGGAAGTAGAGGAGGTTGAGGACCATGGGAGGGTGAGAGGTGGAGACTAAAGGTTGTATCTTCAATACTGCACAGAGTGGGGCTGTGACCTGTTGGAGGTGTCAGGATGTCATAGGCAGGGTCAGGAATTTTAGATGACACAGAGACTGTGGAGAAGGTATCATCTGTCTGCTCACCTACTCTCCCTCCCTCCTCCTTTCATCATTTCATCCATCCATCCTTCCATCCATCCATCCATCCATCCACCCATTCATCCATCTGTATTAGTCTGTTAGGGCTGCAATAACAAAGTTCCACAGACTGGGTAGCTTATACAACAGAAACTTATTTTCTCATTGTTGTCGAGGCTGGAAGTCTTAGATCAGAGTATCTGCAGGTTTTTTTTTTTTTAAAGATTATATTTCTAGAAAGAGAGAGAGCATGCAAGAGGATGGGCAGAGCAGGAGGGAGAAGAAAAGGGAGAGAATCTCAAGCCGACTCTGCACTGAGTATGGAGCCCAGTGGGGCTCAATCTCATGACCCTGAGATCATGACCTGAGCTGAAACTGAGTTGGGCACTAAATTGACTGAGCCACCCAGGTGCCTCAACAGGGTTGATCTTTATAGATGCCTTTGTCCTTGACTTCTAGATGGGCATTCTCTCATTGTGTCTTCACATGGACTTTTGTCTGTTATGTGTCTCCAAATTTCCTATTCTTATAAAGCCACTAGTCATATTGGATTAGAACGCACCCTGATGACCTGGTTTTACCTTAATTACCTCTTGAAAGATGCTATCTCCAAATATAATCATATTCTGAGGTACTGGGGGCTACAGCTTCAACATATGAATCTTGATAGACACAATTTAGTCCATAATGCTTTCCCTTCCATCCAGTCACCTTTTAATTTATCTGTCCTTCCTTTCTTTCATTCTTCCATTTATCTATTCATCCATTTATTTATTCAGCAAATATTTTTTTTTAAATTTTTAAAAAGATTTTATTTATTCATGAGAGAGAGAGAGAGAGAGAGAGGCAGAGACACAGGCAGAGGGAGAAGCAGGCTCCCTGCAGGGAGCCCGACATGGAACTCGATCTGGGGTCTCCAGGATCATGCGCTGGGCCAAAGGCAGACACCAACCGCTGAGCCACCCAGGCGTCCCTCAGCAAATATTTATTTTTTTTTATTTTTTTTTATAAATTAATTTTTATTGGTGTTCAATTTACCAACATACAGATAACACCCAGTGCTCATCCCGTCAAGTGTCCCCCTCCGTGCCTGTCACCCATTCACCCCCACCCCCCGCCCTCCTCCCGTTCTACCACCCCTAGTTCATTTCCCAGAGTTAGAAGTCTTTATGTTCTGTGTCCCTTTCTGATATCTCCCACACATTTCTTCTCCCTTCCCTTATATTCCCCTTCACTATTATTCATATCCCCCAAATGAGTGAGAACATACACTGTCCTTCTCCGATTGACTTACTTCACTCAGCATAATACCCTCCAGTTCCATCCACGTTGAAGCAAATGGTGGGTATTTGTCGTTTCTAATGGCTGAGTAATATTCCATTGTATACATAAACCACATCTTCTTTATCCATTCATCTTTCGATGGGCACCGAGGCTCCTTCCACAGTTTGGCTATTGTGGACATGTCAGCAAATATTTATTGACTACAATGGGTCAGGCACCCATGAGCTATAAAGGCCTAAGATGTCTACAGACAGTGGGACATAGACAGTTATAAACTAGTGGGGAAAGGACAAAGATAGAAGTGTTCCCAATGAGAGGGAAAAGATCAAAAAAGGATACCCCACTGATATAGGGGTGGGGTGGCAGAGAAAGACTACTGGAAGACATAATGCTTAAGGTGGGTATTGAATACAAATTAAAGTGGCCAAGAAAATGGAAGAAAGGGAGAAGGGCACTCCAGGCAGAAGGAACAGTGCATGAAAAGACACATGTGTAAGAGAACAAGGCATAATCAGGGAATTGCAACAAGTTCGTTCTGCCTGGAAGGTGGAGTGCACGTAGCAAGCATTGAGCTGGAGAAGTGGACATGAAAGAGCTGTCTCCTCCCAGTCATAAGGGGCTTGAGTTTTATTCTGGAGACAATAGGGAACCAAGGACAAGTTTTAAGCAAGCAAGGAAGAGGCCTTTCCTCAGGAACATTTAATGATAGGTTTTACTTATCTTGCTTACTGTCTGCCACACCTGCTAGATTGTAAGCTTTCCTAGGAAAGGGAGTCTTGTCTCATTGCTATATCCCCAGTACCTAGAACATTTCTGGAACACAGTGGCAGCTCTGTAGAGTGGATGATTTGATTTGTGTTTAGAAATCTCGGTTGGACAGATATTGGGTAGAGACTGTAAGTGAATTAGGAGAGAGCCTTATGAGAAATCATAGTGTGTGAAAAGTGGAAGAGATAGCAGTGTTTGAGCTGGCAGGGAGGTAAATGAAGGTTTCTGGAAGTCCAGACTCCCTAGAGAGGCTGCTCAATGCTCTCCTGCTCTGTGTTGCTGACTGTTCTCTCCACCTCAGCAAACGGGCAGTGAGGGCCATCTCGTCCAACAGTCCTCTTCTTTTACTCCTCTGTTGGAGCCTGAGAAGCCCATCACTGGTTTGATGTTTACTTGTTCATGCATTCAACAAATATTTATTAAGCACCTACTATGTGTCAGGCACTACTGTAGTTGCTGGGGAAACAGTAGTGAACAAAACAAAAATTTCTATCCCTGTGGCTGATACTCTACCTTGGGGAGGCACCAATTATGAATGAGCATAATAACTAAATATATAATATGGTATGTTAGAAAGTAATTAATATAGAAGACATCATAGAACAAGGTCTTAGAGTCAGAGGTGTGGCAGTAGGATGCAGTGAGGTTGCAATATAACACAGAGTGGCCAGACCGGTCCTCAGTGAAAAGGTGACACCTGAACAAAGATCTGAAGGAAGTGGAGGAGTGAGTCTCATGGTCATCCTGGGGAAGAGAGCTCCAAGCAGAGGAATGGGGAGTGCAGTAGTCTGAGATAGGAGCTGGTCTGAAGTGGGTGGATAATGTGCCTGGGATAAGGTTGGAGAGAAAGAGAAGGGCATAATTAGTGTGTGCACATGTGTGTAGGGGATGGGTCATGGGGGAACAGATTATGCAGGCCTTGAAGACCATTGTATGGATTTCTGTTTTTATTGAGGGTGAAATGGAGAACCATTGCAAGGCTTTGCTATGTCTGCTCCTGGAATGTTGTGAACTCATGAAATCTTAAACCTCAAAGTCTGCATCTGAATGATCTGGTTAGGATTGCACAGAACCATATTATTATGCAAGAGTGCTTCCTAGATACTTCCAAATACTTGTGGTGGAGGAGGGAAGAAAGACAGGTCCAGCTCATGGAGGACATGGGAAAGGAAAATCTCAAGTGAAAGGTTGTCTACTGCAGTGAGGGAGGAGTTTTGACTCACAGGAAAGAAATTCTTTTCTGGATAATTAAAAACTAGAAGAAGTGAGTTAAAGAGTATCTAGGAAGGACTCTCTTGACCAACCAGGACGTGGTCCTACCTGAGCCTTAGGTTAGACCAAATGAACTCTTCCACCAATTATCAATTCAGAAATCCTATGAATCCACTTATTTCCTTTTGTTAAAACAATTTTCGACATTGACTGGGATAACAGTATGAAATTATATTCTGGAGTCATGTGGGAGCTTCTTTCTCCCTCTCCGGTCCTTTTCCTTACTACTTGTGGATTAACAAACACAATGAACATTGCTATTGTCAAGGCCCTGTCACAGAATCTCTGTGAAAAGAGATATTACCAGAGTGCACTGAATTATTTATTCTCCAGAGTCGGCACATTTCACAGCGGGACTTGTAAGTCTGCCCTTGAGAGGCAGGGCTTGTTCCCAGGACTCAGTCCTGGTCAGGTTTAAGAGTGTGGCCAGCAACCACTTTGTGGAGCTGAGTTTGTTGCCTGGATTGAAACAAAGGGGGACAGATTGTGGGAAGTACAGCCCTGAAAACAGATATCCACGTTTTCAGCCTCTTAATGTGTCCTCTATCATGGGCTGTCAAACGGGCCAAGCAGTTTTGAGTGATGTTCTTGACAATGTGGAGTGTTTCACATTTATCTAATTCTCTAAAAGACAATTTTATACCAAGAGATTATTATCAACTTTGTCCCTGTGGAAGTTATCGATGCCCTGACTTTAGGGCTGACAAAGTAATGTGCAGTTTATGGCACCTGTCACCCAGATGGAAGGGAGAGTCATTTCTTACCAGTAAGCAGAATGAAAGGAATTTGGGATATTAGAACCAGCCATATCATTTACTCTGAGGTGAAGGGATGTCAGTCAGGGGCTATCAGCTTGTTAGGGAAAGGGAAAAGAGCATTATTGATCTTGACTCTAGAATTGACTGCGTCTGACTTGTAAACATGTCTAGTATTATTAAGATTTCCCCAAGCACCTGGGAGGTGCAGGAGAATGGAATGAACACAGATCTTGAGGCCAAAAGTAAGCTTCAATTCTGGTCAAACTCTGTCACCTTTCTGAAATTTCTCCCTGAAGACCAACTCCAACATGTGGCTCTAATGATTCCTTTTGACAGCCCCCACATATCAAGGTTTTGAACTTTTAACTGACATCTTAAATAGACACACTTATTATTGGAAACATTACATAAGTTCAACTCAGGTCTCAAATGTCGTCAGTTGACGTTTATGTTCTAATGCAATTTATAATTCTTCACAGAAAGGTTAACATTTAATTAAAGTACTGCTGGAAGTTTCCTTTTTGATGAACCTGGACTTATGCTTTCTTTGCTTGGAGTGGAGAAAAAATAATCTTCCATGATCTATAGGTCTATGGTTAAACACAGTCATTTCAGGATCCAGAGGAAAGCCAAAGGCAGAATGAAAACAGGGTTTGCTGCTCAAAATCCACATCTCTAGGCCCTCAGAGAATGGCAGCACCTGTTGGAAACTCTCTTGGCAAGGGAAGAGGTTGACTGGGCCATTGGCCAAATGTTGGATTCTTCTCCTTTTGTTTTTAGTTGGAAACCAATGAAGGTTAAGCTAAAGGCAGATTGCCGGCTTCTCCTTAAGTTAATTACTCTGAAGAGAAACAGTGTTAGTTAGGAGATGAAAACTTGGAAGGCTATAGGCTGGAGGACATGAAAGATGATTTATATATTGCTCATGAGCTTTTTATGAGCAGGAAAACATTTTGTGACATAAAGTGTATGATGAACTAACTCACTATTAAAAAATTAAAAATCACTATTAATTTAACTCAGAGTGATGCTGTTCTATACTTAGAGCAGAGATCTTTCCAAGTCTGTCCCTCTTTTAGATCAGATTTTGTGCTAGGAGTGGGTGAACTAGATGGACATCAGCCAGGGCAGTGGGTTTATTGATTTCCAGAGGAGGGAAAAGTTGCATCGTGGACACACACTCCATTAAACATGTAAAACAGAAATCTGGATCCCCTTTGCATTTTCTTGGGCTTAAGTTTAACAAATTGAGTGTGGAAAAAAGTTGCTTATTATTTTTTTAAAAAAACACTAGAGAAACATTTTGATTTTATAGAATATAGCTTGCTGCCAACTTTTATTTTTAGCATCTTGCCTATACGGAGCTTGCTGAAGGCATTAAAATGAGGGCATAAGAGTTTTTTTTTTTTGAATTTTTATTTATTTATGATAGGCACACAGTGAGAGAGAGAGAGGCAGAGACACAGGCAGAGGGAGAAGCAGGCTCCATGCACCGGGAGCCCGACGTGGGATTCGATCCTGGGTCCCCAGGATCGCGCCCTGGGCCAAAGGCAGGCGCCAAACCACTGCGCCACCCAGGGATCCCCAAGGGCATAAGAGTTTTATCAGGATAAAAGTTTTTTAAAAATTAGCTTTTGTTTAAAAGACAAAACTGCAGCATACAAGTGCCCATTCGAATTATTACAGAGTTAACAGCTTCTGAACACTTATTTTAAAATAATGTAGATATTAATATGCAGATTGACAAAAAAGTTATTATATGATATATGGAGATGGGCCAAATCTCCACAGATTGAAGCACAAGACAACACAACTTATCTGTAGCTATCTTCTTGTTTGCTAGTGTTGCACAGTTCATGGATACTTACCAATGAGCACTAAAGTTGGTGACTATCATTACCAAATGCCTAATGGTCATTAATCTGCTATGATGGGCACTTGTGTGTTGCTTGTTATTTCTTTAGACACATAATCTGATAATGAGCTTGTCTGTCTAATACATGTGCTATATGGTAAACTTAAGGACTTCTGAGTGAATCTGGAAGAACCTGGGTTGGACCAGGGCCCAAGATTTTTTTTTAGCACATTTGATTCGGAAGTCAGAAACCTAGCCAAACTATGAATGAGCTAAGTGACAATGGGATGTATAAAGGGAACGTGGGTTTTAAGGAATGGGGGAGAGCCAGTACTGTCCTTACTGTGCTGCTTGATGCCACCTGGAAGGCAATGGGTCAGTCTATATCAACTTAAAACATAAAACAGCATTGACACAGAGGTAGATCATATAGTGACCAAAAACAATGTTTCTAGAGCATCATCACTTACCAGCTGTGTTATCTTGAGCAAGTTACTTAATGCCTCTGTATCTCAGCTTCCATGGTGGTATAAGAGGATCCAAACAGGACCTACCTCACAGGTTATGGTGAAGATTAAATGAGTTAACCTGTATAACGTGCTAAGCAGTGCCTGGCTGCTAGCTCAGTGCATCTAGGTCTTAGTGAATGCTAGCTCTTACCATTATTTTGTGTTAACTTGGTTTGTGTGTTAGAGGAGGAGGGGTTGGTCTTCAGTTGAATTTCCCAAACAAAAACTGCCAGACCTTGGCTTTTGGCAGGGCAAGTGAGAAAGAGGTTAATTGTTTTAGCCTTTCTAAAAGAGCGCTGATAGGAAATATAAGCCTTGGCAGATGAACTAGGAACAGATAAATACACTTGATGTTTTTGGTCACATCCTCTATTATTAGTAAGGAGCACATTTCCTTTTGGGGTGAACATTAGGGACAAAAATAAGGCTCTTCAGATTACCACCCCTTTTATTAATGCTATTGAAGCACTCGTGCTTGCATTGAGGCCGACTGGCAAATGCATCCTCATAAAAGCAAATGTGGCGCATTTAGGATTCCATTCACTTTGAGCAGGAAAAGGGGGGATTGGGCGCTGGAAATGCAATGCATGATCTTGACAGTGCTTATTAATATTCTTAGTTGGGGGAGTTTAGGTTGCAGCTTTTAAGGGTCATAAGGTAGGGGGCAGCTGAGTGTTATTTTGAGGCTGCCTGAGATCTACAGGCAGAGAGGCATGCATTTGCTGTCTCTATACAGGCAGATTTACCTTTAATAGCAAATGATTTCACCAGAGCCTATTTCTCAGTTTCAGCAGGTAGGTATTATATCTTTCAGTGTGTTTCACTTTTGTTTGGAACTATCAAAAGAATAAGAAAGAAAAAAAAATCAAAGCATTGCCTAATGGCATGATTCTCCCCAAATCCTTTAAGTCAGTTTTGCCTTCTCCAGCATTACCAAGCTTTGTATTATGAGAGTTCACAAAGCCAAACAGAATTTTCTTCAGTATTCCATTTTCATCTGAAGGGAAGCCTGCAGCACCATGGGTGCTAGGGAAGCTTGTTAGTCTAGGACACCCAGCCATGCTCCAGGAACAGGGAACAGTGGGATGCCCTTCTGTGCAAGGAGTTCTCAAGCAGCTTTGCAAATTGGAAGGAGGCAAGTCTTCTCTGTCACCCAGATACTTGTCCGCCATGTGCTGAGGCTTTGGGGATGCCGGTGAAAGGAATCGAATGTATTTTGGCGAAATGCCTCAGGAGGAAGATCAGCTGCTTCCAAAAGCATTTTATATAAATAAAACTTCACATGCAAACCTAAAACAGATTAATTGACCCCTTGAGGTTGTGTCTGGCTAATAAGCATGGATATAACAAATTTGGTCCCACGATGCCCAAAGAAACTAACAATGAAATCACTGCCACCATTATGATCCCAGAACTTCTGCTTTGAGCATGGGAACATACAAGGCTCAGACATGTTAGAGTTAGAGACATAATGCTGAAATGAAGTTTCAAAGAGAGGCTATGAAATTGAAATTTCTTTTCTTGGAGATTTTGAGGAGAGCATGGATTATAGGGGAAAAAAGATACTGGGAACCTAGGGGAAGTGTCTTGCTTTATTCTTTTCTATGAGTCTACAAACTTCAGCCAGAAACATTCTTTTGTAAATATCCAAGTTACATTTAACACAAACCCAGTGGAGGGTTGATTCAGTATTTAAATTGTTCTGGACAACTTTTTAAAAGCTGCTTTGGCATTGGTGTTTTATGGAGGAAAAAAGGGACAATCATGGAAAAGCACAACCGTGACCAATAGAAGTGGAAAAAAACCTGAGCATAACAATGAGAAGCCTTATGGACAGAATTGCAAGAAGACAGCCGAAGTTCTCCTCATCCACATGTGCAATTATGTATGGATGAGAAATTACAGGGCCTAATAATTACAGCAGCAATTGTCCACTTGCAGAACAATTAGCCCTTTGCTCCTCATTCTGAGAAAGTGACTAATTGTACCCACAGCAAGCCAACTATTGGCACATTTGTCTTGGAATGAAATTTTATGCCTGTCAGAAAGTGCCACCTATAGGAACACGAGATCTAGGATTGCCATGAGGCCCAGTGCCCTGAGACCCAAGGCTCTGAAACACCCACCTGCTAGGACAGACACTGAAGAATGTGAGCAAATGGGGAAGAATGCTAATGTTGGAGCTCTTGTGGACCACACCTAGCCATGTGGATTCATATATAAAACAAGGAAAGTAAAAATAGATTCAGGTAATGATAACAATTATACTTAATGAGTACCTTTCATCGGAGATCATAAATGTCTTCTAGTTAAATTTCACAGCCTCCTGTGAGACATAAGGGAAAAATATTTGTAAGCGAAACTATACTTTTCAAAGAAGCAGAAGCATGTTAGGCAGTGATGAGTAGCATTGTGTTTGAAATGGATAGAGGATAAAATCCGGAGATTTCAGATATTTTGTTCTAGAAATTACACTCCTACTTGTTTTGTTTAGGTAACATTTTTCAAGATAAGAAATGTAATGTGTCAGGTGGGCTATAGTCTGGCAAATCAAGAGGTCCTCCTCCCCCATCTGATCTCCCCTCAACACACTCACATTAGTTAGCAGTGAGGTTACATTAAGTTCCTGGTTTGATCAGCCAAGCATATAGTCTTATGAGCCATGAGGGGGACACTCAGGGCAAGAAGAGATGGCCTATTTCTGAATGGCTTCCTATGGCCCCGGATTTCCTTGTAGGATACATAGCTACTGGCAATGCTGTCCACACACCCAGAACCCCATCAGTTCTTGCTGCTGCACAGACCTCACCTCAGGCCTGAGCTCACATTACCATTCCAGAAGGTATTACTCAAGCAACCATGCATTTCAGTTTGAGAAGTAGTCACATATATTCCTGAAGACCATTGTCTTCTAGCATACAGAGTCAGGGCCCAGGGACCCTGGGACATTCTTTTTGTCTCTAGTTTTTTATTTTTATTTTTTTAATAATAAATTTATTTTTTATTGGTGTTCAATTTGCCAACACCCAGTGCTCATCCCATCAAGTGCCGCCCTCAGTGCCCGTCACCCATTCACCCCCACCCCCCGACATCCTCCCCTTCCACCACCCCTAGTTCATTTCCCAGTTAGGAGTCTTTATGTTCTGTCTCCCTTTCTGATATTTCCCACCCACTTCTTCTCCCTTCCCTTATATTCCCTTTCACTATTATTTATATTCCCCAAATGAATGAGAACATATAATGTTTGTCCTTCTCCGATTGGCTTATTTCACTCAGCATAATACCCTCCAGTTCCATCCACGTCGAAGCAAATGGTGGGTATTTGTCGTTTCTAATGGCTGAGTAATATTCCATTGTATACATAAACCACATCTTCTTTATCCATTCATCTTTCGATGGACACCGAGGCTTCTTCCACAGTTTGGCTATTGTGGACATTGCTGCTATAAACATCGGGGTGCAGGTGTCCCGGCGTTTCATTGCATCTGTATCTTTGGGGTAAATCTCCAACAGTGCAATTGCTGGGTCGTAGGGCAGGTCTATTTTTAACTCTTTGAGGAACCTCCACACAGTTTTGCAGAGTGGCTGCACCAGTTCACATTCCCACCAACAGTGTAAGAGGGTTCCCCTTTCTCCGCATCCTCTCCAACATTTGTGGTTTCCTGCCTTGTTAATTTTCCCCATTCTCACTGGTGTGAAGTGGTATCTCATTGTGGTTTTGATTTGTATTTCCCTGATGGCCAGTGATGCAGAGCATTTTCTCATGTGCATGTTGGCCACGTCTATGTCTTCCTCTGTGAGATTTCTCTTCATGTCTTTTGCCCATTTCATGATTGGATTGTTTGTTTCTTGGGTGTTGAGTTTAATAAGTTCTTTATAGATCTTGGAAACTAGCCCTTTATTGATATGTCATTTGCAAATATCTTCTCCCATTTTGTAGATTGTCTTTTAGTTCTGTTGACTGTATCCTTTGCTGTGCAAAAGCTTCTTATCTTGATAAAGTCCCAATAGTTCATTTTTGCTTTTGTTTCTTTTGCCTTCGTGGATGTATCTTGCAAGAAGTTACTGTGGCTGAGTTCAAAAAGGGTGTTGCCTGTGTTCTCTTCTAGGATTTTGATGGAATCTTGTCTCACATTTAGATCTTTCATCCATTTTGAGTTTATCTTTGTGTATCGTGAAAGAGAGTGGTCTAGTTTCATTCTTCTGCATTTGGGTGTCCAATTTTTCCAGCACCATTTATTGAAGAGACTGTCTTTCGTCCAATGGATAGTCTTTCCTCCTTTATCGAATATTAGTTGACCATAAAGTTCAGGGTCCACTTCTGGGTTCTCTATTCTGTTCCATTGATCTATGTGTCTGTTTTTATGCCAGTACCACACTGTCTTGATGACCACAGCTTTGTAGTACAGCCTGAAATCTGGCATTGTGATGCCCCCAGATATGGTTTTCTTTTTTAAAATTCCCCTGGCTATTCGGGGTATTTTCTGATTCCACACAAATCTTAAAATAATTTGTTCTAACTCTCTGAAGAAAGTCCATGGTATTTTGATAGGGATTGCATTAAACGTGTGAATTGCCCTGGTTAACATTGACATTTTCACAATATTAATTCTTTCAATCCATGAGCATGGAATATTTTTCCATCTCTTTGTGTCTTCCTCAATTTCTTTCAGAAGTGTTCTACAGTTTTTAGGGTATAGATCCTTTACCTCTTTGGTTAAGTTTATTCCTAGGTATCTTATGCTTTTGGGTGCAATTGTAAATGGAATTGACTCCTTAATTTCTCTTTCTTCAGTCTCATTGTTAGTGTTTAGAAATGCCATTGATTTCTGGGCATTGATTTTGTATCCTGCCATGCTACCGAATTGCTGTATGAGTTCTAGCAATCTTGGGATGGAGGCTTTTGGGTTTTCTATGTAGAGTATCATGTCATTGGCAAAGAGGGAGAGTTTGACTTCTTCTTTGCCAATTTGAATGCCTTTAATGTCTTTTTGTTGTCTGATTGCTGAGGGTAGGGCTTCCAGTACTATGTTGAATAGCAGTGGTGAGAGTGGACATCCCTGTCTTGTTCCTGATCTTAGGGGAAAGGCTTCCAGTGCTTCCCCATTGAGAATGATATTTGCTGTGGGCTTTTCGTAGATGGCTTTTAAGATGTCGAGGAAAGTTCCCTCTATCCCTACACTCTGAAGAGTTTTGATCAGGAATGGATGCTGTATTTTGTCAAATGCTTTCTCTGCATCTAATGAGAGGATCCGTATGGTTCTTGGTTTTTCTCTTGCTGTATGATGAATCACATTGATTGTTTTATGAGTGTTGAACCAGCCTTGTGTCCCGGGAATAAATCCTACTTGGTTATGGTGAATAATTTTCTTAATATACTGTTGGATCCTATTGGCTAGTATCTTGTTGAGAATTTTTGCATCCATCTTCATCAGGGATATTGGTCTGTAATTCTCCTTTTTGGTGGGGTCTTTGGTTTTGGAATTAAGGTGATGCTGGCCTCATAGAACGAACTTGGAAGTACTCCATCTCTTTCTATCTTTTCAAACAGCTTTAGTAGAATAGGTATGGTTTCTTCTTTAAACGTTTGATAAAATTCCCCTGGGAAGCCATCTGGCCCTGGACTTTTGTGTCTTGGGAGGTTTTTGATGACTGCTTCAATTTCCTCCCTGGTTATTGGCCTGTTCAGGTTTTCTATTTCTTCCTGTTCCAGTTTTGGTAGTTTGTGGCTTTCCAGAAATGCGTCCATTTCTTTTAGATTGCCTAATTTATTGGCGTATAGCTGTTCATAATATGTTTTTAAAATCGTTTGTATTGTCTCTAGGTTTTTAGGGTCATGGAGCAGGTCAATGTCTAACTCTGAGTATTATTCCTTTTTGTCAGTGTTTTAATAGTTTGGTCTGAGGACTTGATTACAAACCTGTTTGAAGTGCACTCTTTGATCCTAGGTGGCTAGTCAGATATTTGCTTTTTGTTTTTGTTTGGTTGTTTTTGTGCTTGCTGTTTTCAGACAATATATTTGTGAATCAACATACAGAATGCTGGCAGGGCTCATCTCAGCCAGATTTATGGGTAATACTGCTGAAGCATGTAGCTTCCTCCCCTCTTTTCCTTTGGAAGCTGAGTTCTGTGTCCCTTTATTTTAGTGAAGTCTCAGCGGATGTCCCCCATCTCACTGTTTGGCTAATTCAGTTTGTGTTGGTCCAGACAGGATGTGGGCTGCCATCTCAATTTCTCTGGCATGGAGAGGTTGTGTGGATGTGGGGGCCTGGTTTTGCTGAGGGCAGGGAGCAGGGGCTCTGCACCCACTCCCCTCCTGCTTATCTGGCTGGCTCTGTCCCTTGTGTTAGTGTTCTAAGTAACGGCACACACACTCTCCAGTGGACCCTGCCTATTTTTCTGTCTCTGTCTCAATTCCTTTTGGTTATTCTCTTCATAAGAGATTTATCTTCTAATAAGGACCTTGATATTTTTTCTCTTCCAGTGCTCAGTACTCTACCCTCAGTTCAGCTGTATCCATTTGACATCCCGTGCCCAGTCTTCTACAATATTCATCTTCTGCAGCATTTCCTGACATTTTACTGAAGAAAGGAGGGACATGCAGTTGTCTAATCACCCTCCTTACTACCAAAGAAATTGTGGCCATAGGGAAAGATTCTAAGGTGACCCAAAAGAAAGGAAAAACACTTATTTTCCTAAGATTTCTCACTTTGGAGACATTGGGCACACTGGCAGCTTCCCCTTATCTCCATTGGCTCTGATCCAGCAAGTACATTTATGCCCCAAACAAAATCATATCTAAAACACAGAAACTAGATACTTAATGCTTTAGCTGAATTGTCTTGAGATCATTTAATTCAGTATTCTTGGAAGCCATGAACATCCTGAAAATGATGCCTCAGTCTTCCTTTCTTCTACATTTAGCCTGGACACACAAACCTGCTACTGCTTCAGGTTACATATTCATACTTGTTTCAAGCAGAAGTTTCAAAAAGCAATTGCTTACTTATTTAGTAATAAAAATATTATGTTCTTATTTAAGAAAAATGTGAAACTTCAGAACACAGAATTTAAGCCAATTAGTTCCTAGGACATTTGTCCAGATATGTCTCAAGGTCAGACTTGCATGCTATGGAAACTACTTTGCACACACTTTTAGAAACAGAATTACTCACAGTTAAAATTTTAAAATCAGAACTAGTGCTCTTGGCCACCCCCCCCCTTTTTTTAGGGCCAGGGAATTAAGTTTTTTGAATAAACTTAATTCTCCCTTGTTTTGTCATCCCTCCTGTGGTAGCAGTTAAATGAGCAAGATTTGAGGTAAATTTCAGCTCCATGTTCACCCCTTCATATTTCCAAAATCTCAGCAATTTTCCAGTTTCTGCTCGGTATGAACCTAGAGGGATGGGTCCCAGATAATGTAGAAGAGAAATCTTTCTGGTTCATTATCATTTCTTATCTTTGGGGATCTTCAATTGCCCCCAGTGCCATGACTGGCATATTTAGGAGAAGCCAGAGAACAATGCTCAGGGACATCTTCTCCTGAAAAATGACTTTTAAAATTATCCCTTAGGGCTAACCTATTGGAGGTAGATAGATAGATGGACTACATTAATATGACTCCCCCTCAAAAAAAAATATATATACACATGCTTCCTACCATAGACTCTCCTGCACTACACTCAAATGTAAAGTTATATTAAGTTCCTCTCTTAAATACCCAAAGATACACAATCTTACTGCAATCAGTGAGGCCATGCAGAGGAGGAACACATAGAGCATATCTTGATATTGCTTCTCTTGGCCCATGAAATCCTTAATGTGGCTCTGGAGTTGCCAGCAATATTGTCTACTTCTTTCCAGATCATGAAAGCACAATTTTTGCTAAGATCTTGCCCATTTATTCTCAAGGATTATATCAATTATCCAGAAAAATTTACACTAAAAGTTTATGCATTTCCAATTAAGAGAATGTTTATAGGGATCCCTGGGTGGCGCAGCGGTTTGGCACCTGCCTTTGGCCCAGGGCACGATCCTGGAGACCCGGGATCGAATCTCACATCGGGCTCCCGGTGCATGGAGCCTGCTTCTCCCTCTGCCTGTGTCTCTGCCTCTCTCTCTCTCTGACTATCATAAATAAATAAAAATAAAAAAATAAAGAGAATGTTTATAAGCATGCCTAGACTCCCTGCAGGAAGCCTGATATAAGACTAAGTTCTCTTTGTTCTTAAGCCAAATTCAGCATCAAAAAGGCTGTAACTTCAGGGATTGGGCATTCCAGATGTTTGGCTACTGTGCACATTACTGCTATAAACATCAGAGTGTAGGTGCCCCTTCGGATCACTACATTTATATCTTTAGGGTAAATACCTAGTAGTGCAATTGCTGGGTCATAAGGTAGTTCTATTTTCAACTTTTTGAGAAACCTCCATTCTGTTTTCCAGAGTATACACTTTTTTCTTAGATTGATTTTCATTGAGTTATTTATCCACTACCCAAATACCACTTTATGCATGTTATTATAAAGATATGAGAAATGCATGTGAAGTGCTTAGCACAGTGCCTTTCATGAAGGAATTACTAAATGTTAGCTATTAGTAAGGTAATGGTAGAAAGAGATTAAATTGATATAATATTTATACATTTTAAGAGATTATTTTTCCAACAGTTAAGAATAGCTGTATAATGCTTATTATGTGTAGTCATGAATGATGAGAACTTGGGAGAGTAGGAGGGAAATATACCATGCCTTTGATGTTGAACTTTCTTTATTATTTTCTAGGGATCAGTAATGGTGCCTGGTATGTAAATATTATCCTTTTCATGCTTAAAAAATACTCTTCATCGCATTTAATTTCCCTGGGCATTTTGTCACATTCTTTTAGTAAGCTAGGAGGGTGTTCAAAGGGCTTTCATTCTGAATTCTGATTTTGGAGTTTCAGATTCAAGATGGCACATAGTTTAACACCATAACTAGATGCTTCAGCCTGATATACTCTGTTGGGTACTAATCTAAGTTTTCTCATATGTCTGTAGTCTCTGAGAACCTTAGAAAAGGGCCATTTCCCCAGGTGGATATCTACCAATTTGGAAGATGTTCCCCAGATGGGGAATTAATTTGTTCATTATTTCAGATGCATTGTAGTTCATTTGCTTTAGAAATGTTTTTTTTTTGTTGTTGTTGCCTAACAGCAAGATCTTCTTTGAATGGTTAATAGTATTCTCTCCATCAGAGTTCAAATCCTAGCTTGACCATTCATTGACTTACATAATTTTATCAAACAGCTTGGATACTGAGCATCCCACAGCAGCAATATTTATAAAATGCAGAAAGTTGTATTTTCCACTGGATGTTGGAATATTGGTTTGTACTCTGATATTAATGTGAGATGCTCTAAAATAAGTGGTCATTATCATCCTCACCCATTTTTAGCTGAAGGGGATTTAATAATGCTGATGCTAATTTTCTTTTGGTGTGATAATTATAGGGTATGTGATTCTAGTACAAATAAAGGTTAATGTTTGTCTTGGTTTGTCCCAGTCCTTTTCCCTCAGTGCCTTACATCCTGAGGAATGACTACCATCACTTTTATCACAGAACTTTTATTACATGCTGAATATTCTTTACAGCACTCTGCAAGACAGAGGTTTCCCTAGTGCTTACCTTGTAAGAGAGATGATGTTGATGAATAAATATGAGAAATTTACCAGTCCATCCAAGTGTTTAGCAAGCCTTTCTGTGAGCCTTCCCAAAGGACACTGTTTATAAATGAAATGAAACCGTTGTTCTTTATTCCATACTGTGTAGAAATTATTTCTCCATAGGACAAGTGCACTAGAGGTTGTTAAGTATTCTTTAGAGAAACTGCACTACAGAACTGTGCAATTTTCTGTAATTGTTTACTCTCATTTAATATTTTAGTTCTGGAATTTTGAATGAGATTTTTCCTTCCCCTTTCAAGAATGTACAGTTTTAGATCATGACAAGAAGGAGCAAACAGTTAAATGGAGTTGAATATAAATCAAAATGAACTCCCAAGAGAAACGAAAATAATTAATAAGATGAGGAATGTGATGTGTGAGGTAAATTCACAACAGAAATTTACCAGGGTGATTTAGTGATAGTGTAGATCCTAAACCTCTCAGAAATTAAGGTGAGAGAAAAGAAGGATTTAAGAATATAAGCTGTGACATCATTTATAGAGAATTGAAAAACACATAAAGCATACTAATTATAGTTTATGAATACCTGCATGTATTATGAAAGTATAAAAACAAAGATGGAAACAAAACACAATAGTCTTAGGATATTGTTAAGCTTTTGGGAGATGGAATGGAAAGGAATCAGAGAAGTCTTCAGTCTTCAAATACCTTTCTTTCTTTCTTTCTTTCTTTCTTTCTTTCTTTCTTTCTTTCTTTCTTTCTTCTTTCTTTCTTCTTCCTTCCTTCCTTCCTTCCTTCCTTCCTTCCTTCCTTCCTTCCTTCCTTCCTTCCTTCCTTCCTTCCTTCCTTCCTTTCTTGTATATTTTTTTATTGGAGTTCGATTTGCTAACATATAGTGTAACACCTAGCGCTCATCCCATCAAGTGCCCCCCTCAGTGCCCGTCACCCAGTCCCCCCCTCCCCCTGCCCACCTCCCCTTCCACTACCCCTTGTTCGTTTCCCAGAGTTAGGAGTCTCTCATGTTTTGTCACCTCTCTGATTTTTCCCCACTCATTTTCTCTCCTTTCCTCTATAATTCCTTTCACTATTTTTTTATATTCCCCGTATGAGTGAAACCATATAATGATTGTCCTTCTCTGATTGACTTACTTCACTCAGCATAATACCCTCCAGTTCTATCCACGTCGAAGCAAATGGTGGGTATTCATCATTTCTAAGGGCTGAGTAATATTCCACTGTATATATATACCACATCGTCTTTATCTATTCATCTCTTGATGGACACCAAGGCTCTCAATTGCTGGGTCATAGGGTAGCTTGCTTTTTCTTTCTTTCTTTCTTTCCTTCCTTCCTTCCTTCCTTCCTTCCTTCCTTCCTTCCTTCCTTCCTTCCTTCCTTCCTTCTCAAAGAGAAAATTTTAAGGGAATACAGCACAATTTTAAGATGTGTTAAATAGCAGTGGATAGTAAATAGTTGTTATACTGTTTGTAATTTTCTGTGTTTTAGATGTTTTCTATGAACAATATGTTTTTAAAAGATTTTATTTATTTATTTATGAGAGACACACACACACACACACACAGAGGCAGAGACATAGGTAGAGGGAGAAGCAGGCTCCACGCAGGAAGCCCGATGTGGGACTCGATCCTGGGACTCTAGGATCACGCCCTGAGCCAAAGGCAAATGCTCAACTACTGAGCCACCCAGATATCCCTATGAACGATATTTTTTAAGAAAGAATTTAAGGAAATGCATTATTTATCTAAATAGAAGAATGATCATGGCATTTGCAATCCAGGAGATTAGAGTATGCTTCTAGTTTGCACCAAACCAAGAGAGGTGAAGTGAATTTTTTTAAGGTCTCAGAACTGGGCACCATCAAGATGTAATTCAGGTCTACAAGAGGGCCCCCAGCCAAGAACTCTGTCCAACATATCTCATAAGAGTAACCCCATAAACAAAACCTTCTTAATGACAAAATATCCCCAGGTTTCTTTCAGGGTAAGTGACACAAGATTTTTCACTGGAAACATTATAACATGTCCAAATATTTTTTAAAAGAGAACAGTTTGGGCTTTAATTAATTCAATTCAGTAAATATATTGAGTACTCAGTAAGTGCATTGCATTGTGTGTCCTCCCAAGGCAAAGTTTTTATAGATTTTTTTCTGTTTTTCCTCTTAATTGGTTTAGTTAAGGCAGAGACGCATAATATTGAATGCAAATATCCTTGATACACCAGAGGAGGTGTTAGAAGCCAAAGACCAAGTGGGAAAAAACCCAGGACACAATAGCTTTGAACTCTCTAGATTTGAAATCCGTATTTAAAAATAAGTGGCAAAATGATGTCTGTGGCCAAATGAGGTGGAAGAGCACATGGGTGTCCCTATGGAAAAACACTAATGATTATGTTGTTATTATCAGTCCAGATCTTTAGGGCCTAGAAATATCAGATAGGAAAACTCTTCCTTCTAAATCATCTCTTGGATAGTGTGTGTAACCAAAACTATTATGAAACCAGTTGGAACAAGAAAGATGATTAAAAACTAGAAAGAAAAGAGCAGAGAAGGGGTTGTCCTACAGGGGGCATTCCATATTGGCAGAGAAGAGGAAATAAATCTCAAATTGCAGAGCATGTGACACATATGGGGTTTCAGGTGGCTCATGTGTACAAATATGAGAACAGATTTGTCGAAGTAGGCTTTGTAAACTCTATCTCTAGACAGATTCTAACAATAAAATTTATTATTTTGTGGCTGAAACTATTTACTTTAATGTGTGGATGGGCAGCCTTGTTCTCCAGGATTCTCCCAACTGTATGATTCTAAATCTGTTTCTGTCATCAAGGCCAATGTTGGTTAACCAAAAGACTTGCTAAGCATTGTTTGCCTAGTGGAAGTTTGGGTACTTCTAGGTTTTGTGACATAAATGAGTTGAAGAATATGGTAGCAGTGAGGTGGGTCATCGTATAATGAGGTAGGTGTTGGCAACTGAGGAATAGACTGAGGACTGGGAAGTCTCCCACATACATTTGGGAGCCACATGCATTCCTGCTGAGGCCACTCTTTAGCCTTCTCCATGTTGTCTTATATATCAACAATGGCAGACTCTGATTAATAAATTGAGGGATGGGATGCCTGGGTGGCTCAATGGTTGAACGTCTTCCTTGGGCTCAGGTCATGGTCCCAGGGTCCGGGGATCAAGTCCCACATCAGGTTCCCTGCATGGAGCCTGCTTCTTCTGCCTGTGTCTCTGCCTCAATCTGTCTTTCATGAATAAATAAATAAAATTTAAAAAAAAATTGAGGGAGTTGCTATAAAGATGAATGCCACCAACATCCACCCCACCCCCACAGTCACTATCCACAAGGTTGTGGAGGGAATGTCCAGGGATGAGGTGGGGATGAGATGGAGATTGACAATATTTCCCAGTTTGCATAGGATAGTACTAGTTTATGCCATTTTTCCATTTTTGTAAATTATTACAAATTAGCCACTTATCCTCTCAGAAGCGTCCCCCATTTGGATGATAAACTATATCGTTATCCCAGCATAGTTTCAGGGCATAGGACAAGCATATATATGGCCTGTCTTAATCCAGCCAACACATGAAAGTTGTCCTCCCTTAAAAAATTTGGCACTGTGATAGTTTATGTTCTGACTCACAGCTGAGTTAAGGGGCAAAAATGTCAGCATCACCACAACTCCTTACATCCAACTGCTACGAAGGCTGTGAATTTAAATAGTTCCTGTCTTTGAAGCTGCAAATGAGCCCTGTCAAATTCCCAGGGTTGTCAGGGTCCTTGCTGAGATGTGAGTCCAGCAAGGGCAGACTGCCCACCAAAATTACTTCCTCAGCTCTGTAAATGAGACTTTGAATATCCTTTGTAAAAATTGCTTTTATAAAAATTACCTTCCCATTTGAATATGGAAAGCTGAGCCACATATATTTTGCAGCATGCTTGAGAATATATTCCTAGAAAATTTAACTGGTTATCTTTAAGATCAGCCGACACTGACTATCATCCTTGCACAGAAGAGAGAACGAATGATTAAATCTGAAAAGAAATGTGGATATTTTAAATGAATTCAATTCTTTTGCCATAATAATCATCTTATTCATGTATTTTTCCCCCTCTGGTAACATTTTGATATACAGCCCATGTTCAAGATCACCAACGGAAGCAGGCACAGGAAGGAAATGAAATGAACTTCAACAATAGGCAGTTTTAGATATTCCAAGCAGTGCTACCCATAGACCAGGGATTGCCTAATAATGAAATAAAGGTCTCAGGGCTTACCAGCAAACCACAAAGCAGCTAATTTGGTATTTCTTGCAGAAAAAGAACTGGAAGCTGCACAGGATTTGTTTAGGAAAGAACTTGGCCAACCTAGTTGATGAGGGTGTTTCAGGAAGAACAGATTACACTCCCATCACCATCAGAATACAAAATAGAGATGTGAAGTGAATTCTATCTAGGAACTGCATTTTCCTGAATCCCATATTGGGGCTGGGTAGAATTATTCCACACAGAGGAAAATTGTACTTTCTTCTTCTCAAGACCTCATTCAGAAAATTCACATAACTGCTAAGGAAAAGCCCTCAACCTATACACATATAGGAATGAAAGAATAAAGAATACCAGTCATCTTTGTGGTTTGGGGCATGCCCTGCACATACTTAGAAACCCAGGTGGCATGATGAAAGAAGTTGGAGTGTAACCTGAAACTGGATTACAACCACAGAGGTAAGATACATGTTTTTTTTGGGAGGAAAAAGATCACAGGGAAAAAGGGTGAGGCTTCTGATGCCTTCTGGTATTTCACAGTTGAAGGAAGAGACTGGACTGCCATGTCTCTCCTGTTCATAGACCATGACAGGAGAGCAAGAAATTCTTGTGGGGTGAACACCACAGAAGAAAAGGGCTCCCTGGGGGAAATGTTGCTTGTGAGCCTTCTACCAGCTTTAGATACTGTGGGATTGGAGGCAGTAACCCAAGTTTTGTGACTCTTGTATGTTTATGGAGTGTTGATGGTGGACTGCAGCTGCTAGAAATGGATCACGAGTGCTGAGATAAATGAGCCCCTCAGCTCAGTGCCATGGAGCAGCCGCATCCTCTCTGAGGGAGCCTCAGACCATGAAAAACTGCATCTTTGCTCCAGGGTGATGCTGAAACATCATCATTTCTATGTATGCTGGGAGGTAAACAGGTTGGGAAGCCCTGGAATAGAGTTCCTCAGTCTGGGAACCCGGGAGTCAGTGTAGGAGTGTGAGGTATTGAAGACTCAGAGTTTATCGCGGTGGGTTGAGATGTGTCCCCCTGAAGATATATGTCCAAGTCCTAACCCCTGGTACCTATGAATGTGACCTCACTTGGAAAAAGAGTTTATACACATGAATTAAGTTAAAGATCTCAAGATAGGATCATCCTGAATCTAAGGTGAGTCCTACATCCAATGACTGATACCTTTGTAAGAGAAAGGAGAGGGAGATTTGATACAAACCAGAAAGAAGACCATGTGAAGATAGAGGCAGTGATATGGCCATAAGCCAGGGAATGCCAGGAGCCACCAAACGCTGGAGGAGGCAAGGAGGGATTCTCCTCTAGAGCCTTTGGAGGGAGTGTGTCGTCACGTTGATTTTAGACTTCTGGCCTCCAGTTCTGGGAGAGAATAAATTTCTGTTGTTGGAAAATTTCCAAATTTGTGGTAATATTTTTGTGGCATCCCTAGGACGCTAATACAATTTCTTGGGATTTGTTCTTTGTGGAAAACTTCAATATTCTTTTATTGTTCCCATTATACCTTCCTTCCCTCTCACTTTTCTTATTTACCCCTTCTCACAAAGGTCTTCATTAACCACTCCAGATACTGGTAGGCATTGGGACTCCAAAAACAAGTAAATATGGAGTCACTATAGCTTCGTTTGGTGGAGGAAATAGACCTAAACATTATTTCAAGGTACAGTAGGTGCTGGAGTGATTAGTGAAGGACATTGTCCTACAGGAATCCAAAAGAGGGAGCAGTTCATTCAGTAGGCATATGGGAAAGTTTTCCCAGAGGTGGGGACATTTGAGCTGCATCTCTTGAAGGGCAAGAGAGATGAAGATGGGAGGAACGTGGACAGGCACTTTAAGCAGAAGGAAAATGTCATTTGGGGTAGATCTCTGATGGATGATTCATCAGTGATATATCATGTGCTTGTGCTTCTTTCTACTCTTGTGACATGTGATGAAATACTGAGCTTTTTGGTACATTCCATTAGCTTTATTCCATTTCCCCAGAGGTCATTTTTGAGTTCAAGGTCTGGGCTGTATTGAGCAGGGGAACTGCATATAGCCCAGAGCTGTCCTAGAAAGTGTGATCCTTTCTTGACCTGGGAGGTATAAAAGGGCCCTATTAAATCTAGGACTGCCCACAAACACACAACTTATGGTTCAAAGTAGAACAGAGCCCCTGAGTCCACTTGAATACAAACCTAGATTCAGAACCCTCCTGGCATCAGGGCATGCAAAACTGCAGTGAAATGCTGAGGAAGGCACTGTGGATCCTTCTGTCTGAGAGGTGAACTGGCACGTCAAGGACTCTATAAAAGTCTTTGTATCCCCAGGAGAATGGGAAACTAGCTTGACTTCCTCATTTAAAATTAAAAGTACTTTGAAGTCTGAGGCATTAGTATTATCTAATTTTTAAATGTATGCTTCTGACTTGAGTCAGATTTGGCATCTGAGTTTAAGAACATGAACTTGATTCTCGGCATTCCCAGAGGCAGGTGAACTTGGTCCTGAAACACTACGCCTGTGGACAGTGTTCAAATATGCTAACCTAAGCCAAAGCAGGTTAATTATGGTTCCCATCTTGAAGGTAGGTCATTGTAGAACAGAAAGGAGCCAGTTTAGGGTAAGGCAAGAAAGGGGCAAGGAAGATGTTCCTGATGTCACGTGAAACCACTTGGTATATAAGGTGCAAGTGCTGACTCACCTCTTCTGTGTCGTTGACAAATTTATTACTCATTTACACCTCAGTTTTCTCACCTTTAAAATAGGGATAATAGTAGTATCTTCTTCATATGTTTATTGTTAAATTAAAATGATTCAAAACATGTGAAGTGTTAGCGCCGTGCCAGGCACATGATCAAGCAATCATTAAAGGTCAGGATCATGACCATGATTACTTACTGCTAAGAGTTAAATGAGATGATGATGCTCAACAAGGGTTGGTACCTCCTTTGCTAAAGGCACTCTCCTACTGATGTAGGGTCTTGAAGTAAGGAGTTAAGAGACACAATGCACATGATGTGAGAGAACAGATGAGGCACAGGTACCCGGGGATGCCTGCCTGACCATAGAGAAGGGGATGGCTGTTGCAGTCAGAAGGTGTCAGGCCTTGGAGGTGACAAAAACCATCACCAACCACTGCTGCTCTAGGCTTGGTAATGGGCAGAGCCACCCCATGTGGCAGACCCATTTCCTTAATGCCATTTCTAGAAAATACCACTGTGCCTACCTGCTAAAGAGCAAAAAGGTCCTGTATTTACTAACATGTGGGGGTTGGTAGGTAGCAGTGGAGTGTGTCAAGGGTGAGGTGGCCAAGGCTACACAAGAGCATGGCGTGGTGCCACACATGCATGATTTCATTTGACTCTCACAATAACCTGGAATGATAGGCATTAAGTCTGTTTTTTTAGGAGGAAAATAAGGTTGAGAGAGAGCAATGACTTGCCCAAGGCTATATAGATGACAAGGCAGAGCTAAAAATCAAACTTGGAGTAACACAAAAGCTCTGGTTTCCTTCCCTCTACCAAACTGCGACCTGGTTCTGACATCCTCTTAACAATGAACGCATATTTCTGTTTTTCCAACAAGATAGCTTTCTTCCAAATTTCATTTTAAAGGAAAAAGCAACATATATTTTTTTTGTTCAGTTAAGTAAAAATGTTTTTGCACCTAGAGGAGTACCTAGGAAACTTTAGAGAATAATTGAATTGAACATACTAACTTTTTAATTTAGCAAAAATACCATATTCCTTTAAAGATTTTACCCAGTTTTGCTTTCAAAAGAAGAATAAACTAGGAAATTACAGGAAAAGCCTATTTTCCTTGTGAATCCGGAACAAATTGAAACTAGGATATTATTGCTACAATTATACATAGGGAAAAATTCTTGGAAGAGTACTTTTGAATTGTTTTAGATATTCATTTCTATTGCCTTGAAAAACTTGCATTAAAGGAGAGATGGTTAAGAGGAACATATATAATTTTTGGTTAGATCTGATTTCTTAGCTTTGATACTATTGACATTTTGGGCTAGATAATTTTTTGTTGCGAGAGGCTGTCTAGTATATTGTAAGATGTTTGGCAGTATCTCTGGCCTCTACCCACTATCTGCCAGTAGCATCCTCCAAGTCGTGACAACCAAACATGTCTCCAGACATTACCAAATGTCCCTTGGGACAAAATTGCTCACGGTTGAGAACTACTGAATTAAATGGAAAAATGTTATCATCAATCAATAAATATGCTTATCCTCATGGTTTGTGGCACTGTATCATGAGCATATCTGCTTCCTGGCAGTTCCCAAGGTCTGAGGAGGACTCGTAGAACAGAGAGACCTTTCTATAATAGGATCTTATTAGGACTTCATTCTTTTTCTGGTTTTTAAAATAACAGCTTTGTTGAGATATAATTTACATACCATAAAACTTATCCTTCTATAGCGAACAATTCAGTGATTTTTAGTATAGTCACAGAATTGTGCAAGTACTCCCATTATTTAATTTTGGAACATATTCATTACCCTCCCCCAAAACTCCATATCCGTAAACAATCGCACCACTTTCCCCATTAATATACTTTCTGTCTTTATGGATTTGCAGAATTCCATTCTTAAATATGAAGTATTTAGCTTGCAAACCTAACAGCCAGTGTGGATAGGGTTTTTTTCTTCTGACCCAATAGTTTCTTTTCCCCCTCAGGTGTTTTATTTTTTTTTAATTTTTATTTTTTAAGATTTTATTAATTTATTCATGAGAATATACAGAGAGGAGAGAGAGAGGCAGAGACACAGGCAGAGGGAGAAGCAGGCTTCGTGCAGGGAACCTGACGGACTCGATCCCAGGTCTCCAGGATCACGCCCTAGGCTGAAGGCAGCGCTAAACCGCTGAGCCACCATGGCTGCTCCCCTTGGGTGTTTTAAATCTTGCTTTAAAGTCTAGCTCCATATTCTATTTTTCCAGGAGGCATTCCCTGCTTTCTTCTCTGATCCAACACTCTAACCATTAACCTAGGGCTTGGCTGTGGAGTGGAGCTACTTACAGCTCACTTTGGCAAAAGAACTTTACTGGGGCAGATACCTTCCCATCATGCTCTCACGCCAGTGCTTAGTAGTCAGTGTCATGGAGTGAATATGGCTTGTTGGCTGCTTTGTTATGGGCCTCAAAGCATGCTTTCTGGGAACAAAAAAATAAACAGCAATGAAAGATATGAGTGAGGAGATGGACCAGCTAGGTCTGCATTCAGTTAGATTTCCGGGAAGTCATATCAGTGACTGAGGTTTTTTGGCTTTAGAGCAGTAAGGTGATGGGCAGAGGTGAAAAGGTCAAGATGAAAATCTGCAAACGGCCCCAGCTGCAAAACTCAGTTATGACAAGAAAACGTGAGCAGGAGGTGTTGGCTCTCAGAAATCTATGGTATTATTTGTGGAGAGCCTGAACAAGGAGCTACCCATGGTCTTTTAGCTACTTCCAGCCCACCACCTTCCAACTTTGGTGAGTTGGCAGTAAGCTCCCACCCAATACTGGGGCCTCTGTGAGAGGGAATGAGAAGGAATGGAAACTAACTTTCTCAAGCACTGGGCCAGAATGATAATAGCTAAGAACATAGTGTCCACTGGGTTATCAGTTCAGCTCTGATGCCCAGTTAATTCTCAAAATAACCCAACTAATAGGTGCTATCACCAAATCTGTTTTAGAGATGAAGAACCTGAGACCCAAAGGAGTTGAGTAAATTGCTCAAACTGACTGAAAAGTGGTAGAGTGGGGTTCTGGTCCAGAATTAATTGTGTAATCATTGCATTGACATTTCTCTGAGGAATATTGCCAGGGGATCTGACACACATTAACCTCTCTGAGCTCTCATGAAAACTCCATAAAGTCAATATTATAACCCCATTTTTCCAATAAGGAACCTGATGCTCAGATTAACTGTCATGCAGCTCATAGATGGCAGAGCCAGAATTTAAGCCCAGATTAAATGTGTTCATCCCACAGAAATGCTGCCAAGGACAGCACCAGTGATTCGGTCCCTCCAAAGTTCAGCCTGGAAGCCTTAGATCTTATCCTGCTAGAAAGAAGAGCCTCTGAGTATTATTATTATTTTTTAAATATTTTATTTATTTATTCATGAGAGAGACAGAGAGTGAGAGGCAGAGACATAGATAGAGAGAGAAGCAGGCTCCATGCAGAGAGCCCAATGTGGGGCTCGATCCTGCTCTACAGGGAGTCCGATGTGGGACTCGATCTCGGGACTTCAGCATCACGCCCTGGGCCAAAGGCAGGCACTCAACTGCTGAGCCACCCAGATGTCCCCAGCCCCTGATTATTGAGGAGAAACTACTTAGTTATTTTCTTATCTTCAAGTGAAGTTGAGAAATATGAAGAATTCCTTTAGAAGGCTCTAAATAGTTATACCTTACAGAGCTAGAATATGGAAAAAGAAACATGGTGCTCTACCTTAGGAGCCTGAAAAGTAGTTAGGAGAAATAAGGGTTCAACTGTTTGCATTCCTTGAAAGAATCTTCCAAACTTGAGAACTGGCAAATGTGTGAGTAGAGCAAGGAGATGAGGGCTGGTGGCCACGCCATCTCAGTCAGGATGCTGACATGACACTTCCCTGGGGAGCCTCACCTTTTGCATAGGCATGCCTATCTGGGAGATAAGCACACCTCAAACCTGATAAATATAGATGACACACTTTGAACCTGAGAGGAAGCTCATCAAAGAAGAAAGCTAATTACAGGGCTAGTTATTTACATAATTTAGATGGCAATCTTCAAAACATAGTTATATTTCAGAGATTCATGACTTTAATCAGGCTGCAAATAGTGAATAACACAGAGCAAGCCAGGCTGATTTGCACAACTATTAAAACTATTAAATGTATAGGTCAGCACCTATACATAGAGCAAAATGCCAGGGATTGCAAATTATCTTAGACCCATTCTGGAGAAATGGGATAATGGATCAAAAGGGAAAGTATAGAAAATAAAAATTGATCAGGGCAGTTATTCGAATGTGGAATTAGATGAATCTATAACTGCTTTAATCAAAGTATATAGCTGTAACATAGAAGAGTATATCTTACTGAAAGCTTAGTGAGTAGGAACATGGTATAATGAAAGGATTTTATTACCATAGAACCATAAAGTTCAATTTTATGCAAAAATAAAAATGACAGGCAATATAACAATTGGGCTATCTGAGAAATAATATTTCACAGACATAATCTACATTGGAGCTGGCTATAGACAGTTTGATTGCTTTCATAACAGATAACTGACCACATGAAGCAACTTGCTCTTTCTCTGGAGGCTTTATCCTGCCAGCAGACTTATATACATGCTGTTCCTTCTCTTGTCAGTGCCTTGTCTCCTCTTGTTGGCCAGCAAACACACATTTCATCCTTCAAGACGGAATTGCAGGAAATCTGGTAACAGAGTAAAAGCACAAGGTTTTGGGCTTGGAGCCTCCATTTAGCCATTGACTAGTTGTCTGGTCTTGAGCAGTTTACTTAACTTCTGTGATCCTCTGTCCACCACTAGTTATGTTAGGCAAGGTTATCCTCCCTCCCCAAAGAGTTTATTTCTTCTTCCCTTATCAGTATCACAGCATTAACAATTCTAGTTTATTTTCTACTTATGTGAATGTGGCATTTGTGTGGCAGCCAGGCTCTTGGGTTCAAATCTGGAAGCTGCCACTTACTTGCTGAGCTTCATTTCTCATTTTAAAGATGGGCATGATGGCTGTTGAGGTGAAGACTGACAGCTAATCACCAGACTTGTTCCTCTTCTTCGTGGGTACATGGCAAGATTCCCCAGCCTCCCCTATAGTGATTCCTGGTTATATGACTGAGGAAAGCCCATGGAATATAAGCACGAGTTATGCGAATCACTAACAATCCTCGCTGTTAGAAAAACCTCCATTCTTTCCTTCCCTCTGCCAGATTAAGGTAGTAGAGAACTGTGAGTTAGTAAGTGTCTTGAAGGTAGCAGAGACGCAAGATGCAGCAACCTTAGCTTCTGAGTCTTTACTTGGAAAAGCACAATGACACCCTAATTAGGAATGCCCATTTTGGGCTTTAAATGAGTGAGAAACGATCATCTCATAGTAAACCATTGATAGCTGATAGTTTATCTGTTATAGCAGCTAGCATTACCTTAATACACCAATTTCATAGAAGTATACACTGCTGTGAAGATAACAATGGTTGGCAGAGTTCCTGGAACGTAATAAGCCCTTAACAAAATCTGATAAATGAATGGATCATTAAGTTCTCCAAAAGAGAAAATAGAATTAGTATACATAATGATTTTCCCTTATGTCAAGCCAAATTTAATTTTTTTTGTCAAGTTAGATACAAATAATTGGGATTTCTAACAAGTTTATAAGAACTGTACTCTCTTGTGGCTAAATTAGTATTGCTTATAATTAAATTTCTCACAAATTTCCAGAATATTGGTGCTGAATGGGACCTTGGCAAGCAAGTCACACACACAGCCTCTCATTTCGTAGGTGAGGAAATAAGGTTTGGAGAGGTTATTATGCTAATTACGGCCAGAGCAAGGATGTATGATTATTTTCACAATTAAAAGAGGTATTTTCTGATTGTAGAAGTTACAAATGAGTGTGGCTGAAAGGTAGGCAACTAGAAACATTTTATTTGATGGAGAAAATAAGAATTATTCTAATGTAAACATGGGCTATGTTTCTAGTCTTTTATCTATGTATATATTTCATAGACTTTAACAGTGATCATGATGATTTTACAACTTTATTTATTTTTAAAAGATTTTATTTTATTTATTTATTTGAGGAAGGAGGGGCAGAGAGACAAGCAGACTACCCGCTGAGTAGGGAACCTGATATCGGGCTAGATCCAGGACCCTGAGATTATGACCTGAGCTGAAGTCAGATGGGTAACTGACTGAGCCATCCAGGTGCCCTGGTGATTATACAATTTTAAATATCGGGCACCAAGACTTGACCCTGGAGCTCCGTGGGCCACTCTTGGGGCTGACATTAATGTGGGTCAGGATTGCTATGATTGTTTTGACAAAGTGGCATTCCCTAGAGTGGAAGATTCCTCCTTCCACCTTGGAGAGGCTGGGTGGTTGGGTGTGAGAGTTGGAGCCTGCATGTTGTGGGGCAAGCCCTCTACCTGTCTGGCCTGGAGTTTCCATGACTCCCTGCCTGGGGGCAACCTCATTCATCCCAGTGGACCCAGATACAGATCCAGGTATACATGTTTCCTTTTTTTTTTTTTTTTGGTATACATGTTTCAACGCCAAGAAGGGGCAAGGCCAGGGACCATCTCTGTCCATCTTCTCAGCAACTCTTAAAACAGTTCTCTTAAATATTCTGAATGATGATTTGGGGGAACTGATCTCTTCTTTTTGCTATAAAATAACTTCTCACTTATGGTAATTTGTTAATAATTTCAATAAACTCTAAGGGAGTGGAGTTGTTCTCTCATAGTTTCCCTTTAGCCTCCAAGATGCTGGACACATTTAGATAAACTGCTGAGAAAGAGCACAGAGGAGGTCCCTAATGCTATGTAAAGTGCGGCTAATAGCCTCTCCAGCAGACAAATCCTGCCCTCATTGCCATGGTGTCTCCACCTGGCCTGTGATTGGGAAGAGGGGGTGGGGTCAGCATCGCAGTTTTGACCACAAACTGTCATTTAATAAGAAGAAGGTTTTACCTAGGGGAGATCTGGGGCCCTGGGCCTCTTTCACAATTGTCACTGTTCTGTAAGTGACTGTTTAGTATTCAAGGACAGTCTGATGAAAAATTGAGAGTGACTTTTTCATATTATTGTGAGAGTCTTATTTCCCTCACTTATTTTTCCCCTGAACACCCTCCCCAACCAATACTGCTTTCCTTGCCAGCTCTTATTTATAAACTTAATTTCTATAGATATGTTAGATGTATCTATAACCTGGATAAAGATAAGCTGCCTGCCATGTGGCCCTTCCTCAGGGTGGAGTCACTTTCAAAGTAAAATCTATTACCCCCAAATGCTTAAAAGTAACTTGAATCATCATTTCAGTTTACTGAGAAAATGCTGGTGACAGATTATAATAATAATGCAAGGAAAAAGATTTAAAAATCGTCTTTCTCTCCACCCCCTAGTCCTCAGCTTCTCAGCGGTGTGCTCCTACCCAGTAGTTGCTCCTCTACACATCGATTCTCAGTTCCTTCTAAAGCAAACCTATCCAGGCTTTGAGGTTCTCCCGCCACAGCCTCTGTTACACACATAGAAACAGTCTGGAACTCTTTCAGGCATGGTAGAGGGTAAGGCTCTGAATATTTATATGTTAATATTTTTCCCTACCTCATAGTTTAAATTCATCCCTTCTGTGTTAGTTGTGCTTTTTTTGTAACATGGCTTCATTTCCATGATGGATGCCTTTGCAGGGAGTATGCTTAGACATGTATCAGGCAGTTTTAAAGCTGAATCAGGCTCACAGAACTGAATAAATAAAGTGGTGACTGAGTTCAAGACTTTGAAAACAAAAGCCGACTGCAGACAACAGGAAGCCGTGAATTGTTTCCAAAACCCTTCGACAACTCCCTTTTGCCTCAAGAATCCTTTTGCCTACTGGCCTATTCTTTATTTCTCTTCTTCCTCTTTTCTTTCTGTTCTCTCCCAAGCTGTCAGCAACAGTACCCCATGGGGGGACATGCCCAGTACAGAATTTTGCTGAATTCTCTTTTGAAGGAACTAGAAACAGAAGCGGAAAACCTGTAGGGCAGGTAAATTGAGTACACATTTATACTGAATATCTATGATATTGCAAAGGAAAACCCACCCGAACTCCTGAAACTGGGAGTTAACACTTCTAGTCAAAGAGAAATGTGAAAATGAAGCCTTCACAGCATTGCAGACAAAGAAGTCTGGATAGCATACTTCTAATTGGCAATGCAATAGTGTCCCCCTGGGGGATTGGGGTTGGTTGGTGGTGGTGGGGAGAGGGAGATGGCTCACAATAAAAAGTCGCACAGGGAGATTTCATGTGAAAAATACAACTGTAGCTGACACAATCAATTTCCTGGTACAGAAGGGACCAAACTACTTAGAAGGCATCTGTGAGGAGAGGTGGGAATGAAGCATCTGGTCAAATGCTGCCTGCGGCACATTTGAGGTTAGGCATGCCTTGGTCTGGGTCACCCCCCACTTTGCACACTGGTGGCTTCCTCTCTCTTAGACATATAGCAGCTGTCTGATAATCACTGGCTATTGATTGATTAATTAACCATATTCAGTGTATCATTTCAGGGAACTCAGGGAAGGAAAGGGGGTGTTGCAGGGAGATCTGAAAGCAAAGTATGGCAATTCTGAAAAAAAAAAGAGTCATAGAATCTGTTTCATTGTGCTCTTAGAAATTATTGCTCAACTCCTGCTCAACTCTTGCCACCATCACACATTCCATTGGAAAAGCATTTTTCTGTTGTTGAGCCAAGTGGCATATCCCTCATTTCCCTGGGTTATTCTGGTCAAGTTAATTTCTTGCCCTCCCATGTCCCCTACCACCTCTACCCACACTGTGTCCATGACAAGGACAGACAACAGGCTCCAGTCTCAATTCCCTGTCTGTAGCCTCCTCTCCCATAATAAGAAAGATGGAACCCACCGTGGACAGTGGCTTTTGTCAGAGGCTTCCCATCCTGGAGAGCACACTGTACCAAAGCATGATGACTGAAGCCTAAAAGGCTTTCCTCATTATCACTTACTCCCAAAAGATGTTGCCGGAATCATCCTGTCATGTAAGCCATTTGCAGCCCAGGTGAATGAGGCACTTTGGTTCATGTGAAACTCTAAATGTGAAACTCTCAATGTCATAAAGCTGGCTTGATAACAGTGAGATTTCCCAGAGAGGCTATTCCCAATTCCCTTATATCACTCATCTTAGCAAAAACATTGTTATGTGCCTATGTTGTGCTTACTGTGTTAGGTGCTCTCTCTCTCTGTCTCTCTCTCTCTCTCTCTCTGTCTCTCTCTCTCTCTCTCACACACACACACACACACACACACTCACAGAACAATACCAGTCCCTGCTCTTCAGCAGTTCAGAGTCTAGACAGAAACACAAATTATTGCAACACAAACCCATAGCACTAGGTCTAATGGTAGCTCTGTGTCTGTTCCAGCATTTTCAGAGCAATGGATGAGAAAGGGCAAGCACTCCAGGTAGGCTGATGCTCTTTTTCCTTCCCCAGATCATTTGATCTTCTTCTTAGCTGATTTGGTCACCCTTAACCTTATTTCCCTGTCTTATATTTCTATCCTCAACTCCTTCCTTACTCTTGCCCTTGCTGACACAACAGATTTGTTGGTTCAATCTCAGACATGTTTTCAGACTTTGTCCGCATCTTCCCATCCCTGACTTCCTATCCCCTGGCCATGATAGCCAACATTGGTCAAGTGCTCAACTGGTCTCCTTGCCCTCAGGCTCTCCCTCATCAGTCCTTCTGCCGTCCTCCTACATGGTTATTTTCTTAAAATACAAATCAGATTACATCACTCCTTGCTTGGAGACAATCACCAACTCTCTTAGCTTTCAGCGTGACTAGGCTTTGCACCATCTGCAGACACTTCGTGGAGGAGGGGGTATTAATGGCATTCCCCGACCCAGGAAGAAATGTGAATGAAAAGGAAGGGGACTGAGCCACCAGCTGGGCTGGTGAAGTCAAGGCTCTTGTGGGGACTGCACATTGGAACCACCTGGAGAGCTTTTATAAACCACAGATGCCAGGGCTGCGCCACCCCCTCCAGCCACTGGATCTGAATCTCTGGGTAAGGTCTGAGTGTCTGTAGTTATAAAAAGCTCTCCCGTGAGTGATTCTGATGAACAATGAGTGTCACAACCCACTGTGCTGGGGAACCCAGCAGGCTCTGTACTTTGGGATGGCTCATGTGCTTTGAAAAAGGGTACTCACATCAGCTCCACCTCATGAGAAGCACAGTAGTGGTCTCTGGTGGTCCTTTGGCTCACAGTCCCAAATAAAGCAATGACCAGTTGGCTCATGAGGCCATCACAGCCCTAATCTTTGCTCTGTGGCTCTGTAAGCTCTAACTGATCTAACTTGCCAAAAGCCAGTCTGTGTCACAGATAATATGCTTTAACATTTAACCAATTCCTCATCCTCGATATGTATATTCTGCTTTCTATTGGGATTTAAACCACAAAGTTTTAGTTATCTTAAAATAGCATAGTAGTATATTTTATGAAGCACGACTTAACCAGATGCAATCTTTGTTTGCTTCAGGCTTGATTTGGAAAGCTTCTTCATATTCTGGGTTTGTGATACTTCAGTAGTTTTAGAAAATATATAGATTTACTTCTAATTCACTAGGTACTTTTTTGGGGGGAAATCTATTGATCTTACAGTCATTAAAAAGAAATATTAGGTTTTATTTTTCAAGGTTCAGCAAATGTGTGTGTGTTTGAAGGGGGGATGGTTTTACTTGATTATTGACATTTTAATTTGTTTCTTATTAGGAAACTCAGATTTCCTTTGGTGATGACCACTTGGCTGCACAAAACTACTGCATGGCCATGAAAGATTACAATGTATAGGAAGCTTTATATATTCTTTGAAGAAGGTAGGTAGAAAAGCCAAAGACTTTTTTGTTTTGTTACGTAAGTCTCTGCTACTGGCCTCAAACTAGCTCATTATTCAAGTCAGGGCTGCCTAGGCTTGGGGCAAAGTAGCCCAAGTGGAAGTGGGGCTTTTCTTTACCTTGAAGTACCCCCACACTTTTTTGTATACTGCTCCCCATGCAATGCAAGCCTAAAAGGCCCGATTGTCTCCACACGTACTTCTCTTCTTTTCTTGCTTTTTTAATGCTGCAGGCCTTTATTTTTTGTCTCATTTACCCTGTCACTTCCCCCACTTTCTTCACCAATTTTCCCCACCTAATAATTATAAAGAAAAATGTTAACCATGAAACCTTCCCCTCCCCCCTTGCTCTTTTATCTACACAAATATCCTTGACTGCAAGACATCTAGTACAGCACATTCATTAATTTTTAATTTGTCTCCTCTTGTGGTTACTGTGTTCCAGGGACTAAAGGACCCGGAACAATGGTCTCCAAAACCTTGGGCTGAGCCTTTTTTCTTATATGCAGGGATATAGCTGAGGGCATAATGGAGTCTGATCAAATAAATATCTGTTATTTGAAACAGCCTGTTCAAGGTGAATATGGATTTTCATCACATTAATCCCGAGCTTCTGAGCCAGAGTTTTTGTGCCTGAATATTATTAGCAAACAGAAAAAATAATTTTGAGAGATGGCAGACTGAAAGAGTTATTCCTCATAGGAGAGCTGTTCCTGAAGTGGCCCAGAGGATTTGAGGGCAGATGGCTGCAGAACCAGTGAGGGCAGCCTCCTTGCCACTTCCGAGTAAGGAAATCCAGGAAGTGTCTTATGGAGAGGCTCTGATTTGCTGTTGGTATTCTTCAGGGTCTGTCCACAGCCCACTTTGCCTTTGCAGTGTACACTCCCTTGGAGGAGCTCATCCACTCCTTCAGCCATTCTCTACCTATACTTCAACTCCTCTTAGAGTTCTACCTGCAATCAAACTATCTTGTCAGAGCTCCAGAATCAGTTACACAAATGGCCTCCTGGGACTCTCCAGATATGTCCAGAACAGAACTCACTTTCTGGACACCCCTAGTCCTACCCCCAAATATGCTCTGATCCTGAGTGGTCCTCTCATGACAGATGGCACTATTGCCTATCATATTCATAGGTGGGAAATCTCTGGGTTTTCCTTGTTTCCTTTTCCCCACTATATGCCCAGTAATTTGGCTGTGAGGACTCCTGACAGATCTCAAGTCCATCCGAACCACCTCTGGCCTCATTCATTCATTGAATTGTCATCTCCCACCAGGACTGGCAAACACCTTCCAGCTAAGCTGTTGGGCATCTACGCAGCTTCCACTCTGTCATGTCTTTCACACTACTGTAGGATCCTTTGTTCCATAGCACATACCCTTTTAGGTCACAGACAAAAAATGTTCACAGGCTCTTAAAGGTATGCAAGATAAGGTCTAAACTTCTTTTCACAGCTTCTCGGACCCATCCTTACCTGGATCCAGTCTACCTCACTAGCCTTATCTTCCCACAAAAAGTGACACTTTCCACTCTCTGCTTACTATAGTCTCACTGTTCCCCAGGGCCAAATTTCTATTGTTCTAATTCTTATGATGTCCCTACTCTGTGCCAAGCATGCGAGGCACCATGGATTCAGAGAGGAGTAGGACACAGCTCCTGGAGGTGCTCAACACCTAACAGGGCAAATAGACAAGAACAGAGATCATAACCATGAGTACCAGGAAAGAAGGAAGAACATCTGTAGGATTTCAAAGCAGGGGGCCTTAAATCTTCCTGAGAGGCTTAGAGAAGGCTTCTAGAGGAGTTAGTTGTTAAACTAGTATGTGAGAGATCAGGGCAGAGGGAACGGGCATATGTAAAGCCACAGAATTACAGAATAGCAAAGCATGTCCCAGGAAAGATGAACAAGACAACATAGTTGGAGTAGAGGATGCCCAGAGGGGTGTAGTAGGAAAGGTTAGAGAGGTAGGTGGATATAAGAATGTGGAGTACTGATTATGACACGTTTTGTTGGCACTGACATTTTTATTCTCCTTTACAATGAACATGTGCCATCTATATTAGTTTCCTATGGCTGCAGTAAAACATTGCTGCACACTGGCTTAAAACAATAGAAATTTATTTTTTCACAATTATGGAGGCTAGAAGTCAAAAATCAAGATATCAGCAGGGTTGGTTCCTACTGGAGTCTCTGAGGAAGAACCTATTTCATGCCTTTCTGCTAACTCCTGGTGGTTTCCAGCAATTTTTGGAGTTCTTTGGCTTGTAGACATAGCATTCCAATCCCTGCTTCTGTCTTTTACATAGCATTTCCCCCATGTGTCTGTGTCCAAATTTCCTTCTTCTAATATGGATACCAGTTGTTGGATTAGGGCTCACCCTAATTCAGTATAAACTCATCTTAATTTGATCACAACCTCAATGATACTATTATCCTATTTCCAAGTAAGGTCAATTCAAGTCACAGTTAGGACTTGGACATATTTTTTTCTGGGACACATTTCAACCCACAATAATAATCTTGACTTCAACTATGGGAGTGTTTTAACAAAGTGTGTTCATTTAGTTCAACATGTTTTATAGAGCACTTCTCTGTGCTAGGTTCTGTATTATGAGCCAAGTAACCAGGGTACAGGGAGTAGATTTGGGACAAGAACCTTTGGGACTCAGTGGGGTGCTTCATATCACCCATGGTTTCTCATGAAAAGCCTTATCTCTACTGAGAGACATCCAATGTATACAATTAACAGGAAGTGGACCAATCCTGTGAATGCCTTTTATTTCAGCAATTTTATTAATTGCTACCCAGAGAATGATCATGACTCACACTACTCAAGACAGTTTTGGTTTGTGCCAGTTATCCTAATATCCCATTGAGTTACCTGCCCTTCACACTCTCAAAGTTTTCTGGCTTAAAAGATAAATGTTAAAAAAAAAAGATAAATGTTATTGTCACTCCAACAATAAGAGAGCTATTGTGTTAGATGCTTGATGTATAAAAGTAAAAGGGGGCCCTTGCCTATAAAGGCCTCACAGTCTGCTGCAGGAGGAAGTGAAGAAGCATTTATAATGCGGCATGATCAGTGCATGGCCTTAGGCAAGACAGGATGCCATAATAGTGCATGGAGGTTTGAGTTGGAGGGCTCTTGTCAATTCATTGAAAATCTATTTTATGAATGACTAGTTTACCTCAGCTTGGCAGAGGAATAGCTTCTGATAGGTCTGGAATGGCTGACTGGAGTGGAACCTCTCTGTTACTGCTCTGTTTGGGGGGACCCTGTCTCTGGAGCACCTGACCAAAGGCAGGGAGTCCTATATAGTCGAGGCTCACTATGGTCCCTGCCACAGCCTGTGCCTAGTGCTCAAACAGCCATGGAGTTAAGAGCTTGGGGGCCTGTGTGCAAGTGTTAATGAAGGCAGAGCACAGGTACAAAGTAGAGGTGGTATCAGGGATAGAATGCTACTACTCTGGAGGGGCAAAGGCTTGCCCTCTTCCTCTCATCAGGCTGGATATGACAAAATGGAAACCTGGACAGAAAAAAAAATCCTCAAAATCTGTTGAAACAACTATGTGCCGTGGATAGCTATAAATTCTTTAGATGGTTCAAGGAAATTTTGGGTGATGTGATAAGTTGACAGATTAGCTTTTGGCAAACTTGTGCTTTGGAGAATTGGCTTTTGGAGAGGTGGATGGGTTCAGATCATTGGATATCAATAAAGAAAATATGGAAAATTTGAGGCAAAGTGGTTAAAAGCTCAGACAATGGAATCAGTTGGCCTAGGTTGGAATTCTGGCACTTTGATGTAACAACTGTGTGATTCTGGCACAGAATGTTATTTTCATTTTACTGGATCAGTGTTTCCAACTCCAAATTATAGGCTGGCCAATGGCCGAGGACCTTTGGGGTCTCGAATGCAGCTAGGGAGAGGGCTGGCACAAACTGAAGGCATTTGCTCAGCATCCTGTGGTCCAGTTGCTGGTAGACTTTTACAAACTTAGTTGCTGGGGATCAGGCATCTGCACCTTGAAAAGCTCAGAGATTTCCAATGCATATTGAGGTGTGATGTCTGGGTCCACCCCAGAAATCTTGCTTTAGCGGCCAGAGTGTGGTCCGGTCATTGGGTTGTGGGCACTTCCATAGAGGGCTGAGATGCCAGCCTGAGAACCACTGTGCTAGACCAAACGGACTCTGTCTGTCTGTGCCTCCTCCATCTGGAGTGGCCCTCCTCTGGGGTGGGGTGAGAAACACAAATTCTCCAGCCCCGCACCCATAAGGTCTCTGAGTTGGCAATTTCAACCTAGATGCAGCTCAGGGATATTTACTCTGGATGAGAAGCAAAGGGCACAGGAGAGCACTTACTCAGACTTCAGTATGCACAGTTTGCACAATACTCAACATGTATGATAGTACTCAGACCTCAGGGAGAGAGAGTTTTGCTTTTCCCTCCGGAATGGTATTAAAAAGAAAATTCTGTCCTGGTAAGGTGCAAAATGTTTCCTTTATGAGGCAATAAGTATGTCTTTTATAGCAAGTGGAGAGCCTGCACTCAGGTACTGACAACAGAGAGAGGACATACAAGAGTCCTGCTCTGATCTTTTAGTGACCTCCATCCCTTAATTCCTCTGCTTCGTATTACCCTCTGTGTTTGGAGTTTTCTGCAGACTCTCCTGATGGGGTGTCAGAGGAGGGAGGGGGCCATGAGGGTACCTCACAGGAAAGGGCAATGCTTTACTTCAGTGTCAAGGCCCAGCCAAGCCAATGCCAGTTACTGAGCCTGAGAAGTTTCCAGTGAAGTCCTTCCCTGAAGGAGGGGCCAGAGAACTGCCATTTTTTGTTATGGCCTGGCTTCAGGACCAGTTTGAAATAATACCCCTTCTTTCTTCCCTCCCTCTCTGCCTGCCTTCCATCTCAGGGCAGATGAAAGAGTCTCTCCAAATGCAAGGTAATTCTACATTTTCCTTTGTAGCACTTGGGGCTTGATCTCCACAGTCTGATGGGGGTACTTAGAAGGATAAAAGCATTCCACTGAAAAGTCTCCTTTCTTTCTCAGGCATCTTACTTGCTTGACAAGGCAAGTCCTCTTGTAAAAGGGAGGCTTTAAAAGTCTGTCAAAGGATACTACCAAGAGGGTGGATTCATTATTTTAAAGCCCTTTCAGGGTCCTCCTACCATTGCATTCTTCATGAACTTCTTTGGATGGTGACTTGGAAGGTGAGATTCTTCTTCTCAAGGGGTCTGAGTTGTTTTGATAGACTAGTGGCGTAAAAGATGGGGTTGCATGGGATAAGAGAACCAAAGGAATGAGGACTGACCTCGGACTGGAGCCTGGGGAAAAGGCTATGCAAGTATAATTTTTGATTTATGTGACCCCATTGAGTTACCTGACACATCTTTTTACTTATTAATTTTCTTCAAAACAACTCTATGTGAAGAACTGACCTTTTTTTTTTTTTTTTTTTTTTTGAGAGGGGGAACTGAAGCATAGAACTCATTAGTGAAGCTCCAGATGTGTGAGAGAGCACCTTGGCTTGTGTGAGTTGAGGATGGGAAAATCTCAATCAGTCTATAGTCCACAGATTGCTAATTCTCTCTTGGCTGCTGGCACTGATGTCCCATCTAGTCAGGGCTATGTCCCCAGCAGTGCCAGCAGGTCCACAGACCAGCCCCTCCCAAGGGCCTGCCCTCACTCATGGACACATTCTACACACTGAAGGACATGCAGACCCTTGTTCTTCTGACTTCATGACTTAAATGCTGGAGAAATAGCCAACATTAGACAGCAGAAACTTCAGAGAAGGATTGTTTTGTTTTGTTTTAGATTTTGGAGGGAACATGGGCAGTGTCACCTTTATAGCAAGACTCATCACAACAAAGAAAAAGGTTAAAAAATACTTATTCTCTTCCATGTTTATTTGACTTAGGTGCTGCTTCTTACTGGCCAAGTGTTAGAATGTTCCTGCCCAGAAAATGCCCACTTTGGAACAGATATAATATGTAATACTCTGATATAGCCCACAGGAGAGAGCATTAGGCTATGAAAAGAACTGATTCCATCCATCCATCCACCCAACACACCCACCCAATCACTCATTCATTCATTGCTCCAAATGTTAATTGCCTCTGTGCACTAGACAAAGCTAAGACATGGCTCAAAATCATGCCTTCTGGGTGGAGAATGCTCAGCTCCTTCACCTCTAGAATGGGCAGGAGAAGCCCCTCAAAAGCATGGTTGAGAAGCATCAATATGAAGGAGGTGTGTCCTGGGAGTCACATTGTCCAAGAAGAACCATGATCTTCACTGGCATTCAATTATAGCTCAGTATTGTGTAGTTAAGTGGATTTTATTATTCTATCCTGTGGAAGAAGGCCATGAATCATGGAGTGAATCATCCAAAGAAATGAGAAGTCTAGGGAGTAGAGCCATCAAGGTAAAGATACACTTCGTCCTTGAAGTCAGCAATAGCCACAGGACTGAGTTTGGAATTAAGTGGAAGTGACATGTGCCATCCTTGGGTCATGGCCTTACTACAGAGGGCATTTGTTCTTCCATCCTCTCTTCTCACTTCTTGTGGACTGGAATATGGATATGGTGATGACCCAGCTTCCATCATGCATGTGAGACTAACACTAGAGGTGACAGAAACACAGGGTAGAAGAACCTAGGTCCACAAATGATTGTGTGAAGCAGAACCTGCTGCCAATCTAGGGTGCTCACTTAACTTAGATATGAGAGAAATCACTTCTGTCTTAGTTAAGCCATGGCGTTATAGCAACTTAGCCTTCACCTTAACAATATATGAGTATGACAGGGGTGGGAGATGGAAGCCACAGCCCTCACTTTCTCCCTAAGTTTAGAAGAGAGGGCTGCTGGATCCAGACAGGCACAGGCCAAAATATGGCATTTGTCGCTGTTAAGATCAAGACTGAAAAGTAGCTTTAAAGCTGCAGCTAAGTGGGTTGGCTGATACTTCCCTTCTGAATTGGACTTAGCCACCTCATCCCTGGCACAGGATGGCAGAAAGGGGGCTGAGACAAGAACCTTCTACCAACCAGATAGTCAGCTGTGTGGTCAACGAGCAGGTTCTTTCCTTCTCTCCATTCCAGCATCCTTGCTCTAAGCCAGACTCATCACATCCAGACTTTGCACTGTCCATAACTGGAAGTGAGAGTGGTTCATCCAGCAGATCTGTTTGAGAATGAAGAAAAAGTTCCCCAGAAGCACCCTCCATCCCTTACTTTCTATTACCTTGCTAGTGAGAAGTGGCACATGTTCCACTCTTTACTCACCACACACAAGGGGGGTGGAATTGCCTTTAGACTGGTCAGTCCCACCTCTGGGGGAGGGATGGGAGCTGCCTTTTCTGCCAACTATGGCTATATGGGGGAAGAGGACTGAACACAGCCAGGGTGCTGTTAGGAAGGGACACATCCATGGACCCAGCAACCTTCAGAACTGCCTTCTCAAAGGTTTTGAAACAGATACTAAGGACAAATACGAAGGGTTTCATATAAATTACCCCATTTCTCCATGTCTAATTACTTATCTATGGAGGAATGTTGGCATTTGTAGGGCAGACTTGAGGGCATTTGGGTCATGCAGATCTTTGTGTCTCCATGGAGGGGTATATGTGTGTGTGGGGGGGAAGGCTTCCCATTATTTGGATCAATGAATTCTTGAGATGAATGTATGAGTCTTCAAACATTTTGCTTTTATTGCAGGAGCCCAGAAATATTTATTATTTGTTTGTTGTTTGGTTGGTTTTGGGTCAATCTGTAAGAAAGAACATCTTTCTCGAGTCAGACTCCACCCTAGTTCATACCCTAGGCATCTCTAAACCAGAGGTGGAACAGTCCCATAACTAGTTCCTCTCTAGTAATTCCTCTCTTCAGCCTTATGGTAGCAGTGTCCTTTTATTCCTTTTAAAACCCAGTTCTGATATCATCCACCCATTCCAAAACCTCCTTGGGCTTCCCATTTCTTAAAATATGTAGTACGGATCTCTTGCCTGACACTAAAAGCTCCCTCTGATCTGGTCCCAGTAGACATTTCCAGCATTATTTCCCAATTACCCACTTAAATTTGTCCCACACTCTAGTCAAGCTAAAGTACATCCATTTATCCATGCATCTGTTGATTCATTCCTTTGACATTGGGAAAAGCCTCATCATCTTGGATTATTCCATAATGCCCTAAGAGGATCCCTCTGCTTCCATTTTTGCCTCTGTTGTCCATTCTCACCTTAGCAACTAGAGCAATCCTGTTTAAAACTTAAATAAGACTATGTCAGTCCTCTGCTCAAAACCATCCAAAAGAGAGTTGCTAGATTTAGCCAAGAAAGATGCAGGATGACCAGTTAAATTCAGATATTAGGTAAACAAGTAATACTTCCAAGATGTAAGTATGTCCCATGAAATATTTGGAATATACTGATAGTAAAAAAAAATAATTGTTCACCTGAGGTTTGAATTTACTGTGTGTCCTATATTTTATCTTGCAACCCTACACCAGTGATTTTCCATCACACTCAAAGTTAACAGCAAAGTACTTAAACCATCTCTGTATCCCTGGTGCCTGTATCTCTGTGATCTCATCACTCACCATTTTCTTGCTGCTTCCTTTTCCATGACCACTGGCCTCTTGTGCTCCTTGAACACCCTCAGCACATTCCTGCCTTGGAGCCTTTGCACTTGTTTCCTCCACACAGGGAGGAATACTCTTCCCTCCTGGTCAGCCACATGTGTCTCCCTCACTTCCTGCAGCTCTCTCTGCTCAGATAACATCTTTTCAGCGAGACCTTCCCTGCCTATTCTACCTAAATTGCCACTCCTTACATGCTCTTGTCCCTTAATTTTCTTTCCTGCATTATTTTTTTCGCTAGAGCCCTTACAATTATCTGACAGATTTTCTATTTACTTGTTTGTTTGCTCATTGTCAATCTTTCTCCTCACTCCTAAATGAGATACAAGTTATGTAAGAGCAAGTACTTGGCCTGCTTTATTCAGTGCTGTAATCTCAGTGCCTAGAATAGGCCTGCCAGAGTAGGTAATCAATATAAAGCTGATGCATGGACAAATAAATCAATAGATAAATAACTACATAATTTAACTTTAGGGAATGTAAGTTCTACAGAGAAAGACTAAGCATGGCAAAAGAGCAAAGAATCAGTATTTTGCTCTGAGGAGGTGATATTTTAGCAGAACTGAGTGAGGTTTTTGTTGTTTTTTAATTCTACAGTACAGTGTTATCAACTACAATCATTGTGTTTTATATTAGCTCCTCACTGAATGAAGTTTCAATGAAAGCCCCTTCTGCCTCTCCAACTTTCCTTCTTTGTTGTTGTTCTTTGCTCTCTGAGAAATCAGAGAGCCTCTTTCTAACCTCCTATGGGAGAAGTTCCACCTCAAATGCATAGATAGCTTGGCCCCTATCCCTTGGCCTATGTAGACATGAATAACGCTGGACTTCACTCTCCATTCGGACTTATGTAGCTGGCAAAGAGAAAAAATGAGCTGATGGAAGTGGTGATGGGGCTTATATTTCACATCTTGTACTTGGTTGTAGCTGATGCTTGAATCCCACTGACAATTGCTGACAACTGCTTGGCATTTTAGCATCCCTCCAGGTGTGGTACTTCTTCCTCCTGACAACAGAGGACTTGGTGTGGAATTCTCTGAGATGGCTCCTTGCCTTCACTCTGCACTAGGGGCCACAGACAAGAGCTTTGCCCAGGAAATGAAAATAAAAGTCATATTCTATGAGGGTTGCATCCTGGGAGTCTAAGGATTCCTTTTATGTTGAAAACCAATAAACTCTCTACTCTCAATAAGGACCATCTGGAAGAGCATTTTGAAGCTTAAAAACAAAACAAAACAACACAGCTAATGCTTTAATGTCTTAGTGTCTTCAAATATCAGGTTTTTTTTTTTTTTTTTGAAACTCATCTGGGGGATAAATTTTTTATCTACATTGGTGTTGCTCTCTGAGAGGATGTGTCCCTGGAATCACGTACGGGAGCCTCAATGCTGCCTTACCTCAGTATTGCTTTAGGGATTTCAGAGAAACATGGTGTTAAACCCCTTCCATAGGCACAAAACCTCCATAAAACCACAGGATTAGCCACTTGGTTGGGAGGGAGGTTCTATCTCTCAGTAAACTCACTTTTGTCTTCTCTGTCTCCTCAGGATTCGTCAGATACATTTTGTATATTTAAATGATGTAACAGTTGTGTGAAAAACTTTCTCATAGCTTCCAAATATTTCAGAAACTGAACAGCTTTGCTCTGAATGAGAAAACCAGTAACACTAATTTCATTTTCATTTCATTTTCTCTTTGGCTGTTCTGGGAATTTACATTGGCCATTTAATTTTACTGTTATAGTTTTATAAGGATATTATCTCTGTGTACAATGATGTTGTTTTTTAAAAGGAATTGTAAATTGTATTAAAGCTTTTGAGTCTAAACTTCTAAAAGCTAAACATTATCATCATTTTGTTTTCTATGTGAATTTTGAAAGTCATGCTCTTTTCAGATTGGTATCTAAAGACTTATAGGTAAATCAAAAGTATAGGAATTTTCTTCTGTCTCATTATATTGACTCTCAAGAAGATACTTTTTAAATGATTTCTAAAATAGCATTTATCAAGTAATGAATATTTATGTTTTTGTTTGGAGTACTATTCAAATTCAGTTGAATACCAACATTGGTCAGTGCTCATAATAGGGATGGAATAAATTTATTTGACTTCTTTTCATATTGACATTCTCAAAGCTTAGTGACTCATGATTTTCTCTTGATCAGAGGTATGAATACACACGAGAATAGTTGATGAAACCAAATTCATAACCTATGGAAAAGTACTTGTGAGAAATAAAATGACTTTCATTTATTAAAGGCCTGTACTGGGGGTGATATAGTAATAATAGCTACCATTTATTAAACATTTACTCCATCATAGGCACAGTGTTAAGTGCTTTATATAGCTTATGTCATTTACTCCCCATGACAGCCCTCTAAACTAGCTAGATTTTGTTATCACTCCCATTATACAGATGAAGGAACTGAGGCCAGAAAGTGAGAATCATCTAACAGGCAGAGGCAGAGCTTAAATTTGAACTCCAGAGTCTCAGAGCTTAATCACAGTGCTATAATGTCAACCAGCTCTGATAGTAGTGGGAGGAGGAATATGATTAATTACTTACAACAAAACACTTCTTTCTGAAAAGTAGTCATGTTCCTGCCTCTTAGTAAAATAGTACAGTCTATACTCTCTCTAGGACATAAGCCTGGACAGCTTATGAGCAGGCTCATAAGCAAACTGCAATGCTCAGCTATTCAAGTGAATAGTCAACACTTTACCATCCTGTTACAGCATAACTGACATTTGCAATTCAAATTATGCTTACTGATAATAGGAAAAAAAATCCATGAATGTGGCAGAGAGGCACTGCCCCATGAAGAATTGATGGCATCCAAGGTCACGGCTCAGCAAAACTCAATCAGAGCTAAGTTTTTAAGAGAAAACTAATACAGAGAAAATATACACAAGAGATAGAATTTGTAAGTAATCAGAGTATGAGAAGAAATGGAAGAATAAGAATAGTAAGTGTGAGGTTGTATGGTCAGGGCTCTGTAAAGCATCTTGGTAATAGTACATTCATCCTGTCACAGTATCCACAATCATAAAGGGAACTTGTAAGTCATTAAGAAGAAAACGGAAATAACTCCTAAACATGTTAAAGTAAAAATAATTTTATTGACCCTCAGCTTCAGAGAAAAGAAGTTCTTGAGGGAAAAATGAAATGCAAATGAAGAAAAATAGAGTTATCACCACAATTATAATGTCTCTTGAAGTCAACTTTATGCTCTTAAAATAGAAGTAGATGATTCCAAGGACTAGAGAAGCCCATGTGGGTTATCAACAAAGTTTCATAGTTGGCAAAATCATTACAAGGGATTTTATGGATTTGAAAGTAGATAAAAGACACTAATAAGAAATAAATAGCCTAGAACATCCCCAAAGGGGCAAGATCAATTTTATAAAATAAAATCAATAGGTAAATTAGACACATCATTCTCAAATGCCCTTCTGTAAAATATTGGTGTCCCACTAATAAAATTATTGCAATATTTTCCCAAAGTTCAGAAAAAAGTTGAACATAACCTCCTCAATTTAACACTCCTCTTCCTTCTCTCATCAATTTTTTTCTTAAAACTTCCATTCTTGCCCTATGAGAGAATAGATAGGAATTAAATATTAATAGAAGATATGAGGCAAATATAACCATTATTAACTGAACAGTTTAATTTTTATGGACATATGTTTATTTTGGGGGGGTGATTTTATATTGTCTACATTTTTGTTAATAAAATTATTCTTGGTTGATGTGTGTCTGTTTTGTTTACCATTGCATATTACCTTGCTTATTACATTAACATGTGTAGCTTTTGCTATAAACCAAACCATCTCAAAATTCAGAGACTTGAAACAATAGAAATTTATTATTTCTTATGATGGTGTGGGTCAGTTCTTCTGATCTGGGTTGTCTTAGTTGATCTCTGCTGATCTGGTTCATGCAACTGTGGCCAACGGAATCTGTGATATCCCATTTCAAGGGGATGAGTACAAGGAGAGAAAGAATTTGTGGCCATATTTTCAGTCTGACAATCTGCAATATGAACAAGCCTGAGCTAGCCTGCTGGAGGGTGAGAGACAAGTGAAGAACTGAGGCACCTCAAGTTCAGATTACAAACTGCCCAACTGAATAAGGTCATCCTAGGTCATTCAGCTCCCCAGTCAATTCATAGAACATGGGAAGTAATAAATAGCTGCTTTTTGAAGCCATTAAATTTTGGGGTAGTTTACTTTGCAACTATGGGAGGTCACATTGTGACTTTGTTAATACCTCTCGTATCTTTAGTCTTTTAAAGTTCCTAATTCGAACATTAAAGGAGGTGCCCCTTGCTCCCACACTGCTAACACCAAGTAATTTTTGGACACCAACAAGGTGTCCAAGAACCCAATTCAGTTCTAACACTACCCAGAGAAAATGTCAGATTCTATTGGTTAAAGATTCAGTCCTATGAGACTGTCTCACATCCCACTTCAGATGCCAGTTGCAAGCCCAGGCTGTTACCTGATCTTCAGACACACTGTCTATACATTGGAGGTCTCAATGACCTACTCCTTAGGTTTAGTTAACTTGCTGGAGTGACTCACAAGGACTCAGGTCCTGAGAGAGGAGCTTCCCTCCTCATGAGCTTGGAGAATGGCTTGGTGACATGTGGAAGCAGTCTGGTTCCCCAACCATGGAAGTTCTGCCAAAGAGACCCCCCCGCCCCGAAAGGACCAAAAAGCTCTCCTCTTGGGTTTTTATATTTGTTTGTTTTCATTACGTAGTTAGAATTGACTTAAAACCATTGGCCAATAACAATTGATTTGATCGACTTCTAGTCCCTCTCCCCATCCCTGGAGGTCAAGGGATAGAACTGAAAGTTCCAACCCTCTAATTACATGATTTGTTGTCATGGCAACCAGCCCTGGACTTTGAGTGGGATCCAAAAGTTACCTTCATTAATAACAAGATGCTTATTTCACCTTTAGTCTCTGAAGTGTTTTTGGAAACTGGATAAAGACCAAATGCATCTGAGGAATGTATTTTGGGCATCTGAATGGCCAAATATTTCTTATAAATTATTAAATTACACTTAGGTTGGGTTTTTTATGAAATCAACTCTGAGATTAAGATTTACATGTATATGGTTTACTGGGGAATGCCCTTGGGACTATCTGTGAGGGCACTGGGGGAAGCAGGATTGGACAGACAATGTACTTGCAAGAGTGGTCTTGGTCCATTTCATGGGAGTTAAGAAAATGGGACAAAACTTCAGAGTTGTCTTTCACTGAGGTAAGGTTTTAAATCACTAGATTGGAGTGGCCCTGGGGGGAGGGGCTGTAATCTGGGGTTAGGAAGATTCCATTGTCAGAGGATAATTTCCAGGGAGGGACTCAGCTGTGATCTATCAACAGCAAACACTTTTAGAACATGGGGGAATGAGTGCCTTGATCTTGGAACTGAGATCAGGGTAGTGCATCCATGTGTCCACAATAGCTACTCTTCCCATCAAAAAGTAGGGTTTATTTCTGGGCTGACTTTCTGATTTGCTTTGATCATAGAATGTGGTAGAAGGGACATTGAAGAGCCTAGGCTATAAGATGCTTGGCAGTTTGACTTGTGCTCTCTTGGAGCCTTGATTCTATCTTGTAAAGGAGCCTGGGCCAGCCCGTAGGATGACAGAGAATGTGAAACCCACAGCCAGCACTAACCAGTAGATGTGTGTGAAGTGATCCTAAACCATCTAGCCCCAAACAACTGCTAGAGGTGACAGCTGCATGAGAGTTTCCAGAAGAACACTTGATTGGCTGAGTCTAGACCAAACATGATCCATTAGAATCATGAGAAAATAAAATAACCAACTTTTGGGGTGGTTTATTATTCAACAGAAGATAACTGATAAAGCCAGAAAGTCTAACAGAAAAATTGATACCCAGAAGTGAAGTGCTATTGAAATAAAAACTCAAAACATGGGCCATTAGCTTTAGGGCTGAGTGGTGGGTGGATCTGAAAAAGTGGCAAGGAGGCTATTGGTAAAGCCTAAAAAATGATGGAAATTGTTTTTGGAGATGAGAAAACTGGCAACAGCATATTACTTAGTAGCAAGCAATTGGCAAAAAAATATTGCATGTGGTAATTTGGAAGATAATGTAGTTAATAAAGTAGATCTGACTAATAGATTTTCAGGACAGAATGCTGAAAGTATCAGCATACTTCCTAATACACATAATAAAATGTTGCAAGAAGGAACTCTTTACTTTGCAATCAGAATTTAGAGGAAAATAAAGGGCCCAGGACAGTTTCTCCCTCACAGACTCCAGCCAGTACAGGATTCTCAAACTTTGTCTAGACCTAAAGCTCAAATCAGGTCTGCGGTTATCAGATTCTTGGCTTAAACTTCTGAAAGATTTGAGGCAATGCCTATGACATCATCTTGGCTGGACAACAGGACTGCTAAAGGTCTTCAGGCATTATTCCATAGTAACCTAATATGCTGCCCAAGTAGAGGCGGACTATCTTGAAAAGGACTCTAGATGTAGCTTTTATTAATGGGGGTGGGCCATAAACTAACACATAGAAAAACCACAAAGATCTTTAAAGAGTTGTATTGAATAAAGAACCATCAATTTGTACTAAAAAGAGACTAAAATCATTCAACTTGCAAAGAGGTTTCTAGTACCCCAACTTCTTATATGTAGAAAGCAGATGTCAAGAACTATGGAAGGGCTCAGATTGTAGCCTACTTGCAAGCTAATGAGTTAGCCTGTCACAGTTTTGTGGGTGCTGGCAAAAGACACAAACCTCGTGAGTCAGAGATAAAGAATAGTTTATTAATCATGACATAGTAAGCAGTGTGAGTATGAGCATATTTATGTTATTTCTCTGAGCTGCAGTTCCCACAGGGTGACATGAAGAAAGCCAAATGGCAACTGCACATGCAATGGATTATGTTATAGGAGAGGAACTCAGAAGTTTGGAAACCTTATTCTTTTATGTTGGGCTGTAAGTATGCTGGTCTACTTATACCAGAGGGAGACATTATCTTGCAGGGCTATAAGCATTTGCCCTTTATTCCAGAAGGAGGCACTATCTCTACATTCCAAGGCTCTTCACTGTATAAACATCTTTGAAAAAGATACACCAGAACAAAGGCAGGCAGTGTGTCTATTTGCAAGATGTACAGAATGCAAAAGACCTACAGAAAATTGTTCTTCCAATGGTGGGCAGCTTCACACATGAACCATTCTAATGGAAAAAGAAGTATGTCTCAGAAGGCATTGCAAAGAATCCAGACAATAAAGACACAAGCTTAAAGGACAATGGACTCTAGAGAGCCACTCTCAGGAAGAATCAGAAAAATGGTCTGGGGACCTATTTCCAGGGAAGAAAACTGAGCCCCTGTAAGGAAACATTCTCTACTGCTGGAGGAGGGGATCCTAGCAACAAATGCCCGCTATATTTCAAAATTGTTCTGGACCAGTAACTTCTAGGTACCTTGCATTCTCTCTCTTTTGGAATGGGAGTGCCTACTGTGGTTACTCTATCATTGTCTTACCATTATATATATGGGTGTGTGAGACAGATAACTTGTCTTATAAGTTCATCAGCCTCTGGGTCAAGAGGAACTACATGTGGGCTTGGTTTATGTCATGAGATCATGGACTTCAAACCTATTGCCATAGCTGAATGGGACTTTTGGATGTTCTAGGATGGGAGTGGGCATACTTTGCATGTGAGAAGAATGTGAATAGTTTGTGGCTGAGGTGGACTACAGTGGACTGCAAGAATATCCTGTGCTCTTCTTTCCTTGCATCCTCTCTCTTGCACTGTGACTTTGCTGCTGCTCCCAGGAAACATCTGTTTCTCCACCTTTTCCATTTAGGCTGCTCATGTGATTTGCTCTGGCTAATAGGACATTAGCAAATACACATGATGTAGGCAGAGGTGTAAAAGGCACCTGTGTATTGGGGCTTGTGCTCTCTGGAGCCCTGGAACCCTGAGACTGCCATGTGGACAAGCCTGAGGATGTGAGGCCATCTGGAGAGGATTGTAGACACCTCGGCCACCATCTATCAACCACTGGATACAAGAGTGAGGTCATCCTAGATTAGCTAGTTACCCATTGAGCTGCTAGCAAGCCCAGTGGAAGTCTTTCCAGCTGGCCCAGACTAGAATTGCCCTGCCTTCACCCAGAATTGGAAACAGAAACAGTCTACAGTTGTTTGAAGCCACGACATTTTGGGGTGAGTGGGTATATACTAAAAGTAAGCTGATACACCACTATACCTCCAAACCCAGCACATACTAGATACTCAATAAATATTTGTTGAGTTAATATTTATGATGTTGCAATGAAGATAAGAAATCATAACTACTCACAAAATGTCAGCCACACTATCTTTGCTAGGTGTTAATTATTGAATAAAAGTAATGAGATTAGATTAGAAATATATTATATCCCAACTTGGTTTTTAAAACAAAACAAAAGATTTAACATACCTTTCTTTACATTCTATCCATGTAAAATAAAAGAAGGGAACAAAGAAAAATGGTGAAGTTTACAGGGCAATATAGAATATATTGCATAAGCTTAATGGGATGGATCCATTATAGAAAAAGAAAGATTGATTCCTAGTTTAAACAGCAGCAACAGCAATGACAAATCAGAATCAAGCATGTAGCTGTATACAAGAAATACTCTTGAAACTAACACAGACTAAAAGTTAGAATGCAATCTAGAGTGAGCACATATGCCATCATGAGTGAATTGTGTTGCCATTCCTGACAAACCTGATTTGGTCCTGGCAGGTGTCTGTGGCAAAGGGAGGATAAATTGTCCACTGAATGTAATATGTTAGTGCCTTTCCCTCTTTTGCCATGCTAGAATTTACTGGAAAACTGAGGAATAAACAACAAAACTAGAGTTTGTTCATGCATTACTTATAACATTTAAAGATAGAAACTCATTGAAAAAATCAAATTGAAAACATCTTCCATTGCCATCTTTGTTATTCCCACCCTTCATGGAGACCACCATAGAGTCCAGTGGGCTGCCTCCTGGACTCATAAAACTCCCTCAGAACAACCCCTAATTTGGTGGTGATAATCCCAGAATGGTATATTCGGTTCTTTAAACTGTAATTAAAAACAAACAATGAACAGTGGGTTTCCCATGTTGTAGATGAGGGCATGTCACAATATGTCCCCCGATCTCTCCTTCACTGTCTGTTGTACTGCCCATCTGTTTTCCTGATCAGCGACCCTGGGAGAAGTGGGAGGGGCCTCAATCTAACATAGAACTGACAGTGTCTTCAAGGTTGATCTTTGATTTCAGTGACAAATTTTTGCTATTCTTACCCCTCACGCTGAACAAATTTAAGAGTGAGTTGCACTTTCCACTTAGGTTGCTGCATTCATGTACTACCAAGTCTCAAGCTCTGATCTATTCCAGTTGTCATCTGCTTTTCCTCTGGGGCATCAAGACTATAAGAGCAGAGAGCATATTGTGTTCCCTGGCCTAATCCCACTTCAGGGATGTCTACCTCCTGCACACACAAGTTTTGCTTCTGGGGACAGACAAGTAGACTGTGGACCCAGAAGAGGTGGAAGAAAGCTCTCTGGAGACAAATGTTTTCTTAAAGGAGACCTAAAGGATTTGTGTTTCCAAATGGAGGGAATGGGAATCATACAAAGTCCAGAGAACACAATGGCTACTTTGGGTAACAAAGGTAAATCAATGTGGCTATAATAAAGGGGTAAAGGGGATGGGCAGTTGGTTCAGTGTTGAGAGCTGAAGATGTAGATATAGACTGACAACAAGCCACCAGTCTTGTGCATCCCCCTAAGAGGAGGATGACATTTGCACTTTCTTCTAAACATAATGGGTAACTTTTGAAGGATTCTGAGCATAGGAGCAGTGTGGTTTCAGAAAGGTCCCTTTGGCTGCAGTATTATAAACAACTTGAGCATGTGTAAGGGTGGGGAGGAGTTGGGGGAAGGGAAGAGTCAGACAAAAATAGAAAGAAGGAGAATAGTTACAAACAAACAAAAATCCATCTCTATTTTTTCCAGACTTTGACTTGAAGAGAGAGAAGACATTGAATTTCAGATATGAGGGATGTAGATCATACATGATTTGGGTGTATGATGAGACATATCGATGAAAGAGGAGACAGGGTCAAGGCTAATTTCTGAGTTTTATCTTGTACCACAGGATCTGTGGTTCACTGAAATTACGACTATCAAGGGAGAGGAGGTTTTGGGAGGAAGATAAAATTTCTTCTGGTTATGTTAAATTTGAGATGCCTGAGAGATATTTGGGCAGCAGGGAGTTGTATAGATGTGTTTGGTGCTCAGGGGAATTGGACTTGGGGTAGAGATATCAAGAATCAGAGCTGTAGGAGGCAAACAAGATTAAAGGAAGTGAACACGTGAGAAAAGAATGCAAGATTAATTCACCACACAGACAAAAACATCTTTATATACTCCAGTGATGCAAGGCTGGAAAATGCAATGAAAATGTAGATTCTGTTAAAATAGCAACAGGACATTAAATTCTTGGCTATTAATATAATCCAGGACAAAGAGATTTATTTGAAAAATCTATAAAAGTCTAATGAGGACAATAAAGGCAAACTTGAATAAGTAGGGAGCTATACCATACTATTTATTTAAAAGGCTTAAAACAGTGAATATGGCAATATCCTCTCGGTTAATATATAGATTTAATGCAATGACTATTAAAATCACAGCAAGATACTTTATGGAAATTTGCAAAATGATAGTAACATTCTTTTTGAAGTAATCAGTGGGACAGAATACATATAGGATCAATATATAGGAAGCTTTTATATAACGCTTTAGATCACACAAAATGCTTTCACAACATTCCCTCATTTAATTCTTATAACAACTCTTGTAATGAGGTATGTTTAGTTATTATCATTTTAGGGTACCCATAGGTCCCAATATACATGGGGCAGCCCTGTTTTTTGCTATTGTCTAGATGCCGCCCTTCCATTTGATATTTTTCTTATGTTTCCTTTCTTAGAGATAGTATTATTATTATTAATAGTTACATTCAAATTATCTGGGTAAGTTTGGTACCATGTCCATGGTACTCTGTCCTCTGTCATGGTTTTGCCTAGTAGTAGGTAACGGCACAAGAATAGAGTTCTCACCTTTAATATTTATTAAATCTGAAAGATGATGAACAGTGATAACACTTTCCCTTTTTCCCTTCCTTGGTGCAGAGAAACTAACACCTCCCTTCTAAGTGCAGCATGCAGGGTGAGGGCATACTCATTAGTAAAACAAAGTGCATCCGGATTCTATAGATAGCAATCTCTTTCCAGTTTGGGGGAAGAGATTTTTGCTGCTGCTACTGGCTCTGACCAGCCACTTGGTGTGCCAACTGGCTGCTCATGTGAACCATTTGCATGAAGCCACCAGGCTACCAGTTGGTGGGGTTGGTGGGGAAATTGGAAAATGATAGGTTATAAGTGAAATACATACAAGATATGGAAGCCCACCAGTCCTTCCATTGAGTACTTAGAGTATTCTGAATATTAAAGAATGGTTAGTCATTTAATATGTGGAATAAACATACAGCAGTTTTTTTTTACAACTTTTTGTTATGGCAGAAATCATATAAATTTACCATTTTAACCATTTTTAATTGTACAGTTCAGTGTCACTGAGTGCATTCACATGGTTCTGCAACCATCACCACCATCCGTCTGCAGAACTACTTCATCTTTCTAAACTGAAACTCTGTACCAATTAAACACTAACTTTTCATCCCCCTTTCTATTCAGTCTTTGGCAACCACCATTCTACTTTCTGTCTCCATGAATTTGACTACTCTAGGCACCTCATTTAAGTGGAATCATACAGTATTTGTCTTTTTGTGATTGTCTTTTTATTTCACTCAGTACAGTATCTGCAAGGTTCACGTGTTCAGCATGTGTCAGAGTTTTCTTCCTTTATAAGGCTGAATAGTATTCTATTGTATGTATGCATCTGTTTATTTTATTCCTTGGGATTTATCTGTTAGTTTTGCAATAAACGATTTTTTTAAATTTATTTTTTTTGCCTCTTTCCTTAAAAATTTTATTTGAATTCCAGTTAACATACAGTGTAATACCAATTTCAGGTGTACAATATAGCGATTCAGCACTTCCATAGAACACCTGATGCTCATCATTGAAAGTGCACTCCTTAATCCTCATCATCTATTTTACCCATCTCCTCACCTCGCAATAAACTCTTTTGTTGACAATAACCTCAAAAGTTCATGTTTCATGAAATACCAATTATTGAATTTTTGTTTCTCAAGAAAGTTGGTGATAAATGTATAACTTAAACAAGTATTTGTTGAAATTTGTCACTTACCAAAGGAGGCTGTAGTAATATCACTGACCACATGAAAATCAGAAGATATAAACCTACCAGTGAAGCATTAGTATTTACTTCAAAAGTTAGTAATTATTTTAAGATTGCCCCCACCCCTCTATTAATTTAACATGTGGAGCTTCAGAAAGTGCATTTATATCACTCTGTGAATCATGACTTTTTATTTAGATCAAGTTACTGTTTTCAGTAAACTTTATTTTTAATTCCAAGTTTTCTCATATGTATTTGGAAACAAAAAACTCAAAAGCTGAGTGGCAGAGATTTTTTTCCTACAAAGTTGGTTATATCACTCTATCCCATTATCCAACATGCTCTTTTAAAATTGTAATGCTGACACTCCTCCATCAAAGGTATGATTTTATGTTTCCTACTGTTGAATCTCTCTTGTCTCTATTGCTCTCTTTTTCATACACACACATGTGCACTTCCCCTGTAATCATCATATAGCAAAGAAGTTCAGTTCCAGGTCCAAACATATGATGAGTAGGTGTTTCAGCCAATAGCCCCTGTGAAGGTCTCAGTTGGCAACCAGCATCATGTGAATGAACAAGTCCTCAGATGACTGCTGACTTCAGCCTTCAAATCACCCTAGCGGAGACTGAGTGGTGCATAGACAAGCTACCTTACCAAGTCTCACTCAAATTGAAGATTCATAAGCAAATGTCATTGACTTAAACCTCTAAATTTTGGAGTAACTTGTTACTGAGTCATGGGAACTGGCACAGGGTGTCAATGTATGGTCCCCATTGTAGGAAAGAACTTCACAACCTATTAAATATGCTTATTTTGTATCAGGATCATCAGATAAAACAAACAGAAGCATGAGTAGTTCTGGTACAATATATAGGTGACTTCTGAACACGGTCCAGCTCTGATCTTTGCCAGTATATAGTTAAATGGAATCTTACCTTGGGTCTAAGTTTTAAGAACTAAATCTTCACCTTGTTCACCTAGTGCCTACATTTATGCTTTGACAGGTCCTCTAGGAATGAAGTCCTGCTTATATTATCATCCTTTCATTTATGATACTATAAGCAGTTACCATTTATTAAACACCAACCATGTCCTACATAGTGCATTACATATGTTAGTCTTTATAACAATCTTGCAATAGTAATAGGTATAATAAGCCATATTTTTTAGAAACTACTTTTAAAATTTTAAATTAAATTAATTAACATATACTGTATTATTAATTTCAGAGGTAGAGGTCAGTGATTCATCAGTCTTACCCAGTGCTCTTTACATCATGTGCCTTCCTTAATGTCCATTGCTCAGTTACCCTATCCTTCCAACCTTCCTCCCGTCCAGTGACCCTCAGTTTGTTTTCCTATGATTGAGAGTCTCTTATGATTTGTCTCCCTCTGTGACTTCATCTTGTTTTTTTTAAACCTCTTTTTCCTATGATCCTCTGTTTTGTTTCTTAAATTCTAGGTATGAGTGAGATCATATGACAATTGTCTTTGATTAACTTATTTCACTTAGCATAATACCCTCTAGTTCCATCCTCCTTGTTGCAAATGGCAAGATTTCATTTTTTTTTATCACTGAGTAGTATTCCATACACACACACACACACACACACACACACACACCAGATATTATTTATCCATTCATCTGTTGATGGACATCTGGGCTCTTTCCACAGTTTGGCTATTGTGGACATTGCTGCTATGAACATTGGGGTGCAAGTGCCCCTTTGGATCACTACATTTGTATCATTGGGATCAATACCCAGTAGTGCAATTGCTGGGTCACAGGGTAGCTCTATTTTCAACTTTTTGAGGGAACTCCATACTGTCTTCCAGAGTGGCTGCACCAGAATAAGCCCTAATTTATAGATAGAAATATAAGGCTCACATAGATTAAGAACTTGCTCAGCGTCATATAAGATTCTCTAATGCCAAAGCCCTGGTCTTTTCCACAGTGTCACACTGGAACCCAACTTTGATCCCAGCACTTGGCTGTGTTCTGCTAACTTGGCTATAGATATCCATGTTGCTGGTTATCTTCTTGCTTATACTTCTAAATGTTGCCAGATCTCTGTTGACAATCCTATCTGTCATTCATCTTGTCACCTATTGCTGGACCTTGTTAATGCCATCTGCTTGCTTGGGTTCTGTGGATTCTCAGTGTTTAGCTCTCCCTTTTCTCACTTCAGTTAAACCTCTCATAAGTGAGTGTTTCATAGAATTGAAGCAGCACCAGGACAAGAAGTTTTGACTTTGAAGGAGAATGAACTCAGACCCACTCATCCTCCACACAAAGCATTATAAACAGATTTAAAAATTAGATGAGCAGCAACAATACTGCAAATCTTACTAAGTTAAAGAGATGAGAGTATGGAAAACAAGATGACTGGATTAGAATATGGAAACATTAAAAATAAGAAGAGATTGGGAAATATTAGAATTTATTTCTCATTAGAAATAATGGAGGTTAAAAGTCAGTGAAATGACATAGGGCATTGACTCAACTAAGAATTCTGTATCATGCAAGATTATCCTTAAAAAATAAAGGTGAAATAAACATTCCCAGATAAACAAAAAAATTAAAGACTATGTTGCTGGAACACCCACTTCACAAAAGATATTGAAGAAAGTCAGAAGATCAGTCAGGCTGAAATGAAATTCTACTAGATGGTAACTCAAATCCACAGGAAGAAATGAAGGGCACCAAAAATATTAAATATGTGGGTAAGTATAAGAGACTACACTATAGTTTTTTCTCTTTTTTCATATCTTATTTTTAAAAAAATTACTACTTAAAGCAGTAACTATAATATACTGTTGGGTTTGTGATATATGTCATGCACAATATATAATATGTATTGTATATACAATGTGATTATGATATGAGATCATATATATCATATATGGTTATATATGATATACAGTATATGATTATATGTGAGTATATATGGTATCTATAATGACCTATAGCATATATGACAATAATAACAAAGGAAGAGGAAAGAAATGGAGCTATACTGGAATAGAGTGACTCTATTTTACCTAATTAAGTTAGTATCAATCTGTAGTCAACTGTGATAAATTAAATATGCACATTGTAATCCCAAGAGCAATTTCTAAGAAAATTACTTAAAACATATAGCTAAAAAAATCAACAGAAGAATTAAAATGGTACACCAAAACATATTTAACACAAGAAAAAGTAATAATAAATGAACAGAGAAATGGCAAAAGAGATGAAACAGAAACAAATTGCCTGTCAATAATTAAACATATTTTTTAAATTTTTATTTATTTATGATAGTCACACAGAGAGAGAGAGAGAGAGGCAGAGACACAGGCAGAGGGAGAAGCAGGCTCCATGCACCGGGAGCCCGACGTGGGATCCGATCCGGGGTCTCCAGGATAGCGCCCTGGGCCAAAGGCGGGTGCTAAACCACTGCGCCACCCAGGGATCCCAACCTGTCAATAATTAAATGTGGGTTGACTAAATATATTTTTGAAGAGCTATCTAGTAATGGAGCAACAATTATATTGATATCAAACAATTTTCTCAGCCATTTTCCTACTGCTAGGAATCAGGTTATTTGCAATTTTCTACTATAGTAAACAACATCCCTGTGACCATTTTTATACATTATTTTTGATTTTGTTAATTTTTGTTTGTGGTAAATTTCATAAAATGGAACTAAATTTTATCAAACCTTTAAAACTTTTTTCTAAAGATTTGTTTTAGAGACACACACACAGAGAGAGAGAGAGAGAGTGAGCAGTGGAGAGGAGTTGAGGGATGAGGAGAGAGAGAATCACAAGCAGACTCCACACTGAACATGGAGCCTGCCCAACATGGTGCTCAATCCCATGACCCTGAGATCATGACCTGAGCCAAAATCAAGAGTTGGTTCCTTAACCAACTGAGCCACTCAGGCACTTCAAACCTTCATAACTTTTAATCAGTGTTGATGAATTGCTCTCCCAAAATATATGAGTATGTATTTATGAACAGATCTATCAACAATGCTTAATAATTGTTTAATCAGATGAGTAATGATAACCTGGAGTTATTAAACTTGGCATTTGTTTCATTGCTGTCAAAACAAGCATTTCTATCCTTGATAATTTACTGCCTGTATTTCCTTATGTGTAAATTAGTTGTACAACTATTTATTAGGTAGAATATGGATTGTCATTTTTTAAGATTCTTTTGTAGTGATGGAAATGACTAGACTTTTATATTTTTAAATTCCTCCATAATAGTTACACTGGTTCATTAAATTAGCTTAATGATAATAAGTCCTTGAGAAAGGGGATAATTAAGAAAAGATTTTGGAGAAAGCTGGTAATAGAGTGGAAAGTTAATCCATGTCCTTCAGAAGTTCACAGTAGCTCTCAGCTCTTATGGTCTCTTTCTGAGAAGAACATTACAAATGAAGGACCCTATAGCTTCCTGTCTGCTCTAAGGGCACTGAGGCGAAACAGAGTGATGAGGAGCTGACAGACATTGAGCTGGAGAGTCTTAGGTGGAAGGCTTAGCTGAGCTGGAAATAATTGATTAGTCAGGGAAGATTTAGTGCCAAAACATTAAAAATAACACAATGATAATGCTTCCTATTAGCAGATTTGGTGTTCTACATGGATCCAGAAATAGATTAAAACTCAGGTCAAATGAGGATCTCTGAGTTTTCTCAAGAAAAGTAGTGGGAGAGAGAAATTTGTCTCATGCTTAAGAGCTAGTTTCTTTTTTCCACATAGATTTTAAGTATAGCTCCTGCATTTACTTTAGGAAATGTTTCTTACTGTTTTGAGTCAGACTTTACAGAAAAGGATCCATGACACCAGGAGCTATTTAATTTGCTGACCATTACCTCAGAACTAGCTGGCCATTATCTCAGAACTAGCTTCCTATCATCCATGTATTATCTCCACCACCCTTGCTACAGCTATTTCATGGAATGAGATTTACAAAAATTTAGATCTTGATGCTGAAAAGTGGACAATTCTCAGATGTCATTTTTCTTGAATCATAGTACAACAGATAATTGAAAATCACAGGGGATTTGCAATGAATAATAATTGAATACTACCACGTGCAAACTACCCTATGAAAGTGCTCACCACAAACTCCTCACTACCCTAGGCCTGGCTCTGGTCTCAGGCACACAGTCTCCTGAATGGGGGAGCAGAACGACAAGGCAAGATTCCAGGCCATTCTGTCACATGGTGCTGAGGAGAGCCAAAGTGTCATTCCCCACCTAGCCAAGGCTTTCTGATGTAGACTAGACCAAACCAGCTTTTCAACTTACCCTGTGCATGTTTACTGACAACAATTAGAAGGAAAGGAGTTGGGGAAAAGGACACAAAAAGATGAGAAAGTGAACAAGCCCTTACATTTATGGTCCCAAGGGGCATGTCAGCAGTGAGTGGGTAGCCCCACTCCTTGTGTCACTCCTTGTGTCTGTGTGGGAAGGGCATTCACTGGAGGAACTACATGCAGCCTCCTTCCCACTTTTATTTCTCTCTCACACAGTGTTAGAGTCCCTGACTGGTGGGTGACAACCAACAGTTAATGTTTCTTGACTGGCTGAGGCTTACCTTGTAAAAGGCTGTGAGCATCAGGGATCTGGATTCTTTCCACTCTTCCCTGACCCAAAACTTTTGGCTGAGTGCTTTTGCCTGTGAATATGAACTTTCCCACAGAGGGCAGACCCATTAGGGAATGTATGCCAGTGGAGAGCAGCGGCAAGTTGATTTGGTTGCACACTTCAACTGTGCATTCCAAATTTGCTGTTATCATGCTCTTGCAATGTAGGATTTCTATGTCTACATCTTAAGTAATATATACTTGGGCAGGGAAGAAAGGGACCTCTGAGTTTCTCCTGGTCTCCTTTCCTCTAGCAAGTTTAAAGGTAGATTTATGACCATCCCACAGTTTGTGCATAGGGTTTTAAGATATGCATGCTTGCATCATTCCTGGCTTCCTTTTTGCCCCAATCCTTGTTATTTGCCTTTTTCTTTCTCACCTAGCTTTGATTTATGTTAGCTTTTACTCTGCATATCCTTGCAAGGTACCTTATGTTCTTCTTAGAACCAGGCAGCATATAAATACATGAATAAATATAGTGAGCACCTGGCTGCCTGAGCCTCTGGCTCCACATCATGCTTTGCTGCTTCTTGGTGTTTAGGTTCAACCCAAGCACAAGATAATAGGCTCTGTTCCTGTGCTGGGTTGTGCCCTAGGCCTGCCACTCAAGGCTTCTCTTAATTCTTGGCTTTTTCTTGCTTGGACACTTTGGTGAGGATTCATAGACATTTGACCATAATCTCCTCTATGATGCATCTCTGCTGCTTATATCCTCCCCATTCTAAGTCTGGAATTTTCTTCCTAAAGTCCATAGTCTCTACATCCCTCTGGTTTTAACTAGCATCTCTAGATATAGTCTGTAGACTGATTTATAGGGTACTTTAGAGTTCTGAGGAAGCAGTTAGGTTTTGGGGTTGGATATGGGTTGGTCTAATCATCCATCCATCCATCCATCCATCCATCCATCCATCCCTCTTTTCTTGATAGATGATAGATAGGGAGAAAAAAAAAGAGAAGGGTAGAGAGAGAGGGTAGTGAAGAAGGAAGGGACTGGACAGAGAGAGAGAAAAAGAGAGAAAGAAGAGAGTCTGCCATGTGTCTAATACTCAACTAAGTTGGGGATATGATAGTGTGACAGAGAGAACAATCTTTGCTTTGTAGAGCTTACAGTCAAGTTTTGTGAGTTTGAACCCAAGCTCTGACACTTGCTAACTATACAAAGTTAGGCAATTACTTAATTGTTCTGAATCTCAGATTCTTAATCTAAAAAAAAAAAAATGGGAGCAATTACTACTGTATCAGGCCATCTCAAGGGTTAAGGAAGATAATATATGGAAAGCACATGGCCCAGTGAGCACTTCACAACATGGTAGCTATTACTATTAGATGTTTGGCCACACACAAAGGTGGCCTCTCTTTTGTAAACTTTCTCACAGGATATGCTAGGCTGCCTCTTCTCTGCCTATTTTATCCATCTAACCATTCTCGTTGTTCTTGCTTCCAGAAATTTGCTGCAATTTCTCGTTTACTGGTGATGCCATTTCTGTTGTTCCCTGTAATGGATTTTTTTTTCTTCTTCTAATTTTTGTATTTGAAGAACAGAACCACTGTTTACAGTGAACAGTAGTACTATGACTTGCAAAACAAATGAAGTGTACCAAAGCCACGACTAAGACAAGCATTTTCTTTTCTTTTTAAAAAATATTTTATTTATTTATTCATGACATACACAGAGAGAGGGAGAGAGGTAGAGACACAGGCAGAGGGAGAAGCAGGCTCCATGCAGGGAGCCCGACGTGGGACTCGATCCTGGGACTCCAGTATCATGCCCTGGGCCGAAGGCAGGTGCCAAACTGCTGAGCCACACAGGGATCCCCTAAGATAAGTATTTTAAACTGTTTTAACATCAGTTAATGTATTACTAGAAACCCCTGTGGACCTATGAGTTCCTAAAAGTGCTGACTTCCAGTAACTGCCTAATTTCTAAATTCTGACCAGTCCCTTCTTAGACCAGGCCTTCTTAATTTCTACTGTAATTTCCTCCCTAACAAAACTCTTTAAGTACCTTCTGTCAGGTGGATCCTTGCCTTACTCTGCTGCCAATTTAATGGCTCACATTTCTAGTGGTCTCTGGGAGGCATCTGCACATATTTTGTGGAGGGGGGCATATGCCAAAGAGGGATGGCAGGCAAATATATGCATCCAGTCTGCCATCATGAACCAGAAGTTCCCTCCAACATTTGTTAGCTGACAAGGTAACAAATAAACAAAGAAATAAACAAATGAAAAACCCAGATACATCAAAGTGATCTTCTTTGCATCCTTTGCCTTTATGCTTTGGGACAATATCAGTTGAATGCTATCTCTGATGAGAGATTTGAGGCAGCACTTTTGAGTGGCAGTAGGAAGAGTGCCTGTGGAATCCACTCCTCTTTGCTTTCCCCATTCCCCCTTCCCAGCCTCTCTCTAGGCCTGTGTTGGACCCTGGCAAAGCACAACAGTCTTTAAAAGTTTGATAACTGTGTTGAGTTTTTCGAGGAGAGACTAGTTTCAAATTTAATGAGAAACACGAAGGCAGATGAACTTAGAGGTGGCCTCCGTCTTCACACAGGTTCCACTTGTCGGGGTCACAAATAAGCTTCTGTTAGCTTCAGAGATTATCCTGGTGTCTGCTCACTCAGCAGGCCTGCGTGGTGGTGTTTCAGTGACTGTGAACATGATCTGAATGCTTAGTGCAAAAGGAGCAGTTGGTGGTGGTACACTCAAGCAGATCATCTCTGAATGATTTAAAGAGGATGAATTCCATCCACTCACGCATCTTTCTCCCTGACAAAGATGGTTCTAGGAAGAGGACTCCTGCTCCTTCCATGAGGGTTGTGCTGATGGGTGTAGTTGATGCATGGACAAATGTGATCAAGTTAGCTTCTCCTAATAATCATTGCTGGAGAAGCCCATGATTGTGAATTTAAAGTGAAGGCCTCAGGAAACCAGAGTAGCAGTCAGTAATAACTTGGTAAATGTGGCCTTAACAGGGTACATATTCAGCTGACAGGTGCTGGTGTGGTTGTACCAGTTGTTAAATAGTCAATGCTTCCATGCTGCCTAGAAAGCCACCACTGCTTTGAGCCCTGAATGTGTTCTGCCTTTCCTTTTACCTCCCAGACCCTACACAGCCAGCCACAAAGGTTAACCTGGCACAGTGGGGCCCATGACCTGCCCCAGGTCTAACATGCTTTGCTAGGCCCTGCCTACCCATTATTGACCATTTGGAATATCACCCTAGGTCTTAGGTAGTTTTGATCTGCAAGGAGAAGATACTGAGAATTGTAAACTTAAATAGTAGAGCCTGGGTGGTGATCAGACACAAGGGACACTCTGCAGGCACTGCATTGGTGGGTGAATGGAACTTCGAAGGGTGCAATGTTCCCAAAGAAAGGAACATCAGTGAAGAAAACTTGGAGCTCTAGAGGAAAGACTGTAGTGATGGGGGAGGGGCAGTCAGAAAACTCATCCCAGGTGACAGAACTTCCTGTGGTAGCCTAAAACAAAGGGACAGGAATAAAGATAAAATAGCAAGGATATTTTTCACAAAGCAGCAAGATCTATGAAGATCTATGCCTGGGGAAAAGAGACTAAAGTTCACCAGTTCAATGGTGGCCCCACCGTTGCCATTCTTCCTCACTTCCCCCTCTGGCCAGTAGTTTCTTGACCATGTCCCAAGGCACCAAACTCTTCTTGCCTCAGGGTCTTCACAGCTCCCTCTGCCTGGACCCGGTCCTCCAGATATGCACATGGCTCCCCCCTCACCCTTTTCAGGTCATTCTTCATAGGTTATTACTCTTGCAGCCACTCTCCCCCATCTCCACCCTTACTGCCCTTGCTGCCTTACCCTTGAACTTACATGCCACTCCCATTCCCTCCTTTATTTCTCTTCTTGGCACTTACCACCACATTTTGTTTGTTTACTTTATTTCTGTCCCCTTTACTATGATGAAAGCTCCATGAGGGCAGAGACTTTTTGCTCTGTTTTGTTCACTACTGCATCTCTGATACATAGAAGATCATATAGCAGATGCCTTTAGTGAATATGTGTTGAATTGATGAGTGGAAGGAGCGAATGACTTTGTGTCTATCATGAACTGAGCATTGCATTAGGTCCCATGCTTTCCCATGGAGCACCCTATCCAACCTCACAGAGTTGCCTCAGGATCTCCTCCTCCTCCTTCTGCTGTGATATTAATTAACATATATTTATTTAGCCATGTGTGGCTAGAATCTTTTGTACTAGACAGAGTAGCTCTAACATAAAAGACAAAATCAGGGGATCCCTGGGTGGCGCAGCGGTTTAGTGCCTGCCTTTGGCCCAGGGCGCGATCCTGGAGACCCGGGATCGATTCCCACGTCGGGCTCCCGGTGCATGGAGCCTGCTTCTCCCTCTGCCTGTGTCTCTGCCTCTCTCTCTCTCTCTCTCTCTCTCTGTGTGTGTGTGTGTGACTATCATGAATAAATAAAAATTAAAAAAAAATTAAAAAAAAGACAAAATCAAAGGATCTCATGCTCTAGTTGGGTAGGCAGGAGTATTTGAATTCACCTAGTGGCCCTTGGTAGTATATAAATACCTCTAGCATATTTTTCTGGTCTCCTGGAATAATAAGCCCATCCTAGTCTCCATTTTCATTTTGTCTTGGCCTCAGCAGGGCCAGGCTGAGGTGAGGCAAGTGAGGCATTTGGCTCAACTGTAAAATTTAAGGGAGCATCAACAAACTCATTAAGATAATGCAGTATTTTAAAAATCAAAATTAAAGCAAAAATTCATGATGAACATAATAATAACATTTTAAATAAAGACAGGATCAGTGTTACTGGTTTTTCCTTTTGCCTCAAGCTGCATTAAGGCTTGCCATGGCACTGGCACATACCAGGGGTCACACAGTAGCTTCTACTAAGGGTCAAAAGAGAAGTGAAGGCAGTAGGCACTCTGGGAGTGTGTGTTTGAGGTAAATGTGGCCTCATAAGTAATTTTGAGTACTTATAAATGTACAGTGGAATTAAATGGAGTTGTGTGTGGAACAGGTACATATTGCGTCTCTGATCAAAAGAGCATGTGGGCCACAGTGGCCCACAGTGCACACGGGTCAGAAGGAAGGAGGATGCTGAACAGGTAAAACTTTGTGGTTTTGAACTCACTGCAATATATATTAAAATGCAACAGAAGTGCAATGAAGAAAATATCATTCACAGTTCTACCCAGGCATTTTACCTTTACTATATTAGATTATTAAAACAAAAATGATATTATTTTGTTATGGCAAGTCAAATATAAAAGAGACATAAAAGGAAAAGCCAGTCATCTCTTCCTTTCTTTACCCCAGGCCAATTTCCACCAACATTATCTAAGTTCATAGCTTGTGTTGCACCTTTCTCTCCGCATATGTAGATGTACATAGAACTTGGTTCTATGTATATGTTAAAACTGAGTGTTTTAACAAAAATAGGATTGTGCTATACATATTACTTTGCAATTTTTTTTCTCTGCAATTTTTTATTCTTACTTAATAATACATTGTGGGCACTTCTTTAGGTCCATTACTATAGATCTTTTTAAAAATTAAATTGTATTTAACTTTTTAAAGGTAATAATACATGAACATGGTTAAAAAGGGTGGAATAAATGTGATTCAGTGAACATTGTGTTCTCTTACTCCTGTGCCATAGCCACTCCCCACCCTTTCACAGTGCAATCACCATTATGTTATGGTCTGAAGCCCTACAGAGCTGTTCTTTATGTGAAAACACACACTTTCTATGCAGGGTAGAAGTCTTCCCACACTATCTTCTCTTGCTTTTTTTCACTTAATAATATATCTTGGAAAGTGTTTCATATGCATACAGGTAAAACTACATCTTTCTTTTATTATTATTATTTTTTCGTTCTTTTTGATGGCTGCCTAGCTTTCTATTATATAAATATACCAAAATATATTTAATGCTCCCTACCAAGGAAAATTCTCTCTCTCCCTGCCCTTGTAACTATATCACTTTGCATACATGTAAATAGTTCAGCTGCCCTCCAGAGAGGCTATATCATTTATAGTTCTACCAGTAAGGCAGGGCCCAAATCTCCACACTCTGGCGATATGGTTTGTCATCAAACTTTCTGTCCCTTGCAATGTGATAGGTGGAGTTGTATCTCAAGGTAGCTTTAATCCGCATTTTTCTTGTGATTGCATGCCATTTCTTGTCATGAAGGGTGTATGGATTATATTTCTGTGAACTATTTGTATCTGTGTCCACTTGAAAAATTGAATTATTTGTTCTTTTCAATATTGATTCATGAAGCCTTTGTACCTTAAGGAAATTTAAAGAGATTAACTTTTTGCCTCAAATATAATCTTTTTAATAGCTACATAATAAAATGTAGTGTTGGTGTTTATTATGAGATACTTCTCTTTTTTGGGTGCTTGTTTGCATGGACAAATAAAGTTGAAAGAATACCCCTATATATAGATAGATGTATATGTATATATATGTATGTAAATATGTATATGGACTGCAATAGATTTCCCAAAGTGAGATCGCTTGATCAAGAAATCCATATATTTTAGCTTTAATAGCTATTCTTAGGTTACTTTTTCAAAAGTCTGAAGCAATTCACATTCCTACCATCAATGGATGGGAAGTGCCTGTTTCCCTGCTTTCCAGTTAGGACTAGTTCTTATTACACTCTTCCATTTTGAAGTGACAAATGATATCATCTTATGGTTTTAGTTTGTATTTCTCTGACCACTAGTGATGTGGAGCATCTTTTAATATGTTTACTGGTTATGTTCATTTTCTATTTGTGAATTGCTTGTTCATATTCTTTGCTTATTTTTCTTCTGGATTTAGTCTCTTTTCCATCAATTTTCAGGGACTCTGTGCAATAGCAACATTAACTCTTTGTGATAAATATATATATTTTTTTACCTCTCTTGTTTCTGCACTTTGTTTATAATAACTTTTGCTTAACAGCTTAAGTAACTTAAAAGTCTATGCTGTTAGGATGCCTGGGTGGTTCAGTTGGTTAAGCATACGACTCTTAATTTTGCCTCAGGTCGTGATCTCTGGGTCATGAGATCAAGCCCTGTGCTGTGCTTTGTGCTCAGCAGACAGCCTGCTTGGATTCTTTCTCCCTCTATCTGCTCCCCACCTCTCTTTCTCAAATAAGTAAAGAAATCTTAAAAAAAAAAAACCACAAGTTTATGCTGTCAAATATATCTTTTTATTTATGGCTTTTGAGCTTCTTGAATTTATTAGGTTCTCTGCACTCTTTACATTTTTTCTGTAAAGGGTCAATAGCAAATATGTCAGGCTTTGTGGACCATATGGTGTCTGGAGCAACTACTCATCTCTGCCATTGTAGGTTGAAAGCAACCAGAGACAATACATAAAGAAATGGGCATGGCTGTGTTTCAATAAAACTTTATTTACAAAAGCAGGTAATGGCCTGCTGGCTGTAGTTTGTTGAGCTCTGTGTCAAATAATAAGTCAGATGATAAAATCCTTTGCTCAAATCTTCCAAAGTCTCCCCAAGTCCCTTAGATGAGTAAAAGTCAAAATTATAAAATTGTTTCTCATTACCGCTCTAACTTCATCTTCCACAACTCCCACCTATGTTCATCTCTTCCAGGTGCACCAGCCTTTTTCTGTTCCTTGGACCCACCAGATAAATCTCATACTAGGCTCACTCCCTCTTTGCACTTGTTTTTCCCTCTGCCTAGAATGTTTTTCCCCCAGATACTTGCATGGGTTTCTCCTTCATTTCCTTCAGGTTTTTTTTTTTTTTATGGTTATATTTCTGGTACCTTTTATTTTTTTTAGATTTTTTTTTTATTTATTCATGAGAGACAGAGACATAGCCAGAGGGAGAAATAGGCTCACTGCAGGGAGCCTGATATAGGACTCAATCCCAGGACCCCAGGATCAAGTCCTAAGCCAAAGGCAGATGTTCAATCACTGAGTCACCCAGGCACACCTCCAGTATCTTTTATTTTTTATTTTATTTTATATGTTTTTAATAAATTAATTTTTATTGGTGTTCAATTTACCAACATACAGAATAACACCCAGTGCTCATTCCGTCAAGTGTCCCCCTCAGTGCCCGTCACCCATTCACCCCCACCCCCCACCCTCCTCCCCTTCCACCACCCCCAGTTCATTTCCCAGAGTTAGAAGTCTTTATGTTCTTTTTTTTTCTTTTTTTTTTATAAATTAATTTTTATTGGTGTTCAATTTACCAACATACAGAATAACACCCAGTGCTCATCCCGTCAAGTGTCCCCCTCAGTGCCCGTCACCCATTCACCCCCACCCCCCGCCCTCCTCCCCTTCCACCACCCCTAGTTCATTTCCCAGAGTTAGAAGTCTTTATGTTCTGTGTCCCTTTCTGATATCTCCCACACATTTCTTCTCCCTTCCCTTATATTCCCCTTCACTATTATTCATATTCCCCAAATGAATGAGAACATACACTGTTTGTCCTTCTCCGATTGACTTAAGAAGTCTTTATGTTCTGTCTCCCTTTCTGATATTTCCCACACATTTCTTCAGGTTTTATCACATCACAGTATATCAGGGAGCCCTCTTCTGGCCACCCTGTTTAAAATTTAACCTCTGCCCTCACAGGAAGTTTCTGTTTCTTTTTCTTCTTTTTTTTCCCCTTTGCACTCACCACTAATAACATGTATTTTACTTATTTATTATATTGATTGTTTTCCTCCCCCAGAATGTAATTTTCACAGGGGCAGGAATTTTCATGATTTTGTATCCTCAGGACTTCAGAAGAATTTCTGGCATATATTAAGATTCAACATTTTTGTTGAATGATTGAATACATAAAGTAGAGAGGGAGAGATGAAGATGGAGAAGTGATAATTTCAAGAGAAAAGTCCTTGAGAATGAGAAATAACTACTTTTGATGGGGGACAGGGGCACTCTTTCATTGGAATAAGAGAAGAAAGAGGTAGGTGTCTGTGCAGGTTGGTCTATATTAGGATTTCTCAACCATGGGCTATACAGGGCCAGGTGGTTCTTTGTAATTTGGGGCTGTCTTGTCCTTTGTACAATATTTAGTAACATCTCTGGTCTCTCCCTACTAGGTGTCAGAAACACCTCTTGGGTTATACCACTCAAAATGTTTCTGGATATTGCCAAATATTCTCTGAGGGGTGAAATTGCCCTTGGTGGAGAACCACTGATCTATACATTTACACTGGGAATGAGGGTTCTTTAATGATAGTTCTTGTTCTCACAGTTAGGTATATGATGAGATCATCAACTGAGAGTTTAGGGGAGAAGGAGTAGGAGGTTTGAGGAAGGAGAAGATATGAAGGGGTAGTCTCAGAGTGAAAAGAGGCAATGAGAAATAGGTTTACCTCCTTCCTGGCCCTGAAGAGCATAAAATATGGGAGAAAAAAAGTACCAGAGGGCTGCAGGAGAAAATGTTTTCTGTGGACAATTATTCAGAGATTAGGTTTTTGATTATAGATTATGAGTTTTAGAGAGAAAGAATTTAGGAAGAAGGGGAGGAGTGGGAATGGGTGGGATTAGGGTTTGTTTACTATAGTGTAGAATCGAGAAAGCCCATTAAAACTGTAAATGGGAAGGTTTGTGCTCCTGAGGGAAACTGATATAAGACAGGTACATGACACAGACTGATACTAGTACTGAGAGCCTCATGGAAGATTGAAAGCTATCAGATCAGTGTCATGATCCCAGATACTTTGCTTGAAGCCTCCTGGAGGAAAGGAGACCAACTCTCCTTTATTTATTTGTTCGTTTGTTTATTTATTTATTTATTATTTTTAAAGATTTTATTTATTTATTCATGAGAGACACAGAGAGAGAGAGAGAGAGAGAGGCAGAGACACAGGCAGAGGGGGAAGCAGGCTCCACGCAGGGAGCCTGATGTGGGACTCAATCCTGTGTCTCTAGGATCACACCCTGGGCCAAAGACAGATGCTCAACAACTGAGCCACCCAGGCATCCCGAGACCAACTCTCCTATGCTTTTGTAGCTAATGCAAATGATATTATTTTTCCCATTTCCATTTTGAATCAGTTACCACCAACATAAAGAGAAGCTTTACATTTTTGTGTATTTATCTTATCTTCAGGCTCTTTATCTAATTCCCTTATTCTAATAGTTTTAATGGAGTTTTTAAAGTTTTTTCAGTTATGAAATTATACTGTCTGCAAATAAGTTTCACACTTTCAGTGTAATCTAAGTCAATAAAGTCTGTCTAAGACACATTTCTTTGACTTCCTTCAGACCCCAAACTGAATCTCCCCTCAGGGTTGAAGCAGTTACTCTGTTCAGCCACTGGATGACAGCTACTCAGCACATCTATGCTACTCTGTTGATCCATAGATCTGTCAGAGATACTACCTGAGTAAAGTTTCCTACCAACAGAAAAAGCTATTTCTACAGATGTAAGATATGGACCACTCTTCAGGACCAATAAACTCTACAAGTTTATGATATAACTACATATATCAAAGTAAGAAAAATGACTGTTCAGTAAGAAGCCTTCCTGTTCTTGTGGTCCCTCAGCAAATCTAATAAAGGATCGTTTATAGCAGACAAAATTTTTTATGTCTGAGGAATTCCTGCTTTCTAGGTAGGGTCTAATTTTAGATAAATTCCAGATTTTTTTTGAAATGTTTTTGAGATTATCTCCTTCCATCCAAATTGAAAGTGATACTAATATGATACTAATCTTATTACGTCTATAACTGTTTTCTTTCTTTTCTTTTCTTTTCTTTTCTTTTCTTTTCTTCTTTTCTTTTCTTTGTTTCCACTTGAAAGTTTGACCTGGAAAGGAAGAGTACATGTCAAGACAAAATATCCTTCTAAGTTCCATTTCTCTAATACTATCTTGGAAAACTTTATTAGAGGCCATCCCAAAATATTTTACCTCTCTATTTAGCAGCCTTGCTTTGAATCTAGTGGAGTGAATCATTAGCCTTAGCCACCCTGGGAACAAACAAATCAGTAATACAGATACAAATTCCATTAAATTCTTATTATCAAAGATAAATTACCCAAAACTACATGTAAAATGTATATTATCTGAAAAGATTAAGATATAAATACAATGCTCTTTACCTAAACATTTGTGTTGTTGATACAATGAAAAGTACAGAATGTGTGTCTTAAATTTCTATCACTTTATAGCAGGAGTCAGCATACTTTTTCTGTAAAGGGCAGTTAGTAAATATCTTAGATTTTTGTGAGCTACACAGTTTTTATAACATCTACCCGATTCTGTGGTTGTAGTTCAAAAGTAGCCCTAAACAATACATAAATTAATGGCAAAGCTGTGTTCCAATAAAACTTTATCTAAAGAACAGGCAGTGGGCCAGGTTTGGCCTATGTGCCATAATTGTCCAATCTCTCCTTTATAGTAACGTTACTCTGTGGAACTCTGAGAACGTGTTGGACTTCAGTAGACAGGGTCAGAAAACAGATACACAGTTGGTGAAGTTAGAGAATGGATCTGGGAGCACATCAGGACCCATAGAGTAGGTCTTTGTGGGAGACAGTCCACATTTTATCTCAGAAATATGGCTGTAAAAGTGGGACTAAAATCTAAGAGCAAGAAGGCACAAGGCAGGGGCATACTGTTGGGATTGAATTCCCCATCTAATTTCCTTGTTGTTATGAGAATTGTGGTGCTAATTATAGTGTCTTGAAATTATTTCTAGCCGTACTTTCTCCTGGGAGTAATGGATTGTGTATAGTACAAAAAAGTGCATCTTGTCCAGTCAATGTTTCTCAAGGGAAGTTCCCCAAAGAAACTGTCACCAGAGAATTTGAGCATGACAATTTCTTCTCATTAGAGAATCCCAAGGGCTTGGGAATAATCTGCTGTTTACAGTCACTGCTAACCTTTCCACTACACTGAGAGATCCTAATGGGCTTTCATCTCTCTTTGAGTAGAAGGAGAAAGAAGCAGATCTATTAGCCTCTGAAATGAGGAGAGTTTTGTGACCTAACACAAGATGGAGGTTAGAGGCAAGAGGAGACCAGCACATGAACAAATGGACCTATGGCTTTCTGGAGTATCCAGGGCAGGGACCACCTGACTTCTTAACTTTTACATTTCTTGGCCTTGGGGCAATATCAAGCGCAAAGTAGGTGCTAAAAAGGCTGAATGAATGATCTGTTCTTACTGGATAAAGAAAAGAATTAATTGTGACCCCACTTTCCCTCTTATATTCCACAGTACAGACTGAAAAGGGAGGACTTATGATGGATGATCGTTTAGGAATTTGTTCTCCAAGGATTTCAGGGTCTGACATGTAGCCTTCCCTTTTCACTTAGCCCACTGTGAATCCTCCATTCTCAGAACCCACTGATTTTCCATCTTGCTCATTTGTGGATGGAGCAAGTGTTCAGTTTAGACTACTTTTTTTTTTTTTTTTTTTTTTTTTGCTGGCTTCTGGGAGTACAAAGTTGAATAAAACAGTTTTTGTCCTTAAGGAATTCATAGTGCGACACACCTATGTTATGTGTCTACATCTGTTCTGAGTAGATTATAAGCCCCTTGAAGATGACAGAGACCTCATCTTTTCCTTCTTTCGAATCTTCCCAGTAAGGCTGAGGATTCAGTTTAAGGAATACTTGATATATGTAGTTACCAGACCACTTGCTGGGCACAGCTCTGAACCATATGGACTATTTTTGAACTGCCACTCAAACTGGGAGAAAGCTACAGTTGGAGCAGGATGATTCCAAGTACATATTCCAAGTGTAAGTTCCCCTTTCAGCTTTAACCTGGAGTCATCCTCCCAGCTCAAAGTGACTTCAACACTCCCCTCTCTTCTTTGTTCCTCCACATGAAAGGTGGGGCTATATGAGTCCTGATATATGAGCCATGGTTTTTGTAGTGCTCTGAAATTCTTGTGAAAAAAGCATTTAGGCAAAATATGAGCACATTTATATTGAGTACTATAAGGTTTTATATCAAAGACTTCACAGTTTCAAGTTTCAGTTGGGAAGTAAAATCACCTCAGGGATGGAGAACTGTCAGCTCCCAGTACGGCTAAGAATAAGGCAAGGTTGACTTTTGGTGCCTGTCACCTTCTTCTGGTAGTGAGTCCCGTTCAACTGGACTGGAGGCTCAGATAGCCCAGTGCTCACCCTTCTCATTGATGCAGTGAGCTCCAGTACTTGCAGGCTCATGGCTGGTGAAGTTTACCTGTGAGAATGTTGCAGCTGCCTCCACTGAGAGAGTCCTCTGTGTACACTGGGGAAATTTAAATTCTTGGAACATGTTATCTTTTAGCAGTTTGTTTTCTAAAAATTATTCAATATTTTTATAGTATATTTTTCCACCTCTTTTTAAGTATCATGGTTTCATGGCCTCTCTCACCTTTACTTGAGAATGTCAAACAGCACATAAAAGAGTGAATGTTAGAGTCACAGAGAGTCCATGACCAAGGATTAGAATCTTTTATCTCCAGTTGGGTCTGTATACTTCATTAGGTTTATGGTAATCTCCTTCCTCATTTCTTCCTTAGATGAATCTCTCAGCAAATAAAGTTACTTCTGGAAGAAAAGCTGACTATGCTTCTGAGACAGGCCACTGAGTTGGGTAAATCAGAATGACTATCACATGTGCACCCTCTCTCCTGGCTACCCTGGCTGAGCCAGATGCTCTCTCTAAGCAATATCCCTTGTCCAGTCAGTATTCCACAAAGCATTTCCTGAGACTCTCATGAGCTGCACCTGCTTCAGCATGAAATGTAGTATTTCAGAGTTCTAGCCAGACCCAGAATCTTGTGATCTTTTTCTCCTAATGAAATTGGCTAACTGTAGCACTACAAATTAATGTATGGATTTATGATAATTTTAGTCAGAATCCCAACAGAAATTTATATATATATATATATATTTTTTTTTTGCAGGAGTGGATATTTTTGAAAGTTTATATCATAGAATAAACATGGGGAAATTATCAAGTAAATTTTGAAAATTAAGAACAAAGTGAACTTGTCCTAACAAATATCAAACAAATTATATAGTGATTAAAATAAAACCAGAATGGTACTAGTATATAATTATAGACAAGTAGGTCACTGAAATAGAACAGAGAAACAGATCCAAGTGTACTTAAGAAATTTGATAGATTATAAAGAAGGCATTTCATTTCAGTAAAATAATGGACTATTCCATATGTGGACTGGGGCTGGCTATCCATTTGAACAAAAGGATTTTATATTTATCCAGATATTTACCACTTATGACATTCTTCATTCCTTTGTGTAGATCCAAATTTCCATCTGGTATCATTTTCTTCTGCCAGAGGAACTTCCTCTAACATGTTTGTTAAAGATCTGTTGATGGTGAGTGCTCTCAGCTTTTTTGCCTGACAAAGACTTTATTTCATCTTCCTTTTTGCAGTGTTGGACAATAATCCCTGACAGATGGGAACCAAACCAGGTGAAACTTACAATTGCTGCCCCTTATTGCCTTGAGCAAAGGGAGAGGCTGGACATGTCCCTGAGTTGAGGTCCATGGAGACCAAAGTGGCTGAGTGCAGAGAACAAAGCCCTGGAGGGAGGAAAGCTGCACAGACAGAGAACTCTTGAGATACACGGAGGCCCCTGAGTCTTCAGCGGAGTTCTGATTGGCACAAACATAGGAGAAAACAACCAAAGACCTGAGAAGAAGCACCCAGAAGGACCAGGGGAGTGGTGGCCATCACTCCCACAGTGCCTGTTCCTTCAAATCAGACTGGAAAACCTCATAACTCATGGGGTAGAGGACTCAGAGGGGCTTGGCCTCAGCTGTGGGAATTCATTAGCTCTAGATTAACCTCTGTTCTGGACTTGCTTAACAAGTCTTAAAGAGTCAAAAGAATCAGTTTCCCATGGTATCACTTATATGTGGAAACAGACAAAGAAAAAAACAAAACAAAAGGTTGAACTCTTAGAAACAGTAGAAAAGTGGCTGGGGGTGGGGCAGGGATGAGAAGAGGTTGCAAGGGATGCAAACCATAATGTGATTAAGGTTTGAGGACCCAATGTTAAACATGTTAACTGTAGTTGATTATATCATATTGTACAATTGAAATTTGCTAAAAGAGGAGAACTTATATGTTCTCACCAAAAAAAAAAAAAGAGTTAAATATGTGAGGTGAAGTATGTATTAATTAAGTTGATGAGGGAATCCTTTCACAGTATATGTATATGAAATTATCACATTGTATGCTTTAAATACATACATTTTTATTTGTCAATTATACCTCAAAAAATGGGGGATGAGTGGGAAGGATCAGTTTTCAAATGATGGGGAACAGGCCTAGCTGAGGACAAAGCACAAGCCCGCGGCAGCACATTGACAAGTCCTTGAAATAGGCAGAGGGACATTTCCCTACGGACTCAACTGCCTCGATGTTAATACATTGCTAAGGGCAAAAGACAATCTTAGCTCTACACTCAGGATCCTGAGAGTCTGCTTTAACATATAAAAATTCCTTTAGAAATTTCCTTTATCTCTAAACCCCACAAGATATGTGTTGGCAATCATCCCCCAAGCATATGGCCCATGGATATACATCTAAAGGGTCTCATAAATTAAAGTTTTATTAGACGGTAATAACATTTTCCCAACAATGGCTAGCCCCCTTAAGGTCCTGGAAACCTTGCTTCCAAAATTCCTTAGAAAGTACACTATCCCCAAACCCCTCCCAACTCCCAGGTATATAATCAGCCACTCCTCACAAGCCTGGGGCAGCAGCTTCTCCTGCCCACAGGTCCTGCCCTGTGCTTTAATAAAACACCATTTTGCACCAAAGACATCTCAAGAATTCTTTCTTGGCTGTCGGCTTTGGACCTCACCCCACCAAACCTCACCTATATCCCAAAACTTCATCACAAGGGCATCCTAGAACAAAGCTACTCAAGAATATTTATAGAAATAAAAAAATGTCCAGCACCCAACAAGGTACAACTCATAATCTCTGGCAACCAATCAAGGATTACTAGGCATGCCAAAAAGATTCAGGAAAACACAACCCATAATGAAGAGGAAAAAAAAAAAAACAAACAGCCTAGCAAAACTAAGAACTGATGCAGATGTTAAATTTAGCACAGGAGGAAATTAAAATAGTTGTAACTGTAATCCAGATGTTCAAAACATCAAGTGGAGTCATGAGAGATATAAAAGAGACCAAGTTAAACTTGTGGAGATGAAAACTACAGTGTTTGAGATGAAAAATACTCTGGATGGAATTAATGTTATATCAGATATTGCAGAAGAAAATATTAGTGAACTTGCAAACATAGTAATAGAAACAGCTTAAAATGAACCACGGAGAAAAAAGGATTATAAAACATTAAAAGAGCATTAGTGAGCTACAGGGCAATATCAAACAACCTAATACATATGTAATTAGAGCCCTGAAGGAGGGAGGAGAATAGAAAAATAATTTGAATAATAATGGCTGAAAAATTGCCAAATTTGTGAAAACTAAAAACACATAAATCCAAAAAGGTCAACAAGCTCCAAGAGGAGAAATATGAGAAAAAAAAATTGAGCCAAGTCACATAGTATTCTAATTGCTCAAGTCCAGTGACAGAAAAATTTAGAAGCAGCCAGAAAAGAAGATATATCATGAAAAAAAGAACAGAAAGTTGAGGATTACAGTAGTTTTCTCACCAAAAACAAGACAAAAGAACTTTTTTTTTTTTTTTTTTAGATTTTATTTATTTACTCATCAGAGACACATAGAGAGAGGCAGAGACATAGGGAGGGAGAAACAGGCTCCTTGCATGTATCCCGATTCAGGACTCCATCTCTGGACCCCAGGGATCGCGCCCTGAGCTGAAGGCAGATACTCAACCACTGAGCCACCCAGGCGTCCCAAGAACAGCATTTTTAAAGAACCGGAAGAACAAAATTCTATCATCCTAGAATTCCCAACTCATACAAGTAATCTATAAACAAATGAAATACGTGCTTAATTTCAAGAAAAATTGGGAGAACATTTAAAACAACAATTAAATACTATTTTTTGCCATCTCCCTCTCTTTGGAATCAGTTGAGAAATAAAACACAGGAGATAAAGGAAGATCGACATTGAGCTTTATCACTGAGTGACAGAGAATTGATCAGAGAATTAGAGAATGGCTTAGATCAATAATAAAATTGGGTTAAATATTAATTCTTAACCTATGAATGAGACACTTGTACAGTGACAGGCATCTGCTTATCTGGAAATTGCCACAGGGCTGGATGGACCAGAAAGCACCCTTTCTGAAGGCAGGCAGATCTGGGCTGAAAAGGGCCAGACATTTTCCATTCCTTTCCTTAAACTGACCAGCCAGGTAACTTGCTCCTCTAGGGGTGAGAGTGGGCAGGCAGTAAGAACCTGGGGTTGTTTTGACCATCTTTACCCTTATGGAAACAGGAGAAATGAGGGGATAAATATTCTCCCCAACAATAACTGGGAAAAACATAAATTTAAAAAATCATGTAGTAAGTATTGATTTGCAGTCAAGACCTTGGGAGTCTTCATTTCGGGGCTGCCCAGAAGCAGACTATGAGTTAAGGATTTGAGTGTATGTGGTTTCCATAGTGTTTTAATGCATTCAGACTGCTATGACAAATACCATCAACTATGTGGGTTATAAACAATAGACATTTATTTCTCACAGGCTGGGCAGTCTAAATCTTGCTGTGTCCTCATGTGGCAAAAGGGGCAAGGGGGCTCTGGGGTCTCTTTTATAAGGGCAGTAATCCCACTCTTGGGGCTCCTCTCTCATGATGTAATTACTTCTCAAAGGTCCCACTTCCAAATACTATCACATAGGGGGTTAGGTTTCAACATAAATTTTTTGAGGGGAGGATGCAAACTTAAGCATATAACATATTAACATTAGCATATAGAGCATCTGGGATGTGATCTCAGGAAATACTAGTAAGTCACTGAGGAAATGAGATAGAGAAAGGAAGGAAGATATCATGAGTGTTTTATCAAGAAATTTACCACTGTGGGCAACTGGCACGTAATTCCACTGGCACGTAATTCCACTGGCACTTAACATGTATAAAACCGTATAAAACACATCTTATCTTGCCCTAGAGGCAGAGGACCTGGGGTATTTATCCACTAGTCATAGGTTGAAGGCTGCTCTTGAGGTAGGGGTGGGGAGGCATTAATTTTCTGGAACATCAAGACTGTGCCTCATGCAGGCAAAGCTTATTTCAAGGGCCACGGAGAGCTCTTAGGCGTAGGCTTGGAGGTTTTGGCATTTGGAAACTGGACTGGCAAGCATAAGTGCTAAAGATAGATGAGTGGGACCTGATAGCACTGATGGTATTCAAGAAATGTTACAATATTTCATTTTCTTTAAGTGAGATTTAACCTAATTCCAAGCCAGATCTAGGTAGCCTGTCAGAAAATATAACGTTATTCATTAATGGAGTTTTCCTGGCTCTTTTCAGGTTGGGCAAAATTTCCAGGAAACTCATACAAAGCAAACTATGTGGGAAGCCCTGGTTTTCACTTCACCTTTGTTTAAATCAGAATGGTTTCTATATACATCTGGCAGCTTTGTTGCTTTCTTACACTTGGAAAGCTTTGCTATATGATTAACAGCTCCAGTGCTGGGGATTTTCTTTTTCTCTCCACCCCAAGTTCACCTGAGAGCACTGCAAGGCAGTCAACTATGGACCTTCATTCTTTGTTGAAAGAATGTTTCCAACTGCATCCTCTCCTCTGATGCTGCTGTCTTTCAGAGGAATTCTAAGAGCTCCCTAGCTACCATTAGTTCTGAGCAGCATCCTCTCATTTGGCTCAGGCCTCAGCAGACCAAAGTAAGGAAGGCTGGCTGACTGCAGGCTACTTCTGCGGTCTCCTGCTCCAACCTCCTCTGAGGCAGCAGCAAACAAAAGTTCGTCCATCTGCTCAGATTGGAGGCAAGAGAGAAAAATATGAAAAGAAGAAAACATAAGTTAATAACCCAACATTATTCTACTATAGTTAAAAAGAATGAGCCAGAAAATTGCAGCTCTCTAATATGAATTTTTATCATGATGGTGGTGGCTCTCTGGTGCCCCTCTGCAACATCACCCTTCTGCTGAGGAAACTTTCTCTGAACCAGTGTGGAAGTACATGATACCCGGTAGCAAGGCAAAGGGGGTGTTCTAGCATTTCACTAGAATCTTACCGGCAAACAAGGTAACCCTCTGCTATTTACAGATCACAACCGGGATCAAGTAATCCAACGATTACTTGCATCATAGAAGAATACATCATTGCCTGGAGCATGAGTTATACAATTTCAGTGTCTCTTGGTCTCGGCCTATTCTTCATTTCTTTTTTTGTTAGTATATGAGAAAAATTAATATACAGTAAAATGAACATTTAAACATTTAGACATTCATGTGAAAGTGATAATTTGTATACAAAACTGTTCCATCACCCCCAAACAACTCCTCATGCTGCTCTCCTGTAGTGACACCCTTCCCTTGCCGCTAACCCTTGGCAAACATCTCCATCGCTATAGCTTTGCTTTTTCCAGAATTTTAGTGTAAATGGAATCATGTATCAATATCAACTTTTGAGACGGAGTTCTTCATTCAGCATAGAACCTTTGAGACTCATCCATGTTGTATGTACCCACACAGTAGTGCATTTCTTTTCAATTTCTGGGTAATTCTATTGTGTGTATGTAACATATTTTTTAGAGTTCATTTACGCGTTGAAGGACATTTGAATTGTTTCTAGTTCTTTGATGATTGTAAGTAGAGCTACTGTACACATTTGTGCAAGCATTTGTGTGAGTATACCTTTTCATTTCTTTAGGGAAAATATCTAGGTGTAGGGGGTCATATGATTAGTGTATATTTATCTTTATAGGTAACCAGAAAACTGCTTTCCAGAGTCACTTTGCCATTTTATATTCCACCAGCAATGTAAGTCCCAGTTTCCTCTCATCCTCACCAGCACTCAATATAGTCAGTTTATTCTTTAGTCATTATAATAAGTGTTTAGTGATATCTCATGTGGTTTTAATTTGTTCCTCTGTCAGCAATGTAAAACACATTCCCTCTGGCTGCCTGTAAGATTTTTTTGTCTTTGATTTCCAGATGTTTTGATATGATAAGCCTCTGTGTGTGTGTGTGTGTGTGTGTGTGTGTGTGTGTATTTAATCTGCTGGGTGCTTTCTGAGTTTTTTGATCTGTGATTAGTATATGCCATTACTTTTAGAAAATGTCCGCCATTACTTATTCAATTATTTCTTGTGCCCTATTCTTTCTATTTCCTATTTCTGGGATTCCAATTTTACCTGCATCAGACCATTTGATATAGCATTGCTCCTGGATGCTCTGTTGAAGGCATTCTTTGTCTCTGTTACTGTGGTCATGATTTTATCTTTTTATTCTCCCTTTTAGTTCCTCTCTCTGCTGAAATTACCTATCTTGTTGTCTACCTTTGTATGTTGTCTACCTTTTTCGTCAGAGCCTTTAACATATCAGTCTTTGTTATTTTAAATTCCCTGATTTCCAATATCTGTGTCATATATGAGTTTGTTTCTATTGATTATTTTATCTTCCCAAATTCAGTTTTCCTTATCTTTTTATATACCTCTTTTTCTTTTCTTTCTTTTGTAGAGAACTGTCCATGTTTTATAGGATAGATGATGCCAGAAGATATTGAGATAATTATTTATTGCACTTGGAGATGAACACATCTGTTTTTCTTTTATGTCTTTGGTGTAGAAGTTTGTGTTAATCCAGTCAGGAGCTGGACAGATTTTGAAGATCCTTTTTGTGCTGGGTTACCCTTAGTATACCATAGGCTTCACATTTCTCTAGTAATACCTTGTTTTTACAGTGTGGGCTACTTTGCCAGAGGATTTTTCTTGGTGTCTGCTAACCAGAGAGAGTCTGTTATTTGGACTTCTTCCAGCTGTAACCACTATTATTTTCTCAGTGCCTGTCACGGTGGTCTAGGAAAGAGGGTCATTCTCTGATGTTCTGACTTAGCCTCAGACTTAGGTAGGCACTGTGAGCCTGTTGTCATGCCTTTCTTCTAGCAATAAGGCTATCCTTGCACATGCTCCTGCCATTCCCCAAGGGATAGAGCTTTTAAAAAATCCATTCTCTTCTTACAGCTTCCGTAGGCTCCACCAGTGATCTAAGGTGTTGGTTTTTATGGCTGGCTGTTCTCTTTGCAGATGAAAGCTTTTGTCCCACAGGAAAGGTGGGAAATACGGGTCTGGGTGGAGTCTTAGCAGTGGTTGGTGTGCCCTCCCACCCCCGCCCCAGCACTGTGGATACAAGCTTTCCCTGTAAGTGTCTCAGGGAGGATTATGGAGAAAATCTTGCAAGAGGTGAGGAGCTCCTTGGTCTACACCTCCGAGGGACAGCACACTCTCACTAACCCACACTCAGCCTTTAGTAAATCTGTAAAATTTCACTAAGTTTTATCAGTTTATTTGGAAGTTGACAGTGTTTGCTCTGGGTAAACAGATACTTGGCTTGGTTTCTCCCTGCAGGTGTCCATCTCTCCCGAGATTTGAAATTTGTGGTTGGATGTTTGCCCTGTGACCTCAGTTCTTTCATGGGTTGGGGAAAAGTTGTTGAATTATTGTTTTTGTCCCAGTATTTCTTGTTGAATGGGTGACTGCAATGCTCTTTCCAGTTCCTTATACTTCCAAGGTGAAACTGGAGGTATCAACTGCTTTTTGAGAGTATTTCCAAGGCATGACTTTAAGACAAGAAATAAAGAAGAGGAAATCTTGCCCTTCTCTCTCCTTTTCTTTTTTCCTCCCCCCTCAACACAAGGGTATCTTTAGGTCAACTTCTGTTTTCACTCACTTTAGTAATTCCACAAAGTCTTTAATTTTCCCCCCATTTCTCTGTTTTAATGTTTATTTACGCGTATAATTTCTGTTGGTTTGGCTGGTTGAATATGTGTGTGCGCATCCCTGTCAGTCATTTTTATTACATCCTTATTTTTGCTAGTTACACATTGCTGGTAGCCAGGCACAATGGACCCCTTTTTCCATGAAGGTTCCTGGCATTCCCCAAGAGGAGCCCTGTTTCTGCCTGCTTCACAGCTGTGATCTGGAGAGGAGGTGTTGACTGTTTCTTCTGCCCAAGCAGAGGAGTGGAGATGAAGCATTCACACTTCAGGGTCTTACAGATGGAAGGCAAAAGCCCTCATGGCTCTGTTGTCCCTGAGCTCTTCAAGTGCACACATTATGAGAAGTGCAATTGCATGCACACACGCCCAAACACACCCATCTCTTCACAGATTGTGATTCAGAATGATCTTCTCATTTTTCCTCAGTAAAGTAAGGAGCACAACCAAACTTACTGTAATTTTTTAAAAATAGAAGGTATCTTTATTGATTTCTTTTAACTACAAAAGTAATATAGAATCTCTTTAGTCCCACTGTTTACATTTTGGCATATATTCTTCCCAGGGTTGTTTTTTTTTTCTGTTTATAGGGAAAAGAAAATGTAATTTGTAAAAACTCGGGTGAAGGTTAGCTTAATTAACTAACAGTTTTGAAGAAATGGATTAGTGGGGATAATTTTCTTTGCTCTTGACTGCTCAAGGCTTTGCTGCTGTGAGCAGGGAAGCAAGAGACAGGAAGCCAAAAAGAAGCCAGGGCTAATATATTAGACTGAGTGTGTGGAGGGGAGGCAAGAGCTAAAGAAATAAAATGGAAGTGAAAGGGACATGGGGACAAGGGTGCCCTTCTTCCATTTGACGGTGTGGGTGCTTTCATGGCCATCCTTCTCAGCAGAAGGTAGGATCCAGGGCCAGCCCACGGTCAGCAGTGAAAGGCACATTCACTGGGGAGTGTGCCTTTTCTCCCCACGTGGGCCCTTTCCTTACAGCCTTGCATCCCCTGGATCTCCGCACAACCCTGGCCTGCGTCCTCCAGGAGAACTGCAGCTCTTTTGTAGCAGCCTCACAGCTCAAAGGTCATTTTGCTCCTGTTTTCCTCTCACTGATCCTGACTCCGCTGATAGCAGCAGTGCTTTCGCTTTGATCCCTAAACGTGGGGCTCCTTGGGGGACACTCATATCAATAGCAAATGTGTATTATTCTGTTCTATCTGTCTGGACAAGGAGGGTGCAGGTAGATCCGTCAAATGTCAGCTCTCTGAATTTGGCAATTCTGCTCTCAAATGGAGGTTACAGGAGAGGAGCCGGTTCCCCATCCCATGCACTCATGAAAATATTCATTCCATAATTTATGGCCTTCCATTGCTTCAAAGATGATGAGAATTCATATTAATATAAAATTTAAGATTTGAGACAAGGAGAGATGTGTCTTAAATCCAATCTGTTTGAGTTTATAGCTCTGACATGGCACCAGGAATCAGCTTGACCAGAAATGCAGATCTTGGACAATGCCTGAGGGGATCCAGGGTCTCTGAAGAAGTAAAGATATCACTTTAGTGGATTATCTCTGATTCACCTAAGAAGAAAAAAACAGTTTTAATGCTAAGAGTTATGCATTCTTTCCCCCATTAGTTATCCTCGCACTGATTGTCATAGCAGGCCTCTCTACTCAATGACTTTGATTCTTTAATGTGACTAATAATTACAGTGTTGATTTTATGTTAGGCAGTGCCTGGACCTCCAGCCTTCCATCTGGTGAGATTCACTCTGGGACCTCCTGCTGACTCGACTGCAAAAGAAAGAAGTATCACCAATGGAGATTAATCCTCCCATCAGCCTGGAGAGAAAGGGCCAAAGACCGCATGTGGATTTGCTCAGCATGCTACTGCCTTTATTAAACAACCAACAGGACAAAAGGAAACAAGGCCTCTCCTCCTCCAAGAGTTCAGTGCCAAAAATGTATTATCCAGTCAAGAGCCACAAGTTCAGGTCCAAATGCACTTTTTTTCTAGACATGCTGTTCTAGTGTGTGATAATAAGATTGGGCATAGGCAGTTTGGAGTAGATAAGGTGTCCATAGTCAGTCCTGGGGAAGGAAGGGTAAGTCAGACTTTAGGAAGGAGGTTGAACCTGTAGGACTCATTCACTTATTCATAATTTATTGATTGTTTAACAAACATTATGGAATGTTGATTTCATCCTATGCTAGTGGTAGTAGGCTAAATGGTGGCCCTTCAAAATGTATGTCCATGTGCTCCCTGGAACCTGTGAATATTACCTTCTAAGGCAAAAGATGTTATTAAATTAATGATCTAGGGAAGAGTTTATCCTAGATTATCTGGGTGGGCCCTAAATACAATCATGTGTATCCTTATGAGAAGAGAAACTGATGTGAAGGGGGAGGCACCCACAAACCAGAGCTGGTGGCTCAGAGAGTGGCATGGGGTAGACAATCTTCCCCCCAGAGTCTGGGAGAGGGTACAGCCCTGCCCTCACTGTGTTTCAGTATGATGTTGGCCCTCCCTCAAGAATTTTGTGATCCAGTTCAGGTGTAGGGTCACAAACATGTGGCTTATGGTCAGAGCAATGAGATCACAGGCCCCCACCGAAGCCATGGGTGACAGTGGTGAGCATAGAGATGGGTGAGGCAGAAGCTAGAAGCAATCAAATTGTGCCTGTAGTGCTGGAGAATCTTTTTTTTTTTTTGAATGCTTATCTGCCCTAATATGTTTTATTGATATCAATGCAACAAATTTATTTTTTTAAAAAACAATATTATTTTCTGATTATAAAAGGAATACATATACATTAAAGAAAACATGGAAAAATTTCAGAAAGATATAAAGAGCAGTAATTACATTTGTCTATAATCCTGCTATCCAGAGATGATCCTGTGAACATTTCCATTATTAATGTACATACACGCATTAGGAATTTTGGTCAGATGTTATTTTTGCATTGTTGTGACTGTCATCTCACATTTATGGGTGGGTGACTTAGACTACTGGGTATAAGGAAAGAAATCCTCCCAGTTTGGAGCAGGAAAAAGAGTTTGGGTTTTAGGATGTACTAGACAGGGTAAGATAGGTATGCTGTGGTAACCAAATAAGTGAAGCCCTAAAGTTTTATTGCTTGTACATATGACACATCCATTGTGAACTGAAGTGGGGATGGTGGTTGGGGGACTGTGCTGACTGTTGTCACTTGGAGTCTCTGGTTGAAGACATGCTGTTATATAGAATGTTGGGATGCCACTGGCCCCTGAAGCAAGGAAAGAGAAAGGAGGACCACTCATGGGTTCTCCACTGTCTCCTCCTACAAGATGACACACATCATCTTTCCTCACAGCTTATTGACGCATCTAGAGATATGGCTGTGCCTCACTGGAGATGGCTGGGAATTGTAAAAGGGTGCAATGGGTATTTGATTCTATAGAATAGAAAGTTATTGACTTTGTTCAGAGAATGAAATATAAGTGCACTGGATTCCAATGGACATGGACAGCCATCAGGCCCTGAGGCAGCTGGAGAGACGGTGGCTGTCTCAGGGCCTCTTCATGCTTTCCTGGAACACTGGTCACATCAGGTCAGCCATATAGGAGCAGAAATCCACTTCCCTAAAATTGCCTGTCCTCCCACAAAAGGTGGGTGCAGGCAAAACTCTCCCAAATACCAGCACCAGAAGAATTTGGAACTTATTTTTTCCAAGACTTCAACTTGGTGGGAGGGTCCCAATCTGATAGGGTGCTGAAGAAAAATCTTTCTTGGAGCCAAAGAAGTAGAGGGAAGGTAATTAGTAGGAGTCAATATTCATCTTTACCTTATATGAGTTTTATTGATTTCATGTTCTGATGCATACACGCGTGTTTAATTTTAGCACAATTTATTAAAATAAGAAGAAAACCTGTAACCCCTTCATTAATCCCTGCCCTATTTTACCTGAACTACTTCAGCATGGAAATTTTCTTATTAGTAATGGCAAGAAACCCAAGAATTAATTTTAAGAACACATGACTGGAATTTTCCTCTGTGGCAAAGGAAGCCCTGGTGTGATCCAGAGCCAGGAATTTTCAAAACTAAAAGATATCTTGGATGTTCATGTACCCCAGAGGGGAACCTGGGCAATGGAGTGAGGCGACCTTAAATAATTTCCAGAAGGGATTAAATGGCTTTCAGAACTCAGTAAAATTGCCACCTGTCCTTGCCTCTGGCAGGGAAATACAGAAAAGATTTGGGATTAAGCTTCAGCATGGTCTCCAGGAGAGCCATCTCTGCAAAAGGAACTTTCATTCCGATTCTATTCAGAGCTCCAGTTTGATCAGGCTGGGCTTCTGTGCCTGCCTTGAGAGATGGTATATGGTTACCCTGGAGGTTTTGTTTTCCTCCGAGCATCCATGCAGGGTATTGTACATGAAAGGAACTTCTGGAATTCTTAAATTTCTAAAGGCTCCATTTAAAACCTCATACTCATCTTTAATTGGGCCCCTACTCTTGGTACTTGGGTAATGTATTGCTCATATCTTGGGCACTGTCATTGACATTTGCAGGTGAAGAAGCTGAGGGTGACAGATGCTGGGTAATTCCCAAGGTCATGAAGCTTATAAGGGATGAAGCTGCTATGGAAACCCAAGCATGTCAAATTCATACCCCATGCTCTGTGTCTGCCAGGCCAAAGCAAGCTTTGCTGTTAGTTTCTTCAAAAGCTAGGATCAGAATGGGAACAGAGATCAAAGGGAAGTGGAGTTCAGCTAACAATTCAGTAAAGGATAATGTATGATATTTTCAGAGAAAGGACAGATACGGAGGAAAAAACAAAGGTTTGGGATATGAGGTCTTTGTACATTTGACAAAAATGCAGTTGAAGAGTGGATAATATACTCTCCTGGGTTTTGGCTGCCATTTTGATAAAATTATTTGTCCATGTAGGTAAAATTTCAATTTTTCTTCCCCTTGTGATATAGAGTTTCACATTGACATCATCTTAAATTTATCTTTGGCAGCACCTGGCTTTCCTGTATTCTTGGTATAACCCTGCTGGAGGCCAGGGTGTAGGTATCAAGACTAGAATGTGGGGCTGAATTCAAATTCTCCACTCTCTTTACTTAGCAGTTGAGTTTCTGGTTTCTCTTTAAAAGTATAGGTGATGATACATTTGCATTTATGGTACCCTCGCAGAATCCCAGCTTTTCTGGGACTCTCACAAGTTCACAGTGTAGGGGAGGATGGAGGTAAATTCATAGCTTGTTAGATTGGATCAGCCTGTTCCCACCTTGTGCAGCAAATTATGAATTCCCTGATTTCATGTCAGAGTTACATAGAGTACGGCAGGACCAGAGGCACTGATGTCGTTTGGGATATGTGATGTGATAGCAGATCTTGTCTGCTTTGGGAGATAGTGAGAGAGGTGAGAAAGAGTGTATATTCCTGTGAAGTTAACCAGTCTGACTTCCACAGTTACCAGATGGATCCACCCCATACCGGCTACTGATATTGAAACAAGCATATGCCCCAGCATTAGAAAAAGCTCTAGGCATTTGAAGAGAATCAGGAGCTAGTATGGAAAGAGATCTACCTGGACAATTGGAGTAATTGTTCCAGGGACAGAGGGTTAATGGTAAACATTAAGAAAATGAATAAGTCCAGGTAGTGTCCTCATTGAGTATTGAGACCATTAAAGAAAAGAGCAGGTTACCATGCAATGCAAGAGAAATATGAGCAAGAAGAATTTTTTTTGCATTAAAAAATCATAAATTAAAAATTAGAAAATCATTAAAATAGTTTTATTTCTTCTTGATACCTTTACTTCAATGGCCATATTTTCCATAATGGAAATGTATTTTTTTAGAGCTGGGACATTTCAATGAAGATTATTGAAAGATTTAAAGCCTTGGGTTTTGTTTCTTTTTCATTTTATTTTTTACAATTTAATTTTTATTTTACATACAGTTTTAATTTTTCTATAATTTAGCTTTTGATCGTCAAACTCTTACCAATTAGTCAAAGTTAATCATCAATTTAATTTTTAGTTTTAGGAAAACACTATAAGCTACAATGCAAAAATTGGCCTCATGTATCAACACACTAAAAATAAAAACATTGTGTATCAGCATCTTTTTCTGATTCCAAATTCACATGCCCTTTATGTATCTTTAGCTGAGTTAATAGTGTTCTGGAACTACATCCTGCAAACATTAAGAAATCTTCAGGGCCAGGAAATGTTATGGGTATTCCATAATTCAATATATAGGATGAAACAACACTCTTGATGTATTTGCTATTTTTGAAGGCAAAGGAAGGAATTTGATTCTGACCAAGAAGCCACTGACAAAAGAATTATGATTTGAGTAGCAGGTGCATTTTTCACTTTGGGGAATAAGATAAGCTAAAGAAATAAAAAAGACTAGAGCTCCCATTTTATACACTGTTACTTACAACCTAAAAACAACCATTCTTAATAGTTTTTCTTTGCCAGTTTTAAAGCAAGTAGAATGGAACCTGAGATGAAAACTGCAGGATAACAGAAAATACAGGGAAACAAATATTCTGTTGTGAATTGCAGGTAGTACAAGAATGACAGGGAAGAGTGGCATGTATGTTGAACGTGAATCAATAATATAGCTCTGGTACTGTGATGGGGAGTATGTATCCTGGAATGTCCTGGGCGAGGATAAAGAGAAGTATAGAAGGTGGAAACTGAGGGTTCTTTTTTTCATTCTAAATGCCATACTTTAAAGCACTGTTTTCATTTCTATAATGGAATCCCAAAACCTTTGCAGGAGAGAATGGGGCCCTAAAAAGACCAACATAAGCAAGTTATAGAAGATAAGAACTCTGAAATACGTGAAAGAATTTCATGCTGTGAAACTCACGTAGAATAAGGTAAGGGTGTAAGAAATCAAAATCAAACAAACAAGAAATCAAGGAAACATTAAAAAATTGTATTTACTCAATATGAAAAAAAAAAAAGCAAGGCTAATTCATTAAAGATTTGCAAACACAAGGGAGTGCCTACAGCTTGATGGAGTAGGCTGTCTTTTTTCCACCATGAGAAGAACCATAGGATAGGGACTAAACTGTAGCAGGAAAGAGTCAGGTATAAATCAAGTCACTTTCTTGAGTGATGTTATGTTATTAGATACTGATAGTATCAGATGGAGATTACAGAATTTTCTAAAGAGTTGTGCGGGTAGGGGGAAGAGGAAGTTAGAGAATCATTTGTGTCTATATTTGTCTGGGATATTTTTCCCCCAAAGAAACAATCTCCCAAACAAAGAACTCTGCTAATTGTCAGTAAGGAATCCAGACACAATACTAGCTCCTTTGGAAGCTGGCTCTTTGGAAGAAGTTTAGAGGAGGAAAGTGAGTTCTGGGTGTATGGTCCTGTGAGCGCAGATCTGAATGCTGCAATTCAGACTGGCCACATTTCAAATTTTTAACAGCCCACGTGTTGCTAGTGGCTACTGTGTGGACAGTGTAGCTCTGTGGTTTGCCTGTATTTATATTTTAATTTTTATAACATGTTGGCTCAAGAGTAAAATTATGTTCTTTCAACAAACTAGCTAACTCATTCTTTCATTAAATAAAATGTCTCTAGTTCTCTATTTAGCTATTTGAAAGTTCTTAATAATTGTTTCATATATAAAACAAATAGTTTTCTAAATCATCAATTATTACAGAATTCCAGTCTTGCAAGGATAAATACACATTTGTACTTCAACTAATTGAATTTCAAGGGAACAGTTTAGAGTCCAAAGGAAGTCTCATTTCTGAGCCTGAAAGGGCTGCAGGTCCTGCAGTGAGGTTTGCTCCTTGCTTGTGTCCATCAATAAAACTGTATTTTAGCCCATAATAATACTATTGATGACAATGATTAACATTTATTAAGCTATGTTTTAAGAACATAATCCTATGATTTCTGAACATTATTGCTTCTGTTCCCATAATAAGAACATCAGATAGGTACTATTTCTGTCCAAAATTGGTATATATACAATATATATATATATATATATATATATATATATATATATATATAGTCACTTCAGATTATATAGGTGGTGAGAAACAAAGCAGGGAGGCAAAACCAGAGCTGATCTAGCACCAAGGTCTGTATGCTTAACTTGCACAGACAACTGTCTGCCTCTAGTCATGACCCTTGGCTCCCCATCTTGTGTCATCCTTAATTCCTCCAAAACTTGCCCAATTAGCTTCCTTTTCTCAACCTCTGTGATCACACACATAGTCAGTGCCTTGTAGAATTTTCTAATTTTGCAATTTCTGTGAAGAAATAACTTCTCAACTCCTATAAACCTCTAGTTCTAATTGGAACATAGTAGTCCCATGATCTCACTACCCTGCCTTGCTCTGGAAGACACCATCTACAGATCCTGCACATTTGTCCACAGTGACATTTCCTGAAGAATGGTGGACAGTGTTCAACTAGGGCATACCCTTGGTCAGAAAACCGAAGCACCTCCAACACTTCACTTTTTGCTCCTTTCCCCTTCTTCTACAATGTTCCCAAAGAAGAAAACAACCCACCTTTGGTACAGGAGGACTTGAATACTTAGTGTTTATTTTAGGGAAATAATTATTGATGCATCTGTGTTTATGTTACCCATCGTTCTGTGGGTGTTTGGAGACTGCATTTATTTCCTGAGGCTACTGAAACAAATTACTACAGCTTGGTAGCTTAAAATAATAGAAATTTCTTCCCTCACAGATCTGGAGGCCAGAATACTGAAATCAAGGTGTTGGCAGGGCTACACTACCTCCAAAGGCTCTAGGGGCGAAGCCCTCCTTGCATCTTCCGTCTTATGGTGGCTCCTGGCATTTCTTGGCTAACTCCAATCACTGACCCTCTCCACAGGCTCTTCTTTATGTCTTTGTGTCTTCTTCTCTCCTCTAAGGACACCAATCACTGGATGGCTCTAAATCCAGGGCGATTATAGCTCTAGATCCTTAACTAATTATACCTGCACAGATCCTATTCCCAAAAAAGTCACTTGATGAGGTTCTGGGTGGACATGAATTTTGGAGGGATACTATTTAACCCATTCAGGGAAGTTTGTACTATGCAGAACCCTCTAATGTGACTACTAACACATGCCCACAACACACAGTATTAGCATTTGATGAAGATACCACCACTTTCCCCTTGGGTCTTGGCATCAAGAAAGATAAAGGGAGGCAGAAAATTCTAAAGTCATGGATGTTTAAAATTGAAGGAATATGCAGGCTTGCTCCTTTTGACCCACTGTGTTTTACACAGCTCACTTCCTAAGAGGGATTTGTGACAAAACTTTACTGGCAAAAATGAATTTCAAAGGAAACAAAATATAAATTCCATCTCTTTCTTAGAAAGATTTCAAATGATATTCCTGATTAAGTATATTACCTCTCTACAACCCTATAGTACTCTGTACCTCATTGAATTTTACTTTTAAAGTTAATATCAACTTACTGAACGTGTACCACATACAACCTGCACCCCCCCCCCCCAAAAAAAAAACCATTAAATAAACTAAAGAGAAAGATTGGCAGGAAAAAGACTTGATGGGGTAGGGTCTAGAAGGCTGGGAGGGGGAATATAAATGGACAGGACGCTGTTCTCAATGGAGTTGGCTATCTGGTGGGGAAAATGGCCATAAAAAATGATAGAAAAAGTAAGTGAAATAGGAAGGCACTGGAAGTATTTGGTTAGGAGGCATTCATTTTCTGGTTCTTTATTGGAACTTGGCCATCATGTAATTTTTGCTTTTTCCAATAACACTTCTGGGAGAACCCTTTTACAGTCCTTTCCTGTTTCTACTTTATCCTATAGTCCTTGGAGTACCAGTTTTGTCTTTCTCTTATTAGTAGTTCTTAACAGGAAAGCACATTAGAATCAGCGTATGTGGAGGATCTTCATGAGCACACATAATTGGGAAACAGTGCCACGTGATTCCAATAGCCTCTCACCCCCCACTTCACTGAGAACAAATGTAAGTAGATGGGGACAGAGACAAGGACTTTCTTCTTTGCTATTTCAGAGCATGTAACACAAGGCATTGTCATGGAAGGCAATGAATAATGTTTTTGCAGGAATGAACCAATGGATAATTAGTATCATATGTTTTCAACTATGAGGCAATTCCCTAATAGTCTCCCTTAGTTGATGTGGTTGGCCAGCTCTTAAATGTCCCACAGATCCCTGCCTCCCACTATACATGCCCTTATGTAATCCCCTCCCCTTGAATATGAGCTAGGCTTTCTGACTTACCTCCAATGAATAGAATTTGGCAGAAGCAATAAAATGCCACTTCCAAGATCTGGCTATAAAAAGACTGGTTTCTATTTTGGGCAACTTCTCTCTCTCTCTCTCTCTCTCTCTCTCTCTCTCTCTCTCTCTCTCTCTCTCTCTCTTCTTCCTTCTGACTCTTAAAGCTCTCACTCTGGGGAAAGCCAACTGCCTTGTTTTGAGTAGCCCTTTGGAGTCCATCTGGCAAGGAACAGGTGTTTCTCTGGCTAGCATCAAGCAAGGACCTTAGGCCTTCACTCCCTGGAGGATAATCATGGGGGAACTGAATTCTGTCAACAGTCATAAGAATGAGCTTAGAAGTGTATGCTCCCCACCACCGAACCCTAAGATCACTGCTGCTCTGGCCAGGAGCTTGATTGAAGGCTCTAGGAGACCCTGAGTGAAAAGTCCCCAGCTAAGCTGAGCCTGGATTCCTGCCCCACAGAAACTATGAGATAATAAATGTTGCTGAAGGTGCTAAGTGCTGGGGTGATTTGTTATGCAGTGATAGATAATTAATACAGTTGTTGGCTTCCCCCAAGCCTGACTCAGATGTCTTACATGAGAAATAGAATTGCCAACCAGAGAGGGAACCTTGGAGACCATTGTACAGCTACAAAGACTCAGGCTTGGAGAAGGGATATGATCCAAAGAGTGACAGAATCAAAGTGACTGGTTTGGGATGCTATAGATACCCAGTGCTCTGTTGACTACTCAGCAGCTACCTCAGCTGAAAAATTGGTCTTTGCCCCAAATGTATAATGTGGCAAAAGTCACCTTAGTGATACATAGTGATTATATATCAGCCACAGTTTAAGTGTCTACATGTTGGGAACAATGTATCAGATTAATTCTGAAAAATGGAAAGATATTCAATATATATTCAAATATTTTATATCATAAAATATATCATGATAATTTTATATTATACACCATGAATTATATAATGTTGTTATGATATGAACTTTAATGATAATATTGTAGTTTTATAATCCCTACATCGAAAAATCTTTCACATATGCTCTTTGAAATGAGTATGATTTCTCATTCCCACATACCCACTCATACACATAATATGAGTAATTATTTCTATTTTACAGATAAGAAAATTAAGGCACAGCATGTTAAATTGCTTGCCTGCATTCATAGCCAGGACCTGAACTCAGGTCTCTGATCCAGCTCCAGGGACTGTCAGCTGTTACATCCTTTTAGGACCGTCTTTTGTGGTCTGGTGCTATGCCTAGGCCCATGCCCTTGGCATGCTTGCTGTTCTTTATGGCTAGGCAGCTATTCTACCTCCATCTTGGTATCACCTCTGTCATTCCTGAAAGATTATGTTGTGTGAAATAAAGAATATTTTTAAGGTTTTGTATGTGTGTGCATGTCCCAGATCTTAATGGCAGAAAACAACAATCAGTAATAATACAAGGGAGTAGAGTAGAAAAGAAAAAGAAAGCAAACATAGCAAAATAGCATTCCCATTGTGACTTCCACCAAGACTTTTAAAAAGCAGAATCATCTGTTTTCTCAAAATCAGCAGGAAGCCTCCCTGTCTCCTGTACTCTTTGCTGAAACCCTTTTGACCAGTGGAAGCACCACATGGAGGCTTTAAAAGGTAGCATTTGAGACAGACTACTTTAATACAACTCAGCTCTAGGATGTGACAGCAGACTTTTGCATTAAGGCTATAATATAGGCCCTAGGACACCCTATTCTGGCAACAGATTTCTAACTGCCATCCAACTCCAGCCCTCAGTCAGGGGCTGTGCTGGATGATTGGTCACACTCTGGAAATGCCAGCTCCCAAGAATGCACAACACCACAGTCTACCTCACAGAATTAGCAGTGACCTCTAACCTTACAACAAGCTGAAAAACAAATCAGCTGAGGATATTTCCATAAAGAAGTCTGGGATTTTTGTCAGGGCCTCTGGCTGCAGTATAATCTCTTCTTTCTTCCTCTGTCTTCACTTTTCTCTCTTTTTTTTCTTTTTTTTTTTTAATTTTTTATTTATTTATGATAGTCACACAGGGAGAGAGAGAGAGAGGCAGAGACACAGGCAGAGGGAGAAGCAGGCTCCATGCACCGGGAGCCCGACGTGGGATTCGATCCCGGGTCTCCAGGATCGCGCCCTGGGCCAAAGGCAGGCGCCAAACCGCTGCGCCACCCAGGGATCCCTTCACTTTTCTCTCTTGTGACACACAGGCATGTCTGCATAAGTGTGCCTGTGCACTTGTACATTGGCATGTGCACATGTGTACTGCATATATGTACATTTGCACACCTGCATCCCATATTACTCCCACTCCCTGTTCATTTCAGACCTGAACTTATTAACTACTTCCTTTTTCTCCTCATATAATTTTCTGTAAGACATTTCAACATTTCAGATAGTCTATGAATTCTATTTTGTTTTTCCTGGAGATCCACTCCCAGAACCATTGGTGCTCCTGCCCCGACCCTGGACTTGATGGTCTGTAGGCTTCCTGAAGTGCCATCAACAGGAACTTCTGTTTAATATCATCTTAGGAATTTCATTTACAACTTTTCTGTTGAATTCTCACATTTTTTGAATTCTATATCTTCCACTATTTTGGTAATTTTCCTGCTTCTATGGAAAAGTCTTTCAGTTGTTTCTTAAGAAAAGGTGCATGGGAGGTTAGTTTTTGAGACTCACTTTTCTGAAAATATCTTCCTTTTACTCTGACCATTGATTGATAGTTCGGCTGGGTATACATTTCAAGGTTTTAAATAATTTTCCTTCAGAACTTAAGATATTGCTCTATTCCTTTCTGCTATCCATTGTAGCTATGAAAAAGCCAATGTGGCATTGTTTTTTAATCTCTGAAAGCTTTAAAAAATTATTATTGATCTTCTGTTTACCTGTGTTTTTTCTGGAATTTCATGGTAATATGTCTTTAGGTAGGGAAAGGAGCAGACTTTATGCTGAGCATGGATCCCAATGCAGGGCTCAATTCCACAACCCTGAGATCATGACCTGACCCATAATCAAGAGTTGAACTCTTAACTGACTAAGCCACTCAGGCACTCCATATGTCTTAGTATGAGGCTATCTGCACTTTGCTGAGTGGTCCTTTCTAAGTAGGTATTCACACAATTTTCATATATACTTTTGGTAGTTCTCTTCCTTCCATGTTGGCTGTCTTCTTTTCTATAACTCAGATGTACTTCCTAGGTTGAAACTTTAATATCTTTTTAATACATTTTTGTTTTATTTTCTGAGAGAGTTCCTTGTTTCTCTCTAATTTTTAATTTTTGAGAGCACTTTATAATTCTTACCTATTCCTTTCTGAAAACTTTCTATTCTTATTTTATGAATGCAACACATTCTCTTACCTCTCTAAGGGTATTTACTTTTTATTTTTTTTTTTTGCGGGGGGTGGGGTGGTGGTGGTGTACATTTCTTCCATTTCCTGCACTGTTTTCCTTCCTCTGGGTTCCTTTCTACTCTTTGTTTTTATCTCTTCCTTTCATGTTAGAAGTTTTCCTAAATGACAGTTAACTCTTTGTTGTTCATTTCTAAGAAAAAAAGAAGCAATGAAAGAGTTTCTTGGAATCTCTGTATGCACAGGTGAGATTAGTCAGCTGGGAGACTTCTCTAAATCTGTCAGCGAAGTGACCATTTGATTTTGCCAATATACCAGGTTTCTTCATTGGTTTTGTGATCAGCATCAGTAAGCCTGTTTAAGACTTCAGGTTAAGTGTGGCAAACTGATCACATACACATGCTTCCTCTCACTTTCAAGACCCTGGTAAAATGAAAATAATGAGAAAAATATATGCATCATATATTTATCCACAAGATAAAGAGAAGAGGGTAAGATCTCAGCAGACAAGAAATTTCAACATATCTTGGTAAGACAGAAGGCAGATAGAGTTGCAGCGATTGATTTAGCAGAGGGAGCCAATGTCACTGGAGTGATAAAATTAGGACCACCTACCATTCAGTTTTCTTTCACTTCATTTCTTCATTTTATGTCCTCCACTAGGTCTGGGATCTCTGAGTTCAGTGCTTCTTCCTTGAGTTCTTATGAAATTTAATCTCCCTTCTCCGGCTTGGGGCAGAGTTGGGGGATTGGGAGATAATACTTAATTTTCTGATAGAATAATGTGAGAGAGGGAGCCTTGGGATCTAGCCACTCCATACATGCAGATTTTCAACCAATCCCTTCTTCAACCACGTGCCTCAACCTTTCTTCCTACAGTATTTAACCGAGTCTGATAATCTCAAGGATTCTATGGATAAAATGATTTCTCATCTCTAAAGCTCTTTCAGATATGGCTTCCTCTGCTAAATCAATCATTGAAACTCTATCTGCTTTCTGTCTTCCCAAGATATGTTGAAACTTCTTGTCTGCCAATATCTTACCCTCTTCTTTTTATCTTGTGGATAAGTATATGATACATATATTTTTCTCATTATTTTCATTTTATCAGGGTCTTGAGAGTGAGAGGAAGCTTGTGTATGTGATCAATTTGCCACGCTTAACCTGAAGTCTTAAACAGGCTTACTGATGCTGATCACAAAACCAATGAAGAAACCTGGTATATTCCCTTAGGGGTTAGGAGTTAGAGCAAGGCAAAAATATGGCACCAGTGCCATACCACACTTAAAATCTAGTGGGTAAGTGGAGTACATCTGGTTTAACCCAGTAATACCACTTGGGAGGTCCAAACCTAAGAAAATAATTCACAAAACATTTTAAAATGCTTCTGTTTGAAAGTATTTATAGCTATATGAAATATAATAGAAATATAATAGAAAAATCTTATAGCCTAAAACTGGAGCTATTCAAAATGTCCAGTAATAGGTAGTGGACTGTGGTATGTTAATGAAAAAAGAAGGGATTTGGGTGAAATTGACTGGAAGAGATCATGAGAGAACTTTCCTGAGTGGTAAGGATGTTTTCTATCTTGTTTGCAGTGGTGGTTACATGGCAATATCCATTTGTTAAAAATCATCCAACAGTACATTCATAGTGTGTGCAATTGATTGTATATAAATTATGCCTTAAAGTTGATTTAACAATAAAACTTTTTAGGGATACCCACTACTTTTAAGATGAAGCATAGTCTGCTAGTCAAGATGCTCTACAAACTATCCTCAAATCACTCTCCCGCTTATTCTCATGCATTCCAATTAAATCTCCCCTCAGTCTGAGGAGTGGTTCATATTCTCCCACCTGCCATGCCTCGCTCACCTCTGCATATGAACGCTTGCCTTGTCCATGCTCAGATTGCCTCTTGTAAAATGGTTCAAATCTTTTCTGCTCCTTTTCAAAAAAGCCCTTTCTGAGCACTAAAAGATTATTGCCTCTTCTAGTCTCTTTTATTTTTTGTCTATACCAGTTATTTGGCATTTCAAGATGTTTCGCTTTGAGATATCTTTTATTATCTTGCATTATTCTCACTTCTGTATTGATGTTTTGCTTTTCATGTGTGCATTCCTTATTGTCTGAAAGAGATGAATTTTCTAGACAGTATGCATTATACATCTTTACATCTTTCCTAGCACCTAGTATAATGCCTTACACATAGTTGGCAGTCAATAAATATTTGCTGAATGGAGGATAAGATAATAAATCAAGTAGACATTTTAAAGAGAGGAAACTGGGGATTTTGCATCTAGAGAGAGAAGGATTTTCTTTACCAGTAAGAACTGGCAGGACAGAATCATCCAAAGAATCCACTGAATTAACAGTAGGTCCAAGTCATTTATAATCTGCATTTTGTAAAGGCTATATGTTATAATGAAATAAACATAATATGTAAAATTAATCCACAGAACCTATGCGATATGGGACTTCTGGCTCTATAATTAGGATATGGCAATTTTAGACTCTAGTGATTCCTGAATTTATTCCCATGGATTTATTGCTAGGAATCCTGACTCCGTCCCAGGAGGCAATGTCTTGTGCTATATATGGCATTCTTCTTGTCATCTTTTCTCCTTGCCTCAGTGTCATCAAGATAACAAGCACTTCTGCAATTCTAGGTAGAATGTATATCTGCAAACAGTAGGAATGAATTCAGCTGTAACATATGCTACACATTTATTATGCACAGCTTGTTAGATTCTGATTTCTGATCTGCCATTTTTCCCCAAGGAATATAGACTTCCAGTGTGGCAAAAAATAATATGGCTATTTTATTTTAAAGGGCAGACTATTTATATAAAAGAGGGCCCCAAATGAACTCATCCATAAGTCATGTATGATCTTTCTTTTACACACTCATTGGTTGAATTTACTTATGGTAAGTCAGTCTTTACGGTATAGTATTTATTTTGTCACACAGAGAAAGAGTACATGCCCAGAAATTGGACGCCACACATACCCACTCAACTTGCGGTAATGAGGGCTGTTCTTGCCGATTTACTTTGCTGCCTGACAGACAAGAGGGCTGTTCGTTTTATCATTGTTGCCCACACCTATCAACCCTCCCTCAAGTGTGATGACTACCACAGCAATATATATAGCAAATCTCCTCAGGGACTATAATTATTCATCTTTCAGAAGGCACAAGATCTATTATGGATGAGTGCTGTAGACAAGAAACCAGTTTATAGGTTTAGCTCCTAAGCGAAAGACTTATCTGTCTTTATTGGAGGAATAGCCCATTACCATCTAATAAATGAATTGTAAGTATTGGAAAAGATTGTGTAAATATATTTGTGACTCAGACACATAAACACTGTTCTGATATTGCCACGGAGAAAACAAAAGCTGATGTGAGCCGTCCATCAGACGCTACCATGATGTGGAAAATCCAGGGGCCTGTCATGAAGCCTCAGCTTGTTGTCTTGAGTTATGAATTACTCTTAAATTAATATCACTACTGCTGCTATTGGGAGTGCCTGATTTCATAACATTTTTGAGCCCAGTAGTCGATCAAGGCACTCAAGCTGTTATTTCCATCAGAGATGAGGGCTTAAAGTGTCCCCTGTGGCACGTCTCTTGGTTTCCCAGTGAATCTTAAGTTGAACGTGCAATCCATTTCACTCTCTCATGGTTAGGTACCATGGTAGCCAGCAGTGCATTTTTCACCATTTGCTTTGCAGTATTCTGTTGATTTTCACTAATAGAGCTTGTTTACCCACTGAAGCATTTGAATGTTATTTATACACCAAGTAATAAAATGGTTCTGCTCAACTGTGCTCTGATTTGTCTTAGTCGAGGCTCTTTAGAATCTAAAGAAAACAAATCCGCTTAAGGTAACCCAAGTAAAGAGGGAACTCTTACGTAGAAATGCAGATCACTTAATGACTATGTATGGGGTCAGGGACTGAAGTGAAGAACCAATGCTTTCCCATTATCTCAGGGACATACAATTTCTCTTCTTTCTGTGCTTCCTCTCATCTGTCTGCTCTTGTTCTTTTGGTCAGTTTCTTCTCTTACTCATCTTGCCCACAACCCAGTAAGGCCATAGCTCCAGTTCTGTATCATGGCCTCTGCCTCACTATAGTCTGGCCTCTATCACTAAGTTCAAACTCTTCTGAAATCTGATTGGCCTACCTTATCCATAGGGAAGTCACCTTTGAAATATTCCTTTCACAGCCAGTGGATAGGGCAGTTTCTCTAGAAGGGGTGCTAAGGTGTAGGAGCCATAAAACCTGACAAGTCATGAGCTTTCCACCATGCCTGACTTCACTCTGTTGTCTTGCAGTTACTTCTTCAAGCTGGTTGGCAATAGGAACAATTGTGTCCCATGCCTATACTCTTGAATGGACACACAGTTGCATTTGAGTTACAGCTTTTCAGTTCTGCACAACTACAAAATTGAAACAATTTCTAGAAGTTTCTAAATCAGGGGTTATCAATCTAAATGTTCTCTCCGTCAAATCATCAGTATCTGAGTTCTCTTTCTTGGCTGCATTTGGGTTCAAATATTCTAAGCATCAATGACTGTGCAGTATAGGTAGGAGGGCAGGACTTGGACCTGGCAAATCTACCACAAATGAGACTCTACAACCCCTGATGTCAATTTGGTAAAGCTTCTTACCCAAATGTTAGGTGATTAAGACGATTCCTTTTGTTTTCAGTAAATATATCCTGAGTCAAATTAAACCTATGGCCTCTCAATGGAAGAATATAGGTCAGATACAAAGACTGGAAACTGGTCCCTTAATGACCCTAGTGAAGAGATAGGAGAGATCACCGTGCTGTGGCAAACTCTCAAAGGGATTTAGTTGCCAGTGAACATGTTTCTATTGTGCTACACCTAGACCATGTACAGACCTGTCTTCCTGAAAAGAACGTAAGAGCGTGAGAGCATAAATGATGCAATGGTTATCTGTGGTTCTAGGATCCACCATAGGACCTGGGTACATGGTTGGTACTCAGAAATGTTTGCTAATCTAATGAATGGAGGGACTATCTAAGGAAACTCCTTTGCTGACATCAGCGCAGGCAACCTCAAGAAGCCTGCTTTTCTTTTTGTACCTTCCTGTGTGTGTGTGTATGTGTGTGTGTGTAGTATTGAGCCAATTAATCATCCTAATTAAAATTTAAGTGTATTCTCTATAGGCAGTTTCAGTAGTGGTTTTTTTTTTCATTGTCAGCCTTCAAAAGAACTGCTTTCATTTTACATCTTCTAGTTCTAGCACTTTGTTGTGAGTTAAAGGAATACATCTTCCTAAGTTTTTAGACATATAACATTTAGAAACCATTCTCTGCCATGTTTGCCTACTTAAACTTTTCCACAGCATTTACTTCTGTCAGTCATTTTATCATTTTTTCCTGCTCCTTCTGACCAAAGGGGCCTGTCTACACTGGGGAATCTATAGCAAAGCTCTGACTTTATGAAGTTTCTTATGTAGACCCCACCTTTCCCAGTCTCCAGAATGTTTTATATCTTTGCCTTATAGAAACTTATTACCATTTTATTTTTACAAAATAAAAATAAGTTTATTTTATAAATTTTATGGTGAACAGATAAAGCAAAAATAACTAAAGTCATATTCTCCATCACCCGGGGATAACCAGCCTTTCTTTCTATGTACACAGGATATTAAAAAAAATACAGAATGACATCTCTTTACAGCTCTCCCTCATCAGACTCTTAGTAGCAGTCCACCTGCTGAATTTGGTGGGCCGCATGCCTGCTAAGCACACAACCCTTCTGTGCCTACTGGCTACATGATTCACCTTTGTTGTACTCATATGATTTGTCACATTTTGCCACATTAAAACATTATGGTGTTTTTAACTTGTTTGGTTTATTTTCTGGTTCATTTAGCATGAATTGAAAAGCTGACAGCTCTCTGACTCCCTGGGTTTGGACAATAATAAAGATGTTAAAAAAGGAGTGGTGATTCCTGATTCCAGCAGTATAGGTCAAGGAGATGCCCTGAATAGCCCTCTTGATGGACATAAGTTAAATACTAAATAATTAAAAAAATTTTTTTTAATACATTGCTGAGCTGTCATGGAAGAATGTCCTTCTCAGATGTTATATCTGAAGTAAACTCAAGCCTGGGTGCACGTGCTGGGGCTGCCTTCTGTACAGGATGTCCTGCTTCTGCTTGCAGAGACAGGGATGTAAGGCATGAGAGCTGCGGCTAGGGGAGTCTTAGAGGTGATCTCCAAATAAGCCGGGACTTTGAAAAGCTACATTGTTAGTGCAATGGAAAATGAGAAATGAAGCTCACTGTATAGAAGAGAGCAGCAAGGCAATTTGCCTGACTCGAATGTGGTGTTAAGAATGAGACAAACAATGTCTGGTATCTCCCTTGAAAATTCATAACCACAAGCCAGCCCACATCTGGGCTTGGTGGCAAGAAAATAGCAGGGAGGGAGGAGAACAGAGAATAGGAATACAATGGAAAAAGGAATAAGATTGTAAAAGTAGATTAAAATACAAGCCTATATTGCATAATTTTCCTCAGCTAATATTTTTTCAGTAGAACACGTCTTGATTTTTAATAACCAAGTGTCATAGAATTTACCTATCTGTGAATACATTTTTTTTTAAATCAGTCATTGGTTATATAGGAGCAGTATCTGATTACATTCCAAATACACAATGCATTTTTAACAAACGGTTCTGAAGAGATGTCAGGTTACATTCTAAATACAATAGATAGATCATCAGAATCACATGAAGCATGTAGAGTTCTTACAAAGGGGAGACTGGCCCTGAGCAAGACGTCATAGCATCACACTTGGTGGGAAGCACCCTTTGCTACTGTGTGCTTGTCCTGAGCACATTTCCAAAGGCCTTTCATATTTAGCCCTCATTTTTGACTAGTAATTAAGTTCTCTCTCTGTCTCTGTCTATCTCATACATTCACACACAATCTAAGAAAGCTTTGAAGGAAAATGTAGAGAATAAAGAAAAAATGTAAATAATGAGAGAGTTTAAACAAAGCTCCATTTTACAAATGTTCCCATGCTTAAATGTTGGTGACCTCCTTTGAAAATATCTCACAGCTTTCTTGTTCAGGAGCCTCTCCAGCAGTGCCAGATGATAGAGAATTTCTATTGGCTTCTGAGTTGGATAGTTTGCTTGAAATTGCCTGTTATCAACTCACTCATGCACATCAGCACTTTCTACAACCAGTAACAATTACTGCTTTGGTTCTGCTCCCTTGTCAGTTTTCTTCAAGTATCAAGTTTGCTCACCACTTGGTGAGTTGCAGTTTATTGCAGGTAATTGCCTCGTTTTTATTGGAAAATTTTCACCGCATTTTAATATTTTTTAAAGATTTAATTTATTTATTCATGAGAGACCGAGAGAGAGAGAGAGAGAGAGAGAGAGAGGCAGAGACACAGACAGAGGGAGAAGCAGGCCCCATGCAGGGAGCCTGATGCAGGACTCGATCCTGGGACCACAGACTACACCCTGAGCCAAAGGTAGATGTTCAACCTCTGAGCCACCCAGGCATCCCATCACCACATTTTTAAAAAAACAAATTTATTTTTGCTTTTATTTGCTCTGCCATACTGTCAACATAATGTTCATGATATGCACGTAGACTTTCATGTTTGGTAACCATAAAACAATGCTTTAAGGACTTTACATCCAAATATGATAGTTTGTTATTTGTATTTAAGTATTTTACTTACGAAAATTATTTCGGAGGTAAGATTAAGGTATAATGCATTTATACATTCTTCTTATTTAAAATAACAGGAAATAAGCTCTCAGTGTTTTCATGCAAAATAGCTGATGTTTTAGGAATGTATTACTGATATTAGGTATGATGCTTAATTTTGTGTGTCAGCTTGACTGGATTATAGGACCCTAAACATTTGGCTAAACATAATTTCTGGGGGTGTCTGCGAATGTTTTTGCATGGGGTTAACATTTGAATTGGTAGACTGAGTAAAGCAGATTGCCCTCTCCTATGAGGTGGCCATAAGGAAATCAGTGGAAGGTCTGAAAAGAACAATAAAATGGAGGGAGGCAGATTTTGCCTTTTCGGCCTGACTATCAGAGCTCGACATTGTCTTCTGCCATTGGGCCGAGACTTATTCTGCTTCTTAGGCCTTTGGACTTGGATTGAATCACACCACCTGCTTACTGGGTCTCCAGCTTGCAGACAGCAGATTGCAGGATTTCTCAGACTCCATAATCGTGTGAGTCAATTCCTCATAGTAAATTTCTTTAGATAGATAGATAGAAAAATAGACATAAAGACAGATACATGATAGATTCTTTATATTATCACAATACACATAAGTGGACTGAACACTACAGATAAAATATAATACAAAAAAATCCAGCCATAGACTATTTAAAATAAACCACATGCATCACAAAAACATCTAAATATTAAAACCAAAGGATGGAAAGATGACATACTAGGTAAGTAATCAAAGGAAGCCTGGGGCAGTTACCTTAATATTAGATAAAAAGCAACTGTAAGAGAATGAGAGAGAAAGAGAGCCATTGCATAACATTAAAATATTTAATTTACCCTAAGGTTATACCAAATCTAAGCTTATGCATAAAATAAGAGTTCCAAAATATATAAATCAAAAGTTGACAAAGAAAAATCAACAACTACTATACGGTACTCTCTAAGATATGAATAGATCACCAGGCAGACAAATATAAGCAAAAATATAGAGGATATAAACTGAAAAATTAAGCTTGATCTCATGGACATTTAAAAACTAGAATATTTAATTACACATCCAAAAATATGCATTATACATACTAATGTATAGCCCATATCAAACATTCGTAAAAACTGAATTCTTGTTGGAGAAGAACTAGCCCAATTCATTTGTAATCATTCTCTGATCATGATGTAATTCAGTGACTTATAGAAAAAGCTAAAACCACAGGGGGAAAATTGGTAAACGCTGGCTACGTTAGTATTAAGGATGGCTGTTCAGTGATATACATCAAAAAGTAAAAAAGCATATCAGAAACTTGCAGAAGATATTTGCAAGATGTATAACTCAAGAGATTATACAAAGAATTCCTAGAAATCAACAAGAAAAAGGGTGAATGGCCTCATACAAAAGTGAGAAGACTTACTCTCAGAAGAACCAATCTAGCTGGTCCATAGACACATGAAAAGATGTGCAAACTCAGTAATTGGGAAAGGTAAATTAAAACCACAAAGAGGTATAATTTCACACCTCCAGGGAAGGGTGAAATCTAAAAATTGTTCAATGCCGATGCCAGATGTAGGTCAAACAGGATCCCTCACCCACTGTTGGTACAAACCTGTATCCTGTTTGGGAACACCTCTAGTGTTGGAAACATGAAGAGGAACAGCACAGGACTGAGGAACACAAAATTCAGGGTGGTAGTTGTCCCTGAGGGGAAAGCAAAGGGAAGATGATGATTATCACATAAGAAATGATGTGTATTTTATACATGGTTTTGTCAGGATGGTATGTTTCACAATTTAAAAATATATTAACAAAGTTAAAGGCTGGTATCAGCCAATACTGAAAGTTATTTCCATACTTGGTAGGTATTGCGATATGGTTAACAGAAAGGCACTATATGGTTAATTTGTCTTTCATGTTGTTTGTGCTTTTTCTAATGGTTTCCAATATTGGGTCTGAGCTCTAGTTACTTATACCAAACACATATATTAAATTGTGTGTTTAATTGTGTGCCTACCCACGTGGGGCACCTGGGTGGCTTAGTCAGTTGAGCATCTACCTTCGACTCAGGTCGTGATCCCCGGATCCTAGGATCCAGTCCCGCATTGGGCTTCCCTGCTCAGTGGGGAGCCTGCTTCTCCCTCTCCTTCTGCTATTCCCCCTGCCTGTGCTCCCTGTCTTTCTCTGTCAAATAAATAAAGTCTTAAAAAAATTTTTTTCAAGATGTGTTGCCTATTTATCACAAACCCAAAGTACCTTGTTTATTGAAGACCTTTCTAAGATAAAGGGGCCATGAACAAAGAAAAAAGGAATGTTTATCTATTTTTATTTTTTAATTTAATTTTTAAAGGTTTTATTTTTTATTCATGAGAGACCCAGAGAGAGGTAGAGACATAGGCAGAGGAGAAGCAGGCTCCCATGGGGAGCCAGATGTGGGACTGGATCCCAGGATCCTGGGATCATGACCCGAGCCAAAGGCAGATGCTCAACCACTGATCTACCCCAGTGCCAAAAAAAAAAAAAAAAAAAAAAAGTTTAAACTAAGACTGTTTAACATTTCTAATGCTGAAAAGTAGGGTCTAATATTATTTAAATTTCTCAAATGTTTACTATAGTCAGGTTGTGATTTATTTTAAAAGGAGCTTTTTACATTTATCTGGCTTGGTTTTTCCTATAAAGTCATGCTGTTAAGGTATTCTGATGTGTTTATGATCTCTCTAAATTATTATCAAATATTGGTTTTAAATTTCTTGTAAGATGACTCCAAGTTTTTTAGAAGCCTTCAGGAAAACGAAGATCAAACTATTTCTCCTTTTCTTGTGATGATTACCAAACTTATTAAGTCTGTATCTAGTTAAGCCGACAGTTCTGTAAAGATCCTGTAGTAATTCATTTAGTCAACAACCAGAAGCTTCCTTTACTTGGCTCTAATGAATCAACTAAAATATCTATCTATGCCTATAGACTTCTAGGACCATCTGTCTCCTATTGGAGTTGAATTTATGCCATCTGACTTTATATGTATTTTAGGGGCTGGCTATATAGAAGCAAGCTCTGAGAGTAGTCACCAATGGCTACAAAGTTTATTCTTATATCTTTCCCCACAGTCTTTGGAGGAAAAAAGACATATCTTCCTTTTCCCTAATCTAATATGTTGAATTCGTCTTTGATTTTATTTTTTCCTTCTTTTTTTTTTAAAGATAGTATTTATTTATTCATTCATGAGATACACAGAAAGAGAGAGGCAGAGACATAGGGAAAAGAAGCTCCTTGCAGGGAGCCTGATGGGGGACGTGATCCTGATACCCCAAGATCACACCCTGGGCCGAAGGCAGAGGCGCTTAACCACTGAGCCACCAGGCATCCCAAAGGGATTTTCCTTCTACAGAGATTGTCATCTCCTGATGGTTACCACAGGGGAACTGGGTGGAGGCTGGGTGAAACAGGTGATGGGAGTTAGAGAGTATACTTATTGGGAGGGGTGTGGAGTAATGTATAGAATTATTGAATTACCATATTGTATACCTAAAATTAATACAACACTGTCTGTTAACTGTACTGAATAAAAATTTTAAAAAATTCACTGAATAAAAACTGAATAAAAATTTTTAAAAATTCACATTTCATAACCCCCTCTATGTCTTGCTCTCCTCCTTCCCCCAAATGTTTACATATCATTTTTAAAAAACAAACAATAAGAACTTACTATGACATCAGTGAGTCATTCAATGCCAGTTCCTTTCATCTCTCCTTTCTTTAATTAGCAGACTATTTGAATTGTTGTAAACTTCATCTCCCTCCCTTCTTGATCCTCAGTTCCACAGCCAACCTGGCCACCTATCAGAGCTTATCTCTGTCTTTTCTCAAACTGTGTTTCAAGCACACTGACCCCATTACTGTTCCTCAAAGTTAAGTGCATTCCCATTTCAGGTCTTAGCATTTGCTCTTCCCTCTGCCCCATGCTGTTCCCCATATATTCACAGGACTTCCTTCACTTCTCTGTTCAAGTAACTTCCTCATCACTATTTAAAAAAAACCAAAACAGCAAAATACCCCGACCTCCACCTCTTAGATTGTTTATTTTTCTTCATAGTACTTGCCCCTAGCTGGCCTATATTTATTGGTTGTTTGCAAACACAAGTGAAAAAGAAAAATTTTAGGGATCCCTGGGTGGCGCAGGGGTTTGGCGCCTGCCTTTGGCCCAGGGCGCGATCCTGGAGACCTGGAATCGAGTCCCACATCGGGCTTCCTGCATGGACCCTGCTTCTCCTTCTGCCTGTGTCTCTGCCTCTCTCTCTTTCTCTGTTACTATCACGAATAAATGAATAAAAAAAAATCTTAAAAAAAAAGAAAAAGAAAAACTTCAGAACAGTGCTTGGTGTATAGTTAGAGCTCAATAAGTACCTGTGGATTGAATCAATTAATGAATGTTGAAAGCACCTCATCTCAGGTCTATAATGATTCTTCTGTTTCTTTGATGTCCTGTTCATCTGTCTGTAGCATTTGGTTCTTATAACACATCCTTTCTCTCAGTTTCTTTCTTTAACCTTTCCTTGCTCTTCTGTCTTCCTCAAGAGTTGCTTTCAAATGATTCCTTCCTCCAAAGCTTAGTTCTGAGCCCTAGATATTTCTTTTTCAGTGCTCAATCCTCAGAGATTTCTTCTATTCTTACTCTTCTTTTTATTGTGATAAAAAAAACCATATAACATAAAATTTACCATTTTAACCATTCTTAAGAGTTGGTTCAATAGTGTTAAAAATATGTACCTACTTGTGCAACGAATTTCTAGTACTTTTTCATCTTATAAAACTGACACCGTATACTCATTGAACAATGACTTCCCTTTAGCTTCTGATAACCACTATTGTACTTTCTGTTTCTAGGAGTTTGACTACTTTAGATACTTCATAGAAATGGAATCACACAGTATTTGTCTTTTTGTAAACAGGCTTATTTCACTTAGCATAATATCCTGAAGTTTCACAGATGCAGCATGTGACAGGATTTGTTCTTTTTAAAGGCTTAATAGTATTTCACTGTATATAAGCACCATGTTTTCTTTATCCATTCATCTGCCAATGAACATTTAAGTTGCTTCTACCTCCTGCCCATTGTGGGTAATTATGCAATGAACATGGGTGTAAATGTCTCTGTGAGATCTTGTTTTCAATTCTTTTGGATATATGCCCAGAAGTGAGATTGCTAGATCATATGGTAATTTTCAGGGAATGTCCATACTGTTTTCCATGCAGCTGTTTTATTATATATTCGCACCAATATTGCACAAGAGTTCTGCTTCTCCACATTTTCATCAAATACTTGTTATTTTCTGTTTGTTTTCTTAATAGTGGCCATTTGGGGCTTTTTAAATAGTGGCTCAGTCAGTCAAGTATCTGACTTCAGCTGATGTCAGGATCTCAGGGTCCTGGGATGGAGCCCCATGTCAGGCTCCCTGCTCAGCTTGTCCCTCTATCTCTTCTGCTCATCCCCCTGCTTGTGCTCTCTCTGTCTCTCTCTCTCACATAAATAAATAAAATCTTTAAAAAAAATAGTGGCCATCCTAATGAGCATGAGGTGATATTCATTCTGGTTCTGATTTCCATTTTCCGATGGTTAGTGATGTTGAGCATCTTCTGATATGCTTATTGGTTAATTATATGTCTTCTTTGGAGAAATATCTCTGCAAGTCCTTTGCCTATTTTTAAATTGAGTTATTTGTGTTTTTGTTGTTGTTGAGTCATAAGAGTTCTTTATGTATTAATCTCCTATCTAGGGATGCCTGTATGGCTCAGTGGTTGAGCACCTGCCTTCAGCCCAGGATGTGATCCTGGAGTCCTGGGATCAAGTCCTGCGTCAGGCTCCCTGCATGGAGCCTGCTTCTCCCTCTGCCTGTGTCTCTGCCTCTCTCTCTCTCTGTGTGTGTCTCTCATGAATGAATAAATAAAATCTTTAAAAAAATAATCTCTTATCTAATATATGGTTTATAAATATTTTCTCCATTTCTCTAGAATGCCTTTTCATTCTGTGGGTTGTTTCCTTTGCTACCCAGAGACTTTTTCTATTTAAAACCTTTTTATATTTCACTTGGCTCTTAATTTTTATCTATACTCCTCACTCTTGTTTGCACACCTCTTTCTTCTTAAGCCTTGCCTCATCATGTCTTTCGTTTCTTCTTTGCCTCTCTACAGTCTAGCATAGGATTACAAAGTGGAAACTCAGTAGTTAAACTACCAAATTGGATGACTTAAAACTGTCATATTGTCATTTCCAGTTTTGATTGTGTTTTTGAGCAACAAAAAGGCCAGCCCATTTTTATCTTATTAGGATCCCATATCTAGTGACCCCCAAGAGTAAAACTAAAAGTTTCCCTTGGCTTTTATTTTGCCCTATGGAAATGAGAAATACAACTTAAACTTACAATTAACAAAATTGTCCCTCCACTTTGGCAAATTGATGTCCTTCCTTGGTCTCCAAAATAGCTTCTTCATTCCTGCTTCTGTGCCTTCACTGTCTCCTGGAAGACTTTCCCACCTAACTTAAATAATTCAAGTCCTACCCTTCTGCCTAATTCTAACCCTCACGTATGCCCTTCAGTCTCCCCTGACAACTAACTAAAATAACTTTGGCTTAACTTTGAATGTCCTAAGCATCTTTGTATGTTTTAAAACACCAGGTTAATGCTTTCATTAATATTATAGCATTTTCTTTTGAAATATCCCCACTTTGTACTTTTCTCTGAGCAGTGGGAACCAACAAAATTACAGTAATTTTCCTAATTCTGAGTTATAGATTTTGAGAAAGTCAAGACACATGATTTTTTTGTTCTAAACCACCCTAAGGCTCAAAAACTCCAAACAATTAACTTTGCAACAACCTTTGGCCAGTTCTCCACAGACCTAAAACTCATAAATCCAAAAGCCATAGGCTGGTGTTCTTTGAATTTTTTTGAAGGAATTAATACCCCAAATAGTCATGACCCAGTGCAAGTGGAGTTATGACCTACAAATAATGTGCTGGGTAAGGAAGCAAAAGCTTATTATGGACACTTGTTACTGACTCCTTCTGTGATTGTGGGTGATTCACTTAACTTCTTGATAGTCATCTCTCTGTTTGCAAATGGGGTTAAGACTGGGGTATAAGAGGTACTGCTTAAAAAGTGTTTAGCTCCTGATAGGTGAGATATGAATTATGTTATTAGGCTAAGACAAATTTTTCTTTTTTTTTTCTCTTAGTAAATAGGAACTGGTCTGTTTATTTATAGATAATCCATCTTATTCTGAAGAAAGGAGTTTTAATTCAGTGTTCAAAATATATAACACTTTAATTTTTAAGTAAAAAATGTCAGGGTAAATGGACAATAAGTAAAAGGAAAAATAGGAGAAGAGTAGAAAAAATGAGATGATGAAAACCAGAAGTGGAATCAATAAACAGAAAGTATGTCTTGAGATGCAATCCACTTACTACAGATGGCCTGCAAATCTGACTCTGAGATTTCTAGCAGCAGCTCAGATAGAAGAGCATGATCGGTTCAATGATTCATGAAGTCCACACGTAAAAAGAAACCAACTGCTCAAAGGAATAACTATTCCTGGTACTAAGATCAGAGGGAAATTCCCTGTTCTAAACAATGACACTCAAGCTGTGAAGAGAAGCATGCACAACAATTGAATAAGTGATGAAAATTCTCCCTTTTGGTGTTTTTGAGTTTTTTCCTATAAAGTATTTCTTTCTTCATTTTATTTTTCAGGAACAAGAAGTTAATACTAAGGCTATATTGGTCAAAAACTTGGGTAGGTGAAAAATAATTTTTAGAAGGAATTTGAAAGGAACAACTAGGGAGTAGCAATTCCACATCTAGAAAGGACAGGCCAAGAGCACAGAAATGACAAGTTTTCAGGTCAAACCAAGGGCAAAATAGGAATTCAGGAGCCATCTGGACAGATTGAGTGTAGTGCCAAAGCCCTGAAGTAGAGTCTTAATTTTAAGCAAAAGATGAAGAAAACTAACCTGTAGTTGGGATGAGGTCATAATATAATTATAATGAATAAAATTATTTTAACATTTGATGGACTCTCTTCTGTGATTTTGTTTCATTTATACTATTTCTAGAAAAAAAACCTGATATATTTACTTATACTGTAATTGTCCTGAAAAGAATTCTACATTTAGGCTAGGATTAGTTTTGACCATTAGTCCATTATGAAGGGAATAAAGGCAACAGAAAAATGATCAAAAGGCATGAACAGGCAATTCAAAAAAGAAGAAATTTGTATTTTATGGTCATCTGTTTAGTTAATCTACATAAAATATTTTCAGTTTTACTAGTAAATAGAAATTATAAATGCACATTAAAACATTAGTGTTATACTAGTATTGTTTATCAATTAAATTTGTACAGCACTTTTGACTTAAGTGTTAATATGTAGCATTGGCTCTCTCATACACTACTGGTGGCAGCTGCAAACAGACATAGCCTTATAGGACAGTTTGGTGATATATATAAAAATCCTTAAAAATCAACACATAGTTAAATTTAGCAATTCCACTTCTAGGAATTTATTCTTAGGAAATAACTTAGAACAATACCAAATGTTCACTGAAGAATTTTTAAGTGATTCTTAAAAATATAAATACTAAAAAATCTAACAATAAGTAATTTGTTTAATAAATTACAATTTTATCCATTCATAAAAGTTGAAGGTGTTATAGCAGAGTTGTTGTCTGAGAGGATGTTCATGACCTATTGTTATGTGTTAAAAGTAGATTACAGTATGAGGTACTATCATGCTCTAGTAATCAAGAGAGTGTGGCAGTGGTATGAATTTAGACAAATAGATTGGTAGAATGAAATAGAGAGACCAGAAATAGGGGCAACTAAATGTAGTCAGTTGGTTTTCAATAAAGGCATAACACTTTTGAAAGGGAAAAGAAAAACCTTGCAACAAATAATGTTAGAAGAACTAGGTATCCATTGAAAAAAGAAATATACCTCACCCCCTACCTCATTCCACAGACCAGAAAACCAAACCAAACCAAGATAAAAGAAAACAAAAAACCAAAAAGATGGGACATAGACCTAAACAGAAAAGTTAAAAGTACAATGCTTCTAGAAGGAATATAGGAGAATATCTTTGCAATTTCTGGAGAGGCAAATATTACTTAATTAACTCACAAAAAGTTAAATCATAATCATGATTTAATCATACACCATAAAACTGATAAATTGGCTTTATCAAAATGTCATCATAAAAATAAGATGATGAAAAAAATGTACCACAGACTGGGATTAAATATTTACATTCCATATACCTGACAAAATACTTGTATCCAGAATTCATAAATAATGCCAACAAGTTAATATTTTTTTAAAACCCAATTTTAAAAAATGAACAAAAGTTTTGAGCAGATACTTCACAAAAGATATACAAATGGCCAATAAATACCTGGAAAGGTGCTCAATAACATTAGACATGCAAACTGAACCACAATGCAAATTAATGCAAATTAAATGCAAACTAAAAACGACAATGAGATATCACTATATACCAACCATATTGCTAAAATTTAAAAACGGAAAGCTAAATGTTGGTGAGTATATGCAGCAATTGGAACTCTCATAAATTGTTGGTGGAAGTGTAAAATGGTACTCTCACTCTGGAAAATTGTTTGGCAATTTTGAAAATAAAATTAAACATATATATATATATATATATATATATATATATATATATATATATATACCCTGTGACCCTGTAATTAAACTCCTTAGTTTTTATCCAAGATAAATGAAAGCATATGTCTACAAAAAGACGGTATAAGAATATTCATGATAGATTTATTTATATTAGCTCCAAACTGAAGACAACCCAATGTCTGTCAACAGGTAAATGAATGAACAATTTGTGGTACATTCGTACAATGAGACACAAGTCAGCAATAAGAGGATATGAACTACGGATATATTTAATGACATTGATGGATCCAGGAGCTACTGCTGAGTAAAAGAAGCCAGACAGGAAAGGGTACATACTGTTTAATTCCATTTTTACAAACTATATGGAAACAAAACAATTCTATGATGTAAACAATTGAAATGGTGGTTGCTTTTGGTGAAGTAGGTAAGGCTTGACTGGAAAGGGACATGAGAAAATTTGTTGGACTAATAGGATTATTTCTTGATCAGTAATGGTTACAAAAGTGTGTACATTTTTCAAAACTCATCAAATGTGCACTTAAAATCTGTGCCTTTGATTTGTGGAATCCAGTTTCTAAGAAGGCTCCAGATTAAGCCCCATGTGTTGGCACTCATACCTTATCACGTGGTAGCTGGTTTGGTCTGTTTGACCCTTAGAATACTGTGGAAGTGATATAGGTCACTTCTGAGACTGGGTTGTAAAAGACTATAAAAGGTGCTTCCATTTTGATCTTGTTTTCTGGTTTTCCTCTTTTGGATTATTTGTTCTGGGGAAGCCAGCTGCCATGTCTTGAGTATAGTCAATAGGTCAATAGCCACTGTACCTTTTGCTTCTTACTCTAAAACATTTTCCATTTCTGTCCACCCAGAAAGTCTGGCTTTATATGGGGAGCCCCAGCAGAGGCAAGAGTTGGGTGGGGGCCAAAAGTTAGTTCAAGGCCCTGATAATGACAAAAGTTAGGGTCAAAACATATACCAAGTATAAGATCATGGGAACTTGTCAGGTGTTCTTGTGACTCTTTGTGATTCCAAGGAGTTCTTCTAGTCCCATTTGGACTTCTTTTTCTGCCTAATTACCCCTAGCTTTGCAGTATTCTCAGACACACCAAGAAAAACAGCCACATGATTGAAACTGAAGTCTCATGCTCTTTGCTCACATGGGCTGGGGACACATTCCTCATGTGTTGCACACGACTTTTACTAGCTGCAGGCATGATCCATCAAGTGCTGTCGAGGGCAGGCACCCAGCTGTCACAGCTTACATTACCGGGACCTTGCAGGAGAGGTACAATATGGAAGATACCCAGAAAGTGATTAAATCCATTTTCTGTGATTTTGGGTCAGCTTATTCAGTCTGTTTGTTCTTTATGCCCTTTGCTGATTCTTCAGACTCCTGCCTGGGGGCTTCATGGACCTGTTGGTGAAGCAGTATTAAGAGGAAGAAAGAGGAAAGTAGTGGCCACAAGGTATAGGCTATCAGTTACTGGGCTGGCCAAAACTCTTTGGAGAAGGGGGCTGAAACCACCATATGATAAAGTTAAACTTGAGGATATGCAAACATTCTGTTCTTTATGAGAGTGTCCAGAAATCCACAGGGAAAAAAATGTTGCATATTGTTGGGCACTGTCAAAGAGAGTCATCATCAGGGCGGTGGGATTTTCTTCTCTACCATTTTTTAGATTGTGCTAAAATACACATAAAATTTGCCTTTTTAACCATTTTTAAGTGTATAGTTCAGTGGCATTAAGTTGATAGACATCACCATCAATCTATCTCCCTAAGTCTTCAGCTTGCAGAAGTGGAACTTTGTCCTTATTAAACAATAATTCCTCATTCTTCCCTCTGTCCACTCCTGATAATTACCATTCTTTTTCCTGTCTCCAGAAATTTGACTACTCTAGGCTCCTCACGTCATAAGTGGAATCATATAGTATTTGTCCTTTGTGACTGGCTTACTTCACTTAGTGTAATGTCTGCAAGGTTCAGTCATGTTATTGTGTGTGTCAGAATTTCCTTACTGTTCAAAGCTGAATAACATTCCATTGTATATACATATCACATTTTGTTCATCCATTCATTTGTTGATGGACACTTGGGTTGCTTCCACTTTTTGGCTACTGTGAATAATGCTGCTATAAACATGAATGTATCTTTTCTACCAGTTCATGATGAGCCAAGGACCAAGCTGAGTATTTAAGACATTTTCTTTTTTCAATTTTATATCTTTTAAATTTTTCAAGGGTCCAGAGTACGGTTTGAGTAAGAAAAAACTGGCAATAGGAATGAATCAGAGGTTAGAGCATATAAAGACAATTGACCTACAATATATTGCTAAATTTGGGTTCAGATCATTTGGCAATGATCTTTTGATAATTCTTTTTTTTTTTTTTTTAATTTACGATAGTCACACAGAGAGAGAGAGGCAGAGACATAGGCAGAGGGAGAAGCAGGCTCCATGCACAGGGAGCCCGACGTGGGATTCGATCCTGGGTCTGCCAGGATCGCGCCCTGGGCCAAAGGCAGGCGCCAAACCGCTGCGCCACCCAGGGATCCCCTCTTTTGATAATTCTTAAAATAAATTCCCTTAAATGAAATAAATCTAAGTATTATTATTTGGCTTGAACTGAGTTCTCTTTAGAAAAGAGCAGTTTTTACAAAAAGTGGCATTGAAGTTGAAAGAATGAACAAAGATTGCTTTCATGGCAACATTTAGAATTTCTTATAAGAAACAACTTTATTTTCAAACATATAAGTATGTTTGAAAAATTTAATAAAATATTATCAACTTGGGGGATCCCTGGGTGGCGCAGTGGTTTGGCGCCTGCCTTTGGCCCAGGGAGCGATCCTGGAGACCCGGGATCGACATTCAACTTGAAATTTGTCCTCAAATCACTGGTGCACTTGGAAATTCTCATCCAATTCAAGAGTGTGCATCAATGCCCAAGAATGCTCTCTAAAGCTGTTTTACTTTCTTTCAAGAGAAGCTAGTCACAAGCTAGTCACTAGCCACGTGGGGCTACTGAGCACTTGATAGGTAGCTCATCTGAGTATATGAGATGTAGCACATCTACACATAGTACCAAAAAAAGAATGTAATTAATGATTGTTTTAGATTAGTTACATGTTGAAATAGTAATATTTAGGCTATATTGGGTTAAATAAGATATTGTTATTAAAATAATTTTACTTGTTTCTTTTACTTTTTAAAAATGTGGCCACTAGAAAATGTAAAATCATGCATTGTTTACATTCTATTTCAGGTAGCCCTAAAGATTAGATTATTTGTCATAAGTTTTGGAGAGGACTCAGATGGTCAGAACAAGGCCTATGCCCTTCTATATTGTCATCACGAGCAGCATCTCTCCTGGAGTGGTGAGAACCTGAGACCCACACCGTCTCAGGCTAGGGATTGTACCTTGCTTCCTGACTGGGTCTTCAAAAATGCCAGACCAGAATGAAGATGTCTTGTATTCTCCACGGGTCTGTGTCTTAACATAAAGGTACATCTTATAGAGAGAATCTGCTTTTACTCGAGAAATTCAAGGGTTTATAAGATATAGGTAGTAAGCTTGCAAGCAGTAAGTTCTTGACCGCAGCAGGTAAAAATGGGAGTTGAGGAAGGTTTGGTGGCTTGTACGGGAGAAATCAGAGCTAGCGGCTGGAGTGCAGAGACCCGGCCTGTGAAGACCACTACCAATATAAGGGCAGGGAGTGGGCTTGAGGAGATAGAAAGATGGCCCAGTGTGAAGGCGAGGGAAGAATGAGAACAGAGTCTGACTCTGTCTACTGAGGGCGACGGATTTGCAGATGAGACAAGGAAACTATAATGATTGAGTTGTCTTCATTTTTATCCTTTACTGGAGGTTCATTTGTTTTCCACTTATTTTGGCTTCTTGTGGGCCCTTTAGCCTGTTAGCGCCTTGTTTCACACTAATCACAAGTGGCTGTTATTGCCAAAATGTGACATATCCAATTTAGGATCCTGCCTGTTAGTTCCCTCAAGCTCTGCTGGATCATTTGCTGTAAACCTTTTTTTTTTTTTTTCTCTTATTAGTGCGTCATTTTACAGAGTATTGCTCAAGCTGCAGGGTTCTATGCAGTCTTCAGGCTCTGCAAAGATTTGTTCGTGTAAAGAGTTTGGTTACGGTTTATTAGTGTATGCACGTGCACATGTGCGCATGTGTTTATTTTATTTTATTTTATTTTTTATTTATGATAGTCACATAGAGAGAGAGAGAGAGAGAGAGGCAGAGACATAGGCAGAGGGATAAGCAGGCTCCATGCACTGGGAACCTGACATGGGATTCGATCCCGGGTCTCCAGGATGGCGCCCTGGGCCAAAGGCAGGCACTAAACCACTGCGCCACCCAGGGATCCCTGCGCATGTTTAATTGGTTGCTAAACTGTAGTATTATAATGATCCAGAAATGCATTTTAGGACTACTGGCATGTCTTACAGTATGAATAAAAATGGTTCACTCCATCTAAATTCAAGCTATTGGTCTGTTTCTCTATTAGGTATGAGAAACCAATCAGACAAGTTGCAATTAACACTAATTCAACCAGTCATGGGGTTTTGCTTTTAAGACCAAATGCAATGATATCAGAAGCATATGTATGCTTGCTGAGATACTGGTGGTATTTGATACTCATGTTGTTAGAAGTACTGTACAGAGATCTTATCAGAGTGAGGGAGTACACACAGAACTGGTGACCAATTCATGTTAAAAAAAGTATTTCTTTATGAGAGAGAGAAAGAATGAGCAGAGGGAGGGGGAGGAGTAGAATGAGAGGGCAAACTAGCAAGGACCCTGATAATAAGCTCAATGCGGGGCTTGATCCCAGGACTCTGAGATCATGACCTGAGCCAAAGTCAGATACTCCACTGACTGAGCCACTCAGGTGCCCCAGACCAATTTCCACTTGATAAAGATCAAGTGGCCTGTGGGCACACAGTGGACACTGCCTTTGGGCAGTAACTTCACCCACTTTTGTCAGCAGATAAAAGATATGGGAGTCCCAGTTGCCAGAGGTGGAAACCACAGAAGATGTTGGCATAGGGCTGCTTTCAAAGAGATTCATCACAAGAAGTGATCTGCCAGAGGTCAGCATTCAGAAGTCGTGGGGGTGTGCCAGTGGGAGCAGAGGCAGAGAGGAGACTGGGCTGGCCAGCCAATGAAGAGGATCTGCCTTTACTCAGGGAGTCCTGGTCTGAAGGCCCAACATGGGAGTTTCTGAAGAACTCTTGGAAGTGCTGATGGGCAAACACCCACTTCCAAATGCTTGCCAGGCCTACAGAACATGAGGCCATCCTAATGCAGTAGCAAACAAGTAAAAATGGCCTGTCCTCTTCCTGTCTTGCTTTCCTCCTTACTATGTACCTCCAGCCCACCCTACCCCCAACTTTGACTTTGATGGAGGATGAGATCAGTTGAGCAATCCAAGAGAAGAAGAAAACTTCCATGAAGAAGTGTTATTTATCATTAGATGAAAATCAAGGTATAGATTCATATATTGGATTAGATATTTTTTGTATGCATGGGAGCATGTGTTTTGTCTTTAACTTTTTATTTTGAATTGATTTAGACTCCCAGGAAACTGACTGTATTCAGTTTTCACTGGGTTTTACATATACTTGTGTGTGTGTGTGCATGTGTGTGTTCATATGTGTGTATAGTTCTAGTCGATCTGATTTCAAGCATAAATTTGTGTAACTACCATCACAATCAGAATACAGAAATGTTCTAACACCATAAATAACACATGTGTGCCATTCCTTTGTAGTCAGACCCAATCCGAATCCCATCCTTGCTCCCTGGAAATCACTAATCTGTTCTCCATCTCTGTGGTTTTTATCATTTTGAGGATATCACATAAATGAAATCATATAGTATGTTACCTTTCAAAACTGCCTCCCCTCCCCAAGCATAATGCCCTTAAAATCCACCCAAATTGTTGGATACATTAATAGTTTGTTCCTTTTTATTACTGAGTAGTTTTCCATTGAGTGATTGTTCCAGAAATTGTTTAACCACTCACCAGTTGAAGGATACATGGATTGTTTCCAGCATTGGGCTATTACAAATAAAGATTCATGTGTTCTATAAACAATGTATACAAGTTGTTGTGTGAATAGAAGTTTCTATTTTTCTAGGATAAATGCCCCAAAGTTGCTGGGTTGTATGATAACTGAATATTTAGTTTTATAAGAGAGTGGCAATCTGTTTTCTAGAGTGTCTGTACCATTTTACATTCCTATCAGCTTTGTATAGAAGATCCAGTTTCTCTGCATCTTTGTCAGCACTTGGTGTTAAGCTTTTTGGCTTAGCTATTCTAACTGGTATGTAGTACTATCTTGTTGTGCTTTTACTTTGCATTCCCTTAATGGCTAATGATTTGGAATATCTTTTTGTGTGCTTCTTTATCATCAATATCTCCTTGGTGAAATACTTGTTTATGACTTTTGTCCATTTTCTAATTATTTTTGTATTGTTCAGTTTTGAAATATCTTTATATATTCCAGATAGAACTTCTTTGTTAAATATGTAGCTTGCAATGTTTTCTCCCAGTCTATAGTTTGTCTTTTTGTCCCTTTAAAAAAGTATTTCACAAAGCAAAAGATCTTAATTTCTATGAAGTTCAATTTATCTTTTTTTCTCTTGGAAACTATGGTTTTGGATTCATGTCTAATGCTCTTAATCTAGCTCTATGTCCAGAAGATTTTCCTCTTAAGTTAGGATACTTAAACATTTATTTAATACATAAGTCAGCAAAGGAAATGCAGAGGAACACAAACAACCTAGACAAACAGAAACCAAATAGCAAAATTTCCTACTTAATCCAATGATATCAATAAGTATATCAATGTGGGTGAACTAAACACCCTACTCAAAAGGCAGAGATTGTCCAGCTACAAAAAAGCAAGATCTGACTATCTGTTTTACAAGAGACATACTTTGGATTCAGCGGTGCAAATAGTTTGGATGTTAAAAGATGGAAGATGATATATCATGAAAAAGTGAGTATAAGAGGACTGGAGCGGCCATAATAATATCAAACAAAACGGAATTTAAGATAAGAACTATTACTGAAGGAGAAAGGGATGTTTCATAATAATAATAGGATCAACAGATCAAGAAGATAAAACAATTATAAATGTATATAAAATCTCACAACAGAGCTTCAAAATACATGATATAAAAATTGACAGGACTGAAAGGAGAAATAGACAATTTAATGGTAATAGTTGGAGATTTCAATGTATCACTCTCAATAAATGATAGAACAACTAGAAAATCAACAGGGGTATATAAGTCTTCAATAACACTATCAATCAACTTGATGTTACTGACATTTATGGGACAGTCCATCCAGATTTCAGAATACAAATTCTTTTCAAGTGCACATGCAACAATTCTGTAGGTTAGACTATATGCTGATTCAGAACAGAATTAAATGAGAGATCCACAACATAAAGATAACTGGTAAAATCCAATTTCTTTGAAAATTAAATAACACACTTCTGGATAACCTATGGGTCAAAGAAGAAATCAAAAGGAAAAGTAAAGATATTTTGAACTCAGTGAAACCAAAACACAATATATAAATGTGTCAGGAAAGGATCTAAAATAGTGCTGAGCATAAAACTGGTAACTAAATACCTACCTTAAAAAAAAAAAACAGAAAAAGAAGAGCAATCTAAGCTAAAAGCAAACAAAAGGAAACAATAATATAGTGGAAATTATTGAAATTGAAAACAAACAAAATAAAAGATAGTAGAAAAAGATGAATGAAACCAAAAGTTTAGTTCCTTAAAAAGATAAACAAAATGGACAAACTCTTAGCCAGAGTGACAGGGAAAATAAGAAAGATTAAGATTACCTGAATCAGGAATGAAAGAGGGGAACATCAGTACCAGTGCTACATAAATTAAAATGATTATAGGAAAATATTATCAAATAATTTTATGCCAATAAACAACTTAGATGAAATGAACAAATCCCTAGAAAGATGCAAATTACCAAAACTGATACAAGAAGTGGAAGATCTGAATGGACCTATAACAAAGTAAAGAAACTTAAATGAGTAATTAAAAATCTTCTCACATGGACAACTACAAAATAGTGTTAAGATAAATTTGTAAAGACAGAAATAAATGGAAGGATATTTCATGTTTTAGTTTGGAAGACTCAGTATTTTTAAGATGGACATCCTTTCCAAATTGATCTATGGACGACGGAACACAATCCCTTTCAAAGTCACCATAGGCTTTGATTGTAGAATTTGACAACCTGATTGTAATTTTTTTGATGTGTCAATTTTGCTAACCTATAGTCTCCAGATATTAAAAAACAAACACCAACCGAGGTGATACTTTGAAGGAAGTTTGCAAATGGCATTGTCTTACTCATTTGACTTTAAGTGAGAAAGATTACAGTGGATAATCTTGATGGACTTGATTCAATTGGTTGGAAGACCTTCAAATCAGGGCTGAGGCTTCCCTGGGGGAGTGGGGGAAGAAGTTCTCTCTGCAGACAGTAGCTTTCTCCCATGCCTTTGAATTCTAGGCTTACCTTCCTGCCCGCCTGTCTATAGATTTCAGATATGCTTAGTCAGCCCCTTTGCTGACTAAGCCAATTTCTTACATAATAAATTTCATAATATATATTATATATTCATAATATATATCATATATGTAATAAATTTCATAATAATATAGAAGAGTCTACTGGTTCTGCTTCTCTGGTTGAACTTTGGCACACTTACTTAATAATTTACATGGATACATGAAGGTCTAGATTAGACAAAACAACTTTAGCACAGAACAAAGTTGGAGGACTTACATTACCCAATTTCAAAACTTAATGTAGAGCCACAGTAATCATGAACGTTTGGCACTGATGTAAGAATGGGTATATGAATCAATGATAACAGAATTGTAAGTCCTCAAACTAACCTTTATATTTATGGTCAATTGGTGAAAATCCACATACACACAAATACTTGTACATGAATATTCATAACATCGTTATTCATAATAGATGCAAATGGAAACAGCCTAAATGTCTATTGATGGACAAATGGATAAACTATACTGTGGCATATCCATAGAACAGAATATTATTTAGTAATAAGAAAGAATGAAATATGGATACATGTTACAATATATTTGAAGTTCACAAGCATTGTGGTAAGTGAAAAAAGCCAGACACAAAAGACAATAAATTGTATAATTTCTTTTATATGAAATTATGTCAAGAATAGGCAAATTTATAGATTAGTAGATTAGTAGATTAGTGGTTCCTGGGGCTGGAAGGGAGCAGAGACTCATTGCAAGTGAAGTGGGCTTGAAGGAATTTGAGGGTAGTTGTAGAAATGTTCTAAAACTGGATTGTCATGATGGATGTATAACTCACTAAAACTTACTAACAATATCAATGAACTGTACACTCACAATGGGTCTTTTTAATGGTATATAAATTATACTTTAAGAAAGCTGTTAAAAAACAAGTAAACAAAAACCACAGGGCCTGTTTCAATGGTCATCAAGGGAAAAAGGAAAGGAAAATTCACTACAGAGCAAATTCAAAGTGACAGTGGAAGACAAAAATAAAGCTGCTTTTGCAAATACACTCCAGGAGTCCAGCACTTTACACACACAGCGTACAGAGGTCAATATGGCTGGATCTAGATAGTGTGGCCATCTTGAAAACTCCATCCCATTTCATGACATAAATATATTTTCTCTCAATACCATGAAAATATATGAAGATATGTTAAAACTTTGATTCAGCCATAGTTACCTTACCTTGAAATATAATTTTATGATTTTCAGCTTAATGAGCCTTAAGCCATCTTCTATGGAATTCTAATTATAATGAGAAAAGCAAGGAAAAGAGTAATAAGTCAGAAGACAATGGTAGAAATCCAATGGGCTCAGAGTCTTCATTCATTTCCCACACCAGCCAGTTGACTTTCCTTGGAAAGGAAAACTGTTCCCAAGTCAAACTCAACCCCCCAACTCCAGCCAATTGCCTAAAAAATGTGTACTTTAGTACTGTGGACTCAGCAAAATAATGGGGTGGCTCAGAACACTTATTTTCAAGGGAGATCCAGGTCAGCACAATTCAGTTTGTATTAATTAGCAAAGGCAAGGATAAAAAGTATAGGAAAATCCAAGGCATAATCCAAGGCATGGTGTCACGCTATTGCCAATGACAAATTATATATTTATTGAATAAATGGGGAGAATTTGTTATGAAGTAAGAGCATTTGACAGGAAGTCAGTTTTTGTTTTTCAGTCGTACCAGGTGATAAACAAGACTCAAAAGGACAGAAACTAGGTTAAATGTTTAGACAGGAAACTGGGAATTCTGCAAAAAACCTGCTCTTCCTTTTTCTCCCCACTGAAAGAGTACTGATTTCCAGTCATATAATAATATTTGGAGGCACTTCACAGGATGGAGTTTCATAATCACTGTACTTACCACCTGTCTTTGTTAAGTTTCCAAAGGAATTTGGCCATTACCCTATTTTTGTTTCTGATCTTTAGCTCAGGGTTTCTAAGGCAGGTCACATTTTAAGGGACATGCTTAGTCTCTTTTCTACTCTACAGATCTCTCAGTCACAGCCGAAATAATGCTGAGCTGTCTCTTGAAGAGAACCAGAAGATGACGCTGGCAGCCTCTCAGATTCAGGGTCCCACTTGCTGTGATCACCTTGGAAATGGGACTGAGTGACCTGCATTTTACAGACTTTAAGCTAGCATAGAGATATTAGATATTCCGGAAGCAGAAACATTTTCTCATTCCAAATTGTATGGAGAAAATTTGGCTCTGACTGATACTGAGATTATTGCCTTCAATGGAGTGTAAGAGTCCCTCAGATTCAGATTTCTTAACTCCTCTTTTGAAATGGAGCAGATGAAACTTGCTTATCATTGTACATAGTGAATTTCATTACAGGACTGTTATATCTGTCAACGGGTGGCCACACACCGCAGCTGACTTTCCTGGTTATCTGAGCCGTCCAGCTGGATGTGCCATCTTTCCTCTCTGCCCCCATGAGTATTATCACTGCCTGGCCAGAGCAGGACCCCACAGCCCACTGTGGACCTGCTGCTCAGGTTAATCTGGCACAGTGGCATTAAACTTGCTCGACAGTACTTCTCCTCCCCTGTCCTACCTGCCACCACCCTGACAATGTCTTCCAAGAGCATTGTTTCTAGAAAGACAGGTGTCACTCTCAAGTTTCCTAGGCAGCTAAGAGACGCACATAAGGAGCAGAGGGTGGTGTAATTAGGGATGGGGTTTCCAGTCATTGAATACAAACACTCTGCAGGGCTATCTCTAGCACCTGCTTTATAGTCCAGCTGCACAAGTGCAATTGGTTTTTCAAGTAGATTCTGAGAGAATATAGTCCCATTTTTCAATTTTTATTAGGGACAATTAGATGATTGACTTTATTATTTTTTTTAAAGATTCTATTTATTCATGAGAAACACACAGAAAGAGAAAGGGAGGGGGCAGAGGGAGAAGCAGGCTCCATGCAGGGAGCCTGACCTCGGACTCGATCCCGGGTCTCCAGGATCACACTCTGGGCTGAAGGCGGCGCTAAACCGCTGAGCCACCCAGGCTGCCTCAGATGATTGACTTTAAATCTCATCATCAAAGAGGACATAATCAGAAAAGAAGATTTTTTTTTTTAAATGATGAAGAAAATACAGAAAAAATTTCTTTAACTTTTCAAATACTAGGTGTGACTCTTGTCCCCATTTCCAAAATTCCAAAAGGTAATCTTTTCAATTTTACTATTTTAAAAAGAGCCTGTGATTTTTAATTTTGATGTCCTTGTTGTCCTACTACTTATTTAGGACAGAGTTAAAAAAAATATTCAAGTTGTTGGAGATTTTTGGCTTAAGCATTTGTTACTGGCTGTTGACGAATTGCCCTGTCTGACTTCCCAAGTATGTGGGTCACAGAATGCCTACTTCTAATTCAAAATTTGTATTTATAATCAACTTTTGCAGATGATCCATAGGCAGTTCAAAAGAAGGCATAGTGCCTGTATGGAACAAATATTATAAATCTATTAATTCAGGGTTCGTATTTGGAATTATTTAAAGCTTTGTGTTATTATCCACTTGAACCTGTCAGAGCCTGAGAGCACTGATTAAACCTTTCACTATGATTGCCTTTCTGATAATCTGTTTTCAAAAATATCCTTTTTTTATTCCTTCATTCATTTTTATATATTTTTTAATTGCTGTATATTCATTATGGAGACACTTTATTATGAAATAATTCTTTCTTGTCATATTCAATGTCTTTGGTTTGAAATCTCCTTTGTCTGATACTAATATTTTTTCTTTTGCCTTTTCTTTCTTTTTGCCTGATTGAAACCCATTTAAAAAAATTCTTAGGGGCACCTGGGTGGCTAGTCGGTTGAGCCTCCTGCTCTTGGTTTTGGCTCAGGTCATGACCTCAAGGTCATGAAATTGAGCCCAGAGTTGCAGTCTGCTGGGGAGTCTCTCTCTCCCTTTGCCTCTGCCCCTCCCCCTTATGCACTCTCACTCTCTCTCTCAAATAGATCTTTAAAAAATTTTAAGAAGTTTTAAGAAGAATTAAGTTTTAAGACAAGAATTTTTAAGAAGTTTCAGCATCATTTTGAACATTTTTTGTAAGAATCATCCAGTTAGAACTTACTTGCTAATCCAATCTTATAATTTTTGTGTTCTAGTATAAAATTTAAGTCATTTCTGTCGATCTAAATGAACCACTAGTTCTTATGCCTGTCATCTTGTTTGATGTTTATTTGTGCCTTTTGCGTTTGCTTTTCTTTTCTTTTATTGTCTAAATGATATAATAATGAGGACATCTTGTTTCAAATTTGAAAGTTTAAAAAAAATAATTTAAGCATAACTTTAACTTCCAGAGTTTAAGAAAAAAAAATTGACTTCCTAATATGTCAAATACACACTAGTATTAACTATATTAATGGCTATAGATTTACAGTTCTAAATACTTAGAAATATAAGACTGATTAAGAATTTTTTGGATTTTTCCAGATTCAGTTTGGCAATATTTATTATATTTATTTATGTTTAATTCCATGAGTTATTTGGTTTTAATGCTAACACGTATCTTTTCAGATACTTTTTAATGCTTAAAATCTTAGTTACAATTTATTGCTTTTTTGTCTAGAATTGGTTTTTTAATAATTTTGGGGTGACTTGGGCCCATTTTGGGTATCTTTGAATATTTATTTATTTTTATTTTTAAAAAGATTTTATTTATTTATTCATGAGAAACATGCGGGGAGAGAGAGAGAGAGAGAGGCGGAGATATAGGCAGAGGGAGAAGGGGCTCCTTGCAGGGAGCCTGATGCGGGAATCTATCCCAGGCCCCAAGATCACACCCTGAGCCAAAGAGACAGACACTCAACTGCTGAGTCACCCAGGTGTCCCATCTTTGAATATTTAAAAACCTCTGTTGCTATTTTTCATAAAAGGCAACCTAATTAGGACAAGAATTTCTAGGTCACTATTATTTTCTCTCAAATAGTCACCAAGTTCTAGGTTCTGGCATGTTACTTTATTTCTCTAGGACTCAGTTTTTATTCATAAAATGATGATAATAGCCCTTGTCCCAGTTACTTCACAGAATTTTTTGAGGCTAAAATCAGAAAATGGACAGCAAAGTACATTGAAACTATAAAGGACCATAATGTTATCATTTCACATTGAGTTTAACATGAAGTGCAATGTTTTTATATTTGTCTGGACTGATTCATTTTTTGTTTGCTCATTGGTTCAGCTCAGCAACCTCTTTAAGAAGCACCTTCTTTTCCAGATTCATCTGTTAACTACACCCTTCCTGGTCAAGCCACCTGATGGGTCGTGCCTGAGGAGGATTTCCTATATCTAAAATACTTTTTATTTTTCTATTAAGATAGAAAGGTGGTTTGTGGTCACTGAGGAAAAATTGAAAATAGAGAATAACACACACACAAAAAGAAAAAAACTAGTAACATTCAAGTTAATTCTAAAGCAATTAATTCTGAAGTAATTAATTCTTAAGTATTTCTAATACACAGGAATAACCACATTTTGACTTTTTTTTCTTATACACAAAATCAACCTTTTTTCCATAAAATTGATGTCATATTAGGGGCACCTGGGTGGCTCAGTCAGTTAAGCTATGGACTCTTGATTTTGGCTCAGGTCATGATCTCAGAATCCTGAGATCGAGCTCTGCAATGAGCTTCCCTCCCTGTTGCCTGTAGAAGATTGCCTAAGATGTCTTCTCTCTCCCTCTCAGCCTACCCTCTCCCCCACCCCGGCTGTCTGTGCTTTTTCTCTCTTAAAAAAATAGTATCAGCGGTTTGGCGCCTGCCTTTGGCCCAGGGCGCGATCCTGGAGACCCGGGATCGAATCCCACTTCGGGCTTCCGGTGCATGGAGCCTGCTTCTCCCTCTGCCTGTGTCTCTGCCTCTCTCTCTCTCTGTGACTATCATAAATAAATAAAAATAAAAAAAAATTCCCTTTAAAAAAAAAGTATCATGTTATAATGTTATATAAGCTAATTTTAAGTAATTTTTAATTGGTGTATATAGCAACACACACCAATCATAAGTATACAATTTGGTTAATTTTTCATGAAGTGAATCTATCTGGGTAACTATCCTACAGAGCCAGAAGATTATGGCCAGCCCTCTGGAGACCTTCCAGGTAGCCTCTCCCTAAACTACCAGTTCCCTCTCCATTCTGACTTCTATACTACCCACTAATTTTGACTACTTTTGAATTTTATATGAATGAACCATGCACTATGCTTCTTTTGTGTCAGCTTCTTTAGCCCTGTGTTGTTTATGAGGGTCATCCCTCTGTTCATTCATTTTTATTGTTGTGCACAGTATTCCATTATATGAGTGGACCACCATTTATTTTTCTTCTCTACTATTAGTGAACATTTGGTTTATTTCTAGTAGAAGCTATTATAAATAATGTTGCTGTGAATATTTTTGTACATCTTTGAAGTAAATAATATACTTCTTGGTTGGCTATATACTAGGTAGTGGAATTGCTGGGTCATAGGGTATGCATATGCTCAGCTTTAGGAGATAATACCAAGAAAGTTCTCCCTTCAAGAAGCAGTGTATGAAATTTTGAGTTGCTCCACATACTTGTCAACTCTTGGTAATTTAAACCATTATATTGGATGTGTACTAGTATCTCATTGTGGTTATTTCTATTTCCCCGAAATTGAAAAAGTAGAACACTTGAAATTGTTATACATGTGGGGCACCTGGGTAGCTTAGTCAGTTAAGCGTCTGCCTCCAGCTCAGGTCATGATCTCAGGGTTCTAGGATCGAGACCCATGTCAGGCTCCCCTGCTTCTCCCTCTCCCTCTGCTACTCCTGCTTGTACTCTCTCTCTCTCTCTCTGGCTTCCTCTCTCAGTCAAATAAATGAATAAAATCTTAAAATTTTTTTTTGTTTATGACTATTTAAATGTTTTCTTTTGTGAGCTCTTGTTCAAGCATTTTGCTCATTTTTCTATTAAGTCTTATTTTTAAAAGTTATTTTTAGGAATTTTTATAAACTTTGGGTGAGAATCACTTGCCAGATGCATGCACATTAATATTTTCTTCTATGCCTTGGCTTTCTTCCCACTCTTTTATGTTATCTCTGGATGAACAGAAGTCCTTAAGTTTAATATACACAATTATCATTTTCTTTGCTATTATGTTTTTCTGGTGTCATTAAGAAAAGCTTTGCTTAAGCGAAGTCATAAAGTTATATTCCAGTACAATAATCTAGAGGCTTTATTTAAGTTTCACGTGTAGATCTAACTTTTACCTGGGGTTAATATTTAATTGATTTTTAGGTAGGGTGTGAGGCCATGAGTCATTTATTTTTCTCTATATTGAAAAAAGCATTTTCTTATGCAGCATCACTTTTCTCATAAATGAAGTGACCGTATAACTAGATTAGCATCTGTTTCTGTAATCCCTATTCTATTTCTTAGCTTCCATTTGCATATTCTTGTGTCATGACTCAGCTTTAAAATAAACCTTGATATGTAATATGTAAGTCTTCTGGACTAGTTATTTGAGAATGCTTTCCTATTCCTGGAAATTTAAGTGTCCATGTACTGTTCAGAATATTTGGTCAATTAGTAACAACAACAGCAACAACAATAACAACACAAACCTGGTTGGGATTTTTATTTGTATTAAATTGAATATATAGTTCAATTTGGAGAAAAACGGTAGCTTTACAATATGGAATCTTCCAACTCGTGGACATTATGTAGCTGTCTATTTATTTCGATTTTTTCAACTTGTCTTAATAAAGTTTTTAGTTTTCTGATAGAGATCTTGCATAACTTTTGCAAAATATGTTATTAGGTATTTAATTTTTTATTTAATGTTATTATAATTGTTATTATTTTCCAAATACAATTTTTAAATTTTAATGTAGAGAAATATAAGTAAAGCTGATTTTTATATATATCGACTTTATATCTAGCATCTTGCTGAATTTACTTTTAATTCATGCAATTTTTATCTGTAGATTATTGGATTTTCTATCTACAAAATTACATTGTCTGTAAATATTATTAGTTTTATATTTTATTTTTCAACTCTTAAAGCTTTTGCCTTGTTGCTTTGGCTTGTTTCTATAACACAATGTTGAATAGCAGTGCTGGTTGTGAGCATGATTGTCTATTATTTGATCTCAAGGAGGTAGTTTTCAGTTCTCACCATTAAATATAATTTTGATTGTTGGATTTTTTTTTGCCCTAGTTTATTAAAAGTTTTTGTTATGAAGTAACATTGAGTTTTGTGAAATGTTTCTCAGGAAACTTTCTATAATTACAGATTCAATTTCTTTAGTATAGCTATGACAACTTATACTATTTATTTCTTTTTTTCTCAAATTTGCAAAGTTATATTTTCCTAAAAAAGTGTCTTTTGCATCTGAATATTTGAATGTTTTGCATAAAGTTATCCATAATATTCTCTGTATATATATCTCTGTGCGTGTCTATATGCATTTAGCTCTATTTATTGATGTATAATTTACATGTAATTAAATTCACCAATTTTAAGATGAGTTTGATTTATCCCACTGTTTCCATTCTCACAACTTGATTTTGGTTGGCATACCTTAAGATTTTTACCTGCTTTATTATTAGTATTAACAAAGTTAAATTAATATTGTTAAATTAGCATTGTTTACATCTTAAGTGCCTGTTTAAAATTTTTTTTGTGGTATTTGCACTTGTTTACCATACTTACAATAGTTATTTGGAACTTCTTTATTTGCTCTACAATTCTTTTAATTTCTATTTCTTTCACTTTTCTTGAAATTTTTCAGTTGCCTATTATAACTTTTTGCCCCTTCCATATTTGATAATGTTCCTCTGTTTTCTTTATGCAATTCTCTTTCTATTTAGACATAGATCTGGGTATATAATTCTGGGCCACAACTTCAAAATTTCCTTCATTTTATGTAACAGAAAAGAAATTTGAAAAAAAGGACATTTTTTTCCCTTTGTTGTTCTTTCTGTTGTTGTTCTGTCCCCTCTGTTAGTGATGCTAGTGCAGTAGGGACTGACACATTGCATCTGGTTTTCAATTTTGTCTCAGGTCTCCTTTCCAGATATTCAGGTTAGTACTACTGGATATTCTTGACTCAAATTGTTGAACTGGGTTCCAAAAGAATTGAGTTCTATCTATTTCTTGTTTTTCACTTGGTTTTAGCCAAAATCCCATTAGAACATATTGGAGGGGAGGGGCACTTTCCTGATGTCTCTTCTTCTTTCTTACAGTTTGATACTGTTTTCTCAGGAAGGTACCTTAAGACCTTTCAGAATTTCTACATGCAGTATATCTAACTAAAATTCCTGGGAGTTTGTTCCTCATAGATGGTCTAATTTTCTTTTTCGATGGCTTAGGTGAAGTTTTTTCCAATTTCCTATATCCTACATTCCACTGGTTGTTCCATTTTGACTGTGGTGATGATTTGGGGGAGACATATAATACCTGGGCTCAAAATTATCATCTTACTTGGTGACTGCGGGACGAATTCCTTTCTAATTCCTTCTTCCTCTCATAGTAGTAATTTTGTCTTAATTGTTTTTATTTGACCCCTAGTGCCTCTGTAGATTCTTGGAGCAAGTAATTTATTGATCGGTGGTTCAGTCTTCATTTCAGGAGTCATATACATTTGATACTCTCAATATCCTGAATTAACACTCCACGTAGTTAACTCAGATGAATTATAAAGTCCAACATAAACACTTTTCTTTATACAATCCATAAAAATTATATCAGCAATGCTGAGATTCAGAGAAGAGATAAGAGTGATATAAGAAGCTCAAGAAAGCCTTTATGCTAAATGGATTTAGAAACACACAGAATTAGGGGCACCTGGGTAGTTCAGTCGGTTAAGTGTCTGCCTTTGGCTCAGGTCATGATCCCAGGGTCCTGGGATTGAGCCCCAAGTTGGGCTGTCTGCTCAGTGGGGAGCCTGCTTCTCCCTCTCCCTCTGCCTACAGCTCTCCCTGCGTGTGCTCTCTCACTCTTTCAAATAAAGAAATAAAACCTTTTAAAAAAAGAAATACAGAATTATAAAATTCTAAAGCTTAAAGTGTCCTTAAAACAATTCAACTTAACTTTTTCACTTTATGGATGGAAGACACTGGGGCCAAGGAAGTCAAAGTGACTTATCCAATATGTGAAAGTACTACTTTGAACAGAGGCAGAATGAAACTGAGATATAGGAGGGCACTCATTTTTTGGTCTACCCACCACATTTTTCTTCTTCTGGAAAAAGCTCCATCTTTTAAGGAAATTCTTGTAGGGAATTCTCCTTCTCATCTTCTTCAACTGTGTAACCTTAATAAGGGCTGAAAGCAATATTGATCTGTTCCCATGAGCATAAAAAATAGGTGACCTAGTATCTTTACGGAGAATTGAAAAATTTGACCTCAGAGAAGGGAGCAGTTACTCTCTGTTGGCAAAGCTGGGAAGAGTTGAGCTGCAGAAGACAGTTTCCAACATTATATAAAAGCTTATTTAAGAGAGTGAAGCTGAACTCTTAAATGTATCAGAGAGGAAAAATGGAGCTAGCAGGTCTTCATAGCATTTGGAACCTGGTTCCAGACATCCTGTGGCCACCTAGATTCTACTCTGCCCATAGCTTGGGTATCTAAGTTCAAGAAAACATGCCCTTTGGGCCTAAGCTGAGTTGAGTATTATTTTAGTTACTTATAGTCAAAAGAGTCCTAGCCAATTTGTGTGCCTTTAAGAAAAGGCGGAAATTAAACAGATGGAGAAGAGTGGGGAGGGAATTCTAGGCAGGGAGGGAGTTGGGAGGGAGTTTGGAGGCCAAAATGCTGTGCTCTGTTCTGACAGCTTGGTAGAATTAACACCTCAGCAGGTCAAGGATGATAGGGAGTGGAAAGCATAAAGAGCACACAGAATTGCTTCCCTGGGGTGGGAACATCTGGGTATTTCACCAGGAGGAGCTCAGAATAGGAGGCAAGAGGGTACTACACAGGGTTACCTCATAGTTTTGTCAGGAATATTTCCTGACATATATGTGCTCTCTTCAGAAATGGCAAACACTAGTAGCAAACTAGAGTGGACAAATATTGCACGTTTTTCTTATCTGGCTCAACCATAAATTTCCTACTGAATTTAAAAGGAAGAAAAAGCATTGACTCATCCACAGAGGGATGTAAGGCAAAAAAGAAAGAATTCACTGTAATTAAGATTGCAAAATTGCTTCAGTATCATCTCATCTTTGGCGGCTTGAGTATTTCTGATTTATTGTCCTTTTAGGACTGGGAAAATGAATCAGTGGGCTTCAAACTGTGTTTGTCTTCTAAACTCATAGCCCTTTTATAATCCTCATTTCTTTGTGGTATTTTAATTCCTTATCTTGAGGTCCTTCAGCTTATCAGTTACATTTTCAATTTCTCATTGGAGTTTATTGTACTTGTATTTTATTGTTCACTTTACCGTATACAATTTAGTAGACTTCAGAGTGGGGTCCCTGTCAAGAAGAGGAAGGAAATTACTGATCCATGTAAGACAATCAAAATTGGAACCCTGGTGTTAGAAACTGTGAAAGAGTGACAGCTCATCTTACTCTAGCTGTCAAGACGCAGTGTTTTCTTTAAAATTATTCAGTGGTGTGGTGTTGGCCATGACCATGGAAGGGATTGGCCAGCCGAGGAATGTACGATGTGTTAGAATCATAACACTCTCTTTTCATTTCTATCACTGACCCATTTGTGCTCCTGACTGCCTTAGAGCAGGCATTTTAGTCAGAGACCTATTTTTCCTCTCTGCCACATAATGGTAATGAAACTGTTCAGCCTGATTTCCACGGATTTTAGGAGAATGACTGAGAAAAATGGTTTCTGAAATGAGAGTCATTTTAGCATGAGTAATGGAAGGAAACCAGGAAGTCATTATGAATTTCCCATAGGCCATCATGAGCCTCCTCTGGCCATACTTCTGGCGGAAATGCCAGTCCTTAGGAAATGATGAACTTTGGGGTAGTTGCCTGATGTCTTCTTTTTAGGTCCTACTTTCTGGCAAGGCTTTTTCTCAGATTAGCCATTAGTGCAGTTGGCCTATAATCTCCTTTTCAGCCATGTCCCCCTATTGCCCTGACTATGCAATTTGTATCAGAATCCTAAGAGCAAAGGAACACGGAACTAGCTACACGTTGTTGGATAGTAGGAGGCAGTGATACTCAAACTTCCAGAGCCACTTACAAAGCTTAACCAAAAGTGCATTAGCTGCTTGTTCTGAAACATAGCTATAATTCGGCCATAAATAGTCAGCAGACGGCCTGTTCACAGACTGACATTTCAGAATGACAAGGGCTGGAACACAGCTGAGACAGAGTTGAAGAAGCCTCTGTCCCATGGGTAAAAGAGACACCAAAAGAGGCTGAATATGACCTGCTGGGTGGTAAGTTTTGCTTTGTGCCCTAAGGGCTCCTTTTTTTTTTTTTCTGAGAAGAGACTGTCACAAAATGGTTAGCATATTTTAGAAGCTCGGTAAGGTTTCTTTCTTTCTTTCTTTCTTTCTTTCTTTCTTTCTTTCTTTCTTTCTCTTTCTTTCTTTCTTTCTTTCTTTCTTTCTTTCTTTCTTTCTCTTAAAGATTTTATTTATTTATTCGTGAGACACACACACACACACAGAGACAGAGACATAGGCAGAGGGAAAAGCAGGCTCCCTATGGGGAGCCTGATGTGAGATTTGTTCCAAGGGCCCCAGGATCATGACCTGAACCAAAGGCAGGTACTCAACCTCTGAGCCACCCAGGCATTCCAAGGTTTCCTTTTTTAATGAAAAAATAAAGGGAAGAAAAAATTCATAAATACGTTTACTGCAATTTTTAAAACACAGGAACTGTAACAAAACAACAGAACAGCAGTGAACTATATAGAAAAGAGATGTTCATATTTGAAAAGTGCTCACTGCTAAGTCCCCAGGAAAGTTGGGTAGGAGAGCCCAGCCAAGATTGCTACTTCTTCAGCCATTATGAACAAGTTAAGGAGACATATCTAGAAGAATGGGATTTACATGTGTCAGTTCAAGTCCTCTGGGAAGCAGACACCAAGATGGAGTTAGAAGCACAAAAGCTTTTTTGGAATAACGCCTATGAAGGATAAAGGGAGAAGGAGCAGGAATAGACAGGGAAAGCCTTTAGACCGTAATGCAGGTTGATACCTGGGAAAGAAGAAAAGAAAGGAAGGGTACTTGCACAAGGAGAGCCTAAGACATGAGTACTATTCTGAGAGAGTCTAGTCCAGTCAAAGAATCCCATGTTGAGCAGAAATGGCCAGGATCTGGTATTCTGGCCGTGCTCAATCACTGGTGAGGACTGTGTGTGTCCTCAATTCAGATACTACCATGGATCCTGAAGACACTGACATGGCTACACTATAGGAAACCTCAGCTCCCTAATGCAAATTGCTGTTCTAAAGTTTACTACATTTATCTTGTGAGCTATTTCATTACAAATTTGGGGTAACGATGCTGCTGAAGGAGATATGTTAAGCAATATCCTGTACCACAGATATCTAGAAGAGTGTTGCAGTTGGCATGAGAAGGAGGGCAGGTTGTTATATAATAAAAATATTTCATGAAACTGACTACTTTAGCTTCTGGTTATAGTGGTGTGGTTTCTAAAAGCCTAATGGTTTCATTGACGATAGCTAGACAAGCCAGGGGGGAAAAACAAGCCAAAACAGTTGTTTGATAGGATTAGGGGCAGTCAAGACCTAAGGGATCAAGGCCTTAGAGAGAAGACAAGTTTGCTGTGGTGAGAGGAATATTCCACATGCTGCTTTCTCCTGGAACATTTTCCCAATATTGAACCAGAGACAGAGTTGTTAAGCAGAGCTAAGGCAAGCTCACAGAGTGGGGTAGCAAATTGGAGTTTATGCCTGCCTAAGCAGCCAGGTACTGAAGGACCAAGATCCCAGAGGAAAAGTAGGCCCAAGGAAGTTGGTTCACACTTGCCACCAGTCTGCCTCTCGAGGCTTTTCTTGATTCTTAAACTGAGCAGGGTCAACGGCTATGAAAATGAGCAGAAAGCAGATAAAAAGCAGGAAGCAGAATGAAGTTCTTTGTTGTTGTCGTCATTGTTTGTTTTTGTTTATTATTAGCAGCTTTATGGTGCTCAGGAGATAGAAATGGGAGTCTCAGACCTACCAAAATATGAATGCTTGTCAATACTCTAAGCCCTCAGTGGACTATGTCCTAAGGGCTGAGTCCACTAAGCATCCAGAGAGCACAGAAGGATCTGCTCACTCAGTGGCAAAGCATAGCATACATTTGCCATGCGGGAGGGTAACAGTGCACTTCTGCAAAATTTTGATCACAATTTTCGGCATTCAGTAAGAAATTGCCACTCTTATGAAGAAATAGAACAAGGAGAGAAACAGATATTCGATACATGCTGATGGATGCCCAGTTATTACATTCATCAGTCATCTATTTCTTTCTTAATAGTTTTGATTGCTATGTTTAAGAAAACACAAGATGAAAATTTTCACCAGATAATTAAGAATCTATAGTAAAAGGGATGAAGTAGAGTTTTGACAGCTAAAAAAGTACAATAACTGTAATGAAGCAGCTAGTATCAGGTGGATACAGGTGAGAGAATGAGTGAACTGGAAGAGAAGACAGTTAAAAATATGTAGACTAAGGCAGATGGGAGAAAGGGATGGAAAATGTGAAAAGAGCATAATAACACAATTCTTTTATAAATGATAGAAAAAAGCAGAAAAAATAAGTAGGCTTATAAAACATTTGAAATACTTAATTACAAACTTGATGTAATTGAAATATACAGAACACAGCCCTAAGACAGAATCCACATTCTTTTTAAGTACATTGAACAAAAATTGACTGTATTCTGGGACATAAAGCAAAATATAGTAGTTTTAAAAGATTGAAACAGTTAAAACTCTGCTTACTGACTACAGTGGAATTAAGCTACACATAAGTAAGCAACAATAAAACCAATAGAAAATGCCCTCATATTTGAAGTTAAGCAATTTACTTCTAGATAATCCAAAAAAAGAAATTATTGAACTGAATAATAACAAAATGTGACATCTCAGAATTTGGTATGATTCGAAAGCATGTTTGAAGAAGTTTACAGGCTTATACACAAATAAGAAAAGGAATGTCCTAAAATCAGTGATCTAAGTATCCAGTTCAGAAAGTTAACAAAATGACAGTAAGTTAAATCCAAAGAAAGAAGAAGGATGTAAATAATAAAGGTAACATTGGAAATTCCTGAAGTAGAAAACAAATGCATAATAGTTATCTAAGTCTTGCATCAAGTCATTTTCTTGCATGAATTGACATAAAAACATTACTGAAATTTGGCACCTTTGGAGATATTTGACATCAGTATGAGCAGAAAGCATAATTTAATGAGATAATAGATGTGAATTTGGAGTTTTATGATAGACAAATAACAACCATTATATAGTAAAGTTACTGAATTGGCAAATGTAAAGAAAGCAGCCAATAACTTAGTTTTTAGAATCTTCTCTGGAACACACTTCATGGTATTCCCATAAGCTTGGCTACTTAATTTTTATAGTTTGAAGTTTCTCTTGTTCTGTATGTTTTTTTGTGATTATTGAATTCACAGTTTAATACATATCACAGTTTATGAAAATAATTTTATTGAAGACAAGAGTTAAAACCTTGAAAAGAATTGACATAATCTAAGAAGAAAGAAAATAGGCAGAAATAACAATATAAGAAATAAAAAGGAGATGTTACAGGTCCTATATATATTAAAAGGGTAAAATATATTATAAACAACTTTATATTAATAAATTAGAAAATTCAGATGAAATTGTCAAATTTCTAAAATCACACATCTTACAGAAACATCAGAATAATCCTATGCCTATTAAATAAATTAGTTAATCTGAAATTAAAAACCTACTAACAAAGAAAACTCCAGTCCATGAAGGTTTTACTTGTGGATTTGTCCATACATTTAAGGAAGAAATAACCTCAATCTTACCAAATCTTCCAGGAAACAGAGAAAGAGAAAGTATTTCCCTACTTATTTGATAAGGTTCATATAATCTTCATATCAAGACCTGATAGCCACCTACTTAATTTCTCTCATAGACTTAGATACAAAAATCTGAAGCAAAAATCTTAGCAATTCTTCTCTGCCCATTAAAAAAAAAAAGGAAAAAATTTTAATTAATTTAGATTTACTTCAGGCATACAAGATTGGTTTAACATTTGAAAATCAATCAATGTCTATTAACTATAGCAACCAAATAAAGGAGAAGAGGAAGTTACTTTACAAGGAGCTATGACTGGCAGTGAGCATGAGGCTGGAGACTTCTGCGATGCAGGTAATATGCTTTTTTTGACCTGATTGGTGAGTGCATGGATGTTCATTCTGAAAATGCATTGAGTTGCATACTTCTAATTTGTTTGCATTTCCATATGTATGCTATGCTTCACTACATTTTTACACTAAAATATTACATGAAAATGATTTCTTATGGAATTTGTGGGCTCTTCAACTGACAAACCATCCAGCCTGCTATTGAATTGTATTTCAGAGTTTGAAGAATCTTACAATTCAGGCCAAAATCCATCCACATACACAAAACAGTTACATCAGAAACCTGTCATTACTCTATGAATATTTGAACCTCTTCCTTCAGAATTTTATTCAGGATTAGTCTAAAGGTGTACAAGAAACTAAGTTTTTTAAAAACTCAAAATGATATATTCTATCTTTAGGGTTTCCCCACTTCATTAGACTTCAAGTGGCTTCACTTTTCCCTCAAAGAATGAATATTTACTATCATAAAGATATTTAATAACATTATCTTTGGAATAAGCATGAATTCTCCAAGGATTGTCTTTGAAGGAGCAACTTTATTGGGAGTCACATATCCAACTGCCTTTCATAGTCTATGTGCTTGCTGTACATCATGGATATTAATTTATGGTAATACCTCATTGCCAAACACTCTTCTGTCTTTAGTATAAACCCATATTTTACTTTTGTCTCCAGACTACATTGGAGAAAGCAGTGCTGGGTAGTAAATAGCACGTTTGTTTTCTTGATACAAAGGTGGCCAACTTTCAAAGCACCAAAGGATGACAAATACATACACAAATAAAGGTCAGTAGTTCTCAAAGTGCAGTGCAATTTCTGGATCAGAAGCTTCAGCACCACTGGGCACTTAGAGATGCAAAATCTGGGTCCCAACCCAAACCTATTGAGAAAGAAGCTCTGGGTGGGGCTCAGAAATCTGTGTTTTAACATGTCCTGTAGGTAATTCTGATATATGCTAAAGTTTGGAAACCCCTGGCATAGGGAAGAATTATAGCAGAAGAAATGCAGTCTTTGGAGTTAGGCTTAGTCCTGGCTTCGCCACTTCCTATTTGGATAATCTTGGGCAAGTCCCTTGATTTTGAATATGTTGAGTTTTCTCAACAATAAATGGGATGAATAATCACTACAGTTAATCAAGCACAAAAAGAAGATTTTCAATATGTAGTATTGATAATGCTACTGTCAGTAGTACTGATAATACTAATAATACCACTGATGATTTTTTATTAATTATTTTAAAAATAAAATAAGATTTGGAAATCCAGTTTCCCCTGTAATAATAAGAGATACAGAATTTTCCTTGGCTCATGTGATATCATAGAACAGTATTGATTCCATTTGTTTAGTTATAAAGCACATTTGGAAATATTCCTGACTTTGTCAGTTCATGGGAGGCTCTCCTTGTCGATGAAAGCATCGCCATGTGACAGCTTATGCTGAAAATGATTCTGCTCAGTGCAGGACAAACAGCATATCCCGGGACTTTGAAGATGACACCACTGAATAAAGAGCAAGTGCACTTCTTTGAAGAAAATTGCTGAGCATGCATCAAAAACAATTTTTCCCCCTACTTTTTTTTTTTTTTTTGGCCTTCTTTCAATGCGTTAGTAGATGTTTAGACTCAAAGAGTTGCCAAATCTCTCCATTGCTCAATTAGGAGCCATTCTCTTTTCTGGTAATGGCTCTGCACTTGAAGTGCTTCCCACCTGGAAACAAAGAAGCAGAGGAAATGCCCTGGCTCTTGCTCTCTTCCTTTTTATTCCCTGAAGTAAGCAGATTCGGCTCCAGTTTCTCCACCACATCATAGAACACACACTACCAAATATGGCAGAGAGAAGACTTTTTTTTTTGGTTCATTTTGTTTCTATTTATTGTCTCTGTTTCAGTGTTAATGATTAGGGAAGGAAAGTCTAAACTGGCCACTTACATAGATGACTCAATTTGGTAATTAAGTGAAGTTGGCCAGATGTTAGGTTGTTAACAAGCATATTGGATCAGGACTTTTTTTCTTCATGTTCTTCTCTGTTTTGCACAGGCTCCAGGCCTGAAAACTGTCCTTTAGCTTGTGTAGACATGGCACTGACAGACCATGACACTTCCTCCATGCTTCATCCAGAGCTGTGGTCTACACTGGCAGGAATCTATCATTCTGTTACTTTTCCTTGAGACTTATTCTAGGAGCAAGAGTATGATGTAGCATGCATCCAATGCATTTAATTTAATTCATCAGATTGCTGTGCTTACATACAAGTTAATTCATGGTGCTGTGCAAATTAAAGAGTTTGTCAAAAAAATGAAGGCTTTCAAATTAGTCTGGGAGATACCTATTATTCACTGGATATAGGAACCAATCATAGCATACTTAAGTAACATCTTTCATATATTTACCATCATCAAAGGTGTCTATAAACCCCATATTATGTGTCACTCCGAACATATGGGTACCTTACTACCCACACATGGAAAATTCATTTGCAGATAAATGTGACCTTCATTCACATTTCTAGAATCTCACTTTTAAAGCACACTGCCATATTGGTTAGCTCTGAAAGATATTAAACATTTCTCCAAACAGAAATGGCATCATGTATTCCATATACGGATGCCCACCTACAAACAGACATGAAGTCAGATGTATGTTGTAACAGTGCTCATGCACACTCATACGTATGGTCGTTCTGGCATTTGAAAATGGTGCATTTTAGGTGGTACATGGAATGAGAGTGGCCCCTGGAGATAGAACTTCTGAGTGGTCTGAGTAGATTGAAGTCCTGAGAGGAGCAGAGTAGTCAGGCAGGATGATCACACTGGGGAAACATTCTTCCTTCTTCAAAGTTATATTCATTGTGTGGCTTTTCAATTGTACTTGCAGGTAAGCCATTTCATCTATGTTTGTGTGAATGATAAAGCTGTTAGAAGACTACCCACCTGCTAACATACATATACTGGCTGTAGTGCTTCACATGGGGTATGAGGCTGACTGCCTTCCCAGGGGGGATATTAGGAACTATATGGGGGCATTTCTGTGCCCCATAAACTGAAGGATGGGAGGTGTTTCAACATGCAGTGTCTAGCATTAAGGAGATGTTGAAAATTCAGCAACACCCTGAATAGTTCTGCACAAATAAGAATTGTCATGACAAAAATGTAAATTGCCCCATCTTTGAGAAGCAGTTGTTTTTTTGGTTCATATCCATTGATTATTCCCATCTTTGGATTTTGGGGTTTCTATTCGTTGTCATGAGTTGTAGGAATCTGTAAACCACGATATTTCAGATGTCAAGCTCATCCAGACTTCTGAGTTCCAGAACATTATCCAACTGCTTACTATACATCTCCATCTGGATATCTCAGAACACCTAATTCGTCACATCCCAAATCAAACTCGTTCTCTTCTCCATCAAACCGTCTCCATTTCCTCTCAAATATCCATTGTGTTGGTAAATGCTATCACCGTGGCAGTCAAGCTAAAAAACTGACAATGGTCCTAGTGCCTTCCCCTCCTCACCTTCATATGTTTTTTAATTTTTATTTTTTTCCTTACCCTCACATTTAATCAATCACTAAATCCTGGGTTTCCACCTCCTTTTTTCTTTCACTTTTTTCATTATTTTCTTCATTCCTGCTGGTATTGCCTTAGTTCAGCCTCTTTTTATGTCTGCCCTGGACTATTTCATTCACCTTCTAACCGATCTCTTTGCCTCACTGCATTATTTAGGAATCTTTTGGTTAAAGTGTCAACAAAACTTGGCTAAATGGATTTTTATAATTTAGAAGGCAGAAGATTCAGTGACAGCTCAATCCGGGTTCTAAGATGACATAATTAGATCTCTGACTCACTTCAGCCACATACTCTACTTTCCTCTGTGTGGCTCCATCTCAGGCAGGCGCTCCTGATGTGGATCATGCCACAGCTCGCTTCCAAGACTGTTTTTCCAGCCATCTTGGTGAAAAGAGGCAGCTTCTTCCTTAGTTGCTTCAGCCCAGGCCCCGGCACAGCTCTCCTTGGCTCCCATCTTGTTGTATGTCCACCGAAGCCAGAGGAAGAGTCAGGTCGTCCCACACAAACCCTATTGAATAGGCCTGGGGAGCAGTTGGTTTCTAAAGAAAAAAACCCCACAGTTTTGTTAGTTGAAGAAAACAGAGAATGTGCACTTAGTAGTAAATATCAATTTAAACTCTCTCTGACCTAAGCTCTATCCAGGGACCAAAGTGATCTTTTTTTTGCATATTGAATCACATTTTCCCTGACAAAATCCTTCCATACTTTCCTGTTACCTTCATGATAAAGTCTAGAAAAGTATGAGGAGCACTCTAAGATCTGACTCTGCTAACTTCTCTTGTTGCATGTCTCTTCTTATCTGGCTCCTCACTCTGCCTTGGCTATAACCATTGAGATTCACTAAATACCACATGCTGTGCTATGTTTTGCATTGGCTCAGAAAGCACATCCCCTTTCTCTACCTAGAAAATACTTAGACATTAGTTAGAGGCAGTTAGGTTCTAACAGGATGCCTGGAAGGCCAGCAAAGATGAAGTCATGGACAGTTACTGGGAAAGTCAGAGGCCTGTCCTGGAAGCACCCCAAAACAAAGGCAGATGAAGCCAAATCTAACCATACAAGCTCAAGATGGCTGACAAATGAGGCCAGAAACCTTGCTCCCCAAGAATCCCCTCCCCAAGTAATAAATATTCTACTCACTGGTAAACAACTGTCAGTACAAGATAGAAACCCAAAACCCAGGGCACACAACTCTCCCTCTCTCACATTCTCTCTCACTCTCATTTTCTCTCTGGTCAGCTCTCACATCTCAAGAGTGTACTTTAATAAACTTTCCCCCCGTGTTGTTCTCCCACTGTGTTGTGTCTGTCCTTGAATTCTTTCTCCGAACGAGACCCAAGAGCCTTCAGCAATATCTTTGTGACAGGCTGGGGAAAGGCCTCAGAGCCAGGGGTCTCCCCAGTTCATCAGACAACATTACCTCTGCTCCTAACCCTTGCCCCATCCCCATCCTCTCCTGCCTTTGCACCCCCCTGAACCTGTAAAGATTTATATCAGAGTACCTGTGACCCAGTTCATCCTGATTGGTTTGTCTTCCCCTTTAGACTGTCAGTTCCTTAAGGTCAGAGATAGATAGACGTTTCTCTTTGTATTCCAAATACCTAACAAGGTACATGACCCACAGTTGGCACTGATAAGATATTTACCGAATGATTGAATCAATAAAATATAATAAAAATAAAACATTTATCATTGATAAAGTCAAACAGGATACAAATTCAGATTTTTTTTGACATTTGAAAAATTTAAATTCACAGGCATCAAAGTTGTTTTTAGTGTGAAAGGGGAATGACAACTTTGAATGGAACACAGTATTGCAGTATTATTTAGTGGGGCACTGTGCTAATTTGTTAAGTGATCGTTATTTTGAGGGAACAATTTGGTAACTAATTTGGTTATAACCCTACTTGAGATCTATTTTTGTGTAATCACTGTGGTCTGAAAAAGTAAACCCTAGCCAGTGAGTCAATGGCAGTGGATATAAGGTCAGGGAAACTATTGGCATTGATTGTTTTTGTCTCCCAAATCTAAAATCTTCCTAGTGTGCTATTCAGATGGAAACAACCACCAAGCACTCAAGCTAATGGCCAAGGTCATTTTTCCAGCTAGGCAGCGATGCAGCTGTGTCCAGTGCCCTAGGCAGGACTTGAAAGAATCCTGTGTGTCTCCCCTTTGCCAGTGTGGGGGAGCGCCCCTCCCCCACACCACAGGTCTGCTTTGAACAGTGCTCCAAAGAAAGCTCCCACTTGCACAGTGAATGCTAAACGACTCCTTCCTTTCCCCCTTGGAGCTTAACTCAAAGAACATTTTTTCATTAGGACTTTTCTAAGAATTTAGGGAGAACGAAATTTGAGTTTTATCAGAACAATGAAAGCTCCCGATGATGGGGATCATGGCCGTATTTATATGTAATTTCCTCCTGAATTACTGTCTCTAGAGTTCAAAATCGTCTGGAAAGTGCCAAGCCTTGGTTTCACAGCGCTGAGCTAGCATCTGAGCTAAGAATGGAACTCAGGTCTCTTTAACTTCCCAGCCATCTATTAGAACACTGTGCCTCTCAATTGTGTCTTAAATTAGGCACATAAATGAATTCACTCACACTCTTCCTGCCTACCAAGTTTCTGCAAAGGAACTTATCAGCGCTACATGCTACAGTTGGGAGAATTTCCTCAGCTCTAGAGTTAGACTCCTACGGACTGCAGGAGTGGGAGAAGCTCAGATTGAAAAGCTCAAGTCTCCTTGAATCTCCCAAGAGCTGCACTGTCCCCTCCACCCCCTCCATCATCAGCCAGCGAGAAACAAAGGAAATCCTTCTTGTCCCAGGCCAAACTTCATCAGGGAGATTACACGTTTAATGTGAGAAGCCCTTAGACCAGCAAGATCCTACAAGTGTGGAAAGGAAGCTACGCGGACAGAACTGTGAGCTGCTCCTTGCCATCAGTGGAATTCTACATGGGGGCTCCGCGGCTTCATTCCCCAGGCCTGTCCCCTCCCTGCATCCATCTGCACAAGTGAAGAGAGGGGCCTAATGAATTAGAGCAAATTGCTTGGGACTGCTCTGACCTGATGGCTGATAGGAGCTGCTTGGGGGCAAAGTACCTTTTATTTTTAATGCGCTCTTGCCTCTCTTTTAAATGTTTTCTTCTTTTTGGTCACTTGAAGCCCTAGTGCCTGTGGAGTGGGGGAGGGGAGCAAAAAAACCCCGCACAAAAACTCAAAAGGAGAATATAAATAAATATCATTTGGAATCTTGCATAATATCAGCCAATGGTAACAGCAGGTTTTTGACAGGCCTGCGAACTTCCCCAAAACAACATCCTGCCAGCCTGGCTATGATTCAGGCATGAGTCAACGCTGTGAGATGGGCCGCTGCCAGCCTGCTTCCCCAGCCCAGAACGACTCCCCCCAGGCCCGACGGTCTATTAACATTTTGCATCCAGGCCGGACTGTGTTATTAGTGGTGCTGGTCCCCCTCAAGGTAACAACAAGAGGACATCTTTTCTTCCAGCTTTGGGAATAAATCTAGGATGAAGAAAGAAAGATGCCTCTTCATCACAAAATGATCTTTGATTAAAAAAAAAAGGGGGGGGGGTGGTTCAGTTTTTACAGCTGTCATAATTCTTATGGACCAGAAAAAAGCCCTTTGCCCACCCCCTGGAGTCTTGTTATAATGAGGCCCGCCTCGATGTCTTTTTTTGTAATCCAAAGGAGGGATGGAGCTCATCGAACTGGGATGGGAGATGCCCTAGGAACCATCAGAGCCCCAAATGCTGTGCAAATAATTTCCTATAGATATTAGGAGACTACCTACCACAGACATTTTTCTCAAAGCCCTCTCACTTGGAAATGAGGGCTGTGCTTCAAAGAGCAATTCTCACTCTGTGCACACGAAGTAGCAATCACAGGCTCCCCCCGCCCCCCAAAACCGCCACCTTGCTAATTAGGGATGCTGGCCTCCTTCTAAATGCCCATGGTGCCTTCTGAGCTGGGAAAGCACAGCACAGTCGTGATTCTGCAGACGTTGACTCAGAGTAGAGCTATAAAACATGAAATTTTCTCCAAGTAAATATGGAGCCAAGAGTGAGACATAATGGAAAGAAAACAATGTTCTTTGTTGGTTCCTTCCCCCTTCATTCTTTTGTGTGGGAGCAAAGGTGTGATTTATAAAACCTGAATCAGGGAGACTTCTTTTTCCTTATGGACAAGTTCCTCACTCCTTTTCTTTAACCTGTTGACCAGTCAATGACCTGTTACAGGGCTTTTGTTAAATTATTCTCCCACTGCTGAAAGTACAAAGTAACTTTCGAGAGTCCCACGTCCATTTGAGAATCTAGAGGGGATGAGTTTATGTTGTACAAGTCCTGACTTGGCACTAAAGCCTTTGGTTCTTCAGTGATGGTTTATACCTGCTTTTTTGTCCATCCATAGTTGGGGGCAGGAGGGGGGAACTCCAAAAGTGATTAGCTGGCAAATTTCTTTAAGTGGAGCATTCATACAATTTTTAGAAATTGCAGGCTTGGAAACGGAGTTTCAATAAAGAGGATATTTTTGGAAATAGTGTTCTTGGAAATTCTGATTTTTTTTTTTTTTTAATAGCTTCTCCTGGCTTATACCTTGCATGTCACTTGTCTTGTGGGAACACTTGTCCCTTGCGGTAAAGTGATGACTCAGGTGTTAAAAAGTTCTTGGAAACATGGCGATCCTGCACTCACAGAGACAGAGTGGAGTCGCAGGATTCCGCTGGGAGAACTCTGACGGCTGTCAGTGGGCTCTCACTTCGGAAGCAACTTCCCTGCAAGTTATGCCCACATCTCCTGTGCCAGCCAGCGTGTGGGTGTGAATGGGCTTTCTCACAAATGCTGGCCCTAGTTTTTTGTTTTTGAAAATTTAGCCTTTGCTGTTTACTCTAGCTTCAGACATGATATTTTTTAAAACCACACTTGGAGTCTGCAGCATCTTTTCTCTCCTTACCAAAACTCTCTGCCGTAACTTTGGCCATGGAAGTTGACCTTGTTTGTCAGCAATTCATAAGTTGGGGAGATGGCAAAGAGCAAAGTGATGGCAGTGACGCCCAGCTAGCAAATACTGGCCCTTGCAGGGACATTACTATTGGTGCCTTTATTTACAAACTGACTCTGTCTGTTTCTGGCCTCCTGTGTTACCAGCTGCCTCCTTTCCTCACCCTCTTGATGGCCACAGATCTCTGCTTATCACCCATTTCCATGCTGGCTTTGTGTGCCTCTTTGTACGCCCTGCTCTGAGTAGTTCCCACAGCATGCGTGGCATTGTCAGTGACTAGTGGATAAGCTGCCTCGCCTACTCCAGTCATTCTGGACCTCCTTTGTCTCGTTTCCTTTTCGATGGCCTAATTTCATACACATTCGGACTAAGGACTCTTTTCAAAATAAGCAGCCGATATGGGTGTGCTATTGTTCCATGTGGCGGCTGCCAGATTATTATTTTTTAAATGTATTCACTGCATGGGTTTATCATGGAAACTCCTATTGAAAACCACTGCCCCCAGGGGAGGATTTGAGCATTTGGGTAATTTCCTGAAATTCTCAAGTGTATGTGTTTGTAGTTCCTTTTTCCTCCCCTCCAAATGGATGCAGCCATGTCAGAGCGATCCATAAACAATATTGATTGCACAAAAGCACCAAACTGCCAATCTTGAAGCTCTCTGCTCATCCCCTGCTGCATACCCTAATCTCTGAGAAGCCCTTCCTCTTTCATAGGATGCAAAAGAAACACACCAATTGGATTCCCATTTACAGTAGCAAAGCTTCAGTGACAGTCTCCCAATTTTCTCCATGTCAGCATCGTGTCAGTTCTGGACTAAAAGCTGGAAAATTATGCTACCTGTAAAACATGGCTTCTCTTCCTAAGCCAGCAGAGATGTGCATGAATGCAATACTATATGCATCTTCGTGGCCCTGAACATGGAATGGGCTGCCTTCCACTTGATTTGATAATCTAATACAATTAAGGCCATTAATAAGTGAAGTTGTTTGGCAATTTTGTTCATTGCCTAAAATCTGTGCAAGGCAATGTCATTTAAAGATCTTTTTCCTTTCCTTTTAGACTTTATCCTTTGAATAAATACTCAACTTAATAACCTCTGTGACCTGTGAGGTTAATTGTCACCAAAAGAAACGTTTCTACCGGATTAATGGAACAGATCTTTGAATATTTTTTCCCTGAGTTATCCAGTGCTTCTTGATTTTCCTTCTTGGACTCGTATTTCCCAATAGATGGATTATGTTTCAAAAGCCACAACCACATATGAGTGTGGCCCACAGCTTGCTGATGTCTTGGGAACACAGGGGTCAAGATTATTATCCAAGGGTTTGTTTTAAAAAACTACATTTGCTATGGTCCTACCCAACCATTCTTCCACATAAATTCACATTCTCAAATTGCAGCTAACCTTTAACAAAAGTCCAGCATTTGAAGTAATTGAACATTAATGTGTATAGCAATAAAAATTCTGTAGTTTAACCCCAAGACTGATTGGATTCCAGGAATGGTATTTTAATGAAGGGCCCACTGAATTTAGGACAGCTGCTGGGTGTTATGCTAGGCTGGTAGCTGAATCTTGGATCAAACACAACTTTGCTATGACTCATACATTTTACTAATTTATAAGTGCAGCCTTCCTTGAAATCCCAATGTAAAGAACAGCATCCTGATCTATAAAAGTGAATGTAACCTTGAAGTCAATGAAAATGAGGATATTGTTCACTGAAGAGAGAATCTGTAAGCTTATCATTTTCCCCTCCCACACCTTCTAGCTTTTTATTTTCTTTGAGTTTCACATGAGGGACTTTGTGAAGCCAGAAGCATAAATCTGACTTCTGGAAATTTGTATAGCAATAAACAATAAGGCCTTATCTGAACAGCCAACAGAAAAAGGTTGGATGGCAAATTCATCTAGACACAGCATCAGGCTACCCAAGTGGGCATGTGGGACTTTGCTCTGAGCCTGGCTAGGAAAGAGTCATGTGTGATAGACAGTCGGGGAAGTACTCTCTCATCTTCCCTGCTGGCTTTAGAAGCTTTTCGTCTTTGAATGTTCCTTGTGGCCCATCTTTATCTACCTCCTCAGAACCCCCCAACCCACCCCACCTCACCCCCATACCGTGGCCATGCTTGCAAGTACCCATCTGGCTCCTGCCAGAGGTGCGGAGTCCAGCAAAGTTCCCCTTTTGTTTACCTTTCCTACCATTAACTTCTGGTTTTTCAGTTCTTGCATGTGAAAATGATCTTACCATAAAGTTATATAGGAAAATGGGATTCAAAATTGTACTTTTGTAAAAACCCCAAATATGCAAAAAATTACTTTATTGGAAGAAAATGCATCAACATGTTAATAGTCCTTATGAATACCTTGATCTTCATACTTTTCTCTAGTTTCTTTTTTTTTTAAACCCAAACATACTATTGTAACAGGAATGTGTTTGCCCCTACTCCTCACATATGATATACAAGGTACAGCCTGAAATCCTTCAAAATCAGATTAAGGAAATAGACTTACTTAGAACGCAAATTTAAAATCACAAATTATAATCATTTGCCTGTACTTGAATGGGCAGTGAGCTAATCCAAAGGAAGAAGTGAAACTTTTAAGGGACTATTAGCAGTTTAACATTCTCAGTTGGTGTTGATTATGGATTTCACTCAATAAGGTGAAAATGAGATGCCCCGGAGAGGTTGGCCATCATCACTGGTTTTCTCTGACACAGCAAGTGTAGGTATGTAGGTCTTTGGCAGGATCCTCCCTGCATGTTGCTGTAAAGAAGCATCTTAGTGGCCACGCTGAGATTCTCTCTGATGGGCACATTTGCTAATTAGGAACAGAAAGAGGACATGCTGGGCAGGAGGAAAGAGAACAGAGTGGGAAGAACTGGTGCCCCAGATTCTAACTCTGCTGCTCTTCAGGAAACAGGGAAGCTGGCTGCACTGGCTGTGTAGGATCCAAGATGCCTGCCCACCCTTGTGCAGGATCCTCACCCTGCCTGGGCTCTGCTCCGCACTGCAATGGGCAGCGACAGGTACACTGCACATAAGGAGTCACATTTTATAGAATTCTATGTATTGGCATTATGTGTATGTATGTATGTATTATATGTATCTATGTGTATATGAATGTAAATGCCATCAAATTTAATATGTGTACTCTCTGGAGGTGCCTGTGCTGCCTCTCACATCTCCTCCCACAGCTTCTTGTGGCTATGGCTGCAAGGGGCAGCATGCTCCTGCCACACCACCTGGGGTCCGTGGGAGCCCATCCAGCCACCATGATACAGGCTCAAGGGGGTCAACAACCAAGGGCTACCCATGGACCATCGAGGTAGAGAACATGAATAAATCCTCCCCTGTCCCATTTCTTGGGTGGACAGTCATGGGACTGGCTCTACATGGCTCCCGATTGGTCTGTAGTGGTGGGGTTATGTACATGAGGAAAGAAAATCACACTCCAGTTATAAAATTAATGTATGTTTCTGGTAAAAAATATTAAAAACTAAAGAAAAGTATGGAAAATTCAGACAAATTATAGCTCAATAATATACCTTGGATTGGATTTCTCTCTTCCTCTGTTTTCTCTTCCAAGTTATCCAGCTGGACTCTAGTTCAAATATTTTCTTTGGGACACACCAAAGACCTTCGTATTGATGATGCTACTTTTGGGGATGGTTATACAGAGGTGTTTCTTTCAAAATGCAGTACAAAAGTAATCCTTGGTCTGCTTATTAGACTTCATAGGTGTCATATTTCTTTTCATAAGCATTATCTCATTTGGAATTTTTCCTCAACTTTTCACCACCTTTTCTCCCCATTTCCACTCCTAATACCTTAACTAAGTCACCCATTTATCTTGGCCTGGATTGTTGCCTTGTGACTGGACTCCTTGCTTTTGGCTTTACTCCTGTTTGAACCCTTATACCTACAGCATTCCATTCTCAAAACAGTGGCCAGAGTGATTCTGTTTAAATAAAAATTGGATCATATCACTGCTCTACTAAAAAAAAAAAAAGCTCTATAGCTCTCCATCTCACTCAGAATAAAAGCTCTTCTGAGGGCCTAGAAGACCTTCCTGATTCAGTGCCCTGTTACCTCTCTGACTTCCATCTCCTCTAACTTTTCTACTTGCTTAGTCCTCACCAGCTGCATTGACCTCCTTGTTGAGCTAGGAATCCTCCTGCGTCAGGGCTGTGGCACTTACAGCCTCATCTGCATGGAATGCTTTTCTCCATCTATCCACTTAGCTCCCTCTTCACCTTTCTTCAGATCTTTCTTGAGTTTTACCTTCTCAATAAGGCCTTTTTAATCTCTCTGTTTAAAATCGCAATCCTTCTGCACTTTTCCAGCACTTGCTGTCCCTCTGTTTTTTTTCCCCATAGTGACATCATCTAAACTATATTCACTTAGATATATTGTTTATGACTGATTTCTCCTGCCTGATAAAAACTGAATGAGGGCAGGGACATTTGTTTTGTTTACTTCTATTTCCAGTTTTCAGAACAGAGCTGCACATAGTATGCTCAGTAAGTATTTGAATGAATGTGTGAATGAATGAAGGAGGTTTGTCAGTTTGCCCTATCTCTATTTTATAGGTGACAGAGTAGAGATTCAGAAAGATCAAAGGACTCTGCCAAGTTCATACAAATGGTACATACTACAGCCTTGAACTAGTGTCCCTATCTCCTGTAATGCTCATGCAAGAAAAATGGAAATAGTCCTTGGATTTAGCAATTCACACTTAAACCAGATTTATTAATATACAAAACTTATCTAGAGACGAGCTGGTAAGTAACTAAACACATGAAAAGCAAGCGTATCACACATGCTTTCATGTGTGTGATAACTACAAAACAGCTCATAACAAAATCTGTAACCTGTCTTTAGGATGCAACAACATGCATACCTGCTTTTGTAACTGTTTCTCCTGTCCTTATTTTTTTATTTTAACCTGATTTTTTTAATTACTTGCTTTTTATTTTGTTGCATTCTATGAATTTTGTAAGGCACCTCTAGTCTTCTTTTGGAGTGTAGCAGGGTGAAAAATAGAGAAAGAAGCAAAAACAATATAGTGGTGTTAACACACTGTTAAGGACTAGCACGATCTGACTTCAAGAAAAGATTGAGGTGGGCTCTAGTGTAAATATACGTGGGGCTCACTAGGCAATGCTGAGATGGTCTGGTCTCTTCATGATGACGATTCAGAGAAATAATCTTTTGAAAAATATCATTAAAAAATTTCAAATTTGTTCTTTAGTTTTTTAGGAAGCTGACAAGTGAATGGGCTACTTGGGTGACTCAGTCATTGAAGTACCTGACTCTTGATTTGAGCTCAGATCATGATCTCAGGGTTGTGCGGCTCTGCTCTGAGCATGGAGACTGCTCGGGATTTTGTCTCCCTTTCTCTCTGCACATATCTGCCCCTCTCCTGGCTTGTGCTCTCTCTCTAATGAAAGAAAAGGATAAAAAGCTGACAAGTGAGCAGATAGATGTTATTGTCCAACACTATGACAGAACTGAGATTTAATCTACTTGTAAGGTAACTAGTTAGCTTGCCATAATTCCATGGATGCTGGTAGACAACATGAGATTTCTGGCTTAGAGGCAAAGAGTGGTTTATTGTTCACAGCAATAGCAGCAGCCAGTGTATTGGCATTTTCACTCCAGTTCTCCAGGTTTCAGTTCCCACACGGTGACACAAAGAAAGCCAAATGACACCTACACACACAGTGGGTTGCATTACAAGATAGGACTCCTGAGTTTAGGGAACCTGAGTGTTTTATACTGGGGTAAGCATGCCTCCTCATTGCTCTGGAGCAAGATACCATTTCTATCTTCTAAGGCTATTTGCTAGACAAACATCTTTGAAAAGAGCCTGGAACATCTGCAAGAAATGCAGAAATATAAAGAGCCATCTAAAATAGTCTCTTGATGTATATATATTCTAAATGCAGAAGGAAACATCTTAAAAGCCATCTCCATCCACCCCTTTCATTCTTAATATCTTCCCCTGGCAGGTGGCTGCTCCCTTAATGCTCTTTCTGTCTCAAATCCCCAAACCAAGCTCTCTGTCAGAGCCAGCAATGGACTTTGGTCTTCCTTCCTTTTTTGCCTTTAGTCTTTATTCTTGGCTAAGAATAAATCTCAACACCAAGTACAACACGACTTTCTCTTCATTTCCCTGCTTCTTTCTACTCAGTCTCCATTCAACATCACAAAACCTTAGAGACTGAGCTTGGAAAGACCAGGTTTCCTTTAGAGAGCAGGGCAGAAAAGCCAGGACATCCATACCTTAAGGACTTTTGTCCCTGATCAAGGGGGCCCTCGGTACCTCCAAGTTCCTTTCTGTTCTCTGTTCATTCTTTTCTTCCTCCCTCTAGGGTTCAGGGCTCTAATATTGCTCCCAGATGGTTTTTAGTTAAGAAAAGAAAGGGAATCTGAAAGAGGTCTCTGGTTGAGGGGGGCTTGAATTAATGACCCTTTTGGAGGGTCTGACTGTAGTTTAATATGAGCAGTTGTGCAGCATGGCTTATAGAGCTATGTAACCAGACTTTTGAGATTTCTAGGCAATTTTGGGTGTTTTTTGGGCAAGACACTTTTGAATCATCCTCAATAGCTTTAATATCCTTTCCACTTTCTCCAAAACTCCTGACCCTCTGAACTCTTGTGTATCAGCCCCACCTTCTGTTCCAGTAAACTTGACTACTCTTCTATTTTTCACCCACAATAAACTTGGCATCATATATCCAGAGAAGATAGAGGTTCCCATATTCCTGCCAACAAATCATCAATCCTACCTGCAATTATTCCATTTTCTTCATTCTCTTACCCAAAGTTCATTTCCCTGCCTATGCTCTCAATCCCTCCAGTACCTCCTGGCCACCCACCCACTCTTCAGCTATGCCTAATCCTGTCTCAGACTTCACCATTTCCTAGAATGGTCTTCCTACATGCTACCCAGTCCCTCTTGATTGCTGAACACAGGGAAGGCTTTTCAATCTTCCCTTCTAGATCTTTCTGCAGTACTAGGCTCACTCCACCACCTCCTTCTTGAGCCATTTTATCTTTCAGATTCTGGATGATCATGAACTCTAGGTGTCCTTCTGCTCCTCTGGCCACTACTTTTCAGTACCCTTAGCTGGTCCCTATCTTTTATCCAGCCTTTAAGTGAGTCCCCCAGACTTGGTCCTGACAAGGACTATAAGCTTCAGAAAGCAAAGTTCAGAATGGAACCTCACTCTCCATATCTATCCCTTTTTAAAATTTTTAGTGTCTCGACTTCATTTTTCTAGTAAGGGTAGACTTTCTGTACATTAGAAGGAACCTAGATGCCTACAATCTAGATACATAGCCTAACAGTCTTAACTAGAGAATAGATAAAGATTTCCTTTTTTGAGGTAAAGTTTTTAAAATATCAGGGAAGAGCTCTAGTGGGCCTGCCTTGAACCATGTGCCTTCTCCTCAGACTGGTCCTATGACTGGAAGTCCAGTCATAAGAAAATAATAGAGCTTTTGGCACCAAGAAGTGGGTGCTGCTGTAACAAATAGCAAAAATTTGTAAGTGATTTTGGAACTGAATAGCAGGTATAGGCTGAAAGAATTTTGAAGTGCATGACAGCAAAAAATGTAAATTGCCTTGAATAAACATTCGTGGAAATATAAACATTAAAGGCACTTCTGGTGAAGACTCAACATGTCATTAGAAACTGATAGAAAGGTGATCTTTGTTACGTACTGATAGAAACTTAGCCGCCTTGTGTCCTACAGTTGTCTGGCGAGCAGATCCTGTGAATGATGAACTTGGGTATTTAGCTAAGGAGATTTCCGAACAAGTTGGGTCATAAATGTCATCATAAATGTTCTTACAAGAAAGATATAGAGGGAGATTTGTTTTATCCACAGAAGATGAGGTGGTAATGTGACCTCAGAGGCAGAGGTGGGAATGATGCAGATATAAGCTGAGAAATCCCAGTAGCCACCAAAAGCTGAAAGAGGCAAGGGATAGATATTCTCCTAGAAACTCTAGAGGGAGCACGGCCCTGCTGGCATCTTGACTTCAGACTTCTAGGTTTCAGAATTGTGAGACAATAAACTTGTGTTGTTTTAAGCCACACAGTTGTTGGTAATTTGTTACAGCAGCCACAGTAGATGAATGGCGTAGTCTGGATCACCTGCCATCCCAGAGGCCAGCAAGCCTGAGATGTGATGGCAACTTACCACCAAAATCATGTGTGCAATTGAAGAAAACCAAAACCAACCAAACAAAATCCAACAGAATAGAGCTGAAACATTTTCTTCTCTCCTTTGTTTATCTTTTGTGTTTTATAGAAGCAGTGCTTACCAAGATTAGCAGTGACTACCATTGGCCATCTCTACTCTTATGTCACTTCCCCCTCAGCAGTATTCAACACTGCCAGATGCTCCCTGCTTCTTCAACACTCTCTTTCTTTGATTTATTTGACTTCCATTGCCCTGCACCCCCTGGCTTCTCCTTGGCTTCTCTGACCATTCCTTTCTTCTCAGTTTCTTTTGTATTTCTTCCTTTGCTAGCCCTCCCATTGATGTAGCTAGCCCTCAAGGGTCTGTCCCAGGTCTTCTTTATTTTTCTTCAGTTTCCTTGGAATATCCATTTGTTTCTTTGGGCTCAGTACGGGTCCATGGGCTCCCAAATTTATTCTGTCAACTCAGACTTTTTTTTTTTTTGAGCTCCAGATCTCCATTTAGCACTGCTTACTTTATATTTTCACCTGGATGTTTCATGTTCCTCACACTTAGCCTGTCCCTTCTCTACCCTCATTCCTAATGGCCCATCTTATCCTGGTAAACAGTCCATCTGTTCACTCAGTTGTTCATGCTAGCATCACGGGAGTCATGTCTAACCCCATCCCTTTCCTCACAGTCAACTTCAATCTGTTTCTAAGACCTAACCCTTCTACCTCTGAAATAGATTTCAAATGTGGTCCACTGCCATCATTCTAACCCAAGCCATAAGCACCTCTCATCTTGGCTTCTGCAGCAGCTTCCCAACTATTTCCCTGCTTATACCCTTGCTCTGCCTCTCTTTTTTATACGCTAAAAAGAATAAGTTGCCAATCATATCACTCTCCTAATTTAAACTCTTTAATGGTTTTCATTTGCATTTAAGATAAAATCCTAATCAAAGCTGATAAAGTCCTGAAAGAGTTGTGTAGTGGATACCCAGAATACTCGTCAGGAACGAGGGATTTATTTGCCCAGCTGTTGTGAGTACAGTCAGCTGCCTGCTCAGGGATCTGAGCTGATCCCTTTGGAGATTGCCTCAGCTGAAGAGTTGCCTTTCCTAAGGAGATAGCCCCCTTTTCTGGGGTGACCTTCATCCAACAACTGAATGATTATGGGGAGGGTGGTATAAGCAATGGTTGAGCATCTGCCTTTGGCTCAGATTATGATCCTGGAGTCCTGGGATTGAGTCCCACATAAGGGTCCCTGCAGGGAGCCTGCTTCTCCCTCCCTGCTTCTCTTTCTGCCTGTGTCTCTGCCTCTCTCCTTGTGTCTGTCATGAAAAAATAAATAAAATCATATATATATATATATATATATATATATATATATATATATATATATATAAAGTTCTAGTAGCAATGTAATGGCATCCTTGTGAAAGAGAGTTTACTTTTACTGGACTTGTGTGACCACATCTTGAGAATGAAGTAGCAGATTCCTGAGCACAGAGAAAGCATTCATCAGATTTTAGATTCTCCATGACAGCATTCTATGACTTTCTCTTCTAGGGCACAGTTTTAAAAGTACCCAAAGAGGTTGACAAATGGATTCCATAGACAGCTAAATTTGGGGAAAAAAGTTTAATAATAAGCCAGGCAAGTCACTTTTACTAAGCAGTATTTACTCAAGTTTTAATATGTCAAAAATGCATGGTGAAAGTCCATAGAGGCCACCAGGACTCAGCATTGCTCAGAACTCTTTTTGACCAATGGCTAGTGTTTGACTAGTGGGGTTAGTGTTCTGTGGAACGTACTTCAAGAAATTCTGCTTTACAGCATATGTTACTCTGAGCTGTTAATGAAGAGAAATTCTTAACCCAGAAGCATGAAGTAATCCCTACAAGTGTGGATACTGGATAAAAAGTAATAAATTCTCCCTGCTTTGCAGAGAAGATATCTTTGTTCACATTTGTACCTTTAGCACATGAACGTGCCTGCTAACTCCATCCTTGGTAGTATTAGGATGGATAATGGAGAAAAGCTAGAGCATTATCATTTTTGTTTATACTCTTTACTAGATGCCACACTGACCCTTTTAGAAATTTACCAACCATTTATATTTTGAAGTGTTCATAAGGTCCCTGGATAAAGAATCCCTCCAAATATATTTATATATAGAACACACGATTGGGGAACATACTTGACTATCAGAGTCAAAATTCAGATCTTCAGAGATAGAGACAGAAAAACCCAGAAAATTGTACCAGTTTTACATTAACTAAGCTCATTTCTATCTTGTGCCATACAGACACTATAGTGAGTCCCAATTATCCAGCTGCCTAATCAACACCCATAATTAAATTCTCCACATTTGCTCCCTTTTATTCAGCTTTCCCAGTGACAATGTACCCACTCTAGAAGAATGAAAGTAACAGTGCAGCCAGGCTGTTGCTTATGCCTCTCTTAATTCTGTGAAATCTTTTATCAAATGCCCATTATAAAGGTCTGGTCATTGGCTTGATGCTTTTGCTTTTCAGTAGAGTGTGAAGTGCTCCAAAAGCTCAGCCACAAAGTGTCAGGTTGGGCCTATGACAATGAAAGGTGCATAGCAGCTCTTACTGTTTCCAGACCATGATGCTTTTTGACTGCCAGGTGAACAGCTGCCCTTACTTGTAGCTTTCACTTAAATTGAGGGGGCGGAAAAAGAAGATGGGGAGAATTGTAGGATTAACTCATGTTTTTTCAGAAATCTTTTCAGTTCCTGGTGCCAACAAAAATTTATGGAGTAACCAGCATTTTAAGAGACACTCTGGGCAACAGAATTATTTTTAATAATAATAAAATAATTTAAAATAACTATGTTTGCTATGGAGACATTTTCTGAGAGCAAAACAGGCTATCAGTTCTAAGTTGGAAGGGGTAGCATATGAAAGCAAACTGGGCTATCTATCCAACTGAATACCTCAACGTCCTTCAAGATTCTAAGGAGAGAAATCAAACAATGGCAAATTAAATATTTAATTAATGTTAGAGTTGATAAATCATCTCTAAGATGAACAATGCAGGGCTATTCTGTAAGCCACATTAGTTTTACCCACTTTCGGTGCTATCCATATACTGGTTCCTTTTTGGTCACACCCCCCCCCCCCCACACAGACTTACAAGGCCAGCATCAAACACCAGAGATGGTGTTCCTATGGCAACTACAGTCCATTTTATTGCAGTCATCTTTATAAAAAGTCAGTTTTAGAAATCCACTATGATGAAAAGGGGTATCTGTTTACACTTGTCCAAGTTAAGTTTTCTACACTACATGTGATAGCATGTCCTTGCTATTGGCTAGGACTGTGTTAGGTGTCAAGAATCCTACGGATTTCTAGTTTGATTAATCAAACTGTATCTTATAGGACGAACACAGGGGGTCATAAAGACAATTACCTTAAATCACTCTATGCCCAACTGTGCCATCTACAGGCTGAAGAAACTCTCTTGAGTGTGGCCAAAAATGTCTCTGATCTCATAGGGAGCTTTAGGAGACTCCTAGGGGAATCTTGCTCTTCTGTGTGCCTGAGTACATTTCTTGCCTCCCTGTGTCCCATAAGAGAAATTCCACTTCTTCCCCAAAGCAGTAGAAGATCTTGGGAATACAGGAAGCTGGTTGGAAAAGTTACTATGTTACTGTATTTAGTAGAATAACTATGGGATTGCAGTCAGGTGGCCTCTGACTCCACTATTGATTGGCTTTGTGACCAGAGAGAGTTAATTTGACCTTCTTGGGTCTCAGTTTCTTCATCTGTAAAATGAGGGTTTAGGCTAGCTGACCTGCAAAGTCTGATTTGGCTTAAAGCATCTGTGACATTATGTTTAATGGAATCAAGGAACTTGAATGAGACTCACCTCTCTGGATGTGATCAGAAAGGAGAGTGGAAAATGAAATTACCTCCGTTCCTGCCAAGCAAAGTGAGCTCCAAAAAATACAAATATATGTGTATATAACTTGTTACTTTTGTTTTTAAAAGGAGATGGAAACTTCCATCAAATGAAACAAAGCTATGAGATTCTGTTTTATGTTTTGGTGCTGGCTGTGGGATGGATGTTTATCTTGGTTCTGCCTCCACGACCTTGTCCCCTGGTGGAGACTATGCATGGTGAGTTTGCAATGGGAAAACAGCAGGACAGAAAGAGCTAGATGGGCCCAGAAATTCCAGTATAGAGTCCCTGTAAGAAGGTCAGTGTTCTCTCTCACCTAATATGGGAAGCAACAGGGAATGGGAAGAAAAGGTTACTTTTTAGGTAGTTTTATACCATCTCTAATAGATCTCAAAATGACTTTAGATATTTTGAAATTGCTCCCTCTACAAAAGCACAAAGTCATTCCTTCCCCCCAGATGCTACTGCTTTTCCTGACATATTAAGAGTTATGGATATTTTCCTCATGATCTCAGGCTATTACTGCCTCTGTTAATCAGTCTGTCTCTCTTCCTCGTTGCCCTTGTTACATGGTGTTGGCAGAGCAGAGTTACAATATCTCAGCTGCTATTTCAGTATTTGCTTTATGGTGACAGAGGCCATATTTCCCCAACCAAAATCTAGGGAAGCACGGTGAGACAACTATGAGTGTCCTCACGAGGAGAGTAGAACAGAGTATTAGAGTGTTAGAAATTAAGGCTGTCCTAGAATACCCCTGATTACACCAGATCACTTGGCAGCTTGCCATTCTTTGGTGAAAGGAGAGGACCAATGAATCTTCTCATTAAATGATAGGATTTTTTTCAGAGTCATCTGGGTTCTTTAGACCACCATGCCTTGAGTCTTTTTCTTGCCTTCCACATGTATGCAGAAGTGCAAGTTTTGGGATCAGGTCTGAAGCCAAAAAATTCCTGAGACTTTCAGTTCCCTCAAACACCAAGAGAAAGATCATACTTTCAAGACATATGGCATCATTTTCTCTCATGGTTTATAATGCCTGCCACCCACACTTTCCTTGCCAGACTCAATCCTCAAGTGCCTGTAGGATAGAAGCTCCATGAAGGCAGGAAGTGTTGTCTGTTTTATTCACAGCTACATTTACAGCATCTAGAAGTATACTTAGGACATAGATGTGGGAGAGCATAACCTTAATGGGCAAAAAACCCCAGTAAGAACAGGGACACACATAAATGGCAACAACTTTGTGCGTGTGGCAAAAGCCAATTATTCCTGCCATCGGTCTGTATTGGAAACAGTACATGCTGAAAATAGCAATGATGGTGGATGAGATAGCCAGGCCCACTAAGGTCGGTTCCCCCATTCCCTGCAGTCCCCAAGTTAATGTTTCTTAACATTAACCAGTAATCACCCAGGAAGTTCCCTGCTGTCCCTCCCATGATTGGTTTCATGAGTCATTTTCCTGCCTTGTTTCCACATACTTTACATTCTATGATAACAAAATCAAAAGCCAATCCAGACTCTGGGCTTCACCTCAGCACCTGCACTTTCTGGCAGTAACTGATGGTGTAGCCTCTTCAGGCCTCTCTTTATTCCAAGATATGGGACTCTGAGTAATCATTTTGTCTCTTTCTGGAACATGCCATGTGGTAGATAGAGATGCTCAATAAACATTTGTAGGATGAATGAATGACATTATTTTATTAAAGACTGGACTAATCAGTTCTTTTTGTAAATCTGTGGTAATGTTAGAAATAAGGACATTTTGAGAAGAGAAATTTGTGATAGGAAGAAAAAGGACAACCTCTCTCCTTATTTGGTTTCAGACTTGGATGAATCCTTCTTTATATATTTAGCAATATTCAGCTGTATTTCTTTGTGAATGATAGACCTCTCAGATACTTCTTGTTTATTTTTTTGACCCAAATCGCAGTATATACAAAGGACAAGAGCCCTTGAGGTACAATGTCAAATATAGCTGGCATATGAAACCTGTTTCAATCCGATCTTTAGTCATTGTTTCCTCGTTTGAGGCCTTTTATGAGAAATGCCTGCTCAATTCTATCTAAAAAATAAATAAATAAAATTGCCACTTCTCCCTTAAATTCATTTCTGTCCTATTTTATTTTCCATTTTAAAAGAGTCTAAATTTGTTTCAAGTAATAATGACAAGGTTCCATTTATTTCAAATCACTAAAACTCCAATGTTATTTCAGTAATGTTATTCTCAGAAAAGCCTTACTACTCCAGAACAACAATTTTATATTTGTATAAGTGAAAAAAAGTAAAACAGCAACAAAACTTACCTATTTGGAATTTACAATAATTTGGACAAGAAACTTGGCTAAAGTTTCATTTTACAATACCTTGGAGGAAAAGATTTGTTAAGCTACTTACTAAGGCAAAAATTTAAATTATGTAGAAAAGCAACCAGGAAGGGAAGGACATTAACATAAATAAATATGCAAATAACACACTCTTCTGTACCATAAAGCAACTTCCTAAAAAAACTCCATCAGGCCACATTATTTATGTAGTTTAAATTACTATAAGAAAGCTCCATATGTATATGCTACTTTTTTGTACAATTTACTGAACAATTGTCTATAACACTTTTAATTATCACAGTAACCTTGTGAGCTAGGCATCATTCCCATTTTATAGACAGGAAAACAGTAGCTTGGAGAGGTTAATAGATTAGCTCAAGGACAGATGACTAGTAATTGGCAAAAGCTGGGATTTAATTAAATATAAGTCTTCAGATGCATGATCCAAACTTCACTTCACTGCAACACAGATGTCCGTAACAATTTTAATATGTTCTGTAATTTAGGCTTTTCATTAATCCTGACAGACCAATTAGGCAAAATTAATGTGTTTTCCCCAAGTCAGTGGATAAAGTCAAGAAGAGCTTTGGAAAAAGATGGGAAGGAACACTTTTCATGATCATTAACCAGTGATGATAATGAATACATCTCCTACCCAGAGGAGGTTCAGAGTGTTCCCATCTATATCTTTATAATTGAACTCTAAGTTTAGAAGAAACCTCACAGATCATCAGTTGCTTCCATCTCAAAGGAGAACATGAGTATCTTGTTTTGTGACCTGGAGTAGGAGAATAGTGAGCATGGATGCTAATGCTTATTTGTTTATTTGCTCTTGCCCTTAACAAATGGAGGATTGCCAAGGAGAAGTTATTAGCATAGCCTCATATTTTTCCACAGCAACTCCAAAAAACACTAGAGTAATGCATTCAAACTCAGAAAGAAAATTGTTTTCAATTTAGAATTCTATACTCAGCCAAACTATCAATCAAAGGAAAGGGTGGAATTAAGAGATTTTTAGACATGCAAAAATTTTACTCCCATATTTTTTCAAGAGGCTACTGGAGAATGTGCTGTACCAAAAGGAGAAAGCATATCAAGACAGGAAAATGATGCAATCAGGAAACAAAGCATACAAACAGAACAGAAGGGAGAGGCAGATGGATATTGGCCAAGAGCAATCCCAGGCAGAAAGAGCAACTAACCTAGACTGGAGAGTTTCAAACATTTGTGGCCAAGGACAGCATGGGGTTCCACATTCATGGTCACCCTTCCCAGGTATACATAATGCAAGTAGGTGGGTTGATGAGATCTATAATGATTAGACAATAAAGTGTATATATATATACACACATATATATATATTTAAGATTTCTATTTATTTATTCATGAGAGACAGAGAGAGAGAGGCAGAGACACAGGCAGAGGGAGCAGGCTCCATGCAGGGAGCCTGATGTGGGACTTGGTCCCGGGTCTCCAGGATCACGCCCAGGGCTGAAGGTGGCACTACACCGCTGAGCCACCTGGGCTACCCTAAAGTATATTTCTAATATGAAAGTTCACATTGAAGCTGGTGCTTCTTTTGTTTATTGACTGTGACATAGAAGAAAATATAAATCACTTAAATAGTATGTGTGTGTGTGTGTCTGTGTCTATTTCCATAGAATATTTCTAGAAGGACTTATGAGGCAGTACCTGGTTGCTTCTGGAGAGAGGAAGGAGACTTCTCACCACACATTGTATATATTCTTGGTCTTTTTGAATAGCTTATTATACACAAAAAGGAACATGAAATATAACCTCCCTCTCTCAAAACTCCCCAATTCAATAAGCATACAGATAAGTGTTTAATCTGATTGGTCATGGGTAGTTTGAGGACCACTGAGATGATTCTCACTTTCCTGTGTGTTTTCTTTTCCTCTACTTAGCTCAGAGGCCATCTAGAATGCTAGCTGAAAGATATGATTTCAATATGTATTTCAAATTGTTTCCTGAAGGGTGGTTCCAACTTAAACAATACAAACAAAGAATTGAGAGAATCCATTTCCCTGTACTTTCTAGACTTACATTTTATTTATTTATTTTTGCATTATCACATTATTTGGAGATGAAATTACTGAGCAATACTCAGAAATGTGCTGGTTTGGTTTGGAATTAATGTTAATTTATCTGGACACAGACTGGTTTTTTTATAAGCTGGTGGTACATTGGCATCTCTGCACGAAATCCCTGCTTATGGCCAGACTCCACACACTCTTTTGGTACACCTTAGGATTTTGTTGTTCCAGGACCAGCAGAATACTAATTGTCCCCATGTAGTATTCGTAATGAAGAGCCAAATTACTCTGCATGACAGACAAAATCAGCTTGGCCACTGAAGGCAGCCTCATAAGCGTGACATGAATTTGTAATCCACTGTTGGATTGCTTAAAGCATTCATTATTGCACAAAAATTTCTGCTGGTGCCTTTTACCATAGCAAGCCCCAACAGTGTCTGAACAATGATTCAGTCTTAGCAGCAGTCAAGATGTCATTGTAAAAGCTCTCAGGGAGTCAGTTCTTTGCTGGCCTGTGTTACTAGGCAGTGTAGATCCTACTGCAGTATAGGATAGTAGAGACAATGTGGGTTTTAGAATCAGACCCTTCTGCTTCTTACTTCAGTTTTACTTCTAACTAGCCATATAACTGAGGGGATGTGCTTTTCCTGAATCTCAGTTTCCTCATCTCTAAAATGGTAATTTTAATAGTTATTTTACAGGGTCATGGTAGGGATTAAATGAGATATGAGACATACATGCAAAGTGCCTGACATACGGTAGGAACTTATTTAAATAAAATGAGCTAACCATATTAGCTAAGGAGATAAGAATAGACATGAAATTAAATTTCTAACTATAAAGAACATGTTATCTGAAGCAGGAAGAGGATAGAACAGATCATAGAAGCTATGGAGACTTGAATGGGGAAAAGAAGAGGAGAGAAAGAGAAAGAGAATGGGAGGATGAATGATTCTGTGGGTTGAATTGTGTCCCCCTGCCCAATTCATTATTTTGAAGTCCTAATCCCCAATTTGACTATATTTGGAGATGGGGTCTATGAGAAAGTGATAAGGTTTAAATGAGGTCATAAGGGTGAGGCCCTGATCTCATAGGCCCTTATAAGAGAAAAAGACATCATAGTACTCTCTCTCTTTCTGCCTTATGAGGACACAGCAAGAAGGGAGTTGTGCACACAACCAGGAAGACAGCCCTCTTGAGAAATCAGTGATGTTGAGGGATACCTTGGTGGCTCAGCCATTGAGCGTCTGCCTTCAGCTCAGGGCCTGATCCCAGGATCTGGGATCGAGTCCCACATCAGACTCCCTGCAGGGAGCGTGCTTCTCACTCTGCCTGTCTCTGCCTTTCTCTCTGTGTCTCTCATGAATAAATAAATAAATCTTAAAAAAAAAAAAAAGAAATCAGTTATGTTGGACTTCTAGCTTCCAGAATTGTGAAAAATAAATCTATGCTGTTGAAGCCACCCAGTCTATGCTATTTTTGTTATGGCAGCCTGAACAGACTGAGATAGAGAGAGAGAAAAGAGAGAGAACATATTTTGGTAAGGCTAGAACAGGGAATTTGCACTGTCATTGGTAATGCCTTGAAGGGAAGAGCAGAAGGATGGAGAAGAGGAGGGTCCCCTACAGAAAGACAAGTAAGAAGTCCTATCCTGGAGCCTTGAGTGAACAGTTGAGGAAGTGAACATGGCTGCATAATCTAGGACTAGCTCAGGAAGGACTTTGAATTCCTTCAAGAGCAAGAAGATACCAAGGGTGGCAATATTTCAGGCAAAATAAAATCTAGTGTAGGATATTTTTCCTCAACCAGCTGGCTGTCCTTTAGGAGTTTTGGGGGAAAGTTGGATAAATCATTCCATGTGAATCTTTACAGATAATGAGAATCGGGCCAGCTGGGAACGAAGGAGACAGGAACTGTAGGCCTGACCCTGACCAGTGAACTCTGAATTACACTGAAATTATGAAGCACATAATCATCATTTGCTCACACAGCATTCATTCTATACAGACTGTAAAGGGGCAAAAGTTCCCGTATTCAACCATATTTCAAAGAATCTTAGAATGTAACAAGAAAGCGTAGACACCATTTAGTCAAATCCCATCCAATGGAAGGCTTTCCTTTACAATTTGCAAGAGAAAGTGCCATTAATTCAGGCCCTATCTAGACACTTCTTTACTGCAATTTTTAAAATCTTTTTATTTTTAAAATTATTTTATTTATTTATTCATGAGAGACACACAGAGAGAGGCAGAGACACAAGCAGAGGGAGAAGCAGGCTTCATGCAAGGAGCCCAATGTGGAACTCGAACCTGGGAATCCGGGATCAGGCCCTGAGCCAAAGGCAGGTGCTCAACTGCTGAGCCACTCAGGCATCCCTAATGCAATTTTTAGAACAGCATTCTCTCTTCTCAGATTTGAGGTGTTTTGAATTCTTTGGGGAGCAATAACAATACTGTTACTCACTGAGTGCTCGTTACTATATGCCAGTCACTATGCTGTTTTTTTTTTTTTTTTGCTTTATCTCATTTTAACCACCAGTTCTCACTTAAAAGCAGTTTTGTTATTATCACCATTTTATACATGTACCAAGTGAGGCTTAGAGAGGTCAAGTAATTTGCCTCACATCACACAGCTAGGAAGCAGTGGAGTCAAAATTTGGACCTGGGTGGTCCACCCTCACAGCTTGAGCTCTTAACAGATGTCCTCTTGCATTGACCTACATCAGTGTTTTCTCTTTCTGCCTCAGAGAGACTTTCAATAGGGCTACAGTAAATGTGGGGATATAGCTTGAAAAGGCCATCCATGAGGACTCTCAGACTGTTCTAGGTTCCTTTCTTTTTCAGGGCCCCCAAATGATTACTGCCAATCCAGATATATTAGACAACATCAAGGTCTAATTTTTTTTGAAATGTTAACCAATATGGTTAAAATATATAATTCTTTTTCCAATGGAAAAAACTCTGTGAAAACAAAACTTGTACATGACTAATATGGTTTCCATAAAATAACCTAGCATCTTGATATTTAGGGTGTGAAATCAATAGTAACATTGCTTCTTATTTCATCTTGCCCTTATAAGCAGAAGTCTGCACTTTTGGAAATCACAGAGTCACATGAGCTCAACCTCTAAAATCCAACCATTCCAAAAAAAGGCACCATCCTGTTTCTTTTTTCTTAATTGCAATTATTACTCATGCTACATCAGGAGTTTCTCCAGCTCCAGTTTTAAAGACCATCCCTTTTGTGTAAGTCATGACTTTATGTAGAATAAGAAACAGTTGGACAACAATATTAGCAACTGCACGTATACTGTTAGGATTGCCATCAGGACAGTCGATGGCTTTCTATTGTCCAAGCTCCATAAACCCAATTCCTTTAGAGTTTCCAAATGAGTGAAATAATTTAGTTCAAGCTCTGTGAGACATACATATATGTGACCCTGGTAGGACCAGTTAGCCTCCATCTGTTCTCCACTGCTGACCTTCACCTTTACCTCATCAGTCAGCTAATAAAAACATGACATAGGCCAAAAGAAAGACCTCAAATAAGCCAACACAGCACAAAGTTCAAAGCCTTCTCATAGAAGGACAGTGGAATCATCTTTATTAGATAAAAGGCAGTGTAGGGTCATTTTAGTTATTCCTTGGAACTTTGCTCCAGGTACTATGTACCTCCTAATTTATAAAGTTACAGATTAAAATACTTTTCATGTTTAATTTTTAAGATTTGTTATGTATTTTAGTTTTTATTAAATATGGAACACTGTAGAGTGTTACATTCATAGTACCACTTTGCAAAAAATAATTATGAGAGTTTGGCTAAGACATAAAATATAATTTAAGGCTGTGTCACATATTCTTCATTTAATTTTGCATCTTTATGCCATTTTCTCCTTAAAAACAATAAATCATGGCAACCTTAAGTCAACTATTAATCTTATTTTTTTTCCTGGATAAATCTCATGTTGTGCATAATATCTGGTATTTCTGTATAATTGTTTTTCCCAAGGAGGCTTGCATTATCCTTATTGACAATCTGTGCATTGGCTTCTAATTTTTCCATATTGTGAGAATTAATACTATGCTTTGAATAATAAGTTACCTATTTTCTAAGCTTGATGAGTATAATTTTGGTGACATAGAAGCCACTTAGGAATATGTTAAACATCTGTGGGCAACAGCATAAATTCTACACAATTTCACTCATTACTAAGATACTTAACACAGAGATATCCCAACATCCTATCAAATTAATGCATGACTTTCTTACCTATGTATTCTCCAAAGTCCAGGAATCAAAAGCAGATGCTCTTGCTTCTAGAGGTTATTTTCATATCTTCTAGGTTATTTAATAATTTCTGGCACTATCTACTTATTATTCCATCATACTTCAGTTACATGCATTAAATTGCTTCTTAATTTAGAAACATTAATCAGGCTTGGTCTTTATCATTGGAATTTGTCACTTTCATAGTGGTTCAGAAGGGTTTTTGTTTGTCTTGCATTTAACTAAGTCTGGCTTTTGTGGTGCATAGTCATGAGTCTCAAATCTCATTTTTCTTCCTCCAACCCAACACAGACAAATACCCTTTCTATAGAAGTGAGAGACTTTCCATTAGGTTATTTCTGTGGAGGTATTTGAAAAAGAATCTATTTCTCACTGAATTACTTCCTAAGATGAAATTCAAAGCCTGTCTTATGGAGTACACTGACAGTATCATTACAAAATAAGCCTGCCAGTTCATATGCTAGTATGAAGGAATCAAAGACTTTGAGACCTGAAGCCTTTCTTTCAAGATCCCAGAACATATCTCTGGTGTTTCAACTACCCATTGAAGCCCTGAAGAAAGAAAAGAATCTAAATTTGACCAATAGTCACAGAAAGCATTAAAAGGCATTCTTAAATTATAGCTAGGACAGGTCCCATTGTGTTGTTTTCTCAAAAATAAATAATTGAAAACCAGTACATATTTTAAGCAATAATACTTGTGTTTTCACCAAAAAAAAAAAAAAAAGGAATTGCATTATCCTAAAGGTCTACAAAGATGTGACACTAGTCACATGAGAAATATTTTCACAAATGAAGGGTCCTCTTTTCTCAGTCTTTAGACTCTATTCATCTTTTTCTTCTTTTTCCTTCTCTTCAGCATAAATATTAAAAGCAAAACTATAAATAAAACAAATTTCAAACAATGAAACATTTTATAGACAAAAGTTTTTGAAACTAATGTTAATATAAAAGATATTTAAATTACTAATGTTTAAACAACTTAAAAGTTACTCACATTCCCTTTCACTTTAACATTATTGTTTACATTACTGATATATTCTAGTCCATATCATAAGGGTATAGAGATTTTAGACGTAGAAGTCTTTTTGCATTTGCAGAATTGTGTTTCTGAAAAATTTTCTAGTTGGCAGAACTTTTGCTGGCAAAATCATAGTATCATAGGAGACTATCAGGAACTGGGAAAAGTGAATAAAATTCTACTAAACATAAATTCTTAAGAACCATGTTCAATAAACTTTCTAGAAGGTTTCTAGATGTTTTTGTATTATCTTTTGGAGCCTAACAAATTACTCCAAAACTTACTGGTATAAAGAAACAAACATTTATTATTTCACAATTTCTATGGGTCACAAAATCAGGAGCCTCTTAGCCAGGTGATTCCAGTTCAAGGTTTCTCATGGGGTTGCAATGAAGATGTCATCTGGGACTGCAGTCATCTGAAGGCTCTATTGAGTCTGGAGATTTGCTTTTAAGTTTACAGCTTGTGGGTGGAAGCTCTCAGCTACTCCCCAGTGAGCCTCTCCCCCCAAAAATGGTAGTTGAGTTCCCAGGTGCAGAAGATTTAAGGAGGAACGAGGAGGAAGTCACATGCCTTTTATGTCCTAACTTTGAAAATAACTCACCTTCAGTTCCACCTCTTTTTATCCATTAAAAGTGAGTTACTAAGTATAGTCCACACTCAACGGGAGAAGAATTAGATTCTACCTTTTGAAAGGAGGAATATCAAAGAATTGGTGGATTTCTTTAAACCACTGCAATTTCCAACACAAACTAGATGTGTTGATTTTAAGAACATGATCTTGTGGGGGGGGGGTGCCTGGGTGGCTCAGTTAGTTAAATGTAGGACTCCTGATTTCAGCTCAGGTCAAGATCACAGGGTCATGAGATGGAGCCCCAATCCAGCTTTGTGCTGGGGGAGGAGCCTGCTTAAGTTTCTCTATACTTCTCCCTTTGCCCCTCCCCCTCCCACCTTGTGTGTCCTTTCTTTCTCTCTTTTTCTCCCTCTCAAAAGAACATGATCTGGGGCTAACCTTTTTCCTGATTCACCACATTTATTCAGGAAATATTTTTAATATTTGTATTAGAGTATTATAATATTCTAAGGTAGATTTCCCTCAAGTTATAGTCAAGTAAACTGTATGTTTTCAGTGATTTTTAAAAAAAATTAGCCTTTACTGGAAATGGAAATTAAAACCACAATGAGATATTCCCTTACACCTGTCAAAATGGCTAGAATCAAAAACACGAGAAATAACATATGTTGGTGAGAATGTGAAGAAAAAGGAATACTTGTGCCCTGTTGGTAGGAATGTAAATTGGTACAGCCACTGTGGAAAACAATATGGAGGTTCCTTAAAAAGTTGACAACAGACTTACCATATGATCCAGCAATAGTACTACTGGGTATTTACCTAAAGAAAACAAAAGCACTAATTCAAAAAAACATATGTACCCCTCTGTTTATTGAAGTATTATTTACAATAGCCAAGACATGGAAGCAACCCAAGTGTCCCCTGATAGGTGAGTGGATAAAGAAGATGTGGTGAATATATACTATGAAATAGTACTCAATTATAAGAAAGAATGAAATCTTGTCATTTGCAACAACATGGATGGACCTAGAGAATGGAATGCTAAGGGAAATAAATCAGAGGAAGACAAACATTGTATGATTTCACTCATATGTGGAATTAAGAAACAAAATGAATGTACACACAAAGAAAGAAAAGACCAAAAAATAGATTCTTAAATGTGGAAAACAAATTGGGGGTTGCCAGAGGAGAGGTTGGTGGGGGGATGGGTGTAATAGATAAAGGGGATCAAGAGTGTGCTTATCTCGATGAGCACTGAGAAATGTATAGAATACATTATATTGTACACCAGAAACTAATATAAAACACCATATGTTCATTATATGTAAATATGAATAAATAAATAAGTCCTTTTCTGCTTTAAAATTTAATGACCTATGCACTGGCATTTTCCCTTGTTTAATTGTTATAAGCTTTAGTAAAATGTGTAACTGTCAGGAATTTTAACACATTATCAAGATGGGTGTGTATATTTGAGGGGTGGGCTGTGTGTGCTGCTGCCATGTACCTCGCACTGAGTGGTCACACACAGAAGACCCCTTTGCCTACCTTACTGCTTGGATCCGCCACTGTGGTTTAGAAGAAGCTGAATCATGTAGCCATATTCTTTTATTTATGGCAACTAAAATTATCATTAAATTGTTTAATGGTAATGAACTAAAATTTTGCTATAGAAACATAAAATCACAGTATTCCAAGACTATGGCTGGCTAAATCACAGTTGAAGGATTGTTTTGTTTTTTCTGTCTAACATCATTTTGTAAAAAACTTTTTGTGTATCTTCAACCTCACGTTTATCACTTTAATAGCTCCATAATGGTCCCCTGAGATGATATACCATAGATTATATAACCATTCCCTAATCACTAGCTATTTGTATTCCTTGATTCTTCCTTCTACTTTCACAAATAATGTCGCTGTAAACATCTCAGTACAAATAGCTTTCTTTTTCCATCATCTCAAGCTCTTCCTTAGGGCAAAGTTCCCCAAACTGGATTATTTAGTCAAAAGACATGCACTTTTTTTTTTTAATCTTTTTATTGTGGAAAATTTCAAACATATGCATAAGTGGAAAAAATGATATAATGATCTTATGTACCTAACTTCCCTGCTTAAGTTATTATCAACTCATAGACATTCTTGCTTATTGATATCCCCACTCCCTTTTCTCCTACCTTATCCTCCAAATTGGATTATTTTGAAGCATTTATCATTTCAGGTATGACCGTTTATTGTTTGTTTGTTTGTTTTGTATTCAATACTGGTTATCTTATTGTCCTCCAGAAATTCAAATGAATTTTCAACTCTAAAATCCAAATATAACATGACAGCCAAAGAATGAAACATAAAAGAAAAAAGTGGACTTCATAAAAATTTAAAATTTTGCTCTGTGAAAGTTCCTGTTAAGGACAAAAAGACAAAATTATGTACTGGGAAAAAATATTGGCATGCTACATGTGTGACAAAAGATAAATATAAATATCTTATTTTATATACATATATTATATATGATATGTATATGTATAATTAACTCTCAAAACTCGATAGTTAAAAAAACCCTATTAATTGAATTAAAAATGAGCAAAAGGCATAAAGTGACATTTCGCTGACGACATTTCACAGATGACAAATAAGCACATGAAAAGATGTTCACCATCATTGGCCATCAGGGCAATGCAAATGAAAATCACAATGATCTATCACTACACATCCACTAGGACAACTAACATAAAAGAATAGTGACAATAATAAATGCTTTTGAGGATGTGGAGAAACTGGATCTTTACACACTACTGTTGGGAATGTAAAGTGGTGTATAACCATTCTGAAAAATAGTTTCTCAGTTTCTTAAGAAAATTAAATATATGCTTACCACACACTCACCAATCACACTCCTGGGCATTTATCTTAGAGAAATAAAAACTTAAGTCCACACAAAAATCTGTGCATGAATGTTCATAGCAGCTTTATTCATAAAAGCTAACAGACTGGAAACATCCCAAATGTCCTTCACTGGATGGATAGCTAAACATATTTGGTAGATACAGTCCATGAAATACTATGCAACAATAAGAAAAATTAACTGTTGATATTTACAACAATTTGGATGAATCTCAAGTCCATTATGCTGAGTGAAAAAAGGCAATCTGAAAAGATCACAAGCATCCATTGGTTGATGAATGGATAAAGACGATGTGGTGTATATACAACAGAATATAATTTAGCCATAAAAAAAGAATGAAAACTTGCCATTTGCAACAACATGGATGGAGCTAGAGAATATTACTCTAAGTGAAAAAAAAGTCAGTTGGAGAAAGGCAAATACCATATGATCTCACTCATATGTGGAATTTAAGAAACAAAACAAATGAACATGGGGGGAATGGAAAGGAGAAAGGCAAACCAAGAAACAGACTCTTGACTATAAAGAACAAACTGATGGCTACAGAGAGGTGGTTGGCGATGAATTAAATAGAGATTAAGCAGTGCGGTTGCTGTAATGAGCACCCAGAGTTGTGGGTATGTGTTTAGTCACTACGTTGGACACCTGAAATGAATATCACACTGTATGTTAACTAACTGGAATTTAAATAGAAACTTAAAAAAAGATTACACACTGTATGATGCCATTTATATACCATTTTTGAAATAAAAAAAAGGGTGGCATGAAGGTTTTTGTTTGTTTGTTTTGTTTTGTTTTTGTGTGTGATGAAATAGTTTTCTATCTTGATTGCCATGGTAGCTGCCATGGTCATTACATTTACACTTGTGGCAAAAGCACCAGAGGCCTCTACACACAATTTTACCGGTGTTAACCTCATGGCTTTGATATTGCACTATAGTTATGTAGGAAGTAACCGTTGGGAAAGCTGAGAAAAAGGTAAGTCCTCTCTGTACTATTTTTACTATTTACAGTGCTTCTGTAATTATTTAAAAAGTTAGAAATTCAAATATGGATTTCCTGTTCATATTTTTGAGTCTGTATGAATTAAATTGAAGCATTGAGCTGAGATTCGGCTTTTACCATGGAGCAATCTATACAACAATCAGATCTTTAGAATTTCTTAAAACTTCTTGAAACAACTCATCCGGGGCCTCCCAGGCGGCTCAGTGGTTTAGCGCCGCCCTCAGCCCAGGGCGTGATCCTGGAGACCCGGAATCGAGTCCTACGTCTGGCTCCTTGCATGGAGCCTGTTCACCCTCTTCCTGAGTCTCTGCCTCTCTCTCTCTCTCTCTCTCTCTCTCTCTCTCTCTCTCTCTCTCATGAATAAATAAATAAAATATTAGAAAAAAAAAGAAACAACTCATCCTGTGGTAGAAGTTGGAAGATGTCGCTTCATATTGAACGGGCATAAGGAGCACTTGGCAGGTCAGCCAGGACTTCCTACTACCATGGTGTCCTATCAGGGCATTTTCTGAGTAGATATGACTGAAATAATAAAAAAGTGGCTCTTGCCACTTTGCCAAAAGTCATTTTCTTTAGGAAGAAGAACCCTGAGGGAAGTGCTTTTACTCATTCATATTTATTACAGCTGAAACCTTGAAAGACACCGCCAATTTTGACATTTGGTCTCCTAAAATTTGTAACTCAACATAGGGATACTTAGACTACCAAATCAGGCATAAATAAACGAGGAACCTATAGAAACATGAGAAGAAGAGAGACATAAAATAAGAAATATTTAGGCAGGCTTACAAAGGCAGCAACTCAGTGAAAAGGAAATACATGTATATGTGAATGTCCATGCACATGCGCACATATACAACCACATATTCCACGAAACTGAATGCAGTTTGGATCCTACTGAAATTGACCAGACAGAGGTGAAAAGAATGGTCCCTAAGCTTCAAATGCAGTAGGCTTCTCTCCGGTTTTGCATACGTTTTAAGGTATTTGATACCCATAGCCTTCTTGAGATTCCTCAGTCCCTTTGGCTTTTGGTGATAACTCTTTCTTGCTTCAATCTCTGTCTCCTTGATTAATATTTCTTGGCCTTGTTTTCAGACTTCCCTTTCTCTGCCATCACTTATATGTTGACTTCTCCAATCTTTGGTCCTCTTCTCTTCTCTGCTAATGTGGTCTCTCTCAGGAATCTTATTGATGGCTTCCAAGTCCACTGATATGCTGATGACTTCCAAATCTGTATTTCCAGCCTCACCTCTTCCTTCCATTCAAAAGTCATACATCCAATGACTTACTGCATATTTTCTCCAATATTTCTACCAATATCTTAAACTTCCTATGTTCAATGTAAAATTCACTATTTATCTTCCCACAGTGCCTCCTCTTCCTCCAATCCCCACATTTTTGAACATACTTTGAAGCATCTAGGTCAGAAATATTGGTACTCAACCTTTACTTTCACTGACATACCACTCAGTTTATCCCAACTTCTTTCTCATCCTATCCTCTTAATGTCTCTTGAATCTGTATTCCCTTGATACTATGAGCAGTTGTCACTGCTCATAGCTCAAGATATTTTCATTACTTGCCTGTCTGTTTCAAGAATCTCCTTACTATTCTTCCCATGTCTGGTCCCATACCCTCAATTTATCTCCCATACTTTCATTCATGAGTTTTCCAAAGCACACGTCTGTTTATAATACCCCCTGTTGAAAGCACTTCAGTGGTTTCTCATTGCTGACAGGACAAAGTTTCTCACGAGTTACTCAACCTCTGGACTTATTTCTTCCTTTTCACCAACAAGCAGCTATCTTCAGCCAGTATCATAAATAATAAGCACTTCTTCAGATTAGGCTTATCATAACTCTGAGTCTGTTCTTACTACTGCAAGTCCCTCTGCCTGGGATCCCTCACACTCCCCCTTCCAACATCTTCTCACACCATGCACTAGCAGAATATTTACTTATCCTTCAAGACACAGATTGTCACCTTCGGTGTGGAGCCTTTATTTTGACCCCTTAATTCACCAGGCTAATTCCCTTCTTTGTGCTTCCTGTGCACCTCATGGAATCTACTGTCTTGTCTATATGACTTTAGTTTACACATGTGTCTCCCTCTAAAACTGTGAGTTTCCTGAGAAAAAAGACGACTTTAAAATTGTCTTTGAATCTCAGCACCTGACACAGTGTCAAGGGTATTGTAAGAACCTATTAGTCACAATTAATATTTTTTAAGGAATTGCTATATGCCAGGTATTGTTCTATGTGTGTGCAACCCTCTGCACACACTCTTACTTAATTCTCTCTGCACTATGACATGGGTTCTATTCCCCACCCCCACTTTATAGGACATGTTGCTTACATTATAATTAAATGCATTGAAAATGCACTTGTCGAATATTTATTGAATGAAAGATAAGAAATGGATGAATGCCCAACTACTCAGTCTTCTCCCTGGGAATAAGACCCTGAAATATCCCTCTGAATTTAGTTCCCTGCAGGAAGGCCGCCAGCCCCATATGTTATCCTGGCATAAACTGTTGCATTTTATGATCCGAAGAAGGTTTGCAACCCATTTCCATTACCACAGTCCATCTTCTGATTCCAAAGCACACCCTAAGACATATGTCTGTAAGATGCCACTAAACATTTTTAACATAAAGGACCCTGATCGTGTAGCCTGCTTGGCCAGTTATTTATCGATTTTCTGGAGTGGGGAGTTGTGATTGTTGAATTCCAAAGTCAATCCAGAGATAAATTCATAGGTCCTATATAAAAATCAGCTTGCTGCTTCTCTATATAGTACCTTCATAAATAATTCTTCAGGAGATTCCATCACTTTTAAATTCACTCTTCTAGTTCAATACTTGGCACACATTTTGATTTTGAAAGAAGCTCTATAGAGTACAAAGACAGGGATTTGGAATCAGAAACCTGAGTTTTGAATTGCAGATGATTTTGAATGAAGTATATAATCCCTCAGCCTCAGTTTCCTCAACAGATGAGCAAATATTTGTCAAGCCCCATTATGAGCTAGCACAGTGCCAGGCCTTGTACAGATTGGGACTTTTTTTTAAAGATTTTATTTATTTATTCATGAGAGACAGAGAGAGGCAGAGACACACGCAGAGGGAGAAGCAGGCTCCATGCAGGGAGCCCAATGTGGGACTCGATCCTGGGACTGCAGGATCACGCCCTAGGCCGAAGGCAGGTGCTCAACCACTAAGCCACCCAGGCGTCTCCAGATGGGGACATGATGTCTGCAGGAAAGGGTTGTTGTAGGGGTTGATATAGACAGTGCCTCTGAAGCGTAGATGGCCCTCGGTGTGCCCAAGATTTTGGTGTTTTTCTTCCATACGTGACAATGACTAAGAATGACCATTTCCTAATAGAGGAGAACTCAAATTCCACCCAAATCAATTTTTAATTTGAAAATTTAAAAATATTAAAGATAAAAATAAGAAATATTAAAGATGATGATAACAATACTCAAAAATAGTAGTGTAAAGATACACATGTACACATGTGAATACATACCTGCAAGCCTGGAAAATTAAGACAGTTTGGACTTTTGTACTATTAACAGTTTGGATTTAATTTGTCTGGGAGTTGTGAAAATACAGTATTACAAGTTAGTCTTAGGACAAATAAATAAAAAGAAAAATATAATATTGCTTTTGTATATATTTGCATGGTGTTTTCTAAATGAGAAACATGAAATTGTAAAAAAAAAAAGGGGGGGGGATTGCACAATAATCTAAGGAACACTGCTGAGAAATACCATGTTTTAAACAGTCCTATTCTTCACAATGCCAGCCCCATAGCTGAAGGCTCCTGCAAGTCCCTCTGCCTAGAATTTTTAGCTGCTAGTTGTTTTACATCTTGTTTCATGCTAGTTGTTTTATGTTGCTTTGTCTTTTATCTCTCACTTGGAGAAGGCAGTGCGTTCCTCTCCAACACGTGTCTTCACTGCATGTTTCTACAAGAGAATATATTTTAAAGCCTGGGGAATTTTCCAGTATTAATAACTGTTAATTAGTCTTAAATGTCTCATGCCTTCAAGGAGGTTCTGGACTTTACCTACCTAAACAGGTACTGCATAACTTGATTACTTACTGCTTTCAACCAGAGCAAGAAAATTAGGAGTTAATGATTTTCCTTTAGTTCTGCATTGGTCCTTTTGCCTCCTCTTTGCAACACATATACACACACCCATTTTCCAAACCTGAGAAAGTGGAATTAATTTCACTATCCTCTGCTGCTATACATAAAACTAATTTATCGTTTATTTATCATAATGAATTAGATAAAAATACCTTCATATCATTCCTATGCTTGTATTTGACTGATAGAAGTGTTAATTGCACAGTTAAAAAAAAGATGCTATTAATGTTATTATCTGCATTGCCTATGTAATATTGTGGAGTATAAATTTAGAACCACCATACTTTGACTCCCTTAGCTTTTTGCTAAAGTGTTATATTAATTCTTATCACAACAATACCCCTGTATCACATAAAAAAACATATTTTCTAAAATGCTCTGATAATGAAGGCATGATAGCAGGAATATAATACTCTTAACCTGGCAATTCATCACCCAAAAAACAATTTTCTCAGATGATCTATTGCCAAGATTCATGCTGCTGGATGTGCATAAAGAAGAGACCATTATTGTTCTGCAACCACAATCTAGTATTATTTAACAATAAAAAGACAGATGTACAAACAGCCTTTGGATTGAGTATAATTATTTAAATTATTTGAAATATCCTTAAATAGCTTCTCTCAAAACTTATTTCTATTTAAGAACTTACAACATTGCTGTCCTTTCTCAAATTCTTTATGTCTCCTTTCTTGTCAGAGATTAATTTGAATTAATTCCAATTTTCAGCTTTACATTAACTGCATTCCAATTAGCCCACAGAAAGCCCCCTTAGTACTACTTAAAGTTGTAAACCAGTACTCTTCCAGACCCCTTAATTCCACCCTTCACTTTCAAATGCTACAGAAATGCAGAATTTCACAACAATCTCAGTCAAATTGAAGATGATGGTGTTTAGCAGCCACTCACAACCCGGGGTATATGTAGGCAGAATGCTAGTCACAGCAACCTGAATAATGGCTGGGTTTTCACATGTAGGATTAGGTAATGTTCTTCAATTAAATAAATTTATGTTTGATATTTTTTCATCCCCCCAAACATAAAAGCTGTAAACAGCCACAACCCTTTGAAAATGAAATGGCCTTCTGTGCCCCTCAGGCTGAGATTTAAGAGTTTTCTGTCACTGATTCATTCCCATTCCCATGGAAACAGTCACCAAGAATGATTCTGCTGTCATTATTTTCGAGCACTTATCCTGGTCCCAATGATCTGGTGCTGTGTTCATGGAAGTCAGAAAGGAAATGAGCATCAGTCTTACGGAATGAACTCAAATAACTGTCAACTGGTAGGGTGAAAGTCAGATACTTCCCAAGAAATTGGCCTTTTAAAAATACATGCTTAAATGTTTTTCTAATGATAAAAGGAATTTATTGTATACAAACTCTGGAAGGATGCACAAGACACTACAAGTAGTTATTACCTATGGAGGACTGGGAACTGGACAGATGGGAGAGGAGAATGGAAACTGTAGTTTCTTTTCTTTTTTTTTTTTTTTTTAGCTTTTTCTTACAGAAAATTTTAAACCTAGGAAAAGTAGAGAGAATAGTATAGTGAATCCCCATACACCCATTACCCAACTTTAACATTTACCAACTCATGGCCAATCTTGTTTTATCTAGACTCCTAACCCCCACTGGATTAATTTCAAGCAAATTCCAGACACCATATGATTTTATCCACAAATATTTAGTACTTATCCTTAAAATATAAGACCATTTAAAAATATAAAAATACTATTATTGCATATTAACACCATCACAATATATATTGAAATATGCATACATGTGTATATATATGTCTATATATATATATATTGGCACAAAATATAATAGTGTTTTGAAATGTCCTCGTTTTTTCATAAAGATTTTTTACAGTTGACTTACATCATGATCCAGGCGAGTTTTTGGATGACATTTGATTACTAAATCTTTTAAGTCTCTTTTAATCTATAACTTCCCCTCCTTTTCTTTTTAAATTTTCCTCTTAAAGTATATTTTTTAAGAGATCAGTGGAGTTTCCTATATTCCAGATTTTGCCAATTGCTTCCATGGTGTCATTTTACATGTTCCACTGTCCTCAGTGTATCTGTAAACTGGAAGTTATAGACAGAGCCTTGAGTAGAAGCAGGTTTGATATTTTTACAAGAAAATTTCCTACATACTATTCAATTCTTCCATCAGGAGATAGAAAATGTCTCATCTTTTTTTCATGAGGTTAACAGAGATTGCTGAACATTACTTAAATCCATTATTTCACTGGAGATATGAACTAAGTGAATGAATTATCTATTTAAAAAATTAGTGAAATAGAATTTTTAGAAACTTGAAAAAGAAAGTAATGCAGTAAGACCCCACTGTAATATCATAAGTGGGCTCTAAAAAAAATCAGAACAACACTGTGTAACTGGCCCACCTGATATTCTGGAAGTCCAACCAGGCTGTCCAAATGCCTTCTGGTCCCAAATGTGACTTGGAATCATCTGGTATACATGCTTACTTTGATGTAAATATTGGTGTGGATGATTCTGAGTCCTAATGCTGATGGGGACTTCTCAGAATCTCCTAATGAGCTGGTGCCCATTTTGTCAGTCCGATCTGGAGAAATCAGGCTATGAGAATACTGGAGACAATCGGACACACACTTCAAGCTTTTTATTTCTCAAGGAGGGGTTGTCTGCTATTTCCTTTGCAGGCTCTCCCTCCCTTCGATTTTCATATTACTCCCCAACTCCCAGCATGTAAAAATTTTTAGCAAAATGGGGAGTTGGCTGAAGGATGTAATAATTTCTAATGGCATTGTATCAAAATTCATACTGCTGCACATTTTGCTGTATATGCACGGTGTGAAGAAATAAAAATCACTCATAAACTTGCCATTTCTAGATAACACTGCCACCATTTTGAAGTGTCGTCTTCCAAATATTCTTCCAATATTCTAACATATACATCCACACATGTAAAACCAGGCCAACTTGTTTTTAGACTCTGCTTTGAAAAATGAGATAGGTTGTAGTAGACATATATCAGAGTAGTTCTTGTTTTATAGAGCAGTGTTGGCACTACCCACCTACACCTTTGCCTGATGGACTCAAGCAGACAGTATACTAACCAAAGTTGAACTAACAAGATCCTCTCAGGAGAACTGAATGGAGACATTCAGAGATGCAAGACAGTCAAGGTGGACACATCTGATGGTTGTGCTCTTACAAGAAGATTTGAGAGCCCTGGTTGCTAAAGATCTCAGTGCATTCTATCCTTCACTCCTAAAGCTTCTCATTCAGTTTTTATTTTGGTTCTGACAGATAGCTCAGTTTTCTTCTGATATGGTGCTTATTAATAGAGGCAGATTTTGCTACTTAAGCTATTTCAATGACTACATTGGTATATTACCATGTTTCTCAAAAATGTGAATTTTAATGGGTATATGTTAGATGTCCCATATATAATCCTTCCATTGTAACCAGTCATGATTGCTAACAATTTTCAATAATAAAAATAATGCTGTAATAATATATGTAAACAATGTATAAACTGCTTCCACATTTTAAATTATTTCCTTAAAAGTTGTTCAAACTTTTATGACATTCATGGTAAAAATTCATCTTAAGAGAAGTGATATCAAGTTACCAAACCACGATAATTTTATGATCTAATGTTAGTCTTGCCATATGTTCATCACAAGTGATTATTATAATTTATGAAAGTCTTTGTCAATTCAATATGGGGAAAAGTTATGTCAAAGCTATTTTAATGAGGGCCTTTCATTGTTAGTGATGCTGAATATTTTGGATATTTGTATATTCTGCCAATTTATATTCTTTCTCTATTTCTTAAAGGATCATTCATCTTTTTTTAAATTTGGATAATACTCTTTTCTGTAATAAATATTGCAAATAATTCTTTCTTGTTTGTTTCTTTCCCTTACATTTGTTTTTGTATTATAAATGTACTGGTAATTGTAATTTTTAGGTATTCATGTTTTCAATATTTTCTTTCATACAGTTCTATCTTGCTTAGGAAATCTCTATAGTTTTATATTAATATTCTTATAATACTTTTAAATCTCTTAGGTTTTTTTGATTTTATGGTATGAAAAAGATCTTTTTTTTTCTTTTTTTTTAATTTTTATTTATTTATGATAGTCACACACACACACAGAGAGAGAGAGAGAGGCAGAGATACAGGCAGAGGGAGAAGCAGGCTCCATGCACCGGGAGCCCGACGTGGGATTCGATCCCGGGTCTCCAGGATCGTGCCCTGGGCCAAAGGCAGGCGCCAAACCGCTGCGCCACCCAGGGATCCCCGATCTTTTTTTTTTCTTAAATGAGGGGCTAGATATTTCAATAATATTTATTAAATAATCTATCATTTTCTAATGGTTTTTAAGTAAGATATTTATCACATACTGAATTTTATGAGTGTTCTATAATAGTTAAAGTTTTTTTATCTGCTTCTATGCCAGTTCCACTATAATTTATTTTTTATTCTATAATAAATTTTGAATTCCAACAGGAGAAATCTTATTATTTTTATTTTTCAAAAATATTTAGGCATTCTCAGTTAATTTTTTTATTCTAGATAACTCTAGAAACACATTTGCTTGTGTTAAATATCTTTTTATGAGAGATGTTTAGAAAGGAGTTGGCATGTTGATATTATTAAAGATTTCAAGTACATGATATATCCCTACATTAATTCAAATTTTCTCTCATGTCTTACAGTAAAATTGTTCATAGTTTTTAAAAAATACATGGCTCTAGCACATTACTTGATAGGTTAATTCTTAGATATTCTATATACTGGATTCCAGTGGTAAATCATAAAAGCATTGGTTTCAGTCTGTTTATGAGAAAAACTCAGTTATCTCTCATTGATCTTATAGAAAGACAATCCTATCACCTATATGTAATAGAGATTTTAATTTCCTCTTCTTCAGTACTTATGTCTTTTTTTAAAGATTTTATTTATTTATTCATGAGAGACACACACAGAGAGAGGCAGAGACATAGGCAGAGGAAGAAGCAGGCTCCATGCAGGGAGCCCAATGTGGGACTCAATCCTAGGACTCCAGGATCATGGCCCCAGCCAACCGCTGAGCCACTCAGGCATCCCAGTACTTATGTCTTTCATTTTCTCTTGGCCCTGTTACATTGTTCTTTGATGATAGAGGAGACAATGACCATTCTTGTCTTGGCTTTTATATTTTGGTATTATATGATATTGTCTCTAGACTAAGACTTTATTATGAATAAAGCATAGCAATTATCAAATACCTCTCAAACAGTGATTGACACAATACAGTTTTCCTTTATTCTATTGGTAAGATAAATTTATTAATTCAGGTCCCAGTGTTGAAACATTTTATTTTCTTTTCCTAAATCCTACTAGGCCATAATGTATTATTCTCATTTAGGAAAGGATCTTATTTTCTGCAACTTTATTAAAGAATTTTAACTCTATTATAATAAGTGAGATTGGTTTATCATTTTGTGGTACCATTGTTAAGTTTTAGTATTAATGCTACCTCCCATTGGGATTTTTATTGGACTTTTTATTAATAACTCATAAATTATTTTAGAAAGATTTCCATCGATTTAGCATTCAGGATTTTAACCTTGGAGCATATTATCTCTTCCTGTGTGAAAGTCTTAATGTTGGATCACTTTATGTGAGGAAGTGTCCTCTGACTTGAGAGTTAAAAAATTCATAAAAGTGAACGAGGTGAAAACTTAAGGAGGCGAGGGCATCCCAGCACAGTTAAGAGTCTGTGTCATGGTTAGCCTCTCTCTCCTATCCTCTCCATGTTCATCTGTTTTGTCTCTTAAATACCACGTATATGTAAAATCATATGGTATTTATCTTTCTCTGATGGACTTATTTTTTTAGCTTATGCTCTTGCTCCATCCACATCATTACAAATGGCAAGATTTCATTTTTTATGGCTGAGTAATATTCCATTGTGTATGTATACCAAGAGATTTTATTTTAAGCATGATTTTCTTTAATTTTCGATCTATAATCATGCTATCAACAGGCAATAATAATCTTGTCTCTTATATTTCGAGTGTTCCTTAAATTTTACATTTTGCTTTATTGGCATGGACTCAATGTACAATTCTGTGCAATAATATTTATAGCAGGCATTTTTGCTTTGCTCCTGATTTTAATGAGGTTGCCTCTAATATCTTATCCTGAAATGTGATGTTGGGTTCCTTCTTTGGTGACTAGATAATGTTCAAAAAGTCTTGAACTTCTAGTTTTCTAATATTCAAAAAAATAAGAATGGGTTGTGTCAAAAGCTCTTTCAGCATATATCTGTTATCTATCCCCTAATACTTTTTCTTACTGAATGTATTTAATAGATCTGTGAATTCTGGGAATAAATCTCAATTGGTTGATTTTTAACATAGCCTTGAATTTAGTTTGCTAGCAATTCATTTCAGGTTTTTAATAAGTCAAAAAGAAATTGGCTTTTCTTTTTGTTTGAGTATCAGAGCTATGTTAGCTTTATAAAATAAATTATGTAGTTATCTATATCTTTCTGTTCTTTGCAGCAATATGTGTAGCATTAGTCATTCCTTGAACATTTGAAAAAACTCCATCGGGTTTCAGAGCTAGTACTTCTTTTATACCTTTCCCATGTCATCTGTGGTTGTGTGTCTATTTGATTTTGACTCCTGAATCAATTTTAGTAACTTAGTTTTTTAAGACAAGTTTATATTTTTCGTTGAATCTTTCTAATATTAACATTGAGCAATACAGCATGTTTTCCTATTGTTTTAAATTGTTTCTAAAACAAAATTTAAAAAGTTGTTTCTGTTTTACAACCTCTGTATCATTCTTATATTTATCCACTTGCTTTTTGCATTGTTGCACTTTTTCTTCGGATTAAATTTGCCAGAGTTTGGTCAACTTCCTTCTGCTTCCTTTGTTGGTTGCTAGCTTAAAGTGTACCCTATTCACTTCAGTTCTTTCTTTACTTTTTTTTTGGTATTCTTCCCTGAAATATCGAGTTGAATGATTTATTTATTTTCCATCTATTTCCTTAACATTTAAACTATTGTTTTAACTTTGTGGTTTAAAAGATATTCTGTATTTATATTTTTTTTGATCAGATAATTTTTAATGGGTGTCATTCTGGGAAAGATATATATGTCTTTATTGTTATAGAAAAGTTTGTTTTCATTGTTCCTTAAGCTTTTGTTAATAGTATGTTATTTTGATACAGAGTAGGCAGATGTTTCCAGTTTAATTTCTTTCTTTTTTTTTTTTTTGGATACTGTTGAGGTTGTTGGTAGGAAAATACATGACAATTTTCATAAATTTGCATGATATTTGAGAAGAAATTTAAAGAGTACAAGATTTAGTTTAACACTTCAAAAAGTATTGTTTTTTTGTCATTTTCCTTTGAACATCTAATGATTTTTAGAATTTGTAATAATGGCATGTCATATAGGGTTTACAGATCCATATGTATAATCCTTTACTATGAATTTTACCTTTTGTTAACATAAAAAATCCTTTTTCACTTGTTCAATGCTTTTGTCTTGAATTCCTTGATGTGATCTTTTGATCTCTGCTTGGTTACTTGTTTGCCCCAATATATATGCTCAGCTTGCATTTTCCCCCTTTTAGTCTTTGTAGTACATTATTTTTGACCTCTCAGTATTATTTTCCATCGAGTATATCTGGTAAGTAGACAGAACTGATTGCTTTTCCTCCCTAACTTAAGCAGATGGGTTTGTTATGCTTAAACAGGACACTTTAAACCAATTAATTTTTGTTCTAGTTGATGGGATTGGTCTTTTTTTAGACTTTTCTTGCTCTTGCATCTTAAGTTTGTATCATCTAGTACACAACTGAAAAATGTCAGTTTTCCCCTTTTTTTTTCTTTCTGATTTTAGGGGTATATTTGTTTCAGAGGTGTGTTCTTACTTTTGTTTTTTATTAAAATCTATTCCCAGGTTCGGCAATATTTTTGGCTATCTTTTTCCTCCTTAGCCTCCATCAGAGGTGATCCATCCAGACCCAGACTCTGACAACAGACACTTGTTTCCTTCCTTGGGCCCTGCTCACTGTCTCTGCTGGTCTTCTTGGATCTATGGCTGGTGGTCATCTTGCCATACTAAGTTCTAGTTTCATCTTCAGACTCTGGAAGGTAGTCCTCACATGTCCCTGACAGACTAAGGTAGGATTGTTTTCTATCCCTGTTGACTGTTTATCTGACATTTGAGTTATTGGAGTTCCCTAAGCCTACATCCCTTGCTATTTGTTGTCTCACTGTTCTCTGCTCATTGTTCCTGATCCAAGAGTTGACTTGCTTAAACTACACTTAATAGGGCACCAGGCATCATACCAGTCCAACAACCAGTCTATCTATTGTTTTCTAGGATTTGAGATGCTGATATTTTGGTTTGGACCACAGTATTTTGACCTCTTCAAAAATGGTGGACTGGTAGGTTGTTAGTTGGCATAGATTCTAATTCTGAGCCAGTCAATTAGTTGGGAGCAAACAATGGGTTTTTGCTTTCTTTTTAGCCATCAGAGTTCTTCTGTTTCTAGCAATATAACATGCATTGAACACCAATTGTTTTGTCCAATTTATTCCATAGGGCTTATATTTAATTGGTATATTCTCTTGCTACTTGTAATAGATTAGGTGTCAATTTTTGTTTTTAGCATTGATATGAAAGTTTTATCTTCTTCTGCTTCATGGATAGTTTTGTCACTGGTGAAGAGATGCCATGGTGAACCAGAAGCCACAAGCAACAATTTTTAAAATATTTTTTGAAGTATAGTTGACATACAATATTATGTTAGTTTTAGGTGTACAACATACTGAGTCAACAGTTGTATACATTACTCAGTGTTCACTATTATAAGTATAGTCACCATCTGTCACCATACAATATTATTACAATATTATTAACTATATAACTTATGCTGTAATTTTTATCTCCATGACTTATTTATAACTGGAAATTTATACCTCTTAATCCCCTTCACCTATTTTTCCCATCCCCCCCCACCTCCACTTTGGCAACCACTAGTTTGTTCTCTATATTGAAGAGTCTGTGTTTGTTTGTTGGTTCATTAATTTTTTTCTTTAGATTCCACATACAAGGGAACTCCTATGGTATTTGCCCTTCTCTGTATGACTTGTTTCATTTAGCATAATATACCCTTGGTCCATCCATATTGTCACAAATGACAAGATTTCTTTCTTTATGGCAGAGAAATATTCTATTGTACATATACATACCACATCTTCTGTAGCCATTCATTTATTGATGAATATATAGGTTACTTCCATATCTTGGCTATTGAAATAATCCTGCAGTAAATGTATGGGCACATATATCTCTTTGAATTAGTGCTTTTGTTTCTTTAGGTAAATGCTCAGTAGTAGCATTACTGGATCATATGGTATTTCTGTTTTTAATTTTTTGAGGAACATCTATACTGTTTTCCAGAGTGGCTGCATTAATTTATATTTCTACCAACAGTGTACAAGGGTTCTCTTTTCTCCACATCTTCACTAACACTTGTCATTTCACAAAGCAACATTTAAAAGAAAGAAAAACAACTATGGTCATGTTAATAATAGCCATTTGTTGAACATTATGTTATATTCTAAGCATGGTGCCTTAATGGTAAATGTCAATCCTATTTGGAACACCTTTTCCTTAATTTAAGAGACCAGTGGATATAGTTTTTCCTGATTGTCATCTAAGCAATTGATTTGTTTTATTTTATGCACATTGAATCGATATATCATCAAGCTTCCCTTTTTATCCTGTGCTAGAAAGCCAAGAGTCGACCTATAGTAAGTGTATTAGACTAATGGTGTTCCATTTTGTATTAATCTCAATAATGACTTCAAATCATGCCATTATTTTTATTTATAATGTATTTCTGGTTGATGCTATTTACAGTCTATTAAATATGCCTTAAATATCTTCTGTAATAAAGTGGAATAATAATAAATAAATTCATGTTCTTACACACCTACCTTCAAAATATTGGGTCTGTAAGATATGTAATTGCACATTATATTAGGCTACACTGATCCTTGTGATTTGTAAAACATTGAAAATCACATGGTTTAAATTCTTGTTTTTAGCTTATTTAAAAATATTTCTTTAGAAGCTAGATGTCCTGGATAGTAGCCACGAGCAGAGATGACACTGGGCATTGTAACCTTTTTATAGCAAGGAGCTTTCACTTCCTTTTTTCTTCTCTCTTCCCACTTAGGGCATCAAGGACAAAATGGTTGAACACATGGAGCCACACCTCAGCTCAGCTCCAGAACCTTGCCAGTACCTCAAGATTAGACCTCTTCCTGAGCTTTTCTAGCTCCTCTTCTATCACCTTTAACTAGTAAGTAATCATACACATATACCAGAGAGGTGGCAATATATGAATTTGAATAAATACAATAATTACGTAGCTTTCCTGAAGCACACCAGGTTCCCAATGAAAGGTAGATATTGTTACTACTTAATTATGCTCTGTCCTCTTCAATGTCTGCTGAAGAGGCTTTCTTGGAGGTTCACTGCAGTTTTCTATTTAGACCTGCTTTCTACTCTGCATCCTTTACTCCAACTCTTCCCCTTTTCAAAATATTCATATTTTCCTACATTCCCCTAGGGCCTTAGTTTCTGCTAAATTAGCATGATAATCTATTAAACAATAATATATTATCATTTAAGGTAAGATTTTCCTTTTAACAGGAAATTCTGGTGAAAATATCTTAGACGAAGACATAAATAAGCATATTTGGAATTTTAGGTCAATAGGGGCAATATTTTTGGTTGACTAGCACTTTTCAAATCATAATATTGTTAGAAGTTTTTTGTGAATTTGAAGTTGTGAGCTGGGGGATAGGTACTTTTAACCCTTTCTACAACATTGCTAAACCAAGGTTGGTAGATCCAGGAAACTCCTTCTAGGCCCTAGATGAAAATGAGACAGGTTAAAAATACGGAAAACCAAATGAATTGTAGCTACAGACACACAAATTAAAAATACCTTTTATCTTTGATAACATGATACGTCAAAGATCCAAGCCAAATGAAAGATATCAAAGCTTTACTAATTCAAATCCAATAGTATAGGATTTGAGGTGTGGGCCATCTTATTTAATAGATGAAATAAGTTAAATCAGGGACCATCTCACAGGAGGTACAAGGGAAAGACGACTGTGAATGTTCATGCTGAGTCTGGTGAGGCAGAGAGAAAGCTGCCAGCCTGGGTGTATGCCAAAAAACAAGAATATAGAGCTGGACTAATTTGAACTCCCTGCTGACCCTCAAGAAGGCAAATGAAGAGCAAAAAAGATTCTCTGGTCATCTGATCAATATTGGCTTCATCAAGCTGAAGAATAGCATGAAGAATCTGCATGCCCCATTTAAAAGCTGAGATTTATAGTTTTGGGGATTTTCCCAGAAAAATGGATGTACATATGCTGCTTTAAACACCTGAAAAAAATGTAGGTATTTCAGCAGTAACTTATTAAAATGCTGTTTTGTAAAATTCTTCAGGAAAATTGCACTACAAATGTAGCTTTTATTTCATGAGTGTCAGGAAGAGCCCTAGAGTATCATCTATAGAGAGAAACTCTTTATGTTTAGCCACAAATCTAAATCCTTATGTTTTGCTTTGAATAGAATAGCATAGCCATGTTTTAATTCTCTTTTACAACAATTACCTTCTACTTTTATATTTTGACTTTTACACACCTTGAAAATACACAAAAATATAAAGAAAAACATCTTGAAGCTATATTATGAGGCTAGAGAAAAAGCCTTCTAACTGATTCTTCTAGGAACACTATTTGTCACATGGTCTAAGGTCCTAATACAATACCATCTATGTGCAAAAGATATGCTTACCTTTTTTTCCCCCAAAATGGTAACTGGCACAGTTGGTAGGTTGCAGGAAAAGAAGCATTCTTCAGCTGCTGGAGGTGAGAATATTGTCCCAACCTTTCTGAAGACACATCAGCATATGACTCAAAGCCATAGGGATCTCCTTTTACCTATTAATTCATCTTACAGAAATATATCTTATGAAATAATATTAGATGTGCACAAAAATGTATTACAAGGAAAATCAAACAGCACTACTTATAAACCTGAAAAATTAGAAACCATCCCATTAGAGGGATGCTAAAATTAAAGATAATTCTTTTCTGGGTAAGATCATATTTTTTTGATAGAAACAAGATGGAAATTGCAGGACACTGGCACACATAGACCTCCTTAAAAGCTTTTATTCCCCATAAAATGCAGTGTCCAGCAATATCCAGTGGCATCTATTTCATCTCATTGCCCCTGCCTTTGGCCGAAGGTGTGAGTCTATATTTACCTCTGTGGTCCCGAGCCCTAGGTAACCTCTCCTGGTGAGGGAGGTGAGCTTGGCAAGATTGACTGGGCCCCAGCTGGGCCTCTGCAAACCTCTAGGTGGCCAGTGCAAGGGCCAAAGGAAGAAAGAGCTGATTCCCTTTATCGAGGCTATTGTTTTTCCAGGGGAAGAAATTAGGGGACAGTCTCTTATTCTGTTTGGGACATCTAAGAGCAGATTTTCTCTGCTTTTAGGAAAAAATTAAATGTAAGCAATCTGGTGAATAACCAAACTTTTTTCAACACAGAGAGATTTTAAGCATGGGATTTATAGGTATTTGCTTACTTCATGGCACCTCTGTGGGCTATCTCTAGAAAGTACTACATGGTCTGTGGCACACCTTACTTAAGAATTATAGAAGTCATAGTTTTGTTCATCCTATATGCTTCTCAGAAATAGAATTAGATACATGACAGCAAAGGGGATTTTCAAAGAAGTCTATCATGATAAAAGTCAATTAAATACATTAATTGTAATTAGTTAAATACATTATGATATAGTGATTAATTAAATACATTATGGTATAGCTATGCTATAGTATACTTATTCTGCAGTCCTTAAAACCATGCAGTAGAAGAAAATGTCATTATTTGAGAAACATGACAAACAGATTACAAGCCAACATGTGCAATGTGATCCTAATCTCATCCAGAAGTTGAGAAAAAACACTGGACATATTTACAGCACAACATAAACACCTCTGGCTGGTGGTGGTATGGGTGGTAGTTTTCTTTTTTCTTTTTTCTTTTTGTTCTTCTCTAGTTTTAAAAAAGCATATCCATTTTGTACTACTTTTGTGTTTAGAGAACAAATGTTTAAGAAAAAAATTGGCTCATTTATGCAGTTATTATTTATTGAGTACCTATCACATGCCAGATATTATGCTAATCTTGAGGGTACCATTGTCAACACAAGACAATTTCTTTACACTAGAGCTTATTTTTAGTTGGGTGAGAGCACAGAAAACAAACCAATAAGCAAATTAAATATTTAATATGTCAGATGGGTATATGTGTTGTGGGGAAAAAAAGAAAAAGAAAAAAGGAGAGAAAGAAAACCAGGGTAAGGAGATAGGCTTGCTGGAGACTGGAAGGGGGTATGACTTTAGATAAGGGAAGGCAAGGTGCCTGAGTGGCTGAGTCAGTTGAGCCCGACTCTTGGTTTCAGCTCAGGTCATGATCTCAGGCTCATGAAATCTGGCCCTATGTCAGGCTCTGCACTCAGTGGGGAGTCTGCTTGAGATTCTTCCCCTTTCCCTCTGCCCCTCCTCCACTCTCTCTCTTAAAAATAAATAAATAAATAAATCTTTGTAAATACATACATACATACAGGAAGATTCTGTGCTGGTAAATGTGTAAATTTCAACTGAGTGCATTTGAATTTAAAATCCTTGCTGGTGGGATCCCTGGGTGGCGCAGCAGTTTAGCGCCTGCCTTTGGCCCAGGGCGTGATCCTGGAGACCTGGGATCGAATGCCACATCGGGCTCCTGCATGGAGCCTGCTTCTCCCTCTGCCTATGTCTCTGCCTCTCTCTCTCTCTCTCTCTCTCTGACTATCATAAATAAATAAAAATTAAAAATGAATAAATAAATAAAATCCTTGCTGGTGACCACGGGTGGTTTTAGGAAGTGTAGCATTATTAAGCACAGAGTAACTCACCCATTATCACAGAATCACAGAAAAGGCAATGTCTCTGGTGCACAAGAGAAGCAGCTTAGACAGGGACCTAAGTCCCTAGAAAGCCAATAGCACCCTTGGGTATCATGTAATGAACTTGAATTGCCCAATTGTGATTATCAAAGTATCACTGTATTAAGATTTTTGTACAAGGACTTGTGACAAGAGCAGAAGATTGCCCCTCAGTATATATCTCTTGATAAGGATAGATAGATAGATAGATAGATAGATAGATAGATAGATGATAGATAGATAGATAGATAGATGATAGGTAGAAAGAATAGTCAACCATTCACAATACCTGCTTTCTCTGGAATAGTGTGATGGTCCTCCTTCCTTACTCCTCCCAGCCTGGTCCTATCCCAGTCAGGCATGCAGAAGTATGCTGCATGGACAAACAACCTTTCACGAAGGTTGTGCAAATATGGAAATCAATGTACTCTTTCCAGCCAAGGTGGAGTGGTAAACTAGTTGGTATCAATTGTTTGGGTTCCAATTTCTCCTTCTATTCCTGACAGAGATATTCATATAATACAATGTTTTTGTTTGTTGAGAAGTTGTCTTAGTCCTTTTTGGGCTGCTATAACAAAATACTCCACACTGGGTGGCTTATGAAAAACAAACATTTATTGCAGTTGTGGAGGCTGGAAGACCTAGAGCTGACCACCAGCATTGTCAAGTGAGAGTCCTCTCCCAGATTGCAGACTGCCAACTTTTCACTCTCTTCACATGGTGGAAAGAACAAGGAAGCTCTGTGGGGTCTCTTTTATAACAACACTAATCCTACTCCTGAGGGCTTCACCATCATGATCTAATTACCTTCCAAAGGCTTCACCACCATATACCATTATATCAGGCATTAGAATTTCAATGTATGAATTTTGAGAACATATGAGTATGGAAAAAGTATTCCTGAATTTTCAGAATAACAGGCACATTTGCATTTAGACAAAAGCGCCAAGTGCATTTGAAACCCAAATATAAATTATTTTGTGCTAATCTGTGGAATTGCATATTTAGATACTGACCAGTGAAAAATAATTTGCTTGTCTTGAAGAATTTTGATAAATAATTTAGAATTGTCCACTCCATCTACAGCTGCTATGAATGGTTTTTAAAACTGTGTTTAAGTCTGGGTACTCACTGCTTCTAGTCCAAATATGGCATGCCTGGAATAAAATAGGTACTTGATAAATGATGGCTGTGATCATGAGGATGACATGATGACAATGATTAGAGGGATATTGACAAACCAATTCTTATTAAAGTATAACAATACTGCAGCAATATTTTCCCTTTCCTAGAGGAATTTGTGTTTAAAAGGAGGACAGGGGTGCCTGGGTGTTGCAGTTGGTTAAGTGTCCAACTCTTGATTTCGGCTCAGGTCATGAGATGGAGTCCTGAGTCTGCTTGAGATTCTCTCTCTCTGCCCCTCCCTAACCCCAGCTTGCACTCTCTTTCTAAAAAAAAAAAAAAAAAAGGGGTGGGGAGGACTACAAAGAGAAGAGAAGATATGCAGAGCCTAGAATAATGTGGGGTTCTGATTCCACATAAACCCAGTACAGATTTCATAATATTAATATCAACTAAAATAGTCATCCTTGTTTTTCATCCCTAGGACATAGGCCTCTGGAAAGAATCTCTCTTCCCCCTCTCCCAAGTGCCGTGGCTTCACCTCCCCCCAGGGCAAGTAGCACAGAAAATCAGCTCTCCTCTGCAAGCCAGTGCTGCCTCACTTCCCCTAGGACCAGGAAGGGGAGGGTATAGGGATGTGAGAATAAAATCCCATGTCTTTAAAGGCACATCAAGACTACTGAATCGAAACCTTTGGACGGATATTCCAGTGGCTTTTATGACACATTAAAGATGAAAGAAAAATGGATTCACACCAGTCCATGTTAATTATCTTTGGCTCTTTGGCTCCCTGCACTATGTCAGGAGTTTTGAGATCTTCAAACTATCTTCTGCTGAATATAAAAAAAGAAATATAGAAAAATATAGCAAGTGGGATAATAGCGTTTGTCATTTTCATTTACAGTTCGTTTAGCTTGGCTGAATTAATGAGTACCTATTAGGCACACTTGCAAGGATCCCTTTACACGTTCTTAAAGAATACCATACAATTAAATATCACTGTGATAGAGTCATAAATAGCAGAAACAGAAAAAAAATCCTTCAAGTTACTCAGATTGACATTTTTTAAAAATTTTTATTTATTTATGATAGTCACACACAGAGAGAGAGAGAGAGAGAGAGAGAGAGAGAGAGAGAGAGAGAGAGAGGCAGAGACACAGGCAGAGGGAGAAGCAGGCTCCATGCACCTGGAGCCCGACGTGGGATTCGATCCCGAGTCTCCAGGATCACGCCCTGAGCCAAAGGCAGGCGCTAAACCGTTGCACCACCCAGGGATCCCCAGATTGACATTTTTATAGAGCAGATACTTTTTACCAGTCCAGAACATTCCTGGTGTCAGTCCTGATACCATTCCTGGTATCAGGTAAAGAACAGGCATTTAGGGAATACCTCTTACATGCATATCACTGGACAGAGCACACAGGGCTCCTCCTCTCAGAGATATTGTATGTCCTCTCCCTCCATCTGCCAAACTCTCCTAGTGCTTTGTCGGTTACTTTTGGGGGGCACCTCCTATTTAGTGTCCTTGTGCGCACTTTTTTTGCCCATATTTTATTCCTCCTTTGGATTATAAGCTTTTGCAGGCACTGTATTTTACAGCTTCATATTTCCCGTAGTACTTTGCTTAGTCTTTCACATATGGTAAGTTGTTCAATTAATAATTTGAATTAATTAATACCAAAAAAGGAAAATAAACATTGCTGCTTCTAAAAGCCTATAATAGCTAATAATGATAAACAATCACTTTTTTTTAAAGCACTTTCTGTGTGCCTGACCTGACACTGTGCTCGATGCTTTAAATATATTACCTTATTTAATCATAGCCCCATCTGGAGAGGACAGATCTGAGCCTTACAGAGGTTAAGCCAATATTAGCTTAATGTTACACAGTGAAACTCAGGATTTAATCATGGGTGACTCTAAATTCTATGGTCATAAACTTTATGTCATGCACTCTTGTTAACTTTGATGCCATACATTCCTATAATTTTTAATGGTTGTTAATATGCTATCATTATTACTTTGTCATCATTACTATGATATCCCATATTCCCGAATTAAATGTTAAAATTGCTGAATGCTCTAGAGCAAAATATCAAAGGCATGCACTGAAGCAGTTCGAAGAATGCAGTGTTAGCCTTGAATTTCCTACTATTATGGCATAAAGAACATTAGCATCATTATGGATATTCAAGAAAGATTTAGATGAAATGAAAGAGTGGTCTTGTTTCTTTTTCCTGGATACCATGGTGCTTAGTAGAGGGAGAGAATTATATCATATGAGATCACCAATCAATGAAATTATCTATAGCTTTCTGAATAACTGGTGATGGTCACATACTATATAATAGAGAAAATTTTTGAGGCATTATTACACCTGAACTTTACTATTATGTACATTTATTGAGTATCTATGAAAATTTAGAAGTATGCTTAGGCACTTGGAATGTAAGATTGAATAGAATATGGTGCCTGACTTCAAGGAACAGCTGGCTAAATAATTATAATGACATTTGTTACATCTTATAATAGAGTGTCACGGAAAACGCTATAGTTTGCAGGTGTGGAAACAATTCTGTCTAATGATCAGGAAAAATATTTACACAGCCAGTGAAGAACAGGTTTCCAGGGTATGCTAGTACCAGGGCTAAGATGTTACCTCAATGAGTAGGTGTTGGGAGGCTAATTGTCAGATCTAGTTGCTCCTATCAATTTAAATAGAGGTCCTAGAAGAAGATAGAAGGTGAATGTACCAGGCACAGGTTAATCTGCATTAGGAAGATGTCCTGGAAGGTGTGGTGAGTACAAAAACAGGGAGATCTGGTAGTAGGTAAAGAAGGTGGTGGTGGGCAGTTGACATCAAGAAGCTCACACAAAAGCAATGGGGCTGGGTGCAAACATGAGGGTCCAGGGTGGAGGTTCTGGGTCTAAAAGCTGAAGAGGTGGGCCAGATTCTGTTCCTCTAGAGCCACACAACTTTCGCAGGTAGTTAAAGCTGGGCCTTAAGTCTGTCATAAGGAGCAAGACCAGAGCAAGAATAGTTTTAAGTTGCCTTAACCACAAACTTTGATGCTTGTGGTGAGGGGTTCCTTAAATCTCTCCTAAACCAAGCAAGAATAGGGTTAGCTTCAGTGTGTGTGTGTGTGTGTGTGTGTGTGTGTGTGTGTGTGTGTGTGTGAAGGAAGAGGCAGACTGTAGGAGGACATAACAAGCCCCAGCTATGGGGAGCAGAGGGAGCAAATGAACCTCCCTATGTCATGATAAGTAACTCCCTAGGCTCTTCCTTTTCACTCCAGAATATTAACTGCTAAAGGTTTCCTTAGCATTTTATTTTGCGTCATGACATTGGTGGGATAATGATATCACTAGTAAGTCACTTGGCAGTCCTGTCTTTTACTATTGAAATGCTTGTAAGACTTTTCATATTTTTAGAAAATCTCTGTGGTTTCTAATTATGGTAGCTTATTATAATTATAGTACCTGAAAAAAATGAGCCCTGAAATATTTAATTAATTCATAATTTAAGGTAATTTGAAAAGGGCTACTCTAAATTTTATCTTCGATTGATTTGCATTATCTATCTTTTACTAGGCTAATTAAGTTGGGTAAGATTACAAGGAAAACTCTTAAATGACTTTTGAAAATAGTTTTCTAGCACTCTTAAATGTGTTAAAAGCTACCATACATATCAATACTTAGTGGATAATTATTATAATAATAATCATTACCTATTCATGAAAGCAGTTTCTCTAGTGATATTTACTTGGCACGGTAGAAAGAACCCTCTTTGAATCAGTATGGATGTTTATGATAGTTAGGACTCTTTTGGTTTTAAGTGACAGAAACTCAATTTGAACAAATTTAGGCTAAAAAGGATGATTTTGTCACTCTTTTAATTGCAGGAAAAGCAAGAGTTCAGTTGAGCTTCTGAAATAACTAGAACCAAGAGCATAATAAATGGCTTCAGAGCTCCCTCTCCTGCCTTTGGAGGCCTCCCTTGTATTGGACAGTGCCATGACCGCCCTAAGGGCAGCACTCCACATTTCATTCCATCTACCAGCTCAGAGAAAGTACAACTATTTCTCTGTTTCTGAATTTTAAACCCTGGTAAGGGCTATGGTTGTCACATTTTGGGTCAGATGTCCATTCCTAGACATATCAGTTATGGCTAAGGGAGTCAGAGTATTATGGTTGGTTCAAATTAAGCCACTCATAGGTAGATTAATTACTATGGCATAAGAAGAGACTACATATTTTTATTTTTTAAAGAATTGTTTAAAAGATTTTATTTACTTATTTGAAAGAAAGACAGCAGGGCAAGAGAGAGTACAAGCGGTGGGCAAGGGCAGAGAGAGAAGGAGAAGAGGTTGGAAGGAGACCCTGGGACCATGACCTGAGCTGAAGGCAGATGCTTAACTGACTAAGCCACCCAGGCACCCCTGGACTAAATATTTTTAAAAAGAGAACTTAAAATATATAAATAAATGGAAAGGCATACCATATTCCTCCAAGGGAACTCTAAGTAATACACATTGCTCATTCACCCAACAAATATTTACAAAGGATCTCTTATGTACCATGCAGGTAATCCCCCAAAATATTGATAATGTCACTGAAATTCTAATATATAAACCTCAGATAACTGTTGTAAGAACATTGACAAGTGGATTATAAAGTTCATAAGGAAGTTGATAAGAATGTTTTAAACATTTGTTTAAAAATGCAATTTTCAATATATGTAGATGTAATATTTGATACAGCTACAAAATAAAAGAGGGAAGTACCTATATGGTGGCAAGTTTTTTACATTCCACTTGAAGTGGTAAAATATTGATTCTAAGTAGGTTATGAAAAGCTAAACAGAAATAGATGAATGAAAAACTGAGGAAAGAAACCATAAAACAAACTAAAATGGCACATCTAAATATGAAGAGATAAATAACTGCATTAATGCAAATGATAAAAATAAATCAGTTTAAAAATAGAAATTATTAGAATAGTTTTTTTAAATTGTGACCCAACTCTATGTTGACTGTAAGAACAATACTTCTGATATGATATAATTATATAAGTAGATAAGAAACATTTTGATTACAATGAATATGTGGATATAATAGTACTTGATCAAAGGATTTAAAAAATATATCATATAGATACTAATCAGAAGAAAAATGGTGTGAATTTGTTAATATTCACATCATGTGATCAAAGAAAGGTCACTTCAATAATAAGACACAGCAGTTCTAAATATATTTGCATCTGGCATCAGTGTTTGAAGATAGATAAAACAAAAAGTGACAAAACTGAAAGGAAAAATAAACAAATCCACAATTATATTTGGAAATGCTAGTACTCCTTTCTCAGTAATCAATAGAACTAATAGACATAGAAAATCAATGAAGATGCAGCAATACTGAACAACATTGTCAAATAACTGAAGTTCACTGTTTATAGAACATTGCACCCAAAAAGAGCAGACTAAGCATTCTTTTCAAATATACATGGAACATTCATCAAGATAGACCATACTTCTAACAAATTAAAAATATTCAACATCATACAAAGTGGCTGACCATAATATAAAGATAAAAAGGGCTGTCTAAATATGTGGATATCAAACAAAATACATCTCTATAACCCATAGGTCGAAGAAGAAGTCAAGGAAAATTAAAAAATTTTTTGAATTGAACAAAAATGAAGATTAAAAAAGTATCAAAATGTGTGAGGTTCAGTTAAGAAGGAAACATAGCTCTCAATTCTTATAATATTTAAACAGAAAATTGGTCTCAAATAAATAATATTAAGCTGTCTCCTTTATAAACTAGAAAAATAAGAACAAAAAAATTCAAAGCGAGCAGAAAGAGGAAAATAATAAAGACAACAGTAGACCTCAATGAATACAAACAGTAAGTGCTATTGAGAAATAAAGAAAATTGATGAAACCAAAAGCTAGTTCTGTGAAAAAATGAATACAATTGATAAATTTCTAGCAAAAATGACAAAGGATAAAAGAGAGAAAACAAAAATTACCAATAGTAGGAATGAAAGAGGGGATAGAATTATATCCTACAAGATATTAAGGGGATAATAATTGAATATGTGAACAACTCTATGCTCGTACACTTGACAATGGAAATAAAATGAATTATTTTCGCAAAAATCACAAACTACCAAAACTTACCTGAGAGGAGATAGATAGCCTCAGTAGTCCTATAACTATTAAATAAATTGAACGTGTGATTAAAAACTTTCTGAAAAGAAATCTACAGGTCCAGATAATTTCACTTTCAAATTCTATTGAACACTGAAAGAAGAAATAACATTGATTTTACACATTTTATTACAGAAAATAGGAAACATTTCCTAATTCATGAGGCCAGCATTACACTGATACCAAAATGACAAACATTTCAAAAAAAGAGAAAACCACATACTATAAACAAAATGTAAAAATCCTCAATAAAATATTACTTAAATTCATCAAAATATAAGAGAAAAAATACACCATGACCAAGGAGGTTTACCTCCAAATATAAAGCTGGTTCAAAAATTTCAAAATCTGTCAATATAATCCACATATTAACAGCTGATGGTGGAAGATTAAACAGATTGTTTCAATTGTTCAAAAATAAAAAAAGGAAAATATTTAAGTATGAGTTTAACACAACATACATAGGATTTATGTAATGAAATCTACAAAATGATTATGAAAGACTTTTTAAAAAGGTCTCAGTAAATGGTATTTATGGATTGGAAGACTCAAGTAGAGGTCAATACTCCTCAAACTAATGTACAGCAGAAAGTCTTGAAGATACAGACAAATTGACTCCAAAATTTGTACATAAAGCCAAAGGAATTCAAGTAGTCAAAACAATTTTGGAAAAGATAAGGAAGTTAAAGGAATCACACTCCCTGATTTTAAGATTTACTATTAAACTTTTGTTAATCAAGACAGTGTGATATTGCTGAAGAGATAAACACATAGATCAATAAAACAGGATAAAGAGTGCGGAAAAAGATACATACATTTATGGCCAATTAATTTTGATAAATGATCGAGAGCAATTCAATGGAGAAAGAACACTCTTTTCCACAAAAAAGTGTTAGAAAAATCAGAGATTCTTATATATATATATATATATATATATATATATATATATATATACTATTCTGCCATTAAAAAGACATAAATCAGTAAACATTGATATGGAAATAAAACCTAACATATTGTGGACTGAAAAGGCAAGTGACAGAACTATGTGCATAATATGATGTCAATTTATTAAAAAACACGTATGTACATATATACTACATGTATGCATAGACATATATAAATGTGTAAATAAGGGGAAGATGGTCTGGAATGCTATTTATTTAATTGATGTCTATAATCTACTTCTACTCTATGGTAGGTAAATGGAGTGGGACTGGGCAGTGTGAATAAGGCAGTGTCATTTGATAACAGGAAATTAATTCAATTTAATTTCCTTTAATTAAATGCCCCTAAATTACAATAATTTGAGGAGGGTTTAAGAATTTACAAAGCTACATACAGGCTGTCTGGCAACCTCAGGAGTAGTATAGTCCCTTGGGGCTAGAAAAAGCAAGACTGTCACCATCCCTAGGTTTGAAGGGACAAGAGTAGAGAGTAGTTCCTATAACCCCATATGAGACAGTGGTAGTGCAAGGGCTTTTTAGGAGAAGCTATGGCTTTTGCTCAAGGGACACAGTCTATGATGACTACTCAGGAAGGATGCCAGGGAAACAACTTCATTTTCCTCCCTTCCCTCCTCCCTCCTCCAGGGTTCCTCATTGATCCCTCATGGAAGTCAGAGATAAAGAGCCCATTGATGTAGCCCATACAGATTAGTAGATGCAGAGCAGAGATAGGGGTGCAGAAGATGGAAAGTGGGTCTGGAGGGAAACCGGAGAGCCCCCTATATAGGCACTTTTTTGCCTTATGCTGCCTTATACTTCTGTGTTATGTGAATCACTAACAATAAAAATAGATAACATGTAATTTTTTATGGAAAAAAAAAAGTAGTGCCAGATTTCCATACATCTTTGCAGCATCAGTCTCCAGCTCTCAATCCATAACATTCTTATTCCAATGAGTAGAAGAACCTTACAGTTTCCCACCCACCATAAGAATACAACTAGTTCAGGTTGAGTGGGGTGTGATAGATACTTTTGTCACCCCTGGCCCAATCAATTACTCTTTCATCCTTCTTAATGGACCTTGGTTTTGCATTCTTCAATCTCCTGTGTAACCATATGATGCCTCAGGGAAAGCTGCCTGTCCCAGAGGGCGCTTGATTGGTTCAAAGGTGACCCCAGTCTTCTTTTCAGGGATGGGGAATAGGCATGTGACCCAACCTGACCAATAAGACAAGAGAGGAAGACTGTTGGAGAGTCTTTGAGAGAATCTTCCTCACTCTTCGCAATGGGAGCAGAGTGTTTGTTCATTGACTCCATCAAATCTGGATATGGTGGCTGGAGTCAGCGTGCTCCCAGCATCCCATGGCAGAGCTCAAAGATGGGACTACCTTGGGTTCTTCACTGAATCGTCCAGCCGGGTGGGTCCCACTATTTCTGGGCTTGCTGTCATGTGAGAGAATGCACTGTTTGCACAAACAGTGTCTGCATCTTGGCACTGTGTGAGAGAAAAAACTTTCTCCCTCTCCCCTCTTGGGTTTCTGATTGGGGCCTTGCAGATCAGACTGACAAAAGGCAGATTAACAATAGAAAAACACTAGTTTATTAATGCTTGCATTGTACACACACGGGAGAATTCAGTGAGGAGTCACCCAAAGGCTTATATGGCATCTTAGCAAAGAACAATAAATTTGTAGAAAAATGACAAGACTACAGTTTTCTGCATGAATCTTTGAGCTTCAAGAGTGGCAAGTTGTGGGAAGGTAAATATATGGGGAAACTAATGGAAGAAAAGAGTGAGTCAGTAAGGTTTGTTTGTGTGGATTCTTTCTCAGCATCATCTCATCTCTGTGATAAGGTTTGATATCCCCTTCATGGTTTGGCGAGTTGTGGGGGGATTCCTTCACATGGGGAATTCATGTTCTGCTTTCAGGCAGATGGGGAGTGGGGACATAGCATTCAGCCTGTACCTTCTTTTTCTCAATTGCCTTCAGCTCAGAATTATCCTTATGCCAGAGTGGCACATTTTGGAGTGACATACTCTAAACCCCCTCTGTGTGTACTGACCATATGTTTTTCATGTCAATATAAGTTGATGTGAAAAAATATGATGATTTGAGGTGTCACGTTTTCCAAGATTCACTTTAGAATGGAAGTTAAACTTTAATAAGTAAAACCAAAGATTTATAAATCCTTTTATTATTATTATTCATTATTTGTAAGGTGAAATTTATTTCTTTTTGATAATATAGTGATTCTGTATATTCTTTGTTGAAAATATGGAATATGGTAAGAAGTGAAAAGAAGAAAAAAAAATAGTTGGTATCTGTAAGTAACTACTGTTACCATTTGTGTGTATGAAGATACTCAGCTTTTTTTTTACAGACAGCTGTGGGTTTTTTGTTTTGGTTTGTTTTTGAAAGAGACAGAGAGAGCAAGTGTGCTCAAGCCAGGGTAGGGGAGAAAGAGAATCTTAAGCAGGCTCCATGCCCAGCACGGGCTCTATCTCACCATTATGACCTGAGCCAAAATCAAGAGTGGGACGCTCAACAGACTGAGCCACCCAGGCGCCCCAGACAGCTATGGGTTTTGTTTGTCCTACTAAAGTGAAATGGAAGCCTAACCACTGTGCTGTAAAATGTTCTCACTTAGCCTCTTCTGCCATAGTCATCTCACATTAAGCGACATGGTGTCCCATTGTATGGACGTGACATAATACACTTACCTACTTCTATGTTGTTCAACATTTACGTTGGTTCCAATTCCTGAAGTCTTGCTGATAACAAAGGAAAGAGAAGAGTTGGTATTCAAATGTTAAATTTGAATAGTAAATTAGAATTGCTCCTCAGAGTAAAGTACTCAAGGAACCAGCAACTTACATTCCTCTGCAGACTATGTTTCTCTTTCAATGTGTCACATCAACCTTCCTTAGAGTGCGAGCAGGCAAGCCCCAGAGGCAGGTCCCTGGCCCCAGAACTCTGGTTTTCCATGTCATAGTTAATACCAATATTAATACCACCACATAGAGCTGGGCTTCTAAGTAATCACCTTCTACTTCTAGTTTGTTCAATGGAGTTGAAAAGCCAACCTTTTCTAGAGACTTATCACTAAGACTAGTGTAGGGGCCAAGGGTAGATGGCCCCAACATGTGACATTCTGGCATATTGATTATTTTAAATAAAAGTTTCTTAAGAAATAGCCAGTGCAAGGACATTAAGATCCTGCTCTGTGCCCCTGAAAGCAGAAAACAATCTCCCACATAAAAGGTACCCTCCCGTGCTAAGAAGTAGAATGACATCCTTACACCAGAGATACAAACTTGAAAGCCAAGAAAGCTATAAAATCAAACCTTGGTACTTTTCCTAAGCTACTACCTCAGCCCAAATTCTGCTTAGAAGTCCTTACAATTAAAGTTTCCAAAGATCTGTTTTCTTTATCCTGTCGATTCCTCACAAGTCTATTGTCTCTTTGTCTAAAAAGTATAAAAACAACCTGCCCTGGTCATTACTTTAGGTCTTAATTTCATCATTGGGCCATTACATCATGTGTAGTATGCACACATACTACAACTTCAGCTTTTTTCTCCTGTTAATCTGTCTTGTATCAATTTAATTCCTAAAGGAACCAGAAGAACTTGAGTAGGGAGGAGGATGGAGAAGGAAATTTCTCCCTCCCCCACACTAGATTGACCTTCCCTAAAGAGGAAAGCACAGAGGCATTTCAAGTTTGTTCCTGCCATGGTTTATTGTGGTAGTTCATTAACAAAATCTCATACCTTCCCCCAGACAGTGACAGTAATAATCCATGCTGCTTCCATAGCCCTTTACAGTTTACAAAGGGATTTTCCTTTGCCATTAGGTCTGATTACTACCACAGTCCTTTCAGTAGGCATGTGGATAAAGCTGGAAAGGAAATCTGCCCCTTCCATCTCCTGCCTCCCCATCTCCAGATTCCATGCTGACTAGGCCAAGCCTACTGGTGTTCAAGGTCACCGTGTTTTGGAAGACACTTTCACAAGAGGAATCATAATTTCTTTGACCTTTTGCACCCAGCAAGCTTGCTTAGTGCCTGGATTTGGGAAGTAGGATAGCCATTTCTCGAGCTTTATTTTCTTCTTCATGTATAAATGCTGTATGCTCTGGTCTCAGGGGACTGGTTGGCAGGAAGATTTGGCCTTCCAGTAGATGGAGAAGGCACATGAAGCTTAATTGAGCTTCAGCAGCACACTGCAGGCCAGATGACTGCAGGGGACAGGCACCAGACTGGAGAACAAGGAAAGGCTCTGCCCCTGTTCATATTGTCATTTGTGTGTGCAGTGTGGCCTTCCAAGTCTTCATAATCCTGATCTCACCAATACTTTCAACAGTGATTTGGGCTCATATTATAGAGAAGGAGATGACCCCTGAATGAGCTGTGACTTGCCCAAGGTAACCCAACTGGTAGTAATAAAGCTGGACCTCACTCTCAGGGTTTCTGATTTTCACTCACCACTCTGGATTTCCAGGATTTTCCTGAGACAAGGTTCATTTCTGGCCACTGTTCCTCTTGCTGTAACAAGCAGTAGGAGGAGCTCCTTTACAGTGTGGGGCTTTTCCTGTTACCATTCACTCCTCCTGTGACAGGAACAAAGAATAAGGCTGGTTACTACAGCACCCTCTTTCCCAAAGCAGGAAACTTCTGTAACTGCGTTCAGCCTCCGTGTTTCAGGGGTGACATGAACAATAGTAAGTTTCAGTAGCCTTAGGGAAGTATCGGAATAACTATATTTAAAACCCCTGGTTCCAGAGCATCTCTCCTGTATTCTCCCCAGCATGGTCTTTTATCTTTTATTTCATCGCTACTTATTCTGCTTCATTTACCACTGAGACAGAGATTTGTGGGGTTTTTTTTTTTTTTTTTTTTTTTTTTTTTTTGTACCTACTGAATCTAAGTAAAGAGTAGTGTACAAACTGAAACTTTCAACCTTCTGCCTTTGAATTCAAGAACCTGGCATATGGGAGTGCCTGGATGGCTCAGTCCATTAGACATCTACCTTTGGCTCAGGTCATTATCCCAGGATCCTGGGATGGAGCCCTGCATTGGGCTCCCTGTTGAGTTCCCTGCTTCTCCTTCTCCCTCTCTCCCTTACTCCTGCTCATGCTCTCTCTCTCTCTCAAATAAATAAAATCTTAAAAAAAAGAACTTGGCTTGTATATTTTACCTATTTCAAGTAGATCATAGGAAAAGTTCTTTCTGTCAGTCAAGAGAAGCAACCAATTTTCACTAAATGATAAGACAATTCAGCCCTCCTTATTTGCTTTTACTTTTATCACAAATAGTAAGCATTCTTTTCCTTTTGTTAGAAATAATGGCCTCTTTTTTTTTTTTTTGCCTCTGTTTATAATAAAATAAAATGTATGTGTTGCAGTACAGGTTTAAAAAGCTGAAGCTGAAATATGCTTTCTTTTCTCAGTAATATTATTTTTCACCTCTCTGTTTTTTAAAAACCCACATGGTATAGCCATCTGATGTATGAAAAGAATAATAGATGTGGAAAACTGCCATTTTTCTCAAAAAATATCTCCTTCCCACAATCATAAAGAAGACCATTTGACTTTTATTGCTATGGTTTCCAAAACCTCCGTGCACACCCCTCTGCATGTCTGCAGAGCATCTTCGTTGCCACTAATTTCACTAAACTCAGATTACACATTACTATCAAAGGTAAGTGGTCAACAAAATCACTATTTGTGACCCCACAGATAATCCCTCCAGTGGTCTGAGGTTTCCACCATGATTTCCTTTTTTCTAAATGTCTGAATTGTTCTATGCAAAGTCTTCACAGGGGTTTTTTCAGTGTTTGCGTGGCTGAGCACTGGTGGATAAAAAGCTAAGGCAGAAACTGCAATCAGTGACCTTGAATCACACATAAGAATGTGCTACCCAGGTGAAGCACTCATGTGGAAGCCAAAGATCTTCACGCTTATTTCAAATTCATCAGCATTCTGGTTTCTGAACAAGGCCCAAGTACAGGAGGAGGGTTATGCGTGATAATGAAGGGATGACTAATCTGATGTCTAAATAGTGACTCTGGGTTGTCATACGACTTTTTCATCGTGCTGTCGTGCAATCATCTTCGACACTCTGTGATGTCATCTCCCTTCCTTGTAAGTCCAAGCCCCCAGATGTAGCTTATCAGGCTGCTTGTCATGTGTGTCCTTTCAAGAGCCTTATGATGTAAATTGTATTACTTCTGTAATATCAGGTGAAGAGAGACATGAAATGATGCCCTCCACTATCCCAACCCCAACTGTGGGACGTTTTACTAGTCTTCTCAGTAGAGAGGATAGCCTATTGAAGGAAGGGGATTATCTGTTAAGATCTCCAAAGGCTGATATCACTGGGACCAACTCCCTCCAACTTGAGGTCCTCTTCAATCTCAAGAGAAAGGGCAGTGAACAACCATGATAGTGGAGGTGGCATTGTTGATGGGGGAAGTAGGTCACCCATGGCTGATACTACACACTTTTGGGGGCCCCCAAAAGTCCCCTCTTGATGTGGACTATAACACCCTCAGTAAATGCAGGTCACACTAGAAGAGAGCTTAGAGCCCTGATACTCACCTCAAAAGGAGATATGGAATTAAATACCCCCGTGATTGCCATTTCTGCTCCTTAGGCCCAGAAGAGGCATAGCTCTCTTCTGGAAGGATTTGGAACCAGCCACTTGAGAGTGCAACTTCATATCAGAAGTCTTAGTGGATGCTCTCATCTTCAGGGGCAGATGGTCATTCTCATTTGAGAATAAATGAACTGAGGGGCACCTGCCTGGCTCATTCAGTAGAGCATGTGACTCCTGATCTCAGGGTTGTGAGTTCAAGCCCCATGTTGGGCTTGAAGCTACAAAATAAAAAAGAAAAAGAAAATAAATTTTAAAAAAAGAATAAATGAGCTGAAAAGCCAGCTGAATTATCACCAACTAACTTAGGTGGTGTCATGGATTGAATTGTGCCCTCAAAAAGAGGGACACTGGAGTCCCAAGCCCCAGTATCTCAGAATGTAACCTTATTTGATAGTAGAGTCTTTACAAAGTTAATCAAGTTAAAATGAGGACAACCATGTAGACCCTAAATCAATATGACTGGTGTCCTTATAAAGCACAGAGACATTCACAAAGAGACCATGATGCAAAAAAGAAGGCAGAGACTGTAGTGATGCGTCTACAAGTCAGGGAACACCAAAGAATGCCAACAAACCACCAGAAGCTAGAAGAGAGGCATGGAACAGATTCCTCCTCCCAGCCCTTAGAAGGAACCAACCCTGCCAAAATCTTGACCTTAGACTTCTAACTACCAGAATGGAGACAATAAATTTCTGTTATTTAAGCCACCTGGTGTGTGGTACTTTGTTATAGCAGCCCTGGGAAACTAATACAGGTGGGGAACTAATCATAGAAAAATACTTTAATTCTGGACAAGACCAGTTGCTAGAGAGATTTCTATTCTCTAACATTGTATAGTCGATGGGTGGTATTGAGAAGAGAGTACTTTGAGCCATTTTTGGGGTCCTAATCACAGTAATTGCATAGTGTCCAAATAGATACCAAAGGCCAGTTTGTGAGGCATCTCCAGTGAGAATAATAGGAGATGCTCCTTCTGTTGAACTGGCAGCTCTGTCCTTGCATGGTACCTGTCCCTTTGTCCTTGACTCATCTCTATAGCTTTTCTCTCCTTCAAAAGGTTACATCTGCTTTATGGATGACAGTGTTTACTTTGCTGGCTTCCTGGGTTGGAGTAACAGGACAGAAGAAGAGAAATTATTGTAATTTTTCAGTCTTAAGCTAAATCTTGATATTACTGTCATAACCCTAGCAAACAGTTTTTCCTGTGATAGTGTTATAGTGAATTTCAACTATTGGGCAGGAGTGACAATTGTCTCCCTGCCTCCACTACCATTTTTCTTCTTGTTTTGAGTGTTCTTACCTCTGCTGGACTCAACTGAGCTGCTGAATCATTAGAATGGACACAGTCCAATGGTATCTGCTTTTAGTGGAATCGTTCCTCAGATAATCTGTTTTCATCACATCAAGAGCCAAGCCAGTCAGTTAACACAGAGGAAATATTAAAGGCAATATTTTTTCATTAAGGTAAGGCACTAGATAGCCCACATGCTATTTTTTTCACTTAAACACGAAAGTGAAAGCTGTCTACAACAAAGTCTTATTGAGGAAGAAATAAGAAGGAAATTGATTTTAAAACAAACAGATGCTGCCAATATGATTTCTAGGAGACTAGGAATCTGGTCCACTTTAGTCTCTCATCTTTTTCACCTTCTACTGAAGTACCACCCACTTTTTTTCCCATTCATTTCAGCCTGTCTCCCAATATACCATCTGTCTGCCTCATCTGAGAAAGCTCACAGACAAAGAAGAAAATAGAGTAACATAAAGGAGGCCAAATTATGCTAAGAAGTTCTACTGGAGATCAGATACCCCTCGTCCTATCGCTTTGCCACTGTGCACTGTTTCAAACATCTCCCCTCTACCCTCCCCAATTTGGTTTACCCACACAGGCGAAGACAACCAGCTCAGAATAATGATCTCCAAAATCCTGAAGATTTTGGATTATAAACTCAACACGACTAGAATTTCTCATTTCAATGCAGAGAAAAATAAGTATTTCTGTGCATATAAAGGTCACAATATTGACTAGTGTTGGGAGAACTTCCTGGGCATTCAGATCTCCCTCCTACTCTTTTGGGAGTGGGGGAGAGAACCGAAGCTTATCAGCGGAGTGCTAGACCTTCACACAAATGTACTTGGTTGGCTGTGATAGAAATTGCCAGTCATTTTAATTCCTAAACCTTGATTAATCTCGTCGGTACCTGTGTCATCTACTTGTTTTTCTGTCCTTAGGTTTTCATTGCTGTTCAGCCCATCCTTATCTCAACAGAACTTTTCAGGATTTGATTTCATCTGATTGTGGTAAAATTAATCCATCCTAACTTGGACACCTCAACTGATGTATTTCTTCAACAGCCTGATTTGTTCTATTAGCTGAAGCACAGAAAATCTCATTCCTTTACCATCCATACCCTCTCCACTACTCCTTTTGGTGAAGTGCTTGACAATCTTCTTCTCTCCTGCAAAAACTCATCATCTGTCTGTGATTCTGGCCATAAATAAGGAAAGAATCTTTTCTTAAACATCTAACATCTGGGTCTGGAGTTATGCCTCTTAGAGCCGCATTTACATCTCCAATCATGACATAGCATTGAATATTCATCTTTAGTTTTTCATCAGCTATCAATACAATCTTTTGATGCACCGCTGGGGTCCAGCCTCTGGTTCCTTACATCCAGCAGTGATTGGGACTTTCATGTATTCCTTGAATTATTCTGAATCTACTTTTACAAATTCCATTCTCTTCTTTTCTGGCTAATCTTTAATTTATACAGATCAAATTGCCTTGCCACAAACATCTTTTTAAAAATATTACCTGTTTGACTGTTCCTTGACATACTCTTGATGCCTGGTCAATGCTTTTTTTTAAAAAAAAAATCTCCTTTTCTTAGGGTCTCTTATAAATGCATTTAAGAGCATCAGGCTTAGGAGACAGAACTTCTCAATCTCCATGATTTATTGTGAAACGAACGTCCCAGAGTAAAGGAATCCATTATGATCCTGAAATTGTGTATTGCAGTAAAGAGCACAAAGGGATACATTTAGCAAACAATAATGACAATTACAGAAACAAAGAGAAGAGCAGAGAGAGGCATCCCCTGAGGCTGGGAATTAATTGAAGGTGGGATGTCACCAGAACAGACAGGTTTGCCTTTTCCCAGCCCCCAACTCTCATCAGAGCCAAAGCTCTCCATCCTGACAGTAAATCAAGGCAGAGAGAGAGAGAGAGGCAAGAATAGGGGTTCTTTTTCTCAGAATGTCTTCTTTTTGGTTGAAAATAACGAAGACTCCTCTAACACGTTCAGTGCTGCTCATTCTTAAGGGAAGCGACTGTATAACATTCAGATAGCTTTTGAAATCTATACACGCTCTTCCTACCTGCTGTGCTCAATTTCAGAACCCAGTGCTGTCATTAAGGAAAAATAGCAACCTTTGTTCTCTCCTCCAGGCACAACATGTTGCACGGATTTTTTGTTTCCAGGAGGAGAAAAAAACCCACTCCATTATTTTCTTCTGCTAAGGAAGCCGGACCAAGTCTGTGTCTCTAGGTCTTTCTGTGTATGGGCGCTGGACACACCATTACTGTGGTTCACTGGGCTAGATTTCCTTCATGTATTTTAAAGTCCCTCATGAAGACATCAGGCCACTTTACTATAACGGATGGTTTTCATTCTCAGTGTAATAAAGGCACATTCCTGAGGCAGACATTTCAGTCAGAGATGGCAAACATCAGAAGTTTCAAAGGCTTAGTTCACAAGTATATCCAAGCTTTCAAAGCTTGGCAGCATCTTTGGGATTTGAAAACTGGATTGGAAATCTGAGTTATATTTTTTTGTACTTCTTGATTTAGCCTGTGTTTTATATACTCCATTTTTCTATCTTTAAAACATATATATATACACATACACAAATAAGAGATAAAAAAGCAAGCTTGGTGAGTTTATTGAGATGCGATAAACATTCTCGTTGTGGAATGTAAAACTCTCTTTTTCTTTCTTTCCGTTGTCATCCACTGTAGGAATGACTGAGACTCCTGGAGCTCATCTTTGCACATCTTAGATCTATGGGGTTTCATCAGTCTGCAAACCAAGTGCTGGGCTGAAAGGTAAGTGAGGGCTCGCCCAGGTCAGCACGAAAGACCTCACTCTTCTACTTCCAAGTCTACTTCCAAGCGATTTTTTTTTTTTTTTGCTCATAATATGCCTTTATTCATTAACTTATAAACATTTAACTTGTCCTTTGAAAGTTAATTATAATTGGCAACCGCTTTTCCAGATAATTCTCTCCTGTCCAAGAGAGGGGAAGAATTTAGCCTTCGATTTAACTTTCCAAGCTCACCTCCATGCACGCTGAATTTTCCTCTTTCTTTCCATTTACTGTGCAGGTGTTACCTCTCCTTCGATGTTTGTCCCCATCACCTTCTCAAGAAGCTTCTACTATTCTATGCTAAAAATATATAATATTTTGGTTTCTCCCCCAGCTACCACCCAACCCTGCCCTTCTCTTCCTTCTGTAGCCATACCCACTTATCTTGCTTCTTATTTTGACTTCCTCACCTCCTACAATATATTGTCTCTTTCACTAATATAATATTGTTTTTCTGTTCTTGATAATATATATTGTCTTGAATTCTAGTGTCACATACTAAGGTTGCCACTCTTCATCACTGGTATATCGTCCTCTGATTTTCAACTTCTGTATTTTTTTTTTTTTTAAAGGAGGTCTTTTACAGACTGTGCATTCCTGGGTCTCATTTTAAATCTGTTCTGACATTCTCTGTGATTTCCAAGTGAGTTTAACACATTTGTGTTAATTGTAATTATTATTCTATTAGGGTTTATTTCTATGACCTTACTTCGTATCTTACACTTATTGTACTTTATTTTTTCCTCCTTCCCTGAAACCTTCCATTGGCTAGAACAACTTTCATTCTTTCAGTTTGAGAGTCATACATTCTATCTTTGTCATGCCAATGTTTCTATCTAACTACTTAAGATTTATATTTATGCATATGTAAAATATTAACCTCTTAAATGTGTTAGTTAATCAATTTAACCTCTTTCCCCAAGCAGGAATGAGTGCTTTAACACACTGTCATCTCCTCTGGTGTCTATCAAACCCCTACCCCCAGATGTTATCATCTAGAATGTAAGTTCTGGATTGTGATGGATGCCCTTTATCCTTTTTTGTTTACTTGTTTGTTTCCTTTTTTTTTAATAATGTGTTTTCATCCTTGCCAAATGCATCCTTGCCTTAGATTTTCTAAGTTACTTGAGTCCTTTAAATCCCCATAGCTCTTTTAGCATCTTTCTAGATTTATTTCTCTTCTTGAAATTCTTCTTCAAAAAATGTTATCCTTGCATTTATTTATTTATAAAATTAAAATTAATTTTATGGAAAGTCCAATGGGATCAGATTAGATAGTATAATTAACAAGATAGAATGACTATCTTACTAAGGTTACCATATTTTAAGCTTATTCTTTTCCCTTTACATTGCATTATTTACTGATTATGCATTCACAGAAAATACCTGCTGTTCGAAAAGAATGACATTTGGAAGCTAAATGATCAAAGTGTATCTCAACTAGTTACAACAATTGATAATGCCACAGGCAACACAGTTTCTTCATCCGGCTGCTGGGAGCAATTAAACAGCTACTCATCAGTATCTAAAGTGCAAAAATAAAATTGCCATCTCAAATTTAATTTGAGATAATTTATAAATGCATCCTTAAATTTTTAAGACTCCAGAGTAAGCAGGAATAGACTAATACATATGAATAAGATCAAACATGTTTCTTTTTAAACAAATTGTTGCATTTAAATGATAGACTGGGTATTAACCCTAGGTTCAAAGTTCTTTCTCATCAGTATTTAAAAAATATTAGTCCATTATCCTCATGTATTCAGTGTTGCTGTCGAAAAGTCAGATCTCAATCTGATTCTTGTTCTTTCAGAAATGAAATATTTTTGGGGGAGCCTTTAAATGTTACTAAATTTCACTTTAAAGGGGGATTATCAAATTTTATCATAACGAATCCAGTAATGTGTGTTTCTGTCCTTTTTCGATTTTTATGGACCTTTCCAAATTGAGATTCTTCATCTTTATTTCTGAGAGATTTATTGCCTATTTCCCCTCCTTTGGTTGTTTTTATTTTTGTTTTGGGGTGTGTTTCTTTCTCCTCTCCCCTTTAGGGATTCCTTTAATTTGGCTCTTAGTACTTCTACCTATATCCTCTGTATCTCTTAACTTAAAAAATTCTATCTTTTATACCTCCCTGCAGTGTTCTGGGGCCAGTTCCTTACCCTGCTCCCTGGCTCCTCATTTGTAATTATAATGCTATTCAGCCCACCTATTGCCTTGCTTGTTTCCCCTGCTACATTTTTCATATGCATTATTTTCACGTTCATCTTTATGACTTCTTGTTACTACTTTTTCTTACTTCCCTTACCTTTTTGAGGGTAAAGTTTATGATAGTTTAAATTCTTGATCTTCCTGTTGTTTCTATTTGGTGTAGAAGAGTTTGCTCAAGTGTGCTGTTATTCTTTTCTATTGGCTGTCACCTTCCACCATCTAATTTTCTCCCATGAGCTCATATTCCTCTGGTGGCATCAGTTCATCATTCAGGTGATGTGTCTCAGCATATGTCATTGTTAGTCTAGTCCAAACCTTAGCCTGTATCTCTCCTGTTGAGGTTAAGGAGGAAGAAATGTATGTGCTTCTGGAGAAAGTTTCAGGTACCCAGTACTCATATTAGATTTCATCATCTTTCTCTTAAATCCCATTTAGAAAGGACATTATGAAGTGATAATTTTCTTTGATTTAATCTGCTCACTCCAAGGATACAGAGAAGGAGGATATGGGAATGCTGGCTGTTTTGCAGAATCAGATGGACGTGGTGTTATTTCCCTTCCACACCAGCTCCGAGTGATTTGGGGTGTTGGTGCTAGCTCTCTCACAGGGGTGATGGAACAGAACCCATTCTAGGCCACGTGGAGTACAGGAAAGAAAAGGCTTACCCTCAAACTGTTTTCTTTATCCACAATAGTCTCTGTCTAATCTGGGTGGACATTTCTTTCATGCATCTGGTTCTTAAAGCCTTCTGGTCCTCAGAGATTTTTCACAGATTTTATGGTAATCTATAGGACCTTCTTCACTTCTTCCTTCTGTTCCTCCTCATATATATATATATATATATATATATATATATATATATATACTTTCATAGCACTCATTCCATCTCCTTAGGTATCACTGCACCACCACCAACACACAGTAGGTTCTCCATAAATTCTTTGGCAAGTGAGTGAAAGGTATAAACTCACAATATCTAGTATGGTTATGGGACAATGTTGGGCAATAAAGGAGGTTAAGAATATACCATCACCGGTCTGATCTGAATCAAAATCACTGGTCTAGTTCTACAGAAGAGGAAGCAGAAGTCCTTTTTTAAAAAGGTTATTTATTTATTTATTCATGAGAGACACAGAGAGAGAGGCAGAGACATAGGCAGAGGAAGAAGCAGGCTCCCTGTGGGGACCCCACCATGGGACTCAATCCCAGGACCCCAGGATCACAACCTGAGCTGAAGGCAGATGCTCAACCACTGAGCCACTCAGGCATCCCAGGAAGCAGAAGTCTTATTAAACCCTCATGGACACATAAGATAATACAATTTGTCATTACTGTATTATTTTCAATTAATCACAAATATCCAAATAACAGCCTTTCATATCCCATGTGTGCTTTTCTTTCAGCTCTGTTTTTGCTCCATGTATTTTGAAACTCTGTTGTTGGTACATACATACATATTGAGAGTAGCTAAGTCTTCATGGTGGGTTCATTCTTGTATCATCATGTAAGATTCCCCTTTGCCTTTACTAATTTCCTTTACTCTGAAGTCTACTTTAGCTGGTATTAATACAGCTACTTCTACATCTTTATTGCTAATATTTGTACAATTTCTTTTCCATTCTTTTTACTTACAAATAATCTATGTTGTTGGATTTAAAGAAGTTTCTTACAGACAGCAATTAGTTGGATCATTTTTTAAAAGATTTATGTATATTGATTTTAGGGGGCCAGGAAGAAAGAGGGAGAGAGAGAGAATCCCAAGCAGACTCCCTGCTGATTCACATCATGATCTGAGCCAAAACCAAGAGCCAGACACTTCACCTACTGAGGCACCCCCCCCAAGCACCCCGAAGCCCCAGTCTCCTTCTGTTGTTTACTTTCTTTTTAGAGGAATTCCTTTAGCAATTCTTTAAGGATAAGTTTGCTGACAATGCTCTTAGTTATTATCCTTTATCTGAAAATGTATTGATCTTTCCTTTATTCCTGAAGGATATTTTAACTAGATATAGAATTCAGGCTTGATTGTTCTTTTCTTTCAGCACTTGAAAATGTTCCACTTCTTTCTGGAAAGAAGCAGAAAACATAATAATTCTTTCCATCTTGTTTGATGTAGATTGGCAGTGGAGGCTTGGCTCTCCAGTGGCCTGGCTGGTTCTGAAAATGGGGAGAGTAGGGAGCCAATTAGTCCCACCTTGTGATACCTCATTCCATTGCATCGGTCCAGGTAGAGGTGAATGCTCTGCTTTCCCCAGGCTTTGATGACACCACCCTGGTGTAAGAATCAAAGTACCACCTGCTTCCAGTGGGTAACCATGTACATTTTGCTGTGCCCTCTCTTGATTTGTAAAAGAAGAGGTGAAACAACACTTTACAGGTCTAATTAGGGAAAATTGAACCAAACATATAAAACCACAACAAATTTTCCTTTTTTCTCTGAGAGCTAGGTCTAGGCAAAGTAGCTAAGTAGGTAAAATTTGACCTAAACATGTCTTCTCTGTTATGTGTTGGTTTCTCCTCACCTGCTACAGAGCACTCAGGCTATCTTCCAGACTCCAGACTCTTAAAGAATCCTATAAAAATTTAGCTGGTATTCTCAGTATAAACCTTTTGGTTGATTTTTATAAATTTCTTCATGCATTTATTTGAAAATAATTTTTATATCTAAAAGTTTTCTCTTTAGAGATCTATTCTTATAGGTACATGATAGATGACTGACTAGCAAAACTAACAAACTAAGAGATTAAAGGATGATAATTTTTTAATTGTTATCCCTTATAGGAAATAACTAGGAGGGAGGGAAAGAGCTATACAATTTTTAAACATTTTTTCTCTAATTTCAGTTGCATTTAAGTAGAAGTCTTAAGTACTTTAAACAGAAGCATCAACATTGAAAACATTTGAGGAACAGAGTTGATACGGAGGCAGGGGCACTGGGGGCAACAGATCTTCAGGAATCCTTAAATAATTTATTTATTACCAACAGTGGACTGCCTCATTTATCCTTAATTTGCACAAAGAATCAAGAGCTGTCTGCTAGGTGCTGTCCGCTAGGTAATTAAACAGTATGTGCCATTTCTACTCTTCTGTATCTTATTGATTTGATCTTGTTTCTCATCTGTCAGAGCTCTTGGATAAAAGCAATTGCCTTCCTAGGGTGTCATTTTATCTTCTGGTCTGCATTTCTGGATGAGTGATTTTAGATTTTATTGTTGCCATTATTTGGTTGTTGCTGTTTGATTTTTGAAATTTATGATTTATGTTCCACAGGACAAAAATTTAAGATTTTTAAGAGAAAAAGGTATTCTTGATTCATCAAGGTTATGTAGCTTTTTTCCCCATCAGAATGGATGTCTGATTTTTCTTTCATTGTGTCTCTCTGTAAGCAGCATGGTTGCATTACTGAATGCTTCTTAAGCATTGGTGTTGCTTTTTAAAAATCATAGTCTTCTGAGGTTTGTAAATGGACAACATCAATTTGTAGCTCCCTTAGAAATCTGTATCTGGACACCATGATATTGACTGGAAAAATTAGGAAGTCTTCTCTCAAAGAGATGTGTCTCTGTAACGATACCTTTTCAAAAGAAGACATAAAAATGTAGCCAGAAAAATGTTTACCTGAGAATGAATGAACCTATATTAATACAGTTTATTAGTGTAATAACATCCTACATATTATAACATACATATAAAGTTGGGTTTTGATATCAATTTCAAATTCTACTTTGCTAAAGAGCTGGGGAGGAGGTGGGTGGGTCCTCAGATAAGGGTAAATAGATGAAAGAACCCATTACATTTTTTGCATAACAAAGATGAAACATCTTAGGGCTCATGTTGATTCATTTGTGGTTGTTAGTCTAATATTAGAAGCGACATGGTCTACCTTCCTATTTCATTCAAATTTCATCTCTAATTTGCCATGTAAATTTTCTCTTTACTCATCTTAAAATTTTGTAATATAATTATAACAACAGTAGTAATTGTACTGTACCTGAATAGTACTTAAGAATTTACACTTTTGTATAAAACGTCTCATGAGACTTCATAAAAGGAGGATGAGATATTTGTTTTAAAATTATTAATAGCTACATTTATTAAACTATGACCAGAAAATATGGTATTTAATTATACTTTTTAACAAGGCACATTTTCTGTTTATGAATGTTTATAGTATTAACTACATCTTACACATTATAGAAGAAGAAATACAATCTCATCTTCTCTAACATATGAAACCTTCTTCCACTGGGCAGATTCCTGTAAGGGGATTTTATCCACCCTCCAGAGCCTGTGAATCAATAGAATTGGGAGAGAGGCTGTGCCCATATCTCAGAGATCAATCATTCTGTGCCTGAGAAAGCTACCAATGACATGGAGAACATTCCATGGGTTGTGTCTGCTAACAAAGTTAGACTTTTTTAAAAAGATTTTTAATTTATTTATTTGAAAGGGAGAGTGTGTGCGAGAGCACAAGCACAGGGAAGGGCTGTAGGAGAGAGAGCAGACTACCTCCTGAGCAGGGAGCCTGACACGGGGTTCATCCCAAGACCCTGGGAACATGACCTGAGCTGAAGGCAGATGCGTAACCTGTTGGGCCATCCATGTGCCCCAACAAAGTTAGATTTTTATAGAAACTTCTCACCCTTTTAAAGTGATTAAGTTATTGATGTTAGAAAAAAGAAAGAAACAAAGAAAGCAGAATACCTGGCTCCTAAGGAAGAGAATATTATCTAAAAATTAAAAGGAAGAACACAAGTCCCTGAAGATGATTTGCCACAAGAAAATTTTTAAAAATTTCCAGATGTCTCTATTTGGCTAAAAGGTGAATACAAGAAGATATAGTTTCTCTGAAGAGTGGAAAGAAAAAGATGGCTAGATTTGTTACAAAGCTAATAGGCTTAGGCATTGGCTTAGATAGAAAAAACGTAGGATGAAATGAGGTGTATTATTAAAGGAATGTGAAAGTGCAATGGTAGAATCAAAATTACAAACCAATCTTACTTCATGAGATAAACAATATCTCAGAAAACATCTTTCAAAAAAAGAAAACATCTTCCTAGTATTACCAATTATATCTGATAATTGTGTCTCATAAACTTTTAGAACAGCTTGAAAGGAAAAAAAAAAAGATGAGCTAAAGAGAAAAGTTAATTTAAAAAAAGAACTTCAAAAAACAAAAGGAAGCAAAGACAAGATAATGACCCTGAAGGATAAATAACAAAGATAGAGCACACAACTTGTACATTTTCCAAAGAAAAATACGGAAAAAATGAACTTAAGCAATAGTCCAAGGTCTTCAAGAAGCATATGAGTGCTGAAAAGGGCTACCAGAGGCCAGGAAATTTTAGAGAAAAAAAAAAAATCTAAAACCAAAGGAAAAATTGGAGGAAGGTGGTCAAAAAGTGTAAACTTCCAGTTACAAGGTGAACAAGTACTAAGGATGTAATATACAATGTGATGAGTAGAGCTAACACTGCTGTATGGTATACAGGGAAGTTAAGACAGTAGGTCCTGGGACGCCTGGGTGGCTCAGCAGTTGAGCAGCTGCCTTTGGCTCAGGTGGAAATCCTGGGACCCGGGGTCGAGTCCACATCGGGCTCCTGCGAAGAGCCTGCTTCTCCCTCTGCCTATGTCTCTGCCTCTCTCTCTGTGTGTTTCTCATGAACAAATAAATAAATTTTTTAAAAAGACAATAGGTCCTAAGAATTCTCATAACAAGAAGAAATACTTTTTTCTTTTCTTCTCATTATGTCTATGTGACATGGTGGATGCTAACTAACCTATTGTAGCAATCATTTCACAATATATGTAAATCAAACCATCTTATTGTACATCTTAAACTTATGCAGTGATCCATGCCAATTGTTTCTCAATAAAACTGAGAAAAAAAAAGAGTCTAAAACCAAGACATACAGAGGTAAAATTTTTGAATAGTTAGAGTAAGTTACGGTGTGTGAACATTTTTTAATATTTTGTCATATATATATATATGTCCTAAAAATGAAAATGTTTATATTGCAATGTATATTGTATACCTATATAATGTTCTAGAGAATTGAAAATGTTAGTATTACAGTGTTAAGTGAGAAAAAGCACAATGCACAAACAGTATCCTAGCCATGTAAAAACATGAATTGGAAGGAATTACTCCAAAATGTTATGAGCATTTATCTCTAGTGTGGGATCGTATATGATGTGCTTTTTCTTCTGAAATCCACATGTCTGTCCAGGCTTCTTGGTTTTATTGAATAGCCTTGACCACTGTCTTGAGTTCCACCTCTTTCTTCAGCATCCTTCACTGGGTAACTAGCAAGCATCTCAGCCTTAACACAACTGAAGCCAAACTACTGATTTTCTCCCTATCCTTCTGGTTTGCCATTTTTTTCTGTACCCTCTCTTAATTGCTAAGGTTAAAAAATCTACGAGTTGGGTACACAAATTTTCCTTATATTAGTTATATTATATATTTAATGTATATTCCTATTTTTGCATGCATAAAATATTTCATAATTTTAAAGAGAAGACTAAGGGCTTGTCTAAAGAATACAAGAGCCAATCTAAAGGAGTTCCTAATAGCTAAAGTTGGAAAAATTTGACCATAAAATAAAAATGGATAATACTGAATTTATCCCCTATAATAACATAAATATCCATGAATTCATATTGAAACAAATAAATAATCAAAAGATAAAAATGGGGGAGAAGGAATGGACCTTCCCCATTAAGAATTTCGATTAGTAAATATAGAAGGAAAGAAGAAAATTGAAAATCATAATAGAAATAGAAAATCACCATTAGGCAAACACCACAGTAATTATTTTTGCAGGCTTGATCCACTGATGGATGCCAAAATTATAGGGCAAAGGTTGGAGAAACAGGATTGGTACTGTTTGCAAGTATCATTCTCAAGATTTTTTAACTACAAGGGGAAAAATAGCAACTCAACAGTAAAGCCAGCAGAAACAACCTATACCACGTGATCAAGGTCAACATCACAGGTAACAAGGTATATATAAATTCCATGAACCCCTTGATATGTGGTACTGAGAAGGATATCTCACTTCTGAGATATCTTCTTTCCAGACATGAACAACCTCATTCAATCATGGGAAAACATCTGACAGACCCCAAATTGAGGAGCTTCTACAAAATAACTCATTAATATTCTTCCAAAGTTCTTAAATCATGAAAGACAAGGACAGATTGAGGAACTTTCACAGATTGGAGAAGATTAAAGAGAAATACCTAAATGCTGTGTGGGATCCTGGAACAGAAAAAGGACATTAGTGAAAAAAAAAAAAACTGATGAAATTTGAATAAAATCTGTAGTTTAATTAATAGCGTTATGCCAGATAATTTCTTACTTTTGACAATTGTAGTATGTAGAATGGGAATATTCAGAGAAGCTGGGTGAGGGTATCTGAGAACTTTGTTTTTATTTTTATAAGTCTAAAATTAGTTCAAAATATATGTTTTTAAAAGGTAGTCTAAAATAATACATCCAATAGTATCTCAATTTTCTAACTATATATTCCAGATAAGCAAACCATGAGGAACCAACAACAGGCAAGGTGGGAGGACACAGGGGAGGAGCTTGCTTTAATGCAGGAAAGCAGGAATTTGGGAGGGGCTGTTTCCAAAGTGTCCAGAGAAGCATTCAGAGGGCTACAATCAGTTGAGTGTGATGGTTTCTCACTGACAAGGAGAAGTTTTTCTTTCCTCCTGATGGGGTATGTAAAGTAAGCATCTCTCTGTTTGGGGTCTAAGTGGTAGTGAGTGATAGCTCCCCCTTCAAGACTTCCTTGGTCTATTTTCTTTTTTTGTTTTCCCCCTTGGTCCATTTTCAATGAAGTTTTCTTTATTTATTTTCACAATATGTGTGTGTGTGTGTGTATGTATGTATATATTATATATATGCATAGTGTATATGTATGCATATGTATATATATGTTATATATACATATATATTATATATAACATATTATACACTAAAATGTTTCTAAGTGCTGAAATTATGAGTAATTAAATTTTTCTGCATTCTTTTTTCTTCTTTTTAAAAGATTTATTTATTTATTTGAGAGAGAGTGAGAGAGTACAGGGAAGGAGCAGAGAGAAAGGGAGAGAGAAACTTTAGCAGATTTCTGTGTTGAGTGGGGAGCCTAATGCAGATCTTGATCCCAGGACCCTGAGATCAGCACCTGGGCTGAAACCAAGGGTCAGATGCTTAACTGACTATACTACCCACGTGCCCCCAATTTTTCTGCACTCTTTAATTTTTCTAGTGAATATGTATTTCTTTTATAATTATAATTAAAATAATAAATTATTTTTTTAAATATGAATAAACAAACCTGGGTGTCATTTAAAATTATTTTTTCTTTCTTATCTCGTGTATCTAATTCATCTGCAAGTCCTGTCAGTTCCTCCTTCAAAATCAATGCATTCCCACCACCTCCTCTGACTATTTCTTAATCCATATGTAATCCATCATTTTATCATCTTCTCTGGTCCCTCGTGTTTCCATCTGTGTCACCGAAGTCCCTTCTCTGTGTAACACCAGAGCAATCTTTTATATCAGACCCCATCTTTCCTTTCCTGCCATGCCTCTGCTGTGCACAGAGTAAAACCCAATGGCTATATTTTGCCTAATGCCCCTGCCTCTCTCTGACCTGCCTTTCACCAGCGACCCTTGCTCCCTCACCCCTGCACACCTTCTTGCAGATCTTGTTCTTAAATAATCAGATGGTTTCTGTCTCGGGGCCTTTGTACTTGCTGTCCATGCTCAAAATGCTCACTTTCCCAGAGAGACATTCACTCACCCCGTTAATCTCTATTCTCTGATCCTGCCTTATTTTTCTGCATAGCAGTTGTGAAAATAGAACATCAGAGCGTATTTATTTTCTACCTCTTCAATGGAAGCTCCATTGTTCCTTTCTTGGTACTCAGAACAATGTCTGATATGTTGCTGATGATCAATAATATGTAGAAAGTGAATGAATCAACTTCCTGCCCAATGCAGAGCTCAGGAGACCAAAGCCCATCCACCAATTTCTGCAGATTTCCCCAGGGGTGGGGTTGAGGATGGATTTAGTGTTGGTGGGTGGGTGGATAGGGGGCTTTAACTTTTGATCACCCTTGTCCTGCCTCTGTCTCACAGCCTGACAATCCTCCCATGTCCTCTGACTCTTTCTCAGTTTCCTCAAAAATGAGTCCAAATCACCAACAATAAGCATTTGTGGTGTTAGCTGATGTTAGTGAGGATTACCCAGAGAAAGTGGAGAGGAAAAGTAAACAACTTCAAGACAAACATTGGTCTTCTTTATTGTTAAAATGCTGTGTTCTCACTACTGCCATGGAATTTCATCCATATACCTGCTGTCCATCTGGAAACTCTCCCACTTATTCCTCCTCTCCCTCCCTTCAGTCTGCCACTTTCTCCCTCTCTGTAAGAACACAAGAAAAATCCCTCCCTTTGCTTCACAAAGGGCAGTTTCCCTTCCTTCAGAGCAGTGGCATCTGCTCACACCCAGGCCTCCGGTGAGGGTGGGAAGCACTTTCTGTCAAGCGCTTTCCAGAGATTGTTCTATCCCTGAGAATCCAATGTCAGTTGTTAATGTTTTTCTCCACCTCATTACCTCTACTTTTCTGTATTTTCTATTAGAGAGAGAAATTAAGGTCAAAGAAATTATTCCATCAGGTACCCAAGTACAAAAGAAATAAAGTCAGGCAGGCTTCAGATCTTTCTTCCATAAAAATTAATACTTGCAGCACACAGAAATGTTCTTTTCTTTTTCTTTTCTGCACCAAATTACATATTTTCTTAAAATTTTCCTAGTTTTTGCTAATTTGGTAGAGAGAAAAATGGTATCTTTCTTTAAACTTTCTTTTATCATTTATTTATATTTGTTTCAACATCTTTATATAATTAATTGAAACTTCTCCTTAAAAAAACAAACAAACAAACAAACAAAAAGACAGTGGAAAGAACTTGGCTATGCCCCTGTTCCCTGGCCCCTCTGTTTCTCTTGTAGTCGTGTCATGAACACCCTATGGCATTGATACAAAGATATTAGATACATTGAGTTGTGTCATTGCAAAAGTATTTAAAGATTATACTATAATTTGAGATTGAAATAGAAAGTTTTGTGTACAGAGAAGTGAATGGAAACAAAACCATAAGGCACAAATTTGATATTGATGAAGCAAATATACACTGTTGGAGAAATAATCACAACTCCATTTATTTGCAAATCAACGGTCAAGTGCTTTATGGGACTTAAGGAAGTTACCACAAGCAGATGAAGCTGAGTTAAGGGTTTTATTCCCCTCACTGAGGTACATACATAAGTTTTGCCTATTATATATCAACCAGGGCAACTGAAGGAGATATTGTCAAATCATCAGAATACATATAAAAAAGCCAAAGCCAAAAGATGCAGGTTGCACAATGTAAAGGCATAGTTTAATTGGCAGCATTTTTCTTTCTTAATGATTTGCCTTATAATTTATGGAATATTAAAAATTAAAGAAACATTTCATTATTATTAACAGTATTAAAAATTAAAACTCATAAGTGCCTTGGGTTTGTATATTTATCTCATATATATTATCTTATTTGAGCCTCTTAACAAACTTGTAAAATGTTTACAACACCTCTTATTTTATTATTATTGTATATTATCATCTTATAAAAATAGTTATCATTATTATGACCATGTTGCAACTGAGAAATAATCATATGTAAAATACATAACATGTTACACATGATTATAAAATAAATAACAATATACAAATAATGATATTTATTATGATTACTATGTCTATATTGCAGTTGAAAAAAAGCTCAGAGACTGAAAGCATTTTGTGTAGGACAAACAAAGCCTAAGGGCAAAGTAACAAAGTGTGAGTCTTGTGGTCTTATCTTAAAAAAGTCTGAAGACTCTGTCCTCCTCAAGCCTTGTAATATGTCAGTTTCACTATGTGGTCTCTCTAGACCTTAAAAGAAAAAGGTGACTAGGTATTTCTCCAGATTCATCCTACATCCCTCTGCTACAGTGTGGAAAGGAGCTGATTTGGTTAGGTGCTATGGGTGTAAGAAACAGAAATCCCAACTCAAACAGGCTCCAGCAAGAAGAAAATGTATTATCTTACAGGAGATCCAGAGGTTAGGGCAGCTTTCAAGGTCAATTGATTCAGTGACTCAGTGATGACATCAGAGACTCAGGTTGTTTCCATGCCCTCATTCTGCTATTCTCAGGACTGGCTTCATCCTCAAATTGGTAGCAAGCCAGCTACACCCATCTCAGGCAAAATATCTGGACATGACAGCACATGGAGAAGAAGAAAAAAAGTACCTTCCTGTGGTTCTCTCTCAGGGTAAAGGAAATTTCTCCCAGAAGTTCCTCAGCATGACTTCTCTTTTTTCTTATTAGTCAGAGTTAGGAAACAAGCTCATTCTTGAAGCAATAACAGACAAGGAGGAAGAAATTACCTTTGTACCAATAAGGCAGACACCTGGAGTTGGAAGTGGGGTCATCTTCCCTTGAGTCAAAACCAACCTTCTAAGACCAGGAAAAGGAATTATTCACAGATCCTGTTTATCAAAGAATGCTTTACCCAGGAGGTACACTATTGGGATGCACTTACTTTTTAAAAATGGTACCTACATGATTATTCACTCTGGTGTTTTGATCTAATCCATAGTTAAGAAATCAGTTTCATTTTATACTGCTCCTACAATCACACACACACATTTTATAAAATCATATGGTAACTTTGCATTTTTTATCTTTTATAACATTAGTGCAATGAGTTTGATCCACTTGAAACTCCAGGTACTTAATGCTTTTCTATGATAATGGAAATGGCAGAAGAGAACAGAAAGTTAGGTTTGAAGAACAAGGGATCAAACCAAGAAGACCTTGCTTGGTTGCTTGATAACTGAATGACAAGATCATATGTGGCAGTCGCACTATTAGATCTGAAGTGAAATCATGAGCAGGTTATAGAAAAGTCCTTGTATTCTTTCAGAAGCCATTTAACAAGCAGCAAATAAGAGTGGAGTTGGACTATGACAGGATAATAGATTTTTCTGCCAGGAAAAAAAAGGATGTGCAGTCATTACCTCAAGGAACAAAGAATGTAAAGAGGAGCTTAAAACCGAGACTTTGTTCTGGAAAGCATTTGTAAGTAGAATGCATTCATCCTTAAATAAAAATCGTATCTGTTACTACATATGAAATAGGATGCGTTTTATTCTAGTACTGAAAAAATGTAGTAGTGACTTTGCTAATACAAAGAGGGCATATGTGATTAAGTACTGCTATCAGTGCACACTGAATGCTAGAAATTGGGCAAAGGGGAAGCAGTATATTTGTATTTTATATTATAAGGGAGAGGACTTATTGGTCTTCATGAAAATGAACTTCATAATGTAATCTTTTTGGTTTAAAAAAATGAAACCTGGAAGAACAATCCAAGAGAAAAAAAGCAAAGAATATTATAGATAATTTACAGAAGACAAAATACAAAGGGTAATAGACTTATGCATTGATATTCAGCCTCAATGATATAGAAATGCAGAATAGAAGGAGATTGTACCAATGTCTCCCTACTGGTAAAAGTTTTTGACAAGATCCACTTTTGTTAAAGGAAAGGACACTTCTGCATGATTGGTGGAAATGTAAATTTGTACAATTTGTGTGACAGTTGGTAGTGAATCTGAAACCTTTTATGCACATTTCAAATCTTAACTTCATCTGTACCTTATTCACATCACAGCTGTGGTGACCCAGTGTGACTTCAAACAATGCAAGTTGACCTAGCTCTTTACCTTACCTCAGGACTTCTCAGATGGCCCACAACTCAGGACTCGAGAGAAACATACACAAGGGTCAACACACAAACCAAAAGTGCTGGAGAGTCCAAGTCCCATCAGGCAAATCTCTGATGAATGGGGGACAGGACTCATCTATAAATGTTTTTCCCTTTCCCACTGTCCTCGCCCCCTGCCCAAATGGATGGTACTGGAATACATTTCATATGGCTACTCAGAAATTTCTGTGGATTTAAACAATGGCCATCTGAAGCAGTGGCTAATTCAATAAGATACCTTAATATGGGCTCTTCCTCCTTCCCCACTTCGTTCCCTCCTTTCATTCTTGCTCCCTAGGATCACGCTTCTCAGAAGGTACTAACATGTAAGCGTTGTCTCTAGTTCTGTGTGAACCTGGCTAAGGCAGATAAGAGCTAGCATGCTTTAGAGTGCATGTGACTAGCCTTCGTCTTATGGACTCTCTCCTGTGGACAAGCTCACCAAAATGTGTCAGAAAGATACATGCACGAATGTTACCTGCAGTATTCCTTGTAATAGGCAGAGAGGATCATCCTGCTATAGTATTAAATGAAAAGAAGGAAGTTATGGGAGGGATATGTGTGGAAATATATATAAATCTCCTTGGGTATTGTGTAGGTATGAAACAAATCTAACAGATTTTAGCAATGATTTTCCTGTAGAGTATACAATAATCAGAATGGGAGCACATGGTTTATTTTTTATTTTTATAATAATACTAATAAATTTCAACCCAATAAAGATTTTTTTAAAAAAGAAAGCAATCAGATTTCAATGTTTTTACTGTTATCAGAAAGGAAAAATACCTAAAAATATATATGTAATGGCTCAAGGTGTAGAAGCAAGGGAAGTTTTTTTCTTCCCAAATTTTAATTTTTTCACTGTTTAGGTCTCTTTCCTAACAAATCTCTTCTCACTTCTGGTCTGAGAATGACTCATCTTCTGTTTTCTCTCTCTTATCCTCGGATCCATCAAAATTGAAGTCATCCAATTCCTGTTCCTTCAGGGTGCTGAGTTACAAGGGTGATGATAATCTAGTCTCAAAGTCAGGATTTCCAAACTGTAGGAGATCTTCATGGTTATGTCATCATCTTACAGATGAAAAAACTGAGACCCAAAGAAGACAAGATTATCAGATTATCTCTGCACTGCCACAGATCTGGGATTAGAATTCAGATATGATTCCCAGTTTGGAACTCTTTCCATTAAATGGTAATCAGAAAAAGTCACTAGGTTATGGCATAAGCTGATACTGTGTGGCTAGTTGATTTTATCCCTTTGGATAATAGAAGTCATTACTACTTCAAAAGCACACATCTTCAAAGGGAACTGAAGAAGCAAATTGAGTGAAAGAAGGCCCTTAGGAAATATTTTGGGGGTGAGTTCTTATGCTATTGCACAAGTCACATCTTGCATGAACCAGACAATTCTACATGCACTTCACCTTCAGTTCTACTAAGAAAACCCTTACTAGCATTTAGTAGCCATCACACAAGAACTGACTGGTGGCTGATGCTTTGATACGACTCTGCAGAATTTCCCTTCTGTGAGTAAGCTTGAAATAGCTGTTATAGTCACCAAACAGACCAAGATTCATGTGAGCCTATATGCTCAAATGTATACAATTCAGGAGGATTGCCATCAGGTTCTCTCTGATAATTTTTCTTTGGTTTGCTAACCTTTCTTGATGCCATTTATCTTATTTTTTCCCCTTTTAGTAATGTCTTTCTAAACATCCATGTTATAATCGGTTCTGGAACTCACTGATGTGCACGACAGAAGGAACTTAAAGAAAATTATGCATTGCTCTGATCTAGCCTAGGGCACACAAATCAAAGCCTCCACTGCAGATAAGACATAGTAAAATTGAAAGTAGCTACACTTTATATGGAAATTAGCTGCTCCTAGAATGCAATATACTTAAGCATATATCAAAACCAAAGACAACGAACATATGAAATATATTTCTGTGCTTGGAATATTCCCTTCCCTTTTCTTCATATATAGGAAAATTCTCAGTTGATTACATTACATCAAAATTTTAAGTTTATTTTCTTAACATGAACATATGCATGGTTGGTATATTTGAGAAAGATTTGGGAATTTTCCTTCTTCATTTTTTCCTATAGCTAATACTTCATGGAAACTTAAAAAATAATCAGGACCTGAAGCAGTAATTTGAACACACTGTGTCCTGATGCTTTTTGATGTAATCAAGAAAACATGAAAAAAGAGTATGTTTTTCCTCCAGAGCAGACATATGCAAATGAAGATTTTATTTTTCTCTTGATTGCTTTTTCTTTTTAAATTACAAAAGAAAAATTTAAAATAAGGCAATCCGTATTTTTTATAATTCTTAAAGCTAAAGGAGAGAAATTGTGTTATTCAAAATAGCTGTCCTGATCATAGATCAGTCTTCATCTAGGGTCTGACCATCAACAGCTGTCAAATGCAGACTTTTTATGTGGAAAAGAGAAGTACAAATCACATGGATTTGGTCACTTTCTTGCAGATGGCTACATATCAAGTTTGCTGGTTTTCAAAACTCTTGGTTTAAAGAATCTGGCTTTTAATTCTCTTAAAATACTTCTGTTTCTGCTTGCAAAAACCAAACTGCACAGGCTAATTTACATAAAAAGGATATTTATTAAAGCTTATCATACAAGACATGGTGAAATCACTTAGAACCTAAGAATCTAGGAGGCTGTGCAGCCAGGAATATGTCCAAACTCCATGGAGGATGGCTTCCATGGAGGGACCCTGGTGGCTGAACACTGGGGGCAGCTCTCACCAACATGCCACTAGCCCAGCGCCTATGCTGAGACTGGTTAAAAAAGAATATGGCACACTGGGCTGCCTAACTGCTTCCCACTAGCGCCCATTCCAATTAGTCCATGTCTGCCCCATCATATTGATTTAAAAAATATTTTTCATATCACTAATGCCTATACATACTACATTTTTTAGTGGAGTGATTTGTTTTTTTAAAAAATTATGTATGTATGTATATCCATAAAGGTTTGTATGTGCCTAGAAAATGTGGTTTCTCTGGGGATTGAGAGAAGGGTGGGGCACAAGTAGAAGTGGGAACTTAATTTTTACTTTATATATTTCTGTATTGCTTACATTTACAATAAGCATGTATTCCTTTTACAGTAAGCATCCTGACATAAAGAAGTAAATTATTATTTTAGTTCTTAACATATTTAAGGTCATTTTCATATTTCTGAACTATAATTTGTGAGCTATAATCATTCACTATTGGAATTGGAAGAGGCTTAAGAGTCAAGTGCAACTTCCCTAGTCAAATCCTTATAATGGATAGTCTACATTTAATTGTCTCCAATGCTTTATCTTTCCATCACACTTACAACAATTCTGACTTTATTTTTAAGTATCTTTAATTTATTTAATTTAATATCATTAAGTTTTATACTCTGTTACGTTTTTTCCTTATGTCATTACAGTAAAGTCTGAGGGCTGGGTTTTGCTCTTGGGGGTCAGGTAAGCCAAGATCAGCCCAGGAGCTGGTCTGAGGAGCACCCCATTTATTCTTGACTCCCTGCACTGGGGGATAGCAGACTCCTGCCACTAACATAGCACAAAAACTACTCTGGAAAAGGTCACTATTATCTTATGTTGGAAGATCAATGGAACCTTTTCTCTTGTTAACATACTCGATGGCTTTGCAGTAAACAAAATTGGCTACTCGTTTTCTCTTTTTGGTTTCCATAATGGCATTCCCTCTTGGTTCTTCTCCCTCTCTAACCTATTTCTTTCCAGTCTCTTTTGCTGGATTATCTCTCTTTACACAATCCTTAAAAGACTACTCTCTCTTCTCTACATTTATAACCATGATCTTACTTGCTTCTAGAGGACTTCAATAATCTGTGACCTGTTGACTCCCAAATCTGTACGTCCTCCTTAGATGGTCAGCAAAGTCCTGACAGGTAATCCTGCCCATGGCCGTGTTTGTGCACATTTTAATTTTGGCTCTTTTGAGAACAGGAACAGAGAACCACTAATAGGTCAGGAAAGAGAAGCTACAGCAAAGTTGGACCTTAAGGAGACAGGAGCTAAAAGGTTCTGCAGTTAAGAAGTCTTTGTACACTAGAAGTAAGAATAAGCAAATTTTCAGGTCTTTATTCTGATGTCCTATTATTTTATTTATTTTTATTTTTTTATTTTTATTTATGATAGTCACACACACAGAGAGAGGCAGAGACACAGGCAGAGGGATAAGCAGGCTCCATGCACCGGGAGCCCGACGTGGGATTCGATCCCAGGTCTCCAGGATCGCGCCCTGGGCCAAAGGCAGGAGCTAAACCACTGCGCCACCCAGGGATCCCTGATGTCCTATTATAAATGTGATGGCCTCACCCCCTTTCTAACTCATTAAAAATGCAAATTCTTGCCTTATTTCTTGGTTTCCTAAGGGAGAATATGACTCTTTAAACTCATATTTCACTTTCCTTCCCCCTGACCTAAGTGTATGGGATTGAGTTAATTATACTCAGACACACTATAATTTGCCTGTGCAATGCCAAATTAATTGTTTTAATTTTTCTTCTTATTTCTCATTCTTACTCCTTCCATCATTTGATGGAATTGCATCAAAAGGCATTGACTTTAATATGTGAGATATGTGTCCTTGGATGGTATGTGTCTCTGCAAGATGTATAAATGATGCGATGTTATTGCTTTCTATTTATTTTTTCATTCCGCGTAGTTTTTAAAATTTATGTTTCTGTATATACATCTAGTTGTGACTGCTAGAGGCTTTTCCAGTGTATGTATTTATCATATTTTACTCATCCACTTCGCTGATAGACATATGGGTTGCCTCCAACTTCTCTGCTTCTGAAACAGTGCTGCAAAAACAACTTTACATATGTCCATTTATCTATCAGTGACATTAGTCTTCCGCTTTACATATATAGAAGTAGGGTTGTTAGGTATGTGCATAATTAATTTTGTTAAATATTGCCAACTTACTCTTTAGAATGGCTTACCAATTTACAGTCCTACCGTGTTTGAGGGGTTCCCCTGTTTTCTACATCCTCATGAATATTTTTAATAGTACATTCGGAGTTTTGCCAAAGTGGATTTGCAATATAACTCATCATTTCAAACCAGTTCAACCAGATCTAAGACTAGCCACTCTTGGATCAGGTGTCTGTACCTTTTCCAATCATATGTAGCTAGTGAAAGATAGGGTAACATGGTAGATAATATTGCTTATTTGCTTTCAGCAAGGGCAGTGAGTGCGGCAGCTTCTCCTTAGAAGTGTTTGTGGTTGAGGCAAGACCATGCATTTTTCATTCTTCCTTCAAGTCTCCTCCATTTTGTTGCTAGAGTTATCATTCCAAGTGCCAATCTGCTCTGCTATTCCGATAGGCTAAAACCTAAACTTCTTAATATGCTTTGCCACCTGGCTCCTAACTTCTTCTGTGGCCAGAGTGGAACCCCTATGGTTTTCCTAGCAGGCCACAGTCTTTCATAACTTCAGTGCTTCTTGTTACTGCTTTTTGTGCTCGCAAAGTCATTCAGCATTCCCCAACTCACTTTTCTATTGCAGGTGTCCTGACTAATCTTATCTATTTTTAAGCCTTGACTCTAGACTTACTACCCCCAGAAATTACTCTATGCCCACTCTAACCTATACATCCTCTTGGTTGACCTGGCTCCCTGCCAACTTTTACATGAGAGTGTCTATTCCTTTCCTGGACTTTATGGTGCTGCTGTTATCTCCTGCTTGGCTGCATGTCCTTTGAGAGCAAAGAAGACATCTTATTTGGCTTTTTCCTCCCAGAGCCTAGCAGTATCTCAATCTAGTGAGTGCTTACAAACGTTTTCAAATGAATGAAAAATGAGCCACTTATTTTTACAGGGTAATAAACTAAGGCCTGGAGAGGTTAAGTGGCTTTCTCAGTGGCATACAGAAGGTAGATGAGAATGCTGGAAGTAAAATCCAGGTCTCTTGATTTCTACTACTTTCCACTATACTGTGAAGAATCCTCCACATTTATCCTAATTACTTCCATTCTACAGGGTAAGAAACTGAAAAATTGAAAGTCATCTTCCTAATGCCAAGAAACATTGAACTACAGTTCTATGCAGGCTTTTAAAACTTTCCTTTGGATTTTTCCTCCTCTACTGAAAAATACTGAACTATATGGAAACAGACATTATAATAATATTTTGAATTGTGAATTGTATGAAGAAATTCACCATGGAGCTTCAAACTAAAGAAATTCCTTAAATCAAAGATTATAGATACTAATTTTTAAAAAGCTGATGTTAATAACTAAATAATATTTTTCTCTTTTATCTTACCACTTTCCTACCATTTTTTACTGTATATCAGAGACATAGCAATCAAAGTCATCATTTCTGTCGAGAAACTTTGCAGAGACGTTTACAATACCGAATGTACTATTATAAAAATATGTCCTTTTCAGTTTTCAAAGGGCCTTGAAGTGTTTTGCAAAAATTCTCCACCCACTTCAGTACTCTCTACTCTCGACCTTGAGAGAGTGCTACAGTGTTCCCGCTAGAGCTGGGGAGGAGAGAAACCATTCTGTCTTTATTTTTCCATCCATTCTAAGAGTAGTTCAGCTGGAGCTGGTGGTGAGTGTGGCCATTATCTCCAGGCATTTTCTCTGCCACTTTAGAATAGGATAGACAGGTGTCAGAGGGAGCATAAAGGGGGTGTGCGAGGTTTCGGTGGCATAAGACTGCTTTGTGGCTTGCTGCTAATGCTTTTTCAATTTACACATGTCTGAGGAAGGGCCATCACTCTCCATGGTCCTGAGAATGGAGTTCATTGTTTCTGTGCTGTGAATTAGGGGCAGGAATAATAATTCTCTATGTAAATTGAAGGAACTCAGATGCACAGTGAGGCTCTGCATCTGACGGTGCAAATTCTGCAATAGGACTGGAGACTTCCGAGTCTCTGCTTGTTTCCAGTCACTGAGAAAATAATTTCCCATCCGTCAAGAGTGCCACACAGGCTTATAGCATTAATGTTTATAACATCAGAGAATCATAATGTTTATCACATTAGAGGCAAACTAGAAAATTATTTATGATATAATTCATGTGTATCATTTAGACACCCAGCAATGTTCTGTCGAGTAATGCTCATGAATTATTTCAGTGGGAGGGGGCTGATGGCAAAGTAGGAGGTGACAGTAGTAGTGAGATATGTGGCCCATTGTTTTGTTTTTAACCTTTGATAAAATGATTCACAAATAGAAACATGAAAACTGCCGCATTAAAAACATGTCATTTCCAGCAGAAAACTAATATACTACCTTATCATGAAATAACACACATGGTCATTGGAAGCCTGAAAGATACAGTCTGGAAACACAACTTTTAGACTTATATTAATGCATAATTAATTATATTATTTACATTAATTATATAATATGTATTTATATAAAATGATTATATTAATTAACTAGACACTTGGCATTATATACATCATATAGAGAGAAAAATCTTTCCTCTTACCCAAAATGTAGAATATTTTAAGAAATATGGTAATGTCTGTTTGTGGAAAAGAACGATCTGTGGATTCATTGACTAATTTAAGTGATCCAGTTAACTTTATCTACATGAAACACTAAGAACTATTCAAAACTAACACAAATATTTCCTTGATTTTATAAAAATCTGTTTTTGATTATGGAATGTGATGGGCATGATTAGCATAATCTTTAAATTAAATTATACTTTATTTTATGCTCTTCAGAATTTGGTGACTTACAGAGGCTGGGAAAAGTAGAAAAGGTAGTTTCCCCTTGACTACGATTGTGTTTGTTCTGTTTGCTCACAGACGTGACCAATTAATCTAATGTCAACCCTTCCTTTTTTTCTGAATATGAGCAGCTAGTCAATTTCCATGTAAGGATAAACTGATAAAAATATAAACACATATCAAGTAGTGTTTATGAAAATTTAAAAAAAATGAATTCTTTCAACTTTCATTTATTCATTTACTTCTTAGATTACAGAAAAGTAAAAAAGATAGATTAGGTCATCTAGGCATTTATCTGGAGCCATTAGAGGATCGTAAAGTGTCTCTTCTACATTGGAAAACACAATCAAGCGAGAAAGCTCATTTTCTTTTCAGTTGAACCTATGAGAGGCCTTGATGAAATTCTCAGTTTAAATCTCTGGCTTCTTAATCAGATATTAATTATGGGATGAGACAGGCTTTTTTTTTTTTTTAAGATTATTTATTTATTCATGAGAGAGGCAGAGACATAGGCAGAGGGAGAAGCAGGCTCCCTGCGGGGAGCCTGATGTGGGATTCAATCCCAGAACCTCTGGATCACAACCCGGGCTAAAGGCAGATGCTCAACTACTGAGCCACCCAGGTGCCCTGAGACAGGCTTTTAAAAAGGTATTTTATGCAATGCCATCCATATTTTTTGGTCAGTGCTTCACTGAAACCAGTTCCAAATCAAGATGCTTCCCTCTTCATTTTTAAAGAATTTATCAGAGAAGGAAATCTCTTAGATTCTATTGATAGTCTACCCCACAGAAAGATGTCTTCTAGATGAGATGGCAAATTTTCTGGTGTACAAAATGCTGATATACTAGCTTCAGTGACAGCCTCTGTATCTAAGTGCTTTTAAAGACTCAGAGATATCTGTCACAATTATGACATCCTCAACAAGTAGATTATGAGCAGGTTTGGGTCCCAAGATCTCTCTGTTGAGAAGGAAGGGAAAAACCCTTCAGCCTCCATTTTTCCCTTGAGCCATTTTGGAATCTTTTAGCCTGTAGTTCACCAGAATGTTCTACTTTTTATTTCTCCTCTTCCTTGGATGATGACTGTGGGCCCCAGGTGCCAAACTGTGGAACATAATTGTCTACTGATGGTGACATCTGGTTTGTTGGCAAGCTTCTTCTTGAAATTTTTTTTCTCAGTGAATAAATGATAGCTTAGAGCTGGGTAATAATGGAGCTTTGTCTCCTAACATCTTTGGGCCAGGTTTATTTCAAATTCATTAGCTTATGCTAAAAGTAAACTATGAACCGTCGATAACCCTGGCTGCAAGGTAGTCTTCAGAAAGTCTTGCAGCCATAATTAGCCTGGAATAAATTCTGCAGCTGATTTTTTAATGAAACATTTTTCTATCTCCAGGGATGTGAAAGTAAGAAAGATTTTTGAGACATTTACAAGGGGAAAAAAAATCAAAAATCAACTCTTACGATTGTTAAGTGTTAATCTAAAGTACGAAGAGGGTGCTTTTGTGAAATTGTCCCCAGAGACAAAATTTACAGAATACATCCAAAATTTACATAATACAGATACAATCTAACATTCTTTATGTTTCTTAATATACTGCACTCACTATCTACAGTGTCCTTTTACTATCTCAAGGTTGTTTATGTCTAACCATCCTTACCCATCCCTTGGCCTAAAATCTATTGAAAACTGAAGAAAAATCATGAGTACTTAGAAAAGAGAAAATAGTAAATGAAGCTATTATTTAAAAACAAAATTCAAATATTATTTTTTTTAGAGAAGAGAAAGTTAAAGTACTAACTCTTATAATTATAGAAATTTGACCCCAAACTTTCTAGTCCTGTGATATATAGTTTATGCCTTTGTCTTTAAAGAAGTAAAAATTCTATCCTACAAAGTTCAATACTGCCTGATAAATTTCTGTTTACTCAAATAGTAATTCTACTAGTCTATTTTCTTTGCTAAAGAATAGATAAAAATTACACTAAAAGCCTACCATGTAGGCTTTTTTTTTTCTATAAACAATTCCTACAGAAATAAAGTCAGATGATTCAGAAAATATGGATGTCACTGATGCATTTGAGAGGTTGCGTTTGCCTAAGCTGTATTCCAGAAAGTAGTATGGTGGTTCTGTAAGGTCTAGAAAGGACATACAATTATTACAAAGGTCAAAAATGAAGTTTGCCATTTTCTTGAGCTTCTAGGCTAAATTACTAATATTGAGAATTGGATTTTAATATGCAAACTAAACCCAGATGGAGGTTGGAGTGTAGTTGTGAGTGGAATCTGTCCCTGAAGAGGTGGGCAGATTTTCATAGGAAGTAGTCTGGAGCAGGAGAAAATCATGGATTGGGGGTACAATATTTAAGAGGGGGAATAATGGGGCAGAAGAATGTCTTGACTGTGAAGCAGGGGAGGAAGAAAGTAACTTCAGAATACTATAGGGAAGGAATGGGAAGCATAGCCATTGTCTGGAAACAGAATGGAAAAGAGGGAAATTTAGAGAAGTTTTAAGAGAAGACTTTTAAAAAATTAAAAAGAGGAAGTAGTAATAGTTACAGCAGAACTAGAGAAGCAAACCTTTAGAATGATGAATGTGACTGAAGTTCCTGGAATAATACTTTTGACAGCCCTGATCTTCCCGGAATCTGAATTCTTTGAGAGCAGAGTCTCTATGTTCCCTTTACACTTCCTCACCCTGGATTCCATGTTTTCTGCCTTGGCTTCCATCATCTCTAGAGACAGCTCTGTAGAAGGCTACTGGGGCCTCTTTCCCAGTCACTTTTTCTTACTCATACCCATCTTGGCCACTGCTGACTAGCACCAACCAGGGTGTCTCCCCTGGTTTCTGTGGTCCTTCACTCTGCTGTTTCTCCTCCTGCCTGTCAGCGTGCTCCTTCTTTGGTTCTCCATTCTCCTTTTGCTCCCTCAGCATCACCATTTCTCACCACACTCTTTCACATGGTATCCCACATGATTTCAGGATGTCAGATACCTCAGTGAAGACAGGCCTGCATCCTGGCCTTACTCCGAGTTCTTTCCCAAGCTGTCACATCAGCCTGCTAGACTCTGCCTGGATTTCCCACTGGTACCTTGAGGATAAGGGGTTTGAGACATAATTATCTTCCCATTACAAAACCGGCTTCTTATGTTCCCTAACTCTACTATCAGTTCACTGTCTTCCCAGTCATCCAGGCTCAAAAAGATTGATATCTTAGATTTCTCCCTCTTTGCTTCCTAGATTCAATTGTCAAGTCATTCTGCCTTTGCAATGTCTCTCACATTCATTGGCTGTCATTGTTACCACTTCATAGAAGCTTCTGTAACAATAACTTTCTTATTGTTCATTTGACTCTGATATCTCTGATAGGATGTACTCATAGTATAATATGGATAAATTAACATTTATAATATTATCCACGTTATATTTATATATCCATATTATAATTATAATTAATCTATATTATACTGTATTAATAAATACTATTAACATTCATTCAATCAACAATTATTGAGTGCCTACTCTATGCTAGACAAAGGTCAGTGGAGATAGAGAATAAAAGGTTCTTACATGACAAAGGAATATAAAGTCTTTTCTTAAAAGAAGGATTCTCACATAAAAAGAATGAGTAATACAGCTTTATTTGTAGAGAAATAAATGTAGTAAAGAAGAATTTGTTGATGATAGCATCTATTAAATAATGAAATAGGATATTACAATTGCTTATAGAGCCTCCTTTCTTGAGTATTTTTAAGAATAAGATAGGTTGATTATTCATAAGCACTAGGTTCAGGACCAAAACAAAATCATACTAATGAGACTCATTGTACCTACTGATCCATTTACTTTAGTCTGTCTCGTTTCAGCTGGTTTTTCACACTGGGATCTGTCTGTGGGTGACCTCTCAGTCATTTGCTAGAGGCAAAGGCTTCCATTTTCTTTGCGTAGTGGTAACCAGAGAAGGATGTGGATATTGCTCAAAGAGAAGTAAGTGGCTTTAAGCCTCTGTTTAAAAATCCTAAGTTTTTGGTTTAAATGCTGTTTTGAGGAGTTCATTATTGAAAATATACTTCTGCTTTCAGAAAATGCCCAAGCTCTGCATCAAAGGCAAGCTGCTGATTGCTAAGGATGTGGTACAGGAGCAAGCCAATCATTGATTATAAGAAAAGGGGAAGGCTTCCAGCTAGTTAATGAAGCAACCCGCTAACAGTTTTCGGGTTGGAAAAAGTGATCAAGGACTTTCCTTTACACAAACAGCATCATTTGATTGTTCTCACTCTCTCATCATCAGAAGGTTTGTGCAATACAGTGAGATGTTGTAGAAAGAGCCTGAATGGGATTTGCCATTAGACCTGGGGCTGGGTTCCAGTTCTATTCACTCAGTGCTTATAAAACCTTGAGCAAGCTTGCCAAGCTTGCCAAGCCTCAGTATCCTCACTTAAAAAACAAGATTAACAGTAGTCACCAGTTCACCTGCTTATTGTAAAAACTTCAGATCTGTCAAAGGGCACTGTGAGCTAAAAATATCCTAAATTATCTATGCAAATATCCAGTAATAACTAGAGGGGAGGTGCTGAGAACCAGAAGTTTGCATTTTTAATTAAACGTAAGTCTTAAACAAGTTTGACAGTTACGATGTGTAAGAAATAGCAAATAAGTTTATAATTGTACTCAAGTGTTTATTTAATTCCATCCTGAATGTGGATTATTTTTAAAAGTAAATCTCAATTTGCTCTAGTGCTATGTTCTAAAATCTACTTGCAAATTAGTTTTTGAAATGTCTGGCATATTTTCCCACAGAACAATGCTATAAATGGTGGTTGTCTCTAGCACACCCTGTAAAGACTACCCAAAAGTAACTAAAATGTCAGGCTTTTGCAGTTTGGTCCAGGACCCTGGCCATTTTCTAGTGTCTCCATATAGCATAAACTACAAGTTGGAGATCATTTATGCTTTTGCTGCTCTTTGGAACGTAGGAGAAAGAACTGTGGAATTTCTGGTAGTGGCTGTGTCCTCTCCATGTCCCCAGGGCATGATCAGAAGGAAATATGGCTACTTGGAATATCCGTATACCTACCTGCCCTCGTCCAGCACATGTCATACTAAGAATCCTTATCTCTTCTCTATTCAGCCTATACTTTTGCCTGGGTTATGGTGAGTCTTTGAAAATAAATTCTTGAGAAAAGTAGCATCATAGCAAAATTGCAGCCACTCCTAGGGCTCCTATGTGGACCCTTCTTCTTCCATAGGAGATATAGCCATTAGGGAATGTCTGTCTTACATCCAAGAAACTCCAGATCATGTAGGGGAGGGGCCAGAGGAAATAAAGGACTTAGGAAAGAAAGGGCCTCCCCAAAACTTCCAGGATAGGAAACCCCTTCTCCTAGCACAGGCCAAACAGACACATTAGTTTGAGAAGTTTGTAAATTAAAGATCTTCATGTAATATTGCTTCACCACAATTCTTGTGTTATTTTAATGGAGGAGATATTTTTGCTTTTTGAAAGAACACTAAAGTGAAAAGCACGCTTGTTAATCACTCAGCTAAGATAGGCACCATTTTGATGTCCATAACAGCATAAAATGATAAAAGAAATATTTTAAAAGACATAGTTCTATGGTGGGACAAACAAGCTTGTTAAATATATATATTTCATGGTTTTAAGTCAACAGATGTAGAGAAAAGTCTGTGAAAAATCTGTATGATTAGAAATAGCTAAGCCAATATTTTCAGTTTGAATAATGTTTTAGTGATAGTTAAATGGTAGAAGCTTCTAATCTCTCAGCCCCAAGGTAGTAACAGGGATGCCTCTGGTTGTGCAGTTTGTGGACTGGACAAAGGGAGCTGGAATCCAGTGAAACACTCTGGCACAAAGTTAAGCTATAAGGAAGAGACATTTTCATGATATTTACACTAAAGTGCCCTCTATGCTAGCAAGTATCCTGTTTGGCAATCATCAAACACTAGACCCACCTGCCAGGAGGAAAAAAAATTGCAGCCAGGGGATAGCTTAAGGGAATTAGTACAACCAACTCAATTAATCTCTGTTTATTATAAAGTTGACACTTTAAATGTTTATTAATGAAGGAGAAGGGAAGTTCATACTTATTGAGAGTCTATGATATGTTAGGCACTGTGTTACCCTTTTGAAGTTTGCTCAATTGCCTCCAACAAAATGGACAAAGGCAGGGGAAAGGAATACAAGCAGATTATAATTACATTTTAAATGCCAATGCCTTAAATTAGCATAATTCTTTTCATAGAATTTGAAAATACTTAATCTTATTTATCACAATAGCTCTATGAAATAACTGATATTATCTAGATCTGACAGGTAAGTTATAAGAAGTAAATCTTTACTAATGCATTTAACTCAAATCTCCAGACCCTTAATCCTGTGCTCTTTTCATCATGCCAGTAAAAGGCAGATTTAAGTAGTGGAAATCTGTAGGCTGAGTCTTGGAATAGAAAGTAGTGTGTGGGGTTGGGGTTGGTGGAGGGGGGGCTGACGTTGGAAAGAAATTAAACTTCAAAGAATAAATTTTAAGTTAACTGATACAAATGTTAACTATACCTAAAACCATATAAACAAAAAAGAAAAACAGCTAGAAATTCTTAAAACCCAGGGAGAAAACAGAGGACTCTCAGAACATTTTATGTAGCAAGTACCTTAAGAAGGAGGTCCTGCCGGGTGCCTGGGTGGCTCAGTTGGTTAAGCCTCTGTCTTTGGCTCAGGCTCAGGTCATGATCCCAGGGTCAATTCCTGCATCAGGCTTCTTGCTCGGTGAGGTGTCCGTTTCTCCCTCACCCTCTGCTCCTCCCCACTGCTCATGCATTTTCTCTCAAATAAATAAATAAAATCTTTAAAGAAGAAGTAGGAGATCCTGTCAAGGTGAGGGGAAGAGCTGGAAAAAAAACAGCCACAGATTCAGTCTCAATGGGAAAAGGAGGGCCAGACATTAAAAGCAATATATGCGTTAATAATTTGTATATCCTTTTGGGATATTACAAGGAACAATCATATTGACTTGACTTAGCTGATAGTAATGTATTTGTTTCCATAGGACAAAAGCTTAAGAGAGCTTCATGATTATGAATATAATATATCCTTAAACCATCATGAAGCTGTGGAAGACACCACAGTAATACATAACTCCCTGAGAAACAGAAGTGGTTTAGCCTTTCAGCTGGTACGTAAGTTCAGTTCCATTCAGCCAAAGACTGTCTTAGTTAAATACAACTTTTAGTTAATGGTGAATCGAATGTCTCAACCAGATTTCTCACAAACCTGTGCCTTTATTCAATTGTAATATGCCCGTTCTTCACAGCATTTATCATACTGTCCATCCATCTTTTCATCCTTTCATCTGTCCATCTTCTATCCTTCCAATCATCCAATCATACAATCATTATAGCACCCACTTATCCTTCAGCTCATCCATCCTATTATCCATACCTTCGTCTAGCCATTTATCCTTCTACCCATCCATCTACCCATCCAATAATCCCTTTATTCTTTCTCCCCAATTAAGTTAATTGCTTGTGGATAATAAGAAGTTACGAATAAACAGCACTGGAAATCAAGATTTATTTAGGTGTGCAATTTCAGGCAAGTTGGAGGATATATAATTGCATCTTTTATTATAGTCCCGGTAGTCACCTAGTTAGTTTATCATGTAGCTCAGAACTAAAGATAATCAGCTATAATGATCAGGCTTAATTTAATAACATTTTCTTTTTATCATTTTGCTTTACTTTTATATTTATGGAAACTGCTATTTCAGCTTCTGAAATTACATTAAATGAATCCTATCTGTCTTGACAAAAGCCTTCTATTACTATTTTTGGATAAGTTCTACTCACTTCTGCAATATTTGAGGACATATTTGTTTTCATTATTAAGCTTCATGAACAGAAGTAATTTCTTCCTTTTGTATAGTGCTTTATAGTTTATAACACTCTTTTTAGATCCATCATCCTTGATTCTCAATTAAAAGCCAAACTCAATATTTTGCATATGTTTTGCTACAGATCTCATTTCATCTCAGGTGAGCCAGCGACCCCCCTCATCCCCCTCGGGACATGCCCCAGTGCTGTTTTCATTAACTTTCCCCTGGTGTTTGTTTGGATATTCAGATGATGATGAAGTGGATGTTGTTCTCATTATTCCTGCCTCAGGATGTGGTGGACCACCATCTGCAGATGCCGTGTAAGTGATCATCTTGGCACTGACCCATATGCCACCTTTGTAGTCATGAGTATTCTATCCGAGAGATGCCATCTGGTTTTCACGGAAGCCGGTGGAAAAGTGGGGGTCTATGTTTTACCGCTGAGATGTGTGTTCAGAGAAAAAAAATTGAATGTTTTCTGCTCCCATCAGGGACAGAGCATCAGCTGTTGTGTTCTTTGTATCAAATTTTCTCATAGCATATACCTTCATCATTAGAGTTGTTTTATCGGAAATGTTAAGAAGCCTTCCACACTCTGTGGAGCGAGGCTGGGATGTGGGTTAGGTGGGAGGAAGAGGGAGGAACAACTGTCCCAACCACAGAATCTATAGACCTTACATGATTTAGCCCAACACACCAATCCTGACTTTTTAGTTTTTTAGATGCAGAATACTTTTTTGAGGTTGTCATTTTTAGTTGTTGAAGTTTTTAAGAAATAATTTTCAATTACAGAACAATTATAAGAACCATGCAAATAACTTTCATATGTTCTTTACTCAGATTCATTCATGGCTTACACATTTCGGCACATTCGCTTTATATATGTTTATCTTGAACCACTTGGGAGTTAATTTTAAAAATTGTACCCTTTTTACCCCCTAAATACTTTAGTATAGATTTTCTAAGCACAAGACTTTTTTTACATAACCGTGGTACAGTTATCAAGTTCAGGAGATTAAAATTGGTATAAAACTAGTCTCTAAAACATAACTCATAATTTTAAGACTTAAAAGCAGTGTTGAAGTTACAAAATTTCTCCACCATATTTCTTCTCTTAATCAAGTTGGTAACATTTTTTTTATAGCCCCTCTTATCATATGTCCCCTTCTACTATGGAAGCTTAACTCTTGAATGTACCATGCACTTGTCGCAACTTATAGCACAAAATCAGTTCTATGGGCAACACATAGAGACACCCTATGCACTTGACTCATACTGAATTTGTAGAAAGCAATGTGTCCTTCGTCCTAAAAAGTGTTTCTGAGGTTCAGACACATGTCAGTTTCTCACTTCTCTCCTCTTTTTGGCCCCATGGATTTACTGTACAGTTGCAGCTAGAGTAAGAATCCTAAGTACCTTAGTTTTATTTTTTCTGCCTTACTCTCTGGCTTCTCTACCCAGCCTTTATTCAAGCAAAGCTTGTATTTCAAATAGTTTCTTTTTATTCAGAAATTCACCACTCCTTCAATGATCAAGCTCCTTCCCATATGATAAGATTTTAGGTGAACAATATGTACTCTTTAGACTCTTTAGGATAGCATCATTGATTTTTCAGACGTCTTCAAAAGGAAATGCATAGGAATAAGCATTATTTATAAAGGTATCTTTTTCATAATCAGTAACTATTCATCTCTTCTATTAGCAGGTTTATCAATCACAAAGAGGGAAACAGGCATCTGAAAGTGGCTGGCAATCAAGAATACTACAGGAAGCTTGCTTTTGGAAGGACATACATTCTTACCTGGTTCCTATTTCCTTATGAATTTTCTTGGCTTACTGCATTTAGTTTTATAATTTGTGTTCTGCTCCCACCACTAATTTATTCCCTTGCTTACTAATTTATCCAGATAAAGGTCTTGAGACTACGAAACGTAACAATGAGTCATTCCAAACACTATTTCTTATGTTTACTTTGCACTGACAATAGCTATTCTCATATTTCAAAAAGAATGTTTTCCTACAAAATACCTTTTAAAAAAATGGTGAGACATTGAGATAAAAGACCTGAGTTTGGCAGAGTAATTAGTTGGTCAACTGCTTCTTCTTCTTCTTCTTCTTTTTTTTTTTTTTTGATCACATAAATTACTTCTCTGTCAAGTGACAACAAATGTAATTTGAACTGAGATTAATTGCATAATAATTATGCTTAACATAATTGGTTAAATAGAGGAATTTCTTATGAAATGGTAGTTTCTTAAATTTATACAAATAAGACCAGATGGTGAACAGCTAGTTTTAATTAAATTAGGTTTGGTAATTATAGATGATTAATTTTAAATTTGACTCAGATTAGAAAGACTATATTAAGGAAATTATTTTTAGTTTTTTCAATAGGATGATAATGTATTATGATAATTGTAATCCCCAGTATCTGGGATCAAATTAACAATCCCTCTTAATTTCACTTTGATAAATAAGACTTTGGAAAAGGTTACTAAGAAAAATAATAGTATCTCCTTCCTTAGAGGTCTTTGAGATTCAATAAGACATCATGAGACATCTTCATAGGAGTTAGGTGTTTTCTTTCACAGAGAAGGGGCCAGGGAGGCCAGTGGTTGGAAAGATGAAGTAAATGGTTTCCTGAAGATATTTCTAATTCCTGAATGTGGTGACCAAGCCAGTATTACAGATTACACTCTGGCACAGAGTGCCAGAATGCATGTTAGACAACAAAAAGGGTTTCTGAAAAAGACGTAAAAATCCCACAAAGGCAGGTATGTTAGAGGAAGGGTTTTTCTCCACTTTTTCTTTTCATTCCGAAAGTATTTTCACATGGCTTATCATATGAACTCTGGTATAAAGAGTCTGTGAATTGCTTCTAACCATAGGAGCTGTGTGTCACTCATCTGTGAAAAAGTCTGAAACTAAAAGTGCAAAAACAGATAAGCCTGGCTCACTGAGGGGCCTGCCCCACGCTAGGTAAGATTCATTTTTATTCTACATGGATGGCTTTTGATTATGTTTATTTGTTCATTCATTCATTTATTCATTCATCAAATATTTATTGCATGCAAAGCTCTTTGTCGGTGATATGGTTTTATTAGACACTTGCTTTAAAAGAAAAGACTGTTAATGCAAAAGCCTACTTTCTGTATTTTCATTGTTTCTATATGCTTCCAGCAACATAGGTCTTTAGCTGTTTTTACCATTACCTTTAACAGGAAAGGCAAAGCCCAACTCTAGCTCAAAATCAACCTCATGCTAAAGTGGCCTGAAATCTTCAAATGGTCCAACCAGGAGCACAGCTGCTAAGGTGAAGTCTCTCGATGAAAGCACACACAAAGCCACATGTGCAGGATCCTATGTGTGAGGAGACAGGACAAGGCCACCTGGCTGTCTAAGGGCAGCATCCCAGATAGGTCCCATTGTGCAGGATGAGGATTATATCCTGGTTCCCTGCCTTGTGCAAGACTGATGTTGGCTGCAGCAGAAATTCACTTTAAGAAACTATAGTAGTGGGTGGGCATCTGGGTGGCTCAGTGATTGAGTTTTTGCCTTTACCTCAGGTTATGATCCGGGAGTCCTGGGATTGAGTCCCACATCAGGTTCCCCACAGGGAGCCGGCTTCTCCCTCTGCCTGTCTCTGCCTCTCTCTGTGTGTCTCTCATGAATAAATAAATAAAATCTTTTTAAAAAATGAAACTACAGTAGTTTTAGTTGGACTAAGACTAGAGTCCTGAAGCCATCCAGGATAGCCTTTTCTGTCTGAGGTAAGATGCACTGTATCTGCCAGATTATAGACCAAAAAAGTTGCTTTCATGAACGTAAAATTAGAACAGAGAGTTGGATTTTTATTTTTAACTATATTTTTCATTACACAAGTCATACATAAGTATCGTAGAAAGCTTATGAGACCTCAAGAGACAATAAAAGGAAAAAAAGGTTTTTAATCTCACCATTTAGCAATTACTCAATGTTTAGGGATACATCCTTCTAGATACTTTTCTATGGATATTTATTTTTATCTTAGAAAGAATACAGGTGTTTGTGTATATACTGTTTTTTAACCCAGTTTTGCCACTGGATAACATATTGTGAGCATTTTCCCACATCAGTATATTTATTTCACCTTGAACAATCACTATGAGGGAAACATGGCATTTCATAATATGACCTTTACTTATTTGGCCAATCCCTTATTTTTAGACATTAAAGACTTTATTTTAATTTGTTTTTAGCTTGGTAAAATCCCTTAGTTCACTGTTGCTGACTTTGTGTCCAGAGAACAGGGGCTATTCATCTAGAATTGGATCATGCTCCAGGTGGCATTCATGAAAACAGCAAATCTAAACTATAATTCTTCTCTTCTGCATTCATTACTTTCTGCACACTTGTAACTGCCAGTGATTATTTTTAATAAAGTAAATTTTAGGTTAGTTACTTTGTGGTGACATAAAATAACACCCCAATTTAATCAGTAAACTATAATACTTAATTAGTAAACAATGAACTAAAGGTTATTACTGAAAAAGATGTCTTAGGTCAGTGGTTTCAAACCTTGGCTGCACATTAGAACCACCTGGGGGGCTTTGAAAAATCCTAAAGCCCAGGCCTCACCCCAGTCCAATTAAACCAGAATCTCTGGATGAGGTTCTGAGCACCAGTTGCTATTGTCAAACTTCCTAGGTAATTACCATGTGGAGCCAAATTGGAGAACCACTGGCTCTATATCAAGTCCCTTACTGTTTGTGAATGTGAAATTTCTTTTGACTTCTCTGAATCTTTGCATCAAGCAATGACAAGATGGGGTGGTGGGACTGACCCAAAGTGGGAATTAGCAGTTGGAGAGGGAAGTCTAATAGGGTTGCTCCCTTCTTCCATCTCCTGAGGCACAGGCTGGGGGTGTGGTGGGGCAGTAGCTGGCTCTGAATCCATGGGAGAAAGCCTTGCCTTACAGAACGGATGATCTGTGCCCTTGATGGTGACAACAGCAACACCAACAGCAATAGCCTGTATAGTCTTCAAGTCACTGAATGTCCCCAACAGCTCAATGAGCCTGGCGCTGTGATCATCCCAGGTAATAGAAAGTAGAGGTGAAGAGTATACACTTGGAGCGAAACATCTGCTTGCTGTCCAGGCACAGCCCCTAAAGCTGTATAACTTCCAGAAAGGTACTTAATTTCTCTGTGCTTCAGTTTCTGCACCTGCGAAATGCAGATAATAGAGTTTCTACCTCTCTGTTGGGATGAATAGATAAATAAACCCCAGAAGAGCTTTTAGGAAAGTGCCTGGCACTCATCAAAATACCAAACAGAACAGTGGTTCTCCACCAAAAGTGATGTTGCTTTCTCCCCAACCCCCCAGGGGACACTTGGCAATATATGGAGATATATTTTCATTGTCTCAGTGGGGCCGGTGGTGGTGGGAGGCGACAATTGAGTAGAAGCCATGGATGGTGCTAAACACCGTATGATGTGCCGCAGAGCCCCCACAACAAAGAATCAGCTGTCCCCAAATGTCAGTAATGCTGAGGTTGAAAAACCTCAGTGGATGTTGGTTATTTAGCCTACTGGGGAGGAGGATAAGCCAGGTTTAGGAAAATTGAGTAATTTATCCAAGGCCATGCATCTGGTACATGCTAGGGCTGGGATTTGAACCCAAGTCAGAAATACAGAGTTATCTTTGTCATTCCATGAGGATGTGGTCTATGGATGTGGGGTTTAGCTTCATTTCTAAAGTGTGGGACACTTCTTCCCCTCATCCCTAGGTTTTATGAGGCAGTTAGGGGTGGTGACTTTTGGTCAGCGGACTACAGTATATGTGACAAAGAGAAGGAGATGCCGTGTTGGAAATGGCAGTCTTCATCAACTCTGATTACTACCACCTCTCACCCTTTCACTTTTATCAAGCAGAGACGGAAAGAGGAAACTAAAAAAAAAGTGGTGAAAGGGTGTTATGAATGCCATCATATGCTCTTTGGGATTGCTGAAAATGTAGGGATTGATGTGTGCCTTCAAAAAAAGCAGTGAATCTATTCAGCATCACCTTTCCCTGGAATCACAAGTATGTGGCATATATGTCCCTATCCTTGTGAGTAATTTAACAATTGTACATATTTCAGTTTCTAGGCTATTTCATTCATTCTCTGGAAACGATGAATAGACAGGAACTGTAATGAACAGGCTGATACATTATAGCGGGCACCCGCAGTTCAGACAATTTAAATCTAGTGAAATTAATAAAAGGTACATCAAAGTGTGCTTTTTCAATCTGCTAGAGGAATGGGAAATTGCATAACACCTAGTGCAGAGATCGTGATAAGACAGCACTAAGTGACAGACTTACTTTGCAAGTTTATGATCACCTCTGGGTGCCCATTAACGAAACGTATCAAATCCCTCTTAAAGCATCATTTCTGGCGGAGGTTCCTTGGAGCAGCTCGCAGAATAGGACTCAGGCAGAGCTGCCCTTGCCCTCACTCTAGACCCACATTCCCTTTGGGGGGCACTCACTCAGCAGAACTTTCTCCTGTTATGCATCTCCCAGTACAAATCTAATTCTTCACCTGCCTTTTTATGTGTTGAAAGCTGTGTTATTCCTGTCTACATTTTTCAGCCGTATCAGCTATGTAAATCAACACATCTTCTTGGATTGATTTTCTTTGTGAGCCAGGAGCCATTTGTGGTGTTTCTGCCTGGGAATGTAATTTGGAGCTGTTTCACTGTTGAGTTTTTGAGAGGCTATTTTAATTTCCATCTAGTAGGTCTTTTTTCTTTCACTTGTCCCAGATCTCAATCTGTTTCTATAGAGAATTGATTCCTCACTTGATAATAGCTTTACTTACAGTACATTCTAGAGTTTCCAAACGCCAGACTTGGTAAGAATGAAATGCAGGTACAACATGACAGTTTTTCAACACTTCTGGAAGTGACATAATGCTTGAATGCAGGAATAAAATTACCTGTCTGGTAATTGAAAATTGAGAACGCAATGATCATTGCCTTTTTATCATAAAAATTTGTAAAAAAAAAAATAGAATAGAAAAGAAAGAAATATAACAATGCACTGTATTACAAATGGTCTATGTCTTGTTAATGTAAAAAGAAAATCATATGTAAAATAAAATGCGGGTACTTCATGGCATAGCATGCTTTTAGTATATTGGCAGTTATAAAACAGCTGCAAAATATTAATCTAATATTTTACAGAAATGCAAAATGAATTTATTCGAATCTTTAGAGCATTATAAACTTTCTTCCCATTTTAGAACAAAACTAAAATTCAAAAATATTAGTTTAGTAGAGCAGTACAAGTAGCTTTATTTGTCTTTACCTAATTTTTGCAAGATAGGGAAAACTTTATTATAAGGATGTTTCTAGGCAGGAGTCTACATGTTTTTATTCAATTTATGATAATTCAAAAATAATTATCTTACAGATTTTTAAGCTTATTTTAATAGATACACAGTAAATGTTGATTTTACACATAATAAATCAATTTGCAATTTGAGTGCTTTATATCAAGCTAGTTTATTCCATGTTTGAATACAAAGAGATTAAAAATGTCATCTGTTGGAAAATAAACTTACCTAAGCATTAAAACAATTTCAAATTTTAATAGAGCAATTAATTGAGAGTAATTTAACCTTTAAAGTGTCTCACAAAAGCAATGAAATATTCAAGACCAAAAATTTAAATTGAATTAAGTTAAAAATAATTGTTAGTTGTGAACAAATGTGTTAAATTTTTTCATAAAATTGTGAATGTTAATTTTAAATGGAGAAATCCTAGCCTTTAAAAATAGTTATATAATTGCATGTGTTTAATACAAAAATCACTCAATGCACAAAGCTAAAAATTATTTTCTTTATTTAAAATATAGAAAGAGGAATTTTAAATAAAACAAAAATTTACTCTTATAATAACAATTATAATAAAAATAATCAGTCATAAAGTAAACTTTAAAAATCATATAATGGGATATATTTTAATTAATCATACAAATCAAAGTTTTTAAATGATGTCCATGTTTGCTCACTTGTTTGGATCAAGAGAATATGTGTAAAACAAAATTCTTGAATTGAATCAACTGCAATTACATTTAAACTCGGGGCTCTAAGCATGGGATGATGAAATATATATTACATTTCAATGTGACTCCCTATAGAACTCAGCTTTACCTCCCTACACCTTCCTGTTCTCTTAATTACATCATTCCAGCAAGGTGAGGTTTCCAGTTCGTTGAGACTTAACCATTCAATTGCCAGAACACGAACACTTTGGCTTTTATTTAATGGAATTACTTCTTTTTAAAATTAAAATATAAAGAAAAGTGCAGAAAATAAAGTAGCAAGCATTAATCTGGATATAAATCTAGATTTGTTAAAGAAAAAATCTTACAGATCCAAACAAAGTCCATTTTGTACTTATCCCTATCCTGTTATCTCTCATCTCAGAGGTAGTTAATACTCTGAAGTCAGTGAGTACATATACTGCTCATATTTTTATGCTGACCCACTGATGGGCTAATATTTTCTACTGTATCTACATTTCTACAACCACTCTTATTTTTTTGTTTTGTTTTGCTTTTCTTATTTTCAAATGTGAACAATCCTCGGGGTGCCTGGGTAACTCTGTCCGTTGATTGCCTGGCCCTTGGTTTTGGCACAGGTCATGATCTTATTGGTCATGGGATCCAGGCCTCCACAGGACACCTTGCTCAGAGGTGCTCAAGACTCTCCCTCTCCCTCTGCCGCACCCTTCCCTCAAATAAATAAATAAATCTTAAAGAAATGTGGAAAGTTCTAAATGTAGACATTCTAAAGTACATGTATGTATATTTGAATATTCATATGTATATTTGAATAATAATAAAACACCTTGTCTCTCCACTCAATTTATGGGTTGCTCTGTGTGCCCCTCTCAGATCTTACTACTCCTTCCTTATGCTGTTCTCCCCAGAGTTAGGCATAATCCCAATTATGTTTCTTTTATTGTTTTTTACACATGTCCCTAAAGGGTTATTATTTGATTTTCATTGATTTCTGTTTTATATAAATGGAATGAATGTATATATTCTTCTATGACTTACCTTTTCATTCAATGGTATGTTGTTGAGACTCATACAAATAGCCATAGTTCATTCATTTTCACTCTCATATGTAGAGCTTCACTGTATAAATATATAATACCACGAGCTATTTATCCATTTTAATATCAAGGGGTTTTTGAATAATTTCTATTTTTCTGGTACAATCAATACTTTAAAGGACAGTTCTGTATATGTACCCTGGTACACACAAGCAAGAATTTTTCCAGGGTTTATACTGGGAGTGGAAATACTGTGCATATTCAAATATTCTAGGTAATGCCAAGTTGTATGTGTGTGGGTGTTCTTTAGATAGTGTGGATATTAATCCTTTGGTATATAGTGATATCAGCTGGAATATACTGATGCTGTGGTAATAGCTGTTTATGGTTGGCACCCAGGCTAATTGATGATGCTTATGCTATACTTTTAAATATTTTGAATAACATCTTTATTCATACTTGTTGTAAATACTTTCTGGTTGGTGGCTTATCTTTCCACTCTCTTTTTTGATGTCTTTCGAAGAACAGAAATTCTTAATTTTAGTGAAGTCAAACATCAATCTTTTCTTGTAAGCATTGCACATTTCTTATAATTTGTTTAAGAAATCTTTCCCTGCCTTGAAGTCATAAAAATTTTATCCTATATTTTTCTCCCAAAGTTTCAAGTTTTGTCTTTCACATTAAAGTCCCTAATCCATGTGGAATTTATTTTTTATATGCTGTGAAGTAGAGATATATTTTCAGCTCTTTCATGGGAGTAACAGATTGTCTCTGCTTTCTCCTCAAAGACTTGAAGATTGAGCCTGAGCAGCCCCTCATTCTCTCTCTCCACCTATTTGTGCTGGTTCTTCCAGTGGTCAGAAGGGCCCTTCTCACTGCCTCCATCACCTCCTCTTACTGATGTCACTGGTAGTAGCTTATACTGCTCATTTCCATTGATTTTTTCCCCCCATTTTGTCACCGTGCCTGCTTCTTTCCTATCTACTGCTTCTACTTCTGGGATCACAACAAAGATTCACGTTTTAGAGATACTGGCCACTGGTCAAGAGGTTTCTCTTTTACTGTGCAGTGTTATTTAAAAAAATAATATTTAGGTCTTTGGTTTTTAAATTCATCATTTATTTCTGGGTATTCAAGGGCTCTTTATTTACATTCTCTCCTCTCTTCCTGCCTGCTTTTGGAAGATTGGTCTCCAGAAAATGGTGGTTTTATTATAATCACATCCAGGACATGAAGGACACAACCAACACATAATACAACACCCCTGCTATGCTGATTGGTAGGGCCCAAATGAGCCTGAATAGGTAAGCACACTTTCCATTGTGGAGCTCCTGGAGTGTTACTAACCAAGGGGTAGCAGGCCCAGCAGTCGATGGCATCCAGTGACATGGTCAGGTATAGCAAAGTGGATGGGATGCTAAGGTTTGTGCAGGGCAGGTAGGAATTATACGCCAAGTAGGGTAGTTGTGACAATGTAGCTTCTTCCAGAAATGGTCATATCTCCCATCCTGGCCAACCTGTCATCTGGAAAATCGAGAGTTGACCAGGACCTAAAGGTCTGGTGTGAACTGTGGCAGATTATTGGAATGGCTCTCAGGAAAACCAAGAGACAGCCAGTCCCAGAGAGATCCATCTGAAAGTTTTAAGCGAGAGAGTTTTCTCTCAGAAGTAAAAGATGGTTCCATGGGAATTTGCAGACTAAAGGAAGTCAGTTGTCTTCAAGGGACAAAACAGCAGGTGTCCTGGACTGTATTTTGGGAACAGGATTCTCCTCCCTGAAAATATGTGAGAAACATGGCAAAGTCACACAGCTAGCTGCTATGTCTGCTCATCAATTCCTTCATCAATAAAAATTCTCATGCCTATTCTCTCTTGCTAGGTCACATGTTGCTGCATGTTTTCTGAAAACATGCAGTGTCCATATGAGATACACATGTATGCAGTGGTTCTTTATAAGAGCAAAGAAACGTAATTATAAAGGCAGTTCCCTTAGGGCACTCTACTTATATATCCTACCCCCAACATCACAGAAAACCATCATCAGAAGATGAAATAGTTTCAATTGCTCAAGAAATGATTAAGGTGGGTGGGGGGTGGAGGTGAGTGGGTGACGGGCACTGAGGGGGACACTTGACGGGATGAGCACTGGGTGTTATTCTGTATGTTGGTAAATTGAACACCAATAAAAAATTAATTTATTAAAAAAATAAAATAAAATATTGAAACCATAAAAAAATGATTAAGATGGCCAAATTCTTTACAGTCTCACTACTTAAGCTTCAAGATTTGCCCAAAACACATACCCTTATTGACATGCTACAACAATTTATTTTCTTATGTATCCATTCAATAAACATTTCATAGATGTCTGTTCCATGCTAAATGCTGCTAGCAACTGAAAATAAAGATAAGCCTTGCGTATGAGAAATGGGGTAAAAAGTCCTACCCACACTGGTCACTTAAAAGATCTGTAGGTTTTTGTAGCAATGAAGAGAATTCTATGTGACAGGGACTCCCTCAGAGTCACAGGAAAACTCAGAAAATAGAAAAATCTCTTTTTCTCTGTGGGCTACTGTATATAAAAGGTTGTGAGGCCAACTGCATAAAGCTCAAGACTCCACAAAAAGTGCATTACAGAGTCACAAATTCATTTTTGAAAATGCTAAGGTGTGCAGATAAACCAATGAGTTATACAAGTCACCTACTGTCAAGCATAGCATTACAAAGAGGAAAATTCTTTTATAAACTCCTGAAAGACATGCAAAGTATAATCACAAGCTCTCTGCAAATAAATTGCACTGTACCTCTAGGCCATTTGTTGAAATGGAGGTGGGACAAAATGTGAGCTAATGTGTTGCAATGACATGCTCTTCCTTTTCCATCATATTATTTGCTTCTTTCCCTAGTACCCCCTTTTTTTTTCTGGCTTGAGCCTTTAATAGTGTTCAAGAAAAAGCTCTGTCTCATTTGTAGGACATAATGTACTACTTACTGAATGATCTTGCTTTTTCATGACAAAGTACTTGTCTGCTTGAACATGTTTAATTTTGGATGCATGTCATTCAACATTCAGCCTGGAGTTAATAAGTATTGGGGCACAGTGTCCATGACTGAACATTTACATAATGGATATTATGTCCTTTTGGCTCAGCAATCTTCTAATAAATTAATATTAAACAATAATTTCCAGGCTGCTCAGCACATGGTGAATGTCCATCCTTCATATTCTGGGCTTAATATCCTTCTAGCACTTTTGCACCCTTGAGACCCAGTAATATGCCTCATGGGACAATAAAACAACATCAGAGATTGACACAGTGAATTGAAGAGACTAATGTTCACTGAGTAATTGTGCAACTCATGTATATTGGCAGAATCAGAGTCTTGCCTCCTTATTGTGGCTTCTTCCAAACTATAGAAACAACCACTAAAAAAGAACACCCAACACACACACACACACACATGAAATCCCAACCTTCTTTATAATATTATGACTTGTATTCTTGGTCTCATCAGATGGATATTCTTGTGGGACTAATGATAATAACTACTTTTAATAGGTAACAGCTTATTCCACATTTGTAAAATAAATTATTTTTAAAAGAACTTTGTCAAAAGTGGATAAAGTCATTCTAACAGCAAATATTTGTAAAATATCTTGAGGATGAAGGCCACTGAACAAACAATAAATGCAAAAGGAGGTTCATATTCTTTTCCAACTCATGGAGGTTGTACATAGGAGTTTAGAGCTAGGTTTCTTCCCCAGTTGTCATCTTCTGTCTTGCAATATACCTAGGAAGTAAGGAGGGGGCATCAGATGTGTTGGAGAAGAAGAAAAAGAAGAGTCAAAGAGGTGGAAGTTAGGAAAGTAAGTGCTATAGATAAGCTTTCCCTGATAATTTTAAAAGGGTATATTTTATATCTTAATATTCCCTTTAAATGTATCTTTTGTTGTCATTAATATAAAAATAGTTGGAATAATCTTCCAGGTTAATTAAAGATTGGAAGGCTGACTAGGTAATTTTACAATGGAAATATCTGGGGGCCACCATCTTAACCCCGTGGTCAGTCTTAGCATTGCAAATGGTGAGACACCAGATGGTGTCTGCCTCCTGAGGTGATGCAATGTGAAGGTCATTGCCCCTCCATGAAGAGTTCTTGTTTTAACTCTGAGTTTACAAGATATACATGGGGGTAGAAGAGCAAATGTAATCAGAAAACAGGGAGGTAAATCCAAAAGTTGGATATCCTACAGGACAATTGGCTTTGTTTGCTCAACAAGTCAATGTTATTAGAAAGAGGAGTGGAGCATGAGTTTAAAAACATAAGAACCAAATGGAACGTGTGGTCCCTGAGTAAATCCCAGTTTACGTAAACAAAACTGTCAAATATATTTTTTGGAAAAGTAGGGGAAATTTGAACAGAGATTAGATATTAGATGTTATAAGGGAATTATAAATTTTGTTAGATGTCAATGTTATTGTGGTTCTGTAGGAAAATATTCTTACTTTTTAGAGATGTATATTAAAAAGTTTAGATTGAAATGTCTTGACATCTGTAATTTACTTTAATACTTGAACCAAAAAAAGTTGAAGCATTGTGGAAGACTATTAACTATTATTAAATATAGGTGATTTTCTCTACTTTTCTGTATGTAAAAACATATTCATAATAAAAAATTTAAAATTCAAATAAAATACTTGGAGTCTTGTGTATGATTTTTACTGATTTTTTTTTATAAATGGTCTAGAGTTCATATTTTTCCTCTGATTGAGATAGTTTTATAATTATTAATCATCAATATTATTATTATTATTATTATAAAAGTAATACATGAACACTATCTAGTCTTGGTGAGGATGGGAACAACTGGAACTCTTATACATGATTGAAAGGAGTGTAATTTGGTACAAACACTTGAGAAAACTGTCAATATATGTTAAAGCTACTATATAACACCATTTACATAAGGTTAAAAAAGAAACAAAAGCAAACCATAGTGTTAAAAGTCAGGGTAAGTTGTTATCCTTGGGGACAAAGAATTAGTGACTAGAAGGAGTTATAAGCTTCTGGGAGGCTAATAATGTTCTATATTTCAATCTGAGACTGACTACACTGGTGGATTGGCTTTGTAAAATTCACTGAATTGCATATTTATGATTTGCGTGCTTTCTGCATATGTGTTATATGTCAATAAAAAGTCTATGCCACAAAAATGTAGCACATGTTTATTGTAACAAATTCAAACAACAGTATATTGCTTTCCTTTGGGGAATTGATTTATATGTCAAGAAATGGTAAATAATGGTCTCTTACGGCCTAATTGCAGAGTCCTGTTGTTATGCTTTGTTATTTTAAGTGAGAAGTCTTGATTTGTCCAAAATAATCATCCCATCTATCTAGTTCATGCATTTAAGACATCTGTCCAAAAAAGCTATGGTCTAATAACACTACTTGGACATGCAGTGATGGTATTTTAAGACAACAATGACTGCCCTATGTTATGTTTCCGATGTAACACATTGAAAAAAGAATGGACACTTTAGCACGGAAGTTTCACTTTGTGTGAATTTAGGTTAGAGATCTAAACACAGCCAAATCTCAAAGAGGTACTTCAGGTTTTTGACAAAAATGTCATACTGAAGTGAAAATAAGCTATGAATTTTGACATTTTCCCAATTATTACTTTACGTACTATTTTGTATGTTGGAGCATTATACTTAGACATGATTTAAATGTCAGCCAAAACAACTGTTTTCTGCCACTAATATAAAATTATTCTTATGTACTTGGAGCCCTTGCTTTCAAATAAGCTTCTCGCCTCACCATGGCACCATAGTCAATCTGGCTTCTCTGCAGTCTGTTGCAGAAGTTACCAGTCACAACTTAATGACAGGGGAATGAGGGACACAGGGAAGGCATTTGTTATTATTTTCATCAGTACAATGAAAAGGCAATACTAAGATTTTTCCACATGAAGGACACCATGAAAGGGCTGGATATTATCCCTAACTATCCCCATTTTTACTTATTTCCCAGCAGGAATACATAATGGTTTCTGAAATGTCCATGGATGACAGCAAAATAGAACCCCACATGGTTACATGCCTCTGTCTCCTATACTATAGTATGTTTTAATATTATAGAGGCTTGTATACACAAGTTAGGTAAAACAATATTTTTCAATTTTTATATACTCATAATAATTTATCAAACATCTTCTGTGTACCAGGTACCAGGTGAACCATTCACTAGTTTCTTTTGACTGTATAGGTTAAGGTAATATTAGCTGTTATATCAGCTAATTATGATATCTGTTACAACGTCTCTTGATTAACACAATAGACAATCATTTCTTGCTTACATGGAGTCTAATGTGCAATAGAAGAGTCTGCTCCACACAGTCATTCAGAGACTCAGGTTGACAAATTCTCTGCCTTTTTCAACACATGGATTCCTAGATGGACCTGGGATCAAGAAACAGCCTGTGAAGGAAAAAGAGAGTGGAAGATCATACTGAAGGTATTTATTGGCCATGCCTGGTAGCTGTAGTTTCTCCCCACATTTCTCAGGCCAGAATGCAGTCACATAATCTTATTTACCTGTAAGGGAGGCTGAGAAACACAGTCAAAACAAGAAGACAGGGAAATGGATTTGATGGGCAGCTAGTCTCCGTTTGCCATATGGGTCCTTTAAGGAAAGAATGATGTGTGTGGACATGATTGGGGAAACTCAAAGAAAGAATTTCTTATTCTTAATAATCAACCAATAATCACATTATAATAAAATGTGTGTGTGTAGAGGAGGCCCTTGAATAAAATATATTCAACAACCATATCATTACTGTTTATCACAGGACAAATCACTTCATTTGTGCCCTGGTATTTATAACCACCTTCGCTTACCAAAATTTTTACGTGTATTTATCATCATATTTTTATTTTGAAGGCAAATTGAGTAGTGATGTTGAGTAGGAACAGGGGAATGGAGAGTGGGAAGATATACCTCCCAGACTGCCTGGTATGAAGAAAATATAAACTTAGCAGCCCCTACCCCCCACCAGTGGCCTACATTCTTTATCCATGCTTACCAGCCATGAGTAACGAACATTTCTTCCTTTGAACATACAGTTCTGTTGATGGGACTCGCTAATGCTTTTGCCATTCACCAGCCAGGATATCAGCTTTAGTGCACACACCATAGATTGCCAAGCCTTTTGTGCTGTTCTAACTTTTAATCCATTATTTAAATAAGGGAACAAAAAATGTGCTTACTGAGTTTATAAAAGGTTACAAATATGGTTATGAAAAGATATAGAAAATATTTTTGTTTTGAAAAATAAGTTTGGGGGCACCTGGGTGACTTAGTCAGTAAATGTTCAACTCTTGATTTCAGCTCAGGTCTTAATCTTAGAGGGTGACTGCTGAGATCAAGTCCTGCATTGAGTGTGGGGACTACTTGGGATTCTCTCTCTCACTCTCATTCTGCCCCTCCACATCCCCTACTCTCTCTCTCTCTCTCAAAAAAAAAAAAAAAGAAGAAGAAGAAAAAAAAAAGAAAAGTAAGTTTTGACCTCGAGATATCTTTGGCAGTAGTAATAGACAGAACCAAGGTAAAGAATAAAGGTAAAATAATATAACAAAACACACATGCATACATACACACACACCTAATAAGCTGCTTATTATAATAAGCAATACAATAAGATGAAGGAATGTGATCATTTGGCCTTTCCTCTTGACTACTCCACATAGAAAATATCTGATTTTCTAATTAACGTGTATTAATGTGTATATATTGCAATAACTGAAAGGAAATCTTAGGATAGGAGCATTTTCACTGGCCTATTCTGAGGATATTTTCTGACCATGATTGAGGCTACAAGGATTCTGGAAATATTATATCAGCCACTAGATCTGTAGTAGCAATGGCTAAGTCAGCAAAAGAGCTTCATTTAGTTTCCTCAATATTTCAAAAAATATACAGCTTAAAACAGATTTTCTATCAAATACTTTCTATAATGCCCTTTAAAATCTTTAATAAGAACTAAACTCTGTGCATATCCTTTCTATCTCAGTTTGGTGCTTACTGTTGCATGAAAGCTGAATAGGATGCCACTTGAGATCAGACCAACATAATTTTCAGAAATGCAACTTTTAAATAACAAAGGTGGGGTGCCTGGCTGGCTTAGTTGGAAGGGCATTCAACTCTTGATCTTGGGGTCATGAATTTGAGCACCATGTTGGGTGTAGAGATTATTTAAAGAAATAAAACTTTAAAAAATGAAATAGGGGCACCTAGGTTGCTCAGTTGGTTAAAGTGTCTGTCTTTGGCTCAGGTCATGATCCCAGGGTCCTGGGATTGAGCCCGGTGTCATGCATGCTCCTCAGTGGGGAGTCTGCTTTTCCTTCTCCCTCCACCCATTTCCCCTGCTGGTCCTCTCTCTCTCAATAAATAAATAAAATATTTAAAAAAATAAATGAAAATAAAAAATAAAATAAAAGAGTAATCATTACCATCAAAAAACAACTTTAATCTCTTTCTTTCATGCTGGAAATGCTAAGTATATCATTTTACTACTTTAAACGATGAGATTATCAATCAGTAGTTATTTATTCCAAGAAATAAATCAGAGAAGAAGAATTTAAAAAGAAGTATTCCTCTAGAAAAGGTAGAGCTATAAATCATTTTAATGTGTATTTGGTAGACATTTTAAAAATAACATATTTTAAAACAAATATTTGCTAAGTTATCTCTATTGTCTTTCATCTTGCAGGAACTAATTAAACATTTTAAGTCTCAGAGTTTGAAGGTGATGGAAGTTCAAGGTATAAGAACATTTAGGAAAAATACACAAGTATACACAAAATCAGCATTGCTTCTTTGAAAAGCTTTTAGTACCACAATCATCGTATTTAGCTCGTTTATGTCCTTTATGGAATGAGAAAAGAAAGATCAAATCTTCATGTTTAATTTTTTTTTTTTTAGAGGGAGAGGCCGGGGTAGGGGTAGAGAGAGGGAAAGAGAGATAATCTAGAGAGGCTCCACATGGGGCTCAATCTCAATCTCAAACTCATGACCTGTGCCAGAATAAAGAGTCAGACACAGCCAACTGAACCGCCTAGCTGTTACCTTTATGTTTAATTTAGAGGTTGTCTGTTTACTGGTGTTTAGCCAAGGCAACTAACTTTAGGTTCAAAGGTGTGGGAAATTAGTGAAAATTAAGTTGTGATACTTGGAGAAAAAAAAATGATGTGGACCAATGGAATCCTGTTCCCAGAGAACATTCGAGTTAAAATGTCAATTTCAGAGCCTCATATCAGAAATTTTCACAGGGGATCCCTGGGTGGCTCAGTGGTTTAGCACCTGCTTTCCGCCCAGGGTGTGATCCTGGAGTCCTGGGATTGAGTCCCACGTTGGGCTCCCTGCATGGAGCCTGCTTCTCCCTCTGCCTGTGTCTCTGCCTCTCTCTCTCTGTGTTTCTCATGAATAAATAAATAAATCTTAAAAAAAAGAAATATTCACAAACGATACCATATATCTACATGCAGACCTTCCCACACACATACACAGACATGCAGATATATCTGCATGCCACAAGTATAGGTCACACATACACCATATACACACATACCTATTACAGTCACAGAAACATGTATATCACACACACAGAAAATTCATATATATCCACACACCACACACTTCTGCACATATACTCTATACTTACTACACATTTACACATCAGATACACACATACACACACACATACACACAGACACACACACTTCTATATATATTCAATTGTCAGCCTAAAATAAATAGGCAAGAGGGATTCAGCAGAATATTCTATTATTTTCCCGCCACTCTATGCATTAACAGAAATCTGTAATGGAGATTTGGTCCTGACATTTCCTAATTCTCAACCTAAATTACATGTTGTATATAAGCCATGGTAAAACACGGAGGCCTTAGATTTGCATTGCACTTTATAATGGAACAAAAAATTTGAATACTTTTCTATTTCTATCTTTACCTTTATGCCTGTCTCAGAGGGATATATAATGTCTCATAATATTTCTAGAATGATTTAGAATTTACATAGTGCTTTCACATAAACAGTTTTATGTAATTCTCACAGTGATGTATTGAGGTAGATATGACTACCTACTGATGAAGACACTGGGGCCTCAGGGAACTTAAGTGCCTTATCAAAGGGCCATAAACAAAGTCAGAGGCATTTGCTCTTTTTACATGGCTTTCCTGTCCATATATATCACTCACCACATCTGTGCCATGGATCAGTGGATGGCATTTCTACACTTAGAACTTCTTGAACATTGGATTTTTAAAAATTTCTGTTTTCAGCTATTGCCACAATATCAGGGCACTAATTGCAAGAAGGCTCAAATGCATAGACAACCATGACTGAAGCTTAATCCCACAGCTGATTCATGGTCAGATTCATGCCTCTGTAGGTTACATGACAATAGAAGAGCCTCTGAGAAGCTGATCACATGCAGGAGCATCACCAGCCTAGCAAATGGTCCATCATTTACTCTATCAAAGCAAACAGCACATGAAAGAAATATGTTTTAGGGCTGAAAAAAATTTCAAGTCATATACAAACTTTACACCGCTCTGAACAGTACCTGGTACATGTTGGTACTTAAAATCACTTGTTGTATACATAAATCACATGAAATTAGGTGACACTGCCAAAATTACAAATTAGTTTCACTTATGTTGCTATAAGGTTTACTAAAATAAGATTCTTCTTCTTTTCCTTCCTTTGTTCCTTTTTCACTTCCATCTTTTGCATTGTAAGGTTATTAATCTTATCTAATAGCAAGGATTTTATACACGTGTACCTTCATTTAGGTGATTGATTCTAAAATATACAAATGGCTTTTTGTTCTATATGCAAACCATACTATAGCCAGTTACAATGGTCAGACCGTAGCATGGGTTGTTCAGAAAAGTATTCCTTCCAGAAATGAATGACCATACAGTAACTAATAGAAGTTCCTGCTTGATATTCACAGGCTTTCTCTCCTCTAATTCTTACCATTTATCAAAATGCCAGCATGAAAGTCTACTCCTCCACTTATAAATAATGAAGAATTTCCCCACCACTGCTAATTCAAAATGAAGAAAACAGATTATCTTACATTTATTTCCTGAGTTTCTTTGTAACAACCCCTTCTACTTTGAGAGGTTATACTCCCTTTTTGAAGTGTTTATTTAATAATCTTACAGTAGTGAAGTTACCTAAACTACAATCCTATTAACCAGTGAGATGATGCTGAAAACATTCATATTTATAGAGTATACTTAGGTTCAGAGAATTTCCTTGGCATCTGATTCCTACATATCCAAATATGTATTTAAAATATAATATTTTGTTAATTCATTTAAGGCAACCATGGTCAATAAAAAGAAATAGTGCCCTAATGAAAAATAGCATAATATCTTATAGAATGTGTAAATTTTACTGTTTGACTCACTTTTAAAACCCCAGAAGATGTCGTGTTTGGGATATTAATTTCAAATACCAATCATATGCTTTTTTGCAGCTTACTAATTGAGCATGTAAAGGTGAGAAACATTATGGACAATTAATTATAGGGAAATTCTAAATTATTGTCATGTTCCATAGTAGCCATATGATACCTAAAACCAGAAAAACAGAAGATAATGTGCAGTGTTTTACTGTAGAATCTTTTTAAAGGGTCTGGCTGGTGACAAAACATGAGAGACACCTAACTCTGGGAAATGAACAAGGGGTAGTGGAAGGGGAGGTGGGTGGGGGGTTGGGGTGACTGGGTGATGGGCACTGAGGGGGGCACTTGGTGGGAAGAGCACTGGGTGTTATGCTATATGTTGGCAAATTGAACTCCAATAAAAATTTTTTTTTTTAAATAAATAAAGGGTCTGGCTGGAGAGCAGCTCTCCATGGTGCTGATAGCCAGGAACTGACAGGTGTGAAGCTAAGTGGGCAATGAGTTCAAGATCAGAGATCAAAATAACACCTGTTCTCAATCTGTATGTTTTCCAGACATGAAAGAATTAGTAATAGAATGACCCCAGAGATCATAATGCAGCTTTCCAGTGAACTTTTAACACACATTAACTCCAGTCTTTCAAAACTAAGACTTAGAGAATGAGCAGAATTGGTGGGGGCAAAAGATGTTCATCTCAGATGCCAAAAGACAACTACAGAGTTGTATTTCTTCATTTTAGTAGTCAATTATTTCACAATAAGTAGTTGCGGTTGAAGACAGGAAAGTTTGCATTTAATTTTACTAGTCAATAACCATATAATCTTGGGAAATTCACTTATCTTCCCGAATGACTTTTTACCTGAAAAATGAGATGATGATAATAAGTATCTCCTGTGGTTTGTTTTTATTGTCTCTTTCTACTTACCTCAATGAAAGCTCTCTTGGTGCAGGAATTTTTATCTGTTTAGTTCACTGATCTATCCAAGAATTTGGACTAGTCTCTCAGAGCATAGTAAGTTTTCAAATGTTTGCCAAATAAATGAGCCAGGGAGAAGAAATTTCTTAAGTTTGGAGCTAAAAATGTCCGTGGGATATTTGTAGGTACTAGAGAGACATATGATCAAAAGACAATTGGATAAGAAAAAGTAAAAAAGATAAAACCAAAAAAGATGATAATTTAAGAGAAGTGTTATGATGGATAAAGCAAAATTGGATAAAATTAATTGGTATCTGAGGTGCTGCCAGAAGATACAAACCTATGCCCCAGACCACTAATTTTGAGGGGTACTTCTAAAAACTGCAACATTTAACATTTATACTTTGTGTTACAATCAGTACTTGGAACTATTTAGAGTGTCTCTATGACTTTCTCAGAGAGTCCTACTTAGGCACCTAGGGTAAAATACTTATTAAGGATTTGGGTTTCAGAGAAAGAAATATTAATCTGGCATTGAAGGTCCTCCTTTAACTTCTTACTCACCTTATCATCTGAGATTTCTCATGATGACCCTTCCTTCTAATTTTCGTATTGCCCGGGGCAGCCTTGGTTTATTCTTGCCTCTATACTCAACCCATGATTTTTTCCTACCAAAAGGAACAGGTTTTTTCCTTTTTTACCTAATCAAATGCAACATATTTTTAAGGTACACTCAAATATTAGCAACTCGTATGACAATACTTGTAATTATTCTTTACTCCATTAATCTCTCCTATTAATTCATTTTCATTATTTGTCTACTATTCACTTTGTCATTTAAACATAAACTGTTTGATGTTATTTTTTTCCTTTGCATAAGTGTGCTGTTACCATTTGAAGGTGAAGGTACTTCTTATATTTCTATTATATACAAGTACTTTTCCTTAGTACATACTGGGTACAAAATAAACAGATTTGACATGATCTCATTGCTTGAATCCCTCTTAATGTACACTCACCTTGAAGAACTGTGAATGATTAAATCTTTGTCTATATAGGGGTTATCACATGTTCTGGTTAATTGGGGGTTCATTGTAATTAAATTTTTTGTTAATGATATATTTGGCAAGATGAATTTTCCTGACATATGTGAATAACAATAAAATGGAACCATTCATAGTAACCTAAAGAGAGATGAGAATTTGGAAGGCTCTAACTTGGAGGTGGTCATGGAAAGTGACCTTAATAAATCAAACAATGAAAAGTACATTATAGTATATATCATAAAAATACAGTCTAAAGAAAACTCCTCAGGAACATTTTGAGGGAATTAAAATGTCCTCCTCTGGTTCTCACTTGGATTTTAACTCTGAACCTCCTGGTCTGCCTAATCTCACTCTCACGCATCTATTCTGTTCCCTACTCCAGAGCTTCTTCATCCCAGAGGCAGCCCCTTTTACCTCACTCTTCACATCCCTCCACATACACTCCTGTCTATCTTGACTCAACACTTTCCTCATATGTCTCTAATTTTTTAGTCATTTCTGTTTCAATTATTATTTTTTCTTTCTTTCACCCTCCCTCCCTGTCTCTCTTTCTTTCCCCTCTCTCTTTCTCTTTCTGATATTCCCATTATGCATTGCTGTATCTGTTATAGTTGTCCCATAGTCCTTGGATATTCTATTCTGGATTTTTTCTTTTCTTTTCTTTTCTTTTTTTTTTTGCTATTTAGTTTTGGAGGTTTCTATTGAGATAAACTTGAGCTCAGAGATCCTTTCCTCAACCATGTCTAGTCTACCAATAAGCCCATCAAAGACATCCTTCATTTCTGCTATAGTGTTTTTGATCTCTAGCAGTTCTTTTGGTTCTTTCATCTCTCTGCTTACATTGTCCATCTGTTCTTTCATGTTGTCTGCTTTATCCATTACTATCAATTACAGCTCTTAGCATATTAATCATAGTTATTTAAAATTCCTAATCTGATAATTCTAGTATCTGGTTCTGATATGGCTTTGTCTCTTCAAAATGTTTTTTTTTTTTTTGCCTTTTGGTATATCTTGTAATGTTTTCTTGATAGTCAGATATGGTGTATTTGGAAAACAGAATTGCTGTAAATAGACCTTCAAGTAATGTGATAGTGAGGTGTTGGGGAAGGGGAAGTGTTTTAATGTTCTATTATCAGTTCTCAGTCTTTTAGTGAGCCTATGCCTTTGGACTGTGAACTTCACAAGTACTTTTCAGTATTTTTCCCTATTAGGCAGGAGAAGATGGCTAGCATGGCTGCAGTTAAGTATTTTCCTTTCCTAGGTCAGTTGGGTTCTGATAATATCCCAGTAGTTTAGGCTTTGGTTAACTAATTTCCCCTAAGGGTAGGCCTTGTTATGAAGAACAGAAGGCTCTTTTGTATTTCAAAATGGTTCCTTTTGCCTCCCCTAGTCAGAAGCACAGAAGATTTGTCCTCAATAGTTACTGTGGGAATCTGGTCAAGCTCCTGGTGATAAATCTCACAGTGCTGGGGAGCTCCTCTGTCATTAGTTCTGCTGGAGTTTTTGATTCTCTGAGTTGTCTTAACTGGGCCTCCAGCAATTCATCAATTGTAGTACAGGTTTTCCTACCTCTGCTTGTTCCTGGGGCACTTTCTGCTTCTCTCTGTTCTAGTAAATTGTTACTCTCTATATTTACCTGTCAGCCTTTCCAATCTTAGGGGCAGTGGTTTGCCCAGTGTCTTCACCTCTCTTACAAATCCTAGAAGAGTTGTGGATTTTTCAGTTTATTCAGCTTTTTACTTGTGTTAGGTAAACAACCTTGTTGGAGGGGTGACTTCCAAGCTACTTATATGTGGAACCAGAAACCAGAAGTCAGCACTTCTTTTTAAAAGAGCTTACAGGGGATCCCTGGGGGGCGCAGCAGTTTGGCGCCTGCCTTTGGCCCAGGGCACGATCCTGGAGACCTGGGATTGAATCCCATGCCGGGTTCCTGGTGCATGGAGCCTGCTTCTCCCTCTGCCTGTGTCTCTGCCTCTCTCTCTCTCTGTGACTATCATAAATAAAAAAAAAAAAAAAAAGAAAATGTTTAAAAGAGCTTACAGAATATATTATCTGTCCGATATAATTTAGTATCTGATTATGCCCAGTTTTATACTAATCTCTGTTTTCTCTGCATAAATCTTGTCTCCCTGTATAGATGATAATAAATTCATCAAGTGGAAGAAGTGCCTAGCAGAACTTGAGCATGAAAGAGATGCATGATAGAGTCTATGTGGCAAATGAGTGTTCCTCTGCTTAGGATCACTACAAGAAGTCCAGCAGACAAGGTCCATAGCCATTATGAAGTGCTAAGTTTTTCCTGAGAAATAATTGCTCCCACCGATTGAGCTATATTTGAAGCACTATTTCCTTAGGTCAATTTATTTAATCTTAACAACTTTGTAAGATGAGTAATGTTCTCAAACTCCATCTTAAAGACTGTTTTGTACTTTCATGAGATGGTCAGTTAGGTGTGGCCACAAGAGGGACACAAGAGAGGCTCAGAAAAACAAAGTTTATTAAACTCACTGGTCCTAAAGAGATGGTCTCTGCATGCCATAAAGAAGCCACGTGGGGAAAGCAGGCTTTGGGTGCAACCAAGCATATGGGGAGATGAAAGTGAGGACTCACGGGCAAGTGCCTTTTTTGGAGGTCAGGAAGGAGTACAGCATAAAAGGTATGTAGGATTTCGTCAATACATTTGACTATCACTAGAATATAGTCACAGTAGGGCAAGAACAGGAACTTGTGGCAGGGGCTAATAAAAGGAACTTATATCGGTACACCTGGTCACTTGGGGGAAAGTCTATGAGGATGTCAAGGAAGCAAGAAAATATGAAAGTTTAAACTCACAATAGATGAAGAAACTGAAGTTAAATTTGATAGAGGCAACTAGCTATTAGGGATAACACCACAATTTGAATTAAGCCAGGGTGACTTTATTAGATTAACCCACCTTCCAAGAGATGATACTAGAGTTAAAAAGAGGAATAATAGGAAACAAACTTCCTGCAATTGCTTTGTTTACCAGACAGATATTGTGGCTCCATATTAACCACTGCTCAAGCATCAGATACTCTGACACAAGTTGCATCTGAATGGAATACCAACAAAAATATCAAGATGGCCAAAAACATGAAGAAGATTAATGACATTTACTGATTAGAAGAAAGGTGGTTTCCCACTGTTTTTTTTTTTTTTAAGATTTTATTTATTTATTCATGAGAGACACACACAGAGAGAGAGGCAGAGACATAGGTGGAGGGAGAAGCAGGCTCCACGTTGTAGGACTTGATCCTCAGACTCGGGATCACAACCTGAGCCAAAGGCAGACGCTCAACTACTGAGTCACCCAGGTGTCCCGATTTCTCAGTATTTGGTAAACTTTTCAGAGCAGAACACACCATTCCAACAAAGAAAAGGATGGGAAAAGATGAAGTAAAAGGAAGGGATTGGTGAGAAGAGGGGAAAAGGCGGGAAATTAAAGGTCAAGAGAGTAGAATTAGGAGAAAATGTGAGGGAGAGTAGGCAGCGACCAAAAGCACTGGCAGTGAGGGACTGAGAGGAATGTGATGAAGAGACAAGAACTAGCAGCTAGAACAGCACTGTTGCTGTTCTCGACTCCAGCTGGGCAGCTCTCTCGTAAGTGTGTCACAAGGCCAAGAGGAGTCGGTTCCTGTCAACAGGGTGACAGCAACAGTCCTGGGTTGCAGCTGGTAGAATTCTGTGGTAATGGAGAGGTTTGTTATTTACACTGCCCAATATGGTGGCACTAACCACATGGGGCTACTGAGCACTCGAATTGTGCCTAGTGCAAATGAAAACTGAATTTTTCAATTTATTTGTTTAATTGATTTAACTATAAATAACCACATGTGGCTAGTGACCACTATCAAATATCATCTAGGACTTTCAGGTGGCAATGTGATTCTAGGGAGTTCTCTAAAAAAGCACATTTCATCATAACCCCCTAACTTAGGGTGCCTAGAAGCCTCAGTTGGTTAAGTGTCTGTCTTTGGCTTGGGTCATGATCCCAAGGTCCTAGGATCGAATCCCACATCAGGCTCCCTGCCCATGTTCGTGTTCATTCTCTTTCTCTCTTTCTTTCTCTCTCACTTACTTTCTCTCTCAAATAAATAAATGATTTTTTAATACAGAAAAAAATAACCTATATTTTTAGGGATGTTCGTGGCACAGAAAAATATATGAAAGTCCAAACCCAGATCCTGAATGATCAAGAAAGGACTGCATTAATATTCTACTTGCTAAGTATTGGGGAATAAATTGTGTTCCCCTGAAATTCATATCTTAGGTAGCCCTAGTACTTCAGAATGTGACTCTATTTGCAGAGGGTCTTTATGAGGTGATTAAGTTAAAATGAGTTTGTTAGCTTGGGCCCTATTCCAAGCTGACTGGTGTCGTCATAGAAAGAGGAGTTTAGGACACAGAGAGATACCATGGGGGCGTATCCACAGAGGAAAGACCAGTTGAGGACACAACAAGAAGTTCAGGAGACAGGCCGGACGTGCTAACACCTTGATCTTGGCCTTCCAACTGCCAAAAACTGTCAGAAAATAAATTTCTGTAGCTTAAGCCCTCTGATTTGTGGTATTTCATTATGGCAGCCATAATGAAACTATTAAAGGCACTTAAAAACAAGTATAATACATTTTTTTAAAAAAATTCAGTGTAATTTAAGTGAAAAGTTTCAGGGTCTAAAGGTTTAACTTTTATAAAACCTTATTTCTTGACCAGTCCCCCAAAAATGAAATCACAATCAAAACCAGTATGTAAGGCTCAGAATCTTATAGCAGAATGTTCAAAGGAGGATACAAATTATAAGCTACAATTATCTGCTACTAAGAAGTATTTTATATGCTATTCCTATTCAATTTAAATTCTAAAAGCCATATTAATGACAGTTAAATGGTAGTTCCCTATGCAGAATGACAGGCTTTAAAATGTGACTCCTCCATGCAAGATCTAAGGGAAATTTCTGGTTGCTGGGTCCTGGTTTGGTGCTGTGAAGGTCAGCATTCTTAAGTAGGGAATTTGCATTAGTGTCTGGGTGTTACAAGAGCTGCATAAATTACCTATTGCAATGGCTAGCTCTTTCAAAGATCGCTTCTCACCGATATGGTGAGCTCGGGGAGGAGAGAAGGAGACTCTTCCTTTCTTTCTCTTGTCAATAAAATATATTGTTTTGTTTCATATTTTTTTTTCTTGAGATGAATGTTGCCTTTATATAAGTTTTGTTTTTTGTGATATGCTTCAATTAATCACATGATTGCTAGGCATGGCCTGACCTGTAACAATACTTTGAATCTTGCAGATATCAAGACATTATGATAAGACTCACTGTTTTGCTGAAATGTGAGGAGGCTACATAGGCAATGCTAAAGCTACACATTTTAATAAAAGTTTTCTATAAATTGGAATAAATAGTACATATTTGGAAGCAATTGATAAAAAGGCAAATTTTTACCTAATAGACAAAAAAGGTATAAATTTAGTTGCAGAGACTCCAAGATCTTAATAGAAAATCATTTCTCCTCGTATTATATTACTGATGTATATTTCCAATTATGATGATTTCTCTCAAGAAAAACCCCATTTGGAATCAGTGTTAAAACTGGCTTTTCTCTAAGATGAAATTATGAAGAATTATGAAATTATGAAGTTGACAAAATCAGTTTTGTCCACTTCTCCACATCTGTTATTGTTTGCAGTGTGGTATTGGTTCATTTGGACCACTACCCAGTGCTTTGGACCTTGGTGGCTCTTGCCTTAAGATGTATCTGAGGGGCACATCTGTAGCAAGAGGGGCACCTAGCTAGTTCAGTCAGAAGAGCCCGTAACTCTTGACCTTGGGGTTATGAGTTGAATCCCACATTGGGTGTAGAGATTAAATAACTAAACTTAAAAAAATTTATCTGTAAGATATTCTATTTTCTCTATGCACTGTGGATTTTCTAGTTAATAAACAATTCTTGATAATATATTAATGGATTATGATGGGGTTTCAACCTTTCTAGGCATCATCTTTGTTATCACCCTCTTTTGGTAATGATGCTGCAGGTTAAATAAGAGATATGAATGGAGGTAAACTGACTCCATGGTAGATGGTGGATGGAACAATATTCCTTCCCAGATGGAGCTTCTGTTTCCTATTAAAATTTATTTCTTAAGAAGCTGTGGGGTCTTTCTGTGTTTGTAAAGGTTTTGCTTCCATCAGTGGGCACTCCTTTTGGGGAGCTGGTCTTTGAACTTTAGTGATCCTTCTATGGTATAGAAAGAAGAGCTATACCCCCCTTGATAAAAGCCCTTCTCAGGCACCATTTTGTAAGTCAGGTACTTGATTTGTCCAGCAGAACCAGCAGAAATAACTGACCCAGATAGACCCAGATAGACTTATTTTCAGAATAGGTATTAAAAATGTAGTTAGACCATTAAAAATAGTTGTACCAATCAGCATAGGCTAAGGCATGATCATAATAAGCAACTCCAAAATTTTAGGGACTTATTTATAATAAAATTTCTTTCTCTCTTGTGTATATGGGCCAGGAGCTATACTCCAAATCTCCCTCTCCCAGGATCTAGCCTGAGAAAATACTCCTTGTATCAAGTACTGTCAATCACCATGCCAGAGGAAAAAGAGAATCCTGGAAGTTCTCACACCAGCAATTCAGTGCTCAGCCCAGAAGTGATACATGTTACTTCTGCTCACAGCTCAATGGTCAAAACTAATCACAGGGCTCACCCAACTACAGGGGCCTCAGAAATGCCATCTCTATTTTTTTATTGTCTGAGAGAAAACTGGAGGTATTTGGCCAATAGCATAAGTGACAAGTGCAGTGCCTAAAAGCATTCTCTTTTACTTTGGAATTTACGAGTACAAAGCATCAGCTAAAATTAAGTAAATGTATATAAAATAAAATAATTGCATGCATGTTGCTAAATAGTTAAGTTAGTCAGAAACAAATGCATAGCAAATTATAAATAATTCCAATGATTAGTGACCAGAAAAGCAACTCTCTCCTAGGCCTGGTTTGGATAATGTTATTTTGTTTCCAGCTTTGGTATGCAGGGCAACTCTATGTCATACTGTCAGCTTGTATCATAGCTGACATATTTATTGCAAAGAGTTCTCAGATTTTGCTCCTGAATGGTAAAATTTTAATTTTTTTCAATTTCTTTTTAATTTTTTTAATTTTTGTATATTTTTTATTGGAGTTTGATTTGCCAACATATAACATAACACCCAGTGCTCATCCCATCAAGTGCCCTGCTCAGTGCCTGTCACCCAGTCACTCCAACCCCCTGCCCACCTCCCTCTGCACTACCACTTGTTCGTTTCCCAGAGTTAGGAGTCTCTCATGTTCTGTCCCCCTCACTGATATTTCCCACTCATTTTCTCTTCTTTCCCCTATAATCCCTTTCACTATTTTTCATATTCCCCAAACGAATGAGACCATATAATCTTTGTCCTTCTCTGACTGACTTATTTCACTCAGCACAATACCCTCCAGTTCCATCCACATCGAAGCAAATGGTAGGTATTCGTCATTTCTAATGGCTGAGTAATATTCCATTGTATACATATACCACATCTTCTTTATCCTTTCATCTTTTGATGGATACCAAGGCTCCTTCTACAGTTTGGCTATTGTGGACATGGCTGCTAGAAACATCGGGGTGCAGATGTCCCAGTGTTTCACTGCATCTGTATCTTTGGGGTAAATCTCCAGCAGTGCAATTGCTGGGTTGCAGGGCAACCATTTTTTTTTTTAATTTTATTTATTTATGATAGTCACACACACAGAGAGAGGCAGAGACATAGAGGGAGAAGCAGGCTCCATGCAGGGAGCCTGACGCGGGACTCGATCCCGGGTCTCCAGGACCGCGCCCCGGGCCAAAGGCAGGCGCCAAACCGCTGCGCCACCCAGGGACCCATAATATTTTTAACTCTCTGAGGAACCTCCACACAGCTTTCCAGAGTGGCTGCACTAGTTCACATTCCCACCAACAGTGCAAGAGGGTTCCCCTTTCTCCACATCCTCTCCAACATTTGTTTCCTGTCTTGTTAATTTTCCCCATTCTCACTGGTGTGAGGTGGTATCTCATTGTGGTTTTGATTTGTATTTCCCTGATGGCCAGTGATGCGGAGCATTTTCTCATGTGCTTGTTGGCCATGTCTGTGTCTTCCTCTGTGAGATTTCTCTTCATGTCTTTTGCCCATTTCATGATTGGATTGTTTGCTTCTTGGGTGTTGAGTTTAATAAGTGCTTTATAGATCTTGGATACTAACCCTTTATCTGATAGGTCATTTGCAAATATCTTCTCCCATTCTGTAGGTTGTCTTTTAGTTTTGTTGACTGTTTCTTTTGCTGTGCAGAAGCTTTTTATCTTGATGAAGTCCCAGTAATTCATTTTTGCTTTTGTTTTCCTTGCCTTCATAGATGTATCTTGCAAAAAGTTGCTGTGGCCAAATTCAAAAAGGGTGTTGCCTGTGTTCTCCTCTAGGATTTTGATGGAATCTTGTCTCACATTGATATCTTTCATCTATTTTGAGTTTATCTTTGTCTATTGTGTAAGAGAATGGTCTAGTTTCATTCTTCTGCATGTGGCTGTCCAGTTTTCCCAGCACCATTAATTGAAGAGACTGTCCTTTTTCCATGGATAGTCTTTCCTGCTTTGTCAAATATTAGTTGACCATAGAGATGAGGGCCCATTTCTGGGTTCTCTATTCTGTTCCATTGATCTATGTGTCTGTTTTTGTGCCAGTACCACACTGTCTTGATGAGCACAGCTTTGTAGTACAACCTGAAATCTGGCATTGTGATATCCCTGGCTCTGGTTTTCTTTCTCAATATTCCCCTGGCTATTCGTGGTCTTTTCTGATTCCACACAAATCTTAAGACGATTTGTTCCAAGTCTCTGAAGAAATTCCATGGTATTTTGATAGGGATTGCATTAAATGTGTAAATTGCCCTGGGTAGCATAGACATACAATATTAATTCTTCCAATCCATGAGCATAGAATATTTTTTCATCTCTTTGTATCTCCCTCAATTTCTTTCAGAAGTTAAAATTTTAGTTTTTAAGGCCTAGAAATGTTCTGCCTCAATTATACATATTTAATTAAGTGGACTTTATAGTGATATGATTATTTTCCTTTTTACTTTACACCATAGAAGTCTGTGAGTCATAGGAAATATGGGGCAGAGGAGGGGGGTTCTCAATATGAATATGTCATACAGTGTGTTCCCCAATCTGTGAATATCTTCTGTAGAAGAAGTTATAAATAGATATGACTGAACCATATGAAATTGCCATTTGTGCACGACAAACCATTGAATACTGTCAATTTCATATATTTTAACCTAATAATTCCTCCATAGTTTTAGGTTAGAAAAATCTTTTCAAGGAATAATATTGCTCTTAGAATTCCTCCCATTTAGTTATAATCCCTAGTAGAGGTCAAGAGTGCAGATTTTGAATTCAAATAATTCTGTATTTTTGTCTCTTAGTTATGAGGTCTTAGGTAGATTCTCTGGTCTTCAGTTTCCAATGGCCATAAAAATAATACCAACTTCATGAGGAGGTGTGTGGATAGAATGTGATTGTGTATTTAATACTTATAATATTGTGCCTGGCATCTGTCAAATGCCCCCCATGTGGTGTTTTATACATTATTTCTTCTCACTTGTAAATGCTGCTGGCTGCCGCACCACCACATTAAAAATCACCATTTGTGACCAAATTCTACATAGTCAGAATCAACTGTTTCATTTCCTCCATGTGAATATTGCAGAGGCATTTGCTCCTACTAGAACAGCCACTCCATTCAAGGAGAGTCAACACACAGACATGCCCTGTTGGACTCCTTTGTAGCCTCCACACCATGGGCAAGTACCTTTGAGTTCACTCCAGAGGAATAAAGAACACAGAAAAGGGGATAGAGAGGAACATAGGGACTCTTGCATTTCACAGTAACTTTGATGCTACCCAGGAAACATGTAGGACAAAGGCAAGTAGAGGTACCAGGTTCTATCAGAACAAAGCATAGCCTAATTTTCCATGCTTATGCTAGCATGCTGTTTTGGAGACTCTGACTCAAGAATGAGCTAGAGGAGTTCCTCAGCTCATCTATTTCTCTTCCTTAAAGAACTTGTAAAGAATGAGTCCATTAATAAGCAGAGAGAGGGCCAGTGTAGATTTGCCCATCACCAGGAATACTGAATATTTGCATATCTCCACTTTTTCCTCCATTCTATCACCAAGTACATGTTTGGTAAGAATTCAGTGCTCTTAAAAATTAAGTTCATTCCTATACAGATTGGCATGCACCAAATTGAGAAAGAACACTAAGAGAATTTTTAATTAATATTAATAGTAAGAAAGTATTATGATGATTCAATTTACTCTTCTCTAATAGCTAACTTGAGACAGCACACAGAGTTGGTGAAACACCCATTTCAATTTCATCTATCCTAATCATGCTTGCTTAAAATAAAAGCTTATAGCCACATAATGTGAGATGAACAGGATGTATTCTCAACACCTATTTATGACACTGCATTTCATAGAGTTAGAAACTTATGGCACACAGAGGTAGAGTTATTTTCAAATTCCCCAATTTATAAAGAATATTTACAAATCCTTATGTCAATTTACTTTTCATTTACTTAATTCCTTTTTTAACGAAGTTATAAGTTCCATGTGAATATGGTCTCAGTCTTTAAAACACCCTTCTAAGATAGGAAAGTGTTGATCTATAATTTTATATGATATCTACGGTATCTTAGAAATAGAAAAAGAGTTACCTAGAAGTCAGTAATCTTACAGCCTCTGTCACAAATATGTATCAGAATTTTTCAACACTTCATAAAAAAGAAGTGTCATAAAAATTTGCATTCAATTTCTTAAATTTTTTGAATATTAGCATATTCAACAAAAGTTGATTGGTGCTATAGAAATCAATGATGAAGTTTGCTTTACTCATAAGAATCAGCTGTCCCCCTGCACTCTCAGAGTTACCAAGGTACCTCTCCACTACTGGTCTGGGCTTCTTCGTTCTGCACTAAAGCCAGGCTAGTGGCCACCCCAAGTGTAATCAATACTCCATTGTGTTGTGGTGGAGTATATTCTCTCACCAAAAATAGACCAAACTGGGTATAAATAATTGAATGCTAAACCTGGGAGGCCAGTCTTCATCTAGTAACCTTGTAGCACAGTGAGCTTCATGAGATGAAAGAGGCCACCACAAGCTATATCCTTTTTCAGGATTCCTCCATGGAAGCATACTCAGAGTCAGGTGAGTCACACAATCTTCTTTCCTGCTTGTTTAATAAGAGGCATTGTCTCTCTGCCAGACTCCCTATGGGAGCTTAATCAATATTAATTGAATGAATGAATGAACTGACATGAAGTATGGGGTAGGTGATGCTGAAAGACTTGCCTTGCAATGGTCATATGGCCCTACTGGCACACAAAGAATAAAATTTCTGGAGGTTATTACTTTGCTTAGCTGGTAGCCAAGATAATGGCTGTGCAATTGACAATGCTCCTCTATGTGAGAAAATGATAATGTCTTCTGCCAGTCTTGTCCCATTTTGGCATTGACTAGAGCTGAAAAATTGGCTCATTTGCATAGCATTTTGGGTAGAAAAGGTGAGAGAATGGCAGGTACACTCTTCCATTTAGTTATAAACCTTCAAGACCTATTGAAGAATCTGGATTAGTAAATACTAATTTTTTAGGGACTTGCCTATATTATGTATTTCCAAAGTATTCCATTTAATTTTCAAAAGAAATAGCAGTACTTATTGTAATATTCATATATCATCTGTCTTATATTATTTGTTTACATATTTTCATTACAATAATAAGTATGATTGGCATAAATAAGTTTGAGAAATGAACACAACTAACTGTTGTTCAACAACAATAACTCAACAGATGAGAGCTCAACAGATGAGAGCAGAAGCACACAGGCATATCAGAGAATAGCTGAAAGCATTTCAGAGTACTGAAGACCTCAATCTGCATGTTTTGCAGAGGACATAAGAGGGCCTATAAAGCTGGCTGATTGAGATCCCTGGGTGGCGCAGCGGTTTAGTGCCTGCCTTTAGCCCAGGGCGTGATCCTGGAGACCCAGGATCGAATCCCACGTTAGGCTCCCGGTGCATGGGGCCTGCTTCTCCCTCTGCCTATGTCTCTGCCTCTCTCTCTCTCTCTCTGTGTGACTATCATAAATAAATAAAAATTTTAAAAAAATAAATAAATCTGGCTGATTAGTTGAGTAAAGGTGGATTAAGATGGCTTGCTTCCCCTATACTGCTGTCTTGTTGTCCCCAGAAGCCTCATTTTTCTTGTATTTGCTTTTTTCCTTTTTGACCCTTTGAAATCACTTTGTGATTGTCTGTCTCCTTAACTACATAGTCTGGCTTATAATAGTTGCACGGTATATGTCAACTAATGAATGTTAGACGCCAACCAATCACAAGCTGTCGGTTATGATACTCAGATACTTGATTCCTCACCATTGTCATACCTGGAGCTCTCTGGATTGTTTAGTGTATCACTATATTAGGAATTTAATTAAAGTGTATCTGTGACATATGGGTGTATTGCTTTGGTACCTCTAACTGTAGGTGACAGAAAATTTTTTAGAATTGGTGGCATTAGAAGTTCAATTTTTTCCTGTTAAATAAGCTAAGTCCTCTAACATTTCTTCCTGGCCTTAATTTTCTATTCTTTCATCACACTTCTAAAGGCAAACTATATTTTAAATTATAAAGCCCAGGAGTAAATACATGTGCAGGAATGCCTGACTAATTTTGAGAATAATTAAAGTGACTTTTTTTATGCTTATTGACATGATTGTTCACATGTCTTAGGGAGTATTACATTTGTTTGATTTTCCACATGTTGCTTCTAGTGCCATGTTAAACAAATCTAAGTGATGATGCATTCAAAATACAACTTTATTTTTAAAACACATTAAATGAGGTTAATTTTAGCCTGCCTGAGTATAGAAACCTGGTCAAGACCCCTGGCTTTTATACTCACTCTTAAGTAATGGACAGCTCCACAGTCATTTGATGTCCCCCAAATCATTTTAATTCAATAATTACAGCATGCAGTCTGAGACATTATTCAAATCACTAAACATTACTTAGCATTAAAATCTTTTCCCCCTCTTTAGCTTAGAGTTTCTTAAGGCTTGAAGCTTACAGGGGGGCAGAGGGAGAAGATAGAGTTTTCTTTATTTTTCCATACTTTATTTTTCTTCTCACTCACACTTTCTAGCCAATTTCTGACCTCTCTAGGGGAAAAGAGGAGAGAATTAGAGGAAGATCAGTGATGGGAGAATAGAAAAGGTCTTACTCTCATTGGTGCTGCTATAAGCTGGCTTCACACTTTCTGGACCAGGCTGAGGGAAGCCAACTCTTTCTCTCAAGAGGTGTTTTCATGGTCTCTTCAGAGGTTCCCTGATTGAATTCCTGTTGGCACTTTTCATGACATTGGTGAATATATCTCTATTCCAGGCTGTCACTTGCAACTCTTCTTACAGCCCTTAACAATTCTGAATTTCGTCTCCGGTTTCTTGTTACTAAGATCCTCCCCTCCTCTGTGTAGCCCATTAGGACAGGACATAAGATAACCTCACAGTAATTGTGTCTCCTACATGACTCCTATCTGCTCCATAGAAAATACTTATGGATCTATTGACCCAGCTAACTCTGGAAATTCAGGCTGTTCCTGGTATAGCCGTCTAACCCTGTTGACATTGGGATACTTCAACTTCTTCAGACATCAGTCTTTGTGTCTTCCAACTCCCATCACTTCTAAGGTTCTGCAAGTCATCAGATGAAGCTAAGATGGTGAAGCTAAGATTGTGAAGCTGAAACCCACCCTTGCCTTAGAGCACTCACAGAGTGGCAGTAGCTCTCTCTCAAGGAAATATCATCCCCACATATTTCCCCATTTCAGGCACTCTCTCTATTTATATCTCTGACTTTATTGGGAGTTCCTAGGTTCTAGAAGTAGGTTTCCATAATTTCTTTTGTAAATTCTACCAACGAGAGTCTGTCTCACATTCTGGCTTTCTGTTGACACTTCAGTCAAAACTGAGACAGGAGGACCGCCTTTCTAACATCCTATTAAATAATCATTTCCATACCATTCTCCTGGTTCAGATCAAAGCTTATCACCACCTATAAACAGATGAAGAAACCAAGGCCAAAAAATGTGTATAAGAAACATATGACAAGTCACTGAAGAAAGTCTATGGTATTTTGATAGGGATTGCATTATACGTGTAAATTGCCCCGGGTAACATTGACATTTTCACAATATTAATTCTGCCAATCCATGAGCATGGAATATTTTTCCATCTCTTTGTGTCTTCCTCAATTTCTTTCAGAAGTGTTCTGTAGTTTTTAGGGTATATTTTGAGAACCATTTGAATGGTAAATGGTTCTCCAACCTTTTATTTTCAGGTTGTAGGTGTCCTTCTGTCTAAAATGAGTCTCTTGTAGACAGCAAATAGATGGGTCCTGTTTTTTTATCCAGTCTGAAACTCTGCGCCTTTTGATGGGGTCATTAAGCCCATTCACATTCAGAGTTACTTGAACTTCTTCTTAAAGGGGAGTTTTAAGAGTCCCCCTTAAAATTTCTTGCAGAGCTGGTTTGGAGGTCACATATTCTTTCAGTTCCTGCCTGTCTTGGAAGCTCTTTATCTCTCCTTCCATTTTGAATGAGAGCCTTGCTGGATAAAGTATTCTTGGTTGCATGTTCTTCTCATTTAGGACCCTGAATATATCCTGCCAGCCCTTTCTGGCCTGGCAGGTCTCTGTGGAGAGGTCTGCTGTTACCCTAATATTCCTCCCCATGAAAGTCAGGGACTTCTTGTCTCTTGCTGCTTTAAGGATCTTCTCTTTATCTTTGGAATTTGCAAGATTTGTGTGGAATCAGAAAAGACCCCAAACAGCCAGGGGAATTTTAAAAAAAGAAAACCATATCTGGGGGCATCACAATGCCAGATTTCAGGTTGTACTACAAAGCTGTGTTCATCAAGACAGTGTGGTACTGGCACAAAAACAGACATATAGATCAATGGAACAGAACAGAGAACCCAGAAGTGGACCCTGAACTTTATGCTCAACTAATATACGATAAAGGAGGAAAGACGATCCACTAGAAGAAAGACAGTCTCTTCAATAAATGGTGCTGGGAAAATTGGACATCCACATGCAGAAGAATGAAACTGGACCACTCTCTTGCACCATACACAAAGATAAACTCAAAATAGATGAAAGATCTAAATGTGAGACAAGATTCCATCAAAATCCCAGAGAAGAACTCAGGCAACACCCTTTTTGAACTTGGCCACAGTAACCGGAGAAGGACAAACAGTGTATGTTCTCATTCATTTGGGGAATATGAATAATAGCGAAAGGGAATATAAGGGAAGGGAGAAGAAATGTGTGAGAAATATCAGAAAGGGAGACAGAACATAAAGACTTCTAACTCTGGGAAATGAACTAGGGGTGGTAGAGGGGGAGGAGGGTGGGGGGTGGGGGTGAATGGGTGACGGGCACTGAGGGGTACACTTGACGGGATGAGCACTGGGTGTTATTCTGTATGTTGGTAAATTGAACACCAATAAAAATTAATTTATAAAAAAAAAATAATAAAAAAAACAAACAAAAAAGAAACATATGACAAGTCAAACACATCTAGAATCTATATAGTTTTCAAATAGTCAGTTTTATTTGATTCATAAAATGTTCTTCCTATAAAAATTCTGCTAACTTTTCATTAACTATTGAAATTGGAATAGAGGAAGTATGAGTTGTCACAAATGAAAATTGTAGCTCTAAAAAAGCAATACTAAAGGTTAGAGGTGACCCTTGGTTAGAGATTCCTGTGCTCTCAAGGGCTGGGATTATTCTTTGGGTAGTTACTCTCTTCTCATCTAGAACCTTGAGAATATCTCTTTTTTAGGAAGTCCAACTGGCTGACAAATCAATTCTTTCCTTCGTCTTTGGAATTACACATGAAAACTCACATATAAGGATGTTGGCACAAGGTAACAAAAACATAGTTATTAAGAAAAAAAGAAAGGCAATGCAAATAAGGTATTAGACCACAGAAAGATCAGAGCAGTCCCAAATATTGCACTACTCAAAACATAATTCCCCAAATGTCATTTTCAATTTCTGGATAAAGGACCTTTTCCTACTGGGACCTACTGTCACCTCTGCTGTGCTCTGTTGGCATGAGTTTTAGCCATGTGCTTGGTTATTTGCCTCCTGTTGGTAAAATTGTTCCCACATGGTCTACCCCTGCCCCCACACACGTGCTCTGTCCCCACAATGATGCTTTGGACTGGCCCACTTACCTCCCTCTTCCGGAACCTGATCTCATGCTGAATTAATTCTTGGCCTGCTCCTCTGGATCCAGTGACCTTTATTGTGCACCTGTTCTGGGAAAGGTACTGAACTGGACAGGACTCTTCTGGTTGCAAATGATAGAAAGTCAGTTTGAAGGAGTTAGGCAAAAGGGTGAATTTATTGGCCCAAGATCTAGGATGTAGGGGTATAACTAGTGCCACAGGAGCCAAGGGACCCATTCCACCAGGACTCTCTATACCTTTATCCCTTATCTTTCCTTTCCTGGCTTCATACCTTCATTTGCAAATTTTCGTCTTCTACAGATTGGGGATATGACCATGATCAGGATCATACCCTCACAGATTTCCAGAGAGAAAGGGCCTCTATCTCTCTCATTTCTAGAGGTGAACAGAAAGTTCTGGAGAAAGATTTTGGTCCACAAAGAATGAGCTCGTCTTCTGGGCCAATCACTGAGGCCAGATGGGCAGGATCAGGGAAGCTTCTGCTATGGAAAAGGGAGAGATATGGGACAGTGCTTCCAGGAAGATGGAGGTGAGCCAGGCAGTCCCCACAACAGATGTCCACCAACGGCACAATACCAAGCAAGACATTAATGAAAGGGAAACCTAACATTCTCCTGAATTAGGTAATAATTCCAAGCAACCTCTTTTAACAAACTTCCACTTGTATACTAAGCTGCCAAGAGAAAGAACTCACTCCTTGAGGCCATCTGCCACCTAAATAGTGGGGAGTCATGCCCAAAGGGAAAAAAAATCCCACATCATTCAAAACTCTTTATGTCTTGATTGGGAAAGAGTTAGGGAAGTTAGATAAAGAATTAGAGTGCAAGTCAGAATATTTCCGGGAATCACAATATTCTGCTAATACCCAATTTGATTTGGTTTATCAAATTTTCTCTCTATAAAAATCCTGCAAACCTTTGAGGAGTCCTTGAAAATGGCATAGAGAATGAACCAACTGTTGACAGAAATTAGAAATACAGATCTTCAGGAAGCTACAGGAAAGTTGAAAGGTGGCTCTGTGCCAGGAATTCTGTCATACATTGGCTCTCATATCTTTTTTTTGTGGGGAATTTAGATCTTGCTTGGGTCCTAGCCTCTGGCCTCCGGCCTCCCCCTCTTCTGCATCAGGACAAGCAGGCCCCCTTTAAGAGCCACAGTCTGGTTTAGGGGCACCTGGGTGGCTCAGTTGGCTAAGTGTTGGACTCTTGAGTTTGGCTCAGATCATGATCTTAGGGTGTTGGGAATGAGCCCTGCATTGGGGTTCCCTGCTGAGCAGGGAGTCTGCTTGGGCTTCTGTCCCTCTTCCCCCCACCCCCCTCTGCTCCTTCACCTCTCTCTCTCTCTCTCTCTCTCAGATAAATAAATTATTTTTTAAAAAGCCACAGTCTCATTTATCAGAGGATTCTAGGCCTATGATTATTCCTCAGTTTGTACCTTTATGGGTTTGTGATATTGTATAATTGAAACAAATTAAAAAATTCTAATTGTATCTAATTTCATATTTATTGGGTAAAATATCAAATTACCTCTCTAGAAATAAATGGTATTTTTATTATCCATTTTAAACCACACAACTAACGCATCCAGCTTCTTCCTCCTGGGATTTATTTTCTTCTTCCTTGGGTATATCCTCTAGTAATTCTTATGAAAACATCTATGAGTAATAAGCTTTCTGAGGACTAGTATGTTGGAAAATGTTTTAGTCTATTCTCATATTTGAGTGACAGTTTCATTGTATATATTAGAGGCTCAAGTCTATTTCCTTTCAGCTTTTTGAAGGGGGTACCCTAATACGCTCTTGTGTACAGTGATGCTGCTGAGAAGTATGCTGTGAATTTGATTCCGATTTTTTGTAGATATTTTGTTATTTTTCTGTATCTTAGTTTTTAAGATTTTCCATTTAGGCTTGACCTAGGAATGAAACGTCTAGAACTGGGTTTGGTCACCACTACTGATATTGTTGTTGTGTTTGTTCCTTGGCAGTCCTTTCAATTTTAGGACTTAAGTCTTCCTTCAGGTCTAGAAATTTTTTGGCTTTTATGTCACTAAGTATTGTTTTCTCTGCATTTTCAATATTCTTTCAGTTTGGACTGCTAATGGATGGAGGTTGATTTCCAGGTCTATTCTATGTGTTTGCTTTTTTTTTTTTAACTTTTCTTTTGTACTATTCCTTTACTTTTTCCATTTGTGCCATATTCTGGAATAATTTCTTGGTGAAGTCTTTCAGATCCCTAATTTAACATTTAATTGTGTTTATTCTGCTATTCAGCACATTTTTTTATATTTTCTCATTTCAAAGGTTTATTTACTTCACTTCCATAATAACTAATCAGTTCTATCTCAAAATTATCCTTTCTAGCTTTTTGATTGCAATATGTTTCCTTACCTCCTTGATGACATAAAAGAAGCTTAAGTTTAGTCCCACACTACTTCTGCTAGTGTAAATCCTTTCATTTGTTTTTTTTCCAGAAAAGTCATTTTCTTATGGTATTGGTGGTCCCCAAATTTGAGAATATTTTCATCTTTCTTAATGAGTTTTTTTTTAAGTTCAAGTATAACCAACATTCAGCGTTGTATGAGTCAGAGTTTCTCTGCCCATTTTTGATTGGATTATTTGTGGTCCTTTGGTGTTGTAGAAGTTGTAGAAGTTCTTTATATATTTTGGATATCAATTCCTTATGAGTTTGTTTTGGTAATTGAACTTCTCTATTAGATTTTCTGTTAACTCTCTTTGGATAGCCTGGTGGGCTTTAGGGAGCTGCTGTTTCTAGGGAGAGTGATGGAGGGATAAGCCATGATACCAGGTGAGGTAAAGATGCTCCTGATTCTTCTGAGGCATTGAGGACACCTATAGGAACTGCCTTGTTATTCTGTCCCCAGCTTCAACTACTCCTGGGTGGAGATGGATATAACTGGTGTGTGTGTGTGTGTGTGTGTGTGTGTGTGTGTATCTGTCTGACTACTGCCACTCTGGTACACTTGCTAATTACCTCTGGTGTTCTTTCTAAGCCTTCTGGCAATTGACTTCTTTTGGTGCTACTCTTATGCATGTTCTGAGAACTGACTTTCCAACTTCATCTTAAACCATATGCTTTTCATTTTTCAAGCTTTCATTGGTTTCTTGTTAAGTAAAATTTCCTCTCAATTTGTATTTTATACAAATAAAATTATGTAATTTTAAATAATTTTAATCATTTGTATGGATTTTGGGTAGGAGTAGTGTTTGCCAGTTCTGCATTCTACCATTTTGAAACCAGAATGTTCTTCTTTCTCTTTTATTTATTTATTTATTTTTTATTTAGTATTTTTATTATTTTTTAAATTTATTTTTTTAAGCAAACACTCATTGAGCTGACTGTGTGTTAACTGCAGCTAGACATGGGAGTTAGAACAGTCTCATTTTTCCTGCCACTTTAATGCAAAATTCAAATTGGAAAGCAAAAAAGGGAAAACTCAGTAATCAGCTCATAAGTTCAGATCAATTATATCAAGCCAAGTAAGGCATCAAGAAAACAGATAAGACATGAGCTAGAGGCACAAACAATGTTCTCTGATCCTCCAGTTTCTTTGTAATCCTCTATGTATAGGGTGATCATATGTCCCAATTTGCCTGTGATGGTCCCAGTTTGTGCCTCTTGTCTTGGTGTAATTACTAACAGTATCCCTTTCATTCTCAAAAGTGTCCTCGTTTGGCCTATAACTTATATGATCACCTTATAAAGACACTATATGAAGAAAATCAGTGAATGAACATCTCTTGTTGGTGATAATATGTGGAGCAGTTCGGGGTATAGGGAGGAGGAATAGCAAGTTACCATTCATTCATTTATTATTCATTTCTTTGTTCATTCAAAAAAGGTTCTACAATGTGCCAAACAGTGTGCTAAGCGCTGGATATACAGTGATGAACAGCACAGACACACCCACGGACCTTTCCCTGAAAATCAATTACCAAACTAACAAATCTATTTCTTAGGTACAGACCAAAGATGAATTATATGATCTCTCCATATTTTTCTCTAATTCAAGGACTTGGTAAAGCATTGTAATATCTCTGCTACTCAATCATACACTGAGAATAGTATTAAGTTAGCATCTGAAAAGCATATCATTGTTTAAAAAGAGAGATGAAATACTTATCTACCAAACAAGGATAATGCAGAGGGCTGTGCAGTTAGTAATGGATTTGAAGTCACTGGGTGGACAGTTTGGGTAATTAAGCAAACAAAACATACCACTGGAAAAATTATCTAGATTGATGATTAGCATGGTTTTGAATTCAAAGGACAGTTTCACCACCTTCTTCTTCACTTAGGCACGGAGATAATGTATATAACGGATCGATCACTTGCAATTTTCTGCTCATTATGCTCAACCGCTCTTCATCAAATTCCCCATTCGGCATGCACATTGCCACAAAATCAAAAGCAAAAAGCAAGTTGCAAACTACAACGACTGTTACTCTTTAATTTTTTAAAAAAGTGCAATTCCCTCAAAAAGTTTGAATATCAAGTGTTCCTTTTGTTATTTTATTTAGATAAAATTTTGCAAGGAATTTTCCTCTCATTTCCTAGAGATCAGTATTCCTAGAAAGACTCTCACTGCAAACCCCAGGGGAACTTCGAAAATGTCAGGAGCTTCTTTAAATGGTGTGAAACCCACTTACAGCTTATTTCCTACAAGCTTTGATGTGGAAATAGCAGAATGGGTATTTTTTTTTAATCCAGTGGCAATACGAATGCATTGTTTGTGATATTATCCATAGTCAGTTAACCCCTGGTGAGAGATACTGCTAAAAATCTTCCAAAGACGGGAGTTCCATCCTGCAGGTTGATTTTCTCCTCTGTGGATTATAACCTTCGTCGTGGTCCCAGATTTTGCACAGATGTGATTACAGAAGGAGAATAGTTGACTGTAGAAGAGTCAATGAAAATCTGTCTTTATTATCAGAAAAATAACTCAAATCAATGGTAGCCAAAAGTATTATCAAAGTAAATGTAAATGTCTTGATAATATCTATACATAGATAGTAAATAAAGCATATATGCTCTCGTGTTTGCATACAGAATTATTAAATCCTGGACTTTTTCCACTCTGCCTTCAAACCGGCTGGTCTTTCCTAATCACCTCTCTTAGTGGCATTCTAAACTACCTTGTCACCAGATCAGAAAACTAGAATCAGTCTCAACTCTTCACCCACCCTCTACATCCATTCTTCCTTAGATCTTTCATTTCTAACCCCTATAAGTCTCCAACTTGTCTGTCTTTTTCCTGTCACCCTGCCATTGCCTTACCTACCCTCTTCACATCTCTTTCAGGCTGCTGTGACAGCTTTCCTTAACACCTCCCAGTTTCACTTCTTCAACAGAGAGATTCCTAAAATTCTAGTCTGATCATGCTTCTCTCTTTGCTTAGAAATATTCAGTGGTACTCTTGGCATAGAAAGCTTAGAAATACTCAATGGTACTTTTTAGCATAGAAAGCAATGATCTAGAACCATATTCCTTTTCTAGCCTCATGTTCATCTGTCTCTGGGCCTACCCCTTATCCAGGGCATGCTGAAGTATTTGTGTCTCAGACCCATCGACTCCTGTAGGGTCTTCATGGCTTTGTACACTTCCTTATAAAACAGAAGGGTTCCAGAAAACCCTTCCACCATTTCTTTACCTAGCAAACTCCTATGCATCCTTCATGGACCTACTTAGGCAAAATTCTTCTATGAAGCCATTACTGAGTTTCTGTGACAGAGTTATTCACTTTTCTGCCTCCATAACTCTATAATTAATTCCATTGCAGCATGCATTACACACTATCATAATTATTTATCTCTTTCAGAAGACAGTAGAAATCATATTCTTTTTTATTATGTCAGTTCCTCTCAGTGTTTGGCAAATGATATGCTCCTTAAATATTCATTGAATAAATTATTAAATATTTCTTTGCTAAATAATGTAATTTATGAGCACTAATAAACTTTAGTCTGTAAACTAGGTGGTTTCTTTTTTGTTTATTTCTACTATGCTGGAATGTATCTATATGTGCAGAATATTTGTGTATGTTGCTAGACTCTTTCATGGTGTTAAATAAAAGAACAACCAGGATACTCTCATAATGCATGCTGAGCCAAGACAAAGTTCTTTCAGAGAATGAAGATGAGAAGGGCATCAGAGCAGACTCCTTCACCAGGCCCCCCCAAATCAATATCATGATGTTCTAGGAAGTGACAATGTTACTCCCAGTGACCTGCACATGTTTGACTCACTTTTATGGGAGAACTTGAGTAGAAGCCAATTCAGTTATATCTAGAAATGATGCCTCTGGAAAGAGCTGTCTCCCCCTGAAGGAGCTGTCTGGGAGTCAAAAATTTCCTGGAGGAGAATCCAATGTGGATTCCAAACTTGATTCCATGGCCTGCATGTGGAGGTCACCTGAGTCACCTTCCAGCACACCCACACTCCCAGCCAGAGATACCAGCAGCTTTGTCAGCCTGAGTCCATCCAACAAACCCACCAACTGGAGTCTGGCCTCTTGGGCCTATAAGAGTACTTTGCCACACACTTGAATTTTCACCAATCCTGGCAAATCTGTAAGTCCTAGATAATGAAATCATTTGGAAGCACTCTTTCCTTTAGGTGTGACTTTGAATGTCTTCAAAATTAAAGAGATATTTGTCAAACAAATTACTTCTTGGCAAATAGCATAGTATAGTGCTATAGTTCTCAAAGTTCGCTGAACGCAGAACACTTTCTTTAAATGACAATGTAAGCATAAGCCCCAAATATAAAATAAACAAAACAAGAACTGCTCTGGTTAAAGCAAGACTAGGAGCCCTACTTGCTCAGCCTCCTGATAAATGAGTCTGAGGATCCTAAGTGTCAGAGAACACTGACAGCCACAAAGGTAACTGGATTCCATTCAGGCTCTGCCACCAACCCAGGCTCTGCTGTGTTGCTGGGGACTCCACCCATTCCAGCTCTCCCTTGCTGGCTCTTGGCATCAATGCTCTCTTGTTTTCTCCATTGTATTATTCTCACCAAAATCACAAACATGCTTCAGTACCTCTCTTTTTCTAACATCCTTCCCTTGACTCCAGCTTACCACCTAATTTCTCTCCTACCCTTCTCAGAAAACTCTACATACTGTACTGACTTTTTCACTTCCTATTGTTTCTGAAATACATTTTTATTTATTTTTTTAAAAAAATATTTAAATTCAATTTGCTAACCTATCATCTACTCCTTTCCATCTCCTCTGCTACCACCAAATCCAAGTCAACATCATCTCTTGCCCAGACAATTGCAGTGGGCTCCTATCCAGTCCTCCTGGTTCTACTCTTGCCTGTCTAGTGTCTACTCTCCACGGAGCAGCCAGACAAATTTTTTAAAAGCATAGATTATGTCATGACACCTGATAATTAAAATATTTCAGTGGTGCCTCAATGTATTTAGATTAAAATCCAAATGCCTTCTCATGGTATATACAGACCTGCAGAATCTTCCTTCTTCCTATTTCTCCAACATCAATTCAGATCACTGCCTACTCAGCCTTTGGGGCCTCTGTGCTTGCTATTCTTCTAGTCTGGAATGTTCTTGTCCCCTTCTTCATCTGCCTGATGCTTCTTCAATAATTACTTGTATGCTATCTCCTCAGAGAGGCTGTCCTCAACCTTATGATGCAAAGTTTTGTCCTTATTTCTCTTTTTCTCATTCACCCTGTTTATTCCCTTGACAATACATATCACAGCCAACAATTATCTTGTTACCATATTTTTCTATGTATTTATCAGTCCATTCCATTGGAATTTTAGCTGCATGAGAGTTGGAACATGTCTTTCTTGTTTACCTACATGTCCAGTGCCTGGCACAGATCCTGGCATAGGACCTTATACATAGGTTAAATATTTTTCTATTATTCTTGCAAAAACAAATTCCATTTGAGTGACAAAAATAGTCTAAAAGTAGATTATGGTGATGGATGCATAACTGTGACTATACTAAAAACTACAGAGTTTTATACTTTAAATGGGTGAATTGGATGGTACATGAATTATACTTCAATAAAGTTGTTTTAAAAAATTAAGTCACTTTCCCTTTTTAAGCCTTAGTTTCCATATTTACAAAATTGAATAATAATAACCAAGAGAGAGGAGAGGATGAGTGTAATTTTCACAAGTTTCTGTTCATTTTACCATAGTCACTCTAAATATCCCTATAAAAGGTAGTTAGGGTCTCAATCCTCTAGGGTTCAGCACACCTCAGCAATGTCCCTGAGAGATGCATTTATCCACCACCTCCTAGCTGCCATTGTTTGAGGACTGCTCCCATAGGCATTTGTTCTGTAGCCCTTTAGCCTGTCCTGCATGGGTCAAGTACACTCCTGTGGGGAGTTATGAATGCTTGCAAGAATAAGACCCCATAGAACTGGAGTCAGACACCAATGGGGTCTTCTGTGCTCCTGATGTCATCTCTCAGGCATACACCAGCTAGAGGCAGCATTCAGGAGCAACTGTCTACCACCTACTTGGTGGTCAGAAGTAGTAGGCAGACCTATGCTGAGTTACCCTGGACTCTAGACCTCCTTGATTCTCTTCATTAACTCCTCCTGAAAGTCAATGTAAATTAGAATCTTCTGGACCTCATTATCACAGAAATCTTGGTAGCCAAGATGAGCTCTGGATTCCATGGCAAAAGTTATTGCTCTGCACAGAATGTGTGTAGAAATCTGAAAGCTGTGGCTTAATCATCCTGCTGTCTTTCCTCCCTTAATGTTTGCTGCAACTCCAGTTCAGCTTTAAGTCTCCTTACCCCATAAAGCCCACACCTTCCTGGCATCTTTTATTCTGCCATAAACATGTGGTATCAAGCTGCAGATTTCTCCAGGACATTGTAAAGTGTAACTCTTAAACAAGATAAAAAAATAAGTAATTTATCGTGGCACATAAACTTGTCACAATTTTTAGAGACTCTTTGCACTTTCTACTTTAAAATTTAGAGTTAAAGCTATATTAGTGCAGTTAAAATGACCTAGGGATAGAATATTGCCCTAAAGTTTCCCCTCATAAAATTAATGCTGTGAATGTTACCATTCTGTACACTCAAGAGTTCACTTTAGCTTTGTTCTGTTTTGACCTTTGTAAGTTATTTTAAAGATTGCATGTACTTTCCTTTTGCTGTGTCAAGAGCATTGGAATGACTTTTGGTCAAATATGATAAAATTCTACCCTATTGCTGTTTACTGATCTTGTCTTACTTATCTATCTCACACTCTTTGCCTCCTCAGAAGTTCTTGCTGTGGTGATCTATGCCCTGAGTTCCATCCTTCCTTGTCTGGGAAGTGTCCTTGAGTCTCAATAGGAACCCATGTGGGGAGCTGAAAGAGTCCACTTTGATGCCACTTAAGCTCACAACTCAGAGTGAAGTGAGCCAGCCCCATATTCCCAAGAAATAGAGGGGATCCTCAGCTCTGGAAAATAGGATGCCTTCCACTTTTTGGTTTGATATGGTATTTGTCAGTTCTCTAGCCTTGTTTATCTTGCCAGTGCCAACCTATGGGATGGAAAGTCTATCATATCACAACTACCTAAGGCCATCAGGTTAGTGTGCCCCAATTCTTTCTGCTGGGCCTTTGTTCACACTCAGCTCTGCCAGGTGTGTCTTACTCTACATTGATTTATTTTTTAAAAAAGATTTTATTTATATGAGAGACACAGTGAGAGACAGAGACATAGGCAGAGTTGGAGAAGCAGGCTCCCTGTAGGGATCATGTTGCAGGATCTGAGGGTCACTACCTAGGCTGAAGGCAGATGCTCAACCAGTGAGCTATCCAGGTGTCCTGCATTGACTGATTTTGTCATAAATCAGGCACATTGTTAGGCCCTAAAGACACGGTGATATGTGAAGTAGACATATGACCCCTTGGAGCTTAGGTCTACTTAGAGGAGGGAAACAATGAAGATGCAAGGCATAACTAAGCAAATAAATGTATAATTACACATTGAGGAACTTATTGGAAAATATTTTTAGGGTGACATTAGGAAGACATATCTGTGGAGGAGTAGCAGGAGAGAGTGGGGAGACAGCCCCAAATAGGGCAACAGAATAGGTTACCTAAGTACATAGGACCTATGGTCAGCTAGCATGGGTCCAAATTCTGTAGGTACTATTCTCCATGTGCAATCATGAATAAATTACTGGACTCTAATCCTTAATTTACTCTAATCCTTAACTTTCTTTTCTTTAAAATGAAGATAGTAATACTATCTAAAACTAAAGATATTGAGAAGATTGACTAATTTGTGTAAATCCCCAGACCCAAAAAATGTGCTCAGTGAATATTAGCTATTAATTATTATTATTAAGCTGAGAATTGATGGCCAAATAGTGGTTAAACCATGCCAGGAGTTTGGGGGAAAATCATTCCAAGAAAAGGGAACAACATGTGCAAAGGCAATAGAACTCAGTTTTTTATAGGGTCTATGAAAAGTGTTGCTGGAATTGCATGAGTGAGAAGACTGCTATGGGATGGATTAAAAAGTAACCATCTGGTGACTGTGAGCTTTCTTCATCAATGCCCATTTGCATGAGTGCCAGCCAGAGAAGGCAGATGTTGGGTTCATCTAGGATTGTGTGGGGTTTTTTTCCCCTCAAGAAAATGTGAAAGAGGAAGAGAGGGAAAAGATGTTGAGAGTATATGTAACAGAATGATTCTAATGAACGATCATGAAATCTAAGCTAGATAGGAGAGAATAAAAGATGACAATAAATAATGGGCAGAGAGAAAATAGAAGAGGGAATGAATTAGTGGCATTAACTAGCTAGGAAAATTGTTTCAAAGATTACGTGAGTAAATGAGCTAGGAAGACAGGAGGATAATACAGGGAAGCAGAGTCTTTGGATTCATTGTGAGGTAGTCTAGTCTCTGGGGTGATAAAATTTAGGGCATGATTCTGAGATCATATAGCTGAGGTAAAATGGTGGTCAAGGCAATGGGTGAGAATAAGATAAAAAAACAAAGGGGCCAAAGTATTGAATGAATTATCCATAAACAACCCTGCCAGGAGACAGTGTGGCAGCTTTATGCAAGTTAGAAAATGGCACCTCTGTCACAAGATGTTTTACCATCACCTGCCAGAATTTATCAAAATAACTATGCAGATCAATGGTAGCAATGGTGATAGAGTTGGTCTTCCACACTTGCAAAAGTTTAAGTGCCAGCCCTGTCTATATGTGTGTTGAATACAGGAAGAACAAGATGAGGTCAGAGTGAAGAGGAAGAAGACACTCTAGGAACCACAGTCAGTAGTAATTAACAGAAAATGACCAGAGGCTATTGGTTGACAGCAATGAGGAGGGGGAGAGGATGAAAAGTTCAATGGTGTGAATCTTTGAGGAACAGAGCTTTCATGAAATGGAGGAGTGCTAATAGTATAGAAGCAAGACTGGGGATGGGATGAGCACTGGGTGTTACACTATATGTTGGCAACTTGAATTTAATTTAAAAATACATAAATAAAAAAGAAGCAAGACTAGGGTGCAAGAGTAGGACATCAACCTCCTCCCACTAATGTACTTGAGATTTGGGAAATAAGCAGGCTCTTCATGAAAGGCATCTGCATGGAAAGGGATAGTAGGTTTTCTTCCTTTCCTAAGATTTAGCTCAAGTATTTTCTCTTTCATGAATCATTTCCTGATTTTCCCAGCTGGAAATAATTCTCTTCTTCCCTAAAACCTCTAGCAACTAATTTGTGCTTTTATTTCCAGATTATTTTCTATTGTAACTCTAAGTTGTTTTGGTAGGTTCTTATCCACCCTAACAGAATGTTTGCTCCTTGAGATTGGAACTCTAATACATCTTTGTATCTGTTATAATACTGTCTCTTCACTTATTTAGTTGTGGTGGGGACTTAGTAAATATTGAATGAATGAGTGAATGAATTTTACTTTCTCTTTTTTGTTCCCAAAACTTAGTGAAAAGAATTGGACATGTTTACAAACTTGCTTCATCTATATTGCACCTACCGTCACAGCAATTGTGAACTTCAAGTTTTGCAATCCGGATACAAGGAACCATGTGAATTATATTTAATGGTATTGTCTCTCTTTGTCTCTCCTTAGTGTAATGGAGTTATTCCTTTTATTACAATTTTTGAGTGGCACCAACAATTCTATGCTATTAATTATAATAATTTTATTGGAATGAATTATCTTTTACAGCTTGCATTTTTAAACAATAAAATAAAAATCCCATGTTAGGGATCCCTGGGTGGCGCAGAGGTTTGGCGCCTGCCTTTGGCCCAGGGCGCGATCCTGGAGACCCGGGATCGAATCCCACGTCGGGCTCCCGGTGCATGGAGCCTGCTTCTCCCTCTGCCTATGTCTCTGCCTCTCTCTCTCTCTCTCTCTCTGTGTGACTATCATAAATTAAAAAAAAAATCCCATGTTATTTGAAACAGTTATTATAAAAATAATCATATTGTGAATTAAGTTTTCCTTTAAGTTTTACAAATATTTTAATTGTTTTGAGTTAGAAATCTCATGTGATTGTTTTTTCATTAAATCAATTATATATTTTAAATTCACAATAATATGGTTCAGCCCAGTATAACAATTGAAAACTGTAAGGTCATCCTGTTTTAAGGATAGTAGGATATATAAATAATTGTTTGGAGAGGACTGAGATAGAGAAATTAGTTGCTTTAATGATCAATATTGGTGATTAGTCCCTTTTTTGATTATGAAAAGTATATTGTTATCCTGGAATGTTAAATAAAAGACTAGAAGCTTCTCCTCTGGCTTCTTTAAGAAATATCATCTTATTCCTAAAGTTAAAAGAAACAAACAAAAAAAAAATCCCTCCTAAGTCTTTTCAACAAATGGTGCTGGAACAACTGGATATCTACATACATCCACATGCAAAAAGAGTGAATCTAGACACAAACTTTACACAGACATTCACAAAAACTAACTGAGAATGGATCATAGACATAGATGTTAAATGCAAAACTATAAAACTCATGAAAGATAAAAGGAGAAAATCTACATGACCTTGGGTATGGAGATAACTCAGTAGATAAAACACCAAAGGCAGAATACATTAATTGAAATAACTTATAAGCTGAACTCCATTAAAATTAAAAACCTCTCTGTGAAGGACAATGTCAAAGGAATGAGAAGACAAGCCACAGACTGAAAAAATATTTATGAAAGAAACATCTAATAAAGGACTGTTATCCAAAATATACAAAGAGTTCTTAAAACTCAACAATACATAAACAACTTGATTTAAAAAACTGGCAAAAAATGAGTGGGAAATATCAGGGAGGGAGACAGAACATGAGAGACTCCTAACTCTGGGAAACGAACTAGGGGTGGTGGAAGAGGAGGTGGGTGGGGGGTGGGGGTGACTGGGTGACAGGCACTGAGGGGGGCACTTGATGGAATGAGCACTGGGTGTTATTCTATATGTTGGCAAATCGAACACCAATAAAAAATAAATTTATTAAGAAAAAAACTGGCAAAAGACCTTAACAGACACCTCCCCAAAGAAGATACAGATAGCAAATATAAATATGAAAAGATGTTTAACATCATATATCATCATATGAACTGCTAATTTACATAAGATACCACTACTGGTCTATTAAAAGGGCAAAAATCCAAAACACTGACAACACCAAATGTTGGTGAGGATGAAAAGCAACAGGAACTCTCATTATTTGCTGATGAAAATACAAAATGGTATGGCCACTTTGAAAGACAGTTTGGTAGTTTCTTACAAAAATAAACATACTCTTACCATATGATTCAGCAATTGCTCTCCTTGCTACTTACTAGAATCAGTTGAAAACTTAAGTCCTCCTGCACAAAAACTTGCACATGGAAATTTATAATGGGTTTATTCAAAATTGTCAAAAATTGGAAGTAATCAAGATATCTTTTCATAGGTAAGTGGATAAATAAACTGTAGTACATCCAGATAATAGAACATTATTCAGTATTAAAAAGAGATGGATTATCAAGCCATAAACAGACACAGAGGAAACATATGCATATTAGTAAGTGAAGGAAGCCACTCTGGAAAGACTACATTAAATTATATCAGTCCAACTACATGACATTCTGGAAAAGGTAAAACTATGGAGACAGTAAAAAATCAGTTCTAGGAGCCAGAAGAGGAAGAGCTGAATAGAAAAAACACAGAAGATTATTAGGACACTGAAACTATAGGCATACCTGTTTTACTATGCCTCACTTTACTAAGCTCCATAGATACTGCTATTTTGTTTTGTTTTACAAATTAGAGGTTCATGACAAGCCTGTGTTAAGAAGTCTATTGGCCCCATTTTTCCAACAGTATTTGTTCACTTTGTGTCTCTGTGTCACATTTTGATAATTCTTGCAATATTTCACTTTTTCACTATTATTATATTTGTTACGGTTAGTTTTGATTTTTGATGTTACCATTGTAATTGTTTAGGGCTGCCATGGACTGCTCCCATATGAGACAGTGAAATTAATCGATGAATGTCGTGAGTGTTCTGATTGCTCCACCAACTGGCTGGTCCCCCTTCTCTCTGCCTCTCTTCAGGCCTCCTTATTGCCTGAGACATAATATTGAAATTAAGCCAATTAATAACCCTACAATGGCCTCTAAGTGTTCAAGTATAAGAAAGAGTCACATGTTTTTCACCTGAAATCAAAAACTAGAAATGATTAAGCTTAGTGAGAAAGGCTTATGGAAAGCCAAGATAGGCCAAAAGCTGGGCCTCTTGTGTCAGTTAGTCAAGTTGTGGATGCTAAGAAAAGCTTTGGAAGGAAATTAAAAGTGCTACTCCAATGAACACATGACTGATAAGAAAGTGAAATAGCCTTATTGCTAATATGCAGAAGTTCTAGTGGTCCGAATAGAACATCAAACCATCCACACCATCCCCTTGACCCAAAGGCTAATCCAGAGTAAGGTTCAAACTCTCTTCAATTCTATGAAGGCTGAGAGAGGTGAGGAAGCTGCACAAGAAAAGTTTGAAACCAGGAGAGGATGGTTCATAAAGGTTTTTTTGTTTTGTTTTGTTTTGTTTTGTTTTTTTACTGGAGTTAAATTTGCCAACATATAGCATATTACCCAGTGCTCATCCCATCAAGTGCCCCCTTCAGTGTCCATCACCCAGTCACCCCATTCCCCTGCCCACCTCCCTTTCCACTACCACTTGTTTGTTTCCCAGAGTTAGAAGTCTCTCATGTTCTGTCACCCTCACTGATATTTTCACTCATTTTCTCTCCTTTCCCCTTTATTCCCTTTCACTATATTTTATATTCCCCAAATGAATGAGACCATATAATGTTTGTCCTCCAATTGACTTATTTCACTTAGCATAACACCCTTCAGTTCCATCCACATGGAAGCAAATGGTGGGTATTTGTAGTTTCTAATGGCTGAGTAATATTCCATTGTATACATAAACCACATCTTCTTCATCCATTCATCTTTCCATGGACACCGAGGCTCCTTCTACAGTTTGGCTATTGTGGACATTGCTGCTATAAGCATCAGGGTGCAGGTGTCCCGGCATTTCACTGCATCTGTATCTTTGGGGTAAATCCCCAGCAGTGCAATTGCTGGGTCATAGGGCAGATTTATTTTTAACTCTTTGAGGAACCTCCACACAGTTTTGCAGAGTGGCTGCACCAGTTCACATTCCCACCAACAGTGTAAGAGGGTTCCCTTTTCTCCACATCCTCTCCAACACTTGTTGTTTCCTGTCTTGTTAATTTTCCCCATTCTCACTGGTGTGAGGTGGTATCTCATTGTGGTTTTGATTTGTATTTCCCTGACGGCCAGTGATGCAGAGCATTTTCTCATGTGCTTATTGGCCATGTCTATGTCTTCTTCTGTGAGATTTCTGTTCATGTCTTTTGCCCATTTCATGATTGGATTGTTTGTTTCTTGGGTGTTGAGTTTAATAAGTTCTTTATAGATCTTGGAAACTAGCCCTTTATCTGATACGTCATTGCAAATATCTTCTCCCATTCTGTAGGTTGTCTTTTAGTTTTGTTGACTGTATCCTTTGCTGTGCAAAAGCTTCTTATCTTGATGATGTCCCAATAATTCATTTCTGTTTTTGTTTTCCTTGCCTTCATAGATGTATCTTGCAAGAAGTTGCTGTGGCCAAGTTCAAAAAGGGTGTTGCCTGTGTTCTCCTCTCGGATTTTGATGGATTCTTGTCTCACATTGATATCTTTCATCCATTTTGAGTTTATCTTTGTGTATGGTATAAGAGAATGGTCTAGTTTCATTCTTCTGCATGTGGCTGTCCAGTTTTCCCAGCACCATTAATTGAAGAGACTGTCCTTTTGCCAGTGGATAATCTTTCCTGCTTTGTCGAATATTAGTTGACCATAGAGTTGAGGGGCCACTCCTGGATTCTCTTTTCTGTGATAGATAAACCATTAGCCAGCCTTATTAAAAACAAAAGAGAAAAGACTCAAATTAATAAAATCACAAATGAAAAAGAAGAAACCACCACTAATACCAAGGAAATACAAACGATTTTAAAAACATATCATGAGCAGCTATATGCCAATAAATTGGGTGATCTAGAAGAAATGGATGCATTTCTAGAAAACCATAAACTACTAAAACTGGAAGAAGAAGAAATAGAAAACCTGAACAGGCCAGTAACCAGGGAGGAAATTGAAACAGTCATCAAAAACCTCCCAAGACACAAAAGTCCAGGGCCAGATGGCTTCCCAGGGGAATTCTATCAAATGTTTAAAGAAGAAACAATACCTATTCTACTAAAGCTGTTCTGAAAGATGGAAAGAGATGGAGTACTTCCAAACTCGTTCTAGGAGTCCAGCATCACCTTAATTCCAAAACCACACAAAGACCCCCCAAAAAGGAGAATTATAGACCAATATCCCTGATGAACACAGATGCAGAAATTCTCAACAAGATACTAGCCAATAGGATCCAACAATACATTAAGAAGATTATTCACCATGACCAATTGGGATTTATCCCTGAGATGCAAGGCTGGTTCAACACTCATAAAGCAATCAATGTGATAGATCATATCAACAAGAGAAAAACCAAGAACCATATGATCCTCTCAATAGATGCAGAGAAAGCATTTGACAAAATACAGCATCCATTCCTGATCAAAACTCTTCAGAGTGTAGGGATAGAGGGAATATTTCTCAGCATCTTAAAAGCCATCTATGAAAAGCCCACAGCAAATATCATTCTCAGTGGGGGAAACACTGGGATCCTTTCCCCTAAGATCAGGAACGCAACAAGGATGTCCACTCTCACCACTGCTATTCAACATAGTACTAGAAGTCCTAGCCTCAGCAAACAGGCAACAAAAAGAAATAAAATGCATTCAAATTGGCAAAAAAGAAGTCAAAGTCTCCCTCTTTGCAGATGACATGATACTGTACATAGAAAACCCAAAAGACCACCCCAAGATTGCTAGAACCCATACAGCAATTAGGCAGTGTGGCAGGATATAAAATCAATGCTCAGAAATCAGTGGCACTTCTATACACTAATAATGAGACTGAAGAAAGAGAAATTAAGGAGTCAATCCCATTTACAATTGCAGTCAAAAACATAAGATACCTAGGAAAAAACCTAACCAAAGAGGCAAAGGATCTATACCCTAAAAACTACAGAACACTTCTGAAACAAAATGAGGAAGACACAGAGATGGAAAAATATTCCATGCTCATGGATTGGAAGAATTAATATTGTGAAAATGTCAATGCTACCAGGGAGATTTACACATGTGATGCAATCCCTATCAAAATACCATGGACTTTATTCAAAGAATTGGAACAATTCATCTTAAGATTTGTGTGGAATCAGATAAGATCCCAAATAGCCAGGGGAATATTAAAAAAGAAAACCATAGCCAGGGCATCACAATGCCAGATTTCAGGTTGTACTACAAAGCTGTGGTCATCAAGACAGTGTGGTACTGGCACAAAAACAGATGCATAGATCAATGGTTCATGAAGTTTAAGGGGAAGCAAATACTGATGGAAAAGCTGCAGCAAGTTATCAAGATCTATCTCAGGTGCTTAATGATGGTAGCTATACTAACAACAGATTTTCTTTCTTTTTTTCATTAAAGATTTTATTTATTCATTCATGAGAGACACAGAGAGAGAGGCAGGCAGAGACATAGGCAGAGGAAGAGGCAGGCTCCATGCAGGGAGCCCAATGTGGGACTCGATTCCAGGACTCCAGGATCACACTCTGAGCCGAAAGCAGATGCTCAGCCGCTGAGCCAGCCAGGCATCCCTAAACAACAGATTTTCAATGCAGATTAAATAGTCTTATGTTGGAAGAATTTGTCATTCTAGGACTTTCACAACTAAAGAAGGGAAGTCAGTGCCTGGCTTCAAAGCTTCAAAGGACTGGCTGACTGTCTTGTTAGGTGCTAATGCAGCCTGTGACTAAAAGTTGAGGCCAAAGCTCATTTACCATTCTGAAAAATCTAGTACCCTTAAGGATTAAAACTATTAAATCTATTCTGTTTGTGCTGTACAAATGGAACAAAAAAGCCTGAATGACGATACATCTATTTACAATATGGTTTACTAAATATTTTAACCCAGTTGTAAGACCTACTGCTCAGAAAAAATAATACCTCTCCAAATATTACTGCTCGTTAACAATACACCTGGTCACCTAAAAGCTCTTATAAAGATGTACAATGAAATTTATGTTACTTTCATGCCTGCTAATACAACATTTACTGTAGCCCATGGATCAAGGAGTAATTTTGACTTTCAAGTATTATCATCTAAGAAATAGATTTTGTAAGGCTATAGCTTCCATAGATAGTGATTCCTATGATGGATCTGGGCAAAGTAAACTGAAAACCTTCTGGAAAAAATTCACCATTCTACATGCCATTAAGAGCATTCATGACTTCTGGGAAGAGGTTTAAATATCACATTAATATGAGTTTGGAAGAAATTGACGCCAACCCTCATGGATGACTTTGAGAGGTTCAAAACTTCAGTGGAGGAAGTAAGTGCAGATGTGGTGAGAGAGCAAGAGAGCTAGAATTAGAACGGGAGCCTGGAGATGGGACTGAATTGCTACAACCTCATGATCAAACTTGAAGGGATGAGGAACTACTTCTTACAGATGAGTGAAGAGAATGGTTTCTTGAGATGGAATCTACTCCTGATGAAGATGCTGTGAAAACTGTTGAAATGATAGCATGGATTTAGGATATTATATAACTTTAGTTAATAAAACAGTGGCAGGGTTTGAAAGGATTGACTCCAATTATGAAAGAAGTTTTACTGCCAGTAAAATGGCTATCAAACAGCATCACATGCTACAAAGAAATTGTTCATGAAAGGAAGAGTCCATCAGTGCAGCAAACTTCATTATTGTTTTATTTTAACAAATTGCCCAGCCACCCCAAAACTCAGCAACCACCACTCTGATCAGTCAGCAGCCACCAACATCAAGGCAAGATCCTCCACCAGCAAAAGGATTATGAGTCACTGAAAGCTAGATGATGGTTAGCATTTTTTTAAGCAATAAAGTATTTTTAATTAAAGCATATACACTGTTTTTTTTTAAAGATGTAATGCTATTGCGTACTGAATAAATGATAGTATAGGTAAACATAATGTTATATGCATTGGGAAACCAAAAAATTCATTTGACTCATTTTATTGTGATATTTGCTTATTGTGGTGGTTTGGAACTGAACCTGCAGTATCTTCAACGTATGCGTGAACTCTGTATGATCCTATAATGGTAGATACATGCCATTATACACTTGCCAAAACTCAAAGAATGTATAATGCCAAGAGTTAACTCTAATGTAAACTAAGAACTCTGGGTAGTTCTTAATGATGTAAGTTCATCAGTTGTGATAAATGTACCACTCTGGATATTGATAAAGGGGAGGCTGTGCACATGTAGAGGCAGGGAGTATATGGGAAATCCTATGCCTTCTGCTCAGTTTTTTGTGAATGTTAAACTTCTCTAAAAAGATAATGTGTGTTAAAAACAAACAAGCCCTACTCCTCAAGACAACGATTCTTTTTCCAGCAAGTTATTCCTGGCACTTCTTCAGGCTGACCTTTATCTATCTCTCCTACTTTATCTTGCACCACATCCCTCCATAACACCATTCATCCACCTACCCATCCATAAAATATTTACTTAGATTCTCTTCATGCCACATATTGCTAGGTGCTAAGGCAGAAGGGTGAAAAAGCAGACACTATTATAATATTTATAACCGTAAATTGTAATCATTGATTTGTTTTTCATTTTAAGACTTTGAATTCCTTGAGGACAAAGATTTTATCTTGTTTACCAAAAGATAGGAATGCAAAGAAAGTTTGTGGTTAGATATATGAATAAATAAATAGATAAAATTTTCCTTTATGATATTTTGAAATTTGAAGTTCAGTTTTCATACTTATTTACATTTCCTTCTGAAAATTTTCTTCTGGAGGCTTTTAAATAAATGGACATTTATTAAGTACACATACATTATTAACTTATTGTCCTTACTATTCAGAACATCCTGAGAGACTTTTCAGAATAAAAGAGTTTGTTTCATGTCTCAGCAGCACAGCTTGCTATTGCAACAGAGCTTACCTCCCTTTGGAGAAGTGCAGAAGTGCATACCTTCTCTAACTCCTCAGGTTGACAATGACTGACAGAAGTCTTGGCAGAGGAAGAAAAGTTTCAGAAATAGAGTTCAGCTTTGACTTTACTAATTAAAAGAAGTAAGATTTCTGAGTCATCTCTCTTTGAGATCTTCTTAGTTGGTCATGGGTTTTTCCCCTCTTTTTACTTTAATTTACATAGACCAAAAAAAAGGTATTAGAAACTCTTTAAAATACTTGCTGAACTTCTAATTATGGAAAATTTCAAACATATGCAGGAGCAAAGAAAGTAAAATAGTGATTCTTCAGGGACAAGCACCCAGCTTCAACTATCACCAGCTCATGGTCAAACCTGTTTCATCTATATTCCCACTCACGTCTCCAATCTCTGCTGGCCATCTGGATTGCTTTGAAGCAAAGTTTATCTGTAAATATATAATTCTAAAAGATAAGACCTCTTTTTGAAAAGTGTAATATGTAATACCATATCACATCTAAACAAATGAACATTAATTCCTTACTGCCACCAAATAACGTGTTAGTGTTCAAATCTTCCTTTTAACCCCAAATTTTAAAATCATTCATTTGAATCAGCATCAAATAATGACCATGCACTGCAGTTGGTTGATGCAATTATTTATTTTACTGGTGCCTCTCTTCTTATTTTTTCCTTGCAATTTATTTATTAAAAAGAGCTTTGAGCTTTGGTTTATTTGTTTGCCTTATAGAGTTTCTGGATCTGCTAACTGCATCCCCGTGAGATAGTTTAACACATTCTTCTAAGTATTTCCTGTAATTTGGTAGCTATATGCAGATGGTGATGGGATTCAGGTTCAATTTTTTCCCCCTTATTTACCAGTTTTAAAAATGAATTGATTCTTTTCCACATTGACCAATGAGGTTTTATTTATGTTATTATGAACTTGAAATTTAAATATATTTGATGGATTTCATTTCAAACATCTCATATATCTGATAATCCAGTGATCCCATATTTGCATGAGTGGGTGGAGGCCACTTCGAGTTGGCTTCCTGGCTTTGTAGATGTGACTCCAACAGACTTTAACCACTTCCCAGCTTTCATATATGATATGCCAAGCTCCTCTTGCTCTGGACCTTAAGTCAACCATTTCTCCATTAAGTCTTGGTTCATTTTGTTGGAAAAGGGTTAATTAGAGACACAATCTGGGTACTAGAAATGTTCTTCACTATTGGGTTTGTCACTGTTTTGAGGTCTTTTCAGTAGATAGAGCTAGTGTACAAAATATATATTTATTTTAATAATATAAGCAAGTATGTTAAATGCTTTATATCTATTTTTCTCAAGCTATCTGCCTTTTGGAAGAGATATTTTAACGTATACTTTTGGAATTACATTATTAAAAACTTTCAAACTTCTGACTACAATAGTGGGAGATAATGTATGAGAAAAGTTTCCACTTGAAAAATTGTTCTTCTGATATAATTAACTGTTCAGGGATGCCTGGGTGGCTCAGCGGTTGAGCACCTGCCTTTGGCTCAGGGTGTGAACCCGGAGTTCCGGGATCAAATTCCATATCAGGCTCCTTGCACAGAGTCTGCTCTCCTGTCTCTGCCTCTCTCTGTATGTTTTCCATGAATAATTAAATAAAATCATAAATAAATAAATAAATAAATAAATAAATAAATAAATAAATAAATAAACAAACTGTTCAGTTGAAAGGCATATTCAAAATCTTACAAATGGGGATCCCTGGGTGGCCCAGCAGTTTGGCGCCTGCCTTTGGCCCAGGGCGCGATCCTGGAGACCCGGGATCGAATCCCACGTCGGGCTCCCGGTGCATGGAGCCTGCTTCTCCCTCTGCCTGTGTCTCTGCCTTTCTCTCTCTCTCTCTGTGACTATCATAAATAAATAAAATTTAAAAAAATATATTTTAAAAAAAACAACATCTTACAAATGAATTTACAAAGAGTAGAATTGATCATAATATAAAATTATTTTAAAATCATCTTGAAGACAAAAACAAGTATATAATTATATTTTGTAAAAATATGAAATGGAGAAAGCGTGCATACACAACAAAATGATTTTGGAAAAGCATGATGCAACTGAAAATATATTTAAGTCAATAGCCTTTGTAAAAAATATAAAATTCAGGAAGTATTTTAAGTTTTTGCTATAAATTCTTACTGTATGAGAGATATCTATACATAAAATTCTCATATTAATTTTCATATTTGAAAGTTTGAAAACTTATTTTGAATAACAGTATTTCCAGAGAGGGGAAAAAGTCCTCTTTTCTACATTATCTACTACACATCCTTAGCCTAACTTGTTCTGTTTCCAGAATAATAGGTTGATTAATTTCCAGCCTTATCAAATTTCCTAGTTATATCAGACTTGTATTAAGTAAAATATTTTTTAGACATCCCTGTTCATTTCTTTTATATTTTGTTACATCATGGTACTTAAGATTTCTGGGTTTATAATTTTTCAGCATTTTCATCTGTACAATGCATTTTCATCCATTTTCAAATGGATGAGAGCAGAGGAGAGCAGAAATAGCTTTACCCCAGAGTCAATTTCCCATACATTCTAATTCAGGAGTGTGGAGGAGAGACAAATTATGAAGTCTCTATTTTTGTCACAGCCTTGCTCCCCACCATTACCTTCTCATCTCTGAAAGCTTTTCATCCTATCATTAAAAGGACTGCCAGCAATGTGTGCCTATATTTTGGCATTTAACTCATAACTATTGAGAACACGTACACATTTCCCCTCCAGCTAGATGATGAATAAATCCTTAACCGATCTAAAACAAGCCCAGTCACCAAGTTCAGGGCCCACCATTTCCATTTCTATGTGGCTTCTATTGCTACTTACCTCCCTAGAAGGGGGTATACATCTAACCTTGAGCAAAGAGCAGCTTGTAGATGCCTGGGCTGCAAGCTGCCTGGCAAACCCAACCTGACATGGACAGCAAATGCCACACTGAGAATGACATCTTGCTCATATGTGGTACCCAGGTTTTGTTACTCCACATTAAATAGAATGTGGACAGAAGGAGAAGGCTCTATATAATATGGAAAATGAATCTTACAGGCAAAGATTAAAGGAATGTGTGTGGGTGGTGCAATTTGATAGGAAAAACCTGGCTTCTGTTAGCACCACACCTGGTCTAGGGGGTTGGGGATGGAAAGAGGAGACAGGGGGGTGCAAAAATTGATTAAAAGTCTAATTTTTAAGCTATGGATTTCCATTTCTCCTCAGAAGACAAGCCTTCATTTCATCCCATCCATTAGTTTAACACAGACTCATTTCAAATGCACAATTAAATTTTACTTCAGTGTAAAAGAATTTAGGAATAAACAGCAGAGTTGCAGGGGGTGGAGGGGCAGATCACAAATATAATCGTGAGTTAATCAAATCTCTTAGCACAAATCTGAAACAATAAATGCTTTCAGGTAGTCCTGTTGACACTTTTCTTTCAGATCATAAGAACTCCCTACTTAAGTTTTATCATTTCATTTCTAGGTCAGTGGCTTGTTGTTGTGCTTTTTTGTTTTGTTTTGTTTTGTTTTGTTTTGAGGGGGAGAGGGGAGGAGTTTCATAGTTTCAGAAGGGCATGGACTTCTACTTTGGTTCATTACATTTTTACTTCCCAGTCCAAGGACAATTTACTGCCTTTGAGCCCTTTTCTGCTTCTGGAAGAATAAAATCCTTCTCAGATTGAGCCCTAGACTGATCCAGTTTGGTTGTCCCCTAAAGCATAGTCTTTTCACTCCCATCCATACCTATGCAGCCAGTGGCCATGGGCCTCTATCCCAGTCTTCTCTGTCTCTCCAGGCTGACCTTCTGGAATGTATTCCCTTGGTCTTCTTTACTTGCTTTCTTCAGAATCCCCCAATCCTCATGGTCCTGGCAGACTCCTGATGGGGCTCAACTCTGCAGGAAGCCTCCTGGCACTTTGAGGTTCAATTCATACTCCTACCCCCACCCCCATCTTTATAATCACTCCTGTGGGGAGCCACAGTAATGACACCATAATGACAATTCCAGTCTTTCCTCACAAATTTTAAAGCACTCAAGACTGCCCCATTTACATTTTAACGCAAGAATCATTAGTCCCTTGACAGAGAGAGCTCAGCTCTTCAATTCACAGCACTTTTTCTTCTTTTTCATCAGTAGGGAACATTTTATCACAAGCCTAGATAAAGAAGATAAAATATGTCTTAATGGCTCCCTTCATGCATATGTTTCATTAGAGATTACTCTATTTTCAGAGCTACCAAAAGCTCACACTACCTTCATAATTTAAAAATAAGCAAAATCAGCGTATTTCTTATCCAACCAGTTTCTGTTTTCCCACAGAACTGACAGCGTGTGAGAGATAAGATTCTGTATATTGAACATGGAAACCTCTTATAGTTTGCTTATTTTTTTGAGAAGTAATATAATAATGATTAAAATTACACTGTGTAAACATGCCTTCATACATGATATGCACAGAGTATTAATTATAAATTTAATTAAAAATCTAATAAAAGTCTTGGTCTTCCATGAGTGAAAGAACTTTGAACAGTTCTAATTAACTACTGGTCTGATTTTCAGGTTATATGTAGTTTATTACCAAGTACATTTCTGTGATTATTTGCTTTCTTTGTGCTTTTTATTTATTTTTTTAAATTTTTTTAATTTATTTACAATAGTCATACAGAGAGAGAGAGAGGCAGAGACAGAAGCAGGCTCCATGCACCGGGAGCCTGACATGGGATTTGATCCCAGGTCTCCAGGATCGCGCCCTGGGCCAAAGGCAGGAGCCAAACCGCTGCGCCACCCAGGGATCCCTCTTTGTGCTTTTTAAATTTGTATGTCCCTTAAAGAAATAAAAATGTCTACCAAAATGTGTGCCAATACATGATACACTTTTTATGCTTTCTTCATTTGAATAAATAGTTTTTTTAAAAAAATATCTTTTTGACAAGACATCCTCCTAGTAACTTCACTTATTCAGATTTCTGGAAAACTTACTGTTAGCTGCAGTACTTCTCTTAAACTGGGATAAATCTCAGTGGTGAAAAGAGAAGAAAAAGTGGAGATAGTAGAATTAGTACTGTCAACTTGCTGACACATTTTCAGGAGTACGATCCTCATTGACAAGGATGATATTAAAATGAAATTTACCACTTTATTTAGAGTCCCTTTAAACATGACACCAAATTTTGAGGACAAGATGATTTGGGGGCCAAATTTAGCAAACCTAAAGCAAACCTCTTGCCAGCCACTAAGTGAGATAATGGGGAACTTCCCAGTACCTGCACTCTTCCATGCTGCCTTGAACACACAGCTCTGGACAAACTTTGGTATTAGGCTTACTTGCTTCCTCTGGTATTGCTCATCCAAAAGCATGAGATTGAATGTATTCTCCCTGGTGTCAGCTCTTTAATGGGTGATCAGTAAATTCTTTTTAAATGTAGATGTAACATCAGTTCCTAACTGTGGCCTGAATGTTTGCTTCTCCCCAAAAGTCATATGTTAAAACCTAATGCTCAATGTGATGCTATTAGGTGGTGGGGCCTTTTTAGGTGATAAGGTCATGAGGGTGGAATCCCCAAGACTGATATCAGCACCCATTTAAAGAGATACCCTAGATTTCAAGATACATCCATGAAGGCAAGAGAAACAAAAGCAAAAATGAACTATTGGGACGTCATCAAGATAAGAAGCTTTTGCACAGCAAAAGAAACAGTCAACAAAACTAAAAGACAACCTACAGAATGGGAGAAGATATTTGCAAATGACAGATCAGATAAAGGGCTAGTATATATAAAACTAGGGCAAGTATATATAAAAAATATATATATAATATATATATATGTATATATATATTATATATATATATATATATATATATATATATATATAAAAGGGCTAGTATATATAAAACTCAATACCCAAGAAACAAACAATCCAATCATGAAATGGGCAAAAGACATGAACAGAAATCTCACAGAGGAAGACGTAGACATGGCCAATAAGAACATGAGAAAATGCTCTGCATCACTGGCCATCAGGGAAATACAAATCAAAACCACAATGAGATACCACCTCACACCAGTGAGAATGGAGAAAATTAACAAGGCAGGAAACCACAAATGTTGGAGAGGATGTGGAGAAAGGGAAACCCTCCTGCACTGTTGGTGGGAATGTGAACTGGTATAGCCATTCTGGAAAACTGTGTGGAGGTTCCTCAAAGAGTTAAAAATAAATCTGCCCTACGACCCAGCAATTGCACTGCTGGGGATTTACCCCAAAGATACAGATGCAGTGAAACGCCGGGACATCTGCACCCCGATGTTTATAGCAGCAATGTCCACAGTAGCCAAACTGTGGAAGGAGCCTCGGTGTCCATCGAAAGATGAATGGATAAAGAAGATGTGGTTTAGGTATGCAATAGAATATTACTCAGCCATTAGAAACTACACATACCCACCATTTGCTTCAATGAGGATGGCACTGGAGGGTATTATGCTGAGTGAAGTAAGTCAATCGGAGAAGGACAAACATTATATGGTCTCATTCATTTGGGGAATATAAAAAATAGTGACAGGGAATAAAGGGGAAAGGAGAACAAATGAGTGGGAAATATCAGAAAGGGAGACAGAACATGAGAGACTACTAACTCTGGGAAACGAACTAGGGGTGGAGGAAGAGGAGGTGGGTGGGGGGTGGGGGTGACTGGGTGATGAGCACTGAGGGGGGCACTTGATGGGATGAGCACTGGGTGTTATTCTATATGTTGGTAAATTGAACACCAATAAAAAATAAATTTACAAAAAATAAAAAATGAAAAAAAAATAGATACCCTCGAGAGTTAGCTTACCCCTTCTGCAATGTGAGATTACAGAGAAAAGATGGCCTTCTGAGGAATGGGTTCCCGTCAGATACCAAATCTGCTGGTGTCATGACCTTGAATTTCCCAGCCTCCAGAACTATGAGAAAGAAATATTTGATGTTTATAAACCAACTAGTCTCCAGTATCTTGTTCTAACAGTCCACACAGACTAAACAGTTATCTATGAAAACTTTCTGAGGACTTTTAGATTATTTAAATTAACTTTTGTATCATGGTTACTTAATACCTACTAAGTGCCAACTTGATTGTATTTTTTTCTAAGCTGCTTTGCTTCATTAACATTTACTCATCCTTCTGTCTCAACTAAGACCTGAAGTGTCAACTAAGATCAAGATACTCCCTGGTCATCCTTGGCCAGGTTGCTCCCCTTCAAGGTGTTCCCATAGTACCCTGTGCTTCCCATCGTACTCTGGGCTTCTACTTCCGTAGTCAAGTAGGAGACCAGCAACCCATCAAACTAGTATTGAGATTACTTCAGAGTGAATGCATATGACATACGAAAGATGCAAAAGGAATTCCTACCTGAACTTCCCTTATCTAACTGGAACAGAACTTTATGAGAGTCAGCTGCCATAAATCTCCCTCCACCACAAGTCATAGTATACTCAGAGATGCACTGACCTTGTGTTAAAAAAATTTTTTTTTTTGCAAACAAGTCCCATCAGGACCTTCCATCCTTTGAAACCTTTAAGAGTCACCCACCCTTCTAGCCTTTGTTAAACTGATACAAAAACCTTTACCACCAAGAGCTACTATCTCTATAGGGTACTCCTATGTATGTAGTATTTTTCTCCTGTTAACCATTCTATTTTGGTTAATTTGCAGGCCCCTGACCAGTCTAACCTAAGTTGGTAGAGAAGCTTTCCTCTCAACACATGGCATTGTTTATTACAAATTGATTTTAACATGACTATAAACTCTCTGGAAGCAGAGACTAAGTCTGTCTTGTATTCACTGAATCCCCCCAGAAGGTTCTCTAAGTTGGTGCTTATCCTTGACTATTTTTTTCATTTCATTCACACCTGAACAAAGTTACTGGAATTAAAATTCACATAAAATAGTCATTTTCCTCTCGAAGCTAACTAGATATTTCTTAATTGAACTAGTTATTTGATCCTTGCTAAATATACCAATGATTCTTCTTATCCACATCCCTATCTCACTCACCTTCCAGATCCACTGACCACTAGGAGACTGACAGTTCTTTTCTGCTTATGTTGGCACTCTGGTTGACTGGCTCCTGGTTGAATTTGACCAATGAGAGGAACCAGCAGGAAATCAGAGGGTAGGAGGGGAGAGAGAGGTCAAAGTTACATTTTCTACATTCCTTCCTGCTCAGTGCAGCATCTCTGGTAGTAGAGTGTCCCTTTGCAATTTTGGAGCCCACACAGGGCCCCTCTTTCCAGGTTCCAGCTTATTGGATTCTGCTAACTCCACTTTCTCTCCTTGCTCCTTCAGCCCAAGGGTATCAACAATTTCCCATTGCTACTAATTTCTGGGTACCAAACCTTCCTTTTTTGCACCTTGAACCCTCTCTGTTAATGCCTTTATTAAAATCTCTTCACTGAACTATCAGTAGTTCCTGTTTCCTGAAGGGACCACAACTAACACAATAAATAACTTGATGGGTTGTTGTTGGTTTTATTTTGTGGAAGAAAGTGGGGAGGAGAGTGGGAGTGCTAAAAGTGCTAGGGTTTTTATATATCCTTAATAACTGAAAATGACCAAATATTATTGAGTATCGATGTTTTGTTATGGCATTTGCCTGGGAATATTATTCATGCTTTAAATGTTTAGATTTCTAGATTCAGTTTCTTCGGATCATCCAATTATTCTTCTCAACTCTTTGATCTTTGTTTCTGGTCCATCTATTCTATTTTTTCCTTTGGGAATTCTATATTCCTTAGTGGGATCTCACTGATCTTTTCCCCATTTTTAAATTATCTTTCTCATAACTTTAATCTTTTTGTCCATTTTTTATGTGTTCTGAGAGAATTTTGCAAATTCTATTCACTGATATTTTCCTTCTTTTGCTATTTCCATCTCTTTTAAACTTGGCAGTCATGTTTTTCAAATTCAAGCAATCCTTCATTATTTCAGATTTTCATAATTGTTTATTCAAGTTATATAAATGCAATTCCCTCTTGAATCTTAATGAGAAGATTAAAAATCAGATCCAAAGCAGTTTACTGAAAATCGCAGTTCTCTGAGTTGGGTTACCCCCCTCCCTATTTTTCTTTGGCTTAAAAATACATTTGTAGACAATATAATATTCTCCTTACCCATCATTTAGGGGGTGCTATATACTTCTCAGGTTTTGCTTACAATTAAGTAAAACTCGAGTTAGGTTCTATCAGATATTGGTGTGAGTTTCTGCCCACAGAAATTAATTCAGAGGGGCATCTGAGTCAGGGTTAAAGAAATAAAGGGAAAAAGGCTTCAGAAGATACCAACAGAATCCTGCAGGGAATGAGTCAGAAATAACCTGCAGCCTGAGTTGCTGCCAGTAACCATTTTTTATTCCTTGTATTCCTAGTACAATATCTGGTAAAAGAAAAAAAAAAGTTTTTGATGGATTGAACGACTGAGTGAGTTCAGAGTTCAAGAGTTTTTAAAGTAGTCACTGAAAGAAATTTCCATATTAAAAAATAATCAAACTTTTAAATATTCATTATTTTAACACACTGTCAGCTCAATAAATTGTAGGTTTAAAGAAGAAATTAATTTAATGTTTTTAAGTTCCAAAGTGTCATTTTTATTTAAATGTCATTGTTTTCTAAGTCCTGAGTCAATAGTCTTTCTCTCTGTACTTGGAAAGAACAAATATGCAGATGAATCATCCAACTTGCAAATAGGCCATGCAAGGCATGATGGTGTCAAGGAAAGAGCAAACCAATTTGTGAGAGTAGACCAAAGTCCATTTCCACTATTCCAGCCATATGACGTGGGTGTGTCACTTAAAAAAAATCTTGGATTTCTTATCTGAAAAATCTTCATTTATCTTAAAAGAAGGGGACAAAGTGTATTTTAACTGCAAAGTACTATGCAAATCTCAGTTGTGGTTATTATTATAATTTCATGTACTGTATTGATTGTACACAAAATGTTCTCTGAATTAAAAAGTAAAGAATACAAAAAACTTCAAAAATGGAAGGAAAAACCCAACTGATCTCTGGCTGCCAAGGAAGTGGAACAAAAGGAAGTTTCAGCAAGAGGCAGAATTCAGAAAGTAATAAAATCCTCACCTTTCAGAATAACTGACCACAATACAATCTACCTGAGATCAGGGTAGCTCCCTCTTCAAAAAAAAAAAAAAAAATCAAAAAGGAGAATAAATAGACCATTCTATGTTGACCATGGGATGGCAAACTGACAACTGCAGGTCAAATCTGCATTGTGGATGAGCTTTATTTGACCAACAAAAAGTTGTTACTTTTTACATTGAATTTGAATGTCTTTGGGTAGTCTTTTGGTTGGTCTTTGTAGTACCCATAACCTTCGGTTACCTCCTACCCAAACTTTTACTCATTCAAGCTACCTGCAGAGCCTTCAAGGCTTTTGAGGTTTTGACCTCTGCTGAAGGCCAGTGTCCTAGCTGATGCCCTTGCTATTGCTCCTTCAAAGCTTTCCCCAAAGCATTCTAACTGGTCTCTATGTCTTCAGCCTATCATATAATGAATCTGATAAGTCCTTAAGTCCAAAATTCTTTTTTTTAAAGATTTTATTTATTTATTCATGAGAAAGAGAGAGAGAGAGGAGGAGACACAAGCAGAGGGAGAAGCAGGCTTCTGCAGGGACTCCAGGATCACACCCTGGGCCAAAAGCAGGTGCTAAACCACTGAGCCACCCAGGGATCCCAAGTCCAAAATTCTTAAGACCAATGTACAATACCTTTTAAGAAAAGTTCCTCAAATCCCCTTTTTAGCCTTATCTTCTTCCTTGCTTCCACACTCCTCTCTTTAGGTACTCCAAATCTTCTATTTGGGAGACATATCACCCTTATTTATACTTCTGAGCCTTATGTAAGGTGTTTTCTATGGCTAGAATATCTGTTAAACTGCCTTTTATTCCTCATGGTCAACATCAAATCTCATTCCCATGAGACCTTTCCTAATTTTCTCTTACTACTTCAGAAAGAGTTAGTTAATTCTTTCTTCTGTGTTTCCATTAAATTCTATACCCAATTCTAGGACTTCTATTGCATATAAGTTTATGTATCCATGTCATTTTCCCTGCTATACTGTAAGATCTTCAAGGCCAGAGGCTCCATCTAATTAACTTTTGGATCTATCTCAGTTCTTAAAATAGATGATTATTTCAAGATTGTAATTGATAAAAGGTTTGGGGAATATATAATTTTCAATGGTCATCCTAAAGGTTGTTAAATAAATAACACAACAAGAGTGCCCTTTATTTTCCATTTCTTCTAGAAACAATAAATACTGTCATGTGGACCTTTTTGATTGGGTAAGTGATATCCAGTCAGATATGTTACCTACCCCAGGGACGAAGAGCCAGTTTTTCCAAACATGTATCTTTGACAAAGCAGAGCAGGCTGGAACATTGTCAAGCTATCATTCTACTGCTACTTGCCATCTCCTTGCAAACATAAAACTGCAAAAAGTACCAGTTATAATATAGGGTGAGGAAGATTTGCCTGACACACTCTCCAGGGCACAGCAATCTTGAACACAGGGGACAAAGCTGATGGACCAAATCCCAGACACTGAAATATTATCAATGTCAACAACATGTGGAAGCAGCACTCCATTTTTCACATTGCTTTAGAAGAGACTCAAGAGCAACAGATTTGACTTGCAATACAAAGAGTAACAGTAAATAAATAAAACCAGTATCGAGAATGAAATGCCATAAGAGGGATTTCATGATTCCTAGATTATACTCATTTAGAAAAACATGCATAACTCTGTGAAATATTCCTTTGCAACAGTGATCCAGCAGAACACTAGCTCTTCATGATCATTAGAGTAGATTAGTATATTAGGGTTAAACAAGAAGAGTCATATAAAAATGTTTCTGAACTTTGAAACTTATGTGTAGTTGTATGGTGAAATAAGAGCAACATGTCATATCTCTCTATAATCTCAAAATAAGGAATTAACTCTATATAGAATGTATTAATTCATTAATTCAATAAATATTATTGAGAATATATTGGATACTATCCTGGGTGTTGGGATGAAAAAGATGAACAAAACTTACAGAACTCTGCACTCATAGAACTTGAATTCTGGTGGGTGAAGCTGACATTTTAGTGATGATTGCAATTTCTTATTTTTTTTTTTTTAATTTCCAGGTCTTCTGGAAATACTATAGATAGTCAACATTTTGGAGAAACCATCTTGAGGGCAGCCGGGATGGCTCAGCGGTTTAGTGCCACCCTTACCCCAGGGCCTGATCCTGAGGCCTGGGATAGAGTCCCACGTCGGGCTCCCTGCATGGAGCCTGCTTCTCCCTCTGCCTGTGTCTCTACCTCTCTCTATATATATATATATGTCTCTCATGAATAAATACATAAAACCTTTTTAAAAAAAGGATTTTGACACTGCAAAATGAAAGTCAGTGAACAGCAATAAATCATTTTAAGATTTATTAGTATCTAAGGATATTTATTATTACTATATAAGGATGTTTATTATTATCTAAGGATAGACTAAAAACTATTTAAAGCTCAGCTGAATAAAATTTTGTTGTGTAATTTAACACTAGTTAAATTCATTCTGAAATTATGAGAGCCTGAGCTATGGTTAGGGCATTGTATAGTAAACCAATTATATCTTGCACTTTGCACTCTCCTTCCATACTGAAAACTACAAAAAAAAAAAAATCAGTTACATAGCATAGGTTGAAGGAAAACACACACACACACACACACACACACACACACACACGACATATACATTTATACATGAAGGATATACACTTATAGCTGAGGACTGAAACTTTGACATCTTCTGAGGTGAGAGGGCAGCACCCAAGATTTCCATATGAAGCCAAGACCTTAGAAGAGGGTGAAGTAGAATATGAAGGTCTAACTTACATCCAATTAGAATCTCACAGAGAGAGAGAACAGAGGTCAAAGAAAGCAGGCAATGTTTGAAGTGATAATGTTGGAGAAACATACAAATTTGATGAAAGACATGAATCCACAAAAAGAGAAGGTATGATTGATAAATAAATAAATCCATACCTATAAGCATTGTAATGAAAGTGTGGCATGTTGTGATGATTAATTTTATGTGTCAACTTAACTAGGTTAAAGTATGTCCAGATAACTGGTAAAAACATTACTTCTGAGTATATCTGTGAAGATATTTCCTGAAGAAATTACCATTTGAATTCATGAACTAAGTAAAGCAGATGGTCCTCCTCAGGGTGGTTGGACATCATCCAATCCATTGAGGACATGAATAGATCAAAAAGGTGGAGGAAGGGCTAATCACTATCTCCATTTGAGCTTGGACATCTATTTTCTTTTGTCCTTAGACATTTGTGATCTTAGTTGGTAAGCCTTAAAATTTGGACCGGGACTTACACCATCACCACCCTCCACCCCCTGGTTCTCAGGCTGTTGGACTCAGACTGAATTATACCACTAGATTTCCTGGTTCTCCAGCTTGCAGATGGCAGATTGTGGGACTTCTCAGCCTCCATAATCATGTGAGCCAATTCCTATTTTGTATATATGGTTCTGGATTCTCTGGAGAACTCTGACTAACACAAATATCAAAGAAAAATAGTCTTATAAGTAACCTGAAAGAAGAGATAAATATGATAAACCATTTAAAAGAGAATGACAGCTGGACAAAGCACCCTTCTTAACAGGAATAATGGAACCCAGTGACAGCGTAATTTACCTTTAAAGTGAATTGTGTACTCAACTAAATTATCTCTCAAGATAACTATCTTTCAAAAATTAATGTTGGGGTGCCTGGGTGGCTAAGTGGTTGAGTGTCTGCCTTTGCACAAATTGTGATCCTGGAGTTCTGGAATCGAGTCCCACATCAGGCTCCCTGGGGGGAGACTGCTTCTCCCTCTGCCTATGTCTCTGGCTCTCTCTGTGTGTCTCTCATGAATAAATAAATAAAATCTTTGAAAAATGCTAATGTGAAATAAATATATTTCCAGACAAACAAAAACTGAGAAAGCTATTACTAGCAAACTTTCAGTAAAGGAACTTTTAAACTTCAAAAATATACTTAACATTTAAATAGCATTTTCTATATGCCAGGTTCCTCATATTTATTAGCAAATTCATCCTCAAAATAATCCCCTGTTGTAGTCACTATCATTATCCACATTTTACAGTGAGGTTAAGGTCCAAGGTCACACTGTTAGTAAATAACAGCTCCAGGGTTTGAACTCAGTCTAAGTAAGCCTAAATGAAGGTGCATCTTAAGACAAAAGAAAATATTACCGGAAAGGTCCGAGATTCAAGAAGAAATAGTGGACAAAGAAACCAGTAAATATATTGGTATATATAAACTAATGTTGTCTGTATAAAATGATAATGCTAATAATTATGCTCTCTAATCTGTGGAGTTAAAAATCATATAAAATTGATAAAAATTGGATATAAATTCAAAGGGAGTAGTGTTATAAGTCTATGTTCTAAGTATAAATTGCTTTAACGTCTATATATTTGTCAAGATGATAGTAAGAATGAATTAACTTTAAACTTTCTTAATTTAAGAATAGATGGTAGAGTGGTGTGCATGATTTCTGAAAAAGGCTGCTGCTTATGACTAAAGACGTAGAGTGGCTGAGTGGATTTAAAAAAAAAAAAGATCCAACTATATGCTATTTAAAAGAGACTCACTTTGGATTTAAGGACACAAATAGGCTGAAATTGAAGAGATGAAAAAATATTCTGTGTAAATGGTAGCTAAAAGAGAGCCAGTGTGGCTATACTTATATCAGACAAAACAGACTTTAAGTCAAAAACTGTCGTAAGAGATAAAGAAGGACATAAAATAATGATAAGAGGGTAAATTCACCAGAAGAATATAACAGTTATGAATATAATTGTACCCAATATCAGATACCTAACATATAAGCAAAAATTGACAGATCTGAAGGGAGAAATAGAGAGGAATATAATAATGAAGTAGGAGACTTTACAATACCCTACTTTTGATAATGGAGAGAACAACCAGACAGAAAATTAACGAATAAACAGTGAACTTGAACAACACCATATCCCAAATGAACCTAAGGGGCATATATGGAACATTTCACCTAATAGTAGCAGCAAATACATTCTTCCCAGGTACATATGGAACATTCTCTAGCATAGACATGTGTTAGGTCACAAAATAAGTGTTAACAAATTAAGAAGACTGAAATCATATCAAGTACCTTTTCTGACTATAATGAAATGAAACTAGAAATCAATACCAGAAGGAACACTGGAAAATTGACAAATATGCAGAAATTAAACAAAATGCTTTTGAATAGCCAATGGGTTAAAGAAGAAATCAAAAGAGAAATTAGAAAACTGGGACAAGTGAAAACAAAACAACATTTCAAAACTTTTGGGATGCAGCATAAACAATTGTAAAGGAAGTTTATAGCAATAAATTCCTACATAAAAAAAAGAGAAAGATCTCAAATACACAACAAAACTATACACCTCAAGGAACTAGATAAAAAAGAACAAACTAAGCTTAAAGTGAGGAAAACGAAGGAAATAATAAAGGTTAGAGCAGAAATAAATCAAATATAGAACAAAAACATTTTTTAAATCAATAAAAGTAGGAGTTGGTGTTTTGCAAAGACAAATAAAATGGATAAATCTTTAACTAGACTAGGGAAAAAAGACGTTTCAAACAAATAAAGTCAGAAATGAAAGAGGAGACATTACAACAGATGCCACAGAAACAAAAAGGATCATAAGAAACTATAATAAACAATTATATGTCAAGTAACTGAATAACCTAGAAGAAATGGATAAATTCCTAGAAATATAAGGCCTGCCAAGGCTGAATCAAGACTAACTGGGAAGCCTGAATAGACCAATAACAAGAAGTATGAAATTACTTCAATATAATAAAGTCTATATATGAAAAGCCCACAGCTAACCTCATACTAAATAGTAAAAAACTGAAAGCTTTTCTTCAAATATCAAGAATGAGGCAAGGTTTCCCATTCTCATCACTTCTATTCAACATAACAGTGGAAGTCTTACCCATAACAATTAGGCAAGAAAAAAAAATGCATCCAAATGGAAAGGAAAAAGTAAAATTGTCCCTCTTTGCAGATGACATGGTTTTATATATAGGTTTCCTAAAGACTACACACACACACACACACACACACACACACACACACAAACTGTTAGAAGTAATAAACAAATTCAGTAAAACTGCAGGATTCAAAATCAACACACGGAAATCAGGTGCATTTCTATATACTAACAATGAATTATCTGAAAAGGAAATTAGGGAAACAATCCCATTTACAATAGTGTCAAAAAGAATAAAATGCTTAGGAATGAACTTAAGTAAGGAGATAAAAGACTTACTACAAAACTACAAAACATGATGAAAGGAATCAAAGAAGACACAAATGGAAAGATGTCTCATGTACACTGATTGGAAGACAATATTGTTAAAATGTCCATATTACCCACAAAATGATCTACAGATTCAATGTAATCTCTATCAGAATTCCAATGGCATTTTTATAGAAATAGAAAAACCAATTCTATAACTCACAGGGGACCAGAAAGAACCCCCAAATAGTCAAAACAATTAGAAGAAAGCTGGAGTCAAAATACTTACTGATTACAAAGCTACAGTAAATAAAACAGTATTTACTGGCATAAACACAGACATAAAGACCAATGGGAACAGAATGGAGAGTCCAGAAATAAATCCACACATATACAGTCAACTAATTTCAACAAGAGTGTGAAGAATACACAATGAGAAAGGATAGTCTCTTCAACAAATGGTGTTGAAAACTGGATATTGGCATGCAAAAGAATGAAACTGGACCCATATACCATACACAAAAGTCAATTCAAAGTGGATTATAAGCTTAAATGTAAGATCTGAAACTATAAAACCTCAATAAGAAAATGTGGGGAAAAGCTTCATGACATTGGTCTTGGCAATGATTTCATGGATATTGGCATCAAAAACACATACAACCAAAGCAAAAATAGGTAAGTGGGACTACATCAAATTGAAAATCTTCTACGTAGTAAAGGAAATAACTGACAGAATGAAAAGGTAACTTATAGAATGGGAGAAAATACTTACATGTCATATATCTTATAATGGGTTAATTTACAAAATATGTAAGGAACTCCTTAAATTCAATACCAAGAAAAAAAGTATTAAAAATGAGTTAAAGACCTGAACAGACATTTCTCAAGAGAAGACATACAAATGGCCATCAGTTATATGCAAAGATGCTCCATGTCATTAATCATTAGGGAAATGCAAACTGAAATCAGATGAGACATAGCCTCACACCTGTTGATAGTTATATTTAAAAAAAGACAACAAATGTTGGCAAGAATGTGAAAAAACAAAATCCTTATACACTGTTGGTAGGAATGAAAATGGTATAGCTACTATGGAAAATTATATGAAAGAGGTCCTCAAAAAATTAAAAATAGAACTATCATATGATCAGCAATCCACTTCTGGGTATTTATCCAAAATAGTTGAAATTAGGATCTCAAAGAGGTAGGATTCCTATGTTCATTGTGGCATCCTTGAAGCAAACTTAATGTCCATTGATAAATGAATAGATGAAGAAAATGTCATATATATATATATATATAATATAATATTATTCAGCCTTTAAAACGAAGGAAATCCTGCCATATGTGATGACATAACTAAACCTGGAGGATATTATGTGAATGAAATAAGCTAGTCACAGAAGGACAAATACTGCATGATTCCGTTTATTGTGAGGTATCTAAAATAGTCAAACTGATAGAAACAGAGTGGAAAAGTGGTTGCCAGGAGCCCAGAAGGAAGGAGAAATAGGGAGTGGTTAACCAAGAGGTATAATGTTTCAGTTATGTAAGATGAATAAGTTCTAGAGATCTGTGCCTATAGTTAACAATAAATGCTGTATTGTATACTGAAACAATCTATTAGGAGGGTACATTTCACGTTCAGTGTTCTGACCACAGTAAGAATTTTTTTTTAATTTGAAAAAACTTTAAGGAAAAATTGATATTATCTATCATAATAGTGGAAAATTTCAATATATCTCTCTCAATTATTAAGGCAAGCTGACAAAACATCAGTAAAGCTATGGAAAATTTGGACAACAAAATTAACAAGCTTGGTCTCTTTGACTTATACAATATAATGCACCCATCATTTACTACATTTAAAAATGATGAGTATGTTCTCAGCCACAGGACAAGTTTTAGCAAATTTCAAAGAATTTCCATCACATAATCATATTCTCTAACCACAATGCAATTAAGTAGACATCCATAACAAAAGGATCACTGTAAAAAGTCTTCACACACACACACACACACACACACACACACAAGTCTTCACACAGGTATTTGGTAAGGAAACAATGTTCTAAAAAGTCACAGTGCAAAAAAAAAAAAAAGAAATAAAAATGTAAATTTATTTTAAAACACATGGAAGTACTAAAAAATGAAAACACAATATATCAATACCTATGGGATACACTAAACATATATTTCAAAAGACATGTATAGCTTTCAAGGCTTATATTAGAAATAAAAGACTGAAAATTTAGAAGTCAAGCATCAACTTTCAAGAAGTTGAAAAGCATAGAGTCAAGTATATAGGAAGAGATAATACAGATAAGAGCAGACATTAATGAAATTATTTAGATAGACATAAAAATAAAGTTACAATTGTTGATAAGGAAAAATCTCTATGATCTCTTATTAAATAAAGAGCAAGGTGAAGAATCACACTAATAATATGATCAGGATTGTGTAAAAACTAAGATGATACATCTATATGTATAATATGTCTTTTTTATATAATATGTCTTTAAAAGGAAACAAGAGACAACAAATGAAGATTGTTTCTAGAGATAGTGGATCTGGAACAAGGAGGAAGATTTTGGTTTTTCATTTTATACCCCCAAATTTTTTCTATGTTCCATATTAGTTTCATAATTAAAAAATCCAAAAATTATTTTATCCAATAGGAAAAATTTCTTTTACATCAAAAAGTGAAGAAGAAAAAGAAGAAAGGAAAAAAAGAGGAAGAACAAACAAAAATATAACAGGTTTTCTGTTCGTAGCACAAGCATACCATGTAATAGTAATTTGATTGACCAGTAGAAAATTCTTGAATAAAAATAATTGCACCAAAGCAAATGTCAATGATTTGGCACATTGAAGCTCTTTGTGGAATTTCAAAAAATTTCTGGCCTTTGAATATCTCTCAAATGAACCTCTTGCAGGAATGATCAAGGAAAAAAGAAATAGGGCATAAAAAAATAATACTAGGAAATAATGGCAGACTTACTACAAATTTGCTAGAACTTTAAAAGATAAATGGTAGTAATTTAAAAGATAGATAAATGATAGATAATTTAAAAGATAAACTTACATATGGTAAGTTTATGGCAATTTGATATACATATTTTTTAAAGATTTTATTTATTCATGAGAGAGACACACAGAGAGAGGCAGAGACACAGGCAGAGAGAGAAGCAGGGTCCACCCAGGAAGCCGGACGTGGGACTTGATCCCCGATTGCCGGGATCACACCCGCAGGCGCAGCAGCCGGAAGGCGCCGCTAAACTGCTGGGCCACTGGGGCTGTCCTGGCAACTTGATATGGACAAATTCTTGCAAGAATACAACTTAACCAACCCAAAGAGGAAGAAAGAGAAAGCCAGAAATGTCTGTAACCTTTTGAAGAAAACTGAAACAGTAGTTTAAAAATCTTCCTATATAGGAAACACCAAACCCAGTTTTGCCTCAAAATGAGATACGTTATTCCTAGCAAATTAGAAAAAAAAAAAAAAATAGAAAGTCTGACACCACCAAGTTTTGATGGTGATGTGAATGATGCAAGCAGAAGTATTCTCCACTGAAGACAGGAGAATAAAGTGTACAGGCATTTTTGGAAATAGCGGCATATTCAAATATGCCCATATTCTATAACCCATCATTTCTGTTCTTAGGCATATTTATCCATTAGAAACTCATATCTCTGATCTAGAGACAGCCATAAGAATGTTTATAGCAACAAGCATCCTGCATATATTCACACAAAGCTAGACCATTTAGAAGTGAAAATAAATACAGCTAATAAAAAAACTTGAGTGAATCTATCTACAAAATGCTAAATGAAATAAGCAATCTACAATGCAATGTCATTTTTTATAAACACTAAAGACAGTATTTTGGTGATAAATACATGATAAAATTTATTTTTTAAAAAACAAGGCACTATCATATAAATTTCAGGAGGTCAGTTACTCTGATGGTGGAGATAGTGTATAGTATAGGAGAGGAGTATAAATACACATTTTTTAAAGTATTAGAAATTTACTGACTCTTAAGTTGGATAATTATGTTCATGAGTATTCACTTTATTAATGTTTCATAGTTTACTTACATATGTTCTTTTTCCGTTACCAACATGTGGGGTGACTATATGAGGGCTGATTCTGTCACTGTGGTTCAGGAGAGAGGTGCCCCGAGCAGCTGACAGGGCTGCTCCACTCCCTCAGTAGGTTCTTGTGATGCATATGTGTGTGTTAGCCTCTCTTAGCTTCATGACAGCTGCTGGTGAGGTCATGAACCTTCCCTTCTCTTCCCATGCCTTCCAACTACCTTCTGAGAGTAATTTAAATTACTTATTCCTATGTACTGAGAGATTGTGCTGATAAGAAGAATCTCAAGTGTGCAGCACTCACCATCACCATTTCAGCTTATGTACATCATTCTCTTGTGAGTTTGGTTACCATAAGACGGCATCTCTTAGAAGATCTAGATCGATTAAGGACCCAATGATGAGATGGTATTTCTTATCATGCAGAGCTGAGGGTCAGATTACAGGCCATGAGATATCAAGGTGTTACTGCCTTGAAGGTCCAGTCTTTTATCTTCCTCTGATGGAATCTTAACCAGCTCCATACAATATGAATTTGTTCAGAGCCCCCAAAAAGTTTTTTCTTATATGAAATAAAAGAAATATATTCTTTATGTTCCTACATAATACATGTGATATCTTATATTTGGGGGGATAGATAGATACATAATTTAATCCATTTACTTTTATTGAGCATCTACCTAACAGGCTCTATTCTAGTCTTTGAGGTTACAGTAATCCTACTATCTTATGAAAGCTTATGTTCTAGTGGAGTGTAACAAATTGAAAGAAATTTTATCTGCATTAAAAATGTGCTATTATAGAAATTATAAGAAAATCATGGTTAAATATTTTTAGAATATGATAAGCATGAGATGGACTTTAAGCAACACAGGTAAAAACTAACACAGTAGCAGTAGTCACTGACACAATTACATAAATATCCAATATGTACTTTTAGGTGATGTATTCCCTTTAAAGTGAAGTCAGATTGTACATTGCCCACATTTGTAATACGCACATACTTATTTATATATATGGGTAGAGTAACCAGTTTGGATAAATACACACTAAATACTGATAAGCATTTCTGAGTAACAAGATTATAAGTAAATTTTTACAGTAGGCATTTGTTACTTTTATAATAAGAAAAAAATCTATGGCAGTATTTCCAACTGAAAATAGTAATTGTAGCAACAACAATGCTCTCTGCTTATATGCGAAGATTATACTACTGACCTACTTATAGTAGTGGGGAGAATTTTTGCCAATCCATGTAGCTTCTTGTCCCCTGGCAGTCCTCAAGGAAGTACGTATCTTCATGTTTTTATTTCTCACCAGCATGCTTCGTGGTCACAAGGTTAACCAATCTGCTCTCTCCTAGGAATAGAGAGAAGCATTTTTATCCACAAATTGCCTGTCCCTTTGGTGAACATTGGACAAAATTGCCCTGATTAGGCTGTTTCTCTGGAACTGCTGTAGAAGATTTAACTAACACTCTACCTGTAGGTTCAGGGCCCTGGAGGGTGAAGAAAGGATCCCAGAGTCTGAGCAAGTCAAGTATAGTCTGAGAATTGGAAGCCAGGAAACATGAACATTCCCAAGAACAGTGGGTTTCACCCTTGTCAGACACAAGTGCCTTTTTTCAATAATGAATATTTTGTACTATAACCTTAACTAAAGTAAATAAAATTATAAATAATATTATTTACTACATACCTGTTTTTTGGGGAAAAAAAAAACCTAACACCACACCCTAAGTAAAGTATAAAAGAGAACCAAAAAGGAAGCAAGTCATGTAATATAAATATATATCATTCTGTAAAAGCTAAAGATTTGTTGTTTAAGGGCATAAATTCCATAGTGATGCAATTTTTCAAAATGTTTAACTCTCAAATTACATGGTGGTGGTATTCCTGGAAAATTCAATGTGTATTAAAAACATGACAAAGAAAAAAACAACAAAGAATTTTGGATGGATTTATACATAAATAATGTAGTTAGGCTCTGGGCCCAGAATAATAAAGACACTTCACCAACATGAATGCCCACAAAAACATTTGTAAATTGTATGAGACACAGGACAGTTTTTAATTGTGTGAAACTGCCCTATGAACTGCAGTGTGTCTAACATCCCAGCCTTTTATTCTACCCTTCCAACCATGGTGACAAGAGTGCATCCCTTCTCCTATAAATTTTCAAAGCCCTTGAAGGGCAGTACTGGTCTATTATCTTTGAGTTAACCCAGTGCTGTTTTAAAGATGGGGCTAGACTGAGTTTTCACGTCACTCCAGCTGTGTGTTTATAGGGCTTGATCATGTCCTTTTAAAGGACTCAGTATGAGGTGCATGGGTGGTGCACTCAGTTGAGTGGCCTAGTCTTGGTTTTGGCTCAGGCTGTGATGTCAGGGTTGTGATCTCAGGGTTGAGAGTCTGAGCCCCGTGTTGGGCTCCACATTCGGTGCAGTGTCTGCTTCAGATTCTCTCCCTTTCTCTCTCTCCCTCTGCTCCTCCTGCTTGTGCTCTAAAATAAATAAGTAAAATATTTGTTTTATTTCTCTCTAAAATAAATAAAATAAACTTTAAAAAAATAAAATAAAGGGCTCAGTATACACCTGGCATTTTCTGTCAGTGTTTGAAATATACAAAACTTTCACTCCAAAATTCCATTTCTGGGAATTTGTCCTTTAATTCTCTCAACCAATTATATATACCAACAATGTATAATAGGATATACATCACTCTTAATAGCAAATCCCTCTAGGTAAAGAATTGAGAGATGGAAGTAGGAGGAGGAGACCTGGACTTTTCACTTTTTATTACATAGCTTTTCATTATGATGAGCATGTTTTAGTTTTATTAAAACAGAAGTTTTAAGTCCTGAGAATGAAATGATCAACTTGAGTGTTGAACCCATGGCTTGCTTCAGTGACTCAAACAGTTGATCTCATTAGCCCCAACATATTATTGTGATATCACAAAAAAAAAATGTCATCTTGACATTGTATTATCTGTGAATCATTTTTTAATCAAATAAAATTAAATATCCATGCTTTGTCTCAATGTGCTCTTCCAGGGTTATTCCTAAACCAGTTCATTACTCTGAGGCCTTTCAGAGCAGAAATGAATTAGTAGGGAGATACCCTAGGGAATATGACAGGAATTCTCCAAAAACAGACCTCAGGGGCTGCCTATGAAAGCTGAGCTTCATAGTAGGCAAAGTATCAGACCACAAATTTCACATATTGTCTCAAGCTTCTCATTTTTAGTACTTCAGGGACACTAAGAGATACAGATATTCTGGAGTAATCTTTTTTATTTTCTACTCTCCTCTTCTTTATTTCTTTTTCTTTTTCTATATCTCTCATCCACCCACCCAATGGTTTCCTTATTAATAAAAACATCTATTAAAGGGAGAAAGAACTAGAGAAAGGGAAAAGAAAGCCTTCCTCTAGAAGGTAGTGGAGTAGAAAATATTTCAGATCACTGGAGGTGTGGTCTTGACATTAGGACTCTCCTTATAACAGATCATCATAGAAAGTTTCAGAACTGAAGTTATTTAATTTTTTAAAAAGATTTTATTTATTTATTTTAAAGAGATATAGAGCAGGGGAAGGGGCATGGGGAGAGGGTGAGAGAAACTCAAGCAGACTCCACCCTGAGGCAGGGCCTGATGGGGGTTTAATCTCATGATCAAATCTCATGAGATAATGACCTGAACCAAAACCAACAGTTGGACACTCAACCAACTGAACCCGAGAACTGGAGTTATTTTAAAATGACATTTACTGATGGTTCATTTCCCCCCATTTATTTTTTAATAATTTTGACAGGACAAAATTGTTACATTATTTCTTTTTCTGGACTGCTGTGCTGAGTTGACACTTGCTATCACATGTAACAAACAATTAACAGCTTCTAAATGAACTTTCCACCCTCCCAGTTTCCTTGCTTGGGAAACACATACTACATAGAGATCAAGTTACCCTTGTTTTGCTCAATAGCTACTAAAGGGAAAGCAGGAGTTGTGCAGTCTTAACACTCAGCAACCTGTCTTGAGGGAAATCATATATTTTTTAAGATTTATTTATTTATTTTAGAAAGAGAGAGTGCACAGGGGAGGGGCAGAGGGAGAGGGAGAGAGACAATCTCAAGCGGACTCTCCACTGAGTGCAGAGCCCAACATGGGGCTCAATCCCATGCTCATGAGATCATGACCTGAGCTGAAACCAAGAGTTAGACACTTAACTGACGGAGCCACCCAGGCACTGTGAAGGAAATGATATTTTTAAAGAAATAATAAATAGCACATTTTCCCATATTTTTATGTATAAGGAAACTGTGTCTCCTTGAGTTGAAAAAGTAACCCCCAGTGGGCAACAATTTGTAGCATGCAGTAGCAAAAACAACCAGTAGATCAGCCAATGTACCAGCTTGGAGAGGCATACCATCAGGCCTCAAACTGAAATTCCTTTCAATAGATGTAATCACCCATTACATACATCCAATATCCTTGCTTAGGAGTCTGCAACTCGGTTATTAGCACACTACTTGCTCTTCCCTGGGCCTTGGGTACAAAGTCAATGCCTTCAAAGCTCTAAGATTCATAATTTATTTATTATTTTTTTTTATTTTATCTCTTAAAATGAGAATATTTTAAATATTCCATGTAATTTGATACAACTGAGAAATCAGTGGACCATTACATCAGATAAATTATTAATGGTAATAAAATCCTTCATCGAATTTTTCTTGAAGCTTTCCAATGTATTTCTACCTTTATTATCTTATTAAACATTCTCGAAGACTGCGTAAAAAACAAGTTAGACAGATTAGTGTTATTTTCATCTCCCAGACTAGTAAAGTAAGGTCTAGAAATGATAAGTTACAGCCTGGTCATCAGTGCCAGGGGGGATATTCTGCTTGCAAACCTCACCTATGTCCTCTCTAAATCCATAGTTCTTTAAACAGGAATTAGAAAACAATATGATACTTTCAGTCCTTCAATGCTGTTGAAACAACGAAGTCTGAACTCTACTTGTTTCTTTAATGTGTTTTGGATACAACAGATAAGACAACAAACCCACAGACTAATCATATACCCCATTGGCTTTTGCCAATTCTCATTTTTACTGGCAGCTGCATCTCAAGGAAAAGCTAGTGAACTGCAGGGAGTAGATAATGGGGACTTCTCAAGGTATCAGGACACCCAGACCTCTGTGTAAAGCAGATAATCAACGGCATGTGTTTAGAATGGGCGCCACAGCAAAGAAGTCACAGCTGAGCCCAAGAAACCCTCAAAATGTGAGCACTCTGTTTACAAATCAGCTGCCCGCCCTCTGGTTTAAGAATGAAAGATCCTGTAGCCATACTGTGATCCTTTCCAGATATTTAATACAGATGCAGCTATAGGATGGCAGTAGTGGCAGGACAAATAAAAAGAACTCTCAGTTAGTGAGAGCCTAAGTTCCAGGCACCAGGCTGGGCGTTTTGTGATTATTGTTTCATTTCATCCTTATAACCGGAGATAGAAAGACATTTTCCTTTCTAAGGTCCTACCTGAAGCTGAGAAAACCATGAAGAGCATTAGGAAGAGAATTCACTCAGAAGGCAGTCCCAGTAAAAAAAAAAAAAAAAAAAAAAAAAAAAAAGAAAAAGAAAAAAAAAGAAGGCAGTCCCAGTGACTAAGAAGTACCTGTCTTTTAGTACTATTTTTTCATTATTTGCCATATTTTGACATTCTAATACTGCAGCTTGCCCCATTTTTCAAAAGTGAAATATTTAGACAAAGAATGTTTGTAGCCTTTTTAATTATAGAGTTTTGATGACTATTTTGCAAGTGTTTAATCAAGGCGGGGGGGGGGGGGAACAAAAGCTTTACTAACCTGTTTTCTCACTCCCTTTATTTGCACTATGTGTTTGTTTATTATCTGTTAGCACATACTCCTCATATGGTTTGAAATGAAAGGATGATCCATCTCCTCATTACCGATCCTCCGATCCTCCGCTTGGTGATGAAAAACAAAACAAAACATATGAACAAAGGAAAAATGCCTTCCTGTCATTTCTCAGCCTTCTTTGCTGCTGCTCAGCTGGGATGTTAAAGAGTGGGGTTTAATGAAAGAAGGTGAGAAGGTGAAAAAAACCGCCCTAATGAGCATGTGTTTAGTTTTATGGGAAGATCACTGAGAAGCGGCTGTGATTTTCTTTGTGCCTGATATAACGCAGTGTCCCCCAAGGTCAAGGAAGCCCATCGTCCTCCCTTCTTCACCCATTCATTCCCTACCCCGGCAACCAGCTTCTGCACCTAGACCAGATTTTATTTTTGATGGTGGAGTAAGAAAGAATGTCATTTTTCATCTCCAGCTTGTAACTCTTGAGTAACATGTGGAAGTGGCGCAGGAGGTTCTTCAGGTTACTTGCATCACTGGTGAGCAAGCAGCCCAGATCTCAAGCCTGGGATGACAGAGCCCCAGCCACGTCTGTCCGTCCACAGGCTTGCTGACACTTACCCTTTAGACTGGGAACCAGGAAACAAATTCCCATCCGGCAATGCAGAGGCACTGCAAAACAAAATGCTTTACTGCCTCAAAGGAGAACCAATAATAGCTGTCAAAACTCTAAAGCAATGCTCCGAATTAGAATGAAATTGTGCAGTCATAATATCATCCCCAAAAATGTCTTCAATCAGCCAGCCTTCCAGCCCTGTGGTGTGAGCGTCACAGTGAAAATACCAAAGAAAACACGAGGGTCAAACTTGGATAGAACTCTTAAAACTCTAAGAGAGAGGGATGTTTTTGCTTCACCAGTTCCCAAACCAGGAAATCATTACTCATCAGTCCCAACAGACCACTCCTGTGGGGAGTGGGAGAGAGGCACGACCAACCAGAAGTAAAAAAAGAAACCTCGAGGTATAGCTCCTTTTGGATCAACAGCTATCTCAGGGAGGCCGGGCACGCTTCTCTAATGTTCCATGTCCAGTATAACTATTAACATTTTGGCAGAAATAAATTGAGATCTTTCTTTGAAGTTGAAATACGCCGCCTTAACTGTGCTCTCATCCTCTACATTTCACTGAGTGAATAACCTAAATTACACAGAACGGCAGTAAATTGGCTCATCATAGCCCTGTTCTAATTTTAAAAGGATAAAGAACTAACAAACGAGAAGCCTCACATGTAGCAGTGCAGGGACCAGTGAAGCCCGTTAAAGGGCTGCCGTACCCTTTCCCCAGGCGGTCACGGGTTCAAAATCAACCTGGGTTGGCGGTGACCGAGAACCAGCCAAAGCCTTTGCGTTGAACGAATGAGCGCCCTCAAACATGATGCTCCTAAGACGGATGCTGAGAGCTCGCACTTGTCACTCTTGCTGTCTCAGGAGTATCGTGGTTGGCCAACCACATGTGGAAACTAAGTCATTTTGCCCCATTTAAAGTTGACCCTTGCGTAAGGTGAACTCTGAGGCATTAAAACCCATTTTGAGTTCACGCTGTTTGCCGTCTGCTCCTCTTCCAGCTCTGAGGGAAAAGTCTAGCTGCTCTTTGACTGAGGGCTCTAACATCCTGATGGGCCCAGGACAGACTTTTTCGGTTTTAAACATGTACAAGCCTGCCCACAAGAACTGCATTTTTCAGACAACAAAATAACTCTCTCCGTTTCAACAGAGCATTCACATGTGGTGATAAAATGCCAGGTCACAAGTCAAATTTTGACTCCATTACTGAGCATTATCCTTGAGCTCTAAATGGAAAGGCAGTACAATTCACCAGCTGTCAGGCTCCAGCCTTCGCCCAGCCCTGAACAACAACAGACTCACAGGCAAATAGTTATAGCTGCTGGAGTCACTACTTGATTAGACTCTTAATGATTGGTTCTGTCCGCAGGTCACTTCAGTGAGTCACTTAATAGATAGACTTAAGCTATTTGGATCCCAGGTTTCTGCTTGGAATTTCATAAAATCCAGTGGGGGGGGGGTGGGAAACAAACTCACCATCAGTCAAAGGAGATTCAGGATGACTCAGAGACCCTTAAGGTAATTAGACTGCTCCTCTTTATGAAAAAGCAAAAGTTGGTGTGAATGAGTTGAGATACACCATTTCCATGGAGTACCCTCGGTAGGTTGTAAATGGTTTCCACCTTCAGATTCCATATTGAAAACCACAGGGGTAGGTTGGTGAGTGGAAGAATGTCCTATAAGGGGTACCCTGGGATGTGTCGGAATTGTGTATGGGAGGGATGCTAAATACCTGGGCCACCCCAAGAACACAGATCACCAGCCTCCAGGGAAGAGTGACCGCTCCCATGTGAAAGCCTGTTGCTGGAAAGCCTTCCAGGAGCTCTCCTGTCACCTGAAAGAAGTGCTCATCACAACAAGAAAACCCACCTAGATCCTTTCTTTTAATGGCTAGCAATCATTTGAGCCTGGGCTACACGGAAGTGGCAACACTATGAGGCTGGTGTCCAGTCACCAGCTCACTTGGGAAGTTAGAGTCTGGGAGTCACAAGGAGGGCAAAACTGTGAATCTGCCCTCCTGCCAAGGGTGTGGGTGAGGGGAAAAAAAATCTAACAACCATGACCCCTAAAAGAAAACAGAAGCAACAGATGCTGAAGCCTCCCTACTGGCCTTTCACATCTTTAAATGAAATTGTCTCCCGGGGGGGAGGTAGGCTGAAGATGCTTTCCTCTGCTGTGGGTAGGGCCTGCACCGCGCATCAGGTTCAATGACCACGAATGACCACGGCCCGTCCTGCATCTACCCACGTGCCAGTTATTCTTCCCTCTATTGATGGGTCCATCAGATCTTCTCTTTGACCTGTTCCATGTACCTACCTCGTAGAAATCGATCATTTCAGCGTGGATTCTTAAATGGCTATTTATTTGCCTTATGGGGAAATGGGAAATAACTTCTAACCCAAAGCAATCTGGGGAGATTTAGGAAGACTCAACTAGCTCTCCGCAGGAAACCCGTGCTTGGCCTGATGTTTCCAAAAGGCACTTACTTACGCCCTTTAGGGTTCTGGACCCTCCACCCTTGAGCTTCCTCCCCATTAGTCTCCCCTTTTCCTTCCAAGGCTGCCTTTTCCGGATTCTTGCCACGTAGTCCGAATATGGGGCCCAGATGTTACAAGTGCTTTTGGGCCCTTGCCCGGGGTGGGCGGGGAGGAATGTGGGGTGCAGAATGAGGAGCGGGGCTAGAATTTGCTGGATCCCTGGCGAGCTGTCATGAAATGAACGCTGAGGCAACCACGGAGAGGAGGGCTGGGAAGCGAACCAAGCCTTTGGCAGGGCTCTCGGGGCCCTGAGTGACGTGGCTCCCTCCATCAGGTGGAAACCGTGCAGTTCTCCCTCGACCCAACTCACGAGAGATAGAGATGTCTAAACCTCTAAACCACCGCCGGCGCCGCTGCCACAACTCCGCCTGGGCCCCGGGGGGGCGGGGGGCGCCTTTTCTGCTGAAGCAGCGACTAGGGCTTGTTTGTAGGTTCGCAATTCACCATGATAAATGTAAAGACCAATTAAGGTCTGATCCGTGCACACGGGAGGCAGACGGCGGCTGATAGTGGAACCAATTAACGAGCATGTACCCTAATTCCTGTCGCGGCCACCGGGCGCACCGCGGCTCCCCAGGCGCCAGCGGCGGCTGCCCCCAGTCCCGTGCGCCCCCCGCCCGGCCCCGGAGTGCGGGGTGGGGGTGGGGGCGGGGGCGGGGGCGGGGGGTCCTGCTAGTGCGGGAAGGTGCAAGGCGCAGGAGGCGCAGAACCGGCCGCCTACGGAGCCCAACTGTTTGCAGCCGGGGCGTGCGGGTGGGGCGCGCCCGAGTGAGTGGTCCGCGCCGGGCGGGGGCGCGGGGGCGGCGGGGGCGGCGGGGGCGCGGGGGGCTGGAGGGGGCGCCCAGCGCGGAGCCCGCCGGCGCCCGGAGGCCGGAGGACAGGTGGTCGCGTGGCCACCGCAAGGTAGCAGATTGCTCGGGGGCTGCGCGCCGCGGTCCCCGGGGCCTGGCTCACTCTGGCCCTCCGCGGGGGCGACCGGGGGCAGGCTGAACGGCCCGGGGCGCCTCGGCCTCCCGCCCCTCGCCCCCCTCGCCCCCTCTCCCCTCCGGCTCGGCCCGCCGCCCCAGACGTGACCCCCGCGCAAGGTGTTGGCGCTGCGCGCAGCCCGGGCGCGCGTGACTGATGGCCCCGAGGTGGGGGGCGGCGCGGGCCCGAGCCCCTCGTCGGCCCGGCCGGGGTGTGCGGGTATCCGGGAGCAGAGCCGGGTCCCGGCGGTGGGGGCCCCGGGACCCGGGCGGCGGCGGCGCGCGGGGAGGAGGGGGAGGAGGAGGAGGAGGAGGAGGAGGAGGAGGAGGAGGAGGAGGAGGAGGAGGAGGAGGAGGAGGAGGAGGAGGCGAGGCGGGCCGGAGAGGCTGGTCCCCTCCGCCCAGGGCCGGCGCCACGGCGGGTCCCCCGCGCCAGCAAAGTTTGGAGCCGCGGGCGCCGCGCTGCTTGGTGCGCGGGTCCCTCCCCGCGCGGTCCCCTCGTGGGGTCTGTGCCGCCGCCGCTGCCAGGGCAGGACAAAGGCTCATTAACACGTGATGGGACCGCGCTTCATAAATGGGACTGGAGCGAGAGGGAGCCAGAGCCAGAGCGCCAGCGGAGGCAGAGGCGGGGACCGCACGCGCGCGGCGAGGCGACGGGCGCCAGCGCCGAAGGAGACCTGCGGCCCCGCGCCGAGCCAGGCGGGGCGAGCGGGGGCACCCAGCGGCCAGCCCGGGGCGGGGGCGGCGGCGGCGGCGGCGGCGGGGGCGAGGCTCGCGGGCAGCGGCCGCCGAGGGGTCTCCGGTCCCGGGCGCCGGCGCGGGCGGGCGGGCGCTGGAGGAAGGGGACGCCGGCGCGCGGGCGGCGTGGACCGACCGACTTACTGACCGACCGACGGAGGCACACCCCGCTCCCCCCGCCCCGCCCCGCCCCGCCTCGCCTCGCCCGCATCCCCGCGCCGGCGCCGCCTCCCTCCGGCGACTCCCTCGGCCGCCCCTGCCTCCTGCACTTCTTCTCCGCCTCCGCCTCCGCCTGGTCGAGGCTCCCTCGGCGCCAGCGCCTTCCCCGGGCCCGGGCGGGGCGCGTCGGCTCCGGGCAGAGCTCCGGGGAGTCGGGCGGAACGCTCGTCCTTGCAGAGAAGCCGCCCCGCGCTGGGCCAGCGGTGCCGAGGGAGCTTCTCCCCGAGGAGCGGGGGATGCGAAGGGTAAGACCTGGCAGGGCTGCCTTTTGGACACTCTTGTGTCCGCCTCCCGCCCCCTCGGGTACTGGCCGGTGTGGTCCCCAAGTGTCCTCCGTGGAGCTCTTATTCCGTGCGAGCGAATCGTGCGTCGATGTTTACTTGGCCGTAGAGCCCCAGCCTGCAAACTGTGGTCTGTGCTACTTCTGGAGGTTTCTACCGTTTCCTGCTTACTGAATGTGTGTGCACCCCTTGCGTGCACTCCTGTGTGCTGGTAGGAAACGTGTAATTGTGCATGTTGGGGGAAAAAACAGGCGCTTGAGTTGGTGCTGAATGTCTGTAGACCGTGTCAGCAACTAAGTGTTCCCGGAGAAATACATCGATCTCTGCACCAAACCTAGAAACTGTCTAAAATATGAAGTGTCATGTAAAAAAAAAAAATTGTATGTCATAATAAACTTTTGGTGTAGAAAATGTAGCTGCAGGAACCACTCCGTTTTAGGAAAAATAAATGTACATTGAACATCTAAATTTGAATGTTGATGGAACCATTAACCCAGAACTAGCCATTAGATGGGGGGAAAAAAAAGTTGCTGTGTTTGTGAAAGACATTTCTCGGTGAGGCTCACAGTCCTAAATGGATCGCCTCTCCCAGTGCAAATGTTTGCAGTGACCGACGCGAGAAACTGTCATTTGGTCATCTGGAACTTTGAAAGCAACTTGTGTGTTTCTAATTTTAGTTTTAAATTGAACAGATGAGGGGAAAAAATAGTAATCTGTTAATCATTTTGCCTCCCATCTTTTTTTTATTTCCCTTTAAATTAAGTGTAGAATGTTCTTGTCTTTGTTGTTGCTTCTCGATACATTAAGCATCCTTGGGCATTTAATAAGAGATTACAACAGATTTACTGGTTTTAAAGGTGTTGAAAGATATCTCTACGGGTCCCACAACTTCTCCTCATATTTTATTACCAAGTTAATGCCTTTTCAACAATGGGGGAAATGCAATTTCTTAGCGTAAACTCAGTGGACATTGAGTATCAGTGAGGTGACCACTGCCATCAATCTATTTTGCAGAATATTGAGAAGCTCAGAGCAACTAACCTTTAAGGTTCCCATAGGACTTTGTCTGATTTAAAGTGTTGCTTTTCTAATCCCACCCTACTGACAGTTTGCAAGGGAAGATATACTGATTGATTTTTCTCTCTCCCTGTCCCCCCCCTCCTTCTGCCTCCCCTAATCTCTAACTCAGTTAAGAGCAATTTTATCAAAATAAAAGGCCATGCATAGTTTCTTAAGTGAGACAAATAATTTCCTGATTATATCCATACATGAGCAGAAGCCACACACCTCCAGAATTTTAAGTGTTGCATACTGCAAGCGGTTACTTGTAGGCACAATAGCAGTTGCTGTAGTTGGGCAAGAGGCAAGAGGACAGACGTGTTTTTTTTAAAAAAACTAATCCATTTTAGGTTATCAAGAGAACTTACTGTACACAGACTCTTTTTGTTCCAAAGATGTCTCCCACTCCAAGCAAGGAGCAATCCTGGGTGAGGTATGTATCAAGTGTCTGATGGGGAAAGGTCTCATTGTGTTCCTAAGTCTCCGTGGGGGTAAAGTGATGCCACAGGGGGGGAAATGCTGGGTTCTGACCTTTCATAAATAAAATTACTATGCTTGCATACTCATTGCTAGGAAGGCAGATCAGATATTCACGCCCCCCAATTTTAATAGATAGCTTCAATATATATGCATATTAAAAGAATATGATGCCTCGCCCCTTAAATAAACCATAGATGATATTATTTGATTTGGTGTGTAAAGTTTTACGTTTTGGTGAAAATCTGATTTCACGTTGGAGTAGTGCTCGGCTTTGTTTGTTATCCACTGTTTTCTGTCTTTTTCTGTTACCCTTTTCCCAGTGGACTCTGTGCCTCCCTGTCGCTTGTGAGATCGTTCCTCTCTAATAAGCCTAGCTGCAGGATCAGTGTGTTCTTTTTGGCATTTCAAAATGTTAAAATAGTGAAATTGTTAAATGTTACCAAGATGAAACTGCTGGGAATGAAATTCTCTGGAAGAACCACTATATCTGTGACACATTACAGTCTATTCGAAAAGAGAACTCCTTGATTCAGTTTACCTATTTTTTCTCAAGAAAGAAGCAGCCCCTTTGATTGTGTTGATAAGTATTTAGTATGCAGTGTCAGCTTATTAATTATAAGGCAGAGCCTGAAAAACTCTTTCAAAACAATCTTGTGACATTCTTCTTTGCTTTGACTCAGAATTAACATGAACCACCAGGAAATTTAGACAGGCTCCTTGGTTGTCTTGCATATTAGTATTTGGAGGTAGAATTGGAATACTGGGCTGTTGAAGAATAAACTATGATGAAATGGAACTTATAATAGCAGTTGATAGTTCACCACGCTTACCAAATGTTTCTTCCCAGAAAACAGTTGGCCTAATAAGAAAAGGGATTATTTCCCATAATTAGCTCTCCAGGAATGCTGCAAAAAAAAAAAAAAAAAGGAGTAATAAATTGAATCTGGAGATACCTAACCACACGTGATGAATAAAACGAGATTTGGTTATAGTGTCTTGAATTTGGTTAGTCAGATGGAGCCTGTCCTTGAGGTTGCTGAGTGTTATTCTTGGGGTAATTATGTTAGCTCAGTTGCCTGAAGAACACAGATGAGAGCTTTCTTTCCTGCAAAAAGGATGCCGTGTCTTCACCAGTGTAATCTGTTTCTTCTGTTTTTGTATTCATCATTTTCTAATTGAACTAAAAAATTAGAGGGAAACCAGCCTTCGGGTTTAAATTATTTATAATTCTGCTTTTGCCTCTGAAAAGACCTGGACCCAACATTGTTTGAAAAACTGCTCAGGCCAAGTTTACATATTGTATATCTATATTTTACATATTGTATATCTATATTTTGAGGGACTGAGGGACTTCTCTTCTTGACTGAAGATTGGAAGAGAAGTTAAAGAATCAGAGGAAATCAAAACCAATCGATACACATTGTATTGGCAAGATTTTACTTCATGCCCCCCCCCATCTCCAATGCTTCCTTAATTCTTTTCTCATAGCAATGTTCACTTTCCATTGTAACTGCATGCACACTGTTTCTGAGGGGTTAGGGGATATGACACTTTGCCACTGAATTGCTATTTAATGTTTTTGATAATCATTTAATTCACTGATGATGAAATGGAACTTGTCTTCTTAGATTAGATTGGGTTAACTGTATAACATGATATAGATCAACTCAGATTTCTCCCAGACATGTTCTGGACTAAAAGAAACAATAAATGTCATCCAGAAAATATATAACATCAAATTATATACTGCATAATTTTAGATGATTGAGATGTATAAACACACTTGTATACATCTATATGAACAAACTTCTTCATAGATGTGTGTCATGGCTGACATAAAAATTTACACCCGTTGTCTACATATATCTGAATATATAATTCAGATTTTAAATAAATTCTACGAATTTGGGGAAATGTCCAAATTCAAGACAGCTGTGCAGATGGACACAGAAGACTCAAGGCAAAAGAAGTATCCACCTTGCATCAAAACAGGGCCGTTCTGATTTTCCGGAATAGTGGAGATCCGTCCCAGTCTCGTGTTCTGAGAATCTTGCAAAGATGCCAGGATGGGTATAACTTCATCTGATTACAGTTTTCTCATCAACACTGACTGATGTATTTAATACCATTTTCACCAATCTTGCTAGTTGTTTATTTTTGGAAAGAAAGTTGGGAGAAAAAAAATACAAGGTTATTACTATATCACAAAATGCATACTAATATCAGTATATTTGTAATATACAGCACATTATAGTGCCATCACAAATAAGTCAAAACAATAGGAAATATGTGAGGGGGGAAAGGAAAGGTTGTTTTTAGTGGTTTTCAAGTGCCTCTCTTGGTATTACTCAAATAGTTTGATGTTAGCGGAACTTCTGTCTCAAATAGGCCTGAATGGATAAGAGGTATGTTTATGACCTATCAGTGATAATAGGTCAAAGCCATTACATAAAGTAATCAGTGTTATTACCTCTGGTTCTTAACAAAAAACATTTACTAAAAGCTTTCCTGGGTCATATTTCTTCACTGGACAGGGTGCATCATAGAAAGTAAAGTACATTTCATTATAATAGTTTTTCTAGTACAGTTGCCATTACAAATAGATACTTGAGCTAGTTTTCATTGATATTTTTCCATATATTTGAAGTATTTTGCATATAATTATTAACAAATAACTTCCGGATATCCTCTCTCTTAAAGTTTCATTTGGACAGGTTAGCACAAGGTTTATCATTGGGTTTGTATGGGTTTTCGAAGGAAGAATTGTTTACTCACCAAACCTGAGCAAATGAGCCTGGCAGAGCCACAGCAGTTGTTCTGGAATACTACAAATTCTGTTGTAGCCCCAGCTGGAGAAATTTTCACACCTGCACTTTAGGAAAGCTTTCAAAGTTTTGCTTTGTTTGTTTTGTCTTCTCTTGTTTTTGAATATGTGAGTTGAGACTGGTTAGATGGGAACCAATATATCTTAGCCAACTCTTTTTTTTAACCTATTGTGCAATTGTATCATATTCTGTATTTTTTGAATAAGCTTCTTAAGATAGATTTTGCATTTTTTGAATGCAACTAGGGATTTAAGCTCCGTTTTCTCCTAACACAGACGGCAAATCATGTTTCTCTAAGAGCACAATATTTTATTATCTAATTCTTATTTTTCCACTTGGGTTTGGATTCTTAATTGTGTAGAGTTTGGATTCATGGGGTAGAAATTTGATATCTTTGGTTTCACTCTTTACCATCATTACCAACTCTGAAAAGCATTTAAAATTTGTTTTTGACTTCAGAAGATAAAGTGCAGTATAGTTTCCTAAATTTGACAATGTAATATCTATTTTTTTTTATTCCTACTAGCAAATTCCATGCTATTGCTTTTTAAAGAAAAGCAGAGGCATTTTTCAAAGATGTGCCAGGCAATCTGTTGTGGTAGTTGAATATACTGGCAAATGCTTTCACAAACTGTGTATGTCAGTAGTATATTTAAATATAATTAAAATAAAATATAATTAGGAAATAATGTTTTTCAAAGTTTATGTTTAAATGGGAGGGTTCCCTTCTTTCCTCATTATTTCTTCATCTGTTCTTTTAGACCATATACTTAGAGAAGAAAATTGGAAAATGAGTTCCATAAATTGAATTAAGTTACAAGGAGTTTTACGTTTAAATTGGTGATAAATTCCGGTGTGCTTTTTTAAAAACAAATTTCTCCTTTCATGTACGGATATTTGCACTAGAAAACTTTATAACACCAATTTCTGTTGGCTAAGAGGCTAAACAAGATATTCAATAGTAAGTGAACCAATACCATATGTAGTATGCCTTTGTCAGTCGTGTTTGCTTTTAATTCAGCCGTATTTAAAAGTAATCAACGTGATTTATTCTTTAGAAAAGACACTTAATTTAATGCCACTATGATCTGTGTATTTTGGTTTATTCCAGTGTGGCTTGTTAAATGGACCAGATTTTCAACTCATTTCAATGCACTGCTACAGAATTTGTAAATGTTTTCTCTAGCATTTGTGCAAGTTGTGGTGAGCATCCAGCATGCATGTGGAGAAGAAGGAAAGCTGAATGATTTAATACATAACCGAAGTAAGCAAAAGATTGTCCAAAGAATTCTGTGCCTTTGCATATGAGGGAATTTGACTTTGGAAGATAGACAACTAGTTTTGGAAATTATATCAAAACTTCTTACAAACAACCCCAGAAAAGGGAAAACGTTTGGATGATTGTAGTCCTCAGCTAAGGAAACTAAGTATGAGTAATCTATGATCCATTTTTATTGATGAAATAATTAGAGAGGAAACAGTCTGCCCAAAGTCAGATATTTAAGTACTTTGGGATACATTTCCATATATTTATAACTTTTAGGTATTTTTGCAAGATATATGCCAGCTATAAGCAGTATAAATTGCATAATTTAATTCTGTAAGTTAATTTGCAGTGGATCTGCATTACTTGGGCCTACTGCAAAATTTCCATTTTAGTTTGTTTTCTGGGTGCATCTCCTGTGACACATTATTTTACAGTTCGAGGAAGAGACAAACAGAAACAAACATTTCCAGCTTAAAAAAATGAGCTGAATGTTAACTACCATTACTGGTTTCCCGTTCTTTTATTCTCAGTCATCATGGGTTCCTTCACAGTGGCATTGAAAGGAATAGCTAGCAGTTCTAGAAAACGTTGTGTAGTCTTTGTAAATAGAATTAGGAGAAAATAGTGTGTGGAGTTCTTAAGTTATGTCTGCATGCTGGGTAAGTACATATTATATCTTGAAGCCACTTTTCTCTGTTGGTCAAAAATATAACAGTCAGTTTGCTGGAAAAGTGCAAAGAAGCCCAGAATTGTAGACCAAAAAACCTTGAGAGGTTCCCTACTCGTTATGTTATGTTTATTTTCAGGCTAGACCACATTATTCTATTTCAGTCACACGGTTTTAAACATCTTCTTTGGGAGATTACTTTATCATGAGCGGGCTCCCTTAGCAATCCATTTCAATGAGCTAAAAACCTACACCCACGGAATATTCTTTCTTCCTATCCTCAATTCCTGAAGGTTAATTTTTATCCCTCCCCCCCACCCCCATTTAGTCTTTACCATTGGTCTCCATAATCTTTAACAGTGGTTTTTAAACTTTATAGAGTGTGTCAGAATCTTGCGGAGGGCCTTGTGACAACACACCTGTGCCCCGAACCCTGAAGTTTCTGATTGTGTAGGTCTGAGGTAAACCTGAGAATTTGCTGTTTTCCTAAGTTCCCAGGTCATGCTGATTCTACTGATAGGGAGACCACCCCTTGAGAACCACTGGCCTATAAAATAACTCTGTGCTCTCCCAGACTGCTGTGTGACTGCTTAGATGGTTCATTGAGATGTACTTACCCTGGATGGCCAGCCCATTCTCACCTATCTTATTTCCTAGTTCTTTATCTTCACGTCACTTTTGCACAATACTCGCAGCTCCTCAGCTCTGCTCATAATCCGAAATTGCACCATACAAGTCCTAGGAAGGATTTGACCTTGAATGAGTACAAAAGAACCACCTCATGGTTTCAGTGACCTCAAAATCCTGTACTTGCATCCAATTTGCACACTTCTGTCTTAATTGTAACTACATTTCCAAAGCATATTTTTCATCTTTACTGAAACCTATTTCTTCCGGTTGTTTGTATATATTTATTTGCATCTTGAAAGTATATTTTTATGTTTGTATCTTTCGTGTTAGTACACACCGATTTTTTTTTTTTTAACATTTCAGCCAGAGGAGAAGGCACGTAAGTACCTAATTTATAAAATCATGTTTGAAGGGAATCCTGGATTTACACAATAAAAACTTATTTAAAATTATTCCAGTGAGAGAATGATGGGAAGGAAATTGAATTATTTAGAAGCTGCCATATCCTTGATTTGTATGACTACTTGAAAAAATATTCACTTCTCTTGTGAAATAATCCATTGTTGCCCCTGTAATGATAAATTTCCACTCTTTTTCATCACAGAATTATGGCCTGTGTTGGTGATTTTGTATTTGGAAATTGGAAAGCCAAATGTTTCATAAAATAGAGATGAGTTAGGTTTGTTATTAGAATTGATTTTGGGCTCCTGAGATATTCCCATCTTACTTTTAGCATCTCTTGGCATAAACATATCATTTGTTTTCAGCAGAACTACTTTCCTTTATTTATCCCTAATTACTTTCTTGAGGCAAAATTCCAAATATTCACAATTAATTTTATCAATATATTAAATTTTCTCAATGCCCCTTTGTCCCAAACAAGCAATTAAAAATTAGGTTTGTAGGCAGTAATAATAACCCATTTTAACCCTCCATAACATATTTTCTTATTTATGTTTTAATTAATTTGGTTGCAAAATACATAAAATGTTGTAGCAGGAGAAGTTGCTCAACCAAAGCAAGAACTATGTCCACTGAATAGAATAACAAATTGATTCCTAAGGGCTTATAAAAGCCACTCCATCTAGTGGTTGAATTTTCACATAACTTCTCTTGACAAGTGGTTTTGAAAACACTATTGCACATGGAGAAATCCCTTTGGGAAAGATTAATGCATAATAACATGCATTTGAGGGAAGGAAAAACTTCATTATAATCATAACTTTATACATTGTCTTTAACGGTCTATCAACAGCATGTGATCAGGATTCATTCAAAGTTGTCCATGTCACAGAAATCTCTTTGTATATCATTGTTTGCGCCTAAACATTGAAGTTCATAACATACACCCGGGCTTAACAAGGATCAGAATAAAAAATATATACCTGATCTTTGCCTAAAGCTTCCACTTGCCATCAGTATAACTTCTGTTTAACAATGAGATAAAAGGGGAAAAGATCCAGGGATGCATAATTGTTGATGCCTTTTATGTGACCTTTACACTTGGGCAGTTTTGTTTCGTTTTGTTTTGTTTCAAGTGGATGTTTGTATGAGACCAAAACTCAGTTTTAATTCCCTAATAACCAACTGACTTTATGCCAGGGAAAACTATCCACAGTTAAATGCCATTCTACTAATATAAATACTCCTGTCTCTGATGCACACTGACATTCATTTAGTAGACAGGTACCGAGTATGTACCCCGTGCCAGGCACTGTACCAGGCAGAGGACACATAAGGCATATAGGACATGTCCGTCCTCTCAAGATGTCCATGATTTGAAGGATTTAGACACAAGACACAAGAAAGACTGCCACAGGATGACTCAGCAGCGCCTCTCCTCTCTCCTGGAAGAAAAACCTCAAGCATATATAGGAAGAGGATTATACAAGCCAATCACTGGGATACATGACCCAATACTGTTGGGTGATGTAATATCATATGCCTATGACATGTTTTCAGATCCTATCCTATTCCGTCATCTGTGGGAGAAGGACAGATGGATGGCCTTTATTTGATTGAGTGGGGTGGGACAGAAAATCATTTCTCTTGCTTCCTTGACCATATCCATTTATACAAGTGTAATACATGAATACATATTTAATGTCTACAGTGCTAGGCACAGAGTATGCACCAAGTAAAAATGTGTTACATGAAACATGTGAGGGCCTTTAACTTTGTATCCATCAGCCACATTGCTGTAGTCACACAGCTTTGTGCTCTTTGGGCACCAGGAATTTGTCACAAGCACTCCCTTGTTGGAGACTTACTAAGGGTTACAGAATTTCTTCTCCCTTGGTTCCAGCGAGCATCTTAGGACCTGGCCACAGAGAGTCATCTTCCATCTGGGTCTAACAAAACCACGCTGCTCATGGTGGGAAATTGAGTGATTTCAAGTGAGTTTGAATTTCTCCATATGGGAATGAAAGCTTCAAGCTTTTGTTTACTAACAACCATCACATCCCATTCAGAACTAAAGAAGGTGTCCTCTCCATTCCCTGCTGGTATCGTGGAAACTGTCATTACCATCAATCCTTACAATCGACTAAATGGAAGGGGAAAAAATCTAATTAAAAAATAGCGGCAAAGACAGGTTAGATTTTATTTATTATTTGCCAACAGTCGCTGAAAATAAGGTGCTAATCCAGGGTTAGGATTTATGGCTTATAGTTAATTATCATACTCTGTCCCTGAAGACCACAGGACAAAGATGATTTGCAAGGGCTGTGATCAATCTTTTTTGCTGTCAACAGTTCCTTCCTTCAGATTTTAGTTGTTTACTGTGTAAAATGATCAGGTACTGTTTGTTACCTCCTTTTCCAAAGATCCACAGTTCTTCCCCCCTTGGAAACGAAAGAACATGTCTTATTATATGGTTCCTGGACCTCAAAGTTAAGAGCAAGGACTTTGAGGTATGCAGCCCTGGGTTGAGTTCTGGTTCTGCCCCTCTAGTTAGAGACCTCGGGCAAAGTATTTTACACTCAAAGCCCCAGTTCGCTCATAGGTAGGATGCGGATTGTGATAGCACCTAATGCATGTAAATATTTTAAAAATATATTCTTAGCACATAAACAATCTAATATTTCTTATTGAAATATCTGGAAATTGGAATTTTCTCTGTTGTGCATTTAAATCACCCAAATCACCCAGTCACTCTAAGATTTGAAACTAGAGAAATAAGACTTGATTTTTCTATTGGACTTAAGTTGTATGTTCATGCATTCAAAGAGAATGTACTTTGTTGAAAGATGAAGGAAGAAACTGAAGGGTATGCTGCACCCCTGGACAACATGTAACACACTTGAAACTATTGCTGTCCTTGGTAATGAACTGTCAGACAGCCTGTCTACTGGGTTCTACGTGTTTTATGAGCTGGCCTTGTAATGACCAAACTTTACATACATGATAAAGACAGGCTTATGGAGTATTTTGTATACGGACAATGGCTTCTATTGAATCGAAAATTTTGCATTTTTTAAGGGAAGGCTGCATCAATTATGCTTGATTACTTTCTTTACAGATATATAGAAGAGGTAGCTCTCTAAAAAAAGAGAGAGAGATAAAGGTACTTGGTAAGAGGAAACATCAAAACAGTAGAACAAAATGAAATGGTAAATGGATAAATGGAATTGGTTATAAAAGTCAACAAATCATTTCATTCGTATTATTGCCTCTGTGATAGGCTTTTCTTATGGCCTCATCACCTAATATGAGTGTTTAATCTGATGTAGTTGTTAAGGCATCGTTTTTTAAGCCCAAAAATTCTTTAAAATTTAATAAGCTTTTAAATGTTAGATAATTAGGCATACTTCAGATTAGATTTGAACAGAAATATAGCCTCGTAAGTGCCTTAATGTCTATTCAGTTCATATTAATTGATATATTTTCATGAAATATATTTTCTTGCTAACAAAGACCAGAGACAATGGTGCATTTAATAACTTCTATTCCACGTTACAAAATATATGAAAAGCTAAAGCTTTGAGAACCAACCGAGCATTACCTACATAATGGAATTTTCTTTTATGTATGGGAAAAGGAACTGACATTAATACAAGGAAGAAGGATTATGTATTTTTGCCTGAATTATCAGGATAATTAAGTCAATCCTTCTCTTTGCTATAGAAGATAATGCAAAAAGTGACCAAACTACTTTAATAATTCCAAAACTCTGATAGTTATGTAAGAATTAGAGAAGACTCAGTTGCCCATTCAACCATAGAAGAAGCATCATTCATCGAGTTACAGTGCTGGCCCATGAGATCTGCCATGTATATTGAGGACATGTCTTAGACATAATACAATTATGAGGGTCAACTAAAATTTTCCTACTAACTTAAGAGAAATACATTATCAAGTTACTTTTTCTTGATCAAATTAGTAGAAACCAGACTTGTTCCCAGAAATGAATGGAAAATAACAAATACATCCACTGGCACCTTCATTCTCATGAATGCTTCGCAAAGCTCTTTTACAAGGCTAGCTGAGTAGAACAACACAGGCCAACAATGGAATAAGGGAGAATGAGAGGGTTAATTTAAGCAAGGGCCTGGGACTCCTGCATTTTATATCCTGGACTCCTGTCAACTTAGAAACTATGAGCTTGGCATCTTGTCCTTAAAGTATTTATAACTTTAGGCTGGGGGGCTGAGACAGTCTATAACTATATCTGGAGCACTGGTCCTTTTGATGTTTCTAGAGGGTTTTCTGCCTAACTAGACATGATGTGCTGCAGGGAGCAGATACTGCCTACTGCATGTCCCTCCAGAGATGCTGCACAGGCCAGAACTGCCAGGATTTTGACTCCAGGTGCAACCGTGATAAATATCTAAATTATTGAATGTCTCTCTAAAACAAAGAAGATCTTCAGTAGGGAAGTGAAGACTAAAGTAACCTGCTATTAATTATATTGAAAAGACTTATAAAGAAAATATTTGAAATCTTGTTTTGTTACTCAATACTAACCCTAATCATAACATGTATGTTTTATACCCTTAAGGGGTATAGAAACAAAGATGTGGATTCTAGGTAGACTTTGGAATACTTCATGCTGCTGATATACCCAGAACATTTCTTTGATGTGATACCACAGCCTGCCAGTTATTTAAGTTTGGAGGTGGTAGATGGAGAAACAAGTGTGCATTTAGTGAGATGGACCAACAGAACAGGTAGTGTCATTCTAAACATTTGAGATTTTTTAAAAAAAATAATAGATTCAGCATAGTATAATATTTTTATTTTTATAAAGGTGTGATTTATAGCTTAAATTACTAGAATAAGTTGCTTATATTTTTAAGAACAATTCTAGGAAAATCCCCTTAAATGTCATTCCATCATTGTTTTACTATAACAGTAATAAAAACCAACTGCTTCTTTAATAGGTGCATCTACACATCTTGCTAGAAATTTCCAATTATGATTTTCCCAGTAGCAAACAAAAACAAAATTAATGGCAGCTGCATCCCCCAAAGCCTAAACTGCATTACTAATGAACTCTCAAAGAAAATTCTCAATGCAAAAAATAATCAGGTGAAAATTACTGTAATAATCCAAATGTAGAAATAAAGGAAAGAATTACTGAAATGCAGAGGGCTGCTTTCCCGTCATGATCCCATTAACAGTTAAAATAGCCTGTGCACAGTGGTACTTTGACACTGAACTGCACAAAATCCATGTATACTTTAAAACGGTATTCCTTAATTAGAGTTGGCTGATATTGGACAGAAATTAGTCTATATTTCATAACCACACCAGGCTCTGGCTCAGATTTAACAAGTTAGTTCGTTTTAATTAAAGTGCTTGGTTGCATTAAAGTTGGAAATTGTGATCACATATGTGGTGATCTTAATATAGAGTAAATCACAGGCACACATGGTTTGCATTACTGAAGAAAAGTCTTCCAGATACTAAAATTTTAATCGTTGAGGCCATGCCAGTAGGCAGATTCACCTAGATGGGCTGGGATAGGAAATAGTGATTTAGTAGGAGGTAGTCTTAATTACTATTGACAAAATGCCTTAATTTGAGTTTGTAGGAAGCTAGAAGACCTGAATATAATACAGAAAGCAAAAATGGCTTCATTCTAGTTACTGTTAATGCCTAAAACAGTGCATAAAGTCCTAGAGCAAAAACTCTGGAGTCTGAGAGACATGGGTTCAGCTACAAACTCTTCATTTTCTGGACAATTTACATTAACATCTAATGACCTCCATTTTCTTATCTGTGAAGTGGGGATTATAAATAAGCAATAATAGATATAATAGAGTTGTCATGACAATTTAATGATAGAATATGTGTGAAGTCTCTGGAATTCCTGGAATATAATAGACATCCAATAACATTTCCTCCTCCCTCACCCAAGTATGCATCTTTTATTTCCTTCATGCTTCAAGTGCTGAGACAAAAATAAAAATTGAATAAACAGCCTATGATCTAATAAGGAAATGTGCTATCTTGAAATAATATATTGGCAAGAGTCACAGTACTAATGATAATATTTACTAAAGACTTAAATTTTCTGCTAGGTCCTATGTGAGGTGTGCTATCTGCTTTTCTTTCTTTCATTTAATTTTTAGAACAATTCTGTGGCTTAGGCAACATCATCATCATCATCATCCCCATTTTACAGATGAAATACTGGGGCTCAGAGACATTAACTACTTGCCCAAGTATAAGTCTCACAGTAATCTTGGTCTGCTCACTCCTAATTCAATGTTTTCTTCATTGAACTAGTGTTTTGACTAGTTGGAATCAGTGGGGAAAAGAGGGGAGATAGTAGTATCTCTGGCTTAGGTTAAAGGGATGATGGTTCATTAATGTTAAAAACAGCTCTGAACCCATACTGTCCAATAAGGTAGCCACTAGTTACATAGGTCTATTAAGAATTTCAAATGTGGCTAGTACCACATGCTGAAGTAACAATATTTTTGATACATTAGGTTAGAATATATTACTAAAATTAATTTTATCTTTTCCCTTTTTCTTTTTACCTAGGTAGTGGAAACTTTAAAATTGTATATGTGGTTCACATTACGTTTTTTTTAGACAACACTCCACTAGAACAAGAACATCTGGGTTCGTTCTGGCTCTACCACCTACTAGCTGTGTGAATGGCAAATTCCTTACCCTCTCTGTGCCTTTCATCTGTGAAATGGGGATAATAGTGGTAACCCGTCTCATAGGGCCATTTTGAAAAATGAACAATTGGATAGACATAAGAGGCTCAGGATGCCACCTACACATAATAAGCTCTCCAGAAGTGCGTAGAAAGGGAAAATCAGCATGACTTTGTGGTATGCTTGATTATAGAGGCCAAGAAAGGAGTCCAGGGTAAGTTCAAGGTACAAGATTGGACAACTAATACGATTAGTCATAATTCCATAAGAAATGTGAAAAAAGACAGGACTGGAGGTAGTTTGCTGCAGCACTATTTTAAAGCAAGAGATGATAATCAGTCCAAACCTGCATCAGAAGGAGGCTGGTCACATTCATTTAATGGATACTTAAGGCACCTGCTAAATGGAGGGAGGTTTCATGGACCAATGTGGAACTGTCTTCACGTATACTTTTAAATGGAAAAGCAAGATGCAGAACAGTGTATATAGTATGTCAGTGTTTGTTAAAAAGCAAGTAAAGAATGAATTTATATATTTGCTTGCATATGCATGGAATATCTCTGGAAAGAATAACAAGGACCTTCTTGCCATTGGGAGTAAAACAGGATGGTTGGGACATGGGGATGGGAGAAACTGGCTTTGCTGTACATCCTTCTGTGCCTTTTGAAATTGGAATCATATGAATGTAATATATGCATATAAGTGATCAAAATTTCAAATAAATTAGTTTTTAATTGGGAAGTGTGAAAGGCGAGTTAGTTACTTGAAAAATAAGAGGACTTAGGGGTTGGAAGTCCTGGACTGGCTCCCGATGAGAAATGTTGGGCTCCAGTTTTGGTTTTCAGGCCAAATGTCCATTGAATTAATTACCTTTCTCTCCTCTAATTTTAGGAAAGACAAATAAATATTATTAAATCACTCTTTTCATGCACCAGTTAATAAAATTCAACTGCCACCTATTAGGTTCATGTGAACATTTCTAAGGGAGACCAGCCCTCTCTTTCCTGTCTATCATTTTATCAGACACCATTCCTCTGCTTGGAAACCACTTTCTAGTTATGGAAGTAAATATGTAAGTTCGCAGTTAAATGATGTGTGGGGAGGCCTGAAATGTAGGGGAAAACTGGTGGAACTAGTTCTGCCTGGAGGGAAGGGCTGGCCAAGGAGATGTCAGAAATGGAGGTAAGTAAGTCTTGAAAGATCAATGGAACAGACATCTTGGAAATGCGTATTTCAGGCCAGAGGGAGGCTCAGAGGGAAGGAGGAAGGTGTGCAGGTGTGATCCCAAGAGCAGCATGTCTCCTAGGGCCAGTGAGCTCTGTGTTTGAGTACAGATCGGAGTTGAGAGGCAAAAGTTAGATTTGAGAATAGGCCAAGACCCTTAACAGCTGTCTTCACAAATTGTGGCTATTTTCTGTGTCCCTCAGATTATGGGTGAAAATTATCATATGTAAGTGGAGTTGTTTAGCAAATGTAACTTTACAAAGAGCAGAGTTGACTCAGCAGACAGCCTGGACTCCAGGATGGCAGGATAGAGCAAGGTGGGCCACATTTAGCACAGTGTCCCTATTCCAAGTTACTAAATAAACAGAAGAAAAAAAACCACATTGTGATACTTAAGGTATGAATTTAATTTTTTCTTCTTTGCCTCCGTGTTCTGTCTCCACTCACTGATCCTACATATTCTTGGCATAAACATCCTTTCCTTGGGGAGACCTCCTTCAACCACCCTAGACCGGCTGCTACCACAGCATCTGGTATATCTCCAGTCAGAGCTGTCACCACACTTCATCATAATTATCGGGTCAGCTGTCTGTCCTCCGCCACACTGTATACTTTACGTGATAGGGATTCTTTCTCTCTTTTTTTTTTTCCTTGAAGATTATTTATTTATTTATTCATGTGAGACACAGAGAGGCAGAGATATAGGCAGAGGGAGGAGGCTCCTGAGGGGAACCTGAAGCGGGACTCGATTGAAGGACCCTGGGGTCAGGACCTGAGCCAAAGGCAGATGCTCAACCACAGAGCCATCCACGTGGATTCCTTCTTGAAACCATTAATGCCTAGCACCTAGTGCCAACCTACCACCCTGGCGCGTACTGGGTGCTCCATGATTTGTCGAATGGATGAATGAATGAATAATTAATTCAGATAGGTAGGATCCCTGTATTTTAGTAGGAGAACTCAGAACATTTTCATTTGTTGCAAGATAATAACTATCTCCCCCCACACACAGTATGTTATATTAAAAAAAAAAGAAGAAAAATACAGTTAGGAAATAAAATGATGGTTTTTATGATTATTTAAATATTATAAGTACCACTAAGTAATTCTAATATCTTTATAAACTAAAGAGCTTAATAGCCACGTTTTAAAACATTTATAAATAGTAAAATCAATTCCCTGGCTGTTTATTTTGAAACAAAACTAAATTGCTTATCTTAGAATTGAAGAGCCCTTAAAATTTGGCCCCCTTTTCTCAGTCATCCGTCTTTCTGGTGCTGTCTACATGGAAAGCCTAGATGATACAGCATCGAGGCCTGTTTCCTGTCTCCTAGAATGCTTGTGTCCCTGCACCGTTCATGGGGACACTATCAGGAAGCACTTTTTTTCCATCATTACTGCTGTCCGATGTTCAAGATCTTGGTCTTCCCCTGAGCCTCAGTGCAAATTTGCCCTTTATGATATTTTTCTTGGTTGGTGTAGACATTTTTGAAGCTCACCTCAGCCATGCATTGGTCCAGATGTCTCCTCTGGAAGAGGAAACTTGCCTGCTGGATCAGGCCAGCATCCAGATCTTCCCCCATGGTCATCTGTTCTTCTGGTGCTCAGAAGTCTCTCCCTCCCCCTTCACACTCAGCACATGGGCCGCATAACACAGTCCCTGATTCCAGACCATCTCATTCTTTGGCTGTGCTGTACGTTCAGTCTTAGCTGTGTGACAAGGTGATAAAGTCTTCCAAGAGCAAAAATTGTGTGACATGTTGCTCTCCCCCATCCTCACCAGCATTAGGACACTGCTGTGACAGTAGAAGCCAGGTGGTGAACACTTTCTAATGCAACTATGAGTGCATGCCATGCCCAGGACACATTTCCTTCAGCTTGACTCTTGGCCCCTGGAGGTCTGTACAGGATCACACAGTGGCTTAAATCCAGACAGCTTAAATAAGGAAAGAAATATTTCTAGTGTGTGCCACCACATCACCAACTTTGGGTGGCTTTTCTCTGGCTGACTGACTCATTTTGTTGACTGTATCTGACAAGGATTTTATCTAGGCTCAGAGACAGGAATGAAATAATGTGATGGTACACATTTGGGATGTTTACAGTAGATTTTTAAAAAATTCTTATTACTCTCTCAGTCTTCTCATCATTCAGGTTCTTTGTTTTCCCTCCTGTTAGGATTCCCTGCTGCGGATCTCTTTCTCAGTCATTTTGAGTTTGGCCTAATCCAAGACGGAGGTTATGAAGTCTATCCTAGATGGCCTTGCCGATACCACCTTCCGCACCATCACCACAGACCTCCTCTACGTGGGCTCCAATGACATTCAGTACGAAGATATCAAAGGTGACATGGCATCCAAACTAGGGTACTTCCCACAGAAATTTCCTTTAACTTCCTTTAGGGGAAGTCCCTTCCAAGAAAAGATGACTGCAGGAGACAATGCCCAGTTAGTCCCAGCAGACCAGGTGAACATTACCGAATTTTACAACAAGTCCCTTTCATCCTACAAGGAGAATGAGGAGAACATCCAGTGTGGGGAGAACTTCATGGACATGGAGTGCTTCATGATTCTGAACCCCAGCCAGCAGCTGGCCATCGCCGTGCTCTCCCTCACACTGGGCACCTTCACAGTTCTGGAGAACCTGCTGGTGCTGTGTGTCATCCTCCACTCCCGCAGCCTCCGCTGCCGGCCCTCTTACCACTTCATCGGCAGCCTGGCAGTGGCCGACCTCCTGGGGAGCGTCATATTTGTCTACAGCTTTGTTGACTTCCACGTGTTCCACCGCAAAGACAGCCCCAATGTGTTTCTTTTCAAACTGGGTGGGGTCACCGCCTCCTTCACGGCCTCCGTAGGCAGCCTGTTCCTCACGGCCATTGACAGGTACATATCTATTCACAGGCCCCTGGCTTATAAGAGGATTGTCACCAGGCCCAAGGCTGTGGTGGCATTTTGCCTGATGTGGACCATAGCAATTGTGATTGCTGTGCTGCCTCTCCTGGGCTGGAACTGCAAGAAACTGCAGTCCGTTTGCTCAGACATTTTCCCACTCATTGATGAAACCTACCTGATGTTCTGGATCGGGGTCACCAGCGTGCTGCTGCTATTTATCGTGTATGCATACATGTATATTCTCTGGAAGGCTCACAGCCACGCGGTCCGCATGATTCAGCGCGGCACCCAGAAGAGTATCATCATCCACACATCAGAGGATGGCAAGGTGCAGGTGACGCGGCCCGACCAAGCCCGCATGGACATTAGGCTGGCCAAGACCCTGGTTCTGATCCTTGTGGTTTTAATCATCTGCTGGGGCCCTCTGCTTGCGATTATGGTGTATGATGTCTTTGGGAAGATGAACAAGCTCATTAAGACGGTATTTGCATTCTGCAGTATGCTCTGTCTGCTGAATTCCACCGTGAACCCCATCATCTACGCTCTGCGGAGCAAGGACCTGAGACATGCTTTCCGGAGTATGTTCCCCTCGTGTGAAGGCACCGCACAGCCTCTTGATAACAGCATGGGGGACTCGGACTGCCTGCACAAACACGCCAACAACGCAGCCAGTGTTCACAGGGCCGCAGAGAGCTGCATCAAGAGCACGGTCAAGATTGCCAAGGTGACCATGTCTGTGTCCACAGACACGTCTGCCGAGGCTCTGTGAGCCTGATGCCTTCCTGGCAGCACAGGAAAAGAAATTCATTTTTTTTTAAAGCTTAAAAATCTAGAAGAGTCTGTCATCTCATCGGTTATATTTTTTTAAGTTTACCATGCTCAGTGAAAGGTGATTGTCACCAGGATCAGTTACCTGTTCTTTAACATTTCGATAGTGTAGGTACTGAAACTCAGTTCTTCAGGGGTTTACAGTGAAGGAAGCTTGCTGCTGATGTGACTGAAGCTTTTTCCGAGTCTCAGCGAAATAGGAGAGAAACCTGTGGCTACACAGTCTGAAGTCAAAGGACCCATAGGAAAACACCATCAAATGAGTAATGCCTTTGTAACCACAACTCTCATTATAATGTGAAATGTATTTGTCCATAAGTATCGGAGATGTCCACTTTTACAAGTTACACTACTAAAGTAGAGCTCTTTTGTAAAATGTATTATGTCATGTGAGATGTGTATCAGTGTTCACTGTGTGTTATTTATATTTGTCTAGTTCAGCAAAACTGAAAGGTAGACTTTCATGAAAACAATGGGACATAAGCTGTGGATATACACCAGTGAGACCACTTTTTAAAAAATTATTGCCCGTGACTTTAGAAACCTTAATATTTTTTCCAATCTATTTAAATTTGACATTGGAATAACCATAAAGGCTTATTTTTCTGTTAATACAACAAGAAGAATTTGAAGACTATCCAGAGTATTGAGCAGAATTCATTGACACTTAAAAATTTGTTAGCCCTGCATTTTCATACGTGGACATTTATTATCTTCTGGACTATGGCTGTTCTGTTGGGTGATGGATTACAATCAGAATGGAAGACAGAAGGCATATTGACTTTTCTGGCTGACATCTCTGACTTTCTTTAGTCTTTAGCTATTACTAGACCTCTTAAGACAGCATGTGTCAATTTTAATGTATATTGTTATCACTGTGCAATTGCTGTTTACTTGAAGAGTACTGCATTCTTAGATTCCAGGTTTAAGTAGATTTCATGCCTGGGTGGCCAAATGAGTCTTCATTTTTTCTTAATTGAAAAGAAGTATTGTCTGGATCAGTAAAATTATACCGTGTGTGAGTGTGAATATAAATGTGTGTGTGTGCGTGTTTCTATCCTGTAACTGTTCCAGTCATGTCATAAAGTGAGAAAACTGTGACCAAGTGTAAATTTCACCACTGGCTGCACTCTTGCACATGAATTCAGTTTCTAAAATTGAGTTCTTCCAGAAACCTCGTTGATAAAAATACTGACCATAAACATTCAGAAAACTGCCCCCTCCTTTAGAGATTGGTCAAGAACTACTCAACTGACTTTTAGATATTTTGTTAAGACCAGTATCTAACAAGGAAGAATCAATGACAAACATGCAAGTGAAGATCTGTATTTACCATGTCAGTGTTGGAAAGTGAGTGTCTCGGTTTCTGAGCACCTAATATCAACCAAGTCCATGGGGAGGTAAATCATCAAAGCAAAGTGGTTCTAGAAAGCCCCATGGTAACATTTGTCATTTGAGTATGTAGTTATGTGACCCTGATTAAGTAACACTGGACCTCGCTTGCTGAAGTAAGACTACCAGGTCTGGTCCATGTGGCTATGGAGGCCAGTCGGACAGTGGGTGAGACAGAAAAAAGGCAGCGAGGAGCCCACACAGTTGTGATTGAGGCTTGAATGACATGTGGCTGCTTCTGTGCTTCACCCAGAGGCCCGTTCTGACAACTCAAGACCCGGCTTTGATGGGGTAGATTTGAAGGAATAGGCCTCTCTCCTGTTCCCGGTTAGCAGGATCTGCTAAAGTATAAAGATGTGCATGGCTTTTTTTCTTCTTATGCCCCACCCTCATACTCCTTAATGGTACCATGGGTGCTCAGAATTGGGCTCTTTCCCAGTAAGCATTAATTTGCTTCGGAAGCCACTTGACCCTGACAGATTTTACTTACAAACAGTCTTCTCCTTACACAGATAAAGCATGGTTCCCACTGGACCCAGGGACATGCATAGCACGAATTAAAGTGGAGACCTAGCATTTATCTGGTGATTTCTAGCTCTCTAGATAGATGAGCAGCCTACTGGGGCAGTGTCCTCTTGTGCAGTGTATGGTCTGCAGCTGAATGTAGCCTGTGGGCCAAGCTGGGATAGATTTAACTGTCTGTATAAACAGCTCAAATCTGCCTGCTGATTGCCTCGCCTTACCTCTCTGTGATATACACAGGAGGGCTCAGGGTGTTAGAGGATGAATAAGATCTCTTTAGAAGAGAGAGAAAAGATTATTTACAAGAACTCACCGTGGTCTGGTTCCACTGAAGAATTGCCAGTCTTTAGTCCCACATTATCCCAAATGTTAACCCACATGTTTCAGAGCTCACGAGGCAGTACCAACTCTCTTCTCACAGCTGTGAAGACCTGGTGGAGATGAAATTCTTGTTATTTATAGAAAAATTCCAGGATTCATTTTTGAAACTGTATTTCTGTGTATGCAATGTAGATTTTATAGTGTGTTGTGCTTTCGAGATCTAAATTATATATAATAAATTAAGGGACAATGGGGCTGACAGCACTAAACTTGGTGCTTATTGATATTCTAAGAAATATCTGTGAAATATCATCACATGTGTGTTACACTACCTTCATTTTAAAACATTTCAATTAGTTTGATTCACTTTGATGCTTTTAATATCGTTTCCTACCCCAAGAGACTCCAATGTTCTCCCTAATGAGAATACTTATTAGAATTACCATTCATTAGTATCATTCATTACCTAGTCCCTTAATTAGGCCCATTAACTTAAATATAATTTAAATTTCAATAAGTTTTATAAGGTCTGACTTCAGACTCACCTATCTTCCTCTGAGGGTAACATAATTGTCCTGACCATGCATTTCACTATCACATATGTCTTCAGAAAGGGCCAAATTCCCAACCTGTTCAGTTTCTTCAGAGTAATGATGAATCTTTCAGCCCTAGACCAATAGTTTCATTTAAACAAGGAAGGCTGTTTCCAAGAACCTCTAATTTTCCATTACATATGAAATTTATGTAAAAGAAACATGGATCTGGGAGAAGCTGCAGACATATGCCTACACTTGAGTTGTTTCCCAAGCCTCCCCACCACGTTGAGTCAAGCCTATCTGGCATTAAGTGTCTAGGAATTTTGGCTGCCTAAACCCACATTGCAGGAAATAGGTCTAACAACCAGATGAGAATTAGGCCCCGGATGAGTAGCACTCTAGTTACTGTCCTGTTGATTCATTTCTGCCATTCCACATCTGTGAAAGAGACCACCAATATCATGCGCAAAATTAGATTTCTCACAATCTAACTGTATATTTGTATGATATTTTAAAATATCCTAAATGCTGGGCAATGGCTATTAACGATTGTCTTGCATTGGCCTTCTGATGAAATGTTAACAATGCCTATTGTAATATAGACAAAACATTTTATCTACTGATTTGGGCTGAATGTATGTAAATAGGTTTTTTTAAAAAAGTCAGATGGTTAAGCAGTGGCCTACAAATCAGGATTTTCAGATAGAAGAGTTTCCTTACATTGCTGTGGCATCCTAAAACCTATCTTCACGTAAACTTAGTGTACTAGGCTTGCTGGGGATCAGAGTCCCCAAGAAAGGAAACCTTTTCTTGTGGTAGTATGAACCAAGACGCCAGATTATCTGGATTCTTATTTCCAATGTTTCAACTGGGAAACATAAATCTTTATTGTCTGTAAATCTAACATTATTCCTTTTCCTCTTAGAAGAATATCGTATTGTTAGATGTTTGTTAAGCTGGTAACACCCTTGCAACCGCTGCAATATCTTCGTTAGTAATCTGTATAATACTTTGTACACAGGTACTAGTAAGATTGTTATTCAATGTAGCTTCAGTCATTAACTTACTAGCGCAAAGTAGTACTTTCGTAATATTTACAATGTATTAAGCCCACACTATATTTTATTTCAATGATATAATTAAATTGTTATTTATTCAAAGAGAAAACATCCCATCATGTTTATTGTCCAAAGTTACCTGGAATCAAATAAAAATTCTAGATTCTCATGAAGAACATAAAATGCCTTTGAATTCCGCCTTATTTCACAGTCTAACATTAAAACACTCAGGATTTAAGTTCTAAAAGATTGTGGAAGAACCGGTTTGTTCCCAAAAAGCACTTTTGACTTTATTTGAGAAATGAGGACAGATTGGATTAATGTAGTCATTTTTAACATAGGAAAAACATGCATAAAGCCATTATTTATATAATAAAGGAAAAAACCCTGCCATACCTTTTTAAAGCATTATTTCATTAAAGGGCTTAGTGGGATTTTGTGGTAAATTAAAACAAATGCACAGTTCACAATGTGTAAATGAAATTGGAATTTAACAGATTTAGCAAAATATATAAATCTGTGGAATTTATAAACACAAATTCTAAACCATGTGAGAGAGATACTTTTCAACATAACTTATAAAAATATAATTTTATTTGAACAGGAAGAAAAAATAGTTTGAAAATTTTATGAAGTAAAAAAAAGCATTATATGAAGTTTACACATTCTTATTATCTGAAAGTATGTTATCAGTTAATTTTGAAAGTAAAAATTTTCAAATGGTAAATTAGCAAATATTTGAAAATAGATTCTTTTTATTATTTTAATGACAAAATAAAAAATTTATCATTCTGCCTATTTTAGGAGACACTGTGGTTAACTGCATAATCTGAATGCCTCTAACAAAAAAGCAAATGACATGTGTTCTTAGTTCTTAAATTTTACATTGGGACTTGATGGGAAAAAGATACAAACCTAAAAACTGATCCCCCATCAATAATTCGTTTTGCCATTGATAGTGAAATATACATTCAGAATGATGTAGAAACAGAAAACCAAGTGAGGTATGCAAGAGTCCCCATAGTGTCCCCCATAGATGATTCCAGCTGGAAAAAAATCCACCCTTACTTCTAGAATATTCTATGAGAAGGGTTTCTTCTGGATTGAAGGTGATACATGTGAAGTTTTTGGCTCCATACTGGAACACAGAAAGTGAACAATATACATTATCATTGTTCAACTCCCTGTGCCTGAATGCTAGTGAGAGAAATTTGGAGTGTATGTATCTGATTAGGAGATGATGAAATGTGAAGAATGGGTTAGTTTCTACACATCTAAAAGTATAGGTCATTGGGCTACTGTTCTTCAGAAGTTTCTGGCAATGTTAAGGAATGAATATATAGGATTATAGGAGACATAGCACCCTGTGACATATCCAGAGGAAAAGAGAATGACAGGAAGGAATGAAATGGGGTAAGGAATTAATTAAAATAATAGAGCTGTAGATTTGAATTAACAGAAAAAAATGAGATTCTGGGACTCCCCAGTATTGACTGCAGCAGCTTATTCATTGCTTTAGACAAGGGTGTTCAAATAATTAGGCAAATGAATAACTTTGCTCTTACTGTTAAGAAACAGATGACTTATGCAGCACTTCAGTTGTTTAAGAATAATGATATTAGAAGGGTGCTTGGGTAGCACAGTCAGTTATGTATTTGACTTTTAGTTTCCACTCTGTTCGTGATCTCAGGGTTGTGAGATGGAGCCCCATGACAGGCTCTGCACTAGGTATGGAGCCTGCTTGGGGTTCTCTCTCTCTCTCTCTCTCTCTCTCTTTTTCTCAAAAACAAAAATCCAAAAATATATTAGAATTCCTAACATCCTTAGGTAAGCCTGATCCATTTGAAAATGTTCAAATACTCCTTATCCAGTATACCCACATTTTGACCAATATCAGAATCATAGCAAGTCTCAAAGATACCCAGCTTTGGCTGACAGAGGCAGCTTTTGTGCTAGAAAGAACACTTAGAGAGGAAATTATTTAGACCCAGAATGTAGTTCTATATTAGTCACTGTCTACTTGTTTGGCCTTGGACAAGCTACCACCTCTGATCTGGTTTTCTCATCAGTAAAAAATGCTAGCTCTGAAAATACCAGTAGGATCAGACAATATCAGATGTATTGAAGAGCTATGAAAACTGTGAAGGGCTATACTAATGTCATTCATTTTATCTTAGTTATTTGGTTAATGTCTACATAAGTCCTTTAACTAATAATCAGGAATAAAGAAGCTACATTGTGCCAGCACTTTACATTGGCACTTTATATATATAATTTAATCCTCAAGTAACTCTATGATGTATATGTTGTTAGCCTTATAACATAGGTGAGTCAAAAGCTGAGTGAGGTAAACACTACATAACTAAGGTTAGAACCCAGGTCTTCCTTGATTCCAAGGCCCATAGTATTTTTATGAAACCACAGTGACTCCAGTCATTCATTCATTATTCATTTAGAGCCATATAGTCCACAACTATTTATTGCAAACTTCCCATATTCTAGGAAGTGCAAAGTTGAAGAACATCACCATTACTTAACCAGAATGCCTAGTAAAAATAATGCCCAAAGTTCTATTGTTTTGCAGTACATCTTCATACATGTAGTACATGGAGGTCAAGTATCTTGTTCAAATTCACATCAGTAGTTAGTAGTAAGTTGAATCTCTAGAGCTCAAACCCAGATCCTTTGGTTCTAAACTCTGGATCTTTCCATCTCACCACATTGCAAGGGAGCATGGGATGTGATGAGGTGTGTGGCTCTAACTATACTTGTGTTTTCCTTCCTTCATCTCCAGATGGTAGCAATTCAAGAACTTGATCAAATCTCTTCTGGATGTCTAAATAAATTAAATTTGTGTTCTTTATTACTTGCCTAGTAAGATTCATTACTCACTTTGGGTAACTGAAACAGTGGTTGAGGGAAGTTTGATTTATTTTATCCCCAGACCTGTGTGCTACAAATACATTCCTCATCCTACCTACAATAGAGGATTTAGCAATTTGGTCACTTCCTATAGTTTTCATTTTAATTCTTTTAATTTAAAAAACTTGCTTTATTTTTAACTTGTACATAAAACAAGGCACCTAGGAAATAATGCTCTATCAGTCAATAAAATGTGACTTGTTAAAATTGTAAGATGCAAGTTAGCAGATATTTACTGAGAACCTACCTTGTGCTTGGCACCAACAATAATGGTTAGCATGTATTCCATTTATTAGGAGATGCATCATCTCATTTAAACCTCTTAACTGGCCCGTGACGCATTATGATTTCCATTTGACAGACAGTAGCTTGCACAAGGTCACACAACTAGTAAGTGGTAGAGTTCAGATTTTCTCTTAGGTACTACATTACTGAGTTGATAGCTACAAGCCAATTTCCATTTAGCAAACTGTACTGTGCATTTATTCTGTTCAATTCAAGCAACAATTATTGAGTATCTACCATGATAAGTCATCAAATTACTTAACATCTAATGAAAGAAGGTGAACACTTAAACAGGTCATCTTAATACAATGCAATCAATGCTAAAATAGAGGAGGCTATGGAAAACCAGAAAGAGCACAAGTAACTGACTTAGAAATATTGAATACTGAAGCTGAGTATTGAAGACCAAGTAGGAGCTATTAAGAAAAAGAGAAAGGGAAGATAAATAATGCTATGGAGAAAATGGAGATAAAGAATGTTATAGGGAAAGAAATAATGGTGTGGTAGGGAAGGCAGGTGAGAGATTTAAGAGAGCATATGTCCAGAGAATGACACGTAGTCTCATGTGGCTGGGACATGGTCCCCATAGGAGAGTAATGAGGATGAGGGCCAGGGGCCAGATCACCAAGGGCCATAGATACTAAAGGGACTTATTTTTCCCAATGTACTTCACTGTGATTTATAGAGGCCTGTGCAGATTTATACTATTAGGCAAAAAAGGTCAAAGTTTAATAAGCCTTTTCCCTAATTCTTCTTATTCAAAGAGATTTTTACAAAGCATTTTATACATATGTAAGCGTATCGCTTCCTGCTTAGCCCAGTAGAGCACCCAGGGGTGGGGTTGGGGGTGGGGGCTCCATAACCTGTTTCCTAATTAGCTGGCCACATATTGTCCTTCTTGATGACATTACTGTCACTGCTAGAAAGAGCATTATTCACTAGGAACTGAGGGACATCAATTAGCTCCCGAAACAGAGCAGTCATCAGTCACAAAGTGTTCCTGGTCATTATTCACCTGGGCTGGGGCAAACCCTCTGATCTCAGGATGACAGAGACAGTATTGAACACCAGCCCTTGAGGCCTCCAGCCCTCTGCCCTCCTGCCCCCTTTGTAAATAAGATTATTGCTGCTGCTTCTGCCTAGTTGCCCAAAGAGATACAGAAATCCTTCAGGGAACTAATAGATAAGGACTAAGAGGGAGAATCCTTTAAAACCATCCAAAGCAACCCAACCCTACACCTGACCCAAGTGTAATTATCTCATTCATATTGAAAAACACAGATACTTTTCAATTAGGAGTTTGAGTTTATAAAGGGAAGGAAAAAACTAAAAACAGTTTTTGAGTTATGCTGTGGGGAGGGGAGTAAAGCTTTAAACTATTTTGGCATCAATTCTTTCCCAAATTAATTGCTAATTTAATTTACAGTTTTTGTAAAGATTTTACCACACATATATTCACAACATCTACACAAAGAAATTTTGTGTCTTTTTAAGGGAGGTGGGAGGGGGGCTTGCTATGCTTTTTCTTTTCTTTTCTTTTCTTTTCTTTCTTTTCTTTTTCTTTATAATATTTCTGGTGTGTGTCTCATTCAAATCTCTGATTATTCTAGAAAGGAATTATTTTTATTCTAGAGACCATTTAGCCCTTCAATTTAGCCTCTGATTGCTTGTCTTGTGAAATCTCAATCTTTCTAACCTGGGTGGCTATGAGCAATTTGTCTTACTTGGTCATCCAATGCAAATATTTTCAAGTATTTGAAATTGAGTGATTGAGGAATCAGAGAAAAGCTTTACAGAATGTCCTTTGTTTCCTAATAGAAGGAAAACCCCTATGAATTTTAGCACTATTTACTGAAATTAGATAAATCCAAATATCTCTTTGAATGACCCAGAATATGTCACACCTGCTGCAAAAAATGCCACCATCTCCTGAAAAGAGCCTCTAGGAAGAGATGAGCAAGATGGGACACGTGACTGTTACAGCAAATATGGATCAATGTATATCTTGGTACAAGTTGCCCTTCTGTGGCCCCTCATGAAAATTTGTTGCCCAAAAGCCCCAGTTCCAAGCCTGATTGGTTGAGGTCCCTAGCTCTCATGGCCATTGTGATGCCCAAGTGGAAGAGGAATAGCAGAATTCACATACGGGAGGAGGACTGTTGGACAGTGCTTTCTTTAGCAGCAATTCTGATAAGTCCCAAAGCATGAGAGCTCTTTGTTCTAATCACATTATGTCCAAGCAAAGGGAAATAGGAAAAGAAATATTGATTCTGGGAAACTGATTATGAAATTAAATTTTTTAACAAGGTGGCCTCAAGAGATGCTTGCAGTAGAACAGAAAATTCTTGAGGCTTAGTGAGCATGCTAACAGACTACTAGTTTAAAGCTAGAAACAAATAATGCTATGGTTAAAATGCAGTACCTACCAATGGAATCAACCTCTATGGCTCTCCTCTTCTCAAAGGCACACATCTCGCCTTCTTAAAGGTGAAGAATAATGAGGTCTATTTCTAAGGGGATTAGGCAGGTAACCAAGATATGATTTCTCATCTTTGGTGGAAGCATGAAAATGAATGCCAAAGTCAGGGAACAGTCATGAACCAAGGGCCTTGGCAAGGCTTCATGCCCTTCTTCTTACTGCTATCATCTCTGACAGTAAATAGTACAAACAGTCTAAAAAGGAAATTCCTGCCTTTGTGTCCAGGGCTAGAATATTCAGAGTATACCTAATGGATGTTAGGCACTGAGCCAAGAGAAACTAACACTGTAGGCAAAATCAGCTTTACTATACTTAAACACATTTTTTTTGGCTTATTTTTCACGGCACTATATGTTTGTGCTAGAACTATGAAGCCATCTGCACAAATGACAGCAAAGACAGAGACAGAGCAATCATCTGGAAAATGGGAACTAAAAACACTAGCTTTTGTCTAGGGATAGAAGAGCAGAAATGAGGTATAAGCCACAGAAAAGAGTAGGAAATTTAGAAATGAAAATGAACTTACTCCAACTTGTTGGATCTAAATGAAAATTCTGTAAGAAACTGATTAAAGTGTTTGCAAAGATATTAGGTTTAGAAACTTAAAAACAAATATATCCAAATATACATAAACACAATAACCAATAGATTTAACGTTGCATAAAGCAGAAGCTTCTAAACCTTGCTGTATGAACTGGCCCATTTGCTCTCTTCTATATACACAGAATGAGTGTTCAAGAAGTGTAGGAATCTAATCAGGTGTGGCTGATTAAAAACCTATATCCAATTTACAATAAGCACTTCTCAGCTTGAGAATGAGTCTGTTCATCTACCGGGTAGTCAATGAAAAGCATCTTGGCAGACTTAGCTACACAGGTGTTTAAGACCACTTGATATATTCAAATTCAAATTCAAATTCATAAAAAAGATGAATGGAAAGGGAATTGTATTTCCTCACAAAAATAATTTGCACCTGTGAAAGAGCTAGGAGCAGGGTGTGCCTTGAGTTGTCAATTCCTCTGGTGGATTTAAAACATAACTAAATGTTCATAAATCTATTTATAAGAACTTTTCAGACATAGCTCTATTGTTCAGAGTGAGATGTTCCTACGGTTTAACACTTTTCCACTCAGCCTACCTTCTAATTCCACACAAGCACTTGCATCCTTCTGTATTTGGTAACCCGCAATTGTTTGCCATGGATAGACTGATGAGCTGAACATGCTCGGTTCTTCAGGGCAGAAGACCCCTACACAAATTTGAAATTGTGTTAGGATATAGGCAAGCCCCAGGTCTTCCCAGTAATGGTGAGTGGAATAAAGTGAGTAATGAAATCCATAAATAATCCCCAGATGACCAAATCCTTGATGGCCAAATATGAAAAATTCTGTAAAGATGTTACCACCAATGCTAACAAGTGGGAGAGGGGGCCTATTAAAGGCTGATGCCTTCTCTCACTGACCTCTGTCTCCTGACAGAAATAGCAGGCAAATAGTCAGAGAGCACCAGGCCTGGGAGCAGAGACACTGGGCAGATTGCCTAATTAGCTTCTAAATAACAAGGAAAAGACCATAAACAAGGCAGAAGCAAGCCAGAGGGGATTTTGCTTCCATTTAGCAATGAATTTATCCATGTCCACTGGATGCCAAGAAGACTAAGCATCTCGGCCTACCATGTGGTACCTCGGACTCTCTCCCATGGCTCTCCAGAATGGTCCTGGCCATCAGGCTGCTTCCCCATACAGCGGCTCCCTAAAGCTGCAGAGACTCAGCGAGGCTGCATTCTGCAGAGGAAGGAATGCAAGGCCTGGTTCAAGGCCTGACATAACAGCTGAGCACACCCTTGGCTGAACTTCCCCACCCCATGTACGAGGCCCCAGCAGTCTTTCTCCTAGCTGCTTGCAGGGTCGATGCGCTAGAATTGTGATTAAGTGATACCGGTGCTGTGACACCTTAAGTCTGTGAAGTGCTGTATTCATGGAAGGTTTTATGGGGGGTCGGGGTTAGGAAATGAGCGAACCGTGCAAGTAATCTCAGAGCAGCCTCTTTCCAGGAGCATCCAGTAGGCCTAATCCCTTTGTTCTATTCCACCTCCCCTACCTAGCTCCAAGAGCATTGACAGCCTGAAGGGGAGTGTGGTGTTTGCAGCCAACACTGAACAGAAGAGTGGCAAACCTCTGCTATCTAGCTGCATTGCTGGGAGAATTCTTTTTAAAATATGATTCTGTCTTCTATGATCAAATTCAGTGCTGCCTAGCTCTCCCTAGAGCCTTCTGGGTGACTCAGTAGCAGTTCATCTGTGCACAGAATTCATATATAAAGTCAAACTCTTTGCTATAGATATTATTTTTTTCCAGAGATCATATATATGCAAAAAATTGAAGGCACTGAAAATAAAAAAAAATATAGATGATTCTCAGTAGATTTAGAGGCATACTTGAAACTTCTCCATGTAACTGATACTAGTATTTATTTCAGTACCAATTTTAGATCTAATTTTGGAAATTCATTTTGGGAATATAGATTGAAAAACTTGTACATTTGACTTTCTAAAACAGGATTGTACCATGATTCCCAGCTCTCAAATATCACATTCTGATTGCTTATTGCTACATTGTTCTTAACTTTTTAGCCAAGCTAAAACACTATGCAAAGACAAATTGTTTTACTCTGTTCCTTAATGATAGTTGTCATGAACCTACCAGAATTTGATTATTAGTTGATTTATATGTTATTCATTCAACAAACACTTGTGCAAATCTATTGCCTATGCTGGGAAAATAACTCAAAGCCCTTAGGAGGTTATATGGTTCTGTGATAATTTATAGTACATAAGTAATCCTTTGCAGTCACGGATCTATGATTCCTTGATTTAGAATATCTATTAAGGTTTTGTCAACATTCACTTCTCCCTCCTTAATGACTATTTTTACCAAGCCCTCTGAGATATGAAGTCACTTGTAAAGGTGTTAGGATAGAGAAGTATAAGCGACACAAGACTTCCTGCTAAGAAACAGTATCGATTCTGTGCAGGGCTGGTTTGCAAGGCAGGGAATGGTGGAGGATGCTGACCCCATAGTTGGGGGCAACAAGCAGTTGCTAGGGGAAGAGAAACTGTGTTTTTTTTTTTCAATTAGAAATGAGTTCAGATTAATAAGATCTTTTATTAGATTGCAAATGTCTTCATGTTGCATTGAATTTATCAGTCATTCATACCTTAGTGTAAATGTTTTTTTTTCTTTTTTTTTAATAAATTAATTTTTATTGGTGTTCAATTTACCATCATACAGAATAACACCCAGTGCTCATCCCGTCAAGTGTCCCCCTCAGTGCCCGTCACCCATTCACCCCTACCCCCCGCCCTCCTCCCCCTCCACCACCCCTAGTTCGTTTCCCAGAGTTAGGAGTCTTTATGTTCTGAGTCCCTTTCTGATATTTCCCACACATTTCTTCTCCCTTCCCTTATATTCCCTTTCACTATTATTCATATTCCCCAAATGAATGAGAACATACACTGTTTGTCTTTCTCCGATTGACTTACTTCACTCAGCATAATAAATGTTTTAAATACTAGCTTCAATTGTGTGTATCTTTTAAAGAAGCACTTTTACTTCACTTACTATATATTGCACACTATTCCAGAAGTTTCTTAAATCAGTTTTAGATAACCTCTTACACAATAAGAGCATCTTTCTTCAATACTCAGAACAGTTCTTCAAGAACTTAAAAAAGTCACCTCATGCATAAAAAACAATATTTGTATATTAATTACACTAGAGTCAATTGTTAAAGCAGCTCATGTCTGGAAACTACTGCCCTAAGACCCTACCCAGATACTCTAAGAACTGAGGAATGAAACAATGATTCAACACGCCTGTAACCTATTTCTGGCACATTGGCTGGAAATGTCTGACATAAGGTATCTGAGATTTAACTCGGTAATTATATAGGATGGGAAATTTTAGAACATGAGGTGTTTGGATGGAGTTGAAAGGCTTTGAACAACCAAAAGGGTAGCAAGAAGTCTTCGATTCTTTTAATCTGTCTGAACATGAAATGAGGGGGCTTTTCTATATCAATTGTTATGATGTCACTAGTCAGATTTAAAAGCCATATGGTTCCAGTACTAAAGGAGGAGAGCCTATAATCTATGATTCTATATAAAGCCTAAGCTTTAAATAATATATGTCTACTATGTAGATCCTGATCTATTGTCAACTTCCCCTTCAGATCAGACATCCGTTCTTCTGGTAATTCTCCTGGGAACGTCTTGATCTCATTTGTGGAAAGGCCAAGAGGCTGCTTGCACCACCTCCATCTAATGCCTTTTAAGCTTCCAAAATTCCATCAATGAAATAAGTGCTTATTCTGCACTGGGGATTTTAGTTTCTATATAAACATTGTAGTAAATCATTGTTTCTGAATAAAAATGATTAAAAGATTATTCTGATAGGCTACAATGTGAGAAGTTCTGTATTCCTTTAAAGTTAGTAATAATGCTGTTGTTCATGTATATGACATTTTCTTCCACTTGGAAAGTGTTTTCCAATAATTTATTAGTTTTGCTCAATTGAATGCATTTGCCCTTTGATCTCCATGATTCTTATTGAAGGCATGTTCTTTTTCCCAGTAATAACTGGTGTTATGGCAGGATCTTTCATTTCTGTTTTAATTTATATAATTCTTTGACCCAAGAAGTCAGAAGTCACTTATAAACAAATTGCTTTTCAAAAACCCATCAGGCAATAGCCATTACCTGCCATTTGCAGATATAGATACTGCAATTTACAAATGTAGATACTAGAATCACCTGATGATTCCTTTGCTTTAAAGTCAGGTACAAATACATAGTAGGTTTGGGAATTCAAGTGTTCTAGCCACTGTAATATCCTCTTTAAATGATACAGTGATGGTAAGGTAGGGAAAGTAAGCAGAGACTAGTGAGGAGAAATATAGTCCAATGGCATTATTCCAAATTAAAGCAACACATTGAAAATTCCCTCAAACTTACTGCATGCATATCTGAATTTACCAAATAACTGAAGTTGAGTATAAAGTTTAGAGTACAGAGGAACCTTCACCTATAGGAATTTTGACTACAAAGATGCTGGTGTGGAGACATCTGCGTGGCTCAGTGGTTGAGCATCTGCCTTTGGCTCAGGTTGTGATCCTGGGGTCCTGGGATTGAGTCCTGCATCAAGCTCCCCAGAGGGATCCTGCTTCTCCCTCCACCTATGTCTCTGCCTCTCTCTCTATGTCTCTCATGAATAAATAAAATCTAAAAAGAAAAAAAGCTTGTATATCCTCTTGTCCATAAGTCCAGAGACTCAAAGACAGTTGTTTAGGGAAGTTTAGCTGATTAAGAGTAGAGGTCCTAGAATCAGAGTGCCTGGGTTCACAACCCAGCTCTACCACTTTATGACCTTGGGCAAGTCATTTAACCTCTACCTCCAGTTTTTTCCACTTGTACCATTTTGAGAGCTCATAAGAAACTATACATAAAGGGCAATGAGTCAACCATTTGAAGCTTGAAAACTAATCATTCTTGTCTTTCCTTATTTTTTAATAATAAATTTATTTTTTATTGGTGTTCAATTTGCCAACATAGAGAATAAAACCCAGTGCATCCCGTCAAGTGCCCACCTCAGTGCCAGCCACCCAGTCACCCCCACCCCCCGCCCTCCTCCCCTTCTACCACCCGTGGTTCGTTTCCCAGAGTTAGGAGTCTTCCATGTTCTGTCTCCCTTTCTGATATTTCCCACTTATTTTTTCTCCTTTCCCCTTTATTCCCTTTCACTATTATTTATATTCCCCAAATGAATGAGACCATTATCTTCAACATCTGTTCCCCAAATAACCAGTTTCCCATACCGAAAAATCTATTGAGATAGGTGTCTTCTACCTCAATGGCTGCCACTGTGTCATGGGGTGTTTCTTGGCTCTGCGACAAACAACCCCTACCCCTGTTTCCCCAATGTGGTCGAATATTGGTTAAATACCAAGGGGGATCTTGGACCCATGAAGTCCTCCACTCCTCATGGCAAAATGTCATCAAGAGCACTTTTATCATTTTGCTACCTTAACAAACTCCAGGTGTGCTGCTGAATTTACATTAGAATATTAGGGATCCCATATTGGTTTTCAACATTCTTACTCTACATTAAAAAGATTTTCCATCTGTCAATCACTTTCTTGTCCTTCATCTAAAGCAAGATCAATGTCTCCACTTGGGAATTTACTTAAGGCTCACATTCAGATGCTGCCAAACAAGCAGCCCTTTCCCTGGCCCCTTAAAATGACCTGGAGCTTAATCTACTCCTCCACCTCTGCGCATCCATTAAAATGCCTGCAGTCCCCAGTGTAGAACACTAAGAGAGGCCTTCTTATATTTGATATGAACTATTTTCTACCACTCTAGAGAGGTAGAAGTATAAAAAAGCACTACACCCTTATTGAAGGAATATGTCTTCCTTTCTCCTTCTCTATCCTTCCCCCAGCCCAATGCTAAGTCACCAAATGTTGCTTTCAGTGACCCTATTATTAAGGGAGAAGGATGTATTCTTGGCATCCAAATGCATTCTTCTTTGTCCTTTACAGATAGTGATTATGGCTAGTTAAAAGCAGCACTATTAATGCTATTCTTCAGGCACAGAATGGATTGACCTGGTTATCTAATGACCATAGATAACAAGATGTCTATAGGAAAACTTCCTCCAAGTGCTAAACAACAAACTTACAAACAAACTTTAGGGATAAAGATCACTGCTAGGTTCAGCCTCAAAGATGCAATGTTTTTGGGAAACAGTTACTCAAACTTTCAGTGAGGTCAGCAGTTTGACTTATCTTTGAGGTAGGCAGTCCCAGAGATAGGTCACAAACACACTACCAATCTGTCTGTCAGCAAGCTTATATGGTATTGTTAATAGTATTGTCCATTTGATCTGGCCTGACCTGGGCCTGTGGTAGCCCTAGGCAGGCTAACCATTTGGCATCCCTTCTTCTTCTTTTTTTTCCCCAAGATATTGATTGATTGATTGATTGATTGATTGATTGATTTAGAGAGTGGAGGGAGGGGCAGAGGGTGAGGCAGAGAATCCTCAAGCAGGCTTGGGGCTTGATCCCAGGACCCTGAGAGCTGAAACCAAGAGATGCTTTACAGACTGAGCCACCCAGGTGCCGTACAGCAGCCCTTCTAATGAATCTTCATTAAGTATTTCTTCAACATATATTCAAGATAAAAGTTGAGTATTACTCAGAAGGAGGGACAAAAAGAAAGCCACAGGTAGTATTGTTTCAATTTGTATGCCCACCCAATCACAAAATTAAAGGTTCTGCAATTAATTGAATCTCCTTTCCTTTGAAGGTATTTTATGAGCAACTACTTAAGTACTTTAAGTAGCAGGTAAACAGCTGGATGGTGGACACAATCCACAGAATGTATTCTTTATAAGGTTGGCCCACGTTTATTGCTGGCCCTCACTCTTGGTCTTTGGGCAAGAACCTCTCTTTGTCCCTTTGGATGATCATGGAGCCCCTGGTTGTAGGCAACAGGCCCATATTCTATCCCCCTGAGGGTAGTGAAGAGGGGAAATCAAACAGACTATAATTAGCTATTGATTTCTTCCTTAAATTTTACCAAGATTCAATTTAAAAAACAAGGTCTTTTAAACCTAAATTAGTCCTCAGAAAAACACATGAAAAGCTGATGGCACCATAAGAGTACCTGGAGCCAAGTAATTTTCAGTGGCTTCCTTCCAGGTGCTGTTGGGGTGTTTTTAACTGCGATAAAGAACTCCCTCAAAAAAAAAAAAAAAAAAAAAAAAAGAACTCCCTCCATTAAAGTTGTAATAAAAGCCTAGTGCAATGATTCTCCAACCTTAGCTTGCATCAGAATCAGCTGGAATAGTTGTTAAAACACAGATTGCTGGGACCTACTCACAAAGTTTTTAATTCAGTAGGTATGGAATGGAATCTGAAAAATGGCATTTGTAACAAGTTCCTAGGTGATGCTAATTGAGATGATCATTTTTTCTGCCTCCCTTAATATTTTAATATTTCTCTGCATCTTTTTAATATTTGTCTTCCCATTTAGAATGTAAGTGTCTTGAGGGAAGGAGCAAAGTCTGTCTTGTTCATTACAATAATCCTAGTTTCTCCCACAGTGTCTCACTATTTGTTTACTGAATGACATATTCATTAATTTTTTGCTTCCATATCTCTCAAAATACTTCTATCTTAATAAGAATGGTAATTATAATAACTAAGTCTAATGTCCATTAAAATAGCCTAGAAAAGGGTGCATGGGTGGCTGAGTGGTGGAGGGTCTGCCTTTGGCTCAGGTCCTGATCCCAGGGTCCTGGAATTTAGTCCTGCCAAAAGGCTGCCGCAGGAAGCCTACTTCTCCCTCTGCCTATGTCTCTGTCTCTATGTGTCTCTCAGGAATAAATAATAATATCTTTAAAATTAAAAAAAAACAGTCTAGAAATTGTGCCAAGTGTTGACTTACATAATCTCATTTAATTATCATACCAATCTCTTGAAGATTTTGTATTATTCCTCCCTATTTTACAATTAAGGAAACTGACATATAGAGATATTAAGTAATTTGAGGCTGGTTACATTACTAGTAAATTCTATGCCCAAGATTTAAATCAGGAAGTCTGATTTCCTGTGCTTCCCTCATACCTCTCTGTAAAAATCACCCTATGCTATTCATGATCTGTGCCTACTTACCTCTCTACCCTTTCCTTCACCTTCACACCCAGTAACCCAGACATACCGTGTTGTTTTATCATGCACCTTCTATTTCTAGTGGCTTTCCCGCTTTATGGGTCTGGAAAACACCCATTCAATTTTTGAACTCAACTCAGTTATCTCCAATTCTAAAAAATTTTTCATAACTGCCCAAACCCAGTAGATAGACTTGACCACTGCCTCCTTAATACCCTCTTTGTACCTTATTCATCTCCAACATTCTATTGCTTTTTCTGCACTGTTGTGGTCTGTTCTAGAATAGGACCTCTGCAAGATCAGAAACTACATCTTAACTGGTTTTGATATCTTCAGAATTTAATATAGATCTTCATAGTGGACATTAATAAACATTACATAAAGTTCCCTTATGCTTGTAATATTTATCATTAGAGTATAAAATAAAAACATCTATTTTTGATAAAAAAAACTTTTCATCATTCTATTATCCTTTTTTTTAGCAGTAAAATTTTTTATCACTATTTTCATTTCCAGGAGTTCTATTTAATGCCTTCAAAATCTGCATCATCCAAAATTTATTATGTTCAAGACTTGGTAGCTAGATTTCATTTGTTTTTATGTCTTGACTCTCCTTCATGGTGACTCATTTCCTCGTGTGGTTTGTAATTTTTTAATTTGTGAACTCATCTTCTGCAGAGCCTATTTTTCCCTGGAGATCCTGATTGCTCTGAATGTGGGAGAAAAAAATAAAACACTTTTGAGTCCTTTCAGATGTGTTTTCATTGGGGATTTCAAGTCATTTGATAGCCCAAAATCAGCTTCTAATGGTAATTTCATGGTTTAAGTTTTCTGTACCACCCTAGTAGAATAAATTCAGACTACACCTACATTTGGCACAACCCACATGTGGCTTTAAATTTCTCATAAGCAACTCTTTCCCCTTCCCCTGAGGCCTTGGATAAATAGTAACTTTATTTCTGTCTTTCTGAAATGGTAGGAAAAGTTTTTCTAGATCTCTTGACAAATAGGGTAGCTTTTTAAGACTTTAAGCTCTATGCACAGAGTTGTTTTTCAGCCTCCAACCTCACACAGATACAAAGCTATGTCTCTGGGTCCCAATCTCTGGTCTCTAACTACATATTTGATTTGAAATCTACTTGGGCAAGTGGCATCAGCTCCTCCTTACTGTTCTGGTTTTGGTTTTTCTCTTTGCTGCCACTTTGGATTTCCTTTTCATTCTTTGAGCTATGTACTAAATAATCAATAGAGAAATATTTTTCCAGCACTTCAATTTGCATTCTTGTCTTCTCAGTCTTCCATGTTGTTAAAAAGTCCCACTTCAGATTTTCAGAATGTTTTCATATGCTTTTTCTTCATGTGATTCACCTAAAAACTCCCAAGAAAGATGAGCCAGGTTGTAGACCCTCTTACACTAGGTAATTCTGTAGACTGAAATAGTTTAAGAGACTTACCTAAGTGCGCATAGATAATAAGTTGTCTCACCAGTTTGAAAATTCATGTCTTCTAGTTTTACTCAAAAGGTAAGGTCCAAGGATTCAATCAATACCCACTGAAGGCAAAGTTGGCCTGTTTAGCAAGTAGTCCTAAGAATACCTCCAATCTGTTTTTTGTTTGTTTGTTTTTTTTGTTTTTGTTTTTTTTGTTTTTTCGTGGCCTCTAGACCTGGGTTTTTTCTCTTGCATCTTACCTTGCTCCACCGTTCTCTCCCACATCTTTATCACTTCTTCTGAGTATTTTAGTGGATAAATACCATTCTCAAATACACCAAGCAATCTTTCCCACCCAAGTATCTTCTAAACTGTCTCTCAAACCTTATAGATTTACCCAAAGCATTCTTTTCCATAGGAATCATTCTCCCTTCCCTAATCATAGTGAAGATATTCATCTCCACCCTACATCTTTCTGCTTCAACTCTTTTTATGCTTACACATTGTTCTTCCACCAGTGAATGGAGAGAATTAGGAAGATAGGTCAAATTTAAACTGCAAGAGAATAATTTAAAGACTCATGGAGCTACTGAAGAATTATGTGCCTATTATAGAAATTATGTACTTTGTCTATGTTGACCCATATTATTATGGGACTCTCTATGGGGTGAAATGATTTCCAAATGCAGTGTACTCTGAGATGTTTGGGTCTCATGTAAAAATAACAAAGCCTACATACGGAAGACAACCATGGTCACTTGGAATTGGCCCCTTCCAATACACCTAGCCCAGGGGCCATAGCTACCCAAAAAAGAAAGATAAGGATCAGAATGCTAAATAAGAAAATTCACTTGGGTCACATACCTTCTTCTACTTCAAATATTTTTTCTCGTGGAATCTTCTTGATTCCTGAAATGTTTGGCTTTGAGTCTTAGCCTTTTTTTGTTTAGACTTGTTTGCATTTAGTGAGTTGCCCCCAACTGTTTATGTTGCTCCTGATTACAATCCCTTTGGAAACATGTTCTGGAAATTTTTTTGTCACAGATCTCAAGTGACAGTAAGAAACACTATTAGCTGGATTTCAAAAGGCCCCATTCCCATCTTCCATACAGGAAGAGAGATCAAACCTTTTGTCTTTGAACACCAACACTGATAGAATAGAGAGTGCAAATATATACATAAGTCCTACATCAAACATTTTATTATGTATTCTGAGTAAATAAAGAGCAAATGTCAGATCTTTACACTACATTGAGGGAAATTCTATCCCCTCCCTCCTCCCCAAAAAAACCTACGAAAGCCAATCAAAAGTCTCACTAGCTTCAAATTTAATTACAAGTAAAAAGAAAATATTTACAAATGGAAATCAGAAGGTTAGGCACTCCTGAGTATTAGCTTCAAAACATCTTGTTAATTAGTCAGGCTTTGTCATCTCCTTACGTTAGGTCAGTCTATGCAAGGGAAATCTGTGTAGAAGCCCTTGTTTTTCTGGGATTACTTATTGCTAGTAAAAGATGTTTGTGCCAAAATGGAATGTTTAAGGTTATCTTCTTGTTGAAGATGACACTTGTCACAGTGTGATTGCCAGCAACAAGGGAGAGTTAATGCAAATAGTTTAATATTATCATGTCTGAGATGTATTCCATTAGTGTCACAGCACGTTGGATTAAAGACATTCTTCTAGCATGTTACATCTCTATTGTCCCTTCATATTTATGGGCTGCTGCACCAAAAAGAATGAAAGGGTCATCCAGCTGTGATCTGAAAAGATATTACAACAGGAAGCTATTCTTTTAACCCATTATCATTATTATTTTTACCAGTGAAAAGCACTAAAAAAGCTTAAATTAAGCAATTGGCAATTCAACTGTAGACAATCAGTATTCAGGGGCAAAGGTGACTTAGATGATTCTATCTTGCCATCATAATCTCCCCAATGTTGTCATGTAGATCCTTCAGATGGAAGGTGTTAAGTTTGGCACATAAAAGCTGTTTTTCTTCTCCTTTGGCTCCTGTAAAGAGAGCTAACTATTGCCTTCTGATAATTTGATTTATTTGTGGGCTCTCTGACTCTGGTCAGCAAGTGCAGTCTGAGAACTTGATACTTATGTAGAGAGAAGTAGAAGGTTGCAGAACATGACAATCTTGTTCACCAGGAGTCCATTTATGTGCATCTACTGGGGGCAGTGAAGGATGTTTTTGATGAATGTTAGCACGGCTGCTCCTGAAATCAAATGCTTTCTTCAGGGTATAATATTGCTTTATTTGGGGACTCTGCAGGGTTTTTGTGGCATTGGGCTTTGTTTGAAAATTCAAAGAATTCTCCAATGGCAAGCTTGGCTGTTCTAAAAAATAATCAATTAAAAACCCAAGCGCTTTAGACAGTATGAAAGCAAGTACAAATGTCCCTGGTTTACATCTGAAAAAAAAAAAAAAAAGAAGAAAGATTGAATGCTATTTTAGTATCAAGGACAGCTGTCACCTAATGGGGTGAATTCTTTCCACAAAGAAACTATAAGCAATGGAAAATGCCAAGGTCTATCATTGTGTTTTCAGGTTAAACTAAATAATATGTTCTAAATATTTTATTGTGTAATTGGATTTATGTTATTGCTTTGTGGGGGCTGTAGAGATGTTCAGAGAAAGGTGACTGCCTTTCTTAAGGTACTATAGTCCTATCCATTATGTTACTATTTCCGCTACTTGGTCCCACTGATTTCCCAGAGAGGTTTTCCCCAAGTGTAATATGTTTTGTTCTTACTTATGGATTGGATATATCATCCTCACCTTGATATCTCATTCACCATTGCATGAGCTTTATCAATATCTGGAAAGAACAATATCCATACAGCACAACTATATCTCTATGGTCTGCTCTGGATGTGAATGGTCAGAAATATTCTTTCTGGCAAATCTCTTTGGGAAATAAACATGGGATATATCACCTTTGCCAGGAAGGTGAAAGACAGGGAAGAAGCCCCTGAGCTATACATTCAAATCAAGGCTTGCTCCTGCCATAAGAGGTGAGAATGTTATGGAACTGTGGGAGGATTATAGCCCTTGCAGGAAATGTGGCTTTGGAGCTCCAGAGATCAAGGTCTCACTACACACTTTGCACAGTCCAGCTGTGCTTTCTCACAGGCAGAGAGGAAAGCCAACCACAACAGTAATAGCTGACATTTATTGAGTACTTAGTGCCAGGCAGGCTAAGAGCTTTAGCTATATTAACTAATCTAGTCCTCTCAATAACCCATCTATACATGAACCAATTGGGACATAGAGAAGTTTAGCTCTATGGCCAACGCTACAGAGCTGGCAACAGCCAAATGGGAATTTGAGTCCAAGAAGTGTGTTCCATGTTTGTTACTCTTCAAATCATATTGAATCTACATTGAATGTCATTATCAATTGCAAAACACATAACTACTGAAAAGAAGGGTCATAAATTGAGCTAGAGTTTTGAAAATACACATAAAATCCTAGACACTATGACAAATGGCAGTGCCTAAGCACAAAAGATAAAGTTCTTGATCTTTAAGAGCTGCTACCAAAAGGAACAAATCAGGTAAAATAGAATAACATTGTCATAATTGTCATCGTTATCATTGTGTGTGTATGTGTCTAAAAGAGAGAGACATGGTCTAGTTCTTGTCAGATTTGTTTTCCAGCAGAGTCTCAGCTTTTCCTTCACAATGGGTCCCTAGGTACAGATGACAGTTGACATTTCAATCCGTTTTATACTCATGAGGAGATCTTTCCTATCCCTTTTCACTTCGTTTTGCATCTTGTTTGCATATATCTTCATAAGTGATGAACCTGTGCCTCTTCCTTAGACCAGTTGTTTTTTTATTCCTGTTGCTTTTCTTATGGTCCCTCCATGCCTCTCTTTCAAAGTACTTGTTTCTTTCTTTTCTCCTTAGCCCACCTCCTGGTGGTTGTTGCTTCTAGATAGCATTTTCCTCACTATCAGGGAAGACTTTTTCAGTCTGGGCTGAATATTTGAGTTCAGACTTCAGATCCAGAGGATCTTAGATACCAGATTCAGTGTCACTGCCACTGAATTACAGAGTCAGGTCACTCCCAGTCACCTGATTAGGATGAATCCCCTAGTGAGGAAGGTGGAAGGAGATAAGAAAAAGTTCAGATGAGGGATCCTAGGAGGAGAAAAACTGAGTTCTAAGACAGAGGAGAAGAATGTTGGAGTTTAAGTGACCAAATGATCTAGAAGACTCAGAGGAGATTCTCTCAGTGGTGGTAAATGAGGTGGGGGAAAGTTCCTACTGGTGAAAGAAACCTGTTGCAAATGCTACCTTGATAATAATAAACACCAAAGGGCCAGCCCAACCCCATTGGCCTTACATGGGGTTCCAAAACCTGTAAATTGAAGGAAGAAGCAAATACTGTAGAAGTAGGACTGACTATATAACTGTGATACCTGGTGCAAAATGAAAATGCAGGTTCCCTTGTTAAAATGTTATGAAGAATTTCAAGCTCATGATGACAAAGCATTAAACCAAGTACAGAGCCCTTCTAAGCATGGGACCCTATACCACTCTGCAGATCACATACCCATAAAGTCCTACCAGAAAGCTCCTGTGAAAGGATAGAGGGTCTCTCTCTGCTGGAGAGCTGTTTATTTCACAATTAATAATTGGGTTTTGCCTGTGGGCCCAATAAAGGAAAAGCATGTGACAATGATAAGCATGCTGTTCGAGAATTTGAAAAAAAAGTATAAATTTTGTAAGCAACTGTCAGACGCAAAAAAAATTCTGTGATAAAGTGGTATGAGCAGTTAATAATCTCCCCATAGCAGAAAGCTATCATCTCTGTCTGTGTGGGAATTTGGAAATAACTCCAAATTGAAAGATCTTGCCCTTGAGGCCACAGAGTTAGATTCAAAGGTAGTAAAAAAGGGAAAGGGAAAAAAGGAAAAAGAAAGACATATCTTGGAGAGACTAGATGATAAAAAAGAGGGAGTTACTAGAGAAATGGGAAAGAAAGGATATGTACATGCTGTGTCATGTGCACATGAATTGTGAGGAAGAGGGAGGGAAAGATACCTGTGAAAAATGCAGATGGATTAACAAATGGGAAATTGCATAGGTTACGGACTCTGAACAAATACTGATCTACAAATGATATTCTTGGGAAGAAAAATGGTTGATCAGTTGAGTGCATAGGAGCCAGGAAGATGGGAGGAACTCTGATTAATCAGCTTGGAAATCCTTAAATTAGTAACTAATGAAAAACAAATTTGCTTTTTTCTCTCCTCATTAATTTGTATTATGTGAAGGAAATTACATTGACAATAAACAGTAAAGAACTGAACATTTTGTTAAAACAGAAGATACAACTGTATTATTAAATAAATACCCGGCAGTCTCTCTCCAATTAGCTACTGTTTATAAAGTGCAATGAGATTCCTGGATGGAGGGTGCTATAAAATTGTGTATTATGATAGTTATGACTGCTGGGATAATGACCACCAATGAAAAGGGTATATATGCTACATAGGAATGCATGTTTGAGAAAGCTACTGTATAAAGAAAAAAATAATTCAGATGATCATTTTTTAATTCAAAGGGTCCGAAAACCTCCTCTGGGAGAATGATAGATGCATATACCAGTTCTGCATGCTGCACCTGCAGGGACCGTGTTCTGGGGTAAGTTGGGGCCAGAAGGGGTCAGGAGGAACTGGTTAACAACTGCTTTTCAGGGGAATTTTTCTACCTCTTTCCCAGCACCTGAATGAAACTGACAGGGATTCTGATAAATGCACCAAAAGGATAGGAAATCTTGTCAGTGTCACTGGGCTACTGTCACTTGGGGAGGCTCAAAAGGGAAACTTCCACAGACTCTTGGTAACTGGGCTTTGACAGACCTTGGAAAGAATCTGGCACTTGGATAGACCCTGAGTCTTCCTGGAATGGGCTCCAAGAGTAGATTTCCAAATATAAAACAGCAAGAGGAGTAAGACAAGTGAATTATAGAAAAGAGATGCAGGTCAATGGGAAGAGGCCCAGGAACAAGTGGATCATAAGGCTTTTTGCCTTAAGATTTGGGGATTGTTTTCTCTTGCTCTTGCTCTCAGTGTGTGTGTGTGTGTGTGTGTGTGTGTGTATTACGAGTTGTGCGATTTAGGCAGGAACTTGCCCTTCTTTGAAACTTGGCCTAAGGACAATGCGAGAAGAGATTTGGCCTATTTGTTTAATGGGGAAAAAAGGGAACAAAGAAATGAGAGCATGAAGTTGAATGTGAAAGAGAGGCAACTGGGTATTTGCAGAGAAAGGAGCTCAGCAGTTGTCAGCAACCAAGACAAGGAGTCAATAATTGGGACTTAAAAGCCTGAATAATTTTATACCAATAGCTTCAGGGTAGCAAGGCAACCCAAGGTTATTAGCTCACACAGTTGCCCCCTTAACCCTTTTTATTGCATTGAGTAAATGGCTCCCTTTTGGCTGACCCCAGCCAATGCTGTATCTGCATTAGGAAACATGGTCACAGTGATCAAGAATTACTTCATTGGGATTAACATTGACTGGACTCCATGCACAGCATTCAGACCCTGTTGGGGCTTTACTCTGTACCAGATGACCAAGCAAACAGGCTGGCCTCTCACAGGTGGCCATTCCCAGGGCCTGGCACTTCACAATATGCTGGCCTTTGGATTTTCTCTGGGTAGCAAGAAACAGAATAATATCCCCAGTGCAATCTGACACTCAAATTTAGTAGGTAAATGAGGAGGCTATAAAAAATGGTGTTGGGAGGGGGAGGCAGAAAGCAAAGGATGAAGGTGCTGGAAAGACAATTAATGATGGGGATGAACAATACAGCTTGATTACCCTTTAGGTCCCTTCTACTCTGAGAATTCATAATGCCACAGTCTCCTATGAATAGAGAGAAACATAAAAAAGAGTGCAAGAAAGCAAAGAAAAATCAGAAACTTAAAAATAGCCAATATTTAATTTGCACATTCTATAAACCAGGTACTAGGCTAAGAACTTTATATGGTTTTTATTCTTGAATTTTTACCACAACACAATGAGTATGGATCTCCAATAATAAAGTATCTGGGAGATGGATATTAATCTTCTCTCCTTTTTACTATCCAGAAACTGGTGCTAAAGGAAAGACAGTTCCTTGCCCCAGTATGTATAGCAGAACAACAAAAAAGTGAATCTGTCCAACTCTGGAGTTTTTTACTCCCATTGTGATGCTGCTACACAGTCTCCTTCAAATACGGACTGGAAAAGGAATTGAAGAGCCACCTCTGTTAAAAGGACCTGAGAGAAAAAGATGAGGAGGTGAATGTTCTCAGTCTCTTAGAGTTTAACAAGAGATTGCAGAGATGAGATAAATATATTATTCACTAGCAAGAAAGGATCCCATAATTGTTCAAAACAAACTCTCAGGGAAGACATTTTCCAGCTCAGTATCGCTCCCCTGCAGAACGGAAATAACCAGCTTTGTTGAATGATACCTTTACTGAACATTAAAGGAATATAATTGGGTAGAATTCTCTCCTCACAACTTGGGAGGTGGCCATTGATGAAAATGGGTACTGTCCTGCTTTAAATACTATTCATTCTTGAGTCATCCCCATGTGAATCCTATAGCTCCATCTTTAGAAAACCAAATTCAATGCATAGTCCACTTTCCTGGCAGCATGAAACATGCATGAAGGATGTTAATCACTTATCATTCTCTGCTCTTTATGCTTTGAAATGGAGCAGAAGAGTATGTTAAGTACTTGGCAAAGTGCCTAAAGCAGAGAGGCCTTAAGCAATGTTAGTCTTCTTACTCTGCTTTCCCTCAGTCCTTCTTTGATCCAAGGGTCTCCAAAGATTTTTGATAGCACTCCCATCAGTTAAAGAGAAAGAAAGTGAGAGAAACCTGAGACTGAGCCATTGTGGTGGATACTGTGGTGCTCTCCTTAGATCCTCTCTTCAGGGCTGATGTGTATAATCCCCTGCATATATGGGTTGCTGATTGTCACAGCTGCGTCCTTCACTGGAAATTGCTCTCAGCTGAAGGCACTCTCTTCGCAGGGAGTGGGCCATGGCTAATGACTCGTTAGTGAGGAAGAAGGAATGCCCAGCCCCCTTACCTTAATTCAGGAAAACTCTGAAGGGCCTTCCTAGCTCCAGAGCTCATGGTAGGATCTGCTGAGACCTCAGCTGCAAACACATTGCAGGCCACCTTCTTCTCCCTGTTCTCCTCCTGCCTTCTCCATTGCTGGTAGGTATATCTTCCAAGAGTTTCTCTAGTCAATTTACTAAATATAACTCTCCACTTCAGTCTAGTGAATCCAATTTAAGACAACTATCAGGTCTATTTATAATAAATACAGCATTTAAATGTTGAATGTATGAATACTGTATCAAAATATTTTACTATAAAACATTCACAAAATATAAATTTAAATAAATGTGGAAAACACTAATAGAAATTAAAGTTTTAGTATTTTCTTCCCATATCTCAAAATTCTCTTGTGCAATTTCTCCCCTTACTTTATACACATACACACTAAGAGGAGACCATTCTTATTCAATAAAAAACAGTGAAAGATTCTGTCTTAAGTATCATAGGAGATATAAACATGATCTTACAGCGTGGTTGGGAAGAAAGAAAACACTTGTACAAATAATTAATGAATGGGACTGCATAGGGAAAAATTGATGCATGTGTGTAATAACACATAAGCGATACCTCATACCAAGACCACAGTATACCCATGGGAGCTGAGGCCACTTCAGTTAGGGGGAATTATGGAAGGATTCCTGGAGGAAGTAGGATCAAAGTGGGTGGTAATACTTCTTAAAGAAAGAAAGAGGAAGGGTAGGCATTCCCAGAAGGAAGGATGAGTGAGGAATGTGTAAGGTTGTTTTGAAAAGTGAAGGCAGAGAAACTTCAGGTGTGTAGGGTTTATGTGGGAAAGAAGTGGAAGTCAAGACTGGAAAGGAGGGCGAGGCAATCTTACATTGGCGGAGACACTCTGAATATAAGGCTAAGGAGGTATGGGCTTTGTTGGCAATGAGGAGACAGAAAAGGATTTTGAGGAGCTGAGTGGAAGCCTTTCAGATAGATTAGTTTCACAGCAACATGCAAAGAAAGTGGGCAGAAATTGTACCTAGAGTACAGGGAATTTAGCATAAAGGAAAACAGATTAATGACAGATCAAGAAAGAACTAGGAAACCTGAGTGAGAATAGAAAGAAAAATATTCATAGAAAAGATTTCGCAGAGGAAAATCTACATCATCTCAAGAATATGGAAAAACACCACAGGACTGGGTCTTAGGCTCTAGTAACATATAGGATATTGTACTATTACCAAATATGAGGACATCAAGATGTACTAACTCTAGAGGAAATTGTATCTTTGTTCTCACATTTTGATTTTAGGGTGATCATGTGACATCTAGGTGGAAGTGTTTGATACTTATACATGTAGACCTGGAATCAAGAGAAAGGATAGAATTAGGCATGTAAATTTCAAAGCTATCTGCATAGCAATCCTATTTGAGTTCCTGAGAAGGAATCAGTCTCTTGGAGAGAGATTCATGTAGAGTCAGAGTTGCAGGTAATGAAAAAAGGAAGACAGATGGCTCTTAGGTGGGCAAAGGAAGTGTTAGATTGTGAGGAGGAAGAGATTCTCAAAGCAAGGGCAAGAGCACTGTCATGATATTGAAGCTGCAGCAAGTCCAGAATGAATGAGCAGAAGCCATCACGTTATGATAAGTTATGATAGTCTTTAAGAGAGTAATTTTATTTGAAAGGAGGAGGAAGAGAGGTATTATAAACTGTATACAGCTTTCTTTTTAAGTTTGTGAATATAGTGAAAGAGAATGTAAGGGCATCAGCATCACAAAAGTATTTCTAAGATAAGGATGACATGTACAAGGGAGAGAGAGAGAGAGGGAGAAAACGATGGTGCTAAAGAAAGAAAGGGTGGTCAAGGGTTGATCAAGTAGAGGCAAAGTCAGCCAGAGCATGAGAAGGAAGGGGTCTTGAAAACTAGTCTCAGTCCTTTGAGTCAACATAAAATGAAGAGCATGGGTATAGAGATAGGCTGCAGGTCTGCTCTGAATTTCCCAATTGTTGGATTTGCACAAATACCACTCTCTGGAAGTGAGAGTTACCACTGTAGATACACACAGAGGCAGTCTTTCCCTCATATATTCACATACATACCAACACACATACATATACACATACACTCCACAAAAAGACAAGCTCCCACTGAAGCTTAGGTAATTTTAAAAGGGGATTTCTGACTCCCTGTATTTCCTTCATTTGAAGACATTACTGTCATAAACAAACAAGCAAACAAAGGACATTGCTGTCATAAATAAGTGAATAGATAAATGAAAGTCTTTGCTTCATAAATAAATAAACAAACAAATAAATGACATTGTTGTCACCCTCCCAGCACTGTAAAATGCCACCCCCCTTTGCTCATGTCCTTCAGCATTGCTGATGTGTATAATCCCCTGCATATATGGGTAACCCTGGCTTAGGATAAAGGAAAACTTGTTTCTCTCAGGCACTCCAGAGGATGTAAAGCTAATTCTGTTCTGAGGTCAAGGAAAAATCTGCTGCTTGAGATCTTACTGGGCTATATGGCCTCTTTATTAAACACTAACTGTGTAGCCACATCAAGATATACCAGAATTTTCATTAGAAGGGGTTTGATGGTGTTGCGTGTATAGGGCTGTTTAAGCACTCTTCTTTATTCCACTCACAAATGTGGTTGGGGTAGGCTAGAGTAGGCTCCAGAAGAATCAAGTCTAGAGATCTATAAAAGCAAATAAGACATCCAATGGATATGATAGAGAATATTTTGAGAATAAGGAGCCATTTGGTGGAAAAGGCAAGGCAAGGAATGGCTTGGGGTATGGAGCAGAAGATCTGGATTCAAATCCTAGCCCTTTGACTTGGTAGTTGTGTGGCCTTGAGCTGATAACTTGTCTGCCTCATGCTTTGGTTTCCTCACTAGTACCCAAAGGTTGATAATGCCTACCCTGAAGACTTGCTTTGAGGATTGGAAGGGAAAACATCTGGCACACAGTGGATGCTCAGTAACTATGGGGTGGGGAGGGAATGGCCAAGAAAAATATGAAAAAATTACAAGGGAAAAGCTTTCTTCCCTTCTGTTAGTTGGAACAGAAAAGCCAGAGGAAAGAAAGATCGTGTTTTCCACAAAATTTCGTGTGGGCAAACATAAATTTGATATAAAAGATAATAGAATAAAAGCCAATGAAGTGCCTGGAGGAGTGGAAAAATATCCCCACAGATTGTCATAGCAGCAAGTGCTAAAATGTGATTGGAAGTTCTAAGAACTCTGGCTAGATTGCTTTTAAATAATTTGTAGGCTGTTAAATTATTTGTAAATGGCTGAGACAACAAAAACATTTCAGTGCTGTGTTCATGCACATTTGGCAAACTCTTCACAACTTTTTGACGGAGGGCAGAATGCAAGCAGGAAGGGCTAAAAGGAAGATTACAGTTTTCCATATGTGTGGCCCCAAAGGCACAAAAAGACAGTGTTGCCATGAGCATGGAGAGACGGAGAACAGAATCACATTGATTCGAACTGAAGAATCTCTCTTGGTTATGAACCTCAAAGAACTTGGGAGACAATGAGTCACCATATCCCATTTAATATGCACAGAAAATTTGGAACAAAATCAATTTGGCAGTGGAAACCGGCCAGTTACCTGGAGAATCATGAAGTGAGGAATGCTTCTTATTCAAAAAGCAGCTGAAGTTATTCTCCAAAAGCCAGGCACAGGCAAAGAGAGGCAATTAAATTTTTCTATGCCCTCTGGAGACTCCTGTAAACTCTTTGGTTAACTTATTTCTATAATTTGCTGAAACCACTGCTAATATATTTCACTTGTAACTGACCAAAGATACCATAGCTCCAAAAGTGGGCATCACTTAACTCATACGGGCACATAGACACACGCCAAATTGCACACATATATACAACCCATATATACCATATGTATGCTAAGAATATGCTTTGGAAAGATGGGACAGGGATTTGGAACACACAGAGAGGAGACAATCAAAAAACTTTCTTCTTTTTTCTCTTCCTCATTTAAATGGATTTCCTATCCCTACCCTAATGTGGCTTAAGGAAGCAGCTTGGTGGATGTGGACGTGCCTAGAAGATAGTCTTCTTTGACTTATTGCTAGCCACAGGGCTGGTAACTGGCCTCCTCACAATCACATAGATATGCTTCTGAAGAGAGAGAAATTCATCCAACATCCACCACTAAGTGACATGCTGATCCTGGCCTGGGACACACATTCACATAGACTAGATCTAATACAACTTGATTGGCCAAACAACTTGGCAATCTTGGAAAGTCCTGGAATCTTAAAACGAGCCATGACCAATCTCACATCTTTCACTAATTGTCAGTGGGTACCATGGACCTGGGATAGAAATATCTCAAACATCTACAGCAAAGATGTCTTGTCTTGGAAAGAGTAATGATAGTTAACAACAATAATTTAACTCAGAGTAATAGTTATATTATAGTTCTTATATATAAGATCCAGCCCCTCACTCGTGCTACTACAACCCCTCATGCAATCTGCCCAACCACACCAGTCTCCTTGTTGTCCTTTGAATTCACCAATCCTGTGCCTGAAACTCTCTTTCCTCCAGATATCTACTAGCTAACACCCCTTGCCTCAAGACTTTGCTTAAATTTTACCTTCTCAGTGAGAACCACCTTGACCACTTTATTTACTGCAACCCGTCTGGTCCCTCTGGGACCCTAATCTCAGTGACCCCACTCTGCATGTGCCTTTTCCCATAGTTCTAATCATCTTCTAACACACTATATACATAACTTACTATGTTTATTCTTTGTCTCTTTGGATAAAGTATAAGTAAACTCCATTAGGCCAGGAATATTTGTTTTATTTACTGACATATCTAAGTGCCTGGATATTCCCTGGAACATAGTAAGTGATGAATAAATATTTGTTAAATAAATTCAAGTACCTAATTTTATGCCAGGTACAGTTCAAAGAGCATTGCATTTATTTAAACCCTATGATAACTTGTATGTTTATTATTCTGAGTTTACAGATGAGGGAAGTGAGATGCAAAGGTTAATAGCTAGCCAAAGGCTATCCTTCTACCAAGTAATGGAGCCAGAATTCAAAGTCATGCAACATGATTGCAGAGTCCACATTTCTGCCTCCTAAGAAGCCCACATGAAGAGCCCATGCCTAAAAGGAAAAAGTTCTCTCCAAAAGGAAAGATTATATTTTCCTGTTTTTTCTATGGCAGAATGATCTTAAACATTCACAGAGATTCTGTTACTGCAATGGGATTTTAATAATGCTTTCAGAGTCTTGTAGCTAGGATGGAGATTGAATATGCTAATAACTGTAAATAGCAATTCCATTTACTAAGCATATTAGTGAGCCTCTAGATTCAACAGGTATTAAAATATGCTAATATGGTTACTGAAGAAATTGTTGACCCCAAAGGGTTCAATTTGGAGCAGCAAAGCAATTATCTCAACCAAAAGTTACCTGCAATTGCCTGGTTGCTTTCTGATACATTGATGACTTAAAATGTGAACCATCCATTTATTAATTTCTGCTTGTTAAACTTGAAAAATCTGTGCCATATTATTTTTAATTGCATCAATTAAAATGAGAGTCACATACATACTATGGATGTCATTGTGTGCATATAATTAATCAGATGCTGAGGAAAAAAGTCCACTAAGTTATTAACATTATAAAGCACACCAGTAAATAAGTAATATTATGGATTTTTAAGCTTCATACTGTAAAATAATAAATACCTTCATATATCTGATCACTTAACAGCTTAGATCGTGTTTAAGAAGAAAACCCAAATTAACTTTTCCTTATTTTTTCAAATTATAGTATAGGATATTTCATTTTCCATTTATTATATAATTTTTACTCTGAGTTGCATGTTATTGCCCCCAATAACAATATAGCACCAATACTATGATGCAGGAATCCAATGAATTAAACAGGCCATATGTTTTTGTGTCTGGCTTCTTAAGCTCAACATTATGTTTGCAAGATTCATCCATGTTGTTATGTTTAGTGACAGTTCATTCATTCACTTTGATGTGCAATGTTCCATTTTATGAATATAGTACCATCTATTTATCCAACTCATGGTTGATGGACATTTGGGTTATTTTTAGCTTGGAGCATTTTGAATGTGTATCTACAGATATTTGGGTACATGTTATTTAGCATATATTTGTATGCATTTCTATTGTGTATATACTCAGGAGAGGAATTGCTGGGTCACAGTTCATACATAAGGCTAGCTTTAGTTGATGATGTCTATGCCCCAGAAAAAAATCCCTGAAACAAAGTGTCATAGTTTATGGAAGCTGTAGTCCCAGGAAGCACTGCTGGCAACAGAAATGGAGACATAAGAAATGAAATAAAGCCCTTAATGAGTATATTATTGAAAACCTTGCCACTATGAGTACCTACAGCATAATAGAACGTATGTCTGAGTTATCCTAACTAAGAAGTGAGGAAACTAGGGTATTTATCTATCAAATCCCCATCTCTCATTGGTTGAGAGATAAACCAGAGAGCATTAATTTTCTGGCATTTTTAGTTTGCCCTATCTGAAAGCTAAGTGTGTGCTCACATCTGATATAAGGCTCTCAGGCAGAGTTAGAAGTCAGGGTAATAGATAATACCCTTGCATATGTAGAGCTGATGCTGAGAAGATGTGGGCCAGCAGCATCTGTTCTAATAGCTGAGGTCAAAAAAGAAAGGAAAAACTCCACATAGCAACAATGAAGATACAAATCAAAACCAAAAGAGTACGCAGGAATGAATTACTGCCCAAATGAGTTTCAGATCAGATATTGTCTCTAAAAGTATAGGGGCTAGGACAAAAGACATGAACTTGGGCCTGTGTGAGGCTGGAAATGAATTCCTTGTATTGAGCCCATAGCTGGAAGATATCCTTCATAGGATGGGATCTAAAAAAACTATGTTCAGTAGACTGAAACAAAAAGAAGTCTGCCTGTTTGTCCAGTGCTTTAAGCTGGGGAGAGGGGCAAGTCGTCCATGAGAAATTAAAACCTCAGGCCTGTGCCATCTGTAGATGTGGGGGTCTGGAGTAATGCTATGGTACAGGAATATTAAGCCAACAAAGTCACATCAGAAAAACTGATGTCCAGCATCAGTGAAACTCCTTGGACTGCTGGCAAAAGTGAGTTTGAAATAACTCTAAAATTTTGAAGCAGATTACTGATGCAGACAACTGAGCCTCAACTCCACTATGAAACTCTAGGAGGTAATGTAGCATGATCCTGAGTTATCTTGGCTAAGGGGTGAGGGATCGGGATATCTATCTATTAACTCCAACAGTCATTTATCGAGGCCATCACCCAGGGGATATTAACTCACCAGCTCTTTTGGCAGGGAGTCTCATGTGCCAGCCAAACAACCTCTGGCACCCAAAGGAAGTCCCCAAATAAGAGTTATGTGTGTTTGCTGTTGTAAACTGTCAGGCTAGGGTACGTGCCAGTGGTGAATGCTGAGAGATACAGGCAAGGCACCAACAGTGTCTTCAACACTACACTACACTATGCTACACTACACTATAATAAAATACAGTATAATACACTACAAATAGTTTACACTTTCACCAGCTGAATGATGTTCAATAGCTTCATATTTTTGTCAACAATTAGTATTGCCCCTCCCTTTTTTTCATTTTACATATTCTAGGGTGTGGTTGTTGATATATTACTAAGCCTTTATTTTGTATTTTCCTGATGATGACAAATGAAGTAGAGGACCTTTTCATACGAGTACTGACCATTGGATATCTGCTATTATGATGGGACAGTCAAGTCACTTATTTGCTCATTTTTCTATTGAGTTGTTATTTATTTGAAAGAATTGTTTGTTTTTACTGCATGAGTTTTTTTAGTCATATTTATGGCAAATATCTTCATCTACTTTGTGACTTATCCTTTCCCTCTCTTTATGATGGCCTTTGATCAACAGAGTTCTTAACTTTAATTTACTGCAATTATTCAATTGTTTCCTTTGTAGTTGGCACATTTTGTATCCTATTTAAGAAATATAAGCCTACTCAAAGGTCGTGAAAATATTTCCCTTTCACATTTATCTGTGTCATCTACCTGGGAGTGACTTTTATATACGATATAAGGAAGAGGTCAAAATTTACTTCTTTCAGTGTTGGCATCTATTTGACCCAGCATCATTTATTGAAAAGATCATACTTTCTGCCATTGCACTCCCATATAGTTGAAGGAATTCTAGTTGGCACTTCTTTTCTTTCAGCACATTACTTACATATTTCCATTGTCTCCGGATTTCATCTTTCCTACTGGAAAGTCAATGCTAAGTCTTATACATTGCACTCTTCAAGGCAATGTGTCTTTCTAGTTTTTCTCTAGCTATTTTTAGTATGACCTTCAGCTTTGGTTTTCAGCAATTTCACTGTGATGTGTTTAAATGTAGTTTTCTTTGTATTTATATTGACACTGCAAACCTAGGTGAGATGTTATCTACATCTGAGGAAATTTTTTGTTTGGTTTATTTGTTTGTTTATTAGCTTCTGTTCCAGTTAGAACAGAAGACAGTCACCTTAATCCAATCAGGGACAGAAATAATTGAGACTGGGTTTTACATAAGGCTTGGGCTATTTCCAGTTTAGTCATATTCATAGGTCACACTCCTTCAGAGTCCATTGAAAGCCTAGGTGTTTTCCAGGGCTCCCCAAACTATCCTTGAACTTCAGTTTTTAATCTTCTTAGTCAAAAACTCTACTTCTATTCTCTGTCCTTTAGTAGCTACTTTTTATTTATCTTTTCATTCTCTCCTTCAATGTCACTTATGAATCAGCAAATTCCTGAAGGGGAAGACAATGTAGAATGAATTCACCTTGCATTTCCCTTTTCTCCATGATCTTGGACCCTAAGTTCTGGCTGCCTTGGTAACTTTTTGGTGACTTTCAAATAGTTGTTTTTTCATTTGTCTGTTTTGACTTGGTTTTGGGGTTTGAGGGTGTTTGGGTTTTGTTTTGTTGTTTGTTTTGTTTTGTTTTATCCAGCTTTTCTACTTGTTCTTGGAGGAAGAATTGATTTCCTGCAAGCTAGTTCCTTATGGCCAGAAGCAAAATTTTCAGTGGTATTTATACAGTAAGCTTTGTTAATGGGTATTTTTAACCAGCACTATCTATCACGCAGTTTCAATATAATAGCTGATGTTCATAATCCCAACCTGTGACATTCTGATCCTAATGCGTCCTCTGAATCATCAAAGATTAAAATCAGAATAATCCAAATGTTTAAAATATTTGATGAGTTTATTCATTTTACAGGTAATCAATGAACACAGAACATGAAATTTGCCTTTAAAGTATCCCTGTTGGGAACATGAGAGACTCCTAACTCTAGGAAACGAACAAGAGGTAGTGGAAGGGAGGTGGGCAGGGGGACAGGGTGACTAGGTGACGGGCACTGGGAGGGGCACTTGACACTGGGTGTTATACTATATGTTGAAAATTGAACTCTGGGATCCCTGGGTGGCGCAGCGGTTTGGCGCCTGCCTTTGGCCCAGGGCGCGATCCTGGAGACCCGGGATCGAATCCCACGTCGAGCTCCCAGTGCATGGAGCCTGCTTCTCCCTCTGCCTATGCCTATGTCTCTGCCTCTCTCTCTCTCTCCCTGTGTGACTATCATAAATAAATAAAAAAAATTAAAAAAAAAAAAAAGAAAATTGAACTCCAATAAAATTTTTTTTTTTTAATTTTAAAAAGTATTCCTGTTGGGGCAGCCAGGTTGGCTCAGTAGGCTAAGGGCCTGCCTTTGGCTCAGGTCCTGATCCCAGGGTCCTTCTCTCTGCTCATTAGGAGTCTGCTTCTTCCTCTCCCTCTGCTCTTCCCCGTTGCTCCTGCCCCCGCCCCCATGAATAAATAATCTTAAAAAAATAAAAATAAAATATTTCTGTCGAGGTCTTGCTTCCTTTACCTTATGCAGTGGCACAGTCCTGAAGCATCAATACTGCCAGGTAAGCATTAGCAGCCTGAAGTTGTTTCTTAAAAATGTCTCAGTCTGTCTGTCTGCAACTCCAGAATTTCCATGTAGAAGAGGGACATTCTCTATCTGGCTAAGGACGAATTCGTGGCAGAAATTTAATTTTTATGCAAAAATATCATCTTGGCTAACAAGATGCTTGGAATCTAAAGTGTATGAGTCACCTAGTCTTGAATTGTTTGCTTTAAAGCTCTTGTCCAAAAGCCGGCAGAGACAACTAATATCAGGAGGAACCATCTAGGGACATCATGCCAATCATTTAGTTCTAGCTGCATGATAGAATTTCATTCTATATATGAATTTATATATATATTATGTAAATATACTATATATGTTTATAAATATATATAATATATAATTTTGGGCCCCTTCCCCAGACTAGCTAAATTAAAACATCTTGAAATTTTTCAGAAGCACTTGCTGGATTCTAATGGGAAATCCGGTATTTTTAAATACTTTTAGATGACCAGGAAACTACATATCTAAATTGTATTATTTTAGCTCCTAGGAGAAATATCATTACATAACCATGATTTAATGTTCTGTTGCCACTTATTCTTGAGGGTGAATGTAGATGTGACCAATAGTTTTTCATCATCTGTGAAACTATCTAGGGCAATATTGTCCATCATGTGGTTCAATATGGCTTATACGAAGCATAGTTTGAAATCACCAGGATTCATTCACGTGGCTTCCACTACCACCTGCATGGCAATGATTCCCAAATGTGCACCTTTGGCCCAGGTCTCTCTCCTGACCCTACGGCACAGCTTTACCTGGTGTGCCATTGGCAGCTTGAGCCCAACATGCACAAATTGAATTCACTGGTAATACTCACATTCTCCTAGATCCCAGACTCCTTTTGATTCAGTGAATGGCATCTCCAGTCACCAGATGGGAACCTGGGAATCACCTTCTGCTCTGTTTCACATCTATTTCTATTCTACCCACTTCTATGTCCTGGGCTCAAGTTTCTCACCCGGATTCCTGCAAAGGACTTCTAGCTAAATATCTATGGCTCTATTGTCTTTAATCCATTTCTGCATCTTTAAAAAAGATTTACTTATTTATTTTAGAAAGAGAGAGAGAGAGCACACACATGTGATGAGGGGAGGGGCAAAGAGAGAGGGAGAGAGAGAATCTTAAACAAATTACCCAATGAGCATGGAGCCCAACATGGGGCTCCATCTCATGACCCTGAGATCATGACCTGAGTCAAAACCAAGAGTTGGACTCTTAACTGACTGAGCCACTCAGGTGCCCTCATTTTCATGATTTTTAAGATTAGCTTTCCAAAGCAAAACTTGATTATTCACTCCTTTGTGAACTGCCAATGGCTCCTCCAGTGTTTTTAGAGTAATATCTATACTTTTGGATTACATAAAAAGCTCTCTATAATCCTTCCACCTTCCCCCTCATCTTCATCTCATACCTTGTTTCTGACATATTCTAGAACAATCCAGTCTCATATTCAGGCCTTCTCATTTGGGCTTTTCTGCTCAGAATGTTTCCTCCATTCTTTGTCTGGAAAATTCAACTGGTTGTTCATAATTCAACTCAGAAATAACTTCTTCCTAAAAACTTCCTGGATCCTCCAAGATGGCCTATGATTTTCTATTCCAGGTCCCCCAAACACCACGGCTTTCTTCATTACACTACATTGATACATAGCTATCTTTTCCTTAATCCATATATTCCTTCAAAACAAGAAACTTGATTTTACTATATTTATACCAACTGCCCCACTGAATAATGGGCATGGCACAGAGTCACCAAAAACATGTTTGAATGAGCGAAATTTTTCAATGTGCTTTTTGGGCTTTTGTCAATTAAAGAAAACTCCCTCAAAAGAATTATTATAATCCCCTTTATACTTCATTACTGCAAAGTTTAGAATTCAGGTTTATCTCAGTTTTTTATTTTATTTTTATTTTTATTTTTTTTTAATGTTAGGGAGTATCCCCTTTTTTAAATTTTTTTTATTAATTTTTATTTATTTATGATAGTCAGAGAGAGAGAGAGAGAGAGAGAGAGAGAGAGAGGCAGAGACACAGGCAGAGGGAGAAGCAAGCTCCATGCAGGGAGCCTGACGTGGGATTCGATCCTGGGTCCCCAGGATCACGCCCTGGGCCAAAGGCAAGAGCCAAACCGCTGCGCCACCCAGGGATCCCTATCTCAGTTTTTTAATACTTGGTCTTAGACCAAGTTTTCCAATCATACATCCCATTCCCACTTTCCATCATTTTCATCATGGACCCCCTGTTCTTTGACCCCCTGCTGTTTTATGTATTACCCTATGGCATTCAAAGCCCAGTATATAATGAACTATGTAATCAAACAGACCTTGGGTTCAGGTTCTGACATACAATTTATTAGCTGTAAATATCAGATAATTTATTAAATAGGTCTAAGCCTCAGCATCCTCATTTGTAGAGTGGGGATAATAAAGTATCCACTTTACTGGTGATTGAGGTTGTGGTGCTATGATTAAATAAGATAATGCAGGGCAGCCCTGGTGGCTCAGCGGTTTAGCACTGCCTTCAGCCCAGGGCCTGATCCTGGAGATCTGGGATCCAGTCCCACGTCAGACTCCCTGCATGGAGCCTGCTTCTCCCTCTGCCTGTGTCTCTGCCTCTCTCTCTCTCTCTCTGTCTCTCATGAATAAATAAATAAATAATAAATTTAAAAAAATAAGATAATGCGTAGTACATATTTCAATACCACAATAAAATGTAAACATCAACAGATGTCATTATTGTTATCAATATTAGCAGGAGAGAAGTAACTCTAGGCAGACATACTTAACCTTCACTGCTCTATCCTAAAGATAGCAAAATGTCTACCATATTGGCAATTGCTCACTAAATCGTTATCACTAGTAATACTTAAGGACTGCAGATTAGTGAGTTTTCGTTGTATTCTTATACTGCTATAGTGATTTTTAGTTTTCTTTTTCTTATTTTATGTTTTCAGTTATCCTGCCTTATTATTAAAAGGTTCCCAGGATTTACATGTTCTGGTTTTCCAGTATCATGATCATAATCACCACTATCATACCACCATTCTCACCACCGTTACCACAGCATTACATACAGGACCCTGGGCTTCTCTGTTTCTAGGGCTGTTCTTTTTCTTATATCCCCAACCTAACAGATTTGGTAGCCTTTTCTGCTTAAGTCCTACATGGAGACTTGGGGGCTAGAGGACATGAAACTAGGTGTTCCAGGCAGGACACTGCAATAGATAGAAGGTGATCTCAAATGGAAGTGGGTAGCTTATATTGAGAGCTGACCAGAAGTGGCACAAGGGAAGTCAGGAGGGCCAAGTACCTGAGCTTGGGACTATGGTACTGAGCATAGGGTAAAAGCAATAGGAAAGTCTTTCCTCCTTTGTCAATATTAGTTGACCAAAAAGTTGAGGGTCCACTTCTGGATTCTCTATTCTGTTCCATTGATCTATGTGTCTGTTTTTGTGCCAGTACCACACTGTCTTGATGACCACAGCTTTGTAGTACAACCCAAAATCTGGCATTGTGATGCCCCCTGGCTATGGTTTTAAAAAGCTATGGTTTTCTTTTTTAAAATTCCCCTGGCTATTCGGGGCCTTTTCTGATTTCACACAAATCTTAAAATAATTTGTTCCAACTCTCTGAAGAAAGTCCATGGTAAAAAAAAAAAAATCCATGGTATTTCGATAGGGATTGCATTAAACGTGTAAATTGCCCTGGGTAAAATTGACATTTTTATAATATTAATTCTTCCAATCCATGAGCAGTCTCTTCAGTAAATGGTGCTGGGGAAATTGGACATCCACATGCAGAAGAATGAAACTAGACCACTCTCTTGCACCATACACAAAGATAAACTCAAAATGGATGAAAGATCTAAATGTGAGACAAGATTCCATCAAAATCCTAGAGGAGAACACAGGCAACACCCTTTCTGAACTTGGCCACAGAAACTTCTTGCAAGATTCATCCATGAAGGCAAGAGAAACAAAAGCAAAAATGAACCATTGGGACTTCATCAAGATAAAAAGCTTTTGCACAGCAAAAGATACCGTCAGCAAAACTCAAAGACAACCTACAGAATGGGAGAAGATATTTGCAAATGACCTATCAGATAAAGGGTGAGTATCCAAGATCTATAAAGAACTTATTAAACTCAACACCCAAGAAACAAACAATCCAATCATGAAATGGGCAAAAGACATGAAGAGAAATCTCACAGAGGAAGATACAGACATGGCCAACAAGCACATGAGAAAATGCTCCGCATCACTGGCCATCAGGGAAATACAAATCAAAACCACGATGAGATACCACCTCACACCAGTGAGAATGGGGAAAATTAACAAAGCAGGAAACCACAAATGTTGGAGAGGATGTGGAGAAAGGGGAACCCTCCTGCACTGTTGGTGGGAATGTGAACTAGTGCAGCCATTCTGGAAAACTGTGTGGAGGTTCCTCAAAGAGTTAAAAATAGAGCTGTGCTCTGACCCAGCAATTGCACTGCTGGGGTTTTACCCCAAAGATACAGATGCAGTGAAACACCGGGACACCTGCACCCCGATGTTTATAGCAGCAATGTCCACAATAGCCAAACTGTGGAAGGAACCTCGGTGTCCATCGAAAGATGAATGGATAAAGAAGATGTGGTTTAGGTATGCAATGGAATATTCCTCAGCCATTAAAAACTACACATACCCACCATTTGCTTTGATGTGGATGGAACTGGAGGGTGTTATGTTGAGTGAAATAAGTCAATCAAAGAAGGACAAACATTATATGGTCTCATTCATTTAGGGTATATAAAAAATAGTGAAAGGGAATAAAGGGGAAAGGAGAAATAATGAGTGGGAAATATCAAAAAGGGAGACAGAACATGAGAGACTCCTAACTCTGGGAAACGAACAAGGGGTAGTGGAAAGGGAGATGGGTGGGGGTGGGGGTGACTGGGTGATGGGCACTGAGGTGGGCACTTGACGGGAAGAGCACTGGGTGTTATTCTATATATTGGCAAATTGAACACCAATAAAAATAAATTTATAAAAAAATAAATAAAATTTAAAAAATAAAATAAAAGCAATAGGAAGAATGAATCAAGGAAAGAAAGAAACCAGGAGTCTACTTGGCTTCCTTGGTTTTTGCAAATGCTTTGACTTTGAAAGTCCATGGTAGAATTGACTGATTTGAAAAGACATATGAGCACTTTTCTACATAGAATTCTTTAACCAATGCCCCAAATTTCTATGCCATAGATAAAAGAGTTAATCTGCAGAACTATGTGACCCTTGGTGTGAATGAGATGGTCAAGATGTAAGTAACTGGATACCTGTCCCTGTTTGAATAGAAGGAGTCTCGGGCAGCCCAGGTGGCTCAGCAGTTTAGCGCTGCCTTAGGCCTGGGATGTGATCCTGGAGACAGGGGATTGAGTCCCACGTCAGGCTCCCTGCATGGAGCCTGCTCCTCCCTCTGCCTATGTCTCTGCCTTTCTCTCTGTCTCTCAAGAATGAATAAATAAAATCTTAAAAAAAAAAGTCTCTACAGTAGGAAGACTCTGAATACCTAATTTCTTAGAGGATGCAATATGATTAGGAAAGATACCTGTGAGAAAGGAAATAGAATAAAAGAAGCAGAAACTGAATGTTAAACTTTATTTAATGAATTTAACTGTGCCTGAAGTCACAACATAGATTCTTTTTTTTTTTTTTTTTTTACAACATAGATTCTTAAGTTAGCTACAAGCCATGTCCCTGGCAGGTCACAAAAACACACCAGGGTCAGGATAATACTGGCTTAGAGCAGCCATGGCAGGATTTATGCAATTGGAGCAGGGAAAGCCCCAGGAGATGGTGATCAGGAAGCAGGAGGTGAAGGATAGTAGAAATTAAGTAGAGACACAGAGAGAAATTGAGTCAAAATTCCTTGTGGTTTCAGAAAATGTGAAGAGTAACCTAATTTTTTAACTTTGTAGCTCTCAGGTACAATCTCTTGCTTGGGTTAGTTCCCAAACTACAATCCAGTAATTCTCAAGACAGTGCTCATAAAAAAAAAATATTTTAATGTAGAAAGGAAAAGAGCTTAAACTTCTTTAATTTTTATATTTCTATGAACTTGACTATTATTTATATCTAATAGGTTTAAATCTGTAAACCAGATTTTATTTTACCTGATTCAAACACAGTGACTTTATCTTCCCACAGCACATCACCAATTATTGATGTGAGGGTGATTTTTAAAAAATAATAAATAATAACCAGGAATATGAGCTAAGCTTGTTTTTGTTATAATATTAACATTACTGCAGTACATTTTAACATATTAATCATGAGGCAGTATCTGATTATTTAGTATTTGCCAGAAGCAACCCAAAAAATTTATGATTCTATTTTTCAAATATTCTTCATTCTATTGAGGTTTTTAAAAAAGATTTTGAATGAACTCAGAATTTTATACATAAATGTTTTTTAAAGGATGCATAATTTTGATTAGGATTTAATTTCCATGTATTCTTAACCATATATTTTATTTTGCTGGAGGAAAATATACTGGATTTCCATTTACTTGTCTGTATTATACAGAGATTAGACTAGATGTTTACTAATGTAGCCTAGTCCTTTAAAACTATATGACTTTATATGATATTTTAAAAAATTCTTAGGTAATTATAAGTTCCTTTCTCAAGGAAATATAATTTTAAATCAACATATTATGATGACTTCCTTATACATAGCCATTTATAATGTTCACAATTCTAGAGGGAAAATAATAATGAGTATTATGAAAAAATATTCAAATGGATAATAAATGTCTGATGCCCTTTGAAAAAGATTACTACAAGCAATGAATAGGTCATAAACAAAAATCATTGACATTATAAAGAGATATATAAAGGAAATACATAAACCAACCTAATGACAGTATTTCCAACTCCATATTAAATGTTTGAACATAATTCAGTTTTATGACATGCCTTTCAGTGTTCTCAATACTATGAGTAGTACAGAAAGTATATGATATGTTCCCCTTCCTCATAGTATTTACTATATTAAAGAAATGAGGCTAACATATAAGAAATAAAGGAAAATATAACACTGAATTCTTGTGCTATTGGGTTTAGTGCTCTACACAAGATTTAATGATTTCCAGAGAAATGTTAAAAGAAAATAAGATATAAAAATTGTAACTATGAGAATAAGAAAATTAGTAAATGCTCAGAACTCTTATAGCAGACCTTAAGTCCTGTGTTTCAGAGACATACCTATGGGGTGGCTTAGTCAATTGTGCATGCCACCTCCATCTCCTCCTCAATGTTTAAATAATAAACATAAATGAAAGAACAACAATAGCATTCAAAACTAAGAAATTTACTTAGAAACTGCTACTCTGGATCTAATGTTGATTAACAAATGAGTTCTATTTCTTGGGTTAAATTCAGCTCCATGTAACAGAGACTCAAAATAACAGTGGTTTTAGCAAGATAGAAGTTTGTTTCACTCTAGATTAAAAGTCCAAGGGTTTAAGGGCATATGAATCTGCTCCACAAAGTTTTCAGGTAACCAAGGTCTCAATTTTGTTTTTATTCATTTCCATGGGGACCCTATGACAATGACTCAACCAGCCTCAAGTTTAGCTCAGTTTCCAGCACTGTGAGAAATAAATCCCTCATCTTGGTGAGATTGGCAAAGAACTTACTTATCTTTAATATACCACAGATGTAAAGAAGGCAAAATACTGGAATGCCTTGAGTCTTGTGGATATTGTTCATATCAACCAAAAAGACTGAGATGCCTGGGTAGCTCGATGGTTGGGCATCTGCCTTTGGCTCAGGGCATGATCCTGGCATCCTGAGATTGAGTTCCACATCAATCTCCCCACAGGGATCCTGCTTCTCCCTCTGCCTATGTCTCTGCCTCTCTCTGTGTCTCTCATAAAAAAAATAAATAAAATCTTTAAAACAAAACAAAACAAACAAACAACCAAAAAGACTGTTTAAAGTTGTACTTGGAGCAAGAAGACAAAGTAAAACACTGTTTCACTGATCCAGATGAATGACATGAAATAGCACGAATGACAGAATGAAAGTGGAATGTCTCAACTTCTATTCTGCTTGTCTTCTCTGTCAAGAAGAAATGTCAATCAGATGGGAAAGGGCAAAATTAACATTGATATGAGGGAATTGCAGGCAAACATAAGCAAACAGACACAAAGGGAAGAATTTAGCTGCTCTGAATGATCTTTTCCTCTGTCTTGAATGACTCAACTTTCAGGATTTGTAAACAAAGAACATTTATTGAACACATAATATATATCTGGCAGATTCATAGCCACTGGGGTTTATTAAAAGAGAGAGAGAGCAGTTCTTGATTTTAGTGATCTTACAGATTAATAAATATTGAAATAACATGCCAATTTGCTGTGCTATCAATAGTATCTGATGTTCGAGGGATCACAAATAACAGGAACTAACCTCAGCTGGAGTATTGGAGATAAAATTGGTCTCAACAGAAATAGAAATGATGGAGTCTATTGAAGATGAAATTTAAAAGGAATGAACAAATTTCAAAAGCACAAGTATAGGTTACAAGAGAAGCCACCAAAAAACTACACGTGTGAAAAAGGGTTAAAGGTTTTAGTTAATTTCAAGTGCAATGTGATTCACAATACAACAAGTTTTTTTTGGGGGGGGGAGTAATGAAATACTAAATTACATTTACATGGAATATGTCTGGAATATGGAAGAAGTCAATTCTATTCTTCTTGGATATAATTGAAAAAGACCTGGAGCATTATGTTCAATGTTGAGCCTTCACTTTAAGTTGGTTGCCAGTAACCTAGAGAAATACCTAGAGGAGTGGCCAGAAAAAGAGGATAAAGAGTCTGGGAAAGGAAAGGAGGCAAGAAAGCTTTTGATCAGCTATTATAATTGTCTCTAAACCTGTAAAGGGTTTTCATGTGAGTCTGACTAATAATAGGAGGAACTTTCTAATATTTAGACCTATCTGGTGAGCAAGTGTATTCATTTATTTAGAGATTCCACAGGTTTTATGAAGTATCATGATTTAAAGTGTTCTGTAGCCTTTTCAGCAAAGAATGAATTTCATGAAGAGAGAAATGAAAGATTAAGAAAAACCTAATGGGGTATGTAGAAATGAAAAATACAGTAGCTGAATCTTTTAAAAATATGCTTAATAGGATAAACACTGTAGATTACACAGGGCCCCAGACAAGATCAATGAAGCTAAAAATCTAATGGGAACTATCCAACACAAAGTACACAGTGAAAAAAATGAAAAAGATGACCTATAATACTTTATCAAGTAGTAAATATACATGTAATTGAAGTCACAAAAAAGGGTAGAGAGGAATATGGGGGTAGAAAACATATTTGAAGCAATAATAACTTAGAAAATTCAAAATGTCTCTTTGTTAAAAGATTGTATTTATTTATTCATAAGAGACACACACAGAGAGGCAGAGACATAGGCAGAGGGAAAAGCAGGATCCTCGAGGGGAACCTGATGCAGGACTCGATCCAAGGACCCCGGGATCACAACCTGAACCAAAGACAGATGCTCAACCACTGAGCCACCTAGACATCCCTTGAAATGTCTTGGAAATAGTAAACCCAATGATTAAAAAGTCAATAAGCCTCAAGTAGAAAAAATATAAAGAAAGCCACACTAAGTCACATCATAATCAAATTGCTAAACAGCAGTGCTAAGGAGAAAGTCTTAATTTAGGACAGAGAAAAAAGACACATGTACAGAGGAACAAAGTTAAGAAAGACAGCAGATGTCTTGTCAGGAGCTAAGCAAACTAGGAGATAATGGAGCAACATCTTTGAAGTTTTGAAGAAAAAAACCTGTCTACTGAGAATTTGATATCACAAAAAATATCTTTCAAAAGTGAAGGCAAAATACTTTCTCTCAGAAAAAACCTGAGAGAATTCCTTGGAACCAAATATATATTACAAAAAATAATAGAGGAAGTTCTTTGAGCAGAAGAAAAATGATACAAGATGGGTCTACATCGAGGACTGATAAATATATGGATAAATAAGAGATTTTTTTCATGTATGTATCTCTTTAATAGATAATTAATTGTTTATAATATTTTTAAAGATTTTATTATTTATTTGAGAGAGAGAGAGAGATTGAGCAGGGAGAGGGCCAGAGGGAGAAGCAGACTCCCTGCTGAGCAGGAAGCCTGACTTGGGGCTCAGTCTCAGGACTCTGGGATCATGACCTGAGCTGAAGGCAGATGCTTAACCGGCTGAGTCATTCAGGCACCCTGATCATTGATTGTTTAAAGAAAAACATAATAATATATTATGGAGTTTGTAAAAATCCTTACAACAATACACTTTCACTTCTCCATCCCATCCTTTATGCTTTTGTTGTCATATATTTTTAAAAATTTCAGAGTTTGTAACATATCTGAAACAAAAATTTCAGACACTTAGTAACATATATAGAAGTAAAATATATGACAACAGAAGCATAAAAGATGGGATGAAGTGAAAGTGTATTGTTGTAAGGTTTTTACACATATGTAAAATAATACGACATTATTTGAATATAGATTATGATAAGTTAAACATGTGCATTGTAAACCTTAAAGCAATAATTTAAAAAGCTAAATACAACACAGAGGTAATGATATAGGTAATAAATGAGATAAAATGAAGTCACTAAAAATATTCACTTACTCCCCGATAGGAAGTTAAAACTGTATGCGGCAAATAAAAAATAAATATCTAAGAACAAATACTATATGATTCCTCTAATATGAAGTATCTAAAGTAGTCAAAAGTATAGAAACAGAAAGTAGAAAGGTGGTTGTCGAAGCCTGGAGAGAATAAAAAAGAAGGGAGAGAAAATTAGGGTTTAGTTGGTACAGTTTCATGGTTGTATGATTTAAAAAGTTCCAGAGATCCATTGCACAACAATGAGAATATACTAAAGACACTGACTTGTACATCTATGATAGTTAAGGTGGTAAATGTTACGTGGGTTTTTTTTTTACCATAATGAAACAAAATATGTTTCATTATGTTTTTTTTAAATAGCAAGATAGTAAAATTAAATTTCAACCATAAAAGAATGACACTAAATGTTAATAGTTTAAATATTCCCATTTAAAAAGCAGAGGTAATGTTAGATAGAAAATAAGACCCAACTATAAACTGTCTACCAAAAAAAATTAGCTTTAAATATAAAGACATAGATTGAATCAATATGAAAGGATAGAAAAGACATACCATGTAAACACTAATCAAAGGAAAATAGGAGTGGTTATACTGACATCACAAAAATTAGATTTCAATAAAAGGAAAATAACAGAGATAAAGACATTTAATAATAATAAAAATGTCACTTCATTGAAATAACATGATCCCAATTATGTATGTATCTAATAACAGGGTTTCAAAATACAGGAGTCAAAAACTTATAGAACAGAAAGAAAAAGTAGAAAAATCCACAAATAAGATTAGACATTTCAACATTCCTCTCAGTAATTGATAGGACAGAAACGTAGAAAATCACTAAAAATATAGAAGTCTTTACCAACCACTTTATCCAATGTGACCTCTCAATTGAATTTTGAATGTTAAACCAACTTTGCGTTCCTGAGATCAATCCCACTTTATTTTGATATATTACCCATTGTATATAATTGTGTGTTATATAACTATGTGTAGTGACTTGTGAATATTTTCTTAAGGGTTTCTATTCTACTTGAAAATAGAAGAATATTCAGTTGACCCTTGAACAACATGGATTTGAACTGTGTGAGTCCACTTATATATGGAATTTCTTTCCCATAAATATAGTACTGTAAATGTATTTTCTCTTATAGTTTTCTTAATAATACTTTCTTTTCTCTAGCTTACTTTATTGTAAGAATACAATATATAATATACATAACATACAAAATATCTGTTAATCAACTGTTGATGTGTTACTTGTCTGGCTTCTGGTCAACAGTAGTATAGTACTAATTAAGTTTTGGGGGAGTCAGAAGTTATATGTGGATTTATGGCTGTATGGTGGTCAGGACTCCTAACCCCTGCATTTTTTGAGGGTTAACAGTACATTCTTTTCAAATATATTGAACAGTCACCAACATAGAACATATTCTAGGGGATGAAACAAGTTTCAATAAATATAAAAGCATTGAAATCATAGTAGATCTGCAGGTATGTTTTCTGACCATAATGGAATTAAACTAGAAATCAGTAACAGAAAAGATCTTTAAAACACCCTAAATGTTTGGAAATTAAACAACACACTTCTAAATAACTTAGGTCAAAGAAGAAATCACAAAGGAAATTAAGAAATACTTTTTAGCTAAATGAAAATTAAAAACACAACATCAAAATGTATGATATTTAGCTAGTTCAGTGCTTAGAAAGAAATGTATGGTTTTAAATGATTATATTGGAAAAGACGAAAGACCAAAATGAATGAAATAAATTTCCACCTAAACTAGAATAAAAAGAACAAATTAAACCCAGAGTAAACAGAAGAAAGGAAATAGTAAAGATAAGAGAAAAAGATATCAATGAAATAAAAACCAGAAAAGTACTATAGAAAATCAATAAAACCAAAAGATGGATCTTTGAAGAGAGAAGTAAGATTGCTAACCTCTGTGGAAGATAGTCATTGAAAAGACATGACTGCCAGTTGACCCATGAGCTGGATCTGGAGGATTAGAGGCCCCTCACATTCTCCCCTCTCCTTGGAATGTGAGTTATGCTTGCTTTGCCTGCTCCCAGGGGCTGTTTTCTGAGATACAGAAGTGGTGTTGAGAGCCCCTGCGTGGTATACATGACTGAATCCAGTTAAGGTCTCTTTATGAACTTTTAAGATTTGGTGAAAAGATGTGGAGATCCACTCACCTTGCTACCACCCAAAACAAGCCTTCTATATAAATTCCCTTTACTTATTAAAATTGCCACATACCAACCTGGGGTGACCTGACTCTGTCTTCCTTTTGTCTCTCCCTACCCTCTGAGTAAAGGGGCAGATTTCAGATTTCACCTGGGAAGCTCCTGCAAGAGTTGGAAACCAATAACCTTTTGTTATTAGGATTAGCAGAGTGACAGAGAAAAATGATTGCCTATTTCAGGAATAAAAGGAGATCATCACTAGTTATGGGACATTAAAGGAATAAGGAAATGCCATAAAATATTATGTTTATAAATTCCAAATCTTAGATGAAATGAACAAATTCTTTGAACAACACAAACTGCCAAAGGTCATTTAAGAAAAAATATAGAACTTGAATAGCTCTGTATCTTTTAAATAACTTGAATTCATAGTTAAAAACACTTCCTATAAAAAAACTTCTGGCTCAGGTGATTTCACTGGTCAATTCTGTGGAAGTAGACCAGTAGTCTAGGAGCCAGGGAAGACTGGAGGGAACTAACTGCAAAGGAGCACAAACTTTTGGGGATTATAAAGTTCTCCTGTACCTTGATTTCAGTGATGAGTACATAACACCATTCATTTGTCAAAAATCATCAAAGAGTATACTTAAAATCAACAACTTTTGTCATATGTAAACTATATATCAATAAAGCTAACTAAAAAATACACCAATACTACAACAACAACAAAAGAATGAAAGCTCATTTGTGATGTATGTTATAGAAGGAATTCATGCACAGGGAAGAATGTTGAGCTAGACCAGTTATTCTCCATCCTGGCTGTACTTTAGAAGCATCTAAGTAGCTCTTTACTAATACCAAAGGTCAGACCCTACCTCCAGAGGTTTTGACAGTTTATCTGATGCTATTGGACTAAACTAGAATTCAAAAGTGTCTTCTAATACTAAACACTGAAATTTCACTGCCTTTATTTTTTAAGTGTAAATGAAATTAATTTAGCAACATTATTGTTCCCAACCTCACCCAGCCACCTTGTTGCCTTGCCAAGTATATTTTCAAAACCATTAGGCAATATGCTGAATAGTTCAGCAATTATAACTTTAAAATGTAGGTTATAGAGAAACAGAAATACTTTAGACTATAGCTGAGATACAGTATCCCAAGAACATATGTGAGTTTCCCAGATGGCCTAATCCCAGGAGAACATATGTAGATATGTTGACGTATGCTTATTACGAACCATCAGAAAGCCCTGAAAATCAGTTTTTACAAAGATAGAGAGAGACAATATAGAAAAATGAGTTTTTATTTTTCAGTATATTCCCTTTCAATCTTATTTTCTATGCCTAATGATTGTCTGGAGACAGATTTATTTTATAGGCTGTCTTAACCATGTGACTTTGAGAAACTAAGTCTTTCTCCTGATATAAATAGGAGATTAAACGGAATTTGTTTCCCTAAAGTTACGTCAAAAAGGCTCTAAATTTCAAAGTCAAGTAATATGTAAACAGATAAAGATACTTCAGTGGTTGGTTTTTCTCGATTTACCTTTCAAATATAAATGTCTTCTCTTGGGATGCCTGGGTGGCTCAGCAGTTGAGCATCTGCCTTTGGCTTAGGGTGTGATCCTGGGGTTCCAAGATCAAGTCCCACATTGGGTTTCCCTCATGAAGCCTGCTTCTCCCTCTGCCTGTATCTCTGCAGGTACAGAACTCTCTCTCTCTCTCTCTCTTTCTCCCTCTCTTTGTCTCTCATGAATAAATAAATAAAATCTTTATAAATAAATAATAAATAAATAAATAAATAAATATCTTCTCTTATCTCTTATTTCTCCAGTCAGTCTCAAATTCTTTTAATTTTCTTCATTAATCACAGAATTTTGATGATATAATCTATATAACCATTTTTTTGGCATAATAGCCAGATGAGGCTTTGTTTTCAAAATTGATATATTATTTATGTCAGATGTGTTCAAATAGATTTAATGTTTCTTATATTCCCACATTATTTAGCAGATATTGAATTGATAATATAATTTTTGGATTCTAAAATACCACTTATTTTACATCTTAACATCTCTGAAATATTTATCTTGTAATCCATGTATTCATTTAATATAATATTCTTAACATTTTCTAAGAAAACTAATTGACAAATATCTTAGAATTGAAGAAAGATGGTCTTTTTTTTACTGCTTATTTGTATTCTCTGCAGAATATGTGGATTCCATCCTTTTATCAAGTCAATCCCTTTATATGTTCTGCATGTTCTTCACTAACAAGACATTAGTAGGAGTAATGTATAGAACTAGTAATAGTGAACATGGACATCTCCATTCTAGTAAGCAAGTTTTCTTCTCCCTTCCTACCCATCTAATTCTATTCTCATTCCATACCCAATGTCAAGTGTGTAAATGACCAGATGTCTGATTTTTCCATGGAATTGAACAACCCCAGATGATTGCCAGTCTGATGACCAACTCCAAATGATTATAAAAAAGAAAACAAGAAGTTACTTCTTTAACAAATTAAAGTACTTCAAACCTACCTTAAATAATAAGTGAAAACAGATCTACAGTCCATATTTCCCAAATTCCTGATATTCATTCTATCTGCTACAGTATGGCATGAATGCATCCTGCCAATGACACAGGTGTTACTATTGCTTCAGAACCATAAGGATCTCATGGGATGTCTGGGTGGCTTGGTGGTTGAGTGTCTGACTTTGGCTCAGGGCATGATCCCGGGGTCCCAGGATCTAGTCCCATGGGGAGCCTTACTCTGCCTGTGCCTCTGCTTCTCTCTCTGTGTGTCTCTCATAAATAAATAAATAAAATCTTTTTTTAAAAAAATAACTAGAAGGATCTTAACCAAAACAGAATATGCAGTAAATGACTTTCATGCTTGTGAAACCAGAGGGTTTGCAAAAATGACTTGCCATGCTCAGTGCAACAACTTGAGGACAGCAGATTTTGAGTCCATCCCAATGTTGTTCTATGTATTTAATTAGAGTTTTATATGATATAACTGTGTAAAACTTTATCCAAGAATGAAAAAAGTATACTAGTGGTTGGGGAATAATGTTTTTCGATGTTAGAAAAGAAATTAAGCTTGTCCAATCATCCATCATATTGTTGAGACACACTGCAAATATATACTTAAGAATTAGATGTTTCTTTCTTTCTTTCCTTTGAGGTATTTCTACACTGAAGTTTTATTTAATGTCTGAAGGGAACCTCATTGATGTCTATGTCAAACCAGAGTAGCTTCTCATCACTGAAATCTATTATAATACTTCCTAGATATCATCAGGGAAAAACAAATAGACTAATGGAAGACCTTGAAACTCATCCTAAAGCATCCACTGAAATGCACAATGATTTAAAGAATAAATATTCATTTTGATTTTTTCCTCTCTGGTATCTGTATTTTGCTTTTCAGACCTGGCCACAGTGACATTTTTTTAGCATTACTGTGTGGATGCCTCGTTGCTACTATTTGCATTCATTTTGAGCAAAAAAGTTGAGAGGCAATCCAGAAAAAAACACCAGAGGAGAGAACAAAGAGTTGGCAATAAATATCTAATCTGAAGGTGACTTCCAATCTGTCTTTTCTATAATTAGAACTTGTTACTTCTCTTATCAAGCTTCTCACCTTAGGTTCCTTACTTATGAGTTTTAACAAGGAAGAGAAGAGAGGGATGTCTTCTGGGTATCTAATTAGGTAGATGTTACATTTTCAAGATACTACAGTTTTCTTTTATCCAAAGTAAATATGAAAGCTAATTTGAGGAAATAAACATGTAAATCGTTAATTCAGAAACATTTCTAATTTTATATGTCACTAGAAACTTTTTCTAAAAATAACAAGTTATGCTGAGGTTAATGATAAAATTTGACCCATCACTGTTGAGATAATAAATGCTTCATAGGGTTTTTCATATCTGGGCTGATTTTGGAAATAATTCACTTAAATATTAATGATTATTGAGGAGAGGAAAGGGTGGGGAAAGAACAAAAGAGATTTCCAGGTGCCCTCTGTGGTAGTTGAAGATGTTTTACTGGTCCTTTGATGAGAAACCCAGCAGCTGTCAGGGAAAGAATTGATTCCAGAGACATGGAGAAGATACAGCTGGTGATATAAACTGGCACACAGGCAGAGCAAAGGTAAACAAGTCAAAAATGGAATTTTTTAGGGAACCATCATCACCAACTCCATCAAAAACTGGGGTTGAAACAATCACCTTTTTGTCTGGATGTCTAGTGGGAGCTCCCCTCTAGAATTAGAAATGGGCAGAAATTGATGGTAAATGTTAGAGTCTCCTTTGGAGATAAGACGTTGAAACAGAAATTGAGGAGTGAGAAAGCTGGCAGCTCCTGTCATTGGTGGTGTTGGTGGTAGCAGGGGAATGGAAGTTCCACATAGAAAAAGTGACATTCCTGGCTGGGGAGTCACCTGCTTTAATGCTGCTTCTTAAAAAAAAAAAAAAAAAAAAAAAGGCTGCTTTTTTTTTTTTTTTGTCTCGGTCAGAAAAGTTATTAAGAAGAGCAAATTAGTTTTGCCTACTTTTCTGAGTATTTGGCATTCTCAGAAGATTACTCTCATTTGAAAAGTTCATGGCTAATCTTAAAGCAGCACTAGGAATGAGACATGTGTGTCCTTTCCTTGCCTCCTATTTTCCCATCTACCTTTGACCCAATGCAACTCTGAGAAAAGTCTGCTACATATCTATTCTCCCCTCCCCGTGTTCTCCTGACAGGAAATTTGGAGATGGCTGGTGGGGATGAGGTGGTAATGGCCACGATGGGGTGGTATGAGAGCTGTGGTCAATTCACCTGGAAGTTTATGAAGACAATGGGAAATACTTGGTCCCTGGTGTCCACCTGGTCTTAGTTTCCTTTGGACTCAGAGGTAGCTCCTGCTAAAATATGGTGATGCAGGGACAGACTGAGTGTGACTAGATGGACGGTAAGTCGGTATCAGTCATTAGGAAATTTGGCAAGGAAAACACCAGCATGGAGTCTACATGTCCAACTCCAGTCTTGCTTCTCTTGCCTCTATTCATCTCCACTCTCCACAGTGGAAGCCACTGAACTCTTCCTCTCTTTTCTACCTCTGCAACTTCCCCTTGAGTCTGCCTACCACTGAATTTAAAGCAAGAAGGATTTTGCAGGATAAGCCTCTCTTCCACTGAATCAAGGTTCATCCAGGGATTCTTTAGTGTGGAAGCACTCTATCAAATCACTTGGTTGAGGTATAGTTTCCCAGATTAGGTCTCTTCTCCCCAAAGAAGAGATCACAGATCCACATTCTCTTCCACTCAACTTGCTTAAGGTCCCAATACCTTAGTTTAAATCATCTGATACTTCGTTTTTATCCAAAAACAGATTAAGAGATTCACGTTGTAAGGAAAATGATTTGAGAGAGAGTCTCTTTCTTCTCTAGGCACTCAAAACTCTCTCAGAGGGCTAAGTTCAGTCCTAGGGAGGCTATCCAGTTGCACTGACTTCTGTCCCTGTTCACATAAATACCTTCTCCACGAATCACTGTAATGTAACACTTGAATCTTGTCCTTATGTTCTATTTATAAAAATAATATTTGTTCACAAGAATGATAGATACAAAAAAACTAACCAAATAGCAATAAAAATAGAGAATGAATAACAAAACATATTAAAGCCCCTACCATTACTGAGAAGGATTAGAAAACCTAGTTTTTTTATGTTAATTTCAGTATAGTTAACATGCAGTGTAATATTAGTTTCAGGTGTAAAACATAGTGATCCAAAATTCTATATATTACTCTGTTCATCATGATAAGTATACTCTTAATCCTCATCACCTATTTCACCCTTTCCCCGACCACGCTCCCCTTAGGTAACCATAAGTTTGTTTTCTATAGTTAAGAGTCTGTTCCTTGGTTTCTCTCTCTCCCTCTCTCTCCAAAAAGCTAGTTTTACTAGTTTTAAGCTTCCTGGGAGTGGAGGCAAAAGGAAAATATAATATTTGGAAGGAGAAAGGTTGTCACTTTTTTTTTTAAGATTTTTTTTATTTATTCATGATAGAGAGAGAGAGACAGACAGAGAGAGTGAGAGACAGGGAGAGGCAGAGACACAGGCGGAGGGAGAAGCAGGCTCCATGCAGAGAGCCCGACGCGGGACTCGAGCCCGGGTGTCCAGGATCCCGCCCTGCGCCAAAGGCAGGCGCTAAACCGCTGAGCCACCCAGGGATCCCCCGGTTGTCACTTTTTTATGAGATAAAATTTATCCTTCTTTCTAACTCAGAGAAATTATTTGCACAAGCATTGTCTAAGAGGAAGGAATAGTTCAATGGATAAGGTTCTCAGCCAAAGTTTTATAGATAATAAAGAAGGAATTTTCATAAAAATCATTTGTATAGTGACCAAAAGTACTTGGCAGTACTTGGCAAAAGTACTACAGGGGACCCAGGGGAAAGAACAATGGAGTTTGCCACAGCATGGAGCAAAGGAGCCTTGAAATGAAAATGCAGTGTTAGTGCTGAGTGTAATTTTAGCAGACAGAAATAAGAGAACAGGGCCTTTTTAGAAGGAATGACACAGAGTTTATAAAGTTCTACAAGTTAGTTGCATGTTCAGTGAAGCATCAAAAGCCAAGTCAATTTGGATCGAAACATAAGGAACAGAAGAAGATAGGCAGTATAGGACCAAGACGTACATCTTGGGCCCTTGCCTTTGTTGGATATCCTACAAGTTTGCATAAACCACGAATCAGTGGTATTTGTGGCTCTCCTAGCTAAACAGAGAATTCCTTTACTATTCTTGAGCCTTTGCTCAAACTAAAAGTCAGACCTATAATGCTTTCAGTGTAAAGCAGAAGATTGGCTGTCTTTCTGGACTCAGGCTCAGTCTAGCTATTGGGATGGAAGGGCTCTGCTGTTTGTAATCTATAGTTTTTCAGACAAACTTCAGGTTTTCTTTGGTCTAAATACCAAAAGAGGGCAACCCTGGTGGCTCAGAGGTTTAGCACCGCCTTCACCCCGGGCGTGATCCTAGAGACCCGGGATCGAGTCCCATGTCAGGCTCCCTGCATGGAGCCTGTTTCTTTCTCTGCCTGTGTCTCTGCCTCTCTCTCCCTCTCTGTGCCTCTCATGAGTAAATAAATAAATAAATCTTTAAAAATAAATAAATAAATAAATAAAAAGTATCAAAAGACTGATGAGGAATGGGGAAGAGGGTATCAGTTAATAAATTCAGCTACCTGTGGCCACAGATGGTTAAAGCAAGTCACTCCTCAGCAGAACACAGAAATCCCCAGAGACAGCCTGAGGTGAGGTATTAAAGGGGAAATAAACTGTCTCAATGTAATGTGACTCTTAAGAGTTTTTGGGTTAGGGTTATGAATTGAGGAACACTTGGTTTGAAAGTCAGATAAATATCTTCCATGTGGAGCCTAGACAGGAGACCACCTTCATCAATGACTTATTGACTTACTAAAAAGAAGAAAGCTCTATGTCAAATCATCTTAGGTGGAAAAGAGTCAATATTTAACAGATATTTTGTGTAGTTTTGTGATTGGAGTTGACTCTGTATATGCCCAGAAATGAAGCATTTGAAAAATCACAGCAGAAGAGAGTAGAAAATATGGCAGCAGACAGGGGCATTAAACCCCCAAACTAGAGCCTCCTCTCCTCTTGTACTTAATTTCATGGGGAATGATGCAAGCCCATGAGCTTAGCCACAAAGAAGACAAATTCAGCACTCCATGAAAACATTCTTGGGCTATCCTGAGCTTTAATTCTACACTCCTTTTGTGAGTTTTCATTTTCAATAGAAAAATCTGGGGCTAGTTTTGAAAGTTCTATAGCAGCATAGTATCATCAAAATAAAAAAGCTTGGTATTGTAACTTGTGAGTGACGGCTCTAACTACTTCTCTAGGGTAAAATTCCCACAAATTGCTTATTGATGAATCAATTGCCCTGAATGCCAGTTACCATTACAAGATGTTACCAAGAGATATGCTAATTCCTCTCCAGAACACTATTGCTTTATGTCCATTGCTAATCGTGGGAGGAAAAGCTGTGCTAGTTTCTAAGATAAAAATAATCCAAAAGCTAGACATATAATAATCCTTGCCCTGTAAATTTCATTCTAACAGTCGCTTGTGTTCATGATAATAGAGTTTGAAGATATGTTCTAACCTGTCAAAGAGAGTTCCTAATAACATGCAGAAATATGAACTAGATATTCTGAGTTATTTCTTGAATATAAGAGGTACCTTATAAAGCAGAATTAACACTTTGTATCCCTGGTTTTTTAATACAACATTACAGCCTTAATTTAATGACCAGCACTTGCATAACCTGAAGACATAAATGTAACCTCCAGATTTATCTAAGGGTTCTGAAAAGTTTTGCAATAGTAAAATTCAGTTTAGTTCAAAATGTCTGTCATTATGAATAGTAACTCACAGTTACTGTTATTTCTATTTGCAAAAAAATAAACACAAATGTTTTTGTGTAGTCTTTAGTATACCTGAACAGAGGAAGTTGCTCTCTACATCATATTAGTTGAGGATTGTTTTCTTCAAAATTCTTCTTCACTTCCACCATTGCTAGGAACTAGAACATGTATCCAAGAAATTCTTTATACAAAAAAAGATTCCTTAGGAGAACATGGTAAAGCATTAACATATTAGCATAAATTAAGTGGCAGTAGATTAATTACCATTTTTATCTCTAGGTTCTTAATTATGTTATTACTCTTACCACCTTATAAAGGGTTCTTTCTTTGTGTCTGTGTCTTCAGAAATGGTGAACTCAAAAATTGAAAATTTCCTTAGTCATCTCTAAATCCTCTTGTCCCTACTTCCTCTTGACCTCGTGGTGTCTGGCAACATGACAGGCAAATAGTTTTCAATAGATAGCTATTGAACAAAAGAATTAATAACTAAAAATTAAAATATAGCTAGTTGATTCAAAAATTCAGGAATGGAAGTACAGTAGCATATTTCTTTTTATCATAAAAAAGTCAACTTTATTTTAAATTATTTTATTTTAAACAAAATTATCCCCAATATCTGGTTACTGTAATGGAAAGGAGTGGATTAGGATAAAGACTCCGTTCTATCCACACATTGTCCATTCTACCCCCCTTGAATCATTCTATAGTTTCCAAATATCTCTATTGTGCATCATTTCCATTGAACATTTCCAGAAGGAGGGAAAGAGGTATGTTCAGTAGCTTGCATTGTGCTTCAGTATGATGGCCTTGACTTGGAAAAGTACTACTTTTCTTAGGCAATAAATCACAGCTATTACTAAAAATAACAGATAAAGAGCAAAAGAGTCTTTGATCTATGATTGCCTTGCTTGTAACTTTTATAATGAAAAGAAATAGAAAAATTTCACAGAGACATTTCAGCACATATACCATGTTGAGGACATCCAATATAAGCTTGCATTTGTTTCCAGTATAGTTACCTGAACAGCTTTGGTATATTTCTAGATGAATTTGCTACTGAGGTGAAATGCCAGTCACACAATCTATGCTCAGGTGAAGTAGAACAAGAACCATATTGCTGTATTTTATCATCAGAATGGTTTTAATATAGAAGTAACAGAAAACTCAACACATTTAAATAATATGTTGACATTGGCTAGAGTACAAAAGTTCAAAGGTAGGATTGCTTGAGTGTTAGCTAATTTAGTGGATCCCATTTTTTTCCCTTTGGTGTTATGTCTCTGAATATACTATATGTTAGCCTCATCCTTAAGATGAAATCAGGGTGGCTGCATCACTTCTGGGCCTTACAACCATGCAGGATAATAACAGGGGAACAAAAAAAAGCTGCCCTTTGCTGTGTTTTCACTTAAGATGGAAAAAATATTTCCAAAAGTTTGGCAAACTTCATGTGATATATTATTGCCACATGCCCAACAGGAATACGTCACACCCTGAAACTGAGGTCATCTTTCCAATCACAGGACTTCTATACAATGTGAGGGCATGGAATGGGCATCAAAAAGAAAACTATCATTTCTAACAAAAACATCATTGTGCCATGACTATAGAACAACTATTAAGAACAGTTCTGGTGCTTTCAGCTAAAAATGAAATTTCTCCCCTTTGAAATTTACCCAAAATAGCAAAAAGGATACAACAAGGTGGGGGCACAAGCCTCAAATCACACACTGTAAAATGTCTGCCAAATATTATACTATTGGGGTCAAATAAATAAGAGAATTGAGAGACAATATGTACTTCTCAGACCTCTGGCAAAATATTGATAAGCTAAAATAAGTGTCACTGTCCAAAAAAACCCCTTTCAAGTATATTGTAATTAGAAGAGCAAGATTTGTCTATATATCAGGGAGCTGGGAGTGGCTATAATAAAACCAGGTAATATGATTTGACAGAAGTGATAAACATGAAAGCTAAACTGCCAAACAGAAAAGATGGGACATACACATGGATGAAATTTCTGAAGAATAAAATGGAACATATGAACAGAGAAAATTATCCAACAATACAGTAGAAGAAAACTCTTCTGGATAACTGATAGAATTGAATCTACAGGTTGAAAGAAAAACCTTGACCCAGAAAAAAAAATGATACAGAATAATCAATACCAAGCTATATCCTGATAAGGTTACTGACCTTCAAGAACAAAAAGTTAGAGTTTACCCACAAGTAGAAAAATAAGTTTCTGAAGGAGGCCAGAAATAGCCACGTGGATCCCAGAGACTTTGGTAACAATTAATACCATAAATCACAGATCAGAGTCTACAAACTTCTAAGAGAAATTAAGTACATACAAGAATTGGAGAAGGTTTTAAGGAAGTGGGGCTTTTCTTAGATTAAATGCTGTCAGGATATAGCAGTATTTGTGTGATTGAATACCCTAATAATTCTTATCTAAAAGGTAAGAAGAAATTAGCAAGGCTAAAGTTGTGATTGGTAAAGAATCAGCAATCACTCAGATTAGACAGAACAGGGAGATATCTGACGGATTATTTTTGTGGTTTGGACAATGTTCTTGTTTTTGTTGGAAGATGGTTTTCTATGAAATTGTCTGTGTTCAGCAGAACATCATGGCCTAGTTATGAGTTTCAGGCCAGCTCCCAGTGGTCAGGGACTGCTGTCCTCTTCCTCAATTGTCTGTAGTAGAAAGTTATACTGTGATTATTAATTTCTGTGTATTGTGTTTTGGACTTCTGGTATTCCTTGGGAACTTGAATCATGCAGATACAATTGATAGAGCATTGTAAGTTGATATAGTGAGCAAATGTGGTTGCAAGATTTCATTATGTTACACATCTGCTGTTATAATTTTTTGAATGTGGGGTTCATGCTGCAGTAGTTACAAAAACTATAGTAGTAATAGTAATAACAGCTGCTATTTATTGTGTCTATGATGTACCACATGATGTATAGATGCTCTATCTTTACATCTCTTTTACTTCTCTCAAAACCCAGGGAGGTAGATATAATTACAGATAATGAAAGATAAACTCAGAGAGTATACATAACTTCCCCAAGGTTGCACACAAAATATGTGGCAGAGACACAATACATTTCCATGTCTCTCTAACCTCAAATTCCATGTCATTTAGGTTGATAAATGTTAATAAGTTTTCAGAAACCTATTATCAAAACAGAACAGGAAATACTAGAAACAGCAGTAGCAGTGGCAGCAATAGCATTGAAAGTACATTTTTGTTAAACACACACACACACACACACACACACACAACTCTTGAGACTACCTCCTTCCCCCATATGGGGTTTTTTTCATCTGAAATTTATCAGATTACCTGATATTTGCGTAATGATTTTCCTGTAATCATTGTTTTCTTCAGCTGTTCTCAACTTCTTGGTTTAGAATGACTTTCTTTTTCTCCAGATTTACAATCCCACTGGTGGGTAAAATTTAGGAAGTAAGTTTCTTCAAAGCACAGTGAAGAACCCATCTATGGTTGTATAAACCACATATGATCACAGGAACAAAGTTCCTGACCTCGGTAGCATCCGAGAGCCCTCCTCTGTTAGTCTCTTTTGGTATGTGCTGATGAGCTGAGAGGCCAAGACAAAATATGGTGCCATCTTTGGCTCATAATTCTTTGAGAAGATTTCCCTTTCTTGAGCTGCCCTTGAACTAAAACAGTGCATAGTAGATGCCATCTGGCCAATAAAACTTTCCAGGAATTAGCTCACCAAGAATGCTTTATCTCTTATAAAAGTTTACCTCAAGCTCCCCAAAAGGCTACTAAATGAGGGTTGAGTCCTTGAAGTTCCAACACTTTCCCATAATGCCTTGTCTGGGTTACAAGTCTCTGATTGCCCTCTATAATGTTCAAGAAATAGCAGAGGAGAGATGAGGGTTATATTGGTTTAGGGGTCCTGGTGAAGGGGTAACCTGCCTTTAAAGATCTCAGCCCTTCAGTTATCTAGTTTGACCTTAGGGAAACACACCAGGTACAGAAGAAGATGCTCCAGCCTGTCCAGAGAGATATGATAGTCTGACTCCAATCAATAGCTGGATGAGCCCTTTTGTTTGGACAGAACAGAATAAGAAAAATCAATGGGAGAAGAACTGTATCAAGGTATGGTATGAAATGGGGTGCCTAGGTGGCTCAATTGGTTGAGCATTTGCCTTTGGCTCTCAGGTCATGGTCCAGGGACCTGGAATCAAGCCCTGAGTTGTGCTCCCTGGTGAGCAGGGAACCTGCTTCTCCCTCTCCCTCTGCCCTTCCCCCTTGCTTGTGCTCTCTCCCTCTTATGCTTTGTCTCTCTCTTAAATAAATAAATAGAATCATTTTTTTAAAAGATATTGTATAAACCAATCAACAGGGGCAAAGAATTTTTAATATTTATTTAGTTGGCAATCAGAACTGGTATTTATGTGTGAAATTCTTTTTGGTATTTTTGTGTCAAAATTTGAATCCAGCTGTCTCTTATCCTTCTGCATTTCAAAGATGGTGCTTTTTTTCTAAGGCATGGACAGCAACAACTCAAGTTCCCAATCCACTTGACCACAAGAGTCAAGCCCTTTACAAGGCTTCCCTCACTGATTCCACCAGGAATGTTGCAAATTGCAGAAACCTGTCTGTACCCTAGCCCCTCCTGACCCTTTACCAACTACTATGTCCCTTCGCACTGCTGCCTCCTTTCTTTTACTACTTCTTCCAAGAGTGGACACTGATCTATCCCTCACTTCTCCAAAGCTCAGCTAAGACCATCACATTTAGCTACATCTTACTGCTGGCTTAGGAATCACAAAAAGCAAATAAAGAAATTACAAAAAGTTGGAAAATTGACATAAAACTAGAATATGCCCAAGGCCCCAGATTGTGTACCTTCAGGGTCTCCTCATTGGTACCTCCCTCCTGGTGTCTCATGATCTTCTTCCCAGACACCAGTGCCAACCTGAGCATTCTTTGTCACTCAATCTAATCCCTCCACCCCTCAAAGGCTTCTTCTTACTCCCAGACTCAGAGAAGTTTCTGCTGAGATCTATCTCCTTTCATAAGGGGGACAAACTTTTGGCTGCACGATGGAAATTGTGCCTCCTACTTTTATCACTTAAAACAAAGAAAAAAAATTTTGCTTCATCTTTACTTAACCATGAAGCTAAAATAGATGTTTTACCAATACAAAAAAGGGCACTTTTAAAGTTGAACTCATATCCCCACGTGTAATAGAAGTTTCAGACTTTTCCCTGACCTGTCAAAGAAATGGAGGGTCCAGTCTCAGGTTCAGCACTCTGTAAAAAGAGACATAAGCAATATACTGTTGATGTTACCATAAATGTTATCAATTCCACTGTTAAAACAAAAAGCAGTTGATCCTATCAGATTTTATAGAAAAAGAAAAATATATTGATGGATATGTTTTTCCCAATATCCTTTGTTCTAGAAAACATATCTCTGCAGAAGATCCTTTGGACCAGAATAATGTCAGATCTCTGACATATTATGGAATCGCATCAATTTGCTAATAAACAATTTAATAACATAAAGGCACTTTTTTTTCCTAGTGACAGCGTATTTTGTGTTTGGGTTTTTAGAAAAATGCACATGAGAATGAGCAAAGGGGAGGACCATATGTGGGGCTGGATCTATGACCCTGAGATCATGATTTGGGCTAAAATCAAGAGTCGGAGATTTAAATGATTGAACCACCCAGGTGCCCATGAATGCATATTTTAGAACCATTCTTAATCATGTTAACAAAAGTTTCAATGGGCTCCCAACCAACACAGCAGAGAATCTGGGATCTAATTGGGTCTCCATAGTGAAATTAACACCACTTAAAGCCATGGTCCTTGTTTAAAATTGCCACCTCAAAAATTTCTTTTGTCACCCAGCTTCATCTGAGACTACCATTTTGCTAGAAGCCTTTAAATTATTAAATGATGATTTTAGCACCTCACATTTCTTTTAGCTCTTTATGAAAAGGTCTTAGCCCTAGGTTTTGCCAATTTCATTCAACATGGCCACCTTTGTTAATTATGTAAATAGCTTTTGGGCCATCTGTAGTGAGTTACTTTCTCATGCTCCCAGATTCCATTTCTCTTGTTGAGATAGTTGTTTCCTTGTATTTATATGACTCCTTTTACACCCTTGTCTTTCTCTGGAGGGTTTTGCATCCTGACTTCATCCTTAACCAACAAGATGACAATCCCCTGACTATTCATATGTAATCCCTTCTTTTCTTTTTTCTGAAATCCTTCAGCTCTCACTCTGCTCGCATGACCATCTTCCATTGTTCATTTTAGCTTTCCAGACAGCTGGCAGAGTCAATGTATTGGTCTCAAATTTGCCTTAGCAATTTAGTATCTAGAACCATGACCTTTAGCCTTCTGCAGTAATGGGGTATTTTTACTCCACTTGGGTTAAAATACTACAACATGGCTTCTGTTAGGTATTACCCAATTTCTAACCAAAGAATACAGTTGACTGCACGATTTCATTAGGTTCCATGGCTTTGCTTCTTAAATTCTGCTTTCGTTTTTAAAAACATCAATCCTATTTATGTTCAGAATTTCAGTTTATCTTATCATTATCTTAAATGTAGCATACTCATAAATTAGTGGTGTGTGGGAAGGAAGTTAGACTTGAGGTCAGAAAACTAGAGTTAAAATCTGCCATTTAACGTCATATATATTGGTAAGTTCTTTAACCTCCTCTAAGCTTTAAGTTTCCTCATCTTTAAAAGCAGGCTAATACTGACCTCACACCTATGTGACAAAGATTCAGTGAGATCATGAGCCTGGACACAAACCACTCAGGTCTGTTGATTATCATTCTCTCGAGGATATCTTACATAGCATGAAGAAAATTAGCCAAATGATGTTGAAGCACTTTTAGGTAAAAACTGTAATATGCATACATATTAAGCATATGCCACATAATTAGATCATTTTCTTCTGTTATCTTATCATCCATTGCATCTGGGAAGGATCTAATACCTTGCTTATCAGGGCCTTTCTGTAAAAGCAGGAGTTAGGAGTAGCGTTCTAGTATAGTATAGGAAAAAGGAGAGCTAAGGCTGTATAGTTCTGGGGAATCTTTTTTTTTTTTTATGTATCAAAGAATTGATGAAGCTGATGAAATTATGAGGGTCTAAAAGCTCCAATGCTCCTCACTCAACCCCCAGTCTTCCCTTTGGTACTGCCACTGGTTGGGTACAAAGGGGAGAAGGAACTATCTCTATATTGTAAGTCAGTCATTATACAGATCACCCAGGCAGCCTGGGTGGCTCAGTGGTTTAGTGCTGCCTTCAGCTCAGGTCGTGATCCTGGAGTCCAGGGATCCAGTTCCACGTTGGGCTCCCTGCATGGAGCCTACTTTTCCCTCTGCCTGTGTCTCTGCTTCTCTCTCTCTGTCTCTCATGAATAAATAAAATAAAATCTTAAACAGATCACCCACGGCAACCCTTGGATTGGACATAGCAGCCAGAAGTATGCATTATGTTTGCACTTTCTAAGTGTGTAGGAAAACCTTCTTAATAAACATAGAGAAATCAAGAAACATATAGAGAATACTGGTCCCACCATTTCTCATTTTAAGCCTCATTATATGAGAGTATTCACCCTTAAAGAGCAGCCACACACTCCCTCTTAAGGCTTCTCAGAGCTTGCAACACTCTACCCACCAAAAAGTTTTAATGTACTGTTCAGAATAGATTATTCTTGCTCAGCTGGTGCCATAAATTCCAATCATTTTCAAATCTGAAAGGCATAATCATCACCATAGTTTGTGAGAACAACCATATTTACACACCCACTATGTACCAAGTACAATGCTAGACATGTAAGACACAAAGACAATATAATGCTGTTAGAGTCCTCAAGGAGCTTATAATTTAGATGGAAAGGTAAGAAAAATGTAAACAAATGAGCATGATTCAATGTAAGCAGATCAGTATAGAAGATTAGAGACAATAGAGATCTTTGTGGGGTTGGTTTGTGGTTATAGCACAGGATGCTAATTCCCTCTCCACTCCATTCAACACTCTCTGTACTTCCCACCTAGCATTTCCCCTTCTTCCTTTTAGTAGTAGGGCACTGAATTTTCCTGGGATCAGACTCCCAGGTGGAGATCACATCTCCCAGCCTTGCGTATAAGTGTGGTCATGTGACCAAGAAGCATGCCTAATGAGATGTGAATGGTAAATGTTGTGAGCAACTTCCAAGTCATGCTCTTCAATAAAATCTGCTTTATCCATTATTTTTTCTTGCCTCTATTTTAGGCTGGAACTTGAACTTGTACCTTTTGACCTCACTAAAGTTCTCACCATATAAATAAAACGATAAGATAGAAAAATCTTATTTATCTTATTGACAGGAGTAGCCTAACCTATCCAGACTGCCTGCCTACCTCTAGGCTACTGCATAGGAAAGTAAATATCTATCTTATTTGAGTTATTAAATACTGTGGTCTCTTGATTATAGTAGCTTAACCTGTACAGGGGTAAAAAGGAAGTATCATGATGAAATGTCTTGAAGTGTGGCTAGGATTTAGATGAAAAGGGAAGTGAAAATGAGGGATGGAGGGAGAAAGAAAAAAAAAGTTTTGAATTTTAAAATGAGAGCAAAGATGTGGATGTAGCATATGAGATGCTTGAGGGGAGAGTGGATGGATCAATTTTGTTGAAGGTAAAGATATATACACAGCAGGGGTAAAAGACAAAGTTGGGTCTGGGCCAAACTATAGAAGCTCAAGTAATAAAGTAAAATTCTTCATATAGGAAATGGGACCAATGCTTTAATATAAGGGCACTGAATGGCCAGGGGCTGCTGGCAGAGATGCCCTAGGAGGGCTAAGAAAACGAGAATCTGAACTAGGATGGGAAGAAAGAATAGATTCTGGGGAGACATTTGCTGGCCTTGGTGACTATTTGGGTAGAGGTGAGATTTTTAGTATGGTGACTGGAGGATAGTATTGCCACAGAGGAGGTACTTTAAAAATATACATATAAAGGAAACTTTGGTTTTATAGACTCTGAGATGATAGCAGTGTATCCATGAGGAAATATCCAACAGCATAAATGCAAAATTAAAGCTCTAGGGATCAGTTCAAATTGGAGATACATAATTAGAGGCATCCAAAAGAGAGATTAAAGCCATATAAAAAAAGAATGACAGAGAGATAGATGAAAAACAACAACAAAAAGAACAGTGTTATTGAAGGTTGGGGAAGATTTTTGATAAAATAGGGGCAAACTGACATGAGAGTAGGTGAGAGGGAAGTAACTACAGAAATAGATTGAACTTGGCTCCTGGGTTCATGTTCTCTTTATCTGTATATCCTCACATCCAGCTTTACTTAAAATTTTTTTTCTCTAAAATCTGTTCTTTTTTATTTCTCTCTGCTGCCAAGATACTCATCACATCCTGCCTTGATTTACACAAACTCCTTCTCATTGGCCTCTTTCTCATCAGTTCCCTGTTCCAATCTCTGCCAAATGTTACTGCCAAGTCCATTTTCCTTTCCTGCTGTTCAGACTATGTTTCTCCCACTCTGCTTTGGCTTTTCTTCACCTTCCAGCCTTTCCATGATTCCACCTGCTTACAATTCTTCCTCATCCTTCTTACAAGCCCTCAGTCCAAACCCCACCCCACTCCTTCCTTTGGCCCTGTCATCAACTCTGGCAACTTCAACCATCAGACTCAGGTGCTCATAACTTTAGGCTGATACCCTACATCATCCTCCCCCACAGACCTCCCAACTCGTGGGCATCAACACAGTTCCTAGTCTTGCTGCAAAGAAACCCAGCATATCCACTTCCTTTATGAAGCTTGTTGGCTCTAATAACTATATGCTGTGTGCCGCTTTCCCCAGAGTATACAAAAGAGTATTGCTTGTACTGTACTCTTTCCTGTCCCTGTTACCTCTAGGGCCTTATATTGTTTGTTCTGGAAGAACATGATTTCATTACTGTCAGATGATTTCTGTTCCTTGTAAAGCACTTATTGGTGTTACCTTGGGGTACTGCGTAAATAATACAAATCTCACAATGCCTCTTTGATGAGAGGACTTAAACCCAACCAGTGTCCAAAAGCACCTTGAGTTCTATCTCAGTAATTGCTGGAAGAAAACCATATCTGTCAAGAAAAAGGAGAAGATTAATGTATAGAAAGGAAGCTGTGACGTTGCTATTGTCCCCCAAAAATAATGTATACCAAAAAAAATGTATCTGAGTGAAAAAGAAATTCAGTGGGCCTTATAGGCAGCTTAGCATAAAAACTTCCACAGCTATAGAAACATTTCTCAAGGACATATTGCACTGTCATCATATAAAAGCAACAATTTAATTGCCACCTTTGAACCTTTGCTCATGCAAGTTTCACTTAGCAGAAATACTAATGTACTTCATTTTTGATGAAAATACTCACTACAGAGTCTAGAGAATTAATTTCAAATAAGATCTATATTTATAAATACATAAGTACAAAAAATAATAAACTGATGTATATGTTTCTAAGAGCATAATTTAAATGATTGTTGCTTAACCCTCAAATTATTTTTAAGAAAAAAACTTGAATACCTATCATTAATTTGAATGCACTTGATACTTTCACAAAATGTAGAAATTGAATATCACAGAAACATGTGTCCCTTTTTTGCATGTTACTTCCTTTAAGTGGTGAAAAAAGTTCTGATATTCAACATCCACATTTTATTTTCAACAAGAATCAGAAAACTGTCAAAGGCAAACTGTTTTCTATCATACAAATGACTTGATCACAGATAATAAAGTTGCAGTAACCTCAAAGCCTAAATAACCATGTAAATGGGTTCTCTGTTCCATGAGACAGATGGTGGATCACATCAGAGATGGGTTATGAATTCCAAAAAGATTGTCCTTTAGTATATAACAAAAAATAACAGGAGAAGTAGATTTAAAATATAAAGTAGAAGCAAAATAGAAAAGTCACATCAATTTTTAAGAGATCAAGAAGACATAAATGGAGAACATATAGCTTATATTAGAACTACTCTGGGAAGAAAATCATTTTGAAGTATCATGCATATGTTAACAGAAGGAAGTTGGAGTGTATTTCAACAAGATGAATAACGTTATCTGCTTCATTATATGTCATGTCCAAAATTGTATGAAACTGTAGCCTACTATGTCTACCAATCATCTATCACTTGCTGCTGGCCCAGAGGTATGCTTACCAACCCTAGTCACTGTTGGGGATTCTTAACCTCCTGTTTCTAGATCTTAGCTGAATAATATGTGAATTAGAGACTATTATGGAAAAGAATTAGGTCTAATTAAGGAGATCTTGGATTTCAGTAGGACTCAAAAGAGCCCAGATTAAGATATAGACTACCTTATCTAGGTAAGGATCAATAGACATCATCTATCAAAAGGCCATTAGTAAATGTCCAGGAAGGCATGGGCAAGTACAGCTTAGCAAAAAAAAAAAAAAAAAAAAAAAAAAATCAGTAGTAGTAATTTCAATATTGAATCCTTTGATATGTATTCTCAGGTCATTTGGCTATATTATTTTATTTGTATATGTACACACACACACACATCATCTGCTCCTACATGCATTTCCAACCTCATCTCCTACCAATCTCCCCCTGCTTTTCTTCTGCATTCCAATTTAGCTAGGCTTCTCTCAGAATGTCAGGCTCTTTTCTGACTCAGAGCCTTCACACCTGTTCTTCCCTCTGCTTAGGTCCTCTTCCCCGTTAACCAGTGTAATGCCTATTAAGGCTTCAAGTCTCCTTTAAATGTTATTTCCCCTAGTACAGCTTCATAGAAGCTTGCAGCTTTTCTTCAATATGTTAATCCTGGTGTGCTTAATTGTAACTTCCGTGTCTTGGGTAAATGACAAACTTCAAAAGAAGAGGGAATCTATTTTTCTCAAACTGTATTCCTAATGACTAGTATAGTACCTGGCTCATGGGAATGGCTCAATGAAGGTTAGTTGAATGAAAGGACAAATGAAGGATTTTTTTGGTGAGTAGTGTTATCTGCACACTTCAAAAAATCCTGCTGCTATATATGCAAAGACCAATGCGGAGGGGCAGAAAAGGAAGGCTCTTTTAGATACATTATTGCCTTGCTTCATTTACTCCTGGATCCAAATGCAAACCTCAAGGCTTTCCCTGTGGATATTTTGGTGACTAAGAAAAGTAACAAATGCAAGGTTTAGAATTTTGGAGTAGTTAAGAACTAGATGTCTCTGGCTTAGTCTACCTGGAGAGGGAAATTAATTTGCTCCATAAGTCTTTAGTGGTGTGCAATGGAGACCACAGGCACCATGGGAGAAGTAGATCCCCCCTACCCCAACACACAGACTATGACCAAGTGGCAGATAACAGAGGGTCTTTGTGAGACCTGGAGTGATTTCATGGGAGACTTCAAGTATATTTTAATCTATTTCTATATAGGTTTGATGATTATTAAAACTAGTCCAGTGTGGTCATAGTACTTAAGAGAGGAGCCCCTGCTCTTAGGAATAAGGTAACTTCAAGAAAGACCATCAAAGTAAATCATGATCAGTGGAAGGTCTGAGTAACCCCAGATAGATCGAAAAGGGCAAGTGTTACTATAGTCAAGGTATATTGTCAATAGGCAGTGTGTTATACATTGTGAAAGACTACTTCATTGAGCCCTGATGCCTTATAAACAGACCTATCAGACAGTTCTGGTCAAAACTGGATTTCTGAGTTGGCATAGTATTAACATTCATGCATGGTTTCACTTCTGTTCCATATACTACCAATAAATTTGAAAAATACTACACCTATATCCCCTCTTTGGAGAGTCCGAATGTGCATAGCATATTGATGGGCAGTTCTATACTAAAGAAGTCCTCAACTCATATGACCATGAAAACTTGTTTTTCAGAAAACATTTATGTGCCAATAAAGATAGCCTTGGTAAAGCTGCTGTATCAATCTCTAACTTTCAGTGGCTTAAAATAACAAGGTTTATTTCTATCACTTGCTACATATCTATTGTTGGTTGACTGGAGATCATGTGCCATGTGAGCCTCACTCTGGGATCCAAGGTGTCAGAGCAGTCACTACCTAAGTATTTCTACTTGGTCTAGCAGAGAGGAGATAAGCTTTGGATGTTTTCACAGTGAAATGTTCTAGTCTGAAAGTGACATTTGGAATTTTGTCTCATAACTTATTGATCAGAACTAGTCACATGGCCCCACCTGACCACATGCCTAGAGAGTAGACAAAGAGGAATATTCAGTAAACAGCACTGACAACTAAACCTGTTAATCTGACTGAACTAACGGTCATTGAAATACAGTTAGAAATCACTGCTATTCATGGTTCTAAAAATAAGAATAATAATTACCATTCAAGAATGATCAGCACCTATGCCATATTAATCAGGAATAAGAAATGGAAAGCTGACTTTTTTTTTTTTAACGCTTATCTAGGAGGAAGAAGGGTGTCACCAAAAAACCCACAATTATTTTGGAAGATTTTATTAAAACAATTGCTTTTTACTTTGTAGTCTCCAGTGGAATTTCCACAACGGATAATGATCATTTTCCAGCCAATTCTTCATTGCTTCTCTCAAGCACAAATATAAAATAGAAAGCATGGATAATTCCACAACACAGCCTATTTCTAGGCTACCAGAGGGGTGTATACCATAAATGCCCATTTATAGCATCTTCTTCACAGATGGGCAGTTAATGCTATCATCAGATAAATCTTGTAATAAGATCAATAAAGTTTGCATAGAATTCACCTATAAAAAATTAAGTGTATTTTGTGCTACTATCATAACCTCTGAAAATTAATTTCTGATAAGTTTACCAAATTAAACTTTCTGGTGCCTTGGTATCTTGCATATTTGGCCATATCACACAATAATAGCACAAAATGACAGAGATGATGCTCAGAAACAAGAAATAATAATGGTTTTGAGATGTTATTACCTGTATACCAAGCACAATGAAGGCTCTTATCAGTGGATATTCAAAAAATCCTTAATTTATTTTTTTCTGTGAGAAATACAGGGCAGTTAAATTTATATCATTTACTCAGCCATGTCCAAGTTCCACCCCACCTCCTCTTTACAGATTTCTTACCTACAATCATAATTACATTACCTAAAATAATGTAAAATGCTTTGAGTGATGTTTGGCACATAGTAGTTACTGAGTGTTGGTGGTGGTTGTTGCTGTTATTATTATTTCATGTCTTATAAGTGATGCTTTGTATGTCACACACTCTGCAGAAATTCTAAAGTATGATTAATATTAATAAATTCAACCCAGCACTCTCAGAAGATAGAAAGTCTAATATGTAAAACATCTTCTCTATTACATTTTTCTTATTTGGGACAAAACAGGCAAATCACCTTAGAAATGATCAAACTGGAAAAAAAAGCAATGATCAAACTGATTAAAAATGTGTTTAGAATATTATGTGTGTATGTACCTATAGGTAAATGTGACAAAGTAATTACCTGAAATGGCAAATGTGGAGAACAAATTAAAATTATTTTTGATAACTCCATCACAAAGATACACTGACTAAAACAGCCCCTTCTCATACCACACACTGACTAAGCACATTCTCATATTACATTACATTTAGACTGTGGAAATCACTTGCAATATTATTAAAGTATTTCACCATATATTTTATTTTTATAGTAATGAATCTGATATTCTCTACTCTTTTGGTTTCTTATATATCATCCATACATCATTCATTCCATTCACTTAAAGCATCATCTTCATTTCCAGGTATTTCTGTTGGTGACTGGTCAAGAGAAGTTGAATCTTTGTATCTCATTGAACTCAGTTCAGACTGTATCTCAGTTGTTGAGGCTTTCTCCCCCCAGAAAGACTTGACTGCCCCCCTGGAGAAAAAGCAAAAACAAAACAAATATCCTTTATGAATTGAAAACCGAAACTAAGTAGGTATATATAATTTTCTGCATATAGAAATGTGTCTTTAGTTATGATATTTTTAGTTTGTGGTGTATCAGCTACATTTGTGATAGTAGATGAATCCTCAGGCTGTATCAGGGTGTAAACTCATATAAATATTAGAAATATTCTTTCAAAAAATTAATTAGTAGTTTATACCAATCAAGTTTTAGAGTTGTGAGAACTACAACTGAACATACATATTCATTCAAAACATTTTTGGGGGGGATCCCCGGGTGGCTCCGCGGTTTAGCACCTGCCTTCAGCTCAGGGCATGATCCCGGAATCCCGGGATTGAGTCCTGCATTGGGCTCTGTGCATGGAGCCTGCTTCTCTGCTTCTCCTTCTGCCTGTGTCTCTCTGTCTCTCATGAATAAATAAATGAATAAATAAGACCTTTAAAAAATATTTTTTTTGCAATTACCATGTGAAATTATAAAAATTGCACTTAAAGCTCTCTCATGGTGAGAAGCAAGTCATGATCTTAGGTAGCCTGAAGCAGAATAGTTGCAGGAGGTATACAGGGTGTTGGACTATTTCAAGACATATATGGGGGGTGTTATGGACAGGCCTTTGGGTTCATCAAACAAGAGGGGTGTGCCAGACAAGGAGGACATCAAGTAAGGGTGATGACTCAGTTCAGTCCTTCACCTACCAGTTTATAATTATGAAGATCAGTATAAAGATCACGAATATACAGATAACAACTCCTATGGTCAGCACAAAAACTAGGACTGCATCAGTGTCTGGTCGAGCTGATCTTTTCATTTGCAATTCTAGAGAAAAAACACACATCTGATGATTATTACTACTGGAAAAAAAAGATATCTAAATAGAAACTTTATATATAAAAATTAACTCTAGAAAAACACAGAAAGAATGAAAAGAAAGTTACTAATAAACTTGCTCATGAACTCTGAAATGTCCTTTACAAACATGCAGAAAATTTGAAATAATTTAACACCGAACATTCTGTATTCCCACCACCTAGATACTACCATCAACACTTTACTACCCATCTATCCATCCTCCTATAAATCCATTCATCCATCTTATTTTTTCAATGCATTTCAACATTATTTGCTAATGTCTGCATACTTCCCCCGAAAAAACTTCAAAAGGTGTATCATCAACCAGAGTTCAATACTTGTTTATATTTTTTCTTTTGAGGTAAAATTTTCGATGAATTGCACAAAGATTTTAAATGTACATTTATTTAGTTTTGGCAAATGCAAACGCGCATATATAATTCAAACCCTCTGAAGTCACAGAATATTGCTATACCCCATCAATTCCCTTGAGTCCCTCCAGGTAATTTCTGCCCCATCCTCCAGAGGCAACTACCATACTAATGCTCTTTTCCACCACAGATTAGTTCTGCTTGTTTTAGAACTTTATAGGAATGGAAAGATATACTATATATTCCTTCATGTGAGGCTTTTTTACTCAGCCTGTTTTAGAGATTCACCAGAACTGCTGCATACATCAATATTTTTTTCTTTTTTTATTGATGAGTAGTATTCTAATTTGTTTATTCATTCTTCTACTGATGAACAGGTAGGCTGTTGCTGCTTTAAGCTATTATAAATAAACTGCGATGAACATTTTTTTAAAAAATTTTATTTATTTATGATAGGCACACAGTGAGAGAGAGAGAGGCAGAGACACAGGCAGAGGATGAAGCAGGCTCCACGCACCGGGAGCCCGACGTGGGACTCGATCCCGGGTCTCCAGGATCGCGCCCTGGGCCAAAGGCAGGCGCCAAACCGCTGCGCCACCCAGGGATCCCCTGCGATGAACATTTTTATGCAAGTCATCTGCAAACACGTATTTTCCTTTTCTTGAATAAATATCTAAGAGTGGAACTCCTGGGTCATAGGGAAGAGGTATTCTTTAGTTTACTAAGAAACTGTAAGATCTTTGCCCAAACTGATTATAATGGTTATATAAGTTTTGTGAATTTTTTTCTCCCAGGTTTTGGCTTGCCTATTCATTTTTCTAATGATTTTTTTAATGAGCTAAAGTTTTTAATTTTAATGAAGCCTAATTTATCAATGTTCCCTTTTATGGTGATTGTTTTCTGAGTCATAGCTAAGAAACCCTAGCCTACTCCAGTATCATGCAGATTTTCCCCTATGTTTCTTTTCTAAAACTTTATGTTTAAAGTTTTAATTTTTACATTTGGAACTATGACATCTCAAGGCACCACCTGCATGGCTCAGTTGGTTAAGTGGTCTGCCTGTGTGCCTTCCGACTGCAACTTCACCATCACCTGACATGCTCAGATCATGATCCTAGGGTCCCAGGGTCCTGGGATTGAGCCCCGAGTCAGGCTCCCTGCTCAGTGGGGAGTCTGTCTCTCCCTCTCCCTCTGCCCCTACACTCCCCTACCTCTCGACCCCACCCCCCAGTCGAGCTCTCACTACTCTCTCAAATAAATAAATAAAATAAAGGACTATCATATATCTTTAATTTTTATATGTTGTAAGATAGAGCTTCAAGTTTATTTTTATACAAATATCCACACAACACTTTTAAATTAGACATTCTCTCCCATATCTTTCTGCTCTTCCTGAAAATAAGGCTATTAAAGAGACGAAGCCAGTCTACCATATGCATTATAACACTGCTATACTATAAATTGGTGAAAAGCCAATTACATCAAATACTATTTATTTTACCAATTATATAGCTTTCTTATGGTTCTTCCTAGCCCTCAAAATCATAGGATCATAAAGAATTCATGTGGAGAAGGACCAGAGAGATCACTGGATACAATTATTGAATTACACTGATAAGTAAACCAATGTTCAGGGAGGTTTAATGATTTGTGCAAGCGATGTTTTATATATTGCAATATTTTAATTTTGGTAAGTACCCCTCTTTCAGAAGTAGTTTCTTTTGCATGGGCAATCTCATCTGCTTATTTGTCTGAATTTTTTTCCTATTTTTAAACACCATGGAGTATAATTTTTCATTCTCCTTACTAATTCTAGAGCTGTAAATTCAATTGGTGACCTCACTAAATAGTCCCAAGTATTATAGAGAAATCACATCATATATTCCAACATTGTTGGATTTTTAAAATCTTTGTTTTTGATAATTTTGGATTTACAGAAGCAGTGAGGTTTTTAAAGCTCAAATGAAAGATCCCTTTTAGGATTAAAACCTTAGAAGAAATGCAAAATTCCTTTCCATTTTTTCATTACTCTGCAATACTAGCCAAGAGGATGAAGAGTGAGAGGTATAAAGATTTTACTTTATTTCAAGAGCAGTCTTCTTGCAAGGATCACTTTTATATCTAGATTACTTTTATACCTAAAAAAAATAGGCTGCATTTCCTATTGAAATTTCTTATTGAAAAACAGGATGGATTTCAATGTTCTGACTTCTTAGAAAAATGAAGCTTATGTTTGCATTTGTTTTCTAGGGCCATGATAGCAGAGTACCACAAACTGGGTGACTTAAAAGCAACAGACAATTTATTTTCTCATAGTTCTAAAGGCTAAAAGTCTGAATGCAACGTGTTGGTAACACCCTGCTCACTCCAAAGGTTCTGGGGGTGGATCCTTCCTTTCTTCTTCCTGCTCTTTGTAGCCGCAGATGTTCCCTGGCTTGTGGCAACATAACTCCAATCTTTGTCTCTGTTTTCACATGACTGTCTTTTCCCTGTGTGTCTTTCTGTCTTCATATGACATTCTCTTCTCTCTCATTCTGTGTTTGTGTCCAAATTTCCCTCTTCTTATAAGGACACCAGTCATAGTGAATTAAAGGCCCACTCTATTCTAGTATGTATGACCTTATCTTACCCAAACAAATTATATCTGCAACGATCCTGTTCCCATCACAGTCACATTCTGAGGTTCTGGAAGTTACGACTTGAGAAGGGAGAGACAATTCAATCCATAACAATGCCTAATTATAAAGACAACTATTGTGGAAGTGAAAAATCTGATGTATAGGGGTGGATGGGAAATTTTCATTAACTAAATCATATTTACCCTAAAGATATTTTAATTGTGGGTACTTGTTTCAGGTCAGTACCATACTGTGTTGACATTTATAGACAAAATAGTTGTTTTATGTCCAAATAGCCAAAAGGGTCTGTCACAGGGGTATTCACAATTGTCACTTTCTAAAAGAAGCTAATAGATACCAAAGTACTCTAAAAGCATTTTGTCATTTAACTAGACCATGTACTGAGATGGCAAAGCTAACCCATCAGCGTTGGACTGCTACAAGAGAGAAGTCAGCTTTGTCTCATTTAAGGGCTAACACTTCAGGGTCTGTCTCTAGCCCTTAGCTTACACACTATCAAATGCATATTGACTTCTACAAAACAAACTGAGGGTGGCTGAAGGGGTGGTGGGTGAGGCGATGGGGTAACTGGGTGGCGGGCATTAAGGAGGGCTTGTGATATAATGAGCACTGGGTGTTACATACAACTGATGAATGACTGAACTCTACCTCTGAAAGTAATAATACATGATATGTTAATTAACTGAATTTAAATAAAATAAAATAATTTTTTTAAAAGACTTCTTTTTTTTTATAAAGATTTATTTTTTATTTATGATAGACACACACAGAGAGAGAGAGAGGCAGAGACACAGGCAGAGGGAGAAGCAGGCTCCATGCCGGGAGCCCGACGTGGGACTCGATCCCGGGACTCCAGGACCGCGCCCCGGGCCAAAGGCAGGCGCCAAACCGCTGAGCCACCCAGGGATCCCCAAAAGACTTCTAATCAAAAGAAGAGCTATGGTCCTAACAAGGACTAGGCTGTGGGGACAAAAACTGAGAATGGCCCCCAAAACTTTTATTACTCTAAACTAGTACTCACTGAGATATTTTTTAGTTTGATGGGGTTTGATCCTTTCTTGCTTTTTTAAGCATTTTTTTGAAATTATCCTTTTACTAATACTTGATATCTCAACATGAGATTATTAGCTTTCACCATAAATATTTTTTAAAGACAGTAAACACATTAAAGAAAGTTGTAGTTTATTCTTAAAAGTCATGCCTTAAACACTTTAGCTTATTTCCATTTTAATAAACAGTGTTATGCTGTATGGTATCTCTAAACTATAGCATAAATTCTTTACTTGGGATTCAGAAAAAGCTTCAAGAAATCCATGGATTCTATTAAAATAACAAGTAGTTTTTGGCAGGTTTGTTTATGTGGGCATTTCTTCTGGGGAAAAGCCTCCTGAGTTTTGATTTGATTCTCAAAAGAACTTGTGACCAAACCCCCTCATTACCTCAACAACAATGACAACTATAATAAAAATGGCTAAGAGCAACTGAACAAAAGGAAATAACTGGATATGTTATACATCATAGTCTAAACTGAAAGGACATGCACATGGAACCATTTTGCAAGGGAAGCATAGTTTCTAACATGTAAAATTATGTTCAGGGCAAGATTTGTCTTTTGTAACATATATTGAGGACTGTATTCTTGTTTCATCAAAAAATATTTTCTTCAAATGAATAATTTTTAAAGATCCATGTTTTGAAATAATGTTTCTTAATTTTATTATTTTACTGTATCAAAAATTTTGTAAGCATCTATGAGAATTCCATGTATCCTTTCACTTTTGTGACAGAAGTGAGAGAATATAGTTCAAGTTAGAGGACTGCCTTTGGAGATGCTTCAGGAATGCACCAGTTTCCCAAAGGGAACCACATCTGACTCTATATTGTGAAAAGGAAATTAAGTACCACCTTGTAGAAAGTCTAAATGATAAACACCAGTGGTTTTCCAAAGGTTGTCCCTGAGCCAGCAACACATGGGAACTTGTTAGAAAGGCAAACTGCTGTGCCAGCCCCACCCAAGATCTAGTGAATCAGAAACTCTGGGAGTGAGGCTATCAATCTATTTCAAGAAGCCCTCCAAATGATTTTGATGCTTTTTAAGTTTGATATAAGCAAACCAAAATATAACTGGGCACTTACCACTTGTTGTATAGACTGTGAATTTAACTGTTGCTATTATTTCATTATTATCCAAGGTGGCACACTCAAAAATCAAGGGGTGAACTTCCCTGCGTACTTCCAGGATTGCTGAATCATTTGCAAGGATAATGGGTTGCTATTTAAAAAGGAAAAAAAAGTGCCAACATTCTTCACGTATACTTAAGATCAGGAAACAATTTATTTCCCATAACAAAAGAATAGTCATTGTCTCTCAGTCTAGGACAGTAACTGATTATGCACATGGATTTAGAGTCAGACAATCCCGACATTAAGTACTAACTCTAAGATTTCTGCCTGTGTGACTCTCTGCTTCTCAATTACTTATCTGTAAAATGAGTGTAATGGTAAGAATTATCTCATAGATTGGTATCTGGGTTAAAACTTTGCTTCCAAAATAGAATACTTTATATAAAAGGGATGTTTTTAAGTTCAGATAATAGCTGACCCCAAGACATATGTAAAGTTTTAGCCCCACTTAATAATGCAATTATTGCATTATTAAAATTAAATTAAAATCTCAATAATAACAAGGTTATAAGATTTTTAACTTCATTTTTGCAAACTGCTTCTAAAAAGAAAGTTTTCTGATAGCCATCAAGTACTGGGAAACAAATTTTATCGCTCACTAGAAAGCACCACATTACATACATTCATTACTTACTTGGTCTGGCCTTAGAAGTTTCCAAACATATTTGAAACGATTTACAGGAGATATATGAACACATGCCAGTCTAACACTGTCAAGACTTTCTGTAACTGGTCTACCCCCTAAAAACAAGAAAAATTAAATACATATATACCATTAGGCATTGTAAGTTGCTTTATACAAAGACTACTTTTAAAGGCCACTTTTTTAAAAAAATTTTATTTATTTATTCATGAGAAACACACACACACACACACACACACACACACACAGAGGCAGAGACACAGGCAGAGGGAGAAGCAGGCTCCATGCAGGGAGCCTGATGTGGGACTTGATCCTGGATCTCCAGGATCAGGCCCTGGGCTGAAGGCGGTGCTAAACCGCTGAGCCACCCGGGCTGCTCTAAAGGCCACTTTTGTGGGATGCCTCAGTGGCTCAGCAGTTGAGCACCTGCCTTTGGCTCAGGGTATGATCCTCCGGTCCCAGATGGAGTCCCACATCTGGCTCCCTGCATGAAGCCTGCTTCTCCCTCTGTCTGTGTCTCTGCCTCTCTCTGTGTGTCTCCCATGAATGAATAAATAAATAAAATCTTTTTTTTTTTAAAGCCACTTTCAGTTTAACATCAATTATATGCTGGAAGTTATCAAAATTATTATTGAGAGTTTGAGTGCAGAAGAATAGAGAGGAGTGAGTGGATGCAAAGTAAAATCATCAAAAGAAGCAGGTGGAAAATACCATAGCTGTGTGGTCCTTTGGCAGAATAAATAGCAAGGGCATCCAACTTAGTGATCTATTAGATTAAACTTTGAGATCTGCCAGTGACTTTCAATTTACTGGTTAGAAACCCCCACTAGAGATGATGAAATCTCAAAGTAATGTGATATTATATAGAAAAGCTTACAAACTTACCAATTTAAAGTCTGCCAATCTACTAATAAAATGTCATTACCAAAGTGTCAAAGGTGTTTCACTATAGATTAGCTTTGACCACAGACCTTGAGTATAATAAAGTTCCAGTGTATTACAGAGACTATATGTTAAATTTTAAACAACACTGAAGAATGTAAAGGAAAAGCAGAAAAGTACTCAGAGCTATAATTGTCTAGGTAAGTGGAATTTTAAGTTTTATCATAATTTTCTTTCAGTATATCAATTGATCAATTCCTTCCACCCATGGCAACCTGAGGTTAAAGCTATTTCCCCAGAGTAAGCCCTTCCCCTCCAACTCCTTCCAATGCAGAGTCCAACTCACAGCCACAATCTACGGGTCCACGGCATTCTTCCACTCGTACAATGCACTTGGATTCACCTCCAGGGCATCCATTTGTTAGTATAACTTCTCTAATACCAACACCTTTGGTAAAAGAAATCAGCAAATGTTAAGAAAAATTAATTCTACTTTCTTTACTTTTCCACCTAGGTCTTTTTTGAGACTTTTTTTCTAATTTTAGAAATTCCTAAATTCAGAGTGATGACACTTAGAATTTTTATGCCCCTCATTTTACTTCATAAAACAGCATTTCCCAAAGTGAGTTACATGAAACACTAGAATTTCCTCTAGTTATATGAAAAAGGATTCCAAAATTATATCCATTTGAAAATGATAAATTAAAATTAAAGGGTCTTCTTTATTACAGAATTTTGGGGGAACTTTTTTACTATGCTAGTAAATTAATGTGCTATTATGTATAAACTTTCATAGACCTAAGATGTAAAATTTTTATATTTTAACATCTTTGAAATGAGAAATCAGAACTTATCTTAGATTGACAGCATGTGACAAATTGGTAGCATTTTTCCTTTTTAGAGGTGCAAAAAATATGCTTCTCACAGCTAACAAAAGTCTTAGATTTGATGAAATATAGTAGTAAACAGGATCTCCCAAATTTGTCTGGCCATGGAAGTTTTAGAAGTGGTTTTGGAGCACTGAAGGACTTTCCAAAAATCACATTTTAAAACATAAATGATGCTTTTTAATATTTAGATTAGTAAAGTCTCTGTATTAAATATGAGGACAAAGTATTAATGACCAAATCTCAATTTCTAACAAATAGTGTCTTGAGAATTACCACACTTTTTTTACCACAAGAAATCAACTCTCTACTAACAGATCTCAGATCTCCACTGGGTTTGCCTTTCATCACCAGAATTGAGGAACATGATAAAATGCTCTATCAGTGACATGCTAAACATGTCCTAGGATAAGTGACCTATGATATGACTGTGTAGCCACAGGCTAAGGAACAGTCCATCTTGATTTCCTTTTCTACCAGATTCCCTCTTTCAGCCCCTAAAGATGTTAATCACAAAACCCATTCTCAAGGGCAAGGGAGAGTTGAAGTCGAGAGATGACTTACAACAGTGGTTCTCAAACTTTAGAGTGCATGCAATCACCTGGAAATCTTATTAACAGGCAAATTCTGATTCAGTAGGTCTGGAGTAGGTTCAGAGATTCTGCATTTCTAACAAGCTCCCAGACGTTGCTGATGCAGCTGGTCTGTGGACCAAACTTTGAGTGGCAAGGGAGAGGACTCTACATGAGATAAGGAGATGAAAGGTTGGAAGAGGAAAGATCTCTTTTTAATTTTTTTCAATTTTAAGTCTACTATAGTTAACATATAGTATTAGCTTCAGGTGTACAATATATTGATTCAACAATTCTACACATTACTCGGTGCTCATTATAAATGTACCATTCGAGGAAAGATCTCTTGATTAATAAGAGATGCCTAAGAATGGCTGCAGTATAGCTCCGCTTGAATTTGTGAAAGGTACCTCTCTAGATGCACAGGCTTATTCTAAAATGCACAAATATTTTCCAAGCAAGCTTATTTGTGAATTTATTTAGCCAAATACAGTTCATTGTGATGACATGTGTAGGTGTGAGATTTTCTGTAAGTCTAAGTAACACCTAAAAATCTCCCTGGGTATTCCAGAAAAAGTAAACTTTTTGACTGCTGAAATATTGAGAGTTCAGTAGAATTTTCACCAAAGTGCTTTTTTCCCTCTAAATAGTTTTTATAAATTGAAAATATTTTAAAATATTTTAGATGTAAAATGTTGCCTTTAAAGGTTTATCTTTCTCCTTAGAATTTATCACCATCTGATGTATTACATGTTTTAATATTATTTTTGTCTTTGCCCCTCTACACTTCCTGTAGGGAAGGAGTTGTTCTACCACTTATAGCAATGCCTGGTACATAGTAGGCAAAATTCAAAAAATCATTTGATGAACAAATATGTAATTTCTGAAACACATCTTTAAAAAATAGAGTAATACAATATAAATTACTACAACTGTCATAAAAGTAATTCTCTACCTGTGAAATTTCTCAAGCAAGCTGCAAAAGAAAGATGTAAATTGCAAATGAATATTCACAGGTTTATTACATGTATTCCTTTCATTTTGGACTCTGATCCACTAAGAAGTTAAGGAAAAAATTAGGTTTAAAATTATCTTGAGACAGAAAATAGAATAATGATTGTCAGGGGTTGGGCAGGGACAGCAGAGAGTTAATGTTTAAGAGGAACGGAAATTTGACTCCAGGATAATGAAAAAGTTCTGGAGATAGATGGTGGTAATAGTTGCACAACAACGTGAACATGTTTAATGTCACTGAGTTGTATATTTAAAGAAGGTTAAAATAGTAAACTTTATGTTAGGTTTATTTTGCCACAATAAAGGGCAGCCCTGGTGGCTCAGCGGTTTAGCGCCGCCTTCAGCCCAGGGCCTGACCCTGGAAACCCGGACCAAGTCCCAAGTCGGGCTCCCTGCATGGAGCCTACTTCTCCCTCTGCCTGTGTCTCTGCCTCCCCTTTCTCTCTCTGTGTCTCTCATAAATAAATAAATAAAATCTTAAAAAAAAATACATTAATTCAAATATAAACAATTCAGGTGTAATTTTAAAAAATCATTCTGCTCTAGGTCTGCATGGATTTTGCTTTTCATTTGGTTTTTATCTTTGCCTCCCTTCACTATCCTTTTTCCAAGGCAGTTTTATTTAGGATAAACTTAATTTCATTGCAAATTATCTATTGTCTTCTCAGCATTCTAGTCTATTGTGATTGTCAAAAGATGGTCTTCTAACCAGCAGCATCAGATTTATTTGTGAACTTGTTTAGAAATACAAACTCTTAAGCTCCTCCAAAGGCCTAGGGAGTTAGTAACCCTGGGGTAGGTACAGCAGTCGTGTTTTAACAAGCCCTGCAGGCACTTAGGTTTGAGAAACACTGGTCTATTGTGGTACGTGTAGCCTTAATTCCACCCCTATCTATGTAAGAGATTTTATGTCCAATGTCTATTCATGGAATGATAGAGGTCATAGTTTTTTTTAATATTATCTTTCCCCTCAAGCTAATACCTCTTTTCTCCAAGACATAACATATGAATTGGAGAAATGTAGAATTTAGAATAGACTATTACAAATAGGCAAATTTCTTGATTTGCCACACAGTCTGTGGGAAGACATCTCTGAGATGCACAGGAAGATCTTTCATCTTCTGAACACCTGTGAGATAAAGTTTCACTTGATAAAATCAATTTAAGTGCCAAAAAAATATAGGGAGCTGACTTAAAATAAGGCTTAGAGGTTATAAACTGAAAATATCTTACCTTTTGAGTTTTGGATGTGAATTATAATTTGAGAGATAAATGAAAGTACACAAATTACATATAAAAATTGCCAGTTTTTACCTTCCCTTCTCCCCAAATTACATATTGTTGATTTGTCTGCTCTATGCTACTTACCACATGTAACGGTGCACATCCCAAATTCTACTTCTTTGACTACTGTCTGATTTGAAGCTAAACATAAAATGCAAATATACATTATTCAATCATATGAAAACTTTTCAAATGGAAAAATTGTTACTTGAGGATGAAGGATACAAGCACTTATCATATGGGAAACAAAGTTTTTAAGTTTTATTAAATCAGAAAATCAGTGTCATTCCTAGTACATCTTCTAATATTGTTAAATCAAAAGAAGCCTAAACCTTCAAAGTACTTAAATAAGTTAGGAAATGTCTTGCAAAGGTCTATATTCAAACTTTTATATAAATTAAAAAAAATTTCATCAGCTCAACACATGGTGAGTTAAAGTTCTATAGGTCAGAAAAACAAAACAAAACAAAAGCCTGCTAATTGTAAGGCCCCAATTTTTTCTATTCTCTATTTTTCAAAAAAAATTTGAGTAGATCATTTCCATCCAAAAAGAAGTCTTTTTGCCATGTGTTCATTAAAAATATGTCGTAGAATGGTTCTATACCTTCTTAGGTTAAGATGATAAATTAGTCCCAAGAATTTATTTCAACACTTTATTTAGCAGGATAATTTAGGAATATACATGTATTTGAGTAAATATTGTTGATTTTAAATCATGCTACTCTGTTTCTAATTGTTTTGAAGTTTGGCATTATTTCTACCAGCTATAGTATATAACCAATTCTTCATAGCAGATAAGAACTGATGTTTCAATATAAAAAATATTACAAGAGGTGTTAGAATTTTTTAAAGCATTGTATCCTAAATTAACAATATTACATGGGAAAGTGCATAAGAATTGGAGTCCAAATTGCTCCTTCTACCACTAACTAGGTGAATTTGAGCAAATTACTTTAACTCTATCAGGCCTAGTTAACTCTTCTGCAAAAATTTGGAAAGGAGAACCTATTTTATTTTATTATGAATTAAATGAGAGCATCTCTAAGAATTAAATGAGATAATATATGTGAAAACAATCTGCAACTTTAGTGCTATAAAAGTGATACTTTTAGTGATACTTAAGATATCATAACTTCATTCACACTCAGTGCACATCAGATTTTTTTCCTATTTTGGTTACTGTAAGACAATATCTTCACAAAGACTGCTATTCTATACTTACAAGCACCAAATACAGTTCCCTGAATACATAGTATGCTCTTGATGTATATATGTTAAGTAAATCAATATTGACTTTGTTAAATTATTTGGAATATCATGATCAATTCTGAATTGATGCTTTTGCTTCAAATACTTGGATACTTTCTGCTGGCACATTGTGGGATATATATTAAAAGCCAAATCTAGAACATAGAAAACACAGGTAGGAGGATGAGTTAATACTTTCAGACTCTAAATATAGCTTCTTTTCAAAAACCATTCAAAAACTATTAGTCAATCAATCAGCCCTACTATTCACTACCTATGCTACTTTGGGAAAGTTATTTAAGCTCTTCTAACTTCAGAAAAAAAAAATGGATTTAATCAGATGATCTCTAAGGTCCCTTTTGACTGTGAGTGCCCATTAGGTCATTCAATGACTTCCATTTTTTATAGGGGTCCCCTAATGGTGGGTCAGAGAAACTACATGTATCCGGACTTCAGTGTGGTATTTGCCAAAATTTCCTGTCATATTCTTATGAGTAAAAAGGAAATATATGGTCTGAATGCTAGTAAGCTTTTATATGTAACTTGTTAAACAGTAATATCCAGTGTTGCTATTGGTTGGTGTCAATGTATAAGGAAAGAGTATCATAGGACTCTGTCCTGTTTAATATTTTTATTAATGACCTGGAAATATTGGTATTATCATGCTAAGTCCAGAGGTTCCGAAAAACTAGGAAGGATAACAAATAAGTTTGAAGATAAATCTGGCTCTAAAAAAATGCCAGGATGGAATACTAGGCAAGTCTACCAAAATGAAGCCTTAGAGAAATGTCTTACACATGGAGCTGAAAAGTAATTCTCCTCAAAATATGGATAGTCTTAATTTGACAGAACAAGTGAAAATGAGTGGAGATTTCAATAGTAAGTTCAATAGGAGTCAAGACTGTTGAGGCCTCCCTAAAAATCTATTCAGTTTTAGATTTTACTGATAAAAGCACGGCCATAATGATGCAGATAATGATCACACTCGTTTTTTGTTCTGGTCAGATCCTGGAGTGTTCTCTTGAATTCTGGACAGCACAATTTAACTGTTGGTATATACCATCAGAGCCCAATTTTAATTTTTGAATTTCTTGAGAATTGATATAGAAGGTCGATATTTCATAATTTTTATTTTTTCTTAGAGGTGTTCCAAAGCAAAAGAGAAAATAGTTATATTTATAAAGGATAAAACTTATTTTAGAGAATGAAATGCATTCTATTTTGCAATTATTATGTAGATCTATTGTTGGTCCCTTTTATAAATGTATGGGTATAACTATAAATCTAAGGGTCTAAGTATACCTTCAGGTTTATCAAAAGTTTAACAGTGTATAAAAGGTATGGGGGGTTAAGAGTTATTAATATAAATCTAACATATTTTAGTAATTTTTCCTAAGTTTTTAAGCGTTTTGTTATTTCATCATTCATAATGCTGGATTTTATTATTTCTGATTGATTATTCCCAATTATGTCTCTTTTAAAAAAAAGACTAAGATAATAAAATGGAAGAATGTTTGGAATTGCTTAGAAGGATGATGTAATTGCAAAATAAATCATAGCTATTATATCATCCTTTGTTTCCTTATTTTTTGCCTGAAGTATATTGCATCATCTTTCAGGAAGCTATAAAAGAACTCTAGAAGCACCTTTCTGGTAGTCTATTTTTAGCTTTCATTGAACACTGCTGAGGTTTTTAAATTTTTCTTTCTTTTCTTTTTTCTTTTCTTTTCTTCTTTCTTTCTTTCTTCTTTCCTTTCCTTTCCTTTCCTTTCTTCTTTCTTTTCTTCCTTCTTTCCTTCCTTCCTTTGCCCATAAAGGTAAAGAGAAAACTGACAGAGAAAAACACTTCACAAATGTTGGATGAATCAGAAGATGAACATAGACAGCAGCACCTTAGATGCTAATGCTGATGGTGAAACTGACTGCATAAGCAAAATGAGTGAGAAATGATAACTTAGATGAATACCCTAGATGAATTTTCTCTAACTCAAAAATCAATGAATTCATATTACATTTCTAAGTATGAAAAGGATATATGGTATTCTCATCCAGTTAGTCTTTCAATAGGAAGGACTTAATCCTGAAATGTTTTATGAACAGAAGCCAGACCACACTGTTTTGCTAAAAGGATATGGACAATATTCTTTCATTTTTAAAGCTGTTTATCCACCAAAATTTACTTGATAACATTTGTAAATGGACAGATCGTGATGGCAGGTATATATACAAAAGTGACTAAAAAGAAAATAGATGATTTAGAAATGAATAAAATTCATTGGACTAATCATTCTTATTGGCGTTTATAAACCTAAAATGAAAATATTTTGCAATTATGGAGCAAAGAACATGGTGGTCTTCTCATCAACAAAATATGTGGCTTCATAGTTTTCAAAAGTATTGTGTTTTGACAATGCACAAATTAATAAACCAGAATCTATTAGAGATTTGTCTGAAATCTGGAATCAGCACTTGTAAGATGAATATATTCCAGACTCATGCATAACAGTAAATGAGCATCTAGTTGCATTCAAAGTATCCTGCCCGTTTATATTAACATCTTCAAAACCAAGAAATATGGAATAAAAGTTTGGAGTTTTCCATATTTATATTCTTATTAAAATTTCAAATTAGTTGTTTTCATTAACCCTTTATTTTTACTTTTGTAAATTTCTTGTAAAATTCCTTAAAAGTAAAATTTTTTTAAAGTCCACTGGATAGCAAATAATGATGACTATTTTTATTGGTCATTGAGGGTTAAAAGGAGCTTTGTCAAATTTTAATAATGGCTCTGGAAATTTTCTAATCTTCAACACCTCCAATTATTTACACTTCTGGATTCTCACTCTCCCCAGGAGAAGCAACTATGCACGAAATCATACATATAAAATTTCAAAAGGTACACAGACTCCCAAAGTTTACAGATGAGAGAATGAGAGAAAAATAACTTGCCTGCATTTTAATTTGTACCTAAGGCATTGTAACTTCATTGCTTGGGTATAGCTTAAACCCTACTTAGCATTTCACAGGTAGAACTATCCCTTGAACAGTTTAATACTAAAACTGTTAATTCAATTATTTTTAAAACTGGAGTGAAGCAACAGCTATCATGCTTTAGATAAGGTTTTCTTGTCTAGTCTCTCTCACATTTGCAAGGTCAAGGACCTCTCCCAGCTCCCTGTAATGTAATATTATGAAGGCGATGCAAACTCCCATCCCATCAACAACCTCCAATAGTCCATTTCTTTCCATCACTGCGGGTCACAATCTGTTATCAGAAAATAAACAGAAAGGCTGATAAATACAGCACCTATTCTATATGTATAGGAGACAGGAGACTGCCAAGGATCTTAAAGAATAGTAAAAGAATCTCCGCTGGGTCATTTATAGAGAAAGGGGATCATTTCTCCTTTAAATGGCTGCAAACCAGCAATTTACCTGGCCTTCTACCTACCAGCAGCATGTGAGTTACTAACCAATACAACATGTATAACAGCTTGTCAAGTTTTATTGCTTAATAAGCCAGCAGAACAAGGTAAATTTATGAACCAAGCACAGGTTCATTTTCCCTTCTATTATCAAACAAAACCACTAGTTGGATCCCTTGATAGGTGTTTTCTACTGCCATCATTCCTTTGTGTATGGAAGTTGAAGGTGCAAATATTACACCACCATGCTACAGAGGTGCTCAAGGATAGAGCTGTAGGAAGCTGACATGGGACTTCTGGGCAGTTTTGTCAGCATTTTGGTCTAAGATGTGTCACAGTGAGGGGAATTCTTTATTCCACCGAGTTCCAACCTAAACAGCAGACGTGGAAAGGAGTAAGATCTCAAGCAATTTGGGACTTAAAAAAAAAAAAAAAACTACAATGGGAAAGAAAAACATGTAACTACCAAGAATCAAAATAATTCCCATTGGATGTACTAAAAAAAAATCACTCTTCTCACTAGCTTTTAAAAAATATTTGAGTATTTTTCATTTTAAGTCTGTGTTATAAGACATATGTGGAATTGAAGAAACGAAACTATGAACGTATGGGAAGGAGGAAAGAAAACAATGAAAGAGGGAAACAAGCCCTGTCAGGCTCCTGTTGGCGAATGGCTGGGTGGACTAAGCTATGAACCAAGGAGGGTACTACTTGTGATGAGCACTGGGGTTGTATGTATGTGAGGAATCACTGAATTCTACTCAAGAAATCAATGTTAAAACTGTATGTCCCCTAACTAAAATGTAAACTAAAAAAATAAATGTGGGTTAACATAATAATAATAACAATTCCCATTGGTGAGAGGCTACTCCCCAACTCCTATCCCTTAAAAAAAAAAAAAAAAAGTGGGAGGGAGGGCATCTTTTTCCTTATCCAGAGCAATATTTAGTAGTAATCCTGTAACGACTTCTATGTACGTGCTCATTTATGTTTCTTGGGGCGCCTTGGAGAACTAGCACATTCTCTTCAAGGCCACCGGGCTTATGAAGAAAGGGTAAGTTCAAGGCTGTCTGCAAGAGAGCTCTACCGACGTTAACAGGGGTAACAGTTCCCACGGTCCTAGGACAGAGGGCAGGGCTTGGCCCTCGACTGTCCCCGTCAAGGGGCCTCCCGCCCTCACCATCCTCCTCAGTCGCAGACTGGGCTTCGTTCTCCGCCTCGCTCTCGCTCTCGCTCTCGCTCTCGCTCTCGGCCTCCTCCTCGCCCTCGCTCTCGCCCTCGTGGACCAGGCCAGGACCCTGGGCGGCGGTGACGTTCGTCCCACACGCGGAGTGGAGGCCCGCCAGGAGCAGCCAGCCGACCGTCAGCAGCAGCCTGTGGGAGCAGCCCGCGCCCCCGGGGCTCATGGTTCTCGGCCCCGACGGCCGACCGCGGCGCAGCAGCAGCCGCCCGCTCCTGACGAGAGGTGCGGCGAAGAGCGGAGCCCCCGGCCTCCGAACCCCGGAGCCGCGCCCAGGGTAACCATTGAGGCGTCACGGCTCGTCACCGGCGAGCGGAAGGCCCCCCGGGCTCCCAGCGCTGTTGGAACGCGCGTGGGGCCGCCTGTCGCGCTTCGTCCGGCGCTTCCGACGGCGCGGCTCGCTTTCCGGCCTTGCAGGTGTGCAAGCGGCGCCGCGGGCTACGCGCGGTCCCGCCGTTGCTAAGCAACCCAGAGCCGCCGCCGCCGCCGCCTCCGCCTCCTCCGCCGGCCTCGCGCCCTCAGCCTTCTCCCTTCCGAAAGGCCTTCGTCCTTCCTACGTTCACTCCTCTGCAAACCGTATCCCTAGACCCCGACGCACTCACTCATCATGTGACTTGGTTTCAAATTCCTCACACGGATTATCCAACTCAGCATGCATCAAAAAGGGTCTGTCGCAGCCTTATTAAGCATGGTGCCCCCCAGACTACATCCATTGGCAGAGGATACAGGAACGCACTTTCTTTCTTTCCTGGATCTGAATCTTTTGTTAATGATACACTTGGGTGTGTATTTAGGTTTTAAGACCAAGTCCGTGTGGGGCTTCTTTGTGCTAGATTGGGGGTGGGGAGAGAGGAAGACGGAAGGGTGCAACTTGTTGTCAAGCTTTCTCTACTCCATTCCATGTTTCGTAGCTGATGTTTTTGGAACCAAACCTAAAATGTAACCTTTGTCCCCATTAATTACTGTCTTCCGGCATCCCAGGTGGCTCAGGGGTTTAGCTCCGCCTTCAGCACAGGGTGTGATCCTGGAGACGGTGGATCGAGTCCCACCTCGGGCTCCCTGCATGGAGCCTGCTTCTCCCTCTGTCTCTCTCTCTGTGTCTCTCATGAATAAATAAATAAAATCTTAAAAAAAAAAAAAAAGATTACTGTCTTCTTACTTTGCGCCTATTTTTTAAGCCTCATTGAGATTTTTAAGATTCTGATTCTCTTGTCTTATCATATTGGATATTTCACCCAAGTTTGATTTGGAAAATATGTCTTTCAGGTCATTAACAAAAATGTTTAAAAAGGGCAAAAGGCCTTTTGTTGAATAAAGAATAAAACCGTAAGATGCCACTTTCTGACAATAATCCATTAATCCACACATTGATTTAACCCAAGAATCGATTCTTCTACCAAAAAGAAATCCTGTCTTTTGCTAAGGTGAATCAGGCTAGAAGCAAGAATACCTTGGCACTGACGCTTGAACCAGAACATTTTAAAGATAAATGTAATTTCCCCTGCCCTCTTAATGGTATTCAGTATCAATATGCCCGATTATATAGAAAGAAGTGAAATCCCATGAAGTTCCTTCCATTGGTGGTGTTAATTTCAACAAATCTGCTTTAATTAATTCAGGCTTCTTCTTTAGGACTATAAACAGACTTTTTGAGTCAGAAGTTTAGAAATCATATAACACTCAGTCCCCTCATTTTTAAGAACTGGCTCTCCAGTAATTGACCCAGGTAAGATCATCCAGCAAATTATTTGTAACAGAGGCTCTCACAACCGCATCTTCTGAATGCTCATTCTGTGCTTAGTGACTCATATAATTTAAAGTTAACAATGAAGAAGCATTCAGTGGGGGTAATTGAGAGTCAAGAGTTCAAGCACTAAAAACAAATTACGGTTGAAAATTTTTGGCCTGTTATTCCAAGTTCAATTAGATCTAATAGCAACAATGTGGTAGTAAGAGAGATAGATTTATATGTGAGACTTGAAACAGAACTCATTGGGCTATGTTTCTACATGATATTATCCTATACTTTTGAGGTTTAATGTCAATTCTTATGGCACGTGGGCTGAAGAATAACCTACTGCAAAGTGAACTTAAGGCATAAACTCTGGCTTTTGGAACATATGTATATTCAGCCAAGGCAGACTAACAGATAAGTAACTGAGAAAGATGTTAGGAGGGTCTTTAGAGCCATTTATTTATAACATAAGTAGATTACTTAAAACAAAAGCAGAAATTTTATTTGAATTTCAAAGTCTTCTAGTTTGTTTTTTTTTTAAAGATTTTTATTTATTTATGAGACACACACACACAGAGAGAGAGAGAGAGAGAGAGAGAGAGAGAGGCAGAGACACAGGCAGAAGGAGAAGCAGGCTCCATTCAGGGAGCCCAATGTGGGACTGGATCCCAGGTCTCCAGGATCAGGCCCTGGCCTGAAGGCGGTGCCAAACCACTGAGCCACTCAGACTGCCCAAAGTCTTCTAGTTTTAAAGTAAGTAAAAGATAAGAACTGTTAAAAATGATCAGTATTAAAGTTTGAATTGGAATTGGTAAGGAGTCTCTGGTAATATTTTATATTAACTAAAAATACCATAAAATACTATACTGCCTGACAAGATTAGGAGGGAAATTAAAATGGGAAATTTAGGAATGATCTTGAGATACAAAATCCTCACGTCATGGTCTAATTAATAAATCAAAATTTTTCCTTTTTAAATACTGCAAAAAATTTCCTTTTTAAATACTGCAAAAAAATGTTTCAAATATAAACTTTAAAAAAATATCTACGAAGGGTTGCAGAAAGGGAGGTGGGGGGGATAAGGTAACTGGGTGATAGGCATTAAGGACAGCACATGATGAGGTGAGCTCTGGGTGTTATACTATATGTTGGCAAATTGAATTTAAGTAAAATTTAAAAAAAAAGAAAAAGAAAAAGAAGATCTATAGTGGGAGTGCCTGGGTGGTTTGGTCCGCTAAAGGTCTGACTCTTGTTTCTGTTCAGGTCATGATCTCAGGGCCATGTGATTAAGCCCATGTCCGGTTCCACACTGGGTGTGGAGCTTAAGATTCTCTCTCTTCTCCCTCTGCCCCACTCCTCTGTGCAATCTCTCTCTTATAAAAAAAAAAAAAGAAAAGAAAAAAGAAAAAGAAGAAGAAGAAGATCTGTAGTATTTCCCAGGCAATATTGTTGAGTGCTTCAAAAGTCAATTTAGAACACATATTTTTCTGAAAATACTCTTTGGGCAAAGGAAGTCCCATAAACTCTAAGCTATGTAATATAACTTAAGGAAAAATTGATGACGAAATAAACAGCTTCAAAGACAATCTAAATGGAAATTAAAGGTCTCAAAGACAAGCTGTGAGACTTGACTCTGAAACAAAGAATGTTAAAATAGTATCTGTAATAGCAACAATACAAATCACTTATAAAATATTGTGAATATTGTTATTCATCTAAGTTATAAGAAAAAGTATAATACCTGTCCTCAACAAACTTACACTATCTCCAGTTGAAGCCATAAATAAGTGAAAGGTAAATAAATATTAAGGACACACTATTGAGAGGGGTTGACCCTATTCCAACCTTTGGATACCAAGCACCAGGAATTACATCCTCAATCTTCTGACCCACTCCACTTTAGTTAACTCAGCTCCTCTCGCTCTGCCTGGCTTTAAACATCTCTACCTGTAGCTCTAGTTTCCAAGAAGCAGAGGTTGTGCCAGTCTTCTGTGATTCCTCTTCCCCACTCCACCCAAACATATCTTGTCTCTCTTGGTCTGACTTTACCTTGAACTTCCTTTGGTGAGGACACTTGCCTACTTAGAATGGTAAAATTCCTTTATCTGATCTCCACTCCTATCTACCCTAGAGGCCCTCCATGCTCTGAAAAGAAACATCAATTTGAAGGTTGATGATATAAACACAATATAACAAAGGCCTAAGTAAAGGATCACCATAAAAACGGAAAAAAAAGAAATGAACGGGATTACAAAGGATTAACAAAATGGAGTGACTAGTTGCCTAAAAGAAATCAGGGAGAGGAGCCAAGGAAAGGGAATTAGGAAAATCAGCAGATGTTTTACTTAGACAGGTAAAGTTGGAGATCAAAAGATTGAGGTTGGGATCCCTGGGTGGTGCAGCGGTTTGGCGCCTGCCTTTGGCCCAGGGCGCGATCCTGGAGACCCGGGATCAAATCCCACGTCAGGCTCCCGGTGCATGGAGCCTGCTTCTCCCTCTGCCTGTGTCTCTGCCTCTCTCTCTTTCTCTCTCTGTGACTATCATAAATAAATAAAAATTAAAAAAAAATTAAAAAAAAAAAGATTGAGGTTAAAGTTAAGTTGCAAACATCAAAGGAAGTCAAGTGGAAATGTCTAGTGGGCAACTTGAGATGACTGTGAGCACGCATGCACACACACAACCAGAAGATAAAAACCACTGCCAGTAAAAAGATGGGCATGAAAAATACATATGTACTTCCAGTTAATATAACATTCTAAGTACCACTGTAAAATTACATTACTTTACAAAGTTACTAATATTACTGTATTTATGAAAATAGGTGTCTGGGAGATAAATTTATTTTGGTGTTAATATGCTTGAATTGGTTAAAAAAAAAATCCCCATAATAATCCCCCAGAGAGAAGGCCCTCAAACCATTTTAATCCTATTTGTCCTTTTTAAAAGAAAATAATTTTTTCTTTTCCTGAAGCAAGTTCCTAAGAGCAGAACTTCTCTATCTTTTTGTTTGGCACCCTTACCCCTGTTGTGACCTCATTCTCTGTCCATCAGTTAAAACTGTATTGCTACACAGTGGGGGAATTTTGTGGTAGAAATTCTAGGAAGCCCCCTGGATTTTTGTCACATCATCTCAAACTATCACCTGTTATCTTAATAGCTTTGTGCTCTTATTCCAGCCTCAGCCTCTCCCACTTCTTTATTTTCTCCTCTAATGCAGCTGCCCACAAAAGGCCCTTCTTTATTAAAGGCCTTCTTAAAGCAATAGCAATTTACAAGGTGTCAGGGAAAAAGGAGTACCCAAAAGATATTCTTTCTATATTTTAATAGCAAGGGTTAAAAAGGTCATTGAAAATTAAATCATAGTCTAGAGAAATATGGTAGTATTTTGTGAAAGGTAGGAAGTGTTGCATTGTGAGTAAGTCTTGATAGAAGGCAGATGGTACTCTCAAATTCCTCTACGGATAGGGCTTTCTAAGCCACATTTTCTAGGATTGAATAAGGTGCCTGTCTGTGGTTATTCAAGTTATAGGCCCCATTCAGCTGCTTGTGCCCCAGATGAATCCATAAACCAATTTTAGAATTTGCCCTCATGCAGGTTTCCCCTGCAATTTTTGTGATCTATAGAGTGCCTCTTTCTTTCACTTTTGAGTCCATGGTAAGAACCAGGACTCTCATTTCCTTTGGTGTCTCAGGAACAAAGTCTATCCCACAATCCCATTTCAGTACTGTTTTACCTACACTCTCCAAACCCAGCTCAACTTCTTTCCTGTTTTGTTCATCTAATTCCTCCAAAATGGAAATGCCTTTCACCCTACATTTTGAACAGAGACTTCTAGGTGACAAGTCTAAATTGTCCTAATTTCTGAACTCAAAGCTAATCACCAGCCCCAGTCTCATTTCTTTATGGTTCTACCTCTAACTCTACTCTCTACCACCACACAGCACAAACCCCAAAGGGTGTTATAACTCCCATAGTTTCAGGATATATGTTAACAACATATTTACTATTCTTTGATACACTCAGGCTCCATCATACCAGAGCTATTATACCCTTTCTGCATGTAAGTTGAGAAGAAACATAGAACTGGATCTCTTTCGAGCCTTTAGTAGGAATTTTTGTGTGGGATCACTAAGTATCTTAAGCACCTAAAATACTATCTTAGGATTTCCATTTTACTTTCAAATGTCTAATGGCAGAGGTATTCTGGGGAAGAGAACCTTAGAAGCAGGTAAAAATAAGTTTTATATTTACCAAAAGTGAAGTTTTGCACTTCACATATATTCACCTTAAAAATATACTGAGGGCTTTGGGATACTAGTAAAGAATTGTCCCAAAATGAGATTTAAAAAAATAGCATTGCAATATGCCATCTGATACATGGCACATATCTAAAGTGTACCTTTTGAGAGATTTTGAGATATATGTATATACCTGTGAACTCTCACCACAATCAAGACAGTAAACATATTCATTACTCCAAAAGGTTCTTCATCCCCTGTGTAATCACCTCCTCTTCCCTATGTCCACATCCTTGTCCCAAGGTAGCCACTGATTTGCTTTCTGTCACTATAGTTTGTATTATTTTAGAATTTATATAAATGGAATCTTGGAGTATGCTTCTGTATCTGGCTTCCTTCACTCAGCAACATTGTTTTGAGATTCATCTGTGTTGTCATGTATGTTATTAAGTTCATTCTTTTACTTTGCTGGATACTATTCCATGGTACAGATTTAACACTGTTTATCCTGTTGGTGGACATTGAGGAGATGTGTCTAACTTAGAGCTAGTATAAATAAAGTTACTATGAACATTCTGGTACATATATCTGTGTGGACATGCTTTGTTCTCTTGAGTAAATAAGAGTAGAATGGCTGAATCACATGGTAAATGGATGTTTAACTTTGTAAGCAATTACCAAATTGTTTTTGAAAGTAGTTGTGTGATTTTACATTACCCCCAACAGTGTAGGAGAGTTCTATTTCCTTCACATCCATGAAAAAACTTGATATGATAGGCTTTTAAATTTATTCTTTCTAACAGGTATGAGGAAATATCTTAATGTGGTTTTAAGTTGCATTGCTCTAATACCTAATAATGTTGAACTTCTTTTTATGTGTTAGTTGGTTTTTTTTGTATATCTTTTGTGAAGTGTCTGTTCAAGTCTCTTGCCCATTTAAAAAAAATGGTTTGTTTTCTCAATATTTACTTTTTAGTGTTCTCTATGTATCTGGGATAAAAATCTTTTGTTAGATACATGTTTTGCCAAGTTTTCTTCTGGTCTTAGTTTGGCTTTTTATTCTTTTAGCTGTGTCTTTTCAGGAGCAAAAAATTTAAATTTCCATTTACTCCATTTTATCTATTTGTCCTTTTATGGATGTTGTTGGGCATCCTATTTAAGGAATATTTTTTGGAAATCGTGGGTTACATTTTTTTTTAATGAGTAGAGGTATTGATTGAATTTCATTTTTTAATATATGGGTATTAAGTAGTCCCAGCACCTTTTATTGGAGGAAAAAAAATCTCTGAATTGCCTGTGCACTATTGTCACGAATCAGTTATTCATATATGTATGAGTCCATTTCAGCACACTCTTCTGTTCCTTTTGATAATGTCTATTTTTACTCATATCACACTGTTGTGATTATTGTAGCTTTATTATAAATCTTGAAATCAGGTAGTTTTAGTCCTCAAACTTTGTTCTGCTGTTTTAATTTTTTGACTATTCTAAGTCTTTGCATATCCATATGAATTTTAAAGCCAATATGTCCATTCCAACAAAAAGTCCAATAATATTTTGATTCATTTATCTAGGGATAATATACTTCTTACCATTTGTGAATCTTCAAACTCATAAGCAAACTAAATCTCTTTAGATCTTCCTTAATATTTCTCAGCAATGATTTGTAGTTTTAGCATACAGACCTTTATATCTTTTGCCAGAATTATCCCTAAGAATTTCATATAAAATGGTTTTGTTAATGGTATTACTTTTTATTTTTGATAGTTTCTGAATTATTCATTTCTAATTGTTCATTGCTAGTATATAAAAATAAAATAAAATTTTGTATATTTATCTTGTAACCTGCAACCTCCCTAAACTCACTTACTAGTTCTAATAATTTTTTTTTTATACATGGCTTTGACTTTTCTGTATAGACAATCATGTCATATGTGAATAGACACATTTACTTTTTCCATTCCAGTCTGGATATATTTTATTTATATTTCTTGCTTAATTGAAATGGCCATAACCTACAGCCTAAGGATAAGTAGAAGTAGTAGAAAATATAGATAAATATAGTAGTAGAAAATACACCTCCTTGTCTTTTGCCTGATTTTAGAGAGAAAGTATTCTGTCTTTTGCCATTAGATATGATGTTAGCTGTATGTATTTTACAGTTGCTCTTTATCAGATTCTGTTCCTAGTTTGCTGAATTTTTTTTAAAATCAGGACTCTATGTTGGATTTTTGTCAAATGTTTTTTCCTGTTCATTGAGATGATTTTTTTGAGTTTGTTAACATGATGAATTATATTGGTTAATTATCTAATGTTAATCCAACCCTGCATTTCTAGGATGAAGTCTACTTGGTCTTTATGTATTATTGTTTTTTTAATGTTGTATTCAGTTGACTAATTTTTTAATTTAAACTCAGTTTGCAGTTGGCTAATATTTTATCTACGTTCATGAAGGATATTAATCCATAGTTTTCTCTTGTTGTAATATCTTTGTCTAGTTTTGGTATTAGTGCAATTCTGAGCTCATAGAATGAGTTGGGGAATATTCTTTACTCTTCACTGTTCTAGAAAAGTTTGGTAAATTGTCATTAATGTCTTTTAAATGTTTGGTTTAAGTCACCTGTGAATTATTGTCCTGTATATTTTTTTCATGGGAAGATTTTTAAATACAAATTCCATCTCTTTAATAGATAGAGTTCTGTTCAGGTTATGTTTCTTTTTGAGTGAACTTTGGTAGTTTGTATCTTCTAAGGAATCCATTTCAATTTCACAGGCATTACAGTGTTCATAATACTTTATTATTATTATCAATTTAATATCTGTATAATAGTTATGTCACCTCTCTCATTACAGATGTTAGTAATTTATGCTTTTTCTCTCAGTCTGGCTGGAAGTTTATCAGTTTTATTAATATACTCTCAAAGAATGGCTTTTGATTATAATGACTATTATTTTTATACTTTCTATTTCATTGGTTTCTGCTTTGCTATTTATTTCCTTTATTGTTCCTAATTTGGATTCAATTTGCTCTTCTTTTTTTTAGTTCCTTAAGATGAAAGATGAGTTAATTTATTTGAGACTCTTTATTTAAAAGATTTTATTTATTTAATCATGAGAGACACAGAGAGAGGCAGAGACACGGGTAGAGGGAGAATCAGGCTCCCCGAAGGGAGTCCAATGCGGACTTGTTCCCCAGATGGGGATCGGGCCCTGAATCAAAGGCAGATGCTCAACCACTGAACCACTCAGTCGTCCCCCTTTCTTATTTTTTAGTATAGGCATTCGGTACTATACATTTCATCCTAAGTACTGCTTTAGCATTAACTCACTGTTTCTGATATGCTTTTGTTTTATTTTCATTCAGTTCAAAATACTGTCTAATTTTTATTTCAATTTCTTCTTCTTCTTTTTTAAAGATTTTATTTATTTATTCATGAGAGACACACACACGGAGAGAAGCAGAGACATAGGCAGACGGAGCAGCAGGCTTCATGCAGAGAGCCTGATGTGGGACTCAATCCCGGGACTCCAGGATCGTGCCCTGGGCTGCAGGCAGCCCTAAACCGCTGAGGCACCCGGGCTGTCCTCGTTTTCTTCTTTGACCCATGAGTTGTTTAGAAGTGTGGTATTTAGTTTTCAAATATTTGGGAATTTTTCAAATGTCTTTTCTATAATTGGTTTTTAATGTAATTGCATAATGGTCAGAGAACATATTTTGTATCACGTGAATCCTGTTAAATTTATTGAAATTAGTTTTATTGTCTATAATATGGTCTATGTTGGTAAATGTTCCATATGCACTTGAATGTGTGTTCTACTCATGATAGGTAGTGTATTCTATAAATGTTAGGTCAAATTTGTTGATAGTGTTTGCCAAATCAGCTATATCCTTGTTGACTTTGTTTACTTGTTTTATCAATTATTGAGAGAGGGGTATTGACATCTCTAACTATGTGAATTTTCCCATGTTCCTTGCAGCTCTATCAATTTTTGCTTTGTGTATTTTGAAGCTCCATTATTAGGGGCATATATATTTAAGATCTTTATGTTTTCATGATTAATGACCCAGCTATTTTCTGAAATAACCTTCTTAATCCCTGGTTGTATACCTTTCTCTGAAATCTGACTTTTTCTCATCTTAAATAAGCTAAGCCAGCTTTCTTTTGATGAATGTTGGCATGGTATATCTTTGTTTATCCTTTTATTTTTAACTTAATTGTGGCTTTTTATTTAAGTTGTGTGTTTTTGGTAGGCAACACATCATTACTCTTTGCTAAACTTTTTACTTTGAGACGACTATAGATTCACCTGTAGTTCTAAGAAGTAATATAGAGAAGCTCTATGTCCAGTTTTCCCTAATGATAATATCTTGTAAAACTATAGTAAAATTTCAATCATAATTTAATATTTATACAGTCAAAATACAGAACATTTTCTTCACCTCAAAGACACCTCATGTTGTCCTTTTAGAGAACACCCACTTCTCCACTATTCAATCCCCCCTTTACCCTTGGCAGTCATTAATGTATTGTTCATTTCTATGATTTTGAATGTTCTATAAATGGAGTCCTACAATGTGTAAGGTTGGGGTGTACATGCAGTGTGTAACCTTTTTTCTTACTCAGTATACTGTGTATATCAAAAGTATGTTCCTTTTTATTGTTGAATAATATTCCATGGTATGAATATAACAGTTTAACATTCACCTATTGAAGGATATCTGGATTATTTCTAGTTTTTGGCTATTACAAATAAAGTTGGTATAAACATTTGTATATAGATATTTGTGTGAACATAAGTTTTTACTTTTCTGGAATAAAAGACAGGAACACAATTGCTGTTGTACGCTAAATATTGTTGTTTAGTTGTTTCTTTTAATTTAAAAAAAAATTACTTTAGAGAGAGAGCCTAAGGGAAGGAGCAGAGGGAGAGAGAGAGAGAGAATCTCAAGCAGACTCCCCACTGAGCACAGAGCCTAGTGCAGGTTTCCATCTCCTGATCCAGAGATCATGACCTAAGCTGAAATCAAGGGTTAGCCGCTCAGCCCTGAGCCACTCACATGCCCTGGTGCATGTTTAAAAGAAACTGCCAAACTGTTTTCCAGAGTGGCTCTACCATTTTACATCCCCACCAGCAATGTATGAGCAATATAGTTTCTCTGCATCCTCACCAACATTTAGTAATGTACTTAAAAAACATATTTTAGACACTCTAGTGTATTATATAGTCTAGATAGCAGGCCTTTGTCAGATATATGGCTTACAAATATTTTTTCCCAGTCTGTAGCTTGCCTTTTTAACTCCTTTAAAAAAAAAAAAAGAAAAGAAAAGATTTTATGTATTTGAGAGAGTGAAAGAGAGAACACAAGCAGAGAGAACAGCAGAGGGAAAGGGAGGAGAAGGAACCCCACTGAGCATGGAGCCCAATGGTGGCTGATCCCAGGACTCTGGGATCAAGACCCCAGCTGAAGGCAGACGCTCAGCCAACTGAGCCACCCAGGACCCTCTCAACCTCTTAATAATATGTTTCACAGAGCAAAACTTTTTAATTTTAATGAAGTTCAATTTATTAGTTTTCCTTTGATGAATCGTGCTATTGGTATCAAAAACTCTGTCTAGTTCTAGATTCTGAAAGTGTTCTTCTGTTTTTTTCTAAAAGGTTTACAGATTTATGTTTTATGTTTAAGTTTGTGATCTATTTTGAATTAATTTTTGTATAAGCTGTAACACTTGGAGTTTGTTGTTGTTGTTTTACCTGTGGATATCCAATTACTCCAGTGTAGTTTGTTGAAAAGGCTGTTCTTGCTCCATTGAATTGTGTTTGAACCTTTGTCAAAGATCAGTTGGCCATATTTATGAGTCTATTTCTGGGTTCTCTGTTTCGTGCCAGTGATTCATGTGCCTATCCCTCTGCCAACACTATAGTCTTGATTACTGTAGCTACATAATAAATTTTTAAATAGAATAGATTGGGTTTTCCCACTTTATTTTTCTTTTTCAAAATTTATTCTTAGCTATACTAGTTCTTTTGCTTTTTTATATAATTATAGAATAATCTGTCAATATCTACAAGAAATTTTGATAGGAATTGTGTTAAACCTGCATATCAGTTTGAAGAGGCTTGACATCTATACTATGTGAATCTTCTGATCATTAACATGGTATTTATTTCCAATTATTATTTATTTATTTTATAGTTTATACCATATGTGCTATGTACATTTTGTTAACTTTATATCTATTTTTAAATGATTTTAAATGGTATTGTATTTTCAAGTTAAGTTTCTGTGTATCCATTGCTCTTATATAGAAATACAATTGATTTTTGTATGTTTATCTTGCATTCTATGAACTCACTGAACTCACTTGTTCTAGAAGTTTTGTGCAGATTTCCTGGGATTTTCTATACAATCAACATTATGTGCAAGTAGGGGCCATTTTATTTCTTACTTTCCATTTTGTATCACTTCCTTTTTCTTGCCTTTCTATACTGATTAGAACTTCCAGTACTAGGTTGAATAAAAATGATGAGAACAGACATCTTTACCTTGTTCCCAACTTGGGAGAAGAGCGTGCAATCTTTCACCATTAAATATAATGTTAGCTATAGGTTTTCATAAATGTTTTTAACAAGTTGAGGAAGTTTTCTCTAACTCTGCTTCTCTGTGAATTTTTGTAATGAATGAGTGTTGAATTTTGTCAGATGCTTTTTCTGCATCAATTGATATGATCATGTGATTTTTCTTCTTTTTATGTTAATATGATGGATTATATTGGTCAATTTTTTGATAATTGAATTAGCTTTGCATTCCTGGAATAAACTGCATTTGACATTATGTATAATTCTTTTTTTATATGTTGCTGAATTCTACTTGCTAATATTTTAAGGACTTAAAAATCTAAATTCTTGATTTATATTGGTCTGTAGTTTTCTTTTTCTGTATTTGTCTTTGTCTTTTGGGGGTCTTTGTCTTTTGGGGGTATCTGGGTAAAGCTGGTCTCACAGAATGAATTGAGAAGTATTTGTTTTCTAGAAGAGATTGTATAAAACTGGTTTTGATTCTTTAAATGCTTGTTAGAATTCTTCAGTGAAACCATTGGGCCTTGATATTTGTGGGGGGGGGGATTTTTAAATTTCAAAATCAATTTTCTTAATAATTATAGGGTTTTGCAAATGATATATTCCTTATTGGGTGAGTTTTAGTAGTTTGTGCTTTTTGAGGAACAGGTCCATTTGCTTTAAGATACCAAATTTATAGGCATAGAGTTCTTTGTAGTATTCCCTTATTATCTTTGATGTCTGCAGTGTCTGTAATGACATCCTTTGTTTTATTCCTGATATTTATAATTTGTGTCTTCTCTCTTTTTTTTTTTTTTACTTTGTCAGCCTTGCTAGAGGTTTTGTCAATTTTATTGATCTTTTCAAAGAGTCAGCTTTTTGTTTCATCAATTTTATTTTCTGTTTTTAATTTCATTGAGTTTTACTTATATGTTTATTTCTTTTGTTGCTCTTGGTTTGGGTTTATTTTATCCCTTTCAGGGTCCTTATTTCCTTTGAAACTTTCTCTTTGACCCATGGATTATCAGTATATTCTTAAGTTTCCTTGTGTTTGGAGATTTTTTTTATTACCTCTCTGTTTTTGAGTCCTAGTTTTGTTCTACTGTGGTCAGAGAACACATCCTATATGATTTCAGTTCTTTTTAAATTTGTTGAGATTTGTTTTATGGCCTGGGATATGGTCTGTTTGGGTATACGTTCCACTGGCATTGAATCTATTCAGTTGTGGGGTGGAATGTTCTATAAATGTCAATGATATTTTGTTGGTTGATGGTAATATTGAGTTCTTCTATATCCTAGCCAATTTTTCTGACTAGTTGTTGTATATATTGCTAAGAAAGTGGTGTTGGAATCTCCAACTATAATTTTGGGTCATCTCTTTCTCCTTTCAGTTCTGTCAGCTTTTGCTTTATACATTTTGCACTCTTATTTGGTGCATACACATTTAGAATTGCAGTCTTTGTGGTAGATTGATCTGTTTATAATTATGTAATGTTAACTCCATCTCCTCAAATCAGGGGGTCCACCAGGCTCTGATTGACTTCACCCTCCCTGTGCCACAGGCTGGAATATTTCTCAAGACAATATGTTGGGGCGGGGGAGGGGGCAGATGGCAGAGGAGTAAGGTCCTCAACTCACTTGGTCCCACCAACTTACCTAGATTTAAAGAGAGAACAGCCAGAACGCTACAGAGAGAAAGGTTTTTGCTTCTAACAAGGTAGGAAGATGGAAAAAAATAAAATAAAAAAGAATCAAGTTGGGGAGGGGCCCCGCGAGGAGCCAGGCTAAAACCGGAGGGCAAGAAGCCTCCAGGACAGGAAGACCCAGCCCCAGAGAAGCAGGAACTTTAAAAATCTGCACCAGATTCTTCCCGGACAGAAAAGCGCTTAGCAGAGAACTCGAGGGGCGGTGAGGTCTGCAGTCTCCTGGAGTCACTAACAGAGGAGTCCTGGGGTCACTAACAGAGGAGGTGCGCCCGGGGGAGAGCGCCCCACACCCCGCGGGCCGAGGGCGGTAAAGGGCTGGAGCGCGCCCGGCGGGGCCTCGGGGAGAAGCCGGTGGGTCAGGCGGGGCCTCCGGGCGGAGGGGGCTGCGCCCTGGAGCCTTCGGGGGCCGCAGCTCCGGGAGCGTGATTCCAGCGGCGCAGGCCCCAGATCCCAGGTCGCCGGGCAGACACAGCCCAGGATCCTGCACTGCTCTCGGGACAGGGGGAGGTGGGCAGGGCACAGGACAGCGCGGACACTCCTGCTGCTGGGCGCCCCCGAGCTGTGCAGGTCAGCGCCCTCCCCAACCCCTGCGCCCCGAGAGCATCTAGGCCAGTGTGGACTGGGAGACTGTGGTAGTTACTGGGGGAACTGACTCCAGGGCTGGGGAGCGGGCCACCCCAGTGCTGTTGTTCCTCCTGGTGTCACCCTGTGCCTGGGACAGAGCAGGGCTGCCAGGGAACAGGGGCCTCTTGGGATAACTAGCTCCCACTGAGCCCAGCACCCGGCAGGGGGGTTGGGGCAGCCCCCCCAGATGCACACACCTGAAAATCCACACAGCAGGCCCCTCCCCCAGAAGACCAGCTGGAAGGACAGGGGAAGAGCAAGTTCTTGATCCAGCAGCTGTGGAAAGCTCCAGGGGAAGTCGAGGGATTTACCTTATATAGAACTAGAGGGTACCCCTCCTATTTTTCCTATTTTCCCCCTTTTTCCAGTACAACTCGTTTTTATATCATACTCAAATTTTCCAATATTTTTTCTCTTTTCCCATCTTAACTACAATATTTTACCACCTCTTTGTTTTTAAGTTTCTTCCTTTTTGAACTCTCATATTTCTACAATTGCATATCTTAGATATATTTTCCACTCTTAGATTCCCTTCAACATATTCAACTTAATTTTGGGAGATATATGAGATATGTTTTTTGTCTTGTGTTTTTTGTTTTCTCTGCCTCATTTTGTTCTATACTGGCGGATGTTAATAACTTCTAAAACATGACCAGCATGCACCCAGAACCAAGTGGAATACTGTGCTGGTTCATTCTGTGAGATTGTATTTTCTCTTCATTCCCATTCTGCTCCCCTCTTTTATCTCGTTTATGTTTTGGTGGTCAGTGGTGGGGGTCTCTACAAGTATTGCTGGTTTCTATAAATTTGGGAGTGAGCATCTTCTAATATACAGAACTTAATACACTCAGAACCAAGAGGATCACCCTCTAGGACCCCTCAGGTAAACTATATTCTCCCTCCACTACAACTTCTTCACCACCACCATCTCCCAATCCCCCCTTTTTTCTTTCTTCTCTCTCTTTTTTCTTTTTTTCCTCTTTAGTTTTGCTTTTTTCTCTTCTTTTTTTCTTTTTTCTTTTTTTTCTTCTTCTTTGGGACTCTTGGCCTTTATATTTTACTACTTTGTTTGAAAATTTATTTTTCACTTTAGCGGTCCTTTTGTTTCATTTTGTTCTGATCTTTTTCATTTTCTGGTCTCTGATCTCGTCAGAATCATCTAGGGTGAAATTTACTTACGTTGGGATTGATATTCTTGACTCAGCCTACTCATACAGCCCCTCTGCACTGAGAAAAATGAATAGAAGGAAGAACTCACTGCAAAAGAAAGAATCAGAAACAGTACTCCCTGCCACAGAGTTACAGAATTTGGATTACAATTCGATGTCATAAAGCCAATTCATAAACACAATTATAAAGCTACTAGTGGCTCTGGAAAAAAAGCATAAAAGATTCTAGAGACTTCATGACTGCAGAATTTAGATCTAATCAGGCCGAAATTAAAAATCAATTACATGAGACGCAATCCAAACTGGAGGTCCTAATGACGAGGGTTACTGAGGTGGAAGAAAGAGTGAGTGACATAGAAGACAAGCTGATGGCAAGGAAGGAAGCTGAGGAAAAAAGAGAAAAACAAGAGACGATGAAGAAAGGTTAAGGGAAATAAATGATAGCTTCAGAAAGAAGAATCTATGTATAATTGGGGTTCCAGAAAATGCCAAGAGGGCCAGGGGCCAGAAAGCATATTTGAACAAATCATAGCTGAGAACTTCCCTAATTTGGGGAGGGAAACAGGCATTCAGATCCAGGAGATAGAGAGGTCCCACACAAAATCAATAAAAACCATTCAACATCTCGACATTTAACAGTAAAACTTGCAAATTCCAAAGATAAAGAGAAAATATTTAAAGCAATGAGAGACAAAAGATTCATAACTTATATGTGGAGAAATAACAGATTAACATCAGACCTCTCCACAGAGACCTGGCAGGCCAGAAAGGGCTGGCATGATATATTCAGGGTACTAAAGAACATGCAGCCAAGAATACTTTATCCAGCAAGGCTCTCAATCAGAATAGAAGGAGAGATAAAGAGCTTCCAAGATAGGCAGAAACTGAAAGAATATGTGACCACCAAACCAGCTCTGCAAGAAATATTAAGGGGGACTCTGTAAAAGAAAGAGGAAGTCCAAAGAAACAATCCACAAAAACAGGGACTGAATAGGTATTACAATGAAACTAAATTCATATCTTTCAATAGTAACTCTGAACATGAATGGGCTAAATGATCCCATCCAAAGACGCAGGGTTTCGGACTGTATAAAAAAGCAAGACCCATCTATTTGCTGTCTACAAGAGACTCATTTTAGACCTAAGGACATCTCCAGCCTGAAAATTAAAGGTTGGAGAGCCATTTACCATTCAAATGGTCCTCAATAGAAAGCTGGGGTAGCCATCCTCATATCGGATAAATTAAAGTTTATCCCAAAGACTGTAGTAAGAGATGAAGAGGGACACTATATCATACTTAAAGGGTCTATCCTACAAGAAGATCTAACAATTGTGAATATTTATGCCCCTAATATGGGAGTTGCCAAGTATATCAATCAATTAATAACCAAAGTAAAGACATACTTAGATAATAATAAACTAATAGTAGGAGACTTCAACATAGCACTTTATGCAAATGACAGATATTCTAAGCACAGCATCACCAAAGAAACAAGGGCTTTAAATGATACACTGGACCAGATGGATTTCACAGATATATACAGAACCGTCCATCCGAATGCACATTCTTCTCAAGTGCACATGGAACTTTCTCCAGAGTAGACCACATACTGGGTCACAAACCAGGTCTCAACTGAAACCAAAAGACTGTGATTGTCCCCTGCATATTTTCAGACCACAATGCTTTGAAACTAGAACTCAATCACAAGAAGAAATTTGGAAGAAACTCAAACACATGGAGGATAAAGAGCATCATGCTAAAAGATGAATGGGTCAACCAGGAAATTAGAAAAGAACTAAAATATTCATGGAAACTAATGAAAATGAAAATACAACCATTCAAAATCTTTGGGATACAACAAAGCCATCCTAAGAGGGAAATACATCGCAATACAAGCATCCCTCAAAAAATTAGGAAGAACTCAAATACACAAGCTAACCTTGCACCTAAAGGAACTGGAGAAAGAACAGCAAATAAAACATACACCAAGCAGAAGAAGAGAGTTAATAAAGATTCAAGCAGAACTCAATGAAATAGAGACCAGAACTGTAAGACAGATCAACAAAACCAGGAGTTGGTTCTTTGAAAGAATTAATAAGATAAATAAGCCATTAGCCAGCCTTATTAAAGAAAAGAGAAAAGACTCAAATTAATAAAATCACAAATGAAAGAGGACAGATCACAACCAATACCAAGTAAATACAACAATCTTAAAAATGTATTATGAGCAACTACATGCTAATAACTTAGGCAATCTAGAAGAAATGGATGCATATCTGGAAAACCACAAATTATCAAAACTGGAACAGGAAGAAACAGAAAACCTGAACAGGCCAATAACCAGGGAGGAAGCAGTCATCAAAAACCTCCCAAGACACAAAAGTCCAGGGCCAGATGGCTTCCCAGGGGAATTCTATCCAACGTTTAAAGAAAAAATAATACCTATTCTACTAGAGTGGTTCTGAAGGATAGAAAGGGAAGGAATACTTCCAAACTTGTTTTATGAGGCCAGCATCACCTTAATTCCAAAACCAAAGACCCCACCAGAAAGGAGAATTATAGACCAATATCTCTGATGAACACAGATGCAAAAATTCTCAAAAAGATACTAGCCAATAGGATCCAATAGTACATTAAGAAGATTATTCACCATGACCAAGTGGTATTTATCCCTGGAATGCAAGGTTGGTTCAACACTTTTAAAACAATCAACATGATAGATCACACCAACAAGAGAAAAAAACAACAAGAACCATATGATCCTCTCAATAGATGCAGAGAAAGCATTTGACAAAATACAGCATCCATTCCTGATCAAAACTCTTCAGAGTGTAGGGATAGAGGGAACATTCCTCAGCATCTTAAAAGCCATCTATGAAAAGCTCATAGAAAATATCATTCTCAATAGGGAAACACTGGGAGCCTTTCCCCTAAGATCAGGAACAAGACAGGGATGTCCACTCTCACCACTGCTATTCAACAAAGTACTAGAAGTGCTAGCCTTAGCAATCAGGCAACAAAATGAAATAAAAGGCATTCAAATTGGCAAGAAGAAGTCAAACTCTCCCTCTTTGCAGATGACATGATACTGTACGTAGAAAACCCAAAAGACTCCACCCCAAGATTGCTAGAACTCATACAGCAATTTGGCAGTGTGGCAGGATACAAAATCAATGCCCAGAAATCAGTGGCATTTCTATACACTAACAATGAGACTGAAGAAAGAGAAATTAAGGAGTCAATCCAATTTACAATTGCAGTCAAAAGCATAAGATACCTAGGAATAAACCTAATCACAGAGGTAAAGGATCTATACCCTAAAAACTACAGAACTCTTCTGAAAGAAATTGAGGAAGACACAAGAGATGGAAAAATATTCCAAGCTCATGGATTGACAGAATTAATATTGTGAAAATGTCAATTTACCAAGGGCAATTTACACATGTAATGCAATCTCTATCAAAATACCATGGACTTTCTTCAGAGAGTTGGAACAAATCATCTTAAGATTTGTGTGGAATCAAAAAAGACCCTGAATAGCCAGGGGAATATTGAAAAAGAAAACTAGAGCCAGGGACATCACAATGCCAGATTTCAGGTTGTACTACAAAGCTATGATCATCAAGACAGTGTGTGGTACTGGCACAAAAACAGACACATAGATCAATGGAACAGAATAGAGAACCCAGAAATAAGCCCTCAACTCTACGGTCAACTAATATTCAACAAAGCAGAAAAGACTATCCACTGGAAAAAGGACAGTCTCTTCAATAAATGGTGCTGGGAAAATTGGACAGCCACATGCAAAAGAATGAAACTAGACAATTCTCTTACACCATACACAAAGATAAACTCCAAATGAATGAAAGATCTAAATGTGAGACAAGAATCCATCAAAATCCTTTTTTTTTTTTTTAAATTTTTTTTTAATTTTTTATTTATTTATGATAGTCACAGAGAGAGAGAGAGGCAGAGACACAGGCAGAGGGAGAAGCAGGCTCCATACACCGGGAGCCCGACGTGGGACTCGATCCCGGGTCTCCAGGATCGCGCCCTGGGCCAAAGGCAGGCGCCAAACCGCTGCGCCACCCAGGGATCCCAGAATCCATCAAAATCCTAAAGAAGAACACAGGCAACACCCCTTTTGAACTTGGCCACAGCAACTTCTTGCAAGATACATCTATGAAGGCAAGGGAAACAAAAGCAAAAATGAATTATTGGGACTTCATCAAAATAAAAAGCTTCTGCACAGAAGAAAAAAACAGTCAACAAAACTAAAAGATAACCTACAGAATGGGAAAAGATATTTGCAAATGACATATCAGATAAAAGGCTAGTATCCAAGATCTATAAAGAACTTATTAAACTCGACACCCAAGAAACAATCCAATCATGAAATGGGCAAAAGACATGAACAGAAATCTCACAGAGGAAGACATAGACATGGCCAACAAGCACGTGAGAAAATGCTCTGCATCACTTGCCATCAGGGAAATACAAATCAAAACCACAATGAGATACCACCTCACACCAGTGAGAATGGGGAAAATTAACAAGACAGGAAACAACAAATGTTGGAGAGGATGTGGAGAAAGGGGAACCCTCTTGCACTGTTGGTGGGAACTGTGAACTGGTACAGCCACTCTGGAAAACTGTGTGGAGGTTCCTCAAAGAGTTAAAAATAGAGCTGTGCTCTGACCCAGCAATTGCACTGCTGGGGATTTGCCCCTAAGATACAGATGCAGTGAAATGCTGGACACATGCATCCCAATGTTTATAGCAGCAATGTCCAGAATAACCAAATTGTGGAAGGAGCCTTGGTGTCCATCAAAAGATGAATGGATAAAGAAGATCGCCTTCTTAACAAATAGTGCTAAAACAACTGGTTATCTACATGCAAAAAAAATAAGTCAAAATTGGTTCTTAGCCTTAAATGTAAAATGCAAAGTATAAAACCACTAGAAGATAACATAAGAGAAAATCTTGGAGACTTTGGGTTTGAAAATAATTTCTTAGATATAACACCAAAAACTCAATCCATGAAAGATTAAATTGTCTAGTTGAACTTCATTAAAACTTTAAAATTGCTGCTCTGTGAAAGACACTGTTAAGGGAATAAAAAGACAAGCCACAGACTTAGAGAAAATATTTGCAAAGCACATACCTGGTAAAGGACTGGTAATCCACATTATACAAAGAACTCTTAAAACTAAACAATAAAAACAAGCCACTTGATTGAAGGGCAAAGTATCTGAACAGACATCTCATCATAGAAGATATACAGATGGTAAATAAACCTATGACAAGATGCTCAACACTATATGTCATTAGGGAATTATGAATTAAAACAACAGTGATCTATCTCACTGCATACCTAAAATCTGAAACACCAAATGCTGGCAAGGATGTAGAGCAGCAGAAATTCTCATTTATTGCTGGTGGATGTGCAAAATGGCATGGTCACTTTGGAAGATAGATTTGCAGTGTTTACAAAACTAAACATACTCTTACCATATCATACAGCAATTGAACTCCTGGTATATTCTCAGAATGATTTGAAAATGTGCATTCACACAAAAACCTTCCCACAAATGAATGTGTTTATGGAGGCTTTATTCATAATTGCTAAAACTTATAAACGACCAAGAGGTGAATGGATAAACAAATTGTGGTATATCCATACAATTATTCAGCAATTAAATGATACGAGCTATCAAGCCACCAAAAAAAAAAAATGGAGGAAACTTAAACACATATGGCTAAATGAAAGAAGCTAATTTGAAAAGGCTACATACTGTATAATTCCAAACAGATAACATTATGAAGATAATAAGATTAATCATGCTAGAGGTTCAGAGGAAGGGAGAGATAAATAGGGGGAGCACAGGTGATTTTTAGGGCAGGGAAACTATTATGCATGCATTATTGTAATGGTAGATATATGTCATTATTTGTCAAAATTCACAGAATGTACAACACTGCAAACCCTAATGTAAACTATGGACTTTATTTTTTTAAAGATTTTATTTATTTATTTATGAGAGACACAGAAGGGAGAGACATAGGCAGAGGGAAAAGCAGACTCCCTGCAGGGAGCCGGATATGGGACTCAATCCTGGAACTCTGGGATCACACCCTGGGCCAAAGGCAGAGGCTCCATTACTGAGCCACCCAGGTATCCCTAAACTATGGACTTTAGTCAATACTAATATATCAATATTGACTCTTCATTGTAAAAAGTGTACCACATTAATGCAAACTGTTAATAATAGGGGAAAGTGGAAGTAGAGAGTTGGGGGGAAAGGTGGAGTTTTACTTATACCATATAGGAACTCTCTACTTTTTGCTCAATTTTTCTGTAAACCTAAAAGTGCTCAAAAAATAATTATATTAATTCTTTTATTAAGAAGAAGAATGAGAAAGAGAGCCAGAGCAGAGAAAATGGTGAGCATTAGCTGCACTTCCCAAACTTTTCTCAATCTGATCATGGTAGTGGATGACTTCCAGGAGGCTTTAGCTGCCTCCAGCCTTATTCAGAAAATTATTGAGTGCAATATGTCAACACACCTGCAGTGCATTTATGGCTAGGCTGCAGAACACCTGTTGGGAAATTTTGCTCTAAGAAAACAAAAGAGAAAAAGTGAATTTTAATGGTAGTTTTAATTATCATTGTGAAAATTATGAGCTGCATACTGATTAATTAGCAAATTTGGAAATAATTATTTCACTTGCTGGCAAGATGTGGTGAAGCTGGAATGCTTTAACAATGCAGGTTTCAAAATGTTATAGACTTTTCTAAAATACACAAGTTTTTAAAACCAGATAATATTATATATACTTGAATCTGGTAATTCTATTATTGGTAATTTATGCCATGGAAATGAATTTAATGAATTAAATTATTGTACAAAGATGTTTGTTACTACATTATTTATAATAACAAAACATGGAAACTATCCGAATATCCATAAAATAGGAGAATGATTAAATAATCTTTGTGCATCAACACAATGGAATGTGACAGAGCTATTACAAATCATGATTAGGAAGTTTGATTATAGTTGGAATTATTAGTAAGTATGATTATAATTAGCTCAACATAGCAGTATATAAAAAATATAAATACAAATGCTTTAAATATTACATTCTTTTCATTGAACCTCTACAAGTTTGACCACATTGACCCCTTAGCTTGAAATAAACAAATCAGTGTACAATAAAACTATGTAAACATTGTATGTGAAAATACAAATACCAGCAAGGGGGGCAGCCCGGGTAGCTCAGTGGTTTAGCGCCACCTTCAGCCCAGGGTGTGATCCTGGAGACGTGGGATGGAGTCCAACGTTGAGCTCCCTGCATGGAGCCTGCTTTTCCTCCCCCTGCCTGTGTCTCTGCCTCTCTCTCTCTCTCTCTCTCTCTCTCTCTCTCATGAATAAATAAATAAAATCTTTTAAAAAAAAATACCAGCAAGGCTTTGAAATTGAAAAGCCACATGGTAAAATTTGAGTTTTCTTTTTAATTTTAAAATTTTTATCATTGCTCATATAATAAATAATGTATCTTTAAATGAAGAGCAGTGTCATCTAGCAAAGCACTCTCCCAATCCATTGGGAATTAAAAATACTTGAATGATCGATCACCTTTGAACAGTTGTCATGGCAGTACCAACACTGGCAAAAACCCTGAAAATTGGGGCACTTTTCCAGATAATTTAACATCCTGATCATCCCCCTCATCAACCACCTACAATCACTTTTTAATAATTGTAGATAATTGAAACACGCTTTCTCCCCCATAGATAATTGTCTCAACTCTCAGCTCACTTTGCTGGTTAAAATATGTTACAACAATGCTTCTCAAAGTTTAATTGTAGGTGAATTACCTGGGAATCTTGTTAAAAGGCACTTTGATTTGGTAGATTCAGGGAGGGCCCTGAAAGTCTTCCTTTCTCACAAGTTCCCAGGAGAGACTGCTGGTCCAAGGACCATTCTTGAGTAACAAGTCATAAAGCATTTGAGTAATTTACTTATCTAGTTAATCCAGATAATTCTTGTACTTACACACACATATATATAGATATGTTTGTCTGTGTCCGTGCATATCTTTGCATGCACACACATATATTTAAGAGTTCTATCAGGTTTGGCCATTAACATCAAGGAAATTTTGGAAACTGTCCAATTTACACTGCAATTAATGCTATCTAGACAACCCAGTTACCTTAGTTTTCTTATTTTTTAAACAAAGATAATAAACAGTGGATTACATACTATTCCTAAATTCTGTAGAGAAGAAAAAGAAATGAAATGTTGAGTTAGATCATTTTTTGGCAGAGGTTCTACTTGTTCAATGATAAAAGCAAAATTTGATTGTAAATGTTCAAAAAGCATCAGTAGACTCTCATAACTCTTGCTGATGGAGTTGACATCTAGCATTCTTCTTTTTCATAGACTATACTCAGTAAACATTTGTTCAGTGAATACCACATGAACACCTACAACTATATCTTTGTAATGCATCCTATGCAGCAATTTTCAGCTACAGACTGAAAAAATTCTTTTTTTTTTTCATGGTGTTCTCAAATGATGACCTGATAGACTTCAAGTATAATGAAAGCATTCATTTTGTGGAAAATCTTAAATCAGTGAGATGCTGTTTTCTATGACATAGTGCTTGAATTGCTAATATCTTCCAGAGTCAGTGAGTAACTCTCATGGATTTTTTTCTTCCAGACACTGTCCTCAGCAAAAATAATGCTGAGAGGTCAGGGCACATCTGCAGGGTGTAAAAAGACAGCATCTGAAAAACTCTTCTCACTTTTCTTTGCATAGATAATGCATTGCTTTCCCCCACTGAATAGGGATTGTTGCCATAGTAATTTTTTAAAACACTCCTAGATCAATATTAGAACTGCAGAAAAGTATCTTAGATATGCTAAGCAATTCGGGAGTCTAAAACCATACCCTCACTCTTGTTTATTTGCTCAGCTGTGGAATAAAGATTTGAGCAACTCCTCATGACTGGTCAGTTCTATGATGTGAATAATTAGTCCACAAATAAGTGTCCTGTGAATGCTTCCCAAGCAAAGATCTATGTGAGCAGCTCAGTAACAACAATGTTAAATGCAGAAGCTGTGGATCTGCCACTTTGGAAAAAAGTACATTGCTGTATGCATCAGAGGGCCAGGATCCCAGCTGTTCCTTAAAATGCATGTGGTAATTTTTGCCGTTTTATCAGTTCACCTAAGAAAATTAAATATCTTCCTTGTTTTACTATTCATTGTTAGCTTCCCATTACAATTTCCAACTTGTTCACATAAATACTACATAGTACCACACACACCCTGCACAAAATATGAGAAACAAGTTTCAATTCCTTATATTACAGAATGTTTTGAAACATTCAGATGGTTTAGAATCAAGAGCTAGAAGAAAAAAATATATACCAATTATGTGTCTGCTTCCTTCTGTAACAAAGCTGCACATACACAGGCAGTGCTTATTATGCCAAGATGTAGACATTTATTCCAAAAGAGCCCATTATCTTCAAGTGCTATTACACAAAGCTCCTCAAATTATCCCAATAATGAATGTGCCTCTGAGGAGCTGAGTAGGAAGAAGCCTGGGTCCCAGCTGCAGCCCTGCTTCTAGCCATGTGATCCTGAGCAAGTCATTTTACCTTTCCCAAGCCTGGTTTTGTATGTGTAAAAAAGATGGAGCTATTCTTCATGATCTCTGAGTACCCTTCTGCTTATAAAACCCCAAGACTCCATGAAACAGTAAAATGTGGGATCCCTTCATCATTCTTTGCGGTGTTTTTTGCTACACTTTTATGCTCCTTGCTAATACTCTCTGTAGTACTAAGTATGTGTTCTCATGGAGACGTGGCAATAAACACAACCTCTCTGTCAAAAAGATTTAATTCAGGTTTTCCCAGTCATTCATAGCATAGGAATAAATTCAAGGATTCACTCTGGGAGCTATAACTTCAGGGAAGATGATATCAAAATTTAAAAATATATACATGATAACTAAAAAGTGAGCATTATGATGTAATTGATCAAGTTACCCTAATTTTCTGTAGACCCAAACTTAGAAATATAAAATAATGCCTTTCGATGTATGGCTTCTAACCAACAGTCCCATGTTATTCTCCTGTTGTGGACCTGATTGAAATTATGTGAAGTTAGTCCATTGATTTGTCATATTTGGCCTTTAAGATACAAGTTATTTTCAGTATGAATTATCCTTTGTTTTACTGGTTGTAGCGGTCACTGTAGTTTTATGAAAAGTACTCAAAGTGTGGAGCTCAGAATACCAAATTATAACTTAAACATTATTTGGCATAAGGTTGTGCCACTAAGTGAGTTCCTGGTTGTCTTCATCACGACAAAGTGCCATCTGCCCAATTGCAAATTGACTGTATTTTCATTAGTTGGAAATTTCCCTTGGTCTCCTCCTTTTCTCCCAGACATCACTGGCCACTAAAACTTTCCTCACCAGTCTCTATTTCTTTAGATAGAAAAAGATTCAGAAACAATATTGAGTGGGATACCTAGATATCTAGATGTTAGAGAAGTAGTGATATAAGTAAGAAGTATATTCAGGATCTCTCAAAATAAGTGAAGTGAATGTGATTACTGTGATTTCCAGTATTAAACATAGCTTTATACTATTCTGTCGACATCAGGCAACATGACAGAATGGGCTGGTGTGAGCAGGCTTCCTCTGCATTATCATTCCTACGGATAGCTCCCAAAACACAGACATGCTGGGTAAAACAGGACAACATCACAATTCAAGCCTAGCACAAAAGAAAGCTAAAAAAGTAGGAAGCAGACACTAAGAAGTCAAAGTGAGAGCAGTGTGCCATAGCAGTAGCCTAAAGGGACAAGAAGGGGAGGCCCTAGGGACAGCTAACTCAAGGACAAGCAGTTCAACCTGGGCCCCATGAGGCTGGAGCCTAACTGGACCCTGGGAATGAAGGCTAGAGCTTTAAAGAACTGCCTTCTCTAGGAAGAAGGGGCCAGAAAAAGTCCCCACTAATTTGGACAAAGGTTGAGGAAGGTTGCTGTTCTTCTGGGACCTTGGGTTGGAAAACAGCAGAAATCAAAACCCAAGTTCGGTTACACTTGTGTGTACAATTTGAATTTATACTACTTGCATGGTGGGGAAGCCCCAGGCCAAGAAACAAGCCTTGAAATTGTCCCACAGCTATTGACACCCTAGGGCCCAGAGGAAGGAATTCCAACTGAGGGGATCTAGTGGTATTTAAATCAGAGCTTGGGGGATAAATAGAATTTCAACAGACATAATTAGGGGAGGAATTCTACAGGTGGAGACCTACTTGGGCAAAGTCGCAGAAAGGGGTATGTGCCACGAAGTAAGAGGTTTATGAACTGAGGAGAGTGAGAAAACAGGCTGTATGGGGTTAGATTAAAGAGACAATACAGTCAAAGTTTTTTCATTGTAAAAATAGTATTGTGTTCAAGTTGATCGCAAATGTCATAATGTATATATAAGGCAAGTAACCAAGGCTTGTTTTTTTCTGCTGTATAATGAATAGTATGAATAATGAATTATATGAACGAGTGAAAGAACTATTTAATACTGGCTAACCTCCCCTGAGTTTTCTTGGACAAGATATTGCTCATCTTCAGATAGATAAATCATTGGTGTTGCTGCTCACCATGCCATCTCCTATAAAGAAGACCAAATGAGAGCAGCTCAGTCTTGATGTAATTGGAGCATCAGTCCTTGTTATTTTCAATTTAGGGCTCATATTTGAAACCATTGTTTGTCTGGTATGTCTCACTTAATCATAAATAATCTCTCACTGAATCTCAGTTTTAGCTGCCTTACAAGATCACTATCTATCTCCCAATACCTTCCATGAGATCTCCCTAAAGTCTATCTTTTATATACAATGAAAGTCAAATCATACTAATAAGAGCCTCACGCCTGCTGTTTTGCACGATGACGTAGGTGTCACATAAACAGAAACTTAATTTTATTAATAAGCTTTTTCAGTAAAGAACCAAATAGTAAATATTTAACCTCTGTAGGGCTACACCTATTACATATTCTTCTTTGTTTTTTGTTTTCATAATACTTAAAAGATGTAAAAAAACCAATCTTAGCTCACAAGCAATACAAAAACAAGCAAAGATCAGATTTGGCCCACCAGCTGTAGCTACCAAACCCTGCTATAGATTAATCCAAGGAATACAACATTTTTGGCATTTAATTACAAAGAAGTCCAGAGCTAGCATGAGTGAATGCCTGAGACCCTGAGGGATGACTGTTGGAGTGCTGAGACCAGCTAACAGCAAATGTTAGGAACGCAAGACCATGCTTGCCTGAGCAACCAGAGCATCCATCAAAAGGAAATCATTTTCAAAGTGAAATCATGCTTGCATGACGAACAGCAGAATATCAATCCAAACAGATGTGTAGGAGGCAATGGAAAGTCAGAACCATGGAACAGTAGATTATTAAAAGCAAATGAAGTTAAGTGCCAGAGAAGATGTATAAAATAGCTAGAATGGAAGTTTAAGGAAGACCCTATATCAAAATGAAACTGCACCCTGCTGCACCACCCCCTAGCTTCAAGTCATTTAAGACCAGCTGACCACCTATTATGAACTTATACATAAAATATCAAGCTCTGATTCTGGAGGAAAAGGGAAGAATGATGAGAAAGAGTAAGAGATAGAAGAGAAGGGAAAAGAAGGAAGGTAGGAAGGAAAAGGAAAGGAGGGGAGAGAAAGGTGAAAGGAAAGGGGGAAGAACAACAACATAACATTTAATAAATCTTTAAAGCCTAAAGACACTGACAAGAACAACAACAACAAAAGTACCTGTTTTTCTTTCTCTTCATTTCTTCCTACAAGAAGACACAGCATAGCTCCAGGATTAGTCACATGACTGCACCCAGCTGCAGGGAGGCTGAGGAGTGTATAAAATAGCTAAGCACATTTCCCTTGCTGATAAAATCAGGAGGAAATGGGCCTTGGTGTTGAGGTAGGCTATGACCATCCTTGCCACATACAGCTAATATGACTCTCACCTCATTGTGGTGATTGAATATTCTTCACTCAAGCCAGATATCTGAAACCACAGGATATTTAAGAAGTGTTCAGAGCCACAGGTATGTAATTGGTCAAAGTATTTTGGTGGATGGACATTAAATAGAAATGAATGTGCATAAGATGTACTGCTCTCTCTGTTGGACAGAGAGAAAATATTCACAATACACATACCTGACAGAAGATTTGTATTCAGCTTATCTAAAGAACTCTTAGAACTCAACAATACAAAGGCAAACAACCAATTAAAAAATGAGCAAAAGATTCAACAGACACTAAAAAGGAGATTATATAAATGGTCAATAAGTACATAAAAGGATGCTCAATGTCATTCATCACCAGGGAAATACAAATTAAAACCACAATAGGAGTCCCATATACGCGCAGTAGAACGGCTATTAGTAAAAAGGCTTAACAAAACCAAGTATTGCCAAGTAGAGAAACATGGAACTCTTTTCATTGCTGATGGAAATATAAAATAGTATAACCACTTGGAAGAACAATTTGGCAGTTTCTAATGAAGTTAACATGCAGCTCAGAAATTTTTTTTGTAAGTATTTACCCAAGAGAAATGAAAACATGTACTCCCAAAAAGATATGAACATCCACACCAGTTGTATTCATAATCTCAGAACATCTGGATACTATCCAAATGTCCATCAACAGGTGAATGAATAATCAAAGTGTAGTTTATTTCTACAATAGAATTCTACCCAACAGTAAAAAGGACAAACTATTACACTGAATGCCCTAGAATGAATCTCAAAAATTTCTATTCCATGAAAGAAGCCAGACACATAAAAATTCATAATGATGATCCCATTTATACAATTACAGAATAGATAAAACTAATCTATAGTGACAAAAAGCAAATAAATGTGAAATCATGGATTCATTCATTAAATATGTATTCACCAAACACCAAATGTGTAAAAATTGTTCGAGGTGCTAAGAATTAAATGATACATGATGTTGTTCCTACTGTTAGCAAGCTCAGTCTCATGGAGGACTTGGGCTTAAAAACCAGTAATGTCCATGCAGGATAACAGGTGCTATAACAGAGGTGAGTACACAGTATGGTGGCCACCACACCTGTTTGAGGTGATTAGGAAAAGCTCCACCAAGAAGGTGTTTGAGTCAGGCCTTGAAAGATGAGTGTGTGCTTTTCAAAAAAGTCCAGGGGAGGTAGTATGCTTATACACAGAAAGAAGCATATTGGAAGCATACAGATGAGAAGTGGCTTCATGCAGTAATGCTCTGGCGTGGATCATAAGTTTCATGTAAGTGATAGGGAGGTGCTCTCATCAGGAAGGGTCTTGTGTATCATGTGGAGTACTTTGACCTTTTTCCTACATGTGTTGGGTGACCAATGGAGGGTTTTAAGAAGAATGAGGAGTCAGATTTGCAATTCTAGCAAAAGCACAATAAATGAATTGGAGGAGAGTAAGTCTGAAATGAGGTTCATTGTGTTTAATTTATTAAGAACTGGACTCAGTTGTTAGTAAAGACCTCAGCAAGAACAACTTACTTTATCTGAGTCCATAATCCTCCACATGGCCTGGCCACTCTCATTTCCTTTCACATTGCCTCTTACTGTTCTCTAGTCACTGATCATTCTGCTTTTCCTTGGACATTACGGGATCATTCCTGCCTTGAGATTTGCATTAATTTTTGCCTTTGTCTGGTTCCTTCTCATTATTTTAGCCAGCATTCAAATGTCACCTTTCATAGAAAACCTTTCCCTGACCTTCTTTATCAAATGATTCCCTCTTATTATTAATTCATTATTTTCTTATTGAATCTTCTTCCCAGTTTCAAGACCTATGAAGGGGCTAAGATTTTACCCTCCTTGCAAGCTAAGTTAGTTAGCCTACCAGTATCATAGACACTGGCAGAAGACAAGAGATGTCTAGGTCAAAGAAAGAGGACCTTATTACACACAGTACAACAGGTGACATAAACTTCATGTTGGTATCAATACTTCTTGCTACCTAGGTCCCAAAGGTGAACAGTGTGACCCAGGTACATATCACAGACACAGTGGGTTACACTGTGTATTTTTCTTCTCCCCTCTGTTATAAGGAGACTTGTCATTAAATTTAGAACTTACCTGGATAATTGAGATGTTCTGATCCCAAGAGATCTTAATTACATCTGTAAAACCCCTTTTTCTAAAGAAGGTAACATTCACGGGGTCTGGGTATTAGGATATGCACATATTTTAGAGGGGCCACCATTCAACCTGCTACAGAGGTATAGTCAGAAATTTTTTTGAGTCAATTCTTTAGGAGAATGTCCCAATACTCAATAATATCAGATGCCTGTGAATGGTATGGAGTGCCAAAGGAGCGCGGAATAACCTGACTTAGCCCACTGTCAAGTGGTTTTGTAACTGCAAATGGTCTAGAAAGCCAAACACATTATACAGATTAGTTTTAAAAGCAGCAATGGTGTGGCTAGAATCCGCTGCTCAGACTTGAATGGCAACACTGAACCTGAGAAAATGTCTGTGGTAATGAAGCGCCACTGATAGGCCTGAGCAGGGTCAGAGATCCCATGGGGGTCATCAATCAGGACTGCATGGAAACCCATGAAATATGGCCTTCCCCACTGCCAAACAGCTCAACTATGGCAGGTATCACAAGTCTAGCATGCAGTTGCAGCCTGAAAACATTAAATCCTCTGTGCTCAAGCTGTGGTAGTAGATGTGTTGCTATGTCTCATATGATGATGGATTTTTGCAGCAATAGTGGAAGTTCCAATTGTGCAGCCTTGATCAGCAGTTTGAATTCCAGCTGATATCATCAAAGAACTGATCCTTATCATGGATATCTACATGAATGAGCCACCCTGTTTAGTTAACACAGTCCATGGCCTTAAAGAGGGGTGTCTTTAATCTGCCATGTGTAGTTTTCCAAGTGGCAAACCAAACAGCTAGGCCATTGACAACACTCGCAAGAGTCAGCAGAAATATAACAAGGTCATCAAGAGGAATATTAGCCAGAGCTCTGAGAAGGTGGAGAGTTCTGCTCTCTGAGAGGACTAATCACATCCATTTTGCCTTTTCACAGTTGAACAGCCAGAGCAGCCCAGTGGACATCATTAGGCTTCAGCCAAACCATCAGTGAACCAGGTCCAGGCAAACTTTTCCTGAAAGAACCAGAGAGTAAATATTTTAGGCCTATGGACTATATGGTCTCTGTTGAAAGTACTCAGCTCTCCCATAGTGCAAAAGTAGATGGTACATAAATGAATGAGCATGATTATATTCCAGTGGAACTTTGTTTACAAAAATAGGCTGCCAGTCTGCAGGCTATATGTAAACCTCTTATCTCAGAGGACCTCAGTAAATCAAGAGCCCCATGGAGCCGGTGGCTTTTGGTCAGGTGCTACAGTGGGGGATAATATTTCCCCCAGAGGAATAGCTACTACTTTTTCTTGCAAAGCCAAAATACTGCTAGGGCCAGGATGGCTGCATTCTCGAATATACTATTTTCATTTGACAAGCAAGGCTTGTTGGGCTCTTCCCACCTTGTTAGTGGTTGAGTCTAAGTTGACCCACCTCACAGTGGGAATGTCAGTGCCAAAATATTCCCTTAAGTCAGGCATTCAGTGTTGACAAGAGCTAGGTATCAAATTAATACTTGATTTTCAAAAAGAGTGTACCTGGTAGCCATGTCAAGGAAGTGACTAAGGTGAAATCTAACTGAAGGCTGTCTCCCTTCACCAGAGGTTCCAAGCAACCAAATCAGTCACAAGGACATGTAGCTCAAAGGGATCATAGACTTTTTTCTTGTTTCTATTGTTTAAAGGGTGCTTATTTGTACACTAGCCTACGAAAAGGACCAATTAAAATACCCACAAGGCATATACTGTCTCTAATACCCAAAAAGCATGATAAGTGCTGGGTCTACTTTATGGTGGTGAGTAGCTAAAGAAAATTGCTATGTAGCAATTTTTCCTTGACTGATGGAAGGATTGAACATTGTAACTCCATTCCCATGTCCCCCCCAAAATTTACTCCGTGAGCAGGCCCCTAAATTTTGTCAGAGTTTATTCAGCCACCTCTACTGGCAGACATGTGATAATATCACAGTCAGGACCATTGAGAATCAGCTTTCTGATTTGACAACCAACAGGATATCATCTTTATAGTGAAAATTTTGGGCATCAGAGGATAGAGGCATTCATGCTAAATCTTAACTCACCAAATGTCAGGGTAGTTTGTCCAACTGGCGCTTCTATATATGTCGCTCTTTCTGATCAGAATCCCCTCTGACATTTACTGGACAGGGATGTACAAGAATATAACATCCACTTATAAGATAGATTCATTTATAGAAGCAACAAAAACAATCTATTGAATTGGCCCAAGGGGCCACAAGATCATGTTAGCTTCCCTTCCCCACTGTGTACCCTGCCCAAAGACATGGGACTTTGTAGGATGATGATATGTTGGCTCTATCCAATAGAGTTTAAAAGTTTGAGGTCCTTCCCTCCCCAGAGATTCCCAGCATACTCAGATGGGTATGTATGGCCTCCAGTCCCCTTTGGAAATAGGAAGGCCTTGGTCTAGTCCCAATCATCTTTCTCTTTAAAGCAGCTGAGGTCAGGGTCAAGGGACAAAGAGAGGTTAAGGGGAGTACAGACAGAGTGATTCTGCAGTACTCAAGACTTGGTATTTACTTTTGGTTTCGAGTAACCACCTGTGTGGCCCAAACAAATTAACTTCTAATCATTTTAGTCTATCTAGAACTCTATATTCTCATTGTGGACACCATTTATTTCCACTTCAGGGATTTACTAACTCAGTAGCTATAGCTATATTGTCTTTTAGCTCTGGCCACAGGACTTGTTGCCCCATTGTCACTACAATATTTCTCCTTCTTTCCACCCAGAGGCAAGTGAGTAACCAAAACTCCACAAGTGGCTTGTTTTAGTCCTACATATTTTCACTCAGCTTCTAAATATAGATTAATAGAAATGAAAATGGGGATTCTTACTAATCCCCTGCACATATCTTGCTCAACATTTGGGTAAAGAGAATTTGCTGCCAGATTCCAGAGAGTCCTTTCATTCCTGAAACTGACCCATGTGGTTCTCATTCTTCCTTTTTCAGGAAGCCAGGTCTCTGTCAGCATCTTATATTCTAGCCAAAAAAAACTATGAAAGGTCTGAAATTTTACCCTATACTTGCAAATTAATAAGGTTGTCTGCCACAGTTTCGTTGAGCGTGGCAGAAGACACAAGACTCCTGGTGCTATAAACTGCATATTTGTGTCTCCTCAGACATCACGTATCTTGAAACCTAATCCCCAATATAATGATATTTGGAGGTGGGGCATTTGGGAAGTGATTAGTTCATGAATGGGGTTAGTACCCTTCAAAAAAATTGCCCCAGAGAGCTCTCTTTCCCCTTCTGCGTTGTGAGTGATCATCTGCAAAATCATCTATGAAATACAAAGAGAGCTCTCACCAGAATCTGAATCTGCCTTGATTTTGGACATTCCAGAACTGTGAGAAGTAAGTTTCTATTGTATATAAACCCCAGTCTCTGATATTTTTTCACGGCAGCCTGAATGGACCAAGACACCTAGGCCAGAAATAAAATACCTTAATGCAACACAGAAATAGCATGAGCTTCATCCTTGTGTCACTTCTCCTCACTCCTCAAATCCATTGGGACCAAAGTAGAGGAGCCCAGGTGAATGCTGCACATACTGTGGGGTTGTATTACAACTAAGGGACCCAGAGTTTAGGGAACCCAAACTTTTGTACTGGACAATAAGCAAATTGACCTGCCTTCTACTCTAGAGGAAGGCATTCTAACTTTCAAGGTTGTTTGCTATACAAACATCCTTGAAAAGACAGTTCAGAACAAAAGGGCAGTTGTGCCTCTGCTCACAAGACCTGCAGAAATGCAAGACATTCATGAAGAATTGTTTCTGAACATTCAGTACTTCTTTCTTCTTCTTGATATTCTCTTTTTTACTTATTAATTGAATCAGAACATAAGCTGCCCAAGAAGAGAGACCTTCTTTGTCTTGGTCTCTCCCTTCACCCTATCATCTAAAACAACACTGGTCATGTAGAGAAACTCAATAAATAGGTGTTGAATAAATAAATTTTGTACTACAAAATCGAGCTTAGATGACTTGTCTTGAGAGGAACTATACCAGACCCCTGGAATTGAAATTTAGTGTTCAGGTATCTGGGCTTTCATAATACTTCTTATACTTATAGGATGGCACTTGTAATTGAAAATTTTATGATGTAGTTCTTTTTATTCATGTTTGTTTGCCTGGATTGAAAAATCCTTTAATGTGAGGATGGAATCTTATTTATAGGGTGTAGCCTAGGATGAAGCAAGTGAAGCACCTTGCGTATGAAATTTAAAGAGGCATTCACTCTCAAGTACACGCAAATGTGCCCTAGGCACCTTTCTTGCCTCACCCTAATCCAGCCCTGCTTATTTATCTTTGTATACTCAGCATCCAACTAAAGTGGCTGTCATCTAATAGATGTTCCATCAATGTTTGTTCCACTAAAATGAATAGGATTTAAAAGACGACAAATGAAAAGATCTTGAGAGCCATTTTGCTTAGTTATCTATACCTGATATTTGTCTTTTGCCCCTTCAGAACTATGCACTATCATTCTCTATCCCAGTTCATGATGCAGAAGGATGACCTATATGAAGTGCATTGAAAGGCACACTTGTCTATAGCTTCTGGGTGGGGTTGGCCCATAGAGACTCCCAGTAGGAGTTGCAAAGGCAGGAGGAGAATAGACTCGGAGTATTTATTCTCTCAGCTCCCTCTCTGAAAGGTTACCTGTGATTGGCTATGGCCTCACAAAGACATAACTCAAGTCAGTCCTCTCCCACAGTCACAGTTACTCTTCAGGTTCTAGTAATTTCTCCCTCTCCTTGCTCCTTCATGTCTGAGATGGGCAATGGCTCCCCATTGTGGCTAGCTCTGGAATGTATTCCCATACCTTTCTGTTTCCCTCAACTCTGCCTGTATCTTTTTATCTAATTCATTTATTAAAACTCTCTCAATTGAAAGGAGAAAAAATAAGTGGGAAATATCAGAAAGGGAGACAGAACATGAAAGACTCCTAACTCTGGGAAACGAACTAGGGGTGGTGGAAGGGGAGGTGGGTGGGGGGTGGAGGTGACTGGGTGGCGGGCACTGAGGTGGGCACTTGACGGGATGAGCACTGGGTGTTATTCTGTATGTTGACAAATTGAACACCAATAAAAAATAAATTTATCTTAAAAATAAATAAATAAATTAATTAATTAATTAATAAAAACTCTCTCAGTTACCTCATTTGAGTACTTTTTTCCCTGTTGGGTCTCCAAAGGAATGCAATATTGGATGTCAGGAGAGATTTTTATAGTAAACATGGGAAGAAGCAAAGATATATAATTCCCCTCTTAATTTTTTTATATGAAAGATGTCATTTTAAGAGAAAATCTGACAGCAACTATATGGTATTTTATCGATTTCAACCAAATGGATTTAATTTCAATAGCTCATGATACCTAAAATTGACGAAGTAATAAAATTAGGCCAAAGGGGAACTTGTTTGAAGACTGGGAAGACTGGTGATGTATTATGGATGATGAATGCTGGAGGGTGGGGATATTTTGTAATTCACCTTTATCATTAATAACTTAATAGCAAATCTATACATCAAAATTAAAATGTTCAATTAAAAGATTACATAAGACCTTAGATGACTCCTAGAATTATTAGACCTTAGAGACTTAAGAGTCTGGCAACTAAAGGATGCCTATTCAAAATGCTTTTAGTTATTTTAATGAATAACAGTATAAGTATGAACAGTCTTAATACAAAATGGCAGAAATTATCCTGGCTACTAAAAGGAAAGCTTTAATAGAAAAGAGCTAAAGTTGATATACTGTTTCATCTGTGAAAGTCAATTACTGAAAAGTAGCAGAGCAAATTGATTAATGGGGGGGGGGCTTTAACAATGGTTTTTATGCTTTGGTCACTACAAATAGAGTGAGGAGTAATAGAAATCCTACTAATTAAATTCATAATATCTTAATAAACCCCGAGAATTTGGGATAATAACAGCCGATTTAGTCTAATATGGGGCTGACATGTTAGATTTCCTCTTTTAATAGTGTCATTTAAAAAAAATCTTTGGACAAAATAGGGGAGGCAATTCCTTAACCCTTTCTTCTCTGCAAGTAATTACCTACAGAAAGAATATGATTGCCTGTTAAATTTTAAGCATGTTCAGAAGACGCAGAGCAGAATTGAATAATTATACAGATAATTGAATCCATGAGCTTTCCTCTCTATGCAAAGAGTCCAGATAATTGATGCAAACATGAAATATCCAGATTATGATCTCATTTCTCTACTTCGCTCTAGTAATTGCAAATTAAAAGTGAACCAACATTTATTAAACAGCAACTGATTCCCAGGTTTTCCATATGCTGTCTTAGTTAATTTTCCTGACACCTTTGTCATATAAGTGTCAATTGCATTTTACAAATGAGGAAATTCAAGTTCAGAGACGTTTATAACTTGCCATAGAGTTGGATTTTAGCCCACACCCCCACGCGTTAAGTCGGGTGCAGTGTCCTCTAAACCATGTGGGCAAATAAATGAGAAATGAAACTTGAACTTGAGTGTCAAAGCCACAAACTCCAGGTGAACACCAGTACTCTAGAAATGTATTTGCTCCTCTGAAGTTCTAACTGCAAATGCCTTGAACACCACTGAGGGGTTTCTCTCCAGGAACTCTCAGAGCAAAGGCCAGAGTAAGTTTGCAACAAAGTTGCTTTGTTTTCTTCCTCTGCTATCTGTGACTTTCTATGTACCTTTTTTACCTGATTTTTTTAATAAATTAATTTTTATTGGTGTTCAATTTACCAACGTATAGAATAACACCCAGTGCTCATCCCGTCAAGTGTCCCCCTCAGTGCCCGTCACCCATTCACCCCCACCCCCCGCCCTCCTCCCCCTCCACCACCCCTAGTTCATTTCCCAGAGTTAGAAGTCTTTATGTTCTGTCTCCCTTTCTGATATTTCCCACACATTTCTTCTCCCTTCCCTTATATTCCCTTTCACTATTATTCATATTCCCCAAATGAATGAGAACATACACTGTTTGTCCTTACCTGATTTTTTGAGAAATAGAGGAAATGTTATGACATTAACTGAGCAGCAGTCTCACGATTTATCTAAGGAACATAGAGTAGCTTTCTGGAAGACTGCATTTCCCTTTGCCAACATTACAGATAAACATTTTATTTTACATATAGAAGATCAAAGCCTGAAAGGGAACAAACAACAATTTAAAATTCCAATGCCTGAGAAAAAAAAAATGTACCCAAAGAGATAATTCCTCAGGCGCTTACTGTCTCCTATTCATAGAAAAAAGAATGCATACGATTGAAAATATATGAGAAAACTGAAAGAAGCAGGAGGTGGAGAGAGACAGAACAGAATAGCTGTTGTCTAGAAAAGCGCAGATGGTTCTCAGTTGGTAAGAATACCAATCGCATTCCAGTGGTGTGTGACTTAGTAGAGCCAAAATAAATGACATATTGGTCCAGAGAGAAAACCGCCACAATAAGCTGGCCAGAGAAATGAAGAGCTATTGGATGTATTCAAGGAAACATGGTTTTCACTTGCGTTTTCTCCTTGGTTTGACTTTGCACTGTACAACCCTAGTTTCCTGCATGTTAAACAATGGCATGAGATTCTTTCTAGACCTTCACTCAGCAACCCACCCGAAATCTGTCTCAGTAAGTGCCCAGCAGAAACCAATCTGTACAGAAGCCCTCAAACCCTTGGAGAGGTCATGCATTCCATTTCCTATCCCATCCCCTTGCCTTACTCAGTCCATCAATTACAATGGCCTTCATCAGAAATAGTCTTGAGCAAAACTACACTTTTTCTTCCCCCTCCAAGGAGCCACTAGAGTAAAACCAGAAAGAAGGATCAACTAGTCTTTCTGTATTATTAAACTCATTAGAAAGCAGGCAGTTTCTATGTTTATTCGTTCATTCCTCAATTGTCTAACCAGTGCCTAGTCATTTCCAGATGCTATGCCAGGTCCTGGCGTTTCTCAGGGTGATATGATCTAGCTTTCAAGCTGGGTAAGAAGACAGGACACATAACACACTGCAGTTAGGGCATTTCCAAGATAGGAATGCCAGTGTAGGATAGCAGAAAGAGGCTTAGCAACTTTACTATTCAAAATATGCTTTCTCAAGATTGGTGGTGCTGTTTCTTACAAATAAATGTGTTGCAAATCCAAACTGGTCTATAGCCACAGAGTACTGCCTACAACCATCGCCACCTATAGTTTGAAAGTCACTTCTGGACCAACTGCAAGCAGCCTTTGTCATGTAGGATGGTTTTGATAAGCAATGCTCCTTTACAATGGAGAGATGTTTTTTTTTTTTTTTTTTTTTAAGATTTTATTTGTTCATGAGAGACACAGAGAGAGGCAGAGACTCAGGCAGAGGGAGAAGCAGGCTCCCTGCAGGGCACCTGATGTGAGACTTGATCCTAGGACCCCAGGATCACCACCTGAGCTAAAGGCAGACACTCAACCACTGAGCCACCCAGGCATCCCGAGAGATGTCTTCCTTACCTGAGAGTTTCCAAGTGAGCAGATCCTGACTCAGTTGTCACAGCCTCTTACTGAAGTTCCATTAAATGGAATGAAGCTTTTTCTTATTTTAGCTGTTTTACAGAGGGAAACACAAATCGAATAAGAAAAATGTGCATAAAAAAAGAAAAATGTGCACAAGTATTTAATGCCTTACCCTAATTTGTATTATGTCTGTGGCAGAGAAGTTACCATAGTATAGAAGATGTGCTTGGATGAGGTCAGTTTTTCCTTTTATTAAGCTTGCAGGAGTCCTGAAAATGGTGACTCCTGAGCACAGAGAATGGAGTTTCTCTTTGTTTCCCTGGCTAGTTTCTCCTTCTGTTAAGCTTTCAAAGTGGAGAATATGGTCTTGTGCTACCAGCACATCTCTCATTTCCAGGGCTGGCAAATGCTCCCCTGGAGGGTGGGGTAGGGGGGTCGGGGAGCAGAGAAGCAGGAGGGGAGAATTTTGTTCAGTTTTTTCTCAGTAAACCTTCTTCCTGCTGCAGAGATGGCAGGCATGGCAAATAGGGATATTCTCCCCACCTCCCCACCCCCCGCCCCGCCTCTTTGCTGCCCTTTTATTCTACTCTATCTGCCTTGCAAAAAGTCACTGGAGGTCACCAAGTGCATAATCCATCATGGTATTTTGACACAATACCTTCAACCCTGCTGAGGGAAGACACCAGGTCATTAAGGGCTTTCAACACAGAGGAGGAGGAACCCGATTATATATGAACCAAATTACCTCTCTCTTGGCCACTAGGGATATTAATGTCAAAATGGATTTCCCAGAGGCTGTTGCAGGATCCTCCTGCCAGGACCCCTTGAAGAAGAGAAGAAATACCACCTGTGTCTCCTGCTACATAGGGGAAGAAGAACTTGGGGGTGAACAGCCTAGCCCTCAAAGGTTCTTCCAGTCTCAGACTTCTGTCAGACTTCTATTAGATATTAGTCACAAGTGCTTTTGGAAAGTATTAGCCATGAAATGAAACAAACTGCTGTTTGTTTACCTTCACTTATATCACTTTGGGGTGCACATCAGTTGGTGATGAGAAATCACAAAATTAATGGAGACTGTCTACTAAAGAGAAATTGCTACCTCCCTTTCTGCTCCCTGTAGTCTTTTATAACCAGGAAAATCAGTTACCAGAAAGCCTGATGGAGAAAATAAAGTTAAGGGATAGAAATGAGAAGAAATGATCTTTAAGTCAGTGACCTCATTTTATCCCCTTCTAAACAACCACAACCACATTCAACATTTGTATCGACTTAAGTGAAAACGTGAATTGGGCCCCTAGTTCCCATTGATTAATCACACTGAGAGACAAATCAGCCAAGAAACCAATTGAATTAAAAGGCTTCTTTATTTGCTGAACAAGATAAATGAAATCTAGGAACAATCCTTTAACAGAGACAGTTATGACTCAGTTGTGAACACTCAGCACAAAATGATCCTGAGGTTACGGAGAGAAATGACAGCTATCATTATTATTGTTAACGTTATTAGCTGCTATTATGACCACATTTTATGAAGAGCTTATAAAAAAAATAGACGTGCCACGGTAAAACTTATCTTGAGAACTTAAAATATAGTTAGGGAAAAAAAGAAAGATTCAGACTTCCCTGATTGTGCTTTAATAAAATTAATGTTTAATACATTCTGCTATTAATTTTTTGGCCCATGACTGTGACTAAAAGGTTAAGTGGACCTTCACATTCTCCGAAAAGGAAAAAGAGATGAAGAAATCAGGATGCTGCAGCAAAATAAATACCATTCTAGTTGATAATTATCTATCACACAATACAGTAACTTTCAATTAACTTGGTCACAGTTTAATTAAAACCCAAGTTTTATTCGATCAGATCTCCGGGAAGTTGGCAATTTGCATCTGCATTGTGCTTAGATGGCGTATTTCGTTCACCACCAGTTGTTATTACTAGGTAATTCAGTAATGATTGCTTGCGACTAGGCCCTGGTAGTCACAAAATTTATCACCTCACCATGGAATGACCTCTGCTCGCCTCTTCTTAGCTGTCTCTAAACTTGTTTTATTCATGAAGCACTCTTGTTCCAGGAGGCCAAATACAGTTATCAGTGGGACAGGTCAGCATCCGGCTTCAGATAGCTATAAGTTAGTGGCCCTACAAAGGGTTGTTTCATTGCATTATACATTTGGGGCTGAATGTACAGGAAAAGTGAAAGAGCAAACAAATAAAAAGCAAAACATTATCCTTTCTGTGAGAAAGTCTGTGATCTGGTTTAGAAAGGTGTCTTCATATCTTAATCCCCACAGGGGCCCCCAGCCAGTCCCACCTCCCCTGGCCTCCACTCCCTACCGCAGATCTACGTGGCACTGTTCCATCTCCTCCATCTCCCTGATTTGTCACTCTCCTTAGGATAGCTGAGTCCAAACTCCTTGACCCTCAGGATCCACACAATTTGGTCCCAAGTACGTACATCTCTTCTCCAGCCTCACCCTTGACACCTCACAATGATGCAGACTCCAGCCTTTGCCGCACCTGAGGCAACGCCTCCCCCTCCTTTATTTAGCCATGATTCTACCTGTACTGTAAGTTCAAATTCTCTTCCTCCATAAAACTTGTCAGAACATTCTAGCCTTCAGCCTTCGTTCCCTTTCTCACAGGACTTTCTGCTTTAATGAAGATTTCACTTAGCAATCAATCTGCCAAATTAAACCCTTGTTTTCCTATTCAGAGGCCAGGGTTTACACCTTCTTTATCTCCCCTAGTCCTTTCCCAACACGATTTTTCCATACCCAGTAGTCCTCAACAAATGCTAGTAAGTCATGATGGGTGATAATAAACATGATGACGTAATGCCTTAAAACATTGCTAATATGTTGACATGTACAACCATTATATTTTGATTTTACTTATGTCTTGCGTCTCCCAACTACCCTATATTTTCTCGGAGAGTCTATCTAGATCATGTTTTCTACTTATTTCATTCCAAATTTCTAGCACAGCACTGTACAAACTGAGATTAGAGATTTACTAGATGATTACTGGTTTAATTTAATTAATTTGTTATAGCTGACACAAATATCTGCAAAATGAAATACAAATATCTATGCCACTGCTAAGACTATAAGTTAATTACTATTCTACAACAATGTTAGTAGACGGTCCTTGTATTGACATTGCACTTCTCAGTCTAATGGGTTATTTATTTAATTAATAGCTACTTGCCCATTAGAATCCATTAGCATATCAAAATTGTTTTTTTCTGAGACTTGCCAAAAAGAATGAATTGTACATGTGTTTACTCTACGAGTCTTAATTGTATTACTTTAAGATGTATTACTTCTCTTTGATGATCTAGGAGTCCCTAATTAAGATAACAAATTAAGTATACAAAACATTAGCTTTATAACTCCTTGGTAACAGCAGGCATAATATGTGGATTTACTGATAGTTTAAATCTTTTCTGAAATAAATCAAGATAAATCAATTTGATTCTATAGGACTTTGTCCAGTGTTAGACAGAAGATACACTTAAGTTAACGTTAGTTGCATTTCTGGGAGTTTCCATGATTTAGTGTCAGGTTATTTGTTTCTTAGGGTTTTTGTTGCTTATTGCTTCTGTCAGATCGGAAGAAGGAAAAGGATTTGGTGATTATGCCATTCTTAGCCTGTAATAAAATTCTGTGTTGGAATCATCTGGGCTTCTACTCCCTACAAACAGTCCATTCTCTATTGAGATGACAGCCCACTAAGAAAAAAGAAAGTAAATAGCAGATGCAAAATAAATCAATGTCCAAGCCTACCTAGTAAGCAAATGAACCAAGCCATTGCCTGAATCAGGGCAGACTGAGCTTAAAATGGCTGCTGTGAAACACACTGAAAAATTTGATGTCATTTGCTCTGTTTCTTGGAATTCATACACTGAAAGACTTCACTTTACCTTGAAGACATAGATAAACATGAACAAAGATAAACATGAACAAGAGAGCCCATGGTCTTGCTTTTATTGAGACTTAAGTGCAGTCCACAGCCAGGTCTCTCACCACTCCTGTTTCACTGAGGACCAGATCATTTAATGAAATTATTGAATTATTAAAGAAGCACTTCTCACCAGCCCATCAGTCACTGTTTAGGGATTTATATTTCACAAACAAAATCAATAGTCTCGTGAGGACATCGCTGCTTATGTTGCAGAGCAGCACCATCTGTCAACACTGGAACTTGGGGAAATTTTTATAGGACATACTACTGTGGAGGCATCTTATATACAGAGACCTTAAAAATAAGTTACTATGAGTGCCTCTTAACTACACCAAATTTGACACATTTAACAGTCCCAAGAAAAGGGCATAGTTCATGAAACTCACCGTTAACATTCTCAGCAAAGTTATTATGGATGCAGAGTATTCTCATCGTATAAGTCAACCAATACAGGAAATGCCCCATGCAGAAAAAATTACAGGTTCGAATTCTACAAAGCACAGCCCCCACTCCTCTGCCCATTTGCACAACGCACACATGCATACATTTCTGCATACGCATGTTCTGTGTGCATTCAAAACCTTGAAATCAAAGGTCCAGGAGTATAGAATCATATCACTTGACACCAGATGGTTTTCTTACTCCAATATCAGAAATCATGGGGAGATGTATTTTCCTCAGAGGGTAAAGAGGGTTAGGCAACAGAATTTTGGCCACAGAAGTCATGTGCAAAGTAGAAGCCAATTCTGATTATAGAATTTCTCAAAATGGTAAAGGTAATCTCCACAGAGTTTTACCTCAAGAGCCATTTGACAAGTTATTTAAATTCTTTGTTATTCAAGGTAAGAGTGTCACAGCAGATGTTTTGGACACTGGGTTCTAAAGAGTTTGGTATAGAGTCCACATGAAAATGTTTTCTACTTCTTCAACTCAAGGGGTTAGCTATCAAAGGGTGCTATCAACTGAATTTTTGTGTCCTCTCAAAATTCTTATGTTGAAACCTAACCACCATATAATGGTATTTGTGGATGAGGCTTGTAAGAGGTGATTAGGACATGAGCATGAAGCCCTCATTACTAGGATTTAGTGCCCTTATAAAAGAGATGCATAGGAGCTTCCTCACCCTCTCCACCATGTGAAGATGCAGCAAAAAGATAGCCACCTCTGAACCAGGGAGTGGGCTCTCACTAGACAATGAATCTGCAGACACCCTGATCTTAGACTTCCCAGCCTCCAGAACTGTGAGAAATAAATGTTTGTTGTTAGGCCATCTAGTCTATAGGATTCTGTTACAGCAGCCCAAATAAATAAAGCCAGAAGGATTCTAGGGAGAATTTGTGGAAATCATTTCAACCATTAGAACACTGCCTCTTCAGATAGGTTTTAACAGGTATTCCAAAATCTCTTCTAAGAAAACAAATGTACAAGGTGAACTAGTGTCCATTATTCTGAATTCAGTCATTAGACTAGTTTCCTTAGAGAAAAAAAAAAGACATAACGTTCTCAAACCACTCAGTGTACATTGCACGCACTGTATCACACTGTTTGCTAGCTATAGATTACTCATTGTTTATGGATGGCTACAATGCGTCAGGCACTATTCTGGGTCTGATAACACAGTGGTGAGCAAAACAGACAGGATCCATGCCTTCACAGAGCTTCATTCTGGTTGGAGAAATGGAAAATAAGTGCATTAATAAGTAAATAGTACAACGCTATCTCATACTGATAAATACTGTATATAAGACTAATAATGGAATGCAATGCAATGCAATGACATTCTGAATTAAAAGAACCTTGAAGAGGCAATAAAAGTTAGTCGAGAGCAAAAATCCATGTCCTGTTTATTCTAAGACCCCTGGAGTCTAATGCTATGTGCATAGTACTTAGTAGGAGTACAACTTTCTGTTTTTCTTTAGCAGTTGTTGAATTAATTCTAAACACATAAAAAATAAGACATCAACTGAAGCAGGAACTTCGAAAGAAATGATTAGAAATTCACCAGCAAAGCTTAAAATCCTTGGCAATCAAAATTCAAATGCAAATGGCAAGCAGGGGCAGGGAAAGCACTTAGAGTTGCTCTCTGCCAAAGGATGGAGCTTCCAGGCCTCTGATCAGGGCACTGCACAAAAGCCTCCTCATTCGTCTAAACACCAGTACACTCTGTGCTCCCTGGAAAGAGGAGAACATTGGCTTTACTTTGATTCAGATCTATTATGGCAGGACATCGAATTGTTTCATTACTGCTGGACTTGAGGGAGACTCTAGAATGAAACCTAGGCATTCAAAACTGTTCCGTGCTGAACCTCCAGCCACACCTCCCAAGGGTCAACTGAGACACCAGGTGGAGAAAGCAGCCATCCTGCCATAGACAGCAGGCCACTGAACCAGTGTCCCTTCTGACTTGCCAATCAATAATAGCACATTACAGGGACAGGCAGAAAGAGGCCACAGATCCAATGAGGAGGTGTTAGTTCATTTATTTATTTCTCTGGGTTGGCTGTATTAGCTCCCGCAGATATGTTTATTAGGGAAGTAAGGTATGGTGGTTTTGTAGTTCTTATTTGTAGTAAGACCCTGTGTTTGAGTCATGCTGGTTCCTATTTATAACTGGAATTTTAAAACAAACAGGCAAAGCAACTGTAGTGTCCTTAGAGCAGAGATACATTTTTGCAAACTCATTAATTAGGGTAATATTTATATTGCACCAGTAGTAGAGATTGTTTATTGCAATTCAGGTTTCCAGTTTATTAGATCACTAGTAGGAAATAACATCTTCACTTTTATAGAGCAACCCTTTGTCACAGAGAGAGCACTAGTCCCAGGGTTCTTATGTGCTCACTCACACACTAGCTCTGTGACTACTGACTTCATGGTCGTCACATCTGAATTCAAATTTTGGCTCTTTTCTCTCTTAGTAGCATGAGTTTGGGAAATTACCCATTTTCTCTGAGCTTCTATTCCCTCCTCCATAAAGTGAGGCTTACAATATATACTTCAAAGATTTTATTAGGATTAATAGTGATGTGTATTAGTTTGCGGAGCTGCCATAACAAAATACCATACACTGTGTGGCTTCAACAACAAAAATTTGTTTTCCCACAGTTCTGAAGGCTAGAAGTCCAAGATCAAGACGCCAACGTGGTTGGATTCCTCCGAGGCCTCTCTTTTTGTTTACAGGTGGCTGCCCTCTTGCTACTTCTTCACATAGCCATCCTCCCCACCCCATGCACATGTAGATCCCTGTTGTCTCTTTATCTTCTTATAAGGACACTAACCATATTGGATTAGGGCCCCATTCTAATGGCCTCATTTTAACTTAATCACCTTATCTCTAAATAGTTACATTTTTCAGGTTGAACTTTAATACATGACTTTAGAGGGACACAATTCAGTCCATAATACAATGTTTACAAAGTACTTAATAAATATGAGATTGCTTCTCCTTACCTCTAGTTTAGGGGTTAGCCTAGATTAGCAGATCTCAAAAGTGTGGCCATGGATCCCTGAGGATTAACAAGCTTCTTTCAGGGCATTTGTGAGATCAAAACAATTTTTACGATAATACTAAGACTAAGGCTTTAGTTGCCTATTTTTCAGTGCCGACTTTTTGTACTGATAGTGTTAAAGCAATGGTGGGTAAAACTATAGCCCCTTGCCACAAATCATAGCAGTAGCACCAAACTTTACTTGTCATTGTATTTTTCAACAGCATGCATTCACGATAACAACAATCATCAATTTCACTTAAAAATATCCTTGATGAAGAGGTCAGAGTTATTCATTTAATTAAATATTGACCCTTGAATACATGCATTTTTAATATTTTATGTGATGAAATGAGATATTCACATAGAGAGCATGTCTATTTCATACTAAAGTATGATGTTTGTCTCAAGAAGAAGCACTCCTATAGTTGTGCTGCAAGCTGACCTAAGCTGCCACCAAGAGCTTAATAGTTTTCCAAAACTTAGCTATTTTCCTGATATGATCAGTAGTGAAATTTTTAAATGTGATTAAAAATATTATGTGAGGAAATATGCTGAAATTTGGAAGATCTGCATAATTCAGTGAAATAATATTTTCCAAAAGACCAATGTATGCTTTTACAAAATCATGCATAGATAAAAGATTCATTCAAAGTAAAAGGTAAGTTAATAGATTTTAAAGTGGAAGTTCACTGATTTGATTTCAGAGTCTATATTTTGTTGAGTTCTGGTGCAGTATCCAAAAAAGGATGTCTATGATATGTAGCAAGACTATTAAAGTACATTCCTCTTTTCCAATTACATATCTATGTGAAGCCAGATATTCTTCATATACTTCAAAGAAAACAACATATCACAACACAGGGAATGTAGATACAGGTGTGGGAACCTGTGTCTTCCTTTTTTTTTTTTTTTTAAGATGTTGTTTATTTGAGAGAGAGCATGAGTTGCGGGGAAGGGCAGTAGAAGAGAGAGAAGCAGACTTCCCACTGAGCAGGGAACCCAACCCAGGGCTTGGTCCCAGGACCCTGAGATCATGACCTGAGCCAAAGGCAAATGCTTAGCTAACTGAACCACCCAGGCACCCCACAACGGCCTTCTATTAAGCAAGAAATTAATTTACAAAAATGTAAAACATTGCTACTATTCTCAGTCCACTTCTTTTACTTTGGAAGATATAGTGCTTTAATAATATGTATGATATCTGTTACCACATGATGGGCTTATTATTATTTGTAAATTAATTATTAAATATATATTTTAAACACTTCTTAGCTTTAACTTTTTTTTTTTTAAGAGAGAAATAGAGCACATGTGTGTATGAGCTAGATGGTGAGGGGAAGGGACAGAAGGAGAGAGAGAATCTTAAGCAGGCTCCACACCCAGTGCAGAGCCCAACACAGGGCTTTATCTAACAACCCTGAGGTCACAACTTGAGCCAAAATCATGAGTTGGATGCTTACCGACTAAGCCATCCAGGCAGCCCCTTAGCTTTAACTTCTAATATAGCAAATATTTATAGATATAACCCACAAATAAAATATCTTTAGGGGTATAAAGATAATTTCTAAGAGTAGTTTCTAAGAGTATAAACGGTTCCTGAGGCACCTCTTCTATGCCTAAAAAATACTAGTAACCACTGGCCTAGGTCAATATATCTAAGGCATAGTATATACACTGCTGGTCATACATGAGGTGGTTCTAAGGGGACACAGATAAACCTTATAAAAATTTTATCCTAATGAATTTATTTTAATTTTCCATGGCAAATGATACTGGCTTACCATTTTCATAGTTTTATAGTTTTCCTTTTTTTATACATTTATTTATACTAAAAAATCAATTCAATGGAAATACATGGATATGGTAAAAACAATGATGTTGTATGTGAGTCACTAAATTGTGGGAAACCCTGGTTCCCAGAAGAGATTTTTAAAAGCTTGTATATTGCATAGACTTATTTTTCCTAGCTCGGGTCTTCTCACCTAGCATTTTGTATCTTAACAATTACAATGGTGAACAAGAATTTCCTTGGATAACAAATTCTTTTCCCTCCCATTCGGACCACAAAGTTCCATTTGAGGCCTAGATGACTGGTTTGGTTTGGCTGTCTACAGTAATCATTTGAAGTCTCCATTTCATTGTGGGTTTTATAGATAATAGTTCCAGTATACAAGTAATATCAGTTGGTGAAATAGAAAACTTTATTCACCAATCTCCTTATGTCTACAAGCTGTATCAAGCTCTGGGCTTCCTTTGACACAGGAAACAACCCAAATCCATGTGTTGTGGACACTGATACCTCGGTTCACTATCCAATTCCACGTCAAGTGGTATGGAAGCCAGTCTGAAGAAACAGGATGGTCTAGCAAGTAGAGTGCTGAACCCTGCATCAAGAGTCTTGGGTTCCTATCCTGAGACTGGCCCAATTTTGTCCTGAGGTTTTCCTTCCCTGCAAAACTAAGGGTTGAACTGAATGATCTTCAAGTTTGAACAGCCTGACTCAGAAGATCAGAAACATCTTCTGATCTGTCTAGGGGACTCTGAAGGGATGAGAGCACCAACCCCACCCCATGTGAGGCACCACTCAGCCTGCTGAATGCCCAGCTCTGCTTTCATGGACATGGACTCCATTTCCATAACTATGTTATTTTATCTTGATCTGTGACTGTGCAATGGTACCAAAACCTAATATAATTAAAGGAAGGGGGTGGACAAGACATGGCTGCCTGAGTCTCAAGAACTGTGAATTCTAGCCCTAGCTCTGCCACTGTCCCAGTGTACACCACTTATCCTTTCTAAAACCTAGCCAGCCTCTGGACACGGCATAAACCTATCTCGCAGGATTGTTGTAAGAAATAATTTATTAAAATGGCAACGTAAAAGAGTTTACAAAATGAAGTGCTAAACTGAAACTTGGACAACACACTGGGAACTCTTACCCCTTTCAGCTAACTAATAAATAAAAATTTGCTGTTGAATAGTCCTTAAAAATATAACTGCTTAATCAATACAACACCAGCAGCCTGGTAAATTAGCATGAAGCCACAAACCTGAGACCTGAAAAAAAATTAAATCAGTGTTTAAAAGAAATTGGACTGTGAGCAAGAAGATTTCTGAAAATTTAAAATCTAGCCCACAAAACTAGAAGCACATTCAACACCTTCAGGGTTGGGTGCATGTAATGATCAGGTCCACATAGCTACACATATTACACTGTAGTAAATGTGAGAAGACTAACAAACATGTTTTGGGGAGCCCACAGAATGTTAACACCTATTTGCAAAATTGCCATATAAAATGTGCTTCTTTAATGGACTTGAGAAGACATTTTACAGATGAAAAAAAGCATTGCTGTTATTACTGTAAATCAATTTACTGCTTTAAATAGTTTCACTTAAACCAGGCAATTTAAGAATTAACTAGGAGGGAGAGGGGGAGGCCAATTTATTCTGATGCTCCTTTCTCCTTCCTCGGAGTCCTGCATGAAGCAACTCAGCAGAACTGCAATCCTTACGCTGATGAAAGTGTGTGTATCTGCACAACACCCACGTGGAAGGCAGGAAAGGAAAACCACTGGAGTAGTCCCATGAGCCAGTCCTCTCAAGAGTTGTGGCCATTCCTCCCTCTGGTGGCTGGTGGGACAGTTTTTCTGGAGATGAAAGCTAGCCACGGTTGTCTTCAGAACAGCCCCCTTGAAGGAAGTGCTTCAATTCTGGCATAACAAAAGGCTGGAAAAAAAATGAATTGTAAGAGTTTTCTTGGAGTCTTTGTTGCTGGGGACTCCCTTTCTGCCTGCCTAATACACAAACCCAGCAACAGTCCATCCTCCTAGGACATCAGTAGGCTTCCCCGAGGGCCCTGTGTTCTTTCCTGGATACAAAGGTTTAGTCACGGTCAGATCCCCTTGCCTCACTGCCACAGAGTTAAACTAAATGACAATTTGACATTCCGTCGTGTCTCTCAGAGGCAGCAGGAAATGGCAGCTCCACTGAGACCCGTCCGAAGGGAAAACACACTTTGCTAGAACCAGCCAACCCAGACGTTTCTCATTCCACAGGTGGTCAACAAACTACTGATGACTTCAGAGACTTAAAAGGGCCCCAGAGACCCTATTCCAGGCTTCCCTTCCAGGTTTGCCCTTCAAAGCACTTTGTAACTGTAGGCAAATGGAAATGGGGAAATAGACTCCAAAGTAACTTATCCCAGTGTGGACCACAGAGTGCAGGCTCCAAGATGCAAGGCGGGGGGACTTCTTTGCCATTAGCCCACTGCAGCGAGCTGAAAAACAGCAATTCTTTGCAACTTGCAAGGCTATGACAAAAGGAAACTCAGAAGGAACAAGAGAAGAAAGAGAGAAGGGAGGACGTCTCTGATTATCAACCAGGTATGCACACAAAGCTCTCTGGATAAATCTCCAGTCCTGTACGGGTGTTAAAGGAGGATTATTTTAACAGCTGTTAGTCTGACATTACTTGTTGGCATCTAAAAATATGCCAGAAGCTGTAATACAGACCAGGGATGGAACGTCCCTTTTCTCCACGTGTTTTCTCTTTTGAAACCTAGAAACCAACAAATGATAACTTAATTCCTTTGAGCAATGGAAATTACATTTAACAAAGTAGAAATGAGATCTAGTCCACTAAAATACATCAAATGAACTAAAAATGTGATTCAGAATTAGAGAAAATAACATTTATAATTTGTGAAATGAGACAAACTATTTGCAGGGAAAAATACCACCTTAGGCACATTTAGTGGATTCTGCAAAGGGGTGGGGGACAGGTGATAGGTCTCCAGAGAATTCTTTTCTTCTTTAGTCAGATAGTCTGTCTTCGAAACAGTACCCCGAGCAAGCTACTCCTCTTCCATAAAAAAAAAAAAAAAAAAAAAAAAAAAAAAGTCAAAACCCAAGGATGAATTCCTAAAAGTTAGGAAATTGAATGTTTATTTCTGCTATTGTTTTCATACTAAATAGGAACATGAAAGAAAGCTTTCACTCAGCAGCTGCATCTAATTTAATATAAAGCTCCCCAAAGAGGAGGGAACAGGATGTGATGAAAGCAGTTAAACATGGATGCTAATATTTTGTGAGGCATCTGGTACTGCTCCACCACCTAGAAATCTAAGAATCAAATTAGCAGATTCGATTCTGCTAAAGTTATCAAATTATTGTCAAAAGGATTTTGCAAAGCAGGCCCCTCCTTTCCAACATCTGCTCTACCCATCCAGCAGAGGACCAAAGACTTCTATGTGATTTGTTGATAGGGAACATGTTACCAATTGCTGGGCCAGCTGAATACTGTGCCTCCTGGACTGAGAGCCTTCAGCGATGGAATCAGTCATCAGAGAACTCTGATAAACTCGCGCATCTGTAGGTCCAGAGAGAGGGATTCATAAAATATCAAAGCATAAAATACGCACATATTTTATAAATGTTAAGTGTCAAGATTGGAAGCAAACACAGGAAACCCCACCAGCAAATACATAAAGCAATACTTTTTGGAGGTGGGGGGCATGAAAGGAAAAGTTGTGAGGGTTCCCTTGATAATTATTCTCAGAGCCTTTAAATCTGCTTGAGAAGTATCATTTAATCCTAAAGAAATTGCAGAGACTGCTCCCAAGAACTGCTGTTTGTCCTTGCTATTGGGATGAGACTGCTGGGCACAATCTGCCGGGCAGAAAAACTGAAGTGAAAAGCAGCAGCCAGGAGCTTTGCTAGCCAATGTCTTGTGAGAGTTGAGGAATGAAGGAGTATCTATTGTATTGGTCTGGGACAGGTACGCTTTGGCCTTTCCGTACAGGCATTTCTTTTCTCTCCAACCAGAAGGAAAGCTTGGTGTTCCAGCGTGCCTCAGCCATCCTGGATTCCAAGATAACTGACTGGAACCTGATCAGCGAGGATGTGGCTTGTGTAGCTCAGATTCATGGCGGTGCATCTGCTGTGAGTGGTGTCTTGAATGGAGGCCAGGAACTCTTCCGTCAGCCACATCCATATGCTATGCATGTGTTCACTGCTACGCACATTTTTTAAATTTAGCTCTTGTGGGTACATGTTCTACACTTTTCCCCCTGTACGTGATTTTTTAAAATATGCTTTAGAAAATATACACAATCTTTTCGGAGTCTTTGCTGACTCATTGGGGGTTCTTTTGGATGTTTTCCTTTCGAAAGCCTTGAGTTAAGTAGTCAAAAATGTACAACTAAAGCTACTCTTAGTCTACTAAGATTAAAACCTACTGCTTTGTCTAACACACAGCTGTTACGGGATGACCTGCTAGAAAATCTCTTTTTTTTTTTTTTTTTTCCTATGTGGAAGCAACCTCTAGCTCTGTTTGGTGGACAATCAATCCAACCAGATTAGAGCAGCTTTTGTGTTAATTTTCCAAACATGTTTCATTTTAAAGTTTAGCCAAAGGACAACATAGATTCCATACAGAATTATCAGTATGACTGCCTCGGACATGTCTCATTTTAAGTCCATGCTTTAGGAGATGGGGACCCAGACATTCTGGTTTAAAAATTTAAGCAACTGTTATCCAGCAGATTAACTTCCATTGCTCTTTTTTCAAATGGCTGAGCAGCGAATCAAAGTCATCACTGGGGTCAGATGTTCCCGAAACAAGACATAGAAATCCAAACTCCATCAGTTGGCTGCAGTGTTCAGGAAAGCTTGGGCTTTCATCCAGCTGACATGTAGTAATTACACTTTATCATCATCTCCTTTGTACCTCAGAAAACAATAGGCGTCATTATCATGGATGTTTATGAATATGTTCTTATTTAACATTTAAATGAATACTTCCAAAATATTCAATTTGTGTTTCATTTGACCCTGAAATCAAAGTTCTATTTTTTTTCTCCTGTAGACAGATAAGATACCTATGTTTTCATCTTACTGTTTATAAATTCTCAAGGGCCAGGACTATGCTTTCTTTCATTCTGATTTTTTCTTTCTGCTCTTTTTATCTTACTTCCTCCATAGCATCTACAGTCCGATGTATACAGAATGTATAATTCTTAATTGGTCGTATTTCCCTCTTCTCTCATGAGCAATCTTAAGATTTTGGAAACAATATATCGATAGGTTCTGAAGTATTTTCCTCTAATATTTTAATTCATTTGAAAAATACGTCTAATAATGTAATGCGAAATACAGAATTTGTATTTTATATGTATTTGCAGTCTTAGTTGCCCTGAGGTACCCTTTGAAAGACAGACTGCTTCAAACTTTTCAAAGGAATTCAGAATGTTATTGAAAAAGCTGAGTGGTGCCTGGGTGGCTTGGTCAGTTGGGCGGCTGCCTTTGGCTCAGGTCATGATCCCAGTGTTCTGGGATCAGGTCCTGCATTGGGCTCCTTGCTCAGCATGGAACTTGCTTCTCCCTCTGCCTCCCCACCCTGCTCTTGCTCTCTATCTCTCTCAAATGCATATAATCTTTTAAAAAAGAAAGAGAAAGAAAGAGAGAAAGAAGAAAGAAAGAGAAAAAAAGAAAGGAAGGAAGAAAGAAAGAAAGAAAGAAAGAAAGAAAGAAAGAAAGAAAGAAAGGAAGGAAGGAAGGAAGAAAGAAAGGAAGAAAAAGAAAAAGAAAAAGCTGATACTTTTAGAGTGGGTGACAGCAAAATAATTGGATGTCGGCAACATAATTGATTTTTTTCAGTAAATTCAGCCTGTAAAATGAACCAGTTTGGAATATTATACATAACAAACATCTAAATAGTTCAGGTTTAGCCAGTGATCATCATGTGGCCAGACATGAATTATAGGAGAAGAAAAATAACCCCCAAGAAGTGGCTTTGTGAAGCATATTTCTAGATGTCTTCCTGAGGAAGAATAACCTATTCAATCTAGCTGCTATCTTTAGGGTCACTGCATTTGATCAAATGATAAAAGGGGAAAACTCTACATGATTTTACCCAGGGCTGGGAGCCACTGAGAACTAACACTCTGAGACTGTATAACACTTCATGAATCTTTCTTAAGGCTACTATATAAACTCAGCCGTGTTCAAGTAAGCATTCAGAGTATGAAACATCACATGTCTGACTAATAGTACATTTCTGTATGGTCTAGTGACGCCCCCATACTCTTCCTACATTGTGTATAAATTTATGGTGTGCACATTAACAGTCCTGGCCATCTCTTCTGGTCTCGAAAGCAGCAGAGCAGCAGTGATGCTGTATATTTCCTTGTGATAAAGGGTTAGAGACCAAGTTACAGTTCACTTAAACATCTTATTCAGCCAGAAGGAAGTCATTCAATTTCTCTAAACATCTGCAAACATTTTATCTTATTCCACCTCCACCTAAAAAATCACCTTCTTTCTCTTACCAAGCATTATCATGAAATGCTAGCCTTCTCCCTGAGATGGCTCTCTCTCCAACCCATCCAGGCACTCAGTCCTGCCTCTACCTCCTCCTAAATCTCTCTCACCCATCCTCTTGTCTTTATACCCACTGCCACTGCTTATTTGAGACTATCCTCTCCCTGGGTTACTGCAATACCACCCTTCAGGGGACTTGTCTACTTAATCTTCAACACCGCTGCCAGAGGCATATTTTTAACCTTGAAATTGAAATAATTTTAGACTTAGAGAAATAGCAAAGCCAGTACAGAGTTCCCATACACCATCCATTCAGTGTCTCCTAGTACCAATCTCTTGCATGACCACAATAAAATTATTGAAAAAAAATTTTAAGATTTTATTATTATTTATTCATGAGAGACACACAAAGAGAGAGAGAGAGAGAGGCAGAGACACAGGCAGAGGGAAGCAGGCTCCATGCAGGGAGCCCGATGTGGGACTCGATCCCAGGTCTCTAGGATCAGGCCCTGGGCCGAAGGCGGCGCTAAACCGCTGAACCACCCGGGCTGCCCGAAAAAAAAAAAAAAAAATGTTTTTTTAACCAGAATCTGATCATGTCATTTCTTAGCTTAGAATCCTCCCATGGGTCCTCCATACCTTCAAGATAAATGCAAATCCCTTGACCTGGCTACGGTGCCCTTCACAATCTGATCCTCCTAGCTTCATCCTCTACTGCCTTTCTACCTGTGATTGTTAGTTTTATGGCAACACGGCTGGGTTACCAGGTGCCCAGATATTTCATTAAACATTATCTTTGGGTGTGTCTGTGAGGGTGTTTCCAGATGAGATTCACATTTGAATCTGTAGACTTAGTAAAGCAGATTGTCCTCCCCAGTATGGATGGGCATCATCCAATCTGTTGAGGGCCTGATTAAAACAAACAGGCAGGAAAAGGGAGAATTCATTATCTCTGTTCAAACTGAGACCTTGGTCTTCTCCTGCCTTCGGACCAGGATTTATACTATCAGCACTCCTGAGGCCCTTGGACTCTGACTGGAACTGTACTATTCACTGTCTTGGGTCTCCAGTCTGCAGATAGAAGGCAGTTGGACTTCTCAGCCTCCATAATCATGTGGACCAATTCCTTATAATCCATTTCTCTCCCTCTTTCCCTCTTTCTCACCTTCTCTCTCTCTAGGTTCTATGTGTATAGACCACACATACACCACCTGAGCTCTACACTCCTTCTGTAGGGTTACTACATGGAGTTTCTGAAACTTGTTCCTAGGCCTTCCCACATAATGTTTTCTCTCCTTTGGATTCCTTCATTCCAATCTCCATCCCCACATTCCAAACTTTCCTGTTTTTCACCTGGCTAACACCAACCTGGCCTTTAAGAGTCAGCTTTGATCTGTTCTCTGGCTCTCTCAGCACCTAGGCATCTGTTTGTCACAGCAATCTATTATCATTTCTGCTCACCAGATCCTCTCCTCAGGTTCCCTGATAGCAGCTAACACATACTGAGTTCTCATGTATGTCTAGAGGAGGTTCCAGCAAACTCTGGCCCCCATGCCAAATCCTACCCTTCACCTGTTTTTCAAATAAAGTTTTTTGGACCATAGCTATGCTCATTGATTTCTGTATTGTCTGTGGCTTCTTTTGTACTACAGTGGCAATTGAGTGGCTACAACGGAGACCATATGGCTCACAAGGAGAAAATGTTTTCTATCTGGTCTTTCCCAGAGCAAGTTTGTCAGCCACTAGTCTAGTGGATAAAGCAACAATCAACTGTATTTTATATTTGATCATCAAGGCCAAGGTGTGCTAAAAATCAATGAATTTATCTAAAAGACGCCTTTTTCAGTGTATTAATCATCATTATTATACATCAAAAAGTGGGAATTGGCAAAAATGTCTTAAAATAATTTCCAGTGGTTCCAGCAGTGCAGGGAAACAGTCACTCTTACACACTGTTAAAGGGTAATTTAACAATATGTTTCAAAAGCATTAACATCATGCATAACCTTTGTTCCAGAAATTTCACTTTTAGGAATTTGCCCTAAGGAGTAATCACAAATGTGCATAAAGATTTATATACCGCCTTGCTCACTAGAGCATTATTTACAATATAGAGAACTTATTCCAACTAAATACCAACTAAATAGCTAGCAGAAGAAAAAAAATGGCTAAATAAATTATATCCACAGCCTGGGAAATTAATGTAGCTATTACAAATTATAGGAGAACTCATATTAATATAGGGAAGTGCACACAGTATATCGTTGAGAAAAAGCAAGTTTTAAAACTCTAAGTAGAGTGTGATACCATTTTGATTTTTTAAATATATGTAATGCATGAACAGAAACAAACCAAAAGACTAACAGGAAATATGCCTGAAAACCAGCAGGAGTTATTTCTATTGCATCTGACATTAATTTTCTTCGTTACTCATTTCTGAATTTTCTCTGCAAATATTATTTTTTAAGAAAGACAAATGTGTAGTTTTCCTATCATCTACGATTTGGGAGGATTTTTGCTTTTTTAAGCTACTATTTCAAATAAAGAAAGTAAAATTAAAGATGCTCTGGCTGAACGAAAGTCAGGGACTTCTTCCTTCCTCTAATCCTATCCCAAGAGAATCAATGCAATTCTGCTAGAACACTGGACCAGGAGAAGGAAAACTGTTCCCTTGGCCATGTCAATATTGGGGTTATTTGTTGCCTAAGGTCAACTACAATGAAGTTTAAACAAAGATCAGTGGCAAAAAAGGTTGAAATCCATAAACTTCTGGGGGTATAGAGAATGGGATGAGCTGTCCACCTAATTTCAGGTAACTTGTTATTGTTTCTCCCACTTTCAGCTAGATATTAAGTATTATATAGACACAATATTTAAGAATACCCTCACACAAGTTGACCCTTCCAAGGACAAAGAAAATTAGAATCTAAGATGCTAAACAACCACAAGAAATGAACGCAGTGTTAGTGCAAGTGGTTAGTGCAAGTGGTTACTGCACATGGAAGTGGGGAGTAATATGAGGGCAGATGGAAATTTTTAATTAATAAATCCATGGATCCAAGTTTTATGTCTGTGGATGATTTACATAACCTTTATTTTAAAAAATATGGTTGAGTAACTGGTCACTATTTTCTAGGATCCTCTAGTATTTCCTTGTTTGCTCTATTTCAACTTCCCACCACTCCAGCCAGGCTCTGCACATTGCCTCCTATCCCTTCCTTGGTATACCCTCCTACTTCTCCACTTCTCTACTTTCTCTTTCTAAAATATGATTATGATCGAGTCCTGCTAAAATGGTCAAGGACAGAGTTTCTCAATGTGTGGTCCATTCACCTGAAGAGCTTGTTTAAAAAGTAAATCCCTGGATCCCACCCCAAACACACCAAATCAGAATCCTGAAGCTGGGCCCCAGGAGGTGTACCACCATCAAGTTCCCCAGGTGATTCTCTTGCATATTAAAGTTTGAAAGTCCTGGGTCAGTGAGTACCAGCATTTCAAGGTAGATCCATTTTTACTGAGACTTTGGGAAGATAAAATGACTCAATTTAAAACATAAATGTAAAGGCTAAAATTTCAGGATTGGTGAGAAATACTTTTAGGGAGGGGGTGGTACTTTTTGGCTTATTCTCTTCCCACCACCCCTAAAAGTCACATCTGCTCTGCCTTCAGTTAAAAGAAGCAATCACTCCCTCAGGGAGGAAAATGGGACTGGTTCAAGGGGGAATGAAATAGCAAAGCAGTATCAATTGTTAATGTCTTTTAAAATTTCTCACTTTTTGGAATACTGGATACTTAAAATTCTTCCTTGTTTTTAGGCCCTAAAAGTAACCATTCTAAGTCCCCAAGACATTATTTTTTTACTTTACTATCCCACTTCCTTATTTATATTGCTTAATCCATCCTTCAAAATATCTTTTGATTAAAATCATACCCTGACTAGAATCACTGATTGGAGTTTTGTCTTTAAAGCTTAATTTAAATGAATGTGTTACTAGCTGGGAGAGGGTATGGCATTCAATCTGGGGTAGTGGTATTCTGTTTTCTTGGTTACTGATAAGTAGTGATAGGCAAAAAAGAGACCTCTTCCGAGGGGAAAAGTCTCATTTTCCTTTCATTTGCATTCATATCCACATCAATTTCTAGTACAGTGATTATATCTCTGCCACTGTATCCTCAACTTCAGTCTGAATTTCTGGGGGAAAAAATTGAACATATTATAATGCCACGTTATTTTAAATTGCCAATAGATTACATTACATATTCTACTGCTGCACAATAACCTTTATCTAGCCTCCATCTTACTTATTCTCAACGGTTTCAAAGGTGATCTATTGCTCTTCGTGAATACAACGGTTGACAAGCTACAGACTGCTGAGTTTGATCTTAATAGGAGTTGAAAGATATTCATCAGACTCTTGCCTCTCTGAGGTCTGCAGTAGATAACAAAATTGCAAAATGCTACCTTTGAAAAACCAAAGATTGACAAGCTCATAGCTATTCCCATTTTCTTCATTTTGGTATTGCTCTGACAGAAACATCTCTGCAAATGAGGGTATCGTAAAAGCTTTGCCTAATAAACCGTAATGCTCCCAGACCCTCAGGTCAGACTGAAGCACTACAGTTCCTGTTGCTGTATAAATGTGATGAGCTGGGATGGGAGATTTAGCTGTTCATTCCCGAGTTATAAATTCATCGTTGCTGAAAACTGCATTAACACGGTTCTGTCAGTGTGGATGGATGGATGTAAGTTTTCTCTGTATGTGCATGATCATTAAAAGGGTGGTATTAAAAAGGAATGAAGGTACTCAAACTCTGTTTAACCCAAATGTTCTAACAAATAGGGACTTTAAAACATTATACACCCATGACTTTTGTGTGTGTGTGTGTGTGTGTGTGTGCATGTGCATGCGGCATTTAAAAACCCAAACATCTGACTCTAACAAATGATTTTCTGGTATTCTATTAGGAAAATAAAAGGCAATTTTCTGATTGCTTTGTCCATGGATATGTAAATACACTACAGGGTTTTTTTTTGTTTCTTGTTTTAAATTTTGCATCTTTTATATAGTATCATCAAATCTTAGAAAATTCTAGTTAAGTGGGAGCAGTTAGTGCTCTAATAGGTATATTCAATCAAAAATATGATTAAATTGGGAAGGCTCTATGACATTCTAAAATTGAGGAAAGTCAGGAGTGAAGAGAGGTGAGGTGGGTGGGTGATGGGGAACTAAGAAATCACACTCTTTGAATGCTCTAGGCACTATAATCTAACATGTTCCTGCTGGCAGGAGCCCCAAAGCTTTAAGGGATAACCTGGCCAATAAATAACTCCCAAAATACAGACTCAAAGTAAACTTGACAGATGGGATGCTGGCCCAAGATAAACAAGACTAGAATTAACAGGATATAAAATACTGTATTTGATTTCAAAAAATCAATTAAACAAATATAGACTAGAAGACATTTGACTAGGTGGCAGTTCACTGGAAGAATATCTGAGACTTGGCAACAATTTTAACATACACCGATAATAGTAATAATAAGATGGTAGCAACTTGCATTTTTATAGCAGTCTTTGGTTGACATGTATTATCTCACTGGATCCTTCCAAAGGTGTTGTGAGAAAAGTGTTGTAATCCCTAAATAAAAAGATGCAGAAAACTAAAGTTAGGAAAGATTAAGTGCCTGTTCCTGAATAACACACCTAGAATCGGAAAGGTAGAAGGCAAAATAGGTAACTAAAATTTACTGAGCACCTATTATGTGCTGAGCTCTTTATATAGATTATCTCATTTAAAGTGGTCAATGTTAGTTCTTATTTATAGATGAAAAAATGGAAGGTTGGGCATCTGGATGGTTCAGTGGTTGAGCGTCTGCCTTTGGCTCAGGCTGTGATCCCAGGCTCCTGCAATCAAGTCCCGCAGGAGGCTCCCTGCAGGGAGCCAGCTTCTCTCTCTGCCTATGTCTGCCTCTCTCTGTGTGCGTCTCTCATGAATAAATAACATATTTTTTAAAAATTGAAGCTCATATGCTTAAAATCATAGTAATAGTGGTTGAATGGGCTAAATGGTGACCATAAAATGTGTAAGGTCCTAAATCCAGCAACCTATGAACATTACCTTATTTGGAGAAAAGAGTCTCTGAAGATGTGATGTGATGTGAAGTCAAAGCAGAGGGAGATATGGCCACAAGACAAGGAATGCTAACAGCCTCTGCAAGCAGGAAGGGCAAGGGGTAGTACAGCCATGTCAATATCTTGACTTCAAACTCTGAGGGAAAAACATTTCTGTTATTTAAAGCCACCTACTTTGTGGCAGCTTGTCACAGCATCCTAAGGAAACTAATATAGTTGTAGAGGTGGTGTTAAAACTCATACTGGCTAGACTCTAAAATCCATGTCCTTTGCATGGTGGAGATAGATGCTAAAGAAGGAAGATTGTAGGAACTGAGGGTGGTGGGAAGGTTGGAATAGGGACAAGGCTAAAAAACTGTCTTTGAGTAGAGTATCCAGGGCAGAAATATGGAGAAGAGGGCTTTCCACCTCCTCAAAAGAGATCAGTCCCCCTGCCCCCACTGCCAAACTGCAACTTCTTTAAGGAGAAACAATAAGACCTCAAAGACAAAGAGCAAATCTCAGACTGTGGGTTCAAACTACAGATGATGAAAACATCATCTATAAAGAGAACCATCGCAACATAATGAAAAACTAGCTATGTGTTAGAGGAGCCAGTACAGCTACTCCTACTCACAGCAAAATTACACAGACAGATACTAATAGAGGAAAAAATGATGGACTTAAAGAATTATTTTAATGTAGAAAGAGGTCCAAGACAGAATATTAGACTTATGTTTATTTTTACAGGCCTTAACCACACTGAGAGGGAAATTAAAGAAAGCCATTCTGGCTCAGTAAAAGGAAGAAATTTTAAACAATAGGGACATTTCAAGAATGAAATGAGCCACCTCGTGTGACAGTGACATTGTATGAAAGTGGAAGCTGGTTAGCCTGTCAAAGATGCTATCGATGAGATTTCAGCATCTCTAAACTTTAAGATTTCTTCTAACTCTAGGAAAGTATGATTTGAAAAAAAATACACAAATTATAAAAAAATATTTTATAAAAATATTTGAAGGGCAACTGATTTTGATGATGTCTAACATTTCTCTAAAGGGAATCAAAATATAACTTAAATCTAAATAATTTAATTTACCTTAAAACACAGTGGTGGCTAATCAAAGTTCTCAAATTAATACACACACACACACATATAGTTGGCATGTTTCAGTGAAATTTATCATGTAAGTAGAGGTTACATAGATATTCAACTACACTAATGGAATACGTTTGACAGAGCATTAGAAGTCATCTAATAAACCTTCTTGACTAACATAACCTGAGAATAGGGTGGGATGGTGGAAGCAGGTGGTAATTTGGAGACAAAGGTCTGAATTAAAGGACAGAGGCACAACTTACTAGCTCTTAACAAGACATTTAACCCCATAGAGGTTCAATACTGCATTAAATAGGCATAATAATAATAGTCACAATAGCTCACTAGTGGTTCTAAGAATCTAATGAAAAAATTAGTATGAAAGTGCACTGTAAACAGTGTTACATACACATGATTGATTATTACCAGCACTTCAAGTCCTCACTATCCTTTGATGTTCCTGTAACTCTTATGGGTGTAAGCTTTATGTTGGGCTGCCCCAGAAGTAGACCTTGAGAGAGGGATTTGGGTGTAAGGGTTTGTTTGGACCATGATCCCGGGAAGCTCTACTAGGAGACCTGGGAAGCAAGACAGGGAAGTAAAGGAAGTCAATACGTGTGTATTATCAAACATGTTACTGATGCTATGGGTAACTCACATGTAATCCTGATGAAGACCTCTGGGAGGTGGCATAGAACACATCTGTGAGGAGAGGAAGCTAAAGTTTTGATCCACCAATTCCCATCAGTCTTCATATAAGGTTTACTCTCAGGGCCCTAGTTTTCCACACTTCTGACCTGCCCCAGCCCATGCCGAGCATCTCCAGCAGTCAGAGAAAGCCCCAGGCAGAGTCACAGGTGCTCAAAATAGAAGTTACTGGGTCTGTGTGCTCCCATACAGGAAGGCCAGGAGAATATGCACAAGGCACCAACAGCATCCTTTCCATGCTCTTATCTTCATTCATAGAAAACTAAAGTACAAAGAAGTTTTACGACTTGGCCACAAATATATAATTGCAAATCAAAGACATATATCTCAACATAGTGAGCTACCCAATTACAAAGACTGTCAAATTTCACCTTATCTGTACCAATTCTTCAGAAGATTGTGGTTTTCTTAAAGGCCATGTGCATAGGGCTGACAGTGTGATAATATTTTGGCATTTCTAAGAACAAAGGAGCATCATACTAATAAATACAGAGATCTAAGTAGTGTAAAGACAATATCAAAACTGAATGATAAAGAATAATGCAAATACTTGTGAGAAGGGTAAGAGAGCATAATCTTTCAGACTTAAAGATGCTCATCAAGATTTCCTAAGCCTGCCTTTCTCCACCCACACTCCAACTCCAATCTTGGCAAAGGTTTTTAGATATCCTTAGAATAAATTTCACCCATGTCTGGTTCTGCTTTTCCTTTTCCAGGCACATCTTACATCACATCATATGGTCTTGGAGAGCATAGTTTACTCTCTTTCCAGGGGCCAGCCCTAACCTAAATGAGACAGTATGCTAATCCTCACTTATCTCAGCTGTAAAGTATGATCTATTACAGCATTGGCCTGTCAGTCAGGCTTTCTAATGGTATAGAATTGGGATTCGGTTCAGCAATCTACTGTGAGGTGTGGGAACTGGAAGCTCCATCGTTCTGAATGTTTGATGTCATTGACTTCCATTGTGGCCTTTGAGCAAGTCGTTTAACCTCCTTGGTTCAGTTAACCATATGGAAAATGAACATGATAATATCTCACAAGGGCACTGTGAGATTACTCAATGTTTATAAAGTGCTTGGGAAATGAAAGGCCCTGGATGTGTCTCACAATGTCATTAATCATGTGGCCAGTTGAATTCAGGCAGCTGGAATGTTAGAGAACTCCTTACTTCCTAGATAATTTCACTGCAATACCTCACAAATCATGAAGCTTAAATCTATGAGAATTTGGATGATGAATTTCATGCCATAGTGGAGGACTCGGAATTTTTTAAGTGTTCACATTTGAACCACCAATGCATAGACTGTTTCTTCCTTTCTCAAGAGCAGAAATTTATGCATGTGCTCACTCTTCCATTTCAAGAACCATACTTCTTCTTCAAGCACAGTTTTTCCTTGTCTTCATCCTCTCTGTTGCTTTGTTTACTCAGCCATTCGACAAACATTCATTGAGCCCTCTCTATATTCCAGGTATTCTGTTAGTATTAGAGACAAAAAAACACAAGAAAGACCAGTTTCTACCTTATAGAAGCCCCCAGTCTGGAAGGGAAGGCAGACATATACACCAAAAATGACAAAGGATGCTTCAAAGAGCTATAGAAATCCAGACCAATTTCTGAATTATGCATTAGAAAGTGAATTAACCTGAGTTCCTTTCCGAGAATGATTCTCTCCTTCTTGAAAGCTCCTCCTTAACTTCCATGATGCTACATTGTCTACCCTGGTTCTATTCCTATCACTTCTCCTTCCTCAGCCCTTCTTTTCCCCCAGTTCCTTATGTGTAGGTAATTCTCTGAGATTTTATACTTGGTTTTATTCTCTCTTTAGCTTCCCTTCCTTAGTATCACATCTATCCCCTGACATCAGTGACTATTAGAAATGCACAGCTCTCACCTTGACCTTCTTCTCAACTTCATACCTAGCTGGAGACCCTCCAAGTTGACATGCCCCCCACCAAACTCACCAGTTTCCTAACAATATAACTTTCTCCCCATGATTTATCAAATTTCCCTACTAGTACCACCATTTTCCTATGTATTGAGGCTTTAAACCCAAGCATCAAATGTGACTCTTTCTTCTCACTCATCTCACACCAAAATGGCTACTGTGTCCTCTTCGTTTTGATTCTGCAAGGCCTCTCAGATACCACATTCTACTACTACATTCCACTACTCAGGTACTGCCTCCCATTTACACACATTCCAACAGTCTCTTATCACCTATCCCTATGGTTAGGTTCTCCTTCCCCAGTGTAGTCCATATATACCTTCAAGCAGAATTTTCTGAAGCATTCTATTTATATCACTCTCCTGCTCAAAAATATTGATTACTACCCAATGCTTATATGTCAAGTTCAATTTCCTCATTCTGGGACTTTAGACCCTTTATAAATTGTCCATAAATTTGCTTTTTAGCCTTTTCTCTCACCATACTCCCATACTGAACATAACATGGAACCAGGTAGGTGATTGGTGGTCTTTGAGTAGATATCCTGCTAGACCTCTCTAGATCTTTAGGCACGCTGTCTCTCCTGCCCAGAATGCTTTTCCTCCCCATCTCTGCCTAGCACAGCCCACCTACACAGCAGGACTAGTCCCCAACACTGCCATCTCCACACTACACCTCTTCCTAATCCCCAACTGCATTTGACTGATTCTCCCTTCAAACCTCCAGAATTCTTTTAGGTTCACCTCTAATGGTGTGAATTTTTCTCTACTTCCACTCTCTTTATCTTATTCCCTTCTAGATGGAAAACTTCTTAAGAAAACAGAATATAGCTTATTCCATCTTCCTTCCCAGAACACTTACAGCAATACTGATTGAAGCAAACAAATTTAATCCTAGAAACCTCAGCCTTGCTGTTGCTTCACTATTCTTCGTTTATATAAATGTGCCTTGTTCTACAAAACATTTTCAATATAATTGCGGGTTTCATTATTGTGAAGAAAAAAAACAAAAAAATTAAAACAAAAAACTGCAGTGTCTGCTTAAATAATGTAAATATTTACCTCCTATTTCAATTTAACAGTAAAGCAAACATCTTTTTTGAATCACCGAGCCTGTGCTGTTTGTTCAGCGCTGGAATGCAGAAATGAATAAGACCTTGTCCTCGCTCTCAAGAAACTCAGTCAAGTCAGAGAGACAAACTAATACATAAATGTACTGCAACACCAGGTAATGAGTGCAAAACTAAAAATATGACCAAGACACAGAGGTGGAGACTGTAATCTTGATCTGAGGAAACATGTAAGAAGACTCACCATAGTTGAAGCCAAACAGAGTTGTCCCCTAAAACAAGAGGGCAAGACAGCAGTCTATGCAGAGAGAACAGCTTTCACAAAGGCCCAGGGACATGAAATAATACAGTGGTGTAGCACTATGGTGTAGAACCATAGCTGATTCTGTACCGCTGCAGCATAAAATACTTACAGAAAGGTACCTGGTGGGATGACAACAAAAAAGCATAGTCAGTAGCCATACTCTGCAGAACTTTTGATATCCTGCTAAAGAGTTTGGATTTTTTTCTCTGTAGATATGGAGCTGGCAAAGGGTTTTAAGCAAGGCAAAGGGTCTGAATTTCTTAAGTTGAATTTTCTTATAATAGGCTCAATTCTGATTTTTTTTTTAAGAAAAAGCAAACTAATGCTAGCTAGAAAAAAAGAAGTCAGGCTAAGATGTGGAGAAAAAGCACTGCATTTTTTGAGGAGTATTTATGCTTAAATCTGCATCAGAATCTGTAGGTGGAGGGCTCATTTCCTATTAAAGCTGCCTTTTACGCACGATGTGATGAGCACTGGGTGTTATACTTTATGTTGGCCAATTGAATTTAAATTAATTTTTTTAAAAATAAAGCTGCTTTTTAGAAAAGCAGCAGCAGTATTGAGATCTCATCAACACACAAGTAGCAGGCTAAGCATTATTTATGTATTACCTCACTTAATCTGCCCAACAATCACATGAGGTTCAGTGTACAGAGGGAGAAACTGAGGCACAGAGAGGCTCAGCAGCCCATCCAAGGAGCCCCAGATGATGAGAAGGACCATCAGGGGCCCCGGGCAGCCTTCCAATCCCACTGCGATGCAGCTTCCCCACAGTGGCGCAAAAACTGTTGCACATATCTACACTTCTGTTTGTTTTACTCTTCTTTGCAATGTGAGAGAGTTGTGTTTACTACATATTTGTGAGCTGGTGGTACTGTCTGCGGCATTCATAAGGAAGGATTCAGACAAGGCACCCAACACTGTGAGGATCCGAGGATCCCGATGGGAAGGGCTCTTAGCCACTGGAGGACCAGAGGACCTCGTGCTAGGAAAGATCGTGATTGTTAACTCAAAACAAAAATACTACCAGCACTGGAAATCACATTTGCAAGTTCAGCACACATTTTCTAAAAATTGCAGAAGGGGAGGGGCATCGCTGGCAGCCTGAAGGAAGGAGGCATCTCATTTCCCATCCATGAAGGAGCCTGGTTCTCTGGGACCTGAGCATTTCCAAACAGGCTGTGCTGAGAACACAGCCACTATGAAAACAGCAAGTCCCTGGATTCCAAATCTTGATGTAAACATATACAACACAGGCCGCAAAGCTCACTTTTCATCATCCCACTGCAGCCTCCCTATGTTAGCACTTTGGATCGTATGTTGTGAGCTTGTGTGTATAAACATATGTATACTTACACACATAGGATTCACATATATACAGGCTGAAATAGTAAAGTAATAAGAAAGATTCCAAAAACTAGGGATGCCTGGGTGGCTCAGCCGAGTCTGCCTCGACTTAGGTCGTGATCCCAGGGTCCTGGGATCAAGTTCCACATCGGGCTCCCCATGGGGAGCCTGCTTCTCCCTCTGCCTATGTCTCTGGCTCTCTCTGTGTATCTCTCATGAATAAATAGATAAAATCCTTTAAAAAATATTGCAAAAACTATGTCTGGCAATCTGTGGTTACTTTGGAGTCACAAGTCACTTTAGGGGTGTTGCATGCACACACACAGAGGATGCTCTATAATACCTATCTACAGCTCTCTCTGTTTGGGGGTATGGAAGTTTAGGGTAAATAGGTAAATCTCATCTTTCTTCCTTGGGGCCCTCTCTCTTACTGCCCTAATTTCTGGAAAAGCTTGAAAAAGCTCTAGGTCTCTATATGTTTATCTGTGTACTTTTCCAAGGGAAAGAATATGTAATAAATTAATTGAAACAGACATCCTGCAGAAAATGGAAATGTGCCTCACATGACAAAATCCGTGCCTCCTTCTCAAACTTGAAATTTTTTCTGCCTGAGGTTGTTGACTAATGGGGCAAGAAGTGTAGTGTGGCTAAAAGGCCTACATGGCACTTTCACCTCGTCCTATTCTATCTGAATGTACAAGATGCCACTGCCTCTCTTTCCTTGAAAGCTCCACAAGCCCACCTGAGCCCACTGCCTTCCATCCCAGACCTATTATGTATGTCAAAGTGAGCTCAAGAAACGTGCCGTATTTGAAGTGCTAGATGCACTGAAGGTACAGCATCTTGCCCCTGAATATTATTTTACAGGGCAAGGATACTCACAGAACTATCAAATTTTTTATATTAGTTGGGTTTTTAGGACCTTTTACAAAGGGTATCTGGAAGTGGGGTGCTAAAGAGTACCCAGGTTGCTAATTGGAAAGCTACCCCAGTTTACAAGAAGTGAGATGAGGAAAATTATATCATCTAGATTTGGAGATCACAGATGAAGCTGGGGAATAAGAATGTGCCTTGGGCACTGATAAAAGGAGTCCAAGACCATGCCAAACTTTGAAGATAAAAAGCGGCTATATTCCATTTAGGACCATGGGACCAGCCTGAGATTCAGTAAAGAAAAAGTATTCACTGCCTGAATATCTTAAGAAAATGAATGTTGTCACTATGGAATAGACTGGGAAGAAGAAAGAGAAATCTGGATATAGAAAGAAGGTGGGTACAACAAAGGAGACAGGAGACAGGAGAGCATCAGAAGAAAAGTACCCTTTGGGGGGACCTCATGAAAGAAAGGTCAGCTTTTCTTGGCTGATCCGCAGTGATGCTGAAAAATGTTAGTTTGAATATCATTAAATGTAATTTAAAGGTAAGTATATAAGGGGCTGCAAATATGTAGAAGAGAAAAATCCACAGTTAGTTTATGATTAGTTAAAATCATAACCATTGTTTGTTTATGATCAAGTGTCCTAAAGGGACCCGACCACCTTGCAAAGGGGCCCTTTATCAGCAGCTTACTATTTCTGCCTCCAAACCAGTTCAGTGTCTCCACCGCTGTCCCCAGAGGTGTTGACCACCACTGAAAAGTCAGGCATCATTGTAGACTCTTCACAAACACTGATGTGAATACCAGAAGGTCTGTCTACACTTGAATTTGATGGCATAGATTCCAGTTGAACTAAGGACTGCCCATGCGTTGGCAGATGGGGCTCAGAAATCCCAAAGGACCAGGGCACAGACCGTGTCAGGCGGTTGGCCCACTCTGTAATCCCCTTCCTGCTTCAGTGTGTGTGTCTGCAGCAGGGCAGGGACCTGTTTTGTACTTTGGTATTAAAATGCTCTGCTGATCCCCAAGGGGCACTCAAATGTGATGGTGATCAGATTTGTCACCACCCAGAATCAATTCTTGGTCATTTACCGAGGACTGGGAAATATATAGCTCAGATAAATTAAATCCAGAGTTAATCTCGAGCCTTTTATAAGCCAGCAGTTATAAATACTTGCCAACAAAATCCTTTACCAGAACTGTTTTTGACAAAGGCGAGTTTCCTCTGTTCCCCCCTTATTTCATTTCCTCTAAATGTAACTAATGAACTGGACAAAAACTTAGTAAAGGGTAGAAGATGAAGTGAACGTCTGAAAATTCAAGTGCTGGCTCTCACTGGAAATAGAACTCTTTATAACAACTTTCCTCCAGAACTTGAAAACTAATTATGGCCATTTTTAAGGCGGGTCAATTAGTTCAGAACAGAGTTAATCAATAAGAATGTACTGAGCCCCAGAGAGTGCCAGGAACTCCAAAAACAGGCTAGCTATTGCAGCAGGGTCTTCTCCGGTGCCTGAGCCAAGCTGACTCACATAGAGGATGATTTTCTGTAGCTCAGCTAGGGCCCATCTCTGTGAATGGTGGAGGCAGTAAAGTGAGCCTTTGGCCCCTTCTCAACTTCTCCCACATTCTTGCCCTCAGCAAGATGTCAAGTCTTTCCAAGTTTTCTTCTTCAGTAATATAATTAGAATTTAAGATCTGAGCCCTCTTGGGAAGGGGAAAGTGTGAGATCAGAAAAGCTATCAGGACTCAAATGGGCTAGAACTATGGACTAATGAGTAATGAAGCTAATATGGTGGAGTGATATTTTGGAGTAAAGGCCTTCAACTCCACCATGTAGGTGAGGTTGACATCGTCTTGACAGCTAGAAATGAAAGGAGAGAACTCTATAGGAACAGGCATGTTGTAAGATCTCACCCCTCCACTCTCCTCTGCATCATGGGTTTTTTCTTTTGGGGCGGGGGAGGACAGGGGGGTGGATGGAGTTAAAGGCAGTGGGCAGGCCCTGCCTTCAACTCAGCACTGTGGGCAGGGTGCCCTCTCCATCCCCTGGTCTCTTTGTAAGACCATTCCTAGCACTTGGTCTCGAGGCATATACAGATTAGATTCGATGTTAAAATCATTTTAGATTGATCAAGGACACACTCAATTGACAATGCTCTCTGTAACAGCTTTGTGTCACCAGGTGTCAGACTGCATTTCCTGCCTATTCCAACACCAAACCCCAGGTATGGCTGCCACTACTTCCACTGAATTCCAATTATTTCATTTTGAAAGATGCCACCCATGGGTTGGTACGTAGGGAACCTAACTTTGAAGTTAGGACTTCTCTAAACCATGCTGGTTTAAAATCCCAGGGAATTCCTTTTTGCAGCAAAGCTCCTAGGGTGTTTTTACACAAGGAAATGAAAAACTAAAATTACAGTATAAGGTATTCAGCTGATTTCCCTAGGGGTTTTTGGTTGGTAAGAAATGTACTACTGTGAAAACTTCATCTATCATAGGCTTGTAAAATTCATCTCTTTCACCCCTAAACCCATATAGGTTATTCAGAAACCTCAGATTTTGGGCACCTTGTTTGTTTATTTGAGAATAATACATATCATTAAATTCTCTATCCATTTTTTAAAGTTATTTATTTCCAATATATTCATAGGCTTTTTAAGTTTGATTTAAATTTTAATTTAATTTTTGTAAATAAATAACACATGTCCAGAGTACAAAACTAGAAAAGTATAAAATGTTGCATAGGCAGAAATCTCTTTACATCTGTCTTCCAATCACTCAGCCTCAGAAGCAACTACTACTACTATGATTTAGTCTTACTTCTAGATGTATTCTAGGCAGATTTGTAAAGCAGATTTTTTTTAACACAAATAGTAGAATATTATACAAGTGTTGGACATCCTGCTTTTTGCAATTAAAAATATGCCTTGAAGAACATTCCATATCAGTATGTTCTTTTTAACAGCTATAAAATATTCCATTGTGTGGCTATACCAAAATTCACCTAATTAATCCTTCATTGATAAAAACAACCTAAAAATTTTGACTTGTTTCTAATCTTACACAAATACAAACAATACTGCAATACATGAGTCTTTTCGTAGAAGCTGAGTAACTATAGAATAAATATTTAGAAGTATAATTGCTAGATTAAAGAGTGTATTTGGTTTTTAATTTGAATAAATATTGCAAACTGCCTTCCACAGAGGTTGTAACAACATGAGCAACATACGACAGTGTCTGTTATCCACTCCTTGACCACAGAGTGTATTATCAATTTTTTTAAATGTTTGCCAGTGTGGTAAGTGGAAAGTGATATCCCAATGTAATTTTATTTTGATTTTTTACTTATCATAAATGATGTTGAACTCATTTTCATATGCATTTACTTTTTTGTCTTTATTTTTTTCATTTGTATTTACTTTTTTGTCAGCTATCTATATATTTGCTAGTTTCTTAATGGGTTTATGGTCTTTCTCTTACTGATTAATTAGCTTTTTACATATTAGGGAAGTCTAGCTTTTGCTGAGAAAGGTTTTTAAAACATTTTCCCAGGTTTTTATCTGCTCTTTTACTTCTGTAACCCAACTTCTATTAGTTTTTGCCATATACAAATGTTTGATCTTTTAATAGGATTTTTGAAGTAGCTTAAATGCTTTGAAAATTATTCACCAAATAATTTTTAAATATCACAGAACTGGTACCTGTCCTCTATGACCAAGGAGACTTAACATTTTTATATCAGCTCTGTGGCTAGTTTTCCTTGCTGCATGAAAAAAATTATCACATAACTTGCTAACTTGCAACTTTAAATAATAACTACTTCTTATCTCAAATTTTCTCTAGACGAGGAGTTTGTACATGGCTTAGCTGAGTCCTCTGCATAGGGTCTCACTAGACTGCAATTAAGATGTTGGCCAGGGCTGAGGTCTCATCTGGAGGCTCAACTGGGAAGTTTCCTCTAACTTTCTGCCTTTAACAAAACTGTCTCTTACCTTCCTTGAGTTTTGGGACATGCTATTTCCTTGAGGATGCAGGATTCATAACCATTGTCTTCTTCAAAACCAACAAATGGAAAGAAAGACTCTAGAGCAAGAATTCCAGCAAATAGAGTCTTTTCTAATGGAATATAATCATGGGAAGGACATCTCATCGCCCTTGCCATATCCTATTGGTTAAAAGTCAGCCACAACTCTTGCCACTACTCAAAGGAAGAGGTTATATAAGGACATAAATATCAGAAGGCAGGGATCACTGGGGGTCACCTTAGGATCTGTCTGCCCCAGGTATAATATGAAGTTCTATGAAAAGTAGGGAGATGAAATGGTTAGAGAGTATTCCCTTGAGCATTTAAACTATAGTTTATAATAGGAAAAATAAGAACAACTTTAATGTAAGATATAATGTGGAAACTTCTACCAGAAGTGATATAAAATAAAATATTATGAGTACTCAGAAAAGGAAGGGGGAATCTGAGAAGTCTGCTTGAAGGAGGTAGCATTTAAGTAGCATTTGAACAATTTTTTAATGGTTATTGTTATTATTGCTATTTTATTATATAAGAGTTAACATTTACTGAGTGCTAACTCTATGCCAGGCAAGATGCTGAACAAATGGGAGTTCTTGCCTTTTGTCCACTGTTTTATATATTATACTTTTAATTGGGATTTTTCTTTTATGAAAGCATTTTTATGGCTGGAAAACAAATATGAAACCATTGGTTGAGATGAGTAGGGGTTTGGGGGATAGCCAGTTCAATACCACAGCTAAGGTTCCATATTGAACTCAAAATTTACAAAAATTGAGGCCAAGCAGATAGTAACAATCATCACAAGAAGATTATGGGTGGAGGACAGGAAATTTACGTTCATCTAATCCTGGCCTACACTTGGTCATGGGGGAAATGGACTGCCCAAAGTTTAGTGGGGCTAGGGGCAGAACTGAATCAATGCTAAGCCCTTGATCTAAGTGCTTAGGGCAGAGTACCTGAAGGCCTAATGGTAAGGGACAGGAGGAGGGGGTGGGGAATGAGTTAAGGGACATCACCTGTGAAGACTGGGAGACTGCAATGACAGAACAGCAAAAAAAGTGTGGTGAGTTTACCTGCCTGGATGGCTATCTTATATAGAAAATAACTCATTTATTATTTTGAAGCCACACCTTGCATATCCTATTTCTAATTCAGAAATGTCTGACAATAGCCATTCCCTATGTGACAAAACTATGGGTAATCTGCCTGAATCTATTTTTAACATCATATCTCTAACTCACTGTCACTTATAGCAATGTACTAACTCACTCTACTCTTGGTAGACCATCATGGGCACCTGAGGAATTCGGGAAGATCTTAGAGGAGGAACACATGTCCCACACTGCATATTCACCAGAGCAGCTCTGCCTTTTTATGGGTTTAATTTGCTTAAAATTCCATATAAAGCTTGTTTCAAGAAAGGGTTTCTCAGTTTACAAAAAAAAAAAAAGAGTATTAGTTACCTTATCTTTACCCCCTCCCCCCAAAAAAACAGTCTAATTTCTTTTTAGTCATATTTTATTTTTGGCCACAAATAGCTTTTCTAAATTTGACTGCTTTCTTTTTTCATTAGACCTCATTCTAAATAAATTTTGATTGCTACCAAAGAAATGAAACTTTTGCTCAAAGAATAAAGATCAGTCATTAGTGTGAAAATTCAATAGAACAGGCTGTAGCTTCTGAGGAAAACTCCAGAAGACAAATTCTGCAAATATTTTGAGTAGAGGCATAATTTTTGAAATTTGAGCATAACTCCTCAAATGAATACTTAGAAAGATATAGTACCCAATGATAAACAGAAAGGAAAGCCAGCAATGACTTTTTGTTTATCTGGTTATTCACAGAGTCCACATTCATATTTTTTTTGGAAGACATTCCAAAAGTCTGTAACATAAGGTCTGTATTTGAATTAAAAACCCTGTGACCATGGCAAATGGAAAGTGAAACATTTTGATCCCACTTTGTCACCCTAAAAAGGTAACTTTCTTGAGGGTCTACTTATGTTTATTCATAAAGGAGTCACTTGTATTTTTCAGATATAACTTACTCATCTTTTGCCATATACATCCAAAGTTGTCTCTAAATTTTGGTACACTCACTTAAAACTCAATCACTCCGTAATCAAATCCAAACAAGTCCCATAATTTCCCTACCGTGAGACTGACTAGAGAGCAAATGTGTAATGAATAAAATTTTAGGTCACAGACTGAAGTATAAAAAAAATCACTCTATTTTCCTAAAACTCAATTTCTATTTCAAACTCAAATCCCAATCTATTCAGAGTCTCTCCCTCATGGCCTCTACATCCTCGACTTCTGCTCTATCTCTCATGTGTTATGTTTCAGTGGACAATCCAGGGTCAAGATGTGGTGAAGAGACAACTGGTCCTTGATTGTTGTCACTTACCACTACCAAATTCCATAAGACATTATATCCTATCAGACCTCTCCACACAGTTACAGTCTACACAATTGTTGCTGACCTGGCCCAGACATGAAATCTCCTTTCCCCAGGTCTGGATTTCTCTCATCTGTACCAACACCCATCTTAGACACCTGATAAATATTTTCCACATCTACCATTCTGGGTATGGGAAAATTCTGCAAGATGGTCTCAGACTAGTCTGTCTACATGTTCCAAATAGTAATCTCCACTCTACTTCTGGTCTGGATAGCAATTCATGAGGTTTATACCTCCTCCAGTTCCACCCAGGGGGTATAAAAAAAAAAAACCCACCACAAACTCACTTTGTTCTTCAATCATTATAAGCCTAACTGAGGTTTCTAGCATGTATGCTCTTCTATTATATCACTGAAGACTCAGTTTCGAAAAGAGGGCACAAGGAGCAAGGCCTCTATTTAGAGATATTTACAAGCATATATACTCTTCCTCCCCTCTAATTTGCGTCCTCTCTCCTACACAGGTATTCTTAATTTATCTGAGAAAGGAACTCTGACTCACACAATTAAGCACACTCCCAAATCCACACTTTAGACTTTACTCCCTGAGTCTTTCAGGGTTTAGCACTTGAAAGTCAAACACTCAGGCTCTTTCAAATCAAAAGCCTTGGCTCTTAAACTTTCATTTCTGACCACAACGGAATAACAGAAATACATTTATCTTCCTTCCTGAAACAACTGAAAAATTGGACAGAATTTATGAAACAATGGTTTCTAAGACATTAGGCATCAGGATAAAAAGGGAAGTAATTCCTGAGATATGGAAAACAAATGAGATGACCTCTATAATTCCATTAGTTTACTGCCTGGAGAGTTTCAGTGCTGCAGTGTATGGGTGAATAAGGAACCCAGCAGTTTCAGTAACTTAAAGAGAGAAAACTGGGAGTTTAGGAAAGCAAAATGCTACCATTTACACAGAACAACATAATACAGAGGAGAGTATTAAACAGAGCTTGAATTCAAGAAATATGAAGACACCCCCAGTAATACTTCAGCTGAGTACTGATGAGTATAGGTGTGAGGAAACTACTTAACACCAGGGAAAGAACCACCCAAAAGAAGCAAAGGGGGCAAAAAAAATCCTACAGCTCACATAGAATTGAGAATAGTTCCTGTTCCCACAAGCAATAGGGGAAAACTTTATAACCTGTGGAGAAAGGGTACTCAGAAACATTTTATCTCAGTAGTGGAGAAAACTTAGCCACATTAGTTAGATAGCTCTAGTCCCCCCTAAAAACACCTAAAAGCAAGACTCAAAAACATCAAATAGTTTCCAAGTAATTCAGCCACATCCCAGAACAAAGTTCAATACTATTTATAGACACCAAGGTAAAATTCACAATATCTGGCATCCAACAAAAAATTACTAGGCATACGAACAAATAGGAAAATATAACTTACAATGAGACATTTTAAAAAAGAATCAAAACTGACTCAGTAATAAAACAGATGATACAGTTAATACCTAAGGATTTAAAACATTATTATGAAAAATTTCCACATGTTCAAAAAACCAGAAGAAAAATTAAACATGTTATATGGAAAACATGGAAGATATTAAAAAGATACAAAACTTCTAAATATGAAAATTATGATGTATGAGATGAAGCATACAGACTATGGCAGATTAGCCAATATAGACAAAAATGCTTAGTGAACTTGAAAATTCAGTAATAAGACCTATTCAAATGTGAAAAAGAGAAAAATAAGACTGAAAGAAATAAAGGAAGCATCAGGGACTCATGGGCAACTTAAACCATCACTGTATGCTTGGAATTGGGATCCCCAAAGGAGAGGAATAGAGAATGAGAGGATGGAAAAAGCTTTTGCTCAAACAACTGGCAAAAATGATCCAAGTTTGATGAAAATTACACACTCATAGATTCCAGAAGTTCAAGAAATCTGAAGTCCAAGAAAGACATCCAGCACCCATTCCCATAAATCAATCAATCAATCAATCATCAATCTATCTATCTCTGAAAACTATGAATAGAAGGTAATCTCCTCAGCCTGATAAAAGGAGGCTGTGAGAAACCTACATACCTAATAACCATCATACCTAGTGACAGCAGACTGAATCCTTTCCCCTCAGATCAGAATCTAGGCAAAAATGTGTGATTTCATCTCTTCTATTCAACATTATATTAGAAATTCTAGATAGTGCAAAAATAAATAGAAAGAAAAGGTATTCAAATTATAAAGGAAAAATAAAACTATTCACAACTGACACATTTGACTACATTACATCTAATAAGTGAGCTTAACAATATTTCAGGATACAAAGTAAGTTTACAAAAATGAATTGCATTTCTATATAGCAGCAATGAACATCAGAAACTAAAGTTTTTAAAAGCAATACTCTTAACAGCATTAAAAATGTTAAATGGGCATAAATCTGACAAAACTAGATGAAGGTCTGTATAAAAATACAATAAAACATTGCTCTGTGATATTAGAAAAAAAACTTAAAAAGGGGAAAGTGTACCTTGTTCATGAGCGAGAAGTGAGGAGACCCATATTGCTTAAATGTCTACTTTTCTTAAATTGATCTATCCATTCAATGTAATCCCAAACAAAAATCCAGCAAACTTTTGTAGGAATTGACAAACTGATTCTAAAAGTAATATGAAAATACAAAGGACCCTGAATAACAAAAATCAATGAAAATAATTTCTAAAAAAAAAACCTTAAAAAGGAGAATAAAGTTGGAAGGCTTATAGAACTTGATTTTAAGTCACAAATCAAGATATGATGATATTGATCAAAGGTAGACAAAGAGAACAGTACAACAAAATAGGCTTATCACGCAATTTTTGAAAAAGACAATTCAGTGAAGAAGGATAGTCTTTTCTACAAATGATAATGGAACAATTGGATAGCCACAGGCAAATAAATGAACTTCAACCTATACCTTTTGCTACATTAAAAAATTAACTCAAAATGGATCATAGACTTAAATGCAAAGTTCGTAATTATTAAACATCTGAAGAAAACATAGGAGAAAAACTTTGTGACCTTGACAAAGACTTCTTAAATACAATACTAAAAGCACTATCCACAAAAAGAAATGATTGATACACAGGATTTCATTAGAATCAAGAATCTCTGTACTTCAAAGACACTTTTAAAAGAATTAAAAACTACAAACTGGGAGAAAATATTTGCAAATCCCAAAAGACGATAAAGGATTTGTATCCAGAACATTTAAAGATTCTCCTCAATTTAAACATTCATTTTTTTAATTGGCAAAAGAGTTGAATAGACACCTCACCATAAACAATGTAAGGATGACAAGTGAACACATGAAAGGAGGCTCATCATCATTAATCATTAGGAAAGTACAAAATAAAACCATAATCAGATATCACATTACATCTATTTTAATGTCTACAGTTTAAAAGACTGACCATACCACATGTTGACAAGAATGTAGAACAACTACAACTCTTAGACATTCCTGTGGTACAGGAATGTAAAATGGTACAAATTCTTTGGAAAATAGTTGGCAGTTGCTTCCAAAATTAAACATGTATCTACTACATAACTGAATCCATTTCACTCCTAGGTGGAATTTAGCCAATGGGAAAAGAAACATGTGTCCATACAAAGACTTGTACACAAATGTTCATGGTAGTTTTACTTATAATAGCCCAAACCTGGAAATATCCCAAATGTTCATCAGCAAGTGAATGGGCAAACCATAGTACAAGTCATACAATGAAATACTACCCAGCAATAGAAAGGAATGACCTATGGATACAATAACTTGTATGAATCTCAAAATATTTATTCTGAGAGAAAGAAGCCAGACAAAGAGTAAATACTGTGGGTTCTATTTATATAAAATTCTCAAAAACCTGCAAGCTAATCTGTAGTAAAAGAAAGCAGATAAAGAGTCATCTAGGAAAACAAGGCAGTGGTGGGAAGAAGGAGGAAAGGCACAAAGAAACTTTGGGGTGATGGATATGTTTGTTATCTTGATTGTAATAATTTCATGAGTGTATACACTGGCCAAAGCTCATAATGTTGTGCACTTTATGTGTAATTTATGTCAATAAAGTTGTTTTAAAATGCCTTGACTCTTGAACCTTAAATGTATTTTCTCTTTCCCTATTTTTTTTCTATATTAACTCTTCTCTAAGGCAATGGATGCCACCAACTGAATGAAGGAAAGGCAAAGCATACAAGGACAGGCACCAGGGGACTATCACCCTAAGTTTGTATCTCAAAATGCACCATGTTACACAAGCACTATAGTCCAGCGACGGGAACACTGAACTGATGGTGGTTAATCTGGCTGTGTCATATAGCTTTCCCTTGGGAGGGTTCTCTTGGCATCCTATATGTGTCTAGCTTTGTTGAGAAAATGTCCAAAGTCAAGGAGCTTATCCCACACCAAAACTACAACATGAGTAAATCTTGTCTATAACATTCCTCGGTTCCCCTCCTTGAACATCTCCTCCATAACCTTCTATACCACTCTCCCTCCTCTCCTATCCTTATATATCCTCCAGTCAAGACCCACTGCTTTCATGCTTCCATCAACCTGCTCACTCCTTTATATTCCGGCAAACACTGAAAAGTTAGATGACCAATTTAGCCTGATTAAGATAGTAATATAGTGTGAATCACTATGGACAGTGTAGGGTTTAAGAGCATAGACACTGGAACGAGGTTGCCTGGCTTCAAATCCCAGCTCCACCACTAAATGGCCGTCGAACCTGGAGAATGTTACTTAACTGTTTAGAGTCTCAGTGACTTTGTCTATAAAATAAGTGTAACAGTACAACCTCATGGCTTAGCTACAAGGATTAAATGGTCACTATTTCTAAAGCATTTAGAACAGTAGCTGGCACAGGGCACATACTGCGTCAGTGTAAAGTAAATTAGTTAAATGCCACTGCCCAGGGACTGTTTTAAAATGAACGTTTACATCCAGAAAACTAAATCTTAATAGTGGAGTGCTATGTTTCCTGGAAACCCCATGGCAGAAATGTCTGTCAAGGGATAAAAGCAATTTCCTGGCACATATCACATGCTGCTACCTGAGTGCCCACCACTTCTGCCTCTATCTCAGCCCATTGTAAGATGCTCAAAGTCCAGTTGCGAATTTGTGGAGGCGCATTCGCCACACCTCCTGATTTGGAGCAAGAAACCTCACACGCTGTCCTCACAGCTGCCACCCTAGTGCTCTGATCTGCTCAAACCTCTCCAAGCCCTAAGCCTGAGAGCCTTGCCTCTCAAGCTAAAAATGCAGTAAGTCTGCTGCTGCAGATTCAAACAGTAATAAGCACACATGCTAATTCAGTTTTAAAACCTCCTGGGTGAAATCTTAACTCTTTCAAGGATATGTAAACCCAGACGGAAATGCTCATTAAAAACATTTCAGAGCTGTTAATCACAGCGGCTTTTGAAAGGCAGTGGAGCCTCAGCATCAGTTGAAGGGAACACAAACTTTCTCAGTGTTATTATCCTCCAATGCCTAAGCCCTCTTGAGAAAGAAACTATATCCAGAAGGATTAGAAGATTTCTCCTGAAAATCTATTAACCCAGTATTGGCAGGCATGGTATATACCCTTAGCCAGAAGGTTTTCAGGTTTCTAGCTTTGTGGTTTGTCATTATCCTATAGGACAGCAAACCTAATTTGTAACACAGCTGATTTCCATCTGGGTCCTGAGGTCCAAGACCACCAGGACCCTTTTACTCAACATCCCTCCTACAATCCTTTATCAAATGTCTGCTCTGGGCAAGGCTTTATAGGGGATTCAAAGAGGTCTGCAGCTCAAGCCCTGCTCTTCCAGAACACAATAACCATATTTGTAGGTAACTGTCCCACCCATGGCCCCGTTGTCAAAATACCTTTTGGAAAGGAAAAGGAAATGCTCAGATAGATGACATACCTTCAGGAACTGCCAGTTTGAGCAGAATGGACATCCAAGCCAAAATCAGCTCTTCTAGTGGCTAGCTGGTCCCTAATCACATTCTCTTCTATGAGAATGATCATTGACAGGGGCCATGTTTAGCTGGATCTATGGAAAACCCATTGCTATGGGCTGCTGGGGCCCATATCATTTAGGGCCATGGGTAAACAGAGAAAAGTGTTGAGAAAACAAGAGGGAGAAGAAGTTGTAACAGCAGAATGGAGAACATACAGCCTGCAATGCATAGAGAATAGGTTCTGGGTTCAGGGTTGCCAAGGTGCACCTTCCAGGAGCTCAAGCTGTCCTTAGAGCCTACATCAGTGATATTAAAGGTTGGTCTGTGAGCTTAAGGGGTTCCTGTTCCTGTCAATCAAACAAGTTTTTATTAAAACTAATAAAATTAGGACTTGATGTTTTTAGCCTACACTGTGTCTAGGACAAAATGATCCATAGGTTTCTATCTTCTGTATGTAAAAGGAGTCCCATCTTAGGTTTAATACACATCTGGTGGGGCCAGTCTGCATGTGCCTATTTGCAAAAGGAGCCTTGTTGCCTCCTGGGAAGGTGAGAGAGAACTGAGGCATGCAAGTTGGCCAATGCTGAGGACAGAGGAGACGTAGGCATGTTAGTTGAGTAGGGCAGCAGCTGCAAAGCCTACCCTGAACCTTCTGGAGAAGGAAAAATGAAGGCCTGCTTTCAAAAATAAACAACAATACTTCTCTGATTTGCAGATACAAAAACATCACTATTTTATACTCTGCATAAATGAGTAATTCCTTCAGCAGAGAGAGAGATTCTTCCCACTCTTCAGTGAAGCACCTGGAGGGTCAAGGTTAGCCTCAGCAGTTCGAGCCCTCTGGACAGATGTCTGTGCCCACAGTGTGCAGACTGGTGGCTCTATGCCCACGGGTGTAGGCACCTCCAGTGATGACAAGCATCAGCAGCCCCACCACAGGTCACGGGGGAAATAAGAAACACAACATGGTAGCTATGAAAGCTAAGCCAACAAATGTATGCAAAATATCCCCAGAAACTCTCCAAAGTAGGAGGAGGATTGGAAAATAGTTCTTCAAAAATGTTTCCAAAATCCCACATTGGCTGGATGGCACTGCAGTCTGAAGGATACTGCTCCTATCTCTATTGTGACAACCCCTTCTCTTTCAAGCTTCTGTTTTTTTAACTCTGGGCTTCATGTGGCCAGAGAAGCAAGGATTATATGTGGGAAGCAAAATTTCCTTTTTGCTGTGCTTCTGTCTTTGAGGAGTTTTCATTTCATTTCTGCTGTTCTTGAACTGCATGAACAAGGCCACCCAAACTCTTCATCATATCGTAAACTTTCCCACCCTCGATCCCTTTTTCTCTGAAAATTGAAGTTTCCTGATTTACCTTCTCCAGATTCAAAAGAAAATTTATTTCTAGAATGGAAAATGGTGATGACATAACTAGTCAAAGCACCTATAAAATAGGGATTTCATTAGCACCCTCAAAGTCTCTACCTCCTGAAGGGAGAAATGTGTCTGCCATAAGATAGCAGCATGGCAGAGAAAACCTTCGATTAAACTTAAAACCTAAATCTAAAGCAAATAATAAACTCAAGAGCATTTGCAATGGCATAAATATCTGAGTTCAGACCAATGGTTCAGCAAAGCGCTAAGGCCCGTGCTTTCAGCAGGCTGGGTCTTCCTTGCTATGCTAAGCACATGTGGGAGCCAATGTGAAATCTGAATAATGCTTTAAAGGAATGTAGCTCATTCTGGGAAGATGAAAGCACTTTGCAGACAGCATTATCTCTTTAATTCACACACTTCCCCTATGTTAGCAGTAGATAGGAAGTAGGAATTTCTTACTCCATTATTGTTAAGTGATTTGCATATTTATGGAAGCTGAAGGACCCCTGAAAAATGAGCGCCGTGAAAGGAGAAATGCATAGGAACAAGGTCAGCCACCATTAGAGTAATATGGTAGCCGGTAGATGGTGACACCATCTGTCTACCCTCAGGCAAAGGCACCAAAGAGTCTTGCTCATGGAAAAGCAGATTGTCTAGGTTGGCTGAAGCTATGGATGTCTGTGGAAAAGTCACTGTGATAGAATGGAAAGGGATACAAGGACCACAGGAGAAAAAGTAAGGGCAAGAAAAGGGGCACTGAGGTCAGGACCTAGTAAGCTTTGTACACTGGTACGAGCAATGAGTTTGGACTTACTTAGGTAAACATGGGGAGTTGTTGAAAGTTTTACAAGATGGAATTGATATAATATAACTGATTTTAGGAAAACTAACCAGTGAGTAGAGCATTTGGAAGAGAGAGAAAAACTAGAATAGCAAGGAAGGCTCAGTCAAGACCAGGCTTGAATCTTGAGAATATGCTCCCTAAAGCGCTGATCATCATCCTCTCTCAAGTACGTCAAGAGCCACTGATGTTATTGAACCTTTAGTGTGTGAGGTTCACCAAATAGGAAGGGTCAGGGCCAATTATGGACACTTTGGGGGTTCTAGTTCATTGAGGTCTCAGATAGAGCTGCCTTGTGTAGCTGCAGTTCTGGTCCTCAAATCTCTAGACATACGGCTACTCTCTAGACAGCCCATCCTGCCCTAGCAGACTTCTTGGCTCTGCTCCACCCTTAACTCTTTTGATATCACTTTTCTTTATTCCCTCTTTACCAGCTAATCAACTGAGTTACTTCCTAATATCACAGTAGCCTCAATTACGATACTTAATTCAGCAAATATTTTTGAAATATGCCATGTGCCAAGAACTGTGCCACAGACACTGGCAAAATCACAGTGAGCAAGCCCCAAATACCCTACCCCTGCTGGCCCATGGTTTTGTGGATTTAGTATAAATCACAGACCTACAAATGAAAGCTGTTTAAGCTTATTAGCACTGAAGAGACTCTATTCAGCAAACTAAACAAATTCTAATCTACATGGCCTTGCATTTTGTTTTCCTTTGCTTTGCATTTCATGGGCAGCTATACATTGCAGGATGTTCAGCAGCATTCTTGGTTTCTATCCATCTATACTAGTAGCATACTCACTGTCCAAACTGTGACCACCAAAAATGTCTCTAGATGTTGCTAAATGTCTCCTGGAGAGAAAAATCACCTATGATTAACCACCATTCTAGAGGAGCCACACAACTTTATATATATTCAATCTTAACCTATAAGGGAAAGTTCCAGGTCACAGCTTCAGTTTCTCTTCATGGTGAGCTGGTCTCTACACTCCACAGAAGATGCTGCTCCCGAGGCTCTAGAAAATAGTGTCCTGGGAAAGAAACAGGATGGACAGAGGAAAGGCCCTCCCTAGGGCCTTCCCTTCCTAGCTCCAACCAAGAACGGGAAGATTCAGGGAAGGGTGCTTTGATTGCAGGGTAGTCAGTGGTCTTCCTTTCCTCTTGGCTTGAGTACAATGCCCAGAGCTGTAATTGCAGAGCTGTAATTGCTTTGACTATTACTCTCTGTGAATGGAGACAGTCTATTGGGAAGGGAGCACTGAACTCCATCATCTGCTCATGAAGACCAGGAGTGTGAGGGAGGTGGGTGTTAGCCCCAGGGAGCATTTTCTGCATTGGGGACTGTCTCACTGCCAGGGATGCCAAGGGTTTCCAGCCACTGGACTCTAAGGCTAGGTGAGGTGGTACGGATGAGGAGAGGATATTTGCAAAAGTAACTGCACATCTGCATCTTAGGCTATGCATGCTGAATTTAAAAGAGAAGAAAGATATGATGCTTTGTTCCTCAGAGCCTCATAGAGGCATCAAGGTCCATGATCCATCCTCAGCTTTACAGACTGGAATAATAAATTTGTGCATGCTCCTGAAGTGAATGCAATTCAGGACAACCAACTTAAACTAATCAAACTCACTAGAGAGAGATGTAGGAGCCAGGTCAACATTTCTTTCCTATTCATATAAGGTAAGTGGTATGCCTTCCAGGGCCTGAATATTTGTATCTGCTCTCCAGGCCACCTCTTTATACCAAAGTTCCTAAGGTTCTGTCAATACACAAGTTCTTTCAATAAATTTATTTAACATATTTTTATTGAACACCTTCTGTGTGCCTGGTTCTGTGCTAGCAAATCAAACTGTATGGTTTCTGCCTTCTTGGATACTACAATCTAGTCAAATTAATAATTGTAAGCTCCCCTGTTGACCAGTAAATCACAGGAAAGAGTATGAAATGGTTTTAAGAAATGTGTTCAAGGTAGAGAAAATGCTGATAAGTTATTTTAAAGCCCCAACAGAAGAGAGACCTGGCATCTCTCTTCAAACGGTAATGTTTAAGCTCTAATAAATTCCAACTTCAACATATGCTTGCTTATGAATAAAGGCAAATTATCGTGCCTCCTTGAGTGGCAGCTTCCTCATTTGTAAAATGAGGTACAAATGTCTTTCTCTGTCCTCCAAAGCACAAGGTTGTTGTAAGGAAAACACATGTGAAATGAAAGGGCTTTGTATTAATGAAGGGGCTGATGGTGATCACAGAGGCTGTGGCCAAAGCAGCTGCTTATGTTCTATTGAATTCCAGTCAACAAATGGTTTTTAGGTGCCTACTCTGTGTCCAGTCCTACCTTAGGAAGAAACAGGGCTTTTGTAAAAATTGTAGGTCAGCATGGATTTTGTGGGTCTGCTGATGTAAAAAATAGGAATAACTTGTCATAGTATTCTAAAGGATCATTTATTCAAGAGAGGTATATTGAGAGCCTCAGTGTGCCAAGAACTATGCATCTGTTTACAGAAGTAAATATGGATGATCTGGGAATCATTTCCATGGATCCAATAGCAAGCTTTCCTCCTGCTGCCTGGTTCCTGCAGATTAGTTGGTTATGATTGATAAATTGCTAAGTATGTGTAAAGTTCTGTGTAAAGTTTGATTCAGGTGTCCTTCACAAAGAATAAGAGGAGGAAGGAAGGAAAGAAAACCTATCAGATTGCTCCCCCACTAAAATGACAGAGAAAATGTTTAAAACTAACAAAAATAAAACCCTTTATCCTCCCAAATCCTATTCCCAAATCATTTCAAAGGGTTATTATTAAACTTCAGAAAGTCTTACAACATTAGAGTATATTAAATTTCAAAGATCCATTAAGTGCCATTTTGCTGCAGAGAAAGGCAAGGTAGAACTAATTCAAGAAGGGAAAAAAAATCTGGAAGAGAAATTAATTTTAAAGGTCAATTGTTCTCAAGAAACAGCTGAAAACTCTCCATAGGAAGCAGTGGCTGGGCTTACAGCAAGGTTGCTTTCTCTCCTTAATGTTTTAGAGTCAGAGGAGACAACCTTGTGTTGGGCACCACATGGTTAAGTCACAATGATTTGAAGAAGTGTCACGCTATTTATTCTCTTTCTTAAAACGACCAGCTCCCTTCAGCCTGTCACCTAAATATCATGTTCTCATTGTAGCTTTATGACAAGCTTCTGTCACGGGGAAAGGGAAGGTGTGCGACATAAAGAGGGGGCACCGACTACTCTGTACTGCAGTGATCCTCAACTGAGAGCAATTTTGCTCCCCGGGGGACATTAGGTAATGCAGTCATTTTTGATTGTCACAACTTTTGTTGGGGAGGGAGAGATGCTACTGGCATCTGGTAAGTAAAGGCCAGGCTGCTTAACATACTAAAATGCCTAAGACAACCCTTCAGAACCAGGCATTGCTCAGCCCAAAATCTATATAGTCGCAAGACTGAGAAACCCTGCTGTAAAGTGAATCTCTATTTTTCTATCCCCAAGCCCCACCCTCTTGATAATGAGCTCACATGTTGACAACTGCATGATCCATTGAATGTAAGATAACCACATGAAGCCCTATTAATTAATGGACAATTCTAACTAGTTCATTATCTTTTTCTCCCTCCTTCATTCTTTATTCGTCTTGGGCAGAAGCACAAGTAACAGCATATGGATGTCTTACAGCCACCAGCTCACATAAAGGAGGGTAAGAATGTTGCTGTAATCATGCTGTCTGGGCTGCAGTCCAATCAAATTTCAGTATTTTACATGGCATTCTCATAGCCTCACTTTGCCAGGCATCGGAGAGTTGAAAAACAAGTCCCAGCAGAATTTGCTCAAATATATCTCATCATGTGAGAGGAATCACAGAGAACTGGATGATGTAATATTGATTGCCTGTTAGTAAAGAGAATAAGAATGTCCGCCAAAGAATCCAGCCCAAGAGCAGGAGCTGAAGAGGAAATGATGAGACGGCTGATATGGCAAATGAAGACATCAAGTCACATGATGAGTGGACCAAGCGGCAGCGGCAACACTGGGGGCAGTGGCAGTCATGCCTTCCAAAATGGTACAGGTTTTCTCTTACAAAACTTGAGTTGATATATGACACTCTTCTGTTTGATCATCTTTATGTCTGTTTTATTTACATGCTGCCATTAAGCAACATGATCTAAGCCAGAACAAAGGCTTATTGCCTTCCTTCAGTTAACTGAGTGGGTTTCAATCCTCTGCCTTGAATTCCATTTTGCCAAATAAATGTTTTCATCATAGATCCTGTTGTTTATAAAGAAAGAGGTCCACCTCCATAATCTGAATAGATTCTCTGCTGTTTGATTCAGTGTTTAATTCTCAGATTTTTTTTAAACTGCTTTACCTCTAAGAAGTACTAGTCAGAGGGAATTTTCATGTGCACAGGTCTTTCTCCTCTTCAACACATTTCTGCCACACAGTTTGTTTCCATTCAATAATCCCTTGCTGATATTGCCAAGGAGGGGAGGGGGCAGAGAGGAAAAGAAGCCAAGCTAGTGTCTCTTGGGGTTTATTTACAGCTGAGTAAGTAACTGAGCTCTGAGAGCCTGAAGCAAACACAGGCATTTGAAGATCAGCTGATTTTGTCCTGACATCTTTCCTGCATCAGCCATCCTCACAACCAGATCATCACCACAGAAACACCTAGTATTTGTGGAGTGACCGAGACTTTCACAAACACTTCCCCATAATGATTCTCTGTAACCTTATGAGATGGCAGGTATTATTCTCACAGCTGGTTGGAAGCCTATGGGTAGAGTTCACCCATTATACCTACTGGATTTGTTCCATGTTACCACCACCAAGCTTTTTCACCAAGGTAGCACTTTATCCTTTTCTTAAATGCTGTCTCTTTTCTCACCCTGGAATTCCAGAGTTCCCCTGTGGTAACTGTATTCCAAATATGCCATGCTTGCAGGCTCCAGGGGACACGGGGAGAACTGCAGAATAAACCTTTTCTGCAAAACTTGACTTAGGGGGCCCAGAATTTAAATTCACCTCCTGGACATCTTTTCTTTGGCTCTTATATGCTGCTTTAGCTCTCCCCACTGACCCTTTGCCTGAAGAGGACTTCAGGTACATCCTCAGCAGTGACCCTGTGCTGCTGGCTATAGGCCCGAGGCCTGTGTGGATGACAGCAGAGCTCTCCATCTACCTGTGATTTACACCAAGGCAGTCACATTTTTTTAGTCTTCTTTTCCACGATTTCCTAGAACTCTACTTCACTGTGATAAATGCTGAGTGTATATATTTCAGTGACCCGCACCCCCAAGAATCACCTCCTTCCTTTCTGTCATTGTTAGTTAATCCATCAACTAGCAAGCCATTTGTGTTTATGAGAAAGCAGGTTTCTAGATACTTTGAGAACCTAAGAGAGACAGAGAGAAACTCAGCCTTTATCCTAAATGGAGAAGTTTCAATCAAAAACTGGATGAAGAGAAAGTTTGAAGCACCTATTGAACCTGTTCTATACCCTTGACTCTGAGCTGGGCGTTTTACATGTGCAGGTTCATTCAACTCAGCACAGCCATGAAACTTAAATTATGTCTATTTCAGAGAGTTCAACAGACTTGTTCAAGATCACCTAGCAGTACAGGGCCTGGTCAGGACTTAACTTGGGTTGTGCCTGTTTCTATACTTCCGGGCTACTTCTCAAAATTAGTGTATTCCAGATAAGACAAAAATGGAAAATAAAGTAAAATCACACCACTGAACCCTGAGTTAAGTTCTCACACACATGCATCCCAACAGTGTTGAGTGTCTAATCTGACCTCTGGATTGATCTCATACATGTTACCTGTCTCTGAAGATGAGAAATGCAACCTCCTATGTTCTGCCAAAGGATAAATGAGAATGCTTGGTTACCCAGGGCAAACAGTGAATTCCTTGTCTAGAGAGAAAAGCATAAGTCTGAAAGGTAAGAGATGTCCAAGTTTTGCCCTAATTAGATCCCAGCAAGTCACTCAACCATTGTAATCTTGGTTTCTTCATTGACCAAACTGGAAGTCATTTAATAAATGATTTTTTAGCATCTATTTGGTGTCAGACACCCTCTAGATGCTGGAACATAGCAATGAATCAGACAAACAAAATATCTTCCCTAACAGCCCTTACATTCTATGTGGAAACAGAGGCAATAAACAAATAAATAAACGTAAGGATTCCAGAGAATGATGAGGCCTTTAAAGACAATAAACAAGGTAAGGTAATAGATGTGTGTTGGAATGTGTTGGGGTTGAAATAAAGTGAGGGCAGTGTTTCTTTAGAGTGGCCAGAAAAGCTTTCTTTGAGTAGGAAGCATTTTAGCTGAGAGCTGCATGGTGAGGAGACAGTCATTGGAAGAGCATGGTCAGGGAAGCACATTCCATGGAAGGAGCAGTAAATGCAAATGTTCTACAGCAGGGACCAGAGTGACATGTTCAAGCAACAGAAGGAAGGTCAGTATAGAGAGAACACAGAAAGCAGACTGAGCAAGAGGAGAACGGTATGGGACGGCAGGGCCAGATCCTGTGGGTCCTGTGGGCCATTAGTAATAATGCCGGCTTTCCCAAGTTGCCAGCATTATTGGAATAACACTTTAGATGGGAGAGTGCTTACAGCCTAAACAAAGACTATGTAGTGTGGTCCTAGACCCTGGAAAAGTGCTACACATTCCCTATTTGTTGCTCAAGTCTTTGCCGGTGGTACTTATGTGCAATCATTAAATCACTCTTATTGATGGGATTGCTTTTAAGGAATGTATTGTTTGTTTGGATGAAGCCAGAGATATTTGGCCCCAACTTTTCCTTCTAATACTGTTTTCTGAATAGGGAGAGCAGTGCAGGGTTGGTAGGTTCAGGGAAGGAATGTTATCCTCAGCCTCTAAAGCCACCATGAATAGGTAGCAGGGCAAAAGGCACACTACTTATTCTAGTCAAGAAACAAACCACATATAGCTCTTTCATTGTAGTTCTATCTTCTTCCTTTCTCTTACCACTTATTTGTGGTTGGCGATTTAGGAAAAAGTAAAAACCTTTTGAGAAGTGATCATTTCTTCATATCCTCTGTCTTCTGATGAAGTTAAAATGCCTATGCTGACAAGAAAACAGGCAGGCTGCCCTCTGTTCCCATGAAGGAACACAAAACAGAACCCAGGCTGCTGGGGAATGCCAACAGAGCTCTGGGAACAGAGAAGTTCATTAAAAATGTAAAATAAATGCGGTGATTGCATGTGGTTGTCTTTGGGGCATTTTGCTTTAGACCTTGAACATGTTGGAAAACAATACTGCAAATGCCATAATTATTTTAAGATATAAAATTATTTAAATTGTCTAATGAATGCAGACCCTGACACCAGTCTGCATAAATCTGGATTTATTAGTGTGTTCTTGCAGACAGTAGGTGGGGCTTGGAGGCAGCTTTATTCATTAGCAGCGTTATTTGCACTTTATTTTCCTCAGCCCATTCAAATACAGAATGTCCTAAACTGCATGATCACCTAGAGGCAAAACACACCTTAACATACAATGGCTCCAATAACTCATAATTAGTTTATGTTGCTAGTATTTATATTTTACCTATCAGAAAGCAAACTCCTAAAGGTTAAATACCTTGCCTAAGATCACACATCCAGAAATGTCACAGTCATTTGAACCTAAATCTTCTGTTTTCAAATTCTCCCTTCACTATTATATGGTGACGGAATATTACCAGTTAGCAGATTGATCTAAAGTGATGGGTTCTATCAGAAGGGAGACATTTTTTTTTTCAACTGGGCTTCTAGCAGTTTCCCAGGATCAAAGAGGATCTGTGCAGAAGAGCAGCTCTGTCCAGAGAAGCCTTTGCCTATTCATGTGTCAGACCACTTTTTTGCCAAGGTCACTCTCCCTTCCCATTTCCTTCTCAGCCTTTTTCCTGGCAACTGACCTTGCCGTGGTTTTAAGGCTAACATTGGTCGTCATCTCCCCTAAAGAGCAACAAGGCCTCATGAAGGTAATGGAATGTGAAGGTAATAGAATTCTGCAGCAGCTGTCTCCACCTGCAGCTTCCTGAGTGAGATTCTACATCTGCCATCATTTTGTTTTCTCTCTGAGAATCTCTGTATTATTATTGTTGTCGTTATTCTCTAGTAGAGGGTGGAGAGTACAACTATTGGAGACAGTGCCAAAAAACATATTTTCTTCCATTTCATGATCATTAACCTTATCAATTAACATTGAGTACTTGCTGATGCATGACACTAAATAGATTTTGGATTCTGTTCTATCCCAAGGACTATAGCTCTCAAATTGACCTTGGTTAGAAGGATGCAAAAACTGTCCATTAAGGAGGAAGTCAAAGTGTCATGAATTCTGGGGACCTCCCCAAGTTACAGCCCCAACTTCTCAACAAGATGTCTCTGAGAAGAACTTGGCAGCCAACTATGGCATGGCCAGCTCTGATCCTTCTGATGCCATCCAACAGAACTCCAGAAGATTTAATCAGCTTTGTCATTTGGGATTATTGGGGAATGTTGAATTAATCCCATTTGTTGTCCCAAAGAGTAGGGATTGAAGAATGTCAGGAAACTAAGTGACACCCAATTTCATACTGGAGAAGGCTTCACATCTTCTATATCCCAGGGAGCAAAAATCTCTATTAATCTTCTACTCCCTGCCTGTTTTCCCTGGGACCTACACACAATCCTCTCATTCTTGTTTCCAGCACCATCCCAACCAGGAGGAAATATTTGATATTCATTACCTCCCCTGGAGGCTTGGGTGAAAAGTAAGGTGGGACTGAGGGATGGAAAGACCCAAACTATTGCAGAAAACATGAATGTCCCTCATCCAAGCAGACCGTGAAAGGAAATCAACCTTTGTACAATTCCCATTCACAAAAGTGTGGATGCTGGAATCTTATTGTTTCATTTCTCCCTCTTCTTTGGAAATTAGTTTTCTATTTAAGCTGGGATTTATATTTTAACCCCTGTCTTCTCCCTAATACAGCTGGAAACAACTGAATTTAGTTAAAGACCATGATCACAAATCTTGTGAATTTAAAAAGCCCCAGAGGTATCATTGCCCATGTTCCCAGATATCAAAGTACCTGATTTTAAAAGGGCAAGCCTAGACAGTTCAGTAAATATACAATAAATCTACAACATGTTCTGGGCAATAAATACATACTAAATTCCTCCTATGTTCTGAGAACTGTCCTAGGCTAACAAAAATGAGTAACTCAAGTCTCTTGAGGAATTCACACTCTAGTGGAGGGTTGTATTTTCAATGTAAGAGTTGGTTATATAATATATGAAGCAGTAAAGCATAAAGGGGGAACACTAAACTCAGTCCTCAAACCTGGGGAAGCTTCCTGAAGTTGAGTTGGGTCCTGAAAAATAAGAAACAAGCCAGTAAAGAAGGATAAAAAGGGTGCTGTAGGCACAGGGAATGCAGTGAACAAAAGCAAGACACGGAAGACACGATGGTATGTGAGAAGTGATGCACAAAATTGAGTATAAAGTACAAAGTACCAGGGCATAAAGTATAGATGGGGGATGGAGAGCCTTGTAAACAATGCTAAATAGCTTGGATTTTATTCTCTAGTCAACAGAGAGAGCCACTGTAGGGTTTTGGCAGAAGAGCAAAGCATTGAGATTTCCACATTGGACAGATTTTCTAACCAAGTATGGAGGATGGATTTCAGAGAGACAAACTGAAGTTGGCCAGAGAGCCCCTAATTAGAGGTATATTAGAATCATCTGCAGAATATTTTATACTAGGGATACCTGGGTGGCTCAGCGGTTGATCTGCCTTCGGCTCAGGGTGTGATCCCAGGATCCAGGATGAAGTCACACATTCCGGCTGCTTGCATGGAACCTGCTTCTCCCTCTGCCTGTGTCTCTGCCCCTCTCTCTTTCTCTGTGTCTCTCATGAATGAATGTATAAATAAATCTTTTTCAAAAAATAATATTTTAAACTATAATTTTGTCAACTCACCCAAAATTTTAAAAACATATATTTTTAACATATTCCAGAGATTCTGAAATATATCCTCAGCTGAGGATCATGAAATTGGGAGATTACTTTGTAATAGTCCTGATAAAAATGACTAGGGCCTGAACTAGAACCATGAGAATGGCAAAGTGCTGAAGAGAGATTTGAGAGCTACTTAGGAAATATAATCAGCAGAACCTGTTTCCTCACTCACTCATTCACTCACTCACTCACTCATTCATTCATTCATTCATTCAACAAATATTAGGCCAAGCATTGCAATACACACTCAATGATGAAGAGATCTCACTCAGTTCCTGTCACTAAGACTATAATCTAGTGCAGTATTTCTCCAATGGAACACTAAAATCTTTTTAGCAAAGGAAAAATAAAGAAAAAATTCCCGAGACACTGTGGCCATAAACCAACCCTGATGTGGAGGGTGCAGCATGGGTGGCCCAGGGAACTTCGAAGAATTTGATTTAGGCAATAGGCAGAACAAAAGTAAATCCTCTTTGGAGAAATACATTTTTCTCCCTCACGTCTCAAAGAATCTCAACAGACAGTTTTTTAGGAACAATGAGCTATCTATAATTAAAATAATAAAGTAAAAATATAAATAAAGAAAATAAGCACATGGGACACAGATTGCAGAGATAGGCCCATAGAGACTTCATGTACTAGGCATATCAGAACGTTTGTGTATTAGTCTTCCACAACTATGGAAATTATATTTAAACACATAAAATAAAAGATTGAAAAAAAAAAAAGAAAAGATTGAAAATAACATCAGGGACAGGAAACTGTAGAAAGGGACCTGCCAGATATATAAAAGTCCATTTGAAATAAAAAATACAGTAACCACAATAAAAAATTCAGTAGACCATTTTAATAGTACAATAAACAGAGATGAAGAGAGAGTTTGTGAATTGAAAGATAGGAAATTAGCTAGAAAGGGTAGCAAACTTTTTCTGTAAAGAGCCAAATAGAAATCTTTTAGGTGTATGGGCCATATAGTATTTGTCACAACTATTCTGTCACAGATAATAATGTAAACAAAAGAATGTGGCTGCATCTCAATAGAGAACTTTATTTACAAAAGCAGATGGGACAGATTTGGTTCACAGACAGTGTAGGAGGCCAACCCCGGACTAAAATGAGGCATGGAGGGGATCCCCGGGTGGCTCAGCGGTTTAGTGTCTGCCGTCGGCCCAGGGTGTGGTCCTGGAGACCCGGAATCAAGTCCCGCGTCGGGCTCCCTGCATAGAGCCTGCTCCTCTCACTGCCTGTGTCTCTGCCTCTCTCTCTCTGTGTGTGTCTCATGAATAAATAAAAAATCTTTAAAATAAATAAATAAATAAAAAATAAATAAAATGAAGCATGGAAAAGAGAAACATGCAATATAAGGGAGAGATTTCAATAAGCAAGGAAGACAAAAGAAGATCTGACATATGTTTAGAAAGAGTTCCTGAAAGAAAGCAGAAAGAAAATGGGGCAGAAGCAACATTTGAAGATATAACTGAGCATTTTCCAGAAATGATCAGAGATATTGATTTGCTGACTGACATGGCCTAATCAATCCTATGTAGATTAGATAAAAAGAAAGCCACACTTAGATACCTACCATGAAACTGAAGACCATTGAAGACAAAAAAAAAAAATTGAAAATGTAGGCAACAGAAACATATAGTCATTGCACACCTCCTGGCCTCCTGATTCTGTATACTAGAATGTGAAATGGACCCCACGGCTCTGTTAGGTGCACTCTCTGATTAAGCTGAGAGCTCATGTCTGATTTGACAGCAGTAAAGGATGCCAACAAGTAGTGGTATACCCATTTTGACATTGGAGAGCATTTGGGACAGTGCTGCATGGGTGCTTGGGAGCTAATCCAGGATCAGAGGGGTAGAAGCATGAAACTTGTATAATTTGTGGACCTTCTTTATGAAAAACAATTCAAAATGATAAATAGGAAGTTAAATACAGAATTTTGGATGAGACTATTCCAATAAAAGGCCCTAAAGTCTGAGCTTTGACTTCATCAAGATAAGAAGCTTCTGCACAGCAAAGGATACAGTCAACAAAACTAAAAGACAAACTACAGAACTACAGGTTGTTCATATATTCGCTGTATTCCTCCTGGGTATCAAAGTCCCAGCGGCCTAAGGGGCCTTTCTTATTACCCTGGTCCATTTTGCTGTAATCCACCTCCTCATCACTATCCACAGCCATGTCATCCATCGTGGCTGGGTAACATTCGGCATAACTGTTGGACATTCCAAAAAAGTCTCCTAGTTGCTTTTTGTCCTCTGGCTTCTTCAGCGACTCAGTGCCTTCCCAGCCAGCAGACCCAGCAAACTTTTCATTGATTGACTTGATCAACTCCTTAGCAGATCCAGGTCCTTTGTCAATGTCCATGGGCTCATCATCCACTTTCGGCTTCTCAAAGAATGGGAGAAGATATTTGCAAATGACCTATCAGATAAAGGGCTAGTATCCAAGATCTATAAAGAACTTATTAAACTCAACACCAAAGAAACAAACAATCCAATCATGAAATGGGCAAAAGACATGAACAGAAATCTCACAGAGGAAGACATAGACATGGCCAACATGCACATGAGAAAATGCTCCACATCACTGGCCATTAGGGAAACACAAATCAAAACCACAATGAGATACCACCTCACACCAGTGAGAATGGGGAAAATTAACAAGACAGGAAACCACAAATGTTGGAGAGGATGCGGAGAAAGGGGAACCCTCTTGCACTGTTGGTGGGAATGTGAACTGGTGCAGCCACTCTGGAAAACTGTGTGGAGGTTCCTCAAAGAGCTAAAAATAGATCTGCCCTATGACCCAGCAATTGCACTGCTGGGGATTTACCCCAAAGATACAGATGCAGTGAAACGCCGGGACACCTGCACCCCAATGTTTATAGCAGCAATGTCCACAATAGCCAAACTGTGGAAGGAGCCTCGGTGTCCATCAAAAGATGAATGGATGAAGAAGATGTGATCTATGTATTCAATGGAATATCACTCAGCCATTAGAAACTACACATACCCACCATTTGCTTTAACATGGAGGGTATTATGCTGAGTGAAATAAGTCAATCGGAAAAGGTCTCATTCATTTGGGGAATATAAAAATTAGTGAAAGGGAATAAAGGGAAAGGAGAGAAAATGAGTGAAAATATCAGTGACCGTGACAAAACTTGAGAGACACCTAACTCTGGGAAATGAACAAGGGGTAGTGGAAGGGGAGGTGGGTCGGGGGTTGGGGTGACTGGATTATGGGCACTGAGGGGGGCACTTGGTGGGATGAGCACTGGGTGTTATGCTATATGTTGGCAAATTTAACTCCAATTAAAAAATTTTATAAAAAAAGAAAATTTGAGCTTCATCAGCTTCATGGTAAATCCACCCCTGTAGGTGCACCATGCTCTTCCTTTGAGGGTCCCAACTCTCTTTCCTCCAGTATGAGTCTCCCCTCAACACAGGCGATAGAATGCCATGCTCATCTCAAGTGTGGCCTTGGAAAGCTGACTCAGTGCTCCTCTGTTGCCTCATCCTTGTTCAGAGATCTTCTAAGCCAGACCAGAGAAGACTCTTAAGTCTGGGTCTTCATCACATCATGGGGGCTTACAAGCTAGTAGGGTTCAAAATTTCTAAACAAATGTTTAAAGCACTAGTAAACATCCATATATATTTAGTTTAGGTTTGTGGATGTCTTGGTACTTCATTTGAGATATTCTATGTTGCTTTTCCTATTAAAATATAGTAGCTTGGGCAGCCTGGTTGGCTCAGTGGTTTAGTGCCACCTTCAGCCCAGGGCGTGATCCTGGAGTCCCAGGATCGAGTCCCACGTCAGGCTCCCTGCATGGAGCCTGCTTCTCCCTCTGCCTGTATCTCTGCCTTTCTCTCTCTGTGTCTCTCATGAACAAATAAAATCCTTAAAATAAAATTTAAAAATTAAAGAATAAATATATAAATAAAATAAAATAAAATATAGTAACTTGAGTTCATTTCCTACTTCCTCATTCCCACACCTTCAGCCCTCATACAGGCCCTTATCACACAGCATCCCAGTTTGTCTCACCACTTGCATTCTAGGTCATGTTGGCACTGCCACGGAAACTTACCTTCCAGAAATAGTCTCTACGACAGTTTTCTCAACCAGCAGCCAAGAGGTATGGTCAGGGTGCAAAGCAGTAAATCTCAACCCTTGTAAATTTCTTTGGTTCAAAAGATGGGCCAATACCTGGGGCTCATCCCTTATTTTTCCATTGCCTATGGCTCTCCAGTGGCCAGCACGGCACTGGAATGCCCGAAAAAAATGCATGCTTCCCAGAGAATCCATACCTGCTACCACTGTTGCCTCCCAGGAAGCCACACTGGTGGAGGCCCCCAGTGGGAATTGCAAGAAGACACAACCCTGCACCACAAAAAGGCCTAGGAGGCTTGCCTATGCTGTCTAGTTCAGAATTGCCTCATGGGTACACCCTGGCCACCTCCTATCAAGCAGAGATCTGCCCTGTGCTGCCCAAAGAAGCTGCACTTCTGCTGCCCCTTTCTTCCTTCTTGCATACAGTTTTGGAACGCTGTGGACTATAGGACCAGGTGGAGGAGTCACCCCTGCTTCCTATGTCTCTTAGGTTCATTCTCCCCACCCAGCCCTCTCATCTGAGAACCTAATGCCTTCCCTGTTTCCAGAGAGAGTGAGGACTCTCCTTGTGAACTGATCTGCATGGGCTTCCTCCAGCCCAATGGGTAGCTTCTGCAAGAACATCAAAATATCCTGGACATTGGAAAGAAAATTCCTCCCTGAGTAGTTAATGCTACACATCTGTTATATAAGATTCTTATTCAAAAATCTGAAAAAAAAGAAAAAAAAAAAGAAAAAAAGAATCTGCAAGGCTGGGAGGCCTGGGTGACTCAGCACTCAGTGGTTGAGCTTCTGCCTTTGGCTCAGGGCAGGATCCTGGGATCCTGGGATCGAGTCTCACATCAGGCTCCCTGCTGGAGGCCTGCTTCTCCCTCTGTCTCTGCCTCTCTCTGTGTTTCTCTCCTGAATGGAGAAAGAAAATCTTAAAAAAACAAAACAAAACTGCAAGACTTTCTTATTTTCATAAATGAGCTTAGAAGCCCCCCTAGTCTAACTGCCTTCCACCTCTGCCTCCCAGAACGCTGCAGCGAGAACTTGCCACTCACTAGCCCCACCAGCTCCTCTCTCTTTTCAAGTCCCATCTCCTTGCTAGACTTCCTCACGTGTTTCTCTCCATCTTCTCACCTCCTTGCCAAACTTTTTACTTCCACCCCGAGGCCTCTTCACTCTTCAGAGTTCCTCTCACCACTCTAGTCCACTTTGAACTTGCCTTTATGCCTGGAGCATTTGAAGTCTTTATTGTAGAATATGTTATCTTACAACTCTGGTTCTCAACATTGAGTGGTTTTGTTTTGTTTTTTAATACTCAAGTTTGGGCCCCTGAAAATTCTTATTCTGGAGGCTTCCGGAGCATCTAAAGGCTCCTAAGGTGATTCTGATGTGCAACCATGGATAAGAAACACTGCTTTAGAAACACACGATCTTGTGATTTTATGTAATTGCCTTTTATGTCGAAGTCTTGTTTCAGCAAATAGAGTATAAATTTATTGAATACAGAAGCGATAGCTATAATTTTTCTGAACCTTCTACATAATCTTGACTAGCAAGCATAAGTAGGTGCTCAGTGACAACTAAATGGTGGACTGATTGATTTAGCATGATGCTGGATAACAAGCACTTGGATAAGAAGGGGGAGACCTGAGATGTGTTCTTGACTCTGTAACTAGCAAGCCACTATCCTCTCTGGATTTTTGCTTCCTCATTTGTAAAATGAGGGTGATAATTAGGTTTTCAAACTCCTGGGAGCTCAAAGGAAACAGTAGAAATTATTTTCAATATTTCAAAAATCCACTGAAAGTTATACATTTTGACACTTTGCAGATTATAATAATCAAAATATGCATTAATAAATGATAGTGAGGAGAAATAATAAAACGAATCTTTAGTTGTGAAAAGGTATAAATAAATATACTTTGAAAATTATCGGAGTCTATGATTTTATTTGCTCAATATTTATGATCCAGATGCCCTAGGAGAGAGTAACACAAAGTAAAGTAAGGAATTTGGAGTTTAACTCGGGGAAAAATCCCAATCCTACAACCTGCTAGCTATGTTAACTTAAATAAATTCTTATCCTAAGGTTGTTCATTCATTTAAAAAATGGACATACTGACAGTAGTTATTCCATAGAGCTATTATAAGGATAAACAAATCAATATAAGAATTTTTGCACCTCTACTTTAATGCATTGCCTGGCACATAGCAAGCACTTAATAAATGTTATTAGGAGTATAGCTGGTATATTAGTCTGCTCAGGCTGACATAAAAAATACCACAGACTGGGTGGCTTAATCAACCAACACTTCTTCACTTACAGTTCCGGAAACTGGAAGTTTAAGATCAAGGTTCCTACAGAATCAGCTCCTGGTGAGAGTTGTCTTCCTGGCTTCAAGACAGCTGCCTCATGGCCTTTCCTCTGAATGTATGCAGGAAGAGAGGGAAAGCAAGCTCTCTGGTGTCTTTTCTTCAAAGGGCACCAATCCTGTTGGATCAGGACCCCAGCCCTATGACCTCATTCAACTTTAATGACTTTCTTAGAGGCTCCATCTGCAAATATAACCACACTGGGAGTTAGGGCTTCAACACATGAACTTATGGAGGGAGGTAGGGGATTCAAACATTCAGTCCATAACACCCGGGGTTAGAGAGGCCCTCAAAGTAATGGCAAGGAGAGAAAGTTTAGTCAAAATCACAAGAAATATTTCTCTCAAGAAATGGTCTTTCTCCTAGGCTGTGGAGGTCTCAAATAGGTTTAGGAGTAGCCCTTTCAGCTCCAGAACACATGGCCAATGTGTTGACAGCAGTCACTGTGGTGTAGCCTGCATCATGGAGCACGGAAATGCAGGGGACCCAGAGCCATTCCCAGGGCAGGGCTTCTCCCTGTGTACATTTACATCACCAGAAGGAAGGGCTAAAGTACCAATTCCCAGGCCTTGCTTCCAGAGAGTCTTAGGAGGTCAAGAAACTGCATTTCTACATTTGAACAAGCCCACAGAAAATACTGCCTTAAAGAAATTATTCTAGAGAAAAATTCAAGGCCTAGGTGGAGCAGTAAGGATAAACTGACTATGATGTGTATGCTGCTATGATGCCTGCTGGGGCAGAAGCCAGAGTGTGTGATCAGCAGCTCTCTAACAGGAGGCAAGGAGTACAGAGAGGGCCAGGAGGGATGTTTGGGCATGGATATAGGTACACAGTGGGGGGTAGGGCACAGAAGGAGGGATGACTCGTGAGTGACTGCCTTCATTTTTTTTTTTTTTAGAACTTGAGCATTTATTTATTTATTTATGATAGTCACACAGAGAGAGAGAGAGAGAGAGGCAGAGACACAGGCAGAGGGAGAAGCAGGCTCCATGCACCGGGAGCCCGACGTGGGATTTGATCCCGGGTCTCCAGGATCATGCCCTGGACCAAAGGCAGGCGCCAAACCGCTGCACCACCCAGGGACTGCCTTCAAAAGAAGCCAGCCCTTAAGAGCCCAGGTTGCAGGATGCCCAGAGGGCATGTGGACTGATGCAGAAGCCTGGGGTCTCCCACTTGACTGTTCCTGAGAATCAGGGAAGGTATATCAATCACAGAGAGCCCCCAACTTGGTTTTCTTCCAGGTGGTTTTATTTACTTCTAGACTAACATTTTTTTGTTGTTGCCATCAATTAAAGTAGAAGCACTACTAAAGTAGAAGCACTACTATCATTTGAAGTCTGGGGTGTTGGGGGTCACTAATGCTAATGATGGTGGTGATAGCACAGTCCAGCATTGCTACAGTGGTGTCTGGTATTTGGACTCAACAAGGGACAATGTAACCCAGCAAGAAGAAGTCTCCATGTTCATAAAGACAGTGTTCCAGGATTATATTTCATTATTTTTCTTTTCTTGTCAATCTGTTGTTAGATTAACCTCTCCCCTGATGATTGAATGCCATGATCACAGACAAAACAAGTGTCTGATGGTTTGGTTGACTGTCATATGTGCAACACAAAACCTGGTTTGCTTTTCCTAAAAGTTATTTTTGCAATCATAGCGAGTATAGGTAATATTGAGAGAGAATTCTCAGCTCAGTACTTTGCCTCCATTCCCAGTCATTGGGATTTCTATATTTCATATTAAATGCTTTTGCTCTGGCATGTACTTTTCTCAGCCATGCTTGAGATGAAAATGTCCATGCAGTAAAATAGGAAAATAGCCTTATGACTTCTGAACCTATTCTCAGTCTTGGTCCTTATCTGAAATTGGGTGCAACTTAAGAATTTTAAGGCTCAACAACAACAAAAAAAAAAATTCAGGGGTTTTTCAGCATGTTGAGCATTACAAATTCTCCATCCAGAGTCCACTTTCTTTTAAGGCTGCTAAGATGAAGCTATTATTAGTTAATGCTCAGACTAATCAGTTGGGCACTGCTCTAGATTATACAAGTGGTAGTAAAAATGTGGAGGAGGGCATTTGGTTGAGAGGATTTGCTTCTCATCTCCTTGTGTCTACTTTAACTTATACCCACAACCCTTCTTTCCATATCCTGTAACTCACTCATTTACACAGGAGAAAGAGTTGCTTATTACTGTCCAGAACCTAACTTCATTGGGAGGGACACTGCTTTGAAAGGTGGTATAAGCACCATGTCTTAGACTTGTTGCAGCTGTGAAGAAGGCCTGGCCTTCAAAGGGCAAGCTTAGGCCTCCTCACCCTCTTCCTGTTCTGACTCTATGTGAGAATCAAGACTGTCAGGCCCTTCCTGTTAGGAAGAAGCGTTTTGGCCCCTCTTTGGCCTTCAACCTAAGCCACATGCTCCAGTTCAGTTTAACCAGAGCTACCTTTCACAGGGTAGGGGGTGAGGGAGTGTGGGGAGGGGGTACTGTTATAATTGGGAACTAGCTCAGGTACTTACAAATTTGGTTATTATTCCCCATGTGGCTCCTGATTTCTGTGGATATGATTCCTTCAGAAGGAGGCATCAGTTTTAGGATTCAGACACCAAATGCTCTACCTTAAATCTTTACTAGAATTCTCCCACAGTGGTTGAACATTTACTAAGAAACCACTTTGTGACCCTACGTCCCATGGAGTCCTTTCCTCTGCTGAGTAAAATCCACACTCTACATTATACAAAATCCAAGATATTTTCTCCCACTTTAGGTTGAGGCTTGCAAAGGCAGAAGTAGGAGGTGGCCCATTTCTCCTTAAGAACATTACCCATAACTGGATGTATCATTCCCAAATGATTTGTGCAAACTTTGGTTTTAGCCTGTGTTGCGACTGTTTCAGAACCCAGTGCACTTCAAAGACTTTATTTAGGAGTTCACCATCCTTACCAACTTAGAAATGAGGTCATCTACCCCACTGTTGAGGACTTTCTAAAGTATTAGGGTGTTAGAGGTGATTTTATCTACAATCCCACCCCACTCAGAAATGCTTCTTCTGATAGCCAGAGGTTACCAGCATCTACACACACTTCCATACCAGGGATACACAAAGGGCATCAGTATAATCTACAAGGCTGTTTCTTTAAAAAAAAAAAAAAAAAAAAACAGTCTGAAAAAATAAGTAAAAAGTTAATTAAAAATTAATTTTAAAAATGTCTGAAGGAGCTATAGCAATATTTGAAACATTGAAAAGATTATAGGATGGAAACAGTTATTTGATATTTGAGTTATACATATTTGATACAATATTTCATGAATGAAAAATTTCATTATGAGAAAAAAGATTTTAGTTGCTGATTATAAAAATGAAACAAAATAAAACTAATATGCCTATTAATGACTTTAAACTGTAGCCCTATAGAGGCTCACTGAAATTGTGCTCAATACCTATATCCCCCAAACTAAGGAGATCCATAGTTTCTCATTATTTACCCCAAGAATATCACACAATCTTTAGAATCAAAATAGCCCTCTCTTGTAGGATAGATCTCTTCTTTATTTCCTCTTTCTTCTATCCAGCAGTTTCTCTCCAGTAGATAAGCCTTCATTTATTTGGCAATCAGTAATTAAGTCATTCTCTGTCTTTCTTTTTTCTTTAGCTCTCTGCCGGATACAGATTCTGTTAAACATCAGTATGTACAGGGTCAGGGTCTTTAAAAATCACTTGCCTATTCCTTTTCCCTAAGGGACTCACAACTAAACTAGTCCAGATAGTTGGCAATCTCTGCTTTCTTAAAAGCCTTCAACCAAAGCAGTCCTCATCTTCTAGGGGTAAACATCAGAGATTAACAGTCCTCAATTGCCAACAAATCTTTTCTATTCCTTTGTTCTAGTTAGAGCTCCTCTGGAGACAGGAAATAATTGAGTGCTGTTCTGTGTAAAAGTAACCCTTCATGTACATATAATATTTTTAAAAGGTTAGGGCATCTCCAAAATATTGCTTTCTATAACATAAAGAGTCCACAGTATATCCAGCTAAAGGAGGAGGGTTGACTTGAATGTGTGGGCATCAATTATTTTAATATTAGAAATAATTCTGGTTTATATACAGCCCTGTGGTCCTTTTGTCCCTCATGTTCCCATATTAGCTTTCCCACCATCCAAACCATCATCCCAACACCTTCTAATCTAATGAGTGTATTGATTATCTGTCTAAATTGTTGGTTTTACATGAAACCCACCACCCACCTTCCTAGTGATTTAGCCAAGTGAGTGGTTTTGTTTTTCTAAAGAGCTGAAACTAGGTCTTACTCACCATCCTCCCCCTCCCCCATGTGTCCAAGGCCTGTGCCAGGCAAAGAGTAGGTAGTCCATATATATTCATTGGTTAAAAAAAAAAAGAAAAAGAGATCCATGAATCATAAACACCTAAGTGCCTAAATAACACCACTGGATTGTGTTCAACTCAACCAGATAGTATTTATTTTACAGCAACCAATGTTGAGCTCTTCATACTACGCTTGTTGCTTTACCTACAATGTATGTTCTTCAGTTTACGATCCTGGTATGAGGTAACTCAGTTTGAGAGAAGGGATTAGGAGAGGTTAAAAGAATGACTATTATGCTGTTCCCATCCTTTAGTGTTGCTCTGGTCTTACCCTCCCTGCATTTTAATCATTTAAGTCCTGCAGTCCTACAGATTTTTGTGGTCCTCATAGGCAGCATTCAATTCCTCAAGACTGAGGAGTCAGTCAGCCAAGTCAGCCTCAAGTCAGCCAACTGACCTTGCTCTACGTCAGCCTCTTCCATCTTTGTCCTGGGCAATGGCGTGTGTAACCTGGTTCCCAAGTGCCACCTGCTGGTCTCCTGGGTCACTGCTTCCAAAGTGTCTCAGGAGTACCATGTTGTGGCTGGAGAAAGTGAAGAAGGAGCCTTTTCACAGCAATAAGTGTGCTGTGACCCAAACATCCAGTCTGGGATGTAAATTATTTCATTCCCATTACATGTCATTAATGGAGATGAGGAATCCTAGGCACTGAGGTAAGAAGTCACTCCCCAAAGCTATAATCTGAGTTAATCTGCAGGAATTCTTAGTCCTTCTCAAAGCACCCTACAATCATACAGTCCCCCAAACATCTGCAAAAGGATGCCGAAAAGCAAACAAGCAAGAAAAACCTCTGTACTTATAATAAACACATGTATGGGATACATGGATAAAATGAGAAAGAGCTATTTGAATAAATTTATGCATCTCTCTGGAATAAAATAAAGGAGAAAGGGAAGAACATAGGGAAAGAAGGAGAGAAAAATACCTTTTCAACAAAAAGTATTAATATTCATTTAATTATTCCTAAATCCTCTAGATGAAAAGGTTCTGATTTATTTTTTTACTTGAACCAGTCTTTTTAGAATTGTATATTCCAGAAAGTAATAAACCATAAGATGAAAATAATAAGCCATAAAAAATCATTGCTTACAAGGTCATTAAAAATTAGATGCAATCACCAAAATATAAGGTGGCCTCTAGAGGTAGCAGAACTGACCCAGTAGCGACAACTTTGGGCTCAGAGCTCTGATTCAATGGGCTTCTTTGGAGGTTTACTGAATGTTCATTATAATCTCAGCTAGTTCGAGTTTCTGTGCTAACACTCAGCATGAATGATTCTGTACAGAGGATTCTTATGTCTCCTCCCATATATTCTTCATCTAATTCACTCTTGGGAATATTTCTAAATTTTCAGAGACATGTGCCTTCACCTTCTGTTTTAAGAAGCATTTATTTCTTGCACACTATCACATCTGCCAAACATTACTTTTATGTAAAATTATTTCTCTTCTGAATATCTTCGCTGCTTGCATCGCCTGAGCCAAAGGCTCAAAGATTTGTATATAGAAGCCATGTCAAAGAGTGATTAAAGAATGCTTTTCATTTCTTCCTCAAATGCCAGAGAGCAAACTCCTCAGTAGCTCAAACAATTCTTTCCCACCATCTTCCTGCCTGAGCCCCAGCCAAATTCCACCTGCTGAACAACAGGTCTGAGCAAAGTCTATATCCCCAGGCCTTCAGGCAACAGTCTCATGGTACTGTATTTAAAAATCAGAGCAAGAAATAAAGATCACAGATTTTTTTCTTGGCACTATACTTGACCTTCTGGGTTATCCCAAAGGCAAGCCATTTTCCTCTGTATCTCAGTTTCTGTTTCTAAAATGGAGACACAGAGGCACCTGGGTGGCCCACTGGTTGAGCACCTGCCTTTGGCTCAGGTCATGATCCCAAAGTCCTGGGATTAAGTCCCACATTGGGCTCCCCAATGGGAGCCTACTTCTCCCTCTGCCTATGTCTCTGCCTCTGTGTGTCTCATGAATAAATAAATAAAATCTTTAAAGTAAAATAAAATAGAGACACAAAAACTGGAATTGGAATGTTGCTAAAATTATATAATGATGGGTAATAATGGTTAATATTTACTGAGTGATGACTATGTGCTAGACCCTGTGCTAAACACTAATGGTGGGTTCTCTCAGTTCTCATAAAACCCTGTAGGATAGATACTCTTATTATCCTTGTGACAGGTGAGGGCAGAAGAACTACAATGGATTAAAGCATCTTCTTTATTGTTTCTTCAACATCCATTCCTTCAACATAAATCAACATCTACTATGTGCCACCCAATAAGCTGGATTCTGGGTGCACAGAACTAAATGCAAACATAATTCCTACTTTTAAGTTTCTCACAGGCTAGTATGTGGACCATAAAAGTTAGCTCTCAGGTGCAGAGGTTTGAAAAGAAGTGCACATCATATAGAGTGGGGACCCTCAGAAGGGAGTGGGAAATCTCTGGGGGGTGAGGGATGTCAGAGAAGGTCTCTTGGGTGAGTGGCATCTTGACGGAGTCTTCAATTGGTGGAGAAATGGGAAACACAGAATCCTGGTGATGAAAAGGGATCTGCAAAGACATCTACCCCAAGTCCTCATTTTCAGATGAGTACTCTGAGGTATGGATTGGGGGTGTTGACCTGCCAAAGGTCACTATCAATGGGAGGATGGGGCCTGTACTCTGGGAGAAGACAGGAGAGGTACCAGCTGGATATATATTCGTGAAATTGAAGTGAATGACTGTTAGCTCTCTTATGATTTCTACATAAATTCTGATCTTAAAAGGCCTTTAAATACTTCACAAGAGGGTTTCTTCACCTAGTTTGAGTCCTGCTTGACTTGTGATTGAATTGCTTGAATCTTGATCTTGATCTTGAATTCCCTTCAAACACCCAAACTTTTCTATCTTCAAACCCAGTTTTGCATGGAGGGTCATCTAGGTGCCTTAGGATGTCATGCCTCCTTGTCAAGGACCAGACACAGGTTTGGAAAAGTCTGGGAGGTCTGGGAAGCTCAATGATTCAGCCATAGCAGAAGGGAACTAAGGACCTCTGTGCATCTCTTGAGGGCCAAACAACTCTGGATGCTTTGTGTTTGTGACCTCTTTCCAGATGGACAATGACTAGGCAAGGTGACTCTTGCAACATCTTCATTTGAGGCTCTAAGGAGGGAGTAAATTGCACAAAGGACCCAGGTGGTGATTCGCAGTCTGGGGGTCAGGTCTGCCGAATCTCAGAGCCTGGGATTATTTCCTACCTGACATGTCCCACTCTACCCAGGCCATGCAATTTCAAAATGATTCCCCAAAAGATGCCAGATTTATGACCAGAAATGGTTTGACTATAAGAAGTTCCCACTATAGAAAAACAACTCCAAGTGCACATCTCAGTGACAGTGCCTCAGTGTCATCTCTGTATCCCAGGACAACATAACATCCACAGAAGATAGCGCTTACAAAACAATAACTTTGTGTAAGGCGCTGGGCTGAGCACTGTATATACAAGATCTCATTTCATTTTATTATTATCTCTATTTTGTACATGGGTAAGTAACTTACCCAAGTCACAGGTAAAACCAAGTCATTTGACTCTAGAATTCAAACTTTCAAACTTCATGCCTGTATTCCAGACCACTGTTCCCCAAATCTCTCTGTGAAGAATAAGCACCAGTGGGCCCTGTTGTCTGAAAAAATACTACCATGAGGCAGCCAACCTCAGTATCTTACAGGTTTTTCCAATTCTAGTTTTCAGATCCTGTTTCAGTTACCTGTGTGGATGGTAATAGCCTGATGCACTGGTACAAATAAAATAGGTCTCCCATCCCCTAAGCAATCTTGAGGGCGGTGATGAACTCTAGTTAAATGAAGGTAGCTTGAGCATTTTGAAATGGAACCTACGAAATTGGTTGGGTTTATAATCAGAAGAGAGAAAGCATGGGCTGTAGGAAGGCCCACTCTTCCCCAAGACCCTTCATGACAATGTGCCAGCATCAACTCTTAATCAAAAGGATAGAGATGCTAGAATTCAAGCCCTGGCTTTAACCTGGCCAGCTGGGTGAGCTGAACCAGGTAACTTCATCTCCCTGAGCCTCAGCCTCCTCATGTGTACAGTGTATGTGCCAGAGGGTTGGGAGTATGGATCAAAATTACCCATGTGAAGTACCTGGCACTGTGCCTGGCACCAGGCAAAGGATCAAATACATGTTTACTAAAAAACAAAACAAGGGACGCCTAGGTGGCTCAGCAACTGAGCATCTGCCTTCGGCCCAGGGCATGATCCTGGAATCCCAGGATCGAGTTCCACATCAGGCTCTCTGAATGGAGCCTGCCTCTCTCTCTCTCTCTCTCTCTCTCTCTCTGTATCTCTGTCTCTCTCTCTGTGCCTCTCATGAATAAATAAATGAAATCTTTAAAAAAAAAAAAAAGGATAGTATGGTTTCAGCACTCTCAGGGACTCCCTGATCACCAGGCTGTAAGCATCACCACCTCCACCACCTCCCCCCCGCCCCAGTGCTGCCTCCAGATTCTATGCTGGCACTGCATCCCTACGTCTCTGCCAGGGCAGGTGGCTTCTCCAAGCACCTCAGGAGAGAACGTTTGGGATCAGGGAAATAAACCCTGGAAGCCTGTTGAGAGCTTACTTTCCCCAGCACCAGCTTTACCAGCCCCCCTGCATCCCCCAGAACTCTTGCTTCTGAGTGAGAAAATTCATTTCTCAAACCCTGCTTAGGTGGCCTGGGAGGAGAGGGAGAGGTTGGAAGCAGAAAAAGCAACAGCTCTGGTCTCAGGGTTGAAGGCTTCAAATCCTTCAGGGATCCAACAGCCTTAAGATTGATAGGCCCATAACAGTGGAAAACTGCCTCCTGGCTGATTCTAGAGTGCCTTGGGGCCCAGGGGGCTCCTGGCCGCTGCTGTTTGTGAACCTCTTTATCTCTCTAATGCCATGTTCCCTAAATCTGTGGTATTAAAATGATGAGAAAGGGCGAAGGAGGGTGATTCATGCCTGGGTTACACTGACAATGAAATTCATCGAAATCAAATTTCTCCTAAGCATGCCAACAACATCCCGGCTGGTGCCTGTCTCAGCTCTAGGGCTGGGTTTGTTTGGTTTCTACAATGATTTTTCTTTTTAATGTCATTATTTTTATTATTTTCACTTAACGTTTTTATAATATGCTTACTGTGGAGGTTGCTTGGTGCCTGCCAGCATTCTGGTGATGGAGTGGAGGTAGGGCAGACTTGTTTACCCCAAAAGCTGTTTCTGCACATACCTCCAGCCACTTGAAGGAAATGGAGTCTTTCTTCTCCCCTTCCGCAGCCCTATCCTGACAAGGAACCAAATACTAAACAGAATCATTGACTTGTTCCACCTTACACTGAGCAAAATCCCAATATTAGTTAATGAACCCAACCAATCCTCCCCTTGGCTCAACCCTCCCCTTTCATTCTCCCATTTAAATAGCTCTGGTTGCTTCGATCATTCTTTGTATATCATGGCTTCTGGCTCTTTCTTTTGCCATCCCACCCTGGAAAGTTATCCTGTCCCCTATTTGCCAGTATTCCTCTTAAAATGGGATACCAAGAAAGTCTAATAAATGGTACCACATCCATATCATGGAATAGTAAGCACCATTTGTTAAATACTTGAGATCTGTATGTATTAATCTGGAGAGATATCAATCCTTAAGTGAAGAAACAAAGCTGGAGCGTAATGGGTTTTATAGGATCCACTTTATAAAAAACAATCTCAATGAAAATCTTACACACATGCATTTATTTTGATATGTTTATATCAGTGTGAAAAATAGCATGGAAGGATATGCACCCCAGGCTGTTAACACGAGTTACTTGGTTTAGGGGATGTTGGAAGAAGAATATTGGTTTTTTAAAAATACATCTGATAATATTTCACTAGCTGCAGTTAACCGTTATTATTCTGGTAATTTTTAAAGGGGAACTTGTGAAAAGAATTTTCAATCAATCCATAAGAGACATATATTTTGATTTTTATTTTAAGTGTGACAGACACTCAGAGTCCTGCAGCCATGGTCAGACCTGTGCAAGGCTTATGGGACAGACATTGACTGTGCTTCTATTCAGACAACTTCATTTGCATCACCTTTATGGTTAACTCATATTGGGGATATAGTCCACTAAAAGCCCAGAAGCAGATTTTTTCTTCTTTACTCCAAATGCAAAACCTTAAGTTTCTTATTAAATTTTTCGTGTTGGTTTTAGCTTTTTGTTCCACTTGTCAAAATCTTTTAAAAATCTGATCTTATCTAGGCTATTAGCCATCCTGCCCAGCTTCGTGCAAACTGCAAATTTGATCAGCAGGTCTTTTGTGTCTTGATCCAAGTCCCTGATAAAAATGTTCAACAGGACAGGGCCAAGGACATAGTCTTATACTTTCTCATTTTAGGTGAACAAATACAAATATTTTTTTTTTATTCGTCTGTCATTGAGTTCCCTTCATTGTGTGCAAGACTCCTAATAAACAAAGAGGCTTATACTGGGCAAATCAATAACCATCCCCATTACCTGACTTGGTGATGATAACAATAAACCTAATCACAATCCAAGCTGATCTAAAAGCACAGCAGTGTTAGTCAGAGGGATGGAACATATGGCTCTGTCCACATCTGCTCTGATGCATCCAGATGGAAGTGGGAAGTGGGCTGGGAGGTGGGGTGAGCAGACAGTGGGGGTAGGAGTGAGGGAAGAGGGAGCAGGCAGGTGAAGGCAGATAGGGGCGGGCTTTGGGAACGAGCTCCCAAATCAATCTCCACAATTGTGTGGTTAATGTACAAGCAGCATGCAACAGCTGCCGATGGCTCCCATCCGTGACAGTACAACTGTATGACAAATACTTCCCGTCATACTTAGAGAGCAAGTCTTCTGCTTTTCGGTTAATGGACCTTTGACACACCTACTCAAATCACTTCTTCACAGGCTTTAGGAGTCTTTGTCACAAATATGTGGTGATGTTTTTCTTCTCCTTGTGGCTCCTTCCTCAGTGCTGTAATTGAGCAAGTGGCCTGTACTGCCCTTTGCCTCCCCCAACACTCCTCCACAGTCTTCTAAAGCTGCCACACTCCTGACTTCTGCATCTCCTTATATAAAAGAATAAACACTCACTTAAGTGATACAAGATGCAAATTCAAGCCCAGTCCTTGCTGAGGATTTGTGGGCTAACTTAAAGCAACACTTCACCCTCTTTGTGTCTCAGTTTCACCAACTAAAAAAGGAATGTCATGACTGCAGCATTTTTCTAAGACTAAATGAGCTAGCACATGGCAAAGAGGTAGATGCTAAATAAATATTAGCAGCATCTGAATCCATAAACTGCAGAACACACAGGCGTGACTTATTCCAAACCTCTGGCTTTGACTATTTGCAAACATGGGTAGGCCAGCAGGTGGGTTGTACAATCCTCAGTGTTTTGTTATTGCTCTTCTTGGCCTCCTGAGAATGTGTTGAGAACTGCATGCAGGATTCTCAGAGTCGCACTGACTCCTTCATTCATCCTATATTTGCTGACTGTCAATTTTATGCAAACACTGGACTGGGACTGAGGTATATATACAAAGATGATTAAGGCAAGATCCTGACACCCAAACAACTCAGTCTAGTGCCTCATGACCCACAGGAAGAAATACTCCTAGACCCAGTTCTCTCTCTCTCTCTCTCTCTTTCTCTCTCTCCCTCTCTCTCTCTCTCTCTCTCTCTCACACACACACACACACACACCAACAGCAGCAGCAGCAAAAGTCCACATACCAGACCCTTATTAAATGAAATGTGCCTGATAGTTTCTGTTCTATTTCATCTATTAAATTGATTTTACCACCTACCAATGGGATATTGATACATACTTTTAAAAACGCCACTCTGGGATTGGATAGATGTTATCAATGTTTATTAGACTGCTACAAGAACGTCAACTAAGGAGTCCCCAGGCCTGTCTGGGGGAGTCAGAAGACCTAGCACTTAACCTTGAAGGATACTGAGGTATTCACAGGGCAGTTGGTGCTCCTGGAAGAGGGAACAGCATGGACAAATGCACAGAGGGAGGAAAGCATGAGCACTCAGGAAACTCCAGATTTGAATGGGTGGAACAAAGGAAGTTTGTGGCAAATGGGGGAAATATAAGGCTTTAGGGATAAATTTTTAGAATAAGCAAAATGACTGAACACTCACAGGAAAAGATTTTTACTGCCAAGCTCAGGACAGCACAGAGTCGAGGCTCTGGGAAATGAGATTGCAGATGAAGAAGGAAGAGGGTAAGTTATTTTTTTTAAAGCCAATAAACCACAAAATATTCATGCCCCATACTTTAAAAGTCAAGTCCTTTGAGTATTGCTGATTGTTTAGCAGTGCCTGGATGTGTCAACTCAGTAAGCACTGGGATGATTGGGGGTGTTTTCTGCCACATACTAGCACACCCACCTTGGGATTATGGCACTCAGAGGTCCTTTTAGAAGAAGTCATGTCTGAACCACTGACAGTAGGCTCAGCAGCCTAATCATGTTTGTCATGAAGAGGGCAGCCCAGGTGGCTCAGCGGTTTAGCGCCACCTTCGGCCCAGGGCCTGATCCTGGAGACCTGGGATCGAGTCCCACGTGGGGCTCCCTGCATGGAGCCTACTTCTCCCTCTGCCTGTGTCTCTGCCCCTCTCTCTCTCTCTCTCTCTCTCTCTCTCTCTCTCTCTCTCTCTGTCTCATGAATAAATAAATAAAATCTTTAAAAAAAAAAGTTTGTCATAAAGAGCTCTGTGACCTGCTAATGAGTTTGGGCATTAATTTGGCCAAGAAAGCCACCGGCAGATTTAAAGCAAGAGACTATCTAAAAATTGGTAGAGGCATTAATATTGCCATCAAGAAACAAATGGATTGGAAGGAAAGATTGGCTAGAAGAAGGCCAACCAGATAAGTGGCTAATCTTAATGCTTCATGAGATAGTGACAGGACCCTGAAAGAAAACAGGGCTGGTGAGGATGAAAATGAGGGGATGAGCTAGGAAATACAAAGTTGAAAAATCAACATGACCCAGAAATTGATTTGATATAGAGAGTAGGAGAGGAAAATTCCAAGGATGATGCATTAAATTAGTAGACTGAGTGACTGGGTGGATTGTGGAGCTCCCCAGAGAGCAAATTTAGGGTAGTTTGGGAAGAGGAGCATCAGTACACTTACAGGGTCACTGCCAGGGGATCCAGATCAGTGTCCTATGAATAATGCGACCAAAAAAAAAATTATCTTCCACTCACAAGGCCCATATGTCCAGGAACTGAAGAGCTACTTTCTTCTACTAGACCACCTAAGGAACCATTGTCAGGGCCAGGAGGAGGGAAAGGTGTCTACTGGCTGGTATGCATGGAATGAAGGCTGTTTCTGCTGTTCAAGTTAATAGCCCCATCTCCTGTGGACAACTGGTTGCTGTGGGAATTCTTGGGGTGGCCAAGCAATTCCTCCCTTTAGCTGGGCATAGAGCTAGATGGATAGGACAATATAGGACAGAAGCAGAAGGAAGCATTTGTTAGCTCTCCCTCCAGAAGGACTCATTGTCTGTCTGTCTGTCTGTCTGTCTGGATTCACAGGAGAAACACAGGTATACAGAATCTAAAGACTGTTTCAGCATCCCGCCTGACCCAAGGTTTGAAGGATGACACCTGTAATATGTTGAACTCTGTTTCCTAAAAAGAAGCAACCTAAAAAGAAAACTTCTAATCTCCAGTACCTGTGAATGAAAACTTCTTTGGAAAGAGAATCTTTGTAAGATGTAATTAAGGAGAGATGAGATTATCCTGGGTTTAGGGTGGGCCCTAAATCTAATGACTAATATCCTTATAAGAGAAAAGAAAGACACAGAGAGAAGATAGCCATGAGAAGACAGAGGCAGAGACTGGAGTGATACATCCACATGCCAAGACATTTGCCAGTGGCCATCAGATGCTAAGACAGGTATGGAACGGATTCTCCCTCTGAGCCTCAGGAGAAAAAACAACCTTGCCTACACCTTGATTTTGGACTTCTTGCCTACACAACCATAAAATAATCAATTTCTGTTGTTTCAAACCACCATGTAGGTGGTAATTTGTTAGAGCAGCACTAGGAATCAGACAACATCCCATTTAGTACTTTCAGGATATGTGTCAAGGCCACTAGTACCTTCTCAGAAGTGACTATTATTCTCTGGGAGCTTGCTTCTTGTGTCTACTCCATTCCCCCTGGTGCAGACATACCTCCTCAACACCAGTCTCTGTTTTCCACCTTTTCTTTGCTCTTTTCCCATAGCATCAGCTTTTCTTCCTAGCTCAGATGCTATTCTGAGCTCAGGGTAACAGCCAATTAAGCAGGTCTCTACTGAAGCCCTGCAGTGTACCGAATGCTAAGGTACCCTGCAGATCCCAAGTGTGATGAAGAGCAGAAGAACAATTTTCTTAAGCATTTGACAAGAAGTTGGGAGAGCCTTCTCAACCTGCATTCCTTCATTCCTATCTTCACCATTAGCCACTGAAAAGATAAAATGTATATTATCATTCTTAAACTTTTACTTGTTTGATCTGCAGTCCAGCTGCTACCCTAAATTCTCCGTTCTTTGGAAAGGTCTTTTGGGAAGACCATAACCCAAAGCCTTTCCTAGTCTATGTCTCTGATTTATACTACCAGCATCCTTCTCAGGTAACAATTCTTAAATTTCAAAAATATCACAAAATAGCTTCTTGTCAAGAAAAGGTTAGAGACTTCAACTGTTTTCTAAGTCCTGACCTGAGCCTGTAGATCCAGGAGGTTGCCAGGATCTTAAGAAATCACATTCTCATTTCTACTTGAAAGCCTAAAACTACACAAAGAGCAAGTACTTCCCCAGATTGCATAAATTCACTAACGGACCCGGATACTGTGATACTGGAGTTGCAAATGTATCTTCCTTCCTGGAAATTCAGAAAAATTAAAAGACTTAGCCAAATCCCCATATGGCCCTGGCCTAGTCATTTAACCTTTGCTTGGCCCACTTTGCTTATTTATGCATTAAATGGGGATCGTGAAAAGACATCTTATGAATTAATTAACTAATGATTGAAAGGGGTTTTTAAAGTGCTATGCAAATGATAAGCATTATTGTAAGGCCCGTGGGAATCTGAGACAAAGCAGGGAGCCAAACTCCAAATTGAGGATTATAACCAAGAAGCAAATGTAAGCACTTAGGAATGTGAAAGAACTATTAATATTGGTTACTATGATGTATTCGTTTTCTCTAATCCAGATCGAGAGGTGAGAAACTGTTAAAATGTGGATTCAGTTTTAAAACCCATGCAAGCCCAGATGCTCTGTAAGTGGTTACACTTCAGCAAACGCCTGCGCATTAAAACAAAATCAAAAGATCGAAGCAAACTGGAACTGGAGAAGAAGCAGGTGCATAAAACAAATGCTGTCAGCATATGTGTGAGCACAAACAATTAATTGTGCCCACATAAGTCATATGATTGGCATTTGCAGATGTCCATATATATATAGTTCAAATACTGCAAAAGTAAAACCTCTTGAACCCACATAATTTTAATATCATACTCATTAGATAAAACCTCTCTCAAACCACCAGCCTGTGGAAGCCCTCCAGGCAAAGCGGCTTAGGTTTCTGTTTTCCATTCTTCAATAAACGGACACCTGGTTTTATGCAGGTCTGGGGCAGCCATTGATCCTTATAATTATAAACAAAATGTGGCATTAATTCATCCCTTTAAAAAAATTCATTGAAATTAAGCTATGGAGTTGTGGCTGTAAAATATCTTCTAAGGAATAAAAAGCTATCTTAACAACAACAAAAATCAAAAAACAACTCAAGCAAGTTTTTCCTATTTCAACAACTTTTGACTTTAGTAATTATAGAAGAATGGTCTTACCTGATTGAAAAAAGCAGCTTTTGGTGTTCAGGCCTCACTTAACTTCTGTGTTTATGCCTGAATGGTACTTTTTAAAGCTACCAGCACTGTCTGGTCTTTGGTTCACCAAGCAAAGACAGAGTTTCTGGATGGGCAGCCTCTATTTCCTGAATCTTCATGATCTATACTCAATCAACAGAAACTATGGTCCTCAGGACTACCCAGCTGAATTGGCAGACCAGAAAAGCAAGACATACCAGAAAATCTTTCTGCTTCCCAAATATTTCCTTTTCAAAAAGGGACAAATGTTTGATCTTTATATTCCTGTGCTGCTTTTGTTGCTGATAATTCTGGTCCTGTTGAATCACCAGTTATGACCAAAGAGACATTCAGGATTCTCTAGGCAAATAATGGCCTTTTAGCAATACCAACTACTTGGGCCACAGATGCTTTTTCCATACCTATACCATTAATTACATGATGAAAATGTTAAACGTTCAAAAATTTGATAAAAAACATCCATAGGCATTAATTTTGTAAAAGTATTGTTATTATAATGATAGTCAACCCAGAATGTCTTTGAGTAGTGATTCAGCTATATACATTTGGTTTCCCTGGACTTTTTGAGCACCAAAAGTTAGTTTAAATAAATAAATAAATAAATAAATAAATAAATAAATAAATAAATAAATAAAAGCATTCTCTATAATAAAAATGCCCTTTCATATTTTTTTCCTAATCTGCTCAAGCTCCTGAAATGGCAGGAGACGTGGGAATATCAGAATCTCATGAAAGGTTAGAATAATTAAGGGAAATTTCAACTGAAAGAAAAAACTTTAAACCTTGCACTATATATAAATTGTCCTTTATTCAAAAAAAAAAAAATGCCCAAGAGGTTAAACCCTTTATGGTGGTCATCTCAAAAAATCCTAGATCCTAACTTTGCTTCCATGTTCTCATGTCTTCTAGAGTACCTTCCTTTCTAACTCATTCTCCTCTCTGGATGCCTTTGAGACAACTCCATTCTCTAACCACAGGATCCATCTCTTCTGTAGCAGTACATTTCCAACATCTGAGATATTCAGTCTGGTTTAAGAACCAGGTGCCTCCAGGATAATAGATCACAGTGGCCTTTGGTTCACCTTAAGTTCTGCAGCAGAACATAGCTTGGATGTAGGTTCTCCTTCAAGAGATAAGGTGATGATATACTTATCCCTGTTGTCAGCAGGTAACTTTTGGATCTCTCTGTCTCTCTCTCTATCTCTCTCTCTTTCACACACACATACACACACACACACACACAACTAAAGGACAAAATTCATTCTCAGAAATTATAACACTCTAAACCAATGATGAAAAATAGAAATACTTTCCTGACTCACTCTTAATTCACAGCACAGGCAACTCATGTTATTCAGAGCAGTGTTGTTCCTTCATCCTTCCTTTCCTAGCCTTCTCCCCATTTACAAATTATGTCTCATTGAGCTTTCCTAAGATTAGATTCTGATCCATTAGGAAGCCAGAGATCTCTTTAAAATCCTTCACCATACAAAGGCTGTACTGAATTTTTCACTTATTCATTCATTCAACAGATATTGATTCACTTGCTATAGGCAACTTGTGAGGCATCCGGAATACAATGGCGAGCAAAACCACTGTAGCCCATTGCCTTTATATAGAGTATGACTTATAGAAGCACAGCATCCTCTTCCCTATCTTCTAGGCAGAAAAGAGTAGAGATCTTTCTTTCAGTTAAATTTATTAGAAGCCCACATAGAAAGTATTCCCTGAAGGAGTTCTTATTTTAACATCAATTTTGGATCAGGTTGCCTTTTATCCAGAGTGCTATTGGTTCAGAATTATTGTAACGCAAGGCAATGAACTAGCTGATCCTGGGAGGGCCTTTCAGGCTTTTATTGATCAGAGTGTCAAAGCCCAGGGCTTAGAGATTATCCAGACCCACCTCACACACCCCATTTCACAGATGAAGGGACTGAGGGACAAAGCTGTGAAATGTCTTATCTAAAGAACAATAAGGTGTTAGTAAAAGAGAGAGGGCTACCTGAGTCTCCTACCTGCTGGTTCTAGGCAGTACCACATTCCACCACATTCTACTGCCTTAGACAGAAACTCTGACTTCTAAAATCTGACCCCTAGCTATTCTGCTGAAGCTGCCTGTTACCACCGGTGAATCTAGAGAGTAACCTAATATCCCTATGCTGACCTTGTTTTAACTACTCATGTTCAGAAACAGACGTGAATAAACATGGCACCAACAGCCTCACAGTGCTCCATATGAAGAGAACCAGCATTCTTGGGACATCTGGGTGGCTCAGTGGTTGAGTGTCTGCCTTCAGCTCAGGGCTTGATCCCTGGGTTCCAGGATCGAGTCCAGTATTAGGCTCCCCATGAGGAGTCTGCTTCTCCCTCTGCCTATGTCTCTGCCTCTATCTTTGTCTCTCTTGAATGAATGAATGAGTGAATGAATGAATGAATAAACCTTTAAAAAAACAGAAACATCAGTCTTCTTCTAGAGGAAAATGTGAAAATGTATAAAAGATAACTAAATGATAGCAAGAAATAGTCACTTATAACACAAAATTGAGGGGTATCTACAGTTCTTTGATCACTACATTGAAAATCAGACCCCTTTTAAAGTTACCTGAGAATAAACTACAGAGAAGTAGTAAGAAGACAGTATCAGGAGGTTTTCAGAAAATGTTTTTCTCATATTTTCAATCATTAGCAAGTGAAGGCAGTGACAGATAAATTGTACCTTGCCTTAAGATATATGTCATGCAAGGTTATACAAGCTGACACTCTGATTTTCCTACATGTACTACATATTTCATTCACTAATGGTAGGAGACATGGTCTTATTATTAAGTAATTTCAAGAGATTTTTACATTCTTCAAAGAGACATTTCATTCATTTCATTTTCAAGAGACATTTACATTCTTCTCCTTGTGAATACAACTTGTGCCTACATCTGGAAATATATGAAATGAAAATTAGATGTAAGCCACATTATTAACATCACTGCTCTATCATTTAAAAGCCAATTTAAAAAATAAAAATAAAAAGCTCACAATTTGAAAATATTCTCAAATCCTAACTTTACAGCTCTTAGTTTCATCTCTTCATCCCTGGTCTCCAAATCCTAACCCCTAAGGTGTTAGCAGGGGTTAAAGATCACTCTACCTTAGACTGTGTGCACACACATTTTAAAGTTTTCATTAGATGCTCTTTTATTACCTTTTTGCTTGAAGCCCTTATGGTCACACTCCATTTTTAATAAGCTGGAAATCCTGTCAAGTGATTGTTCGGTGGCTGCATTTAACTAGCAGGCCAGTTGCCGAGCCAAAAGGTCAGCTGCTGAGCTCACTGAGGAAGCTGGAGAGAGAGCAAGCAGGCTCAGCCTCTCCATTTTAAATGAAGGCCTTTTCATTCTGCTGCTTATTCAGAATCAAAGGGATTTCAAAGCTCATTCACCTTCACAGAAGAAGAGGGCAAAGGGGAGAGAGGGTATATTTTGCTACTCCATATCAGGAAAACAGAAGACTTGGCTGACCACAATCTTACAATACATTATTGTTGTTGTTGTTATACTTTTGCTTATGAATACAGAGTTTAATTAATAAAAATAAGCAGCGCTCTCAGCCAAGAATTAACAAGAGCCACACTGGATCCCATGCTCTATCCCACCATCTCTTTCTTTTACACATAGAACCATCTGGGGTCAGAAGGAGGCACAAAGTTCAATAGGGCTTCACAGGAATCTTGAACAATCCCAGTCATTAGTGTGGTTGCCACTACAAAGGCAGATAGGCAAAGAAGTCTCCCACATAGGAAATAATTGCCAAGAGACACAAAATCACTAACCTAGTGATACACCAGTCCAAAGAATAAGGGGGAGGAAGGTGGGCTCTGGGACAATGTCTGTTTTGGTATATACCTGCGTGGCTATGAGTGTATGCTGAGATGCACATCCCACATCTGAAAAGGATGCAAACTTCAGGTAAACTTCAGGTCTACTTCCTTCCAGCAACTGTGCTGCTAACAATATATCACTATCAGTGGTTTCCATACTGGTTGAGGAAGCTCAGGATATGGAACATGTTGCACTTGTGGCCTTTACCATAGGCTAGGTAGGAGCTCAATAATGCCCAAGCTTGGGCAAGAAGTTTTGAAAGAAGTTAACAAAGGTGACTCAGAAACTCAGAAACACCTTATCAGGTCTTACACAAAAGGGTAGGTTCCCCCCAAAGTCAATGGGGTCTGGCAGTTTTGATGGCCTGCTTGAGAATCTCACCACACTGCTGCTCTGTGTAGCCATAGGAAAAAGAATTCTCTACCACATACACAAATACATGCATATGTTGATGTCACATAGGACATTTTTATTTATTATAGGATATTTTCAACTAAAATTACACAATGAAATGATTAACTCAATACCTGAACTTATTTCATGTTAGGGGTTTAAGGTAGTGTTTGGGGTCCCAAATTAACACCCACCCATCTTCCTTTCCATTGCTCTGGCCACTAGAGTAGACATGCCAGAATGGACATCTGACCAAGAATCCACGTATCCGTTTTATCAATAGCCTAAGCAACCACCTAAATAGTCCCATGTCTGAGATTTAGGCTTCCTGGGAACAGTTGGCTTGGAGAATGTGGTTCAACTTCCTATCTTCTACTCCAAATTGAGGACAAACAGACCAATGGAAAAGAGTAGGTCTGATTGTGAAAAAAGCTAAAACAGAAAATGAAAATGCCTGTTTCCACCCCCATCACCATAATTAACATAGAAAGACCCTGCTTTGTGTATAGAAAGCAAGAAGGAAATAGCCCTTCTCAATGATCAAAGGGCAAGCAATGAAAGGAGTAAGAGTGGAGCCCGTCCCCCCATACTTTTTTTTTTTTTTTTGAGAGACATAGACATGTGCCCATTCTTTCTCCAGGAACACAGCTCATCCTCTTAAAATTTGCCAAAAGGAATATCAAGCTTCAGTCATTTGTATTGGCCATTCATTCTCCCAAGGGTAGAAGTAGGTGGGAGAATAAAGAAAGTGCCAGGAAGGGTTGATTCTGATGTGACCATTTAGGGGAAGAGAGAAGTTCTGTTCTCCATCAAAACATGGCAAAGAGTGTATATCCTACTGCTATTGGGTAGAATGCTGTGTGTGTGTCTGTTAGGTTCGTTTGGTCTGTAGTGTTGTTCTTACCTACGGTTTCCTTACTGATATTTAGCCTGCACCATCTGTCCATTTTCATTTGAGGTATTGAAGTCTACTTTATTGTATGCTATCTAGTTCTTCCTTCAGATCTGTCCATGATAGCTTCATAGATTTAGGTGTTCACATTTTGTGTGCATATATATTTCTTATTATTACGTTTTTCTGTTGAATTGACCCTTTAGCATTATATAATGACTTTCTTTGCTCTTGTGACAGTTTTTGACTTAGTCTATTTTGTTTTCTGCCACAAGCATAGATACCCCTCCTCTCCTTTGGTTGCCATTTGAATGAAATATATTTTTCCATCCCTTCACTTTGAGTCTGTGTGTGTGTGTGTGTGTGTGTCCTTAAATCTAGAGCAGATACCCTATAGACAGCAAATACTTGGATCTTGCTTTATATCTCATCAGCGGCCCTATGTCTTTTGTTTGGTGAGTTTAATATATTTACATTGGAAGCAATTATTTATAGATAAGGACTATTATTACTGTTTTGTTGTTTTCTGTTTTGTAGTTTCTTTTATATATATATATATATATATATATATATATATATATATATATATATATATATATATTTTCCCCATTGGAGTTCAATTTGCCAACATATAACATAACACCCAGTGCTGATCCCATCAAGTGCCCCCCTCAGTGCCTATCACCCAGTCACCCCATCCCTCCGCCCACCTCCCTTTCCACTACCCTTTGTTTGTTTCCCAGAGTTAGAAGTCTCTCATGTTTTGTCACCCTCACTGATATTTCCCACTCATTTTCTCTCCTTTCCCCTATAATTCCTTTCACTATTTTTTATATTCCCCGTACGAATGAGCCCATATAATGATTGTCCTTCTCTGATTGACTTACTTCACTCAGCATAATACCTTCCAGTTCTATCCACCTCGAAGCAAATAGTGGGTATTTGTCATTTCTAATGGCTGAATAATATTCCATTGTATACATATACCACAGCTTCTTTATCCATTCATCTTTTGATGGACACTGAGGCTCCTTCCACAGTTTGGCTATTGTGGACATTGCTGCTCTAAACATCGGGGTGCAGGTGTCTCAGTCTTTCACTGCATCTGTATCTTTGGGGTATATCCCCAGCAGTGCAATTGCTGGGTCGTAGGACAGGTCTATTTTTAACTCTTTGAGGAACCTCCACACAGTTTTCCAGAGTGGCTGCACCAGTTCACATTCCCACCAACAGTGCAAGAGGGTTCCCCTTTCTCCACATCCTCTCCAACATTTGTTGTTTCCTGTCTTGTTAATTTTCCCCATTCTCACTGGTGTGAGGTGCTATCTCATTGTGGTTTTGATCTGTATTTCCCTGATGGCAAGTGATGCGGAGCATTTTCTCATGTGCTTGTTCACAAAACAAGTCATTACAAATTTAAGAAGATTGAAATCATCTCAAGTATCTTTTCCAACCACACTGGTATGAAACTAGAAATCAATACCAAAAGGAAATGGAAAAATTCACGAATATGTGAAAATCTGCATATTTCTGAACTACCATTGTATAAAAAAAGAAAAACAGATATTAGAACATCTCAAGACAAATGAAAATGAAAACACATCATACCAAAATTTATGGGATGCACACCATCCTGGGTCTCCAGGATTATTTGAAGGATATAAAACCAGAGTTCCTTTTCCTTTGGATCCTGACCTTCTCAATTTCTCTTGACGTTTAGGAAGTTTTATATTTGAACTACCACAGGATAAAATGAATTGACAATCAAAGGTCCTATGCACAATGATAGTGCTTGAGAGGACTTCATAGAATACCTAATCAGATTAATGATTTGTAAAGGATCTCATAATTAATGGCACAATTTGATGGGGACAGAATTTGATGGGGGCAGAATTTGACAGGGGCAACTACATAGCTCTGAAATTCTCTCTACCTCAATATTTCTATGATTACTAGGATACAGTCAAATAATGGTGGAATAGTAACAAAGAAAATATCAAATGACATTTAGAAAAACATAATTACTTTAAATATTGTACCAAATTGGGACACCTCTGTGGCTCAGTGGTTGAGCATCTGCCTTTGGCTCAGGGCATGACTGCAGGGTCCTAGGATAGAGTCCCACATCAGGCTCCCTGCGAGGAGCCTGCTTCTCCCTCTGCCTATGTCTCTGCCTCTCTCTCTCTGTGTGTCTCTCATGAATAAATAAATAAATAAAATCTTTTTTTAAAAAGTGAAAAAAAAAAAAAACATGGCAAAGGGGTCAATACATATTCCCCTCCCCTAAATCATTGCAAACATAGAAGTAGAGAGTAGCCTTTGAGAAAGGCTATCAAATAACACCATGTTAACAGTTTAGTGAAGTTTAGGGAAACCGGCAGAGAATAACAAGGTGTTTTTTATTAGTGAAATATAGTGGATACACAATGTTATATTAGTTTCAGGTGTGCTACATAGTGATTTGACAAGTCTATACATTATAGCAAGATTTTTTAGGGTTCCAACGTAAGTGTACATGTGGGAGATACCAAAGAAATAAAAGAAAGAATTCCTATCTTTGTAGGGCAGAGCAGCTCACTTGCATAAGCTTTAACAAGAAAAAGAAAACATAAGAAAAATACAGAATAATAGAATAATCAAGCTCAAATTGTGTGATATAGATTTTCAGCATTGTTGGATACAGCGGAATAAAAGAATGTTGTGGCATAGAAATAGTCAGGGAGGGATCCCTGGGTGGCGCAGCGGTTTGGCGCCTGCCTTTGGCCCAGGGCGCGATCCTGGAGACCCGGGATCGAGTCCCACATCGGGCTCCCTGCATGGAGACTGCTTCTCCCTCTGCCTGTGTCTCTGCCTCTCTCTCTCTCTCTCTCTCTCTCTCTCTCTCTCTCTCTCTCTCTGACTATCATAAATAAATAAAAATTTAAAAAAAAGAAATAGTCAGGGAAAGCTTCTTAGAGGAAGTGGTACTTGAGCCAGCCTGAGTAGGTAGTAAAAGGAAATCATTGCAGACAAGGATAAGTATGACCATGAGGGCAGCACATGGTAGAAGAGGGAAGAACCCCTGTACAGGAGGAAAAAAATCAATGCTAAGGGCAGTGAGAAAAAAAACATAGAGTTAAGATAGTTATTAGGGACCCCAAAAGCCAGAAAAAATCATTAAGATTGGATATGATAAGCACTGAAGATGATGACAGACTTTCTAGCACAAAAATTTCTGCTGAAACGAATAATCCAACCAACATGATGGTCTTTGTGCTATTGAACAATATTTGAAAAAGAAGATTGTAAATAAAAGTCATGGAATATCTGGGATTTGGAGTTCTTGGAACAGTCTAATCCTATGAGGCTTTTTGTCACTCCTTTCTTATGATATACCTTAGGAGGCTGGAAACCTTTGTGGGGAGGGGGAGTTTGCCAATCTCCATTTATCCTCTCCTCCCATGTGAACTTCCAGGGATGAAAGGGAGCAATTGGGAAGAAAAGGGAAGACACATATCAGCAATCTTACACACACACACACACACACACACACACACACACCTCTTACTTTCCAACTAGATGACATTCTAGAAACGGCAAAACTATGAAGGCAAGATCAGTGCTCACGGGTTAGGGGAAGGGTGAGATAAATAAGCATAGCAGAGAAAATTTTTAGAGCAGTGAAAATATTCTGTATGATACTATAAAGATAGATACATATCATTATATATTTGTCAAAGTCCATAAATTATGTAAAAGCAAGAGTGAACCCTAATGTAAACGATAGACACTAAGTGGTGATGATATGTCGATGTAAGTTCATCAATTGCCACAAATGTACTTATTTCGTGGGGAATGTCAACAGTGGAGGAGGCTATGCTTGTGCGGAGGCAGGGGTTATATAGGAAATCTCTGACCTTCTTTTCAATTTTACTGTGAACCTAAGTCTGTTTTAAAAAATAAGGTCATAAAGAAGAGCCCATAGGACAGCATGGCCCCACTAAATGCACACAAGGTAGCATAGTATAGAAAGCTCTCTTCCCAGAATGCCCAATACCTAACACAGAACTTTGTGGAGGGTTGATACTTAATACAGCAGCCCCCCTTAGCTGCAGGGAACACATTCCAAGACCCCCAGTGGATGCCTGGAACTGTGGATAGTATCAACCCTATATATGCTATGTCTTTCCCATACAAACGTATCTGTGACGAAGTTTAATTTATAAATTAGGCAAAGGAAGAGATTAATAGTAGTAACTAACAATAAAATAGAAAAAATGTAACAATATACTAAAATAAAATTTATGTGAATGTGGCCTCTCTCTCTTAAAAATCTAATTATACTATACTCATCCTTGGTTTTCTTGAGATGTGAGATAATAAAATGCATGAGGAGATCTAGAGAGGTAAATGACACAGGCATTGTGATAGAGAGTTAGGCAGCTACTGACCTTCTGACAATGTCAGAAGGACGATCATCTGCTTCCAGACTGAAGTTGAAACCATGGAAGGGGAAATTATGGATAAGGTGAGACTACTGGAAATATTTGTTGAAATGAATTGGAAGGAGGAAGAAGTGAAGGGGGAAAAAAGCCTTCTCAAGGACATTTGCCACCCAATATCCTTTCCCACTTTCTAATGACTCTCTCTTTTCAATTTGAGTAATTAACTCATCCCATGATATGCAATTTTGGAGGGATGGTAATTCCAGGAATCCAGGAAGTCATGGGATCGAATTTTCTTTCTTCTCACCTCAACACTTCCAGAGGTAAAAAGTGTCTGTCATTTGGACCCTCTTTAAACCAAGAATGCAAGGAGTAATTGCACATCTCTAAGGGCTACAGTTGAAGAAGCAGGGGTTGTGCTTCCTGACTCCTGGTCTTACAGAGATGCCCTGTTCCTACCTATTCACAAACCCAATTGTGCATCCTCTGCTGATTTTGCATCTCCTTCCAGTAATTCCTTTTTATTAGCCAGGATTGGTTTCTGTTGCTTACACCCAAGGAACCCTAACAACTTCCTGCTCTTGAAAGGCAACAGCAATGATCCAATGAGCAGTTCGAGGGCCTACGCTGGGTAATGGGGTGACTTCCACAAAAGGCAGTTCAAGGATAACAGTCTTGTGACTAAAGAGATATTTCCAGGCAGGAAATGGAGAGTGGTGACAGCTCGCCCCAATATTTTCTACTTCACCTGTGTTTCTACCACAGAGTTTGCAGCCATGTGAACTTTCACCCAGGTGGACTGAGAAAACTGGCCGCACGTTTCTTATAAATGGATCAACAGTGCAAGCTATTTTGAGACCTAACATATGAGGATGAATAATTTTCACATGCTTTTCACTTCGCTGAGAGAACAACCAACACGGCTTGTCAGGCAGTTGGTCTCACTGCTCAACCTCACGCACGTGCTGCCGGGCAAGTGAGTCAGTTTTCTCCCAGTTCTGCTTCCTGCTGAATGGGAGAGCCAACGCTGTGAGTCAGCCCTGCTCAGAGCCAAGAGTCTCTGATTCAGTATTATTTTCTGCCTATTATTTTGAACCACACAAGGTTCAAAATGCCCAATCCTTTTTCTAGAGTGCCAGTGCCCAAATACTGAGAAGTCCTAGTCAAAACTGCTTCATTAAAAATGTTCATCTTCAAAAATCACTGATCCTTACTGCGCTCTTCCAAAATAAAAAAAACAGAAATAAATAGAAAGAAAAATCAATGAAGAAAATAGCAAAATGATAAGGAGTACAAAATAACATGCAAATGCTAAATACCAACTTCGTGGTTCAATGCCCAATTTATTATGATGGAAGCACCAGACAGAAGACAGGCATCAGATGAAATGAGGACTGCATAAATGTGCTACCGCATAAAAACCATTTATGAATTTCTAGGCTGTTTGTCATTGAATAAAAGCTATAATCATTTGATAGATATACATTTTGTTAGGGCTACTTCAAACTGATACTTTATCAAATTGCTACAATCCTTTCAGATGTGAGAATCGCAGAGCATCTTTGAGGCAAATCATGACTTAATGCACCGGAGCTGAAAGCCTGGCAGAAATAACAGAGCAACAGCCCATTCCTGAAGGGTTATGGTATGAAAGACCAGTAGTGCATTTCAGTTGAAAAGCATCTCTAAGGTTACAGAGTCCAATCCCCGGACCCAGGGCTGAAGCTTGCCAGTTAGAACACACTCATCAGATAATTTGCAATGGTGTCGTATCACATACTAATGCTATGGTAATTCTCCTAGTATTTCAAAGACCGGGAATCTGATCCAAGAGCAGGAATAGATTAGCAGAGTTTATTCAGCTTATGTATGAATCCTCCATTGCCCTCTTTAGAATGGAAATATGTCATCATAGTTCAGTTTCCTGAGGTCACAAAGATAGGACAGTATCTTCTTTGATTTCAAACAGAATCATTTATAGATAAAAGAAGATTGCTCAATAAAATAAAACAGCTTTTTAAATAGCCTTTCACCACAGTTAGTAATAATTTATGCTTGGTGAACAGGAAAATATGCTGAATTTATTCATTTTACTATGCACTGCCTGTCGAAAGGGCAAGCTGATAAAGAAAAAAGTGGGGGTGGGTAACTTATTGGTATTTGCAAATCTGATATAAAAGATTTTTGTAATTCCTCTTGGTCTCAAGAGGAGAAGAAAATTAACTCTGAAAATGGCAGAACAGAAAATTCCTACTATTGTTACAGCCATGATATCTCTAGCATTTCCCCACATAGATGGTTCCAGAGGTTGGTTTTGTCTTTTGTCCTCCAAAAAAATTTTTGCTCCATTTTTGAGCCCTCATAAAAAAAAATTATGCTGCAACAAGCACTCTCTGATTATGAACCTAGAGTCTGACCCAGTTTCACTGGCATTGACCTACCCTGTCACATTTTCATGAACACCTCTGATAGCTGGATAGCAGTTTACTACTCTCTGCCAGCCAGCACCTTTGCCTGAACAAGGGCTTATTTTCAATACTAATTATTTCTGAAGTAAAACATGATTTTCTTACATGGTTTCAGGATGCATTTTAGAGCATTTGGGTTTCCAAACTTACAAGAGATGGTATTTTATGCCCGGGTGGTCTTCTCATGCTCTCTCAACTACAGAGTTGTTGAAACTCCTTACCTTTATATAATTGTTCAGAGGACATCTGTGGCTTTCCGCTTCGTGTGGCAGTCAGGGCATTAGGTACATCTTGAAATTTAGGAAATCAGCCTAAATTAAAGAACAGATAACTGGAAGTCTGAACTTACATGCTACTCTCTCTGTCTTTTTTTCCAACAAATCTGATAATAAAGTCTTTATCATAAATTAAAAGTACAGCATGAAGTTTGGGGCATTTTGAAGAGGGAAAAAGGAGCTCAGAATTTAGCAAGTTTACTTTATAGACCTGATACATTTTTTTAATGCACATAACAAAATTCTAACTGAAAACCATTTCATAATATATCTTAATGACTGTTTCACTTATAAAAATTATAATAATCATGAAAATACTAGAGTTTTTAGACAAAAGCTTCTTTCTCAACCTACTTCTTCTCCCATTTAAGTCTGAAAGAGCACAGTCAACGCCACCCACTGAGAATTCTTGGTGGTAGCTGGGCATAAACCTCAAATTTCAAAATAACTATACTCTGGCATACCACAACCACATCCTGGAACATCAGAGGCAGAGGGAATTCAATGATGAAAGTTTTTCTTAATCTCACTGGAGTGAGAGCAGGGGGAGTATGAAAAGTAAGGGGACTGCATTACTCTAGTTACGGACCCTCCCCCCCAAGCTACTGACCCCGTGCTTTTGGCATCTTTGACCTTTCCTCCCCTCCGGCTATATTTCCAAATATTGTTTCAGTAGCCTGTGAGGCTGTGTGGAGAACTAGCCAGTCCTTCTGTGAGCTCAACACAAAGACATGTTCGAAAAAGTCCTCTTCTTCAGATGCCTAGTCCATCTTCTTACATTTGGATACAGTTATGAAGCAGAATTAGACTCATCATTATGTGGTAGTTGTGAAGCACAAAGGTCATGTGGAATGCTGAATGAAATAACATTTTCCAAAGTTCCAAATAATCAAGGGTTTCCATATTCTCCTAAGATTCCTTTCATCACTACCAATCAAAGAGCTAAAAATTTGTTTTTGTGTGACTGGTTGTGATTAGATGGTAACTACTCTTTGCCCTTGCCCCTCCATAAGTCATGGAAACTCTCACTCTAAAACCTCCTTAGACTATCACCTTGACTTTACTCTGAGGGGTTTAGGTCATGACTTGGCCTACCCAAGTAAATGACAGGTACCCAGCTTACCCATCAGATAGAGGTCACAAATGAACAGAGGGCTCTTCCTTCTCCAAGGAATTTTCATTCACTAAGGAAACATAATGGTAAACCAGAAAATCTGGGCTTTAGGTCAACCATATTTGGACTTAAATTCCAGCTCTATTATCTGTGCATACTTGAATAAGTTGCTTGCATCTTTGAGACTGCTTGATTTATAAAGGACTATTTTTTAAAAACAATGCAAAACAAGCACTTAGCACCATGTGGGGTGCATAATAAGCATGCAAAAGGTGTGAGCTATTATTATTATAATTTTCTTCATAGGGATGCTGTGCAGAATTAAATGAGATAACATCTATGGAAGACGTGGCCCATTAGTAGGAGCTCAACAAACATTAGTTCCTTTCCCTATGAGGAGAATTAGGTCCCTTCTGAATCTGCTTGGTTTCCAGGTGATCTGAATCCAAGATGCTTCTCTACAGCCACCTAATAATAAACACCTCTCTCTTCCTTCAGAGGAGAATGATGTTAACACATTTTTGCCATGTTGGGGAACCCCTTCTCCACCATTGTCTAGTTCTAGCAAGTCCTCTGCACCTGATCATCTGGTCTTCTCTTTTCTTAACCCTGAGATGGTTTTGCCAATTCTTATCATTCAATCTCTAGGTGGGATCCAAATCCTACCCTCAGCCTACCCACCCCTATTTTCTTCTCTGCTGCTCTGTGTTCCTCCTTCGTTCCTAAGTTGCTCTTACCCAAGCACATTTTACAGTGACAAAGCAAACACATGTCAATTTTGTCTTAGTCCAACTAGGGTACATTTACAATACAGAAATAGGAGAGGATTGGTGTGTTTTATTACAAAGGATTAAAGTCATTATCCCACAGATCTGATCGACTGAGCAGCCAAAACAAATGTGTTGAATAATTTCTTCCCTCACTAACTAGTTCTTTTGCCTGAATTTTCCAGACAATAGCCTCACATGGCAAAGTCTCAAATGGTATATATTCATCTCAGCACTTGTATCCTGTTGGCATATGATTTTGAGAGAAGACATCTCAGTAAGTTCTTAGGGAAAGGATATAAATACAGAAATACCAGACAGATAGATAAAAATAGATAATTATCCAGATTTCAGAAACATTGCAAAAAATAACAACAACAGTAATAATATAATGACTGTAATTTTCCAAGCATCTTCAGACCACAAATGTAATGCTGGGGGAAGAGAGATGTATTTGTTTTCCTCTTGTCTTATGGCTGAAAGAGCAAGCCATGCATGATTTTTACGACCTGGCTAGTGATGTGTCCCTTCAGGGAGCTATTAACTCCATCCTTGTAGATGGTTCCTGATCCCTGTCAAAATTAGAAATTGCTTAAAACCAAAAGAAAAGCATTTCATTCCTAAATAGGCCATTAGTGATATTGGATAGTTTGTTATGCTGTAATGTAATATTGAAATTCCTAGAGGCAACTGATTTTCAGTAGTGAATTAAAAAAAAAGAAAAAACCCTGAGTATGTGAGGAATGAGTGGAAAGAACCCTGGACAGCTACCTATTTTATAGGTTATGTGTCAGAAGTTGACCTTTTGAAAATAAAATCATTAACCTTCCCAAGTCAACTAAATGCAAATGAGCCAAACCCAGTTGTGCAGTAGGTATGAAAACATATGGATGGAAAACTAACATCTATTTGGATTTCAAGGGCAGGAGGAAATATATATGAAACAAAATGTCAGAATAATAACTATCATTCTCAGAAGAAAATAAGTAGACCAAAAATAGCAATAGACAGCTTTGGTACTTAAAAATTACAAGCACTGATGCATAAAGTAACGGGAACAGACATGTACAACATGGTTTTTACCTGAGTGTGTGTCTGAATACGTGTCCCTGCCTCAATGAATGGCTAATGTAACATTTGGCGACCTTTACCCGGGGATGCAGAATTCCAAGAATAATGCATATACGCAAAATAGCATCATTCCTTATCCTATGGTTAGAGAGAGACTAATTTACTGGCTGCATACTATAATAGATTAAAAAAAAGATATCATTGTTTTCATGCCTGTACCTATCTTTAAGCTTAATGTAAATACCTATTTGAAAGACTGCAACTTCATTAATTAAGGTACTGGAGTGATTCATGGGCAGTTCTACTTACATAAGTACAATACTATATGTACCTAAAGGCTTTCAATGCTATTTCCCATTTTTCACCATCTGTATCAAAAACCTCCAGTTAATTTCCTTTTCCTGAATACAGTATCCGAATTACAAAAATGTGGAAAAAGTCACTAGTCTGGTGAATGTATCTTTCTATAGACACTTAATTTCCTTTCTGAAGTTACTGTAATTTATTTCAGGAACTGAGCTCTTTTTCCTGGAATCCTTCTTGTTCTCATCGAGACAGACATGTTCTCCAAGGACAGTCTGATATTTCTCCTGGCTAAACTCTGGAGACATTATCAAAGTTATGGTACAGTAAGTTACTATTTCACCAAAGGTTAAAAAAAAAAAAAAGAAAAACACATATAGGGGAGGAGTACAGCAGGAGAGTGTTAATCACATTCAAGCTAACATGTTGTTAAATTCATAGAAATTTAAAAATTTTACATCAACACAGAGCATTTCAACAAATATACAAATCAAAGCCTTTCCTAAATCCTGGCCCGATAGATGGGCTTTTTCCATTAAAATTGCCCATTCCATCCCAAATATGGATAATATATAATTCAAAGTCAGGTCCCTTGAGTTTTCTGAGATTGGATAAATGTCTCAAAACATCAGCAAACAGGCCTTAAAGGGAGGTGACAATCTATAAACCATCCTGATGCCTTGTCAATAGGAGGAGGGAGACAAGGATGAGACTGTAAACCAAGCAACCTTTTCATGACCTCAACCCTCCCCCAGCCTCTGAAAAATAATAAGAACTGTTCCTTGGGTCTTTGTTCGAGGAAGCTGGGAGTAAGAACTGAGCTCCTGAATTCCCACAGAGACTTAAAGTAACTACAATTCCTTCCATTCAAAATTGCTTTATATTTAGTGACCTAAGTTCAAGTAGATGAAATTTTGCCACATTCAAGAGCTCAGAAATAATTCACACTACCCTAGCAAGACAACCAATCAGGGCTAGTGTGACCCAGGGGGGTGGGGGTGGAACGGTTGGCAGGTCACAGAAGGACATATTTCAAAGTGGTAGGCAGTCTGAAGAACAGGAACTTTTGAAAGCCTTGAACGGACCCTGAGATTTTAGCTGCCACAAGATGAGAAAAGAGCTCCCGATTCAGAATTAGTGAACCAGGTTTCTAGTCAGCTCTGCCATTAATTCTGTGACCTTGGTTATGTTTCTTAATGTCCCTGGGCCTCAGCTTCCTCAACTACCAATTGGGTGAAACAATTTCTAAGTTCCTGTCATCCCTCAAAAGTCTATAGTTTTGTGACTGCTACTCATTTCTCAGAGATACAAGAAAACTGCTGTTAATCGTAATCATACGACTAGAGGAAGAAAGAAAACAAATTGAGTTTTCTCCATCTAGCTAAAGACACTCTGCAGCTCAACAGTGAGGCAGTCAGTGAAAGGCAATGAAACAAATCAACATCCTTAGGCTAATTACATGTGGAAGACCTCTGTGCATCACCATGGTGACCAAAGGAAGGGAAACCCTAGTAAAGGTCAAAGACTGGAAAAGTGAGTATGGCATTATGATAGGAAGAAATAAAATCAACCACAGCAGCCTGTGACTTGATCACAGGCCTCAGTGCAGTAAAACCCTAATTTCTAAATCAGTGTGTCAAAGTAGGTGCATGCACCACCTGCTTCAGAACCATCTAGTTACAAATGCAAATTCCTTGAACTCACCCAGCCCCACCACTGGATCTAGGGGAGAAAAAAACTAGGAAATCTGCATTTCTAAGAAGTCTCCAGGTGTTTATTTTGCACAGTAAAACGAGAACTACTGATCTAGCAAGTGGAAAGGAAGAAACTGGGAGAAAATAAAGAATGAAATGCCCAGCATGCGCACTCACAGAGTACCTCTAGCAGTAGAGAGGCTGGTTATAACTCATGGCTGCCGCCAAGGAGGTCGATAATACAGGGTAAAAGAGAAACTTTTGTACCATAAATATTTTGATGTCATTTGCATTTTTATCATGAGCAAGAATTCCATAAATAAATATTTCTAATCCCAACAATTTTTAGAAGTGCAAACTAAATTTTGGCACACTTTCTCAGAGTTGGAAAAATGAACACTCTTGAAAGTTGAAAGATAAAGTAAGAATACTTTAAATTTTTCTCTTTTTTTTATCACACTTACATATGCAGGCAAAACACAGCCTTAGTTTTGTACTTTATCAAATGAAGGATGGCAAGGAAGACTGTCAGGAAGGATACTTAATAGATGCCTCCCCTCAATTCATCTTATATCTAGGTAGCCTAAAATTAGTACTTTGTTACTCACTACACTATTTTTTTGGTTTTCTGAGTGATTAGCAGTTCTTACTTAGAAAACCCTCATTAGCTGAGGCCATACCTTATGCTCCTTCAAATTTCTCATAGCTCTCACATAAGACATAATACTTGCTCAGTAAAATTCTTATGAAATATTTTCGGTAACACATAACACTCCCCTTTCACAAGAAAACTCTGAGATTCAATTCAATTAAATATCTAACTGAAAGACAGGCCATAAGTTGGGAGATCCAGCAGTTGTGAAAAAGGATGCCTAAATAGAAAAGAGATGGAGACTTCAGGCCCAGGGGCCAAGGACCATTTTCATACATGCTCAGGACTAAGGAAGTCTGCTTAAGAAAACTAGGACTAGGAGGAGGAGGCCCACAATTATGAGCTATAATTGGAGACAGGCAGAGGTTATATGCCAAAGCAACTGTTCTAAGTTAGGCACCATAAGCTTACATGAAATTCTTAAGAAAGTGTCACATCTCATCACCTGAGCCACACAAGACTGTGCTGTGTCCCTCGTGAGATGAGTAGAGATCATATACCAGAGCAGTGCCTGGTATAAGGGTAAGAACTGCACCACCAAGTCCTGCTAAGTACCTATTAGAGAGGTCAGCTTTCTTCATTCCTGCCCAAGACAGATGAAGACTGAGCTGGGAGAACATTTGGGACACTTGCCAATTACCTGACAGGAAGCAGGAATTGCTTCAGGGCTTCAAGAGTAATAAGATGAGCTTGGTGGTAAGCAGCAGACAATCCTTTGATGGAATTTGGGCATCTGGGCCATTGGACAAAATGGTGTTGCCCTAGAAAAGCAGTAAAGCAACCTTGAAAGCTAACTGTATCCCAAATTCAGAATTCTCCTTCTATGGTACAGAGTTATGAGTTATCTCTGGAGAGTGGCTCTACAGTCAACAACCACTTTCCTAGTCCCCTTACCACCCAAAAGAATAGAATGTGAATGGAAATGATGTGCATCACTTCCAGACTCAGGCTTTTCAGCAGTTATTGAACTTTCATGCCCTTCCCCATTCCACTGGCTGGGTGCAAATGTTAATCTCTATGTGCTAATAGAGCCACAAGACGGAAGAAGCCTGGACCAGAATCATTTAATAAAGGAAACATCCACCAAGAAAGCACCACTGCTTTGGACTACTAACTTAGCATGAAATAAACTATTGTGTTTGAGATATTGTACATTGTGGGATCCAACAGTAATAACATTTAATATTACCCTTACTCATATATTTGACTTGGTCAAAGGTAAATTCTGTCATTCCTGGACTTCAGGGACAGGATCTAGACAGGAATAAGGTTCAATCCAAGGAGGCAGGAGCCTGCTCTACTATGACTAGGTGTTTGCAAAGGACAGAAGACTCTTGTGATAAGCATTACCTGGCTTAAATGGGAAGTATTCCTTTCTGAATTTTCTTCTCTCCAGAATGCACCAAAGGATAATGTTCAAAGGAGTTATAACTCCCCTCCTTTGCTGTCCCCATCATACACCCTTTAGAGAGGGGCATGTTTCCAAGTCCTGGAACACCATTTAGCTGCAAAACTTTTTAAGAGTTGATGAGTTTCCTTTTCTAAAGAGCAGCCCCACATGGAAGCCAAAATTCTTACCAAAATACCAGCCAATAGGATCCAATAGTACATTAAAAGGATTACTCACCACAACCAAATGGGATTTATTCTTGGGCTGCAAGGGTGGTTCAGTATCTGCAAATCAATCAATGCGACACACTACATTAATAAAAGAAAGGACAAGAACCATATGATCCTCTCAATAGACGCAGAAAAGGCATTGACAAAGTACGGCATCCTTTCTTGATTAAAACTCTTCATAGTGTAGGGATAGAGAAAACATACCTCAATATCATAAAAGCCATATATGAAAAGCCCACATCAAATATCATTCTCAATGGGGAAAAATTGAGAGCTTTCCTCTAAGGTCAGGAACATGGCAGGGATGTCCACTTTCACCACTGTTGTTTGACATAGTATTAGAAGTCCTAGCCTCAGCAATCAGACAACAAAAAGAAATATACAGCATCTGAATTGACAAAGAAGAAGTCAAACTCTCACTCTTTGCAGATGACATAATACTCTAAACGTAAAACCCAAAAAACTTGACCCCAAAATTGTCAGAATTTATACAGCAATTCAGAAAAGTGGCAGGATATAAATTCAATGCATGGAAGTCCGTTGCATTTCTATACACTAACAATGAAACAGTAGAAAGAGAAGTTAAAGAATCAATCTCATTTACAATTGCACCCAAAACCATAAGCTACCTAGGAACAAACTTAACCAAAGAAGCAAAAGATCTGGAGATGTCTGGGTGACTCAGCAGTTGAGTGTCTGCCTTTGGTTCAGGGTGTGATTCTTGATTCCTGGATTCAAGTCCCACATTGGGCTCCTTGCATGGAGACCTCCCTCCCTTGCCTGTGTCTCTGCCTCTGTGTGTGTGTCTCACGAGTAAATAAATAAAATTTAAAAAATAAACAAAGGCAAAATATCTGTACTCAGAAAACTATAGAATACTCATAAAAGAAATTGAGGAAGACACAAAGAAATGGAAAAATGCTCTATGCTCATGGATTGGAAGAGCAAATACTGTTAAAATGTCTGTGCTACCTAGAGCAGTCTATACATTCAATGCAGTCTTATCAAAATACCACCAACTTGTTTCACAGAGTTGGAACAAATAATCCTAAAATTTGTATGGGACCAGAAAAGACTCTGAATAGCCAAAGGATTGTTGAAAAAAAAAAAAAACTGGTAGCATCACAATTCCAAACTTCAAGCTCTTTTACAAAGCTGTAATCAACAAGACAGTATGGTGCTGGCACAAAAATAGACATATAGATCGATGAAACAGAATAGAGGACCCAGAAATGGACCCTCAACTCTATGGTCAATTAATCTTCAACAAAGCAGGAAAGAATATCCACTGGAAAAAAGTCTCCTCAACAAGTTGGTGTTGGGAAAATTGGACAGACCCATGCAGAAGAATGAAACTGGGCTATTCCCTCACACCATACATAAAAATAGATTAAAAATGGTTGGAAGACCTAGAGAAAAATACAGGCAGCAAGTTCTTTGACCTTGGCCACAGCAACTTCTTGCTAAACAGGTCTCCAAAGGCAAAGGAAAGAAAGGCAAAAATGAATTATTGGGACTTAATCAAGATAAAAGGCTATTGCACAACAAGGAAACAGTCAACAAAACCAAAAGGCAACTTACAGAATGTGAGAAGATATTTGCAGATGACACATCAGATAAAGGGCTAGTCTCCAAAATTTATAAAGAACTTATCAAACTCAACACCCAAAGAACAAATAATCCAATCAAGAAATAGGCAGAAGACATGAACTGACATTTCTCCAAAGAATATATACAAATGGTCAACAGACACATGAAAAATGCTCAACATCACTTGGCATCAGGGAAATACAAATCAAAACCACAATGAGATACTACCTCACATCAGTCAGAATGGCTAAAATTAACAAGTCAGGGAATGACAGATGTTGGTGAGGATGCAGAGAAGGGAGAACCCTCTTACATTGTTGGTGGGAATGCAAGCTGGTGCAGCCACCCTGGAAAACAGTATGGAAGTTCCTCAAAAGGTTGAAAATAGAGCTACCCTACAACCCAACAATTGCACTACTGGGTATTTACCCCAAAGATACAAATGTAGTGATCCAAAGGTCCACCTGCACCCCAATGTTTATAGCAGCAATGTCTGCAATAGTGAAACTATGGAAAGAGCCCCAAATGTCCATCGACAGATGATTGGATAAAGAAGATGTGGTGTATGTACACAATGGACTACTAGTCAGACATCAAAAAAAAAAAAAAGAAATCTTGCCATTTGCAATGATGTAGGTGGAACTAGAGGATATTATGCCAAGTGAAATAAGTCAATCAGAAAAACATAATTATCATATGTTCTCACTCATCTGTGGAATTTAAGAAACAAAACAGAAGGTCATAGGGAAAGAAAGGAAAAAATAAAACAAGACAAAATCAGAGAGGAAGACAAACCATAAGAGACTCTTACTCATAGGAAACAAACAGGGTCTCTAAAGGGGAGAGGGGTGGGGAATAGGGTAACTGGGGGATGGGCATTAAGGATGACATGTGATGTAATAGCACTGGGTATTACGGAAGACTGATGAATTATTGACCTCTGCCTCTGAAACCAATAATACATTATATGTTAATTAGTTGAATTTAAATAAAATTTTAAAAAACAAAAAAAATAAAAACAAAATATCGAGCAGCCCCATAAAAGAACAAGGCCAGTGAACCCAATCATAGCCCAGAGCAGAGCCTACATATTCCCCTGAGACTGTTGACTGACTTGTGTTTTCATGCAATAAAGGACCCTAGAAGATTCTAATAAGGGCTTGTAGTTCACACACGCATGCATGCACACATATGCATGCACACGCACGCACCCAAACAAAGATATATGCCCTTTGAATTCCAGACTCAGGTCATATCTGTCAGAGATAAAGCCCCACACTGCTCCCAGTGTGGATAGAAAATAAATAAGACACCATCCCTGACCTCCAGGAACTAGCAGAATGGAATTCTAACCTAAGTGTTAACAGAAGAGAAGGATGCAGGTTATGCTATAAGAACAAATAGACTGTACCGTAAGAACAAAAAGAATAAGTCCACATGGAGCAACCAGAAATTTTTATTGGGAGGGATAGAATGAATGCTGTGTGTGTAGGAGGAGGATCACCCAGAGGGGAGGCAGAGAGAATAGCTCAAGTACAGGCCCTGAGATAGGAGAGAACAGGAAGTTTATTTACGCTGGATCCTCTTACAAAAGCATTTGGTGCCATCATCTCAAGACAAATGAGTAATACAATCTTAGTTACTAAGTTTCTTAGCTTTTTCCTTTCCAAAAATAAATTAAAATGCAATTTTTAAGAAATAAACCTACTCCTAAGAATTCTCTGAGATATTAGGTACACAAATACAGGAACATACATTGAGGAAGAAAACCAGGATATAGGAGAACCCAGTCCACAATTTGCCAAGATCGTGTAACACACTATTTCAGGTTTCCAGTGAAAGCTAAGACATTGAGTAAGGAGATAGAAGTGAAGGCTGGAAAATTCAAATTGCTTTTGGGTAAATGACCTATGGAATGGGGTGGGGCCATTACTCAGTAATGCCAGACACCAAGTGGGCGTTCAAGAAATGCTTGTTGAATGAATGGCCCCTACATCATGCATATGCTTTTCTATGATAACCTGTTCCAGAATATTGTTAAAAATTCATTGGTTCTGTTGCCCCAATTTAGTGACTCATCCTGTTTTTTCTACCCACATGCAGTCAGATCACAGAAACTTCTCAAGGCTAGCCTAGGGGAAAAAAATTATATAATATATATATATATATAAAACGTGTGTGTATATATACATAAACACACACATACAACTCCTTTCAGAAAACATATGCGTTGTACATTGTACATTGTATTTCTTGCATAAATCATATACATATTTTCTTTTAAATATTTAGAGGACTTTCCAAGCTGGAGTCCCATAAAACTAAGAACTGTCCTCCATTCAAGGAGGCTGTCTTGCTTTCTTACTCAGAGAAAGAACAGAGAAGGCTCATCAGTCTAGATAGCTAGATCTTTTCAGCAAGGACAATTTTAAAGTGTCTAACATGGTGAGAATTATGAAATCATTCTCCACATGTACATCTTTAAAGGTCTATATGCATAAATTACTTTCCCATAGTGCTGTAGAGCTCTAATTATTTTTTAATTTATACAAATACATGCAATTAAAGTGCAATTACAATGCAATTAAAATGCCAGTATAATTAAAATGCAGAAAGAAGAAAATTTATAAATGTGTTCATGAATCCCCTTGATTTCTTCTTAGGTTCAATTAATGCCACTTATGATTTAAAGATTGTGGAAAACCTACACTTCAACTAGAAAGATCATCCCATCAATCCATGTACTTCAGAATGTGAAGTCTTGTCTAGATTCATGGGGTTCATATTTATAATAATGTTGGACAGAACTAGGCAAATGAGAGTTGCTTCAAAAAGATAAAGCCAAAAGAAGGGCGGCGAGGGGCGGGGGAGAATAAGGATGTCTCCCCTTACTGAGGAGTGAAGAAAGCATGCAAAATACATTTTTTCAGTATTTCTTAAATGTTGGCCAGATAAATTACATATTTCTCTAACAAGAGCTTGATCCTCTTACCCTAATTCCTCTGTAGATAAAGACATTCAGTTAATAAGGATTGATGTAAGGTGCCATCAGTACACTACAGATGTTTTTAGGAAACTGAAGATGACTTCTGCTAAAAGACTCCATTTTTTAACCTTTTATAGATAAAAGCTTTCATTGGAAGAGGAGAATAAAAAACAGGCAGCAAGCAGTCCAGTGACATACTACAAACTCAAGCGTAAAAGGCTGGATTGAATTACATTATTTTTATACAACAAACATTTATTGAGTACTTTCAGGTATTTAAAATAATACATGGTCCCAGTCCTCTGGGTAGCCATGACATGGAAGGGAGAACAGATTGGTTAAAAGCTCATCCTTGTGCAATGGGATAAATGTTACAGGGGTCACGTGCACTATGCAAGCACAGAAAAATGAATAATAAAGAACTCTCCAGGAAGAAGAAAGTGTTTGAGTTTAGTCTAGATGAACAGCCGCTCTCATCTCCAGGGGCCTTATTGTCTCAGTGACTGGGGCATAACTGGCAGTTAGTGGGTAGAGTCAGGAAAACTAACCGTCCTCAACCAGGGTCAGCTCTCTCTACCAAAAGCAGTCCTGCTTCTGACATGATTTTCAAATGTCAAATGTCGTGCCAGACATTTAGGACCTAAAAAACCCGCTTAAAATTATCTGAGCCTTATGTTAACTCAGTTTTATAGATAAACCACAAAGGATATATTTTGTTTTGTTTTTGGCACCATTCATTTATCCAGAAATATTTTTTTAATTTTCCAGAAATACAGTTTGTAAAACAAAAATGAATTGGATTTTGTTTTGCTCAGAACTTTACATTCTTATATAAACATATCAAGGTATATATTTTCTTTAATCTTTTGACATAGGGCAAAAAAATTTTTCTTTAGTATACGTCTTTGGACAGCAATCATGCAGTGTATTTCTTAAAATTATGTCTACAGTTTCCAGTTTCAGCTTCTTGTACTTGAGTGGGAACAGGACAATTTCTAATGAGTATGAAATCAAACTTCCTCCAGTTTTTAGAATGGTTTCTTTGTGCACATTTGTGAAAGCTGCCCTATGATACAAGAGACTGCACATTGCACAACTCCAGGGTTTCTGCTGTGCAATAGCTCTAGTGCATAGGTAGCAAAAGAATTGCTGGGCCATAGATTCTGTGCATTTCTAATTTTACTTGATATTAACAAATAGTTCTCCAAAGTAGCTGTCCTATTTATGGTCCCACCAGCCATGTTCCCACATCCTCACAAATACTTGGAGTTATCAGACTTCTTAATTTTTGCTAATCTTACTAATAACATCATGGTATCATCTATTTAGAGATTGGACATTTCTTACATTTTTATTGGCCAAAAGGTTTCAGCCCCTGTGAATTACATGTTATAGTAATCCCCTTCCCATCACCCCCTAAACTTCCCCCTCATTCCATCCCCAGTTTCACTTACAATGGTTTCAGTTACCCATGGTCAACTACCATCCCAAAGCAGATGGCCTTCCTTCTGATATATCAACAGAAGGTCAACAGTAGCCTAACACTGTGTCATAATGCCTATGTCATTCACCTCACTTCATCCCATTATTTAGGCATTTTATCATCTCACATCATCCCAAGAAAAAGAATGTTGAGTTCAGTATAATAAGATATTGAGAGAGAAAGAACATATTCACATAACTTTTATTACAGTACATTGCTGCAATTGTTCTATTTTACTATTGTTATTGTTACTCTCTCACTGTGTCTAATTTATAAATTAAACTTTATCATAGGTATGTCTGTATAGGGAAAAACAGTATACTGTATCTTAGAGTGTTTCTTACAATTACAAATAACATATTTTTTAAATTATATTTTGATATTGTTGATAAATCAAGTAGTATTGTTTACCCTACTGATTAATGCTAATCATTTGCTAAGTCTTGTATTTTCTATGTAGACATTGCAAACAATTCCAAATGCCACTCTTTTTTTCTCATATTGTGCTGACTAGGACTTCTAATACAATGCTGAATGTGAGCAAGAATAGAGAATATGTATGTCTGTTTCTTACCTAGAATGCTTCTAAGTATGATATTCATACATAACTTGTTACTTTTATGATTAAAGAAATTTTGTTCTATTCTAGTTTGCTAATAGATTTTATCATAATTGAATGTTGACAGTTTCCCAGAATTTTTTTTTGCAAATTTTGAGGTATTAAATGGTTGTTCTCCCTTAATATTATAGTAAAATTGTTATGTGTTGAATATTCCTATATTTATTTGTTATAAATGTATACTCATCTCTGTTCATAAGTGAGCATAGCCTATAATTTCTTATATACATATTTTCTTTTTTCTAGTTTTGCTATCAAAACTATATTAGCTTCAAAAATTAGGGATCTTTCTTTATCTGAAGGCTTGGGAAAGTCATTCTTTTATTTATTGTGCCAGGAGGCTCTCATTCATGGCATGATGTTTCCTCATCTGTTTTATGATCGTGGATTATGACCTCATCTTCAGCAAGTTCTACTGAAATCCTTTGCCACGGGGGTGAAAGTATGATCTTCCAAAGTGGTTTTGCATTTGCTTTTGTAAAGTATCCCAGGGACATCATCTGCCCACTGCAATTTTATTGAATTTCTTGGCTTGAGGGTACCCACAACATGTGAATATTATAATTTCAAACCCTGGGCTTCAGGTTTTTGGAAGAGATTTTCCTGTTTTTCCCTCATCCCTGTCCCCGCATCCCATACACACAGATAAGCTTTCTCATCATCTCCTTATGTTGGTACATGAATTGTTTTTCAGTTCACCTTTACACAGAGGGCTCAGACTTTCAAAATCCAGGCTTTATACAGGGTTTTATTTCAAATTCTCTGCCTATACAAGACCAGCCTCATTTCCTCTCTATTGTAAGCATTAAAACCCTCCTGCCTCAACCTCCAGGGAAGACTTAGCATCAGCTCAGACTCATACTTCTTTGATTTACAGCTTCTTCTTTTTCCATTTTCCATTTTCTCATAAAAGCAGTTATACATTTCTAAGAATTTTTATTATATTTTTTCCAGCATGTATAGAAGCTATTAGAAAGAGAATTTTCTAACTGTTTTGTTTACCAGCTTGCTGGAAAGAGAGATTATCAATTTTATTTTTTAAAATGCACTTCTCTTTTTGCACTAATATTATAATGCTTTATATTCACTTTAATTATATGATTATAATAATAAAATTAACTGAATCAAACAAATCTGGGAGCACACATACGTGATTCTTTGTGAGTATACAACTCCAACTTGTCGAAGTAGAATTTTAGGGCACAGTAGAGGGTGTTCTGCAAGCCAGATGTGTTTTGAAGGTTATAAACATAAATTTAGTGTGTTTCACAGAAAGAATAGGGAATATTATAAATCCAATGAGGAGGTTAAATGGAGAACAAGAAAGCATCCATCATAACTTTTAGGAATGGGAGCATAGGAACTGATGAGAAAGAATCTAGGAAAATATATTAGTTTCATGCCTTGAAAACATGAGTCATTCTGAGGAATTTGGCCTTTATCCTTAGGAAAAGGTAGGAGAGGACATATCAAAGTATAAAGACTTGTGGGTTTTGAATGAGAAAAAATACAGGAAACAATCTGCAAAATGTAAGACACTTTTTCTTATTTCAATATCTATAAAAGCTTCAAAATACCCCTAGAAATTAGTGAATCAGTATAAGTGTTCTAATATTTAAATGGCTGTAAATTCTTAACCACTTCAAGGTCTTTGCAGATGCTCTCCTATGGGACACTGACTCCAGTCATTCAGCTGGTGGCACCTCAGTCATCTTCTTGTACATCCAGTGAACCTCAGTTACATCCTCTCCAAAAAGGATGAGAACCCTCTTCCAAATGTGTTCATTTCTCATGTACCCTATCTCAACCCTAGAATTAGTGGCTTCTCCCTATATTTGCCATTCTTATTTTCTTTAAAGTTCTTTTTAACCCCTTAGTAGCTATGTCCCATTGTTAGTTAATAATTCTTTAATTAAACATTTTTTCTGTTTTAATTACTGTGTTGTTTCCATCTCCAAACTGGACCTTGATTGATAACATACACTGAAATTTGAGAACCAGTATCCTAGATCACAAAATTACCCCAAATTTCCAGTTAATTTCACCAAAAGAAAATGAATTATTCTAATGATGATATAAATAACTGTAAGTTGAGGCATCTGGATAGCTCGGGTGGTTAAGCAACTCTTGATTTCAGCTCAGGTCATGGTCTCAGGGCCATTAGTTCAAGCCCCACATCCAACTCTGCTCTCAGCACGGAGTCTGCTTGTCCCTCTCCCTTTGTTCTTCCCCTCCACTCATGCTCTCTCTCTCTCTCTCAAATAAATAAACAAAATCTTTAGATAGATAGATGATAGATAGATAGATAGATAGATAGATAGATAGATAGATAGATAGCTTCTTAAAAGATCGAGGGTCATAAATGTCTGAAACTTAGAGGCTCAAATAACTATTTATTCAGGGAAATTCTGATATACTGTGTACTTTTATGGCCATGTATGTAATCTGTACATGTGTATTGATACTTTCCTGATCACAAAACCTATAAAACACCAATTTAATTTTTAATCCCAGGTAAGTATGATTTAAGGAAGTTTAATCATCTGTGGAACTAAAAGATAATATTTATAATTACAGTTAAAAGTTGTTTGCAGTGTGCTAAAATTCTATTTTAGTCAAGAAATGAGTACAAAAGTCAAGAGAAGAAAATATGTTTTTAACGGGGCTTTACAAAGGAATATCCTCATGTTCACTTCAGTAGTCATGTACTAAAATTGGAATAATACAGAGAAGATTAGCATTGCCCCTGTGCAAGGATGGCAAGCAAATTTGTGAAGCGTTCCATATTTCTCTTTTGACAAAGTGGTAAATTCAGACAACATTATGATCTAATAAACCTTATTTCATTAATAGACAATATATTCTTTTTCTAAAAGAAGTACAAGATCTCACACATAACATATTATAGCCATTACTGTAGTGAGATAAACACTGCTAACAGTAAGAAATCCTACCTTAATTCACTTATTGAATTAAAATAAAAACACCTATTCAATCAAAGTGACTTGTCAGTGCTGTGGTTTCTACTGCTTCATGAATACATTCCTTTTAAAAGATTAGACTGTTGAAATGTAAGGTCCAGAAAAGAAAACAATAATGCATATCAAAGCTCTAGGTCACAAAGTTTCAGAACTTCAGCTTTCCTTTCCAAGCAAACTTTAATTATATGAATCTAAATTTTCACGAAATTTAGATTAAGGATAATTTAAATTTAAATTAAATTTAAACCAATTCCTCATCCCCGAAAGTGAGTGAATTGTAAAAATTGTTCTTGATTCAGAACATTGAGAGATTTTTATATTCAAGTCACATTCTTAACATCAGATTACTCAAAATACAAAAACCAGAAAAGTATTCTCATCTTTTAAGATATTTTTTTTATAATATTGACATTTCTGTGAATATCCTTAGGCTTGACATTATTATTCAGTTGGAGACAAATGACTTTAAAATGTAAAGGTTTTCCCCTGGCAGAACCACAGCAACTTGTTCGGAGGACTGAGGGTCCCCAAAAGTCTCAGTGTCAGATTGAAACTTCAAATCAGTCTTCCTGGTATGTAAATTTTGATTAACGTTGTCAAAAGTACTACTTTAAGATTTTCATTCTTGCTTCCAGTTTCCTTTGAATTTCAGTGACCTTGGTTCTTCGTCTTCTATCATACCAGAATCCCAGAAGGTCTCCTGGGCAGGAGGGGTAGGACAGTATATAGCACTTCATGAGAATCATAAAGGCATCTTGGATGACTTGGTGTTCTAACTCCAGTTAGATGGAACCATCTTTGATGGCAGCTTCTGTGAGATGTAAGGGCCAGGAAATCTTGTCCCTCCAACAGAGTGAAGGTGGTTGTGTCTGCTACTCCATGGAGTAGCAGCTGGCACGGTATTTTCACTAGTGGTGTCTGTTGTTTGTTGTTGTCTTTCAATCAGCTGTGCAGCCCCTTTCTTCCTGCTACTTACCCCTGGTGACATCCAGAGCCTCATTCAGGTATTTAGCAGATATTTATGGATTCCCTTCCAAGTACAAGCATTGTATGACCTTATCCTAGCTGACAGCTTCACAGACATGCATGCAGTGATGGTAGTAGAAGGGAAGAGTTGAGAACTCTGCCTTTGGTATCAAGCAGACTTAGGTAGAAAGTCCAATTCTGCTACCTATTAGCTTTGTGATCTTAGGTTTGGCATCTATAAAAAGAAGATAATACTTCATAGCATTGTTGAACTAAATGAAACAATATACACAGGGATTGAGTAGGTATCTGGCATATCATAAGAGTTCAATAAATTGTGGATATTACTTTGTTATTGTTAAAATTATTCCTGAAATATCCCTTTGGAGCTCCTTTCCAGTATTTTCAACTGTGTATAATTCTCTCTCCCCAGATATCCTCTATAAGTACATCCAACACAGTACTTCTAAAACTGAACCCATTAGCACTCTCAGGAAATCCATCACTATTTTTTCTTAGTATTTCCATCAGCCATTATCCTTATCAACAAATATCAGGAAGCCACCTTTGAGTCCTGTTTCTTTTTCACTTCCGTATTAAATAGGTCATCTATGCAGTCCTTTTTAACTCATAAATGTATCCCTTTCTCTCCATTCCAATTGACATTGCCCTGATTTATAATTTCGTTCCCTCTTTCCTACATAGCCCCTACATACAGCCACAGGATATCTTCTAAGGAAATTTGAGTTCAAATATTCTGTCCTGTTAAACCTACAACTACCTTAATATTTGTTGAACCATGTTCTAATTATTTTACTCAAAAAATACAGCCTCCCCACTGGCCTCCAGCCTCCCATCTGTGCCCTAAGTCATGCGTTCCTCTGCCACCAGAGTGATCATTTAAAAGAAATAAATCTAACTATTTGTTTTCTCTCAAATGTGGAAAACCATCCACTACTGGCTCCAACATCATTTTTGGGCCCCATCACCTGCCAAATCTATATATGTGTGTCTTTTATATACACTATAGTCAAATAGAGCCAGGTTTTCCCAAATCTTAGAGACTTTCACTTGTCACCTCTACCTGGGATCCCTTCCTCAACCTCTGCCCCTACTCTGCCTTTCCTCCAACTGCCATTAATTCTTTCTCATCCTTCAAAAGTCACTTCCTCTGCAAAGACTTCCAAAACTTTTCCCCTGAGGACATTCAACCAGTTTTGCTTCTGGCTTCATGTTGTAAACATTCCACCATGGGCTTGTTAGAGAACAATTCCTCCCATGTATGACTCTCCCACCAGACTTTGAGTATTTATCCTACTAGACTTTGAGCTCTGCAGGGCCAAGTCAACAGTTTACTTCCTTATACTGACAACATGTGGTTGGTCTTTGATAAATGTTTGATGTATGAAAGGATGAATGAATGGACAACTTAATCAGATGTGGAGGGAGGGAGTGCTCAGTTTGGGAGAGAAATGGACAACACTTACTGGTATTTCTCTAGTGGGAAGGAAAGTAGCATCTCAAATAGTAACAGGTTTTGCAAATGAAAGCATACCATTGTCTTTTCTCTTATAGTGAGAAGCACACTGAGAATTACACAATTACCATTAGATATTCAAGTAGTCAAAGGCCTGTGGAGTCAAAGAGTAAAACAGTAAGGTTTCAGTGCATACTGTGTGTGGGCCCTTAGGAAAATAAGTAATAAGTGATGACCAGTGTCCAGGTTCATGTGCACAAGGCTTTGGGCAACTGGTGGAATTATTTAGTCACTTGAAAGGTATGAGTGGGCATTCTACGAATACTGAGAATTAAGGGATACATTGTCCTAAGCCAAGGGAAAAAAAAAAACTTTATCTCCAAACTGGTTCTATTATTATATAAGCAGTATATTACTTTGCTGGGGCTGCCATAACAAAGTACACAAACTGGGTGCCTTAAGCAAAAGAAATGTAATGTCTCACAGTTCTGGAAGCTACGCATCAGAAATCAAAGTATCAGTAATTCTGGTTCCTTCCAAGTCTGTAAAGGAGAAACTGCTCCATGCCTCTCTCCTAGCTTATGTTTGCTGCCAATCTTTGGCATTCGTTGGTTTCTGATGCTTAGCCTTGATCTGTGCCTTCATTTTCACTACCTGGGTATGTATCTGTATCCAAATTTCCCCCCTTTTATAAGAACATCATATTCAACTAGGGACACATCTTATTCCAGTATGACCTCATCCTAACTTCATTAATTACAATTGCACTGACTCTATTTCCAAAGAAGGTCATGTCCTGAGGTACAGGAGATTAAGACTCTAACATATAAAGTTTTGAAAGGACAAAATCAACGTATAACAAGAAATTAGATGGTGTTCATCCCAGAAGATCCTGTTCTCCCAGCATCTTGGGATGGTTTACGAGAGACACAGAGGAAGAGAGCTGGGATACTGATGGCTTAGAAAGAGAAGGGGCAGGAGATCCCTAGAAAACACTACTGACTAAGCACTCAACCAGTGGGACCTGGAGAAGGGACAGACTATAAAAGAAGGCAAGGAAGAGTCTTCAGAACTAGACCCACCTCTAATTGCTCTCCTGTAGGTCATGGAAGACTAACACTAAGAAGCTCCTGGAGATAAAATCACCATGACTTGAAGGTGTTCAGGATTGGGAAGGTATTGTGCCAACTGACCTACCAAAGTTCCAAGGTGTTTGAGAGAAGTTGATGAGTCACTGAAATTGAAGTCTTGTCTGATTCCTCGTATCCAAATACTGGTTATACATAAAACATAAACTGTTTAAAGAGAAAGGGAGGAGAATTTGGTAGAACAGTTCGCTCTGCCTTAAATTTATGGAAGACAAAACTAAGACTCAGAAGGAGGATTTTGTGCTATGATGTAGAAGAAATAACACAAGACCAAGAAGCCAGAAAGCTCTGTTAAATCTACGTTTTGACACTAAGGAACTTTAACCAAACTGTATCAATTCGCTAAGCTACACTATCTTAAAAAGGTATATTAAAATATGATACATCCTTCAGAGAGTGGTCATTTGATTAAAGGAGATAATGCATGTGAAATTACCACTCAACTCTAAGAGACGGTTCAATGAATTCCTAAATACAGTGATCAAATCCTATTCCCATTGAATCTATGACATCTAGCACACATTAGATGTTCAACAACTGTCTGTTGAATGACTGAATGAATTGAATCTCTTAAAAATATAAAATCCTAGAATACAATGTCCAGATCTCAAACCCAAATACTATCTGAAGCCTTGAAAACAGACTTCCCAAATGTCCTTATTTACAACCAGGCAACCCCAGAATCATAAGGACAATAGATTCCCTGAAGGCAGCATCTCAATTATCCAAAAGAAATTCTATTGCTATGGTTGCTGCTTGCATCCTGAACAGCCTACTGGAAAGACCTTATCCCCTAGCAAAACTCAGAAGGGTTTTCTGTACTCAGGGAAATCTCCCCTGAGAATTAACTACACACCTGGTACACTACTCAAAGGGTAAGCAAGTGAACCCAGAAAACAAATCCAGCATAAATCTCTAATAGCTATTATTCCAGAGTCCTGTGGCCGTGAGGAGACCTTTGTGCACATTGTTATGGCTGAGTATTATTACTGTATATTGCAAGTTCTGACCTAGGGCTTCTTTCTCTCTCTGGTAATTCACTTTTTTCTTAGTATCATCTACATTGTTTCTTATAGATAGATCAAAATATTCACATGAAATCTCTTACTTTAGTACATAACCAATGTTGGAGGTTGGGAAAAGGACAGTTAGTTTCAGTGCAAACAGAAGAAATTAGCCTCCTTGTAAGAGTTACTGAAATATCCAAATCATCTGTTTCAAGGGGACATTTATTAGGGAAATTGTCCCTTAAAATTTAGATGATGCTCACCACTCTGAATCCGTGGTTTCAATCTTTAGAGTGATTAGATTGTGATGCCTTACCCCAACAAGTGATGTTTAGGAGGCCATTAGATCCTGAAGGGATAGACTTTAAGGCATTTAAATAAACCTAAGTTATTGGTTCCTAAAGAGCATAATTGATCATCATTTTATATTTGATCAAAATGGTTTGCAATTATTTCTGCTGGGGGATTTATCCATTTGCATCTTGCAGTCAATTTTAGAATTTTATTCCTTTGATCTTGCCATAATATCATGATTAATTGATAGATTCAAGGGTTCAGGAGTCAATAAACTGAGTATTTGTTATTATTTATTATTTAACTGTCCCCAGTGTGTGGGTTGGCATTCAGAAGCTTAAAAAATACAGTCCAGCTCTCACAGTTTCTTAAAGATTTGATTATGCAGGAGAAAAAAAGGAAAGAAAACCTCTTTTTTGTTCCATCATGTGAATATTAATGGAAAAAAGATAACAAAGAAAATGCATTCTGTAGGGGGTTTTTTGGCCATTATGTAAACATGTTCTGAAGATCTGGATTGTGGTTCACTTTTAATTTTTTTTTGGTTTCCATATATATCCATATAAATCCATATTCATATCTGTGCCTACATCTGAACTAAAGCTCTCAATTTAATTATTCCTCATATTATAAAAATAATTCTACTTGGACATAGTTCAAGAAACAGGCTTAGAAAAAAATGAGCAATAAAATTGTTCTCTGTTCAGAAAAATAAAAAATGCGTAAATGCAGGGATATTGATTGTGTCAGGGTAACCCATGTGCTTTTCTTAGACTGAGACTAAGACTTCCTCACCTAATAAACACTCCTTCACAGGATGGATTTAGCAGTGGCAAAGAATGGGTCATTGATCCCAAGAAACTATAACCTCATGATGCTTAGGTTTGCTGTCAGAGTCCTGAGCAAGTAAGAATTTGACCAAATTGGCCAAATGAGAGGTAGCACAGTGAATTAATATGTTATCAAATTAATACTGTAATTCTCATCACACTTTTTAAAATAAATTATCATTCAGACATGCACCCCAGAAAAAAAGGTGATCTGTTTTATGGATAACAGCATACATAGGTAGCTGATAGCCTTCATCCAATGATTAACACGATGGCAGGATGATTATTTGATGGTTATTTTTCATTTTACAAGGCGTTAAATAAAGATATGCAGAGCTTAATGAATTTTTCCCAAGGCAGCTAAAATAAAGTCAGTATTAACACCAAAACATAGATATCCTAATTCAGGATTTACAGAGAACTATCTCTTCCTAGGCCACATTTTACCCATAAATTATCAAATTATACAGAAATGCTGTTACATAACTACACCACTCTCACTTGAAGCTCCAGGAAAGATGCATAAACCAAAAATGCAATTCACTACCAAAAGCCCAATAAAAACCCAAAGGTATAAGGATGCTACTGAACTAAGATTTATGGTATGTCCTAAATGCACCAGCTGTATAAAATATGAAATAATCCACTATGTTGATGTCCCGAAGGAACCCGATGAGGGGCACATGCACCACCACATGTCTTGCATGACAAGCGAGACAACAGTGGTCGACCAGATGTTCTTCTCCTTCTCATTTGCATGGTTAGGACATATGGTAACTGGGAAGAATGAAGCCATCTCTTAAGCAGTGATATGAATGGTTTTGAAAGATAATTGTTTCAAATTATAGACCCTACACCTGTCATGGATTAATGGTGGTGAACCTCTGAAAACAAACGTATTAAGTATAACCTAAATACCTTATGTCATATGGTGTTTTTTATGCCTTACTACACATTTGCAATCCCTGAAATAAATCACAGCTCTTTGGATAGTTCAAGACTGTATAGTTTTATCTAGAGAAAGGTTTGGTTTCCTTACACATGTTAAACTTGAGAGTATTTCAACACTTGCAATAGCAATATTTGGACGTCAGAAGATCTAGATTTCAGCACCAAGGGATAATTTGGTATAAAACATCTGGTGTGTTTGTGAGAGAGTATGAGATTTAATTCAGTGGTTTCCATATTCTGTCTGGTTCAAATATGCTTTTTGGTAGCAAGTTTAGTTTCTGGTTTATGTACTTGTCTTTTCAATGGCTAGAGTAAAACTAGCATATATTTTTAAAGGTTGCCTTACATAAAATAATAGTCTTTACTATTATTTTATGTAAGGCATAAAATATTTTATTTTATTTCTTCCTTATATTTTATTTTATTTCTTCTTTAAGAAAGTAAATTTGCTTGCCATCTTGAAAACATGAGCTGAGAGCCCAGCCCCAACTTATTGCAGCTGATCCTCATCCTAGGAATATTAATTTTCATAATGATTTCTGGAGCACAAATAAAACCAAAACCCTAAAATTCAGTCATGCTGAGTAATCTCGACAAGTATGTAGAGATGGGTATCCTTTTTTCTGGATGTGGAGCTAGCATGAAAAAGCCATTCTATTCTTCCCACTTGCAATATAACTGATTTCAAGACAAGGAAATTTTGCTCCACCAATGGTTCTTATGCTTATATTTTGGTGGATCTCCTAAAATTCTACTAAAGTCCTTGATGCAATACTATAAACAAGATACATTAAAGGAATCTAACTTGCTGTAAAACATATTATAATTGATTTTTATGAAGCATCTTTTGCTGTAAGTCATCACACAGCAGTATTTTGAAGCCGGTACAGGAACCACACCAAAGAAGGATAAGGTTTAAAGTGTTATTTTCTTCTTCAAAAGTGTTGTCAAGTGGAGCTTCTGAGTTGGAAACACCCCTCTAGACCAGTGAGGATAAGATCTTAGAGGGGTGGCCCAACATCAGTAAAATCCTGGAAAAACAACCAATATCTTCTGTATCTGAAACCATTAAAGGGGAAAGATTTAACTGTCCCAGACATACTGTAATTGAACATCTTAGGCCAATACCTGTTGGTGTCAGTATCACACACTGAATAGGTAATCCTACTATCTTTAAGTTGGTGTTTATGAATAGTGACAACACAGACTGAATTCTTGGGCCAAATCAATCCTGAAAATGGAGAATTAAATAGACCTAGGCGACTGCCTGGCCCTTCTACTTCTTGTGTTTATTGGCATAATTTCTTCATGTCCAGGCACAGCTATGTCTATAGAGCAGAGGACAACGCCAGTACCATAACCTTGTTATGAGAGGGTGGCTCCTGGCAAAATCATGAGTTTGATGTGACTCATCACACACTTATCATCACATCTCAATACTCTGCACTCCATTTTCAGTGTTTTCCCCCAAACAATGTTCTGTTCTTTCCTTATCTCCACTGCTGCCACCACAATGCCAAGACACTTTCCCCTGGTAAAATAGCACTGGCAACCCAACCACAGTTTGATGCTGGAGATTTCTGGTAGCTGTTCTTTATCAAGTTGAGGATGTTCCCCTCAATTCTTAATTTGCTGAGTTTATCATGATGGGTGTTGGATTCTGTCAAACACTTTTTCCATATCAAATAATGTGATCACATCACTTATTCTGTAGCTTATTGATGTGGTGGATTACTTTGATATTTAAATGTTAAATCAGCTCTTATTTTAAAACATTAATAGAGAAACAAAACTCTAAACTCTAGGCAATGGGTATAATTAGTAATAAAAGCCACTCAACATTTTTTGACATGATACAAAGATGAGAAATATTTATTAATATTATAATTAGTTTAATGTAGAGAAGGCATAAAACCATTTACATTTACAAAAACATAAAACAATATTACTAGACATCATTATAAGAATATTTTAATTCTTTTTTTAAGGTTTTATTCATTTGAGAGAAAGCAAGAGACAGAGCATGAGTGGAAGGAGAAGGGCAGAGGGAGAGGGAGAAGCTGGCTCCCTGCTAGGCAGGGAGCCCAATGAGGGCCTCCAGCTCTATGTGGGGCTCGATCCTAGGACCCTGGGATCATTACCTGAGCCCATAGCAGACACTTAACAGACTGAGCCACTCAGGCATGCCAAGAATATTTTAATTCTTATCTAAAGCTGGAAGCGCTAAGATTCTTCAAATTCTTTTCAGATTTTTTTTTTAAGTCGGAAAAGGCCCTCTTTGATGGTGCTACATCACCAACTTGGATTTGAAGATTTTTGCTTCTAGGACTTGTAAATCTTATTGCATTTCCCACTTAGAAGCATAAGTAGTATCAGGATCATATTCTGGTGCTTGCTTCACTGGACATGTAAAGCAGAGCTCATATCTGGATTTGTTCACAGGATTCAAGTACCCTCTACTGAACTAAATTATAATGAAGTATTAATAGTGGAGTCCAGAGGTGTTAACCTTCCTAGGAGTGCTGGCATTTTGTTTCCTTTTTGCTAACACTTACCTGGAAGTTAACCACCCAGTTGAGTGTTCAGGCACTTGACAAAAAAACTATAGGTCAGGTCAGCAGAGCTGCAAAGATACTATATAATTGATTGTCTAATTAAACTACACATAAGGCTTTTGGAATCCTCAGGTAGAAATTTTTAAATTTTATCCTGAGTTTTTAGTTGCAATCAGTAGGGGGATGTGTATAGTGAGCTTAACCCCTGCCCTCTCCATAGCAGAACTACAACTCAACAACTCATCTCACAGATGAACGAACTGAGGTCCAGAGAGATGGCCAATGATGACAGCAATTCCTTACATTTATTAAAGACCTTTATGGTTTGCAAAGCATTGCCTCACATTATCTATTTCATCCTCACAATAATCCATTGTGAAGGTATAGCCTCATAATGCCATGGATTCCAGCAAGTTGAAATTTATGTTATAAAATTATGACTGTGTTTAACATTTCATTTTTATTTCTCTCTGCTGTTTTCCTTGATTTATACAAGTAATATAACCCAACAGACGATGTAGAAAGACATGGATTTACAGTGTTAGAAGATAAATTTGCAATTAAAGAGAAAAAATTTAAGAGAGAGCCCAAACTGAGACCAAAGAATGCTAGATACATCTTATACCTTCTTCAAGATATTCAAGGATGATGGAGAGGATAAAACCAGAAATCAAGCTACCCTGAGTTATGTTGAAATGAGAGAAGAGGAATTTCGATCAAAACAAGTTGAAGGTTATTAGTGGAACACCTCTATCAATATAGAGAAAGTCAGGATATCTCAGAGGAAGGAGCTCTTTGCCATTGGTAAAAAGAAGTTCTCTCTGTTTCTTAGTTTTACTTATGATGTTTTTCATTTTTCATCCACTTTTGCTTTTTTCATGACACTCTCACATACCAGATCGCATTTCAGCCACACAGTAACACAAAATTGACAAAACAGATATTTGCTTTGCTGTTTACAGGTGAGAAACTAAAGCCCAGAGAGTTTGAGTGCTTTACGGAAGGTTACGTGGTTAGTTTAGATTGAGCAGCAACTAGGATTCTTAACAGAACATGAGACAGAAGAGGTCTTCAAAATGTAGCAGAGCAGATTAAACATGGCAGATTAATGCATTCATAGGACTGTGTTCTAAATTCCATCAAATGGCAAGAAAAGAATTTAAAAGATTTTAGCCCACAAGAACAAATGACCAATTGAAGAGCTGACAGCAGAGAAGAGATTTCAACAAATAGTTGAAAAACAGTAAAAGGACAGAAATCTGGTTTTGATTCACAAGGAAGAGGAAGGGCTAGCTAAGCTGCTACAAAAGAAAATCTTGAAAAGAAATAACATCATCGCATATACATAACAATGGTAAGCCTGTGACATTGGCACAAGTTATCAGAGGAGGCAGGAGGGCTTGTAAGGGCAGAAAACAAGACAAGGTGCCAAATCTACACACAACTTGAGTTGAATTCCGTATCATTCTCCCACCCAATATAACCAGTCAACTATATCCTCCTACTACTACAACCTATATACTCCATGCAGAGTCCCAAGAATTCTTTTCTGAGGATATTGAACCCAAGTCTCAGTGATCACCACATTATGTTTTGGGGGTTAAGGACAGACATGAAGAAAAATGAAGCAATAAAGTGTTTGCTTGTTTGTCGTCACTAGGAAGCATGAGACTCCTTAATTTCTTTTCCCAACTCTGCTTCCAAAAACCAAAGCCAAGTTTAACTCTCTAGGCAAGAAATGAAAGAATTTTTCTCTGGAGAAACTAAATAGCCAAAAGCAAACAAACTAAAAACAAACAGAAAACAACAAAAGCAAATTTTAAAAATATCAGGTATTGGTGAAGGGAAAACCCAGTATTAGGTCTCCAGTGTCAAAGTTGACTTTCCCTGCAACCCTTTCCTCTCACCATACACAAGCCAACACACACACAGAGTTTTCAATCTCCTTTTAAGTGTTTCAATCTAAATATGAACGGACAGCTTAGGATAACCAGACATTTGAGGAAGGCCTCTATTATGAGAGAGACCAAAACAGGCAGAGAGAATAGAAGAAACACTGACAAAACACACAGAAATTATGAATACGATTCTCAGAAAAAAAAAAAGATCATGCTACCCCCCCCCCCCAAAAAAAAAAAGTAAAAGAGTGTGTTTCAGTTGGGAGTGCAGAATTAGAAAAATAGGGTTCCTGGAAATTAAAAATGTACAGCAAGAATGAAACACTTGGTAAATAAGGTGAGAAAATCAGAAGAGAAAAAGAACTAATAGATAAAGAGACAAACAAATGTAGAGAAAAGGTAAACAAATCAGATCAATTTGAGAGCCCTGTACCTACCAAAAGAGGCTCTAAAAAGAGAGAACAGTGGGGAGGAAACTAGGAAAGACATACTTTTCTCATAACAAAATTCTCCAGGACTAAAATTAAATTTTTAACTCAATCTTTAGATTAAAGTGGTCAATCACAATAAATGAAAAAAGACCAACACCAAGGCACATTGTTGTGAAATTGAAAAATCTCAGCAAGAAAGAGAATATTGTTTTAAGCTTCTAGAGAGAAAAACAGTTCACACACAAAAAATTACAAATAAGAATGGCAGCAGATTGTTCAATAGTAATTATTTATATAAGATAGAATAAAATGTAGCAATGACTTCATAATTTTGAAAGAAAATAAAATTCTATACCCAAACTATCAATGAAGTTTCAGTGTAAAATAAAGACATTTTCAGACAAAGGCAACAAAAGCAAAAATGAACAAATGGGACTACACCAAATTAAAAAGCTTCTGTACAGCAAAGGAAACCATCAACAAAATGAAAACACAACATACGAAATGGGAAAAAACACTTGCAAATCATATATCCAATAAGGGATTAATGTTCAGAATATAAAAAGAACTCACATAACTCAATACAAAATAACAAACAATCCTGTTAAAAATGAGCAGAGGATCTAAATAGACATATTTCCAAAGAAGAAATGTAGTCAACAAACACATGAAAAGATGCCCAACAGTCTCTTTTCGTGCCTAGTACAGCCATGGGTTGTGGTCCCAAGAAGCATCTGAAGCATGTACCAGCTCCAAAGCATTGGATGTTGGAAAAACTGACTGGTGTGTTTGCCCCTCATCCACCTATTGGTCCCCATAAGCTGAGAGAATGTCTAACTCTCATCATTTTCCTAAGGAATAGACTTAAGTATGCCCTAATGGAAGATGAAGTAAAGATCCATATGCACACAAATTGTGTGACATAAACATATTTAGCTAGGTGACAGTGGTCCCCTCTGGGGCTATGATTTGAGATTGAATGGGATGGAGTAGATGACTGTATTTTTTCATTTCAAGCTTTAATGCATGTATTACTTTAATTGAAATATTAATTTTTAAATAATTTTCAAAAATAAAGGTAGCCCTGGTTTTCTCTCTCTCTCTCTCTCTCTCTCTCTCTCTCTCTCTTTCTCAGAAAGAAAAGAGTTCCCAGCTATGTCCTTCTCAAAGGGGATGATTAGTGAACTAGGTGGATAAGGGGGTGAGGAGCATCCCAGGAAGGGCATCCCAATGAAAACAGAGCCAGACAGAATCAATTGGACCCAGTGGTAGAGCCTTAGTCCTCAGAAGGCAAGGAGAGCCCACCTGATACATTGCACAAGGCTGTCTCTTAGAACTGTTCTCACCTCAAATCCCCACTGAACTCCTGCCTGAGGGTTATGGAAAAGGGAAGGTACAGTTGGCCCTTGAACAACATGAATTTGAACTGCACAGGTCATCCACTTCTATGTGGAGGTTTGTTGATAAATACAATAAGTTATTGTAAATGTATTTTCTCTTCCTTATGATTTTCTTAATATCTTCTTTTCTCTAGCTCACACTGTTGTAAGAACACAGTAATACAAATATATGGAACATGTTATTTGACTATGCTATCAGTAAAGCCTTCAGTCAACAGCAGGCGATTAAGTTTTGAGGGAGTCAAAAGTTAAACACAGATATTCAAGTGCACAGAAGGGGAGGTAAGGGGACCAGTGCCCATAACCCCCATACTGTTCAAGGGTCAACTGTATAAGCAGAAAACACAAGAACTAATTCACTGAGAACCATATAGGGGCACTCAGACCAAAGACAGCTCTGTCTTGGAATCCCACTAATAGAATGTGTCTTGAAGGCAGGGAAATCTCTGGCAAAGACCTTTCTCCTCCTGGACACACTGGAGCAGCATCCAGAGGGAGACCGAGGTGCTAGAAGGAATGGATGTGCCTTCAGAGACTAATGAGAGCAGGGCAGGAGTCTGAAATGTGTAAACTGAGCGCTGACTGATCTTGCTCACCTGGCACCTGCCAGGTACCTCCTCAGGACACTCAAAGTCCCCTTGAGACATTTTGCACTCACTCAATAGACCATGTGAGCAGATGGAGTGACACCAGTAAGTTCGGTATCTTTCTGTCTATATAACCCTGTTGTTCTTGTGGCCTGAAAAAATAAATCTTCCTGAATGAGATACAAATGTGCCTGCTCAGGCCTCAAGCTCTGGCATAGAGTTTTACCTGACCAGCTAGTAGGGCTCTTGCCATGCGCAGTCACCCCATACAATACCAGTAACAGAGGACATAATGCTAAGCAACCACCTACACCTCCCCAAAACTCTCAGGACACCACTCCTGAGCTGTCACCCCTCAGACAGCTCCACTAAATCTGAGAAAAGGGCCATGACCAAGTCCACAGCTGCCAGCTCTATGGTCTGAGTTCCACCGCTTAGGAAGAGCAAGGGGCCCTGGTGACATGAGCTCCCAGCTTTATTTTTTATCTTTTTATTTTTTGCGAGCTCCCAGCTTTAGTGTCTCCTTTTCTCCATGGCCATATCCTTCATCTTGGTGCCCAGACACATCCTCACCTTGAGGAGTTAAAGTCAAGGCATGCTTTTGATGCTTGGGTACCAAGGAGGAAGCTCTTATCATCTCCTGGGAGGCAAAGTAGCATTTCAGTGGTTCTTCCCTTCCTCTGGTGGTTCTGTTGTTACAATGGAGAAGGAGAATTTTCCCCTTGAGGATCATTTCCATTTCCCTAACAGAAGGGCCTCTCAGAAACCTCATCTAAGCCCCTGATGTGCCCTCTCCAGCCCAGATACTGCAAAACACACATCCCATCATTCAATGATACATCCTCTCCTAAGGAAGGTCCCCTATTATTTTTCATAGGTTGATCCTTTCCTCCAGATAAACATTCCAAAACAGCAAAGACCAACCTTAGACATCTATTCTATAGTCCCCAAAGCACCAGCCCTAGCCCAATAAATATGCTGGCACTCAATAAATATGACTTCACTCATGTTTCAACTCTAATGGCTAGTTCCATAAGGAGCCTGAAAATGGGCTTGTTAGGGGGGAAAAAAACAAACAGAAAAATTTACAGGTCCTTCAAAGTGTTTTTTATAACCTCAGCCCCTTCTGCAACTCCTTGAATGTTAAAAAAAAAAAACACACACATAAATAAGAGTCTCATAGAAGCCAGACATTTAAAATAACATATTTTCAGAAGAATTTTTTTAACAAAGCTTGGATGCCTGTGCAGGCTGTAAATTTACAGTTGATGATCTTCTGCCAGAAGTTCTTTGGGGCACTTACAGCTGTGAAATATAATCTTTAGTTGACTACACAACCCCCTGTGCTCCCAGTCTGATTCCAACAGCCTGTATTCCTGACAACATAACTCATCACAACAATAATGAAACAAGAGTATTTATTTGGATTTACATACTACCTTTCACCTAAGGGTCCCTGAGTAACTTCAAACACAGCTGAAATGGTTCCAAACTATGTACCTCTCCAACTTGGATTTAGAAGCTAAAAAAGGAGTTGGTCTGCTGTGTGTAATTCCTTGGCAAAAATCATACACTTTTCCATAAATGGAAACAGCAAGTCCTGGCTCTTCTTCAATAATCTTCTCTACCCTCCTTACACCTTTCTTCTTTGCTGAGAAATAAACCGTTGGCATAATCTAGGTCCTGCCTTTAAATGTTATTGTTTTGTGCTTTGATAAGATGTAAGTATACTACAAAAATTAAGTGAATCTTTGCAAGATTCATTGAAATAACTTTTATTCGGTATACCTAAGAGAATTGGGAAGTTCCCACTCCTTTCCATTTCTTTTTTTTTTCTTTTCTTTTCTTTTTTTAAAAAGATTTTATTTATTTATTCATGAGAGACACGGAGAGAAAGGCAGAGACATAGGCAGAGGGAGAAGCAGGCTCCCTGCGGGGAGCCTGATGGAGAACTCTATCCCAGGACCTCAGGATCACGACCTGAGTCAAAAGCAGATGCTCAACCACTGAGCCATCCAGGTGCTCCTGTTTTAATTTTTCATGAACTATAGCTATTTCTCTTTTTTTCTTATTTATTTATTTATTTATTTATTTATTTATTTATTTGAACAAGAGAGAGCATGAGGTAGGTAGAGGGAGAAGCAGACTCCCTGCTGAACAAGGAGCTTGACATGGGCTCAGTCCCAGGACCCCTGGGATCATGACCTGAGCCAAAGACAAATACTTAACCAACTAAGCCACCCAAACGCCCTGAATTAGAGCTATTTCTTGACTTGCTTATCCTCCTCTACTACAGTAGAAAATCTTTTTAAAAATAAGACTTGTATATTTGTACCCTTTCTCTTTGTATGCCAATTTCTATCAGCGCTGTGTGCACAGAGTATTAAGATCTATGATGAATTGACTTGTTTCTGAATTACATCCACAATTTAAATTTTTTCTTAAATATATTATGGCCTCAGTGTTTACATTTGGGTACAAATAGGGGAGTGAAACAGCAAATGTCTAAACCCTATCTTTCACTCCATTGGACCTAAATAAACAACTACCAATGGTGCTAACTCTCATCACTAGAAATCAGGAAACTAATTTATTAGACCTACCAGCACAGAACCCAGATCTCCTGCTTTGGTCACACACAACATTAGAGGGAAATTACTCTGAGACCTTGGATTATTTCAGCCCTGTTGATGAACATATAAAATGATGATCTTCTTAGAAAACCTTGGCTCTTAGTCACTCATTAAATCTAAATAAGGAATCTACAATGTGTCAGACATTGTGCTAAGGGCTAAGGATATAAGAATGTAAAGTGCATTGCCCTGCTCCCAAAGAACTTATAGTCCAGGGAAGGAAACCATCAGAGATACAAAGAGCAGGATAACACTGTAAGCAGCATGATGTAATTATGCACAAGGTGAAAATGGCTCCATTTGAACCCAACCATAGGCTGGGCCATGAACATACTTTAAAACCCTGGGCTCTGAACCTACTTGCCTTCCTCTGGAATATCTAGCTATCATCATAGCTGGGGCAGCCTCATCTTGGCATCTTGGTGAGCGTGCATCCTCTAGAAGTTCCCTGACTTTTTCCCTGGATGCCATCTTTCTGTTCTTTCTTGGCTCTTTAATCTGGAGCCCACAGGCCTACCTATTTTCTCTTTGTACTTTAACACTGTGGCTAGGTGATATTTTCAGATATTAATGTTTTTTCTCTCTGTATTTGTTTCCTTCCTCCATTTCAGATTGGTAGCAGTCTTGATATGCCGTGACTTCCAGAAAGCATGCATCAAGGCCAAAACCAAAAATAGCCAGCAAGTCCTTCTGGCTTTTTTTTTTTTCCATGAAAAAACATGTTTAAGCCTTTAATGGAACTCAGTGATTTGGAGATAAGATGGGAGAGTATGAAAAGCAATTAAGGAGGAAGCTTCATCCTTCCTTTCTTGCCTGATCTAGAAAGACATATCCCTAGGGTAAAAGAAGGAAAGGACAAAAGAGAGATACCAAAGGGTCTCAGAGAAGTAATGCTTCCCCATGCTCTGATAATGTTGACAGCAAAACTCCAAGTAGAAGGGCTAGGTGGAATAGGCTAGGCAGACAGAACTCCAGGCAGCATCACATAGCATAGCCATAGCAGAGAAAAGGGGATCTGGTAGGAAGGGATCATGGCAGCCTTAGCGGTAACCTACCTGGAGAGATGACCAAGGGCCAGATAACCACTTTGCAACCTCATGTTTGGCACTGCATAAGAGGAATGGAAACTCAAATGAAATTAAGCTTTCCCCCAGACCAAATGAAGGGATGCTCAGTATGAAGTGAAGCTGACTTATGAATGACAACATACAACACTTCTAACATACCTGAGTTGTGTGGGCTGACCAGCACCACACTCTTCCTAGACACTCTGCTCTATGTACAGGGCTTTATCCACTGTTAAATTCTAGATCTAAATCTGAAGTTTTGTTTCCTTTCCCTACAATTTGGACTGATACTTTAAACTGCTTTCTAAATACTTCATTTTAAACTTAACAAGTCCTAAAGTGACTTCTATCTGTTTGATTCTTCCCCCCCCCACCCTACCAACCCAGTTCTCTCCCTCATATTCTTTATTCTTTTCTTTCATAATAGCTTTAAAGTCCACTCATATTAGAAACCTCACATTTACCCTTAGTTCCTATACTTCCCTTACCATCCAGACCAGTCAGTTCTACCTTAGGAATCCTCTCCATTGCCTCAGCCATAACTGATTCCCAGACCCTCATCATGTTTACTTTATTCGTGTATTGGCCTCTTCACTGGTATGTGGGCTATTTGATTCTCTTCTACTCTGCCTAAGGCAACCAAGATCCTAAGTGCCCCCACCTTCCTATTAGAGAAAATCCATATTCCTCATCAGGGAATATAGGACTCGGTCTAAATATGGCCTCTGACTGATTCACCCTCCACCACCTTCTATAGTCTATATGCACATACACTCATACATGTACCCTAGAATCTTAACACCTCTCATGAGCCAACAAGTGACTATCACTAAGCAATGGATTAGGAAGTGTTAAGCTTATGGCTTAGTCTGGATGATAAGCTGGTTCATAATTAAGCATGAAGAAAGTCAGAGCAAATGAGAAAAATATCTTGCTTGGTTTCCTTCTAGAATTCTCTTATGTCGCAAGAAAACAAACCCAGGAGAGCCTATCACTTAGGATAATGGTCAACATAAATGGCAACTACAGCTGAATTCTATAAGGATGCTCTGGCCAGCCTTCCCAGAGTCCTTGGCCACTTTTGTGGTGCCTGTAATACTGCCATTCTTATAGGATTTTTGTAAGAATGAAGGTGATAGTTGAGGATGGAGGGGAGTTCTCTGTAAACTACAAAGTGTTGTATAAAATGTAAGGATTCACTCTTTTTCCTGTTAGTATATATTCATTCATTTCTGTCTTTCTAATTCAAATTCCTTAGGAAAATACAACTCACAATGAGTCTGTGTTATGCAAAAAGGAACTGCCACTTAGCCATGAGAATCCAAATAATTTTTAAATGAAAGAGTGTTGGGAAATGGCAGGGTATCTTTTACTGAGAACATGGGAATCCATATGAATTCAGAAACATTACACCATGGTTGTTATCATCAGGGCAGCCCTGGTGCATCTGGCTGAATTTTTAATATTCTATCTTTTTAATCTTGCATGACTCTCCCTGGCAAAGTCAGTCCAAAAGAAGAGACGCTTAATAAACATTTGAGGCTAGGGACTAGCTGTTTATGAAACTCACTGTCCATTAAGTAATTGTAGGTTAGGCTAAATAAAATGTTTTATGGAGAGTAATATATCCATGGTGAGGCTTCATTAAATATGTTACTGTTTTTATGGCCCCTTCAGTATGGAAAACAAATAACCTGTCCTTGTTCTCCAAAGACTACTCTACCCCCAAATCTGTTTTGCACTTGCCTTGCATGCAGATAAGGTGTCACGGCTGGTTTTACAAAATATAAGAGTGCCACCAGTTCTTTGCTGCTTACCAATGCACTGATAATACATGGTGAAGAATAAAGTTTTATTTCAGTATTCCCCGAACTATGTTGTATGGAACATTAGTTCTGTAAGATGGTAATGTATATTCTGAAAAACTGAAAAGGAAGGAGGCAGCCCTGATAAGTGGCTCCTCCATGAGCAAATAAGTTTGAGAAACAATAGGTTAAACAAAAGTAAGCAATTTTCCTTCCTTCAGGATATATAAAGCCTTCAATAGGCTAAAATGCTTTGTGAATCTCCTAAAGGGGAATATAGTAAATAAAGCACCTATAAAATTATTTGACCATAGAACTTATTTTCTATAGAACACAAAAGGTACTAATGTTCCACAGAACATAGTTTAGAAAAGGCTGTTTTATTTAATAAGGCCAAGTAACCAATGACAACCAGTTCAATAATTTCCAGAACATCATATTTCTCAGTGAAAGTCCTAAACAAGGGAACATTCCCCACAAGCAATATTATTACAAGAAACATAAGACAGAATCATTTGCAAATGAAGTTTTGAGTAAAGCACATTAAGAATTCACTACAGCCTGAGGATCTATAATTCAATATTTGAAGTCATTGTTTCTCTTATTGAGAATAGGAAACAAAATTGACAAAGGAAGTCGCCATATTTTCTACACTTTGCTGCAGGATGACAATTCTTACTTAAGCACAGGAAGGAAAATATTCAAAAACAAAAATCCAAGTTTGTTTGCTGTCCATGTGTTCCCTTATAATTGGAAAAAACATCTTAAGAGCAGCAAGCTTATAAAATAATGGATGACAGCTGTAGAAGCTAGGGTGACCAAGAATAAGGGCCGCATGGTGAAAAACCTTTCATGTGACTCTGTTGTCATGACATAATGGATGCTGATGGTGCCCTTCTGGGACCCCTTTTACCTGGCAACTCCCGTCACCATGAGTGTTGGTTACTAATAGCTCCAGAGGCTTCCTCCCAGGAGAATTGCCCTCTGCAGAATTGAAGCTAATCTTATCCTGTAGATTATATCACTCATCCATCCCAAGGCATCTTATAACCAATAACTGATGTGATATACAAAAGATTGGCCTCCTTTCCTCAAGGCAGGACCAGCTATGTAGTACAATTCATCCACAGAGCCCTTCATGAGATCAGGTTAAAGCTGGCCTCTAGCTGAGACTGCAGCCCTGCTTAGCTCCTTGCCTGGCCCTATCCTGTTTCCCGTACTCTCCTGTTCCTGATACCACTCCAGTAACTACCGCACATCCAAATGCCAGTTGCAGGCTCTGCTATTAGGAGGGAACCCAGCCTAAGACATTCTGTTTACAATTTTGTATCTCAAGAGACAGTTTTTTTTCTTTCAATTACAATAAGATAGTTCTCAATGGCTTGTCTTCTTACCTGCTTCAGGAACCTTACATCATGTTCTAATAAGAAGCCTTAGATCAGTATTTCACATCGTGTGGTCCTGGATCATGCACATTAGGCATCGGGGTGCTTGCCAAAAGGCAGAAATTGCTAAGGCCCACCCCAGACCTACCGAATCAGAATCTCTGAGCGTGGGATCCACAAATTATATTTTACATATCATGTACTTCTGACGTACTTGAGTTTAAGATCCACTATCAAGATGTCATGATTTAGCCAGCTTCCCCAGTCCTACCTCCCTCCTGTAGTAACTGAGAGACACTCTCAAGTCAAACTAACTTGTCTTCTTACCTTCTGCCTACTGATAAACTCCTCTGAGAGAAAACAATGCATATATTTCCAAGTAGAAACTTCCAATGTGGTCTACAGAGAGAGAAGAAAATGAAACCCAAGCAGATTATTGTCTTGGCTAATGACAAATTACTTCAAAATGTAAATTTTGTTTCATTTCTTTGAAATCAAAAAATCTGATTTGAGATGGCACTCTAAATAAGTAAGTTGGAGAAGCTATGTTTAATCATCTAAAATCAATTATTTCTAAGTATTTAGGAGCTATGGGAAGGAAGACAATCTGAAAACATCTTTTCAAAGCACAATGCAGAAAAGATTTACAGTAGCTCATAAACATCTAAATTGCCATATTTATTCATCCCACAAAAGTTGACTGTTGCTTGATAATTATCTACCTAAAAAGTCTCAGATCTCTGTATACACAGTGAAAAACATTACTAAATGCCATGTTTTTGCATACTTGTGACAAGCATGTGACAACCACATTTGAGCACAAGTACCTCAATCAACAGGTCAATCAAAATTAACCACAATTATAAGTTAGTGACGAGATCAAACAGAGCTCCAACAGCAAACTTGCAGTTCACTATGGAACAAAGGTGGGTCAAGAAAATCAGAGGATGGGTAGTGATGGCTTCTGGGGAAGGGTATTTACTGAGTAGCAGCTGATTCAGGCCTAGACTACTTGGCAGGCATACACGTCTTTTCATTATCACTATTTTGGAGTGTGTGTGTGTGAGTTAGGTTTTTTGATCCAAGAGAAATGAAATGGTCTTGATTCAATGCCAAACAGAGCAGCCATGCAGTTCCTCACTGGTTGGCATTTCTTAATGGCCACTTCAGCAGGGATCCCAAAATGAATCAGCCACCCCTGGAAAGCTCACTCATCTCTAGATGATGTTCCTAATAATTACCTAGTATTTGGTTAATAGAGAATACAAGAACACACTTCTAATCAAAGTGAAGCACCCTTTCAAATCCAAGAAGTGCAAAATCCTGCCTGGTAAGAGGATATTGGGTTGTTCAATGTGTTGTTTTCTGCTGGAAGTTGAAACATGGATTGTGTGATAGCAAATCTAAAAACAAAACTCAAAGAGAAGTCTAAGCTTGCAAGTTATAAAAATACATTAAAACTAATATTTTTAAAAAGAGATATGCTAAATATAAAGTGTCACAACACACTCTTGAAGGAAAGGCAACTCTACAGGTATGAACATGTAGTTTCCAAAGTCTAAAGTGGTTCCAACGTGCCATTTTAAAATGATCTCAAGGGGCGCTTGGGTGTCTCAATCAGTTAAGCATCTGCCTTCAGCTCAGGTCATGATTCCAGGGTCCTGGGATCAAATCCCACAACAGCCTCCCTCCTCAGTGGGGAGTCTGCTTCTCCCTCTCTTTCTGCCCCTCCTCCCACTTGTGCGCACTCTCTCTTTCTCTCACTGTCTCTCAAATAAATAAATAAACTCTTTCTTAAAAATTTAAAAAAATAAAATGATCTCAAAGTTTCTTAGAAAATGTATTAAAGTAGCTCCTTTTTGGGAGAAAGTTATACATATCACTTAATGGTATTCACACGCAGACACCTGGGGCCACACCTGTCAAGAGCCAGCATCCTTACCTTGAATTTCATAATCAACTCTGTTGGTATACACAGCATATTTACCAAGTGGATGTTGGTCAACAGACACAACAAGAAGGAGGAAGAACTATTTTAAAGAAAGAATCCTGGCAACAGCCATAGTAAATATAATGAATGCTCTAGGCTTATATCAATGAGCAGTCTCGCTGCCCTGATAGTTTCAGGAAAGGTAGGAAGAGACATGATGATGATTATGAACTCAACTCCTCAACATTAATTCCTATGGAAACACTAAGACAAATCGTCAAACTGTCTATTTGAGGGCACTCAAGAAAGCACCAAGTTCAAATAATCTTACATGGCTCCATGAAAAACCAGCCTTGGAGCACCCATATAGCCCTTCAACTACAAGTTTAATCTACATGGTGGATTGAAAAAGAAGGCAGAATTAGAGGTAATTTCCTCAAGAAATTCAATTCTAGTCTACATGATATTCTTAGCAATTTCTTATTGAGATATTGCTTATCTAAGATATTGCTTATCTAAGATATTCTTAGCAATCTCTTATTGAGATACAGTTTAGCATCTAACTGGCCAAAATCCAGACCCATACACAATCATAGTGGCTTAGTGTCTACCCAAGCACCATTGAGTATCATCACAATGAAAGCTATGATTAAAAGTATATATTTTAGTCCTTCAGATGACATAAAGTTGAGTGGGGTTCCATAAAAATCATGAAATCCTAATTAAAAGTAACTGTAATAAAAAGAAGAATAAATACTCAATTTTGTTAGTCAGTAGGGAAGCACAAGTTAAAACCCTGTATGATATTATGTACTACTTGTATTGTTAAAATAAAAGAGACTGACAATATGAAATGTTGGTGAAGATGAGAGCAATAAGAACTCTCAAGCTGATGGGGATGGAAAATAATTCAACCAATTTAGAGAACTCTTCAGCAGTATCTCATAAAGCTGAGCGTACATAAATTGGATGTCTCAGTGATACAACTTCCAGGTCTATAGCCAACAGAAATGGGTACATATGTTGACCAAATTACTTCTAGTTTTAAGCTCTGATGAAGAATGCTACTACATTCTTCACAGAGTATTTCAAAGTTCAAAAATAGACAAAACTAATCAATTGTATGAGAGGTCAGGATTGTGCTACCCCGAGGTAAGAGTAGGAAGGAGCTTCTGAGTGCCTATTATATTTTGTGTCTTGATTTAGACACTGGTTTCACAGGTCTGTTAACTTTGTGAAAATATTTTGAGTCAGGTGTTTATAGTTTATATACTTATAAGTATATATTTATGATAGTATTGTATGCTATATGCTGTGGACTGAATTGTATTCCCCAAAATTCATTATGTTGAAGGCCTAACCTCCAATGTGATGGTATTTGGAGACAGGGCCTCTGGGAGGTCGTTAGTTTAGATGAAGTCATATATGTATGGCCTTCGTGATGGGATTAGTGCCCTTACAAGAAGAAATACCAGAGATCTCTCTCCCTTTGCCATGTAAGGACACAGCAAGAAGGTGGTTATCTGCAAACAAGAAAGAGGGCTCTCACTATGAACTAAATGGGCAGCACCTTTTTCTTGGACTCCCCATCCTCCAGAAATATTAGAAATAAATGTCTGTTGATTAAGCTACCAGTCTATGGTATTTTCTTATAGCAGCCTGATCAGATTAATACACTACTAGAAAAGTTTACTTGGAATAAAACAACAAAATGCAACTGTAAACTACTAGAAAAATAGTCCATCAAAAACAGTATACTTGAAAACTGTGACTTCAATACAATGTCTTGTGATGTTAGTGAGAAATGATTCTTGAGAACTTTCACATTCCCATTTCTGCAAATACCACTTTAGAGAAAAAAATGAAGCACCACTGGGATATGGGGCAAAGACAGGACAGGTACTGGCTCCATGACTAGCTCTGGACACTAGGTTTACAGTCTTTGAAACTCAAATCTGTGCTTCAGTAAAATGACAAATGACTGTTTGGTGTCATTCACACACACACACACACACACACACACACACAAATCCCATTACTATAATGTCCACAGAGTCTACTATACAAGGTTTGGAAATATAAGGCAAAACCAGAGGTACCAAGACAAGATTGGGCAGAAAGGGTCATAACAGGCCACGAACTAAACATTAGTAGGGTATGAAATACCTTTTCTTAAAAGTTAAACATGTCATGTGTTCCTGGTTATAGAATGTGGGTTTGGTATGAGAAAATTTCAGTCCATGACACCAAGACTAGATATTACTAAAAGATGATTTGGGTGAAAACATTTTAATAAATGGTAGAAACCATGCAACATACTACAAATTACACTCCTGAGCAAAACCTAAAGGTACCCGAGTAGTTAGCTACTAGAGGGGCACCTACGCAAAGTGTACAGATTGAACCAGGCTCCACTTACTTGGTAGCTCCACAGACATGGCTCAAACAAGCTACTCAACCTTGTCATGCCTCAGTCCCCTCATCTGTACACAGGGTGATAATAATTATCCCCCATGGGATCATTGTAAATCAACTGCATTAACATAGGTGAAGTGTGCTTGTCATCTAGGAAACAATATGCACACAAAGATTGCTATTCCAGAACATGAAAGAGCTTTGAGATTCTTAGAGCTAATAAACAGGACTCCATGATAGTTTTCCCTTCCTCACCTCAGGTAGAAAGGAAAAGAGAAAGTAAGGCTAGTTGTGGGATGGGGTTACAAGGACCCTCAGCCCCAGAGCATTTCCCTCACTGCACAGAGACACCAGAAATGTCTGAACATATTCTATGATCAGAAAGGTTTGAAATTGTAATAGCCCCTTAAAGCAGCCCTTTGATTTTCACCTTATTCACACTATGCAGTAAATAATTGCTGTCAGGATCCTTTCCAGGCACTAACGTGAAAACTGGAGTACAGAGGACCCTGCGGCACTGAACACTTGAAAGTAGAAACAAGAGGGGGTGCCTGGGTGGCTCAGTTGATTACACACCTGCCTTAAGCTTGGGTCATGATCTCAGGGTCCTGGGATGGGGCCCCATTTCAGGCTCCCTGCTCAGAGCCCAGGTTGTGGGGGGTCCTGCTTCTCCCTCTCCCTGCCGTTCCCCCTACTCGTGCTTGCTCTCTTTCTCTCTGTCAAATAAATAAATAAAATCTTTAAAAAAATTAAAAAGAGAGAAAGTAGAAGGGAGTCTCAAAAGAAGAAGCTAAAGATGCTGGAGGCCAACTTCATCATTTTTTTCTACCATCAGACTGGACACAGGGAACTACAGTTGACCCTTGAATATGGGTTTGAACTGTGTGGGTCCACTTACATGCAGATTTTTTTATAAATATAGTACAGTAGTATAAATGCATTTTCTCTTCTTCATGATTTTCTTTTTTATTTTTAAATTATTTTTTTAAGATTCTATCTATTTATTTAAGAGAGAGAGAAAGAGAGAGTGAGGAAGAGAGAGCCCCTCCTTAACTGAGCCACCCAGGAGCCCCTATTCCTCATGATTTTCTTAATTATATTTTCTCTAGCTTTCTTTATTATAAAAATAATACACACACAATACATATACAAAATATGTGTTAATCAACTGTTTATGTTATTGGTCAGTTGTGGGGGAGTCAAAAGTTTTACGTGGATTTTCAGCTGTGTGGGGCATCAGCACCCTTAACTCTCAAGTTGTTCAAGCGCCAACTGTATTTCCTTATGAAAAAACAATTTAAAGAAATTATCTGGGTAATACAATCCCCCCAAACCATTTCTCTTCAATTATTTGCATTTGTCAAATAAAGTGCTTTTAAGCTTGAATTAACAGATAGAAATTACATGTACTTTGCCTATGTAAATACAAGTTTAGTATTAAGAACAAAGGCTACCAAAGAGAGCTATAGAATAATGGATGTGTTTGGGATGCCTGAGTGGTTCAGCGGTTGAGCATTTGCCTTTGGCTTAGGGCATGATCCTGGGGCCCAGGATCAAGTCCTGCATCGGGCTCCTTGCAGGGAGCCTGCTCCTCCCTCTGCCTATGTCTCTGCCTCTCTCTCTCTCTCTTTCTCTCTCTCTGTGTGTCTCCCATGAATAAATAAATAAAATCTTTTTTAAAAATGGATGTGTGCAATTTAACCCAAATAGAGAAGCAAAACTTTGGAAAAGTGGATGTATATTTGTATGTATTTTAAGTGTGAATGTGGAATGTAGATAAAACAAGCACCCTGTTGGAGGTGGCTGGGTGGCTCAGGGGTTAAGCATCTACCTTCAGCTCAGGGTGTGATCCTGGGGTCCTGGGAGGGAGCCCTGCATCCGGCTCCCCACAGGAAGCCTGCTTCTCCCTCTGCCTATGTCTCTGCCTCTCTCTTTGTCTCTCATGAATAAATAAATAAAATCTTAAAAAAAAGAGCACCCCATTGGATAACACACACCTCTACCAATGGATCTGCGATGAGCTCTGAAGGGTGAGTTAGTCACTGTCTATAAATGCCAACCACAAAAATTAGAAGGCCATCTCTAATGAAACTTTTTAAATTTATGAAACCAAAAGACCTTCTTGGAATGGTTGTTCAGGCCCAGATCTAACTTTCCACCACACTTAAAATCTGTGCCTTCCTGAGGCAGCAAGCCATTCTTAGATATCCTCTGGAGACCCTTTCAAGGTCTGTGGTTCCACATAAAGATAACCTACAAGAAGGGAAGTCAACGTGCAGAGAAAATACCTCCATTGAAAAATTCCTTCAAGTCTGGATTCTCCACACTACCTACTCCTGAGAATTCAGGACAGTTGTTCCCTCTTAATACAGGAAAAGGAATATTCACAGGTGAATCTCCTACCCTCCTGATTTCCACTAAGGAAAAAAAAAATCACACAATTTCCCTTTCTGTACTGAACTGAAGATAGTTAAAAGTAATAGATTGGTAGAAATTATTGTGACAATACAGAGCCCCACTAAAATAATTAGCGAGATAAGAAAAGAGAAAGAAAAGAAGCAACAGTGAACTAAAAAGATTCCAAGTAAATAATTCTCATTATTTAGGATCTTGGCCTGAGGCTTTTCTGTGAATTTTAGATAAGATATTCAGCCTCTGCAGAAATCTTTAATAAAACACCCAACCCAACAAATAATGTATTTTCCTGCTGTGACAGAAGACTGCAGTTAAATTTTCCAGTGGTCATGATCTGTGTTTCCATACAAGAAAGAGGGCGAAGCAAAAAGGATTTTTCCATAAAACAGTTAAGGTATAACTCGGATTAGGAGGAAAATAAAATGAGTCTTTATCTTCATCTTCTTCTATGTAAATATTTTTCCTAATATACCACCTGCTGGAAGCCTCTGGCAAAATATGATTGTAAGAACACAACTTCTGTGAAGCAGTCTTCTGAATTCCTGAGTAATTCAATTAAAAGTGGGGCAGCTCTTGAATTATCCAAGATATTATCTCAAACCACAGCTTTGCCCTACTTTCACCAACATGCCCCAGAAATCTCCATTTATCCGTTTTCCTGTTTGGCAAGATGAATCCCTTTAGCTTTCACCTTGAGTGTGAAATCTAATCAGTTAACAAATCCTCTTCCAAGTCTGGGAGTCATCTCAGACCTCCTCATTCTCTCACCTTCATGCCAGCCAGCCCCATTGATACCCCTAATGCACGTGCGCACACACACACACCTGCAGAGTGTACTGAAATATGCTGTTGAATATCTTATTTTCCCTGTGGGCTCTGCCTTTTTTGCTCCTTTACACCCCCTCAAATTCCAGACCTTTAAGACCAAACTCAGTTATTTTCTCCAGGAAATTTTGCTGGATGAAACCAACTTCACTGCCTTAACATTTAAGTACCAAGGCTAAATCCTTCCCAAAAAAGTCCAGGTCTTTGCTTGTAATGTACTTTGATTCCTTTTAACATTGTTTGAAATAACACAGCTCTTTAGTATTTGGTACTTGGTTCTCCCAGCCCCAACCCCTACTTCCACCCCAACTCCCCCTTCTCCCCCCCCACACCCCCACACACACAGACACACATAATACACAACAGACTGGTCATGAGCAGGAATCTGTTTGATTATTTTATACAATTTGTCCTGTGCCTTTTCTCTCATCCTTCCTAGATTACTAGAATACACTATTTTTAGCACTATAGTTATTGAACAGATAAATATTTGTTCACCATCCATTTGATAGCTAGAGACAGAAGGATATGGAAACTAAACCACCAGATAACTATGTGATCTAGTAGGCACCAAAAATGCCAACACCAATGGTTCTCATAAGGATTGTCACTGATGTGTGAGCTGGAGCAGAAAGGAGTTTAATTAATCTACATATTGGATTGCAGTGTCTTCACAAAACTGATTGATTTTTTTCCCCATCCCTCAAACACCAGACTATCACAATCCTAGCTCTCAAACCCATCACACTGAAGATATATCCTTTTGTCAGGCTGCCCCGCATTCCTGGCCAGACTTTCTTCTCTGCGAATACCAGAGTTAACAGCTAGAATATTTTCGAGCACCCCTATACTAGCATCTACGCTACTATCATGTGATTAATTAGTGTCATGTGATATGTTAGTCTCCTACAATTAGAGGTAGGCTTAATGAATTAAAATACAGGATGTCAGTTAAATATGATTTTCAGCTAAGTAGTGTTAAAGAACAAAATTCAACAGAGTAAATTGTAAAGACCTTACTGGTTTTATTCAACAACTCATGAATTGGGCAGTATCTCATTTGGCAGACAGAAAGGAGCTAAAGAGCTGTATAGAATGAAAGGCTTTTATAAACCAAAGGGAGCAGGAGAAGCAAAGACTGGATTGTATCAGGCAGGTCACTTTCCTTTAAGGGATGGCAGGGGTCTCTCAGATGAAATACCTCACTAGTACTGACCAGATCATTCTAGATTAACTGGTTAAGATTACATCTCTAGGAGAGGCTGAAACTACAATTAAGTTAGGTAATAAGTCTCAATTTGGTGATGTGGGCTTAGCACAAGTGACTCTATCTGGGCCTGTTGTCCCCTTTTTAACAATAGTAGGTTATTTTTTAATATATGTATGTCCCAAATTTTGCATGGGACATACTTAAAAAATAATTTGTTTTACATCTGAAATTCAAATTTAACTGAGCATTGTCAATTTTATCTGGCACCCCTACCCCAAATAGGCTACTACTACTGCTGTGCCCACCATACCCTCTTCACAGGATGCTGCATATACAGTAGGCACTCCATAAATGCTTCTTGGATGCATTTACATCTTGGATGGATGGAAATAACTTTCATACAGAGCTTAAATGACATCAAGGTACACTGAAAATTATACTTTGACAATAAAGAGCACAAAAAGGCTAAATGTTCATTCTTTAGCCCAATCAACATAGGTAGATCCATCTGAAAAGAAGATATCCTTCAGAAAGAGTAAATAAGAACATGTTTGGAATAGCAACATCGCCCAAGCGATTCCCTCAAACATTATAAGGACATGATAACTGATGATCCAGTTTGGAGGAGAGGCCACTGTCAGGTGTGCAGCTGCCTATACGTGCAGCTTTGCAAAGAGACAAAACTTCACGGCTGCATTTCCCCCAAGGCTGCTTTATCTTCTTCCCTCCTACCTTAAAGAGTAAGCTACAAGTCCCATTTCTCAAAAAAGAGATAAGAAGCAGGAAAATCTACCACCATGGAGTTAGAAGGAGATAAGAGAAATAAGCTGCCTAGATTCTAGCCAAGCAAAGGAGAAAGGAATTAGGAACCCGATGTTTCACAGGTGGAACGATGACTACAGAGGATAAAGAAAATAGAAAAGTTTCTCTAGGGTTGAAGTACGTACTGAGAAAAATAAATAAAAGACAGTAAAATATTCAAGGCTACATTGAAGATCAGCAAAGCACTTCATCATGCCAATATGTTTTTATAGAAACGCAGATAAAGGTTTCTTCACAAGCACTTCTTTATTAATTCTTCAGATATCCAAACCTTGTTAGTAAACCTGTCATCCTAACAAGCCATCTTTTGTATTGTTATTGAAACCCAAAGCTATTCTTAAAATTCCAATGCTATATGCAGATTGGCTGAAAAGAAATGGTCTTCAGAAAGCAGAATGAATGAACCTATAGAAATCACTGCTCAGGATATTATTACAATATGGCTAAAAACATTTTTATTATACATACCTAGAAAAGGAACACCAGCTTAAATGCAGAAGAGTGTGGCTTATGTACTAGCCCTACTCCTTAGCAGCTGTGAGCCCTTGAACAAGTTTTTCCACTTCCCTGGCCGTGTCTTTAAAACAGAAGTATAATGTTTACCATATAGGGTGACCACCAGTTAACTTCTCCAGAACACCCAGCACAGTCCCCAGGACGTGTCTGTTTCCTTATTCATTTACACATACTTCCTCACTATCATCATCCTCATCATCCTCATTATCATCACCATCAATATTAATTACTGGTGATGTGCGAATTGCTTTATACACTTTCATTATCAAGCATGACAGATCTAGAATTGTAGTTCCTATTCTGTTGGTTCTTTTTTCTTCTTTTTTTAAAATTTATTTATTCATGAAAGACACAGAGAGAGGCAGAGATATAGGCAGAGGGAGATGCAGGCTCCCTGTGGCAGACTCAATCCCAAGACTCCAGGATCATGACCTAAGCCACTCAGGCGTCCCATATTCTGTTGATTCTAAAGGCGCTTCCCTGTTTACTACATAATATTGCCTCTAAGAATAAAAATTCTATCACCAAAATCCTTACACTACTGTCTGCCCTTTGAAGAGTTAGAAGATTTCTTGATATTCAGTAGCAGGAAAGCTGGCCTCAGAGATGTGAAAATAAAGTACACCCTCCTGTGGAAATCAGGTGAGGAATTTTAATTCTTCCAAACTTCAGCACATAAGGACCTCCTCAAGACCAAGGAAGAGCAATACGCTAGTCCAGGACCCTGCCAACAAGGATAATTCTGGGAGTGGTGAGGACAGTTTAGGGGAGGGAAGGCACCTGCTGTGGATGATGATTAGAGAAGAAAGCAAGCATTTCCTGTGGCAGCTGGAAGTCAATTATCAAGGCTGATAATGAATGAAATTTTGAACTATTGTTTACAAAAATTAAAGAACTACCTCGAGAGTTCAGGACTTTTTTAATCAATGTATTTTGTTGTTCGTTTGAAACCAAATGTTTCAGAATCTCAAAAGTGTCATACCCAAACTTACTCCTCAAATGTGCTCACACAGGTGCACAAAAATGTTTAGATAAGGAAATTTGTAACGGCACTTTTTCCTAAGAGCAAAAGATTAGAAAGAGCCCAAATATCCGCCAAAGAGAAAACTAGATAAAGTGCTGTTCATCCATTACAATAAAATACTCTGCAATGGTGAAAAAGAATAAAATAAATCTGTATGTGCTGATCAGGACAAACCGTAGAGCCCAAGATGATACCTTTGTGCAAATTAAGAAAAGGGGGTCCCCTTCCTGGCAGACCAAGCCTCCTGACAGAGAACACAGTTGATTGAATTTCAGCCCCCACTCTCCCCTCAGCCAAGTGCCTTGTGCACAACTATATATGGTAGCTCTGCCAAGATGTATCAAGGGGAGAAGAGCGAGGTGGGTGTAATTTGATACCATTTGTGTGTGTTTCGAACAGCATATACACAAATACTAAATATATACTTTTATGCATAAATATTTCTGGAAGAACATTCAAGAAATTGGTAACAATGGTTGCCTCTGGGAAGAGGAAATGAGGGTTGTGGGTGGGGGATAATGTTATACTGCATTCTCTTTTGTACATTTTTTTACCATGTGCATGTAACTTTGTCAACTGGAAAAAAAAAAGTTCTATTCTTCTCTAACGGCATGCCGAGACTGTTGAGGCAAAGGGCCATGGCTACTGCTGCTATGCTACCTGTCCTCCCACAAATCTGGACAGCCCAGCAGCCCACATGTGGTGGCATGGCCCAGTTCGGCCCATGTGGCTTCCATTTATCCATGGGCAGTGCAGATTTTTAAAGTATATTTTTGAGCTGAAACACACTTTGCTTTTATACATTTCTCAGCAATGACAACTCTCCAAATTATTTTCACTAGGTGTTTCTCATTTTAGCCCAATACCCAGTCTGATCCAAACCAACCATGAACTCTCTTTTCACTTTTGCCAACCACAATGAAAAAATAACATACCTACAGCAATATGTGCAGCAGCCTCTGAAAATTCCTGCAAAAGTAGGTTTCTAGGTAGTTTTTAGGCCGTGTTTGGTATTATGCTTCTGCACATAGGATAAACAACTCTGGAGGGAGGTAACTGCTAAAAGCCATGGTTCCAAGAACTGCACTTGGTCCAGACTATCTACTAGTAGTAGAATCCTAGGCAAGTTCCATATACACCCCATGCCTCAGTTCTCTCATCTTAAAACTGGGAATAATAATATCTCCCTCAAAGGGTTTGTGTTTAAATGAGATAATACATGTGCCACACATAGTTACCGCTCAGTAAATGTTTGCTGTCATGACTACTGTCTTGGGTAAGATGGCTGCTATCTGGTTGGAAGACAAGGCTGAAACAATGGAAAATGGTTAAGTGATCAAAAATGCATTATCATCTGAACAATTAAGTTATACTTATCAAATGCAGTCTCACTCAGTACATTAGCTTCCATTAGCAACAATAGTTGCTATTTGATCCTGAAATTAAGATATATTAAAATACTACAAAAATCCTTTATTTTTTTGCTTGGATTTAATTTTTAATAATAAACACTACCCATTATTAAATATTGACAGAATAGTAAAATACAGATAAAAAGGAAGTAAGCATCATTTATAATCCCACTCTAGAGAACCACTGCTAATGTTTTAACATATTTCCTTCCAGTCTTTTTTCCATGCATTTTAGAAGCTGAGATTTTATTGAATATATAATTTTCTATCCTTTTTCCTCTTCAGGCTTTGGTCAAAGTGTTTTCCCAATATCATTAACTATTCTACACAAATTAATCATTTTAATGGGTGGCTAATATTCCATTGCAGTCATTCATTTCTTTCACAAATACCTACTGAGAACCTATTATGGGCTAGGCACTCTTCTTATTGCTGGAGTACAGTGGTGAATAAAACAGACCAGATCCTTGTTCCCAATGAAGTTTCCATGCAGTGCTAAGGATTGTGGTTCAAAGTAGAGTGAACTAAGGAGAAAATAGGAGGTAGAACAGTAGAGAACTGCTCAGCAAGTTTAGCTATAAAGTGGCAGTAGCTGAAGGGAGAGGTGGGGGTCAGTGCCATACCTTATTTTATTCAATTATTGCACTGATGTAGAAATACAAATGTGCATCTTAAATGAGCCCTTGGACATTTGGTACTACTTTAAAAAGACTTCTTAATAAAAGTTGCTAATGCAGTTCCTAAACTGTTTTTGGTACATCTATTTTGATTCTCGTGTGTATCTGCAATAATTTCATGGTCTTTCAAGTCATAAACACAGAATTGATTTTAAGGGCAATAGCACAGATACCAAGTCCTCATGCAGGATTCCACTTTGGATATCATGTTATAACCTCACAATAGCCACAGCTCCCACTTTAAAGAAGATTTGATAGAAATCATCTCTGCCTGGTATCCTATCCAACTCTTTTTGTTGATTTTAAGGCTGGGAAGAAGGGATTATTGTTCTTATAGGTTTTTGTACTAGAAATGTTGTATAGTTCCTTCCTACACCATTTTCTATGGGAAACCATCTGCCCGCAGCCTTGTTAAGGAATGGTGGCTATGTTTTATAACATGCAGCCCTACCACTCCCCCACCCCAATATACACACATACTGACCACACCTGCCTGAACTCAGCAGTTCATTCGGACCCAATGACCTATGATCAATGACCTGTGAACCTAAATGTTTCAAGTTAAAAATTAGACCCTCCCCCCCCATTTCATTTGGGAATGGAGTGAATGGGCAAAAAACAGTAATAGCAGAAATTGAAGTAGTGTAAGAACCAAAGAAGGCTTACCTGTCCAAATCACAAGAAGTTGGAATTCCGGAAGACTAAAAACTGAATAAAGAGAATAAGTGGATTTGGTAGAAAAAGGACCACAGAGAGATATCCATAGGGAAGTAGAGACACTGTGAGATTAATTCTGATCTTTGAAATGACTCCCTGGTTGACACTACTAAAATATCAGCTAAAAATTGTTTTAATGCTTTTAAATCAAGGAACTGGCATAAAACAAAGTTTTCTATAGATTCCAAAAATGCAATCAGAGCAGGAACCCTGGTTGTTTAACTGAATACCAAAGCTGGCTTCCACCCTGAAAGTTTATGCCAAACCCTGGAGCATTTGAGCAACCGCTTTGAGGACTATACAACGCTGGAGACCCACCTAAGATGGACCATCTAATGAAGACCCCTCACATAACGTTGGAAGCCCAGAGGCTTACACACCCTTAGTGTACAGATGAGCAACAAATAGACCTTGTTCTGCAGAAGGTGGCAGCAAGAATCACATCTCTTTTGATCCTGATGCTGAATGGATGGTTAGACAATCTCCCATGACTATTCACAGCCCTAAGCTAGTCCTCACATGGCCTGTGGTCCAAATTCATGCTAGCTGTGTTCTCTGAAAAACTCCCAGCAGAGAGTATAAATAATACTCTCTAGGAATTAACAATTCCTAGAGCTCCTGACTTGGTAGTCTCAACTGCAAATGAGTTCTCAAAAGATTCCACAGATGAAGTTCCAGAAAAACACACAGCTCTCAGACAAAAAAGAAAGAAAAAAAATCACAAAACACACAAAGGGACACCGTAAAGGGAAAAGGCCACATAGCTCTTAAAAGAGAATCACCTTCACCTTGCAGTTCCTGTCCTTAGGTAGCCAAGAGACTCTCTCTGATGCTGCAATAAAGTCTTCCTTTATTTGATCAAATTTTACAGAGACTTTGTTCTTTAAAAAATATCATAACTCCCTTGTTATCAGTTTTTGCCCTTAAACAGTAGGCTGACAGCATGGATCTTAAGGACAGCTGTAGGAAGGGCTCTGTTGCCTCAACGTGCCTTATCTTTACTGTTACTGCACTGGTTTCTGAACTGCATCCTGCAGCCCCGCTCATTCCTTTGTCATCACAAGTACCAATGATCTTATGCATCTCTCTTTGGTATCTGTTTGAATGACATACTGGATGAACAAAAGGGGCTTACTGTATCCAACCGGGACCTGATTGCAGAAGAAATGTATTAGGAAACTCTTGTGGGAAATCTAGCTTATGCTAATCAAACACAATTTGGATGATTGTAAATGCCTGGGAATTAAGGAGAGTGAAACCAAAGAGGTAAAGGGATGGCCACCTAATTCCCCACAAGGGTTGAACACAAGAAATAACTAGTCTTATCATTTTTAGACACAATAGGAAATAATCCACAGCCAAAAGTCTGGTTTCTACAGATAAATCTTTCACAGAAAGGTGAATAAAGCAACTGTTAGCCAGCTTTAAAAAAACATAATATGGCACTATTACGGAAGATGGCATTTTGTAAACCTGTGCTCTGCTTCCGGGAATGATCACACTGTTTCAAATCCCCAGGCCTATAGATGAGGATAAAAATGTCCTCAGTTCTCTAGAGAACTCTATATTGGCTGGCTGCCAGCTGCTCCTAAGACTGCTTTTTCTTGAAATTCTTACCAGCACTTCTGTCTGTAGTCTCACTAAACAAGCAAACCACCTGGTTGTTGACAAGATTCTGATGGGTAGACATTCAGGGAGTGGCAGGAAGACGGAAGGGAACAGAACTCCTGACCTTCCTCTTAGGCTGAATTAACACTGTTTGGTTAATACAATTAATCACAGGGACAGAAAATGCACTCAGGAGCTAAAGCCTGTGCCTTCTTAGCCGCTTCTCTTTACTCAGTGTGAAACTATTTTGAGATTAATTGGACTTTTATCTGAAACATCCAGGAGTGTGACCCTTCTTTGGTCTGCAATGAGCAAACCCAGGCACAATTATTTCCCATTGAAGGTCGGGTACACAGCAATATTTGAAAACAATTCTTCGGGCATTAAGGAAGTGAGAAGAGCATTCCACTTCTTTCTTTCCTTGTTGGAAAGGCATTTTCGATTTCAGATTAAGTGAAAATTTAGGGTCCAGTAGTCATGATTCTGTCAAAACAGTAAATTAAGTATTCATCACTTGCAGATGAGCTCGGGCAAAATTGGATTTGTACTATGCAGAATCATTTTGGATACTGGGGCATTTAGGCTACAAAGTAGTTATTATATATTTCAGTTGCTGTCTCAGCAAAAGACTTTTTCTTTTCCCCTCTCAGTTTGCTTCATTTCAAAAGACCTAGCTTTCTCTAGATTTGAGAAATCAACCCTCCTTCAAGGATCTGATTTGCAGAACTGTGATTACTGATCTTCTTTCTAGAACTCTAAAAGAACAGGAAACATATCTGCCCATAAAAAAATAAATATGTTTTCACATGTATTTCTAAAAAGAATGCTGCTTGGTGTTTAGCCTTAGTAACTTCTGATTCAGCCACCTAGTCCACTAATTTAAATCACTAAGTATTTATTAAACATGTACATTTCAAGGTATTAATCTGTGCCAATTAAGTCACATGTCAGAGGGAGAGATGGAAAAGTAGTTGAATTCATGAATTTCATGAGGGTCTCAAACCACAACATGGACATTTTCTAAAATTTGTGAATTATGACTTAGTTGAATGGAACTTTTCCTACATAATTCTTACCAGAGAATATGTTTAATGGCACTATTTGTCACTAGGAATCTATTCCTATTGGAAAATAAAATGTCATTTTTCTCACTATTATCATCATCATCAATAAACTCTTCCCAAATATAAGGCATTATAGTCTAGAAACCAAATATAGTATTAGAGATTAAAATGTAAGAGGACACCTCAGGAAGAGTCTGAATACCTTGTCTATCATGGGGGTTACAAGAATCTTTGCATATATACACATTCATTAAACTGTACCAAATAAAAGTGAACTTTACTGCACATAAAAATTCTTTAAAGACATTTTTTAATGCAGAATAGGAATTCAGGGGCATATTTTCCATGAAGCTAATGAAGCTGAAGATTCAGGGCTGCTAACAAGCATAAATCCTTCTAAGGCCTTGTACCTATTTTGTACTTTTTCACAAATTGGGCTCCACCCCAAACTGTATAAGCTTCAAGACATAAAACTTGCATTCACTCCTTGGAGGTGTGACTCTAAAGTAATTACATTTATATCCATGAGTTAAATACAAGGAAAGTTAGAGAACAGAATGAGGCAGCAAATGCTGAATTCTGGGAATTCATAAGAAGAGTGATATCAGAGGCCCAGGGCAGTCAGTGGGATTCGGATTGGGTCTCTGAAAGGGTCTGACTCCCATCTTTGATGTTTGACTACGGACAGCTTTCAAGTCCCATCACTCTTGTACCCTTTTTGTACCCTTTTGTAACCCATTTGTAACCAATACAAAATTTGGCTGTCCCCTCCTTTCATGTTGGTAGGAAGTTCAAACCACACTTGCCCCAGCCCATGTGAGAGCCCTCATCCCAGTCCTACTCCATAATCACAGTAAAAGCACAGTCTCCTTTTCCTACTCTCTTAAATCCTTTTAGACCACTTTGGAAGCTTGCCTTGCTCTCCATAGAATTCCCATTATGTGAGTAACAAACCTTTCATTCCCTCTTGGTGCATGTGTAACATCATCAGTCTTGAGATCCAAACAATATTTTGAATGGGAACTGAATATTGGATAATGGGTCCATCCTGTTCTGTTTCTGCAAGATGACCGTAACAGTCTTGACAATCTATACAATTTAGATGCACCAAGAAGAAAAGAGCATTTCAGGGAAAGAGAATGGCTTACACAAAGAGAAGTGGAAGCATGAAAACTGTGTATGCAGGATGATGTAATTGAAACCACAAGTTTGAATAGATGAGTCAGAAACATGGTAATCAGACTAAAGTGTTAGTAGGGAGTCATTGAACAGGTTTAGAAATACGAATTTCTTCTTTTATATATCAAGACACTACCAATGATTTTTTTAATGGAAAAATAATTGAGTTGAGTAAGTATAAGATTATCTATCTATTTATAGGAGGTAAAATAGGCTACAGGCAGAGAAGTCAAGAGAGGAAGAAACTGTCAAGCATAGGATGGTAAAGGCTTGTATTGTTGTAGGGTCAATGGAATGGGAAGGAAGAGAGGAATGGCTGTAAAAATACAATGAATACAAACATGGCAACAGGGATGTTGGCAAAAGGGGGAGGAAAGAATTAAGGATGGCTAAAAGATATAAAATTACTATAACAAAAATAAATCCCATAAAACGAGCATAAATCACTAAATGGATAGTACTTCTGTGGCACCTATTTGTATCACCCATCATAAAATGATTCACATCCAATTCAATTCAAGAAATATTTATTAAGCACACATTTATTCAACAAATAATTACTAAGGACAGGCAAGGGGCAAAGAAATAATCAATAGCCCTTTGCCCTCAAGGGCTTAATTTCTACTTAAATTCTATCATAGGGAAACTGCTCTTTATTCAACTCACTATAAAACAAGGTGGTAAATGCTGTATTCATTCAAGAAGAGGAGTCCTATGAACTTCAAACTGGGAACAATTAATTTTTCCAGGAAGATGACATTTAAGCTGTGCCTTAAAGAATGAACAGTTTTGAGATGCAGAGAGAAAGGGTAAGAATGTTTCAAGAAAGAAAGAACAGGAACAAAGAAATTTTTCAAATGAGCCATATGTTCAGGCTAAACGCATAGCCCTCAGAGTGGTTATGGATCAAAATGCACATGGAGAAATGCAGTGAAAGAGAACATGAAAAAGTTGACTTGAACCAGATTAGAGGAAAGAAATCACTGAATGTTAAGGTAACAAGAAGCAATCAAAGGATTTAAATTGGAAAAACAATATGTCCTATGTTTCAGAAAATTTACTCTGATATTGACAGGCCCAAAGCAACACAGAGAGTCTAGATGCAGAAAGATCAATTGAAAAACTTTACCAGGTTGAGAAAAGAGATGATGAGACCCTAAATGTAATAGTGGTAATGGTGAGGAAAAGAGGAATCTGAAAGAAATTGTGGAAGTAGACTCCATAGAACTGAGAAATCAATTGAATATGAAGACTGAGAGTACCAGGGGAGGGGGGGGGGATGCCAAGCCAACAGCTGATACCTTGAGCATGATGGTTCAAGGTGCTCTTAATAGAAGAACCACAGAAAAAGATGAGAGGCTACAACAGGGTGAGATGAGATGATAAGTGCACTTTGGGAAGTGCGGAGCTTGAGAAATCAACAAATGAAAGTATATGCATATACAGCAGGAAGCTAAAACCGCAAGTCTAGAGAAATAGAGTTTTGTGGACCACCACCCCCACTCCAATCACTATAAACCAGTAGTAGTTGAAGCCACTAGACTGAAAGGGGGTACTTAAGGAAAGAATGAAGAGTTAAAGAGACATGAGTGGGGTGAGGAGGCAAAACATGAGGTAAAGGGCAGAAGGGAAGAGAGGAGTAGCAGAAAGAAACAGCACAGTAATCAGCAAGAGGAGGCACAAGAAGTGCCAGTGAAATGGAGTGCAAGCCTCCCTAGGCACACGCACACAATGTACATGTATATATGTATACATGACTATTTTTTTAAATGAAAGGTTAAATATAAAAACAATGGTTTCCTGTCGAGAGAGAGAGAGAGAATGGGATTGAGGTTGAGGGAAAAGGAATATATAGACTGAAGTTGTTTGAATATATCTGGTTTTATAGATTTGACTTCAGAACCATGTAAAAATCTTACTAATTAGAAAACAAAATTAAGTTTCAAGAAAGCACTTTTTGAAGTCGATAAAAAAATGAACCTAAATATGTATCTGGTTGTTAGCAAAACCATACAGAAAGGAGCCAATTCAAGAGGCACAAAAATGTGAGTAAATACCAGTGAACATAATTGCTGGATTGTATACAATGTTTAATTTTGTGAGAAACTCCCAAACTGGTGTCCAAAGTGGCTATACCATCTTGCATTCTCACTAGCAGTGAATGAATGAATGCTCCACAGCATTTGGTGTTGTGAGGATTTTGAATTCTGGCCATTCCTATAGGGATGTAGTGGTATCTGGTTATTGTTTTAATTTGCAATTCCCTAATGACATACGATTTGAGCAGCTTTTCATATGCTTATTTGATATCTATATATTTTTTGTGGTGAAATATCTGTTCAGATCTCTTGACCATTTTTTAACTGAGTTATTTGCTGTCTTATTGTTGAGCTTTGAGAGTTCTTTGTGTATTTTGGATGCAAGTCCTTTATCAGATAAGTGTTTTGAAAATATTTTTTCCCAGCCTGTCACTTATATGCTCATTCTCTAACATAAAGACATTTTGAGGCAAGCAAACATCTCAGGAAATTTACCTCCCTTGCACCTTAGGAAGCAACAAGATGCTCTCCATCCAAATGAGAAAAAGAAGCATGGGATAAAACATGGAACCCAAAAAACAAGATCCAAACACAAGAAAAAGCCCAAAAGGATTTCCTAGATTTTTGGCAAAAAGTCCCAAGACATTGTGGGTTTCACACCCCGGTGAATAAAAGCCAATTGTTAAGGGCACATAAAGGAAATAATATTAATTTTTATGTTAGCCTTTTGGATTTTCTATTTATGTTTTATAATGCACACAGTTCTCTATTGCAGAAAACATATTTTATAAACAAATAATACAAATATTGAAGGTCTGTGCTGAAAATTAATAACAATTCATCATTTTAAAAATCTAGAGGCTTCTAACCTAGGGAGAACCAGAATGGAGGAGGAGGCCAGAGGTGCACAGAAAGAATTTTACAGAATGAAATGGAACTGATAAGTGATATGACAGCTTTGGCCACATGGAAAATTGTAAAAAGAGCCATTTTACAGAGCTGTTGGAAGGCAGGAAGATTTACCATGTTTCAAAGAAACTTGAGTAAATAAAAATGACAACTGTTAATTCCAAGAAAAAAGATACACAAGAAAGAAAACATAATCATAGCATATCACTTATATCAATAGTGAACAATATTCTCCTAATTATCATTAAAACACTAAATATGTATTTAACTAAAAATTAAAATACAATTACATCAGGCTGATGCAAGAAAGAAAGTGAGAAAGCAAAAGCCCTCACTATCTGTATACTCTTGATAAATTAAGAAATAGTAGGATATTAATATTGGGGGTTTATTTTTAATTTTTTTTATAGTCTGTCTCAGACTCCTTCCTACCAACCTTTGTCACCTGGCCAGCTTGGATCTCTGGTTCCCAATCCCTGATCTGTCCTTGTAGCATGGGCACTACCCCCTTCTTCCTGAGCTTTGACCTCAAATCCACCTGCTGCTCTGATTTATCTTCATCCCCCCTCCCCGCACCCCCTCATTCCCAGCCTGTATGCCTTTCTTCGCTCTAGGACTCCTTGTGATTTCGTATGGATGAAAACACGCAGAGGTGCAAATACAAAAACAGCAATAAAGTTCAAACTTACAGGGTTTCTTCAACTGACCAGTCAGGCAAAAAGAAACTCAAGTTGCTTGAGAACTCACACTGAACTTCTCAACCTAACACACTCTCACCACTTTGCATTTGTGAAATCCTCCTGTAAGAACTCCCCAAACAAGGAGGATGTCTCACCACTAAGCCTGGGGGCAAAATGCAGGGAGAGCAAACTAGGGAGGCAATAGAACTCAGGTGTGGTCTCCAACCTGAGAAGATGGGGGGGAGAGGGTGAACCAGTGCCCCACCACCACAGACTGTGCAGGAAATCGCAGGGGTCAGCACAACCGGAGTGTAATGGTTAAGCATCCACCCTGGGAAAACCTCCTTGTGATCATGGCATCTCCCCTGTCAGGTAAATATAATACTAGTTTCAAAAACGGGACTATGTATTGAAAGAAGCTGCTATATAATAACTAAAAGTGCTTCCTCTTAAAACAGGACAAAACAGGTAAAGCTGAGGAGAGAAAGAAGTGTTCTCTTTATACCACTGAGCACTATTTCATTTCATAGACTATTTGCCTGTAATAATGTAGGAAAATATTCAAAATATAAAGTTAAGTGAAAGGGGGAGGATTAAAACTGGTAAAAAAAAAACTTTATAGCAATATTTAGATAAATTTAGATAGATAAATTTAGATAAATTTACCAAATGCCAAATATACATGCCTTCTGTTAATATCAAATCTGAATGGAAATACACCAAACTATATTTTTAAAAATACACTCAAAGTAGTTATCACTGCATAAGCTAATTTTAACCAAATTTTTTATCTTGTTTTCTTCTCTTAACTATCCACAATAAGATATATGACTTTGGTAGGCAAGGGGAGAATTTTTAAGAAACTTTTCTGACCTTCAATTACTAAGGGAAATTGCTGAATTGCAAACAGGAGTCACATGTAACTGATGTGTCAGGGACCAGAGGAGCCTAAAAGACACAAACTGGATAGCCCTGGGTCATAACCTTTCTTCGCTGACTTTCACCTTGTCTGCTGCTATTGCAGGATTCTTCTTTTGCAAAGAGCTCCCAGCTGCCCAGAATTTCTGGACATTACCAGGGTCTGCCTCAGATGTGTTCAAATGGGGACCACCCCATGTGGTGTCAGCCAAGGCAGCTGCTTCCTCTGGGTGAGGCTCTTCCAGGCACTTCTGCCACCCAGCAGAAGCCTTGGGGCCCCAGAGGAGATAGTGCTGCCCTGTGACCTCTGGAACTGTCAATTCATCAAAGCCTCCCTCTACCCTACCTCTGCCCTGAGTTACAGTCAGATGGAGGACTATGAAATAAATTCCACCAGGGCCCTGGAGTTTTAGAGAGTTTTCGGTAAAAATAGCTCTTTCAGGATTTCATTTATTGTCTTGTAAACCTAAAGTTTCACACACATACAGCGTGCGTAAGAATCAGTGCAAAGAACTGGGTGAAAGGAAAGCATTCCATGAGACAGATGTTCTTTCTTGCCTCCCCATATTCCCTGGAGGCTTCAGTTGAGCCAGAACTCCCTCTTCCTTGAGTCCATCTCACTCAGCTCTTTCCTTGGGGGCTCCTTGGATGTCAGTGAAAAGAATTTTGCTGGGTACCCCACAGATTTTGGGAAATGCTCAGTCGTGTCTGAATTCCAGAGGAGAACATAGATAGAGAACATAGGTGCTATTATGTATGCACATTTCCCAGATGAGGACACTGGAGCACAGAAGAGCTGAATAAACTGCTCAAGGTCACACAGTACTAAGGGTCAGTCTGGTGCCAGGTGAATGTTCTCACCCACCACACTGTGCTGACTTGGGGGTAGAGGGTAGATAGAGCCTCTACTCTGTGCCAGGCTCCATGTGGTTACAGATAGTCCACTACCATCAGAGACTTTACCACCTAGGGATAATAACCATTACAACTGCAGATAACTGATAGAAATTGTAAGAATAATCTATGCATCCTCCAAGTCCAGTTAAAGTACCACCTCTTTCACGGAAATAAGTGCCACCTCTTCAATGGAACCTGCCTGGAGTCTCCCAGTCAGGACAGAATCTCTTCCTCTTTGTTTTCCCACAGCTCTTCAACTCTACAGAACATAACACGGCCTGAGTCTCCCTGCAGTGAGCAATTCGTAAGAGTTTCTCTCACTGGAGCATAACCTCTGTAAGGACAGGCCTCATCTGGTTGCTCTTAATGTTTGCTACAGTGCTCATCGCAGTACGGGGCAAAGAGCAAGTGTTCAACACATGCGTGTCTTTGTTGAGTTACACTGGCACTGTGCAGAGCACTGGGTAAGCATGCAATGACCGCTGATTGATTATGAAATGTGAATAGTGCCCATTGAGGTCCTTCCACAGAAGGCCCTGGAGAATAAAGTATTAGGCTAAATCCTGTGACATTGCCATTTTATATAAGAAAAGTATCCTAACTGAAATAGCTGATAAACCCAGGAAAATGTTCCCTTGGAAGATTTTGAATCCTCATTCCTGGATATTTTTAAATAATCTACCTATAGCTGTCAATTATTCATTTTTTAACTTCCCCAAATTTCAAATTCTAGACTATAAATACTCAAATACCCCAAAGCCCAGACAACAGAGATGAAATTTGATTCCAATTACTTTGTTCAGCCATGAGTCCCTAAGATGGTGTGCCAAAGGCCAATTGTTGAACAGCCTCCCAGAAGAGACAGCAGTTTTGCTCACTTAAAGATCTCTCCATCTTGGCCCAAAACCTGCTGAGAAATATCTCCTGGGGCCTCGTAACTTGGGGTTTACTGTGTGCAGTAAATCCCCCACTGTCCCTTGCATCCCACCTATGGCAGATTGATCTGCTTGCATATTGATATTTGGGGACTATACCGATCTTTGGAACAGATATCAATAGTGGGGATTCATCCAAGAGATGAGAATGTTCCTCACCTGGCAGCTTTCTTGTGCCTGGCTCAAGCATCCACAACTGAAAACAGTAAAGGTAGCTGACGATGTCATTTATCCACACTTCACCTGGAAAGAGTATCATTTCTTTGAGCTCTCTGGAGACCCTCACCTCATAAAAAGGCCCAAGATGCCTGTAAGACCAAACAATGCCTATCGTGTTTTATTACATGGGATGAAACATAAGACTTTATGCTCCATTAGCAGAAGGTTTCATTTTCACTCCGGAAAGGTAGTTCAACATTAAAATATCGTATCTTGTTCTTTCTTATGTTTTTAATATAAAGGCCCTTAAAATTCCCTACTTTCATCCCTCACGCCCACCGCCTTAGGCATCCAGAAGCTATATTATCAGATTTTACAGTCAGAGATAATGTGGTATTGTAAGAGTGCTGATATATATGTGGTGTGTATTTTTTTTAAATAAAACTGCAGCCTGATAAAAAGAAGAAGTTTGCTCTCTAGTGGCTGACTTATAAAAGGCTCTGAAAGGCACACAATAAAATCTCTTTGAGAAAGAGGAAATTTAACAGTAGTATCTGTATAACAAGGCCTGAGTAATTATCTTGGTTTTTGCTTTTCTATTTTTCCTTACAGTGAAAAACTACATCCTAGAAAATGTTTTGTGAATATTTAATCCAATTAAAATTTTTCCTATCAATAAACTAATTTTGATTCTAAATTCTTAGAGTAGCAACTAGGTTTCTGGCGTTTTATTAGCATACTGTACCTTTAGAAAGTTCTGTGGATTTTTTTAATACCATATAATTAATGTCTACTATAGACATGTTGCCCAATAATATATTATCATTAGAGCTTTTTAAGCCATTTTTAGCCCTTTGCAGAAAGATTTTATAAATTCAGGGAGAAATAGCATAATTTTTAATATAATGCTAATTAATATCATTGTATTACTCCTTTTTCTACAGCAACTCAATTTAAAAAATGTTACTATAATAAGAATTATAAATGAAAAAATGTATTCAGTGTGCCCTCTTTTTAACCCTCCCCCTGCCATGTTTTACTTTCCCATTTTATTCTCCCACCAATTCACGTCTGTCTCCCCACGTCTATACTGTTTTCCCCAACTCTCCCCAGTACCCCTGGTCAGATAATAGGAAAGTAAACAACACCACTGGTCCCTGAAATACCCCCACACCCAAAAAAGGAAGGGATTACCTAGGAAGCTTTCTTACCTGCACAGTAATTATATATTTTAGATGATTTTCAGATCCAACATATTTTTGTCCTCATTTCACCTACAAGAAAGAAAACAGCATAAAGAAGTCTAAACTTTTCAGCAGGTCAGGACTACAAGGCAAGTAAAGTACCAGACAATGCAAAGAAGCAGAGTGTTTATGGGGTGGGAGAGCAGGCATACAGGACAGTGCAACAGGTGATTAAGAAGAGGAATGATGCAATCTGATTGACATTTTTGAAAATTGTTCTGGCTGCTGAATGGAGAAAGTGCCACAATAAGGACAAGAGTACAAACAGGGACACACCCCTTTGGAAGTGATCACAGTCATGCACACAATGAAAGACAGTGGCACAGATGAGAGGGATAGACATGGAGTTGTGAAAAGTGAACAGATCTCTGATGTATTTTGGAGGCAGAGCTACACAGTGATGGATTAGAGGTAGGAATGTGATTTTTGACTGAGTAGTTGGGTGGAAGGTGGTACCACTTAATGGAATTGGAAAGGCTGAAAGAAAGAGGTTAGGGAAGTGAGTGGGACTGAGAATAAAGAGATCTGTTTTGGTTGGTCATGGTTCAACTTGAGATGCATATTCCAGAGGAGATGTCAGGTAATCTCTGGGAGATAGCAAAAAGAAATGTCAGGAGTTATGTGCCCAACTAGGTCTCTTCTTGTTAGAAGTCTGGAGCTTTTGAAAGAGGTCACTGGTGACTAATACTTAGAAGTCTTCCAAATATAAATGATATTTAAAGAGGAAATCCTCAGGGAGAGACTGTAGATGGAGAAGAGAAAGGGTCTGGGCTGGCCCCTGGGGCATGAGTATTTGAAGTAGGGAAGGGAAGCCCATCCAGGAAGATTGAGCAGAAATGACCAGGAGTGGGAAGAGAAGCAGAAGACAAGTGAGACAACGCTAGTGAGAGGTCAGATAGGATGAGGACACCCAAGTGACTATGGAATTTGACAACACAGAGGTCACAGATGACCTTGACAGGAGCCCTTTCAGTGCAGTGATGGGAACAAAAGGCCCTTTGTCCTTGAACTTCTACTATGGGTTCTTGCACCTCCTAAATATAGGCCTAAAAGACTCCTTCTTCATGCAAACCCATAAGACAGAAAAGAACTAGTTGGTGCAGTGTCTGAGAAATCCCTCTTGTTTATGTTGATAAATTTTACTCCATCTTTAATCCACAATCATTTTCTTTGAACCCTTTTCAAGTTAAACTAGGGAGGCAATGGGATTCTTGATTATCAGAAATCAAGCTGTCTACCATTTCACAGAGTAACTCATCTTCCCCACCGAATAGATGGTGAGGTAGATGGAAGACAAAATAAAGGAGAAAATAATTCAGGAAGGGTAGACCTAGACAATGTGAGAAGACAGAAGGTAGGAGGAAGAAGAATGAGGAAAAGAGTACCTTGGGGAAGGAAAAAGATCTAAACAGGAAAATAAAGAAGGATAGACTTTTTTCCTTAAGGCATAGCCCAAAATGAAAGTTGACCTACGTGCCAATCTCAAACCAAATGGAACCCAGACAGAGTAAATATGGAAAGCATTTCCACTTCAAACTATATGCCAAGGGTTGGAGAACAAGGAAAGAGAGTAACATGTTGAACAGCAGAAAGGAATTCTAATGTGAACAGGTGGGCTGCAGAAGCTGCTTGTTTTCTAAAAGTCTTCTTAAAATTCACATAGCTATTTCAAAACATCCCCCACCCCTCAGGCCTCCTTGCTGGTTAGTTTCTCTACAACAGCCTCTCTCCTTAGGCTGTGGGAATGCCTAGGAAAACTGACGTGAGAGATAGAACCAAGAAGAATGTAGCCAATAGTGGCCCTTCTTTTTATTTCCTGTGTTGATATGAACAAGCATAGCATTGTTCATATGCTATGAACAAAGCAGAAACTTAAGTTATAATTGAAGGAAAAACAACCTATTTTTTAAAAGATTTTACTTATTTATTCATGAGAGACACAGAGAGTAGAGAAAGAGAGACAGAGACACAGGCAGAGGGAGAAGCAGACTCCAAGCAGGAAGCCTGACACGGGACTCAATCCCTGGTCTCCAGGATCACGCCCCGGGCTGAAGGCAGTGCTAAACCGCTAAGCCACCCGGGCTGCCTGAAAAACAACCTATTGATTCTGCTCCTTCACACTCCTGGGATGGGCTTTTTTTTCAACTCACGTTATGGTACATGCAATTTAATGCCTCAATAATATGTTGCTAAAGACTACCAGTCTTCACTGGAAATGCTTGTGTGTGCTAACTCCTTAGAATTTACAGGCTGTCAAGAGATACCATGGTCAACTGGGGGTAACTTTCAGCTGAAAAAGACTGGCCCTCAAGCCAGTCTTGGGATTATTCTTCTCATTTCCAACCATGGCCTCCCATCACCAAGCAATACCATTCTTCACCAGCCCAGCTTCTTCTCACTGGGGACCCCAGCAGTGGGTGGCCTTTCTTCACATGGTTTTTGCCTGGAATTGAATTGCTGGTACACTTAACCTATTCATCTGCCACATCAGAAACATCACTCTTCAAATTCCAGCTTGCTTCTCTTTTTTTGCTTTGTGGCCACCAGTCCTTTCACTGTTATTTAAAAAACAGAGCACTCTGAATAAAACTTGGGAAGGGAATCATATATCTCAGCTCCATGGACCAAAGAAACACACACGTGGTCAGTTGAGACCAAGTATGTTTCCCTTCTCCTACACAGAAGCGTGAGATGGCAGCCGGAAGCTCCCTCCTCTAACAGAAAGGAGGTCATGTATGATTCATTAGCAATGACATCTGAAGAGAAAATAATGGTTAATGAAATGGCATTAAAATTATGTTATGATTTCTGTCTCTCTTGTGGTTCAGAAGGGAGACATTAAGAAGAGAATCAATAATTTGTGGATCAACTGCCTTCTATGTCTGCTGTGTTCCTATTCCTGAAGCAATGACACAGAAGACTATCCCCAAGTCTTCATCTCCAGAATCAAACTTTGACAATAACATCCTTGAAGACTCTTCTGGTTCCTTACTAAGAAGGCTCCAAGCTTAGGCAATGCCAAGTCATGCCAGAAAGTTATGTTCTTGGACCTTTATTGAGACTTAGCAGACTAATTCTGGTGCATTGAAGTAAGTCGCCTTTCCATCACAGAAAAATTAAAAAGTTAAAATAGAAGAAACTGTGAGCTCACATTGCAGAGGATTTATCTGAAAAAGATAAAAGATAGCCCAACCCAGAGGCCAAATATCACTTTATTAGACTCTATTAGTACTTATGACTTCAAGTAAATATCTAATTTCCCTCAGTATTTATACATGATGGTTTCTATGGTTTGGGGTATTCATGCTTCAAATCAACATTAAGAAGGAACAGGCACAAGTGTAGGGAAATCCAAGAAAGGTAAAGAAAACAGCTTTTATAAGTCGTTCAGATTTCTGAACAGTTCCAAAGAGGAAACAAGTCAGGTATACACATGTGCTTTAAATATAACACCCCGGGATCCCTGGGTGGCGCAGCGGTTTGGCGCCTGCCTTTGGCCCAGGGCGCGATCCTGGAGACCCGGGATCGAATCCCACATCGGGCTCCCGGTGCATGGAGCCTGCTTCTCCATCTGCCTGTGTCTCTGCCTCTCTCTCTTTCTCTCTCTGTGACTATAATAAATAAATAAAAATTTAAAAAAAAATTAAATATAACACCCCAAACAGCAGTGAAAGCCCCACTCTGCTCTGTTCATATGTAGAATCTGGTTTACCCCCAAATTATAATAGATCATCATGAGTACATGATTCTGTTTTATCTTACAATAAAAAAGGGCATATTGAATATAAGTTAGGAACTAGTATATTTGAGGGTAATGAAAGTAAGGCAAAACCCACATCCTTTCATATATTTTCTTACTGTAATCATTACTAAGGAAACCACTTCCTATCCATATACTGCACATATTTCCCCTATTTGTTTTTCTAGCAAAGTGCACAATACCACATTTAAAAACAGGAGAACAAGAGCCCAGTAACGTCTATTCAGGGACACTCAAAGCTCTAAAATAATTGGTAAGAGATTAATGAGGTTTGCCCAAGAGTTGGGGAACAAGATGCACTCAGCAGAGAGAAACCCTACTCTCTATTGTTAGCATTTACTGTCCAATCCAAGCTAGAAAAAATGCCCTTCAGCATCAGAAAAAAAAGGTTTATTCTACTTCTAGGACTCTCCCTCCATCAGGAAAGGATGGTGGAACTCATGCCTCCTAGAATCCACAGAACATGAGAGCTAGAAGAGTACTAACTTAATCTAAGCTCCTCAGTTGACAGTGAGGAGGCAGAGAAACTTGTCAAGATAACTTGGTTACTTCATAGCTAAATTGGGAGTAGAAGTCATTTTCTGACTCCCAACACAGGAACAGAAATTCAGGAAGTGTTGTCTGATGTTTAGAATTGAAAGACTCAGAGAATCTTAAAGTGGATGACTCCTTGATCTTTCGTGTACAACTTACCTTGCTTTGCAGAAATCCCCAGAAAGTTTCATTTTTATTCACAGTATGAACTTGAGCAATCATGACTCCTTGCTTAATCCATCAGTAAATATCTATGCAGATATCAGTGTGTTTGAGGAAACAATGGAGTTTAAGTGTAGCTCAGATCTCATGGAACAGATATAATCCCTGTACTTGTTCAGCTCTCAAGAGTGTTCCAAGACTGGTGGAATCACAGTCCCAAAGGTTTTCTCTCAAAACTGTCTAGCTCACTTTTTTTTTCTCCTCCCCTTCCCTTTCCACTTCTCTATCATTGTGCCTTTCTTGACTACATTAACATCTAAAGAGGTGTCCTCTAAAAGAAAGAAGTTTTTTAAAAGGGACTGGGAGCAACCAAGAAACAATCAATGGAAGAATCTGGCCTTTGATGTTAACTTGCTTGATAGTGATGATGGTGAGGAAGAATTTTATACCAGTCTGGCATTGCATTGCTGAATCAAAGTTATTCTAAATAACTACATCAGACTGTAATTATTTAATCCCTTTTATTTGCACTAACAACAAATCCCTTAGATTGCACAGAGTTAATTAGAAGCTCCCAAATATTAAATACATATTTCTTTTGTTTGCTGGAATTATTGCATTTTCTTTTTCACAAATGCCTTGATTGAAAATATTTCAGCACAATGATACTTACCAATCTGTCAAATGTCCATCAGCAGTCCTGTTGGTATGTTGTCTAAGATCCATTAGTTCTATTCTTTTCCATGCCCTCAGTCACCCACTCATTTTACCAGTAAGTACATTCATACAAACCATAAAATATTGTTCCATCTCAACCTTTGGAATTTTTTTAAATCCAAGAATACTACTGCTCTATGGCATACAGTAAACCTCATGCACTTAAAAATAAGTGTCACTGAAATTTCTCTAGACTGGATTCTTCCCTTTAGTGGTTCTAAGTCTGAATATGGGCCAATGACATTGTTTCCCTTAATCAGCACACTTGACCTCTGGCTAACACAGGGGAACATACTGGGTAATGAAACAAAAACAAGAGAAGTCTTAGCAAACCAAACTGATTTTCAATTTTTTTTTTTTTTTGAGAGAGAGAATGAGAGAGCATGAGTGAGGTAAGAGGCAGAAGGAGAAGCTCTATAGGGCTCTATCTGGGGATTCTGGGATCATGACCTGAGTTGAAGGCAGACACTTAACCAACTAAGCCACCCAGGTGCCCCTGACCTTCAATTCTTTTAGCTTTCCACTTTTGTGCTTTTGAGATGATGTGCCACTCATAATGTCAACTGTTTCTAATGTATTTCTTGCACAATTTCTAATCCTATGAACAAGAACCTAGAAACTAGCTGAGAAACTAGATATCTCTCTTTAAAATATGATCAAAATGACAATTGTTTCAGTTAGAAAATCATTCAAACATATGTGATATAAAATATTATGAAATTTATAAATCCTTTCCTCAATAGCAGTATTCCATAGAATAGTATCTTTATTTGTATAAAGGTATGTACTTTTGAAAATATTTCTCATAATAACAGTAATAGCTAACATTAACTAACTCTGTCAGGCATTGTTTTAAATGTTTTACATAATAACACATCATATTATCTTATTCACAATTTAAAGAGAAAACCAAGACATCGTTTTCTATGTAAAGTTTAGTTCCTCTGCTAAATAAATCAGGAATTATTTCACTAAGCCTTCATCAGTTTTTAAAATGATCGGATCAGAGGTGCCAGGTGGCTCAGCTGGTTAAGCATCTGGCTTCAGGTCAGGTCATGATATCAGGATCCTGGGATCAGTCCTGCATTGGGCTCCCTGCTCAGTGGGGTGCCTGCTTCTCCTTCTCCCTCTGCCCCTCTCCTTGCTTGTGTTCTCTCTCTCTCTCTCAAACAAATAAATTTTTTTTAAAAAAAGATAAGATCTATAGCTTCTGGTCTCTGCTATTATACTTTATTTTTGAGTATAAGAAACCGAGACTCTTATTTCTCTCTCAGAGAAATTAGTATATGTTCAGCTTAGCTATTTGGGTATGAAAATACAGTCCCAAGTTTTCATTTATGAACACAAAGAATCAATTAATATCTGTAATAGGAAAAAAGATAACTTGCGAGTTAAAATATTTATTTTTCTATTAGTCCTGTATGACTTCAGGCAAATTGTTACCATAAATAAAATCTCCGCCCTGAACAGAACAGAGAAAAAAATTGTTGAACATAGATCTTGAGTAAAATAAAAAAACTTCTGGAATTCTTGAACTATAAGCAAAGCAGTGGACATTCCTTAAAGAATTAGCCTTCAAATGATAGGCTAAAAATTCATGTATTTTATCTTTTTCTTTTCTTACTGCAAACTTTTTGTTTATGACTTTTAGCAGTGGATCAAGTGCATCTGTGTTTATTTCTCTATGTGCAGATAGAGAGACAGATGGACAGTACGAATATCAAGCCCTTGGGAGGTATCAGGCCATTTGTAGCTGGAAGTCAGTTAATTTTTTAAGTTCAGAATAATATTTAGGACAGTTCTAAATCCATAATATTATTAGTTTTAATTTGACATATGCTCTCTAAAAAACATACCACCCCTGTTACTAGAGAGGCTAGTACGGCTGACTTAATTCACCAAACTAAAATTGCCTAAATACCATAATTCAGTCAGGTCCTCAAGTTACAGAAGTGCGAGGATATATCCTATATACCCTTATATCTTCTCTAACTCATAGTATAAGACTATGACCTCTTGGGAGCATCACAAAACGGAAAATAGAATACCTGAGTTCCGGTTCTTGGTTCCCTAACTTACCAACTGGTCTCTGAGCCCCTAATCTAACATAGACTATAACATTCTCAAAGGTGAGAACTTGATCTTGACACATAATGAGGACACAGTAACTACTCATAAATGAATGAAGAGAATAATCCATGATTCTGGTTGGTAATCACAAATATTTCTCTGATTCAGAGTCAGAGGTGATATACCATTTATATTCTAATACTCATAAATGATTGTATGAAATTTTTAACAGACACTCAATGCATTTAGGCATTTTGGAAAGAACTCAACTGGCCACTTGCAGATAAATGTCCCTATTTATAAATAGGGACAAAAGCTTACATTTTTCTCATTAAACTCTTCCTCTCCCCTACCAGCAAGCCTGCAGGGAGATTTCTGACCTCTATTTTACTAAATAAGAAACTAAAAGTCAGAGAAGTTAAGTGGTTTTGCTCAAGTTCACATAGCTAGCTAGCAAGTGGAGCCAGAATTTAACCCAAGACTAACAGATTCCATGGAGACCAATTTCTTTCTAATATATTCTGCTACCTCAGCATTCCTATATTCACATATATACTATAGTAATATAGCTCCTTAAGGGCAAGGAATAAGTTCTGTCCACCACTGTATTGCTAGTGCCAGCGCACAATGAATAAAAATGTACTGAATGAAGGAATTCATGTTCAACAACACAGTTTCCCAGCCAGAATTAGAAATGTGCTTTGGACAATGTGTGCTCCTCAGGGCATTGGACAAGACTCCATCCAAAAGCAGCTTTGTTACTCCAGTTTGTCTACAAAGATTATCATTTTTTCTGTGTGCTACGATGTGGGAAAGGTTGAGAAGCACTGCATAACTTGTCAATGTGAGCAAGGGCAAATTATGTGCTCATTATGGTACAAGTAACTTCCAGGCTAAGAAGAAAGGAAATCTTAAAGTTTGAAAATCACAGCTTGGGGATACCTGAGTGGCTTAGTGCTTGAGTATCTGCCTTTGGCCCGGAGCATGATTCCAGGTCCTGGGATGGAGTCCACATCATGCTCCCCACAAGGAGACTGCTTTTCCTCTGCCTATGTCTCTGCCTCTCTCTGAGTGTCTCTCATAAATTAATAAATAAAATAGAAAGAAAGAAAGAAAGAAAGAAAGAAAGAAAGAAAGAAAGAAAGAAAGAAAGAAAGAACAAATAAATCACAGCTTGGCCACAGTTGAATGAAAACCAAGCAATGGACACCATGATAATGAGTTGCCCAAATGAGAAGAATTCCTTGGCAAGGGAGAGAAGAAACCCCATACCAAAAGCAAAGAAGGAAGAAATAACACATTAAATTGGTCATCAGAGCTGTGGATGGGATTTTGGGCAAACCAGAGGGTGGAGGAGAGGGGTAACATGAGTGCCCCAAGATTAGAACTTAAATTATTTTGCTTAAGTAGTAAAGAAAACTATGATGTATCTTAGGAGAAGATCCAAGCTCTTCATATCATTCTTCAAAATGGCAATAGCCACCATTTATTGTGTATATATTATATGTCAGGCATTTTATGTGTATGTATTATCTCATTTTTTTATAAAATCCCACACAACTCTCCAAAGTGCATATTATTGTCCCCATCTACATGTCAGGGTTCTGAATCCCACAAGGAGCAAGTAATTTACCTAATACTACTCACCTATTAAGGAAGGAGTAGCCAGGACTCAATCCCAGTCTATCTGACTCTAAAGCTCACATTCTTCCCGCCATGCCTTGCTGCCTTAGCCATTAGCTCCATCTGAGAGGCTGATGTTTTCTTTCATCTCTTTTAGCAAACATCTTCCAATGAGAAAAAAGTATAGCAAAGACTTATCTAATTCCCAAAGCCCTATTATAGCCTAAAATGATGATGGCAGAGTGCTTTGAAAATGCCAGTGCAGTTCCCTGAATGCTAGGATCTTTTCTGGGCCTCTGAGTCCCTGGGATGAAAGATTCTGCAGAGCTTCTATGTCTTACAACAGCTACTTGTACGGATTTCAAGAAGAGCAGAGAACCCCTCTTTTGGGCGGAGCCTTCAGAACCCTAGGATGATGGAGTAGGAAGGTACTTCACAGCAGAGTTGTCTCCTATATAAGCTCCTGGTTAGCAAAGGGAGGGAAATGGATCTTAAGCTTCCATAAGTATCTCAACAGTTTTTTATAAAATATGCTGAGCAGAAAAATTAGGTAAGGGAAAGCCTATTTTCTTGGAAGAACCATGAATTGCCTCAGAAAGATTTGAGTGGCATAGATTGATGGAAGGCTAAGAAAAAAACAAACTTATTACCCAGATAAACACTGAACAACGAAAAGCACCTACCACTGCCTAGACCTCTGGGCCTCCAACTTCTTATAGAGTTATAATTTGACCACAAACCTCAGAAAGCCATCCAGAGAAAAGATTGCTTAAGACAGCAGAGACAGCATCTTTTGTTTTGTTTTGTTTTGTTTTGTTTTGTTTTGTTTTGTTAGCTCTTAGACCAACCCCACTAGGAGCTCTCATGGAGAGTCAGATTGATTGAGCAGTATGGAGCTCATTATGTGTATTGGAGAAAGGCAGGACAGATACTAGAAGAGGGAAGATAGAAAAGCTTAGAGACAGACAACTTATGGGTTACTCAGTTCTCTTGTCCATTTTAATCTTGCTTCTATGTTTATATCAGAGCAGAGTTCACTGTGGCAGGATTTCCCACCCTCTATCTCTCATCTTTGCTCTTCCACTACTTCACTATCTTCCCAAGCTCAGCGTGGTATGCCATTTAGCTTTCACTGTGTAACAAATCATTCCAAATCATTAGTGGCTTAAAATAGCAGTGATTTATTTGGTTCACAGTTCTGTGGATTGGTCAGCAATTTGGGCTCGGCTCAGCTGAGTTGTCTCTCTTCTGCTCTAAGCTCATTTGTGCTACTTCTTAGCTCAGAGACTTTGTTTCTGTAATTAATTGGCTATCCACAGAGGCTATGGGGATGACTGGGCCATCGTCATCCAGCAGGCTATCCTAGACTTGTTCCTTGGGAACTCAGCAATGTTCCAAGAGTTAGAAGTGTGCAAGACCTCTTGAGACCTAAGCTCAAAACTGATAGACTTCACTTCCCTCAAATTCTCTTGGCCAGACAAGTCACAGTTCAGCCAAATTCAAGAGGGAGGGTAAGAGACACCATCTCTTCATGGGAGGAGCTACAAAGTTACATTGCAAAGGTCATGGGTTTAGGGAGGGAAATAATTATGGTCCTTTCTACAAAACATCTAACATTATCAGGAGTATAGAGGAAAGGGCTACCACTCCTGTTCCCCTTCTTATACCCCCTCAGCTTTCCTTTCCCCTTTTCTACTCAATGACTCACCCAAATTGCTACAAGTTTTTACTTCCTGCATCTGCCAGGCTTTTCTGAAACGATCAGGTCAACAAGGTTTTTAGACAGCTACTCTTCTGTTTAGCCTTTGTTTAAAATGTCAAATATCTTGCTGAGACAAGACAAATAACATTAAGAAAAAGAGTTCCAGAGCCTTAGGAATTCAGTTTGTGTTTTTTTTTTCTAAATTAATAATACAGTTTTCATAGAGTCCAAAACCCAAACCACTCTCATATTCTTGGCACACTATTTGCTCTCAATAGCTTCAAGCTTACTTTTAAATCCTTTGTAATCCTGCTGGAAATCATTAAACAGTGACTCATGGAAGGTCTCTGATGGCCTCCAATAATGATTTTACCATCCACATTAGAAATTTTTTTTAAAGCTCCATTTAACAAATTTAGTTCATTGCTGAGATTTCTTCTTGGGAGGGTCCCAATTTTTTCCTTTTTTCCAGGAGGAGCTTCAGGGTCAGTGAGTCCCTGGCACTCAAAGCCTTCCAGAGGCCAGCTGCTATAGTCTGATAAACCAAGGTGCCCCCTGGGGCGGGGGGGGGGGGGAACGCCATTTCTCTTGCTTCTGCCCTTTCCTACATCCTGGAATTTGTTCTGAGATGTCTCTAGACTCTCTTTTACCTATCTCCTGTTTGCAGAGTCTCAAAAAGGAGATTCTCAGTTCAAAACTGGAGCATGTGCTGGAGAATTGAGCTGCTTAAAGCTAGGTCCCCTATATCTGAGTGCCTCACAGACATTGAAAATGCACCAGCACCAAGTTCCATAAATTCAAATACTACTAGAAATTATTTCAGGCATCTGTCACTTTTCAAAAGTTTATGCTACACCACTTTACTTTTAGGAAACACCTACATTAGTATCTGTTTTCACTAACTGAAACAAATTCAAAGACAATTTTCACTTTTACAAAAAAAAAAAAGGCAAAAAAGTGAAAACAGCGTTGAGCATCTGTTTTGCAGTGAGCCATTACAGAGGCATCCCTAGCAGCAAGAGTGGTACCACCAGGCTCCTTTCCTGAAACTACACTCAGCATCTCAGCATCAAGCCACTGCAACTTTGAACTGTGTGAATTTCTGTGCTTTATCTCAATTTATTTTGTACATCCATTAGCAAGATGCATCCTAAGGTATCAAAGAAGTCTTAAAAAGGTTATTCTGGGGCTCTGGGAACACTCAAAAATTTTTTCCTTACAAATTAATGGTAATTGTTTCTTTGCTTTACCTCATTTCAGCTTATGAAAGTTTTCATAGGAACACTCTACTTTCAGATAGTGGGGGAAACCTGTATTTGGAAAGCCTTCCTTGCCTTCTCTCAATGTATCTTCATTTCCTTTACCAATTGTTATCATCTGTCTTTTTGTTCCAGAGAAAGAGGTGGCCCTACTCCCTTCCATGAACAGGTCCATCCTGAGTTTTTACATCACCCTATCTACCATGCGAACATCACACTATTACTATTCTCTCTCTCTCTTCAGTCTCTCTTCCTTTAAAGCCAAGCCCTCATCTTGAGGACATGATCCAGAGTTCCTATTCCCAAAATGAACTTTCTTTCAACCCACCTGTGGCCCTTTCCTGGCTGCCTATTTGCTCTTCACAGTTCCACGTCTTAATCTGCATCAACAGCTCTGCCCACCGTAATTTGTTTTCAGCCCCCATCCCTCCACTGAGTCAACAAAGGATGAATTAAATGCCTTCTTCATGCCTTTTTCTACTTGTTGTCTCCCAGTAGCATTTGTTCCTCTTGATAACTGCCTCCTTCCCTAAACTCTTACCTTGACTTTGGAGACAGGTACATTCTCCTAATTCTCCTTTTACTTCTCTGTCTGCTTTTTCCTAGTTTCTTCTAAAGACCCCACTTTCTCCACTTCATCTTTAAATGTTCAGCTCTTTTCCCATTCAGCTCTTCCTGGGTAAGATTTTTCCCCCTACCCATCTTACTGGACATCTTATTCTAGACATGCCACAGGCTTTTAGACTCCATACTTCCTAAGCCAAACTTATTTTTTTCCTGCCCACAGCTTCCTTACTCAACTTGCTCTTTCTACATTCTCAGTTAACAAAAATACCACCAATTATTTCTCCAATATTCATCCTGTCTTTTGTAGGAACAGAAATTTTACTTGCACACATGACTATCCAACTAAAGACTAAATTTCCCTTGCAGTTAGATGAGATCATGCAACTAGGTAATGGCAAGTGAAATGTGAACATAAGTATTGCAAACTTCTGGGTCATGCCCTTATTAACCAATGTGGATTCTGTTGCCTACAGCTAAAAACACTGAGCAATATAGTTATTGGCAAAAAATAAAGTTTGTGAGTTTGAGATGCTCAGTTATGGAGCTCATCTCAAATGTCTTCATTCCAATTCTAGGAGTCCCACTTTCCCTACCAATGCTCTAATCTTTACTTAAAAGATTGGCAAAAGTATAAACTCAAGCTATATTGTAATTCAGCAACTCACAGGATTAGAGTGTGGATATGATTTTCATCTGCATAAATCCCTTGCTATGAGAATTTTTTTAAAAAACCTGCTCAGGACAACCTTAGAAATTTCTCGGTCCTCTGACCATTCATTGAGTTGAGAATTTAAAACTTGAACCAATTATTTTTGTTTTTTAAATTCTCCAGGGTACTTTGAAGCAGTAAGCCAAACCCACAGATCTTATATTCTTCATGTGTCCTCTGTAATGATTTCTCTCAATAGTTACTCCCAAGGACTTGTATGGGTAATCATTTAAGTAACTCTTTCACTATCGGTGACAAAAACTACTGGTGTTCCATCTTTAATAACAATGGGATTCTTACTGCCTTCAAAATCCAACCTAAACATATTCCATTCTAGATTTCCATTTCCTTGAGGATCTGTTTAGAATGAATGTGTCCAATATAGAGAAATGGTGCACATGAATGTTTGGATATCAAAGAAGTAGACAAAAGCAAAGAATGCTAATTCCTTAACCCTACATCAATTTTTCCTCTTCCTCCTTAGTAACAGAGTCTTGATTTTACTTGAGATGGCAAGACAGCCTGCTAAAATGTCACATTTGCCAGAATCTCTAGCAGCTGGGTATGGTAATGTATCTAATTTCCAATGAGACATAAGAGGAAGAATTGTTTGGGACTTCTGGGAATCCTGCTGTAAAAGAACTATCTCAGCAGGGCAGGATCATTTCTGCCCTTCTGCCTTTCTTGTTTCTAGCCTGCATTACAGATAAGATGCCTTGCTCACCAGCAACCATCTTGGATTATGAGGTAATCTTGAGAATGAAAATCATGAACTAATGGCATAGAACAGAAAAATATAAGGTGTCTGTGTTTCTGGTGCCTGTATAGCCCAGCAGCCTACTTTCAGATTTCATTAACATGGGAGAAAAATAAAATCTTCACTTATTTAATCTTGTGTTATTTGAGGTTTTACTGTTATATGCAGCCTAACCTAATTTGAACTGATCTATTCAATAAATGTTTCAAGAATAAAAAAAAAGGAGGGAGGGAGATGGAGCCTTGGTAATAAAAGGGTGCAGAACTAACAACAGTCTTATTCCAACCCAAGATGTCCCTTACTTAAAGAATGACTTTTATTACAGCCTTTTTCAATAGCCCTGTGAAATGACTCAACTTTATTATCCTCATCTTTCAGTTGAGATAATCTAAGCAATGCAAGTTTAAAGGATCACTTCTAGGATTACAGAATTATGTTGCAGAAAGGTAACCAAAACTCAGAGTGTGTTTGCCTATATGTGTAGTCCCTATAGTCATCCGACAAAAACACCAAAAATATAAGAAGTAGGCCATAACATGAGCAACCAATCTTTCTTCCTACAGGACTGGACCTGGTTAGATGATTTACCAGCTGGTCCCTGTTGCATAAGCTATTTTCTATGAAGACTTGTCAGACAAGTCCCTCTATGGATCATAAAAAGAAAAAAGTGGATGGCCCTGAAATTTTAGTCTTCCTCCAGGTTTCTTCCTAAGAAGCTGAGGCAACGCTTCTGTTCAACACACATTCTGGATCTCAACAGAACCAAAAGAGTCTGATTAAAGGGTGTGGCTCAACTCTGTAAAGCTTTTCATCTTTTCCTAACAGGTTTTTACTCATTTACTTGATGTCTGGCTAGAGCAGGGATCATGTATGAAAGATTTGTATTAGAAGCACAATATCAACATTTGGCAAAAGGAAAAAAAGTGCTTTGCCTTACAAATTAGGGAGAAGTATAGTTAAGATAACTACAAGGGTTCCTCAAATTGAAATCAGAAAAAAAAAATAGACTGATGCTTCCATGACTGTGACTATGACTGGATAAATTTTTCAGAGGCAGGCAAAACCTGCTTTTACAGTCCCCATTACCCACCTGAGTGGGTGTTAGGATTCAGCATCCCCTGCTGCTTTAGACAGTCTGGAATGTTCAATTGTGCATATTTTAAAATATATTTGTCATTGCGAATGCTAAAGAAATAAGCCTTGGTGAATAATAGAAAACATCAAACAAACAAATGTTGCTTTGAAGGCATGTGTGTCAACAAGTCATTTGATCATAAACTTCCTATTAGAAATCAGCTCACTGCCATTTCACAGAGGGCTCAGTCTTCTTTCCTGTAACTCCAAAACAAAGTCTTCCACAAGAAGATCAGAGAAGCCCTAGGAAGGGACCTGGGGCTCCAGGAATAATTAGACCTTGGTGTTTCTAGCATAAGGTTTTTTGATCCTTCTGGGGGATCTTAGTCGAACTGTTGGCACATTCTTCTGAAGTTTCAGAAATTGGCCAGTCTGAGTTGCCATGAACAAGTCTTTTTGGAAAGCAAAATCTTTTTGGCCATTAAACTAGTTTGAAAGAATGGTCTTCAACAGTCCAGTTACTGGAAATAAGAGATTCGGCAACAGTATTCACCTGCCCTGAGCTTCTCATCTGTTGGTCTGCTCAAAACCCTAGGTTTTGTCCACACTGGTCCCTCTGCCTATAATATCTGCACACACGCATTCTTTAACTAACTACTCTCTACCTGGCTACCTACTTGGTGAGCAACTCCTCACTTCAACATCACTTCCTTCAAGAAGTTTTCTCCAAGCACCTCAGACCCAGAGCAGTGAGTCTCCTCTGAGCTCCCTGTACTTCTGGCATACCTATGCCATAGTATTTATCACACTGTATTAAAATTCGCTGGTTAGGAGTGTGAGCTAAGATCCACCAGTGGAGTAGGAGGAGGACCCTAGCCTTACCTTGTTCCTCAAACACAGCTAGATAAATATAGAATCATTCTTAACACCCAAGAAATCTATATGAGGACTGACAGAACAAACTGCACAACTAGAGGGAGAGAAGAGGCTACATTGTGGAAGGTAGGAGGTGCAGAGATGTGATTTGGGGGAGAAACGGTGCTGTGGAGGGGAGGGAGCCCTGGAAAGAGAGAAAGAGAAAGAGAGAGGTGCACATAGGGGATTGCACAAGGAGAACATTTCCCCAAAGCCATTGACTGGGAAAACAAGAGGGGCTGATTTTCATGAGGTTTTACAACCAGCAGTGCTCAAAGACTGGAGTTTTAGAGATCCACAATGTGACCTGTGTGGAGTCCTGAGGGCACTGCAGTGCTCCTATAGAGAAGTCAGGCAGGTCACCTGGGGGCAGACAGCACAATCTGAGGATCCCGGGGGACACACCGGGAGAGCAGGTTTCTCCTTCTTAGAGCACATCTGAGAGAGGCAGCATTGCCTCACTAGGTACAAAAGAGCTGGCAGGCACTGTTATGCTCCCCGACCCTTCAACTTAGGCACAGAGACACTTGCTGAGAGCAGCTGAGCCGGACACTGGCTCTCTACCATGCTTTAGTCCAAACTCCACACTCCTGTGCTCTGGCACAATTGCCTTTCTGGGTCAGATCTGCATCAGTCCCAGCATGGTGTGACCCTCTCCCAAAAGATCAGCATGGGTCCCCACCATACCAGGTCCCTAAAGTTTAGAATTTTAAAACTCAGCTGGCCTAGCTGGGATAGGGCCCAAAGTGCAAGGCACTACTCCAGGTGAGCAGATAAAGCTAAGGCATCAATCTGAAGGACACCTGAGAGACCCAAGGGGAAATTATTCACTCTTCTGGAGGGTTTCCCTGACAGCAGCAAATGCAAACTCCCCTCTGTGGGGACAAAGGAGATAGCTGACACCATTCCTCCCATTCCCACTCCTCAGCATAAACTAACTTCAATAAATAGCATGGTGCCATCACTGGCTGCCTAACCTGCTTACACCAAGCTCTTCCCTTTTGAGTTCTGCTGGTGCTGCTTTTTTCAGGCAAATGTGTGTGCCTGAGAACCAGCACAATGCCCCCTCCCCACCATAAGACCAACACAACCACCCTTCCCCTCTGCACACACCATGTCTACTAACCATAGAGTTCTACAAAGCTTCAGCTATAGTGGAAATAGCATCCTGTCTCTTTTAACATGCAGATCAGGCACACTAGTTAAAACTCACACACTCTTGCCAACATCCAAACACTCTCCAGTGCAAGCAAGGAGAAACTCTGCAGAGGACTGACCTGAGGGATAGAGCAACCAAAGCACAGCAGCAGAGTGCACACAGCATACACCAGAGACCTTTCCTGAATTGACAGGCCCTGGACAATATATGACATCTTCTTCATAAAGCCCTTACTCTCAGGGGCAGGAAATATAACAGGCTTTCCCAATACAGAGAAGAAGATAGAGACCTAGACAAAATGCCAAGACAGAAGAATTCATCCCAAAAGAAAGAACAAGAAAAAGGTCACCGCCAGGGATCTAATCAAAAGAGATATAAGTAATATGCCTGATCCAGAATTTAAGGAAACAATTATAAGGATATTGCCTGGGATTAAGAAAAGCACAGAAGGCATGAGAAAATTCCTTACTACAGAGGTAATAGAGCTAAAACTAATTAGGCCAAAATAAAAGATGCAACAACTGAGATTTGAAACCAACTAGATGTGATGACCACAAGAATGGAAGAAGGAGAGGAACAGATAAGTGATATAGAAATAAAATTATGGAAAATAAGCTGCACAAAAGAAGGGAAGAAAAATCTTGCATCACAAAAGTAGACTTAGGGCACTCAGTAACTCCATAAAGTGTAATAACATTCAAATATAGGAGTCCCAGAAGAAGAAGAGAGGGAAAAGGGAGCAGACGGTTTACTAGACTTTATAGCTGAAAACTTCCCTAATCTAGGGAAAGAAACAGACATACAAATCCAGTGGGCGTAGAGAACTCCAGTCAAAATCAACAAAAGCAGGCCAACACTAAGACATATTGTAGTTAAATTGCAAAATATAGGGATAAAGAAAAAATCCTAAAAGCAGTAAAAGAAGTTTCTAACTTAAAAGCAGGTTAGTAGCAGATCTATCCACAGAAACTTGGCAGGCAAGAAGAGAGTGGCATGGTATATTCAATGTGCTGCATGGGAAAAATATGCAGCCAAGAATACTCTATCTAGCAAGACTGTCATTCAGAATAGAAGGAGAGATAAAGAGTTTCTCAGACAAACAAAAACTAAAGGAGTTTATGACCACTAAACCAGCCCTGCAAGAAATATTAAAGGGGACCCTTTGAGTAGGAAAGACCAAACACCACAAAGACTAGAAAGAAACAGAGAAAACCTCCAGAAACAAACAACAAAACAAGTAATAAAATGGCACTAAATTCATAACTATCAATAATTATTCTGAATGTAAATGGACTAAATGCTTCAATCAAAAGACATAGGATATCAAAATGGATAAAAAAACAAGACTCATCTATATGCTGCCTATAAGAGACTCATTTTAGACCTAAAGACACCGCAGATTGAAAGTGAGGGGATGGAGAAATAGTTACCATGCAAAAGCACATCAAAAGAAAGCCAGAGTAGCAACACTTATATCAGACAAATTAGATTTTAAACCAAAGACTATAACAAGATATGAAGAAGGGCATTATATTGAAATAAAGGGATCTATCCATCACGAAAATCTAACAAGTGTAAATACTCATGCCCTCAATTTGGGAGCACCCAAATATATAAAACAATTAATAACAAACATAAAGGAACTCATTGATAATAGCATAACAATAGTAGGGGACTAACACCCCAATTAGAGCAATGGACAGGTCACCAAAGCAGAAAATCAACAAGGAAAATGGCTTTGAATGACACACTGGACCAAATAGACTTAACAGATATATTCAAACATTTCATCCTAAAACAGCAAAATACACTTTCTTTTCAAATGTACATGGGACATTCTCCAGAAGAGATTACATACTGGGTCACAAATCATGCCTTGACAAGTATAAAAAAAATACCATCTTTGCAGACCACAATGCTATAAAACTTGGAATCAACCATAAGGAAAAATTTTAGAAGGACCACAAATACACGGAGGTTAAAGAACATCCTACTAAAGAATGAATGGATCAACCAGGAAATTGAAGAATAAGTAAAAAAAAAAAAATGGAAACAAATGAAAATGAAAATATGACAGTCCAAAACCTTTGGTCCTAAGAGGGAAGTATATAGCAATGCAGGCCTACCTTGAGAAGGAAGAAAAATCTCCAATATACAACCTAACCTTATAGCTAAAGGAGCTAGAAAAAAAAACAAATGAAGCCTAAAGCCAGCAGAAGAAGGGAAACTATAAAGATTAGAACAGAAATAAATTATATGGAAAAAAAAAAAACAAAAAAAAACAGTGGAACAGATCAAGGAAAGCAGGAACTAGTTCTTTGAAAAAATTAATAAAATTGATAAACCTCTAGTCAGACTTATCAAAAAGAAAAGAGAAAGGACCCAAATAAATAAAATCACAGACAAGAGAGGAGAAATCACAATCAACACCAGAGAAATATAAATAATCATAAGAGAATATTATGAAAAATTATAGGAGGGCAGCCCGGTGGTTCAGCGGTTTAGATCTACCTTCAGCCCAGGGCCTGATCCTGGAGACCCGGGATCGAGTCTCATGTCAGGCTCCCTGCATGGAGCCTGCTTCTCCCTCTGCCTGTGTCTCTGCCTGTGTGTGTGTGTGTGTGTGTGTGTGTGTGTGTGTCTCATGAATAAATAAATAAAATCTTTTTAAAAAATTATAGGACAAAAAATTGGGTGATCTGGAAGAAATGGATAATTTCCTAGAAACATAAACAAAACTGAAACAGGAAGAAATAGAAAACTTGAACAAACAGATAACCAGAAAAGAAACTGAATCAGTAATCAAAAATCTTCCAACAAACAAAAGTCCAGGGCCAGATGGCTCCACAGGGTAATTCTACCAAACATTTAAATACCTATTCTTCTCAAACTATTCAAATATAGAAATGGAAGGGAAATTTCCAAACTCATTCTACGAGGCCAGTATTAATTAACCTGATTCCAAAACCAGACAAAGCCTCCACTAAAAAAGAGAATTACAGGCCAATATCCCTGATGAACATGTGTGCAAAATTTCTCAAAAAAAATATTAGCAAATCAAATCCAACAGTACATTAAAAGAATTATTCACCATAATCAAGTCAATTTATTCTTGGGCCTCAAGGGTAGTTCAATATTCACAAATCAATCAATATGATATACTACACTAATAAAAGAAAGAATAAGAACCATATGATCCTCTCAATTGACAAAGTACAGCATCAATTCTTTTTCTTTTCAAATTTTTATTTAAATTCTAGTTAGTTAACATATAGTGTAATATTGGTTTAGGAGTGGAATTTAGTGATTCATTACTTACATATAGCACCCAGTGCTCAATACAAGTGCCCTCCTTAATACCCATCACACATTTAGCCCATCCTCCACCCACCTTCCTCCATTAACCCTCAGTTTGTTCTTTCTTTTTTTTTTTTTTTAAGATTTTTATTTATTTCTTTGAGAGAGAAGGAGCATGAGTGGGGAGGAGTGGCAGGGGGAGAGGAAGAAACAGACTCCTCACTGAGCAGGGAGCCAGACATGGGACTCGATCCCAGGACCCTGGGATCATGACCTGAGCCAAAGGCAGATGCTTAACTGACTGAGCCACCCAGGAGACCCCTCAGTTTGTACCTTATCATTAAGTGTCTGTTATGGTTTGTTTCCCTCTCTCATTTTTTCCTTCCCATATGTTCAACTGTTTTGTTTCCTAAATTCCACATGTGAGTGAAATAATATGGTATTTGTCTTTCTCTGGCTTATTTTGCTTAGCATAATACACTCTAGCTCCACCCACGTAATTGTAAATGGCAAGATTTCATTCTTTTTCATAGTTGAGTAGTATTCCATGGGATATATATATATATATATATATATATATATATATATTCTTTAGCCACTTATCAGTTACTGGACATTTGGGCTCTTTCCATAGTTTCACTATTGTTTTTTTAAGATTTTATTTATTTATTTGTGAGAGAGAGAGAGAGAGCACACAGAGGGAGACAGAGAAGCAGACTCCCCACTGAGCAGAGAACCTGTCATGGGGCTGGATCCCAGGACCCTGAGATCAGAACCTGAGCTGAAGGCAGATACTTAACTGACTGAGCCACCCAGGCATCCCTACATAGTTTGGCTATTGTTGATAATGCTGCTATAAACATTTGGGTGCATGTAACCATTTGTTTGAATCTGTGTTTTTATGTCCTTTGGGTAAATACTTAGTAGTGCAATTGCTCGGTCACAGGGTAGTCCTATTTTTAACTTTTTGAGGAACCTCCATACTGTTTTCCAGAGTGGCTGAACCAACTTACATGCCCATAAACAGTCTAAGAGGGTTCCCCTTTCTCCACATCCTCACCAACATCTATTGTTTCCTGTGTTGTTCATTTTAGCCATTCTGACAGGTATGAGGCGCTTCCTCATTGTGGTTTTGATTTGTATTTCCCCGATGCTTAGTGATGTTGAATATCTTTTCATGTGTCTGTTAGCCATCAGGATGTCTTCTTTGGAAAAATATCTATTCATGTCTTCTGTCCATTTCTTAACTGGATTATTTGGGTTTTGGGTGTTGAGTTGTTAAGTTCTTTATAGATTTTGGATACTAACCCTTTATCAGACAATCAGACATGCTATTTGCAAATATATTCTCCCATTCCATAAGTTGCCTTTTAATTTTGTTTATTGTCTCTTTTCTGGTGCAAAAGCTTTTTATCCTGATCAAGTCCCAATACTTTATTTTTGCTTTTGTTTTCTATGCCTTTGAAGACATGTCTAGCAAAAAGTTACTGCAGCTGAGGTCAAAGAGGTTGCTGCCTGCATTCTTCTCTGGGATTCTGATGGATGTCTGTCTCATATTTAGGTCTTTCATCTATTTTGAGTTTATTTTTGTATATGGTTGAGAAAGTGGTCCAGTTTCATTGCTCTGCATGTGGCTGTCCAATTTTCCCAACACCATTTGGGAAAATGGTCTGTTTTCCATTGGATATTCTTTGCTACTTTGTCAAAGATTCATTAGGAATGCCTGGGTGGCTCAGTCAGTTGGGTGTACAACTCTTGAGTTTGACTCAAGTCATGATTTCAGGGTCTTGGGATCGAGACCCACATTGGGCTTCAAGCTCAATGAAGAGTCTGCTTGGGATTCTCTCTCTCCCTCTCTCTCTACCCTTCAGCTCCCCCGCCCCAAAAAAATAAAGAAATAAATCTTCAAAAAAATTTCATTGACCACATAGTTGTGGGTCCATTTCTGAGTTTCCTATTCTGTTCCATTGATCTATGTGCCTGTTTGTGTGCCAGCACAATACTGTCTTGATGACTACTCGTTTGTAATATAGCTTGAAGTCCAGAATCATGATGCCTCCAGCTTTGCTTTTCTTGTTCAAGATTTCTTTGTCTATTTGGGGTCTTTTATGGTTCCATACATGCGTAGGTAGTAGGACTACTGTGTGGCATAGCACAGTACAAACAGTCCGGGTTTAGCATCAGAAAATCTGCCTCAGAGAACATGGTTCTATCATTTATTTACCAGATTACTTAATGTCGTGGACTCAGTTGTCCCAGCTATAAAATGAGAATCATAATCCCATGGGATGGTTGAAAAATTATATAAGATCAAATAGGTAAAAGCGCCTAGCTAGATATCCTGTAGCCATTTACTAGATATTACTGAAATACCATTTTTGCTTTAGTATTAGCATCAATGAACAATGTGTCCCTTCTGCTTTGAAATAGGTTTTATAACATCACAGGTAAGAGAAAATGCTTCCTTTATATTCTAAATTTGACAGTCTAACAGAAATGATTATTCACATTCTGTTTGATTCTTGCATTTAGTTATTGGGTAGAATCCTTCCCTCATCCCACTTGCTGCCCATCTTAAAATTTCTTATCCATAAATATAATACCCAAAGGATGAGCAATTCCAGATTCCTCATTTGTAAAACAAGGAGTCAGACTAGACTACCACTCAACTCCCCTGCAGGGAGCCTGATACGGGACTCAATCCCAGGACCTTGGGATCACAACCTGAGCCAAAGGCAGACACTCAACCACTGAGACATCACACCTCAACTGTCTTTGACCTATGACCTGTTTGTGCTCTCTGCTGTATCTTCAGGACCTAGAACATTCTCTAGCATATTGTAGGCCCTCAATAAATATTTCTTGAGTGAATACTATGCATAAATGGCTGAATTATTCATCCTTAGAATAAGATAATAAATATATTTTTCAATGTCTTCCATAAATTAATTAATAACACTTTGGATTGCCTAATTTATTTATATACACCAATAAATTAGGCAATCTAGAAGAAATGGACACATTTCTGGAAAACCACAAACTACCAAAACTGGAACAGGAAGAAATAGAAAACCTGAACAGGCCGATAACCAGGGAGGAAATTGAAGCAGTCATCAAAAACCTCCCAAGACACAAAAGTCCAGGGCCAGATGACTTCCCAGGGGAATTCTATCAAACGTTTAAGAAGAATTCATACCTATTCTACTAAAGCTGTTCTGAAAGATGGAAAGAGATGGAGTACTTCCAAACTCGTTCTACGAGGCCAGCATCACCTTAATTTCAAAACCAAACAAAGACCCCACCAACAAGGAGAATTGTAGACCAATATCCCTGATAATCACAGATGCAAAAATTCTCAACAAGATACTAGCCAATAGGATCCAAAAGTACATTAAGAGGATTATTCACCATGCCCAAGTGGGATTTATTCCCAGGATGCAAGGCTGGTTCAACACTTGTAAAGCAATCAATGTGATTGATCATATCAGCAAGAGAAAAAAACAAGAACCATATGATCCTTTCAATAGATGCAGAGAAAGCATTTGACAAAATACAGCATCCATTCCTGATCAAAACTCTTCAAAGTGTAGGGATAGAGGAAACTTTCCTCGACATCTTAAAAGCCATCTATGAAAAGCCCACAGCAAATATCATTCTCAGTGGGGAAACACTGGGAGCCTTTCCCCTAAGATCAAGAACAAGACAAGGGATGTCCACTCTCACCACTGCTATTCAACATAGTACTAGAAGTCCTAGTCTCAGCAATCAGGCAATAAAAAGAAATAAAAGGCATTCAAATTGGCAAAGAAGAAGTTGAACTCTCCCTCTTTGCAGATGACATGATACTCTACATAGAAAACCCAAAAGCCTCCACCCCAAGATTGCTAGAACTCATACAGCAATTCGGCAGTGTGGCAGGATACAAAATCAATGCCCAGAAGTCAGTGGCATTTCTATACACTAACAATGAGACTGAAGAAAGAGAAATTAAGGAGTCAATCCCATTTACAATTGCACCCAAAAGCATAAGATACCTAGGAATAAACCTAACCAAAGAGGTAAAGGATCTATACCCTAAAAACTACAGAACACTTCTGAAAGAAATTGAGGAAGACACAAGAGATGGAAAAATATTCCATGCTCATGGACTGGCAGAATTAATATTGTGAAAATCTTCATGCTACCCAGGGCAATTTACACATTTAATGCAATCCCTATCAAAATACCATGGACTTTCTTCAGAGAGTTAGAACAAATTATCTTAAGATTTGTGTGGAATCAGAAAAGACTCTGAATAGCCCGGGGAATTTTAAAAAAGAAAGCCATATCTGGGGGCATCACAATGCCAGATTTCAGGTTGGACTACAAAGCTGTGGTCATCAAGACAGTGTGGTACTGGCACAAAAATAGACACATAGATCAATGGAACAGAATAGAGAACCCGGAAGTGGACCCTGAACTTTATGGTCAACTAATATTCGATAAAGGAGGAAAGACTATCCATTGGAACAAAGACAGTCTCTTCAATAAATGGTGCTGGGAAAATTGGACATCCACATGCAGAAGAATGAAACTAGACCACTCTCTTGCACCATACACAAAAATAAACTCAAAATGGCTGAAAGATCTAAATGTGAGACAAGATTCCATCAAAATCCTAGAGGAGAACACAGGCAACACCCTTTTTGAACTCGGCCACAGTAACTTCTTGCAAGATACATCCATGAAGGCAAAAGAAACAAAAGCAAAAATGAACTATTGGGACTTCATCAAGATAAGAAGCTTTTGCACAGCAAAGGATACAGTCAACAAAACTCAAAGACAACCTACCTACAGAATGGGAGAAGATATTTGCAAATGACGTATCAGATAAAGGGCTAGTTTCCAAGATCTATAAAGAACTTATTAAACTCAACACCAAAGAAATAAACAATCCAATCATGAAATGGGCAAAAGACATGAAGAGAAATCTCACAGAGGAAGACATAGACATGGCCAACAAGCACATGAGAAAATGCTCTGCATCACTTGCATCAGGGAAATACAAATCAAAACCACAATGAGATACCACCTCACACCAGTGAGAATGGGGAAAATTAACAAGGCAGGAAGCCACAAATGTTGGAGAGGATGTGGAGAAAAGGGAACCCTCTTACACTGTTGGTGGGAATGTGAACTGGTGCAGCCACTCTGGAAAACTGTGTGGAGGTTCCTCAAAGAGTTAAAAATAGACCTGCCCTACAACCCAGCAATTGCACTGTTGGGGATTTACCCCAAAGATTCAGATGCAATGAAACGCCGGAACACATGCACCCCGATGTTTCTAGCAGCCATGTCCACAATAGCCAAACTGTGGAAGGAGCCTCGGTGTCCATCGAAAGATGAATGGATAAAGAAGATGTGGTCTATGTATACAATGGAATATTACTCAGCCATTAGAAACGACAAATACCCACCATTTGCTTCGACGTGGATGGAACTAGAGGGTATTATGCTGAGTGAAGTAAGTCAATCGGAGGACAAACATTATATGTTCTCATTCATTCGGGGAATATAAATAATAGTGAAAGGGAATATAAGGGAAGGGAGAAGAAATGTGTGGGAAATATCAGAAAGGGAGACAGAACATGAAGACTCCTAACTCTGGGAAACGAACTAGGGGTGGTGGAAGGGGAGGAGGGCGGGGGGTGGGGGTGAATGGGTGACGGGCACTGAGGGGGGCACTTGATGGGATGAGCACTGGGTGTTATTCTGTATGTTGGTAAATTGAACACCAATAAAAAATAAATTTATTAAAAAATAAATAAATAAATAAATTTTAAAAAAAAGAAAATATCAGTGAGGGAGACAAAACATGAGAGAAACCTAACTCTGGGAAATGAACAAGGGGTAGTGGAAGGGGAGGTGGGTTGGGGTGACTGGGTGATGGGCAATGAAAGAGGCACTTGGCGGGATGAGCACTGGGTGTTATGCTATATGTTGGCAAATTGAACTCCAATAAAAAAAATTATTTCATTTCAAAAAAAATAAACTTTGGAATTAATAATTTGTTAAGTATACTTTGAATAAGAATCCTCACAGCAGTAGCTCTTCAAAGGCAACAACAGTTGTTCCATTTGTTCTGCTAAGCTGAGGACAAAATGGTCCTTGGTGTAAAAAAAAACAAGTGAATGTTGAGAGTCTACTCACTAGTGGACAACACTAACTTTTCCAAATTGCAGAAATAAAGTGGATACCTGTTCCCTTAACCGTCTCTAACTTCCAGAGAAGACCCTACTACTCACAACCTGTGCATAGTGTGAAATATTTATGATAATGAAACAGTCAAGGACCATGAGATATTAACTGCTTCTAAAAAAAGAATCCACAAAGGATTTTTTCTGTGCTCGTATATTGCTTTCTGCCTAAAATAGACTAGATTTGAAAAAAAATGAACAAGGCAGGAGATACAAAAAGTAGGACTTCCTTTTCCTTCCCTCTTTTGGAGTGGGAAGAAATTTTGAGATCCAGAGAAAAGCTGCTCTATGCTTCGATGGCCAGGGTGTTCTGTAGTCTCAGCCTTGTAATTTAAGGATCTTTTATGTTTCATGTTTGTTAAGCCCGAAGAAGTGAATTTTAATATAACTGAATAATGTTGTACAATGTAATTTTCCCTCAATCTCATATATAAGAGTTAGGATCTCTGAACCCAAGAGGCAAATGAGTAGAGCAATGTAAACCCAACCTCATATTAAAGTCTGCATTCACTTCCACTCCACCCAGAATGAGTAGGAGCTGTATTTAAATGCTGGGCAATTTGTTATAGGAACAAAGTACTTTAAGGCACAGGGCTTGGATGAAAGATTATATAAACCCAAGTCCAGAGTCATTACTTCTCTTTCCTCTGCTAAAAACTTGTAAAAGGCATTTATGCCATCTGAGTCATGAACCTACTCCTGTGTACCAATTCATTTCACTGAATGAGTCCTAATCCCTCATGTTTTGAAGGGTGTAGTCAAGTCATTAGATCTGACTAATGAACCTTTCCAAATCATGCACACCATTTACAGTAAGCCTTGCTAGACCCACACAGTTAAATTACATGCCATTTAATCTCCCAAAGAAGCAGGGAGCTTGAAAAGGTGGGATTCAGCTCTGAAGCAACCACTTAAAGGTTTACCCTGTAATCTCAGTGTTTAGTTAACAGTTAGGAAAGCGAATAGCTATGCAAGTCATTCAAGGCTGCCCAGAAGGTTGGAAATTGGTAGGTGTGAACACAGAATGTATGATTTTCACAACTTCAACTGAAATAATTTACATTTTTGCAATGTTGTAAGTACTGTACATAAATAAAATGCCCTACCTAATGGCTTCTCAGCTACCAAGAATATAGGCAAAACTCTGACTTCATTTGGAAAACATACTTCAGAGTGTATATTACATAAATTCATCCTATCTAAGTGCCAGGCTATGGATTAGGCACTGTGGGTGATCCAAAGTTGAGTCCATCGTGCTCCCTTTCCTCTAGGATTCCACATCATAGTAGGAGATGGATATTTATAGGAGGCAAAATGGAGTAAAAGCCTACTAAAGAAACTAGTTCTTTCTATGGAAGGTGAGAGGAAGGAGGTCTTAACTCTGACTAGCGGATCAGGGAAGGCGAGAGAAAGGAAATGGTCCTAAATCCCACTAACATGGCCTACCTACAGCATGCTCAGAGCACAATGTTCTTGAGAAAAAGAAGCATAATGCTGCTTCTCCTTCTGTACTCTAAAGACACACGATGAATCCCCAAGTGCCTTTTATCACAGTCATTGTCAGAAGAAACTAAATAGTATATTTATTACTCCATACCCAGACCATAATATAATAGTCCCATCCTAATCTGAAATTACACTTTCCATGGTTTCAGTTGACCCATGGTCAATCACCATACAAAAGCAAATGATCCTCCTTCTGACATATGATCAGAAGGTCGATAGAATGCCTAAGTCATTACCTCACTTCATCTCATTACAGGCATTTTATCATTTCACTTCATCACAAGAAGGGGGATGAGTGCAGTACAATAAGACATTTTGAGAGAGACCATATTCACATAATTTTTATTACAGCATATTGTTATATTTGTTCTATTTTATTATTGTTCTTAACCTCTTACTTTGGTTAACTTATTGACTAAACTTTATCATAGTTACGTCCATATAGGAAAAAACATAATATATATAGGGTTCAGTACTATCCATGGTTTCAGGCATCCACTGAACATGGGATCATGTTTCCCACAGAAAAGGGGGAACTGCTGTAATAGTCCCTTGGCCATTGGTTTTTCCATTTCTAATCCATTCTGCATAGCAAGGCCTATGCCCTATTAATCTTCTAAAAGATGCATTTCATCCCATAAAAAGAAGTCGGGGAATAGAAGAATATGTAATACTCTTCTAGGGTATCTTAATGTTATAGGATAAAGCCTGAACTCCTCATCCTGGACTTCAAATCTTTCCTTGATCTGGTTTCAATCACTCCTTCTATCTTAATCTTCTGCTAATCCCCATAATACAAGCCATGGTAGCATCTCATCACTTATCATCTTATCACTAAACCACATGGAACCCAGAGACTTAAAAAGGAAAAAACTCTGCTAGAATTGACCAGAGCCAAGGAAAGGAGCAATGTTGCTTCTAGCAGCAAGACTCTGGATGGTGTGAGTGTGTGTGTGACAGAGAAAGAAGGAGAGGGAGAGGAAGAGAGAGAGATGTTGGGAAAGTTCTTCTGATGTGAGAAGAGAATATTGTTTTATTTCAGGGAAAATTGCTTTTCAAACCTGAACTTTAAAAATCAAAATAGGGCAACCCGGGTGGCTCAGTGGTTTAGCACCACCTTCAGCCTAGGGCATGATTCTGGGTCCCATGATCGAGTTCCACGTCAGGCTCCCTGCATGGAGCCTGCTTCTCCCTCTGCCTGTGTCTCTGCCTCTCTCTCTCTTTCTCTCTCTATCTCTGTGTGTCTCATGAATAAATAAATAAAATCTTTAAAAATAAATTAATTAAATTTAAAAATCAAAATAAAATTTTAATAAGATGTTAATTCACATAGTGAATTAACTATTGGTCTAGTGACCTTCTTCCATTATTATTTTAAATGATCACTTATTGGGGCTTCTGGGTGGCTCAGTCAGTTTAGCATCTGCCTTTGGCTCAGGTCATAATCTCGGAGTCCTGGGATTGAGTCCATGTCAGGCTTCCTACTCAGCAGGGAGCCTGATTCTCCTTCTCCCTCTGCTCCTCCCCTCTGCCCTGCTGGTTCTCTCTCTCTCTAATAAACAAAAATATTTTTTAATTAAAATAAAATAAAATGATCACTTATTTATTCATTCTCTAAATACTGAGTGCTCACACTGCACCAGAAGTCTAACTCCTCGGTGATATAGCAGTAAACATGGCAAAAGTGGCCCTACAGAGTTTAAAAACTAAAATATAATAGTAAAATGAAGTAGTAGGTCAGAAGATCTATGATGTGCACTCACACAACTATACTCCAATTCAGCAGAGCAGTACCTAGAGACTTCTGGTTTACCAAGTAGGGCAATAAAAGATGCTCCTTGATTTCACTGGCAGATTGTCCATCTACCATGTTTTGCTTGTCCTTCTTTAGCCATTGCTAAAATTCAAATGGGGATGATATGATCTATTTTATTAATGTTCCTTATTAATGTTATTTCACAACAAATGATTTTCAATTTTCATGAGATATTTTCAATTGCATCTTTAAACAGGAGTAACTTATCCAGCTGCACAAGAACTTCAGCTTTACAGAAACTAAATGCCTTAGTTAAGATCTGTTTGGTTGACAATACCAGAAGTTGACCTGTGCTAGGTTAATTGAAAGAGAAAATGTATTCTGAGTCAACGGGGTTAATTCACAAATTCCAGGAGCATGAAGGCAGCCAGAAGGTAGAAAACAAAGACTCATTGGGAACACAGACAGTATTTCCCTTCCATTTCCCCTCCTCATTTCTCTCAGTATACCTGTTTCTATTGTCTCTTCAGACTATCTTTCTCTAGATACTTCCCCACTGTTTGATTTTTCACCACCTCAGTTCCAGCCATAAAGAAATAGTTGCTGGCTGCATCTGAATCCCAACACCAAATTCCTAGAAGTGAGAAATTAACAGGCATGCCTTCATTTTACCCTGTCCCAACTAAGAGCGACAAGGAGTTGGTTTCCGTAACGCCAACGTGGCTGCCAGGGTCCTGTCACTCTGAGAGACATTATGAGCAAGGAAAATCATCAGAGAGGTGTTTGCTGTCCAGGAAAATGTATACAAGATTCCATAGCCACCTCACACTGAGAAATTTCTTTCAAGATTCAGTAAGTTACAAGTTTCTCTGCTAGAAATCTATGGAAAGAAAGAGGGAAATAATGTTTAACCATTAAACCTAACATCCTTTTCCATCCAAATTTTAAGTTTCACTAGAGTAATGGCTCCCACACTTCAAAACCTTAAAACCATTAAGTGTTAGCATTAATATGTATTTATGCAAAATAATTACATTTTCCAAAACAAGAAAAATTATTCAGTGAGAATAGCAATGTTTTATCTTTTTTGTAGATCTCCTTTAATGTCTAGCTTTATAGACTGCAGATATATTCTCACATTTCCTTCTGCTTTCAATCTATTGTGATATTACAGCATATACCCTTTGGAAAACTCCACTGTTTACTCTTGAGGTAATTTTTAAAGAAATAAATAATGTCTTAGTCTTAAGAAAATACGTTTGACCATACATGCCCCTGAAAAAGTCTCAGTAACCTACAGGGATCTCCAGGCCATACCTTGAAAATTGCTACACAACAGATTACCTACCATCTGCTAAGTGGACATTTAAATTAAACAAAGCAAATTTCATAGAAGTAACTTCTTGTTGTCTCTATATAAACTGACTCATTCAATTTGGCTTCCTACATTAATTATATTCTTTTGATTAATTTTATGGGTCAACTGAATTTGATAAAGCTTACCAATAAATAAATAGTAGGATATGGCATTTACTCAAAAGAGCTTTATCGAAGGGCAGACCTAGAATTATAATCTAGGTTCTCACATATTAACTGTGTGACATCAGGCAAATCCTTTAAGCCTTGATGCCTCCATTTTTAAATAGGCATACTGATACTTATGGGGTGTGAGGATTGAGTAAGATAGTATAATAAAATTCTTAGCATCATGTACAACATATCATGTTAGCTGTTTTTATTATTTTTTGTTACTTGGCATATCTGTCCTCACAGCCCTTAAAGATGAATACCTGGAGAATCAGCCCTACAAGTGATGATTAGTGTCTTGTACCTTAGGTGTCCTTACCCCACAGGAAAAAATGCCAAGTAACTATATCAATAAGATGGCTTTGGAGTACACAGTAATTCTGGAGGAAATGAGGTCATCTTCGCTCCATATGGCTGGTCTCACTAAGATAGTCTGGAAAATGCCTTCAAGTGAGCTGGAAAAATTAAAATATCTGTAAGCATAGTTATAATAATATTGATTCTATTCCCAAGCTTTTATTTCACATCTTGATCCAAATGATTTGTTTCTTGTAGCCCTAACAGAAATGTCCTTTTCGGTAAAATGAAAAAGAAAGAAGAAAGAAAGAAAGAAGAAAGAAAGAAAGAAAGAAAGAAAGAAAGAAAGAAAGAAAGAAAGAAAGAAAGAAAGAAAGAAAGAAAGAAGGAAAGAAGAGAGAGAGAGAGAGAGAGAGAGAGAAAGAAAGAAAGAAAGAAAAAGAAAGAAAGAAAGAAAGAAAGAAAGAAAGAAAGAAAGAAAGAAAGAAAGAAAGGCTTTCTGATTGGTTATTTGCAAATCCCATTCCATTTTATCTAAATTTCATCTTCATCTGTTCCAAATTGACAGAAAATGAGGAAATGAGAGAGAGAGGTTAAAATTTTCTTATGAGGCCCATGTGGCCCTATCAAGCCCATATGAAATAAGTAGTTAAGAAAATGAGAGAGCCTCATCATTGCTCTCTGGCTTACCCTAAGCTGTCTTTACCCTCATTTCATAACTTTTGTTGAGGACACAAAACACATAAGTTATTTAATTCTTTTTATCCAATGCCAGTATATTTTTATAAAATGAAAAAAATATATATATTTCCTTGGAACACATGCTGGGTGGCCAAAGACAACAAATGTCTTTTATAAGAGGCAATCCATTTGTAGAAGCAATAAAGGAAGAGGATAAGACATTATCTTCTGTAGCCACTAGTAAGTTTTATTCAGCTCCTACTCCCACTGTATCCTGCCAAAACTTGACCCAGGATCTGGGATCTAACATGCCATGATATAGAGCCAGGAAATAACTCAGTTAATTGGCAAATTATGATGACTTGATTTGAAGAATATCCTTTTCTTTAGTTATTTTTTACTCTAAAGCTCTTTCCCATAGATTTCATAAGGAAGCATTTAGATTCCTCTTCACTCTACAATCTCCAAACACAACTAAAATTCCAGTGCCCTTTGCTTAATTTTAATGAGGGAATACAACGAAACATCAATCCAGAATAACAAAAACCAGAGCAATATTTTCAAAAAAAAATTTAGTGAGAAGCATAACAAAGCACATACTAGTAACTAATGAAAGCTTTTATATGTGGATCATATAATAAAATGTTTATTTACATAAATTTTTGCCTTTCATAAAGCTAAAAGGCTCATGTTTTTGTTAGATGCTTTTTATAATTTGGAGTACACAATTTCTTCAGGCTTCTCCTAGGTCATTCATTTGGCAGGATATGGGGGGAGTAGGACCTGGATAAAACTTCCTAGTGGCAATGTCAGAGAATGTCTTATCCTCTTTCTTTATTGCTTCTGCTAATGGATTACCTCTTGTGAATGACATTTGTTGTGGTTGGTCATGCAGCATGTGCTTCAAAGAAATAGTTTACTATTTCATTATATAAGAAAATACTGGTGTTGGGTAAAAAAAAATTAAATAACATGTATTTGAGTACTCAAAAATATTATTTTATTATATTTTATTTAATAATAATATTTATTTTATTTATTAATAAATTATATTTATCATATAATACTTGTTCTTTTATTATTTGCTTAAAATAATAGCAAATAATTTTTATTTTTTAATAAAAAATTTTAGAATTAATGTTCAAGCTTTTATAAAATGCGATGTAAATAATTACCTGATATTAATGAGACTATCTAAAAAAAAAAAAAAGAAAAAAAAATAATGAGACTATCTTAGAGGGGAGGCTAATTAGGAAATGTGATCTTTAAAAGCAAGGGATCAAGAGTTGCCCATAAATTTTTATCTCCAGGGCAAATTTAACCAAGGTAAAGTACCAGGTCGTTACTCATCCAATATCTGATAAAATTCAGGAAAAGGTTGGGAGCGTTAGCCCCTCATGATCTATTACTAAGCAGAGCCATGAAGTTACTCGGTGTCATCTTTCTCTGTGCCCTAACAACAGTACTACAATAGTACTAACCCTACTGTTCCATGAGGACCTAAGTACTCATCAATCAAATGGAATGATAGACTGACCAAAAGAAACATAGTTTTTACAGGATGCTGTACTACAATGTGGAGAAAGTTAAAATGGAATTTATTAAAGCCCATAAACATTTATTTTTGGTCTGTATGGAAAACAAAGACAAAGAGAATCTTTCCAAGACTTTGCTGAAAAATAATGAAAATTCTGTTTTTTGGACCTAGTTCCACTCATTTACCATAGCTGTCTACAAAGTTTTAGTATTATTTTAGCATCCATACTTTGCACAAATTAATATAAAGGGGATTCTGGAGGATGAAGTGTAGAAGTAAGCAAAATAAGAAGAGTTTATATTCTTCTAAGAAAATAGAAAAAAAATCACCTGAAAAAGATTCTGGAACTTTTTCAGTTATTCTAAAACTTCTTGTCTGTGGAAACTATCCAGTTTTCAAAGAAACATTCCTCAGATCTTTGTAACTACAGCATTTTTATAAAATCCTGATTTTAAAGCAACTATACTTTTAACTCTCTTTAAAAACTGGAAACATTTCTGATGCTGAACAAAACATTGCTTACCAATGGCTTTACCATACTAATTTAATAAAACAAATAAGATATCAAGCCATAAGATCTTTAGGAAACCATAGAAAATAAGGTTCCATTTGGCAGAGTAGCTCAAATTAGATCAATCTTCTCAAAATAACAATGATAAACTTTGGACAAAACACAAAAGCAATACCTGAAGCCACTTAAGAGTGGCCAAAAGTGGGCAGAAATTGGAGGTGATCATCATTTAGAGGAAAAATATGGCACTGAATAATTGCCCATTTTTATGTTCTTTTACCTGAGCCAGTCCCCAGTTGATACCACAATAAGCTGGCTAAAACTTGAATAGAAATCATACTGGCTAAGAAATCAGAAGACAGGAGCACCTGAGTGGCACAGTGAGTTGAGACCCTACTCTCGGTTTCAGCTTAGGTACTGATCTCAGGGTCATGAGATGGAGCCCCAAGCCAGTAGCTGAGCACAGAGCCTGCGTGAGATTCTCTCTCCCTCTACCTCTGCCCCTCCTGCTCATTGGCATTCTCTCTCCTTCTCTCTCTCTCTCTCTCTCTCTCTCTCTCTAACAAATATTTTCTAAAAAAATAAAAAGAAATAAAAATTTTAAAAAGGAGACAAAATCCAGGGAAGTGGCAGATGGAAAGTGAAGGGGAAAGAGAACCACAGAGGGAAAGCCCCAAATTCTATGAATAAACTCTGCCCAAATCTCTGGCAACCCTAAATTAAGCCTATGTTGGGCAGATACCATGAAGCCCAGAGAAGGCTAAGAGACCTAAACAGAAATTTTAGTTCCTACACAGCATAGGGGAACCTAGAATTTGTGATCAACCAGGTTAAGTACCTGCAAAAACAAACAAACAAAAAATACTCTTCATAGTAACATACCAGAACACAGAGTCCCTAAAACATAATCTTCACAATATGCATGAGATAATCCAAAATTACCAGGCATAGAAGAAACAAGAAAATATGACTTCTATAAAAGAGAAATTGCAGCCATTGGAAACCAACTCCAAAATAACTTAGATGTTATAATTAACAAATAAGGGTTTTAAAACATCCATTAAGATTATGCTCAAATATCTGAAAGAAATACATTCATAATGAATGAATGCATAGAAAATCACAGTAGAGAAATAGATACTATAAAAGAATCAAATGGGTGGTTCAGTCTTGATTTTGACTCAGGCCATGATCTCTGGGTTGTGAGATGGAGCCCAATGTTGGTCTCAGCACTCAGTGGGGAGTGTGCTTCGCATTCTTTCTCTCTCTCCCTCTGCCCCTCCCCCCCCAGCTCATGCTCGCTCTCTCTCTCTCTCTCTCTCAAATAAATAAATCTTTTTTTAAAAAAAGGAATCAAATGGAAACACTATAATTAAAAAATATATCTGAAATTTTAAGTCACTAGATGGGTTTAACAGTAGATAACTGACAAAAGAGTCAGTAAATGTGAAGATATATCAAGAGAATTACCCAATCTAAAAACAAAGAGCAAATTTTTTTTTTAAAAAAGTAGAGTGCTTTAGAGACTTGTGAGAAAATGGGGAAAAATAGGTATAACATACATGGAATTATAATCCCAGAGGGAGAGAAATAGAGAGAAGGGGCCAGAAAAAAAAACTTTTCAAAAAATACTGACTGCCAAACTCCCAAATTTGGTTAAGAAAATGCATTTACAGACTTGAGAATTGCAGTGAGCTCCAAGCAGGATAAATAAAAGAAAATTACACCTATGTATATCATAGTGAAAATACTGAAACCCAAAGGTAATAAGAATATCTTGAAAAGCATCATAGAAAGCAACATAATATATACAGAGAAACAATGATACAGGGGGAAAAATAAGGAAGCCAGAAGGGAGTGGAACAATATTTTTCAGTACTGACAGAAAGAAAAAGAAAAGGATTTTTTATCCAGTAAAAAATCAGTCTCCTTTGAGACTGAAAGAAAAATAAAGATATTTTCATATAAATGGAATGTTTCTTGTCAGCACTACAAGAAATATTTAAGAAATTTCTTCAGGCTGAAGGGAAATGATAGTAGATGGAAACTTGGATCTCCCAAAAGGATCTTCAGAAATGATAAATATAGAGGTGCCTGGTGGCTCAGTCTGCTACACATCTGCCTTTGGCTCAGATTATGATCCCAGGGTCCTAGGATAGAGCCCCACATTTGGTTCCTTGCTCAGCCAGGAGTCTGCTTCTCCCTCTCCCTTGCCTCCCTCCTGTGTGTGCTCTCTCTCTCCAATACATAAGTAAGATACTTTAAAAAAAAAAAAAAAAAAGAAAGAAAGAAATGGTAAATATTAAAAAAAAAACCTTTCTTCTCTTATTTTCTTTAAAATACATATCACTAAAGTAGAAATGATGGCATTGCATTGTGCGCTTTTTTTCACATGTACCTGTGATATGAATGACACCTGTAGCATAAAGGAGGAAGTGGGGGGTAAAAGCACAGATGATCAGTGCAAATAGAAGCTTCCTGACAGTCTTTTTTTTTTAATGAACATACAACTAATATTCAGTAAAATGCACAGATCTAAGTGCACAGCTGGATGAATTTTAACATATGCATTCACCCACATAACCACCATCAAGATCAAGATTTAAAACATTCCAGCTCCCCCAGAAGGTTTTCTCATGTCCCCGCCCATTTGAAACCACTCTTCTGGGATGCCTCGGTGGCTCAGTAGTTGAGCATCTGCCTTTGGCTCAGGGCGTGATCTTGGCGTCCTGGGATCAAGTCCCACATCGGGCTCCTTGCAGGGAGCCTGCTTCTCCCTCTTCCTATGTCTCTGCCTCTCTCTCAGTGTCTCCAATGAATAAATAAATAAAATCTTAAAAAAAAAAAAAACAGAAACCACTCTTCTCATCTCTATCACCACAGATCCCTTATACCTATTCTGACATCCATTTTTTTCCCGTCTTCTTTTCCTATCTCTGAATGCTCTGTTCCCTGTTTGGTATCTTCAAGGCTGCATTGATTGGTACCTCATCAAAGGCAACTTGGAGGAATACATGTACCTCCTTCTTAAAGGTAGAAGACTAGACAAATTAATTTCTGAAACCAGAGGCACAGGGCTGAAGAAGACAAAAGGATGTGGACAGAGAAGAACGGGAATTCTTCCTTGAACATACCCTGCCTACCAACTCCATGTAATGAAAACAAACATCACTTCTTTCCCATTAAAACTCCACTTTGCCAGACACCTGGGTGGCTCAGTGGTTGAGTATCTGCCTTTGGCTCAGGTCGTGATCCCAGTGTCCTGGGATCAAGTCCCTCATCAGGCCCTGCGGGGAGCCTGCTTCCTCCTCTGCCTGTACCTCTGCCTCTCTCTGTGTGTGTCTCTCATGAATAAATAAATCAAATCTTTAAAAAAAAGAAAAACTCCACTTTCCCCAACAAGCCTGTGAACAACCATTGTCTGACTAAGATGATGTCTAAGGACTTCCAGTTCCAACTTTGTCTGATGGTACAGCCTCTGCCTGTGAGCTTCAAAGTCCTTCCCCAGAGCTATGCTAGCAGCCCCCAGTGCCTACGGCAGTAAGGGCACCACCACTCCATGACCCAGAACTTGCTAATGATGACGATGTTGGCCTTGAGTGGAGGGTTGCTGATTAGAAGGCAGGGGGTGGGAAAGGCAGCAAGCTCTGAAGATAAGTTAATTATTTCAGTGTGTGCAATTACGCAAACATCAAAAGCCAGCAGCATGAAGGGCTTTTTGATCTCTGGTTCAGTACCCTTTCAAGTTGTTCCCTGTATGCTTCTTTCTTCTCGCTTCTTTCTCCCCTTGATTTTGGGGGAGAATTTTAATAAGAGTGACCTCTAGCTCCTTCCACCCACCCAGTGGTGAGCAGGAGAGGGATTGGAACACCATCTCCAATACACAGTTAGCTCCCTGCATCTCAGCGTTGCCAAAGCCTTCTGTCCCCAGCTTCATAAACTGAAATTGCAGCTTTCCTTTAGAAAGGAAAGATTTCTTTAGGAGGAGCTCATTGGTGCACTAAGAGAACTGTATGAGAATTTTTCAGCAGCATTATGATATGAGAGAAAAAAAAAAACAACCCAGAAGCAACTCAGATATCTAGCAACAGCAGAAGAGTATATTCTGTGTCCTACCACGGAATACTATATATCCATGAATGCAGATGTAAACATATGTATCCATGTAAACGTATGGTTGCATCTCACAGACATAATGTTGGATGAAAGAAACCAGAAGTGAAATAATACATGACGTCTCATCCATACATGATGTCTCATCCAATTTATATATTTTAAAGCATGTAAGACAAAATTACAGTGTTTCTAGATAAATAGGTGGCAAAGCATAAAGAAAAGCAAGGAAATAATTAGCATTAAAATCCGGGAGGAAGGAGGAGTGTGGCTGGGAGGGACATATGGAGGAGGGATGTGTTTCTGGGAGCTAAAAATGCTCTCCTTCTTGATCTGGGTGTTGGTTACCTGGGTGTTTCCTTCATTATGCTGTACATTTTTTTCTGATCTTTGCAGTAACTGTACCACACTTCACAGTTTTAGCAAAAGAAAAGAAAAGAGCCTGAGAATCTTAAGGCTAGTTAGGGGAACTGGGGTTCCAAAAAAAAAAGAAAAGGAAAGAAAAGAAAAGAAAAGCCTGTTCAGCTGCTGCAATGCCTAATAAAGCTGCAAATCCAGCCCAAGCCCACAGACTGTCAGATCCACAAAGTGTGAGCACAATGTAGGCAGTGGAGATGGATCTCTGAGTTAGGTTTTACAAAAAAGAAATCTGTCCTTTGAGCCACCCACCATTCACCAATTCAGCATCAGCCTCAGGCACTCAATGGTGTGTGCTCTCACAAAGGTGCTGGGTGGGGTGGGGGGCCCACCTCTGGCAGGGAAGTAGGGTTGGCCCTGCCCCTTTTCACCCCTGATAAGTGCCAGAAATCCTGAGGGAAGCAACAGTCTCCCCGGTGCCAGAAGAGGAGGCTATAGGGCTGCCTGGAGACAAATCCTCACAAGGTCTATGCTTCCAAAGGGAAAGTGTTGTTTTCAGAGCCTTCGGGCCCTAGAGAGCAGGATGTGCACATCCTGTGACCTCTGATTCCCAGTGTTTGACAGCGAGAGGTTCTTCCTAATTATCTTCAGGCTCAGGCTGTGGTTTATACTTCCATCGGATCACTCAGCTGAGCTTTGGTGCATCACAGGTGAAACCAAATCAGATTATGATGATTGATCCAAAGAACTGGGTTCTATGGCACCCAGACCCAACTGACACCCAAGAGTCTTTGCTCTAATAGCAAGAATGGGGGGATCCCAGTGCATCCTCACCCCTAGGTCAGGGATGTCATGGTCATTTTGGCAGATTGCCCCCTTCCTCACAGAAGCAAAAAAAAAAAAAAAAAATCCTTTCTGTTCTTTTTCCTTCCAACATCCAAATTAGAGACTCCAACATGTTGTAACAGGAGAAGCAGAACACGTTCCTATCTAGCAAGGGGCACCGCCTGCCATGGATGAAGTCAGCCCGCCCGCATGCAGACACATGTGGCAAAGAGGTGCTATTCCCTGGCACTCTGAACTCTGCCTCCTACAGCACTCTACCTCTCCTGGAAACGGTACACTCACCGTGGAGTGGTACATGGAGTTCCATGTACTCACCACTTATCTCCTCCTTTACTGGCCTGCAGGCTCCCAGAGGACATGGTCTGGATAGGATGGTTCACCTTTGTTTCCCTTTGTTTCCATCCTGTGTGACACAGTGTCTTGTCCTTCTGTTTGTGGAACAGAAGGAAGAGAATTAGCACTCATTAATTAGCACTCACTACCACATTGGATGCTTACTGTATCTGTTCACACTTACTCCTCACAACCAGCCTCCGAGGTAGATATTATTGTCACCGCTTTGCTGCTAGAGAAATGAAAACTTGAAAGTATTAGCAAGCTTGCCCAAGGTTAACTCAGCCAGTTAGGTGTCAGGGCTAGACCCGAGTCTAGAACTATCTTTCTGAAGGATCCCTGCTCTTCTCTTTCTGTGAATGACTGGATGAATGGGATTCATGATATATAAGAGAGAGATCAACCCAATCCCCTAATTGCTACTAACGCTGCTTCCCAGCAGCCCTCATTGGAGACTGACCTGGCTTTTTAAAGTCACTGATTAGTTCCTAATGGAGACTAGAATTAGACTAGAATTAACCCAGAGATAAGAAATGATCTTAGCGCTAATTTGTGAGATATTCCCTCTGCATTCATAACCAGCAGGGGTAAAGTGAATGCCACTGCATTTTTTTAAAGATTTTATTTATTTATTTATTCATGAGAGACACTGAGACATAGACAGAGGGAGAAACAGGTTCCTCACAGGGAGCCTGATACAGGACTCGATCCCAGAACCCGGGCAATGCCCTGAGTGAAGGTAGAAGCTCAACCACTGAGCCACCCAGGTGTCCCACCACTGCATTATTTGTGACTGATCTGTCCTGAGCACTATCTTGCCCACAAGGGTTAAGCAGACTCCTGAACTCACCCAGATCTGCTCCTTGGAAAATCTGTCCCATCATCTGCTGACCCATGCTCACTTATCCTTCAAGACCCACATCCTCCAGGAAGTCCTTCTGAGCTCCCTCAGTAGAACTGCCCACTGGCTCTTCAGTTACTGAGTCAGGGCTAGGCACTGTGGGAAGAAAAGAATTAAGAGACCCTCTACCAGAAAAAGCAAATAAAACAAGGAAGATAAGAAAATAGACATGAAAATACAGTATAATAGAACATTGTGTGCCTCTTGGTTGAATATATATAATTGAAGATATACAAGTATGACATATTGTTTTCTGAAAAATAGAATCATTGAGCCTCTAGATCTAACTACCAATTTATAGGAACATAGGAGATAAAAGCACAGGGTAAAAACACCACAGAGATGGAACCAGCCAAAATCAGACTATGGAACCAAACAACTGACCTAATTTCTCCAAAAAATACATGGGAATGGAGACCATAATGGAAACTGTTATAGGTTAAAAGAAAACTTAAGAATTGTAGCAACCAAATGCAACTATGGACCTGACTTTGAAAACAAAAACTACAAAAAAAAAGATATTTTTGAAACAACTGAGAAAAAAAATGAACATGAACCAATATTAGATGACATTAAGGAATTCTTTTTAATTTTGTTAAGTATGATAATAGTTTCATAGTTATGGTTTTCAAAAGTCCTTATCTGTTAGAGAGAGTGAATGAAATGATATAGCATCTGGGATTTGCCTTAAATTTATCTCCCAGAAGAAATAATTCAGGGAACAGATGAATGTTAAATGTTAATAATTATTGAGACAGTGGCAAGGATCATTATACCCTTCTTTCTAACTGTAGATGTATTTGAAATCTTCCATAATAAAACATAAGATTTTTCAAAATACAGATTGCATGCTAAGGGTACTCGTGGACAAATGCTGAGAGGACTTGCGGAGCAGAGAGTAAGGGTTCTAAACTAGCCCGGAGTAGGGACAGTTGGACAGTAGAGACAGGCCCTCAACTATTGAGCTATTCTGGCACTTATTATGCTGCATTATCATGAGCACAAAAGGGATGTGGCTTATTCATCTTTGAGACCCCAGGCCCCAGAAGAGTATGGCGACCAACAGGTGTTAAATAAAAATTATTTGGCGGGGAGGTGTGGAGGAGCAGAAAGAGAGGGAGAGAGAGAATCTTAAGCAGGTTCCATGCCCAGCACAGAGCTCCATGCAGGGCTCCATCTCACAATCCTGAGATTATGACCTAAGCCAAAATCAAGAGTCTTAACACTTAACAAATTGAGGCACTCAAGTGTCCCCTAAATAAAATTACTGAATGAATTACCTGTAATCGTCTAAAGATCTCTTTGATGTTCCTATTAAAGCAACAGCCACCACAAGCACTGTATATTGTGTTAGACACAAGATTTACACAGAAACAGAAAACAATCTCTGCTCTCAAAGGAAAACAAACCATTCACATAAAGCAGTGGTCTTCAAAAAGGAGCTAAATGCGTTCAGTGCTAAATAAATTAGTATGACATGCTGAGGGTTTGTGTGCAGAATGGCTCATCAAAGTAGGGAGGCCAGTTGAATCCAGGCCTGGAGGGATGAGGGCAGTCAGGGGTGGTGGCTGGAGGAATGTCAAGGAAGAAAGGGGTGGATGTGGAAGAAATGATCACACTGTGAGGAAGTGTGTAGACTGGAATAATGGAGTCCCCAAAATTCTCCTCCAAGCCATCAAAGCCCACATGGATTCTTCTATAGTTACTGCCAAGGGCATAGTGAAGGAAGCATATATGTTCACAGGCAAATGAGAGCCCTGTAGAGACATTAGTTTACACAAATACAGGTGTGGTAGAAACACACATGGTAGGCAGGTAGGGTGCCAATGCATTACACTGCTCCTGGGCGAGTCCTGGGCTCCAGAACTTCCATCCTCTCACCCAATGCTTTAGGAAACCCAAATGGAAAAATCCCATCAATATTCCTTTGGTTTCCTCGGCATGACATGGATAAGCCATGCCGAGACAGAAGGGGCCACCACCCTGCCCTCTCAGATGGCTGAGAGAAGCCACTCCAGGCAGATCATCACACAATATTTCTCTGGCCTATCTTTAGAATCTTCATGGGAGCATCTTTCCCAGACTAAGTTCCCTCATGCTTTGAAACAACCTGCAAATGGGCAAGGAAACTCCAGGAATGGGATGCCTGGGTGGCTCAGTGATTGAGCATCTGCCTTTGGCTCAGGTCATGATCCCAGGGTCCTGGGGGGGACCAGGACCTGCAGGGAACCTGCAGAGAACCTGCTACTCCCTTTGCCTATGTCTCTGTCTGTCTGTGCCTCTCCTGAATAAATAAAATCTTAAAAAAAGAAAGAAACTCCAGGAATGACCCTTACAAACCCAGCAGGATGTAGGCCCAAGGACAAAATTAAATCAACTTATAGAAAATTTGAAGTCAATTTATAGATCACTTTCAAAGGTCATATCTCTTGCACATCCAAGTCTATGGACTGAGATTTATGATCACCGCATAAGGAATAGATCCTTTTGCCAGCCAGCTTCAATAGCAAAGGGGTTTCCTGAAAGAATAATAAAAAAAAAAAACCTAGAACTTTAAATTGGGCAGCATATCCAAGATTCAAGAGAGATGAAAACCAGTTATAGAAGTTATCAGAAACCAGAATCTTATCTCTATCTCTCTGTCCTTCTCTCTCTCTTTCCACATTGACTCTCATCTCTGCTTCTGTCTGCATTCCTATTTCTTCTCTTTTGCTCTCTAAATACTAACTTTGTGTAATCCCTTGTACATACATGGGACAAACATAGCTGCCTAAGTCTGACTTTTTTTTCCCAAAAACAAACAAAAAACTTTAGTGAAAGCAAAAATATTGTTTGATATTTTGGCAAATACCTTTAATGGCTTGCTCAATAGAAGATAGCTGAATTCTTACATCTGCCTTTACAGTCAATCTGTTTCAGTGTGTCATTCTGATTGAAATAGAGAGAATATATAGTCTCACACAAACAAGTAACTTGAAAAGAATAGAGTATTTTAATAGACTTTTCAAATGCTTGCAGATAATTTTTGAGAACTACACCCAACCTCAACAAGTGGTAGTTTCTTAAAGTTTAGATGCAATGTGTAAACTGAAGTTATATCAATGGGCAGGTGGGGGGAAAAATGACTTTTTCTTACTTTTATATTCAAATCCATTGGTCCATCCACTTTGAATAGACCTCTTATCCATGTATATATTATTTGGAAAATATGGGTTTATTGATTTTTATGTACCTCTTCTAAATGTTGACACATTCATATAAATATATATTTTTAAATTTTTGTTATTTTCCACTTTCTTATTAAAAAATATTTCAAATATATAGAACAATGGGAAACAATAGGACAATACAATGTGTATTCCCACCACTGAGGTTTGCCCCAACCATCAACCCTTTTTTCTTTTAATTTTGACAGATTTATTTTTTTATAATGTTATTTTCTTCTTTCATCATAAGTGTACTCTTTAATCCTCATCCCCTGTTTTTCCTATTCCTTCACCCACCTCCCCTCTGGTAACCATCAGTTTGATGTCTATAGTTAAGAGTGTTTCAGGGCACCTGGATGGCTCAGTAGGTTAAGTATCTGCCTTTGGCTCAAGTCATGATTCCAGGGTCTTGGGATTTCATTGGGCTCCTTGCACAGCAGGGAGCCTACTTTTCCCTCTCCCTCTGCCTGCTGCTCCCCGCCCATGCACTTGCTCATGCTCTCTCTCTCTCTCTGTCAAATAAATAAATAAAATCATTTTTAAACTGTTTCTTAGTTTATCTCTCTCTTTTTGTTTTAAGATTCACTTATTTATTTTAGGGACGACAGGGAGGGACAGAGGGAGTGAGAGAATCTCAAACAGACTCCATGATGAGCGCAGAGCCCAATACGGGGCTCAGTCCTACGACCCTGAAGTCATGACCTGAGTGGAAACGAAGAGTTGGACACTTAACCAACTCTACCATCCAGGTGCCCCTCTTTTTTTCCCTTTGCTCATTTGTTCTGTTTCTTAAATTCCACATATGAGTTAAATCTTTCATATGACTTTCTCTGACTGACTTATTTTGTTTAGCATTACATTCTCCAGGTCCATTCATGTGTTAAAAATGGCAAGATTTGGGGGTTTTATGGCTGAATAATATTCCATTATATATATATATATATATATATATATATATATATACCACATCTTCTTTATCTCTTCATCTGTTGATGGACACTTCGACTGCTTGCATAATTTAGCTATTGTAAACAATGCTGCTGGAAACACAGGGGTGCATGTATCCCTTTGAATTAGTGTTTTTGCATTTTTTGGGTAAATATCCAGTAGTGCAATTACTGGATCATAATTTTATTTTTAAATCTTTTGAGGAACCTCCATACTGTTTTCCATAGTGGTTGCACCAATTTGCATTCCCACTAGTAGGGCAAGAGGGTTCCTTTTTCTCTACATCCTCACCAACACTTGTTTCTTGTATTATTGATTTTAGCTATTCTGACAGGTATGAAGTGATACCTCCCTGTGGTTTTGATTTGAATTTTCTTGATAAGTGATGTTGAACATGCTTTCATGTGTCTGTTGGCCATCTGTATGTCTTCTCTGTAGAAATGTCTGTTCATGTCTTCTGCATTTTTTAATTGGATTATTTGCCTTTTGGATATTGAATTGTATCAGTTCTTTATATGTTTGAGTACTAACCCTTTATCAAATATGTTATTTGCAAATATCCTCTTCTGTTCTGTAGGTTGCCTTTTACTTCAGTTGATTGTTCCCTTCACTCTGCCCAAACTTTTCATTTTGATATAGCCCCAATAGTTTATTTTTGCTTTTATTTCCCTTGCCTCAGGAGACATGTCTAGAAAAATGTTGCTACAGCTGATGTCAGATTGGTGTCCAGGATCTCTTCAGGGATTTCTATGGTTTCATGTCTCATATTTTGGTCTCTAATTTATTTTGAGTTTATTTTTGTGTATAGTGAAAGAAAGTGGTCTAGCTTCATTCTTGTACATGTGGCTGTCCAGTTTTCCCAACACCATTTGTTAAGGAGACTATCTTTTTCCCATTGTATATTCATCCCTTCTTTGTCAAATTTTAATTGGCCATATAATTGTGCATTTATTTCTGGGTCTTCTGTTCTATTTCATTGATCTATGTGTCTATTTTTATGTTAGTATCACACTGTTTTAATTACTACTGCTTTATAATACAATTTAAAATCTGGAATTGTGAAACATGCAGTTTTCTTTTTCTTTTTCAAGATTGCTTTGACTACTTGGGGTCTTTTGTGGTCCCATACAAATTTTAGGATTGTTTGTTCTAGTTCTATGAAAATATATAAATATATTTTTTAAATCACATTTGTCAACATGACTACGGATTCCATCAGAAAAATCCTTAAGTATAGAAAGCTATCAAGTTCATGGTGGCAGAGAAAAGTTTTTCAAAATTGCAGTTTTCATTTGGATGTTCAAATTTTGTCATTGACAAAAATACAATGGTTAGTTGTTTTCTTTGAAGTGACATGAAAACTTTGTCCATTTTTCAAGAAAATATTTGCCAAATATCTGGGTCTAAGAAACCATAATTTGTTCTTTCAAATAAGAGAATGGTGCTTCTCTAAAAAGTTATTTGTTTAGCTCAAAACTCAATCATATGAGTGGTTTTCCCCAAGACAGCTTCCTAGTCTGGTATGCAGTGGAAGTGCTATATGCAAACTTCCCTTTCATCACAAAGAATATTAAAAAGATTTGTAGTCAAGGGTCAAGAATTAATGAAATTAATAAGAACATTCTTAAGAGAAACTGGTTTTTGGGGTGCTTAGGTTAAGAGCCTGACTCTTGATTTCAGCTCAAGCATGATCTCAGAGTTGTAAGATCAAGCCCACATTGGAATCCACACTGGGCATGGATACTGCTTAAGAATCTCTCTCTGCCTTTCCCTCTCTCCCTCCCCCCACTAAAAAACAAAAGAGAAAGAGAAAGAAACTGGCTTTTGATTTTTCTTTTCTTTTCTTTTCTTTTTTTCCTTTTTTACTGTGAGTGCATGATAATGAAAAATATAATGACTACTGTTAGGTGCCACTGCCTTGATTCATGCTAAGATGTTGGTTCTTTTTATTTTTTTTTTCTTGTACCATCAGGAAAAAGGCAAATAATCATTTAGCAGTATTATAAAAATGGTTTCAACTTTGGAGATCTCATGAAACATTCTCAGAGGGTGGAGGAGGGGGTGCTATATTTAAGAATTGACATTCTAGGGGATCCCTGGATGGCTCAGCAGTTTAGCACTTGCCTTTGGCACAGTGTGTGATCCTGGAGTCCCAGGATCGAGTCCCACGTCGGGGTCCCTGCATGGAGCCTGCTTCTCCCTCTGCCTGTGTCTCTGCCTCTCTCTCTCTCTCTCTCTCTCTCTTTCTCTGTGTGTGTGTCTCTCATGAATAAATAAATAAAATATTTTTTAAAAAAGAATTGGCATTCTAAACCATTTACAAATTCAAGCGATTAATAAACACCCAGTCTCTAATTCCAGTGAGAGAAAACATATGTGACCCAGACCGAGACAGGTGCCTGCCTCTAGCCCTCTGTGTGGCCAGGCGTGTGGTCATGTGGCCAATTGCCCACTCAGCAAGAATTGCAGGACCAGACAGCCTGAAAAGAGGTAGACAAACTTTGAAGAGCTGTGATTCAGGATAGGGAAGGGTCAAGAGCCCCATGAACTTAAAAAAAAAAAAAAAAGGTTGGAATAGGTAGAGGATTCAGCAGGAATGTATCTTGGAACCTCACCAGAATACTGTTAACAACCGAAGTATGTACAAAGTTTAACAGATTCCACTGTGCTTTCACACACATTGCCTCATTTAATCATTTAATCCTTCCAACAGTCCTGTGAGGTAAACATTATTACCTCTACTTTACAACTGAAAAAACAAAAACTTAGGTCAAGAAACTTACACAAAGTCACCTAATAAAGTGACAGAACCTGTCCTCCGTGAAGACATCTAAGTGAAGGGGTCATTCACCTACAGCACAGCTGCCTACCATAGTAATTATACTCTATGTAAAAAGCAAGATCTACTCAAAAGTGTGGCTAAACATTTGAGAACAGGCCTCCTGTACCCAAGGACAGGGTGGGTGAAAAAAAGACTTAAAACTTCCCTCCTAAACTTTAAAGTTAAGAAAGGGAATGAGGCTAGAGGGTGAGAGATTTCTAACTTTCCCGCTCTGAAAACTTGGATACAGTGCTGACCTTGTGGGCTAACTCCCCCTTTCCATACCATTGGCCACTCCAGAAACTCCCACAGGAATGAGCCTACCTTCTACCCCATGGCCGCTGCCACTGAAGTACTTCTCTACATGGGAAAAAAACACTACTTTTGAAAAATAAGCATGAACATATGTATTACTTATTAACTATCTGATGTAAATTTCTGTGTTCTAACTAGGAATTAAAGGATAGACTTTATTACAAAGATAAACATTTTTTTCAACAATAGACCAGCTGGAGGGCCTCCTACTTGAGAAAGAAGCATAAGGTCTAAACACAGAACTATCCACTTAGGGAGACTGGCTTTGATCCTTTCCCTGACACAATCCAGTTTCCCATAACCCCTTTCACCTAGTATCAATTTTTAGGATATTATTCCAAGTGAGCTGAACCAAGAGGAAACGAAGATTAAAGCTAAAAAGGAAACCAACAACATGCTTTAAAAATACACAGGCAAGGCCTGGGCTTTCCATTAAGAAGATCTGGACTCTGAGTTTTAAAGCAAAGCTGGTGAGATGCCATCATGAAGGAGGGAATACAGGAGCCTATAGTTAGGGTGTCCAATATGGTGGTCACTAGCAACGTGTGGGTGGTGAGACTTGAAATGTGCCTTGTCTGAATTGAGATTATGCTGTATGTGGAAAATGATGAGTTAAATAAAATACATTCTTCAAATCAACTTCACCTGTTTCTTTAAAAAGGGGGGGGGCTACTAAATAATTTAAAGTCCTCTATGTGGCTCACATTGTATATTTCTGTTGACGGTACTTGCCGAAAGGGGTCAACCCAACAGCCCTGCTCACCCTGCTGCTCTCGGCTCCTCATTTTTATTCTGAACCATATCAGTCTGTTCTCTCTGTAATTTTTAAATTTCTTCTGAAAGTCTAATGATAAAAAAGAATTTTGAAGGCCAACTCCTTCAAAGTTAGTTGGGGCAAGTTGTGATAATAAAAAAATGAAATTAGAAGAAGGTGAAGGAAGGGATCCAAAGTCCAAGGTCTCCTGGTTTATTGAAAAGGTTAAAAAAAAAATTCTGCTCATCTATTTTTCCCTTTTTTGCTAAAGAGAGGGATGTACTCTACATGACAGATTGATGTCCCTCTTAGGGAAGAGAGAATAAATAATATAATAATGACAGATTAATTCCTATTTGACATTCACTAAAAATAAGTCCATTGAATTTGAGGTCTCCCACCACATATTAGCAGATGCTCAAAAAGCTGGAACAAATTACTAGTTAAATTTTATAACTTTGTGAAAATAAAGCTAAATAAGTTTGGACTCAGAATTAGGCTGCTGGGGGTAGGGAGGCCGGCCAGGAGGAAGCAAAGGGCTGCTGTGGGAAGTTTTCTGTAGAAAGCAGCCGTGTGACTGCCCCATCACGTGTAAGTATTTCATTACAGCTAAAGGATATTTGGGGCATCTAGGGGAATTTTGTGTCTTTACCTCTAGGCTTTCAGCAAAGCTTTTACTTCAGCCAAGGCCAAAGCAACCTTGAAGGTGAGGATCAAGGTTAGTAGAGGAGGTGGTGGTCCCTCGGTGACCTCGGCTGGAAAGCAGGGGAGGACAGCAGAGAAACAGAGGCGTGGGGGTGAGGAGTGGCAACACTCGCTATCCTTCTCTTCAGGATCCTGATATTCCATTTCCTGGGCTCCCCGCTGCCTCATGGATGACCTCCACTACAGCTCCCAGGAGTGACTCACTGCTTTCCCGCTGGACGTCTCTACACTCATCAGAGGCTTGTTAAACAAGTCCTACCGAAGCCACAGGTAGCCCATGGACCCAGCAGTGAGGTGTGACTTCTCCTCCCCTCCGCCCACCCATCTTCTCCCATTGATTGGTGCTCTCCAGAGTGCTCCTGGGGGCCTGGCTCGCGACGGAAATACTTTATTGAACAAAGAGGTAGTAGGAAAACAAGAATCCAGGCAGGAGTACACATCTTTAAAAACCAGTCCTGCCTGCTTTGTTCCTATCTAACCTTCTTCCTGTGCCTGAAGTCCTTCCCTGCCTTCCTGTTCTTCCCTAGGGCGGCTGGATCTGCTCAAGGTCTAGGAAGGCCTGGGAGGGTGCTGCGGCTGTCTTGGCAGCACCCGGTGAGCATTTCCCAATGCCCTAACGCTTCTCCTGCCTGTGCCTGTGTTACCCTCCCAGCTGCCTGGGAACGACCCTACCCTGCAAGTTACCGCCTGTGCTTGGGCTGGAGTTTTGCTAGGATGTTTTGAAATGATGACACCGATCCCTCCCCCAAGGAGCCTGACTCAGCAGAGATCATTACAAATGCTCTCTCCATCTTGCCATCGTGGGAAAGAGAAATCAGATTTGGGATTCATCTGGAAGATCCCACTTTTCAATGTTTCATAACCCGCACTAAGACATTTTTGGAGAAGCCATCAGAAGAGAAAATACTCCTTAAGTTTCACTGTGCAAATGGTATAAAAAACTTAAATCTGGACAGGCACAAAAGCTTAGCACTTAATCATGCACCTTCAACATATGTAACAGACTTTGTAGAATTCATCATAACTCACACCCAGATAGGGAAGTCAGTAGCAATAATCTCTTTACATTTTCTTTCTTTTTTCTCTCTCTTTACATTTTCAAAGAAGTTTGGTGAAGGTAAGAATATAAAAATTGTCCAAAGGCACTGAAAATCTTGTATGGTTGGATTAGCAGATGTTGTTTACTGAGGGCCAAGAGGAGATAAAGGATTGGAGAGAGAGGAAAAAAAAAAGAGGGAAGGGGATACATGGGGGAAAAATCATTCTGAAATCTAAACTGCTCTTTGGAAATGAATATAAGAGCATTTTTTTCATGGAATATTCTTTCCTGAAATAACTGCAGATAATGTATTCATACAAATGGACCAGTTTGGGCCAGTGTTTTCGAGAAGGCAATCTTTCTTGCTTGACGATACCCTATATTACCCCACAGTGTTTTTCACAGGACTTTCTTTCTTTCTTTCTTTCTTTCTTTCTTTCTTTTTCTTTCTTTCTTTTCTTCTTCTTTCTTTCTTTCTTTCTTCCAAAACACTTTCTTTTTCCCCTGTTTCTCCTCACAGTTCTTTAGTTGAATAGCTATGGGAGACATGATAAGCTGGTAGTTAAGAACAGGATTAAGAGTCAGATAAAAGTGAGTTCAAGTTGCTTCCACTGCTTACTACCCGTGTTGAACATGGAAAAACTCTTACCTTATGGAAACTGCTTTTTTATCTATAAAATGGGACGATGATGGGACCTACCTGTCAGAACCACAACGAGGAGCCAGAAACATAATGCACATGAGGTAGTTAGCATAGTACCTGCCATGTCTGTTCTCAGTAAGTGGTAATAATCACTGTAATTCTGTTTTAAAGTAAGAAATTCCTGCTTCTCGGAAACATCGATGCCAGCAGCCAAAACATACTACTGAGAGATTTAAATGGTCAGTCTACACAAGCTTATTTTTCTTTCCTGTGTTTAGAACCAACAGAAGCCAGGCAGGTGGATATCAGAGCATCAATCTGATGACCCCCACTTAATCTGTGGTTTCACTTTCCCGGATTTCAGTTACCCACAGTCAACTCTGGTGGCCAGGAAGCAGATGATCCACCTTCTGAAGTTCGTCAATAGTAGCCTAAGGAGACATCACAATGCCCATCACTCACCTTGCTGCATCTTCTCGAGTAGGCTTTTTATCACCTCATATCATCACAAGGAGGTGAATGCAGCATTTTTGAGAGACCACATTGACATGAATTTTCTCACAGAATATTATTATTATATTTGTTTTATTTTACTATTGTTTTATTTTTACTATCAGTTGTTTCTCTTGCCATGCCTAATATCTAAATTAAACTTTATAAGGCCTGTATATATAAGAAAAAGCATGATCAATAAAGGGTTCAGTATTGTCTGAAGTTTTAGGCATCCAATGGGGACCCTGGAATATATTCCCCACACATAAGGGGGGGGGGCTACTGTACTGATGAAAGTGGGGATAGTAGAACATGGCTTTGATGTATGGCCACAGTAGGCTCATATGGCTTTACCTCAGACTTAGACAAGCACCGCTGGACCACCACAGCCTCCCCCCCAAAGGGCAGGCTCCATAAGTCATGGTAGAGAGAACATAAGGCAAGAGGATATTTAAAAGAAAAAAGAAGGAGCTGCACAAAGCGTGCTCTGTTTTTCCTCTCAGGGGTGAGGAAAGGCCAGGAATATAACTCTAGCTGAAGTTCTTCCACACAGAAACATAAAGAGAATATTCTCACCCACTTGATGCCCAGTAAGGATGTATTTTCTTATTGGGGTTGCTCTATAAAAATACGTCAACTCTCTTCCTCCAAGACATCCTTCCTCACTAGTGTCCTTTTTTTTTTCTTCTTCTCCTCTGTAGTATCCTCTGAGTTTGCTCTCCAGGTTCAGACCTGCACCTCCGAACCCTGCTCCTTGCATTCTGTACTGACACAGTAATAACGTACAAAGATGTTCGTTTTCAAAGGCTTTAATTTTTATAGGTCTTTGCTCCTCACAAGATCATTACACTCTCTTTCCCCCTTACAACAAAACCCAATTTAGAAGAATATAATGAGAATAATAATACACCAAAAAGGAAACTGGGAAAAAAATAGAGTATTCAATCAATGCATCTTTATTGAGCACCCAATACATACATCCAGGGTTCTGCGAATATGGCTGCAAATAGATCAAAGTCTCAGTTCTTTCCAGTGAAGTTTCCACTTCATGTGGGCAAAACTGAGCAAGCTTCCCAAAGAGGTCCATGTCCACATACATGGAATAAAACACCAAAGATCTGAGTTCTGGCCCGGCCTCTTCTACTAACTGACTGTGTGACAAAACTTCTCCCAGGCTTCCATCAGATGAAGGGGCTGTGCTAGAAATATAGGAGGCTGACAGAAGTTCTCAAAGACATTCCTCCCCTTGGGTCTTCCCAGGAAAATCCTCCCCAGAGTGGTGGTGAAATCAAATACAGGCATATCTCACTTGGCAGATGTCTGAGGCAGACACTGATGGGAAACTTAGAAGAATCCACAAGTCAAATACCACTTGCTTTTATTTTAGACAAAATTCTTTTTTTTCCCCAAAGATTTTATTTATTCATTCATGAGAGACACAGAGAGAGAAGAGAGAGAGAGAGAGAGAGAGAGAGAGAGAGACAGGCAAAGGGAGAAGCAGGCTCCATGCAGAGAGCTGGACGTGGGACTCGATCCCAGGTCTCCAGGACCACACCCGGTGCTAAACCCTGAGCCACCCAGGCTGCTCTGGACAAAATTCTTTTAAGCTCAACAGTCCTTTGTCCAAAGCTAATGCAGATAGGAAAAAGCACATGGAAAAGAAGCAAGTGTGGCAGTGAGAAGCAGCAGACCATGGGGGCCCTGCCTTACCTCAGTATTCCTGAGAGCCTCCTATTATTCCAGAAATAAATTTCTCTAGTCTGAAAAATTCATCTGTATTACCTTATATGTAATTTACCCAGTGATGATGGGTAAATGACTCTTGTAATTTCTTTCCAAGCAGTCACAAGCTCAGATGCTTCCAGGATCAAACAAGTAACAAATATGTCAAGTAACCATAGGGATTCAAACTCAAAACTTTTTGAAAATTGTGACCCCCCCCCATCTTAATCAATGTTAGGGGGGAGAGAAAGGTACCCATTCCTTGAACTTAAAAAGTTACCCTCTGAGAATGAGCCTACTAAGAATCAACAGATAATGGATGAGACAAACCATTGACAAAAGTCACTTATCTTTTATATATTTTTTATTTAGATTCAATTTGCCAACATATAGTATAATACCCAGTGCTCATCTCATCATGTGCCCCCCTTAGTGCCCTTCACCTAGTTACCCCATCCACCCATGCTTCTCCCTTCTGCAACCCTTTGTTTCCCAGAATTCAGAGTCTTTCATGGTTTGTCCTCCTCTCTAATTTTTCCCCACTCAGTTTCCTTCTTTCCTTCCCCTTATAGTCCCTTTCATTTTATATATATATATATATATATATATATATATATATATATATATATGAAATCACCTATCTTGAAATTGGTCTGTAAATACATGGCTGAGAAGATTCGTTGTCTCCAGTTTAAGTCAAGTTATCTGGAATAAGTCTCAAAAGAGACAAGACTGATGGAAATGAAGAAAACGGGAAATATAGTTGCTGGGTTGTCTTTACAACAGCCATTTCTTCAGACATTAGAAACTACCTCCCATAATAGACTGTGAACATGTTAGGTAGAGCCTTTCCCAGCCTCTCTTGCAGCTAAGGGTTAAGAGGTGATACAATTCTAGCCAAGAAGACATGAGGGGAAAACTTCTGAGAGTCTGGTAGAAGTTTTCTCTGTGATGATGATGATGATGATAAGGATAATAATAAAAACCACTGGAAGAAAGCTTATCTCCTCCTTGGACTCAGAGACTAAGGGGAAAACTGGATACTCTTCAAAGTGAACTGCAGGCTCAAGTCAGTGTAATTTGAACTTCAGGAAGGTTGATATTACAAGTTTATGTTTACTCTTGGAGAATGCTTTACAGATCTATCTCTTTGGATACTCTCCAAATCAACTCTGTGTTAAATAAGAAACCATGTTTGGAAAAAGAATTCTGAGAAAATTGTCATGTTTACTAAGAAAAGAGTTGACAGTGAAAAGTTTGCTCTGGGACATCAAAGTTCCTCAGAAAAGCCTACAACAATTTTTACGGAGATGCTCCAGCAGGATTAAATATCCTGTTTACAGCAAATATTGTGCTGGGTTTTGCAACTCCAGTTAGTGATCTCTGTCAAAGAAACTATTCAGTCAAAACAAAATATAATAGACTTTTAACCACTTCTCCAGCTTTCTCCACATAAGAGGGGACACTAGGAGACCATTCTTACTGTCTCAATCACTTCTTCTGTGCCACTACAGATCCTTTCCCTTGCACCTTTCTCTGTGGCCTTTGTCCTCTCATTCCAGATTAGGCAATGCTGTGGCAGCCAATTCTATGTAAATTCAAGCAACTCCAACTGGGCAGACCAACAGCATCTCACTTCAGTCATATATCTCCCTTCCAGACCTGTAGCTTCCCCGTTAGTGCTGAGGTGTGAGACCCCACAGAACACACTCCATACCTACACATGCACATTCAGGAAGTGCAGAGGAATTAACACCCACTGGGGAGAACGTCTCCAAAGGTTGACGGGAGCCAACAAAGTATTCAATAATTCTTCTTCGTTTCTAACCTGGGAGAACTGTCCTGAGAAGCAATCATTTATATGTCTCTCAATAAACATTCTTCAAAATGAGGGAATCACTCACTCTTTATAAATATTGTCCCATTTCATTTTCCTCCTTCTCTGCATCACTCCACTTTTCCCTTATTTTTGCTCCCTATTTGGGAATTGCACTCCCTGAGAAAGTAGGAGCACATGTCTTGGTCTCACACTCCACTTGAGCAATACAGGCTCAGACTGTATTTGTTTTCTATTGTTATGTAGCAAATTACCACAAATTTAACTTAAAACAACACCCATTGGGATCCCTGGGTGGCGCAGCGGTTTGGCGCCTGCCTCTAGCCCAGGGCGCGATCCTGGAGACCCGGGATCGAATCCCACGTCGGGCTCCCGGTGCATGGAGCCTGCTTCTCCCTCTGCCTATGTCTCTGCCTCTCTCTCTCTCTCTGTGTGACTATCATAAATAAATAAAAAAAAAATTAAAAAAAAAGAACTGTTTAAAAAAAAAAAAAACCACAACACCGATTTATTGAATCACAGTTCTATAGGCCATAAGTTCAACTTGATGTGGCTGGGTTTATTGCTCAGGTTCTCCCAAGACCAAAATCAAGGTGTAGTGAAATCTCTTGTGAAGCATCTCTTGCATCTCATGGCAAATCTCTTTGCCATATACAAAAGAAGGAAGCATTTGTTTTGGCTATTGTCCCCCATTGGGTGGACAATAGTCAAGAATGACTCCATGGGTATTAAATTCACCCAGATTTCTTTTTTTTCCATGTACAAGTGTCCAGAGATTCTGTGGGTATCAGAGATGCTCTAGGGCAGTAACCAGAAGCTGAAATAAGACACTGTCAGAATAAAACTGCATGTAGCTAGTCCAAACCTGCAAGAAACTATATGCCACAATAGTGCCCAGAGTAAGACTTGGGGTCAAAAGGATGTAAAGTGTGCGCAGATGTTCAAAATGACTAAATTTGATAAATCTAAGACAAATTGATTCATACCGGAAATATTTTTATGTGAAAGAATGCTGAATCCTGGAATTTAGCTTTTTTGTGTCCTGAAGAAACAGTTCCAGCATCTAATTAAATATAGCTAATTGAACACATCTTTTCTTGCCAAAATCTCACTAAATGGAAGCAAATACTACTACTACTACTAATACTACTACTACTACTAATAATAATAATAATAGGAGAAAACCCTAGGAACAAAGAACATGAGAGAAAAAATCAAAGCATCCAAAAGATCAACACAAATTTCGGACGCTAGAATACAAACGGATAAATAGTAACTGATTTAGCAAACTGCAAATAGTTGAATTCTAAACTTTCAAGAGAGCAGAGAGGGAGTTGATAATAAGCACCCCTAATAGCCTTAGAAACTGAAGACACCAGTAAATGCCAAAGGCGAGCAGAGAGTTGGGCAAAAAATATGATCATTATATAAGTCTGTCTAAGGAATATTTAGAACATCTGATCCCCTATCCTCCATCATTTCCCTCCTCTCTGTGTAGCCAAAAGTCACTCCCTACCCAGGCAAAAGACAGTTATTTACTTTCTTGAGAGGTTATACCAGATTCCAAAAGTAGAAATTGATTGAATACCCAATGTGCTAAACATTGAGAAGAAACTTTCATGTCTGTCAGCAAGTTTCTGGATGAATTACTGATAGGTAATGTCAAAGGAAGACTTGGAGACAGAAGCATCTAGAAAAGGAAAGAAAAATGTTACTTGCAAAGACTATAGGAAAGTCAGAGCCAAAAGGACTGGCTCATGAATTAAAAACACAACTTTTTAGAGAAAAAAAAATCCACAAAATTACCCAGCTACCAAGTTTGTATTAATCAGTTCTTGATGGAAAAAAACAGTTTCTTATGTAATCATCTCCTTCACAGAGGCTGTGACATGTCGTCAGACTTTCACATAGTAAAAACTAGGGATAAAATTGTTTTTGTTGGGGAGTCCAGATTTATAGGAAATATTCAAGTTTTCATTACTTGGAGAACCAGAACCAGACAGACCCTGTTATTTTTGGATTGTCTCAGGGTGAAAAGTGCTTACTTGTATTGGAATCAGGGCAAAATATCAGTTTTTTGTGTCTACAGTGCAATAGGAAACTTAGCAAACAAACAGCAACAAAAAAAGTGAGGCAATTATTAACTTCAGGGAAAACAAAAAATTGTATGTGGTACTTTTCTCTGTTCTGTATCTATCTTGACCTCAGGCAGCTGACCTCTGTAGACTGCATGACCCAGGGTCCTTTATATTCTGGCTTCTAACTGGGTTTAGCCAGTATGATATCTGCCACTGCAGAGCAAAAAATCAAAGGGCAGGAAAGTTTGAGATATTGATTCCACCTTCACCCTCATCCCAGCCAACAGAGGTGCATTTTGGCAGCAGCTCTGTTCCTTGATCTTCAGTCACAGATCCTGTCTGGTGATCTCTCCACAACTAATGTTCTCTATAGGTCCCATGTGTACACTGGGATGGGGTGGGTAGTAAGAAAGCTATATCCTCCTCTTCTATAGTAGGAAGTCTATAGATAAGATCTAAAACTGAAAAAAATAATATCAGTAAGTTATTTAGAAATACAGAAATAAATGCTAGAAAATTGCTAACTTATTTTAGCTATTTTTGAAGGTATTTGAAAGTTTTTATGTCTAAGAAAAAAGAATTAGGAGATAGAGTCCAGTAACATTACTGTACTTTAAAAACTGTGTACACATACTTACCTTTTAAAAATAAAAATTGGGGGGGAGGGGCAAGATGGCGGAAGAGCAGGGTCCCCAAATCACCTGTCCCCACCAAATTACCTAGATAACCTTCAAATCATCCTGAATATCTACGAATTCGGCCTGAGATGTAAAGAGAGACCAGCTGGAACGCTACAGTGAGAAGAGTTCGCGCTTCTATCAAGGTAGGAAGACGGGGAAAAAGAAATAAAGACACAAAAGGCCTCCGAGGGGGAGGGGCCCGCGAGGAGCCGGGCTGAGGCCGGGGCGAGTGTCCCCAGGACAGGAGAGCCCCGTCCCGGAGGAGCAGGAGCTGCACCAACCTTCCCGGGCGGAAAGGGGCCCGCAGGGAGTTGGAGCAGGACCCAGGAGGGCGGGGATGCCCTCGGGCTCCCGGGGACACTAACAGACACCTGCGCCCCGGGAGAGTGCGCCGAGCTCCCTAAGGGCTGCAGCGCGCACGGAGGGACCCGGAGCAGCTCGGAGGGCTCGGGAGCGGCTCCAGGGAGGGGGCTGCGGGGCGGGAGCGCGAATCCCACAGCGCAGGCCCCGGAGCACAGGGCGCCGGGACACAGCCCAGGATCCGGCCTCCCCCGGGACAGGCAGAGGCCGGGAGGGCCCGAGACAGCGAGGACGCTCCTGCCCCGAGCTGAGCAGATCAGCGGCCCCGCCCCGGAGCCTCCAGGCCCTGCAGACGGAGAACCGAGAGCCCCGAGCCCCGTAGTTCCTGCGGAGGCTGAATCCAGGCTTCCAGAGTTGCCATAGCAACTGCGGCTGATCCTCCTGGGGCCCCACGGGGTAAACAACCCCCGCTGAGCCCTGCAGCAGGCAGGGGCAGAGCAGCTCCCCCAAGTGCTAACACCTGAACATCAGCACAGCAGGCCCCTCCCCCAGAAGACCAGCTGGACGGACCAGTGATACTCCCCCGTGTTCCAATACAACTTGTTTTTGGCCACTCTGCACTGAGCAAAATGACTAGAAGGAAAACCTCACCTCAAAAGAAAGAATCAGAAACAGCCCTCTCTCCCACAGAGTTACAAAATCTGGATTACACTTCAATGTCAGAAAGCCAATTCAGAAGCACCATTATACAGCTACTGGTGGCTCTAGAAAAAAGCATTAAGGACTCACGAGACTTCATGACTGCAGAATTTAGATCCAATCAGGCAGAAATTAAAAATCAACTGAATGAGATGCAATCCAAACTAGAAGTCCTAACGACGAGGGTTAACGAGGTGGAAGAACGAGTGAGTGACATAGAAGACAAGTTAATGGCAAAGAGGGAAACTGAGGAAAAAAGAGACAATCAATTAAGGGACCATGAAGACAGATTAAGGCAAATAAATGACAGTCTAAGGAAGAAAAACCTACGTTTAATTGGGGTTCCCGAAGGCGCCGAAAGGGACAGAGGGCCAGAATATGTATTTGAACAAATCCTAGCTGAAAACTTTCCCAATCTGGGAAGGGAAACTGGCATTCAGATCCAGGAAATAGAGAGATCCCCCCCTAAAATCAATAAAAACCGTTCAACACCTCGACATTTAATAGTGAAGCTTGCAAATTCCAAAGATAAAGAGAAGATCCTTAAAGCAGCAAGAGACAAGAAGTCCCTGACTTTCATGGGGAGGAATATTAGGGTAACAGCAGACCTCTCCACAGAGACCTGGCAGGCCAGAAAGGGCTGGCAGGATATATTCAGGGTCCTAAATGAGAAGAACCTGCAACCAAGAATACTTTATCCAGCAAGGCTCTCATTCAAAATGGAAGGAGAGATAAAGAGCTTCCAAGACAGGCAGGAACTGAAAGAATATGTGACCTCCAAACCAGCTCTGCAAGAAATTTTAAGGGGGACTCTTAAAACTCCCCTTTAAGAAGAAGTTCAGTGGAACAATCCACAAAAACAAGGACTAAATAGATATCATGATGACACTAAACTCATATCTGTCAATAGTAACTCTGAACGTGAATGGCTTAATGACCCCATCAAAAGGCGCAGGGTTTCAGACTGGATAAAAAAGCAGGACCCATCTATTTGCTGTCTACAAGAGACTCATTTTAGACAGAAGGACACCTACAACCTGAAAATAAAAGGTTAGAGAACCATTTACCATTCAAATGGTTCTCAAAATATACTCTAAAAACTATAGAACACTTCTGAAAGAAATTGAGGAAGACACAAAGAGATGGAAAAATATTCCATGCTCATGGATTGGCAGAATTAATATTGTGAAAATGTCAATGTTACCCAGGGCAATTTACACGTATAATGCAATCCCTATCAAAATACCATGGACTTTCTTCAGAGACTTAGAACAAATTATTTTAAGATTTGTGTGGAATCAGAAAAAACCCCAAACAGCCAGGGGAATTTTAAAAAAGAAAACCGTATCTGGGGGCATCACAATGCCAGATTTCAGGTTGTACTACAAAGCTGTGTTCATCAAGACAGTGTGGTACTGGCACAAAAACAGACATATAGATCAATGGAACAGAACAGAGAACCCAGAAGTGGACCCTGAACTTTATGGTCAACTAATATACGATAAAGGAGGAAAGACGATCCACTGGAAGAAAGACAGTCTCTTCAATAAATGGTGCTGGGAAAATTGGACATCCACATGCAGAAGAATGAAACTGGACCACTCTCTTGCACCATACACAAAGATAAACTCAAAATAGATGAAAGATCTAAATGTGAGACAAGATTCCATCAAAATCCCAGAGGAGAACTCAGGCAACACCCTTTTTGAACTTGGCCACAGTAACCGGAGAAGGACAAACAGTGTATGTTCTCATTCATTTGGGGAATATGAATAATAGTGAAAGGGAATATAAGGGAAGGGAGAAGAAATGTGTGAGAAATATCAGAAAGGGAGACAGAACATAAAGACTTCTAACTCTGGGAAATGAACTAGGGGTGGTGGAGGGTGAGGAGGGCGGGGGGTGGGGGTGAATGGGTGACGGGCACTGAGGGGGACACTTGACGGGATGAGCACTGGGTGTTATTCTGTATGTTGGTAAATTGAACACCAATAAAAATTAATTTATAAAAAAAAAAACAAAAAAAAACAAAAAAAAATAAAAAATAAAAATAAAAATAAAAATTGGAGGCATCAGGGTGGCTCAGTGAGTTAAGCATCTGACTCTTGGTTTTGTCTTAGATCATATGATTGAGCACCGTGTTGGGCTCCATGCTCAATGGGGAGTCTGCTTGAGATGCTCTCCCTCTGCCTCTCCTCCCCTGTTTCTCAAATAAATAAATAAATTTATAAAATAAAAATTCAATTTTAAACAAAGTCTTCCTAAATTGCCAAAAATTACCAAAAAAAAAAAAAAAAGTCAATACTGAATTCCCTCTCTTGAGTTTTTGACCAGTAGAAAAAGAAAAATGCTCAGATACACTCTGGAGTCTGTTGAGACTTAGGAACAGAGCCTCACTTGCAATGGCCCCCGTGTCAGGCTCATTGCCAAGGACTTGGCAACTGTGCTTAGCTAGCTGAATGCTTTAACTCAGTGTTGAATTCCAGTTGGCTCCAAATGTTTGTTCATCTTTGAGAGACCCCAGTACATATGAAACTAAATCCACAAGGCAATCTTTTTCCTCAAACATTAGTACTTTGTTACAAGAAGATATTGAACTACCACAGTTGAACTTAATTTAGGGCGATCATCCCAACATTTTAAGAAAGGTAAACATTAATTTAACTTGATCTAGGGAGTTATTAAAGAAAAACGAACCTACAAACATAAAGCCACTGTAAGCTCTTTAAAGGCAATGTGTCTACAGATGGTCTCTGGATATTCAGCCAAAAATTTGGATCTACAACAAAGTCTTACCTTACTTTAAGGTTGGGTTGAACTGTTAGCATGCACAGAGAAAATCACATGTAAGCAAATTCCCCCTGATAATCCCTTAGGAAGGTTCCATGTTGGAGGCTACTATATTCTCTCAGTAAATTCCACAGAGACAGTTTTTTGCTCCACTGCTAGAACAGATTGTTGTCTCTTGAGTTGAACACCAGATGAAATTACTGACATGCACTGAGGTTATAAAAGTATCTTCAACAGAATCATACTTGGTTTGGTGAGATTTTCACTCCATGAGAAGCCCTGCGGTGTTGATCAGAACTAGGAAATGACTTATTCACATGTCTCAGTTCACATTCAGTCAGGGACATACAGTAACTGATTAGAATGGTGCATGGACTCTCCCACACAAATCAAAGAATATTTCTCTCTCTCTCTCTCTCTCTCTCTTACTTAATTTACACAATTAAATGCACATATGCAAAATATGTGTAATTTGAAATTAAATAAGGAGTAATCTAAATAGGTACAGTGGAAATACATTTTTACAATATAAGTCCAGAGGTGCAAGGATACATTTTTCTTTGTCTAAGTTTGAAATTAAATTTCGCTCTCCAGATCCCATCTCCTCAGCTAGCAGAACACTAAGTTGTGCCATTTCTAGAGACTTAAGTATCCTAAATCTTAAAATGTAGTCTCTTAGGTTTCTCTTCCTTTCTCTTTTCTTTCTCTTCTTTTTCCCAGAATAATCTAAGTTCCAGGGGGAATTACATATGATTCTAGCATCAGAGGAAGGACATTGGTCCCTATATCATCTCTGTTCTCACTAGCCTTCCTGATGTATAGCTTGTTTCACCAAGTCTTGGGCAGCCTGTTTCTGCTGTGATCATGGTCACAGTCAAGCTGGAGTGATCTGTCCTCTTTGCCACTTTGGTGTTTCAGGCAAGCCTGGGGGTGTGGTGGCCTCTCCCACAGTGGCTCTCAGTGACACTGCAGATCCTCCACCACTGAGCCACTTTCTTATTTCATCTCTTGCTGGATTGTTTTCTCATGACCTCTATTCTGGGTCCCCTTGTTTCACACCATGGTGACCCTCTGACAGACACACTCACTTTCAGTTATGAAACTCATTCTGGGTCCTACTAAGACATGCAAAATAATTTTCTGATCTGTTACATCCCTGTAAAGGAGACAATAAACAAGTCAACTCTTACACACCTTTCCCACCTAAACATACTGTGCTTCCTTTACTTCTCCACTGTGACCCATACATTCACTTAGGGCATACTTCCCAGAACTCCAGAAGGACTAAGGCATCCCTACATCTATCTGAGATTTCTATCCACATCCAATCAGAGTTTTTACCTTGAGAGAGAGGGTACAAAGTGCAAAGCCCCACACTAATATCTCTACTCTAATCTTCTTCTTCAAATGCTTTAGGCTCCTCCAGTTAGCCCAGAAAGAAGTCTATCTCCTCTCTGTTCAGATGGAAACATTTGACATTGATATGCATATTTCCTTATACCATGTGTAAATGGTATGCCTTAAGTTTAATGGGGCAGGAGAACTTTCCTGGCTTTTGCAAACCAAAAACTCTTTCATTCTCAGGCTATCACCTCTGTTACAGACTTTTCACTAAATTTGAAGAGTTTCCAGAGATTTCAAGTATTCTTTCTGCCTCATTCTCTCTTTCCTCCCCTTTTGAGACTCCCATTATATGTATGTATGCTTGTGGTGTTCCAAGAGCTGAGTCTCTCTTCATGTTTCCTCATTATTTTTTCTTTCTTTCCTCAAACAGGACCATTTCAATTGATAAATCTTCAAGTTCCCTGATTCTTCTTTCCATTTGCTCAAATCTGTTATTGAATCCCAGTAGTGAATTTTTCATTTCCATTATTAGACTTTTAAAGTATTTCATGTTTATACTTTCTATCTCTTGATTGATATTCTTTACTTGGTGAGAAATCATTCTCCTACTTTCTTTTAGTTCTTTTTTTTTTAAGATTTTTAAATTTATTTATTCATGGGAGACACAGAGAAAGAAGTAAGAGACATAGGCAGAGGGAGAAGCAGGATCCCACAGGGAGCCTGATGTGGGGCTCGATTCAGGACTGTGGGCTCACTACCTGGGCCAAAGACAGGCACTTAACAACTGAGCCACCCAGGTGCTCCTTTTAGTTCTCTAGACATAATTCCCAATAGATCTCTGAAGATATTTTAAATAGCTGCTTTAGTCTTTATCTAGTAAGTCCAATATCTGAGCTTACTCAGAGACAGTTTCTTTTGATATTTTGGTTCTCATATACAGGCCATACTTTCTTTTTCCTTTCAAAGTCTAGAATTTTTGGGCAACCCTGGTGGCGCAGTGGTTTAGCGCCGCCTGCAGCCTAGGGCCTGATCCTGGAGACCCTGCATCGAGTCCCACATCGGGCTCCCTGCATGGAGCCTGCTTCTCCCTCTGCCTGTGTCTCTTCCTCTCTCTCACTCTCTCTGTGTCTCTATGAATAAATAAATAAAAAATCTTTAAAAAAAAAAGTCTAGAATTGTTGTTGCAAACTAGATATTTAAAATAATATAATGTGGCAACTCTGGAAATAAAATTCTGCCTCCTGCTCAGGGTTTGTTGCTATTTGCTTTCCTGAGTTTTGAAAAGTCTGCATTATTTTCATGCTGCTAAAGTCTCTGCTCCATTTACTTAATGGTCACCTAGTAATTAAAAATCTGGAACCTTAAATATCTGGAAATTATAAGTTTGCCAGTCTTTGCTGAAGGGCTGGGTGTGTGTGTTGGGATATGCTTTCAGTATCTAGCCAGGCAGTTGACAACTTTGCTCTAGCTTTCACTTTCTGTAGAGGCCAAGGTCAGTTAGAGGTGAGAACTCAGGACTTTCTCAGATCTTTCCCAAAGATATACACAGGTCTTTTTTTTTTTTTTTTTAAGATTTATTTATTTATTTATTCATGAGAGACACAGAAAGAGAGAGAGAGGGATCCCTGGGTGGCGCAGCGGTTTAGCGCCTTCCTTTGGCCCAGGGCGCGATCCTGGAGACCCGCGACCGAATCCCACATCGGGCTCCCGGTGCATGGAGCCTGCTTCTCCCTCTGCCTGTGTCGCTGCCTCTTTCAGTCTGTGTCTCTCATGAATAAATAAATAAAATATTAAAAATAAATAAATAAATAAATAAATAAATAGATAGATAAATAAATAAATAAAAAGAGAGAGAGAGGCAGTGACACAGGCAGAGGGATAAGCAGGCTCTATGCAGGGACCACGACGTGGGACTAGATCCCAGGTCTCCAGAATCATGCCTGGGCCAAAGGCAGGCGCTAAACCGCTGAGCCACCGGGGCTGCCCTACACAGGTCTTGATATACACAGAGTCCTACATATGCACAGGGCCTTCTAAATTCAGTACCCCTGTAGACTTCCTGCCCCTTACTTTTAAGCTTTTTGGTTAGCCTGTTTGCTCCAACTGTTACGTACTACCTCAACCAGCCACAAAATTTAATAATTGTTCCTAAGTGTTTTCAACAAACACACTATCCCAGGGGAAAAGGCTCTTTGCAGTGGCATTGGGGGTGGGGGGGAGCTCCAAGTTAAATAAAAATAGTCTTGAAATGACTCTTCCAGAGAACTATCACACAAGTCAAATAATGACAATTCTCTGAGTCATTGAAGGAGCTCCAACCCCATTCTGTCCTTTCCAATGGCTACCACACTACTGGTTTTCATCATGATTGTGGACCATTGGTTTTCAAGGTAGCATAGAGCTAGAGAGTGGGGCATAGGAATAGAACAAGTTAAAATGCCACAAAGTTCACTGTTCTTATTGAGATTCAGCTATTTTCTTGAATAAATGCTTCCTGAAGCGCTGCAACCCTTTAACCAATTTCCAGAATTCAGAAAAAAGTTCATTCTGTCTTTTGCCAGTTTTCTTGCTGCGTTCATGAAATTTTCAGAGTTCCTTGCTTTGCCATTTTTGCTGATGTCCTTCTATTACAGAGTTTCAAAGCATTTTAAAATGCAAAGCTAAGCAATGATTATTTTGTTCTCAGCTGTGTATATTCTCTCTGGGTAATGATGATGATGATAATGGTGATCTAGTATTAATACTAATGTTAATACTAATATAACACTGAGAATAGTGTGCCAAGTGCCGTTCTAATAGTTTAAATGTATTATATCAATTAATCTTCAAAATAATCCTATTAGGCAGGTACTATTACTATCCCATTTCAGAGACAAAGAAAATGTGACAGAGAGTTTAAGTAACTTGCCTTAAAATCAATAAGCACTAAGTGGTAGGAACTGGATTTGAGCCCAAGCTGTCTGGCTCTAGAATCAAGGGCCGTGAGGCAACATAGAATAATAGGGATTACCAAAATGAAAAAAAATTCACTATTTAAAAAACTTTAACACACTACATAGGCTTTTGTTTTATTAAACTTTATTACTTTAGGTATAAGAAGCATTCATATCAGATTATTTTTTGATCATCACGATGTCAAGTAATTTTAATATTTTTATAAAAGCAAGTTATTAAATATACAACTAAAGATTCTTTAATTTTCAGTTTTATTAGAATTTTCATATAAATAATCTAACAGAGCAAACTCCTTTATCAAACATAATTGTTGCATTTTGTTTGAAAAAAATAGGATCACTATACCTTTCAGATCCCTGCCAGTGCTGAAATCTCTTTGAGGCACTGGTTCGATTTGTTCGTTTTCAATTCAACAAAAATCTCAAGAGTATTTACTTTCTGCCAGTTATAGACGATGTGATGGTGAACAAAACAGATTCTGCTATCATGAGGCTCATGGTGTGGTGGAAAGAGCCATGAAGCAATGACAGATGTGATTACTACTATGGAAGAAGAGACACAGATATCATGGGATCAATGCTGAGAGATTCTGAGCTACTCTAGAATATTAGAAAGGTATATTTGAGGATGTGACATTTAAAATGACACCTAAGGGACTGGATGGCATGATGGGAAGTCTAGGTAGAGGAAGCAGACAAGTGAAGTCTACAGGTCCAGAAGGAATGTGGCTTATTCAAGCACTAAGAGCAATTTAAGGTGGCCAGAAAACAGAAACTAGAAGGAGAAACAGACATGGGGTAAAAGGACTTGGCTAAAGGATCTTGTTTGTTCAAAAGCATTTGTTTAGATAGGCTAAAAGTCCCCAAAGAACAACACATTCTAATTATATGTAAATACTCTTAGCTTAACATTAAGAAGTTGCCCAATGGCAGTATCTATGGCAAGATCCTGCTTTCTGGTTGATAGTTTTAGATGAAAAATTGCCTGCATTCTCTGATAAAGCTAAAATCTATCTGGAGGTGGTAGTAAGATTGAGGAATAAAAGGTTCATGAGCAAACTGGTAAAAACAACCAGAATATAAAACTTGAAAGAGAGAAAGAACAAATCATGCCTAGAGGCAACAATACTACTGAACTCATTCCAAGGTTCTCTTTAACCAGACTATCTTCTCCTGTCAGGTTGTTGTTTTGTTTTGTTTTGTTTTGTTTTTTTAAGAATTAAATTTATTTATTTGAGAGAGAGTGCATGAGAGGGGGGTTGTCAGAGGAGGAGGGAGAGGGAAAGAATCCCACACAGACTGTGCACTGAGCACAGAGCCCTATGCAGGGCTTGATCCCACAACCTCAAGATCATGGCCTGAGCTGAAATGAAGATTTCGATCCTCAACCAAGTGAGCCACTGAGGTGCCCCAGTCAGGTATTTTATAATACATCATCCATTATCTTCATGACAATTCTCTGAGGTATTACATTTAATAAGAGGAAGTCAAGGTTCAGAAACACAACTGATGTCATTCAGTTAATAAGTACTAACTGAGTGCCTTCTACATGTTAGGTTGTCAGTGAACTCAAGCTAATGGAACTTACATTCTGGCAGGAACTTGTTTCAGTTCACACAGCTGCTAAACCCAAACCAAGATTTTTCTAACTAGAAAGACTAGAATGTCTTTCTATTGTACCACACTGAACAAGAAAGAGCTTTATCTTTTTCTTTAGCATGACATAGAAGGCCCCCGAGTGATTCACTAACAATAAATTGTATTTTAATGTCAGTTTAACTAAGCTCTCTATTATTTGATGGTAATCACAAGTACCTTGACTTGTTGAGGCTGTTTAACCCATTTGATTGGGTAGAAACATCCAGACCCATGAAGACTGAGGAAAATGAATATATCCACCCAGTGAATTGATGTTGCTTGCTTCCTCTTGGCCACACCACCCATTCTCCTCCTTCAGACTCTGATCTCCTTTACTCAGAGCTCTGAAGACAAAGATCTCAAAACCCAGGACCCTTCTGTCTTCTAGGGATATTAAAGATTCACCAGGGCCCTGTTCATCATTCTGATGTGTTCGCATTGGTGTCTAGTTCCAGATTCTTGACTCCAGTCTCAAAAGAACAAGGCAGAGATATTTGCCTTTTCTAGTTTTTTAGAATTCCTCTCACTTTCCCTCTGCTGCCAATCCAGCACTATGAATTAAGGAAGTGTGAAATGTTATCACAGATCCCATATCCAGGGAGGCTCCCACAGAACTGCTCCTCTAGCAGTTCTTTCTTTTGAGGGCACTGCTTCTCTGAGACAGTAAAATGGGGAGGCATCAGGGAGAGAAAGAGAAGGTTGGGGTTGCCCACTGCTCTTCTTTTTGAAATGTTTTCCTGGATTGTAGATGGGTGAAGGAGAGGTGACTGAAAAGGAAAAAAAGAAATGTTTTTGTTGTTGTTTCTTTGTACTTTCTCTACTAACATGTAGCCTCAAGATAACACATCTATAGCAGATGACTTCACCCAGGAGACTTCTTTGTCCATATTTATCAACTTGAAATCTTTATAGATCTCTTTCATATCCTTACTTTTAGAGCCTTTGAAATCTAAAATCATTTATATATTTGTATTATTATGCTATTAATAGCTAAATTTTCAAATAAATACCAGCAAGCTACTTTGTTAGAAAGAAAGAGATGTCTAAGGAGATGTTCTTCTCAAATACAAATGGATACCTGTAGCATCAGGTAATCCTGGAGGAGTATGGCTTCTGTCTGCCCTGTATTGTATGTATTATCTCTTTTTTTAAGTTTTTATTTTAATTCCAGTTCTTTAACATACAGTGTTATATCAGTTTCAGGTGTATAATGTGGTGATTCAACAATTCCACACATTCCCTAGTGCTCATCACAATAGGTGCACTCCTCAATCCCCATCACCTATTTCATCCATTCCTCCACCCACCTCCCTCTGGTCACCATCTGTTCCTTCTCTGTAGTTAAGAGTCTATTTCTTGACTTGTCTCTTTCCATCTCCTTTCTTTCCCTTTGGCTCATTTGTTTTGTTTCTTAAATTCCACATATGAGTGAAATCATGTGGTATTTGTCTTTCTCTGGCTTATTTTGCTTAGCATTATACTCTAGTTCCATCCATGTCATTGCAAATGGTAAGATTTCATTCTTTATGGCGGAAGTGCATATTGTCTTGATAGCAGCTTACCTAACATCCTCACTGTCCCTTGGTGACCTTTCACCAAGGAGATAGATCTAGTGCAATTCACCTACCTGTAGTCTTATATAAACAAGTATAACTAGAGCAGACAAGAGATTAATGACCACAAGTAAGAGAACATTAGTAAAGCACACAACTCCAGAGTTGACTGTTCATAATCAAATGTGCCAACTTGCTGGGACCATGGAGAGAAGACACATAATTTGCTTTCTTTTTTGGTCAGCATTGGAAAGAATATAAGCATCTTCAGCATCTTCATTGAACTTTGGCATCAAAACAAAGTTTACAGTTATAGATTCTCCATATTCCATTAATTTTGAAGAGTTGTTTCACTTTCAGAGATTATAGCATATAATGAAGTCCTTCCAAGAATTCAGATTGTTGTTCACTTTCAGAGATTATAGCATATAATGAAATCCTTCCAAGGATTCTACCTTGAAAATACTGTATATCCCACATCCACTGCCATCTCTTCATTGTCACTTTGCTACTTCTCTCTTGGATGTGATTATATCTTCTACAGTAGCTTCTGAATTGATCTTCTTACTTTCCCCATCTGATCTATTCTCCACACAGCAGTCCAAGCTAAAACACCCATTCATGAGGTCATTCCCTTTCTTAACTCTCTCTAATGGCTTCCTTTTGGATAGAAGATAAATTCTGAAATCTTTAACCTGAGCTGTGAAGCCCTGCAGAGCCAGACCCCTGCCTGCCTTCTTCTTCAGCCTCTACCTCTTTGCTCACTGAATTCCAACACCATACTGACCTTGATTTCTCTTGAAACTATAAATTCTTTCCTATCTTAAAGATTTTGCATACATTATTTTCTTGGCCAAGAATGCTTTGTCTGATTAACTTTTCCTCATGCATCAGATCTCATCTTAAATACCAGTTCCTCAGAAAGGCCTCTCCATCATCCTAATCTAAATCAGACCCTTCTATCATCTCTCTCTCATAGTGCTCACTTTTCAAATTCACACCTAAACTTGTGTGTGTATTTATTCCACATCTATCTCTTCCCCTATAGTAAGTCTCCATGCATAGAGGGACATTGATGCCTTGGGCCCCACTATTCTCAGGGTCCAGAGAAGTACCCAGCACAACATTTTGCGCTCATTAGATAACTAGTGAATGAATGAACAGATGAATTTTTGTGGAAGGAAGACAATTACAAACCCCCCAAATATCCCTCAGCCTCCATGCAGAAGCCCTCTCACAGACAATATGAGACTTTCAGAGAACCCAATATAGTTCCTTCATGATATCATGATACATTTCACTCCATAGTAACTGCAACATTTTGGGGATAGGGCATTGCACCCATATCTCTGCTGCTTCCAGGGGACCAACTCACTGATTCTGCCACCAACAGTCCTGATGTCTACCTCTACCCTCTACCCCTGACAACTTATTCTGAAGTCAGAGGGATAAGAGATCTTTTTAAAGACTCTACCCCTTAATATGACCATCTAAGGCTCTTTACTGTCTTCTCTTTCCATATCTTGTGCCTGTAAGCCACACAGGTCTTCCTTTGCCCCTTGAAGCTATTTCAAATAAGCCCCAACACACCAGCTCTACCCATCAAATGTGACTTGAACCCCAGCTCTGTTCCTATACTTACTCCTGACTCTCTGCTCCATTCAATTGTCCAGCTAGCTTCTGAAATTAGCTTTGACTCCAAGAAGCAGTCCAATTTGGCCTTCTCCACAACAAAGGGCAAAGTTTGCATTCATTCTTTAGATCTCTCACTTTGCTGTTTGGAAAAACTCTCACCCAGGCACTAAGCCTCGGACCAGCACTCAGGTCAAGTTTAGACAAATCTCTCCCACAAGACAGGAGGTCAGAGAGATGTGGCCCTTGCCACCTCAGAGGCCCCACTTCCCTGACCCTTCTATGAGCATCCCATTTGGCCTCTCATTCCTTTTGTGCCTCCAGTCTTGAACCCCCTGCCCACCCCAACCCCACCCAGCCGCCCACTGACTCTGCTAACCAATTCTAATTGGTTAGCTCATCTCCATATCTTCTAAGAAGTCCTTTCCATTCCTCCTACCTACTCATTATGACTTTTTCACATTCAGCACATGAGATTTTCTACAGAAAAATAGAAAAATGATAGACTTAAATTTAAACTTCATCTTTGTCACTTACTAGCTGTGGGGCCTTGAGCAAATAACTTAATATCATAGAGTGTCATTTTTTAAAAATCTATGAAAAGGTAGTAACATCCCCTTATAACATTTGACTGCTAGCACGGATGTGCCACATCATGGGCATGGAATAAACGTGCAATGAAGGACATAAAGGAAGAATATATTAATCACTCCCAGGGACATGGTGTTGTGGCTATAGTAAAGCAATGGAACTCTTGTTTTTGACTATATTATTCTTTTGAATGCTGAGAGAAAGCATCCTGAGTGCAGGATAGAAAGGGAAAAAAAATGTATGGAGAGGAAAGCTTGTGCTTTAGGCCTTAAGGGATGAGTAAAATATGGATAAGAGGATGAGAAAGCGAAGCTTTCCTAGAAGACCAGCATTAATATAAGCCTGAGTGCCTCGCAGCCACAGGGCCATCAAAGGCAGAGCTGAAAAAAGTGAAAAGGATATGTTAAAGAAAAGCAGAAAATTAGCTTGCATGAATAAGCAGAGAACAAGACAGAGAAGGGGCCAGCTCAGGAAAGATGAGACCAAAAGGAGAGCCAGGTTTCCCCTGACTTCTTGTCTCATCTCCGTAGCTTTGGGTTTTCCCTTCTCTGCAAGTGAACATTTTGGATGCATCATCTCTAAGCATTTGCTTATTTGTAACTCAATTCACAGCCCAGGGAGTGACATAGTGCACACCTCACCCAAGTAAATAATTGATGTTTGTAAAATCCAAATGCTACCTAAAATGATTGGTATGAGGATGTTGCTGGAGATCCTGCAAATGCCTTGGTCTAGCCCCTGACAAGGACACAGAGACAGGGGGCTCCCTCTTTGCTCCTTGTCTACGCATCATTCTGCTTGTTCCTTAAATGTTTGCTGACATCACTGGAGATAGTTGTGACATTTCTCCAGTGAATTCAAATTTGTAAAAGCTCTTGAAATCTTGGCTCTGATGTAAAGTGAATGGGTTAAAAAAAATTAAATAGACTCAAGCTAAACATCTATTTTGCTTATTACTGTATTACTTTGAACTTTAGTGTTTGGCTAAGTTATAATGATGATGATGATGATGATGATGATGATGATACAATACTAGCTCCAGATAAGTAAAATAAGGAAAATGTTAATGATGACAGATGTGCCAAGGATTTCACCTATATCATGATGTACTCCTTATAACATCCCTAAAAAGTAGGTACTATTATTATCCTCCTTTTATAGATGAAGAAACTGAGGCACAGAAGTGTGTCAAGTAACTTGCCCAAAGTCCTAAGTTTGGAAGTGGTAGAATTAAAATTCAGATAAGGCAATATGCCTCCAGAGCCCACGCTGTCAACCCTCTTGCCATACTGCCTGTGTAATGAAGGCAGCGTCCTGATTTTTACAGAGAGAGAAATTCAGTTGTAAAACAATGAAGAGGATCCCCTCAGGCCAATGAACAAGTGAATCAGTGGCAAAGTCAGAACACTCTAGAATCCTCACTTTCTCAGCCCAATTTTTCTATTATCCAATCTGTATAAAGACATTCCTTCTCTTATCATCATCCTTCCACTCTTAATGGTTCCCAAGGCAATGGGTCTTGAGCAAGAAGAAACAAAAATCCATTTCAAAAGCAAAACTGCCCTTAGGCTAAAATTCCATTTTTGAAAGCTCAGAATTCCTAATAAAAAGAGAAATCAGGCAACTTCAGCCTTCTGACACATCATAGAATGAACTTCATATGGTCCAAAGTCCAGAGCAATGGACAAGTCTCTCCTCTTGCTTAAGAGACCAGGGAAGGTGAACACCAGCGGGACACCATAGGCCTCTGGGGATTTTCCAGTGCTCGAGTTAACAACCTACGATATAAAAATACTACTTTCACATACAAGAATTACTTCTTTCTTTCTTTCTTTCTTTCTTTCTTTTCTTTCTTTCTTTCTTTTTTAAGATTTTATTTATTTATTCATGAGAGACACACAGAAAGAGAGAGGCAGAGACATAGGTAGAGGGAGAAGTAGGCTCCATGCAGGAAGCCCGATGAGGAACTTGATCCTAGGGCTCTGGGATCACGCCCTGGGCCACAGGCAAACATTCAACCCCTGAGCCACCCCAGTGTCCCAAGAATTACTACTTTCAAACACTTGATGCTTCATGGATTTTATTTAAAACCCAAGAAGGCCTTTTAAACAACCCCATCCTTCCTCCTTAACTGAAGAGGAGAAAATAGGGTTTGGGGATCAAAACCAAGCTTTCCACACGGAGGTTGCCTAGAGAACTGATAACATTCTCCCCAGTTTTCAAATGCATATTAGAAACGAGTGTAGGGGCACATGGGTGGCTCAGTGGTTGAACATCTGCCTTTGGCTCAGGTAGTGATCCCAGAGTCCTGGGATTGAGTCCTGCATCGGGGTCCCCTAGGGGAGCCTGCTTCTTACCCCTGCCTATGTCTCTGCCTCTTTCTCTGTGTCTCTCATAAATAAATTAATTAAATCTTTTAAAAAGAAAAAGAAAGAAAGAAAGAAAAGAAAAGAAAGAAAGAAAGAAAGAAAGAAAGAAAGAAAGGGATGTAAATCTTAAATGCTGCAATCCTATAAAAATGTATCCAGTTTCTGATTTAAGGGCTTGTTGGTACCTTAGATTTTGACACAGTTAGTTGTAATCCAGTTTTAGAAAAGCAATACCAGGCTGGGCTTGATTCTGACCCCCCCACCCCACCCGACCCCCTGCAACATAGCTACAGCTACAGATATCTACAATAGTGAGAAGCCCTTGCTGGGGATGGTCTCACCCCGATGGGGGTAATAACCCTGATCCAGTCCCTGGGGGAGGTTTCTGTGTATCAGAGCTACACTCAGTAACGAGACACTGCAGGACAAGGGACAGAAGGCAGCTGGTTCTGTGCGCTAGAGCCAGCCAAGATTGAAGTAATAATAGAAATTTCATGTGGCCTGTTCTGTCTGTCGAAAATAGTCCAAAAGTTTTCCTACAGCGGCCAACCAGAAGCCCAACTCAGAGCCAAAGCCAACAACTGGAAACAAAGTTGCCAAACCCTTATTTCCCACTCTGTGTTGTATTATGTGGTGTTTTTTTTTTTTTCTCTTGGCATTTTGAACTCAGATGTGAACTCTGGTTGATATAAAAGCACAGACCTCTTATATCCTGTTTCCAGGTAATGTCACTGAAGGCAAAGACCATCTGCATGGGTTGGGAGATATAATGTGGAAAGCAATTCTTTCTGGGTGGACACAAACGAGGACTTTCCAGGAGTATGAAATAATAATTTTTAGTTTAGTTTTAAGTTCATGTACAACCTGGCTTAACTTCTCTATGTTGAGGATATGCTGACAGTATCCATTTTTACTACATTCTTGCCACTGCAAAGGGGCAGGCCTAATTTGAATTACTGTTCTCTCTAGCAGGGAACAGCTACGTGGAAATTAATTGAGTGGAACAGCATGTCTTTAGGAAAACTATCCTTCTATGAGAAATTGGCTAATGGCTAACTCTTCCTTTCAAACACTAAGCTGTGCCTCTCACAAATATTCAGGAAACTGAAGCTCACCCTCAGGTAAGTTTTACGATATAAAGAGAAATCTCTGTTCACACATATCATCAGGGTAAACAGTAAAAACAGAATTATGAGTTTGCTCATAAATCGTTCTCATTTTCTGACCTTCCCATAATTCAGTTTTTACTTGGGTTTTTAATTCTCATACAGAGAGTGCCAGGCACACAGGAAGTACACAAAAAATATTGAAGAGGATGACTTCATGTGTGTCAAGCATATTATTATGTATATAATTAATAAGAGCATGAGTTGAATTAATAAGACAAACAGAGAGATGGCCAAAAAAATACCAGACCATAAGCATAACTCATTCCTGAAAGGAAAGATCACCTCTAATTTGCAGAAGTCTCTGGGCTCACGGGCTCACTTTTCTTAGCTCATTGCACATACGCAATGTTTCACCACCCTGTACGTTAATCAGCCCTTACAACATCCCTATGAGATAAGTAGATGAGGGGTATCATTAGCTCTCTATGGCAGATGGGCAGACCAAACATGTAGAAATTAAATGACTCGCCATAAGTCACTCAGAAGCCAGTGGAGGAACTGAGATGGGAACCACAAGCTTCTGCTTTCTGAGCAACCATCCCACAGAGCCACACTGTGAAGCCAAGCACAACCCCAGAATGCCACTGAGAAACTCTTCCACCCTTGTCACTGCCAGACGCTGTCCTTGCTCTGGGTGCCGGTGCAAAGGGAAAAGGCACCCAAGCCAAGAAGGGAAAAATGCAAACATCTCTAAACTTCAGAGTTTATTTTTGAAGTGCCCTTCTCAGGAGGAAGATAAACAATAAGCAATTTGAGAAAGAACTTTATTTGAAAGAAAAGTCAGGGATTAAAAGGGCAATTGCAATGGGTTTTTTCCAGATTAAAAGGATCTAAAACATTTCTGTTCAATGAGCTTGGAATGAAGTTCAAATTCAGTTCATGAGCTTATCTCCAAACTTCATTTTTTAAAGTACCTCAAACATAAACTCCCACTCAACTTGATCAAAAGCCTCTTCTGCTTCAAGAGGCAGAGCCACAATCAGCCCTCTTGTGCGTTGAGCCAAGTCAGTGTTCTTAATCAGCATAAAAAACATCAGGAGCCAAAGGGTGGTTTTTTAATAAAAAGTGATTTGATGAGGCTCCAGGCTGGTGGCAGCAATCTCAGCCCAGAAAAATATGAGTCGATTCCTCAAATATGCAAACAGACCTAAGAACGGGGGACCAAGTCCAGTAACCAGTATTTCTTCAAGTCCTCCCCTCTCCCCTCCCCCCATTCCACATTTCCCACCCTTGTTTGCACCAAAGTTTCAGTGCCCTTTCTCCTTTCTAAAAACATGTCATTTGGGCTTTTCTTTCTCTTCTTTTCCCTCTCCCAACAATTGTCTCCTAAAACCAGTAAGTGGGACAGAGCAATCGTGAGGAGGCACCATAGTGGTCAGAGCCATTTGTTAGGGCCCCCGCAGGGTAAGAAGGGTGTCCCCATCCGAGGGCTGCTTAGAGTGAGGACAGTGTTCCTGCAGGGGGCAGCCTAGCTTGTGGACGCTGAGTGTGAGTAGGGTGAGGAGGGTGTCCCTGTGAAGGGCAGCCAGGTGTAAGAGATCAGAGTCCAGGCAGAGTGGAGAACCTTCTTCAATGGGTAAGAGGATGGAAGTGGAATAGGAGACTAGGTACATAGAGCTGATAAATCAGATAAGTAACTTAATAAGGATAATGGAAGCCAGATTTGTCACTGTTGGGAAAGGAAGTTACAAATATTGAAACAGAAAGCTGGAATGAACCTTATAGTAGATGGACTGGAATAGGAGGTATCCAAGTGAACTCATGGTTTCCAATATATTTATATAGTTATAGAAATAAATGTTAATGTGCCTACATACATATCGAGGAAAGTAGAATACTGGATTCCCAGAGATGCCCACATCCTAATGCCCTATACCATGAATGTGCTACCTTTACATGGTAAAAGGGGCTCTGCAGGTGTGATTAAGTTAAGAATGGGAAGATTATCCAGAAGTATCTGGGTAGGTTCTTGTGATTATATCGGAAGGCAAGAGACAGAGTCAGAGACAGAGATGTGACAACAGAAGTAGAAATCAGAGAGAAAGAGAGAGAGAGATTTGAAGATGCTATGCTACTGACTCTAAAAATGGAAAAAGGAGCCACAAGCTAAGGCATGCAGGCAACTTCTAGAAACTGGAAAAAGGCAAAAAAAAAAAAAGGATACACCCCTATAGGAACAGCCATGCTGATACCTTAATTTTAGGACTTTTGACTTCCAGAACTGTAAGGTAATAAATTTATGTTGTTTAAAACCACTATGTTTGCGGTAATTTGGTACAGCAGCAATCAGAAAATAATACAGATATACATGAGTTAGTTCTGTCTGGTGAGAGTTTCTGGGATCTCAATAATTCCTAAGTAATACCTCAACAGCAAAGAGCATATATCTACCTTGTAAATACCATTGTTCACTGAAAGGGACCAAAGCTCCCTGGAGAAATAGCTGATTCAGGGTTGGAGCCAGGGAAGTTTAAAATAAGTCTGGAAAAATAAATAAATAAAATAAAATAAGTCTGGAATCTATTTTGTATCAGAAAGCAAGGAAGTGCTCAAAGAATAGTGGGGCCATGTTGAAAGGACACAGGAGTCAGCTTGAAGGCTTGGTCATTGGACAAATCTGGGATAATCTGAGCAACACATTATAAATCACTAAGTAAAATAGAAGCACAGCCCCCAAAGATATAAATAAACAAATAAATTAGAAGTTTGACTAGGAATAGGACATTGACATCATTTCAAAATACCTCCTCACAAAATACTAATCAATCACAAAATGGAAAAGAATAGCTTTCCATCAAAGCAGGTTGGCAGATAAGACCTTAATCAAATGATTAGAGTGAATATTATCAGTAATAGGACAAATCAAAACAGCAGGCCACCTAATAGGGTACAATGAAAACACAGCATTGATTCCATGATATTCCCACCAAAGATGCACAATCTGAATTTAATCATAAGAAAACATCCAACAAAACCAAATTCAGGGGCATTCTACAAAACAACTGGCCCAGATTCTTCAAAAATTTTAACATCTTAAAAGTCAAGTAAAGACTAAGGGATTCTTTCAGGTTGAGAAGATTAAAGAAACATGACAACTAAAGCAGCATGTGATTCCAGGCTGAGTCTTTTTTGCTATGAAGGAATTTGGCAAAATTTGAATAGGATCTGAGTGTAAGATGATAGTAATGTACCAGGGTTAATTTCCTAATTTTGATACTTGTATTGTGGTTACATAGGAGAATAAAGTATTAAGGGATTATGGGACATCATTTGGCAAATTACTCTACTGTTGTTCTGGAATAAAATTCTTTGCAATGCACCTAAAGCATTTCTATCCTTTGGTCCCCATTTTTTTTTCTTATACCATATAATTAAGTTGAAGTCTTCTCCCACTAACCCTTGCCAGAAGGGATATTTCACATGTCCTTGGGAGGCAGAGCATCTTCAGGCCACATACCTTAATGAGGATGTCTTGCGTCTGGGACATGGAGCCCAGCAGGATCCTGGGGAGTGTGAGATGCAAAAAGAAGTGTAAAGAGATGATTTAGAAAAGCAGTCAGAATGTTCTTGCTTCACTTTTCCTTATTTCCTAACATCTGATTAAGATTCCCAAGTTCACTGTGAAGTATCGGGAAGAAAAGTTGAGTGTCATCAATTAGCATTTCTGTTTTGCCATCATTTGAATCTCTCCAGGGCTTTCTGTTAGAAAAAGAGCATATCAACTATTCTGGGAGACTTGGCCTGAAGGGAGGAGGTTCTTAGAAGGTCACTGTTTCCTAAATCCCAGCTCTTTTTTTCTTTAGCTTTCCTTAACACATTTATCCCAATTCACTTGCACATCCATGTGTCCTTACACAAGCCTTCAGTGATATTTTAGGCTTCAAAGAAATCTGGCAGGGTGCAAAATACAGTTTAAAGTAGAAATTGGACTTGTCCATGTCCAAGAAGACCAAAAATCTCATGCCACCCATTAAAAATATATATGTCCTGCTTTTAAAAAGAGCTTGAGGGACACCTGAGTGGCTCAGTTGGTAAAGCATGTGACTCTTGATTTTGGGGTTATGAGTTTGAGCCCCATGTTGGGTACAGAGATTACTTAAAAATAAAATATTTTTTTTTAAAAAAGGGAGCTTTAAAAGAGAATTTGGGACAACCAGAGAAAAGCAAGCAGGGATTCAGTATCACAAATTAGAGAATTACTGTTTATTCTGTTAGATATAATACTGGTGTTTGGTTACATAGAAAAATGTCCTTTATTTAGAGTATGTGGGCGTGTGAGTATGTGCAAAGGTATTTTGGTATAAAATATGATGTTGGTAATTTGTTTATAGTAGTTTCAGAATATATATATATATATATGTATATATACACACATATGCATAGATGCATACCTGTATATGAATCAAATATGTGACATGGAAAAATGTTAACAATTGTTCAATCTAGGTGGTAGGTATTTGAATGTTCATTGTACTGATTCTGTAGGCTTATAAAACCCTTCAATTAGTTTATCTTCTGTATCATAACATCCTCTTTTCCTTAGAAGCCTGCCTCAAAAAAGACTTTTTAGAAATTGTAGATGACATCCTCTACTACATATACTTTGAGATGAATTTAGCTGCTCTGTTGGCTATACCAGGTACTTTTGGGAGACTCAAAATCCTTATACACCTGCTTTTAAGTCCAAGACTTAACATTTAATATAGAGATATTCTCTTTACTATCGGGATTATCTGACATAAATTCTCTCATCCCAGAAGGAAGATGGGATGTTGGATAACATCTGTCTCCCATCACTTAAATATATATATCTCATTTCTAAGGGGCAGAGATTGTACCTCCCAAAAGACCTCAGCCCCTTTCACAATAACTTTCCTTCTCTCTTTCCCTGCAACAACACCCAGACAAATAAACACATGCACAATCACAGAGGCTTACTTGATATTCAAGGCTCAGTTCAGTTGTCACTTCCTGGCTCCTCCAGGCAGTTAGTCAGTTCCTCAGTTCCTTGGGCTACCACAACATTTTATTCATGTCACTGCAATAGCACTTGCCATTTGGGTAATTTATACATTTGTTCACCTGTCTTCCTCATAGGCTCCAAGCTCTTCAAAATGAGGAACTGTGTATCATTCACCTTGTACATTGACTGACACATAGTAAGTGCTCAATAAAAGCTCATGAGTGAATAAATGCCTTCAAGTCAGGGTCTAGGCAAAGTCTAATGACTTGTAAAACCATGGGAGCAGCATTTCTAATACCACTCTTCAGATCCTGATATTTAATCTTCAGATCCTGGCACTTAATGCTATGTAGAGACATTAAAGAGCAGTCATTGCACACGGGATTAAAACCAAAGAACATTAGAGGTATTTAAAGCTTAAGGCTTTTTTCCCTGACAAGTTTCACTTCTTTTTCACAGCTTGAAAATTAGAGCTCTAATAGCCATGTAGAACATCCATCAAACACTTCCACAGGAGAATAAAAGGCACAAAACATTCACAGAGGACATATGGACACTCCAGACAGTTGGGGGTGGTGACCAGGCAAAAGCACTGAATTCAGGAAAATCCATCTGGAAGGGGAAACATTTTTAAAATCAGATGTCATTTAACATTTACACCAGACTCTACTGCAAGGGCTTTAGGTGTATCATCACATGTAGACCTCACAACAGCCCTATAACACAGGGCCTATTATCATCTCTATTTTACAGTTGAAGAATGAGGTAGTGAGTCACTCACCTAAGAGTCATTCTGAACCCAGATGGTCCTGCCCTGGAGCCTGTGCTCTACATCACATCGGATATCAAGGTACCTTGCCATGTACAGTACAGATGTGCGAGACTCATTAAACATTAACTACACATTATGAGTCATGTAGTCAACCCACTTAAGGTCTAGAGAAGGAAACTGAGACCATAGGGGTAAATGGCTTGTCTGGTTTTATACAGATTGTTCCCAGCAGAGCTGGGCTAGAACCAAGGGTTGCCAGCCCAGAGTACCTTCTCCCAGACAGTGCCTCTCCCCTGCCCTTGTCACAGTGCAGCATCTGGAAAGCCAAATGGCGCCAATCATAAGAATTCCTCTGGTTGGCTTAGGAATCGCTGATGAAATTAGTCAATGTTTCACAGTAAATGAATCTCACAGTGCTCATTCCACCCAGACAATTATGTTTAATATGCTCGGGCTAGGTTAATACACCAGTTATAATCACTGTAAATGAGATTTTAAAAAAACAAGGAGGAAAAAGGAAGTGTTTAGGCTGCTTCCCTCCTCAGCAAGGTTCAAGTTCACAATGTGAAACAAAATGGGAGTCTCTGCTAGAAAGGGTATTAAATATCAATTTTTTAGCAACTGAATCATTGGACACTTGTCTAAGTGAAACAATCTCCACTTTATGCTACTTTGGAGGTGCAGAGTTTTGATTAAGGCATGTGATCAAACATTTTTTCAGTTGACTTAGAAGAGAGAACCACAAGGGGAGAGAGTGTATTAACTGAAATGATTTTCTTTTTAAACACTTGATCTTTCTGTGTTTACTTTTAAATTCACTTATGATTTCATTTGTTTTCACTGAGATTCTAGATTTTCCAGATCTAACATTAAATTTGAAATGAAAGATGTTAGCATGAATTCCAGATTTGTCAAAACCTGAATATTGGATAACTAACCAACAATTTGCAGTTTTATTCTCTGCCCTCCACCCTGTTAGGCAACAGTCAGACAAGGTACTGACATGTTTCAGAAATCCCTTTAACAGAGAAAACAATAATTTGTGCTGTCAATTCCTAAGCGAAACAAACACTCTTCTGTCTTCTATTCCCTCCTAAAAGGGTGAGGTGTCTTTCTTCTTTAAGAGGCCTCCTGCTAGGCTCCCCTAGGGAGGACAGGCTTCTCAGGTTGCACCACTTTTCAAACCTTTTTCAAGCCTAGTTCCTTTTTTCAGGTTGACTGTGCTCTTTAATTGAGACATGTAAAGAGTGAATGTGTGTAGGTCAAATAAATACCACCTAATGAAATCCAGATCCTCTGATTCCTCCTGCAGAACTTACTTGCTCTCCTGCTGGAGAAGTCATCCAGGATTTGATAGCAGCTGAACAGTCACAATATCAGAGAACCCAACCAGCTTTAGCATTACAATCATCAGAGCAACCACCATTGTTTGAGAGCCTACCATGTGCCAGATACCACGCTCTGGGCTTACCATGTTGTCTGGTTTTGCATGGGTGGATCATCTTCTTGGATATAGAAGATTCAAGTAAAAGCAGGCATTTTTGTCCTCTCAAGGCACAAGAGTGGCCAATGGTTCAGTTGCTAGAAAATTGACATTTAATAACACATATTTCTCTTCCTTTTGAGAAGAGAGTGACCCTTTGATATGCTGCATTGGTTATTTGGCAGGAGGCCTTTCCATTATTTTTCTTTAATTTTAATGCATAGTACTCTTGACTCTTTAATGAAGAACCGTGAGAAAGAATTTCCTCGTCAAAATGAAGGCGAGCAGAGGTTCAGGGCATGTTCCAGCCTCTGCTCACTTTTTCCTCAACCCCCATTTTGGCCCTGTCACAGGCTCCGGGCTAGTCAAACCACTTGTCTCAAACCCAAAGAAATCTGCCCCAAACCCAAAGAAAACTTCTTGGGATGTAACAATATTTCTAGGCATCAGAACCAAGGCCATCCAGGCCTCCTACTCAATATAGCTAATACTACCTGGATTGATAATATTCCATGAACTAAGACCAAGGACAGGATGACACTTTGTAACTAATTGGACAGAAAATGGATTCTCATTTTTAGAGAGGAAATAAAAACAGGATTTCAAGTTATTTCCACTGAATACTAAGGGGAGCCTTACAGGGTTAGATCTTGACTCTCTCAAACAATAAAAAGCAAACAAAACAGAATAGAAGACCCCTTGTGTTTCAGAGGTCTTTCGCAATGCTGAATGTTTTATGCATTATGAACTGAGGTCATTTGTCTTTATTAGAGTTTATACACAGCTGAGGTAGCTAGTGATATTCCAATTGCCAAAGAAGCTGAAAAGATTTTTGAACTTTGCACAGCCTTCCCTGGTTTAATTCTTTTTATAATATATTTATTATTATAATACAGAGCAATGCCTTTGGTGCTATAAGGAATTTAAAAAAAGAGATGACTAAGATAGTCTTATTTTTGGAGTTTGTCATCTAGTTGAGAAGACATGTCTATATATAAAACAAAAAGTAAATCAAGAAAAAGAAGAGGCAAGAAAAGCACTAAGAGTGAAGGGGTCTTTTAAAAATCCTCTCTTAGGAGTAGTAGATGGTAGTGTCCTATGGTGCTCTGAGAATTTCATTAATGAGCAGACTGAGAAGGCAAATGACTAATAAAACACATCCCCCTGGCCTGAAGGAGCTTCCAGTCTAGTGAGAAAGCTGGAAGTGTAAATAAATTGACCACAACAAACAAGACAAGAGCTGTCAGAGATAGAAAAGCTGTGAAAACTGAGACAAGAGTAACCAGCTCTGTTCAGGAAAAGCAAGGAAGGTTTTACATAGAAGAGGACATTTGAGTTGAGTCATGGAATGTGGTGGTTTTTAAGAATCCACAAATTTTTGGAAACTTTTCTAAGAGGTGAAATGTAATTGCCCTCCTCTTAAGTGTGGGCTGGACTTAGTGACTTATTTTGTACTGACACTAATAGAATATGGAAGAAGTGACAGTGTGTGTTACTTCCAAGACTAGGCTATCAACTATGCTACCACTGTGGTTTCCTCCTTACTCACTCAGATCACTCACTTGAGGGAAGTCAGCTGCCATGTCATGAGGACACTCAAGTAGGTCTATGAGAGGACCACATGGTAAGAAAGTAAGCTCTCCTGCCAACAGCCATGTAAGTGAGCCATCTTGGAAGTGGCTCCTCCACTTCTCACCAAGCCTTCTGGTAACCACAGCCTCAGCAAACATCTTGATTGCAACTGCAGGAGATACCCCTGAACCAGACCACAAAGCTAAGCAGCTCCTGAATTCCTGACCCTCAGAAACTGTGAGATAGTAAGTGTTCGTGATTGGTTAAAGTCACTACATTTGGGAATAATTTGTTATCCAGCAATAGATTCCTAATGCACCAAATGAGTCTCAGTTTGCCATGTTGGGCAGGTGGAGATTTCAGGAGAACTCAACAGACTATGCTGAGTGATTGAGTGTGGCTAGTGTGGAAGACATGTAGTTAGAGTTTCTAAATTTTTGCTGTGTTAGCAATTCCCCCAAAGCTTCTTAAAACTGGAATATTTTTAAATGAGTGAGCACTGTTGCATATGGCTTTCCATGGCACTTTAGAAAAAAAGTCCGAATTCCCTGCCATAACATCAAAGTTCTTTCTCTGTCTCTTGTGCCACAGTGCCCCTTGCTCACTATGCGTACTTGATACTGATTTTCTTCAGTTCCGTTTCTCACACCAGGGCTTTTGCACAGTTTCCTCTGCATACAACACTCTTCTCTTTACCTTTCCTCTCCCTGACTCCCCCTCCTCTTAGAGGACTCAGCATGAGTGTGTCTTCAAGGAGACCCCCTTCCTGACCATCATGTCTGTTGTTCTTTTTCATAGCCCTTATCTATTTCCCCCATAAGAGGAATTGCTCCTGTTATTTATCTGCCTTCCCTTGCAGAGAATACATTCCACTGTGGCAGGGACCACATTGCACTTTGTTGTAGTATCTTCAGCACTTGGCATGATGCCTGGCATGTGGCGGGTGCTCAGTAAATATGTACTGTGATTGTCTTCTCTTTCCCCTTGTGTGGTTAAAAGCTTTGTATTGGGTATTCCCGTTGTAAGACTGATTGCCTGTGTTATTCCCATCTTGGAGAGAAGCAAATTAAATTGAATTCCACAACAAACTTTGAAAATGTACTCTATTTAATCTTGTGCAACTTTATATTATTTGATGATCTCATCTCTCATGTCTTGAATAGTAACTCATTATTATGATAATAAAAAGTAATAGAAACATTTCTTCCTGCTCCTAGTGAGAGTATCCCCCTCCCCTGCCTCCACTCCATTAATAGGAGCTATTTTTAATGATGAGATATTTGAGATATATGGAAAAGTAGAAAGGAGTACAATGAATATTTATCTGCAATAAATAAAAGCATTCTCCTGGTAACCTAACAAAATTTCAATAATTTCTACTACCATCTAATACCCACTTTTCTCCAAAATTTCTTTTATAACTGGTTTGTTTGTTTATTTATTTTTTATGATAGTCATACAGAGAGAGGCAGAGGGAGAAACAGGCTCCATGCCCCGGGAGCCCGACATGGGATTCAATCCCGAGTCTCCAGGATCGCACCCTGGGCCAAAGGCAGGCGCCAAACCGCTGCACCACCCAGGGACCCCTATAACTAGTTTGTTTAAACCAGGACGCAAACAAGAAACACACACTGCATCTTGCTGTTATGGTTCTCAGCTCTCTTTTAATCTAAAACTTTCTGTGTTTCCCATCACGGAGAATTGAGAAATGTGGGCCATTTTCCTTGTATAATGTCTCAATTTCTTGATTGTGTGATTGTTTCCTTCTGGTATCACTTAACGTATTTTCTTTTTTTAAAGATTTTATTTATATATTCATGAGAGACACACACACAGAGAGGCAGAGACATAGGGAGAGGGAAAAGCAGGCTCCATGCAGGGAGCCTGACATGGGACTCGATCCCAGGTCTCCAGAATCAGGCCCTGGGCCGAAGGCAGCGCTAAACCACTGAGCCACCCGGGCTGCCCCGCTTAACATGTTTCTTAATCCCCTACATCTCCTACAAACTGAAATGTAGGTAGAGAAGACTTGATTAGATGTAAATTAAACATTTTGGCAGCAATATTTCACAAAGACCTTATACTTCATATTGCATCATGTTAAAAGATATATAATGTCTCTCTAGTGTCTCTCTATTGGTGATGCTGAAATTAGTCACTGGGTTTGAGGGGTGACCCCCAGATTTCACCATTATAAAGTTCTATTTTCCCCCTTGTAATCAGCAAGTCATCATTAATCCTTTGGCACTATGCACATATGCAATAGACATTTTTTTCCCCATTTTGCAAAAAGGAGACCTTAAGGCTGCATGTATACTGCATGCAGGGTGGAAGGGAGATCCCAGGCTTCAGTGTACTATGGTTTACTTCTTTGTTCATTTCAGCAGTACTACACTGACCATGAGACAACCCACATGTGTTCAGCAAATGATCACCCGGGCCTCACCTAAGAGGTAGATAGTAGGCACAGGCATGGGGTAGAGGGAAGTTAAAAAATAGCTTGCCCTTCAGTAGCCCTAAAAAGATACATGCTAGGGAAATTAAGGAAGTGCAAGACTCAAGATACAATGCTAAGGAAAAACACAGGAGACCATATTGTACATATACTCTGATTAAAGTAAAATAAATAAATATAAATATAAATATATAAATATAAATATACGCCCAAACAATATAATTCAGGAAAACCAGCTAAAAGAAAATACTTCTCCTAATAATGTTTAGGGGTAGGAAAATGGGATTATGAATTTTTCAGCTTTTTAATGTTTTTATTATAGAAGTAAACTTCACTCTTTCTTTAAAAAAGTGTCCTGGTCCTTAGAAAAATGTATTCAGCAGATGTCCAGACAAATGGTCCAGGTGCCATACAATCCAGATTAAATATTTCTCAATAAGAATGAAGGTAGTTCATGTTTATTAAATATTCCAGGCAATTAGCTGGAATATTTAAGAAATATTAGAAAGAGCTAGAAAATGGGATTATGAATTTTTCAGCTTTTTTCTTTAAAGAAAGAGTGAAGTTTACTTCTATAATAAAAACATTAAATATACAAATAAATAAGAAGGCAAGATGCTTTGAGAAAAAAAATCATGAAAAAAATATCGACAGAGAGCAACAGAATTAAACAAATTTTAATTTTCTAACTCACTTTACCTTTTATCTTTAAGTTTTTAAGGCAAAATAGAGACATAGTGACATCCTATCTATAAACACTTCAGTAAATATCACTAAAAAGTAAGAACATTTTCCTCCATAGCTAGAACCAGATTGTCTCAGTGAACAAAATTGATATTAACTCCTTAATGTCACCTAAAATGCAGCCCATATTCAAATTTTCCTGCCATTATCCCCAAAATGCCTTTTATAGCTGGTTTCCAAACTGGAATCTAAACCAGAGAAACAAGTTTTTAAATGATCGTATAAAAAATTTTTAAATCATATATTACTTACAGACTTTTCTTTTTAATATCATATCTCACTCACTAATTAATAAAAAGAAGTATTTTATTGTTGTCATTGCGGTAAATGGATGTCATGTGCATCTGGGTCGGATATTTGTAAGTTCTCTTGGTTCTAAAATTTACCATCACTGGTAACATTTATGCCTTTGTGATTCTCAAGTCCTAAAATGAGCATGAGATTTTTTTTTAGGATTTTATTTACTTATTCATGAGAGACACACAGATAGAGAGGCAGAGACACAGGCAGAGGGTTCTCCATGTAGTCCGATGTGAAACTCCATCCCAGGTCTCCAGGATCACGCCCTGGGCCCAAGGGGGTGCTAAACCACTGAGCTACCTGGGCTGCCCCAGCATGAGATTTAAATATGTTTATAAGTTGGGTCCCCAAAGTAAATCTTGCCCAGTGACTCAGAAGCAGAAGGAGCTCCTCAGCAGTTAAGTACCATATCAGCGGAAGAAAGCAAAGCTGATGACCATATTCAAGCTAAAACATCAGGATGAGGGAAACAATACACTCCTATTTGTCAGTCAAAAGGATGTGGATTTAAAGGCTTACAGAATCTCCTTTCTCTCTATAATGACACTTTAAACTTTCCACGCCTTCTCTCAGGATCTGTTCATTTTCCAAAAGAACAAAGAGTACTCATTTTTCAACCACTCTCTGCCCAAGTGTGGAAATTAGCAAGTCAAAGATGATATATCCAAGACATGAAAACATGAATCTTTCATCTCTCTCTGCCCTAGAGTATTTGAGCTATTTCAAAATAATAAACCATGTCTTTGTTTTTCTGTTGAATACTTCTGATGGATAGGAGGAAAATTCATCTTAAATTAAGCTTTTTGTTAAATACTAACACCTGTGTTATTTGAAAGAAACAAGAAAACTTGTTTACTATTTTATGTTTTTGTGTTTTGGTTAGAATGTTGGTCACTTTCTTGATCAGTAACACTGAAATATGTCATAATCATAATTTCCTTTTGCATAGAATCTTTAATCCAGAGACCTTAAAGTTCTTTAAGCATTACCTATTTGCAAATAATATTGGTAACTTTGAGAATATGAATGTTGAGAGAAAAATCACCTGAGCATTCAAAATGACATGAGTCAAGAATCAAGTCAAGACTAAACCTTGGCCTGACAGTATCAGTTTGACCTAATCAAAATCTCAAGGATTGATTTAAAATCTTACAGATCCTCTGCTCTTCTTAGACCCATAGTACTGGCCTAAAACATTTTGGGTGCTCTGGCACAATCTCAATGAGTCCTCACTCAATATGTAGACATTTTTCTGTAACTATGTGAAATATCTGTTTATGAATTGGTGACATGGCTTATATGTGTGGTTTCTCCCATCTGTTTCTTTTTAGTGACTATACACACACAAGAGACAGAAGACTCTATATAACTAGGAACACAGGAAAAATAGACACTGATGGTTTATTGTTCCTTTTTTCAGATTAGAGATAATACATATTTGTTGTACAAATCTTGAAAACCCAGAAAAAGCCCAAAAAAGAAGATATAAATTACTCATTTTCCTACTTCCCTCTCCTAAATAGCTGCTTTTATCACTTTGATTTAGCTTAATAAATTTCTTGTCATGCCTTTGCGTCTCAGCTGTCATCTGGACTCTCCCTATCCCTAAAAATATAAACAAATTAGACTCAAATCTCTTTCCAAGCCTGTGGAAAGTCCAATAGCCTCCTGAATATTTCTGCAAATTCCTCCAGGCCTGGTGGCAGGGGTAGGTGAGGGGAATTTGGAGAGTGCTGTCGCAAGGCCCCACTAGCTTTGATTCCTTCCTCTGCTAATTCCTGTAATTCCTGTTCTCTACTTGGGAAGCCCCTTTGTGGTTTATACACATATTAAATATAAGGCCCTTCTATGCCAGACTTTACTGAAGGTTCAGGAAGGCTTGACAAAATTAAGAGACTGATAACGGTTTACTTCACTGCAAAATAAACAACTTACAATATTTAACATCCCTGTTCTTTAGCTTTTTGACAACTTGCACTGTAGCTTCCAACCATTTTGCTGGGCTTTTTTTTTTTTTCTTTTCTTTTAAATATAGCATCTTCAGTAACCTACCTTAAATCCACTCTACAACTCCACTACCCCCCAAAATTATTTCCATTTTATAATGCCAAACTATTCAGGTGTATCTAAACTTCTAACTTAGGTGCAAAGCACCCTGGTAAAAACCTAGGGCGGTAAACTCTAAGCCTTAGCTTTGAGTGCTTAGCTAATTGCCTGGAATATTTAATAAACATGAACCACCTTCATTCTTATTGAGAAATATTTAATCTGGATTGTATGGCACCTGGACCATTTGTCTGGACATCTGCTGAATACATTTTTCTAAGGACCAGGACACTTTTTTAAAGAAAGAGTGAAGTTTAGAGATTAAGAACACATGACTGATGCTGGAATGCCCATCCTCTGTGAGGTGCTTGGGGCCCTGGCACACATAAGGTTTTCAGAGAGCAGACACTGAGATGGAGCTTGAGGTACAAATAATTATTAGGGATCAACACAGAAGGAAAGAGAAGGAAGCAGGGTTGGGCTAGAGCAACCAACTATTCTGGTTTACCTGGGATGAAGGTTTCTTGTGACACAGAACTTTTGGTTCAAAACCAGGACAGTCCTGGAAAAAAAATGAGATGGTTGGTCAACCTAGCTAAGGCAGAAGGTGTAATGTGATACAGGCTCATCAAAGCTTCTGCCAACCACTCAGGGAGCTCTGTTGTGACAATTACTCATCAGAATTGTCCCATGTTGGGCCAAGATTGCTAGGCCTTTAACCTTGTCTGTCTGTCCCCCAATGCAGGTTTTCCTGGGAAGTCCATGACCTGGGGCCAAATAGCTGGGGCAGATTCTGAAGGCACTGACAGGTGGAGGCAGCTGGGCAGAAAGCACTTTGAAAGACAGTGCATCTTATATCTACCACAGGCAACATTTTGTGCCTCAGTTTCCTTTATTTGCAAAATGGGCATGATAGTGGTGAATACTTGGTAGTTTTGTTGTGAAAACTGAATGCGTTAATATGTGTAAAGTGATTGAAACAGTGCCTAGCACACAGTAGGCTCCTTGGTATTAGCTATTTAATCAGATCAAGTGTCTTCCTAGTGTTTATTATTAGATCCTAAAGTTTGTTTTTTTTTTAAGAGAGAGAGAGAGAGAAAGAGTGAGAGAGTATGGTGGGGGGAGGAGCAGAGGCAGAGAGAGAGAGAGAGAGAGAGAATCTTAAGCAGACTCCACATCCAGCACAGAGCCCAGTATTGGACTCCATCTCATGACCCTGAGATCATGACCTGAACTAAAATCAAGTGTCAAGTAATTTAACCAACTGAGCCACTAAGATGCCCCCAGATCCTAAAATTCTTGATCTTTCGGTATTTTATGTCAAACCACCATACTAGCTAGTATTCATCATTACCTGAGTCTGGTTGTAATGCACATGACCAGTCTACAGCTTTCTTCATTTAATCTGTTTGGATTTGGCCATATTTTGGTTTCTTGATTACAGCCAAGAAACTGGGTCTAAGGGTCTTCCACTTCTTACTCTCCTCTTTTGCATTAAGAAACCTCCTCAACTCCTTATGCTATCCTATTTCTATTATTGGATAATGGAAAGGATTAAACGAGGAGAAAAGTGACAGAAAAGTAAAGACAGAAGGAAGAATTCTTAAGTTAAAAGTGGCTTTCACAAAAAGAGAATTTAAGCATGAGAATCTGGAAGCTAGGGGAAAAGTATAAATGGCAGAATGACTAAAGACCATTTTTAGCCTGGGTAACTTTTGTGATCATGAGGCTGATGAAATAAATGATCCTCATCCTGACTTCCCTTTCCTCCAAAATAAGCTATGTTGTGTAATTCCATTGGGCAGCCACTGGCTTTCTGGTTCCTCCATTCAGAAGAAGCTAAAGCTACTAAAAGTCATGTGGATCACATTATGAGTAAGAGCAGGAAACAGCACTAGGTTAAAATTTGGAGTGTGACATGCTCAGTGTGAAAATACTTCCTTCCCCCAAGAGCTAAACACAAATTACTTTTTATAGTAGCCCTTGGCTTTTCATTTATCCAGGAAAGAGGTATGAGGTAGTAAGGTTCCACACCTCTTTTACCTGAATGACGTCCTTCTGTGTCATCTAAACAGATGCTATTTACAAGAAGGTAGATTATTTACTCTCTCATCTCATCACCTGAGCTAAAGCAAGCAAGCAAACAAATCAAGCAAAAGAGCAATCTTAGAGGCCAGTAAAAAAAAAAAAAAAAAGAAAGAAAAGAAAGAAAGAAAGAAAGAAGAAAGAAAAGAGAAAAAAGAAAAGCCCTACAAGACCTCTTTTGACTTGTTCTTCAATTGAATTCCAAGCATTATTTGAGTAGGTTCCCTTGCCTAAATTGTTGGCATGAAAGGTGCAATTTTATCCTCAAAGCAGGGTGTTCCTCAGGCACTGAGCCAATGCAGTTGGCTCTTCACTTCCTTCTGTTACACTTCTTCAGGGCTTTCTGCATGTCAGAAGCCCATTTATTATACAATGATTCAGGAGGAGATAACAGGAAGTATTGTTCCTACTCTGACATTAGCAACTCACCTCTTTCTGACCAAAACTGTCTTACTTCACCAAGGAAGCCACAGAGTCTCCTTCATTTGAGCTCTTTTCCAATTGTGTAATTATCACAGTGCAAAGTAGAAAGAAATTTGCAGCAGAAAGGACTTCCCTGCCGCCTGCAAGGGAAAGCGACTGGGACTTGTACTTCTGGTTGAGGAGCCTGGGCTGTCATGAACTGAGGTTGGCCTGTTTTCTAAAACACATGCTACTGGGTTTCTTGTGTGTAGGTGACCCAGCTGTGCTAGGTGACCCAGCTCAGGACACACAACTTCGTATCTCCCAAGTGGAAGTGTTCACCATCCCTGCAATCTTCCTCAGTTGCTCACAAGGACCAGGAACCACAGCACGTATTTCTTCTTCCAAAATGTTATGACTTGAGGTACCTGGCCAGGACTAGGGATGCCCACTTGGCATCTATTTCCAGGAATCAAACAGATGACCATGATCTTGGGGCCCAGCCAACCACATAAACCATTCCCAGAGAACCTAAAGGTCACATTTCCTTTGTGTCATAAAGTGAGGTTGAGCCAGATGTGCCTGCTTTTACATCTTCACAGAAGCTTAGGGTTCTTTTATTTATTATTTATTTATTTATTTATTTTAAATTCATGAGAGACACAGAGAGAGAAAGTCAGAGACATAGGCAGAGGGAGAAGCAGGCTCCCTTTGGGGAGCCTGATGTAGTACTGGATCCCAGGACCCCAGGAACACGACCTGAGCCAAAGGCAGACACTCAACCACTGAGCCACCCAGGTGCCCCTGGGAGCTTAGTGTTCTGATATGAATTGTAATGGGACGAGGGGAAATAGCACTGGAAATTTGCACTTAGGATCACAGTCAAGGATGATCTGTGTGCAGAAAGGCCGCCAAAAACCAATGAGAGGAGAAAGGGAAGGCTGGAGGTTCGACTCTCCCCTTTACATCACGTATCTTGGAGATCCTCTTACCAACTGGAGGGGTGCCCGGCTATGGCTTCTTATTCAACAATGCATGAGATAAAATTTCTGGGCCAGTATTTGAGCAAATGACTCCTTCACCTTTTTGTCATCATGAAGATGCAAGAAAGTTGTAATTTTTCCATACATTTTGTACTTTAGTCTTATACTTTTCTGAGAAATGTGAGAAAAATGAAAAAGAAAGCACATCTGGGAAAATTCTTCATGTGCCCTAATCTCAAATCTTATTTTGTAAACATAGACCAAAATCATACCTCAGAACTACTTGACCTTTATAATTAATACATTTTAAGGTTTCAGGCTGACCATACATGTATCATGACTCTTTTTATATTCTACAAAAATAATTACATATATTCAATATCTTTTTCTCTCATTCTATTTTTCACCCTACATTTTCAATATAACCACTGCTAAAATGATCTGAGAATTTATTGATATATATAAAAACATGCTTAGTTCACACGTAATTAGATACTTTGAAATACTTTTTGTGTACATCCCTGTGGATGTTTTGAAAAATTGGTTGTCAAAAAAAATGTAAGAGAGGGTAGGTACAGCACTACAGTGGTGAAATCAGGCACTGATGAAAAAATCCTTTCTCCCTGAAAGTCAGACTATCCTCAAATACATCCTGAGTTACATTTTTTCCTCTACATCTCCTGTTGTCCCTTCCCATGTAGCTTGCCTTCCTTCCTACCACATTCCTCAAAATATGTCTCCTTTCCCCTTTAGGATCTAACTAGACCCCTCCAACTAGGAGGAGTAAAATGAGACCCTGAGATATTTTTTCCATAGTCATATCTCCCCAGAGTTCATCTTTAGCTTGAAATCAGCCAAAGGGCTTGCGTCTTCCTTGGAATGTCTCTTCCCTTTAAATCCTTTTGGGCCACTTTGGCAGCTTGTGAACTCTGTCCCTCAAATGTGGCTGACTGTCCCTCCTCACACTCACCAGTCAGTCTTTCTTTTCTTTGCCCTCTGATAAATCTGAAAAGGGTTGTTTGGATCTCACTATATAGGAGCAAACCGTGTTTCCCAAAGGAGTCATAACATTGATCAGAAAGCCAACGGAAATCTTGTACCTACAGGATTCTGAGACATTTTTTATAACATTTTCTAGGGGAGAGATTTCTGAATGCTATTTGCAGGACTTGATCTATGGGCATAATATTGCTTTATGATCTTTTATGAACCATAAGCTGGAATTGTTCAAATAGCTATGGGTGGACAAATGCCAAATAGCAAAGCTGGGGTGGAAAGTAGTGGTAAGAAGGGACTTTTACTGCTCCATTTACTCACAGAAAAACCCCACCCAATAATTTCTGCAAAGCAAGTCTATAATACATTGAATCCTCTGTTGATCTCTAAAATCTTGAGCCTCTCCGTTAGGGTGAGTAAAATATCCTGATTGAAGTCATTAAAATAAACAGTGATACAAATGCCCAGGGAAAACTGGCAGTGGTACTGCTGAGAAATCCCCTAATTGTTTCATTTTCCTGAGACTCATTGCCTGTGCTGACATTCTGAATCTACTTGCCAAAGAAGTTGCCTGCATTCTGTTAATAGACAAATACCCGAGGGTGCAGAGGAAGAAGACATCTGTAAGAAAGTATCCTGGCAAAGGCAGGCTCTGTCAGCATAAATTTCACAGGATAAATGGACTGTTTCAGGTCATATCTCTCTACTTGTTGAAAAATAGCACTATACCAACCACTGTGAAATGTTGAAAAGTAAAAATAATGCCTCAAAAGTCTACCAGTTTGGCCCTAAACTATTCCCACTTTGAGGGCACAGATAGAATAAGGCTTGAGTGATGAACTATAACGTTACAAGCAGTGATGTTTATTTGCAGATGTCTATTTGCATAAGTTGATTTGCATGGGCAAGTAGGGAGGAGAGCATGTGTGTTGGAGAAAAAAAATAAGGAAATAGTACCCTATTTGGTCCCTGGGGTCAGTCCCAGGTACTCACATTTGAGCCCTAGAGAGAAGGGTTGTATGTAGTCACTAAAGGAAGTTTTTCTATAAGGGACACCTGTAAAACAAGTGGACATGGGGCTGTGGCACTTCTGGTCCAGGGATGACACAGAATGAAAACATCAGATGCAGCACACATTTGACATGATATCGGTCTTGCCATGCTTGGCACTGACATAGGTACTGAGCCAACACCGGCAAATGGCTTCTTAGTACATAGCCAAAAACACAGGAGGCAGTGGAGAAGAAAATGAGAGAAGTGTTTGTGAGCACATAGGAGACAACCCTGGGGACTCTGGAAAAGACTTTGGGTGAGGCCTGAAAACGACATTATGCAAGTGGAATCAAGGGCAAGTAAAGTTTAAGATTTGCCATTCATGGGATCTGATCAATTCACATCAAGTGGCTGGTGAAGCATGATGAATAAGAAAAACAAATCACTTCTAAGTCCTTCAGCCTAATATAAAGTGAAAATCGGTATATTAGTTAAGATTTTTAGTTGCAGGTGACCGAATTCACTCTTCGCTAAAACAAAAAAGAATATATCAAAGGACATTAAACAGCACATAGACTTCTGGAAGGGTCATAGAATAATGCTCTGAAGCTACTTTGCAAGAGGTCATATCCAAGTTACACAGCTGGATAGTGCAGCAGGGACTGCCACAAGCACAGGAACAGGTACCGCGGCTACTCATGCCAGTGGTGCCAATACTAGGATAGCTGCCATTTCTGCCTCTGATGCCTCCACGCCCTCTCCAGAAAACTGATTCTGCAAGACACCTTCCTTCTCATGGTTTTCTTTCTGCACTGCAGCCTTGTATGGCTGCATCTGACTGCAGACACTAGGTCATATGCAGAGAAGGCTGATGTAATGAATTCTAATGTTACCTTGAGAAGGCAGGATTCATAATGTGTAAGTTTCCTTGATCTGGGAAAGGCTTTTAGGAAACAGTACATGGCCATAAATATCTGGAGTAAGCATGATATAGGCAACCAAACTCTTGGAAAGCAGCGAGAGGCCAGAATTTATCTCTTTGTGCTTGTCAAGGACTTTTGACATGATTGGCTCAGAAAATAGCAATAGAACTTTTCTGTAACAAAAGGAAATATTTCAGGCAGTATTGGGTCTATAAATTTCTTTTTTTCCTACTAAACTCAAGAAGAGATAAAATGTCTTTCCCTCTCACCTTAGCTTTAGAGGGCATTCCCAAAACCTGTGCAGATGGTATTAGCACATGGGAGGGATGTCACATCTCCACCTTGTCCCAGATTTGAGAAATGGTAGGTAGAAAAAAACTAATGAAACCATCTAAATAAGGATGTTGAAATCAGTGTGGTGCAAAGCAAACAGTTACCACACACAACTTTAAGTAATTGTAGACAGAGAGTTTGAGAATTCTCTATAATCAGCGGGTCATGTATGTCAGTTAGGAGTGCCATGGACAGGCACAAAAGTAAATCAGCACAGGACACAGAATCAGGCTAATACAAGAAAAAAATCAGGACCTGAACCATGTCAGCAACTTTTCTCTAGCCAAAATCGTCTAAGACAGAAATGCCCAGTGGATTTTATTAGGATCAAGATCTATGGATTGGCTGTGGTTACCCCAAACACCTTGTTGAAGACTATCAAGAAAAATGTCCTTATGTGAACCTGTTTTCCCATGGTCAATACTTACAACTTTGCATTTGGAATTTTCCTTTATTCATTGAGTCATAAATATCTTTTTATGTTGTTTAATATTGGTGGTTATTCTTTTAAAAAATCTGTATTCTATGAGCCAATGAACCCTAATTTACTCAACCATTTCTCCATCATTTTATACTCATTTTAGTCCTAAGAGTTTTAGAAAGGTAAGTGTCATTTCTCAAAAGACTATCATTCCAAAAAGATCAACACAGGAATAGTATCTGAACTACTCTTCAGGAATATGACCTCACAGTTGGGTCAGTGTGGGGCCTATGGAGATTCCATAAGTACATCTAAAGAAACAGAGACTTTAAAAGAAAACAGACCCAACCTTGGAAACTTCAAATGTAAAGACTCTAGAAGTCCTGACATACACATCCCAGTAAGATCTCTATTTCTGGATAGAGTATCTCTAGCATACTTTGGGGGAAAGTCCAAAGTGGGACTAACTCCCATCTGAAGTTCTAGAAACTACTCACCTGGATAGTATGTTCTCCAGGGTCTGGATACTTACTGAGGAAAATGCAGGAAACCACTCAACTTGTCATAGGTTTTGAGATGACTTCAATTCCAATAATCTTCATAAAAAAAAGAGCAGTCTTTTCACCCAAAAATATATTCACTATAAATCTTGGAGCATCTTAGACAGGGAGAATTTAAATGCAAATAACAGAATTCCACCTAGTTCAAATAAAAAGAGGGTTGTTTGAAAGGGAGAGTTTATTATTGGCTTACAATAAGCCAGTGCAGGAGATAAAGCTGGACATTGTGGGACCAAAAAGAGGATTATGCAGGGTTTTTTCTTCTCTCTCTCTGTCTCTCTTCTATCTTTTGAAATCCATGTCTCTTAATGTGTCTCTGGGTACCTGCTCCATCCTCTGTTCCTGTTTGCAGACCTGGCTTTTCTGCTGACTCACGGTTTCTCAGGTTCCCCTCACATGTTAGCATGAGGCTTTGGCCTGCTGTGGCAAGCGAGGGGGCCATGACCTTGCAGCTTGGCTCAGCACAGCTAAATGACTCAGCCTCTTTGTCCCTATTCCAAATTCTTGGGAGAGTATCCGTTCAGCCCAGCTTAGGTCAGATGTCTATCCTTGGGTCAGTCACTGAGACTGGTAGAGTGCTGTCACATGGTATGTAGTGCTGTCCCTCCCAGCGTGATGAGTGGGGCAGAGTCTCTGAGGTGGAATGTGGGTAGAGAGGAGGGAATGTTTGGCATCTCTGAGACAGATGTGGATCCGAGAGAGACATGCTGAGGTGTAATAAAAAGAGCAGCAAATTTGGAGTAAAAAACAAAACAAAACAAAACAAAACAAACTTCTGCAACCTCTTAGTCATGACAGTAGATATTGCTCCTAATCTCTTGGAGGCTCATTTCCTTATATGTAACCTGAGGGAGCTGAACAAGATGACCTTCCAGCTCTTGCTATCTATGATTATTATTTTCATCCTCAGAATCTCATAATGTAAGGAATGATCAACTCTAATATCAACAATTTGGCAGGTTTTATATAAACAATCATTCAAAAAGCTGTCTTTGCAATAAGTCCAGTGGTGTATTATCCCCAACATTATCATTACTGTAAACATTTTTGGAAGGTCATTATATGCTGAAGTCCCTCAGTAGGCAATTCAGCAAATGTTTCTTGCTTAGAGTAGAATTCTAAAAGAAGAGGAGAAACAGACATTGTTCTGAAAGAGTTTGCCTGTCAAGGTTTTAGAGGCTTGAAAAGTCATACGGCAAAATTCATTCAATTCTGATGTTGTCGGTGAACAATGTTCTAGAATGAGCTATTGGTGAACTACCTCCTGAAAATGAAGACAAAAGACTATGTTAATGGAAACTGCTAAGATCTGTGCCAAATTAATATAGCTATCTCACAATATGTGAAATTGAGGCTTTCTTATAAAGTTGCCTACACAGTAAGATTAATTTTCCCCCATTGAAATCCACTGCAATACGGAAAGAAATTACAACTAGCTTTTTAAATATTTTCCACATTCCTAACAAGATAGGAGGATCCAAATAGAAACACTTTAAAAATAATAATAATAATAATCCCAGTGAGAATGTCAATTTCCCAAACTATTAAAAAAGCCCCAAGCACCCACATGAACCCATGATTGGTAGTAGGTAAAAGTGTCTCTGGAATTGACCCAGACCACCTCCACTTTTCCCAGCTTGGTCCCTAGTTTTTCCTCTATATCCAACCTAGGCTGCACACCTCAGCTGTCATCATTTAACTGCCTCCTCTCTTTGTGTGTAAATATATAAATATGTTCTCTTTAGATTTGAACTGAAGAGTTCAACCCAACTTAATAAAGTTCATTAGTTTGTCTCTAGCAGAAGGTGAAGACCCTTTGGGCTTTGGGTAAGTTGAACTTACTTTGGCTCCCAGCAGGATAGCCCTAATGCATTCTGTGGTACTGAGACAAGCAGACATTTCTCCTTTTGCATGCCGGAAAGGTCTCGTCCAATAATCCCAAGCCCTGGACAGGGGCAGCCTTTGTTGTCTACCTACTATGCCTGTTTGCCACCAGGAAAACATAGTTTTGTTGTCTTTCTTTAATTTTAAAATATGCAATGTTGCTCTCTCATATATAAACTCTGTACTTTCTCTTCCTCCCCAAATTAGAGTATCTCTTTTTTTATATGATTTTTTTAAAAGATTTTATTTATTCATGAGAGACACAGAGAGAGAGAGAGATAGGCAGAGACACAGGCAGAGGGAGAAGCAGGCTCCATTCCACTCAGGGAGCCCGAGGTGGGATTTGATCTCTGGCCTCCAGGATCACACCCTGGGCTGAAGGCGACGCTGAACTGCTGAGCCACCCAGGCTGCCCTTTATCTAATTATAGAAGTAATCCATGCTTGTTTTTAAAAAGTTCAACACTGTAGAAATGGATAAAGAAAGAAGTGAGAACTTTCCATACTTCTATTTATTCCCAGAGATGGCCACAATTATTAGTTTTATATCTGGCCTTACAGATGTGTATGTGCATGTCATATATGTATGACATATGCACACACACAGGCACATACATATAGATGTGTATGTATATATACTCCAAATACTCCAAAATTTGTATCATATACTATATGTGTTTAACAAAAATGAGGTCATATTATTTACTCTTTTCTGTGCTTTGGAATTTTTCCTTTTTACTCTAAATAGCTTGCTGTGTACATCTTACCTATGGATCTATCTCATCCTCTATAATGGCCTTTCAGTATTCCTTTGTACCATAATCTCTACCCTCCACTGGAGGGCATTTACAATGTTCTAAGTTTTTATTTTTTTATTAAAGATTTTATTTATTTATCTGAGAGAGAGAGAGAGCACGAGCAGGGAGAGGGGTAGAGGGAGAAGTAGGCTCCCCGCTGAGCAGAGTGCCCAATCAGTGCAGGGCTCAATCCCAGGACCCTTGGATCATGACCTGAGCAGAAGACAGACACTTAACTCACTGCACCACTCAGCTCCCCCCTAAGATTTTCTTAAATATTAAAAATACTGCTATAAACAGTATATGTATATGTAATATAAATGTAATATATGTAAAGTATATGTAAAAAACATCTATATATGTATATACTTTTTGGTTATAGAAATTTATCCTATGGAAATAATTAGAATAATTAGAAATAATTAGAATAAGCACAGGCATATATATACACACATATATGGGATGGTGGGAGTCAAGAGAGAACAGCTCTAGCCTGTGAAATTGGGAGGTCTGACTAGAGTCGGCTGCCATATATATACATGTATTCTCTCTCTCTCTCTCTCTCTCTCTCTCTATATATATATATATATATATATATATATATATATATATATATATCTGTGCCTATTCTAATTATTTCCTAAGGATAGATTACTACAACTAAAATTGCAGGGTTAAAGCCTAAGCACATTTAAAATATTACAACATAATGCCCAGTAGCACACCAGAAAAATCCTATCACCTTATCCTCTTAACAAGTTTCCTGTAGTTACCTTTATTTTTCATTCTTGCCAAAAAGGTAAAAATGAGCACATCACATTCCTGTGCTAATCTGTGTTTCTCTAAATATTAGTGAGGTTAAATATCTTTTCAGGGGTTCCTTAGCCATTTGGTTTTCTTCTCTTATCAATTGCTTGAACCTGTGTATCTATACCACTCCCATTTCCTTCCTCTCCCACCCCATATATACCCACTTTTGGTTGACAGTAGCATGTCCAGGTATGTGACAGGAGATGTCTGATAAATTTCCTCTCCTAGGAATTTGGATTTGAGGACAGGGCACCTCTAGTCTGTTGTATTTAAATGAGAAAATGATGCCAAGCTGAACTAGGCCAGCAATTTGGGGTTATGTGTGTCATAAAGAAGAGAAAGTAGATCTGTAGAGGGAAAAGAAGTAGGAAAGAAGTAGACACACCTTGGAAGAAAATATGAATCTTTGGCCTTGAATACTTCCTGCCTTCCAAGCCTGTAGGAAAACTCTGTCTCCTTAAGCTAGTTTGAATGAATTTCTGGTAAGATAAGCAATATCACAAATTCTCCACCATGGGAATATTGTGGGGGAAGAAATGATTTTCAGAAAATATTCTGATAATAATTTTCCCCTTTCATGTTTCCTAAGAAGCCCAAAGGAACCCAAAGAAATCTGATTTCCAAAGTTTGAAGGGAAGCCAAAGCAGAAATTGTGCAATGGCCCAAATGTATCTTCACTGTAGTGATCTTTTGATTTGTTTTTCCAGGATTCCCTAACCAATCAGATACCTGGACCCCTGCTGCCACTCAGTTCCCTATGAGCCCTATCTTAGTACTGCACACCTTACCATAACAATGGCCCTGCTTATTGAGCACTCACTACATGCATGTTATATCATATCTGCCCATGTTATATTACTTAACTGATAAAGTAGGTATATTTTTACTCAGTTTTACAACAGAGGAAACTATGGCTTAAGGAGTTTATTTAGTAAGTTGCTCAAAAACAAGACAGCTAGAAAGTGGTGGAGCTGAATTCCAGTTTCTGCTATACCTTCTGCTCTCTCGTACGTGTCTAGAGACCAGAACTAAGGCAGTGTTGGTCTGTAGGGCATAATTGTGGTCTCCAAGTTCATGGCTCCAGGCCCTATCTGACTGCCACATTCAGATGCTTATCTTTCTCAGAACAAGAGGCATATATATTCCAGCAGCTGGCAACCTTCCTGGCCACATACAGAGAAGCCTTGCTATTCATTTCCAACATGCTGGGGCCCTTTGCTGAACTAGTCTGCTCTGGGGACTGCGCGGGCTACAACCTGAAGATGGGCTGGGGTTACCAAATGTGCCTGCACACACCTATCTAGCCCAGGCTAGCCCCTCTGACACAGGCTTTCCATCCCTCCCAAACCTCCATGGTCTAACTCCTCTACAATGACAGCAACCAATCCTTACAAAGACTTTGCCATTCATTTACTCCTTACATCAGCTCTTAGAGTAAAATACTAACACCCACATTCACGGTTTAGGAAATGGGGACACAGACAGGTTAAGTGACATGTTCAAGGTCATGTCCTTGGACTGTGCCAATCCTGGCAGCCAGGGAGGAGCTGCCAGTGATTCCAACCCAGATGTCAGAAACACCTTTGTATAGTTTGCATATGATGAAAGCTAGGACTCTCTCCTTAGAAAAATGCACAAACTCATAATTCTGTCTAGGTTCAGGGTTTTATTTGGAGGAGTCCTCCTACTATAGGTCAAGTGCTTTTAATTACAGGGCTCAGAAATCTCAGGTGTCCTCAGGGGTAAGACAGGGAGTGTTGATGAATGAAGAAACTAAAGGGGAGAAAGGACAGTGGGCCCTGAACTCCTCCCCAAAGCATTCTAGTGAAAACAAACAAAGCTAATCCCCTCTACTGGACCAAGAACACTTAAATGTGGGCTGAACTGAACTCAGTGACAGTGCAAATCAGTTCACAAATTCTCCTAGGAGGGAACACAGTTCTTATTACCCAACAGTTATGCTGGGTACTCCTAATATTCAAGAAAAAGTGTGTTGAACTGCTCTTCCAGCTCAGAGTGGATCTGCAGCTGATTCCAGTCAGACCTTCCAATTCCAGGGTATAGAGCTATTATCTCATGACCCCCGCCTCTCCTCCAGTGGTCTAGGGCCCCAGGACCCTCTCTTGGTTTCTGATGGGACAGGGATGTTTTGAGAGCACAGCGGTCCAGATTGGGTGAATCAGATGGTGTTACTGCTGCAAAGGGTCATGGGGATGGAGAAGGGAAGCTGGCTCTCAGAAACACCAGATTTAGGTAGTGGCAGTTCCCAGCTCCCACAAGGGAAGGTGCTTCACTGTGGCGGAGTCGTGTCTAGGCTTTCTGCCCTTCAGGCCAGTCCTCTCTTTTCTCCATTTCCTTAAAGATCTTTTTAAAGTAGTCTCTATACCCAACGTGGGGCTCAAACTTGCAGTCCCCAAGATCAAGAGCCTTTTGTCCTAACAACTGAGCTGGCCAGGTGCCCCACTTTTTTGTACTCTTAATCTCTCTTCTGTCTTTGTTCTTCCCCACACCCACCCTCAAGAGGTGAGAAATAATTTTCTAGTCCTGGGAAAGCTAACCTCTCTCAATACTGCTAGTGTTTTTTCTCAGTGGCACTCGCTTTATTTTGATATTACTGCTTTAAAGCACCTAGCATAACTTCCTTAATGGGTTTCAGCTCTTTGGAAATACAAAAGCTAGACACTATGTCTACTTTCCACTTGGTAATGCTCCTCCCCTAAAGCAATGAATCACAGTGATTACTGCTTAAATAGAGGGGAGAAGCTCTTGGGGGATAAAGGGGGGCTGGTATAAGTAAAGGAAGGGCAGACATATTGGGAGAAAGTTTTCATTAATATTAAAATATATGATCCCACCACATATTCCCTTTATACTCTTGACAGACCCCCCAAAATTGTTTGTGTGGGTTTTGTTTATTGATATTTAATGTATTAGAAATTAAGATGGATAAATATGTAAAATATTTGTTCATTTAAAAATGGCAACAATAAGCCTGTTAACACAAATCACATATTTTTATCTTAAAATAACTATAGTTTCCAAAACAAGCAAAAACATTCTTCAACAAGAAAAATGGCATTGTTTACATTTTAGTAAATCTTTTTAATGTCTGGCTTAATAGAAGGCAGCTGAGTCCTTGGAACCGTTTCTGCATTCAGCATGTTGTGCTTTCCCATCACACGGCCTCTGGAAAACCTTCCCATACACACATGAGCAAACAAGAGTGAAAGAGATAAACATCTCAGTATTACGATGAAAACACCTAGGGGAGGACCATACATACTTTGAGAACGACTGCCCTAGATCCTGTAGTACAGACAGAGAGTGCTGGAGTGCCAGTCCTGGGAGGAGATACGCATGGGTGTCGCCGAAGGAGACAGTGTGGATAATGGGCAGGGTACTTATTTTGGAGGCAGGCACTTCTAGAATTGGATCCCAGCTCCTCAACTTTCTACAGAGTGGCCTCAGGAAGGTTACTAAATTTTTCTTTTTTTGTTTCTCCTTTCTTTCTTTCTTTCTTTCTTTCTTTCTTTCTTTCTTTCTTTCTTTCTTTCTTTTTTCTTTCTTTCTTTCTTTCTTTCTTTCTTTCTTTCTTTCTTTCTCTCTCTCTCTCTCTCTCTCTCTCTCTCTCTCTCTTCCTTTTTCTTTTTCTTTTTCTTTTTCTTTTTTAAAGATTTCATTTAGGGGGATTCCTGGGTGGCTCAGTGGTTAAGCATCTGCCTTCAGCCCAGGGCATGATCCTGGAGTCCTGGGATTGAGTCTCACATTGGGCTCCCTGCATGGAGCCTGCTTCTCCCTCTGCCAGTGTCTCTGCCTCTCTCTCTCTCTCTCTCTCTCTCTCTCTCTCTGTGTGTGTGTGTGTGTGTGTGTGTCTCATGAATAAATAAACATTTTCTTTATTTATTCATGAGAGACACAGAGAGAGGCAGAGACACCGGCAGAGGGAGAAGCAGGTTCCCTGCAGGGAGCCTGATTCAGGACTCAATCCCAGGACCCCAGGATCATGACCTGAGCCAAAGGCAGATGCTCAATCACTGAGCCACACAGGCACCACAGTTATGAAATTTTCTAAACCTTAACTCTCCTACCTATAAAGAGAGAACAAGAGTACTTACCTTCCCAGGTTGTTAAAAGTTAATTAAGTATTTTCCAAACTTCATTGGTCCCAATTTTTGTCAACTCCTTGTAAGACCTATATTATTATATTTAATTTTTTTCCATAGCCCACTTTTCAAACATACATTTTTTAAAAAATTGTATATACTTATTATAAATGTAAAACAATGCACCCTAAATCGAAGGTGCAGTGAAAATAAAAAAGACCTTGTTGACAGAAATGGTGTTTTTTTTTTTTTTATTGGAGTTCAATTTGCCAACATATAGCACAACACCCAGTGCTCATCCCATCAAGTGCTAGAGACAGTGTTAAGCCCAAGGCCTGCTCTCCTTTTGTAACAAAAGGAAGTAAGTCTGTGTCATTCAAGACCTGCACCGAAGAGACTCTAGAAGTGTGATTAGGCACGGAAACTTAAAGAAGAAATAGCTTTCTCATTATGTGATGCAATGTGACTTCTGTCTGGCCCATGCATCTAAGTCACCTCCTCTACTCCTGAAATCATTTCCTATGGTGCATCACGCTTAGGAAACACTGAGCTTATGCATCAAAAGCACTTTGCTCAATGCCTGGCCTGTGGCAAGGACTCTGTCTTGTAGCTTTTGATATCTTTTCTAATTCGTCTTTTTCTTTTCCCACAAGTTTATTGAGCCACATGAGCCCCTAGATATGTGGTGGAGAACTATGATGACAATGCCTGTCTTATGTCCCCAGATAAGAGTATGGACTCTGGAACTGAGTTCTGCCACTTTAGAGCTGTGTGACCTTGAGCAAGGGACTAAACCTCTCTGTGGTTCAGTTTTCTCATCAGTAATATGGTGGTACAATTGCACGTAATTCATAAAATAAAAGCCCATGAGCTAATACACATAAGTCACACAGAACATGCCTGGCAAGTAGTCAACATTACACATACAGTAGCGAGTAGTATTCTTTTTCACCAACTGATTCTGACAGTAGTACTTTGGACCAATATTTTGTAAACAGAACAAAATGTATTGCTAGAAAAAAGAATTAAAAAGTAAATATAAAATATAAGCCCACAGTTTTATTTGTATTTTTTATTATTTTTTAAAGATTTTATTTATTTATTCATGAGAGACAGAGGCAGAGACATAGGCAGAGGGAGAGGGAGAAGCAGGCTCCCCAGGGAGCCTGATGTGGGATTTGATCCCAGGACCTCTGGATCAGGACCTAAGCTGAAGGCAGACGGTCAACCACTGTGCCACCCAGGTGTCCCAAGGCCACATTTTTAATTAGGTTCCATAGACATATTTCAATAAAGACAATCAGAAAAACAAGAAAAAAGTGTGTAATGTGTACATTGTTCACTGAAAGCCTGAGGGCAGGGGGTTAATAGTTGTATTTCAGTGCTTTTTTTGTCATTCCATGTTCGTGGCACAATGAAAAGTTATTTAAAAATAGCAATTCTACATATTAAAGCTGATTTGCATACTTGAAACAAACCTTTTGTTTATTAGTAAAGTATTTCATGTTATGAGTGAGCTTGCTTTTTGCTCATTAATTTGTGAAATTTAGGTTGGATAGATGATAGTGCTATGAAGAAGGGATTATATATACCTAAACAGTTTCCATGTTTGTTTTAATAACATTCCTGGAGATAGGTGGATAAGAGAGGGGAAAAAAGAATTTAAGGCAATTTTTGCAAGTCTGATGCTCATTTTTTACTTTTATCAAGAATGAAGCATGTGATGTTGTATATTCAACATTCATCCTCAATCCGTCATCAGTTGTCAGCTCCAAAATTGATCCTTCCAAGTTAAATTATATTTGATAAACAAATGAACAAGATGAACCCTGGATTTTATACATTTGGGGGATATAGTTGACGAATTAACCTTTAAATATCACATGTGGTTCTACTGGGGATGGCTAGCATGAATCTTTTATCATATGTGACTCACTCATTCAGCTCAGCACCTGAATTGTATACCCTGTGTGTTGGCTTATTCAGGCTGCTGTAACATATTCTGGGTGGTGTAAAAACAATGAATATTTATTTTTCACAGTTCCAGAGGCTGGGAAGTCCAAGAGGACTCATTTGTGTTTCATGAAGAACACCTTCTCTCTGTGTCCTCACATAGTGGAAGGGGCAAGGGTATTCCTGGGATCTCTTTTATAAAAAGCACTAATGCCATTCATGAGGGGTCCAGCCTCATGACCTAATCACCTCCAAAGGCCCACTTCCAAATACCACTACATTGTGATACACAAAATTCATTACATATGAATTTAGGGGGACACATATATTCAATCTATAGCACTTTGTCAACAGCACTGGTCTTCTGGGGATGCCCTTGCATGTTGTGATGATGTCAAATTGCCAGAAAAGTTTCTAAACCCTCATTGCTGATTTCTACACTTAGCGTTTTGTGGCTTGGAGCAAACCCGCAGACCACACTTTGAGTAGCACAGTGCTGGAATGACGAGTTGCATAATTTTAGAAGAAATACTGTTGGGTAACAGATAATGCTTCAGGTTTTTATCAAGACCATTTCCATTTTTGAAGAAGATAGCTGTCTCCTGTTCATATACCTCATATCTCAGGGGCTGGAGAAACCCTTGAGAAGAACACCCAGGCAGGGAAAGTAATGTTACAAAGCGTGCAGAGGAAAGAAACCCCTTTCTTTCCTAATTTCCAGAATTAATCTTTTTCTCTCAAACTGCAAGCCACAGCCTTCTGTTCATACTCACAGACTTCAGTAGTAATTGTTCACATGCTCCATGAGGGCTGAGACTGAGTGGTTCTCATCTGTAAGCAGAGCACTTACCACAGAGACGGGTATAGAGCCCAATAAACATTTGTTAAGTGAGTGGGTCCCAAGAAGCTTTGCTGTCTTACATTTCTTTTGGAGTTCTGGGCGGGGGGATAATTACTAGGGAAAGAAGAAACAGTTTAGCAGTATGGAAGATGTATGCATCTTTCTTTTTCTTCTTACTACTTTCCAAGTACAACACTCAGGTGTATTATCTCCATTGAAAGCCGCTCTGAATACCACTCTTTCATGGAGCAGAAAGACATTTGGACATAGGAATTCTCATTGATCCAGGCGGGCATTTTTAGATTGCCTACACCTCTTTCTTTATTCCACTTTCTATCTCAGAGGCCATGTCTTAGTTATTTTAGTATCACTGTTAGAGTGCATGGCCCATACCTGAGGACCGTGATTTATTATTATTAGCACATCTGCCTGGAAGATGCTATGGGGGAGCAGAGCTTCTCAAATTATATCTACATATGGATCACCTGGGGGATCCTGTTAAAATGCAGATTTTGATGCAAGAGCTCCAGGTGTGCTTCCACATGCGCCCAGGTGTGCTCCTAGGTGATGCCAGGGCTTCTAGTCTGTGGGCCACATACCGAGTGGCAAGTGACCAAGAGGAATAAAAGGAACCTGAACTTCCACTTAACTGCTTGTTAGCAAATAAAGTAAAATATGTAGTTTATAGGATTTAGGAATGATTTTTAGTGATCTGTAGCTAGCTGTTTTGAAGCCATGATAAAAAACCGGTTTTTTTTGGAAAGGGAAATAAGCCATGTGGGCCACATGTGATTCCATAATACTCCCTGGGAATTCACAATTGCCTTAGAACAGAAATGTGATACTTCAACAATCATCTTTTAAAGCTTGGTACTCAAGTATCAAGTTCCATGGGGAAACAAAACACTGCGAAGTAGTCATAGGATACATTTTTTGATGTCTTCTGGAACATATGCTGACACTGTCCATAAAAAAACTTTTTTTTAAAAATCAACCACTTGTTGCTTATTTCCATTATGATACTTTGGAAATTTTTAATTAATCCATCTCTTTCTTTCCAGGTTTTTTTTGCCACCCTAGTCAACTGTGTGGAAGAACACACTTTTGGGATCTTGCAGAGTCAGGTAACAGTCCCAACCCTGACCCATTTAAGACTGTGTGACTACAGGCATGAGCCATAGGTGTAACAGTAAAATGAGATTAACACTATTAGGTTTTTATTAGGATAAGCTGAGAAAGCACCTGGGCTATGGCAGATCCCTGTAAATAATATTTCTCCTCCCTCCAAATATTGCCCACTTAGGCTCTAAGTCACCTACATAATTGTGATTAAAGTAAGGCACACCGTATAACCCAACTACACTGATTTGGAACCTAGATATGGTCTGAGTTCCCTCCTAGCAGGGGAGTACGGAAGGGAGAAGAGAGATTGGCTCAGAAACTGGACCCCAGGAGCTGTGATTGGTTCAAGAAGGTTCTGGAAACTCTTCCACTACTTCAGGTTTGAAGAGACTTTAGAATTTGCCTTAGAATGATAATGGTAGCCATGTACTCGCTTCAGCACCACATATACTAAGATAATGGTAGCCATCACTTACTAAGGGTTACTATACACTATATACATCACTTTCTATATGCTAGGTCCTATTTTGAGATGTTCTGGTTTTTAGTTTTCAGACCAATGGTAATTAAGATGACTTATTTTTTCCACAAAATTATATTTTATTTTTCAAATAATTGCAATAAATGGGATTTTTGTAAAAGAATCTTCAGTCAATCATATAAGGTAGAAAGTTAAGTTTCTTTGAGGGTTGGAACATGTCCTGTTCATCTTGTTCCCACAGACACACTCCATGTTCCACTGCTCAGAGGTAAACCCTGTCAAGAGTGCAGACTGTCTCCTTTAAGATGAGAACAATTTCTTGGACTAATCAGACCACAAAGGCAAACTGTGGGACACAAGGTCCAGATGAAATCTAGCAGTTTCTTGGTCACCCAGTGAAGCCCCAGCCATAATACAGGCCCTGGGGCTGCAAATGACCAAATGACCGATTTTTGCTCCTAGGTTGATGCTTGTTATCAGTAGATGGGGTTGGAAAAGCTGCTCCCAGGGGAAGAGTTGGGCCTGTTTCTTCATTTCCTTCACACAACACACCTGATTGACTCTTATAACAATGGGTTTGCAGAGGGAGCCCTCAGCGTTGGGGAAATGTAGGTACAATCTCATTTGCTTGAAAAGCTTCGTCAGGGAGGGTTCACAGTGGCATCATGGAAGCCCAGAACAACAGGCACAAGAGGGAACGGAAGTCGGACACCGATAGCGATACCAACTCTGAATCAGGTGTGGACTCAGGCAGGACAACAGAACAGACAACTGCTAGGGACAAACTTTAGAGGCTTGAGGTGTCTTACTGTTGGGAAGATAGTGTGTGAAGCTTTTCACTGTTCATCCCATGTTTTATTGTTTTGTTTTGTTTTTAAAGATTTTATTTGAGAGAGAGAGCAAGCAAGGGGACAGAGAGGGACAAGCAGGCTCTGCATTGAGCGTGGAGCCTGATGTGGAGCTGGATCTCAGAATCCTGAGGTCATGACCTGAGCTGCAATCAAGAGTCAGATGCTTAACCGACTGAGCCACCCAGGTCTTTCAATCAATGTTTGTTTGTTGGTTTGTTGGTTTGTTTTTAAGATTTTATTTATTCACTCATGAGAGACCTAGGCAGAGACATAGGCAGAGGGAGAAGCAGGCTCCCTGCAGGGAGCCTGATATGGTACTCAATCCCAGGACCCCAGGATCATTTCCTGGGCCAAAGGTGGATGCTGAACCACTGAGCCACCTGGGCATCCCTCATCCCAATGTTTATTAAAGGTTTATTTTATGGCTGGTACTCTATAGTGAATAGAATATATTTATTCAAAATATTTAACATAAATCAACTTTCCAGACAACTGAAAGTTTTGATTTTCTTTTTTTTTTTTAAGATTTTATTTATTTATTCATGAGAGATACAGAGAGAGTGAGAGATACAGAGAGAGAGAGAGACAGAGACACAGGCAGAGGGAGAAGCAGGCTCCTCACAGGGAGCCTGATGTGGGATTTGATCCCAGGCCCCTGGGATCATGCCCTGAGCCAAAGGCAGACTCTCAACCGCTGAGCCACACAGGCATTCTGAGTTTTGATTTTCTTAATCTTAAATGCTATCAACGGAACATTTTCCAATATCATACTAGTTACACCATTTTCTTTTTTTTTTAATTTTTTTTTAATTTATTCATGATAGTCACAGAGAGAGAGAGAGAGAGGCAGAGACACAGGCAGAGGGAGAAGCAGGCTCCATACACCGGGAGCCTGACGTGGGATTCGATCCTGGGTCTCCAGGATCGCGCCCTGGGCCAAAGGCAGGCGCTAAACCGCTGCGCCACCCAGGGATCCCAGTTACACCATTTTCAAACTGCATAGTAAACAGTTTGTGCTTTACTGATGACTTGGGGTCAACATCTTATTTAGGGTTGCCAGATAAAATACAGAATACCCAGTAAAACGTGGATTTCAGATAAAAATAAGTGGTATTTGGGACATACTTGCACTAACAAGTCATTCCTTGTTATCTTAAATTCAAATTTAACTGGGTGTCATTTTTTATATGTTAACTATGGCAACCCTCCCATAATTATATGGTCCTGTAGTAATTCAGTGATGCCTCAGGTGCAATTGGACTGATTGTCCTGACATTTCAGTGGTTCAAGGCTGTTGTGCTTGAAGTTTGTAGTCATTTTGTATAGTACCTTTCTTTGCTATACAACGTTTGGGCTGCTTATTGTAGTCGCTGTATAGCATCTTCAATTCCCTTTTCCCTCTTCTACCTGATTCTTCTAATTGGTCTGGGCTGGGAAATAAGATCCCCAAACGTGATTGAGTTTTCTCTAAAGTAAGCGCCAGTGGTTTCTGTGTAAGGATATAGGTACTTGACTGTACACACTTGAGAAAAGCATGCAAATTTTAAAATGAGGACCTCATAAAAACTTATTTTGACTACTCAGAGAATATGCTGTGGTTTCTTTGAAAGTCCCTTAGGATAAGTGAATCATGGCTTATTTCCTGGAGTGTGTTGTTCTTCATAGAGCACTATACAATTAGAAATCAGCTTCTGATGGAGAAGTGGTTAAAGCTAGATATAAGAAAATTTGCAGTTGCATTTTAACTGCAAGATTTTGAATGTTGATCCTAAAAATCTCTAGGAAGAATGAAATAGATACTGATTTAGCTTGAGTATTTTACAGTTAATCATGCCTTGGAGCAGGAGACTAGTCTAGGTGTCCTCTTGAAATCACTCACAGATATACAGTTTTGATTACTCTAGGACTATCCAATCAATTCAAAATAATGACCACATCCAAAATAATGAAACCAAAGTAATATTAGCCATATCATATCTACAATGGAAAATATGTATTCTAATATGTATTCCAAATATGGTTCTTAGAAGAGGTCCCGGCCAGCCTGAAAAACTTTATGTGGAAGAAATTATAATGTCTCTTCTTCCCTACTGCACTCATTTACACAATGATTAAACAACTTTTTTTTTTTTGCTGTAAGCAATGCTTGTTCTGAATATAGATTTGAAGTGACTCCTGAATTAGAACTGCTAGTCCTAAAGCTGAGCCTACAATTACTCAAACTCAGCAGGCAAAGTCAGCAAACACCTCTCCACACCTTACATAAATGCAAATGCATTTATCTTTGACAACAGAAAAAGTGTTTGAAAATGATTTATGGTATAAAAAAGATCTTCAGGCACAGGATGACATAAAATGATATCTCATATTATCCAGCTATGTCTACTTCCAGATCCTGGGGAATATTTTGGGAGGTGCTAGAAAAGTCTAATACCAAGCAGAGACCAGCATCTGGGTAAAAGAGTTTTTCTTCAGAGGCTTCTGAGATTGTACAAATCAAGAAATACTTTCTAGACTGTTGCAAAACCATTCTAATTATTTCAAGCCTTTGACATTTATTATAGGCCATTTAGTCACAACAAAAACAATTTTGGTCTGTGTAGGTCAGGGGAGCCATTAGCTGTACTATATATTTAGATTCATGTGACCTGATTCAGCTTATTGTGTTAAATATGGTTTTCTTTCCTCTTGATCAACAAAATACACCTTTACTTCTAAACCAAGTTAAGACTTTTTTTTTTTTAAGATTTTATTTATTTGTGCATGAGAGACACGGAGAGAGAGGCAGAGACATAGGCAGAGGAAGCCTGATGTGGGATTCAATCCCGGATCTGGGGATCACACCCTGAACCAAAGGCAGCCGCTCAACCACTGAGCCACCCAGGCATCCCTAAACCAAGTTAAGACTTATGTGCTTTCAAGTATTGTTTTTATTTTCAATTTTAGCCTAAGAATTTTTTTTAGGGTTTTTTTTTTTTTTACTTCAACAGTTTTTCTCTACCCTGAAGGGGTTGCTATATTTTAGTGGACATCTTAAGAGACAAGAATAATGTACGCTACTGGGAGAATAGGGTAATTAAAAAATGTCTGTAAGAAACATTCAATAGGTATCTGTTGAAGTATGCAAGTAACTCTACTATTGGCAAGGAACTAATACGGTGGTAGGAGAGGCAGATTCATAAGCAGAGAATTATATTGCAATGTGGTGAGAGTAATGAGGAAGATATGAAGACAGGTATCTGTCTCTATGTGAAGCTATAAAACTAATGCAGCCTTTTTTTTTTTTTTTTTTTTTTTTTTTTTTACTAATGCAGCCTTGAAGTGTCTGGGGAAGACTTACTATAGGAGTTAATGCCCAGGGTGAATCTTAAAGAATAAGTAGTCAGGCAAAAAGTATGGGGCAGAGAGCCTGAGCAAAAACACAGAAGTGAATAGGGAAGAGTTCAGCTTGTTCCTCTTAGCTTCTGAATCCTTAGTCATTGGTAGTAGAGGAGGCTGCCCTAACCCTGCCACTGTTTAATAATAACAGAGAGCCCTTTGCAGATATGCTGCGAAGCACAGATTGCATGTGCAGCCATTAGGCCTGCATTGTCAAGTTTGCCAGATATCCTCTAACCACCTTTACATAAAACTCATTTACCAGGCAGCACAGGGTAACACAAATGATAACCACACCCATACCCATCGCCTGATGAATTAGTTTTCCTAGGGCTGTCATAACAAAGTACCATAGACGGACAGCTTAAACAGCAGAAATGTATTTATCTCAGTTCAGGAGGCTAGAACTCTGAGAGCAAGGGATCTGCAGCGTTGGTTCCTTCTGTGGACTCTGGGAATCTGCTCCATGCTTCTCTCCTAACGTCTGGTAATTTGCTGGCCATCTTTGCCTTTTCTTGGTTTATAGATGCATCTTCATGTTTTCATGCTTGTCTGTTTCCAAATTTCCCCTTTCTATTAAGGTACCAGTTATAATAGATTAGGGGCCCACCCTGCTCCAGTATGGCCTCATCTTAACTAGTTATATTTGAAATAACCTTCTTCTCAAATATGGACATCTCACACTGGGAAATACTGAGGTTAGAACATAGGAATTAAAAAAAAAAAGAACATAGGAATTTTGAAATAACACAATTTAATTCCTAACAGTCCCTTCTCCAAGTAAGTTGTATAGCTTAAAGTAGAGTCTTAATTTCAGAAAATATTTATCAGGAATATAAATGCTTTGTTATTTGCTTCCCACGGCTTAATCTATCTTTTCCTACTCATTTACATAAAATATGTGTATTCTGTTAATTTCATATCATAGGTTTTATGTTTCATGGTGTTTAGAATTTAGCAAAAATTTACCTATTGGGTGTCAGAGTTAAGCCATTGTTTCATTAAATGCTGATGATTTTCAAAAAAATATTTCCCAAACAACATATTTTAAAATAAAATTAGTGCAGTTTATTCATTGACACAATGTGATCAGAACTGCTGATGTTTAAGGTGTTGAACAATTCAATAAAACAGGAATATATTAAACTAGTCACAAATGAGGAATTATCGGCAAAATGGTTAAAATGTCTTTCAGTTACTAAATTGACAATGGGAATACATAAGTACTATACTGAAACTAGTATAGTGATATCCAAGATCATTTGAGAAAATGGCATTCACATGATCATTTGAGAATATGGCAATAACTAGTTTTTGTATTGGACTGGGGATAGCTTCCATAGGCAAAAGACTGGTGACAATTTTTTACATTATTACTAACGTATTTGATTGTTATTTTAGGTACCTGAGTAGCAGTACAAAATTTCCTCTTTGCTTATAAAATGGGTTCATTATCTACTCCTTTAGACATTTCATTATGATTTTTTAATTTTTAAGAGTTCAAAAGATATACTATACTACAATATTCAACAGATAATACAATTTCTGGTATCACTCGCTTTTAATCCAAAGCAAAATAATTTGGCTTTGTACTCTTTCAAATTTATTCGTTTACAGGGTAAACCTGGTTTTGCAGAATTTAATAAATGGATGCAAGCAGCTACCTGGGAAGGGCAAAGCATCCAGTTCACTCAAGGATCATGTAATCTGATACTAATAATGTTGCTCTCCCTTTCAGTCCTAAGTATGTTCCATAATCTCAGTATTTCCTAGCCTCTCATTAGGACAGGTTTTGTTTTTGGCACTCTTATTACCGAAATTAATCGGTCTTGAACTGTTGGGTTGGCTAAGTTTTCTATTTCCCATTTGTTAAATCACTGTGGGAATGGTATCAGGGCAACTATGTCCTGAATTTTAAAGGTCTTTTAAGCCTATTTTCTGCATCAGTTGGCTTTCCTCTCTTCCAGTCTCTCCCAGCTTTTTCTTTTTTTCCCCTTTTGCTTAGCTCCTTTTACACTCAAGCCGTGTAGGGGATTTAAATTCCAACCCGGAACTCAGAATGCCGCGCCTTGAATGACGGGAATCGTAGTTTTCGTGACTCCTCCCTAATCGCTTTTCACGCCGATTCCCTTCCACAGTGAAAAACTACAACTCCCAGAATGCGCCCGCGGGGTAGCCACCCCTATGCGCACGCGCCCTGAGGCCGCAGAATTTGAATCGGCGGCGTTGTTATTGACGCCATATTGGGGCCGGCGGCGGGTGGAATAGTCGTACAGAGGAGGGGGAAGCGGCTGGACGTGTTCGGTTGAGCTCCTGCCGCTGCCTCCACCTCGCAATCCCTCCACATCGACCGCCGCTCTCAAGCTCCTGACCTTACTCGGGCTTATTCGTGGCCGCGTTCCAGCCTCATACCTGACGGGGCTGGTTTCGACTTCCGAAGGGAGCCGGTCTCAGCGCAGGAGCGCCTCAGGCGCGGCGCAAAGCTCGAACGGACGGCGGGGGCGGCCGGAGCCTCTCCCGGGGGAGCTGTGCCTGAGGAGGCGGAAGAGCCCCCCTGACGCGGCTGTCGTGAGCGGCCGCCACCGCCCCTCCCGCTCTCGCCTGGGCCGGCCCGGCCACTGCCCCTGCCGCGGAGGCAGCGGAGGCGGCGGCGGCGGCGGCGGCGGCGGCTCCTCTCGTCTCCTCGCCGGCGCTGCACCACCCCGCCTTCCTGCTCTTGAGCCCGTCGGTTAGGCTCTCCTCGGGTCCCCGCTCCCCCCCCCCCACTTCCCTCACCCTCCCCTCCCGTCACCTCTCCCCGACCCCACCCGAGTCCGGCCTCGGCTGCCCCGGCCATGGCGTGCGGCGCCACTCTGAAAAGGACTCTGGATTTCGACCCGCTGCTGAGCCCAGCGTCCCCGAAGCGGAGGCGATGTGCGCCATTGTCGGCGCCCACCTCGGCTGCTGCCTCTCCGTCGGCGGCGGCCGCCGCCACCGCCGCCTCCTTCTCGGCCGCCGCCGCCTCGCCGCAGAAGTATCTCCGAATGGAGCCGTCCCCCTTTGGCGACGTCTCCTCCCGCCTCACCACAGGTGGGACTCGGCCCCGCGGCCGCCGGGGTGGGCTGGAGAACGGGGGTCCCGGGACGCGGAACCCGGCCCCAGGGATGGGGTTGCCGGGCTGGTCGTCCTCCTTCGCAGAAGTAGCAGTGGAGCGGCCGCTTTTCTTCCAGTTGGGTCCTCTGGCCCCGGCGACACAATAGAAGTGGCCTGATGTCAAAGGGGTGGGGGAGTCGGGAGGTGGGGAGGGCAGGGGCTGTGCCTTGCCGGGTATTGTGGGGAAGAGGAAGATCCTTTTCTTTGGGCTGAATGACTGGAATTGAGTGTTTCCGTAGTCTGGAGAGCCCCAGCGGAAATGATCAGAGAGGGTGATATTATTCATAAATTTAGGCGAGAGAAGAGTATAACGTTTCGCCCGAATCTCGATATCTGTCTCCTCGAATCGATTGGTTGCAGCCCTTAACTGTGGGACTGGGTGGTTTGAGGCGAGGCAGCAGCCCCTCCTCCAGTTCAGACATGGCTGATTTTAGTACAGAGGGGGTGGGGGGTGGGGATGGATGTCACTGGGGCGAGATCTAGGCCTGTCATTAATCACCCACGAGAACGCCACTTTGGCTGAGTCAAGACCTGTTTCCCTAGCAGGGTCAACAACAAAGAAAATGCTCTTCCCGAGTACTGTAATATGATCGTACTATGCGTCTAGACCCTGAGAAACTTGAACTTTTAATGAAAAGCGAATTGTACTGAAAATTGGGCCTGAGTAGTTGCTTCTGGTTGGAGGTGCTTTATTTCTCAACAGGGTACGGTGGGGGTGGGGGATGGGGTGGAGAACAGCCTAGGCCTTGAGAGTAATAAAGAAATCAACCCAAGACTCTAAGGCACTTAAGACTGTCTTTGCTTTTCATCTTGAAACATTTCCTGAAAGTGTCTATGGGGAAATGCCTTTTGGCTGCTTTGTACTGCATGTGTGTGTGCCCAGTTTTTTCTGTACTTTGAAAATCCTTGTGTGCCCCTGGCACAGTCCTAGGATAGGCTTTTGTGGACTGATAGTGTAAATCTCTTTGTGAGTATAGTATGCAAAGGTTTCATATTTGAGCCTTTAGTGATATCATTTGCAGACAAAGCCTTTTCATAGTTTAAGTGTTTTATTATCAGCTTTTAAAAAACCCGTGGGCAGTATATACCTCTATATTTGGCAACTTCCATTTGGAATTGTTTTGTTCAAGTCAGGTTTTTAAATATCCTTCCCCAGATTTTTAGGGACACCCTCAATGCCTAGGCTACCATTTCTGCTATTAAATATTTGACTAACTTAAGGATACACTATTTTAGAGTTGTAAAGAGTTTTCAGAAGAATTCTCAGTTTTATTTAGTAACTCTACCTAAACTGCCTTGTATGTAAAGGCATTGGTTGATTTACTGTTAGGCTTTGCATTAAAAGACAATCAGTGTTATGAGCTGGTGATTAAATTATTTTTAGATTTTTGTCTTTTTAGTCAAATGATATTGAAAATTGAAATGATACCTAGGAATCTGTACTTAACAAATAAGGCCACTTAAAAATAGCCCTGGCTAACTAGCTATGAATTTCCGGGGAGCCGGTGAATTAATACAGTGTTAGGTTTGGGAGTTTATCTTTAGTGTTAGGTTTGGGATATACTTTAGTATATCTCAATGCTGCAGTAGTCTTGAGCATATATGATTAACCAGCCAGGAGCTATATTTGTCTTCACTTTAAAGGGAATTTATTCAGGATTGCGATCTTTTACAAATTTCTCATTTCATTGATGCATTTGTAGCATTGGTTAATGCAGTTGGCTCCACATTGTCTCAAATTTCAATTGAGTGGATGATAATTTAGTAAATGACTGGAGTAATTGAAATTGTTTAAATAAGCCTGATGTTTCAAATTCATGTTTTCCAAAATATTGCTGTCATCTTCGGGGTGTTTTTAACATCTATTCTGGAAGTTTGATCATATCCTGAACTCTTAAAAATCACAGCCTAATTGATCATTTTGAGCCTGCTAAAAGATTTAATTTTTTCAACCGACTTGAGTATTAACAGAAAAAGTTGACTTGAGGAAAGCGGTTGAAATTGTAAAGTTTTGAATTTGCTAAAATTAACTTTTTTTTTTTTACTGTAATTTTGAATGATATTCTACATGAAGTTTAATTTGGCTTTGTTTTTAGATGGCCAGCTTGGGTAGGCTCCTGTGTGGTTTTTGTAATGATGTCATAATGGGAGCTGCAGTGTTGTGCAGGTATCAAAGACCTTTTCAGTTTTCATGTCCCCAGTCTTGGAAATAATTTTTCCAAGCACTTAATTTTTAGATTTTTGTTTTAACAGTGGTGATTCTCAAACTTTGCAAGAGTAAATGTCTGTATATCTGTGGCTGAAATAAATAGCTAGGGTTGGAAATGGAAAGTGATTTACCAAGTTGAGATTGACTAGGACTCTGCAGAAACTTTGTTTTCCTTTCATTTCTGTCAGTTCAAGTGTAATTTAAAAATTTAGAGCTAGAGTACTGAAATTATTTTTTTTTCAGAACATGCATATAATTTATTGTTTTATCATTGTTCTTTTCTGGAAACTTACATAGTGTGTTTTGACGTGTAGTTGAAATGATGTTCTGGCTTTACTAGTTTGAGGAACTTGGGATTTCAACCCTAGTTTATTTTAGTCATCCCAGGAAGATGATTCGAAAGTTTGACTTGATGACTGTTATTTAAATTATTTAAATCTGTATTTTTCAAACTGTTGCAACTTAATGCCAGGGAAAAGGAAAGGGCTGGTAAAAAAAAAAAAAAAAAAGTTTTATTGGAACCAGCCAGGGTCATTCTCTCCCCACCGCCCTTAAAGTATGGCTCATTGCCCGCTACAACTGCAGAGCTAGTATTTGTTATAGAGACTGTATTTCCCTAAAGCTCAAGTATTTACTGTCTGATCCTTTACAGAAAAAGTGTGTCCACTCCTGCCTTTCTAGGATGTCAGCAGTAAGGTTTATAATGCCTGGGATGTGAAAAGGGAAAAGTGAATGAGGATGGGGTGGGGGTAGACTGGGAAAAATGAATACCTCTAGTAGCTGCATCAGTACTCACCCTGGTAAGTTAGTTGAAAAGATTCTGTGCATTCTGTATACTTCTCTGTTGGCTTTTGAAACATCTCACAATATTATCTCTTAGCCAAAGATTGTTATAACATTCCCAAGAACCATCTAACATTACAAGAGACTGTCGATCAAATCAAACATATTGTTTTTCATAATTGTACTGAATAAGTGGTTTGGTAAGGAGATCCTTCTGTGGATGTCAACTACTTGGGAATTTGCTAGGCACTTATACACATTGTTTAGGTCTTGTTACCACTGCTCTGGTCTGCTTTAGGAATTGAGTTGGATAAAGAGTTAAATTCCTTTGTAAGAACTTATTGTATTTGCTGGAAACTTGCCATTAAAAATGGAAATTGCAGCTTGTGAATGGGGAAGGGTTTACAGGAACTTAGATTGTTCAGTAGACATTGATGCATGCCTGCAAACGGAGACACCAGCTGGCTTAAATGAAGTATAAACGGTTCTAGGCAAACAAATGAGATGTCTGTTGGAGGAGGCAGCATTTCACTTCAGATGTCATTTATATTGAGCCAGAAGTGTTTTTAATATTTTGTGGTTATTTAGACAGCTGTTAAATTGCTTCTAGTTTCTCAGTGGATTTGGCAAATAGACTGTTTTTAATGGTCTTTGTACTTCAAATTTTAAACCTGATATTTTACTTAAGCCTGTGTATGTAACTGCAGTTATTTCATATTCCTATGGATTATGGATTTAAGAATTGTGTGAGTTTGTGGCTTTTAAAAGCAGACGCACAGTTGTATTCATTACTGAGCTATTTTGTTTTGAAGAAAAATAAAGCCTAACTTGAGCACAGAAACACATAAGGTAAACATGGCTAGGTCAGAGCAGTTAGCCCTTTAGTTATAGATGCTACTAGTTACCATGGTTGCCACAGAAATAATCTGAGTTGTAACGGAGAATAATAAATTTCTTTAGTTCTTGAATGGCTTTATAGGAAAAAAAAATACACGGTGTTAAGTACCCAGGAGATCTTTTACTAAGTATTTGATGAACCCAGGAAGACACTATGGTAGAAAAACACTTCTGTCTTGAAAGGCTGTGAATAAGAGATTCAGTGGAATTAATTGCCCAGTTTTGCGTATTTTTTCTATTTGAAAACAAACTCTTGATTTCTCCCTCCACTTGAAGGATGCAGAATGATAACATGGCTTAAGTTTGGACCTCTTGGATAGGTGGTTCATCAAACTAGGTAATAGTGCTGGAGTGTTGGTTTTTTTGAGTACCTATAACCAGCGAGTTATGGTCCCTGCAGTCTTTGCGTTAACACTGTACTAATATTGTTGACTCACAGTTGTTCTCTGTACATATGTGAAACCACAGTGAATTTCTTGCCTTTGAAAAGACTACTTTGAAATAGTGTGAATACTTGTTCAAGCCTATGTGAACCAATCTGGCTGGCATCTGCAGATGGTAAAGAGGTCTTCAACAAGTGAATATAGTTCAAGAGATTCATCTTTTATCTTATTGCTCAGTTTACCAATGTTTGTCAGCTTTCTAAACATATAGGAAATGTGATCTAAAAAAAAAAAGGGGGGAAATGTGATCTATCACTAATAACTCAGTCTTGGAGGAAAGATTCTTTACAGGAATTGCCCCTTGGATTTTGAAAGGTTACAGTGGGTTATATGGGACTTGTATAGTTTGAAAGTAACCCAAAGGTATTCTTATCTGCCATAACTTCCCTCTTAATGTCTTATTACAAGGTTTTAAGATACTTCTCAAATTTATTGAAATAATAAATATAGCAATTAGTTTTAAGACTGATCAATACTTTTTCTGAGGCACTTGAAGCACACTCCATATACTGCCCCTCATTTTTCTAGACAATGATGATAAACATAGATTACGTGCATTATAATGTTTGAGATAGTCCCAGTAATAAGAATTTTACCATTTTAGGAGATCTGCACATTTGAAGAAATAAATTTTTTAAGTTTTTAGATGATTTTTAGGAGAAAATATTTTGTAATATGAAGTTCTAGTCTCTTATTTCTAAAAGAATTGAATGATTTAAGTTATAGCAAGTTTCTAATGTGATGAGAAGATATTGAAGCTCTACTGAGCAGGGAGGGAATCCTTGCAGGTAAATTAAAATTGTATGTTACATTGTCAGCTTTGGTGTTTATTTTGGGCCTTTTGATTAGACTTTTGAAGTATGCCAGATTGTTTAATCTTCTTTGTGGTGATAGGCTTTTATTTTGGTTGGTAGTGGTTTTTTAACCTTCCAGTAAAAGAAAAACAGAATATGCTTGTAGTTTGTCTTGGGGGGGGGTGGTGGAGGAGGTTATAACTTAATTTCCTCCTCCCTTTAAGAAATTGTAAGTCATTAGTTTATGTTAAATGTCATAGGCAGATCATCCTGAAATGAACTAGTGCTTTGCAACATTTTGATTATAGTATAATAATTACTATAATCAAAATGTGATATACGTTTCTGGGATTTGACTTAATTTTTATTTCTGGGTCTATTCATGTACCTGGTTTTTCCCAACATTATTAAAAATTTAAATATTTACTTTAGTTCAAGCTTTTATGAACCTCATTTGAGTTCAGATACTGTGCTGGTTAAGCAAAGAGATAGTCTGTCAAGGGACTGATAGAGCCACCACTGTGGATACTTCATTAGCTAGGTTGAATAAAAATAACTATAATCTTTATGCTATCTCAGTATTACTTGTTTTAATTCCTTGTAGACATTTATCTATGTAAGCATTCTATCCACTTTTGGTAGCATAGGTTTTGAAATTGTTTTACTAATTAAATCACACTGTTACTACTTTTGAAACATTAAAGTGATTTTTTTTTTCCTTAAGGTGATAGTTGAAGCTTGTTCATTGTTTCTGAAATTGTCTTTATTTTATGATGTATATTCTGACTTTGGTTTAGTATCCATTTTCATTTCCATTACTGTTAATTCTTAGAAAACTACCTCCAAAAATCAAACTAAAGTTTGGAGGGGGGACCTGGAAGAGTGGATTTTGTTTCTAAAAAAAAAAAAAAAAAAAAAAGGTATTGGACTGATCTAGCAATTGAAAAATAGAATGTAGAGTGGAGGAGTACCTACCTGGGTGGCACAGTTGATTAACAGTTTGACTTGGTTTTGGCTCAGGTTGTGATCTCAGGGTCATGAGATTGAGCCCCAGAGTCTCTGTTCAGCAAGCAGTCTGCTTGAGAGATCTTCCTCTCCCCGCCCTTATCCCCCAAAAATAAATAAGTCTTTTTTAAAAAAAGAATGTAGAGTGGAATTTGAAAAATCGCAGAAAGCCAATTTTTCGACCATTACTGTTCCTAAACTTTTCCATTTGTCACAGAGAATTGCCTTGTTCCTGTTACTAAAGTATAATTCTCTGATAGAAAAACTTTTCTAAGTGGTATAATTGGTTAAAAGTACAAGAAGTTTTAGGTTGATGAGACCGAACAGGAGAACTTGATGCTCACTGCAATCAGCCTTGGTCTAAGGTGAAAAAGGGTATGTTATCAGAGGCTGGCACTATTGTAATTAGTCCCATATGTGTGGCAGTGCTGACTTAGCAATTTAGAATAATTCTTCCTTTTAAAACATCAGTAAAACATTTCTGGTTAGATATAGATGCATGTTCTAAGAAGAGGCAGTTTAGAGATGGGGAAGTATCCCTTATATAAATATCTGAGTGTAACATGAAGATTTTGAAAATAATTATTCTTGCCAGTGATCACAGTTTTAGGACTGGGTAGATGAGACTCTTGCACTGCTTTGGTTAGTTACTATTTTCTTAACAGTTTGAAGTTTCAGAGAATTGAAATATCAGTAATTAGTAGTCATCTCTCTCTCTCTGACATCCTGGTTTTTTAAAAATAAGCTTTCCTCCTTGTTATTTATTGTAACTTTAAGTACTTGTGGAATGAATACTGGCTAGGTATTGTAGTATTATAATACTGGGGAGGGCAGTAGATGTTGAGCCTAAGCCCTGACGTCATGACGACTCTACCTTGTTCCAGCTGTGTGACCTTTCAGAAGACATTGAACCAAAGTCACATTCTCTTCATCTGTAAAATAATGCACATGATGTAATATCTGCCTTTAAGGATGGTTGTGAGGATTAAGAGCATTTCTCGTCCCAAAGTGTTGGAGATAATCACAATGGGGCAACCTCAAGTGGAACATTTTATACTGTCCAGCAATCCTGACATTCCAGTGAATAACCTTGCTTCTACTTCACAAATAGGAGCCATCAAATGGCAGCTTCGTTTTTCCCAGTATCTACACTACCAATTTTTGTGCTAATCCTGTTCTCCTTTTAATATTACTGAAGAAGTTTAAACGAAATAATTAAAGCACTTTACACAGTGAGATAAGGATTCTCTTTCTCTGAAAGAATCTTCTCTTGATTATTTTCCTCTTGCAACTGAATCTTTGCTTTTGGTTTTAAGTATTGTTAAGATTATACTTAATCCATTATAATATAAGAAATAAAACATCCTCATTTTCCTTCAGCAGTCATCCAGATTCTTCAACTTCAAAAACAAATTGAGAGCGCTTTCAAATAGCTCTTGTCATGTCACCAATGATTTCCATGGTTTATAATCAATCCTCATCTTGTTTGACCTTTCTTAGAGCATTTTATGCTATTCTTCCACTCCTTTTTGAAATAACTTTTTGAACTCTTCCACTTTTGTTGCTTTCTGTTTTCATTTGGTCATTAAAGTTAGGAGTTCTTGGTTCTAATTCATCTGCACTTTTGTTTAGCTTAATAGCTCCGTAAGCAATCACATGCATGCTCCTGACTAGTTTTCACTTACAGATGAAGCTCTAATTTATATATTTAGTTCAGATCATTCCTTTCAGATCTGGTCATGGGGAATTTGGACCTTTTATTTTTATTGTTAGATCTTCCCAGAAGCCATTCCTTCCCCCAGAAGTCAGGATTTTTGTGAACTGTGTTGACTTTTAAATATTCACAGCTAATTTACAAATATATGGGATAAACAGATGTCTGTGGACTTCCTCATTGCCTTCTGGTATGAAAGGTAGTCTTAGGGATCCCTGGGTGGCGCAGCGGTTTGGCGCCTGCCTTTGGCCCAGGGCGCGATCCTGGAGACCCGGGATCGAATCCCACATCGGGCTCCCGGTGCATGGAGCCTGCTTCTCCCTCTGCCTGTGTCTCTGCCTCTCTGTCTCTCTCTGTGTGACTATCATGAATAAATAAATAAAATCTTTAAAAAAAAAAAAAAAAAAAAAAAAAAAAAAAAAAAGAAAGGTAGTCTTAATTGCTTTTTTAAAGCAGATGTAATAGAAAAGTAAATGCATTTGTTCACTGTCAATCACATAACATGAATTTCATATTTTAAGGAAGATGTTTTAGGAAAAATGAATCAATATATGTAAATGTCATGTAATGAGTCTAAGTTTAATTTGGTTTACTGATTTACAGAATATTTTACTGCTAGAGAGGAGCATGTCTAATTTTGAACTACAAAAGACATGTAGGTTAGGGTAACAGATATTTTTGTACTTGAAGTAGTCTGCTTTTACTGCTTTCCTTCTCCCCTCCATTTCCCAGAATGTCCAATAATAAATAAACCAACCACTTTTCTTTTTAATTGCCACAGTAGATGAGTTATTATTTTAAGGAGGAGACAAAAACATAAATGCCCACAATTCAGGCAAGTAATATAAATGAGTGAAGTAAACTACATGGAATTAGTGAATTTTATTTTTTTTTTTTGGCATTTTTTATTTTATTTTTAATTTTTATTTATTTTTTATAATAAATTTATTTTTTATTGGTGTTCAATTTACCAACATACAGAATAACACCCAGTGCTCATCCCGTCCAGTGCCCCCCTCAGTGCCCGTCACCCATTCACCCCCACCCCCCGCCCTCCTCCCCTTCCTTCCACCACCCCTAGTTCGTTTCCCAGAGTTAGGAGTCTTTATGTTCTGTCTCCCTTTCTGATATTTCCCACACATTTCTTCTCCCTTCCCTTATATTCCCTTTCACTATTATTTATATTCCCCAAATGAATGAGAACACGTAATGTTTGTCCTTCTCCGATTGACTTACTTCACTCAACATAATACCCTCCAGTTCCATCCACGTTGAAGCAAATGGTGGGTATTTGTCGTTTCTAATGGCTGAGTAATATTCCATTGTATACATAAACCACATGGCACTTCTTGCCATGGCATTAAATGTTTCCTGTGGCATGTATATTTTGGGTTTTGGATTTGGGATGGTTCAGTTTACTCTTTCCCTTCCCCGTTTACAGCTTTTTTGGTTTTCATAGATTGTAAGCTATTTGAGATGTTTAACAGATAATAAAGAAATAAAAAACAAAAGCAACAAAGTGAACATTCCTTTAGAAACTGATGTCATAAAATAGAGATATGAAACTTACTGGATATTAGGGAGGAATCTCCGGCTGATTGAGCATTTTTGGACTCCTTGAAGTAGTGACTCCGATTGTGCAGTTAATTTGTAAAATTTATACTTAGACCTGCAGGTTTTAGCAAATTGAGTCCTTTATTTCAAATAAGTAATCATTGGCTATTATAGTACCAGTGAAATAATAGAAGTTGACCTGTAGTGATTATGATTTTTCTTTCTGTTGTTGGAGATAATTGATAAATGAATGTGTCTTTATAGCAAAATATTATATGTTGTAAACTTAGAATCTAAGCCAGTTGTTTTTGAAGCATTGTAGGTAATACCTTAATGTTTATATAATTTTGTGCAGCAATATTATGATTAGGATTTACCTTAATCCAGATAGATGTTAAAATTCTACATGTAGGAGGTGTTCAGGTGGTTCAGTCAGTTAAGCGTCTACCTTTGGCTCAGGTCATGATCCCAGGATCCTGGGATCGAGCTGTGCATCTTGGCTCCCTGCTCAGCCAGGAGCCTACTTCTCCCTTTTCCTCTACCATCTCCCTGCTGTGTATGTGCTCTCACTCAAATAAGTAAATTAAATAATAAATAAAATCTTTAAGAAAAAAAAAACACTTCTAGATATGATTTGATAATCTTGTGTTAAAATTTGGTTCCAGGTCCCTTTGACGTAGTAATTTTAAAGTGAATTAAAAATGGCATCAACTCATTCTTTTTAGTTAGATAGCTCTTGGCTGAGTAAGAACATTGTCCTTAAGATTCCTTCAAAGAGAACATAAGAGCTGTTTTAGTTTCTAGACATATCCTGGGAAAATACTTTATTTACAAAGATGGGCTTCCATAGTGTGACTCAGTTGTGTATGTTGACAATGTCTAGTATGTAGTTCAGAGATCTAGATTTGGTTTGTTACTTTATTTGGTACAGTTCGGCAGTTCCTTATTTTTAGGTCTTATTGCCAATTGCAGGTTTTCTTTACTTGTGTACAAGTTTTTTCATTTGTGTTCTACCTAGAACTTTGAAAATTTATTTATTTTTAATCCCATTGCTTGAGTTGGTTAGATGAACTTTCACTTTATTTTTTCAAAGATACTTCATAGAGAAATGAAGGTGATACAAAAATGTCTTATATACCTAAACTTAAAACTTTTTTAATTTAAACTGTTAATGAGACTTGTTATGTTTGATTTACTAATTATGTCAATGGGAAAACAGCAAGTTTACGCAGGTCTAAAGCAAAGGTTTAGTTTCACGTCACATTTTTAGACATCTTATGGACTGTATCTAGAAGGACATTTGTAGTTGCATCTAATTCCATATTCCTCTCTGCTCTCAATTTCATCTTGCTATTTCTCTTACACATGTCGACTTATTTCTTAATCCCATCAACTGCTTTCTTCTTCTGTATTGACCTTATTGGCACAGGCTTTCTTAAGTAATCAGTGGCAACTAAAATGAATAAAACAGTTTGGGAGTAGGCTTAATACTGCCACAAGCCAGACTTTTTCTTTTCACATTTACCTGGATTTTTTACTCAGTTTATGGGTTTTAAAAAATACTCTTGAGGAATAAATGCTGGCTCATTGATAATCTCTCATTTGTTAAGGAGAAGAATTTTATTGGCAATCTTAATGGCATTTACTAGATTTGGGAATGAAAATGCCATTAGTCACAGAATTTGCTGACTTTCATGTAGACCTAGTGAGGTGGAAGAAATCTTAGTATTTTATGGTAAAAGGAGGATATAGTTTTTAGGATTCTGACAAGGGATATAACCACCATTTGTGGTGTAGTTTGATATGAAGATAACTGTATATTTTGCTCTAAGTGATTTGCTACAAATTCGTCCTGTGCACATAAGCCAAATATGAAGGCAGCATTATTAAAACTGGCATGTGCAACTGATATGTAAGTAAAGCTTCATTTGATTTGACTTTTTCTTTAATGGACCATAGATTGTGTTGGCAACACACTATTACGTATTATATGTACTTGGAATAAAATGTCACTTGGCAGTTTGATGAAAGATGGCTAGATTTAAGTAGTTTAAGACTAGGTAGACATAAGAATTTTATTGATGAATGGAAGACCTCTATCCAGCTGATACAAGAAGCAACTTCAGTCAGCCAGGTATCTAGGTTGAATTTACAATGTGAGTTGTGGAAAATTGAATCTGGGGAAATTTCTTGAGTTAATACCTTTAAAACTGTATACCTCTCCAAATTGAGATAAATGAGTTTGAGACCTGAAGTTAGCTGAGATCTTGGTCAAGTTAAGTTGGATTATTCACTGAATAACACTGTTGTTTACATGTTACCAGTATTAGAGCATTTATGCACATGAGGAGGCTTGGATGACATAGTTGCATCATATTAGATGAAAAAGCATTGAGGCAAAGCATTCAAAACTATTCAGCTCTTTGGGTGGTTCAGTCGGTTGAGGACCCTACTCTTGATCTTGGCTCAGGTCATGACCTCAGGGTCCTGGGATAGAGCCCCACTGCATGGGGCTCCTCAGCAGGGAGTCTGCTTGAGGATTCTCTCCCTCTTCCTACCCTCACACGCATGTCCACATGAGTTGTCTCTAAAATAAATACATCTTTTAAAAATTCTTCAGCTCTTTAGTTGATAGTATCAAGTTGGCAAAGGTGTAGTGCAGCTGGAACTCTCACATATATATTGCTGGTGGGGATGTAAAATGGTACAATTACTGTGGAAATGGTTTGTCAGTTTCTTACCATGCTCTTAACCACATAATCAGGCCATCCAATTCCTCTTCTAGGTATTTATTCAAGAGAAATGAAATTCATCCACCTGTAGACTTGTACTTGAATGTTCATGGTAGCCTTATTTATAATAGCCCCAAGTTGGAAGCAATTCAAATGTCCATTAAAAGGAGATTGGGGGGGGGGGAAGAAAGAAAGAAAGAAAGAAAGAAAGAAAGAAAGAAAGAAAGAAAGAAAGAAAGAAAGAAAGAGAAAGAAAGAAAAGAAAGAAAGAGGAGATTGGATAAGGGGTGTGTGCATGTGTGTGTATATATAGACACGATGGAGTACTAAATAAAAAGAAAGGACTTACTGATACATGAAACATCATGTATGAATCTCAAAAGCATTTTACTGAATCATACACAAATCTATACTTTTTATGATTCCATTTATATGATAAATTTTCAAAAAGGCAAAAATGTTTCAGATAGTGAAAGCAGATGAATATTATGGTAATGAAGGTGAGGGGTGAATAGGAGCAGGAGCATAGGAGAACTTTTTGAGGTGATAAAGTTCTTTATTATGATAGTGGTGGTTTCAAGACCTGTATGCATGCATTTGTGAGAACCTTTCAAGTTGTACAATTAAATTGGTGAATTTATTTTGTAAATTATATTTAAAGATTCCTTAGCTTGTTATAGCATCTCTTAAGTATTAGACTACCATCTAATACAAAGCTAAATTTTAAAAGGTTTTACTACATTAATCTTAGGCTAGATCTTGTTTGACCCCTCTGTGAATCTTAGGAAACCCATTTTCTTTCTTTCTTTCCTTTCCCTTTCTTTCCCTTTCCCTTTCCCTTTCCCTTTCCCTTTCCCTTTCCCTTTCTTTCTCTTTTTCTTTCTTTCTTTCTTTCTTTCTTTCTTTCTTTCTTTCTTTCTTTCTTTCTTTCTTTCTTTCTTTCTTTCTTTCTTTCTTTCTTTGAAACCCATTTCTATCAAGGTACTTAACTGTTCAGGAGACAGCCATTTTATTTCACACTTGGTATCTTCATTTTTATTTTAATTTTTTATTGAAGTTTGATTTGCCAACATATAGTATAACATCTAGTGCTCATCCCATGGTACCTTCATTTTTATTTTATTTTTTTAAGATTTTATTTATTTATTCATGAGATACAGAGAGGGGCAGAGACATAGGCAGAGGGAGAAGCAGGCTCCATGCAGGGAGCCCGATGGGGGAATCAATCCTGGGACTCCAGGATCAAGCCCTGGGCCAAAGGCAGGCACTAAACCGCCAAGCCACCCAGGGATCCCGGTACCTTCATTTTTAAATCACAGACTATTTCAAATAAATGGAAAAGACTGAAAATGACCATTTTTAATATAAACAAATGTTAAGATTCTGAAAAATGTTACAGATAAAGTACTTCTTATTCAGTCTTCCAGTGTGTAATTCTGTAGTGCTTATTAAGCCGCAGATTCTTGTATATGTAACAGGTTTGTTCACCCACAAAATTTACACAAATAGAGCTTCTTCACAGAATGTATCTTTTTGCAACTTTTTCTCAGTTAAAATAATGAAATTGGCAGGATCTAAAATGTGTAAGGGGACTGACTGTCCCCTCAGATTCTTCTTCAAAAGCCCTAAAAGTTCTTACTGGGGAAATAATACAGTTTGAGAAAAGAAATGGGAGAATTAAGTATATACCTAAAAAAAAACAAAACAAAACAAAACAAAAAAACCCACCAGTATTAAATTTTTTTAATTTAATTTTAAATTAAATTAAAAAAATTTTCATCTTCCACAAATCTTTAGCCTTCAAGTAAGCTTTCAGTTCATTTTAAAATTTTTAAAATTAACACACCATTGTAGAATTAAAGCCACCTTAATTTTTGTTTAAATTTGTTTTGGGTTGGGATTAATAAATTTAGGATGTAGTTTCACATGGATAATCTAGGAGCTATGGTGGTTGTAGGAAAGTCTGTTTCGAGGGTAGTGGAAACCTCAAGGGAGGGATTTTCTAAAGAGGCTAAATAGTAACTCTATATTGAGTTACTAATCTTTCCAGAATGAACCATACTGGCCAAAGGTACACGCTTGATAGGATTTTACCTGTTTAGATGGTTGTGGTTGAAGGTAATGGCACTGTGGTACGATGGTTCTTACTGAGTACCTGTTACATACCACTTTATGTGGGTTTTTACACCCAAGATTCAGAACAACACTTTTTGTTGTTAATGCTGTAATATTTCTGTTGGACTGATGGCCATGACCATTTAATGTATAGTAATTTTTAGTTCCCCATCAACTTTGTCATTTTGTTTGACCTGCTGTCAATACTCACTGGTTTGTGCTTATATATATACTTATAGTGCTCCCCACTTCTAATTATTGTCTTTTCAAAGACTGTTTAATAGTTCTGTGTGTGATGAATAAGTAGCCTTTGAATTTGGGATTTTTAAGACTCTGAGTTAAACTAAATTGAATTAGAAGTTCACAAGACTCCCTTTACTTTGAATGAAAAACTTAAATTTGTCTTTTGCTAATCAATGCTCAGAAAGAATGGTGTTGTAGGATATAGCTCAAATCCTGGTGGTGTGTATATGCTATTTCTGAATGAGTGCCCCCATTAATGCTGAAACAAATTCCTCAAGAATATCAGTTGTCTGGATATTATTTGAAGAAAATATTTTCAGTAGATTGATTGTACTAATTGTTGGAAACAGCCTTCTTTTTTTTAAACTTCATAGTTTTTATCTTCCCAATTTTTTCCTTCTAGAACAAATTCTGTACAACATAAAACAAGAGTATAAACGCATGCAGAAGAGAAGACATTTAGAAACTAGTTTCCAACAGACAGATCCATGTTGTACTTCTGAGGCACAACCACATGCATTTCTCCTCAGTGGACCAGCTTCACCAGGTAATAATAAACTTAGTAATAAGTGAAAGGAAATGTTACTTAGTATGGGAAAAGGTAATCTTAAATTGCCTTTAATCATTCAAGTTTCTGTTTCTCCCCCTTGGTTTAAAAATGTTTATACAAATAATTCATGATCTTGTAGAATATGGTACAAAGTAAGTATTTGCTGCCTGGATTCCCACTACTCAGAGACAACCACCTGGATATAATACCCCTAAGTGGACTTCCCCATAAGGGTTACGATTTGTAGCCTTCATTAAAACAAAAATATTAACTTTCTCTGTTAAGTGTAGATGCACCTTACCATGGTTGACTATTATGCCCTTTTATGAACTTCTCATAATTATTTAACCACTAATGAAGATAATCAGACTGAATTTCCGGTAATAAAAGTATTTACAAAAGTGTCCTCGTTCATGCACCTTCATACATTTGTCCTGTTAGGATAGATTCTTAAAGGTTTGCAAACTGGCTCTTAGTTTAGTAAAATTCTCAGCAAAATAGTTTTTCTTGTGACCAAAGTTGCCTGCCCCCTTTCATTTCCTCCTCCCAGGAAGGATAAGAAAACCTATCAGAATAAAAAACCATTCAGGGGCTGTTGGCTGGCTCTGTAGGTAGAGCATTCACCTCTTGATCTCAGGGTTTTGAGTTCGAGCCCTGCATTGGGTGGTAGAGTTTATTTAAAAAAAAAAAAAATTCAAAGGCTATAAAATAGTCATGAAATTAGATTAGGACACATAAAATTGTTCAAAACTAAATTCTGCCGTATTCCTGCCAGTTTGCGGGGGTGGGGAGATAGGTGTGTATACATGGGTGAAACATTGTTAGGGGGAGGTGAGGGTAGAGATTAGATTTATATCAGCAGGAAACTAAGTCATCATCATTCAGTCAATTTATTTAGATCAACTAACTGGCAGCCTCAACTAACAAAGCTAGGAAGATAGCCTTCATAGTTACAAAGTTGTTATACTTTATTTTGTGATAGACACAGCTCTAACAAGCATATTAATTAAGTGGTCCCAGCCATGCATGTTACAAAAAAGTGAAAAGAGGATTGGGGGTCCAGGAACAGGTACACAGAGCAGGACAATTGATAGCAAATCTATGTATTTGAGTGTGTATAAAATACTTGGAGCAGTGTTAAAATAGAACATCATGTCATAATCCTGAGTTTTCAAAAGATTAATTTCAGATGTTCTTTTCAATAAATAATGATGTAAGTTCATTAAGTAGTACTTTAAGAGGAATGCATTCTGAAGAAATCTTTTATATCAAGTATCACTATCTGATGATGCTAAGTGGCTGTTCCATTAATAATCTTAAGCACTCTGAACCATAAAATTTAATGTTGAATATTAGGATTATATTCACAGTATTTTTTACCTAGCTGTTACTCCTTAACTAAAAAAACATAAACTTTATTAAGTTTTGTTTGTATCTTGTACTTTTCTCCAATTACCTTCAGACTTTTTACTTTATAATTTGATTATATACATCTTGCTGTGTTTTTCTAGAGTTGTAAATAGCTGATAGTATTAAACCTGTTTTAAGACTCCTTGGGAAATACTGTGCTAAAAACTTACAGAAAATGCTTTCATATGAAAACTGAAAAGATCCAAATGAAACCTCTGCATTTAGAAGATCCTTTTTATGATGGCTCTAAATCGTGCTTTTTTTTTTTGGGTTCATGTTATACATAGGGACTTCATCTGCAACATCCTCACCATTAAAAAAAGAACAGCCCTTATTTACTCTACGACAGGTTGGGATGATCTGTGAACGTTTGTTGAAAGAACGTGAAGAGAAAGTTCGAGAAGAGTATGAAGAAATATTGAACACAAAACTTGCAGGTATGAAATTATTTTAGAATCTCCTAGAAGCTTACTGTTAAGAAATGCATTATTTCCCACATGTCCTTAATGTTGGTTAAATTATCCTATCTATCCACTGGTTACAGTATGTTTTCTAAGAACTGGAGAATTTCAGTTCGAGAAAGGAAGTTAACTTTCCTGTTGCTCATGGCCCTCCTTAGTGACCTCAAGAAATAGTATTACTTAACCTTATAGATCAGGAACAGTATTAATGTGAACTAGATTTTTCTTTTGATATTCCTGTGCTGAACATTTGACTTGGCTATTCACCTCAGTTTGCTTTTGGATTTTTAGACTACATCTTTCATGAGAACTTTCCCATCAGTCTAGATACATTTATTGTGTATGGTCAGTTAATGAGGACGTTTTTCTCCCCGATTTTTAAGCCAGATTCTACTCGGTATTGATAGTGTAAGCTTTTTTATTCTAAAGTCTTAAATGAAGGGGCTAATATAGGCAAGAGAATTTGCTTAGTTATGTAATGTCTTTTTCTTTTCTATTTATTTTTTTTGTAACATCTTTTTCTGTGACAGTTGATTAGGCTACATGTGGATGCTTTTGGACATATTTGTTAAACTTTTGTTTTTCTGTTTCTTTTCATTTAAGTACTTCCTGCCACTCGGGGATCCCTGGGTGGCTCAGTGGTTTAGCGCCTGCTTTCGGCCCAGGGTGTGATCCTAGAGTCCTGGGATGGAGTCCCACGTCGGGCTCCCTGCAATGGAGCCTATTTCTCCTTCTCCCTGTGTCTCTGCCTCTCTCTCTCTCCATGTGTCTTTCATGAATAAAATCTTAAAAAAAAAAAAAAAATACTGCCACTCATAGATCACTTACAGTAAACTTTCAGAGTAGAAAGATAGCCTTTTATTTTTAATAAGTTAAGAAATAAGCTCCTACCCTATACATGAGGTTGATTTGGACATTTGTAGGTTTCCTGACCAAGCTCTGTTCTTTGATTTGATAAAACTAATTACTATTACAGAGGTTATGGGTCTGATTCAAAGGGCCAATTTAGAATTGTTTCACTATACATATTAGATTTTTTTCAGAGTTTATCTGGCTCTAAAATATTAGTACATTTTGCAAATTTTATAATTGATATGTACCTTTATTTATAGAACAATATGATGCATTTGTGAAGTTTACGCATGATCAAATAATGCGACGATACGGAGAACAGCCTGCTAGTTGTAAGTATCTCCATCCTTTATGGAGAAGACAATTACTGTAATTATCTACATGCTCAAGAGAATTTAACAAAATCATGGAGAAAAAGGTTCGAGGAGGTAGGCAGCAAAACTTTACTAAAGTTTTACTTTCATTTACTTAAATATGTAGGGCAGCATTGGGGTTGAAGTTCTGGTATGTCTTTGAATTTTGACCTGGACTTTGCACTAATTTTCCTTTTCCTCCCCCTTTAGATGTTTCATGAATCACGTTTTCTGCATTTGTGGGCTGCCTTGTTCCTTGTTGAGTTGTTGCAAGAGGTCCTAATTATGACATGCAGCAATGCCAATACCCCCCTGTGAATACAGGTTATTTCAAGCTTTCGTCAGTGGCAACCACTCTTAGGCAGCAACTGGTTTTGGAAATTACCCTGATGTCAGTACCATCTGGATGTGGACCTTTGCTACCTGTATTAATGCCAGTGGCCTCATTTGCTGTATCATTACAATTTGGCTTCTTATATTAATATGTTTGAAAAGGATTAAAGCTGGTATTCTAAGAACATGCCCTTCACTGGTTGTGTAAATAAAACTGTAGAATGACATTTCAGATGAAGTTAGTGTGATTTTAATTGTGCACTCCAACCAAGCTGTAACCAGGTATTAATAATTTAGAATGTAATCCCAGGACATTATTAAGCAAATAGCCTACAGCGCTTCCTGTGAAATCGTGAAAGAGGGAGGGCATTTCTGTATTCCAGGACTTCTTGGGGTTTCAGAAAGGATTTACAGGATTTTTTTCCCTTAAATTTTTTTCTTTTTTTGGGTAGTTTTTATTTATTTTATCAGTCTTTTTAACAAATGTTTATTGCTGCATTTTTCCCCCAGTGTGTTGTCGTTTTATTGGCCTTATATATAGTACTGGTATATAGCTGGAAGAATAAAACATTTACTTCTAATTTGCTTTAATGTACAGATGGGTAATATCTGAATAAAGCCAGTGTTTTAAATGTAAGCATTTTCCAGGAATCAATGAAGTTGATTTTCCAGTAAGATTTAAAAATCTTTTCATATACCAAGTAATGTAAGATGTGAGTGCTATTTTCAAAACTGAGTTCTGATTCCAAATTGTTTATAACTGACCACATGATAGAATGTTACATAATAGATGTTTTAACAGCTGTAAATTTTTTACCTCCATGGTATCAGTAGAATCCAAGTTTTTTTTTTAAAGATGATAGATGAAAGCATGATTCAGCACCTTTAATTCCCTTTCCAAACACAGCTTTGTTACAATGAAGTGAGCAAAAAAATGCTTCAGTGATTTCTTTTGTTGAATTATTTTAGCATATTTCCACTAATTAAATCAATCATAAATGTACTGGGGCATTTATATTTATAATTGACCTAATTAGTAGAAGAAAGTATTTTTTTGCCTTTTTAATTTTGGTGATTATACCTCATCAATTCCTTGTTTAAACAAGGCCAGGGCTTGAGGGCTTTCACAAGATCCTCAGATAATTCATATGCCCATTAAGTGCTTGAGAAAGGTTGGTATAGTGCAGGGTAGCCATAAATAAGGTGGGTAATTCTACCTAGTTTTAATGGACTGATAGAGATTCTCAACCTTAGCACTACTGACAGTTTGGGCCGATCAGTCTTCATTGTGGGAGCCTACTGTGCATAGGATGTTTAGCAGCATTTCTGGCCTCTACCACTAGATGCCAATAGCACACCACACCCACCCATCCCACCCCCCACTTGTGACCACCAAAATACTGGGATTTCTAGGAAAATGCAGGCAGTAAGTTGAAACATGGAGGGGTGGGAGGTGAGTGAATATAAATACATTTTATCCCTTAACCCCAGTAAGGACAAAAATGATCAACACGTTTAAGTAAACATGTGTGAATTTTCATATATTTAAATTGATAAAAGAACTGGTTTTCAAACTTGGAGGGCAAGATACTAAAAGGAAAATCTGTACTGGCAATCTCCACGGAGCTATAAGTAATACAGTTTTAATTCTAGATTCAAGTGGATCAAGAATATTTCCTCTGCAGTCAAATTTCTGCCTATTACTTTACCAAAAGGTAAATATTGGCTACCTTAATGATTTCCAGTAATTGTGTGAAGTAATGCCAGAAAATAAGAAATGTAGGCAACCTCTTGGATTTAATTGTAATTAGATGGACCCCAGTAGTTGATTACTCTAGTCCAAATACCAACCATAGTTAATCTCAGAAAGATATTAACTACCTAGGGATTCTGAATTTCCAGAGATCCCTGAAATTACTTTTCAAAGATAAATAGCTACAGAATTACATGCGCTGTCATTCTTTTAGTAAAAGGCAATACTGGTATGGTATTATACTTAGGTTGCTATATAACGTGTTCAGTAAATCCCGGATTAACAAGGCCATATCACCAGGTATAATTCTATTTTTGAGGAAAAATAGGCATAGGCAATCTGAGAAAAATAGATATTGGAGATTTAGAATATCAAAGTTATCTTTGGCTTACAGCAAGAACTTCTCTAAAGAAAATAGTAAATAAATGAAACATTAACAAATGAGGCAAATTTTTTTTTTTTTTTTTTTTTTTTGTATCAGCAGTATTAACTGGAGAGCTTTTAGGAAAGAGTCCCAGGTTCCAACTCCTTAGACTGCTCTGGAAGGTTATGGGGAGAGAAGCACTGTTGGAATCTATTTAGGTAATCCAAGCAGCCAGGGTTGGAAATAATGGTCTTGGTCTTATTTGGGTTCTCTGTATTCCTTTAGTTAAAGTTCTACGGTAACTGGTGTTTAATAAGCAAATATTCTGGGATCCCTGGGTGGCGCAGTGGTTTGGCGCCTGCCTTTGGCCCGGGGCGCGATCCTGGAGACCCGGGATCGAATCCCACGTCGGGCTCCCGGTGCATGGAGCCTGCTTCTCCCCCTGCCTGTGTCTCTGCCTCTCTCTCTCTCTCTCTCTCTCTCTCTCTCTCTCTCTCTCTCTGTGACTATCATAAATAAATAAATAAAAATTAAAAAAAAACATTTAAAAAAAAAATAAGCAAATATTCTGGTAAAGCACTGCCACCCTTGTCTATTCCTAGAATGGTTCTAGCAATTCTGTTCCTATACTTGCCCTAGGTAAGGAGCATTAGATCTAAGTCCCTGTCTCATTCAAAGAGTCTTCTCTACACTGCATCCATTTTCTATTGGATCATTCCCAGAAGCACAGTAAGTAAATAATGCCATTAAAAAAATGTCTTGAGGGGCTCCTGGGTGGTGCAGTTGTTTAAGTGTCTGACTCTGGTTTCAGCTTAGGTCACAATCTTGGGATCTTGAGATCAAGCCCCACGTTGGGCTCTGAGCTCAGTGAGGAGTCTGCTGAAGTTTGTTTCTTCCTCTGCCCCTCCTTCATGCTTAGTCACTCATTAAGCCTTAAAACAACTTTTGATCCTGTAGTCTTCATTTCACATCACACAATGTATGGCCTTCCCAAGACTAGTGGTAAGTTTGGACATTTGTTAGGTCATCTGATATGTGTTGCCTATCAGACCTTTCTCTACTACTATGATTTCCACGTTGCTAAATCTAATCAATATTTGATCTTGAAACACTCTTAAGTTGGCTTGTAAGATACCACACTTGCCTGATTTTCCTCCTACTTTATTGGCTCCCCTTCTTGGTCTGTCTGGTTCTTCTATATAACTTGTCTTTTTTCATTTTCCCTGCTGCCCATTTTTCCAAATGTTAAAAACCAACATCTATCCCAGAGTTTGACCTTAGCCTCCTTGCCACCTCTGTTCATACTCCGTTTGGTGATCACATCTCATCCTAGAGACATAAGATTATATATTCACCTCTCTATGGAGACATTTCCACTTGGATATCTAATAGAAGTCTCAAAACTTAGGTCTAAAACCAAACTTTGCCTCTTGACTTTACCATCCTGATCATCATCCCCAGTTAATGGCATCTCTATTCTAGTTCTGCAGACAAAAAGTCCATCAAATCTTGGTTCCATTCTAAAGTCTCACCATTCTACTATATTATGTCTTGCTTAGACCATTCAGTGATTGCCTAATTGGTCATTAGTTTTGCTTCATTCATCTTTGTCTCCTCACCAACCATTCCAGTCTACTCTTCTAGCAGAGTGATCACTTAAAGCTCTAAGTCTTTTACTTAGATGGCTTCCTACCTGATTAAAAATCAAGACTTTACAGTGGTCTACAGGGCCTTAAATTACATGTACTCTATCTCCCCCTCCCTTATTTAATTCTTGTCTCCCATCTGCTCACCCTGCCTATCCCACATTGGCCAGCCCCGCTGGTCCTCCCATGTAGTTTGCATACTCCTGCCTAAAGACCTTTTGTTACTGCTATTCTCTTACTCACAGTGCACTTCCATAGAACTTCACAAGTAAATCTTTTACCAACTTTTGAGTTGTTCACAAACTCATCTCAATGAGACCTGCTGTGACCACTGTTTTAAAACCGCAGCATGATATTCTGGTTTTGTTTTCCCGTAACCTACAATATAATTCTCTGTTCTGCTCCCTCTGCAAGGAGGGCAAAGATCTTTGTTCACATAAGTATCACAGTGGCTAGAGTATGGTATGCACTCCATAAAGTTTTTCAACAAATTTCAAACTGCTCTAGCGTTTGCAGATTAGTATTTTACTGAACAAAGATTTAGTCAATCAGAATATCCCATTTGTAAGGTGTTTTGGATGAAGTTTTACTGTATTAAGTAATGGACACAGAATTGAGGTGATGCTTAAAATAGGGCTGGCTTTGAGTGGTTTGTGCTCCATAATCGCAATAAATGAGCTTTGTGAGTTTAATTTTATAGTTTTTTTGGGTATTCACTCTAAAAACAAATTTCCATCCTAATCGTAGGTAGTAAGAAAAAGTAGTTCACTCTATAATATGCATTTAGGTAGTAGCATGAATTCAATTAAATGCCCAGCAAAAGAAAAAGCAGGGCTACTCCTACTCAGAGATAAATCTGGTCTGTATGAGGCCAGTTCCTCTGTACCTTACCGTGTAAGCATATTACTATGAGTTTTGAAATTCATAGTTTCTAGTCATAATTTTCTCTGGTGCTCATTGGCACCATTTGAAAGCTGAAGAAATCACATTGTAGATATTGATGGTGTCTTCACATTAATTAGCACAGAATACTGGAAAATCTCTCCCATTTCTGACAGCCTCACTTAAATAGGTAGTAAGTGGAAAATGCTCAAAATCATCCATACATTCTTTCCTTAGATTTTACCAACTGTTATAAAAAATGAAACATGGTGAGAGCACATGTGACTGGAAGGGGGAATGACTATTTAAAATTTTAGAATATTAAAAAAAAATTTTTAGAATATTAAAAAAAAAAAAAACTAGTTGCTGTCAAGTCATGGAGACTTCACAGAATAAAGTCTGCTTTATTCATACCTACCTCTGCTCCAATCATACCCATTTGGCAGAGGCTCTCTGCCTTTCACACATGGATTCCCAAGTGTCAAAAGCCTCTATGTCTATGGCTCAGTAAGAAATCCTGGCATCTTTTAGATGAGAAGACATTTATCTCAGTAATGCAATTCTAGTAATTGTCTAAAAGTTCTATAGGGCTAGATGCTTTTTGTTCTGGCATGTAGTTCTTTATTTCCCTTTTTGAGCCTAGCAACATTTTATAATTTGGGAGGGATACAGTGCACATCTAACACTTTTTTTTGTGTGTTTTTGGGACAGGAAGAGGGAGAAGGAGGCAGTTACCCATTAATGTCATCTCAGCCCTCATGTTGTCAGAGGATAAAAATACTCCACCCTGTATGACATATCCTTTACACTCTAGAATTATTTAAGCTATCAAATTTCTTTGCAATAAATTAATTAAAACCTGCATTAAATTTGTCCTCAAAGCACACACAAGAAAGGCCTACAATTACATAACTAATATTTGTGAACCAAGATTTTACTGAATTTGGATTTTTTTCCCTTGTCATATTTGCATTGGTAATTTTGATAAGTTAGTGAATACTCTTAAAGCTATGTCCCGGAATTCTCATGGGATTTAAAACATTAAATAATGAATTTGGTGTATCTTTGTTTCATTGTCTTGATGAGTTCTTGTCATGGAAGAAATCCAGATGTCATTCCATTTGGGATTTACTTTTTCCTCATTTGGACTTTACAAGATTGAAATGTGATTGGTAAAGGTCTTAAAGGATCCATGATGGGTCATCCTAAAGTAGAATATTTACTCCCTTTACACATAAAGCCAAAGAGCTTGGGATTTTTTTTTTTTTTAAGTTTTCAGACTAAAAGAAATGGGGCAGCAGAGGCAGTTTTAGAACCTATATAGTCACTAGGAGAAATCCTGTAGGATAGTTGTCTTTCTTACTATGCAATTTACTAAAGTGAGGAATGCCAGTCCAAAAAACTAGGGGAGCAGAAATGAGTGATATGAAATCAACCGTAACAAATTTAATACTCGTGGATAAAGGCATTTATTACCTCTGTAAACTGCTCAAGAACAATTTATTATTTAGAAATGACTGAAAATTACAGTGATAATGTGGAGGAGGTTGTAGTTACAATGTAATAAGCATGTCATTTGTTGGGTTCTAAAGTACTCCAGAGGTGTTTTTGATATATTCCTGTTTGGGTTAACAGTACTTTCTGATCAAACACACACAAGGATTACACATTTCTCACCAAGAGTCTTCCGGTGGTATGTAAATATGCCTGGTCTCATTTTTCTCTTAAGCTTAATGTGATACTTCTGGCTTCATTCCATGGCTTTCTAGCAGCCTCCCCATGTTAGCCTTGCCACATGGTCAGTCTTCTGTTTGGTAGGTTTTATAAATCCTAAAAGTTCTAGTTCAGAAACAGCTCTAATAAACCGAGCACTGAAGGCTGTGGCTAAGGAAATTCACTGTTAAATTTTTTGACAAATTTTAAAATCTCAGTGTTAAACATCACCTGTTAAGTACAGTTCAAATACATATGCTAAATTAAGTTTTAATCCTTACTGGAAAAGAACAAATGTAATTAGAATCCACTTCAATAAGACATGAATGGTAAAGTACTTAATGCTTACATAATTCTAATTTTTCATACAGTATGAAAATTGCTCCCCCAGAAGTATCTACTCACCATAGAAAAACAGAATAATAGTTTTTTGACATTGTTGCTGAATTCTGGAGTATAACCTTGATAGAAGTTTTAGACCAAATATTTTACATTAGGTCTCATTTTAGGTTAAAATCAGAATAGATATGTAGAAACAAGTTATTCTGGGATGGTGTGGTTAATATTAAATAATAAAGTAGTTTGGAGCACATCTTTATAAATATTGTAGGTCTAGGGAAACTGTAAACTTCTACTCCATGTATACTTGAATGTTATAAAACTGATTTGTTAAAAGGATACTGGATAATTTCATTCCTTTCTTCTGAGGTTGCAGAATCTGCATCCGTTTTTTCAGCAGCTGTCACAACTGTTGCAAAAGCCTTTTGAGAGACAAGACAGAAGAAAATAAAAATCTCTACCACCGCCAAATATCTTTTATTGCACTTGATGACTCTGTATGAAGCAGGTCAAGCACTGCTGCTGATGATAGCTGGTACATTTTTTAAAATATTACACCAAATTCCAGATTCTCAAAACTTCTTATCTTAGAAGGTGCCAATTATGCATATTTTTAAATGGTGACATCTGTTAAATAAGACCTTCAAAAGAGTTAACTTTGTAATGCTCTTCTGAGGATGGAAAGAAATTGTTTATCTTAATTGTTGTCTTCCACTGCCTTGCCAAGTATTCCTTGTACTTCCTGATTGCTAAATCTGTTGTATAGTATAGTTATTCTAATATTTTTTCTTTTTTTGTGATAAAGGAAATGCTAGTTAATAATGCACCTTTATTTTGTGAAAAACAGAACCAACCTAAACTGTTTAGCTTTTGCTTACTGTTAACTGTGGCTTTAGATCACGTACTTATTTTGACCTAGCATGAATGTAGAATTGGCTTGGTTGAGGTGTGTCGAATCAGAGTGCAGGGGACTTGGGATGAGACTGTTAAGCAGTTAACTGCTCTTCTGGAGGAGATTTTGCAGTATGAAGTGATTTATGCTTTCCAAACAAAAGAACAGGGCGTTAAAAAAAGAAAAGAAAAGAGGAGTTTCAAAGCCCTAAAAGTTAAAAAACCCCAGGAGAACTCTTATGGATGGTTAGACAAATAGCTTACTCTGTTCCCCCTGACCTACCTCTGACCAGTCTACAAGGTTGATTAGCCTGCTACACTCTAGGTGCAGTTTATATGCTATGCAGATGTCTGGGGCGACATTTGGAATGCAGCCTTCTTCACTTTTCAGTGCTTCATTCTAAAAAAAAACCAAAAAACAAAACAGTAAACTAAGATGACTATGTTTTAGAAATGATTAGGAACAAAAGCAGACATTAATGAACCCCTAAACTAAATTTAGTAAGCCAGTAAGTGGAGTCTTTGAGTTCCTTTATTTATTGAGTTGCATTTTACTCTCCAATAGTTACCTAGTTTCTTGCTTAGGATTAAGTTGTCAGTCATAATCCCCTTAGCTCCTAGTCACTAGAATACTCAGGATCAGAAGAAAAGCATGTTTTCTTTTAATCAAATTATTTCTTTTTTTCATTTTAATCATACATTATTAATTTCTGAGATCCTAATGCATTTCTGGTTTCCATAAAAAGTTTATGGATTTCCCTGGGGATTTTCAGCCACTTCCAACACTTGTAATTATAGGAATAATTATACTTATTAATACCAACACATCACTACCAGGGCTGTAAGTTCTCTCTCAAAGACTGTTGTTAAATGCTGCAGATCCTAACTAACCCTTAGGTAAACAATTGGTTTTTTTTAAATTAAAGATTTATTAATTCATTGGGAGGCAGGCAGAGGAGAGGGGCTTGATCTTACAACCCTGAGATCACAGCCTGAGCGGAAACTAAGAGTTGGCACTTCACCAACTGAGCTACCCAGGCACCCCAAAAATCAGTGTTTTTTTTAACTTATTTGAAATCCATGGTTCTTACTGAGAAACTGTCTCACACAAACATACACAGAGATTGTGATATATCCTCCCAAAGACTCCTAAAATCATACCAGATCTCTTAAGTGACCTACCACTAAAGAAGAATCTTAATTTGTGGTTTATATAATAAAAATATTTTGTGTTTTATATATGAAATTATTCAAGCTCTTCACTACCACCATTATTGAAAACCATTGATTTATATCTTCCTACTCCATATTCTCTTGTAATGCTTATTAGCATGCTAGCTTGAGTGCAATTTTGTTTTTTTGGTTTTTTTTTAGTGCAATTTTGGAATAAGAAACCGATAGATTTGGAACATTCTTCATAGATTTTATGGAGTCATTAAGTATTTTTTGTGGCAAGATTTCTAGGTGCTTAGCTGAGTTTTTAACAAGTTAACTTATTAGCAAATTGTCTAATTACTTCCATGTATACATAAGCTTGAAATGTAGCTTACAGAAATGTTTAAATGATGACCTGGTCACGTAAGAGAGTTTTTAAAATTCTGAACTCTCTTGAACTCTGTTTAAAGAATAGCTTCTTAGAACTAGCAAATTCTGGATTTTAGGAGTTTTGTCCCTGGCAGGTTGCTGGCTATCCTTTATACTCAGCTCTTGAGATACTCAGAGTGATCTTTGGGTTTAAAAATCCATGACAAAATCCCAAAGTACTTATTTCTTTCATCAGAAACAACCATTTGGATCCTTGTAATTTCATTAGACCATATTTTTTGACCCATGATCTGTTGTTAGGTCTGTAGGAAAACATTTATTTTCACAAGAATAGGATACTCTGGAATCTTAGTGCCCGCTGTGACCTGGTTTGATCACATGGAAGACATGTACAGACCATCAAAAGTTGGCAGCATTAGTGGCCTACTGATTGGAATCTTCACTGGCTTAGAAAATGCCCTCTAAAGTCTAAAGATTTTTTTTTAAAACCTGAAAAAGATAATCCTGTGCTACCAACTCCCCACTAGTTAGGACTGCAAATTTTTGTGGTAAAGACTGTGAACTAAACTGTCAAGAGTAATGAATTTGCTTTTTACCTTGAGATAATAATAAGGATTGTTGAGTGCAGTGTGGAGAGCGATTCTTGGAGCAGCATTCAGGTGTTCACGCAGGGTGTGAGCAGCAGTAAAGTACACCACCTCATGCAGAGGCTGTGTCTCTGGAGGCAGAAGATATTCTCTGAAACAGCCAAAGTGAGGTATCAGCTTTTAGATAAGATAATGTTCATTATAACATTTTGGTCAATCTTCTGTGGAAGACTGAGCTATTAAAAGGCAAAATCAACAACGAAAAACAAATGAAACAAAAGCCAAATAGCAGAGTTCGTACAGGTTCACTCAGAATTATACCTCTTACATAAAGTATTTTTTAAAGCTTTCATATTCACCAGAATTTAAGAAACTGTATTTCAGTTCTGACTTAAGCCTTTAGGTACAAATGTACATAAGTTATATTTCTGCTCAAAACCATAAAGGTTGAACTTCTTACAGCATTAATGAATACTTTCTTAAAATAATTATTTGGAAAGCTGAGATAGCCACATTACTTACCATAGCTGACATTTAACTCTTGACAGTGTTTAAACACAGGCCTCAGGCCTAGGATTGAGTTTAGGAAATTCTTTTTGGATCACAGAAAATGTTTTAATTGGTATGTTTCATAGAAATGATACCTGAAAGGTTCTTTATATGTTAGAATTAAATTTTACTTTAGAAGGCAGAAAAGACTAAATTTTAGCTTCAAAATATTGGAAAACAAGCAAATTGTTCATCTTCAAAATTTCAATTAGAAAAACCACTGTAACTTGGGTTTTTTCTCTTACGGGTTAGAGGACAACCTGATTTTAATGAAATCTGAACGAGGGAAATAAAGCATTATAAAGTTCACTTTCAGGAGAACCTGGGTGACTCAGGTCATGATCCCAGGGTCCTGGGATGGAGCTCCGTATCGGGCTCCCCGCTCAGCAGAGAGCTTGCTTCTCCCTCTCTCTGCTTCTCCCCCTGCTTGTGCTCTGTCTCAAATAAATAATTAAAATCTTAAAAAAAAGTAAATAAATACAAAGAACAGTTCACTTTCAGTGTCTAATGAGCCTATCAGCTTGCCTGTGCCACGACAGTGACATCACTTTTGGTGTGTAGGTTAGTAGCGAATTGGAAGAGAGAAATTCTGGCAAACACAACCCAAAGGTAAGAGTAATAAGTCACTAACTTGATTAAAGTTGTTAGCTCACATGCCTTCATAAAAATTGGGGGGCTTGGGGATCCCTGGGTGGCTCAGTGGTTTAGCGCCTGCCTTTGGCCTAGGGTGCGATCCTGGGATCAAGTCCCGTGTTGGGCTCCCGGTGGAGTCTGGTTGTCTCTCTCTCTCTATCATGAATAAGTGAATAAAATCTTTAAAAAAAAAAATTGGGGGGCTTAGTGTAGTCCTGGGCTTTAAATATTTTGGCCACATGCCAGATATGTGTCCATGCAGTTTCCCACCAAGCCCAGGCAGAACAAAGCAGCGGCCTCAGGCCCAGCCACCAGGGAAATTACCCTTTTCTTCCTGTTGTCTCTTCTCTTGTCCTGGGAGAAAAATCCCACTACACTTGCTCCACCCATTGTGGTCAGCGGCTTTGAGGAAGAGAGGAAGTGAAGAGGGTATTAACCATGTACATCACTCCTCCCCATCTCAGGAGAACTCCTGCCTCCTGCTCCTTCCGTAGAGTTACTCAGAATAAAACCCGTTTTGCAAAGTGTATGATTCTGACTTGGGCCTAAGGCTCATCATTCTATACCTTACAAGATAAATTTAGCTGTAGCCTCTGGCATGGGTTTTGTAACATCAACTGCCTCCCTAGCTGGCTAGCTACCCATTTGTAATTTCTGGCCATAAACTCTTCCTACACCAACCGCAGGCTGTTTCCCCAATTGTTACAATGACTGTCATTAAAAGACCCTGTTGAGGGGGCGCCTGGGTGGCTCAGTGGTTGAGTATCTGCCTTTGGCTCAGGTCCTAGGATCGATTCCAGCATCGGGTGCCCTGCAGGGAGCCTGCTTTTCCCTCTGCCTATATCTCTGCCTTTCTCTCTGTATCTCTCATGGATAAATAAAATCTTTAAAAAAAAAAAAAAAGACCCTGTTGAAGTCCTGCTATGTAATAAGGACTGGAAATCAAGACAAGCAGAGTCAATGTCAAAAATTATCTCACATTTGTACTCCTCCCTTTTTAACATCTAACGTTTAGAAATTCAGTTAATTTCCAAGGCAAAAGGCCTTTTTGGATATCCTCAAAGAACCTCCATCAGAGGCAAAATAAAATTTTTGCCTATATTTGGTTTACACTGGCCTGCTACATTAGTTGAAGCCTAAATGATGAACAAGACGTCCAAAAAATCGGAGGACTATTTAAAACACTTCTCTTTGCCATCACCCCCACCAGTGACAAAATATCATACATTAGACTTTTTGTCTAACTGCAAATGTGGAGAGTAGCAAAGGAATCTACTTTGCAGCTTACTTGCTGTAAGAAATAAGCAGTGCGCCTAGCACTAGACTAGAGCACTGCATGGTGCTCCTTTTGGATTCAGATCAGAGTTCATTAACAGGAGAGGGGGCAGCCCCGGTGGCGCAGCGCTTTAGCCTGCAGCTCAGGGTGTGATCCTGGAGACCCGGGATCGAGTCCCACATCGGGCTCCCTGCATGGAGCCTGCTTCTCCCTTTACCTGTGATTCTGCCTCTCTCTCTCTCTCTCTCTCTCTGAATAAATAAATAAAATAAAATCTAAAAAAACAAACAGGAAAGGAGGTTTTGAGGGAATCTGGAGGGACTACTTAATATCAACAAGGGCTACAAAGTTGAAGCTTGTATTTTGATGTATAACGTAGGAAATAGCATGTACTTTTATTTGCCCTTCTCAGTTTTCTCAGGAGCTCCTCATGGTAAACCAGGAACCCTGTCTCTTGAGAGTCTATTGCTTATATCTATCTTTAACAAACATCTTTTCTCCAAGGACTCCAAGCTTGTTCAAACATCTGTGATTGAGGCCTCCTTGGAGAGAGTAGAATGGAGAGGGACTTCTGATGGACATCAGCAGACCAGGACTGTGTGACTTTGCATAAGTTTTAGCTTCTCTCTGGGTTTTAGCTTCCACATGACTCCTTAAGTCTTTTTTAGCTCTGACATGCTACAATCCTAATCTCTCCCTGCCTGGGATAGTCAATCTTGATAAAGACTGTAAATCCTGGTATGGAAAATTTTGTGATTTCACAATGCAGCACAATTCAGTCATACTCACCTTTCCTTCAGTAACTTCTCAGAAAGGAAAAAAAATCACAATTAGGTCAAAGATCAAAGAAGAATGATTGTTTGATTTCAGAGCCTACAGCATGGAATTTGTGGGAATTCAGATGAACCTGACATTTGGCCTACTAAATGTGTACTAAATTATGGTAAGATACACTTTAACCATTTTTTTTTAACCGTAACAGTCACAAGTTGGTAAAAGAAAGGAGTCAGAAACTTGGGGCAAGAAAATACCAAAACAGCAAAGCCCAGTAGGGCAAGGTTAACTGTATGCATTCTAAAAGGTCAATTCTGGTCAGTAGGTCAGTTCAGTATTATATTGCCTCACTTGTACATGACACATTTCTCACTTTAATCTTCCTTTTGTCACACTTGGTTGCTCATCTGGACCTTTTTTATGACATTAATGATTTCTCCCCAGGGATTAGGAACAATGACCCTGTTCCCACATTGTCCTGGAAAACAGAACTTTTCATGTTTAAGGACAAGTAATTTATCAGAAAACTACTCTCCGTCTTCAGGGACTGAGCTGTTCCTTTTAGTACTTGATTATATTCAGTGCCTAGCCTGCCGTTTGAACTGCTATTAAAAAAAACAGAATAAGCAATGATAAGTTTTTTCCTATTTTTAAGCTCTTAAATCATTTTATTTTTCACACTTTTTTTTTTTTCTATAGCATGTCCCAACTGCTGAAAGGCAGCTTTTAGGTGGGTAATTTCACACACCTACATAAAACTGGCTTTTGGGAAATCCTTGAATCAGAACAATCTGGGTTTCCCAAAAAGGAGTCATCTTAAAATATAGGCAGGACTAATGGACTTCTAAATTACTATGAGTACATTTCTCAACTGACAATAAGTTGCACTGGTATTCTTTAGAATTAGAAGTCCTTTACTTTGGATAAAAGAGGGCATTACGTCTGGCCTGCTCTGTCTTCTGGGCTTGGCCCAGATCCAGCGACTCCCAGCAAAGACAGAGCAAAGATAAAGTGCAATGCAAACACTGTTATTATAAAGGGGAAAAACATTCACTTTCTGTTTTCATCCCCCCACCCCAGCTTAATGAACTAGATCAAATTTGTGTTCTTGAACTCTCAGTAAAGACTGAACCCGTCATTTGATCAGACATCTATTAAGAATGGAAAATGAATCAAAATTACAATTCTAAGCTGGAAGCCTAATCTAGGAGAAAGTGCCCAGGGCTGGCTGTGGACAACTATTACCCCAGTGTTAGTAATACAGCCTGATTTTTAGCTTTTCAGAGCCATAGACTCACCTTACCAGACTGTCAATGAAGTTGACAACTTTTTCTCTGAGTACTTCAAATCTGGTCTGCTTCTTATTTGTTCTTCTTAGTTCCTTCATTTCCAGTAAGGACTATGGATGAAAGAACATATTTTTCCTGGTGATTCTGCAATAGAAAATTCCTAACAGGGGAGCGCTGGGTCCATATACAGAATGTGCACAGAAAGAACCAGATCAAAATGGGTTATTTTTTAATTTTTAAGGTCTAGAAAGAATCTCTCCTTCCAAGTATTTTGCTTCAAATGTATATCAAATGAGGGATGCCTGGGTGGCTCGGAGGTTGAGTGTCTGCCTTTGGCTCAGGGTGTGATCCTGGCATGCTGGGATCGAATCCCTCATCGGGCTCCCTGCATGGAACCCACTTGTCCCTCTGCTTCTGTCTCTCTCTGTGTCTCTCATGAATAAATAAATAAATATTAAAAAAAATATATATATATATATAATGGATTTTCAGGGAAAGAGAAAAAGGACAGTCACTTTATTGCCATCATATGGCAGAGTGCCCACAATCCACAACCCATTACTTCATTAAGAAAAGGACTTAAAAATATAAGAAAAAAAAACAAAAAACCCTTAGCCTTTGGCCATCAAAATAGAATAAATTCAATGTAGTTCTGTCTTGCTTTGATTGAACGTTTATTCCATATTTATCATAGCTTGGTATCAGGATACAAAGAAGGTTCTTTACATTTAAGAACAACCAAGATCCTAAAGTTAGAATGATCTGAAAAAGATTATGTTGCACATCTTGTGGCTCAGTTTCTGCTCTCTACTGAATATGCATTAAAAAAGTTAGGCTCTCTCTTTTGGATTTCTCTGATCAAACAAAAAAAACAAAGATCAGATAAGTAATCAGATTGCTTGTTGCAACAATGTTCAGTTTTTCCTTATTAGTAGTTGATTCTCTTTTTCTCTGAGGCTAAAGGAACAGTTTCCACCTACGTTGGCTAGTAAATTCTAGACTTTGTAAATACAGAATGAGAATGGCAATGGATCAGATAAACAGGATGTTCAATTTGTAAGTGAGTTACAAAATCTCCTTTGTTTCTGGTTGTGGATTAAAAATAAAAACAGGGGCGCCTGGGTGGTTCAGTCAGTTAAGCGTCTGCCTTCGGCTCAGGTCATGATCCCAGGGTCCTGGGATCAAGCCCTGGTTCAGGCTCCCTACTCAATGGGGACCCTGCTTCTCCCCCTCCTCTCAGCTTGTGCTCTCTCTTGCTATCTCTGTGTCTCTCTCTTTCTCTCAAATAAAAACAAAAACATTTAGGCAGAACTAATCTAGAGCACATGCTGAAAAAAACAAGTGCCAGGATGCAGTTGGAAGGAAAAGTTACCTTCTGAAGATGATAGAGGTCTGTCTTCTGAAGCCCCTTTGACAGTGACCCAGAAGTATCTTCTTCTTCTTTGGCTTCTAATTTTTAATACAAAACCAATACACAGCAACTAGGGTAAATCCATTCAAATCAAAGAGAACAAATATTTCTACTATTCCAAAAGAAAGTTTGATCTATTTTTTTTTCCAACGTGGCAAAGGATCAAGTTTCCATTAAATAAATGGTTTCTCCCAGAAGCTGAAGGTCAATAAACATTACATAAATTATGCTGCAAAGATGGCTTCCAAAAACTAACTACTGGATTTTAAAAACATAACCACAATAAAAGCAAAACAAAGTACAAACATACAAAACCCCACAACCCAAGAGCAAAAAGCTCCAAATCTTTTGTGCTTTTAAATAGCTTTTAAAAAACAAATTTAAACTTACACCCTGCCAAACTTGGCCTCAACCTTCCAATCCACTATTTTTGATGCAAGGCTATGTGATTATGAAAAAGGTAGTGTGTAAAGAGTTTGAAATAAACACAAAGTACACCTTGGTTCTTTAGCAAAGGGAACAGAAAACCGTATCTGGTAAAAGGTGTAGTTGTGCCTGTAGAGAACACGAGGCTCTAAAAAACCCTTCCCCAGTAAAGGCAGGTTTTAGGCACCTCACATTCACATGGCTTACTTGGACTAAATCTAAGACAAGAGGATGCAGCTGTAGAATCTGCACTTTCTCAAAGAATAAACTTCTTCATAGCTATGGATAATTCTTGTTCCAAGAAAAACATAATTTAAGGTTAAAATATCCAATAAATTCTTTGTCCCATATCATTAATACATAGCAGAGCCTTAAAAATAGATCTGATATGACACTCTGATCTACTTCTGTAATTTTAAACCCAGACTGTAAAATAGAAGTGTTAAAAGGAACCAGTGATAGCATATAGTCAAATATTTCTACTTGTCCATTGTGGGAGATTTAATTTTACTTTTATTGTTAACTATGTCATTTTGAGAATAGAGAAATACAGATATTTCTTCAAGACACTAGTTTTGTCCCAACTTGTAAAATTCTTTACCTTTCGAACATTAATCATCTTAATCTCCAACCTTTCCATTTCTAAAAGCTGCATTCCTCTATTATTTAACATACCAGAGAATTTGTTTCACCAGCTTGTCAATTAAAATTACAATATCTAAAGTTTTCTTTTACAAAAATCCAAGTCCAATTTTGTAAAAGACTGACATTTACTTTATATGAAGTCTTTTACCTTTTTTATGTCCTTAAGGGTGTCCCCTCACTGTCCCAGTTATCACAGTTAAGGGGTATTTAAATTGTGAATGACAGGAAGTAAAACAATGAGCTGGTTTAAGAGAGGTGGGTGCTAGCACTAGCTAGCTGTGGGATCTAGAGCAAGTTACACTCTTTCTGGGCTTTAGTTTCTGTTTATAACTGAACTCAATGATTTCTGTGATACTAATTTCTAGTCTTTTAATATTTTATGGTTTGAAAAATGGTTCAACCTCTTCTGTACTACAAAAGAGCAATGCCTACAAATACCTGAAGCAGACCCTCTTACTACTTTATTTTCTCATTTCTGGCTGCTCATGTCACTCCAGGCAAGCAAACGTTCTCTTCATCTTCCATTGACTAGGCACTCATCAGTTCCCTAGCATTCCAGCTATGGAGAGATATGGAGAGATTTCGGCAAAAGCAGTTTCCTTTAATTCAAAGGATTTTTAAGACAAAGGAACACTTGTCAAACACGGAAAGGATTGATATAGACATTCCAAATAAACTATATTCACCATGCCATGTCCAATCTATGTGCTTACTACAAGACAAGCTGCCTCATCCCCCTAACCTCTCAAATTAAAATTTCCCTAAATAGGGAGAAATAAAGGGTGCACACTTGTTTTGCTTTACCAAAATAATGCCATACTTTAGTCCTGTAACAAAAGAAAGAGAAGAGCCCATGAAAAGTTAATAATCAGTATCAATCCATGGTGCCCCGTAAGAACACAGAAGTCCTGCTGCATCAGAAAACAACATGGCTACCCATACACAATCAGGCTACCCCTGCATTCAACAAACAGAAATGATCTTGTGGCGGTCAGGCAAAATCAAAGTAACTCTAACACTAGGGTATGCCAGGCTGCCTCAGTTCATTTAGGGGTGAAAGATTCCAGCTTTTATAAATCCGATTAAAGCCAACCTCATGCATATTTTGGTAATCAGCATACCAATGAGCCTCATCGCTGTGCAAGTGGTTCACAGCTATTAATTTTTCAGGCTTACAAATGATTTATGCAGTGTTTTTGAAATCCATAAAGAATCTGACAAGTCCTTAATTATGATGCCCTGATACTCCAATCTTTTTTATTTTTTTGTTACCCCCCTCCCCCTTTAAGGTAAGTCTTCTAAACTGTCCATCTGGGAAAAGAATTCTTTTTCCTGCCCATTTGATGATTTTCACTGTTTAAACCAAATCTGGAAGAGTACCACTTGTCTTATTTATGATTGTCAAGATATGATATTCTGAGGGTTGGTATGCTGACCATGAAATACTTTATCTCTCATCTCTGAAACATTAGAAAGTGGGATTTTCTGTGTTATTTTATTTAAATGACTGTCATAGCCAGTAGAATTGGCAAGATACTATATTCTCACCATCAAGATTCTGAAACTGGGCCAGAAACTCCTCTATTCTCTTTGCTGTGCTCCCAAGCTGCTTTTCAGAAGTGGACTTAAAAATCTTGAAACATTTCTGAAGAATGGTCATCAGTTCATCTTTTGCCAACATCCTAGAAAAGAACCAGTGACAGGAGATATACTGTAACTGGAAAATCAATATACTTAAAAAACACTGCTGCATATTAAATGTTTCTGGTCAGATGAAGATGGTACAGATTCATCACCAGTAGCTACCAAATTTGAGGAAAGAGATCTTCTTCAGTGTATGTGACATTTCAGAAGTATTAGGAAACTTCTCATAATAAAGCTTAACTCAGAAAATGTAGAAAACCTGGGCTCACAGCCCGATAGTGGCACTTCCACTACATTTGGAATACAGAGCAATCTACCACACCTCTTTGACCCTTGGGTTTCCTTGTCAATGAGATGGAAATAAGAAATTCACATATCTCACAGGTTAAATGGAGGCCTAAAAATTAAACAAGAAGATGTATTTGAAGACTCTGGCACAGTGCTTACCACACAGTAGGCATTTAAGGTTAGTGTTCCTATCCTTCAGATCTAAGTAGGAGACAGCAGTATCTGCTGAGGATATAACACTTAGGGTAAATGAAGGCTTAACGGACTCCAAAAAGAAATCCCAATCATTTCTCTAACTATTACCATTTTAGCTATGCTTTATATCTTCTATGGGCTTTATAAACATCCACTAAACTTTAAAAGAGGTAAGCAATTCTCTGTGTTTTATATAGCACAGGTGGAATGGTTGAATAACTCATTCAAGGCCACAGAGGAAATCTTTGTTAGAAATGGAGGGAACACAGATCTTCTAAAATTAGGATCCTGTTCTCAGAACCATTACTTAAAGGATCTCTCCATTCAGATCATATTCAGTAACAGAACGAAATGGAATCAGGTCAATATTAGTAATTACTAAGTGCCATGACACAAGTATAAAAATTATTCTCAGCAAACGGACCTAATAATGAAAAACTACGATGACTGTAAATTCTTACATTAATAATGAAGGAACATGGAGACAAATCCAGAATGTGGACCATTCTACAAGATAACCATCGTAGGTTTGACATTTTTCATAATAAAAAACCCGAAAAAATACTAATATTACTAAGCTAACTAAAAGATATAAAGTAGACTAAGACTACTGAGAAATTAAGTAGTTACTTCAATTAAATTTTAAACTGAGACCTAAAAAATTTTTTTAGATGTCCTATAGCCAATAAATATAGAAACCAGTAAGTAGGGGTGGATAAAAGTAAACTTTTACCTAGTTTTAAGAAAAAGTATAAAATTTTCTCTTCCTCCTTCTACAGCAATAAAATAATTATCCAAAGTATTAGTAATTTTATCTGTGAATAAAAGGCAACTAGCAGGTCAAAGAAAACTAAGCTAACACATTTAATTCTTGATTATATTTGACATGATTTAAAATGTCTGGCTTTCTATTGCCCAGATGGAGTTAAACTGTTAAGAGAGTTAAAGTCAGATAGACTTGAACAATCTGTTATACCTAACCTTCAGCCCTGCTTAAATAGCCAAGATCAGCATTTCCAGGGTCCAAGGAATTACTGACACTGGCTTGCTGGGAGGGCTGAGGTGGAATTCACATCAGAAGCACCCTGAGAACTAGTATCCCAGGCTGCAGGCAGCCACACCTGGCATCTATTTGCAGCTTACAAAACTGAGTTATCGAGGAAGGCGAGGCCAGCCTATAATTCACTTTGAGGGCGCAAGAAAAAAAATGGCATTATGTCACATAATTTTAAAATCAAACTTTATAGCCATAACTTTTAACATATTTGCTTGGATGGGGTAGATCCTTCACTTCAGATGTAAACCTTTAAGTAATTCAGAGAATTACTACTCTTTTTATTATTAGCCAAAGATAATGTTTTTGTAGTTTCCAGAGTAGCAAAAGATCTTATACTATCCCAAGTACTCTCTGGTTTAATACAAAACAGGGCATCAAGTAAGGCTAAGTAGAGATAATAATGTGATCAACCCAATAAAGTCACAAAAATTTTTAAAATTAAATTATACATACATAGAATCAACATATACCTGCTATAATCACTATTATCTAATAACATCATTCTAGAGTCCAGTTGCTACAACAAATTAAGAAAAAGTGATACAAACATTAAAAAGGAAGATGAAATTTATAATTTGCATATGATGTGACTGCAAGGTTACAAAATCTAAAAGAACTGCATAAGTATTAGAGTGTGAAGGATGTAAGACATGTATACACATATATCTGTGTTAATACCTTACATGTACATGTAATCCATCTTTTATTTTTTTTTTAAGATTTTTTTTTATTATTTATTTATCCATGAGAGTCACAGAGAGAGAGAGGCAGACACACAGGCAGAGGGAGAGGCAGGCTCCATGCAGGGAGCCTGATGCGGGACTCAATCCCTGGTCTTCAGGATCATACCCTGGGCCAAAGGCGGTGCTAAACCACTGAGCCACCTGGGCTGCCCTAATCCATCTTTTATTAAATTGCATCACGGGAAAAAAGAGCATGTTCAAAATGGCAACAAAAACTATGGAAAACACAGCCATATACTTTATTTATTTAGAATTTATTTATTCATGAGAAACAGAGAGAGAGACAGAGAGGCAGAGAGACAGAGGCACAGGCAGAGGGAGAAGCAGGTTCCATGCAGGGAGCCCGACATGGGACTCGATCCCGGGTCTCCAGGATCAGGCCCTGGGCTGAAGGCAGTGCTACACCGCTGAGCCACCCAGCTACCCCAGCCATATACTTTACAACAAGTATGTGACACATATCAAAAAATGAAAGCCTTGAATAAATGGACATTTTTTAGTTCTAACCCCCAGTATTGTACAGATACAAATTTATTCCAAATTAATATATACTTCTAACACTTTTTGAAACAAAATTCTAGTAGGTATTTGTTTAAAACCCAATATAATTATTCCAAAATTTATCTGGAAAAATAATTGTTCCTAAAAGAAGAACAATGTGTATATGCTTGAGTGTGTGTAGTGGGGCTATTAATGTATCAAAAGATATAAGCTATAGCAACTAAAATCAGTATTTTATAGGAAGAGACAGGAAACAGTGAGAACAAGAGTCTATAAAGAGCTTGAAGAATATATGGGAATTTGATCATTGGGGAAGAGATGGTATGTACTGGAAATAACAAGTTTGAAAAAAAATAGATCACTACCTCAATATATTTCAGATAGAATAAAAATGTATGGCATAGGGGTTTGGGAAAGAACTAGTCCATCAATCATAAAATGCTAGAAGAAAATGAAGATATTTAGGCATCAATAAGAGTGTTTTCAAAACAGAGGATCTTATATAGCTGTGATAAATATGAAGTAATACTAGTCACGATGGCTACCATTTATATGCACACATGTGTACTTTGGTGACACTGGATCTTTACTATACTGTATGATGTAGTTAAAATTACTCCCATGTTAAGAAATGAGGAAACAGAGACACAGAAAACTTAAGTAACTTGACTAGAGTCCCGTAATTGACAAATTACCAAAGTGATGTGAACCCAGTCTGGCTTGGCATCCGTGTACTGCATCTCAAGACACAGTGTCCATGGTAGAATAGTAGATGCAAAACAAATAACTAACACAACAAAAACCAACCAAATTCCAAAACCAAAAATCCAAGTTGTGGAACATCGTATATAGTATGATTTAATACCTGTTTGTGCCTGGAAAAATGTCTGGAAGTAAAAATTACTAACAGTAAATGAAAGGCTTTCAAAGTTATGGAACACAAATGGTAATATCAGAAAAGCATTGTTATGTTTTCATTTAGATTATTTTTAGAGTGACTCCCAACAAGTACTTGGACAAACCAAACCTAACTGAACAAAACTAACTAAAAACTAAAAAGTGAAAATTTTAAATTATTCCAGAAAGTTTGCTGATACACACTAGCACCCCAAGCAGAAAATTAAGGATTGAGTCACACTAGACCAGCATTTTTCAAACTGAGTTTTCAGAGTGGGTTTCAACCATTACTAAGTCATAAAACCACTCATTCACTCATTCAGTGAACACTTATTAAATGCCTACTATATACCAGGCACTGTTCTGGGCATCTGGGATGTATCTCAGTGAAACAAAAACCCTTGTCTTTATGAAACTTACATTCTAACAGAGGCTGGGAGGTGAGGGGGTAGGGCACAGCAACAAACACTATCTGCTTCATATTGCTATATATCCTAAAAATTGGTATTATAGAAAAATACTGAGTAGGATTAAGAGTGGGGAGAGTTGGGGAGGAGCAGATGGGTTTCAATCTTAAAACCATTTTTAGACCTCATTGAGAAGATGACATTTTACCAAACACATGAAGGAGGTAAGAGAGTCGGCCATATAAATACCTAGAAGAGCTTTTCCTGGTGGAGAGAACAATACATGCAAAGGTCCTACACTGCATGTATGTAGGGCATGGTAAAGAACAAGGAGGCTAAGGTGGCTGAAGTGGAAAGAGAGATCTAGTAAAAATGAAATGAGACAGCAATGCAGGGCTAGATCATGTAGAGTCATTACAGAGACTGGCTTTTATACTTAGTGAATTGGGGGAGTTAATGGGAGAGTTTTGAGCAAAGGAATGACATTATATGACATATTTTAAAAGGACTGTGCTGACTGCTGTTTTGAGAAAAATCTGTAGGGGAACAGGTTTTCTGGGAAAACCAGGGAAGCCAGGGAAACCGATTCTGCAATTTTCCAGGTGACAGATGACAGTGACTTGGGACAGTGGTGATACCAGCGAAAGGAAGGTGGCAAAAAGGTTTGATTCTTGATGGATTTTAAAGGCAGAACCCAAGTTTTTGGCTTTCAACAATGGGAAGGATAAAAAGACCACTATTAGATTCTAAGTTTAAAGGGAAGTTCAGGCATTCAGTTTCGAGCATATGAACTTTGTGTTTTGGATATGCAAGTGGAGATGTTAAAATAGGTGCATGGAATAACTATATGGCAGTTAGAAGAAAAGTAGGCTTTTCACCTCCCCCAGCACTGCAATGTTGAGGTGTCAGGGAGAAGGGAAACCACTAAAGACCAAGAAGGCAAATGCACTGAGGTAGGAGAAAAACCAAGTCCAGGTCCTGAAAGTCATTAAAGGAAGGAGTGGCAAACTGTGTTAATGCTGGTAACAGGCTAACACAAATGAAGACAGAGAATTGACTATCAAATTTAGTAACATGAAGGTCACCAGTCATCTTAATCAAAGTAGTTTATTAATTGAGTGGAAAAACCAAATCAGTTAAAAAGGGAATGAGAAGAAAGGAATTGGAGGCATTGTGACAATGCTTTTGAATTCAGGCGGATCCCATTTAGCATTTAGATTTAAAAGAAATAGAATTGAAAATATCAGAATTTAAAAGTGTGAAAGTCACCACACTAAAGAGAAAGGAAAAAACACATTAAGATAGGTCACCTTAATGCCGGAAAAGAGGTATTTATCTTTAACCACCCTGATTAAGTGGTTTTTATTACCATCAGGTAAATGATTCAAAAAAAGGTTTGTGATACTTAATATGTTAAAAGATTTATAGATTGTCATTAAAAAAAAAGTTTCCTTAACTAGGACAGAAAGGGAATCATTTAGCAATCATTGAAAACAATCATCCTGCAGGGCAATTGAGTGTTCTGCTTCATGATGCAGAAAGCCAATAATTCCTGGTTAAGTACTGATTATATAAATGCCTGATTGAGAACAGGCAATAAGGAGAAAATGGTCAATTCATGGCTAATGCAAAAGTCCTCTAAATAATGAGTTCTCAGGCTTTAAACGGACATTTTCATTAATCACCTTTTAAAAATATCAAAAACTCAAACCGGCAAATGTATCAATGAAGACTAAAAAGGAAACAGGAAAAGCTTACAAAAAACCATATACACAGAAATCATCTTCAAAGACAATACAACAAAGCATTTATATATGGTAACAGGTGAAATGGAAACCAAAAATATGCCTGATGCCTCTAAGCCTTGATATTTCATGTTAGATGCCACTTCCTCTGAGAAACTGCTCAACCTCCTTAATGAAGGTTCACCATCCAGCCTTTTAGCTCCTTAGCCCCTGAGACCTCACCTGTCACAGCACTTACTACTCTGCATTGCAACTGCCTACTTGTCCACCTTAATCTCTCACTTGACCAAAATTCAGTGTACATAAGACCTAGGGTCATCTCTGTAGTCACATCAGTGGCTCTACCTATCAAGCATTTAAAAAACCTTTTTTGAACAAGGCAAATAAATGGCCTTGCCCCCGTCGTTTGATGACCTCAGGCCTTAGTGAACAATAGTTTCTCTACTGACAAGCTGGTTCACGTAAGGGAGCACTACTCCCAAGTAATAGTGCCCTTTGAGGAAACCATGCTCTTTCCTGTTTGTCATAACAAGTAAATTAAATTACATCATATGGTTAGAAATGACTTTAGTAAACTAAAACATATTCATATTATTGATCTATATACTTTTACATTTTTATATATCTCCTATTTTTCCAAAAGAAAAAAGTTGTCAAATTGTTTGATTAGCAATTTCTGAGTTTTTAAAGGAACATTTCTTAGCTACCTGCTCATTTTCAAGCAGAAATTAGTAGGCACTAAATATTTCACAAAGAAAAACTTAAAAAGTTTGTATCTTTTGTGTCTGTTGAGATAAAAACCCACTGCTCACTCTTAGCAGTGGAATGCCTTGTTTCAGTTTTGGAACCAATCTGAGATCACCTCCCTCAAGCCAGCCAGCTTCTCCAGCAATAAAGCCATTTCTTTTCCTTTGATGGCTTCATTTTTTTCCTCAATTTTTTGTAGTCTCTTCTTATTCCCCTTATTTTCTACAACAGTGTTTCTCAAAGTGTGGTCCTTTGGACCGATCATCTGTCCAAATGTGGTGGAGTGCTTATTAAATGCAGATTCCTTCTGCATTTAATACCCAGCTTCCCAACAGATTCAGAACCTTTAGGGAGGGCAGTCCCGGGTAGCTCAGCAGTTTAGCACCGCCCTCAGCCCAGGGCGTGATCCTGGAGATTTGGGATCCAGTCCCACGTCAGGCTCCCTGCATGGAGCCTGCTTCTCCCTCTGCCTGTGTCTCTGCTCTCTCTCTGTGTGTCTCTCAGGGATAAATAAAATCTTAAAAAAAGAAATCTTTAGGGGGAGGGTAAAAGCATACATGTTCAATACACCTCAGTTGATTCTTATGCACACTAAGGCTTGAAAATCGGTACTGTAAAAACTATGATTCTCAACATCTTTTTCCTATAAAATGAACTTCAACAATTCAGCTGTTTGGTTTTACCACAAGTGTACAGATGACTGTGGAGGACCTGGTGTGATGCAAATTCAGACTGGCAATCCTTGGTTTAAGAAAGAAATTGTATTTTAACTGTACAGTCTCATATTCCTTCTGCATGGACAAATCTAGATCACCAAAAGTTAAATTAGGCTATTTAGGAAGCATCACCTAGATTGTGGAGCTGTACTGTTTTTCTTAACAGTAAGAAATCTCATCTAAAGTTGCAAATTCAGGAAACAATGCATTATTTAGATTTCAAATCTCTAGTCTCTTTGAACTAAGCTAAACTGATCAAATGTTAATATTATTACTTGGCTCATGTTTTTTTAACTCAATGAAAGCTGAACTGACCTGCTAATATATTACTGTTTAACTCAAAAGCTTTACTCAAAAATTAGAGCAATTTCTTTTAACCTAAATTCCTGAAGCTATCAATCAACTTCAATTTACAAATCTGTTTCTAGAGCAAACTCATACGGTTACACTTGGGATAAGCAGACTAGACACTGTGGTTCCTTTCATTTATAGATCTATACCCTGGGCCAAGATGCCTTGTGCCACGGTGGGATGGGGGTTTTGAGTCCATAGACGCTTGCTTGGTTGGTTCACTTTAATATCTGTGGTGTGCTCTGAACATGGACAACTGGCCACAAACCTACAGAAATTACTTTTTATACTATCTCCCAAATAATTGAAATAAGGCTGAAAAAGAGACTTGACTTTGAAGATTGATTTAAATTCCAGCTCTGTCAGCTGCAGAAAAGTCACTCAATGTTTCTGCCTCTGGCTTATTTGGAAGAAAATGAGATAATCCTTGAGTAATTCTCAATTATTGGACAAGGGCAGAATAAATTCCCTAAGACGACAGACACACTTCTCATTACCCTCAACTCAAGAATCACCGCCACAGTAATCCATGGCAACTGATATGAGATCAGAGTATTCTTCAGGTCCAGCTGATGCATAATTCCTGTTAGTTTAAGTCTCTGACTTGTAGCAACCCTTAAAACCTTATTATGGAAGCAAGGTTTTTTGAATTTCAAAAGTCTAAAAAACTTTTGGTCACGTGTTTGATTTCTAGATGGCTATTTAGAAATTTTCTTCAATAGAAAGATAAATTTTTCCTCTTAAGGTCTTTCATAGATGACCACAAAAAGCCCAGTGTACTCACCTAGTGCAGTGCTGGGTTAGCATCATTTTTACCACTTACTGTTCCCAAATGGTATTTTAAATGAAATATATTCATATATAATGATACATGCTTGAGTGAAAAATTAACCAACTCATATCCTGTATAGGGATTTGGTCTTCATGCTTCAAGAGTTGACTGAAAAAAGAAAGTTTATGGAAGACATGCAGAACCAATGGACTCATGCCAAATTACGATCTTATTATAAAGACATACCTGCATGCTCCCTGCACGCACATCAGTGTCTGTTGCACACATTTAAAAAACAACTGTGATATAAAATCCTGTAAGTTTTTTTCTACTCGTAAGATATGATATTTTCCCCATTATAAACATCTTGTAAATACATTTTAAAATTGAGGTAATTAGGGGCATCTGGATGGTTCAGTCAGTTAAGCATCTGCCTTTGGCTCAGATCATGATCTCAGGGTCCTGGAATGGAACCCCGCATGGCATTGGGCTCCTTGCTCAGTGGGGAGTATATTTCTCCCTCTCGGTCTGCCCTTCCCCTGCTGGTGCACGCTTTCACTCTCTCAAATAAAATCTTTTAAAAAATAAAAATAAAATTGAAATAATTAACATATTAGTTTCATGTGTACATGATTTGATTATTTGTATATATCGTGGAATCATTACCATAAGAAATCTAGTTAACATCCATCACCACAGTTATAAATTTTCTTTCTTATGATGAGAACTTTTAAGACCTATTCTCTTAGCAACTTTCAAATATGCAGTAAGTGTTAGTAATTATAATCATCAGAGCACACAGTACATCTCCAGTACTTCTTTATAACTGGGAGTTTGTACTCTTGACCACCTTCACCCATTTTGCCCACCCTCCCACCTCTGACAACCACCAATCTGTTCTCAGTATCTCTGAGTTCAGTGTTATGGCAGGACTTCCTTTTTTATGGCTAAATACTTTGTGTGTATATGTGTTTCTTTATCCATTTATCCACTGATGGATACTTAGCTTATTTCCAAGTCTTGGCTATTATGAATAATGCTGCAATAAACATGGGAGTGTTGGTATCTCTTTGAGTTAGCATTTTCATTTCTTTCAGATAAATACCTAGAAGTGGAACTGCTAGTCAAAGGGTAGTTCTATTTTTAATTTTTTGAGGAATCTCCACACTGTTTTCCATAATAACTACACCAATTCACATCTCTACCCACTGGGTACAAGTTATTTCTCACCACTTGTCATTTTTTATCTTTTTGGTATTAGCCATCCTAACAGGTGTAAAGTGATATCATTGTGATTTTGATTTGCATTTCTGATGATTAGTGATGGTAACCATCTTTTCGTGTACCTGATGGCCATCTGTATGTCTTCTTTGGAAAAATGTCTGTTTAAAAAAATGGGCCGAGGATCTAATCTATTTAGTTGTATAAGTTCTTTATGTTTTGGGATATTAATCCCTTATCAGATATATGATTTGCTAATATTTTCTCCCTTTTGATAGGCTGCCTTTTTGTTTTATTATTGGTTTCTCCTTTACTGCATAGAAGCTTTTTAGTTTGATATAGTCCCACTTATTTATTTTTGCTTTTGGTGTCAAAGCCCAAATATCATTGCCAAGATCAATGTCAAGGAGCTTTGTTTATGTTTTCTTCTAGTTTTGTGGTTTCAAGTCTATGTTCAAGTCTTTAATCCATTTTGAGTTGATTTTTATGAATGGTGTAAGAAAGTAATCCACTTTTCCCACTATCATTTACTGAAGAGATTGTCCTTTCCCCATTATATATTCTTGCCTCCTCTGTTATAAATTGTCCACCTGTGAATTTTTTTGAGCTCTCTGTTTCATTCATCTATGTGTGCTTTTTTAATGTCAATACTATACTCTTTTGATTACTACAGCTTTGTAATATAGTTTGAAATCAAGAAGCATGATGTCTCCCTGTGTTCTTTCTCAAGATCGTTTTGACTATTCTTTTGTGGTTCCACACAAATACTAGGAATTAAATACTTTTTAATGGTCACAGTATATTTCATCAAGTTGATCTGTGGTTTAAAACATGTCAGTTTCCAGAAAAAAGAAATTTTTCACAAGAAATACTGCTTTTAAGGAACTTAAAAAAATCAAGCTAGAAATGTTTATTAGACTATGTTTCTATAGCACCTTAGTTTTTCTTCCCAAGTGACATTCAATGATCATTTTAATCTTATTTTCTCTCATGACTTGAACTGTTTGAAGATAGGTGATGTCTGGTTTCCTAAATTCAGATGATTCCTACTTAGAATGCTAAACCCTGACTTTTTGTCCACATCTAATCTGCACAAAAGGGAAAAAAATCCAATATAGAGATTCCCAGATTCTTGTAATGCCCAGGCTCTTACCTCTCCTTGCTCTATCTGCTATATCCTTTTATCCTTAGAGCTCATTATATTCCTGTTTCTGACAGTTTAGCATGATGGCTGAAATTTCATTTTCTATTTGTTCCTTCTGCTTTACTCAGAGCTGAAAACCCATATTTTAGATTTCAGCAAAGAATAATGGAAGGTACAACAGCTATGAAGTCAGATCTGGATTAAAATTCTGGTTCCATCAACAGCTAAGAGATCTCAGGCAAATCATCTAAGCCTTGTGTGTGCTTCACTATCCTGAGTTGTAAAGTTTGGATAATAGTATTGGCCACAAAGGTGTGCTTGTGTATTAAAAACAGGAAAAGATACTGAAAGGGCCTAACACACTGCTAGCCTTGATAAACAGTGGTTATGACTATAACCATTACTATTATTGCTCGTGTTTTCTTACCCTAGTTGGAACTGGCATTTGGCATTCTTGATCCTTGACCTGTACCCCAAGATTACCAATGCCAGAAAGATACAGAAAGAAAAAATAAGCCCTCTCTGACAAAGGAATCTATGAATTTGAGAATACTCAACCAGAAAAGGAAGACAATCACTAATCACAAAGATTAAAGAGGACACTCAGCAAGAATCAACTGAGTGTTCAAGCAGTCACATTGACTTGAATAGAAAGTAAACGAAGTCTCAGTTGACATACAGAAGTACACAGAAATCTCTTACTGGCATTAAAAAAAAATGAAATAAAACATAGCTTTTCAGTGGCAATCTAGTTTCCATGGGGAGTTATTTTTCCAGATAGCATAAAATTAGTTTCCTATCTTAAGCTGCACCTGCTAGATCACTAACATTTGAATTATTAAGTCTCTGGACTTAAAGTGCTTTCAATGTGAATTTTCCTCCTACTGTGCCCATCTGTTCTTTTCTTGTGGGCCCAGAGGAAGCCAAGACTTAATAAATATTCAGTTCTCAGACTTTTTTTTAATGATATTTTCATATACACATTTATATTCACGGAGGAAAATAAGTCTATGTGCAGAAACTTGACTCACATTTGATTTCCCTTTTCCCATTATCCAAGTGGTCATTATTTTGTTAGACTAAAAAGTCACCATATATATGAGAGGTAAAGCCAAGAAAAACAAAGGATTATAACTTTAAAAGGCAAATTTGTCAGGGTGGTAAGCAATCTCTGAAATCTGATAATAACACCAAGATAACTTATTTATTCATATAACATTAAGTAAATAAACTTATGATATCCAGTGTTCATGCAGACAGGGCTGGCCACTGCTTGCTCATCATTGCTCCTCATCAAGTTCAGCAGTGGCCTCCTTCATAGGATGCATTTCATCAAGTGATACTGCTCCTCCACCTATTCTGGTTGGGGCCATGGCAAGCTCACTTTCCATGACTACTTTCCCTGCCATGACATCAAGCTGACAAGATTAAAATCATCCATACATAGGGCACCTAGGTAGTGCAGTTGGTTAAGCGTCCTACTCTTGGTTTCGGCTCAGGTAATGACCTCCAGGTTGTGAGACAAGACCCATGTCAGGCTCCATGCTCAGTGTGGAGTCTTTGTTTAAGATTCTCTCTCTACCCCTCCTTCACCTTCATATATCACCACCTCCACCCCCCGCACACTCTCTCTCCCTCTCTAAAATAAATAATGAAAAAATAATAATAATAACCCATACCTAACCTAAATTGTTCTCCTCAGGTAGTGTCAATATTTGACTAAAAACACTTATTTTACTTTAAAAAAAAATCACAAGTTCATAAACAAGGTAAAACTAGCAAAGAAATGGATGGTTGCTATATTAAAAACACAAACATAAATTCAATATATATATACAGATATTAGACACAACATGGCTACTTCTGAAAACTCTTGCAGGCAGACTTCTGGAGGAGGGTGTTACTTATTGGCAGGCTTACAGCGGACAAAAAAGAAAACAAACCAAACTACCTCAGCAGCTGCAAGGCTGACACATACTCCTCTGAATCCCATATGTTCTTTTCTAAACAAGTGCAGTACAGCTCTCTGATCTGTAAGTAAAAAGTGTATTTGTGAGAAACCAAAAGTGATGTATTAAGTTATACACTACTTGTTTGTCAAAGTATCATCAATGGTCAAGACAAAAAAATAAATCTTATTAAAAGCAACCATTATCTTTAGAGGACTACAGACTGGGCATGCATCACACAGGCTTTATAAGAATACCATTTACATAAAAGCAAAATGAGACTATATTGGGATTGACTGATACCACTGATCACATTGCAATAAGTAATAAAATAAAAATGATATGTGATTATTAAAAAGAATGCTTAATGGTAGAAATCATCTTTAAACAAATCATTCACATGTATTTACATTTGTCTCTAAACCTCTGAGTTAAGAACCCAAAGATTTAGGAATACAGAATTACTCTACTAACATCCACTCCCCAGATGGTTCACAGGTTTCCAGTATGACACAAAGGCCAGTGGGGCATAATTTTGCAAGCACAGAAATGCTGCCTCCCTTTTAGTTTTTTGTGTAATGCAAGGTTAACCATTAAGCATTCTCAAATAGATTCTTTTTTCCATTTTGATAAGGTGAGGGATCAGCTCTCTCGGCATACGTGACAAGGAAGTGTGAAAGAAAAAAAGTTAAAATGCCTTAGGACAAATAACATTGCAGGGGAAGCAATACCACCAGGATTCATGTGGCTGCTTCTAGTTGTGGCCATCAGAACAAAAAATACGGTTTCAATTACCAGTAATGTGTACAGCTGGAATGGATTTAGACTGTGCACTCAGTGCACGATTTGGATCCATTTCAATTTTGATGCCTGAATGCTGCTGAAATCAAAGCAAGAAACTACTAATCTTCCTACTGCAGAGATTCCAAATGAGGAAGTTTTGGTTACCTGTCGACCCAATGGGTACTTGGGAAGAGAAGAAGCGAACTGATGAAGACATCTCAAAACCAGGAAGTAATTTGAATGGTAAACATGTAAGTTTTCTAGTAATGATTTCATTTCCTCCTAAAAATCAGAGAATACATTAAAAATACATAAGTTAGTAATTAAAAGAATAGAGTCTACTTCATGAACATGTTATTAATTCCTGGAAAACTGATGAGAGAAGATTCAGAATTATAAATTAACCTCCTCAAATTTTGAGAATTAGTAATGCACACACAAAATCTAGGATAAAAGCTGGGCATCTTTGATTGAGTAGCAAGTCTGGTGATATCTTACACATACCAAAGTTAATACTGTAGTTTCCTTCTACCTGTACCATTGCCATGATAACTGGGCTCCCCAAAACGCACCTTACTGGATACCTCCCTGTGCCAGTCACCTGATGTATGCCATAGCAAGGCAGGCCCACTACCTTCTACCTCGCTGGCATCAGAAAGAAAGGTGAGGAGGTCACCAGGGAGCCCACTACAAACATAATTCACAGTGACTGAGATTCCACTTATGGCCTATGCTTCTCTTAAAGTACTAGTAGAACTGTTTTTCAAAGGGAAGAAAAACTATAGAAGAAACACCACAGGTGACTGATAAATCCTTGCCTTTTGTTGAGAATCCCAATACTGGTTTTATTTAGCTTACCATTAAGAAAAAAATCTGAAGCCATCAAGCTTTATAATTTAGACTCCCAACAAGTATAATATGGGAGACAGTGTCTTAAGAAACTGATGGGATGATTAATCTCATAAATCAGTTTCAAAAGAATTGGGGGAGGGGTAGTGAATAGAGATGTTGTTTTCTAGAACCTTCTGAAATAGTTTAGAAATGACTTTAAAACACTACATCCTATCAACATCCAAGTATTTTTCAGACCTCAAATACTTTTATAACTGCTTCATCCTGTAACATTTTCTAAAGAGGATTATGATCTGTGGCATGGTCTTCACATTTTTTTCTTCTCTAAGAAGTCAAATGAAGGAAACTGCTGGGCTTGATTTTTTACCCCAGTAGTATCTTGCAGATACCCATTATTTTTAGCAGTCAAGCGTACAGAAAGTAACACCTAGATATCAATAAATTCAAGCAAACCTAACCTATACAAAACAACAAATCTGATATATTTTCCTAAACACTTAGAAATCAGTTCCTTCATTAGTGATCTACATGTTATTACCTGAAAGCACAGGGCAAATGAAGGAAAACCTTTTAGTATCAAAATGTTTTTCCTCCCAGTATTTTAGTTGGCAATTTCAAAAATCTAGGTCTCCTATCACAACAAAGGGTACTTTAACCACCACTGGGAAAGTAATTTTAATTCTAATTTTACAATAGGTTATAACACAGAAAGTGCATAAAGCCACTAATTGTTTGCCTTAATGTATGCCTAAAGCTAAAGCTTTTAAATAAAGAAAATATTCTGGAGAGAAAGGAATCCAACATTGAATAATAATCATACCTCACACTTCTTGCACCACCTATTACTTTTGCTTTGTAGAGTAACTGCATCTACAAATAATGGGTGAAACAGAACTGAATTTACTCAGATAAGGAGAAAAAAGAAGTAACACTTCGTGGGCAATGTTACATTCCAGGAACTATGCCTTGGGTAAGGGTGAGATGAGGATTATGCACATAATCTTCTCCCAGATGGTCTCAGTCCCTTTATACTTCTGTGTGATTATATCCCTGTGCCTAGTGGAATTGTATCGCTTAAAACATGTTTTGCTTTGTTCACACAGCATAGGAAACTATTTCATCTGATGCTCAACTGAGGAAATGGGAGTTCTGGTTTCAACATTGGAAATAAAACCGACTATATTGGACTTCATGAGAGGCGATGTGTTATACCCTTCTAAGGGATTTTCAAGAGTTATTTTCACCATCCCACACTTTTGTCTTATGCGCTGACTTTGGAAAGAGATTTCACTGTTGTTTATATCTGGTTCTTCTCAGCTGCAGCAGAAAACATCACAAATGATTAACTTTCTTCATGTAACCTATTCTCTAAATTCTTTCTTACTGAGATACGTATCTGCCAATGCCCCTCTACCACCTATCCAGATCAATAATTCTTGATACACTTTATGAATACGTTTATAGGTTTTGACGCAGAGAAAATTCTCTACTTGATACATTACTACAGATCACATTCTGCATATGTAAAAACAAAACCTTTTGAAATAGTAATTCTATTTTCCATTTGTTAAATTTTTCTTCTGGCATCATTGCTATACACTGGTCATAGCTGCCACTGTTTCATTTCATAATTGTGTTTAAGATGATTCTTCTCAACAGAGCTATATTTTGCCTAGTAATATTATTTCCCAAAGAGATACGCTTTCTTGTATTCTTGAAACATGAAGACCTTGTGATCTTTCCTAATCTTTGATAAAGAGACACAAACAGAAAGAGATTTCTCTATCAAATACTCAAATACCCATTGCTTCTCCTCAAACATCCACACACACTCCAACCTTAGGTCCTTTCCACTTGCCATCTCTCTCTTTGGAATTTCCTTCCTCCAGATTTCTGCATGGCAAGCTCTGTAACTTCCTTTACTCTTTATTCAAAATCCACCTGCTTATTAGTAAGGTCCTTCTTTAAAATGTCAATCCAACTCCCCATGTACACTAAACTTCATATTCCTTCTATCTCCTTCATTGTTTTCTCCTTAGCAATGATCACTAACACATATTTTATCCATCTATCTCGATAGCATGTAAGCTCCATGAAGGTAGAGGTTTTTGTCACTTTTGTTCATTCCTTATTTATTCATGAGAGACAGAGAGAGAGAGGCAGAGACCCAGGCAGAGGGAGAAGCAGGCTTCATGCAGGGAGCCCGACGTGGGACTCGATCCCAGGTTCCTGTATTCTCAGCACCTAGATTAACACCTGGCACACAGAAAACACTCAAAAACTTTGTTGAGTGAGGAAGTGCATTAATGAATGGAGGACAACCCTCAGTCTCCCTTCTAAATAAGAGCAATCACTTGTCATCTTGCTGGATGTGGGTCAGATTTACTAATTTTTCAACAAAAGATGAAAGTTTGAATTTGTAATGTAAAATGTCTCAATTAGTAAACATTGGCTTGGGTTTTTAAAAAAACACCATGGACCTAAAAAAACCCCACATTAACATCAGGCTGTGAGTTGCCAGTCAATGTATTTCTATACGTTTTACATATATATATATAAAACAATGTATTACTAAACAACCTTTTAAATCAACCCTCTCCAAACACATCAATCCTGTCTGCCATTCAATCAAAATCATTCATGTATTATTGTTTACTAATATGACAAAGCCTCTATTGTTACTGAGCTGGTTATGTTTTTTTGGAGAGGAAATCAACGGCTATGTAAACTTAAATATAAATAGGTTAAGAAAATATGATCAGATAAAATTATATTTGCCATGATGCTTAGTTTTTGCAATCCTCTTCTAATTTCCATAGTCTTTATCACTTCTGTGTCCAGGTTTTAGTTATAGGGTGAAGAATGACCCCAAGAAGACTTAAAGAAAGTATGTAAAAATGGCTGCAAATTTTTATTTGTTCCTTTCAATCAATTCAACTGCTGGCAAAATAGATACTGGATTTTAGGAATAAGACGTATCAGCTGGCCAAGAACACAGCATTTTCTCAGTTATCATCTTGCTAGAACTAAGCATTTTTTTCATTAGAGAAATTTTGGCTGACAGTGTTTGATTCTCAGTCTCATCATGTGACAGCTACCCAATAGAGTGCCAAACCACAACTGTCTCCCAGCTTTGGTGTGGCACGAGTGCTTGTCCTCTCATCTGTCTCAACCCTTTGTTCCCCCTGTTCAGTAGCACTTGATGAAGGGTTTGGATTTGAGCTGCCACTTCCCACCACACTACTGGGCTAATGTCTCACTCATCTGATTATATGAAGTAATTTGTTTTGCAGTCATTTTCTTCCTTCTCATTTACTTTTATTATTTTTTTCTAATGGATTTTTCCCTCCTCCTGCTCTTAGATCAAAAGAAGCAGAATGAAGAGGTAGAGGCAAAAGTGAAAAGCAGGTTTCTACCAAACTCGTGATCTAATTGTGCCTTTTGATCATGAATCACCATGAAAAACTTACTAAATGGTGAAAAGAATTCCTTGCTCTACCTCTAACTTGCTCTGTGACCTTAGAGATAGTTTACTTCCTCTCTTGGCTGCAGTTCTTCACTTGTAAAATAAGTATACTGAATAAGGTTATCATTCTAATAGGTATATATTACAATTCTAAGAAGTCCAAGACTTGCTTCCTACCTCAACTGATTTAAAATCTAGCTGGGTACATAGGGAATAGAGACATAAAATATTAATAAGTCAGAATAATAAAGCTTCAACTGTCACTGACAAGGGATTGAATCTAAGTTTTCTACATAGCATAAAGTTGAACTCTTTAAGGGTTGAAGTCAAGCCAAATAGCTTTAAGGAAAATTTGAATAAAAATATACTTGATTTTATGTGAAATACATGGAATTAGTCATTTATTAAATATACTGAGCATAATGTAACTTTTTGACAGAACAGGATTAACATCAATAGCAAATCATTACTAGTAATATAGAGGGTGTGGTTGGTGTTCACAGCACAGGATTAAAATGGATCTATTCCTAGCTATGGTGTGAAGACTTGCTTTTTAAAAAAAGTCTTTTGAAAATAAAGAGTATATGTGTGTGTGTGTGTGTGTGTGTGTCGATGTAAATGATATTGGTATATATATACACACTTGTATAAAATATACAACTATATATATTTGGTAGGGAGAAGGGGAATGTTTCCCTTTCTTTGAGCAGCAGAATGTACTGCTGCATGACACCTATTAAACTATAATGGGCAAAGCTGCCTCACACCAAGTGGTTTTCTAAGCCTCCTATAAATTATCCTTACTGTTAATTTGCTACAGTATTTGAAAAGCACATTTGCAATTTCTCAAACACTAATATAGAATCTTAGGCACCTTCTCACCAACTCACCAACTTATACTGATTCTTCAAGAAGTATCACAGAAAACGTGTGAGCTTTCATGTCAGGCCTGGGTATTAATGCCACATCTTCCATTTGCTATTTGTGACACTTTAGATGGGCAAGTTACTTACTCATTTTTGTGACTCTCCTCATCTATACAAAGGGATAAAAACATCTGCCGTATGCAGTGGCTGTGATTCAAAATGAAACAATGCATTAAAACTATCTACTAATTGGGAAAAGCTGTTAATATTCCATTCCCCCAAAACATTTGTTCATCGAAAGAAAAAGAATTTCTCACTATTCAAAAAATGGTTCCAGTATTTCAAGGCCTAGTGTTTTTTATTATCAGATAATAGTTATGAAAATATGATATGAAGCCACAATCTTCCTCAAAGCTTTCCTTAATACTGGACTTGAAACAAAACTTCAGGCACAAGCAATAATAAATATCATATCTTTGTAATTATGAAGAATTTGAAAGTTCTGTTTAAGGCATTCTGACAGCTTAATTTCTCATGAACTGTTGTTTGTTAAGTTAAAGGTTTAAGTTAAAAAACAGCTTGATTACTAAAGCAACACTATGAGGCACAAACATGGTAAAAATACAGTAACTTCTTCTATTTCACCTAAAACCCAGAGTTAATAATTTACCTATCTTCAATTAAACAAATGCACTAAAATTTTAATGAGGAATCTAAATATTTTAACTAGGCAGAAAAAATTACTACTAATCTCTTTAATGAACAAGTAAATAAAATCATAATATTTTAGAGCCAAAAGAAACTTAAAGACTATCTTGTTAAACTTCTACCACAGGATTCAAAAGCTAATGAGTCATCAGAAGTTTTGCATTAATAGGAGCTTGTGCAAGCCTATTCTATTCAGCTTACATGTAGGAAAACTTGTTAACTGTCAGAATATACTTTTTGGCCAGTGTACCCAGCTGCACTGCACAATCAATCATTCATGAGACAGACTACTCAGAAATGAAAGGATGCACAGAATCTTTAGTCTTCTGTCAGCTATATATGGCCTTCTAATGTTGTGCCTTAGTTGAACTTCCTGAAGAATCTTCTACAAAGGTATTATTGGTTAGTCAGCTGAATTTTTAAATTTTAAAGACACTCTAAAAAACTCATGAATTTTATGAAATATGAAGCTGCCATATCGTTTAAAAGCTACTAACTATGAAACTGAGCATCTATAATTCTAAAGGAGTCACAGGTTTTTTTGTTTTTTAAACATTTTGAGTCCAGTCAGAATAACTGAGATGAGTCATTTAAGTGAGAATTTAGGTTAGTTCTAAATTTAAGAAAAGAAGGTAGGGGAAACAATAAACATTTCCTCCAAGGAATCAATCCAGTTCAAGTGGTTCTCAAAGATGATCTTCAGGGATGCCTGGGTGGCTCAGCGGTTGGGCACCTGTCTTTGGTTCAGGTCGTGATCCCAGGATCTGGAATTCAGTCCCACATCGTGCTCCCTGCATGAAGCCTGCTTCTCCCTCTGCCTGTGTCTCTGCCTCTGTCTTTCACTCTGTGTCTTTCATGAATAAATAAATTAATTAATTAATTTAAAAAAATGATCTTCAGCCCGGGAGCATCAGCATGACCTGGGACCTTGAAGGAAACACAAATTCTTAAGCCCCACCTATGAGCTACAAAAGCTCTGGGAATGGAGGCCAGAAATCAATGTTTTAACAAGCCCTCCAAGTGATTCTGATATATGTTAAAGTTTGAGAACCACTGGTTTAGTTCAACAGGGTAGAAAGCAAAATAGATTTTCAGAGCAGAAAGAATCTGGATATAAAGAGTATAAATTTCTCTAGAGTATACTTAGAGGTCTAGGTCTTCAAACTCTGAGTATAGAAAATGGATACAAAGTGACAAATTCTACCAGTTGGCATGTATATATAAATATAACTACATAATCCATATAACTATGCAACATGAGTATTATACATAGTATGTATGATACAGAATATATAATACATAAAATTATGTATTCATATTGATCTTAACTTTCATCATTGTGAAAAATAAGAATACTTATGATTTAGATTTATAAAAGTTTTATTGTATATATAAAAGTTTTATTGTATACTCATTTGCTGAACAGACTTTATTATTAACCCTATAAGAAAATCATGCTAGGAAGTACTGTCCCATTTTATAGATAAGGAAATTGAGGTTTAAATAGGATGAATGATTTGTCTAAGGTACACCTGGTTAATGAGTAGCTGGAATTGAAATCCAAGATTCTTGACATCAAAATTAGGATCTCCCTTGTATTGTGTAGTACCATATTATCATCTGAGTTCTTTCTAATTTCTTTTACTGTGGTAAAATACATATAAAAATTGATTATGCTTTTAAAAAACTATAAAAAGAAAAAGCACTATAATAAGAATAATTTATACAAAGATATTTTCACTCTAAATAATAAAAATCAACACACATATTGACTAATTTTTCATAGATGTCTTCTGTCCTTTGAATTTAGCAGGTAACCTGTACATAACTTTTTTAGGGTAAGGATACATAACTTTTTTAGGGTAAGGATCCTTGTGCACCTTCACATTTCTCACTATGTAAAGTCTCAAGAAAATATGCCTTTAAATAACAAAGAATGCATTCCTCAAATGAATACAGCAAAGATAATAATAAATGGGGCTGATAAGTGCAACAGGAACAAGTATAGTATAAATAAATGCTCGAAAAACACATGAAAAGTTACTAAGAAGCAAAGATCAATGTCAAGCTCTTTCTGTAATAGACCAGCCTAGAGATTCTCTTTGTCATCTCACTGGTTAGAGGTACTTTTAAAAAGCTATTCCTAGCTTCTAAAAAATATACTCTAACAGGAAATGCACTTGGCAACTAGCTGCTCAGCAGAGAGCTAATCCATCTAATCTTAACTCAGTAAACATGCACACATCCCTTTCCACTGGTCCTTAAAGTTCCATTCTACCAAAACAACTTGCGTTAGGATCTGAACACTTCTTATACTGCTCTAAAAAGGTCATAGAGATTACTAAAGTAATTATTAAACCTAGTTTAGAAGTGATTTTATATTATGGCCCAGTGTAGATCCTGCATTAGAAATACCATTTAAAAAAATAATAATAAAAAATAAAAAATAAAAAATACCATTTAACAAAAGCCATTGTTCACTATCATATTGTATGTCAATTATACCTTTTTTTTTAAAATAAAAAAGCCATTCTAAATATTTTTGAGAATTTACAAAAAGGAGGCAAATTAGTATTCAGAGCTATATAGCACACATGCCCTCTAGGGACTAACACTCTTTCATTCAAAATTTGAAAATAGCATGTATCAGCAAAACCTACACATAGTACTAAGGCTATTTCAATCTCATCTTAATTTTATTATAATTTTCTAACAACTTTTTCCTTAAAAAAGGCATGAAGAGCCTGAAAACAAGTGTAACACTATGCATTTCTAGTTGTCGGTCCTTATTAAGGGACTTATTAAGTAAAATGAAGGTCCATTCATTCCATAAAGCACTGTATCACTCTCAATACTGATATGGAATGGTTTCCAAGATTGAGTGCAAAACAAAACAATATGTAGACCAGCGTATATACCTATCTTCTGTTAAGATAGGAAAATCCTACATTATGTGAAATGACTTGCATACATGAAGAATATTTCTAGAATGATGCATAAGAAACCAGTAACACTAACTGTATCTAGAAAGGGAAAGTGGGTGGAAGGTAAAGGTGTGAGAGTGTTTTCACTGTATATTATTTTTGCCTTTTGAATTACATACCATGTCCAAGTATCATTTATTTAAGAAAAAAAAAAAAACCTTCCTTTGATATTCCCTATGTTGTATTGCTAACTCTTAATTTTCTAAGCTCATTACTTCTTTCCTGGCATTGCATAATCAATATGTACTGATATTTTTTCAAATGAAATCAATACCCACTTAGCAGTCGGTCCTTAAGCTGCATGGCTTCTTTGTGCCCTTATTTATGACAGCCTTTAAAAGAACATTAAAATGAGACTGCCTGCAGATTCCAAAAATGCTGTGTGGAAATGAAGTTGAGATCCAAAGTATTTTCAAAATACACCATAGGATAAATCGTAGTTAACACTTTCTCAATAAAAAAGGTCATCTTTTGGAACTAAAGTTTTGTGTCACCTTCAAGTCACATTCCCATATGATTATTAAGACCCACTAACGGACTGTGAAAAGCATATTAGGATGGACAGATATGTTTTATAAATCCACTGAATAAACACGATGTGCATATTTTTCTCATGAAGAAAAAAGAATAAAACTGAAACAAATACATCCACATTCCTACCTTCAAAAATCTCTCATTGGTCAATAATGCAACTTGCTTTTCTGAAGCTTGCTTTTCCACGTACCTAAAATTTTCACCATCCCATACACAAAGAGAAAAAAATTAAACATTCTAAAGATTTGAATATCATATGAGGAAAAGAACTACTTAGATTGGTGCTCACATTCTTCTACTTCTTCTCAAAAATAAATTCAAGATAATAGTTATGGTTTAATGCTAATTTTTAACTCATTAAATCAGCTATACTTCATAATCTAGGGATCTAATCATAAACAAAAGCCATAAGCTCCAGAATCAGGAAATGTTATTTATAAAAGTAATTCTGGAGAATCTGCAAATTATGTCCCTTTATAAAAATATTTTTCTTTATGTTAAATTTTCAAGTCCAACAAAATCTCATGATTGAAAACGGGATTTTACTATGCTCTAAATAAAAAGGTTATTTTTCCTTTCTCCACTTCAAAAATAGCTAGGTCTGAGATCCTTTATTTTACTCCAACCTCTATTATAAGATGTGTTAAACATGCACTTCTCTTTTTACCTTCTAAAAGATGGAAGACGTCGGATGTTTTCACATTGATTATCTGATAAAAAATTTATTCTTCTCTTGGCTTCTGGGAGGTTACAGCACAGAACACTGAGGGGCTGGGAGTAGAAATGTTCTAACAGAGAAAGCTGAGAGAAATGGGAAGATTGGAAAAAAAATGTGAAGATTAAATATATTTGTTTTAGTTAGGCAGTAAATTTTCTGCCCTATGCCTAATTTTAAGGTTTCGTTTTTCTTTAAACAGTAAAAGTATGTAATAATCACAATAACACTGCAAACAATGCATAAATGGTTCTATATCTTTAATATTTTAAGAGTGATTTTGTGGACAAGGTCAGAAAATTGTAATCTGTAAAGTATAAACCAGAAGAAACATATAAATGGATAGACTAGCTCTCTGCAGAAGCAACTCACAATAACAGTAAATACTGTGGGACTGGGACGTGACCTCAGAGTCTAATAGATTCCCAAATACTAACAAGAAAGCACCCATTTAAAATCAGTGAAAAAAATATAGTTTGCTGATTAAATAAAAATGTTACAATGGTAGAAGCTTTGCCTACTGATAAAAAATAATAATGAAAAATGAGGGATTGTTAAAGAAAATATATTTTTTAACTGAGTTTTATTTCATGAGAAAAAAATGGTACAGTGTCTGGTGAATTTTAAGTGTTATAGTAACTAGAATGCTGTGGTCTCCACAGTATAAAGTGGAATGATTTTCCATATTCTACCAAAACTCATAAGATGTATCTCACAAGACTATCCAAATGTTAAAAACTAACTCAAAGCAACTTTCTCAAGACCAATTTGGTTTCTCCAGATAAGCTAATACTGGAGAGACAGCTTCCTAAATATTGGACAAATTCATTCTTGGAATGGAAAATAGAATTTCCCATCACAAATTAATAAACATGCTGACTTATACATCAGTATTAAGGTATTTGAGCTTGATTTGAGCTTCCTGGGTAAACCTATAATAAATTTCTGAGCCTATAGAACTGAGGACCAAATACCCAAGGTTAGAGGAAATCCTCCAAAATAGTTCATTCTGGAGGAAGTTTAAGGCTGTAAGGCAAAGGGCCAGCCTTAGAAACAAATACAAAATAGAAAGTAACTATTCAGACCAAGTGCTCATTTTTGCACGTATTAACAAAAATCTCATTTCTTATATTTTCCAATTATATTGTGACAATATTTACTCCAGTGTTAACATCACTTTTTAAACATGAGAAAAGTAAAAAAACAAATAGGATAAGAGACTTGCTTGGAAAGAGGAATGGGAAGAAGTCACAGGAGTTATTAGTAGAGTTGTTAAGTAATAAGTATCCAGTATTACTTTATTTGTCCAAATGTGTTCTCAAAATCTGGGTCAACTAAAAGTTGGTTAACATATTCATCTGATGAAGGAAACACTTAAACATATACAGAATGATTATATGCCCTACTGTAACTCCTATAGGAATCAGGACTTACACATATTTCCCACCCGAGATTTAAAAAACTGGCCAAAGGGGGTATTAATGGCTCTACCATTTATTAGCTGTGCGACCTTGGCCAACCTACTGTACCAAAGCCTGTTTCTTCACCTGAGGAACTGAGGATAATAGTACCAATAGGTATTTATTCATTAATAAATGAAACAATGTAAATACTTAGTAACATGCCTAGCATAGAGGAGGTGCTCCGTAAATTATGAGGAACCTATAAAATCATCTAATGTGATCTCCTATTTTACAAATGAGAAAACTGAGACCCAGAGAGAGTACATAATTTGGTTAATGTCCTTTTCTTTGCAAACTACAGTTTGTATTTTCCAAACTCTTTCTTCTCTTGACTTCAGTGTTACTCTATTGGTTTTCTTTATTTAGTCTCTTTTTGTATTGCTGTCAACAGCTTGCCATCAGGTTCTTTTTTTTTTTTATTATTTTTTTTAAATTTTTATTTATTTATGATAGTCACACAGAGAGAGAGAGAGAGAGAGAGAGAGAGGCAGAGACATAGGCAGAGGGAGAAGCAGGCTCCATGCACTGGGAGCCTGACGTGGGATTCGGTCCCGGGTCTCCAGGATCGCTCCCTGGGTCAAAGGCAGGCGCTAAACCGCTGCACCACCCAGGGTTCCCTTGCCATCAGGTTCTAATCCTAGTCCTTTCTTCATTCCTCTGGGTAATGCCAACCTCATTACGCGACTTCACCTACCACCTTTTAATTATAAATCCTAAATATTTCTATTTTTTTCCAGATCTTTCTCCTTAGTGCCAAATCTTTATATCCAACATACTTGCAATTAACCATTTACAAAGAGAAACTCATCTTTTCCTAACTGGCTCCTTTATATTAACACATTTACTTAATAAACGGTACCGCCTCCAATCCACTTGCCAAGCTAGAACCTGTGAGTGTGTCACCTATGCTCTTCTCTTACACGTCCTATCATCCACTTACTTAGTCTACCAGGTTCTGTTGATTCTATCTCATTCCCAAATCTGTTTTCTCTCTGGTTCCACTATCACTACCTTAGGTTATCTTGTCTAGAAAACTGCAGTAGTCCTCAAACAGATCTCTCTCCTTCTACTGTTGCCTTTACCTAGAATGTACCTTTCATTCTAACCTGGTGAGCCCCTATTCCGTAGGCTACACTTCTGTTCTTCTATGAAATCCCCAGGCATGTTTCTTTCACAGCATTGACTATTGAGAACTCTAATTATGAGTAATTCTGCCTCCTTCACTTAACAAATGAGCAATCTGAAGGCAGAGATTTCCTTGTCCTCTATCTCCAGGGCTCAACATAGTTCTTGGCTTATAGTAGGCTCTTGATAAATACTTTTGAGTAAATAAATGAATGAAATAAAATGTAGGAGAAAGACAAATTAGACATGTGTATCAATTATCATTTAATTTCACATGTTAAGGTAAATATCTTGCTGCTTTAAAATACTCTTTTTAAAAAGTCAGGTTGAGGGGCACCTGGAGTTAAGTGTCCAACCTTTGATTTTGGCTCAAGTCATTATCTCAGGGTCCTGGGATCAAGCCCCATGTCATCGGGCTCCCTTCTAAGCAAGGAGTCTACTTGTCTCTCTCTCCCTTTGCCCCTCCCCCTGCTTGCACACACACACTCTCTTTCATAGATAAACCTTAAAAAAAAAAAAAAAAGCCAAATTGAAAAAAAAAAAAGATACATATTAGCCATAAGAGAGCACTCCAGTTTTATATTGAGGAAAAATACATATGAGAAATAATTTATATACTCTGAGTCACTACACAAATGTGAGGTATTACACTTTTGTACGAAAGGTTACTAATATATTGGTTTTAGGGAACTTGACAATTGGTGTATATTTACAATGATTACACTTTGCTCAAGTATTTTAGGTAGCTGCCAAGAGGAGGAAATAATATTTACTTAAATAACTGGAGAATGGGGTATTTTTTTTTTAGATTAGAACAGATGTTATGAAGCTGAGTTCATGAATTTTCTTCTGGCAATTCATGAAACCTTAGTAAAAATGTATTCCCAATATATACGAATATAAATGAATAAACATACATATATGACTATTTTTATATGGCCCAGGAACTACAAATGTTTTTCATATTAACTGGTTATTTAAAAAGAAGAAAAAGATTATGCAACAGAGTTGTAGCATGCAAAGCCAAAAACATTTAATTTAATATCTGATCCTTTACAGAAAGTTTAATGATCCCTTTTATATAGCATTTCTTAGGTAGAAAGTCTGTAAGCTTTCATCAGAATTTCACAGAAAAAAAAAGTCCCTTCCTCCCTACCCACAAATAGTTAAGAATCACTGGAATGCAGGGGGCAATGGGGTGTATTTTTTCATTTTTGACATCCTAATTAACATACTCTCTACATTTTGCTGCAAGGTAACAAAGGATTGATAGAACCTAGAATAATAGAACTTGAATTTACTTATTTTAGATTTTGCCATTTAAAATGCCTTACCACATTAAATAGTTTAAATATGCTTATTATTTAAAATTAAATAAAATTAAAATTATTTAGAATTAGCTTATAAATTTTCATACCCATTACTGTCTTCTTACCTGAAGTCCTTTTATAAAGTTTTGAATTGAGAAATCATGATACAAAAATATGTTGGTCAGAATCTGTAACACTTTTTCACTTAGTTTAAATGGAAACTGAGTTGTAAGAAGTAGCTGAAAAAGATAAAAGAAGGGTAGGATACACTCCTTATTGGTCTTTACTTTTCATAAATATCAAGTATATATAATGAAACAAAGAATGATACTATGACACATAATTATGAAAGCTATAACAGTAGCTAAGGGTTTTTTTTTTTTTTGTGGGGGGGGGGTCTGATATCAACCAAGACTTTTTTTTTTTTAACCAAGACTTTAATTTATACAACAGTCACAACCCAAAACAGAAGCTATTCATACTCCTCCAGAATCAAAGATATCTATCATCTACCATTCAACTGCCAATTAAAAAAAATACAATCTATTAACTACAATCCCTTTTCTCCCATCAGAAGCCAATGAAGCTATAGGCTTTGGCAGTTCTTATTATAAGATTTCTTTTTTATCCCTACTGATACACATTACTGAAGAGTAACACATTATGTGCTGTTGAATGAAAAACCTTGTAATAACAGATGCCTATTAAAAAACATAAAGTAGGACTTAAAAAAAAAAAAACAAAGTAGGGATGCCTGGATGGCTCAATTGTTGAGCGTCTGCCTTTAGCTCAGGTCATTGATCTCGAGATCCTGGGATAGAGTCCCACATCAGGCTCCCCAAAGGGAGCCTGCTTCTCCTTCTCCCTATGCCTAAGTCTCTGCCTCTCCCTCCCTCTCTCTCTCTCTCTCTCATATGAATAAATAAAATCCTTAAAAATAAATAAATAAATATATATATATATATATATATATATATATAAAATAGCTGAATTTGAATTATTCAGCTAATTTTCAATGGCCTATAGGAAGAATTTATATCTGAAAATGAAAAGTCATACTAGGCTTTTAAAGCAGAAACATAGTTATAGAAGACCAAATGCATTTGGCCACAACAAGCAATTTCATTTCATTTTATTTTTATGTATTTATTTATTTGAGAGAGCAAGTGAGAGCATGGGAAGGAGGGGCAGAGGGGAGGGAGAGAGAATCCCAAGCAAACACCATGAGGAGTGCAGAGCCTGATGCTGCAGACAGATCCCATCACCCTGAGACCACCACCTGAGCAAAAACAAGAGCTGGATGCTTACCCAACTGTACCACCCAGGTGGCCCAACCAAGCAATTTTAAATACTGTAGCTGGAAAAATTTTCCCAAAGTATCAGTATATCAATGGATACCACCTTCATGGGAAAAAAATGAAGAAGAGGTTAGTAAAAAAATGGAAGGTTGTCATTGTTCGCCTTCACAAGTAGCATAAGGCCCATCTTAAAAAAGTTGAGTCAGGCAACAATTTGTAGAAAGTCATTACCAATTTAGGTAGAAACACAAAATACTAATTTAGGTAGAAAAATAGAGCAAAGGTTTAAGGAAATGTTAGTATGTATTTTCTGTCAAGAGCAGCAATGGCAGGAAAGAGTCTACCAAAAATTACAAATTATTTTACATAAAATATGAGTCAAAATATTATTCCTGTTATTAGAAGTCATTAAATTCTATTAAAAATGATTAAAAACCCAAAATTTTCCATTGAGTTATGACTGATCAATAGGTAGATATAGAAAGATATTATCAGGGGCACCTGGGTAGCTCAGTCTGTTAAGTGTCTGCCTTCAGCTCAGGTCATGACCCCAGAGTCCTGGGATCGAGCCCCATATTGGGCTCCCTCTCCTTCTGTCGCTGCCCCTGCTTCTGCGTTCTCTCTCACTCTCTCAAAATTTTTTTTTAAATAAAATCTTAAAAAAAAAAAAAAAACAGGAAGTTACAATCATTCTTTTTATAAAGCTTGTATTTTGGGCGCCTGGGTGGCTTAGTCAATTGAATGTCTGCCTTTAAGCCATGATCTTAGGGTCCTGGGATCAAGCCCCACATTGGGCTCTCTGCTCAGTAGTGTTTGCTTCTCTCACTCCCTTTGCCTCTGTGTGTGTATGCGAGCTCTCTCTCAGACCCTTTCATATAAATAAATCTTTAAAAAAAAAAAAAAAGCTTATATTCTGAGGAGGCAATACTGTACCTTATAAAAATCACTAAATATAAAAAAATGTGAGGAAATACGTTCAATTTCATACTCTGAGAGATGCAGAAATTTATCACTAACATTTATATTTCTAATCTATTCTTGGCAGTCTTTTCATACTATTTCACTGGTATAGTTTTTTCTTTTTACCTTATCAAGTACCGTAGTCAGGTGCTCCTTGCAGGACAGAGACTGGAATAGTTCTATGCACAACAGAGATGATACTGCATGAGGAAGCAACCGATGGATGATAATAGGAGATGTGGCAATTCCAAAAATGAGCATTAGTGGAAATTCATGTAGATGTTGACTAGTTTTCAAAGGAAAATACAAAAGTGGGATTTCTTTCGGGAATATATTTCAATATATCAAATTTCAAATTAAGGTAACCTTTATTTGAATGTATACTGTAGGACACTGCTGAGGAGTATCATTCCAAATACTCAAATTTTCTAGGTTACAGTTTCCCCTATTAAAGTAATATAGTTATTTCCCAGACATTCTAGCCCTGAAATTGCTCTATTAACAGATCCTCTCATTTTATAAAAATAAAAACGTCCAAAGAGATCAAATGCCTCCCTCTAGGTTATATAATCTCAAATGTTACAAGAATTAGGTATCATTCAATTTAACTTCTCACTCAAAGTTTGAGCCCTACCTACGGTCTTCCTAACAGACATCCAGCCTATGCTTTAAGAGTTAAGTGATATGAAACTCAAAAACTTTCAAGGTAACTTGTTCTATTTATGCACATTTCTAACAGACACTATGTCACCCAGCCGTACATAATAGCTAAGAATTAGGAAACTTTAGTTACACACACCAATTTTTAATGGATACCATTTAAAAATGTTACATCCTTTCCTTGTATTCTTAACTCAAATTTATTAGCCATAATTTATTCTTAGCATTCCCAAATAAACACAAATGAGTTCCACAGAGTAAAACAGCACTATCTTTGAGAGCTATTGTGGGTTTGAGCCCTTTGTACCAAGGCTGAGGATTTTGCCTGTTCCCTCCTATTGGCTATTGCTGTTCAGTACTCTATCAATACACAATTCTACCTTCGTAGACGTACTGTGCTTGGATTCTGTTACTGTTGTGAGATCTTTCTCACTTTAGATGGCAAAAGTGGTCACAAGCTTAAGCTCCAAAAAAGTACAGCTCTTCTGTCACTCTTTTTATTCTGCATTTTTAAAGCACGTAAAGCAGTTCAGTTTTACCATTAAGAAAAGTCTTAGGATCTAGAAACCTTTGTTTCAATACAGAAAAAAAAAAAGACACCATCACAATAGGAATTATATTAGTAAATTATAAAACAATATAGCTTTAGACAAGTGTAGCCATAACTATCAAGCAAGTTAACATATAGAAAAAAAACAAGATAAATTATATCTTAAAAAATGTACGATGGGATACACATATCACTGGATTTTAAATAGGGGGAGTTACTCCAATTCTGAATCTCACAGGACTGCCTTGAAAATCCAATGAGATCATTAAAGTAGTTTCTCACTTCAAGTATAAGATAATGTTATTTAGCAAACATACTTGCTCAGAAGAGCTATATACAAGTCAGAGCTTCTAAGGGTGGATAGGTATCAGAAAATAAGACCTGGCAAACATATATCAATCTGGAGTAGTTTATGCATTTAATGGGAAAGTAAGAGACAGATGACCTTGATGAAAGAAACTACATCTTATACTGCCCTATCATACTAATTAAAAATTGGCTAACTTTAGTCTTTTGATCTCATTCTTGGGTCAAAAAGCAAATGAAAATCTGATAGGAGGTCTTTGAACATTCAATTATAAGGAATTTGAAATCACTTTGGTTTCTATCCAGTTGGTATTAAAATGAAGATCAAATTACCATTCATTTTCTCTGGAAAAGGTTGCTCTTCAAGCTAAAAGTTGTATATTTCCTTAATAAAAAGAATTTTATGTAAAAGCCAGGTGATATATCATCTACCTGCTGATAATTATGAAGTCCTGGAGTACTTTTGTGGTGAAGCTTTCCATATCCTTTAAGATAAGTACAACAGGAGGAGATTGCCATTGGCTAGAAGAAGTCCTCTTTTTCCTGGGCATTTTTGGGTCTGTCTTCTTTTAAGCCATTGTGAAAAGAAGGAATTAAAAGTAAGCCTTACCACCCAAACAATGCTCCAATCACAGTTTATATATCTCCCTTTATTATTTTACAGTAACACTGTTTCTTTTATTTCTCCCATATAAAAAAAAAAACTCATTCCAACAGTTATTAGCAGAATCCTTCTGTGTCTGACATGGGAATAATAACCAAGAAGAAAAAAAAAATAACCAAGAAGAAAAAGATTCAGTAAAATCTATAATTCATATGAAATACTTATATTTTCTACTGAGAAAACGACAGAAAAGACAAGGGGAGAAGATTTTCTATAAATTATTTTTTCCGTAAACAGAATGTTATATATTTTGCTTTGCTTTAAGGTGAAAACTAGTATTTTTAAATAAAAAGTACAATAAACAACACTACTTGCTGCTATGCTACTGTTAAACTTTAAGTTGAAAAGCATCTTTCATATCATCTGATCCAATCTGAATCTTTTAAAGACGGCTGACATTAAACTGCATGTAGCATTTGATTTCCAGAAGATTTTAAATTGTGGATCAAATTAAGATATTATGATAAGCATTAGACCCAATTTAATCCCTATATAAAGCAAAATGAAACTTCACTTATGACTGACTTCAGCAAACACCTTTATCAGAAAATGTCACCACAGTATTTTTCCCCATACTATCTGGCTACACAGCATCATAAACTAAAGCTGTGGTTTTATGTTGCAGTTCTTCATGAATCACTAAGGTTATTCATTTTCACTAGAGACTGTCATGGTAGAATGGAACCTCTTTTTAGCTTTCTGTTTGTTGGAAATACTTTACTTACAGATAATTTATTCCCCAAGAAGTCTAAATGCAGAACAAATTAGATTTTTTTTCAAAATGACTACTTCTCATTGGACTAAGTTGACAGTGGGAACTGGCAGCATGGTTCTATTGTACAAAAGCAAATAAATATGAGGGACCTACCTAAGAGATAACACATTAAAGTTATAGCCATTGTCACAAAGATAGTATCTAGAACAGAACCAATTCCTGGCGTTGTTTTTGTCACTAGATGATATTCTCCTACAAATACAACGGCCTTTTAAGAAATTAAACACTTACCAGAAATTAGACTGCATACTGGAAAAAAAATACTTTTAAATTCTAGTAGCCTTACAAAATATAAGTAGCTACTATTAATAGCTAAAGCACATAAGCACAATCTTTAAAACAAAACAGTACTACATTTAATATAATTCTAAGCCTCTTCAATCATATGCCAATTTCCTGAGAGAAAATTGTCAGTTTACACTTACCCGTGTGACATTCGTATACCAACTGGAAAGAGAATCCATTGAACAGTGTGTCTTTTTCTGGGCAACCTGAATACTTCCCTCTTTGGTTTCCTCATCTACACAGCAGTCCATCAACTGTGAGACCAGCTTTTGCAAAAAATGTTTCATATCTGCAAAATAGATAAAAAATATAAGAAAGCTCATCTCCCTGTAAAACAAATATGAAACATCTGAGAGTTCTTGGTCAGTAGATTACATTTGGTAGAAAGTATTTTTCTATACTTAACATTAACACAATATTTAACATATTAACTGTTAACGTTTGTTAGTACCGTCTCCTTAATATTTAAATTTCACGAATTCAGACTAAGTCAAAGTTTATGTATATTGTCCATTATAAATGTGTTACCTAAACTAATGTGTAAACATGAAAATTAAAAATTATATGAGAAACAATATTAATTTATTTTTTTAAGATTTTATTTATTTATTCATAGAGATGCAGAGAGAGAGAGAGAGGCAGAGACACAGGCAGAGGGAGAAGCAGGCTCCATGCAGAGAGCGTGACGTGGGACTCGATCCAGGGTCTCCAGATCACGCCCTGGGCTGCAGGCGGCGCTAAACGCTGCGCCACCGGGGCTCCCCAAGAAACAATATATATTTAAATCACCCTAGTCAGCAAAAGGTTTTTAAGTCCTCTCAAAAAAGATCAAAAGTGTTATGTAAATTATTTTACTGATTACAAACCTTCCTTAGAGTCATTTTAAAAGATGTACTAAGGGCTTTTATTTAATCAGTTTATAAATATTAAAGTAATATAAGCACATAAAGTCCTTATGTCAGTTCAAATCTAAACCCATTTTACTCTTAGTGTCCACATTCTTTGTGATTTAATGGCTTCATATACTGAAGATTACCTCTGGTGATAGACTACTTTTTGCCATTCTAGTCTTTCAGACTAGAACAACAAGATGATTTGAGGCTGTAAATATGAACCTATATAGTCTATTCTCTGTTGGGCTAAATAAGAGCTGCCCAATCCCCAATCCTTAATTCTTAGCTTCCTGTCCCAAACTTTCCAACTTATTAAACTTCTACTGGGTTAAGGAACACATCTCATAAAAATGCCTAGACTATTACTGGCTGTGAAGCTAATATGGCAGGGGTGGAACAGGAATAAATGAAGCAAAGGGTAGCAGAGAGTCATGCAACAGTCAAGACTACTGTGATAGGTAATAAACCTCACCCTGCCAAAAATGTAGTGCCATGCTCTTCCCACAAATAAAAAGGGATAGAGATAGCTGAGGGGGGGAGGGGTTGTCAGAAGAGATTTGTAACATTCTCACCAAGATTATTATGGCATTTATTCTGTACCTGGACAATCTTTAGCTTGCAATGAGACTACATATGGAGAGACATTATTCTGAAGAGCTTCTGTTAGACTTCTGAATGTTAAATCATGATCTGTCACATTCACACCTATGGAATAATACATCAGTATTGCACCATTATTTGTATTATTAACAATATAACAACAAGGTGAACATGTCAAGTGAATTACTAAATAAAAATATTTTTAAACACGATTAATAACAGATACCAAGAAAATATACTGCATAAATGAAGAGACCTCCTTTAACAATAGCTATCTGGAGGCGCATACAATACTTAGTTGCCAGAAAGGGTATTTTATACAATGTCTCTTTATTTTTCTTTTCTTTTTTTAATTAAAGATTTATTTATTTACTCATAAGAGACAACAGAGAAAGGCAGAGACCTAGGCAGAAGGAGAAGCAGGCTTCTCCTAGGGAGCCCGATGTGGGACTCGATCCTGAATCCCAGGATCACGACCTGAACTGAAGGCAGACGCCCAACAGCTGAGAGCCACCTAAGCATCCCTACTATTTCCCTTTAAAAAAAGTTACTGAGGATGTATAGTTAACCCTTGAAAACTTACAAGTAATTTCATTGCTTTGTCAAATTCATAAAGAACTCTTTAAAATAATCATTCAAAAAATAAGGGCTATGGATTCCAGGCTTACTGTGACTCTGACATCAAGTGAGGAGAATCCAATCACTAATACTATCAATGACTGTTGTAGTAAATACAATAGGTAAAGTATACATTAAGCTAACTTCTGAGGGAAGAGCCTTAAAAATGAATAAAACTTTAGGTCCTTTAGGTATTTACTAAGCCCCCTGTTGTCATATCCACAAATCAGAGTGTAGTGCTGTGCCTATAGCTATCAGAGTTAAGCGTAACTTCCTCACTATATTGGAAAAAAATTCTACTGATACTTTCCCTGACGTCACAATCTGTGATTTCTAAAAAGTGCTTTGGCACTTAGGTGCCAACAGTAAACATCTTGAAACTAGTTAATAACTGCTACTATAAAACTTCAATTGGTTAGAAAAAAAAAAAAAAAGGTTCAGAATCCAAGCCACAAGAAGTAAAAATTTTCTTCTAGGAGAGCCAACAAATAAAAAGGTTGGCAGGCTATTTTTAAATGGACATACACTTTTTTGAAAACAGAAAATGTGTAACTGTGCTTAAGCATTCTTGGATTACAGTTTGTTTTTGTTTTTTTTTGTTGTTGTTGTTGTTTTACAGAATCAAAATGATATTCCTAGCATGCATTATGGCCTATGATTCTGATACTGCATCTTTAAACAAATTTGGGAGGTGGCAAAATACTGGTTTGTCTTTCACTGACTGACTTTATAAGCTATTTAACATTCTGTTGCTTAAAACAATGGATTGGTCTATCAGAAACAAAATTAGCAGTATCTTTAACTGGGAAAATGTTCTCCTCAGACTACTGACTTTGGAATATAACATTTCCATTAGCTTCTTTTCTCCTTTTGGCAGTAGGCAGGGAAGGGATTTAAACAGTGCTCTCAGCAATCTATCAAGCCATCACTCTTGATTAGCCATCACTCCACCTCCAATTATTATAACCTGGCAGTAGAGAAACAAAGCACCAAACAGTATAATCTAGTCATCACTGGGACTCAGTTTCTCACCCATAAATGGAAAGGGTTTTGAAATTAAGTGCAGGCTGCACTGAAAAGCTGTTCATATTATAAAAATTACATAAAATTATTACAAAAAGTGTTATAAAAATCACTCCCTGTGTCTTGTTACTCAGAGTGGTCCTAATATCAGCAGTATGGACACCAGCAGGAGGCCTGTTAAAAATGTAGAATTTCAGGCCCCACCTCAGACCTATTGACAAAAACTGCATTTACTAATATCCCTTGGAGGTTATTTGTAGATACATTAAATTTTGATAAGTAATGCCTTGAACATCAGGAATGAGATTTAGGTAATGAACAGTATTAAAGGCAGTATTAAATATTAAACAACAAAATTAAGCTCTTATCTTAGTACACACTAGTATAACAAACCTTGAATAAATAGTTTAAGTGCAATGAAGAGTACATTTGAAATCCAAATAGATCCAACTTTCTTTCCAAAAGAAAAAAGAAAATTTGCCAGTAATCCAAATAAATTTTTTTTATTACCCTACAACCAAAAGTTTGGTTAAAATGGGACATTAATAATGGGTATTTAAGTACCTAAGAAATTTGCAATCTGCAGTTTGAAAGTTTATATATAATTCATCCAAACCCCCTTCTAAACAATAATAATATAGTATTATGAAACAATCTAAGATTGAGAAACTAAGCACAGGAATATAAAATTAAAGTGATAGATAATTCCACAGAAAAGACAATTTTTTAAAAAAAGCATATAAATCTAATCTATCAACCCACTGGCTGTTTCTTTATTACCGAATTCAAATATCATATATTCTCATAAAAGAACTAAGGAGTGACACAAATATATTTCTCTTTCACTTGCCTAACAAAAAGTTGAAGAGGGTACTAGCTAATCTCTATTTAAGTTACAGATGTATGATCAGTATAAGGAACGTTTATTGGTTTTGAAAGTATGTAAAGCAAACTATAATTAGCTTAATTCTATATGAGACAAAACAGGTTTATCAAAACAAGTTATTCTCCACTCTTCTCATCAACAAAACCACTAATTAAAGAAACAAACATACACCCATACATACCTAGAATAAGAGCAGCAGTTGGAATTTCTCTGAGTTTTATTTGGCAGCCCCAGTCTCTTGAGCTCTTCTGGAATCCAGAGTAAGACTTCCGCAGAAATTCAATTAGACTATCGAACAAGTTTTTATTTAATTCCTCCTGTAGTCGCTACAAAGAAAACATAAAACTTCATGAATTATTATCAATAGTAATCTAATGCATCTTTCCAAGTTTGGGAAAGAAAACTGTCATGAATTCCAAAGATTACATGTAAAATGATTATTAGATGGAAGAAATAAAAAAATATTTTTTCCTTAAATTTCCAGTCATTAGTGCTTTGGATTCCCTCATCAAAGAATCTCATTTATTTATACAACAAACATTTACTAACCATCTTAAAAATGAAAGATAGAAAGTAGTCTTTATCCTAAAAAAGTGAAAAAAAAAAAACTGAGGAAGAACACTTACAGTTAAAATACGTATGTAGAGTCCTATGATAATATAAAGATAGGACTATCCAGGTTATGCTGAGGTGACGTAGTTGAGCCAAAGCATTAGAGCAGCTGATGGAGGAGGTAATTATAGGGACAAGAAAGTTAGAAGGAATGGTGAGTAGAGGAAGCAAGGAAGGAAGCACCAACCAGCTGGGGAACCACAAACAGAACAAGCATCAAGAACAGGAGAAGCGGTAGGGAATGAGCCTGGACAAATAAGAGGCTAGGCCTAAAAAATGATACTCGAAGTTAAAAAGGTTTGGATTTTATCTTGTGGGGAGAACCACTGCAGGAATGTTAAGGACCAACATGATTAAATCAGGGTTAAGAAGGGTTAATCTGGCAGCACTGTGAAGGGGATGGGAGAAGCTGTACTAACAGGACAGGAAAACCCTTGCAGCCTGGCACAGGGTTATACCTGCCTGAAGGGAAGACTTTAACTTGGCCAATGGTGCTGTAGGGACTACTGACAGACCTGAGGGGTTTGACATCAAAGGCAGAGACATCAGTTAGGAGGATCATCACAATCTAAGTTTAAAAATGAAGGTCTAGGGATCCCTGGGTGGCGCAGCGGTTTGGCGCCTGCCTTTGGCCCAGGGCGCGATCCTGGAGACCCGGGATCGAATCCCATGTCGGGCTCCCGGTGCATGAAGCCTGCTTCTCCCTCTGCCTGTGTCTCTGCCTCTCTGCCTCTCTCTCTCTCTCTCTCTCTGTGACTATCATAAATAAATAAAAAAAAATTTTAAAAAAAATGAAGGTCTAAACTAGAAACCATAAATTCAAATACTTTCAAGGGTCACATGGAATACATAAATGAACAAAGCCGTAGGTGGAAAGCAATAAGAGTAGTAGGAAGCAGTAACAAAGTGCATAACTCTCCCGCAGGCATTAAAAACCAAAAAAATACAACACTGTGTTGGTCAAACAAAAGAAGACCACTCAAGATGTTGGCCCTAGAGCTATGAATCTGCTACAGCAGAGAAGTTATTTCAGAGCTGGAATATGAAGAACACAGAAACTGGACATGAGGATGACAAGCTCTTTAAAGTAACTTAATTTCGGGATCCCTGGGTGGCGCAGCGGTTTGGTGCCTGCCTTTGGCCCAGGGCGTGATCCTGGAGACCCGGAATCGAATCCCGCGTCGGGCTCCCGGTGCATGGAGCCTGCTTCTCCCTCTGCCTGTGTCTCTGCCTCTCTCTCTCTCTCTCTGTGTGTGTGTGTGTGACTATCATAAATAAATAAAAATTAAAAAAAAAAGTAATTTCTTGTGTAATTAAACGGATATTTAAAGAGTGCCACCATTTAAAAGTTGTGAGGATATATAAAGAGCCCCTTGCCTTGGCAGCTATCATTATAAATGTATGTTCCAGTACCTGAAGCTGTGCTTAATACTTGGAACATGAGTGTATTTTTTAGGATATGCAGATTATATTGAACTAATATTACCTAAGTTTCATTAATAGTCTCGAAAATTGATGGTAAGGAAGATGGGAAGCAACAAATATGAGATTTATGGAATTAGAGAAATATTAAATTATTAAAAAGTATTCACCTCAGTTTCAGATTTCATTTGTTGCCATATCAACTGATAAGTTTCAAATCGGAGCTTACTGTCCTCAGACTCATTTTTCCCTTTATTAAAATAGTCCTCTAAAAACACAGAAAGAAATAGGTCAGTTTCTTTTTTATATAATAAAAGTTAGAAAATCTCTGTGCAAAGTCACACAGTAAGGGATGGGGCTGACATATGTACTAAAATATATATATGTATATTTGGAGATAGGTAACATTCAATAGCCTTTAATTTTATTTATATATCATATTTTTACTATAGTAACGGTATCTAAAAGATTAAAAATCTTTAACTTTTAGATTATATTTCTATCATGTACTTTTGATTTGCTAACAGTATTTAATGGATTCAGTTTGAGACATAAACATTTAATATTAATATATTTTCCTTTGCTCTTACTAAAAAAGCCTTGTATACTTTGCTTCATATATTTGCTCTGAATTCTCCTTTATGAATTGATTCTTACCATGATTCTTATTCTTTTATTCAACTGATATAGGTTAGTTCAGCCTTTCATTTAGTCTGTATTATTTTATATGCTTTTTCAATCTTTTCCTCCAAATGGTTAGCCATTCATCAAAACACCATTTATCAAAATACAGTGCTTTTCAAACTTTGTAAACCATGATCCACATTATGGAATACATTTTACAACATAATCCAACACACAGATATTTAACAGAAACTACAAAGGTCCACAAAAACAATACTTATCATATGACAGCAAATGTTTTCTTTTCTACTCTGTTTTTTAAAACTATTATGACTAAGTTGATTTCATGACTCACACTTGGATTTTAACTTTCAGTTTGAAAACATTCACTTATTAAATAATCCATCCTTTCTTCCACTGATTTGAAGTACCCTTGCTATCGAGATACTTACAAATGCACTTGGAACTAATTTTTAACTTCTACTAAATCCAAGTCTATTCCCACAGCTGTCCTGAACCATTTAAGATCATTAAATGGCTGTAGCTTTGCAGTGCATTTCCATATTGGAATAATTCCAGGTTTCCCTCCTACCACCACCAAACATTATCATTCTTCTTCAAAATATTTTAAGCCATTCTTTCAAATAAATTTTGCCATTACTCAAAAATAATTAAAGTGGTATTCTGACTGGGTAAAATCAAATAATGTAGATTGATTTAGGAAGAAATGATATTGGTAATACGTTAGAAAATCTACATCTAAAACACTACAAGTCTCTTCCTTTAGTCAAATATTCTACATTTCTTGTAGTTTTCTACTTTCCTTCACATTTCTTATTGTTACTGTTAGGTATTTTATTATAACAACTAGAACTTTTAAAGGATTCAATAATAGTGAAAATACATATTTTGTTCCTGATTTTATTCAGAAGCCAATACCAAGTTTTAATGTTAACTGGTAGTTTGAAATACAGATTGTCTTTTATGTTAAGGAACTTTGCTTCTGTTCATAGTTGACTCAGAGTTTTTAGCAAGTGTTTTTTAAGTTTATCAAAAGCCTTAGAATATACTGAAGTCATCATAAGGTAAAATGATATAGACAAGGTTATAGTATAAAAATGCTAACAAAAATGGGAAATACACCATTATTAATAGACAAAGCAGAGTAACAATGTAGCCTTAAATAGAATGAAAAAGTTCATTTTACTTTGATAACGAATAAAACCATATAAAATGTTAAAGTGTCAAATCAAGGCATCAATTTTTTATGTGCCGAGTAATATGGCATCAAAATATTAACAAAAAAACTGTCAGAAATTGGAAAACAGCAGGACAATTTAACTTGTTACCATGACTTCTCTCAGTCATTTATAGATCAGAAAGGTAAAAAACACATTGAGAAGACCTAAGAAATAGAAGCTCTTGCTGTTGACAGGTTCCCTCCTGCTCCTACACACAGTGTTTTACTTCAATGTGAACCTCTCCTACACAGGGCTCAGTCTGTCTCTTTCTCTCCAGTTCCTGCCCAGTCGTTTTCGTGGATGTACAGTCATCCAGAGAACGCAGAGGAGAGGGAGAGTTACCAGTCTTCTCTTAAGTACACATCCAAGTGTCTTCAAGTCAGGGGACAGATGGTGGGCAAAATGCAGGGCATCTTCCTACTTCTTCAGGCAATCTGTTTCAAGAATTGAAGCCAGTGAAGGCAAGTGCTAAAATCTGGATATGTTTTCCTTTTTCCTACACCATCTGTCTTAATCAGGGTCAATTGTCAATTCCTCTAAGATTCTCATATCGAAACCTTATCTATTGGTCTTAGGTCAGCACAGTAAAAAAAAATTAATATACTTCAAAGCAAACTTCAAATTATACAAATTAGGCTTAGTAATACTAAAACTTTAAACAAATCTTAATAAATGATAGCTGAAATTCAACAGAAAAAGTTCTAAGCAAAAACTTGCCTCATATTATGGAGACAGTACCAAGTACTGGTTAGACCAAAGGCTCTGGAATCAAACAGCCTAGGTTCAAATCCCAGCTCTGCCGCTTACTAGCACTATCATTGAGAAAGTTCTAAGTATCCTCCTCATATATTTTAATGGACATAATTATAATACATTCCTCACAGTCTGCTGAGAGGATTAAACTATGTAACACATATACAGGGTTTAGAATAATCTAGCATATAATCAAACCTCAATAAACACTAACAATTTAATTAGTTATAATGACATTGCCGATACCAGATGTCATTTCATGCTCTGTATCTTTCATACATAATGGGAAACAAAACTTGAATTTTCTCTGAAAAAGAACTACTTCAAGTTTAGCAATCTCCAACATTAAAGCAATATGTTCATAAGTCAATCACTTAAAAATAATTTATAATGTAACTATTCTTTTTTAATAAAAAATTGTATTTACTTAGAAGCATTCAGAATGTCAACAAAACAGCTGCAACATTTTTTTTTTGTGCAATTACAGAGTGGTATTCAGTTAACAGAACAACAATTATTTTGTAGAAGCTGCATCAGAGACAACTGAAGATGAAAATCTACCATCCCCATACATAACTAATTTGTGCTGTGCACCAACAAGAACCTGCTTTAAATTTCCATGCCAATTTACAACCTCCATACTGTACCAGGCAAGGTTAATGGCTATTGAAAATACCACCAGGACAGAGCTATCTAAAGACGCATTCGGTAGTGTGTTAACTACACACACACAAAAAAAAGACACTGTGCAGTTTAAAAACAAATCTTACACAGCCTTACATTTCAATTTTTTTCTTTAAAAGGAGTTGTGTACAGGGGGGTTAAATGCTTTATAGACAAGAAAAAAAAACTGCACTAGAACCAACTTATTCATCATCTTCTTCGTCTTCTTCCTTCTCATCCTCTTCATCTTCCTCCTCTTCTTTTTCTTGCTCTTTTCAGCCTTGACAACTCCCTTTTTTGCCACATCAGGCTTTCCTTTAGCTCGGTATGCAGCAATATCCTTTTCATATTTTTCCTTCAGCTTAGCAGTATTTTTTTCATAAGGCTGCTTCTCATCTGCAGCAGTGTCATTCCACATCTCTCCCAGTTTCTTCACAACATCACCAAAGGATAGGCTGGGATGCTCTCCTTTGATTTTTGGGCAATACTCAGAACAAAATGAGAAAAAGGCTGAGGGAGGTCTCCTAGGTGCATTGGGATCCTTGAACTGCCTTTTTGTTTTCCCTTTAGGGGGGATATAAGTTTTCATTTCTCTTTCATAATGGGCCTCGTACACCTTAGCCATGTTTTCAAATTTTCCTTTCTCTCTGGCAGACATGGTCTTTCACCTTTCTGAGCACTTCTCAGAAAACTCTGAGAAGTTCACTGAAGCATCTGGGTGCTTCTTCTTGTGCTCCTCTCAGCAAGTTTGCACAAAGAATGCATATGATGACATTTTGCCACTTGGCTTCTTAGGATCTCCTTTGCCCATGTTTAATTATTTTCCTCAGTGAGGCACAGAGTTGCCCAGTGCCCGTCTGGCTCTCACTTGCTCCAGCACTGTCTCTATGGAGCTCAGTGTACTGCAATATAATGTAACTATTCTTTGTTCACTATTTCCAAGTCTATCACTCACTTTTTATTGGGGGTGGGGGCAGGGAATACAGAAAGTTTCATGTCTTTAAGTCTAAGAGTATAGAACTTGAGATCACTGTTTATTCTGTTAATGAGAAACCAGATTCTTATAAATCATATATTCTACCCTCTGGTCCCTTCAGTATGACCATCATTTTATTATTTGCTCCTTGACCACAGGTTTCTTATCTAGTTGGTCTCAAACTGAAGTAGTAACACTCTAAGGTCTGAATCATGCAATGATTTAGAAAACTCCCTGTCAATAAATGCAAGTTATTTATTTCCTTCGTCAAACAGTGGTATAGTTCAGTTTTTCTTTTTTAACTCAAAACTAGTGCATAAATATGCTTAATTCCATATCACAATCTTTCCATCAGAATTAATCTTTATAGTACTGAATAATAAGTATAAATAATAAGCCTGTGAGAAGCTTTTTAAGAAGTACCAATACCTAGGTATCATTCCCAGAGATTCTGATTTTGAGATCTGGGCATTAGTATCTTTAAAACGTTCCCCAAGTTGGGGATCCCTGGGTGGCTCAACGGTTTAACACCTGTCTTTAGCTCAGGGTGTGATCCTGGAGTCCCAGGATCAAGTCCCACACTGGGCTCCCAGCATGGAGCCTGCTTCTCCCTCTGCCTGTGTCTCTGCTTCTCTCTCTGTCTCTCAGGAATAAATAAATAAAATCTTAAAAAAAAAAAAAAAAAAGTTCCCCAAGTTGAAATCTAAATAAGGTCAATAGATGGTACCAATATTGAGTTTTCTGATTGTGATACTATACCAGATACCCAAAATATTACCACTGAGATTACTAGGTAAAGGGCACAAGGGAACTCTCTACACTTTCTTGCAACTGTACGTGAACTCATGACTATGTCCTAAAAAAAAAACCAATTTTTTTTTAAAATAGTTCCCCAAGTGATTCTAATCTGCAGCTACAGAACAAAATACATTTTGACAGTATTATCATGATTTGCTTGAAAAAGTCAATTCTTCCTAACATGATCACTAAGCAGATAGCTGGAGATTTAAAAAAAAAAAAAAAAGGTTCTTTCTTAATATGCCCATTTTAATAGTTTATTATGTCCTAATAAAAATAAACACTCATATAACTGTTCCCTCAATCTAGAAAACATTTCCATTAGTCCAAAAAGTATCTTTTGCCCTTTTGCAGTCAACTTCCTCTACCACACCCCAGGAAATCACTGAGATTTTTAAAACCAGCTCTCTCTTTTTTTAAACTTCCATCTAAGTTAGCCTATTATTTATATATTTAAGTAAGCTCTACGCCTAATGTGGGGTTTGAACTCACAACCCCGAGATCAAGGGTTGCATGCTTCACCATCTGACCAGCCAAGCACTCCTAAGACAATCTCTTTTGAAGAATGGGGACATATCTTTTGAAGGAAATTTACTTTCCAATTTTCCTTTTGAAGGTATACTTGGATTCCCTTTTAGACTGAAACTCTGGGATGTAACTTAACTCTTTCACTATACATTGGAACATAATTGCTACAAGAAGATAAGTAAGTCAAACTTAGACAAAAGAATTACTGAATTCAACTAGGTTTAGTTAGGTAAGTTCAAGACTTAGGGGAAGAAAACTAACCAATTTGGTATCTCTTACCTACTGGTACAGAGATCTTTCTCTTCTTGAAGTTTGGCTTAAACACAAAGCAGCCCTAAAAAAAAGAAAGAAAGAAAAAAGTATAAAGTCAAAGTAGGCAAGGAACAGATAAATCTGATTAACCAAGTATCTTATGAATGAGATTTTCTAAAAAGGTATTTCTTTAAAGTGCTAAGAAATCACCTCTCTTCAATCAATTGTAACAGGAAAATTCTTTTTTTTAAATATTTATTTTTTAGAGAGAGAGCATGAGCACATGAGTGAGTGAGGGAGAGTGGGAGAGCGAGAGAGAATCCCAAGTAGACTCCCTGCTGAGCCCAGAACTCGACAGGGGGGCTCAATCCAGGACCCCTGAGATCATGACTTGAGTTTAATCAAGTCAAAGGCTTAAACAACTCAGCTACCCAGGCACCCCTAGAAGAAAAATTCCTTTTTTTTTTTTTTTTAAAGAAAAATTGTTAAACAAGGGGACTATCCATTTCTTTCTCCTCCTTCCCTTGGGATGCTCGTCTTTGATTTTGCTCCTAGGAACCTAATCTAAGAGACAAAAAAAAAAAAAAAAAAGCTGATGAAATGTAAATCCAGAAAGGTTCTATTTTTATAAAACTTAAAGAAAGAACATTAGTTCTATTCATCAAAATAGTGATACTCTCTCATTTTAAAGGAAATATTATTTAATTAAACTTTAAATATCCATAACCTGGTCAGGAAATAGATAATTTGTCTATTGTTTTATCCTTATACACTTTTCTTCATCTGATAAGAGTCTTATTCATCTGTTCTGGGAAACCTTCCTCAGTTCTCTAGTTAGAATTATTCCTTTCCCTAAGATCTCACAATACTTGAATGCCTTTATTTTGCTTTGTTTTAAATCACTTTCACTGTGTATCATGGTTATTTACAGGTCTCTCTCTCTCACAAGTAGTTTGTGAGTACCTTTGGGGCACATACTGCATATAATTCATAATTGTTTCCTCAGTGTTTAGGACAGTGTTAATATAAACATTAGGCAATGAGTATATGAATGAATGCTTACCGAGTAATTTTTCTGGTAATTTCCTAGCTACCTTTAGTTTCATGTTATTATTTGACTAGTGATATATAGCCCCCAAGCTACTGGTCCTACGTTTATTCTACCAATCCATGCACCATGTACAGCTTCTTAAAGACTGCCATTAATATGGAAAATGAAAGAAAAAATGAAAAAACTATACCTAGAAAAAGTCATCTCAGGACAGTGCCAAAGACAGCTCTGCAAATATAAAGTGGCCATTTGCATTACAAGACCCAAAATAAGAACTGTGCCTTATACTCTTGTATCTGCAACTACTGAACTACTGAAATACACATTTACATTTAGAAAAATCTTGTAGTATCACAACAAGCTTGTCATTGTCTCCTTTCTTTTTTTTTTTAAAGATTTATTTACTTACTTATTCATGATAGACATAGAGAGAGAGAGAGAGAGAGAGAGAGAGAGAGAGAGAGAGAGAGAGGCAGAGACACAGGAGGAGAGAGAAGCAGGCTCCATGCCGGGAGCCCGACATGGGACTCGATCCCAGGACTCCAGGATCGCGTCATGGGCCAAAGGCAGGCACTAAACCGCTGAGCCACCCAGGGATCCCCCATTGTCTTCTTTCTATAACTACCTGCAATTCAGTAAGGGAAAAGGAGCTACGAAGGAGTGAGATATGACCAGTGCTCAGAATAGGTCCTAATAAATAGCAGGTAGTAAGTAATATGGTTAACCACTTCGAACTGCTGATTAAATGATGGTGTTTGAGACAGAAGAAGCAGTCTAGCAGGAGAGCTATCAGGTAGAAAATATGACAAAGAGAAGGAAGTTTAGATAAAGAAAAAAAAAGCTAGCAGTCCCATGAATACCTAATATAGTCCTTAAAGACTCTTATTCATGCAAGGTCCCCTTCATAATCATTTCAATACAAGCATTTCTATTATAATGCCAGAAATGTTCTCCTGAAAAAAAAAAAAAAAACCACAATTCTGCAAGACACAAAAATAAGAGCCTGAAACAATGAAAAGGATTAGGGGGCAGACCACTCAAAATTTATGGATCTTTAAAACGAGGGCAAAACCCAAACAGTACCAACCCTAATAAAAAATACTAGTGTAAGAGAACTTGAACTATCTCCATTTTGATCTCAAACTTTCTAATTAAGTTCTTTTTTTTTTTTTTTTTCCAGAAAAACATTCTGTGGGCACAGCATCCTCTGAGGGGAACCAAAACTAATCCCTTAAGCAATAAGGATTGCCCAGAGCCAGGAAGAACTAGCCCAGGATTGACTCCAAGATAATGATCAACCGGACCTTTCCGGCCCTCCTTTGTCCCAAATTTTCCTCATTTAAACCTGGAAGTATTTTCAGCACTTTGGAGAGTCTTTGAGACTCTAGGCTGCTGTCTTATCAGTGTTGGCCTCACTGAATTAAATTCCTTTTTTGTTTCACTACCACTCATTTCTCTGACTTTGGATTTTGACAGCAGTGACTGGCTGAAGCTGGTTGGTTTCAGATATCTGGAGCCAGGTGCTCTTGCGCCCCCACGGCCTGGGCTACACCAGCACAGTTAAACCTCTTCCAGCATTTGCACCTAGAGCACAGCCAATCTTCTGTAAACTTAAGCTCTGTGGCTTAGTTTCCCTTTGATATAGTCTCAGAAGGCACTCTTTCCTATAATTTTAGCTTAATTTTAGTCAAAACTAAAGATCAGATCCATGAAAGAGCCTTCTAATGTACTGTTTTAACATGGGAAGAAATGACTGCAGTTTTTTCACTTACATTCTCAACTTTATCACAGTTTAATTTCAGGGGCATCTGGCTGCACCCATATTACTAATGGTCTTACTTTTACTTGGTCTGTAGCAGTGCTGTTCAATTGAACCTTTGGTAATGAAGGAGAACTATCATGTCTGCACTAATACAACAGTCACCACCATATGTGGTTATTAAGCAGTTGAAATGTGGCTAGTTAAGACTGAGAAAATGAATTTCTAATTTTATCTAATTTTACTTTATTTTTTTATTTTTATTAAAGATTTTATTTATTTATTCATGAGAGACCCGGGGGTGGGGTGGGGGGGCAGAGACACAGGCAGAGGGAAAAGCAGGCCCCATGCGGGGAGCCTCACGTGAAACTGATCCCAGGTCCCCAGGGTCACGCCCTGGGCTGAAGGCGGCGCTAAACCGCTGAGCCATCCAGGGATCCCCAAATTTTACTTTTTTAATTAAATTTGAAATAGCCACATGTGGCCTTTGGCTACTTAATTGGATAATAGAGCTCTAGGATTTATCTTCTTACCAACCACACTATCATGTCTCCCTACAATCCCTTGGCCATCTAGACAGCCCATATGAGGACTACCGGATCTCCTCTGACACATGCACACTTAGGTTATTCTTCTCATTTTTCATAAGACTTCCTCTCTGATTGTACTGATTTTTCAATTTCTTTAATACAGGTCACTTTATTTCTATCTTCTAGACCAAAGAACATGTCACTCTCTAAGCTAGAACAGTCTCCCTATACTCCCCAATCCTAACTTCTACTTATTTTTCAGGTCTCAGCTAAAATGTCGGTTTCTTCAGAGGCCTTCGCAGACCCCGGGCTGTCTAACATTTATGACAATTTGTTAACTTCGTTCATCGGTGCTGGTCTTTCTTCAGCGCAGTCTATTTTGTTTACCACGCTTATCTCGGTACCTAACGGGAGCGCTTGGCGCACAATAAATACTTATAAGAAAGAAAGAGAAAGGGAGACTGGGGCTCATCCTCGGGGAATTCGACCTCCACAAACCTGAACTTTAAAGTCTCCCAGCCAAAACAACTAAGGTAGATCGGTGTCTTTGCTCCCCCAAACAAAATTGACCTCAACTGCCCCTGGAGTACGACGCTCCAGCTCAGCCCGCCACTCGCTCCCCACCAGCCGGTTCGCCGAAGCCTACGTAACCTCTGTTACATGCCTTCTTCAAAAGAGAAGGAGACGACGTCTGAGTCTAGCGGGCGTCCGACCCTCACATACCTTGGACACCGAAGAGGTGGCCATGGCCCCAGCCGCTCGCGGGATCGCCTCTGCGCTCGGGATTTCCCGCGCTCCCTCGCGGCAGCAGGGCAGAGGTTAGTGGACGGCCACGCGGCTTCTTGATTGGCTGGCAGGACCCTTCGGGGCGGGCTTCCGGCGCGCTAGGCGGGGCGTACAGCGGAGGGCGGGGCAAAGGTCCGGGCCGGGAGGTTGGAGCGCGCTTGGTGGAGGCGGACATGGCTTGTGGCTTCCGCAGGTCCATCGCCTGTCAGGTACGGACCAGGGAACTCGCAGAAGCAGGGCCCTGGCGGAACCCCACCCTGGGCCAGCGCTCCGTTAGCGAGAGGGCGGATTCCACGGAAGCCCCGTTTCTGCCGCCTCCTCCCTCCTTTCTGGAGCTGCTCGAGTTGTTACAGCAGATTCGGGGGTGGCTCGGCCGTGCGACCCAAATCGGTTTCCCAGGGTGCAAAGTAAACCTTGAAAAGCAAACGTATGTGGCTTCCCTCCCTCCTTCGCACCCCGCACAGCTTTGTATGCTTTACCCTAGTGGAAAGTCATTGGGCCATGATTAGAAGAATCCTTTAGAAATTAGTGTTCCTTACACTTGGTGAACTCGAGAGTGGTTCTAAAATTTCATTTGAAAGGATCTAATTTAAAAACTGGTCGTTTGTCTTGCAAAGTCGTTTTGGCCTCCTGTCCTGGCATTACTTTTGGTAACTCCAAAGATAACGCGAGATGCTGTTTTACTTGATTCAGAGTCCTCTATGTGAACAGCTCTGTAGTAAGGAAAGGAATAAAACACCTTAACAGGTTAGATTTCAGCAAAAAGAATTTTTGGAGTTCATCGGCCCCTTTTGAAATTTTGCAACAAAACTTTCAATTGTCTTGACAAACCCATTTCTTTTTTATCAGTGGACGTATTTTGCCTGGCATATAATTTTCCTCAGTTCATTTTTATGATATTTCTGGACTTTTATGAGAAAATTCCTCTGCCTTTATGCTTAAAGATGTACTGCCCTGTCCAGTGGCGGCTTCTCAGGTACCACCGTGGGACCTTCTGATAGGACAAGGCTGAGTTTATGGTTTACTGGAGTAAGAAAGAACACTTCAGCAGAGTTTTTGGTGGTATCGTCTGGGAAGGCAAGGTCAGATTTTTCTTGAGAATTTGATGTATTAGTTTAAAGCTAGTCTTTCAGTGGCAGAGGGTGAGGGGCAGAGGAGTGGAGGAGATGGCTTGATTAGGATTGGATACTGATCTTAATAGTTATAAGATTGGGAGAAAGAAGTTCCTGTAATCAACAATCAAGCTATTTGGGCAGGAGTCTCCTAGAATAGTAAAGTGATGCTAATGAAGACAAGGAAACAATACAGTCATACTGATGTAGACAGTAGGCTGTATCCAGGGTGGGTAGTTTTGGACCTCAGTGTTCAAGCTGTGTTTGGGTAGGGAGAAGTTCAAGATGGTTTCCATCCTCAACCGGTAGGTCAAGATAAGGCCAACCAGAAACATTTTCTGTTTAGTTTTGCAAAGGCTGTATTCTTTCTTGTAAAGAAGGTAAGTTGGAGAAACAGGAACTAATATGTAGTGTATTTCTGCTAATTACATTCACATCTAAGCCTCGTGATGACCTTATGACAGAGAATTATTAACCTTGTCCAGTTGAGCAAACTGAGATTCAGAGAGATTAAAAACCTACCCAAGGCCGGGGTCTGCACATGGTTAATGAATTGAAGAGTTGGATTATGAACAGGGATCTAACTTCAAAGTCAGTCTTTTTCATGTATGCTGTGCTGTGTAGTTTATGAAGGCAAGAAGCACAGTCTGATCATTAAACAATCTAACAGATTTGTATAGCAACATAAACTAAGCAAATGCATATTTCTCCAAACATGGAGTCATTGAGGGATGATCGGAGATGAGGTTAAATAAAAATATGTGTGATACATATGTTTATGAATGAGGATCTTTTGCTAGTTTAGGAATGAAGGAATGTATTACATGAAATGGCACAACATTCAGCAAATTTTGATGACGAATCTACATTTTTTAAAAAATACTATCATCAGTCCCAGGGTTGTAAGTGAATAGAATTCAATTCTAGAAGCTAGGATATAGCTTCTGCCCTAACAGGGCTCTGGACTAACTTGGGGAAACGCATGTATAAACAGCTAATTGAAGTACAGTCTGTAACCAGTGTATTAGAAATGTGTGAAGTGCTAAGGGAATATGGAGGAGACAGCTTCCAGATGTCAGGGAATGTTTTGTGGAAAAGGTAACATGGGACCTCAGTCCTGAAGAGAGGATGGATAGGAGTGTACCAAGGTAAAAGGGTGAGAGCTAGGGGAGTGGTAGGGTATTCCAAGAACATCATATGTGTGGACAACAGACCCATGGGAGATCATAGTATATGTGGTATGGAACCACAATATTCGAATATGACTGAAATTTAGAGTATGCCTCTTGGGCCTCACTTCAGCAAGTTCTTTGGACTCTATCTTCAAAATAATATCTTGAATCTATCCATTCTTTTCCATCCCTGTTGCCCTTCCTGGCCCCTTATCCCAAACCACGCAACCTACGTCACTGGCTTACAACAGCATTCTAATGGATTGCCATCCTTGCCATCCCTCAAATCCATTCTCTTTAAAGCAAGTAAAGTGACTTCTCACATGTAAATCAAATCATATCACTTATCTATTTAAAACTACATTGCACAAACTTTCTACCAGAACCTTAACATCTTTCTTTCCAACCTCCATTAATACCATCCTATTCTTCCGTTCTGCAGGATCCTAGCCACACTAATTTAAATTTTGTTTTTCTAACAAAGCAAGGTCTTTCCATTCCCGTTGCATAGATTATTCCCAGTGCCTAAAGGAAATGATTTTGTATCATGACCCTTTGTGCAAGATGGAAGTTTCACAAAACAATAGTTTCCTTATAATGTGTGTCCATTCTTTTCCATACTACATTTTTCAAAAGATCCTGGTTGTGACTCACTGAATTTATTCCCAACTGACAACCTGTAGTTTGAAAAGTGTGTCCTCCAGTTGCTCCATTTCTCACACCCTTGTTTGCTTCTATCATAGCATTTATAAGAGTTAATAATTCTTTCATTAGCTAGTTATTAGGGAATTTGTTACATTGTTTTATTTCCTTGTTTTGCCATGTTTTCTCTATAAGCTTCATGAAGACAGCGTATTTTATTTACTATTTCCCTAGAACTAGCAAAGTGTCTGAAACATAGAAGGTATTGGATACATATTTAAAGAAAAAGTAAGTTGTTGCAATGTAATATAAAGCTTTCAGCTTTGCCAAATGAGTTCATAGTTTTAAAGCTGTGAGATAAAATAGTAAAAATGGAAAGGATTAAAATTGTAGTCCCTCCATTTGTGTGACTAACCTACTCTTGGCAGGTTAATTAACCTGTCAGCTATAAAATGATGGTATTGATTCCAAGTTTACAGGATTGTTGCAAGGATTAATGATGATGAAGACAATAATAATTACCATTTGTGGAATATTTCACATGTACCATGCAGTTTTGCTGAACTCTATGGGGCCATTGATAAGATCTAATGACATAATGTTAACAGAAAGTGCATAATGTCAATAACTGTGAGGGGTTTATGACTTTATCCTACCAGTCTACCACAGTTCCATGGATGGTGGCAGAAACCATGAGGTCCCTGGGTGAGAAAAAATGATTTTTTTTATTCACAGCAATTGTAATAGCCAGAGTATCAACATATTCTTGTATCAGTTCCCCAAGCCCCTCTTTTTTTTTTAATATTTTATTTATTTATTCATGAGAGAGAGAGAGAGAGAGAGAGAGAGGCAGAGACACAGACACAGGCAGAGGGAGAAGCAGGCTTCATGCAGGGAGCCTGATGTGGGACTTCTTCCCAGATCATGCCCTGAGCCAAAGGCAGATGCTCAACTGCTGAGCCACCCAGGCATCCCTCCTCTACCTTTCCTAATTTGGGTAACTTTCTCACTAAAAGCGTGTAACACATATTGTCTGTTTATTAAGCATAGCTGTACAACTTGTTTCCTATGAATTTTAATTTTCTAAGATTTATTTTTAGACAGAGCGAGAAAGAGGGGGAGCGGGGGTGCAGGGAGGACAGAGGGAGAGGAAAAGCATATCAAGCAGACTCCCCACTTAGCATGGTGGAGCCCAGGACTCTGGGATCGTGACCTGAGCTGAAACCCACTAGTCAGACACTTACCACTTAGAAGCACCGCCTATGCATTACCACCTGAGCTATGACTTAATTGACTGGGTTTCTCTATAAGCAGATTTTTCAGAAGGGCTCAAGGTGCTTTTTTTTTTTAACTGTTTTTTTTTTTTAAGAAATTTTGACTTTTCAGATAAAATACCCTAGTAGGATCAAAAGGAGGTTTGAATCATTAGAAAATTAGCATGTTTATGGGGCACTGGAGTGGCTCAGTCCATTAACTGTGAGACTCTTGGTTTCCACCCAGGTCATGGTCTCATGGGTCCTCGGATTGAGCCCCACTCAGCTGCTTGAGATTCGCTCTCTCAAATCTGTTTAGAAGTAATATCAAAAGTCTTCATTTGAGAAATAAGGCAGTAACACCAGATTATTGAGTTCTGAATTTGAATTTTCCAAACACGGATACTACGGATGCAAGTGCATACATCAGTTTTCATATGTGACAATTCACATTAAAAAACAGCTGAGCAGGTGAAACAAACATACCAGTTTACGACTTCTCCTGTGTATTAATCTAGTCCTATGTAATGTCATTGCTCAATTATTTGCTTTAACCAGATCATGATTTGTAATTAGGTAATATGGTTACAAAGTAAACTGCATTTATTTCGTCCCTGGAGTTTTCTTGATTGAGTGCTTTATTTTTGAAATTTTATAACTTAAGCAGGATGTATCTCAGTGTTGAATTTTCCAAATTATATTTTCCTGACATAGTAATTTATTTTGACTTGTAGATATAGTTTTTTAAGATTTTATTTGAGAGAGAGAGAGAGAACGCACGCGTGAGTGCCCACACAAGCAGGGGGAGAGCGAGAAGCAGGCTCTCTGCTTTGCTCAGCAGGGCTCCTAATGCAGGGCTCCTTCCCAGGACGCTGGGATCTTGACCTGGGCCAAAGGCAGATGCTTAACTGACTGAGCCACCCAGGCACCACTCATTTTTTTCTTTTTTATTTATTTTTTTAAGATTTTATTTATTCATGAGAGACACAGAGAGAGAGAGGCAGAGACAGACAGAGGGAGAAGCTTGCTCCATGCAGGGAGCCCAATGTGGGACTATATCCCGGGTCTCCAGGATCACGCCCTGAGCTGAAGGTAGACGCTTAACTGCTGAGCCACCCAGGCAGCCCTGGTTTTTCTTTTATTAATAAAATATTTAACCATGGAGAAAAATATAGTTAATATGTACCCATCACTCAGCTTAAATAAACTGTTACTATTTATTTTTTTAGATTTTATTTATTTATTTGACAGGGAGAGCACAAACAGGGGGAGCAGCAGGCAGAGGGAGAGGGAGAAGCAGGCTCCCTGCTGATCAGGGAGCCCGACATGGGACCCGATCCCAAGACCCTGGGATCACGACCCCAGTGGAAGGCAGATGCTTAACCAACTGAGCCACCCAGGTGCCCCAAGAAATAAACTGTTACTATTTAAATATCCTGGGTACCCATCCCTGTCTGCAAACTCTTTCCTCGCTTATGAGGTTTTGTGTTTATTATATCTGTGTATGTCACTTAACTACCTATGAATATATTCCTAAATAGTATTCTTTTTCAAGTTATTTTTTGTAAGAGGTAGTCAAAAAAAAAAAAAAAAGAGGTAGTCAAACTGTAATCATCCTTCTGCAACTTGGGTTTTTTATTTCTTAGCTTCAAGTTTTTAAAAAAGATATGCCCATAATGATGCACGGAAATCCAGTTCTTTCGTTTTACTGTTGTGTGTCATTGCAGCAATATACCACAATTTACATTTGGTTCCTTATCTCAGGGAAATTTTCCCTTTTATTGACTATTATGCCCTCCCATCCCATTGGTCACACCTCTGGTTCCAGCTGCCACTTGTATGACCAGTTTCACAGGTGCTTCCAATCACTTATTGCTAATAACACCTCATCTAATCTAAAAGCCTGCTGGGTCCAGCCTATACTCAGCTCAAATGTGGCAGTTAACACTGTCAAGGACAGGTCTCAATCAGTGGGTAATGGGGGTTCCTGCTTCCTATATTTGGATAAACAATTTTGGTAGACCTTATTTGTGCTTCTTAGGAGGTACCATGGAAATTAAGCCCCCATTGTTTATAGCGGTAACCTTGACAGCACAATCTTAACTTTTGCTCCTTCCTTCTCAAGCTTCTCAGTCTATCACTTATGCCCTCAGGAATCACCACCTCCCAAATAAACTACCTGCACAAAGTTGTTTCTCAGGCCTTGCTTTTGGGGGAGCCAAGATCTGTTTCTGTGAATACTTTTTATTTTTCTTGGGTTTTGTTGCTTCATCTCTATAGCTTCTGATTAAAAGAGACCAAGAAGCCCTGCTACACAAGACTGTTCCATTCTGCTTCAGAATCTTTTGCATCTTTCCTTGGGCTATCACTTTTTGAAGAGTATAGCTTTGGGTTTTGTCTCTTTATCGTTATGGTATATGCTACTAGAGAACCATTGTACTTTTCTTCCTGTCTGCTTGCTTCTTTCCTGCTCTTTTATGTTTTAGGAGCACCAATCATCGTAAGGTTGGATTATCTTGTACCCAATTTTATTTATCTTTCTCTGATTACTTCCAATTTATGTTTTTAAAAATTTGTCAGGCGCCTGGGTGGCTCAGTGGTTGAGCATCTGCCTTCAGCCCAGGGCGTGATCCCCAGGTCCTGGGATCGAGTCCCACATCAAGGTCCCTGCGGGGAGCCTGCTTCTCCCTCTGCCTGTGTCTCTGCCTCTCTCTCTGCCTCTCTCATGAATAAATAAATAAAATCTTAAAAAAAAAAAATTGGGGAATGTGTTGTGTTTCCATTGGAGAGAACTTTACTGTGCTGCCATAGAATCTTCACTTCTGAAAAATACTGGAATTCGCTTTTTTTTTTTTTTTAAGTTTATTCAACCACTGAGCCACCTAGGAATCCGGACTTCTCTGTTTTATTCTTTCTCTCTCACAGCTCTGAGGCATCTCCCTCCAGTCATATATGAAAAAATGATGGGATTCATTTTTTTCTCTCCAGATTGGGGTATTGATAAGAATTGTTAAAAAAAAAAAATGTTAGGAAGTTAGGAGCCTTACTAAACAGGGCTGCTCCCTTCCTCGTTAGAAACTGCTGTTTGTTTCCTTGGCTATCACTTTTGAAGTTTCTAACTTTGAACTATGCCTATCCTGTATATTTGTTGCTGGAGAATTAACCAATCTGCGTGTTTATTACCTATCTTCCTTTCTTTCTCCTCTCTGTTCTTTCTTCCACCTTTTTCATTTTAGTTTGATAATGGGTTGGAGGTGGGAGATTATGTAAAGAAGATTTCATTCCACTACTTCATCCCAGAGTCTTTCTAGGTTTTTAATTTGTTTTTAATTATGGGAAAATATATACAACATGAAATTTACAATTTTAACTATTTTTAAATGTGCAGTTCAATGGCATTAAGTCCATTAACATTGTTGTGCAACTATCACCACCAACCCTATCCATAACTCTTCATTTGTAAAACTGTAACTCTGTGCCCATTATAAACAGTGATTCCATTTCTCCTTTTCCCTCAGTCTCTTTATTTTGGTTTTTTAATTTATATCATATAGAAATGTTTCTGTGCCTTTGGAAAACTGCTATTGAGGATATTTTCTAATTTGGTCTTTAAATCTTTGTGAATATAACTTAGTCTTAGAATCTACTTTCGGAAAAAATTTGTTGCCAGGCAGCGCTGTGCTATGTAGTTAGCTTCCTTTTGTACTTGGTTGCCAAAAAACACAATAACTATCTTTACCTTGGGTTTTCTGGTATGATTTTATACTTCCATTTTATTTTTATGTGTTAATTCTTTTCAGAGCCTTTTTTTTTTGGAGCAAATGAGATATAATAAAAGCAATTTTTTAAAGATTTTATTTATTTGAGAAAGGGAAAGAACGAGGATGAGAGAGAGAGCACACACAGGAGTACAGGAGTTGCAGGGGTGGGGGCAGAGGGTGCAGAGGGAGAGGAAGAAGTGGACTCCCCTGCTGAGCAGGGAACCTTTGCATGGGGCTCAGTTCTCTGATCTCAGGATCATGACCTGAACTGAAGGCAGATACTTAACTGAAACACCTAGGCACCTCAGAAATAAGCAGTTTTTAAGTGGCTTTTTATATTAGAAACAGATTTTTTTTTGTGTGTGTTGTTCAGTTTAATGTAACCATAACTGAAGTTCAAAACTTCTTTGTCAGCTGGAAAGCTTTAAAATTGACCTATAGAACTAAGTTTTTGTTTGTTTTTGTTTTTTTTTTTTCCAGCAGACTTTAGTTATATTTAAGTTAGGCAGAAAATCTTAGTGGTTATGGTTTTTGAGACATTATGTTCAAAATAAAACCTTAATTTTAAAGGTAGGAAATAATATTTATTACATGCTTATTATGTAACACATTTTTCTTGATCCTTACAAGAGCCCTAGTTTCTTGTTTAATAGATACCTCCATTTTTCATATGTGAAAACTTAAGCTCATTTATATAAAATGATTTTCCTGTGGACTCCTAGCTAGAAAAAATGGAACTGGAATTTGAATCTTCCCCCCCCCCTAAATTACAATAGAACCTTTATTATTGTTGCACTTGTATTGACAAGAATACTTCATGGTATAAAAACATGAACTATTACAGCCTTTATTCTATAAATGGTTTGGAAATGTTTATCCACTCCTGTGCAAATGGCCTAAGGAAATAACCTTTTTGTAGGGGCTGTAGTAATGTAGTTTCTAAGACTATAATTTTTTTAAAAAGCAATTCCATGTGAGAAGCAGGAATTCTTTTTCTTTTTTTTTTAAGATTTATTTATTTATGATAGAGAGAGAGAGAGAGAGAGAGAGGCAGAGACACAGGAGGAGGGAGAAGCAGGCTCCATGCCGGGAGCCCGACGTGGGACTCGATCCCGGAACTCCAGGATCGCGCCCTGGGCCAAAGGCAGACGCTAAACTGCTGAGCCACCCAGAGATCCCCAAGATTTTTGTTTTAAAGATTTTATTTATTTATTCATAGAGATGAAGAGAGAGAGAGAGAGAGAAGCAGGCTCCATGCAGAGAGCCTGGCGTGGGACTGGATCCAGGGTCTCCAGGATCACGCCCTGGACTGCAGGTGGCGCTAAACTGCTGCGCCACCGGGGCTGCCCTAAGAGGAGAATTTAAAAATAACTGTAATCTGAGATTTAAATTTAAAAATCAACATATATTATGGGGTGCCTGGGTGGCTTAGTTGTTTGGGCATATGACTCTGGGTTTCGGCTTAGGTCATGATCTCAGGGTCCTGTGATAGAGCCTCCAGGGAAGCTCTGTGCCAGGCTTGGAGCCTCCTTAAGATTCTCTCTCCCTTATAGTTTTGGGTTTTCCAGAATCTCAGGTAAATAAAATCATGTACTATATAGCCTTTTGGATCAGGTTTTTGTGACTTGGAGTGCATTCAAGGTTCATTTAAGTTGTTAAGTATCTGAATGCTCTTTTTATTGATGAGTAGTATTGAATCTGGTAAAATTATTAACAATCTTGCTCTGTTTTGGTTCTTATTTAATGTTTAGCTTTCCAGAGTGTTGGATCTTCCACCAGAAAACTTGATCAAGTCAATATCTGCAGTTCCAATTTCCAGAAAAGAGTTAAGTATTTGTAACAACTTAAAATGTTGCTGACTTTGTTAATATGCAAAAAAAATCTTCAATTTACAGAATAGACCTTGAAAGCCTTGAAAGGTAAAGTACGATGTAACATATTATTCCCATTGACTCAAATAATAAAATTAGAATCTGTGTTTTACCTACTTTGACACGGCACATTAAATTAGTACTCTGATGTTGTTTGTTTGATGTTTATGCTGTTAATGATAATTATGGGAAAGTTTTTAAGAAAAATTAGGAATGAGATCAAAATTTAATTCTGTGACAGCAAATAAAAGGACTAAGAGTGCAGTTAGAATTTCAGGGGGTTTTGAGAGGATTTTAAAGATTATACACCTATCTGATGTTTGAATACTTAATATTATATTTACCTGCTAGGTTTTTTGTGGTTTGGGGTTTTTGTTTGTTTGTTTGTTTCTATTTGAGGACTCCCAGTGATAGAAAACTGTTGGTTACATACAACCCATAGTTGCTTTCTTGGCTACAGGAAGATACCTATCTCTCCATGAGTTTGGTCCTTCTAATTGATACTTCTTTACCATTTGGCTAGAAAAACATCAGTACTTGGGTAAAATGCCCTCTTGGTCAATTAATAATGACAAGAAATTAGCTGCATAGTATGCATTTAAGCCCTAAGCTTTGGAAAGATATAATTATCAGTACCATTATGTCCTAATATTTTGTCTCCTTAATTCTGTCAAGATTTTAAGATAGGGTAGGATGAATACTACTGTTCTCAGAATAGGACAAAGAGGTAAGTGGAAGAGAAAGGCTACATGTGTGGCCTTGTTGAAAGAAAGTATCTTTAAAGTGACCTACTACTTACTTTACATTGAGTTTGTAGCAAAGGCAACCACAGACCAAGGGGATCTTATCATTACACACTCTTAATGTAATATTCCAAGCCAGTTACCTATTTCATGAAATCTGTAAATGGCATTTTGAATAATGATGAAACTGATTGTTTATGTTTCAGAGGCCTTTAATAAGCTGAACAATCTAGGACCCTATTTTGAAAAAAAATTTTCTTTACCTGCCAGGAGCTCCTTTGGGCAATTCTACTTTAATGATACTATACTTCACTGTATCTTTGGTTTATAGAATATAAATATTGAGGAGGATCTCAAAACTTTTCTAGGCTACAAGTCTAAAATTCTGCTTATTAAATTGATTTAAAATAAAAAGAATCTCTAATGCCTTGGCATAATAAACTCAGACATCCTTTACAGTATAAAAATGACACCTAACTGTTCTGTATTTCTCACTTTATTCTAAAGTGCTATTAAGTGCCAGGGGAATTTTTTGTTGTCAATATGGTTAATTTAATGTCCTATGAATCACTTTAGGTTTCCTAATTCTCTCGATTATATTTTCAACTATGGTGGAATTCCTATTTAATACTGATCATAGTAGACAGGATCAATGACTTTATTAGCCAGTAATACTCAAGTCTATGGATTTCACTCTAACATCACAACAATTCCTCAAAAGTAGTGGAAAAGTAGCTATTGCTTTTTCAACTTTTTTTTTTTTTCTGAACAATAGTAGAGGGAATAGTTTATGGAACCCCTATGTGCCATAACTCACTGTCATTGGCACATAGCCAGTTGTTTTTCATCTGTACCCTTACCTACTGTCTTTCTTCACAATGGATTATTTTGACAGCTAAATTAATTTTTCTATCACAAAAGCAAAACATAATCTTAAGGAAATTCAGGAAAATATAGAAGAATAAGGAAAAAATCTCCAATATGTTAGCAAGTTGGTGTACTTTCCATATTTCTTTTTGAATGTGTCTTACAGCTTTTAAAAACATGTAACTAACACTAGGGGCACCTGAGTGTCTCAGTCGATTGAGCGTCCCACTCGATTTCAGCTCAGATTGTGATCTTGGAATGCTAAGGTCAGGCCCCATGTCGGGCTCCAGGCTGTGTGAAGCCTACTTGTGATTCTTGCTCTCTCCCTTTCCCCTCCCCCCTGCCTTTCTAAAAATATAAATGAATAAACATAGCTATAAAACTACCATATGCATGATTTTTGAACCCTTTACCCCTTGACATCATTCTTTTTTGGTAAATATCACTTTTAACAATGGCTAAATAATACTATCATGGTCCTCTCTTAACAGACATTTAGATTGATTTGTTTGACTTTTTATATAATTTACATTCAGCAATTACTTCTTTAAATAGACAAAGCAAAAGTTCTTTGTAGATATATGACTAAAGCTTCCTAAAAGGGAAAAATGGAAAGTAGGTCAAGTCTGATTGATCCACCTTCCTGAAGCATTTATTTCTCTTTTGGTCCTTTCTTGCTAACAGATAACTCTGCATTATAATTTCAGAATTCATTTTTGAAATATTCCTAATTTAATTGGTGTTAATTGTTAATAGACTAAAAGGGTGATATTTTTAAAGTTTGTCCTTCTTCCACTGAACAAATTAGAAATATTTGTGATTCTATAGAGATAAAATTTTTTAATTGAAATGCATTCGTTTATTATTCATGTCTATAATAAAATTACAGATGCCTCCTATGATATATATTTTTTAATTTTCTATAGAAAATCATGTGACTTCCTTGTGTTTCCTGGATGTTTGAGAGCCATCCTGTAGGGTTATGACCATATTATACTTTGTGTAAGGTATTCGAACTGTCAAAAATTTAATCTTTGGTATATTCAAATCCGTATAATTTCAATGAATATTGTTATTGCTCTTATTTTTAATTGAATTTAAAAAAAAATCTTTGTATGTTCATATCTTATTCCCACTTTGTTAAACTAATTTCTTCAGCTTCCAACATTATTGGCACAAATACTTGGATATACTACCAAAGTCCTTTGTTAAGAGTAATATAATAAATACATTAAAACCTTATGTAAATTTCCATAATTAAAGTTAATCTTTAAGAAATTGAATTGTCATGCCCCTGGGACTGGGGCCTATTTAACATTTTTATTTAACATCAGAACTAGGATTAGTATTATTTAACCAGGACTTAATTTCCTAGCAATACTATGAAGTGAGTGCCATTACCATCACCATTTTACTAAGGTACAAGAGAGGTTAAACAACATATCCAAGATCACACAGACACTGATTAATAGATGTACTTGGGTCAGTAGATGACTTTGAATTGGCAAATATAATCCACAGTAGGCTACTAGATAATATATTAAGGCTCAAGAAAATAATTTTTCTTTAATATTTTTTTCTGAGAGAGAGCACAAGAGCAGGGTGGCAGCGGTAAGGGAGGGCACAGAAGGAGCAGAAGATAATCTCAAGCAGGCTTCGTGCTCAGCTCAGAGACCAACTTAGCACTCAATCCCAGGACCCTGAGATCATGACCTGAGCCAAAATCAAGAGTCCAATACCCTGCCAACTGACCCACCTAGGTGCCCCAAGGCTCAAGAAAATTCTTAGTGGTCTTTGTTGACTAGGTGGATTAATGTGATATGAAACAGATATCACAGGGTATTTTAGGCATCTCCCTGAATTTCAAGAGTGATAAGAATGAGATCATTCTAAAATATATCCTTATGTGCCAGTGACAATGGAATGAAAAGACAGTGGTTTAGTCCACTTATTGTGCCTATAGAGTGTCATTCTCTAGCCCTTATAAAATGTTAGAAGATGTTCCAGTCTGGGTAATTATATAGATGTTTGACCATCAATTAAAATTTGTAGTATACTTTGAACTACCTATCTCACACAGAGATTATAAATCTACAATTAGGTAATAGAAGAGGAAGAACTTTAGAAGACAGTTCTAAATAAATACAAGGTGATATTTCTACTTTCTTTGCTTTATATTTTGCTGATAAAATTGTATCGATGTGGAGAACGCATAGTGGTGAGCCTATGTTGTTGTTGTTACACTAGTAATATTTCAAGGTACAATAGCTTTTTTCTATTTCAATATCTATCTATAGAGAAGTTGCCGATTTTCAGCTTTCTGTGGATTCTCTATTGGAAAACAACAATGACCATTCAAGACCAGATACTCACGTTCAAGCCAGGAAACTGGCAGAGAAGGTACTTCAGCACTATTATGTTTTTTTGACATTATAACAAATTCACTATTTTAAAGAAGAAAAAACTCCACAGATTATCTTAGACATAATAATGAATTTAATAGTGTTTTTTTGTTCAAGGCACCTTGGAAAATACAATTTAAATTCATTTTAGCCATGTACTATAAGGTCAAGATGATTTTTCAAATTAGTATAAAGCATTCCTCTTGAGCTGACATTGTTCAGTTTTTTGATTAACTACTCACAGGAGGACTGAAGTGTTAATTAAATTTACAGATTGAAGCTGGATGGACTTCTGAATTTAAGAGCACAAGCTTGATAAATTAGAGCACTGGGTTGCAATTTTTAAAATGAGTTTCTGAGAAGATGAGCATTAAAATATGAGGAAAAAATGATTAGATGTAAATAGAATCATGATTGCAGAGAAGTGGCTAGATGATTTAATAAACCTCTTTCATTTTTAATTTCTCTGATGGGTTTGGTATCTAAAAGAAGAGTTGAAAGGATTGTAGAGAATGACAAAATCTAAATTATTAGCATAATACCATCAAAAACTAGTTTTTTAAATAGGGTTATTACATGTGGCATGGAGGCTTCTGAGCACACTGAAGGATTAAAACAATGAAAGTCATTGTTATAGAAAAAGATGGGTGAAGAGTATCAAAGAGCTTTGGTAGCTTAGTAAATATTTATTTGATCAGAAAATCAACCCAGATTTTTATCAGGAAGTATACCAGGAGTAGAATTTTTCTAATTACAGTATTTAGTCTTTCTTCCATCTCCTGTGAGTTCTCAAAAATACAGACTAGAGGCTCTTCGGTGACAACAGGCATCTTTTCAAGTTTCATGGGTATATCAGGTGCTTAGAAATCTAGTTGGTTAAAATTTTGAGGTATATTCACTGAAGTGAAAGTATTTAAATGATTTCCATTTTATGTGTTGGTACAAGTGCTTCTGCATAGGGCCTGACAGAATGACATGTTCTGTGGCTCTTGTGCAAGGTGGATGAGAAAAAAAACAATTCACTGCATGTCAGGGCACATAAGGTGGGGGTGAAGTGATGTTGGCTTCCTTCCATGTTAGATGGAGAATTTGAAGTGAGGGAATGGGAAAGAGGAAAAGATTCTGAATATAGATTAGTGTTCTAGTCCAGAAAAGAAGGAAATCTGTCGTTTACCCAAATAGAATGATAGAATTGAAGAGATTGGCTAAGGCCCAGGTCCAGATATGATGACTAAGAGACATGATGCACCTGCTACCTTTGAACTCCAATTTGATAGTATCAAAACTACAAATTTCATTATGCTTATTTTGTAACCTACTATTTTACTTGATTTTTATCTTTTCAGCTGAAATGTGATTCAGTGGTAAGTGAAATCAGCACTGGTCAAGGGACTGTAAATTTCAAAATTAACAGAGAACTATTAACAAAGGTAAGAATGGGTTATGTTCCAACTAAGTTCCTTTACTCACTCTGATTTAGTGACAGTGATTTTCCTCTAGTTCTTAAACTTCACCTCCTCTTTCCTCAAAACCTTGCATACTCTGACCGCCCTTCCTGGAGTACCACCCCAAGTTAACTCCTCCTTACCATCAGTTCTTGATATTTCCTGAGCTGTGCCTTTCTGTCCCCTTCGTTTATGTGCTTTACTAGCAGTGGGTATCTCTACTTCAGAGAACTCACCATAGTTACTATTTTACATTCTTATTTGATTAATGCCTTTTGCCCTTTAAACTCTAACTTCCTTTATGGCTTATAGCATCTATTTTTCTCACTCTGGGATCCCCAGTTCCTAGCACTGTGCCTGGCATGCAGTAGGTGTAAGATAATTTGTTGAGTGAGTTAATGGACTCTGTATTGAATATTAGAAAGTACTGCAGGTTTCAGCTCTCTGGGAGGCTGTAATCTGTTGAAAGCATGAGATTTAATACAGAAGAAATCATCATAAGATAGCATATTCTCTTAATAAAACAATAAATATTTTTTTAAAAAAGTAGATTGATACAATAAGCATAAGAAAGATCAGAAGACTCAGGATGGCCTGAAGGAGTTGGGGAAATGACATAATTGAATTGGGTCTCATTGAAGATTGCAGAGGAAAGGTAATCCTGGGTAGGCAATGGTATGAGATCTTTTGCTGAGAGTTTCATCTCAATCGGGCTTTAAGATTTATGCTTTAGTCAGTATGTTTTTTTTTTTTTTTAAGAGTTTGTTTATTTGGGATCCCTGGGTGGCGCAGCGGTTTAGTGCCTGCCTTTGGCCCAGGGCGCGATCCTGGAGACCCGGGATCGAATCCCACGTCGGGCTCCCAGTGCATGGAGCCTGCTTCTCCCTCTGCCTGTGTCGCTGCCTCTCTCTCTCTCTGTGACTATCATAAATAAATAAATAAATAAAATTTTTTTTAATTAAAAAAAAAAAGAGTTTATTTATTCATGAGAGACCCAGAGAGAGAGGCAGAGACACAGGCAGAAGCAAGCTCCATGCAGGGAACCCAATGTGGGACTCGATCCCAGGACTCCAGGATTATGCCCTGGGCTGAAGGCAGGCGCTAAACCTCTGAGCCACCCAGGTGTGCCTGTGGTTTTGTTTTTTTTGTTTTTTTGTTTTGTTTTTTTTTTTTAAGAAATATATACCGGTATTGAGTTGGTCAGGCTTAGTAATGCTGCAGTCTTAAATTGAAAATAACTATAGAACCAAAATTTTTAATAATATAATTTCTTGCCAAGGTTATATAGTTTATAGGCATTTACCCATCAGCTCTATAATTCTTCCAAAGGAGAGTTAGTGTTACATGTTTGTCTCTCTAGATCCTTGAACTTTTATCTTTTTTCCACTCTTACTTCAAGGTAAATTAGTTAACCAGAATCAGCCACAGAACAAGAAGAATCTTTTGAGCTTGTTAAAAGGTGTCTATAATCTGTTGGGTTCTTGATAACATTTCATGCCAATTTAGTAAACCAGTGACTCTAATTTACTATTTCTAAATCAGTACTCTTCTTCCAATTACAGTCTCAATTTTTTTTTTTTTTACAGTCTCAATTTTTTAAAAAAGACTTTATTTGGGATGCCTGGGTGGCTCAGTGGTTGAGCGTCTGCCTTTGGCTCAGGCTTGATCCCTGATTCCCGGGTTTAAGTCCCCCATCAGGCTCCTTGTATGGAAACTGCTTCTCCCTCTGCCTATGTGTCTGCCTCTCTGTGTCTCTCATGAATAAAAAAATAAAATATTTTTAAAATAAAAGAAAATGGCTTTATTTATATAGGGCACCTGGGTGGTTCAGTTGGTTAAGTGTCTGCTTCAGCTCAGGTCATAATCCCAGGGTCCTGAGATTGACCCCTACATGGGGGCTCCCTGACTTAGCAGGAAGTCTGCTTCTCCCTCTCTTGCTCCCCCTGCTTGTCCTCTCTGTCTCTCTCTCAAATAAATAAAATCTTTAAATTTTTTTTTATTTGAGAGAGAGTGCATGCATGTATACAAGTGAGGGAGAGGGGCCAAGGGAGACAGAGAAGCAGACTCCTCACTGAGCAGGGGGCTTGACTCTGGGCTTGATCTCAGGATCCTGAGTACATGACCTGAGCTGAAATCAGGCACTTAGCCAATGGAGTCACCCAGGTGCCCCAATGGTCTCAATATTTATAAGCAGAAATGCAACTCACCAGAGTGAGTTGGAAACTGCTTCATAGGCAACAGTATTTTACTTCTTTTATTTTCCCTGAGATCGGAAAATGCATTGTTAGATGGAGTTTGCCTTTACAGCCAGCTTAACTGAAAGAAATGTGGTTTATGTATCAAGTAAAGTATGTGTTTACTTAATAATATAAAATTTCAATGGCCATGAATTTGCATGCTTTATTACAGTGAACAAACTATGAGATTTTCTCTGATTTAAGAATGCACACTAGCTTGCCTATTAAAAATATTCCCAAATCCTTCTCAATTGGCGATAGAGGGACAAGATTTAGGGCTTTGAGGTCCAGCTACTCTTTCTCACCTAGAAATCTTCCCTTCATTGTAGCCTTGAGGGTCAGGATGTTAGTTGATTTTAAGGTAACAAGCAGATTGCTGACAGTATCCCTGCTCAATGTCACAGTAAAGATACATCCTAATCTAGTGAACACCCATAGTCAGAAAAAGGGGTATTGAATATGCCTATGTTATAAGTTATGGTTTTTTAATGATAACTTCTAGGTCTGGCTCCATTATTTTCTGGCCTTGAACAACAGTTATTTACATGTCTATTGAATTTTTCAGATTATATCAACAAAAAAGTTCAACCCTTTGGGACCGTTATTAATCGTATTTTTACATAGTAAAGTCATCAAGATTGACACGTACCCAATGACCTGTATCCAAAACTTACTTTTCAAGCAGAGAATTATGAATTTGTCATTGCTTACACATGTACAAGCTTAGCCTTGCATAAAATGTTATCTGTTCACTCATTGCAATTGAATTATTAACATTGGCAGCACCAGGAACGATTAAATGTAAGCTTTTTTTATATATATATACAAAATAAATATAAGCTTAATTTGGATCACTAACTGTGGCAGTATAATGTCTTAATGTAAATCATCCTCAATGGTAGGAGACTAGAATGTGAAATTAAAAACAGTAGAAACTGCCAAATGCTAATTATTTTACTAACTGAGCTTAGGCCAGAAGGCACTAGATGCATTCAAGTCACATGTAATGCTAATTGGTTGAACATATGGAAGGAAGGAATGATTAAACACTTTTCAACTATTGACCAAAGAACAAATAGGTAGTAGTAGCTTCCTTAGAAGTCCTTATAAAAACATCTTACATTTTAACATACTTGTTGATGAATAGATGAGCCTCTAGCTTATTCATCTCTTGGAATATCAAGGAACTTTACTAGCTTACTGGCATTCTATAGTTTTGTGTTCTTATTAATGTGATAAACTTTCTGTTGAGTATCTGCCAAAGAATATATTACTAAAATTTAAGGATAAAGTGGCATGGATTCTGCCCTCAAGGAGCTTATGATCTAAAAGAAAAGCATAAAAAAAAACCAGTATCAGTGTAATGTGTATTCAATGTGATAATGAGATGAATGGTATAATGGAAGAATGTATAAGTTGCAATCCAGTGTAAAGAGATACACAGGGATCCCTCGGTGGCGCAGCGGTTTGGCGCCTGCCTTTGGCCCAGGGCGCGATCCTGGAGACCCAGGATCGAATCCCATGTCGGGCTCCTGGTGCATGGAGCCTGCTTCTCCCTCTGCCTGTGTCTCTGCCTCTCTCTCTCTCTCTCTCTCTCTGTGACTATCATAAATAAAATAAAAAATAAAAAATAAAGAGATACACAGGGCAGCCTGGGTGGCTCAGTGGTTTAGCGCCGCCTTCGACCCAGGACCTGATCCTGGAGACCCGGGATCGAGTTCCACATCGGGCTCCCTGCATGGAGCCTGCTTCTCCATCTGCCTGTGTTTCTGCCTTTCTCTCTCTCTCTCTTTTTTAAAGATTTTATTTATTTATTCAAGAGAGATACACAGGGAGAGAGAGGCGGAGACACAGGCAGAGGGAGAAGCAGGCTCCATCCATGTAGGGTGCCCGACGTGGGACTCGATCCCAGGTCTTCCAGGATCCAGCCCTGGGCTGAAGGCAGCGCTAAACCGCTGAGCCACTGGGGCTGCCCTCATTGAAGGATTTAAATAGAACATAGACTTCATGGGATCCCTGGGTGGCGCAGCGGTTTGGCGCCTGCCTTTGGCCCAGGGCGCGATCCTGGAGACCCGGGATCGAATCCCACGTCAGGCTCCCGGTGCATGGAGCCTGCTTCTCCCTCTGCCTGTGTCTCTGCCTGTCTCTCTCTCTCTCTCTTTCTCTGTGTGTGACTATCATAAATTAAAAAAAAAAAATTTAAAAAAAGAACATAGACTTCATGTACGTTATGGTGGCTCAGTGGTTGAGCGTTTGCCTTTGGCTCAGGTTGTGATCCTGGGATCCCAGGATCAAATTCCGCATCAGGCCTCCTACTGGGAGCCTGCTTCTCCTTCTGCCTATGTTTCTGACTCTGTCTCTCATGAATAAATAAATAAATAAATAAATACATAAATACATAAATAAATAAATAAATAAATAAATAAATAAATAAAATCTTTTTTAAAAAATCTGTACATTATATAAGGAGATGGTTATGTATTAATGTTTTGTGGTTTATATAGTGGTATGGCTGGCAGATGATGAGGGTCTATCCTTTCTGAAGCAGAAGGGATAACTTGAATGACACTTAGGAGATGGCATGTGCAGGATTTGGTGATTAATAGGTGATTGATTATATAGGTTGAAGGAAAAGGGTAAATTTTAGGAACTCTTAGGTCTTTGACCTGGTTAGTCCAGTGGTGAGGGGGTAAAGTCTATATAAATGGAGAATGCAAAAGGAAGAGAAGTATATACCACTTGAACTGAGATGTCCAGTCTTGAGTTGACATACCAGGCTATAAGCACAGGAGAAATTTTATTAGGTAAGGAGTAGTTGAAGTCTTAGGACTTTATGCCTAGGAGAAGTATCAAGTAAGGAGCTAGAAGCAAGAAAGGAGCACAGTATGGGGAGTCAGGTGGCAGGCAGTGGAAGAGGAGCCTGCAAAAGAAACGAAGAGGCAAAAATCAGTAGAATGCTATCATTACAACCAAGAAGGGAGGGTGATTGCAAGAAGAGTAGTCATTAGATAAGATAATGTTTTAAAAGTAGTCACCCCTGGGGAAGACGGGTTAGGACAGATGATCAAAAGGGACTTTAGACTTTTACCTTATCTTGTTAAAATTTTTTTTAATTTTTTAATTTTACAAAAAAACTCATAAAAATAATGTATTAAACAATTTAAGCATTCAGTGAGGTGTGGCATTTAAAATTTTGATTTTGAGAACACTTAGAGTGAAATAGAGAAAGAAGCTCTAGGTAGCAGATGGATCAGATTGTCAATGGAAGGTTTGGAAGTGAGGCATGTGAGATAGTCCTTTATTAAAGTTATTTTTTTATTTGTGCCAGAGATTTCAATGATCTGAGGGTTATTTGTTAAAGGAGAGTTTAACTTCCTGTGATTGCCTTTTGTGGAGTCTACTATCCTTTACATAAAAAGGGATAGAAGGTGAAATAGATGGATAGATGTTAACTTTAGAATAATCTGATTCTGAATTCCTCCTCAGTAATATTTACCTCCCTACCCAAAGGAGTCTTGTCAGCCATTGTCTTGGAGTAAATAATTAACATAATTAACATTTAGTGGATTCCTAGTGTATGACAGGCACTATTTTCTTTAATGGCTCTATATATTAATCCTTTCTTTCTATGTCCTACTATATAGTGTGAGTGAAAGGAGTATTACTTCCTCAGTGTCCTTGTGCAAGTACATACTGTTTCTGAACCTTAGTTTTTTACATCTATTAAATGGGAAATGTTGCCCATTTTTTAACATTGTGAGGCTTAAAGATAACATTAAAGCATCTGGACTTTAACCTAGCACTTTGTAGATGCTTGTTAAAAGTATTGTTTTGCTGCCTTCTGCTACTTTCTCTGCCTTCTCCATTAAGTGACCCTCTTAACCAACTCTTAAGATAGTAAAATTCTTCACATCATAAACTACATACTTAGGACTCAGAATCCAGTTTGTGAAGCAAAACCAATATAAGAGTAAATAGCCTATGACAGTAAATTCAAACCCCTCCACCAAAAAATAAATATATTTATAAATAAACACATCACATCTTTAGCAAAAAATGAAGGATGAATTTTGTCAACTATGTAGTAGTACTGTATGCATTTCTAAAAGTGAACCTGAAATATGTTCTGGTTGCTTCTGTTAGGTTTCCTTGTTTTTTATTTACATAGCCAGTTCGCATTTGAATTGCAGTTTTGTATTTGTTTTCTACCATTTCTTGTGATCCTTAGTATTACAAAAGTAGCAGCAGCATGCAATCATTAACACATTAGCTATGGAGTGAAAAAGGTTTTGCCACATGACTTACTAGCAGTATGACCAGACAATTTAACTTCTCTGTGCTTCTCTTTCCTCATTTGTAAAAATAATACTTGTCTCCTATGGTTTGTTGTGAGGATTAAATGAGTTAATACGTAGAAATGCTCAGAACAGTGCCCGGCATAGAGTGCATTCAGTAAATACTAGATCCTCCTTCTGGTTTTGGTGTTAACTATTTGCCATGGAACTTGCGGTGGTTACTTAACCTCTAAACTTCTGTTTCTTTATCTGGAAAATATCTATATCATTCATAAGAATGCATACATGTGATGTATAAAAAGGGCACAGAGCCCCCATTGATGTTAGTTCTTATTATTACTGTTCTGACTAGCATAGAACAGGAGAAGGTGGTGGTGCTGACAATGCTGTAAAATTCTCAGTTCTGTAAATTAGAATGAGTGAATGAAGTAATTAAGAAAATTGCAATGTTTTCTGTGTCATTAAATCCCATGCCGTTTACTTTTCAGACAGTGCTGCAACAAGTAATCAAAGATGGCTCAAAATACGGATTAAAAAGTGAGCTTTTCTCTGGTCTTCCCCAGAAGAAGATCGTGGTTGAATTCAGGTGAGTGCCTACTCATCTTATGTGTTGGTTAATCAAGGTGTCTGGGCAGGTGTTTTACCATTATCATCTGGGCCTCAGGAAATTACACATGGGAAAATAGAAAACCAGTGAACTTATATTATTTTCTTAATAATATGGTGACTTTATCACTGCACCATGAATAAAATTTTTAGACTCCAATAAACAAAAATCTGGTGATTATATATTCTCTTTAATTAAATATTTAATAGTTAACTTTTTTTGGAAGAACTAGTTCTTCTATTTTAGTAGACTCTTAAAGCCAAGGTAATGGTTACTACCATATTAAGAACTTTAAAGTAATGTGGTTACCAGAGAACAAAGCCTTATTAGTATTTGTAATGGATTTTTTTTAATTGCCAGAAAAAAATAGCTTAATACACCTCTAAATAATCCTCATAACTTTCTGATATGCTGTCAGTATATCCTTCTAATATTTGAACTGTTTTTAAATAACCAAAACAGGAAGGGAACACTTTCAGAATACAGTTGATCAGTTGACACCTCACGAAAATGATCAGAGATGTTGTATTTTATTGTATTTGCCTTCCTAAATGCAGAAGAGTCTTGATGAACTCTTTTCCCACTTGGAAAGGTAGAACTTGCTATAGCCATTTGTTTTCTTTTCTTTTTTTTTTTTTAAGATTTTATTTATTCATGAGAGACACAGAGAGAGGCAAACACATAGGCAGAGGGAGAAAAGCAGGCTGTATGCAGGGAGCCCAATGTGGGTCTCAATCCTGGAACTCCAGGTTCACGCCCTGAACAATGCAGACGCTCAACGCTGAGCCACCCAGGCATCCCTAGCCTTTTGTTTTCTTAACTATATATTTCTGTGGAGATTTTTTTTTTTAATGGATGATGAGGAAATTATTTCAGGTTTCCTGATTCTTTATTATAATTTTTTATGGTAACAAACTTGGTTATGATTAGCACCTGGATAACCAGAGGCGAGAGTGGGTTTTATGGATTCCACATTTGTACTGTCTGCTACTCTTAGAGTCAACAGACTCTAAGATTCAGTAAAATTTTATAAGGAATGATTGGTGAGTAAACATTCCCGTGGAGTAGACAGATATGAATCTTAACAAAATGTCAAATTGATATTTGAAGAGCCATTTTGTCCATGCTGAAAACCTAGGTAGATTCAATTTTTCTAGTCCTAGAGAAAAAATGCAAAAGCACTGTGAAAACTTTTTTAAAAAATAATAGAAATATAAATAACTAGCTTGAAAAAAGTCAAAGGGCATAAAAGAATATTCATTGAAAGGAATTTTCTTCCCCATTACAGTTTCTTAGCTCTCTCCTTATGTAAGGCATTCACCAATACGGGTTCCTTATTTACCCACCTAAAGATACTCTGTGTTCATAACATGCTCTACACATTGTTCTGCTCCTCTTTTTTTCACTAAACAATATAACTTGTATCCCTTTGACATTTGGAGTACATCCAAGGCTGGCTTATTATTTTATTGTTTCATTGTATTCTATTGTAATTTTTAAAAATTGACTTTATTCTGCTTACGTTGGTCCTCCTTTTCTAGTTTCTTAAGGGAGAACCTTAGATTACGTACTGGTTTGAAACCTTTCTTCTTTTCTAATACAAACATTCCATGCTGTACGTTTCTCTGCTTTAGCTCACAAATTTGCTACAGGTCAACTTATTTGCTCTCATTATCTCAGGGATCACAGTCCTTCACTGTCAGGTTTGTAAAACCAGCGTTTCATATATTTTTCTGGTTTTATGGTTGTTTAAGGCAAAATATAAATCCAGTCCTTGTTACTCTATTTTGGTGGGAAGTGGAAGATTCCTTATTTTTTAACCTATAGAAGGACCTGTACTTTTTTTCTAAATAATTAAACATTCTTCTAGTGTCATAATTTCACAATTATGTGCATATTAATGTAGAATCAAGCACTTAAGTTGTAATACTCTTTATATAAGGCTTTAGAGATGGGTCAAAATTAAGTTCTCATTTTACCATTTATCCAACTGTTCAAGTTAATTTATTATATTTTTCTAATATTGAGAAACTTGTGAAATTTTCAAATATACACAAAACACAACAGTATAATTAAGTCGTATATCCTTCTCACTCAGATTCAAGAGTCATGAAGATATTGCCAAATTTGCTTCATTATCCTTTTTCCTTGTTGCCTCAGTTCCCTCATCTGTAAAGTAAGAGATGAGAATACCTTACCACACAACTCTAATGAGTATTAAATGGATTCATGCATGTAACGTGCATGAAACTGTGCCTGTCAGGTAGTGAGTGCTCTAGAAGCATTTGCTATCATTAAATTCTTGATTACAACTTTTGATAGATAATATCCACATATAAATAGAATTTCTTTGGGGTCAGTAATTTTTAAGAGGATAAAGGTTTACAATTAGTACATGAAACTTAATCCCCCCCCCAAAAAAAAGAAACTTAATTCCCAACAACCTGCACTGTTTTTGTATTTAAACAATATCTCTGAATTTCTTCATCCTTTTTATCAATCCTTAAATGTATCTGCTTCCTAACTGTGCCATTTCTGTGTATGGTACTGCCTCAAGAGTCACAGGATCAGTTTCACTAAGGATGATTCTTTCTGAGTTCCAATTTATCTTTGCTCTAAATTTATAATTTTTCACTTATCTTTGCCCTAAATTACCAAAGGCCTTAATCCCCAATTGTGTTAAACTATGGAGGCATGACCTAGTTCATTTTAGAACAGAAGTATAACTTTTGCAATTATTTGCAGTTCACCTAACGTTGCCAAAAAATTTCACGTTGGACATTTGCGTTCTACCATCATAGGTAAGTGTCATTAGTTTTACAGAAAATACTAAACATGACTTTGGGGCAGTATTTGATAATGCATTCAAATGGTTTAATGCTTAAATAACAATAAGACGAAAAGTTCAAATTTATATGAGCTTGATGCTAATTAAATACTACATAAAATGGGAAAAATTTGTTTAGAAGTAAAAAAAAGAAATTTGTCTTAAAAGCAAAGGATTAACTCAGAAACCAATTTTAACTATTAGGTTTGTTAATAATTTTAACTTTTTAAAAATATGTATGTGTATAGAGAAGATCTAAAAGATGCAAAAATGAAAATAGTTATGTGAGAATGATAATCTCCCCAGGTTTTTTGTTCATATACTCTATTTTTTTTAAATGGTGTTATATATTAATTATATCTCAATTTTTATTTTTATTATTTTTGTTAACAATCTTTAAACTTTAATAAGTTTTTTCTTAAGATTTTATTTATTTATTCACGAGAGACACAGAGAGAGAGAGAGAGAGAGAGAGAGACAGACAGAAACACAGGCAGAGGGAGAAGCAGGCTCCATGCAGGCAGCCCGATGTGGGACTCAGTCCTGCGACTCTGCGATCATGTCCTGAGCCAAAGACAGATGCTCAACCACTGAGTCACCCAGGTGTCCCTATGTCTCAATTTAAAAAAAAAAAAGCTCAATCTCAATCATTTGAGTACTAATTCACAACTGGAAATTGAAATAATACTATTCTAAGAAAGATTGCTATTGTACTTCATAGGTGTAATGCTTCAGTGTGTATGTATATGCTAATACTTTCATTTATTTAAAACATGACATGATGTAGCCCAATTTAAAAACTGCAGTTAGAATTGGAAGAGACTCTGAAGTTTATCTCATCTAATCTGTCTTCTGGTATGCACATGTCTATTGCATGCTTAAAGGAGAGTCATTTAATCTGTCATTTTAATACTTTTAAGAATTGGAACAATCTACTTTGTGGCATAGATAATTTTTTAACTGGAGTCACCTGTCATTGTTGAAAGATCTCATGGAGCATTTTAAGAGAGGAAATGACTGAACTTGATTTAAAAAAGAATATAAAAAATATTCTGTGTATGAAAATCTACACGAGTAGGTCAAAACTGTAGGAGTGAGTAAATGATGGACGGAGCATGATAAAGTTGTTTGAAAGTTGTTAAGGAAAATTTTGGACCAGGAAGATATAATATTTATTGAGAGTTTATTTACCGTGTTCAACGTTTTCTTGTATTAATTAGCTCAATTAATTTCACAACAGCCGTATTTGGTAAATAGTGTTAACTGTAGTCTGTGGAAATTCATATACCAAAAGTAACTTTTCCAAAATAATTCCAAAAGTCTACAATTGTGTCATTTGGTTGATTTGCAAGATAATAAAGTGCTAATTAAAAATAGGAATACAGTCTGAATAGCAGTTGAAGGTTGCTGTTAGAAGCATGTAGACTGGGAAAGTCTAGAAGTAGAGAAGCTGGAAGAGGAGTAGCCACAGTAATTTAAGACATATGCGGTATTGGTGAAGGATTATTTGCAGAACAGTAAATCCATTGTTCTGAAAGCAGGCAAGGATTTATTACAGGATATTGAAGAGTTTGCAAAATTATTGGAAGTGCTAAAGAAGTTTTGGATTAAGTAACATAAGTCACTCTCAAATTTATGCCACAGAGGTTGGTCATCAAGGGATTTCTGTCTTTTCTGCAGTCCCTTCCAATAACAACCATGCTACCACTGTTGTAGGAAGCTACCACTACTCCTTCCATGCCTTCTAGAATTCATATTAGCAAAAGAGGCAGCCCCATACCCTTTCAGTTCCCTTGGAGGTCACATGACAGGACACTGCTATTGATGCCACCAAAAAAAAAAAAAAAAGCCTCCACAGCTGTGCTTGTCAGAAAAAAAATAGAAGTAGCTCCCTTTTCACCTCATTTCTACCTTCTAAGTCTCATGCAAAGTGTATCTGGATGCCAAAACATAAATAACTTCTGAAACCTTAACTGCAGGAGATTCTGAGAAATGTAATTTTTAGATTTCCAGCCTCTGCAACAGACAAGAGCACACTTAAGAGAGTGGAGTAGATGGTGACTATAAAACCAGTGTCAGCAGTAGAGGAAGATGAGGTTCTTGGACTACCATGTGCTCTTTGAGAGCAGGCATGAGGAGATGGACTTCAGTGACTGAAAGAAGGGAGAGTGGACTATTAAGAAAAAAACACCAGTGTGGCTCAGGTTCTTTAGGGGATAATCAAGTTATTTCTTGTAGATTACTAAGATTCTGTTATTTTCTATCTTTGGAATTGCAGTTATTCTAACATGTTCCCAATTCCCATTGATGTTGCTGAAAATTCTGTTCTTGTGAAAATTGTGAGATTCTTTGGAATAACTGCCCCCAAATAATCCTCTACTCCCTTTCCATAATGTAGATGAAAACACAATAATGAATATTTTAGTAAAAAATAATTGAGTTGGTAAATTTTGTGAAAAAAAAAATTTCTGTGTAATGCTTTGGTAATAGAGAAGCACATGGTTTTTATGCCAAAATGGATAACAAGAGTGAGAAACAGTTTATTTTATTGATTACTAGGAAATTTTATAGCAAATCTCAAAGAAGCTTTAGGACATCAAGTTACCAGAATAAATTACCTTGGAGATTGGGGCATGCAGTTTGGTAAGTAAGTTTGAGATTTGATCTTTCATTTCACTTTTAAGTTTAGTTTCTTTTAATATGTCATTTGATATTGCAGAATCCAGTGGATACAGTAGTGCCTCCTATCTTTTTTTCCCCCAATGGTCTTTTGCACAAATCTTGTATTCATTTGTTAGAGTAATTCTCACCACAAAATTCAGAGCAATACCTGATAAATACAGGCTTTAGTGGTTTTATTAAAGAAAAGTAGCTTATATTTGTCAAATGCAGAAGTGAGTATACGAGGGAAGAAATGAGTCTAGCTATATATACCCTTCTCAACTACAGCCCTGCTATCTTTAAAACAAGTGAAGTCCAGCCTCCCTGGGCCATAATACATGGAGGATGATTTGTTATACCCTGAGCCAGTGGCATAGAGGAAAAAGAAAGTGGAATACTTTGGCTCCCTCTAAAATTGTACGGTAGCAGGGCATCAGAAAGAAAAGAGAGGAAGAGAAGAGTAAGATTCAAACAGTTGAGTGCCATAAACTCAGAACCATAATTACTTCACAATACACCAGAAATCAAGGAAGGGCAAGATAAAATGAAGTTGCTAAGGTAGTGAAGTCCTGTTAGCTTGTGAAATGCAAGCTTTTAAAAACCTCTGGCAACTACTGTGTGTATGTTAAGATCCAGCCTAGTGTCACACAGACAGACCCTTGCCCACATCTCACATTACTATGTTCCTAGTTTCCAACTCTACTCAAATAGGCTTGTTGTAAATCTGTTCTTATTTGTTTGCTTCTCTCCCCTGCTAGGTGATATGTTCCTTAAAGTTATGGATTGTGTCTTAATTATTTTTGTGTCCATAGTGCTTGGCACCAAAGAAGCACGGGAGTGATAAATGAATCTGTCCTGGGAAGTACTTTACAGTACTAATCCAAAAGAAAGGCTAGTTAGTATTTTAAAGCTTCAATAAAGTACAGCATGCACTGCCAGTTCTAAAATTCACTGATACTATTATGTTCTATCATATCTAGTGAAATGAAATCAGTTTCCAAAAGACAGATTTATCATGACCTCTTTCATTTCATTTAATAAAAATCTCTTTTAGACTCCGAAAAGGGTAGAACTTGAACCAATTATCAGTGCCATTACCATTCACTGTGGAGGAATCAGAAAACATGCCCTGCATTTTAAAGATCCACCTGCAGTACATGACTGCTGGTAGTCAGAGATTTAGGCCATAGGCTCAACAGTCAGATTTAATAGGTGGCATCCACTTTACATTAGTTTAACCAATTTGTGCATTTCACAGGCATTAGCAAATATGGTGATTATGGTATTCTTTAATTATAGACACAGGATTTTATTATTGCAGTGTTTTCTCTAAAGGACTGCTATGGTTAATGAACTGTCACCATTTCCATTATAACCATCATTGTTGAAGAGTTTTAATTTTGGCTGTTTCCGCTATCTCCTATTGAAAGTTGGCAGATAGTTTCCAAGCATAAAATTAGTTTTTGAAAATATATTAGGTTGAATTTTAAATGGACATTCAAATAGCCTTTACTTTTCCTATTTCCATTTTTTTAGACACTTTGGGCATCTTTCCACATCCTGCTCCTGAGACCCTGAATCATAATCACATTTGCTTTTGCTTAAAATAAATAGATCTGATACATTTTTCAGTCATCCTTAGTTCTATCTAAAGCTCCAAAATATTTTACATCTTCATGTTCAGTAGCATCCCACTTTTTGCTGAGCCTCTATAGAAAAATATACCTGTGCAAGGCCCCCTGACAATAGCTCCTTTAAATCTGAAGCTTAGTAATTGATACAGTTATAGAAACAGATTGGTTTTTAAAATAGTTAAACCACCTTTTATTGCTCTTGGCCCCAGGCTGCATATATCCTTTCAAACTGAAATTGTGATCATCTTTTAGCAAAAGTATCTTAAGAATATAAATACAGTTTATTACCTCAATTATTTTTTTTTAAATTAAGGTTCAAATTAACAATATCCCCTGAATGCTGAACTTATCACCAAAGACAAAAAAAAAAAAAATCATTGACAAATAAAAAACAAATATGTGAGCCAGATAAAAGAATTTTGTTACTTGGTCACCTTGAATGGGAAAGGTAATCAGGTATTTTTGAGTTTTATCTTTTATTGTTTTCCTTCAGTTATTTGTTTAAGAACTAGTATTATAACACCAAGCTAATTTCTATCTTTGTTTTATTTTAACATCTACAAGTTTAAAAAGAAAGTTTTGAAATTACCTCCCATCAGTTTGTTTTCACAAATTTTAAGCATCCAGTGTGCAGCATTATGATTTCCTTCCCCAGGATAGCTGTTTTATTATGCTTATTATGTCTGCCAGGGAAGTGTTGGGCACTGTGAGTACCAAGACCAAGTTGGTCCTAGACCCTGCCTTTTATGAGTTCATAGTCTATTGGTGTCTGTGAAGTTAATTGTAGTGATCTATTCAATATAGTGAATTTGTGATTCAGTACATTTTTTTAAAGATTTATTTATTCATGAGAGACACAGCAAGAGAAGGGCAGAGACACAGACAGAAGGAGGAGAAGCAGGCTCCATGCTGGGAGCCTGATGTGGAACTCGATCCTGGGACTCCAGGATCATGCCCTGAGCTAAAGGCAGATGCTAAACCTCCGGGCCACCCAGGCATCCCTGTGATTCAGTACATTGAACTAACTTACTTGAGTTTATGGGATAGCAGATGATAGATAGCATGTGTTTGCAGTGATCTCAGGACACATAATTATGAGAGCTTGATCTTTGATACAACTATACCTGTTCCCTTGCCATGACTGTTCTCTGCTGTTTCATTTTATAATTTTTTCATTTATTGATTATTGTGATAGGTCTTCTGGGAACTGGCTTCCAACTGTTTGGCTATGAAGAAAAACTTCAATCCAGTCCTTTACAACATCTCTTTGAAGTAAGTTGGCAAGAAACAATAGTAGAAAATGCTTCAATTTATTTTTTTCATAGGACTATGCAGCTTGGATTAATTCTTAATCCCAGAGGTTTTAAAAAATGATCTTAAAACAAGGAACTAAAACAATTTAAAATGTTGCTTTTAGTTTACTAGGGAGTTTTTTTGGTTTTCATAACCAAGTGTTTCTTTTATTTCTGTTTTAGTTGATGTGGGACAGTATTTCTCTAGGTAGAGTTGTCTTAGAATAAACACATAAGATAACTGATTCAACACAAATTTCTCAAATTTTTTTGTCATTTGCTATGTTACTGCAGCTGTCTTCATGGCAGTAATTCATTTAGACTTGAAAAACATGAGTGTATACTTTTTTGCTCTTGTTCTAATGTGGGGGAAGGTACATGTGTTTCTGTGAATTTGTGTGTGCTTTTTTCCATTTCTGTCTTTTGGCTCCTTTTCCTGGCTTTTGCTTAGTGTGAACTCCTTCCTATTCTGCCTCATTTAGTCCTTAGGTTTTTGATTCTCTGTCCTCAGTTTTTCCTGGAATTCATTAGTAAAGGTCTTCCTGTCCAGCTAATCTCCAGGTGTGTGTTTCCTTTTCATTGTCCTAAGTTGTTATCTTTGCTGTTTCTGGGCTTCACAAGAAGAAACACCAATACGACATCAGCCCTAATGGTGACTTATCTGGGATCAACTAAAGGTATTAGATCTATGTGGGGAAGAACACTTAGCAAAATAGTGCTTTACTTCTCCAGCCAACACTACCAAGAATGCTTCATCATTTTTCTTTCTGTTAAATGATTTTTCTCCTACGGCATCGGCATCGTAGTTAAGTTTGACAAAAATCACATTGTAATTCTTAAAGACCTTTAAGGGTTTGTAATTTCCTCCTGAGTCTAGGCCTGCACTGCACTTTTAATGCCTACATTTTGATTTAGAATATTAACCAAAGGATTTTTTTTTCTCTTTTCCATCGAGTTTTATTGATAGGCAAGAGTTTCAGAATTAATAATTCTTTATAGTTGTCTATAAGTAAAGCATGCCACCTTAGTGCCTGGAATTTTTATTGTTATTATCTTTTTAAAACTTGGAATAATGGCAAGTATTTTTTACTACAAGTTTAGTGCACCTTTCTTCAGCTCCAGGCCCACAGAGACAACACATGGCACAGAAAAATACAAATACAAATACCTGCTTGGAGACCTTGTGTCATTGGGAGACCATTTTTAAGAATTTAGAGAACTAAATTTTTAGAATTTTATATGAGAGTTCCTATTCTCCCCTTTCTCCCACCCCTCCTCAAATATTTTATTTAATCCTGAAAATACTTTTTGTTGCTTGTAATATTTTAAATATTTTAATAAGGTCTGTTCTCAAACTTCATAGAAATGTAAATGTATGTTTCTTTCTATTCAATGTAATATAAATCTTCAGGCTTTTGAGACTCATAAAAAGTGGGAGATTGCATATCTATATAGAGGTTGTTAATTGATGGATGCACATAAGGAAGGAACAAGGGCTAGGGTAGTTCTATGAATAACTGAAACCTCAAGGAACAATGGCATTGCTTTCATTGAGTGTTCTTTTTGCCTAAAAGCTTCATAGAGAAGTAGCATTTATAAACAAAATAAAGCAAGTCAAATATACCCACCTTGCTGTTTGTAATAAAAGTTAGAAATCTAGTAGGGCGCTCACTGGCTCTCCTCCACAGAACTTCCTTTGCAAGACAGAAAAAAAACAAAAAAACAACCCAGAATCTAAAGTGGCAGTCTCCAGGTTTTTTTAATCTTTCTGCTAATTTTTACAGATCTAGTTTAACATTTTAAAATTATACTTTTCGGGACACCTGGATGGCTCAGCGGTTAAGCTCTGCTTTCGTCTCAGGGCGTGATCCTGGAGTTGAGTCTCACATCAGGCTCCCTGTGTGGAGCCTGCTTCTCCCTCTGCCTATGTCTCTGCCTCTTTCTCTCTCTCTCTCTCTCTCTCTCTCTCTAATGAATAAATAAAATCTTTAAAAAATAATAAAATAAAATTATAGTTGACATTGTGGATTACTTTTAACCAAAAATGTGTTGAAAGCATAAATGAGAAATGTTTTTCCTTTTTTTTTTTAACTTTAGGCACGTATTAATAAATTATTTTATCCTGTTCCTGAAAGAAAACCTGTACTTTGGTTGGACCCCTGGTTTTCCCCTTGTCAAATTGTAGTTGTAAGCTTTTTGAGAGGCAGGACCATATTTTCCTAATCTTTTATTGCCAGCCCCAAACACCATGCCTTGTCTTAAATTTTTAATGAATTTGATCTTATAGTTCTTTTTGTCCCTTTCTATATCTTCCATTTAAGTTGTGTGATATAAAACCTATCGTATAGCTCCAGGGAAGAACTTAACTATTGTAGGATACACAAGTTACCATTTCTCAGAATCAAACTTCATCATGCAGTCTACTGTTGAAGAACCCAAGGGCCAGACCCAGGATTCCAGCACAGGTAATCTGGCTGCCAAGTGTTCACTGCACTTCCCTGCCCTCCACTGGCATTGCAGAATGCCTTTCTGACCATTCATTGCCATTGGTTGTAATTACTTACATAACATTTTCCCTTTTTTTCACCCTCAAATTGCTATACCAGGAACACAATTGGTAGTTTACCTTTGTCACAGTTTCAACTTTCCAGGGTATCTGTTTTGAATTTGGCTCTGGCCATTCAGTAGCAGTTTGTGGCCTGCCTCCTTCTGAATGGCACCACAATCAGCATCCCCCATTTCAGTTTCTCAGTTTTTGTATATGGAAGATATAGGATAGTTTTAGTATTTCTTTTCTGTGATGAAAATATTTGACACTACAGTCATTTCTCTACTGCATTCCATTTTTGTGCTTTGCTTTATTACTGGTTTTTCTATGTACCTATAGTCATTCTTTTCCTATGATGTTTGGGTGTGTTGTGTGTGGACTTGGAGCTTTTGTTGGTCATCATTTAAAACCTTTTATTTAGTTGCTTTAATTTGTTTACATAAAACGGAGAACATGGTTTTATAATGAATGGTTCATCGCCCTGAATTAGCTAATGAGTTAAATAACTAATATATTTGCTGTTTAGAATTCACAGTATTGGTTCAAAGAAAACATATGTAGTAACCTTTGGAACATGTATCAGAAAGCCTTTTCACGGGATCCCTGGGTGGCGCAGCGGTTTGGCGCCTGCCTTTGGCCCAGGGCACGATCCTGAAGAGCCGGGATCGAATCCCGCGTCGGGCTCCCGGTGCATGGAGCCTGCTTCTCCCTCTGCCTGTGTCTCTGCCTCTCTCTCTCTCTCTCTCTCTCTGTGTAACTATCATAAATAAATAAAAATTAAAAAAAAAAAAGAAAGCCTTTTCACTTATATCAAAAGGAAATTTCTTATGGTAAAAACTTAAGTTTTAAATCTAAATCCCGAATATATGGGTGTCGTCATCATTTACTTTTTTACTTGTTTTAATGATAATTTTTAAAAGTAATTTGAGTTTCTCCTAGGTTTAAACTACTTAAATGGACCTCGGGGCCTGGGTAGCTCAGTTGGTTAAGCATACAACTCTTAAAAAAAAAAAAGGCATACAACTCTTGATTTCAGCTCAGGTCATGATCTCAGGGTTGTGAGTTCGAGCCCTGCATTAGGTTCTACTGGGTGTGGAGCCTGCTTAAGATTTCTCCTTCTGCTTCTCTCTCCCTCTCTCTCTTTAAAGAAAAATAAAATAAAGGTACTTGAATGGACCTTGATAACATCTAACACTGTTTTAAGAATGTATAATCCAGTCTTTTTTTTTTTTTTTTTGGAGATTTTAGAACTTGGCTCATTGCATGTTGCTTAGTGATGAATTTTGATAATCATAGAAATGCCTCTGAAATATGAGCAGTCTCTCACAGAGATAAATATTATGCCAATAAAGTATGCATTAGCATTATACCCTAACTGGCATTTATAAAGGTAATGTGATATATTAACACAAATAATATAAATTTTCTCTTAAGTTCATAATGACCTCAAAAGTATTTATTATTTTTGCCCTTTCTAAAATGATTTGAGATCATTACAGTGATAGGAATTTATAAAAAGACATAGGAAATTAGAGAATACTTTGTTACCTAGGTTAACCAACTAGGTAACAGTATATTAGAGATTTGACTCTGAGTTTCCTTAGATCAGTAGCAAAAAACAAACAAAAAAAAAGGCAAGTAGAATATAGAACAAGATCAAAGCACCAGATTCATGAGTGATAATATTTAGCTGCTCTCGTTTTTTAAAATGTTTTTAAAATCTCAAAAAATTTCTCAAACTTAAGAAAATAATTCAAAACTAAATCAATTCTAGACATATATGGGATTATTATGCAGTTAGAAATTTTTATTTTATAAAAACTTGAATTCAAGAGTTCTTTCTTGGTTAGATCACATTACTTTTCTTCAGATGAAGGGACTGTTAGCCTTAGTTTATTATTTTACTCTTTTTTTTTTACTCTTTATAATATATATGCATAATATATATGCAAGAAATAGCTGTTAAATTATAAGCCTAATTAAATCTGAACCCAGCCATATTTTCGAGAGTGGTTTTTGGTTGTTTAAGATTTCATTTATTTGAGAGATAGCTACAGAGATAGCATGAGCAGGGAGGAATAGGAGAACCAGGTTCCTCTCTGAGCCTGACGTGGTGCTCGATCCTAGAATGCTGAGATCATGACCTAAGCCGGAGGCAGATGCTTAACCTACTGAGCCACCCAGGTGCCCCTTGAGGGTGATTTTAAGGGTCATCTTAAGTCATTGTTAAAGATTTCTCATCTCCTAAATCACACAGAGTTCCCCAGACTCTTATGTGCATCTCAGGATGGGGCATGGAGGCTTCTTCTTAGCATCAGTCCACGTTGGTCTTGACTGATGTGCCCAGTATCTAAGACTACATAATGACCTGGGGGCAACCCACCTCTGCTTGTATGGATCAACTTCACCTGGGAGATCCTTGGTGTGGCCCAGTTCCATAGGCCTAGGGATCAGTCTCCCTATGTGGAGATACCGCAAACCATTTCCCTCAGAGGGCCCTCTGCCACACTAGCGACTACCCAGCTTTTGTTTTTCCTGGGAATGTTTCCATCTCCTCCTCAAATTAGGCAATTCTCCTTCCCTCTCTCCTGGCAGCTTTTCTGTTTTACCATTGTTCTTGACCATCTTCCCCAAAGCCACTAGTCTTTCTCCCTAACTCTTACTCTTGAGGGTTACTAAATATAGCTCACTTCTGCATTATGATAACTAAAAGGGACACTCCATTGTCCTCTGAGTATTCTTAGAACAAGGATGGGAATACTGATCAGGGCCAGAGTACACGTTAATAGCTCAGTGATTATCACACCCCATTAAGATGTGCAAAACCGGCACAGCAGTGCCGCGTCGCCAGCGTGCGCAGCGCAGCTCGAGCCGGACCGCGCCGGAGGACCTCAGCAGCCATGTCAAAGCCCCATAGTGATGTCGGGACCGCCTTCATTCAGACCCAGCAGCTGCACGCGGCCATGGCTGACACGTTCTTGGAACACATGTGCCGCCTGGACATCGACTCCCCGCCCATCACGGCCCGGAACACTGGCATCATCTGTACCATTGGACCAGCTTCCCGATCGGTGGAGACGTTGAAGGAGATGATTAAGTCTGGAATGAATGTGGCTCGTCTGAACTTCTCTCATGGAACTCACGAGTACCACACAGAGACCATCAAGAACGTGCGTGCAGCCACAGAAAGCTTCACTTCTGACCTCATCCTCTACCGGCCAGTGGCTGTGGCCCTGGAAACCAAAGGCCCTGAGATCCGAACTGGCCTCATCAAAGGCAGCGGGACTGCAGAGGTAGAGCTGAAGAAAGGAGCCACTCTCAAGATCACCCAGGACAATGCCTACATGGAAAAATGTGACGAGAACATCCTGTGGCTGGACTACAAGAACATCTGCAAGGTGGTGGAAGTGGGCAGCAAGATCTACGTGGACGATGGGCTTATTTCTCTGCAGGTGAAGCAGAAAGGTGCTGACTTCCTGGTGACGGAGGTGGAGAACGGTGGCTCCTTGGGGAGCAAGAAGGGTGTGAAACTCCCCGGGGCTGCTGTGGACCTGCCTGCTGTGTCAGAGAAGGACATCCAGGATCTGAAATTCGGGGTGGAGCAGGACATAGATATGGTGTTTGCGTCTTTCATCCGCAAGGCGGCTGATGTCCATGAGGTCAGGAAGGTCCTGGGAGAGAAAGGGAAGAACATCAAGATAATCAGCAAAATTGAGAATCATGAGGGAGTTCGGAGGTTTGATGAGATCCTGGAAGCCAGCGATGGCATCATGGTGGCTCGAGGTGATCTAGGCATTGAGATTCCTGCAGAGAAGGTCTTCCTTGCTCAGAAGATGATGATTGGGCGGTGCAACCGAGCGGGCAAGCCTGTCATCTGTGCGACGCAGATGCTGGAGAGCATGATCAAGAAGCCCCGTCCCACCCGGGCTGAGGGCAGTGATGTGGCCAATGCAGTGCTGGATGGAGCTGACTGCATCATGCTGTCTGGAGAGACCGCCAAAGGGGATTACCCCCTGGAGGCTGTTCGTATGCAGCACCTGATTGCCCGTGAGGCAGAGGCCGCCATCTACCACTTGCAATTATTTGAGGAACTCCGCCACCTGGCGCCCATTACCAGCGACCCCACAGAAGCCGCCGCCGTGGGCGCCGTGGAGGCCTCCTTCAAGTGTTGCAGCGGGGCCATAATCGTGCTCACCAAGTCTGGCAGGTCCGCTCACCAGGTAGCTAGATACCGCCCCCGTGCCCCGATCATCGCTGTGACCCGGAACCACCAGACTGCTCGCCAGGCCCACCTGTACCGCGGCATCTTCCCTGTGGTGTGTAAGGACCCAGTGCAGGAGGCCTGGGCTGAGGACGTGGACCTCCGGGTGAACTTGGCCATGAATGTTGGCAAGGCCCGAGGCTTCTTCAAGAAGGGAGATGTGGTCATTGTGCTGACCGGGTGGCGCCCTGGCTCCGGCTTCACCAATACCATGCGTGTGGTGCCTGTGCCGTGACGGGCCCCAGAGTCCCTCCTCCAGCCCCTGTCCCACCCCCTTCCCCAACCCATCCATTAGGCCAGCAATGCTTGTAGTGCTCACTTGGGGGTTGTCATGTGGCACTGGTGGGCTGGGATGCCAGGGAAGATGAATGCCTCTGTAAAACATGACTTTTTTAGGACCCTGTTCAGTGCAGGTGGCCCAGAGCTGGGCTGCACATCAGGTGACCTCACCCCAGCAACGGACAAGGGAAGGGTGCAGGACTGGAAGCCCCAGAGCTTTAACACGGAGGGCAGCAGCTCCTGCTTCTCCTCCTCTGTGTACTCCATTCGGTTCCTATAGAAAATGGATACGCAGAGAACTCCCAACCCTGGCCTGGCCGGGTCTAGAGACCACCGGCAAGAATCGCAGCCCAGGGCAGTGGTTCCAGTTACACTGGCTCAGGCCCTTACTCACTTCTCCACCCCTCTGTCTCCCCCACTCCCACCTGCCCTTCTGTTCCTAGGCTCAGCTGTCGCTGCAGGCAAACACTCCACCCTCCATTTCCCCCACTCCTGCAGCTGCCTCCAGGCCTGTTGCTATAGAGCCTACCTGTGTGTCAATAAACAACAGTTGAAGCACCAAAAAAAAAAAAAAAAAAAAAAAAGATGTGCAAAACCTTTTTTTCAGTATGAGAAATATGTATTACTATGTACTATTACTAATTTATTCAGGAAGTTAATCATTATCACCCTTGAATAAAGAGATAAGATATCATGGATATTATTATAAAGAATAAGAATAGGAGATTCCAATATTGAAAGAAAATGAGTAGACAGAAAAATAGTAACTATATGCTGGTAATTATATACTAATGAGAAACTTGATAATTCAAGTTATTTTTTTATCTAACAAGTTTTGATTTTATTCTTAACTGATATATTGATTTTTTAAATTATAACTATGTTAATTTGTTTAAATTTCTTTAATATTTATCATTAGAAATCCATCTCAACCAGCAGTTCTGTAAGAAATTTCTGATCAAGACTTGAAACATTAAACTAACAAGGAGTTTGTTTGTTTGAATTATAATCATGAATTCATTATGTTTTATCTAAAAAATGAGATCAAAATTAAATGCATTTTAAGATAGAAGACAAATATACAGTTAATAGTGTCTTTTAAGTTATGCTAAACATTCTTAGCAGTTATTCTCTATTTTAAGACAAAAATAACCCACTGAGGGGTAATTCTGAGATCCTGGGATTTGCACCTGGAGATGGGGGTAGGGGCTTGGGGTGGGGGAGAAGCAATGGGGCTTGGGGTTAGAGTCCTGTACCAAAGAATTAAAGTGTGTCTTCTTGCTAATGGTATTCTAGAATCAAATTTAGAGATTAAGAGAGAGTAAGAGGGCATTATATATACTGCTTTTACTTTTTGCGCTTATTTCTTTACATATAGACAGATCATCTCAAGAGCTAACTGTAATTATCCTGATTAAATTAGAAGCAATGTCATATGCTTTTTGGGAATAGCATCTAGAAATAACGAAAGGGTTAATATTCCCTTAAAGAAGTCTTAAACATTTAGTTTATTCCGTAACAAATATAGCTCACTTTTGCATTATGATAACTAAAAGAAAAATTATTTCCATCCTCAAGAATATTTTGCTTAAGACACATTCTTATTAAATCTAAATTTAAAATTTCCTTTTTATTCCTTTTGTGTCTAGATCTAGCCTCAAAAGGAAGTCTTCAAAATGCATACTTTCTAAACATAAGAAGTTTGTGATAACTAAATTTAAAATTGTCTATAATACATAGTATTACATTTATTTTGTGAAGGAAAATGCATTTCCTTCCTAAAATGGTCATAAATGTTAATAATTACAGTTTTATATTTTGTACTTACAGGCAGATTGTTAAGTACTAATTAAGGCTCTTGTATTCTGCTTGATAGTGTCAGTTGATGATTTTCAGTAATGTTTGATTTATAACTATAAATTGCAGAAATGCTGAGATTCTTCAAATATTAGGAAGTGTTTGGTTTTGTTTATTTTGTTTTAATTATTTTTATTGTAGGTTTTAAGAAAGGGAAAAAGTTCTGGTAAAATTTTTTCTAAAAATATTCTTATCAGTAGTTCACAGGCATATTAGATTTTTAAATGTTGGCTATTTGAGTTTAGAGTCCTAGATTTAAAAAAAAAAAAAGCCTTTGCTGAAAATAAGGATATTTTGTGTATGTTGGCTTATAAATGTTGTGTGAATGTGCATGTGTGGTGGGTGGGTGTGGGTGTGTGTGAGAGAGAGAGATTTTGAACCACAAAACATTTAGAGACCTATGTATGCATTTACTCCTATAGGCTGCTATAAACTGCTCTGTTGAGCAGTTGTCAATGGATAGAGAGATAGGTCATTCAAAAGTTAAGAAGTCTGTCTACTATCTTACAGTGACTGTTTTCCTACATCTTACCAAAATCATCATCTTGTTTCTGACTTATTCTGGACTTACTTCATAGGAGTACATGGAAATTAATTTTCTGTGATACGTGTGTTGGGTCTCCTGAGACCACCATCAGGTTTGGTAACTCATTAAGAGGACTCATAGGATTCCACATATAGTTGTACTCAGAGCTATGATTTATTAAAGCAAAAGGATGCAAAGCAACATTAGTAAAGGGAAAGGCACATATGGTAAAGTTTGTCAAAACCGGGTCCAAGCTTCCAAGAGTCTTTTCCTCGTGGAGTCATACAGGATACACGTAGTTCCTCCTTCAACAAACTGGGACAACATGCACGAAACATTGTCCACCAGGGAAGTTCGTCAGATGCTCATGCCCAAAGTTTCTATTAGAGTTTGATCGTGTGGGCACCCTCTGTACTAAAATGCCAAACTCCAAAAAGGAAAGCAAGTATTTAGCATAAACTGTATTGTTTCCATAGTTTAAGCACAGTGACCCATTGCTATCAGGTTGGTGGGAACATTTCCCAAATCCAAGTTCCCAGATGCCAACCAAGGGCTAATCTTGCAAACAGGACATTTTTAAGGATCAATCTCAGGCCTGCTATATTAACTCTTCTGCACAATGTGCTTTAAAAGAGGGGGAAAAATAGTTTTAACTTTGGGGGGAATATTTATTCATTAAATTCTGCCATTCCACTAATTAGCACAAGCCATTTATGACAGGTGAGACATTTTGACCATGACGTAGATGTTTAATGCCCTGTTCTTTTGCTGGTAGTATCTACTGGGTATAAGCCATATTACAGTTATTCCAGTGTACTCTCCAGCAATAAAATCACTTTATCTGCCACTGATATTTTGATATTACTTTAATAGTTTAGATACTTCATATTTCTCTGGTAATTTATTTGCCAGTTTTTATTACTTTTATGCTACTTTTATAGCTATCTGGAAAAAATTAGGGGAGAGTAAATTTATCATTCATGTTTTGTCCTATAAGTGAGTTACAACTTAGAAGTCTTTGGTGGTGGGGTGGGGAGTGAGGGTGCCGGAGGAAAAAGAGGGAGAGAGAGAATCCTGAGCAGGCTCTACCCAGGGCAGAGCCCGAGGTAGGGCTTGATTTCAAACCCTGAGACCATGAAATCAAGAATTGGACACTTTGTCCACTACTAGAAGTAAAATCTTTAAAGCCTATATGAATAACTTCAGTACTACTTGAGGTGCAAAGTTAGTGTTTTAACATCATTTATTAACCTTGCATTTTGGAGACTGGAAAACTATTAACGAAGTTATGAACTGGAAGAGTCCTTAATAAGCCATCCAACTCCATTACTGTCATTGAGTAGGGACAGAACTAAACCAGCCAAGACAGATGATGCAAAAACACTCCAGAAGTAAATGGTCCACACAGTTTTCAGGAGCCCAAGTCGGAGTGTAAGTAAGCTAACTATGCAAAGGCCTTACTGGATCACCTATTTTATTGATCTTTTGCAGATTAAAAAACAGTTTTAAAAATCTTTTTTAAAACAACTGCTTGATCAATCTTTGGCTTTTTCTTAGCCAGATTGAACCATTCTACTTTCTTTGACCTTTTCTCAGAGAAGTTGCAGCAATAATAATTTCCCTTTTTGTTTAAAAAAAGAAGGAAAGAAAGAAATGCTAGCTTAATCTAACCTAAGCATTCTTAACCTAAGAGTCTGTGAACTTGGGAAGGAAGGGAAAAAATTACACATTTTATTTTCCCTAACCTCTGTCAGAAATTTGGCATTTTCTTCCACTAACTACATCACACTTTAAAAAAAAATAATAGCTGGATAACTATTCCAATGTATTACCCCCTTTATAAGCATATGTATTTTACTTTATGCACTTGGAAACGTTTTAAGAAGGGGTCTATAGGGTTTAGTAAGGGCTCATGGCAAAAAAAGAAAAAAAAAGGTTACACTCTGATGATGAGGGCAGTTGGCTGTCCTTTAAATGAAATAAAAAATAGTGAAAGGAAATAAATGGGAAAGGAGAAAAAATGAGTGGGAAATATCAGAAAGGGAGACAGAACATGAGAAACTCCTAACTCTGGGAAACGAACTAGGGGTGGTAGAAAGGGAGGTGGTGGACGGGGCATGGGGGTGACTGGATGACGGGCACTGAGGGGGGCATTTGATGGCATGAGCACTGGGTGTTATTCCGTATGTTGGCAAATTGAACACCAATAAAAAATAAATTTATAAAAAATAAAATAAAAACAAATGTAAAAGCTTAAAAAAAAAAAGGAAAAATATTTTCAGGATTGTGGTTCATTTTTCTTCCCCTGAAGGTAACTTAAGTGACTAACATACCTCATTTAATGTACTGTTGTGCTTTTAGGTTTATGTACAAGTTAATAAAGAAGCAGCGGATGATAAAAATGTAGCAAAATCAGCACATGAGTTCTTCCAGCGATTAGAACTGGGTGATACACAAGCACTTGCACTGTGGCGGAAATTTCGGGACCTGAGCATAGAAGAATACGTGCGGGTTTACAAGGTGCCCACCTACTCTCCTGCTTTCCTGCGATGGGGTGCAGCTCTTGACTGGTACTACTGAGTAGTGAAGTTGCTTCTTCTTCTTTTTTTTTTTAAATAAGCTCTGTAGGGATCCCTGGGTGGCGCAGCGGTTTAGCGCCTGCCTTTGGCCCAGGGCACGATCCTGGAGACCCGGGATCGGATCCCACGTCGGGCTCCCGGTGCATGGAGCCTGCTTCTCCCTCTGCCTGTGTCTCTGCCCCTCTCTCTCTCTCTCTCTCTCTCTCTCTGTGACTATCATAAATAAATAAAAATCAAAAAAAATTAAAAATTAAATAAGCTCTGTACCCAACATGGGGCTTGAATTCATGACCCTGAAATCAAGAGCCATATGCTCTACTGACTTAGCCAGCCAGTTGCCCCTTGAACTTGCTTCTTAATAAGCTCATGTTTTAAAACTAGATTTGTCACTCAGTTGAAAATTAGGACTCTTGAAATACTATTCTTTGGGCTGAAAGTGGAGCTTCCAAAACATCCTGTGAACTTCACAAATACCAGGTGGCATCCTGGTACTTTGTTTCAGTCTGGTTTCTCTTTTCTCTCTACCGTTCATTCCTTCGCTTTTTCTTAATCATTTTTTTTCCTTCACTTCCTCAGGCCTGTATGTGAGGCATATAAATCTGTTCATTTGATATTTTAGAGGATAGGAGAAATACAACAGTGAATAAGTCCTTTTGTTGTGGACTTTACATTCCAGCATGGAGAAAGACAGCAAATTAACCAAATTAAAGACCATGGGAATTAAACAACATACGCAGTATGTTAGGTGGTGACAATGCTATGGAGAAAAGTGAAGCAAGCGAGGGGAGACAGAGTATGCTGCCTGTGGGTGGAATGGAAAGAGTTTCGTTAAACCCATGTGTCTGGAGTAAGGAAGCGGGAAACTTGAAGAGGATGTAGAGTGGAGCAAGGTATAGGATGTTGTCCAGGGCTATCCAGTTGAGATTCTTGCTGTGACAGAGATGTTCTGTGATATGCTGCCCAGCATGGTAGCCACTAGCCACAGGTGGCTATCGAGTACTTGAAGCATGAGTAGTGTTACTGAGAGACTAAATTTTCAATTTTATTTAATGTGAATAGCCACGTGGGCCTAGCAACTGCTGAAGGGGACAGCACCGTACTAATTTGAGGACTCCTATGTGGGAGAAGTTAGAAGGTTGAACAGGGGCAGCCCAGGTGGCTCTGTGGTTTAGCGCTGCTTTCAGTCCAGGGCAGGATTCTGGAGACCCAGGATCGAGTCCTGCGTCGAGCTCCCTGCATGGAGCCTGCTTCTCCCTCTGCCTGTATCTCTGCCTCTGTGTGTGTGTGTGTGTGTGTGTGTGTGTGTGTGTGTGTCTAGTAGATAAATAAAATCTTAAAAAAAAAAGTTGAACAGAGGAGTGACGTGATCTTGATCTAGTTTTTATCTTCCCCATCGGTGTGACAGACTGTAGAGCATCCTCTTTTGTCTGGGGGCAAGATAACAGGATATTTAAGTAACTTACTTTTATTTCTGAACCCTTTTAGCGTCTGGGAGTACACTTTGATGAATACTCCGGAGAATCATTTTATCGTGAAAAATCTCAAGAAGTCTTAAAGTTGCTGGACAGTAAAGGACTCCTACAGAAAACAATGTATGGTCAGATTACTATTCTTTTAGTAAAGTTACTTCTTTGAAAAAATTGGTATTGATTAGTCTCCCAGTAAGGATAATAGAATGTGGCGTGCAGCCTTTTCAGCATTTTTCTATAGTGTTTTTTGCTGTTCAAAGTACTTTTCTACATACAATCTTATGCTGCCATTACAAGATCCTGGTAAGGCTGGAAGAAAAGTTATCATCTGCTCTTCACATGTGCAGAAACTGAAGCACAGAAAGTACAAGTGACCAGCCTATTGTCACACAAGCTGATAATGATATAACTGGAAAAAGGAGATAGAACTTGCATCTTCTTACTCAACCCTGCCTTTTTAAAAAACTGTATCCTGTTCAGAATGGATTTAAGGCACTTTATGTAAATAGGTATAATATAAACTTTTAAAAGAGTAAAATGAGGATATCAGGAAGCCGGGGCAGAAAAACTAATATGGAATTAAGAATAAAAATGGAAGATCATATACTGGGAAACTGTTTCCTAACTTCAAGTAGGTTTCTAATTTAGCTTTGAGCTTTCTGTCGGCCAAAAAAACAGAAATAGTACCAGTCACAGGAGCCCACGCATCTGTAATATAGAAGCAAACCAGTCACTTAAAAGTGCCAGATTTCATAGTACCAAAGAGCACTTTCCTTCAGCATCTTTATGAGAAAGACATGGAGAATGTGGTTTGTAACATCCTTAGTAATGTCTGTAAGGCAAATTTTTAGATCGCTGTATATATAGATTCTAATTTTTTATAAGGCAAGAAAGATGATAAAATTATATGGTTTATTGCTCAAGAGTATTTTTTGGCATGTTAAAAATTAGCCCAATATTGAGTGCTATCATTTGAAGTAGAAAACTATGATAAACATCATATTGGTTAAACTGCAGTAGAAATCTCATTTAAACTGGGTATGTTAAAAATTTATCTAAGTACCTTTATCCAGAGGTACAGAGTTTAAAAAGGTAGGATAACCAAATATTAGTTACATTGTACCCACTCTTAGATTCATGGTTAGATTCCTTCTTGTTTTTCGTCATTGATGGTTATACTGCTTATTGCTGCTTTAATAAAAAGTAGCCTCTGGTTTGCCAAAGATAATGTTACAGACAGTATACTTTTAAAGATCTTAATTTGTTTCTTCAGAGTTAACTTTTTGCATTTTTAGAAAAGGAACAGCTATAGTGGATCTTTCTGGGAATGGTGACCCCTCCTCAATTTGTACCCTAATGCGGAGCGATGGGACTTCTCTCTATGCAACCAGGTTTGTATCTAATGTGAAGGTCAACATCAGAATGTATATGATTTCATGTTCTGTATTGTAGGACCAGTGCTAAAAGTGATCATTTTATCCTCAAAGCTGTTATCAAATCCTAGTTTCTAAATCTGCTGTTATCATCACTTTGAAATATATTTATTGGGTTTCTATTTATTGCCAATTATAGTTCCTAGAAAGGTTTAATATCATCAGGAAAGTGACTGAAAAAACTATTTATAGTTAGTTAAAAATTATAGGATTTCCACAGTGAATACATTGGTCTACAAACTGTAAAACCGAGGTACCTCATAATCAACTATAAATTTTTTCTGACTGCATATTGGCAGAAAATGTACTAGAAGGTGGTCATAGTGGCTCAGTGGTGTCCTCACTCTGTAAAGACCATCTTACGTACACATAAGTATCAGTCCTCAGTCAGACTGGTAAAATAGGCCAAGGGAGAAGTAGGCCATGTTGCCTTTTTTTTTTTTTTTCCCCATCTGTTTCCATCGCTGATCCCTGTGGAGAGGAACAGTTTCTGTTAATCAGTTAGAACTCAATTTATCAAGCACACTTATGTCTGGGACAAACCAATAGGAAGAAGATAAGACCATATAAAAGCCAGCATGGCTATAGTCAGGCACTATTGGCAAAAGGCTCTAGTGTCTTCCAGGCTAGAATTTTATACTGGATCATAAACCCACTTTATAGGATAGTTAAAGAAATGATATTTATTATTCTTGTTAACTACAGTCATTTGTTCTAAACAGCATTATACAACCATCAGATTCTCTTACTGTACCTTAGAAAATTGATCCTTTACTTTCTGTTACTTTTTGGCATTTCCCTTTATCAATTCCATACTATTGGAGTTAGGAAGTAAGAAGTACATTTCTTTACCTAGAATTTAAAAAAAATACTAGAAAAATAGTTTGTGCCAGCCAATTATTGATGGATAGATTACATAAAGAAATCCTTGAGCAGTGGCTATAAGAAATGTATCCACTCAGATCAGAGGCTCCATGTCATAATGATTATAGCTGTACTGATTTGTTTAGCTTACTTGGGTTAACATTCATTAGGTCTAGATTTTTCTACCTATACTCTGTCTTTTCTCTTTGGGAAAATAGTTGTGTTTTTGCCACTTATTGGAATGTCTGATATTTCATTTAACTTTAACTTGAGTTTCTGCCCTTTCAGTAGGTTCCTTATAGAATACATCTATATATATGGATATAAATTTTAAAAGTTGTTAGAACAGACAAAAGTGCAAGAGAATACTTAACAAGAGCACAGGGTGAAGCTGGAGACCTAGAATTTTATTCTGAGACCAGAACTACCACCTGCCCTCTCTGGTCCATGTAGTCCGTACTTTGAAATAAGAAGCCTGGGTAGCACAGTTAAGCATGCAACTCTTGGTATTGGCTCAGGTCATGATCTCAAGGGTCAGGAGATCGAGCCCTATAATGGCTCTGAGCTCAGTATGGAGTCTGCTTAAGACTCTTTCTCCCTCTCTTTCTGCCCACCCCTTCCCCTCTCTCTCTCAAAATAAATAAATCTTAAAAAAAAGAGAGATTTTATTGTTCTTCAAGAGCCAGTTTTTGCCTCCATGGCAAGTGCATGCTCTATGTTCTATCAGGATCATGAGATGGGAACTAATGACATTTTAATGCTCCCAACATTTCAAGAGATCTCAGAATTTTATTTTATTTTAAGAATTTTATTTAATTTTAAGATTTTATTTATTTATTCATGAGAGACACAGAGAGAGAGAGAGGCAGAGACACAGGCAGAGGGAGAAGCAGGCTCCATGCAGGCAGCCCCATGTGGGACTCGATACCGGGTCTCCAGGATCACACCCTGGGCTGAAGGCGGCGCTAAACCGCTGAGCTACCTGAGCTGCCCCAGACCTCAGAATTTTTTAAAAATCTTCCCAGTGTCCTATATTGTTAACCAAAATAGCTTTACTTTTAAATTTCAATATTTTCATAATTTTGTTTGAAATTTCATAGTTTATGGTTTTTCATTTTCTTACTAGATGCAAACTAAATCTTTTGTACTTAATCAGAGAAAGAAAAGTTGAGTTTTTGCCAAAGCACTGTATGATCTATTACGGTGCTTTAGGAAGTATTGCTTATGACTGATTGAAGGCTTTGAAAGTCCTTGATAGTACTAATAGAAAAGTGGCTAAAAGATACCAATGTAGTTGCCACATCACCTGTATTTTGAATATGTTGTTTAAGAAAGTGTACTGCAGAAAAGTGGCACTTAGGTGATTCTTTCCATGAAAGGCTTAATTAACAAATCATAAAGCATTTATATCTACAGACACTTTGCCTAGACTTATTTTAGTTAATACTATTACTACTTTTCCCAGAGCTTATATTTATTTATTTTGGCTTTTTTTATCTTTCACGGTACCTTTATTATTATTGCTTTTCCCAAGGCTATTTTTTTTACTTTATATCAAAGTATGATATTGGGATTATATAATCAGGGGTAGTATACCCTAGACTGTGGGATAATCAGACTTTTTAATTAGAAATGCCTCATTACTATGAAATAGGTAAAACAAATTTTTACCCAGATCTGCTTAGTAACTCTTAACTTATGGCCCTTTTTTTTTTTTTTTTTTTCAGAGACCTTGCAGCTGCTATAGATCGAATGGACAAGTATAATTTTGATACAATGATTTATGTGGTAAGTAGTCATGATAAAAAAACAAAGGCTTATGATCTCTACCTCATGAAAACTGCAAAGATAGAAATTATATGCCATGTTGAAAAACTGGAAAAATAATTTTGTCAAAATTTAAAAGGAATTCAGTGTTAAGTTTATTTAAGGTGGCAACCACTATGTTAAAAAAAAAAAAAAACTTAAAAGTGAAAACATTTATATTGCTTTATAAAAAAAAATAAACCCAAATCAGGAAAATGGTTATGTGAAATGAACATGCAGAGGTTACCATAATGTACTTTTTTAAAAAATAACTTTTTATTTTAAATAATTAAGACTCACAAGTCGTAAAATAGTACAGAGTTTCCATGGACCCTTCACCCAGCCCTCACCAAAGATAATATCTTATATAACCATAGTACTTTATCTATACCAGGAAACTGACATTGGTAAAGGTCTTAGTTAAATTCTACTAATTTGGGGCACGTGGGTGGCTCAGTTAAGTGTCTGACTCTTGATTTTGGCTCAGGTCACGATCTCAAGGTCCTGAGATTGAGCCCTGCATCACGCTCTGCCAATTCTCTCCCATACTCTCTCCCTTTGCCCTTCCCACCACTTAACAGTGTCTGTCTCTAACTCTATAAAATAAATAAATAAAATCTTTAAAAAAAAAATTCCACCAACTTTTGTGTGTGGGCCTAGATACGTTGGAGGTGCAGGTTGTGAAATTGTATCATTTCTAGATCATGTAACCATCATAACTTTCAGAATAGACAACAGTTCCATTATGAAAGAAACTCCTTCTTGGCAACCACTTAATAATTACCCCTTACCCCCTGCCCTAATCCCCTACCCAACCATTGCTCTCTTCTCCATCACTATAGTGTTATCACTTTGAAATGTTATATAAATGGAATCACAGCAGGTAATGTTTTGAGATTGGCTTTTTTCATCCAGCATGTTGAGATCTCCCTTGAGATCCACCCAAGCTGTTATGTGCATCAGTAGTTTGTTCCTTTTATTGCTGAGAGTTATTCTGGTCTCTTCTTCCCTTTCCTTCCTCTCCATGCACAATCTCCCTTTCCCCTAAGAAAAAAAGTTGTCATTAAATATCTTATTAGAACTGAGCTTTATCCTCCTTCTTGGAGATAAAGGTCATGATAGCTGAAGGAGAAAGAATTTAAATAGAATACTCAGAAGATGAAAGTTCATATTTCCTCCTGACTCGGTAGAGTGCTGCATCTCTTCTCTTGTAGAGCACTCAGCTTAGACCTTCTTCTACTGATATATTCTTTGTGTACTTATTTAAAATACATCAGTTGACTATGACTATAGTGTGTCAGAACTCAAATATTTGGATTTATGCCCCACCTATTTTTGTGGGTTAACTTATCACTGTTATTTTAATATTTTTAGGGGTACACCTGGGTGGCTTAGTTGGTTAAGTGTCTACTTTCTGTTCAGCTTATGATTCCAGGGTCCTGGGATCAAGTCCCATATTGGGCCACTTACTCGGTAGGAAGCCTGCTTCTCCCTCTCCCTCTGCCTGCCGCTCCCCCTGCTTGTGCTCTCTCTCTCTCTCTGTCAAATAAATAAAATCTTTTTAAAATAAATAATATTTTTTTCCCAAGACAGATAAAGGGCAAAAAAAGCATTTTCAGCAAGTGTTCCAAATGCTGCAGATCATGGGATACGACTGGGCAGAAAGGTAATGTCTGCACGGTTCATAATTGTCTGCTCAAGATCATTAAGGGTTTGTTAGGTCAGCCAAGTCCCAAAAATATACTAAGTTGTTAAAGGTCATCGTTCAGATTTCACTTTATTTCAAGGTATAAGGGTAGAAATAGAAAAGCAGATTTTTTTTTTACATTTATGTCCTGGTTATGTTTCTAAGTTATAAATATTTAATAAATGTGTCTTTATTAGACATCTGCCTCTCAGTGGCTTTCCAAAATTCTCAATTCCTCCTTTTTCTCACAAAGGCAACTGGTAACTTAATCCCATCTCAGAGCTCTGTAAAATGAAGCTGTGTGTTTAACATCTTTTGTGGCATATAACAAATCACATCACATTTCAGTTTATCAATTTGAAAAGCTCCTCTCTGAGAGTTGAAATTCAGACTAGTCCCTGAAAGGCTGTGATTATATACTTGGATCTCAGGTCTTTTCTCTTCCATGTCAGGTGCCAGCACGTGCCCTTTGGAGTGGTGCAGGGAATGAAGACTCGAAAAGGAGATGTTACTTTTCTGGAAGATGTTCTAAATGAGATTCGATTAAGGATGCTGCAGAACATGGCTTCTCTTAAGAGTGAATTCGCTTTATTGTTACAGTCATAACTTACATGTCACTTGTATGTTTTGTGGGACTTTTGTGCAGTGCGATTTATTTTGACCATTCCTCTGTTCATTTTCACCAACCTTGTCAAAATAGCCTGCACTAATGAGAGATGTGAGGGTTTTAGACTTAAACTGAATGACACCATTCATTCAGTTCAGTAATCTGAATTGATGACCCTAAGGCCTCTTCAAGGACAGCCTCCGCATTGTCATCCCACTGTTGGAGTGGTTACGCAGAATTCTCATGTTATATAATAGGAAACAGGTCACAAATACATATGGCTCTGTTTAACCTTAGAAAAGGAAGTGCTAGCATTATCTAATATCTCCTGAGGGATATTTGTGAGAAAAGTGAATTCATGTTTCTTTCCTTTTAATGTAGGAAGATAATGTCTTTATCCAAGGTAAATTAGTCCAAATTAGGAAAGTAAATTGCCACCATGAACCCATTTGTTCTTTTTACTGGCAGCATACATTTTTGGAAGATTTTATCAGAATCCCTGATTCTGTACAGTTTCGTGCAAGTTAAAGATAGCTGCCTTTGTCCGTTACAGCTACCAAAGTACTGGAGAACCCACAGGAAACTGCAGAGAGGGTCGGACTTGCTGCACTCATTATTCAGGTCTGTTAAGACTGCCTCCTGTGAGACCCTCTTGTTTGGCACTAGAACAAACCCCAGCACTAAAAATTTACTCTTGTCATTCTAGGACTTCAAAGGTTTACTCTTATCTGATTATCAGTTCAGCTGGGATCGTGTTTTCCAGAGTCGTGGGGACACAGGAGTCTTCCTGCAGTACACACATGCCCGCCTCCACAGGTGAAAGCCATCTGTAGGGCAACGCTGAGCCCCTCCAGTCCTCCCCAGGGTGGGGCTGGCTGGCATGCTCCTAAGATCAAAGGTCCTGTTTACTGGGCTTCTCTAGTATCTCCTACCCAAAACTAGTTAGAAGTACAGGGAACCACCTGTTAGGTTTGGTTTTTAAGATATTTCTTGAGCACCTCTGTAAGAGTTGCTTTTATGTTTATTACCTTAATAATTTAGAACTCAGAACAATGCTTCCAAAGAATATACTCCCATTTTTAGAGGAAGAAATAGTTAGGAAAAGTTGAAGCATTTTGACAAACTTGCAATTTTATGTCCTTAGGCGACTTGTTTAATCCTTTGTTGTTTTTAAATTTTTGATAACAGTTTGGAAGAGACTTTTGGATGTGGTTATCTAAATGATTTCAACACTGCTTGTTTACAAGAGCCACAGTCTGTTTCCATTCTCCAGCATCTTCTCAGGTATGATTTTTCTAGTATTATGAAGTCTGCACACACTTAGTGAAATGACTTTTGGTGGTTTGCTGACCACTGGAGTAAACAATCCAGTAACTAGGTACTGCCTCCCTGCCACCAGACAGCAGTTTCCTGAAGGTATGGCTGAAAAGTGATTGATTACCTGCCCTTGAGGGCAGACAAAAGAGGACACAGTCAAGATCAGTCCTTGGGACTTAAATACCACCGCTGAATCAGTTCAGGAGCCTGACACCCTCTATGTCATGGTATGAGAATAGAAAGCCTGGTAAAAGCATAAACTTGTAGTTTGGGAAGAGATCGTCTTCTCCTCACCCTCCTTTATAAGTGAAGGAAAACCTCTGCCTGTGTGCACTTCTGTGAAACTGTAAGTCCTTCATTTGCCTCATGGTTTCAATTCACAGTCTCAAATAAATATCTACTTGATGCCCCAACACTGAGCAAGAGACCACACCTCTGAGCTCTCACAAGCATTGTTGGTGAAGCCAGACTTGTCAAGAGATATTAGTCTCTGGAGAGGATGTAGGTAATTAATAAGGCAGTTTTCTCTGATTGCCACACAGCGGTCAGTGGCTCCTTCCTGGGATCAGAGGAGTCAGTTTTCTCACGTTTGGCTAATTTGTTAGAAAAAATTACTTGGTTTTCTTGGCATTAAAGGTAGTAGTTTTTGCTAGATTATGTTCCTAAACATGGCTGTAGGCTTTTTACATTCAATTAACAGCCATGGCTTGAGTCCTTGTTCTGGGGTAGGCCTAAGGGGTATCAAAATGATTCCTTGCCATCAAGGAATTTGTAAGAAAGAAAAATGTGCCTTTACATTCAAATGCACACAAGGTCTTTTTTCATATACCTTCTACTCTTTTTTAAGAGAGAGCAAGAGCGTACCTAGGGGCAGAGGGAGGAGAGTGAGAGAGAAATTTAAGCAGAGTCTCACATGAGGCTCAGTCTCACAACCCCAAGATCATGACCTGAGCCAAAATCAAGGGTCCACCCAGGCATCCCTATACCTTCTAGTCTTAATGACGTACATTATTACATCCCTATATTATTACAGTCCTCCCCAGCCAACTGCTCCTGTCATATTTCTTTTAGGTTCGACGAGGTACTTTATAGATCATCTCAGGACCTTCAACCCAGGCACATTGTCAGTTACCTTCTAACTCTAAGGTATTTTATAACCTTGCTGTTTTCAGTTATTAAAGACATCGGAGACCTGATCTAACAAAGGACCTTTTTCTAAAATTTTCCTATAAAAAAACCCCTTGGCCTAAAAAGTGAGATGCCTTAAATTACAGGAATTCTTGCTTCATTTTTGCAAATCAGCAGTTAATGTTCATTTATTCATTAAGTGATAAAAGGTACAATCACTACAGTCTAGTGACAGGAAACAACAGCTTCATCACAGGTAGTAATGTAAGAGTGCATATGTGTTAGGATAGAGTGGACATAAGAGACAATGTTAGGGCACTCAGCCCAGCCTTGATGGATAATAGAGAGCTTCTTGGAGGAGAGGAGTCGATATTAATTGGGAGAAGCAAGGTGGCAGAAAGGGAAGAAAAAGAACATCATACATTAAAGGAACTATAAGCATAGTCCCAGGGTGAGAAATGATTGTATAAACTCCTTTTTGCATGTATTAAGGCATTTCAGCTTATTTTCAGGGCAGTGGAGCCCATAAAAAGATTTTAAACAGACACACAGAAAAAAATCAGTCAGCTAGAGGGTAGAAAATGAATTGGAAGGCAAATCAGTGACACTTTAACAGGAATTATATGTAACTGTTTCAGAAACTCTGAATCGAGGTTGAGTATCTTCTAGAGCAACACCTATATCTTTCCTGTATCTTAAAATCTATTTAAGAAAAGAACTACTTGCTTTTACTCAAGATTTACTGAAATCAGATTTATTGGTAGTTTTCTTGATTATCCTTTTTTATCTCTTCCCCAGATTTAAATAATTTTTTTCCTTTAAATTCTACCTAGAGAAATAAAGAAGCCAGAAAGTCTTATTAAAGTTAATCATTGAAATGAATTTCATAAGCATTTCTCTGGCATATTGTTCTATTTGCTGCTATACCTAAACAGAAAAGATACTTTAGAGGAGAGTGGCCAGTGTGCATGCAGTGGATTAATTACTAGTTTTTACCTCACCTTCTCACTGTACAGAGGGGGAGAGTCCAGACGATGTTAAACTTTTCGTGCTAAAAGGTGTCTAAATGAGCAAAACTAATTTTTAGAAAGGAATCCCCTATCTCTATGAAGCAGTGAGATTGTAACTTTAAGAACTTGACATGTTACAACCGAAATCTAAAGTTTTAGTTTAATGTGTTTTACTTTCCCTGCTACAGAAAAGCAGTGAATTCAAGTCTTAACTTCTAGTACTGGACACAACCTTTAATGGTTCTATGCTTTGATTTCTTTAAGTTGAGGCTGTAAGATACCAACCTTCTATGTTACAACAGGAAATATCCACTGGTCTTCATCATGACTTCTTTCTTCCCATTTCAGTCATCTTGCAGGTATGGCACACAAGACATTGTATGTGAAAGACAGTCCTCCCGAAGTGGCTGGGGTATGTTAAGTGGTTTCTATGTAATCTCTAGCATCCTCCGATTAATAGTATTGAGTCAGTCTTGTAAATGTTTCTAACATAGCATTTTGTGGTTCAGCTACAGCAGTGTACTTTAGACTCAGGTAGTAATTAGAATTGGGCTATAACAATCAGTGTTTATATACTTTCCAACATTGAATTATGAAATGCATCTTCCTACCTCAAGTGTTCAAGTGAGGAGTTTCCCTTATCTGAAGCTGTACTTCAGATAATATAATGATACTGTTCACTCCCACTCCCCAGCTCTTGGGTACCATCATACCATAAGGAATTTGTCTTCCCTTGCAGACGGCAAACCCTAGGACTCTGAGATACTGTTCCTACTTTAAATTAGAAGGAAGAATTACTTTTTTAAATGTTCTTTATTCACTTAGAGTTAGCCTGTTGTTAAATTGAACATTCATTCTTTATTTTGTAGGCCAGACTTCATCTTTTCAGAGCTGTGCGTTCTGTCCTAGCCAATGGAATGAAACTTCTTGGAATAACACCTGTATGTAGGATGTAATTTCTAATTAAAATAGCTTCTAAATACTAAGTGAATTCTAGTTATCTATTCTTATATGCCTTGTTTAGAATTTAAACTGTTATTCTGTATCAGAATCTGTATTTTAGTAAGCCTAAGTGATTTATCAACTTATTAAATCATTATCTAAAAAAAAAAATCATTTTAGTTCCCTCCTGGTCAATAGGTACTACACAGAGTTTTGTAAAACTAACTCAGATCTAAAATTCACTGTGGTCTACTGGAGATAAAAGATTAGACTTTAAGCTCCAGGGCTACATTTTCACAGCATCATTCTTCTAGAAAGTGTTCTTATAACTGAGATTATCTCATGTTTGCATCAGATCAAATTGATAAAAGCAATTTCGATTTCTTACAATAACGGATAGTTCTGAATCAATTTAGGGAGACCAGAATTAAGCCTTTTAAAGCCTTTTTGCCAATACAGCTGACAACCACTCCCAGAGAACAGATCTCATGCTTATTCTTCATTGATCTGTACAGGTAACTCTTACTGCATGAACTTGGGAACTAAATAGAGTTGAGTAATAAAGAATTACTTGTATGCGTATTGTACTAGGATCTTTTTGTAAAAATTAGTCTATTAGTAAACCATAATTTGAAATGGAGTTTCTTAAACCATTTCTTCCATATACCTGCATATTGGTCAAGGATGTTTTGTGTAATTTGTTTAGGTAACAAAAGTGGGATGCTATCATTTATCCTAAATGTTGCTACTAGAAGTCTTCTGAATACTAGTGACAATTTACTTTTACAAACAGAGAAACAAATTAGCATGAACCAAAGCTTCTCCAGTTGAATGAACATACTTTTATATTGTCAAGTATGGTATACCTTCTTAGTCCTGGAAAAGATTCATCCATGTTAAGTAAATTATTCCAGATTACTAATTTTTACTTAAAGTATCATTAATATTTCCTTAGCACAAGCCAGCCATGGAATAAAATGTGCAATTCCTAAATCCTTCACATTTGGAGAGATGTTCCCCTTCCCAGATCTGTGGTAGCCTCCTCAGGATTTGAATCTTGAGTGAAATGATACAGGGACAGTAATGGGTAGAGTCTGGTCTTTCCAAAAGCAGCTCCCTAAAAAGAGCCCTACTACTGCCCTGACTGTAGTCCTTATAAACTTTTTTTTTTTTTGCTTAGGGCTAGCCAAGACTTGGTTTTTATGCAACCAAAGAACCCTAAAATTCTAACATAGAAAAAATGAAAAATTTGGTATTTTGAGTTTTTTACATTTTGCATTATCTTACTGGTTATAATCAATATAAAAAGTGATCATAGATTTCATATAAATAAATTAAGTTTATTGCTGAATTTTCCCATTAACATTATAGAAAAATTTTTTAAAAACACTGAAATTTCACAAATTATTGACAGCCCAATAGTTTTAAACATACTTTATAAAAAAAAGTACAAAAGTGACATTAGAAATATTTTTTGAAGAAAAGTAGATCATCTAACTGCAAAGAAACATGAATCCAGACAATGAATGGCACAAATACAGCACTTACAGGAGTACTCATTCACCACCTAGAAGTCATTGTCTGCATTATGAAATAGATTCAGTTTGAGAAGTTAGACATTCAGTTTGTTTCTGAACTAGCCTATCTTGGTTTTGCCTCTCTTTTGTAAGAAAAGAGCTAGGTCTTTACTGCTGCTGGGATGAAATACTGTACATCAACTGGAGAACAAGGAGGGGTCGTCCTTCTCCCCTGGTACCTGAACAAGAAAACAGTTCGTACAGAAATGGCTTTGGCACTTTAACCCTTAACCTAGTCCCAAACCTTGTTATTTGAATATTGTATCCTCACGTGATTTTTTTTAACACCATATCCTCTCCATTCTTTTTATATACATTATATATACAGTAATAAAATTCTTTCATTCTTAAAACAAGTTGACCCAAAACAGGTCACATTAAATATTTGTAGCAATTCACTCAGATAGCTTTCTTCTTAATTCTTATAACACAGTTAACATATTGTTTTTGTTTAAGCTACCTTCTGGGATTGACTTAAGGCTCTAGTTTAATCCAAACAGCTTAGTCTTGATAGGAATCTCTTTTGAGGCTGAAATCATACACCACCAACTCTCTCTTTTGAAGCTATTTCTCCTTGTTGGATGGATGTAGTGTCTTGTCTGGGTAATCCATACAGATATATAGAAACACATACAAGAAGAGTGCCCAGAGCAAAGGTGAGTGCTGAAAAGAAAAAAATGTTTAATTTGTATTTGTGTCCTTAAAACTATATCATAATAATTTTAAATTTTGAAATCTATTATTATGGGCTTATACCATTAGATCATATGGAAAATAAATCTAAGTGTTCTATTTTTATGATAGTAAGGTTTAGAAAGATAATCAATTCTAGCTCCCCAGCGCCTCTCCCCACCAAAAAAAAGTACAGTCAAGGGAATGACTATACACTTTCCAAGAACACAAGTATGCCTGTCCTGGGCCACTGACAAAGAATATACTAACTTCCCTATATGCTAATTTAAAGAAAAGCAGTGGAATGTGGCTTTTTCGTGGCACTAGAAACCTGCAGAAATTTAGAGTAAAAGGTAGTTGAGCAAAATTTCTGAGTTAGATGACCAATGACTCAAACCAGTGAAAATTTCTGACTAGGAAATGAAGTGGTGATTTACTGAGTACAATTCCATTTTCTGCTAGCTTTTTTTTTTCTTTAATCTTCAATCCTGAAAATTAGGATATTAATTATAGCTTGTCCAAACTTGACAAACAGGCATTTTATACATAAACACTTATGTCAAAGTCTACGTCAAAAGTGTATATTCTGTTCAAAACTGAACCATATTCTATATGAAATACAACAGCACAATCTTACTAGCTCTAAAAATGGCACACAGAGAAATGACATCAAGCTATGATTTTAGTTCACTCCTAATTAGCTTTGCCTTCAAAAAAAGGAAGTTAAATCTAAGTAGAAAACTGGAAGATTTCTAAGATGTTCTAATTCATTTCCATGACCATCAGCAAGAACACTGACCAAAAGCATTTTTCACTGTTCCCAAGTATCCCTTAGGATCAAAGGCAAAAGGATTTGTTAAGGAAGGATCAGAACTACAATTAAAATTTCACCCAAATCAGGTAAGAAATACATCTAAAACAGGACCTATATACACTGATACTAAAATGGTAAGTGGCTGGCCTCCTACAAAATACATAACTGTGTGCCAGGCATTTATTCTAAGCATTTCACCAAAACAACCCTAGCAGATAGGTGATATGGTCAGTCCCATTTTACAGATGCAGAAACTAAGACACAGGTTAAGTAACTTCCCTCCCCCACCCCAAAGCTGCACAACTAATAAATGATACAGGCAGAACTTAAAACCATACTATAAAATGGTTTTGTAAGATTTCTACAAGCTTGGTGTTCCTCTATTTGCATTTATAACAAGAGTCCATTTTAAAATCAAATGTAAATATAGGCCAGGTCTCTTACTTAATGTCAGTATTTAACAGATTGTGGTATAACTGATCAGTTAAGAAAATTATTATTACAGCACCCCGAAATGTTAAGTCAAAATCACTACTTAAATAATTCAGAAGCCAACTTAATGATGGGTGTGGGCTAAGGAAATATATATTAGAAGGACTCGCATTGTGAGGGTGCCAGAATGTCATCTATGGTAATGAATTTTGTATTAATTACATATTAAGTGAAACAAAGATATCTTTAATTTGGATTTGGATTATTGCTTCAAAACGAATTTATACCCAAGTCTAAAAATTAGGAAGGTACAAACTCGGGGAGATGAGTTTTCTGTTCTTCCTTCATCATAGAAAGCCTTATTTTAATTGTATTGCTGAAAGGAATCATCCCCTAAAGTCCTTGTATTCATTTTCTTGCATACCTAATCAACACTATGTTCACCTGGACGTAAGAAGTATTCAAATTGTTTTGTATCTCAACCCTGGGGAGCAGGGAGGTCCTGACTCCAAAAAAGGTTCCTCCATAGCCCTCTCACTCTCAGTAGACCCAGTACCCCTCAGCATAAGCTCTAGGATGACTGCAAACACCTTAGTACTGCTAACCCGTATCTCATACAACTATAAACTATAACAAAACAATCTGAGTAAGCACAATGATCAACTGCCATATTTAATAACATGAAATGAATCAAGAAGTGGGAAACTCTTCTGTGTTAAAAACCTAAAAATACAAACTAAGACATACTTATCTGTAACCCAAACAGCATCACTGAAGCGAAGGTAGAAAGGACAATGGCTGCTGCCGCAGAAAAACCCTTCATGATGTTGTCTGTGTACTTGACCACAACAGAAGTGTAGAGGCCTCCAACACTTGCAAGAACTTGTATACACAAAGAGATAAAATCTTAACACTCAAATAATGGAACATTCTATGATGGCAAAGCAATTTTCACCCCTAGAGATGCCACACTAATTTACCTAGGAAAATACTATTTTCCTTACAAGTAGCCATCTGAGAGAGTTTGTACTAAAATCGAGTAATAGTTCCTACAAAACAACATTGCTTTTCACATGCCCAGAGGGCTATGTGGTCTACTACTAAATTGTACACATTTATTGCTAACACATTAGATACTTTTGATTGTGAAGGCAAAATTGCTTTGGGATAGCTATGCCACAAAAGTCAGTCAATAAAACCAAAATTACATTTTCAAACTGGTGTTCAAAGTATCAAAGGAACAATTTCAAAATGTTATAAAGGCTTAAAACACAACTTAAAAAAAAAAAAAAAAAAAAGATCTAGCCAGAACTTTTAATTCCTGGATACTTACAGATGACAAACCAGACATAATATGTGTAACCATAGAAAAATCCTTTTTCATTAATTTCAGCTCCATCTGACAAGTAGACGCCAACTAATGTCACAACAATCCCTGAGAGATACATTTGAATGTTTCTCACCCAAAGGGAAGTATCTGAACTCTTTAAAACTTTTTCAAAATACACTCCTGGAAAAAAAATTAGATATGCAAATATGAGAGATACTATTAAAAATTAACTTAAAATGCCTTTCATTTAGAACAAGAACAGAGGTATGACAATGTAAGGTATATATTTCAGGGAACAAACACATTTTACATCAAATGCACATTTATTACGTTGGTTGTGACACGTGGCATCTTAGATATTACCAACATGTATTTTTATAAAGCATAAAGATTAATAACTAAAAAGGAACTTTATAACCCACATTTAACAGAAGACTCAAATTATTAAGAACAGTTTCTGCCTTTATTATAGCAGTCACATAGATCATAGAAGTTCTCTGTTAATGCCAATAATAGACTTGCTTTGGTCGGCTAGAAAACTATACTGTTAGAGTCAATTATCTTAATCATATCCCTGAAAAAAAAATCATATCCCTGTAATATCTGCCTAGTAATGAAAACTCCCAGCTTTGCAAAATAACCTATATAATCACCACTTGGGATTTTTTTACAGAGTAACAACCAAAATAAAATTTAAATAGAACTTGCTGAGTGAAGCCATTTTCCTTTAAAGCAAGGTTCAACAAGCCAAGTTCATACACAATGTCAGAAGGACCATGAACTCCCTCACAGATAATACATTTTGTGTATACATGTATTTTTCTTGCGGTTGAGGGTCCATAGTTTTTTCAGATATTCCGAAAGAGCAAATAACTCCTTATTACATATACCCAAAATCACATACCACTGCTAAAAGTTTTATACTTAAAAATGAATATATGTATCCATCAAAGATTTTCATTATAAACACCATGTTAATTACAGACTTAGAAACTGCCACTCAAATACTAATCAACTAAAAATTCTAATGAAAAACAAGACTGTTTTCGGTGAATGTGTGTTAGAAAGAGCCAGAGAAAGGGAACAAACATATACTGGCTATTCCTATTCCCATTTTTTAATATTCTATCTGAGAAAACCACTTAACTATTAGGTGCTCAGTGACTCTCCAAGCATAAAGGGATATTAAACCACCCACCATTTCCTAAATTGTGTATTGAAAGGTTGAACTAAATACAATGTTGGACACAAACATTTAATTGTTCAAAATGGTACTAACGTCTAATAGCGTATTATTTTTTGGGTAATTCAGTTTTTGTTTCTAATTTGCTTGTTCCTAAGAATAAAAAATTAGCATGATGCTATCATTAAATATATCCTAAATTTAGATTGTTTTCCTTTTACCAAACATCTTTTCTACAAGCAATATTTCACTTCCATATCCCACCTACTTTCTTAGTCAAAAGTAAAAAGAATCCTAACTTTTGAAAAAGCACAAATAAAGATAAATAATAACATAGCTATAACAAATACACTCTTTACTAAAAAGAACTTTCAGGTTCTCTGTTGGAACTATTTCTAAAACACATGTTGCACTAACATCCATACTTTGTCTCTTCTTGATTAAGTGGAGGATTTCTTGTCCCTACACATGAATCTAGACTTTCATGTTTTTTTGATGTTAGTGATTTTGGTTCTCCTCCCTCCCTTTTTGGCTGGTGCTTCTATGTATTAACTTTTCTGAGGTACTCTCCCCCCTGCCCTCCTTTTCTCCCTATTCCAGAATTCCTAATCTGTTAAAGCAGAGGAAGAACTTGAGGTTAAGAGGGAAAAACAGATGCCGAGCTGGTAACTGAACACCTAAAGCAGCAGAATCATACCTGAAGATAGTGCCATTTCCAGGAAAATGGAGATACTTGAGCTTTCTAACTGCTAATAACTTCCTCCATTTTCAGAAGTCTTTGTTCATTTACTTTTTGGTCCTTAGTCCAATCCTTAGCTGGACTGATGGTAAGCATGATGTAAGAACATGATGTAAGTATGTTCTCAGATAACAGCAAGTATGAATGAGGTCTGAACTGAATTCAACACTGCCACACATTTACTGAAAAAACAGCTGGCACAAAACAGTAAGTTGGAGGATAAGCCTTACTGGGAATAAAATTGTTACGATGAAATAAGATGAACTAGATCCCTGTGTAGAGTTTAATCTTTTTTTAAATTTTTAACAGAATAAAACAATGCATTTATCATTTACCTGCAAATCCTGAGCACAATACAGCAACAGCTATAGCGCCAAACCCTAACAATGGATTCTGTTCCACCTGCAATAATGTTTTAAAAGTGATTAGTGACAAAATTCATCCAAGAGAGCAAATGACTATAAAAATCTGTATTACAGTTCTCTTGAAAGTATATGCCACATGAGACCCCGCTGCTATCCTCTAGAGAAAGACAGAAACAAACAAAAGGCCATCCCAGAAATCTCTGAAAAAGCACTGAAGTTATAAAATGTATCACTCAAATTGTAGCCGTGGTGTATGTTTACCAGAACATGCGTGCCCATTTCCTAACAACAGGCAACCTAGCACAGTATTTTGCATAATCAGCTTGCCTCTTAATTTTAACTTCTGCCACCACCCTAACTCAGGCCCTGATAGTGTCAGTGATGTAAATGGTAACAGTTTAACTCATTTATTCCCTAACACCTGCAGGATGAGGTAATGACTTTTAAGCTTTCCTACTTTACTGAATCTTTATCAAATATTAATACCTTACTTACTATGTACTGGATATTTCTCATATACTAAATGAATAAAAATGAGGATGATACATAGTTCTGGTTCTTAAATAGAGGAGATAGAGGAGGATAGAGGATACTGGAGACTACAGGATAGAGGAGACTGACAGGTATATATAATCCTAATTCTGTGCTAAAAGATGCATGTAAATGTGCCCTAATCTACTGTTTCAACTTTATTTCCTTTTTCTTCCCTAAACTAATCCTCAAAGAGCTTTCATCAGTCTTTCTTCAGAGACAAATACTATCTCAATAGTAAGAGTTGAGACATATGACTATACTATGACAATAACATACCTGATTCAAAATAAAGGGCCTGATAGTATAAAAGTGATTGTAGCTGTTATTACTACTATTGATTACCTAGCAAAAGGCTAGAACACATGACTTTACTTAAAAAGTCTAATGGGAGTGCCTGGGTGGCTCAGTCAGTTAAGCATCCAACTCTTGATTTAGGCTCAGGTCATGATTTCAAGGTGGTGAGATCGAGCCCACTGTCTGGCTCCGAGCTGGGCATGGAGCCTGCTTAAGATTCTTTCTCCCTCTGGTCTCCCCACCACTCTGCCCTCCCACACATTCTGCATTTTGGTTTAGGAAAAGCTCACGCACATAACACATTTACGATAAACTGTGAAACGTTTTGTGTATAATCAGTTATGGAATGGCTATTCTCCCCCCACCTCCTCTGAAAACTCACAGACTTATAGGCTAATTTAACAAGTCTCTAGTATTCAGAACAAAGGAGGTAATTCACAAGTTACACCCCACACTGCTTGTCAACATCTAGAGATAGTGGGAAGTTTTAAGACTACTGAAGGACAAGAATCAATGAATGCATCTATAAGAGAAATATAAGGAAGTACTGTGACAAGCATCAGGGAGCAAGAAATCTTTAGAAATGTATTATGAAAGAACAAGGTTGTCTCAATGAGAAGGAAAAAGATTTGGATGGTGGTGGTGTGACTGTCCTCAAACATACAAAGGATCACCATATATAGTGAATTGGGATTTGCGTTAGTCTAACAAGAACAAAGAACAAAGAACAATGAGGGGCAGTTACCAGAAGCTGCCCTTTGCTTAAAATATGAAAGAACTTTATAGAGTGGTCCAAAAGTAGGAAAGCTGCCATATACTCTGCATTAGATTACTGAGCGTTTCACATACATTACCTATATGAGGTGGACCTAGCATGCTTTCTAATGGTGTGAAGTCTTAAAGTTCATATTTCACTTCTGTTTGCCTTACTTCCCAATAAAGTATTTCTATGAGAGTCTACAACTGAATTAAATGTGCAGTACATATTTGGTCACTGTCTTGAAATACCACCAAGAATATATTAAATATGTGAAGACAATAAATATTCATCTAAACCTCATTTTCTGGCAGGTGAGGGGGGAATCCTCCACCTAGTTTTTGGCTAGAAACTACCTAAAAAATGACTGACTTCCTACTTGGCACAAGCTCTCCATACATCCTCAGCTACATCCTCAGCCACCTTATATTTATAGGAGAACTGTGGTCTTTTATTTCCTAAGAGGTAAAGAGAGTCTTCGGTTGTTGAGGGAAATTCCTGAACTACAGTTCCACTTCCTAATTCTCTTTGTAAAAATAATCTATAAAGTATGTTACACTTTATTTTTTTTAAAAGATTTTATTTATTTATTCATGAGAAACAGAAAGAGAGAGGCAGAGACACACACAGGCAGAGGGAGAAGCAGGCTCCATGCAGGGAGCCCGATGTGGGACTCGATCCCGGGACTGGATCCCCGGACTCCAGGATCACGCCCTGCGCCGAAGGCTGGCATTAAACTGCTAAGCCACCCAGGGATCCCGTATGTTACACTTTAAAAAAAAAAAAATCAGGTATGTACCTTAACACTGAACTCTTAAACTGAAAATTATAAAGGCACTTTTGGCCCTATTTTAGTTATTGATTATCAGTAAAAACACTACTATTCTATAATCCCTATCACTGACAGTGGGAGTATGTACAAAAAGATTTTAAAAAACTGGGAGTTGAAGGAAAACATGACAATTAGATGGAGAAAACCTTGCTTAGGGTTCTTGAGAAAATGTCTAAAAGGCCTGTGAGTTCTGAACATACAAACTGGAAACTGATAAAATTGTATCACAGGTTAGCTGTTAGTGTGTAACTATGGACAAGTTACTTCAGTTGTTTGAACTTCAATTTTGTCCTCCATAAAACGAAGGGGGGTGATTACATTAATGGTATTTTCCATCTCTAATATATTTTAGTCATGTTCCCACCCAGAAAAACTAAAGGAGGGGATTCCAGTCAGTTATATTATCTGTATCCAAAGGGAGTAAAAAAAAATTAAAAATGCCTATCTGTAGGGCAAAGATTCCTTTCAGTCAAAGAAATGTAATCATACTACATTCATCAATATGACTGTCTAAAGTGTCATAAGACTTAAGGAAGTCTTCTATTTTAGGTATGGTATTTGTTTCTTACCACAACTTTTGTAGCTTGGGCTGGCTTCCACTGTACAAGTATGACTCCACCACACAGCATAAAAACTGAAATCCACTGTAATTTGCTGAGTGTCCGGTTTAACATTAAAACAGTACATAAAGCAGTGCAGGGAATCTTCAATTGATAGGTCACCTAGAAACAAAACAATGAATTAATGAACTCATAACAATAGTCTCTGACACAAATATTTGATATTAACAGAATTATGGAGAAGAAATATAACGTGATAAAGGGTTAATAAAAATCTTTTCACCCTAAAAATTTGTTTTTAAGATCCTATATTTTTTGTTGTCATTCACCTCCACTTACCTGGTATACTGCTGCATCCAGATTGCTAAGAGCTAGGAAAGCCATATTGTTCTGAACAGCATACACTAATGATGGTACACTTAACTTCATCAGTTCCTTGGGGCTCCCCAAGACATTTTCTTTTAAAGATGCCTTGAATCTACCCAGACTACCAGCTTCTCTTTGAAAACAAAAGGGAGAGAAAGGGGTGAGAAAATTAAAGAGCATCTTTTTTTTTTTTTTTTTAAGATTTTATTTCTAAATAAACTCTGCACCCAACATGCAGCTCAACTCCCAACCCCTAGATCAAGAGTCGTGTGCTTTACCAACTAAGCCAGCCAGGTGCCTCTATATAGTGTCCTTTTGATAAGATTCCTTCACACAGAATAGCTGTAAGGTATTAGGTCTATTGATGGAATTTAGCAAATTTATTTTGTTTTTATAATTTCAACTAATTTTAGATTAAAAGAAACATAACTGTGTAAAAGAAAAACAATTACAAGGTTTTTTTGGGAAAATATGACAATGAGGCTTACCATCATCAACCTCTGGTCAAAGCTCCAGGAGTTTTAAGTATATTAAAAAATGACATAATAGGAAACCAGAATTGCTGATATTACCTATAAAAATTTAATCCCTCCCATTTTAACTGCCATTATATCAAGCTCACCCTCATTATTCTAATTAGATTGCTTATCTATTTTTAAAGGTTTTGTTTTTTTTAATTACTATAGGTTTAAATTACAAACAAGAAAAAAGCTTTGATAATTATGGAAGTTACTTGGGATAGGGATTGAGCAATTCAGGTCAATATTCTTTGTAAATTAGTTCAGTGCTTATGAAATCTAGTACACGATAAATCAAAGCATACTCATAAAACTGAAGTACATATCTATAAGCTTGCAGGAAATAATTTTACTAATACCAACTGCAAAAAATTTGCAGGAAATAATAATTTACTAATACCAATACTAAACTGTATTTGTAATGTACATAAAGTTTGCTACTTGATGCATACTGATGATACATGCTCTTAACTATTCTTATTTTTTCCTCAGGAGGAACTAGTTAATTCAGTTCATATTTGCCCTCTTGAAAATTTCCTGAAAATAAAAAAGTGTGTTTTATATTAAGCATCAACACCATACAAGGGTTTATATCAAAAGGGTCCTGACTGCAGTTCACAAAATCCTTAAGAGGACAAGGCCATAATATTTCTGCAGGGAAACAGATCTGTTTCAACTCCAAGTTAATGACAGTCACACTAAGCCTCTATTATGTTTGCTTAACAGAATCAACAGTCATTAACTGAATTTTGTCATATATAAATACAGCAAAAATAATTACACATGTTGTGAAGGGGAGCAAAAAGTCAACAATGTCAAACTTATTACCTATACCTATCCACTGTAGAACTCTCCAGCCCCCAAGAAAATGCTTACGTGTGACAGGAAATTTGGCCTAGCATAGAAACAAAAGACATCCTTCTTAGTTACAGGTCTTCTTCAGGTGCCAAATTCAACATGCTCTACCCCACAATGGTAAATCTATATGCTGAAAAGTAATGCACATGGCTTGGTGGCAGGCTATAAACTCTATTCAGAAAAGGGAAAGAATATCAAAAAGATGACTACAAAGAAATTCTAGGTAGTAGAATTTTCCAGTACTACAGATTGGCCCTTTAAACATTTGAGTCTTTTTTCAATTTTAAATGCAAATCTAAGATGTCCTATATGCTTCCTCAACAACTCAAAACTCATTTTTTTTCAGAGAATGTTTTCCCTCAATTATAGAATTGAGGAACAAAACTAAAGAGAAACAATTAAAATAAGAATGAAGAACCACAGGAGTACAGCTCAAAAGAGCTATCGTAACAGGATGATGTATTAGAAAACATACCGGAACATTTTCCTTAATGTCCTATTTCCCACTAGTAAGCACAAGATAGCAGAGATATAAATCTTATAAAACTGTGAAGTACAGGACATTGCTTTCAGTGTACTGTTACTTTTAATGCCTTCTAAAATACTGACACATACTGCTCTATCTGCAGAGTGGTTCCCTAAAGAACTAAGAGATACCTGTTTGTACCCATCGCCCACATGCCACTGCCATGTTCATTGATTTCCTACATTGGATTCCCCAAGCTCGAGTATAGTGGCTATTATCCCTTCCCTAATCACTTGTTCTGGGCAATGCCAATTTACCTCTACCCCTTAGGGATACTCTAAGCCTTCAATAATATCGAATGAATTATCGCCTATCCAGAAAAGAGGTGGTCTCTTTATCACTGACCCTCTTTACCTTGTTGGAATATGAACTACATAAGTACCTCATTACTATTCCACCATGCCTGTATCAATATCAGAATTGCTGTGGTCCCTTTTCTCCCTGACACTTTTCTCCTTATCTCTTCTACTGCACTTTCAGCTTTCAACATAAAAGAAGTGCCTATGAGACATCACTCGTCAACCTGAGTACTCCTTTCCTTCATTGTGACAAACCAGTAAATATAGTGTATCAGGAATGACCTTCAGATCTTTGGCTCTCCTGGCTATATCCTTTCTGTTGAATGCTTAGGAGCTACTTATTCACTGCCAGAAAGGCTTCAGAACTTTTTTCTGGTTCCTTTTCTAATGCAGATATTAGAGAAGCCAAGCTATATCAGAATGTTAACTACTGGAGAGTTCAGGTTTCACTGTAGTGCCTTATAATTATAGCAGTATTATATAATTATAATAAAATATTTTGAACTAAGTTACAAAGGCAGAGGATGCTAAAAATAATTTAAAAAACAAAAGCTCAAGAATAGAAAAATATCAGTAAAATAAAGAGATTTAGGGGGCCTAAGAATATGTGGAAATCTTAGCACACAGTTTAAGGAAGTAAATGATTTTAGTATTAATCAAATTAAATCCTGTTTAACACATGTTAAGAATATAGCTCTTAAAGCTTATAATTAGCTTTACTCACTAAAGATAAAAAATAACAATATATCTTTAGAAAACACTAGTTGTCATCTACTGTTTTACTATTAAACAAAAATAATCAATTCTAAATATACTACAGCCTTGAATATACTATAAAAAGGAACACATAAAAGCCAAAGGTGATTTTTTCTTCCATTTTCCTGCCCTGTTGTTTTCTTAGAAATCAAATACTTTACTAAGTACCTTTTGTAATAAACAAATGTATTAAACTCCATTGTATGTGACATTGCTAGATTTAAAAAAGAGCATGTGTAATCCAAAAGCACAGATTTTTTCTTAGATATAGTCTCCCATTAAATTTCTTAATTGAACAATTTGTTTTGATTTTTATCGCTGGAATAGAATGTGCAACCTTTTGTTATCTGAAGAAATTCTGAAACTCCTCATTGATTACAGATTCCACTGGTGCCTTCCCCCCTAAAAATTTCCTATCAACAGGCTGAAACCAATTTTTTCTGACCTATATTTATATTTGGTCAAAAAGTAGGCCTTGTTCTCCCAGCTCCTGATCTGATGAGAACTACTTGGAGGCATCATGTAAGGTACATGCTTTTTACATCCTATGACCCTAAACCCGTTACAACATGGGTACAAAGAGGTGTCAAAAAATGCAAACCCAGTGTTACAGATTTTATTAGAACAGTATTTCTGGTCTTCTAGAAGAGTGACTTTTGACAAACAGTAGCTTAGGAAGTTTGAATGGTTAAGTAAATGTTTAGATCTGATGTTACGTGTAGTAATAAGTTATGAAAAAATATAAACCAAGTCTTAGCAATAAAAAATAAACAATATATATGTATATATAAACAAACCCAGCAGGAGAAACAAAACAGGACTAGATAATCTATAATGTAAGCCATTATTCTAGGAAATGCCAGAAAACAATTAAAATAATTTTTCTGGAGTAAAATAATTTTCTCCAGTCTTATATAATGTATTTGGTTTATTACTAAACACACTCAAAATATAGTACATTTACACAACCTGCTAAGTTTACTTAGTCTTTACAGACTGGTGAAGAGCAAACAATAAAAAGTGACTTTGTTCTAAGACAATGTGAAAGTTTTGTAGTTTCATTTCTTCATTCCACAAGTGACAGATTTAAATAAAAACTGTCCGTTTTAACAGCTATGATAGCATTTAATAAAGCATACAGCTAACCAGTAATTTTCCTGTGACCTGGAGTAGTAACTAGTTTGAAAAACCAAAATATTTTAGACATTATACTGTTTTAAGTTTTAGAGTATAACTCAGAAATTGGTAATTCAGAGTTCTTTAAAAATCGATTTAATCACATAGAACTTTTGCAACTTTGAACTGTAATCTGTCCCCTCCTCCTAAAAACAGGATTTAGTAATTTCCTCTTCAATTTAAAAGTGATCTGATGTAATCATACATATGCACAACAGTGTAAGAAGATGGGTTGTTATGCCTTTGTTTAGATTGCAAACAACCCAAATGCCCATCAATAGAGGTTAGTATATATAATACATCCAAATAATGGAACACCATGCAGCTCTTAAAAAGAATTAGATTTAGATTTCTATGTACGGACATGGAACAATCTCTAAAATAAAACATTTAAGCAGGAAAAACAAAGTAAAGTGGAGCATTAGCATATACCATCCATATATGCATAGTATGGGTAATTAAAACTCCACCAATCAGACCACGTAAACTTTAAATCTTACCTAAGCAGCCATCTATTAATTCTTCCCTGCATTCCTATTCTTGCAGTTCTAGCTTACTGAAATAAGTATAATTTCACATTCCAAAAATTACTATAAATTATAAGTAAAATCAACAAGAATGGGGAAACCTAAAATTACAAACAAAGCAGAAAAACTTGTCAGGTTTTTTTTAAAATGAATAACAAAATTACACTGAAGGGGAAAAAAGAACTGACCCAACTATTCTTAAAAAAGTCTTCTTACTGTATGTTCTAAAATGAAAGGCAAAAAAAAACTACATACAAATACTGTTTAGTGAGTAGGATTTTCACAGCTCTATGTTAGAAACTGAATCTACTCATGTACTCAAAGATTGAGCAAATAAGTAAATATCTTAAGGATAAAAGAACCTAGACGCATCACCATTAGAGAAGGGAGCAACTATGGGAAGGGAAGTTCTAAAGTAAACTGTGTATGAGATCAGAATTACAGATCTCAATATTACAACTCATGGTTATACACACAGACATAGACATATGTATGCCCACATACACATACAGAAACATTAAAAAAAGAAAGAGAAAGAAGAATGAGAGAAAAAAAAGAAAAAGAAAAAAAGAAAAGAAAAGAGAAACAGGAAAAAACTTGAAGATCCCACTGCCCTAATCTGGGATAATTTTAGCATCAAAATAAACAATGATAATGGATTCCAGCCCAATGAATCCATGAATCTATGCTGTGTGTATGAGAGAGACAGAAACAGAAAGGGAATGCTTCTTAGAGTAGGCCAACTAATAAATGTACAAGGAACAATGAAATTAAGAAATTACTATTTGGCAACATCAATAGGCAATAAATTTAGTGAGTGAAAATGATAGGAGAAACAGTATTTCCTTAGCCATGAAGTATCTCTCCACAAGATATTCATTAATTACAAAGATAAAATGGGTAACTCTATGTGGAGAAACTTAGCAGGCACTACCCTAATCAAATCAAAATTAAATTACCAGTGATGGGGCAAATAGATATTACATGCCTGATGATACACTGCAGTGAGGACACACCATTTCTGTGATATTTCTGGCCACAAAAACAAAAAATACAACTAAATTTAATCATAAGAAAGCTTTCAATAAACAAATTGACATTCTATGAAATAAATGGACTATGCTCTTCAACAATGTCAAAGACATGCAAAAAAGAAATTTGGAAGAACTGTCCCAAATTAAAGGAAGCTAGAGATGTGACAACTGAATGTAATTATTCTACTATTTAAGGACACTAGGGCAATTGGCAAAATTATCTAAGGTTTGTCAACTAAATAATAATATTGTGTCAATACTAGTATCTCAATTTTGGTATTTTATGATTAGGTAACAATGTCATTGTTTTTAGGAAATATGCACTAAAGAATCTAGGGACAAAGCAGCATCTTGTGTGACCTTCCTCTCAAATAGTTTATAAAAAATGCACAAGTATATACAGAAAAAGAATATAAAATGTACATGGTAAAATGCTGGCTTTCAGAAATAAAAAAGAAAAATCAGAAAATAAAACAAAATCACTGAAATGTCTAACAATGCTACTACATTCTTATCTTTGTCTTAGCTAATCAAAACCTGCTCAATTATTTCACTGTTCTGAAAGACCCATAATTTGAAAATTAGAGATCAGGGAACTTGTCTTCTAATCCTCTCACTGCCAATCACTTTCTAGGTATCTTTGGCAAATAAATCTTCCCTCAACCTAAGATTTCTCATAATAGAAGATGAAATTATAGCTACAACTAAAATAGAGGGACAAGAATGGAATGAAAATTGGCTGTATCTACCTGCATGTTTCCCTCACTGTCTGAGGGGAGACAGGAAAGAATGTTTCCTTAACATCACTCTGGCAGCCCGCCACTCTCAATAGCAATAATCCTGATATCTGAATGCAGCAAATTTAATTGCTGCAATCTTAAAAGATATTTGGCACTTTACACAACACATTTTGACAGTGATTAACAGATTGTATTTCAGAGTGTAGTTTCTTGCTTTCTAAAGAAGTTAGGTATCTGCTCATTAGGTTTTCAAAAATTCCTTTTTTACGATAGTGCCAAAAAGCAGCATTATTCTTTGGTTTTCCTAAGGTGGTTTTAACTTACAACATTATGTATTATAGAAGTAGTTTCCTCATTTAATGCCCAGTTTTCTTGGAGACCACACCAATGTGTGCATTTCTCTGCCTTTTGTTCTCTTACCACAATCTGAAAGATGTTATATACTGTACTCCTCACCAAAGCAAGTCTACATTTCCTTCAGAAAATTACCTTAAACACATCACACAGAAAAATTTCAACTGAATTTCATTTATAATTTACTTTTTTTACTATATATAAATAGGGCAAAGAAGATTTGAGATTAAAATTAAGCTATTGTCTTCCAGTGTTTCAGCAAGCCAGCTATACCCTTCAGACTACAAAGGGTTTTACCATACTAATACTACTACCTATGCTTCAGGGGATGCAACCCCACTATTCCGACCCAGGTAAGGGAAAAAGGAAGAGAAGGAACCAGAGAGAATGGAGTCTCTGCCATGTGATCTGGATTGCCAATATGAATTCTGTCCAAATAGGATTCCCTACATACAGAAACTCCCTACCACCTTAAATCCTGAGAGACTGGCCATTCATTTAAAACAAGAGTCTGGAACCAAATCCATTTGGTCAGGTCAAATTTATTAGACCAAGATTATATTAATTAGTCCCTTTCCAGTCTCAAGTTCTGACATGAGAAGAGTGACTAGACTGTAGATCTCCAAAGCTCACCAGGAACCATCCCTGGAGCTACAACTGCCTCTGCTTAAATTCTTAGGACCTAAATATTCTAATTTACCTAATTTGGGCACTTGGTTGAAGTTATGTTTACCTTAATCTGCTTAATTTAACTCCTAGAGAATTCTGAGACACTGCCTCAGACCAGACTGACTCTTGTTATTTTTTAAATAAGATGACTCCCGTTTGTCTACATACTGCACATATTACTGTGTGTTCCTCTTCATGTAGGTTCTGTGGTTTCTGGTTAAATTGTCCAGAAAATAGGAATCTTTAAGGTAAACAGAGTTAAAGGGCATTGAAAATGAGAATACTTTTATGAGACTGCTCTCTTCTGCCAATCTTTTCTAATCCCATGAGATTATATAGTTTATGTGATAAGGACATCCATATTTATTTCTCTAGCCCAGACCTCTCTTCTGTGTTCCAAACTCATCAGTGCAACTGCCTATTTTCCACAGCCCACTTGGATATCTCAGTGGCACTAAAAACTCAATGTTGTACCTACCCAAAATGAAAGTATTGATATCCCCTTCCCTCAAATCTGCTTTTCTTCCTGTCTCAGAGAAAAATAACTGTACCCAGTTTTTTATAAGAAAAATGATTCTTAAGACCCCCCCTTGCCTCATCTGCTGTAATTGATCTTCGTTATTCATGGGTTCTGTGTGTACAAATCTGCGTATTTGCTAACATGTATCTGTAACCCCAAAATCAATACTCTCAGCACTTGTACAATCATAGGCAGACATGTACAGAGATGCCAAAAATTTGAATTGCCTAATATACACATCCCCAGTCGAGGTCGAAAAAAGACAATGCTCTTCTTGTTTCAGTTCTTACACCGTAAGCAAATGTAGCCTATTTAGTGCAACGTTTTCCCCATTTGGGGGCTTTTTGGTGGTGATTTTGCTCTCTAAAATGGCCCCCAAGCATAATGTCCAAGTCCAAGACAGCTGTAATGTGCCTTAAGGAGAAAAATACAAGTTAGATAAGATTTCTTTAGGCATGAGTTATAGAGCTATTGGCTGTGAGTTCAATGCTAATCAACATATATTAAATAAGGTGTCTTTAAAAAGAAACATGCATAAAACAAGGTTATATATTGATCAGTTGATGAAAATGTTGCGACCAGAGACTCACAGGAACTTAACACTGTTTTTGCCTTAGGAGCAGAGCAATATTCACTAATTCAGTGTCCGTGGTAATTTCATAGAACATAACTACTGTGAATAATACCAATCGACTGTGTACCCAAACCCACCACCAACTCCTATAGATTCTCCTTCCAGAACGTAACTCAGATCCATTAGCTTCTATGCTGTCATAGTAGGCCATTATTTCTAGCCTAATAAGCTTCCTTATTCCCAACTCTTGGCACCCTTCTAATCCATTCTCCTCAAAGATCAAAATGACTCTTAAAGCAAAATGGATTGTCATGGTTAGTCCTTGATTTAAACCATTCAGTTGTTTCTGAGGGCACTTTAGATAAAATCCAAAATTCTTCACAGGCCCATGGACTTACCTTGATACCCTGTAGACCTCTCCTGTTTCATCTTAGCACCCCTGAGACATACTGATTTGCTGCCGTTATTCCCTAAGAGTCAAGAATTTTCCTGCTTCAGGGACTTCAAACACACTATTCTCTCTTCTTTCTCTGTGTTCTTATCCTACACAAGTTGTACTCAATGTTCAAGTCTAGGTTTAAATGTAACTTTCTCAGAAAGCCTTCCAACCCAAATGGAGACCCTCTATTATACTTATTTGTAGCATCTTCTAGTTACCCTTCTTAACAGCATATATTATTTATTTGCTTAATATCTGGTTCTCCACTAGACTATAAGCTCCATGAGGACAGAACTATACTGTGCTTTAGTTTCATTATCAAAGGTCTCATCACATATTGCTAAAGAAGCAATCACAATATCCTTTGATTTCATTTTATAAGTATCAATCTGTGACTTCCTAGGTTGAAATCATTCTCCTTTATCTTTCACTTTTTTTTTTTACCATTCTAAGAAATGACCATTCTTAACATTCTAAGTAAATTCTTTGTTCCAAGAAATAAAATATTTTCTTGTTATAACAGGTAGTTTCTATCGATGTGTTCTGAATAAGCACATGAAAATTTGCCAACATATTCTCCATGAAAATTATATTCACTTTAAAATCCAATAGTTTCCAGGGGATCCCTGGATGGCTCAGCGGTTTGGCGCCTGCCTTTGGCCCAGGACGTGGTCCTGGCATCCCGGGATCGAGTCCCACGTCGGGCTCCCTGCGTGAAGCCTGCTTCTCCCTCTGCCTGTGTCTCTGCCTCTCTCTCTCTCTGTCATAAATAAATAAAATCTTTAAAAAAATAAAATAAAATAATAAAATAAAATCCAATAGTTTCGGGACGCCTGAGTGGCTCCGTGGTTGAGTGTCTGCCTTTGGCCCAGGGTGAGATCCCAGAGTTCCAGGATGGAGTCCTACATCGGGCTCCCTGGGAGGAACCTGCTTCTCCCTCTGCCTATGTCTCTGCCTTCTCTCTGTGTCTCTCATGAATACATAAAATCTTTAAAAATAATAATAAATAAAATAATAAAATCCAATAGTTTCAAATGCATTTAATTTCATGTTTTACGAATTCATTGCCAGTGCTTTTTCCACTTAGAAACTCTTATGTGCTTTAAATGAATCTTCTTCATCAAATTCTTGTTAGCCATATGATATCAAATGCCAGCTACCAAAACTATGTATGTCATAATTCTTTACTTTTTTTTGGTTGTCCCTAGTCTTGTATACACTGCAGGTACAGGTTCATAAAAGAGCCTCTCTTGTGAGCCTTTACATTATGCTGGTGTCAGACACAGCAACTTATTATTGAGGATGATCATGTTCATCAAGTACAGTATTTGGTTTTCCATACTGTTGTTATTTCAGCACCATTATCTGACTTGTCTGGTGAATTCTCAGAAATTATTTGGGTTTTTATTTTTATGTAATTTTCAAAAAAATTTCCACAAAACAAACTACAGCTGACCATACCCATAACATTGAATAACTGAAAAATAAGAAATACTACACACCAAGCATTGCAAGGCTGGAAAAACATCAAAATAAAGTCTATCCAAGTGGTTTCGCAGAATACAGCTCAATGGCTGAGCTACACCAAAGACCTCGCTGCTTTTTTTTACACATTGGTTTTTAAACATTCCCAACAGTTACAAAACAACTGAATGATTTGACCTTACAGTTTAAAATGGCTGATGCCATGCCTGACAGTCCTATTTCATCCTTGAGTCACAATTTTTTCTCCCTGTGGAATTTGGGGAATAAAAAGAAGAGATGGGTTCCCTTTTCCCTCTTCTATCAATATCCCTATATTTGTCTTAAAAGAAGCCAAGCCTTAAGATTTTATTAAACTCTTAGGTTATATAGAAGTTGCTGTAGAGTTTTTGTAGTTGTAGTAGAGGTTTTTGCCTTTGGAACATTGCCTTTTAAAGGTACAATAAGACCTCTCATTTATCTGGCATTATCCAGAATGACGAATCCCCCAAGCAAAGCCAAATCTCCAAAAAAAATGAATCTTATTAAGAAACTGTGAAAGGTCTGAGATTTTACCCAACTTACAACCTAACAACTAAGCCCAAAAGATAAATTATTTTTTAAGATTATTTGAGAGACAGAGTACCCAAAAAGGGCACAAGCAGAGGAGACAGTTGGACAGAAAGGGGGAAGCGGACTCTGTTGAGCAGGGAGCCTTAGGAGCCTGAGATCATGACCTAAACCGAAGGCAGAAGCTTAACCAACTGAGCCACTCAGGTGCCTCTAAACTCCAATATATTAAAGCTTGCTACCACATGGCTTCAAGTTATTTTTCTGTTCTTTTCTTCCTCCCCAAGGCATTTTTATACTTTTTCACATAATATTTGTAATCATGCATGTGTTTACTGATTTTCTCTCTTCTTCTAAACCTAAGCTCCAACCAAGGAAAAACTATATATATTTCATTCATACTTGTATATTCAACACATTTTATAAAACTGTAACACAAAAATCAGTAAATATCTATTAAATGAAATTTAAAAATATTTATATGCAATGTGTTTCTACCTAAAAGCTTACGCACATGCTATTCCTCACTGGTGCTCCACTCTCACTAAATCACATCTTGAAATCTGTATGAATTCTCACCTGCCACATGACCCAAAAGGGTTCACATCTCATAAATCTCCCAATGCAATTTCCTACCGGATTTTACTTAATTCGCACAACCCTATATTATTTTCTGCAATTAAAATATAAAGAAACTAAAGCTTAGAGAGATTAAAAGATATGTGCAAACTCATCTAAGTTTAAAATTAAGTCTGTGTCACTTCAAAGTCCCTATTCCTAAACCTCTCTCATATCACATGCATCCTTAGCTAAAATGATTCTCCTACAATGTCACTGATCCAAAGCCCAGTGTTGGCAGCCCAGGTGGCTCAGCAGTTTAGTGCCACCTTTCAGCCCAGGGCGTCATCCTGGAGACCGGGGATTGAGTCCAATGTCAGGCTCCCTGCATGGAGCCTGCTTCTCCCTCTGCCTCTCCCTCTCTCTGTGTCTCTCATGAATAAATAAATAAAATCTTCAAAAAAAAAAAAAAAAAAGCCCAGTGTTGCCACATATTAATGTAAGTATAATACTGAGGAACCTCAGATGATGTACAGGCAAAATAAGGGTGTAGAACTTACCAAAAAAAAAAAAATTGTATACAGATTAGATAATGAAAAGTACTTAGCACAGTGCCCAGTACTTAACACACAAAACACTCAAGAAACATTAACTATTATTATCATTATATGCCTCTGAAACAGAAATCACTAATTTGTTTCTGTGAGGGTCAAATGGTAAAATAGTTCAGAGGCTGTAAGCCCCACAATCTGTGCTACAACAAAAAGAGGCAGCAAGCTGGGTTTGGCCCACAAGTCATAATTTGCCAACCCCTGGTTTATAGCAACATTCTTCAACCTCAGCACTATGAATATGTGGGGCTGGATGAGTCTCTGCTACAGAGGGCTGTTTTGTGCATCGCAGAAAGTTCAGCAGCATCCTTAGCCTCCACTCAGCAGATGCCAGTAGCATCACCCAAGCGGACACAACTAAAAAAAGATCTCCTGTGGAGCAAAACTGCCCCTGGTTGAGAAACACTGCTCTAGAGCAATCAAACTTAGGAAGATGCAGCCAGAATTTTCTAATAAATAAAATAACTAAGTGGAGAATTAACAATTACACACACTAAGAAGTATTTATACTCACTTAGCTAAAATTCCCACACTTAGCAATAACTTTATAACTTCTGTGATACACACGGCTGTGGTTGAAAAGTAGAGTTCTTTGTCTGATGTCCTTGTGTATCTTAAAGCTATGGTATAAGCTGCAGCCACCAGGGTCATCACTGCCAAGCAGTAGAACTTGAATAATAAACTGACATTTTCTGGAAAATATGTGCAACAAAGATATTATTTAGTAGACAGCATTATGTTTATAAAAATTAATGTTATTCCTCAAAATGCTTCCCAACTTCAAGCACAAGATACTTTTTAAAACCCAGGATATTTGACAATTTATCTCAAAACAATACTTTCCCAGTACATGAACACCAACATGCATACACAAAATACAGCTGGCTTTAAGTATCAACCAGTTAAGCAAAGATTTTGTCCCTGAAGGATGCCCCAACTGCAAGATTATGTGGCATACTGACGCTAGCCTGGGATATAATAAATTACATATTTAATATATCCTTATAATATAATGTTAGTATCACACATTTATAGTAGGCATGTAAGACTTATGGCTGAGGCAGAACAAATATTTATCGGCAATAAGCCTAAATCTGTAAATTACTGCAACTATTTCAGATAATGATTTGAATTCTGTAATTTTGAAGCTCTGCTCATCATTAATCTTGCTGTCCCCATCCTATGTTAGTTATCGAAACAATTCTATTTTTTTTTCCCCTTAATTCCTGTTTTGCTACAAAAAGACTCTTGAAGGTTGGACTTACTCGAAATGGGAGCATGCGTAAGAGCGTGATACACAACTCCAGACAATGTCCCTGGCAGGGCTTTAATGATAATCGTGAGTTCCCCAACCAGGAAAATAACTTGGCACCCATGCAGGAAGATATCCTTTAAGTGTTTGTTTGACATTTACTCAGGGGTGAAGCCAAATATAGTCCGTAGAAGGGTGGAGAAGGAATCCGGGTGTCGCCCAACCTGTCCTAGCTACAGCTCTGAGGTCCAGAAATCCAGCTCCGTTCCCAACTTACATACCCTACTCAGCGAAACAAAACTCAGCTTCGGGGTGAATCACAACCACTCTCACGAGAGGGCAATCAGTCATCAAATACCAATACCCTAACGTGCTATCCCCCGGGGGGGGGGGCCGTGGCTCTCGCCCTCCACCCAAAATATCAAGAGCTTCCTTCTAACCCACACAACATCCTCCAGGGAAGGCGCTCCGTTAACGACGGCTTTCTCCATCCCGTTACGGCGTCAGCGCGGCTGTAATGCCCCAGTGATGCTTCGTGCGGCGGCTCCGTGGACCAGCCGCGGCGTGGGCTCCGCGCCCGGAGCGCGCCCTCGAGCCTCTGAGCATCCGTAGGGCAGAAGGCGCAGAAGAGACCGCAGCCGCGGACCCCGGCCGGAACCCGGCACCGTACTGCGCGGCCGCGCCGGGACGCGGGGCCCCCTCGGGGTCCGCCGCAGCCCGGGCCTGTCGGAATTTGGTTCCCACCCGCTGCGAGCTCGTCGGGGCAGAGGCGGGGTGGAGCCGCAAGAAGCCCCGCGCGGAGTCCGCCTTGGGGAAGCCAGCCGCAGCAGGAGGCTGCCGCCCTGCGCTGCCCTGACAGGCGGCGGCGGCGGCGGCGGCGGCGGCGGCCCCGGCGGCGCGGGCTCACACCGGCGAGCGGCCCCAAACAAACTCCGGACGCCGACGCCGACGCCCACGCCGACGCCCACGCCTGGCCCCGGAGCTCCGCGGGCGCGGACAGGCGCTGACGCTCGCGCGCCCCCGCCCCCGCGGGCTCCCCCGTCCCGGCGGCCCCCGGCCTCACCTCTTGGGGCAGCCATGGTTCCCCGACAGCCCCGCGCGGAACTGACGCACGCCCCCTCCGCGCGCCCTCCTCGGGACACCCGAGGCCGCCTCCTGTGATCATAGAGACGAAAATCCCTCGGCCTAGAGCGCCCCGGCGGCCGACCGTCCGCCGACTTCCTGCCCAGTCTGACACCAAGATTAGGCTCAGCGCTCCGAGCTACCCCCGAAAATGGGAAGACCCGGATGGAGGAGAGTCCCGGCCGACAAGTGCGTAAAAGTCGAGTCCAAGGCGTCGTTCTGTCAACTAGATCTCCCGGCCGGCTAAGGAAGCCGAGTCAAGGGAGCAGAGCGTTGCCTTCTGGGAATTGTAGTCCTCACCAAGGTAACAGGGTAGCAAATGCGACCGGAGGGGAAGTCTTAGGGATTGATGCCCGCCCAAGCTGTTACAGAAACCCCCGGAATCCGTAAAGCAACAGAAACTACTTTTGACAACTTTTCCAACTCCCACCTTGTTCATTACCTTGCATTTGCACCTCGTACTTAATATGATTGATGTACTTTTCACAAGTCCTGTGTCCTTATTGTCAGCATTGTCGTTGATGATGTTGACTTGGCCAGGCATTCTAACTACGTGATCCTCTCACAACGAAGGGGCTTCAAAAAATATTAGACGTGTCAACAGGCATTTACTTCGACTGCTATAATCTTCACTCTCACTAGAGGATACTACTTAGCATAAGCGATGTTAGAAATAATTCACTGGCAGAATGAAAGCCTTTCCAGATAACGTGGATTGGTTAAAAATATAAAGGTACCTCAGCCCTTCCAGGAACAGATACAAGATACCCAGCAGCCTACGCCTCTTGTAGCACCATCTTTCCCTAAATTGATTTTTTAAAGGTTTGAGTGAGTTGTATACACCATTGTGTTACAATCAGATATACATACCCGTAGTCTATTAACATTATTGGAAAAAATTTCATGCCTTATTAGCATCATATTCCTATTAGAAGGAGCTTTGTAGAGCTGGACATTTGATTAATCTCATACTGGAATACTGTTGGGACCTTCCCAACAACAATCCTGGGTTGTATGTGTGCTCACCGGTTCTTATCTCCTCTTCCTGTAATTGGTACAGCTCCCTACTGCAAATTTTCTTATGCGTACACTTAAACTAAAAATTCACATATATACCTGAAATTAATTTTAATAATGGAAAACATTCTTTCATACATTCCTTTTGTTTTACAACTACAGCTTTGTACAGTTTATCTCTTCCCACTTTTTAAAGATTTTATTTGTTTATTCATGATAGACACAGAGAGAGGGGGGCGGTTCATGCAGGGAGCCCAACTCAGGACTTGATCCCAAGACTCCAGTATCGCACCCTGAGCCAAAGGCAGGCGCTAAACCGCTGAGCCACCCAGGGATCCCCTATCTTTTCCCATTTTGGAGTATCATTATGGTCTCAATTCAATTAACTATAATTATTCTCCTTTTGATGCTCAAATTATCCCAATATGGCCCTTGTAAGCCTACTCCTTTCTTTATATCTGCACAAGATTTTTGAAGCATTCTTTATTTCTGGCAACAAGAGGTTCCAGTCAATCTTGATATATCCTAGATCATGGAATCCAGTACACTTCAAGGAACTATGGTTCCTTCTGGTAGAGAATAGTATCTCTGTCTCCGTCTCTCTGTCTCTCTCTCTCACACACACACACACACACAAACACACACATATACATATACACAAACTGATAATAAGTAGCATGGTAGGTAAAATGCTGTTGTGCTGTTTTTGTGGCATTTTGTGTTCACATAACATCATGCTGCTGAACCCTACTTAATAAATTTTAATTGCCCAAAAGACTTCCTACCCCATTGGCATGAACCTTGACTAGATTTTTGATGCATCTTGTCATAACCTGTTCAGCCCAAGACCATGAGGGACAAATTTAACATTCAGACAGAATCAGGATTATTGACCCATTCCAATGAGGGAAATAACACACCAGAGGAATTATGTGGGATGTTGCTGGAAAGAGTTACAAAATCTAGGAGACTGATAGATGGGTGAAATTTAAAGGAAGCAATGTTTTGACAGATTCAAAGCAGGGCTACTTATAAAGAAGTGAACATCAGATCTAGACTGAAGAATAGTCTCAGGATCCTGTTTCTTAAAAACAACAAAGTTACCAGATGTAGAATGCTGTGTTCGGGAGCCCCTGAAATGAAAGCTTTCTTTGGAAATTGGTTGGAAATTGAGGCTGGTTCTTTGTGTCCAAGTGCCTTAAATCCTCCAAACAAAAGCAGGCCATTTCATTCCTACTGGTAACTTCGACAGCAAGGTTCCTAACAGTGAATGCTTTTAGAGAACAAAATTTTTCACTGAGTTAGAAAGTAGACACTCAAAAGAAGGAGTGGTTATTATATTTTACTGCGGCATACCCTTCAGGGAAGTTATTATTTCCTGTTAACTTTCCAGTTGGTGTTTCTGTTTGTTTCTCATTCTGAATTATCCTGTCTTGGAGGAAAACCAATTGACGTGATGTGCTTTTTACGTGTGTGTAGCCTTCTATACAACCATGGTTATTGCAAGAAGCAATGATCTTGAACATGTGAACTGCAGGGTCATTTGATAACGAGCTAACCTGTGTCTCAAACAGCTACTGCTGTTGCCATTTGAAACCCTAATGATATTCCTGATTGTAATTACCAAGCTGCAGTATTTGCCTTGAAATTCTGCTCACTTCTATCTCTGCACAGGCATGAGAGCTACCCTAGTCTCAATGAATTTTATAAAAGGAAGCCCGTTACTGTATCCATTGGCAATATGGTAAAAGTGTAGGCTGTGCAGTAAGCAATAGGAAAGGCTTAAGAAAGTTACAGCTAAATTCAAGTATTTAGCTATATAACAGATTATTAAAAGTGGTGAAGGTTCCAATACAGTAAACTAATAACCATAAAGAACATTTAGGCAAATGCAGATACCTAAACATAATTGTTTCCATGACAACTTAAGCATATTTTCCTTATTCTGCTATTAAGAAAATTACATTCCAATCTGCTAGGTTGTTATTTTAAAACAATTATTTCCTATGGTGTAGTATTACTAAAGACAACCTAAAAAGAATTGTTGCATTTTATAATTGAGAAAGTAAAAAAAAAAATACTAGGAGACAGTGTAAATTAAATTCAGTGTCTAGACTTGAAGAGCACAACATGAGTAACAATCATCAACAATCATCTAAACATTTCTTATTTGAGCTTAACTCTCCCTTGCCTCTGCTTCCTTTTTTAGCTACCACAATCTCATTTCTTTTCCTGCCAAGAAGTACTGATTTGCAGTCTGTACTTATTTCTACCATTTCTGCTTGCTGCAATCTTACTTCTACTCAAGCCAACTCTATTAAAACAGAGCCCAGCAGTTGCCTACTTCATTGACCTTTTCTCATCCTCTTCTGTTTATTCCTCAGACGTTGACTGAAAGCCATGATGTGCCAAGCATTATTTGAGGCATCGAGAGCTTGAAAACAGAAAGTAGGCAACATGAGGATTGGAGTGCAGTAGAATGAGACACTGGAGACTCCCTTCTCTCCTGGCTAACATTAACATAGCACTTATTGTGTAAATGCTTTGGATGGGTTAACTCCTTTAATCTCCTGACAACCCAGTGAGGTCGGAATTATTAGTATCCCAATTTTCATGAAGAAACTGCAGCAGAGAAATGTTAAGTAACACAGCCAGTAAGTAGTAGACCTTGACCTTACTTCCTTGACCAGAGAGATTCCTTTCTGTCTTCTTTTACCTCTCTGACTGCTTCTTGGTCTCATCTTGTCTCTTCCTCTTCATTCCATCCCTATTCCCTTGGGGATGACCTCCCAAATTATCTTTGTCCAGTTCAAATTCCAGTCACCTCTGCTTTATTATTTTGTCATCCCTTAAGCACGGTTTTTCTAAGTACTGGACTCATTATCTTTTTGATCAACCAGATCCTCTTCCCAATTATCCTCAGTCTCCTAGGGTAGACACCCTGAGGTCATACTGTGATTTTTCTTCCTTCTCCTGAGATGTTATATCTGATTCATTAAATCTCACATTTGCCCTTCATGTCATCCATTACCACATGCCCCAATTCTTGCAACAGCTTCCTAGCCATCTCCCAATCATAGAATCTCTCTCCTACAGTCAATCTTCAAGAATCTGCAGTGGTTTCCTAATGTCTGACTACAGAAAGGCAACATATTCCTTTCCCTGGCTTTCAATGTTCTCCAAAACCTATACCAACCTGGCTTATCCAACTTTACTTCCCACCACTTCTCAAAAAATAATCTCCTTTTTCCTCTCTCTTCCAATGATCCCTTTCCTCTCTCTTCTTTTCCAATGATTACTTTGCTGCTGAGCTCCTTAGCAATTCCCACCTTGACTATTAAAATAATCACATGACCAGTATCCTGCCTCCAGTTTGTTCTTTTGTTTATTCCCTTTTCCTTCCTTCAGTCATCCAACAACATACAAATGCCAGGGATATAAAAATGCCTAGAACACAGTTCAAATCTCAAGAAACTCACAATCTAACAGGGAAAATACAGATGACCACATGTATACCTATTTAGGTACTATGCTAAGGTTATAAATAAAAAGTTGTGAAAACCCAAAGGAAGAAGCAATGAATTCTCCCAAAGCTGATCCGGAAAACCTTCACTGAAACGGTAAAATCTGATCAGGCTGTTTGAGGACAAACATAATCTCATGAGGGTATCCTTGGACGACATTCCAGGTAACAGTGAAAATCAAGAGCAGAGAGTGGTGATATGAAAGACAATATCTTTGAAGAGTTTGATTCAACTTGCCTAATATGTATAGTATATGGAGGTAGTAAGGGAGGAACAGAAAATGAAACTAGAAGATAAATGGATATATTTTGAAAAGTCTTACATAGTATGTGAGGGAGTTTTTCCATTATCCCCTAAGTAATAGAAATGAGTCTTGGTAGGTGTTTAAGTGAGGGAGGTAAAATTTGGGGGAAGGGAGCAGTGTGACATGACTGGATTTCTGTTAGAAACATTATGCCAACGAATCAGGTAATAGGACTAAGTCCTAAATGATAGCACTGGTGGTGAAAACAGAAAGACACAGACAATTCAAACCAAATCAACAGGGCTGGATGACTTGTTAAATATAGGGGCTATAAGATAAAGGCAGTCAAGAAGTTCTTAATGTCTGCTACTGAGTAAGAGAGTGATGCCTTTAGGGCAGCCCCGGTGGCGGTGGCGCAGCGGTTTAGTGCCGCCTGCAGCCCAGGGCGTGATCCTGGAGACCTGGGATTGAGTCCGTCAGGCTCTCTGTATGGTGCCTGCTTCTCCCTCTGCCTGTGTCTCTGCCTCTCTCTCTCTCTAAAAAAAAAAGAGAGAGAGAGAGAGAGAGATGCCTTTGACCACAGAAATACAGAGGAAAAAAGAAGTCTGTCAGAGAAAAGTGAGTTTGGCCTGCAACCTGCTGAAAAGGGGATGACTGTCTGATGCAGGGTCCAGCATGTGGTTGGGAATCTTTAAAGAGCACTGGGGCTTAGGTGGATGGTCAGGATCCTAGGAGATGACCATTTGGTCTAGCTCCCTTTATTCTGATTCTATTGTACTTACCAGGCAACTTTCTGATATTAAATTTAGCTTTTCAAACTGGGTTTGGTATTTTTATTATTTGGAAATTTTACTTTCAACCTTAACTCAATAACCTCAAATTCGAACATATCAGCCATTCTTTTCTGTATTTAGAAATCTTGCAGAATCGGGATGCCTGGATGGCTCAGTGGTTGAGCGTCAGCCTTTGGCTCAGGTCACCATCCTGGGGTCCTGAGATGGAGTCCCCCATCAGGCTCCCCATGGGGAGCCTACTTCTCCCTCTACCTATGTCTCTGCCTCTCTCTGTGTCTCTCATAAATAAATAAATAAAAGCTTTGAAAAAAAAAATCTTGCAGAATCAAATGAGGGTTGACAGAACAGATAAAATCAAAGACCTGATGTTGTAAAGCTCAGTGTGCGCTAACCATCCCACCTCCTTCAAGGACAGATCCCGCCCCCACCCCCGGCCCCCACCCCAGGCCTTGCCTCAACAGCCAGTCAGCCTATCTTTAGCATCATTTCTAAACTACAGGTATGAAAGTCATGAACACTTAGAAGTAGGTCTGTTTGAAGTTAACCTTTATGATATATGTAGAAAATGGATTTTGAAACATACTATTATAAATTACATTTCACCTACATAGAAAGCAAATTATATAAACACCTTAATAAAAGTCACCAAGGCAGAAAAAAATGCATTAAATATAAATGATCCCCTCACCATTAAAGCATGTTTTAACAGTCCCTCCCTCCACCTGGGAGTCTTTATTATCCAGGAGTTGATATTAGAAGTATGTAAGACAGTACTAAAACTATTGCTCTAAAATTCAGCAATCAGTAATTCACATGGGCCCTACACACAACTACCTATGGGGTCAGGCAGAGATAAGGCAAAGCAGCAGAAATGGGGTCTGGAAGTACCTAGCCTATGAGAGAGCACAGCATCTCTCACAGGAATGCTAGCCAAGTACGTCAAATATTCTGATTTTTTGCAAGGGGGCAGAAATCCAGATTTTATGTAAAACTTCCAGGTTTTGAAAATTCATGTGGACCTCTACTCTCATTATTCCAAATTAGTGAGGTCTTATTATACATCAATTTAATCTATGTTAACATTTAATAGCTAATGAGGCTGAAAATATTGACTAGATTTTAAAATTTTAATGTTTAACATTAAATGTGATTTTAGGAACAAATAAGCTTCTATCTCAGTCACAGTCTTATAAATATATTAATATCTAAAGAGCATCATAATTTCAGCCTTTAATGCTGCCAAACTTTTTCTAACAAACAGAAAATGAGTAGACAGTTTTACTTCCCAATTTTAATAGAATGCAAAATGTGTTACAGAGAACACTTTTTAGTTTTTTGTAGCAGTTTGACAGTGAATATAAGAATCTGGAAAACATTTACACAACCAATAAATGTGCCAGACCCACAAAATTAACTAATTTTCACAGATACAAAGATACTTGTCAATATTTGCCACTGTCCATAACTTAGTGAAATCCACTTTAAAAATTCAGTCTCTAACTAGGTCTCATCAACAGCTCTGGTTAAGTTCACCTTGACCTCAGAAGTGATTTTACTCTGTCCCCCACGGAGTCCAGCTAGGTAAATCTGGGGTCTGGGCACTCGGGTGCTGCCTTCTCTCATAGACTGCGTGCTAGCATCCTTGGGTGGGTACACCTGTGAATAATTCTCTCTTCTCATGTGACTGAGATCGGTTTGTACTGAGTGAGTAACTTTCTGACGCAAATTGGCCTAAAAAGAAAGAGAATACACAGGAATTAGCCCATCTCTAAAGAACAAATAATATCAGCCTCATGTTTTTTCTCAATCCACAGAGAAATTAGCCCTACAACACAGCATTTTTCTACAAAGCATTAAAACATTAGAAAAGCTAGAACATAATAAATATCCTTTGCCAAGAGGTGGGAAAATACATAAAATGTTGAAAACAGACCCAAGGAAAGAGCATACAGATTCAAACTTCACAGTGAGTTCACAATTATTTGTTAACACAGTCTTCTAACTCCTTCATTATTATACTTTGAGATTCATACAACTTGGATTTTCCCACCATACTTGGTTTATTGTTTTAAAAGACAAAAATTTAAGATTTCCTTTGTCTTTTTTAAATGGACTTCACCCAAGACTTTTAACATAAAAAGTTCCGATGTCTTCAGGTTACATTTTACAGTATTCAACATCCTGCTTGCTCTTTTTATGGATTACTAGTAAACATGAAGTTAAACAGATGACTCAGGCTGGGAAACAAAAAGGAGTTTATGAAAGGGAGACTAGAAAAAAAAATGAAAGGGAGACTAGGATGTACTGAAGTAATAAGGAAGTCCTAGAAAAAAAGCTCAGAAGCATTAGCCTGTGAGTTCAAAAGCAGAGACCTCACATTCCAGATTTTGAGATACTATGGGTGACTAAGAACTGAAACAATTTCCCCCACGCTGAGTTTATTGTCTAATGACTATGACTTGGCTATTTCATCGTCTTCATTAGCATGATTTTACCACTCCAGGAGACCCTTGCCAAAGGGTCACTACAGGACATCCTGAAAGACGTACCTTCAGTAGTAAGCATCAATGCACAGATTAAGCCCTCACATTATTTCCACCCCTGCCCCATAAATCTTCACCTTCTATTCCCATTACTGCTGGGCTGGGTTTTTCATGATCTTTACCCAATCCAGTACAAGCCTTCATCCCATCCCCTGACCTACTCTTGGCATTGAAAGACCTGCCTTCCACCACATGTGGCATTCTCAATAAATTCTGACCTTGCTGTTTCCCCTCAGGACACTATCAAGGCTCTGCTAGGGTGGTGGTTCCCCCTACAGCTTTAAGCACTACACTCAGTTTTGTCTTATCAGTAGGTTATATTGCTAATATATGGGGAACTGGCATTCAACATAACATAATTCTAGAGCATAATTAGGTCTACAGTGGGAATCAGAATGAAGTGGAGGCTGAGGAATGGGAAGAGAGGGTTCAGTCAGTACACAGTGCAACCCCACCAAATACCCCGTTCTCTTAACATTTCCAGCCCAGACCTATGCTGGCACCTCTACCTCTCCTATCCTATCCAACCATCACTCCCCTCTTCTCTTTCGCCTATTTATACCTCAGACCAATTTAAAATGTCACTGAAGTTAATTTTTATTTCACTTCTGTTACATAACTTACCAAGAGGTACTGAAATATTTTTAATGTATCAATGTCACTTGCAAGACAATTAGCTTCTGAAGAACAAAGCAGTGTGATATCTATGTTACCTAGTATATATCCAGTGGGCTCAAGTGAGTTTAGTAGATGACAGTAGAGAACATCAGAATGAAGCTTCATGATCTACGGAAGAGTAACTGATAGGAATGCTAATGGAACAAGGATCTGGAAGGTATACCAAGAAACTGATCCTTCCTCATCTCAGGAAATCAAGGGACTGAAAAGCTGCCACCAGAAAGGACAGCAAGAAAAATGTCGAGGATGGTGAAAAGCCTATAAGACACAGAATATACAAATGGACAAAGGCTAGACCTTATATGACAATAGAACTCTGACCCACAACCTCTGTAGCCATAGCTATCAGCACAGAAGAGGCAGGATTTGACTAGCTTGCCTATTTTTTGCTGTCCCCACCATTCAACTAAGGAACAACCAGAGAAAGCCAACTATGCCCACCAAACCAATCATATAAAAGTTCACACTTTGAGTTAGCCCACGTCCAGTTTTCCCATGTCAACAACATCCAATCAGAGAATGCCTGAAGCTTTCCCCTTTTTTTTCACTATAAAGCTTCCCCACTTCCCCTGCCCACTTTGGAGCTCCCGCCAACTGCAAGTAATGGTGGCTGACTCCCTTGCTATAGCAAACTTTGAATAAATCGCCTCTGTTCTCATTTGGGTACTCTTTGTTTATTTCCATACCCCATTTTAGTTAAAGAGAGAGATAAAATATACTAAGAAAAGGTGACAGATATAAAAGGGTTTATTCCCTTCAGACTCTAAATACTTGTTTAAAATGACGAGGTACTGTAGAAAGAATGAGTGGGAGGAATTCCCGAATCAGACAGGGATGAGAGTTTCAAAACCATCATTTGAGGGCATGTACCTCTTATGATTAGTGACTGAGAATCAGAAGGATGAGAGAGATCAATGCCTGTAGAGAACATGTTAACAACAGGAGGGGACACTACCTGTGATATAACAGAGATAACCTTCTCCTCAAAAAAAAAAAAAAAAAAAAAAAAATCCAAAAGAGGACATTGAGAGTGCTTTAAATGCTAGAACCTCATAGATTTGCACAATAGATGGGTATAGAAAGAGAGAGTGGGGGATCCCTGGGTGGCTCAACGGTTTAGTGCTGCCTTCAGCCCAGCGCCTGATCCTGGGGCCCTGGGATCAAGTCCCACGTGGGGCTCCCTGCATGGAGCCTGCTTCTCCCTCTGCCTGTGTCTCTGCCTCTCTGTCTCTCTGTCTCTGTCTCTGTCTCTGTCTCTCTCTCTCTCTCTCTGTGCCTCCCATGAAAAAATAAATAAAATCTTAAAAACAAAACAAAACAAAACAAAAAAAGAGTGAGCAGCTACCATTGTTCTAGTTACTGGACTGTATAATTGGAGAATAGTTTCATGTTTCTGTATATGTTTAAAATTAGAAGACAATAAAAAAATTAGAAGACAATCTTGGGATGTAAAGCTGGCAAATTATATGTGAAGAACTCCATGTACAACTTACTGGCTTTAATAAATAATTTAAATCACTAACTCTATGAGTAACAATACATTAAAGTTCCCCAACCTATAGCTCTCAGCCTTAGTGCCATCTTCTCAGAAACTCCCGAACCAAGTGAGCCAAGTGGAGGAAGAAGCAAATATGCAGACTGAAGTGAGAAAGATGAGGCAGAGGTCCAAGCAAACAGGTAACTTGTACACCCATGGAAGCCACAGGAGCAGACACAAGGAAAGCCAGAGGCCAGGGACACTGGTACAAATTATTGGACTGCATGCTGACTTTCTAGAACTTGATTCAGTGGATCTTGAATATTCATTGCCATCTGATCACAACAATATCTTTGAGAAACCCACCTTGCTCATACCAAAACAGTCCCCTTTGGTCCTATGCCCTGGACCTGTGGCTTGAGGACTAACACTGTTTTCATTTGTGGCTGAATGTAACATATATACAATAAGTCATCACTTCTTCTGTCTTAGCTAAAGAAAAAACAATTCTCCAATCTATAAATAATTTTAGAAAATATTGTTACAAACCAATTTTATAGCTTTTCTTCTTAATTCCCATTCATTCCACTCATACGATCTCACAATGGTTGGTGGCAATATGTGTGTATCCGTCTGAGTGCTACTTTCACACTTTGTAATTGGTTTTATATAATGTTTGTCAACATCCTTCATCTAAAGAAATAAAAGTTTTGTAATTAGTACTTATTAAAAAAATAAACATTATTTAGGGATAACTAAAAATATTTATCTAAACTAACAAAAAGATTAGAAAAACAAGAATTTTTGAACATGGAATATACTCATAAAGACAGCAGAGAAAACAAGCTGGTAGTAGTGAGCTAAATGTGATAACTTTGCTGGGCATTATGACTTTCTTTGCACCTAACTTTGAGGTATATTTTGGAAGAGGAAAACCTAACATCACTCATTCCTAAGTCAAATGCCCTTCTCACAATTGGTGGCATAAGTGAATACTTGGTTGAAAACCAACAGAAGTTTAAAATAGCCATTAAATATTAAATATGAGGGGGCAGTCCAGGTGGCTCAGCGGTTTAGCGCCGCCTTCAGCCCAGGGCGTGATCCTGGGGACCTGGGATCGAGTCCCATGTTGGGCTCCCTGCATGGAGCCTGCTTCTCCCTCTGCCTATGTCTCTGCCTCTCTCTGTGTCTCTCATGAATAAATAAATGTAAAAATTAAAAAAATTAAATATGAATCACATTCGTTTAAAGTATCAAAACGTATCAAAACATCTTTAGGATATATACATATTTTAATGATAGTTGATGATGGGACTTTTATTTTTTGTTGTTTATTTTTTAATTTAAATTCAATTTGCCAACATATAGTGTAATACCCAGTGCTCATCCCATCAAGTGCTCTCCTCAGTGCCCATCACCCAGTTACCCCATCCCCCCACCTACCTCCCCTTCCACAACCCTTTGTTTTCCAGAGTTAGCAGTCTCTCGTGGTTTGTCTCCCTAATTTTTCTCACTCAGTTCTCCTCCTTTCCCTTATAATACCTTTCACTATTTCTTATATTCCACATATAAGTGAAACCATATGATGATTGTCCTTCTCTGATTGACTTATTTCACTCAGCATAATACCCTTCAACTGATGATGGGATTTTTTAAAGTTTATTTATTTACAATCTCTGTACCCAATGTGGAGTTTGAATTTATGACCCCGAGAAGAGAGTTGCATTTTGTAGCAACTAAGCCAGCCAAGAGCCTCTAGGATAAGGATATACCTTAAACTCAAACTATGCATACACAGCATATTATCCAAGGTGGCTTTGTTTTAGTTAGATATTTTGATTTTCTGCTACAGAACCCACAACATCACTATTAAAACATTAAATATTAACTCCAGGCTAAACAAGATATGATTATGCTGTATATGAAACTGTTGGAGAAGATGGTAGAGTTTAAGGAACTCAGATCATAATGAAGAGAGAAAAGATCAGCTTCTCTTTTTTTTAATTCCAGTATAACAGTGTTATATTAGTTGCAAGTGTACAACATAGTGACTCAACAATTCTAAACATCACTCAATGATCATCATGATCAGTATACTCTTATTCCCCCTTACCTATTTCACCCATCCCCCCCACCTCTCCTCTGACAACCACCAGTTAGTTCTCTATATTTGTCTCTCTCCTCTTCTCTATGTCCATTTGTTTTTGTCTCTTAAACTCCACACATGAATGAAATCACATGGTATTTGTCTTTCTCTGACTTATTTCGCTTAGCATTATGTCTTCTTCATCCAACCATGTTGTTGCAAATGGCAGGATTTCATTCATTTTTATGGCTGAGTAATATTCCATTATGAATATATATTCTGTGTGTATTTACGTATACATATTGTGTGTTTATGTATACACACACACACATACACATATATATGTCACATCTCCTTTATCTGTTCAATATTAACTCCTTACTCAAAATCAAGCAACAGATAATCACTGATTGCCCTACCACCACCTAACTTAAGATACAATTTTTTACTTTAAAATGAATTATGATATAGTTAGATAGATAAAAACATGCTGCAAGATGATTAGCAATATTATACAATTCAAGTAAATGGCTAGTAGATAATTATAAGGACCACAGCTTTGAAATATGAAGAGAGAAAACTCATTACTATAGGTACTGAAGGCCACTGAAGAAGAGCTGGGAATTAAATGTACAGAAAAAAGGGAAAAACACGACCAAATAAATGGGGGAAGGTTATTCTTTGATGGAAAACGAGGCATTACCTACATATTGCACACCTTTCTGATGATCTGATTCTAGCTTTTCACTGTCTTTTAGGTATCCCACAACTCTGTAAGTTATGTGATAGCAAGGCTAAATAATGCTTATCTATAGACACGCAAATTCATAATTCTTTCAAAGTTTTCTATGTAACTTGACAATGTAATTCTCAAATTTATATCGGAAGTAGAGTCAAGTATAGCCAAGATTCTTTAGAGAGGAAAGGGTGGGAGAACTTAGTCTACCTGATATCAAGACTTATTATAAGGCTACAGTAAGATATAGGTACAGGAATTCTTCAAAAATTGAAAAATTGAATAGAGAGCCTAAAAATTAAGCTTGTGCATATAAGACACTGTAGATGCTGGGAAAGGACAGAGTATTGAACAAATGGTCAAGGGACAATTCACTACTCAAATGGAAAAAAATTAAAATTAGATCTTCACCTCCCCCTAAACACAAAAATTAAAGCCAAGTCATAGACTCAGGTATAAAAGGCAAATCCATATTTTTTTTACAAAACAAGGTAGAAGAATATTTTTATGATCTAAGATACTTGATTTCTTTAACAAGACATAAAAGTTCAAGACATGAAAGAAAAAAGATTAATAAAATACATATTAAGTTGAATTTTTATTTGTGAAAAGACATCCCAAAAACAATGAAAAATATAAAACTGGGAGAGCATAGACTAGTGGAACACAATTGAGAGCCTAGAAACAAACCCATTACATATAAGAATTATTAATTCAATGGAGGTGTAATAATACTGAGTGTCATCATATTGAAAAGCATATGTTTTTATTATCATTACAGTCACTGCTGCGATCACAGTTTTAGAAGTAGTCAGACTAAAAAATATAATTAAAACCATTATGTTTTATTAAGACATAATTAATGAAACTACTAATTATTTTAAAAACTCAGTAAATGGTACTTCTTATGGATGAGACAACCCAATACAATAAACATAAACAAAATTCTTCATTTTATTTGATTATTTTAATGCAATTCCACTTAAAATCTCAAGAAGACTTAGGAGGAAACTTGGCAAATTTATTAAGAAAATTACATATATATATATATATATATATATATATATATAAAGATTCATGCATCACTATCTAAGACAATTTTGAGAAAGTAAAAGGGAAAAAGCTTGCTCTATCAGATAATAAAATATATCAGAAAGCAATAGTAATCATGACGCCTGGGTGGCATAGTCAGCTAAGTGTCTGCATTGGGCTCAGTCATGATCTCAGGGTCCTAGGTCAGAACAAGGAGCCTGCTTCTCCTTCTCCCTCTGCCCCTCCCCCACTGCTCCTTCTCGTTCTCTCTCTCTCTCTCTCCCACTCACTTCCTCTCAAATAAATACATACATACAATCTTAAAAAAAAGAAAGCAATAATAATCAAAGCTGTATGGTGCCAGTGTAGGGACAGACACAAGGACCTATTAAATTATCTTACAACTCTAAATTATCACCTGTGTTATCTGTGCTAAGCTCCTTTATGTTTTTTTTTTTTTTTTAAGATTTTATTTATTTATTTATTTGAGAGAAAGAGAGCAGAGTGAGACAAAGCATGAGCAGGAGAAGGGACAGAGAAGCAGGCTCCCCGCTTAGCAGGGAGCTCAACAAGGGGCTCGATCCCAGGACCCTGGGATCATGACCTAAGTTGAAGGCAGATGCTTAACCAACTGAGCTACCCAGGAACCCCTGTGCTAAGCTCCTTTAATTTTAGATAAAGAAATAGTATAGTTTCAATTATTTATCTAAATGTGGTCTTTCTCTTCCAAATTTGTCCAGTCTAATTCATCAGCTTGACTCCTTGTTTTCATTTTTCTTTATGGATTTCATTAGTTTCCCTCTTCGTGGGTGAATCTTTTCTGATAGCATTAAAGGCCCTCTTCTGATCCTGTCCCTGCTTGGACTTAGGAAACATTCTACAACAAAGTATAGCTTTTTCATTAACTACACTTTTAAAAGTCATAAATTCTTAAAATACCAACTCTGCTTACTTGAGAATATGGAATGAGGGTTTCGAACTGTTGATGAAGTTCCAGTAACTGAATTAATTCTGCATTTTTTTTTGCTTTTTCTTTAATTAAATCAATATAATGTTCAGGATTTTCTGCAAATAAGTATGCAGCATCTTTGGTATGGAAAGTGTAATACTTTTCTTTATATTTCAAAATTCCAATTGCTGGATTTCCTGAAAATTAAGAAAAGGAAATGAATTAGGTATGAAATATTAAGTGATTCCATGTTTATAATGCATCGATAAAACCATCCCCTATATACTGCATCTTTAACATATGGCTTTTGTTTTTCATTTTGCTAAAATGCTACAATTTGCAATTTTAAATTATACATTTTGTTAAATTATATTTTATTTTTATGTGAAATTCATGTTAAAGTATGATTTACATAAAAATTTACTATCCAGATATAAAGTGTTTGAAAATCTTTTATGAGAAGCCAGTCATCTGATGTTCTTTCCAAATCTCCTTTAACTACACTAACTACTGTATACATTGTTTTAAAAATAATTCTAATTCTATGGGGCACCTGGGTGGCTCAGTGGTTGAGCGTCTGTCTTCGGCCCAGGACATGATCCCGAGATCCGGGATTGAGTCCCGCATCGGGTTCCCTTCATGGAGCCTGCTTCTCCCTCTGCCTATGTCTCTGCCTCTCTCTCTATGTCTCTCATAAATAAATAAAATATTTTAAAAATAAAAATAAAAATAATTCTATAAAAACTATAAAGATGGGACTTTTCCAAAATACAGGAGGTTTTTTTTTGTTTGTTTGTTGTTTTTTGTTTTTTGAGATTTTTTAGTAATTAGTAGTCTCTACTCCCAGCATGGGGCTTGAACTCACAAGCCCAAAACCAAGAGTCACAGGCTCCACTGATCCAGCCAGCCAAGCACCTCCAATACAAGTTTCTGTAAGAAAGTATTTTCCACTGTGAACAGATACTACATAAAATATGGATTATTAAATATCCACATATTGGTGAGAAAAAGTAATATTTTTTTCCTTGTTCAACAAAATGCATTGGCTCTACTCCTGGCACTAAGGTTATTTTTTTTTAATATTTGATTTATTTATTCATGAGAGACGGGGTGGGGGGGCAGAGACACAGGCAGAGAGCAAAGCAAGCTCCATGCAAGGAGCCTGACCTGGGACTCAATCCCAGGTCTCCAGGATCATGCCCTGGGCTGAAGGCGGTGCTAAACAGCTGAGCCACCCGGGCTGCCCTATTCCTGACACTAAGGTTATAAAAGAAAACAAAGTTCCTGCTCTCAGTAAATCAACAAATATATCATGGACCAGAGAATACTGCAGAAAAAAATTAAACATAAAGCCAGTTAAACACATAGTGAAAAGAAGAGGATGAGGTTGATATTTTAAATTGGGTGATCAAGGAAGGCTGTAAAATGAAGGAGCAAGGTACATAGCTATATGGGGGACAGAGTTTTCCAAGTAGAAGGAATAGGAGGGCAAAGGCTCTGAGATAAAAAAAAAATGGGCTCAGAATGTTCAAGAATAGCAAGGCCAGTGGGACTGGAACAGTGAGCAAGGGAGATTGGTTGGCAATGAAGTTAGTGACATCATCTGAAAAGGACCCTAACTGGTAAGCCACAGTGTCATCTTGGCACTTAAGCCACGTAGTCTACAGTCCTGAAAGGAGGGAAGTCCTACAAAATTCCTCTGAAGTAATGCAGGCTGCTACTGTCCAGAAAATAATATAGTTAACAGAAATAATGTAGCAAACAAAATAATCAGGACTAGCTTATTCAGAGAGGATTATGAAACTCATAGCTCTTCAAGCCCTCCTACTTTCCTATTTCTATTAGAATCCTAGTTAGTGGAAGCTGGAAGGGGCCAAACAGTTCCAGACTAGAAACCAGGCTCTTCTGAATCTTAGCCCATAGCGTTTTCAACTACATCATGCTACCTAACATCGCCCCACAGCCATGTTTCTCTGCTTGTGTCTCTTATGACTCCCTTCCCTTCTTATTCAGAATGGTGGATGGATAGAAGGATGGATAGAAGGAAGAAAGGGAGGGGAAAGGAAAAAAGAGAAAAGAGAAAAGAAAAGGAAGAAACCATCTATATTCTGTTACTTTTTACTTCTTCATGGCTCTTGACTGTTTCTTCCCCAGTATCAGTCATCCTTACGGGGCCTCTCTCAGCTTCTTACAGTAAACCTTCTGTTACTCCCATTAAGGAAAATCTAATACCATAAAAAATGAGGCAGTATGTGTGTTCTGTTGCCTGTATATACACACAATTCCAATAATTATTTCTAATAAAAAACAAATACCCAACTATGAAATATAGTAAAAGAAATAACAAAGAAAGAAAAAAAGGAAGGAAGAGGTTAATGGTGTAAGATAAATTAGAAATAATTTTGTCAAACTGTTTTCAGTATAGCCCTAGATGACTTTTTAATTTCCAATTCATAGAGCACTTTTTGGATAATAATTTCTGGCTTACTCTTTGTTTTAGGAAAGCCCTAGTAATCTATACATCACAGAGAGATTTTTACTTGATAAAATACTGGCCATTTCCTTAGACAGATCTGACTTATCCAGAAATCCTGATCTATGTTAATGGAATGTAACCATAAAGTGACAACATATTGTTTAATAAACATAACCAGCCAGTTAGTGTTGCTCTTTCAAGTAATTACTATGGAAGATGATATATTTTAGTAATGCCATGTGAATTTCTGAAATCCTTCATTGGACATCTGAGTCATCCCTCTTTTTACAATACTGTGGCATCCATATTTCATTATATACACATTCCATCACTCATCATTCATAGCATAATTTCTTGGTTATGTCAGTCTACCAGATTATTCCATGAGTACTTCAAAGATGAAGACTTTGTTCTGGATCATCTTTGTGGCTCCTTTCCTAGTTCACCACCGATCCCATAAAATTTTAAAAATGAATAAGTTTTTTAAAAAAAGTGAATAAGTGACAATAATAGCACTTTATCCAAAGAAAAAATGGGAAAGTCAAAGTAATGTTGTTCCCAACAATATACCTGGAAGGAGAAGACCATCTGTTGTGGCAAATGTATAACCACAGAATCCTCGATACTGAATTAGCAATTTATCAAAATTTGCTGTTGTTTCTGGGAAAAGCCATTCTTGCTTTCTTAAATCCACCAGATGTACTCTATCTTCTAAAATGAAAGAGGAAGACAAGAAAAACTTTAATCAATAAGAAGAGTAAACAACAAGGAAATGAGCAGAAAAGACTGGCTGCTATGACTAGAATAGAGAGAGACAGACTTCATTCAAGGCAGTACAACTCTTTATAATATACTAAGTGGCCAAATACTTTGAATATGATGCTGACATACTAGGACTATTGCTTCTTAAAATGGCGGGGAATGTACTCAATGGAAAGATTCAAGGATTTATCTCTCAGTAACTTACTTTTGATAAGATGTACAATTTTTGTTCTTTACACTTTTAAAATTCTTCCTAATGGTCGCTGGTTTACTTATAGACATGTGATAAACACATTGTCTAAATTTTTTTTCTTCAAATAAAAATGCATATTTATAAGACACTGGTCTCCAGGGTTCTTATCTTTTGCAATCCTACTATACTTCTGGGCCTGGCTGTATATCAGAACATCAGTGGATGCCCTTTTGGTCACAACAAGAAGTAAATGCAAATGCTGGGGTAAATAAACCTTCTTTCTTTTTTCCTGCTATGCCCTGAAAGCCTCAAGAAAGGGATGAGATGTGGCAAGTGTTAATTAAATTCTTTTAGAAGAATATTGGGTCTCCCAATTCACTGGGATCAGTAACTGATGGTGTCCTATTGAATATGAAGTGGTGACATATGGTGGAAAATGACACGTTAACTCTAAGCAGTCAGTTGTCTTGCCAATATGGTTGAGTTTAACATCTACTGTTGAAGTGACTTTAACATCTTAATTTCATGTAGTATTTGTGTAGATAGGCTGTTTTAACAAAATAAAAGGGGTAGGAAAAACTTTAACTGGAAGGATACTTTGTGTCTTTCTGATTTAGTTTGCCGGGGGTTTATATTCTAATAGTTTAAGAATGGAAATTACTACTTCATTTTTATTTTCCACTTTCAACAAACCTTGAATTTGAAAAGGAAATTTAGAGAGTAAGTTATCTGATTTCATTTTCTAGAAAAACCTTTTAAGGCAACAACTTTCAGACTCTATTTTGGCATTTCTCATGAACTTCAAGTTGTCTTTAACTAAGAAGATGCCAAAACAGGAAAAAGTAGTTTGTTGATAAAGACAGCCTTTTCATAAGAATCAATGCATCTTTTAAAGGTTCTAAAATAAGCTCAAATGTGCGGGAATAAAATTCACTGATTTATACATTTCAGCCTGACTCTGAGGTGGATATATGGCAAATAGCATTCCAAAGAAATGGAGCTTTACTTGGAAAAAATATGGCAAAGAATAATAGTATTTTCTACTATGAATCAATAATAAAATCACAAAGACTACAATAGAAACACATAGGCAAGGAGCACATTATCAACTAAAATGCTTACAATACCATGAAGAATGGTTATTGCTGGATAGTAAGGTATTCAGTTTATGCATTTTCTGTTTGCAATATTTTCTATAACAAACATTACTACTCTTTTAATCAAGAGATATGTTTAATACCTTATCAGAAGGAGCCTGAACTTCTTTTTTTTTTTTTTAAGTAAAGTCTACACCCAATGTGAGGCTTGAACTCACAACCCCAAGATCCAGTAACACGGGCTCCTGGGACCAAGCCTGCCAAGTGTCCCACACATGAAATTTTTAAAACAAGAGTGGCTTTATTCTAGAGGCAATTTTAAGAGGAAGAGGAAGTCAAGGATGATTTCTATTACCCAAGTGTTCTTTCACCCTGCACACATCAGTTTTCACAGTCAGTCCATCCAGAAGATTCTGCATTACTTTCTCAGGAAAGAGTAGATCATGAGCACCCAGGAATGGCTCAAGATGAGTTGTTAAATTGCTGAGGACACTAATCAAAACAGTTTCATCCTGGAAGCTAGTCCACAGTCTGGAGAGTGCAATGAAGATGGGCTGAGCAGGAGAAAGCAATATTCAAAATATAACTGGCTCATAAAATTATAAGTCACTGTACTCTTTTAACAAATTTTTGTTTGTAAAGAAATTCATTCTTCCTGAAGATAAGTCAAAGTCTCCTGAAGTTAAACAATAACATCTACATAGCAACTGGACTCATAAGTTATGAGAAAAAAACTTGGGGATGCTTGGGTGGCTCAGTAGTTGAGTATCTGCTCTTGGCTCAGGTCATGATGCCAGGGTCTTGGGACGGAGTCCTGCATCAGGCACCCTGCAGGGAGCCTGACTCTCCCTCTGCCTATGTCTCTGCCTCTCTCTCTGTGTGTCTCTCATGAATAAATAAATAAAATCTTAAAAAAACCTTGTATTTTATTTCAAAGCATTTTATCTTAGTGTGATTGTCATAAAGTTATTTTACCCAAAAAGTCAAACACATTTGATCACCTAAGAAAGTTTCATGGATGCTTGACCTCAAAATATCAAGGGAAAAGATCTTTTTTTTTTTTAAAGAAAAAAAAAGCTAAATATGACTCATTACCATTAGATTTATCTGGCTCAATTATGATTTAAAAGAACCTGGAAAATCTAGAGATACATCTTGGGGCATATTTTGTGATCTGCAAGTTAAAGATTTTAGGTCAGTGAGATAAAATGTTTTTTATTCATATTAAAGATCACTGACTTATAGAATAAACATATAAAAAATTAATCAGGTCCTACATAGCCTTTTGTTTCTTGGTTTTAAAACCTAATATTAATATAATGAAATATTACTCAGCCATTATAAATGACAAATACATTTGCTTACAACATGGATAGAACTGAAGGGTATTATGCTGGAGGGTATTATGCTGAGTGAAGTAAGTCAACTGAAGGACAAACATATGGTCTCATTCATTCGGGGAATATAAAAAATAGTGAAAGGGATTATAATAGAAAGGAGAGAAAATGGGAAATATCAGAGAGGGTAACAGAACATGAAAGACTCCTAACTCTGGGAAACAAATGAGGAGTGGTGGAAGGGGAGGTGGGTGAGGGGTTGCGGTGACTGGGTGATGGGTTGAGGGGGGTGATAAGCACTGGGTGTTATGCTGTATGTTGGCAAATCAAACTCCAATAAAAAATGTATAAAATAAATAATAAAACCTAATATTAGAAATGGTTACAGAAAATTATCAGAGCTTCAAACTGCTCTATAAAATACTGTATATGCATCTTATACCTCCTTAGGACTACCAGATTTGCCCATAAGATGGTGCAGATAATCAGAAAGTCAGTATATAGGCCTAGTAAACACAGTAGTTATCCTCTATCTCTTCATAGAGATCACAAGTTACACCATCTCTTTGCTGAAGACAATTTCTAACCAGCCACTGTGAACATGTTTTCAATACTGCATTATGAATTCAGTAAAGGTTGCCACAACCTTTACTGACATTATGGCTACCATAACATATATCTGCATCTCCAATTTGTAGCAATTGCCTACAAAGAGAATTCCCTCATCCAACCTGCACTAGTAGTACAAAATAACCATGAAGAACAGGACCAACTTTATATAACAAATATTATATTTTTAGTAATTAAATATAATTACTTCTGATTCAATTATATAGGACTCAAAGGTATACTCACTCTTAAGCAAGGTCAAAGTTGATGGTGAATACTTACGAAGACTTGTGATGTTGGAACAGCTGTCTTTGACTTTATAGTCATTTTTAATTGTTCCAGTTGGGCTCCTAATTGCTTTGTCATCATTTCTACCTCTTGAGCACAGGTAATTACATCTGACTATGAAAACAACATAATGTACATTAACATTTTTATAATTTCACTACAAAAATCATGTATTTTAAGTCCCATATGGTCCCCAAACCTCCTGAAGGTAAGCACAATGAGAGCAGAAATTCTGTTCTCCCTGGTATCCTCAAACCAAGAATGATACTGGCACATGGATAGTGCTCCAGAAATACTTGTTGGATGGGTGAATCTTTTGAAATACAAAAGCTATAATTTTTCCCAAAGGTATTCTTTTTCTCAAGGTATTGATATGCGCTATAATTATATTCCTGAGAAATGGATCCTATGACACAGATTTGTTCAGCTGTTATTTTCCCACCCTCAATAATAATATTAATGAGGTGTTCCTCCAAAAATTATTTGGATACTAAGGTTTTTAAAAGTTACATCCAAATATAAGATGTTAAAGGTTGACTCTGAAATAATTACATTTATTCCTACTGTATGCTAAAATCATATTAAATACTTCTAAGTCCAAAAAAAGGGATGAGTATAAATAGGAAAACCAAGATGCAGAAAGGTAAGGAAATTGCCCAAGGATATAGTTAATAAAGGGTGGAATCATGGTTCTGTCCCAGACCATCAGAACCTAGAGCTCAGCTCTTATCCATTATATTGTACTGTCTGAGATGTGACTAGAAATGGAAATGGTATGGGTTTATCAGTACAGTACAAAAGAGTGACAGTCACTTGAAGAGAAAAAAAAAAGCATTTAAGTCTTCAGATACTTGTAGCCAAACCACAAGCTTTACTAGATATTTTTAAATGACAAATAATTATTTCATAAAAAATATCAAATATTACTGTATTTCAACTAACACAATCTTTATTCACAAATGTACCATTATCCTGTCTTAATTTTACCCACATTATTCTTTAAATATCTCCCTTCCCCGTCCGTCATGCTCCATGTAATTGTCTATCCCATCTAATAAGTCTCTCATCTACCCCATAGTTATTCCCCTTGTTTGTTAGGTTTTAGAAATCAAACATGAGAATGGAGTCCTAAAAAATCTCTTTAGATTTGTGCAACAGCAACAAGAAAACAAATAAATCAGCATATACTCTCCAAAGTAAAAGTTACATCCAACACATAATTTCTTTAAGCCTTTAACTGAAGATACTTTAGACTTACTCCCTGGAGCCATGTTTTCAGGGACCAATCACAGAATAGGCACACAGGACTTCTTGATTTTTCCTGATAATGATCTAAAACAATCACTCTGCTTACATGTATCTAAAAGAATTTGTTCACAATGATGTGGAAGTTTTAGTTGTAAAGTTGGTCCTCACAAATAAATAGAAAGATATTCTGTGTTCATGAACTAAAAGAATTAATATTGTTAAAATGTCCATGCTATGCAAATCAATCTACAGATTCAATGCAATATCAAAATTCCAATGGCATTTTTCAAAGAAATAGAATAACAATCCTAAAACTTACATAGAGGCATAGAAGACCTCAAGCCAAGTAATCTAGAGAAAGAAGAACAAAGCTGGAGGCATCGCACTACCTAATTTCAAACTGAATTACAAAGATATAGTAATTAAAACTATAGTAGTGGCATAAAAACAGACACATAATAGAACAGAATAGTGAGCCCAGAAACAACCCCATCATATATGGCCAACTAATTTATGACAAAGAAGGCAAGAATATGCAATGGGGAAAGGATAGTCTCTTGAATAAATGGTGTTGGGAAAACTGGACAGCAACATACAAAAAGAATGAACCTGGACCCCTATCTTAAACCATACAGAAAATCAACTCCTATTGGATTAAGGACTTGAATGTAAGACCCAAGCTATTAAATTTCTAAAGGAAAACATAGGGCAGAGTAAGCTTCTTGATAGCAATCTTGGGGGTGATTTTTTGGATTTGACACCAAAAGCAAAAGCAACAAGAGAAATGATAAACAAATAGGTCTACATCAAACTAAAAAGCTTCTACAGCAAAGGAAACCATAACAACAAAATGAAAAGGCAACCTGCTGAATGGAAGAAAATATTTGCAAATCATATATCTGATAAGAGGTTAATATATAAGATATACAAAGAACTCATACAAATAAATAGCAAGAAAAAACCTCCCAAACAATCCAATTAACAAATGGGTAGAAGATCTGAATAACATTTTTCCAAAGAAGACATACAAATAGCCAACAAATACATGAAAAAGTGTTCGATATCACTTACCATCAGGGAAAGGCAAATTAAAACCACAGTGAGATATCACCTGTTAGTATCAAGAAGACAAGTGTTGGCAAGATGTGGAGAAAAGCAAACCCTCATGCACTATTGGTGGGAAAAGTAAATTGGTATGGTCACTGTGAAAAACAGTATGAAGATTCCTCAAAAAATGAAAAATAGAACTACCCTATGATCTAGCAATTCCACTTCTGGGTATATGTCCAAAGGAAATGAAAACGGCAACCAGAAAAGATATATGTATCCCCATATTCACTCCAGCATTATTTATAATAGTCAAGACAAAGAAGCAACCTAAGTGACCATTGATGGATGAACAAAGAAAATACGGCATTCCACACAGTGGAATATTATTCAGCTATAAAAAAATAAGGAAATCTTGCCACTTGAGACAACACAGTCCCTAAGGGTGTTATGCTAGGTGAAATAGGTTACATGGAGAAAGACAAATATTGTATGATCTTACTTATATGTGGGATCTAAAAAAACCTAAAAACAAGAAAAAACCCAATCTCATAAATACAGAGAACAGACTAGTCATTTCCATTGGCAGGGAGTGGGGATGGGGGTAAAATGGGCGACAGGAGTCAAAAGATATAAACTTCCAGTTATAAGATAAATAAGTCCTGGGGATATAATGTAACAGCATGGTGACTATAGTTAATAATATTGCATCGTATATTTGAAAGTTGCTAAAAGAGTAAATCTTAAAAGTTCTCATCACAAAAAAAAATTGTAACTGTGTGGTGAAGGATGTTACTTACTGCCGTATTCATTTTGTAACATACACATATACTGAATCAATACCTTGTACAACTGAAACCAATATAATGTTATGTGTCAATTATATCTCAATAAAAAAGGCAGTTTCACTTAAGAATATCTTTGATGATACAGGAAAAAGAATTAGTTTTATTAAATCTTGATCCTTAAGTGCAAGCCTTTTAGTAATCAGTGTGATGAGATGGAAAGTACATGTCTGCTGTATATTAAAATGCATAGTTCTCCCAGGAAAATACTTACTGATTGAATTCTGAGCTGAACTAGCATTTTCCCCCCAGCAGAACATCATTTTTACTTGATAAAGCAACTGACCAATAAACTATAACTACTGAGCCTTAGCTATTTGGCAGATATTTTCTTCAAACAAGTAAATGAAATGAGTCTGTCACTTCAGAGAAACAACAGCTTTGGTTGCCAAAGATAAAATTTGCATTTTGAAAAACTTGTATCTGCCACCATGAAATTGACAGCATCCTAACACTTAAACCTATTTCTAATGAGACTGTTGGTGGGAAAAAAATTAAATCAGTCCTCTAGGAATGCTATCACTTAAAAAAATTTTTTTTTCATAATGTGGTCCAAAAAATGCTTAGGGAAAAAAGCATGTCAAGCTGGCATGCTTCTTCCCCATTCCCTTTTAATTGATAAATTCCTCATATTTTGTTCCACGGACATTTTTAACAAGTCTAAAAGAAGTACAAATTCCACCTGATTTGTTTACTTGCATTATCATGAAAAATCAAGAAGTCTGGGGTTGTCTATTCTGTGAATAGCCCCGCAAACATAGCTTAGGGAGAAAGTCTACAAAAGTCTTGACATATACATTTAAAGAAATGTTACATTACAACTGCAGCACTTATTTGCATCATGACAGTAAGTGGCTTTCTCTCTTTGGTGACTGTCTTGCACTTCAAAAGCCCATAGAGGATGGAATTCTGTTCTCTCAGCTAAGACAAGTCAACAACATTGTGATTACTCCTCCTTTTTCTCTTTCACAGTATCTAGATTTGTTTACTGCACCAGATAAAGTCCTAATTGAAGAAAAAAAAATAACTCACTACCTTACCCAGGCTATAATTAAATTTTTTAAATGTTTACATAAGCTGCATATAGCATTGGCAGAAGAAAAAAATTTAAATCAAAATCGACTCTTCAAAAAGTTATATTAATATACCTATCAAATAATGTGACCTTAAAAAAGAACATTCACAGATTTTATAGAGAGGAAAAATTCTCAGCTAAACATAAACCGACGTATTTTATATCCTAGAGATAATACTAATTAAACCAATATCCATTCTGTAATAAAACAACCCTAACTATAACTAAGGTAGATTGATGAGAGAAGATTGGATATTTAAAAACAAAACAACAACAACCAAACAGTGAGTAAGCCAAAAAGAGGTAAATGACAATTAGGAGAACTCATTCTGACCCTGACTGAAGTTAACATGAAATAGTCACAAAGAGTGGTGAGATGAGAAAATTAACTTTCTCAATAACATAAGCAGCAAAAGGCTTAAAAATGAGATACTGTCTAGAAAAGTAAGAGCTCTCCAGTTCATTCCCCTACAGAAATAAAATCAGAGCTGTTCTGCTAAAGCCCTAAAACAATGATGACGGTGGTATTAATAAACATTAACAGCATCAGCATAATCATCAATTTAATGAGACCATAACTAATAACTACATGCCAGGCACTGTTCTACCTATATATAGTGTGAGCTATCAACAACCCCATTTTACAGATCTGGAAACCAAGATACAAGAGAGGTTAGGCAATTTCCTCAAGGGCATAGATTTAATAAGTGGCAAAGTCATGATTAGGACCCATATGTTCTGGTTGCAGAGCCCACGCTCATCACTTTACCTTCTACTCACTGTCCCTCTAGTTCTGAGAATGAGAACTCCAATGAGATTTTTAGACTGGAAGTTAGCTGAACATGCCCCATGATTAAAAGCTCTGAAAAGATGCGCTATAATAAATGACATTCTCTACAACATCTTTACGTTATGAGTGACAGTTTCCAAAGGTTCTTTCTTATGATATCGCTTCCAAACACAGATAACAGAGTAAATGTGAGGTTCTTACTCTTGTGGACCTGCAAGCACTTCAAAATAAATTGATTGTAAAATCCTCTTAGTATCTGACTAGTTTTAAAAGGTTGATAACCACAACTTCATGTTAGAGGAACATCTACCCAAAAGAATCACTCAATTTAGAACAGCTGACCTAGAGTCCTCATTTCTGAAGACAATTAGATAGTAGGGCAGTGTGAACATCACCTACTAGTTTGTTGCAATGAAGTCATATCATCTGGATGTTTATTTTTCTATTCTCTACAGTAAAGAGAGAAGACAGATCAAGTGCATCCAGAAGTAGTAACAAGTCATTAAGATACAAGTTGAGAACACATCCCCGTTCTGTCTTTCAAGACATTAGTAATGTTCAGTCATATAAAAGACAGTTCAGGGATGCCTGGGTGGCTCAACAGTTGAGGATCTTCCTTTGGCTCAGGGCGTGATCCCGAGGTCCCAGAATCGAGTCTCACATCGGGTTCCCTGCATGGAACCTGCTTCTCCCTCTGCCTATGTCTCTCTCTGCCTCTTTCTCTGTGCCCTCATGAAGAAATAAATAAAAACTTAAAAAAAAAAAAAGCACAGTCCATGACTTGGAACGCATGACTTGGACGCATGACTTGGAATACAGAGGTTGTATAAAGGTAAACAGTGACCAGTGGAATGAACGTGTTAATTAATTCTATGGGAGAAGTTGCTTTCACAATGTATACATATATCAAATCATGACTTTGTATACTTTGAATATCTTAGAGTATTGTCAATTATACCTCAATAAAACTAAAAAAAAAAATCATTGACTGATAGGAACAGAGCTTGCTATAAAGATGTAGTTAACGAACTGTGTCTGCTAAAACCCTAGGGCAGGATGGAGATGTTCGTTGGTGATAAGGTCCCTCAATCCTTTCTTCTAAATTCCTGTTTTGCATTTTTAGGATTCTGAGTAAGTTTCCATCTGAAAGAAAGTGCTCTGCCACTTTAAAAACAAATTTTAAATCATCACTTTACCAACTTTTCCAACTATTTGGGGATACTGTTTGGCTTGTTCATTAAATCTAAAAATATTAGCAATAAAAATCTTTTCAACCAATTTTTACAATAACAAATGTTCACATAAAAATTATTTAGGTGCCAACCACCTGCCAAAAAGTACACTAAATATGTGCTCTGTGTGAAAACAATGCAGTATTACTTACAAGCACACACATACCACTGCTTAACTACAGCATGCTAACTACCATTCCACTGGGCACCAAAGAGAATCAACAATTAGAAATCAATCCCTACTTATATTTTCCATTAAATAAAAATCCAACTTCCCCATTTCTATTTTAGTTCCCAGCCCTACAGATGCAATATAAGTCAAGCAGTTATTAAGACTGCCTCCTTTATCAAAGACCTGATTCTGCCTTTTGTTTCACCCCATAATATATAAAGTAGTTGCATTCTATGGAAAAGGCCAAATCTTATGACATTAACTCACCAAAATGATCTGAAGGAAGACCTCATACTGCCGCACATTATACAGCACTTCTTTTAACATATATGGCTGAAGTTCTACACTCATGAGCGGGTTCTTCGCTGCTTTCTCCAGGATGGCTGTGTAGCGGTATGCCTGGTCCTGGGCAATCTGAATTTGGGAATCAATGTGCTGAGTGGTGGCTGGGATTGCTTCATGTAGAATGGCTGGCACTGTTTTTAAAAGCATATTGAGAGACACGAAACAATCTACAAAGAAGCCTAGAAAGTGGTCATAATTGTGAGCATTAAATTGAGTTTTTTTCTCAACCAAATTAATAACAAGACATGCATGTCATACATTTCTTCCCACACCATGAAGGAAATAATTGGGAGAAAGAAACCTGTCCAAACAAAAGATATTGTCAGAATGATAACCAAAAGGTAGCAGATCAGCTTTGCCACTAAAATATAGAAGAATCTAAAGAAGAGACAGGTTTTGGTATTATGTGCTACTGGCCATATGCCTCTAGAAAAGGCATATTTTGTGAAAAAGAAAAAAAGCTATGTGAATTACAAAATTCAACAGGATACAGCAATATAACAGATTAGTCTAGCAAGATAGAGAACTTTATAAAGAATAGGAATTGGACTTTCTAGAACAGTTTTTAGAATAGAAAACTTATTTCTATTGCACTAGATAAGTGATCTAGTAAAAGACACTGACACCTTATCAGTGGGCATGCATAAGGAAGTTCCTTCTATGGAGTCCCTGATCAAATACTTCATGAGTGCCTTCAAACTCAAGATGATGAATGCATTAAGTATATAACAGTACAGTTATTTGCAGTTTACAAATATCTCCTCTTGGACTTTCACATCCCATAACGGCATCAGCCACTCTTTTCAGGATGATTTTTATTATTTACGGTTATTTGACTTGGAATAAAGAACACCATCGCCTGGGGTACCTGGGTGGCTCAGTGGTTGAATGTCTGCCTTTGGCTTGGGATGTGAGCCCAGGGTCCTGGGATAGAGTCCTACACTGGGCTCCCGGCAGGAGGCCTACTTCTCCCTCTGCCTGTTTCTGCCTCTCTCTCTGTCTCTCATGAATAAATAAATAGAATCTTTAAAATAAATAAATACAATCTTAAAAAAAAAGAAAAAGATTGTATTTATTTATTCATGAGAGATAGAGAGAGAGAGAAAGAGAGAGAGGCAGAGACACAGACAGAGGGAGAAGCAAGCTCCATGCAGGGAGCCTGACATGGGACTCGATCCCCGGTCTCCAGGATCAAGCCCTGGGCCAAAGGCAGCGCTAAACCACTGAGCCACCTGGGCTACCCAAATAAATACAATCTTAAAAAAAAAAAAAAGAACACCATAGCCCAATGAACTGGGGAGGCTGGCCCACAGGCAGGCCCCTCATTCCTTCCACTGATTCACTCTCCCACACGAGCTTTAATAATAATGCTGTAAGTCTTGCCCCAGCAAAATTAAAAATTACTATCCATTATGAATACTAGCTGTATCCAAGGTAGAGTCAAAACTGCATACCTTAGGGGTGCCTGGGTGGCTGAGTTGGTTAAGTGTTTAACACTGGACTTCAGCTCAGGTCATGATCTCAGGGTCATGAGATTGAGCCATGTTCTGGCTCTGTGTGGGTGTGGAGCCTACTTAGGATTCTCTCTCTCCCCCTCTGCCCTCCCCCACCCACCCTCCCACTTGCATGTGCTCTCTCTCCCTGTCTAAAAAAACAAACATTAAAAAAAAAAAAGCCTGCACACCATAAATCTAGGAATGCCAGTGAAATACTGTGCATTATTTTCCTCAATGTGCAAGTTAGATTTTAAACCTGTATAACCTGCAGACTTAACCTAATGATATACCTACAGTCATCAATGCCTTCTCCTCCCTTTCCACAGTCTCGGTTAAACAAACGGATCCCAGTAACAATCATGGTGAGTTCATGCAGTTGGCGTTCTTTGTCCTTCTTAGAAAGCGTTAGAAATGTTCCAAGCTCAGCCTGAGGAAAAACACTCTGTAGGGCAGCTAAAACAAACCACAAGAAGGACAACAAAATGGTAGAATAAAGATATCAGAATTTAAATCACAGGTTTCTTTCAGTAGAAAGTTGAAAACTGTCTTCCTAGAGCTACTTCTGTGATTCTTTAAATTTCTAATACATGGTTACAGAACACATGGCAAAATTTATCACATATCAAAACTGGGCTACTGAAAATAATGCCGTTGCCTTTTGTCTCTTTTCAATAATTAAGTATCCATCAGTAATGTTTTGACAATGAGCATGAAAACAACCTTTCTACTTAGGATTCTGAATAGAAAAAGCGTTTTAAAATAATTGTGGAGGAAAATCATTAAAAGGCTAGAAATCTTGCCTATTCCTTACCTTAAATTATCAAAGTGGGCAAATGCTTCCTGAAGATTAAATGGTGTCCTTTTCTATCATCCACTTTAAGTGAGAGATGCAACTCCCTTTATCAATATGAAATCTCCCTTTCCAGCGATCCCCATCATCCAGTCAGCCTGGTACCCTTAAATCGTACTGCCAGTGTTTCTCTCCTAAGGACTGATGGGTCCCTGGATATGTACAGCTCTAAGAAAATTAACAATACACACTCTCCAGAAGTGCTGCTTGGGTTTTAGAGTTGAAACACAGTGTGAAAGGAGTCTGACTAAGTTTTAACCTCTTACCTGTGCTGATTTTATTTTCAGATACAAAGGGGATCTCAGGGGATCCCTGGGTGGCTCAGCGGTTTAGCCCCTGCCTTCGGCCCAGGGCATGATCCTGGAGTCCTGGGATCGAGTCCCGCCTCAGGCTCCCTGCATGGAGCCTGCTTCTTCCTCTGCCTGTGTCTCTGCCCCTCTCTCTCTCTCTCTCTGTGTCTCATAAATAAATAAAATCTTTAAAAAAGGGGGGGGGTACCTCATGGGCATCTGGGTGGCTCAGTGGTTGAGCATCTGCCTTTAGCTCAGGTGGTGATCCTGGGGTCCTGGGATCAAGTCTCGCATCGGGTGCCCTGCAGGGAGCCTGCTTCTCCCTCTGCCTATGTCTCTGCCTCTCTCTCTACGTGTCTCTCAGGAATAAATAAATAAAATATTTTTTTAAAAATGGGGGGACTTCAGTCTTCAATACTTTCAATTTAACATCTTTGGTAAGATACAACGTTCATATCTTTTCACATGTGTAATGGAAATTATATAGATTTTTTACCTGTTGCCTCTCTGACAATCTTGATATCTGTAGGCGATCCCAGCCCAGAGCACAGAAGCACATAGCTGACAATCTTTCGGTAGAGGCTTTCCAATTCTTCTCTAGCACATGCTCTATTATCTGTAATTTCTCTCATAACAGGACCTAATCTAGACTCCAAGACCCGGTGATGTTCTTCAAGAAATTCCTCTAAAATTGGCAAAGGACAATGTTCCATATATTTGATTTAGAATTCTCACATAAGAGTGTAGGACCAGAGGGAAAAAATGGCTTGGGTATGGCAATTCTATTGCACAAAAACAAGTATTTTCTTAAGGTGTAGTAATCAAAATAAAAAACACACAGTGGCCAGTAAGTAACCTAAAGGGAAAAAATCTAGTAGGAAAATTTATTATAGCACTTTAAATGGCATACTTTGTCAAAACACGTAAAACTTTCAACAGACAATCCAAACAATAACATCCAAAAGAGCCTAATTAAGCAGAAAGTATAGAAGGCAATTTATAATATATATTATAAGCACATATAGAATAAATATACATACTATATATTTACACTATATGTAAGCACAGGTAGTACAGTGTATGCAAGCACATATAGTATAAATACACATGTATGTAGCGTAAATATTCCTGTTCAATTATGTATTTTTTATTTTAATTCTAGATAAATTTCCTTTGAGTAGAATTATTGATAATATGATGCTACATCAAGAACTGTTTCTCTCTCCCCTCTTCCTGTGATATGATGGGGTCTAGGCTTAATTGTGGCAGGAGCCACAATTCACTAGTAGTACAATTATTGCAACTAACTTAGCAAGACACCCCATTTTACTATTTCAAGGGCAATAATTCACATATCAACCATCCACAGTTCACACCTATACTCTTACCACAAAAACAACTGAGAACTTTATGCAAATTTTAAAAATCTAAATTACGATTTCATCAATTCCATGATTACTTATCACTTTAACATCTCATTATTATTAAGCAAAAAAGCAAGATATATAACGTATATATGTAGCATAACTGAAAATTCAATACACAGAGGGAAAAAATGATAACAAAAATCCCCAAATGGATAGTAATGATTGCATTACAGTGGGGCAAAGGCACTCTTGTCTATAGAGAAATTTATTTTCCTTTTTCTCTTGTTGCCAGTGTGTCTTTGATGTATGTACTATGCTATTTACATAAAGAAATATGTTCTAAACTTAAATTTCCCATCATTCATTTCATTTTGGAATAGTTACCTAGGTAAGCATTATAAAATAATAATTATAAAGCAAAAACAAAAAAAATCAGCAAATTAGAATCTTTTAACTTTAATGGGCTGGTTGTTTTAATTTCTATTTATTGTATATTATTAGTGCTATAACAGTTAAAACACAATAGACTTGGAAGCATTACTATCAGAGGCATAATAATTAGAATTGAATACAATAATAATAATTAGAATTAGAACACAAAGGCCATTGGTGTTTTTCTCATTTACCATTTCCATCTATAGTATATACTTCAAAGTTGGAAAAAATTTCAAAAGATAGCTTAAAAATTTAAATTGTTCATTGTAAACCCATTAAAACCCTTACTATCTGAAAATCAATAGGAATCTTTTTAAAAAGGTATCAAAATAGGTAGATATATGTTACCTCGACTCGTATTATTCATATCAAAGTAGATATATGTTACCTCGACTCGTATAATTCATATCAAAGTAGACTTGCATCTTAATGGTGTCCAGGGATGGATTTTTACTATCCAACAGCCGAGACACACAAAGCTAGAAAAAAATACCCATGAATGAAAAAAAAAAATACCCATGAATGTTTCTAGTTACATTTTCTAAAATACTCAGAAGTATTCTTTAAAGTTATTTTCAAAAAAATCGAGACACATCAAAGCAATGGTTTCTGATACTTATCCACCAATAACTCCTTTTATTATTATATTGCTCTTTGAGGACTTCAGGCTTCATAGTTTACCCAATGGACAACAATTATTAAGTAATAAGTTCTTTCCCTGAGGTCACTGATATCACTGTACTCAAGTGGCTAACAGCCTAGTTGAAGGCAAGAAACTTGACACCTTTGCTTAGTCTATGCATCTGAATGTGGCTAAGCGCTCCATGAAGAGTATGCTCCTGGCTAGAGCTCACCTAGGGCTCTTCATTACTATTTATTTGAGCCTTGAACAACACTTCTTTGCTGATTTTGGGGGTTACTTGAATTTTATGAAAAGCGCATTCCTCTGCTCACAAAAGTTCTCTAGCTCTGCCTTCTATTTCAAAATTTCTTCCTCTGGTCTGTTTTCTCCCATTTTTCCTCCCACATACATTGCTCATTCCACTTCCTTGCTTTGCCCCTTTAGATGAACAACCTGAATTTTTCTTTTCTCTCCTCTCCTCCAACTTCTTTCTTTCCCTTCTCATCCCTTAGGCTTTATTTCTGCAGCTGCCAGGCACAGCAGCACCAACACTCAATGCACCTCCCTGAGCACCAACACTGCTTTTCTGGGAGCAGGACACAGAATGCAAGAGTGAGGCCTGGTCGCTGCATCTGAATCCATCCAGGGGTAAAATAAAAGCACTGTTTAAATGCAGACTTTACAAATCTGAAAATTAACTCATCCACATGATTTTTTTTTAATTAATTTATTTATTTATGATAGTCACAGAGAGAGAGGGAGAGGCAGAGACACAGGCAGAGGGAGAAGCAGGCTCCATGCACCGGGAGCCCGACGTGGGATTCGATCCCGGGTCTCCAGGATCGCGCCCTGGGCCAAAGGCAGGCGCCAAACCGCTGCGCCACCCAGGGATCCCTCATCCACATGATTTTTAATTAAGAAAAAAGAATACAGTACTTTCCTCCGATGCTGGATGTACACTGATAATTTATGTACCTATCATATTAAAAGCATATTGAGTTTAATTATTTCCAACTTAGTTGTATTGGGGGGGGGTGAGGGGTAGGAAACAACTCTTCTTGAGCCCTGAAAAAGAGAAAAATTTATTTTCTGACTCTCCTTGATTCTCCTTCAGAACTTTCCAATAAAATTTCTGGCTGACCATCACAGTCACTTTGCTAAGTCGGATTGCAAGAACAGGCTTCCTACCACATTTAAAATCAGCACAGAAAGATCCAGCTCCAGGCTACTCTGGAGAATCACGGTGTCTCTACTGCAGAATCATCCTAACAACATATTCCCCCAGCTCCAGGCTTCCAAGACTCTTCTTGATTCCTGTGGCATCTGCATATGGACCCGTGTGCCACTATGTGAATTGTCGGATGTGAAAGAAGATGGGGATGATGAAAGTTTTCTCTGCCATTTGTTTGAGCCCAGAAAATACCCATATACAAGCCTAGGAAAGTTTGCTTCAAGTCTTTAATGTGAAGGAGGGAATTAATATTAAAATCATTAAGCCTGGGAGAAAAAAAAGAAAGTTGAACTTTTAGGAACTACATCTAGGAATGTTCAGAAAATAAATGTAAGCACCTATATCCAGGGAGTCAAACTTAAAACATATGAGAAAATAGGAAGCCTTGGTGGCTCAGTCAGTTAAGCATCTGACTTTGGCTCAGGTCATGATCTCAGGGTCCTAGGATCGAGCCCTGTGTTGGGTGCTTGTCCCTCTGCCCCTGACCCTGCTCATGCTCTCTCTCAAATAAATAAATAAAATTTTAAAAAAGAATGTGAAAAAATTAATGATGTATAAAATTCCTGCCTTCTTTGGTTCTTAAAACTGGGGTTCAGGCACATATACTTGATTTCTAACTATGAATTATTTGCTGTGGCTTCAATTTTTCCTTTAGAATTGAAAAACACAAATTACACTGAATGAATAATTACCTGAATCTTAATTTAGTGCTAGGTCTATAGTATATGACCAGTCAGTTAATGTTCTCAGTGTAACATTAGATTAATAACAAGATATTTCTAAAATACAGTCACATTTAATGACATTGCTACCTGCCAGTATCCATATCCATCCTTCCTTACCAACAGCCCCAATCTGGATTGGGAACAAGATTTGTTCAACTGAAAACAGAAAAAGAAATCAATGTCCCTGGCTCGCCTGCAGTACCATTCTGGTCAATAAATGTAAACAGATGGGAAAAATTCTGAGAAAGCTATTACTTTCTGAATATAGTGACTGACCCAACTGGCACATGAACGATGGTGACCCAGGAAGCCAGGAAAAACAACCTATGTATCTTTAGACTTTATGAGAAACAATAAATCTCACATTTTTTTGTGCCACCAGTTGGTAGGGTTCTGTTTCATGAAGCTGAAGGCAATAATGGCTAATACATATATTGTATTCAGAATTGCAAACAAATAATTTAAAATTTGAGAACTGTCGTATAATCACCTTAACAAGTTTCTGTACATCACTTTTCATGAGGGTTCTATCCATGTTAAAGCCATTACTGGGGTCCAAGACAACAGCTTTCACCTGAGAGTGGAAAGAAACTATTAAATAATTTTATTTCATATAATTATGAAACTGGTTTGTTTCCATTTTTTAAACTGCCTCCTGATTACTGAGGGGTCGATTATTCAGCTGATTTTCTTATTATTACCCAGTTCACCAGTGCTTTCATTAGAGGTTGAAGGAAGCAAGCAATAACCATCAAATTTGAATATGGTGTTTGAAAAATTATGTGGAGAAATAAATTGACAAAAGTGAATAGATTTCAGATTGGGAAACTATTTGAATATATTATCATATTTTTATTATGTATTGTTAAATCTAAAGCAAGAATACAGAGACCAAGGCAATGAGTAATTTTTATAACAGTGAACAAAAATACATGTTACAGCTCTGACACAATATTACCGATGCTTCTAAAACAAATCAAGATCTTCTAAATCAGTGTCTATAAATCTAGAATGACATGCTTCATAGAAAAAAATATTTTTTGCTAACTTGTCCAGTGGCCTCAATATGTTTTCAGCAGAGTAACATTTAGGAAAGCTTCACAGAGTCTTAAGAGGGAAATCAGCACCACTTAAAGCTATTTTTCAATAAAGAAATAATTCAAAAAATATTCATTCTTACCATAAAAGCAGCCAGAGTTTCAGAAACAATCTCTCCATGGCCTGCACATTCTTGTCCTATTTCTCGAATGATATTCTTTATAACACTTTCTGCCTGAGTGGGAGGCATTCTGCCTAAGTAAAACAATGATTATTTTTTTAAAGAATTGTATTTATATATGATTTTTTCCTTAGATTTCTCACTTTATTTGTAAAGAGTCATTCTATTATTTATCAACTTATTAGTATTTATTAGCATCTATAAAAATTTAAAAACTTTTCTCTAATTTATAAAACCGAAGGACTTTGTTGATGACAGAGCAATCAGGACTTCAAATTGGAACTGAAGCATTTCCTATTTTGTGAAAATGACATGAATAGAGCCATTTTCAAAACAGAACTGGAGCAGCCATTTCAGGGAACTGCCCTGCATGTCCTCTTCTCTTCTCTACACCTTTGAACTAAGCCCAACTGCCAACATTCCAAGAGTCAGCAAGAACGAGAAAATCCTGTTTGAAAAGCAATAAATAAGAACTCTTGACTAGCCACCACTTCACTTACCCAATGACTGAAGTACAAATCTAGCCCTGCTTGTCAACACCAAGGAGCTCTATATCATGATATATATTTTTCCAATTTAATGACTAAACCGTATTAGGGAGGTAGATTTAATGAGAAACCCCAGTCCTATGGGTGCAGGTGGCAAAATATAGTTTTTAGGAGGAAATGCTTAGTCCACCACATTCACTAAGTGATCTCTCATAATTACATGGGACTCTAGGAAAACAATTCTTGCTCAGATCCTCTAAATTCTCTTTCCTGCGCATCCCAGCTGGAGTTTGGGCTTTTGACTAAAAATAAAAATGAAAAAAAATCAAAACATATTATGGGAAATATGGACATTTTGAAAGATAAACTCCTAAATTATTGATTCCATTTACTACAAACCAATAAAGGGTGGTACGTTTTAATGAGTTTCCCCATCTTCCCAAGCACCAGTAACTGAGCACAGGGATTCTTTGCTCGTAGAGAGTAACAAAGGCAATCCGGGTAGGTAAAGCGAACTCTCAGCATCACTAGTGTTCATTTAAGGTAGCGCTTGGCATTTTGTCCAGTACAATCAGACGGCCCGGGATCCGTGGCCACCCCATCACTTTCTAGCTGAGACCCTAGGCATTTGCTTCCCCCCTCTGAGAGCCGGTTTCCTTCTCTGAAAACTTTGGTATGACTCTCCCAGATTGTCCCAAGACCTAAGCGAGCTCTGTGCACCTACTGGTTAAAACAGTGCGAGGCATAAAGTAAGCGGTTAGAGCAGCGGCTTGCAACAGGTACTCAGTGTCAGCGGCGCCTGCGCGCGTTCGCGAGAGCGGCGGGGGCGGGGCCGCGGCGGGGGCGGGGGCGGGGCCGCGGCGGGGGCGGGGCCGCGGCGGGGGCGGGGCCGCGGCGGGGGCGGGGCCTCAGGGGTTGCTACGGACTCCCCTCCGCCCCACTTCTCCCCTCTCCCGCGGTGCCCCGCGGACCCCCGAAGGCTCTGACGCGCGCTCAGCGGGAGTGAGAGGTCTGACCTGCCGGCCTGGGCGCCTCAGACCGGACACCACCCCTGTTTCCGCTCAGTCTGGGCGCCGGGAAAGGAATTCTGACGGCAGCTGAGTCCCAACCGAGGCTGCCCCGGGCGTCCAGCCGCAGGGGCTCCACCTGCTGCGCACGCGGCCTCCTCTGGCTGTACACCTGGGGCTGCGGGGCGCAGCGCCTCGAGTCCCCTCCACGCCCCGCTCTGCCCTGCCTCCGCGTGGGCCCAGTAACCGTGGAGACAGAACGCCGGGGCCCAACCCAGGGGGCCTGTGCGGGCGGAGCCAACGTGGGGAGGCGTGGCTGCGCCCAAACGCCAGAGACTTTGCCCGAAGGGATGGGCAACAATTTTTTTTTTTAAGATTTTATTTATTTATTCATGAGAGATACAGAGAGAGATAGAGAGAGAGGCAGAGACACAGGCAGAGGGAGGAGCAGGCTCCATGCAGGGAGCCCGACGTGGGACTCCATCCCGGGACTCCTGGATCACGCCCCAGGCTGAGCCACCCGGACTGCCCTGAGCAACAATTTTTAAAAACAGAAACGAACAAAATATATAGAAGGTCCCAAACCTGGTAGAGAAAAGCAGGCTCACTACACCTTAGTGGTTAAGGGTGTCAAACACGAGGTTTCTTAAGAGTATTTACTTGGGTGAAAATTAATGAAGAGAAATCTCCTTAAAAGCAGACTTGGGAGGCTGGAAGGGGAGCCTGCAACGGGAAGCCCCTCCCACTCCACCATTAAATTATAGGAAGAATTGCCAATTAAAGACAGCAACGGAAGAATCTTCAAAAGGAAAGAATCGTCAATTACAGCCTGAACAGGGAAGGTGTACATTGTAACCTATGAGAAATTGAATACCCCTGTAACTCAGCCAATGAGAAATCCTCATCCCCCTGGACTCTTGCTTTTCTCAAACGGACTTTTTTTTTTTTTTTTTTTTTGAAGACTTTATCTATTTGACAGAGAGGCAGGCAGAGGCAGAGGGAGAAGCGGGCTCCAGGCTGAGCAGGGAGCCCGGTGTGGGGCTCCATCCCAGGACCCTGGGATCACAAGCCCAGCTGAAGGCAGGTGCTTAATGGACTGAGCCACCCAGGTGCCCCTCTCCAATGGACATTTATTGAAAAAAAAAAAAAAAAAACCCTTCTACCTTCCTCTTTCTTCTCAAGAAAATAGTGTTCCTTGTCTTTGTTGTATTTGCCTTTGGTTTTGTGTAACTCTCTTGTCCTAAATTGCAATTGTTTGTTATTCCTGAGTAAACTCGCTTTGCGGGCAAACTAATGCAGAGCTCTGTTTTCAAGGTTAACAGTTAACTAGTGTGGGAACCTATATGGCCTCTAAAAGGGAGCCAAGGCGGAGGCAGGAGCCAGTTTGGAGAGGATGAGAAAATCGAGAGGTTGTATTGTTGTATGGAGTTTATATAAAAGTGTCTAGTTTTTAAAAAGCAAAAGCAAAAAGGATTGTTGTGCCCAAGATTGCGAATCCTAGAAACCACCAAGGAGCCGACACCCATGCAAGTACATGAGGGTTTATTCACAAGCTCGAGCTTGGGTCCAAGTACACTCCATACAGCAGAGCAGGGACTTGGACCCCGAGACTAAGAAGCACAGCAGTGTTATAGGGGCCAGTGGCCAATGAGATTGTAACATACGCAGAAAGTTGCACAGTCATGTCGGTCCACACGCAGGTGGCCAGTTGAATCATGATTCACCCTATAGTGACCATTTGAACTAGCCTATTATTCTGGTTAGAATTGGAGCGCAGGTTTGGCAGGCAAAAGAGGGGTTTTCATTCCTTGGCTGGTTAAAGGTCAGAGGTCCCGCATTCCTAAGTGCTCCGGTTTCTGATAAGGGTGTGCTTAATAGCTCAACTAGGGTGAGGGAGTGCCTTAAACAATAGGCAGGTCGTGGGCGGGGGTTTACATGAGATGGCAGGTGTAGCACAAAATGGAGTTAGTCCTGCTCTGCTTGTCCAGGGGTAGGGGATTTTTGTTAGATTTCCTGGGTCCCACAGGATCACAGTTTAATTTCATGTCCTGTTCAAAAGAAGTCTGTAACACGGTGGTGTAAGATGCCAGAAGAGAAAACCACATTCAGGAAGTACATGATAAGGACCACACCCAGGACTGGAGTTGGGATGATGAGGTTTTGTTTCTTAACATTAAGGTTGATTAGGCCCGCCTACTGACCTCAAGTACAAGACAGGATTAACTCTATACCAGAAACCAGTATCAACAAAGTTTTATTTTTAAACAGGCTACTGCCAGTAATTTTTTCAAACAGTAAAGGAATACAGTTGACCCTTGAACATCCTGGGGGTTAGGTGCTCTGACACCTACCTGCCTGTCCCCCTAGCCCTCACCTCCACGTGAAAAATGGTATGTGACTCCCCCAAAAACATAATTACTCATAGCCTACTGTTGACTTGAAGCTCACCGATAATATAGAGTTGATTAGCACATATTTTGTATGTTGTATGTATTATATTCTGTATTCTAATAAATTTAGAGAAAAAAGAAAATCACAAGGAAAAGACATTTACAATGCTGTATATTTATTTTTAAAATACAAAATGTAAAAAAAATGAAAAAATAAAAAAAATAAAATACACGTAAAAGTGGACCTGCGCAGTTCAAACACATGTTGTTCAAGGGTCAACTGTACATAATATATTTTGCTTAAAGATATTCTTAGATTACTAGGAAGTGAATAAACACAGGAATGCACAAGTTATAGTAAAAAAGGATTTTATTTATTTTCCCCTTCTAGAAAATTTTTTTTTTAATTTTTTATTTTATTTATGATAGTCACAGAGAGAAAGAGAGGCAGAGACACAGGCAGAGGGAGAAGCAGGCTTCATGCACCGGAAGCCTGATGTGGGATTCGATCCCGGGTCTCCAGGATCGCGCCCTGGGCCAAAGGCAGGCGCCAAACCGCTGCGCCACCCAGGGATCCCCCCCTTCTAGAAAATTCTCCTAGAATATGGATGAAGCTTGTGCAAAAATAGATGTGCAGAGTAGCAAGTTATAATAGCAAAACGTTGGAAATCTAAACACTTGATATTTAAGGAATGTTGACAAAGTGAATATTAGGCAGATATTAAAAATAATGTGAACAGAAACCTTAAGTATTTGTCTAATGTTTTTAAAAGCTAAATGCAAAATGTATATACAGCATGACTTCGATTATATTCATATATATGCGTATATAATATATATATATAAAGTGTATAAGTCATGTACCAGTATTCTTAGCAGTGTTTGGATCTGAGTAAGGGTAAGTTATTATTCATTTTATTTTCTTTATTATTTGAGATGGCTAAGTTATTATTTTTATTTCTTTATACTTTTTTAGTATTTCTAGATTTTCTATAATGAGTATATATTGTCTATGAAACAAAATGAAGGAAAAAAATAATGGGGAGAGGGGCTAGCTATATGTAGAGAATGAGCCCAATTTGGAAACTATAAATAGACAAGGTAAAACAACCAAAAGGAAAGTGAAACAGCAAAATTTTAAGTGGTGCTATCTAGACAATAAGATCATGGCTATTTTCTTCTTTATACTTTAGGATATCTACCAAAATGTTTTTCATGAGTGTATATTACTTATAAATTAGAATATTAAATATTTTTAAATGCTAAGAATAATGTCATCATGTTAAGTATAATTTTAGATGAATAGGCAAATCCTGGCACAAACATTTCCTAAAGTGTCTGTCTGATGCTAATTGCCCATCTAATATCAATTTTCTCTTCTTTCTTACTAAACTTGATTGTGTGGTTGTGTTGTGAATGATAATGTTCTGTGCCAGAAAAAGAAAAGAAAGAAAAGAAAGAAAGAAAAAGAAAGAAAGAAAGAAAGAAAGAAAGAAAGAAAGAAAGAAAGAAAGAAAGAAAAAGATCTCACACCCTCTTTCAGCTGGAGGTGGAAACGTGATATGGTCCTGGCCAGTGAGATTTAAGTGGAACCACTGGATAGGATGTCAGAGAAAACCCTTTCATTTTATGTCTATCTTTTTCCCTTTTCATTGTGTTTGAAATGAGAATGTACTAGCTGAAATTCCAGCCTTATTGTGAACATGAAGATGAGGACTACAAAAATCTACAAAGGAGCCTGAGTCCTTGGTGATATTATAGAGCATTCATATCAGTCTTTTTGACTAGCTACCTCTGGACTTCCCATTACATCAAAGAAAATGAAACTCTACCTCATTAAACCATTGTTATTTAGGTTTTCTGCTACATTCAGCCAAATTCAATAGGTACGCCTTTAAAAATATTATTTAGCCTTTTGTGCTTACTGAATTATTGGTTCTAATTCTTCACTCTCCTGACATGTACACTCTTACCACAGACTTGTATGCTTCCTCCCCCTTTGATTTGGAGCTTAGTTCTAGGACTTGCTTTGCCCAATGGGATGTGTGGAAGTGAGAAATGTCCCAAATTCAGAGCCAAGGACTTTAAGAGACCCCATATTTCTCCTTTTCCTCTTGAATCTGTATCACTGCCATTAGAAGAACATATCCTGGGAATTTTTTGGGCCCAGGAGAAGAATGAGAGGCAAATGGAACAAAATTGCCTGAACCAATCTTTCAGTAAGATATACAGCTCTCCAATTGGGCCCAACCTATATCAGCCTAACTCCAGACAAGCTGTAGATGTGTGATAATTAAGAAGTGTTGTCTTCAATCACTAAGATTTTTAGTAGTGTGTTATACACTATTACAGTGGTACTAGTTCATTTGTAAATCTTTCAACAATTCAAATTTCTCATTTATAAAACATAGATAATAATAGCATCTACCTCACAGAGTTGAGCATAAAATGTGGTAATACTTATAAAGCATTTAGCATATGACTGATATAAATAAAAGGATCATTAAATTTTAGATATTATTACCCTTATCACTACTATTATTTAAAAAATCAAGTATGAAAATATATTTCACATTCCCATGACTTATTGGACTTCTAGTCCTTTAGAACTAATTTTTTCTAGTTTTAACATGGCAGCAATTTAAAAAGAAACATGGGAGACCTAGAGAGTGCCTCCAGAGAATCTTGTCAGAAAAAAATAATGGTAGGATTTGGATATATTTACCTTGAGAAAAAGATAGCATGAGAACTGTTAACAGTTTGTTTAACAAGAAAAGACTTTAAGTATCAGAATATCAGAGCAGAAATCTACATACAGTAGTGGATTTAATTTAACATAAATAAATAGAGCTGACCAATTGTGATGGAAGTCATACTAGAAGTGCTAAGCTCCAGTTTATTAAATGTTTTTATCTCAAAGTTAAAGGATTACCTTCAACGATGTTGTGGATTTAAAAACCCTCAGCTAATATCACACTCAATGGGGAAAAAATAAGAGTTTTCCCCTAAGATCAGAAATGAGACAAGGATGTCCACTCTCATCACTTTTATTCAAAATAGTATTGGAAGACCTAACCACAGCAATCAGACAAGAAAAAGAAATAAAAATCATCCAAATTGGTAAGGAAGAAGTAAAACTTTCACTATTTGCAGACGACATGATACTATATATAGAAAACCCTAAAGAGCACCAGAAAAATACCAGAACTTATGAGTTCAGTAAACGTGTAGGATACATAAGCAATATACAGAAATCTGTTGCATTTCTATAGACTAATAGTGAAATAGCAGAAAGAGAAATTAAGAAAACAATCCCATTTATAATTGCACCAAAAAAAAAATATCTAGGAATAAAGCTAACCGGGGAGGTGAAAGACTCATACTATGGAAATCATAAAACACCGATGGAAGAAATTGAGGATGACACAAACAAACGGAAAGACATTCCTTGCTCATAGATTAGGAGAATAAATACTGTTAAAATGTCCATACTATCCAAAACAATCTACAGATTTAATGCAATCTCTATCAAAATACCATTGGCATTTTTTCACAGAACTAAAACAGGTAATACCAAAATTTCTATGGAACCACAAAAGACCCCAAATAGACAAAGCAATCTTGAAAGAGAAGAACAAAACTGGAGCTATCACAATCCCAGATTTCAAGATATACTACAAAGGTGTAGTAATAGAGTATGGTACTAGGCACAAAAACAGACACATAGATCAATGGAACAAAATAAGAGCCCAGAAATAAACCTATGCTTGTGTGGTCAACTAATCTATGACAAAGGAGGCAAGGATATACAACAGGAAAAAGATAGTCTCTTCAACAAATGGTGTCGGGAAAACTGGACACTATATGCAAAAGAATAAAAATGGACTTTTTTATGTGCACAAAACTTAACTCAAAATGGATTAAAGACCTAAATGTGAGACCTGAAACCATAAAATTCCTAGAAGAAAATGTAGGCAGTAATTTCTTTGACATCACTATAGAAAGGTTTTTCTAGGTATGTCTCCTTTGGCAAGGGAAATAAAAGCAAAATTAAACTATTGGGGCTACACTGAAATAAAAAGCTTTTGCACAAGTGAAAGAAACCATCAGCAAAACAAAAGACCAACCACCAAATGGGAGAAAATATTTGCAAATGATATATCTGATAAGGGGTTAATATCCAAAATATATAAAGAACTCCCTCCCACAACTCAACAGCCAAAAAACAATTAGTCCAATTTAAAAATGGGCAGAAAACATGATCAGACTTTCTCCAAAAAAGACATACAGATGACCAACAGACACATGACAAGATGCTCAACAGCACAAATCATCAGGGAAATGCAAATCAAAACCACAATGAGATATTACCTTGCTACTGCTAGAATGTCTAAAATCAAAACACAAGACAAGTGCTGACTAGGATGTGGAGAAAGGGCAACCCTCATGCACTGTTGTGGAGAATACAAACTGGTGCAGCCACTGTGGAAAACAGTATGGAGGTTCCTAAAAAAATTGAATACATAATTACCCTATGATCCAGTAATTCCATAATTGGGTATTTACCCAAAGAAAACAAAAACACTAATTCAAAAAGAAAAATGCACCCCTGTGTTAGCCAAGGTATGGAAGAAACCCAAGTGTTCATCAACAGATGAATTGATAAAAATGGGGTGGTGTGTGTGTGTATGAATATTACTCAGCTATAAAAAAAAAGAATGAAATGTTGCCATTTGTAACAACATACATGGATTTAGAGGGCATAACGCTAAGTGAAATAAGTCACTCAGAGAAAGACAAGTACCATATGATTTCACTCATATGTGGAAATCTGAGAAACAAAATAGAAAGAAAAAGAACAAACAAAATAGACTCAACTATAGAGAACAAACTGGTAGTTGCCAGAGGGGAGGTGGGTGGGGATGGTGGGTGAAATAGGCAAAGGAAAGGAAGAGTACACTTATCCTGATGAGCACTGAATAATGTACAGAGTTGTTGAATCACTATGTTGTACACCTGAAACTAATATAACAATATATATTAATCATACTGGAATTTAAAAAAAAAGAATGTTGCAGACTTCATTCCTATGACTAAGTGACTTTAAGATATCAGGAACCACCATACTTTTATAGAGGCGAGTATATATTTTCTTTTTCCTAAAGTCTTTTTTTTTAAGATTTTATTTATTTATTCATGAGAGACAGAGAGAGAGAGAGAGGTAGAGACACAGGCAGAGGGAGAAGCAGGCTCCATGTGAGGAGCCTGATGTGGGACTCCATCCCGGGACTCCAGGATCAGGCCCTGGGCCAAAGGAAGGTGCTAAACTGCTGAGCCACCAGGCATCCCTCTTTTTCCTAAAGTCTTAAGAGGAAATGAGTTGAGTATTTTAGTGTTTATGAATTTTTTGAATGTTGAACAGTGTAAATGTTATCCTTGTTGAGTGTCTGAATTTTGTTGTCTCCCTTGAAGTAGTGCTGAGCTTTCTTTGTTCTTTTTCAGACTGTAAAATCATTTTTGGATCACTTTGATTTCTTTGAGGACTATTTTTAAGCTTTACTAGAATGAGTCTAGAGTAGTCTTCACTCCAAGGAGAATTTGTCCCTACTCCTAAGTTATGGCTGCTTTGAGGTTTTCACAGAAGATTCTCTGTACTCTGGCTGGCCAGAGATCCAATGTCTGCTCATCTTCTGTGAATTCTGGAAATTATTTAGCTTACAGCTCTCTAGTCATTCTTTGCTCAGACTCAGATTTATGGAGCTCTATTTTTCCCCCTTAGCTTCCACCTTTCAAATTCTTCTACCTTTCAAATTCCATTTCCCTCAGCCTCTGGGAATGCTGCACTCCATCTCTTCAACTCCACTGGGTCTCCAAACTCTATTTGAGTTTATTTTCTCATGATCTGGAAAATTCCTCCAAGCAAAAAGTTGGGGCAATCAATTTCATATGTTTCTTTTCTCTCAGGTATCACACTCTTTGTTTTCCAATGTCTGAATACAATTGCTTTACAGATTTTGTCCAGTTTTCAGGCTGTTTGTGACAGGAAGCCCAGTTATTATTTTGTCATGGTCGCAGTAGAGCCCTGAGTAATCTTGGAGAGAGGATAATAGGAAATAGTCACCTAGGAGAGTAGAAAAGTATGCTTAATAAAAATTTTCAGCTCATTATTGGGAAGTATGAATATTCATTTGAAGGTTATAATCATGAATATAAGGTGAAACCAATCTGCCATGTTAAATGACTTTATTCAGACATTGTTCAGTAGTCCAGGAGCAGCATGGGAACAGTAGATGGTGGTCTAGTCTGGATTTGGAGTGTTGCCAGACTAGCTGTTATAATGATAGTCTAGGGCTTTTCAACCAGCTTTAATCAACAAGAGCAATTATGCAGTTCTTTAGATATTGCAAAGACCTTACTAAGAAAATTTCCAGTTATTCACAGAGATATAATTAACATTTGGAAGAGTACTTTAGGGTTTACAAAGTTGTTTCACAGATAACAAATGAGCTGCTCCTTACAACAGCCTCACAAGAAAATGAACTTTTGTCATTTCAGTTTATACATTTCATATTCAGAGTGTGTAAGAGACCAGCCTAAGACTATGCAATTACTAAGTCACAGAACCATCTTAGTCCAATTGCTCTAAACAGTCCTAACAATTTGAAGGGAACTCTCAAAGATTCTGTGAGAAGTTCTACTCTTTCCTCCAGAAAAATACATAAAATCCCTAAGTTGCATATAATTTCAGAGAACTCACAAATTCCCTGAAGCTCACGAAAGTGTCAGTGGCCTCTTAATTAAAAATCTTTAATGTACCTGTGGGCCCTAGGATGGCTTCATGGTTTGAACATCAACTCTTGATTTCAGCTGGGATCATGGTTCAGGGTTGTGGGGATCAAGCCCCAGGTCACAATCTGTGTGCAGCAGGGAGTGTACTCCCAATTCTCTCTCTTCCTCTCTACACCTCCCCACACCCAAACCCACCCCCCACCACTGCTCAAATAAATAAATCTTAAAAAAAAAAAAAAGAATAATGTACCTGGACAGGGGTTAGTTGGATATTCACTTTATAATTATTTATTCAAGGGCACATATATGTTATATCAACCTTTTCTGTATAAATATTTCATTAAAAAAGTAAAGAAAAAGCACAATAATGTAGAACTTCTCTACTTTTCATTATGCTTTTTGGCTCTACCATTGAATAGAGTTTCATCCAGGTTTTCAAAAAAATCCTCAAAAGTTTAAAAAAATTCAGATCTTGTGTTTTTCACCTATTGCATTTTTGTTCTCCATTATTTATATGCTATGCAATAGTTAACCACTTTTTTTTATAGCTATCATGTTAGCCTATGTAAAACATGTAGTATATCAATTTTGAAACTGCAATCGAGTCATGGAATTAGACCCAGAGAGTCTTAAAATTAGCTGACCATTTCCTTTCCCAGTTTAACTTCCCTTCTCTATAAAGATGTTTGATAACAAGAGGGAAAATGAATTTTCCAGGGTAATGATGTGAAAGAAATTATGGAAGCAAAAACAATACAAGTTACCCTTAATTCAGTTACTTTCAGAATAAGCATGAACTATTTTAAGTCTATTTTCCTGCATCCTTTCCCTCAAGAAGATCACGAGACTATTTTTTAATCATCTTCCTTGGAGAGAATCCTTTTTAAAAGTTAGTTACCTGGGCACAGATATGAAGAGGTAGAAAAAAAACAGAGTTGAGTTTCCTGACATAGAAATAGCATAGCTTCTTAAGTTTTTTAGTCTGACACTTTAAAAAATCTACTTTTCTTGGGAAAGAATGTGCAAAGATAGTGGCATAAAAGATCCTGAACCCAACTCCTCCCACGTACACACCAAATCTACAGCCATATATGAATAATTTCCCTCTGAAAGAGATCTGAAAACTAGAGTAACTGCTTTCCATAACAAAGGGTAAAAGGACATCCAGACAGGTAGGAGAGACACAAACAAGTTCCTACAAAAAAAACCCACCCCAGCATGGTGACACACTAGAGAGGAATCTCACCAGACAAGTGCTTCTCTTGGAGGAGCAAGGGGTTGGTGCCATACACAGGACACCCTGGCTTCTTCCTGAGTCTGCACCAGAGAAAAGCTCCCAGGACATCTGGCTTAAGAAACCATTGTGCTGACATCTGGGGGTTCCAAAGTGCTATGGGATGCTGAGAGTCCCCCTCAGAGGGCTCACACATGCAGTCTTGCTGCTTGAAGAAACAGCAATTTGGAAAGTGCCTAGTGTCAATCCACAAGCAAAAAGGAGTATTATAGGCATGGAGGTTCTCCCCAACAAAGAAGGGTGTCAAGCCCCATATCAAGCAACTTCTGCCCCAAGGATTTGCACTAGGAAAACAGCTATAATGTCTGGTTTTGAATACTGGCAGGACTTAACTCTGAGAGTTTTGAGTATTAGTGAGGCTTAACTCCAAGAAAGTGAGAGAGCTATAGGAAAATGAGACTCTTCTCTTAAAGGGCCTGCACACAATCACATTCACTCTGAGAACCATCACAAAGGCAGCACTTTGAAAAGTACCTGGGCCATACACAAAGGAAATGTATTGATAATTTCAAGAAGTGTGCAGGAGGACAGGGATCTATATATACAGAATTGCTGGCAGGTGTCATTTTTCTTGTCTTCTTTCAGCCTAACTCACCCAACACTGGCAGGTCCCAGTTCTGATACTCCATCTACCTTGCAAGCATTTCTCACCCCACCATAGTGATCCTTAGTGGCCCCATACAGCCCAACACATTTCTCCAAAGCAGATCCTGTCCTGTCACACCCAGTGGGCTGTCTTGGTCAGGAACAGTGGCCTTCCAAAGCAACTGCTGCCCTGGGGAAGGGAAGTTAAGCCTACTAAGCAGGACACCTTTAATGGTTGCAGTTGGGCATTGAAGCAACAGGGTCAGGGTGTGGAGCTGAAGAATACAATAATGGAAATGAGAAATACACTAGAGGGAATCAATAGCACATTATGGGATGCAGAATAATAGAAGAGCAATCTTATAGGCATAGTAGTGGAAATCATCCAAGCTGAACAACAAAAAGAAAAATAAATTTTTTAAAAATGAGGATAGGTTAGGGGACCTCTGGTAAAACATCAAGCATACTATCATTTACATTATAGGGGTCCAAGAAGGAGAAGGGGGGCGGGCAGAAAACTTATTTCAATAAATGATAGCTGAAAACTTCCCTAAGCTGGGGTAAGACACAGACAGGTGTAGAAAGCACGGACAGCTCTAAACATGATGAACCCAAAACTAGTCCACATCAAAACACATAATAATTAAAATGTCAAAAATTAAAGACAAAGAGATAATCTTAAAAGTAGAAAGAGAAAAGCAACCAAGGAACACCCCATAAAATTATCAGTTCTTTCTTCAGCAGAAAATTTGCAGGCAAAAAGGGATTGGCATGAGATATTCCAAGTGCTAAAAGGGAAAAAATTATAGCCAAAAACACTCTACCCAGCAAGGTTATCATTCAGAATTGAAAGAGAGATAAAGATTTTTTGAGACAAAAGTTGAAGGCATTTATTATCACTAAACTAGCCTTACAAGAAACGTTAAAGGGACTAATTTAAGCAGAAAAGAAAAGGCTCTAAGTAGAAGAAAATTATGAGATAAAAAATTTCACTGCTAAAAGCAAACATGTAGTACAGGTAGTAAAGCAATCACTTATAAAGCTAATATAAAGGTTATATAAAATCAATTACATCTATAATAATTAGTTAAGGGATACACAAAATAAAAGGGGATAAAATATAGCATCAAATATATAAATTGTCAGAGGGAAGTGTAATAAAAAAAGGAGTGTTTTTAGAATGTGTTCACATTTAAGCCACCATATCTTAAAATAGACTGTATATAGTCTGTTACATGTCAACCTCATGGTAATCACAAATCAAAAACTTATAATAGATACACAAAAAATAAGAGAAAAAAATCCAAGCATAACACTAAAGAAAGTCGTCAAATCACAAGAAAAAGAGCAGGAGAAGAAAAAGGAACACAGGAGACCCACAAAACAACCAGAAAACAATGAAAAAAATAGCAATAAATTCATACCTATCAATAGTTATTTTAGATGAAAATGGAATAAATGCTTCAATCAAAATACATAGGGTGACTGAATGATTAAAAAAACAGACCCATTCTATGCTGCCTACAGAAGACTCACTTCAGACCTAAAGACATATGCAGACCAAAAGTGAAAGGATGGAAAAAGATGTTCCATGCAAATGGAAACAAAAGAAAAGCTGAGTTAACAATGCTTACCTCAGACAAAATAGACTTTAAAACAAAGGCTGTAACAAGAGACAAGGAAGGGCATTACATAATGATAAAAGGATCAATCCAACAAGAGGATATGACAAGTGTAAATGTTTATGCACCCAACATAGAAGCACGTAAATATGTAAAGCAAATATTAACAGACATAAGGGAGAAATTGACAGTAATACAATAAAGTAGCAAACTTGAAAGTTTTTATTTATTGATTGATTGATTGATGAGAGACACAGAAAGAGAGGCAGAGAGAGAAGCAGGCTCCCTCAGGGGAGCCTGATGCAGGACTTGATCCCAGGACCCCAGGATCATGACCTGAGCCAAAGGCAGACACTCAACCACTGAGCTACCCAGGCACCTGTAAGTAGGGGACTTTAACATCTCACTTAGATCAATGGATAGATTATTCAGACCGAAAATCTGTAAGGAAACAGTGGCTTTGAATGACACATTAGACCTTATGGACTTAATGAATACACAGAGCATTCCATCCCAAAACAGCAGAATATACAGACTTTCAAGTGCACATGGAGCATTCTCCAGAACAGATCACATGTTAAGCTACAAAACAAGTTTCAATAAATTTAAAAGACTGTAATCCTATCATGCATATTTTCCCAACCACAATGCTATAAAACTAGAAATCAATTACAAGAAAAAAGCTAAAGAAAAACACACGCGTATGGAGGCTAAACAACATGCTACTGAACAACTTATGGGTCAGCAAAGAATTCAAAGAGGAAATTTAAAAATACCTTGAGACAAATGAAAATGTTCAAAATTTTTGGGACACAGTAAATATGTTTAAGAGGGAAATTTATAGTGATATAGGCTTTATGTTAAGAAACAAGAAAATCTCAAATAAACAATCTAACCTTTAGCTAGAACAACTGGAAAAAGAACAAACAAAGCTCTAAAGTAGCAAATGAAAAGAAATGGTAAAGATCAGAGTGGAAATACATGAAATTGAGACTGAAAAAAACAATAGAAAATGTCAATGAAACTAAGAGTTGCTTCTTTGGAAAGATAAATGATATCAATAAATCTTTAGCTATACTCATCAAGAAAAAAAGAAAGAGGGGTGCCTGGGTACTCAGTGATTGAGCATCTGCCTTTGGCTCAGGTCGTGATCCTGGGGTCCTGGAATCGAGTCCCACATCAGGCTCCCATAGGGAGCCTGCTTCTCCCTCTGCCTATGTCTCTGCCTCTCTTTCTGTGTCTCTCATGAATAAATAAAATCTTTTTTAAAATAAAGAAAGGAAAAAAAGAAAGAATTCAAATAAATAAAATCAGAAATGAAAGAGAAGTTACAACTGACATCACAGAAATATGAAGGATTGTAAGAAACTACTATGAAAAATTACATGCAACAAATTGGACCACCTAGGAAAAAATGGATAAATCTTTTTTAAAAGATTTTGTTTGTTTGTTTGTTTGTTTGTTTATTTAAGAGAGGGAAAGTGAGCAGGAGGGAGGGGGAGAAAGGATCTGAAGCAGACTCCACACTGAGCACAGAGCCCAACGAGGGGCTTGATCCCATGACTGCAAGATCATGACCTGAACCAAAACCAAGAATAGGATGCTTAACCAATTGAGCCAGGCTCCCGCCAAAAATAGATAAACTCTTATGAACACATAGTCTTTTAAGACTGAGTTAGGAAGAAATAAAAATTTTGAACAGACCAATTTCTAGTAATGAAGTTGAACCAGTAATCAAAAAACACACACAAGTCCAGAAGCAGATGGTTTCACAGGGGAATTCTACCAAACATTTAAAGAGTCAATACTTATCCTTCCCAAATTATTCCCAAAAAAATTGAAGAGGAAGGAACAGCTCCAAATGTATTCTATGAGGCCAGCATTACCCAGATACCAAAACTAGATAAATATACTATGAAAGAAGAAAAATTACAGGCCAATATCTCCAATGAACACAGATGCAAAAGATCTCAAGAAAATATTAGCAAATCAAACTCAACAATATATTAAAAGGATGATTTACCATGATCAAGTGAGATTTTTCCAGAGATGCAAGGATGGTTTAATATCTACAAGTCAGTCAACCTGATACACCTCATTAACAAAATGAAGGACAAAAATCATATGATCAAGGGTTGGGTACCAGAAGAGATGTTGGTATCTGCAGCAAGTCAAGGGATCCAGGCCTAGCTGGGCCTGCAAGAGATTGGTGTCCACTTTGTCAGTGCTTTCCTGGCATTCAAGGTGTCAGGGAATTCACTGAGAAACCCTATACGGAGCTGAAGAAGACAAACCCAGACCTGCCCATCCTAATATACAAGTGCTCCAATGTGCAGCACAAGTTCCCAATCCACAATGAACGTGGCCAAGAGAAGAATGTCTCTTTGAACAACTTCAGTGCTGATCAGGTAACCAGAGTCCTAGAGAATGAGCTAAGTTGCAAAGCCTGAAATCTCCACTAAGGATTAATCACAACAGCATCACAGCCTGAGCTTTGCTGGACTGAGTACAATGTGGAAAATTATGTTCTTTTCTTTCTTTATGAAGCTTGTGCTGAAAAATGTGATCTCACAATATCTTTTTCTCATTCTTCTTTCCAACCTTTGTTGCACAACCACTGAGGCAAAAATAAAGTTTTACTTTGTTCATCCAAAATAAAATCATATGATCATCTCAATAAATACAGATAAAGCACTTGACAAAATTCAGCATCCATTCATGATAAACACCCTCAGTGAAGTGGGTATTTTTTTTAAGATTTTATTTATTCATGAGAGAGAGGCAGAGGGAGAAGCAGGCCCCATGCAGGGACCCCGATGTGAGACTCGATCCCAGGACTCCAGGATCATGCCCTGGGACAAAGGCAGGCGCTAAACCACTGAGCCACCCAGGGATCCCCTGAAGTGGGTATCAAGTGAACATACCTCAACATAATAAGAGCCATATGTGACAAATCCACAGCAAATGTCGTTCTCTATGGTGAAAAGCTGAAAACTTTTCCTCTAAGATTAGAAACAGGACAAGGATGCCCACTCCTACCACTAGCCACAATAAAAGGCATTCAAATTGTAAGGAAGAAGTAAAACTGTCACTTTTGCAGATGACAGGATACTTTATACAGAAAACCTTAAAGACTCCATTAAAATTTTTTAATTAAATACATTTAGTAAATGTGCAATATACAAAATTAATATTCAGAAATCTGTTACTTTTCTTTACACTAATAACAGACTAGCAGAAAGACAAATTAATAAATACTTCCAGGGACACCTGGATGGCTCAGCGCTTGAGCATCTGCCTTCAGCTCAGGACATGATCCTGGAGCTCTGGAATCAAGTTCCACATTGGGCTCCTGCATGGAGCCTGCTTCTCTTCCCTCTGCCTATGTCTCTGCCTCTCTGTGTGTCTCTCATGAATAGATAAATAAAATCTTAAAAAAATAAATAAACATTCCCATTTATAATTGCATCAAAAAGAATAAAATACCTAGAAATAAATTTAACCTAGAAGGTGAAAGACCTATACTCTGAAAACCACAGGATATTGATGAAAAAAAGTGGAAACAACACAAATAAATGAGAAGATAAATCATGCTTATGGGCTTGAAGAATTAATATTATTAAAATTTCTGTACTGTCCAAAACAATCTATGAAATCAATGTAATACTTATCAAAATATCAATATTATTTTTCATAGAACCAGAACAGATAATCCTAAAGTTTGTATAGAACTACTAAAGGCTCCAAAAAGCCAAATAAATCTTGAGAAAGAAGAACAAAGCTGGAGTTATCATACTCTCAGATTTCAAAACTATGGTAATCAAAACAGTATGATACTGGCCCAAAAATAGACACATAGATCAATGGAATAGAGGAGAAAGTCCAGAAATAAACCCAGGATTATAGAGTTAATTAATCTACAACAAAGGAAGCAAAAATATACAACAGAGAAAAGATATTCTCTTCGGTAAATGGTTTTGGGAAAATTGGACAGCAACATGCAAAAGAATGAAACTTGACCACTCTCATACCATATACAAAAAAAAACTCAATATGGATTAAAGACCTAAATGTAAGACACAAAACCATAAACTTCCTAAAAGAAAATGCAGCCAGGAAATTCTTGGCTATTAGTCTTAAAAATATTTTTGTGTCTGTCTCTTCAACAAGAGCAAAACAAACAATTGGGACTACAACAAACTAGGAAGCTTTTGCATAAGTGAAGGAAATCATCAATAAAACAAAAAGGGAAGCTACTGAGTGGGAGAAGATATTTGCAAATGATATGTCTGTTAAGGGATTAAACAACAACTCGATTAAAAAATGAACAGAGAGGGCAGCCTGGGTGGCTCAGCGGTTTGGCACCGCCTTCGGCCCGGGGTGTGATCCTGGGGACCCGGGATCAAGTCCTGTGTCGGGCTCCCTGCGTGGATCCGGCTTCTCCCTCTGCCTGTGCCTCTGCCTCTCTCTCTCTCTCCTCTCAGTGTTTCTCATGAATAAATAAATAAGTAGTTTAAAAAAAATAGAAAATGAACAGAGAACCTGAACAGATGTTTTTCCAAAGAGGACATAAAGATGGCCAATAGATACATGAAAAGCTGCTCAACATCACTAAATCATCAGAGAAATGCAAATCAAAATCACAATGAGATATCACCTCATTCCTATCAGAATGGCTAGTTTTGGGGATCCCTGGGTGTCTCAGCAGTTTGGCGCCTGCCTTTGGCCCAGGGCGCGATCCTGGAGTCCCACCTCAGGCTTCTGGCATGGAGCCTGCTTCTCCCTCCTCCTGTGTCTCTGCCTCTCTCTCTCTCTCTCTCTCTCTCTCTTTCTCTATGTCTATCATAAATAAATAAATAAATCTTTAAAAAAAAAGAATGGCTAGTATTGAAAAGAGAAGGAATAAGAAATATTGGCAAAGATTGGAAGAAAAGGAAACCCTTGTGCATTGTTGGTGGAAATATAAATTGATAGACCCACTGTGGAAAATACCATATAGGTTTCTTCAAAAATTAAAAATAGAAATACCCTATGATCAGGTAATTCCACTGGTGGATATTTACTCAAAGAAAATGAAAATATTAATTTGAAAAGATACATGTACTCCTATGCTTATTGTAGCATTATTTACGATAGCCAAGGTATGGAAGGCAACACAAGTGTCCATGGGAAAAAAAAAACAAGTGTCCATGGATAGATAAGTGGATGAATATGTTATGTATGTGGAATATTACTCAATCATAAAAAAGAATGAAATATTGCCATTTGCAACAACATAGGTTGACCTAGGTGGTATTGTGCTAAGTTAAATAAGGCCAACAGAGAAAGACAAATACTATATGATTTCACTTACATGTGGCATCTAAAAGCAATAATTGAGCAAACAAAATAAAATAGAAACAGACCATAGATATAGAGAACAAACTGGTGGTTACCAAAGAGGAGAATGGTGGGGAGATGGGTAAAGTAGGTAAAGGGAATTAAGAGGTACAAACTTCCTCCAGTTAGAAAATAAGTAAGTCACAGTATGCAGTTATGCAAAGTATAGCCTATGAAATATAGCCAATAATATTGTAATAACTATATGCTGACAAATGATGGTGACAGATGATAACTGCACTTACGATAAGCATTTCATGGGGTATATAAATATCTAATCATTATGTTGTATGCCTTAAACTAATATTGCATGTCAACCATACTTCAAACAAACAAGCATATAAATAAAATTATTTTTAAAAATCTACTATTCTTTATGATTTTCAACTATCTCCAAAGGTGACAAGTGATGAGGAAAGCATTAATTCTTTGTTTCCCCTCTTTTTTTTTCATCACAAGAATCAGCCAGTTGAGCAACAACAAATCTTAGGATTAGATTTTCACCACCTAAATCAGGGAGAAATTGAAACTTTTACTGTAGATACCCAAACATAGGATCCTGTTCTTTCATGTATTATAAAAATCAAAATTATTAAAACATAAAATGAATAAAAATTAATCAGTGAATTATATTCTAATCAAATTAAGGCCTCTATAAAAATGTGGAGGCAATAGTGATCCTTAAAATTATTTGCCCCTTAAACCAGGTAAATTTCATACACATAGTCCTAATCAGGAAAACCTGATCCAAAGCATAAAAACCTTTGCTAATATCACCTCTGTGGCGATTGAATCACCTCTGAGTGATTCTCAACTCTGGAGAGTGAAGGGTAGCATACTTTGGGAGTCCCTTGTGATGAACTCTGATATGCCCAAAGTATGCTACCCGTCACTCTCCAGAGTTGAGAATCACTGCCACAGAGGCGATATCAGCAAAGGTCTTTATGCTTTAGATCCTGTCTTTTACCCACCTACTCCCATACTCATCTCCAATCTTTAGCTAACAACCAATTCTTCATTAATGTCTTTCAAATCAGTTCAATTCTCTCCATTCCCATGTCTCCTGCATTAAAGCAACTATCTTTTCTTGTCTGGATGACTACAACAACCAAGCTTCCTGACTCCAGTGTTGTACCCTCCAAATCTTTGCCTATACTAAAATGATATTTCAAAAATATAAATCTGATTGTATCATTCCCCTGCTTAAAATCTCATGAAGGCTTCTGAGTGGCCTTGGGGTGAAGTCCAAACTCCTTGGCATGGCATAAAAGGCCTTTATGATCTGATCTTGGCTCTTCTCATCCAACCTCAGTTCAAGCAGCTGCCTCCCTCCTCCTCCCAGACCACACCCTTTCCATTCTCTGAGTATGTTGGGTTACTCACTGGCCACCTTAGCATATAGGTTATTCTATTTGAAAATCCCTTTCCCTCTTCACTTGGCTAACTTTTTTCATGTTTTCAGAAGTCATGTCTCCTGTGAAGCACTCTCTGACCCGTCAATATTGGGTTTAGTTCCAAACATTTTCACTGCCCCTCAAAGAAAGTTCCATACCCATCAAGCAATCACTCCCCATCTCCCCTCCCCACAGTACTAATATGTGACAGAGCTCTCAATACTCTAGAGAAGTCTATTTTCTTGTCTGTTTCCTCCACTAGACCACAGACTCCTTGAAGGCAGGGAGATTCTGTGGAATCTCCAGGACCTAAGAACAGAGCCTGGGATGAAACAGTCACACCAGAGTATTTGGGTTAGGAAGGTAAGTATAGTGTGGGTGAGTGAAAAAAGGAGAGAAATTTTAGAAGTCTTTAATGTCTTCACTGAAAGGTGGGAGTGATTTCAGAGGAAATAATTTTAGAGGGAAAGATAGAAGCATTTAAATTATAGGTCTTCAGAACTTCCTTTGACTCTACCTTTGGCTCTCCTGCTTTAGGATCCTCTATCTATCCCCAAACACGCTTTTATGCATCCCCAAGAAGGATTGTTCTCAGTATTCTCTTCTTCCCTACATACCTCAAACTAGAGCGGGATAGTTTCCAATGGTGCCTGGGCTTCAGAAGGTGGGTGCTGAGTTAACTGACTCCTAAGCTTGCAAGGCTTCTTGAGAGACCAGGTGCTGAAGGTGGGTATGGGGGACTGAGATTTAGTTCCAGATTGAATCTCATCTCTGTGATTTTCTCCCGCTATGGGGAGCACTATGGCATGGCTCTCAAGGATGAATGTTAATTTGGTACAGTCTAAACCCTTATTAAAGGAAGAATATGTTCTCAATTGTCAAGGAGCTTACTTTGCTTGGCTCGTAAGTCCTCATTTTTGTGAGGAGGGATTTTCTGAATCTCCCTTCCAGGTTTGCTGAAATTATAGAAGAGCTACATTCTACTTTCAGCAGCTCTCTTCTTATACCAAATAAAGGGCATGGATGCATCAGAATATTTCAGTTCATTTGTCCCTCTGATGGGGAGGGCTGGCCTGCCAGTTCCACCTGGCACACTGCAAGTAGTCATATATCACCTGGATTTCTCACTTCACTCCAAGCTCAATAACTCTAACACCAATCTCTCTAAAGCAGTCCCACTCTCTGCATTCTTTATTGGGATGAATTACCTTTGACTTAATAGCAGGCCCACTGATTTAAGCAACCCCAAACCTGCTTTGGGTAACCCTGCTTCTCTCTCCTTCTAATGCTTCACACTCAGATCTGTCCCTAAGCCTATCCATTCTACCCTTTTCAGCATGTCTCATATCCATTCCCTTCTCGAACTGCAGTATTCTAACTGAGGCCTGTTACTGGAATCTCTTAAAGTTTTCCCCTCCTTCCAGCCTGCACCACTCTCAAATGCAAAGCTGATCATATAATCCCCTATGTATATCCCTTTGAAGATTTCCCATTACCTACAGGAGAAAATTCAGTTTTGCATCCCTTGCATTGGATGCAAGTTCCTCCTTGATCTGTCTGGCCTCTTTATCACTAGACCTGCACTGTCTAATAGGATGGCCAACAGCCACGTGAGTTTATTTACATTTAAATTAGTTAACGTTACATGAAATTTAAGATTCAATTCCCCAGTTGCCCTAGCCACATGTGTCTAATGACTACTGTATTCAACTATGAAGACATAGAACCGTTTCACTGATGCATAAATTTCTACTGGACACTCATCTCACCCCTACTGCACCTGAATTCAAACTTCCAAACGACTCTTACCTAAGAGCCTTCTATGCTTTAGCTGAGGCAGCTTCGTTTACTGTGCCTTTCAAGATACAGCTCAAATGTCTCCCTATTCACTGAAGTTATTCCCAACAAGTCTCCCACTGTCATACGATTGGTCATCTCCCTCTCTGGGGCCTCTGTTGCACTCTTTGCTAACCACTGTCATTGCACCCCTAATACTCCTTGTCACCAATTGGTATTCATGTCTATTTCCTTTCACTACAGTGTGAGCTTGGGAGCAGGGGCAGGGTCCCAGTGTTATCCATCTGCATACTCCCAGCTCCTAGACTAATGTCTGACATAGAGTATATACTCAGTAACTATTTCTGTGAATAGATATTACAAATAATTATTCATAAATTCAAGATTCAATCAGCCTTTAGAAATAGAGAATACCCCAATTTAAACCCTTCATCGATGGTATAAACCTTGAAGAAGAAATATATTTTTGGTCAGGTCATCAAAATACCTCTCTTAAATCATGGTCTCCGGATGCCTGGGTGGCTCAGTGGTTGAGCGTCTGCCTTCCACCCAGGGTGTGATCCTGGAGTCCTGGGATTGGGTCCCACATCAGGCTGCCTGCAGGGAGCCTGCTTCTCCCGCTGCCTATGTCTCTGTCTCTCTCTCTCTCTGTCTCTCATGAATAAGTAAATAAATAATATTTTTTAAAAATAAAAAAATAAATCACGTCTCATGCTAGAGTTGTATTCCATTTAAAATTAATCAACAAGAGGCATGAAAGTTTGAGTGGATAATTGATATGATTTGATAGGCATGGCGAGGTGAGGCTGACTGCACATAGAAACAACTCTGGCTTCAGTAATTATTAGGTTAACACCTAAAATGTTTAAAGCTAGCATTCAAATATTTACTAAGTGCCTGGGTTTAAAAATAGCTTATCACATTTTCCATTATAAAAGTAACACATGATCTTTATGAAATTTTTTTGGGAAAATACCAATCGCCTATAGCTAAATTAACAAAGATCAATATTGTTAACATGTTTGTGTAATTATTCATTACATGCTTATTCATGCATGTCTCCTTCACATTCTTTTTTTTTAAGATTTTATTTTTAAGTAATCTCTACATCCAACATGGGACTCGAACTTACAACCCTGAGATCAAGTGTCTCATGCTTCACCGACTAAGCCAGCCAGGTGCCCCTGACCAGAGACTTCCCACCTTGCTGCAGAGGGACACCACCTAGACTTGTAAGTCCTCTCTCTGATTCCCCTCTGCCCTTGACTTCCCTTGCCTCTGTCCTCCTTTTACTCTTGGGTTTTGCTCCTCCACTTGAGCTTTAGGATCAGCTAAAGTTTTCAAGTCCTAGAAAAAAAACTATTGGGATAGATATTGGAATGGTTTTAAGCCTGTAGATCATTTTTGGGGAACACCGGCATATTTAACATCTTTTAAGTTTTCCTACCACCAAAAATAATATGTCCCATACATTTTGGTCTTCTTTATTGTCTTTCCATAAAGTTTTATTATAATTTTTTTAAAAGATTTTATTTATTTACTCATGAGAGACACAGAGACATAGGCAGAGGGAGAAATAGGCTCCCTGTGGGGAGTCCAATGCAGAACTCGATCCCAGGACCTGGGGATCACGATCTGAGACAAAGGTAGATGCTCAACCACTGAGCCACCCAGGTGCCCCTAAAGTTTCATCATTTGAATCATAGGAGGCTTGAACATCTTTTGTTACATTCTGAATGCTCGTGGCCAGTATGTAAAAATACATTGATGTTTGTGCATCAATTTTTGTATCCAACAAATGTGCTAAACTCTCTTGTTAATTCCATATCTATAACCGCCACATCTGACCTATCATTAGATTCTTTTTGATTTTCTAAGTATACAATGACATCATATGCCACTAATGACTTATTTCTTCCTTCCTTTCTTTTTTTTTTTTATTACTTCTTTTCTTATCCATTTCCTTTTTTAATTGACGGACTTCATTTTTTAATTTTTTAAAAATTTCTGCTTGAGAACTTTTCTTTTTTGCAGATTTTATTTATTTATACATGAGAGACACAGAGAGACAGAGGTAGAGACACAAGCAGAGGGAGAAGCAGGCTCCATGGAGGGAGCCTGATGTGGGACTCAGTCTTGGGACTCTGGGATCATGATCTGAGCCAAAGGCAGATGCTCAACCGGTGAGCCACCCAGGCATCACTATTTTTTAATTTTTTAAAGACTTTTTTTTTTAGCAGTTTTAAGTCAATAGCAAAATTAAGAGGAAGGCATAGAAACATAGAAGGCAAAGATCCTAAGTAGATCTTTTTATAAGAGCAGTCCTGGGTTTACAGAAAAAATTAAGCATAGTTTTCATTTATACCCTCTTCCCACCCACCCACCCCTCAAGTCCCTCTACATCTTGCATCAGTGTGGTGCATTTGATGTTACAACTGATGAGCCCTCATTGATATAATATTATTAACTAAAGTCCATGGTTTACATTAGGGATCACTGTGTTGTATATTCTGGTTTTTTTTTTAATTTAAATTCAATTAATTAACATAATATTTTATTGGTTTCAGGGGTAGAAGTCGGTGATTCATCAATCTTAGATAACACCCAGTGTTCATCATACCCCCTGCCTTCTTTAATTGTATATTCTGAAAAAAAAATTGTATATTCTGTTTTTGACAAATATATAATGATAGGTCTCCACCATTATAGTACTGTCTTCCAAGGTGCTTGTCTCATTTTGTATTCATTCTCACCAGCAAGAGTGATTTCTATGTGCTCCACATCCTCACCTTCATTTGATACTGTCAGTATTTTGGATCTTCATCATTCAAATAGGTATGTAGTAGTATCTCATTGCTTTAATTTTGCAATTCCCTAATGACATATAAAGTTATACAGCTTTTTTTTTATCTCCCCCGCCTCCCCTTTTTTACTTTTTAAACACATCTTTTCAAATGCTATTTATTATCTGTACATCTGTTCATATTTTTTGCCCATTTAAAAAATCAAGTTGTTTGTTTTCTTGCTGTTGAGTATCAAGAGTTCTTTATGTATTTTTTTTTTTTTTTTACAGGGGAAAGCGCGAACGCAGTCCCCCACTACCACAAATTATGCAGTCGAGTTTCCCACATTTGGGGAAATCGCAGGGGTCAGCACATCCGGAGTGCAATGGATAAGCCTCGCCCTGGGAAAACCACCTTCGTGATCATGGTATCTCCCCTGCCAGGTAAGTATTCTTTATGTATTTTGAAAAATAGTCCTTTATCAGATATGCATCTTGCCAAAATTCTCCAAGTCTGTGGTTTGTCTTTTCATTCTCTTAACCAGCTCTTTTGCAGAATGGAGTTTTTAATTTTAATTAAGTCCAACTTACCATTTTTTTCTTTCATAAGTCGTGCTTTTGACATTTTATTTAAAAAGCTGTTGCCAAAAAAATAAAAAATAAAAATAAAAAAAATAAAGGCATAAAAAGCTATTGCCAAACATGGGGCACCTGGCTGGCTCAGTCAGTAGGGCAAGCAACTTTTGATCTCAGGGTCATAAATTTAAGCCCCACATTGGGCATGGAGCCTATTTAAAATATTAAATTAAATTAAAAAATAAAAATTTATTGCCAAACTCAAGGACACTTACGTTTTTTCCAGTGCTGTCTTCTAGCTTTGTACAGTTAGCTTTATGATCTATTTTGTTAATTTTTGTGACAGGTTTAAGATTTCTGTTTGTTCACTTGTTTGTTTTCTACTTCTAGATGTCCAGTTATTCCAGCACATTTGTTGAAAAGATTATCCTTTCTCCTTAGAATTGCCTTTGCTTATTTGTGTGGGTCTATTTCTGGTCTCTCTATTCAATTCTACTGATCTGTTTGTTTACTCTTTGACCAGTACCACACTGTGTATTTACTGTAGCTCTGAACTAAGTCTGAAAGCCAGTATTGTCAGTTGTCCCATTTACTTTTCATGTCTTTTTATTTTTTAAAGATTTTATTCATTCATTGATGAGAGACAGAGAGAGGAGTAGAGACATAGGCAGAGGGAGAAGCAGGCAACCCACATGGAGCCAGAGGCGGGACTCCATCCCAGGACCCTGGGATCATGACCTGAGTGAGGGCAGATGCTCAACCCCTGAGCCAACCGGGCACCCCGGGACTTCCATTTTAACAAACACTCCTGGTGATTCTAGTTCAAGTGATCCAGAGACACACATTTTGAAAAAGTAATTAATATGAAAGAAATACCATGTCTGGCAAGGCTTTCCCTACCTTTCCAGAATTATATACAAATTCTGTCTTTGATTCTGATGGACAATGATATACTTATGTATTAAACATTAAAAAAATAGATTAGCTATGTTGATGACTAATAAACATGACTTAAAATGCCAAAATGTCATGATTTATTGATACTTACTATTTTTTACCAATATTAGAATTGCTGAAGACTTCTAATACAATAAACTATACATAACCATATAACCATAACCACAACTAAGATAATGAACATATCATCAGTTCCTGCCCCAAAGGTCCCTATTGTCCCAGGGTAATCTTTTCCTTTCGTTCCTCCCTTATGCCCCTATCTCAGGCAACCACTGATATGCTTTCTGTCTCAAAGACTGGTTTGCATTTTCTAGATTTTTATATAAATGAAATCACACAATATGTATTTTTTGCTTGTCTAGCTTCTTTCAGATAGTATAATTGTTTTGAGATTCATTCATGTTGTTGTGTATACCAGTAGTTCATTCTCATGTATTACTGATTAGTATTTCATTATATGGGATATACCACAATTTTCTTATCACTAGTAAATCTCAGTTTTTAATGTGGTAAAAATAAGTTATTTGTCTCAGTAGAACAGAGTAGAAACTCTGTAACATTACAGAAATTCCCCAAACAAGAATATGAAGAATAAATTATGAGAAGTAAGGAACTGTTTTGGGATGCCTGGGTGGCTCAGCGGTTGAGTGTCTGCCTTTGGCTTAGGGCATGATCCGGGAGTTCTGGGATCAAGTCCTACATTGGGCTTCCTGCATGGATCCTGCTTCTTCCTCTGCCTATGTCTCTGCCTCTCTCTCCCTGTGTCTCTCATGAATAAATAAATAAAATTTTTCTTAAAAAAGAGAGAAAGGACTGTTTTGATCAAAGGTGAGATCTTTGTGATGAGAATAAAGTCTGAAAGAGATAAATAAAGCAGAGGAGGGTGAGGAATTTGAAAAGCAAGAATAAAATATGACCTGAGAAATCAACCATAAGAAGCTGGTAGCAGGTATAACCATGAATTTCAAAACATTTAAATTTAATGAAGTTAATTTATCAGTCTTTTTCTCTATGGTTAATACATTTTGTGTTCTGTTTAAGAAAACTTTGCCTACCCCCAAAGTCATGAAGGTATTCTAAGTTGCCTTTTGGAAGCTTTATCATTGCCTTTCACATTTCGATACACACAATACTGTAAATTGATTTTGGTCTTTGCATTGAATGAAGTAGAAGCCAACATTCTTTCTTTTTGTGTTTTCCCATATGGATATCCAGTTGATCCAGCACCATTTATTTAAAAAAAAGCTCTCTTTCCTCTTCACATTGCAGTGTCTCCTTTGTCACAAGTCAAGTATGTGTAAGTGTATTTCATTGGCCGGTTTGGTGTATACCAGTCTTTTATCCATCTTTGCATCAATATCATAGTGTATTCATCAACTTAGCTCTGTAATAAATCTTGATAAGAACAAAGTATCCATTGTTCTTCTTTAAGATTGTATTGGTTATTTTTAGCTCTCTGTCCTTCCATATAAAACTCAAAATCATTGTTAATTTTCACAAAAATATGTTAGATTTTTGCTGGTTTCTTTTATTTATTTATTTTTTTCTTTTTTCTTTTTTTGCTGGTTTCTATAGATCAGTTAGAATCTATAGATTAATTTTTAACATCTTTATAATATTGGGTCTTTCAATCCATGAGCATAGACTATTGTTTTATTTACTTAGTTCTTTAATTTCAATAATATTTTATAGTTTCCTATGTATGTGTTTGGTATATCTTTTGTCAATTTGAGGACCATTGGAAAAGTACTGGTGCTTAAGCTCCTCTCCCAGAGATTCTGAATCAGTCTGGTTCCAGGCATTGATACTTCTCCAAGACGCCCAGGTGGTTATAGTGTGCAGCCACAGCTGAAAAACATTGCTTTGGAAACCTCTCTCAAGGCTGACGTTAATCTATCATCAGTATTCTTGTGGTGTTCACTCAGTTAAAAACTGTTCACATATATTATCATCCAATCTTGATCCTGTATCTCTGGAACCTATCAATGTTATCTTATTTGGAAAGAGTCTTTGCAGATAAAATTAGTTAAGGATCTTGAGATGAGGAGATTACCCTGGATGATCTAGGTGGGCCCTAAACACCATTCCAAGTGTCCTTATAAGAAGAGGCAAAAGAAGACAACAGACACACATAGAAGGTACTGCAAAAAAGAGAGAGGTGCAGCTACAAGCCAAGGGAAGCTAACAATCTCTAAAAGCTGGAACAGGCAAGGAACAAATTTTTCTCCTAAAACTTCCGGAGGGAGTGTGGCCTGATGATACCTTTATTTTAGGCTTCTGACCTCGAAAAGCTGTGAGAAAATAAATTCCTGTTGTTTTAAGTCACTTTGTTCATGTTAATTTGTTACTGCAGCCCTAGGAAATCAATACAGGGCCTAATCAGATGACATTTGCTCATCTAAACCTGCGACTGTGCCCTAAAATAAACATATAAATAAAGTGAAGTGATTAAGACTTTGGATGTAAACAGCCTTACCAGCTGTGTGATCTTGGAAAAGTTAAGCTTTTCTTAATTACTTTTCTAATCTGTACAATAGTGCCTACCCACTGTATGGTTCTTGTGATAATTAAATTATTTAATGTATAGAAGGCCCTTGGAAGAGATCGTGGAACAAGGTTAATACTTAAGAAGTGCTAACATGGGGCCCCTGGGTGACTTAGATGGTTAAGCATCCCACTCTTGAGTTTGGCCTCAGGATTGTGGGGTTAAGCCCCACCTTGAGCTCTGTGCTCAGCAAGGAGTCTGCTTGAGGATTCTCTTTCCTTGTCCCTCTACCCATCCTCCAACTCACACATGCATGTTCTAGTGCTCTTTCTCTTTCTCTCTCAAATAAATAAATCTTAAAAAAAATAAAATGTTAAAGAAAAAAAGAAGTGCTAATAGTTATTGTAGGAAAAAATCTCATAAAGAAAGGATGTGATATATCAGGTAGAGTGGCTAGGTGTTATTTGTTTTGGTTTTGATTTTTAAGGAAAAATATCTCTTCTTTTCTAAGACAGAGTTTTAATCAGAGGTGCAGAGGGAACCTCTAAGGCTATGTGGACCAGATACTATATTCAAAGTGTTGAATGGACATGTACATGTTTTTCTGGAGAGAGGGGTCATGGTTTTATCAGATCCTCAAAGAGTTTTATGATTCCATAAAAACTAAGAAAGATTGAAAAGACTGAGAGGGTAAGAACAGAGTGGCCTGTGGTGAGGGCATGCCTACCACAACACTCCACCCTCACATTCTCCATCTTCTCATCGAAACAAACTTTACAATTATCATGTTGAGCAGGGTGGCCAAGTAGCATAGCACAGTAATGGAACCCAGGGGTGGCTTGGGGACAAGAGCTTTAGATTCATCTTACTTCCCCAATAAATATATCTCCAATAAATACTTCCCTCAGGATGTTGTTGCCCTAGCCTATCCTATATAGAACATTCGAGTGCAGCCTTTGACATAAATAAGATAGTCAATAGTGTATGTGCAGGGAAGGGAGATTTAAGATGAGGCAAAGATGGAATTGATGGAGCAGGGAACCTTTCTTGTTTCTGCATCTTAGAAAACCATAAGAGGAGGAGTTGGAAGCAGAGGAGTCTTGAGTAACCTCCCAACACAGTAATCCTGTTTTTTTAAATCTGTAGTGACCCAGATTTGTTCCATTTGCATACTGTCTCCAGCAGTACCCCCAAGCAGAGGACACTAACAAGGTCAAGTTGATGAGAAACAGTATGGGAAAGTGTGCCAAGCTGACCAGGATGGAGCTGAGTTTACCAAGTGTGGATTTCAGGAGGTCCACTGGGTAGAAAAAAAAAGAGTAGTACTATGACTTCTGATACTGAGGGAGATGAAGCTGAGGTCTGTGGAGCCTAAGTATCAAGAAATGGTGAAATGAAAGTTTCCTGGTATGTGACCAGTGCTGTTACTAAAATCATACTCCAATGTTGGAATGGTTGGAAGCCCAAATTTGTGGTGTCTACAGCATGTATAAGTGAGGTACTGTTAAGGCTGAATAGCAACCTCTATGAAGGAATTAAAGGGAATATGTACTGCCAAGTGTGTGACTTTCATTCCCAGGAAGAACAATAATCAGGTTGTTACCCTCAGGGGTAAGCAAAGCTCCTAAGAAGGAAGCTCCTCCTGCTACATTAATATCATCTTTCATACAAAAAAATCAATGCAAAGGATTACTTCCAAATTCAACCTCAATGATATATAATATGTGGCAACCCCACGAATGACTAAAATGATTCCTATGTAGACCACAGTGCTTATTTTCTTACCTGTATGTAAGGGAGCCATCTGCTGTCAGAATAGGATCCTCCAGCTGCAAATTCCTCCATTTCACCCTCCAGCTACATAACTACGTGAGCTACCTCCAGACTAACAATTCTGTAGAATTTGAGAAGCTGATATGAGATCACTGTCAGGGAGAAGTAACTCACAATCCCCCCCATCTCTTTTGCAAGTCTGAAAATATTCATTAAGCACATAAATCCATTTATTACACATTGCAATTCTCAAAGAGGGTTCTGTTGTGCTAGAATTAATAAGGCAGTCTGTAATAACACATGTCCCTGCCAATTTCCTTCTTAGTGTTTTTGGTAATACTATTCCTTCCTGAACTTGTCTTTGCCTGTCCCGATCCTACCCAACCTGCAACTTCAGTTCCAGTCTTATTTCCTTTGTGAAGACTCTGTCATTGCTCCAGCACACAATGGCCTCTCCTTGGACCTCTGCTCTGTCCCTGAGGCCGCGCTCTTGTGGGCACTTCATCATCCATGCACTGCTTCATAGTAACATATGCTCACAGCCAGCATTTCCCATATGCCCACACTGTTGTAAGCACTTTTTAAAACTCATTTAGTTCTCATAATAACCCTATGAGGTGGTTGCTATTATCATTTCCACTTTACAAAAGAGGAAATTGAGGTCTAGGGAGGCTAAAATAAAACCCTGCCAACATCATCAAGGCTATTACACAGCGTGGCCACCATTAAACCCACACACCCTTTTAGATGTGTTTGTAAGCACCCAGAGGACAAGAACTCTTTTTTTTTTCTTTTCTTTTTTTTTTTTTTTTTTTGGACAAGAACTCTTGTAAAATTCTTTGGGAGTTCTCACAGTGCCTAGCCTAGCAACTAGAATCTTAGGGGCTGAGGTCCAATGTTTTATTACAGTTTACTAATTTTACAGGAGGTCAGAAGACCCAGAAAAGATCATTTTATCCCATTAATCAGGCTGATAAAAAACTAGTCTGACAAGATACTATAGTAGTAACAGGACACGTAGCAAGGATGTACTATAAGCCAAGCACTGTGGTAGGTATGTTTATATATCAACCCATTTAATTCTTTTATATGTCCTTTCAGAGAGATACAATTATACATATTTGATCATTGAGAAAACTGAAGCACACAGAGAGGTAAAGTAACCTTGCTTGAGGTCACAGAGATTCTAGCCTATGCCTAATCTACACACTATCATGTCACACTTACTATGGGAGAATGCTTATTTGCAAAGGATTTTGGAAATTGTAAAGAATATACAATGAGAAGATGGTCTTCCATGTATATATATATATATACACATATATATATATATATGTGTATATATATATATATATATATATATGGAAAAGGCATATATATGGAGAGGCAGAGATATAGGCAGAGGGAGAAGCAGGCTCCCCGCAGGGAGCCTGATGCAAAAACTTGATCCCAGGACCCTGAGATCACGCCCTGGCCCTGAGCCAAACGCTCAGCTGCTGAGCCACCCAGGCGTCCCTGGCCTTCCCCATATTATACCACCTCCCAATCTCATTGGAATGGTGCAGGAGGGAGAATCTCCAGAGACGCATTGCACAGTCCTGTGGGGATCTCACTGGTTACTGCTGCCAGCAGGAGCTAGCCTCAGGGGGGCACTGCTCCCCTTTTAACACTTGGCTTTTATAGGTGTCCTTTTAAAACTCACAGCAATCCTAAAAGCAAGTCTGGAGCATTTGAAGGTAATAAGACAAACAAAAAGCATACGTAACAAAGGATACCATAATCTGGTTACAAGCAGTGGTCTGCTCTCCAAGGCTTGGACAAAATGGACTCTTGACCTTCCTTTCTGCTGAGGCTCCATTCTGTGTTGACCCCACACAAACACTCACCTGGCACCTTTCTTCTTCAAGGTCAGGCCCTTAGAGGGCTGAGTTTGGGAGAAGTAAGACTTTTCTGTGAGGTGACACAATATTCAGATTCCTGTTTCCCGGAGGAAGACCCGTTTCTTTCACAGATGACAGACACTCCCATTCAGTGCTCTTTTGTGGAGATGGCTTCTGTTTAGCCACTCCCTCAGGAATGAGACCTGTTTTTTAATTTTTAAATTTTTATCTATTTATTTTTTGAGACTTGTTCTTAAGCCTCAACAGGACATCCTAAATCTAATGTCTGTAGAAGATATTTACATGTACAGTAGTAGGTGGCCACAAACTCTTTTCTTCAAGGTATCAAAAAATGGAAAGAGGGATCTGTGGGTGGCGCAGCGGTTTGGCGCCTGCCTTTGGCCCAGGGCGCGATCCTGGAGGCCCGGGATCGAATCCCACGTCGGGCTCCCGGTGCATGGAGCCTGCTTCTCCCTCTGCCTGTGTCTCTGCCTCTCTCTCTCTCTCTGTGACTATCATAAAAAAAAAAAAAAAAGGAAAGAATTCTCACACCAGAATGCCTTTGAGATTAAAGAAGCCAACACAATGAATGCACTGCAGCCAGGAACACATCTGACAAAACAGTATGCACGTGCACATGAGTCTGCTTGTGCATGGATTAGGAGGTGGTGATGGGCATTTGTTTCTAGATACCATAATTTGGGGTATTAATGACTGGGATATCATCAAGAAGGCTACATATGGAGATAAAATCAAGGAAAGTACATTCATAATCACTTCTACTGATGCTACCTCCAAGCCTGTTTGCCCACTATTGCCAGGAGCCTGACTACCTTCAGGAGAACCTCAGACCCATAATTGTAGATGCTCAAAAAGCTATCCATTAATGTTATTAAATGCCTGTTCAATGCTTTCATTTTTAAAAACCAACTCTTTCTGAATTTAGCAATGATGCTTTCCTTACCTAGAAGTTTTTTCTGGGCTTGCTTTTGGGATCAATTTGGTTTTAGCTTCTAATGAATCCACCCCATCTAGTCCCAGGATATATAGACTCTTGTAAGTCTATATATCTCTTGTAAGTCTATATATCTCTTGTCCAGCCGGGAGGGCCCAGGACAGCAAGGACGCTCCTGCCCGGACCTGAGCAGATCAGCGGCCCCGCCCCGGAGCCTCCAGGCCCTGCGGACGGAGAGCCCGGTAGTTCCTGCGGAGGCTGAATCCAGGCTTCCAGAGTTGCCATAGCAACTGCGGCTGTTCCTCCTGGGGCCTCACGGGGTAAACAACCCCCGCTGAGCCCTGCAGCAGGCAGGGGCAGAGCAGCTCCCCCAAGTGCTAACACCTGAGAATCAGCACAGCAGGCCCCTCCCCCAGAAGACCAGCTGGACGGACCAGTGATACTCCCCCGTGTTCCAATACAACTTGTTTTTGGCCACTCTGCACTGAGCAAAATGACTAGAAGGAAAACCTCACCTCAAAAGAAAGAATCAGAAACAGCCCTCTCTCCCACAGAGTTACAAAATCTGGATTACACTTCAATGTCAGAAAGCCAATTCAGAAGCACTATTATACAGCTACTGGTGGCTCTAGAAAGAAGCATTAAGGACTCACGAGACTTCATGACTGCAGAATTTAGATCCAATCAGGCAGAAATTAAAAATCAATTGAATGAGATGCAATCCAAACTAGAAGTCCTAATGACGAGGGTTAACGAGGTGGAAGAACGAGTGAGGGACATAGAAGACAAGTTAATGGCAAAGAGGGAAACTGAGGAAAAAAGAGACAAACAGTTAAGGGACCATGAAGACAGATTAAGGGAAATAAATGACAGCCTGAGGAAGAAAAACCTACGTTTAATTGGGGTTCCCGAGGGCGCCGAAAGGGCCAGAGGGCCAGAATATGTATTTGAACAAATCCTAGCTGAAAACTTTCCCAATCTGGGAAGGGAAACAGGCATTCAGATCCAGGAAATAGAGAGATCCCCCCCCTAAAATCAATAAAAACCGTTCAACACCTCGACATTTAATAGTGAAGCTTGCAAATTCCAAAGATAAAGAGAAGATCCTTAAAGCAGCAAGAGACAAGAAGTCCCTGACTTTCATGGGGAGGAATATTAGGGTAACAGCAGACCTCTCCACAGAGACCTGGCAGGCCAGAAAGGGCTGGCAGGATATATTCAGGGTCCTAAATGAGAAGAACATGCAACCAAGAATACTTTATCCAGCAAGGCTCTCATTCAGAATGGAAGGAGAGATAAAGAGCTTCCAAGACAGGCAGGAACTGAAAGAATATGTGACCTCCAAACCAGCTCTGCAAGAAATTTTAAGGGGGACTCTTAAAACTCCCCTTTAAGAAGAAGTTCAGTGGAACAATCCACAAAAACAAGGACTAAGTAGATATCACGATGACACTAAACTCATATCTGTCAATAGTAACTCTGAACGTGAACGGGCCCAATGACCCCATCAAAAGGCGCAGGGTTTCAGACTGGATAAAAAAGCAGGACCCATCTATTTGCTGTCTACAAGAGACTCATTTTAGACAGAAGGACACCTACAATCTGAAAATAAAAGGTTGGAGAACCATTTACCATTCAAATGGTTCTCAAGGGATCCCTGGGTGGCGCAGCGGTTTAGCGCCTGCCTTTGGCCCAGGGCGCGATCCTGGGGATCCGGGATCGAGTCCCACGTCGGGCTCCTGGTGTATGGAGCCTGCTTCTCCCTCTGCCTGTGTCTCTGCCTCTCTCTCTCTCACTGTGTGCCTATCATAAATAAATAAAAAAAAAATTCAAATGGTTCTCAAAATATACCCTAAAAACTACAGAACACTTCTGAAAGAAATTGAGGAAGACACAAAGAGATGGAAAAATATTCCATGCTCATGGATTGGCAGAATTAATATTGTGAAAATGTCAATGTTACCCAGGGCAATTTACACGTATAATGCAATCCCTATCAAAATACCATGGACTTTCTTCAGAGACTTAGAACAAATTATTTTAAGATTTGTGTGGAATCAGAAAAGACCCCAAACAGCCAGGGGAATTTTAAAAAAGAAAACCATATCTGGGGGCATCACAATGCCAGATTTCAGGTTGTACTACAAAGCTGTGTTCATCAAGACAGTGTGGTACTGGCACAAAAACAGACATATAGATCAATGGAACAGAATAGAGAACCCAGAAGTGGACCCTGAACTTTATGGTCAACTAATATACGATAAAGGAGGAAAGAGGATCCACTGGAAGAAAGACAGTCTCTTCAATAAATGGTGCTGGGAAAATTGGACATCCACATGCAGAAGAATGAAACTGGACCACTCTCTTGCACCATACACAAAGATAAAGTCAAAATGGATGAAAGATCTAAATGTGAGACAAGATTCCATCAAAATCCCAGAGGAGAACTCAGACAACACCCTTTTTGAACTTGGCCACAGTAACCGGAGAAGGACAAACAGTGTATGTTCTCATTCATTTGGGGAATATGAATAATAGTGAAAGGGAATATAAGGGAAGGGAGAAGAAATGTGTGAGAAATATCAGAAAGGGAGACAGAACATAAAGACTTCTAACTCTGGGAAATGAACTAGGGGTGGTGGAGGGGGAGGAGGGCGGGGGGTGGGGGTGAATGGGTGACGGGCACTGAGGGGGACACTTGACGGGATGAGCACTGGGTGTTATTCTGTATGTTGGTAAATTGAATACCAATAAAAATTAATTTATAAAATTAAAAAAAAAAGAAACTCAAATTTCAGTGTCAGTAAGAAAGTTGGATTGGAATGCAGCCGTGCTCATCCACTGTAACATCACGGCAGCTTTTGTTCTACAGCAGCAGAGCTGAGTAGCCACAGCAGAGATGATATGGCCTGAAAGGCCAAAAATATTTTGTATCTGGTCCTTTACAGAAAAAGTTTAGCAACTCCTGACATTGTGTAACAGACTGTCTTACTTTGAGGCATGAACTCTTAACTTCATTCTTTTTCAAATCATTTATAGTGGCCTGATTTTACGGATAAGGAAATAAGAGACCCAAAGTGGTTATAAGTAGTTTGAGTGATATAGAGCCTGAACTAAAACACTTGGTTAAATTATCTAAGGTCTCTAAACCTTAGTTATATCACTTACCAAAAATTGTGATGGTGGATGGGAAAGGGAATAACTGTGATGGTGGATGGGAAAGGGAATAACACATGCAAGGGGCTTAGCATAGAGTCTGACATAAGTGTTGACTAAATGTAGCTATTTTTATTAGCTAAAAATATAAGTATACTATTAAAACTCAGATCTTCTGATTTAAACCAGTACCCTTTTCACTATAATAAACTGTATTCCCCCCAAAGAAAAAAATAGGAATAGGTTATGTAATCATTGATTGTTTCATCAAGACTTGAGATAGTTCTACTCACTCTCCAGACATCTGATCCACTCGTATCCTCAAGTTTCTACCGGTGTGACATCATAATGGCCAGAGATGGTCTTTTGGGAGACAGATATCACTTACTCAGGAAGGCCTTACAACCACTTCTCTTCTGATCTGTCCAGTGAGGATAAGGATGCTCATTCTACATAACTGGAAGCTCAAAGAAAATAATAGACATGAAGGAATTTTGAAAACAGAAATGTTGTAGTTAAATCATACATCTATGGGACCTTTTGCAAAAGTAGATGATTCCTAAGATTGCTATCTGTTCATAGGCTATTGGGAGTCTGGTCATCACGTGAACTAGGACTTAACCCCTAGTTCTCTTTATTCCTTGATTTGGAGACGAGCAGGAAGCACTCAGTTCAGAACCTTGGAGGGAGTGCCAGCGATAGAAGACAAGGACTTGTCAGCAGAGGAAAGTGAACAAGGGAGGGATATTCTGAAGTCCCTGCCAGCTGTGTACCTAAGCATTACCCATGTCGTGTCTCTCTCTATGGACCCTGTCTCCCTCTATCCATCTGCCTTCCTTTCCTCTTCCTGTCTTCCCTGTCCTTCTATCTCCCTCCCTGTGTGCCCTCCTGTCTCTCCTTCTCTCTTACTTCATCCTCAAGAATATCATTAGTCTTTATACAATAAAATACTTCAATTCCATGTTCTTCATGTTATATTATTCTACTCATGTAAATTGTTGTTTCATGTTATTTGATATGAAAGAGATAAATAGGACTTTATTCCACTTATTGTGACGAGCACTGAGTAATGTATGGAAATGTTGAATTGCTATATTGCACACCTGAAATTAATAGAACATTGAATGGTAACTATCCTGGAATTTAAAAAATAAACGAAAATAGGACTTTCCTGTTTGCAAAGCTCTTTCACGTGCATTATTTTGTTAATCCTCAGGGTTTCTCAAAACCCCACTAGGAAACAATGTTCCAAATTATAAAAACAACAACAACAACAAAAAAAAAAACAAATTATAAAAACAAATAATGATAGCAAAAAGCTTTCACCTATTTTTTTTCTAAATAGGAAAGTGTCTCTTGACTGAGCAAAAGAGTTTCCTTCATCATGAATTTAGAGATCACTTGGTTGATTTAGCTCTTTGCTTTCTGATTCTACTGTGGGTATCTTTCTCTGATCCATTTTGAAGATGTTCATGATTATGTTATTGACTAGCAAGTCAATTCCTATTCTGTAACATGGGATTGGAGGGCCTCCATGATTACCTGTGACCTCTCTTTCCCATTTCATTCCTCATGAAGAGAGAGAGTGAGGTTCTTGTCTAACGGAGTTGAAAAATGAATCTCAAAGAAGAGAGAGTAAAGCAATAGAAGTTTATTAAGCCAGGATAGAGAAAGCTCTCAGGAGTAAGAGGGGTTGCCAATGAGGACCTCCGCTGAGGTCTTTTATTTAGGACTGACCAGGGAGCTTGTGGCCTTATCATTCTTGTGACTTCTTAATTTGAATAAGGGCTGGTGATAACATCTTTAATGACTTACTTCTTCTTTGGGGTCTGGCTATTCTTTATTGGTCACAGATGACTGTCATAAAAAAAAGACACCCACTGCCCCCAACCCTGACACCTAGGGCAGGGTGGTCTGCTTGGTTCCCTTATCTCTTGTTTCCATACACGTCAGCATTTTGGGGATTTCTGTGAGCCTGACCATGTAGCCTCCTACCTATCTCTCCCTCCCTAGCCCCACCTGTGCCTTACTCACCCATGACCCCTCTTTATGTACCACATAGTTTACATTTTCCTGACTGTGCCTTTCCTCATCAGTTTAGCTCTGCTTAGAGTATCCTACCTTCTCACCAAATCTGTCAATGGAGACTGGACTAGGCCTTCAAGGCCCTGATCACAGCTAGCGTTACATTTCTCTCAACTCCTAGAGCCCTTTGTCAATGCCTTCACCGGAGCACTCCCTAGATCTGGCATTGTAGTCATTGTTTAGAAACCCATCATCTCTGCTACTATCTGATAGATCTCTGTAATCCCTGCAAATTTAGGGCAATGACTGCAAACAATAGATTTTCCACACTGCTTAATGAGCGACCAAGTTTACCACTTCCAGCCTAAATTTTCTATACAAGATATGAAAAAACTCAATTTTTACAGGTTTTCATTACATTTTGAAGTCAAATCACTTTCTTCATTTAGTACCAGATTTTACTTTAGCATTTAAAAGATTTTATTTATTTACTTATTTGAGAGAGAGAGCAGGAGTAGAGGGAGGGGCAGAGGGAGAGGGAGAAGCAGATTCCCTGCTGAGCAGGGAACTAGATGCAGGCTTCATTCCAGGACCCTGGGATCAGGACCTGAGCTGAAGGCAGACACTTAACCGCTTAACCCACTGAGCCACCCAGATGCCCCTACCTTAGCATTCTTTTTTAAAGATTTTATTTATTTATTCATGAGAGGCACAGAGAGAGGCAGAGACATAGGCAGAGGGAGAGGCAGGCTCCCTAGGGGAGAGCCTGATGCTGGACTCGATCCCAGGACCCCAGGATCACGATCTGAGCAAAAAGCAGATGCTCAACCACTGAGCCACCCAGATGCCCCTACCTTGACATTTTTGACATGCAATTCGATATGCTAGTGCTAGGTGTTTTTCCACCTAAAGTCATAGTTCTGAGAAAAATGAAAAACATCTGCCATAGGCATTTATTCAAGCACCACAATTACATAAGGACTAGGCAAACATGAATATGAATCTGATGCTGACCTTTAGGATGGCTTTCAGTTTTGCAAAACTATTACATGAGCTCAAGGCTAGCTTTACTTTTAGATTCCAGTAATCTAGAAAACACTCCGAATTATTTATTTCTCTGCAATGGGTCATAAAATGTGACATTAGCATCCTGGAAAAAATTACATTTGAATCCACTTATAGTTGAAAGAGAATATGTTTGATGATATTTTTGAAAGCACCCCCTCTACAAATAAAGCAGGAATAGGTTATATAATCATTTATTTTAAAATGTTAATGGTATTTTATTAGGATTCAAGATATCTGATCCACTAATGTCCTCAAGTTTCTGCCAAGGTGACATCATAATGACCACAGATGGTCCTTTGGGAGATGGATATCACTTAGTCAGGAAGAAAATACAGTATATTTTCAGCTCAGATTTCTTAGCAACATAAGGAATTAATTTTGTTAAAATCAAAAGTCATTTCCTCTGAAAGCTACTGTTTCTTTCTCCTTTCAAGTTCAGGAATCTCCCCCACACCCAGACCTTTTCATATATCCTTTTAAAGGTTTATACAACCTATCCATATGACTTTCTATAAATAGACCATTCCTTTTTTTCTGTTATAAGGCTTTTCATATTTGTTTTTTTTTTTTTAAAGTAAACTTTATGCCCAGTGTGGGGCTCGAACTCCCTACCCTGAGATCAAGAGTCAGCATGCTCTACCAACTGAGCCAGCCAGGTACCTCAAGGCTTTTTATGTTTGAACAGAAATAAAGGAAATACTGAATTGAGTTTAGGTGAAATAGGGGCTAGGAAAGCAAGCTCAGTGGCTTGGCCCTGGGATTATGGAAGGAAATATGTGCAGATGTGTCCCTGCTGGAAGAGAACGGCATTGTCAGTTTTCCTGTCTTCTCAAACAACTTCACCCCTGCAGAAAAGCGCAGTGTCCCTGATAGCACTCCCCGTGACTGCTGGAACGGGAATATAAGCATTCCTAAAATGGACCTGAGGCTGAATTCCTGGTCCCCCTGAGGGGATGAATCATAGGTTAAATCTTTAGAAATATGGCTTGTGAATAAAAGCTGGTTGATTTGTTATTGATTAAAACCATACTGGGGGTCTTCCTTCTCCTCTTCACTTGTAGACTCTCAAAAACACCCATAAGCCCTCCCTAAGCCTCTCTTAACTCTTGCCCTGCTCCTGTCACAAGTAAATAGCTAAGTGCACATTTAAGTTTATCATAGTCTGAAGGGCATTTTGGGGGAAAACCATATATTTGAAGCAGTTGGGAATCTCATCTTAGGCAGTTTGTCAGAGAGTTAAAACATTAAGCTATTCCTTCTAGGTGCTCCCTATCATTACTTACTGTTTTTATCAACGAAGTAGATTTAGGTTTGCAAGGCTGGTCATTTCCTCTGAAGCATTCTGCCTATAATTCCTATAGTTATACACCAAGTAATGGGGCCTGAGAGAGAACACAGGTTCGCAGGTTTTTTATTCTTTTTATTCTTGCAGAGATTCTTAAGCTTACTCAGTTTCTGATGATTTAGTGTCTCAATAATTTTTTCATTGGCATCTCTAGCCCAAAAGAAGCGCCTAACTATTCTGGATGTATGCCAGTCAAGTACCTAATAGGTTTAAATAACCCAATAGCAGCAGTTTGCATGGTATCTGACAAATGTCATTGTGTTTCCCTTGAAATTTAAAAATACCCTGCTTCACCTCTGTGAGTTTGCTACAGTGCCCCAGGGCTACTTGGCACACGGTTGGAGAATGCAGCCTTAATGTTTTAGGGTATTTAACAAATAATCCAATTCCAATTCATTTATGATTTCCTTATGAAAAAAAATAAATAACAACTGCTATGATTTTACTTCTCTCTGGGTGATAAAATGATTGACATGTATTAACATAAAGAGATCTCAGAAACATAATGTGAAGTGAAAAAGGCAAGTGTTGGAGTAATGTATACAAGATAAGAGCATCTATTTAAAGTTTATCTCTTATTTATGAATACAAAAGTGTAGTAAAATGAGGATGGGAAGGGAGTGCACTCAGGAGAGCGGTTGTCTCTGAGGAGGAGAGAAAATGGAATTGAAAAAGACAGTAAAGAAGATCCACATTTTATCTGTGCTATTTTATGTGTCATTCGACTACATAAAGCAAACATGACCTTGCTTTGGACTGAGTGTGCTCCCCCAAATTCATATGTTGAGATTCTAATCCTCAGTGTGGTGGTGTTATGAGGTCGGGCCTTTGGCAGGTAGTCAGGTCATGAGGATGGAGGCAACTGGTGCCCTTATAAAAAGAGACACAGACTTTGCTTTCTCCCTCTTCTCCCTGCTGTGCGAGGACACAATGAGCAAGATAGCCATCTGCAAGCCAGGAGGCAGGCTCTCACCAGACACTTGATCTGCTGGTGCCTTGATCCTGGACTCTCCAGCCTTCAGAACTGTGAAAAATAAATGTTTGTTGCTTAAGCCACCCAATCTATGGCAATTTGTTATAACACCTTGAGCTGATTAAGGCAATAACCAAATGTTGACACTTGTTAATTCTGGGGAGTGGACTATCTATAGTTTTTTCTTAGGATTCTTTTCTATATTAAAACAAAACAAACACACAAAGTACTTTTCTATATTAAAACAAAACAAACACACAGAAACCAGCAAGAATTGAAAGCACAGATCAAGCACTATTTTTTTCTATATTGATCAACTCTTCAGCTATTTCATTTAGTTTTGGATCATAAAATAATTCTGAATCCTTTCTGAGGGTCAAAATAGGCATGATACCTACTTATTCTATCGCATTCAAAAACCACATCAGCTGTGCTTTATAAGATTAGTTGCTTATTAATCCTAATAAGGTGTAGCTTTTGCTATTAATCAGTTTCAGAAGACAGATTTACATTCGAATTTAACACATTATTGTGTTAAAGAAGAGACCAGGAGCACCTGGTGGCTCAGTTGGTTAAACATCTGATTCAGTTTCAGCTCAGGTCATGATCTCAGGGTCATGATATCAAGCCCCAAGTCAGGTTCCCCACCCAGTGATAAAGATTCACGTGAGAATCTTCACTGCTTGAAGATTCTCTCCCTCTGCTCCCCCCACCCCCACCTCATCCCTGCTCACACATGCATGTGCTCTTGCTGGTGCTCAATCTCTGTCTCTCTCAAATAAATAAATAAATCTTTTAAAACAGAAAGAAAGAAAAGAAGGAAGGAAGAAAGAAGAAAGAAAGAACATCTTGATAAATTTTTTAAAATTTCAATATCTTACATATGGTAGACATTTGATAAGTGTCTTTGGAATCCGTGAAACTAATTTGTCATTTTCTCAACATTAAAAAAAAAAAAAAAAACTAGCAATGAGGAAGAAACTTCTAGGCACAGAAATGTAGTAGTCTGATAATGTGGCTTGTCATTTTTTTTATTTTTTAAATGTGATATATTCAGATAGTTCAAAATTAAAGGTTTAAACTGATATGCAATAAAAACTAAGGCTTCATCCAACACTTGATCCCCAGCCACTCTGTTCTCTCCTAAATAGGCAACCAAAATGGCCAGTTTTTGTGCATATGTCTGGAAAAGAGATATTTTATCCATGTACAAGCAAATGGATACTCTTTTCTTCTGTTTATACAAATAGTAACATATTCATTTTCATGGCTCTAAGTACCATCTATGGATGACATTGATTAGGCAGTCACTGGCATGTCTAATAAATATTTCAAATTCAACATGTGCAAACTGAATTCTTGATCTTTCCTCCAAACAGGCTGCGTCAGCCACTTTCCCATTCTGTTCACGGCACCCCCAGCTTCCTGCTTGCTCACTCAGTCCTACTTGACTCTTCTTCATATGCCACATCTAGTCTGTCAGGAAAGCCTGTTGCCTACCAGGAAGACTTTTCCAGAATCTGATCACTGCCCACAGTCCCTTCTGCTGTCACTCAGGTGATGGCAACCAGTATGTCCCATGAGGATCCCTGCCTGCCCTGGCTTTCCAGGGCTCTCCCTGCCTCCACTGCTGCCTCCCACAGCCTATTCTCCACAACCACCAGACTCCAAATTCCAAGTCATACAATGCCATTCGATGCCTCAGATCCCTACAGGACTCCTTGTTCCTCAGAATGAAAGTCAACCTCCTTACATGGCGCTGGACTGATCTGCCTCCCACTATCTTCCTCACCTTCTCTCTTGCTACTCTTTCCAGATCCCTCCATTCAGCTGCTGGCCTGCTCCTGCACCAGCAGACATATTCCCGCCCTAGGGCCTTTTACTCCAGCTCCCAGGCCTGGAACTCTTCTTCAGACACTCTTCAGACAAATTCCTTCACCTCCTTCAAGTCTTTGTTCAAATCTCACATTATAAGGCCCAACCTGACCATGGTATTTTTTATCAGTGCACATTATCTTCTCCACCCTGAGGCCCCTCGATCTCCCATATTCTGGTCTACTCTTTCTTTTATCCATAGAACTTCCAGTTCTTGATATACTATTATGCAATGTTCATCATCGTTGTTTACTGATTGTCTCTTTTAACAGAATGCAAACTCCACTACAGTTAAGATCTTTGTCTATTTTATGGACATATCCCAAGTGTCTAGTGTGATGTCTGACACATAGCAGATGCTCAAATGTATTTGATGAATACATGAATGTATAAATAGATTATACTATGCATATCATTTGCACCTTGACTTTTTCACTAAATGATATATTCATTCATTCAACAAATACATTTTGGAAATCTCAGAAATTTTTAATTGGCACATACATTCTTTTTAAATTTTTTTACAGAAACTTATTATTTCATTAGAATTACATCATTAGAAAGATGTATTGTGGGGTGGCTCGGTCAGTTAACCATCTGCCTTCGGCTCAGGTCATGGACCCTCATGGTCCTGGGATCCAGCCCTGGGTCGTGCTCCCTGCTCCTTGGGGAGCCTGTTTCTCCATCTCCCTCTGCCTGCCGCTTCCCTTGCTTGTGCTCTCTCTGTCAAATAAATAAGTAAAAACTCTTTTAAAAAATTTATCATAATTTACATAATTCATATAACTGGTTCTATTTAGATTGATTCTAATCTTTTATTTTTACAGAATAATACTGTAATGACAGTCTGGTTCATGCGTTATTTTACATGTGTAAGAATATCTGTAGGATAAACTGCTAGAATTGGAATTGCTGGGCCAAAGGGTATATGCTATTTAATTTTAATAGGTGTTGCCAAATTGAATTCTATAGAACTTGTACCAATTTACATACCCTCCAGGAATGTATGAGAATGTTTGTCTGCTCACACTGTCATCAACACAGTTTATAATCTTATTATCTTTGCCAGTCTGATAGGTAGATAATGGATTCTCAGTGTAGCTTTCATTTGCATGCCTCCTATTTTGAGTGACTGGAACATTTTTCCATAGGTTTAAATGATGTTTGATTCTTTCTTATTTCCTATGGTTGTTGATCTATTTCTTATTGCTTCCTAGGAGTCCTTTATATAGCAGAGAAATTAGCCCTTCGTCTGTGATAGGAAATGCAAATACTTTTCTCTGGTTTGTGGTTTGACTTTGGACCTCCTTAGGACTTTTGGCTTAGCAGATTAAAAAAAATGTCTTTATGAAGTTGAATGCACCATATTTATTCACACTTTATTCTTCTGAATTTTGCATCAGACATAGACAGCTATCCTCAATCTGACTTATTTGAACATTCTTAAATGGCTTCTTCCAATACTTTTGCAGTTTCATTTTTACTTTTGAACCTTCACTTGAGATATCTCTTGATAATGCAGTGAGATAGAAGTAGATAACTTCACCAGGACTACCCACTTTTTCCCCAAGCCATTAATTGAATAAGCCATTTTTTTCACTATTTCCAAGTGCTATCTTTGCCCTAAGCTAAATTAATAAGTGATATTAAGGAGATTCCAAACCAAATATTTCATCATTTGGGACACCATCCCTAAGTTCTCCCTATATCCTTATATTTTATTCTTTTTTAAAGAAGATTTTATTTATTTATTTATGAGAGAGAGAGAGCAACTGTGGGGAAAGAAGCAGAGGGAGATAGATGGACAAGCCGACTCTGCACTCAGTGTGGAGCCTGACATAGGGCTCAATTCCATGATCCTGAGATCATGCCTGAGCCGAAATGAAGAGTCCAATGACTAACCGAGCCACTCAGGTGCCCCTATATTTTATTCTTAAATTCTATTCTGTGCCATTGAGTCTTGCATCTATTCATGTCTTGGGACCACTGTTTCAGTTTCTAATGACATGTAGTGAAAAGGCCTAGTGCTCATCATCACAAGTACTCTCAGAATTCCCTTAAATATTCTTTCTGCTTATTTTTCCACGTGAAATTTAGAAACAACTTGTCTATTTCCTCTTGAAAACAATGCCAGGACCAAGCCCCAAGATCAACAACAGAAGTAACAACAACAACCTTGTGATATTTCTCTGGATTTCCATTATATTCATGCCCTGCAGCTCCAATCTTGGCTATTGCCGTTAGTGTATTGAAATCACTGGAAAACAAAGTCTTTTCCTGTCCTGCATCTGAGCTAATTTTTATTGGAGTTTTGGTTGCAGGGGCAAGCATAGTTTTATCTTCATAGCTGCCTTAGGCTGTTGTTCTGGGCTCTGAGCCTCAGCAATTCTGATATCCTTCTATTCATTTTTTTCCTTATCAGTTCGTGCTATAGCATAATTTAAAGTGGTTTGTTCAAAGTCATAATTATAAGGGACTTACCATAATATGCATTTTATTAACTTCTTTTAGACAGAAGTCTTATAATCCTGAAACAATCTTGCAGTCATTCCAATTCAAGCTGTATGTTATGACTCTGTTCTTTAAATTTTTAAGTATATTTTCCACTTGAGTTCTTAAAGTTTCAGAGACACAACTGGTTTCTATGCAACCACTCAGGTGAAGTACATCCTCTGTCTTGCTACTTCCCATTCCGTAGTGAAGTGCTTAGCATCTGTAGTCAATAAACATACTCCACAGGATGAAAGAGAAAAAAAAATTGAGTAGAAGAATTTTAAAATAGCTGTCAGTAGGCTTTTCATAAGATTAAATTTTCAAAAGCTCAAATAAAAAAAAATTTACTGATCATAGACTAAGTATACTTTAAAATCTATAAGCAAAAAAAAAAATCTATAAGCAGTAGATAGGCCATAATTCACATACACAATGCACACATACAGCACATAAAAAGAATGAGGAAATAAAATATAATGAAATCAGTACATCCTAAGATTTAGGATAAGTGGCGTTAGGATCTGCATGAGAAATGCAGAACCATATGTGTCTTGTGGGCTCATTTTTATAGGGATAAAAAATAACATTTGGAGTACTTCCTTTCTCTTAGGAACTATGCTAAACACTCGATTGAATCCTCACCAAGACCCTATGGTCCAGGCTCAATTATTATCTACACTTGTCGGTGAAAAAAAAGTGAGGTTTAATAAGCAATTTGTCTAAAGCCAGACAGTTACCAGCTGGTAGACCAGGATTTACTCCTAGGAAGCTGGACTCCAGATCTCTATGCTGCTACTAAGCACAAATGAGATGCTAGAATGGGAGCATTTGCATGGTTTCATCCTAAATGGTGTAATAATAAATGGTCTTTCAAAATCAGCTTTATAGAAGTTTAATATACATAATAAAATTCACTAATTGTGTGTACAGTTAAATACATGCTTAAAAAGTATTCAGTGATGTTATCGTCACCAAAATTATAATACTGAACATTTCCATTACTCTCCAAAATTTCCCCATGCAACTTTATGAATTCCCCTTAGCCCCCATACTCCCTGGCTCCTGGCAACCCCACTGATGTTCTTTCTGTCATGAGAGTTTTGCCTCTTCTAAAAGTTTATATAAATTAAATTATATAGTAGTTGTCTTTTTGAGGATGAATTTTTTTTAAAAAAGATGTTATTTATTTATTTCAGAGAGAGAAAGCATAAGCATAGGGAGGGGCAGACAGAGAAGCTGAGCAGGGAGTCTGACTTGGGGTTCCATCCCAGAACCCCAGGATCATGACCTGAGCTGAAGGCAGATGCTTAACCAATTGAGCCACACAGGCATCCTGTTGTCGTTGTTGTTGTTGAGAGAGAGAGGGAGGTGAGGGGTGCAGAGGGAGAGAGAGAGAGAATTTTAAGCAGACTCCAGGCCCAGAATGGAGGCCCAGACTCCAAGCCCAGGCCCAACGCAGGGCTTGATGTCACAACCCTGAGATCATGACCTGAGCCAAAATCCAGAGTCAGATGATTATTCAACTGCCCAGGAACAACTTGAGGATGAATTTTTATTTTTTTAATTCTTTTTAATTTTTTTTTAATTTTTATTTATTTATGATAGTCACACAGAGAGAGACAGAGAGAGGCAGAGACACAGGCAGAAGGAGAAGCAGGCTCCATGCACCGGGAGCCCGATGTGGGATTTGATCCCTGGTCTCCAGGATCGTGCCCTGGGCCAAAGGCAGGCGCCAAACCGCTGCGCCACCCAGGGATCCCGAGGATGAATTTTTAAATTTATCATGATGCATTTGAGATTCATTATGTTATTGCATGTATCAGTAAGTTACTACTTTTTATTGTTGAATGACAATCCATTGCATACGTACCCACAACTTGTTTATCCACCAATTGATGGATATTTGTATTATTTTCAGTTTGAGGTCATTACAAATAAGGCTGCAATGAACATTTGCATACAAATCATCTTTTGACATGTTTTAATTTCTCTTGAGTAAGTACTTCAAACATGACTCCTAGTTTGTATGGTATCATGTAGTCATATGATAAGGTTATATTTCTTTATAGAAAACTTCGAAATAATTTTTCAAAGTGTGTGAACCATTTTGTATTTCCTCCAGCCATGGGTAAATGTTCTAATGACTCATACCCTGGTCTACCCTTGGTATTGTGCATATTTAAATTTTAGGCATTAGTGTGTGGGTGTGTTTGTAGTGGTGTTTCATTGTGGGTTTTTTCCCCCACAACTATTTATTGAAGGCCTATTATTTATCATGCATCATGCTACCCACAGAGAATAAAATGGTTAGTAATGCAGAGTTGATCCTTGCCCTCAGAGTTTAAAGACCAGAGAAGGAGACAAGCAATTATAACAGAGAATGCTAAGCAATATTATATTATGGCACCTCCTAATACAAATACCTGCCATTTTGTGTCCACCAACTCTTCTTTTCCATAATCAAAACATTTAGATGCAAAGTTGCTCAGAAATAGAAAAAAAAGACTTTAGTAAAGGCGATTTTATTTTTAAAAAGATTTTAGTTATTCATGAGAGACAGAGGGAAGCAGAGACATAGGCAGAGGAAGAAGCAGGCTTCCTGCAAGGACCCTAATGTGGGACGTGATCCCAGGATGCTGGGATCACACCCTGAGCCAAAGGCAGATGTTCAACCACTGAGCCACCCACGTGCCTAGTAGAGGTGATTTTAAATTCCTCTTGAATACATTTTTTTTCTTGAATACATTATTATACATTCTTGTACATGTTAGCTGCTTTGTCAGTATTTATATCTTGAAAATCAGTTTGAAAATACACAATTCTTTTAGAACTCTAGACACGGGTAACCTGATATCTTTTAGAGTAAAGAACCAAAAACATAAACACAGCATCATTCCTGATTTGTGCTTCTAGAATCCTATAGAATTAGGATTTGTAAGCTGATATTACTTTTGAAAATTCTTTGAAAAGACAAGAGAAGTGTGGTCAATTTTCCAAACACTTATAAAGTTCTATGTAATTGAGTTCTGAAGATACACAGGGAGAGCTAAAGCTTTTCAGTCTGGAAGACGATGAAGACACTCTATCAGATCACCCCATTATAGCAGTTAGTATAGTACTACCTGATCAGAGATGACTGCACAGCACAAAGCGAACCAAAATAATGGCATTTCTCCCACTCATGGAGAGACCTGGGGAGGATTTCACAGAGGTGGCATCAAGGTTAAGTGGTGAATTATCAGATCCAGAGGTAGGATGGAAGAAAGATCCAGGTGGAAGTAGTCAGGTATACGGCTACTCCACCTTTATTAAGACTTTAATAAAGACTTTAATAACTTTCCCAGAAGAGCAGACCAGTACCTCTCAGATGTCATAAAGTTATCTGAACCATTAAAATAATGATAAAAATCTGGTGTCTAGGGATCCCTGGGTGGCGCAGCGGTTTAGCGCCTGCCTTTGGCCCAGGGCGTGATCCTGGAGACCCGGGATCGAGTCCCACGTCGGGCTCCCGGTGCATGGAGCCTGCTTCTCTCTCTGCCTGTCTCTGCCTCTCTCTCTCTCTCTCTGTGTGACTATCATAAATAATAAATAAATAAATTAAAAAAAAAATCTGGTGTTTAGAAATTCCTCCATTCAAGCAAAGATTAGAACAGTCATCCCAGAAAATATGGACTAGGTATAGCCCCACATTTTCAGTTTACCTAGGCTGATATTAATCTGTTCTGAACAACTAGGCAGGAAACAACTAGGCATGTTCCATTGTTTAGTAGGAAAGAGCGGAAAGATAGCAATCAGTGTGAACAACAGTATGATTAAGAGAAGTCAACTTGGCAAGGGTTCTTAATTTATACTAAATTGAAGTTTACACAGCTCTCCTTCCAATTTGAAGGACTACAAAAGGAAAGAAGGTAAGGTTTTGTCTTGAATGAAAGAATGTTGGTTTAGGAAAGTAACTTAATTTGTTAAGGAAACAGAAGCTTTAAGACAATTCTCCTAAAATTTCAACAGGAGCCAATGCAATGCGTATTCCATTCCATTAAACTAACATCCATAATGCTTATAAACTGGGATTTACCAGAAAATCCACTGAAATGTCACTCTAAGTACCATTACTTCTCTGTGAAATGGCTTTTCTTTCACTCTGGTCTCAGGGAGGTTCTCAGGCTTGAAAGACTAGCCCTTGTCATTTTACAATTAGATGATGTATGAGCATAAATACTGTAAGAGACTAATATTCCCTATCTATAAAATGAAGCTAGTAATATCTACTTCGTAGGATTCTTGTAAGGTAAAGTATGTCGAGTTCTTCTTTTTAATTTTTTTTAAGATTCATTTTTATTTATTTATGATAGGCAGAGGGGGGGGCAGAGACACAGGCAGAGGGAGAAGCAGGCTCCATGCCTGGAGCCCAATGCAGGACTCCATCCCAGGTCCCCAGGATCACGCCCTGGGTCAAAGGCAGGTGCGAAACCACTGAGCCACCACTGAGCCACCCAGGGATCCGCAGTATGCCGAGTTCTTAGCATAAAGCTGACACCTGGGGCAGCCCACCACCCCAAGATCATGCATGACCTGAGCCCAAACCTGAAGTTGGATGCTCAACTGACAGTCACACAGGTGCCCCAAGACATGTTTTTTAATGCAATCAGACAATCTCTACATTTTAATTAGAGTGTTTGGACCATTTACACTGAATTTAAGTAAATCTGCCATATTGATTCTTGTTTTCTATTAATCTCACCTTTCTTTTTCTCTCAATTTTTGCTTTCTTTTGGTATATATATATATATATATATATATATATATATATATGTTCCATTTATACATTATTGGCTTAGTTGCTATACTTGTTTTTTTTTTTTTTTGTTTTAGTGGTTGCTCTAGGCTTTACATTGTACATCTTTAACTTATCGTGTCTACCTTCAAATAGTACACCACTTCACACAGGTGTGTAAGAGCCTTACTATGGTGTGCTTCCATCTCCCACCTCCCATGTGGTATAATTGTTGTCATATATATTACTTCTACATATGTTATAAACCCCACATTCTTTTTTTCTTTTTTCTTTAAATAGTCAACTATAAAGAGATTAAGATGAGGAAAAATGTCTTTTACCTTTACTCACATATTTATCACTCCCACTGTTCCTTATTCCTTTATGTAGATTCAAAATTTTATCTGATATTGATTCCTGCTGCCTAAAGAACTTCCTTTAATATTTATTATATTGCCGAAGTGTTAACAATAGATTTTCTCAGCTTTTGCTCGTCTGAAAAAGTCATTCTTTTGCCTTCATATTTGCAGAACTTTTCACTGGGTATAACTGGTTTTGCTTTTCTCTCTCAGTACTTTAAAGATGTTGCTACATTGTTTTCTGGCTTGTTTAGTTTCTGTTAAGAAGCTTGAAGTTCACTGTCATTCTTTGTTCCTCCACAGGTAAAGTATCTTTTTTCTCTGGTTGAATTTTTAGCTTGTTTTTTAACATCACATACTTTCAACAGTTTGATTTATACGCTTCAGTGTGGATTTCTTTATACTTATTTTGCTTGGAGTTCATTAAGCTGAATAGATCTGTGGCTTTATATTTTCCTCAAATTTGGAAAATGGTCAGCTATCATTTCCTCAAATATTTTTTCTGCACCTCTCACATATGTTTCCCCCTGCAACTTCAATTACATGTATGTTAGGCTTTTTTAATGCTGTTCCACAGGTCTTTGAGGCTCTGTTAATAGTTTCAGTCTGTTGTTTTGTGATTAAATTTGGACCTTTTAATATTTTTTTTTAAGATTTTGTTTATTATTTGAGAGAGAGAGAGCACACAAGTTTGGGGAATAGGGCAGAGGGAGAAAGAGAAGCAGATTCCCTGCTGAGCAGGAAGCCTGATGAGGGGCTCAATCCCAGGACCCCAAGATCATGACCTGAGCTGAAGGCAGAGGCTTAACTGACTGAGCCACCCAGACACCCCTCAGTTTGGATCCTTTCTTTCTTTCTGTCTTTCTTTCTTTCTTTTTCTTTTTTTGGTTTGGATCATTTCTATTGCTATAACTCCAAGTTTATCTTTTCCTCTTAATCCTATCCAGAGTATTTTTCATTTCACATGTCCTATTTTTCATCTCTACATGATTCATTTGAAATACACACACACACACACACACACAGAGGTACCTGTACCACATACCACTTTGAGAGATGCTTTAGGTGGCACATGCACATGTCAGCCCAATTCAACAGATGTTAACCTCTACTACTTCAGTCTCAGGAGACCATACTGCTATGGCATCCACTTAATCCCTATATCCATTTCTCCAGAGTAAACCACTACCATTTCCTCACTGCAACAGACTCTCTTGCTTCTGCTCCTCCTTAGTGCAACCCCACTCTTTGCTCTCATTTCTGTACCTTTCTCCACCATCTTCCTTAGCCTTCCTGGTACTTCCTTCCTCCCCAGTTCTCTGCTCACACATTCCACTCTCAGTTCATCTTTCTTCAGCCCAACCCTCAGGATACTGCTTCATTTCCCAGCCCGATGCTTCCCCAGCCTTCTGTTTCCTCAACTTCCATCAACACCTTCTTTTCACTCTTCTCCCAGCACTGAACACTCATTTCTCAGATGCTCACGGACAGCTTCAGTCAAACTTCAGTCCATTACTCTAGTTCTTCCAAATCAACCTCAAAACCTCCTAACCACCTAAACTCCAAATTACATTCATACCTCTGTATCCATCCTAACTTTTCTTTCTCAGGCTGGAATTCACTTTGCTGAGGCTGTGTATGCATCCCTACCAGAATCCTGTCCACTCTTGTTCTTAGCCCTTGGGGTCATCATTACCTGCTCAGATCCTCTTCTTTCTGTCTGCCTTTAGCATTTCCACTCTGTCCTGCCAGTCTCTGTGAGGCCATAATGCTTCTTCCTTCTCTCTTTATTCCCAAAACATGATGTTTACTTAAGTAAAGAGTTACTTAAATCAAATATCAAGTAAATAATACAAAGAAGAGTTCTTTAGATATGGGAAAATTATGATGAGAGTATGCAATGATTGCCTTCTGTTAACTGATCCAAGGAGACTACAAAATCATATTAATACAAAAAGCTGTCTTTTATTTTCAGTTGATGATTTCAATAATAACCTCCTTTATTTCCTTCACCTCTTATTTGCAAATAAAGGATACTAAATGGTCTTTTACTAATTATTCAAAACTTAAATTCATAAAATGCAAAATTAGTGATAATTTTAGGCATTTCCTTAACAATATATTGTGCATATTGTTATGTTGCAAAGTCAAGACGAGTCATAAAGTCAAGATCAGATACACATTTCAAATAAACTGAATTACCAAATACTACTTGTTTGCAGAGAAGTCTTCTCAGAGTATCAGTGTTCTTATGGAAGCAGATAAATGCCTAGAGATGAGACACAGGGTGTGACTTAGACATACTTCCTGGAAACTTGCTTGCCTAGATTCCTCAGCAATAGAACAGTTAGGTTTATTCTCACAGCTCACCCATAATGTGTTGTTTTTTTTTAAGATTTTTTTTTTTAATTTGAGAGAGAGAGAGAGAGAGAGAGAGAGCATAAGCAGGGGGAGGGGCACAGGGAGAAGGAGAAGCAGACTCTGCTGAGCAGGGAGCCTGACACAGGGCTCCACCCTAGCACAATGGGATCATGACCTGAGCTGAAGGCAGATGCTTAACTGACTAAGCCACCCAGGCACTTAACAACTCACCCATTAGTTTGGGATGCGTCCTGGTCAAAGTCTATCTGTGAGAGCAGAGAGCATGAAGCCTCTAGGGTTGCCTGGAACTGAGTGATCACAGTTACAGGATTTTTTTCTTTCTTCTTGAGGCCTTCCCTGAGGCTGTGATTCTCCTTGGATTTCAAGTAACCCGGAGATCATATTTCATCAGATAGGACTCTGTTGGCCTAAACCAACAGAGGAAATAACTATCTCTTCCTGGCCACCTGACAGCTTTGAGAACAACACTAAGTAAGAACTAAAAAAATTTGTCCTTCGGATTGTAGAAGTCACTTTGCTGGGAATAAAATTTGTATCAAACCATTCCTTCACTAAAGTGGAGAGGACTTAGTACTAAGCAAGAATATCAGTGAGGCTAGAAGGTGACTCAGGGTAAACATTAATACCTGCCAGTACAGCATAACATGAATTAGTAAATGGAGCAATGAGCACATTACTTCGCTTCTCCAGCCCTTGAGAATATTATAACATGCATATTCACTGTCTTTCTATTCACTTGGCTGACTTCTCCAAGATTAATGACTACCATGTATGTCATGTACCAAGAACCCAAGCAATTAACAGTACCTGACATCTACATTGATTCCTGATGCATGTTGAATAAGCAGGAGCAGTACTTAATATCCCATGTGTCTCTATATATCCCATATGTTTCTAGAGATTGTATTCTCTAGATTGTAGAGATTCTAGAAATATGAGATTTCTAATTGAAATCTATAATTCTGTAATTCTATAATGTAATTAAATGATAATCCTTCAAATGCACAAGTGGTACAAATAGCCCTGCGTGGGAATCCTGAGTTGAGAGTGAGGGACTAGTGCAGTATAAAGTGATATGTCAAGGATACTGCCTGGCTCTGGAGTTTGTTATGGGTCTTCTGCAGAGTGTCCTCTATGGTCTTTAGTCCAGCAGTGGGAACTAGCATCTAAAACAGGTAAGAGGGGGATCCCTGGGTGGCGCAGTGATTTAGCGCCTGCCTTTGGCCCAGGGCGCGATCCTGGAGACCCGGGATCGAATCCCACGTCGGGCTCCCGGTGCATGGAGCCTGCTTCTCCCTCTGCCTGTGTCTCTGCCTCTCTCTCTCTCTCTGTGTGTGTGTGACTATCATAAATAAATAAAAATTAAAAAAAAGTTATATCATTTAAAAAATTAAAAAATAAAAAAAAATAAATCAAACAGGTAAGAGGGAGGAGGGGCAAGATGGCTGAGGAGTAGGGTCCCCAAATCACCTGTCCCCAACAAATTACCTAGATAACCTTCAAATCATCCTGAAAATCTACGAATTCGGCCTGAGATGTAAAGAGAGACCAGCTGGAACGCTACAGTGAGAAGAGTCCGCGCTTCTATCAAGGTAGGAAGACGGGGAAAGAGAAATAAAGACACAAAAGGCCTCCGAGGGGAGGGGCCCCGCGAGGAGCCAGGCTGAGGCCGGGGCGAGTGTCCCCAGGACAGGAGAGCCCCGTCCCGGAGGAGCAGGAGCTGCACCAACCTTCCCGGGCGGGCGGAAAGGGGCTCGCAGGGAGGTGGAGCAGGACCCAGGAGAGCGGGGATGCCCTCGGGCTCCCGGGGACACTAACAGACACCTGCGAGCGCAGGAGAGTGCGCCGAGCTCCCTAAGGGCTGCAGCGCGCACGGCGGGACCGACCGGAGCAGCTCGGAGGGGCTCGGGCGGCGGCTCCGCGGAGGGGGCTGCGGGGCGGGAGCGCAAACCCAACAACACAGGCCCCGGAGCACAGGGCGCCGGGACACAGCCCAGGATCCGGCCTCCCCCGGGACAGGCAGAGGCCGGGAGGGCCCAGGTCAGCGAGGACGCTCCTGCCCCGAGCTGAGCAGATCAGCGGCCCCGCCCCGGAGCCTCCAGGCCCTGCAGACGGAGAACCGAGAGCCCCGAGCCCCGTAGTTCCTGCGGAGGCTGAATCCAGGCTTCCAGAGTTGCCATAGCAACTGCGGCTGTTCCTCCTGGGGCCCCACGGGGTAAACAACCCCCGCTGAGCCCTGCAGCAGGCAGGAGCAGAGCAGCTCCCCCAAGTGCTAACACCTGAAAATCAGCACAGCAGGCCCCTCCCCCAGAAGACCAGCTGGACGGACCAGTTCCAGGGGAAGTCAAGGGACTTAAAGTCTACAGATTCAGAAGATACTCCCCCGTGTTTTTTTTTTCTTTTTTCTTTTCTTTTTGATTTCTGATTGCTTCCCCCACCCCCCCTTTTTTTTCACCTTTCTTTCTTTTTCTTTCTCTTTTTCTTCTCTTTCCTTTTTTTTTCTTTTTCTTTTTTCTCTTTCTCTTTTCTTTCCTTCTCTCTCTTTCTCTCCTTTTCCCAATACAACTTGTTTTTGGCCACTCTGCACTGAGCAAAATGACTAGAAGGAAAACCTCACCTCAAAGGAAAGAATCAGAAACAGCCCTCTCTCCCACAGAGTTACAAAATCTGGATTACAATTCAATGTCAGAAAGCCAATTCAGAAGCACCATTATACAGCTACTGGTGGCTCTAGAAAAAAGCATTAAGGACTCACGAGACTTCATGACTGCAGAATTTAGATCCAATCAGGCAGAAATTAAAAATCAATTGAATGAGATGCAATCCAAACTAGAAGTCCTAACGACGAGGGTTAACGAGGTGGAAGAACGAGTGAGGGACATAGAAGACAAGTTGATGGCAAAGAGGGAAACTGAGGAAAAAAGAGACAGACAATTAAAAGACCATGAAGACAGATTAAGGGAAATAAACGACAGCCTAAGGAAGAAAAACCTACGTTTAATTGGGGTTCCCGAGGGCGCCGAAAGGGACAGAGGGCCAGAATATGTATTTGAACAAATCCTAGCTGAAAACTTTCCTAATCTGGGAAGGGAAACAGGCATTCAGATCCAGGAAATAGAGAGATCCCCCCCTAAAATCAATAAAAACCGTTCAACACCTCGACATTTAATAGTGAAGCTTGCAAATTCCAAAGATAAAGAGAAGATCCTTAAAGCAGCAAGAGACAAGAAGTCCCTGACTTTCATGGGGAAGAATATTAGGGTAACAGCAGACCTCTCCACAGAGACGTGGCAGGCCAGAAAGGGCTGGCAGGATATATTCAGGGTCCTAAATGAGAAGAACATGCAACCAAGAATACTTTATCCAGCAAGGCTCTCATTCAAAATAGAAGGAGAGATAAAGAGCTTCCAAGACAGGCAGGAACTGAAAGAATATGTGACCTCCAAACCAGCTCTGCAAGAAATTTTAAGGGGGACTCTTAAAACTCCCCTTTAAGAAGAAGTTCAGTGGAACAATCCACAAAAACAAGGACTAAGTAGATATCACGATGACACTAAACTCATATCTGTCAATAGTAACTCTGAACGTGAACGGGCTTAATGACCCCATCAAAAGGCGCAGGGTTTCAGACTGGATAAAAAAGCAGGACCCATCTATTTGCTGTCTCCAAGAGACTCATTTTAGACAGAAGGACACCTACAACCTGAAAATAAAAGGTTGGAGAACCATTTACCATTCAAATGGTTCTCAAAAGAAAGCAGGGGTAGCCATCCTTATATCAGATAAACTAAAATTTACCCCGAAGACTGTAGTGAGAGACGAAGAGGGACACTATATCATACTTAAAGGATCTATCCAACAAGAGGACTTAACAATCCTCAATATATATGCCCCAAATGTGGGAGCTGCCAAATACTTAAACGAATTATTAACCAAAGTGAAGAAATACTTAGATAATAATACACTTATACTTGGTGACTTCAGTCTAGCTCTTTCTACCCTCGACAGGTCTTCTAAGCACAACATCTCCAAAGAAACGAGAGCTCTAAATGATACACTGGACCAGATAGATTTCACAGATATCTACAGAACTTTACATCCAAACTCAACTGAATACACATTCTTCTCAAGTGCACATGGAACTTTCTCCAGAATAGACCACATACTGGGTCACAAATCGGGTCTGAACCGATACCAAAAGATTGGGATCATCCCCTGCATATTCTCAGACCATTACGCCTTGAAATTAGAACTCAATCACAAGAAGAAGTTTGGAAGGACATCAAACACGTGGAGTTTAAGGACCATCCTGCTAAAAGATAAAAGGGTCAACCAGGAAATTAAGGAAGAATTAAAAAGATTCATGGAAACTAATGAGAATGAAGATACAACTGTTCAAAATCTTTGGGATGCAGCAAAAGCAGTCCTGAGGGGGAAATACATCACAATACAAGCATCCATTCAAAAACTGGAAAGAACTCAAATACAAAAGCTAACCTTACACATAAAGGAACTAGAGAAAAAACAGGAAATGGACCCGACGCCCAGCAGAAGAAGAGAGTTAATTAAAATTCGAGCAGAACTCAACGAAATCGAGACCAGAAGAACTGTGGAACAGATCAACAGAACCAGGAGTTGGTTCTTTGAAAGAATTAATAAGATAGATAAACCATTAGCCAACCTTATTAAAAAGAAGAGAGAGAAGACTCAAATTAATAAAATCATGAATGAGAAAGGAGAGATCACTACCAACACCAAGGAAATACAAACGATTTTAAAAACATATTATGAACAGCTCTACGCCAATAAATTAGGCAATCTAGAAGAAATGGACGCATTCCTGGAAAGCCACAAACTACCAAAACTGGAACAGGAAGAAATAGAAAACCTGAACAGGCCAATAACCAGGGAGGAAATTGAAGCAGTCATCAAAAACCTCCCAAGACACAAGAGTCCAGGGCCAGATGGCTTCCCAGGGGAATTCTATCAAACGTTTAAAGAAGAAACCATACCTATTCTACTAAAGCTGTTTGGAAAGATAGAAAGAGATGGAGTACTTCCAAATTCATTCTATGAGGCCAGCATCACCTTAATTCCAAAACCAGACAAAGACCCCACCAAAAAGGAGAATTACAGACCAATATCCCTGATGAACATGGATGCAAAAATTCTCAACAAGATACTAGCCAATAGGATCCAACAACACATTAAGAAAATTATTCACCATGACCAAGTAGGATTTATCCCCGGGACACAAGGCTGGTTCAACACTCGTAAAACAATCAATGTGATTCATCATATCAGCAAGAGAAAAACCAAGAACCATATGATCCTCTCATTAGATGCAGAGAAAGCATTTGACAAAATACAGCATCCATTCCTGATCAAAACTCTTCAGAGTGTAGGGATAGAGGGAACTTTCCTCGACATCTTAAAAGCCATCTACGAAAAGCCCACAGCAAATATCATTCTCAATGGGGAAGCACTGGGAGCCTTTCCCCTAAGATCAGGAACACGACAGGGATGTCCACTCTCACCACTGCTATTCAACATATTATTGGAAGTCCTAGCCTCAGCAATCAGACAACAAAAAGACATTAAAGGCATTCAAATTGGCAAAGAAGAAGTCAAACTCTCCCTCTTCGCCGATGACATGATACTCTACATAGAAAACCCAAAAGCCTCCACCCCGAGATTGCTAGAACACATACAGCAATTTGGTAGTGTGGCAGGATACAAAATCAATGCCCAGAAATCAATGGCATTTCTATACACTAACAATGAGACTGAAGAAAGAGAAATTAAGGAGTCAATCCCATTTACAATTGCACCCAAAAGCATAAGATACCTAGGAATAAACCTAACCAAAGAGGTAAAGGATCTGGGATCCCTGGGTGGCGCAGCGGTTTAGCGCCTGCCTTTGGCCCAGGGCGCGATCCTGGAGACCCAGGATCGAATCCCACATCGGGCTCCAGGTGCATGGAGCCTGCTTCTCCCTCTGCCTGTGTCTCTGCCTCTCTCTCTCTCTCTTTGTGACTATCATAAAAAAAAAAAAAAGACGTAAAGGATCTATACCCTAAAAACTATAGAACACTTCTGAAAGAAATTGAGGAAGACACAAAGAGATGGAAAAATATTCCATGCTCATGGATTGGCAGAATTAATATTGTGAAAATGTCAATGTTACCCAGGGCAATTTACACGTTAATGCAATCCCTATCAAAATACCATGGACTTTCTTCAGAGACTTAGAACAAATTATTTTAAGATTTGTGTGGAATCAGAAAAGACCCCCGAATAGCCAGGGGAATATTAAAAAAGAAAACCATAGCTGGGGGCATCACAAGGCCAGATTTCAGGTTGTCCTACAAAGCTGTGGTCATCAAGACAGTGTGGTACTGGTACAAAAACAGACACATAGATCAATGGAACAGAATAGAGAACCCAGAAGTGGACCCTGAACTTTATGGTCAACTAATATACGATAAAGGAGGAAAGACGATCCACTGGAAGAAAGACAGTCTCTTCAATAAATGGTGCTGGGAAAATTGGACATCCACATGCAGAAGAATGAAACTAGGTCACTCTCTTGCACAAAGATAAACTCAAAATGGATGAAAGATCTAAATGTGAGACAAGATTCCATCAAAATCCTAGAGGAGAACACAGGCAACACCCTTTTTGAATTTGGCCACAGTAACTTCTTGCAAGATACATCCACGAATGCAAAAGAAACAAAAGCAAAAATGAACTATTGGGACTTCATCAAGATAAGAAGCTTTTGCACAGCAAAGGATACAGTCAACAAAACTCAAAGACAACCTACAGAATGGGAGAAGATATTTGCAAATAACATATCAGATAAAGGGCTAGTTTCCAAGATCTATAAAGAACTTCTTAAACTCAACAGCAAAGAAACAAACAATCCAATCATGAAATGGGCAAAGGACATGAAGAGAAATCTCACAGAGGAAGACATAGACATGGCCAACAGCACATGAGAAAATGCTCTGCATCACTTGCATCAGGGAAATACAAATCAAAACCACAATGAGATACCACCTCACACCAGTCAGAATGGGGAAAATTAACAAGACAGGAAACCACAAATGTTGGAGAGGATGCGGAGAAAAGGGAACCCTCTTACACTGTTGGTGGGAATGTGAACTGGTGCAGCCACTCTGGAAAACTGTGTGGAGGTTCCTCAGAGAGTTAAAAATAGACCTGCCCTACGACCCAGCAATTGCACTGTTAGGGATTTACCCCAAAGATTCAGATGCAATGAAACGCCGGGACACCTGCACCCCGATGTTTCTAGCAGCCATGTCCACAATAGCCAAACTGTGGAAGGAGCCTCGGTGTCCATCGAAAGATGAATGGATAAAGAAGATGTGGTTATGTATACAATGGAATATTACTCAGCCATTAGAAACGACAAATACCCACCATTTGCTTCGACGTGGATGGAACTGGAGGGTATTATGCTGAGTGAAGTAAGTCAATCGGAGAGGAACAAACAGTGTATGTTCTCATTCATTTGGGGAATATGAATAATAGTGAAAGGGAATATAAGGGAAGGGAGAAGAAATGTGTGGGAAATATCAGAAAGGGAGACAGAACATAAAGACTCCTAACTCTGGGAAACGAACTAGGGGTGGTGGAAGGGGAGGAGGGCGGGGGGTGGGGGTGAATGGGTGACGGGCACTGAGGGGGACACTTGACGGGATGAGCACTGGGTGTTATTCTGTATGTTGGTAAATTGAACACCAGTAAAAATTAATTTATTAAAAAAATAAAATAAAATAAAACAGGTAAGAAGGAAAGAGAGCTATTAGAATAAAGAAATATCACATCTGGGGATCCCTGGGTGGTGCAGCGGTTTGGCGCCTGCCTTTGGCCCAGGGCGCGATCCTGGAGACCCTGGATCGAATCCCACATCGGGCTCCCGGTGCATGGAGCCTGCTTCTCCCTCTGCCTGTGTCTCTGCCTCTCTCTCTCAAACTGTGACCATCATAAGTAAATAAAAATTAAAAAAAAAAAGATATATCACATCTGGTCAAGAATAAAGAAAGCAAAAAGCGGACTGACAGGCTTGGATCCTGAAAAATTTAAGATCTAACATGCAGTTGCTATGTACAAAGGGATAATTTTAACTTCATTCAACTCAAGATTAAAGTGTTCATATTGGGAATTAACCAGAGTAAAACCCACTTATTTTCAATCGTGCAATTTGGAATCAGATAGCAACGGGTTGAATGCATCTGAACTTCTCAAATAGTCTGAAGATTTAACCTCGAAGTGCCTGAAATTCTTCATGTGGTTGCTGTGGAGCAGAAGTGGAATAATGCAGGTGAAGCCCTCCCTTGCTGCCTGGCTTGTGATAACCAGACAACAGATGGCAATGCTTTCTTCTCTCCTCTGAATGATCTCAACTATGTGAGGAGAGTTTGGTGGCGGCAAATGAATGTCAGACTCCCCTGATATGAGAGTGAAGCTAAGTTTTGCCGAATAGTGTCTACCTGGTGTCAGCATGAATCAGGGTCCCCCAAACTAGAATATGCAAGCTTTCAAAGGGTCAAGTGGAATCTCAGTTAGGGTGACTTCTTTGTAATATGGAGGTCCATTGATTACTAACTAGCCCAACTCCTGTGTTTTGTGACTAAGCTGGGTGGGGGCTTCTCCACCTCTCCCAGTGGTACCATGCATCAGTTTCCCAGCCTACAGATCTATTTTCTCTAAAAAACAAAATTTCCTAGCATCCCCAGATTACATTACCAGATAGCCTCCAAGAATTAATATATACTGCTTCCTATATATCAGAGATCATGGGAACTGCATGTACAGGTAACTTCTAAGACAACTAAGAAAAATGTACTCTTTAAGTTCTCCTTAAAAGAATTCTCTAAGGGGCACCTGGGTGGCTCAGTTGGTTAAGTGTCTACCTTTCGCTCAGGTGATGATCCCAGAATCCTGGGATTGAATCCAATCTGGTTGAAGACTGAGTAGCTAGGTTCCTTTTTTCAAACCCAAAATACATTCCCTGCTTTCTTTTCATGTTACTCACTATATCACTGATGCCAAAGGAGTCATGCTTAACTGTGGCCATAAGGTGAATCGCTTCAGAAGACAGTCTCCTCTGTTGCCCTACAGTATATGCTCAGATTTGAAGCTGGGGTAGGACTCCAATAATTCAGATACCACAATCTTAGGTACAACTTCATTTGACTTATATGAGACAAAAATGATGCATGAGAGAGAGAACAGACCATGTTCTTCCTGTCCTCATCACAGAACCCACAAAGCCATACACTTGCAGAGTACAGGCACCAAGGCCTTGATGTTCAGACTGAACAAAATAATGACTAAAAACATGGACCGAAGACCCATGCTCTCTGGCTGTGACCATTACAAGCTGCATGACTTTAAAAAAGTGACTTAACTTGTGACTGTGTTACTGGTTCATACCTTTCACAGACCACAAGGTGTGAAAAATGAATGAGTTAGTTATCTTGCGTACCATGTTCAGTGTGCCTGGCACACACTAGTGCCCCCAAGTGTTAGCTGCTATTATCTACTTGATGTTGAAAAACCTTAGGTCTCTCTGTATCCATGTGCCTGTGTCTTGTAATATTTTGAACCCTAGCTCTGTCATTAGTTAGTTGTGTGCCTGGGGAAAATTTTTTAAACTACCCTAGCCTAGGTTTCTCTTCCTATAAATAGGGGACAATGGTGACACCTGGGTGGCTCAGTGGTTGAGTGTCTGCCTTCAACTCAGGGTGTGATCCTGGGGTCCTGGAATCGAGTCCCATGTCAAGCTCCCCACAAGGAGCCTGCTTCTCTCTCTGCCTATGTCTCTGCCTCTCTGTATGTCTCTCATGAATAAATACATAAAATCTTTTAAAAAAGGAAATAGTGGAAAATGATTATTACTTTCAAAAATCATTGTGAGGATCAAATATCAATGTTTTTAAAGTGCTTCACACATATAAATACCTGAATATGTACATAGTAGTTCTTATTTTATTATCTATAAACTGTGTAGGATAACAACAAGCCCTGTCCTGTCTCTCTCATGGATTGTTGTGAGAACATACATAATAAAGCAGTGTAAAGCACTATATATAGATGTTATTACATCCAGCACGTAGGCAATCAGTTAGTAGGGATTGTTCAGTCCCACAGTATCAGGAAGCTAAATAAGGAAGAGAGTGTAGTCCATTATGCGATTGTAAACAAATTGCTGCTTTTACCATTAGGAAATCAAAGAATGGTCAATGTAAACAAATCAGCTTAAGGCTTGCTCAAGAACAGTACTTTTTAATTTACTGAAAAGTGCTTTCCAAGTTTTTATTTTAAAGCCACCAACACAAGTTGATGATGAATAATTTAAGGATGTTATGTTGCAGGGCGCTGGGTGGCTCAGTTAAGCGTCTGCCTTCAGCTCAGGTCATGATCTCAGGGTCCTGGGATACAGCCCTGCAACAGGCTCCCTCCTCAGTGGGGAGCCTGCCTCTCCTTCTCCCTTTGCCCCCCACTCATGCTCTCTTTCTCTCTCTCAAATGAAGAATCAAAATCTTAAAAAAAAAAAAAAGGGGGGGGGCAACATTGGACTGGATAGAATTTTTGGAGAAGTTTTTATGGCCTGGGTATTCTTTCATTTTAATTTAGTAGATGTTGATATGTGTTGGTTCTGAGTGTTGTGGTATTTAACAGTTTTCTGCATTTTAACCCAATGAAGATGGGTTCAGAGTGCTCCTGGGCTTGAGTATAAACAGAAGAGAACTCCCTATCCCTGAAGCAGGAGACTGACCTCTGAAGACATATTTTTCTTTCACAACTGGCCAATATAAACGAGTCTTCTCTGAATTGCTTTATATAGGGTTCTCAGAATTCAAATTTTATCCTATTGTATTTAAGGGAAATTGCTTTTTTTCCTACAATGCTATTGCAGGTCATGAAATAATAATCTTTACCGGAAATTAGCATACCTCTCCACAATGGGAACAATCTAAAAACATATCCCTTTACTTGCTTTCAATTGCAACAAATACTAAAATAGTTACATGTCTGATGTAGACATGAATAGAGCCAGTTACAGAAATTTGTTTGGACTTTTTCCAATAAAACTTTTCCCCTCCTAACTAGTTTTGATCCCTCTCAACTGTTTTTTCTCCTCAATTAGATTTAGACTCAAAGTAGCCTGGAATGTGCATTTTTAATGTTTTGATTTTCCGTCAAAATGCCTGCAGTCCAATAGTATCCTGCACATAACTGGGGATCAACACATAGTTTTTGAGTTAATTTATTTAGTCTTTGGAACAATGACTTTTGTAGTGAAATTTCAGTTGTAGACTTTTAATCAGGAGTTGTTTCATTCTCCTGAATAATAAGACTGGAAGGTGTTTTCTTTCTTTCTGGCAGTATAAAATCTGCGTGTCCTGGCGAAAGCTTAGGAAACGTATAATTGATGTATTTTTGAAATGCTGCCCTTGTTTCCTGTAATTCCTCCTCCAGGAAATCTTTCCAATTTGTCATAATGCCTAGTTGTTTCGCTATGGACAGCAGCTCCCCCTGAGTGTTAACCAGTTTATCCATCACATTTCCAAGCGTGACCTGATGTGTCTTCTCTGCTTCTTGAAGTACTTCCTGAACTTCTTCTTGCTTCTGTCTCTGAGTCATGCAATAGTAAATGTTCATTTCATGTTCTTTTTCTTTTATTATCTGGGTCATACTCTTCTTCTGATCCTTCATAGCTGTTATACCAGTATTCAAAATTTCCTCCGTGGCTAGTCTACAAAAGACACGGAATTATAAGTTAGATGAGTTAGCCACTAAAAACAAAATGATGTTGTTTTTGCCTCAGATATATGAGAAATTTTTGCATTGTTTAGATGAGCCATCAGTCTGAGACAGGGGAGTAGAGATGAACTTTCAGATGCATTAGCTGTTAACAATCCAAAAGTATTTTTCCAGCAGGGAGATTGCCCACTGACTTCCCTGATGGTAATTTTAGGGACCTGAATCCTCTGTAGCCAGAAAGCTATGAATGCAATGCAATTAAAAATGAAGAAGTAGGGTCAAAATTTTAAACCCCTAGAGAATGTATTTCTGTGTATCAATCCAGCTATTCCCCTCAGCCAGAAAGAAGGAAACTGTACCTAACTTACAATACTCTGAACAATACTCTAGGATAGCCACCTCAAACCTTTTGGTCTCAAAACCCCTTTTCACTCTTAAAATGACCAAGGAACCCAAACAACTTTTGTGGTTTTTTTGGTTATATCTAGTGACACTGGCAGCATTAGAATTAAAAGTGAGACATTTAAAAATTATTTATACATTTATGTAAGGTATGATTAAACCTCTTAAATGTTAAATGTAATTAATTTACCTTTTGTCAAAGATACATTTTCCAAATTAAAAAACTTTGGTGAGAAAAGTGGCATAATTTCACATTTTTTGCAAAACTCTTTACTTGCTTGGCTTAATAAAAAAAAAAAGGTGGATTTTTCACATTGTTTCAATATGTTGTGACATCACACATCATAAAACCCTGGAAAATGTCACTCTGTACATGTGAGATAAAGAGAGTGAAAAGGCAAATAATATCTTTGTATTATTAAGAAAATAGCTTTGACCTCAGAGACTCCCTGAAAGGGTCTCAGGGATACTGAGCTTTCCTTGGACCACACCTGGAGAACCACTGCTGAATGAGTTCACAGACCTCTGGTTGTATTGTATATAATTATAATTTATACCAGCCAACTGTTTTGAATTCTTACCATGTCCCAGGCAAGTAAGTGGATGAGCATCCCATTCATACATTAGAGCTCAATGTTTCCTCAAAATGACTCCATGAAGTGGGTCTATTATTCTGCCTATTTCACTGATGAGGAGACTGAGGCTCACAATAATCAGGTGACTTGCCCTATTTCACTTAATCAGTACAAGTGGTGTACACAAGACCAGGTGGTCTAAGTCCAGGTCACAAGCTTTTAGCCACTTTTGGTAGATGTCTTTGCTCAACCTAGTTTGAGTAGAACCTCCCAAGATTTCAGAATTCAGTAACCTACAAATGCTGATTCAAATATGTAAGACTGTTCCTGAAAATCCTTCTCCTCTGCTTCTGGGTCTAATACAATCTTCCTAAGACTTAGCCCCTGCTCTATCGTCTAACTTCTATCCTCCAAGATGCAATACTCTCATTGTCTCCAGTTTTTTCAACTTGACTTTCAAATGTGACAGACTTCCCCAATCATGAGGTAAACATCAGTTGTCCTTAGCCTCTTGTTGCTGCTATGTAATATTTTCTCCCTTTTCCCACCAATCATGCTATACCTATGACTAATAATAAGGATTAACATTTACTGAGTATTTACTGTGTCCCAGGGACTGTGCTAAGAATTTTACATGCATTACATCTCATTTAATTTTCACAATAACTCACTGAAGATGGTACAATTTTTATTTATTATTTGTTATTATTCCCATGTAACAGGTGAGGAAATTGAGGCTTAGGGAGATTTAGTTATTGTTCAGAGACACGACTGAGCAAGTGGGAGAGCTCTTGCCCTAACCAGTACCTGCTGCAATAGCATAATAGGTCATTATAAAGTTTTTATTGGGAGGACAACGCAATGAAAGTAACATTTTAGAATTGTTATTCCAGTAATAGTGGCTAAACTGAATAGTAAAGGGGTGATGTAGATAGACGAATAGTTACTATTTTGCAACATTCTGGGTGTGCAACCATTAGGGTCTGAATTAATGATGAAAAAGAAAGGAGTAGGAAAAGGGAGAGAAGGGGTAAGTCCAAGAAATATTACAAAGCAGTAAGTGCCAGAGTCTGTGTTGGCTAGGATAAAGGGGAGGCAGAAAGAAAAGGAATCAAGACCAACTTCCTTTTTCAGTGCCATGTTGGGGATGACCTCAGGACAAGCAAAAAAAAAAAAAAAAAAAAAAAGAAAGAAACAACCCAACTGCCCATCAATAATGTAGATAAAATAAATAAATAACACAGACAGTAAATTGTGGTATATTTATATTATGGAATAATGTTCAATAACAAACTATAGTGACATGAAAAAACAAATGAATCTCATAAACACTGTTATGCAGAAGAAGCCCTATAAACAAGATTACACATCTACTGAGCCCATTTATGCAAAGTTCAAAAAAAAAGGCAAAACTAATCTATGGATTTAGAAGTCAGGAGAGTGACTACCTTTGGCCTCCTATCACATATGTGAAGAACTGAAAAAAAAGGTAATGATTGTGAGGAGTATGAACAGGAACTCAAGGGTATTCTTTAATATTCTATTTCTAGACCTCCATAGTGTTTTAAAATGTATGTCCATAACTTGATAATTCATGGAGCTGCACACTTATGACTTCTGCATTTTAATCAATTATCTGATATGAATAAAAAGATTTAACTAAATAAACTTCATCTATCTTAAAAAAAAAAAAAACCAACTTCCTGGTTCTCAGCCTTGGTCACAGGAGAATGGAAGTGCTATCAGTGGCTAGAGCTGGGAGCAAGCCTCTACACATACCCTGAAGATTTAGTCTGATGTTTTATAGAATGTTTAGGATATTGGAGAGCTTGTGAAGGTGGTGAGCAGGGACCCTGAGGCTTTGATCAGAAGGAATTGGAAGGAAGCTTCCTTGAGCCAGCCCCAAATCCTCATGGAGGAAGTGGTGCTCCTTCTGGAACCACCACCTTGTCACATGCAGATGTGAACTTCCTGCCTGGTTGGCCTGGCTTTCTCTTGGCCCACAAAGAGGATGTGTTCATCTATGGGGCCAACTAGAAGGCTCCACAAGAGCTGACCCCAGGTAAAACTGCTCAAATAAAGTTCATCTTAGATGACTCATGCTCCCACCCTCCGTAACAGCCCCCCTTAAAACTCCTTACTCTCAAGATGGGTTCTCACTAAAAAGATCTGGTATTTTTTGGAATGTCCTTTCCAACTCCTCCCAGCCTGCATTAGAGCCTGCATTTTTGACCCTTTGGGATTCACTCTCTTTGGTTAGGTTAGAGTATCGCTGATCTTTATTCTGATAATTTCCTTGAAATCATGGAATTGAAGACTGGAGGAAAGTGGGTACAGGGCATGGAGAGATGGTCTGGAGTGCCCATTCATCCTTCTATCTTCCCTGTCTGGCATGGTGCCTGGTATGTATACAACAGGTAACCAGTAAATGGGCAGACAAGTGGGTAATATAGATGTAGTTCTCTCCAATACATTTTTTTCCAATACATTTTTTTATGCCAAGTAACACCAATTTAAAAACAGCTAGAGTAGAGCATTATAAAGCCTGAAATAATTCATACTTAAAAAGGATTCTTACTATACACAAAATATTCATCATAAAAAATAGTCAATTCTTGTGGTATATCTAAAATATTTTTAGATTTATACAAATTACCCATGATAATTTTTTTTCTCAAAAGATAGCCTAGAAATCACATTATATGGTTTAGTAGTTTGTGTTTTTTTTCTTTTCTCCAAATGAAAGCTTAGACATTTTTTCTCTCTCCTCAAGTATCTGAAGGATCACTATGCATAGCGGGGAGGCAGAGCTGGAAGCCAAGGGTGGATGTGAGGATGAGACTCAGCACATTTTGGATCCACTTGACAAGTAGAGGCATTCAGCATTTTAACCAACTGCTTCACCCAGTTGTAAAATACCTGAAACAGTAGCACCTGGAGGCTCACCAACACCTGGCAGGCATCTAGCAGAAGGAATGTCAGGTTCAATTTGATGACCTCTAATGCCTCTTCTGACACTATGTGAATATTCATGCTTCTTCTGTAAGTGGTGAGGTCTCTCTGCATCTCTCACTTTATAAGGCTCTAATCTTGGGATTTCAAAATTACAAACCATATTTACGTGTAGTGCTGGCCAGAAATGGAACTATTTTTTAATAATTTTAGTGTGTGTCCATATATATCTACTGGATTCAGTCTGATATTTTATAAAATGGGTTCTCAGAGAAGAAAAATAGATTACTAAATACAAATTCAATCTAATATATAATGATCCAACCTTATTAGACTCTTAGGGAAAAAAAAAGCATGGAAAAACCATACTAGCAACTGATTTGTGCTTTGCTCTTTAGGGACTCTCTTAGCTCTCTCTCTCACTGCTTTTGGTTGAAATGGTACAAGATACATTGCTCACAGGTTGAAAGAATAATATCTGGCTCTTCATTCCCTTCTACCTATTAACTGAATTTTTCATTTTCCCCATATAGGCTGCTAAGAGCACACTTTTCAACCTCCTTTCTATGTCCATCAGTAAAAGTCCTAGCTCTCAAGGCAGTAAGAACCATACTTCATTGCTCCATTTCTTCAATTCCTAAATTATAAAGGGATTTATTCCCAAAATTCATTTGTACAGCCAATGTTCAGAGTGATATTGAACATTTTCCTGATGAGCCCACAATAAACTATTAATCCCTTTTTTCTCTTTTTTTTTATCTTATTTATTTACACATGAGATAGAGGGTGAGACACAGGCAGAAGGAGAAGCAGGCCACGCAGGGAGCCTGATGCAGGACTCGATCCTGGGACTCCAGGATCACACCCTGGGCTGAAGGTGCCGCTAAACCACTGAGCCACCCGGGCTGCCCTTAATCCATTTATTTCACTTGAACTATAAGACTGTTAGCAATATTTTAATCAGTTATAACCACGGTGTTTTAAAGAAAATACATTTTGATTTTCTAACTGTGAAACTACCACACCCTGATCTTGCAGGAGGATTAGTGATACCCTCAAACAGAGGCGACAGGCATTATACAGGTTTGGTGGGGGAGCATCTTCAGAGGCCACCCGTTAGTGGCACATCTATATCTTGCGGTTATTCATATTTTTCACCTTCCCCTGGTTCTGCCTCACTATGCTATCCACCTTCCCCTCTACATGTTGTTTGTGCTTTCTCGCTCTTGCCAGTCTTTCACAAATGGGACCACCTTCCTTCTAAGGCTCAATCCAAGACTAACTGCCTCCAACAAACCTACCTCACCACATAGCACACAAACTTGTTGCTTCATCTTTTCAGGACTTTCCCAGCACTTATGTGTTCTTTGTACCCATTCATCTAGCCTTGGTGTATGGGGCTGCCATGCTTTAGTTATTTCACATGTTGAGTAAACACCCTTATTTCCTTGTACCAGAACTCAGGCCCACATCCATAGAAGACACTTTATAAGCTCTGGTGAAATGAGCAGGGTAATGTATTGGAAGGTCATAAGCTTTGGTGTGGTGTAGACCAGGGTTCACATCTGGCCCTGTCACCTCTTATCTACACAGCCTTTGGCAGGTTGCTCTGTTTCTCTCTTAAGACTCAGGGACTTCATCTGAAGATATAGAGGATGCTAGTATCCGGGAAGGGACATGAGAATTCAGTGAGAATCACACAAAGGGTGTTGCATGTGCTGGGTATTAAATAAAGGGTAGCTATCATTAGGAATTATAGCCATGCACACTAACATTCCTGAAGAGTCACTTCATTCATGCCTTTGTCTTGGGCTAGAAAACATTTAGAACCTTTCCAAACAAAACTTGCCTTCTTACTTGCTCCTCCCTCCCTCCCTCCCTTCTTCCCTTCATTCCTTCCAGAGAAAGAGTACAGTATCTCCTAATCTGTTTAGAATCTAATTACCCCAGTCCACAAAAAAATTTTCTGTGAATTTAATGTATGTGTCATAATATATAAATGTTCTGAATCCTTAATTTTTCAGTGGAAGCTTATAGCCAAATAAAAGAGTTATAGCCAAATTCTAAGCAGTGGTCCTTCTCCCTATATTAGTTTCTGCTAATGCTCTAAAGAACACTGGGATCCAGGGATGCCTGGGTGGCTCAGCAGTTGAGCATCTGCCTTTGGCTCAGGGTGTGATCCCGGGGTCCTGGGATAGACCCAAATTGGGCTCCCTGTGAGGAGGCTGCTTTTCCCTTTGCCTGTGTCTCTGCCTCTCTCTCTGTCTCTCTCATGAATAAATAGATAAAATCTTAAAACAATACAAAACAAAACACTGGAATCCAGCAATGACTAGAAATAAGATCTGATGTGCTGCAGAGTGGGTTCAGCTAATTGGAACACATTCGAACCTTTGTTTAATAAATATTTAGCACATGCATACCATGTGCCAGGCTTTCTTCCAGGCATTTGGAATACATCAATGAACAAAATGGACATTCTAGTTGGCTATCCTTCAACAAGAGACATGAGAGTTCCCTAATTTAATAAAAGGCAACTGATTTAATAAAAGGCAGCCATTGAAAATCTTCTACTCAAACCTCACAGAGGAAAGGGCCAGAGGTGGGGAGTATGGTGAAAGCAGCAGAGTGGGGGAAGGAGTAAATATTGCAGGTGTGTGAGGAGTAGACCCAGAAGCTCCCACAGGAGAGGCAGAGTTCCTGTAGATGGAAGGTGGGGAGAAGGAAGAGGAGGATACCTCTTTCACTGTATTGCACCACAACTCATTTGGGAGTTACCACCTTCCCATTCTCCCAGAATCCTTTCACCTTACTTCTGTGTCTCAACAATGATTTATCGCCTATGAATGAAGGAAGGTACCACCTAAACAGTCACAGCTGCAGCCCTTACTCTTCCTTATCTGCAAAATAAGAATCCTACGGAATTTGGCCCTTGGCCCTGTTCTAAACATTTCTAACAAAGAAGATTTTACCCATTAAATACATACAAATAGATTCATTCCTAAAGCCAAAGAGCAAAACAAAAGAAACAAGTCCTGAACTAAAAGGCCAAACAGAGGTTTCAGTCTTGGTTCTGTTGCTGCAGCTATATGGCCTCGGACAGGTCACTTAACCCCTGGAAACTGTGGTTTTCTCTTGGTCCCAGTAATCACTAGGGATCCTGACTGCTGTCCTGTTAAAATCGGTCAACTCCATCAATGTTCATTGCATACATAAAAGTGGTTACTTCAGTATTCTTAAAAAAAAAAAAGTGATCTAATTTATGTAGACATTACTTGTGATTATGTATAAATATAAGGTTGTAATTATGTCAAAAGGGCATGGAAGGACATGGACCCCATTATTCAAAATGAAAATTTGGAATGCCTGGGTGGCTCAGCAGTTGAGCATCTGCCTTTCGCTCAGGGTGTGATCCTGGTCCTGGGATTGAGTCCCACATCGGGCTCCTTGCGGAAAGCCTACTTCTCCCTCTGCCAGTGTGTCTCTGCCTCTCTCTGTGTGTCTCTTATGAATAAATAAAATTTTTTTAAAAATAAAAATAAATAAAATTAAAATCCATGGGAGATAGGGAGGGTAGGAAAGCAATGAGTCAGGATTTAGCAAGTTTTGCCCTACGTATTTCCAAAGTGTCAGTTTACAGCATATATTACTTGTGTAATAAGGAAATGACCAAGAAGTAACACATCCATGCTGGTGTATCATATTGGTTAGTGGATGTGAAGATTGACTTTTATGTGTTTATGTGGAAATGTTTCTTGATTCCTCTCCTCAGCCTCTTAAAACTGGAGATACAGAATGCAAAACACATTATTTAGGCTGGTATTATCTCTTGAGAGGGGTGAGAGGAAGAAAATGTGATTGAGGAAGAAAACATGGGAGTGTCAGAAGTGGTAGCAATTTTCTTTTTTTTTTTAAATAAAGATTTTATTTATTTATGCATGAGAGACATAGAGAAAGAGAGAGGCAGAGACACAGGCAGAGGGAGAAACAGGCCCCATGCAAGGAGCCTGACATGGGACCTGATCCCGGGTCTCCAGGATCCCACCCTGGGCTGAAGGTAACGCTAAACTGCTGAGCCACCAGGGCTGCCCTGCAATCTTCAGTCTCTTCGGATGAGTGGTAGGTCCTTCAATATTTGTGCTGTTTTTCTTTAAACCACACATACACATATACACACATTCTACAATATGTTATATACTGTTCTCTATGTTTGGTATAATCCATAATAAAAATGTAAAAACACAGAACCTGGAAAATACCTATTTATGTGCCTCAACCTTATCCCTTTCTCCAAGTTGATTTGGCCAGAGTAAGATACTTATTTGCAAATGTCTTCTCTGGAATACCTTTTCTGGGCCTGGATTGCTTCTTGGGCCATCTGTCTTTCTTCAGCCCTGGCCTTCTCCACAGCCTGGACCTTTTCCCTGTGGCACTCCATCATAATCCTCTGGATTCTATGCATCATGCGTTGTTCTGCAGCCAAATGTTCTCTCCGCAGTTCATCTTCCATGTTTTGGTGCACCTCTATCTTGGTTTTGGCTGCCAATTCCTTAAGCAATAAAGAGGTTTAGATGTTAAAATTTTGATGTTTAAAAATGCACACTAAGAGGTTATTAGAATCAGTTCATCAACCCAGTGGAATGTGCAGCTGTGAACACTGATGACTTAAGAGTGTGGGAGTGCCTGGTTGGCTCAGTCAGTGAAGTGTCTGACTCTTGACTTCAGCTCAGGTCATGAACTCAGGGTCATGAGATCAAACCCTGCCTTGGGCTCCACACTGGGCATGCAGCTTGCTTAAGACTCTCTCTCTCCCTCTGCCCCTCTGCCCCCACTTGTGCTCTCTCTAAAGAAAAATAAAATAGGGGCACCTGGGTGGCTCAGTGGTTGAGCATCTGCCTTCAGCTCAGGGCATGATCCTGGGGTCCTGGGATCCAGTCCCACATCAGGCTCCTTGCAGGGAACTTGCTTCTCCCTCTGCCTCTGCCTCTGCCTCTCTGTGTCTCTCGTGAATAAATAAATAAAATCTTTTTAAAAATAAAATAGTGGGGATCCCTGGGTGGCGCAGCAGTTTGGCGCCTGCCTTTGGCCCAGGGCGCGATCCTGGAGACCCGGGATCGAGTCCCACATCAGGCTCCCGGTGCATGGAGCCTGCTTCTCCCTCTGCCTGTGTCTCTGCCTCTCTCTCTCTCTGTGACTATCATAAATAAATAAATAAAAAATTAAAAAAAATAGTGTATATAATATGGAAAACTTCATTTATATGATGCTAATGCCAGAAATGTTGCAAAGATTAGAACGTAAATATTCATATAGGTAATATTGGAATATTCCCAAAATGCAGAATGGGAAAATAGGTCTTTTTATTCCTTGATTGTCCACATATTCTATAATATCATATTATCTTTATACATAATTAGAGATACATAATACGATTCTCCTTTACAAAGTCAATCTCGGAAAATGACAGAAATAATGACTATGCCCCCTAAGTGTCTCCTGGGTAGAAGGGAACCTGAAGTTCAAGCAGGTAATAGTTGCCCATAACTGTCGTTACAGAAGCTCATCTGCCAGTCCTCTTGCCATCTGAGCATTTCGGCTCATTAGCATTGAGGGACTCTTTCTCCTTCACCAAGGGGACAGGAACAAGTGCTCCATTGCTTCAGGGTAGAAGGACCTGTGGAGGATGACTTTGGCCAAGTAAAGAGAGGAAGCACAAGTCAAATTTGGACTCAAGAAAAACAGATGCTCAAGGAAAACCCTGTAACCATTTTGGAAATGTCTCTAACTCTGCCGTGTGCTAGGCACTGTGCTAGGCCCACGTACTACAAACACAAGAAGGCAGGAATCCTCCTCCTCAAAGACTCACTGTTCAAAGGAAGTCTAGTGGAAGAAACCAGCAACTTAATCATGCAATGAGTGTTTTAGTAGAAATGCAAGAAAGGAGGAGCTGTGAATTCTGTCTAAAGTTTCAAAATTTTCATTTAAAGGTAAATTTTTATCTCGATTTAAGGGATAACAAGATAGCATAAAGAAATAAGTTATTTTACATAGTGAGTCAGTGGAAGAACAAGGAACAGAAACAGAATTCTCAAGGCCAGTTTCTTGCTTCATTGCTGGCTGTGATGCTAGGTTCTTTCAAGAGATTCATCGATTTATTTTCATTCCAGAAATCCTGTACAATTTAATTACAATGAGCATGTCTGCTTACTTTTCTCTCTCTTTCTTTCTTTTGAACTCTATGTCTCAAGGGAAACTAAAACCACTTTAGCTTTTTTAGACAAGTGTTTCAGCTATTAAAATATTTGTTAGGCTTCAGGTTGTTTTTTTTTTTTAAAGATTTTATTTGTTTATTCATGAGAGACACACACAGAGAGAGAAGCAGAGACACAGGCAGAGGGAGAAGCAGGCTCCATGCAGGGAGCCTGACGTGGGACTGGATTCTGGATCTCCAGGATCATGCCCTGAGCTGAAGGTGGCACTAAACCGCCAAGCCACCCGGACTGCCTAGGCTTCAGTTTTTTTCAAGAGGAAGCAAGTTTTCAATTTCTCACTTCAGCTACTCCAAAGGTGAAAATTTTAAAAAAGGAATAAAACAAGAGAAAACAACTTAAAGAATCTCTCCAGAGTGGCTGCAGTTCATGTATTTAGAAAGAAATTTTAAGGAAAACACTGGCTATTTAGAAATGCCAGCTAGGTTTTCCATACTACAGAAGGCTTTGTCTCTTAGAGGACTAGAGCTTTTTGACAATAAAACATTTTGAATGGAAATATTTATAAATGTCTTTAACATTTATCTTACTTCATAAAAAGAGTATAGCGAACATACTTTGACCTTTCTTGGTGATCCAGGCTGGTAGATAAAACAGAATGGTTGTATTGAGCTAAATATTCTATGTCACACTTTAGTTAATTGTTCAAGTTATGGGGCTACTTGTCTCTGTCAAAAATGACCCCAGACTGCTTTGCTTTTTTGAGATCTGATAACTGATTTTTGTAATTTTTTTTTCTTCAATGCTATTATGCTGAGGACTGTCTGTTCTCATTACTGGTGTGATCTCCTTTTTATCATTTCTAGTTTCTGACATTTAATTTATTCTGGATTTGTGACACAGAGCAGCCACATCTGTTGGGTTCAGGCTTTTGAGTAAGTGTAAATAATATTTGAGTGGGGAATGGGGAAGTTCTGCTATGAGTAATAAGCCTGAGTTGTAAGTCTTGTAGTCAGAGACCTTTATTTAAATTCCTCAGGGATATTTTAAATTATTTCTGGGTCTTCAAGTGTATTCTCAGTAATTGAGACTGCTGAATGCTTGAGTTTTAGATAGATGAAGTAGTATCACAAAATATTTCTATCTGAATCACAGAATTTAAAAATGACACCCCACCCCTTTATTTTGTCTGGGTTCTGAACTTGGATTCAAAGAATTAAACCAAGTCCTTCTTTTATGTAATGACGTCTTAAACGCAAAATCATTTTACTGCCTCATAAAGCGTGTGGAATATATCTTTAAAGTTACAAAAATAATTCAATGACTGACTGTTTGGCAGTGTTCTTATTCAATGGAAAGTCTCCCAGTTAAATTACTTTTACTGAAATGCATTTTGAATAAATCAGCCCATATATTGAGATATTGTAAGAAACAGCCTCATGAAATCCATCAAATTTACTGTGCTGATGTTTGACAGACATTTATGACATAATATCTCCCTTAGGAGAAATTTCTCTCAGCTATCACATGTAGGGATATCCGGACCTCTCTGAGTATCTGATCTGTTTTTGCCTTATGGACATGGTGATTCATGGCATTTTCCTCTTTCCACTGGCTGCCAAAAGTTCAGAGCCCAAATAGTGATAATTGCACAGGAACTCATGCATATATACAATTTTTAAGTTTTTAATTCACTCTAGACTTCATTATATTTTCTACTCTAATTTTCCCTTAACTTCCATTTTATCAGTTGCTTTTCAATATTCTTAGATTTGAAAAAGTTAATCTAAATCTCTTTTCAAAATACTACCTGTCCATTGGATAAGGTCTACAAATTTTATTTAACAGTAAGCATCTGCAACTTATGCCAAATTCTTAATATCATAAAAGAGTAATACCTGGTGAGGTCTACATATCCGAATTTAATAATATTTGGTTTCAGAATAGCTTGGTTTTCTGCTCTACATATTGATAATCTTGAACTGTAACATGTGTGAGAATCAGATGGACTGCTGGTTAAAAACCTTGTCCCTGACTCTGTAGGTCAGGTGGGGCCTGGGAATCTGCATGTTAAGCTCCCTGGTGAGTAGATTCTAAAGCAGTTGTTTTGTAGACATTCCTTCAAAAGCAATAATGATGTCTATGTCTGGGTATCCTAAATTGAAACAATCCTATGCATCCCTCTTAGACAAATCATTCCTTCCTTACACTAAAAGTGTCCCTGAGTTGTCTTGGTGGCTCAGTACGTTAAGTGTCCGACTTTGGTTCAGGTCATGATCTCAGGGTTCTGGGATTGAGTCCCATGACAGGCTCTGCACTCAGTGGGGAGTCTGCTTGTCCCTTTCTCTCTCCCTCTGCCCCTCTCCCTCCCCCACCCCACCCCACCCCACACCCTGCTTGTGCACTCTCTTTCTCAAATAAATAAATAAAATCTTTTCGAAAAATGTTCCTGAGATGGCAGTATAAATGTAAATTCCCAAACCCTAGACAAATATTTTAGAAAGGTCAACGTCCTTCTAACTTTTCCCCTTTACATTTTCTTAGGCTTCTTCTATGTTAGCACCTAAGTGTATCAACTCCACCCAAAGACTATCTGGGGTACAATCAATGTGAGCTCCTTGAAACAGGCTAAATTATCCTTGCATTTTCACAACCTAACTCCAGGAGTGATATTTAAAATGTGTATCCTCTGGCTGCAGCATTGGAGCAAGGTCCTGGAGTTCCCCACTAATTTAAAGGGTTGACCCTTACTGGATTGGAGGAGGCCTTAGAGTCTGGGGGAGAAGCCCAGTGATTGGGGAGTGCTTATCTAATAACTGATAGAGAAGTATTTAAATTCTTAATGGCCATACCAGAAGATGCCAGCTGAATATGAGGTCTACCTAGACATGCTGAATATTCTTTATGCTTTGGACTAAAATAGGGAATGGGGAGTGAACCACTGCAGCCAACTTCTCAGGATCCATGGCCAGCGGAGCCAAGCAGAGAGGATCCTACTACTGTTCAGGAACCTTGGGGCAGAGCTCCCTTTCCTGTCAACAAATTTCCTGAGGACAAGGACAGCCCATTTAATCTCATCTAATGCCAATATGATATAGGGTAGGTGCTCATTACTGAAACAATGAAAAAATGGGCCAGTGGTCCCTGAACTGTGTATTAGTTACGTTCTTTATTAAGTTAGGCCAAACCTGGGGCCAAATTTCTGCCACTTTCTCTCCAGCCTCTGCCCATGAGTTGTCACATCCACACCACATCCTGTTCTGCCCCTCCCATGGCCGACATATGAAAATAGTTCTATATTTTTTTCCCCTTGATCAGATTTTGTGACTGAGGTACTGAACTAAATAATTAATTCCTGGACCTCTGCCTGGAAGGTTTGCTAGTTACTGACAGTTGTGTGCTTGAGCAAGTTTCATGTTAGAAAGAAGACCCCTCAGGATGCCTGGGTGGCTTAGTGGTTGGGGGTCCGCCTTTGACTCAGGGTGTGATCCTGGGATCTGGGATAGTGTCCCACATCACGCTCTTTGCGGGGAGCCTGCTTCTCCCTCAGCCTGTGTCTCTCCCTCTTTGTCTCTCATGAATAAATAAATAAAATCTTTAAAAAAAAGAGGACTCCTCATTTTATGAGCTCTGGTGCCACAGGAAATACTTCAGTAACAGCTCAGGGGCCCTCTTGGCACCACAGTAAATACAAATTGAGGGAAGAGGATGCAATCAGAGAGTCCAGGAGAAGGAAGAAACAGACTACTTCCTTTGTTCAGCCCCAATATGAACAACTGGCTAAGTCCAGGCTCTGCACTGGGCACGGGTCTCGAGTGGGAATGAGAGAGACAGGACTTATCAGAGGCCACAGTCACATGGGGGGCAGAAATTCAACAAGTAATCACACAATCTATTTAACTACAATGCTGATGGGTGAGGACCACTGTAAAAGGGGACAATGTATCGAGGACAGTGTGTGGTGTCAGGGCAGAGCTGCTCAGGTAAAGCTTCCTTTGAGTAGTGATGTTTGAGCTAAAACAGATGAAGTTGAACAGATGAAAGAACATTCTAGCAAAGACTCCCGAGGTAGGAAGGAAGGGGATGCATTCAGGTTTGAGGTGCCCAAAAAGGGCTGTGTGAGACAGAAAAGGGGCTGGGGCCAGAGATGTGGTGGGTAAGGCACACGGGGTAGCTCCTTTGGGCCTTGAAACCCCGTCAAGGTTTGGATTCATCAATCAGAGACCATGGGATTCTCCTGCACCCATCCATCACTGCTGCCTCTCTTCTGTGAAAATCCTGAGTCTCTTGACCAACCTCCACGAAACACCCACGGAGTTTTTACATATTTTGTTTTTTCTCTTATTCCTTTGCCAGAGCTTTTTACTGACCTATGCACCCTTAAAAAGACAACAAATAAGCTGTTGTGAAAACCTGTAAGTCTTTTCGATGTTCCTCTTCCAGGATCTGAATATTAATTTTGTGTTTGTCATTTGCTTCTTCAAGTGCTTTCTCAATTGCTTGTTTTTGACGTTCATCAGCCTTTGAAAGAAACAGCCTGTATTTATTCATATTTATGTATTAATGTATAAATTTATATTAATACAAATTTTTCGTGTTTACTGAAAATTAGCAACTGCCATGGGGACTCTACTTACTTGTTCTGTTTCCATCTCAAATCTCCCACAGCAAACTGGCTGCCTCAACCAGAGATGCCCTAACACATCCCAACTGATGGCTAACATCACTGTTTTGGGAATTGCTAAAGAGAGTTTTCTGTAAGCTGCTGGGTTGTCTTTTCTTTGGCACTTATTCCTTGCTTGACTGACTATCAAAGTAATGAGTGCTCATTGCTGAAAATCTGGAAAATACAGAAAAGTGGAAAGATGCACAAAGCTAGAACTTGCTGAGAAGGGCGGCTGAGCACCATCCCTGGCCTCCTGCATCAGGTGTTCAGAAAGAGATATTATTTTATTTGAAGAGAATGCCCAGATCATTAGATATGCTGACATTCAAATGGTAGATTATTCATAAAGGCATTGCTTTGTACTAAGGTATATAGTTAATAGTTTGCAATTGATTTGAATTTTCCTATTATTGATGAACAGAGATGACTACTATGACTTTTATTCATATTACCCTTCACACTTGGAGCATTTGCACTTTGTATTTGAATACCAAGTTTGTGCCTGCACTAATGCTGGATAATTCTAACACTCTTTGCTATGATGTCTGTGTTATATAGAAACTGAGAAATAATGTTCTAAGCACTGTAGCTTGTCCTGCTCTCACAGAGCATTAATTCTCTTTAGGAAGTTGTTTGTATTATTCTACCTATGACTGCAAGAAGTAGGGGCTAGAGGATTGATATTTTGTTCAGTTAAGTGTCTGGGATCTGTGAGCCCCAACACCCTCAAATTGCCTCTATAGCCCTCAGCAGTCATAGGGACAAGGTATTAAAGACTTTGGAGAAAAAGGAGCAAGGAAAGCAGGCCATAAGGTAGCATTTGGAAAAAACAGGAACTTGGTCAGGGGTGTTATATACCACATAAATGGATGGTCTACATATTAAATAGTAAGCAATAATAAGCAATTGCCAACAAGGATGTCATGTTTTTTTGTTTGTTTGTTTTACGTTCTAATCCAATGAGAATAATAAAGGGAGCAGGAGTCTTCCATACAGAGGGGCAATTTAGAAGGAAGCTCCTAATGGTGTCTGCTGCTCACTAAACACCTCCTGTGTACCAGACACATTATTTCACTGAATTCTTTCAATAATCCCATAGAATACTATTTTTCCTCTTTTACATCGAAGAAGCTGAGACTGCAGAGTTGAAGAACTTGCCCAAGGTCCCACAGATAGCCAGTATTCGAAGCCAGTTCTGCTTATTGTTTTGGACAAATCCAAAAAGTGAAAGAACTGTAAAGATGCATTTAGGTTGATATCCAACTTCTTTTACCTGAACCCACACATCAGCTTCTGCTTTTGCAATACGTTCTTTGAGTACTGCCTCTTGAAATTGCTCTTCTTTATCCAGAATATCTGCCCCGATATCTGTGTATTTGGGGAAAAACAATCACATGTGTCCACAGACTGTTTTTTCTTTTTTCACTATCGCCTAGTTACTTATTAGTGTTCTCTAAAAGATATACTCTTTCAGATGTCAATCTTTTCTTTAAATAAAGATACCAATGAAAAGGGTAGGTCTTTCCCTAATTAATGAGGAAGAAGCTCACAGCACCACCAGGTCTGGAGACAGTCTGTTCCCTTCATCACACTCAGGCCACACAATAAGCAACTGGGGAAGTAAAGTGGCAGAAAAGAGCACATTTTGTGGTTTCAGAGCAAAACAGTAAGAGAATATTCAAGTGCTATTAGCACATCATCCCACTCCTCTCTCCCTGCCCCTGAGTGCGGGTATTACCTCCCTCAGGAAAGTGGTAGCAGAATGCTCTCTTCACTCTGTTACATGCCTCTCTTTCTCCATGGGTAGGTCCTCACTCAGTTGTGGAGTGAGTAAAGGGATAGCTGTTTAGTACTTCTTGGTCAATAATCTCATTTAATTTCTACAAGATAATATTCCCATAATAGCCTCCCTGTTTGGACAAGAAAATAAAAGGCTAAAGAGGTTAGAGGACCACACAGTACCAGACAGCTAGGGACAGAGCTAGACCTGCAGCCAAGCTCCATCTTGGCCTGCCAGAGCAGACTGTTAGGTGGCTCAGGACCTGTGTGTGTGCAGGTGATAAGCCTTTTCATTGCTCAAGGCACACACAGAGGGATCTCTGCCCCAATCTCTTATACTACTCTTCATTCATTTCTCACATCTTAGATTTGTTGAATTGTTAACTTTTCATGTGATTAGGTCTTGATGATCAGCTTCCAAAAATTATAAAGCATATCTTATATTGCAGTGTCTCTCTCTTGATGCCCAGCTTGATGATAAGCACAGATAAGCCACTGTGGACATACGTGTTTGCCCAATGTCTCTGCACTCCCTCAGGACCCATTTCTCTCAAGAATATTCCTCTCTTACCTCAGGTGGTTCTGAGGGGACTACAACTCATAGCAACCAATCTGCTTGGCCCATCATATTGTTCCCATTCTCCAGGATTATATATGATGATGTAAGGAGAACATGACTTTTTCCTCTGAGATTTTGAAGCTAGAGGTAATAGCCACTTAGAGCAATTTGGAACCATTTCTACTCTTCCCAGCTGCTAGAGTAAGCCTGGCTGTGGTAGTAAACAATTAGGCCAACTCATTGAGAGCAAGTGTGGATAGATCTAGGAAGAAAGGTGATGAAGCATGGGCCATCAGTGTCCTGAACTTCATAAAAATATGATACAACTGTGGGCTGCTCTTACTCTTTTTTATGCCTAAATTCCATTATTTTATATTAGTTACTTTCAACCCTGATTGTTCAACAGGATTCTTGCATAACTTAAAAAAAATAGTTGGAAAAGACTACTAATACAAAGAAAAACTTGGATGGATCTCATGCCAATTTCAAAGAGTTACATACTGTATGATTCCATTTATATAACATTCTCAAAAGGATAAGATTATAGTGATGAACAGATTAGTGGTTCAGGTTAAGGTGTATTAAGGGGTAACACAAGGGAGTTCTTTTGTAGTGACAGAACAGTTCTCTGTCCTGATTGTGGTGATAGTTACATAATCCTACACATGTGATAAATTTCATAAAATTATACACCAAAAAAAAGAAATGCATGTAAGGTCTGTACCTGAGTTAGCAGTATTGTTCCAATACCAATTTTCTGGTTTTGACAATACACTAGCATTATGTAAGATATCAATAAGAGAAACTGGAGAAGGAATACAAGGGAACACTGTTCTGTTTTTTAATCTTGTGAGTCTTAATTTCCAAATAAAAATTTAAAAAAATTAAAAATTTCCAAATAAAATAAAAAAATTATTTTAATAAAAATAAGAAACAAATATAAAAAAATAAAAACCAACAATGCTGAACCCTGATTCTGAAGGTTATGATTTAGGGAGTCTGTGTTGAATTAATATTAAGTCCAATGACTCTCTATTTAGACATTTGTAGTAAAAACAAATGTTTTAAAAGCTGTGTGCACTGGGCCACCTGGGTAGCTCAGTTGGTTAAGTGTCAACTCTTGATCTCAGCTCAGGTCTTGACCTCAGGGTTGTGAGTTCAAGCCTCATGCTGGGCTCTACATTGGGCGTGGAGACTACTAAAATAAGTAAGTAAATAAATAAATAAATAAATACATAAATAAATAAAAGCTGTGTACACTGCTAGGGTTGAGGACTACTGCCCTATGCAATATTCACTTAACATTTTTACAGACATTCTCACATGCTTCTGAATTTACTTACAAAGAACAGAGAATTTTTTAAAATAAATTTTCTGTTTATTATGCTGTTTTGATATCTTTTTTTTATTTATTTATGATAGTCACAGAGAGAGAGAGAGAATGAGAGAGAGGCAGAGAGACACAGGCAGAGGGAGAAGCAGGCTCCATGCACCGGGAGCCTGACGTGGGATTCGATCCCGGGTCTCCAGGATCGCGCCCTGGGCCAAAGGCAGGCGCTAAACCACTGCACCACCCAGGGATTCCAGAACAGAGAATTTTGACTCTTGACTTAGTCAATGATAAATACAGGTCACTGAATATAAAATAATAATTTCTAACTTGATTTAATTTATCCACTTAATGTTTAGATTCAGATATCTCAGAAGGCATAAGGAACCAATCAATAAACACACATTTAAGAAAAGATAACCACTGATGTGGACGTAAAGTCAAATAATTTTAGATATTATTATTAATAAGTCATACTAAACATGTACTGAAAGTTAAAATCAGTTTTGGTACTGATATTTGTAGAGGACAACTCCAATTTGATCTCCCCTATACTCTGTGTTTTCAAAATACTCTCCATTCTTTAGCTAGCTTCTCATATTTTTAAAAATCAGGAGTGAAATCGAATCACTAGTTTACCAGTTTATAAGAAGAGAGGATCAAAGAAGTATATTGAGAGTCCTTAGGAAAACATTCCTAAGGCTCAAGTCAGACTATAAACTTTGATGGGAATAAGAATAGAAGCAAAAAATTGTGATGACAATCTGATTTGCTTAGACAGTAGTCTCTGGTTATCTCCATGTTAACTATATTTATATCACCAGCTACTAGTAAAGGTTATAGTGCCACCCACTTATTAAGGTGTTGCTTAGAGGTATTTCCCCTCCTGTATGTAAGGAAGGTGCACAAGTATGGGCAAGAGCAAAAAAACCTCCCATTTACTATTACGTGTCAATAAATAGCTAATTAAAACGTCATAACCAACCTACAAATAGGGATTAGCATCCCTTTTTAATATAGGATCCCTAACACCCCTATAAGGAAATAGATTGAGAGACTAAGTGTACTACTGTCCAAGACACATAACTGGTCAGAGGAGAAGCAAGATTTCAACCAATATTCTTCTCATGCCAAAGAGACACTTCTGGCAAGATAAGCAACTTTGATCAGAAGAGAAAAGTCTACATAGCAGAAAGAATGACACAATATGCTGTCAAAAACTAGAACAAAGGAAAAGAGCATTCACTTACCCAGTATATCTTTGTGAGTGTAAAAGCGTGTCTTAAATGGCTTGTATTCATGGATCCGTTTGAAGGTTTCCCCAAAAGGGGCAGGTGGAATTATTTTATTACAGACAGCACAGCAAACAAAGCTTGTGTAATTTGGATTTCTGATCATAATTAAATTTTAGATGTCTTTGACTATGTGCAGTTAAAATACTCTTATGCTACCAAAAAAAAAAAAAAAAAGTTGTAAGAAAAGCCAGAAGTTTAAGAAAGCTGGAAGCGATTCCAGGTTTTAGAACATTAGAAGCTGATAAGAATGAAATGATTCGCCATGATTAGGTAGTGATTATGTGCCTAATGGCAAAGAATGGTATGGAAAGCCTTTGCCATATAAGGTACAGGCACTGGATTTGGGAAGATTTAAGCAGTAGCTCTCTTCCAGACTCTAGCATTAAATTGTTAACTTACTTAGCAACTGTTGCTAGGTAAGACAAGCTTTGCTCATAAAAGCAACTAGAAATAATGACAAAAGGAGCATGGTACAGCCATTCATTTCCTAGATACTCTGTACTAGTTTCCCTTTGCTGCTATAACAAATTACCATACATTTAGTGATTTAAGACAACGCAAATTTATTCTCTGAAGTTCTGGAGGTCAAAAATCCAAAATGAGTCTTATGAGGCTAAAATTAAGGTGTTAGCAGGGCTGGTTCCTCCTGGAGGATTTAGGGGAGAGTTTTTCCTTGCCTTTTTCACCTTCTTGAGGCCATTCAAATTCCTTGGCTCATGGCCTCACATCATGTAGCTAGTCTTTTCTATCCCTGTGTGCATGGTGACTTTACTTCTTCCTCTGATCTTCGGCCTCCTTCTTACAAGGACCTCTGTGACTATATAAGGCCCATATGGATAATAAAGGATAATTTCTCATCTCAAAATCCCTATCTTGATCACATCTGCAAAGTCCTTTCTGCCATATAAGGTAACATATTCATAGGTTCTAGGAATTAGGATCTGAACATCTCTGGGGGTGGGGTGGGACAGGGGAATCATTATTCAGCCAATCACGCTTTCTCTTCTCTTTTTCCTTCCCTTCCCTTCCCTTTCTTTCCTCCCTCCCTCCCCCCCCCTCCCTCCCTCCCTTCCTTCCCACACTTTCTTTTAAATGGTTTATTTAAAGAAGTGATTTCTTTTAGGCCAGCAAAGGAGAGAACTTAATTTTTTTTCAGGTTATCTATAAATGTGATGTTTTGGTGTCATGGCAATAAAACTGGGAAACATCAAAGTATCTTAAAGGAAAAATTACTTTCCTTTAGTCAGCACTCCAAATTAATAAACCCAAATTAATAAGCCTGATTTTTAAAATCACATAGTAAGTTGTCATTGTCCTTGTTTTATTTTTTATTTATTTTTTTGTCCTTGTTTTAAAATGGAAAGTCTGCATCCCAAGAACCATCCTCCATGCCTGACAAACTAGGAAAAATTGGTCACCCTATAGAGGATAAAGCTATAAACCAATAAAATATTTAGGAAATTCTTAAAAACCAATTTATCAATTGAAAAGCTGTTCCTCTGGGCAAATAGCTCTTTTGTCAGGATAGATTAATTCCCTGGGCAAAAAGGTCACTTACCACTTATTGTTTACTTACTGAACTTGTCTCCACACCTAACCTATTACGTTACTAAGTTTTGCCCAATCTCAACCAGATTTCCATACCGAAAGACCTTCCTTTAATTACTTGAACCCTGACTCCAAAATGCTGTACAGCTGTTACTCAGACCATTTCCTTCTTAGACACAACTGATTTTGTCAAAGTGGCATTTTTTTCTTAAGAGAATGATTAAGAAGATCAATACACATCGAGGCAGCCTTGGACACTCTGCACACACAAAGCCTATGCTGTAACTTGTAACCACTCTGTAAAAAGTATCATAGTTAGGTTACTTGTTCCTAAAATTCAATATGATTGTTCCCTCCTATTATTTTTTACAGCTGCATGCCTTGCTGAATCCACTGCATATATATCAACAAATATTTCATAAAGCCTCATAGCCAATCTGCAAGATAGGGATTATCTATGAGAAAATAAAGCAATACAATTGGGAGTTTTTATTTGAAAAAAAAAAAAGCATATTATACTGAGGTATGATGTTTTTATGTGATTACAACCAAATGTTATCTATTTTAATTTTTGTAAATTAATGTTGCAATGATATTATAAACATGAAACCAAACTTTCTTATGGTTATTTTTCAGTAACCAAAAGCAACAATATGATCCTATTTAATATAAAATACATCCCTATAAGGAAACAGATTGAGAGGCTAAGTGTATCGTCTAAGGCACACAACTAGTCAATGGAGAAGACAGATTTCAACCCATATTCTTCTCATGCTAAACGGACACCTGTGCAAGACAAGCAACTTTGATCAGAAGAGCTGATAAAAGTGTATATGGCAGAAATGACATATGCAAATATGCATGTATTCATACACATAAATGTCATATGGCTTAAGGCTGCTCTGTGCATTTCCCACTGCCCTTCTGTGCTTCAATGGTCTCTTGATAGTTCACCTATCTCCCGCACCAAATATCAATTTATTTTGTTGAATAATAAATAGAGGAATTATTAAAGATGTCAGTATGACATTAAATGAGTAAATTGAAAATATAAGAATTCTAGTTCTTTAACAGCCAAGAACATAGGGATACCAAAAACAAAAGATAATACTTTAAATCAAAAGGCATTTTATACCACTTATGTGCATTTTAAACTGATGCAGTGTACTATATAGAGAGGTATAGCAAAGAAATATTCAGGGCTCAGGAATAAAGATTTGATTTAGTTGCATATTGATAACAGTTAAACTCTTTAATATCTACAAATAAGACATAATTGCATTTTCACATATCTTACAAAACCACAATAAAGTACTGGAAATTAAAAGCTCAAACTATGATGATAAACTCTGCCTATGTAATTATTGTTACTTGGTAATAATAAATGATACAAAATTTCATGGATAAGGTTTATTACTGATTACAGTGATTTGGAAAACAGGATAAAAATTTACAAATGAAACACATCCAGAAAAATCTAAATTATATAAAGTAAACCCAGGAGAGTAAGAAGACCTTTTCTTATCTATTAAATAGTTCTAGTTTTAAAATAACCATAAGGAAATTTGGTTTTATGTTCATAATATCATTGTAATATTAATTTACAAAAACTAAAATAGAATATTTGGTTGTAATCACATAAAAACATCATACCTCAGTATAATATGGTTTTTTGGAGAAGAACTCCAATTGCATTGGGTTATTCTCTCTTTTATTAATTTTAGTAGTTGAGTGGGAATACCTTTTCAAAGGAAATAAAATTCTGGTCCAAAAGTAGCTGAAATGGAGTACCTAAATACATGAGCCACCTGTGACTCTAAAAATTCTTTGTCTTGAATGTTAACTGCAGGCTTCATAATAATTTGCAATTCTTTCTTTTCATAAATAACAGGTTCTATGCCAGGAAGAAAATGAACATTGCCTTTGCGGATAGCAAAACAAAACAAAACTCTCACAACAGTTGCAAATGAACAATTCACCTTAAAACATTAAAAATACCCTGCAAATTTCACAGCATTGGGTTCTTTTATTATATAGAACTTAATAATTAACAAAAACAACTTCCGTCTCTTGGCACTTTGATACGAGGACTTAATTGAGAAGCTCCCACTGTGGAAAAAGAATTAGGTAAGGGCTGCAGCCTCAGGGCCTGGCTGCAAGTGCTACCTTTTTTTTCCTCATCAGCACTTTCCAGAACAAGAAGCTTATACTATGCACTCACAAAGTCTTTCCTTTGAAGATTTCAGGGCCCTTTAAGAAGCTCCATTGGTGCTATCCAGGACTATTAGTCCCATTTAGATGTTCTTCTCCTCATGTAACTGTGTCCCTCACTATCAATAGCTTCGTACAGGTCCTTTTTATTCTCTTGTGTTGCATGTAGATAACCAATATATGCCACGCAAAGCGAAAGAGTTATCAATCCGAAAGCCATTACAGGTTTGTTCTGCCAAAGACAAAAAATAAATAAATAAATAAATCCTCATTAAGACTAATAATTTGAGGAGACCCAAATATTTGTAGCACTTCCCCCTTGACATACCAAGTCTTTAATACCACACTAGCATTCCTGTGGTGATATTTTCCATTATAACAATTTACCTAGTTCCTTATTCAATTACTTCAGCTCCTGATCATTCAAAGATTATAGAAGACTCTTGCTTCTCTCTAGTCTTTCTCCTGTCTCCAACCTGGTTCTCATGCCTCCACCTTCAGGATCATGGTGGTTGGAAGAGAGGCGAAGGGAAATGAGGCATGGAAATGGATCTGGTGCTCAGAGTTTTTATTGTTATCTGGGTGACATGGAAAAGCTGCTTAACTTGCCTGAACCCAGCTTCCCCACAGGCAAAACTTCAATTAGTTAATCTTATTAGGAATAAAGTATACATGCTATTCTTCTTGCCTGAGTTCATGGATAACTTGCAAAAAGCCTTTCATTTTCATGTCATATATTAAGTGCAACAAAAATAACAATCTATACACTCTTCTCTGGGAACCTACTCTATAAGCTCAAGAAATTTAGTGACTGGGGCAGATACTATGCTGTTATAACCTTGATTAACTGCTAAAAATTCTAAGACCCTAAGAGACAAAGCAATATAACTTTGAAACTGGAAAAAAAAAATAGGCAAGATGTTCACAACTCCACAGAAATGTTTTGTCCCGTCTGTGGTATAACTCATATCTTCTTTTTTGTGCATTCACACTCAACAAATTAGCCTTTCGTAGGTCAGTGTGAGTGCACAGTAATTGTAATCAATACAACTTTCAATTAGTATTTTCTGCTTCTGTCATATCTGCTGTATTGCTATTTCAAATCTTAATCATCAAAAGAATAAAGGTCAAACTTTTTCACTTGGATGGACACACAAGAAAGGCCACAAGCTCAAAGCAGTTTGAATCTACAAATCTTGAAATGCACTTGGCAATTAAAACAACAAATCTGTTCAAAGGTTGTAAAACATTCTACCTTGACTTAATGATTTGATTGTTAAACTGACCTATTTAACTTTAAAACAGTTTACACTGGCAACTATGTTAATACTCTAACCAAATTCAATTCATTTAAATATATTGTGTAATAACTTGATTTCATTTACATTCATTTTAAAACAAATTTATCTTTATTTAAAAATAAAACTGGTCAAATATAGTCAATAATTTGCAACAAGAATATAAATGATTAGCTAACTCCTTTACAGTGTACAAGTGTCTGTTTTGTAACTTTTCATAATATTTGTAATATCCCTTAAGTAAAAATATAATAACAGCTGGAATTGTAGTCTCTAAGAATGACCAGATTTTTATTTTGTTTTGTTTCAAGGGAAGATCTTATTTACTTAATAGTACCTGATCAAATAACAAAAATTTCCTTCAAATTAGTACAACCATTAAAATAAAAGTTTAAATAGGAATTTGAGAAGTGATCTATTAAAGTGCGACTATATTGTGTTAAGGTTCTCAATACCCTCAAAATAACTAGTTTTACATATATATTCAGAAAAATAGCATTTAAAAAAATAGCATTTAAAATTTTTCTTCCACCTGCTTTTATTGAGAGGTCATTAGTCAATATGAAATTTTCATGATACAATCAAATGTTACAGGAAAATAAAAACTTCCTATTTCTGATAGCCTAACTAAACTGAACATAACATCTTATCCTAGATATATTTCTTACAGGCTTAATGAAGAGCTCTGGATTCACAGCTCGAAATAAGGTTGTTGTGCGGACTCCTCTAAGCCCTGGATTTTGAAAGTCTTTCTCTTGGGGTGGTTCCTTTTTAAAGCCGGGAGACTCAGGTGCTGAAGACATCTTCTTGACTAACGATGATTTATTACCTAAAAATAAAAAAATACTTTTTTTCATGACCATGTTTTTTGATAATGTTCTTTAAAAAATCATTCCGTACTCATTCATTTTTCTGAATTCTAGTCCAGATATATACCAAAAGTGATTACCAATTGTTTTATTACTTTATATATCATGTACTTTGTAAATGGTGCTTTAAATGTTGTTTAGTAAAACTTATTTTCTCATCTCTCAGAACAAACCAGTGAGGTGGGCAAAAGTTGTTTTCCTACTTTCACAGAAGCCTGGAGAATTATTCCTTGGTCTGAGTCACATCGTATCTTGTTATATGAAAGAGGTATTAAGGGTGGGAGGGGCAGTGGTTAATCCATATCCTTATTTCCTCACATTTTCACTCTTCCTCACCTTCCAACAGCTGAAAGGACGCTAGCATCCCTCAATTTCTCCCACAGCTTCCCCTCTGGCCTGTGCTTCTCAACAATCTGAATGCCTACCCAAGCATGAGCACCAAGCAGTAAGGCTAAGTAGTTATTTTCACTCCTCATTGGCATGTCAGTGACTTTCTGGGAAGGATTGTTCTGCTATCTCCTCAATCTGAATATCCTTCTTTCTCTAAATTACTCTAACTCTATCCTATTAAATCCAAATGTGTCTTTTAGCTTCTGGTTCTCCCAGCTAAAATGTCAACATTTTGTGAATATTCTTCTCTTCTAGGTACTAATAGGCAAAAGCTTATTCTTATCATTCCTGCCACCTAATGTTGGGGAGGAAGGGAAGGGTTGGAAGGGAAGAGGTAGGTAAAGAAACCTTTTAAAGGCTAAAATTAATGACAATATAATAAACTTCTCTGGGGAAATGCTGCAACCCTACTATATAGTACATGTTATGACACAAGAGTCCAACATTCATATTTAAGCACTCATTGTGGCTTTGTTCATACAGAGTCTTTAAGTCTTTCATTTTACAGATTTTATAAAAGCAATATTTTTGCAATTTCATTAAGTATGGAGAAAATTAGGAGTTCAGGTTTTTTTAAACTATTTTTTTAAGATTATATTTATTTATCTGTGAGAGAGAGAGAGAGAGCGCATGAGTGAGAGGGGCAGAGGGGGAGAGAGAGAACCAGACTGCCTCTTGAGCAGGGAGCCTGATGGAGGGCTTGATCCCAAGATCCTGATATCATGACCTGAGCTGAACAAGGCAGATACTTAACTGAATGAGCCACCCAGGTACCCCAGGGTTTTTTTTTTTTCAAAAACTATTTTTGTTGAAGTAGTTACTTCATCTATACCACTTAGATAAATACTTCATCAGAAACACCTACCTGAAGGGAAATTTTTATTTTTTTTTTGAAGGGATAGATTCTTAATGCTTCTTATATATACTTGCCGGGACTTCTGAAATGTTCACTGTCCCCTGTTCCATCATCTACTGAATATTATGGTTGTCACTGTCATCATCATCATCATCATCATCATCATCCACTTTGACATTAGTTAGCTCTTCTATAGCAATTTTAGGATTTGCTAACTCTTGGAAAATAGTTCAACTTGTTATCTCTAGCTACAAACTCTTTAAAATCAAACTGGTTTGAGAGACCAGTAACAACTGAGTACCAGACTATTTCAAATACCATGCTTGGTTTGCAGTCTTCTTCCTGGTTAACCTCAGGGGATTCCACAGGAATCATGTCTGTTTTCTGCCAAAATTTCACTATGTGGATGGCTCTACAGACCACCGGATCTCAGCAATCATATCAATAGCTAGCTTCATTCTATTTTCTGTTTTCTCTTCTAAATTTAGAATTGTTTCAGCAGTGCGCTTTCACTGTGAAAATTATACCCCCATCTGATAGCTTTATAATGGCTGTGCAGTTCAATGGGAAGAACTCAACACATGCACGATCCATGCATAGGGCTATGTTGTAGGCAGAGCAATTGTCTACCAGCAGGAGGATATCATGTTTTGCTCCTTTCATTCTCTTGCCAACATTACTGGGCCATTTGTTAAATAAACCTCTCATTTTTCAGGTACAGGTACTGGTTTGGTAACTACAGGGGAGCAAACAAACATTTTTTTAAAAAAAATATTTATTTATTTATTTATTTATTTATTTATTTATTTGGGACTTGATCCCGGGACTCCAGGATCGCGCCCTGGGCCAAAGGCAGGTGCTAAACCGCTGAGCCACCCAGGGATCCCCCAAACAAACATTTCTGAAGCACTGAGGGTAAACTGACTTGCCAATGACAAAGAGTGTCACCTTTCCTGTCCAAGATGCATTATAGCAGAATAGAGCAATGATCAATCTTTGTTTACTTCTTTTGCAAAGTCTACCTTGGCCATGAAGTATACATGAGGTAGCAACTCATAAACTTAATTAGCATTTCAAACATAATTCAAGCTGTAACTAGTAATTGTTTTTTTTTTTTAATTTCTCCTGTATGCAAGTTACTAATTTTTTCCACTGGAACTAGGTTTTTGTTTTTTTTTTTCACTACAGACAACTTCTAAAACAATTTCATAATGTGCCTGAAATTTGTGCAGCCATATACACTTGCTTGAAACTCATCTTGCCCAAGGCTAGCAAAAAAATCCACTGCTTTCTGCTGACCAAGAGGTCCACTTATGTGCCGTGCCCATGTCCTGCACTAACTTAAAAACATTCTTTTAAGTTTATTTAAGTAATCTCTACACCTAACATGGGGCTCAAACTCTGAGATATCAAAAGTCACCTGCTCTTCTAATGGAGCCAGCCAAGCACTGTGACCTGCACTAATTTCTTGATACCACACAAACATAGCTATTATAGGGAACTGGCATTTGTTTCTGCTTTAGGCCCAGAATCCCTTTAACTTCTCTTCATTTATGACCTAATCCCTCAATAACGTCAACAATATAAGGGGAAGGATTTCTTTGCTGCTACTCCTTTCTCATGGCAACAACCTACTCCTATTGCTTTCATTTCCTTCTATTAAAACTGCTAGCATTTCATCTTTCCCTCTCAGCCATGAGAGCAGGGTACTTGGCATGTACTAATGCCTTTAGAATTTAAGTGACAAATGTGGGTTACCAGATGCCTAAGCCTAGTGCCAGTGATGTTTCTACTTAACACGATTGACTGTAACAGGGAGAAAGAAAATTCAGAAAGAAGCAATCACTAAAGTGGAAGCAATAGTATAGTCTGTAAATCGGCTATGCCCATAATAAAAATGTGAGGCAGGAAATAGTTAATACAATAGTCATACTGTGAGGACTGAATCACAGCCTCAGAGTATACTGCTAATTGAAACTAAGGCATTAGATAAAAAATAGTAGGAAGGCCTGAAAAAGCAAATACACAAAGGTAGGTCATCTAACCATAAACTGACAAAGCAGCATTTTTCTTCAATTAATGAGAAACTGCTGCATATAATTAAAACAAAGATATCCAGTAGAATATGGTTTAAAATTGTTTACTGGGAAGAAAAACAAGATAATGGGGAAGGTGGGTACAGAGGGCACATACTGTAGAGCACAGAAGGGTTTTCAGACCACAGTTAATCACATACATTCTGCGTTGATAAAAATGTGCCAAGAATTGAGTATGGTTAACTCAGTCCTTACCTCAATTCCAAAAACAAGAGAGATTTCACCATTTCAAAATCAAAGGGATGCAAAAAGTTTTAAATTAACTCAAAGGGATTCAGTGATGTTAAATGTTGAAATTCAACCTATATGAAATGTCTACAAAAACTATGGACTAAGTGTTCTAACATGAATTGTAAGGACTTAATTTGTTTTTAAGTAGACTCTACACCCAGTGGGAAGCACAACACAAGAAGCCCAACCCCCAATGTGGGGAGCCCAACGTGGGGCTTGAACTCATGACCTCGATATCAAGATCAGAGATTAAAAGTTGAACATTTAATTGACTGAGCCACTCAGGCACCCCTATAAGGACTTAATTTTATTTGCAAGATTCCTTGGTCTCCTCTTTTCCTTAGTAGAACCTATGTTTTCTTTGTAATGAAGTAAATAACTAAGGCAGTATTTATTATACTGCAATCTCTAGACATCCATATTCACTTAATAATGCACTATTTATGTTAAACTTTTTACCAGGAATGACAAATACTTGAATTGGAAGCCACCAGAAATGTTTATTAAAGGGACATTTACAAATTAAGGGATTACCTACTGCACTATATTTAAAAGATTTCATATGCTACAGGGGCACCTGGGTGGCTCAGTGGCTGAGTGTCTGCCTTTGGCTTGGGTCATGATCCTGGGGTCCTGGGATTGAGTCCTGCATTGGGCTCCTTGCCGGGAGCCTGCTTCTTCCTCTGCCTATGTCTCTGCCTCTCTCTGTATCTCTCGTGAATAAATAAATAAAAATCTTTAAAAGAGAAAAAAGATTTCATATGCCACAATTTCCATTGCTTGTGATACTTTCAACAAAGTGTATAAGTAACATTTTCCATTATATATCAGTCTTTCATAAGATGTGGTATGAGACAGTTCAATTTTATTGCTTTTTAAAATATTTTATTTGAGAGAGTCAGAGAAGGAGCAGAGGGAGAGGGACAAGCAGATTCTACACACTGAGTAAGGAGCCCAAATTGGAGTTTAGTCTCATGACCCTGAGATCATGACCGGAGCCCAAATCAAGAGTTGGATGCTCAACCGACTGAGGCACCCAAGTTCCCCATTGCTGCTTTTTTTTATGAGCCACAGTCACTGAAGATGTTATAATAGTTCTCCCCAAAATTACATGAATTTGTTTATACAATCTATTGAACAAAGAATCTTAACATATACTTTGAATAAAAAATGTAGATTACTGAGTCTAAAAAGGGCTTTAGTAGCCAAAAATGTTATATATAAGACACAAAACAATACAGTATCTTGTCATGTAGAAAGTTCTTTTGAATCTCTTCACATGCCTGGCCCACAGAGCTATAGATATATGGCTGGAGCAGAAATTAAAAATGTGTTGGTTGGATAAATATATAGAGAGAGTGCAAAACCTTGAGTGTTTTGTTCACAGTCAAAATTTGAGGGGAAAACAAATATCTACATCAAAAGTAAACTTTTGGGCAGACCCGGTGGCTCAGCGGTTTAGCACCGCCTTCAGCCCAGGGCATGATCCTGGAGACCCAGGATCGAGTCCCACGTCAGGCTCCCTGCATGGAGCCTGTGTCTCCCTCTGCCTGTGTCTCTGCCTCTCTCTCTCTGTATCTCTCATTAATAAATAAATAAATAAATAAATAAATAAATAAATAAATAAATAAATAAATCTTAAAAAAAAAGAAACTTTATGATACTTATTTTTTTTAAAAAAAGTAAACTTTTAATCTAGAAGTGAAAGCTGACTAGCTATTTTCAACTGCAGAGGTAATGTAAATTCCATTTGTAAAAGCTGCTGAACTAATCATAAATTCAAAGCACACCAGTAATCTGACATCACTACTCAAATGAACTGTACCTAAGACAAAAACATCTATTTAACATCTAGCACACTTCCTCCAGAACTTGTCCTCCGTCACTTTGTCCAATTTTCTCCCTTACTCTTGTTTCCCACTGCAAGCACTTACTTATATTTGCATATGATATTGACCAATCTCTACTTCAACTCACTTTTAAAGATAGATTTATTTTTAAGCTAGGGAAAAACTTCTCATTTATTGTGTTAAAAAGGAAATCACACAAAACAAACACACACAGTCTGGCAGGGATGATGGAAACTTGGCATTGCTCTGCTCCTAGCTAAGACTAAGTGATTAGTATGTGTGTGGGCCCACTTGCAAAATACTCAATAAATCAGGTATCCAAGAGGCCACCCCTGTCTGATGCAATCTGTCCTGGAGCCCTTCTTGTATTTCTTTTCCATTTTTCCATCACTCGTTTCTTGTTCCTTTATTGACAAATGATACGAAACTGTCGTTTATATATTTTTTAAGGGTAAGATTTTTCATACCTACCTGTAAATAAAAATTATCTAAATTAAGCTCTATTTACTTCCTATGTCTCTCCCTGGTAAAAAGTTCACCTTTTTCTTCTGTCCATCCTCTTGTGAAGGAAATATGTGATGGGAAAAGGAAGCTGCAGTGATAAAGGATGCCTCCTTACACAGCTCCATGAGGGTCATTCACACCTCAAAGTGTGAGAATAGCGCCCTCCTGGAATTAATAATACACAATGTGTGAGGCTGTACGAGATAGTCTTAGACAGTCAGAACTGGTCATTTTTTGATAATTTTCCCTCCTTCACTAAAATTCTCGGTCAGGGGGATGATCCAGAAAGTATTTGGCAACGGGTATTAAACAACTCATTGACATAAAATTGGCATGACTATATCATGTTGTACATGGAAATCAGACCAAGACAAAAAGACTATGAGTTACTTTGGCGAAAAATTTAATCTTCGGATATTCATTTTTGAAATCAGTATCTCAATACAGGATGTCAAAACAAAATTACTAGAATTATAGAATGTTAGAGAGAAGGAACCTTAGCAATAATCAAAGCCTTTAAGACTTAAGGAATTATAAAATGGACAAACTATTTTAGTGAGATATAAAATATACTTGTTATTTTAGTTTCACTTACCACAGTATCTTGATATTTAAGAAAATAATTTGAAGTCTGGGACAGAACACCTGTAAAATAATTTAAATTAGAATAAGCAAGTTTGGGATAGAATAAGGGTTTTACGCCTTGAGGGAATTCAGCATAGCCTCAAATTCCAACTTTGCTACTCATAAGCTGGAGCTCTTGGAATAAGTGACAACCTCTGTGGGCCTCAGTCTCCACCCAGAGGGGTAATGTTACCTACTGCATGGAACAGCTGTGTGGATTAAGTGAGATCACACTTTTAAAAGGATATAACAGAAAAAAAAAAACAAAAAACGATATAATAGATGTTCAATGTTAACAGCTATTGTCATACCATCTAGTCAAATTCTTTTCTTTCTTTTTTTTTTAAGATTTTATTTATTTATTCATGAGACGGAGAAGAGAGAGAGAGGCAGAGACACAGGCAGAGGGAGGAGCAGGCTCCATGCAGGGAGCCCGACATGGGACTCGATCCGGGGCCTCCAGGATCACGCCCTGGGCGAAGGCGGCGCTAAACCGCTGGGCCACCCGGGCTGCCCCAATTCCCTTTTTTAAACAGAGAAACCTAGACCCAAAGAGATTGTCTTTGCCAATGGGAGTGAGATAATCCAGGCCTCTCCATTTCCAGCTCACCCCTAATCCACTACTTCACCCACACAGTACTCCAAAATCGGTAAGATGCTGCATTTACACGTTATCACCAGAATCAGGAAACCTAAAATTGTAAACACTTGAATTTTCTAAATGGATTCTGTATTTCTTGTTTTTGATGTAAAACAAAAAACAAAACAAAACAAAAAAAACACCTACTTTTAAAAGTGTCTTTCCATTTCTTGAACTTACTGTACCTGAGTAAGGGAGAAAGATGTTGGGGGCAGCTCCAGGGCCCCAGCGGTTTAGTGCTGCCGCCTTCGGCCCAGGGTGTGATCCTGGAGTCCCGGGATCGAGTCCCACGTCCGGCTCCCTGCATGGAGCCTGCTTCTCCCTCTGCCTGTGTCTCTGCCTCTCTCTCTAATAAATAAATAAATAAATAATCTTAAAAAGGGGGGGGGGGCAGAAAGATGTTCAGAGCGGCTGTTACAGACAGTCCGAGGGCCGTAAAGTACGACTGAGGTCTACTTAGGTCTACTCCCGTCTCCGTGTGCAGCGGCTATTACTCAGACAGATGCACGTGGAGTGAAGCCTCCAGAAAAAGAAACTGCATTCAACCAAGTTCCAGACGCTGTGCTGCAAGGACAGCACGTGACAGCGTTTCCCCCTAAGTAAGAGTTTGGTGAGCTGGGACACCACGATAGTGTCCAGGATGTGGGGATGTGGGAGGGGGTCCATGACCAGGCCGGGATCCTGGCACCGGAGGGGGCTCCCCCGGACGGCTTGGGGCCCCCACGAGCGGCGAGGCTCCGACGCACCTGGGAGTCAGGCCTGCAGGGCCACCGGCCCTCCAAGGTCAGGGACCAGAGAGCGTGGTGGGGCGGCCGCGCCGAGCCCCGCGTCACCTGCCAGCAGCCGCCGCTCACCTGCCGCGAGGTCACCTCCGGCGCCGCCTCCCAGCTCCGCCTCGTCTCCGCCTGCGGGACAGAGCGGCCCGGCGCGCAGCCTGCTCGGCGCCACAGCGGCCCCTACAGCTGGGAGGCTGCGACGCAGGGGCGCGCGGGGCGCGGGACCCAGGCCTGCGGCTCGGTGAGTCCCAGGGGGGCGCGCCCACGGACTCCCCTGCAGGGGAACTGCAGGGGGCATGTTTAGTTTCTTCCTTTCTTACCTTTAGTTTATCAGCCTCCCAAGGTTCTAATCTTGTGTGCCTGTGTTTTGTATGAATAAAAGGAGACATCGCCTAGAAATCTATATATATTTATTTGCTGGAAAGAAAGTATTCTGAGATGGGAAAGGAGGCTGGGATTTGGTGTCCTCCTGGCCCGATTGGATTTTAAACGCACAGTCACATGTGCAGTTAATGCTCTGTCATTCTATTAGTGCCTTGACATTGCAAGATGCAAGGTGTGTGGAGCTGTGGTGTGATAAGAATAGATAGGGTCGCTGACTTGTACATACTTTGCTGATGTTAAATTTGTTGGGGGGCCCCGTCGCAACCATGGCTGAAGAACAACCTCAGGTTGAACTGTTCGTGAAGGCCGGCAGCGATGGGGCCAAGATTGGGAACTGCGCCTTCTCCCAGAGACGGTTCATGGTACTCTGGCTCAGAGGAGTCACCTTCAGCGTAACCACTGTTGACACCAAGAGGCCGACCGAGTCAGTACAGAAGCTGTGGCCAGGAGGGCAGCTCCCATTCCTTCTGTAGGGCACTGAAGTGCACACAGGCGCCAAGATTGAGGAGTTTCTGGAGGCAGTGCTGTGCCCTCCCACGTACCCCAAGCTGGCAGCTCTGGACCCTGAATCCAACACGGCTGGCGGGGACATATTTGCCAAATTTTCTGCTTACATCAAGAATTCAAACCCGGCACTCAAGGATAATCTGGAGAAGGGGCTCATGAAAGCCCTGAAAGTTTTAGACAATTACTTGACATCCCCCCTCCCAGAAGAAGTGGATGAGACCAGTGCTGAGGATGAGGGCATCTCACAGAGGAAGTTTCTGGATGGCAATGAGCTCACTCTGGCTGGCTGCAACCTCTTGCCGAAACTCCACATAGTACACGTGGTGTGTAAGAAATGGGATCCCCGGGTGGCGCAGCGGTTTGGCGCCTGCCTTTGGCCCAGGGCAATCCTAGAGACCCGGGATCGGATCCCACGTCGGGCTCCCGGTGCATGGAGCCTGCTTCTCCCTCTGCCTGTGTCTCTGCCTCTCTCCCTCTCTCTCTCTCTCTGTGTGACTATCATAAATAAAAGGAAAATTTTTTCAAGAAATACAGGGTACTCTCCATCCCAGGGGTGTTCCGCGGAGCGCATCGGTACTTGCGTCATGCCTATGCTCGGGAAGAGTTTGCCTCCACCTGTCCAGATGATGAGGGGATCGAGCTGGCTTATGAGCAAGTGGCCAAGGCCCTCAAGTAAGTCCCTCCTGAGGCTCCGTCTCCCCTCTCCACTTTCTCCACAAAGACACCAGCCGGTTTTCACGTGGCTACCCAAAGGACACACTTCAAAATGGCCAGTGGGCAGAGAATCCTGAAGCGCTTGTACAGGGCTGGCTGGGGGGCTGGAGGGGCTGATGGGGAATCTAGGTAAGATTTTTATTGTGGGCTGGTGCGGGTAGGACAGTGTATTTCAGTAATAAAATACAGATTGGAAAAATAAAGAAATAAAAAATAAATGAATTTGTTGGGGGCAGCCCGGGTGGCTCAGCGGTTTAGCGCCGCCTTCGGCCTGGGGCCTGATCCTGGAGACTCGGGATCAAGTCCCACGTCGGGCTCCCTGCATGGAGCCTGCTTCTCTCTCTCTCTCTCTCTCTCTCTCTCTAATAAATAAATAAAATATTAAAGTACATACTTTCCTGATGTTAAAGTTTGTTGGTATACCAGTTGCATGAGTGGGTGCCTGGGTGTACCGTTGGTTAAAGTTCTGACTCTTGATCTCAGCCCAGATCTTGATCTCAGGGTCATAGTTCAAGCCCCATATTGGGCTCTGTGCTGGGCCTGGAACCTATTTTTTAAAATGACAGTAATTTAAAAAATACAACAATTTTAAAAATTAATAAAACAAACAAAATAGAATAGCAGGTGCCCAGATTTGGGTATGGATTTGTGTTAAAGTTTGGGCAAATGAATTTTGAATTTAAACTTGTTCATTCGAGCCAAATTGATTTTTTTATTTGACTTGAGGTTTAATTTCTAAAAGTTCATCAGCATCTGGTATTACTAGACAGTCTTCTGACAAAATAAGTTAAATTTTAATTAAAAAGCTGTTTGTGACATAAAAAGATGCTCATTATCACAAATCATTGGGGAAATGCAGATCAAAATCAAAATGAGATATCATCTCACACCTGTTGGAATGACTATCGTCAAAAAAGACAAGAGATAAGTGTTGACGAGGATGTGGACAAAAGAGAATGCTTGTGCACTGTTGGTGGGAATGTAAATTGGTGCGACCACTATTGAAAACAGTATGGAAAAAAAAAAGAAAACAGTATGGAGGTTCCTCAAAAAATTAAAAATAAAAATACCACATAATCCAGGAATTCTACTTTCAGAAACATATCCAAAGTAAATGAAATTACTATCTCAAAAAGATATCTGCATGCCATTATGTTCATGTGCAGCATTTTTACAATAGCCAAAATATGAAAACAACCTAAGTGTCTGTCAATGGGTGAATGGATAAAGAAGATGTAGTATATATGTACAATGGAATACCATTTAGCCCTGAGAAAGAAGAATATCCTGCTGTTTGTGACAATGTGGATGGATCTTGAGGCCATGATACTAAGCATAGTAAGTTAGACAAAGACAAATAACAGTATATCATGCAGAATCTAAAAAAGACAAATGCATGGAAATAGAGACTAGAATGCCGGTTACCAGGAATTAAGGGCATAGGAGACATGGGGAGATATTGGTCAAAGATTATAAACTTCCAGTTAGAAGGTGAATAGTTTCTGAAGATCTAAAGCACAGCATAGTGATTACAGTTAATAATACTGTAGTTTATACCTGACAGTTGCTAAGAGTAGATTTTAAATATTCTCACCAGGGACACCTGGGTGGCTCTGTGATTAAGCATCTGCCTTAGGCTCAGGGCATGATCCTGGAGTCCCAGGAATGAGTCCCACATTGGGCTCCCTGCATGGAGCCTGCTTCTCCCTCTGCCTGGGTCTCTGCCTCTCTCTCTCTCTCTCTCTCTCTCTCTGTGTGTGTGTGTGTCTTTCATGAATAAATAAATAAAATCTTTAAAATAAATAAATATTCTCTCTCTCTCACACACACACACACCAAAAAACTAGCTGATACCGTGGTGGTTATCAGCTTGCAATATATATGTGTGTTAAATCAAGACATTGTACAACTCAAACTTGCACAATGTTATCCGTCAATTATATTTTAGTAAAACTGGAGTGGGGGGGGGAAGTTGCCCACAAAATCAGCCAAAGGATCTACATACCAAACACAATATCAAACTTCCAGATGATGTTCAAAATTTTCTTAAAGAAAAGAAAAAGTTATTTGTGGAGTTGCCACAGAACAAATGAAAGACTACAAAACGTTCTTGTGCTGCATTATCAACATACCTGTATTTTCTTCTTATCCCTTAGGGTTCTCCTACCTAATCAGTAAAATGCCAAGTATCATTATGGAAACCAAACTACCTTTATGGGCCACCTGCGTGGTTCAGTCGGTTAAGCATCTGCCTTCTCCTCAGGTCAAGATCTGAGTATCCTGGGACAGAGGCTTTTCAGGCTCCCTCGGCAGCAGGGAGTCTGTTTTCTCTCTCTGCCCCTCCCTCCCTGCTCCTCCTCCTCTCTCTCTCAAATAAATAAATAAAATATTTTTTAAAAAAAGTACCTTTCGTGTCATGATCAATCCAGACTAATCAGGTGAAAGAATATGAAACTTAAGAATGTGTAAAACGAGCGTACACTGTAGGTAAAGACAATAGAGAAAAGCCTAAAGGCTTTGCCAAAGTCATGGATATGAAAGCAATGAAAGTGATGTGAATAAACAAGAGTTCTTCCCATTTTATCATGCTTTTAAGAAATCACTTTGAAGAATGAGGTCAGTCTGAAATCAGCTTTTATAATCATTTTAAACAGAACCATCAATACTTAATAATATTTAACAGGAGATTTGGTATTTGCTAGAATTAGAGATTTTATATTTGATGGGATTAGCTGTATAAAACAAAAGTTCATCTTTATGAAAATGCGTTCAAATTTTCAAAATATACCTGCTTCCATTAGGAAGTTCATCAAGTGAACTCCATTAGGAGTTCATCAAGTGTGTCCCAGGGACAATACTGGTGATCTGTGAACCTTCTCAGGGGAATCTCTGATGTGCTGGTTCTTTTCTTTTCAGGCATGAATTAATAGTTGACTTACAATATTTAATAAAAATCAAACATTAATTTGGTGCTGTTTAATCAAAAGCAGGGTTTGTTTTTTTGTTGTTGCTGTTGTTTTTATAAGATAAATGCTGGCTTATTTTCCCCAGCATTAAGCCAAGACAAAGTAGGTAATATAATTAATGTGGGCCATGGGGTACATGACTCCATTGAATGAATTATTAGCTGACAAACTGGGAAAAATTAAGCACGTATGATATAAAATAATCCCGGGGTACCTGGGTGGCTCAGTGGTTGAGCATCTACCTTCGGCTCAGGGCATGATCCCGGGGTCCTGGGATTGAGTCCCACATCAGGCTCCCCGCAAGGAGACTGCTTCTCCTCTGCCTATGTCTCTGCCTCTCTCTTTGTGACTCTCATGAATAAATAAAATCGTTAAAAATTAATAATAATAATCATCCCAATTTTCCACTGCTCTATACCCTCCCCCTCGCTCCTGTGTCCACTCCCACTCTGATTCTGGAATTGGGCTTATGACTTATTTTGGGTAATATGATATTAACAAGTACGACAGGAGCAGAGGATGACAAAGTGCTTGAACTGGTGACTGTACCTCAACTAGTAACTGGAGATGAAAACCACATAGAGCTAAATCAAGTCATCCTCATCATTCCAATTGAGGCCATCTGAAGCTAGACATCAGTCAGCTGGCCCCAGGTATGTGAACAAACCCAGGCACGATCAGCAAAGCCACCTACCAAGATCAGACAAGTCTGCTAGGTCAGCTGAGCTTAAATAGGTGTGTTGGTTATTGTGCAGCTTTATTGTGGCAATAGGTAATTGATACAATGTCCTCCATTTACAAATTCCCTGATATAAAAAAGCATTTGATTTGCTTGGTAGCTTGAGGAGTAATCCACTTCCAGGGGGAACAGTTAAGAAGAACAAATGTTTGCTTTTGTAAAAAACTATATTTTGGTCTAGCATCATAGGAATATCTTTTATGGGAAAGAAACAAAATCTATCAAATGGTAGGAAACATAAATTAGTTTAAAAAATGAGAATGAGGAACTGATATTATTTACTGTTTTTGTTCCAAATAATATTTTTAGCAAAACTGGTTTTGGTACTTTCCATGTCAGGTCATCTTATACTTACTTTTATCACATTTACAAATACTAGAAAAAAAGATTTATTCTATATTAATTTTTCTGAAGTCTCATAATCTCAAGCACCTTAAAAAAGAAAAATTAAAACCATTTTTATTTCAAGTTTTTTTAATTGAGTGGAAGAAGCTGGAGTTCCTTATCAGTGCAGTTAGGTTCAACTTAGTGAAAAAAATTCTAGTGCATTTCATGTGAAAGGTACTATACTGGACATTGGGAATTTAAAGATTAAGATATATTCTCTGCCCTTGAGGATCTTAAAGATTGGTGAAGGAGACAAATATAAAAACAGATCATCTCAATTATAATGCGATGAGTGATAACATAATTATATGCACACATTTCTTTGGAAGCATGGAGAATGGTATGTAGCTTGCCCTGGAAGGGCTGATGACCAAGCTGAGAGAATCAGAAGCATTAACTAAGGCAAGGAAGCTAGAAAGGATATTTCAGGGCAGGGGAAACAGAATGAATAGTCTTCAAAGCATGAAACCATACAGTCCAATGAAGTGTGTTACATATTCACCAGAGTGTGAATAATAAAATGGAAAATGAGAAGAAATGAGATTGGAAAAACATATAGGGTCAGTCCAGGAGGCCTCTCATCCATGGTAAGGGACTGGAACAGTATTCTGAAGGTCATGGGAAGTTACCACAGTCATTTAAACCAGGGACTACATGGTCAAATGTAGGTTTTGTATAACTTTCTCTGAGAGCAAGACGGGCTACAGGGCACAGAACTAGTTAAAAAGCCAATGCAGTATTCTAGGAGAGGGAGTGAAGGCCTGGATTAGAATCATAATAGGAAGTATAGAGAATATGGGATGGATTTTGGTGGTATTAGCAGGCAAACTGGTAAGACTGGTGATTGTCTTGAATTGGGGTAGAAACGGTAGGAGGTGAGAGGAGAAAAAGGAAATTAGGATGATGTAGTGGACTCTGTGGTACTCTTCCAAGAATCCCCTTCTTAGGGGAAACCTGGAAGATCTGCTGCTGACTGCCCCCAGCTGTTCCTTTGCTGGGTATTCTTATGGCTTATCCAGTCCTTCAAAGTTTGCCTGTGACTGATGACAGGCTTTTAATGGTATTGGATATATGCATCTGAAGTTTGGGGGGAGATAAAGATTTAAAAATCATCAACAGGGCAGCCTGGGTGGTTCAGTTGGTTTAGCGCCACCTTCAGCCCAGGGTGTGACCCTGGAGACCCAGGATCGAGTCCCCGTTGTGCTCCCTGCAAGGAGCCTGCTTCTCCGTCTGCCTGAGTTTCTGCCTCTCTCTTTCTCTCTGTGTCCCTTATGAATAAATAAAATCTTTAAAAAAATAAAAATCATCAACATACAGAATAGGCAAAATTATGAGGGTGGATGTGAGCATATAAGGAGAGGAGGCAGAGAAAGAATGGTGGGCTACAAGACACTGGGAACATCAACAGTGAGGGAGTGAGTGGAGCAGGAGGAAATCATGAAAGGGTTTGAGAAAGGATAGTCAGAATGGTGTGAAGAAGAACAGGGCAGGAATGCCTAGTAATCTAAGGGAGTTGAGGTGATTAAGAGGAGAGTAGATTAATTACAGGCTTCTTTGCCATCAGCCAAACTCCTCTCCAAACTCTTCTCCTTTCTCAAATACAAGTCTAGTCGTGTCACTTTTCCAATCAACATTTCCTGCTGGGATCCCCTTTCCTGTTCCTCCTGCCCTTGCTTCACTCCTTATTCTATATGGTTAATCAGAGGAGACATCATACTCACAGCTCAGTCATGCTTGATGTGTAAAAATTATCTTCCTGGAAGCTGACTCTTGGAGAAGAATCATATCTATCCAGAAGAAAAATTTCTTTTTTTTTTTTGCATTCTTGAGGAAGGTTAAGTGGCTACATTTATTTCATTTATTGCATAAGCTGAGAAGTCTAGCAGGATAATTTTGAGCCCCCAAAAAGACTGAGCACAAAGAGCCAGCAAACCCTGCCCCTACTCATCTAAAAACTCTGGTGTCTATGTAGGAGGTGATAGATAAGCAGACTGTCTTTCTTGGTTAAGTGGGAGGGATGAGATTTATGCATAAGCTCATAGAGAAGAAATGGAAAGAGAGTTACTTGTTCTGTGGCCAGTAAGAAAAAAGATCTGACCCCCAGGAACATGGGAGAAACAGAAGGGAGCATTTTTTGGGATATAAGATCTTGGGAAACTTACCACATAACTGTTATTTCAGTTGCAAATCACTGAAACTAACTCAAGTGCAAAAGGATCTGTATTACATCATAAAATGTTGAGTACAAGGAGACAACTGGTTTTGGGAACATTGAGTTATGGGACAATTATACATCAACAGGACTCCCTTGTCTCATCTCTTTAGATACACTTATTCCATATACTGGGTACATACCTGCTGGTAGTTTTAGGCATCTACCATGTTACAGTACATCCAACTAGAAAGGGAGCTTTTCTAATCCTTCATATCTCAAATTTTATAGAAGGGTTCTGATTATCCTTATGACCATTGGGTCATGTGCCCTTTTTCAGGACAAACTGCTGTGCACAGGAGGAAGGGGGTGCCATGGCTGGTCAGGCCTGGGTTGAGACATATTATCACAGTTGTGGAGGAGCAGCTACCTGGGGGTTGGGATAGGATAGAGATGCTAGGAAGACAAATTCGGCAGATGTCCACCCAACAGGTAGACCTGCTTTCCAGTTCAGGTTATGCACAGCTGGGGCAATGAGCATGCACCTGAAAAACAGCAGCCAGCAGGGACCATAGAGCAGAGCTTTTCCACTGAGTGGTGCTGCTGCCACATTCTCACATGCTGGTAAAGAGATATCTTCTTCCTGTCATGGCTAATGAAATGAGGTGGCCAGAATGGAAGACATAGGTGGCCTGGTGCCAAATGCACATGAAAGAACCCCAAGGGATGTTAAAACATAGTATATCATGGGACACCTGGGTGGCTCAGCCAGTTAAGCATCTGGCTCTTCATTTCAGCTTGGGTTGTGATCTTGGGATTGTTGTATTGAGCCCTGCATCAGGCTCCATACTGGGCAGGGAGTCTGCTTGGGATTCTCTCTCTCTCCTTCTCCCTCTGACCCTCCCCATACTCACTCCCTCTCTCCAAAATAAATAAATAAATAAATAAATAAATAAATAAATAAATAAATAAATAAAATGTATCATTACCTGACATCACAGTTTGTTTATTTATTTATTGGTTACATTTTATTTATTTTATTTTATTTTATTTTATTTATTTATTTTATTTTATTTTATTGGAGTTCAATTTGTCAACATATAGCATATCACCAAGTGCTCATCCCGTCAAGTGCCCCCCTCAGTGCCCGTCACCCAGTCACCCCATCCCCCCACCCACGTCCCCTTCCACCACCCTTTGTTTCCCAGAATTAGGAGTCTCTCATGTTCTGTCATCCTCACTGATATTTCCCACTCATTATCTCTCCTTTCCCCTTTATTCCCTTTCACTATTTTTTATATTCCCCAAATGAATGAGAACAAATGTTTGTCCTTCTTCGATTGACTTATTTCACTCAGCATAATACCCTCCACTTCCATCCACGTCAAAGCAAATTGTGGGGATTTGTCGTACAAAGTTTATTTCTTTGTTGTCTTTCTTCTTTATTAGGATGCAAGTTCCATGAAGGCACAAATACCCCACAAAAGCTCCATAAAACTCCATGTAAGTTTCAAGAAGGCTCCATGTTTTGCTCATAGCTATATTCCCAGACACATTGAAAAGCTCTGGAAATATTTGTTGAAGCAATGCTGAGTGAACTAGGGAGATGTTAAGAAGGAGATACCATAAGGAAGCAAGGCCAACCAAAGCATTACTTTGGGCCTATGGACCAGTGAGAATCAGGGTGAGAGTGAGATATTGTGAAAGGGAGCCTAGTGGAGGAGGATGGAGCTTCCAGGGTGGGTCTACAGGTACCAGTCAATTCTGTCTTTAATAGCATCCAGGCCTACAGAGACAACTTATCTCTAGATATTGAGGCTTAGATCTTTTATTCCTTTGTCAACCTGCTCCCATCACTGAATAAAAACACAGTCCCTCAAACTACCATTCTTACTCTTCCACCCTTGCACAAACCCAATTTCCAGAAAGAGGTCTCAGAGGTAGAGAAGGGCCCCAGTGAGGCTTTGTAATGGCTTACTGTAACTAGCCACGCCCCTGAGTAGGGAGGGTCTTGGTCCTAAACCTTGCCAATAAACCAGTGATATGCCAGCATCAATGTTCAAGTGATGCTGAATCCCATCTCCAGGGTGTCTCATAAAATAGATCTGGAATGAGGCCTGAGAAACTGCATTTCAAATCCAAGTGCTGCTGCCACTACTCCTTGGACCTCACCTTGAGAACCACTGACCCATATGATGGGTCACTTTCCTTCCTCATTTGCCAATTAATACATAATTGCTTTTATTATATGGTTTTGAGGTAGCTGAGGGGATTCCATCTTAGAAAGGCTCCATCTCTGCTGCTTCTTCGTGAGGTCCTATTTATTCATGATCAATATTTGCCTCTGAATAAGCATGTTCAGAGTGAACATGCTCAGTTAACCTCCACCCAAAATAGTGTTTAAAATTTATTCATATAGATGCATCTATCAGTTGTTCATTTCCATTGCTATAGAGTATTCCACTGTATTAAGAACAAAGATTACTTGCACCAACATAAACTTAATTGATGGGATTGATGGCTGAAACTACCTGTGTAGTTAATGACTACCCTTAATCCCCAGGGAATTCTTGCCAAAGCATTTATTCTTTTTGTATGTCATTGTGTATAATTTTCTGACATTTTGTTATATAGGTTCCTATAACCACCACCAAAATCAAGATTCAAAACTGTTGCATCACCACAAAGTAACTCCATTGTGCTTTGCTTTCATAGTCACATCCTCCCTCTACTTCCCTAATGTTTGGCAATCATTTATCTGTTCTCTATAATTGTGTTATTTCAAGAATGTCATATAAATGATGTCATACAGTATGTAATCTTTTGAGATTGGCTCCCCCCCCCCCCACTAAGCATCATGTCTGTAAGACCCACCTATACTGTTAAAGTTTTTGGCTATTACAAATAAAGTTGCTATAAACATTCATGTGCAGGTTTTTTAAAAAATTATTTATTTATTCATAAGAGACACAAAGAGAGAGGCAGAGACCTAGGCAGAAACATAGGCAGAGAGAGAAGCAGGCTTCATGCAGGGAGCCCGATGTGGGACTTGATCCTGGGACAGCAGGATCACACCCTGAGTCAAAGCCAGATGCTCAACTGATGAGCCTCCCAGGTGTCCCTGTAGTGGTATTTCATGTGCTTTTAATTTGTATTGATCTAATGGACAGCAATGTTGAACATTTTTTCGTGTGTTTATTCGCCATTCATATACTTTCTTTGGTGAAGTGTCTGTTCATGTCTTTTCCCATTTTCTAATTGGATTGCCTTTTTATTGTTGAGTTTAGAGAATTCTTTATTTGTTCTTGATATGAGTCCTTTGTCATATATGTAAGTATTTTCTCCCAGTCAATGGCTTGTCTATTTATCTTTTTAACAGGAGTTTTTGCAAAGCAAAATTTTTGAGCTTTGATGAAGTACAATTTATCCATTTTTTATTCTTTCTTTCATTCATTCTTTTCTTTTTCTTTCTTTCTTCCCCCCCCCTTTTTTTTTGGCCAAAACTCTTGGTATCATTTCTAAGATCTCTTTGCCTATCCCTGGATTGTTATGAGTTTCTCCTGTGTTCCCTTCTAAAAGTTTTATAGTAATATGTTTCATATTTAGCTCTATAATCCATTTTAAGACAATTTTTGGGTAAACTACAAGGTTTAGGTTGTTTTTATTTGCTTGTTGCCTATTGCTTCCCATTTATATGCTTGTTTTTCATTTAGGCATCCTCTTGCAAAAATGCTGTTCTTTTGCCTCATTTTCTACTGAGCTTTCTAGTTTGTATTTATTAATTTGCATGATTAAATAGATGCAAGTCTATAGATTATAGACTTCTATAAAGATACAGGATATGAGTTTCTTTTCAGATGTATTGCAAAAATCTTCTCCCAACCTGTGATTGCCTTTTCACTCTCATTATGGTATCTTCTGATGAATAGAAGTTCTTAATTTTAATGAAATTAAATTTATCAATTTCTTGAAAAATTGAAGTTTACATCACTAATCCTTCTGATTAGTGTTTTTATATCATGTTTAAGAATTTTTTTCCTACATCAAAGCCATGAAAATATTCTTCTTTATTACCTTCTAGAATCCTAGAATCTTTAGTTTTCTCTTTCTTTTTTAGATCTACAATTCTTCTACAGTTATATTTTGTGTATTGTGTGAGGTAGAAATTAAGATGAATTTTTTAAGATTGATTGATTGATTGATTGATTGATTGATGAGAGAGAGAGAGGCAGAGACACAGGAGGAGGGAGAAGCAGGCTCCATGCCGGGACCCCGATGTGGGATTCAATCCTGGGACTCCAGGATCGCGCCCTGGGCCAAAGGCAGGCACTAAACCGCTGAGCCACCCAGGGATCCCCCAAGATGCATTTTTAATATGGATTTCCAATTGACCAGCATTGTTTATTAAAAAGGGCATTATTTCCCCCCATTGTGCTACAATAATATCACTGTAAAAAACTAAGGAGTGTATATGTTGAGTTTGTGTGGACTTTCAGGGAATTGGCTTACATAATTGTGGGAGCCAGTTAAGCTGTTATCTCTTTGTCTGATGTTGGAGTTTGAAGTCCACAGGGCAGGCAGTCAGGAAGGGAATATCATGAAGCAGGCTAGAACTTATAAGCATGAGTTGGAAACTCACAAGGAGTACTGAAACCTTTGTTCTTGTTGCCTCTGACCTTGGTAACAGGGGCACCCTGCAGAAGCTTCAGCCCTCAGTCACAGAGCTAGATGCATACCTGGCCGAGGAGTCAGGGAGGTTCAAAGAGGATCCTGGAGAACATGAAGTGATTGTGGATCCAGCTGCTGTTTCACAACAGCAAGGTGAATCAGCATATCAGCAACAAAATGCATCAGCTATAGTAGCTGCTGCTTCCCTTTTACTTTCCAAATCTCCCAAGTATCTCCTTAGCAGTGCATCTTAATCAGAAATGTACAAGAAAGAGAATTCTGGGAAATGTAGGTTAGCCTAGCCAGAGACATTTCAAAGCCATCATGGAGTTATTCAAATGTCTTTGTTTTTTTCTTTGAGAAAAGAGATGGAGACATGTTTCTTATAAGATTATTTCCACTGGGTTTAGAGTAATACATTGTCACTTCTTTCAGCACTTCTGCATGTTATTGTATTGTTTTCTGATGCCCATTATTAATGTTAATTGATCAGCAATCTGTCTTACTTTTTCTTTGAAAGGAATGCATCTTTTTATCTGGTTGCTCTTAAGATCTTCTCTTTGTCTTTGGTTTTAGTAGTCTTACTATGATAGGACTAAGTATGTTTTTCTTTATATTTAATCCTGCTTGGGATTCATAAAGTTTCTTGAATTTGTATCTTGATAACTTTCATATGGTTTAGGAGATTCTTGGTCAATAATTAAATATTATTTCTTCCCATTTTATCCCTCTTCTTCCCTTGGGACTCTAAAACTCATATGTTAGAAACTTTTCTTTGGGTTCCAAATGTCCCTCTCACTCTCTCTTTTTTTTTTTTTGGGGAGGGGGGTATTTTTCATCCTTTTTTGTTTCTTTGCTTCAATCTTCAATATGGATATTTTTTACTGACTTGTTTTTCAGGTTGCTAAGTCTCTCTTCAGCTAATGTGAGATTATATATATATATATATATATATATATATATATATATATATAGTTCCTAGCATAGAGCACCTGAAACCCTTGTAAATTCCTAAGTAATAAGAGCACTAAGGACAACTTTTTATTCTAATGAGGTGATGCTAGGTGAGCTCCTGAATGTGGGCTGGTCACCACAGCGATCAAGCCATGATTAGAAGCTTGAAAGTTTTAGCGCTACCTTCCCATTCTCCAGAGAGGGGAAAAGGCTGAGACATGAAATTAGTAATTAATCATGCTCATATAAGGAAGCCTCCATAAAAATCCCTAGTACAGAGTTTGGGAGACTTCCGGTTGGTGAACACATCCACATACTAGGAGGGTGACAGACATACTCCACATCCACAGGAACAGTAGCTCTTGTACTTGGGACCCTCTTAGATCTTGCCCTATGTATCTCTTTATCTGGTTGTTCATCTGTATCCTTTACCACATCCTTTGATAAACTGGTAGACATGAGTAAGTGATTCCCTGAGTTCTGTGAGCCACTCTAACAAATTAATCAAATTCAAGGAGGAGTTTGTGGGAACCTCAGATTTATAGCTATTCAGTCAGAAGCATAAGTGATAACTTTTAGAATGGCATCTGAGACCAAGTGAGAGCAGTCTTGTGGGACTGAGTCCTTAACCTGTGGGATCTGACACTATTTCCAGGTACAAAGTGTCAGCATTTAGTTGAACTGTAAGACATTCAGCTGTTGTTGCCTCTGAAACTGCTTTTGGGGGAAAACCCCATATCTGGCATCAGAAATGTGTGTTAGTAAAGGAAACACACAGGAAGAAAAATTGAAGTTTTTCTTCAAACAGCTACTTTGTTACTAAATCCATCTGTCCATTCTTAATTTTAGATATTGAATATTAAATAGAAATTCTAATTGATTTTTTGATATAATTTAGTTCTCTGTTGAAATTCATCCTATCTACTTTCTTGAACATATTAATTATAGCTATTTTAAAGTCTGTGTCTATTAACATCAATATCTTAATACCTATGGGTCTGCTTTGTGTTCTTGTTTTTCTCACATAAATCTTTTAGTACACCTGGTAATTTTTTATTAAATACCTGGAATTGTATATTTATTTACTTATTTATTTTTAAAGATTTTATTTATTTATTCATGAGAGACACACACACACAGAGAGAGAGAGAGGCAGGGACACAGGCAGAGGGAGAAGCAGGCTCCATGCAGGAAGCCCGATGTGGGACTCCATCTTGGGACTCCAGAATCACGCCCTGTGCCAAAGGCAGACACTCAAACATTGAACCACCCAGGCATCCCTGAAATTGTGTATTTAATACTGTAGAAGTTCTAGATACAGCTATTTTCCTCCAGAGAGGGCTTTTTTTCAAGCTTGTGAGACTCAGTTAAAATAGGAGTACATTATCTTCATCTAATAAGGAATTGATCTGATTCAGAGTTGAGCCTTAGCCTTTTAAAAGCCTTGTCTCTCTTACTTCCTTACTCAAAGTTTGGGAATCCGTACCAGGACCTCTATATTTTGGCAAACCCTGAAGACCAATTTTAACTCCCTAGAACTATGAGATGCTAATAACTCTGTTTAGGTTCTCAGTTTCATAATACTTTCCTTGCAGTTCTCTTTCTCCTGGTCTGTGCTGTTTCCATATCAAGGGAACAGATAAATTGAATAATAACTTACCCCAGAGAACTTCCTTTTCCTTCAGGGACCTTGGCTACTTAAGTCGTGTTTATGTTGGTGGCTTTCTGATGCCTTCAAACAATTTTGTCTGTTTTGTTTTTGTATTGTATTCAGCTTTCTAGTTGTTATCAACTAGATAAATGATTTGCTACAAATTAATCTGCCTTAGTTGAAAGAAGGAGTCCTCTTCCATTCCTTTTGATATTGTCTTTGACTCTCAGTCCCTGCATTCCCTTTCCTTGAACTGATCAGAACCTTTAATTCTGGTGACGAAGTTGTACAGACATCTGTTATCTCCTCCCCTTATCCATGGTACCTATTTTCTGGAGAATCTTTATAAGAAAATGAAATAAACAGAAAAAATGGCCCTGCATTCAAGAGTTCGTTGAATGTCTCCACAAAATTCTTAAGCCCTTCATTATGCCTGTCCAGTAGGAGTAAGGAACATCATTGACTCAGTGCTTATCCCATTTGACACTCGTCTCATTACACTGTAATCATATGTGTAAGCCTGGAAATGTCTGTCTTCCACTAGACTGAGTTCCTTAAGGCAACTTTATTGTCTGCATACTCTTCTGTTTACTCTCCTTATGACAATAACTGTTAAATTTTCTCCAGAGAATATACAGAGACAATACAATCATTTCTCTAGCAGAGTTGTTCAAAATTTGCTTTTTATTATTGATAATTTAGAAAAATATTTTTCTGGTTACTTTCTACTAATAGCATATAAAGTAGAGATTATTGCCAATTTGAAGGAAAGCCTCCATGAGGTTTCTTCATATTTAGAAGAATCTTCCAGACCAAAAACTGCCTTGATATATTTCAAAGTTCATTTCTCCTCCATAACCCAAATCCTTCTGGTAATAGGTTTCACTAGACATATTCAAATTGCAATGAGATCATAATCTCTGTACCTTTGGTTATAGTAATGGGTGAGTGGGCTCACTGGACAATAGGATGATTCTTGAAAGCTGTCCTTACACCAGAATACTTTGTAATAACTGTAAACAAAAGTGAACATGAACTAAACAAATATATTTCACTAAACCAAAACTAAGCCTAAACAACTTTCCTTAGTTGGGTCCACAATCACTCCAAAACTCTGATTGGAGGGGAAGCACAACAAAGGGAAATTGTAGAAGAAGGAGACAGCAGTCTCACCTGATTATCTTATAAGTTAAAATACCTTAAATTTGGGGATGCCTGGGTGGCTCAGTTGGTTAAGTGTCGTTTTCGGCTCAGATCATGATCCCAGGGTCCTGGGATTGAGCCCTGTATCCAGCTCCCTGCTCAGTGGGGAGCTTGCTTCTCCCTTTCCCTTGTGCCCCCTCCCCTGCTTGCTCTCTTTCTCTTTCTCTCTCTCTCTCTGTCAAATAAATAAAATCTTTAAAAAAAATCTTAATTTTGCAAATTTTATAGAAACACATGCCTATGAAAACACACTACTGGGGCCATTTCCAGGGCCTTGGAGGAGGCTGTGCTGGTGAGGAGAGGCTTTGTTAGCTTCAGAATAAATCTACTCTGTATCTAAATATTATTTATTTAATTACTCCCCACAGGGGAGCTCATTTAGAATGTAGACTCTGGGAGAAAGGAAACTTAGTGCACTGTTGCTGGGAATGCAAACTGATATAGCTACTTAGAAAATAGTATGGTGTTCCTCAAAAAATTAAAAAAGAATTACAATATGATCCAGTAATTCCATTACTAGCTATTTATCCAAAGAAAATGAAAATACTAATTTGAAAAGATATATGTACCTCTATGTTTATTGCAACATTATTTACAATAGCCAAGACATGGAAGGAACCCAAGTGTCCATCAATAGATAGATGGATAAAGAGATTATATATATGAGTATATATATATATAAATTGCATATATATATGAAATATGGAATATTACTAAGCCGTAAAAAAAGAATGAAATCTTGTCTGTGATGTCTGGGTGGCTCAGGGGTTGAGCATCTGCCTTTGGTTCAGGTCGTGATCCCGAGGTCCTGGGATCAAGTCCCGCACTGGGCTCCCCATAGAGATCCTACTTCTCCCTCTGCCTCTGTCTCTGCCTCTGTCTCTGTATCTCTCATGAATAAATAAATAAAATCTTTTAAAAAATGGAATCTTGTCATTTGCAACAATATGGGTAGACCTAGAGGGCATAGTTCTAAATGAAATAAGTTAATCAGAGAAAGACAAATACTATATGATTTCACTCATATGTGGAACTTAAGAAACAAAACAAATGAACAAAGAAAAGAGACAAACAAAAACCTAGACTCCTAAATATAGAGAACAAACTATATTTCCAGAGGGGAGGTGGGTAGGAGGATGGGTGAAATAGGTGAAGGAAATTAAGAATACACTTATCATGATGAGACTGAGTAATGTATAGAGTTGTTGAATCTTTTATTGTGCACCTGAAACTAATGTAACAATGTATGCTAATTATACTTCAATTAAAAAAAAAAGAAAACAGTTCAAAGAAAGGAGATCTGAGTCTTTGCCCTTTATATAAATTCATACATTTGGTCTTTGGGAGATTCAGTACCACATCAAACCATGTCCCCTGTCTCATTTCAGTAGGGCTGTCTGAGGAAAGAAGTAAGAACAGTAACTGTTCTCCAAATCCCTTCTCTCTCTCTAAATGTCCAGTCAAATATACTGCCCCCACCTCTCTTCTTTCTCATTCTCAGAGTTTTCAGAGGACAAAGACTGATAAGAGTATTCTGAAATACATTGTCCTTACAGAAGACTGGAGTGAATAAAACCTTACCTCCCTCTTTTACTCCCCATTTCCCCCCAAACCCACTGGAATAGTCTTTAATCCTTCTTTCTCTCAAATGCCTGATAGAAGACCATTGTATATACTGGGTTTACTTCTCCACTTTTCAAATAGGCTAAAGATATTGAAGTCTCTGGGATTCAGAGTGTGACTACAATGTGTTGGCTCTGGGTGCCATTGTCTTAACTCTATGCCTTCTTCCATCTGAAGGCTGTGTGCAAAGCTAGCTATGTTTATTACACCACAAGAAGCAAAATATAAGCATACTTGGGCATTAGAACTTAGAAGAACGGATGGCTATGCTGTGTCCATGTTTACAGAACACCATCTGCTGAGCTGATATGGCAACAGCAGAGTGGCGCAATCCATAGACCTTAAACCCTGAGTGGGATATGAAGTGTGTGCTTTTCATCTGAATTACAAAAAGAGATGTCTAAGGTACTTTTTTATGGTTTGTATGTTTTTTCAGTTTAGTCAAGTACTGGAGAAGCATTTGACCCAATTATTCCATCTTCTATAATTATTCTTGTACGTGTTAATACTTTTACCCTTCTATCCCAATGGACTAACCAATGGCCTGAAGAAATATGGTATTTTTAACATACCATGATACTTTTTCAAATATGAATCTTGAATTACTTTATTAACTATTATTCATTACTTTCCCTTTTCTTTTTTTTTTTAAGACTTTATTCATTTATTTGAGGGAGAGAGTGAGGGAGAGGAAGCATGAGCAGGGAGGCGGGACAGACAGAGAGGGAGAAGTAGACACTGCGCTGAGCAGGAAGCCTGATGTGGACCCAGTCCCAGGAACATGAGATCCTGACCTGAGCCAAAGGCAGACGACTTAATTGACTGAGCCACCTAGGCACCCCTACTTTGTCTTTTCAACTTTAAATTGCAGTAACATTTATCAAATGCCTATTATATGTTGAGCACTGTTACCTAATACTTTCACATTATTGCTAGATAATTAGAGCCAACAATTCCGATGCACATAATGAAGTTGCAATGAGTCCAATGTATTCCACTCATCCTGGAATAGGAGATCCTTGCTCACGTATGTATGTATGTTTCACATTATTAATCTCCAGGTTACATATACAGATTTATATATATTTTCTATACAAAATGGGATTTTTGTTGCCTATATTTATGTCTCCATCTAAAATTTAACTATTAAAGTAATATTCTTGGGGGGGCATGCAAGTGATTAAATTAAGACCTGTTTATTTGGCAAAAGTTGGTGGAGAAGAGACAAAATGTGTTGTTTAATTTCTAATATCTGCAATAACATCTATATACACTCACAAAACCATCTCCATTATTTCTTTTAAAGCAGATTCAAATAATAAGGGAAGAGAGATAAAAATTTAGACTTATCTGTCACACAAGTGTAATAACTATTATATTCTATATACTGTGAACATACCAGTTGGATCTAAATGTTTTCCAATACTGCGCACCTGTTTTCTTAGGTAAAGGTGCACAAAACACTCATAAGTAAAATATGGCCTTATATTTGTTGACGTAACAACAACAAAAAAATTAACTAGGGTTAGAGGCACATGCATCTATCAACTTTGAGCCCTGAAAGTTTTGAAAGAGTGGTGGTCACACTCATGATAGGTAACACATGTTTCTTATTCTTAGCAAAACAATAACACAAACATTTCTTGGACACGGAAAATGTGTAGAAAGTATATGATGCTTTAAGTCCAATACTGAAAATGTGAGCCCTTCCAATGACCTGGGAGGAGATGTGGTATCTGAATGGGGCCTGGGAGGAGATATGGTATCTGAATGGGGCCTGGGACCATCTGAATGGGGCCTGGGACCATCTGAATGGGGCCTGCCACTGGGGCAAGCTATTCATGCCATTAGGTCCAGAAAGGGCTAATTAAAGAGATGTTAAAATCAAAGATACAATGCTGACATTTTCATTCTAAAAATGTTTTTAAAAATGGTGCTAATATGTGACCTTCCCTACATCCGTCAGGTATTCTGTACTCATGGAGCATTTTCCTTGATCCTTTCCTACATCAGTCAGAAAGGAATGAATCATGTATGGCATAAGAAGACACAGCAGCAGAAGGCAAAGAGCCCCTCAAATCCTCTTACCAGAATGTGGAACCTCAGAAGCATGTGATATCACAAACATCAAGCATTATTAAGTAATATTTAGTGTGTCTCTGGAGTTGTCCCAGATGCTACAAATCTCCTGTGTAACTGAGAATTACTTTTTCTTTCATGTAGGTGTCTTGTGTTCACAAATGGTACTAAAAAGCAATTGTTCTGTGTTAGTCAAGTTCCTGCCAACACAAAAAGTAACTTTTGTGGTTTGTCAAGTCCATGCATATGTCTCTTGTTTCTGGTGCCATTTTTTTTCTTTTGATAGGAAATTTCGCAATCCCAGGTCAGTGCTGCTTTCAGTAGACAAGGATAATGTTGGATACCATTTATCGAACAGTTATTATTTCATTTAACTATCGTAAGAATGCTAACATAGGGAATGCCTTTCTATTTGGTAGATGAGCTCAAGGAACTCAAGCATCTTGGGCAACGCCACAAACTTAAGTAAGAAATAGGTTTAAGAGTCCAACCCTGGTTTGTTTGAACTCAGAATCTATGGGATATCTACTATTCCAAAAAATCTTGAAATTGGCCAAATTCGCATCAAATTCTGATAAGTAACTCCCTTGGACCTTGCCTCTCCAGGATAAACAGCTCAATTGCTCTAATTATTTTTATGGCCTGTTTAGAGACACTCTCTCCACCCTGGTCAGTCTTCTAGACCCAGTTGAGTTTGTCCAAGGTCCAACTGACACCAGAAAAAAAACAAGTGCTCCAACTATATCAAACTGAGTAGAAAACACTTCCATGTCTTTTGGAAGAGACATGCTGAGAAACAATAAAAGTCAAATTCAGAGCACAGTGGTCTGTGTGTGATAGTCCCCAATGTATAGTAGCATTTATATTGCTATCACTGCAGCCAGCTGTGATGGTAACTCTCAGAACCTTGATCGTGTTCTTCTCATATGGTTTCTGCGCTCAACACAACTTTGTGGTCTTTCTTAACAGTGTTAAGATCTTTATTAAGATCTTAAGCCCCCATCTTTATTCAGTTCGTCCAAGGGGACACACTGGACATTTGAAGGCTCTGGCATATATAGCCTCTGCTCTGGGCTCTGCTCTTGCTGACATTTCACAGGGGCAGATTCTCACACTGAAGAGAAAGCTATCAAAATCCAAATCTTAAAGAAGCAGAGGAGAACAAGATTTATAGTATTCATTCCATTTTTTTTTTTTTTACCAGTTCTGCCCTCTCTTATTTCTTACCACCCTTAGCTTTCTGGCTTGAAGATGCTATTATTTCTACTACAATGCAGCATTGTTTTTGCAGTTTTTATTATGTTTGTTTCTTCCAAATGAAAAATGGTGGCAGAAGAATTAAATCTCTTTGTCAAAAACATAGCAAGAGTCATGAGTGTAATTGAGAAGGTGTAGGATTCAACAGAGACACTTTGTCCAGAGCACACCTATGTTCTGTCTCTCGTCCCATAAAGATCCAAATCATAACCCACCTCTTCTATAGAGCCTTTAATGATTGCCCTTTGCCTCTGGTAATTTCTCCCTCCCCTGGCTTCTATGTAAGGTGCTGCAAGATTCTTTAGGACAGAGACCTTTGTTTAGAAAACTGTCAAATCCTACCTTTGTTTGGGTTAGTGCTAACATTATTGGAAGGTTCGTATTCTCTGAATCATTAATGGATTCAGTATGGCCTCACTCCAACTGCTCCTGGGAGAAGGTGTCTCAGTACGAAGACTTTTTCTCCTAGCTCTGGGACCTGAGGCAGGCTGCACTCTGTGGTTCTTTTTTCTCATCTTTAAAATGAAGGCATCAAATTTCATGACATCTAGTATTATTTCCAACTATGAGATTCTATTTGTAAGCTTTTCTTATTCTATGAGAAAAATGGCTTCATTTTTATTCCACATATCTTTAATTTTAGCTGAATTCATTCTGAAATAAAAAGATAAAGTACTCTCTCCCCTTCCCTACTTTTCTCTCCCTCTCTTTCTCATCTGTTTGCTATGTACATACAAAATGTCTGTTGATGCTTCCTGGTTTTGTGAGAGTGACTTTTACTATGTCTTCTTACTTTCTGAATTTCTAAGAATAGTGTGTAGGATTTGAAGTTAAAATAAGTTCATCAAAGATAGATTCACTTAAATTGTTCTTTTGCCTATTGTTTTTGGTAGATAGGTTCTGATAAATAATCTTGGAAAAATCCTTTAAAGAGATGAAACACTCTCTTTCATTGTTCCAGCTTCTTTGTGTAGATGATGATCTCTTTATAAAAAGAGATATTCAATGAACTGTGTGTATGTGAATGGCTTTGAATTAGTTTTTCCAGTTTCAATTCCCTTTTAACATATGTTATAAACAGCAGAGACACAAAAGTTCTCATCTAAGTTATGAGGCAAAACAAATGATCAGGTTACACCTGTTTGGCTTATGCTACCTTGGAAACCACTAGACTCCATTTGCCTGAGCTTAACGCACTAGTTTCCTCTCAGGGAAATAATATAATCAGCTCATGATTTTATTTTAATCAAATGAGCAACTGACTGGCTCTCTTCTTAATCTCCACATCTGTGTCAAGAGGTAAGTTAAGCTTATTTCTCTTATGATAGGATTTATTTATTTAATGGGAAGATGGCATTTCTTGTAATTGGGTAGTTAGCCATTACCTTCTTCCAAAAAGTTTTGATGAGAGAAGTAATCCTAATTATTACAAACTAGATGTACTGCTATCCAGTTTTGCGCTGCATCACAGATGCCCTTTCTGGATAAGCTGCCTCTAAGTTGCCATTTGGAACGTGTGATGGACTTGAGGGCTTTGGCAGCTGTGGCCACGTCAAAAACGCTTGGCCTGAGCACAGAATGTGAATGAATGGGACTTGGGGGTCATAGAAAAACAGCCCAAGACCTCTCAGTGGCCCCTTCTGTGTGCCTTAAGGACAACCTTTGAACTGTTCCTAAGAGGGGATCCTCTAAAAATGATAATGCCTTGGGGCACCTGGGTGTCTCAGTCAGTTAAGCGTCTGACTCTTGATTTTGGCTCAGATCATGATCTCAGGGTCAGGGGATCAAGCCCTGCATTGGGCTCTGTGCTCTTTGAGGAGTCTGCTTGGGATTCTCTTTCCCTCTCCTTTTACCCCCGCCTCACTCATGCACACAGTTTCTCTCCCAAATAAATAATCTTTATAAATATTTAAAAAATAAAAAAAGTAAAAATGGCAATGCCTTTATTCATACAGGAAAGTAAAATACTAGGCAAGAGGTGTATATGTATATGTGTCAGCTTGTGTGGTTACTCTTCTACTCAGCATTGTCCATGGATCCTCAGGGTTAACAATTTATTTTTTTAGTATACTGTTATTTATATGTATAAAACCTAAAATTAGATGTGAAATAATTTTATATCCACAGGCCAATCTTTAGACTTATAGCTCTTATGCAACTATATTTACAAAAGAAAAATCAAACATCACAAAACCAATAAAATTAATTAAAGTTTAGTGGACAAAAGGTATGATTTGGCTGAAATTAAATTACCACTCATTAAGAGAATAAGGTACTGACTGCAGAAGCCCAGATTCTTTAAAGTTGGTCCTACCTACCTCACTGTGGGTTGGGTTACGGCTTGTTCTTTCACAGCATGTCTCCATTCAAACTGCCAGCAGGCTTCATTCAGGCTGCGCTGTCCATATGCCTTCATGTAGCTTTCTGCTGAGCAGAATCCATTATGTGTTGTTTCTCGGAAGCCCAGAAAAATTAAAGTTCTGTAACTTGGTTCCAATATGATTTCAAATACAATGTAAATATCAGAGGTGGGCAAATGGCCTCTGCAAAAGCCAGATAGTAGTTTTAGCTTTGAGGGCCATACTATCTCTGTTGCAACCAGTCAACTCTGCTATTTTAGCATGGAAACAGCAATAGACAACAATAAGTGAATGGGCACGGTTGTGCCTCAACAAAACTTTATTTACAAAACAGGTAGTCAACTGGATTTGGCCTGAAGGCTGTGTAGTTTACCAAATGCTGGTGACTATGAGTACTGAAATCCTGTGGCAGTCCTTGGTTATGAGCTAGTCATCCAGCAGCATTGTTTCTTTTTCTTTTTCTTTTTCTTTTTTTTTAAGATTGTAAAAACAAAATACACAGGCATAAACTTCTCAGAAGCCCTTGAGAATATAATGATAGACCGTCAGGGGTCATAGATCCTGGGCTGAGAAACACCTTGCTTTACGGATTTTCCAAATAGGCTATTGCTAAAAATGAAAATGCCTTGTATACAAATGGGGGTTTTATGGAATTTGCAAGTGTCAGCAGGTAGTGGAAAGAGACTCTTGAGAGGAAACTCTATTCTTTAGGGGTCAAATAATTTGTGTACAATGTAGCACAGAGTTGTTAATGAACCAGAAGACCCAGCATGCTAAGGGGAACTAGAAACCAATCATTCAGGATGGGCATTCTGCTGCCAGGTTTCCAACTGATTAGGGGGAGTCTTGCACAAGCCCCTTCCTTCTCTGAATTTCCCTTTCTTCGTCACTACGTTGGGGGTCATACCACAGACCTCACCTCTTTCAGAGGGTGGAGGTGAGGATTACATGAGATGCTGTGAGACATTTTGGAAATGCTCAAGCACTACCCACAGACAGGCACTGTTATTACTGGGACACGAAAGGAACTGGATATAGAAGCTGATGCCTTTTTCAAGGCTTGTCACTGGTGTTCTGCAAGGAAATTGGAAATCCAGTGCCCCTCAAACACAAGTTTCAAAATAGCAGTTTTTGATCATTTCAGTGCGGGACTCTGCCTTCTGGCAGAGCCAGGGCTTCTCAGTGGTTTTGTGCCCACTCAAGAACACAAAGAAGGCACTTACTTGTGGATGGCTGAACCACACAAGAAGTGAAGCTTCAGTGTGGAGGAAGTTGCTGGCATAGCAAAGGCTCATCTTGGAATAAGTGAAGGATGGGTGGACTGGTGCTCAGTCCCAAAGGCTCAGAAGCTCAGGTGTATGATTCACCATGAGGTGAGTCAGCTCTAAGGGACTCATTAACCAAACCCAGAGGAGCCTGATTTAACAGGTGCCTCTCCAGGGACTGGAACTCTCGTATGTAATTTCAGGGGAATATCTTCACACAGTTTAGGGAATCTCCTTGTCAAGAAAATTATTACTCAGAGTTTGCTTGGTAAATTGGAGGAATGAGAATCAAATGACTGTAATGGATATTTAATCCACGATGTAGAAAAATCAGATGCATTAACTATCCTTGCCTCTACTGTATGGTTATTGTAACTCATTTTCTCAACCCAAAACTCATACATGTTCTCATTAGTTTTCAGTAGACATCAGCATGTTTGCAATAAGGTTGTCCCAGAAAAATCCAGAATCCTTGGTTGCAGAAGAGAGTGATGGAGTATTTTATATATGTACATTATAAACTTTTCCCTGTATGTGGAAATATGCAGACATTGAGAAGGTCTACATAGTTTCTGTTCACCTAGCATTCATGCAGAGCTCTACTCTTCTGTTAACCTCTGCTACCATGTTATTATGCTGGTCGTGGGACCACATGGTTGATTCGCTTGTTTCTTCGTTTACTATCTACTTTACTTAGGTACCCTCTGGTTGCTATGATGGGAAAATAAGTTTCTAATTCTCACCTTGATGTATGTTTAAGGTCTTACATAATTTTACATACTTATATCTACTAACATTCTAGTATTTTTCTGGTTATCCCAGGAATATAGGACAGATTATCTCTTTGGGATAGTTTTCTTCTACAAATTACTAATCATTTCCCATGTTGGTTTTTAGTCATTTCATACTCAAAGGAGGTATATGTCTCCAAATTCTGAGTTACTTAATTTGGTCTGATTATGCTTTCCCTTCAGGATGTCATGTTATATGGAGGTTGTGGTTGTAGTCTTTGTTTTTTTAAAAAAAATCAGTTAGTAGGGCACCTGGGTGGCTCAGTTGTTTAAACATCTGCCTTCAGCTCAAGTCATCATCCCAAGGTCCTGGCGTTGAGCCCCACATTGGGCTTCCTCCTCAGAGGGGGAGGGGGAGGTCTGCTTCTCCCTCTCCCTCTGTTGCTCCCCCTGCTTGTGCTTGCTCACTCTCTCTCTCTCAAAATAAATAAATAAAATCTTAAAAAAAATCAGTTAGTAGAACCTTAGTATAGCCGGTGGAGGATTTTTAGTTGAGTTTTTTTCTGGGGGGGAGGGTCTTTCAATTTTCATTGGTTTGATAATGATGATGATATTTAAATTGATATTTGTCAGGCATCAAATGATATCCTAATTGCTTCAAATGAACTTATTCATTTGTATCTATTTACTCAGAGCTATACTAATGCAAGTTCCTTCTAAGAGAGTAGACTCTGACATGTATAAATTTATTTCCTCTACCTATTCATTTGGTTGTAACTTTTGGATATGCAACGCACAGGGGATAGTTATCTAAAATTTTACATTTACACAATTCTTCTCCAAGGTCTCCATTTTGAGGATTAAATCTCTGCTGTTAAGAGAAGGGTTAAAACAATTTGTCAGTCATTATTTGAGCATTCTAACTTCTCATTCCCATAGAACATGTGTATTTGTGTACCCACATACCCACTGTCTGCGCTTCCCAGATACACTTCATTTGGGATTTTTAATAGAATTATGAAATACTTGAATCAACATTGATGCCAATAATGAAAAAAATCCGTGCAATAGGTTTTTTTTAAATTTTTAATTTATTTATGATAGTCACACACACAGAGAGAGAGAGAGGCAGAGACATAGGCAGAGGGAGAAGCAGGCTCCATGCACCAGGAGCCCGACGTGGGATTCGATCCCGGGTCTCCAGGATCGCGCCCTGGGCCAAAGGCAGGCGCTAAACTGCTGCGCCACCCAGGGATCCCCGTGCAATAGGTTTGACATTGGAATTATTTGAGTAAATAGGACTGAATGGATATTTCCTATTAATATTAATATTAAATATGACAGCAAAGTGATATGAAAATTAATTTCTCATCTTTTAGTTCAATTTTCTTAATGTGGTCAGTGGGAAGAATTAAGGCCTTTGAAGACTGCATAAGTGATTTATTCTACAGCAAAGAGCAAAGAAATTTGAGACTGAATATTTCACCTAAGAATTCAATAGTCCACTTTGCTATCTCTTTTCTTTCCTGTGTGTTTTATGAAATTCTTATATTTCATTTTGATTTATGACCACAACAAACTTCATGAAGTCAGCTTGTGGAATATTAATAACCCCATTTTATAGACAGGGAAACTGAAGTCTCAAAAGAGTGAACTTCTTGTCTATAGTGACAGCACAGAACAGCCTAGTGTGACCACCTAGGCTCTATACAAATTGGCTGGATCTCCTTTTCCAAACTCATCTCAGACCATCCACCCCTCATTCACTGAGGTCAGTCATGAGGACCTTCCTTCTGTTCCTCAAACACATAAATTCATTCTTACTAGGTATTCCATTTCCTAAAATGTTCTTCCTCATAGCTTCATGTAGCTGACTTCTTGCCTTTCAGGGCTCAATCCAAACACTACCTCAGTAGAGAGGTGTCCCACGGCCCCTCAGTCCAAAGAGGCTCTCCTGGCCCCATCATAATTACATCATTCTGCTTATGCCTCTTCACAGCCTTCATCATTATCTAATATTATGCATTTACTTGTTTCTTGTTTATTATTTTTCTCCCTCTCTAGAATATAAGCTCCATGAGAGCAAGGAGCTATCTCTATTCTCTATCTAACTCACTCTTGTATCCCAGCAGCTAGAGCATATACTTGTCACAATTCGTTTTTTTTTTTTTTTTAAGAGAGAAAGCACAGGCAGTGAGGGGCAGAGGGAGAGTGAGAATCTTAAGTAGGCTCCATGCCCAGTGCAGAGCATGACTTGAGGCTTCACCTCACAACCCTGAGATCAGGAGTTGGACACTTAGCCAACAGAGCCACCCAGTTGCCCTCTTTTTTATATTTTAAAAACTGTACTCATACTAGTAAATGTGAAGCAGTATCTCGTAGCTTTGATTTGCATTTCTCTAACGACTAGTGATGTTAAGCATCTTTTCACGTATGTCCTGGCTATTTGTATGTCTTCTTTGGAGATATGTTTATTCAAATCTTCTGCTCATTTTTGAATTATATTTTGTTGTTGAGTTTTAGTAGTTCATTATGTATCCTGAATATTAAAACCTTACCAGATACATGACTTACAAGTATTTTTCCCCACTTTTGGTTCTTCTTGCCTTCCTAATAATGTCCTTCGATGAACAATGGTTTTTAATTTTGATGAAGTCTTGGGATGCCTGGGTGGCTCAGCGGTTTGGTGCCTGCCTTTGGCCCAGGGTGTGATCCTGGAGTCCCAAGATTGAGTCCCACTTCGGGGTCCCTGCACAGGGCCTGCTTCTCCCTCTGCCTGTGTCTCTGCCTCTCTCTCTCTCTCTCTGTATCTCTCATGAATAAATAAATAAAATCTTTAAATAATAATTTTGATGAAGTCCAATTTATTTATTCTTTTTTGTTGTTCATGCTTTCAGTGTCATATCTAAGAATCCATTGTCAAACTCAAGGTCATAAAGATTTATCCCTTTGTGTCCTTCTAAGAGTTTTATGGGTTTTTTTTGGCTCTTATATTTAGTTCTTTGATCCATTTTGAGTTAATATTTTAAATTGCATAAAGTAGGGATCCAACTTAATTTTTTTGACATGGAAATCTGATTGATCCAGCACCTTCTTCTCACTTCCAATTTTAATTTAGATAAAATGTTTGGGGAGAATTCACAACTTCCCAAAATTATTCCTGATATTGGCAATGTTGAATATTTTACTTTCTGAAAATATTTTATTAATTGAATTTTCCAAACTAAATTCCTGTGCAATTAACTGCTAGTTCTTAAGAGAGAAGGTCATAGGAGAATTGGTACATTAGAATTGACAAGTAGAAACTCTTCAAAAAATCAGTAGTTATCCTTAGTGGTTTAAGGGATAAATTAAAGAGACAATCTGAATTATTGTTAAGACATAAGAATGATGAGCTAATGATTTCAAACTAACAATGACTGCTTTCAAATGCTTAAAAGGCTATTATATGGAGACTCCTAACTTATCCATCTTCATAGGAAAAAAGCTAGAGAAAAAAATATACTTAACTTGCAATTGGAAAGGCTTCCAATTTGACACCAAGAAAAGACTTTTACTGGCAAAGTAATGGTGATGATGATAATGCTTATGGATCACCTACCATGTATCACACTCTGTTTTGAGCTCCACATGGTTGGTATTTCTAAAATCACAGCTGAACTTAAGACTTGAACCCAAGGAGTCCAACACTGTGCCTAGGCTCTTATGCGCTAAGCTAAATCACCTTTGTTAAAATTAGAACACCTCCCTCTCTGAGAAAAGCCATTGACTTTCCATCAGCAGAGAACTTCAAAATAGGATAGACATTTATCAGTCAAGTGAAATTCATAATCCTGACATATTTAATGGCGTCAGTCTTCCAATTCTATTCAAAATCTTCTTACTGCTTTTCTTTTAGCAAAAAAGCCTGAATCTACTCTCTTGCCCTCTTCCCTTCTCTAAAATGCCCAACAGGGCACTTCCAAATGTTTTGTAACATTACGTAAATATCTTTTTGAATAATATGGACAAATGCCCAATGACACATGTTATAGGAAAACATAATACCTTTTGTTTTCCCTTTTTTAATCTTTGGGACTTTGTTTTAATAATTCATGGAGACACTAACCTTTCAGGTGGATTTCAGAATCCTTTTTATTTAATATAATTTTGTTTGTGTTCTGAACCCAAGGACATTGAAGTATTTATTCCCTGCTGAATAGAGCACTGTGTACATGTATCTTTGTTTTCTCTGAAAACATCTCTTAACTCTCATATATTTCCTTAGGGCTCTAGTGTGTGGGCTCACTACATATTGTTCCCTCTGTAAGAGATAATGTGACATGCTCCAACAGGTGTGCTGCTATAACAATATCCCAATTTTCTTAACCTCCTCATTCTCCTCACACCATAATTTCCATGATACTCTTTTAACTGAGTAATATAAAAAGCAAAAGGTAAGTAATTTTTGTAACAGAAAACAAGACCTGAAATGGCAAGGATTTCACCTGAGAAATCACAAAGTATATTAGTGGCAGAACTGGAGCTCTGGCCCACATCTTCTGTTGACTTTAGAAAGTTAAGAGAAGTGATTTTCACTTGGAGAGATTTTGTCTCATCTCTGCATGTTACCATGCATTTGGACATATCTGGAGACATTTTTGGTTGTTCATTTTTGGTTGAAATAGAGGCAGGAGCTGGTACTACTGGATCTAGCTGATAGAGGCCAGGGATACTGTTAAACAACCTACAATGCACAGGGCAGCTGATCCAACAAAGAATTATCTAGCCCCAAATATAAATGGTGTCACTGTTGAGAAGCTCTATTTTAGAATGATGTAAATTGGATTTAAACCCTGCTCTGTATCTTACATTGTATACTTGGGAAGTAGCTTTCTCATCTGAGAGAACAAAACATCCACCACTATAAACAAACAAACCAAACTGAAAAGCAAACAGAATCTCCACTTTCCAGGGTAGTTGTGTGACCAACTCAAAAGCACTGAACAGAGAATGCTGAGTATGTAATGGGCCCAACAAACAAAAGTTGTGGGCCACACCACAGAATTCAATTATAAGACAAAATGGAAGCCAGAAAGACATCACTAAAATGAAAAAGAAGGCTCCCTAGCATCCTATCCACTTTTAAAAACTATTTTTAATTTAAATTCAATTTAGTTAACAACCACCAACTACCTCCCCTTCACCAACCTTCAGTTTGTTTCCTATAGTTAAGAGTTTCTTATGGGTTGCCTCCCTCTATGTTTTTTTCCCCTCTCTGTTTTTATCTTACCTTCCTCATGTTCATCTTTTTGTTTCTTAAATTCCACATGAGTGAAAGCATATGGTATTTGCCTTTCTCTGACTGACTTATTTCACTTAGCATAATATCCTCTAGTTCCATCCATGTCATTGCAAATGGCAAGATTCCATTCTTTTTGATGGCTGAGTAATATTCTATTTTATATACCACATATTCTTTATCCATTTATCTGCCTATGGAATCTGGGCTCATTCCATATTTTGGCTATTGTGGACATTGTTGCTATAAACATTGGGGAGCATGTGCCCCTTCCAGTGACTATTTTTGTATCCTTTGGATAAATACCTTGTAGTGCAATTGCTGGGTCATAGGGTAGTTCTATTTTGAACTTTTATTTATTTTTTTTAAATTTTTTATTTATTTATGATAGTCACACAGAGAGAGAGAGAGGCAGAGACATAGGCAGAGGGAGAAGCAGGCTCCATGCACTGGGAGCCTGACGTGGGATTCGATCCCGGGTCTCCAGGATCGCGCCCTGGGCCAAAGGCAGGCGCCAAACCACTGCGCCACCCAGGGATCCCCTATTTTGAACTTTTAGAGGAACTTTCATACTGTTTTCCAGAATGGCTGCAACAGTTTGCATTCCTACCTACAGAGTAAAAATGTTCCTCTTTGCATCATCACCGACATCTGTTGTTTCCTGATTTGTTAATTTTAGCCACTCTGACCCATGTGAGGTAGTCTTTCATTGTGGTTTTGATCTATATTTCCCTGATGCCAAGTGATGTTGAGCATTTTTTTCACGTGTCTGTTGGCCATTTGTATGTCTTCTTTGGAGAAATGTCTGTTCCTGTTTTCTGCCCATTTCTTGACTGGATTTTTTGTCCTATCAGCTTTTATATGGAAAACAGCAAAAGAGATGGACAGAAGTGCAAGATAATTAAACAGCATCAAGGACATATGAGGAGGAGAGAGGAAGTGAAGATGAATTGGAAATAGAAAGCCATGGAAGGATGTATAGGTAGAGAGATTTCAGTAGTAACTTGGAGGGGGAAATTTGAGAGATAGGAGGAATCAGAAGAATTTGGTGAGCAATTAAAAAGGATCATGAAAAAAAAAGGGATCATGGTGAGGAGTCCAGAATGAACATGAGATATACAACTTGGGTGCTTAGATATTGGTGATGCCATTAAGAAAAAAAAAATCAAAGGGCAGGACAGATAATAAATTCAGCTGTAGATATATCGAGTTTGAGATGACTGTGGCATATTTAAATGATAACCAAGAGGCAGAGAGATGTGGATATCTGGGGAGGAGCTGAAGATTTGAGAGTTAGGATCTGAAAGGAGTAGTTGAATCATGGGAATGAATGAGATTTTCTAGGGAGAGCATATGGAGTGCAAAAAGGGCAGAAGACAGAGCTTTTAAGAACTAGTTAAAGAAAACAAGATGACACAATCAAGAGGATCAGAACAATAGAAAGACAAGATAGAGTAATATGGAAGTCAAGGCTGAAAAAGTTTAAAGAACACAAGAGCAGGCAACAGTATCAGAAAAACTAAATGAGATCCAGAACATCTAGAAGACTTGGTAGTTGAGTGGTTGTGGAAATTTTAGTGTGCATTGATGAGCAGAAAAACTAGACTCAATGAGTTGAAGAGTAAATAATAGTTGAGGAAATAGAAATAAGGGATAAAGGAAGATAGTTGTCAGCGAGATAAGGTTTGCAGATTTCCCCCGTTAAAATGGGTAACACTTAAGAACATTTATATGCTGAGATGAAGGAAACAATGGAAATTGGAGATACAGAGTACAGAACCAGGGAAACTTGATAAAAAATGGGATGTAGAGCTGGAATGATCATTCTGAGGCAAGATGAGACTGACCTCTCTCTCTAAACTGAGTGGAGCAGGTTAAGTTAGGCATGGATGTGAGTCTGGAGGAGTAAGGAAACATAACTTTGAAAACGTTCATACTGGAGAGCCTCACTTTCCACTATCAGACTGGAAGTGAGCTCAGTTGTTGGGATGGGATACTGGACACTACAGGAGGTAGTTGCGGGGAATAATCTTTAGTGATTGGGGAAGGGCATTGACAAAGTAGAAAAAGTGAGTAGAGATTACAACTTCAAGAAGTAGGTATGTGAGGGCTATCTCAAGATACCAAGGTCACTTTAGGATTCATATCTAATTTTTTCTAGATCAGTAACAGAACTCATCCATCCTTAGAAGCAATTAGCCAAATAATTTGTTTGAAAATAGGGTAGTATGTGTGGGATCACCAACTAAATTCCAAATTAAACTGGTCATGGGATTAATTACATCTGTAGACCAATAGTGTCATTCCATTGTTTGAAAGTGAGTCCTCAATATCCAACATTGAAATTTGAGTTTATCTTCCATAATCCCATAATCAAGTAAGACAGTAGAAATGATCAATGAAATAAAAATAAATGAATCATGATGCAATTGTTTTCTTTTGCAGAATCTGACCTCCTTTTGAGCCTAAGTCATGAGTTGGATATTCCTCAGAGACCTCCTAACTGGAGTAAACAAATATTCAACTGGGATTGGGCGGATTTGGCTGGCTGTTGTGTTCATCTTCCGTTTGCTGGTTTACATAGTGGCAGCAGAGCATGTATGGAAAGATGAGCAGAAAGAGTTTGAGTGCAACGTTAAACAGCCTGGTTGTGAAAATGTCTGTTTTGATCACTTCTTCCCCATCTCCCAAGTCAGACTCTGGGCCTTACAACTGATCATGGTCTCCACACCTTCGCTTCTGGTGGTTCTACACGTAGCCTATCGTGAGGGCAGAGAGAAAAGGCACAGAAAGAAACTGTATGTCAGCCCAGCTATGATGGATGGGGGCTTGTGGTACACTTATCTTATCAGCCTCATTGTTAAAACTGGTTTTGAAATTGGCTTCCTGGTTTTATTTTACAAGCTGTATAATGGCTTTAGTGTTCCCTACCTTATGAAATGTGCTTTGAAGCCTTGTCCCAACACTGTAGACTGCTTCATCTCCAAACCCACCGAGAAAACAATCTTTATACTTTTCTTGGTTATTACCTCATGCCTGTGCATTGTGTTGAATTTCATTGAACTGAGCTTTTTGGTTCTCAAGTGCCTTATTACGTGCTGCCTCCAAAAATACTCTAAAAGACTCAAGTCCTCAGCATGTGAGTGCCACGATCTCAGATATGTTGAATGTGGTGTGATAGCGGCTCCTCCCCTACTCCAGAATTGCCGTTCAGATTTGGCCATAGGCGCATCTCAGCGAGGTGAAACAAAGCCACTTTTTTGACACAGAAGAGGGTTAGAAACTGCATCCTTTCTAAGCAAGACCTGGGCTGCATTGGAAAACAAAGGGTGTCAGCCTTACTGTCATTTGAGAAAAATTTTAATTTTCAGTATGTGCTCAGTTGTATATACTAGACAAAGATGTCATTGTTGTAGGGTTCAAGTGGGTATGTAAGTTGTATTTGAATAGTTAATTGCAAATTAGTCTGGAGAAATTCAACAAGCAGCATTCTTTTAAATGCTTAGATCTGTCAACTGGAAAATATAAAAAGTGACATTTATGACAGATGTGATGGCTCCAAGCTGTAGTTGAAGCACTGGCAATCTTTCCGAAGTGTCAGCCAAGGCTCCCTCACTCAGCCCTACTTAATAGTTGCAGAGAAAGAGTATGGTGAGGGTGGGCAGCAGCTAACCAAGGGTACACAGAAGTACACACAATGATACTCAGTGAGAAGGCTTGGCCTGGGGAAATGACCACAGAGTCCAAGACTCTGCAGTTTAGGTCTCCCTGGATATATATGGACTAGGGGAGAGGGAACAAAGCCATTATTTGTGGTCTCCAAGTTGATACAAATATTACTGGGAGATATCCTGCTTAAGCCTGAACTAGGAGACCCCTGAAAGGGTCACTCTGGAGTCACACAGGAAGGCAGGTCCCACTGAGTACATACACAGGGAGCAGGGTAGAACCCAGAAAGAGAACTTACCCATTTGATAATTAACACTTCTCTTTAGCCATGGAACTTTGAAATACTTCATAAATTTCTCTATTTGTTGGGCCTTTTTAGAGTCAGGAAATCAGAACGTATAATATATCATAATTTTCTCAAAATTTACTAGTACGTCTCTCTTTAGAATAGATAGTAAAATCTGTACAATGCTGTTACGTTGTGAAAAATGTAAAAAAAAATAAAGATGTTTATTATTACTTGATTTAGAGCCTAGCTCTTATTATTTGAGAGAGAGAGAGAGACAGCACATGAGCATGAGGAGTGGGTGGGAAGGCAGAGGGAGAGCCAGAAAGGGAGAGAGAATCTTTTTTTTTTTTTAGGGAGAGAGAATCTTAAGCAGGCTCCACGCCCATCACAGAGCTGGACATGGGGCTGGCTCTTACCACCCTAACATCATGACCTGAGCTGAAATCAGGAGTCAGAGGCTCAACTGACTGAACCACCCAGGCATCTCTTACTTTATTTTTTTTTAATCACAGATATATTATCTTTGGATTTAATATTCTAATTGATGTGTAATTCTCCAGAATAAAAATGAAGTGTTTTTGTTGTGTTGTCTGTCATTGTTATTGTTACTTGACTGCACTGAGTATTATCATTCTGTGAAATAAACCTTTTCTGACAGTTTCCGAACATGACTAGCAATCCTCCTTGGTGAGGATAGCTCAGAAATCATTCTTCTCCACTTGGAATTTTTGTAATGAGAAGTCAGTGCATATAAATGTAATTTTAACTTAAACTGATTATGTCATGTCTTCCATGGCACTGCCTTCTTCAGCAGAAAGCCACTGTGATTCATGCATAATGAAGGCTAATTCCGTCATTACCTACAAACTGTGTCACCAACAGTGATCATAATCTGTCTTAAAGACTGTACCCTGGACAACACAGAGACAGGTGAACTTTGTGGTTTTCTCCTTTCAGTTTATGCCAATTATTCATTGCTGCACTCATAAGCTTATATCCATTTGACATGAAAACACCTCATCTTCACAAGTGGCAGGTAGCCACTGAAGGATTTATGTGAATACATATATATTTTTTCTTACAGTGATGGGGGTTAAAGAATTGTTTCTGAGTCCCCGATCATGGCATAGAATCTAGAAAATAGGGTTTTAGTGCACAGAACTAGAATGGAGAAAAGACTATTTTTCAGTCTGAGGAAAAGTTTGAAGAGCTCAGGCTCTTAATATCAGTTATGATAACAAGCTCTGCTCTAGGGAAACAGATTGGTGGGACATGTGCATTGCTTGCTTTCCCAGTTCGCATGGAGGAGAGATGAAAAGGTAATGGGAGCAAGGACTGTGAATGAAGTTTAGACAGGAGGGGGAATGAATTTTTTCTCCAATGAGCTTAATTCGTTTACAAAATGAGTTTTCTAAAAAAATACTCTGGAAGTTTTCTTGGTGTCAGCGAAGACCCAAAGCATTTGATTGAAACTAGTGTTTAAATTTTGGTATGTTTTTTGTTTCTCTTACCAATAAATTAATATTTATTGAGTTACAATAGAAATAAGACACTATTATACTTTCAGAGGTGTATAATACCTGCCTCAAGAAAATCTCCACTTTCATGGAGGAGCACGGAGGTGAAGATGGGTGTAAGTATCTGACACTTGTGTCCTGTATTGACATGGCCACCTCACTTGACCTCCTCTACCCTACCACCTTGGTGCTCAGAAGGCAGACAATAACCTTAGAGATGAAGAAAGTGAGACTCAAAAATTCACTTTTCAGGGACCATACATCTAGTAAAAGCAGAGTTAACAACTATAGTTCTTCCTTAAACCACTTTCTCACCTTGTCAGCCTTCCCAGATCATTGAACAAGTGTCGTCTTAACTTCATTCAAGTCATTCCTGACCTGCAGTTATTTCGGCTCTCTAGCACTCATTCCCCAAATCTTTCTGGTTACAGATTTTGTCTGTGGCTACAGGGATTCTTCTCATTGGAGCTGGAGGGAATTTTTTTCAAGTGCTTATATGAAACAGTGCCTAGGGTTGCAAGTACCTATGGTTCTTCCCAAGGAAATTAAACCATTTTCCTTAAGACAAAAAGACTACAAAGAGGAGAAAAAGGCAAAGACCTGAGGATGATTGAACTTTTCAATCCTGCTGTCCCTGACACAGGCTCCCCATTACCCCCTCCACCTCTGCTTTCTGCAGTTTAGTTACATGAAAAGTAAATTCCCCATTTTTGTTTAAACTGGCTTAAATAGGGTTCCTGTATCTCAGAACTGGAAGAATTCTAATAAAACCACGATCTTCATACATTTCTTTCCTGTACAAATAAAAAGGTGCTGGAGGCAGAACACTTCTCTTGTACTTATTCTTCCTTTTTTAGGCACTGAGCATCCTGACTTCTACACGTGTGTACATATAGAATGTTTGTATGAATAAGGGGAAGAGATGTGGAAGGATCCCATTGGTTATAAAAGGAGAAGTGAATTTTTCTTGATAAATCTTTTAACATATTATTTTTGTTCTTAAAATTTTAATAAAACAATTAAAAGCCCAAAGTGCCCTATCCCATCACATGCATAGAACATCTTTCTCAAATATTGATGTCAACTTATTCCTAGTTTATATTATATTGTATATTTAGTACTGCACAGACCATGAAAAAGAAGGTATAACCCACATCCGTAAAATTAAAAAAAAAATTGTAAGGAAAGAACCAGTGATGGAGCATTTGAAGGCAAAAATGTCAGCATTCCTTTGAATTTTATGACAAAATCCGGAGGGAGGTGTTCTGGGAGAAACCTACCAGAAGCTATAAAATCGAGTCTTTTCTCACAGAGCAAATCTTCCTTCAGTTGTAAAGGACAACGGTGATTATGGAGAGTTCTCATAATATTCCACAGACATATCCTGTTTCCACTGTGTCAAGGAGTCTATTAAGCACATTTTTAAGCATTTTTTGGGGGTTTTTATTGGAGTTTGGTTTGCCAACATATAGTATCACATCCAGTGCTCATCCCATCAAGTGCCCCCCTCAGTGCCCATCACCCAGGCACCCTGTCCCCCCGCCCACCTCCCCTTCCACTAGGGAAGTTTGTTTACCGGTTAGGGTCTTCAATGTTTTGTCACCCCGATTTTTCCCATTTATTTTCTCTCCGTTCCCCTATGATCCCTTTCACTATTTTTTATATTCCCCGTATGAGTGAAACCATATGATTGTTCTTCGATTGGCTTACTTCACTCAGCATAATACCTTCCAGTTCCATCCATGTTGAAGCAAATGGTGGGTATTTGTCATTTCTAATGGCTGAGTAATATTCCATTGTGTGTGTGTGTGTATCACTTCTTCTTTATCCATTCCTTTTTTTGATGGACACTGAGGCTCCTTCCACAGTTTGGCTACCGTGGACATTGCTGCTATAAACATTGGGGTGCAGGTATCCCGGTCTTTCACTGCATCTGTATCTTTGGGGTAAATCCCCAGTAGTGCAATCGCTGGGTGTAGGGTAGCTCTATTTTTAACTCTTTGAGGAACCTCCACACAGTTTTCCAGAGTGGCTGTACCAGTTTGCATTCCCACCAACAGTGCAAGTGTGTTCCCCTTTCTCCACATCCTCTCCATTTGTTGTTTCCTGCCTTGTTAATTTTCCCCATTCTCACTGGTATGAGGTGGTATCTCATGGTGGTTTTGATTTGTATTTCCCTGATGGCAAGTGATGTGGAGCATTTTCTCATATGCTTCTTGGCCTTGTGTATGTCTTCTTTGGTGAAATTTCTGTTCATGTTTTTTTCCCATTTCATGATTGGATTGTTTCTTTCTTGGGTGTTGAGTTTAATAAGGTTTTTTTTTTTTTAAACTTTTTTTTATTTGTTTATGATAGTCACAGAGAGAGAGAGGCAGAGACACAGGCAGAGGGAGAAGCAGGCTCCAGGCACCGGAAGCCCGACGTGGGATTCGATCCCGGGTCTCCAGGGTCGCGCCCCGGGCCAAAGGCAGGCGCCAAACCGCTGCGCCACCCAAGGATCCCCAATAATTTTTTTTTTAAGTAAGTTCTTTGTAGATCTTGGATACTAGCCCTTTATCTGATTTATCATTTGCAAATAAATATCTTCTCCCATTCTTTAGGGTGTCTTTTAGTTTTGTTGACGGTTTCTTTTGCTGTGCAGAAGCTTTTTAAGTCCCAATAGTTCATTTTTGCTTTTGTTTCCCTTGCCTTCATAGATGTATCTTGCAAGAAGTTGCTGTGACCAAGTTAAAAAAGGGTGTTGCTGGGCAGCCCGGGTGGCTCAATGGTTTGGTGCCATCTTCGGCCCAGCGCATGATCCTGGAGACCCAGGATCCAGTCCCGCGTCGGGCTCCCTGCATGGAGCCTTCTTCTTCCTCTGCCTGTGTCTCTGCCTCTGTTTCTCATGAATAAATAAAATCTAAAAAAAAAAAAAGGGTATTGCCTATTCTCCTCTAGGATTTTGATGGGGTCTTGTCTCACATTTAGATCTTTCATCCATTTTGAGTTTATCTTTGTGTATGGTGTGAGAATGGTCCAGTTTCATTCTTCTGCATGTGGATGTCCAATTTTCTCAGCACCATTTATTGAAGACTGTCCTTTTTCCAGTGGATAGTCAGTCTTTCCTTTGACAAATATTAGTTGACCATAGAGTGGAGGGTCCATTTCTGAGTTCTCTATTCTGTTCCATTGATCTAGGTGTCTGTTTTTGTGCCAGTACCATACTGTCTTGATTACAGCTTTATAATACAGCTTGAAATCTGGCATTGTGATGCCCCTGGCTCTGGTTTTCTTTTTCAATATTCCCCTGGCTATTTGGGGCCTTTTCTGATTCCATACATATCTTATGATTTGTTCCATCTCTGTGTAGAAAGTCCATGGTATTTTGATAGGGATTGCATTAAACGTGTAAATGGTCCTGGGTAACATTGACATTTTCACAATATTAATTCTTCCAATCCATGAGCATGGAATATTTTTCCATCTCTTTGTGTCTTCCTCAATTTCTTTCAGAAGTGTTCTGTAGTTTTTAGGGTAGAGATCCTTTACCTCTTTGGTTAGGTTTATTCCTAGGTATCTTATGCTTTTGGGTGCAACTGTAAATGGGATTGACTCCTTAATTTCTCTTTCTTCAGTCTCATTATTAGTGTATAGAAATGCCACTGATTTCTGGGCATTGATTTTGTATCCTGACACACTGCCGAATTGCTGTACGAGTTCTAGCAATCTTGGGGTGGAGTCTTTTGTGTTTTCTACGTACAGTATCATGTCATCTGCAAAGGGGGAGAGTTTGACTTCTTCTTTGCCAATTTGAATGCCTTTTATTTCTTCTTGTTGCCTGATTGCTGAGGCTAGGACTTCTAGTACTGCGTTGAATAGCAGTGGTGAGAGTGGACATCCCTGTCGTGTTCCTGATCTTAGAGGAGAGGCTCCCAGTGTTTCCCCATTGAGAATGATATTTGCTGTGGGCTTTTCCTAGATGGCTTTTAAGATGCTGAGGAATGTTCCATCTCTACACTCTGAAGAAAGGGACAGAATACTTCCAAACTCATTTTATGAGGCCAGCATCACCGTAATTCCAAAACCAAAGATCCCACCAAAAAGGAGAATTATAGACCAATATCCCGATGAACACAGATGCAAAAATTCTCAACAAGATATTAGCCAATAGAATCCAACAGTACATTAAGACTATTCACCATGACCAAGTGGGATTTATCCCCAGGATGCAAGGTTGGTTCAACACTCGTAAAACAACGTGAGACCACATCAACAAGAGAAAAAACAAAAACCCTATGATCCTCTCAATAGATGCAGAGAAAGCATTTGACAAAATACAGCATCCATTCCTGAACAATTTTCCTATTCTAAGATGATGAGGATTATTTTTTAAAAGGCTGTAATGTACCCATATATTCTGTTTGAAAGTAAAATAAGTTCTGGATGTTACCCAAATAGGTCAACATTCCCATCTACTTAAAGGTGAAGTGTCTGATCCTTCACCTACTATGGAGATGTAATTTTCTATTAAAAAGGAAAAGGAATAATGTTGTTTAGAGAAAATATATTTAACTTCTGTTAATTTTTTTTGGTCTTGAAATATTTTTTCAGCTATTAATGCTGTCAGAGTAGAGATGGACAGATGGCTGTGGTATAGAATTGTCTGTACAGAATAATAAGAAATTGAAGAAATGGACTCGTTTTCTATCTTTTAGAAAAAGGTCACTGTTGAACTCTGTGGAGTAGATTGGATCCAGAGAAGATAAATATTAAGCAATCCCATTTTTACTTTTTTGTTACAAAAATTTTATTAACTAAACTGATGATCATCAATCCCTCGTAACTAAAAGAAGTATTAGTCATTAGGTTAAGTACTTCCATTTATATAGCATTTATTTAAAAGAGTGCAGTAACTTGAGATTTGACTTTCTACAGATTAGCAAATGTGATGAACCAATTTTCACAGAGAAAATGGCTTCTAACTACATTAATTTGATGATGACATTAAAAACTACTCACTGTGGCTAAGGTGAAGGATTGTCTTAACTCTTTTCATAACCTGTACCTTACAGCTTAGGTCCCTGGTACTTAAGAGTTCAAGGTTTCTTGGGAAAATTCTGATCCTCTTGCTTCTTCCTTCTTTTGTCTACCCAACATTTATTCTTCTTCACCTAAGAGAATTCTGATTTTTTGGAGGTGGCAATGTCCCCAGTTAAAAAGTCACATTTCCAGGTCTCCTTTGCATGTAAAGGTAGCAGTGTGAAATCTTATCAAAATAAGATTTTTTTGATGGATGATTTGGGGAAAGTTAAAAAGTAGGGCTGACCTAGCTTGAATGCATTTTTTCACTCTCCAACCACTTTCTGCCTGAGACATCATCAGTAGACATGCAGTAAACATCTTTCTACCATGAGGTGACTTTGAAAATGGAAGCATGACCTCATGTGTGAAGAAGTAGAAAGACAGTTCCTGGGACATTTGCTGCTGTCATGAAACTGCTGTATCAACTCTGAACAGCCTATCTCCATGCTTTTGTTTTTATTGTTGTGTGAGAGGTAACTCCTACCTGATGTAAGCCATTGCCTTGTTAGGCTCTTTTACTTATAGCCAAAAATAGTTCCTGACTATATTTATGTTGGTGATTAGGATGAAGACACAGATGGTATGCTTTTATCTACTGAGGACAAAACAAACGATCATCAGTATGTTGAATGCCAGATGTAAAACATGGTTAAAAATCACAGAATTTTGTTCTCATGACATAAAGTCTTTGGAGTTTAAGCTTACACCTTCGAAATGAGTATAAGACTACTGAAAAAAGTTAATCTTGTGTTAGATGCTTGTGTCCCAACTATAGGGAATGATTTTCCCAATCTTGAAAGAGAAATAGTTTATGTACCAATGTTTCAGAACCAAGACTAACTGGTTAACATCAAAGAAAAAGATTTTTACCTAATATAGAAATATTCTATTAATTTGGACTACCTCAAAATGAAATGACTGCCTGATAAAATAGTGAGAATCCTAACACTGAGGGAGATGATCAAGAATATTTCTGAACTGTATGGCAGGTATAGCTAAATGACGTCCAAATTTCCTTTTAACTCTCCAAGATTCTATGGTTCTCATACTAGAACATATACTGGAGTAATGGCAAAATAAGACTTTTATTGGTTATCTCACTATATAAACCTGATACCATAGAAACATCTAATTACCTTTAAAAAAATTTCATGTACAAAAAAATAAATACAAAAATTTCATGTACAATAAGACAACCTATTTAAATAATTTATGCGGTTTCATAGAACTGATGATAATAAGATTTATCTTCTTTTTAATCATGGCATTGTAATATATGTAAGATACTTAATATTTTCTATAATTTCATCCTCTTCTTGATAAATCTAAATTTATTTCAAGGCTTGGATTAAATATTTCTACCAGAGAGCATTTTCTAACAATGTAAAATGGGAATGAATAATACCTATGTCATAGATCGTTAACCAGACTAAAGATGATCCATGCAAAACATTGGTAAGTGGAGGTTATTTTTTTAAATGTTAGATATTGTAATTAACAATACATGACTTTATTATATCACGTATCCCTATATAATTTGCTTTGCATTTGTATACCCTTCTAAATTATGAGCATACTGAGTTTAGGCAAGAGCCATGTCCTTTACCATGTACCCTCAAGGCTTTACCCACAGTAGTTGCTTGGCAATGATTACATATCCATGAATCTTACAGTCTATGTTGCAGGAACTAAAAGAATCATGGTATTCTGGAATGGAAGAAACCTTTAAAATGTTTATTAGACTACAACTCAGAATGATCAAAGTGACTTGCCTGATATTACATGAAGCTATGAAATAAGAACACAGGACTTTTTAAAACTCCAAATCTAGTCTTTCACAAGTTTTCTGGTGAAAATTGTTTAAAAGATCTTTGGAATATTGGTATCCCATAATAACCAACTGCATTGCACTCTGTTATTTTTGTTATTGTTGCTTATCTTAGTGGTCGACTAAATCCTGATTTTATTGGGAGTGACAATGCACCCAGGTAAAAAAAAAAATGCATGTTTTCAAGTCTCCTTGCATATAGAGATAGCAGTATGACTACCTTCTTGTAAATGGTGGTGTATTAAATATCCATCAGTCATTTCCCAATTTTCAAAACTGTACTTCAATTGCTGTTTATTCGTAAATATTCAAAAATATAAATGACCACCAAAGCCCATGTTCTCTATAACACATAAATAAAAAATGGAAAAGTAATTTCTGGTTCAATTTCTAGCCCTTAGCTCTACACCACATCTCCTATGTTAGCTTGCCATCTTGTGGTCTGTTACTCCTGTGCAACTCATCTGACCACCACACACTCACACATCCACTTTTTAATTTGTTTTATATGCAGCATGTAAGTTAGGTGCACATCCAATTTCACTCCCAGACCAACTTCATTTCAGCAAAGGTTGACAAACCTGTAGTGAAATACAAATGCTGACAGCTACAAATGAATAACCTAATTAAAAAAATATGCTCTGAGAGACAAGTACTTAAAAAACATCTGAATATTTATTGAATAGAACATGCATGTTTGCTGAATAGGAGTGTGCGTCATTTTTTTTTTTTTTTGGTGAAGTCAATATGAACATGGCCTCTGATAAAGATGGAGAAGCAAGGTAGTAACAGGTTTTAGATGTAGATTTTACCAAATCAAAATGGTGACATGATCTTTCTTCCCATTCTGACACAATTACAAAATCTACTACAATGTTTGCTTTCTCTACTGAAGGTATACATGTGTGTATACACACACATATACACCACTGTGACTACAATTTAAATTTTCCTTTAGAAAGTATTCTAGGTTTAACCTCAGTAAGAACACATGGGTCTCTCAGAATAGATGAGTCAGATGGTAACATATGAATAAAAACTGTGACAATTACCTCCAATACCAGTTACTTCCTTTCTATGGCTGTGAGTAAATGAGTTGACATATAATGAACTCAGAGGTCTGACACAATTGTTTATTAAATATTCCCTACTGTCCTTATAATAGATAATGCCAGATTTCAGTCTTTGGCTTCTCAAGGCCCCCTTCCAGGACCTTTGAGGTCAGCATTGTAACTACTGCTCCCCTGACTGCCCAAAAATCAATGTACCAAAGGCCCTGACACATGGAGCATGACTGCCCTTTGCTTCAGTATTGCATTTCTGAGAAAAGCTGTCTACATGGATGTTACAGCTTGGTCAATGAAAAGAAAAAAAATGTACCCATCTTATAGGACTGGGTTCCTACTGACAGTTTTAAAATCAAAATTCAATTTTTCTCTCATTGTCAGGAATACTGGCTTAGAAAGAGCAACAGCACAGCTAAAATCTCAGTGATTACACACAACCCACCATTTTGTGGTAGAAGGGTCACATCATTATATAGAACATTCTGGATGTTTCTGGTCTTCTAGGAGAACAGCTGTTGTCTTTCATACTTCTGGCTCATCAACTGTAGCTGGGGAGCTGGTGTAGGATCAAGATTTTACTGGAAAAAACTAGAATTGCTTTAGTTTCACATTTTATACTGGTAACATGTAGACTGCATTAAAACAAACCCTATTTTTAAAGTGTAAGACATCAACATATGCCATTACATGTGACAGAACTTGTTTTACTCATAAGTATGTTGTACTGCCTTCCATATTTGCAATGATAATTTTCACCATATAATCATGATACTCTCCTTATGTATCATATCATTCTGTTTTGAAGTGGCAATACTTTCAGCCAGTAGGACAGTAGAGAAAGCATTCTAAGGAAGGAGTCTGACCTGTTTTGTAGGTTTGCTATTACAAGTCATTACATTTCCCCATGTCATTATCCTCATCTATAAAACGGTGTTGCTACTTTTTCTCTTCCTCCCATGGGGCAGAGCTTGAGAATTCCATTTGAAATTGCGTAAATAAGGTTTGACCAGCACCCAATTGCCATCATGGGATGAGAACATTCCCATTGAAGGCATACGCACTTGAGATGAACTTTGTAATGCTCCAGCTGTTAAGTAGGCTTAGTAAATTCTTTCAATGATTGTTTTGAAATTTTCAAATAATATAATAATGTGCTTACCAGGCTTTAGGGTTAGAGGTAACAGACAAGAATTATCAAAATGACTTGACTATATTGATTACAGAAATCTTTTCCCAAATATGTAAGAGACTGATTTCACTGTATGTCCCATCCCCCTTCCCACCCATAAGTGTTTAGGTGTTGGTTAACATCTTAAAGCCTCCACATTAAAAGGGGTTACTTTGGCTTGGTGAGAAAGGGGGCACTCTCCTTGTAGGGGTGACTCCTAGGTACCTGTTTCCATGAAGAATTTCCTGGTGTGATATGCTCCTTAATAGTCTGAAAGGTACCATGTCCTCAAAAGCCCAGTGACTTAAACATTTGACTGTTACAGAGGGAATACAGCATAGGAGGGCTATCATTATCACCCAGATACCCCATTCCTTTTCTCCAACCTACCCTGGGTGACAGGGGTATTTAGGCCATTTGGGATGGTAGTACTAAAGGTTGTTTTAAGTGCAGCTTGCATAGTGAACATTCTTCTGACATACTCATAGTTATTTTGGGGAAACACAAGAACCTGGAAGCTGAAATGGTAGCAAACGAAACCTCTGACTACTAGTTTCAGTTATAGGGCTCCCATTACACACCAGCTATGGAGTGAGAAGAGAGCTAGTCAGAATCCATTCAACCCCTCCACAACTGCTTATTTCTTTTTCTCTTAGCTTCTTTGGTTTAAGAGTACACAGATGCAGTGAAGATCCCTTGTAGTGAGCCCTTTGTTCCCTACCTTCATCAACACAGCTACCCTCTCTTTGTGGCACGAGACTTGATTCCAGAAGTTCTTTTTTCCCCCTTTGGAATCAATATTAACCACAAACAACAAAACAACAATATATATAACATATCATTTACAAATTATCTAATTGCCTGGGTGGGGATTCTCTTCAGCTACCCAATTTTTCCATCACTCCAAATAAAGACACTTATTTCATTTGGCTGCCTGTTTTCCAAATAAAGGTACAGATAAGCTCTGGAGTCAATGAACCTGGTTTCAACTCTTGGCTCTGCCACATACACCTTAGGCAAGATACTTAGTTTTTCCTCATCTTACTCAATTTTATCTTAAAATGAGAATAAAAGCATCTAAGAATTGAGGTAAGAATAAATGAAAAAAGAATGGAAATACAAGGAAAGTTCTTAAGCAGTCTAGCACATAGTAGGGGCCAATAAATATTAGCTGTTACTATCATTAGGAGATCTGATACATAATTCTCATTAGACTGTAGCCTTGGTCTTGAATATTCAAAGCTTCTCTCTTGGTCACTAAAGATGCCCTCTCCTCTCCCTACTACCTCCACCTCCATTCTTATTATTGTAATTCCTCTCCTTGACTTCTGCGTAAGCCTTTCAATTCTATTAATGATGCTCTTTAAAGAGTTAACTCTGGAACTGCAGTTTACTACTTCACAAACTTGTATTCTGCAATCTTAACAATCTGGATCTCCTAAGACTTCTGGGCCAAGAGGATACGAGAAGCTACATTTCCAAACTCCTTACATGTCCCATATAGCCTGGAAGGATTCTCCCTGACAAATGGCTTAATTAAGGACTTCAGCACTTGACTATCTCCTTACACCTAGTTCCTACTAGGGATATCTTCTGTGCAGTCCATTCAATAAATCAGACAAATATTCTTTAAATTTCTCAACTCCCAACAACTTTCATCTACATTCTAATTCACAGCAATCTACTACAGCCATTTCCAGACACTGCAAGCTGCATTGTTCCTAAAATCTTAAATTTCAATGCCCTGGTCTTTCATACCTAATTCTTGGCTTTATTCCCACTATACTCTGCCTTTGTGCCATAAAGACCTCCAGTCCCTTGACCATTCTCTCTTCAGTCCTTTTGGCTTTGTTTCCTACTCTAACTGAGCTCAATTTACTCCTGCCAGGACTATCACACCTCTTCCCTCTTTCTCCTCCATTCAAGCTGAGGAACAGTACTGGAAATATTACATAATTATGCAGATGTTGTCACTACAACATCATGCTCTCAACTCAGCTGTGCCTTGAATGCTGATCAGTAATCCTTATTTTTTTTTAAGACTTCATTTATTTATGAGAGACAGAGAGAGAGAGGCAGAGATACAGAGAGAAGCAGGCTCCTCACAGAGAGCCTGATGCAAGACTTGATCCCAGAACCCCAGGATCATGCCCTGAGCCAAAGACAGACGCTCAACCTCTGAGCCACCCAGGCATCCCTGTTCAGTAATCTTTTTATATCTGCTATTTAGCTCCTTCTCCCATTCTTCAACTCAAACCTTCACCATTTAAACCTTGGTTTCCTACTTTTCCAGGGCTTGCTATTCTGTACATTTGTTTCCTTTCTTTGTGACAAGCTCAATATTTCTACTTAACAATAGTCTAAGAGATGTCCTTTCTAATTTTGTAAAGCTAATACTTCTAAACTGCATTCTTAGGACCAGGTTCTATTACTCTACTTAAACGTCTACCTCTTTAACAGGTACCTCCTCAGAGTCCACAAATATTCAAGACTCATCTTAAAATCCTTCAAATAAGGGCAAGCACTGACCAATTTCCTTTTCTTTCATGTAAGATACTTAAATAATTCATTGCTTTCACTTTCTTAGCTTATTCAACATTCAGTTGAATATAATTAGATAAACATTCATTGCTTGTATCCACTAAAACTTTTCTAAAGATCAATGACCACCAAAGGTTAATTCTAGTAGCCTCTTTATTCTTAATGATCTCCCAGTGCCACATGGCAGAACCAACTGTACCCTTCATCCTTCCTCAAGCTTCCATAATGCCCCATACCTTTACCTCCATTCCTGGTCCTCACCTAACCTAAACTTTCCTTTCCAAGTCATCTTTGCTAGTTCCTGTTTTTCTGTCTACTAAATGTTAGTGTTCCTCCGAGTTCTCTCCTTGCTGATCTTTTCCTACATGCTTGCTACTTCTTTCAATTTCAGCAAAATGTAGTAAGTGCTCACTATATCTCAGATTCTGAGTAAAATGCTCATGAGACAAACCCAAGATACTTGTATTCAAGGGATTAAATTCCACAACTCTAGTTTCAGACCCCTATAAAGAATTGATCACTATTCTCTGCCTTAATGATGTATAAGAACCTCAAACTCAGTATTATTAACCTTTCTTCCAACTCTATTCCTTCTATATTATCTTGATAAACAGGAGCACCACTCACAATTACCAAAGCCAGAAACTTAAGAATTTTGTAACATATGCTATTTTTACATCTTAACCCCTCTCCACCAAATCCTTCTCATTCAAACGTAACCCCTCTCTACCAAATCCTTTTCACTGGAACTTGAATATACTCAATTTGTCTATATTGTGGAAAACTGGATGGACTCCAAGATACTCTTCAGCTACCACTTTATCATTCCTCTTTTACAACCAAACTTTCCAAAAATAAGTGTTTACACTTGCTCTCCACACTTCTCAAACTCTCAGACTAAGTAACTGCAAAGGCCATGGATTACTTTTACCACTAAATCAAAGAACACTTTATAATTCCCTTGCCTCAGCAGAATGTGGCAGATTTGTACACACCTTGAAATAGTTCCATCATACTAGTCTCAGGATTTTTCCCATTTCTCTTTTAATCTACTTTGATATACTGTTTGAGTTATGCCCTGGACCTTTTCTATACTCTTCCCTTAGGCAATCAACAACTCACAAAACTGCTCTTTTATCCTTATCCTAAATAATATTTCTTCAACCATTTATTCAAACCAAAAACCTGTACATTTTCTCAATTTCTATCCTCTTCCTCTTTCCCATAATCCATAAATGATCAAGTTTTGTTAAATACTCTAGATATCTTGTCTGTCCACTTTTCTCCTTTAGCTATCCCTGGACAACTTCAAAAGCCTCCTTAACTGGTCTCCTTGAATTTTCCACTGGCACACTTATCAGAATGAACTTTTAAAATCAGCCTGGAGTTTTCTCTTACTTCCCTCACCTTATCTCCTTCTTTAGAGAAGTCTTTTATTAACTGCTTTCCCTTACCACAGACTACATAGTACCAAATTCTCATCCTTTTACATTTTCTTATAATGCCCTTAGCACTAACAGTTATAGTATAATTGTGTAGACTCTGAGCTCCAGGAGTCAGAATCAAGTTCTCTTCATTTCCCATTCAAGCATTCAATAAATTTTTACTACCACTGAATACATTCTATGTTCAAGGTACCAGATTAGTTCCTGGCACAGAATAAAAAGCAATTACAACTTGACAAATGGTTTGAGGAACTCAAAAGAAATCAATGTGGCTAGAACACACTAGGCAAGGAGAGTAACAAGATGCAATTAGATAGACAGGCATCTAAACACTAAAATACACACCTTATTTTATTCAGAGGGCAATGTGAAGAAAAAATTTCCCTTCTCCTTCCACTCCCCTCAGACCCACTGAAAGTATTTTTTAAAAAAGATCAACCTGTTTAGTGGGGAATATTCTGGAAGAAAGCTCATAAGGAGAATGTTATGGTGGTCTAGGCAAGAAATGATGAAGATTTGGATGAGAAGTGGGTTCCGTTTTGCTTAATGTAAAAATCTCTATAATTGTGACCACAGGGAAAAGGTGTGAATTTGTTACTATGATGATGTTGAAGAACCTAGACTGAGAAACCTAAGTAGTGATTTCACTTATCCAGATAAGGAATACTGGAACAGATTGAAGGTAGGGTGGGGAAAGAAATGATCACTTGGAGGTGTTATGTTTAACTTTGAGGTAGGCAGCTGAAATTACAAGCGTGAACTATTAAAATTTTGTCTTAGAGGTATACATTTGGGTGTGACAGGTACATTCATACTGAACTCCAGGGAATGGACTAAATCACCCAAGAGAGAGTGCAGACACACAAACAATAAGCTGAGGTCAGGTATTGGGAGAGGTACTAGGGTTGGACTCAGTGATGGAGCAGCCAGAAAAGATAAAGAAATAACTAAGAGAATATTTCCCAAGAGCAAATCATTAACCCTAAGGCAGTGAATGAGCAGAAAAATGAAGATATGGCAGCATGGAAAAGAATGGTGATCCTGATATGAACAATTTCAGAACAGTTGTGGGGATATTTAAAGTGGGAGTAAATGAGGCAAAATGGAATGTTTGATAACTCAGATTAGCTATGATGGAAACCAAATAGAAGGGATTATAGTTAGACGGAATCACCCTCCCCACCCCGTTGTTTTAAGAATAGTAGCTACTAGGGCACGTATATGAACCATTGAAAAGAATCTAGTAGGAAAAAGTGTAATGAAAATAGCATAGTTCAAAGTAATAACAGAGTAGTTAATAGAAAGTTTTTGAGGTGAGAAGTATTGATTTTTGATAAGAGTGCAGATCTGTAGATGGGTTTATAAATTCCCATTGGAGAAAATTTCTATCAAACTTTTCTATTTTCTCAGCAAAATTTGAGTAAAAGAGCACTGAGTAAAAAAAAAATAAATAAAAAATAAAAAAAATAAAATGCATGCAAGTCATTTAATTTTGTGGAAGTTACTACAATAAAACTGCAGAAAAACTGCCAGGTGGTTTTGAGTCTCTGAGATTATAAACTTGCCTGTTGTAATAATTTCCTCCCATTCAACTGCTCAAGAGCAGACAGGTTTTGAAATTGTTCTAGATCACGACACAGAGAGAGGGGCATAGTCTTAGTATACATACAAAGGAGTGCATTAACAGTGGGATCTAGTTTCTAAGTAGGACAATTTGAGGACAGGGTGAGCTGATGAATAGTGAGCAGGTCGTAGGATTAATTGATTAGCTGTGATGAGGTAGAAGTATTTTTTAGTGGTGATATTCCACGTTTGTGGCTGGCCAAAAGGAATCTGAATTCCAAAAATGGAAGTGATACATGTAGGGCTCCCATTTATGAGGAGCAATCACTGAAATGAAGCACCTCTAATGAGCAAAACCACTGGAAAATAAAGCAGATACTATCATTTTGTACACTGAGAGGTAGGTAGTGTTGGGAGGCAGATAATAATATAAAATCAGAAACCCTGTTATAGAAGGATGTGTGAAACTGTGCCAATTTATCCATTCTAATTAAGAATCCGAAAAATCACCATTTGTAAACAGCTGATACAAGCTGCATTGGTGCACATATCTGCTGATTATCAGCCCCGGTTCAAGGAATGCCATTTTAGAGGAGTGTTTCCTAAAATGTGCTCCTTAGAATACTAAGTAGGACATACCTAAGCATTAACATTAAAACATATATTCACTGTCAGTTAAGTCTGAAAAATTCTCATTTAACAGTTAACATGTTCTCTGCACATAATTTTGTCTTTAACATACTAATGTGCACTGGATTCTTCAACAGCCAACTAGAACATGCTGTTTAGAAAACTGATCACTCACAGATGTTCCAACCTGGTCGTATCTTACTACAATAAATATTTTGAAAATGTTTGCCTTACTGCTTATACTTTTTCTCAACTCTGTTAACATCTTTTCTTCTGACAACCACCATTTTTTGTCTTGAGTCTCTCTGCTTTTAATTTCCGACTTATCCAATCTATCCTCTATACAATACCAATTATCTTTCTAAAATTGGTACCTGGGCAAACTGTTGAACTTAAATGTATTCAGTAACCACTTAATAAATCAAAACTGAAAACTATAAGGCATACAAGACCCTTTGTGATCTGGCCCATTTGCCTCTTCAGCTTCTCCAACTCCCTATCTTTCCACATAGACCACTTGCAATACTGCAAATGCACATGCTGCTTCCTCATACCTCCATACCTAGAATTCACCTTTCCCCTAAAGCCATCCAAAGATTATTCATTCATCTTTCAAGACTCTTCTTTTCTATAAAGACATTCATAAATACCCACCCTGCAATAGAGCATTCCCTTTGTTCTTTCTATAGTATTTATGTAGTCTTAATAGCTATAGCAACTGCTTGCTTATTACCCAATGATCAAAAAATTGCCTTGCCAAACTCTGTCTAGCCCTTTAGAATAATTTATGCTCAATTTAACATTGATGAAGATTTCCCAAACTATTACCATTTCACTTCACATGATATATTTTGAACAACATGTTCTGATCTGTAGATCCAAATTCTTTGGGTTTAGAAGAGGGAGAAAAATCCATTTTAAATGATAAAACCTTAAGCAAATTGAGGCTGTAGGAAGAAAAAAAAATCTCAAGACAATAGATTGAAGGAAAGTATACCATGAAAAATATATACTTTATGATTCCTTTTTTAATACTTAGGCATTACATTCCATATCAAATTTTACCAACATGCTGTTCTATAAATTCATATTTTCTGTTTCATGCTAAAAGCCCACTCTGCCATAATTACTTTTAGCAAACAGTACCTGGAATATAAAAAAGATTAACTCAGTGTTGGCAAACTTTCTCCTGACATGTAGAAGAACAATTAAAAAAATGTCTAGGGGTTAATTTTCTTCAGCTAAGAGCAAAAGAAAAGCCCCAATACAATGGTATTTCACTTAACAGTGGCTCATCACTATATTAAGCAGAAATAAATCTACTTGCTACTGCACTATTTAGCGCAGGTTTGCCAAATGCCTATCTTTAAGAGCTAGGTCAACTTCCAAGAAAACTGTACAGAAACATTCAGTTGTTAACAAAAATTTAATATTAAAATTATTCAGTTAAGTTATTGTTAATTTAGAAAAAAAAACATGTATTAATCACCCATAAGAACAACTTTTATTTTAATAAATAACAGTGGGCTTACCAAAGGGAAGGGATTTTAATGTGTCAAGTTTTATGCATATTGGTAATAAACCTTAAGGAGGTGAAACCAACTATTCAATATAACCCATTAGGTCCTAAAAATAAAACTATAATACTTTAATAAAACTTAAAAAAATATTTTCCAAAAGAAAATAATTCACTCCTTGACCATGCTTATTTATTCAGAGTACCAGCAATTTCAGTTAAGTGCTTCATTTTTCCTGCAAATCTGATGTTGCACAAGGGAATATACACATTTTCATATTATTACAACATGTCAATATCTCAGGCTAATAATATTGTGGATGCAACTGGTTTATAACAAACACAAAGTCAAAAATCAATGCTATCTATGGCGAATAGAAACAAAAGTAAACTTAAAAGATGTCTTCTTTTGTTTCCCGTACTGACTTTAGTTGGACTTCAAATGAAGGTAATAAACTCTCCTGAAATAACCTCTATCTCTGCCGTGAATCCACAGTATAAATATGGTGAATAAAGCTAAACTATAAGAGCTAACTATATACTGAATAACCAAAATAATCAATTATAACAACTAATACTGCTCTGGAAGACCCACCTAATGAAAAAAGTATCATTAGATGTGGTGGGAAAATACAAATCTGTACAATCTAACATCTATAAACAGTAAAATCAAAACATCCAACTTCCTTATAGAAAGTGTTTCATCTATGTAATTATAAATGTTAAGGACTCTTGCATTTTATAAACACAAGATGGGCTCACTTTGATGATACCAATTTTAAGATTTATAAAAATGTTTAAAAAAATCTTTCCACAAAAGTTTATACAGTTTAAAGCTATACACCAATCTATAAATCTCAGAAAATGGAAAAAAAAACTTTATAAGATCACATGTATAAAACAAGAAATGAAATGTGATTTTATTTAAGGCAATACTGGGCTACTTCACAAATCACCACCTCAAATATTTACACTGCTCCACACTACTAGTTTCTATCACATTCACAAAGGATATTTTTTTTAATACCAAATGTTTAAAATCTTTGATGTAGTAAATTCTTTATTCACATTTCCATTATATTTCATGGAATCATAGTAACTATATCCAATTAGAAGCACTGAAAAAAAAAAAACCTGTAGCTATAGGAAACTGCTAAAGAATCTATAATTTCACATGAATACCATCCCAAAATCCTGGAGGATAAATTTACAAAGCAGAGCAAGGTGTTGATATAATGTGCCTACTTTGTGAAGAGTAATTTTGAGATCATCTTGTAAATAAATGTTTTATGTAAAAATCAATGAACTATGGCAGAGTTTCTACTTTTAGTTCAAAAAATTCTTAATTTAAAACAATAAAAGAACAGTTTTAAAAACTTGATCACTTAGTTAAAAATTAAAATTCCAAATATAAATGTGTCATTTAATAGTTTAGACTTACATACTGCTGGTGGCAGCAAATGATTTACAATAATAAATATATACAAAAAAGATCTACAAACAAAGAGTACTGTTCTACATGAGCAGTGACTTGGTGAAACATATCAATCACACAGATAATTCAGTTTAGTTCATGGAAGGGGTAACTGGCTGATAGAAATTTGAGGTGTAGCTCAATTATTTACAATAACTGAAATATTGATTCTGTTCAAGTCCCATAGGGATAAAAAAAAAAGTTTTACATGACAAATGTCATGTGTTTTTTTTTTTTCTTTTTTTTTTTTTTTTTTTGGCCAGGTTAATTCATGTCAACAACAAAAATTAATGAAAAGTTTCACAATTCTAGCATGCTTGATGGCCTCCTATTTAAAATAAAATGGTAAATAATGTATTTATAGTACATTAGTTATCAGTACTGCCCTCTCCCTGTGGCTTTACCCATACTAATTTCTTTCATAACAGACACATCTGGATCATTTGAATGTACTTCAAGTTTTTTCAGACTGACGGTAGGTTTCATTTCCTGAAGTTGCTTTAACACAAGTTCAGTGCAATCTTTAAGAGTCTTGTCTAAAACAATTTTTACGTTATCACTGCACTGAAGCTGTGATGGATTGGCAAACTGTACAAAGGTTTCACTTTCTTTACAAGCACACACATGATTTCCACTAGTCACAGCAGTCTTATCAATATTTTTTCTTGAATTTGAATGGGATCCTTTCTTGTTTCCACTATTTGGATGGTCTTTGTCAGAATTTTTCTTCTGCTTCACTGCAGACTCCTCAAGAAACTTCAGAAACGATACTTCAAATCCCATTGGTTTAAATGAGCTCCAGTCAAAAGATGCAGGATGCTCCTCTGTTGTTTGAATTGCAACAGCAGTTTCTTCTTCTTTATGTGTACTACTTAACTCAACTGTTGATGCTGGTTCTGCTTTTTCAACTTTTCTCTTTTTATTTAGGGAGACATTTTTTTCTTTATTAACTCTCTTCAAATTACTTGTTTTTTGTTTTTCTAACTGGCATGGGTTATTTTCCTGAAAATCATTACTTACATTTGAAGAGGTATGAGCTTGGGTCTCCACACTTGCATTGTCTTCATTTATTAATTTTGTAATAAATAATTCTGTTAGCTCATCCATTTCATCTTTTTCTTTTTTTTCAATTTCCTCCTGTGGAACTGTAGCTGTTCTAGAGTTATCATTGCTCTCTGATACACATGCATCAGAATTTTTCACATCACTCTTATCACTTTCTTGCTCAGAAGTGTCCTTTAATTGTGAGTTGCAACACCGTTTGAAGACAATGAGAAGATTTCGGTGTTGTGATGTAAATGCCTTTGATAATTTATGGCATTTATAATGTCTAATTATATTGCTTTCACTTGTAACAACTGATGTACACCCCTTTATCATACATGGATACTGGGTTACAAATCTGCTTGTACACTCAGATAAGGCATCATTTCTAGCCTTTATGGAATATACGTGCTTTCCACGTTTCAGAGAATAAGGCTTATTTTCTTCAATTTGCACAATTTTTGCAGTCTTGTTTTCTAAATTATTTTTTTTCTTTCGTTTTGTTTTAGGCATTTTGATTCCTTCCTTTCCAGATCTGTGTTTTGTTCCCCGATATTTAGACTTTGTCTTTTCTTGGTTTGCCTTGCTTGACATATTTTCCTGACCAGGTGTTAATCTTCTTGGCCGAATCAAATGAGCTTTATGCTTGTCATTATGCTTATTAAAAATGTGTCGGAGGAGATTTGACCGAGTTGCATATATACGGTCACAGCCTTCACAGTCACACTTGTATATGCCATCTTCTTCAGTTTTACCTCCCCTTATCCCAATTCCATGATCTGCCTCAAGATGAACAACATAGTTCAAATATGTGGTAAATGAAGATTTACACTCTAACTGGTCACATGGAAATTTCCCAACATCCACAGAAGCAGTCATACTTTCAATTTCCTCAGGAGTCATTTCATGAAGTTTCATGTAGTGTTGTATCAGGCCAGTAATTGCTTGGAAAATTCGGGAACAGTCACTCACCTGACATCGAAATTCTTTCACAGTCTGTTTAGTTTCAATTTCTTCACTTTCTTTACCAGCTTCACTTTCTTCTTCAACCTCTGCAGAAAATGCAGGTAGATCTGATTTGTGTACAGCCTGGTAATGCAGAATTAAGTTTTGCTGTATAGTAAAAGCGGCAAAGCAACCCTGGTGAACACATCGGTAAGGTCTGTAGGGACTGTATCTTGTTGGAAACTCAAGGGAGTCAGAAACTGGCTTCTTGCGTTTTTTCTCCTCCTTTTCCTTTTTATGTCTTCTAATTTTCCGTCCTTTGGTTTGTATGTTTGTGAGAGAATTTGTATTACATTGTTCTGAAGTAACTGTGATCACTTGCAAGGAGCTTTCTGTTTTTTCAGGACTTTTTTTTTCAAGAAGTTGTTTTTCTGGGATCACTGCTACATTACTGAGGGAATTTTCCTTTATTGCTCCCAAGTCTAAAGTTGGTTGGAATTCCCTTTTATTTTCCTCTGTCATAGTTAGCTGTCTTTTTACTTGTGTAATTCGTGGGGTTGACAAATTTTCACTCTGAGTTTTTCTTCCATAAGGCCTTTTTATTTTTAACTTTACCATTTCTTCCGTTGTAAAATGATGGACCAACTGGCAGTGTGCCCGGAGATTAGAGTTCCTTGTAAATGTTTTTGTACAGGTAGGTACTACACATTTAAATGGGGCAAATTTCAACTGATTCTTCTTAATTTCAAGAATCATCTCTGGAGTGTACTGATGAATCTTACCATAGTGCTTAAATAAAGCATCTTTTGTCATTGCACTGTAATTACAGCCTTGGTTTTGACACACAAAGGGTTTATTAACTTTGTCACTAAACTGAATGTTGCTTATAATTTCAGAAACTGGCTGAACAACTGTGACATTTGGATTTGGTTTAACAGGAGTGGGAGTCAGTGTCACTGATGTATTTATTAGTACACACTGGGGTGCTGGAGTGGACAGGTCATTTTCTAATTTTAATTTCTGCAAGCCTTCTAAAATTTCCTGTATTTGATCCTCCTTATGTAATACTTCAGATGGAGGAATGTTATTTTTTGCTGGCATTACACCTATAAAGGAGGAAAACTGAGAAGAATCAGGTAACTTGTTATTTTGCACAGTGTTTACTGAAGGAAGCTGAATGTTATAATTTATTTGAGCATTCTGTGATGTTTCACCAACACCGTGAGATCCACTTTTTACCTCAAGTATTTGAGAATTCATAGCACTTTTAATAATTTCAAGAGTCTTTTCAAAGTTTTGTATAACATTATCTTCAGAAATCTGCAAATCGGAATTTATTGAAGTTGTGCATGAATTCAAAGCCATCATTTGGGAATCACCATTTTCAGTTTTTAATGTTAAAGGAGCTAACACCGTATGGGACTCAAGATTGGTTTTAAAGTTTTCTTTCACATCAGTAATAAACAACTGATTGTCAACATTATTTAATTTCTGTGTTAGGTTTTCCACCAAACCCTGAGGCTCACAATTTGGAATTACATTTGAATGGAGGTTACTAGTTGGTATCTCAATACTCTTTGCTATAAGTCCCATTGCTGTTAAGTCACTTGTTACCAAGTTTTGGGAAGCATTAGGTGCAATTAGGGGAGGAACAACTTTCTTTCTTCTCTTTGAAGCACTGTTTCCCTTTTTATTTAAATGACTAGATCTCGTGCTCTGAGGACCACTTATAACTGAAACACGTGAACTATTACTGGTAAAAGTTTGTGATGGTCCACTAGAATTAGGGAATGAACTAGAACACAAACCATTTTCAACAGTCTTCAGCAGTAAGTCATTTGTTGGGAAAACAGGCAAACTGCTGCATTCCTCAATGGAGGGAGTTTTGGAGTTTGGTGTCCTATTCTGGTTTGTCAGCAGGGGGTTTGGGTGGCATACAGTCTGCAACAGAGGTGGCACAGCTGGATTTGGCATCACTGTTGCATTTACTTGTGCTGCATCTGAAACACAACCTGTTGGAACATGAGAAAGCATTTCGGCACCCTCAAATGTACTGGGGATGCCAGCAGTTTCCAAAGCCTGTTTAATAATCTCACTTCCTTCTTGACTGACATTGGTACTAAAGCTAGTCACACCAGTCCGAGGAAATGTATTTGGTAAAAATGTTGATGAGCGATTTTCAGCAGCAAGAAGTTGCAGGAATGATGGATCTTTAAAACATGCTTCTGGATTGAAGGTAGACTGTTGTGGCTGCTGCAAATTTACTGCATTTGTGGAGAGAATCATGCTGGCAAGAAGAGAAGGCTGTCCATTATTCTGTAGAAGTTCTTGAGCAATTTCTGCTCCATCCAGTGGTTTACAGTAAGATCGCTTAGACAAGTGTCCACCCAGAGACCTGGGATTAGTAAAAGCCCTGTAACACCTGCTACAGATAAATTTTCCATCTCTGATAATTGCAGGCCATTTAGCCCTTTTGTTGTGCTTGGGTTTTCTTTCCTTTCCATTTGGGCCCCGCCCACGGTCTTTTTTAACTTTTTCAGGTGCAGACTGTTGGGCACTGGTGCTATTAAAATCATTTGCAACATTGACTTGTGAAGGAAAAACTGCATTTTCACCATTACCTCCCTTCAGAAAGGAGGAATTAGTGTTTCCTTCAATCTGTGAGGAAAAATGATTTGTATTATTTTCCAGTTGGGAAAAAACAGAATTAGCCCCACTATCTGCTGGTGAAGGGAAGAGAGACATTGAACTACTTTCTGCAGGCAAAGGAAGGAAAGGATCTGAGCCACTGTCAATATTCAAAGGCAAAACTGTTTTGGTTAGATCTTCCATTTGTGCTGGCAAGGTAGTAGTAGATAAATTTTCCATTTGGGAACATATAATACCACCACCTTGTTCATTTTTATCCTGAGAAGGTATATTTGGATTTATGACACTTTCCACTGAGGGCAACAGTGGAGTTGACACACTTGTTAAATGAGCTGGAAAAATGGAAGGCGAGACATGCTGCAACTGATTTGAACAAGTAGGATTCCCGTTGGCTTTGGTCTGTGATGTAAAAAATGCACTGTTAGAGCTGCTCACCTGTGATGGCAAAAAATAAACAAACTTTCCATTATTTGGTGTATTTAAGTTGTTAGATTTCTGACCTTTTTTACTTTTCCGCTGCATTTTAAATGCAGCATACTGGTCAGGGTGTGCAGTCTTCATGTGTTTCCCAATACTCTGTGAAGAATTATAGGTTCGAGTACATCCCTCGACCTGGCAACTGAATTTCTGAACTGGCGCTTTTGGAGGCACTGATGGAGTTCCTAAAGAACTACTTGGGTTGGGCTGTGGTGGAACAAATGTGATACTTTCCAATGTCTTAAGAGGTAAATTATAAAGACTGGATGATGTTTTAACATTACCTCCACACTCAAACTTGGAAGCTGGTAAACTGTTTTGAAATCCTGCCTGATTTTGCACAGAAAAGGTCATCAGGTTATTCACTTGTCTTTCTAAGTTTTGTGGGGTAAGGTCACCTATTTTGAGGGTTTCTGAATTTACTAAAGAATTCTGAGTAATCTGGGCTTCATTAAAGCAATCCTGTTCTTTTCTTTCTTGAAAACCTGGACGACACAAATCATTACAGGTATCTCCAACTGGTGTATGTAAGTTTGTGACCAGTGATTCACCAGTGCCTTCCACAGTTGAGTTTTCTTGCTTTCCAAAGTTATCCTCAATCCCCTGATTGAGGGACACTTTAATGGACACAGCTACTTCACTGGCCTGAAGCAGAGGAGTAGTCACAGGGTTTTCCAAACCATTTGACAATGGTCCATCAGCTTGCCTGAGCTCTGATGCAGAAATCTGGTCTTGTTTGGTCACAGCTGATTCTGTTTTGCTTTTATCCCAAGCATCACTTTTATCTGCTGGTAAGGTATTTTCAATATTATTTTCTGAAGGAAGCACAGATCTCTCTTTCTCGACGCTCACTTCTGTGTTCTGATTCACTTTAGAAGGCTGAACACAATCTCCAGATGAATTAAGTTGGTCTTCAGGAGGCAACACTTTTTCGGGAGTACTGTGATCATCCAGATGTTTTTCTAGCTCACTCTGAGAACGATAAACCTTACCACAACCTGTGAACTTACAAGTATAGGTATTATAATGCTGTGCTTCATGATCATACAGTAAATAAGCTTCTGAAAAAATTCTGCCACACTTAGGAAACATACACTTTGCTCTAAAGACTTGATGTTCCTTTCGGTGTGTTAAGAGCTCTGCATAACTATTAAAACCAGCCTTACATTTCATCTGTATACAGATATATGGTTTACTACCACAATGCATTTGTAGGTGATCATTAAGATGAGTAACACTTACAAAATGCCGTCTACAGTACTGGCAAATAACTTTTTTGCTTTGCATTTCAAGAAAGCGCTTGGCATCTTCATTATCCTTATGCCCCTTTACATGAGCAATTAAATTTTTAAAGTACTTAAAGCCCTTCTTACAAAAAGTTACAGGGCAATTAAATTCATTAACGGGTACTGGTTTCTGGACTGGGATCACTTCTGGTTCATAAGATTTATCTTTGTCATCATTTTCATCATCTGAACCATCATTGTCATTAAATACTATGAAATCTGTTGAATAGAGACTATTCTTTTTTATAGGTCGCTGTTCCTGCTTAGCCACAGCATTAGTCTTCTGATTCTCATTGGTAGTTGTGATTTTAGGTGGCCTCCCCAATCTTCTTAATGGTTTCATAGCTGCTAGTCTCTCTTTACTAGATTGTTTAACATGCAATGTGACATGAGGGACAAAAGTTTCTTTAGAATTAAAGTTCTTTGCACATATAGGGCAACTGTAAATCCCATCTTTATAATGTTTTTGAGCATGTCGTACTATTCTATGACCAAGGAATTCTTTGTCACATAGCACACAATACTGCATGTAGGCTTGCCAATTCCTAAACCTAGCAGAAATAAATCCCCTCTCTCTTAATTGTTTTATTTCTCTCTTCTTCTGCTTTTCATCACAGATGTCTTTAAGAAGGCCAGAATTAGCACCAATTCCACCAGAAAGTCCATTCATAGAAGTTTCTTTACTCTCTTCTTGGTAGTCCACTACTTTCTCATAAACTTCACTGTCATTTAGTTCATCTATTGAAGACACAATAGATGCTTCTTCCCCCATTAATGCAAGACATTGTCGTTTTAATGTTTTCCAATCCCAGAATTCTGGATCAAAGGGCCACTGAGTTTTCAATACAAGTAAGAGCTCACAGCGCAGAGAATTTGGTATTGGAAGATTCTCTTCATCATATTTCTGGTCTGGTTGATTATACAACATTTCCACAGCATAATATGCATCTACTGTAGGCTCAATAAGAAATTCACTCAGTTGACAAGCACGTTTAACTTCCAAATCATCAGGCAACAAGCATGAAATGGTCTTGCAAATAGATATTTTCACTTCAGTATTTTCTGTAGATTCCAAACGAAGAGCTTTTACACATAGTTCTATACAGGTGGCAAGTCCAGCCCCTTCAGTCTGTGGAAGAGCAATAGGAAATGTTAATTTAATCTATACTAACCAATACAGATTTGTGAATTTATTAATTTTAAAAACTGATGTTTGCTATTCTCAAATTTTGCAGCAGCAACATATGAAATGCTGTCTCTTCTAAGGCACAACAGCTTAGCCTTGTGTGTGTGTATGTGTGTGTAAAATGAACTATAAAAAATAGGAAAAAAAAAAAGAAAGAAAGAAAAGCACTGGGAACTAAGATAAGACCTGGGTATAAAGTCATTAACTACAGCTAGGCAAACTTAGAAGTTATTAACTTCTCTAACCATTCATAGCAGCCCACTTACAAAATAAAGATCAAAATAGCATTTAAATTTCATAAAACATAAGTATTTGATACAGTTTAGTATGATGTCTGGTACATAGGAATTGATTAATACATGTCAACCTTATCATAAATCTTATTTCCTAAGTTTGTATTTACAATCCTTATGAAATAAAAACCTTCTTCACTCAATTACAGAACTGAGAACGTCCCCATATTTCCTAAGGCTAGTAATGAAAGGAGATTTTCACTTTTAACAGAATAAAGTTATTTGATCCTTTATAAGGGAGATTCTAGTTCTATCATACGTTGGCTGAATGCCCAATCACCTACCACATTGTTGAACCATCTTAAAAACTAGAAGTAAAAAAAAAAAAAAAAAAAAAAACTAGAAGAAGGAGACACAGTGTTTTTCCTTTTGAATTAGCATCTTGAACTGTTATTTATTATAAGATACCAATAATGAAAGTAAGAGTAATTTTGAAGATCTATGTAGTGAAGAGATAAAAATGGGTTTTAAAAGGACTAAGAGAACATAAATATAAGAAATAAGGCAGCTATAAGATGTGGCCATATTCATTGAAATGGAGTGTTATACAGAACAAAAAGCAGGAAAGAAATAAGCAAAAAAAAAAAAAAAAAGCTGATAGGGTCTGTATTTCCATAGGCTAAGAAGGAATTAAAATATTTACTGAAAAAGCAACTTAGATTTGTAGGCCAATAGGAAAGTGAGGGGGGAATACTAAATTGGCTTTAACTTTAGGAGAAGCAAGGGCACAAAGACCAAGAAGGAAATGGACAAGAATAGATATGAGACCTATTTTTAAAAATGACAAGAAAGGACAACAGGGAAAGAGGTAGAACCATACGGTTGTCTCTAGATTTTACGTCAAACCTGTATAGTTATTTTATACTATTTTGAGATAAATGGGAGCCAGAAAACTTTTACAATAAAACATCTGCACCTCTGTTACATGCCTTAGGGGCTACCACTAATAAATGATAATCAGGCCACTTGTATGTTAGAACATGAAGGAAACAAAAAAGACACGTGGTGAGGAAAGATTCATATTAGAGAGAGGAGGTCTTGGAGAAATCAAAAGTCAAGTCAACCATAAAGATGATCTGAAGTGATAATGAAGACACATATCAGAAGGACTAGTAAAAATGTATAGGATAAGAATTCTGAAAAAGGCTACATTTATTTAGAAAATTCAGGAAATGACAGAGAAAGAAATGACTTAAAGGATCCAGGAAACAGATTTTGTGGACGAAAGACATCTGCCTTGAGGAAGATGACTGTAACTATTCTTTGTCAAGTGAATGTTGATCCCTTTATAAAGAACAAAAGCAGATTCAAAAATTCTACTTATTGCTTAGAAAATGCAACTAAAATTATTTCGGAGAGAAACTCAATAAATAGTTCTATTCTAATACAGCTGGCCACTAGATTCAAGAGTGCATCTCAACTCATTAAGGACAAATTAATTTGAATAAATTGCTTTAAAAACATCTTACTGTTGTAATTAAATGTGAAATCTTAAGTAATGCCAATAAAATGACAAAGTTTTATTCTTGTAAGTTTTTCATCTTTGTGCATGATTAAAAATTGTTTATAGGTGATAATTCAAATCATAAATTAGTTATATAAAGTATTTTAAAAGATGAGTTTGAATTCATAATTTCCCATAAATATGTGATTAAACAATTAGCCTATAAAAATCTACTTCATTCATAAATTAAAGTAAAAGTATTGACAAGACCAGCTTGAATTTAAGAGTGATAGGAGAAGAAAGCTAATTGCTAAAAATTCAGAGGAGGAATAGAGACTCACCCCCCAATGACAATGATCCAATATGAGGCAACCTTCTGAAAAATACAAGGTTTTTATCTTTGGTACCCCCCCATTTTTCTGTTCCTTTCCTCTGACTGCCTAATGCCCTTGACCGAAAGCTACCTGAGGTTTACAGACTGATTAGTTCCACCATGTACATCCTATTCAGCCCTCCTCTATCCACACATAGCATCATGTCTTATTAATCTGCTTTAAAATTATTAAATGGCTGCTTTTCTACTTTAGAGTTAAATATACTCTTAATGGGGAATATAAACAGGGCTTCACAGTCTTTACCTATGCATCATCTGGTCTAGACCCATCTTTTATCTTTTGCCCTACCCAAGTATATGCCAGGTAAACTGAACTAACTGTAATTCCTCAAATATCCCATTCTCTCATTTGTCTTGGTATCACTTGTGATTTTGTGATATAATAAGAAATACATACATATTTTGGTTTTCATCCAGGGTTTCCAGCACAGAGCTCCTAAAACCTTTGTAATTTCCTAAGTGTTAAGAGCTATAAGGGCATCTTTTGTTGCCAGCTCCTGAAATAGCTAGAGCCTTAAACTGTGAAACAGGTGTTGTTATTAATATGGCCCTTTTAACCACAAAGGAGTTTATGTTAATGAGGCAATTTTTGGAAAGCCCCTAGATAACCACCGGATGGGGGCTGATAGGGGAACAAACCTGTGATTACAGGGTTGGAACTTTCAGCTCTTGCCCCCATCCCCAGCCCCATCCCCATCCCCAAGGAAGGGAGAAAAGCTGGGGTGTGAATCAATCGTCAATGGTGGCTGAAGATTTAATCAACTATGCCCATGTAATGGGAAGCCTCCATAAAAACCCAAAAAGAACGGGGTTCAGGGACATTCTGCACTGGTGAACAGGTGGAGATCTGGGACAGCAGCTTGCCCATTGTCCTATGCATATCTCCCATCTAGTTCTTCCAGAGTTGTATCCTTTCATAAAACCAGTAATCTAGTAGGTAAACTGTCTTCCTGAATTCTGTGAGTCACTCTAGGAAATTAATCAAATCTGAAGAGGAGGTTGTGGGAACTTCTGATTTTAGCCAGTTGGTCAGAATTACAGATGAAGACAAACTGGACTTGTGAGTGGTATCTGAAGGGGTGTGTATGTGGCACTCTTGTGCAACTGTGCTATCTTCAGGTAAATAGTGTTAGACTTGAGTTAAGCTGTAGGATACCCAGCTGGTGTCCACAGAATCAGATATCTCCTCGATGTGGAGAAAATTCTCCACATATTTGATGACCAGAGAAGAGAATAGAGGAGAAAAAGTTTTTTCTTTATACCACTTCCCATGCTTTTTCTAGTAATAGGAACACTTTTTACCCTCTCACTCTGGCTATTACTCAGAGTCAAAACAGACAAGAGGGTTAGATGGCCCACCTCTCTTATTCATTCAGCACCTACTTTATACTAGGCACTGTACTAGGCACTGTGCTCCCACAGGAGTCTTAGCACTCCACCAAAACAGAAAGACCCATACCATATTGCAACTCTGTGTGTGTCTCCCCATTAATAGACTATGAAAGCCTTAGGGCAGAGCAATACTTTTCAACCTTTTAATGTCAAGAGTCTAGGAAAATGCAGAATAAAATGGCCAATTAATAGTCTTCAACAGCTCCTGGAATTTTGAAAAAAGGGCCACCAGTTAACCCAAACCACTAACATTGAGACTAAATTATATGACGTGAAAGATAAGGAGTTATACTAGAACCTAGTCATTACAGCATTAACTTTCAGGTCTCTTTAAGTCCTAAAACAAACAAAAAAATCTATGATTTTAGGGTTGTTGTTTTAAATATTTATTTGAGAGAGGCTGTGAATACACACACACCAGCAGGACTAGAGACAGAGGGAAAGAATCTCAAGCAGACTTCCAGCTGTGCTCAGAGCCCAATGCATGGCTCTTTCTTACTGAGATCACAACTGGAGCTGAAATCAAGAGTCAGATGCCTAACCAACTGAGCCACACACCTGCTCTTTAAATATATGTATTTTATAGAATTTTCCACAATTGTGTTATTTAAAGTGTTAGGCAAATAATTCTATTCTTTTTGTCTACTGACATTCATTTGTGTCACTTTGTTTCATATGCTTTATAAAACTTTTTTTTTTTTAAGATTTTATTTATTTGAGAGAAAGAGAGCAAGAGAAAGAGCATAAGCAGACAGAGGGCAGAGAGAGAGAGCAAGTTCCCTGCTGGGCAGGGAGTCCAACATGGGGCTTGATCTAAGCACCCTGTGATCATGACCTGAGCCGAAGGCAGATGCTTAACTGAGCCACCCAGGCGCGCCTGCTTTATAAATCTTGGTTGAATTTATTTATGTCTTCAAATATATGTAATTTATAGTGTCTATCCTCGCATGTTTAATACTATTGTTATTTTTCTCTGCCAAAATTCCCTCATGACAAGCTGCTTCATGTTCTGTAAACCCTGATCATGAACTCATCTTAAGCAGAGCTTTACCTGAGAATGCTGCATTGAGGCTATATCCCTCTAAGGAAGTTCTGCATTTGCTTCTGCCAGGTGTTACCTGCCCAGTACTCCACCCTTACCTTCTTAAATGTTACTCGGCATGGGGATTTCTGGACTATATAGATAGGGTAAATTTAGATCCCAAATCTGTGTCAGGGTAGACCTGTGGTTACAACTTCTTAAGGGAAACATTTTTCCTTGTCTGACCCACAGCCCAGTAGGACATGCACAGGGTTCCCTATCATCTATCTGTATTTTTTTTAAAAATATTTATTTATTCATGAAATACACAGAGAGAGCGAGAGAGAAAGAGAGAGACAGAGACACAGGCAGAGGGAGAAGCAGGCTCCATGCAGGGAGCCCGATGTGGGACTCGATCCCAGGTCTCCAGGATCACGCCCTGGGCTGAAGGCGGTGCTAAACCACTGAGCCACCTGGGCTGCCCATCTATCTGTATTTAAAGTAGTATTTTCTAGTCTAGTTTTTCAATGAAATTATAGGTAGGGCAGGCGGACAGAAAGCTCAGCTCCAATTCCCCAACTTGAGAGGTCCTAAGATCTTATCTCTTATCCCCATAAAGCTACCTCCCATCCCCATGTGCAAACTCCTCAGTTACTCTAATTAGTAACATATCCCAGTATCTACCAGGAGAGACCCAGCAACAGCTCAAGCTTTCTGCTCCAGTTTTTAAGTTCCTCCTCATTTTGAGCCTATGGATTTCCCCTAACATTCTTACAATATCAGACACATCAAAATGTTTATTTCATCAATTATTTTGGGGCATTTTATGGAAGAAGGATTTTTAGATAATGTAATTTGCCAGACAGCTAGCAACGGAAGCTATCTCTATATTTTTCTTTATACTTTCTAAATTTCTACAAATTATCAAAATAGCGTAACACCTAGGAGTAAAAATTGTAGAATGATAAAATACTAGAGTATGTGTATTACTTTTCTTCAGGTCAAGAGTAAGCCCCCATTTGCATTTGTAAGTTTTTCTGTATCAAATACCTATTAAGACTAATAAAAAAAAAAAGCAATGTTCAAAACTCTAAATGAAATAACAAAAATCACTGGAAGAGGTGCCAAAATAATAGTTTTTTATTAAAGATAATGAATATATCTTAAATTAAGAAAAAATAGCTCAATTATTCTTACCTCTGAATTAATAACTTTAATCAGGAAGAAAATGTGATATACCGTCTTGGTTAACAGAGAAAGTTGCCGACATCTTTCTAGGTACACTTGTATAGATGGTTCTACTCTTTGCTGTAATTTACTCCAAAAGAGAGTGAGTTCCCTAAAAAAATATATATAAAAAATAAATTGGAGCAGTAATGTAATAATCATGGACTATGTTGGTCCAGTCATTATATTTGAATTTAAAACTAGTTTTAGATTCTAATTCTACATGTGGAAATTAAGTTTAAATTAGATTATTAAATATAAAATATATATCAACTTTTAGAGACTAAATGAAATCAAGAAATTATTTATCATTTTATTAATATTTTTCAATGTCAGCGAGTACTGCCAATTATTAGTAAAGCACCTCTCATTTAAACAAGTTAATATAAACAGTAACTGAGCCACATCTGAACTTTATGTAATAAATTACAAAATGTGTGTGTGTATGTATAAAATGCATATATAGATAATGGTGTATTTATATAAAATACAGGTAAAAGCATTTAATTTTACCTTCTACCTTAAATTGAAAATTGACCAATTGGTCGATTAAATTTATTAGATAAATGTTAACAATAACACAGAACTCAAAAGAAATTTAACTAATTTCTGTCAAATTAGTGAATAAAAGAAACTTTGAAAAATGAATTTTAAAATTTATTTCAAATGCAACTAGAATAGATTTTTCACAGAAAAATAATCCTACTCAAGTGATGACTTTTCCTCCCTTTTACCTATCATCCTATTTCTCTTCTGTCCTGCAAAAATCATCTTTCTTGCTTCAACTTTTTTCACCAAGTATTCTCCTCAATACAAGCCTTTCCTATTATTATTCCTTAGTTTGTACTCCTAGGAACTCTGCCCCTTGACCACCCACTTGAATAACTTGTTCATTTACTGGATTTTAACCTATATATTCAAAGTCTCTCTCTCCAGTCTTGACCACTTTCACCTCTCTAGTTCTTTATAAGACTTCTCCACTTTGATCTCTTTTGAAACCTGAAACAAACCTGAAACTTAATATATGAAAAAGATTACTAACATCCTTTCCAGTTCACCATCTTTGTAATTTAATGTATCATTATCATTGACCCTATCGAACTCTGCTTTCTACTATCCTGAAGACTGTTATCTTTAATATTTTTTTCACCCTATCCCATATCCATAAGGAAACCTTCATAACTTCCCAGTTGGACTGTTAATTGGTTTTCTACTTGACTTTCCTAGCTCAACTCTGTCCTACCACTTTTTCCCCCAACTGTCTCACTGTTCAGACCCCAATCCGTTCTCAAGTTTCTTGTATTAAACAGCATTTCTTAAAGATAAATTTCTATTTTGTCCTATTTAAAGGCTTATAATAGATTGCCTTTGTTGATATGAAATCCAGACTTTGTTTTTTTAAAAAAGCAATATAAGAGTTAATTTTTAGTCACTTCTAATATTTATATTACATGGAAAATCTACTTTTCCTCAGTAAATGCATGTTTCTTTTTTTTTTTTTTTGACAAATGCATGTTTCTTATTCTCCCTTCAGAATCCTTCTACCCACCTTTTACATCCTCTCTGTACTGCAGATACGATTTTCTCTTCGTAACAAAACACTCAACTGCTCAGAAAACCTTTATAATTATGAACTTTATTCTTCTTTAATTGCACATTTATTTAGCTTGCCTGTCCTATATTCATGGCATTTGTATGTCATGTGTCATTTCAAAGAAATCCTTAAGTGTCAGAAAATTGTAAACTAAATTTTGTTTCCAGTATCACTAACACAACACTGAAGACTAATAATGCTGTTCAATGACCAGATAAAAGGTCAGTTTTAGCTAACACATTGATTTACAACTAATCTTAAGATTTTTTGAGTCAGTTGAGGACAATATCTCTATTAGTTGTATGCTCCAAAGATTATACATATATAACAGGCTTTGCACACTTGAAAATGTACCATATAAAGAAACGTGTACTCAAGAAGTTAGTGAAGTAGAATATCTCACAGACATAAAATGAACTATATTTCCATACATAAATCACTAGCAGCTAATTATACAGTTAAAAGTGTGTAATATGCAGAGTAAAATATATACACATTCAATCACAGACTGAAACACATCTGAAAAAATTATGGCATTAGACAAAATAAACCTTTCTTTCATCTTCTAACATCTAAAAATTTCCTGATAATTATTAATCACACAGTGATTACTGTTATACTAAGGAGTTGTGTGGTCCTTAATATAAAAAAAATTAAAGTTATAACATGAACGATAATCAGTTTGCACAGTGTTTAATAACTGAAAATAAGCTTTTTGTTTTAAGACTTTGAAAGATTAAAAAATATGTTCTTAAGCTCTCTGAATTCTCACAACCTTGCTGGTATTCTTATTTAACAAGCTTTTCTTTACAAAAGAAAACCAACTCACCAAGCACAGTACATATCTCCTTGTTGGAGCTGACGTGATAAAAATGCAGTACATAAGACAAGAGCACTTTTTTCATCACCCTCAGATTCTAAGTTACAGATCATTTCTAGTGCATCTTTGCAATCAACTTCTGAAATCTACAGAAAAAAGGATATAGAAAATGCCATAAGATGGTTTTATTATTAAGATATATAATAATATACTTTAAAATCTTCACTGGATATTTACAGATCATTTTTATCAGTAAAACCTCATTAACTCATACTATCAATTCATACTTTGTCATTACTGGCTACAGTGAAGAAGTAATCTTTCTTCAAGTCAGAGAACCATTTTCATGAACTTTACAAATATTTATATGAAATAGCTAAGGTTAATTATAAGCACCCTCTACCCATTAATCAGGTCTATGATACTGAAAAAGAAAAGTTGTACTTTTCCCCCTTTTAACTGGTAATTTAAAAAGCATTAGAATCAGCAGAAGGACACAGACAAGTCTATTGAATATAGACTAATAAAGTGTCTATTCATCTGAGGGAAAAAAGTATACTATGCAACATTTTATGCAGTTTATACCACCTTTAAATTAAGCTCACCTCAGTGTTCTATAAATCTCCATTATTTTTCTTTTCATACAAATTCATTCCATCTCAAAGCCTGTCAACAGTCATGCATGCATAAGTATAACCTAGATGAAGGCAACTTCTTCATTTAATTACACACTTACATCTATTGCTTATTTTTTGAAAAATTAAAATTTACTACCACAATACAATGATTTACTACGTAAACAGATCTCTACAAGCATTTGCTTTAATACAAAGATATGGCAAACAACATAGGATCACAAATCACTGGTGTTCCACAAAATAAAAAGATTAATTCCAACATGGTATAACTGACAAATGACAAAAAAAATTGAAGACCAATACAGACCATTGGCACCCAAGTACTAAAGAGATAACCATACCCCTCCTCCTTGTTGATCTTCTGTCTCGCCTGATCAACTTTTGAGTACATGAAAAGTGTATGTTTAAAAAGTAATGTGTTTAGGACTGAACAAGTGTCTAAATGAGGGGCACTTGGGTGGCTCAGTGGTTGGGCATCTGCCTTCAGCTCAGGTGGTTATCCTGGGTCCCGGGATCAAGTCCCACATGGGGCTCCTGGCAGGGACCCTGCTTCTCCCTCTGCCTGTTTCTCCGACTCTCAGTGTCTCTCATGGATAAATAAATAAAATATTAAAAAAGTGTTTAAATGAGATAATCTTAAGGTTGATCTTTGAGGAGGATAAAGGCTGCATGAGGATAGATTCAGAGGTTTCATTGTATACATTAAGTTGAGCCAGAAAACTCTAAAACAAGAAAAGACCCAACTCTGAGTCTGTGCGTTTAACAATGATTCCTCACGGGAATGATGAAGTTAGTGGCAGAGTTAAGACTGAAATCTGAGTCCTGGAACTCCCTGGTGCAGTGCTCTTTCCACTACTACTCCATCTGACTCTTTCTAACAAATCTTTATCTATAAGCGACCCCACTTAAACAAACAAAAAAAGGGCTAAACAATATATAATTACAATAAATATTTTCAAATATCTATATTACTTTATCAGATATATTTTATTATTTAATCATAAATTTTCTCCTAGGTAGGTATAATCATTAACATTTTATATACTATGAATATGGGGCTCAAAGAAATTATGTGATTTGCCCAAGTTGCAATAGTTAATTAAGTGGTAGAGCTACAAATCAAATTTTGTCTAATTGACATTAAACGCTCATGCTTTCCATTTCATCGTATTATCTTTAATGCAAGCTGTGTTAACTTTAAACAGATACCCTGGTACACACACGCAAATCTTTTTAGAAGTCAACCCATTAAGTTTTATTTTTTCATGTTGATGATAACTGTCATAGCAGCTACTACTTATTTATTAGTCCCAGCTTCTTCAGAAATAGCATTGCTAACCAGCAAAATGGCTGGCCTGGTAGATATTATTAACTTTTTAGACATAAGGTTCAGAGAGGTTAAGTTCTTGATCAAAGTCACATGCTTAATTAGTGGCGGTTAAGATTTCAACCCAAGTGGAGCTTCCAAGTCTGTGCTCTTTCTAGAATGAGGCCCTTTACTGCTAAATATTGATTGTTTACATGTTCAGCTTTAAAAAAAATATTTTTTAAAGATTTTTTAAAAAATGTATTCATAATAGACATAGAGAGAGAGAGAGAGAGAGGCAGAGACACAGGCAGAGGGAGAAGCAGGCTCCATGCCGGGAGCCCAACGCGGAACTCGATCCCGGGACTCCAGGAACATGTCCTGGGCCAAAGGCAGGTGCGAAACCGCTGAGCCACCCAGGGATCCCCAATAAAAAATCTTATATCCTGAAAGTCTGGTTTGTTTTGAATCTGGTCGTTTGTTCTTCTAAAACCTAAGCCACTCTTCTTGAATGCTCAAATGATGTAAAATGCATACGTTACCTATGAGGAAATTTATTTTCCCAATGACATTACCTACATTATTAGCTTACACTTAGTAACTGGAAATATAGATTTGTGTGTAAAATAACCTCTCCATATTTCACATATATACAACATATCAACTGAAACATTTGTCATATTCAATAATACAGAAAATCTCACTTTTTATTATAGGTATACTAGGAAAATACTTTTTAGTGTGTATTTCATAGCCTTCATTTCCCTGGTTTGCCACTAGATGGTCCTCTGGAAAAAAATAGGACACTAAAAAGAATGGCAGGGAAAATAAAAACATAATTAAACTAATGGATGGCTGAATTTAAACCATAAAAGTGAAATACAAGTCAAATATAAGTATCAATAAACAATAATTATTTTTTTTAAATCCAAGGCAGCATAAAGTAGGAATTACCAGTATTTACCTAAATAGTGACCACTATCGTAAACATCTTTTCTCTATTGCTTTGAAAAACCAGCAAAAATTTAAATACCAGAAAATTTAGAACTGTGAATAAATTTTTAAAATCAGAATGATCTGTTAAAGCATATTATGCTAACTCCCTCTGTAAAGCAGAAAAATCATTTTAAGTTTTAAAATGGCTTTTTAGGGCAGTCCGGGTGGCTCAGCGGTTTAGCACTGCCTTCAGTCCAGGGCGTGATCCTGGAGTCCGGGGATTGAGTCCCACATCGGGCTCTTTGCGTGGAGCCTGCTTCTCCCTCTGCCTGTGTGTCTCTCTTTCTCTGTGTATCTCTCATGAGTAAATAAATAAAACCTTAAAAAAAAATTCCAAAAAAATAATAAATAATAAAAAAATAAAATGGCTTTTTATGCGCCAGGTGTTCAAAAAATATAAAGCACTTCATCAGGATTTTATGTATGACTGCCAAGTATACTTTTAAAATGTATTGGGGGGGGGCTGCCTGGGTGGCTCAGTTGGTTAAGCATCTGCCTTTGGCTCAGGTCATGATCTATGGGTCCTGGGACTGAGCCCTGCGTCAAGGTCCCTGTTCAGGGAGAAGGCTGCTTCTCCTCTGTCCCATCCCCTCCATTCATGCTCTTTCTCTCTCAAATAAACAAATAAAATCTTTTAAAAAATAAAATGTATTGGCTCTAATCACATAAAATTGAGTTCCATCTAAAAAGGAACTTAGAGGATCCTGTGTGGCTCAGTTGTTTGCCCAACTCTGAGTTTTGACTCAGGTTATAATCTCATGGGTCCTGGGATCCAGCCCCCCTGGACTTCCCCTGTGGGCTCTGTGCTCAGCAGGGAGTCTGCTTGAAAGAATCTCTCCTTCTGCTCCCCCCTCCCCACTAGCTCTCTCATGGGCAGGCATGCTCTCTCTCTCATAAATAAATAAATAAATCTTGGGGTGCGTGGGTAGCTCAGCAAGTTAAGCATCTGCCTTCAGCTTGGGTCATGATCCCAGGTCCTGGGACTGAGTCCTGCATCAGGCTCCCTGCTCAGAGGGGAACCTGCTTCTTCCTCTGCCCCTCCCCCTGCTCATGCCCTTTCTCTCTCACATAAAGAAGTAAAATCTTTAAAATCTTAAAAAAAAATAAAAAAGAACTTAAGTGGTAAACTTCTCATACTAAGGAAACATAAAATCAAATCATGAGCTACTTTTTTTTAACTCTCAGGCTATCAAAAATTTAAGACAAATAATCTCCAGTATTAGGAAAGAAGAAATTTCATATATTGTTTATGGGAGTATAAATTGGCATAATCTATCTTTTTTGGATAGTAGTATGGCCCTATCTATTAATTTAAAATGTGTAGACTCCTTGATCCAGCAATTCTGCTTCCAGAAATTTGCCCTATTAGCAGTGTATCCCTGACAAGAATGAAAGGATGTATATATAAGGAAACCATTTAAATGTCCCCTAGTCTGATTAAAGATATTACAAATCCATACTATGGAATTATGCAGCCATGAGAAAGAATGAGTTGATTTATATGGAATGATATGAAAAGATGTTCATAATAAATGGGAGAAAAGTGACCAGCAGTCAGGGTGTATATATGTATGTTTGAAGCATAGAAAAATATATGTGCATAGAAAAATATCAGAAAGGTTATATATCAAATTTCAAACTGAATGATTACTTGGGGGAGTATTAAATGGATAAGTAATGGTTACAGAGTAAGAGGATTTTACTTTTTAAATTCTATGTTTACTTTAATGACACAACCAATAAAATACTGGATCTCTAAGATACTAGGACACTGCTCACTTCGTTTTCCTAGATACTACTACAAATTCACAGTCTCCAAACTTCAAACAGGGACTTCAGAGCTAATCTAGTGATCCAACGTTAAGATAGTTTCCTATTAGAAGTCAGGCTTCTTTAGGCCAAGACTTATGCCTTAACTCACATTTAACCCCCCTAGTGCTCAGATAGCACACATCATTCACTTAATAAAAAACTGCCAAAGGGAGGATGGACGGACAGATTGACATAAGGGAAAGGAATGAACTGATGATTAAAGCTTTATTAAGGAGCTGAAAAATATCTAAGATGTGGGAGTAACACAATAATTTAGGAATTTTAGAAAAATTGTTAAAAACATTTCAAAAGCTATCTCAAGAAACTATGTCTGCCAATTTAACTGTCTACATAGCTATTCTGAATAAGAAAACTTCAATCTCATGTTTTGCTCTGATATACAAAGACTAAATTGCCAATTATCTGAGATAAAAGGGAAATAAAGGAAAAAAAACCACCCCCTGATTCAGCCAATGTCCAATCTAATGATATAATTTCTTAGGCTACAGTCTTGGGCTCTATTCTACCTAGCCTAAAAATTCCCAGACATCACTCTTCCCAGAACCCTCATTATCTTCACCATCCACAACAACCTTATTTCTAATCCTGGTCCAAGCCTACCTACCATCTTCCTCTTTTTCTATTCTCAAATAAATAAATAAATAAATAAATAAATAAATAAATAAATTTTAAAAATCACACAATTAATACTATAATTACAACCTCTACCTCATGTGGGCATTCAGCTGTCTGTATCTGTCTACTCAGCAGCTGACTGCAAGCTCTGTTAATTGTCAGAGCTTTGTATCTCAACTCTTCCCGTGACACATCTTTAAGTGTATCTATAGTCATTTTCTTCTCCTCTCTCTATTGCTCTGGAGTTGAAAGATAGTTAAATTAGAGATACAAGACACTTGTACACATTAAATGCTCAATCAATGCTGTTCAACACATTACAGTTTTACCTAAATTATTTAAATGCATATTCCCTGTTTCTTGATCAACAACTTTTAATTTTCCTACCCTGTCTCCAACTTCATTTTGGAATTATGAGTCCTTCAAAATGCAAATTCCCATTTGGACCATGATTCTATCTCAGAATTCTGTAGTATAAAACAAATACATAAATACTATGCTTTATGCCAAACTAAAAGTTAAAAAAAAAATTATGTCTCACAGAGGAAATAAAGTTTTATATTAAATATGCAAATAAAATTTTGATCTTAATATATATACTTATCTATATATATGACTGCTCCCTAGGAATATATGTTTTTGAGTACATTATGCATGTGTATAAAACAGAGAACATATTTTTAGGAGGAAGTCACATAAATTCTAGTTACTTAAATTAGCCAGTTAGAAAGATCTACAAGTATCTTGAAGTCAGGTAAAATGAAAGGTAAGGCCCAATTGCTAACAAATGAAAACACCCTACTAATTGTTAAGCTACTCCCATCTTCCCATAATTTAACCACAACAGGAAAAAGATTCAATTTAAAACAGAAGGTAGGTGAAATCAGTTTACATATAACTTTGAAAACTTCTTAGAATCACTACCCAAGAGCATACTAAAATTTAAGATTGACAACAGTCCCTCGCTATCTAAGAGAAAGAGTCGTCAAAGACATTCTAATCTAATCGAAAATTAATTTCTTCACTTTTAAAAATAATTACTAACAAAAGAAAACATACTCACCTCTTCGATTAACTTTTCATTTGGTGATGATGTACAAAGACAAACAAGGTAAGTTTGCTTAAAACTACCTTTTGTACCAATCTCTGGATGGTCAGAACACAGCTTTGCTAGAGCAGTTGCTTGACTTAACTGATTGGTTTTGATTAGATGTTTAATTCTCATATCCAACAAGATGGGACCCTCAAAAGCTAAAAATTCATTCACTTTAAAAAACAAGACATAATAGATTATTAACATTTGGTAATAATTCATTTGCAATACAAATACTTAAAAGGAATATCTTTTTTAAAGCACAGGAACTAATAATACTCTTTTTTCTTTGTGATTTTCTATTACTGTCATGCTATTATAAAATACTTGACTTTATAAAGCAAAAGGAGTTTATACTGCTAACTTTTAAAAGGTGCATTAAATATTTTTACCCACTTAGATTGAGGTGAATTAACTTTTATATGATAAAAATAATTTTGCATTGATTTCTAATAGCCCATGCTACTAAAATTACACTAATTCTTTTCCCTACAGCATTTATTCTTGAATATCAGAAGTTAGTATCCTTGCAAATCTGCTGTACTGGGGCATTACACACTTACATGGTTAATCACAAAAGAATGTCTGGGTATTTTAGAAGATGAGACTCAACTAATATTGTGTTCAATACTGATGATGTATTTTTCATGTTACAAGTGAAGTCTATTTTGCTTTAATAGGTGTTTTAGAACAAATTAATTATCTACAGAAAATAAATAAGCGGTTCAAGAAAGTCTGATGAAACTTCTGCAGGTTTGAAATTTTTAAAACAGGAACTGATAAACCTCAACATTTGCTTAAGACCCACTTACACATAATACATGTCTAGTCTGTTCAGCTCTTTGAATTTCCTACTACTTGTTTGATCAACTACAAATAAGAATTTTTATTTTTTGTATTTGTGAAGGAGTTTAAGTTTTAACAAGTGCAAATTTAAACTTCTGTTTTCTGTACCAGAATGAGAAATGTTTAAAAATTTACTTGTTGATGGCTAGCCTGAAACCTTTGGAAGGCTTTTAGTAATATAATTTTTAAATACTCTAAATAAAACACAGAATTTGTCAACTTATGAACAAACTGGAAAACATGTCTAGTAAGTAATTTGTGGATTAAAAGATGGAGAATGAGAGATGTTCTTCCTTCTTTAAATAGCCTTTACTACCCTCTTGTACTTTTATTTTTTGGATCTAACTGCACTGTATTCCATGGTGAAGAGATTCTTCTATGAGACAGTATAACCATGGCTCCTCAGTATTAAAACCATGAGCGTATAATTTGACACAGGATCCCAAATTCCATCCTTTTCTAGACCTTTGTACCTGCCACTCTTCATTCTATTCTACCCTCTGCCATATTAAACTAAATCAAAAAGTATAAAGATTGAACACAGATAAATAAAATTAAATGCATAACTCTGTGTTGCCTCTAATCTTACATATACAGGACATTACTTTTATGATTGTTTTTAATATCACATGATCCCACTGGGAAAATTATATTGCAAATATCTTTTCACCATTTAGTTTACTGCCAAACCAAAAATCAGTAAAGATTCTAAATAAACGTAAAACAAAAAAAAAAAGTTAAAAGTTCTGGCTATAAATAGCTCATAGACTTAAAAAACACCTTTAGTTTCCTAATACAATAATTCTCTTTAAAGGAAAAATCCAAAAAAATAAAAAATAAAAAAAAATAAAAATAAAGGAAAAATCCAGCAATACAAAGTCTGAGAATTATTTAAAATACTCCCACTAAAACTTGTAATCAACAAATTCTGAGGATTGTGGCAAAGATATTATTTAAAGGTGGCAAAAGTATTTAGTAAAACTGATGACACTGAATAGAACATGAAATAGTACCTAAAAATCTTAAATAGCAGCACATAAATTAGAATGACAAATTGTGCAAAATAATTTTTGAGCTAATTCAATATACAGAATATATGTTAACATAAGATTTCAAAAACATAGATATTTTTTCTTTTTTAATGATGGGAAACCACTGCTACACTTAGTGCAAAATTGATTCCAAAGAAATATAGACTATTAGAGCAGAAGGGACTTTACAGATAATTTTGTCCAGCTCCATCATTTGGCAGATGAGTAAACTGAGGCTCACAGAAAGTAAGTAACTTCCTAGGATCATAAAGCCAGTTAATGACAGAAACAGGACCAGAATAATGTGTCTTTTGACTTCCAGCTTCATATAGTGGTGGGATAAGAAAACCAAATTCACAGTAAATGTGACTACTTCTAATTAGATTGGCACTTTATAGCAGTAACGAGCTATGAAGTAGCATTATTTTAAAGGAAAATAATCATGCATTCTGAAGCTCAGGATTCACATGGATCAAAAGTAGATTATATTTTAATATTCAATTCAGAACCTGCTGAACCTCTCCCCTAGCTTTTCCCATTTCTCCTGCATTGCCTTCCACTTCCCATCCCTTTATCTTTTTACTGCTCTCCTATCTAGAACATGTTTTTTCTTATAGCATTATAATATCCTTGAGTAGCTAGTCACATCACATCTCATGCTCTACACCTTGCTTTTCCCACTCCCATCCCAGAAAAATAAAAATATCTTGAATTTTACTTGTGTGTAGCTTTTTAATCTATTCTCTCTATATTTATGGACTTGAACAGAAAAGCAGCTTTTACTACCTTCGAGCCTAACAAGAGAGCTGGATGACATAATATCACAATGTAAATCAATATGTAGTCAGTTCAAGCCAGAAAGAATGGCTTCTCTTCATAGAATGACACATAATATTAAAAAATACTAGTTTCCACATTAAAGATAATTAAATATTTACAATATATAAGTTGAATTTTTGTGGTAAATCATTACACAAATATTAAATGAGCATCCTATATATACCAAAGCTTAGGTTAACTAGGTCCTAGATTTCCCTCAAAGTGGAGCCAACTTATTTACTGGGCAAGGTATAGACAACATCTCTAACAAGCATCTGAAATTGCATACAGAAATCTCTATCCCACAGTATGTTATCTCAATTCACTTAGTTGTGCTCAAGCAAAGAACCTAACAGTTTCCTTAAAAATGCCCTCTCGTGCTTCCTTCTCACATACACATTCAACCCACCACCTAATTTTGTCACTGCTTATTGCCTAAATACTCCATCCCATTCACTTTTTTCCGTCTCTACTCCTGCCATTCATTCACCCACTCCTCCACTTTGTAGCATTCTGCTAGTCATCTGCATCCACTCTTATACCATCACATTTCTACTAAGACCCAATTTCTTTCTTTCTTTTTTTTTTCTTAAAGTACAACAGACTTGATTGTCTTCTCCTAAGTTAAAATCCTCCAATGCTTTCCCTTTGCCTTCAAAGAGTAAATTCTAAAATTTTTACCATGGCCTATCTGAATCTCCATCAACTATTCCTTTTTTAAAAATACAATTTGTATTTCCTCTTAAAAACAATTCAGCATTTGGGCAAGAAAGAAAATGCATCCAAATTGGAAAAGAAGTAGTCAAATAATCTGACTGCAAATGACATGACCTTATTTGTAGGAAACCCTAAAAATTCCACAAAAAAAACTATTAGAATAAATGACTTTAGCAAAGTTACAGGATACAATAATCAAAATATAAAAAAATAAGGTCAATTTTTATACACTAACAATGAACAACCTGAAAAGGAAACTAAGAAGAAAAATTTATCCTAAAATTCATATTATATCTCAAGGAACTCCTGATAGGCAAAACAATTTTGAAAAAGAACAAAGTTTGAGGTGTCCCACTTCCTTACTTCAAAATAATATATATAAAGCTACAGTAATCAAAACATAGTGGTACTAGCATATAGACAGGCACAGGCAATGCAACAGAGCAAAAAGGCCAGAAATAAATCTTCGCGTATATGGTCATATGATCTTCGACAAGAATGCCAAAAATCACTCAATGAGAAATGGACAGTCTCTTCAACAAATGGTGCTTGAAAAACTCACGTTCACATGCAAAAGAATGAAGTTGGACATTCACCGTATACCATATAAAATTCAACTCAAAATGGATTAAAGATCTAAATTTAAGACCCAAAACTATAAAACTCCTAGAAGAAAACAAAGGGGATAAGCTTGAAGACGCTGGAATTGGCAAGAATTTATTGGATGACACCAAGATAGACAATAAAAACAAAAACAGACAACTGGAACTACATCAAACCTATTTTTTATGCATCAAACGACAGAACCAACAGAGTGAAAAGGCAACCTACATAATGGGAGAAAATATGTGCAAATCATATACCTGATGAGGGGTTAATATCTATATAAAGAATACTTACAAAAAAAAAAGAATACTTACAGCTCAACAATAAGAAATCAAATAGTCCTATTAAAAAGTCGGACAAAGGATTTTAACAGACATTTCTCCAAAGATGATATACATTCAACACATGAAAAGACACAAACCAATCATCATAGAAATGAAATCAAAACAATGAGATATTACTTCATATCCATTAGAATAGTTATTATAAACAAACAAAACAAATGCTAACAAACCCAGAAAATAAGTGCTGGTGAGGATGTGGAGAAACTGGAAGCTTTGTGCACAGTTGATGGGACTGTAAAATGGTACAATTTCTATGGAAAACAATCTTGAAGCTCTTCAAAAAGTGAAAAATAGAACTATCTACCATATGATTCATCCACGTCCGGGTTATGTACATAAAAGAACTGAAAGGAGGGCCCTCAAGTGATACACATATGCACCCTCAGGTTCATGACAGTACTACCTACAAGAGCCAAGAAGTAGAAGCAATCCCAACGTCCGCCAACAGATAAATACATAAAATAAATGTGGTATATCCATGCAATGGAATATTATTCACTCTCAAAAAGGAAATCCTGGAATATGCTATAATATGGATGATTCTTGACAATAAGAAACATTATGCTAAGTGAAATAAGCCAGTCACAAAAAGTAAATACAATATAATCCTACTTATAAAAGTAACTAATCAAAGTCATAGAAACCAAAAGTAAAATGGTGGTTAACCAGGGGCTGAGAGACTTGTGGTAGAAGGAGTTATAACTAAATTGTTACAGAATTTTAAAAAATGTTGGAGAGACTAGGCAGCTTAGTCAAGCATCTAAATTCAGCTCACGTCATAATCTCAGGGTCTTGGGACTGAGCACTGTGTCAGGCTCCATGTTCAGCAGGACGTCTGCTGGTCCCTCTCCCTCTGCCCTTTCCACTGTTTGTGTGTGCACTCTCTCTCAAATAAATAAAATTCAAAAAAAAAAACTGTTACAGAATTTTAATTTTGCAACATGAAAAGTTCTGGAGATACATTTTACAACAATATGAATATATTTAACACTACTGAACTTTTACACTTAAAAATGGTATGTGTTGGGCAGCCCGGGTGGCTCTCAATGGTTTAGCGCCGCCTTCAGTCCAGGGTGTGATCCTGGAGTCCTGGGATCGAGTCCCATGTCAGTCTTCCTGCATGGAGCCTGCTTCTCCCTCTGCCTGTGTCTCTGCCTCTCTCTCTCTCTGTCTCTCATGAATAAATAAATAAAATCTTAAAAAAAAAATGGTATGTTTTTTACCACAATCAAAAATCACTGCAGCACTGTTAAACACAAAAATTTCATATTTAGAAATTTAATAAAAATAGAATACTTCAAGCTGTAGATAAGCGGTTCTTAACTATGGTTGTACAATTAGGTTGATCTTCTTAAAAGTACTAATGCCTGGGGCTGAGACCGAGAGACTCTGGTCTGAGGTAGACCTCCAGCCTTGAAATGCCTAAAAACTCTATAGGTGATTTAAGCATAGCCAGGATTGAGAACCACTCCTCTAGGAGTGTTCTATATTTCGTGTCCAAATTACCAATTAGAGATAGTCTTTTTTTATTTTATTTTATTTTTTTTTAAATTTTTATTTTTATTTTAATTTATGATAGTCACAGAGACAGAGAGGCAGAGACACAGGCAGAGGGAGAAGCAGGCTCCATGCATTGGGAGCCTGACGTGGGATTCGATCCCGGGTCTCCAGGATCCCGCCCTGGGCCAAAGGCAGGCGCCAAACCGCTGCGCCACCCAGGGATCCCCCCAATTAGAGATAGTCTTAATCTTTGCCCTATCCCTCACCCTTTCTTGAGGGAATACATTACATTTATAACAAACAGAATCTTTTACTTAAAAGATTTCAGAATGTCTTAAATCATGTTGCTTCCTTTTTCGTTTAATCTGAAACTTTATGGTCATTACCTGATTATGGTAAAACTTTATGATAACAGATTTTCTGACTTGACTGCTGTGAAACAGAATTTTTAAAAGACAAAAAAAAAAAATCCATACCATAGGTGAACCTAAAATTTTTGTGCGAATTAAAATTTCATTATGAGTTTTGCATTAATTAAGTTGACATGGGGTGCCTGGATGGCTCAGTGGTTGAGCGTCTGCCTTTGGTTCGGGGCATGGTCCTGGAGTCCTGGGATTGAGTCCCCACATCAGGCTCTCCATGAGGAGCCTGCTGCTTCTCCTTCTGCCTAGGTCTGTGCCTCTCTCTGTGTCTCTCATGAATAAATAAATAAAATCTAAAAAAAAAAAATTAAGTTGACATATGTATATATATATATATAAATTATTATAAAACAGACTCATTAAAACAGAATGCTTCAAGATGTTTTAAGAAACGATTGAGTGTATTTTATTTTAAAATCATTTTTAGTAAAAATGAAAATTTGGGGTCACTACATTTTTATTTAATTATATAATAGAGTATAATTAATGTTAAATACAAATATGTCATCAGCGTAAAATGGGAGCACTTTCACAGGCTTACTACAGTTAAATTCTATCAGCTTAATTTTATCCAGTCACTATCCCGATAATTTAAGGGTTATACGTAAGTAAAGTCTAATTTAGAAGTGATTTTTTTTTTTAAGATTTATTTATTTGACACAGATTGAGAGAGAAAGTGAGCAAGGGCACAAGTGGGGGTGGGGGAGGTAAGGAGTGGGGGGGTGGGGAGTAGCAGGCATTCTCTGTATAGACACGTAAAGCTACATATACATACACAAAAAATATACCAAAAGTATCAAAAAAGTATCAGTATAGTAACTAGAGATTTACCATCTGAAAGTAAATGCAGCTGCATGCAATCAGATCTGACCTCATCCTATTTACCTGGAAAGAATGAGTTATCACCTGCTCTCACCTTCTACCTCCCCTCCCTTCAAAATATTACATCTTATGTATACTAACGTGATAAACCAGAGAACTTATCCACCTTCACTTTTAAATGCAAAGTTTATTACTGAAATATAGATTTATTTTCTCACAAGATTCTTAAAGATTTATAAGTACTGTGGGAAAGCTTAAGCTTCAGAAATTTCCTTTGAAAAAAAAAAAAAGGGTTCCGGGGGGGGGGGGGGGAGGACAGCAGGGCTTAAGATCCAAGAAAGGATGGGTAAGCTAACAAAAATGTGAATTGTACAACTGCAAATTACCCAATATAGAAGTATAAGGAAAGGGGTGAAGAAATTCAGTGTGATTATAATAGAAAGGTCTCACAAAGTTTATATTGTAAGATGACATCATGTACAAACCAGAAAGCAGGCTGAGGACCAAGGATGCATGCATGCATCATGAGTGTTAGGTTCTAACCTATACAAAATGTTATTAAAGCTAGAACCCTAGAGCTCACCAAAAATATTGAGGACAATCAAATCAGCAAAGGTGGGTATCTTCTGGAGAAAAGACGGTTCCTTGGGTTTGATATAAATAATCAAATAAATAATCTCTGTCTCCTGACAGAGAAAAAGGAGAATTCCTCTAATGGTGGTTTTGTTAATAAGCTTTAGATTTAAAGGGGCAGAACGAACAATGAAGCAAATGGAAATAGATGGGAAAACCTAATTTTCAAAATGGGGCTGAGCAATAGATGTAATCCTGAATAAAAGTCTCAAAATTAATTACATTAAAAACATGGCTTATGATCATTCAGAGGCTATGTGAGCATTCAGAGCCAAGACAGATTCAATAAACATAAATTAGGTTACAGTTGTCACAAAAATTATCTCAATATATATCAGAGACCCAAATGTGAAATGTGGAACTATAAGAGAGAAATGAAATTATGAAAGAAATCTATGGAACTCTAGGTTATGTAATGAATGAATATGTATGTATTGCTATTTTAATTTAATTTAATTTAATTTAATTTTATTTTATTTTATATTTTTCAGTATAGTTCACATAGTGGTAATGAGTTTTTAGATAAAACACCAAAGGCATGACCCAGAAAAGAAAAAATTCCTAAGTTGGACTTCATTAAAATTTTATTTTTCTGCTCTGTGAAAGACACTGTTAAGGAAAAGGATGAACCACAGACTAGAAGAATGTATTTGCAAAATTTGTATCTGATAAAGGATTCATATCCAAAATATACAAAGAACTGTTAAAATTTAACAATAAGAAAACAACCTTATTTTAAAAACAGGGAACAAAAATCTAAAGGGATGCCTCACCAAATATATACAGATGGCAAATATGCATATGAAAAGAATGTTCAGTATCTTATATCATTACAGAAATGCTAATTAAAACAAAAATGTGATATTACTACACACCTATTATAATGGCTACAATTCCCAAAATAGGTAATCCCAATTACCAATGAGGGTCTAGAGCAACATGAATTCTCATTCATCGCTGTGAGAATGAAGAATGGTATAGCCACTTTAGAGAACAGTTTGGCAGTTTCTTACAAAGCAAAACATAGTCTTACATATGATCTAACAATCTTACCCCTAGTATTTACTCAACTCCTGTGAAACTTATGTCCTCCCAAAAACTTGCACACAAATGTTTATAGTAGTTTTATTCATAAACAGAATTGGTAGCAACCAAGATGTCTTTTAATAGGCAAATGGATACAGAAACTGGTACATTCATGCCACATATATTATCATGGAATACTATTCAGCAATAAAAAGAAATGAGTTGTTAAAGTATTCAAGACATAGGTAAATGTTAAATGCATACTGCCAAGTAAAAGAAACTAGACTAAAAGGCTGTATCATTATATGACAGTCTCGAAAAGGCAAAACTATAGAGATGGTAAATAAATCAGTAGTTATCAGGTGTTCAGGAAAGGGTTCAACAGGTGAAGATGTTGATTTTTTTATGGCAGTGAATCTATTCTGTATGATACTATAATGGTGGATACATGGTACTATGCATTTGTCAAAACCTCTAGAACCTTACAGCACAAAGAAGGAATCTTAAAGTATGCAAATTTTATTTAGGAGGTTGGGGAAGCCCAGGATGAAATGAAGAATGTGGCAAAAAAACACAAAAAAAACCCAAAACCCCCCCAAAAAATAAAAACCCCACTGTATTACAAATATTATGAAAGAACTTCACTGAAAGAGGCAGGGAAATAAAGTGCTCACCTAACCAACTCTGGATGAGTAGACTGAAACCATTATACATGTATACTAAGACTGATGGCCAGTGATACTAGGTCAGTCTGAACAGGCTATATTATTGCATGATTCTAATTATATAACACTCTGTTGAAGTGAGAGGTTATAGATAAGCCAGAAGAGAAGACTTGAATGATTCTTTCAGTATGGATTAGACTAGAAGACATTAGTACGAACTCTCATATTTAGTTTTATATAAATACAGTTCGTTATATATGGAAATATGTATAGATGTATCTATACATAGATTAGTATACCTACATATATTTTCTTGCTTTATCCGTTGAGTGTTCCTAGAAGCAATGATACCCTAGAAACAATGTCACTTTAGTAGCAATAAACACACCCAATTACCAGGTCTTGGTTTCTAACACTGGTCTCCAAGAAAAAAGAACAAAGGCTCGATTCTAGAAGTAGGGCAGGAAATATGTAAAATAAGCTAGAGTACTTTATAATGCCAAAAATCAAGAAAGTACCCAAATAAAAAACAACCCATAATGACGGGTATAAAGGGATACATAAGTGAAATCAGAGAGTTCCCAATGGCCAAAGCTGGGACAATTTGAGCAACAAAGTAAATAAAGTAGTTTTGGATTATGACCAAAGTATAAAATGAATTTCCATTAGTCCATATTGATATAAGTAAATGACTGAATAAATGGGGAAAAGACAAATCTCTAATAATCTGTGTAGACATTCCCCCCTCAGGAAGTAGGGCTTAAATTTCCACCTCTTAAGTGTGGGCTGCATGAAGCAACTTCCTTCCAAAGAATACCATATGGAAAAGGAGAAAAAGAGTAACTTTAAGATGGAGAAACCTGACATACTACCTCTGCCAGGTCATCAAAGTTAACATCAATAGTGCGAAGTCATGTGGACAGTATGTACCCCTGATATGATGTGGTAAAAATGGCATTTTACCTCTGTTATCTTCCTCCCCAAATCCGTAAGCCCAATTCTAATCATGAGAGCAACATCAGACAACTCCCAATTAAGGGACATTCTACAAAATACCTGACCAGTATTCCTCAAAACTGTCAAGGTCATCAAAAACAAGGAAAGTCTGAAAAATTGTCACAGCCAAGAGGAGCCTAAGAAGACATGACGACTAAATGTAATGTGGTATCCTGGATGGAATCCTGGAACAGAAAAAGGACATTAGATAAAAACTAAGGAAATCTGAATAAAGTATGGAAGTTAGTTAATAACACTATATTAATATTGGTTTATTAACTGTGACAAATGTATCATAATAAGGTAAGATATGAAGAGTAAGGAGAACTGGTAGTGGGGTATATTGGAACTCTTCACAATTTTTTTGTAAATCTAAAACTATTCTAAAATTAAAAGTTCATTTTTAAAAATAATAAATTAGGTCATATTATATTAAACACTATGACTTAAGAGAATTCTAGCCAAACACTTGTTATGGTGTTATGGTCTTTTATCAAATCCTTATATACAAAAAAGGAGAATGATGGAGCAGAAGACATAAGGAAAAACAGGTGTATTTTATCATCCATAATCAAAGAGTATGGATTAAAGGACTGAAGGCAAGAAGGAAGGTTTCTGTAAGTATCCTGGGGCTAGACTTCTGGACATGACCATTTTATGGTTATTTTTCAAGGACCTGGATGCCAACAGAATATATGTTAATAAGAGGAAACTGATAAGGACAAAAACCTTGAATAACAAAATCAAGACTGCAAAGATATTGAAAAGTTGCAAAACACAGAATGAATCTAACAGTGAAATTAAGCAGGAAAAAAAAAAAAAGCAATGCTTCGTGTGCCAAAAGACAAAGCATAAAAATGTAGTTGATAATTTAAGGGTAGCACTTATTTCTTAAAATGTTTGTGTGGTTATGGTAATCACACCAAGTTGTGAGAATGATGTGGCTACCCGAAAAGTTTAATGTCATCTTAAGTCACACTACAAGTATAAATTGTTAGAATGAAAAATACAAGAGTACCAATGACCTCAAAGCTTGTTAGATCATATTTAGGGTACACGTTAAGTTCTGAGAATTAGATATTAAAGAGAACAAAATGCACTAAAAAACCAGAATCATGATTGTAGATTTAAAATCTTTTAAAATCTCAAAAAATAAAATAAAATATTTAAAAATCTCAATTGCTATGGCATGAAAGAGGGATTTATACTTTGTTTGGCATAGCTCTAGCAGTAGCACTAGATCCAAAACATGGAATTCTAGGAATGTACTTTTCACAATTTTCATAGTCAAGATTTTCTAATCACAGGTTAAGAATAGACTGAACTACACAGCAAAGCACTCTCTAGCAAATAAATTGGTGTTTAAGCAAAGGCCAATTTATCAGTGATATTTTAGAAGGGCATTAAAATTGAGTAAAAGAATAAACATTGTCTTTCCAATCCTGAGATTATGACCAAAGAAAGGTACAAGTAACATGTAAGCTTAAAGGTCCTGTGATATTCAAAGGTCACCTACTTGAATTATGTTGATTTAGTTACTAGTTACTTTATTCTAGGATGCTAAAACCTTGAAGTCAAATCAGCATTTCCACCCACCCTTAATCCCCCAAATCAAAGAGCATTTTTTGGTTTACCTGAGTTTTAGTGGGTCCAAACTTAAGTCAATCAAAAAAAATATTCAGGATTAAGTAGATTACTTTCAATTATTACATCAAACCTCCAAAGGTTTCACTATAAACAAACTAATAAGCATAGCCTACTGAGATATACTCATTATTCTCTAAGACCTAATTCTTCTCTTCATACTTGTTATAGATAAGTTAAACTAAGAAGCGGGATATTTAAAGCTAAAAATTCCCTATCCTTTTGAACCATCAAGTTTGAAAATGTAAATAAATTAATAAATTAACATTTGTGTAAAATGTTAATTCCTTCAGCTTTTTCAAAAGAGGTAACAAACATACACTTCTAGGTTATGTGATTATTCATAAAATGGCTCTCATCAAAGACACATTCTAAGTAACAGAGGACCAAGTAGTCATTATGGCTGCAAAATCTCTGTCATTTAACATCTGATTGCTTCGTTGAGTTTTATTAAAGTCTAGCTACCTATAATCCACTGCTATTGTAAGAAACTTGTCTTGACTGAATAGTCCAAATTACTCCAGTAGCTATGTCAGGCAAAGAATGAGAAATAAAGCAGCACAGAGATGGGCAGAGAGTGTTAATAGAAATGATGTTATTAGGCACATTTAAGTAAGTAAGGAAACTGAGCACATATTCTTTTAAAATAAATTTTAAATCCTGCTAAGGTAAAGGTTCCATTTTCCTGTTTTAATGTAATGTGTGAGTTTGGCAAAAATGCTCTTCAGAAATTGACAACAGAAAAAAGGAGTTAATTATTTAAGCTAGGTATGATTTTATTAGGTGAGGTGCAACAAGGCATGATATAAAAAGGAGAGAGGTCTTGACTTCAATTCCTGGCTCTGCCTCATATCACTGGCAATGTGATATAGAAAAGACAACCAATCTTCCTGAGCCTCCATTTTCTCATCTGTAAAACAGGGATAATAAAGATCCTACCTTTTTCATAGGATCATTGTGAAGGTTAAATGAAATCATGAATATAAAAGCACATTTCACACTGTTAGGAATTATACAATGTAATCTGATATTATGAATATATTACATCCAGTATTTCCAAAAGCTGAATAGATTAGAAAGTATAATTTGATTATAAGAACAAAATCATAGTGGTATTAGTATACTGGGAATGTAACTAATAGGCCAAAGGCAAAAAATTCTAAGATTTTCAACTTTTAAATGTTGTTCTTATTACTAATTTAAATAATGAGAGTCCACTCATTTCTCCAAGGTCATGGGAATACTGCACCTAATCTGTGGATATCCACGATGTGAGGAGGTACTAAAAATAGTTTGCTTATGAAAATTAAGGAACAGATAACATTTCTAGAACTATCAGGAAAGCATGGAGAAATGGTAAGGGGGAGCCAGGTAGGAAAAACCAGCTTGAAAAGAAGTTTGGAGATTGGCTGGGAAGCCTTTTGGTAAATATCAATGTACCAGAAGAGTTCACAAGCAATGGACCTAACTAACACTCCTTTCTCAGAGCCTTCATAATTTGCTATTACATAGCAAAGTACCTAAAGTTTGCCATTAATCAACAAGCAAAGCAGCAATAAACAACAGAAGAAGTTTATTTACTTCTTCAGTTAAATACCTTGAGAAAGGTTCTTGAAAAATAATTTCAAGAAAGTACCAAAGACAATAACTGTGCTCTTCCTCATCGTATGTACAATTTTTCAGCTCTGAACATTAAGTGTTATACATATTATTAGTGATTTAGCCATCTACTTCCAACAGGACATCTGTCAGTTTACAACAAAACGGGATAAAATAAGATGGAGCAATAAGTTGTTTGAGAAAGAGTACTAATCTTAGAGTGAGAAGACTTGAAGAGTTCCAGGTTTATTTTCTTTCTCTATTTGGAGGAAAATGATTTAACTACGCTACTTCTGCTTCCCCATCTGTCAAGTAAGTTACCAAATATAAGCGAGATTGCCACCTGTCAGGATGTCGCAGAGGGAATTCCTCTACTGAAAAGATGTTGGGAAAAATTTTAGCTTTGCTGTTACTCTACGACTGTGTAATATCCTACAAATACATATTCCCCCAAATAAAATAAAGGTGAAGGGCCTGAAGCACCTCAGCTAAAATTTATTAAATGGTCCTTCTTTGGGAAATCTAGAGATGAATTATATTTATCAAAACAATTTTAAGTACTTATTTTTTCTAGTCTAATGATTCTTTTTTTCTCTCTCTCTAGAAAATTTACCTTTATCCTTATCCAATGGTTCCTGGGAAAGAATAGTGCACAGTACCGGGTTTTTCCACACCCCAGTCTCTTGAGCTAGAGTAGCTAAAAAATGCAATTCACAGCTGCCATTCTCCATCAGCTTTTCATGAGCTACCTATAAATATTAAATAAACATCCAAAGAATTACAACAGATTTTTAAAAGCAAGCTTATCAGGCTCTAAAAATAATACTAAACTTTTGAAAAATAAGAGTTTTATCTTAAAAATTTCACATCACATTACAAAGTGCTGAATTCTTTTATTTCTAATTTTTAAAGATGAATCTCAAGAACTGTATCAATTATAAATTTTAAATAAATACAATGTATTTCTAGAATTAAGTCAAAATTATTTTCCCCCAAAATCTAAACCAAGAGCAAAGTTATTTCTCAAGGAAGCTATCAGAATATCCACAGCATAAAAGACCTTACACATTTTATATATCCTTTGTGTTAGTAAAAAACTTTTTCCAAAAACACTTCTACCATTAATAAAGGACAGATTTGCATCAAGGCCTAAGTGACAATGTACACAAATTCCAATAAAAGGGACTTTTATGAAAACAACTAAATGCATGATTTTTCATTTATACATTACATAGCCTTGGCAATATTCTATTTAAAGCTGACATTAAAACCTGCTTACTAGTTATTCTCAAGTGTTCATGCAATTAGCATATTCTTCAAGACAAAAGACCAATGGTTTTTATTCAATTCAGAAAACGTTTATTGGGAATTTCACGGGCAAAGGACTAGGGAAGAGAGCAACTGGTCCCTGCATTTATGGGGTGTATCCTCTAATGTGGTAAAGAAAGGTTAAAAAGGTAAAACACAGGCAAAATCAAACAAATGCTGTTAAACAGGTATAAAATAACCCCAAGGAAGCTCTGAAATGTGAGCTAAGTGTCATGGAAACTCTTGAAGCTACATGTAATGTTTATACGAAAAGTCTATTCCTCAAAACCATAAAGTCTTCCCACGCAACAAGTTCCAGTGCTTTAAGAAAGTTTCTTTGAAACAATTGTTGAAAGCTACCATATAAGGATTTAAAGAGTTATTTCCTTTTCATTAACCCCTATGAAAAAGTATCAACTAGTGCTACTGTTTCAAAAAGAAAAATTTTAAAGTTTATTATATGCTGACAAAATAAATAGCATGAGGAATTCAGTATTGTATTTGTATATAAAAACAACTTAATTCTGGGGTAGAGTGCCAAACAATGAAAAGTTCTAAGATAATTATTTAAAAATAAATACTTGCTGTCAAAACAACCTAAGACATGAGTTACTGATATGCTGAAGTAGAAACTGAGCAATCAAATAGTTGCAACGTGACAAACAAGACAGGACACCTTTATTTCAACAAACAGTTATTATGTGTAAGACACTATGTGGGATCCTATGATATTAAGATATAAAGCCTACCTTCAAGAATTTTACAGTTGATGAAGATTTTAATGGTTAATATTAAAATATGAAAGCTGACTTCTCTAACTATAATTTATTTCACATGCTTCTGAAGTTTGAGACTAATTCTCTTTAATATATCTCCTACAGAAAAAAACATCAAGCCAAAACATATTTTATGAACTCTGGGTAGAGAAAGAGACAACTATACTTTCTGAAGCTAGCTAGTAAAAAACATTATTTTTTATTAATCAATTAATCAAAACCTACTTGAAGCTATAGTATATGCAGCACAGTCTAGTGCTTGAAACAAAATTTAACATTCTTGAAAATAGTCCAAGACAACTAAGAACTAAATTGTGTACTTCTATAAGGTAGAATAACAGCACTAAGTAAGAGAGACAAAGCATGTGTTTTTAGTTATAGGAGAAAAGCATGGACTTTGGAATAAAGAATCTTGATTTAAATAACTACTCTGTAATATTAGCTGTATAAATTTGGGTAAATAAAAAGTATGAGCCTCAGTTTCCTCACCTTTAAAATGGGAAAAAATATACCTACCCCCACAAAGTTTTCATAAGGATTAAATGATATGTTAAATTCTAATAAGGCATATTGCAGATGTTCAGCAATTAAATTGTTTCTAAATACAAATTAGGGCATTTTGTTTTCCCTTACTAGTCTGGCAAAGTCCTAATTAACTGATCTTAAAAAACAGTGCAATATTCAACCATCTATCTAAATGTACATCTTCATTTAACACACATTTATCTAACATCTACTATATGCATAACATTATTGTTAACAAGAGCTGCAATTAATGCTTGTTACTAAAGAGTTTTAAAGTGTAAAAAAATAGTTTATGAAGGATAAAGAAAATGGATATAAGGTATGCCTATATGAAATCTAATAGGTAAATATTCTCACCTGCACCAGTGTCTGAAATTGTTCCCACTGTTTATCTGATAACTCGACAGGCAGACACAGTAAAAGTTCAACACAGCTTCTAAAAAACAAAAAATTGGTAAGGATACAAATATTTATTAAAATTCAAAGTAAAACAAAACAATCCCAGTATCATAAATACCCAATAACTATTCTATTTAAAATTAAACCATCATAAGACTGAGAAACAGAATTAAAACAAAAAGCTAAATTTAACTTTTTTATTTTCAAAGGTCTACTCACAATGCCAAGCGTTCCAGAACCAATGCTACATTTTCACATTCCGAGGTAAGATAAGGTCGCGCTTTAACATAACTTTGGATAGCCACTGTGTATACCTCCAATAAAGGTAAAGGATCTTCTGAAGTTTTCCATTTCTCTGCATATTCAAGGAGTGTCTGTTTTGGAAGGAACAGTAAAAGGTATTCAATGTAAATCAAAATACACACTGGCTAATCAACTGTTTTTCTTTCTTGCCTGAGAAATTTTGAAAAATAACATTTTTTATTTATAAAAACAAAAAATAGCTTACACTGATTAAAATATTAAAATAAAGCCACAGTCTTATTTCCAGCAGCTCTCTGTTGGAGAAAAGATTAGTGTTAATTCATCCAATAATAGCGTAATTTCATGAAGGATAAGTAGTACAAGCATTATCTTTTCTTCCCTAGCAAATGCCACCTTCACCCCAAAACTTCCAAGTAAAAGTTATTTTAAAAAGAAGATACCTAGACCAGCTTGACCAGAAGGCATGCAGTAAAGAATTTCAAATATTTACATTTCTATTTTTCATATAAGGAACATAAAATTCAATGCCTAAAATAAATAAATTGCATATGGTCAGAAGAGACAGGTAATTTTTCAGTTAATAAAAAAACCAGTATAACATATTATTAGTTTTATAACAAACTTAATCATTTAAAAATTCATCTAAAGTACTTTAACATACATAAAATCAGTATTAAAGATACTAAAGAATGATATGGTTAAGTAACTTTTGTAATAAAGTGTTTATTTTTTAAAATAAAAAACTCTTTATCCTTTAAGGAAGTAAATCTTTCAGATATGCCTTATCAGAATTAACTAAAAGTAAACAAAACAAAAACACCAAAAAAAAAAATTATCCTATAGAAGGAGAAGGTGGAAGAAACTGGCAGCAGCATTTTATTTTAAAAAATATTTTATTTATTTATTCATGAGACACAGAAAGAGAGAGAGAGGCAGAGGGAGAAGCAGGCTTCATCCAAAGAGCCTGATGCAGGACTGGAGCCCAGATCCCGGGATCATGACCTGAGCCAAAGGCAGATACTCAACTACTGAGCCACCCAGGCGTCCCTGGCAGCAGCATTTTAAAAGACACCCATATTCTTAAATCTCTAGAACTATTCAAATTGTGTGTTACTAAAAAGTATTATCTAAAAAGTTCTATGATTATGCTAAATAAAGGATTACTTGTTTCTATAATATAGAAAGTTGCCATAGTTGGTCCTTTTCACACTTCAAGATTTAAGACTCCTCTCATCACGTGGAAATTTGGGTGTCCTTTTCCAAGAAAAAAAGGTTATCAGGGTATCTTACATGAAAACTCCATGAGGACTTGTATCAACTGACATACAGAAGGAGCTTTTAAAAAATATGTAGAAAGGTAGGAAGGTGGGAAGGAAGTTAAAAAGTTAGGAAGGAAGAAGTTACATTCTACTATCAAACACTCAAAACACTGCTTGTCCTCTTTATTACCTTTAACAGTAGTAAGTGATCAGAAAGAACAGGAAGGAAGGAAGGGTAATCTGGTAAATTAAAGAGCAACACAGTAACAACTCACTTCCTGAGCAGTCATATACTCATAAACCGCCATCCTCTCCAAATTGGATAGAAAGTGCAGGTGACCTGGAGACCCAAGCACTTGCTTGCTACTAACATCTGAAGTGAGAGCAGTCTTGTGTGACTAAGCCCTTTAAACCTGTGGGGTCTCCCGCTAAGTTCAAGTAGTGAGTGTCAGAATTTAATTGTAGGACACCTATTTGGTGTTGGAGAGTTAGAGAAATGGTAATGGGAAAGAACACGTATTTCATGTTAGCAGTAAAAAAGAAAAAAAAAATTCCTCAACAGAACTTATAAATATCTATATTGCCCATGTGGGGCTCCCTGCTCAGCAAGAAGCCTGCTTCTCCCTCTCCTTTTGACCCTCCCCCCTTGCTCGTTCATGCACACACTCACTCATGCTCCTTCTCAAATAAAAATAAAATCTTAAAAAAAGAACTTAATAAAAATCCAAACCAAACCTACCAACTGAGTGGAAAGATCAGCATTTTGGGATTGTTTTGTAATCATCCATTTATTTCTAGGAATGAAATAGAGTATAATGTTCTGTTTTTAAGGTTGGTTTTATTTTTTTTTTAATTTTTATTTATTTATGATAGTCACACAGAGAGAGAGAGAGAGAGGCAGAGACACAGGCAGAGGGAGAAGCAGGCTCCATGCACCAGGAGCCCGACGTGGGACTCGATCCTGGGTCCCCAGGATCACGCCCTGGGCCAAAGGCAGGCACTAAACCGCTGCGCCACCCAGGGATCCCCTTAAGGTTGGTTTTAATGTTTTCCTTGGGCATTTTATGGTGATATGGCAGAGGATGACCTCACATCTTTAAGAATTTCAGAATTAACACCAACTATGCATACAATTCTTACTTTAGTTAGCACCTTTCTACACAAAATTACTAAATATTATTTTCCTTTTTCTGGAAAAACATGTTTAGATGTCTAGAGAATTTCATGCCTGGCAAATGTTCCTAATCTAACACGGATTTGATTCAATGCTTAAGTCTCCCTTATTAGTCCTCTTGCAATAATGAATCAATTTCCATAATAGATTTAATTTTTCATTGGAAAAGCAAATATATCATACCAATTTCCCAACAGCTTTGAAATTATAAGCTTCTTCCTTTTCCTATCTCCTAACTGAAAGAAACCCTAAAGAGGTCATACATTTCAAAGGTCCTACATTTCTCTATATATGTACATATCTAGGCATGCTTCATTTTATTGCATTTCATTTTATTGTGCTTCAGAAGTATTGCGGTTTTTTTAAAAAATTGAAGGTTTTTGGCAACCCTGCATTGAGCAAGTCTATCAGCACAATTTTTTCAACAGCATTTGCTCACTTTGTGTCTGTCACATTTTCATAATTCTTGCAATATTTCAAACATTTTCATTATTATTATATTTGCTGTGGTGATCTGTGATCACTGATCTTTGGTGTTACTATGGTAATTGTTTAGGGCACCACAAACCGCATCCATATAAGACAGTGAGCTTAATCTGTAAATGTTGCATTTGTTCTGAATGCTCCACTGACCTTGCTCTCCTAGGCCTCCCCTATTCCCAGAGACATAACAATATTGAAAGTTGCACAAATAACCCCATAATGGCCGTCTAAGTATTCAAGAGGAAGAAGAGTCACATATCCTTCACTTTAAATCAAAAGTGAAGACTAGAAGTCTTTAAGTCTAGAAATGACTAGACTTAAAGAGGAAGGCAGTCAACAGCTAAGACAAGCTGAAAGGTAGGCCTCCTGTACCCAACAGCCAATTTATGAATGCAAAGTTAAAGTTCTTGAAGGAAATGAAGAGTGCTACTCCCACAAACACACAGATGTTCGTAAAGTCAAACAGCTTTATTGCCGATAGGGAGAATGTTTTAGTGGTCTGAATAAAAAAATCACCAGTGGCAACATTCCCTTAAACCAAAGCCTAATCCAGAGCAAGATCCTAACTCTCTTCAAACTGTGAAGGTAGAGAGTTAAGTGGCAGAAGAAAAGTCTGAAGCCAGCAGAGGTTGGTTCAAAGAAAGGTTTAAAGTTTAAGAAAAGAAGCCAACTCTAACATAAAAGTATAAGGTGAAGCAGCAAGTCATCCAGAAGATCTAGCGAAGATCATTAATCAAAAGTGGCTATAGTAAACAACAGATTTTCAGTGCAGACAACACAGCCTTCTATCTCAAGAAGATGCCACCTTAGGGCTTCCTTAGTTAGAAAGGACAAATCTATGCCTGGTTTCAAAGGTTCAAAGAAAAAGCGCACTCTCCCATGAAGGGCTAATGCAGCTGGTGGCCTTAAGTTGAAGCACATGCTGAAGATCCTAGGGCCCTTAAGAATTATGCTAAATCTACTCTGCCTGAGCTCTATAAATGAAACAAAACTTGATAGCACATCTGTTGACAACATGGTTTATTGAACATGTTAAGCCCACTGTTGAGAAAAAGATTCCTTTCAAATATTACCACTCACAGACAGTCCACCTGGTCATCCAAGAGCTATGATGGAGATGTATAAGATTCATGTTCTTTTCATACCTGTTAACATCTGTTCTGCAGCCCAGTTTAAACATCTGGTTTAAATAACCAAAGAGTTATTTAAACTTTCAAATCTTATTATTTAAGAAATACATTTCATAAGGCTAGAAGTGCCCTAAACAGTGATTCTTCTGATGGATCTGAGCAAAGTTAAGTTGAAAACATTCTGGAAAGAATTCACCATTCTAGATGCCATTAAGGACATTCGTGATTCATGGGAAGAGATCAAAATAAGTATTATTAAAAGGAGTTTGAAAGAAGCTGATTCCAATGCTCATGGATGACTCTGAATGGTTCAAAACTTCGGTGGAGGAAGTAACTGCAGATATGGTGGACAGCAAGAGAACTACAAGTGAACCTAAAGGAGTGCCTGGCTAGCTCAGTGAGAAGAGCATGTGACTCTTGATCTCGAGGTTATGAGTTCAAGTCCTACATGAGGGTAGAGGTTAAATAAAAAAGCTTTAAAAAAGTGGAGCCTGAAGATGTAACTCTATCTGCAACCTCATGATAAAACTTGAACACATAAGGAGTTTGCATCTTATGGATGAGCAAAGAAAGTGGTTTCTTGAGATGGAATCTACTCCAGGTGAAGATGCTATGAAGACTGTTCAAATGACAACAAAACATTTAGAATATTACATAAATTTAAGTTACATAAACTTAAGTTGATTAAGCAGCAGCACGATTTGAGAGGACTAATTCCAACTTTGAATTAAGTTCTACTGTGGGCAAAGTGCTATCACACAGCATCTCATGCTACAAAGAAATTGCTGGTGAAAGGAAGAATCAATCAAAACAAACTTCAGTGTTGTCTTATTTTAAGAAAATATCAAAACCACCCCAATATTCAGCAGCTACCATCCTGACCAGTCAGCAGCTATCACGAAAGCAAGACCCTCCACTTGTAAAAAGATTAATACTCACTAAAAGCAGATGATGGTTAACACATTTTATCAATAAAGTATTTTTAAATTAAAGTAAGTACAAGGGTGCCTGGCTGGCTCAGTCAGTGAAGCATGCAACTCTTGATTTTGGGGTTGTATGTTCAAGCCCCCATTTGGTGGAGATTATTAAAAATAAAATCTTTTAAAAAATTAAGTACATATTTTTTTTAGGCACAATGCTATTGCACACTCAATAGAATACAGTGTAGTGTTATTTTATGTGTACTGGGAAACCAAAAAATTCATTTAACTCATGTTATTGTGATATTTGCTTTACTGAAGTAGTTTGGAATTGAACCTGCAATATCTCCAAAGTATGCTTATACCTACACTTTCCCCAAGACCTACATTTCTTGATATGTCTAGCTCTGCAAAGAGTACTCATACCTTACTTCTTTCCTTTATGAATTGAGTTCTACTGTCCTCAGATGAAAGAAGTTTTTAAACTTAATTCTAATTGGAAAAAAAAAAAGATGAGTCCTTATGGATTTAATAGAGTCTGAAATGATGAGAAACATAGAATGTTGGGCAGACCGGGTGGCTCAGTGGTTTAGCACCGCCTTTAGCCCAGGGCCTGATCCTGGAGATCTGGGATCAAGTCCCATGTCAGGCTCCCTGAATGGAGCTTGCTTCTCCCTCTGCACCCCCCTGTGTCTCTCATGAATAAATAAAATCTCAAAAAAAAATGTTGGAATCAGAAAGTACCTTTTAAATACTTTATCACCTCACTTTATAAATGAGGAAAGAGGAAGAGGAAGCAGATTCTGGTGAAAAAGAGACCACTCAGGTGGCTATTTAATAGTCTGGGAATAACATAACTAGGAGAGGGCAGAAAGATGACAGCAGATTGAGACAGAATGAAAAAAGTGATGATATACTCATAGTGATTACATAGAAGAGAATAAGTTAAAAAGCAATTATCTAGGGGGCAGCCCCGGTGGCACAGCGGTTTAGCGCCGCTTGCAGCCCAGGGTGTGATCCTGGAGACCGGGGATTAAGTCCCACATCAGGCTCCCTGCATGGAGCCTGCTTCTCCCTCTGCCTGTCTCTCTCTCTCTCTCTCTCTCTCTCTCTCTCCCTTTCCCTCTCTCTCTGTGTTTCTCATGAATAAATAAGTAAATCAATCTTTTTTAAAAGAAGATTTAGATGTATTATCTAGATGTATAAAACTTTGAGAGTTGGTATTTATAGCCAGCAAGTATATTAATAGTAGAGCTTCCCTTGCTTCTCAAGACACTAAGATCAATAGAACCACTGTGAGACTGAAGTATCCCCAACACATCAGTTAATAAATTATCCTTTCTTCAATTAAAAAAAAAAGTTACTTAGTCATATCTATCGCCTTACTCTATTCAAAGTCTTTTAGGTGGAAATCTCAGAATGGTCAAGACTCCTATTCTTTTCACAGAATTAGAAGAGACCTTAAGATCATTTAATTGTCTTTTACAGAGTAATTAAACGATCCAGCAACCTGCATACTATTAATAGAATTGGTAATTAGCAAAGCCCATTACCAATTGGCTTTGAACTCTTACTCTCTGTGAAACATTCTGTCCACTACAAACAACTACTGTTTGTGGTAATGTATGAGAACTATAAATTTGTGGTATTACTTTATAACTACAAAGTACCTTTTACCCAATTTGCCAGCCATACTGGAATTAAAGAAACTCTACCAATCAAACTTATTTTAGTTGGAAGTCAGAAATTCTGACTCAAAGCAGCATACATAAGAAAGGTTTTTTTACATAATAGGGAATTAAGAGGAAGGGCAGTTTCCAGAATTGGTTAGTGTAGTAAGAAACTCAACAATGTCTTCAAGACTGTGATGCACATTGGGTGTTGTATGTTAAGTAATGAATCACTAAAGGCTACACCTGAAACAAATATTACACTGTATATTAAATAATTGGAATTTAAATAAAAACTTGAAAGAAAAACACAAACAAATATAAACAATGTCTTCAAGAACCCACTTATGTCTGCACTCTGCCATCCTCAGGTGGTGCCCCCACCCAATCCCAGGCTTGAAAATAGTGTAACAGGTTTCTTACCCAGACTCAGCAATAACCTGAAAGATGAGACCATCTCTTCGTGTGCATTTCATTTAGGAACAAAAAAACATTTCTCAGAAACCCAAAACCCAATTCCCATCAGATTTCTCCTCAGGTCTTACGGGCCAGAATCACATCACATACCTATGTCAAAAATCACCTAGCCATCATGGAACCCGATGGTTGACTTTTAAACCACTCAGAACCCACTCTCCAACACTATAGATTGGGCCTGGTTCTCTGAAGCATAAAGCCATGAGGAAGGAAACTGTGAATAAAATCAGGGTTCTATGAGGACAGTGAAGGAGAGGCCAGTCTTACACTTCGGTTGTCTCACTAATGGTTTTTATGTCCATATGCCCTCAAGAATGAAGAAGTGAATGTTTATGTGTATATATGTCTGTATTTATATTTTTATATACATATAAACAGAGACAGAGGGGGATCCCTGGGTGGCTCAGCGGTTTGGCGCCTGCCTTTGGCCCAGGGCGTGATCCTGGAGTCCTGGGATCAAGTCCTGCATCGGGCTCCAGGCATGGAGCCTGCTTCTCCCTCTGCCTGTGTCTCTGCCTCTCTCTCTCTCTCTCTCATAAATAAATAAATAAATAAATCTTTAAAAAAACAACAACAACAACAACAGAGTTAAGAGTCATTGTAACCTGGTTTTGAGAGGGGGGGAGGATAATATAGAAGATAAGAGCTAGGGAAAGAAACTTAAAAGTTTTCCTATAAGGCACCATATTGCTTCCATTAATGAGTAAACTGTAAGGAAATTTAAAACTGTGTTATATGAAGAATAAGGATGCTAATCTGGATAACATTTACTGAATATTTACTATAGGCTAGGCACTGTTCTCAGAGCTTTACATGTAGTATCTATCAGCAATTAGATAAATTAGAGTAATATATTAAAAAAAGACACACTGGAGTACAAAAAGGTTAAAGTAACAAGTCCCAAGACTAGTTAAGAGGCAGAGAAGAGATTCAAACCCTAATAGTTTGAATTTAGAGTTTAAGTTTGGAGAAATTTTTGATTCACAGCTAAATTAACAAATTTGAAGACCTGTCATGTTAGAGAAGAGTAAATTTTATTCTATGTGGTCTCCTAGAACAAACCGGGACCACTAGGCTAAAGTTTGAAGGAGTTATATTCCTGCTTCCTCTGAGGCAGAGCCATCAAACAATTAGAGTTAACCAAAATAGGACAGGTTAGCCTCCTGGGACAAGAGAATCTACCACAGTTATTCATGTAGGAGCAAGAGGACTCTGAGTTCAGGCTGCTGTCAAAGAGTCATATTTTGGAGACAAATTCTATCATAGTGGAAAAGACTACACTTACTGTAGTGTAGGGAGAGGGGTATCCTAAACCAGTAGTTCCTGGAAGTTTTGATTGCTGTATTATTTTTAAATTATTTGAATTAGTTTCTGATTTTTAAAAATAAGTTTTTTTAAAGAAGGGGAGGATGGAGAGGGAGAGAAAGAATCCGACTTGGGGCTCCAACACACAACAGTGAGATCATGACCCCAGCCAAAATCAAGAGTCTGATGCATAACTGACTGAGCCACCCAGGCACCCTAAAAATAAGTTTTCCATAAAATTTGGATTTCTGGCTTTTCTTTTTAAAAAATACAGAAATCCTGGCAACTTTGGGCCCATATTCCACCATGACAATAAGCAGCTGGAGCTGACTGATGAGTCAGAGACCTCGGGCATAAACTTGCTGATTGCTAAAAGCCTCACCTAGATGTCTCCCTCTTTAAGCGACCTATTGGACTCCTACAAGGTATTTGTGGTCATAGCCTCTACTCTGTGGCCCTATAGAGCAAGCCTAGAGAGAGAAAGAAATATAAGTAAAAGAAAGACTAAAAGACTGTGCTCTAACAGGATCTCTAACACAGTGTTTTGCAACCTTTTTCCTTACCATCCCTTCCTAAGGAAATTTTTTATTTTTCTTCCTAATGAACCCCTATCTCCAATGAAATTTTAATACCCAGATGTACTGTGTACCTGTTTATGGGACACAAACTATTATAATATCTAAGTTTTTTTTTTTTCCTCTTGAAGAGCCAATGTTTACCACTGGGAAAAAAAATGCACACTTTAACATTTTGGCTCTTGTACCTATTTCTCATTATCTAAGTCAGCAGAGACTGGAATATATATACTCTAGGGAGAAAGATAGTATAGATTAACTTCCTCCAGCAGCTTCCTCTTGTTCCTCTAAAGATTATTAGGAGAGAAAACAAAAAAATTTTGAATAAAACCACAGGAGTGTTGAATTTAATGAACATGAGGAGTAAATCCCATTATCATCCTATGTAACGGTGAGACTAGTGGAGCATTAGATATGTTTACACTGTTATACTCATGTTCAGTTCCAATTTATATCTAGGATTGTCTAGAGTAGAAGCCCTCAAAAGTTTTGACCTCATGATTCTTTACTCTCTTAAAAATTACTGAGGATTCCAAAGTTTTTTTTATGTAGGTTATAACTATTGATATTCATCATACTAGAAATGAAAACTAAGATTTTAAACTATATATTTTTGAATGGATTTTAAAAAACAATAATAAAACTATCATGTTACTATAAATAAGATATTTTTAGTGGAAAAAACTGTTCAAAAAATTAGTAAAAAGTTAGTAAAAACTTTCTTCAATGTTTGACTTAGAAAAAAGCAGGATTTGCCTATTTCTGCATTTAACGTGCTGCAACATCACACATCACATAACCTCTGGAAGACTCCACTGTACACAAATGAAAGAAAGCAAATAACATCTTATAGTTTTGACCTTTTGGACCCCCAGAGCTTTTGGTGTGTAATGCTCTTTAAATTTCAAAGTTATTAAAATTTATTTTAAGGTTTTGTGTAAAAATGGTGGATCGGATACACACATTTTTGCACCCTGCTCTCTCCAAACTTCACTAAAACAACAATATTTTAGAAGTGGCATAAACCCACATAAACTAAGAAAACAGAAATGGAGAAAAGAGAAACAAAATTTTATTTTACTTTTTTAAGATTTTATTTATTTATTCATGAGAGATAAAGAGAGAGAGAGGAGAGATAAAGATAGAGAGAGGCAGAGACACAGGCAGGAGAAGCAGACTCCCTATGGGAGCCTGATGCGGGACTCAATCCCAGGACCTTGGCATCACGACCTGAGCCAAAGGCAGATGCTCAACCACTGAGTCACCCAGGCGCCCCTGAGAAAATTTTAAACACTAAGGAGCATACAGAAGAGTGGCACTCTAAGAAAAGTGACTCCTAAGGAGACTACATAAAGACACTAACTGCAGGATCACCAAAGGCTCAAGAATTGGGAGCACTAGGTGCCTCTAGAAATGGAGGTCTAGGAAGAGGACCAGTTGAAAGCCTATTTAAGTGGTTAAGCTTAAATCTTTGATTTCCTAGTTCCTTTCCAAAGCGAGGTGACCCAGTCTATGAACTATTCCTCTCTATTGCCAATAGAAGCTTATTCTGTAGAGTTTTCTTTAAAAAAGGGGAAAAGAAACCCCACAGTGTCTCTATACAATTGAGGGGAGGTATCTTAATTTTATAATAAGGTATCGAATCAACTTTACACACTGGCTATAGAGGCAGCTCCCTTTCTCAGGCCTTTTCCCAAAATCACTGTCAGAACCTCCAGAGGCTTTAGTGGAGTCCTTCTCTGGGAACTAAAGAGAAAGGACCCAAAGATTCTCCCAGGCCTTTCCCAGAAAAAACAAACAAGCAAACTCAGCTTGGTTCCCTTATGAAGACTACAACAAACCATAGTTAGGAGCTTGGAGCTCTGAATGATTTTTTCAGCAGTATACCTTTAAATATGCACAGCCAAAGACCAACTAGACACCTGAGGATAGCATCTAAGAGAAATCAAAACAAACAGTAGAACAACAACAAAAAAAAACAAAAACACACCAAAAAACCCCAAAAACAAAAAGAAAGAAACCTGGAGTGAGCAGAGACTATGAGACTAGGGGAGAAGACAAAAATCCAAAAAACTATCATTAATGTCTCAGAGGTGAAAGAATATATTAGACCTATGAACAAAAACACATCACCAAGAAATATATTTTTAAAAATTTTAATTAAAGTAATGGAAATGAAATCCTCAAGGCCAAGAAGATAAGCTGAGGAAATTTCCCCAGCAAGTAAAATAAAAGGGATAGGAGAGAAAAGATAAGAAAATTTGGAGAACAGTGCTGGAGTCCCATAATTAACAAAAGAAATTGGGAAGAATGACTACAATGTATTTTTAAAATGTATTCTGGACCCAGTAGGATTTACCCTAGCAATACAAGGACAGTTTAAAATGAGAAAAATCAGGGCAGCCCCGGTGGCTTAACGGTTTAGCACCGCCTTCAGCCCAGGGTGTGATCCTGGAGACCTGGGATCGAGTCCCGCATCAGGCTCCCTGCATAGAGCCTACTTCTCCCTCTGCCTGTCTCTCTCTCTTTCTCTGTCTCTCTGTGTGTCTTTAATAAATAAATAAATAAAAATCTTAAAAAAAATAAAATGAGAAAAATCTATTTGCTAATTTACCATAATAATAGATTTAAAGGGGACATTATATGATTATTTCAATAACTGCTCAAACAAGTACATAGAAAAATGCAACCCATTCAAGGTGATGAAAAAAACAAAATATTCTTTGCAACCATGAAAAAAGGAAAGCTCCTCAACATGATTGAGGGAGGGTACTCAATAAAACCCACAGCAAATCTCATGCTTATGGGTAAAATGTTTAAGAGATTTCCCTTTAAAGTCAGAAATCAAATAAAAATGCCTGCAGTCACTACTTCTATCCAACACTATAGGACTAATCAGTGTATTTAGGAAAAAAGTGAAACTAATAAAGGCTGGATAGGAAAAATAAGAATGTCATTATTGGGGCACCTGAGTAGCTCATTTGGTTAAGCCTCTGACTCTTGGTTTCTACTCGGGTCACCATCTTAGCATCCTGAGAAGGAGCCCCGCTATGGGCTCTGCATTGGATATGGAACCCCCTTAAGATTCTCTCTCCCCCTCTCCTTCTGCCCTTCCCTTCTGATTCCGTCCACGCTCTCTAATAAATAAAATCTTTTTTTTAAAAAAACTCATTACTGCAGACAATGCATACATAAGAAGTTGAATTCAGTATAGCTGTAGGGTTGTAAAACCAAGGCAAAAAATTAATTCTGTTCACAAGTAAATAATATAATTGTCACAAGTGGAAAATATAATTGTCAAAAAATACCACTCATAAAACTAAACCTGTGATATACCTAGAAATAAATTTAACAAAATATTTTTAAGATCTAGTCAGAAAAAAATTATGAAACTTCACATAAAGACATAAAGGAAAGCCTGCATAAATGGAAATACCATATTCACGGATGTAGTAAGATAAAGTTTAAAGATGGCAATGTGACCCAAATTTAATCTATAAAACCAAAGCAATGTCATGAAATTCCCCATACAATTTTTCATATAACTTGGTAAGTGATTGTAAAATTCATACAAAAGGACAAACCAATTTTGAAGAGGCAGGTGGCAGTATTTGCCCTAATTAGATATATCACAAAACTTATCCTAAAGAAAAATTAAGAATGTGATACTGGTACAGGTACAGATGATAGAAGAGAATTAGAGCTTTAAAACAGCACTAAGTATAAATAGGAACTTGGTAAATGAAAGATGTGCCATTGGAAATCAGTGAGTAAAGTACAGACTATTCCCCTTTCTTTCATTTTTAAGATTTTTAAATTTATTTGTGAGAGACACACAGAGACAGAGGCAGAGACATAGGTAGAGGGAGAAGCAGACTCCTTATGGAAGCCTGATGTGGAACTTGATCCCAGGACCCCAGGATCATAACCAGAGCCAAACACAGATGTTCAACCACTGAGCCACCCAAGCATCCCCAGACTATTCCTTATAGAAATAACCAGTTATCAGGGGGAAAAATGACAACTATTCCCAGCCAGAGCAAATTATACCCCATATGGTTTGAATACAAAAATGTGAAAAGCAATATTCTAAAACTTTAAGAAGAAAACATAAGAGAATATCTCAAGGGAAAATGAAGGACTTCTTAAACAAGACACATAACACGGGGCACCTAGGTGGCTCATTCAGTTAAGCATCTGCCTTCACCTCAGGTCATGATCCCGGGGTCCTAGGATCAAGCCCGATGATGGGCTCTTTGCTCAGTGGGGAGTCTGCTCCTTCCTCTCTCTCTGCTTGTTGCTCCACCCCATGCCCCCCTAGTGCGTGCGCACGCACTCTCTCTCCCTTTCACATAGTCTTTAAATTAAAAAGAAAAAAAAAGACACAAAACCATAAAGGAAGACAATGACAGCTGCAGCAACATTAGAATTTAAAACTTCCATTCATCAAAACCTCACAAAAAAAAAAAAAAAATCAAATGAAAAGCCACAAACTGGGAAAAAATATTTGCAACCCATATTCCAAAAAATACTTATTTAATATATTCATAATATAAAAATAACTTTTACAAATTAGTAAAAAAAAAAAAATACACACAATCCAACTAAAATGGGCCAAAGATAGAAACAATTAGCTAGGGATCCCTGGGTGGCGCAGCGGTTTAGCGCCTGCCTTTGGCCCAGGGCGCGATCCTGGAGACCCGGGATCGAGTCCCACATCGGGCTCCCGGTGCATGGAGCCTGCTTCTCCCTATGCCTGTGTCTCTGCCTCTCTCTCTCTCTCTCTCTCTGTGACTATCATAAATAAATAAATAAATAAAGTTAAAAAAAAAGAAACAATTAGCTAAATGGCTAATCCACTGTAAAGATAAAATTGTGATCAACTAAAATCTCAGGTAAACTTTGGGGTAAAAGATACCTCTGACTAGAACTGGTAAAAGGTGAAATGTTAAAATCATTTCCCTTTAAGGTCAGAAACAAAACAAAAATGCCTACTACCAGTGTTTCTATTCAACACCATAGGGCCAATCAGTGCAATTAGAAAAAGAAATGAAGGTAATAAGGACTGGAAAGGAAAAATAAAAATGTCATTATGGTAGACAATGCATATGTAAGTCCAAGAGAATTCCAACTACCAAGCTTGTCAGAAGTCTAATTTAAAGAACCAATGTTCATTTACAGCACTCCAACCCTCAAGTCTGTCTCTGTATCTCAGGTTTGAGTTTTCCATCACCATATTTTCTTCTGGGGGTGCTACTTTTATATACCTTTCTCCTTAAACAGTAAGAATTCAGGAGAGTTTCTTACTTACAATGAAATCCAAGATCCATTTTATCATCTTACTTCTATATGGTTCTGGTCCTGATATTTGTTGCCCCACATCTTAGTCTACTGTTCTTGGCAAATGGCCACTGTCATAGCTATTTCAGTAACACTTTAGCATTTTCAAAGAAAATCAATTACAGGAGCTTCCAGGATAAACACAAGGAGGTGCTAGGAGAGTGGCATCCCTGGAGAGGTCACAGAAACTTTGTGCCGTTTCCACCTACCTTGCCCTGTGCATCTTTTCCACCTGCCTGTTCCTGGGTCAGTCTTTCATAATAAACCAGTAATCTAAGTTCCTATAATCATTCGGGTGTTAGGAAGATACATAGTAGCTGAGAACCCTTTCTTGTTAACACCATCCTCAGAATCAGCTTTGGAGATACTTTTACCCTGTCCATCTTCTGCAGCAACCAGGCATAAATGCCGACTAGTTACGGCTCCAGAAAGGCTGAAATTAATCTGAATAGCACAATTCCTCTCACTCTCTTGAAAAAAAGTTGCCACTGATATTTTTACTGGATAAAGGTCAAAAATGTTTCAATTCGCAAAGACTAATTGTTGAACTGGTGTCCTGAGGAAACAGTCCACAAGAACCAAAGCAGAAGTCTCATGCCAACAGAATTGGCTACATTAGACCATGGTTTATCACCTTTTAAAGTCAAAACATTTTTTTTCTTCTAGCCTACAAGTATTTTTTTCAAAGTAATAAAGAAAAAAGCCTACACTGGCATTGAGTTCTGTGTCAATCCACGTCACACCGTGATCCATGATTTAAGACTGTGGTATCTTAAATAACCTACACCACTTTAATAAATAAATGTTTACTATGACAAAGAAAATAAAATATGAATGACATAATTCACACTCCCATATACTCATTCTAGGGAGTGAGGTAATCATTCAGAAACTGAACTTCTGATAGCTTTGAATCCTAAAAACCTCCAATACAGATGCTATAAACACTCATTCTCCAGAGTTTCTCAGACTCTAAGGCCTACTTTCTTCACAGCACTTTGGTGGCATGAACATCATGATCCCCAATTTCCTATTCTCTACCCTGACATGGTCCAGTTCTTGTAGAGTATATCCTTCGCTATAAGCAAGGCTTACACACATCCAACTAGATCAGTTTCTTGGTGTAGAAGGTGCAAATACTGCATCAATATGAAAATGTTTAACACTAAACTATTCATAATGCTTGAAACTCAATATAATGGAAATAGTGATAAAAAAAAATGCCTACTACATGGGACACCTGGGTGGCTCAGCAGTTAAGCGTCTGCCTTTGGCTCAGGGCGTGATCCCAGGTCCTGGGATCGAGTCCCACACTGGGCTCCTTGCAAGGAACCTACTTCTCCTTCTGCCTGTGTCTCTGCCTCTCTCTCCATGTCTCTCATGAATAAATAAATAAAATCTTTAAAAAAGTGCCTACTACATAACCTAGAAAAAGAATGTTTTTAGATCCCACCCAATGAACTAATTCTCATAATGCTATATAAATATTTCTGTACAAAGGACACTGGAGAAAGTGCCCTTTCTGACCATGGAGTTTAATCTCCACAACATTTCTTTTTTTCTTTTTATTTATTTATTTATGATAGTCACACAGAGAGAGAGAGAGAGAGGCAGAGACACAGGCAGAGGGAGAAGCAGGCTCCATGCACCGGGAGCCCGATGTGGGATTCGATCCCGGGTCTCCAGGATCGCACCCTGGGCCAAAGGCAGGCGCTAAACCGCTGCGCCACCCAGGGATCCCTCCACAACATTTCTAATTTTGTATTTATATCCCAAGAACCATGACAGAGTATGTCTGGTGGACCTGTACCTTTATTTATATCATGACTCTAATAGTCAAACACTCAGTAAAGGGAAAAAACATGGCTCAAGTCTAGAGGGCTGACTTTATTCCAACATACAGCTAAATGCCATATGGAAGGTCCAAAATCCTACAGGGAGGGGAAAAAAACCCCTGTACACAAAATTTAACCTTAATATGTCCAGGAACCTGCAAACCCATTTATGCACATAACCATATTCAAAGAAGCAGAGTTAAGAAGCCATAAATAATAACATGAGTTTCAATCTGAACTGACTTGGGCTTAGCCAGAAAAGGTATCAGAATCTACTGGGTATGTCTATCATGGGCCAATTGCCACATATATAACATCCCCACTGCTATGGACTGAATACATGTGTCCCCTCAAAATTTATATGCTGAAATACTAACCTCCAAGATGAGTATTAGGAGGTGGGGCCTCTGAGAATTGATTAGGTCTCTCGAAGGTAAAGCCCTGATGAATGTGAGTGTGCCCTTATAAAAGAGGTTTAAGAAAGCTCCTTTGCCCTTTCCACCATGTGAGACACAGCAAGAAGGCACTGCCTATGAACTGCAAAGCAGGCTCTCAACAGACAATGAATCTGCCAGTGTCTTGATCCTGGACTCTCCAGCCTCCAGAGCTACGAGAAATGAATTTCTGTTGTTTTTAAGCCGCCCAGTTTATGCTATTTTTGTTACAGCAGCCTGAATGGACTGGTACACTTACCTTAGATCATGAAACACAACTGCAGGAAACTCAGCTTAAAAGATGCTCAATTTCTTTCATTTCTATAACTTTTAATAACTATCCTGGGTGGTAACTCATTAGAAACCAGTTTTCTCCCAGTCACTTATACTCACTGATCCACAAAGAGCTTTGATTAAAAACAATTTAAAGTTACTTCTTTTTCTTAGGAAAAATGTTAATCAACATAAGCTGAACTATGACGGATGTGATCCATTCTCAACATAACAAATGGTACTGGGACAATTGGATATTCACATGCATAAAAAGGAAATGAGATCTTTACATCACATATAAAAATTAACTCAAAATTGACCATATTTAAATGAAGAGCTAAACCTATTAAACTTCTAGAAAAAAAAATGTAGGATGAAATCTTCATGACAATGAGTTAGGAAAAGAGTTCCTAACACTAAAAGCATGATCTATAAAAAGAAACAGTTGAATTGGATTTCTTCAAAATTAGATATTTTACACTTCAAAAAACTCCATTAAAAAAAATAAAAAGACACAAATTCAGTAAAATTACAAGGTATGAAACCAAAACACAAAAATCCGATGCATTTATATACTAATAACATTATTTGAAAAAAGAAATTAAGAAAACAGTCCCACCGACAATAGCATCAAAACCAGTAAAATATTTAGGAATAAATTTAACCAAGGAGGTGACCTGTGACCTGTACCCTGAAAACTGGAAGACATCAATGCAAAATGGGATGGCTGGGTGGCTCAGTGGTTGAGTGTCTGCCTTCACCTTGGGGCGTGATCTCAGGGTCTGGGGATCGAGCCCAATATCGGAGAGCCTGCTTCTCACTCTGCCTATGTCTGCTTCTCTGTGTGCTGTGTGTCTCTCATGAATAAATAAATAAAATCTCGAAAAAAAGACATCAATGAAAGAAACTGCAGAAGATAGTTTTCCTTCCTGTATCTGGAAGTTCGCTTTATGCTATGTATGCTTTTACTAAAAACCTATATTAATACATTTTCACTAAATGAAAGAAATCTGAAGAGGATTTTCGCTTTTATGAAATGATAATTGCTTCTTCACTTTACACAATTTTTACTTATGAAAAGTTTCATAGGAATGCTCTACTCTTAGTAGGAGAAATCTGTAAATGGAAAGATAGTCCATGCTCATGGATTAGAAGAATATTGTTAAAATGTTTGCAAATATCCAAAGCAATCCAAATATTTAATACAATTCTATCAAAATTCCAATGACATCTGCTACAGAGAAAGAACAATCTTAAAATTTGTATTGAACCACAAAGGACCCCAAATTACTAAAGCAATCTTGAGAAAGAACAAAGATGGAGGCATCAACACTTCCTGGTTTCCAAACTATATTATGAAGCCAGAGTAATCAAAACAGTAAGGCACTGGCATAAAAACAGGCATACAGATCAATGGAATGTACTAGAGAGCCTGGAAATAAACCCATACATATATGATCAAATAATCTTTTGTCAAGGGTGCCAAGAACTCAAATGGGGAAAGACCATCTCTTTCCAATAAATGGTCTTGACAAAACTGAATATTCACATACAAAAGTATGAAACTAGACTATCTCAAACCACTCACAGAAACCAACTTGAAATTTATTGAAGACATAAATGTAAAAAATGAAACCATAAAATTCCTAAAAGAAAACATAGGAAAAAAGCTTCTTTACACTGGTCTTAACAATGTTTTTGGATATGGCACCAAAAGCACAGGCAACAAAAGCAAAAAGAGACAAGTGGAACTACATCGAACTAAAAAGTTTCTGTACAGCAAAGGAAACAGTCAACAAAATTAAGAGGAAACATGAAATGAGAGAAAATATTTGCAAACTAACTGATAAAGGGGTTGATATCTGATATATATATAAGAACTCATATAATTTAATAATGATAACAAAAAAAATCCAATTAAAAAATGGGCAAAGGACCTGGACACATTTTTCCAAAGGAGAGAGAGAGAAATGGCCAACAGGCATATGAAAAGGTGCTCAACACCATCAGGGAAATGCAACTCAAAATCACAATGATGAGATGCTTGGGTGGTTCAGTGGTCGAGCATCTGCCTTCGGCTCAGGGCGTGATCCCAGGGATCCAGGATTGAGTCCCACATCAGGCTCCTTGGGGGAGTGGAGGGGGAAGCTGCCTGCTTCTCCCTCTGCCTAGGTCTCTGCCTCTATGTCTCTCATAAACAAACAAACAAATCTTAAAAACACACACACACACAATGAGATACCACCTCATACCTAATATCAGAAAGATAAGAGATAAGTGTTGACGATGCTGTGGAGAAAAAGGAACTCTCATACACTACTGGTGGGAATGCAAATTGGTAGAGCCATTATGGAAAACAGTACAGAGGTTCCTCAGAAAATTAAAAATGGGGTTACCATATGACCTAGTAATCCCACCTCTGGGTATATACCTAAAGGAAATGAAATCAGTATCTCAAAGAAGTATCTACACTTCCATGTTCACTGCAGCATTACTCACAATAGCCAATATATGGAAATAACCTATTGAGGAAGGAATAAAGAAAATGTATATATTCACAACAGAATATTATTCGGCCATAAAAAAAGGAAAATTCTGTTATTTGCTAGAATATGTATGAACCTAAAGAGCATTACGCTAAGTGAAATAAGCCAAACACAGTTAAATACTGTATGATGGCAATCATACATGGAATTTTTAAGAAAAAGTCAAACTCAAAGAAACAGAATACAGAATGGTGGTTGCTAATGACTGGAAGTGATGGTGAGGAAAACTGAGAAATGTTGTTCAAAGACTACAAACTTTCAGCTATAAGATGAAGAGATTTTGGGGAGATAATATTTAGCATGGTGACTAGAGTTGATATTAATACTGTATTGTATACTCCAAATTTGGTATGAAAATAGATCTTAAGTTTTCTCAACACACCACACACACAAAACTGGCACCTGTGAGGTGATGAATGTTTTAATTAATTTGACTGTAATCATTTCATAATGTATATATTACATCATCATCTTGCACAACTTCATATAATTATACCTCAAAAAATGGGGGAGTAAAAGCTTTCTCATTAAAAAAAAATTTACAAAATGAAAAGAGGCACAGGCTAGAAAGAGAATGCTCTTTTAAGTGATATATCTGATAAAGGCTCCTGTATATAGAATGCATAAATAACTATTAAAGATAAATGACCCTCAAAAATGGGAAAGGTTTTAAATGGACAGTTTGCCAAAGAAAACAAGTGGGTAGGGGCACTTAGGTGGCTCCGTCGGTTAGGCTGAGCTCAGGTCATGATCTCAGAGTCCTGGGATCAAGGCTCATATTGGGTTCCCTGCTCAGCAGGGAGTATGCTTCTCCCTCTGATCCCTGCTCTCTCTCTCACTCTTTATCTGTATCTCAAATAAATAAAATCTATAAAAAAAAAAAAAGGAAACAAATGGCTAAAAAAGTACATGAAAAGATGCTCAATATTATTGGTCATTAGGGAAATGCAAATTAAACCACAAGAAACCACTACATATCCAACGAATGGCTTTAATTAAAAAGACAGACAATATCAAGTTTTGGTGAGGATACAGAGAAAGTAGAACTGATGCACTGCTAGAAGGAATGTAAAATGGTACACACAGCCACTCTGGAAAAATAATCAGGCAAGGTCCATGCCTAGGACAGAGCCCAAAGCAGGCCTCAATCTCACAACTCAGATCATGAGCTGAGCCAAAATTAAGAGACGCTTAAACAACTAGGCTTCCCAGGCACTCCTACTTTTCTGAAAGCCATAAAATTCCAAATTCTGAATCATATCTAGCCTCAATAGTTTCTGATAAGGATTATGAAATTCACAGAGAATTAATAACTTTCCCAAGCCAATCTAACATATCTTCAATAACCTATATAGGAAGCATCATCCATTTCCCAACTACAAATTAGTCCTGGTTTTAATATTTTTAAAATGACTAAACATACAGCACATAGTTATATGCATTATGTAACAGTGACTTTGTTACTTTAGAATTAAATTTTAAACAAATTAGTGTCACTTAAGGCTTAGATCCCTGTCTGAATTTTCCGATATAACTAATCAAGTTCATAAGAATAATTTGAACCTAATGAAAAGGAAAATACCAATCAACATATATTAAACATTGCTTAAAACATTAGTGGTTCACAATCATATTACTTTTTTCAAAAAACATTAACTCTGATTCAGAGGTACTTAAAAAATACTCCCAAAATATAAATTATCTGAAAACTATTTTTACTATAGCACTCTCAATACCCAGATTCAGATGGAAAATGAAAACTTTTGAAAGACTTCTTCATTGCAAAGCATGTCTAAGAAAAAGAAACTAAACCTCCACAGTTGTCAGAAATAAAAAGATTACAAAGAAATACTGTTTCACTCCGCAAAATGGCAAAAATTATAAAACTTTAAAAATGACCAGTGCTGTAGAATATTTACCAGTACAGTCTTTCTGAGGTCAAGTGGGCAATACAAACATTTTACACAGGCACAACCATTACACTAAAAATTCTTGTTCCATAAAACAATCCTAAACAAATATTGCCACATACGTTCAAAAACAGAGATAGAGGGACCCCTGGGTGGCTCAGCGGCTGAGTGTCTGCCTTTGACTCAGGGCATGATCCTGGGGTCTAGGGATCGAGTCCCACATCGGGCTCCCTGTATGGAGCCTGCTTCTCTCTGCTGGTGTCTCTCTCTGCCTTTCTCTCTCTGTGTCTCTCATGAATAAAGTCTTTTAAAAAAATTAAAAAAAAAAAAAGAAATAGATATGAGTATTTTGATACTTCCTGTGATCCAAAATATTGAAAATAATATAAATGTCACAAATGGAGGTCTGTTTAATAAGTTATGGTATGTCCGTACTACAAACTGTTTTATTTAAGAAGAATGAAGTCAGGGAGCCTGGCTGGCTCAGGTGGAAAAGCATGTGACTCTTGATCTTGGGGTTGTGAGTTAGAGCCCCATGTTGGATGTAGAGATTACTTAAATAAATAAAATATTTTTTAAAAATTAAAAATAAGTAAATAAAAAGAATGAAGCAGTTTTGAATTTATGGACATGGAATGATCAGGATATATATATATATATATATATATATATATGATCCCACTTTTTAAGCTTGAACATATAAATATGATGAATTATACTTATGCGAATATATAGGAAAACATCTAGAAAGATATTCAATTTCATAACTAGTTACTTCAGGAGTAATGAGAGAATGGAGTGGATAATAATCTTTGTAGTGTCTGGATTTTTAAATAATAAGAATGTTACCTTTATAACTTAAAAAAGAAATTAGTGAAGAAAACTAGAAAGAAGTTACTGTACTACAGAGTTAAGTAAAACTAATCACACAAAAATATTATATCTGTTAAAACATTAAACATTAAAAGATGCTTCTACTACCTAGAAAACTGTTAGAATGGACTTTCAAAGGATGCTGATGACTGAATTACATTTCTATAAATGTATTAACACCAGTGACCCCACTCCAACCAATGACTTCACTGGGTCCTATTAAGTCAAACAATATAGGCAGATTATATATGAAAGTCCAATCACTGGAAATGAGTTTTATATCATCAGAAAATATTAAAGTTGAACAAAAGTAAGACAAACTTATGGTTCAAAGATGTTTTTAGCTACTTAAATACTCCTTTGAGGAATTTTTTTCTCCAGTCCTCTTAAAAAAATATAGCCATTTGCCTAAAAACTCCATTTCCTAGTAAATTTCCCTGTAGCAAGCATGGGCATTCTTCACTACTTTGAGAACTTCAAAATAAAAAAATAAATAAATAAATAAAAGGAGAGAACTTCAAAATCTTCCAGGATCTTCTATCTGACAATGTTCACTTCCAAGATAGTGTTCAATGCTTCTGAAAGTACTTGAACGAAGAATGCTGATAGCAAGTCATAACCACAGTAATTGAATTTTGTTAATTACAGGGTTTTAGGGTTAGCAAAGGTGTAAAAATGGAGTGATAATTAGTATATAAAACTTAACCTCTATTTTAAAATTTTTCTTCTAGATCGAAAGACTTGTGCTAAAATGTACCCACACGCAAAACACACACATAACACAGATTGGGGTGAGGAAGAGCTATGTTTAAGGAACGTATGAATCAACTGAAAGAGCTCCCAAGGGCCAAAGCTAGAACAATTTGAATAAGAAAGTATAGTACTGGATTATAACCCAAAGTATACAATAAATATCCATGAATCCATACTGATGTAAATATGTGACTGAATAAATAAATGCAGAAGAGACAAACCTCCATAGAAAAAAATTCCCAGTAATTTATCTAGACTCCACTCTCAAGGAAGTAGAGTATAACTTCCTATCTCTTAATTGTGGGCTGTACATAGTGACTTCCTTAAGAGTATAGTATGAAAAGGACTAAAAAAAGAATGACTTGTGGAGAAATCTGACAAACACTGCTAAGCCAGGTTAGCTTCAACAGTGTTAGATCATGTTGATAATATGCACTCTTAAAAGGACTGTGATAACAATGGCACTTTACCTGTGTGGTCTTCCTGTGAGAATACTTTAACTCCAGCCTACTCGAGAGAAAAACATTAGACAAATTCCAGTTGAGGGACATTCTATATAATATCTGATCAGTACTCCTCAAAACATAGTTATCAAAAATAAGAAAAGTCTGAGAAATCATCACAGCTCAGAGGAGATGACAACTAAATATAATGCGGTATCCTGGATGGGATCCTGACAGAAAAAACAAAACAAAGCCTTAAGATAAAAACTAAATCTGAATGAAGTATAGACTTTAATACTATATCAATATTGGTTCATTAATTATGACAAATGTACCATACTGATGCAAGATGTGACTAATGTGGGAAACTAGCTGTAGAGTATTTCGGAATTCATTGTACTGTCTTCACAATGTTTCTGTAAATTTAAAACCATTCTAACAAAAATTTATTCAAAAAAATATTTGTCGGGTGCCTGGATGGCTGAGTCGGTTAAGTGTCCAACTCTTGATATCTGTCCAGATCTTGATCTCAAGATCATGATTTCAATCCTTAAGTTGGGCTTCATGTGGAGCCTACTCAAAAACAAAAACAAAAAAGCATGTGCATTTATTTATTTTTAACATTTGTACTTTTATTTTAACTTTTATTTATTTATTTATGATAGTCACAGAGAGAGAGAGAGAGAGAGAGAGAGAGAGAGAGAGAGAGGCAGAGACACAGGCAGAGGGAGAAGCAGGCTCCACGCACCAGGAGCCGGAAGTGGGATTCAATTATTCAATTCCGGATCTCCAGGATCGCGCCCTGGGCCAAAGGCAGGGGCCAAACCGCTGCGCCACCCAGGGATCCCAACATTTGTACTTTTAAAAAGTTTTCTTTATTTAATTGAGAAAGAGAGAGAACACAAGAGGGAAAGAGCAAGAGGGAGAAGCAGACTCCCCACTGAGCAGAGAGCCCAATGAAGAGCTCAATCCCAAGATCCTGGGATCATGAACTGAGCCGAAGGCAGATGTTTAACCCACTGAGCCAATCCAGGTTCCCCTAAGATTTGTACTTTTAAAAATCCTTCATTACTATATTTATTTCCATACTATTTTTGGCTATTTTTACTTGGTTATCAAACTTGTTATTGGCTATCTTTCAACACCGTGAACGAAAGTTGTAAAAATAATCAGAAGCTAATACAGCTGGCCATTATTAATCTAAACTTGAGAATTTTCTCAGATACCGCAAAAAATTAAGCAATGCTAACATAACATTCTACAAACTAATTTTTTTCTACAAACTAATTTTAACATATTTTTATATGTGTATTTTTATTTTTATTTTTTTTTTTAATTTTTATTTATGTATGATAGTCACACACAGAGAGAGAGAGAGAGAGAGAGGCAGAGACATAGGCAGAGGGAGAAGCAGGCTCCATGCACCGGGAGCCCGACGTGGGATTCGATCCCGGGTCTCCAGGATTGTGCCCTGGGCCAAAGGCAGGCGCTAAACCGCTGTGCCACCCAGGGATCCCTATATGTGTATTTTTAAAACTTGAATCATGTAAGTTGTAAGTCAACATGCTTGCGAGCTAGTATTATCTGACTGGCGCTCTTCCATCCTCCCACTGAAATATTTGTAAAATCACCCTTAGAGGGACGCCTGGATGGCTCAGGGGTTGAGTGTCTTGCTTTTGGCTCAGGGCGTGATGCCGGAGTCCCTGGACCAAGTCCCGCATCGGACTTTCTGCATGGAGCCTGCTTCTCCTCTGTCTTCCTATGTCTCTGCCTCTCTCTCTCTGTGTCTCTCATGAATAAATAAAATCTTTAAAAAAAAAAAAATCACCCTTGGATATATACAATGTTTAAATAGTTCTAGAAATTTAAAATACTGGGTAAAAATCTGTCAGGCCTCAGGATAAATTAAACAAAGCAAGAAAAGACGACTGGAAAGGTGGTAAAAGATTTCTATCTATCTGCCAATAGAAATCTTTACCTTGGAGATCTATTTCAAATTAGGTACCAAAGCAACCTAGGTTGTTTCCCTTCCCTTCCCTTATTGGCTATTTGTACACCTCTCTTTCTAGATGCATTCAGGAGACTACAATTTCCAGGGATGCAAATGAAAAATGGAAATACACAGACTGTAATGGAATCATAAAGAACCAAAATTCACTCTGGGGGAGGAGTTGTTTCTCATGTCCTGTATCTGGCAAAAAATAGATTGCTCAAAATTTCCCAGACATGCTTTGTTTGGCTCACACAATGTTTGGGGTGTTTCCCTCCAGATCTATTTAGTTGCCAATATTTCAAAATTGTGATGTTATACTAAGAATCTGGATTTCTAGTTCTTCTTGAGAAATCAGAAGATCCAGAAACACTAGGCCAGAATTCCCACAGAGGAGTAATAAGCAGGCAGTCAGCAGTTAGTGAATCTCGGTGGGAACTCTTTGGTTCCTCACTGTTCTTTCCTACCTAAGTCATTCATTTACTTTACATTCCTGGGGTTTACAGACATTTAGTGTTGTCAGTGCTGGCAGAGACAGGCAGTTAAAAGTAATGACAGTAGTTTTTAATACAGAAACACCAAACTACCTTAAGTCATCAGTAAATATCAAACATTTGTCCACAAAACAGGTTCATTCAATAGCCCTTCAGCTGAAGATCTGCCTATATGGAAATACGTACTTTCCAGTACTAAGTGGCCAGGCGCTGGAATCCAGAGACTGAGTTAAGTGAGTTACTAGACAAGATCATTTTTTTTTTAAAGTTCACTGATACTTATCATGACTGATCTGTATCCATAATTTACAATACTTTTTAAGTATTTAGGACAAGAAGAATTGATAAAACTGTCATATGTAAGCAACTTTTTACCTAAAAATTTGGATCACTATTTTTATTAGGATGAAAAATTCAACACAAGGTCACCTGAGAGAAAAACGGGTATTTCATTCATGCACAAAACTGGTCAAGACCAGAGTGATGACGGCATAATAGGAATCCTGAATTTATAAAAGCACACACAGTCTTGCCCTATTCATCTATTCCATGAAGCCTTGCTGCTAATGTAATGGAAGTAGTTAGGAAAAAGTCTTGAGTTCAAGTTTTCAGAGAAACTATGGGTTCAGAAGTACAGGAACTCTTAAAACAAACAAAAAAGACTGCACTACGCAGTAACAAGGTGGCTTGTCTCCTTGAAGACTCTTCTATTTCAAATTATCCTTCCCAAATCACTCATATTTTCCCACTATTATCTACTTGAAATCTTATCTATTTAAGACACATTCACACATCCCCATAAATTGTTCTAGATGTTCCTTAACAGGAAAACACACCCTTCTTTCTTGCATGGCATCATGTTCCTAGAATACAAAATAACATTAAAGCATACACTGTAGGGGTGCCTAAGTGGGCTCAGTGAGTGTGCGACTCTTGATTCTGGCTCAGGTCATGATCTCAAGGGTAGTGGGATCAGCTCCAAGTCAGACTCAGCTCAGCAAGGAGTCTGCTTCTATTCTCCCTTTGTTCCCCCTCCATGTGCACATGCTCTCTCTCTCAAATAAAAAATAAATCTTAAAAAAAAAATAAAGCATATACTGTTAATAAAAAAAAGACTTTTGTGATTAGCCTGTGAATTTTACCTCTCCTAATAAACACAGAAAAGTATGTGTGCTGTTCTAAAAGAACACAAATGTACACCAACAAAATTAAAACTATTATTAATTAAACTGCCATACTGTGTTACTGAAAGAGCCTTTTAAAAAAAAAGTAACTTTTTAAAAAAATATTTTTATCCATTTATTCATTGAGAGACACAGAGAGACGCAGAGACACAGGAAGAGAGAGAAGCAGGCTCCATGCAGGGAGCCTGATGTGGGACTCGATCCCGGGACTCCAGGGCCGAAGGCAGGGGCTTAACCACTGAGACACCCAGGCGTCGCCAAAAAAAGTAGCTCTTAAGTAAGATGCAATATATACCATATGAATTTCATGTTTTATTTTCTTGCAGGGGCAGCGTGAAAGAAAAAAATGTACTTGATAGCAACATATATTTTCTTCCCTATTACTCTTACTCTTATTTTCTGTTATGATGATTAGTTTCATTTCTTGTAATTATCTTTCTCTAGTCCAGAACATTCACTTTATGCATAGTAATTATGTCCTAAGTTTTTAAAAAATAATATGGGCTCCTCTACAGAAAATATCATTTGCTGCTAAAAATTTACTTAAAATACTAACTAGATAAATGTTCCATTGGGAAGATCATCAGCTATACAAACAGTGGCATCAGTTTTATCTTCAATAATTTCTCTACCCAAAGCTGTAACTAACAGTGAAGTTAAAGTACTAGGACTAGGAGGTAGGGAAGAAGATTCTAGTTCCTATTTTATTGATTTTACTTTAAGTAACTTATTTAATACAATATGCAGATTTATTACTTCTGTACCAGTATAAAGGCTATTAGATATAGAAGATTTAACAAATTTTGCTATAGAATCAATAATCTGTCATTAATTTTATTCTTTCCTCCTTCAATTTCTGGAGACACCATCATCATCCATTTTAAATATATATCACAGCTTCAAAACAAAAGCTAGGACTAGCGTGCACAAAAGCCCATATATGTCAGAAATCCAGTATCCACTGAATCAAGAAAAATTCCTGGGAATGAAGGAAGTAGTAACAGAACATTTTAATCAACTACATAGAAATAACTGTAGATATGTGGTAAATGTTCTGAAAGATATGAGGGGCTCTTAAAATTAGCAAACGTACTGATTTTAAATACCCACAAGAATATTCAAATACGAAAATGATGAACAATCAAGTTTACTTGTCTACAAATAAAACATTTAACAAGTTAGCAATACTAATAAATTAGTCACAATAGCACTGCTGTGTCCTATTGACCTACTAGTCCCACATCCTCTGGGAGTGTGGGTATGCTTTTCTTTTAATCCAACCTCCTATTAGGGCAAATTTTTAAAAGATAATTCACATGACTGTCGTTTGCTAATTTATTCAAAAAGAAACGACCAGGTGGAAATTTTTTGAGCTATCAAATATGCTAATAACCTAAGAGGATTGAAAGTTTCTCACTTGATGTTTCTTGATTGTTTAAATTAGACACATTTAACTATGAAAACACACACAATTATTCCATTCCCTTATCTTAACAAATTTAAGGCCAGTGATTTTATTTTTCTAAGATTTATTCATTTCAGAGAGAGAGAGAAAGGGAAAGAGTGAGCATGCATGAGCAAGCAGGGGAAAGGGACAGAAGAGTGGAAGCAGAATCCCTACTGAGCCCAGAGCCCAACTGAGGGCTGGATCCCAGGACCCTGAGGTCATGACCTAAGGTCAAACCTAAGGTGGACGCTCAACCACCATCTGAACCATCCAGGCACCCAATGACCAGTAACTTTTAAGGATAATTCCTGCATACTTATAATCCCGCTAGAACGAATAACTGAATTGTACCAACATGTTACCATTTTTTAATACTCAACTAAGTTTCCATGGATTAGGTGACGGCCCAAATAATGAATGTATAGGAGGGAAAAAGTATTAGTACCCATCTACAGGTTTTATGCATAAGTATAGTATTTATTTTAGCCTACTTCATCAGATAGTGTCCAACTAAGAAATAGGAACCACACAGTAATTTGAAAAGGGAAAGTTTCACTTAAAAAAGTATTAATTAGGGATACCTGAGTGGCTCAGTGGTTGAGCATCTGCCTTTGGCTCAGGGTGTGATCCTGGAGTCCTGGGATCGAGTCCCACATCAGGCTCCCTGCATGGAGCCTGCTTCTCTCTCTGCCTATGTCTCTGCCTCTCTCTGTGTGTGTGTCTCTCATGAATAAATAAATAAAATCTAAAAAAAAATTATAAAAAATTATTAATTATAACAGGGGAGGGATCTCTGGGTGGTGCAGCGGTTTGGCGCCTGCCTTTGGCCCGGGGGCGCGATCCTGGAGACCCGGGATCGAATCCCACGTCGGGCTCTCTGCATGGAGCCTGCTTCTCCCTCTGTCTGTGTCTCTGCCTCTCTGTCTCTCTCTGTGTGACTATCATCAATAAATAAATAAAATCTTTAAAAAAAATAATTGTAACAGGGGAGTAACATATATAAATGTGTAGAGAACTTTAAAGAATTCCAGATGGCCGAGTGAGAGTATCTAAGGCAGAAACAAATGTAGAAGAGGGCCCTTTCCCCAAACTGGGGAAATTAGGCCAAGGAGGTGGTGTGGTTGTAGCCTGCTGGATGGCAAAGAAGTTCACCAGGTTGGGTTGCCTGGGTCTAATAGGCTGGTTAGTGAGCACACACAGGGAGATGAAACACTTGAGAAACTGACAGCCAGCAGTGCCTGAATAGGGAGTGCCAGGGGAAAAAAATTCTCTATGGTAAAAGAAGACATACAGGAGAATTGGATGCTGTCTCTCTAGGAAGGAGATATGATGCTTGAGGTGTGCAACGTACACGTTAGGAGAACTACAGTGAGACGGTCACTAAGTTAGGGCTGGGGCTGTGAGCTCACCAAGAGTGTGTCTACTATGGATGGGCACTCAACCTGGGGCAGAGGACCACTGGATGTCCTCATAGCTGTCCCACTAGCAGCCATGCTGCAGGAACAAGAAAGAAAAACAAAAGCCCCTTCTCTTGTACAGTGTCCCTTAAGTATCCTCTACTGACAAAGAACATCAATCAAAGAAGAAATGCTTAAAGGGTCAAGTTCCAGTATCACAGAGCAAGTAATAGAGTTGATTTAGAGCTGAGATGGAATCAGATAACTGGCACACTTAATACCCACGTATCTTTATAAAGGGTAAAGCACGACAGAAACAGTACACTGGAAATACACACTACATTAAATTTGACTAAAAGACAGTAATTATAAAAATCTGCTGTCACTGTTGTCATTTCTCCAGTATACTCTGAAAATGGGAAAAATAAATCAGGAGGTTATTTAATAATATACCTCAGAAACCTCAGCTACTCAGCACTATAAACCAGCGGTTTACAAAGAAAGAGTATATACAGTGAAGTATAGCGGGGAGGACTTATTTTTCTATTGAATTTATCTAAAACATAAACATTATAGTTTAGTATACAGATTTAAATAACTATAGAAGCTGTAACAATACATTAGTGTGTATACACTCTCTCAAAATATCTTTTTTTAATATTTTATTTATTTATTCATGAGAGAGACAGAGAGAGAGGCAGAGACACAGACAGAGGGAGAAGCAGGCTCCATGCAGGGAGCCCGATGCAGGACTCGATCCCGGGTCTCCAGGATCAGGCCATGGGCTGAAGGCAGTGCTAAAACGCTGAGCCACTCAGACTGCCCTCAAAATATCTTATGGTGCTGTACTTACCCTTCTTCTTAGGATGAAATTGTAAAATGCCTACCCAAGGAGACAAAGTGAGGTAAATGAAGTAGGCACTGTGATGTAGCAGTAGACTACGACTGATCTGACTATATGTTATAAGGAAGATCATCTGATCTGGACCACAAATGACTATGGGTAACTGAAACCACAAAAAGTGAAGCAGAATAGATAAGAGGGGGACTACTGTGTATATAAATCTATGTAATTTACAGTTAGACATTCCTATATTGAGGTTTCATATTCAAATGTTTACTGGTAGCATACCCAATTAAAAGCAGCTTAAAGATCACTGATGTAGACAATGACCCTATTTTTCCCCAAGAGCTTTAGATACTTTTCTCTGTGCCAAATAAAGACAAAACACACTGCAAATACTTAATCTAGTAAAATAGAGAAATTATCTCAGTTATATGTGGAGATTAGAAACTAATTTCTTCAACAAGTTGCTCCCATTATAACTTATAAGTATGTACTGATTACCTTTAAAAGACTCACACATTACTCAAATGCAAAACTAATAAAATTCCCACTATTGCTAAACAAAGAACCCTAATTAACACATTCTTTTTTAAGTTTTCATTTTAGTGCCAGTTAGCACACAGTGTTATGTCAGTTTTAGCGATATAATATAGTGATTCAACAATTCCATACAACACTCAGTGTTCTCATTGATAGTCTTGAAGCCTAAACATTATTTCTAATAAAAAGTAAATGAGAAAAGAAAGCATATTTCCACTTAAATATGCTTTTTTAAAGATTTTATTTTATTCATGAGAGACACAGAGAGACAGAGGCAGAGACAAAGGCAGAGGGAGAAGCAGGCTCCATGCATGGAGTGTGTCTGTGTCTTTCATGAATAAACAAAATCTTAAAAAAAAAAACTTTAATGATAAAAAGAAATGTAAATACGTAGATAGCAAGAGACCTTGTAATAAATTTACTTATTACAAGTTCTACAAGTTCTCTAACTGTAATAATACTTATTTTTTTAGAATTTTATTTGAATTCAATTAACATAATGTACTACTGATTTCAGAGGTAGAGGGCAGTGATTTATTATCTTATATAATACCCAGTGCTCATTATATTACCTGCCTTCGTTAATGCCCATCACCAAGTTATCCCATCTTCCCATCTCCCCACCCCCCACTAACCCTCAGTTTCCTATAGTTAAGAGTCTCTTAAATGGTTTGTCTCCCTGATTTCATCTTGTTTTATTTTTTCCTCATGGGGAAGAAAGAAAATAATTAACATACCCTTAAATAAAGCTATTAATTTATCTCCACTATAATAGTAAAATGCTTATATTCCTTATTCTGCTTTCCTGATAAATTTTGTTTCAAATTATTAAACTACTGTAAATTCCTTCTGTACAAAACAAATTTCAATAATCAACACCACCTGCATATTCCTCCGAAAAAGAAAAAAATTGTTTTACTTAGTTTGAATTTTGCTTTTCCTGTTTCTGTTTTGTTGTTGTTCTAAAGGCTCCATACTGGGCTGTGGAGCCCAATGTGGGGCCTGAACCCCGAGATCAAGACCTGAGCTCAGACCAAGAGGTGAATGCTTAACTGACTGAGCCACCCAGGCGCCCCTTGTTTGTTTTTTAAACATTAAACCCTGGTTTACTTGCCTTAGACAATTTACTGCGTTGTGCTTTAGCAATCTCATATATAAATAGAATAGCAACTCTACCTATTTCAGACGGTTTTTGAGGATTAAATGAGCTCCTCTCACTCAATCTCTTTCCCTTTCCTGCCCCAACATACATTCTCCCTCACAGATGTACACACACACTTTTAATAGTTCCTGGCACAAAGTCAGCATCTGATCATATACTCATGTTTGCTTTGTAAGGACTCTATGTATTTGAACAAACTCAATTCTTCCCCAAAAACAGATACCCAATGTCAGAACTTTGAGTCAGTAAAATAAGGCATGGCCCCTACTTTTTTTTTTTTTAAGATTTTATTTATTTTATTTGAGGGGTGCTTGGGTGGCTCAGTCAGTTAAGCATCTGCCTTCAGCTCAGGTCATGATCTCAGGGTCCTAGGATCAAGCCCTGAGTCGGGCTTCCTGCTCAGTGAGAAGTCTGCTTCTGCTTCTGCACCTTCCCCTGTTAGTGCTCGCTCTCTTTCTCTCTCTCTCTAATAAATAATAAAAAATATTTGTTTTATTTGAGAGAAAGAGGGGAAGGGCAAAGGAAGAGGGAGAATCTCAAGCAGACTCCACACTGAGGGCAGAGCTCCATTTCATGACCCTGAGATCACCACCTAAGCCGAAACCAAGAATCAGATTCTTAACCAAGAGTCATCCAGGCGTACCATGGTTCCTGCTTTTAAGAAGCTCCATCTGAGGATAAGGCGAGGAGATAAATGCAATCATAATACAGAGAAGTTATGATAAAAGCCAGAAAAACATACAGTCTAATATAAATATGGGAAATATGTCATTAAATCCATTTAGGGGATCCCTGGGTGGCGCAGCGGTTTAGCGCCTGCCTTTGGCCCAGGGCGCGATCCTGGAGACCCTGGATGGAATCCCATGTCGGGCTCCCGGTGCATGGAGTCTGCTTCTCCCTCTGCCTATGTCTCTGCCTCTCTCTCTCTCTCTCTCTCTCTCTCTCTCTCTCTGTGTGTGACTATCATAAATAAATAAAAAAAATTAAAAAAATTTAATAATTAAAAAAAAAATCCATTTAGGAGGGCACCTCGGCAGCTCAGTAGTCAAGTGTCTGCTCAGGAAATGAACCCGGGGTCCTGAGACTGAGTTCTACATTATGTCTTCTCCCTCTGCCTATGTCTCTCTCTCTCTCTCTGCCTCTCTCTTTCTGTGTCTCTCATGAATAAATAAAATCTTAAAAATAAATAAATCCATTTAGGAGTATAGAAAAGCACCATTAGAAATGTAATACCTAATAATTTTATAATACACCAAGGGAAAGAAATGTATAGGCATGGGATTGATAAAAGGAGGAAACACTAAAGGAAAAAGCTAAAAAGCAAAGCACAGATGTGAAGGAGGATATGGAAACTGAAATATAAGAACAGGACCTAAAGCTCTTAAGGCTACAGAGTAATAAGAAATATGGCTCCCAATAAGCCATGCTGCTGCACTGGAAGCCAAGTCGAAAGGTCATGAAGCCAGGTCATCTAGCCAGAGAAGGCTATAGGAAGCAGTGCATGAATAAAATCAACAGAGCTTGGTGACTAGGTTGTGGAGGTGAGAGGAGGAACTAAAAATGACTCAAGGTTTCAAAACCTAAATTTAAGTGTGAGTGGGGGCTATGTCACCAAAACCAATAGGCAGTAGTGGAATGTAAGGGAAAGTGGATGAGGTCGATTTCAAATATTTAATTAGAAATGTCTATTGAGGGGCACCTGGGTGGCTCAGTGGTTTAGCGCCTGCCCTTGGACCAGGGTGTGATCCTGGAGTCCCAGAATCAAGTCCTACATCAGGCTCCCTGCATGGAGTCTGCTTCTCCCTCTGCCTGTGTCTCTCTCCCCTCTCCCTCTCGTGAATAAATAAAACTCGTGAATAAACAAAACTCGAAGGAAGGAAGGAAGGAAGGAAGGAAGGAAGGAAGGAAGGAAGGAAGGAAGGAAGGAAAGAAAGAAAGAAAGAAAGAAAGAAAGAAAGAAAGAAAGAAAGAAAGAAAGAAAGAAAGAAAGAAAGAAAGAAGAGAAAGAGAAAGAAAGAAAGGCCTATGAACTCCACAAGGAAGAGTTCAATCGGTGGTGGCTGGAAATAGGAGCCAAGAGCTACAAGTAGTAGTAAGGTCTAAAAGAATAGATAGATAGCTAGAAATCCTATCCAGACTGAGTAACAAGGGATGCTGTCAGAGTGGATGATTGCTGAAGATTAGTATGTAAAGCATGGATTATCAACCAGGGCATCATGAGTCACTGGTAAAAATCCAATCTCAGACATGATGGTAAGGTGGGAAAAATGCTTGAGGATCACTTGTGAAAAATGCAAGAAAGAAAAGGACATTTGAGGAAATGCCACACAAAAAAATAAAATCTGGAATTTTGGATCTAGTCTTAAATATATTAATGGTGGGATCCCTGGGTAGCTCAGCAGTTTAGCACCTGCCTTTGGCCCAGGGCGTGATCCTGGAGTCCCGGAATTGAGTCCCATGTCAGGCTCCCGGCATGGAACCTGCTTCTCCCTCCTCCTGTGTCTCTGCCTCTCTCTATATATATCATAAATGAATGAATGATGAATGAATGAATGAATGAATGAATAAATAAAATCTTAAAAGATATATATATATATTAATGATGGCTAATAATTACTGTGCAATTCCAGTAGATGAAAGGAAGAGTCAGTGGAGATGACTGAAAAGCAGTCACAAAGGTAAGAGATTAGAAGGTGAATGTAAATAAACTGAAAGAAGATGAGCTTAAGATGGGATCACAAACACTTTAAAATGCCAAGAGGGGCTGAGCAGGCAGCCACTTCAGCCTGTAGCCATGAATGGGTCCAATACCACCAGATCTTTTGACTTTTCAAGATAAGCCAAACATTATATTTCAACATGAAAGCTTGTAATTTTTAAAATGTGGACAAATACAATTTCTTAAAAACAACGCAGGCACGTGAAGTAATCTGAGCTACTAGGCTGCAACTTGGGTCTACAGTTAATAGAATTATTACAGATAAAGTATTACACACCTAAGCAAGAGACCTTTAAGAGAACATTTTCTTTAGTATGGTGAGGGATAGAATCCTCACCATAAGAATGATGCAATGGAAATTAAGAAATGAAGACAATATATAGGGTACCTTTCTAAGAAGCATGGCAATAAGATTAGAAAATGAGTTTTAAAGCCCCCCCTTTTTAAGGTCTCATATGGGAGAGAAGGGCTTCAAGGAAAAAAAAAGAAATCTGAAGATAAATGACCAACAAAGCAAAGCAAAAAGATGAAAAAGACACACAGACATCTACAGGCTTAAGGACAGGAGTGACGGAAAGAAAAATGAAGACCTCATACAAGTAGAAAGGTTCTCTGAGGAGAAAGGGAATCAACTGTACAGAAAAAAAGATCCACTTTCCAGGGAACAGTCACTTCTTTGGAACCCCAAAGAAGAAAATGAAAGATCCAGAGAAAAAGATATGAAGATTGGGGGGAAAGTGTAAGATGGCACAGGTTTTCTTAATAAACTTTCAAAAATCATTTAATATTAGCACTGAGTATATTCGTGGAGCTGTGCATTAAGTTTCACTATTTTAAGTTTCAATATTATTTAACATTTATTGTTCCTCTGATAAGGTACAATTTCTCTATTCATACTCTACACGTCAGTGCCATGCTTCCGGAGAAATAAATGTATTTTAATATTAGGTACAAAAAAACCCCCCAAGTTTATTTATTGTTCCTTAGTATGTAAAACAAAAGTAAGCAGCACAATTAAAACTCCTTAAAAATTAAATAGAATAGCAGTATTCTAAACTATTAAAACTATTCTAGTTTTAATTGTACTAAACCCCATAAACTCCTTAAAATTCCTTAAAAATTAAATAGAATATACATGAGAGTTCTCAGTGATGGCTTTATACTGTCTCTGAGACAAGAACATTCATAATATTCTCTAGAATACAGAGGGAAAAAAAACAGTAAAATGAAGAAAAAAAAATAAGGGATTTTCAAAACCCCACACCTGTTTAAGAAAAAAATAATGTCAGCAGTATGTTTGAACTCCCTTTACAACTTCTGGCAACGGTACTGTTATATGCTAGATTAGTACTTGTCACTCTTCTCTGCAGATGTAACTTCTGTTTTAAATACATCAAGATATCAAGTAAAACTCTGGGGTAAAGGGAAGGAGTACCCTTAATATTTTAAGTTTTAAAACCACTATCTAGATGACAATAAAGAATATTTTACTAACACTACGGTTAATGTGCTTTTATGAGGGAAAATTTCAGATCTAATCCTTTTATTAGTATCAACAGCTAGCATTTACTGTGTATTTCCAGCATAGTAATATGCAAAGTGCTCGGCAAACATTATGCCTTAATCACAACAGCTTTAAAAGGCAGGTATTACCTCCAGTCTATAGATGAGGACACAGACACAAAACCAAGCCTGAAGTCCACAAGAAAGTAAGGGAGCTGTAATTCAAATCATAGTTCAAAATCTGTACTTTTGGTTACTATGTAATACTACCTTCTCTCATCCCAGCCTCTCAAATCTCAGGTTTAAAAATCTGGACAAAGAAAAGGTTCCAATTGTAAAGCCAATAATCTTCTCCTGCTAACTTTCATACATTAAGTAATCTCTCTTCACCTCACAACATCAAAATCAAAAGAATTTTTTAAAATAATTTTTATAAATCATTATAAAATAAAATTCTACCTCTTCTAAAATATAGACTGCAAAAAAAAACTGATCAGTAATCTAATGTTATTTTTCAAGGTGATAACAGAAGACATTGAAAATGACAGAATTATTGTTTTCAAATTATGCTAGGTCATTATCATATATAAAACATCAAAGGTGTTTCCAAGTAGTCTCTAAGTGTAAATGAAAATGTTGCTTTATATTGTAACAATCATTTAAAATAACTATGCCTTTGATCAATCCTTACAACTAAGGTCTGTACCACTTCCATTTCAAGGATAAAGAAGCAAAGAAAAGTTGTAAGTAGCATGCCAAAGGTCACAATAAACAATTTTGTGAAAATTAAAACCAGGATCCTTAGAATCCTAAGACTTTAATTCACAGTATCTAATGGGCTGTCAAGCAAAGTATATATGGAAGACAAGATGTAAAGAGTAGGCTTGTTTCATCAAGTAAAACCCGATCTATAAAAACTGATTCTCAGGGTAGAGGGGGAATCAAACACCATAAATGGTTTCATTCAAGAGAAGTAAATGCTCAAAGGTCTTTTCAGAATTAAAAATAATTTCTCGGGCAGCCCAGGTGGCTCAGTGGTTTAGCGCCGCCTCCGGCCCGGGGCCTGATCCTGGAGACCTGGGATCGAATCCCAGGTCAGGCTCCCTGCATGGAGCCTGCTTCTCCCTCTGCCTGTGTCTCTCTACCTCTCTCTCTGTGTCTCGCATGAATAAATAAATAAAATATTTTTTAAAAAAAATCTCATGCTGACCATGAAGTTCATGATCAATTTGTTTGAGGATATAAATTTTATTCATATTACCTGTTGTTAAGTGCAATATCCCATTTTAGGCAGGCAGCATTTTTTTTTTTAAATTTCCCTAATACAGCTTTAAAATAGTTATACAGGGGCGTCTGGGTGACACAGGTAAGTGTGGGACTCTTGGTTTCAGCTCAGGTTATTATCTCAGAGTCATGAGATAAAGCCCCAAGTTGGGCTCTGCACTCAGCATGGAGCCTGTTTAAAGAGATTCTCATCCTCTCCCTCTGCACCACGACTCCTCATGTATGTTCATGCTCTCTCTTTGAAATAAATAAATAAATCTTAAAAAAAAAGTTATACAAATATGGTTTGGATAAGTTGGGGTAAGTCACAAGATTCCAATTATTTAACTATCAATTTTAGTAAATATTTCATTAAGCTCTATGTTTTATTCTTTTGAAATATAATCTTGTGAAAGTTTTGTTCCAAAATTAAAAATCGTATTTTTCAGAATATAAATTAACAAAATGATAATGCTTTTGAGTTGAACATAATGTTTCAGGTTTTTTATTGACAGACTTATATTTGTAAAAATTAGGGAAAGATCATGTACAAGTTTTACACAGAAAATATAAAATGCAAGCTATTAACTTGAAGTAAATAAAATTCTAGCTTATTTAAAATATGTAGTAAAATCATTCCTATTTAATGAAAATATTTTCTCTCAAAACTTACAGATAGGGACACCTGGGTGGCTCAGTGGTTGAGCATCTATCTGCCTTTGGCTCAGGTCGTGATCCTGGGATCGAGTCCTGCATCAGGCTCCCTGCACTGCAGAGAGCCTGCTTCTCCTTATGCCTGTGTGTCTCATGAATAAATGAAATCTTTAAAAAAAAAAAAATCACAGATATCTGTTTCAAATAACTTTGCTAAGCTAAAATTATTACAGGAGTTAAATATTTGATTTACTAACTTTCTAATATCCCTATAAAATTGATTGGGATGGGAATCAAGTCAATTATTAATTACCATTTTAAAATTTAAGATTACTTTTTTATTTTTTTAAGACTTTATTTATTCATGAGAGACACAGAAAGAGAGAGAGAGAGAGAGGGAGGGAGGGAGGGAGGAGGGAGGGAGGGAGGGAGGGAGGGAGGGACACAAACACCATCAGAGGGAGAAGCAGGCTCCATGCAGGGAGCCTGAAGGGGGACTGGATCCCGGGTCTCTAGGATCATGCCCTGGGCTGGAGGCGGTGCTAAACCCCTGAGCCACCCGGGCTGCCCAAATTTAGATTACTTTTTTTTTTTTTTTTTATGATAGGCACACAGTGAGAGAGAGAGGCAGAGACACAGGCAGAGGGAGAAGCAGGCTCCATGCACCGGGAGCCCGATGTGGGATTCGATCCCGGGTCTCCAGGATCACGCCCTGGGCCAAAGGCAGGCGCCAAACCGCTGCGCCACCCAGGGATCCCTAGATTACCTTTTTAAATATAAAACCTGTATCTAAGAGTTCTGAGGTTAATATGTAACATTATCTATGTGAAGCATCAATAAGGATGCCAAATGTTACACATGGATACATTGTTCAGATATTTTAACTGCTTCATTTTAGCCATTTAACCAAATCTCAGTCTTCCTAAACAAATGTCTAATAAAATTTAACATTTTCTGGGATGCCTGGGTGGCTCAGTGGCTTAGCTCCTGCCTTTGGCCCAGGGTATGATCCTGGGACCCAGGATCGAGTCCCACATCAGGCTCCCTGCTTCTCCCTCTGCCTGTGTCTCTGCCTCTCTCTCTCTCTCTCTGTATCTCTCATGAATAAATAAATAAAATCTTCAAAGCATAAAATTTAACATTTTCTGATGATTCAGTACCAATAATTATTATATAGTAATGATGAGATCTCGGGAAGCAATTTGCATTAAATGAGACATTTAAACAAACTAAATGATGCTTAATCCTATGATCTCAGGTCTTCAGATTAAACAATTCACTGTTAGTAAAGCATCTAACAGTGCCTTTCTGAACATTAATTCTCTTCCTCTTCAATCTGCTTAGTCCAGCCTCTAACTCCAAGCTTCATCTCAATCCGCCTTATTTTTTCAAAAAAAAAAAATAACCTAAAGATTTTGTCCAGATTAGAGAGGAGCTCATATCTGAAATCAAATCCATTTGGCTTTCCAGTACATAAGCAAAATCACAAAGGAAGTAAAACAAACAGGTGTACTTGTGAGGAATTAAGAGACCAACTTAGATGGAGCAGAGAGTTCTTGTGAAAGGATGGAAAAAATTAACAGAGCAAGCACAGCCCTGGGCTGAGGCTTAAATCTGTACGTTATCCTATGCGCCAGTATTTCTCAAATCGGGTTCCACGGCCATAATGCTGAGTTTCTAGCATTCACTGTAAGACATTTAAAACTGTATTTTAATGTCTCTCCGAAATAAAATGTAAGGATGCTCTGAATCAGCTAAACTAGAAAGCCACCTTATAACTTAGGACTGCCTACTTTTGTGCTTACTACTAAACTGAGTACAGTGATTCTCCCATAAGTAGTATTTTTCACACTGTTGGTTATGACTATCAGTGGACTATAAAATCAAGAGCAGCTCTGCAAAATAATAAGTAACAAATAACAAAATAGAATGCATCACACCTAGTAAGGTAGAAGTACTGTTTTGTGATACTTTTGTTTCAGTGTGACTAAATGGTGAAATTTTAAAAAGTTAGATCTTACTATGAGCTAAGGTCAAAACTTTAAGCTCTAAAGACTCTCTTGGGTTTCTGCAAACTCAAATTTGAGAAACACTGTTACAAGAATTGGACTCCCAATTAGGTAGAAAGATAAGAAGAGTAGAATACTGGGGACTTTCACAAATTGAAAGTAAAGTTAAAAAACAAGCTCAGGAAATACAGTGCCTGTTAAAAACAAAAACAAAAACAAGTTCAGTTACAAAAAAAGAAGACCAAAGATTTGGACAAGACCTAGGATGCTATTATTGGACTGCACAATGTACAGACAGCTCAAAACACCAAACGAGACCAGATTTAATATTAAGACAAAGAATTGTTGTAAATAAAGACATTCTACAAATTTTCCAAAGTGTGAGTGATGTAGTAGGGACACCCTTCTTCTACTTAAGAGACTGAGATTAGAAAAGAGGACTGGAAATGCCTTTAGCCAAACTAAGAGAAAAGGAGCAAAAAGATGTGCTTTGATTACAGAATATGGATGACAAGAAAAAAAGCAGAGGGCTACAGAGAGGAAAAACTTAACCCATGAAAGTGCCTGACACTGCAGCAGGGAATAAAGGGAACTGGGATATGTGGTAGACTGTTATAAGAAGAACCATATCTCCGTGCACCCAAAAGAAGCTAGGTTTGACCACTTGTACCCAAAATAACCTTGACCAACAAGACACAGGCAGAGACTTACACAGTAGTTGTGCAATAGAACTTGTTCTCTTCAGGCCATGTAAAGAAATGCCAGATTACCTTACTAGATGATAAACGTGGAGATGAGCCAACTGAAATAAAACTACTGAACCAACTGAGGAACCTTGACCAACTCATGGGACAAGACAAATGAGTGAGACCATCTGGGACCGTTCTGCTCCAGGCAACTTATGAGCTGACTAGAGACCATCCAACAGACCCATAGACTTGAGAACAGTAATAAAAAAGCTATTCTTCTGGGGTGCCTTACTGGCTCCATTGGTAGAGCATGTGACTCTTAATCTTAGGGTCTTGAGTTCCAGACCCACATCAGGGGTAGAGTTTACTTAAAACAAAAAAAGCAGCTGTTCTTCTAAAGCCACTAAGTTTTTGGGTAGTTTGTTACACTGCAATAAAACTTATACAGGATACTTCAAGAAAAACCAAAGTTGGGGGTGCCTGGTGGGCTCAGTCTACAGAGCATGTGACTCTCAATCTCAGGATAGAGAATTCAAAGATCCCATGGGGCATGGAGCTTACTTTAAATACAAATACCTAATGTTGTAACATTCTGAACTTGTTTTTGTCTGTTTCAATGTCCCAAATTTAGAAGGGTGAGTCTTTAAGCAATGTATATTATCTATACTTAAAAGATTAAAATGCCTTCGTTTTGGATCCTAAACCCTTCCTCTGGTTCTAATCTATCTTTTCTATCCTATTTGTCAATCCAACACCTGACATTTTCCTCCAAGATGCCAGTTTGAAGTTGCTCTATTTATCTGAGTGTTTATTTCCATCCTTCCCACTTCCATTTAGTCATCCAACTTCATTCAAGATGCAATGTAGTGTTTTTCCTTTCCTGATCAATTTTTACTAAATTAATTTCAAAATGCTCATAATTCACACTCTACTTACAATGTTATTTATCACAAGATACTCTACTATCTAATACTAATGCTTAACTGTTAATATATGCATCAAATTTGTAATACTAATGCTTAACTGTTAATATATGCATCAAATTTGTAAGGGCTTTGAAGGCAGAGATCTTCATAATTCTCCATACATCCCTTAGTGTTCCCACATTAGGAATTTAATTACCTAATTAAAATAAGTTAAGAAAAATATATATGTACTTTAATGAATTTTAACACATCTTCTTGGCTAAAGATATGTACTCACAGACCATAAAGTTTTCCTAATGTAAAGTTAAGGGGGAGGGGGGGAAGGTAACATTTTTCTTCTGAGGTGCACTGTGTAACTCTCAATGCTAAAAAAAGAAATAATGAATCAAGAGGTTCTGCTGGAAAACAATACATACTTAAAAAGTTACAGGGAGTATGTAACAAACACAATAGTAAAAAACAAACTTTCAATTTTATAAATTAGGTTCCTCCCATAGTGACTGGTAAATTTTATGAACTGGATTTATGTGTGGGAGTTGGAAAAAAATAATTTATCAACTTTGATAGAATTTCAAGGAAAATAAATACAGCAGCAGCTTCATAGAGTTAAGAACATATATTTTTAAAAAATCCTTGATTTTGCAGGTTAGTCATACAAAATATCATGAAGGGCAATTGCAGAATACATCTTATCTTCCTCCATTTCAATTTTGGACCAGGAAGTATCAAGAAGGAGGCAAACAAAATTTGGTAAAGTTTTCCTTTGCTAAAACAGGTATAAGCATATTCTGGAAAGTGGAATTTATTATCTCCAATATGGAATCATACTAATCATGAACATTTAAAAAATTATTTCCCTTGAGCATTACCTACACTTTTAAAGTTTAAATGACTTGTTACTCCCTCAATACCTAAAGTAATTATCACTAATTAATAAGCAAGCCATCCTTTCTTCTGATTTGAAGTGTCCTAAAAATTAACTTAAGATATCCCCTAATAATCAAAAGGAAAAAAGTCTAGTTTTTTGAGGAAAGTAATCATTTTCAAAACAACTGCCACTATAACAAAGCTAAGCAGAATATGTAGATAAACAAAAGAATCAACTTGTATCAAACAGATGAAACAAAAATATGCTCTGAAATATTTTAACTACATAATTTAAATACTCAGTAGCTCTTAACAGTTTTACTTTGATTTTTGTTTCTTATCAATAAAGCACCAGTTAATAAAAGTACTAAGGTCCAGCTCAAATCCTATCTCAGTAAAGCTTTCTCTGACCAGCCAGAAATGTTTACCTCCTACTTTGAAAAATTGATTGAAATTACTATACATAAAATTAACTTATTTCTCTATACAGCTATCAATAATTAACAGATTAAACAGAGCCATACCATGGAATTATTACACAGTTTAAAACAGAAAGCCACAGATTTACATGAGGAGCTATGGAATGATCTGGAAGATACATTTTTTGCTGAATAAAAGATGCACTACATTTTCAATTTACAAAATAGAATAAAAAATAAATTTAATGTGTATTTAATTTAAATACACTGCCTTCTGACACCTCAACTGTCATCCTTAAGTTTTATTTATATCTTATTATTTTAGGGGTGTCTGGGTGGCTCAGTTGGTTAAGTGTCTGCCTTTGGCTGAGGTCATGATCCCAAGGTCCTGGAATTGAGCCCTGTAGGAGCTCCCTGCTCCACAGGGAACCTGCTTCTTCCTCTCCCTCTGCCTGCTGCTTTCCCTGATTGTGAACTCTCTCTCTCTCTCTTGCTGTCAAATAAATAAAAATCTTAAAAATATATAAATAAATCTTACTATTTTATATACTACTAGAATCTTCTGTATCTTATATCCTCTAACATCTAAATCTAGTCTTTGCATTAAATGCTTTCTTAAAAGTACAGAATTTTAATTATATCAAAAGGTCAAATATGTGCTTTAATCAGGAAAATTAAGTATGCTGAAATTGCTACCCTCTTACCCCACTAAAAGTGAATTGTTAAAGTAATTGCTTGTAATTTCTACTAAGGAAGTAGAAATTTTCTTGACCTCTCAAGCTCAGTGTGAATTTAAATATGGTTGAACAGCATTTACCTGGACCTGTTCCAGATTAACTACATTTCTTAACGTGAAAACTGTATTATCTTAACATGAAAAGATCATAATAAAAAAAATCTTAATATGTTATTTTTCTTTCTGTTTAGTGTTTCTCAAAAGAACACTGTGGATATGATATTCAGACAGAGAGATACATTTCAATGGGGTGGGACTATCCTAATCACCTCAGAAAATTTAGTATCCGTGGCCCATGTACACTAAATGTCAGTATCACATCCTCAGAGGCTGCAACGACCAAACTCACCCCACATATTTTCAAATGTCCTTGAAGAAAGAATTTCCAGGGAAAAAGTACTAGCCAGTTGAGAAACACTGCTTATATGAATCAAAGTATGAAGTGTGTGTGTGTGTACGCGCACTGGCAAAATACAACATATTTTCCCAACTGCAATTCAACATTTTTAAACAATTATCGGCCACCAGAAGATAAATGAGCAAAACCAGTCACAACTCGTGTATTAATCAGTCATCCAGCCATGTATGTAATGCTGTCAACAAATATGACGCCCTGACAAACCATCCTTGAAATAGTACAATGGCTTAACTTTTTAAATGAGTAAATATTTTAAAATCCTTTTAGAACAATTCTTCTATTGAAATGCTTCTGTTTAAGCTCCCCAAAAAATAACCTTCCACTGTACCGCACCGATCTCCTAAACAAAGGATACAAATCACAGATTACTACAATTAGTTGTCTACCTTCCTTCAGAGACTGTAGGCTCCTTGAAGCCAGAGACCATGATCATGATTGCCTGGCCCAGAGTGTACGTATTCAATATCAATGTTGAGCAAGTGAATATGGACATCGTCTAATACAATAAATAGTCCAAGAAATTCCAACTATAATCAGTTTTTATATATAGTAATGGTCCTGACACAAATAAATGCAAGAAATTATTTCTGGTTATCTGGTTTGTATTCCTATTCTAGGTCGATTTTAAGAAAATCAATTAAGTGAACTACATTACCCAGATTAAAGCTAGCTTGTGAAGATTTAAGGAAATTTGAGATTCTTGACAGGGCACTCCCTTATACTCATCCTCCTCCTACTCAAGCTTTAAGCAAATGTTCATGTAAACAAGTAAAAGTGGGGCATACTTCCAATCAATATAAAGAACAAAACAATACTCTTAACAGTAAGAAAAAATGTCTTTTATTTCTATTTTATTTCTAGAACTCAAAAAATCTGTTACATTGTATTTCATTCAAAAAGAAAGAAAATTTATAAACTAGGATGCATAAGCAACTTATACTTTTGTAGGTTTCACTATGTTCTCCAGAAATTCCTCTTCTACTAAGGTAAAAATTCAAAATACAAACTAGTTCATTTCTTAAACCGATTTTTTTAAAATAAATGCAACAATAAGAATTACTACAAGCACTAAGTGTTAAGACATACAGAATATTAAGTCTGAAGCTCAACAACTCTGACAAGTATGTTCATCTTTGCCTTTTTGAAGCATATAAATATCCCAGTTTTTCCCAGAGAAAGCTTACCAAAAAAAAAAAAAAAAAAACAAAAAAAAAAACTAATCTCAAGGTTAGAAACAAGACGTAAGTTCTGGCTCCTAGCATTTCAAGCAGTTTTTAAATTGCTCCAATAAATTCTTTAATTGTTAACCACTGCTTCGCTCAACTCAGATCAGAATGTTAAGTAATAATAGCTAGGATACAATTTTAAAAAGACAATTATGTTTCAAGTTACTGTCCACTTGACAAGATCACTAAAACAAGCACATGTAAAAAAGAAAAACAGAATACCTTCTAGAGGGGATCAAATATCAGATACACTCTGTAACTGTTCAATTGATGGAGACTACTTTTAAATGCATTTAAATTATTGTGGGATTTTAGTGCATGAAATATTTCATTTATCTTGAAATCCAAAAACGCAGTATTTGTTTTATTACTGTTTCCTGTAGCACTGGTCAATAAAAACTATTTCCGTGTTATAAGACTAATCACTTAAAAGGAACACTGGGAATTCCGTTCATATTGATAAAAATACAATGCTGTTTCATCCATTAAAAATACTTTTTAAAGTGATAACTTGATGACCTTGCGTATGCTCAAAAAAGTCCAACCTGCAGGAGAGTCCATTTTCTCAGAATTGTTAATCCCACTTCTAAACATTGCTGGCCAAGAATATTTACAATAATTAGCCTTAAACCCATCAGTGGACACTGCTATCTGAAAAGTATCCTTCAGCAAAACTAGACTTTAATGCTTTTCAATGACTAAAAAGCAGACTTAACTTATAAAAGAAAGACTTCCTTTTATGGGTATCTTAAGTATTCTAATTAAAATCTTTATAACACCAATTAACGAGTTGGCCCTGCCAAGGTAGGTCAAAACGGCAAATTTCAACGGCAAATTTCGTTATTCTTTGGAATAAGGGTTCTCTAATTTTGCCACAGGTATTCATCAGACCTTTATTATCTTAAGTGTGGAGCTTTCACATTGCATATACTCCTAGACAAGTCACCACTTGACCTCACAAAGTTTTTGTGTATTTGTTTTTAAAAAAAAAAATAATGAAATACTACCAAATAATCAGTGACAACAACCTGTATACATTAACGGAGAATTTCTGTATATGTTCTAGTATCCCCTGATCTTCCATAGGAAAGATTTCTTAAGACTAAAACTTAAGGGAAAATGTAATCTATTCGGAGATTCTAAAATAGTTAGAACCCATTGTTCGGCCTTAAGCTCAGCATCTTTCCCAAACAACTTCTCTAGAATGATACATCCACAAGTTACCTCTAAATGTGACCTGTTATAAATTGTCTTTTTCCTCCTCGGGGCCACAATCCAACCAAAATCTTCACCACATCCAGTAGCAACTCCTTAAAATTTCAAACGTTAGCTGGGGATTTTGTGATCACGTCCATTAAATGCAGACCCAAACTCTCCGATTTCTATCAAGCAGCGTTTGTAACGTTCCAAATCCTGGTCAGAACGCAGTTACTGGAAAGCAGTGAGTGTCCTCGTGCAGGAAAAGGAAGGAAAGGTCTGAAAATTGACCTGTGCACAGGTTCCACAAGAACCTCAATTCCCTGTTCCACCAGGAGGCCAAACAGGGGAGGCTCCAAGTGAGAGGGGCGCTGGGGAGATGGGGAGGAAGGACACCGGGAACCGCACTCCTTGACGGGTGAAAGCGAGAGAGAAGCGGACTCCGGAAAGCCGCTCCACAAGAACACTCGACCGCAGGCTACGGGGAGAGCTCCTCTCCTCTGCCGAGGAGAGCAACCTTTACCGGGGAGGCGGTGCACCGAGCCAGCAAAGGCAAGAAGGGACGACCTCTGCGCCCCCCACCCCCGAACATCTCGGGCAGCCAGAAGGGGTCGGCGGGGACCGTTCCCCGGAACGTCAACAAAGGCCCCTTCAGTCCCAGGGCGAAACTCGAACAACAAAGGCCGGGAGACAGCGAGGACGGGGCCGGGGGCGGGACGGATGAAAGCGGGGGGAAGCAAAGGAATCAAACCAGTGGGGGCGGAGGCCCGTCGGAGTGGGAAACCAGAGGCGCAGAGGCGGGGGGCGCGGTAATCCCCAGTGCACAATAAGAGGAGGAGGAAAAGGAGGACCCGGCCTCCATTCCTCCCTTACCCTCTCGCCGCGACGGAGAGGGCTCCGGTGCTCGGCGGTCTCCACCGCCTCGGCCTCGGGGACCGCGCAGTCCCGAGTTCAGGGGAGGAAAGGGGAGGGGGATTTTCCGCCCTGACCACAACTAACTCCCTTCCCCCAGTTGGGAGCTGCCGACAACAACCGCCACAACGGCAGGCAGCACACAAAGGCGCCCTCCTCGTAGTCCCGCTCCCGCCTGGGCGGCGGCGCCGACGATGCCAGAGAAGGCACGACCACCGCTCGGCCCCCAGGCGCTCGCTCGCCCTCTTCTCCCTCTAGCTGGGGAAAAGGGGGAGGGGACCCCGGGCGCCCTCACCTGGCACAGCTGCTGACAGTACTCAGTGGCCGCTTCCACGGCCGGCACGCGGCTCTCCCGCAGCTGTCGCTCCAGCTCCTGGAGCCGCTCGCCCAGGCGCTGCAGCTCCGCGACGCAGCCGCCTCCGCCGCCACTCAACCTCTCCTGCTCGGCCTCTTCGTCCGCCATCTTCACACCCCGCTCCGTCGCGTACGCACCTGGGTCACGTGATAACACAATGCCACGTTCGGCGGGGTCACGTGCCGGGCGCGCTCGCACGCCGCCGAGCACGTACAAAGGGCCCGGTGGGGAGGATGGGGGAGCCGGGAGAGTGGCGCGAGGGAGCCCCAGGGAGGTGAAGGGAAGGGGAAAGGAAGAGGGCGGGGTTGGGGCGGCGCGGAAAACCGCGGTTTACTTACCCCGAGCGGGAAGTGGGCTGCAGCGGCCGAAAGGGGCGGGCCCCTGGAGGCCTGCGCTCGGTCACGTGGGCGCCGCGACGAGGGGGTGGGGGGAAAGCCTGGGGAGGGGCAGCCCTCTCCAGCGTCCCGATTCCGGCGTGGCTTTCCCCAGCCCCCGAAGTCTTCTACGGACGTATGCCCCAGTTCCCCAAGAAGACGGGTGAGAGAAAGCCCTGGGTGGGCTGGGGCAATGGCTGCATCTGCGGTTGGCCTGTAGGCAGGGCAGAGACGCGGGGAAAGGGAGAAGGTGAAACCTACCCATGGACCGTAAGCGTGAGAGCCAAAGCGGGTCTAGGAACTGTCAAAATCGTCGGGCTTCTCACCAGGCGGGGGAGGGGGGGAGGGATCTAGTGCTCGAGGTACCAGATCTCATCCCACTAGACTCTCCCTCCTCCTCAGCCCCGGCCGAGAACGCCTCCCCCCCCCCCCCCCCCGCTGGAAACCCAATCTCTAGGGGGCGGAGGCAACAAAGAAAAATAACGATTAGATCGGAGCGGAATGAGGTTCAAATCCTCAGTCGGGAAAACGGAGCGAACTCACGAAAAAGCAAGCTTAAGAGATTTCACTCTATGAAATTGTGGGTGTCGTAACCAGATGATTTTTTTTTTAAACCACGAAGACATTTCTAGAATAAGCGATAGACAACTAATCTGGTTCTGTGATTTAAGACTTTCTCCTACACGCTACAGAAATCACCATCACTGAAAACACACTCTATATGAAAGCTCTTGAAAGTAGGTCAAGGAAAAAAAAAAACAGCAATAAGAACTCCATTAAAAAATCACAACGGAGGAGGGGAAATGGGCGCTAAAATAAAAGAACAAGGTTATCAAGAATTGTTATAAATCCGACAGCATTTCCCGCCCCCCCCCCCGGTATTGAAAATAGAGATGGTATTCTCAACCATAGTTTATTTACAACCTGGAAGGAAGGAATAGGTGACACTTGAACAAAACAGTAGAAGGGGTACTACAAAAAGCCAACTCCTAATGTTCAGATTAATAAAACGAATATGTTGTTGGTAACTGAAAATTAAGACAAGATGCTTATCTTTCTTAAAACTGAACGGTCTACACAAATTCGGAAGCAATGATACTGATCAGGCACCTAGTCTTTTCACTGTCATTCCAAGTGATGTGTATCCTTCTAGTACAAGAATTTAAAATAAGAATCCCTGTTGTGTGCTGCTAGAGATTTCTAGGCGCTACAGGAAATGTTCTCGATAGTATGTTGTCCAGAATGAATGTTTTGAAATGCATCAGTGATAGCAATGTTTATTGAGTGCCATTCTATAAGGTGAGTGGGCACAACTGAACCCCTCATGAAAAACAGTACCGGGGCCACCTGGGTGGCTCCGCCGGTCAACTGTCTGCCTTCAGCTCAGTTCATGATCCCAGGGTCCTGGGATCGAGCCCCACATCCGGCTCCCTGCTCAACAGGGAGTCCGCTTTCTTCCTCTCTCTGCCTGGAGTTCCTCCTGCTTGTATTCTCACTATCTGCCAAATGAAGAAGTAAAATCTTTTTTTTTTTAAAGATAGAAGAAAAACAGTATCAGCTAAAATATTAGTACAACATGTATGTATTGATATTACATATTAAGACAAGTTCTACAAATATGTACTTATGGAAGAGTCTGGGGGAGTACATTCAAAGGAGTGGGGATATTTTTTAAAGTATCACGGATGGGGTGCCTGGGTGGTTCAGTTGGTTAAGAAGCTGCCTTTGGCTCAGGTCATGATCCTGGGTTCCTGGGATCCCACTCTGCTCAACAGGGAGCCTGCTTCTCCCTCTCCCTCTCCTCCTAACTGCCACCCTCCCTGCTTGTACTCTCTCTCTCACTCTCTGTGTCAAATAAATAAGATATTTTAAAAAGTAAAGTATCCCTGATAGCTGAAAAAGCAACAATTAGGGACGCCTGGGTGGCTCAGCAGCTGAGCGTTTGCCTTCCGCTCAGGGCGTGATCCCGGAGTTCTGGGATGGAGTCCCACATTGGGTTCCCTGCACAGAGCCTGCTTCTCCCGCCGCCTATGTCTCTGCCTCTCTCTGTCTCTCATGAATAAATAAATAAAATCTTTTTTTTTTAAAAAAGCAACAATTAAGGCAGCTAATAGATTTTAATATTTGCAGCTCACTTTCCCAAGTGAAGTATTTTAGATATCCAAAACCATGTTTCTCCAATTTATGTTATTTTAGGATGACAGTGCAAATCTAAAAAGTGAGAAATATGAAAAGAGCCAGATGTACCAGTAAATCCAAAGATATCAAAAGGTTAATAAAGTATATTTTCACTTCAGTTATAAGGACTTCTATCACACCTAATCTACAGAAAGAAAGAAAAAGGGAGAAAAGGAAAATACAGGAAAAGAGAAATATATCCAAATACTGATTTAAAAAATACCCTGAGAATGTACACCTTTCCCACCTCCTGCCCAGGATAGCCCTAAAACCAAGGAGACTTGATTAGCAAATTGATTCTGAACACTATTAAGGTCTTGCAAATGTCCCCCACCATGAACAACTAAGTGCTTCACTTTTATCTGTTATCTTTGAGCTCTACCTCCCTATTCTGTATTTCAGAGCCTACAGGAAATGGAAGGACTAGGAACGAGTGGTGTAATTAATCATCATTTACTGACTATGCACAGGCACTGCTTGGTTTGGGAAAATCACAGGTGCATAAAAGCTATTCTTTGGGCAGCCCGGGTGGCTCAGCGGTTTAGCGCCGCCTTCAGCCCAGGGCCTGATCCTGGAACCCCGGGATGGAGTCCCACGTCAGGGTCCCTGCATGGAGCCTGCTTCTCCCTCTGCCTGTGTCTCTGCCTCTCTCTCTCTCTGTCTCTCATGAATAAATAAATAAAATCTTTAAAAAAACAAAAAAAAACATTTTTAGCTTGAAGAAGCTTACAGGTGTGATGAGTTACCTGCAAAGGCATTATATACATGACGAGTGTTCTCTTATGAAAATGCGTATAGATTCAACTCAGAACACAAAAGTCTGAAGTGCTACCTAGAACGTCTACAGAATCTTAACAACGTACAGATTTTTAATTAAATGAGAAGGATTGGAAATACTCTCCCTTATGAGGTCGACATTGTCTTGGAGATCTCAGAAATCTCATTCTTATCCATAGAAGACGTGTATCAACAAGTACATGACTTATTTGTACCTAAGCCCGATTTTTCCTAAATACCAAACTGTCAGTTCATGGGACTCATTACACACATACACACATACATACATATATACATACATAAACACACACCTACTTACTGAGAAGTTCCTGGGGGATTTCGGAGGCCTGTTCCACTGAGCAACAAGAATAAGCCCTAGGGCCAAGAGCATGCTCCTCTCTGGGGAACTCAGTGTCTGAGCAGCGAGTGCCCGTGCCCATTTTGGACACAGCGCGACTATGAACATGATATAATCATATGGACTTCACTCCCAAGAGGCTCGGTTTCAGAGTAAATCCGAGAGATAGGAATAGACCCCTACCCACTCCCGCGATCAATAAAGCTGGGGAAACCTTTAGGGGACAGATGTGTTTGCATCCAGGCCACCTGTGCCTGTCTGCTCGCGAGGTGCCCTGCTTGCCCCAGCCTGCATCTCTCCGGTGCACATTGTTTCGCTAGAATTCTTGAAATAGCAGGGCCCAGGGGCAGGAAGGGAGCTGGGTTATGCCTGCTAACCTGGCCAGAGGGCCGGGCGAGGGATGCAGCGAGCGCGGCGCTTGCTTGAACCGATCGCTGGGGGGTGAGGCCGGGCAGGTCCTTCCGACCCGGGCGCAGAGACCCACGGCAGCCGGGCCCCCACCCCCACCCCCACCCCAACATGCAAGGAGAGCGCGCCAGGCCAGGAGGTGGCGGCGAGAGCTTGCAGCTCTCGAGCCTCTGTTCCCGCTTCCCGGGCTGTCTCCCCGGCCCCCCGCGGCCGACCAGGTCCGCAGGACTAGAGCCGGACTAAGGCTCGCTCGCTCCGCTCCGCTAGCCCCGTCGGCGGAGGCCAGCCCGGGCTCCCCCGGCCGTGGCCCATGGCTCGCTAGCCCGGCAGCCGTGCGGTGCTTGCGTCCTCCGTCCCGGGCCGCTGCCGCCGCCCGCGCGCCGCCGACCCAGCGGTGGCCAAGGCGGCTTTTCCACCTCGCGCTGCCGATCGAGCCCGCAGAGCCGCTGGGTCTCCTGGCCCGGGAGCAGCGGCCGCCGGGGGCCTCCGGGCCCAGAAGTGCTGGAGCCTCCGCTGGGTGCGGCGGGGCGCCGGGCCCCCCGGCACCGACCGGGAGGGGATGCTCCAGGCTGTCCTGGCGAGGCCGCGGCGCGGGCACTGCTGCTTGGTCTGCGGCGGCTCAACCTGCGCTCCCCGAAGAGCTGGGCCGCCGGCCCCAGGCAGGCCGCCTCCCGGAACTCCGAGGTGAGGGCTGCCGTCTGCGTGGGGTCCGGTCCAGGCGAAAGGAGCCCCAGTCTGCGAACCCCTGCCGAGCCCACAGGCACAAAGAAGGAGCGCGGCTTTGACGCTCTGTTGGCGTCGGTTACAGACATGCCACGTTTTGACAAGGAAGACATTTTTCTTGAGAGGAGCGGTGGAGGGACTCAAATAAGACGTTGGGAACCCCAGGCAGGTGCTGCTCCACGTGCTGAAACGATTCCAGGGGCTCCGGAACACAGGGCCCACGTTTAGGAGGGTTGATTTTAGTCCTTGAGTTGTCCCAGAAAGAAGATGGACAGGTGATTAAATGAGGAAGGATATTTTTATTGCCTATTTGGATCTTTTTTTCTCTCTCTCTCTCTTTCCACGGGAGGAAAAGCCACATGTGAATGAGAACAGGAACAGAAACAACACTTGAAGGAAACGCTTTTAAAACAGCCTCGGGTATTCAAGCTTACACATTCACCAAGGTGAAAATAATCACTCAATAAAGCAAAATAAAATCTTGCAAGCATGAATGTGGAGAGTCCTTGAGTCAGTTCATAGTATCTCTCCAAAGGAGCAAAGAGAGATAGATGTAGAAAGTGCCTTTCTATTTCCAAGTTTTAATCACTGTATCTCATTTGCCTCATTGGAAATCCATCAGAGAGTAGATCCTTTTGTAGCATGAAGGATCAAAAAAAGCTTTCCCTTTTGCCCTTCTAGGTTCCAGTGATTAAATTGCTATAAGATTAACAGGAGAAAACAAAGTTTAGTAATATGTATACCTCCTGTATATACATGGAATAGACCCAGGAAAGCTGTAAGCCAGGATATGGCTCTTGTGATGATTTAAGTCCTGGTCTAGTCTACTGATAAAGTGTTTCTAGAGGTTGAATCATCCCCTTCTTCTAGATACAGTGGACGAAGGAGACACACTCTCAGATTTCCCATATAAATATAAGTGTCCTTTACAAAAAAGTAACTTCTACTGAGTTCTCAGAGCTTACCTGTGTCAACTTTTTCTTAAAAATAATAACCAATTTAAAAAAAATAAATAAAATAAAAATAAAAATAAATAAAAAAAAATAACCAATTTAGGATAATCCACAGGCTAAGAGACACATTTTGGGGTAACATATTCTGCTGCTCTTCAGTCTCACCTATGAAACTTTAAATACGTTTCACGATCAAGAAGCTTGAATTGGAAAAAAAAAAAAAAAAAGCTTGAATTGCTCCATCTTACTGAAACTGTCTCTTAGTTCTGAAAATTGGCCAGTTCAGTTAAACACTTGTGTCTCATTTCAGAAGGCAGTCTAGGGTGGGCTCCCAAAGTTAGGCCTATGTTGTGCAAGGAATCAGATAATTAACAGGAACTGTTTCTGCAGAAATAAAAGAAAAGCAAAGGTTAATGATTAGAGAAAATGATAAATCAGTTTCTGTGCCCAGAGGACAGCCAGTCAAGATTTCTAGATGTCAGGGTTGAAGCACTTTCAGATGGAGTGAGGGGAGGCAGTAACAATCTGAGAGATTTTCATGGTTTGCAGTTTGAATGCCTCTGATTATATCATCAGTGTACCAGTAAACGTTCTGAGAGGACCATACAGCAACAAGTGTGAAGAAGATTCTCTAAATGATTTATTTGAGAGAGAAAGCATGGGGGATGGGAGGAACAGAGGGAGAGGGAGAGAGAAAGTCAAGCCAACTCGGAGATGAGCATAGAGCCTGACTTGGGACTCGGTATCACAAACCTGAGATCATGACCTGAGCTGAAACCAAGAGTTGGATGCTTAACCGACTGAGCCACCAAAGAGCCCCAATTTCTCTGAAAATTATATCAAGTGTCAAGCTTCGGTTTGCAGGACCTTAGGGTGAAGGACAATTTTAGTACTTAGTGATTCCAAACTAAAAGATGGGAGAAAATTGGAAATGTTAATTTAGAGATTGTAGCCCTATGAGGAAACCAGAAGAATTTAGCATAAATACCAAAACCTCAAAGACAATCAGCATGACCGGAGTTAACAGGACTAAAATTTGATATCCACACGTTATAATTTCTATAGAGGTATAATTTTTCTTTCTATAATTACTATTTTATATTATTTGGAAATGATCTAGATATTCAACAAATATCTCATCATTTATTTTAATTTAGCAAAACTAAAGTTTCAAACTACCAAAGAGATTTGGAACATTGTAAGTACACAATACCCTAAAATATAATTGTTGCTAAAAAATTTATCTATAATTCTTATTCAACTTATATCTATGTACATAATTTGTTCCCAACAATTGCTTAGAAGAATTTGTTTTTAATCTGATTAAATAGAGCTCTCCTACAAACTAATTTTAGCAACAAAAATAACACACATCTATAACATGTGTATACATGCATAGACACACATAACCTTATAGACAGCAAGGAGTCTTCTTGAGATCCTCTTTGTCTCTTTGCCCTTCCCCCTGCCCATATTCTCTCTCTCTCTCTCTCTCTCTCTCTCTCTCAAATAAGTAAATACAATCTTTTAAAAAATAAAATAAAACTTTAGCTATGAGATGGGCATAATAATGCAAAACTTATCGGTATATATATATATATATATATATATATATATATATATATAAAGATTTTTCTTTATTTATTCATGAGAGACACAGAAAGAGAAGTAGAGACATTGTTAGAGGGAGAAGCAGGCTCCCTGCAGGAAACCTGAAGCTGGACTCGATCCCAGAACTCTAGGATCACACCCTAAGCCAAAGGCAGCTGCTCAACCACTGAGCCACCCAGGCATCCCAAAACTCACTGGTTTATAAAAGAGAAGTTGGATCCAAGCTTTGTTTCTGGCAGATGAGATAAATTAAGGTTACCTCCTTAGATGGCTAAAACTTTTTCTACTAATATTTGTGAAGAATACATTCAAGATTTTTTATTAGCCCACTTTCTAAATACCTGCCCCCTTTGTGTTTCTTCTAATGAGAAACCTCTCCCTAAAGTTTGCATTTCAAAAACTGGCTCTTAGTTCCAAGAGAAAGTGGAAGTAGAAAATCTACATGACAAAGGCACAGAAATTATCCAAGTTTTCTCCAAGATAATGAGAGAGAGAAACTGAAGAGACCCAAAGAAAAAAAGCTGTTTTTTTTTTCTTTGCTCCTTTTCCTGTTTCTATTCTTGCTAGAACCTGCAACCCTGCCTTAATGTATGTCCTCCTTATAAAGGTCAAGGAGGTAATAATTTTTTTTTTTGAGACTTCCAGCACAATAGATAACATCTAAGGAGTGACCAGGTAAGGTTATCACATACATTTTCTGAGACCACTGACACCCTTAACACAAAGACCCCTGGATTTAGGGCGTAAGTGACTTACGGAGGACATCTGCACACTCATCCTTGTTCAACCAGTTCCTCTGTGCCCAAGAAGACACATAGAGCAGATGACTGTCCTCAATAAAAACTCCAGACCCCAAGCAAAAACAAAAGTCATTCTCCTTTTCCTTTTTGAGTCTCCCAGACTCTCCATCAGTATCTGCTCTCTATTCATATAATAAAACTATTCTCACTTCCTGCTGGCTCAGGTTTGATTTCTATCCTTCATATAGCCAAGGACCTTTCTGGCTGGTCCTTTGGGACCTCCCCCCTCCTGCTCCCCAGATCCTTGGACCTGGCCTGCCCTCACAGTAGGAGTTTTGAGGGCATATTTGCCTATTATCAGAGGTTTAAGTTAATTACTATGTTGTTTTGTTTTGTTTAAGTAGGCTCTCTGCCCAATGTGGAGGTTGAACTAATGACTCCAAGGTCAAGGGTCGCATGCTTTACCAACTGAGCCAGGCCGGCACCCCTACATTAGTTACTAATTAAATTTTTCCTTTCCTTAAGTGTAAGACATTTGTGTCTCCAACTTCCTGATCTTTTGCAATACCTATAAGAATTTTGAGATGAATAGGGGCTTGAAGATTAGTGAGAATAGTAGGCTTTGAATTGCTTCTAGAACCACATTTCTGGCTTTGTAGAGATTTGCAAGACAAACACAGTTGTTTCCAATTCTTTAAAGAACTGGATTGCAGCCTGAATATCGAGGGGCTGAGCTACCCATTCAATTAAATTATCTTCAATTTGTTTCTTTATATCAGGAAGACTTCCATTACAAATAAAATGGGAATTCAGAAAATGTCTTTGTTCTAGAACTTCAGGGCTTAATGTATTTAATGTCTTTAAGAAGTCTGTATAAAGCATTTAACAAAAGGCCTTTGGATGCTCTTCTTTCTGAATGCATAACTCAATCTTAGACCATTTCATTTTAGGGTGAAAAGTTCTAATATTTCTCTTATCAAGTCCCTATCAATCTACAGCTGAACTATTTCCTGGTTATTTGTAGGAGAGAGGGCCTGAAAGAGTTTCTGGTCATCTGTTCCCTTGGGGTGGGGGAGAGTCTCCCTGGGAGCCATCTGGCTTGTCTGATGGTTATAATATAATCTTGGTTGGGAAGAACACCCCTCAACAGCCCCTGTGAGTAGGCTTGTGAATGACCACTAAAATTTCCAACTCCTCTCTAAATTTGGTAGGGTCTTCTAAGAGGGATTTATAGTTTAGAAGATCTGTTGCTGTCCACGGGATATGGATTTTTTTTGCAGTGGAGGTCCAGGATACATTCACAAAGAACCTTGTATAGGGAGGCTTTAAGTTGTCACTCTGTGATTACAGAGCCCTGGAAAGTAGGAGGAATTGTAAGAAACATAGCACAGTGAGCTCTACAACCACTCTCTGGTACTTCTGCTAAATTCACTTCTTTACTTTTAATATTTACTTGTGTAACCTGTATACCCTGGGGCTAGGAATCAGACTAGGGTGCTCTCTATAAATCTTGTAAAGAAAGGTGTTTCAAAACAGGCAACTGGGTATTTAAGATATGAAGTTGGAGGAGTTTTGGTATCTAAGGGAATTTGCTGGAGCAATGGGGCTGGATTTTTTTTAAAGATTTTATTTATTATTTATTCATGAGAGACAGAGAGAGAGAGAGAGAGGCAGAGACACAGGCAGAGGGAGAAGCAGGCTCCATGCAGGGAGCCTGACGTGGGACTCAATCCGGGGTCTCCAGGATCACGCCCTGGGCTGAAGGCAGCACTAAACTGCTGGGCCACCCGGGCTACCTGGCCTGGATTTTGAAATGGAGGTTAAACGAGGGGCCCAGATATAAAAGATCTCCTGGAGGGTCAGGTACAGGTAGGTGGGCATAAGAGGCTGTATGAGAGAGTAGAGAAGAGGAATTTACATTATAATGTGGACTCTAATTTTTGTGCTATGCTTGATTTCTGTTATTTCATCTTATTAAGAGAGTCCCTAAGGCTAGCCATCATCCTTTGTATCTACTTTTCAATTTGGCCTTTCCATAGGTACCAATAAGACAATTGTTTAGGATAAAAGCTCTTTGGGGAAAAATTAGATATAGAAATTTGTCTAGTTCAAAGGGTCCATCATCTGACCATTGATGAGTAAGAACTTATTTTAATCTCAACAGTGACTCAGACCAACAAGCCTTATTATGGTTTAACCATGGACATAGGACACATCCCCAAGGAAGAGTGCAAAAGATGCAGCTATCACAAGACTTAGAAAGCTCATTCCCAGAGGTAGCCTCAGAAGTCAGACTTCATTGGCACAGTGGTAAGAATGGTGTAGTGCAGTGTATCCAGTTTCCCACAAGAATGTGAGATGCCTCCAGTTACAGACCCACTAATCTGTGACACTGGGCAGGCGCTACTGGAATGGGACTTTTCCAGCACTAACAAAACAACAGAGGTTGAGAAAACAAAGGTCCCTTATGAACCGAGACCCCTTATAACAAACTCTCCTGAACTGGCACAGTTGGATGAAGAGAATGCTGATGCCAGTTGCAAGTCCAAGTTGTTACCAGTCCTTCTGACTGGCTATAAATCAGAGGTTCCCATGACTTCCTCTCTTTTTGGATCCACAGCCTATTCGGCTGTCTGCCAGATGTACACTGGTACATGTGTCCTACAGTTGGCAGTGACAAAGCCATATTCTCTCTGGTGACAAAGTCATGCTCCCAAGACATAGAAGACTAAAGGAAAGCCTCATCCAGTTTTTCTTATTTGCACATTTCTTATATGCACCCAACTTTAAGCCTTGGGTCTCCTGGAATCAAAATAATACCTTAGAGGGACTGTGTGGTGTTTTACAAAGTGTCTCATTGCACAGAAACTGTCTTGGCATTGGTGGGTGACCTTGTATCAATCTAACCTGTTCTGTCACTGACTTATCCTAACATGGGGGTCTTTGGACTAGGTGCCAAGCACTCTTACTGCTCTTAAGTGCTCTCTATGTGCCCACCAATATAGTGGCTTTGGCTTCCAATATGTCCCATAGCAACAACCTTTACCTCATGTGCACATTAACCTACAGCCAAGTTTGTCTAGACAGATGCTGGTCTAGTAAGAACTGTGAACTGCCAGTTCTGAGGCGGGCTCCAACAACAGGTATAGAGGCATGCCTATTCCTACATTCTACCTTATGGTTTTTCTTTATATGACAAACAACACAACAGACAGAAACTAAGAAAAACATTGACAATCTCTGTGAGGAAAAGGATCAATAAAAACCAAGAGTACTCAAAACAAACCTTTACCAAAGTCACTACACCCAAGGAACTAGTTCCACAAATATTTTCTCTGCTAATATAAATTTAGAAAAGAGGGGATCCCTGGGTGGCTCAGCGGTTTAGCACCTGCCTTAGGCCCGGGGCGTGATCCTGGAGTCCTGGGATCCAGTCCCAAGTCAGGCTCCCTGCATGGAGCCTGCTTCTCCCTCTGCCTGTATCTCTGCCTCTCTCTCTCTCTCTCTCTCTCTCTGTCTCTCTCTCTCAGTCTCTTATGAATAGATAAATAAAATCTTTAAAAAAAAACAGAATTAACAGGAGAAAAGTGAACTTTAATAACATGTTTGTGAAGTGGTTCAGAACAGGCCCTTTCCCAAATGTGCCACTTTGGCATGTGGATTATTTTGAGCTGAAAGCACTTGAGACCTTGTGGGCTCAAGAGAAACTTTTGTTCCTCCCTTCACCACACAGAAGAAGAATCATAATTGGGGGTCTTTTAGACTAAGAATTAATAGCAGATGTAAATTTTATCTGAGTATCCCATCTGTATGGTAGGGCAAACATCTAATTACCAAGCATCTGCTCTTCTTATCACTCTGTGAAGTGCATTCCTCTCTTCTGAAATCCCAGACCCCTACTTCCTTCTACTTAGTTCAGAATGACATATTTGACTCATTTTGCCTGTCTTTGGAATTTTCTTGTCTATGTGAATTCCCTGTGTGTACGCCTATTAAATTTGATTTTCTCCCATTAATCTGTCTTATGTCAATTTGAATCTTAGTCCAATTAGAAGGACCTTTGAGGGGACAATGTAGGGTGACCTGATTGAATGGAACCCAGTGGCACCGGTGGTGAAAGAATGCACCCAAGGAGGAACAAAGGAGACAGCAGTTTATTGAATATACTGCAAAGGAGCAGCAGGCAGGATAGCAAAGGGAGAGACTGTCTGCCAGTAGGCAGTGGCGAGGGGCTATAGTTAAAGGGGAAGGTGAGGAGGTATGGGAACATATAAAATTTTCCTTTTTTGGTACCTGTTCCCAGTTGTAAGTAGCCCTTTGGTCAGCTAGGGCCTATGACTGTTTCAAAGTGGGTTGCTAATGAGCCTGTTTCCATTCAGCCCCATGGTCACTGTGGGCCCTTTTACCTTGCTCAGGTTTTCTTTGCTCAAGCATGTTGCTTAAAAGTGCCCTCTACAGACAAGAATTCTTCCTTCCTGGGGTGCCTGTGTGGCTCAGTTTGTTGAGTGGTTGAGCATCCTTGGACTCTTGGTTTCTGATCCGGTCATGGTCTCAGAGTCATGGTATTGAGCCCCACGTGAGGTCCCCACTCAGCGTGGAGTCTGCTTGTCTCTCCCTCTCCCTCTCTCTCTCCCTCTCCCCTTCCACTGCCTCATGAGCATGTGCACATGCAAGCGTGCACTCTCTCTCTCTCAAATGAATAAATAAATCTAAAAAATAAAAAAGAATTCTTGCTTCCTGATATATACTTCCTGTATACGTGGAAGAGACCCTGAAAAACTGAGTAACTGGCCAAAGCCATCACCTTAAATATCATCTTTAGCTAAAGACAAAAGAAAATGTTGTGGGGGAGTCAGTTGTGGGAGGTGACCAAGAAAAGCACAGCAAACCAAGGTATGGTTGTAATTCAGATTTAAGTCCTTGTATTCTCCACTGATAAAAGTTTTTAGAGATTGAGTCATTCCCCCCTTCCTGGCACAGAGAGGGATACACCATTAGAAACAGAGATTTCCCTCATATATATAAATGTCTCTTACAACAGAGTAACTTCTACTCAGTTTTCAGAGCTTTACCTCTGCCTGCCATTTCTTTCTCTCTCTCTCTCTTTTTTTAAGATTTATTTATTTATTCATGAGGGACACAGAAAGAGAAGCAAACACATAGGTAGAGGGAGAAGTAGGTTCCCTGTGGGGAGCCTGATGCGGGACTCCATTACAGAACCTTGGGATCACACCCTGAGCCAAAAGCAGATGCTCAACCACTGAGCCACCCACGTGCCCTGTGTCTGCCAATTCTTAACCAGTTTATAATAATAATCAGTTTAAAATAATCCTTGTGCTGACTCTTAACCCTAGGAAACAAACTGAGGATTGCTGGAGGAGAGCTGGGTGGAGGGACAGGATAACTGGGTGGTGGGCATTAAGGAGGGCACATGATGTAATGAGCACTGAGTGTTATATGCAACTGAAAATTACTAAACTCTACATCTGAAAATAATGATGAACTATATGTTGGTTAATTGAATTAAAAAATTAATTAATTAATTAATTAATTAATGAAATAATCCTCATGCTAAAGAGAAACACTTTGGGGTGGCAAATTCTACTCTCTTCCAGGCATCTGGATTTTTTAATGCTTTCTTTTATTGAAATAAAATTAATGTACAATGTGATATTAATTCTAAGTATATAACATATTGATTAAACAATTGTATACATTACTCAACGCTCACCCCAATAAGTATGGTCACCATGCATCACTGTACAACGTTATCACAATATTATAGACTATATTCCCTATGCTGAACTTTTCATCACCATGGCTTATTTGTTTTATAACTAGAAATTTGTATCTCTTACTGCCCCTCAGCTATTTCACCCATAAGCATCTGGATTTTTAAAAATAGGACTGTCAACATGTGATGAACTTGGAAATGCACAGATCTCTTCCTGTTTTAGGACATCAACTTTAAGAAGGTTTGCTTTAAGAAATTTTGCTGATTTCTGTGAATCTTACTGACATATTCTTCAATAAAACAATAACAATCATTCCATTGATATCAACTTGATGGGCAGCCCCGGTGGCTCAGTGGTTTAGCGCCGCCTTCAGTCCAGGGTGTGACCCCAGAGTCTGGAGACTCCAGGATTGTGCCCTGGGCCAAAGACAGGCACCAAACTGCTGAGCCCCTCAGGGATCCCCCAATAAATAAAATCTTTAAAATATATATATCAACTTGAGTATTTCGTGTTCTATTCATATCCTGGGCAGAATCAGTCCCCCAGGCACTTATCTTCATCAGACCTTTACAAAACTGTTCTCTTACTATTTCTTTCCCCACATCCATCCTCCTGAGTTCCTCTCTAACCAGAGCTCCTCTGTGAAGCCTTCCTCGGTCTGCTTGGGTGGAGTGAAGTTTAGGTGTAACATCCGTCATTAGAGTAGATTTGACTCATTTGTTCTGCTTTCCTTTACCTGCCCTTCCCTTACAGAAATAACAGCTCTCCAGAACTCCCATAGCTTTGATTTGCTACTTACTATATTTGGGTTGGAATCTGTCACTTTGCTGTCACTTTGCCTTTTATTACAGTTAATTCATAGACGAGCCTTACTCAGGAGCCTGTAAGCCCTGTGAGGGTAGAGACTGTGTTTTGTATTCAGCCTCAGTTCTCTAATACTCTTTGGTATGTTGCAAGGTAATAATAAGTAGTCCATAAATGCCCATTGAAACCAATTCAGTTCAGTTTATATTTTATAGTCATGTGGATACAGATCTATGTTTACCTTCATTATTTGAAATGTCCTAGACTTTGCAGGGAGAACAGATGCTCTCCAAACTTTAGAAGCTTATCTACAACTGTCTTTCAAATATTTGAGGGAATCTATAGTTTAGCAATAAAATTGTCTATAACCAAAAGTTGTGACTCAAGTACAATCAAAAGAAGACAAGATATATGCTCAGTTGTTACACTGTAATAGATGAACTGCAAACATGTGGGCTCTAGCTTTCTATTTTACAAACTTAATCTGTGCTTTAGGTCTAATTTAATTTTGTCTTTGCTCTTATATTTTGTCACAGTATTGATTTTTTTTTATCGTCTTCTTGAGAGGTTCTAAATTTCCAACTCAATTGTTTTCTTAACGTGACTGGTTCTTCTTGCAATTTCTTCACGATGAGTTTACCATTTAACATCCAATGCACTGCTTAATATGGGCTCTTACTACCTTCCTAGAAACCTAAGGAGAAAATAAATGTGGAAACTACTTCTGGGTCCAGGTAGGACTTACTCTTCAGGATCTGAATTATCTGAGAGAAAAGCTTTCAAATTTCAGTGTAGTTAAGATCAATTGTACAATTTAACTTAAATACAGATTTCCAGACCAGACTTCTAGAAAATCTGTCCAACTCAGTTGAACTATAACTGGGCCCTGGAAACCTGCATTCCTACTACTTCAGGGGCCTTCAGATCATACTGTTCTAGATCTATGGTTGTATACCTCTGCTTTTCTTTCCTTCCTTCCAACTCATGGCCCTTGCACCATTTTTTAAAACTCAATAACAGTTAATTTATTCTTAAGAATTTTTGTCTGCGTACAGAAGCATTTGTGTATATATCACCACTTCACTTTCCTAAGCAAATCAACTCAGACCATTCAAGAATGTTTCTATTTTGTTTTTTTCTCTTAATAATTCATCCAGGAATCTTTTCGTATCAGCATTATTTGCATTGACTGTATGGTATTTCATGGTATAAATGAAGATAATTTTATTATTTATATGATTGATGAGCAATTATTTCATTTTTTATATTACTTATAAAAATGCTGCAGTTACCTTCCTTGTGCATATATCTACTTACCTGAGCAAGTAAATATCCATGGGATAAATTCCATAACAAGGAATTATTGGATCAAAAGCAATGTGTGCTTTTAATTTCATCAGATATAACCAAATTGCCCTTCCAAAGTGTTGAACCAATTTATAGTCCCATCAACAGAGTAGAAGAGAGTCTGTTTTCTCTAAATACTTAGTAGAACTGTTTTCTCAAACTTTTAAAACAATTTCAGGGGATCCCTGGGTGGCACAGCGGTTTAGCGCCTGCCTTTGGCCCAGGGCGCGATCCTGGAGACTCGGGATCGAATCCCACGTCCGGCTCCTAGTGCATGGAGCCTGCTTCTCCCTCTGCCTATGTCTCTGCCTCTCTCTCTCTCTCTCTCTGTGACTATCATAAATAAATAAAAATTAAAAAAAGAACTTCATTCCTTTAAAAAAGAAAAACAAAAACAAAAAAACAATTTCAGTTTAAAAATAGTATCCCATTTTAATGAGCATTTCTTAAATTTTAGGTCAGATTGAGCATTTCTTGACTTGGTCATTGCTCCTATTAATTTCTGGAGGATATAATTAAAAAGTCAGAAAGCATTTTAAGCAATTGTTAGCTCTGTATAACATTAATATGGAATTCCATAAATATACTGCACTTGGAATTCTTTAAGTTAGATGTTAATATATATACCTTTAAGGGAATACTTTACTCATAAGTTGATAGAGGAATATTAAGATGGAGCTAATGTTTCTTTCTTATTTGATATTTATGCCAATTGAATAGCTTTCTGGTATATTATTCCTCTTTTGAATTAGTGACAAAGGTAAATTGTTTGATTTCTAGGAAGAGTTACTTACTCTGTGCATGAAATATAACGTGAGACGAGGAGGCAACTTCCTTTCCCCTCTGCTTCAGGATGCTCAAATCTTGCTGTCATTTCCATTTCCTTCTTTGGTGCTTTGCCCTATTTTAAGCATAGAAAGTAACAGAACATTTATAAGCACTCAACTGTCTGCAGCTTTGGTGCATCATTTAGAAAGCAAGAATCATTTCTCGCAGAGCACTGACTGGCACCACACAGCAGGGGAGTAAAGCTGAAAGAAGAAACTACTAGAAATTTGTTTTCTCTTTGCTCAAGTTTCCTGTCAAACACATAAAACCTGGACTTAAAAATGAACCAGATGTGGTTCAAATGAACTTTCAAGATTAAAGTCAAAACATGATTTTTTAAACTTTCAAATGATCATTGTGTATTGGTCCTCACAGTATTATTAGAAACTGCTCTGTACTTTTCATTTGAGGTTATAGAGCTATAAACTTTAAAAGCTGGTTTTATTACAAACTCAATCTTTTGGAGTATTCTAAATCTTTCATATACTTGAACTATTTATATGGGAAGCAAAAGACTATTTTTAAAAGGGTAACTGATTACCATCACTTCCTTGTATAAGTTTTTTTGCACTGAGAAATTTCAGTTACTCCAAATGCTCTTCCCTTCAAAGCCCAATGAAAGTAAAGCAGCTCATTCTGTTAAAGATGATTGCAGATTATTACATGTGCCTTGAGTGTGTTAATGTAGGATGCCCAGAAACTTACAGTGAAGAGCTTCATGAATTGAACCTCAAACTCCTTACGTCCACCTCTGATCTCATAAAGTCCCCTTTTATACAATTATTTTGGAAAATAACTTGTTCATGACACATTTACCATGATTTTTTCCCATAAAAATTAAAAGGATTTTAACTTCCAAGTTTTTGTTTTTGAGAAAGCAAAATCAATGCAAGTCAGAACATCTAATTAATAAATTTAACAACAAATAGTAATTTTGTTACATAAGTTCACCCATTTACTATAGGCTAGCAAGATTTCAAATGGTGGAGCTTCTGCTGGTTTTTCAATTCTTCAGTCTTCTGATGGTAGATGGTGCTGTGACAGCAGAGATGGTGGTGTGAATCCTGGCACCACTGGCAACTGTTTTCATGCAGGAACCACGGTGCCACATGCACACAGCTGGTCTTTTCACGTTAGTTTCACCATTGAAGGAGAAAGTGTACTTGGAATGCTGGCTTATTTCAATTTTCCTCACCATTTTCTGGAGGGAGGCACCATAATGGCTCCTGTATTTGCCAATGATTCTGACCTTACTAAGTTTAGCTATATTGCTGCAAGCTAGGACCAAGCCCAGAAAGAGCCACGTTTACCACTATTAAGTTTCTAGTTTGAAGGCGAATCGTCGAAGGTCCTTAAGACCTGAAATTGCCTCCTAGTTGCTCAAGATACTGAGTTACTAATCATTTTCTTTGTTCTTGCCTCCAGTGATACAACGTAATTCCAATATATTAGAACTTTGATTTCACTAGAAACTCTTCAGGCTGCTAAATGTTTTTCTAAGTTCCTGCTATCAATCTTTTCTTTTCTTTCTTTTTTTTTTTCAAGATTATATAAATGCTTGCCTTTATTTTCTTTGAGTATTTTGCTATCAACCTTTTCATTACATCCTCTCTCTTGGCAATCTCATCCATTATCGTGGCTTTAATTTTTATTTTTATGAATATGACTCCCCAAATCAATATCTCCAATCTGAATTTTCCCCTGAGCTTTAGCTTCACACATCCACCTGCCTGTAGGGCAGCTCCACCTAGATTTTTTGCTGGCATCTCAACCCCCAAATGAACTCATCAAAGTCCCCTCCCACCCTTGCTCTCACTCAGGCTTCGCTTTTCTCTTTCTGTTTGGGGCATTACAATCCTTCCAAGCTTTAGGTTCCAAACCTTGAGTTCAGCTTTCACTTTTTCCTTCCTTTTCCCTGTTGCCATAAGCTGTTCAGCTGTGCCAAAGAAATCATTGTATCCTTTCTCTTTTCCATTCCCAATGTCATTCCCAGCAGCTCTCCCAAATCTCTCCTAGGGAAAGTTTTCTTAATTTGTCTCTTTACCATCTGCCTCTTCTTCTATTTTGTGCTAAGGATTTCCAGCTAGAGCTGTCCTTCTAAAGTACAACTCTGATTTTAAGATGAGACAGTCTAAAAGAGTTGAACCCCAAATCTGGAGTGAGCTAAGTGTGGGAGGATTGGTTAAGCCACTTTATCTCTCATTCCCTCTTTTCTTATTTGTTTTGTGGATGTTAATAACTCCCACAACCTATAGTTATTGCAACGGAATGAAAATATGCACATAAGATTCTTATCCCTGGCACATAATTAGTGCTCAATATATGTTAACAGTTATTATCTGCCACTTTGCTGCTCCAAACTGTTAATAGTGCCATGTCAACCAAACGGTACTGCTTTAAACTACCTTTCTAGCTCTGAATCCCACTTATTGACCTTCTAAAACTCTCTTTAGTCATATACGCTAAGCCTTTCTCTATATGCATATTGCTTATTTGTTTACTTTCTAGTTTGTCTCCTAGCTATTTATCTAATTTCCCCTGTCTTAGTCAACATTCTTTTAGTTATATATATATTTAAAATATTTAATTTATTTATTCATAGACACAGAGTGAGAGAGGCAGAGACACAGGCAGAGGGAGAAGCAGGTTCCATGCAGGGGGCCCGATGTGGGACTCGATCCTGAGTCTCCAGGATCACACCCCAGGCTGCAGGCGGCGCCAAACCACTGTGCCACCAGGGCTGCCCCATTCTTTCAGTTATAGACGATGTACACTCTTCACAGTTAGTTGAGTAAAAAGGAAGGAAATCATTAACTCACATGTATGGACTAGTCAGGAACTGGAAAGCACTCAGGAACCATGGAAGGCACTCCCTCAATCACTCTCAATTTGGGGCCCTGGGGGCTCCACTTGTTTCTGCAGTTGGGCTTCAGTTTCTGCCCCTGCACTTTGACTTTTTTTACTTCTCCTTCTACCCAGAAGTAACCATCTCTCAGTTCAGGGCTTGTTATTTTCATCTACTTGGTCTCACGCACAAATCAAATGGCACTACATCCTAATTCTAAATTTCTGGGAAATAGAATTAGGTAAGAACATATTCTAAGCCAGTCAGTCCATCATAACAGCAGGCCAGGCGATCTCAGACAAACCTGGCTGCCAGGGCTCACCCGTGCTGGGCAGTTCTCAGAGAAAGTCCCTGCAGAGTAAGATGCTCCAAAGATATTTAATGTAGCAGAAAATAAGGTCATTAGAGCATGAGTAGTGTTTCATCATTTTTGTATTTTCTCACCGTTACATAGACCCCCTTCAATAAGTTTTTATGAAAACATCTGAAAATTTCTTTCACGAGGTTGCTAAAAAACAGTGCTGATATTAAAAGTGAAGTTAAACTTATAATTTGCTTTATCTGCAGCAAATGATACAGGCTTGTTTGGAAATTACAGGACCTCATGGGGCAATGGAAAATTTTGCTACAAAATGAAGGAAATACTTGAACATGTCTTAAACCGGGGAACTTTGAAGAAATGCAAAAAGTCATCTCAACTCATCTTTGGTAAAACTTCATTTTGTGTAAAGCTTTGTGTACTCTGGAGCCCAGTGGAAGAAAGATGCTGATAGACTAGAAAGTATCCATGCAGAGTCAACGAAGGTGATAAGAACAGAGAGTATGCACTATTAGTTTCTGAGGCCTGCTGCAATAGAGTAGTGCTTTAGTAGCAAGCTAAATGGCCTAAAATGACAGAATTTTATTGTCTCATAGTTTGGGAGTCTAGAGTTCTAAAATTAAGATCCTGATAGCGCCATGTTCACTCTGAACCCCATGGGGAAGAATCCTTTGCCTCTTCTGAAGCTTCCCCTGGTGGTGGTAGCTCTAAGTCCTTGGCATTGCTTGGTTTGCAACTCCAGTCTCTACCTCTCCCATTACATGGCATTTTCCCCCTGTGTCTCTGTGGTGGTTGGTCTGTGTATTTACAGATCGCAAGACATTTTTCTCTTCTTCTCAGGATACCAGTCATATTGGAGTAGGAGCCATGTTAATTACTTTATCTTAACTTGACCGAATCCACAAAAACCCTATTTCCAAATCCGGTCACATTCATAGGTAACAGAGGTTAGGACTTTGACATGACTTTCTGGGGGACACAATCCAACCTATAAAGATCTTTTAAAGTTGAAATATATCTTAGTCCAAAAATGAGTCTTTGAGGATGTGATAAATTACAATAAACATTGGGATATTGTGGTGGTCAGAACGATGCCCTCTCATCTCAGATGTCCATGCCCTAATCCCTAGAACCTGTGACTATGTTAGGTTACAAGGCCAGGGAGGATTATGGTTGCAAATGGAATTACACTTGCTAATCTGACTTTAAAATAGGTGATTAGGGCAGCCTGAGTGGCTCAGCGGTTTAGTGCAGCCTTCAGCCCAGGGCCTGATCCTGGAGACCTGGGATCGAGTCCCACATTGGGCTCCCTGCATGGAGCCTGCTACTCCCTCTGCCTGTGCCTCTGCCTCTCTTCTCTCTGTGTGTCTCTATGAATAAATAAATAAAATCTTTTTTTAAAAAAAAACATACTTAAGGTAGATGTTAGTAATTTGGCTCAAATAATGATTTATCAAGATCAATTGCTAACTTGTTACTGCTGGAGGTAGTCACAAGATGCCATATTAAATAGACAAGGATCTGATACAGAGAATGTTGCCATATTTGCTCAGTAGCATATATTTAGAGGATAAGTAAACCTTTCAGTCATATTACTTGTGCTTTGTTTCCCTTTACCAGAATAAAATTTACTAAAACGATGTATATGCCCGTTAGAGTGTGTGGAACTCAATTAACATAGCTGGATTTCAATTTCACTGGCAGTATCAGAAAGTTCACCTGTAACCAGCTCCCTCTGGGGAAGATTGCGTTCCTGTGTAATCTGATTTCCATAGTTACATGGAATGAGAACCTGGCCCCTTGAAAACAAGGTATTGATCTGGTAAGAATCTACCTTATTCTTATTCATAAAAGCTGTTTTCAGTTGCAAGCATTTAAGTTTCTGAAAAATCACCCTTTTCTAAAGGAATACTAACTAAAGCTTGAAGTGATGATTGTTACCCTAATCTTGCTTCTAACATTTTATGGGTTACTATATAGTCAAGTTGTATCATATTCTGCAAAAATAATATTAGCCATAGAGAAGTCAAGAGGTTTCTGTCTCTGCCTTTTCTCCAAATTTCAAATTTCAAATTGTCCTTTTCCCATTTGAAAGGAGGAGGGGGAAGGATAGTTCACTGATAGCTTTTATGGAGAGGTCAGAATGACTATAGAATGATTTGTGAGCCCAGAGGGTTTATGGTTATTTTATGAAATTCCCACCATCTTGCGGAGATTTATAGTTAATTGTTAAATTTAATTCTGTTCAAAGTGTTTACTCCCTTTCTTTTCCTTCTCTCTACTATCAAAACATTTCCCGGTAAGTTTCCTCTATAACTTTATGTGCATGTACATGCATACGGCCATTCCAAATGATGCCAAGTTCAATTTCATGAAGATAATGTATAAAAATCATAGCAGCAAGTTTCTTTAAATTGAGAGAGAGTGCTTATAACACTGATGCTGCCCTGCCATGTTAATATAAGTGAGAATTATTCTTTCATAAACACTCAACTGTGAAATTCCTCCTGGCAGGTGAGAGAAACCTACAGGTGGGTTCCCACCCAAAGAAATAGTGCAGATTGGACTATGATGGGCTACAACAAAGGACTAGGTACTCGTATTAAGGAGGATTATACTATGCGTATGAAGCAGGAATTCCCAAGCATTCTGGAACTATGGAAACTGATGTATTAAGTCTGAGGTCCTGGCACAGCAGCAGCTGATTTCTATCATGTCTGTATTTTCTATCCCTGGAATTGTCGGGTTTTCATTACCAGGACCTCTAAGTTCTAGTTAGATTCTTTATATATGCGTACCAATCCACAGCCACATTTTCAAATGTTCTTAATTTTAACTATGTATTTCCTCTTCTATTCTCAGAATCAATTAGTGTCATACTCTAATTTAGGTGCTACAATCACTTTAATATTTGCCTTAGGTTTCTTCCTTCCTTCCTTCCTTCCTTCCTTCCTTCCTTCCTTCCTTCCTTCCTTCCTTCCTTCCTTCCTCCTTCCTTCCTTCCTTCCTTTTAGGCTCCACACCCAACATGGGGCTTGAACTCATAACCCTGAGATTAAGAGTCATATGCTGTACAGAGTGAGCCAGCCAGGTGCCTCAGCCCTTTAAGTTTTTAGTTTGTCTCATTTGAGTGTCTTGACTTGGGGGCAGGTGTCAATAATCAAATAATCAAAAGCAATTCATGGTTTCCTATAACCTTTCCTAAAGAGAGGATTTGGTTTTGTCTTCCTGGAAAATACTCTACCTCCAACCCATTTTTTAAGTGAAGGGTTTCTATGCAAAAATGGCAAAAATCAAAATAGTCTCAAAATATCCTATCGTACTATGTTACCAGAGGTAGAGCAAGTATGAAGGAAAAAGCTTCCAAATTTTCACATTCCAACTACGTGAAGTAAATAATTTTTTTCTGAATTATATTTCCTTAAATTTTTGTGAATTAGTATTAAGAATTGCATTATTTTCTCAGTAAAACAAACAAGAATCTTTTAAAAATACTTTCAGGGACACCTGGGTGGCTCAGCAGTTAAGCATCTGCCTTCAGCCCAGGGTGTGATCCTGGGGCCCCGGGATCGAGTTCTACATCAGGCTCCCTGCATGGAGCCTGCTTCTCCCTCTGCCTGTGTCTCTGCCTTGTTCTCTCTCTCTCTCTCTCTCTCTCTCTGTCTCTCATGAATAAATAAATAAAATCTTAAAAAAATACTTTCACAAGAGACAATAATAGCAAGGATGAGTTCAAATTCAATTTACTAAGTGTTGTGTTAGGTCTTTGAGGTTTTTGATTGTTGATAAACCTATGCATATTACTTGTGAAATGTCTATTGATTTCAACCATATGGTAAAAATCATTGCTTAGTGGAGAAACAATAGCTGTGAAATGATAAAATGAAAAACAATATAATATTTATTTTTTAAAAGATTAATAGGAATACAAGGAGTATAATAAATTCCTCTTGTAACATAATTGACTAGCAGTAATAAGAATGTAGAAAATATTGGGAGAAGAATGTAATATTAACCACTTTTTAATAGAAAGTCTTTATAATATATATCTTCAGTAGCTAAATTTCCTTTCCCACATCTCCTTGTATACAGATAATTTTTGCTCATACAAGCCTTTGCATTATTTACAATTAGTTCATAGTCATGATGATAGAGATTTTAGCAAGAAAATATTAACTTCCTCCCCTAAATCTCCCCCGAGATCGACAACTTGGAAATACATTCCTTGTCAGAGAAACACAGTCTCCATTCTTTAACAACAAGATAACAGCTTCTTCACAGCTATTCTCTTACTTGATGAGGGGCAAAATGTCACCTTTGCTGAAAGCAACCCACTGCTTTCACAGCAATCAGAGATCAAAATTCCAGTTTATAGATATAAATTGCACATGGACTTTCATAGGAAAAAGATCATAGATAGTATTAGGTTGTTGTTGCCTGAGCTAAGACTTGAGGAAATATAAAGGAATCCAAGATAAACTTAATTTTATGATTTATTTAAGAATAGTACCTGAATTTATTACAAAATCCTGTTTCCCAGAAGTATAATTTTAATAAGTTCTTCAATACTTATTGCAAGACCACTGACATTGAACCAAATTACCATAATCTACATCTAGATGGTGTTTCAAAATATGAATGGATGTGGTCCCCTCCCTTCTTTTTTGGTTTTCCTAACTCTTCCCCAAGGACAACTGAACCAGAGAGCTGAGGCAGTAACTTTCTGCTTTTTTTGCTTGCTTTTTAGGTTCAAATCTCCAGGGCCAGGTATAAGGCAGAAAGATTGGAAAGAATACTGGGTAAGTGAGTTCCACTCTATCCCAACCTCCCTTTGATCCTAAGAGCAATGAAAACAAAACAAAACAAAACCTCCATACAAACCTCATCCTGCCCTGGAAGAGGAAGAAGACACTCACTGGAAAGGAAACAGTAGTCAGATGTTAGTGACAAGTTCCTTGAAAAGATGTCTGCACCTCTTCAAACAAAATTCTGGCTTGGGAGAGGGATGTTAACAGACTCTACAGATAAATTTGGGTATCCAAGAGTGGGTGTGTCTGGTGTCCTGCCTTCTTTCAGGTGGCCCCATGGGTCAGATGAGACACTCTGGGTGGCAGAAACAATAAAGAGGCTTCCAGGAAGAAGTTCAATTGCATACAACTTGCTCTCTCCCCTGCTCCCTGTCCCTCTCCCTCTCTCTCTCTTTTTTAAAGATTTTATTTATTTATTCATGAGAGAGAGAGAGAGAGAGAAGCAGAGACACAGGCAAAGGGAGAAGCAGGCTCCATGCAGGGAGCCCGATGTGGGACTTGACCTCGGGTCTCCAGGATCATGCCCTGGGCTGAAAGCGGCATTAAACCACTGGGCCACCTGGGCTGCCCATCCCTCTCTCTTTTTAAGAACTGTACATAGTAGATACATAATTAATGGATTAGAGCTATTTATAAAGAATATCAATGAATCAATCAAATATTTATTGAATGTTATATTGACCACCTTTGAAAACTTTTTAGAAAGTTATTGTGTAGCCACATAACATGTGTTTTAAGATCCAGAGAAAGGAAAAATTCAGAGAAGAATAAAATAAGATTCATGGAGGAGATAGGTCTTGGGTAGGAGGTGGAGATATATTGGTTTTTAGTAAAAATACAACAAATCCCAAACACAAAAACCAGGCAAGGAAGGAATAGGTCTTCAAAAGAATAATCTTTTATTCCTGGAATCCCCTGTAGGTTAAATCCCACCACTGTAGCATGGCTCTACAGAAACTGAAAAGAATTAAAAATGAACAATAAATGACAATGCCTTTTCCCTTCAATGTGTCCAATCCAGTAATGGGCAAAAGAGTGCCTTTGTAAAGGCTTGGTTGTCGATGCAAATATGCAAGGAGACCACTTCAGCAGGAAAAAGGGCCAGGGAAAAATTACTGCTTCCTATTTTTGTTTCTCTGGCTAGTCTTCTGGTGGAATTGTCAAAAAAATTATTCTGAAATGTATTAGAATCATCAAAACTAGAATAGTTTTGATAATAGAATCAAACTAATAGAATCATCAAACTAGAGAGCGCATTGCTGCTTATGTGAAGAACCAAGCACTACACTTTGGGGGATTTTCTCAGATGCCACATCATGAAATCGTGTGTGTGTGTGTGTATTGTCTGTTTGTGTGTGTGGTTCACAATAAAGCCCTTGCACCTGTGTCTGACACATCATTCTTTCCAGGTGCTTTTCACACAAAGCTTAGCTTCTGTATAACTATTCCATTGCTTACTTGGAAAAGGTATTATGAAGTTGCTGTGGACTGAATTGTGTCCTCTCAAATGAATAGTTAAGCCCTAGCCCCCAATGTCATGGCATTTGGAGATGAGGTTATGGGGAGATTTAGATGAGGTCATAAGGGTGGGGCCATTGTGATGAGTTTAGTGCCCCTTTAAGGAGAGAAGCCAGAGTTTGTTTTCTCTCTACCATGTGAGGACATGGTGAGGTATTTATCTACAACCCAGGAAAAACACTGTCACCAGAACTGACCATGCTGGCACCCTGATCTTGGACTTTCAGCTTCTAGAACTGTGAGAAAATAAATTTCTGTTGTTTAAATCCCAAGAAGTATTTTATTATGGCAGCCTGAGCAAACCAAGCAGATGAATTGTACTCCCTAGTGTGAGGATGTTTTCTGAATGTCAAGTGGTTATTCACTTTTAGTCTACAGGAGTGTATTAAGATGAACACAAACTACTGCTTCTTACCACTTATATATCATTACATCAGTGCCAGAGCTGGTCTGCATAAAATGCCAGTGGCAAAGACATACCAACTGTTATTATTTAAGAGAATATGACTTAGAAAACAGAAATATGCGCAGTTGACAGAGAAGCCCTTCATGTTGTCTCAGGGATTAAGAAGTCTCACATTTTCCTCTGTTAAGGCCAAGGTTTTGCAATTTGTACAGCTTACACTTTCTCTGAGACTCTTATGGAAAAATAATCCTGTGCTGCTAATTATCATTGCATACACAGAACTCAAGATTTTTTGCTTGATGTGTATGTCTACTTCAACAAGTATAAACCTGAAAAGCAGAGTTTAATGCTTAAGATTTGAACCATCTACCAGAGAAAATGCCTGACTCTGTAGCAATGTCTTCTTGGAAAAGTGTCGTGTGGAGAAACTTCAGGATAATCAGATTGAATGATTAAACTAATCCCAAATTGGTAACGGCTTGCATCAGGTGTGGAGGCATGTGCAGGAGAAAAACTGCTTGAGTTATTTAAGTCACTCATAAGCCAGGAAAAAGAATTATCAGTCTCACCTTCGGAGGAAAGTCACATTATCCCATGAATTATTATGACTGTGCTGCATATACAGAATCAGGGCTGTCTGTATGAAAGTGGCAGCTAGAAATTATATTTGAAGTCTTAGAAGGCCAGCAATCCTTCCTTAGATGCAAGCTCCTTCTATATGAAATCCTAGTATACTTAATTTTATTTCTGTATGCATTTTGATAATCGTGAAAATTTTATGTCCAAAACAGGTGCACAATTATTTTGGGACCAATAAAGGAAAGAGAGAGTTGAAAACAGAAAAGAAGAAAATAATAAAAGTGTTAATGGAAAATTAGGAGAATAGGATTTTAGAAATCTAGAGTTAGACAAAGACGGAAAAAAATAAGCCTAATGTTGGAACCAGCCCGCTACCTCTGTTAAGACAAAGGACCCTGAGATATCTCTAAAGGAGCAGGTGAATAGGGGCCTCGCTTCAGGCATGCACTGGGATTCTGAGGACAACAGTACAAGTTCTGAGTAATGAAAGAGGAAAGTCTTTAGCATTTGGGTGAAGAAGCAGGTGCACAAAAAGGACAACTTTTAGAATGGACATTATCTCCAGGGAAGTGAAATGAGTTTACCAGCATTTTTGTGGGACTGTAAGTGAAGGAGATTTGGAAAACTTTCTAGAAAGCAGGAAATGGTAAATAAAAATTAGTCGTGTGGTGCCCATTATTACTCATTTAAAATGTTTTTAGACCCAGCCTCAATCAACCCCAGTCCCTATCTAATAGGTCAAACATGTAGCAAAAGGAAGACTATATTTGGTAGCTGTTTTTATATCTGTTCAGGTTCATAATTCCAGGGACGCCTGGGTGGTTCAGCGGTTGGGTGCCTGCCTTCGGCTCAGGTCGTGATTCTGGGATCCAGGATCGGGTCCCGCATCAGGCTCCTCTGTGAGGAGCCTGCTTCTCCCTCTGCCTATATCTCTGCCTCTCTCTCTCTGAGTCTGTCTCTCATGAATAAATAAATAAATTTTTAAAAAAAGTTTCATAATTCCATGTCTGCAACCCTGGGGGACACAGGTGTTTCAGAATTCATAGATGTTTTAAACAAGGCATTAATTTTAGGAAAAGTATATGTATATACATGTTTTGCTGAAAAATATTGGGGTGTTTGATTATTTGATTATGAATTACTTTCCCTAGCTCTATCAGGCTATAGACATAGATATAGATGTATATAGAGAATATAATATTATTTGGTATCTCTCTTTGGTACAGTTTGGGAAAGTAACTCCTAATCAAGTGTACCAGTATTTCTCAGCAAAACATAAATATTCACACAAAGTAAAATAAAGATTATAAATGGTCTTCTCAGTTTACGCTTGGATTTACTGCCAAATGAGTGTAAGTTGGGTTGGATTTTACTGTCAACTAAATTATAAATAACATTTCAGGTTTATGGGATGCCTGGGTGGCTCAGTGGTTGAGTGTCTGCCTTTGGCCCAGGACGTGATCCCGGAGTCCCAGAATTGAGTCCCACATCGAACTTCCTGCATGGAGGCTCCTTCTCCTTCTGCCTGTGTCTCTGCCTCTCTTTCTCTCTCTCTTTCTCTGTGTCTCTCATGAATAAATAAATAGAATCTTTTTTTAAAATCTTTTTAAAATTTCGGGTTTAAGAGATTTTTAAATTTCAGACATAGGGCTGTGGAATTATGAACTTATATGACTTTTTTTTTTAAACCAAAACTCAGTTTTGGCTAAGAACTATTGAGTTCTATATGCCAACTTGTACTTTTTCCACTTTTTCCATGACAGCTGAGGTCATAAATCTGGGTTGGACAAGGTATAGAGTAGATGGACTGATACAGCATCCCTCATGAGAGCTGACTATGGAGGTATTTCCTCATAGAGACCAGGGATGCACAGAACCTCTGAAAGAATCTTGTTTTGTGATGCTGGTCCGAAGGACAGGTTCAAATTTTCCACAATAAACACCCACAAACCACTACAAATAATCTTAATATGTAGTATTAATGTCCACAATTACAACTCAACATAATTTCCAACCTCAATACTTTCTACATTTATAAACCACTACATCCATCAACCAAAAACACCCTCCATCATCCACTACACACCCATCCCTACCTCCCCAATCCTATACTTCACCAACATCACTCTAACCTCAACCCTATAAAAAAAACTATCTCACCCAACTCCAACACCACTAATAAACCACACCAATACACAATACAATTCTTCAAAACCCCATTAATCATTACTCAACAACATGATCATACTTTTATCCTAACTCCTATCACCCTTTCACCCTACATAATTTCAATATTATCCCAACACATCATACCCATCATTTCAATCCCACCCATGTCATTCCCCTGCCATCCTAACCTCTCTCCTATTCCAATACAAAAAACTAAAAACCTCCACCCCCCCAATCTACCCATAGAGAGATACCATCCCAAAAATTTCACAAATCACATAATAGAGTATCCCACATACTCTCCTCTCCTCACTTCACCCTTCCATACCTTCTATAGAGATAGAGAGAGATATAGAGCACAACCCCTCCCACCCGCATCAACCCCTCACAACACACAATTACAAAGTGATAGGAGCCCCTTCCCTCAATCCCACGCATTTAAGTGTGCTTCGTGTAGAGTCGCTTCCTTTTCACACTTTTCCACCATTCTTCCACATTTTAACTTTTTTGCCAAGTGTAGGGGGGATAATAATAATAATAATAATTTTTTTTTTTTTACAGAAAACCTTAAAGTTTATTTTGGTAGAGTTGCTTTTTTATAGGCATCGGTTTAAAGTAATGACTTTTCTGAGACGGTTCTTGGAAAAGGTAAAAATGCGAAGGTTCACACTTTTTTGCAAATTTCTGATGTGCATAGTAATAACCCAGGTGTTCTGCCTGTGAAGAGCGAACAGATCTTCTAGAAAGCAAGCTGAAAAATGTCTCCCCGCTGCAATCCTGAAACTGCTGGACGAGGCTGGCTTCTCTCCGGGTTCCCAGGCTCCAGCGCCGGGGCAACTGTGTAGGCCACCCCCGGGGCTGTACGTGGAGGGGGGCCCGGGGACTGGAGGCTGCATGCTCTCCCCGCCTGTGCCTGTGCACCCACTGGTTCCCACATAGGGCAAAGTCTGCAGCAGTGAACCCCACCCACTGCCTTGGCCCAGACACCACTAATAATAATAATAATAATAATAATAATAATAATAATAACAGAACATTTTTTTATGTGCTAAGCATTGTCTAAGTGCTTTATGTGACGTAGGCTTTTTTTCTTTTTTTAAGAGATGTAGAGATCGGGTTGGGAAGGAGCAGAGGAGAGAGGAAGAGAGAATCTTAAGCAGGCTCCATGCCCGGTGGAAAGACTGAGGTAGGGTGGATCTCACAACTGTGAGATCATGACCTGAGCTGAAATCAAGAGTCGTATGCTTAACCGACTGAGCCACCCAGTGCCCCTGAATTAGCTTATTTACTTCTCACAGTAACCGCATGAAAAGGATACTATATCCACATCTCATAGATGAATAGACTAACAAAAAGAACAGGGAAGCAAACTTGCCCAGATTTGTGGAGCTAGGAAAGAGTAGAGGTGGGATTTAAGCCCAGACAGTCTCACTCTGAGTGAATGAGTAAAGGGATCAAACAAGAGGAGAAGTCAAAGGAATCCCAAGAAAAGTGGTGATACTATTAGCAAGATGGAGAATGAGGCTGGAATGGAAGGGAGGTTGCAGGGTGGACAATGGAATTGTGGCCTGGTATCTAAACTCCCTTGTAGTTAGATATAGCCCTCAAGTTTTGTTTTGGGATCTTTCCTCTCAGAATCTCAGTCTGTGTAGCTCTTACGCACTGGACTCTATTGGGCCCTGAAATGTGGAGGCAAGTGATTCAGGTGATTCCATCCTGGCCAGGCATTCAGGTCCCCTGGCCCTAGTCATTTATGGGTGACTGATCTCAAAGGAACCCATAAGACAGTAGGAGTCTTTTTTGAGGAGAAAGGCAGATGCTCTTGACTGCTGAGTTAGAACTCAGAGATTGTGAAGTCCAGAGCTGCTGTAGCCATCTGCTATCATATATATGGAGTCTGTGACTAATGCCCACACACTAGAGGGAGAATCAAGCTGTGGAGGGTTGCTGAGCTCCAAAGACAAGGCTTGAGCCCTGAAACCAGTCCAACTATCCCTCATAATGAAAGCCTCAGTTATATGAACCAATAAATCCCCTTCTAAAATAAGCTACATTTGTATTAGGTTTTTTTTTGTAACTTAAAAATACATACACTAACAAAAATAGAATAAGAATTTGGAAGAGAAATAAGTTTGGTTTGAACAAGTTGTGCATGAGGTTGTTAGAACAGTAACTGGAGATGTTCCACAGACATTTGGAAATATAAACTAAAATGCAAATGTGTTAAGATGTCTGCTCAGAGAATCTCCCTTTAACAGTTAAAGTTGATGATGAGGCTAATTGAACAATGAGCGTGATTAAGCAGGTGATAGAGAGTAAGTGGAAAACCGAAGACTGAGCTCTAGGGCAGTGGTCTTCATCAATTTTCATAATGTATGTGCCCAGTCAATATATTTTTTAGGTTCTAAAATATTTCTATCATAAATTTAAGTAGTTGCAAGTTGTGTAATTTCCTGCATATTCTAAGTTTGACATTTTAAATTAAAATGGTTATATCACTCTTTTAAATGTATCACATGTAATGCAAATGCTATACCAATTTGATATCTATCATGAGCCATTTACAAAATATATAAGAACTCTTCTTTAATAAAGGAATTTTACATTGTCACTTTCTTCTTTCTTTCTTTCTTAATTTCTTTCTTTCCTTCTTTCTTTCTCTCTTTCTTTTTAAGAGTTTATCCATTTGAGAGAGAGCATCAGAGATAGATGTCTCAAATAGAGGACAAGCAGGAGGGCAAGTCAGAGGGAGAGGTAGAAGCAGACTCTCTGCTGAGAGGGAGCCTGACTCATCAACTGATCCCAGGACTCTGGATCTTGACCTGAGCCGAAGGCAGAGGCTTAACTGACTGAGCCACCCAGGCATCCTCGCCTTTTCTTTTCAAATTAATTTCTATTGCATTTCTCCACACAATTTTATCCCAACATAATATATTTCAATATTCGAAAATTTTTAGTGGATAATCCTAACATCCTTCTGGGCCACAAAAATATTTTTAGTTTTAATTTACCAAAACAATGTATATGTATTATGATTTGAAAAATATTAACACAAAACATTCAGGCAATGTAATGGAGTGGAAGAAGTTATGTTGTGGCAATATTACTCAATTTTTAAAGCTTCTTTCAAGTTATATGCTAAAAATATTGCAACTGACAACTTGATTAGGGGCTCCTTCAATTTTGTTGAAAGCACAAAAACTTACAAAGTGTTTGTTAGTCATTAGAGTCCTTTGATTTCTCAGAAGTCTCCCAAAGAGGCTTCACTAAGAGTTAGCAAATGAGTATTAGTTACTCTTACTCATTCACTTAGAGGCATCTCAATGTATTCAGAAAGGGTTGGGAATATTGAGAAACTATTGATGTCAATTCACCTTTGCAAATATATCTTGTGATTGACGTTTTTTTCTTTTCTGAGAGGAGGTAAAATCTTTGGAGCTTTAGGTTAATTCATTCAGTCTCTTGAAAAATGTCCAACATGTAAAATGGCCACACCAGGCCTTTTGTCCAGCCAATGAGCCAAATCATACTTTCCATCAGATGAAATCTGATTTATTATTTATTATTTATTTTAAAGATTTTAAAAAATTTATTCATGAGAGACACAGAGAGAGACTCAGAGACATAGCCAGAGAGAAAAGCAGGCTCTTGCAGAGAGCCCAATGCAGGACTCGATCCCAGGACCCCGTGATCATGACTGGAGTCAAAGGCAGATGCTTGACTGCTGATCCACCCAGGCATCCCTGATTTCTTTTTTAAATCAAATGTATAAATTAGTATACATCCAATCAGTTATCCTCCTTCCTAATTCTTTTTTTTTTTTAAGATTTTAATTATTTATTTGACAGAGAGAGCACAAGCAAGAGGGAGCAACAAAGGGAGAGGTAGAAGCGGGCTCCCCCATGCAGAGCTTAATCCCAGGGCCTTGGGATCATGACCTGAGCCAAAGACAGACTCTTAACCAACTGAAACGCCCAGGCACTTGGTTCCTTCCTAATTCTATTGCTAGAGTTAAGTGTCTGGATTAAGTCATGGAGCTTTGCTAGGAATTCATTACTAAGTGAAAGAAAAGACTGTTATTTTGCCTAAGATTCTTTTGTTTTGCTCTCAGGAGAGTATATCAATGCACTTTGTGATACTGTGTAGATGATCCAGGTAATGAGGTCTTTGAGCAAAAATGGCCATGACTTCTGCTGTCCTCCTCTACCATCCATCTAAAATTGAAATATCTCAAAAATAAATAAAATAAAATAAAATAAAAATAAAATAAAATAAAATAAAATAAAATTGAAATATCTCAGGGGGCCTGACTGGCTCAGGATGTGACTCTTGATCTCAGAGTTGTGAGTTTGAGCCCCACCTTAGGCATAGAGATTGCTTAAAAAAGTAAAATTGAAACATCTCAACAAAGATTTCCAGCAATTTCCTTCACTCTTAATGGAAATAGATTTAAGACAGAGAAAGGTGCTAAGGTCTACTGTGGGCTTATGCTATCTCAAGTAAAGATGGCTTTATCAATATACAATGGAGCATTACTCAGCCGTCAGAAAGGACGAATACCCACCATTTGCTTTGATGTGACCAGAACTGGAAGGTATTATGCTAAGTGAAATAAGTCAATCGAAAGACAATCATCATATGGTTTCATGCATACATGGAATATAAGAAATAGTGAAAGGGATTATAAGGGAAAGAGGGAAACTGAGTGGGGAAAAATTAGAGAAGGAGACAAACCATGAGAGACTCCTAACTCTGGGAAACAATGGGTTGTGGAAGGAGAGGTGGATGGGTGGATGGGGTAACTGGGTGACGGGCAGTAAGGAGGGCACTTGATGTGATGAGCACTGGGTGTTATACTATATGTTGGCAAATTGAATTTAAATAAAAAAATTTTAAATGAGATGGCTTGATTAATACAGATATTTTGAATTCTTTTTTTTTTTTTTTGATATTTTGAATTCTCCCTATGTTTTCACTCTGTGGTTTTTACTCTCAGGGCAATACAATATGGTAAGTTCTGGGCTGCATGAGAGACATATCTTTATTTTGTAATATGAGAAATGCAATTATATAAAGAAAGCGAAGGTGGGAAAGGAGGACAGACATGTCTTGACTGTGATATATTCTTAAGCAGATCAAGTTTAGAAAAGAATGGCTATGGAATTTGAGGATTTGGAAATTTGATGGTCCTAAAACTATTCACACCCCGTTATCGTTTGAAAAGTCTTAGAGTACTCCCAGGGTCATGCAGATCTCAATTAAAGACTTTGTTTTACTTGTAGGAAGTTTGGAGAAGTGGAATCTTCTAAATTAATTATCAAGGAAACACTCGTGGAAAATAGGTTCTAAACCTGGGGTCTGTGGATGGGCTTTAGCATAGTGCATAAGCTCCCTAAAACTATGCTAATTTTTTTTTGTGGTTTGTGCATTTTGGAGGGGGGGGGGAAGATTTCCACAGCCTTCATCAGTAAGTAACTATTACTAAAAGTGTTTAAATTTCGTGTTATGGAGAGAATGTCTTAAGTCTTAATGTCTTACTGTAACTAATGCATTCTTCCTTACTAGTGAAAGTTGAAAGATTATCTTATACCCTACAGGATTCCAAAAAGTTTTCAACAGCTTACAAAACTCTATATAATAAAACAAAATAAAATATTACTTTAGGTATGTGAGGGGCCAGAGTAGATAGAACACAGGGTAAGAAAATAATGTAAAGAGCAAGAGTAGAGCATAAAATGCTTGTTGAGAGGGTCTTTGTACCCTTGCTAGGTCAGGCCGTGAATGTGGTTATATACTTTCTACCAGTCAACACGGGAAGGACACAGTCATCTAACAATATCTAGGAGTTGGATCATCTATTCTTTTCACTGAGTCCAAATAGAAATCCTTCCATAGTATTTCATGAAGAGATTTCTGAGGAGCATAGTGGACAGTGTCCTCAGTAATACCTTTACATTTTCTGTAATAGTGATCTTATAGGATTGCTCCTTATAGTAGCCTTCAGTGAAATGATTACGCTTCCTAAGAACTTACCACGTGAGAAACACTTGATGAAGATATTTATTTACATGCATCATGTCAACTAATCCTCGCAAAACCATTGTGATACGGAAGAGAATCAGGCTGAAGTGATAGTACGTAACTTGGAGACAGGTCATAAAAAGCAGTGTGACTTCTTGCCTCATTCTGTCTTTCTCTTGGCTCACTCGCTCTGGGGGTAGACCCCCCTCTCCCCATGTTGAGGGACACTCAAGCAAGTTATGGAGAGACCCACTTAAGTGAGCAATTAAGGTCACCAGCCAATAGCTAATAAGGAACTCTTCTGTCAATAGCTATGAGAGGGAGCTTGGAGGTAGATTTTTCCAGCCCCAGTTGAGCCTTTGCAGGACTGCAACCCTGGTCAGAAGCTTGACTGCATCCTTGTAAGAGATCCTGAGTCAAAGTACCCAGCCAAGCCATTTCCAAATTCCTGACCCATAGAAACCAATATAATGAATGTTATTTTTTAAAAATATTTTATTTTTTATTCATGAGAGACACAGAAAGAGAGAGGCAGAGACACAGGCAGAGGGAGAAGCAGGTTCCCCACAGGAAGCCCTGTGTGGGACTCGATCCTGGGACTCCAGGATCACACCCTGAGCCAAATGTAGATGCGCTTAACTGCTGAGCCACCCAGGCATCCCATAAATGTTATTTTAAACCACTCAATTTGGGAGTAATTTCTCATGTGGCAATAGATAATTAATAGAAGTGGTAAAGGTACAGACCTCTCTGATTCTTTAGTCAGAAACAAAGAATAATTTAGAAAATATTTTAGAAAATCTGCGTGAATACATTCAAAGCAAAACCTTTCAAAAATTTGATGATGGTCATGTAGTCTCTCCCTAGAAAATGTACAAATGCACAATACTTAAATACAATTTCAAGGGATTTAGAGTCTTCCTGAGGCCTATCCAGGAATCCACGGACCAAAGGTTAAGAATGTAGTTTAGAGTAGTGCTTCTTGAACTTTACTGGACATATAATTCTTATTTTTTTAATTTTATTTATTTATGATAGTCAGAGAGAGAGAGAGAGAGAGAGAGAGAATGAGAGAGAGGCAGAGACACAGGCAGAGGGAGAAGCAGGCTCCATGCACCGGGAGCCTGACGTGGGATTCGATCCTGGGTCTCCAGGATCGCGCCCTGGGCCAAAGGCAGGCGCTAAACCGCTGCGCCACCCAGGGATCCCTAATTCTTATTTTTTTTAAAGATTTTATTTATTCATAGAGACACACACACACACACACACACACACACAGAGGCAGAGACACAGGCAGAGGGAGAAGCAGGCTCCATGCAGAGAGCCTGATGTGGGACTTGATCCAGGGTCTCCAGGATCACGCCCTGGGCTGCGGGCGGCGCTAAACCGCTGCGCCACCGGGGCTGCCCCTGGACGTATAATTCTTGTTAAAAATCCAGATTCTGATCTAGTAGGTCTGAGTTAGGGCCCCAGTTTCTGATAATCTAATAGACTCTCTGGTGATGTAAACATGAAGAGCACCAGGCTTTTTTTTTTAGTATTTTACAGTATACTGGTTGTAAGCACAGTTTAGGGATCTGAAAAGGCAGCCACCTTACCTCTGCACAAAGATAGCTATGGCAGCATCTTTAGGCGGGCCAAAACTCTTCTCAAAGTGATATTTGGTGAGCACTAAAACATAGACAAATGAGCTCTCAGAAAGTCAAAATTCTTCACCTTGATGATGTCTGCAATTATTTTATCCCAGAAAAACTTCAGTGTAGCTGTAACTAGACACTGACCTTGGTCATAAAAGTATTTTAGTAAAGGACCTAGAAGGGGTATACCTTTGAGAAACATAATTTCCTGGTGAACATAGTAAGTTAAACTGTGAAATATTGATAAGTAGATATACAGTTTTATTTTTTATGTTTTAAAGTTTTATTTATTTATTTATTCATTAGAGACACACAGAGAGAGAGGCAGAGACACAGGAGAGGAAGAAGCAGGCTCCCTGCAGGAAGTCTGATGTGGGCCTTGATCCTGGGACTCTGGGATGACTCCTTGAGCCAAAGGCAGATGCTCAACCGCTGAGCCATCCAGGTGTCCCAGATTTACAGAGTTTTAAATCATGAGCCCATTTAATGTTGGGTAATGATTGAACAAATATAAGGGCTTTAATTCTAGAATACTTATTCTCTACCCTTTTTTGGGGAAGTAATGGTTAATGCTTTCTTGAAGCCCATCTTGGAATGTTTGAATAGAGACATCTTTTATATAAGAGGGTGTTTATCTTTCTTTTCTTCATAGTTGGGTCATGTATCCAGATCATGGAAAAATGTCAAATACAAGGGTAAAAAAATATCAAAGGGAGAGACCATTGCATGGGAGAGACCCATTTTGCCTCAATGGAAATCATTAGCTAACATATCAAGAAATCACTCTTAAAAAAAAAAAACTCTTCTTTTTTTCACTCTTTTTCTCAAGCTACTTTAAGTATATACAGATTTTAAATGAGCATAAAACAAAACAAAATTTAAAAAAGATTTCTATTTGAGTTCATGTAACCTAACCAATAATTTATTCTATTCTCAAAGGAGAAGATGGATGAATAAAAGATGAGATAACTATTGTTTGTGGCAGAGACAGTAATGGTCATTAAATGCTCCATTTGATCTCCTAATTTATCAGTCCTCTTATAGTTTGTAAGCCCATATAACTAGTTTGGGAACAAAAGTCATCTTCAGATTGAGGTAGTGAAAAGTCTATGTATGATTTTTCAGTCACTCTGTTCTTCTGATCAAGGATGCATGTGTTCCATATAGAGCATCCACACGTTGGTGGGGCCTTGGTCAGCCTGGGTCCCAGAAACTCCTCTGATCTGTGATGGATGTGTAGTATGAGCAAGAAATAAATGCATTAAGCTTTTTTTTTTTAAGATTTTGTTTATTTATTCATGAGAGACAGAGAGAGAGAGAGAGAGAGAGAGAGGCAGAGACATAAGCAGAGGGAGAAGCAGGCTCCATGCAGGGAGCCTGATGCAGGACTCCATCCCCAGACTCGATCCTGGGACTCCTGGATCACACCCTGGGCCAAAGGCAGGCACTAAACATCACTGAGCCACCCAGGGATCCCCTAAATCTGCATCAAGTTAAGCCACTGAGAAATCAAGATTAATTTGTAACCACAGTGTAACTTTGTAGATTTCAACTGATACTTTAAAAAAATTGTATTTGATAGAGTGTATTAGGGGGTGGTGATGACTGCCTAGGGAGAAAAGAAAGAGGAGAGGAAAAAAAAAAAGAAAGAGGAAAGGAGAAGGAGGTGCAAGGAGATGTGATGTTAAATGTAATGCTCAGGAAAGGCCCCACTGAGAAGTCGACACCTGAGCAGATAGGAAGTGAGGGAGAGGGTGAGCTGTGTCTGAGGAAAGTGTATTTGGGGCAGAAGGCATAGCCCTTAAGTGAAAAACTGTTATCTCTAGAATCAGCAAGAAGGATGTGGCTGAGCAGACAGAGCAATGAGAGTAGAAGGTCAAGTCAAGAGAAGAACAAAGATGGGCCCATGTGAAAAGGTTTGGATGGACAGTCTCACTCCATCCCTGAAAGGGAAGGGTGGGTGGTGGGGATGACAAGCAAAATGCAAGTCAAGGTTTAGTAGGGCAACACGTGCAAAGGCGAGACACTGCTATGTTCCAAGAACAGGTGCCAAAGAGAAGGCTGAAGAGGTGGGCCTGAGTCAGGCAGGCCCCTCAGGGCTCAGGGGACCATGGGAGCAGGCTGGGAGATTGTCCAGTTGGCAAGGGCAGAGATGAAAGGAGTGTAAGTGGGGAGTGGATGGGGCAGATGTGCTTCAAAAGATTCTCCTTGGACACCTAACTCTGGGAAATGAACAAGAGGTAGTGGAAGGGGAAGTGGGCGGGGGGTTAGGGTGACTGGGTGATGGGCACTGAGGGGGGCACTTGGCGGGATGAGCACTGGGTGTTATGCAATATGTTGGCAAATTGAACTCCAATAAAAAATAATAATAAAAAAAGATTCTCCTTGGCACTGCTGAAGAATAGACCGGCAGGGTTTTATGGGAGGAGGGGGTGGCGAGAGACACCCAGGTGAACAGATTTGCGACAACTCCGGAGGCTGAATCAGTAGGACTTGCTGGTGGACCTTATGTGAGTGGGAAGGTGGAAATCACACCCTACCTATTGGTTTTCAACTAATACATTTTTCTTCCTCCCCTCCCCCACTGATACATTTTTTTGTAAAAGAGTTCTCCGACAAGATAATCGAAGAGCTTAATAATTTTAATAGGGAAATGGCTTTCTCTAAAGAATGCCTGCTCTTCATAGCAAACATTGGTTCGAGAAATCCAGCATTAGTTTAAGAAACACAGAATTGGCATGCACATTGGATGGAAGATGTAGTAAGTTACCAGGTTAAAGAATTGCCCTTTGAAAATGGGATTAAAGTACTATTGGTATCTAATTTGACAGGTTTCTATGTGTAGAGTTAATGAAGGTGAACAAAGTAGTGTGCATTCAGAAACAGTGCTTCAGGCTTGACAATTTACAGTCACACAATCTCCTGTGCTCCTACTCTTGTATTCATTTAGGTTGAGCTTTTAAAGTCAATATACAGGAACGCCTGGGTGGCTCAGCGGTTAACCGCATCTGCCTTCGGCCCAGGGTGTGATCCTAGAGTTCCAAGATCAAGTCCCACATCAGGCTCCCTGCATGGAGCCTGCTTCTCCCTCTGCCTGTGTCTCTGCCTCTCTCTTTCTGTGTCTCTCATGAATAAATAAATAAAATATTAAAAAAAATAAAGTCAATATACAACAGATGAAAACAATACTGATACTTAATCAGAGAGCATCCTAGATTGTGGGAAGCTAGGGTTTGAGTTCAAATGTTGGCTCTACTGCTTCCCAGTTTTCTAAGTGTCTTTTCATTTCTGTCAAGATTGTTCCTTTCATTCAGAGTTGTTATGATCATATTATGGTGATATGATGTATAGCAACTGCTTAGTCTGGGTTCTGACCCCCAGAAATAACTTATAACTATGATGATAATAATAATGATGGTTTCATCAACCAAGATCCGAGGTTCCACAGTTTAACTCACAAATTTATACCTTGAATAACTTGGCCCCAGGTCTTGCCCTCCTTATCCGATCTGATAGTTAAACTCAGATCCTGCTGTAACCCAAGATGAGTTTGTTTGAGTGTGTGTGTGTGTGTGTGTGTGTGTGTGTGAGAGAGAGAGAGAGAGAGAGATATTTCTTTCTTCCTTTAAAAAAAAAAAGAGAATGAAGGAGACTAATCATTTTTAGAGAATAATAAGCCAATAGCGACTTCTGATTTGTTTCAAATGTCTTGTTACTATTTATGGCTTTGGCTCCTGCAATCTTTATCAAACTGCTTGCTGAGAGAGTCCAGTTTGTTGAGAGACTGTGGCATATATGTGATCAGCAATCCATAGATAAGACGTGAGAGGAGCAACCTTGCCCTTGAAGTGGCATTGCTGAATTTTAGAAGACACTGTATAGCAAGAAGCCACCCATAGTATCGAGAAGATTCCTGATCCCTTTAACCTTTCCAGGGCCTTAAATCTTACCATCCAATCCTGAGAGTAAATTACTTCTAGGTAAATGATATAAAGGAATGGAAAAGGGGAAAAATAATCATTTTATCCTCATCCAAATATTCTATTTGAGAGAAAGCAGGGGGAAATAAACATGATATTACCTGTAACTATATCCAAGGTGGAGATACAGCCAAAACTTTTTCTAGGTTTATCTTACTTGCTACCTTTCAGGATACCTAAGAATTTTTTTCTTTTGAATAAATATGTTGGAATCTTAAGGAGTGACTCACCAGAAAGCTTAAGTCGGGGCTCCACAGGAAGTCCCCACCAATCCTTCATGGGCGATTTAGGAAAAAATGAAAATTAGAAAAATATAAAAGAGAAGTTATATATCCCAAATTCAGGGTATGTCTTTATTAGGGAAATTTGAGAGTTAAATTGCATGAGGATGAAAGAAGTAAGCATGGCTAATTCATCTTTATTTCTGATGTTTTTTTTTTTTTTAATGTGGAGAGAAAAACTCTAAAAGTTCTCAGGCCTATTTCTCATCTAAAATTTGTTTCCTTTAAATTTTGTTTCACATTTTGACTCTTTTCTTTCAGAACATTGTTACAATTTGTAAGTGTATATTTATTTGTGCTTATTTAGTACTTGTTACCCCTACACAACCATAAGCACTGGGAAGGCAGGGATCATACATATTTTGTTCATGTATAAATTTTTGTCCATCATTGGTGTCTGGATGAACAGTATCTGGTACATGGGAGGCATTCAATGAAAGTTACTGAATATACAATTACATCTTATAATGTTATATTTTTATATATGTGATAAAGCTAAGTTCTTTTTAGAATATATACATATATTTTCTATCTGTAGAATATATATATATATCCCAGAAAGCCAATATATTAGAATCCTTACCTTTAACTTACCAACTGGTGATATTACAATAAAGAAATCTGGGGATCCCTGGGTAATTCAGCGGTTTAGCATCTGCCTTTGGCCCAGGGCATGATCCTGGAGTCCCAGGATCGAGTCCCACATCAGGCTCCCTGCGAGGAGCCTTGCTTCTTCCTCTGCCTGTGTCTCTGCCTCTCTCTCTCTCTCTTTTAAAGATTTATTTATTCATGATAGACACACACACAGAGGAGAGAGAGAGAGAGAGAGAGAGAGAGAGAGAGAGAGAGAGAGAGGCAGAGAGGCAGAGACACAAGCAAGCTCCATGACGGGAGCCCGATGCGGGACTCGATCCCAGGACTCCAGGATTGCACCCTGGGCCAAAGGCAAGGCGTCAAACCGCTGAGCCACCCAGGGATCCCTCTCTCTCTGTCTCTCATGAATAAATAAATAAATCTTAAAAAAAAAAAGAAAGAAAGAAATCTTAGCTGCTGAGGGTACTCAAGGGAGTTTAACAGATTAATCAAGTAAAAAACTGTTCACTCTCTAATATTGTCTGGAACATAGACATGCTATATGGGTGGTATGCTTCAGTCTGTGTCAGGCACCATGCTACATAAAGAATATGCAATAGAAAATAGTCTTTACTCCAAAGGAGACAACAGTTCAAGGGGAGGCAGAACAGTGAATCCTCACCATGTATGATGGCAGGGGTTGGACAACATCGAAGGAGTACTCTTGGGGATGCTTCACTCAGGATAGGGCAGACCAGGGATGATTACCAGAAAGGTGTTGCTAGGGCTGAATCTTAGAGGATAATAGGAATTTTTGGATAGTCAAAGAAAAGACATTACAGGCAAAGTCGTGAGACATGGTAGGTTCAGTGTACCATGACTAGTATGTATTAAAAGAACAAAAAGTTGGGTGGCTCAGTTGGTTGAGCATGAGACTCTTGGTTTCAGCTCAGGTTATGATTTCAGGGTTGTAAGATCAAGCCCCTCATGGGCTCCACTCTCAGCAGAAAGACTGCTTGGGATTCTCTCCCTTCTTCTGTCCTTCCCCCTGCTTGTTCACACACATACTCTCTCTCTATGTCTGTCAAAAATAGATAAATATTTTTTAAAAAAGAAAAAAGAACAAACAGTTGATTTAGAGGAGTGATGACAAAGGAGTTAGGGAGCTTGACAAAACAAAATTGAAAAGGTTTCAAGGGTCACGCTAGGTAGTTAAGATTCTGTTTCCAAAAGCAATTGCACAGTACCTGGCATAGAATATTGACCATCACATTGCTGATGGTTCTGATGTAGAGGCTGCTCACAATCGATCCAGAAATCAAAAGGCATGGTCACAGAATTGATGTTTGGCATCAGGACTGTTACACTGACATCTTTCCTCTGTGAGAGAAACATCATTGTTGAAACACTTAATTTTCTGCATTTTTAAAATCCAAAGATCATAAGCATGAATATAATGGGGCAACTGTATATGAAAAGAATGATGAATAAAATTGAAAAGCTTAGACTAATACACATTTAATACTTAGAGCTCCTTTACATTTCCAATACAATAATTACTGATATCAGGGATCTAGGCTGGGAAACTATTGATGAGCTTCTTGGGGTTCTTTAAACATGTAGAAATTTTAGATAAAATTGTGAGAACATGTACATTTATTTTTCAAGGGAGAGGCTTTTGAATTTTTATCAGGTTCAAAAAAGTCATTGACTCCAAAAAGGTTAGGATCCACTGGCTTCTATCATAGGCAACTAATACAAAAGGGCATGAAGCAACATTGCTTGGACATTGCACTGTGAATTATAGTGGCAGTGGGAATTTCTTTTCAAGGTAGAGTTAGCAGGTGGGCGGGCCAACACCCAGTGGTCTAATAAACAATCCCCCAAACCCCAGAGACTTCTCAAAATTGCAGTTTAACTCCAGCTCACCTCACAGATCAATGCAGTCAGTGGTGGGAGGTGGAGAGTTATGGGGCTGTGCATCACAATGTTGGGAGGGTCTCTGTATACAGACCTTTATTTTTATTTATTTATTTTTAAAGATTTCTTATTTATTCATGAGAGAGGTAGAGACAGAAGCAGGATCCCTGCAGGGAGCCTGATGTGGGACTCTATCCCAGGACCCCAGGATCATGACCTGAGCCAAAGGAAGATGTTCAACCACTGAGCCACCCAGGCACCCCTGTATACAGACCTTTAGATATTCGGCTCCTTCCATGCTGTGGCTCTGCCAGATTCAACGTGTCACCTCAAAGGACCTGGCATCATCCAGATGGCACAAAGGGGAAAAATGAGAGTACATGGAAGAAGGTATGCTCCTTTTAACTGCCATGATGGGGCAGTAACACATCCGTTCTCACATTTCACTCAAAAGTAGTAATCATATGATCCTACCTTTAGGTGTAAGGAAGTCAGGAAAATGTAATTTATCCGGGTACAGAGGAGGCCAAAAGACATTTGGCATATATCTAGCTAGTCTCTGCCATGGGGAGTTTTAAAAAAACTATTTGAGGGTCCCTGGATAGCTCAGTTGGTAGAACATATGGTTCTTGATCTTTGGGGTTGCAAGTTTGAGCCCCATGTTGGGCTTAGGGATTACTTAATAATAAAATTTAAGGAACACCTGGGTAGCTCAGCGGTTGGGTGGCTGCCTTCGGCTGAGGTCCTGATCCCAGGATCCAGAATCCAGTACTGCATCGGGCTCCCTGCGTGGAGCCTGTTTCTCCCTCTGCCTGTGTCTCTGCCTCTCTCTCTCTCTCTCTCTCTCATGAATAAATAAATAAATAAATCTTGAAAAAAGTAAAATAAACTTTTTAAAAAAGATTTATTTATTTATTTATGAGAGACAGAGAGAGAGAGAGAGAAGCAGAGACACAGGAGGAGGGAGAAGCAGCCTCCATGCCAGGAACCTGACATGGGACTTGATCTTGGGACTCCAGGATCGCGCCCTGGGCCAAAGGCTGGCGCTAAACCGCTGAGCCACCCAGGGAGCCCCAAAAGTAAAATAAACTTAAAAAAAAAAAACTATTTGGGGGCAGCCCCCGTGGTGCAGCGGTTTAGCGCCGCCTGCAGCCTGAGGTGTGATCCTGGAGACCCAGGATTGAGTCCCACATCGGGCTCCCTTCATGGAGCCTGCTTCTCTGCCTGTGTCTCTGCCTCTATGAATAAATAAATAAAATATTAAAAAAACCTATTTGGATTTTTATCCACTGGTTATGATTTTAGTTCAGATCTAAATGTAAAAGAGGGATCGAACTACGTATCTTTTCTCAAAGACTTTCTTATGGTTGTATGTAAGGGTTTTTAAAATGTGTGCTTTGTTTAAAACATTTTTTGTTAAAGATTTTATATATTTATTCAAGGGAAACATACAGAGAGAGAGGCAGAGACACAGGCAGAGGGAGAAGCAGGCTCCATGCAGGGAGCCCCATGTGGGGCTCAATCCCAGGACTCCAGGATCAGGCCCTGAGTCAAAGGCAGATGCTCAACCACTGAGCCACCCAGGCGTCCCTAAAACATATTTCAGATCAGGAGCACAACCTGAAGAATTCGCTGATTCATCAATGCCCTCAAAGGTAGTCACCCGTTCACTGTCTCAGATGAAATGTAGGCTAGGCATCTAAGACTTCAGTATGGAAAAAGTTTTCTCCCTCTAATCTTTTATTTACTAGAGATAACTAACAGTTTATGAAGGCCTAGTGTATTTTATTGTCAAATAAGATTCACTTTCTGCTCTTGTTCTGATAAGCTTCTTTTTAAATCATTAGTCCAGGGGGCCCTTAACTGAGACTGTATAACAAGTCAATTCCGGAGGGGAACATGAAGATCCAGTAATACGGGTCATCTAAGAACTGAAGCATATTAAAATGCTTTGCTCTAAAAGACATTTTCAAGTGACTACTTTAATCATATAGAATTTTGCTAATTAAACAGCCAATTTAAATGCCAACTCTACTAACTGGATTTTGAGTTACATTTAATCTTAATTGTTTCTGTTCTCTAAAAATATACATAAGAACTTTAAAATTTTAATTTCACTTTTTTACGCAGCAGTTAACTCTCCCACACAGTTAGCTCCAGCAGTCACAAAAACAGAAATAAGTGCTTGCTAAGGGTATAGTTTCCCAGCGTTAAGTTTTTAAAAAATTCATCTGTTGAACTGTTTATTTATTTAATTTAAATTCAATTAGCCAACATACAGTACATCATTAGTTTCAGATGTAGTGTCTATTTATTTATTTATATTTTTAAAATATATTTTTATTTTTAAAAGATTTTATTTTTAAGTAATCTCTACACCCAACATGGGGCTCGAACTCACAACCCCACGATCTCATGCTCCACCAACTTAACCAACCACGTGTTCCATGTTGAACTGTTTAGATTAAATTCTGCTCTTTGTCTTACCAGTCTCACAAAAGCCAAGCATTCAATGTGGTCACTTTGAATGTAGTCATGGTCAAATTTTGACTTCACATAGTCTTTTTTTTTTTTTAGATTTTATTTTATTTTTTTATTCATTTATGCATGAGAGACACAGAGAGAGAGAGAGAGAGGCAGATACACAAGCAGAGGGAGAAACAGGCTCCATGCAGGGAGCCTGACCTGGGACTTGATCCCGGATCTCCAGGATCACGCCCCGGGCTAAAGGCGGCACTAAACCTCTAAGCCACCAGGGCTGCCCTACACAGTCTTTTTTGGACTTTAAATAGTTTCTTCTCCATTTAAATGGTTTCTTCTCCTCTTTGAATACATTGAGTTAAGTAGAACATATTACAATTTTATAAAACCAAACAAATAAGTCTTGCCTCTTCCTCTTGATTGCCAAGTCATGATCCTGGCTCTGTCTTCATTTGTTCATTTAAAAAATATATTAAACATTTTAGGTGTACCTGAATGGTTCAGTTGGTTAAGCATCTGATCCTTGGTTTTGGCTCAGGTTGTGATCTTCCGGTTGTGGGATTGACCTCCGAGTCCAGCTGAGCTCAGCATGGAGTCTGCTTCAGATTCTCTCTCTCTCTCTCCCATTCACTCTCTCTCCTTCTCAAATAAATAAATATAATCTTAAAAAATATATACATTAAATTTTTCTACTTAAAAAAATTAAAAATAAATAAAAATTTTCCACTTAGCAGTGTGACCTGGGCAATTTACAGTGCATTATGGAGCCCTACATTCTTTATCTCTGAGACAGGAACTATCTCATCAGTTTTTTGAGAAGACCTCAAATAGAATGAGGAATAGGAAGGGCTTTGAAACTTTTCAAGGGCTGTAGAAATACCATTATCAATCTAACTCGAAGACCTCAGAAGGGTGGAACAAGAAGCGTTGCAGTTCAGAGAAGGAATAACGTGTGACTGGAAGAATTTCTTTGAAAGGGAGATGTGAGAGTGGGGAGGCAGGATTTGTGCTGGGCCATGGTGGACAGGGAGGAGGTAAATATGTGGAGAGGAGAGGAGTGGGCACCTTTGGCGGAACTGTAAACGCACACAGGTAGGAATGAACAACTCAAGCTGGCCAGCTCTGAAGCAGGTTGTTGGCTTAGGTGTATTGAGGAATAAACTTAAAAAGTGGATTGGAATCAAGTAGAGAGCATCTTTTCATCGACAAGGACCTTGCACTTCTGATGAGGATGTAGTGGGATGGGGTTGGTATCTGACAACAAGGGAGAGTAATCAGGTGCATGAAGACCAGGCAGAGGGCTGCCTGGTGGGAGGAAATAAAAGCTTGAACTGTATGACAGCAGTGGGGTAAGTAAGAGGGTATATAAGGGAAATAGAAAATCACTTCTGTCATCATCACATGACTGCTGCCCCCGCACACACCACAAAAAACACAGCATTGCAAGAGAGTAGCATGGATTTGGTAAGACAGGTAACAGAAGTAGTCAAGAATGATTCTGAGCTTTAGAGGTTCAGTGACTAGGGAAATGACATCATCAGTAGGCAAGATGGTGCTCTTCTGGGGAGAGAAGGAAGCAGGTAATGTTGGATATATTGAATTTGAGGTGGAGATGGAGATGTTTGTGAAAAGGTCAGGATTTCACTGCCTGGAACCCCTTGCTTTGATTGTTATGTCCTTGTAATATTGAGTGTTGTAATATTGTAGTCTCTTTCTTGCACGCGCGGTACAGTCATACTTCCATGCCTTTTCTCTTCTCTTGTGTTACCTCTGATGAAATGTCTTTCCTACCTTTATTTTTATTATTTTTTAAAGTCAGATTTAGTGATGTATAATCTACATACAATAAGTCCATCCTTTCTAAGATGTATGATCTGAATAAATACAAAAATATACAGTCATGTAATCACCACTATACTCAAGATATAGAAATTTGTTTGTGTGCCTTTGGAGTCCATCCCCTCACTCCATCCCCCAAACACTAAACTGATGTCTGTCCCTATGGTTTTGCCTTTTCCAGAATGTCATATAAGGGAATCACACTTTGTATGTAGCCTTTTGTGTCTGGCTTCTTTTCTTATCATAATGATTTTGAGTTTCATTCATCTGTTGCATATATCAATAGTTCACGTCTTCTTTTTGCTTAATAGCATTCCTATGTATGGATGTGCCATACTTTGTATATACACTCACAAGTTGAACAATTGAATTATTTTTAGTTTTTGGTTATTATGCTTAAAGCTACTGTAAACTTTCACATACAGGTTTTTGCATAGGACATATGTCTTAATTTCTCTTAAATAAATACCTAGAAGAGAGATTGCCGGATCATAATGTAAATATACATTATATATTTAACTTCATAAGAAACTGCTAACCTGTTTTCTAAAATGATTTGCATTTCCACTAACAACATATGAGAGTTCCAGTTACTCTATATCCTCATAGGCAGTGGCTATTTTGGGAGTCTTCTCTCTTTCTCTCTCTCTCTCATTCTCTCTCACTCTCTGTCTCCCTCAGGAAAGCCAGTTACCATGTTGTTAGCAGCCCCAAGGAGATGTCTACATGGTAACCACCCTGTCCCTGCCCAGCTGCTACTGAGGAATGGAGGCTTGCAGCAACCACATGAATGAGTTTACAAGTGGATTCTTCACCTGACTGAGCCTTGAGATAACTGTAGCCCCATCTGATAGCTTGGGTGCAATCTCATGAAAGAACCTGATTCAAAACCACCCGGCTAAGAGGCTCCCAGAATTCTGACCCTGAGAAACTACATAAGACAATAAAATGTTTTAAGCTTCTAAGTGTGGGATAATTGGTTATACAGCAATAGGTAGTTAGTACACTGGACTAAGTAAGACACTGGTGTGGAGTTCAACAATGATGCCAGGTGTGGAATAGAGATTTCATGTGAAATTATGAGAGAAGACTAATTTTGTGTGGATTGTGCTTAAGGTCAGAGCTTGCAACCCTAGTTCTGGGACCACATCCAAAATGTCTTTATCTCAAAGGATAAAAATAATTTTCAAAATAAAATCAGTTTTATTAATTTTATTTTTAATTATTTATTTATTTGAGAGAAAGAAAGTGAGAGACAGCATGGGGGAGGGCAGAGGGAGCGAGGGAGAAACAGACTCCCCACTGGTCAGGGAGCTCAACTTGGGGCTTGATCCGAGGACCCCGGGATCCTGAGCCACACAGACACCCCAAAATAAAATTAATTTTTAAAAATACAGTATTTGGAAGGTAAGGAGAGGGGGCCACATACTCAAATAAAGATTGAGTTGTCTCATTTCTCTGAATTCTAGGTGTCAATCTCCACATTGGTTTTCACCATATCTTTATCAACAGTTCTAATGCTGTATTATATGACGTTCTATTCTTTTGACAATTTTCAGCTATATGCAAATTCCTTATCTCCCAATCTTCCTTTTTCTTCTTTTTTTCCCTCGGAATCCAGCTTTAGTGTTTCACAGTGACCCAAGTTAAAACAGCTCCCAAGGAATCTGATCAGGCCTAAAGAAGGATGAAGTGGGGAAATCTTTACCTCTCTTTCCAGCTGGACCCCCAAACCCGGAGAGTACATTTATCCTGAAGATGTGAGTATGAGAAATATGTGGGTGTGGAGTAGGGCTGGTGGGTAACTGACTGACATTGCGTCTAAAAGGCTAGGGATGCCTGGGTCGCTCAGCCTTTGAGTATCTGCCTTTCACCCAGAGCATGATCCCAGGATCCAGGATCGAGTCCTGCATCGGGCTCCTTTTTTTTTTTTTTATAAATTAATTTTTATTGGTGTTCAATTTACCAACATGCAGAATAACACCCAGAGCTCATCCCGTCAAGTGTCCCCTTCAGTGCCCGCCACCCATTCACCCCCACCCCCCGTCCTCCTCCCCCTCCACCACCCCTAGTTCATTTCCCAGAGTTAGAAGTCTTTATGTTCTGTGTCCCTTTCTGATATTTCCCACACATTTCTTCTCCCTTCCCTTATATTCCCTTTCACTATTATTCATATTCCCCAAATGAATGAGAACATACACTGTTTGTCCTTCTCCGATTGACTTACTTCACTCAGCATAATACCCTCCAGTTCCATCCACGTTGAAGCAAATAGTGGGTATTTGTCGTTTCTAATGGCTGAGTAATATTCCATTGTATACATAAACCACATCTTCTTTATCCATTCATCTTTCGATGGACACCGAGGCTCCTTCCACAGTTTGGCTACTGTGGACATTGCTGCTAGAAACATCGGGGAGCAGGTGTCCCGGCGTTTCATTGCATCTGCATCGGGCTCCTTGCGGGGAACCTGTTTCTCCCTCGGCCTGTGCCTCTGCCTCTCTCTCTCTCTCTGTGTGTCTTTCATGAGTAAATAAATAACAACTTAAAAAAAAAAAAAAACCAAGGCTGGCAAAGCATGGAGGCATCCTGTGGGAGGGATAGTCTCCCATGAAGGATGATTGTAACTCACATCAGTCCAAATGAGTGCTTGACAGCAATGAGAGTCTGAGAATACACCGAATCCTCCCACCCTCCAATTCAGTTTGAGCTCCAGGGTGGTTGGGTTTGTGGGGAGGGGGATGTCAGGATAATGTTTGTACAGGCTCTCTCTCTCTCTCTCTCTCTCTCTTTAAGAGTATTGTCTTTGGAGTAGCAGCCAAGGTTTTAGGCCAGGACAACTGGCACCATTGGCACCTCCTTCTCATGGAAACAATGGGGTTTCTGTTACCTACACCAAAAACATTGTCCAAAGGAAATCTCCTTTACTTAATTAAAGTGGCTCCAATTCCCTTCCACTAAGTTCTTCACTGTCTCTAAAGCTGCACACGGCTGTGTATACAGCCACAGAAGAGAAAAAACACAGGTTTCTCTATGTAGCACCCTTTCCTCTCCGGGCAGAATAGCCAAGCCTGTTAGGACAGAGATGCCTTAGGCAAACCCACGTGACATCTCTTTTCCCAAGGTTTCCCCTGCAAAATCGGGATAGGAAGTTCTATTGGGCTTCCTTTGTCCCCTCCCAGGCTGCACTATAAATACAACTGGACCTTTCTCTCAATCAGTACCATTGCTTCTTTTTTTTGGCTCTGCGCAAGACCCATTTCTCTTGTGAAGCTTTTCATCGATAGCCCATCCCTGAAAGCTTTCTCTGAAATGGAATTGGGAGGAGATATGTGCAAAGCGAAAGAAATGGAAAAATGTTAAACAAATTACTTTTCACCTGTGAGATTTTCCTCCCTTTCTTCGCCGCCTTATTTGCCTAGTCTATTGACATTTCAGACTAGAGGAAGATTATGCATAATCGCACCGGCAGTTTCTTTATCTCTCTGAGGGTTCAAGTGACAGAGGTTGTTAGCCTGAGAAACAGGGTGTTTGCATTATTGATTAGGCTCTGCTGTTTTGACTGAAATAGTAGAGAATATTCTTGGCTGCTTTGCATGTGTCAAGTCGACCTGCTTCTTGTCCATCAATTCTGGGGAGATTTTTGTCGCCGCCGCATGTGTTAGACATCACGTCTCACGTTGTTCTTTCAGACTGTCAGTCACCCTACCTGCTGCGCTGATTAAAAACCTTATCTCAACCAAGAAACTGCTGCTGTTTTTGTGTCTGTGACCGTGGGGTAGTTGTTCGGTGCTTTGTGCTATCTTTATCGTGTTCCCACTGCTGTGTGTTTCAGGGGTTGTGCGGAGTGGAGGCTCACATAGCTGAACAAATGACTTTACCATTTTCAATCTGGTTGTGCTACAGGGGCAGCTGATGATGAAAACAAACCATATTGTTCCTTAACTACATTTCTGGCTCACTAAACAATGCTGTACAGTCACGGTTTTCATGCTTTGGTACATAAAATGCAAATTTCTCAGCTCAACTAACAGAGATCTTGATGCAGTAGGTCTCAGATGGGACTCAGGAATCTGTATCTTAAACAGCCTGAAAATTCCGATATTGATGAAAAATGGGACATACCTCAGGAAACATAGCTACATAGCATCAACGAGCTGAGCAGAAGTTAGGAAATCCGGGTTCTGTCTTAGTAGCTTCACAATAAATCAAAGAGAATTGATGAGGGAAAATCCCTATAGCTCAATTTATAGCAACCAGATTGCTAGCAACTTAAGGATATGATTTACATCTAATTTCTCTTTGGTTGCTAATGTACTCTGGTTGGTACGGAGAGTCTACTAAATAATGAAATCTACTTAATTATCTTAACAAATTTAAGACATCTATTATCATTTATGGAATGATTTTTGTTGATATGAATCACAATAGAGAACCCAAAACTAGATCTCAAATATTTGAGAATTCAGTATCATTTCAAGTTAAATCAGAAAAATAAAGGATTGATTACTCCCTACATGGTATTATATCAACTGATTTGCCATTTAGATTTAAAAAGAAGCTGGATTTCTACTTCACTCTTCATTCCCAAATAAGTTATAGGTGAATTAAAGATCTAAACTGAAAATAAATAAAGCAGTATATATTCTAGAATAAAAAAATGAACACTTCTTTTTAGTATCTTGGCATTGCATAAAACCAACAAGTCTAAAAGTTAAAGATAGATATCTTTGCCTACATAAACTATTGTGTGATAAAAATATCATAAAAGAGTCAAAACTCAAGCTTAAAATTAAAGATGAAATTAACAACTTGAGAAAGATTTTTGAACAGGCAGTTCATAGAAAAATAACCCATAAGTGAACTGTAATTTAGGAGCTGACATTTAATCCTGCACAAAATTATATAGAAGCAAATGAAAATAAGATAAATTTTCATCTATTTCATAAAAACAAACATAGTTTATAGCATTGGCTTTAAGGAATGGTGAAGAGCACTTGAGTAATCTCTATACAGGTTTAAAATACTCATATTCTTTGATCCAGCAATTGCACTTCTAAAAATGTTTTCTAGGACTATAATTGTACATGCAACCAGAACAAGGATGATAATTATAGCATTGTTTGTAATAGTAAAGAACTAGAAATGATGCAAATGATTATTAACAGAGGGCTACTTAAATAATTAATGGTCCATAATACTTTGTGGTATTTAAAAAGTATGGTTAGATCTGCATATCTGGATGTGGAAAAAACCCACCAAAATACATCATTAGGTTTAAAAAGAAGAAAGGTACATCTAGCTGGCTCTACTGGAAGAGCACATGACTCATGATCTTTGGAGTTATGAGTTTGCACCCCACTTGGATGTAGAGATTACTTTAAATAAATAAATAAATAAGTAAATAAATAAACTTTAAGAAGTGGAAAGAAGTCAGGGTCCTAAACACTGTGTATATTTCTATACAGTTAAAGGGGTTCAGTACAGGCCCCCCTGTACAATGTGCCATTTTGGCATGGGGATTATTTTGAGCTGAAGGCACTTGAGACCCTATAGGCTCAAGAGAAACATTTGTCCTTTTCTTAACCATACAGAAGAACCTAAATTTAGGGGTCTTTCCCAGAATAAGGGTTATTAACAGAGATAAATTTTATCTGAGTGACCCATCTGTATGGCAGTGCAAACATCTAATTACTAAATATCTGCGCTTCTTATCACCCTGTAAAGTGCATTCCTCTCCTTAGAAGTCCCAGACTCCTCTCTCGGAAGTCCCAGACCCCTATCTCCCAGAATCTCATAATCTCCTTCTCCTTAGTTCAGAATGGCATATATACTTCATTTTGACTGTCTTTGGAGTTTCCATGCCTATGTGGATTCCCTATATGTACGCCTATTAAATTTGATTTTCTCCTGATAAACTGTCTCGTGTCAATTTGATTCTTAGTCCAGCTAAAAGGACCTTTAAAAGGGACAGGAATTCTTACTCCCTGACACAGGTTTTCCAACCTCAGAAAATGTGTCTATATGCCTAAAAAATGTCAGGAAACAGTAAGAGATTATTAAACATGGATTAACTTTGGGAATGGGAGTGAAGATTTTGGGGTAGAAGGAAGACTTATTTTTCATTATATATACTCTTGGATTGCTTGAAAATTTAAAATCGTGTCATGTATTATTAAAATTACTGAAGAATAAACTACTGTAGAAAGCAAGTATTTAACATGCCTCAGCTGTTCTGATTGTAGCATAATGTTTGTGATAATCATACTTTGCTATTAGAAAGATCAAATTATGTTTAATAAAACAGATCAATTAAGCATATGAAACATTTACAAAGGTGGTTATTTTAAAAAATTCAGTGTGTAGATGACAAAACTTCATCAGGAAAAATTCAGGCATTTAGCCTAGCGTGTATGAAATTCAGTGTTATATTGCCAGGCAAAGATGTTCCTGACACACTCTCCATGGCATGATATGCTTTCAGGACCTTGCCTAGTAAAAGTGACTAGTTGCCCAGTCATCCCTGTGTCTGCAGCCAGTCTACCTTCTCGGAAATGGGCACTCCAAATTGTACATCTGAAGAGTAACTATAAATGAATGAGGAGGGGTTTGGATCTCTCACCCACCAGCCCTATCAGTTATCCAAGAGGAGAATTTGTGGGGTATGGGATAGAATTGTCAATAGAATGGGAAAGCAGCTATACAAAACAATGAGACTTAAAAAACATATTTTCCCTACCAGTACTTTATCTGGTTGTAATTGAAGATTGTTATTTTCCCATTAACTAAAAATTCGTTTCTCCAGTTATAATTAAAAGTAATATACGCTCAAAAAAGTAATATATGTTTGATTTTGAAAGTATGGAGAACTATAATTTGTACTATATTAACAGAAATGTCTTTAAATTATGAACACAAATTCAGTTTCCTCCAATTTTTGTATTCTGTTTATAATGTTAAAGAGAATTTGGATGGACAGCGGGAGTTATGTATCATTTACTTATATATACATAGGATAAATGCAGAAACATATATAAAAACTAAAAATATTACTCCTTTCTTCTTTTTTTTTTTGTTTCAAGTTTTTATTTAAATTCCAGTTAGTTAACATACAGCATAGTATTGATTTCAGGTGTAGAATGTAGTGAATCAAATGTCACTCCTGAATAGAGAGATTGAGAATCTGGGGAGGATGAGAGGTCACATGTGGAAGGGACTATTTTGACAACTCTTTTGTTTAATTTATTTATTTTGCCACATCATGTTTAAAAAAAATATAAATCAATGTAAACTTTAAAAATACTATAAAAGGGATCCCTGGGTGGCTCAGCGGTTTAGCGCCTGCCTTTGGCCCAGGGCATGATCCTGGAGACCCAGGATGGAGTCCCGCATCAGGCTCCCTGCATGGAGCCTGCTTCTCCTTCTGCCTGTTATCTCTGTGCCTCTCTCTCCCTCTCTCTCTATGTCTCTCATGAATAAATAAATAAAATCTTAGAAAAATTTTTAAAAAAATACTATAAAAACCTTCATATGATAATATAATAATAATATTCCTCATTCTTATCAGAGACATGAAATAAAAATGAAACCTATTACTAAATCATAAATCAAATGAAAATGATTTAATAAGAGAATATAAGAAACATCGTATCTACTTAATCATGTAAATGACAAAGAAAGAAGGATCAAAAGAAGGCCCAAAGGGAGGGAAGAGAATAGACAATGTCTGAATGAAGGGAAGGGAGGCTACTAAGACTAAGAGAGATTTCCTTCTCCTGAAGCTATAAAGTCTCAAGATTTCCACAATAAGTCTGCTACTTTGAAAATAGACTGTTAATCCTTCAAGATGTAACTGATAGAAATTCGTAACGGTGACAACAATTGTCACCAGAAAAAGGTGAATGGATAGAGTGGATCCTAGGAAAAACTATTGGAAGGAGATAATGGAAATCTGAAAAGGTGTAAGAACTGAAGCAAATCAACTTATCACAGATAAGAAATCACACCACAATGTTTCTTTCTTCAGTCTGTGTCTTTACCTAAACAAGAGTTGCTTTTTGTATCACACACATCTCCTAAACTCTCCAGGTGGAGGTCCTTGTTTATTTTCAAGCCAATTCCTACAGAAATGGTACTGAGCTCAGTATATGGAGACAGGAAACTTTGAGGGATCATAATCTCTGGATAGAAGCCAGAGCTGAATCCTGAGGAGCTGGGTAGTTTTAGAGAGACATGTATTGGGAATCTTGGAGTTAAGTGTCCCACATCTGGCAAGTTGTAAACATGTATTTTTTGTTTAGGAAGAAACTGGGTTTTACCAAAGTGAAATTTAAAAAAAAGGAAAGGAGAAAGAAAGTACGATATTGAGAATGAATCAGTCCTTCTCAGAACCATCTCATACTTTCTCTATGCATCCTTATCAAATCCAAATACATACTAAATGTTAGAAAAATTTAAATAGGTATGCGTTTTGGTTTTCTGTTTCCTACTAGAATAAAGTAAGCCTGGTAATGTTCTGTATCTATTATCTGAAATTTATAGTTTTCTCCTGTTTTCAGTAAACATCAGGTACTTAGCTAATTAAATGTGATACTCATAGAGTCTTGTTTATAGAAAAGTGTCAACTTTCAGGATGTTGTATGTAAGTCTTGATAAAATTACGTAGAAAATGACATGTACTGTCTTTTCATAGGCTGACCTTGCAGTCACCACCTCCTGAAAATGGCTCAAAACAAAAAATGATCTAAGGGTTGAAACAAGATAAGATCAAATTGATGTCATAGTAATTACATGAAGGACCATTCAATCACTGGATGGAATTTACTGTTGATCCCTGGGCTTAGATGCAGGTGGGAACATGCAGTTTTTATTACTCTGGTGGTATAAAAGACAAGTGAGGACTTTATTAACTGTAGTTACTGAGAAATCACAAGGCAAAGCTAAAATCCATCTTCAGATCCACAATCAGCTGCCCTGAGCACATCCTGCAAAAAGTCCGGAGGAAGGTAATATGAATGAAACAATTTTGTGGGATTTTAATTGAGTGAGGTGTAAAATATTTTATAATATAGGTCAGCTATGCATAAGCCTTAGTGAGGAGAGAGACAGACATTTACACATTCTCTTTTCAGCACTCATGATTGAATTGGGAGGAAGTCTGCAAAACTGTGGTCTGATCACAGGCTAAGATGTTATCTAACAGAAACCAGAAACCAAATGTCTCCTGCTGAGATGTGCAAGTGCCTGTCAGTATCTAAACATTTTCCTCAAGAAATATTGGGTATCATTTGAAAGACATTTGTTTGAGTGGCTTACAGGCAGAAGGAGAGTAGACATTATATAAGTTGCTGATATTGTTTTACCATCAGTTTTTATTTATTTGTTTGTTTATTTATTTTAAAGATTTCATTTATTCATGAGAGGCACACACACAGAGAGAGAGAGGCAGAGACATAGGCAGAGGGGGAAGCAGGCTCCCCCGCCCAGGGAGCCTTTTGAGGGACTCAATCCCAGGACCCCAGGATCATGACCTGAGCCAAAAGCAGATGCTCAACCACTGAGCCACCCAGGTGCCTCTATTTGCTTATTTATTTAAAGATTTTATTTATTTATTTATTTTAGAGAGAGGGAGAGAGAGAGCATGAGCAAGCCTGTGATGGGGTGGGGGGAGAAGCAGAGGGAGAAGGAGAGAATTTCAAGCAAACTCCATGCTGAGTGGGGAACCAGACTCTCAGCTAGATCCCAGGATCCTGAGATCATGACCTGAGCCAAAACCAAGAGTGGGATGCTTAACTGACCGAGCCACCCAGTGGCCCCTACCATCAGTTTTTAAATGATGCATGACTGCATCTTCAAGTTGGCCAATCATAAAGCAGCTCACTTGTTTACTCAGATGACCATAGCTTCTGATATCTTTTGAATAGATGTTCTCCTATAGACTTGCATATAGTAACACTGACAATTTTTGGACAACATTGTTTCTATTTTCTTCTTTCATAAAATGCTACAAAATGAAGACTCAGTGCTATTTCTCCAAGTATTACTGATGACCTTGTAATTCTGAATCTCTTGACCAAATTTAGTTGGTGTGTTCCAGTGAGAGTTTCTGGAAACTTGCTAACCTTACTTGTATTTACATGAGCAGTAGTTGAAATGGCAGCTTATTGGGAAATTGAGACTGGAAAATAAAAGTGGTCTCTTGTTCCTCTTTATTAGCGCTGAGGAACAGGATTTGGGCACATGGAAGAATTATGGGTCCCTTGGGAATGCAGAAGCTCCATTTAAACTTCATAGGAACTTTTATTTCCTAAGTACTTACAATCCTTTCCCTACTCAAAAATAAGATATTTTATATTAGATCAGAGGAATCTTTTTAATTTTCTGAGGATATCTTTTAAATAATTACCCGACTTAATACCAAATCAATTATTAAAAATATTGGTCATCCAAATTGCATTGTAATCCTTTGCTATAGTCTTGAATTATTTTAAAAAAGTAAGAACAGTTACCACTTATGAACAGTTCATGTGCTTTCATTTCAATTTTAACTTTGGTTTTGGTTTAAGTTTCTTTTTTCTTTTTTTCAGTAATAGAGTTTTTGAAATTTTGAGTCATATTTCTTACCATTTCCTGCTGAAAAGGGTAGCATGTGTACAATGTTAGAAAAGCAATTGATTATGTTCCAGAATAGATTCTCAGTTTCATTGTACATTTCTTATAAATGTGGGACTCAAATTTACATGAAAACTCACAGTAAGAGCTGGGAAATAGAAATAGCAAAATTAGAAGGTAATGTGCATCTTGCTCAAAAATAGATCAAGATAATCTGCTTTCACAAAGAGAAGATGTACAGGAATCAATTAATATTTCCCACTGAGAACAGTATGACCCATAGCACCAAACTTCTATTTTAACAGCTTGTGAATCGTGGAGTAGTTTGGCATTAATTTATGATCTTTGCAAACTCCTTTTTTGGTGTATAACACTTCAGCATTACCTATTGTAATGTAGCATAAAGTAATCTGGTAATTTCTTGGTTCATCAGAGTTAGGGATAATATTATAAAAATACTCTAGCATCCTTATACACCAGGGTCTAAGAGAAAGAGAGGGTGTAGACAGGACTGATGCTGAACCGAGAGTGGAATCAAGGCAATATTGGAAATCAAATTAGAAAAGACAATTGTAACAGCATGATCTCTGTGTAAATCAATGTCCTAAAGGAGATAATGGATTAACTATGTACTTCTGGGTCATAGCAGTGGTATGGGTGGAAAAGTATGATTTTAGGATCAGATCACTTTCTGAGTGACTTTGGCAGAGCCCTTTAATGTTCTGAAGTGCAGTTTTTCTAGTCTATGAAATAGGTGCCATATTAATGTTTTCCTCATAGAGGTGTAAAGAGAATCAAACAAAAGAATGTATGTGAAAGCCAACGTTGCCCTCTTTCTCCCACAGTCAGACACCAGTCCTCATAACTTAAGCAGGTATAAAATGCCTCCTAATCCACATGAAATGGCTTTCTCAAGGCTGTTCTGAAGAAGGTGAAGTCAAACAAATATGTAAAATAAAAGATTACATAGGTAAGTTATATTTAAGCTGGCACAACATAATGTTGCTCTCAACAAAAAATGTCAGCATCTTATTTAGGGATATACCATCTGAAAAAAATCATTTAAGAACTTCATTGTAAAATATAAAGATTTGAAGGCACTACAGTGAAGTGTGGTTCAGAGCCTGGAGTTTGAAATTGTAAAGAGATATTCTAAAATCTTGGCTCCACCCACAACAAATTTTGTGACTTTGTCTGGGTTACTTTGCCTCAAGAATTTCTTTCACAAGATTGTTGTGAGTATTGAATATGTTTGTGTGTTCAAAGATGCCCAAAAGAACATCTAGCACACGAAAGTGCCCCATTAAATGTAGGAATTATTTTTAAAGCATAGTTATTGTTATTATCAAAGCCAGTATTGCAGATACTGTGTAGAATGCTAACTCCAAAATTTTTTTCACACATCGCTACATTTCCTAAATAGAGTAACTGAATACGTGTTATATAAATAACCTCCCACAGAGGAAAAGTAAGGAGACAGTAGAAAGAGGAGAAAGTAGAAAGGCAAGACTGGGGTCTGATATTGCAGACCGTGGAAGAAAAAATGTTCTTATAAGACAGAGCAATAGCTGATTGTTCCAGGAATCTACCATGATACATCAAACTCCCCAAAACCTTAGTGGGTAAAACAACAAGTTATTGTTTTGTCTTGGTTCTGTAGGTGGCCCCAGGATCATCTGGGCAGTTTTTAACTTGGATTTCTCATGTATTTGTGATCAGATAGTGGCTGGGGTTGGAGTCGTCTGGAGATACAACCAAACTGGTCATCTAGGATGACTTCTTCATTTCTTACTTCTTGGCCTTCTTTTCTTTCTCCATGTGGCTTGGCTTCTTAAAATTTTTTAAAAAGATTTAAAGAGAAATCAATAATTCTGGCCTGTCTATTCTATTATTGAAAAACTTCAAGGCAAACGAAATATGTTTTATGCTTTAATGCTTTTAAATTTTTTTTAAAAAAGATTTTATTTATTTATTCATGGGTGACACAGGGAGAGAGAGAGAGGCAGAGACACAGGCAGAGGGAGAAGTAGGCTCCCTGCAAGGAGCCCAATGTGAGACTCAATCCCGGATCCCAGTCTCACACCCGGAGCCAAAGGCAGATGCTCAACCACTGAGCCACCCAGGTGTCCCGGTGGCTTGGCTTCTTATCGCAGGGTGGTCTCAGAGTAGTAGCACTTCCTATGGAAGTCTTTCAAGAGACAGAAACCAGGGAACTGCCAGGTTTGGGCTGGGATCTACCAACAACCGGCTCAAAGTTGCACCTGCCATATTCTGTTGGTTCCAGTAGGCAGAGGGCCCACCTCGCTCAAATGTGGTACAAAAAAAAAAACATGGTGTGTTTTGATGTGGAAGTGGAAGTGTCATATTACAGAAGGAATATAAGCTGAGAGATATTTTTCTTGCCATCTTTGGGAAGTATGACCTGCCATAGCAATGAAACATAGGGGCTATAAAGAAGCTTCTCTTTGAAGCTCTTCTGCTGTTTTTATCACACACACACACACACACACACACACACACACAAATCCTTATAAAGTAAGGTTCTAGGGAAGAGAAATCAATAATTCTGGCCTGTCTATTCTATTATTGAAAAACTTCAAGGCAAATGAAATATGTTTTTATGCTTTAATGCTTTTAAATGGGAATGATACTTGGTGTGTCAAAAGATTGCATAAAAATAGCTCAGCTAAACATAACAAAATACAATGCACAAATCTGAAAAGTTACAGGAAATATTCTTATATTCCTATAATAATGCTCCATATAAAACTTTTCTAGCCTTTGGATATTTTACTTTTCTGAGTGATAAATTGATAACTATCTGATGTTCTATTCCTGCCAGCATTTATTACTTCAATAATGTTAATTTAAAAAATTGGGCATTTTTTAAACAACAAACATTTGAAATTCTCATTGAGAACAATATTTTATGGGGCACAGAGTTTGTCTTATCAAAATTCCTTATTGATTTCGTATGCAGACGATTTAAAAAATGCTCATGTGCTAGGAAAACCAAAGGGTAATGGAAAAACTAAGATTTTAATTACATAATTAAGTTAACATTGTAACGTGCCTTAAATAACAATTAAAGTAGAAGGAAGGTATGCATCTTATTATAAGCCCCTTAAATTTATTCAATTAAGAAAAGAAACTTCTCAAAACATAATTGTTAAAAGAATGGTCATAAAAGGATTAAAATCATTTTCATAAGTCCGTAAGTCCTTCAATTTTCTTCTAATTATTGCTTGTTTTTTCCCCTTTATTCTTATTTATTTATTTTTTAAATTTTATTTATTTATTTGAGAGAGAGAGAGAGAGAGAGAGAGAGAGAGAGAGATAGTGAGAGTGAGCAGGAGTGGGAGGAGAGGGAGAAGCAGGTTCCCTGCTGAACAGGCAGCCCAGAAGTGGGGCTGGATCCCAGGATCTAGCCCTGAGGTTATGCATGACCTGAGCCGAAGGCAGATGCTTAACTGACTGAGCCACCCACGTGCCCCATTCCTTTATTTTTAAAAATAAATATTTTTAAGGTAAATATTTTACTGTCATCTTTTGTTCAGTGCTTCTTTACGGAAACTTTTTTTTTTTTTTGTAAAACATAGTGGTACAAGCTATGCTGTATATTTCTATCTATGAGACCCCTTTTTCCCCCATTTCCTTTCTCCCCATTTCATCTGGAAAAGGAGTTGGCTCCCTTTAAAGATTTTGGGAAGGCACAAAGCACTGTTGTTGTTGTGTTGTGTTTTGTTTTGTTCGCTTTTTGAAAAGCACCTGTTACCATTTAATAAACCTCCCTCCACATGCCCTGAAGCTACCAAGATGCAGCCCCTTCCCCCTGCACCCCCAACCCACCCACCCCCCCATCTTCTCCTCAGCTCTTGTACTGAAAATTTGGCTTTCACAATGACAGGCTGTTCTGGAAACTTTCCCTTTCCCAAAACTTTGTAGAGCCAGATCGCAGCACATCAATCATAGGAGCAGCTCCAGCCTTGTTTCTGGCAGCATTTATCTGTGTCTGCTAAGGGACAAGGTCCACAGCTTATCAAGGTTGACAGCTGGCCAGAAGCTCTGGTACCTCGTTAAGTAGCGCCTCAAACCAACTTTCCCCAGTAACCTCAGTGTTATTTGTCAGAGTTGATCCTGTTGGATCATGCACTCCACCAGCATTACCCTGGCCTCCTGGGTGCTTCCGGCGCTTGCCCATGCGGCTGGGGCCATGCCTCACGTGCCCCTGAGGTTTCTGGATCTTCCTCAGTCTGGATGGCATGTCCACAGTCCACATGAAAGAAGCACAAAACACTGTGAAGTGACTGATAGACCGAAATCCCATCCCAAATGGTGCCACTGAGCTGTGTGGCTTCACTTGGCCTTATTTCCCTCTGGATCATGGGGCTCTTTGAGGCATATTATTTGCCACCTCTAGCTGCTTCATGAATTATGGGGACTACTGAATCCATGAAGCTCTTGCACAAATATCAAAATCCTAAAATATGTATTAACTGCTGTAGAGATTCTCTTTCAGTCAAGTAGACGTTCTTAATTCTCATTTGCTTGTCATCTCTCCTTTGTCATGTCCTCTGCCCAGCGGATGCTCAGTGTCTACAAAGGCTTTCATTACAACATTCTTCACTCTCACGGTTACTTGCCTTTGTATCTAGGTCAGATAGCAGGAAACTTATTCAAGTTTGTGTCATCCGTACTTGGCACTGTGCCTGACATGTAGCAGGTGCTTATTCAGTCTTTAAATCTCTCAAGGGTTCAGCTTGGACCTTCAATTTCACACTTAACTCCCGTCAAATTATCCCAAACTCATCTTTTTGTTTATTTACTTTTATTCTATTTTTTAAAATTATTTTTTAAATGTTGTATTTATTTATTTGAGAGACAGAGCACAAGAAAGAGAGTGCATGACTGGGGGGTGGGTGGGGGGACAGACAGAGAGGGAGAAGTAGACTCCTCACTGAGCAGGGAGCCTGATGCGGGGATCCATCGCAGGACCCTGGGATCATGACCTGAGCCACACACAGACGCTTAACCAATTGAGCCACCCAGGTACCCACCCAAACTCATCTTATCATAGGATAGAGAAAACAGTAATTATCTATATTCAAGAGTCGATGAGATGATTGGGGACAGATTGAGGGAGTATTAACCAGTCTCTCTTTGTCCCCACAATTGGTCTGCCATCCACGTCATCACCTTTGGAAAAACTATCAGTGAATATGTTAATGGGTCTGAAGGTCACTGTGGTGCCTGGAAACAATGTTTGACTGTCTACTTGGAAGAATGGGGAACCTGGAGGACTATTGAGGCTAGGGCCTGGAGCAAGGGATCGTGAAACACTCTCATGCTCTACCTGCTGTGAAGAACTTGTTACAAGGACAAAGTAGAAACCCCCTTACTGCAACTAGAGAGAATGAGCAAAGAAAAATAGTTACCAGGGTCACTCCAAGCTGAGTTTCCTTACTACTGGCCCCAGGCTCTTTAAATTCGTCCAGCTGGAGACAGAGGTGGTCACTCAGCAGGAAGTAGAGATGAGCTGACTCTGTGGAAGTTGTGGGATGATGGATTCCAAACATTCTACTTTCCCTTGTGACTTTCTTCCTTCAAATCTTTCTTCAAGGTGAGCTATGGCTATCTTCTCTCACCAGGCAAGATGCTAAAACTTACAGGCCTATCCTCTGTTTAATAAACAATTATTGAATACCTGTCTCATGCCAGGCAATGTGCTAGGGATTAAGGGCTTTACTTTAGAAGTTCCCTTCATTAGTTATTGTTCACTGAAGGGAACTGACTTTGCCTCTCCTTGGTAGTTAGCTGAGTTAGATGTGGCTAATGAGAAGCCTCTAGAAGTCAGTTAGATTTCTACTGTTTTGTTAATAAAGAGTTGTGCTTCTAACCCTAACTAGTCATCTCAAAAGTGTGCTATGAGTCAGATGACTTCTGGGTGTGCAGAGTATAGATGAGTCACCCTTGCCATCACTACCATTAGAAAAACCGAAAACCTTGCTCTCTGGCAGTTGGGGAACGATGGCATCATCTTTGCAAGTGAAGGGCAGGATTTCACATTGTACCAAGCACTTGTAATCTTGGAGCTATCTTTTATATGTACAGATGTGTACGCACATAGAGACACACACATCTACTCATATATAATAATGTAAAAACATATTTAATTAGCCTTGAAGTCTTTCCATGCTACGACAGACAGGGCAGGATTGTTGATAGACACACACCAAACTTTATAAGGGCCTTTTCTGTGATAAAAACAAAACAGAGGAGCTCCAAAGAGAAGGCCCCTGGGTATTCATTGTCCCTAAGTTTTCATGTGATAGCAGGTTGTATTTCCAAAGAAGGTCACAAAAATATCTTGGACTAAATTCCCTCTGTAGTATGAGAGTATGTGTGCCACTTCCACATCAAAAAGTGGTGTGTCTATTTTTGCACCCCATTTAATGCCCATTTATTCCACCATGGGTGAAAGTTCCAGAAGACTTGAAAGACCCCGATGTGTTGCAGGCCCAGATGCAGCTCTTGGAAGCTATGTTTGGCCTAGCTGGATCTCGAATCCCGTACATCGAGCAAGTGAGCAAAGTCATGCTTGAGCTAAAGGTTCTGGAATCCTCGGGCCTCACCAAGGTCTTGGTTTATGGCTCTTACTTGTACAAGCTCAGGGCCAAGTGGATGCTCCAGTCCATGACCGAGTGGCACCGCCAGCGACAGGAACGAGGGATGCTCAAACTTGAGGATGCCATGAAAGCCCTACAGCTAGGTCCTTGGATGAAGTGAAGCCAGTTTGCCACCAACGTACCTGGAATCAGGATTTGAAGAGTAGATGTTGTCTCCAGAGCTGGAATGTATATGGTCTGGTTGAAATTCTGCTCCAGCCTGACAGGGAAAAGCCAGCTGATTTTGGGTCTCTGCCTTTGAGTCCTAATGTGGCTTCTCCCCTACCCCCCAAATTTGCTAATTAAAGGATAACATTTTAAGTAAAAAAAAAAGAAGAAGTCCTCGGCCCCCATCAACAGTGGGGATGTCCCCCCCACCATACTGGAGTGACTCCAACATGAAGGACCCCCCCAGAGCTACCATCTGGTTATCTGCCAGTTTTTCCAGCTGCCTCCTACCCGACCCAGCACCCCCTTCCCCTTCCCAGAATTCATGACATCAGAACACCGGCTTTCCCCTTTTCCTTGAGACTCAGGAGGGCCAAGCAACAGCCTTTTGCTTTTCCTCTCTCCCCTACCAAGGGGTGAAGGAAGGGATCCATCCTATTGTTCAGAGGCACCAGCTCCCTCCCCTAAATCAGGCTGAGAAGGAACCAGCCAGCTCTTACCTCCTCCTGGTTGTTTTCTTTCCCACCCCAGTTTATTTTTTGTCTCCCCCCCCCCCCGCCACCAACCCCAGCCCATACCTCTGAAGCCATTTTATGAACTGTCATGTGCCACCTGAGCTTCCAGTAAAAACAAAAAACAGCGGCCAGTGGGCCTAACTCTCCTTTGCTTCGACTTTGAAAACTGAAGATGACCGGGCACATAACTCATGGTGGCCTGGTGTCGCTCCACCTCGTTGGGCAGCCACAGGAACCAGCTATATTACAAAGGCCTGGTTAGAGACCCCATAAATAGCTTTCCCTGGGTCCCTGGCATCAGTCATGTTGGCATTTAGGCCTGTGTCCTAGAAGGAGCTCAGGTTTGCTCGTATCAGTCGATGCTTCTCACTGGCTTCAGATAAAAGTTTCACCTAATAAATAGTGTGTTAGCACTGGAGCCTGAATGAGCTCCTCGGGGCGGGAATCATCAGATGAAATACTCCTCCTTGTCCCTGCCCTTGGCTGAGTCACTCTCCATTTGGAGGATGGCGCTGGGCTCGCCTTCTGCTGGTTCGTAGGTGACGTAGCTGCCTTTGTTCTTGTACAGGTAAATGAAGATCAAGATCAGACTGAGAGCAGGGTGAGGAAGACCACGGTGATAACCACACATGCAGGGTGTGTGTGTGTATAGGATACTTGGTCTATCTGTCTAGCTTGTATGTTGTACTGGTAGTGTTTACCTACTTCGTAAATCATTTAATATATTAATTATATATAATCACAATAAATAACATGAAAACACATTAGATAATAATAGTAAATTATGACAATAATATTCTTTTATACTTTCAAGCATGCTATATTTTCCTGTTTTATCAAGAATTAAATTTCATGCACACATACAGTTTGATGTAAACTAAATCATAAGCGACCCCTAATTTAAGCCTTGAAGCTCTTATGTATGCTTTTTATTATGCTTTCTTTTGAATTCTTATGACTTTTATATCAGCATAAAGTGGCTTCTACCTGTGACGTATTTAACACGTATAGATTCTCATATTGGCCACCTACAAATTATAGAACTTAGTGAGAACATACAGTTTCTAATGAATTTATTATTTGAAATTATTTTGTTTTATTAAACATTTATTTTAAGTCCTCATTTGAGAGTTACCTTGTTCTTTAATGACAGCTCCACATTAGCAACTTTGGTTTGCTATTATTATTACTGTTCTAAAGTCCCAGTGCAACATAATTACATCTACTCTGCAAACCCTTATGAGATTTTCACAGAATTGGAGAGACAAACATATCAATCACTGGCTAGAGTTCAGGGCAGATTGCGGAACTTTCATCTAGGAATTCTAAGCAAAGTGATAGGTGAATGTAGTGGAGGGAATGATGTATTCTGGCTTTGAGGTCATGTGAAACCTTCATGGGGAAGCTGACAGCTGGGCAGTCCTTAAAGGGACTGAGATGGATGGACTGAGGAGGAAAAGAAAGGCTTTACTGGCCAAGATGAGAAAACACACATTTCTTGGATTCACACCATTCTGCTGTGGCAGGTGGCAGGAGGTAAGAGCATGTTGAGTGGACATTGGGGAGGCACTGTGGGGTCAGGTGTATAGAGTCTGTGATGTTTGCAAGGTACTCACTTGGAATGCCAATAAAGGCTGAGCGAGGTTAATAAATCTGATTTAGATTGAGCATATTTGGCAAAATAGCATAAATTCCAGTCGAACCTAATTCTTTTTCCTGTCCTGATTCTTAATGTTTTTCTCTCAAATTCCAAAACATAAAGACCTAAAGATGATTAGAATGATACAAATATTTATTAAAATGTTTTCAAGATTTGAAGGTTAATCCTTTGATGAATCCCATTTCTTTGTAAAATAAAGATAAAGGCACTTCTGTTATTGAAAGCTACAGCAATGGTGACTTTAGTTCTGTTTTTTCAATCTTCACTTTATCATAAAGCAAATTCTGAAATGTGCATTGACTTCATGCTCTCACATTCTGCAATCTTGTTATAAATGTTTCTCTCTGAATTAATTCTGATATAATTGTTCACTGCATAATGCTGAATTTTCATAAAATATGAGCTGCAATACCAAAGCACAAAAATGATACTTAGTTTAAAAAAGGAAACCAGTTTCAATTCTGAAAACTTCCTTGTGGCTTTGTGTGTCACTTAAGCAGTGGTTCTCAGGCTATTTGGTCTCAGAAACTGTTTATGCTCTTAAAAATTGTTGAGTCCAAAGAATTTTTTAATGAAGTTGTATTTTCCAATATTTACTGATTTAGAAATTATGTTAGAAAAAGTCTTAACATATTTATTCATTAAAAAACAGAATTAACTATCACATGTTAACAAATATATATTTATAAAAAAATGACAACTTCTAAAACAAAAAAATAAGAAAGGCAGCATTATTTTATCTTTCTGCAATTTTAAAAAAAAGACTGGTCCAGTGGAACATAGCTAGATTCCCATGTGCATCTATACTCAATCCACTGCAATTGCACATGTTATGTAGCCCTTGGAAAATTTCTCTGAACACCCATGAGAGGTTGAGAGTGAAAAAAAGTCAGTAACATCTTAGGACTACTATGAAAATCATTTTGACCTCACAAACTCACTGAAAAGTGTTTAAAATTCTCAGATCACAATCTGAGAACCACCAACTTAGAACAATGTTTATTTGGTGCTAATTAAGTATGGAGATAAATAAAACCCATAATTACTGATGTATAAGTATATACATCAAGGAGAAATAATGGTTTACTTTTGTTTTAGCCTTACCAATATTTATGCAGTTTATCTTTCTATAATTTAAACTGTTAGTTCTGCTGACAATTTTTTCTTAAACGATGTATAGGTTCATATAAAGCTTTGCAAAAATATGGTCTCTTTGTGTCAGTCTGCATGAAAAATAACCACAAATTTTGACTCATGCAAATTTAAAGCTTATTTTAGAATGCCTTTTTTAAATAAACTTTTGTTTTGAAGAATTATAGATTTAGAAGAAGTTGAAAATATGTACAGAGAAGTCCTGGATATACTTTAGCCAGTTTCTCCCAAAGATAATACTGTGCCTAGGTGTAGTACAATGTGAAAACCAGGAAATTGACATTGGTACAACTCATGGAGCTTATTCAGATTTCACTGGTATTGTGTGTATGTGTGTGCACGTGTGTGAGTGTGTATAGTTCCATGAAATTTTATCCTGTGTGTACATTAGTGTACAAATATCACAATTAAGCACAGAACTGTTTCATTGCCACATAGTTCCCTTTATAGCTGCACTTATCCCCCCTCAACTCCCTCCCCAACACTAACTCCTTAAAACTGCTAATTTATTCTGCATCTCTCTAATTTTATTATTTTGAGAGTGTTATATAAATGGAATCATACCGTATGCAACCTTCACTCAATGCAATATTCTTGAGATCCATCTGCGGTGCATGCATATCAATATGTATTCCTTTATGTCGCTACATAGTATTCAGTGGTGTGGATGTACCATTGCTTATATAACCATTTATCTGTTGAAGACATTTGGATTGTTTCCAGTTTTTGCCTATTATAAATAAAGCTGCTCTGAAACTCTGTACACAAGTTTTGTATGAACATCATTTTCATTCTTTGAGGTTAATGCCTGAGTACAGCTGTTGGGTTATATGGTAAGTTTTATAAGAAACTTCCAAGTGATTTTATATTCCCACCAGCAATGTTTGAATTATCCTGTTTCTCTGCATCCACAACAGCATTTGGTATTATCATGATGTTTTGTTGGAGCTATTCTGATGCATATATACTATTTTGCTGTAGTTTTATTTGTATATTACTAATGGCTGATAATGTTAAATGCTTTCCCGTACTTATTTGCCATCTATATATCCTTTCTCTTTCTGCTGAAGAATCCATTTTCTTTTTCTTTTTAAAGATTTTATTTATTTGAGAGAGAGAGAGAGAGAATGAGCAAGGGGAGGGGCAGAGGAAAGGGAGAGAGAATCTCCCTGCTGAGTGTGGAGACTGATGTGGGGCTCGATCTCATGACGCTGAGACCATGACCTGAGCTAAAACAGAGTCAGTCACCCAACTAACTGAGCCACCCAGGCACCCCTGCAACACTCATTTTCTAATTGGATTTTTTCTGTTGAGTTTTGAGAGCTTGTTGTCTATTCTAGATCTAACCCTTTGTTAATTATGTGGCTTGCAAAAATTTTCTTCAAGTCTGTACCTGGGGACGCCTGGGTGGCTTAGTGGTTTGAGCGTCTGCCTTTGACTCAGGGCCTGATCCTGGGGTCTGGGATCCAATCCCACAACGGGCTCCCTGCAGGGAGCCTGCTTCTCCCTCTCCCTTTGTCTCTGCCTCTCTCTCTGTCTCTCATGAATAAATAAATAAAATCTTTTTAAAAAGTCTGTTCATTGTATTTTTATCTTCTTAACAAAGGATTAACCCATAATTTTTGATGAAGTCCAATTTATTAATTTTTCTTTTATGGGTCATGATTCTATTGTTAACACCAGAAACTCTTAACCTAGTCCTTGGTTCCCCAATTTTTTCTTTTTTTAAGATTTTATTTATTTATTCATGAGAGACACAGAGAGGCAGAGGAAAAAGCAGGGTCCCTGCAGAAAGCCTGCTATGGGACTTGATCCCAGGACCCTGGGATCATGACCTGAGCCAAAGGCAGATGCTCAACCACTGAGCCACTCAGGTGCCCCTTTTTTCTCTTTTTTAATAAAAATTTTTGTAATTTCACATTTTACATTTGTCTATGATTCATTTTCAATAATTTTCATATAAGGTATGAGGTTTACATTAAGTTTTTTTTTTCCAGTTGTATTGGCAGCTATTGTTGAAAAGGTTGAATTCCTCTGTTAAATTGTTTTGGCATCTTTGTCAACAACTGGTTGGCCATATTTGTATAGGTCTATTCCTGGGTTCTCTATTTTGTTCTACTGGTCTATGTATCTGTTCCTCTGCCTATATCACAGTTTTGATTACTGTTGCTGTATACTAAGTCCTAACACTGGGAACAGTGATTCCTCCTACTTTCTCTCTTAAATTGTTTTAGCTATTCTAGATATCTTGCCTTTCAATAATAATAATCTTGCCCATGTGTACTGGGATTTTGATAGGCATTTCATTCAATTTGGAAATAATTGACATCCTTACCATGTTGAGCCTTCCAATTCATGAACCTGATATGTCTCTCCATTTGTTTAGGCTTTCTTTGATTTATTTCATAATTTTCAGCATACAAATTCTGTACATATTTTGGTAGATTTATACTTAAGTATTTTCTTTGAACAATTGTAAATGGTATTATTTTTAAAAAAAGATTTTATTTATTTATTTGAGAGAGATAGAGAGAGAAGGAGAACATAAGCAAAGGGAGGGGAGGAGCAGAGGGAGAGGGAGAAGCAGGATCCCCACTGAGCAGGGAGTCTGACATAGGGCTCTATCCCAAGACCCTGGGACCATGACCTGAGTGGAAGGCAGACACTTAACCAACTGAGCCACCCAGGCACCTCATGTTATTGTGTTTTAAATTTGTTTTCACATTATTGTTTTTAGTATAAAAATGCACTTCATCTTTGTTTGTTGATTTTATGTCATGCAATCTTGTTGAACTCACTAATTAGGTACAGGATCTTTTCTGTAGGTTCCTTTTTTAAAAAAAAACATAGATGATTATGTCATCTGCATATATGGATAGTTTTATTTTTTTCCTCTCAATTTCTGTGCCTTTAATTTCTTTTTCTTGTCATATTGCATTGGCTAGAACTTCCTGTACTATACTGGATAACAGTGAGAGTGGACATCCTTGCCATGTTGCTAATCTTGGGGAGAAAACATTCAGTTTTCACCATTAAATATGATGTCAGCTGCAGGTTTTTTATAAATGCTCTTTATCAAGTTAAGAAAACTCTTCTGACTGTCATTTGCGGAAACTTTTTTTGTTATGAAAGAGTACTGAATACTGTCAAATAACTTTTCTGTGTCAATTGATACATCATATACTTCTTTTTCTTCTTTATCCTATTTCATTAAATGATTTTAAATTATTGAACCAACCTTTCATATGTGAATTATTCCCAGTTGGTCATATATAAATCCTCTTATACATTGCTGAGTTCAAATTGTTATTATTTTGTTTAGGATTTTTGCATCTAATTCCATGAGGTATACTGGTCTTTTGTTTTCTTTCTTATGTCCATTCTTTCTTTCAGACTGAATTGGTTCGGGTTTTGTGTCAGGGTACTCCTGGCCTCACAAAATGAGTTTGGAACTATTCCTCCCTCCCCTATTTTCTGAAAGAGATTCTGTAAGGTTGATGTTAGCTCTCCTTTAAGTGTTCTGAATGATTTTTTATTGGTAATTGATGCTCTGTTCATATTATCTCTCATGGTTTGAACATAAGTAATCCATAACACTTTCACTTAAAAATAGGAATAAAAACTCGCCCATTTTATCTTATATGAGATTTCTGTAGGATATGTGTGGATACAATCCAATTCCCTGTCTTTCCATTCTCAGTTGCAGTGAGGTCAATGCTAGATATGGTCAATCACTCAGCTGACCTTGGCTAGCCTGATCTTATGCACTCAAAATGCTCAGGTAAAGTTTAACTACAGGCAAAAAATAAGTCAAGAAGTGCATTTAGAAAAACTGATAAACATTTTCTGCTGTTTATTCTTGCCACATTGCTGAATAGCATTTACTGTCCCACAATGATAGCGAGCATTAGAGTTCACCTACCATTAGTGAATAAAAAGCAGGAGAGACACTGTCCTTTCCTTCTGTTTTCTCGCCTGGGAATATAGGAATGAGAAGGATGAACTCAAATGCTCATACATTTTCATATCATATATAAGCTTATCTATTTTATATGAGTTTATTGATCTGTCTTCTTAGACATTATCTAAAGTTCCATGTCTTACAAATAAGGACACTGAGGCTTAGCAGAATGATATATTTAAAAACAGCATATTAAAATCCAATTCTATTGGTTTATATGAGCAATAGATTCTATTCCCTAGCTCTTCCCTAAGGAAAAAAGTTTATTTTGTTTTATTTTATTTCTTATTTACACAGTTCCAGAGTGTGTTGGGAGATGTAAGCAGAATGATCAAGACACTGATGACTATTATTAGTAGTAATGTTAAAACTACAAGTTGTTATGAATGATAATCCAATTTCAGAGTAATTTTGTTTCCTCATCTGTTTTTCAGGAGAGCCATGGATTACTACAGAAAATATGCAGTTGTCATTCTGGCCGCATTGTCTGTGTTTCTGCATATTCTCCATTCCTTTCCTGATGGAGAGTTTACAATGCAGGGTATGTGACCAAACGGATTTGCAGTAATAAGAAAAACACACATTCCTAGATGTACATCAATAACTCCATTAATTACATTTCCACCTCCTTTCAAACGTGATAAATCTTTGCTGCTGGCTACATATCCAGGCTCTTTTGGATTGTACACATAAAGTCAAATTAGGTTCAGAAAATGTGTAGTGAAAATTTATCTAACATGTCCATTTAAATAGCAGCATGTACATATTCATCTGAATTAGATTCCTTATTATTCTTTATCTGAGTTTTACAAGCCAAAAATGCTCCTTATTCAGTTAGCCTAGTTTTCTTTTTTTTTACATTTCTCCCAGAAGTTTTGAGAATATTTTAACATTGCCTTTGTAGATGAATTCACATCAGTTAACAAGTGAGAAAAACAAAACCATTTTATGCAGTGCATTTGTTTCACTATATTGTTTGAAAAATCTCATATAGTCACTGATATAATTCCATCTGTTATGAAACTGTGAGCTACTATTAGTTATGATTTTTCTTAGAGAAGTGGTAATATTTCAATTCCAGTTCTTATGTGTAGCTGCTCCATCTAATATCAGGCTCTCCACTCAGCAAGCTTTCTTAATTCTGACATATTTTTCTCAGTCAATATTTGGAGTTTCCATGGGGAAAAAACAATAGCAGAATCTAAAGGGGAAAATATTTTGCCTCTGGGCAAAATCTTCCTTTCAGATGAGCATGGTGCTTTCATCTGTTAAGTTTTGTGCTCTCTATAGGCATTCTATTAGCATTGGGATACAGAATCCATGATTGAAGAGACAGAAACTACTACTCTTTTTTTTTTAATATATATTTGTGAGAAACTACTACTCTTGAGATCTCCCATGCATATTGACAAAAATTGTTTCCCATGAAGATAAATATAATCAGTACAAATAATACTATGTATGAAAATTGATAGCCAAAAAGTGTTTATTATTTTCCTTCTATTTTTAATGGAAAAATAAATTCACCATCTCATAATAAGGGAAATTTGAGTTTCCTTTTTTTATTATTATTTTTCAATTTAAAAGAATAAATTCTGTGCCCAATGTTGGGCTCAAACTTAGGATTCCAAAATCAAGAGTCACATGCTCCACTATTTGAGCCAGCCAGGTGCTTCTGTTTCTTTTTGAATCGTTCTTGGATTATTTTACTCTTTGCCTTTTTTGGTGATAGGTTGCCCAGAATGCAAGCTAAAGGAAAACAAATACTTCTCCAAGTTGGGTGCCCCAATTTATCAATGCATGGGCTGCTGCTTCTCCAGAGCATATCCCACTCCAGCAAGGTCCAAGAAGACAATGTTGGTCCCAAAGAACATCACCTCAGAAGCCACATGCTGTGTGGCCAAAGCTTTTACCAAGGTGAGAACTTAAAGGGTCCCAGAAGTTTTCTAACAGTCTAACCTGAGAAATGTCCCCAGAGCACATGCATGAGGTTTAATGTCAGAGGTGTCTAATGACCCATCCTTGGCTTGGGATTTGTACAGAGATGTGTCCCCTTAAATCAAAAGTAACCTTGTGGAGACAGGCTGGATTTATTCAGAATGAAAGGAATAGCTGTGGAGGCGATGAGGGGTAGGTTAGAAGAGAGTATAGCACACACACACACACACACACACAGAGTGCAAACCTAATCTTTTAGAGTGAAATATTAGCTGAAATGGAGAATGTGCAAATGTAGCTAGCATCTCTTTAGTCTAGCTGCTTACTGACAATTTTATTTAACATTCTCAATTTTGTCTATCCATCAATCCATCCACCTATTCATTTTTTTTCCCTTCTCTTTTAGGCCACAGTGATGGGAAATGCCAAAGTGGAGAATCACACGGAGTGCCACTGCAGTACTTGTTATTATCACAAATCTTAAATATTTTGCAAAGAGCATATTGACGATTGCTGATTTCCTGGAATGAAAATTAATTTTTTCAGTGTTTATGGCCTTGTGAGATAAAACCCTCTTTTCTCTTACTATGTTCTTTTTGGCATGCTTCAAGGATGTACTGCAGCTTTATTGCTTTTCTCTTTATCCCACAGTATAATCAGAAGTCTAGTTCTTTTCAATTGGCATGAAATACAGCATTTAGTGTGACCATAAAAGCTGGTTCCTCTGGAAATAAACCCTTTTAAATCATCATTCTATCATTGGATTTTAATTTTTTCTTAAGAGTTTTAAGCCAGTTACTTTTGATAAGGTTAATTGAAGGAACCAGTGGGTAAGCTGGGTCCCATGCACTCAGTGATCCCACACTGGAGAACCTTGATCCCACCAAGCCTTCCAGAGAAAGCTGTGCATCCTTTAGCCAGTGGGATAGCTATAAAACAATCTGTTGGGGTGAGGAAAGAAAACATAAAAACTTCCATTGCTATTCATTTTATATCACCCCTTTGATGACTTTTATGAAAGTACATAATATTAGTATTGTAATAAGTGTATGCAATTTCGAAATAAATAGTTATGCATATATTGAGGATGTTTGGTCAGACACTTTTTACTGGTAGAAGTGTGCAGAATCAGGGAAAAGAAAAAAGAGAATACTGCTGTAAGTTTTGAGCCAGATAAAATCCTTCCCAGCCTGAAGTTTTTATCCACTTAGCTTATACCTGTCCAAAAAAAGAGTACATTATATTGGTCCCTGGCTACTAAGTTACGATTGAATGGTGGCTAAAGAAAGGGCATTGTTGTCCCCAACTGAAATTGGTCATTGCTTTGAATAGTCTAGGTACATTGACTCTTATATTCCACATTCAAGCCTGGAAGGGAATGAATAAATGATGAGCTAAGTGCTCACTGAGCTCTCACTGTGGGCTAGGTGAGGTGCCAAGCTTTTTACTTTAGTAAAATTTTATGTAGTTATATCCAAATGCTTAAGAGCAATGCCACATTTATTGAGTATTTATACTTAAAAAACAGAGATAGCCCTTCCTCTGAAGATCATGCTTTTATACATAAAATTATATTAGCTATGGAAGAGATCAAAGTCACTCAAAAATTCTACTCCTAAAGGAGCCTGAAATTAAAAAAAAAATCACACTGGTCACAGATAAGGTTTTCAAAAAAACGTCAGTTATCATCAATTTGTTAAGATTCCATTTCTAAGTGAAAAGTTGGTTCCTAACGCATTGGTAAACACATCAGGTGTCAGGATGAAAAATTAAGATGAATGCATGTACTTTTTAAGAAAAACACAACATATTAATTCATTTGCTCATTCATTTATTTTTTATACATTTATTTAGTGTCTTGTAAGTGTTGGCACATTGTTACGTTATGGGGATTCAGAGATATCAGGATTCTCTGAAAGATAAGATTGAGAAAATATAATGTAGCTTGATTTGAGAGACAGTGGTGCTAATCATTAGTACATCCAGATATTTAGTAGATATTCATTGAGAATCTACTATGTGTCAGGTCTGGAGAGCTCATGAGAGGATTCAGCAGGAGAGGAAAGCTACTGATATGCCCTAGACCAGAGTGCCCTTGTCCATCTGGGATCATCTAACTGACAGAGGGGAAGGGAAAATCCCCCAATGGTCATTCAGATTAGTCAAATCAATCCTGGAGAGCACTGGGATGAAATGTCTTGGCCATATTGACCTCCCATCAGGGCATGTGCCAGGCATGGTGCTGTTTCCGGCAAGGTCAAGATGAATAAGATATAGACCTTACTATGAAACAATCCACAGTCCAGTGGGGCAAGAGAGACCTAAATCAATAATTACAATCTAGTGGGATACATGCTATGGGAGAGGTGTGGGACTTTGGTGGCCCCAAAACAGGGATGGTTAGCTCAGCCTTGTAGCGTTTGCCATGGACAGCTTCACAGGGCAGGGGGGTACTTAAGTTGGATCTAGAAGTTAAGTAGAAAGAAGGGGAAAGGGGTCAGTCTAATCTAAGGAAAACAGAGTAAGTAAACATCCTGAGATGGGAACCAGTATGATGATCACAGAATTGTAAGAAGTTCAGTGTGACTGGGTTGCAGGGAGATGGATAAAGAGCCAGAGCTGCACAGAAAAATGGACATCTGTCAAGAAGGTCCTTGTATAACATGCAAAGAAATGTGCATTCCAGCTAGGATAGTAGCTTTTCAAACTAGAGAGCCTGGGGTTCCTGAAGCTACAGGATAAACATGCCCCTTTCTACAGGATCAATTTTGCTTGAAGATTTGTGTAAATGTTACTTTAATTTTAAAACAAAGACTGATACATTATAGAATAGAATGCAAAATTGCAAGAATCAGATTTAAAAAAAGAATGTTTTTGCTGAAGGTGGGCCTTCCAGATCCTGCTCTTCTGACCCCTCCCAAACCTGCTGGGAGCGCCTTCACTTTTCTTGCCTTAGGAGTACTTAAATGGAGGAGCTAATATTGTAGAATTAACGTGGTCAGTTTTGTACTCTGGAAAAATCATTCTGGCAGCAAGCAAAGGGTGATTCAAAAAAGTGAGAGACTGGACACAGGATCATGAGTTGGAGTCTTTGCAATTGTCTTGGCAAGATGGTGCTAGTTTACTAGCAGTGAGGGTGAGGGTATGAGGGAGGGACAGATTTGGGAGGAATTAGGAGGAAATGAAGAGATAATTGTGAGTGTGGCTCCTGGCTTTTTGGGTGGCTGGTGAACAATTGTGTCAATAACTAGGAAATGGAAAAGGTTGGTATGGCAACAGAGTGGGGAGATGACATTCACTTTAGGGCTGTTGAGTTGAGCTGTCTAAGGAGTACCGTGTGAACATGTTTGATAGGCAGCGTGTACAGTGATATGAAGCTCAGGAAAGGACATCAGCCTGGAGGTACAGGCTTGAGAATCATCAGTGGTGGGTGGTGCCAAAAGCAAAGCACAGGGGTGGCTAGGATTGCTCGGGAGAGTGTGGAGTTGTGGCGAAGAGAAGATGCTGGACCACCAAGGATAGATTCTGGGCCAGCCCAGCTGAAAAAAATATTATTATGTCCAGTGGTATAGTCAATTTGGAAGCCCTGATATGAGCCCTCTAGAGAACAGATGACAATCTAAAATATGTAAACTGTGAGGAAGAAGAGAGGCAGGCGTGGAGGCTGGACATTTTATTTCAAGCCAATCTGTGAAAAATTCCTAAAAGAAAGAGGTAAAATGAGCATGTGTTTGAGGGATTATTCCACCAAAAAATTCTCTACCATTTATCTCATCCAGAGAGTTGCCTGAAATTCTCCCATTTGAGATTCCTTCCTATCCCAGGTACCTTCTTTCTACATGACAACACATATGACTGAGGCGACATAGTTTACCATTAACACCACAAGATACATTAACCAGACCACTAGGTATTGTCTGCACGGATCCTGGATCCTGGTCACTAGGGAGAGAGGTGCCAGGCAAAATGATAAAAGGATAAAACAAAAATGCAAGACTTCTTCTACTTTGTAGTTGTGTCAAGAATTAACCATGAGCAGAAACTCCTAAGTGATTACAGGAATGTCACTGATGATGAGGGCTCAAGGAGGTCAGGGAATAGGGATGGCTCCTGTGCATCAGTCTGTCTGCTGAGAGTGTGAGGAAAGGGCAGGAGAAGATGAGAGGGAAAGAGACACTGGGAAGGGAAGAGAAAGAAGAATGAGGAAGTAGAAAAAGTTGGGGCACAAAAAATGTGTGAGAGCTATGGAGGAGAGACAAGAAGGGGTGCTGGAGGAGTCTACAGCCTCTGAGGTGGCTGACTTGGATTAAGCAGAAAGAAAAAAAGCCATGGTTCTACACACTGCCGTCTCTTCCTTCACCACCACTGGAATCCAAGTAATCACCCAAAGTCAAGACCTCTAGCCTCTATGGAGCCTTTGTACAAATGGATGACATGTGCTCTCTGGGCAAGCAGAGCACTTTAAGTTAATGGCTTCATAACTAAATGACACAGAAAAGTGGATATCAATCAGTCCTTAACCCTTTTGTGTAGTCCACACACTGTGCAACTGTACATGGCAGCCATAACCATGATCTATTTATCCTGATATGACCGTGGGGAGATAATGTCTCAAATTGATGAGAATCTTAGTTGACATCTGAGATTCCAAATGTTCATTCCTAATTATTCTTATAGCGCTGGGAGGCTTCTGGAGAAAATATTCCCCCAAATAGTTTGGTTTTGCTTTTACTAGCTATGGGGAAACTAGAAGAGCAGCCCATAATCTGGTCCAACAGGAAGGTAAAACCAAAGAATCTACGTGTAAATGACCATGAAGCTGACATGAAGAAGTTGGTTAGGACCACAAACCTCAAGAGGTCCAGAGAGGTCCCTTTACTTAATAAAAAGTTAATCGATGTCAAACCACCTGTCACTAGTACAGCACTTTTACTTTCTCAGAGCTTTCTGTGCCTAATGCCCGTGAGTCTGACTCAGCCCCTTGTGGACTGCCAGTCAGGGAGGTGGTACTATCTCCATCGGAAAATTGAATAAATGGAGCCACAGTGAACTCTAGTTGTCCAGGGACTGAGAATGTGTGGGATCGTGGGTCTCCCCATGCCTAGTTTTTTGCTGCTTCTTTCAAATTCCAATTTTCTCTCAAGGTGTGAAGTGTTTGCTTTAACTGCAAAGAACCTATATTTCCCTGGATAGGAGAACCCTCTTGGAGATTTGCCCAGGGTGAAAAACCATCATATTAAAAGAAATGAAGTTTGAATTATGAATTGTCCACTGATGTTTTGTCTGGAAGTTGGAACTTCAGTTTTACCTTTATGGCATTTTTAAAAAATTCATTCAACATCTCCTTCAGACACTTTCTTTTTGAACTTAATTAGGAGAAACACAAAGAGATTTCTCTGTTCTGAAACCCAAGTAGGATTTCCATATTCTATTCAAAACTGTGTAGCATATGGAATTGTAAATATTAAATGCTGTTTTCACAAAGAACTGAAGCCAAGTCTGAATTTGCTTGAAGCAAAGAGAGAAGTTAATTATTGTATCAAACTTCAAAATGGGAGACATAAAAAGGAAATAACGGCTGGATGCTTTTTTAATGAATTCCCCTTCTGAACACCAGAGAAGCACATGCTCTGAAAAGTACTTGCCGTTGAACCTGACTTTCAGAGCTCACTCATCTGAAGGGCTTACAAGCTGAGGGTTTGGGAGGAGAATGAGGGAAATGGGGGTTAGGGAGGAGTCTATGAAGAAGCAGCCAGGGTGGTTGGCACATAATTGAAAGTTGGTAAGAATGTTTCCAATGAAGATATTCTGCTGTTTTAAAGCCATTATCCATGAATGAAATGTTTGCAGAAAAGTAGGATAGGGGGACACCTGGGTGGCTCAGTGGTTGAGCGTCTGCCTTTTGGCTCAGGGCGTGATCCCAGAGTCCTGGGGTCCCACATCGGGCTCCCTGTTGGCAGCCTGCTTCTCCTCCCTTTGCCTATATTTCTGCCTCTCTCTGTCTCTCATGAGTAAAAAAATAAAACCTTAAAAAAAAAAATCCTTCCCTCTTTAAAAAAAAAGTAGGATAGGAAAGCTGGAAAGAACAGAAAACTATATGACTTTTCTCCAAATGCTCTTGATCAGAAAGTGTTTGACTTATAGTCACTTATTCAGTTGTAAATTGTCTCTAACAGTAATTGATTCTCAAGTAAGTTGACAGTAAGTAGAATTGCAGCATGTACAAATTTCCTTCCACATACCTTTTTCTCAATTGCAGTTCATGTTGGGGATAATTAGAACAAGGCAGCATAAGGGCTAGGCCTAGGAAACAGAGGGGAACTGGGAGGTAAAGCAGAAGTAGTGGTTTGCCCAAGGTGGTTTTAGAGCAATGAAAGAAGAGGAAGAAAGGAAACCTGGGCTTGACCTAGAAATGCACCTGCTGCTTTGTGAGGACGGAGGAAGTGGGATGATGGGCATGTGGATATGAGAATTTTTTAAAAAAGATTTTATTTATTTATTTGGGAGAGAGAGAGAGAAAAAAAGTGGGAGGAGGGGCAGAGGGAGAGTGAGAAGTAGACTCCCTGCTGGGCAGGGACCCTGAGGCCAGGCTTGATCCCAGGACCCCGAGATCATGACCTGAGGTGAACCGACTGAGCCACCCAGGTGTTCCTAGAGAGAGAATTTCTTAACTATTTAAATTAAATTATGATAAAAATAACAGAGTGTCTCTCTTACCACTCTGTGATGTGGAAGACAGTCATAACATCAGGGATATATTCACTGTTTAGACAGAGTAAGCTCTGAAGGTGTGCCCTGTGGTTCCTGAAGCTGAAGACACTAGCGCTCACTGTGACATGGTGAAGCTGAGACTGGCCAAGGAGCATCTCTCCCATGTGCTCTCTCCTCTAGTCCATCAGTCAGAAGCAGAGATGCTGCTGTACCTACTGGACAAGTGGCTCATTGAGGATTTGGAAGAGTTGGTGTGTGAGGCTGGCAAGCCATGTGCTTTTCCAAGGATGCCAGCAGGATGGGTCTAGCTGACTGGGTACATTTGTCTTCATATTGATGGGATCCTTCTGTTCATTTGCCTCTGATGTGTCCTTTTAGTGATACTCAACCTGATGCAGGGTGACAGGTTTTATGCATGGGCACTCAGCAAATTATAGCTTTAACATTATTCAGAAATATCTGATGAGCTAAAGTTAAAGCTCAAATTCTATTCACATGATTACATTAATTTCAACATGACAATTGTCAATGAAAGAAAAAGAAAAGCCATTGGCTCCGTTACATACAGTTTAAACTATTATAAATTTTTGAATGCTTGTGAAATAATGGCTCTAAAATTCTTTTATTCCCAACATGCACAAAGTTTTCATCTGGTAAGGACTATCATGAATTGGAAGAGATTGTCATTAGAAAGTCTCCATGATGAATTTCATGTCTTTTTTTTTTCTTAAATCAAACCCTATATGGATATCTCCAAATACTCTCCAGTTCACCCCATTCTTTTCTCTGTGTGCCATGAGGGGAAAGGTTGGGAAGCAATAGGACAGAAGACAAGATTAGAAAAAAAGACAAAAAAAGACTGATTGCTCTCTACAACAAAGCATCACCAACTCATCTACTGAACATTCAGTAAAGAGAGATCCTGAAAAATGTTTAGTAAGATAAGGATGAGAAATAGAATTAAATATATAATAACCTATTATATAATTTAAGATATGTGAAATGCCATTAACATTATCATAATTTGGTTTGCTGTCTTTATCGTTTTACATTAGTGAACATAAAAATATTTATAAGTGCCTTCATAGGTTCATTCTGCCAAGTCCATTCTCTCTCCTGTGGTTGGAAAAAGGGCCACAAATATTTGTTTCATCTCTGTGGGCTCATTTACTCGTGTGTCTCTTTACTTGAATTTGAGAGCTTAATTTGGGTAGGATGTGAGAATGACTTGCTATTCAGGTTTTGGAGAGTTCTGGGCCCAGTTTACTGTAGAGATGAACTGGAACCAGTGATCCTGGCTTTTTTTTTTTAAACATGAAATTGAATTTTAAATAAGTTTATTCAGAAGATAATGTTGAAAACCACTAAGCTTTTATCTCTCCCCCACTTTTACTGAGATATGACTGACATATAACATTGTATTAGTTTAAGGTATACAACATAATGCTTTGATATACATATATTTTTTTTCTTTGATATGTATTTATTGTGAAACAATTGCCACAAGTTAATATCCATCACCTCACAGTTACAATTTTTTTCATGTGATGAGAACTCTTACTATCTACTCTCTTAGCAACTTTCAGATATACACTACAGTATGGTTAACTATAGTCACCATATTGTACATTACATTCCCCAGGACTTATTTAGCTCCTGAACTTTGAAGGAAATAGTTTCCCTCCACCTATCCATTGTTTACTAGGGGAAAGGGGTTGTAGCTGGACCCCTTTGCTACAGAAAAGGAAATAGAGGTAAAGGAGTAGTAGAGAAAAACCAAAGTTGGGCAGGTTTATGGCTCTCTCATGGGCACCTTACAAACTTTCTTCTCAAAGAATTCTATCCCACATCTGTTATCAATTCCACAATTTTCCTAAGGGCACCTCCAATTGCATCGGTCTTTGAAGTTTTTAGGCTCTTTTATCTGGATAGCAGAACCTCAGTAAGTCTTTGATTATATTTTAGAATAGAAATAATATATTTCTTTTACTTTTTAGTGTGACCAGTTTCAACATAAAACTGGGAAGCAGCAATTTGTGGTGAAAGTTGGAGGTGAAGGAGATCTTCTTGAAGGCTGATGCTTACCCCACACCAGGAATATTAAAATCTCTGAAATTCTTCTAGCTCTCAGATGAGGTCCACTTGAGTCCCAGATGGTCCCTTTGCCTTTCAGGATTGGGCTTTAGGAAGGCTGATGAGCCTGGGAACTCAAGAGTTGTAGATTAAAGTTATGTTGTAAAAGGACAGTAAGTCCATGGCCAAAGGCAGGTTACAAGGGGGTTTGACAAACTGCTGTCTTCTCATTTCCAGAACTTCTTGTATTAGTGTTTCTCTGCCTTCATGTCCCCCCCAACCCCTTGTAACAACTGACTTGGAGGATTGTTTGAATACACATTAGTAACGGATGCTCATGGCTGCTTTGAAGGAGATGGTGTGGTTGGGGCCCCACAGGTGATTCTGACACTCACTCCAGGAGAATGTGCCTTCTTCACACCTGCTCTCATACCCGCCTCTAAGATGGCAGCACATAATTTAAAATCTTACTGGCTACTTTATAGCGTCTTTGACATTACCTAAGGCTCCTAATAAATCTGTTCCAAGGTTTGGGGAGGAAATGAGTTGAGAGTTTTTTATAAGAGTACAACCTTTCTACAAGGCTGATTTTATTTTATTATTTTTAAAATTTTATTTTAAAAGCTGAAATCAAATCTCTAAGTGATAAACTTCACCTGACAGAGGCATTTTGAAAAGCACAGAACCAACCTAAAATAATTCCTAATGACCAAAGTTGGAACAATTTGAGCAACAAGATAAATAGCAATAGTAATGGATTAAGCTCATAATATAAATATCCATGAATCCATGCTGACATAAATGCTTAACTCTATGGGTAAATGAGGACAAGATACAGCTTTCCCTTATCGTGGAATCCCAATTAATAGAAGGGAAAGAAATGAGAAAAATAGAAAGTCACCACCACAGTAATAATTGTCATAGGCAGATCCACTGTTGAATGCTAAAATTGGTGGGCAGAAGTTTAAGGAAAAATAGGACATATACATTACCAAAAAGAATTTGCTCAAAGACACCTACTCATTACAAGAGGAAAAGTCATAACTTTACACCAATAATAAGATGCTGTCAACATCAAAGCCCTCAGGAAGACACAACAAGATGGGTTGAAAATGCATAATCTCATTCTAATTGTGAGAAACATCAGATAAACACAGATTGAGGGAAAGCCTACAAAATAACTGACCAGTTCTTTTCAAAAAAAGTCGAGGTCATGAAAGACAAGGAGAGATAGGAAACTGTCACATATGCGAGAAGACCTCAGAGACACAACAGCTAACTGCAAAGTGGGGTTTTTGGGTTAGATCCCAGAACAGGAAAAGAACAGTAGTGGAAAACTGGTGGAATCCAAATAACATCTCTACTTTAGTTGATAGTATTGTGCCAATGTTAATTTCTTGGTTTCTGGTTGTGCAAGATGTTAACATTAGTGGGAGGTGAGTGAAGGGTATATGAGAACTCTGTTCTACATTCTGACCTTTCTGCAAATCTAAAACTATTCCAATGTAAAAAGTTAACAGAAATCCTCCTTCTGACCATATTCCTGTATCCCTTACCCTAGTGCATTGAGTCTTTTTATGGCCATCACTGATCAGTTTATGTGCCAAATTCTATTGTTTTTGTCTCTTTGTAGCATCTAACCTTCTGGGCCTCTTCCACTGTAAGCCTCTTTTTCCCTGTCTCACATCACACTTTTTTCTCCTGATTTTCCTTCCCTCCAACTGTTCTATTTGAACCCATTTCCCATCTCTGTCTCTCCAGAAGGTATTTCTCAGAATTTTGTCCTTTGCTCTCCTTCTCTTTTGTCTGTATGTTCTAAAGTTGCCTGATAAATAAGTCTCCACTTCTTAGTGTGATTACATCTCTTTACAGTGGGCTCCAACCCAACCCTCCTGCCTCATTTTTTCATATAATTCTGCCTACTTTCTGGCCACACCCAACTTTTGCTTCACATTTATATCCTTTCATGCTTCTGTACCCTTGCTCTGGATATCCTGAGCTCCTAGAAATCTCTCCTTCTTCATTGTCTAGAATCCTGTTTGTTATTCCACTCAGTTCAGTTCATGTGTTTCCTCTTCTATGATGCCTTCTTTGATTTTCTCTAACAGTATTCATTCTTTTCTTTTTTCCTCAAGGCAGGCTGGATCCCCTTCTATTATATCACATATTTGTTTGTTCACTCGTTCATCAAGCAACAAATATTTCTGAACAGATGCTCTGTAGGCATCCATCAGGCAATAAGGATTTTGGAGCAACTGCTCCATACCAGGCCCAGAGCTAGGTTTTGAGTATACACTGGTGAGTGAAGGAAGGGTATATGGGAACTCAAAGGAAGGGTAAACTCCTTCCCTTGAGGAGTTTGTGGTCAAAAGGCAAAGACAGAAGGCAAAGAAACAAATGAATTAATAAGTATATAACTACAAATTGTAGTAGGAGCTATAAAGAAAACCAATATCATGAAGTGATAGAGAATAATGTGGTGGGGGTGGGTAGACATTTTTAGATAATATAAAGTCTCTTTTAAAATGACTATTAATTTTATAAAAACATCCTTATTAAAACAATTTCATCAATATGGAAAAATATAAAAATCAGTGTGAAAAATTACTCATAATCCTACCACTCAGAAACAACCATCATAACCAGATATTTTAATACATACACCAAAGAAGGATAAATATGCAGACTAACATGGTTGCACTGTATATGCTGTTTTAATTTCGTTTCATTTGGATTCAATCTAAGTGAAAAAGAGAATTGTTGGCTTTCAAAAAATGTGTAATAGACGCTCCTTCTAAGACAATAATTCTCAACCTTGGCTGCCCATGAGAATGCCTTGAGATGTGCTAACTTAATGTAGAGAGAGGGGTATTCAGCTCTGCCTGGGATAGGAGGTTTGGGCAGGGACCACTTTCAATAGGTGGTAATATCTAAGCCAGGCTTTGACCCATAAACATCACCTCACAAGGCAGGAAAGGAAATCCAAGGACGACAATCCAGTCAGAGGCAATAGCTTGTCTCCATGCTCTGGGACCTGCTATGACTTGGTGTGAGTGAGGAATAATCCAGTACTCTGGTGCAGCGGTTCAGTGCTGTGGGCTGGGAAATGTGGAGCCCTGGCTAAATCTGTATGAGAAGCCCACAGGACAAAGCAGCTGCTCTAAGGAAATTATTTTGTTCTCAATTGAGTTTTGCTCTCAATCTATGTAAAGGGGTCAGTAAAAAGAATTATTCATGTTTTCATTAAAAAAATTAGTAAAGAAATTCAATTAAGCTGCTTAATTGTTCTATAATCACAGACAGTTGTGACAAAATCTTCCTGACTTTCAATGTTATTGAACATCATCTAAGATACTTTTCTATGTTTACTAGAGCAGAAAATGAATCTTATGAAAATCAGCTTATTGACCCTTTGCATGTTTCGAGGAAACTCGGAACCAGGCATGGACCCTAATTTCAATGCCTTTCCAGACTCTGAAATCTGGCTGCTAGTGGCTCCCCAGGTTTCAATTACCTTTGAATTCTGGGTGATAGTGTACCCCCACATACTCCTTACTTTGTGGTGTGCCTCCTGACACTGTCCGGTCACTCATGTCCTTCCAGCCAGGCTGGACTGTTCCCAGGGCCACAGCCGGCTCCCTGCCCCAGTTCCTGCTCCACCTAGTCCATGTTCCTGCCTCACTTAGAGTCCAGCTGACATACTGAAATAGAAAAAATCTGGTATGGCTGGAATGGGTGAAGGTAGATAAGGGCCACATCACAAAAAATTTGCTTTTGTCCCAAGTACAGAGAGAAGATAAATGCCAATTGTTCTCGTGTCATGTACTAACAATCTACTCCTAGCAAGATAAAGACCATACACAGTTCAGAGAGTAAATTTGATGAGCAGGATTTAATTATCGCTTATGTGGCTGCTAATAACAGAGAAAGATTATTGGTTAAGAAAATCCTAGATGTGATTTCAGTACTGATAATGACTCTTTCCCTTGGTGGCCTGACTCAGTTTCCTTAGTTCAGTAAATGGAGGATGCATTGATGATTGCACTGAAGACTAAAAAGCAGAATAATATGTTCCTCTAAGTAACAGAAGTCTTGCCTTTAGATGCATTTTCTAATTAAAAAAATCATAATCTCATCTAAGACTTTAAAAATGACAGATCCTTGTGCCCAAACCCAGACCCAGTGAATCAGTATCCCTATGTCTTTGAACCTAGGTATGTGCATACTTCAAAACTCCATAGGTGTTTCTTTTTCTTTCCTTTTCTTTTCTCTTTTCTTTTTAAAAGTAGGCTCCATGCCCAACACGGAGCCCAAAACAGGGCTTAGAACTCATGACCCTGTAATTAATACCTAAACTGAGATCAAGAGTTGGACACTTACCCAATTGAGCCACCCAGGTGCCCCCATAAGTGTCTCTTAAGGATTTTATTTCTAAGTACATCTACATCAACTCTGGACTTGAGCTCACAACCCCGAGATCAAGAGTTGCATGCTCTACCAACTGAATCAGTCAGGCACCCCTCCATAGGAGTTTCTAATGTCCATCATTGATTGAACAATGCTGTTCCAGATGATTCTAAAAGTCCTATTTGGTGTAAGAATGCAAATAAGAATGGCGACTGGTGTCATCTATTTTTATTTTTGAAATTGCTTTCCTTAGGGACATTCAGTCTTAATTTTGAAGTACTGCTTGAAAATCCTTTATTTTGCATTTCTTCTCCCTTAACTCTCTCAAATAAATATCTTGGGCTGTATTTTAGCAAGAGAAAGCAGCAATGATTATTGCCCTTAGTCCCTGTAGTTTTGGTTCAACTCAAATTAGAGGAATTTCCCAATAGATTCGTCTGTCATGTTACCTCATATTTTTATGTGAAGAAAGCTGGTTAGGGAGCTCTTATTAATGCATATTCCTTCTCATAGGACACAGGCAATAAAAAAATCACTGCTATCACAAACAACAACTCCATGAAGTCAGAGAACAAAGGAAAATCTTGTCTATAACCTTGTTCTTAATCAAATAAATTCAAGTGTTTATTGTCTGTCCATTCTCTACTCAGAAGGGAAGGAGAAAAATGTTCCACTTGGTCACATTCTGTGATTGTTCCATTAATCAAAATATCAAAGATGGCCTAGATGATTATTTTAACTCAAAAAGACAGATATTGGTGGAGTTCAGAAGTAATTTAATTTCCTAACCAGGAATTAAACATATTGAGGTAATCTGCTTGGACTATTTGTTCTTCCCAATGTGTTCACTTATTTAAGTAACATTATTGAATTTCATGTTCCTTTTATTGATATCTATCAGAGGAGAAATGTAGATCAGTTGTCTTGGATGAATGCAGAAATGCTCATCAAGAGGTCCACGTATATTCCCTGCTTAGAGCTGGGTAGACCTATGTGACTACTTCTGACCAATAAGCTATGAGTGTAAGTGACTTTCATGTAAGTTCTCTTTGCCTCCTACTTGACTGTTCCGGGGTGAATTTCCAGATGATGGGGCCTCCATGAGCGTGGGTCCCTGAGTAACTACTATATGCAGCAGGGCTCCCCATATGCAATGGGCATGTAGCATAAGTGAAAAGTTAAGCTTAGTTCTATTGAGCCACTGAGAACTTGGGATTGGCCACTGTAGAACTGCCTACATAGACTCAACCAATGCAAGCATTATGACCTACCAAAAAATTCTCTAAGACACGAGCCGTGTTTTCCTCAGAGTGGTCAGTGTTTGGAAAATCAAAATCAAACCCATGGGAAGAGGAGCAATTTAAAGCAATAAAATATGTAGAAAAAGAAAAGAAAACAAAAAACCCCACATTATATTTCACAAGCTTTTTGGCCAGAAGACTCTGATACTTAGGGAATAGCTCCTTACTCAAGAATGTTAAAATCGTTAAAAAATATACTGTATGTTCTTTCTTGATAATTCCTAAAATTTCTTGGTAATAGCAGTTCTGTTACATCCTTAGAGATTGTTGAAGTGTTTGGCTGACCAGAGTCTTTAGGAAAAATTAATCTGGTGCTTGGCGCCAGTGAGGTTGCTATTCTCTCCCTTTGGCAATTCCAACAATACTTTGCTACCTCAGGAAATCCAGAGGACCAAACACCTCACATCCACCCTCTTAAGAAGCTTCCACTTAAGCTTTCAGTCTCTCAGGACCACAAATATTGACTCCTGTTAGTCTGGGGGAGGAGTTCTGCCTATCTTTGTTCTGGAAAATAATTCCTTCAGAGTTTCTCATATACCAGCTCAGGACCTGTAGGTATAGAAATCAGTATATACAATTTCATTAGTCTTCACCCTCATTCTGCTTATAACCTACGTGAGGAAAAAGCCATAAAAGCAAGGGTGGAGTAACAATAAAACAAGTGAATAAGTGCAGAGGAATAAATGAGTGGCCAAAAAGGAAAGCTGTGGTAATTCCTACTAGAAAACAGTTATTTCGGGATCCCTGGGTGGCGCAGCGGTTTGGCGCCTGCCTTTGGCCCAGGGCGCGATCCTGGAGACCCGGGATCGAATCCCACATCGGGCTTCCGGTGCATGGAGCCTGCTTCTCCCTCTGCCTGTGTCCCTGCCTCTCTCTCTCTCTCTGTGACTATCATAAATAAATAAAAAATTAAAAAAAAAGAGTTATTTCAGGCTGGAAGGAAGTAGAATTTAATCTATGTCTTGGATGGTAAGTCAGCTTTTGACAAATGGGGTGGGCATACAGGCATGTGGAACATTGTGTACAAAGGCTTGGTGTGGTCAAGAGGCATGACTGAAATAAAGCAAGAACTGAGGAGAAAAGCTTGGAAAGATAGGTTGGGAGCAGATTGTTGAAAGCATCGGATAGTGGGCTAAGAATAAAAAACTTTAGCTTCTAGATAATGGAGAAGCATTATTATTATTCTTTAATATGGACAGTGTGAGAAACCTGGTGGCATTTTAGTGACACTAGTTTTGTCAGCCAGCTGCAAGATTCTTTGGAGAGGGAGGGACCTGGAAGTGCAGATACTTCTGTGGTGGACTAGCAGTCATGTGTGCAGAGAGGTGGCAGGTAGAGAGACTGATTAGAAAAGGGGGTGCAAATCTAGAAATGTAGGATCGATGATACTGATAATGGTCAACGCTTCTTAGCTTGTATAGTGTGCCAGGCAATGTTGGAAGCATTATACACATTCATTGAGTTCTCCCAACACTCTAAGTGGTAGATATTATTTGTGTTTCAATGACTCAAAACCACAAGTGCAGTTTAGTAACCATATGGCTCATTAGATTTGGGTGATCTCTAGGGACTTCCAAGGATGGAAATGAAGGTCCGTAGAATCAAGGCTCCACCAAGCTTCTCCTTTGGGAGCAGAGGGCATACAGAGCTTATTTTGGGTAAAATTCATGCTGGAAGGTCAGGCCTTCCTTCACACTCAGTTTATAGTGCTGCTCTGTGAGACCAAGTAGCTGATGGGGCAGGGCCAGCAAAGTAGCTCATAACCAGGACACCATCCCTCAGGCGCAGTGCTTTAAGTAGGACATCCGAAATCTCAGTGAAATGTGCTTCTAGAAAAGGAAGAGCATGTGCTTTGGTGCAGAAATGCATCTGAGCCTGGTACTGTCATTTCCTAGCTGTGTGTCCTTCACAAATTACTTAACCTTGCTGAGGTTTCATTTCTATACTTGCAAAGTAGATATAATAATAATTCTTTCCTCATAGGGTTGTTGTATTAAAGGAAATGAGGAGGCAAATTGCTCAGCACCTGGCATGTAGTAAAAGCTCATTATTTGTCAGCTTTTTAAAAATCACCCAGCACGGCGAGCTATTTTGTTATTATCCAACGGATATTTTGCTAAACTTGTATCAGGTAAATCAGTACAATAAAAAGAAACTGAAAATTGAAACCAATGTTATTATAGCTACAAAAGAAAATACAAGAGCCATTCAAGGCACATCTGATTTCCATCTTTTCTTTGTCAAAAGACCTTTCAGCACATGCTCTATAGGTAATGAAAAGCTCATTATTCTTTTCTTCTCTGGTTTGCAACCCTTCCTTTCAGGAATTTGGTACAGGCAGAAAGGGCAAGTTGCCTTATCTGAAACAGTGCAGTAATTGGTTGTCCGAGTGGCATTTTGTATTTGATTTTCCCAAAGGGGTACATGCTGGAACCAGACAGACTGTCTGGGTCCCAAGGGCATCCCCTGGCCTTCTTTACAGGAACATGTTTAACATATGCCTATGAGAAGCACGTATCCACACAGCGGCCATACGCAAAACAGAGCTTCAGAAGAGGCAAGTGCCTCTGTGCTAGTGAAAAAGCTGAGTAAAAAAAACCCATATCTCTCTGTATAAGCACCTCCATTCTGTCATTATTGTAAGCCACCGATCACACCTTCAGGAGATTGCACATTATCGATCCCTGAAAACTGCTTCAGCAGTCTCTTTTCATAGCTGGCTGGTTTTTTTGTTCTGTTTTGTTTTTTTCTCAGTAGCAGAGATGCATTTTTTTTTTCTTTAAAGATGGCTACTTCCTTCTCCCTCCTTTCCTTCGGTATTTGTGTTCCTTTATGCATCAACACAAGAGAGAAAATATTTTAAATGTTTTGTACATGTGTCTGAAAACCAGTCCACGGCTGCCTGCATATTATTGCTTGCTGCAACCCCAGATACTTTTGTGGACTTTGAGCACCACCCAGTGGTGATATGTGACCAAAAACATTTTTTAAAAAAAGAATTTGGAGTTGGAAGAAAATATTAGAAACAATTAGTTTTCTTTGAAATGAACTGAAGAAACTGGTGATTCCAAAGCAGGCATATGAAGAGGTCATTGCAATCACCATGACTGTAATTCTTACCTTTTCTTTCTCTTTGCTTTTGTTCCTTTGATTATTTCATGACATTTCATTATATTGTTGCTGCCACGATAGCTCAAGCCAAACCAAACCAAAGCAAACCAACAACAACCCCCCACCCCCGCAAAATACAAACCCAAGTTTTTGTGATGGTTTGTAATATCTATTCCTGGAGGCTGTTATTGAAATAGACACTCTAGCAGTTTAAAAATTGGTTCGATATCCACATAATCCAAGTCTGTGTGTTCCCACCGCCACTTTACAAGGGCCTTGAGAAGGCTGAGAGCTTCCTTCCCTGGCTATTGCACTGGAGCCTGCCATATCCTGTCTCAGTTGCTTCCTTTGGACACTGCCTGTCTTGTCAAGTGTAGTGGTCCTTCCTTATTTGCAATTTTAGTTACACACTATCAACTGTGGTCCAGAAGTAGATAATCCTCCTTCTGACATATCATCAAAAGGCCAGCAGTGGCCTGATGCTACATCACAAAACCTAGTCATTCACCTCACTTCACCTCGTGATATAGGCATTTTATCATCTCACATCATCGCAAGAAGGGTGAGTATAGTACATTAACGTATTTTGAAAGAGACACCATATTCACAATTTTTTTATAGTATACTGTTATAATTCTTCTATTTTATTATTAGTTATCGTTAGTTTATTACTAGGCTTAATTTATAAATTAAAATTTATGATTGGTATATCTGTTTAGAAAAAAGGCCATAATATTATATAGAGTCTTATTGTCTGAAGTTTCAGGCATCCACTAGGGGTCTTGGAATGTACACCTGTGGATAAGGGGTACTAACGTAGCCTAAATTTGCATCTGTGATAGGGCTCTCATGTTAGCTTATATCAAACTCAAAGCCACATAGGTCTTTCAGACGTGACTGGGTACTAGTGCACAGTGCGTACAAATGTCAGAAAGATCACGCCTGGGGCCTTTGATCCATTCACATCAAATTTTATCTTGTTGGTGTTGGTCCCAGTGTTCTTGGGGAGTACTGAATTGTTTTATTCATCTGGTCTAGTTTTATGTCATCTAGAAATGTAATAATCATTCCATCTGTGTCTCACGCTCTTGATAAACATGTAGAATAGGAGATGGCCAACAAGTACAGTGGTTGCACACAGAGTTCTGTCCAGGACTCTTTGGCAGCATTTTTTTTTAAAGATTTTATTTATTTATTCAGCGACAAAGAGATTGAGAGAGAGGCAGAGACACAGGCAGAGGGAGAAGCAGGCTCCATGCAGGGAGCCCGATGTGGGACTCGATCCTGGGTCTCCAGGATCACGCCCTGGGCCGAAGGCGGCGCTAAACCGCTGAGCCACCGGGGCTGCCCCTTTGGCAGTATTTTGTAGGTTGGATTCAGAAACTTAGTTGGCTGGTTCTTATGAAATTAAGAACATAATCACAACGACATCATTTTATTTATGTATTTGTGTATTTTTATTTTACTTTTTTTTTTAAAGATTTCATTTCTTTGAATAACCTTTACACCCAAGATGGGACTCGAATTTATAACCTCAAAATAAAGAGTCACCTGCTCCAATGACTGAGCCAACCAGGTGCCCCTCGACTACATTGTTTTTAATCATCTTTTATATCTAGACAGATATTATTACCACATATGATTTTTAAGGTTGATGAGATTTCTGCAAAGTAGATATTGAAGTCTGCATTATAATCTTCAGTTTGTAAGATACCAAATAGAAGAATGGAGACATTAAGTATATGCCTATGTTTGTACCCAACTTAGAAGTGATTGAGCTGGATTGGCACATATATGTGATGGATTTCAAGGTTTACACATTTTTGCTATACCAGATTGCCTCATTGTTTCATCTTCTAATGCATGGATCTCGAAAAGGTAATCCATGGCCAAAGGAAGCAGAGAAATAGTATTACAAGTCCACAAAGTTCAGTTCAAGGTGATTAGTATCGTTGGGATGCTTAGTTCATTATTAAATGAGTTGGAATGCATATTTGTAATTGTTCCTGGGAATATGACAAAGTCACATTATGATGAGAATGTTGGCCTGCCTTTTGTCAATATGATAAATGGAATAAGAATCAACTACTTATTAATGAATTAAATGTTTTCAAATTCATTAAAATAATCATATGCTCTTATCCAGAATGAAGACTAACAGTGACAGTGTAGCCTTGCACTGCTCCTGACCCTACTGAGGATGTTTTTAGTGTTCTGCTCTTACTTGTGATGCTTAATGCAGGTTTCTGTTTAATAGCTTTCATTAGAACGCAGAATGCAGAATTTTCCCTATGTGTAGTTTGCTGAAAGTATTTTTTAAAAAAGCAAATGTTTTTTATTATGTTTAACGAAATGGCTATATTAAATATTTTTATTTAATCACCAAATACCTCATATATAGAAAAAAGTCTATGAAACATATATGTACTGTCCAAAGAAAAATATTAAAATTAATACCCTTGCATGAACCCATTTGTCAAGTAAAGAAAAGTCTCTGCGCTAAACTGCTGAGCCACCTGGGCTGCCCCAGTTTGGGGCTATTATATGCACTCTGCTACAAATATTTTTGTATATACCCCTTAGAACACATATGCCATTTTTTCTCTGTGGCGGCCATGGGCATAGTCTTTCCATAGTGCAAATCTGTTGGTTTTTTTTCTTTAAATCAGTGACTTTTACCTTTAAGTGGGTTTTTGGCAAGACTTTTAAAATCCCTATCAGTTTTTCCCCAATATTTGATTCTGAAAATTGGTATTTTCTCATTGATATTCAAAGGCACTGTCCTCCCCTTACAACCAGATGGCTGGATGATATTTCCTGACTCAAATCTCTCCATTCTTCCCAACAATCACAGTAACAATACATTATATGTTCCTCTAATTTGGGACTTTCTATATTGCACAAACTTATGTTGTCACAGCAGGCTATATAATTTGCATGGTCCAGTACAAACTGAGACTGTGGGGTCCTTTTCCCAAAACAGGAAAAAATATATAGTTTTTCCTTTCTTCCACAGTCTCTCTGTCCAGTTGTTATAGTGTTTTTTGTTTGCCACTTTATATCATTGTAAGTAAAGAAAAATTAAAATTTTGAATCATCATGAGTTTTATCATTCATCTTTATATATTGTGTGATGCCAGTTTTTAAATATGTATAAGAGCATTTTTCTTGAACACTTAATCACTGAAATTATATAATTTGTATTTCTTTGTTCATATGTGCATATGTATTTGATTCTCTTCAGTACAGAGGATACACTTCACAAAACTATTTTGCTTTCGCTTTTGACACACATACATTCTCATATCAACACTTCCTGTCTTCATCTACCGATGAGTAAGGAAAGACTTAAATTAAAATGAACTGTGAGTTACGCTTTATATCCCTTTCTTTTGAAGTTAATTTTCAGCGTAAGTGGTTCACTAGTACAGAGAAGCAACAGTAAGAAAAGATATTTTAGGTCATTGATGTTTCTTAAAACACCATTGTCTCCTTTCTTCACTTGAAGCAAGTTCTGGTTGGAACAGAACGTGTTGACAGCCCTCACTCACCGAATCGAAGATTAACATGCTTATTTTTTACTTGCTTTGAGTCTTGCTGAACTTCCACATATTGTGAGCCTTCTAGAATTCTGTGCTTGTCAGATGGATGCTGTAGGCAAATGGAGCCGCAAGGGATGGTGGATACCTACTGTGTGTTGTGAGTGTCTCCTCTGCTCAGGCACATACTCCATTATCTTTTGGTCTTCACTCATAAGTTCAAAGATAAAATCATTCAGAATTTCAAGACAGTGAGAGCAAAATATTAAACCAAGTGGCAGGGGGTTAGGCTTCTGAGCACGAGACCTGAGAACAGGTTGCATGCCCATTAAACTGACCCTGTGCTGCTGGTTGCCTCTGAACTTTTGCACATTCTATTCTCACTGCTTGGAATATCTTCTCTCCTGCCTCTGCTTCCCCTGCTAGCATTTACGTATCCCTCAAGCTGGGTGTAGACCCTAATGTGTCTGGAAAACCTCTCCTTAGTTTTCTCAGTGGGATTTTGTGCTGGTCCTTTGTGTTGTAATAGCATTCTTTGCTTTTCTCTATTATTTTATTGTGATGCACTATCAACTGTATTGAATTAAAATGGTATGTATCTTCATTTAAATTAAACCTTCCTTGTGAACAGGAACTTTGTCTTATTCATGGTTGTGTCTCAAGCAACTAGCCCATTTCTTGACACATACGAAGTGCTGAATAAATATTTTTGAATATACAGAGGAATGAATAAATCAAGCAGTTCTGTCATTATAATTTGTTCTAATTTAGGGATCCCTGGGTGGCTCAGCGGTTTAGTGCCTGCCTTCGGCCCAGGGCATGGTCCTGGAGTCCCATGTCGGGCTCCCTGGATGGAGCCTGCTTCTCCCTCTGCCTGTGTCTCTGCCTCTCTCTCTCTCTCTCTCTTTGTGTCTCTCATGAATAAATAAGTAAAAGCTTAAAAAAATAAGTAAACAGGTGTGAAAATAAAACCTGAAATGGATTTTGAAAAAAAAAATTTGTTCTAATTTAATGATATCATAGGGCTACTAAGATGTGTAAGGTTTTGTTTTTGTTTTTTTTTTTTTGCCTTTAGATGAAGTGTGGTCAGACTATTAGGCCTCTGATTTTATCTGTGTCTTCCCACAACGTCTAATTGTCTGCTATTTCTTGTGGAGTTTGGTATGTTGGCTTTTGTCCTGCTTCTAATATGTTGAGGGCTCGGAATGTCGAAGTTACACTTGATAGAGTTTCGCATAAAAGAAGAGTAAGCAGATACAGAAAAAAGCATGAGTTGCTTGCCTGGGAAGTGTAGTGGATGAACTATATTGGCTGTTCAGTTCCACTGCGGCTGATTTCCTAGTTCTTATCTATGTTTGGAATAAGTGATATGTTATCGTGTTTGGAGTTGTTGTTTTCAGCCTACTTTCCATCCTTAGTCCCCCTGGAAACATTCCCGTGGGCTGGCCTCTGCTGTACGACAGGAAAGAGGCATCCTGGCGTGCCTTCCCCGTTCTGGTTGGAGCCCTTTTGGGGCCAATCCATGGGAAAGGCAGACCACTTACCTTGACTTCTCCTGCTCCTGGTTCCATTTCTTACTCTGTGTCTCAAGTAGCAAAGTTTCCTGTGAGTTTTGAAACTAGTTTGAGACAGCAGAGGCCTCCTGTAGGAATGTAGTGTGATGCTGCCTGGAGCACCCTCCCCTCCCGGCCCTGTGTCTCTCAACAGTCATTCTTCCCTTTTCCCCAGCCCTCCCCCAAGCCATTGATCCATCCTGCCCAATAGCTTATCCCCTAAACCAAAGCTTCCTGTGTCATATTCAAGAACGATCAGTCACCTGAAAAACCATCCTTGTCAGTTAAGATTAGTCAAGTCCTGACCTTGTTTCTCCATCCCACCCTGATTTTTAGAATGACTGTAAATCCTTTTATTTAAAAATTCCTTTCCTGCTTAATCAGTCAGCAGTAGAAGTCTGTAATTGATAGCCTAGACCATAGAGAAAGATCTTTTGGTCTCTCTTTGTCCTCTCTCTTTCCTTGTTCACAGAACATCTCCTCTTCCTGTGAAACCGCACTCAGAGGACTTTGAGGTGGGGACTGTTGGCTCTGCTGCATTAGTTTCTGGTTTCTGAGTCTGCTTGTCCTTCTCAGGATCAGCCATCAGTTGCAGACTAAGCTTCCCAGCATGGGTGAATTCACCTATAACTCTCCTGTGAGTATCCAGGGTATCTCTCATCTCTCCCCTTCATTCCACATACAGAATTCATGTTTGTCATCTGAACTTTTAAGTCTGAATTCTGGAGCTATCTTAAACAAATCTAGTTTCTCTAGTGCAATTTCCTTGTTCTGTAGAAAATATTTAGCATATATTCTGTTGACACCTACTATATATCAAGGACTGTCTAAGGACTGAGATTTCAGTGGAGAGCTAAGCATACAAAGTCCCTGCTCTGTTACAGGTTATATCTTAGTAACATGTTTATTAGTTATATATTTAGTTAAATGTATGTATAATTAATACATGTAACTATGTTTCACAACATATGATTTATTTATTACATAATTATATATTATGCGTAATATATAATATGTATATATGTACTGTAAACAAGTAAGTAAGTCTATAGTGTGGCAGATGGAGACAGAGCTATTGGAGAGAAACAATAGGAGAGAGGGGATGGGGCTGCCAAGGGAAGATACAGGAGCAGACTCATCTTTTATTTTTCATTTTATTTATTTATTTATTTATTTATTTATTTATTTATTTTTTCAAACTCATCTTTTAAATAGGGACTAGCAATGTGTCATTTGAATAGAGACTTGAAGAAAGTGATGGCCTATATGGAGAACTGTATTTCAGATAGAGGGAAAAGCAAGAACAAAGGCCCTGAGACAGGAATTGCTTGTTGCAGTGATTATGTTTGACCCATAAATTGTTTAGAATATTTCTCAACTTGTAAATATTTCTAAAACATTTTGTCACAGACTTTCTAATAAAAAAATATCATCCTTCTTTCACATTGAGCTTATCTAGAGGCAGAACTAATGTGGGTTTTAGAATGTGGTAGGGTTGGGCTTAGACCTCTTTGTTCTCTATGTCACCCCAACATGAGACTTGAGGACACATTTCTGGGATTCCAACCTTATCAGGTCACCTGGAGAATAGTCTTAGCTGGCTCCATCCAGTGGAGTAGGTGCTGGGCATTTAAGAACTTAATGAGTCAGGTTGGAATCCCCTGGGGTATTGGGAGGAGGACAGGGTTAGGATTTGAGTATGTATTCCCTTCTAGATGGGCATGGTAATTGAGGAAGGCAATATGGTGCTTTGCCAAAAGCCAGGGCACTAAATTCAGACTGCTGGGTTCTGCCGCTCACAAGCTACTTGGTTGTATGTCAGTTGTAAGACATAGAGAGTTGGTAAATGTGAGCGCTCTGGCCTGTAAATCAGGTACAAATCATGCTATACTGAGTAAGCCCAAAGAGTATATTTTAAGCAAAGGACACTTGTGGATGTGAGGCTGGGGGACTTTCGGTCTTTTTAGTCAGGATTCATTTAAACATATTTAACAATAAAAAAAAAACAAGCACCGACCCATCAAGGGTGCCTTTTAGATGTACTGTACCAGATGTTACTTCTTCAGTTGGATTTTGAGGAGATGAGAGGGTGACCAGAGGAAAGAACTAGGAAAATGGCTATTTATGTAACAAGTTCATCAGCTCTGCTTTTAATTATTTATGAGAAAGCCACCAAGTTCACAGTACTGAGGATTGTCCAGAGAATGTATAAGGAAGGGGTGAGAAAAACAGCAGAGCATCTTGAGGACCATCCCAGCATTGGGCCTACCACACTACTAGACTTGTTCTGAGTACTGTATGTCACCTACTTAGCACAGAGCTTGTATCAAATGTTATTTATTATTGTTATTTTTATTATTAAATTATTAATTTCTTTGAGCCTCAATTTTTCCATCTGTGAAATAGAGATGAAAATAACAAAGATTTTATAAGAATTAAATGCAATAATGTAAGTGAAGACACTTCTAAAGTTATGAAGAGTTGTGCAATGCTAATCATATCCATCTTCATGTAGGGCAGAAGGTGAGTGGAGGGAGAAAAACAAGATCTTCAAGGACTTCTAGGGGAGTTGACTGACATTTCTGGACAATATGAGTTTAGCTTTCCCTCAGTGAGCCCAGGGTGGAAAGGGAGATGGGGGAGAGGTTACCATGTAACTTGGTATAAGTTGAATTATTTACTTTTACATCTGTACCTATTTTCTTCCCGTTAGCTTGTGACAAGGAACACATTATTCTGCTTTACCACATGTTTTTTAATAGGGTTACATTAAATTAATTTCAATATAATAAATAAAGAAAATAAATTCTTAATTTAAAAAAGTCTTTAAACTGCCAAGGAAATTTTTTTTTCCAACTGGTAAATGAAGGTAAATGTGGGCCAACTGTCATCACTGTGATGTTAGGATATAACAACAGATTGGTGGCCACACTTGCTGCTCAACATACATATAAGATAAATACCATGATTATAGGTGATCCTTGGGCACTACAGGATTGCAAATGCAAACACAAACACAAGTACTAAATTACATGGCAGTCTTGATAATAAGGCAGTTAGTTATCCAGATGATTCAAAATATGCTTTTTCAGAAAGATTTTTATTAAAATAAGAAGATAGCATTAACTTCTTCACAGAAAGTCACCCTTGTGTACCCTTGGAAATATATCTGTGATTTCAAATTTGAGAAACACGGAGTCAGTCTAATGTATTTGCTATACTGCTTGGAAAATGTCTGTTTCCATGGGAGGCCAAGAATATTAACTTTGGCTTAGTTTTTTTTCATGATCTCAGAGGTTGATTTGTTTGTTTATAGATATTGGAACCCCGGAATACCTCTTTTATTTTAAATGCATATACTTGATCAAAGAGTAGAAACCTGATGTTGCAGCCACACTCCCCTATACAGTGAACATCCTCAGGCAATCTTGGTTTTCAGAGCACAGCCATGAAGCAAGAAGTTTGCTGTGTAGTTAAAAGACAACCTGAAGTTCACTTACTAAAACTTGGAGACTTTACTCAAGGGAACTGATTAAACAACTTAGATTCTTCTTCAGGTACTACTTACATAGTCCTCTTCTTTCCCCTGTGTCCTCTTCTCCTTTTCTTCTGGAGCCCAGCTATTGATTTACTATATAGAAATTTACTATATAGAAATCTATATAGAAATAACTATTTGGACTTGATTAAGTATAAACATACTATAACACGGTAGAGTGCAGCTTAGGGCACATGTTCTGGAGCATAGTTGAGTTCAACTCCAGGCTTGTCCACTTATATGGCTTAGTTGCTCTAGGCAAAGCTACCTAACTTCTCTGAGCTGCAGCGTCCATGTAAAATGGGGATGGTGGTAATACCTACCTCCTAGAATTGAGATGATAAACTGAATAAAATATGTAGAACAGTGCCTGGCATATGGTAAGCCTTCAATAAATATTTACTCTTCTTATGCTTTGCAGAATCTGAGATGTGAATTTATCTAGAGGATGCGAAGAAGAACTCACACCCTTAGCATCAGAGACAGATACATCATCCTTACTGCCAAGCTCTGCTTTGGAATGAGCTGACTCACACATCTGATAGACAAGTATATGTTTAGGAAAGGGAATTTCTACAGAAATGTTTGTTAGAGTTTCTGTTCATCTTATTTTTGATGTAATGATCTCCTGTCCCCATTATTATTATTTTAACAAACTTAATCCTTAAAAATTATATAAGTAATTCAGGTTCACTGTAGAAAAATTAGAAATAAAGATTAGGAGAATGGGGAAAAAAGTCATTTATTGACATTTGGTAAGCTTTCCATACTTTCAGAGTGGGTATATGTGTGTGTGTATTAAACTTAACATTATTATCATTAGTTGTTTGAGAGACATTTTAAAAAAGATTCATTTATGTATTTTTAGAGGTGGTGGAGGAACAGAAGAAAAGGAAAAATAGAATCTCAAGCAGACTCTCCATTGAGCAGGGAGCCCAATGTGGGGCTCCATCTCACCACCAATGAGATCATGACCTGAGCTGAAATCAAGAGTTGGACACTGGGGATACCTGGGTGGCTCGGTGGTCCAACGCCTGACTTTGGCCTGGGGGTGTGGACCTGGAGTCCCAGGATCGAATCCTGCTTCTGGATCCCTGCATGGAGCCTGCTTCTCCCTCTGCCTGTGTCTCTGCCTCCCTCTCTGTGTCTCTCATGAACAAATAAATAAAATCTCAAAAAAAAAAAAAAAAAGAGTTGGACACTTAACTGCTGAGCCACCCAGGCACCCTGAGAGATATTTTTAACAACACCTGTCTGATATATTAACTGAAAAACTGAGTAGAATAACATGTTAACAGTTCATCTTGCACTGTTGGTAGGAATATAAATTGGAAAAGAGTATGAAAGGTCTTCAAGAAATTAAAAATAAAAATACCATGTCATTCAGCTATTCTAATTCTGGGAATGTATCAAAAAGAAACAAAAACACTAACTTGAAAAGATATCCACACTCCCATGTTTATTGCAGCATTATTCACAATAGCCAAGATAATGGAAACAACATAAATGTCCATGGATTAACGAATGGATAAAAAAATGTGGTATATTCTGTATAATTATGTATAATGTTATTTGACTATAAAAAAGGAGGAAACACTGCCCTTTGCAACAATATGGATATACTTTGAGGGCATTATGGTAAGTGAAATAAATCAGACAGTGAAAGATAAGTACCATTTGATTTCATTTATATGTGGAATCGTAAAAAACCAACCAACCAACCAATCAACCAACCAACCAACCAACCAACCAACAAAAAATACACTCATAGATACACAGAAAACAGATTGCTAGTTGCCAGAGGCAGTGGGAGTGGGGGTGGGTGAAATGGGTAAAGGTGGTTCAAAGGTACAGATTTTCAATTATAAAATAAATAGGTCCTGGGGATATAGTGCACAACATAGTGACTATAGTTAATTCTACTGTATTTATATTTGAAAGATGCTAAGAGAGTAGATCTTAAAAGTTTTCATCACAAGAAAAATCATTTTTAACTATGTGTGGTGACAGATGTTAACTAGACTTGTTATGATGATCATTTTGCAATGTATACAAATATTGAATCAGTATGTTGTATAGTGAAACTAATATAATGTTACATGTCAATATATCCTAATTAAAAAGTCCCTCTCCCAGTTTATCTTGTTATTCTTTTTTTTTTAAAGATTTATTTATTTATTTATTCATTATAGACACAGAGATTGAGAGAGAGGCAGAGACACAGGAGGAGGGAGAAGCAGGCTCCATGCCGGGAGCCCGACGTGGGACTCGATCCCGGGACTCCAGGACTGCGCCCTGGGCCAAAGGCAGGCGCTAAACCGCTGAGCCACCCAGGGATCCTCTATCTTGTTATTCTTAATGTCAATTATCCTATAAAGATTCAAAGTCATCCAAAGCCTGCATAATAGTAACTTATATTTTTAATTATTTGATTTATAGTAAATCAAAGCAAATAATTTGCAGCTTTATAAATGATATCTTTTTTTCACCCTCATTTATGACATTCTTTTGTTTCCTCCAGGATAAAGGTACCACCTTGATTGTATTCCTTATCTTAATCATTAGCATTTTCTCTCCTCACCCACACTCTACTATGTGAATTTCTAGCTAATGTACTGCAGGTAAAATTTCATTCTTCTGTGTTTTTTCTAAATGGGTGAGAATGTTTACTCTGAATTTTAGAGGTGTTTAAGCCTATAATCAAATTGCTGTACATGAGGCAAGATTGGTGAAGCTTTAAGAAATCTAATTTAATTCTATTTTATGAAAAAAGGAGTATTATACACTTTGTAATGGCTTGAGGCCTGAGATACTTCAAGGAAATTAAAAAATGTTTATTCACAAAACCCCCTGGAATGGGACTATGAACACAATCTCTTACTATATCTATTTTTCTCTTTTCCTTTCATGTTTGATCACCATCTAGTATGCGATTCTCACATGAAGGCACTTTCTACCAAAACCTGGCATATTGGATTGCATTGTTTCCTGGGCTATTATTCCTCTTGCTAATGCTTTTTTTTTTTTTTTTTACATATAGATCAATTTTGAAACTGACTTTTAAAAGCCAATTGGCTCTTTGATTAAAATGTCATATAGTAGTGCCATCATCTATCATAGATGACATTTTTTCCCCCTCAGTGCCTACCTAGGGACTTGCAAATATTTAAGTTTAAGTTAGGGATCTGGGCTAGAATTCATGTTATTTTACTTCACCATTTAGCACAGTCACCAACTGAGATCTTGTAGGTACCATTGTAAAAGATAATCATTTCTAGTTTAAGGAGACCATTGTGTCCTTGACTCCTGTCATTTATTAGCATGTTGATTCAATGAGGATAGCCCTTGCTAGGAAGTGTTATAATGTGAAAATTATACCTATTTAGCAAACAAACATCTACTGAGAGCCAGCAAGTACTGAATATGAGATGAAGATGCCTTTGATCTCTTGCTAATTGACAATGAAAAAATTTGATATAAAAACAAAATTATAGTTAGCAATTTAAATGTAAATAAAACCCCATTTTAATATATCAGTTCCTTTTTCAGATGCTGTTCACAAGTCTGTGCTATTTATGTTTTTAAATCTCCTATGCCATCCACACAACAGCTTCTTTTATTGAGGTCGTCAATGATGTCCATGTTGCTAAATTCACTGGGAAATTCTAAGTCTTCATCTTATTTTTTCAGTAGCATTTGGCAGAGTTTATCATCCTCAATCTAGAAATACTTCCTGCATTTGCCTTCCAAGATGCCATATTCTGCTGGCTTTCTTCCTGTCTCACTAGCCACATTTTCCCAGTTTTCTTTTTGCTGGCTTCTCCTCTCTCCCCAACCTTTCAACTTTGGAGTTCTTCATGATAAAATCCTTGAGCTGCTTCTCTGTGTTACCCTCACTAATGATTTTATCCAGTTACGTCTTTTCAAATACCAACCATATACTAACAACTCCTAAATTTTTTCTCTACTCTGGACTTCTCTTCTGAACATCAATCTGGTGTATTTATCTGTTATCTCAGCTACTAGGAAATCTAGTAGACATGTCCAAAATCAAACTCCTGATTTACCACCTCCACTTCCCATCTTGCCTGGTTCCTCTTATGGTTTTCTGTCTCAGTGAATAGAATTCCATCTTTCCAGGAAAGTTGCTCAGTCAAAAGTTCTCAGAGTTATCCTTGACCTCTTTCTTTCTCATGTACCCTATATATAATCCCTCAGCAAATCTCATCGCTCTATGTTAAGAATATATGCTTTTCTGAGCACTTGTCACCACTAGTTCCCTGGTCCTAGTCCATAAGTCTATTATTTCTTGCTTAGATTTTTACAGCAGGCTCCTAACTCATCTTGTTCCCCTACACTTTACTCTCAACACAGCAAGATCTTTCTGTTAAAAGCATTAAGTCAGGTCATGGTGCATTTGTTTGTTTATTTTTGTTTGTTTATTATTTGACAGAGAGAGAGTGTGGGGATGGAAAAGAGGGAGAGGGAGACAGAGAATCCCAAGCAGATTCCCCACTGAATGTGGAATGTGGGACTCATCTCACAACCCTGAGATCATGACCTGAGCTAAAATCAAGAGTTGGACACTCAACTGACTGAGCCACTCAGGAGCCCCAGATCATGGTGCTTCTAAAAAGAAGTGTCCAATGGCTTTCCCATTATCCTGAGAGTGCGAGTGAAAGTTATAATAGGCAGCACAGCCCTATATTACCGACCCCTATAATCTCTAAGGCCTCATCTCTTACTGTTCTGCTCTCAGTTCCTGACTTGGGGCTGGATCTCATGACCCTGACATATAACCTGAGCTGAAACCAGGAGATGGTCACTTAACTGACTCAGGCACCCTCCTCAGTGCATTCTTACTTCTTGTTCCTCTGCCTGGGTTGCTCTTCCACAGACATCCACATGGTTCTCTTTCTTACATCTTTCAAGTTTTTTCTCCAATGTCACACTCTCCTTCAGGCCTTCCCTGACCTCACAATTTCACATTTTTTTTTGAGATTTTATTTATTTATTCATGAGAGACACAGAAAAAAGGGCAGAGACACAGGCAGAGGGAGAAGCAGGCCCCATGCAGGGATCCCAATGTGGGACTCAATCCCAGGACTCCAGGATCACGCCCTGGGCCGAAGGCAGGTGCTAAACTGTTGAGTCACCCAAGGATTCCCCTATTTCGCATTTTAATGTATTCTCTGCTCAGTGCTGTGGCATTCCATCCTACTTTCATGTTTTGGTTTTCTCCATAGTATTTATTACTTTTTAACATAGTTATGTTTTACTCATTTGTTTTGTCTAGTATCTGTCTCCCCATACATAAACTATGAGAGTAGAGAGTAGAGAGAGTATGAGGTTCACCTTGACCTATCCCTAGTAGCTCAAACCATGCATAACAAATGGTAGGTTCCCAATAAATGTTTCGTGGAAGGCATAAAAGAATATGGCAAGGTAAGTGTTAATAATGGTCTAGAAATAAAAATACTTAATTTTATAGAAAAATTAAAATTTATTTTCCAAGGTGTCATCTAGGATTGAGGACGAAGGGAGAAAGAAAGCAAAAGTATTTCAAAGGTTTCATTTTATTGGCAGAGGTCAGGGTCAGGGACTTAAAAAACATTGGGGCAGATGGAAATGTATGCCTTTTTGCTGGATTGAAAAACAATATCATAAAGGGTTAATTCTCACAAAATTAACAAATGCATTTGATGTTATCCCAAATAGAATGCCAAAGGAATTTGGGGAGGGGGAGAGATTTGGAAGATTGAATAAAATGGTTTAATTTTTTTTTTAAATTTACTTTTTTAAATTTTTATTTACTTATGATAGTCACAGATTGAGAGAGAGAGAGGCAGAGACTCAGGCAGAGGGAGAAGCAGGGTCCATGCACCGGGAGCCCGATGTGGGATTCGATCCCGGGTCTCCAGGATCGCGCCCTGGGCCAAAGGCAGGCGCCAAACCGCTGCGCCACCCAGGGATCCCTAAAATGGTTTAATTTTTTAATGGAAAAATGAATGCTCCAAAACGACAAAAAAATGTATTTCAGGGAAAAAAAGATAGTAAGGGAGGATTTGCCCTAATAGATATCAAATGCTGTTGACCTAGAAATACACAAATGTATTCATGGGACAGAATACAGCAGAACAGAATCCAAAAATATATCTCACTATATGTGAGAATTAAAACTATAAAACTAGTAGATACATCAATTCAGTGAGGAAGAACGAGTTATTTAATAAATGGTGCTTGTGTAACTGGCTATTAATATAAAAAAGTAAGTGTGCAGTCCCACTTTATTCTCATTTTAAGCCATAAGGTATTTCCAATGGATTAAAAACTTTATGTAAAAATATTAATATCATGGAAGAAAATCTAGGTAACTGAAAAATCTAGGTGCTGGTGACATCTTCCCATGACTGGAAACCTAGAAACTGTTAAATAAAAGATAGAATATTAGATTATATCAATAGGGCAAAAAATAGTATAAAGTCAAAATGCACATGAATGCCTTGGGAAAATACTTATAATACAGACATCAGACAGAGGGTTAATGTTTATAAAATTCAAAGACCTCTTACAAATTAAAACAAGTTGCCAAAAGACCTCAGTAGAGATAAAAAAGCATGAACAAACAGTTCACAGAGGAGAAAATTCAGATGGGTAGCAAACATATAAAAAGATTCTCAAACTCACTAATGACCTGGCAATCCAAATTAAAGCAATACCAAGATATCATTTTAGAACTCTCAGACAGATGGAAATGAAAAAGCCCAGTAACATCTATTGTTGGTGAGGATGAGGGACAAAGGCTTCTCACAATCACTGCAGGTGCAAATATGCATTGTTACAGACTTTTGATAATATAACATCTAGCAACAGTTTTAAAATTACAAATATATATACACTCTGACCCAGAGACTTCACTCTAGGAAATCTATCCTGTATTAATAAAATTACCAGTTCTTAAAATATCTGTGCAATCACATTTATTGTAGCATGGTTTATTAGTAGAGAAAATCTAGAACCAAAGTGAATGCCATCATGCAACGGCAAGAATGCAGACCTCTCTGCAGCCATGACAAAGAATGAATTTGATCTACCTATTCCAATTGATTTGGAGGGATTTTCATGAGATAACATGAGAGAGAAAAGCAAGTTGCCAAAGAGTGCATAAAATAATCCAGTTTTTATTTATTTATTTTTAAAAAGATTTTATTTATTTATTCATGAGAGACACAGAGAGAGAGAAAGAGGCAGAGACACAGGCAGAGGGAGAAGTAGGCTCCATGCAGAGAGCCCTATGGGGACTCGGTCCCAGGACTCCAGGATCACGCCCTGGATCCAAGGGAAGTGCTCAACCACTGAGACCCCCAGGTGTCCCAATAGTCCAGTTTTATTTTATTTTATTTTTTCTAGGTTCCTATTTGTGTATTTTTCCCAAACACTGAGAGATCTGGAAAATAAAATTCTTGTAGAAAGTAGTTGTAATGGTAATAATTACACCTGACAAATATAATACAGAAAAGGAAATTGCAGACTAATATTATGAAATGTTACTGTAAAAGTTATGAATTAAATATCAAAAAAGAGATTCCAACATCACATTGGTATATTGTACGCCAGGACTGACTTATCCCAGGTATGCAAGTTCATTTCCATATTGACAGGCCTTTTTTTAAAAAAAAATTTTTATTGGAGTTAATTTGCCAACATTTAGCATAACACCCAGTGCTCATCCCGCCAGGGCCCCCCTCAGTGCCCATCACCCAGTCACCCCAACCCTCCACCCACCTCCCTTTCCACTACCCCTTGTTTGTTTCCCAGAGTTAGGTGTCTCTCATGTTTTCTCACCGTCACTGATATTTTCACTCATTTTCTTTCCTTACCCTTTATTCCCTTTCACTAATTTTTATATTCCCCAAATGAATGAGACCATATAATGTTTGTCCTTTTCTGATTGACTTATTTCACTCAGCATAATACCCTTCAGTTCCACCCACATAATCCAGTTTTGAAGAACAATTACACACTCCTGTGTGTGTATATGATTAATAGAGTTCTCACGTGCTAACGTAAGAAAGAAGAAAATTATAGTAGACTGGGTTGCTTACATGGGTTGCCTGAAGCATAAAGAGGAGTGGATGAGAGAGGGAGAACCTAAGCAAAGAAGAAGGCTAACATAAAATAAAAGTATGTCGATACAGTTATGTTTGTGCATTTATGCATATTTCTATATACCTGTATGTAAAGGTGAAATAAAATGATATCAAATATGACAAAACAAGTAAGATGGCCCATAGGAATTATCACTCCTGCTCCCTCTCCTTTCTTCCCACCCATCAGTTTTCTGCTTCTTCATTTTGATTTGCTTACATAAGTGATGGTGCTATTTCGTGGTTTGCTGGTTGCCTGGCCTGGAAGTGGGAGTGGGCAGGTGTGATGTCAGGAGGGGGGGGGCGCTGGCACTAGGAATGAGGCACAGGCTGTGCTGCTTTAGACTGATTTAGACTATAAGGGAGGCCTTCATTACTGGTCCTATAATCTGGCCTGAATGATGAGTAGAAATTAGCCTAAATTGTGCCCTAATTAAAGCAGTACCTCTTTTTTCTGGAATCTGTTTGAGAATTCCATCTGATCACACTACATGGAACTTTCAATATGTACTTACATTGCATTCAGCAAGTCAATGCATGTTTCCTTAGTGCCTTTGGTATGCCAAATACTGGGCTAAGCACTATGGTGTATGTGTTTATAAAAAATATTTTATTTATTTCAGAAGGAGAGAGAGAGAGGGAGAGAGAGCAAGGATGAGCAGCAGGAAGGGGAGGGAGAGAAGTAGGCTCCCTGCTGAGCAGACAGGATAGAGCCTGAGGCTCTATCCCAGGGCCCTGGGATCATGACCCGAGCTGAAGGCAGATGCTTAACCAACTGAGCCACCCAGGTGCCCCAGTACTATGGTTTGTATAAAGATGATGCCCTCTGCCACTTCTTAAGAGGATTTTCGTTTGTGGTGAGAGACATATGTTTAACATTTCTGATTAAATGGGCATGTGCTGGGGTGCCCAGGGGGCTCAGATATTTGAGTGTCTGCCTTTGGCTCAGGTCATGATCCCAGGGTCCTGGGATCAAGCCTTGAGTAGGGCACTCTGCTCAGTGAGAAGTCTGCTTCTCCCTCTGCCCCTCTGCTTGCTCGTGCTCCCTCTCCCTCCCTCTCTCTCTCAAAAAAAAAAAAAAATAAATGAAATATTTAAAAACAGTAAATGGGTATTAACAAAGCAGGTGGGAAGTAGAGGAGAAAGATCAGGGCATGCTTTCAAAGAAGGGATTGCTGAACCTGGCTGGGAGTCTGAGGGAACAATAGGCAAGGCGTGGAATCCTAATAGTACTCTGTGGCTTTGGGAAATGGCGAGTTGTCCAATGTGTCTGGGAACAGAGCATGTGGACTGAAGAGAATTGCAGAATTGTTTGAGATGAGGTCATGGACAGCCTTGAATTCCATGCTAAGGATTTAGAACAAGGGCATATTATGAGCCAGCATGTGCATTTTAGGACCCTCAGTCTAGGTCAATATTCAAGATAGATTGAAGAATAGAAAATGAAAGCAGAGACCCACCAGGCTTGAAGCGATGCAGCTGTCTTTGTGATGGGTGTGGAAGGGGCTGAGACCCTGGACCAGAGCTGCCAAAGTCGAAATGGGATAGGTAGGGAGAGCTGGGTAAGTGGTATTTTTCAATGACTTAAAATAATTTGACACATTATTGAACAAAGGGATAAAGAGAGGGATTGTCCAAAGTGATTGAGATTTTTTTTTTTTTTAAGAATGAATGAGAGGAGGCAGATGGTACTGAGCTTGGGGAGGAAGTGGAGCAGATTTGTGGAGGATAAGAAGTTTCATGTGGGGGCCCAGTGGGGAAATTATTCATTCCTTCATTCATTCATGCCATTCAACAGGTAATAATTAGGTGCCTACTTTGCAGCAGTCACTGTTTCAGGCACCAGGGATATAAAATTGAATAACACAGACAAAAAAATCCTGCTGTCAGGAGCCTGCATGGAGACAATAAGCAAAATACATAAGTAAAACATATGTTTTAGAAGGCTTAAGTGCTATGGAGAAGAAGAAGGCAGGGAAAGGAAACAGGAAAAACTGGGGATTGTGTTGCAGCTTTAAAGAGCTTGGTTGGAAAGGTCTTACTGACTTTAGGTAAAGATGTGAAGGAGTCAGGGGAGCAAGGCATGTGTGCCCGGGGGGAGACAATGCTAGGGCAGAGGAGACAGCAGATGCAAAGACCTGGAGTTAGGAACATGGCTGGCATATCCAAAGGAAACAAGGACACCAGCCTAGGCCATGTGGAGGACTTTAAAAATAAAAAGATAAGGGATCCCTGGGTGGCGCAGCGGTTTGGCGCCTGCCTTTGGCCCAGGGCGCGATCCTGGAGACCCGGGATCGAATCCCACGTCGGGCTTCCGGTGCATGGAGTCTGCTTCTCCCTCTGCCTATGTCTCTGCCTCTCTCTCTCTCTCTCTCTCTCTCTGTGTGACTATCATAAAAAAAATAAAATAAAAAGATAAACACATTGATGAATAAAGATGTCAAATACACTGATGGGAAAAAATGTGCAGAGGTCAAGAGAGAAATTTGAGCTGGGGATACAGATCCAGGATAAACTCTATAGACCTGATGGTTGAAGCCAAGAGAATAAGGAGAGAGAAAAAGAAAGGTGAGCGAAGGACAGACTCTTGTCAGAGGTCCCAATGTACAATGTGCCAGAGGTAGAGCTCAGTGCAGGACGCCGAGGGGGAGGAGATATGCCAGGACGTTGACTTTGTATGAAGTTCCACAAGCAGCACAGATTTAAATTGCTTTACTTAATGAATCTATAAACTATGCTTATTAAAAGTCAGAGTGTATCCAAAATTATCTTGGAAAATATCTTACAGACAGGATCTTGTCTGATTGGAGTAAGCTTTGCCAGATTGCTAAGTCCAGCACTGGCAAAGATTCCACCTCCTTGGAATTTTTTTTCGATTCCCTGTGTTTTCTTTTTGTGTCTCATGTTATTAACTTTGAAAAAAGAGGAGAATTAAGTTATTCTGAGTGGTTACTAGGTAAGTGCAGATGGCTTTGTGTGGTTGGTGGGTGGCAAGCTCTGTGGAACAAATTTATACTCCTAAATCAAGTTTGGTGAAAGCATAGAGAATATCCACCTCTTTATGGGAACTCCATTTTACCAACCTGTTCCTCTTCTTTCTTACCCACTCAACTATAAGCAAAGCACCTGAGTAAACTCTTATGTATCATGATCAATAATCACTTACTTGCTCCTGGAAACAACATATTCTTTCTTCTATTTGTTCCTGGGTGCTTTTCCATACGCAATAAACTCAGCTGACATATGGTTCCATTGATTAAGAGTGCTGAAGCTTAGTGACTGAAGGCACATAAGAAAAATATCACTAGGGGTCAGGTCTAATATACTACACGAGTTTATTTGTAGTGCAAATCAACTGTTTTTGGTTTGTCTTTATGGACCAAGAACACCAGGTAAATGGAATTACAGCCATAAAACCAAGGGTCTTCCAATTTCCTCATTGCTCCTGCTTTTGTTAAGGGGAAGGTACTAGTTAAGAATGTAGTTGTTGGCAAAACTCTTCTTTGGTCCAAATCCTGAATTAAATATTTATAAGCTGTATGATCACGGGCAAGTTATCTTAACTCCTTAACCTCAATTTTCTCATTTATCTACTGGGGTTGTTTGTGAAGATTAAGTGAGATAAGGCATGCACAGCACACAATATAGTGTCAGTAGCTATGGAAAGTTTTGAGGAGGTTATACTTGCTGTAATAAATTTACACCCACCAAAAAGAAAGTCCCATAGAGTTGTTTTTCTGTTAACTTAATTACTGGATTCCAAATAAAGGGGTTCTAATGATTCATTACTTGTTAAGTGTCCTGAGGGGTTGAATTCGCTTGTATATGATGTGAAACCATAGAACTCCCAGGTTGAACAGACAGGGCCTACTCTTTTTCCTCTAACTTTGAAAGATGTTCTCTCATGAAAAAGGTTCACTGGGTTATTTATTTTTATAATGTGAACTCAAGCCTGTGATCACGTACAGCTCGGGTTGCTATCTAAGTGACAGGAAGTTATAGTGTTTTAACTGTAGAAAAGCCAGTGTAAAATTGTCAACAACTTCCTCTTGCAAATGTTAGTATCTGCTTCTAATAATAATGAAATTAATCTTAGTCTTTTCCCTGTCCCAGGATATAATAAGCTATTAAATAATATCTAATCATTTGATGATGGTGAGAGAAATCCATTTTTTCACTTTTGTTAAGTATATGCCCTCAGTGACTTTTCCTCATCCAGCATGCTGTTTTAACCCAAAAATTTGAGTCTGTTCAACATAAGAATGTCAACTCTGTTTTTATTTCACCAAGCTTCTCTTTAAAAAAATAATATCCAAATGGCTGGCTTGGAGTCAGAAACTGTCCATATGTAACTGACCTATTGGACACCTGCAGTTGAAAGGGAGTGTTTCTTACTTGAGTTCATTTTGGCATTACATGAGTAGAGTTTCTGAAACCCTGGTGGCATACTTTCTTCAGAGAAGGAGAGGTCTAGTATCTCAATTAATTCCACTAGGCATGTCAATGCTCTCCCCAAATGCAACAAAAATAAAAATGGCAGAAAACTCAAGAAGTAATAATACTGTCCAAAAACTTAACTCTGCAAATATTACAAGGATCTTCCCTACTTTATTTGTTTGTTATGAAGTTCCACTTAAGTTGCTATTGGCTGATGAGGAAAAGAATTCAGAATAACTTTTGGTATGAGGTGAGTTTTAGCCTGGAAAAATTAATGGGAAAACCTATCCAAATGTCCTAAAGTTAAGCAGGAATAGTTATCAAGTATGCAAAATTAAAAAATACCACATTATGTGATAGGAATCAGAAAAAAATAGATGCCACAATACTGTAATTGTAATAGCATCAAAACAGAATGACTTTCATCAGTGACAAATGAATCGTTTATTTTGGATATGCTACAACTTAGTTTTACCGTTCACCTTGGTTCAATTTTGAAATCTCTAACCAATACAAAAACTACAGATATTTGAGGCTTTGATCCATGATTAACCCAAGTAACTGTCCAGTTTCTGTTCAGATGGATTGAAATTGGAATGTTTTTTTTTTTTTTGTGGCTATAGTATACCATATGCCACCTGCTCTCTGTATTGAAAAAAGACAAAGATAAACTCTTGTTTTGCTTGAAAGCTTTCATTGTTTCAGTAGGCTTCAAATAACTTTCCAAGTAAAAGATACTGGCCTTTGGTGTGTGTATTTCAACCATTTGGAATACATTACAGAGATAGGACAGCTGAAAATGAGTCAAACCCAGCTGGCGAAAACTATTACACTCCCACACTCCCCTTTATGAGACAATCTCTCAGACCTCTGAGTTGGTTTCCGGACTGCAGACTCATAATCCCACTGTGTAGGAAAAATAAAAGATCTAGCAATGACCAGTTTCAGCAAGGGATCATAGGATTTGAAGTCAGTCAAAAGCTGAGGAGAATGGTGAACATTATTTGAAATCTCTTGGTGTGTCAGTAAGCTTTTATTGAATAATAAGCCACCTTAAAACTTCATGGTTTAAAACAAGAACTATTTATTTAGCTCACATTTCTTTGCATCAGCAGTTTGAAATGTGTTAGGTGATTTTTCTTGTTTGAGCTGGCTCTCATTTACCTGCAGTCAGCTGTTGGTCAGCTCTGCTACTGGGGTGGGGTTGGTTTGGGGTGGGGTTGGTTTGGGTGGTGGGGCTCCCTGGCCTTTCATTATCCAATAGGCTTGTTTTGGCTTCTTCACATGGTGGTGGTGCTGGTGGTGGTGGCAAGAGGGGCAGCCTCAGTATGCAGTGCTTTTCAAACGTTTGCTTGTATCATGTTTGCTAACATGTCATTGGTTAAAAAATGTCCCATGGCCAATCTCAGAGTCAAGTTTGAGGACACTCAAACTCACACGATAAAGGGGGTATGGGTACAGGGAGAAGAAGCCTGTATGGCCATTTTCCCAATCTGCTGCATAGGGTTTATGAATTAAGATCAACCATTGAATTAAGTGGGGAATCTTGGTTGTGTAATTTTGGCACAACCCAAAAACTGTCTTTTTTTAAAAAATATTTTATTTATTCATGAGAGACACAGGGAGAGAGAGAGAGAGAGAGAGAGAGAGAGAGAGAGAGAGAGAGGTAGAGACACAGGCAGAGGGAGAAGCAGGCTCCATGCAGGGAGCCTGATGTGGGACTCGATCCCGGGTCTCCAGGATCTCGCCCTGGGCTGAAGGCAGCGCTGAACTGCTGAGCCACCCAGGCTGCCCCTAAAAGCTGTCATTTAAAGAAATATTTTGGAGACAGGTCAAAGGTAGGCTTAGTGCTGGAACATAGGCAGTTCTATTTTTAACTTTCTGAGGAACCTCCACATTGTATGTTAACTATACTGGAATTAAAAAAAAGACAGGTTTAATGCAAATAATAGATATGTTCATCTAAAATCTATGCTTTGTCCAAAACCTTTTGGAAATGCTGTTTGGATGATCAGATTTCAGGGAGTTTAGTGAGAAAGAATTATGAGCTTTCTCTGCTTGGAGTTACAGTACTGTAGCCTGCATTAGAAAGTGCTGAGAATCTTTGCTTAGGTTCTGGAATGGTTATCTTAGGCAATTCAGTGCAATCTATCTTACCTTTTTGTGTCTAGAGTTTTAGTAAGAGCACATATTTTTAGCTTATATGCTTTAAGAGTGTATATAATTATACCATGGATGACTTTTAGTGAAGTGGTAGTTGTAAAGACAAGTTAGAGTAAGATCTTTCAATTTGAAAGGGCTGAAAATTATAATTCACAGAGCTGAAAGAGGCAATTTTTTATCATTGCTTCATGTTAAGATTAGGCCAGAATGTGACCTCTGTAGCTCATTTTCTTTGGAGAGGGGTAGAAATTGCTCTTAGGTGATAGGTTCATCTGACAAAAAAGAAATACAATCACCACCCCCACCCCAGCCCATTCTACCTAAAACTTTGCTTTAGTATTTCAGAAAATTAAAGAGATTTGAATTTATTTGGTTTTAAGAAAAGAAATTAATTTTGTTCATATCATCTAAATAATTAGCACCAATACGTGTAAACTATGGTTAAATTGTTTTCCCACTTAGTATTTCAAGTAAAAACTTTCCTTTCTATATTAAAACTTCCCTAGTTTTAATATTCTTTGACTATTGCTCAGTGGTTCTTTCCACTTCTTTTTTAAAAAAAATGTCAAATTTCAGAGTTCTTTTATGTTTCTTTCTTGATATCACAGACTTTTTGCTCCAAAATTAGTTTGAGATGTCAAGCATGAATAAATGCCAGATGTAGCACAGCCTCAGTAATTAACATTACTTGGGAAGATTGATTTGAAGTAGTGAAAGGTTTGAACTCGAGCCACTTTGAAGAGAAAAATATTTACTGCACCATGTTTTCACACTGTGTTAAGCCCTTTGGATGTTTAAAAAACATTAAAAATCATCAGCACCTGGTTGAAAGAATTCACAATTATTTTAAGACCTGTTTAGGAAAAATATCTAGAAAGAAAAGCTCTATGGCATAGCCAGAGTGAGTGGAATGGATCTGGAAAATTTTTTTAAGGATTTTATTTATTTATTTGAGAGAGAGAGAGAGAAAGAAGGAGAGAGAGCACAAGCAGGGAGCGGCAGGCAGAAGGAGAAGGAGAAGCAGGCTGTTCCCCAATGAGTAAGAAGTCCAATGACTCAGGCCCTATCCCAGGACCCTGGGATCATGACCTGAGCCTAAGGCAGACGTCCAACCGACTGAGCCACCCAGGCTTCCCTGGATCTGGACATTTAAAGAGCAACTCTGTATAAATTAAATGACTAGGAAAACAAGTCTTTCTTCAAGGAGGTGGGATCTAAGGTAAAACTTAGAAGACGTGGAGATTCTCAACAATGAAAGTGACTAAGGAGTTGAGATCTTAGATCATAGCTGCTGGAGTCTTGAGCCTGGAAAACATCTCTAATGTCTAGATTCTGCTTTGTTAGTATCTACTCCAAATTAGGAGGTCCCGAGACACCAAGGACAGAAAGAGCGAGCCAGGAATCAAACTTTCAGGGGTGCTCAGTGGTCAAAAGCAGAGTGGTCTGATGGCAGTAAGGGGTCCTAGGGAGTAGTGGGTGTCAGTGGTGGGTACAGAAATAGAACTGGACTTAGGAGAACCTTGACTATCCATGTGGGAAACTTGGTTATGATTTATAAATGCAGTAGGAACTCAGAAATTCTTGAAAAGAAATATTTTTGAAGAGTAGAGCAGTGAACATATAGTTACTTTACTAAAGCTGAGTAGGGAGTACTGACGAAAGAGCCGGCCAACCTGCTTTTATGGCAAGATAAAGGTAATTGGAAACTGCTCATTACTTATGTACCAATGATAGTGGTTGAAATTTATTCTCTATTGGTTCCTTTAATTCTTCTGCAATCTTGTTAACTCTTGCAATTGCCTCAGTAATTACTTTTGCCTATGTGGTTCAAGTGAAAGCTTCAGATTCTCCAGTTTGAACACCACCATTTCAAATTAGTGGTATCTGAATCAATAAAGCACACTTATGTTGAGTAGTTATCTTAGAATTTTGACAAGTTAGAGAACGAAATTAACTTTTACACTTCCATCTCAATATTAGTCACCCTGATTTCTACTCTTATTGCAGAAAAGGAAGTGTTATGGATTGGATTGTGTCATCGTTCACCTGTCCCACATTTATATGTCATGGAAGGCTTAACCTGCAGTGTCACTGTTTTGGAGACAAGGCCTTTGGGGAGGTAGTTAAGGTTATTCAGGTCATAAGGGAGAGGCCCTAATCCAATAGAACTGGTGTTTTTATAAGAAGAGAAAAAAAAAAAAGACACCGGAGACCTCTCCCCTGAGATAACAGAGGAAAGGTCAATGAGGACACAATGAGAAGTTGGCCACCTATAAGCCAGGGAGAGAGATCTTACCAGAAACTGAATTTCCCTACACTTCGATCTTGGACTTCTAGCCTCTAGAATTGGGAGAAAATAAATTTCTGTTGTTTAAGCTACCCAGTCTATGGTACTTTGTTATGGCAGCCCTAGAAAACTAACCCAGGTAACAACCTTCAAAATGAGCAACATTAGGGCCTGTGGGCTGTGGCTTACAGCTGCTTAGCTAGCCTGTTGTCTATACCATGCATGCGGAGCATCTAGGCTTGCAGGTTTCTATTAGCATTACTGTAAAGAGTGTGAGGCCCCAGATTCTGACTTTATCATCATCATGTACATAGAGCTCTCAAGTGTCAGGGGATAATTTTTCGACAATAACTTGGAGGAGACTATTGTAAATTTTGCTCATAGGTGAGAAATTCATGAGAAAATTTCCCTGAGGAAATCCATACTTTTGTGTGGATGAGAGTAGCTATGCTTCTTAAATCAGAGTATTGATTTACAGGCTCTAATTGAAGTTGGTGAGTGATTGATCTCTTGACAATAGCAGGGACTGACACATCTGTTTGCATAGCAAGTAGATTGTCATTTGGTTGATGGGCATTATTTGATACTCTGCCAACAAGCTCTTTCTCTTGAACAAAGCTGTGTTGCAATTTGTATTTGTATAATAGTTGGTTTCCAGGCAGAATCAATATGGTTTTGAAAGGTGATTCTCACCTATGTTTTCTACATTTCTTTCAGGTTTTCCATTACCTTAAAAATCAATTTGTGTGATTCAAGGTTAAACCTGGTCTGCCAGAAACTATTTCATGCCGGAGGATGCATAATAATAATATCCTTCCCTTCAAAACTGCTACTTGTTTTTAATTTCTTTGCCATTAAAACATATCAATTAATTCAAGCAGAACCTATTAAGATGTCTTGTTTTCAGGTTTTATAAAATTTTTGTTTTAGTAGGATACTTGCTGTAGTTCCAAACCAGTTCTGATCATTTGGAACAGAAGCAATTTGGCCTTGTCTGGTATGACTGTAATCTAGAACTGGTGCTCTCTGTGGCTCTTGTCATTCCCATGCAATATCTGTGTGGTTCCGCTCACTTCTCCAGCAGTCCTTTGGTCAGGGTCCCTCACAGGTCACTCAGGCCAAGAATCGAAGCCCGTACTATTAATGTGAATGAATGTTCTGCTAAGTTATTCTCTCTAATATGTTCCCTTTAGTTTGGCACTTCATGTGCATGCCCTATAAAGAGCTTGCATAATAAAATAGCCTAAAATAGCGTATGGTATACATACTATCTATCTTTAACTGTCCTCAGTAGTTTTGCTTGGCCCACTATGAGTGCAAGTACTGCTTTTTCTCTTTGCCCTTCTAGTCAAAAGTCACTCCAGCCAGTCTCTTACCTTAAGCTTTTCTAGATAATAACAGTTCCCAGAGTGTGCACTCTCTAACCCCAGAGAACAGGTTAAATAAATATTCTGTCCCATGACTACACAGGCTAAAGGCTCAGTAATGTTCTCCTGGGGCTCTCCTTCTCATTGTCCATCCTTCATTCTCCTAGCAAACACCTCCATTTTCTCTATGCAGTTTCTGAAAGCCCTCTCCTCAGGCTAGGGGCAGTGGGTGGCACTCCTCTAGTGGAGGTGGGGTAGAAATGTATAACACTCAGCGTTCTGTTCAAGGATTCACCAACAACCTTAAATAACTTGACTTTCTTTCCTGTATCCTGGAGAATGGTGATATGCTAAGGATTGTAGCTTTCTTTTTTTGGGGCGGGGACACTTCTTAGCCAGTCCTGTATAGGTATTTGGCACCTCTCTTTAGAATATAGGGATGCACAACAACTATTAGTTTCAGCTGAGATTAGGAAATAACTCTGAATATAAATCATCAACAAATTATAGATACAGATGCAATGAAAAGCCGGGACACCTGCACCCCAATGTTTATAGCAGCAATGTCCACAATAGCCAAACTGGAATGAGCCTCGGTGTTCCATCGAAAGATGAATGGATAAAGAAGGTGTGGTCTATGTATACAATGGAATATTACTCAGCCATTAGAAATGACAAATACCCACCATTTGCTTCAACATGGATGGAACTGGAGGGTATTATGCTGAGTGAAGTAAGTCAGTCGGAGAAGGACAAACATTATATGGTCTCATTCATTTGGGGAATATAAAAAATAATGAAAGGGAATAAAGGGGAAAAGGAGAACAAATGAGTGGGAAATATCAGAAAAGGAGACAGAACATAAAGACTCCTAACTCTGGGAAACGAACAAGGGGTGGTGGAAGGGGAGGTGGGCAGGAGGTGGGGGTGACTGGGTGATGGGCCCCTGAGGTGGGCACTTGACAGGATGAGCACTGGGTGTTATTCTATATGTTGGCAAGTTGAACACCAATAAAAAAAAATTATATAAAAAATAAATTAGAATAAACAGAAAAGCAGGTTTTAGAATCATGAGCATCGCAATGCAAGTTACTGGGTACAGTTAAAGATAGTATGTATACCACATGCTATCTTAGGCTATTTTATTATGAGAGCTCTTTATAGGGCATGAGCATGAAGTGCCAAACTAAAGGAAACATATTAGAGAGTACAACTTATCAGAGCACTCACATTAATAGTACAACATTCAGTTCTTGGGTTTATTAAGTATCACATCTAAGAATAATGTGATTGTTCATTGGGTTTACAATTAAATGTATATAAATGAATGATGAAGTGCACCAAAATTTGTAAACAGCTGTGAAAATTTGATATAATAGTAGCAGATATTCTTTTTATTCTTTTAGAATAATTTTTTAATTTTAGAACAGTTTTAGATTCATGAAAGAGTTGCAAAGACAGCACAGATAGTTCCTGTGTACTCTACCCAGTTTCTTTTATAGTTAACTTTCTATATTTGAATGATACATTTGTCACAACTAATGTGTATATAATATATATATATAATTGTTATGTGATAATGTAATAAAACATTGTTACTAAGGCCAATGCTTTATTCATATTTTGGTGTTTTTTTAAAATTTTTATTTATTTATGATAGTCACAGAGAGAGAGAGACAGACAGAGACACAGGCAGAGGGAGAAGCAGGCTCCATGCACCGGGAGCCCGACGTGGGATTCGACCCCAGGTCCCCAGGATCGCGCCCTGAGCCAAAGGCAGGCGCCAAAGCGCTGCGTCACCCAGGGATCCCTATTTTGTGGTTTTTAACCTAATATTCTTTCTTCTGTCCTAAGATCCTGTCCAGGTACCACATTACATTTAGTCATCATGTCTCCTTAGGCTCCTCTGCTGTGACCGTTTTCTCAGACTTTGTTTTTGATGACTTTGACAGATTTGAGGATTATTGCTCAGGTATTTTGTAGAATGTTACTCAATTTGAATTTCTCCTGGTTAGAAAATAAAAAAGACCTATAGATTTTGGGGAGGATGACCATAGATGTAAAGGGCCATTCTCATTGTATTAAGGGTATATGACTTATCACCATGACTTACCACTGTTAATAATAACCTTGATCACCTGGATGAGGTAGTGTTTGTCAGGTACAGTTTGCTACAGTTACTTTTTTGTTCCCCTTTTTGTACTGTACTCTTTGGGGAGGGTGTCATTATGCATGATCTACGCTTAAGTGATAGGGAGTTATGCTCTGTCTCCTTGAGGGGACACTATCCATGTAGAGAGTATTTGGAATCCTGTATGGTAGTTTTCCTATTCTCTCTCATTTTAAATTTATCCAAAAATGTATTTATAACAGTATGGACTTATGGATATTTATTTTATACTTTGGGCTATAATCCAGCACCACATTATTTATTTTGTTCCTAAAATTATTCCAGCTTTGGCAATTGGGAGCTCTATCAGTGGACTGCTGAGTCTCTTTGACACCCTCCTATCATTGTGCTTTTTTGAGGACACCATTGCTATCTGGAACTACAAGATGCTTTAAATTCATTTTGTATATTTCCTGTCTCAGCCCTGGAATCAACCATTTTTGAAAGAAGCCTCAGTTCCTTTTAGGAGAATGATATGGAAAACCAAGATCTGGGCACTGAATGGGCTCATTTTTCCTGGGAGCTAGCTGTATTTTTAAACTTTGGAATTTCCATGGTGGTATCAGGAAAGAAATAAACAGTTGTAATGGTTATACATGTGGATCAGAGATCAACAAAGAAATTTCCAGCAGCAATGTTGGTACCTGGAGATCCTATCTTAGAGAGGTTTTAGATTATAGATTGAAGACCTTCCAAGCAATTAGGATTGACTTTCCGGGTTCGGGAGCGGGGGGAAGACTTTTATTTTGAGAAGTGGAAATGTTCCACACTTCAGGAGACGGATTTCCTGTGACTGGGAGTGTATAGAGGTGCCTGTTTCCATAGGTATTGGAGTCCTGTGTCCTACTTGTACATACCCTCAAAAGGTGGCAGAAACTTGTATGGGTGCCTACACAGGTACCCTACTAAGTGTGGGGGGCTTGGGTGCTTCAGAAGTCCCCACAGCAGAATTATGCGTGAGAAGCACTTGTAACAGTGCCTGGAACATGGCTACACCTCCACAAGTGTTTTGATTATTATTATTATAGATAATAGTAATATTTTGGCAACATGGTGTCTAGATGAGGATGTAAATGAACCTATAATTTAGGTTGACACCCACCCAATAGCCAGAGGAACCAGCATAATGGTCAATACGAACTGTGGAACTCTTCCTAAGGTTGATAGAATTCTATTTCAGGGAAGGAGAAGGCTAGTCTTAAGGCTATCTGGGTGTTTAGTGCATTCATTCACATTTTTCTATTGCTTGCACTTCTAAACATGGCATCTCTCAACATTTGATAATTTAAAAATTTTTAAAAATTTACTTATTTATTTGAGAGAAAGAGAGAGAGAATGCAAGAAGGGGGAGGGGCAGAGGAGATAGAATCTCAAGCAGACTTCCTGCTGAGTACGGAGCCTGATGCAGGGCTTGATCCCATGAACTGAGCTGAACCCAAGAGTCAGCTGCCCAACTAACTGAGCCACCCAGCTGTCCTGATAGTTTAATTTTAACAATTCTGTTTTTCTGTGTAAAATTCGGCAATACATTGTTCAGTAAACCATCCTTATAGAATCTGGTGCATTTGGAATATGTAAATTAAGAGCAAACCTCACAGCCTACAGCAAAATCAGGTATAGCTAGTTCATGTCATCATTTCTTAGCATTCCAAATATTGACTCTAGTGATGACTTGTTTTTGGTTTATTTCATTGCCTAAATATTTTTGATACATTCTTATATTCTGTATATTCCCTTTTCTATTTATTTTGTTCCCAAAGTCAACCTTTCTAATGTTCAGGCATATTATAAAGTAGATTAGTAGGCTAGGCAGAAATAATTCATATTGTATATTGGATAATAACTTTATGGCCAGTAGAGGGCATCAAGGAATTGTCCCACATACAGGTTTTGATAAGACAAAAATTGGTGTCATAATTGCAGAACAATTTAGCCAAAGCTTCTATACAAAAATGACTCCATGATGTAAATATGTTCAAAGCATTGTAGTTACATTACTGAGTGATAATTTGGGTCTCAGTCACTTTAGACATGCCTTAGTTATATATTTTGAAATGAGAGTAGCTCTTACTCATGCCAAATGGAAACTGTTGAATTTTGACATTCTTAGGAAAAATATGAAGGGTTAAATTTCAAAATAAATAGTGTAATTTCTAACTTTCAAAATAAGCAGATATAGCCTCTGGGTGTCTTCATTTCCTCATCGTTTTAATGTGAAAGATTGAAAAAATAGTCTCCAAGGTCTTTTCTAGTTATATCTTAATGTGACCACGAGTTTTTTTTTTTTTTTTTTTTTTTAATCTTTTGGGAGTACAAGTGTGAAGGGGAGAATTCAGATGCATCTTTATCTCTTAGCCACTGGAGGGCTCCCGGGATCAGATCAGAACTTGGATTAATAGTACCATATGGTTTGTGGACATTATGTGTCTGATTTTTTAAAAAAAGATTTTATTTATTTATTTATGAGAGACAGAGAGAGAGAGAGAGAGAGAGAGAGAGAGAGGCAGAGACACAGGCAGAGAGAGAGGCCTGCGCTCCATGCAGGGAGCCCGACGTGGGACTCCATCCTGGGACTCCGGGATCACACCCTGGGCCGAAGGCACTAAACAGCTGAGCCACCCAGGGATCCCCTATGTGTCTGATTTCTTAGCGTTATTTTTCAAAATAGAGCCCTCATTGCATTGAATTATCTTAGGCAGCTTTAGAGATTTTCTGATTTCATTTCCTATCCTGTTCAATCTCTCTCTCTGTTCTTTTCTCTCCCTCTTTCCTCTCTCTCTGGTTTTGTGGCTTACCAAGCACCTTTTTGAGTATTATGTCATTTAACTCTCAGAACAACCTGGGGAGTAAGTCTTTTTATCCTTATTTTTATAGGTGAAGAAACAGGCTCTGAGAGGTTAAACAACTTTCTGATGTCACTCATTAATTTTGGAATGGAAATTTAAATCCAGGCTTTCTTACCTCATGTTCAATATTCTTTTCAGTCTACCAGAATAAGTCCACACTTAATTCCAAATATGTTGTTTGGCAGAAGTAACTTGCTATACTACAACTACTCATGAATGTATTCTCAAGAGCCATAAGATTTTAGAGGTGAAAGGAATTAGTTGTTCTAATTCTTTGTTGGCAAAAATTGCTGATGGCCCTCTCCATAGCTCCATCTTTCATTTTATCTTGTTTCTTGTGTTGGTCTCATTAGCTCGGGCTCCTCCACATAGCAGAGAATATGGCCACTGGGTTCCTATTTTTATAATTCTCAGGGACGGAACATAACTTTTAGGAAAGTACTTTGGCTTCCTGGAGCTACATGAAACGGGGGCAAGGGAGACTTCTCCAAACTACCAAAGGAGCTGTTTCCAGAGCAATAGAGAAATAAAATGGTTTTGGAGAATGGGCTGTTGGCCCAGGGTGGATGCCTCAGGGAAGATCTGTGAGCAGCTCCTTTGTTGGGGGCAGGCCAATAACTGCAACCAATAGCAAGTGTAGGAAAGGCCCAAAGAATCTTAGCAGTATTAAGGATTGATTTTAGGAAGTATCCTATAAGACCTGTTTTAGTTATCAATATTACAAAAGCCAAGGAAAACTATGCAAAACTATGATTCCTGGCTTTTCTTGATGGGCATGATGTACCTACTACCTTGGGCTCACCCTCTGCACTGAGGCATTTACCAGGACACACAGGCTCAGAAGTATAGCTTTCTGGAAGGTAACAAGTTCACTGAATATGGTGTCATAGAGCTCTGGAAGCTAGGTGAGACCTTTTTTGGGATGCTGACTTAGGTGTATATTTAAATATCTTCTGCTAGTGATACAGGGTAAATTTTGGAATTTAGTGACATAGTTTAGATTCTATACTATTTTAAAATACAAAGTAAAGAGCATTTCTTTAGGGAAGAATCTTTCATTGATGTCTCCGGATTTCCTGCTTTATATTTCTGTGTCTTGCTGTTGCATTTATTAGGATTTTGAGTTTGCAATGTTCAATATAGTCAGAAGTGAAGGAGGCTAACTAACTAAATAAATTTCCTTCATTTTCCCACTTTTTTTCCATTTCTCTTGGCCTGCGTATGTGTGTATGTATGTATGTACGTATGTATGCATGTAGATATTTATTTATTTGAGAGAGAAAAGAGTGGGAGCAGGGGGAGGGGTAAAGGGAGAGGCAGAGAATCCCAAGCAGAGTCGCCACTGAGCATGGAGCCAGATGTGGGCTCCATCCCACAACCCTGAGATCATGACCAGAGCTGAAATCAAGAGTCCAATGCCTAACTGATTGAGCCACCCAGGCGCCCCTCTCTTGGCCTTTTAACATAAGGATTAGTTATGAGCCATTATTAGATATGAGCCAATGGAATAAAGTGCATTTATCTATAGGGTAGTCAATATAAGTGTAAAAGCATGCAGAAAATTATTTTAAAAGTACTGATAAAACTTAATTTGGGGCCAGGTATTAATATGAATCCCTCTATATTGTGCTGTGATAAAAAAAAAAAATGAAAGCCTGAGAGATGAAGTGAGTGCTCTGTCCTGGCTCTTGTCCTCTAAATTCTCATAGCTCAGTTTCCGCATTTCTGCTTCGGGTCCCAACGGTGGGCACTCTTATCTCCATTATCTTCTGTTCCAACTTGTTCAAAGATCAGCTCAGATTTTGTGCTTCAATCCCATCAGAATTCTGCAGATACGCTCGTATTGTGCTTGCTATTTCTTTTTCTGTTCTTAATTTCTGTTGCTTAAATTATGAAACATGGGTAATGCAAGAGATTTCATTCTCCTGCCAATTTGTCTTCAAATGGCTTTGCATGAAGATGCTCTAGACCATGTTACATGATTCTATGCCATGCAGGGTTCAGTCCCTAGACCAGCAACATCAGTATCACTTGGGAATTTGTTAGAAATGTACAATCTCAGGTCTTACTTCAGACCTTCCATTTTGGAAGTTGGAGAAATATTACTCTTTACTGCAATTTATCCCACTATATTGTTACTTATATGTTACTTAAATTAACTTTTCCATTAGGCTAAATTTTCAGTTAGGGAAAGAATCTATATTATTTAGTGCACCATTGAATATCTAGGACCTAGCATAATTCTTGGCAGGTAGTAGGTGCTCAGTAAATGTTTCTTAAATGATAAATGAATTGAATATCTCCTTGAGGAAGCATTGTTTGTTTAACTGAGTTGGTAAGTAACCAGTGTGTTTAGAAGGATTCCGTGAATGAGTAGGGCTAACAGTGGAGACAAATGAGGTGTGTAATTAACCTATTGCTTTTCCAAGAAAAGATTTTTTTGCCCAGTTGACTAGGACTATTTATTTATTTATTTATTTATTTATGACACACACACACACACACACACACACACACACACACACAGAGGCAGAGACACAGGCAGAGGGAGAAATAGGCTCCATACAGGGAGCCCAACCTGGAACTTGATCCCAGGTCACGCCCTGAGCTGAAGGTGGTGCTAAACCACTGAGCCACCCAGGCTGCTCCCAGTTGACTAGGATTAAGCAAGAGTAGACAATCTCCAACACAGGAATAGGACTGGTTTGTTTGGCAAAGAAGGTGGCTCTTGTTCTATTCTACTATATCCTCAAATAATGGGATTTACGATCTGCTGCTGAAATTACTATACATTCTCTTCGGCAGTCTGAAGCTTTGCTCTCTGTCAATTTAAAAAGGTCATTTTCTAGATAAGTCTACTGGTTTGTCTAACTTCTAATTTTATCTCTGAGATTTCTTTAACATCTCCCCTCACCTCTCCTTCTGCTCACTTTCCTTTTCTTTAGTATAGGCTCTACCTTTTTGCTCCCTGGCTATTCCAACACCTGCCAGTCTGGTTTTCATTCCATTCTCTTTCATTGAAGGATACTTTCAGAACTTCGGGTCTGATCATATTCTCCTTTGATTAAAAACCTCAAGCAATTTTCTGCTGTCTGCAAGGTAAGATCTAATATCCTTGGTGAGGCATTTGAAGCTCTTCACGGACATGCCTGGACCACAGGCCTCCTTTCCTGCTTTTTCCTTCCTACTCCATACATTGGTTACTGCAAGCCACTTCTCACTCCCTGTACACCATTTGAATCTCTGCTCCTTCATGCTTTTATTCATGCTGTTTATTGGAATGAATTGTCAGCCTACTGAATTCTTATATCATGTTTCAGTTCAAATTTTTAGTAAAGGTTCTTCTCCTCTATCTCCTACAGAACTGATAATTTCTTCTTCTGTGTGCACATAGGAGATTGTCCATATCTCTACAATGCAATGTATCATACTCTATTGTTTACTTGGCTTTCTCTTCCAATAGACTATATTTTTCTTAAGGGCTGGGGCTATATCTCATTCATAAGACAATATGTTGCAAAGTTTGACATATAGATGTTAAAAAACGTGTATTGAATGAGCTTTATCTTCAAATTATTATTTAGTAGACTAAATTTCATACACATACCCCCTTGCTGGATTTTAGTAATTTCTTCTGATAATTTTTTATTAAGAAAGGGCTCATAACACTGAAAATATGGTCATTTGCTGGAGTATATTCAGATCTACAACATTTTATAAGATTCAAAGAGGTGATTCTATCCCCTATGATACTTGTGACATAGCTAAGCCTGGTTGAGTACATAGCGGTCATTGATGTCATGACTCTGTTTCCCTTAGAGAAGCCAATGGCAGGCTGCCCCAAGGTGGGCCACATTAGCATATTGGTTATTTTAAATAAAGTTACTTAAGAGACAGCCTGAGCAAGAAGGACACTCAGAACCTTCTCTAACCTCTTGAAAGCAGAAATCAAATCTCCCATGTGAAAAGTACCCCCCTCCCCCGTATTAGGACATAAGGAGATATCCTTATCACTAGAGATAGGAAATTTAGAGTCAAGAAGACTATATAAACAACCCTGCTACTTTTTACTAATTTACTATCCCAGTCCATATTTTGTTTAAAATTTCTTACAAATCGGAGGTGCCTGGCTGCCTCAGTTGGTAGAGCATGCTACTCTTCATCTTGGGATTTTGAGTTCCAGACCCATATTGGGTGTGGGATTGCTTAAAAAAAACCAAATCTTTAGAATTTCTTAAGAGTTGAAACTCCCAAAGTTAAGTTTTCTTTGTCTTGTCAATTCCTCAAAGATTTATTGTCTCATTGTCTAAAAAATATAAAAGCTGCCTGTCTGGGTTATTTCTTTAAGTCTCAATTTCATTATTGGGCCTCTATGTGCCCCAAGTAAAACTTTTCTTTTTTCCCTCCTGTTAGTCTGGCTTATGTAAATTTAATACTTAGTCCAGGTGGAAGACCTTGAGGGTAGAGGAAGAATATTTCCTTCCCTCACCCAAAGCCCTCAAAACACCTGTTGAGGATGCAAGAATAATTGGTTCACAAATCCTTTAAAGATGACTGTAAGTACTTGTCATGAAATGAATATTGTGTCTCCCTCAAATTCATATATCAAAATATTTCTCAGCAGTCTGCAACTCAGAAGAGGGTGTTCAACAGAACCCAACCATGCTGGAATCTTGTTCTCAGACTTTCAGCCTCCAGGACTGTGAGAAATAAATTTCTGTTGTTTCTAAGGCATCTGGTCTATGGTATTTTTGTTATAGCAGCTCCAAAGGTATGTCACTTTATCCAAGGAACCAAAACAAAGCAAATAACAACCACAACAATTTAAAAATGAAAAACAACTGGGATGTCTGGGTGGCTGAGTGGTTTGGCATCTGCCTTCCGGCCCAGGATGTGATTCCAGAGTCCTGGGATCAAGTCCCATGTTGGGCTCCCTGTGTCGAGCCTGCTTCTCCCTCTGCCTATGTCTCTGCTTTTCTCTCTCTCTGTGTCTCTCATGAATAAATAAATAAAATATTAAAAAATGAAAACAACCTATGCTGAATAGAATTGAAATTTATGGAGTAGAAACTAAATGGAAAAATTTAGTTTCATGAAGGCAACTGAGACATATCGGAATAATGGAAACTATGTACACTTCCACACTAGAAAGGTCAATGGGAATGAAAAGACTTGAATCTTGTTCAACTGCAACTACTGTCCAACTGGAGTCAGTGTACTTGTTCCAGAAGCTTCTGACTTAGACATTTAGGAACTCTGTGTGTTCAGGATTCTTTCATTGGAAGAAAGAGAACAATACATGTTACATCAAGTAGTGCTGGTCCATTGTATGGTAAGTGTTGCAATAAGAGATAAACGAGTCTCTGGAATATTCTCACAGGTAAACTTCAAGAATCTGGAGCATAGTTTAGGAAATGGAAGGTTGTCTGGGATTGTAAAAGGGCGGGCAACATTGTTAGCTTCTCAGCAGTAGAAATTAATTGAGCTTCATTCTTGCACTTTGCCATGGATGCTAGTTGGCTGCTCTTTTTGTTTTAGTGTCACTTTGCTTATCTTTCTAATTCTGCTTCCATTGACAATTGAATGACTCTGCATTTTTTGTTCAAATTCTTGAGAGGTAAGAATGTCATTACTGGGGTGCCTGGATGGCTTAGTTGGTCAAGGATCTGACTCTTGATTTCTGCTTGAGTTATGATCTCAAGGTTGTAAGACTGAGCACTATGTTGGGCTCCATGCTGGGTATGGAGCCTAGTTAAGATTCTCTCTCTCCTTCTTCCTCTGCTCCTCCCCTCCCCTTCCCTAAAAACCAAAACCAAAACCAAAACCAAACAAAACAAAAAAAAAAAAGAAAGAAAGAAAAGAAAAAGAATATCATTATCACAACCAATCACCTTCTGTATTGGGGTGGGGAAGGGGGAGCTTTCACACCAGACCATCTCATAGCACATGGCCAGCATATAGACCTGCTGTTCTTTTTTTTTTTTTTTAATTATTTATTTATGATAGTCACAGAGAGAGAGAGAGAGAGAGAGAGAGGCAGAGACACAGGCAGGGGGAGAAGCAGGCTCCATGCACCGGGAGCCCGATATGGGATTCGATCCCGGGTCTCCAGGATCGCACCCTGAGCCAAAGGCAGGCGCCAAACCGCTGCGCCACCCAGGGATCCCTAGACCTGCTGTTCTTGAGTCAGGTGCCTAACTGCCCTAACTCATCAGCTGCAGATCGGGGGCCTCAGGACAGGCGGAGGATGTCACATAGTGCCACATAGTGAGTTATGCTTAAAGAACCACTTAGAGCTGCTTTTATTACTAGGAGCTGTGCCTTGTAACACATTTAGGAGGAGTTTGTGGGCAAGGAAGGCATTCTAAAACAAGATCTCTCTAGTATAGATGTATCTTGGACACTCTGATCATACTTCCTAAGTATTACCAATGAAATTGTTATCTTTACATCCTCTAATTCCAGTTTATAGAATATCCAATAATTATACATGAAATACTATGTACATACATAGCACACCTGGCATTCATTTCTAATTGGACTCTTGTAACAGTTCTACCAATGATGTCTGCCTGTATTAAGGTTGCCTTTGTTTTCCTTGTTAGGGCTGAAGACATTGTTTTAATTTCTACATGCGTGTGTATATGATTAGAAAGGGCAGTTAGGCCTTAGTTTTTCATTAAATGGGAAATGGATAAATAAGTTATCAGGTAAAGTTGTCAGGTAACACTATTTACATTGTGGTTGTGATTATTTTTCTTTATGAAACACCTCTTGTCTGCCTGTCCCCTCCAAAGTTCAGGAATAGAGGATGACTGATGGTTTAGCATTTTTTATATAACTGCTTCATACCCTTGAGGGCATATTTTATTAGCATCTTTCCTGCTGACTTACACAGATACTTTTTTTTAAAAAAGATTTTATTTTTTTGGACATGGAGCTGGTTCCCAGGACCCTGAGTTCATGACCTGAGCTGAAGTCAGACCCTTAACTGACTGAGCCTCCCAGGTGTCCTACAGAGATACTTTTATTATATTGCCAAGTTGTTCTCCTTTGCCATCCAAATGCTAACAATAGGCTTAATGGCTTAACTGAGTATTCATTTCCCAATCCTTTACTGAGTGTTTAGCCATGAACCAGACACACTTGGGGTCACTGGTTTGCTTATTATAAGACTACATTTTCCACAGAGTTCCGTTTAAAACCTCATTCTTTCAGATACTTTTATAAATTAGCTTTTCTTAAAACATCCCTTGATATATGACTCTTTGATACATGCGAACTGGAAACACATGCCCTTAAGACCTTATTTCTTGTATCCATGTTGTAAATGTATTTTCTCTGAAGAACCATCCGTTCGCTTCCATTCTTCAGTTTCAGTTTCATCTTCCCTTTTTCCTAAGATTCAAAATGCTCTCCTCTGTCTTCTTTCTCCCTCACCCTATTAAGCAAAGGCAGTGTTTATAATTCCCTCTGAAATGTTGTTTTATCCAAATAGAAAATAAATATAATTAGCTTTATACAAATCTGTTCTTAAAATTTGGGTCTTATAATTTTCCACCTGGATTATCTGCCCTCCTCGCCCTTTTTTTTCCTTACAGAGATCCCAGTGCCTTGTACAATGCCTAACTCATGGCAGATGCTCACTTGGTGTTTGTGGACCTCAAACCACCACCACATTACCTCCCCAACTTTGCTCTTTCCATTGCTGTGTTCTTGCTTTCTTCATATCATTTCTCTTATACCACTTTTTCTTTTTTTCAATGAAAAACTTTTATAATCTACTTAAACATAGCAGATGGTCAATGTTTTTTTTATTGCGTAAAACTCTGCTGATATTATCTTCCAACTCCTTATGTTGCTGTTTCTTTTGTATCATCATTGTCCTGATGCCCCCTTTCCTTTAAAAAAAAAATATTCGACAACTCCACTACCATGTAGGAATGTTCCCTTCTTACCCACAACATAGTTCTATTTCTAAATTCTTGAGATCTATAATCAATGTGTTCATTTCAGTTAAATCCAACAGACATATAAATTATGTAAGTTGAATGCCACCATGCACCACGCTGTGTTAGGTGCTAGGAGCTTCCAGGGAGTTGACAGTTTATGTTTCTGAAACAATTCTCTTCTCATAGTGATTCTTTTCTATTCTGAAGGAAATAATTTCAAACCATTTTTGTGGCAAGGATGAAACCTGTTGTGTATTTTTCAAGGCGGGGTTTGTGGGGAGAGAGGAGGGCTCTTGGATAATTTAAGGATCCCAGGAACATCGAATGTTATCCTCCCTACCTTTTGAAATATCTCCTCCTTCAAGTGACAAGTGCCTGAGGTTCTCTTTTAATTTTAAGTCTAAAGTGACTTAGGTGAGACCATATTTAGCCTCTGAAAGTCTTTTTTATTAAATAAGGGTATGAGTCAGTCCCCTGAAGCACCAATAGCTCCTCCTTGCTGATAAACATTTTATTGTGTCCCTTGTATCTGCATATTAGAGTTTGCAAAAAGAAATTCATAAGCATACGAGGCTATACAGTTATCCAAAGCAGATAGTGGTATCAATGCTCATAGCGGTCCTTACTGCTACCAGCTATAACCAAACACCTACTAGGTCTATAAGAGAGTGACTTATATCTAAGAATTCTTTCACCAAGTACACAAATCAGGAAGTACTAATTTATTAGTTAGTGAGAGTGTTTGAAATGTCACCCCTGGGGTTAACTTTTAATCCTCTAATGTTTACACTAGAAAAATTGACCATATTTTTGGTCAATGGAAGGAACCATTACTTTACTCAAGTTTTAATTGAGAGCAGCAATGATGGTCAATACCAGCTAGTACTACTGGTTAAATGAGTAAACCAAACAACAGATTTTTTTTCCAACAGGTTTGATTTATGCTAGGAAATAGATACAGATTCTTCTTTTCTAAAGGCAAAGGTAGGTGTGAGAGAATTGCATTTAATTAGGACCTATCTGAAAAAAAAATAATTAGGACCTAAGTGGTAAATTGGAAATGAGTTAGTAAAAATGAGTAAGTGAAAATTACTTATGCATCTGCTTTTTGTTTTTTATTTAATCAAACTTTTAACATTTTAAAATGCTTAAAATCGCCAAGAATTTTCAATGATGATATATGGAAGATAATGGGAAAGCTAGTGAGTTGCTCATATAATTTCTAGATATTAGGATATAGTCATGATAAATAATGAATTTTTAGCATAAATGTAATCTTAGTAAGGACACCCATAATTTAAATCTCAACATCCTCGTACATAGATCACCATGAGCTGGTAGCTAATTGACTTGCCTGAGATATGAGAGCTGTACATACAGAAATCAATATCCCTTCAAAGTGGACTATTCATTGTTCCCTTGTATTCATTCTCTTTCTTCCTTTTATTATAATATCCTCAATTTTAGCAAGGCACATGGCTGCCCAGCTAGAGATGTACTGTCCTATTCTCTTTTACAACTTGGTGACCAATTATTGACAATGTAGTACAAGCTATGGAGTACAAGTTATGTGGATCACGTAACTTCCTTAAAAGGACACTGCTCTCTATTTTCTCTCTTACTTCCTATGGACTGGAATGTGGATGTGATGGTGAGTCAGTTTTGGTCATACAGATGAGAACAAGCCCTGGGAGGAAGGCAGCACCATCTTGTCCTGGATAATGTTGTGGAGCAGAGTCTCCAATTCACTCTGGGCTGCCCTCCTACCTCTTTATTGTCACACAAGGGAGAAAGAAACTATCTGGTTTGAATAACTATATTTGGGGGCCCTTGTTTTAGAGCAGCCTAGCCTGAATCCTAATGAAAAAAGTATATTCATTTATATTCAACAGGAAATCCTTTTTCTTTCCATATGGAAGCTTTTTCTAGCAGTTTTTGAAACAACGTTGGGAAGTGGTAGGGTAAGTTTTGGGGAAAAAGAAAGTCAGTATTGCACCATGGGATTTTAGAACTTTGGTTTTCTTACTGGGAGAAGATGGCATATTTACATTTTCTCTTCCAGGACCATAATTTCATTCACAGTAAGAGACATTTATTGAGTGCCTACTTTGTGTAAAACGCTGTAGGAGTCCCTAGGGATACAAAGATGAAACACACATGGTTCCTGTCCTCAAGGAGCTCACAATCTATTAGGGGAGACAGCAGAAATACTCAAACAAATGCACTATAATATAGGATGCATATAATAGCAGTGATAGAAATGAGGTTCCACGGGAGCATAGAGATGGGAGAGGGTACTTTCATAGCGACAGAGAAGGAAGAAATATCTCAGGAAGACTTTAGCGAAGAGATTGCATTTTAGCTGCAAGATTGCATGAAGAATTGGTAGGAGAAGAATGGAAAGCCACGGGATCCGGTTACTGAAGCAGTGGGATCAACTGTTAGATGAGCTCAGAAAACCCAGAAAATATCCAGACTTTTCTAGAGTATGAGGTAGATGAGAAGTCCTGAGACACAACTCTGGAAAGGTAATAGTAGGTCACATAGTAAAGGTCACATAGTAAAGAAGCCTTGATTATTATACTAAGGAATCTTATTTTAAACTGATGGGGAAATAGTGAGGATTATGAGTACTATAATTAAAAACCAGTGGTATACTTGAGGATAGTGATTGTCAAACTAGAATCTTCTAGAGGGCTTATTAAAACAGAAGTTTTACTTTCTGAATTTGTGATTCAGCATGTCTTCAGTGGGGCTCTAGACATGGCATTTTAAATAAATTTCCAGATGATGCTAATGCTGCTGGTCTGGAGCTGCCACTCTGAAAACCACCGTTTTAGGAAGACGTATCTGATAGGTGTGTGGGGGCAGAGTTGCTGGTACAGGACTTCAGAGGTAGGATCAGATAAGATTTGGAACGGGTGAGGGGACCAAATTATTGGAGTAGAAGGGGGCATATTTAAATATTTCTGTAGAAGTAAATGGATTAGACGTCAAGATTGTCTGGGTGTAAAAGACAAGCCATAAAGAGAGAGGATCACATTTATTTAACATGAATGATAAAAAGCATGGTGATCCTGTTATCTGAGACTGGGAAGGTGGAAGGAGGAGGTTTGAGTGTGGGAAAATGATTGTGAGTTCAGTTTGGAAAATCTTTGAGGAACCAACAGACTATTCACAGGGAGATGTTCACTGGATGTAATTCATGAGTCGTGGGTCTGAGAAAGACAGAAATCAGAACTAAAGACACAAATTGAAAAGCCACAGGCATGTGATAGGATGGGATGGAATATGGAGGTACAGGAGGTAAGAGCTGAGGACAATGCCACAGAAGGAAGAAAAGGAGACAAAGAATAAAGAGGTGGCTGGAGAACCAGGGGAGTAAAGTATTCTGGAAGTCACGGGATTCAATGAGAAAGAGAGACTTACCTATTTTAACTGATGAGAAATGGCAAAGTAGATAAGGACGGAGGAAGGCCATTATATTTGCCTACTGTCAAGTAAACAAGACCTTTGGGAGATCTGTTTCAGGAGAGCTAGGAGAGGCATACACAGATGGCAGAGGGTCAGAAAGTCAATGGAAGGTGAGAGGTGAGCAGGATGAAAGATTGATGAGTAGAGAAACTCAAGTGGGGGAGCCAGGAGGGAGAGGAAGCACACACTTGAGTGGGAAGTAGGGCCAGAGAAGTGTCCGAGAGACTTGAGCAAACTGATAAGGGAGATTAAAGAAAAGTGGGGAGAGAGAGGGGATGGGAGAAAGGGAGGGGGAAAGGAAGAGAGATAGGAGAGAAGAGAAGAGGGAGAGAGAGGAGGGGCACAGTGGGGAAGAGGAATCAGGGGTCAGGAGAAACATGCAAGATTACAGAAAAAGTTAGAGGGCACAGATTTAAGGCTATAACAAGGAGGTAGGGAGGGAGCAAATCCATGTCTTCTCAGTGAAAAGAAGAGATGACCTGTGGAGAGTGAGGAGATGGGGAGAAGCTGTGGATGAGAGAGGACAAGAGGTGAGAAACAGTCACTCCAGGTCAGGGGAGGCACTTGTGGCATCAGGTCCCATCTTCAGCCTCCTGGGCCCAGGGTGCAGTCTGGCATGAAGCCACCAAGATCCCAGGGGATACAATTTAATGCTAATTTCCTCAATGGGTGGCCTTGGTGGTAAGCACAGAATTTCCACTTGTATTTGTTTTTCCAAGTGCACAACTGGTAATTTAATGAGGAATATTCTCCAACAAAATTCTTTAGATAATATATTCCTTCATTGGATCACTCCACCCTGTTAAGTTGCTTGTACTCCCACTTGAATCCTGCTAGAGTGAGGGAATGTGTGCAAGGTTCGGTGGGATTCTTCTCAGAATGGGAGAATGTCCAATCAGAATGGGAGAATGTCCAATGTGCCTATCAGGTATATAGCAACACATGGACCAAAGGAGATTTAGATTATTATGTATTTGTTTATATTCCATATTCATAACCAAAGACCTAAGAAAGTGCCAGAGTATTCATTCCAGGTTCTTTTTGGAGAATGAGGAAGCATATTGAATCTTGAACTAAAAAGGACACGTCAGCTGTACTATTTGTGCCTAAAAGGAGTGGGCTATGTAGTCACAGTAAATGATTTTAGCTCAGGTCTGCAAGCAGATGACAGCACACCACTTTTTATTTTTTTATTAATGCTTTATGTAGTCATGCAATTCCTACTAAAATTTGCACGCATATGGAACCATGACCTCAGATTTAATGCCACCCGAGGTTAAGTTGTCAGATATTTGATTTATAAGTAATAAGAAATTCTGCAAATGAAGATTCATTTTGGCATTCTTTAATTGCAGGTTTAACTGAAATGGCTGAAAAAAAGTAGTTACTATTTCACCTTATTATTACTTCTATGAAATTTCTGTCTTTATATGATAATGTTTATTTGAAATCGTGTACCACAAATAAAGCCAGAGGTAGAAAACTGCACACCAGATAACAAACCTCAGACAAAACAGAACAAATAAACAGAAAGACCACATGAACTTACAAACTTTCCTGAACCAACTGTGTTCAAGAATTAATAAGTTGAGCCCCTTTCCTCTGTCCATTCACGAGGCTGGTGAAAACAATGTCTTTCAGCTTTTTGCAGTCTAAGTATGTTCTCGGCACTTAATTAGCTTTTTAAAAGCTAGCTTAAAGTCTTCATTAAAACTTGTGTAGAGCAGAGGGTTGATCAGAGAATTAACATAGCCAAGCCACGTCAGAAAATCAGCCACTTCAGAGGACACTGTGTAGATGCTCAGACCTACAATCAGCTCCTTGATGAAAAATGGCAGCCATGACAAAATGAATGCTCCCAAAATCAGTCCTAGGATGCGTGCTGCCTTGCGTTCCCTGGTACTAGAGATTTGCTGACGTTCTCCTGGGTGATCTAGATCATTGTCGAAGGAAGGGATCCTGATAGAGGTGTTGATCTTTTCAAACTCTGTAGTAGGGTCTGAGGTGGAGAAATCAGACACACAGAAAGTCTGTGTAAGCTTACAACTCGCAAAAGAATTTTGGCTATCTGTGCTTCTGTTGCTTAAGTGCCGGCTTGATCCTCTTTTCTGGTAAAGGCTTTTGGCTGCATGGTAAATCCGGTAATACAGAATAAGTATCAAAGTCAATGGGATATAAAAGGCTCCAAGTGTGGAGTAAATGGTGTAGATGACATGGTCATGCTGGATGGTGCACTGACTGGGCGGTGGGCTGAGTTGACGGTGGCTCCTCCAGAACAGAGGGGGCATGGAGATGAAGATGGAAATGGTCCAGACGGTGAGGATCATCAGCCCAGCTCTCTTGGTGGTCCTCTTCCTGGCATATTCAATAGCATTGGTGATGGCCCAGTACCTGTCTAGGGCAATCACACAGAGATGGAGGATGGAGCAGGTGCAGCAGGTCATGTCCACACTCAGCCACACCTCGCAGATGAAGTACCCTAGTTTCCAGCTGTCCATGACAATGTACATGATGCTCAGGGGCATGACGAGCACTGCCACCAGGAGGTCTGTCACAGCCAGGGAACAGATCAGGTAGTTGGCAGGCTGGTGGAGCTTCTTGGTGGTACAGATGGCCATGATCACGGCCAAGTTCAGCAACATGGTCAGGGTGGTAATGATCACCAGAGTCACGGAAATGAGCATCTTCTCAGTGATGGTCTTGGGTCTCACAGCCACATTGGCTTCTGTGGTACAGTTAGTGAGATTCATGTTTACCCTGTTTCAATCTACACTGTGGAGAGGCAGCTGGTTCTTTTCCCTCAGCTGGAAACTACTTAGACTTCAAACCTCTCATTTATAAGAAGACTGTAGTTCCTTCAGCTATGTAGTTTCTTATGTTCCATTTTATATGGGTAAAGGGAAGTACCACAGCATTCCTTCTGAGGGTTCCTGGAAAATAGTATGCTACTGGTTAATGAATGAAAAAGCCACATCCCCCTCCCCCCCACCACAAAATGTTATAGTATTTCAGTACTCATTCTTCTTTACACATTTTTGATATAATTTTCTTTTTTATCTCTGGGTATGAAGTTCAGTTTTACATTATTCTTCAAAAGACACGTTTTTTAAAAATTGAAGTATAGTTGATCCACAATGTTACCTTAATTTCAAGTATACAACATTGTGATTCACAAGTCTATTCCTTATGCTGTGCTAACCACAAGTGTAGCTACAAAAAAGACACTTCTTAAAAAGTTAAATTTCCAAAGTCTTTCTCGTGAAGATATTACCAACTTTAAAGTCTATTTTGCCTTACTTCCTGAATTACTTCCTTATTTATATTTATTAATATATATGCATTTACACATAAAACTTTTTTTTACTTGGAAACCTACATTTACATTGTATTATATTTAGAAATTCTGGGACATTAAGGAAAAAATTATATTGTTTATAATAAGCAGACTTCAAAACTGTTCTAAAGTTTCATAGCAAATGTTCAACTCCAAAGATATTTTAGTGTCACAATGAAATTGTGCGATTTTGTCTAATTATTTCTGACATTTTACATATCCCACTGTGCATTTCTTTGGAGAAAAGAGAAAAAAGCATACAACATTACTTTGATGTTTATGGCAAATTGTTCTCAGAGTAATACAGTAAATTGACTGAAACAGCATCATCACCAAGCTCAAAGAACTCCATATTTTTTAAAAAAATGTGTTTAGTTTGGTTAACATTTGCATTCTTTCAATTTCTTCCTATCATCTATCTATCTATCTATCTATCATCTATCTATCAATCATCTATTTATCTATCTATCATCTATCATCTATCTACCATCTATGATCTGTCTCCTGGATAGCTGTGACTAAACTGGGCAATCAGTGAGATTGTGACATTTATTGGATACCTGGTTGTAAGGAATTTTTTAAAAAAGTACAACAGCCCCCCCTTATGTGTAGTTTCGCTTTTGCACTTTGCGTTACCATGACCTGCAAGCCGATGATCCTCTTTCTGACGAATCCTCTGAAAGCCAATAGTAGCCTAACACTACATCACAAAACCTGCGTCATTCACTTTACTTCATCTCATCATGTAGGCATTTGATCCTCTCACATCATCACGAGAAATATGAGTATAGCACAATAAGATATTTTGAGAGAGCATATTCACATGTTTATTATAGTATGATGTTATAATTGTTCTATTTTTTATTAGTTATTGTTGTTAATCTTTTATTTTACCTAACTGATAAACTATCCTGGGTTGGTAAGTATAGGAAAAAACATAGTCCATATATGGGTCGGTACTGTCTGCGCTTCAGGCATTCAGTCTTGGAATGCATCTCCTGTGGATAAGGGGGGACTACTGAATGTATATTCATGAAAACAAGAAAATAAAAATCCATATAGGAATATTCACACCCAATGGCTGCTAGTCAGAACATCAATCAAATCCTCTGATTGTCTCTGTGGGATTAGGTCCAGGAAAACTTCAAAGAAAACTGGCATCTTGGCAGTTATAAGAAAGGACATAGATTGATGTGGATTAGGCTTAACAGACATTCTTTAATGAGGGCAGGAGCAGGTGACTCATGTGTGAAATGGAGAGTGAAGTAGGAGGGGAATCAGTGGGTAAACTGGAGACTGGAAGTCAGGGGGCAGGAATAAAAATCTCCAGCCAGGATGAGATCTATCTAGTTCTGGATTTAATTTTTTTCTGCCCATTGGGCAAAAATCAAGACTGGGAGGTGGTTATCATTTTTTCTTAGATATAGAAAGTAAAAGAAAATAATTTCACTAAAGACCAAAAATGGGGCAATTGTTTTTAAGACAGTCTTTATCTTTCTGCAGTGAAATGAGAATCATTCAGCCTGTTTTCATTACAGCATTTTTGTGGATGTATCCTCTTGAAATTCATGTTTCTCTAATTCTTCCATGGGACTTGCTCCACCAACAATACATTCTTTCTTGTAAATTAAATGTTTTCTTCTTCCTTGGTAATTTTTTCCTTCTTTTATAGTCAGTTTAAACTTGCATTTATATCTGAGACAGGCTGTAACATTGAAAATGTACGGGCTTTGGAATCAGAAAGACCCGGGTGGCACCTAAGCCATCTATTAGCTTGGGGCAACCTCTCTACATTTCTCCTTGTGACCAACATGTTTATTTCTGTATTTTGACCCTTTTCTCCTTAATTAAATGACATAAAGTTCTTTTCTCCCTGCAAACATGAATCCTAAGTTATGTTTTTGTTTTTTTTTAAATATTTTATTTATTTATTCATGAGAATACACAGAGAAGAGAGAGAGAGAGAGAGGCAGAGACACAGGCAGAGGGAGAAACAGGCTCCATGCAGGGAGGCCGACGTGGGACTCGGTCCAGGGTCTCCAGGATCAGGCCCTGGGCTGAAGGCAGCGCTGAACTGCTGCTCCACCCAGGCTGCCCTTTTCTTGGGTTCTTAAGGTTTGTTGGAAGAGTAGTTATTTTTTTCCTTTTTCTTTTTTTTTTTTTTTTTTAAAGCTGGGCATGGAGCACAACATGGGGCTTGAACTCACAGATCAAGACCTGAGCTGAGATCAAGAGTCAGACCAGCTGAGCTACCCAGGTGCCCCAGAAGAGTAGTTATTATTATTTTTAAAGATTTTATTTATTTATTCATGAGAGACACACAGAGAGAGGCAAAGACATAGGCAGAAGGAGAGGGAGAAGCAGGCTTCATGAAGGTAGTCCGATGCGGGACTCGATCTCAGGACTCCAGGATCACAACCTGAGCCAAAGGCAGGCACTCAGCTGCTGAGCCACCCAACCTTCCCCAGAAGAGTAGTTCTAAATAGATTTTTGCATTCCAGTTAGGGAATTGAGAATATAGAGAGTAGCATGGATAAGAGACAGAAAACTCTAGAAGTTTTAGTTTGATAATAGACAATTAGGAAATGTTATTTTGAAAACATGAAATAAAAAATAAAAGAGTTCAGCTTCTTCAAGCTTTTAAAAGCTGCTCTATTTATTTGAGCTCTCATACATCCTAATTCTCGTTTCCCTGGTGACATCTATTTTCTTCCTTAGTTTATCCCTGTGTATTTTTCATTCCTCCCAGCTAACTATACATTTCTGGAGGGTGGAATGTATGTCTTATTCATCTTTTCAACTGCCTCCAGTTAAATTGGCAAAAACATCACTGGTTGGGGCTACATTGTCAGCTCTTTAATGTGACTTCTGGCTTATTTTGTGTTTTGTATCTCTGTGCTGTTAGTCACTCCAAATTCCTGCATACATCCAGCTTGCCATCTTTTATCTTTTTTTTCATTTAAGAATATATCTTGAAGTTTGTTCCATAACATCATGTGGAACGTAATCTTTTGAATAGCTGGGTGCAATGACCTGGGGAGCAATTATAGATTGAACAAGCCTGAGAACTGGGCCCTGGGGCTCTTCCCTAATCACGGGTCAGGAAGAAAAGGAGGAACCAGCAAAGCAGAGGAGAACAGCTATTCAGGTGGAGGTGCACGATGAGAGATAATTCCGTCGCACAATCAGGTGGACAAAGTGTATGAAGTAAGAGTTATCAGCTGTATAAATGCTGCTAACCTGCTATGGGTGGTGAGGACTTGACCATTCAGCTGGGTAATGTGGATGACACTGATGACCTTCACAAGACCTATTTGATGCAGTGGTGGAGACTGAAGGCTGAATGTGGGGGCGCCGGGGTGGCTCAGCCAGTTAAGTGTCTGCCTTTGGCTCATGTCCTGGGATCCAGTCCTGCATTGGTCTCCCTGCTCCGAGGGAAGTCTGCTTCTCCCTCTCCCTGCTGCTCCCCCTGTTTGTGTGCTCTCTCTAGCTCACTCTCTCTCTCTCTCAAATAAATAAACAAAATCTTAAAAAAAAAAAAAAGAAAGCTGAATATAGTGGTTTCCAGAAAGGTTGAGAAGAAAGGAAATAGAGGCATTGAATAAGAACAAGTATTTCAAGAGTACTGCTGAGGGATGCCTGGGTGGCTCAGCTGTTAAGCGTCTGCCTTTGGCTTGGGGCGTGATCCTGGGGTCCTGGGATGGAGTCCCATATCGGGCTCCTTGTGGGGATCCTGCTTCTCCCTCTGCTATGTCTCTGCCTCTCTGTGTGTCTCTCATGAATAAATAAATAAAATCTTTAAAAAGAAAGAGTATTGCTGAAAAGGGGAGCAAAGAAATAAGGTAGCTGTGGAGGAAGATGTAGGGTCAAGGTTGTTTTCTGTTTAGGGAGAGAGAGATTATCTTTTTAAACTGGACTATTTGCAGTTTTCTTTGCTGCTGCACTCTACATCCTTCATATTGGGGCACAGAGCATTTCTGGAGTGAGTGGAATGTAAAAGAGGAAGCAGGAAAGCAGTCATGGAAGAGGCTGGGAGTCAGTGGGGCTGGGGGCACCAAGGAAATAGAATTCTTTGAACAGTTAAGAGATTACACCGGGGACGTGAAGGGCACAAAAATATAGCCACAATCAGGAAATGATCCAACTTCAATTGTCCTTGGGTTCCTTTACCTTCTTAAGAAACTAGCACATAGTTTTATAATCACTACTGACTCCTTAGGAGGAAGTATGATTTCTAACTAGAACAGTGCTGGTTAAATTGCACCTGAAAATTTAAGTCTCTTTAGCGTTTTGCATAGTGGCAGGGGAGGAGCTGTAACACTTAAAACATGCTCTGCAGAACCAGTCCAAAGACCAATATCAACATACCAAACTTTCATTAGGCTATTGCAATGTAAAATTAGCTGCAATAATCATAGATAAAAATGGCCATATCCTATCAGGAGTTAATGCAGATACTTCTTGGGGAGGCTTGTAACTTTTAGTTTTTGCTCTGATTACGATATGGAAAATACCAGTGCAGTCCAAAGCTATTTTTAAATGGTTTTTCATTGAAATCAGAAATAGGAGAGAATCACAATAAACCAAATGGGCCAAAATGTATGCTGCTCTCATTTACTGAGATGCTTCAGAGCCTCTGATTTATACTACTCCAGTTACAGTACACCAGGGATAAGAAAGAGGTCATGAGTATACTCATTTTTATTTATTTATTTATTTATTTATTTATTTATTTATTACACTCATTTTTAATTTCACCATCTTATCTAGCCTTTATTGGTTTTCAATAACTGTCGATAATTTATCACAAATATCCTTTCATCTCTTCTTTGATTGTTTTCATTTTGCCCAAATTTCTTCAAGTAATTTAAAAAATATTTAAAATAGGATCTAAGAAACAAAATAAAACAAAAACACACTCATAAATACATATTACAAACTGGTGGTTGCCAGAGGGAAGAAGAGTAGGAGGATGGGTGGAATAGGTGAAAGGGATTAAGAGGTACAAAATTCCAGGAATAAAATAAAAAAGTCATGGGGATGTGAAGTGCAGCATAGGGAATAGAGTCAATAATACTGTAATAACAATGTATGGTGATAGATGGTAACTAGACTTACTGTGGTGATCACTTCATAATGTATATAAATGTGGAATCATTATGTTGTACACCTAAAACCAGTATAATACTATAAGTCAACTATAATAAAAAGAAAGAAAATTTTCAGTATGTATCAGTTTCCCTTTTTTTTTTAATTTCAGGAGCAGCTGCTTGTCCTCATACTACTAATTTTATCTCTCCAATTGTTCATTAAATTCACTTCTTCAGCTTTCATAAAGAATTGTCTTGGCATGTCTATAGGAAAGAAAGGGTGGATAGCAGTTTGTTTCTCATTTGGTTTTCATTGGGAGCAAAGGCAGACATGGAGGAGATCCTGGAGTGTGGGGCTCTTTCTTTTCTTCTTCTTGCTTATTTGAATTGTGGTTGGGAAATGACATGTGCTTATTATGAGGTTATTCATAATAACAGGAAACATTATCATTATAAAAATCAAACAAAACAGAGTACATAGGGTTTTAGGAGACGTTTACATATTCTGGACATATGTCTTTTGTCAGAACAATATTTTGTGAACATTTTCTTCTACTTTATGCTTTGCCTTTATATTTTTTAATGATGTCTTTTGATTCTAATGATGTCTTTTGATTTAATGATGTCTTTTGATAAGCAAAAGATTTTAATTTTGATGAAGTCTAAGTTATCTACTTTTCTTCATGATTAGAGCTTCCTGTGTCCCAAGAAATGACTTTAAGGTCACTAAGATATTTTTCTATATTTTATTTTAGAAGCTTAATACCTTAAGCTTTCATGGTGGTAGAGGTCATCAGGATGACATGACCACTGAGTGACCTGTGAGCTGGACCCAGACAATCAGAGGCATCTCACCACCTGCCCTCCCCCATCCTTGAAAAGTGTGGCTTGGCCTTACATTCCTAGAGTGGGAGCTATTTTCAAAGATGCAACCTTGAGAGAGCAATGTGTTGGTGAGACTATCTGGATGGCATGCACTACTGAACCTAGGTTAAGTCTTCTCTATAAACTTCAAAGATTCTGGAGGGTGAGTGTGGAGATCTACTCATCTCATGGCCACTTGTGTAATTTCTCTTGGTTATTAAACCTGCCACTTACCAATCTGGAAGGTCTGTCTCTTAGAGTCTTCTTGCCCTCCATTTTCAATGGCCAATTTCAGATTTCACCTGAGAAATTCCTGAATTTTGTAAACCAACAGTTCATGACCATCTTGAATAAGTTTTTGCATTTGGGTATGACATAGATGTTGAGGTTTATCTTTTTCCCCTATGTGGATGTTTGGATATTTCAGCAAATTTTGTAGGAAAGACTTTATTTCCCCATTGAAATGCTTTGGTGTCTTTGTCAAAAAGAAATCAACCGTATATGTCAATTTATTTCTTTGCCCTCTCTTCTGTTCCTTGACCTACCTTTGTGCCAATATAATATTGTATTTATTACTGTAGCTTTTAAGATCTTGATATCAGGTGGTAGGAGTCCAACTTTGTTCTTTTTTTAGGCCTGTTTTTGCTATTCCAGGTTCTATGAATTTCTAAATAAATTTTGGAATCAAATGATCAATTTCTACAAAAATCTGCTGGAATTTTAGTTTGCATTATGTATAAATTATAGGCTAATTTAAGGAGAATTAAAATTTATCAATATTCTGTGTTCTCCCAGAAAGAAATAGCATTCTCCACTTATTTTGGTATTTCTTTTTCTTTTTTTTAAGATTTTATTTATTTATTCATGAGAGACACACACAGAGAGAGATGCAGAGACACAGGCAGAGGGAGAAGCAGGCTCCATGCAGGGAGCCCGACATGGGACTCCATCCCGGGTCTCCAGGATCACGCTCCAGGCTGAAGGCGGCATCAAACCGCTGAGCCACCTGGGTTGCCCCTATTTTGGTATTTCTTAGTTTCTCTCAGTAATATTTGTAATTTTCAGTGTAGAGGTTTTGCACATATTTCTTTAAATTTATCCCTATGTGTTCTTAAATTTAATTTTTAAATTTGAGTATAGTTGACATGCAATATTACATTAGTTTCAGGTATACAATGTAGTGATTTGGCCAGTTTATATATTTTGCTATGCTCACTACAAGTGTCACTACCATCTGTCACCATATAATGCTATTACAATATCATTGACTGCATTCCTTATACTGTGGCCTTTATTCCCATAACTTATTCATTTCATAACTGGAAGCTTGCATCTCTCACTCATTCACTCATTCTTTCCATCCCATGCACCCACCTTCCCTCTAGAAATCATCAGTTTATTCTCTGTATTTATAGGTCTGATTCTGCTTTTTTTAAAAAAGATTTTTAAAATTTATTTATGAGAGAGAGAGAGAGAGAGAGAGAGAGAGAGAGAGAGGCATAGAGGCAGAGAGACAGGCAGAGGGAGAAACAGGCTCCATGCAGGGAGCCCGACATGGGACTCGATCTAGGGTCTCCAGGATCACATCCCCGGCTGAAGGCGGCACTAAACTGCTGGGCCACTGGCGCTGCCCTGATTCTGCTTTTTGTTTATTCATTTGTTTTGTTTTTTAGATTCTGTGTATGAGTGAAATCATATGGAGTTTGTCTTTCTCAGTCTGACTTATTTTACTTAGCATAATACCCTTTAGGTCTATGCATGTTGTCACAAATTGCAAAAATGGCCAAACAAACAAAAACCTCAGTCTTTTTTGTGACTGTGTAATATTCCATTATGTGTGTGCTTGTGTGTGTGTATCTATATCTATACTACATCTTTTTTATGTGTTCATAAAATCAGTGGATACCCGTGGATACTTGGGCTGCTTCTAGGTCTTAGCTATTATAAATAATGCTGTTAATAAACATAGGGGTGCATAAATTGGTAGTGTTTCTGTAAACTAATAATGAAGTAGCAGAAAGAGGAATATCCATATGTATTCTAATATTTTTGTAAATTGTATTTGTATTTCAATTTCCATTTTTATTGCTTGTTTAGAGAAATACAATGTATTTTTGGATATTGGTTTTGAATCTGTGATCTTGCTAAGGACTTACCAATCCTAGTAGATATTTTGTAAATTCTTAAGATTTTTCTGTGAAAACAATAATTTCATTTGCAAAAAGAGATAGTTTTAATTCTTTTCCAACTTTATTGCTTTTATTTCTTTGTCTTGTCATGTCATTCTGACTACAACTATAGTAAAATGCTGAATAGAAGTGGTGAGAGCAGACATTCTTATCTTCTTCCCAATATCAGATGGAGGAAATGGTCATCATTCACCATTAATACATTAGCTATAAGTTTTTCTCAGATCTCATTTATTAGAGGAAATTTTCTTCTATTCCTAAATCTCTGATAGTTTTTATAATAAATGGGTATTTAATGTTATAAAATGTTTACTGAGATAGTTTTATGATATCTTTTCTTTATTCTGTTAATGTGGTGAATCACAGTAATTCATTTTTTTTTTTAGTAATTCATTTTTGGATATTAAACCCATCTTGCAGTCCTGGAAAAGCTTCAGTTAGTTATGATGTTTTTTTTTTTAAATACATATTGCTGAGTTTGATTTGTTAATATTTTGTTAAGGAGTTTTGCATTTTTGTTTGGGAGAGATATTTGTCTGAAAATGTCTTGTATTGATTTGCAAGTTTTAGTATCAAGACTATGCTGGCTTTAAAAAATGAGTTTAAAATTTTTCTAAAAAAATAAAAATTTTCTGAAGGGGTTTGGGAAATATCAATATAATTTCTTTTGCAAATATTTGATGGAATGTACCTGCAGATCCCTTTGGAACTCAAATTTTCCTTATGGGGAGGTTTTTTCTAAGATAGATTTATTTATTTATTTATTTATTTATTTATTTATTTATTTATTTATTTATTTATGAAAGAGAAAGAGAGAGTAAGAGCAGAGGCATGGAGTGGGACAGGACAGGGATAGAGGTAGAGGGAAAGGGAGACAAAGTCTTAAGCAGACTCTGCACTGAGTGCAGAGCCCAATGCAGGCTGATTTCATGACCCTGAGATCACAACTTGAGCTTCAACCAAGAAGAGTCAGATGCTTAAACAACTGCACCACCTAAATATCCCTTGTGGGGAGATTTTTAACTATAAATTCAATTTCTTTACTATCCTTAAATAAATAAAAACCCATCATCAACAACAACACCAAAACACTATATGTTGGGCTTTTTAGGACTTCTATTTTTTTTTCTTGTTTACTTTTGGTAATTTATGTCCTTTAAGGAATTTGTCCATTTATCTAAGTTGTCAAATTCATAGTCATACAATTAGTTCTAATATTCCTTTCATATCTTTTAAATGTCTATAATATCTATGTTACACTCATTCTTGATAGTGATAATTTTATTTTTTTCCTTTTGATCAGTCTAGGTAAGTATTTTTAAATTTTATTAATCTTTACAAAGAACCAGCTTCTGAATGACTTGATTTCCTATATTACCTATTCTTTATTTAAATACTTTCAGCGGGATCCCTGGGTGGCGCAGCGGTTTGGCGTCTGCTTTTGGCCCAGGGCGCGATCCTGGAGACCCGGGATCGAATCCCACATCGGGCTCCCGGTGCATGGAGCCTGCTTCTCCCTCTGCCTGTGTCTCTGCCTCTCTCTCTCTGTGTGACTATCATAAATAAATAAAAATTTAAAAAAAAGAAGAGTGAGTTAAGCCCAAGTAAGTAAAGGAAGGAAATAATAAATATAAGGGCTGTTTTTTTAAAGGATCTTTTTTATTTTTTAATTTTTATTTATTTATCATAGTCACACAGAGACAGACAGAGAGGCAGAGACACAGGCAGAGGGAGAAGCAGGCTCCATGCACTGCGAACCTGATGTGGGATTCGATCCCGTGTCTCCAGAATCAGGCGCTGGGCCAAGGGCAGGCGCCAAACTGCTGTGCCACCCAGGGATCCCCTTACTTTTCTTTTCTAGTCTCTTAATGTAGAAGCTAAGATAGTTGATTTAAAACTTTTCACCACCAACATAAGCATTTAGAATTATAAACTTTGCTATTAGCACTATTTTAGCTGCATCCTACAAATTCTAGTATTTGTATTTTCATTATTATTCAGTCAGAAATATTTTCTGATTCCTTCATGGTTTCTTAGTTGATTTATGCAACATTTAGGAGTGCATTTCTTTTTTTCTTTTAAGATTTTATTTATTTATTCATGACACACACACACACACACACACACACACACACACACACACAGGCAGAGACACAGGCAGAGGGAGAAGCAGGCTCCATGCAGGGAGCCTGAGGTGGGACTCGATGTCGGGTCTCCAGGATCAGGCCCTGGGCGGAAGGTGGTGCTAAACCGCTGAGCCACCCAGGCTGCCCTAGGACTGCATTTCTTAACTACAAAAATATTTAACGATTTCATGTATTCTTTTAAAAATGACTTTTAATTTCATCATACTCAGGCTCACAAAACAGAGTCTGTATGATTTCAATCATTCGAAATGTATTAAGACTTGTTTTGGGGATCCCTGGGTGGCGCAGTGGTTTGGCGCCTGCCTTTGGCCCAGGGCGCGATCCTGGAGACCCGGGATCGAATCCCACGTCAGGCTCCTGGTGCATGGAGCCTGCTTCTCCCTCTGCCTGTGTCTCTGCCTCTCTCTCTCTCTCTGTATGACTATCGTAAATAAATAAAAAAAAAAATAAAAAAAAAGACTTGTTTTGTGGCTCCATTTGTAGTCTACATTGGTGATGTTATATGTATGTTTAAAGAGAATGTACATTCTATGATTGTTCCATGTAACTTGCTTGACAGTATTGTTCAAATTTCCTATACCTTTACTAATGCTTTCAGTGTACTATACTTGCTCTCAATTTCCATCCACCAGTGGATGGGGGAAGTATCCTGGGAGGCAGGAGGTCTCTGAATGATCAGGTGGGGCAAAATATATTCCTTTCCCCCCCTTTTTTTTTTAAATTCCTTTCCCTTTTTGACTTGCATTAGATGGTGATACGAATGAGAAACAGCATTTTATTGTGTTAAGCCACTGATGTTTTGGGGTTTATCAGCTAAGGGAACTAATTATTTACCTTAAGTAACACATTCTTGGGTGATTTAATTTTTGGATGCTTGGTTTTACATTTTAAAAAGTGAGGATAATTATATCGACTTTACATATATTTTTTTAAATTTTTATTTATTTATTCATGAGAGACACAGAGAGAGGGGCAGAGACACAGGCAGAGGGAGAAGCAGGCTCCATGCACCGGGAACCCGACGTGCGATTCGATCCCGGGTCTGCAGGATCGTGCCCTGGGCCAAAGGCAGGCGCCAAACCTTTGCGCCACCCAGGGATCCCTCGACTTTACATATTTATAGAAAAAATGAAATGAGATAGCATTTGGCAAAGTGCTGGCACATTTCCTGACACCTAAGAGGTACTCAATAAACATTTGTTCAGTCTATTGTTTGCTGAGCATGCTCATATGTAGATAGACTAATGGATTTGTTATCTTCATATTGAACTAAGAGGTATTTACTGTGTTTGAGTCCTTGAATATTTAATCCAGCCCTTTAAAATATATTCTTCAGCTGGGATGCCTGGGTAACTCGGTCAGTTAGTTGAGTGTCAGACTTTTGATCTCAGGGTCTTGGGATGGAGACCCTGCATCAGACTCTCTGCTCAGAAGGGATTCTGCTTGTCTACCTCTCCTTATGCCCCTCCCCCAGCTTGTGCATGCTCTCTCTCTTTCTCTCTCTCTCTGAAATAAATATTTAAAAATAAATAAAATGTATTCTTCAGCAATAAAAGTGATGAAACAAAATGTAGGTCTTATATATATTGATCAAAATATTATTCTTTAGTCAATCTCCCCCACATAATTCCTTTTTAAACATTCATAGTTGAATTTGACTTTAGGATCTGTTTTTAAGAAAATTCATACCACATGTATTATAAGTTATGCTCATGCCTTTCTTGCATCTTTTGGAAACACAATTATATGTTTCTATCCAAAGATGAAGAGAAAAAGAGCAAGGTAGTTTTCCCCATCTACATAAAGTTGATGTGGAAAGCAGACTTATGCCTTTTTTAACCCATTAAGTCACTTCCTTCATTCAGTCATTTTTAATATTTAAAATCAGTTAACATATAGTGTATTATTAGTTTCAGAGGTAGAGTTTAGTGATTCATCGGTTTCATATAATACCCAGTGCTCATTACATCATGTGCCCCTCTTAAAGCCCATCACGCAGTTACCTCATCCTTTCACCCAGCTCTCCTTTAGCAACCTTCAGTTTGTCTTCTATAGTTAGGAGTCTCTTATAGTTTGCCTCCCTCTCTGTTTTCATCTTATTTTATTTTTCCCTCCTTTCCTCTATGTTCATCTGTTTTGTTTCTTAAATTCCACATATGGATGAAATCATATGATAATTATCTTTCTGATTGACTTATTTCGCTAAGTGTAATACCCTCTAGTTCTATCCATGTCGTTGCAAATGTAAGACTTCATTTTTGATGCCTGAATAATATTCCATTGTATAAATACATCACATCTTATTTAGTTATTCATTTATTGTTGGACCCCAATGTTAATTGCATCAATACCCAGAATAGCCAAAATATGGAAAGAGTCTAGGTGTCCATTCATGTATTTACAGTCATTTTGAAGGGATTATTATTTAGAAGACAAATCCAACAAGGTGTCAAAAGCAAGAGATGGGATTTAGTTGGGATTTGGAAGGGGTGACGCAGGTTGGAGAGTCTGGATTAGGGCTGAAACCTTCAGGGTTGAAAGCAGAGAGCTAGAAAAGGATGTAATTTAGAGGACTGGTTGGCAAGAAGGAGATACGATTTATTGGCAAAATGGTTTTACTACTTTAGAAACGATAATATAAATGTCAGACATTATTATAAAATCCTAGATAACATAAAAGAGAATTTAGAGAATTTTTCAAATTTGAAGGGTTTGTCTAAAACTTATGTTTTTAATTTGAGTCTTTTCACCATTAAACAGACTCTATTGGATAGTCAGCACACTTATGTTTCTTCGAAATCTGGTTAGTTTATTGGTTTGGGCTTTTACCTTATTACTTTTGCTGACCTATAAAGGAGAGCCTCAATTTTTATCATGTTCAGAATATATTCTGCTTCTCAGATCACTACACAAATAATACTCAGGTCACTCAGTGAAGAACAAACATTGCTTTTCCTCTTATTGTACAGTGTGCTCTTGTTACTCCTGGCTTTTGAACTCAGTTAGCTTCCCCAAGCCTTCTTTAACTGTGCTTCTGGGAATAGGCAATGCGCTAGCTATCAAACTCTGTCATGCCCCAGGCAGGAGCATACAGCGAGATAAATTTGTATCATCTATTTTTTAAAATAAACTTTTTGTTTTGTTATAATTTTAAATTTATAGAGAAGTCGCGAAGATAGCACAGAGAGAATGCCCATCACCCAGTTTTACCCATTGTTAACAGCTTTTTTTTTTAAAAAAATATTTTTTTTAATTTTTTATTTATTTATGATAGTCACATACACACACAGAGAGAGAGAGAGAGAGAGAGGCAGAGACACAGGCAGAGGGAGAAGCAGGCTCCATGCACTGGGAGCCTGACATGGGATTCGATCCCGGGTCTCCAGGATCGCGCCCTGGGCCAAAGGCAGGCGCCAAACCGCTGCGCCACCCAGGGATCCCCCAGCTTTTTTAAAAAACGATTTTTATTTATTTATTCATGAGAGAGGCAGAGACATAGGCAGAGGGAGAAGCAGGCTCCTCACAGGGAGCCCGATGCAGGACTCGGTCCCAGAACCCTGGGATCACACCCTGAGCCAAAGACAGACGCTCAACTGCTGAGCCACCCAGGTGTCCCCCAATATTAACATCTTACATTATGGAGCACATTTATCGAAACTAAGAAAGCAATATTATTCATCACTATTAACTAAACTCCAGACCTTATTTGGACTTAGCCAGTTTTTCCATTAATACCTTCCATCAGTTTCATTGCAGGATGCCACACTGTAGTTAGTCATATTTTCCCAGTCTCCTCTGCTCTGTGAAAATTTCTCACTGTGCTTGTTTTTCATGATCTCAATGGTCTTGGGGAGTACTGGCCAAGTATTTTGTAGAATGTCTCCTCATCTTAGTTTGTCTGATATTCTTCTCATGATTTTTCTGAGGTTATGGGACTTGGAAAGAATACCATGGAGTTGAAGTGCCCTTCTTGAATATAGATAATAGTGAAAGGGAATGGAGGGGAGGGGAGAAGAAATGGGTGGGAAATGTCAGAAGGGGAGACTGAACATGAGAGACTCCTAACTCTGGGAAACTAACTGGGGGTGGTGGAAGGGGAGGTGGGCGGGGGGTGGGGATGACTGGGTGGCGGGCACTGAGGGGGGCACTTGATGGGATGAGCACTGGGTGTTATTCTGTATGTTGGCAAATTGAACACCAATAAAAAATAAATTTATTATTAAAAAAAATGAAGTGCCCTTCTCATTACCTTACGTCAGAGTACATCAAATCCATGTGATATCACTGGTGATGTTAACCTTCATCACTTGGTTGAGGCAGCTTTTGCCAGGACTCTCCACTGCAAAGGGACTATTTTTCCCTTTCCTTGCTCTATTTTTTGGAAGTGAGTCATTAAATATAGCCTATCTTCAAGGATAGGGAATTAAGTTCCACCTCCTGGAGGGGGGAATATGTATATATATTATTTGGAATTCTTCTGTAAGATTTGTCTCTCCTCTACCACTTATTTACTTATTCAATAATTTATATTTATACTTATACATCTATACATTTATGATTAAGTCCCAAGGAAGCAGTAGTCTCTAGGTTTGGGAAAATTACCTTTATAAAATTGCTGTTGTGGGCACCTGGATGGCTCAGTCGGTTAAATATCTGCCTTCAGCTCAGGTCATGATCCCAGGGTCCTGGAATTGAGTCCTGCATAAGGCTCCCTGCTCTGTAGGGAGCCTGCTTCTCCCTCTCCCTCTGCCTGCCACTCTCCCTGCTTGTGTTCTCTCTCTCTGTGTCAAATAAATAAATAAAATCTTTTTAAAAAAGCACTGTTGATGCTTATTTACATTATTTGTTTATCAATATGGACTCATGAATATTTATTTTATTCTTTGGGTTATAATCGAATACTGCACTATTTATTTTTTTTGCTTAAATTGTTCCAGGTTTAGCTATCGAGAGCTCTTTCAGTTGGCGGTTGTTGCATCATCTCTTTTATCACATTGTTTTCCTTTGTGTAGAATGGATTGGCTACACCTCTTTGAAAGGTGTGGGTGAAAAACAATCTGCTCTGTGAGGTATAGATAAGGTTTTAGTCAATAGAGAGTCTCTATTGCCAGCAAATAAAGCTTTTTAATATGAAGGACACCTGTAGAATTGTTATTTACTTTTCAGCTGAGAATAATAAAAATGAACTTTATGAAGTGCCTGTCATTTAAGTGAGCTGGTGCTCGAGGTTATATTAGCATATTTAAAAAAAATGAAATGACTTTTTTTGGACCCAGCTTTAATGATACGACTGAAGTACTCAACTTCTCAGAGAAGTTCTGGGCTCCTTCCTATGCTGTGCATACATTTTTTTCTTTTGACTCTTCTGCACTGCAACGTGCCTTTGTGGCAGACCCAAGGGAATGAAGATTTAAGCTAAGTGCAGAGCTAAGGCTTCCTACTGGGCTTCCACTTGGGGAGGCATTGCTAGCTCATGCCACTTGGCTCTGCTCCAATTAGTTCCAAAGGCATTTGCAGGTACCTTTTTTGAGGGGAGCTCAATCCACTTCAAGGTGAGAAATAAGAGATAGTGAGTTGTAATGAAATGGAGGGGTAAAGAGCAGAGACTTCCTTGAATGCATCTGAGATCTAATGATGGTTGGTTGTGTGGTCCTGAAAAAGACATTCTATTCCGGTGGGTCTCAGTTTCCCTATTTGTATAATTAGGGCTTCATTATTTCTGAGCATCTTTCAGATCTAAAATCCAATGATTTTTATGCTACAATTTCATGGTGGTTGGAAGAAGAGTATGTGCATATATTTACAATTCAGTTCCAAGAGTGAAGTAACCTCTAGTTTCAGGGAAATTATATATAAAAATGTACTGTTGATGCCTAATAAAATGCCAGTTTCCTGACATTTATGTAGCACTATTATTTTTCAAATTTACTTTCACTTTAATTTTCTTGTTTCAACATTTTCTGCTCATAACTTTGGACACATGATCTTTCTATCAAACATACACATTTATCTATACACTTTGACTCTCATGTTGATATTTAGTTATCTCCCTCTGTTCTTTGCTGGTTTTCTCCCAGTTTGTCACTTGTTATGAGTGATGTGTGATCTCTCACATTTATGCAAGTCTTGGGATTGCCTTTGTTCCAGACTATTTTAAGGATATTTGCATAAAGAATAATCATGAAAGGTAGAGATTAGGAAAGAAAGGCATGCTTATTGTCTAGTATGATAAAGATAATGCCTCTTTTTGGGGTAATGATTAGGATGTTTACTGCCCATTATGAAATATTTGGGTTCCTTAAGCTTAGTCTGCAACCTGTAATGCATTCACTGAATGTGCAAGTCATTTGATCCCTTTTGCATCATTATGTGAGTTTGGGCTTGGGAAACTGGTACAAGAAAATGCTAATACTCTGGCTATTGCTACTGCTATAATAAAGTCCTTACTCGTTGACTCAGGAATCTCTTGTCTTCTGATGGCTTCCACGAAACTGTGGCATACTTATTTGTTAGCTTACAAGTAGGATAAAATTTCAGATTTTGACAGTTCTTTGTAGCGTATTTTCCATTGTGCACTTTTAGTTAGTTGTGTACAATCACTAGTTTGGGGAGTTTGTCCTCTTGATTCATTCTTACCTTGAACTTGATGTGGTATCATAGAAAGAGCTGAGAACTTGGATTCCCAGAGAACTGGATTTAAGTATACATTGGGTCACTTTCCAGTTTTATAATGTTGGCAAGTTACTTAATATTTCCAAGCTTCCTTCTCTTTTTAGTGAGATCACCCACTTCACAAGGTTACTGTGTAGGTAGAATAAGATTCTATATACCTGGGCTATCCACTGTGGCAGCCACAGATGACCATTTAAGTTAAAATTAAATTAAAAATCAGTTCCTTGGTTATACCATTTTTCAGATGCTCAATAGGGAGCTTTGTTATGTTTCTTTTTACTTTGATGAACCGACTTAGTTGCTATGCTATTATCAGCAAAAATCCTTCTAGAATATAGTTAATTAGATTTCACTATTTTCCTGCAAAGTGTTGAAAGAGTCTATAGGGATTAGCAGCACTAATCAGAATTTGAAAGAGCACTGATATCTCTGTAAATATTATAGGATTATAATATTTATTTTTTTCTTCTTAAACTGATATATGTGAGGTACTTCAAATGTAATAGGAAAGGCAAATAGTTTCACCTCATATAAACGCCAACCCATGGGTCCTGACTAATGGGGTGCTGGGCAACCCATGGGTCCTGACTAATGGGGTGCTGGGCTGAGGAGTTCATAGGTGGTGTCTAGACTCAGCAGAAGAGAGCTATTATTGATTTGTGACGGATCACTAGCAACTAGCCTAGATTGATATCTGAAAAGCTAAGATTTTTTATTATCCTAGAAATAAAAAAGAAATCATTATCCTTCTAAACGGCAGTAAAAGTCTTAAGACCATTGTCTTGATTCAATCTAATTTCAATTCCAGTTCTGCATATAGGAAAACAAATTCTTCCAATCACTAGGCTTATGAATTGAAGCTCTTATCAGAAAACCAATAGAATTGTGACCCTTTATGCACTTGTTTATTGTTTATAAGAATCATAGCAAGGAAGTGATAGAAGTTTCTTCCCTTCTCTATAACAGCACAAATAACAGCAGTAGTTGTTACAGAATACACCTATGTAAAATATAAAATCCAGCCTGGAAGGTGATGTAAGTCTATTCTCACTAGGAAGTTAAAGACTCTGAGTTGTTTCTCACAAAATACAGTCAAATTTATTCATGTTCTGCAATTTGAGCTAGTTAATAAGCAGTAAGTAAGCACTTTATGGCCCAGCACTTATTAATTATGTGTCTATATTTAGTGGAAAGTAAACTAACAAGAAGCTCCATATTGGGATACCTGTTGAATGAAGACTGACAAAAAATATAAGTACTAGAATAATATCTGTTCCTGAGTCTGATACTCAGTAAAGCAAAATAGTAGCACTTTCGGCACAACTGGTAACTAAGTCTATGAACAAAAGATGTCTTATCCTGTTCTACAATATAATGAGTACCTGTTGAGTAATAGAAATACCCCAAATTCAGAAGGAGTCCAACTTTAAATATGCTATTGTGAGATGAAGTATAATTACAATTTTTGTCTTTTTTTGTTGTTTGTCCCATCCCTTGGCTCAGAAAGAAATGGTTTGAATGATATGTTTTCAGCACATTTGACAAGAAATTATGGGAAAAAGAGAATCTGGTTAGGTCATGAAAACATTTTCAGAAGAGCATTCAAGTGTTTTGATTTCTAGAATGTTTGCCTTTCAGCATTCATCAAATTAGTCGGAGTGCAAGGTTTCCAGCATAGAGTGAATATGATGTGCACTCTGTGGTCAGAACCCTAGGACTCAAGACCTATCTTTGGTACTTGCCAATGCCTTGCCTTTGATGAAGAAAGTAGGCCTACATGGTCCTCAGTTTCCCTAATTTGTCTGTTGTTGGAGGGTAGGATGGACTGGAACACTCATTTTCTTCCCTGCAGTTTCCTATGGAGGCAGAGGGAATATCTGCTTTACTTCCCAGGAGAGAGCAGCAGCATATTCAGCAACAATGTTCTACCTACCAAAAAAACTTAAGAGAGAGTGTGAGGTTGGGGAAAGTCTGGCATTTGAGCCTACCCCTTCCTCAGCTCACCAACCTGCCTGGGTGCAGGGGAGGTTGGAGCTCACATGCTCAGGCTGTCAGTAAACAGACCATCAGACCACGTGAGCTGGTTCTAGCTACACCTCAGTTCTCTCTGTTTCAGCTTTATAGCGTGACACTTGGTGGAAAAGTCCGCATGATCATTCCCTGGTTATCTTGAGTGCAGGAGAGAGGGACAAAAAATGCATTTTTTTTTTTAACCAGGTGGAAAGTGAATTTGCTAACCAACTTGAATAAAGCAGATGCCTCGATTCCCATTTGGAGACTTGTGATTTTTGGAGGAGTAACTAAGCTAACATGTAAAGGCATGTAGGTCACACTTGGCACCTAAATAAGTCCTATGTAGGTACTAGCTATGATTATCATGATTATGATTATCATCATTATTATTTTCAACTGGTTAGATTGCAAAAGATTGGCATTAGCACTCCCAAACTTCCAACATGATTCAGCACTGGTACCTGATTCACAAGGTTGTCATGATCATCAATCTAGATAATATGTACCAATTTGCTTTGTAAAATATAAAGCACATTATATAATAGTGATGATAATGGAGTATTTACGGTTTTTATGTGACTCCATGGGGTCATATTTCTTGCCAAGTTCTCATTTCTCTCCTGGCTTTTCCAAGACCATTTCAATCTTTTGGTCAAATAACACAGTTAAGCATTATGGCTGAATTAGTAAGTATTTTGTTGATTTCCCACCATGAATAATTCATGGTAAAGATATTTCATAAACAGGCCATCTCTTAACTCTCTGTTGAAACAAAGCTGTCATGGTTCTGGGCTTATGCCCGTTGTGCTATTTTAAAAGAATTCAGAACATTTATGTAAGAACCCAAGATTGTGAATAGAATTTGGATAGATGTCAATAGTGTTTTAGTGTTAACCCAAACCTGGATTGAACTCCTTTTGCTTTAAATATCTGCTAGTTCTCTTTCTAAGGCAAAGTATATTCACTGAATGGCCAGGACCATTTCTTATTCTTACTATTGTCTTGTGGTCCCGACTAACCTTGTCCTAATTTATTGATTCAGCAGATAGTTATGAGTACCTACTTTGGGCAGTTACTATTGTACCTGTTGGAGATAGGAGGCAAATAAACAAATAAAAAACTATATGTTCCACAAATTTATATTCTTGTTCCTAGCATAATTTACCTAAAATGAAATATTATTTATGCCTCCTTTAAAGACAGACTTAAAAGCACATTTTATATAATTCCCAGGACACTGTTACTTATGGGAAATGTTTTAAATACATACATACATGTAAACCTTAAGGGTTTTTTGAGTTATCAATTTAGTTCATCAGATTAACCTATCAGTATTATTTGTATATTTATTATATAATCTTTAGGGTGTTTATTGAGTTATTTATTTCATCAGTTTAACCTATCAGCATTATTTGCATATTTATTTTACAATCTCCCATTAGGAGAAAAGTACATAATTGTTTTCAGCATAGATTTTACTACTGATAGTTTTGACTTCATACTTTTAAATAAGAACTTTATATTTTCCTCAAGATCTTTCAGTCACTAAAACCTCCTTATTCTAGAACTTGAGGTATATACATATCTTGGAAAAATATGTTTAAAGTATGACTGTGAGAACCTAGCAATAAGAATGTGTATGTTCCTAAATTAGCAGCTCTTAAGTCAACATGTTGTAGAAATTAATTATGTCTTAGGAAGTAATTTTTTTTTTTTTGCTAAATTCAATCGAAAAAAAGAGTTACATGTTAAATTAGATGTGAAAAATCGTTCTCTGTGTTACAAATTGTAAATGACTCAAGTCCAGAAAAGATGAAAGGGAAAAATATTATATTTATTCAATAGTTTAAGATAATCAAACCTGGCTTATTTAAAGGAAGCAAAAGATAAATTTGCATCATTTCTTCTACATATTAAAGATGTTTCTGAATTTGCAATGTAGCCTGCCATCCTTAACTAAGCTTCTCTTTTGCATGGCCTCTTTCTTTCTTTTTCTACTTTCTCTAATCAGATAACATAGACTTCACACTGGGAGGTTTAGGGTGTGAAAACTTCATGGTAAGTAGAATATAATTAAATTATGTGATCTGATAATGAATCAGTAATATGCTATATTCCATAAAGATTTGACTGGCTTTTATTCAAATTACCCCATTTCAGGCTATTATTTTTAGAACTTTCATATTTCATAATCTTTCTTTATTTCATTTATTTCCCCAGGAGAGAAAGCTCAGGATCTTTTAAATTCTGCATAGTTAGAATTCAGACTGGTCTTTAGCACCTTAAAAATCCTTTGTCTGGAAGAGAAACAGATAATTAAACTGAAGACACAAATTAGGTCCACCAGTCTGACAAGGTGTAGAGCATTCTGTGCTGCTCATCCCAGACCTCTCTCCAGGGCTGACCCATCCCTGGGTCCTCCTTCCCTCAGTCCTTTCCTCACTTCTTTACAGGTATGTCTCCTGAAAGCACCTGCAACCAACGTTAGGCACACAATTTCTTCATCTCAGAATGATTTCAGGAGATCCAGTCTCAGACAGAAGTGGAGTGGTCTAGAGCAGTGCCTCCAAACTTTCTTTATTTCTCAAAGACTAGTAAAAGTCAAGATTTTTTTTCTTTTTTTTTTTAAAGATTTTATTTATTTATTCATGAGAGACACACACACACAGAGGGGCGGAGACATAGGCAGAGGGAGAAGCAAGCTCCATGCAGGGAGCCCGATGTGGAACTTGATCCCAGGACTCCAGGATCATGCCCTGAGCCAAAGGCAGACGTTTAACCACTGAGCCACCCAGGCATCCTGAGAATTTTCTAAAGCACAATTAGAAGGCATATGTCTTCTAAAAGGAATTGGAGTGGGGACAATTGGGTAATTATGGAGGAAAGAAAGAGGAGGTAGATACTTATGAAAATATGCGGTCTATAATTAATAAGAGAAGAAAGAGAGAGGGCTTTATAATGCTTAGAGACATGCTACATTAATGTGTCAATTGCCCTTGTTACAGAGTTTGAGAACACTGACATTTGAGGCCAAGCCTACTTGGTTCTCATTCCTGAGGGATTGGTGGATGTTGCTAGAGGGACATGTGGAGGTGCTCAGCATGCAGAGGCATGCTACTATTTTATCACTCTGGCAAGTTCCTTCACCAGCTTCTCTTCTATTTCCATAAATGGAATTGAGGCACAGAGTCTCTGATGTCACTTCCAGCTTTAAAATTCTATGGTTCTCATGCATGTCCCTAATTTCATGTCTAATAGGAACCATCAGTATTGCTGCTTCTTGATTGCTTTAGTTTGAAAGGGCCTTTTTCAAACTGACATAGAGAATGCTAAATATGCTATTTTAAATTAAAATTAGATAAAGACACTAGCAGATTACATTAAAATACAGCAAATCCTCAATGACTTTTTGAGTCTAACAATTATGGCTTCCCATGAACCTTAACATTTCCCTGAATTGCAAAAATTATGTTTACATTTCACAGGTAAATATTTACATGCTTAAGTAATGACTCCACAAAGCTATGAGAAATCAAGAGGATAATTTATGCTCTAGAGTAGATATGTACTTTGTAATTCAGCTCTATTGAAAAACTCTTCTTAATATCTTTAATATTTTCTTCAATGTTCTAGAACAAAGGAAAGGGCTATTTGTCCCCCGTGAAGACTGAAGTATTCCATGCAAGCTGTAAGATGGGGCTTGCCAGAGTCCTATAGCTGGTTAATGAAAAGACTGATCATAGTCAGTGCCTCCAGACCTAAAGCCCAGAACACTTTTCATTGCATCACACAACCTATTCAGTCAGTTCCTGAAAAGACACAGACACGATGAGCTGATGGTGGCATTTGAGATCATTTGTATACATGGATTTTCCATTGATTGGCTCAGTAAACTATACCTACACACCTACACACACTCCAACACAATTTATGTTCATAACGACTCAAAAGAGAAATATGATTCGAATGTGAAAGAGTATAGGTGGACACGGAATCAAAGCAAATTGTCTTAAGTTTACATAGACACTTCATTCTTTGACAGTGATAAAATAGCGCCAGGTTTATGGAACTAGAAGAGTATTTTTGCCTGAGGGAAAAAGGATTGGATTTATTGTTAGAAAGTTAGTGATTATGAGATATGTATTTGTTTTAGTCAAACATTGTCAGCATGAAGGATAATGACTAAAAACTAACATTAACAAAATGGAAAGAATTCTAAAATATACGTCTTAGGCCAAAATGTATGCCAAAGCTGTTGCAAAACCAAATGTCTCCATCTTTTAATGAATCTTCCTTCTGTGGTTATTCAGGCAGTGTCTGTGTTGGGTGGTATCTGTTGGTTCTGTCAGATTCCTTTTCCATCCTTGTCCCTATTTGGGACCTCATGGTCTAGCCTCTTCAGACAAGATAATCCATCTCCTCTTTGCTCAGTTTTTGTGTAGATTTGGTCAATGAGAGGCTTTGGTAAGGAGGTTGGAGGATGGGGAGAGACTGAAAATAGTGTTTATTTTCCTAGCCTCTTTCCTGTTGGGCTGCTGTTTGGGAGTTTCTGCATCCCTCACCTAAGGTCATAGTTCCTGTCAGGTGAGCTTGTCTCACTAGTTTAGCTTCTGAGAAAACTCCCTCCCCTTTCCTGTTCCAGATTAGGAGTGCTAATAGCTTTTACTGTTGCCAGTCCTAGACTCCTTCATCAGCACTGTGGCTTCCCTTAATCTTGTCCACTTTTGGGGTAAATATAGATGTTCTCTGATTTATGATGGTTTGGGTTTATGATTTTTCAACTTTATGATGGTGCAAAAGTGATACTTAGTAATGAGGAACTGTACTTTCATGTTTGAATTTTAATCTTTTTTTGATTAGTGGCATGTGGTACAATCCTCTCTCCTGATGCTAGGCAGTAGCAGTGGCAGCCTTAGCTCCCAGCCAGTCATGCAATCATGAGAGGAACAACTGATACACTTACAACCATTCTGTTTTTCACTTTCAATACAGCATTCAATCAATTACATGATATATTCAACACTTTATCATAAAATAGGTTTTGTGTTAGATGATCTTCCCCAACTGTAGGCTAACGTGTATTCTGAACCTGTTTAATGGAGGCTAAGCTAGGCTCTGATGTTGGGTAGGCTAGGTATATTAAGTGCATCTTTGACTTAGGATATTTTCCAATTTAGGATGAGTTTATCTGGATGTAACCCCATTGTGAGTCAAGGAGCAATCTGTATTCCATTTGTTTAAATATCTTCAATTACCCTTTTTGATTGTGTCTTACTTTCCTGCCAGGACTTTGACTGACAGATAAACATCTAATTTGTACATGCAATGCAATATACTGTCATTAAGTATCTTAAAGGCTCCAATGGCTTCCTATGTATTTGTTGTGTTTCCCACAACAAACTGTAACAGATTCAAATACATACAGAAGTACTTGCCATATCCAGCAGGCATTTTTCTTATATCTTTCCTCCCTTATACTTACCATGACAAAACTTTAAAAATATGTCTTATTTTATTCTTTCTGTCTCCTTTCCCTTTTCATGGTAATTTCTCTGACCACCTACAGTTGTTACTCAGTTTACAGCAATAATTTTAACTTTTTGAGTCATGACTCCTTTGTGGATTACATGAAAATAGAATTTTTCTCCCTAGAACAGTATATAAAACACATATATAACAAATTTGAATATGATTTATTTTACTAAGCTGGAAATTGATTTTTTAAAAGATTTTATTTATTTATTTATTTGAGAGAGAGAGGGAGAGCATGAGCAGGGAGGGGAGAAACAAAGGCTGTCCCGGCTGAGCAGGCAGCCTGACATGGGGCTCAATACCAAGACCTATGAGATCATGACCTGAGCCGAAGCCAGCTGCTTAACCAACTGAGCCACCCAGGCACCCTAAACTAGAAATTGGTTCTGTGGTTGGCAAAGATCACATAAGCTCTAATAGGGATTTTCTGAAGATAATTGAAATAAGTCTAATTTCTACCAACCCCTACCCCAAAAACTCTCAAAGTAAATATTAACTCTGAGCAAATTAAGATATCTGATGGTAAACTTGAAAAAGAGGTTGTCATAGCAACGTGAAAGTTATCTTGGGTCCTAAGTTGATTTTGACATTTTAATTTTGACGACAGCCAGTGCTTAAAAACTGTGACTCGAAGGTAGGTTGTTGTCAAAGAATATCAGAATTTCCAGGATTCTTTTGGGTTGAATTTATATAGCATCATTTTCATTGTCCTCAAATCAGTAAGTTTACCTTTCCCAAACTGGCATTATTGATTTCCTCTATGCCAGAAAAGAGAGGACCATGAGTCCATATTTAAGTTTTATTTTATTTTTTAAAAGATTTTATTTATTTATTCATTAGACACACACACACACACACACACACACACACACACACACATGCAGAGGAACAGACACAGGCAGAGGGATAAGCAGGCTCCATGCAGGGTGCCCGACATGGGACTCGATCTGGGGTCTCTAGGATCAGGCCTTGGGCTGAAAGGCAGCACCAAACCGCTGAGCCACCGGGCTGCCCCATATTTAAGTTTTAAAGTTGTCTAAATAGAAGGAATCTGTGTGAAAAGTCTCCAGTGCTTCCAATTATTTTCAGATTTCTTTCTGCATGGAAACTGAGACAGCCTTGTAACTCTTGACTCTAACATATAAAAAGCACTTTCTCCAGCACCACAAGGTTGGCATAGATATCTGCCTGCAATTCTGGCTTTCATATTGGAGCTTAGACTTGGTTTGATCAACTAGGATGCTTTTGGCTGCAAAAAATCCCAATTCAAGGAAAAAATATATAGTAAAAAAGTTTAATATCTTACATAACAGAAAGTCCAGAAGTAGAATTAGTTCTGGTCAGGTTGATTGACTCAGTAATCAAGAATCCATATTCTTCTTGTATTTCTGCTCTGTCATCCTCAGTGTGACAGTGTTGAATTTAGACCTCGTATGGCTATAAAATACTTACCAGCACTATCTGATGCAACATACATTCTTATTCACATCCTAAACAAGAGGAAACCCTTTCACCCAACTATAATTGGACCAGTGTAGACCATGTGACTTCTCTACTTACAACAGGAGCCAAAGCAATGTCATATGTTGACTACTTTCAATGAAGCAGGAACAACTTGACAGTGAGGTCTGTTATCCCTCAGTCACTGGGTTGGAGTGGGAGGGAGGGCAGAGCTAGCCAAACAAAATCAGGACTCTATTAGGAAGAAAGAAGGAGAAATGGGTTTTGGGAAGGTAACTAATGTTCTTGATTGATCTTTCCAGTAGTATCTATAATAGCACCTGTAGGAAGTATATAGATTTACCTCAGCTAAAAATATCTGTCAATTAACATAAACCACGAATTAACTCTCTATTGAGTTACTCTGAGAATGGGTATTCCTTTCCTCTAAAAGTTTTGCCTTAAGTTATATTGTGTTTCAAGAATACTTTTTAGAAATCCAGCAATCATATATGTAATAGAGAAAAACTTTATATTCCTTTATATTAATAGGTTTTGACAAGAACCACAACACTAGACAAGACATCTTTCTGATGGTTAGTAGGGAATTAAATCTGAAGCATCGACATAATTATTAACAGGACATGTAATTTCTTCCTTTATCAAAGCAGGAAAATCAGATGGGATGCCAAGCATTGCAGGTGTTCCACTGATACATATATTATCCATATTTTTCCTTATTGAAGTTTTGACTGAGAACCTTCTCACCATTTGCAGATGTTGATACTTTTATAGTTTTATTTTTTTAAAGATTTATTTATTTATTCATGAGAGACACAGACACAGGCAGAGGGAGAAGCAGGCTCCATATGCAGGGAGCCCGATATGGGACTCGATCCCGGGACTCCAGGATCATGCCCTGAGCTGAAGGCAGGGGTTAAACCACTGAGCCACCCAGGGATCCCCACTTTTATAGTTTTCAAAAGTGACTCTCAAAGTAGGAATAATTTAAAAGTGTCATGAAGCAAATATATAGATAAAATCCAGAAGTTGGTTGTACTAAATTTCTGGATGTCAGTTTCATTCAGTTGTGTATTAGGGAAGTGTATGAACCAACTGTTTTTCAATGACATGTCAGCAATCTTGGAGTAGATTGGTGTTTTCATTTGATAGTGACACTCTTTTGGGGCTGATTACAGAGTTAGAGCCCTTTGCCATGGGATTTGGTGGGCAAATCAGACTCTCCTGACTGGCATCCTGCCACTCCCTTTTCCCATGTCTCCCATTTAGCCTCTCTTGGTTTCCTCATTCTGTCTCTCTTCTTCCTACTTTCCTTGTTTCCACCTTTTCATTTTCTTGTTTTCTCATCTCTCTCCCTCCTTCCGTCTTCCTTAATATCTTTCTTGTATCCCTTTTGTTTTTGCCATTATTCTTGTTATATCAGAAGAATCTTTCTAGCACAGAGTGCAATAGGCAGTGCTTTTCATTAAAAATACTAATAATTTTATTCTCTTTTGCCAGTTTTTGATCTTCAGAGGAATGAGTGACAGTGAAGGAGTATGAGTGTGTGGGCACATGTGTGTGATATTTAATAACGAAAAACTGATACACTTTCTCTTTTAAACAATGATTACATTGATGACTGGCCTTGTGGGTATAAAAGGAGGAATCCCTATTCCTTGAGTGCATTTCACATATTCTAATGAGTCAGAGTTTGGCCAAGGAATTTAAGGTATTAGAATGTCCTTAGACTAAAAGTTCTACCAGTGTCTCTTTTCCTTTAACTTAAAAATTTTATTATTTGTAAACAGAGTAAAGAGGATGCCCATGTATGGGGCAGCCTGGTGGAGTGAGAGGTACAGACATAGGATGGTCTGGAATGGGTATTGGAGCCCAAACAGGGTAAAAGTTGGCATTCACCTGGGGGCCAGTGGCCCAGCACGAGGATGTCAGAGATAGAACAGGTCGAAAAGGGTTTACAGTGAAGAGAGTATGTAGAGTAACTTGGCATGGGATTTCGTGACTGAACAGGTCGGGAGAACATCCATGTGTGGTTGTGGCCTGAGTGAAGTAAGGAGTACTTCTATGTGAGGGAGATAGTAGTTTCTAAGAGAGAGACTGGTTACATATAGGACAAGTGTTTAAATAAGTAATTATATTAAAGTTTATGGAAGCCAGGTTTCTTACCTTTGGAAAAATGAATTACAAATATGGAAAAGGAGAAGCTATAATAAAAGTGAAGTTAGAAGGTTAAATTATCAGAAAGGGAGACAGAACATAAAGACTCCTAACTCTGGGAAACGAACTAGGGGTGGTGGAAGGGGAGGAGGGCAGGGGGTGGGGGTGAGTGGGTGACGGGCACTGAGGGGGACACTTGACGGGATGAGCACTGGGTGTTATTCTGTATGTTGGTAAACTGAACACCAATAAAAAATTAATTTATTAAAAAAAGAAGGTTAAATTATATTCTGAAAACCTTGAGTTTTAACATGACCAATGTCTTAATAACTATAGATGTAAATGTGTGTAGATTTGTATGTATGTGCACATACACGTATTCCAAGATTCCTAATATCTGTCCACTGTGTGGTCCTGGGAGCATTGATACTCCAAAAGCAGTAAGAACTCCTATGGCTGAGACTTTGGCTTCTAAATACTATTGTTAAAAGAGCCAGAAGTCCTCGTAGAAATGGATGATTCTAGGCCTGAGGCAAGGCAAGTACAAATAAGCTTGAAACATCTTATACCACAAAACAAGGAAATGCTCAAAGAATGATGAGGATGAGTCAAAGGACACAAGAACCACTTTGAACAGTCTCCCACTGGTCCATTCTGTATCAGTGTGAGCTTCAAATAAATAGTGATAATATTGGATTATAGTTCATCAAATAAAAATAACAGTGAATTCATACTGATAAAAATACATGAATTGATAAAAGTCTCAAAGTACATCACCACAGAATATTATTAATTACAAAGGGAAAAGAGTAACGTCAGAGTTGAGAAGACTGGCAGAAATCATCTTAATCAAGTGACCAATGTAAACATAACCAATAAGAGAACAAATTGCAGTCATGTACTACTTAATAGGAAAATAGCATAACTTCTGTGTATTTTTACTAAAGATACATAACCTAGATCAAGTCATGACGAAACACTAGACAAACCCAAGCTGGTGCATGTTCTACTGGACCATAGTTTTCTAGTGTCAAGGTTATAAGAATTAAGACTGAAATGCTGTTCCAGAGTGAATGAGATTAAAGAGACATGGTAATCAAGCTTAACACTTGATTCCAAACAGGATCTTTTTACTGTAAAGAACATTACTTGAGTGAGGATTATAGTATTAATGTTTCAATATCAATTTTCCTATTTTGATGGTTGTACTGTGGTTATGTAAAGAATGTTTTCTTTCTTTTTTTTTTGGTAGGAAATATATACTAAAGTACTCAGGGGTGATGAACATTACTAGTTTGGCAACTTACTCTCAAATGGTTTAAGAAAAGTTCTTTGTACTATAACTGCATTTTTTTCTGTAGGTTGGATTGTTTCAAAATGAAAATCATATGTATATACAAAAAAGGCAAGGAATGAAAAAGGAGATGACATGATTTTTGGTTATGGGCACAAGGATTTTATGGAGAAGGCATTTGAGTGGAAACTTGAAGGATGGGAGGATCTGGCTGAGCAAAAATGAAGGGAAGATCATCCTAGTCAGAGGATGCATGTGGGCTGTGTGGGCTAATAGAATCTTTTGCTCTCTCTCTCTCTCTCTCACATACACACACACACAGACACACACACACTGCCTGGGTTTAGATTTATCATTTCTTGTGCAGACTAGTGCAGCAGTCCCCTAAAAGATCTTCCTGCCTCCAGACAAGGATCCTAGAACCTACTGTGAGTGTTAAGCCAAGGATTTAGGATGAGAAGGTGGTTGGTTGCATAGGAGAGACTTGAGAGAGAAACACAATATTTTTCTCCAGGAAAGTAAATCCTTTAACTGAACACCAAGGAAGAATGCAACCTTGCTAGAGAATTTATACATCATAGATGAAGCTATGAAGTGCAACAATGACAACTATTTCGCTAATGAGAAACAGCAGCTATAAAATAAACTTTAGTCTTCCAGACTCTTTATAGAAAGCATTTAAAAAATTTCTTATTTATTTATCCATGAGAGACACACACAGAGAGAAAGGCAGAGATACAGGCAGAGGGAGAGGCAGGCTCCAATGCAGGGAACCCGATGAAGGATTTGATTGTGGGTCTCCAGGATCATGCCTTGGGCTGAAGGCAGAGCTAAACCGCTGAGCCACCGGGGCTGCCCTAGAAAGCATTTTCTAAAGAGGGTTGTTTACCTAATCTATCTGTCCTGGGAACCAGCATTTAGTTATTGAAATAAAACTCTTATAAAAGCTATAAGCTATATGAATGCATTACAAAAATTTGTGATGGTAAAAGTTGAAAATGAATAGTAAAAATTATCCATCATCCCACAATTTTAATAACCACTGGCAAATTTTCTTCTTCTTTTTAAAGATTTAATTAATTAATTAATTAATTTAAAGTGTAAGCAGGCAGAGAGGTGGAGGGAGAGGGAGAGAGAGAATCCCAAGCAGACTCCACACCAAGCATGGAACCTGATGTGGGGCTTGATCCCATGATCCCTGAGATCATGACCTGAGCTGAACTCAAGAGTCAGACACTTAACCAACTGAGCCACCCAGGTGCTCCTCACTAGCGAATTTTCTTTTGTATTGCCCCATCCAGCTCCTGCCCCCCCCATAGATATATAGGATGATTCTCTGCCTTGTGTGTGTGTGTGTGTGAAATGCACACACACAAAGGCAGAATTATCTTTTCACTTAAAGATAATTATTTTGTAGTCATCTTGCCAAGTCATGAAGTAGTCTTTGAAAACATGATTTCTGAAATTAGAGATATGTTATTATTGCTAGAAATTTAGATTTTTCCCCTTATAATAAATAGTGCTGCAACGACTTTTTTTTTGTGTTTATTCTTTTCTTTTTTTAAATTTTTATTTATTTATGATAGTCACACAGAGAGAGAGAGGCAGAGACATAGGCAGAGGGAGAATCAGGCTCCATGCACCGGGAGCCCGACGTGGGATTCGATCTCGGGTCTCTAGGATCCGCCCTGGGCCAAAGGCAGGCGCTAAACCGCTGCGCCACCCAGGGATCCCTGTGTTAATTATTTTCTTAAGACAGCTCCTCAATGTGTAATTGAGTCAAATGCTAAATATTTCAGGGATTTTTATACAAATGGGAAACCTGGCCTCAGAAACAATATGTCAATGTCCACAACCACCAACCATTATAAGGGTACCAGAGTCTTGTAAAAGTGGTTTACTTTATCTGGTTTAGGTAGATTTTTTTTCTCAGAATGCTCAAAGTATTCATATACTCTCCTTGGCCTTTAAACCCTGCATAGCTAAAAATATGAAGAGTGGAAAAACGCATAAAGAATTTTTAATATATTTCACTAATAGAATTTAAACAACATTAACTTATGAATAGAATGAATAATGCTTTAGCTATCACTTGAGCTCTTTTAAGAAGATGGTAATTGAAACATGAAATTATTCAAGTGGTATAAAATTTTACAGTTAATGAAAGTCCTATTAACTAAAGTAGTTAAGACTTTTAAAAATTATTACAAAATAAATATTAAAGTGCTACATTAAAAATCGTAATGATGCAGTAGAACAAAAAATTTCATATACTCAGTTGACACCCCTCTGCTTTGTGTATTATCTGCTTTGAGGATTATATGAAGTAACATTTTAAAACATTTTTAAATGGCTCTGTTTCTGTCCAGTACAATGATTATGGTCTTTATCACCGAGTTAACATATGCTCAGACAATCCAAACTCATTTTGGTGCCACTGTAGGCAAAATGCAATTAGGAAGGAAAATTTACTACTGTGAACTCATCATAGAACAAGGTCCCCAAACACATATAAGTGACTTTTGATTATCTACTACTTTGCATTCTCTCATCAGCAGAGACAATTGGAAGCTGAATAAAAACATAATTTTATTTGTAGAACTCAGAGTAATCTCTTATACTCATGATGTCTTCCTTTCAGAGTTTAGAGAGTTCTATGTGATTTTTATAATCTATAAAGATTCTGAAGAACATTGAGCCTATATAAGGAAAAGGGTGAAATAATCAGTTCTAAGAATAGGGATTTGATATGTGTAGTTATTATTATCATAGTATGCATATGTTCCAATAAACCTTTATTTAGAAAAACAGGCAGGGGCAAGATTTGGCTCATGGACTGTAATTTGCCAAATGCTGACCTTGAGGATACTCAGATGAGCTGGCTGCCTAAGGAGACTATGGTCCAGTCTGCTCCTCTGTGAGATGGAAACCACTGTTAGGACCTGGTGCTATGCTGACAGTCGTACATGTGGGCCCAATGGAAAACTGTATTTGGGAGTTTCTGACCGAGTAGTGGGTGCAGAAGCTGGAATGTGAGGGCTGTGCTGGAATAAGTTGAGTCTTTCTCATAAGAAGCACCAACTGTGAGCATAGCATCACATATTGAGAAGTTGAATCACTATGTTGTACACCTGAAACTAATGAAACACTGTGTCTACTATACTCAAATAAAAACATTAGAAGAAAAAAAGGAGCACCAGTCGCCTAATTAAGATTAGGTCCAGGGCAGACCTGGTGGCCCAGCAGTTTAGCATCGTTTTCGGCCCAGGGTGTGATCCTGGAGACCTGGGGTCAAGTCCCACGTCAGCCTCCCTGCATGGAGCCTGTTTCTCCCTCTCCCTGTATCTCTGCCTCTTTCTCTCTGTCTCTGTCTCTCATGAATAAATAAATAAAATCTTTAAAAAAAGATTAGGCCCAATTTCCCCCCTTTCCCTACACACACACACACACACACACACACACACACACACACACACGGAGAGACATTTAATTACCAGGACAAAGAGCTACAAACACTGGGGAGTGAAGGAGAATGTCCCCAACAGAGGTGAAAGCATTATGAAACTAGATTGCTAGATATTAAAGTACAGAATCCTGCAGAGATACACAAGGACAATGTCTGACACAGTCTCAGCCGGGTTAGAAAGAGACCTGGGGAAATAATGTGTAAGCTGAAATCTGAAAGTAGAGTTAAGGGGAACATTGGGCTAGACAGGTAAGCAGAAGAAGGATGAGACAGGTTAAAGCATTTGTTTTGGAATCTTCTCTACTTTTTCCCTCATATTTTTATCTTAACTTTTCTTTGTTTCTATTTGCTATCTATTTTTTTTAAAGATTTATTTATTTATTTATTTATTTATTTATTTATTTGAGAGAGAGAGCATGCACATGCATACAGGCATGAGCAGGAGGAAGGGGCAGAGAGAGAGAGGGAAGGGTAGAGGGAAAGGATCCCAAGCCCCCACACTTCGCTCCATCTCACCACCAAGATCGTGACCTGAGATCATGACCTGAGGTAAAACCAAGAGTGAGATGCTTGACCAATTGAGCCACCCAGGCCCCCCACCCATTTGCTATCTTAATTCCAGCTAGGCATTTTGGCTGTTTTCAGCATACTCCTTTTTCTGTATTCCTTGCCCCACACATCTACTTGGGTTCAGTAGGTCATATTTAACAGCAACTGTGGTGAATTGACTCAGAGGAATTTCTAGATCCCTAAACTAAATAATAGTCTTAACATAGCACTAGTGTCTATAAAAGCATTTAATATCTGATGGTAGTGGCATTTCAAATTATGGGGGAAAGGTGATTATTCATTAATGAAGTCTCGACGATTTAGTAGCCATCAAGAAAAAACCCAAAGTTAGATCCCTGTCTCATATTAAATAAATTCCAAACGGATTAGTAATTTACCTATAAAATCATCATACTGGATGAAAATGAAGGAGCTTCTTTTTAAAATAATCTTGTATTAACAAATACTTTTACAAAGATTAAGTAAACCCAAATTGATTAATTCATTAATTTATTAAAACTAGACAATTGTGTAAGGCAAAAAATGTCATTAAAAAAGTCAAAAGACAAATGATATGCTAGGAAAAATATATGCAATTCAGATTATGTACTAAGGACTAACAACAAAACCAAACCAAACCAAGCCACAAAACAAACCTGAGAGGATATAAACAGAGTGCACAGAAAAGGAAATATTGATGTTTTTTTGAACCTTAAAGATGTTTAAACAGCCTCATAATTAGAAGAAAGGCAAATGAAACTACCATGAGATCTTTTTCACTTATTGAATTATCAAAGATCACAAATTTCCACAACAGTGTTAGTGATAGTGGGGAAATAGACACTCCAGTACATTACTGCTGGGAATTTTAATCAATATAGATTTTTCAGAGGTGAATTTGGCAACAGGTATCAAAATTATCAATTCACATACACTTTGACCCAGCAATTCTCTTACAGGAAATTATATATTATATGCATATATATATGTGTGTGTGTATATATATATACACATATATACATACATACATACATACATATATACATATACTTGCAAAGTTGTTTCTACACACTATTTATTGGATCATTATAACAGCAGAATATTGCAGAAACAAACAAAACAACCCTCCACAAACATCCTTTAAGAGTAGGTTAGTTAAATAAATTATGGTACATTTGTACTTAATATATGATGCAACCATTAAAAATGATTAATGCAGCATGAAATAACCTCCAAAATATACCATAAGAGAAATAAGTGGGGTGCAGAACAGTATGGAGCTACATATATAAACTGCATGCTAGTGAATGCATTTGTTATCTATGGAAGGACATACAAGAAAGTGGTTATGGTGACTGCCTTCGAGGAGGAAAACTAGTGGCTAAAAGAGGTGGGAAAGAGAGTTGTTTTGGGCATATATTGCCTGCCTATCTGAAAAATCTCTCACCTCCTGCAAAGCACAACTGTCCTTTGTTGCCCTACCAGACAGGACAGCTGATCCCACCTCCTGCCCGAGTTTTTGGTTTTCTCTTGAAATGACACTGTCTCTGTTTAGTGCTCACGTCTTCCAGAGACCATCTGGCCACCTCATCTAATGAAAAATGTTTTTAGAACCCTTTGTAAAATATAAAACACTGAACCCAAGTAAGGAGAAACTATCATTAGTCCTCATCTAATATTGTGAATTATGTTAATTTGACAAGTGAACTAAGGAAAAGTTGGAGTAGAAAAATACATTTCTCAGATCCTAAGTAGATTTAAGCTCTCCTATCTTCTGTGTATTTAATCTTTCCTTGTCAGAGGAAGAAGCATATCTTTCTGAAGTTTAGTATGGGCTTAGCTCATTGTGGGTGTTTAAAGAATGTTAAATAATAATAATAGCTATTTATGGATCATTGCACCACTTGATAATACTCTCCCTTCATTGAATCACACCTTTTAGCAAGCCATTTTTAAAATGTATTCCTAACTAAATTAAGGTGCAATAACTCACAGTGAAAATTGATATTTATATAAAAAAGAGAACTGGCACAAACCCAATGATTTAAACTGCAACTTTCCAATTCTTTCTTGGTGGCATTAATAATGGTGCCCTTTTGAAATGTCTTTTCTCTTTTCAAATACCATATTATAACTGTGATAGGCTGGCTAGAGTGTATAGTCTTTCCATTTGCTGTTTTTTTCCCCTACCCTTTGCTTTCACATTTTGTGATACTCCATGGGGGAAGGGCATCAAAGGGAATAATAACCTAATTTTAACCTGTAATTGCTCTTGCTCTTTAACTATGTCTGTGTTTTCACAGGCTTCCTGCTCATTACACTATATCACTTCTCAGCTATGGCACATGTGCACATGGGGGCTGAGATAATGATCTCTGAGAGCCCCTCCAATTCAGATGCTATATGTTTCTCTAGAGGAGATGTACATTTTACGTGTCTTTTATTGCTTTTGGTTATGAAGAAGTATGTCTGTTTAACAAGCCTGGACAAAATATTAACCCTTTAAAATGATAATAGTCCTTTAAGAATATGTCCATGGAAGTGTTTAGAAACTTTGGGGTAAAGAAAATGCATATTCATATCTTTGAAGTTTCACAAAAATTGGTTATTCTTACCTGGAATGCCCTTGCAAACTCCTATTGAGCATTACAACTCAGCCTAAACATCATCTCCTTTCTTAACCTTTTCCCAACAAAGAAAAGCCAGCTCTGCTCCCTTGTGATCTTACAATACCACAACACTCTGTTGAGCTCTATACTTATCTGTTTTTGTGACAGCATCTTCCATCAGACTCTGAGCTCCTTATTGGCAAGAGTGTTTTTTATCCATCTTTGAATCTCCAGTGGCTGGAACATGGGAAGTGCTCAACAAATGTTTTCTGAAGGAATGAATGAATAAATTATTGGAGGTAAGGAATTCCGGGTTCTAGTCCCAGCTCTGCTGCTAATAATGTGTAACTGAGCAACTTGATTAACTTTTCCAGTTTTCAAATATAAAATGAAGGGATAATCTAGACAATCTCTCAAGTTCCGTTTGATGATTTTGTCTTTTTAATTAAGATTACTAACTCCTTTTGGCAGGGATTCTATCTTCTGTGTCACTGTGCATAGCACACTGTTCAATAAATATATATTACATCACTCAGAAAAACATACATCAAAAAAGTAACCTATAATTGAGTTGTTGGGCAAAATGATTTGTATCACCTCAAATCAAAGGGCTGGTTTTTATGCATGGTTAGGTTTAAAAGAGCATCTGTTATACAGAAGTATAGATTGGCCTGGCTGTTGGTATTACTTGAGGAGGTGAGACTGGGACTATTTGTGAAGCTTAGTAGGGCAGTGGTTCTCAAAACTGGCTGCATGCATATTAGAACTACCAGGGAAACTTCTGCAAAATGCTAATGACTGTAGCCCACCCCACAACCATTGAATCAGAATCTATGGGCCAGACACTGATATTAAAAAGCAAAACAAAATAGAAATTTCCCAGATAAATAAAACAGTTTAAGAAACACTGCACTAAGGAATTCTGATGTTTTCAGCTGAGCATCATTGAGAATCCCTGAACTGGGACTCATAGAAGTTGGAGGGAGTGGTATACTTTTCATGCCAGGGATAGGAGCCTCGTTATCAGGTCACAGCACTCCTGTAGAGGGTGGTAAACTGCCTAGAGGCAGTGGTTAGTGCTGGTCACACATTTGGTCAGAGCACAGATGAGCACTCCCCAGGACTGATGGAGACTCCCCACCTCAGACAGCTCCCCTGAAAGGGGCAGGAAGCCCAAGGCACTGGGTCCCTCAAATCAGGACTGGTTTAGAAGGCCTCAAGTGGGGCATTGAGTGGGTTCAGTGATGGAGAACTTGGTCTGTTCTTCACCAAGTTCTGTACCTCTAGTCAACCGAAACAAGGCAGAAGGTATTTTAATGGAACAGATTTGATTCTGAACCAACAGCCTGAAGGACACAATCTGAAGGGCAGAGGAGGCACAGGAAATTTGGGGCTATGTTTCCAATGATGTTCCTTTCATTTCGTTTAATGATACCATATTGTTTCACTTATTAATTTTAAATTATTAATTATAGTTTTATGGGAAAGCTATTATTTTTTAATGAATTTATTTTTTATTGGTGTTCAATTTATCAACATACAGAATAACACCCAGTGCTCATCCCATCAAGTGCCCCCCTCAGTGCCCGTCACCCATTCACCCCCACCCCCGCCCTCTTCCCCTTCCATCACCCCTAGTTCATTTCCCAGAGTTAGGAGTCTTCATGTTCTGTCTCCCTTTCTGATATCTCCCACATATTTCTTCTCCCTTCCCTTATATTCCCTTTCACGATTATTTATATTCCCCAAATGAATGAGAACATGTAATGTTTGTCCTTCTCCGATTGACGTACTTCACTCAGCATAATACCCTCCAGTTCCATCCACGTTGAAGCAAATGGTGGGTATTTGTCATTTCTGATGGCTGAGTAATATTCCATTGTATACATAAACCACATCTTCTTTATCCATTCATCTTTCGATGGACACCGAGGCTCCTTCCACAATTTGGCTATTGTGGACATTGCTGCTAGAAACATCGGGGTGCAGGTGTCCCGGCGTTTCATTGCATCTGAATCTTTGGGGTAAATCCCTAACAGTGCAATTGCTGGGTCGTAGGGCAGGTCTATTTTTAACTCTTTGAGGAACCTCCACACAGTTTTGCAGAGTGGCTGCACCAGTTCACATTCCCACCAAAAGTGTAAGAGGGTTCCCTTTTCTCCGCATCCTCTCCAACATTTGTGGTTTCCTGCCTTGTTAATTTTCCCCATTCTCACTGGTGTGAGGTGGTATCTCATTGTGGTTTTGATCTGTATTTCCCTGATGCCAAGTGATGCAGAGCATTTTCTCATGTGCGTGTTGGCCATGCCTATGTCTGTGAGATTTCTGTTCATGTCTTTTGCCCATTTCATGATTGGATTGTTTGTTTCTTTGGTGTTGAGTTTAATAAGTTCTTTATAGATCTTGGAAACTAGCCCTTTATCTGATATGTCATTTGCAAATATCTTCTCCCATTCTGTAGGTTGTCTTTGAGTTTTGTTGACTGTATCCTTTGCTGTGCAAAAGCTTCTTATCTTGATGAAGTCCCAATAGTTCATTTTTGCTTTTGTTTCTTTTGCATTTGTGGATGAATCTTGCAAGAAGTTACTGTGGCCGAGTTCAAAAAGGGTGTTGCCTGTGTTCTTCTCTAGGATTTTGATGGAATCTTGTCTCACATTTAGATCTTTCATCCATTTTGAGTTTATTTTTGTGTATGGTGAAAGAGAGTGGTCTAGTTTCGTTCTTCTGCATGTGGATGTCCAATTTTCCCAGCACCATTTATTGAAGAGACTGTCTTTCTTCCAGTGGATCATCTTTCCTCCTTTATTGAATATTAGTTGGCCATAAAGTTCAGGGTCCACTTCTGGGTTCTCTATTCTGTTCCATTGATCTATGTGTCTGTTTTTGTGCCAGTACTTCACTGTCTTGATGACCACAGCTTTGTAGTACAACCTGAAATCTGGCATTGTGATGCTCCCAGATATGGTTTTCTTTTTTAAAATTCCCCTGGCTATTCGGGTTCTTTTCTTATTCCACACAAATCTTAAAATAATTTGTTCTAACTCTCTGAAGAAAGTCCATGGTATTTTGATAGGGATTGCATTAAACGTGTAAATGGTCCTGGGTAACATTGACATTTTCACAATATTAATTCTTCCAATCCATGAGCATGGAATATTTTTCCATCTCTTTGTGTCTTCCTCAATTTCTTTCCAGAGTGTTCTATAGTTTTTAGGGTATAGATCCTTTACCTCTTTGGTTAGGTTTATTCCTAGGTATATTATGCTTTTGGATGCAATTGTAAATGGGATTGACTCCTTAATTTCTCTTTCTTCAGTCTCATTGTTAGTGTATAGGAATGCCACTGATTTCTGGGCATTGATTTTGTATCCTGCCACGCTACCAAATTGCTGTATGAGTTCTAGCAATCTTGGGGTGGAGACTTTTGGGTTTTCTATGTAGAGTATCATGTCATCGGCGAAGAGGGAGAGTTTGACTTATTCTTTGCCAATTTGAATGCCTTTAATGTCTTTTTGTTATCTGATTGCTGAGGCTAGGACTTCCAGTACTATGTTGAATAGCAGTGGTGAGAGTGGACATCCCTGTCTTGTTCCTGATCTTAGGGGAAAGGCTCCCAGTGCCTCCCCATTGAGAATGATATTTGCTGTGGGCTTTTCGTAGATGGCTTTTAAGATGTCGAGGAAAGTTCCCTCTATCCCTACACTCTGAAGAGTTTTGATCAGGAATGGATGCTGTATTTTGTCAAATGCTTTCTCTGCATCTAATGAGAGGATCATATGGTTCTTGGTTTTTCTCTTGCTGATATGATGAATCACAATGATTGTTTTACGGGTGTTGAACCAGCCTTCTGTCCCGGGGATAAATCCTACTTGGTCATGGTGAATAATTTTCTTAATGTACTCTTGGATCCTATTGGCTAGTATCTTGTTGAGAATTTTTGCATCCATGTTCATCAGGGATATTGGTCTGTAATTCTCCTTTTTGGTGGGGTCTTTGTCTGGTTTTGGAATTAAGGTGATGCTGGCCTCATAGAATGAATTTGGAAGTACTCCACCTCTTTCTATCTTTCCAAACAGCTATAGGAGAATAGGTATGGTTTCTTCTTTAAACGTTTGATAGAATTCCCCTGGGAAGCCATCTGGCCCTCGACTTTTGTGACTTGGGAGGTTTTTGATGACTGCTTCAATTTCCTCCCTGGTTATTGGCCTGTTCAGGTTTTCTATTTCTTCCTGTTCCAGTTTTGGTAGTTTGTGGCTTTCCAGGAATGCGTCCATTTATTATAGATTGCCTAATTTATTGGCGTAGAGCTGTTCATAATATGTTTTTAAAATCGTTTGTATTTCCTTGGTGTTGGTAGTGATCTCTCCTTTCTCATTCATGATTTTATTCATTTGAGTCTTCTCTCTCTTCTTTTTAATAAGGTTGGCTAATGGTTTATCTATCTTATTAAGTCTTTCAAAGAACCAACTCCTGGTTCTGTTGATCTGTTCCACAGTTCTTCTGGTCTCGATTTTGTTGAGTTCTGCTCGAATCTTTATTAACTCTCTTCTTCTGCTGGGTGTGGGATCTATTTGCTGTTTTTTCTCTAGCTCCTTTATGTGTAAGGTTAGCTTTTGTATTTGAGTTCTTTCCAGTTTTTGAATGGATGCTTGTATTGCGATGTATTTCCCCCTTAGGACTGCTTTTGCTGCGTCCCAAAGATTTTGAATGGTTGTATCTTCATTCTCATTAGTTTCCATGAATCTTTTTAATTCTTCCTTAATTTCCTGGTTGAACCTTTCATCTTTTGCAGGATGGTCCTTAACCTCCACATGTTTGAGGTCCTTCCAAACTTCTTGTTGTGATTTAGTTCTAATTTCAAGGCATTATGGTCTGAGAATATGCAGGGGATGATCCCACTCTTTTGGTATTGGTTCAGACCCGATTTGTGACCCAGTATGTGGTCTATTCTGGAGAAAGTTCCATGTGCATTTGAGAAGAATGTGTATTCAGTTGAGTTTGGATGTAAAGTTCTGTAGATATCTGTGAAATCCATCTGGTCCAGTGTATCCTTTAAAGCTCTCGTTTCTTTGGAGATGTTGTGCTTAGAAGACCTATCGAGTATAGAAAGAGCTAGATTGAAGTCACCAAGTATAAGTGTATTATTATCTAAGTATTTCTTCACTTTGGTTATTAATTGATTTATATATTTGGCAGCTCCCACATTCGGGGCATATATATTGAGGATTGTTAAGTCCTCTTGTTGGATAGATCCTTTAAGTATGATATAGTGTCCCTCTTCATCTCTCACTACAGTCTTCAGGGGAAAATTTTAGTTTATCTGATATAAGGATGGCTACCCCTGCTTTCTTTTGAGGACCATTCGAATGGTAAATGGTTCCCCAACCTTTTATTTTCAGGCTGTAGGTGTTCTTCTGTCTAAAATGAGTCTCTTGTAGACAGCAAATAGATGGGTCCTGCTTTTTTATCCAGTCTGAAACCCTGCACCTTTTGATGGGGTCATTAAGCCCGTTCACGTTCAGAGTTACTATTGAGAGATATGAGTTTAGTGTCACCATGATATCTATTCAGTCCTTGTTTTTGTGGTTTGTTCCACTGAACTTCTTCTTAAAGGGGAATTTTAAGAGTCCCCCTTAAAATTTCTTGCAGAGCTGGTTTGGAGGTCACATATTCTTTCAGTTCCTGCCTGTCTTGGAAGCTCTTTATCTCTCCTTCCATTTTGAATGAGAGCCTTGCTGGATAAAGTATTCTTGGTTGCATGTTCTTCTCATTTAGGACCCTGAATATATCCTGCCAGCCCTTTCTGGCCTGCCAGGTCTCTGTGGAGAGGTCTGCTGTTACCCTAATATTCCTCCCCATAAAAGTCAGGGATTTCTTGTCTCTTGCTGCTTTAAGGATCTTCTCTTTATCTTTGGAATTTGCAAGCTTAACTATTAAATATCGAGGTGTTGAACGGTTTTTATTGATTTTAGGGGGGATCTCTCTATTTCCTGGATCTGAATGCCTGTTTCCCTTCCCAGATTAGGAAAGTTTTCAGCTAGGATTTGTTCAAATACATATTCTGGCCCTCTGGCCCTTTCGGCGCCCTCGGGAACCCCAATTAAACGTAGGTTTTTCTTCCTCAGGCTGTCATTTATTTCCCTTAATCTGTCTTCATGGTCTTTTAATTGTCTGTCTCTTTTTTCCTCGGTTTCCCTCTTGCCATTAACTTGTCTTCTATGTCACTCACTCATTCTTCCACCTTGTTAACCCTCGTCGTTAGGACTTCTAGTTTGGATTGCATCTCATTCAATTGATTTTTAATTTCTGCCTGATTGGATCTAAATTCTGCAGTCATGAAGTCTCTTGAGTCCTTTATGCTTTTTTCTAGAGCCACGAGTAGCTGTATAATAGTGCTTCTGAATTGGCTTTCTGATATTGAATTGTAATCCAGATTTTGTAACTCTGTGGGAGAGAGGACTGTTTCTGATTCTTTCTTTTGAGGTGAGGTTTTCCTTCTAGTCATTTTGCTCAGTGCAGAGTGGCCAAAAACAAGTTGTACTGGGAAAAAGAGAAAAAGAGAGGAGAGAAAGAAGGAAAGAAAAGAGAAAAAGAAAAAAGAAAAAAGGAAGAAAAAAAGGGAAAAAAGAGAAGAAAAAAAGAAAGAAAGGAAAAAAAGGGTGGGGGAAGGAAACAAATCAAAAAGCAAAACAACAACAACAAAAAACAACAACAACAACAAAAAAAACACGGGGGAGTATCTTCTGATTCTGTAGACTTTAAGTCCCTTGACTTCCCCTGGAACTTGTCTGTCTAGTTGGTCTTCTGGGGGAGGGGCCTGTTGTGCTGATTTTCAGGTGTTAGCACTTGGGGGAGGTGCTCTGCCCCCTGCCTGGTGCAGGGCTCAGTGGGGGTTGTTGACCCCGTGAGGCCCCAGGAGGTACAACCCCAGTGGCAGCTGCAGCTCTGGAGCCCTGGAGTCAGCTCCTGCAGTAACTCCGGGGCTCTCCGTCTGCAGGGCCTGGAGGCTCCGGGGCGGGGCCGCTGATCTGCTCAGCTCCGGGCAGGAGGGTCCTTGCTGTCCCGGGCCCTCCCGGCCTCTGCCTGTCCCGGGGGGAGGCCGGATCCTGGGCTGTGTCCCGGCGCCCTGTGCTCCGGGGCCTGCGCTGTGGGATTCGCGCTCCCGCCCCGCAGCCCCCTCCCTGGAGCCGCTCCCGAGCCCCTCCGAGCTGCTCCGGCCCCGCCGTGCGCGCTGCAGCCCTTAGGGAGCTCGGCGCACTCCCCCAGGGTGCAGGTGTCTGTTAGTGTCCCAGGGAGCCCGAGGGCTTCCCCGCCCTCCTGGGTCCTGCTCCAACTCCCTACGAGCCCCTTTCCGCCCGGGAAGGTTGGAGAAGCTCCTGCTCCTCCGGGACGGGGCTCTCCTGTCCTGGGGACACTCGCCCCGGCCTCAGCCCGGCTCCTCGCGGGGCCCCTCCCCCTCGGAGGCCTTTTGTTCCTTTATTTCTTTTTCCCCGTCTTCCTACCTCGATAGAAGCGCGAACTCTTCTCACTGTAGCATTCCAGCTGGTCTCTCTTTACATCTCAGGCCGAATTCGTAGATTTTCAGGATGATTTGAAGGTTATCTAGGTAATTTGTTGGGGACAGGTGATTTGGGGACCCTGCTCTTCTGCCATCTTGCCCCTCCTCCCCGGAAAGCTATTATTCCTACATATGAAATAACTTTAAATTTCAGGAATGGATGTTACTTAACCCTGAACTTTTAGGGAACTAATTCAACATCAGTGAAAATTCAACAGCATTGAAACGCAGCACATCAGTGATCATACTATTTTGCTTGCAAACTCCTTAAGAGAATTGTGAAAAATCGTACCCCTTGCCCCTCTTAACTTGACCTCTAAAAACTTATACATTTGAGTAGTTGCAAGCAATGTAGTTTCCAGCATATTTGAATATGGAGATATCAAAATAAAGCTGTTATTTTTCATTTAAATGTATCCACAGGAATACAGTCTTATATATTCCATTATCTATCTCAAAAATATTTTAAAAAGGCCTTTTTAAAAACAGAACATTAGGAATATATAAGGATACTAAAATTAACAAACGTGTTATTTGTAAAGGTTTATTTTAGTCCTTTTTCATTAGTTCTTCAATACTGTGAATCACTTTTAAGAGAGTTTAAGGTACTTGGAAAAGATACTCTGGTTTCTCTTCAAAATCTTTTGTCTAAGGTACTTCAATGGCTTTGGTTCAAATTGTGATTTTTTACTGTTGCTAAGAAAAGTCCAAGTAATGCAGTGTAACCACACCATCCGCTTATTTAACTTAGGCAAATCGAACTACTCATGCTCGAAAAAATATATAAAGACAGAGGAAGGAAGAAATAATTTAAATACTGCTATATCACTGAGTGGGTGTATGACCCTCCATAACATTTCCCTGTGTTCTCTCACATTGAGAGCATTGTGCTAAGCTGAATATGATTCTCATGTTTACTGCTCACATCACATATTTATGCATATTTATTATTGATTAATTATAACACAAAACTGTATATATTCACATAATAGTATTCTACGGACAACATGCAAGAATTTTCCAAATAATTGTAAATATATTTGATTTTTGTCTTGTGTGCTCATAGTGAAACCCAGCCCACGCCCCCACCCCAAGATATGATCCCACTGCATATTATTTTATTCCTACAGATGACTACATGAACTTTATTAAAAATCAGTGATGATTTAGATCAAAGTCATGGATGATTTTTAGAACTGGAAAGCTGCATACTGTTAGGAAGCCTTCCCTAGCATGAAGTGCCTCAGGTAAGGGGCCTCTCCTCTGTTTTCTAGAGTACCCTGTACACACTTTCCTTTTAGGGTTTTCTAGGAGTATGTCTTGAATTGTACAGTAATTTTTGGATGTCTCATAGTCCTACCCTTAAGATGATGAGGGCCTTGAAAAGAGAGTGTTCATTGTGTTTCCAGTGCTATGCAGTGTTTAGCATATAGTAGATTCTTGGCAAGTATTTACAAGATAAATGATTATATTAATCTCTTTATATCAACGACTGGCCAGTTTCACAACAAGTTAAGATGATTTGCATTCAATCCTTGTTATTTCTGACCCAAACAACTTCAGGCAAATGTTCTTTAAAAATTTTTTTCTCTATGTGTTGCCTTTCCAAGGGTTGGAGATTACACAACCACATTTAAACCATTCCATTGTTTATCACTAAGAAATTCTCCTTAATGTGCAAATAAAATCTCACCTGCTTTATATTCCTTTCTTCTTTGCCTATTTTCTGTAAACAAGTAAAAGGTACATGGAAAAAATGCTTTAAGGAAGGCAGTTCTTACTCAGAAGATTGGTCTTGGGAACTAAAGGCAAAACAGAAGCACAGGCATGGGTTGTTGATTTATTCTTTCTGCATGCTTGATATTAGCTTCAGTACAGTTTTTGGTGGTGATGCTATCCTTCCACATGGATGTATTCATGTACATGCACCTGTTTTCCTACACATTTTTCATTATTGGCAGACACTCAGTGTCTGAGGATGAACCATGTACCCAGAATGTACCTTAGAGAAGTACTAAATAAATCTACTGGGGGCTGCAGTGGCCCAGGTACATTTTCACACCTTCCATGGACAGGTGTCATACAGATTTAATATGTCTCCATTCTTAATTCTAAGCACTCACATCATATTATTAATTTTTTAAGCAAGTCTGACATTTCCCTTAATGCCAATCATGAGCATGTATGCCTGGATCTTGTGCTACAAGTTCATGCATTTGTTACTTATCTTCCCTGCTGTGGATGTCAGCCTGTGACTTTGCCTGACAGCACAAGCACATAAGTAGCCAAGTGTTAAGTGAATCTGGAGTAATTAGAGGGCTCATATTTAAAAGGGGTTACTCAGATGAAGCTTTGCAGAGGAGCTGAATTTAGGTTAGGTTAAAAAATGTGGAATCTTCCCTCGTCTTCACTTGCCACCCATTTCTAAACATAAGGATACCTACAATGAGGCATATATTTGTGTGTGCATGTATTACATTACAAAATCCAAGGGCAAAATGAATGTGACAGTCACTACTCAGTGGAATGACCTCATCTCTCTTCTGATCAGCACACTCCTTTGGTTTCTTCATCCAGAGTCAGAGTTTCTTAACAGCTAAGGAGATACCTCTGGCTATCAATACTGCTCTGATGCACTTGGCAAAAGAAGGGCATGGCAGTGACTCATTAAATCCACTGATAAGGAAGAGAAAATTAATTAGAATAACCAGATGCTCAGGAAAAAAGTAATAAAATTTTACCCTAAGCTTGGGCAAATTAAACTCATATAATTGATTTTAGACACACTTCAGTCTCATTCAAGTAGCGTGTGAAAGTATGGGAAAGTGTTAAAGTCTGGTGGAATAATAAACTGAATCAAAAAAAGTACTTTTTATTTCATACAAGATCTTAACACTTAGATGCTTCGCATTATAATTAGGTCTGCCTTTTAGTTGTAAAGGCATGAGAGAGGATTTTAAAACAGATGAAAAACCCATTTGACTTCCATAGCAACAGGAGATTTTCTGAATCAAGTGAGCGGCAAGAATATTAAAAAAGAAAAATCAACTCTCTAAATATTAGAAGTTTATTTGAAGCCAAAATATTAAAGAAGGTAATGATATTTGGAAATATGATCAGATTCTCTTGATAGTTCCTAGCTTCATTTTTCTCACTGGCACAGTACTATTTCCATTTATAATTAGATAAACATACAGTGTATGTGTAAAGCAATTCAGAACCTGTTTTCTGACTCACCGTTGTGGAGAAAATCAGTGTTTTTTTAACACGTGTTTTTCAGAACTCAAGTGGTAGAAATAAAATCAGCAGCAGTGGTGTATTTGAAGGCACACAGGGTTAACATCAGGCATTAGGAGAGGTGCCTCTCAGGCCCTTATGAACAGAAGAGCATCTGAGATTAGAAATCCTATGAAATTGTAAGGCTGGGAGAGAATCAGAGGGGAAACTGAGACTTGAAGATTAAGTATCTTGTCCCAAATTATCCAGAGAGGTGTTAAAACCTATTATAATTCTGTTCCTCTGACACCCGGTCTGGCCTTTCATTAGCTCCCACTTTCCTGAAGCGGTTGTATCTTATCCTTTCCTTTCCTCGCTTGTGCCTCCTAGAGCCTGACAAAACACCTGTGATAACAGAGCATCTGCCTCAGTTGAGTCATAAAGGGAATCTAACTGGTGAAGGTCACCAGCTGGAGTAATATGAACCCAAAATACAAGCTTTTCAAACTTATCTGGGCAGCCTTTTTTAGTGTGCCACTTAAGTTTGCTTATTTAGACAGTCTCCCTTTCAATATACTTATCTGTTAATTACTACTTCCTCAGGAGTGCTCAAGAATAGAGTGCCACTAGGGAGGAGGGTCACTACAGTCAAAGTTGGGGATTCAGGGCTACCTAGCTTCTATCAGCTCTTGGCTGAGACGGGATTGGAAAGCTAGGGCTCCCATTGCTGAACTTGGCTCCATCTCCTTTCTCTCTCTCTATATGTATGTATGTATAGTTGACACACAATGTTATATTAGTTTTATGTGTACAATGTAGTGATTCAATGAACTTGGCTCTGTTCTCTGATTCTCCTTCCAAAAATTGCATAAAAAATAGCTTAAGAGAGGTTCAGAATCTGCCAGGAAGTACTTAAAACTTTCTTCTTCACATATGCCCTTGTTTCTAATCTTGTACCACAGGACCCTCTACCTTACTTGTATCCACTGAAGCTCTGTCATCCTGCCTGTGAGGGTTAATTCTTTGTGTCAACTTGGCTAGGCCATGGCACCGTGATGTTTGGCCAAATGCTAGTCTAAATGTTTCTGTGAAGGTATTTTTTTAAAAGATTTTTATTTATTTATTCATGAGAGACAGAGAGAGAGAGAGAGAGAGAGAGAGAGAGAGAGAGAGAGGCAGAGACACAGGCAGAGGGAGAAGCAGGCCCCATGCAGGGAGCCGATGTGGGACTTGATCCCAGGACTCCAGGATCAAGCCCTGGGCTGAAGGTGGCACTAAACCGCTGAGCCACCAGGGCTGCCCTGTGAAGGTATTTTTTAAAGCTGAGATTAACATTTAAATCAGTAGACTTTGAGTCAAGCAGACCCTCTATAATGAGGGTGGGCCTCATCCAATCCGTCAAAGGCCCTGAAAGAAAAAAGACTGATGTCTCCAAGGAAGAGGGACTTCTGCTACCAGGCTGCTTTGGGGCTTAAGCTGGAACATTAATTCTTCCCCGGGTCTCCAGTCTGCTGGCCTGTTGTATAAATTTTAGACATATCAGCTCCCTTAATTTTGTGAGCCAATTCCTTAACATAAACATCTCTGTCTCTTTGTCTTTGTCTCTCTCTCAGTAGTAGATGGAGTGATACTTCTGAAGCCAGTGGAGCTGTTGAATAGGACAAGAGAGAGGATGAATCTCCAATTCAAGATGTTCCCAAAGGACAAAGTAGTATCGTACATGTCACAGTGACAATTCCGGAAGGTCATGTTATCCTCAACCAGTAGTAGGGCCTACTTGTCACATGCTACTGTTCTTTCATCACATCCAACCTCCAGAAGGATATAAGCATAAATTCATAATACTTTTTTAAACTTTTGCTACTGAGAGCTATTTAATTTTGTTTCCTTCATGATTTATTATATCTAACATTTTCTACTTTTTTTTCTAGAATAATTCATTTCTTTACTACTTCCAGCAAGTAGACAGAGATACTTTGAGACCAATTTTGGATTCCTGTGAACAGTATCATTGCCTCACTAACCGTATCATTGCCTCCCATCATTGTGATGGGACTCACAATCTGACATGTGACCATAGATCTGTAATGGATGGTGGCTGTAGTTATTCCTTTGTGTTCTCCCTTGTTGGAAAAAAAAATCCATGTTCTGCATTTTTATGAAATAAACAGCTATAATGTATGGAGAGAGAAAGAGAGAGAAAGAGAGATTTTCTGTTTTTCTGGAGATTTCTAACACACTGCCTCATACTATTTAGGAGTGAGGCCAACAACTGGTAAGTGGATACTTCCCTTTCAAGTCTCTGACTCCTAGGATTCTCCAATGGGCAAATATTCTCTGAGGCTCCTGAAACAAGTGTCTCTAACAAAGAAGAGAGGGGTCCTTCAGAAGCAGATGTAAAACCTGAAAAAAACTGCTACTTTTCCTTGTAGCTGTGCCATTTTGGGATTGTGCAGCTGAGAAGAATGGTACAAGAGAAGATGGGCATCTGTCCCACTCATCCAAATATTTATTCAAGCATTTATTGACCACCTACTCTATGTCAGTTCTTTTCTAGATATTGGAAGAATTGAAATCGAACAAGACTGATGAAACTTATGCTATCACAAAGACTGAATTCTAGTTGAGGAAGAAGCCAGTAAACATTTGTACAAGTTAATTTCGTGTTGTGGCAAGTTTTCCCTTTTGAGGGAAAAAAGAAAAGCAGGAATAGAATGAGAAGTTACTTTATCTTTAATTTAATTTAATTTTTTGTGGACAGTATATAGTTGCATCATTTTCCCCATATCTGATAATCATTATTTTAAAAAAATTTAATTCCACTATTGTTAACATACAGTGTTAAATTAGTTTCAGTTGTACAATATAGTGATTCAGCACTTCCATACAACACACAATGCTCATCGCAAGTGTACTTTTTAATCTCCATCACCTATTTCACTCTACCCACCTCCTCTCTGTAACTATCAATTTGCTCTCTAGTTTGCTCTTGGTTTGTCTCTCTCTCTTTTACATATAGTATCTATCTATCTATCTATCATATCTATCTATCTATCTATCTATCTATCTATCTATCTATCTATCTTTTATCTGTCTATACAGTGTATACACACACACACACACATACATACCACTTCTTCTTTATCCATTCAGTAGTTGATGGATGCTTGGACTGCTTCTATCATCTGGCTATTATAATGTTGCTATAAACATAGGGGTGCATATATCTTTTTGAATTCATGTTTTCATATTATTTGGGTAAATATCCAATAGTGGAATTACTGGATCATATGATAATTCTATTTTTAACTTTTTTGAGGAACCTCCATACTGTTTTCCAAAATGGTTGCACCAGTTTGCATTCCCACCAAGAGTGCAAGAGGGATCCTTTTTCTCCACATCGTCACCAACACTTGTTTCTTGTGTTTTTGATTTTAGCCATTCTGATAGGTATGAGGTGATATCTCATTGTGGTTTTGATTTGCGTTTCTCTAATGATGAGTGATGTTGAGCATATTTTCATGTGTCTATAGGCCATCTGGATGTCTTCTTTGGAGAAATGTCTATTCTATTCTAACCCATTTTTAAATTGGTTTGTTTTTGGTGTTGATTTATATAACTTCTTCATGTATTTTGAATACTAACTCTTTATCATATGTTATTTACATATCTTGTCCTGTTTAGTAGATTGTCTTCTAGTTTTGTTGATTGTTTCCTTTGCTGGGCAGAATCTTTTTATTTTGATATGGTCTCAATAGTTTATTTTTCCTTTTGTTTCCCTTGCCTCAGGGGACTTATCTAGATAAAAGTTGCTATGGCCAATATCAGAGAAGGTACGGTCTGTGCTCTTTTATAGGATTTTTATGGTTTCAGGTCTCACATTTAGGTCTGGATTCATTTTGAATTTATTTTTGTGCATGGTGTAAGAAAGTGGTCCAGTTTCATTCTTTTGCATGTAGCTGTCCAGTTTTCTTAACACCATTTGTTGAAGAGACTGTCTTTTCCCATTGTGTATTCTTGCCTCGTTGTCAAAGATTAATTGACTATATTATCATGGGTTTATTTCTGGGGTCTCTATTGCTTTTTTAAAAAGGATTTATTTATTTATTTATTTATTTATTTATTTGGAATGAGAGAGGGTGAGTGGGGTGGGGAAGGGCAGGAGAGACAATCTTAAGCAGACTGTGCTGAGTGGGGAGCCTGACATGGCACTCAGTCTTTCTTTTTCTTTTTTTCTTTATTTTTTCTTTTTTCTTTCTTCTTTCTTTCTTTCTTTCTTTCTTTCTTTCTTTCTTTCTTTCTTCTCTTCTCTTCTCTTCTTTTTCTTTCTTTCCTTTCTTTCACCATATCATTATTTCTAATGTCCAAGGTTTATAATATGAGGGCTGGAGCTTTCTCTCCAGCTCTTATATAAATTTTTGATTGGCTTGTGAGGCCAATAGGGATACTTCTTCTTGTCTAATTTGGTTTCTGGGGAGACTTCATTCAGGTCCTCAATGGTCATCTGATCAAATGGAATTATGTTCTTCATCTTCTCCAGCTCTTTTTCATATTCTTCACTCCTGGCCTTTGAGAGAGACAAAAACTTAGCACAACTTTTCACATCTTCTTTTTCCTCAGCATCCACCTGGACAGTGTATTTATCCTCTGGTAGAGGAACCTTTAGGGCATTAAACTTCTCAAAGTCATCTATCAAGCCAGCCTTTGCCACATTGGTCTTGTAGTAAGCTCAGTTGATAGCAGGTGATTTCTCAGGAAGAGTAGTCAACCTGGAGGTAAGCGTCTCATTCTAGGATTTCAGGGAGTTGGCAATGGCCTTCTGATTTTGGGGTGTGATCTCCCCAAAAGCTAGCCAGTCAATGGTATTTAGAGCAAGTTTTCGCCCAGCCATCTTGAGATCCTTCACTGAGCCCTGGCATCAGTCTTTAGGGGCTCACTCTTGTGGGACTTTATCTCATGAGCCTGAGATCACAACCTGAACTAAAACCAAGAGTTGGGCACTTAACTTACTGTGCCACCCAGGCACCCCTCTGGGGTCTCTAATCTGTTCAGTTGACGTGCATGTCTATTTTTGTGCCAATACTATATACTGTTTTGATTACTACAGCTTTGTAGTATATCTTGAAATCTGGGGTTGCAATACTTCCAGTTTTATCCTTCTTCAAGATTGCTTTGGCAATTTAGGGTCTTTTGTGGTTCCATACAAATTTTATGATTATTTATTTTAGTTCTGTGAAAAATGCTTTTGATATTTTGACAGGAACTGCATTAAAGCTGCAGATTTCTTTGAGTAGTATTGACATTTTTAACAATATTTGTTCCTCCAACCCTTTAGAATGGAATATTGTTCCATTTTTTTGTGTCCTATCTTCAATTTCTTTCATCAATGTTTTATAGTTTTCAGAATACAGGCCTTCCACTTCGTTGGTTAGGTTTATTCCTAGGTATCTTATTGTTTTTGGTATGATTATAAATGGGATTGATTTCCTTAACTTCTCTTTCTGCTGCTTCATTATAGGTGCATTTCATAGACATGAAATGGTTTTCTGCACATTGATTTTGTATCCTGTGACTTTAGTGAATTCATTTGCCAGTTCTAGTAGTTTTTCAGTGGAGTCCTTAGGGTTTTCTATGTAGGATATTATGTTTTCTGCAAATGGTGAATGTTTTACTCTTTCCTTTCCAATTTGGATGCCTTTTATTCCTTTTTTTCATTTCTGATTGCTGTGGCTAGGACTTCCAGCACTATGTGAATAAAAGTGGTGAGTGGATATCCTTGTCTTGTTCTTGACCTTATGAACAGAGAAAGTTCTGTTTCTCCCCATTGAGTATGATATTTGCTCTTGGCTTTTTATATATGGCCTTTATTATGTTGAGGTATGTTCCCTCTAAACCTACTTTTTGAGGGCTTTTATCATGAATTGATATTGTACTCTGTCAAATGCTTTCTCTGTGTCTATTGTCTATTGAAATGATTATCTGGGATTTTCTCTTTCTCTTCTTGATGTAGCATATTACATTGATTGATTTATGATTATTGAAACACTTGCATACTGGAAATAAATCCCACTTGATTGTGGTGAATGATTTTTTTCAATGTCCTGTTAGATTCTGTTTGCTGGTATTTTGCTGAGGATTCTTGCATGTAAGTTCATCAAAGATTTGGCCTGTAGTTGTCTTTTTTTTTTTTATGATGTCTTTATCTGGTATTGCTATCAGGGTAATGCTGGTCTCATAGAATGAATTTGGAAGCTTTCTTTCCTCTTCTATTTTTTGGAATAGTTTGAGAGAAATAGATATTAACCCATTAACTCTTCTTTAAATGTTTGGTAGAATTCATCTGTGAAGCCATTTGGTCTTGGATTTTTGTTTTTTTGGGAGTTTTTTGACTACTGATTCAATTTCATTGCTGGTAATTAGTCTGTTCAAATTTTCTATTTCTTTCTGATTCAGTTTTGGGAGGTCATAGTCTCAAGGAATTTATCCATCTCTTCTAGGTGTCCAATTTGTTGGCATATAATTTTTCATAATATTCTCTTATAATTATTTTTATTTCTGTACTATTGGTTGTTATTTTTCCTCTTTGATTTCTGATTTTGTTTGTTTGAGTCCTTTCCCTTTTATCTGTTTTCTTTTGATGAGTCTGGCTAAAGGTTTATTGACTGTTAATCTTTTCAAAGAACCAGCTCCTGGTTTCATTGATCAATTCTATTGTTGTTGTTGTTGTTTTTAAGTTTCTATTTTGTTTACTTCTGCTCTAATCTTTGTTATTTTCTTCCTTCTACTTGTTCTGGATTTTGTTTGTTTTTCTTTTCCTAGCTCCATTAAGTGGAGAGTTAGGTTTTTTTATGTGAGGTTTTTCTTGCTTCTTGAGGTAGGCTGGTGTTGTTATAAACTCTTAGAACCACTTTTGCTATGCCCCCAAAGATTTCAGACCACTGTATTTTCATTTCCAGTTGTCTCCATTTTTTTTTAATATTTCTTCTTTGATTTCTTGGTTAACCCATTCATTGTTTAGTAGCATGTTATTTGACCTGCACATATACGTGTTTTTTCCTGATTTTTTTCTTGTGGCTGATTTCTGGTTTCACAGTGTTGTAGTTAGAAAAGATTCATAGATGGATCTTGGTTTTTATCCATTCTGTCACCCTATGTCTTTTGATTGCTGTGTTTGCTCTGTTTACATTCAAAGTAATTATTGATAGGTATGTACCTGTTGCCATTTTGTTGCTGTTTCATGGTTGTTTTTGTATTCTCTGTTTCTTCACTTGCTCTTTTCTCTCATGGTTTGCTGATTTTTTTTGGTGATATGCTTGGATTCCTTTCTCTTTATTCTTTGCATGTCTATTACTAGTTTTTCATCTGAGGTTGGCATTAGGTTTCTACGTACTCTCTTCTATATATAGCAGTCTATATTAAATTGATGGTCATTTATATATGGACCTATTCTTTACTTGTCCCCCATTCATGTTTTAGGTATATGGTGTGATACTTTATATCCTTTTATTTTGTGAATCATTTGACTGATTTTTATAGATATATTTATTTTTGTTTCTGCTTTCCCCCCTACTTTTCTTACTCTTGCTTATTTTTCCCTTTCACACAAAGAGTCCTTTTGAACATTTATTGTGGGGCTGGATTAGTGGTCATGAATTCCTTTATTTGTCTGGGAAACTATACTTCTTTTCTGAATGATAGCCTTGCTGGATAGAGTATTCTGGCTGTAGCTTTCCTTTTTCCTTTCCTTTCCTTTCCTTTCCTCTCCTCTCCTCTCCTCTCCTTTTTCTTTCTTTCTTTCTTTCTTCTCTTTCTTTCTTTCTTTCTTTCTTTCTTTCTTCTTTCTTTCTTTCTCTTTCTTTTTCTTCCTCACTTTGAATATATCATGCCACTCTCTTCTGGCCTGAAAAGTTTCTGCTGAAAAATAACTGAGAGCCTTATGGAGTTTCCCTTGTATGAACTTGTCTTTTCTCTTGCGTCTTTTAATACTTTCTTTTTGTCGCAACTTTTTGTCTTTCTTAATTACTGTATGTCTTGGTGTGGGCCTTTTAGAGGCTGCCAACAGTTCTGTGCCATGTGGCTTAGTCCATAGTTCACAGCATAGTTGCTTCTTCAAGGCCAACAGGAGAGTGAGAGTATGTCTGCTAGCAAGACTCAATTTTATCTAATGTAAGAAAGGGAGTGATATCAATTTTGCTGTGTTTTATTGGTTAGAAGAAAATAACAGGTCTCACTCATAGTCAAGAGAAGGAGAGGATACAAAAATATGAATACCAGAAGGCAGAATCATTGGAATAACCTTAGGATCTGTCAATCCAGTTTTCCAAGTATTAAAATTTGAGATACTGAGCCTGATAGGACTCCCTCACTTTAGCCTTCACAGGAATCAGTTTACAGGAGTGGCTGTTGTGTGAAACCCAGGTGATAAGGAATCATGTTTATATTAGTGCATGAATAGACAGACCAGTGAAACAGAATAAAAACCCAAATAGACTCAGGTACAAATGGAAATTTTGATTATGATAAAAGTAGCATCTACAATCACTGACAAAATGATTGACTTGTAAATAAGTGGTATTGGGATAACTGGATAGCAGATTGAAAAAAGATAAAATTAGATATGTACCAGAATTCCAAGTTAATCAGAGTTTCAAATATAAAAATGGAAGTGTCCAAGAACAGAAGAAAATATAGGTTTCTTTATAACCCAGGAAAAAACCTTCAAGCTTTCAAGGGGAAAGCCTTGATAATGTTGCTTCAAAATCCAGATGGAATGAAAGAAAATATTAATAAATTTGACTACATTAAGAAAAGTCACATTGCAAAACACAGACATACACAAACATACAGAGAGAAAATTTTTGTAGCACGTATTAAAGACAAAGGCCTAATCTCCCTAATATAAAAAGAACTCCTAAATTGAGAGAAAAAGACTCAAACTCAGTGTAAAAAATGGGTGAAAGACATGAATTGACAGTTTATAGAAAGGATATGTAGATGACCTTTAAACATGTTTTCATATGTTTTCAAATTCACTCAGAACAAGAGAAATGAAAAAAATTATACTGAATTATCATTTCTCACCTAATATGTTGGCAAAAATTTAAAAGTTTGGCAATATGCTTTATCAGGCAAGGTTGAGAGAAAACATCACTCTCCCACATTGCTGATACATATTTATAACATTTGTAAGGATGTTTAACCATCGTCTTAGCAGCTTTAGTTCTATGAATTTACTTCTAAAAGTTTTAAAGAGCACAAAATTAACCATTGCAATATTATTTTAAAAGTAAAAAATTAGAAACACCTTTAAAGCTATTGCATATGTTACAAGTTGAATAACCTATGTTTCATCCACAAAATGACTATGTAGTTATGAAAAAAGAATCAAGAAGATCTCTATAAACTGATATGAAACTATTTCCAAGATTTGCTGATAAGCAAAAAAAGATAAGGTATATAAGAGCATACCTTACATGCTACCTTTTGTGTAAGACAAAATTGAAATATATATTTTGTGAAAAAAAAAAAGCCCATGAGAAAGATAAACCAGAAACAAATATAAATTGTTACCTGTAGGGAGTGAGTGAGAATGAAGCAAAGAGTAGGCATACTTACTTTTCTGAGTATACTTTGTGAAAATATGTTTTGACTTTTTAACTAAGTAAATATTTTGTGTTAAAAAATAATCAATTGAAAAATAATGGAAAAAAGCAAATTATAAAATTCAGTGTAAATAGAAATGAATATACATAATCAAATTGATAAAATAGTGATACATGCTCTACACAAACTCTAATATATTCAAAATAATATATATTCTAAGGGAAAAAAAAGGAACTGCAAAGAAATCTGGACCTTAGATGCTTTATTGTTAGCAGTAGTATTGGTTGAGTAATTCTGAAACTATTTTGTGTGTATTGCAGGACAGAACACATGAGTAAATACCTGTATGTAGCTGGAAATTATGTAAAAGTCGTCACTGTGAAAGAAGGGAGATACACACAAATATGAAATGGGATGGTGAAAAAGACCTCTAGGGTACTTGGTTTGAATTGGAAAGATTGATATGAACACATATTTAAAATTGTTCTCTAATCATTTATTTACTCATGAGAGACACAGAGAGAAAGGAGAGACATAGGGAGAGGGAAAGAAGGCTCCTCTCAGGAAGCCTTATGCGGGACTCAATCCCCTGACCGGGGATCATGCTTTGAGCTGAAGGCAGACCCCCAACTGCTGAACCACTCAGGCATCCCATTGTTCTCTAATTATTAACGTTTTCCTACATTTATTTGCCTTCTGATTCCCTCTCAGTGAAAGAGAGAGAGACAGACAGACATACAAATTAAACATAAATACATTATGCATACCCTAGTTCTGTTCATTAAAAAGGCCTAGGAGCAGTAACACCCAGTAACAAGTACATCTAAAGCTCAGATTGTGGTTTCTAAATACTGTTCTTTATTAAAAGAAACCAGTACTCTTTGGAGAAATAGATGATTCCAAATTGATATAGAGAAAGTCCAAGATGAGCCCAGAACATCTTGTCATTTCAAATAGTTCAACCTATCGTATGTGTGTATATAAACACACATAGGCATGTATCAATATGCATAATGTATTTATGTTTAATTTGTGTATCTATATCAATCTATCTACCTATATATCATCTCTCTTTATATGTAGAAAGTCAGAAGACAAATACATGTGGAAGAATGTTAATAATTAGAGAATCTAGAAGGATATATTCATGCTCATTGTACTAGTCTTTCATCGTTTCTGTAGATTTGAAGTTTATCAAAATAAAATAAAGGTAGGGGAAAAATTTCAAGTGTAAGAATGTGAAAAATAATGGGAAAAGTTGCTACATCCAGAACATAATTTGAAGGTTGGCTGTTTTAACATTTTATGAGTCCTCTTGACAGTTTGGAGTAACTAAAGGATGGGAAAGCAAGCTCTGTTAAAGAAAAATTCAAAGGAAATCACAGAAGACAATAATAATAAATTTAGGAGAAAACAAGGAAGGGGTATCGGAAGATTGGTGGCCCAAAGGGTCTAAACTAGAACAGTGTGACAAATCATTTTGGAACCCACTGGCAAGCTTTCTGAATGCTTTTGCTGGAAGAACCAAATTTGTTAAATTTGTATGTCTTCAACTTTATTCTGATGGACTTATTAAAGTGTTTCTATTTAAGGAGAAAGGCTAAGAGAAAAAGCCTCAAAGACTCTGCAAGGGGCAGCAGCATGCTGGGGTGGTAGAGCAAAAATTCCACATGTGGTCATCTACATTTCCAAGGTGGGTTTTTAACTTTTGTATGATGACACTTGGCATAAAATAACTTGTGACAATTGATCTCACTACCAAGTATCTCCGAGAGATGTTCCATTTCTTCTTAAATGTAGAACATTCTACTGTTTTCAAGGTGCTACCACATGTAGACATAATCTCATTTGATCTTGATAACCAATATAAGAAGTGCCAGCAATAGTAGATATTTTAAATCTAGAACAAATCATCTTAAGATTTGTGTGGAATCAGAAAAGACCCTGAATAGCCAGGGGAATATTAAAAAAAGAAAACCATAGCTGGGGGCATCATAATGCCAGATTTCAGGCTGTACTACAAAGCTGTGGTCATCAAGACAGTGTGGTACTGGCACAAAAACAGACACATAGATCAATGGAACAGAATAGAGAATCCAGAAGTGGACCATCAACTTTATGGTCAATTAATATTCGACAAAGCAGGAAAGACTATCCACTGGAAAAAAGACAGTCTCTTCAATAAATGCTGCTGGGAAAATTGGACATCCACGTGCAGAAGAATGAAACTAGACCACTCTCTTGCACCATACACAAAGATAAACTCAAAATGGATGAAAGATCTAAATGTGAGACAAGATTCCATCAAAATCCTAGAGGAGAACACAGGCAACACTCTTTTTGAACTTGGCCACAGCAACTTCTTGCAAGATACATCCATGAAGGCAAGAGAAACAAAAGCAAAAATGAATTATTGGCACTTCATCAAGATAAGAAGCTTCTGCACAGCAAAAGAAACAGTCAACAAAGCTAAAAGACAACCTACAGAATGGGAGAAGATATTTGCAAATGACCTATCAGATAAAGGGCTAGTATCCAAGATCTATAAAGAACTTATCAAACTCAACACCAAAGAAACAAACAATCCAATCATGAAATGGGCAAAAGACATGAAGAGAAATCTCACAGACGAAGACATAGACATGGCCAACATGCACATGAGAAAATGCTCCGCATCACTGACCATCAGGGAAATACAAATCAAAACCACAATGAGATACCACCTCACACCAGTGAGAATAGGGAAAATTAACAAGGCAGGAAACCACAAATGTTGGAGAGGATGCGGAGAAAAGGGAACCCTCTTACACTGTTGGTGGGAATGTGAACTGGTGCAGCCACTCTGGAAAACTATGTGGAGGTTCCTCAGAGTTAAAAATAGACCTGCCCTACCACCCAGCAATTGCACTGTTGGGGATTTACCCCAAAGATGCAGATGCAGTGAAACACCGGGACACCTGCACCTCGATGTTTATAGCAGCAATGTCCACAGTAGCCAAACTGTGGAAGGAGCCTCGGTGTCCATAGAAAGATGAATGGATAAAGAAGATGTGGTCTATGTATACAGTGGAATATTACTCAGCCATTAGAAACAACAAAACCCACCATTTGCTTTGACATGGATGGAACTGGAGGGTATTATGCTGAGTGAAATAAGTCAATCGGAAAAGGACAAACATTATATGGTCTCATTCATTAGGGGAATGTGAAAATTAGTGAAAGAGAATAAAGGGAAAGGAGTAAAAATGAGTGAAAATATCAGTGAGGGTGACAAAACATGAGAGACACCTAACTCTGGGAAATGAATGAGGGGTAATGGAAGGGGAGGTGGGTGGGAGGAGGTTGGGGTGACTGGGTGATGGGCACTGGGCGGGGGCACTTGGTGGGATGAGCACTGGGTGTTATGCTCTATGTTGGCAAATTGAATTCCAATAAAAAAATTAAAAAAAAGATATTTTAAATTTAAATATTGCATGTGACAAGTTGACAGAAAGGAGGCTTTGTTTGAGGTCACATGATCGGTAAGTGCAGATGGGAAGATAACCTGCTTGGAGGTTTCTCTTAATTACTCTGTAGAAAATAAGCAGTGGTGCCAGTAAGAGATCTAGTTTGCCCCAACAAGACTGCCAGGGAAGTTGATTCTTTGTTGGACCTCTAGAAATTGTAGGTAAGTGTGATGAGGTCACATGCCTCAGGGAAGCTCTTGAAAATCAAGCTTGCTATCAGGAAGCAGAGAGACTGTTTGCTCTGGTTTATGTTGTGCTCATTTCTCAGACACATCCTGTGATGGTGCTCTGGAATAACTTCTTTCAATGGGGGATGTTCTCAAGGTAAGATAAAGGGAGAAAACCAAATGAAAAAAACATACACTTGCAGACCAAATTTAACTCCCATAAATATTGTTTATCAATTTTTTAAAAGAACAGAGAGTATTTACAAGAACTTCAGATTCAGAAGAAATAAAAGAAAAAGACAAGCTTGTTTTCAATTGTTGCACTTGCTTGCTACTGACTTGGTATTAGAGTACTTCTATCATTCGAAGAGTTGTCTTTTTCATGGCATACAGGCTTTGTCATTATACATTGTAATAGAACGTGCCTCCTGTGTCTCATCCTCTGAGGATCCCACACCCCCTTCCACAGGATGGCTCCCAGCAACTTTGTGTCTATTCTGTGGCTCTCCACCCAGACACAGTGGGTGAACTGGGTGAATATGCGCCCATTGGTACAAAAAAGATACTATTTTGTTGTCTGTATAGGTCACTTGAATTGAAGACATGCAGTTGTGGGGCCATCGTCTCTGATCTTGTCTCAAGAATTTTGCAGTTTCCTCCATTTCTTTTAGGAAACCTGTGAACACCATGTGAAGACACCTTATCTGGTACCCTGGATATTGAGAACCACATGGTCTACCTACTTCCTTTACACTGGCTGATAGCCTGCCAACCCCTAGAAATGTGAGAGCACACTAGATAGACTTGTAACTGACCTGTCAGCTGTGTGCAGATGCATGAGTAATCTCAGCAGAGACCAGCTGAAGCCACAAAAACTACCCAGCCAATTTTCAAAATTGAGCTAAATAAAGGGTGTTGTTTTTATGTCATTAAGTTTTGGGTTCATTTGTTATTCAACTAAAGCTAACTGATACATCTCTGTATCTTCCAATAAACTTCTAACTTAAATTTCCCTAACTAACTGGAAGTGTGTGGCTTTGTATCTGTGTATATTTGTATTGGCAATCAAAAGAATCTCACTAAAGGAGAAATTGTATCAGTAGAGAAGGCTACAATTAGAGCTCTAGGAACAATGTGGAACTGATTGGCTGAGTCACTCAGCGTGGCATATCCAAAGAATTCCTTCATTTGCATTATGAGGTAGTGAAGTAGGTAATTAAACAAAGAACCCACCCCAACACCAATGGATGCCTACAAAATATATTTATCCTATTCTTTACCTTATAATCCTTGTCGTGTGGGATGCAATATATTCTGTTGTCTGATAACCAATGTGTGGTGTTGCAGTGAATAGTTTTGCTTCTTGCATTTTTTTCTGTGTGGGAGCATTTGTGGTTCTGAAAGCTTTCTAATTTTGCCATTTAAGCATTGCATTACAGAATGGAAAAAATCATTGAAAAAATTGAGACCTAGAAGGAAAATGGACAAATCTGGAAATCATTCACTGTGAGGAGAGGGGCCTATTGATGACATTTTTGGTTTCAGTTGTTAGATATGACTGATTGGATTATCTCCCTATAGGAAGGAAGAGATAAGAGCATAGTTCAATGTAAGATAGTTAAATCATATATGGCAGGGAGACTTCTTAATTAAGAAAAGTAAACGTAGGTCTCTGTGTGTGTGTGTATGTGAGTATGTGTGTGTGTGTGTGTGTGTGTGCGCGCGCATGTATCAGCCAAAGGAAGAACAGACAACTTTTGAGGGATTATATCTACAACCCATATTCTCATTTTTTTCTGAATACTGTTCACCTCTTGCTATAGAACTAGATTCTCAGCAATCATGTTTGCATTCCATAATCTCACTCCCTGCCTATCATCAATTGGGCCAGGGGTAGACATCCAGTTATGGCTGGGCCAATCAGTCTCTTTCCTAAAAATGTGGACCTTCAAACGAAAGACACTTATTGCTTTTCTTTTTTTTTTTTTTTTTAAATATTTTATTGATTTGTTCATGACAGAGAGAGAGAGAGAAAGAAAGAGAGAGGCAGAGAAGCAGAGACAGAAGCAGGCTCCATGCAGGGAGCCCGATGTGGGACTCCATTCCAGGTCTCCAGGATCACACCCCAGGCCGAAGGCAGCACTAAACCGCTGGGCCACTGGGGCTGCCCACTTATTGCTTTTCTATCTGGATTATTTCAAACTGAACATATAAACTAAATTGCTGCAGATGTACTAAAAGACAAATCCAGCTTAGGAGACGGAAATAGGAGGGGGGATGGAGAAAGACACATACATATGAGTCCCAGGTTCCTGATAACTTCCTTGCAGCTAGTTTTGGCTCTTGGGTTTTACCAAATATCCTAGCATCTTCTAATAACTTCCCATTATGATTAGGCTAATTTGAAGTAGGAATATGTTACTTTTAATCAAGAGAGCCTCAACTAAGGAAATTTAAACCACTGAAGGGGCAGTTACTCTGAATTCTTAAAAATTGTATGAAAGGATATTTGCCAATGCCTAGTAGTATCTAGTTTCTATTTTGTTACTTACGCCAGTAGTTAACCTGGGGGCCAAAGATATTGTGAGCCACTTAAAACTTAGGTGACATTATATATATTATCCCATTTATATTATTATTAGATAAACATTTTTCAATTTTGCAGGGTATATTTAAATAGACATATCTATTGCTTTTTCTTCTAGTGAATTGAGTTTTGAATATATTCTTCATCAATCTGCAATTTACTTTTGGAAAATGAATATAAATATCAGTTAGCACAAACACATGTAAGAGGAACATTACTATCACTTTAAAATGTTTTATCTGCAGTAAACAAAATCCATGCCCAGAAATCAGTGGCATTTCTATACACTAACAATGAGACTGTACAAAGAGAAATTAAGAAATCAATCCCATTTGCCATTGCACCCAAAACCATGAGGTACCTAGGAATAAATCTAACCAAAGAGGTAAAGGATCTATACCCTAAAAACTATAGAACACTTCTGAAAGAAATTGAGGAAGACACAAAGAGATGGAAAAATATTCCATGCTCATGGATTGGAAGAATAAATATTGTGAAAATGTTTATGCTACCCAGGGCAATTTATACGTTCAATGCAATCCCTATCAAATACCATGGACTTTCTTCACAGAGTTGGAACAAATAATCTTTAAGATTTGTATGGCATCGGAAAAGACCCTGAATAGATGGAGGAAGATTGAAAAATAAAACCAATGCCAGAGGCATTACGATGCTGGATTTCAAGCTGTATTACAAAGCTGTGATCATCAAGGCAGTAAGGTACTGGCACAAAAACACACATAGATCAATGTAACAGAATAGAGAACCTAGAAATGGGCCCTCAACTCTATGGCCAACTAATATTCGACAAAGCAGGAAAGAATACCCATGGGAAAAAGGACAGTCTCTTCAATAAATGGTGTTGGGAAAATTGGACAGCCACATGCAGAAACTAGACCATTCTCTTACACCATACACAAAGATAAACTCAAAATGGATGAATGATGTAAATGTGAGACAAGAATCCATCAAAATCCTAGAGGAGAACACAGGGGACACCCTTTTAGAACTTCGGCCAGAGCAACTTCTTGCAAGATACATCTATGAAGGCAAGGGAAACAAAAGCAAAAATGAGCTTTTGGGACTTAAGATAAAATTTTCTGCATAGCAAAGGAAATAGCAACAAAACTAAAAGAAAACATACAGAGCGGGAGAGGATATTTGCAAATGGCAAATCAGATAAAGGGATAGTATCCAAGATCTATAAAAAAAACTTATCAAAATCAACACCCAAGAAACAAACAGTCCAATAATGAAATGGGCAGAAGACATGAACAGAAATTTCTCCAAAGAAGACATACACATGACCAACAAGCCATAAAAAAATGCTCCACATCACTTGGCATCAGGGAAATACAAATCAAAACCACCATGAGATACCACCTCACACCAGTAAGAATGGCAAAAATTAACAAGACAGGAAACAACAAATGCTAGAGAGGATGTGGAGAAAAGGGAACTCTCTTGCACTGTTGGTGGGAATGCAAACCGGTACAGCCACTCTGGAAAACAGTGTGGAGGTTCCTCCAGAAGTTAAAAATAGAGCTACCCTATGACCCAGTAATTGCACTACTGGGTATTTACCCCAAAGATACTGATGTAGTGAAAGCCTGGGACACCTGCACCCCAATGTTCATAGCAGCAATGTCCACAATAGCTAAACTGTGGAAGGAACCACGATGGCCTTCAACAGATGAATGGATAAAGAAGATGTAGTATATAGATGGAATATTAGCCAGCTATCAGAAAGGATGAATACCCACCATTTGCTCTGACATGGATGGAACTGTAGGGTATTTATTATGCTGAGCGGAATAAGTCAATCGGAGGACACTCATCATATGGTTTCACTCATATGTGGAATATAAGAATTACTGAAAGGGATCATAAGGGAAAGGAGAGGAACTGAGTGGGAAAAACTAGAGAGGGAGACAAACCATGAGAGACTCCCAACTCTGGAAAACAAATAAAGGGTTGTGGAAGGGGAGGTGGATGGGGGGATGGGGTAACTGGGTGATGGGCACTGAGCAGAGCACTTGATGGGATGAGCACTGGGTGTTATACTATATGTTGGCAAATTGAATTTAAATTAAAAAAGTAAAAAAAGTAAAACAAAAAATTAAAAAATGTTTTATCTGCTTAACAACCAATATTCCTCTAGTCTTTTTCTGTAGTGGTAATTTTTCCTGGAGTTCATATATCAATATAGTTAGATTCACATAGGAAATGGCACTGGTTTTAAAAGTTGCATCTTTTAAGGAAAAAAATTACCAATTTAGATTTAATTATGATGTATGATGGCTTTCAGAAGCCTAGTTTGAAAGTAATGCTATTTAAATTACTTACTTTGGAGTCTAAGAAAAAAACTTTAAGAGCTCTTTATGAAAGAAAAGCACAAATACTTCAAAAGCTCTGTTGGTGAAGTACAAAGCTAAGGACTGAGAAACAGATTTTCTGGTTAGCTTGATCAGTGTAGACAACTAAATAGGGAACCCAACACACCTACTCAAGTGTGGGAGGAGCAGAGGGGGAGGGAGAGGGAATCTCAAGTAGATTCCACACTCAGTGTGGAGCCTGATTTGGGGCTCTATCTCATGACTCTGAGATCATGACTTGAGCCCAAACCAAGAGTCAGATGCTTAACCAACTGAGCCACCTAGGCACCCCTGAACATAATATTCTTATTTAGAAAATGTGTTATTGACTCTGCATTTAAGTATTTTCCACCAATTCTTGGTGGAAATATTCACCAGATAGCTGTGTATTCATTTGCCATATGCCATGTTCTCTCCAAGCCAGAGATGGTGAAATCTGATTTACATTTAGGAGAGACCAGCTGTCTCCCCCAGGAGACACGTTTACCCAGCACTCAAAAGGTAATGGGAACCTACTGACTGAGAGCCAAATGATTTAAGCATTCCACAGGACCAACTGGTTAGTGGGAAGGTATACTTTATTTAAAAAAATTTAAAAAAAAACTGCAAAAGGTACCAAATATTTCTTATTCAGTCACTTGTTAGATAGAAATTACAAAAGATTGTATTTTAACTTTAAAATTAAATCAATGGACTTAACAGTAAATGTAATAGGATTTATTATAATAAAAGCTATTCAGTTACAAGTTATAATAACCAATAGTCCTAACACTAGGGTCTGGTCACTGCTGTAACATACACCTATTCTGTGGCCTTCAGAACTCCCTCAAATGCTTTTCACAGAAATACTCAATATGTGGACAGAAACCCTGTCAAAGCTTAAAGCTTAGATCTCTGTAATAAAGATGATGATGTGGTTAACTTTTGAGAAGGCACACCAAGCAGAGAAGAAAGAAGACCTAAGTTTGTATTTTAGCTCGGCAGATCAATCTCTGCATGAGTGAAATTTATTCCCCTGTGTTTCACTTCCTGCTTCCAAAAAACAACAGCAGCAGCAGGCATACACTTACACAGCACTTATGAGGTACCAGGCATTGTTCTAAGCACTTTTTACACACCAGCTTACTGAACTCTTAGAAAATCCTCCAAGGTAAGCAATAGGATTCTCTTCATTGGAGAATGAGGTAGGGAACCTGAGGTGGGGGAAAGGTCATGTAACTTTCCCTCAGTTACATAGTGAGCAGTGGAGAGCACTAGGCTTCAGCTCCAGAATCTGCCTTAACCACAACTCATAAAGTTATAAAGTATATACTTAGACTATCTTAACCAAAACTCATCTTCACCAATTGAGGGTGTGAGACCTCTGGATTAGTGAAGATCCTTTCAAAGACATAAAACAGAAATCCTCTTAAATTGACTTATGTAAAAACGGGAATGTATTTGCTCATGAAACCTCAGTGTCCATAGCTCAGGCACAGGTGGATGCAGACACAGTAGAAATCAAGAATCTCATTCCATTTCTTCTTTCTTCCATGTAAGATTTTATCTTCAGGGGGTTCTCTCATTATATTGGGTTCCAGTAGTTCCAGGCATAGATCCTCAAATTTCCAAAGCCAGTACAAACAGAATGCCTTGGTGGCACATGCAAACCTCCGTACTGAGTTTCACTGACTCTGATTTGTCTGTTCTGAATCATGGGCCATACCTGAACTAATCACAGTGGCCCGGAGAACAAGATATTGTGATTGGTCTAGGTCACCTGTAATTTTTGGAGCAAAGGGTACATTCAATTTGACCTAATCCATATGAATTGGGAATGAGGAGATGTGGTTCCTCAAGGAAAATCAGGCCACTATTCCCAGAGGAGGGGGATGGATGCTGGGAGGGCAAAAATATGACAGATGGCTACCACAATTAGACTGTTCCTTTGCATTTTCCAGCAATATAGCCTACAAATTTCTACCAAAGAGGAATGGGCAGTGAGGGGTAAGAGAAGACCATGGGGTTTATATAAATCCTATCCACACTTAAATAAATTATCAAACCTTATTTCCTCCTAATGACTTTAAGGAATCTTTTGCTATAGAACTTTTATTAAATAACCAGAATCATATAGAACAAAGTCTATGTAAAATTTTTTTTATACTGACATAAAATGTTAAAAAAAAAACCAAACTTGTGACAACCCAGAAGTCCAGTAGCAATGACTGGCAAAATCTTATGGTATATCAATATGGTAGAATGTTACATACTTACTAGAAGTGATGTTTAAAATGAATATTTAATTACATCTGAAGGCATCAAAGATATAATTGGAAAAATGTAGATATAAACATAGTATGTTTCTAATTTTGTTTAAAAAATTTCTATCCATATAGAGGAAAAGCAGTAGAGGCAGAAATCAATAGTGAAAATCTCTTGCTGGTTGGACTAGAAGTACCTTAAATTCTCTTCTGTATACTTTTCTGTATCTCCATATTATCTACAATGAATATGTAATACATTTTTAAGCAAAGGGAAAAATAACCCCTTAAATTGAGTTGGCTGAACCCTTGTTTTGTTTATTTATTTTTTTTAAAATTTTTTCTTTCTTTATTTATGATAGTCACAGAGAGAGAGAGAGAGAGGCAGAGACACAGGCAGAGGGAGAAGCAGGCTTCATCCACTGGGAGCCTGACGTGGGATTCGATCCCGGGTCTCCAGGATCGTGCCCTGGGCCAAAGGCAGGCACCAAACTGCTGCGCCACCCAGGGATTCCCCCTTACTTGTTTTGTACCTGCTAAATTTGTGTCACTGTACAATGAAAGAAGAAATGTAGGTAGCACAAGAATCAAACATAAAACAAGCTTTTAGAAATAAAAGGCATTCAAATTGGCAAAGAATAAGTCAAACTCTCCCTCTTCGCCGATGACATGATACTCTACATAGAAAACCCAAAAGCCTCCACCCCAAGATTGCTAAAACTCATACAGCAATTTGGTAGTGTGGCAGGATACAAAATCAATGCCCAGAAATCAATGGCATTTCTATACACTAACAATGAGACTGAAGAAAGAGAAATTAAGGAGTCAATCCCATTTACAATTGCACCCAAAAGCGTAAGATACCTAGGAATATACCTAACCAAAGAGGTAAAGGATCTATACCCTAAAAACTGTAGAACACTTCTGAAAGAAATTGAGGAAGACACAAAGAGATGGAAAAATATTCCATGCTCATGGATTGGCAGAATTAATATTGTGAAAATGTCAATGTTACCCAGGGCAATGTACATGTTTAATGCAATCCCTATCAAAATACCATGGACTTTCTTCAGAGACTTAGAACAAATTATTTTAAGATTTGTGTGGAATCAGAAAAGACCCCGAATAGCCAGGGGAATTTTAAAAAAGAAAACCATATCTGGGGGCATCACAATGCCAGATTTCAGGTTGTACTACAAAGCTGTGGTCATCAAGACAGTGTGGTACTGGCACAAAAACAGACACATAGATCAATGGAACAGAATAGAGAACCCAGAAGTGGACCATCAACTTTATGGTCAACTAATATTCGATAAAGGAGGAAAGACTATCCATTGGAAGAAAGACAGTCTCTTCAATAAATGGTGCTGGGAAAATTGGACAGCCACATGCAGAAGAATGAAACTAGACCACTCTCTTGCACCATACACAAAGATAAACTCAAAATGGATGAAAGATCTAAATGTGAGACAAAAGTCCATCAAAATCCTAGAGGAGAACACAGGCAACACCCTTTTTGAACTCAGCCACAGTAACTTCTTGCAAGATTCATCCACGAATGCAAAAGAAACAAAAGCAAAAATGAACTATTGGGACTTCATCAAGATATGAAGCTTTTGCACAGCAAAGGATACAGTCAACAAAACTAAAAGACAACCTACAGAATGGGAGAAGATATTTGCAAATGACCTATCAGATAAAGGGCTAGTATCCAAGGTCTATAAAGAACTTATTAAACTCAACACCAAAGAAACAAACAATCCAATCATGAAATGGGCAAAAGACATGAAGAGAAATCTCACAGACGAAGACATAGACATGGCCAACAAGCACATGAGAAAATGCTCCACATCACTTGCCATCAGGGAAATACAAATCAAAACCACAATGAGATACCACCTCACACCAGTGAGAATAGGGAAAATTAACAAGGCAGGAAACCACAAATGTTGGAGAGGATGCGGAGAAAAGGGAACCCTCTTACACTGTTGGTGGGAATGTGAACTGGTGCAGCCACTCTGCAAAACTGTGTGGAGGTTCCTCAAAGAGTTAAAAATAGACCTGCCCTACGACCCAGCAATTGCACTGTTAGGGATTTACCCCAAAGATTCAGATGCAATGAAACGCCAGGACACCTGCACCCCGATGTTTATAGCAGCAATGTCCACAATAGCCAAACTGTGGAAGGAGCCTCGGTGTCCATCAAAAGATGAATGGATAAAGAAGATGTGGTTTATGTATACAATGGAATATTACTCAGCCATTAGAAATGACAAATACCCACCATTTGCTTCAACGTGGATGGAACTGGAGGGTATTATGCTGAGTGAAGTAAGTCAATCGGAGAAGGACAAACATTGTATGTTCTCATTCATTTGGGGAACATAAATAACAGTGAAAGGGAATATAAGGGAAGGGAGAAGAAATGTGTGGGAAATATCAGAAAGGGAGACAGAACATAAAGACTCCTAACTCTGGGAAACGAACTAGGGGTGATGGAAGGGGAGGAGGGCGGGGGGTGGGGGTGAATGGGTGACGGGCACTGGGAGGGGTACTTGACGGGATGAGCACTGGGTGTTTTTCTGTATGTTGGTAAATTGAACACCAATAAAAAATAAATTTATTTTTTAAAAAAATAAAAAAAGGGTTAAAAAATGAAAAAAAACCACTCTTTTAGATAATAAAGGTTTGGTTATATTTGCCTACTTCAAAAGGCTGTTTTGCGAGTTCTTTCTTCAATCCCTATAAAGCTTGATTATATACTAGAAGATTATTTACACAGGTGTGCCGAATTCTATAGCATTTGATATAATATCAGAAAATTCAAGCTACTTAAAGATTATTTCTATTACAAAAATATTAATTATACCACAATATTACATGTGCATTGTAAAATTCCACTAGATACATGCACACATTCTCTGTGAATTTGAATTATCGGTCAGTTTCCCAGAATTTTATTTGCACCCATTTTTCAAGGCAGCACATCTAATGTGCAAAGCAAGATAAAATTAAGCCATATAAACTACTGTAAACATTGGAAGAAACTGGATTTGATACATATTTTAAAACAAATCTGATAAAAATCACATCTTCTTAGTTTAGTTGTCAATAGAGGACCAAGAAGCAGTTGCTGAAATATGTAAGCATGTTTATCATTGTGATCATCATCATCATCATCATCATCACTATCATCACAATCACCATCATAACTTTATTTCTTTACTTTTCAGCATAATTTCATATGGATTATCTCATTTTGTCCTGGTAAAGCTGTTATTATCATTGGTCTTAGAACTAAGGTATAAAACAAATAGTTTTGTCAAGGTCATTCACAGAGTAAGGTGTAGAATTCAGATATCTTAATGCTTGGTTTGCTGTTCTATATCACCACCTGCAATGTGAAGCTGGGTTCTTACTTTTAATAAAACTAATAAAATCCTAATAGTTTATTTTTGTCTTTGTTACCCCTTACCTCAAGAGACATATTTAGAAAGAAGTTGCTATGGCCGATGTCAAAAAAGTTACTGCCTGTGTTCTCTTCTAGGATTTTTATGGTTTTAGGTCTCACATTTAGGTCTTTTTGATACCATTTTGAATTTGTTTTTGAATATGGTATAAGAAAGTGGTCGAGTTTCATTCTTTTTTTTTTTTGAGTTTCATTCTTTTACATGTAGCTATCCAGTTTTCCTAACACCATTTATCAAAGATAGTGTCTTTTTTCCATTGCATATTCTTGCCTTTTTTGTTGAAGATTAATTAACCATATAGTTGTGGGTTCTTTTCTTGGTTTTTCTATTCTGTTCCAATAACATATGTGTCTATTTCTTGTGCCAGCACTATACTGTCTTGATGATTACAGCTTTGTATGAAATTGTGATGTCTCCAGCTTTGCTCTTCTTTTTAAAGGTTGTTTTGGCTATTTGGGGTCTTTTGTGGTTCCACACAAATTTTAGGATTATATGTTCTAGCTCTGTGAAAAACACTATTTGGATTTTTACAGAGATTGCATTAAATGTGTAGATTGCTTTGGGTAGTAAAGACATTTTAACAATATTTTTTTCTTCCAATCCATAAGCAATCCATAAGCATAAGTTTTTCCATTTCTTTGTGTCATCTTTAATTTCTTTCATCAATGTTTTATAGTTTTAAAAGTACAGGTCTTTCACTAGACTATTTAGTTTTGATATAATATCAGAAAATTCAAGCTGTAGCTTGAATGATTATTTCTATAAATTTCTATACATTTGATTGTCTCCTTTGCTTTTTATTTAGATGCAGCTGAAAGAGAAAATAGGGAATCAATCCCATTTACAATTGCATCAAAAACAATAAGACACCGAGGAATAAACCTAACCAAAAATGTGAAACAAATATATATATATATTTGCCTACTTCAAAAGGCTACTTCAAATATATATGTATATATATTTGTATATATATATGTGTATATATATATAGAGAGAGAGAGAGAGAGATTACTTAGTTATAAAAAAACAAATAAATCTTGTTATTGCAAAGACATGGATGGAGCTAGAGAGTATTATGCTAAATGAAATAAGTCAGTCAGAGGAAGACAAATACCATATGATTTTACTCATATGTAGAATTTAAGAAACAAAACAAATGAGCAAAGGGGAAAAAAAAGAGAGAGAGATAGACGAAGAAACAATCTTAGCTATAGAGGGCAAGTGATGGTTACCAGAGGGGAGGTGGGTGAGGGAGTGGATTAAGTAGGTGGTGAGGATTAAGGAGTGCACTTGTAATGAGCACTGATGTTGTAAGGAAGTATTGAATCACTGTATTGTATACTGAAATTAATATTAGGGGATCCCTGGGTGGCGCAGCGATTTGGTGCCTGCCTTTGGCCCAGGGCGCGATCCTGGAGACCCGGGATCGAGTACCACGTCGGGCTCCCGGAGCGTGGAGCCTGCTTCTCCCTCTGCCTGTGTCTCTGCCTCTCTCTCTCTCTCTCTCTGTGACTATCATAAAAAAATTAATATTACATTGTATATTAACTAACCAAACAAAAATTAGAAAAACCTAACAAAATCTTGATTTTGCATTGATCTTTATATTTTACAAATTTCTTTTACATAGTCTAATTTCAGTCTAAGAGGAGTACTGAGGTAGTAATAGCAGCTGATACTGAATTGAGCCTTTATCAAACAGCTTTTACTGTATTATCATATTGTGGTAAGCAGCTTTAATGATCTGTTCCTCCTGGTATTTCCTGCCCTTATGTAACTCCTTCTCCTTGAGTATGGGTTGGCACTAGTGACTGGTGTCTAAAGAATAAAATATAGCAGAAGTGATGGGATGACACGTCTGAAATTGTTACAAAAAGGCTGTGCCTTCCATTTTGGAATCTCCTGCTTTCAGCCCTGGCAACATCTGGTAGAAGCAAGCCCTATTGATAATAGCCTTTTAGAGAGGTGCATGTGGCAATGAACTGAAGTCTCCAGGTAACAGCCGGCTAGGATCTGAGGCTTGTCAATAGCTACATGAGTGAGTTTGAAGGCATATCTTCCCCTAGTTGAGTCTTGTGATGTTTGCAGTCCTGTTTGACACCTTGATTGCAGCTTTGTGAGAAACCTGAGCCAGTGGATCCAGCCAGTTTATTCCCAACCCATGTAAACTGTGAGAGAAAAAGTCTGTTGTATTAATCCATTAGGTTTTGGGGAAATTTTTTATGCAGTAATAGATGACTAATACATATTTTAAATTCTCACAGTAGCCGTATGAGATAGTATTCTTATGCCAGCCATGTCTAACAAATGAGGAAATGAAGGTTTAGAGAGGTGAAGAAATTTTTCCAAAAGTGAGTGGTTACTAAGTGGCAGAGCTCCTGGCTCATTGGACACTAGAACTTGCTCCCTAGGAGTAAGACAAGATGCAGTTTGACTTAACACAGTAATGATATAAAGGATGAATTCCAACAGCACACTTGATTTGAGAAACTTCCCTAAAAGGAGGCTAGGGAGGCAGGGCAGGTATTGTCCTATTGCACTGATGACAAATGGTGTCCCAGGAGGCTGGGACACTCACCCAGGTCTTCTGACTCTAAGTGTCTGCTCCATCCTTCTCATTCTTAAACTCATACTCATTTTTTATTAAACAAACCATATGCTGCAAATACTACATATTTTAATATTATAATAGTAAAGCGTAGCTATCATAATAACAATTTTACAATCATTTAATTATTAATTAAATGCATACCAATGTTATATATGCCTGTGAAAGAGGCATTTAGTACACTTGAGGCAATGTGAGAGATTATCCAAAAGTCAGTAGGACCTGGTTGGCCATCTCTTGGTATGAAGGCATAAATTGCCATGGATATGCTGGAGAAAATTGCTCCATCTGTATCATGGGAACATTGCTTCTGCTTCCAAGCTGAAAAACTAATCAAGTCTTGTGAGGTTTGATACTTTTGTTTCCTTTAAAGTCATTTTTCATCACTTCTTTTAAGGTGCTCCATTTATATGTAAGTGACCAAACCCTAGGGTGAGTATATTTTGGTCTTCCAATGCCTTGGGCATAAATTAAGGTCTCAGATGGCCTTAGAAACAGGCTTTATCATGTCACAGAAGGAAGCAGGAGATTACATTCCTTTACATTTAGAATCTTTGAAATAAAACATGCTAAAAATATGCTAGCCAATGAGTGTATCTTGTAAATTTATTTGCAAAATTGCTAATCACTAATTTAATATATTTAATACTTGATTGTTTTAAAAGCATCTGTGTAAGGAACTGAATTAGGTTCAGAGGGACAGAATGATCAAATGAAAGCATAATAAAAAAGGAAATCATTCTTCTTTCCCTGAATGTTTACTTAAATTGCACTGGACAATAGAGCAGGAGAGATTTATGGATTACTAAATGCCAAATTCTCATGCAGGTAACAAAGATTTCCTTGAGTATGAGAGTTCAACCTTAAAATTTGTACTATGTAATGAAGTTTTAAGATGTAAGCTAGTTAAGTAAGTAAACTATTCTTGTTCATTTACAGTAATACAGGAGAGAGTTAATTACAACATCACATTGTGTTGTCAGAGATTGTGGAGGGATAAATATTATAGAATTCATAGCGATGAGTTTTGGAATGTGGAGTCCTTTCCTGCAGGGTCCTCTTCCTCCATCTTCTTCAGATGACGTGGGCTTTCAATTCTTATGCTTCTTGGACTCTGACCGAATCTTTTTACATTTCTCAAGCCTGTTTTCTCCCCAGTGATTTGCAAGCTTAGTACAAATTCCTACAATTATATTGTTGCTAATAAGGCAACCTATTGGCTTTTGTATATTTTATAGCTAGACACCTTATTGAATTTCCACACACTTTTAAATGGCATTTATTTACTCACTTGTGTTTTCTTAGTTGATAATATCATCTCTAAGTAATAATATAGCTACTGCATGACTAGTATTATAAATTTATATCACTTCTTTTCCTTCTTTCTATTGTATTGATTGGAACATTCAGAGGAGTGTTAAATAGTGGTGCTATTAGCAGGCATCCTTGTCTTATCTGTATAGTGTTTTACCAATAAGCATGATGTTGGCTATTGTTTGAGAAAGATGTTCTTAGTGTGAAAAACAGTTCCTTTTGATTTCTTGTTAACTTAGAAATTTATCTCTATTTTTAGTTTACTGGTTTACCAGTTTTTAAAAAATTATGACTCTGTATTGAATTTTGTAAACTTTTGGTATCCTTTGAGATGGCCGTTGTCTCGTTGATGTGATATTCTTGCTCATTTTTATAAAGGCAGTTTGCCTCTCCCATAAAGAGGACTGTAGTAATAAAATACTTGCAAAATCTATATGTTGGCAAATTGAACTTCAATAGAAAAAGAAAAAAAAATACCTGCAACATGACAGCAACATGTTTTCTTGTTTAAAGATTACATGTTTCTCATCAGGTCTGTAGTTCTTTGAGAGTAAGTTCCTTCACATATTTTTATGTTTCTTTAGCTGTAACAAAAGCATTTAGTTTTGTGGTCTTGCTCACTCCCATAGATCTCCTACTATACAAAGTGTTGTTTGCTTGTGAGCAGCATCACTATCACGTGGGATTTTTGTGAGAAGTTTAAATTCTTGGCCTCATCCCACCATGATGATTAATAACTTTGAGGTGGGGCCACGAACATAAGGTTTAACATGATTTCCAGGTGATTTGAGAGGCACCATGATAGAGTGTGCAGAAATCATGACTTTCCAGGTGCAGACCAATTGCAAATGGAACACCAAAGTCACATACTGGGTTCAGTATCTTGTTCTGCATGTATAAAGAAGGTATTTGTGAGTGGATTCAAGGTATGAAGATTCAGTGATTGGAGAAAATAGCAGGCATAGAATTGTCTGGGGCTTATATCTGATTTGAAGCAATGTTTAGTAATTTAAAGGAAAAAAAATCTTGCCAAAAGGGTTCAGGGCAGTGGAACTTGGCCTGGACCCATCTCTCTTTATTTTCTCCAAGGCCAGGACCACATTCTTCACCTCAGTTTAGGTCAGGATTATTTGCACAACACCCCACACAAGAATAATAATGATAATTGCAATACTGCCTATCATTCTTCATGGCTTATGTTGTACTACCTTTTCTTTACTCCTCACAATAGATCTATAAGGCAGGAATTGTCATTCACATTTTAGACATGGCACAACTGAAATACAGAGCAATCAAAGAAGTTACTTTAGGTGATAAGGACAGTGAGGGGAGAACATCAGATTACAATCAACAGAAGCAAACTGCAGAACTAGAATAAGAACTCTACACAATATCAATAAAACAAAGGCCAAAAAACTAGTGATATTTTCTTAAAAGATTTTGTTTCTTTCATAACGATGCTTTTGCAGATACAAAAACTATTTCTGAAAGGTGACTAAACTGTGAGAGAAAAAACAAAATAGTACTCAGGAGTGGAGCTGGGATGGATGCAGAAAACAGTGTAATTTTGTCCTTTCTGGGCCATAGAAATTTTGTGGAGTGGCTCTTGGTAGCAGTTTACTAAATACAGTTGTGGTAAAGCTGGGAGCAGCAGCCCCAGGATTGAAGGTAAAGATGCAATGAATTATTAGGTCAGAGGCAGCATCTCCAGCTCTGAAATTGCTGTGTCTGATGTGAGAGCAGGGGTTTCCCCAGTAGAATCTCTTCTGAGAGGTTCTTCAAGCTGCCAAGTTTCAGCCAGCCTCTCGTCAAAGGTGTACAGCATAAAATCCCTTTGTAGGGTACCATGTTACTTAATTGAATACACGGATATATTAAGGAGAGGTTTTTGATGAGAGTTCTTCTATTTCAGCTGTCGTGCAGGTCCAATCATAAAAGGAGCAGTTATGGCAAAGGCAAAGTCTGTTTCAAGCATTACACCCCCCCCCCCACACACACACACATGCGCGCGCGCGCCTTTATGATTATTTAAAAAGCTCCTTCCAAAGACAGCTGGTAGTATGCCCTTTCTCCTTTCTTGTGAGAAGTTCTGCATCAAGGGATCACATATGTTCATAGGAATTCTTCCCTTCCATCGTCTTTCAGTGGTTCAAGTGATATGTTTACTTGCTAAAATGGGAGGGAGGAGAGATTAAAGGTGAAATGGCAAATTATCTACAACAGTTTGTAAACTCTTCAGTGGCTTAGAAACCTGGATGTATGAAATAAGTAAATGAAAACCTCAAAGAAGGCTGGAAAGTCTAATGAAATAAGTAAATGCAGATCTCAGAGTTGGAAGGCATTTGAAAGGTTGTCCAGTTTAACCCCCTGTAGTTGAAGTCCAAATAAAAAGATGTCCTAAGATGGACACAGAGACATACTGCCCAGATCCCTCTTTCAAGAAAAAGCTTGTAACCAGCTGCTGAGATTGGGTCAGGATAGCTTTCATCCCCTTTTGGATGTCCTTGGCTTCTAGAGAGTTGTCTCTCCCAAGACAGCACTCTTCCTGGGGCAGCTCACACTCAGTGCCTGGTGGAGGAAGGGGCTGGCCTAGCTTGGGACAACTCTGATGGATCATTTTAGCTCAGACTCCCCATGGAGTTGGCTGAGGCTGTTGTTGGGTCTATGGTGCAGCTCAGTTTCTCTGTCAGTCCAATCCTGTTTCCTTTTCTTCCTTCAGTGTGGTTCCCAAGGGCATTCCCTAATCAACATCATGCACAATCAACCTCATCTTAAGACTATGTTTTTCTTACAGCATAGAGAACCCAACCTGCGACATGTCCCAAAACATACAGTACTTCCCAGGGCTGCAGAGTGCATACCTCACAGACAGTCTGTTTCAGATAGCATTAGACAGTTCTTCCATGAAGTGCTGGAATCAGCTTCTCTGCACATTTTTTTAAACTAGATCTGTCCTCTTGAACCAACCAGAACAAGACTAAGCCCATCTACATTCTATTTCATTTATTTCCAGTCTCTTGTCTTAAATTCTGTCTTGTAGTCTAAAAGGTAAGACAAAGTTTTAGCTGATTCATTATCATCTCCTCCTTTTTTTGGTAATTGTGAGACAAAATTGAAGGGAAAAGCAAATGATTCATAGGTCAACAGTTCAGGAAACATGAAGTAGCTCATGTTTCTTTTTAGGCGACTAACAGTTAAAATTTGGCGCATAAGGGGTGCTTTTACAGGAGGAAGGGGCATGGTGGGAGGACCCAGGGGAGAAACAAAGTGCTTTGTAGCAGAAACACAGATTTTTTTCTAGTAATATCTGCAATTATCATTTCCTTCTTCCACTGTAGCCTTAACTTATCATGTTCTTGTTTCGCTCTCTCCATGTCTATTGCTACCACCTTGGCTTAGACTCGCACAATAACTGCCTCCTCCAGGCTTATTCCTTTCCACTCCATAGTGCAGTGGGAGTGAAGTAAAACTAATTATTTTGGCCAACAGTTTGAAATACCATAATAAAGCATTATCATGGCAAAAAAAAAAAACCCAACAAAACAAACAACTGGAAACAACCCAAATGCACATCCATAGAAGAATGGATCATTAACTTGTGGTACATTCATACAACACAATGCTGTATAACAACAGCAATGAGTGAACAAATTACTAGCATAACCATTCACATGAATGAATCTCATGAATATAACACTGAGACAGATCATAAAAGAAATAATTCTGTATAATTCATACAGGTATAAAGCTCAAAACAGTCTGTGATATTGGAATGCAGGCAGTTACATTTAGGAAGAGTGAAGTCATGATGGATGGGCACAGGAAAGGAACCCGTGTAGTGGCAATGTTCCATTTCTTATCTTGTGGTGGTTAGTGATATGGGTATGTTCATTTTGATAAAAGTTGCCGAGTTTAACAATTATGATTTGTATACTTCCCTGTATGAACATTATTCTTAATACATATATTTAAAAATCCTATGATAATTCCCTTGGGCCTATAAGGTGAAGTTCAAATTCATAGGATTCACTCAATGACCAGCACACTTCTAAAACCTTCTCTCTAGGTATTTTCTTTGTGTCTGTTCACTTCACTTAATCTGGATTTTTTTTCCACTCTCCGAAAGGGATACATAAGAACGTATGTGCTGTTCTTGGCGCAGTTCCTGAAGCATAGCAGACACTCATCATATGTTAGTTTTCCCTCCTTTTCCCCTCCCACTAGTGCAGATTAATGGACCTATGATAAACCTGCATCTTATTTGGGTAGTACACCTGAACTTTTTGAGAGGTATTGTCTGTAAATCACATTATCCATTTGGTGGAGTTTGCTCCCCAAAGACACCCTGGCTTGTCTTCAATTCCCAATAATACAAATATTGATACAAATGTGACCTTCTTGGACAAGCTGTCCCAACAAAACTCATATTTTAATGTTTTAAGTTAGATCGTTCCCAAATCCCTTGGAAATATCACCACATGCCCATTATCTGATAAAGGGATAAAGAACAGCTGCAGCTATGGAAAGACATTTCATAGGGTCTGGTTTTACTTTATTTGGGCACTGTAGGTAGATGGGGTCATTAGAAGGATCTGAGAGTTTTAGAACTGCAAGCTTCTATTGCTTTTTTTCAAAATATTATCTTCTTGCTATAAAAATGCTTTCCTTCTCATACCAGATTTCATAAAGACCTTCCATCTGGTCTGTACCAATAACTAGAATCTTGAGATGCTCATTCCTCTTACAACTTGTAGTTTAAAATGATCCAGATGTAGAAGAATTAGGTCTTACAGCTTTTCTAAAGGATTTTGTCTTCCAAATCCTACAACTGTATGTATTGAGAACTGACCAACAGGAGAGTGCTCTAACAATGAACCTGTTACAAGTTTTCCTCTGGCTGTGTTATTTTTCATTTGGCATATTTTAGGAGAATAAAACCATGAAATAAAAGCAATGAAATCTATTAGAATAAGGACCATAATGAATCAGGTAATCCATAGTGGGCAAGACAAAAAAGAAAGAGACAGAGAGAGAGAGCACTAAAAATGAAAAACAAGATTAGAATCAAATTGTATTAGAAATAGAATTCTCAAGGCTACCAATTTGTTGTGATCTAGGAGTATACCAAATTGACTAAATGATCTTTATAAATTCTGATTTTCAGTTTCTTAATCCACAAAATGTGGAAAGGGATACTAAATTATGAGAAGTAGATGGAATATTGATGAACACCTTTTCATTTCCAGGAAGATGGAGTTTGGTAAATTCACTCACCTGGGGCCACACAATGATTCAGGAAAGAGGAAATAAGGGAGTCATTAGCCACTCTAAAGAGCTGCTGCTCCATCTCCCCCTTTCTCTTCCCTGTTCATCCATCTGCTCTCTCCTTGCTCATAGAGCATACTTATCTTCAGTGTTTTCCTGAAGTTAATGTTCATGTAATTTCATATGTACAAAAATGTGGGAGGTGGAGAAAAAAGGAGTGCACAGCCTGAGATGCCCCAAGATGGCCTTGATAGCATATGGTATGAACAATAAATCTGCATTTGGTTGAAATTCACCCCTTGAACAGCCTCAAGCTTATTTTCTCATGTAAATAATCAGAAACGGAGGAAATATAAAGCTAATATTAAAATATTGGCTTTAGATCTTTTACTTTTAAAGGGTGGCATAGAAAAGGTTCCAAGAAGGACCAAAGACACATGAAAAAATGATGTGTGTATAAAGGTGAGGACTAAGGAATCAGATGCTTGAGTAATGAGAAGATAATTAATCAGGTCAGGGCCTAAGGTTTTCTGTAAAGGGATCTGTTTTCAATCTGAAATCTTGGAATCTTGGTGGTGGTGGTGGTGTAATATGTTGATAGAGAGGACCTTCAGCCAGTTGGGAACGAGGTGCTGCTGGTGGTAATCTCACTGTGTTCTCCAATAATAATGTCATCAAATGCAAGGAATGGGAACATATTGCGGTGTTACCTGAGCTAGCAGTGTGTCCTAGATTTTGTTTCTTCCTAAATACTTATCTCTCAGAAATCCCGATTGGTTACTTACCTCAAAAGAAAAGATATTTATTTACATAATTGACGCTGACCAGGCATCAGTAAGAAGAAATGGGGAGCAAATATTTTGATAGGTACCAAAATGGCTAACAAGGTGACATCATGGTATCAAGGGAGGTTGTGGTATATGTGTCAACATGTGCCCAAGGAAATGGTGTGTCTGGGAGGATACTGAGGATCACCTGGCTAGGAATATGCCCCAAGGAAGGTCACCACAGGCAGAAGAGAGTATGAAAACTTGCGTTTACTGTTTGCTATGTTGTCCTGTGGAATTTTAAATTTGCCAGTTTAGTAGATATAAATGGTCAATTTGAATACTTTTTAATATAAAAATAACCTGTGAAGTTTTCATCCCTGGAAATCTTTATGGAAGAAATAATTACCACCTAAAGGAATATTTAGGCATGCATTCACCAATGCTCTGAGAACCATAGTTTTGTCTACATTATTTTTTGAGCTCCTTTCCAGCTCTTTAATGACAAGTCTCAATTTATACAGAGATCTGTAGCAATCCCTGGGCTTCAAAAGCCCATATCAGGTGATGATGACATAATAGTTAAATTCTATCAACAATGATGAGTCAGGATTTGAATGAGTTTCTCTGTATAGCTCTCTAGTGATGAAATATCTGGGCAGAAGTACTTCTCCCACCTCGAGGCAGCAAAATGGTTCATTGTGGAGGTGCGATGCAATTTCAGAAATAAGCAACACACTTTGCTTTAAACATGGTACAGAAATTGAACTGAGTCCCACTCGGGAGGCTTGCTTCATTTTCACAGTTCTGCAGTCTAGGGGCTAAAGTTCTGAAGGGAGGAGAAAGGCAGGCAGGCAGGCAGATTTTCTGCACTTGCCTAACTGATGTTTAGTGGGCCTCTAAAGCCTCCGCTCATTTATTTGTTGAAGACAGGGTCATCTCATTTAATTCGGCAGGACTACAAGTGCACCAGCAAGTGCAGAAAAGCTGGCTAATAATTTCCTCTCTGAATTTCAAACATGTATTTCAAAGGTGTTTCAAATATGCTCCCCATGGAAGAGGCTGCGCAGGGAACCAGACTCAGGTCCCTGCTTCCTGCCCGGTAAACGATAAAGTCAGGGAAGCCGCAGGTTCATAGGTCCATTGTGGGCGTTTAAGGTCACTCACATTATGTCTGAATGTGGAACCACAGAAAAACGTATGGCAGCGTAACGTCAAGTTCAGAACAGGAGCATAAGCTATTGGAGCTTGGGGTAAAAGAAGAGTGATAGGAGAACCCTGAGGTATTTGGGGGAAAACACCCCACCCCCAACTTCTTTGACCATCTATCATTCCCTCCTGGACTCCGAGAGATTTGGTGCAGGAGGCAGGGAAGGACAGTGAGGAAGGTTAGGAAGAAGCATCCTGGGATGCCGACACCCTCTGCCTCATCTTTCTAAGTCAAGGACAAGCAGGGTTCAGTTGCATATAAGGTTCTATCCAAAACTGGACCCAGCCCCCCAAAATAAGAATGCAAAAGTATGCATATTTTGACTATGCAAGACCATGCCTCATCATCCTGTGATAGGGAGCACAAACCCCTTCCATTTGGCCTGGATGCCCTTTCGTCTCCATTACGCGGGGGGCCAGTCCCTCACCTTGCCCTGCCGGGTGGGGTGGCGATAGCTAACGACTAAACTTCCCATTTCAACTCTCACTTTCCAGGTTTATTTTGTAATTTAAGAAAAACGAGTCAACCCCACCACCTACCCATCTGGGTATTTTCTTTATCGGGACTAAGCACCTCGTTACTTTCTGAGGGCTGGAGCAACCGCACAGTCCCTTCTAATCAAAGGTCTCTCAACCGGCGGGGGCTTTGCAATCCCCCGTCCTCCAGCGGACCTCGCCGCGCGCCCATCTGCGCGTGATCGCCACCCAAGTCCCCCCCCCCCGGCACCCCTCCCACCTTCATTTCATCTTCCAGCCGCCTCAAATCCTTCGGCAAGGAGGCAGGCTAGAATTCTTAAACGCAGTGTCGACACTCGGCTTCGCACGTGTGAAGGTTGCCTAACCGAGAACCGCGTCCCCTCCCAAGAGGTCCAAGGGGAGGCACAGCGCCCACGCGACCCCCGCGCTCTCCCTCCCCACGCCCCAACCCCGCCGCCGGCGCGCCCCGGAGCGCGCAAACCTCCCCAAGCCGGCGCTTGAGCCCCCGGCCCGGGGAGGGGGTGCGCAGGGAAGCCGCGGTGGTCCCCGGAAGCGTGCGCCCCTCACCTTGTGGACGGTGCGTGCGGCCGGCGCACTGGGTGACCCGGGGCGCCCCGCTGGCTCCCGAAGTCTCACTCGGAACGCGCTCGCTTCTGTCCCGAGCCTTATCACAGCCCGGCTTCTCGCAGCGTCTGGCTGTGGGGCCCGCTGAGCTCAGGGCGTGCTGGCCCCCGAGCGTCCTTTGCCCGCGCCGGTGCCCCAGGCTGCGGCCAGCAGGAGCCTGGAGCGCGGCGGCCTGGGCGGCCCTGCGGCGCTGCGGGCGGCGGGCGTGCGCTCCGCGAAGTCTGGGCGCCCCGACTGGAAGAGGAGGCGAGAGCGAGAGCTGGGAGGAGGAGGAGGAGGAGGAGCAGGAGCAGGAGCAGGAGCAGGAGCAGGAGCAGGAGCAGGAGCAGGAGCAGGAGCAGGAACCAGAGCAGGAGCAGGGGGCAGTCTGCTAAATCACCCGGCAGGTTGCAAGCGCCCAGGACAGCACTGAACGGCGAGGGGGGGCGGTGGTGGGTGGGACGAAAAGGTGAGCCGGGGTGCAACGCAGGCCGTGGCTGTGGAGGAGAACTTGGGGGTCGGAGCTCCGAGGTGCTTCAGGTGTTGCTTAGGCTGTAAAAGAGAAATTCTGGAGCTCGCGGCGCCCTCAGGGCTCCCGGTTGCAAACACTAGAGGGCGGCGCTGTCCATGCTATAAGCCTGGCCTATGGGTTTGGTGGCGTGGACCAGGGCCCCCGCTTCCAGAGCCCGTTGTTGGGGGCGGCCCAGGAGGAGAAGGGTCCAGATACTGCAAAGAAAGGCAGGTCCCATGCCGCTCTTCTGTGGCCAGGCTTGGCTGGGGGGAGAGAGGGAATACGGTAGTTGGCAGATTTGGACTTGGCGTCTCTGTGGCTCCTCCAGGCAAACCCTACGGAAGTGAATTATTCATCTTGCCTTGGGAAAATTACAGTCAACATCCAGAGGGTGCTTTAGGGAGAGGGATGGGAAGAAGAGGGTGAGGAAGAAGTAGAGGAACATTGGGGTAGGGTAAAGTGGAAGGGGGCAGAGAGGTGGAGAAAGCAGAGGAGAAAAGGGGAAGTGTTGGAGGTGATATTTCAGGTTGACAAGTCTCTGGGCCCTTCGCGGTGTTCCAGGAGTATCCACCTGCTGCAAGGCCAGAAGAGTTGACTTGGGAGGGACTTTATAGGATCCTGGCACTGCGGAAGGAAGCTTCCTGGGGGCTAGTAGGTTACTGTCCGGAGGGGAACTTGGGTCGCTCTGAAACCTTGAAGCTTTATGTAGATTGATTCCCTGATATTTTGGGAGAAACGCAATCAGATTGTTTGAACTACCACCCTGGCAGATGGGAGAGGTGGGGACTTACAAAAATAGAATAGCAAATCCTATGCAGACTACATGATCTGTAAATAGCCTGATACAAGTTGAAAGGACTTTGGAACCTCTAGACAACCTACATAGTTCCCCAAAATACCTGTCTCACACTTGCCTTTCTAGTGTGTGATTTTACTGCTGAATTGAAAAGGCCTTATTTGATTTGATTTAATTTTTTGGTAGCTTGGCTGTTCGAAAACAAATGAAATCCGTCTTCTTCAATTCAGAAAGCAAGCATGCATGCCCTTCTTCCTGCCTTCTGAAATGCCTCTCAGTATCAGCAAGGGCTGGGTGGTGGTCTGAAGGGGAATTTCACTGAACAAGAGAAAGGAAGGTTGGTAAACTCTAGTCCCGAATTGTGATTTGCTTCTGTTAATCGTATTACACCAAGAGAAAAGGCTTCAGTGGACTAAAGCCAAACAGGAGGATGGGATGGAAGGGTACTTTCCTACCAAAGAAAGATAGGACTTCCAAGACATCAGTTTGAAATATGTTTGATGATAGAGCTGTTATGTAAAAACAAATAGAACAAGAATATTTCCCGATTTTAAAAAAGAACCTCATAGGATCAAGGTTTTTTTTAGATAGCCCAGGGGTAAATGAGGATATGGTCCTATTCTGGCAACGCCAGACTCTTTTCAAAAGATGAATAAAATTTGACTTCATTTTTGTCTTTTTAAAAGGAAATTAGCTTAATTGTTCTTTGATTATTACAGAGTTAGCAACTATGGAAACATATCCTATATATTTGGAAACATATCTTATATAAGGTATCCTGAACATAACTTAGCATACTTCATACCTTAGCATGAGGTTCATGGTTATTCTCAAACTATTAATTAATTTCTAGAATATACTTTACCAGTTTTAATGAAAGTCAACATCTGCTTAACTAGGAGCTGATAATTCAATTTGTAGATTGCCCATTTGATTTTCCATGGGATTCTAGGAGTACTTTAAGATTGTAGGCATATGTAAATTACATGCTGATTTCATAATGGCGAATTCCTTGTCAATTAAAAAACTATCAATAAAGATATTGACTGAAGACTTGGGCACATAGTGTGACAAATTTATCAATTTGTGGTGAGAACTCAGAAGTCATATGAAGGAATTAATTGATAAAACTCATTCATTCATTCAAAATGTTGATAAACACCTACCCTTTACCAGGCATGAGCCAGCATCTAGGAATACAATAAAGAAAACACAGTTTATTCTTTGATGCACCATAGAATCTAATGGGAAAACTGATTCACAAAGTAACAAACCCAATCTTAAATAATAGTTGGGAGAAGAGGGAAGACACTGTTTTGTGGAAACAGAAAGGAGGGCAGTCTAATCCAGCCTTGAGATCAGGGAATACCAGCTGGAGGTATGGGTGATGGTTATGTGTGTATAGGAAGGGGTGGTTGGTAGTGGTGGGGAGTAGGAAAAATGATGAACAATAGCTTGTATCCATCCCCAAAACACATCCTAATCCCATTTGTTAGCTTTCTGCTTGGATTTTGGAAATTTACTTTATACGAGAAAACAAGCATACATATGTTGCATTTTCCTCATACTAGTCAGACTAGAAGATTCTTATGGTTAGGACTATATATGATCTTTTTCATGTCACCAGTATGGAGAAAAGTCAAGATTCTAGTAGACATTTGCCTGTATTTTCCTACCTCCACTGTGGAAGTAGAAATAAAATGGGAAAGGAAGGAAATGTGGTGGGGGAGGAGCTCATGCTTACTGAGCTTACACAATCCTAGGTTCTCTGTGTCTGGTATCCTACCAAACAATCCCAACAACCCTATGACATACTTCTTATTTCTTTTACTGTTGCTGTTTTTGTTTTGTTTTGTTTTGCTTTTAGAGAGAGAGCACTTGGGTGGGGAGGGGGGCAGAGGGAGGACAGAGAGAAGGAAAGAGAATCTTAAGCAGATGTGGGCTCCATCTCACAACCCTGATATCATGACCTGCTATAATCAAGAGTCAGGTGCTTAACTGATTGAGCCACCCAGGTGCCTCTTTACTCTTGCTATTTTTTTTTTAAGATTTTATTTATTTATTCATGAGAAACACACACACACACACACACACACACACACACACACACACACACAGAGGTAGAGACACAGGCAGAGGGAGAAGCAGGCCCCACACAGGGAGCCTGACGTGGGACTCAATCCTGGGTCTCCAGGATCATACCCTGGGCTGAAGGCGGCGCTAAACCGCTGGGCCACCGGGGCTGCCCTACTGTTGCTTTTAAAGATTGAACTTCAAATTGCATTCCATGTTCTTGGTGTGATGAAGGCCAGAGGGAGAGGATGAAGTGTCTATAGGTAACTTTCTACACTAATCAGCTGTTAGTAAGTTATACTATGGGATCAAAGCATAACCTCAAAGACATACAGCAAAGGTGTTTATCTTGCCCACAGTAAACATTAGCTGTGATTGGCTGCAGGTCCACTCCCATGTTCATTAGGGGACCTAGGCTAGGCTGATGGGGTCAGACCAATCCTTAGAGGGAAGAGTAATGATAGAATATCACTATGGCTCTTAAAGCTTTTACTTCATTATAGGATAAATCACTCTTATTCATATTCCCTTTGCTAAAGTAAGTCATATGGCTGAATGTACTTCCTCCAAGGAGGGATTCCAGTAGGGGCTCTATAGAGATGTGCCTGGTAGTGACAAAATATTATGAAAAAATTATCAATTGACTACATTCTCCATCGATGCTTTTGAATGAAGGCATTTTCTCTTTAAAATATTTACTTGTCATTATCAACAATAGTCAAACTATGGAAAGAGTCCAAATGTCCATTGACTGATGAATGAATAAAGATGTGATATGATGTGATGTGTGTGTATGTATATATATATATACATAATTAAATATTAATCATCAAAAGAAGTGAAATCTAGTGATTTGCAATGATGTGGGATGGAGTTGGAGAGTATTATGCTAAGTGAAATAAGTCAGTCAAAGACAAATACATATGATATCACTCCTTTGTGGAATTCAAGAAAAAAAAACTGATGAACATATGGGAAGGGGGGAAAAAGAAAAAAGAGAGAAGGAAACAAACCATAAGAGACTCTTGAGGACAGGGAACAAACTGAGGGTTGATGGAGGGAGATGGGTGGGGATGGGCTAGATGGGTGATGGGTATTAGGGAGGGCACTTGTTGTGATGAACACTGGGTGCTGTATGTAAGTGAAGAATCACTGAAATCTGCTCCTGAAGCCAATACTGCACTGTATGTTAACTCACTAGAATTTAAGTAAAAATTTGAAAAGAAAAAGAAACTCATTGACTCTATTGGCTAATGGTATTCACCAACCTCAGGATATAAGGAACGAAATAATGAATCTAGGTTGCTTAGCTTAATTGATGAATATATGTCATCAAGGTCCAACTTCATAGGTACAGTTGGCCTTGCACTAAGAAAAAGCTCTATTCTCTGGGCAAACACTAGCTATTTCTCCATGCTCTATTTCCATAAAGAAATCTGTAAGGCAGACTAGGTGGATTAGGAGAACCCTATCATGGAACCAAACCTCAGGCTCTAGTGGTAATGGCAGTGGCTAGTGATCAACGTGCTTCTTCACTGAAAATAATCATGAGAAGCAATTCACTCAGTAAAGAGTAGAAATAGTTAACACATTTCCAAGAAATATTTCTTAAACACCTCCAGCTTGGGAGTTTGAAAGACATATGTCTTGTCCCTCCCTCAAGGAACTCCAAAGTCAAGGTAAGAGAAAGCACTTCAATAGATTACTACATGAAAGAGCTAAAGGAGCAGAGAAGCCTCTGTGAAGGAATTGGGGCTAAGCCGAATTGGAAAGACGTGTAGGCTCGCCCTATGTATGGCTGATTTTTCTGTCTGAGTAAAAAGAAAGAAAGTTGTGAATGGCTATTTCCAAAGCCACACATCTGGCCAGAGGCAGGATCTGTATTAGATCCCAGATCTCCTGACTCCAGAGTTGGTACTTTTATCATTAGCATCCTCCTTAAAGATTGACACAAAGCCTGATGTGATAGGAAACAGAAAAACAGTGAACTTGTATTAAGGAGTATACTAAAACTGGAAGTAAAAGCACCATGGAGACATAATTGTTTTTCTTTGAGTCTGAGGTGCAAAGAATGCATGTCTGAGGGTCCCAAATCTACTTTAGTTCCAGCAAATTCTTGAATTCACAGGTGACTGGGTCAGCATGGGAATTCCATGTGTGCCATGTGTCTATACAAAGATAATTGGCCACAATCCTTTCAGAAAGAGTTGGTATTTAAAAAGGTTTTTATTTTTTTTATTTTTATTTTTTATTTAAAAAATTTTTTTATTGGAGTTCAATTTGCCAACATATAGCATAACACCCAGTGCTCATCCCGCCAAGTGCCCCCCTCATTGCCCATCACCCAGTCACCCCAACCCCCTGCCCACTTCCCCTTCCACTACCCCTTGATCGTTTCCCAGAGTTAGGTGTCTCATGTTTTGTCACTGATATTTTCACTCATTTTCTCTCCTTTCCCTTTATTCCCTTTCACTAATTTTCATATTCCCCAAATGAATGAGACCATATAATGGTCAAACAGTCAAACAGGTCAAACAGGTCAAACAGTCCTTTTCCGATTGACTTATTTCACTCAGCACAATGCCCTCCAGGTCCTTCCACATCGAAGCAATAGTGGGTATTGGTCTTTTCTAATGGCTTAGTATTATTCCATTGTATACATATACCACACCTTCTTTATCCATTCATCTTTCAATGGATACCGAGGCTCCTTCCACAGTTTGGCTATTGTGGACATTGCTGCTATAAACATCGGGGTGCAGGTTAAAAAGGTTTTTAAAGTTAATTACATCAGGCTCTGGAAATTATTATCACCAAGTACTTCCCAAAGTGAGTCCTTGGAAGGAAAGTAGATAGAGTTTCTCCACAAGAGCCTGTCTTGAAATTTCAGGCCTAGGAACTTCAAAAATCATAATGGCAGCACCAATTGTGGAATATTCTGCTATTTTACCTTTCTCTCAGTGGATTTTCAACTCTTTCCCTTATCCTTACATTATAAGGGTCCCTGATGTTACAGCTTCAATGGCTCCTTATTTGGAAGATGGTTCGGGCCTTCCCTTTATGGTCATTTTGTTCTCCATGGCTGTGTTGAATGGTGAAGGAAAGACTGTGCCTCCTGCAGCGCTGTTGGGGAGTCATTGGGGAGATAAGGGATGCAGAGCTGACTAGCTCCAAGCACTGGATTTTGTCTTTATCATAGCTTCATCAGACTCTACTTCATCATATCCCAGGCTCCAGAGGCACAATGCAAGGCTTGATTTTTACCTCTCCATATTCTTTTCTTACCCAAAACAGGCCTATTCAGAGATTTGAGTTATTCACAGAAATGATTTTTTCCTATTAACCCTATAGGTGAAGATCTATAGCATTTCAGGAAGGAGGCAGTATTTAGGATGGCCTGGAAGGAATGATGAGTATGGACAAATTTTGAGGAAGTCCTAGTCTGAGCAGAGAGGCAATTTATGATAGCTAATTTGTGAAATTAGTTTGAATAATAAGATAAAGTGCTCAGCAAATAAAATGTTTCAGTGTGACTGGCCTGGGGTGTGTGTTTAGAAGTCAGGGCTGAGGTAAGACTATTGAAATTTACCTTGAAAGGAAGAGCAACCCTGCCGGGCACTATAAAATGTATGAAGGATCTTAGTCTGGATTGGATCACAGCAGGTCAAGACTGCAAGCAAGGAAAATCAGAGCTATTTTAGTAAATATGTGTTAAGTTATATGAATCAGAAATAAGAGGTTATGGATAATATAGAAAAAGGGAAGTATTTGAGACAGACTTAAAAAGGCATGAGCAATAGGATTTGATGACCAACTCGAGGGGAGGGTCATGAAGGAAAAGGAATGTTGGAATTTCACCTGTTTCTAGGCTGGGAGAAAAAAAAAAAAGCAAAGGTAAAAAGAAAGTAAATAGAAGAACCTAGAAGGCCATTTTGAATACAAGTATCAGGAGGTCTGTGGCAGACCTCTAGAGCAGATAACTAATTCTGTGGCCTCCCATGTCTGTGTTCTGCTTTTGTGTATACCGTCTAATTGTTGGACCAGAGAGTGGCAGGTTTCTTGTTCTTTATCAGAAAATTTCTATATGCTGATTTCAATCCAACAATCTGATGAACTTAAAATCATTTTACTGGTAAGAAAAAGGTAGGTGAGGGATAGGTAGGTTTGAGGGGAAGAGAAGAAAATATGAGAGAAGGGGATTTCACTTATTAACTCTATTCCTTCTGATATGTTTCCCTGGCACAGCAGTTTCTAAACCTGGTGATGCATCAGAATCATCTGGGGAATGTAAACACAAAAGCCACAAAACCCAGAACCTTCCCTAGATCTACTGAATCATAATCTCTGAGGCTATGGCCCCCAGTAGCCTAGGAATCTGTGTTTTCCGAAGACTTCCCCAAATGATTCCTTAATGTGTTAAAAAGAGAACCAAAATGTTGCTGAAGACTCAGATACAACGTATTTTCAAAACAGTAGGTTTGTCTTAGAATAGATTTTCTCTAACTGTTCATATTATGCAGCCCCCCCTTTTTTTTTACCTTGCCAGATGTTTAATGGTTGTCTTTGACTGCTCAGTCTGCCATAACAAAATAACACGGACTGGGTAGCTTAAAAAATAGCTTCTGCACAGCAAAAGAAACAGTCAACAAAACTAAAAGACAACATAAGGAGTGGGAGAAGATATTTGCAAATAACATATCAGATAAGGGGGTTGTATCCAAGATCTGTAAAGAACTTATCAAACTCAGCACCCAAGAAAGAAACAATCCAATTATGAAATGGCCAGAAGACATGAACAGAAATTTCTCCAAAGAAGACATACACATGGCCAACAAGCACATAAAAAAATGCTCCACATCACTTGGCATCAGGGAAATACAAATCAAAACCACAATGAGATACCACCTCACACCAGTGAGAATGGGGAAAATTAACAAGGCAGGAAACAACAAATGTTGGAGAGGATGTGGAGAAAGGGGAACCCTCTTGAACTGTTGGTGGGAATGTGAACTGGTACAGCCACTCTGGAAAACAGTGTGGAGGTTCCTCAAGAAGTTAAAAATAGAGCTACCCTACGACCCAGCAATTGCACTGCTGGGGATTTACCCCAAAGATACTCATGTAATGAAAGCCTGGGACACCTGCACCCCAATGTTCATAGCAGCAATGTCCACAATAGCTAAACTGTGGAAGGAACCACGATGGCCTTCAACAGATGAATGGATAAAGAAGATGTGGCATATAGATACAATGGAATATTAGCCAGCCATCAGAAAGGATGAATACCCACCATTTGCTTTGACATGGATGGAACTGAAGGGTATTATGCTGAGTGAAATAAGTCAGTCGGAGAAGGACAATCATCATATAGTTTCACTCATACTTGGAATATAAGAAACACTGAAAGGTATTATAGGGGAAAGGAGAGAAACTGAGTGGGAAAAACTAGAGAGGGAGACAAACCATGAAAGACTCCTAACTCCAGGAAACAAACAAAGGGTTGCGGAAGGGGAGGTGGAGGTGGATGGGGGGATGGGGTAACTGGGTGGTGGGCACTGAGGAGGGCACTTGATGGGATGAGCACTGGGTGTTATACTATATGTTGGCAAATTGAATTTAAATAAAAAAATGTAAAAAAATGTATTTTCTCATGGTTCTGGAGACTGTAAAGTCCAAGATCAAGGATGTTCTAGCCTGGTTCGGTTTCTGGTAAGACTTTCTTTCTGGTTGCAGATGATTGTGTTTTTCTGTCCTCACATAATGGAGAAAGAGAAAGACAGAGACAGGCAGAGATGGTTGCAGGGAGGAAGGGAGAGAGGAAGAGAGACAGGGAGATAGATGTGGTGTTTCTTTCATTTTATAATGACACTAGTCCTAGTGGATCAAGGTTCCACCCTTATGGTTTCACTGAGCCTTAATTACCTCCTTAAAAGCTCTGTCTCTAATACAGTCACATGAGGGGTTAAGGTTTCAATGAATGAATTTAAGAGGGACACAGTTCAATCCATTGCAGTGGTCTACAAAGCCAATCTCACTATCTCAAGTGAGACTATCAACAATAACACATACATACACAGAGTGTCATTCTAACTTGTCTTCATTACAGTTATTAACATTTTACCTACTTTCTCACCACTGTTTTAAAATCTGCCAAGTGGAAACTTTAAAAAATCTGTGATATCAAGAAACAAAATTCTTTTTAAAGCATCAAAGTGATATATCTGGTTGTTTGCTAGGACATATCAGAGTAACCCTAGCAGTCTAGAATAGTTGGGTTAGTCCAACTCTTGATTCTTGGACCACTTGCACAGGATTATAGACTTTGACAATTTGTTTAAGGATTAATCATTCTGTAATTCAGGTAAAAACAGTTTATTAGCATATAATGATAACCATAATATACATGTAGCAGGATTGTGGCAGAACCAAGATACAAATCCAAGTTGTCTGAGAGAAATTTGTGTTTTTTCCCAATCCAGCTTGACTTCCTATTTCCTGCCATTGTTCTAATACAGTATTGTTATATTTCCTGGAATATTGTGACAAAGTATCAGAAACTAAATGGCTTAAAAGAACAGAAATTTAAAAAATAAATAAATAAAAGAACAGAAATTTATTCTCTCACAGGTTTTGATGATGGAAGTTCAAAATCCAGATTTGGGCAGGGTGATGCTCCATCTGAGACTCTGGTAGAGTCCTTTCTTGCCTCTTCCAGCTTCTGGTGGCGGCCAGCAATCCTTGACATTCTTGGCTTCCAGCTGTATCAGCACGATCTCTGCCTCCTTTGTCACGCAGTGTTCTTGCTGTGTCTCTGTCCTCACATGGCATTTTTCTTTTCCTATAAGGAGACCTGTCATATTGGATTAGGGCCCATTCTAGTGATCTCATGTTGACTGAATTACATCTGCAAAGATCCTATTTCTGAATGAGGTCATATATACCGGGTACAAGGAATTAGGACTTTAACATACCTTTCTAGGGACATGATTCAACTCACAATATCTGGTAGCCCAGTAAGAACTCCTGGATTTCTGTACCAGACAATCACCTTTGTCTCTACATTAATACAGTATACTATCTCACTGAGGAGATTGTTCTATAATTTAGAGAACATTATTAATTTAAACAAATCTTTAAGCCAAAAAGAAAATGTCTAGTTAATTTGTTTGGTAGCTTTGCATTCTTTTTAGGAGCAGAAAGTATTACTTTATGGAGGAAAAAAAATGATAATCGGAACTCTGAAATGCCTGAATTCAGAAGGATTTTCATGTATCCACGGGAACACAAACTCTGAAGTTTGTGGAGTTAAAAAATTTTTTTCTCAGTATAACCATGGACATTGATCTTGATGGTACCACTGATAGATTTCTTTCTTATGTTTTTAAGCTTTTATCAAGTCTCTGCAGTGTGCCAGGATTTCAACAGAACAAATAAAATGCTGTCTACCTTCAAATGACACTCACCCCTGCTTTTCCTCCAGAGGGAAACACCAACAGAAACTATCTTTGCCCTGGGCAAGACATAATTTAAAAAATGTACTGAACCAAATAGGAGAGTGGTAAAAAGAGAGAAAGAGAGAAGGTGGGAGGAAGATAAACTCTAACAAATAGTAATATTCCTCTTGCATTCATGTTAGGATAATTTATTTTGTTGCTTAGAGAGACATTGAGAGTATATTTCTTTTGTTTCATTGTTTTTCAATACTCATTTTACCTTTGAATCCATTTTTGCTTTCCAAAACCTTTTTAAAGCCAGGACTAATGGTCTCTCTCTGAGACCAGCTTCATGAACTGGCAGATCAAATTTGCAATCTGGAACTGACAGTTTAGAAATAAAATTCTAAACTGTCATCTTGCAGCCAAGATGACTGCACAGATGTGGGTATAATGGCTGTTCACTAAATTCTCCAAGATTACACCATGTTTCAGGATCACATTGTCAAAAGTTCAGAAAAATTATAGTGCACTCTCAGGGTGATGTGACACAGTCTATTGGACATAAATATTTTGTATCTTATTTTGATTAAGGCTTATAGAAAGAACTATACAATATACAAATCGATGCAAAAAATTCAAAATTGCTTAGCAAGCTTAAGAGGGTTTCCGTCTTTGTATTTGGCTAGGCATTGCCAGTGCATTCGTAAATAGTCACTTAGCCATGTATTTGAAGAGATTTTAATGTGGATGGTGGATGAGTCACAAATCTGACTTTTCGTGCTCCTAGCTGCATTCCAATGCTGACCCATTATCAGGTAATGATGGAGAGAAAAAAGGCAACATTTAAGAACTTCTCAATTGGCAAGGATAATATATCATTTTTTAAAAAAACATTTTATTTATTTATTCATGAGAGACACACAGAGAGAGGCAGAGACCTAGGCAGAGGGAGAAGCAGGTTCCCTGCAGGGAGCCTGATGTGGGACTCTATCCCAGGATCCTGGGATCATGACCTGAACCAAAGGCAGACGCTCAACCACTGAGCCAGGTGCCTGGGATAATACATGATATGCTACATAAGTCTCTTCATTGGTTTGTCTGATTCTGTAGAGATTCAAACAGAAGAGTTTTTCCTAACAAGAAGAGTTGGCCTCATTTTCACCCTGCCATTGCTGCCTGTGCTAGTGAGCATGAAAGAGGCTTGCTAGTTTAACCACTAATTTACTCCATTTTGCTTATTAACTGTCCTCGGTTGAACTTGTGCAGTATTGTACAGGTCCTTAGCTGACTCCATGATTTAGTTTTAGGCATTGCTCTATAAATTGTACGAAAACAGTGTTTGCAATCAGCATCCACTGTTTTCTATGAATTCTTGTCACCTACAGGACAAAGTCCAAATGTCTTAGCATTGGTTTCAAGGCCCTCCCCAAATATATCTCTTCTCCTGTGCCTAAAGCCTCAGCCAAACCTGTTCATTGTTGTTCAGATGTGTTTGAGCCTTCTTTCCACCATCCCTTTGTGCATGCTCTTTATTATGCTTGAAATAAGTAGCAAGTAATTTAAGTTCCATCCAGTTTTCAAGTTGCACCTCCTTCATAAAGTCTGTAAGAGATATCCCTTCAGTTTAGCCTTGTGATGATTTCACCCAGGGGATTTATTTGAAAAAAGGCAAAACAGATTTTAATCAAGAGAAGGAAAAAAGCAGATGCTTTTTCCTTCCCTTGAGAAGAGTCAAAGACCAGCATTCAAGTTTTTTGATTTAAGAGGAATCAGGGATTATGAGATAACATTGTATTGGTCAGCAAGACCCAGCTGGAAGAGTGTTCTGATTTAGTGAACTTGCTGTTTGTGCAGCCGTTAGCAGCTAGACTTCCTGACAATAACAGATCCCCCCCGCCCCCGGGGCAGCATTTCTGCTGTAACTGCTTTAAGGTAAACACTTGAGCATTAGTAGCAGCTGGTTTTACTCTGGAAGGTAGAAGTCAAGGAAGCAGGGACAGTTTTCATGGTTATAGTCTGGGACTGCTGTGGTGGCCTTATATCTATTCTAAAAAGTATGATACTACCCTAGCTATCCCATAGACAGATAATTCTAAAGCGTGAGGACTTTCAACTTGTACTTTTGGCCAACATTCTCAACTTGAAGGCTGATTTGAAATAATGTCTCTATTAGGAAGCTGCACTTTCAATCTTGTCATTGCCAACAGATGCACCTTCCATCTTAAATTCTGTTAAGACTGCAGTTTTATAGACACCTCTCATTACTGCTCTGGTTGAAAGTGTGGAAGCAGTGGTTGCTTTCATAGCTTGGAAGTTTCAAACTGTGGGTCTTTCATTCAACTTAGATTGCAGACCTCGGGCAGAGAACACCTTCCTCACTAAGGCAGTGTTTCCTTTCATCTCACTTTATAGGTGTGGTAGTTCTGATCTGAGTTTGTCTCTCCCTTGTAGACTTTACTAAAAATGACAAATATGAGCCAGCACATGGATCTTTATGAATATTCCAACTATTTCCCTTAACGCTGAAGTCTCTATCAGAACATGGACCTTCTTCCAAAGTTCAGAAGCAAGCATTTGACTAAGTATTTTGCTACCTCATTATAAGGATCACCAGCTTCCTAGCTGCTGTTCCTTCACTAACTGTTGACATTCTTTGGCTTAAGTACTTAGTAGCATTCCATTTTTAAGTACTAGTTTCCATATCACTAAGATTTTATTTGGCTATTTATAAGAAAAATTCAAGCAAATAGTTCAAACAATATAAAAATTTCTCTTTCATATTAAAGAAGTCTGGAGGCAGGCATTTTAGGACCAGAACCCAGTGTATCATTTCTCTTCTATCCCATCCTTTGTATTTAGATTTCCAACTTTATAGGTTGTCTTATGGTGCAAAGTAGCAAATGGGGTTCCAGACATTTTGTTTAAGTTTTAGGCAGAAATAATGCAGAGGATAGTAGGACAACAAAACCCTCTCCTTGTTGAGTTTGTTTCCTTAATAGTAAGGAATATAGTCTTTCAGTTGGCATACTGAGGCTTATAATTAAACCAGGATTCTATTAGTGGGTAGGAGAAATTGAATATTGTATAGATAACTATCATACTATTTCTCTAGCATTTAACCAGTCATTATGCCAAACACTAAAAAGTAAGCCCCTAAAGATACATCTGACAAACACAAAACAAAAATACCCCAAACTAATCATGGCAAAATGACTTGTATTAGTAAAATACCAGAAACAATCTAAATACCCCACTCTTAGATTAGTTTAACAACCACAAAATGGTTTAATTTGCCATTATAGAAGTGACAGAGCAGATCTTGTAACTGTATGGAATGATTTCCAGAATATGTCATTAAAAAAAATTAAGCAAGGTGCCAATAGGGTATGCAGTGAACTTTTGTGTAATAAAGAATAAATAAATAAAAGCACACATAGACATTGTTTAGTTTTTCAAAAAAGAAGCATAGGAATGATAAACTCAAAAGTAAAGTGATTACATAGGCAGGTGGGTGAGAATTGAGGAAGGTGTAGGGTGGGAACTAGACTTCTCTGAATATACCTTTAAAGAGTGTTGACTTTTGGGATATTTTATACAATCATGTAAAAGAAGAATTTTGTTAAGAATTGATGAATTTAGGAGATTTTGTTTTTGTCCTTGAAATATATTCTTCTAAGTGTATATGATCAAAGTATTGTGTTCAAAGTTACTTTAATTCATTCCTTTTTCTGTGTAGTTATACCAACTTTATACACAATGTGGATTGCTCGTATTTGTACTAAGTTTTAGTGTTTGCTTCTTATTAAATCCTTTTTTTGCATATTTTTGAATATATAAAATATTTATATGTTCGTATAAACCAATAATTTATTGGTTTATTCTTTCAACTTTTAAGTAGCTTTAAGAATAGCTGGAATCTCGGGTTGGGGAAATATTATCAGGTTGATAGTTTAATTCATGCAAAATTTACTACGAAATTATTATGTTTAACTTTCAGCTTTTTTCGTTCTAAGCAATTACCATCTCTGACACTTTCTGTATTCAGTTGTTATATTGCCTGCTCCTCCCAACCCCTGAATGAATTCCATTGAGTAAGAATTTGGTTTTGATTATTACTATAGCTCCAGACCTAGAATGATGCCTAACACCTGCTAGATGCTCAGAAAAAATATCTATTGAAAAACATCTGTTGAAAAAGAAAGAAAAAAAGATCCAAAATTTTACAATGATATAACCTGGCACATGTCATGTTAACAGGTGCTGGACATATGAGGGCATTGTAAATAGGGACGTGTCTACTGCTCATCTCTGGGAAATTCTCTAGTATTATTTCTCCGATTTCTAATATGTGAAGTTTCCAATATTCTAGTTTTTCAAATACAAAAATTTAACATGAAACACATACAAAATTTTAAAAATTAGTCATAGAATGCTTTTAATAAAAACTCAGATCCCACTGCCCATTACCACCTCCACTGAGAAAGTCATTTTTTTAAAAAAATTGAGATATAATTAACTATAACATTGTATTAATTTTAGAAATACAACACAATGATTTAATATATGTGTATATTGTGAAATTAATACCTCGGTAATTGTAGTTATCCATCACCTTACATAATTTTTGTCTTGTGATGAGAACTTTTTAAAAAAGGTTCATTTATTTATTTGATAGAGAGAAAGAGAGAGAGAGAGTGAGTGGGGGGAGAGGATAGAGAATCCTCAAGCAGACTTCCCACTAAATGGGGAGCCCAATGTGGGGCTTGATCTCAAGAACTTGAGATCATGATCTGAACGGAAATCAAGAGTCTGACACTTAACTGACTGAGCCACCCAGTGGCCCCCCCCCCATATTTTTTTCAAAAGATTTATTTACTTGTTTGAGAGAGAGAGAGAGCAGGAGGAGAGGGAGAGGGAGAGGGAGAGATAATCTTAAGCAGATTCCTTGTTGGGTCTGGAGCTTGATTAGGGGCTTGATTCACAACCCTGATATCACTACCTCAGCCAAAAACAGTTAGCTGCTCATCTGATCCACTACCCAGGCGCCCCTCTTGCTTTTAAGAAGTGATCATTTTTAATGCTTTTGTTTGCTTTATTTTCAGTGGTTATATCCTTACTTACAATGATATGTTTATACGATCATAGTCTTAGTAATCAAGTTGAGAAATTCCTTATTGACTTCCTGTTTTGATTGGTGAGGACTTCTCAATTTTGGGACACTCACTCCTCTCCTCCATTCTTTCCAATATACATATATTGCTATTTTAAGCGATCAGAAACCAGTACTTATATGAATATTTTCATTATTGTATAGGTTAAATTTTTTCTAGGTACTCTGGTATTCTTTTTTTTTTCTTTTGGCCAAATTCCATCCACAGACCTTTAATTTTTCTAAGTGGTCTATGATGTTTTGTATTCTAGTTGTCTTCCTTCCCTTTATTCCTTTAAGTCGTTGGAGTCGACTTGAGGTCCTGTCTTCCTTTGCTCTTTATGGTTGGCCTGACTGTTCCCTGGACATGTTATTTAGCTACCATTTGGAGACTCTCCACATTTTTTTTTTTTGTTTGTTTTAGGTTAAATCTACCATATCAGGTTTCCTTAACTTTCTTATTCATGGTTAGCTTATTATTTTTGTGGAGCATACTCTCAAGTAGAATCCTTAGAAAAGATGGGCCTGAAGAGAATTTATTTGAATTCATGTATTTACAAAAATATCTTTATTCTACCTCACATTTGACTGATAATTTTGCAGAGTGGAGAATTAATTGCTGATAATCATATTCACTCATATTTTTGAAGGTTTTGGTCTACTGTATTATACATACAGGATTACCAAGGAGAAACTACATGCTATTCTTATTCTTGGCAAATAACCTATATTTTCTCATTTGTGTTAATCAGATTTGGTGTAACAGAGTTTCTAATAATGTTCCCTACATTTTGTTTTGTTTTGTTGTTTTTCTTTCAGTATGTTGGACGCTCGGCAGGAATGGTCAATATAAAAACTTGTGTTTCAATTTCTGGGAATTTCTTTAGTATTATTTCTCTGATACTTTGCATCTTCCAATTTTTCTTCTTCACCTCTGAAACTGGGAGAACCAGTATCTAATTCTTGTTTTATAGATGCCAAGTCTTTCAGCTATTTCTGAGGATATTATCTATGATCTCAGAGATCATTTCTTCTCTGGAGACTCTCAGTTTTCCTGGAGAACAGACCCTCTGGGGAACGGGCATCTTCCCCAGATTTTACATCTAGAGCGTGGAAGGCAATGGAGGAAATAAGTATTTTACATATAAACTTTTAACTAAAGCCCTTGTTCGGCCGTTTCAATTGTACCCCAAATCTGGATCTGACATCTTCAGGGATTGAACATCCTCAGGATTTGATGTGGGAAATTGTCACTCTTCTTCTGATTCCTTCTATGAGTGACGTGGTCTATATTTGTTTCCATCTACATTAATTAATTGCCAGGAACTTCGAACTGCCTTCCTTTTTCTATAATTTTTTGGGAAATATGTGTTGCTTATATACACTCTTTATTTCAGCCATTTCTTTAATTCCTTTGCTAAAAATTTAGTGTAATCTCATATTTATATCATATTCTATGTTATGATCCCATACTATGTTATTTATTTTGTTGCTCAAATTGTTCCAGCTCTGGTTACTGAAAGCTCTTAAGTTTGCTTGCAGATCCAAGACCAGGAACTGGATGTGCTTACTGCTATTGCGTTCTCATTGTTTCTAGGTCCTCTCTGCAGAGAAAGCTAGGAAATATATGTAGTGCACTAACCTATGTATACACATGTCTATACTTGTTTTTGTATCTGTATTTATATAAAGTTAAACATGAGTTCATACTGATGTCTCTGATTCTAATCTAGCACTACAGGGTTCAGTGAAGGTGAGGCAAATTTAAAATTTTATTTTTTAAAGATTTATTTATTTGAGAGACAGAGAGAGGGAGAGATAAAACATGAGTGGGGGGAAGGGCAGAGGGAGAGGAAGAGAGAGTCTCTAGCAGACTCCCTGCTGAGTGTGGAGCTGTATTTGGGGCTCCATCTTAAGACCCTGAGATCATGACCTGAGCCAAAATCAAGAATTGAATGCTTAGGGATCCCTGGGTGGCGCAGCGGTTTGGCGCCTGCCTTTGGCCCGGGGCGTGATCCTGGAGACCCAGGATCTACTCCCACGTCGGGCTCCCTGCATGGAGCCTGCTTCTCCCTCTGCCTGTGTCTCTGCCTCTCTGTCTCTCTCTGTGTGACTATCATGAATAAATAAAATCTTAAAAAAAAAAAAAGAATTGAATGCTTAACCAACAGAGCCACTCAGGCACCCCTATTAAAAGAAAATTGAAATTTTTGAAATGTATTGAGTCCATTAATCCATTCTACTCAAAGTCCCACTAAAATCTAAGTGAACACCATAATCATTACTAATTAGCAGCTTAAACTTAATCATAAATCTGCTTTATTACGTGATAGACTTATTTAACATGTTTCCTTTTGTTATGAATATTTGCGCATAAAAATATATGCCCATTTGAGGAGTTGGAGCATATTAGCTTATTTATAGATTACAGTTGTTTGCATTATTAAATGAAGCACAAATTTTTAACCTCTTCATTTAACAAGAAATACTGCAATCATAGGTTTTAAAATTTTCCTGCTTGAGGAAGAAGAACTAAATGTCAATAATCCTTTTCTGACTTTAGAAAGAACATTAGCTTGCATTTATACCTTCTAGAACATGAAGGTGTCGATTACATTGGCCAACCATGGGTTTACCTAGGACAGAGTTTTCCTGGGATATGGGACTTCCTATGCTAAAACGGGGGAAATTCCTGGGCAATAAGGAATTTTTTGTTTGCTTAAATATTAATACTTGGAAAACAATTCCTAGACATCATTTACAGTTACAGCTTTTATAGAAATTAGAGTTTACTTTTATAGGGCATAGCAATTTTCTTTGAAGGCCAGATATTTTAGGAGATTTATTTGTTAGAAATTACATTTGTAAGTTCAGTTTTGTGTCACAAAGCTAAATCTCCATTTCTGCAACTGTAGAGGAAGAGAGAATAATATTTTCTTATTATCATTTGAAAAATTTTCTTACTGCGAATTCAAATTGGCCTGCAGTTTCAAGGCAAAGTGCTGGAATTCCATTAGTAAAACATTACAGGAGAAAAGCCTGGCCTGAGAGGCTCAGTCAGGCAATACAAAAAGAAAATGGAGCAGGCAACACTTCACACCAGCATTACCCCTTAATTATATCCAGTTGATCATGTATGTGATTGATTTAATGCTAATTCCTTGACAGACACTGAACACCTAATTATTATTTTGTTCCTGAGATTACAATTTACTTTTTGAGCTGGCTTAATGATGCCGTTTCTGGGATGTGTGGGTGGCTCAGTGGTTGAGCATCTACCTTTGGCTCAGGGCGTGATCCTGGGGTCCTGGAATTGAGTCCCACATCGGGCTCCCCGTAGGGAGCCTGCTTCTCCCTCTGCTTCTGTCTCTGTGTCTGTGATGAATAAATAAATAAAATCCTTACAAAAATGCCATTTCCATGATCTCTTTATAGCAATACTAGCAAATATTGTCATATAGCATAATACAATGACTCTTCAAATTGTATTTTAATTTAAAAAATCAATTATGTGTATCCATCTTGGACACAAAAGTCAGGAAATTCTCTCATAGTGAAATGATTGCATCTCAGAAGTTTGGAGGAGGGAATCCCTGGGTGGCTCAGCGGTTTAGCCCCTCCTTCGGCCCAGGGCGTGATCCTGGAGTCCCGGGATCAAGTTCCACATCCGGCTCCTTGCATGGAGCCTGCTTCTCCCTCTGCCTGTGTCTCTGCCTCTCTCTCACACATCTCTGTGTTTCTCATGAATAAATAAATAAAATCTTAAAAAAAAAGAAGTTTGGAGGAAAAAAAAACAGGTGTGGGAGAGAGCTGAAGGAAATAATGTGGGAATCATAGTTCCATCTTCTTTCTAAAAGTACATGAGGATGGCACCATTGCCACAGTATCCTGTGAGCTGTTATTTAGTTAGTTTCATGTTATACTCCTTTTTTTTTTGTAAGATTTATTTTTTTATTGGAGAGGGAGGGGGGGAGAGAGAGCAAGTTGGTGGGGGGGAGCAGAGGGAGAGAGTCATCAGACTCCGCACTGAGTGCAGAGCCCAATTTGGGGCTTGATCTCACAATCCATGAGATCATGATCTGAGCTGAAACCAAGAGTCACATGGTCAACCAACTGAGTCACCCAGGCACCCTATATGTTACTCCGTATTTACTTCCTTCTTATTGTAGTCTTTAATAAAGCCTTAGTGAATTTTCAGGGTTTTGTTTTCCTTCAGTGATCTGGTTATTTCTTTTTAAATATTTTATTATTCATTCATGAGAGACACAGAGAGACAGAGACAGAGACAGAGACAGAGACAGAGACAGAGGGAGAAGCAGGCTTCCTGTGAGGAACCTGATATGGGACTTGATCCCAGGACCCCAGGATCAGGACATGAGCCAAAGGCAGAGGTTCAACCACTGAGCCACCCAGGTGTCCTAGTGATCTGGTTATTAATGGAGGTCAATGCTTGAAGCCAGGAAGGTGGTAGTAGGAATGCTCAAAGAAGAATCTTGAAGTTAGAGTGGAGGCTCCCCTCCCAAGAGGAGGTTGTTCTCTCTTGCAGTAGTCAGTTGTTTTGTTTTAAAGGAAAGTGGTGAGCCACCATTCCAGACTGACAAGGGAGGACAACCTCAGCTTACTTGTGCATATGGAGCTCAGAAGAGATGTTCATCTCTACTTCTAACACAATTTAAAAACCCGTACCATTGAAAGTAAGGTTTTAGTCTTCTGTTGCCATAGAGAAATGCAGTGTTCTTTAAAAAATATTTTTTATACAATCGATAATGAATGACATGTTTTGTGCAATTAGTTTCATGTCAGACAGCCAAAGGTACCCTCTTGATTAGAAGACAGCTTGTCTTGTTAGTTTCCTTAGACGGATTCTTCAAGGTTTTTGACTAAGAATTAAATAGGAATGAAGTTAAATAAAATTATAATACAAATAACTTGTATAAAAGATATTGAAAAATGACAGGTTTATTATTGTTATTTCAACATCTGAATTAAAAATCTGTAGTTTCAAGTAAATATCTAAAGCACTCTTTAAAGGCCACAAAAGAAGGGGTGCCTGGGTGGCTCAGTTGGTTGAGCATCTGACTCTTGATTTTGGCTCAGGTCGTGATCTCAGGGTTGTGAGACTGAGTCCCACATAGAGCTCTGTGTTGAGCATGGAGCCTGCTTGGGATTATCTCTCTCTCTCTCCTTACTTCCTCCCTCTACCCCTCCCTCCCTCCATTCCTTTTTTCTTTCAAAAGATGACTTCAGTGATGTACACATCTAGAATGGTTTTGTTTTCCCCCTATTAACACAAGTGAAGGAAAGAGGAGGCAGTACATCCCAGTCTGCTCTGTTGAATTCATCGTGATGCTCATCTTTCTTAATTGTAATTTGAATTGAGAATGCCAAGGAATCCATCCGTCTCATATATATGTCTTCTTGTGGGACTTGTCAGAAAAGATTACCAAGTCTGTGAGAATCAGAAATTGGAAAATAATTCAAGTAAACATGATAATTTATATTTATTCTTTCAATAACTTTCATTTTTTAAAGCAATTTGACTTAAAAAAGTGGTTTTTATTTGACTGGTTTGTTTAGAACCACTTACAATCATTATTTGGAATTAATTTAGGTTAGTTTAAGTTTACATAAGAAGTTTCTTGCCTATTATTAAAGATTACTTAATTCAGTTAGATTTTTAACTCATATCAAATAAAATGGTAACTTAGCAACCAAATTTGGGTATTTCCTACGTGTTGATAAATAGTTTTATAAGACTCCATCTCCAACTTTCTTGAAATAATAGATCAAAGACAAAAACTCTTTTAATACTCAGTTAATCATTTTATCAATTGATATGAGAGGTCATATATGCTTATGATCTGATTTTCTACAACAGTTGTTAATTACCTTGTTCAGTTAACATCTGTCTAATGTATTGATTAGGTAAGGCAGAGACTGCTAAGATCCCCTGTAGTTTAGCTGGGCACATGGCCACCAAGCTAGTGACTATACTTCACAGACACTCTTGTAGATGTGGGGAGGCAACTAAATCCTACACCACAGGAGGAGAGCAGCAGTGATGTGTGCAACTTCTGGGTCATGTCCTTTAAGAAAGAAATTGCTTGCTTTCCATCCCCTCCTCCCTTGAAGTTAGAATGTAGACACGACGCTGATGGGCCAGTTTTTATCATGCTACCAAAAGGAATACACTATGGAATGACGGAGCAACAAGACAGAGGGAATCTGAATGACTTTGTGGCACTACTGTGGAAGATAGAAATCAACTTCTATTTTTTTGAAGTACTTTTTAACAAGCAATTTTCCTATATCATAACTGATAAACCTAAGTACCAATTTTTTTAAGATTTTATTTATTTATTCATGAGAGACACAGAGAGCAAGGCAGAGACATAGGCAGAGGGAGAAGAAGGCTTCCTGTGGGGACCTGGATGCAGGACTTGATCCTGGAACCCTGGGACCACACCTCACACCAAAGGCAGATGCTCAACTGCTGAGCCACCCAGGTGTCCCTAAGTACCAAATTTTATGCACCTTTTATTTAAGGCAATATATACAGCAGTTTTAAATACTTATAAATTTATGTTCTTAGTTGTGTCAACAATATGCTTATGAAATTAAGTTTAACCTTTTATTAAAGAATTTACAATATTGTCTTTGTCATTATCCCAAGTGGTTCTAATTAATTAATTTGAAATTTCTTTAAAATATATTATTGAAATTTATGATAAAGCAGACTAACCCAATTCTGATTTAGTGAGATTTTTGGCATACTTACATAATCATTCTAATATACTTAGATATATTTCCATACCATACTTTTTATATTACATGTACATATGCTCTTCTACATTAGATTAGAACAGTATGTCTATATGTACTATTATGTAACTAACAAGAATAAATGAGTGAATACATATGCTCATTACAAATAATTTCACTTTTATTGGTTTTATATGCTAAAGGGTATATAGAGAAATCTGTCAAAGCTAGATATTACTGTCTTCTTAAAATTCTAGTCATGCCAAATAAAGAAACATCTTTTCAGGAAATACAAACAAACATCAGATTCAATATATTTGGAAACAGGGATAATAGACAGTAAATTTATGAGGTACCTAAGCAGATAAGTGAACTCCTGTGCAAGTTAAATTCAAGTCTGTGGCTGTGTCTTATCTAATTTTACTTTTTTAAAGTTTTCCTTTTTAAATAACCTTATACCCGACATGAGGCTTGAACTTATAGCCCCGAGATCAAGAGTTGCATGTTCCACCAACTGAGCCAGCCAGGCACCTTATACGGGTGTGTCTTATCTTTTAAGATCTTAGAAGGAAAGCTCTAAATGGATTAATATAAGTTGTTAAAAATATATATGTATAAGTTGTAAGTGTTATTTAGTGGACTTATTTTAAAATACAAATAAAATTAAAGCTACACTGAAATATATTCCTCCTCTAAGTTTGACACAGATCAGAAAGGTTGATAAATAACTGTTCTCAGTAGAACAATGTACTGCTATTTTTTCACTTAAATTTTTAGTGGATAATTTTTTGACATGATATATTACAAAGTCCAAGTGTATATTCAGTAAAAGATATTAATGACAATTGTATATTAAAAAATAGTGTCTTGTTTTGAGTTACCCAGTGATTTAAATAAGGAAAAGACTAATTCATATATATATTTGTAGATAGGAAAGAATTTTAATGGGAAGTTTCTATAACTTTCTGTAGGAGACATTGATAGATCTCTCTCAACCTTTTTCAGTTCTTCCATTATTACTAATTTATTTGTTAGCCACTATGACAATAAAAATAATGACTCTACCAGCTTTCTTTGTACCAAGTGGCCAAGTTCTGGCCAATGAGATGTAAACGTATGTATCTTGTGGTAGCTTTTGGGAATCTTCTTTAAAAGGCAACTATTACATACCTTTAATCCACACTTCTTCATCCCTACCTCCATCCTGCTGACTGAATCATGGATACAATGGCTGCCATTTTGAACCTCACAGAGTATGACTTTGTCTTAGAATGGCAGAGTGGTGAGCTGAAAAGAGACTAGATCTCTGAGGATTTGGGAAACAACCTCATGTCTGTCCTGCACTCCTAACTTCACACTTTTATGTAAGATGGAAATAAAATTTGCTATATACTATTATTTTTCATCTCTATAACTTATATGCTAACCCAATTTCCACTGATAGACTGACCATGACATTTATAAAAGTTGTGCCATTACAGGATAAAGAGAACCATGGATACATTAAGAAAATAAAAAATTGATTCTGAATAAAAATCTGAATACTTGATGCCAGATGAAACAGAGTTTGGAACTTTCCAAGGGGAAAATGTGACGGTGAGGAATTTATCCTCTTTCCTTCCAGGGACACATTATCCTACCTAAGAAAGAAGACAGGATCTCTGGAATGTCAAAGGAATGATGTCTGGGTGGTCACAGTGAAAGTGCTGAGTGAATCTACTGCACTCTAATTAGCAAAATTACATTCCCCAATTCAACCTCCAGGCCCGTTCTGTTTCTCCTCCCCTGGGTTCTTGCTTGTTAAGGGCCTGAATTCAGACAGCTGACATATAATCACTTCACTTGGACCTCTCCAAGTCCAGTCCAGTGCCTGAGGACTCAGTTCCGCTAGTTGGGTTTATTCACTTGACAAGATGGTTGTTTCAACAGCATTCATCACATTCTGGATCAAGTTCAGAAGAAGGAGGCATGGGGTGTACCTCTTTTTTTATGAGGAAAAGTTTCTTATAATCTTCAGAAGTCTTCCCCTTATGTTCCACTGGCTAGAACATTGTCACCTGGTCACCCTTAGCTGCAAAAGAATGTTTTCAAAAGTGAGAGTGCTTTGCTGGGGGCTGGGTTCATCACTGCCTCAAAAAAAAAAAAAAACTGGTTTATTTGAAAGAAAGAAATAGGGAAGGATGCTACCACATTGTATGTAAGATCATAGAGAAAGGTGGGGAGAGAAGTGACTGGAGGGTACATACTCCAGTAAATAAAAGAGACTGCCTTTATTCAGTGTTTCCTGGTTTTCTAACCTTTTCAGAGAAGCCAGAAATCTAAATTTTTGTGAAAAATTTTCTGATTTCTAAAGCACCATGTAGACCAAATAAAATATTTTAATGGTCAAATGTGACCAGCTTGTGACCTCTGACTTGGGCACTTTGGCTCAGGTATATGAATTCAAGTTGTGAAATCCGGGTCTTCTCCATTCCATGGTTCACCCTTTATAGGATTCTGAAGGTATCTGGAGCAGCTATGGAGGTCCTGGGCATTTGGACTACATGTATCACACCTCGTGGCCAGCCGGGATCATGCTTAGAGAGTAGGATTTCTCTCTGTTGCTTCCATCCATTTTAGCAGCATTTCTCCAAAGATGACTCTGCTTCTTTCTTCTCAGTCCCAGTGCCTACAGGATGCTTGGCCTCCTTTCTCAAATTTCAAGTAACGTTCTCATCTGAAGCATGTTTAGCCAGTTGTCCCATAGTGACAGCTGAATCTCCAGAAGGTCTGATCTTAGTGTTTGGAACATGGCAAAGACCTTGGGGTACTCTGTCTGTCATTGAGCCCTTCTCCATCCAGGGACCCTAATTTCTTAAGAAATATGATGTTTTTGAAAGATGGGTTTTTAATAGATTACCAGTTTCTTCAGCTTACTCAGCTTGGTAAATCCATTAAGCATTCCTAGGGTAATGTCCATTTCCCTCTGGCTCCATGTTAATATCTAAAAACCGTCACTTTGTACTTCTGGGCTGGGTAATTGCAGTATTTCTTCTGTCAGAATAAAAGTGCTCTCCTTGCATAAATATGAAGTGTTTTGCCTGAGGCCAGATGAATACTGTACCTTAGGCCCCAAATCTCTAAAGATACTGCCCAATTATAACACAATCTGGCATTCTGTAAAAAAAACAATGACAGATTTTACTGCCTCTTCTTGAGAAAACACAAAGCCATTGTTTCATATATTTTGTTCATTTTTCTACTTATTTCAGCTGGGGAGTGGGAGGTGGGGATAAATCCAGTCCCTGTGACTCCATCATGGCCAGCAAAGGTGATCAAAATGCAGTCAACTAAAGCTGTTTCTCTTTTTATAATAGTGCTTCTTTTCCTTCTAGAAGCAGCTCTATTATTTCCACTCTATCATTAACATCTTTGGATTTTCTATTTTTTCTTTGTTTCTACTATCTTGCCTGCTACTTCCATTGGCATAATAAAGAGTTAAATAGCTACCAGGGCTACTTGGGCATCTTTATCTTAGCATGTGGAAAAAGTTGGGACTGGGGCTGGGGGTCAGTAGTGGAAAGAACAAGATGGCAGATGGCATTTTACATCTTTTCTTTTACCCATTAGTCCTATTTACATTTATATTGCTAATTTACTATTTATCTCCACCAGGAGGTTTTAATCTCTGTGAGGATAGGGGCCTTGTCAGTGGTATTTATTTCTGTATAGTTAAGTAAACATGCATGTGCTTTGCACATAAAAGGAATTCAGTGTATTTTTTGAATGAATACATATTATCGGGGAAATTGGCTGCACATGTGAATGTGGTTGAGGCAGAAAACTTTGAAAACCATTTGGTAATGGCTTTTGAGTTTTTTGTTTGTTTGTTTTATAGTCCACTATAGTCCACAGACTAAAAACTTGTAATAATATTTCCTGTGTTAAAAAGAAGTCTAAGTTGACTGTTATTGGCGTTTGATGAAATTTCTGATTTTATTATGATTATACAATGCTTCCTGTTTATAGTTTATATGTTAATTACCATTAGTAGAAGCATTAACATTTATTTGCTTATCATGGGCACTCGTACTAAAAAACCATAGATTCTGAGGGATTCATGGATGGCTCAGATGGTTAAGCATCTGCCTTTGGCTTAGGTCATAGATTTTGAGACCCTGATGATATAAAAGGGCATATAACTCAAAATTTTGAAATAGTTTGGACACAGGAAGAATGAGGGTTATTGGTTGATAGTATTAGGGATCATATATTTAAACTGATTTTGTAGGAAGAAAACTGTATAAAGGAAGGGAATGTTGCTATTTTGATCAAGTAAATTAATTTTGTAAGAACTTTGAAAAATCATTAGCTTTACAAAAGTCTGGCTTAACCCATAAACTTCCTGTAACATTTATAAGCTCCTTGGGGATTTGTTGTTTGCTTGTCTTTTATAGAGGAAGAGAAAACTAAGGTTCACCTTTTGTGGCAAGCACTTTGTATACTCTATTGATTACTACATGTTCCTTCAGATGTTGGTATAAGTGAAATTCATTTTCAATGCTCAGAATACCATAATCAAGCAATTGAATTTGATTTTTATTAAGAGTAAAGTAGGTACAATATAGTATATACTGAGTTTTATAGAAATGTATATTTAAAAAAAATTTTTTTAAGTAAGCTCCATGCCTGGCATGGAGTCCAATACAGGACTTGAACTCATGATCCTGAGATCAAGGCCTGAGCTGAGGGGCTCCTGGGTGGCTAAGTAGGTTAAGTGTCTGCTTTTGGCTCAGGTCATGATCCTGGGATCCTGGAGTCCTGGGATTGAGCCCTATGTCAGATTCTCTGCTCAGCTGGGAGCCTGCTTTTCCCTCTGCTTCTCCTGAACCCTGCTTGTGCTCTCTTAAATAAATAAATAAATAAATAAATAAATAAATAAATAAATAAAATCTTTAAAAAAAATGACCCGAGTTCAGATCAAGAGTTGGATACTTAACTAACTGAAGCACCCAGGTACCCTCAAAATTCATGTTTTTTTTTTAAAAAAAACTAACATTATTGTTTCCTTTTATACACAACCTAAGTGAATGCTAGGGCTTCAAACTTGTCAAGTCTGTATCTAAAGATGTTTGAGAAGTTGTGGCTATTAATATTAAATGTCTTTCATAACAAGCAAGCTTGGGTTTTTATGGCAATCTTTGTTCCTCCAGCCTCCTGCTCACACTGGAGTTGTCCCTCTGTGTCCCCCAAAAGACTAGGTTCATAGATTAGAGCATATTTGTCCTGGAAGGAGCCATTCCTCACCTCACTCCTCCTTGTGAGGAGTGGATACCAAGGTCACAAATTCATGGCAAAGACTGAACTGTGCTCAATCCAAGAAAAGTTCCACCTAGGAATCATGCTCTACTTTTCTCTCCCTTACCCCTGCCACACCTCAGCTTGAGCTTCTAATCAGACACTGAGATCTGATCATCTTCTACACTACCTAGATGTTTGTTTGTTTCTTTTTTTCAACATTTTCTTTATTTATTTGAGAGAGAGAGAGAGAGAGAGCGCACAAGCAGGGGAGAGGGGCAGAGGGAGAAGGAGAAGCAGACCTCTTGCTGAGCAGGGAGCCCAATGTGGGGCTTAATCCCAGGATCCTGGGATCATGACCTGAGCTAAAGGCAGACACTTACCTGAGTGAGCCAAGTAGGCACCCCGGTACCCTACATATATGTACAAACTCCATCTTTTTCTTTGTCACTGCTAAATGCCATTCACTCTAACTCTGTCATGTCTTAACTGGACTAAGCAAAGAGCTCCCGACCTTTCTCCTTTAAGACCTTTTAGTAGCTCCTATTACCTACAGAATTCAGTTAAATCTCCTTAGCATGGCCTGTGAAGCTGCATGTGGGCTAGCCCCTGTTTACCTCTTCTGGTTAACATCCTTAACACTTTCTGAAGCAGCAGACTTGTGATTCCTGAAGCCACAATGGTGCTTCTGGCCTCTGAGCCTTGCATTTAATCATGATCCCTCCTTATGTGTTTGGTAATTCCCTGTATATTGTGTAAAACTCCTGTCAGGGTTACTTCTCTGGGAAAGCACGGGACACCCAGGCTCAGCAGTTTTTCTCCTCCTTTGTAAAGCTCTATACCTGTCACATAATTGTTGTGGCAATCATGATATACATTGTGATTACTTGTTTAGATCTGTGTTTTACCCAGTATACAATACCACTTTCCTCATGGTATACTGACTCTAAGTGGTGGCTAGAAAAAATGAAATACCAGATAATCAGAGCTTTTTTTGGTGTTCTTTTCTTAAAATTTTATCTATTAGATGGTGGATATATGTATTTATATGTCCATATAGCCAGATTAGGTAGATGAAAATCATGATATGGTTCATAAATGAGGAATTATTTCAGCTAAAGGCAGTTATTTGGTGACAAGTGCTCTGACGACAAAACTGTCATGATGATTCAAGAATGTAGTTGTATTTTTTACTTTGTGAGAGAACTGATGATTAAAGACTAAAATTAGGATAATTTTTTTTCTTTTCTTTTTTTTTTGCTCTGCATATAATCAAACTTTTTTTCTTGTGTATTTTTTTTATTGGAGTTGGTTTGCCAACACGTAGTATAACACCCAGTGCTAATCCCGTCAAGTGCCCCCCTCAGTGCCTGTCACCCAGTCACCCCGTCCCCCTGCCCACCTTCTCTTCCACTACCACTTATTCGTTTCCCAGAGTTAGGAGTCTCTCATATCCTGTCACCCTTACTGATATTTCCCACTCATTTTCTCTCTTTTCCCTTTTAATCCCTTTCACTGTTTTTTTTTTTTATATTTCCCGAATGAATGAAACCATATAATGTTTGTAAAATTAGGATGATTTCAAAGTATACCTTAATGCTGGAAATAAGGCATGTGGATAGTAAAGAAAATTGACCATTAAGAAATATTAGAAAATGTACTTTTTTACCTTTTGAATTACAATTATAATATGGATTTCATCTAATATAAGTGATAAGAGATTAAATTTTCTAGGAATATATTTAACTTACTATAGGTCCAGGTAGTTTGATCAAATAGCACTCAATTAAGTTGGATAGAAATAAAATAATAGATTTTGAATGCCAGCCAATGAAAAAGAACCACCAGAATTATCACTAGATTGTTTTATAGGCTTATAAATCTAAATTTAACAAATACTCATTTCAGAATTTGAACTAAATCATGTTCTTGGGAGAAGTTTTTAATATATCAAATAGCACATAGCTGTTAAAAAATGTTATTTCCAATAAAGTAGCATCTCAGAATATCTTTGAAATTTGAAAATATAGATGTCACTTGCTGAAGAGTGTTTAAATGTTTAAGTGTGTAGCAATTCTCTAGTCATTTATACTTATATGTAATAACCCGTGCAAAATAAATGATGTGTTTGAAAACAGTGAGAAAAATATTATTTTAGAGACAAAAGTTGAATGGGATAACTGAATATCTTAATTAGAATTATGACAGAATATAATGTAGCATTTTTTAATGTAGCATTTTTTAATGTAGCATTTTCAAGTTTAAAAAAACGTGCCTTCCTTAAAAAATTAAACATTGAATTAAAGCTCTAGTCCTATATACCAAAGAACTGAGAACAAGTACTTAAATAGATGTACATGCATACTCATAGCAGCAACACTCCTAACAGAATAAGGTGGAAATAGCCTGAATGTCCATGAACGGGTGACCGGATAAACAAATTATGGTATATACATACAATGGATTGTTCAGTTTTGAAAAGGAAAGAAGTACTGATGCATTTCAAAATGTGAATGAATTTTGAAAACATTAGAGTAAAAGAGTGTAAAAGTAAAATCATACATATTCTGTGATTCCATTTATATGAAGTGTCCAAAATAGATAAATCTTTAGAGACAGAATGCAGATTGGTGGTTACCAGGGCCTAGGAAGTGGGGTGGGAGTGGAAAGGGAAGTAACTGTTGGAGAACTTGAGTTTTCCTTTGAGATAATGAAAATGCTTTGGAATTAGATAGATGTGGTAGTTGCACAACATTGTGAATGCACTAAATGCCACTGAATTGTTCACTTTAAAATTGTTAATTTTGAAGCACCTGGGTGGCTCAGTCAGTTAGGTGTCTGCCTTTGGCTCAGGTTATGATCCTGGGATCATGGGATCTGGTCCCTTATTGGGCTCCCTGCTCAGCAGGAGAATCTGCTTTTTTCTCTCCCTTTGCCCCTCAATTTATGCTCACTCTCTCCTCTCTCTCTCTCAAATAAATAAGACTCTTAAAAAAATAAAATGGTTAATTTTATGTAAATTTCACCTCACGGGGGGAAAAATGGCATTTCCTAAACAATTCAGAAATGCTAGTGGAAACATAAAGGGCACAAAAAGCATACTTTGAGAAGAAATCTAAGTGATATTTCAAATTTTCTATGCTATTTTAGTAATTCAACCATTGCTATTTTTTACATCTTAAGATTATATTGGTCAGCTTTTGACTAATAAATGAAGATAGTTTTCTTTAGGACTTTAGAAATTTCACTACTTTATTATAAGTATTAAAGGGTAGAAAATTAAAAGCTTATTCTTTCTATTGCTGCAGTCAGAGCTGGATGTTCTTTTGAATAAACTACAACTGTAAATCACATAATCCTTGACACAGTGGATCACCTCACACTTTCTCTGTAGATGCAGGGTCCTTTCACACCAGGGAAAATACACACTTTCTTCAGCATATAGGAAAATACTCATAAAGAGCCAGGCATGTCTGCTTTCTCTTCAGTTGCATTAGTCACTTCTCTTTGTTTTAGGATGAGGCATAAATTGGGGAGAAAATCCAGGAAACATGAGGAGTGAGAAAAAAACAGTTTACCATGAAGAGTTGTTTTCAAGATTTTTATTTGTTTGTTTTTGGTATTCCAAGGTTTCATTATAACTTGTCTGGGTGTGGATGTTTTTCTCTTACTTGGGATTCAGAATGTTTCTTCAATCTCATGATTCACATGTTTCATGATTTTTGGCACATTATCAGTCATGGTTTCTTTGAATGGTAACTTTCCCCTATCCTTACACTATGTTCTTTAAGATCTCCTATCTATCTTCCGTGTCTCTTAACCTCTATTTCATAGTTTTCATCACTTTCTCTGAGCCATCTTGTTGCCACTTTTTGGCAGGTCAATCATGTTCTTTCAGATATTTTCATAAATCATCACTTCCTTTAGGTATTTGCTCAAAAGTCATCTTCTCAGAAATTATTTCTCTGAAGCTTATCTAAAATTGCATCTATTTTCAGTCTCTAGCTCAATTTTATTTTTATTGTTCTTCAAACCTATTACTTGACACAACATTATATATTTATTTTTGTTTTATTTGATTATTACTTTTTCTCCTCTAGGTTATAAACTCTACAAGGTCAGAAAAAGAACTTTTCTATTTAGCTCTGTGAGATATTGCCAATGCCAAGGACAGTGCCTGGTGCATATTAGCATTCAAATAATCATTGAGTGAATGAATCATTGTACGACATTCCGGGAGAGTTTTTTAGCTCTGTTTTCCAGTTAACTTGTTTTCTCATCATTTGTATCCAGTATTTTATTTAAACTGTTTATTGAAGTTTTTCAGCACTGTAAAGATGTTGTCTTATTGTCTTTTGGCTTGCATAACTGCAGATGAGAATTCTGTTGCCATTCCTATTTTTTTTCCTTTCTATATCCTTCTATTTTTCTCTGACTGCTTTTAAGAGTTTCTTTTCATTATTGGGTTTTAGTAATTGGATTATGATGTGTCCTGCTATGGTTTTACTTATGTTAACTCTTGAATTTCATTGATCTTTATTCTTGGACCTGTAGATTTATGCTTTCATCAAATTTGAAAAATGTCCAATCCTTATTTCTTAAAAATTATTTACTCATCTCTGGGATTACAATTAGATGTATGTCAGATCATATAATAATTATTTTAACATCCTCATTTGTTAATTTCATCATCTTTTAATTTCATTTTTTAAAATTATATCTATTGATTGATTTTTCATTTGTTAATTTTTTTTCAAATTATATATTTTGATTGATTTTTTTTGTTATGGGTTATATTTTCCTATCTCTTTGAATGCTTAGCAATTTTTGATTGGATGCTACACATTATGATTTTGTTAGATGTTGACTTGTATTCTTTTTTTTTTAAGATTTATTTATTTATTTGGTGGGGGGAAATGGTAGAAGAGAGGAAAAGAGAATCTTAAGCATACTCTGTGCTGAGTATAGAGCCTGACGTGGGGCTTGAACTATGACATGAGCCAAAACCAAGAGTTGGTTGCTTAATTGCACTACCCAGATGCCCCTGTATTTTATTCCTTTAAGGAGTATTGGTTCAAGGGCTTCATTCTGGCACAGTTTAGTTACTTGGTATTAGTCTGGTTCTCCTAAAGGTTGGTTTTAAAATTTGTTGGGTCAGGTCCAGAATAGTCTTTATGGGCTTATTTGCTAAGGTGATATCCTTCTGAGGACTCTACCCAATAGTCCATGTATTACAAAGTCTCTGTACCTTGGCAGATGGTAATGTGAACCATTCTCAGCCTTGTGTGAGAACTGGGAATTGTTCAGTCTTTGTTTTCTGGAGTTTCCTTATCAGCCTCATAGAGTTTCCATTACATTTATGGGTAGATAAGAATTCAATAGGGGTTCTTGAGTGGCTCAGCCCTGCATCAGGCTCCCTACTCAGGGAGGAATATGCTTCTTCCTCTCCTCCTTGCTTGTACTCTTTTTCACTATCTCTGTCGCTATCTCTGTCTCTCTCTCTCAAATAAACAAATACAATATTTTTAAAAAAGAATTCAAAGTAGATGATACAGACAAATCCATCCTTATTCATGGATTGGAAGAATTAATATGTTAAAATGTTCATACCACACAAAGCATCTAAAGTTTCAATGCAATTTCAATCAAAATACCAACAGAGTTTTTCATAGAACTGCAACAAATAATAATTTGTGTGGAACCACAAGAGACCTCAAATAGCCAAAGTAATCTTGAGAAAGAACAACAAAGCTAGAGATATCACATCCCAGATCTTAAGTTATACTACAAAGAATAGTAATCAAAACAGTATGGTACTGGTACAAAATGGACACATAGATCAGTGGAACAGAACAGAGATCTCAAACACAAACCCATGCTTATATGGTCAACTAATCTATTACAAAGAAAGCAGGAATATACAAAAAGGAAAAGGCAGTTTCTTCAATAAATGTGCTGGGAAAACTGGACAGCTACTTGAAAAATGATGAAACTGAATCATTTTTATCATCATTCACAAAAATAAACTCCAAATGGATTAAAGACTAAATGTGAGACTTAAAACCATAAAAATCCTAGAAGAAAACATAGGCAATAATTTTTCTGACACTGACCTTAGCCACATTTTTATAGATATATCTTCTTGGGCAAGGGAAGCAAAAGCAAAAATAAACTATTGTGGCTACAGTAAAATAAAAAGCTTTTGCACAACAAAGGAAACCATCAGCAAAACAAAAAGGCAACCTACTGATTAGGAGAAAATATTTATTTATTTATTTATTTATTTATTCAAGGAGAAGATATTTATAAATGACATATCTTATAAGGGGTTAATATCTAAAATATGTAAAGAACTTAATACAACCCAACACCAAAACCCCCAAATATCTAACTTAAAAATGAGCAGAGAACCTGAATAGAAGATTCTTCTATTTTCAAAGACATACAGATGGCAAACAGACACATGAAAAGATGCTTGACATGACTCATCATCAGATAAATGCTAATCAAAATCACAGTGTGATATCACTTTACACCTGTCAGATGGCTAGAATAAAAAAGACAAGAAATAACAAGTGTTGGTGAGAATGTGGATAAAAAGGAAGCTTGTGCACTATTGGTGGGAATATCAATTGGTGCTGCCACCATGAAAAACAGTATGGAGGTTCCTTAAAAAGCTGAAAATGGAAACGAAGCAACAAAAACAACAGCTAAAAATAGAAATATGATATGGTCCAGTAATTCCACTACAGGATATTTACTCAAAGAAAACAAAAGCACTAATTTGAAAAGACATATGCACCCTTATGTTAATTGCAGCATAATTTTAATAGCTAAGATATGGAAGCAGCCTAAGTGTCCATTGATAGTGTCCATGTGTCCTTTGGACAGATATATCTATTCTATATGTGGAATGTTAGTCATAAAAAGAATGAGATCTTGCATTTGTGACAACATGGATGCATCGAGAGGGTATTATGCTAAGTGAAATAAGTCAGACAGAAAAAGACCACATAATTGTACTTACATGTGGAGTCTAAAAAAACAAATGAAAAAACAGACAAAAAGCAGAAACAGATTCATAAATATTGAGAACAAATGGTGGCTATCAAAGGAGAGGAGGATGGGGGATGGGCAAAATTAGTGAAAGATAGTGAGACATACAGGCTTTTAGTTATGGAATGAATAAGTCACAGGGATAAAAGGGATATAGTATAGGAATATAGTCAGTGGTCCTGTAACAGCATTATGTGATGGTCAGATGGTAGCTACACTTGTGGAGAACACAGCATGATGTACAGAGTTGTTGTATCACTGTATTTTACACTGGAAACTAATGTATCATTGTGTGTCAACTGTACTTTAATGAAAAAAATTCAGTCAGAGGTTTGAGTGGACCCTTCTTGTGAATCTCTGTCGTTCTCTCTCTTTGTACAGCTCCTTCCTTTGTGGCATTATGTTCCACAAATTCTAGCCTAAGTGGGAGTGGGGTAAGGTGCACATATTTGCACCAAGATGTGATAATCTTTAAGCTTCTGACCCAGATATCTTTCAACAGGTTATCAAGAGGGAATTGTATGAAAGAGATGAGAGAGAGAGAGAGAGAGAGAGAAATTTAAAGTGTGTGTCATAAGAGCTTTTATTTAAAACTAAGAGGGGCACCCGACTGGCTCAGTCAGAGGAGCATGTGACTCCTGATCTTGGGGTCATGAGTGTGAGTCACATGTCAGATGTAGAAATTACTTAAATAAATAAAACTTAAAAATGACAAACTAAGAAGACACAATACTGCTTTGAGATCTACTATGGACAAGAAAGGCACATGTTAAAGGAGTCCTGAGCAGTTGTGTTGACACCAAGTTGGCATCCTCAGTGAGCTGGGATTTTATTGGGCATCGGAAACATCCTGTGCCTTAGATATATTGGCAAACATTGCATACAGAGAAGTCAGGAGAAACAAGGAAATAAGGAGGAAGACATTAGTGCATGACTTCCCAGGCATTTTTCTTGCTTTGAGTTGGGAGAAAGGACTTAAAAATGGGATGGTCTTAGATGGGTCTTACATGGGTCTATTACCTGAATTCATTTTATGGAAGGGGACTGAATCAGAGAAATATTACTGTGTTACTTTTTCGTAATTTTATAGGCCAGTAGTCTATGAAACACTATTGGATCATGAGATTCCTACTGGTCAAAGCATGAGCCCCAAATGAGAGACTAACAATGACTTAGTTGCTGTCACAATAAGAGCTGAACTCTGATAACTGTATGTCAGAAAGAACATACAAGGAAATACTACAAGGAAATATTGAATTAGACTAACTGTAGAGTGTTGGGAAAAGAGTTGTGGGTTATCCTATTTCATAGTTGATGACAATCTCAATTTGTTTAACCAATTGTTGATCATAATTGTCTACAAGGGAAAATATGGAAGTCCATATATATGTAAAATAAATGGTTATTAAAAAAAATATTACTCTGGGTCCTAGCAAGTGTTACTGGACTGAGTGGTCTCAAACATCATGTTTTGATCCAGACAGACCTTTCTTTGCATAGGATTATGTAATTTTCTTCTTTTGTTTGAGTCTGAGTGGTATTTCTGAGCACAAAAAGATGGATTGAATTTGGAAGTTTGAATTTGATTGGAACACTTATTCCTCATATGTGTGTTTGCATAATGGTCATATAAATTATAAATATTAAGAACTAATACTTCAGAAGTGATGTAGGAATCAACAAATTATGCTATATAAATTATGCTATAGGGCAGCCCCGGTGGCTCAGCAGTTTAGCGCCGCCTTCAGCCCAGGGCGTGATCCTGGAGACCCAGGATCGAGTCCCACGTCAGGCTCCCTGCATGGAGCCTGTTTCTCCCTCTCCCTCTGCCTGTGTCTCTGCCTCTCTCTCTCTCTCTGTGTCTCTCATGAATAAATAAATAAAATCTTTAAACAAATAAATTATTCTATATAAATTTTCTGGAAAGCTAAAGGTTTTATAAATTCTTTTTTTCCCTCTTTTCCCTTTAAGTCTCCTTTTATAGTAGAAGTGATCTTTACCATCTTACGGTTCTGTGAGGGCTATAATTTTGTACAAATATAGTTCAAATACAATAAGTACAAATATTGTTCAGGGTACTGGAGAAAGCAAATGTCGAGTAAACAAGATACTCAACTGATTATAAAATTTTGTTTGAAATGTAAATATTATTCTTTGAAAAAAAAGAAAAGGATTAACTATGTATAAACATAATTTTCTATAAATTTAATTTTTGGTATGATTTTAAACTGTATTTTGAATAGATCCTTTCTGTTTTTAATTCCTTTTTTAACATTTTACTTTGAAAAATATTCGAACTTACAGAAGAGTTGCAGGAATAGTAGAATAGACTCCTTACATTTCACACACACACATATATATCACTATTGTTATTTTTTTTTTGCCAAAGCATTTGAGCATCAGTTTATTTTTCTGATCTAAGATTAAATCTAGTATCATGTGTTGTGTGATATTTGGTTTTCTCCTTTATCTCACTTTTCATAGACACAGAGAGAGAGGGGCAGAGACACAGACAGAGGGAGAAGCAGGCTCCACTCAGGGAGCCCGACGTGGGACTCGATCCCAGGTCTTCAGGATCACACCCCAGGCTGCAGGCGGCGCCAAACCACTGCGCCACCGGGGCTGCCCTCCTTTATCTCACTTAATTTGGAACAGACTTTTTGGTCTTTCATGACACTGATGCTTTTGAAGAGTGCAGGTCAGTTGTTTTATAAAATGTCAGTTGGGTATCTATAGTGGGTCTTCATGATTAGATTCAGCTTACATGTTCAAGAGTTATCTTTCACACAATATCAATTTTTCCCATTTACTGGTAATATTAACTCTATGGTTTAGTTGAGGCTCTGTTTTCCAGTCTTCTTTTGAAGTTATCATTTCTGCAATTATTAAGTAATCTCTGGGGAGATTCCCTTGAAACTGTGCAAGTATTTTGTCCTAATCAAACTTGTACCCAATGCATTTTGGCATCTACTGATAGTTCTTGCCAGAATGAACTGTTACTGTTATGGCGATGTTCTAATTCTATTGTGTGTTTTTTTTTTTTCATATTTACTAGAAGAAAGGGCTTTTCCTCCTATGTTAGTTTGCTAAGGATGCTATGACAAAATACCATGAACTGAGTGGCTTAAACAGCAGTAATTTATTTATTTTTAGTCCCACAGTTCTGGGGCTAAAAGTCTGAGATCAGGGTGTTGGCATGGTTGGCTCCTTCCAGGGCTGTGAGGGAGGGATCTGTTCCAGGCCTCTCTCTTTGGTTTATAGATGATTATCTTCTATCTATGTCTTTTCTCATTGTCTTCCCTCCATGTATGTCCCTGTGTTCAAATATCCCCACCTTTTTTTTTTATTGAAGCAGAGTTGACACACAATGTTACATGAGGTTCAGGTGTACAACATAGTGATTATGCTATGCTCACTACAAGTGTAGCTACCATCTGTCACCTCACAATGCTATTACGATTCCACTGACTATATTCCCTATGTTGTACCTTTGATCCCAGTGACTTATTCATTCCACATCTGGAAGCCTGCATCTCCCACTCCCCTTTACCGATCTTGCCTATGCCTTGACCCCCTCCTCTCTGGGATCATCAGTTTGTTCTCTGTATTTACAGGTCTGTTTCTGGTTTTTTGTTCATTTATTTTGTTTTTTTAGACTCCACATAAAAGAAATCATATGGTATTTGTCTTTCTCTGACTGACATATTTCATCTTAACATAGTGCCCTCTACTCCATCCATGTTGTCACAATAGCAAGATCTCATTCTTTTACAGCTGAATAATATTCCATAACACACACACACACACACACACACACCCCACTTCTTTATCCATCGCATCAAGGGATGGACACTTGATTGCTTGCTATATCTTGACTATTGTGAAAAATGCTACAGTAAACATATGGGTGCATATATGTTTCCAAATTAGTGTTTTCATTTTCTTTAGGTAAATATCCAGTAGTGGAATTACTGGATATCACATGATATTTCTATTTTTAATTTTTTGAGGAACAGCTATACGTTTCCAAAATTGGCTGCACCAATTTATATTCAATAGCGCACAAGGGTTCCATTTTCTCCACATCCTTACCAACACCTGTTATCTCTTGTCTTTTGGATTCTAGCCATTTTAACAGGTGTGAAGTGATATCTTACTGCAATTTTGATTTGCAGTTCCTTGATGAATAGTGATGCAGAACATATTTTCCTTCAAATATCCCCTTTTATAAGGACACCAGTCATATTGGATTAGGGCTCACTCTGACTTCACTTTAACTTGACTACCTCTATAAAGACCCTCTGTCCAAATTAGATCATGCTTTCAGATACTGAGGGTTAGGATATATGAAATTTTTTTTTGGCTGGGAGGAAACACAATTCAACCCATACTACACTCCCTTTCTCTTTTTTTAAAAAATTATTAGTATGGACTCCTGTTTTGGGGGGTTATAGTCATTTCTGTCATTCTTAATTTTAATGCTCAAATTATCCCAGACTCAGCCTATGTAAGTTTCTTTGGTCTAACTCTGATTTACTTTTCATGTCTGAGTCCATCAGGTTTTCAGCACTGCCCTACCTGGTCTAACATGTTCAGGTTCTTTTTGTACTTTCCCTGCCCCAGTCCTGAAATTAGCCATTTCTCCGAGGACCTCTGGTTCCTTTTAGAGCTAAGCTCCATTTTCTTTAATTCAAACTTGGTTAGAAAACATAATGGGAGTTTGAAACTGTAAACAATAACTAGCAGCTTGTGAAGAATCTTGTTTTGTGAATGTTGACTTAGAACATTGAGATTAAAAATGCTTGTTAGGGTGACCTACATTTGTTAAAATACTTGTAGAAAATTTTCTTGCTCACAAAAATTTCTAAACTACATTTTCCATAGTGTGTTGGCTTTAACTACTATGAAACTACCAAGATCTCTCAATCTGTCTCTAACTAACCAGTTTAAGTTACTGTGTAGATTCTTTTAAAACTAGGCAAATAGTTATTTATTTTTTGTAAACATTTATTTTACCAAAAATAATAGGACTTCAACAGATCAATCTTGAATGCTGCTTAGCTATGACTCTACATCTATATCAATCCTTATGTGTCTCTCATTGTCTCAGAGGAACATGTGCCTCTCCTCCTAAGAGTAGATCCGGTTACTTACACATTAATTTCATTCTTTCTTATCTTCTTGGGGATCTTGATTCCATCAATTACCTCTACTGTATTTTAAATTTGTCCATCTCCATTGTATCCTCATTCTTGAGGCATTATAAACACAGCTATAAAAACTATTTTCTCATTACTTTTAGTCCTCCTCCTCATCCGGTTAAAGTCCCAGGACTATTGCTTGAGCTACACTTTTGCTAGACTCTCCAATTCTAATTTCTGTCACATCCACAAAACTCTCACCTAGATGAGTACAACTGCTTGCCCTCTGATGCCTGCATTTGGCTTCCGATAAAGATTCTACACCTAGACTGATGCTGCCATAAATTCATTCTAACAGCCTCAACAAGGATGTCCAAGCTTCAGAACAGTTCCACTCTGTTTCCACAGTCTGCTCTCTCTCCTTCTCATGGCTGCTTCACACATTCTCTGCTCTTCGTGGATCTCCCTACATCCCCACCCTTTGCTCCTCCTAGTTCTATTGTCGTTGATCTTCCCTCCAGCTTTGTTCAGAGGAGAGTTGAAGTGAGTCTACAAACTTAATGCTCCATCAGCAAACCTCTCCCCTCTTTTTCCTCCTGTGATATCCCTCCTTGTGTCTGAGGCTTTCCCCCTAAACTCTCCTTAGCAAAGCCTCCTCTTCTTACTTCCACTTCAAATCCAGGATACTTTCTGTCTCCTCAGTCCTTAAATGCATTTCTGTGTACACGCTTTTCCTATCATTTTAAAACTGCCCACATCTTCCCTGTGTTGGTAACAAACTCTCCTGGAGCCCATATGCCCCTCTACAGCTAGCGCAGCTCCCTTCTTCACTACCTCTCTGCTTCTCAATCCGCTGCATTCTCTCTTACAGGACTGAGGCAGGGAAAAAAACCTCTCACCCATTAATATTCTGACACACATTCAGTCCACATACCTTAGTCCTTTTTGACTTTCAGCTTGGCAGCATTTTACACTTATGATGCTCTCTTTCTGAGGGACTTGTTTTCCTTGCTTTCCAAGACTCCACCTACTCCAGTTCTTTAATTGTTCTCATCTCTCTCAGTCCCCTTTGCAAGCTCTTCTTTCTATACCAGCCTTGAATGTTGGCATTCCTGTTTTAGCCTTGCGACCCCCCCCCAACCACATAGTCTCCTCACTTCTACTACACATACTGCCCTAGCTTCAGCTGGTATCTCTGTGATCAGAATCCCCACTTCTGTCTCTGGCTTGGACCTCTCTTCTGAGCTGTAGACCCACATGTCTAACTTGCTTAATCTCTGTATATCCAAATCTGGAGTCTGTTTTTCACTCCAGGCCTGTCCTCCTTTCTTCTATTCCCTGGTTTAGTAACACTGTCTTCCATTCCTACATCCAACAAATTATCGTCTGGGAGATGCCAACTGTTACAATCTTGGATCTGTCCATTTGTCTTTATTCCCACTCTAAGTACTATTATTTCGGCTCAACGTTATCTTTCAGTTAGAATACCTCATGTCTCTCAAGTGCTTTTCCTTTCTTACTGCCCTTTAGTCTGTATATTCCCTGCACCGCCACCAGGGGAGCTTTCTACAGATAAGATTAAAATGCCGATGGCTTCCATTGTCTTAGGAATCAACCCTGTGGGTTACAGGTCCTTCATGACTGAGTCTCTGCCAGGAGGTCTTTACTGCTTAATCCTTTATTTTCCAGCCATACTAATATTAATTAAGTATCTTAAATAAAACATGTGCACTCTCTTCTAAGTCTGTCTAGTAATAAATGTGTGAATAAATCCCATTTTTCTCAATCTATTGATAAATACACTACATTTTCTTCTTACATGGGGAAAATCTGTTTACATTTACCCATGATATTATGTATATGACAAAGTAAGAATCTTGTGCATATATCCTTTAAAAATGAATACTCTTTGGAATGTACCTTCAGAATTCTAGGAACCAAAGTTGAGATGACCTAATGACATTAAAATAGTTTGGTTGAGTCATTCTGACTGTAAGAGGGGAGGACCAGTACATAATTCATGCTGTCACTTCCCCATCCTGCCAAATATTGCTCATCGACTGTCGTACTCTTTTGAAGAATTCAGACTCAACTTCATAAACCTCATCATAACTCCAGCAAGTCACAGCTAGTAGGAGGGGCTCCTAAGATGAAAACTCTTTTCCATTATGTATGTGTAGGCATGGCAAGCAGTTTTGCATTGAGGACTTGAGGATAAATGAGCCCTGGGAAGTGAATTCTTACTTGAATTTGATTTCTGTCTCACTTCTTTCAATGAGGATCTTATAACTTGCTGCATTCTTAGAGGAAAAAAATATATTATATATATATTAATATATAATATATAATATATTTATATTTGTATTATTAAATATTAATATATTTATATTCTTAGAGGAATCCTAGTCCAGATATCTTTAAATAAAGTATTTAAATAAGTCTCCCAGGGGTATACACAGCTTAGGCAGCATTAAGGAAATCATTTTGTAGGTGCTCAACTTCTATTGTGTCCTTTCCTAAAGCTGATCTGTCTCAGAACCACTCCTATAGTCAGTATTTCTCTTTTCCTGCTTCCTTTTCCACAGTTGACTGTCTCCTACTTTACAAAAGAAATGTGCACCTCTTGCCCATCTGAATCTTATTATGAGGCATTTCCCAGGGTATAAAAAACTTAGAGGCATTAAAACAGAGGGTTTGTTTGAAGATGTAGAGCTCTTGAATGAGAGACCCTAGATTTGGTAAAACGAACAAACAAAAATAATGGAAGGGAACAATGCCTAATTTCATTCAGGCCACAACCTTGGCAGTGTGCCCACCTTGTCTCTAAGTGTGTTGGTTTCGGGATTCAGAAACAAAAGTGTTGCTATGGAACACATATTTACATTTGTACTTAAGTTGAAAAATGAAGTTGGACTTTTAATTGCAAAAAAAAGTATGATTTGACTAATTGGTTTGACCATGAGGATTGACCTTGAAAGTGAGACTTCTTATAGCAGTTATGTTTCATTAACTGAATAGGCTAAACCTGCAACTCCAAGTACACTTTAAGATGTAGATCTCTATTACTCTATCTTAATATATATTTAAGTATCATAAATAATATTATTATATTAGAAATTGCATCTTTGTAACTATTACAATTGAGATAAAATTTAGATTCAGCTTAAAAATATATGAGGAGGTATATAATTTTTCAAAATTGATGCCAAATTTCCACATCTTAGGTACATTGTAAAGCAAAACTTCAATTTTCATAACTCCTAAATTAAGTATCCTAAATCCTAAAGATAATAATTTGAAAACAACAAAATTATACTTCGAACAATAGGGCTTGAGCACTTTCAGAGACCATAAAGACCCTCTCAACTTAATGATGAGAAACTAGGATGCAGAAAAATCAGTGACTAACCCATACCCATACTCTAAGATCAGGACAGATCCTATCTATTTCTTCTAATTTTATTTTTCTTCTATTTGTTCATTGTATTCCTTATAGAAGGCCTATAAAATTGGCATTGACATTCTATATACTTTGATTATACAAGAAAGCACATACTATAAAATATAAGAAACGTCATGCATATAGCTCTACTGTGTTATAAATGTAGCCCAAAAATGACACAACATGTATACTAAGCATTAATTGAACATTTAATTAACAGCAATTTTTCTCACCTTCTTAAAATTTTTAAGGGCTTTTAGAAATTATTTTTATAGCACAATTTTTTTTAAATGCCATCCAGGGAGCTGTGGATCAATTTTTCATTTTCTTTCATTAATTTTTTCTTGGCAAATAAAGGCATTTCAAGCTGTTAGAACTATAATTTACTAGTTAGCTATAATACCTTGTAGAAGAAAAGACACTAGTCTCAGGAAATAGGAGTCCCAGATCTTAGTCCTAGATCTACCACTAATTTGTTGCATGGCTTTAGATCTTAATGTGTGTGTGTATTTGTCAGAGAATGATTGAATAGATTTTACCCTGAAGACTTACTCTAATAGATGACAATTTATTGGATTTTTGCATAAAGAATGGTTCTAAGTCTACTCCTGACATTTGTAGGAAAAGGTGCTACGACTGGTTTAGAATATCTATTATGGGCATAAATGAAGAATGTTGTGTATCCGCCCATATGATAAAATTTTTATATTGTCAGTATGTGATCTTCTGGTACATGAGAGGTGTGTTTCTTCCTTCTAAATAGGGGTTATTTTTTAAAAAAGTGAAGAATAGTCATAATTCTTTAATTAGTGTTGAAGTATTTGCCATTCTGGCATTTTAAAAAACAACTGGCAAGATCACCTCACCATTCCTTCAGATTTACAGCTCACAAGATATCTACTTATGAGAATAGAAATGCATGTATAGGAATTTGAAGGGAGGCCAATGAGGCTGTTTTTTGAGGGACACTTTGTAAGTAGAGGCTTTTAGGAAAAACATTGTGTTTGAGTCATAATTTTCTATCATTTGTTCTATTTCCCTGCAGGCCTAAGAAGATTTGCTTTGTTCAACCAGAGATTATCATCTCTTGATGACAAACTCACTTCTATTAAATTCTACATTTCATACATAATAACATCATATTCAATTTATGCTAGGTGGCTAAACGTCTTATGAATCCTTTATCCAAGATTTGCACTTCCTTGTATTAAAGTATCTGGGAGGTAAGCTTATTAGAATCAGAAGACGAACATGGAATTATACCACTAGAAGCAGTATGTGTTAAAGTACCACTAAAAAGGTTCAAATAGTATACTGGACACCTGACTTAAGGGGCAATGTACTATAATCAGTAGGGAACTTCTTTTCCATTTTATCTTAGAATGTTGTATGGCACATTTATGTGACCATGTTTTGATTAAATCATATACCCATGAATCATAATTTTTGTATTTATGGAACTGAAGAAGGATAATATCTGAGCTGAAAAAGTATCTGGCCACTCCCATATCTATCTAGAGACGACACTACAGCTAATGAGTGAGTGCTGTATGACACAGAATTTCAAAAATTTCAGCTTGTGGAAAAGATAATAAAGGCCATGTTCAACTACAAATATTTCAGAAAGAAGCAATAGACTTACATGCTAAATTTGCCTCCTTCTTTGCTCCTTTTTATGGGCTATAAACTATTATGGGAAACAAGAGGTAGAACTGGGATGGTAAAATGTATGTGGGTTGTAATCAATGTAAACTCATCCAGGGTGAGACTTTTGGTCTGTATTTGAAATACTGCATTGCATATTCTGCTTTTCAGACTCTTAGGAACCCATGTTAAAACAGGGAATCAAAATAATGGTTGAGATTTTGAAATTCCCATGTGGCAGAGACCAATTGCTCTTCACTAAGCATCTCTATCTTTATTTTTTATAATTCCTTTCAAGTCAGTTTTAATGGACCCAGTGGTTGCCCTGCTAGAAAACATATTTGAATCAAAATGTGGCCATATAAATAAATTTAAGCTGATAGGATGTGAGCAGAAATATGTGTAATTTCTAGGTCATCTCTAGCTCCTGTTTGCCTTGGTTATCTCTTTCAGCTTCATTCTTATTATAAGCCACTCTGTTTTGAGACCTTTCATTATAGGTAGATTATAATGAGACACCCAGAAATGAGGTCCTACATAATGATAGTTAAAACTACACTGAGCAGTCTGACAATGGGTTGCAAGGCAGCATATCTTGCAAATTCTCATGCTGCTGACTATAGATGGCTAAAAAAATATTTAGTAAAAATCAGTATACAATAATCTGGAAGTATAAAAACCAATATACATTAACAGATTACATGCTTACTGAGTCCATTGGCCTAGGGTGACTACATGGAAAAACTCAAACATTTGATGTCTTTTGGCTTCTTCCTCCTTGTTTTTACAACAGAGATGAAGAGACAGATGGGATTAGCCAGTTTTGGAAGCAGATATGGAAAGGAATATAGATCTGCTAAAGGAAAGTTTCTGCCTGTGATCTGCAGATTAAATTTGGGGATTCATAGGGTTGGAAAAGTCAACTCTTCTGGTGCAAACTTCTAAAGATAAAACTACCATTCAGAGTTTTTCTCACAAACCTGTTAAGACATCACATCCAGACCAGGGAGCAACTCCAGAACAAGAATCTGATTAAGGGCATTGCTTTTCCTTCCAAGCTTATTGTTTAGAATGGCCTTAGGGTAGCTGCCATAAAATTGAGGAAATACAGAGCTCAATAAATAAAGAGAAGAGTCACTCAGTTTAAGAACTATGCTTGAAGGAGAACTTTAGGAATGGTTATTGCATTTGGAACTTGACAGAAGCAAGCCCACAAGAGCTTACCACAATTTTTAGAGGGTTCTTTTGCCAAAGAAACAAACCTGGCCTACAAAAACTTATGGTTGTTCTCAAGGAACCTCCCTCTCTCTGAATGTGTACCAGCAGAAAGCTGGCATATGTATCGAGGATCACTTCTTCGGTTATGGAACCACTACAATGGTGAACAAGAGAAAACCATTCAGAGAACAATGCCAGTGGCCACAGAGAATAATTGACGAGGAGGTACTTGTTGATGAACAGAACCACATTCCAACCAAGGGATCTCCTATACTTTCATGGCAGGGGTCTTCATAAATCCTGTCAGCAGGATTCATCATTCCTGCAGGCCATTCACTTCTATGTGTGTGCCATTCCTGTCTTTTATAAACTGGAAATTTTATGACAACTATCCTGATCCTTATCTACCATTGCAAATGTGTATGTGTGTGTATGTGCATGTGTGCCTGTGTGTGTGTGTGTGTGAGAGAGAGAGAGAAAAAAAGAGAGAGAGAGAATACTTGCATATCAGTCTATAGGTCACTGAAATGTAAGGAGCCTCATTTGGTCCTGGTGGAAAGGACTTGAGACACTTAGAAACCCAGGGCTTTGAGCTGAATGAATTGGAGGGGACTTGGAGAGGATGTGAGTGCGGTCTGTATGTGTGAAAAAGGCTATACATGAATACTGGATGACCAGAGGGTTGGTCTGTGACAAAGACTAATAACTTCTTCCTAATATCTTTTCTCCCCTCCTTTTAGTAAGAGAAAACTCTCTCAGCTAGAAGTGGCATTTCCTATCACCCTTGCAGCTAATTATGAATCAGTTGGATGTGAACAGAAAAGATATGTGTGAATCCTGGGTTATCTCCTTCAAAATTAGTTCACTTGACTTAGACGCCCTCCTCCTTTTCCTCCTGATATTGACTAGGGAATGGTGAGAAGTGGGCAACCCTAGAGCTGAATATGGGAGATGGCATAGTTGGCATTACTAGGCTGATTCATATCCACATGGCTCTGTGAGAGAATAAGAAACTTCAATCTTATTCAAGCCATTATATTTTGCAGTTGATAGAGGTATTTGTTAAAATAGATGAACTTATTTCTTTTCATATTACTCAAGTCACCCTGGTGTTTTACTGGTGGCAATAACAGACCATTTTGTTGGTATGTTGCTGCTAAGCCTTGAGAAAGTATGATAATATGTTACCAGACCTCATTGTGGAACATTTCTCTAGTGCTGGGATTGCTTGTATCTATGGTGTGTAGTGCTTGATAAACAGTGATATGGTTTGTTTTTTTGATCTGATATTATTAGCTTGATTACCTTTTTTGCTGGTGAAACTTCCATTAAGTGTGTTTATGTTTACATTTTTATAGGGCTGGAGGATATTCTGTGCATTCTCAATATGTATTTATATAATTAGTACAACCCCCAGCATTCTTGGAGAAACTTACTGTAAAAGGATAAATTAATATGTTGGTGTGAGATGACCTTTAATGAACACAACCACAAAAGTGGAATGAGATCCACCAAATAATGGATGCTATGTGGATTCTACAATAATGATACTATAATAGCACCACTGAAAGGAGGTTATAGAAAGTAATTTTACCTGTGATTTTCCATTTGGGATAAATGGAAAATGTACATTAATGTTATTCTTTAAGTAAATTATAGTTTTATAGTAGTGAGGCTGAAAGTAGAACCCAGCTTCCTTGGACACCTATAAGATGACCTATTGCCTTATTCATATTGGCAGAGAGAGAGAGACTTGAGAGTGACATTATAATCTACCATTTTAGCTTAACCAAAATTGTGGCAATCTTATTAGTATTGTGGTTTTAGTAAGGCAAAGGTCTGTCATAGTTATTAATTATTAACTGATTTGAGGTGTTTTGCCTCAAAATACATCACACATACAAGGTAACTTGTTTGTATAAGCATCAGGCACGGCTGGGATGTACACTTTCTTATACCCACAAAGACACTGATGTCCCAAGACTATACTGTAGTAGGCAGTTTTCATAGGAACACTAACAAATGTATTAATAATATTTGTAAAAATGAACACCAATAAAATTGGCACTCCAAAATGTTTTGGGATAAACCAATAATTATATGTGCCTGTGGAGGAGATACAACAAAATATCAAAATAAAGCTATTGTTCTTGGCATCAAGGAACTTCTTCAGTCCAAATAACTGATCCATTTATTTGAAAGAAAGAAAGAGCTGTGATTTATGATCATGATCAATAAGAGCTTTGAATATTGATTTAAAATATTACCATGATCTGCTTTTCTGTTCAGAGATCATGGTGGTGTCTGAATAATTGCTTATATAGAGTCACATCAAACTGAAATTGGCAGTAAGTGCATTGTTTGTGTTGCCCGGTCCAGCCCTTTTCTTCCTGCCTCTGATGATATTGGGGGGGGGGGGGGTACATGTTTATAAGACAGCTATAGGAGCTAAAATTAAACTGACTGGTTCTAGTGTTACGTTATAAACTCAGATTCTAATGCACCGAGTTAGCACAATTGTCTAGATACTAAGTAATTACGATGTAGTTGAATCTGACATGCATTGTTTTTATGTATAAAAATAAAATTAATCTTGGAAATCAAACATAATAGGAAAATATTATTTCATTTATACTTCTGCCTTGATATTTTTCAAAGTAATTTAAAGACACAAAAAAGTAAACCTTTACTTTAAACATTTTCCTATAGTGGGTAGCATATACTTTATGTTAATGGCCTGAAATTTAGAAAGGTTGATTCAACAGTGAGTAGAAGAGCCTCTTTCACTCTCTTTGTTATATGTTGTTAGCATTCAAATGTTCTCAGAGCTCTTGTAAAAATAGAGAATAAAATCTTCTCTTCCCTACTCCAATTTTTCTTTCTACTTCCATATAACTTTTGGTGAACTGCTCAGCCTGTATCTGAGGCATGCTGATGGGGCTTTAGGTACAGATATTTCAGGGGGCAGAATCAGTTAGTAGTTTTGCACTCTACAATGCTTTTCTTACGTCGCATCATTAACTATAACTCAGCTGTAAATAAAGGGTTTTTTTTTCCATCACGTTTTATTATTGTTTATTTGGAGCAGAAAAAAGTCTTAATAAAACTTCTAGGCTTTGAGTTCTACAGGCTGACATTCTAAAGAACTAAACTGTGACAGTTCAAGCTTTTTTTTCTGCAAGAATGTGTCAGAATGAGCCAGACAGAGTGCCAGAGATGTTGAACTTGATGTTTTATGTCCCTCAACACATTTGGTGTCAGGAGGTGCCTTGACTTTGGTAGTGAGTTTATTTTATCTACCTGTAACTGTGGAAATTAATGTGAGACAAGGGGACTTAAGTGACAGAGCACTGGGCTATTTTGGCCAATGCTATACTTAGGTTAATACTTATAGGGTCATAGATTTTAAAAATGCAAGAGATCTTCGAGATGATTAAATGTCTTGCTTTTGAGGTTGGGTTAAGTTGAGCCCAGGGCACAGACTGCTGGTGGTGTTTTTAGTCTCAGAGGTTAAAAAAAGTAGAGCAATGCTTTGGTCAAAATTTGGTCATGCTACCTTAAAAGTTCAGGCCCTATTCTCCCTCCTGGTGTCTAGTGTGTCATCAGTCCATGGCCTGTACCTCAGACACTAAGTAGTTACAATGCAGACACTACTGACATGCATTGCATTGTTGCACACTTGTCTTTAGGCCATCCTTAATGAGTAGTCTTGCAAACACAAGTCTTCCCTTACAATTTTCACATGGTTAATGTCCACACCAAAAACTGCATTGCTGTCTGAACCATCATTTTAATTTCTGTCTTTTGTTCCTTAGAAATGTGTTAAGAATGGAGAAGGGAAGGAAAAGGAAGGGAAGGAAATACCTTGCAGTGATAATTTTCCATCTCAGGAGGACACACCATTTTTCTTCTTTTATTCCTGTCCCATCTGATTAAAAGCTCTATACCATTAATTGGGAGGCAGTATAATGTAATGCCTAAAAGCTAGTATTCTGGAGCTACATTGCTTGGTCTCAAGCCCTAGTTGTGCCACTGGATCATCACTTAATTTCTTGGGGTCTTGTTTTGTCATCTGAAAAATGAGGATATTACTAGTAAGTACTAGCTCATATTGTTGCTGTGGAAATTAAATTATTTAATATACATAAAATGCTAGGAGTAGTGTGTGGTAAGTTTTTTGTAAGTCTTTATTATGATAGAGACACAAATACAGATCATTCTTTGGTTAAGAATATTTGAATATTTGTGTACCCATGCTGGAACTCCGACACAAGGTCTCAAGATCCATGTTTAGGACACACAGGAAACATAACTCATGCATTTGATACTATGGGTCTGGCCACTTTTCAATAACTTCCTCATCAGAACATTTGTGATCAGATAAACCCCAGAGTCCTGGTCACTGTGTTCATTGTGAATCATGGGCCAGCATCAATGGTGCCCCGGCTGCCTGTTCAGATCCCTCCATTAAATGTCAAGCTAGCCTTCTCTATCCTTCCTGAATTTGGAACTTCCAACTCACTGTACTAACTTTAACTTTAACAAAAGTGATGGGATAAAAAGTATTAACATGGAGTCTACAATCTTCTCCTACCTCTACAGAAATGAGGAAGACAGTGTTGGTGTTTGTCATAATTATCACCAGAAAAAACACTGGGAGCAGGAGACAAATGACACGTCCCATATGCCTGGCACAGGAGGCTATCATTATTGTTGGTGGGAGTGGCATGGCAGGGCCTGTGCTCCCAGATGCTTGGACCTCCGACTGTGGTGGGAGAGAGGGGTGACATATACTTAACTTATACTAATTTCTAGCTAGAGTGGGTAATTCCCAGATGAACAAGAATATTATCCAGAATGGCTGTTGTACATGAGAGAAGGGTTGAGGGAAGGAGGTGAACAGAGAGGAGACATTTTAACAAAGGTTTGCTTTGATCTACATATATCCCTCATAATGTTCAATAAATGCAAGTTAAGAACTTGAGATATTTTTGAAATGGCATTTGGCTGTCACACTGTATTTCCTCATTGCATGACTGAAGACTCGACTGTGTGGTTTCTGGCCTCATAGGTGTTCCATAAGCCAGTATCTTCCTCCAGTGTGAAACAGATTTTTTTCTTCATCACTGAACCATGCTCCTCTGTCTGTAGCTCAACATCTCCTTTCTGTTTTGCAATTTCATTGTCAATTATCCTCCCATTCTGGCCCCTTAGCAATTATTGAAGACATTCTACAGCTTCATGTTTATGGTATGATTCTTTCCACTGTGAGTAATATATCCATTTGTTCAACCAATATGCATCTTTAAAATCTACTTAGAAATAATAAACTTCTTATAAATAAGGAAAATGGTATATTCTTTGCCTCCTTGCATGCTTAATGATTTATTTTTATATTTTCTTAAGTAATTTAAAACATGCTTCATATATATTACTTTAGTAAATTTTTGGAAAACCCTTTTGTTCAATAAAGATGAAGGGTATTTACTCCATTTTACAGATGGGGAAATTGAGTCTCTGTGATATGAAGTGAGCTACCCAAGTCTCAGGGCTGATAAGTAGCAACAGTATTCTGTTTCTGAGTTTAGTGACTAGCTTTACTCAGCTGTAGCATGAGAGGTTGGATAAGACTTTTGTTGGTCTATCTTTCCTCATTTGACACTAAGAGGATGTAAAAAAAGAAGAAATGAAAAAGGAAAAATTTGAGTGCTCTGTGTGAATAGTGTCTGGATATTATTATAAAATCTCTGGAAACAGAACCTGATTTCTACCTTTTCATTATGCTTCTATCTCATATTATACTGATGATGAATCACTAGGTAACTTCTCAGTATTTTGCAAAGTATCTCAGTGTGTGTTGGGGGGATTATTGCACATAGTAGAGGGGCCTAAATCATATGAAAATTATGGGGAAGTTTAATATTTTAGGTTTATAAAGAGATAGATATCAAGTTATTGGGTTTGAAAGAAATATTGATGGTAAGAAATTGATGCTGATACTTGAATTATGAGGACTGTGATTTCAATGGGAATTTAAAAAGGAAATTTAATACACTTTTGACATAGTCTATAGTATTAGTCTATAGTATTACTGTAAACTGACTTTCCAAAAAAGCTGCTGCAGTTTTGCCGACACTTTGATGATCTATCAGACTTAACTGAACATGTCTTGTGCTTAGCCTCAGAATCATAGTAAATGAAAGAACTGGGTCAATTAATGATACATATATTGGCTGTATCAGTAATAAATATTAGAATCACATGACACGAAGACCTAACTTCATTTGTTAGTGAATAGTCATCTAGCACTTATACCTGCTATAATAATTTAAATTTTAGCGAATAGCACTTAGTGCCTTTAAAACTTGTTTTTGAATAATATGAGAGTATACAGGTGTAAATGACACAAAATTGCTCTCCTCTAGCACTGCACTACTTAGTAGAAGGACAAGACTCATAAAATCTATTAAAATAGATGACACTAAGTGCTGTATAAAATAGGTACATAAACAAAATGAATACGTATTATGTATTTATACCATCTAGTTTACTGTCTACATATTCAACTATTTGGACAGTAGTTTCTGTAATGTTCAAGAAGTATGTTCAGTTGAAGTTTAAGAGCCTGTATAGTTTGGGGGACTCTAGGGTATATAAGGCATGAACCCTACTTTCATGGTAGGAAGAGTTGCAAACAAACATGACTCCAAAAATGGAGGCTGTGCAGCTAGTGGAGGGATACACTGGGAGGAGTGATCAGCTACTTCTAGGCATGAAGGAGAAGTCAGAAGGAAAAGGGAGGCTTTGGATGGTATAAAAAGAGCTCACCAGTAGGCAAGGATTAGAGAGACATTCTGGATGGAGGAAATGGCTTGTGGTCTCCATGTTATGCTTACTTTTTTTTTTTTTAAGATTTTATTTATTTATTTTGAAAGAGATAGAGTGTATGCAGGAAAGGGATGGGGCAGAGGGGGAGAGAGAGGATCCCAAGCTGATTCTGTGCTGAGTGCTGAGGCCTACATGGGGGCTTGATCCCAGGACCCTGAGATTACGACCCCAAGATCACCACCCAGAGATCATCATCTAAGCTGAAACCATGAGTCAGACACTCAACCCACGGAGCCACCCAGGTGCCCCCATATTACACTTACCTTAAATGGGTGCTTAAAGGTTAATTAGTTTCAGTTTACATTTTGAGTTTCCTCAAGAAAATGTAGTCTTGATTCAATTTCTCAACTTTCTATAATTGTGGAAGCAGAATTACTTCACTCTCCCTCCAGTGTGAAAATGGAGCTACAGAGATATTGAATGGTCATGAAAATTTAAGACTGAAATTATGGTTAGGATAATATCTCGACAATATACAATTTGGGCATCACCATGGCTTTTTTCATTTCTGATTGCTTTATTAGTGAGTCTGAAGTGTTTGATAAATATAATGTACTAGGTGTAAATTAAGTTGGAGAACCAAATTTTATGAAGGTTTGGAAGTCTCATTTCAGAGTCAAAACTTCATTCAAAACTCTTCCTTTATTCTCTTGCATTTTTTTTCTCATTGTAATCCTTTCTGCAAACGTTCATTAAATGGTACAGTAAATTCATATCACTTATTCTTATTTTCTTCTGGAAAGATACACTCCTTTTAAAAAAGAAAAATCAATACCTGATAAAAATATTTGTAATCTGAAAATGTGGTTGTGGTAGACTTTTTTGAAATAGAGGGCTGGTGGTGAGTTTGGAAGGGAATGCTGTAAAAAGGTAAAAAAGACACATAACTGATAGTATAAATTATAACACTTTTTAGTTATTTTTAAAATGTTCAGCCTTGCCTTCATTTCTTAAAAAATGAGAGAGAAGCCAAAAGGATGTATTTATTATGTGTCCTTTCTTATTATCCCTAAGATCATTAATAATAGATAGCATTTACTGAGTGCTTACTCTGTGCTAGCCTAAATGAATTTCTGAGGTAGGTACTATTATTTTTTAAAAAAGAGTTATTATTTATTTATTTATAAACTTACTTATTTACTTATTTTTGAGAAAGAGAGCACACAAACAGGGGAAAGGGAAGAGGGAGAAGCAGACTCCCCATTGGTAGGAGGGTCTGACTTGGGGCTCCATCCCAGGAGCCTAGGATCATGGCCTGAGCTAAAGACAGATGCTTAACTTATTGAATTATCCAGGCACTCCAAGATAGGTAATATTATTATACTCATTTTGCAGTTGAGAAAATTGAGTCCAGAGATATTAAGTTACATGCCCAAGATCACTCAGCTAGTTTGCAAAAGAATTGAAACTTGAGATCTTCCTGTCTAGAGACACAAGCTAACTGAGGATCTGCATTTTCTAGCTACACTATCTAGAACATGTGGACTTTTCAGTCTGTGCATCAGGGGAAGAGAGCCAAAGGATCACATGCTGGCTCTTAAATGCTTCTTTCTGGCTTGACAAAAGCCACATCTGCTTGCAGCCTATTTTTCAGAGCTAGTTGTGTGGTCCCTTCTAACTGCAGAAGGGTAGAAAATGTGAGGGAGTAAAGAATATTTGATGAGTGGCAAGTCTCTGCCACAGCTACTTTCATTAAAAACTTACCTAAAAGTTTCAAATAATAGAAAACCATTGAATAATATGAATTTCAAACATTAAGCCAGGAGAGAACCTATTTTAAATACTCAGAAATTTCTGGGCAACTTCAGCTGGCCCAACCTTTTCACCTTACCTGCTCCACCTGGTATGGTGTCCCTTTCTTTGGTGGGTATATAAGATTGAGAGTTACATTTACTTTATGATTCAGTTTTCTGGCACTTTCTGAACTCCATTGTATATGTGGAATCTTAGAATGACTGAGATTCTCTCTTAGCTTTGCCTTCTCCAGAGATTTGGTACTGTCTTGTTGAAGACTGACAGTCATGGTGAAGCATTTGCCTTTTTGCCCAATTTCCTGAATACATAAACAACAACAAAATCTCCAAAATTGACAGAAGGAATAAGGAAGGTTATTATTTCATATTTCCTCTCCATAATTGCATCTCCTCCCTCATTACGTTCTATGACCATTGGTTCTTCCAAAGATGCTTATATCCACCCGTTGATCCATCCATCCAACCATCCAAAAATTATTTATAAAGTTGCTACTAGGTATCCTTCTATCAATGACTCTCCTTTGCATCACTTTTGGCCCTTAATTTCTTAAAGACTTTCTTTCTGGAAATGAGCTTACTGTGTTGTTCAGACCCAGCCAGTCTCCCAGGGAGCAAACAGCTTGCCCTCCAGTTTACACCCATGTGCCCAGTGTGCATTTCCCTCAAGAACTTGACCATGATAAATTAAGGACATTCAGTCCCTAGAAATGCAGAGAGAAGAAAATATCACATGAATCCCAGCTTTGTTTTGAGGTAGCAAACAAGAGGCAGAATCCTTGATTTAAAATCTCATTATTATGCAACCAAAGTAGGACAAGTAAAAATCACAGCCATAAAACTCACCTCCTGAAATATGACAGGTACAAAAGAGGTTAGACCAGACACTTCTACTGGAAAGCTTTTCCTGTGAAATTTACACACAGCTAGAATAAATGCTGTAATATAAACATACCTATTGCTTCAGTTATGGATTTGTTAACACTGTGGTGCTTTTGTCCGGCTAAAATGAACATTCCAACCAGATAAACACCTGTGACCTTTGGTTCTTAACTTGGCTTTGGTGGCCTCTGCAGCATCAAAATGGTATAATTGGATTTAAAAAAAAGACTTTATTTATTTATTCATAAGAGACACAGAGAGAAAGGCAGGGACATAGGCAGAGGGAGAAGCAAGCTCCCCACAGGGAGCCCGACAGGGGACTCCATCCCAGGACCACAGGATCACATCCTGAGCCAAAAGCAGCTGCTCAACCACTGAGCCACCCAGGCATCCTAGTATAATAGGATTTTATGGTAGCCTCAGGGTGGGTATTAAGGGTGTTCTGAACCAAACTTGTTTGGGAAGCAGGGTGGATTTTAGAGACAGAGGGAGAGCCTGTGCATAAGACAGCCTTTGTGCTTTAAGGTATATATAGAAAATCCTCTTTCCCAAGATACTCCTCTATGCACCTCCCCCACCCCTGCCCAATACACGCTGCCAGTAGTAGACACATTCACTTAGTCATACCAATGGAAATTCCACTAATTAGGATTCATTTATGTTAACAAGAATCCTTTTTAAGATTCAATTACCTTTGGATGGCAATTGCTAACTCACAAGTTCATGCAAATTTTCGTAATCAGATTGCTTTTCTCTTTAACACCTACTGAGATTAATGTCTTTGAGGGAAATGGAAGGAGAATTTGGAATTTGGTGGTGTTGGAGGGTGGAGCTCGGCAGAGGTAGAGATAGAAGGGAAAGAGGCAATTAAAACCATGCTTTTCCAATTAAGAAAATCCTTCATGCAGTTCAGTGGAGTGCTTAAGAGAACAGATTCTGGATCCAGATGACTCTTGCCAGCTTTGTGACTGGGGAAGTTTGCTTTTCTCTTAATTACTTCAGTAATAGGAAGATAATACTAATACATCAGAGAGTTTTGTTGTTTGGTGTTGTTGTTAGATTAAATAAATTAATGCATGTAAAGAGGTTAGTCTATAAGAAGCACTCAGTAAATATTAGCTATTATGAATAATTTAGAAAATACAAAAGAAAATGAGTTGCCCGAAGTCCTGTAGCATATCTCTAGACCATTATGTCTTAAAATGGGCACTGTTAACATTATGGCCTTTTTCTATCCAGTATTTTTATATACTATATACAAATATATAATTGGGATTACATTGTCACTGCTTCTTAGTGTTGTAATTTTTTTTTTCAAGTAATATTAGTTTATAAGCACTTTGGGAAAAGTCATGGAGGAGGTGACTGGTAAATGTATTTGCCTTTCCACAGTCAGATTTGTAAGGAATTTCCAGCCTAGGGGTATGATATAAACAAAAGCATTAGGCAGAAAGTCCAGGAAGAAGTAGTGAAGACAGCAGTGGGGGCAGGAGGACTCAGGAGGTAGAGAGGCTAAAGGGGAACTTGAGTCTGATTATTGAGGAAGAATAGTGTTTACTGTTTGGCACTAATAGAAGGTTGGGGTGAAGTCAGGTTTAAGGAGATCAGTTAGGTGTCACTTGTAATAATCCAGGGCAGAAGAGGTGAAGAATTAGAATTGGGCCTGAACTATTCCTATTGGAATAAAGAGGAAACTATGGATATGAGAGGGAGTGTGGAGAAAGAATTGACACAATATACCAACTGATTAGATAAGGGCCTGTTGGAGGAAGAGGGAAGAGAAAAAGATGGCTCTGAGGAAAAAAAAAAAAAAGAAAAGAAAAAGATGGCTCTGAAAATTCTAGAAAGTAAAGCCGAGAGGGTATTGTATTATTCAGACCTTTGAGAGAAGACTTTTAGAAGATTAATGAAATCAGCAAATAGAAACCAGATTGTAAGGTTAACAGCACAAGGCTATTAAGTTTAGGAAATGAGCATAGATAACTCTGACGGGTTTGATGTCCAAGATGCAACATAGAATGTTAATGTAAAGAAGAAATACAATGGAGCTCTTTTGTTTGCTTCTGGTTTGTTTTTATTTATTTTCTTCTTAGGGATAAAGAAGACTTCTATCCCATGGGAAGGGAACACATGAAGATGAAGCAGAAAGAAAAGATAGGGAGTAGGGAAAGGAATGGAACCCCAGGTGGAAGAATGCTCCTTGGAAAGGAAGGGATCCCAGCGGCTCTTGAGAAGAGAGATGAGGATAAAATGGAGGAAGCAAAGGGGGCAGTGGTTGGAGAGATATTGTCATGGAAGAAACTGAAGGTGAATCAAGTCATTGGCTAGGAGTAGAAGGCAAGTGTGGGACTGGAGATTTTTCACAGAATGGAAAAGATTCTGAATAACCATAGGGAAAATATGGGCTGAGGTTAAGTAATCAGCAACCCCCCCAATATGCAAGAGCTTTGAAGCTTATCTTATTTAATTAGAACACATGCCAATTTTGAACCAGAATTTAAATTAGATCAATATACCATACAAATGTTTTAGTTATATAAACCTATTGGTTGCTGAAAACATTGTCTCTCATTTGAGCAGCACCAGAAAATAGAAACCTTCATTAAAATTATGTATTAATTAATTCTTAAGATTCTTGCTTGGATGATGAGAAAGAAAGAAGAGTAGCTTCTCTGTCTCAGGAAGCCATCACAAAGTGTCCTGCCATTTGTTCACTGCTTTTCAGCTTAGAAAATATGTTTACTCAAATTATCTCACATGCCAAAATGACTGGACAGGATGAAAATCTTAAATCTAAATCATTGGGCAAATATTTTGAAAGACAAGGAAAACCTCTTTATGCTGAATAGCTGCCATTTCTAGCAAAGGTATGTAGGAAAGAGCATTAATACTCTAAAGGCAGCTCAGAGTTCTTTTATGACTTTGTAAAAGAAAGTTTCTTCAGGTTAGGCACATATTATTGGGGTTCAATACTTTGCCAATAGATATATTGCCTTCTCCTTGAATTTCTGTAGGCTGCCCAGAAGATCGAGCTTCTTGTAATTTCAATTAGGACTTTTAGATAGTCAGGCGATAATTATTTCTTAAACAGCATTGAGCTATATTCTAGGAATGGCAATGAGTTTTTTGTAGATTCTGTGTAAGCATTCTGAAACATCTATTGGCATTTAAGATAGGTTTTTGGTTATTACGGTGAGTCAGAATCGCTCATCACTAGCTGTCAGGTCTGAAGGGTTGACTTTGGTTTAGACACGATTATCAACAACTGAGTTAGCATCACTGTGGGACACCTTTTAGGGCCTTCTTTATAGTTTCTAATGCTACTCTTTTATATTTGAAACTTGAGAATGTGGCTTGTTGGATATTCCATATATCAAAGTGTCATTTATAATAATCACTTTATATGCCTTACAGTTTCATACATTCTATTTGCTCATCACAAATCACTATGAAGTGCACAGGGCAAGGCAATGCTACTTTTTAAACAAGAAAATAAACCTGCAGTGAATATGACTTGTCTAAGATCTCTCTGCTAGTAGGCATGAAAGCAAGGATTTGAAACTACATTCTATGTCATGTGTTTTTAAACTTTTAACCTGATATTTTGATGCCTATTTTTCATGGGATTTGATTCATGAGGAATAAATTAGGAAACTAATTTTATGTATGTTAGATGGAATCATACGCAAGTTCCATCTTTATATGTCTAAAATGATTGACTATTGACAGTATCATATGGTCCTACTCAAGTCCTGTGTGGAGATAATGTAAGCTTTGGAGGCACAGTAGTTTAGGCTAGAACCTCAGATTTGTCTCATGTCAAAACTGTTAGCTCTAGGAAATGTTACCTCTATTAACTTCCCTAAGCCTTTGTTTCCTCATCTTTAAAAAAGATTGACAGTGCTATCTATTTTAGAGGGTCTTATGAAGATCACATAACACAATGTTTACAAAAAAAACCTATCTCAGTACATTGTATATTCTAAGTTCTAAATATGTCACTGTAAATTATTATTGCCAATAGGGTTAATAAAAACTACATTGGAGAGTAAGATAAGCATTTTAGATGTTTATTGTATGTTTAGCCTTGTGCTTTGAAATAAATAATTTGTCATTCTTTGTGATACTGATGTACTACTTTTGGTTTTTTATTTTTTAAAGATTATTTATTTATTTATTTGTCAGAAAGAGAGAAAGCACACAAGCAAGGGGAGCAAAAGGCAGAGGAGAAGTAGGCTCCCTGCTGAGCAAGGAGCCTGATGCAGGACTTGATCCCAGGACCCTGGTATCATGACTGGAGCTGAAGGCAGTTAACCGCCTGAGCCACCGAGGCATCCTTTGTGTGTACTTCTAATTAATAGATTATTTGGGTGTATGAGAGAAGAGCAGCATTATTGGTTATTTTAGTTTTTTTCATTTTACATACGTGTTTTTTTGTTTTCCATGATAAGCAAATTTTGCTTTTATAGTGAATATGAAGTTATATCCACTATAAAGTTAGATGGCCCAAGTTATTGGTTTAAGCACTTGATAAAATATCAAGAATTTGAAAAAGGAACTGCTTCCTGAAAAATCAGTAGCTTTTAGGTGAACAGAAGTGTTTGATGTTTAAAGCAAAACTCCATCTATCTCTTCTTTCTACTCAATTGTACTTATTTACTCACTTATACATTTATTTACTCATTTAACAAATAACAAAGTGCCCACTATGTTTTATGAACTGTGTAGAGATAAAAAGATGGAATTCTTAATTCATAACTGATTATTGGTGACTTTTCATCACAATTTGGAATTACCAAGAAGACCCCCCCTTCCCCATCTTGGGCAGCCAGATGTGTAAACTATGTGCATGTATGAGCTCACTTAAAATGGATTAGAGCATAGAAACTTAGCTTCAGAAAAATAATATGTTATGCCTATCATATATTCAGTGCCAACTGTTAGACTAATTTATGGAGATAAGTAGAATATTCACCATTGAAAATCTTTAAAAAGATGCTAAGAATAGATATGAACTGTCATTAAAAGCCCTATGCTATTATTAAAAAACTAATAATCAAAAGGATTTACACAAGGAAGAGCAAAATAAGATTATATGCTTTTATGAAAAGAATGTTTGGGTTAGAGAAACCTATAACTGAAATGTAAAGAATCCTTTAAATGATGAACATTTATTGATCTGTTATGAGTTCTGCATGGTGCTTGGTACAGGCCCAAAGAATTATATTTCTCCTTTTTTTCTGATATAGGTTAAAGTAAAGACATTTTCTGGTTCAATGTTTTAAGGTTTAAATGGTGTTGATGTCTATTGATTCACTTTTAATATTGTGATTAGAAGAAAATATTTCAGATAGTATCTGCAACATAACAGCTGAGTTTGAAACCCCTTTCTGTCCTAAATAGTTGCATAATCTTAGGTCACTGAGTGATTCTGAGATTCAGTTTTCTCATCTATGAATTAGACACAATGGTTTTAAGACAGGATGGTTAAAGATTGAGTGAACAAGATAAAGACAGTTGATCCTTCCTTTATCAAATATTTATTGAGTACCTGCTCTGTTCCTGGCACAATCTGAGACTGTGTACACAGTAGTGAATAAGGAAGACATGGTTCCTATTTTCATGAAACTTAAAGTCTGATAATGCCATTAAATACAAGGAAAGGATAACATAGAAGGACAATTTTTCTTGGGTATGTAGGGAAGTCTTCCCTGAGTAGAGGATACATCAGTTAAGAGTGAAGGAAGAGAGAGGCAGCTATGAGAGAATGGTGAAGAATAGTAAGCCAAATGCCCTGTGATAGGAAAGGTATATACAAGGAAATGATAGAGGTCACTATGACTGGAGCATCAGAAGTTTAGGAAGAGTGGTGTGAAATATAAAAAGGCTGGTCAAAGGCTTGTTTGTTTGTGCAAGGCCTTGTAGATCATGGCAGAGTGTATGGATTTTACTTTTAGATCATGGGAAAGCCGTTGATGGAAAGTCAGAATTGTAAAAGGTCTGGCCTTAGTGTTTGTAATTTATGTTAGGGATGATCATGGACTAGGTTGGCATGAGAGACACAGAGAAACAAATAGATTAATCATCTGTTCTGATACAAAGTACAGGTTTTTAAGCATGGAATGGATGTGAGAAATAATAGAGATAGATGAATCTAGGATGATTTGCAAGATTCTGCTTTGTATAATTGGGTAGCTTGTGGTAACACTAAAATGGGGAAAAATGGAGCAGGAGCAGGATGTTTTGTTTGTTCATCTGTTTAATTTTGTTGGGAGGGAGGTTAAGAGTTCTGTTTGGAGCTTATTAAGTTTGAAATATTTGTGAAATATTCAAGGAGAGATATCAAGTACATAACTAGACTAAACATATACTTGCTCAAAACCCTCCACTGGCTTCCCATCTGAGTTAGAATAAAATCTAAAATTCTTATAAAGACTAAACGGGTCTTGTTTTGCTTTCTGCTACTTCCTTGATCCCATCTTTCTCCTTTCTTCCCCTTACTCACTGCTCCAGGCACACTTATCTTTTTTCTCTTTGTAGGAACTCATCATGCTATTCATCACTCAGAGCCCTTGCACTCAACCTAATTTCTACCTGGAAAATCTCTTCCATAGGTCTTTGCCTCTTGGCTTAATCCTACTTTATTCAGATCTCTGATCAAATTTCACCTCCTCAGAGATTCTTCCCTGACCACCCTACCTAGAATGGTTTCTACCTTTAACTTCAACCCTGTATCTTGATTAATTTTTCTTTTTAGTAGTTATTGCTTCTAACACACAAATATTCTACTCATTTGTTTTTGTGACTCATGTCCCCACTAGAAAATAAGTTTCATGAAAGCAGGGACTTTGTTAAGCTCACCAATGTAACTTCAGACTTAGACTCATACATCGTGGAGCTCAATAACTCAATATTTAATGAATGAATGACTCTGTGAGTCAAAAAGTAAAGGAGCTATTGAGACTAGAACATATATTTGGGAACCCTTAGCATATATATGGTGTATAAAGCTCCAGGAGGGACTGAGATGATGCAGGGGAGAGTATGGAGAATGCAAAGAGGGCCAAGATTTAGTGCTAAGGCACCCCCGACATTGAGAGGTTGAATTGAGGAATTTGGGGGAGGGCCGAAGCCAATGGAGACCAAGGGGTGATAATCAGAGAAGTCTGGAAGAAAACCAGAAGAGCACAGAGTTAGGATTCCAAAAAGGGAGTCCTAGTAGAAGGCAGTTCCCTTCTTGTTTGATCTCTATTCTCCAACAGAGTTGATTTTTAGCTTTCACATTATTGCTCAAAGTTAATTTCTCCACATAACTAAAATTTAGCCATGTTGAGATTATTCATTATAAATTGAGAGAAAGTACTCAATTAATCTACTTTTGCATATCATAATTACAATCCTTTCATTAACTTCCTTTCCCAACCGTGGCTAAAAAACAAAACTGAGTAAATTCGAAGATCTAATTGGCTTTATTCAATGATTCATAATTCAGGCAGCATCCCATCTAGCAAGTAGAAAGGTGCTCCAAGGAGTTGTACAACATGGAAGATTTTTATAGGCAGGAGGGTGAAACACAGAAGTTAAAAGAGTGGATTATTTCAGGCAAGCCACCTTCCCTTAGGGAAAGACACAAGTCTTACCATGCGGATTTTCTCACTAGTGCTGCTTAGGAAATTTCAAACTCATCAATTTAAAATTCCACCTGTGGGAGAGGCTGAAACAATAGTTAGGTTAGGTATCAAGTTGTGGTAGGGCTTAGCAAAAGTGACCCCACTTGAGCCTGTTGTTTCTTTTCTACACTGTCTTTTAAGATATCTAGTTACCAAATACTTAGATGTATCTCCAGCCTTAAATTTCTTCGTAAGATTATTTTTGTTCCCGCTGCTTGTTCTTTTTTCTTGTGCAGATATAACTATATAGTTTAACACACAGCTGGATTGAAGGTAGGATGGGTAGGTAAGTGAAATCAAAGTAGCACCAGAATAGCTGGACTATTAAAGGAAATAATATTATTTTCTTTATTACTTATATTATTTCCTTTATACTTATATACCATTGATTACTTATATACCACTATCTTAAAAATGGCAAAAACAGTATGAAGAGATGATAAAAGTTCCTTGAGAAATAGTAGGATGGATATTAATATTTGATTTACTCAGCTAATATAGATTTAATATATTATCTTTTTAGGCTGGGTGCTACTTATTTTCTTCTTTTTTTATATGTATATTTTTTTTATTGGAGTTCAATTTACCAAGATATAGTATAACACCCAGTGCTCATCCCATCAAGTGCCCCCCTCAGTGCCCATCACCTAGGCTGGGTGCTACTTAAATAAGGCTGTTCAGTTTGATTTTCTAAAACATTATCAGAAAATTAATTTTCTTTCATTGTTGATGTTTCAAAATAATTTCCTTGGTTTTGATCTACCTCAGGGAGGTCTTAAATAAATAAAGCCAAACATGTATTTTCATAGGTGATTTTATCTGTCCTCTAATATCCTGACTTATTTCAGTATTTAGAAATGTATTTGAAGTCCATCACCTTGGCCACCGGTAAAATACATGTTATTTGCTTCTCTCAGAAGAAACTGTTCTTTCAATTTAGATACCACATGGTGTTTCAGCACTGTTCTCCTGGGCCACAAAGAAAATATTGCATTCTCTGGTATTATGGCAAATCATACACAATTATAGGAGGTAGCTTTTGCTTGCAGTTATTTCTTACTGGTCCAGGCAGTGTTTATAATTGCATATGAAATACTTTAGTTTGAGATAAAACTCTAAAGCCAGTTTTTGTTAGCTTTAAGATATCAGCAAAATGGTTTCTCTTATAATTACTGTTTCTGATACAGGTAAGACAATGTGTTCTGAATTTGTGCCTCATGTTAATTTCAGTTTGACATGTAAGGAATGGAAGGCTTGAAAACCTGTCTGATTATCATACTTGGAATATCTCCTCCCTTCCTTCCTACTTTTTACTTTTCTCCTCTTTCTCTTCTGCTTCACAAAGATTTAAAGTAGCAAACAAAAATAGAAAGAATAAGTGAAAATGACTATAGTACCAGGAAGAAACATGGGGCAAAGGAAAAAGTAAAAGATAGGAAAGTAAAAAGGAATTAGTAGCAAGGTTAAGTGTCCAACTTCTAGCCACAAATTCCCTTGCAGTTTTTAGAGCTGGCTGTGAATGTGAAACTAAGTCTTCTACTTGGCAATATGAGGAAGGGAATGCAATACATTTTTACAAAAGGAGAAATAAGTCAGTCACTTAGGATAATCATAATTTTTCCTGACAGTGAGACCAGAAAGAGTTTTTTCTACCTTTAACCCTTATAGAGGGAATACTATATGTGTAATGAACAGTTTTATTTTATTTTATTTTTTTTTTAATTTATGATAGTCACACACACAGAGAGAGAGAGGCAGAGACATAGGCAGAGGGAGAAGCAGGCTCCATGCACCGGGAGCCCGACGTGGGATTTGATTTGAAGGTGGGATGATTCACCTTCACTGGATGATATAATGTGTAGATGAATGGCAAGTTTCATAAGCTATACGTCACTGATTTACAAAGTACAGGTTGCATCTGTTAGTAGGTAGTAAAATTAATTCAGTGGGTTGCAACCAACTTTTAAAGAGGACAAAAAAGTAGGCTAGAGGAGAGTGAAAAAGAAAAATCAGTGTCCTAAGAAACTCATGATTTCTTTCAAATGTGTGTCCTGCATCATGATGCAAAATGTGTTTCTTACTGTGAGTCTAGTTAAAAGGTTTGGAAAGCCCTGCATTGAGACAATTCTCACAGATTATCTTTCACTCCTAATTTTGTGGAAGGTATTGCCTCGCAGTAACTCTAAGATTATATCTCTTGGCAAATGCTTGAGACCTGCAATTCTGAGTTCAGTCATCAGCTGGGGGCTGGGAATGGGAGGACAGTGGAAGGGGGTAGAGAGAGAAATATTGAAATATACTTTGAAAAATGGTGATCACTGATAAGTTCTCCACATTGCTGCATTATGGTGAACTAAGACAGTCTACACCACATGAGCCAAGAAGCTTTCTGGAAGCAAAAGGAAAGCCTACATAAGTAACGTAGTATGAAGCCTCAGCTATAACCCAGTTAAAAGTTGGAAGTCACCCATCCAAAATGATAATTTCTTTTAAAAATTTTTATTTATTTATTCATGGAGACAAAGAGAGAGAGGCAGAGGCATAGGCAGAGGGAGAAGCTGGCTGGCTCCCTGTGAGGAACCTGATGCAGGACTCAGTCCCAGGACCTCAGGATCACGACCTGAGCCAAAGACAGATGCTCAACCACTGAGCCACCCAGATGCCCCCAAAATAATAATTTTGGTTCTTTTTGCAGGCAATATAGTGCATATCCCATGATAAGTAATAAATTGACTACATAGCTGAAAAAAATCACATTATTTACAGTAAGAGTATAAAACCTATAAAAAAAATACTCCCAGTTTCCAAAAGGTAAGTCTCCTGATGTTAAAGACTATTTCAACTCTAGAATTTGATTAGATTTCAGTGACTACAATTCAAAGATTCAACTTGTTTGCTCTCATGAGCTTTAAAGGTGTTTCCCTGTGTGTTGAAGCACTGCAATTAGAAAATGTCTCAGGGGTGCCTGGGTGGCTCAGTTGGTTAAGTGTCTGCCTTTGGCTCAGGTCATGATCTCTGGGTCCTGGGATTGAGCCCTCTGGCCATTGGGTTTCCTGCTCAGCGGGAAGTCTGCTTCTCCCTCCCTCTCTTCTGCGACTCCACACCCTGGTGCTTGCCATGCTCTCCCACCCACCCTCAAAAAAAAAGGACATTCAAAAAATGTCCCAGAAAACATGACAATCCCTACATTCCATTTGCCCCATTATTAAACCCAAGAAGAATCACATAAGGGAAACTTAGGACAACATAGCTTATGAAGTTTTTTTTTTTTTTAAAGATATATTTAGTTTCTGTGAATTGTCTTTTGGTGGCCCTGCCTTATCCACCATCTGTAGGCTTCCTGAGGTCAGTGACAATGTTACATACATTGAAAAAGAGAGTGAGTACTGATGTGGAATTTATTTTCAGTGGAATTTGCTCTTTTTGTGTGCACAGTTCTAATGAATTTTGACAAATGCATACTGTGTTCTGTGACCACTTTACAAATCAAGGTAGAGAACTTTTCCACTGCCACAAGAAGCTTTAGGCACATCCCTTTCATGTCATTTCTCCTTCGCTGCTTGCAGGTCTTGGTAACCAGTGGTTTGTTTGTCTATATTATAGTTTGCCTCTTTCAAAGGTCACTTAAATGGAATCATACAATTTGTAGTACTTGTTTTTTTATTTTTTATTTATTTTATTTTATTTTATTTTTTAAATTTATTTATGATAGTCACACACACACACACACACAGAGAGAGAGAGGCAGAGACATAGGCAGAGGGAGAAGCTGGCTCCATGTACCGGGAGCCCGATGTGGGACCCGATCCCGGGTCTCCAGGATCACGCCCCGGGCCAAAGGCAGGAGCCAAATCGCTGTGCCACCCAGGGATCCCTAGTATTTGTTTTAAAGATTTTATTTATTTATTCATGAGAGACACACAGAGAGAGGCAGAGACATTGGCAGAGGGAGAAGCAGACTCCTGCATGGAACCTGATGCTGAACTTGATCCCAGGACCCCAGAATCACAACCTGAGCCAAAGGCAGACGCTCAACCACTGAGCTACCCAGGTGCTCCCCAATTTGTAGTGTTTTGAGTCTGTCTTCTACCTAGTGTAATGCTTTGAGATTCATCCTTTTTGCTGCATATATCAGCAGTTCCTTCCTTTTGATGTTGAGTTGAATTCCATATACAACTATTTTTCCATTTGCCAGTTGATGGACATTGTGTTTTTTCAGTTTTTAGTAATAATAACTAAAGACATCATAAACATTTATGTACTGGTGTTTATGTTGACATGTCTTCATTTCTTTGGGGCAAATGCTTCACTGAGGGATTACTAGGTTATATGGTGAATGTAAATATAACCTCACTAGAGCAAGCTTTTCTTGGCCACAGTCATTCTTCAATCATTTTTGGCCAAAGATCAATGCTGATATAGAACTAATTAGGTACAGTTAAATGAAAAACCCACCAATCAGCCATTAATCCCAATGAAATTATTACCAGAAAACAGAAAAATTAACTGAACTTGCCTTTTGCTTTCTTATTTATCCTTGGTTGTTCTGAATTAACTGCTGATAAAGAGTGAAATGCTTCAAGGCAGCAGAAAACAAGTTGGAGAAGCAATTGAAAATGTGCTATATCCATAATTTGAAAAATAAGTGTCTAGAGAAGAATTGGCTATGCTTACAAATCAGGCAGAGTGCTTGCTTTTATCATTTTCATTCTTTGAGCTAGAAAGCTAATAATATTTTTAAAGATTCCGATTTTAAGTTAAAGGAGTTGAATTTATATAGAAGTAACATAAAAGTGACTTAGAATATTTAATTTGAAAATGTAGACTAAAAATTGATTTTGTGTTTATTGTGCTAAGTTTTATCCACTTGAACAGAGACATGTCAACAAATGCTATCAGACTGAAATGCTGCTTGATCTTCAAGTGGTTCAATGTGCAGTAAACCCTCTTATTTGTGGTTTCAGTTCACAACACAATCTGGTCATCCACAATCTGGAAGCAGATGATCCTTCTGATATGTTGTCAAAAGGTCTGTAGTAGCCTAATGCTGTGTCACAGTGCAACATCATTCACTTTACTTTCTTTTATCACATAGGCATTATACTATCTCACACGTTCACAAGAAGGGTGAGTGCAGCATCACCTTAAAATAGGACATTATAAGGGAGACCACATTCACATAACTTTTATTACAATATATTGTTCTATTTCATTATTAGTTATTGTTCTTAATCTCTTATTGTGTTTAATTTATTAATTAACCTTTATGATAGGCTTGTATATATGAGAAAGAACAGGGTCAGGTACTATCTATGGCTCCAGGAACCCACTGGGGGTCTTGGTATGTATTCCTCACAGGTAAGGGGGGACCACCATATCGTCATAAGTAAGAAAATAGTCACAGTAAGAGATCAAAATTTTAATCAAAGGATTTCTGTTTGGATTTCCAATATATCTTTACTTACAGTTTTATATCTGTAAGATCTCAATTAGTTATTTTGACAAAGTCCCAAAACTCCATTAATTCAGTGAAAAGCCTTTTTATATCTTTAGTGTTAAGATGAATGCTTCCAACTGCGTCGATTGTTTGGAGTCAGTTTGAAGAAATGTTGTACACTCTAGGAATTAGAATTCATAATGCAAATATGTGAATGATGATTAGCTTTATTATTTATTAACAATCAATGTGTTGTGGGGGTTTACTCACAGGGAAAGCTATCCTGGTTCTCTTTAACTTTTTGAAATTATATGCTTTTCAAATCATGCATTAAGTGTGCACTGTAGACTATGCACATATTTATGGCCATTGGTGTTTGTAAGACAGATTCCAGAGTCATGGAAGGGGAAGTTGCATCACACTTGGAAGACAATATTAAACTATCACACACAGGCACCAAATGGTGCTTAGCTGGGCCAGCACATCAATCATTAAGGCTTAATTAGGTACAGAGACATCTTTCTCTTTCTGAGGTCTTGTACACAGTAATGCCATTTGTAGGCTCAGTGGATACACAAAAGCTGTTGGCATGCACACCCTGACACTGCCTTTTGCAGCTCTTCTGGCTGACTGATGCCTGAATCTCACATTTTCATATTTCTATATTTTTGACTGAGGTATTGATTCTTATTAAAAATTGAGTGAAGCAACATTGTCTCTTACACATATATTTTACACTATAGTATGAAATCAGAAGAATAGATATTAGTAGATAGGACCCAGGGAAACTGTAGGAGGAAAGTGAAATGCCATAGGTTGGGAAAACACAACTCATGTTCAAACCCAAATGAACTAGCTTTTACCCTGGAAATATGAGTCGCTGTGCTTGCTGACTTACAATCCCGCTTAGATAGGATCCAGCCATACCTGGGATCAGCACTGGACCTATATAAGACTGGAGCTCACCAGGGGGAGAAATGATGTTATTTTGCACCAGGTGATAGCAGTAGAGGAAAACAACTAGATTGACTGAAGGCCAGACTTACTAATTAATTGTTGGGCTGGGATGAGAGGAAGGAAAAGTCATGAGGCAAAGATGAGACATCAGAGAGGGCAATGTGGGGCAAGCTAGAGGAGAATCACAATTTAGGAAAAGAGAGACAGGTGTATTTTGACCAGATTAATTCTGGGATGCCTTTTAGATGTCAAGTGAGTGATTCATATACAAGTCAAAAGCTCAGAGAATAGTTTGGGGGCCAGACATGTAAGTTTGGAAGTCATCAGCACATGCATGTTATTTATTTACCTTAGGGGTGGGAAGAGAAAGAGAGTTACGAGGTAAGGAACAACTTGGATAAAGCAGTGGAGATTTCTTACATTTATAGTAGGAAGGGTAGAGGAAGAAGAACCAGAGGTCAGATGGAGAAGGAAGATCCTAGCAGAGGATTGACAAGGAATTTTCAGTGAGGTAAGAGGAAAACCAGGGCAGTATAGTGTCACAAAAACAAGGAAGAGAATGTCAGGTCAGGAATATTTAACCATGTTAGCTGCTACTGAGAGAATGAATAGGGGATTGGCCACTAGACTTGGCAACATGGTGGTGTTGACTAACAGACTGCCTGTGGGTTCATAGGGTCAGAAGACACAAAGGTTGAGGATGGAGAAGCCCAGGAAACTCAACGTGGGGCTCTATCTCAGGACTTTGAGATCATGACCTGAACCGAAATCAAAAGTCAGATGCTTAACCGACGGAGCCACACAGGTCCTCCTTGTTTGTTTGTTTTGATGAGTTAGAGGCTAGTGGAAATAATCTTAGAAGCTTTTTCAAATTACAGTTGTTTCCCTCTTCTTTTGCATCTGATTCAGGCACAGATGAGGAGAGGGTGTTGTAATTTAAAAACCTCTCCAACTAAATCAAATTTCCTCCTCCTGGAATCTTCCACTGATCACCTGCCATTTGTCTTATGGAGAACTATTGCTTTCAAAGATAGGAAAGAAGAGATGCTTAGCATCACTCTCTGTATATGAACCAAACATGACAGGTTTTCCTTCTTTGGACGAAGTGATAACTATGACCATGTACCATTTATTCTCCCCAATTAGGATTGTTATGAATGTCATTGTTCTGAAATGATCTTATTTACAGTTCTGTGCAGCTACATCTCTCCAATCGTTAAAACTCCTGTATCAAATGGCATTTTAATATCACAACTCTCTCTAAAAAAATTACACTGTAATAAAATTCAAGTCACTTGAATTTCCTTGTATTCTACTTCAGTGAAATTCTATTTAGATTTTTAAAAGGCATTTGGTCTTTGAAATATGTAATAATCAAATCCCAGCGAAAGATTACAACAAATCTAGCTTTTGAGTATAAAATTTTGAATAAATATTTTATTCTGTGTCTCGTTTGGTCTGCTTTAACTTTCTTTACTTGTCACCAAATAGAGAAAAGGGAGAGGCAGATTCACAAACAAGATGGGGCATGAGAGTTGGGTCATGTGTGGGATTCTTGACCTTAGTATCTACCAAGTTTTGGTGCTGGAAAGTCCAAAGTGAATTTTGAATGCCTTGATGGTTGGAATCAATTTGTTAGATTAGGTGGTGACCATGAATCTGGCTCATTTTATGGCCCTTCCTCTGCATTAGACAGATACCTATTCTCTGAGGCCCTACAGTTCTCTACAGTTGCAGCCAGAGAATTTTCTATAACTTTCTATAATTTTCTATAAATTTTTATAATTTTCTATAAAAAAAGCCTAAAGAGAAACATTCAATAGAAATCTTTGAAACCTAGTCTCATTTGTATTTCATTTTTCTTCTTATAGTTCTACATTTTTCAAGTATAATCAATTTTGTTGTATGAAATTTCCATTTCAATCAGCTCCTGCCCAAAAAAGATTTTCAGAGTGTTTTAAATTTATACCTGTTAAAGCTGGCTCCTGTTTTGCAGTTGTTAGGATAGGAAAACTTTTTTCTAGTTTGAGGAATCTTTTGCAAATTCTTGTTTACATTTGCTATTGCAGATGTAACTGCAGCTCTAAATCACCTCATTTTCTCAATAGTCTCTAAACCTCCTTGTGTTTCTGATATCACTGAACATTTGAAATAGAAAAAAATTTTTTGTGAAACTTTGAATTGAAAAACCAGACAGTTTTAAGGAAGTAAAGTCTACCTTCCTTTTAGCTTCAAAACATAGAGGGAATTTCTTCACTATTCCAGGTGAGGGAATGCTTCACCATTTCAGATGTCTTTTCTGAAATTAAAAAAAAAATCAATATATATCTACTAGTGAGGATAAGATCAGAGCATACAAGTGTGAAAGAAAGCATTAATCCTCCAAAGACCTCAAAGGGAGCTCCCACTTTTGACTATGGGTTATAAGCAAACTTTGATTCAGTTCCATAATATGTAGTATGTGCCTATCATGTGTAAAATATTGTGCGAGAATAGCATAAGACAAAGACCCTGTGTTTTGGGCGTTCACAGTCTAACAGGAGAGGTTGAGATTTATGCACATGACTTAGATTAAGAAGACCATGAGAAGTAATGTTTTAGGGATAGGCTGAAGGGGATTTGGGCACATGGGAGGGACTAGAGAATCCTGAGGAGCTTCTTGAACTGAGCCAGAAAGATGTAGGTGGCAAGATACATTCTGAAATGCTTTTCATTTCCATTAAGTATCACATATCCTTAGAAATAAGTTAATTCTACCATTTAATCATTCACTTATTTATTCAACAACATTAAAGGCTCTCTGTGGGTCAGTTACTAGGCCTTCTTGGATTTATTAACAAATTTTAGAGCAAGTAATGCACATCTATTGTTAAGATGCACAGATGTGTTATTTGCAAAAAAATGTTTATCTCAGTAGAAGTGTCAGCACTTCTGACACTTCTGACATTATGTTAGCATAATGTCCATCAAAGAAATGAAATGCCAGAAGTCTGCAATTCTTTACTGGGCTCATTTTCTTGCCCAGTGGGGATTAGATTTATATATACTTTGATTAGATTTATATATGCTTTGATATCTTATCAAAACGTGGAAGGGTTTCTACTTGTGAGATACATGTTCCTATCCTGTTCAAATTCCCTAATATTTGCAGTGAAATACACCATTTGTTTTATTTTTGTTTTAATACTATGATTTTGTTTTGGGTGCTTTGTTGTTCAGTTAAACAAGGATTATGAATTCATGGCCAAAATGACAACTAGTCTTCAGAGTGAATCACTTGGTACTAAAATGTAGATTTTAGGATATGTGTAACTCACTTCTTATTCTCTGATAATTGGGCAGTATCATTTTAAGTAGATAACACTTTAAATAAAAGCTTTAAGGCCATTTGTTAAAACTGGCTAACAGTATAACATAGGTTATAGAAAGGATGACTTTTTTTAAACACCTGATACTGTCCTAAATAGAGGCTTATTTTGAAGCTTTGGCAGAACAAATATATCCTTAATAAATAAGTTGAATGATTTAAAGCTTCAGAAACTGTTGTAGTAATTGATTCAGGGCTAACCATCCATCTCTTGGCTACCAAATTGGTGTAAACAAATAGTATGATGGCAATAGATGAATAGATGCTGGACAAATATTTAACCTAGTAATACTGCTTTGAACACAGAAGACTTCTTCTAGTGATTATTCCATGGGCAGACGCTTTGTTACCAGAAGGAGAAATAAAGCAGAAGATTAGCCACGTATTCATGAGAGAGAAGTGATAGTAGTGCAATAGGGAAGGACTAGAGTTACCAAAAAGTATTATCAACTCTAGAAAAGTAGTATGACTAGCCTAGTACATTTACCTTGAGACCAGTCTCTGGTTAATCTATGTGAAATTCAGTCACCATTTATTGTATGTTTGCTGCTTTCTCTGTTTGTGGTGGCTCTCCAGGAAAGGGAGAGAGGTTGAGAAGACAAAGATCCATACAGTTAAAACACTCTTCCACGTTGGAGGGGAATCATCCCGCCCCTCTCCCCATCATAGTTCTTAGCTTCTTAGAAAGAGCAAGGCTGCTCTTAGCTTTTTCATTATGTTTTCCTGAAGGTAGAACCTTTCCCAGAGACCTCAGGCCAGGCTAACCAGCCTGAAGTGAATCTGTCTAGAGGCTGCTGGTCATTCTTCGGATGGCCCCTACCGCTCTCAGGGCAGATTCATGAGCATCGCTGAGTCTCTTAAACTTTGCAGTCTTATTGTTGACCATGTAGCCTCTCGTGCATTGTATTTTGACCTAGTAATTTCTTGGTTATAAAGAAAATGATTTCAGATTAATGATGTGTCTCTTAACTGTGTTCAGTTCCCAATCCACATTTGTTTATACTATTCCCTTTACTTGGAACAGCTTTTCTCCTTCCTTTATTTACCTAAAATTTACATAAAATTTGCACTGTTAGTCTCAGTCTCAATCACTCATGAGCTTCTCTTGAATGCCCCATCTCTCTTCCTTAACTACTATAGCACAAACATTTATGCACAGGGTATGTATGGGTGAGGCAATAAGAGAGAGAACATGTGTGAGAATCAAGAGATCTGAGTTTCAATTCTATCTCTGAGACTTGCTAGTTGAATGCTTTGGGCAAGGGATTTAACATCTTTAAGCCTCAGTGTCCTTATATGAAAATGGGAATAATCACACCTACTAGAAAAAAAAAATCACACCTACTAGGAGTGCCTGGGTGGCTCAGTCAGTTAAGCACCAACTCTTGATTTTGGCTCAGGTCATGATCTCAGGGTGGTGACATTGAGCTCCGCATCAGACCCTGCACTGGGCATGAAGCATGCTTGGGATTCTCTCTCTCCCTCTCCTTCTTCACCTGCCCATCCCACCCCCCTCATGCATGTTCCCTCTCTCTCTCTCTCTAAAAAAAAAGAAAATAATAAAAAAATAAATATCTATTAGTATTTGGTGACTCAAATGAGATCACATATATAAGGAAGCTACCACAGCATATGAAATACAGCAGGTACCCAATAAATAATAGGTTTTATTATTGTTAGCACTATGACTACCATGTATTAATCTAACTGCTCAATGTGTATACGTTTCTGACTATAAATAAAGATGGAGACGATATTTGACTCTCTTTTTAATTCACATCAGTTCTCAAAATGCTGCAGGTTTTTGGACAATGGTCTAAAAATCCCACTTTTACATCATCTGTGAAACCCAAGAATAAGGTAAAGAATTCCTACCCTCAGAGTTAGGAGCCAGAACAAACACAGACATGAAACACAGGATCCTAGTTGCAGTGGCATTTCCCAAATGATATTCTATAGAATCCAGATCTTGGGAAATACATAAACAGGAGAAAGAAAGGCTTGAATTGAAATTAGTCAGGAAACCTTGCTAGCTATAGAATCCTCCTAATAATTAATATTAAATATTATGGAATATTAAGTATTCTTTTTGCTAGAATTAAACCTTTTTAACTTGGGTTAGCCAGGTGTTTTCCAAATGTCTTGACTGAAATATTTTTTCTACTAACATCTATAGACCTCTGACTGGTGTGAGAATCATCAGCATGACCTTCAGAGATTGTCTAACTGATATTTGTTCCATTTTTAACAAAGTACTAGTCTATGCTGGGCTAACTCAGAAAGGGGAGGAGTGTGTCTGTGTCTTCATAGATTATTCCATACCTTCCTCTGTTTTGATATTCTGTTGTGATGAGTTGCACCAGGCTCACAAGAGGCAGTCTCCAGCACACAGACTGGTCCATTAGTAGAACTGTTCCAGCCATGTGTATATAAATATGTTAAAAAAAAGACTTGCATTTAAGTTCCGTTTGGAGGAGGGCAATTGAGCCTCACTCACTGCACACTCGATGGTGAGGGCTGGCTTTATATGATATGATGGTTCCATCTTACCAGGAAAATATTGCTGATATCTTGAATGCATCTCTTTACCAACTGTATTCTCTATCCTTTAGATAAGTAACACTTTTTTGTGATATCTGTGCATGATCTTTTTATCACTCTAAACCAGTTCTTGGTATTTGTCAATGTTGAGGTCCTACAATCTAGTAAATACCAGAAATATTTCCCCACGAATAAACTAATCCCCCATTTACATCTTTCTATATTTTCAAGAAGCTATTGTCAAGTATAGTAGATTTAAAACCCCCACAGTTTTAACTTAGAAATATAAGATCACAGTCTTCTAACTGTCATTCAACTAATTTCCCAGATTAATTGTGCTCTCTATTGGGTTGTATGCTTACCAAAAGTAGGTTGTGCTTGATCTTGCACCTGTTTATGCTATACTATTTCATAATTTATTTAGATATGACATATTTAACAACAATGCAGAAAATAAGTTAAAATGTCTGTTTTTAAGAAGCTAAATATCTTGTATAATAAAAACTAGATAAAGAGTAAGCTGCCAAAACCCAAACAAAATGCTGTTATAAAATTGGATGTGGACAAAATAACTATAAAAGTCAGAGAAGGGGGAGCCATAAAAATCTGGAAGTGCCTTTAAATTCTTGGTTTACTTAAAAGACTTAAAACTAGATAGCAATAGATAATGTATCATCAGTTATGAAAAGACAGCACAGAATTCCAATCAGTGAATCCATATGCTAATGAAAATTTTGGTTCTAAACCAAAATCTTGGCTAATTAATGTGTTTTTGGTCAAAATGAATTGTGTATGGTAGGTGTCATGTATCTTTTTTTTCCTGTTGCTTTGAAAGATTGAGCATGTGAATGCACAAGCTAAGCAGGGTGGGGTGGTGGGGAGAGAATCTTAAGCAGGCTTCATACCCAGCGCAGTGAGGACCCTGACCTGGGGCTCAATCTCACCACTCTGAGATCATGACCCAAGCTAAAATCAAGAGTCAACAGCTCAACTGACTGAGCCATCCAGGCACCCCTGTCATGTATCATTTTTAAATGATCTTTTGGTTTAACCATTTATCTTTTTCAGTTAACCAACCAATTTGTCAGCTCAGTCCTGTTATACTGGATGAGAGTCCCTGTTATATGACTGTTGTGATAAATGAAGCCTTACATTGCCTGCTGTCATTTCAGCTCTCTTCTCTCACTTAGTTGTAATATGGACATACTTAAACCCAGATACCTGTGCTCCCCATACTGCGGTTGCTACATGCACCTTTCAGCTCTTTTCTGCTCAACAGTCTGTAGGAAAGTGTAAAAGATGAGGAGGAAGTTCTCTTCTGGCTCTGGATCCAGCTTATTCCTTCTATCAGCTATTATGGCTATTGCCTTACCCTCTCTGAATTCCTGAAGTCCAGATGTTCCTTGCTTTAGTCTTAGAAACCCAGTTTGCCTTTCATAACATTGAACTCACTTCTTTAAGCTGGTAACTTGCTTTGGTAGCTGACAGCTTAGACTTTCTTCTTTGTTCTCACCTCCTGGCTCATGGGTCTCTCACCTATTCTACTCATATTTGCCATGGCTTCATCTATCTCTGAGTTGAGCTTCTGTTTCATGGTCCTATATCTTGATCTTCACTTGGCACCTTTGATGCTTTGGGCACAGCTGACATCTTCTAGAGATCAGTCCTCTAACTAGATAGTGAAAAGATTTTGCTCTTGTAACTATATTTTCCAACAGAGGCCGAACACTGGAATATAACTGTGAAGACAGCTATGCTTTGCATGTATTGCTTTCAGTTCTGTTCTTTATGCTATTTTGAACTGAATCTAGGGGCAAAGATGAAACTGGAGACATTAATCTCTTACAATATTGTAGCTTGTTCACAGGCATCTGTAGTTTCCACCCCCCACAAGTTAACTCAGGATTATTGATTATATATATTATCATGGTTTTGGATTTTAGGAACCATGGCTAGGAGTTCCGTACAACCACGGAAGGCTGGCAGATTTTGCCTTAAAGAGAAGCGAGATGGGGTGGTAGTGAATGGCTGTCCATATTATAAAGATGTACCCTATCCTTAGTGCCAGGCTATCTACCATATCCTGGGTTATGGTAGAGGAAATTCAATGAAGTTATGAATACAGAAGCTGAAAAGGAATAAGGAACAATGCTTATGCTTAGAATACTTTGTAAGTTCGTTTAGAGATTAAAGGTTAAAGAAGGACCTACAGTAGTTTAAAACATATTTTGGACTTAATATTCTTATAGGAGCAAAATGAGAAGAACATTCAACACTCCATAGTGCTGGTCCTCATAGCACCCCCCTCAAATGTACTTGTCTCATGCTAAATCAAGGTAGTCTGATGATACAGCAAATAACTATCTGTAAGAACAAGTACAAAGGCAAATATGCCTACACCAATTAGTAACCCAAGTTGAATCACCAATTTAACCACTTATTTCTAGATAGGCTTGTAGGAGTTATTATATGGTTTTATAGCTTATTCGGTATTGAGAATTTTACTTCCCCTGTGTAGAATTAATCAGTTAGATATAGATACCACATGTGTTGAGAGTATTAATAAATGTGACTCAATCTTAACTAAAATATAGTCTATATCATCCTATCTCTGGTATATTTCAGTTCCTGAAATCAGTTCCTGATGAGTAGTTTCAGTGGTACAGAAAATAAACACAGAATACACTACATGTTATGCTAAAGAACAAACAAACCTAGGGCATAAGTATAGAAGTAATTCCCACAACAGAAAAAGAATGTCTTTAGGTAAAGTAATACTGGAAGTGTAGGCTTCTCATTTTATATAGTAACGTGTAATAGCCAAACAGTGTAAATTGTACTCTCCAGATACCTATAGTAGAAGGGCACCATCCTGTGTCATTCGGCCAATAGTTATAGGCAAAAGGTTTACAAACAATAAAAAATCCCATTGGTGTGTGTTAGTAGGCCATTTTTAGCCACTTCTACTTGATACAATGAGGGGTGTTAATTCAAACAGAAAGGGTTTAAATGAATTTGCATGGTGTTTATTAGCAAATGCCAAAATAGCAGTAATTTAAATTACATTCATTTTTAGATACATTGATTGTCAAAATTATTCAAATATTTTAAAGCATACATCAAAGATTGCTTCATTGATGTACATGGAAAATGCTGCATGTAAAAATTTCCTCCACTTAATAGGCCACATTGCAAAATCAATTTGGAACCTGCATGCTATGATAAAAATGTAAGATAAAAACACAGTACCAAAGATCTCAGCAGAGTGTGTATTTTTTTTTATAGAAAAATATACAATACTATTGAGGCATATCTGAGGCTTCTCATGAGATCTGTTTTCAGCTTCCTGCTTCTTGTTCTAAACAGGAGGCTGCCCTGAGGACATCTTAAGAAGGACCCTCTGGGTTATATTAACAGCAGGACAAGTGTCCTAACACCTATAAAGTTATGTTTGCATAATCATGTAAAAGGCAGTGATTGACCTCTGAGCAAGTACTCTGGATCATTTATTATATAACATTTTTAATACTGAGCTGCTGTATTCCTGTGCCATAGACTTGCCTCATCCTTGGATGATTAGAACCAAGTTATCTGGGCATCTGGGTGGCTCAGTGGCTGAGCGTCTGGTTTTGGCTCAAATTGTGATCCCAGAATCAGGCTCCCCGCAGGGAGCCTGCTTTTCCCTCTGTCTGTGTCTCTGCCTCTTTCTGTGTCTCAAATAAATAAATAAATAAATAAATAAATAAATAAATAATTTTTTTAAAAAAAGAACCAAGTTATATATTCTTACTGTATCTTTACTCCTACAACATTATTATATCTTTGAGCTATGCATGCACTTGTATACTGAATGAGCTAGGTGCAGGACACTGAGATGCTAGAGGAAAAAAAAAATTTAATTGTGCCCTTTAAAACTTGGTCTCATAAAAAATAAAATAAATAAAACTTGGTCTCAGATTCTGTTTTTCCATACTCCCAGATTTAAAAAAACCTAAGGCAAGTCCTAGGGTTTTGAGGACTCTGAAACAAAGAACAGATTCATTTTAGAAATTAAGATGTCCAGTTGACAAACACCAGTTGAGTGTTTAATAGTCAAAATTTCAAACTTCATTTGATTGTTATCTTTTCTTCTCCCCTTGGTTGAGCTTGATTCAGGCTGCTAGCCTGTAATTGGGGAGGCCATGTGATGGACTTTTCTCTCTCCACAGCATGCTTCCCTTCCTCAGTTGTAAGATGAGGTTTCTGAACATTTGGAGCTTGAGTCAAAAGAGAAGAGGGAATTCGCAAGAGGCATAGTTTGTACATTTTAGGTGAGATTATAAGGTTATAAGGGTATAAGGTTCTAATGACGTTGTTCCTTCTGGATGTGGTGGAGGTACTTTGGCTAGCTCTTTTTCCAGTGATATGAGTGTGTGTGTGTGTGTGTGTGTGTGTGTGTGTGTGTCCGGAGTAGGTGCATGGTACCACCTTTAAACTCAGCCAGGGGCCCCGGCCCTGGCCTCCATTCTGTATTATGCACTTCCCCATAGAGTGAAGAATCCACAAGTCTAATGAGATTAGATGCCCACCGTTCCAGACCCCTTCTCTGTGCTAGGTCCCTGGAATCCTTTTCCAAGTGGCTCTGACCCTGCTTTCCAGTGCCTGCTCAAACATCTTTGCCAGGTCGATTTTCCAAGAACAGGCCACGCCCACTGTGTACACTCCTGCCCCCAAGAGATGGTCAAGGGTGATTTTTTGCTGGTGGTGGTAAGTGGGCGGAGCTTGGTGGTTTGGGTTTGGGTGTTCATATGCAAGCACAGGAATCTCCTTGCACTGCAGAGAGGAGTCCAGATGAGAAATCCAGACTGGAGACTGGGGGTTGGCAAATCCCTCCCTCCACATGCCCCCTGCTGCCTTGTTCTGCCACGGAACTCTGAGGAGTCTGAAAATTATTAATCTGAATCTGGTCTTCTAGATCATTCTGAAATTATATTTTTGAAGTAGGAAGATGAAACATTTTATTCAAAAATTTATTAGCGTTATTTATACTATTAAGTATTTAGGTAATCATAGGTGGGTCTTTAATTGTATTCTTGCCCTAGGCCCCTCAAATGCGTGTGTGTATGTGTGTATATGTGTAGGAGAGAGAGAGAGAGAGAGAGAGAGAGAGATCTACTTCTTAGAGATCTCTTAATTATAGTGACATTACTGTGGTCAATGCCTATTTTATATATCATATCTAGCTCAATCGCTGGAATTCTTATAGACCATCCCAAACAAATGATCCCTACTGGGTCCCTTCACCCAATAGGCTGAGGGAGGTACTTTATTTTTTATTTTTTAAAGATTTAATTTAATTTATTTATTTATTCATGAGAGACACACAGAGAGAGGCAGAGACCCAGGCAGAGGGAGAAGCAGGCTCCATGCAGGGAGCCTGATGCGGGACTCGATCCCGGAACTCCAGGATCACGCCGTGGGCCAAAGGCAGACACTCAACCGCTGAGCCACTCAGGCGTCCCGGGGGGTACTTTTAAAAATAAGTCACCGTAGGTCTCTTCCGACATGAGAAATCTCAGTCATCCTTGCCCTATCGTCAGAAAAAAGTGAACGCCATTCCCATAGGTTTCTTTCTCCTTAGTGCTAGGAGGTAGTTCTAGCTACAGAACCAGGTTCTAGCCTTTATCTTAGTTTCCCAAGAAACTAAGTCTGTCTCTGTCTTCTTAAGTGCCAGGGAACATGTGACAAGTTCTGCTTGTGTTTCTCTCAAAATTCACTTTCACTTAGCCTGAAATAGTGGGAAAAGATCTCTCTTGCATGCTCTGTGGGGTATGAGGTTCTGTGCAGTCCACTGACAATCCTCCAAAACAATCCTTCTTCCCTGGCATCTCTAATATCACCCCCGTTAAGCTGTAGGTGGGTGAGCCATAATGCTGGCAGACCTGGGCTCCCACTCTCTTAGCTTGCTGAGTATAGTGTAGGACCTCTCTTTGGGAGTCCTTGACAGACATTGTATTTATGGACCTTTGAGGTCTCCACCGAAATTCCTCAGTGCCAGGAAAAGCCAAATTTAACATCCTGATACATTTGCATTTGAGGGAGGCCCAAATCCCATGTCCTTCTTTCCCCCACTATTGGCAGGACACCGGCAGGGGGACTGACAGAAAGAACTTCAAATGTGCGTAGGAAAAAAAAAAAATTTAGATCCCTGAACAAAGGGAAAATAAAAGATAAGAAGGTGCTGATATCCAGTAAGTGATGTAGACTTACAAGCAGAAGAGGAAAGGAACCAATTTAAGAAGTAGGTTAGAATGTTAAAAATCAGTTAAGCTAACTTCAAAGGAGTAGGGGCACATCAGAGGAAATGTGACTGCTAGACGTAGTTTCTACGACTACCAAGAAAGATGCAATGGAATTGATGTCCCGGAATCACGGAAAATTAAAGAGCTGAGGATTTCAAGATTTTTGTATAATCCAAGCCAGGATCTACTGGTTCATAGTCACCCTCACAAGCAGTCTTCAAAGCATTAGGAGGACCTTCAATGCGGGAGATTGCCAGAAGTGATTATCCTGCTGAGACAGGTGGGCTGATGAGGGAGCAACTGCTTCAAGAAGCAAGTTTTGAAGGCCTCAGACTTTAAAGAGCAAGAGGCACTGGCCGCAGCCTCTGTGACTCTGTGACTCAAAATGTCTTGAGACTCTGCCACAGATGAGAAAATGCAGAGACAGAAGCACAAGATGAGACTGTGGAAAAGGCAAGGCTGCTACAATGCAGGATGCTCTGATTTGAAGTCAGGGAGGCAGTGCCTCTAGAGCCTCTTTCTAGACAGATCCCATGCTCAGCACAGCATTTGTGTACCAGGAAGGAAGGGCTTCAAAGGGAAATGGAAATTAAAAGTTTTTAAATGTATGAGATGAGGAATAAGACAGCCTTGGGTAAGATGTTATGGCTGGGGATGTCACCCAGAGCAATTTTCTAAATTTTGCAAGAAGACCAGAATATCGGGGGATCCCTGGGTGGCGCAGCGGTTTGGCGCCTGCCTTTGGCCCAGGGCGCGATCCTGGAGACTCGGGATCGAGTCCCACGTCAGGCTCCCGGTGCATGGAGCCTGCTTCTCCCTCTGCCTGTGTCTCTGCCTCTCTCTCTCTCTCTGTGACTATCATAAATAAATAAAAATTTAAAAAAAACCCCAAATATTTAAAAAGAAGACCAGAATATCTCAAGTGCCACCCTACAGGAGAAGGAACTGGTGCAATTCTACCACCTTTCTTCCCACCATGGCTCATACCCACAGGGACCATCGGCAACCCACTGAGGTGAGATTTCTTCTGACCCAGCTGGGACCACAGGTCCTGGACTTTGAATAAATGACAGAGATGTGTGTCATATCCTCTAGGCCTGGAGACTCTCCTTTAATATTTGCTCTGATGACCCCCTTTCCCCATAGACCATCCAGTCTCTGCTTCACAGTAACCACTGAGAGACGATGTTGTAGGAGCTCCATGCATTCTAAGAGAAAGCCCAGGTTCCACTGTCAAAAGAACTCCAATTCCACCAAGGCAAGTCTACCAAGTAAAATTCATGGCTGAAAGTGAAATGAATAAGACATTTTGGAGGGAAGACTTTGGGACTTTATTTCTTTGGTCTTTAATTCACAAGCGTCTGTGATTTTGGACTTGAGTTTTCTTTAGATGAAAAGAAAAATCTTTAGATGAAAACTCAAGTCCAAAATCTAGAAATTTTGAAATCCAGATATAATTTCTTCATCTAGAAATTTTGTAATAGAAGGGTTTATATTGCCTGAATTTGAGGCATATTTTATACTGTTGATTTTTTTCCTTGTTATGTGGGTTTTTAAAGACCTCTGTTGTGCTATTTGAACAGTATGGCTGGCATAATTTGAGACGGGAAGTAGAATGGTGGATAAATTGTTAGTTTGGGGTAAAACATAGTCATAGAGTTAATTTAGAGGTCTCAACACATTTGAGAGCTCCCTGGGGAGAGAAACTTGAAATGCCACCATCTTTCTAAAAAGAATAAACAAAGGAGCAATTCTAGGGGGAAGGAGGTGGCAAGGCGGCCCTGATAAACTGCTCTTCTCCTCCTGCAGAGATCCACCACACCCCTGGCTGGCCACAAGTCAGAAAATGTAAGGAAGGGACCAGTTTTTTCCTTTCCCCATGTTCCTCTTGACCTATAAAATGGGAACCTTCACATTGTAGAAAATGTTGGGAGGTAGCTTCGTCCCCCTTTACATCCTCTTTGACTCCTTTTCCTTAGGAAGAGATTCACCCTCTGGTCTCTAAGGAAAGTCAGACTTGGCTTGTTCCTGTGTAGGGTGAGCTGCCTTTACTCAGCCACTCAACCTTAGTGATTAGATTCATTTTTAGATGAAAGGGAAGTCTGATTTAGGTTGCAGGTTAAAGGCAGGCTCTTCAATATAATTTTGCTGGAAAACATATAACATTTTGATGCCCATTTAATACTCTCTTTATTTCTTATTTTGTTCAGAACCTGTAGGGGTGAGATTATCATTCTGAGAAATGCCAGTCCTCCTGACCCTTGTCAAAGGCTGGAACTGTAGACACAGCCTCTTGGTCACAGATGCAGCCTGCCCACTTCTTGGTTGGTACCAGGCCTCAGTCACTGTACTTCTTGGAGGTAGAATGACATGAAGCACATGGGATAGGGACCTGCAGGAAGAATGCTACAAGAGCAGTTGACAGTTGTAACCTTGTATTTCTCTGGAAAGGAGATGCTCAGATTCTGCATGACTGGTTACATTTATTGGGAAAACAATGTAACAAAAATATGAGGGAAAACTTATAAGGAAAGGTAAGAATATAATATATATACCCCTCAAAACCAGGGAACTCCATTTGGGTTTTGTGTGTGTGTGTGTGTGTGTGTGTGTGTGTGTGCTTATTAAACCATCTTGCTTTTGTTCTTCTTACTTGTTCATTCACTGGAATTTATTGCTATCTTTTTTTCCAGGCTATTAACTTCATCCTCCTTAGCAGATTATTCTCACCTCCACCGTGGAGACTGGTTTTTGCTGTTAAAATAAATCAGCAACTATAGACTGGGGAAAATATGTTAGTTCAATGTATTTGATCCTATGTCCTGCCTAGACTCATGGCTTTGATTGTCACACTGATGCTAATGCTTTTGCTAAGGTTTTCTCTTTTCCCTAAGATGTAAATCTCTTTGGGTAGCTTTCCTGAGTCTTTGATTTTTTTGGGTGCTGATCTCCACGTACTGCTCTGAACTTTAGCTTAGTCTGATAACCAGGATCCATAATCTAATGTTTGCTTTGAATTTCATCCTGAAGTATGTGTGTATATGTGTCTTTGGATACTAAGTTTGGGAGGGCCTCTCAATGGAATTTTTTGATAGCTACTGGGAAACACTGAATATGAGGTTATGGTTCCTTTATAAGTTCCTGCAGTGCAGACAGTTCAGATTATTGGTTAAATTCAGAATCTTACTCCTTTACAATCAGGTGGACTGGAAAGTAGGACTGACTTTCTCTTTTCAAATTTGGAGATCCTAGTAAGGATTCCACTTCCATAAATGAACCCAGGTAATTCACATGTATAAGATAGTAGTTTTGCTTTGCTCAAGCACGGCGAAAAATTAATGATGAAAGCAATAAACTTCTATTCCTAAAGGCCTAAATGCAATAATTTTAGTTTAGATATTTTTTAAGGTGGGTGTTGGAAAAAAGTTAACTCAACCATAAAAACTAATTCAGAAAACATCTATGAAATCTGTAGATTTAAATATAATTTCTTGGTGAACATTCAAAAGAAAATAGATTGCAAAATGTATCCCAAAAATCCCAGTGATTTTGTCTGTTCCTAAATGGCTGTAAAATATAAACCAGCTAAATTTTGGGTAAGCCCATTCAAAAATGAAAAACATTGGCTTTTGAATAACTGACATTTCATCTGTCTTCCTGGCAGTAATTAGATGATGGCACCATTACCATATTTTACTTTCAACTTATAATTGATCCCACTAAAGCTGTTTTTGTTGGGTTATTCTAGTCCAACTTACTTCTAATAGCACTGTTTTTCCTATATAGCTTAAAATATTATGTAAATTTCATCTCCCCATTTCTCTTTTATATAATGAGTTATTCACTTTGAGACACTGCAAGTCCTTTTTATTAGGAAGGTTAAACTTTTCTAGAGATTTAATAGAAGACTTTTTCTTATGTACACTAGCCAGAATTGTGTCACATGGCCACTTATACCTATGGTGGAGATTAGGAAAGTGAACATTTAGCTTTTCCAGCCTCTAGAGTGGAAGACACACGAGGAAGAGTAGGAATGGGTGTTTAGGTACCAACAGAAAATGTTTTCTACAACAGAGTTCTATGCCACAATAAGAAAGGTGGTGGTGGGAGGAAGTTTTAGGTATTCTTTCCCTTTTACCTAGATTTAGATATTTGCATTAGCAAAGGGATAGGGGGCACACATGGAACTCATTCAATAGAGTTAAAGGAAGTGCTTCAAGGCAATAGTCCTCATATAGAAAGTCCTCAGTTTTCTCTTTTAATGTAGCAGGTTGCTGTGCACTTCTTGATATCAGGCCAATATATCTCTCTGAAGAACTATTTCATCTTTTTTTATTATTTTATTTATGATAGTCACAGAGAGAGAGAGAGAGAGAGAGGCAGAGACACAGGCAGAGGGAGAAGCAGGCTCCATGCACCGGGAGCCCGACGTGGGATTCGATCCCGGGTCTCCAGGATCGAGCCCTGGGCCAAAGGCAGGCGCCAAACTGCTGCGCCACCCAGGGATCCCCAGAACTATTTCATCTTGAGGCATTTCTATGACTCTTTTCTGGAAATTGAGAAGAAAGACTTCAAATTTGGTATCCTGTCTCTGAAGGAGGTTTTCAATAGAAAATATTTTGTAAAATAAAAACATACCACAGGAAAAAGTGATAGAATTATTATGTAATGGAGTAAATATGTAAAATAGTCTCATCTTTATCTCTCATTTTATATTAGAGATTTAATCAAACAAATTATTTTTTGTGATATTTATTGCACAAGAAGCATATCAGAAAAGAAAAATACTTATATTTCCATCATTTGAAACAATTGTTTTTACCTTAGAAAGACATCAGGTGGAATGTTTTCAATACATGACACAAATGTGTCATCTCTAATGGCTTAAAAAATATTTAACTCACGTATTAAGTGCCTATGTAGGTGGATTGCAGTAATCATTTCAAGTTACCTCCATCTTCCTCTGAGAGGCTCTTGACTTCATCCTCTTGTGTGTTGGTACCACCTGTAGGTTGGTACCAAAATTACCACAGTTCAGGGCATCACATATAAAACAAATTTCCATAGAAGAGCTTGTTTACAAGAGCAAAGAATTCTCAAAGTGTGGCTTCATTACAATCACCTGAGAACTTGTTCGAAATGAAATTCTCAGGTCCCACTGGAGAACTGTCAAAATTGGAAGGGAGGGGGTATGAAAAAGGGAGGGAGAAGATGGGGTGAGCTACGCATTGGCACCTCAAAAGCTTCCTCAGGCTAAGGTCTTTGGCTTTACCTAATTGTGACCCATCATCTGAACTGGGAATAGTCTGGGTCCAGATTTCCCAGAACATAAGGTCTTGAGGAGAAGGTGGATAAGTGCATGGAACTATGGTCTTGTTAGGAATGAGGATGGCTGTTGAGAAGCCCCCAAGAGCACCTTCCTCACATGTTCTATGGTTATAATCTCAGCACAGATCCAAATTCATACTCCTTTGTCTCTTAATATTATAACATTTTCATATTGTTATATAGCTTTATTTCATAATTATTGCCTTAATGTCTACACAATTAATTCTTTTTGAAGTTGAAGTGTATGTAATTTTCACAAACTTAAGAAATGTTCATAAAGATTATGAAGAGCTGGTGTTATATAAGCTTAAAATTACCATAGAAACAGACTCTGCAAAGCTATGCTATCAGAGGCATAGCAGACGTGTGTGTGATGATGTGTCAAACATGAGGAAAACATAGCTTTTGGGAGCTGTACTCAGTGTTTTTCTACCTTCCCTGATGACAGAACTTGTATGGAGATAATTCCAAGTTAAAAAAAAATTGTGAAAAAGATTTTCTCAGCTGTACTCTATAATTAGTAGAATACTAGTTCTTCTAGGTATGAGATGGAAATACCATGATTCATGCTGGAGAGCTAAATATTTAGGAGCTCAATGCCAGATATTTCCTAACTTTCTCCTGACAATGATCACATAAAGTGGGAAGAAAACTGACAAATCAAACAATGGATACCTGTTAAGCTCCTATAAGACATACCTACAAGGCAGTATGCTAGGGACTATGCAAGAGAAGAATGAAGAGTAAAATGTGATCCCTGCTCTTGAAGTGTTTATATTATTGCTGAGAGATGAGTCAATGCACACAAAAAGACAGCTAATTCAAGGAACCAGACAAATAACTAATAAGAGACTGTGCACTTAATCAAGTGGCTATTATCAACAATGAGATTAATAGGTGTTTAGTGGAAGGTTTTGGATTAAGGTGAGTGGGGCAAAATCATAGAGGAATGATTGCAGCAGGATTCCAAAAGACAGACAGCATTTAGATCTACACAGGAGGATTGCTGGGTAGCAGCATAGTTAGGTGGGGGAAAGTCTCATGCAGAGGATATAGCCTTTTGAAGGTGAGGAAGTAGCCCAGTCTAGTTTGGAAGGTGAGACAAAGTCCATTTCTATTGTGTTCCTGATTAAAACATCTATTTCACATGCTAATATAAGCTAGAGACTTATATAGAATGAGAGTGGAGATATGAGTGTGGGCTAGAGGTGTTTGTGTACCATATTATGGCTTTAAGCTTTCCTGTGCCTTGTCTTTCTCATTTATAAAATAGGAATAATAATATATACCTTAAAAGGATTTTATGAGGACTAAGTGAATAGTACAAGTGCATGACACCCAGTAATTGCTCAGTAAATGTTTTGTATTTTAAGTATTATTAGCATTATTGTCTTATTAGCAATAGTAGACCCTTAAAGAGTAATTAAACAGAAGATATGAATGATCTAATTTGCATTTAAAAAAATTTCCCTGGCTGTAGTGTAGAGAATGGATTGAAGTCAGAGGAAAAAATAGGCAGAATAGTGAAATTAGGAGGAAGCTGTGATAATCTGGCTGACAGAGAGTGGGGACCTGGATGAGCCAGTGGAAATGCATTAGATTGGTATCTGTAATACTTGACTGGATATTTCTTCCAACTATTGAACTACTAATTATTTGAGCTCTTGCTATGTGCCAGGCACTGTCTCAGTGCAGGGCTACAGTGGTAAGCAAAAAAGACAAGGTTCTTTTCCATTTAGAGCTTGGATTGCAGGAAAGGGGATAGATAAACCACATGCAAAACTAATAGGTGAAAGGCCTATCTATTGGGATACGATTTATGAAGGTAACAAACAAGGGGCTAAGAAAATACCAAATCAGGAGCAAAGGTGAGGCTAGTTTCTGATGCTTCTTTTAAAAGAGGCCACTCCCGAGTGGCTTTGGAGCTGAAAACTAAAGAAAGTGGAGAAGTGAGTTCCAGGCATTGGGAATGTTACCCATAGGATGGAGCCATTGTGACTGGAGCCCCAGAAGCATGGGGAGGAGCTGTGGGAACAGTTGGGGGAAATGATTATAGGAGCCCAGTTACGTGGAGTCTTCTAGGTCTTGAAAAGGAAACTGTAATGGACTTCAACTGCAATGGAGAGCCTTTGCAGTGCTTATGGTAGGAGCCTGAGAGACAGACTTCATGGTGGTGTTGTGGTGCTGTTGGAGAAGACTGAGCAGCTTGTTAAATCCAATTATAAATAAATGAGGATGAGTTGTGCAAAGGGTACAAACAAAATTCTCTGTCACTCAGAAGAAGGTGTTGCAGTAGAAGCCTGGGTATATAGAATTAGACTTGCTAATATAGTAAACCAACTTCTTCCTCCTCCTCCTCCTCCTCCTCCTCCTCCTCCTCCTCCTCCTCCTCTTCTTCTTCTTCTTTTCTTCTTCTTCTTCTTCTTCTTCTTCTTCTTCTTTCTTCTTCTTCTTCTTCTTCTTCTTCTTCTTCTTCTTCTTCTTCTTCTTCTTCTTCTTCTTCTTCTTCTTCTTCTTCTTCTTCAGATTTTATCCATCTACTAATGAGAGACACAGAGAGAGAGAGGCAGAAACAGGATGCAGGACTCGATAACAGGACCCCAGGATCACCACCTGAGCTGAAGGCAGATGCTCAGCCACTCAGCCACTCAGGTGCCCTGTAGTAGATCAACTTCTGAGGAGATATTTATTTTATTTGACCAACACTCTAAAGAATCTATAATGTTAAAAGCAATCTTTTAAAAAAAAAACCTAAAATGATAAGATTTTCTGTACTTTTCCTATAGGAGAATATTGTAGATATTTTCATCTCTACCTAATTTTAAAATTTTCTTTCTGAAATTAAAGCTAATTTTAGATGATCTCTTCTGCTCCTAAAATATTTCTTTTAGTATCATACTGGAAAAGCTGTTCTCAACAGACAAGTTCAGTAGTGATCAAAGAACTGAATCTTAGAACCCTAGAGTTTTGGAAATGTAAGGGCAGCTAGATACTATATTGTTCAAATTTCTTTCTCAGGTCAGGACTCTTCTATAAAGATCTTTACTCTGCAATGAATAGCTCAATTATGACTGATCCACCACTCCCACACCTGACTGACGCATACTTCTTTCTTAAATTGAATTTTATATTGATATGATACTTGTTTCTCTGAATTCCATACATTGGTTCAACTTTTACCTTCTGAAATAACAGAAAACATCTACATTCTCTTCCTTTAAAATATTTAATAATGGTGAATTGAGTTCCTGCATGCCTTCACAAGTAGCTCCTTTTTGAAACCAAACATTTTCTATTCCCTCATTTTTTTAAATAAAAAAAATCTTTGTCAGAATACCTCATCAATCTTGCCACCCTCTTCTGTTCTAATAATTAATAATCCTCTATCTCTAAAACTTAATAAGTACTTAAGAGTAACTAGGCTTACACTGTGGTTCATATAGAACTATAAGTAACTAAAACTCCTAATTTTCATTTGAATTAAGGAAATTTTCTTCTAGCCTTAATTTGTGCCTTGAATTTTTTTGAAAAAAAGCTTAGGGTTTTACAGTTACCTTTGTTTAAATTTTATTCTTGTTCTTCTATTTTTTAAAGATTTTATTTTTTTAATTTATTTTAGGGGGGCAGGAACAGATAGGGAGAGGGAGAATCTCCAGCAGATTCCCCACTGAGTATGGAGTCCCATGTAGTAGGGCTTAGTCCCAGGACCCCGAGATCATAACCTCAGCTGAAACCAAGAGATGTATACTCGGGCAGCCCTGGTGGCTTAGAGGTTTAGCACCGCCTTCAGCCCAGGGTGTGATCCTGGAGAACCCAGATCGAGTCTCACATGAGGCTCCCTATATGGATCCTGCTTCTCTCTCTGCCTGTGTCTCTGCCTCTCTCTCTGTGTCTCTCATGAATAAATAAATAAAATCTTAAAAAAAAAAGAGTTGTATACTTAACCAACTGAGCCACCCAGATGCCTCTATTCTTGTGCTTCTAGATATCATCTGAGTATTTTGAGAAAACTTGAATATTTATTCAGGCAGTTATTGGATTAAATGTATTCTAAATTGTGTTCAAAAAGACACTTAGTGACCATTATTATGTCATCTTTGCCTTTATCCTTTCTTTGGAAAAATGATAGAAGTAATAGAAAAGAACATAGTTCTAGGACACAACTCTTGTGACTTTTCAGAGTTTGACATTAATACATTAATTTACACTCTAATGATAATTGTTTATCAAGTGCAAGGTGCTTCAATAATTGCATTGCATAGATTATTCAATATAATTCCCTATAAAGATGGTACTACATTATGATTTCATTCATATAATTGAAAAATTGAAACTTAAAATCAAAGTAACCTCTCAGGATCACCTTCAAAAGAACTATAGAACTAAGATTTTTTTAAAAAAGATTTTATTTATTTATTCATGAGAGACACAGAGAGAAAGAGAGGCAGAGACACAGGCAGAGGGAGAAGCAGGCTCCATGCAGGGAGCCCGACGTGGGACCCGATCCTGGGACTCCAGGATCATGCCCCAGGTGGAAGGCAGGTGCTAAACCCACTGAGCCACTCAGGGATCCCGAACTAAGATTTTTAACCCAGACAATCTGAAACTGAGTCCAAGCTCTTAACCACTAAATAGTCTTCTCTGAGCCATCTATTTATGTTACCCAATATTTTTCATATTGATCTCAAGGATGCAGTTAAATAGTTTGTCCAACAATGGTTTAAAATCCATTTTCAAAATATTTAATTATTTTCTCTGGTTTACTACTGTTTTATGTCAGTTAAAGAAATGAGGAGAAAAGAAAAGAAAAGAAAAGGACTTAACCTTTGTAGGTAACATCAGAGTTTCTTTATTGTAAGGATTTTGCCTATAATATGATGTAAATATGTAGAGTACATCTGAATTATTTATTCTTCAGGATAAATGGCTCTGGCTTTGATTATAAGAAGATAAAGCATTTTCATAACTTTTCTATGTTCCAGTCATAAGTAGTGTTGAGGCATAAAGTAAACCTCAATTAAGATAGTCAAGTATAAATAGATGTTATTTAAAGGATGAAATTTTTAAAAATACAATATTTGAGAAGCAAATTTTAAAAAAAAAACTTAATTTTGAGGGGAATTGTCAAGTAAAAAGAGGAAAGGAATAAAGACACACACCTATTAATTCCACCATTTAGAGATAATCTCTTTTAGCAGAAATGTTTATATTCTTATTTTTACCTTTGAAAAAAATCAACAAATTGACTTTTTAATGTAATTTTAACTTCATAGCAAAACTGAGCCAAAAATACATATACCCCTAGCCCCACTCATGCATGGCCTCCCTCCTTATTAACATCCTCCACCAGAGGGGTACATTTGTTACATTTGGTGAACCTATATTGACACATTATAATTACCCAAAGACCATAGCTTATATTAGGGTTCACTCTTGGTGTTGTACATTCCTTGGGTTTGGATAAATGTATAGCGACATTGTATCCGCCATTATAATACCATACAGAATAGTTTCACGGAAATAGTTTTTTTAGTTTCACCTAAAAATCCTCTGTGTTCTGGCTGTTTATTCCACCTTCTTAACCCTTGACAACCACTAATCCTTTTACTGTCGCCATAGTGTTGCCTTTTCCAGAATGTTATATAGTTGGAATCATAGAATATGTAGCCAGGTTGGCTTCTTTCACTTAGTAATATGCATTTCAGTTTCCTCTATGTCTTTTCATGGCTTAATAGCTCATTTATTTTTGGCATTGAGTAATATTCTGTTGTTTAGATACAGCATAGTTTATTTATCCATTTACCTGCCGAAGGACATCTTGGTTGCTTCCAAATTTTGGTGATTATGAATAAAGCTGCTATAAACATTCAACATTTGGCAATTATGAATAAACCTGCTATAAACCTGTGCAGGTTATTGGGTGGACATAAGTTTTCAATTCATTTGGGTTAGTATCAAGGAACACGATTGTTGAGTCATATGGTAAGGGTATATTTAGTTTTGTAATTGAGGAACACGTTTTAAGTTCAACTGAGTCAGAGGATTGAATGCAAAGTTAGGTTTCTCGAGGGCTTGTGATGCCTCATATCTCTTTCTCTCATATTTTTGACTTTCCTCTCTAGCATGACTTTTTCTGTACTGTTGCTCTCTTGTAATTTTGTCTGGTTTGTGGGGCTGATCCAGCACTGACTCAACATATAACCTTTCTAATCTGTATACATCATCCTCTGGCGTCTTTGTTCAAATTCAGGAAGGGAACAGTCTGATTGGCACAACCTAGCCTGTAGGATTGATTGGTTTGCTCCAGCTTTGGTGTCCAATTAGCTGGGGCAAAAGTTCAAAGCCAAAGCCTTTAGTTAGACTAGCCCTTCAGGACAGGTTTAGGGATTTGTTGGGGAAGGGTTTAATTTCAAATCAGGGAGTTTAAATTAAGAGGCTATGCTCAGTCGGTACCATCAGAGTCTATTGATCTCAGTTAATTTGTTTCTCTGGCCTAATTATTGACAATAGCACTCCCTTTTAATTTCAAAACTATTCTCATTTGGATGATAAATTTTATGTGGACTCTAAGTACAAGGCTATTTAAAAGTAGGGATTATCTATGGTCATCAGGTCCATTGTATGGAGATATTCTAGAAGTCTTTCCTGGAGACTTCTCTGTGTGGTTGGGGAATAAGAATAAGAAAAAAGAAAAATTACATTTGAGTTATAGTCTATAGGAGTTTGATTACATTTTGTTTCAGGCTAAATAAATATTATTTCTTTAAAAACAAAATGAGGGATCCCTGGGTGGCTCAGCAGTTTGGCGCCTGCCTTTGGCCCAGGGCCTGATCCTGGAGTCCCAGAATCGAGTCCCGTGTCGGGCTTCCTGCAAGGAGACTGCTTCTCCCTCTGCCTGGGTCTCTGCCTCTCTCTATATATACATAGAATATACATAGAATACATAAATAAAATATTTTTTAAAAAAATGATACAGTTGAGAAATTTTCTGAAGTTGACCATCTTCTATCACTAATTTACTTTAGGTAGAAGCAAATGAATATAAAAATACAATATTCCTCCCTTATCTGTGGTTTTGCTTTCTGCATTTTAGTTACCTGAGGTCAACTGTGGTCCAGAAGCAGATGATCCTCCTTCTGACATATAGTCTGAAGGTCAATAGTAGCCTAATGCTAGTCACAATACCTACATTCCTTACCTCACATTCACCTCAGGCATTTGATTATCTCCCATCATCACAAGAAGGGTGAGTACAGTACAATAAACTATTTTAAAGAGAAAGAAACCGCATTCACATAATTTTTATACAGCGTATTGTTATAATTGTTCTATTTCACTATTAGCTATTGTTGTTAATCTCTTACTGTGCCTAATTTATAAATTAAACTTTATCATGGGTATGTTTGTATAGGAAAAAACAAAATGTATATAGAGGTTGGTACTATCCTTAGTTTCAGAAATCCACTGGGGGTCTTGAAACATACCCCCAAAGATGAAGCGGAATTAACAGTAAATGTCTTGTTGGCTTAAAGCTACCTGTTAATTAAAGAGTTCTTATTTTTTGCATCTCTCCAATATTTCAGCAAATCATACATTTCATGACAGTAGTTCTATCATGTGAATTCAATAGTTCTTCCTGAGAGGTTATTAACATATAAATGTTTGGCTTCTCTCCCCCTTTAACCAGACTCCTTTTTTTTTTTTTTTTTTCTTAAACTTTCCTTCTTTGGCATGCCTTTCTTTCAACAATACTTATTGGATCCCAAGTAGTTCTGCGATTATGATATATTTTTAATTTTTTAGGATTACTTTAAATTTACTTCAGCTTTAGTTTGTAATCCTAAAAGAGAAAGGGAAAAGAAAGGAGTGGGTTCTATAAACTATATTGGTCCTTGTCACAGGCAACAAATATTTGTCAAGATCTGATTAAAGAAATATACCTGAGATCACAGCAATTCTGTTTTCAAGGAGAAGTATTCAAATGGTAAACACGAATCCTCTCACTTATGTTTCTTTTGTTACATTCTTTAAATAAGTCATAGAGGATGTTGTGTAGGGAATGAAATGAAGATCACATTAGAACTTAATTATTGGAAGTTTGGGAGATGGTTGTTCGATTTTAACTGTGCACTGGTATTATTTCAAAATCCTCTTAGGAAAAAAAATCTATAAAGACAGCTCTGAGGATATCAGTATTGTAAACAATAATTTTGACAATCTGCTTGACACCAGCCAAGTGATAAAAGGGACAAGAGTGTTCCAAAGTGGAGGGATAAAAAAAGTTATGGAAAAGTGCTAGTTTCCAAGAGTGCCAAGCCCCACAGATAGAATCACCAATTTATCAAATACCATTATAACATCCAATTCAACATAATGGGGCCTTTTTCCATAGTCTGGCCCACAGCCCAAGCCAGCATTGCTTTTCTTACGTCGATACAAAGAAATCTATTACACTAAAAACATATAATAGAAATGGATGTTGATTGCAAATCTCTGCTGCCCTCTCAGTAGACTACTATTAAATGGAGACATTGTCCTTTCAAAAAGGAGTTGGGTACAGTAACTCCTGGAATACAATGGCAGATATTCTTAATGCATCAACATGTTGATAGATTCCCCACCCTCTTCTTTCAGAGCTGAGGAGACTGAGCTGTGAAACAGAGCTCTGTCCTCAGACCTTTCCCACTCTGGTTGATCAGACTTATGTCTCATAGGGTAGGCTCAAATTATATCTCCTTATGGAAGATTTCCCTGACCTTCTCACCACTACCAGCTAACTTTAGGACATCCCACCCTTTTATCACTTCTATGTTTTAATATGGCCACAGTAAGCAGTATTTATCAGGAGTTACTCTAGTTGTTTCATATGTGTATATCTTGACCACCTTGTCAAGGATCATATGTTCTAGTAATTTGTATTGTTTAAATATCAGGTACTCTATTGAACAAATGGAAATCACTCTCTGAAGGCTGAATAAAGAAGGCTAGAGGCCATTTGGTCTTTATTATTTTCTTTTCCATTTTACTGCTTAAATGCAGATACTCAGAAATGGAGTTAATATGATCTTATTAATCTTAAACTTTAGTGCCCCTTCTTTGCAGGGACTCCTCTAAGGCATAGAAGTGGCTTCACTATGTGTACACATGGTCATATCATTTTGTATAATTTGTAATAGTTGCTAACTAGTTAACACTGTTGTCTCCTACTTATATGTACTTTCACATTGAGTGGTATTGGAGTGGTTGCAGGCATTTTGGGATCCAGCTAAGGGGAATTTGATTTAGTGTGGTGTTCGGGGGATGTATTTATATGGCTTAAAGTCATTTAAAACTCTAGATTAGCTATTATTAGCTGTTGTGGTGGAGAAAGAGCTTCCAGGAATGTGCTTACCACTACTTGTGCTGAATTACAAAGGAACAGGGCTAGAAGTCATGTTATGATGTCCTATAGCACCCAACTCTGGATGTACATGGAGAGTGGAGGAAAAATAAGGTTTGAAATGTACAGAATAACCAGAAGCTAGTTTATGAGAGAATCTTTCAAGTATTAGAACTTACATATGAAGACAACATACAAGTAAACACAGACTACTGCCACCACTACTGCCAATGGCAAAGTCCTTAATGGAAGTTTCCCCAGATTTGACAGCATTCCTAATAAATTTGTGTGACTTAATGGTGAGCTATGAAACAAATGAAATTTTTTCAAATTGTTATAATCAAAGAATATGAACTTGCAAACTGTAGGAACAATGTCAGATAAGGGGAAATGAAAGCTTCATCAGATGGCCACCTTCTTAAAAACACAAACATAAGCCATTTAATGATGTAGTCTTTGAATATATTAAAGCGCAAGACTTGTGGCAAATTTAACTACTTAGAACTATTAGAACTAAAATCTCCCTTTATTAGAATATAATTTTGTTAAGTATTACATGAAATAAATTGCCCATGGTTATATTCTGGAAACCATTTTACTGTTTCCTTATTGGATTCAACTTGCCACTATGTGCCAAATGCCCTTCCTGCTCTGGCTGGTTGGCTTATTTATCATTCTCCATCATGCTGTGCCTCTATTTCCCTGTAATGTTCTTGTTCAGGTTAGTCTCTTTACTCACAATACCAGTATTTAAATTGTTACCACTTAGTTAAATTCTAACCTCCCTCAGTATGCAGATCAAATGTCACTCCCACCTGCAAGGAGCCTTTTCTGATCCTCAAATAAACAGAGAAAATGCCTTCCAAATGCTTATTACACCAACTTCTGAAAACCGTCTTGTGACAGATCTTGTATTTTTGTCTCTGTTGGCATTTAAGTTTGTGTGTCTCAGTCTTATTTCCCCTATTAAATTCAAATGTTCTTAGGGACCCTTATTAATCCTACTATAATTATTTGAGGGCTTGGAACTGTAGGAATTCAATACTATTTTTGAATGAATACTTCTCAGGAATGGCCAGTTTTAAATCTGACAATAAGATTTTAAGCTAGGGAGATCAGCTTGTTGGTGTAAGGGGAAGGGGTCCTTTTGCTGAGATTAGACTCCAAATGTTTTATTTTGTTTTGGTGGAAGTGAGAACCACTTAATATTTTAAGAGTTTCTAAATTTTTCCTTTTCTGTTTCTTTAGAGGTGGAGGCATGAATTCACATTTTAAGGGCCCTTGCCCTTGTTTTTTTTGTTTGTTTGTTTTTGACTGTGCTCCTCCTCCTTTTCTCCATTTCCTTCTTTTACTTATAAAAAGCAATAAAATAGATATTTCTATGGATTTTAATATACACAAATATCTGTATATACAAATACATTTCACGATATCCTGCCTTTAAAAATTCCTGTTTACTTCCAACTATGGTCTCATTTATTTGCCCTTTATTCACAACACAATTTCTCATACTCAGTATTTCTTTTTCTACTTCCTGTTTTCTCCTTTATCTACTCTCATTGAGCTTCTATTCCTTTTACTCCATTACAACTTACTTTGTCAAAGTCACAAATTATTTTCATGTTGCCAAAGTTGGTGGTCATCTTCATCAGGTACTTTAGGCAGTGATGTGGATAGAGCACCTCATGTGACTGAGATGCTTTACAATACTTGAGAGAGATATAGTCTAAAAGTTTTCTTTCTATAAGAATTTATTTTTATAAATCTAGCTTTCATATGCACTGTATTGAAGAGAGTATAAAAATTATGACAGTGTAGTTTATGGATAAAGTGAAATTCTCACTTCCTCAGCTTTATGTGTTCATGAAGCTCACCATGCAGAGCCAGTTGTGACCATCAATATCTTACTGTTAAAACACCAAGGACTATGATAAAGTCCAATGATTGGGATCCCTCAGCTAATGGGATTTTTCAAAGTTAGTAAAAACAGACTATCTTAATTTCAGTAAGATGAGTTCTTATTTAAAAAAAAAGAACCTAAAGCTTCTATTTATAGATGCCTATCTACCTGTATTGCAAATCTATGGGTTGAAATTCACATTTTGTCATTAATGGTTATATCTTGAAGCCATGAGTTTCTAACTCTGTCATTTACATTTGTAGTTACTCAGGATATTTTATACTTACCTGAGGCAGACAACATTTTTTAGTTGTGAATTGTTAAGTGGTAAGACAATCTAAGCAAAGTCCCAGTAAAATCTTAGTCATTTTCAGAGTCTAAGTCATATTCTAAGTCATTGCTCAGAGTCATTTTCCTTATATCATAGGTCTGTGGTGAGCCCCAACACCAACCTAGAGATAGTTACTTGCTAAAAGGAACATATGGAAGGAGAAGACTTAAGAGAGGAGGAAAGAACTGGGACCAAAAAAAGAGAAAGAGTCTGAGTCTGGTGTAGGGTCAAGTCAGCTGAGGCCAGAAGATGTCACATGGTGTCAGTTTGTTGTCAGATTCTTGACAGCTTGGTGAGGGCTGAGAAGAGTGTGGAGGATGGTGCAGGCATCACTTCTATGTATTACCCACTCCTCTGTGCTGTAGTTTAATGGAGAAACTATATAGAATTCCTTGTTCAAGGGCTACTAGGAATGTCTTGGTATCTTTAGCTGTAATGAATAATACAGCTTTAGGAAAAACAAGGAGGCTATTTAACTCTTCTCGGTACATATTCAGTGAATTTTACATAGATGGCAAATGCATACAGAAACAATATCAAGTTACTCTAATATTTATCAGGGACACTTAAGGAATGGATAAAGGTTTAACTAAAGCAGAAGTAAAAGAAGACTGCTAAACCATTTCTGGGGGTTAATGACTGGCCAAAGGACCATTGTGTTTGACATTAAAGACTGGAGAAAGCCTCTGTTGGGTAATTTGTTAGCTGTTGCTCTGTGGTCCTTCTTCTGACACTGATAGTAGTTTCATAGGAGAATCTGAAAGCAATTTTCAAGGGAGCATTAAATGATTCCATTTTGTCAGAAATGTGAGGAATGAAACAGATGAGTGGGTAATACAAATACAATAAAACCTAATTTCCTTTTTTGTCTCAGTCTTGGCACAGATTTGAAGTACATCTATTCCTATTCCATTCTATATATAGCATCCACTTAAAGACAAACATGAAAAGATATGTTTTTCTAGAGAATAGCAAAATAAGAACCAAAAACATGTGATGAGAACAGCTTTATTTGGAACCAGGTATCAGTAAATTTTAAGTTATTCAGCTCTTAAAATGTTTCATGGTTCAGAGATGAAGGGATGAGAACTAAAAATCAAGAGGAGTTGGGCTTGGCTTTTTAGCTCCTGGCTTAGTGTACTTCTAACCCTATTTGTCTTTTGAGGAGCTCAGATTCTTAATTTTTCCTTCATTTTTACTTGTCTTATTACATGGCTATGTTTGTGAGGTATAATATTTGGAAATAATAATAAATTTTTTAAAAAAACTTTCACGCTCTCTTGTCTATGGGGAAATTGCTTTCCCAACTGAATTTTAAAGACCTTCCAATGGAGTCTTCACCTGGGTCTCCATTCAATTGCTACCTGATATTGGTTACATGGTTTTTTCTTACCATCCCTTTGGTGATGTGTTAAATTGTGACTTATTTTCTTCCCAGGGCTTTGATTTTCCAAAAGGGCAGCCCAAGGAAAATTTTTTTGGACAGGTTGCATTGTAGCTATTGGAATTATCTTCAAGTAATTGTGGATCTCAGATACTTCATTTGCTTCACGGTGGAGGGACCCATAGGCGGCACGGGGTTTTAGATCTGTTGCCATCTCTATTTGGAGGTACAGAAAGCCTTGCTGAAACTTTGGGTTTCATGAAGGAGAACCACATGAACTTTTTGGGACCAGGCTGCATGATAATGCCCTATCCTGGCTAGGTTTCATCCCTTCATGTCTCCTGCTGGAATTCATTTAGATATACATTGAGGGGAAAGATCTCTTACATTTTGTGATTGGCCCTGTAATCAATAATCAACCCAACTTGTACCCATTGTTTTTGAGGAATCATGTTTCCCCATTAAGGTCTCTCTCTGGGTTAGGGAGTGCTGCCCCTCTCATCCCACTGTATATCTTTTCCCTGATGATGATATTGGAGAACCTTCCCTCAGCTGTCCCAGAGTGACTATCAATCTGCTGCATGAATCCCATGGACTCATCTGCTACCAGCAGCCAGTGTCACATTGTCTAGTTTATATGGCAAGAGATCTTTTCCTTTGATTATCAGAACAAATTGTTTGTTCTCACTCAAAGATATTGTGTTGCCTTTAGATGGAGGAATTTACTTTCAATGATTTTAAAAAACCTTTATTCTCCACACTGTGTAGTAGAATTAATCATTTTGGGGGGCCTGATAGGGGTCCATCTGGAGCTCCTGAACCATAGAAAGATTATATCCCTGTAGGACATACATTGAAAGATGGCTGTATTAATTTAAATAGGAAAATGCTCAGCAAATTCATAAACAGAACTTGGTGGGATTGAGTGGTAGTTTTAAATTATGAAGATGGAACATTTCAGTGAATAATTCCTATTGAATTCATTATAGATATTCATATTTTTGTTTCTTTTGGCCTATAAATGTATAATCAAAGTGAAATGCCATAATGATTAAAAATTGTTATAGCAAATTTCTTTGTATAACAAAACAGCTTGTATATTCTATAAATGTATAATCAAAGTGAAATGCCATGATGATTAAAAATTGTTATAGCAAATTTCTTTGTATAACAAAACAGCTTGTATATTCCACACTATTTTGTGGACATTTGAACTTCATTATAAGGAACACAAAAGAAATATTTTCCAAATGCTATTATAAAATTTAAGTTATCTTTTGTATTTGAAGCTGTAATTATTGATGAGAAGATAGACTGAGACTGTTCCACCACGTAGCTGAATGCCTTAGCATCATCCTAAGACACAGCTAGGAGGTAAATGGTTCAATAAGTGAGTGTTAGCATATGGCAGGCCTTCAGTAAATGCTGGCTTTACTTTATCATTCCTTTTTGTATTTTCCTTGATCTAGTTTTTTCCTTTCTGCTTCCTGGTCTTGGAGAAAATTGTGAGTATGCGTAAGTTAGTGCAGAATTATAATATTTTAGTTCCTTATCTACTCCATTGAAATTGTTCCTGAGGTGAAATTCCTAAACTTAATGGACACATGTTGGTCTGTATGTGGCTTGAGCTTTGCAGCATTTAATTTTGAGAGTAGCAAAAATCTTCATCCTCCTGGGAAATTCTTATTCCTCTATAGCCATGGCAACAACCACCAGAACAGGTTTTAAACTTTAAATTAATGAATGATGGTTCTATGACTGTGCTAACAAGCAAACTCCAGAACTGTCTTTAAACATCTCTAGTTGAGCAATGACATCTCACTTCCTTGAATATGCCTCTGAAAGCCAACCAGCCAACAGACCGACACTTAGGAAGTCAGACAATTAGAGATGGACATGTTCCAGGGAACATTCTTCAAAGGCTGATGTCAACCCACTCATACCTCTGTGACCAACAAAAACCTAAACAAACTCATCCCACAAAAATGTATAGATTAGCAATTTGCTTTCCTCATTAAAACTCTGCCTGACCAGTAACAGCCTTACATTTTCTCTTATATCATCACGGTGCAATAAAAGCAACAACAACTGATTCTACAGAGAGAACGTAACGGCCAAAGAGACTCAGAAACAGGGTGTGCAAATTAGAGAGACAGAACTACGATATTACAAAATCACTGCTAGGGTTAATAAAAAATAACAGGGATTGTCCCTGATCAGGAATGCAAACAGAGATCTTCCAACTCACGCAGGGAGTAATACAGTGAGAAGGATTCATTCTGGGGCAGGCCATGTGCCTTGGACAGTGTTTGGAATTTATCTCCAAATATTTAGTATTAAAGAAACAAAAAAGATATCAGAACCCTGGATAGATGCTGCTAAGTTGGCTTAACAGTGTATGTAAAGTAATTTGCATACATTTTCAGCTAGGGAGTGTAGGATTAGTCCCCTAAAAGTATTTTGAGAAAAATATGAAAAAGAAAAGTATGATGTTATAAACATATGCACTCACATGACTTCAAACTGATAAAGTCATTTTCAATAAATTCTTTCATCATTGTCAAAAACCCATAAATTAGGAACCCTTGGGAATTATTGCATATAGACATTTGGACCCTACTTATTACTAGAGACAAAATTCCTTTACAATGGGTGAAACCAAGTGAGTAGACTTTGCTAACAGAATGATGCTTTAACAAGGTTTATTTCTTTCTAGTTATGATTGGGCTATGGTACTCAGGAGTTAAGAGGGGAGAAATCACTGATGCTATTCTTATATGTTATGCAGTGGAAAAAAACCCCAAAAGTCTTTTCAGTGGGCATTTGGGATGATAGAAAGGCAGCAGAAGCCAGAGCACTGGAAGCTATTCCTGCTCATTCTTCTATAATCTTACCTTCTAGCCTTCCTGGAAGGAGTCCAGGATTCATTGAAATTTAAAATATCAAGATTTGTCTTGTTAAGAAGAGTTTCACAATGTCCTTCTATAAGTTCAAAGCAAACAATACAATATAAAGCTTTAGTTGCTAGCCCATTGTTTTTCCTTTGGATCATGTGTTAGTTTGCTATGCTCTCGAAGCAAAATAATGCAGATTGGGTGACTTAAATAGGAATTTATTGTCTCATGGTTCTGGAGACTAGAAGTCTGAGATCATGATATCAGCAGGATTGTTTTTTTTTCCCTAAGATCTCCCTCTTTGGTTTGTAGATTGCCATCTTCCTGTGGATTCAGGTAGTCTTCTTATTTGGAATGTCTATGCCCAAATCTCATTTTCTCATAAGAACACAAGTTGCATTGGATTAGGGCCCACCCTAATGACCACATTTTAACTAAATCATCTCTTTATTTTTTTAAAGATTTATTTGTTATTTGAGAGAGAGAAATATGAGCATGAGTGCAAGAGAGAGCAGGGGAGCCGACTCCCCATTAGCAAGGAACCGGATGCAAGGCTCAATCTCACAACCCTGAGATGATGACATGAGCTAAAACCAAGAGGTGGACGTATGACTGACTGATCCACCCAGGCTCCCCTAAATGATTACATCTTTAGAGATGCTTTCTCCTAAAACAGTCACATTTGGAGTATGGGGTTAGGGAGTTATGGTTTGAACACATGAATATGGAGGGAGAGAGAGACATAATTTAGCCTATAACAAATCATAACTCAGACTGAGATTCTCTTTCTAACTCAGACTTTGTGATCTTTCCCTGTTGGACCCTGGCTCACGGGTGCCAACGTGGCCCGGTGGACGCCCCAGAGACCCAGACCCCAGACAGGCAGATGCAATTAGCAAGAGGGTTTATTGAACGTTTGCGCAAACGGGCTCTCCGCCTCCGAGGAGGAAAAGAGCCCCGATTAGCAATTACAGGTTCTTTTAAAAGGCAAAAGGAAAGAAACTGCCTAAAGACAAAAGAGCGGGAGTCGCATAGCATCTAGGTTGATTTCGGGGAGGGTCAACATGAACCTATTCAGGGACATTCCAATCAGGGTGTGTGTGGGGGGGGAAACAGTTTTCTTATTGTAAACAGAATGCTTTTAGTTGCTAAAATTTCAGGAAGGCGCCTGGATGGGCTGCCTCTGGGTTAGGGCTGGCCCTACTTACAAGGGGGGAGGTTTCTTCATTCCCTCCTCTTGTTTGGGCTGATTTTAACCTTAAAATCTTAGGGAACATTTATTTTTTCAGTTTGGAGGGCCCGACATTGCTTGGGTAATAGACAATCTTTCTCGGATGAACTGGAGCAGCCGGTTGAGGACGCAGGGGCCGAAAGTTAGCAGCAGGAGCAGGACAACTAGAGGGCCCAGAATGGTAGAGATTAGGGTGGTCAACCAGGGAGACTGATTAAACGAGCTTTCAAACCAGCCCTGCTGGGCCTCCCGGTCCCTTTGTCTTTTATTTAACCTTTCCCTGAGTTTGGCCATGGAGTCTCTGATGACTCCAGAATGGTCTGCATAGAGACAGCATCCCTCTCCCAGGGCCGCACACAGTCCTCCCTCTTCCAGGACTAGTCAATCCAAGCCTCTCCTGTTGTGAAGTGCTACTTCTGAAAGTGAGGGGAGGGACTGTTCTAGCTTAGAAACGGACTGCGCTAGTGTCCCTAGATCCTCATCTACAGCTGTTTGGAGTTCTAGATAACGTCGTGAGCCCCGGATCGGAGCAGCTGCGCCAGTACCCACCCCAGCAGCGACCCCTAGTCCCAACATAACGGCTAAGGTTAGGGAGACAGGTTCGCGCCGAAAACGGGTGGGATGTTTATCATACTGATTTTCTAGAGTTTCAGCAGGGTGATAGAACACCCTGGGTATGATCTGCACCATGACACAGAAGTCGTTTGAGCTATTTAGAACCTTAGCCGACACACAGGGGGTGAGGCCTTTGTTGCATGCCCACCAAGTTCCCGGCTGGGGCTCCAGGTAAGAATCAGTCCCCAAAATCGGGGTGGTAGTGTTGCAGAGTCTCTGGTAGCCCCCGGGGGGGGTGTTCCTATGCAGGTTCCCTGTCCTGTAACTTCTGTAAGGGTGAATTGTGGTTGGGAGTCGGGTGTGCATCCCTGAGTGCTACTGATGTTATTATAGGTCCCTGAAGTAGCAATCCCCTCATAATAAGGGGGGGGGGAAGCAAGGCAGAGCCAGCAGGATTTAGTTACATCGGGGCTGGTTCGATTAAGGGCCAGGAATGCCCCTATGATAAGATTAAACAGTCGTTGTCCCATCTCGGGTGACGACCGAGGGGTTGGAGTGACCGAAGTTAGTGGGTGCGGCACTCCCTGCGGCTAGGGCCGGGGCAGCTCTTTGTTCCCCGAGGACCGCGTTAGGCCCGATGGCCACGGGGTCTGGGGATTCTATTTTTAGTTTAATTCCGAATATAAAACCATCATCTGTTCTTTCTTTGTATAACCTGAGTCCCCACGTATATCTATTGGCCCAGTAAGTAGCCCTTTTTCCGGGCTCCGTGAAGGATATCCGTAGGGGATGACACCACCCTTGGCAGGGCCCATAATTAAGGGTTTTCCATTTGCTAAATGTCGGGGGAGTATAGTTAGCCTTGACAGTGATATAATCCCAGGAGGAGGAGGGCCTCCATTCTGTATCCCCCGTAGTTTCGCAAACCCAATTTTTACAATTGAAGTATTCCCCTCCTCCACAGGTGGGATTTAGCCTGCGATCTCTGTGGTGCCCGGGACAGACATAAAAGGGAAGAGTGCTTGGCATGGCCCTTCTTTCAGGCGTGCCACATCCTCCCCATGGGTCTAATCCCAGTCGCCCTGGAGGGCTTTCTTGGTTAGGGGCTCTAGAGGTGTCGAAGTATCCCTCTAGGTCCCATGGGCTAGGGGCCCCTATGGTTAGCTTGCATAGGTCAGGATATAGGTCAGGCCACCAGGTTCCCACGGGAGCGGTCTTAGTTATAGACCAGACCTCCTCACCCCCAGACGTTAGTACCTGCCAGGTTAACCTTTTGAGGGCATGAGGGTCACTTTTGGCAGAGGTGAAGAGCGCTAGGAGAGGTAGGAATATAACAACTGTCATTGAACAATTTTTGAAAGTCTAATCTTGAGCGGGTTTTGGGTGCGGTGGAGCTTCCATTGGAGTGGCTCGTCCGGTCCGTCCTGGCTGGCGTCAGCGGTGCTCGTTGATGGGGCGCGCTGGACGTGTGAGGCGTGGACCCAAGCAGCAATGCCGTCTACCTTTAAGGCGGTTGGGGTGGTCAGTAGTACAGTATATGGGCCCTTCCAGCGGGGCTCAAGCGTCCTGGACTGATGTCTCCTGACGTAGACGGAGTCCCCGATCTGGAACGGGTGTGGGCCGGTTGTCTCTCCGGGCGGTAGACAGCCGCAAGGGGTTTCCAGATCTGGTGCTGGATAATCTGGAGCACCTTTAGCCTGTCCTGTAAACCGGGAGTGTTAGCAAGAGGGTCAATAGCAGAATCTAGTAAGTCCGTTACTGGTGGGGGACCTCCATAGAGAATCTCGTAAGGAGTTAGCCCATGGCGCGCGGGAGTGTTCCGGACTCGGAACAGAACCATAGGGAGGAGTTGGACCCAGTCTCTAGTGCCAGTCTCCAATGTCAATTTAGTTAGGGTCTCTTTAATTGTTCTATTCATTCTTTCTACCTGACCTGAGCTCTGGGGTCTGTATGCACAATGTAATTTCCAATTTATCCCCAGTAATCTGGCCACCAACTGACTTACCTGGGAGACGAAGGCGGGGCCGTTGTCCGACCCTATTACCTTGGGCAGTCCAAACCGGGGGGAAAATTTCTTCCAGGATTTTCTTGACAACCACCTGGGCGGTTTCTCGCTTGGTGGGGAAAGCTTCTGTCCAGCCTGAAAAGGTATCTATAAACACTAGGAGGTACTTGTTACCATATTTACCTGGCTTGATTTCGGTGAAGTCTACTTCCCAATTAGTTCCGGGTCTTTCTCCCCTCATCCTGGTTCCCTCAGGCATCTTGAGGTGTTTGGTATTTACCTTAGCACAAGGTACACAAGCGTCGGTTACCTGTTGGATCAGGGAGGGGAGTTTGGGAATGTAATAGGTCTGACCTTCTCTCCGGAGGAGGGCTTTTAATTTTTTGTGTCCGAGGTGAGTCCATCGGTGGAGGTGAGTCACCAGTTCTTTGGCCCTTTTCTGGGGCAGGACCGTCTTCCCTTGGTGTTTCCAGACCTTCATTTGCTCGTCATATTTTGCCCCTATTTGCTGGACGATATCTAGGTCGCTGTCTGAGTACTCGAGAGAGAGTTGCCCCGGTGTCCGGACAGCCTCTGGTACTTGTAGGGAGAGGGCCTGTGGGCCTAGTGCAGCGGCCCGTGCTGTCTCATCGGCCATCCTGTTCCCCTCTGCTACTGGGTCATTGCCTCGCTGATGCCCAGGACAGTGAATTATACTCAGTTTTCTCGGCAGAAAGAGGGAATGGAGAAGATCTTGTATTTCTTCTCTGTTTTTGATGTTTTTACCTGCTGAGGTTAGGAGACCCCTTCTACGGTATATTTCTCCATGAACATGGGCAGTTGCAAAAGCATATCTGCTGTCAGTATAAATGTTGACCTTTTTGTCCTTAGCCTTTCTTAGGGCCTGAGTTAGGGCTATAAGCTCTGCCCTTTGAGCTGAAGTCCCAGGCTCTAAGGCACTGGCCCAAATGACAGCTTTCCCATCTACCACGGCTGCCCCGGCTTTACGCTCACCATTTCGTAGAAAGCTACTCCCATCGGTGTACCAGGTTGCTTCAGCATCTGGCAAAGGCTGGTCCATCAAGTCCCCTCTGGTGCCATGGACTTCAGCTAGGTTCTGGTGGCAATCATGCATTACTAGGGAGGGGGACTCGGTTTCTGGAAGCAAGGTGACCGGGTTTAGAGATGTAGCCGTTCCAAACCGTATCCGCTCAGAATTCAGTAACATGGCCTGATAATGGGTGACCCGGGCGTTTGAGAGCCATCGATCAGGGGGCTGGCGGATGACTGTCTCTACAGCGTGGGGGGCCACCACAGTGAGGGGTTGGCCAAAAGTCAACTTGTCTGAGTCTTTTACCAGGACTGCCACAGCCGCTATTATTCGGAGACATGAGGGCCATCCTGCAGCCACGCTGTCTAATTTTTTTGAAAAGTATGCCATGGGCCTTTTCCAGGGTCCCAGTTTTTGAGTTAGGACCCCTTTGGCTATTCCATTATGTTCATCAACATATAGCGTAAAAGGCTTGGTTACATCTGGGAGGCTCAGGCAGGGGCGGTCAATAAGGCCCTTTTTATTTTGTCAAAAGCCAGTTGGTGCTCCTTTCCCCAGTGGTAGGGGGTGTTGGATTTCGTGAGAGGATATAGGGGAGCCGCCATCTCCGCAAACCCGGGTATCCAGAGGCGGCAGAACCCAGCACTGCCGAGGAACTCTCGTAGTCCTTTGGCATTAGTGGGTGCTGGGATCAGGGCTACAGCCTTTTTGCGGCTCTCCGTCAGCCACCTCTGGCCTCCTTCCAGGAGATATCCCAGATAGGTCACTTGTCTCTGGCCTATTTGGGCCTTTTTGGCGGAGGCCCTATACCCCAGTTCTCCCAGTCTCTCAAGCAGGGCCCCCGTACCTTTTACACAATCCTGTTCTGTCCTAGCCGCCAGGAGCAAATCATCCACGTACTGCAGGAGGACGAGGTCCGGATGGCCAACTCGGAAATCTGCCAAATCCCGATGCAAGGCCTCATCGAACAAAGTAGGGGAGTTTTTGAATCCCTGCGGCAGCCTTGTCCAAGTGAGTTGTCCTGAGAATCCCGTCTCAGGATCTTTCCATTCAAAAGCAAAAATAGGCTGGCTTTGAGAGCTTAACCTCAGGCAGAAGAATGCATCTTTTAGATCTAACACCGTATACCAGACATGGCTTGGGGGTAAGGTGCTGAGCAAGTTGTAGGGATTCGGCACCGTGGGATGTATGTCCTCTGTCCTCCAGTTAACCTCTCGTAAATCTTGTACCGGCCGGTAATCTCCTGTGCCGGGTTTTTTTACGGGTAATAGAGGAGTATTCCAGGGCGACTGGCAAGGTATTAAAATGCCCAATTGTAATAGTCTCTGTATATGGGGCCGAATGCCTTCTTTGGCCTCTTTGCTCATTGAATATTGTCGGATCGATATGGGGGTGGCCGAGGGTTTTAAGTTTATAATTATGGGCGGCTGGTTTACAGCTAGTCCCATTCCGGCCGTTTCCACCCAGGCCTGAGGGTAGTTAGTGAGCCATTCAGAATCTAGGGGCTGCACGGACGGTGGAGAGTCCTCGTGCAGCCGGTGTTCATCCTCTAGGCGCAAGGTCAGTACCTGGAGGGGCTGCCCTCCCGCACCAGTAATAGTGGCCCCTTTTTGCTGAAAAGGTATCTGGGCCCCTACTTTTGAAAGAAGGTCTCTGCCTAGGAGAGGGTAAGGGCAGTCTGGGACCAGTAAGAAGGAATGCGTTACTTGCCCAGTGCTCAGGTGGACCTTCCGTTCGGTTGTCCATCGATATAACTTGCCTCCAGTTGCCCCCTGAACCCAAGACGTTTTAGAGCTCAAGGGTCCTTTTGCCTCAGTTAAAACTGAATGTTGAGCTCCTGTATCGACCAGGAAGGTCACCGGCTGTCCCCCCACTTTAAGGGTTATCCGAGGCTCGGGGGGGGGGGGGTTCCTGGCCCTGACACCCCTAATCTTCATCTTCTAGGGACAAAACAGGAATGGGCTTCTTTTTAGGTCCCTGCGTTTGGCCCTTCCTTGGGCAATCTTTAACCCAATGTCCTTTTTCCTTGCAGTAGGCACACTGGTCTCGTTCAACCCGTGGTCCTCTTTTGTCTCCCAGGTCCCTACTCTGTCCTGACTTACTCTGCCCTGAGCCCTGTACTACGGTGGCCAGTATCCTAGTCAGCTCTTTATTACGTCTTTTATCTCTCTTATCCTCCCGTTCCTCTTGCTCTTTACGGATCCTTTCCTCCCTTTCCTCTAGAGTTTCTCGCTTGTTAAAAACCTTCTCTGCCTCTTTCACTAAGTCCTGTAAGGTGTACCCCTGAAGTCCCTCCAACCGTTGTAACTTATTACGAATATCCGAGGCCGACTGTCCAATGAAGGACATAATTACATCTGGTTGGCGGTCTTCAGCCAAGGGGTCAAAGGGAGTATCCATGCGGTAGCCTTCTGTTAACCTCTCCAGAAAACCTGCCGGCGTCTCCTCTTTTCCCTGCACTATAGCACGTACCTTTGCCAAATTGGTGGGGCGACGCCCTGCCCCTTTGAGACCCGCTAGGAGTACCTGGCGATAGAGACGGAGCCGCTCCCTACCAGCAACAGTGTCGTAGTCCCAGGTCGGGCGAACCAAGGGGAAAACATCCTCAATCTCATTAGGCAGCCGGGTCGGCCTCCCGTCCGCCCCCGGGACGTTTTTCCGAGCTTCGGGGTACACGCGCTGTCTCTCCTCCGTGGTGAGGAGAGTCTGCGGGAGCTGTTGGCGGTCATCCCGGGTCGGCTGGTGGGTCAACAGAATTGACTCAATTAATCCGGTTAGCGCCTGGGGGTCTTGGGAGAAGGAGGGGTTATGAGTTTTCCAGTTGTAAAGGTCAGAGGCAGAGAACGGCCAATATTGCATCTGGCCGCCTGCTGACCGGAGGGGAAATGCCTGGGAGGTCCAGACGTCTTCCGACTCTCCCCCGCGCTCTCGCCGAAAGCGGAGGCGACTGGCGAGCGGGGGTGAAGCGAGGGGTTGCCCCTCTGCCCCCGTAGAGTCGGGGGACGGAGCTGAGGGAGCGGAGGGAGAGGTAGGGGCCTCCGAGCAGGGCGTTGGGGGTTGGGCATAAGGGGGAGGGGAGGAGTCCAAGAGAAGGAGACTGTCCTGGTCCCCTGGGAGCACAGGCGGCTCCTTAGGTTTTGATTCAGGAAATTTTAGGGGGCAAAGGGTGGATGGAGAGGAGGGACGGGGAATTGGGGGAGTGTGGCAGGGAGGGAGTGAGGGTCTCGGGCCCGGTCCCCCCTGAGAAGGGATAAAGCATTTTATCCAGGGGGGTGGATTCTTAGCGAGATCCTCCCATACTATGATGTACAGCACCTGATCGAGGTGTCCATTGGGTCCTGGCTGGAAGACCAGGGCCTTCACCTGCAAGATAATATCAATATTAAAAGTTCCGTTCCTGGGCCACCCGACGTTGAAAGCCGGCCACTCCGAGGAGCAGAAGGTGACCCATCTTCGTCTTCTGACTTCGACCGAGAGATTGTGTGCCCGGCCGGCGACTTCTTTCCAGTGATCTAGAGTGAGGCTTAAAGGGGTGGTTACAGTCTGCCCCATGGGTGTAGAGAAGGGGTGAGCGGTGAGGAGGAGGACAGGAAAGGAAGAAAAACACGGAACGAACAGACGCACACGAACGACAGGACTGGCGCGGCAGATTCAGATGGGAGCGGTCGCGAACCACGACCCTCCCCGAAGAGGAGGGAGTGCCGGGGCTCCGTTCCTCTTCCAGACCACTCCGGAGTCCGACTCCGGAGGGGGCCCAGGGGTCTCGGGCACGTCTGCCTCCCCCGCTGGTCCAAATACAGAATACAGAGTACAGCGTCCTGCAGGCACAATACAGACCCGGCACAAAACAGACCCGGCCAGTCAGACAAACGGAGGAGACAGATAGGACATTTAGTGAGCTCGGTCTTACCTCCTACCGGTCTTAGGATTGAGTCTGGGGCGTCTCAGATCCCGGACGAGCCCCCAAATGTTGGACCCTGGCTCACGGGTGCCAACGTGGCCCGGTGGACGCCCCAGAGACCCAGACCCCAGACAGGCAGATGCAATTAGCAAGAGGGTTTATTGAACGTTTGCGCAAACGGGCTCTCCGCCTCCGAGGAGGAAAAGAGCCCCGATTAGCAATTACAGGTATCTTTTAAAAGGCAAAAGGAAAGAAACTGCCTAAAGACAAAAGAACCGCGGGAGTCGCATGGCATCCAGGTTGATTTCAGAGGGTCAACATGAACCTATTCAGGGACATTCCAATCAGGGTGTGGGGGGGAAACGGTTTTCTTATTGTAAACAGAATGCTTTTAGTTGCTAAAATTTCAGGAAGACGCCTGGATGGGCTGCCTCTGGATTAGGGCTGGCCCTACTTACAAGGGGGGAGGTTTCTTCATCCCTTCCTACTGCTCTGATACACTGCCAAAGGTTGTATAACTCTGGGAGACTGAGAGCATCAGCTGGAGGTGATTAGCAGAACTAAAGCCCATCACCTAGAGGAATGGAACACAAATGGATAATTGTGATGGTAAATTTTTCAAAAGGGGCTGTAATGAGCAGAGGACAATTTTGACCATTGTTCTCTGCCTTGTGAGTAGCTATCTCATCTGGTTTATGACATTAATAAAACCATTGATTGGCATTATCTATTATGGCAAATTCTTGCAAATGTGCAAAGGCCAACATTCCATGTTTCAAAGTAAAAGAATGGTGCAGATCTATTTTTTTCCTCCAGGAAATACTTGTGATGAATAAGACCTTATCAGCATGCTATATACTTCTTGGGGATGGTTAATGAGAAATTTGTGATGCAATGTATGGGTCTGCTTTCACACTCAAATTCATAATATGAGCAAAATTCTTTGTTGAAAAACAACAGATAGTATGTAAAGGGGAAAATAGATTAGCTTGTTTCCTCCTCTATTACTTTTTTACTCAAAGCCAGCTGAACATTGAGGATATTTTAGATTTTGATGCCAGAATATTTATTTTATTTTTTTTTTAATTTTTATTTATTTATGATAGTCACAGAGAGAGAGAGAGGCGCAGAGACATAGGCAGAGGGAGAAGCAGGCTCCATGCACCGGGAGCCCGACGTGGGATTCGATCCTGGGTCTCCAGGATCATGCCCCGGGCCAAAGGCAGGCGCCAAACCGCTGCGCCACCCAGGGATCCCGATGCCAGAATATTTAATAGCAATAAAAGGAATAATGAAAAAACAAGCAGTACCTATTTATTTAGTTTCTACTTATGTGCCAAATACCAGGCTAAATATGTAAAGGACAGAGGGAAATTTAAGTTCCTGGTTCCCTGCTATTCCTCAGAGTCAGCATTTACATTCCAGTTGGAGAAAGGAAGAAATTTAAATAACAGTAACAGCCTGAATCACAGCAGATACAATAATACATAATTATTGTTAAATGAGTGGAATAAACACTAAATTTTGTGGAAGAAGAGGTCTTTTCCAGCTGGGTGGGCAAAAGAAGGCTTTAGGAGCAAGAAGAAATGAGCTAAATGTACAATGAATAAAAAGGAATGTGTAGAAGAAAGAAAAACATCTTTGAAGGAGATTATTAGGAAATTTAGAAATCATCGAAGTTTTTGGACAAGAACAATGTGATGAAATTGCTATCTGAGGAATAGATTAGACACTGTTATAATAGTTTATGTGTGGAGTGACTAAGAATCTGAAATATGCAAGGTGGCATGAAAAAAAGGAAGATATAGTGGAGAGAAACTGGAAATAAAGAAAGGGATAAATGTGAAACCTGAGATGACATGAGGGAGAGGAAAGAACAGAAGGTGGTGTCTGCATTGTTAAGCCTGAATGAGCCTGGTTGACCCAGAGAAGACTGACGGCATTAGTGATTAGTGACTTGGGGAGTAAGGAAAGGATGCTGTTTCTCTCTGAGAAGATGAAGTGTTTCATAGATGCAGCCAGATGGACGTTCACGGAGGAGTATGCTATGGGCAATTGAAGATGTAGGTTTGGGAAACAGGAAACCAGCTGAGAGGACCAAGACATAGAGAAGGATTACCCTCAAAGAAGAAGGCAAACAGGGACTCTAACAGGAACAGGTTAGAAAAAGAAAAATTTTAATATAGAAACAAATTACATATTATTGTTATCAACAGGATTTTTTTCTGCATTTCAGTATGTAAGGGTGGAACAAATTTTTTTTTGGTTGAAAATAAATGCAATATGAGATCTGATATATGTAACAGTAAGAGAAAAATATGTATGCTAGTTTGTATTTGTTGAAGAAGCACAAAATAGCTTTAATTTTTATGAATCAAGTAATGTTTTGGGAGGGTGAAGGGAGCATAATAAACAGATAGTGAACCTATTAATTTAGGTAAAGTACTACTATCACTATTGTCAGTGCAAGGGCCGTTACGGCAGTGGGTCAAGTATTCAATTACATATGACATTTTTAGTTCCCATTAACGATTTATTAAAAAAACTGAGCCTGCATTCATATATCTAAGACATGGTGTGACTTTTAGTTTATTTAGAATCTGATGATTTTGAATTAAATGCAATCCACCTTGATAAGTGCTTCTGAGCATATGCATGGCACTGCTGGGGTCATGGAAGTCTACAAAGATAAATTAGACATTGCTTCCTTCCAGGAGTAAGGAAACAGTACATGCTAATTAAATATCTGCTTACCACGTGTGACAGGCACTCTTGCTCAGCTCATGTTAACCCTCATTATATATGTTATCTTATAATCCAATGGGAGAGCAAACACATATCACAATGACTCTAATATTAGCCAAGTCTCAAGAAAATGATAGAAGTTGGCATAGGAAACAAGGAGAATAATTACACGTAGGAAGATCTAGGAAAACTCCTTATATAGGGTAATGTCTAAGCTGAGTTTTAACATATGAACAGGAAAATTAATATTTTTTAACAGGACCACCCAAGTGCCATGAAGGCAAAATCTGTTGCTAGAATAAGTTGCCAGTTTATTAATATCAGATACAGGCAAAATCACTGAGAATTTATTTTTAGTTCCTCAGTTCTAAATAAATAGGCAAATGCATTGACATTTTGGATGAAATGCTCAAAAAAAGAATTTATGTACAGATATGAAATAGAACTAGATTTTTCCTTATTGAATGCAGTCAGAAGAGATTTTTTTGACCTGTGGTTGGTAAATGTGGTGGTAAAATTTTGCGACTAGGCTCTGGTACTCAGTTGTTTGGTCAGACACTTGTCTAGATGCTGCTGTGAAGGATTTTGCAGATGTGGTTAACATTTACAGTCAGTTGTAGATGAGCTAGAGATTACACGTAACAGAATGAGTGGGCCCTAAAAGTAAAAACAGGTTTCTCAACGAGAAAGAATTCTGCCTCAAGAATATAATAAGCTCCCTCAGTTTCTAGCCTGCTGGACCTGTCAGCCCTCACAATTGCATGAGCTAATTCCTTAAAATAAATCTCTTCATGTATATGTATGAAGAGATTTTATATTTCTCTGGAGAATTCTAATACAGTTGAGTGTGTGGAAGGGCTTTGAGACCCAAAAGTACATGCTCAGGTGTCTGTGGGTATTTTTTATATTCCTTCTGGGAGAGAGGAGAAAGTAGACCCCTGGGCTAGGCAGACCATTCATTTGCTCAACACTTTTGTTGTGATAGGACTCTCTCTCCAACCCACACCCATCTGTCTCCTCACTTTCTCCCTCCCTCTCTCCCCCTCTCCTCACCTCTGTCTCTTGGCTCTTCTTGTGCTCAATCCTAGTGACTCTTAGCCTTCTAGTCTCCTTTCAGTCAACCATCCTAAAAAGAACCCCTCCGAGGAGAGGGTCTTCTCATTCACCATGTATCCTCCCCTGATTGGGTGACCACTCATAGCTATGAAACTCTTAGGATTCAACTTCCAGTAGAGAGCTAAGAGGCTCTTATTTAACCTTGGTTTCAGGGGTGAACTTTGGAATCCAAATTTACCAAGGACTTCTATATTTTGGTAGTTATGAAATAAAGCTGCTAACTTGTTCCTTATTTAATTCCTTTGTGTTTACTTTACCGGTTAGAACTTGGGCATGTGGTGCAGACCAGTGGTGATTGATTTGAATGTTAACTACAAAATAGTGTGGATCTCAGCTTATTACTTTAAAGAACCTGGTGTTCACTTTTTCACCTTTTCTGAATTTTCTATAAAATATATTTCTTTTATAATCAGAAATAAACATAGAGCTTAATTTTGTGTCAGTGTAGACAAGCCAGTGTATTAATTTCCTATTGCTACCATAACAAGTTATTACAAACTTAGTTGCTTGAAAGAAATAGAAACTTACTCTTTCACAGTTGTGTAGTTCAGAAATCTGAGTTGGTTCAGATATTTTCTCTGCTTCTGGTTTTACAAGACTGAATTCATAGTGTTGGGAGAGCTGTGTGCTTTTCTGGAGGCTCTGGGGATGAATTCCCTCCCAAGCTCATTAGGTTGTTGGTGAAATTCAGTTCCTGTGTTTGTACAACTGAAGTCCCTGTTTCCTTGCTGGCTGTTGGTCAAAGGTCAGTTTCAGATTCTAGAGGCTGCCCACATTCTTTGGCTTGTGGCCCTCACCTTCATTTTCAAAGCCAATAATATTTCATCTCTCTGACTTTAAGGACCTGTGTATTATATTGGACCACTTAGATAATCCAAGATAATCTATTTGAAAGTACACTGATTAGTAACCTTAATTCCATCTGCAAAATCCTCCCACAAAAGTACTAGATTAGTGTTTATTGGAAAAACTAAGAGGAAAGCTCTTGGCAGACATCTTTAGAATTCTGCCTATAACAACAGAGTACCAGCACTTCATTCTTGCTGGAACCTAAAGAGTCCTGATCCTGTTTGAATTTTCCACAGATTTTCCTGGTACTTACCAGGATTAGTAATTACAAAGTAGGCGTTTTAGGAAGAGATCCAGAAGGCACAAAAAGGGTTTGCCCCTTCAGTTTTCTGGACAAGGCCTCTTGATTGAAGAGAATTGGTTTCAAATTAGACATTCTTCAATATTTTCACATTTAACTGAATTGGAGCTGCCTTTCAAAGACCACAACTTATTCTGCTTCCTTCACTGAACCCTTCTGACTCCTGTATCATAGGTTGGTCTTATGATTAGTTACTGTTCATCTTTTGTCTGGATGTTGTGTTACTGCTAAAATATTGGTGCATTCCTATCTTAGCTATTGACACCTCCAGAATCCCATTCATCTGTTTTTTCTCCTCTGACACATGGGACTTTTCCCCCCAAATCTCCTTTTTCCTTAGCTTCATCCTGTTCCTTCAGTGACCCATTGTCCCAAGGAACTCATCTAATCTTGGGATGTTCTTCCCTCACGTTAACTTGGATGACTTCCTGTGCTCATGTTCTCTTCCTCAATGTGAAATATGGGCTCAGATGAGAGACTTGTGTTTCTGGGGGGGCAGTGTGTGCACTGTAGACTCTATGTAGCACAAGATGTGCCTAAAATTTAACCTAAATGGCTGAATTCAGTACAGGAAGGGGGAGGCAGGAGACCTCTCTGAGGACATCTGAGACAGAAGAAGCCAGGTAGGGTCAGTGGTTGCATAGATATGTTTCCTTTAATCTGATTTCCAACACTGATTCTAATTCAATGTTCCAATCTCCCTGTGAATTATGTGTGCCTGCCAGACAACATAGCCTGGCTTTAGATTCAGGTAATCTTAGGGCTTGATGATAGGAAATTCAATACAACTTGGGTTTTTTTGTTTGTTTTCATATTGGTCATCTTTTTTTCTGAGGATTTTCCTGACATCTCTAAGCATTTACTAAATGCATTGATATTGGAAGAAATTCATCAATCCACTCATTATTTTAAGATTTTATAATAGGTTTTATCTCACAATATGGTATTAAAACATTTTTTATGGTTTCTTACTATGTTTATTTTTAAGATTCTGATGCATCCCACAAATTTCATAACATCCACAACATAAATTTTGACATCAAACCATCAGTGAAGATTAAAATAAAGATATTTAATGGGGTCCTGTAGGGCAGTGTTCACTTGTGTGGTTAATATACATAGTTGACAAAAGAACTCTAGTCTAATGGCCCTTTGTGAACATATTTTTATTTATTCATTAGTTAATTAAACCAATAGTTATTGAGTACTACTGTGGAGGCTGAGAAAATTAAGGCCGTTCCACCTTAAGTTCAGCATTAGCACAAGTACAGCCATCTCAGGCTCCTGTGAATAAGAGCTGAACTTTACCTTACTTCAGTTACAGGAGAAAGCAGCTTAATGACCCAGAAAGCCCCTTATTAGGATGAGAACAGAGGTCAATGCCCGTGGCAGAATGAAAACAGAGCTTAATGCCCTTGAAAGCCCCATATCAGAATGCAAACAGAACTTGAGAAATTCCTCCACCCCTTCTGGAGGTTCCCTGACCAGCCCATAAAAACTCAGCTGGAACCCACCTCGGGGTCCAAGTCCCTGCTCTGCTGTGTTGGGTTTACTTGGACCCAAGCTTGAACTTGTTAATAAACCCTCATGTACTTGCATCAGTGTCTGCTCCTTGGTGGTTTCTTGGATTTGCAATCTTGGGCACAACACTACTTTTTGAAAGACATACTTCAGTGGTTAGGGACCCATTGCTAAGCAAGAAAGAGTAGTCCTTGCTCTCATGGAACTGCTGAAGAAAATTAAGCATCAGGCAACACAAGTAATTATTTAATCCATTCATGATATGTGTTATGAAGGAGAGATCTAGTGAGTTCTGGGATTGTATGATTGGAAGATTTAACCCCAGTTGACTTTTCAATGAAGCCATCCTTGAGGGAGAAATCTTTGGGCTAGGCCTACAGGAGTCAAGAAAAAGTTATGTCTGTAAGAATGAGTTGTCTCTACAGAGGGAGAAGACTTGAGTTGGAAGTTGTGCATGTGTGAAAGCCCTGGGATGGGCTCTGAGATAGAAACAGAGTTAGTTAAAACAAAACAAAGCAAAGCAAAACAAACTAGGAGCACTGCACACCTATTAGTATGACCAAAATCAAATAACACTGACATCATCAAATGCTGTCAAGGATATGAAGCAATAGGAATTCTTGTTCACTGTTGGAGAGAATGTAAAATGATACCACCACTTCGGATTACAGTTCAGCAGTCATACAAAACTAAACATACTCTTAGCATATGATACAGCACATAAATTCCTTGATATCTACCCCCAAAAGTTGAAAACTTATGTCTACAAAAAACCTGCACACAACAGCTTTATTCATAATTAGGAAAACTTGGAAAGAACCAAGATGTCCTTCAGTAGGTGAGTCATTAAAAAAAAATTGTGTTGAGTCTACTTCTGGGGAAGATGGTGGAGTAGGAGGCCTCTAAGCTGACCTCATCCCATGGATACAATTAGATAACATCCACATCAGTGTAAATAACCCAGAAAACAACCCAAAGACTGGAAGAACAGATTCTTCATGCTAAATGTAGAAAAGAGGCTACAGTGAAGAGGGTAGGAAGGGCAGAGATGAAGTTAGGAGCTAAATGGACCTGGAGGACTGTCTACAAGAGGGAAGGACCCCTCAGGTGTAGAGATGGGAAAGAAACAGAACTCACACCAGGCCCCCCAGGTATGAGGATTCCATTTAGGGAAGACAAATCCCCATAAAATTTGGCTTTGAAAAACGAGGGGCAAAATTTTAAGAGTTCTTACAATCAGCTGGGCTTACCACCTGGAACTTTAAAAATCATCAGGCTCAGTTCTGGGAAATCTTGGGAGGGTGATAAGAAACTGAGTCCCTCCCCTTGAAAAGAGAGCACAACAAATAGCCCCATGGAGACACAGCATAAAAGCAGTACTTTAAAAAATGCCGGGGGTATATGGGAGGGAGATTTGTTTACTAATCTCAGAGCATGTGTTGGAGGGGCAGGTATCTTTGGGAAAGTTCACCAAGAACAAAGTTGTTGGCAGGTGCCATTTCCATCCCCCCACTTCCCAGCCTAGATACACAGATACTTGCAGGAACCAGCTCAGCATGATCACTCTCCAGGTAGCTTGATAACAGTGTGCCTAACCCCCATGTTCTGTCAACATGTCCCTTTCAGCCAGGCCTTGGTTCCAGGTCCTCTCCCACAAGAGACCAACACAAACTTTCCTCGCACCGCACATCCTGCCTTGGTGTTCTCCTGCTAACCTGCCCCCTCCAATATGTCCTTGGCTGGAGCCCATCCAAAGTGGTATCACAAGCCTAACAGTGTGCAGGCAACCCTGACAAGGGTCAGCACCACTACAAAGTGACTCCTGCTCTGGGAAGAGAGTAAGATAATTACATACACCGGTCTGACGGTAGCCCCAGCAGTGGGCTGAAGGCAGACCACTGATCTGGCTGAAGGCCCACCCAACCCACCAATGAAAGCTTTTTAGGGAATAACATAAGGAGAGTGCTCTGCAGTTTGCATCTCTGATAAATACCTGGTCTAACTCAAGTCAGGTCCAAGGCAGCCCCCAGACTGTCCCACTAACAACACAGGGACAAAACCCCACCTACAACAGGCAAAGAGAGTAATTGCACATGACTGGACAGAAGGCAAAAGCAGCTCAGCCATAAGAGTAGGCCACACACAACACATATAGGAGATACCCCTGAAGCATCAGATTTTGGTGAACAGGGGATATTCACTGTAAGACACTACATGAACTTTTTTTCATAAAGTCATTGCTTTCAAGAGCAGGAGACATAGCTGTCTCTCCTAACACAAAGAAACAGATATAAAGAGTTAGAAAAAATGAGGAGACAGAGGAATATATCCCCAATGAAAAAATGGGACAAAACCACAACAAGAGAGCTAAACAAAATGAAGATAAGCCATGTGCCTGACTGAGAATTTAAAGTAGTGATTATAAAGATAATCACTGAACTTGAGAAAAGAGTGGAAGACCTCAGTAAGACCCTTAACAAAGAGATAGAATACATAAAAAAGAAGAAGTCAGAGATAAAGAAGTCAATAACTGAAGTAAAAAAAAAAAAAAAAAAAAAAAAAAAAAAAAAAAAAAAAACACTAGTTGGAAAGATTATAGACTAGAGGAAGCAGAAGAACAGATTAGTGACCTGGAGGACAGAGCAATGGAAATCAATCAAGCCGAATGGAAGAGAGAAAAAAGGAATTAAAAATGAAATAGTCTTAGGGAACTCAGCAACAACATCAAGCATAAAAACATTCACATTATAGGGATCCCAGAAGAGATAGATAAAGGGGAAAAATACTTACTTGAAGAAATAAAATAATAGCTGAAAACTTCCTGAACCTGGGGAAGGAAATAGAAATCCAGATATAGTAGTCATAGAGAGCCTCCAACAAAATCAACCCAAGGAGGTCCACCGCAAGAAACATAGTAATTAAAATGGCAAAAGTAGTGATAGAGAGAGAATTTTTACAGCAGCTAAAGAAAACAGTTATATACAAGGGAAACCTCATAAAGCCATTAGCTGATTATTCAGCAGAAGCTTTGTAACCAGAAGAGAGTGACATGATATATTCAAAGTGCTTAAAGGGAAAAATCTACAGCCAAGAATACTCTATCCAGCAAGGCTACCACTCAGAACAGAAGGTGAGGTAAAGAGTTTCCTAAACAAAAAAAGTTAACAGAATTCATGAACGCTAACCCAGCCCTACAAAAGATGTTAAAGGGGTCTTTTTGAGTGGAAAGGAAAGACTGTAAATAAGAGTAAGAAAAGCAGGGAGCACAAAAGCAGCAAAATTAAGTATTTCTATAAAAATCAGTCAAGTAATTCACAAAATAAAAGGATCTAAAGTATGACCAAATACCTAAAACATGGAAAATAGAGGAATAATGAATAGCTTTAAACTTAAGCGACCATCAACTTAATATAGACTATTATATACAGATGATATACACAAACCTAATGGTAACCACAAATCAGAAATCAGTAATGGATATGTAAAAATAAAAGAAGAAGGAATCCAGGTATATCACTAAAGAAAACCAGCAAACCATAGAGAAGACAGCAGATGAAGAAAGGAAGAGAACTACAAAACAACCATAAACAAGCAACAAAATGGCAATAAGTACATACTTACCCCATAATTACTGAAAGGGAATGGACTAAACACTCCAATGCAGGAAAAGCAGTTCTAAGAGGGAAGTTTATAGCAATATGGGCCTACCTCAAAAAGAAAGAAAAATTCTCAAGTAAAACAACTAAAGGGTAGAAGAGAGAAAAACAAACAAAACCCCCAAACGAGTAGAAGGAAGGAAATAAAAAAGATTAGAGCAGAAATAAATGAAATAGAAGCTAAAGAAACAATAGTACAGATCAATGAAACCAGGCACTGGTTCTTTGAAAAGATCAACAAAATTAATAAGCCTTTAATCAGATTCATCAAAAGAGAGAAAGGACCCTCAAATAAACAAAATAAGAAATGAAAGATGAGAAATAACAACCAACACCATAGAAATACAAAGGATTCTAAGAGGATTATCATGAAAAATTATATGTCAACAAATTGGACAGCCTAGAAGAAATGGATGAATTCTTGGAAACATATGACCTACCAAAACTGAATTGGCAAGAAATAGAAAATTTGAATAGACTGATTAAGAGCAACGAAATTGAATCAGTAATTTAAAAACTCTCAACAAACAAAAGTCCAGGATCGGATGGTTTCATAGGTAGGTCCTACTACATATTTAAAGAAGACTTAACACCTATTCTTCTCAAATGATTCCAAAAAAATAGAAAAGGAAAGAAAGCTTCTAAATTCATTATATGAGGGCAGCATTACCCTGATACCAAAACTGGATATAAAGACACACACACACACACACACAAAGAGAACTATAGGCCAATACCTCTGATGAAGATAGATGCAAAAATCTTCAATAAAATATTAGCAAACCAAGTCATAGGATGCATTAAAAAAGAATGATTTACCGCGATCAGGAGGATTTATTCCTGGGATGCAAAGGTGGTTCAGTATTTGCAAATTAAAGTGATATATAGCATTAATAAAAGATAAAAAACATGATAATTCCAATAGATGCAGAAAAAGCATTTAACAAAGTACAATACCTATTCATGTTAAAAACTCTCAACAAGTAGGTTTAGAGGCAACATACCTCAACATAATAAAGGCCATAGAGTGCCTGGGTGGCTCAGTTGGTAAAGCATCCAACTCTTGGTTTTGGCTCAGGTCATGATCTTAGGGTCATGAGATCGAGTCCCACCTCAGGCTCTGCACTCAGCACAAAGTCTGCTTAAGATTCTTCCTCTCTACCTCTGCCTCTCCCCCTGCTCTCTCTCTCTTTCTCAAATATACAATGGGTATTATGTGCAACTGATAAATTGTTGAACACTAAATCTGAGACTAATGTACTATATGTTGGCTAGTTGAAATTAAATTTAAAAAATAAAATAACTAAAGAAAAGGATGTCCACTCTTACCACTTTTATTCAACATAGTACTGGAAGTCCCCGCCATATCCCTCAGACAAGAAGAAAAAGATAAAAGGTATCCAAATTGGTAAGGAAGAAGTAAAACTTTTACTATTTGCAGATGACTACATATAAGAAACTGTAAGGACTCCATTATAAAAATACTAAAGCTGATAAATGAATTCAGTAAGGTCACAGGATACAAAATTAAGATAGATAAATCTGTTGCATTTCTATATATTAATAATAAAGCAGCAGAAAGAGAAATTAAGAAAACAATTCCATTTACAATTGCATCAAAAATAATAAAATGCCTAGGAATGACTAAGGAAGTGGTTGACCAAACTTAACAAAGGAAGTGAAAGACTTATGCTATGAAAACTATAAAACACTGATGAGAGAAATTGAAGATGACACAAAGAAATCGAATGATATCCCATGCCCATAGTTTGGAAGAACAAATATTGCTAAAATGTCCATACTACCCAAAAGCAAACTACAGATTAATGCAATCCCTATCAAAATACCAACAGCATTTTTCATAGAACTAGAACAAATAATACTAAAATTTGTATGGAATCACAAAAGACCCTGAACAGCCAAACCAGTCTTGAAAAAGAAAAAAAAAAAAAAACAAACTAGAGGAATCACAATCCCAAATTTCAAGATATATAACAAAGCTATAGTAATCAAAACAGTATGGTACTGGCACAAAAATAGACCCATACATCAATTGAAGAAAATAGAAAACCCAGAAATAAATGCATGATAATGTGGTCAATTAATCTTCAACAAAAGAGGAAAGAATGTACAATGGAAAAAAGACAGTCTTTTTAACAATTGGTATTGGGAAAACTGGACATTTGTATGCAGAAGAATGAAACTAGATCACTTTCTTATACCATGCACAAAAATTAATTCAAAGTCAATTGAACACCTAAATGCGAGACCTAAAACCATAGAAATCGTAGAAGAGAGAACAGGCAATTATTTCTCCCACATTGGTTCTAGTGACATTTTTAAGATATGTCTCCTGAGGCGGGGGAAACAAAAGCAAAAATAAGCTCCTAGGACTACATCAAAATAAACACTAATGCACAGAAAAGGAGACAACAAAACTGGAAGACAATCTACTGAATGGGAGAAGACATTTGCAAATGGCATATCCAATCAAGGGATAATATATAATTATATAAATATATATCTATATCTATATCTACATACAAAATAATTATATAAATATACATAAACTCCTACAGCTCAATACTGAAACATATAATCCAACTGAGAAGGAGTTGGAGTGCCAAGAGCAAGTTGTAAGGTCTGTGATTTGTGGGTTCAGCAGTGGCGTGTCACAGAGTACCAACCACATGCATAAATGTGACCCTAGGGGTCACACTTTTTTTATTTCATTTTATAGTTTTTAGTTGGCTCTTCTGCCCATCTTTTGAATAGGATTTTAAATAAAAACAATTTATTTACACATCATACAAATAGTTGGTAATAAGAAGCTTGAGGAAGGAAACAATGAGAATAATTTATATAAGCATTTTAACAGACTAGGTATTTCAAATTTGTTTTCAAGTGCTAAGATAACATTTATTTAGCAGGACCAGCACATTCTGTAGGGATACAGGGTAGAGAAATTTGGACCAATAACATCGCAAATACTAAAATGCATCATAAAAGACTGTCAGGGAATATTGATGTAAGCCCCATGAAAGCATTGAGCAATACAGAGTAATAATTGTATGATCCTCCTAAGCTTCTTTAGAAATCAATTTTTGCTTATACAAGGAAACAAACTCTGTAATGTTTCTTGCCCAGATTTAGGGAGAGAAAAAGAATTGCTCTGTTACTCTGGATCCCTCACTCAGAAGCCCAAGTGAAAGTGTCAATGCCTGAAACCCATTTCCATGGTCATTCTGGTCTTGTGTCTCACCTGCTGTGCCTAGAAGGCCCTGATGCTGTCTTATATGTACTTACAAAGAGTCCTGTCAGTTTTCTTTACTTCAGATCTCTTTGTTGGTATCCAGGGCCTACAGCACCAAGGGTACTCAGTTTAGATTCAAGCTGAGACTATACTTATATAAATCCAGATTCATATAGAAGAATGTCTACAAGAAAACATACCAACTATTTTCTTCATGTGGTGAGATTATGGATAAGTTATTCTACTTTTTACATTTTCCAAATTGTTTCCAATGAACCTATTCTGCTTTCAAAGAAAAACTAGATAAAGAAAGAGGAAAAATGGAGAAAGAGAGGAAGAAGTCTGAGAACTTAATAGAGTGGCTGCATTAAAGAAAATATTAACCTTCTATCCAAGGCAGATGGTTAAGGCAAGGTTAGAGCCCTGATTGGGAAAACTAGAGACTCTGACATGGAGGCTGGAAACAATAAGTGGGTATTCCTAAATACTTTGATTTCTCAGACTCCTTAAATCAACTCGTGTGGGCCACTTCTGGGGATCCACACCTTCCTATTAAAAGCCAGCACAATGCCATGCTAGAAGACAATGAAGAGACCTTTCCCTCCCAAGGCAACAGGTGTCCATATCAGGATCTGCTCCCTCCTCCCATTCTGTCAACTACTCCTAGAACTAGGACTAATTCTCAGTACAATCCAATGACAGCTATGGGTCTGAAGCAGAGAAGAGACAGTATACCCCAAAGGAACTGTAAAATCTAACCAATATATTCTAGTGGGAGCCAGATACATGTGTGTGAGCTTGGATCTTGAGAATGCTTGATCGGAGACCAGAAGATAAGATTTGATAAGTGAACATTCTCCCAAGATACAGAATTTGACATTTTGACAGGAGATGGTGCAAATTTATTATTAGGATGAATTCTAGAAGTATCAAAAAAAATCATAGCCTACAATTAAACAACATTGAAATGCAGAATTGCTATAGGAGATAGTGGAGAAATGGCCTAAAGTTTTCAGGATTTGGATATGCTAGAATGGATAAGTGGGTTCCACAGATTGCCTGGAGGACACACCGTTTACCAAGGCCATAAATGTGCACCAGTGAGAGGGGCACGAGCATCACTAAGGATTTCAATGATAGTTGTCCTATATAGGCCAGAGCTGACAGTAGGTGAGGTTGTTCCTGAAAATGGCATGCTGCTAAAAGTGGAGATGACAGAAGCCTGAAACAATAAAGACCTGATGGTGACACTTCACTGCCAGACACTAGAGGGTTGCCATTATAATTCTAGTTGACAATAATGGGATGGCAGCTAAAGTGGCCTGACCTACAGAAAAGTGTGGACATGGTTAATAACACACAGTGTTTCTAGATGGGAAGCCAGTAAGACTACCCCTTGGTCTATATAAGAGGAAATTATGGATTATTGCCCTAATTGATTACAAAAGGTTACAATCTCATTTATAGTGTCTAGACCTAAACCAGTTTTCAGATCTAGAATCTGCTGATTAGAGAGCCAGAAGCTGTGAGATGATAGTCACAAGGCCATGTGAATAACAAAACAATCCTTTATAAGACAGAAGTGGTGCAACTGGGATCAATAAGCATAAGCAAACTGGGAGCACATTGCCTGGGCCCCTAAGTATCCACCTCTGTTGCACCATCACCTTGTTTCCAATTCACACCTATGGTCGTGTTGGGGATTTCAATAGGACATCTGAAGGAGCAGGGAAAAGCTTACATATGTATATCAAAATTAGTTTGTATATGGGCTCAAGCTGAAAATAGAGAGCAACTACAGTAAAGTCCACCCAGAGGTAGGCTTGGAAGACAGGGTGAAGGGAAATTGTTCCCAATGGGCAAGACTTCAGATAGTGCACCTTATCCCAGTCACCTATGATTTGTGGAAAGAAAAATAGCCTGAATTAGAAAGTATATGGACTCATAGACATGGAGAACGGTCTGGCTGGGAGTGAAAAGATAGTAAGTTTGATGACAAAGATTTCGGATTACAGAAATATAGATGGACATATAGGAGTGTCCAGGAAGTATAAAGATTTTTGTATCACATGCTACCCACCAGAGAGCATCCATCATTGAAGTACTAGACTGAGAAGTATACAAAATGATTTGGACGGTATATGCCGGCCAGCCTTCATCATTGACCAGCCTAGTGTTGTCATAATAGGCAAATGAGGGCAGCCTGGGTGGCTCAGTGGTTTAGTGCCACCTTCAGCCCAGGGCCTGATCCAGGAGAACCCAGGATTGAGTCCCACGTCGGGCTCCCTGCATGGAGCCTGCTTCTCCCTCTGCCTGTGTCTCTGCCTGTCTCTCTCTCTCTCTCTCTCTCTCTCTCTCTCTCTCCCTCTCTCTGTGTGTGTGTGTCTCATGAATAAATAAAATTAATAAAATTAAAAAAATAATAGGCAAATGAACAAAGTGGTCATGGCAGCAGAGATGGTGGTTACATGTGAGTCCAACAGCCTATATTCAAACTTACGGATCTAGGTACTGCTGCCTTTGAATGTCCAATCAAGAACAGAGACTAATGCTGAGACCCTTACTTGGAACTGTTCCTTTGTTTGGTACTGGGTTCTAGAATCAGGAAGTAGAAGCAGTAGTGACTGCACTGCACTTACTATTACTCCGCATGATTCATTGGAGAACTTTATGCTTCTTATTCCTATACCTCTGGGCTTTGCAGAAATAAGAGCCTGATTTCTTGTAATGGGGCAGTTTAGCCAGGGAACCCAGGAAGCATCTCATTGAATTCTAAGCTGTGGATGCTTGCAGGGCATTTGTGTTCCTTGTGTCTAGAGACTGGCAGGCAAAAAAAAAGTCACTGTCTTGGCAGGGGTAATTGACACTGATCATTGGGGGAAATAAGAGACATGGAAAAATGTGTAGAATCTTGGGTGATCCATTTAGGTACCTCTTGGCATCTTTTGCCAACTGTAATGGCAAAAGATTTTGGCCAACCTGGAATCATGGAGAGTTCTTATGGTCTGTGTCACACCACTTAGTAAACCAGCAAGGCCAGAGAGGTGGCTCTGGAGGGTAAAAGAAAGCTAGAATGGATAGGGAGGGAGGGGACCATGTGTGACTTGTATCCGCGAGACCAGCTACAACAGTGGGTGTGGTTAGTCCCTCTTCTAAGATTCCCTCAAGAGGAGAGGTTTATAGAAATTCTAGAGGAGCTGCTCCCTGAATGCATATGAAGTGGAGGTGAATGGGACAAAGAGTGAACTGTGGTAGATAGAAATGGATATGCGCCATCAAGTTCACCCTTCAAGGAAAGATTTGCTGCCCAACTCTAGGAAGCGTGATGAGCTAACAGCCTCCAGCTGGCAGCTCTTTCAGGCTCTGCCTCCACTGCAGACAGTACCTCTCCTCAGGTTGGGTCCTTCCCAAGGGTATCTCACAACCAGTGACTGAGCGAGGCAGGAGTAAAGGTATGTCCAATTAGGCCTGCATAATGCAGGATAACTCTGAAGGGCAATTGTTAGTTCGGAGCTCCTTAGCAGGCTGGCGAAGGCTTCATCAAGCTTGTGCTCTGGCTTCTCTGCCCAATCTGCTTCCTCCTCTACTTTTCACAGGTAATGTGATACACATCTCACTCCTAATTCACATCTCATCTTTAGTCCCATTTAAGTTTCTGCTTTGAGAACCCAGCCTGTGAGAAGAAAGTTCCTGTTCAAGGTTAATAGAGAAGATTCTAAGTAAATAAAATGTCTAATTCTAATTATGTAAAATTTCTGTGTTCTCTGGCTGAAATAATTAGCAATTGTTTTAGAGTCTACTTCAGCCTTATTATTCATGGATTTTATTTTTCTTTGGTTGCTAATCCTGTGTTGTAAATATCAATAAAATATCAGCCCATAGTTTGCAGTTATGATTCTTTAGGTCAAGTTTTTACTAGAATTTTTTTATCTTTAATATATTGTTACCTTTATCCTTTATTTTGAAGGATTTCTGTAAGGGGTGGGTTTACTTAATAGTGACTCATTCATGTTTGAATTCAGGAGGAGGACTAATGCGAAGATCCTAACGTGTTTGCTGTTGGGTATGCAAATTTTCGTGATGAGATAGTTGGAAAACAAGTCAACAAAAATCTGCCTGAAGTAATGCCTCTTTTAAAGTTCTTCATGGTACTATTTCCATTTCAAAGAGGTCTATTGTTGGTTCAATAATTTCTGCTACATCTTCTAATTCTAAAAACGACAGTGAACAATGCTATTTCTTAAAACTTTATTTGGAAATAATTTCATAGTCACAGAAAAATGGCAAGAATAAGAATAGTACAGAGAACACCTGTATATCTTTTACTCAAATTCACCTATTGCTAATATTTTACTCCATTTGCTTTATTACTGGCTTGTGCCCCTGAGATAGATAGATAGATATATAGTTATCTATATAGTCCTTTTCCTCTAAATATTTCTGTATTATTTCTGAAGAATAAGAATATATCCTGGGGCACCTGAGTGGCTTGGTTGGCTTGGTATCTGACTCTTGGTTTCTGCTTGGGTCATGGTCTCAGGGTCATGAGATCAAGCCTTGTGTCAGGCTGTGCTCAGCAAGTAATCTGCTTGAGATTCTCTCCCTCTCCCTCTGCCCCTCCCCTCATTTTCCTTCTTTCTAAAATAAAATAAATAAATAATTTTTTTTTTTAAAAAAAAGAACAAGGATATCCTCTCATATAAACACAATATGGTTACCAACTTCAGGAAATTCAACATTCATATACTACTTTTACATAATCTGTCTTCCGTATTTTAGTTTTATCTTTTGGTCATGAAAGTGAAGCACATTTGAAGAATGGAGCACAAGAAGAAAACCGATGGCACCTAAAGTCTTCTCTCAATGCGAAGAAAGCAGAAGACAATTGTATTAGTTTTTCTAGACTGCTTTAACAAATAACCACAAATTTAGTTGCTTAAAAAAATACACATTGATTCTCTTACAGTTCTGGAAGCCATAAATCCGTGTGTATGTGTGTGTGTGTGTGTGTGTGTGTGTGTGTGTGTGTGTATACATGAGGATATATTTTTTAGATCTACCCACTAGGAACAAGAAGCAAACACACCCCAACAATGAGCACACTTAGCACCCAGACCTTGATCTTAATACCATCACCAATTAAAAACAAAACCACCAAGGCTCCTCAAAAAAATGGTTAATTTCAGAACTTGGACAATGTGGATTACAAGAAGAACCTAAAATATCTTACAGTTAGAAAGTAAGGAAGTAGTCAAAAAATGAAGGGACATGTCACAAGACACAGAAGCTCCCATTGGGGCTCCCACTAGTCATAATCTATGATACTCTGAGCACTAAAATAATTAAGGACAGTAATGAATTACAAACTCCTGAAAAAGTTGGAATCAATGATCCATTTTCTAATATATTGATGAAGGATAAATACATTGATGAAAGAGGATAGCAGATCTTTGCTCATAGTAAAATGCCAAGTGCAGATGGTAAAATGTGGGAATGCTGGAACTGGCAGGTCACCATTCTTCAACCATCATATTAAAAGTTGGTTCAGATGAGCACCATCAATGGGCACTAAACCAAGGGGGGAATTTTTGTTAAATTTATGTTGTCTTAAAATGTCTCCCCAGATTGCTTATTAATTACAAGGAAAAAGACAGTGATTATTCAGTGGGGAATTGAACATCTTGACTGTATTCACAAGCTAACCATTACCATTAAGGGGCAGATGGACCTGATGTACCTCAAGATGCAACACCCGGAGAACAATAAAACATCACTTATGAAGTGTTCCAGTCAAGAATATACAACCTGAATCCAAGCATGAGAAAACACCAGACAAACCCAAAGTGAGCAATAATTTCTTTTGAAATATTATATTCTTTAAAAACATCAATAACACTGAAAGACAAAGACTATGGAAATATCCTAGCATAAAAAGCCGGAGAGCCATGATAACTAAATGCAATACATGATGCTAAGCTGGATTCTGTACTGGGGGAATTACTTCCACAAGTGTTGTTTGAACTTTCATTGCGTGTGAGAACTGCCCGGGGGGAGGCACATAAACATACATACAACATGGGTACTTGCACTTAGTGTGCAAAGCATGTGGTGGTGCCAGGGGAGATACCAATTCTGCTTGGGGTGATGAAGCTGAGGGAGGGGGAATCCAGGCAGAAATCCCAGTGGAGGTGATTATCCTGCCAGGCAAGATTTCTGCCTTCCTGATGTATTTACCCTCCATCCACTGGCTCAACCCAGATTTTCTTATTGACCCATGGCCCCATCCTGCTTGATTTCCCACCACCACACCTATGATTTGTCACATGCTATTTCCCTGGGCTACCTATGCATGACCTGGTTCCTTGGGAATCTTGTTCTTGCTGAGTAACCTTCTTTCTCTCTGTATGATGGGCTTCTGAGCCATTTCAATCCTGTTTCTGCCCTGAACTCAGGTGGTATCTGCACTATACTCATCTGAGCCTTTGGAAGACACTTTGACTTTGTCACTCTTTTATCTGAGAGCTGTAGGCAGTTTGCAGCCTCTTGGCCCTCATAGATCTTACTTTCTATCTTAAAATACTAAATATTTTCTGACTTAGAGTGGTTAGTATGTCTACAGAAAAAATTGTGAGGTTTTACATGCCTTCAAGCCTTTTTCTACATTTTATCCCTATCTAGCATGATGAGTTGCACATTGTAACCCTTTGAAAACTGTTTTGTACACACTGTTTTGCTGTAGAGTCAAAGTTCACAATCGAGTGGAGTGACCGTTGTAGCCCCAGTGGACTCACTCCCCTATCCTGGCTGTATAGGGCGGGGAATAGCTCTCCCAGAGTCCAGCAAGGATAAAGCATAGCCTTTCAAGAGAGATGCAGGAAACCAAGTAAGATAAACACATATTGGGAATGAAGATTAAGAAATAGTACCTTAGAGGCAAATCATTGGGTATATTTATTTCAAAAAGAAGTGGCAATGTGGTGATGAATGATTGATGAGATAGCTTAGTATTTATGATCTCTGTAGAAAAAAGAGTTCCTGCTCTAGCTTTCTAGCTCTTAGGGGGGAAGTCATCCTGTTGATGGAAGGGCCTGAAATTCTTATGTCTGACTTCTGGTTATGGACAACTACTTTTGAGAATCCCCACAATAAAACAAGAGGATGCAAACTCAGGACAGGTGGTAGGGCCCACATGGTCACTTGGAACAAACCTGTACCCTGAATGAGACACATCTGTCCCTGGACCTTTATGTTTCTCCAAAGAGCACACCTAGAATTCTGAAAGAGCAATGAGAATGACAGGACAAAGGATAGAGGGATAAAAGGGTTTGTATATACTTGACATGGTAGAGAAAAGAGCCCCTAGATATTTTTAATATTTTAAGTTCACAGCTTTTCAGAAAGGATATGCCAAATTTTCAAACTCACATTTCCTATTTCTGTGTTCTAAGAGAGAAGTATGGGGTAGAGACAGTAGAAAGGAAAAGCTCTTGGAAGCCCATTCTTGTGTTTTTTGAGAAGGTGGTGGAAACCTTGCTATCTCATGGCTTTTATAATATAACTGTGAACTTCATGCAATTTGGGGGAAAAAAAAGGAGTAAGAAACAACCAATCCTGGCCTATGTACTGCTTTACCTGCCCCTGGTCTTCCCTTTCTCAGCAAATGGCAGTTATTTTATTCTCAGATCAGAAAACTTCGAGTCATTCTTGATGTTTCTTATACCTTGTACACAATCTACTTGTAAATCCTGTTGACCTTGTCTTAAAAATATTTCTGGAGTTTAATCACCACTCACCAAATCCACCACTATTACTCTTGCAACGGACTTGATCTTGATCTCTGGCCTGGATTGTGCATTAGCCTCCTTACCGGTCTCTTTGCTTGTAACCTTGCCACTTTACAGTCTGTTTTTAAAACAGTAGCCAGAGGGATCCAAGTAAAAAGATAAATTGTATCCTGTCATTCCTATGCTGGAAATTCTGCAATGGCTTCCATTTGGCTCAGTATATAAGATAATTTCCTTTCAGGGGCCTCTAGAACGTGGCCCACTCTATTATCTCATCCTACTTCCTGTTGTCCCTTGAATACACTAAGCATGTTGCTGCTTTAAAATCTCTGCTGTTCCTTTTGTCTGTAACATTCTTCCTGCAAATATTGCTTGTTTCTCATGTCAAATCATGTCAAATCTCTGTGGAGTCAAATATCAACTTATCAATGAAGTATTTCTTGGCCACCCTTTATAAAACATTAACTCCCTCTCTCAGCATCCCTGTTCCTCTTGCTGTTTTATTTTCAGAGCACTCTTTAGCATATGGCATGCTACTTATTTATTTTTTATTGTTTGTTTCCCTATTAAATATAGGCTCCTTTAGAATTCTTTATTTTGTTTATATCCTTAACACTTGAAAGAATGCCTGGCATGTTTTCAGTACTCAACTAAATAACAGGGAAATAATTCCCAATGGAAATGATCAAGTTAGGCACCTATAAAACTAAATTCTAGTATGAAATATGTAGCTCGGGACTAAGGGAGAGGATTTCCTGTTAAAGAAATATATCCAATAAGTAGAAACCTGCTAAGAAATACCAAGGAATTCTTCAAGTCTTTAAAAGGATGAATGATTATTTTTAAAGTTCTACAATTTACTGTTCAGTAATCACCCCAACATAAAATTTTAATTCTAGAAATTTTAGTAGGTTTTCCTCATAAATCTGGAATTCTTAGGTAATGAGGATTCTAGACTAGGGAACCAGGGATCAGAAGCTCCATAACTAGAGTGGCATTCAAATTTCTCCAAGTAAAAGTTACATTTCTGTAATGAGTGTGGGAGGATCAAGGTTGGTGGCACAATAGTCCACACCAGAAATGACAATGTGCACATCACCTCTATAATAGCTAAATGCCCAGTGAAGGGCATTTAGGACATAAGAATGATAAAGATGATACAGACTCTATTTTCAAAAATTAGTGTCGTAGGAAAGGGAATTTGTTCCACTAATTACTTGATTTTCTAATTTCCATGGAGTTCCAGACCACAGATGTCTGGAAGTAGGAGATTCATGCAAACACAGTTTAACACAGTGCAAACTGCACACTTTAAGGTGTCATTTGTTCAAAGGTCTCATTGAAGTGGTAGATTCCAGAGGGACTTGCTGTACTCAAGAATCCTCTCTCTATTTTTTTACATTTAATTTTTAATGTAGAAAATTTCAAACACATAATTAGAGAGAATATGGTAATGAGCCACCATGAATTCATCATCCAGCCTCAGAGATTACCACACTTTGCCATTTTCAGAGCCCACTTAAGACATCTACACTTTGTACTTAATATGACTTTGCATTTCTGTGTGAATAGTAGATGATTACATCCTGATAAAACAAAGGCAGTACAGCTGACTAAAAAGTCAACCACATAAAAAAATAATTACCTCACTCATTGTGACATATTCTCTTTCTTTAAAAATGGTTTTACCAGTTATAAATGATGTATCAGGCATAGGTTCACATGCAAAGAACTCCAGCTTGGTCGATTGGTTTTCTGAATACAAGAAGAAAGGACGGAAGGTGGGAAAACAAATGTAGGTTTTAAGTGAGAATTAGAGAACGTAGAAGATTTAAGATGTCATTTTGGAAAGTTCTGAGCTGGAACATACTTTGTGTAACTCCTAGCTGTGGGCTGAGCAGTATGATGCTATCGTGTTGAGGCTGCTCAAAAGACCATTGGCATGTTTCCTCACATAGCTCTTCTAGGTGTAGGCCTGATGGAGTCGGGGAACAGCAGAAGATCTGTCAAAGATGGTGCAGTTGCCTCTAGAAAGGTGCTTTTTATGAATAGATCTTGGAGGAATTGGCTTTTGTCTGTATTTGGTTTGCCCTACTTAGCATTTCTAAAGGGGAGGATGATCTTACAGAAGTATAGTAACTTGTGAAGCATTTATAAAACTGATTCATTCTTTTTATAGTTTTTTTTAAGATTTTATTTATTTATTCATGAGAGATAGAGAAAGAAAGGCAGAGACATAGGCTGAGGGAAAGGCAGGTTCCCTCCAGGGAGACTAATGTAGGACTCCAACCCAGAACCCCAGGACCATAACCTGGGCCAAATGTAGATGCTCAACCATTGAGCCCCCAGGTTCCCCTGATTCATTCTTAAATAAGGCCAGGTTGTCGAATAGTTTGTCAGCATTTCCAGACTTAGTCAAAGAATAATGTATTACTCTATAACAATCAGCCATTTTATTTAAATAAAAAAATTTATAGTATTGTAAACTATCATAAAAACAGATTTACTTTCAGATAACCTGAGGCATATTCATATAAGTCCTAATAGTTGGCATAGAGAAATATCCTTTGTTGAAACTTACAAAAGTAGCTTATATGGTTAAGTAAGGGTTTTTAATTTTTATTTTTTGAGTAAGGGGTTGTTTAAACTTGTAAAAAATTCAAGGCAGAGGGGGAAATGTTTATCATAAAATATTCACATTTGCCTATCCGATCGCAAGATTTCTAATATAAAAGAAAATATGTATTAAGACACAATTCATCCATTTTAATGAGAGCATAGGAAGCTATGATGCAGATGGGACGTATACTAATAAGGGCTGAAATCTGAAATGTCAATTGACAATGTTAAATGTCAATAAATGATATTACACCTCACTAAGATTTTAAAGCTACCAGACTACATAAGGAACTTTATTACTGCAAGAAATTTCTCAAATTTAAAATAGGAGCAGTTTTAATGGAACAAAAATCCAGAGATCTTCCAGTTGGACTTGAAGTTTAATCATGAGTAACAAAGATCTTTGACTTGGGGACTGTAGATTTATAGACTGCTTATCTGCTTATGGTAGTATTAAAAACTTACTGGGCTGGAGTGAACACATCTAGGTTCTAGCTCCTGCTGTGCTAATTATTGTGGGAATTTAGTCGTGATTTGGGATTATATAAGATTTAAAGATTTTTAAAATTCTGTTTAGTTTCAAAGAAATTGTGAGCTGCTCCAACAAAATTTTCTCTGCTACATTTCTTCTGGCTGTCATTACTTAGGGCCTTAATGAAAGTTTGGAGAACCTAGTAAATGATTTCTAGCTGGGAACCCAGAAGGTCCAAATTCTGCTGTCTATAAACACTCTTCCTGTGAATTTCTCAAGAGAAAATTATAAAAGAAAACTAAATACTTAAAAGCAATTATTAAGGACACTTATTTCCCAAACTGTAATGTAGGACCTTCAGGATTCCTGAATATGGCTTAGATCTGAGGTCCTTTTCTCCACTTAAACTCAGATTTACATCTAGTTTCAATTAAGTACCTAAAGATGAAACAATTATTTTTAAGTGCTCCTGATAGAAAGAGAAAAGAAAGCAAAGTAATTTCTTTTTCTACTTCTGGAATTTAGCATCAACTCAGTTTAAAGAGTTAGGATGACTTTTGAGCAAATAGCAAGCCTTGCCCACAAGTAAGTCCTGTCTGATCAGTGTTCTGGAATCTGATTCCACCAGATAAGAGTTTCATTCTCTTGGAAAACATGGGAGTAGTCCAGATATCTTTGCATTCCTTACCATTAATTCTGCTCAAATCCTGTAAAGAGTAGAACTTAAAGTAAAATTAGTGGTCTGTGTGCTTCTGGTATGTCTGAGTAAGCTCTGATTGATAACTATAATCTCTGGGAAAAATACAAAGGTCAATCACATGAAGTCATTGGAGAACAAACAAAACAGGTTGATTCTGGGGGGAGTTAGCATTTGGACAAAATGAATGATATGAGAAGTTTCCTGAAATTCATGGATTATAGGTTGAGGACAGACTCAGTCAATGCTATGTGAGGTGACTAAAACTTACAGAAAACATGTAATCCTGCTGCTTAAAAAACAGATTTCATAGCATCCAAAAACCATTGAAATCAAGGCTAGAATTGCAGAAAAGCAAGAATCAGAGAGAAGAGGAAACAAATTCTGTGTATAAAACACCCAAACATCTGTCTGATCCTTGGATCACACATGTGCATTTGGACAGCCCAGTTCAGGATTTAAAAAGTTGGATAAGCTTTGAGCTCCTTTTCAAGACACAGAATTTACAGTTTTAGTCCAAACAAGGTGACTGACTTCTAAACCAAAAATAATCACCACACTCAGCAGAGGACTTTAACAGAACTCAGTCACCAGAACTTGACATTAACAAAATCAAAGTACAATTCAAAAGTTCTTTTTAAAGAATGAGAAAAGGTATACCATTCTCAAAAGAAAAGACCATCAATGGACTCTGATCCTCATGTTGATAATAGCAAACAAGGATTTTAAAATAGCTCTCAATGACATAATGAAAATATGCTCAAAATGATCAAAGAAAAATTATCAGCAGAGAAATAAACATTTTTACAAAAAAAGTGGAAATACCAAAACTGAGATATATAATGTCTGGCTTAAAAATATTTGTTGAACAGGCTTAACAGCAGAAAAAAGAGTTGGTGAATTCGAAAATTGAAGTAAAAAGATTGAAGTCAGTACACTTAACAGAATTTACTCTAATCTTATCTCTTCATCACTAAGCCATGACTTAAAATCTTTGTAGAACTAACATTAGCTCCAGTGCTTTGCCTAGAGAATATGCTGTCAGCCATTTGTAAAGAGAATAATAGTGAATCAAAAGAAATTTAGTGCAGTCAGCGTATACCAATTAACTAATTAACTAGAGGTTGATATCTATTTCTCACTGTAAAATTGCTTGAGTTCTCTTAGGATTTTAATAATTAGTTGTTTTAATTGGCATGGATATTCATAAAATCCAAGCACTTTTCAATTAAAACCCCCTATAATACTTAATTTTTAGTTCTTGGGGTGTTTTACAATAATGAATCCCAGGTAATAACAGTAGTTGAGCTTTATTGATCACTTATTCCTCTAGTCTTAAGAAGTAGGTAATCTAATAACATTTTTAGAAATGAAGAAGCTGAGACTTTGTAACATCGCTTTACATATATTGGCACATAGCTGGTAAATTGTAATGTTGGGATTTAAACCTGGGCTCTGAAGCCAAAGGCCATGTGCTTCTCCAGGCCTTATCTGTTTTGTAATCAGAGTAGTCACAGTAGCAATAATGAGACTCCCCAACCTTAATACACATGAATTAAAGCTGTGAGTCTTTAATTATAAATGATTCTAAACTTTGTCAGTTTTTTAATTTAATCTATGCCAGTACTTTCCAAAAGTGAAACATTTAATGAAGTGCGGCTAATAACTATAAAAACTACTTGTCTTCATAGTGTTTATACATAGTTTTACTGTAAACTCTGCTCAGGATAAACAGAGATTCTTGAATACTTTATCATCTCTAGGTTATCTGCAATAATGCTTCTTCTGATTTTAGGGCTACAAAAATATATTAATTATGATGATCAAGTCATAGTGTATATTGAAAATACAAAGTAACTAATAAGGATTTAATGTTATAGTAAATTTTAATTAAAAATAGGTAATGGGGTTCTTATTGCATTTGTGAAAAGATCTCTAAGACTGCTTTGGTTTATTCACTCAAAAATATTTTAATCTTCTATTAAAATAATCCATGGTATGTTTTTAAAAAGTCAATAGTCTGTAAAATTTAGTAAATATCAGTGGTATTCTCCCCCCCTTCTCATCCTATTTTCTAGAAGTCACTCCCTTTAACTCTTTTAGCTATTTTCCAAGACATCAGTCTATTTTTCTGAATAATGTGGATATTTGGTATTTTCTAAATTTATTGAAAACATTGTCTGTTGAACTTAGCCTATCTGTGGAGAAGGGTTTTTTGTGTGTGATTGTTTGAGTGAGATAAGCCTCTGACAGGCTATACAAATACTAGCAAGAATGCAGAGGAATTAGAACTCTTACACTGCTGGTGAGAATGTAAAATGGTACAACTGCTTTAGAAAAAAATTGTCAGTTTCTTAAAAAGTTAAATGTATACTTCCCATGTGATCCAGGCATTCCTTGCCTGGATATTTACCCAAGAGAAAGGAAAGCATAAGTTCATTCAAAGACTGTACATGAATGTTCTATAGCAGTTTTATTTGTAGAAGTCCCCAACTGGAACAGCCCAAATGTCTGTCAACAAGTGACTGGAAACAAACTGTTGTATATCCATATGAAGAAATAGTACTCAGTAATAAAAAGAAATGAACTAATGATACAAACTACACTGTGGTTGACTCTCAAGTATTCATGTTGAGTGAAGGGATATAGACAAAAGAGAGAATATACTTTAGAATTCCATTTATGTAGAATTCTAGGAAATACTAGGAATTTATAATTGACAGCAAACCATTGGTTGTCTGGGAATTGAGAGGAAGAGAAGGATTACAAAGGGACATGAGAAAGTTTGGGAGAATGAGAGATATGTTCATTATCTCGATCGTGGAATTAGTGTCTTGACTGTATACATATATCAAAACTTACCAAACTATACACTTTACATATGTGCCATTAATTATTTGTGAAGTATATCTCAATAAAACTTTTGAAACTTATTTCAAAAGCTTTAAAAATACCTCTAATTGTATGCAGCCTGAAAAATTTGCACTAGCTGAGTCAATCCATATATTTACTAAGTTTTACTTTTTCCCAAACCATTTTCATCTCATTCTTAGTTATTGTCACACTTTCTGAATTATATTCAAATGCAAGCTAACATTCGGTTAACTTACTGAGCTTTTATGCTGAAGTGTTTTCACTTGCATTATATTATTTATACATGTCTGAATATGTACATTTTGCTTAGCCTTTACCTTTTTAATGCTCTGCTAACATTGGACTTTAACTGTCCCATACATGCCTTTCATTCTTGTCTCCAGACCTATACTCAGGTTCTCTCTGCATAGAAATTCCACTCCAAAAAAAAAAAAAAAAAAAAAATTCCACTCCATCTTGATTTCCAGTCCTTAGTAGTAGTAGGAGTAGTAGTAGTAGTATTTTTATTAAAGACCTAGCAGAAGTCCTTACTCCTCTAAGAAGCATAATCATATTACTCTCACAATTAATTCTTTTTTCCCTATTTAACATAGTCGGCCTAGTATTAGTGCCATTGATGTGCATATGTGAAGTTGTCTATCCTATTATGCTATGAATACTGGAGAGAGGGATTGTTTCTCTTTACTCATCGTATTTCCAATCAGTCCTTGAATATGGAGGACACTAAACACATATTTATGGAATTGAATTTCTACTTCTAATGGACCTCTACTACTATCTGCTATCTATTGCATTCTCTCTGCAAGGATCCTCACCCTATTAGGACTATGTTTCATGGAATTCAAAATAAAGAGCAACATTTAAAATAATATTTAAAGTTAGTTTATTGATTTCATCTTCTGCTTTCTCCATTTTTTAAAACCCTGAATATGTGAAGACAATTTTTAATTTCTAAAGAATCCTATGACTTAAAAGGCATATATTAAATCTAAAACACTTCAATAATCATCCGTGGGCAACAGAAACTCACATAGCATCAGACAGTGCTTTTGTTTGCTGCCATTAATGTTCTTTGAAATGGGACTTTCACATCAGGTTACCTCAGTGCATTCTTCTCAAAATCAGTGATTTGCCAGGATGTCCTTTTTTTTTTTTTTTAAGATTTTATTTATTTATTCTTGAGAAAGACATAGGCAGAAGGAGAAGCAGGCCTGATGTGGAACTCCACCCCACACCCTGGGATCAGGATCTGAGCCAAACACAGACGCTCAACCACTGAGCCACCCAGGCTTCCCCAAGCTGTCTTTCTAATTTTTGTTCTACAAGGTATTTATTTCAAATTCATTTTTCCCCTGACCCTTTGGCTATTTTTCCTGTTCAAATTAGATAAGGGTGAATATAGGAGCCCTACATGTTGTAAGAGTTAAATAAATGTTTATTATCATGAATGAATGAATAGTGGTTTTTATGCAGAAAGTCATTGCCATCTTGAGAAGTTTCACTGATTCATTGCCTGGAATGTTAAGGTGAGAGAATCAAATCAAAATCAGGTCAATTACGTTTTAGTTAAGATCCAGAACAAGAGAATTTGTTTTCAAAGCTTCCATCAAAATTCACCCTTTAAGGTGTCCGCATTGGATATGTACTAATTTCCTGGATGAATGAATTATTGGTTTTGAGTAGAGCATTAGGTCAGAGATAAAACTCTCCCCAACTCTAGACACATGTATCCAGCTTCTTACTTACATATCCACTTAGATATCTAAAAGACATCTCAAACTTGATGTGTTCAAAACAGACTTCCTAATCGTTACCCCTCAAACCTATTCCACTCACAATTTTCCCATCTGAACTGATGACCATTTCTCAGGCGACTAGACTTGGAGTCATCCCTGAGTCTTCTTTTTGGCTTCCTCTCACATGTTCTCACCCCCTTCATGTTACTTACTACCCACATCCAAGCTATCATGATATCTTGCCTGGGTTATGGCTCATGCCTTTTTTTTTTTAAGATTTTATTTATTCATTTGAGAGAGAGGGGGAGAGGGCATGAGAAGGGGGAGGGGCAGAGCTAAAGCAGACTCCCCTCTGAGTAGGGAACTGGATATGGGGCTCCATCCCAGGACCTTGAGATCAGGACCTGAGCCAAAGGCAGCTGCCTCACAGACTGAGCCACCAAGGTGCCCCTGGCACTTGCCTTTCTTGCCTTTTAATGGGTTTCCTCTTTTTCTCTCCTAGCCAGGCCCCAGAGTCTACTTTCTTTATTGCAGGCAATATGATCTTTTAAAAATATGCATGATATCAGGACACCCTTCTGCTCAAACCCTGCAAATGGTTCCCCATCTCACTAAAGTCAGAGCCAAAGTTCCTCCACAGCCCACAGGCCTTCAAGGTCTCCCTGCTCCCAGCACTCCTTCTGACTTCCTTTCCTATGATGTACCTCAGTCTGTCCTCCAGACTGGCCTCTGTTTTCCTCCAGCACACCAGGCATGCCCTACCCTAGAGGCTGTGTTACAGTTGTTTCCTGTACCCAGAATCTTTCTTTCTCTATGTCTGCTTGGCTAATTTTCTTACCTGTTTCAAGGGTCACTCCACACTCCCCACCCTACTTGCCCTATTCTACTCTTTTTCCCTTAACCTTTCCTTCAACTTATTGTTTATTGTCTATCTTTCCCTACTAGAGTATAAGAACCACAGATCAGGGATCTTTGCCTTATTAATAGATATAACCAAAGTTCCTAGAATCATGTGTGACACATAGGGAGTGCACAACAAATTTTTGTTGAAAAAATGAATTGGGTGGATTATCTTAGAAAAAAAATACAGAATATAATCTATTAGTGTCTAGAGAATAGCACAAAAAATTGTAGCTAAATTGCATAAAGGAAACAAGTTAGATCTAACCAGTGTTCCAAAGTATAGAATAAATGTGATAAATATAATGCTAGGATAGTGTAATAGCAGGCAAAAGATAATTAGGCAAAGTTAGAGACTTGTGTTCCACGTGGGAAAACTTAAGATTTTTCTAGATATTTCAGGTATTTCAGAGTTTCAGATATGGTGTGCATGTAGGATCTCTTTATCCCAGGTTCTTCTTGATGTGTCATAGACATGGGCCGTTGAGGACAATCACCTTCAAGCAAAGCAGGCAAATATATCTGTTCTACAATTTGCCATTGTTTTTACTCACCATCACTTTAGGGAGTAAATTCCATGTTTTTATTGTGACAGAGAATTGTTTTTATTTAATCTTTCCTTAGCTTTGACTCTGTTAATAGGAACATATGGTGGGATACCCTGCATGTATTAGTTGGATCCTTTCCTTTATTGCCATTTATGGAATCTGTACCTTAATTATATCACAAGGATTTGGAAAGGCAGGGAAATTTGTCAGTCAAACGTGTTGAAGGTCTCATTAGGAAAATCCTGATTTATGGAAGTGGTACTAGATCTAGCATGTCAAAGTAAATTTAATCTCAAAGCAAAGACCACTTTGTCTCCACTCATTTTTATCTTTGCTATCCTGTATGGGCAGCCCTTATACATAGGTGTGCTATCAGGAGAGTCAAAATCCGTAGTGGCTTATTCTATTTTTTGGAGATGGAAAAAAGCAGACTTTGTGTGTTCCTGAGTCCTCAGGTCATGAAAATCATATCATAGCTATTAAAATGCTTCATTCCTTCCATCTCATGTAGTAGGTTTAGAATATCTAACAAATAAAAGGCCTCCCTCTTTGTTGGAATTCTCTTATTTAATAATGTTCCAATTGTTGAGGTACTATATAGAATGCTTGATGGCTTATGTGCCAGATTTTAAACTGTTAACCCATCTTCTGAGTTCACAAATGACATCAAGGTAGACAGTATTTGTTTTGCATTTCCCAAAGCTTTGTTATTAGGCATACCCCATAGAAAATATTCCATGAAGATACAGATTTAGAAATTATTCAGTTAGATTTAAATCCATTAATTTGTTATAAAATTTCATGCGCTCTTCAGGAATCTTCAAAAGGTAGAATAGAGATAGCAAAATTCTTAACACTTGTTTGACCAGAGAACTATCCTTTAAAAAATAATTAGTAATGTAATAATAGTTTTAAAAATAGACATTTTGTTTTTACTGTGAATGCTGTCTCCCTCTGAAAAAAAAGAAAATGTACTTCAAAGAAAAACTCAAATAATTTATGATTTATGATGTTTTGAATTCATATATTTATTTCATATTACATCTATTTTTAATATTTCATAAAGAATATTTTAAAGAATCTCACTACTAATATAGATAATAACTGCTATGCATTTGTAGTTAGTAAGAAGAAGTAGTATGCTCAGTATGGATAAGCTATTGGTCAGTAACATATACATATTGAAGGAAAATTTCAAGTGACTAGCATATCTTGTACAGCATATCTAATAAATTGAAACAATTTATTAGATGATTGATCCAAGACACTAATACCTTACTTTTTTTTTTTTTTTGTTGAAAGGAAATAAAAACTGTGCTGTGAAAAGAGATGATAGCAAAAACTTTAGTGACCAGTTAAGCAAGGCACTGGACAATCAGGATGGACAGTAGTATTCTAGTGTGCTCCCCTCGTATCAACCCTGCTGCCTATGCCAGATGTCTCCAGGAAAAAGAGCCCAGGACTTTCACTTCAAAAGCAAAGAAAAAGGAAAACAAAACAAAGAATTTCCAAACAACAGAAATCAATACTGATTCTGGTCAGCCTTCAAGTCAATGCCCTGACGTGGCAGATTGTATTGAGAACATATCCTACAGGAGTACTTAATAGTCAAGGAGAGATAACATATGGATATTTGTTTTTCACATTTATAAGTTAGGGATGGTCATTTGATACACAGAGGAGTCGATGTATCAGATAATCCTGATGGAGTTCTTTTATGCAATAATTGTCCCTAGGTGATTTAACATATATTTTAATTTTAAAAATTGATTTCTACACCACTATTAAGGAGCTAATCATTTCTGTAAGTTAAATGTACCTTTGTCCAAAGACCAAATGGGAAGTAGAGAAAAGAAATGCATTAGAAAGTGCTCTGAAATTTACCAGGTGAGAGATAACCAGGTGAGAGGTTGGTTTGTGGAGATGTTGCAGTGTGGGAACTGTGGAAGATAGGACTACTTTGGTTTAATGAAGCTTCAGAGTTTTAAGAGTCTCTTGCAATGTCTCTGAGACCCCCACTATGAAAATGGCAGGACAATATGGAAACTGGAAAGCCCAAGTAATCATAACTGGAAAGAACAGAACTCAACAGCTGGTAAAGGCTATTAGATATTAGTGCAACACATTCATTTGGCAATGGAAGCAGAATGGGAAACAAAGGAAGTTTTTTATTTGCTGGCAGTCTTTATATGCTGCTGCTGAGTAACAGGTTGAACATTTTCAGTCACTCACCAAAAGAAGAGCCTTGCCAACACCATTGGGAGGGCTCACCAGATGCTAAGTAGCCACTAGGGAAAGTGAAACATAACTAAGCAACTAATGCCTCATTTGTTTAAAGAAACCTTTTAGACACTCAGTCTCAATTGAGAATGCAAAGAGCAGAGGAATGTCAGAAACCACTACTGATATCAGTCCCTGAAGCACTGATCTTTACTCCTGGCATAATGTAGGAAAAGAAAAATATCCAGAATTTTTTCAAACATGGTTTTCATAAATATGCATTTGTCATTACCTTCTAACAACAACAACAAAAGAATTTTAATTAATTACCTATCCTTTAAATTTGGATTTTTGTGATCAAAAGAGCACCTGTGAAAGTTCATTCAATCACAGGGTTGTTTTTCTTTTGGATGGTGTATGGAGGAGAATCAAGGCTGGGAGATGTTAATTGCAAAAGAGGGGATGAATGCAGGTGAGAAATAAGTTTGATTATATCCACAATTACTATTAAAACCCAAAGCTATTTTCTGACTTATCATGAGATGAACAGTGCCAAGAAGCACACTGCATGTGAATATTTATATGGAATTCTATTCTACATGTAAGTTTTCTTTTTTTTATTTTTTTGTAAGTTTTATTTACACAGAATTTGACGACATAAGATTTCATTAAGAACAGTGATCAATCATAACATAAATAATAATTGTAGGAAAATAAAGACTAGGCAAATTTCTTAGTTACAAGTAAAGAATGGGGAGCTGAATTTACCTTTCTTCAGTGAGAAAGATCATTATTCCCAATGAAAAGGGTTATTTCTTTCTTTTCAATTATGTAGAACTCAGGAAGTATTCCTTGATTCTCTTTCCCAATAAACAAAAGGTTGCATTCCCACTTCTCCTTGAAGTCCTTTTTTCTTTTTGAACTGACTCCATAGTCTTGCCTCAGCCTCCTATCATATACTATATATCTGTTGCTTGGCTTGATTCAATCTCTCCAGTTTCTGATTATTATTCTCTCTGGAGAATTTGTTCCAGAACCTGCTGGACTTTCTGACATCTCTCATTTTTTTTTAAAGTTGCTTTTTTCCCTCCACTTGAAATGACATATTTCATCTTTCCACTTAGATAGATGTCCAGTTTCAAGGTCACAGTGATCAAGCATCCATATTCTAGTCCTTATAAATTCTTGTAGAATAGAATTGGCTAAAAAAAAAGTAGGGGTGGGGGGACAAGCTGATACAATTACAAGCCAGGAAACTTTTTTTAAGGACACTTTCATGACACAGTCTCTGTTCACATAACAAATGAAACTAGTATTTATTTGAAGGTAGTGGGGGGTTGATAAATATTTAAAAAGTGGTCCTCCAATGGAGGGGAAAGGGTAGAATGAGAGATCTATAAGCATAAGCGTATCAGTGCAGAGACTAGCATGAGACACTTGCATAACCCTGAGAGTTAGTGCCTCCTTTAAGTTCTGTGCCTACTCCAGGCCTTGATGTGTATATATACTTATGTAAGTTTATCATAGAGTTAACTGATACAAATAATGCACAGCACACAATTTACAAAAAATAAGACAGTATTTTTGTTGTGAATTTCAAATAGTCAATAAATTCTTACATACTTCTTTCATTGATTTTTAAGTAAAGATTTTATTTTGAAATAGTTTTAGACTCACAAGAAATTGCAAAACTAGTATAGGGACTTCTTTTAACTTTTATATTTTATTTATTTATTTTTACATTTTTTAAAATTTAAATTCAATTTGCCAGCATATAGTATAACACCCAGTGCTCATCCCATCAAGTGTTCTCCTCAGTGCCCATCACTCAGTTACCCGATACCCCCATCCACCTCCCCTTCTGCAACCCTTTGTTTGTTTCTCAGAGTTAGGAGTCTTTCATGGTTTGTCTCCCTCTCTAATTTTTCCCACTTAGTTCCCCTCCTTTCCCTTATAATCCCTTTCAGTATTTCTTATATTCCACATATGAGTGAAACCATATGATGATTGTCCTTCTCTGCCTGACTTATTTTACTCAGCATAATACCCTCCAGTTCCATCCCTGTCAAAGCAAATGGTGAGTATTCGTCTCTTCTGATGGCTAATATTCCATTGTATCTATATATCATCTTCTTTATCCATTCATCTTTCTTTTTTTTAATAAATTAATTTTTATTGGTGTTCAATTTACCAACATACAGAATAACACCCAGTGCTCATCCCGTCAAGTGTCCCCCTCCGTGCCCGTCACCCATTCACCCCCACCCCCCGCCCTCCTCCCCTTCCACCACCCCTAGTTCATTTCCCAGAGTTAGAAGTCTTTATGTTATGTCCATTCATCTTTCTATGGACACTGAGGCTCCTTCCACAGTTTGGCTATTATGGACATTGCTGCTATAAACACTGGGGTGCAGGTGCCTCAGTCTTTCACTGCATCTGTATCTTTGGGGTAAATCCGCAGCAGTGTAATCGCTGGGTCATAGGGTACTTCTATTTTTAACTCTTTGAGGAACCTCCACACAGTTTTCCAGAGTGGCTGCACCAGTTCACATTCCCACCAACAGTGCAAGAGTATTCCCCTTTCTCCACATCCTCTCCAACATTTTTTGTTTCCTGTCTTGTTATTTTTTGCCATTCTCACTGGTGTGAGGTGGTATCTCATTGTGGTTTTGATTTGTATTACCCTGATGGCAAGTGATGTGGAGCATTTTCTCATGTGCTTGTTGGACATGTGTATGTCTTCTTTGGTGAAATTTCTGTTCATGTCTTCTGCCCATTTCATGATTGGATTGTTTCTTTCTTGGGTGTTGAGTTTGATAAGTTCTTTATAGATCTTGGATACTAGCCCTTTATCTGATTCGTCATTTGCAAATATCTTCTCCCATTATAACTTTATGATTGAACTTCTGAATTGAATTTCTGACATCATATTTAAATCCAAATTCTGTGACTCTGTGGCAGAGAGTATTGCTTCCGGTTATTTCTTTTGTGGTGAATTCTTCCTTCTTGTCATTTTGTCCAGTGCAAAGTGGTGGTATGGGTGAGCTGAGTCAAAAATATCAACCACGACCTAAGTAAAATACACCCTAGATGATTCCAAAGAGGTCAGAGACCAGAAAATAAAAGAAAAAGAAGAAAAGAACAAAATTCAAAAAAAGGGTCACTAAAGTGAAAAACAAATTTTAAAACACACTCGTGAAAATAAAAAAAAAAAAAAAAAAAACAAAGAAGGGGGAAAAAAAGAAAAGGGAAAAAAGTGGGGGATGGTGGTGGTGAGGTGGTAGTGGAGAGAGAATGTAATCTCCCCGAGGGGTCCCAGAGGGTGATCCTTTTAGTTCTGAGTGTATTTTGTTCTGTATGTTAGAAGATGCTCAATCCCAAATTTATATAAATCAACAATACTTCTTATATAAAGACCCGAGCTTGACCACAAAAACATAAACAAGATAAAAAAGGGAGTCAGAATGGGAAGGAAGAGAGAATATAATCTCACAGAATGAACCAACATGGTGTTTCACTTGGTTCTGGGTGTATTTTGGTTGTGCGTTAGAAGGTACTAACTTCCACCATTGTAAAACAAAATGAGACAGAAAAAACAAAGAGCAAAAAACAAATACCCATATCTCACATGCCTACCAAAATTAAATTGAATATGTTGAAGGGAATCCTGAAGTGAAAACTATATATAAGACATGTGACTGTAGAAATATGAAAGTCAAAAAGGAAAAAACTTAAAAACAAAGATTTGGCAAAATATTGTCATTAAGGTGTGACAAGAGAAAAAACATTGGAAATGGTTAGCCAGCTATAAAAATGACTCGTAATTAAAAAAAAAAAAAAAAAGGATCCTCTAGTTCTATATCCTATTTTCCTTTAGTCCTGGAGCTTTCCAGCTGCTTGTTCAGTTAACTTGCTTTTGCCTTGTTCTTCCAGCAGTTCTTCTGCGGGAGGGTTCCCCACTGATTCTCAGATTCTATGCCTGGGTGGAGATGTCCCTTGTCCCTTGCCAGGTGCTGGGATCAGTATGAGCTGTTTATCCTTGAAGTCTTTGTTCCCTAGGGACCCTGCCTCTCCCAGGTGCATGGTGAAACAAGGAGGAAAAAAAAAGTGGCAATGGCCAGATTTCCAGCTCTGGCTTCAGCTCCCTGCTGGTAACTAATGCAGTCTCCCAGTCTGCACTGGTCTAGATGCTTCTGGGGGCCTGCTAGGTGCACTGATCTGCACAGCTTGGGTGTGCCCAGCGGCAGGAGAGTTCTTGCTTTCTGTCACAGGGGGAACGCAGGATCTCTGGCTTTGTCTTCTTTGGTGCCCTTGGATCCAGGGCCCTGTGCCACTGGACCTGCACTCCTGGGGCCCGCCTCTCCGGAAGGGAACAGAGGACAGCCACCTCTGTCTGTTGCCAGGCTCTAGGGTAAAGGCTGCTCTGGAGCCGGCCCTCCTAACTGGGGGGCTTCTCCCCAATTTTTTAAAAAGTCGACAGCTTTTATTATAATTCACATATTATTTTATAGGGAAAATAACTAGGAATGTAGTAGCAAACGGGTCAGAGTTGGACCCAAAACAAAAAGCACCAAAACAAAACAAAACAAGACAAAACAACAACAACAACAACCTGTAGGTTTGTACAAGTCTCTCTATTTTTATGGGGAACAGGCTTTCCCCCACATCAGGCACAGCAGCTGCACTCGTCCGATGCGTCCTTGCAGATGCAGCCCTGGGGACACTTGGCACAGCCCACGGGGCAGCAGGAGCAGCAGCTTTTCTTGCAGGAGGTGCATCTGCACTCTTTTCATTTGCAGGAGCCCGCGCACGTGCAGGAGCCACTGGCAGCGCAGGAGCAGCTGGGATCCATAGCAAGAGGTGGCTGGAGTCCGGGGACAGCGGCCGCGGGAGAAAAGGTGGCGCTTCGCATAGGCTGCGGTGTCCAACCCTTTCCTGAGATCAGACCTCAGTTTGCTGTGAGCTTGCCCCTGGGCGCCCCTCCTCTTACAGTGACTCCAGGAATCTTGGTGCTTCACTGCCCCTCCTGAGATTTGGCCCAATTTCCCTGCTAAGCACTTTTCCATCAGGGAAAACTCACCTGTGGATTTTTACAGTTCCCACTTCTCCAGGGCTGGGCCTTCTTGCCCTGGAGGCTCTCACCCCTCTGCCTTAGCCCCTACTAGTCAGGGTTCCCCTCCCCCACTTTATTTCTTTTTAATTTTTTTCACCTTCCTACCTTGTTAGAAGTGACAACTTTTCTCTCTGTAGCATTCCAGATCTTCTCTCTTTACATCTCAGGTTGACTTCATAGGTGTTCAGGAGGTTTTGAAAGTTATCTAGGTAAGTTTGTGGGACCAGATGAGTTCAGGACCCTACTCTTCCACCATGTAGCCCCAGTTCTCCAGCATCAATCAGTAGAGCCAGTTCTTGTGTACCCTTCATTTTATTGTGAAACCCTGATCCAGTCCAACACTGAAGAGAGCCCTTCTAAGAAGACAAGGCCGCTCCTAAGTGACTGACTTGGTAACTGTGGTCCCAGCTACAGACCTGAAAACAGCTCTGTAGCCCAGAGGGCTCAGCTACCCTCTATTTGGCCTTGGTTCTGCCACCAATAACCATACAAGGAAAGACCTAGGAGGAGTCATGCCCACCCATGTGTGGGTAATAGCCATACAGACCTCAGTCCTGGCTGTGTACTCAGAGGGGGGGCCCCTGAACCATTCCAGCTAATTTCAGCCCTCGGAGGTGAACCCACCAAACTCTTTCAGACTGTAGATTCTGAAAGGGCCCTGTAACTGGGCTCTCGGTTCTCCCAGCCACACTCCACAAGCAGTCCTGCCAGTATAGGACCCAGTGGGGAGACATTTCTGCTCCTCCAGATATCCTGAAACAGTCATATTCTCAGCTCCAGCCTCAATAGTCCTGGTCAGAACACAGTCCAGTCTGCCCAGGGAACTGCTCGTTCATTCCTTAGAAGCCAGGCTGCAGACCTCAATTGTGGCTGCAAAGCCTGAAACAGCCTTGGAGCTCAGTCCTCTTTCAGCCATAGTCCAGGGCCAGCTTTGCCAACCCAGGAGCCTATCCTGGCTGAGCAGGATCCTGCCCAGGGACCAGGCAGGAGCTACACCCATTTTACACTAATGCAAGACATTTTATCTTTTGAAAGTAAATATATTTATGCCCTCAACATAGAAGCACCTAAATACTTAAGGTAAATATTAATAGAACTGAAGAAATAGCAATATAATAATAATAGGGAGCTTCAATACCCAACTTGCAACACTGAATAGATCATTCAGGGAGAGAATTAAAAAGAAAATGACTTGGGCAGCCCCGGTGCCTCAGCGGTTTAGCACAGCCTTTAGCCCAGGGCCTGATCCTGGAGACCCAGAATCGAGTCCCACATCAGGCTCCCTGCATGGAGCCTGCTTCTCCCTCTGCCTCTCTCTCTCTCTCTCTCTCTCTCTCTGTCTGTCTCTCATAAATAAATAAATAAATAAAAATCTTAAAAAAAAAAAAAAAAAGAAAAGAAAATGGCCTGAATAATGCTATAGACCAAATGGACTTAAGAGACATATACAAAATGTTCTGTCCAAAAGCATGTGAATACACATTCTTAAGTGCACACAGAATATTCTCTAGGATAGATTATATGTAGGACCACAAAGCAAGCTTTAACAAATATAAAAAGATTGAAAGTATAAGGGGCATCTGAAAGGCATACCATCACTCTCAACCCTAATAAAGCCAAACCCCAGGTGATGTGCTCACAGCTCCCCTCCACCATAACCTTTCTGTGTGGCCCCAAGTATGCCATATGCCTGCCTTCCAGGACCTGTGAGTAAGAGACTTTTCTTCCCTCAAAGTTTTCTGACGGTTATTGCCAAAGGACATCTTGCAATCATAATAAGCACAAGGGCTGTTCCAGTCAGAATATTGGTTATTGATGGGTGGAGATCAGCATGGAATATATGTAAATGACATATTTTTCAAAATATTCTTTTGAGATATTTGTTCTAAACATATAGGCATATAATTAATTCATATATTCTCCCAAAGCTATTGCTAAATTTCATTTACCTATAGATTCTTCTGAATTTTCAATAAAAGCAATAATGGTCTGTGTGAATAATGATATTATTGTTTTTTAATCCTTGTAACTTCATTTCTTTGTCTAGTCTTATTGTACTGGCTAGAACTTCCAATACAATACTGGGAAGAAGTAATGATAATAGACATTATCTTATACTGAAACTCCAAAGGTTGGGAACTTCCAACTTTTATTGAAGGGGATTTTCTTGGGTTTTTTGTTTGTTTTTTAGATAGACTTTTATTTGTAATTGTTGAGGCTTTTTTTTCTTTAATTATAAGTGAGTTTTGATTTTTTCAAATGATTTTTCTGCATCTAATTTCATGATTATGTTCTTTTCTCATTTATTCTGTTAATTCTAATAATAGTCTGCTTATTTCTTTTTTATTTTGTAATATGAATTACATGAATTTTTAATGTTTACTTTATTGAGGACCAATTTACATATAAAATGCATTCATTTTAAGTACATTTTGATGAGTTCTGACAAAACTATACCCCCATAACCAACACCATAATCAAGATATAGACTATCTCTTTCCATTTTCCTTTTTCCTGTCATTTTCCTTCAAGCTGAGACCTGAGCGATCACTGATCTGCTTTCTGTCACTATAGAGTAGATTTATCTTTTCTGGAGTCTCATGTGATGGAATTATATGATATGTACTCTTTTGTGTCTGACATCTTTTGACCAGAATAATGTTTTTGAAATTCATCCTTTTTGTTGCCTATATCGGCAGTTCATTCTCTTTTCATATCTGGATGATAATTCCTTGTATAAATATAGCAGTTTGTTTATTCACTTACCTATTGATGAACATTTGCAGTTTTGAGATATTGTGAACAAGGACTTAGGGAAACTATGGTTTCCAAAGCAACAGCAATTCAGTCTTTCTATGTTTACAGAACTATCAATACTGTAAAAATGGTTCTTATGTTGTACACTTAAAATTAATATAATGTTGTGTGTTAATTATACTTCAATTTTATATATACATATATAAGTGTTTCTTAATATATTTTTCCTAGAATGGTTACTGCTAGAATTTAAGTATTCCATGAGGGCAGGGATTTAGGGCAGGGATTACAGTCTGTTCTGCTCACTCTGTATTTTAAGTAACATAAGTGCACTTAAATATTGACTGATTAATGAAATTACTTTGAAGAACTTTGATTTTTTTTCTGTCTCAAATTTATATTCTGTCTCAAAGTTAAATTAGTTAACTTTATTTTATAATTTTAAAAGAAAAAATATAAGAGTGTTTAGAATCGAGCAGAAAATGAGAATCAGCTATTCAATCTTAAATTTATTTTTTTATGGGAGGACCAAAGATGAAAGTCTTTAGTTTCAATGTTCCTAGGTTAAAACTTTTCATGATTGACTAACTTTCTAAATGTCATCAACTTCTTAAAATAAGTTTTATTCATTTATTATTGTCAATGTCATAATCTCTTTAGGCCAGAGTTCTTTTAAATCCACATGTATTTATCTTCTTGGACATTTTATATTTTCCTACTATTGTTTGTATTATCAGGGAAATATCACAAGCTTATAGCAAAACATACTTACAGTTTACAAAAGTATAAAGATAAAAGTCACAGGATTAAAAGGAAGAGACAAGGTCTATTCCATTTATCTTTAAGCCATTGGCTGATTTCTTCATACTTCCTAGGTTCTGGGTATACAAAGTTAGAGTTTTAAACAGATATTTTTTATATGACATATCATGATTTTCCTCAGGTGATACAAATTGGTTGGAAATGCATTGTAACATATTTTCATTTTATTATGTATGCATGAATGTGTGGGTGTGTTGTGGCCTTTGGAAAATAGTTAAAGGGAAGTTCTTTCTTTAGAGTTGATTTGATTGAGTGAATAAGCATTCATTGAATTCACAATTAAACTTTTAATTTTGAGATAATTGTAAATTTGTATATGGTTATAAAAATAATAGAGATCCGTCTACCCTTACCAAGATTCCACCAGTAGTAACATCTTGAAAAACCAGAGGACAATATAATAATCAGGATATTGACATTGATACAGTCAAGATAGAAACATTTACATCACCACCAAGATTCCTCATGTTTAGCTTTTATAAACACAACCACTTCCCTTCTATTCTCACTACTCCTAACCACTAATCTGTTCATTTCTATAGTTTTGTCATTTCATGAATGTTACATGAATGGAACGACACAGTATGTAATCTTTGTCTTTTTCCAGTCAGCATAATTTTCTAGAGATTCGGTTGAGTTGTTGCAGGTATCAGTAGTTTTTTTTTTTTTTTTTTTGATTGTCAGCTAGAATTCTGTGGTATTATTGTAAATAGTTTAACCATTCACCCCTGAAGAATATCTAAATTATTTCAGTTTTGGCTGTTATAAACAAACCTGCTATAAACATTGGTGTACAGATTTTTGTATGAATATAGTCTTCATTTCTCTGGGATAAATTTAGTTTTTAAAGAGATTGCCAAATCATTTCCCAGAGTAGCTGTTACCATTTTATTTTTTCACCAGAAATTTATGAATGATAAAATTTCTCTACATCCTCACTAGCATTGAAGTCACTATTTTGTATTTTAAACATTCTAATAGATATGTAGTAATAGCTTATTGTAGTTTTAATTTATAATTCCCTAATTGTTAATTATATTGAACATCTTTTCACATGCTTATTTGTTATCTTTGTAGCTTCTTTGATGAAATGATTTTTCATGTCTTTTGCCCATATCTAACTGGATTGTTGCCTTTTCCCCACTTTTTTGAGTTTTGTGAGCTTGTTAATTTCAAATTTCAATTTTTGATATATATAAGAAATTAATTGATTTTTGTATATTATCCTTGTATCTTGTGACCTTGAAATAATTACTTATTAGGTCCTGGAGTTTTGTTTTGTTTTCTTAGGGAGGATGGTCCATGTGGTTTTCTATATAGACAAACATGTCATCTGCAAATAAGGAACTACAAATGGTTTTGACAGTGTATACTATATCAGATAGTATTATATTTTGCTAAAACCGTCAACAAAACTACAAAAAGTTTCATTTATTTTTTCTTTATATATATATTCTTTGTTTCATTATTCTTGTCTTATTTTGCTGAGCTAAGACTTTCAGTATGACATAGAATAAGTGTGGTGAGAAGGGCTATCCTTGCCCTGTTAATGATCTCCGGAAGAAAGAGTCCAGTTTCCCATGATTAAGTAGGATAGCTCTAGGGTTTTGTGATGTTCTTCATGGAGCTGAGGGATTCAATTCTACTCCCATTCTAAAAGTTTTTTTTTTTTTAATCATGAATGGGTATTGTATTTTATCACATACTTTTTTCTTGCATCAATTGATTTAATCACATGATTTTTGCTTTCTTAGCCTGTTGATGAAGTGGAATAAATGAATTAATTTTTAAATATTGAACTTAGCTCACATATTTGGAATAAATATCACTTCACTGTCCCATATAACTTTTCTTATGTATTTTAGATTACATTAGCTATAATTTTGAAGAAGATTTTGCTTCCTTGTTCATGAGAGACATTGGTCTTTAGTTTTCCTTTTTTGTAACACTTTAGCCAATTTGGTGTTAGGATAATAATGGCTCCATGGAATGAGTTCAGAAGTGTTACCTTTGTCTCTATCATCTGTAAGAGATTATAGAGAATTTATGTCATTTATTCTTTAAATGTTTTGTAGAATTCGCCAGTGAAATAAAGGAATCTGGTACTTCATTTTGGGGAAACTGATTATTGATTCAATTTCTTTATTAGATATAGACAGATTGTCCATTTTTCCTTGCATTAATTTTGGTATTTTATATTTTTTAAAGAATTAGTCCAATTTGTCTGAATTATCAAGTTTGTGGGCGTTGAGTTGTTTGCAGTATTCCTTTATTACCCTCTTAATATATTTCTACTCTTAATGCTTTTTTTTTTAAGAAGAGAGAGAAGCAGATATATTCCCCCTTTTTCTCTTCCTCTCTCTCTTTTTTTATAGATTTATTTATTCATTCATCACACACACACACACACACACACACAGAGCAGAGACACAGGCAGAGGGAGAAGCAGGCTCCATGCAGGCAGCCGGACATGGGATTCGATCCCAGGTCTCCAGGATCAGGCCCTGGGCTGAAAGTGGCACTAAACCGCTAAGCCACCCAGGCTGTCCACCTCTTAATGTTTTTTAATGAGATCAGTAGTGATGATCTCTGCTTCATTTCTGATATTGGTAATTTGTGTCTTCTATCAACCCAAGACATTGCAGTAAGACAAGAAAAGGAAATAAAAGACATACAAATTAGGAAGGAGGAAATAAAGTTGTTCTTAATTACAGATTACATGATTGTCTATATAGAAAATCCCAAGGAATCTACAAAAATCTCCTAGAACTAATAAATGAGTTCAGCAAGATCATAGGATATAGATAAATATGCAAAAACCAATAGAATTTCTATGTACTAGTAATGAAAACATAGTCACTGAAATTGAAAATACAATACCACTTATATTTTCTCAGGAGAAAAGAAAAGAAATATTTAGGTAAATCTAAGAAAAGCTGTATAGAACTTGCCTGCTGAAAACTACATCAGACAGTGTTATATTTTATTTCAATTGTGAAGCATATTTTTAAAAACTCAGGGAAAGAAAAAAAACCCTATTGTATTTACCTGTATTACCTCTTCTTTCTTCCTTCCTAATGTTCCAAGTTTCCTTATTTTATTTTTTTCTTTCTATATATAAAACTCTCTTTATCATTCTTTTGTGTTGATTCTTAAGACAAATTCTTTTCCCCATTTGGAGAATATTTAGATTTTTCCCTCATTTCCATAGAATATTTTGCTTGTTATAGGATTCTGAGTTGACTTCTTTTCTTTCAGCACTTGAATAATATTGTACCACTTCCTTTTGGTCTTCATGGTCTCTCATAAGAAATCTGCTGATATTTAAATAGTTTTTCCCTTGTAGGTAAGGTATTTTACTCTGGCTGTCAAGAATTTTTCTTTGTCTTTAGTTTTCAGAAGCTAATTATGATATATTGTGGGAATTGATTCTTTGAATTTATCCTGTTCAGGATTTTCTCAGCTTCTTAAATCTGTACATTGGTATTTATTGCTAGATTTTCAGGAGTTTTCAGAAATTATTTCTTTGAGTATTTTTTCATTCCACTCTCTTTCCCCTCCCTTTCTGGATCTCCAGTGACACAAATATTGATTAATATATATATCATAATATATATATTATAGTCCCACAGATGTCTGAAGCTCTATTCATTTGTTTTTCAGTCTATTTGTTCTCTGTTGCTGTGATCGAGTAATTTTTATTATTCTAACTTCTAGTTCACTGATTCTTTCCTCTAATTCTCCAGAATACATTTGCTATTGAGCTCTTCCACTATTCTTTTAATTTCAGTTATTTTATTTTTGAGTTCTAAAATTTCCATTTAATTCTTCTTTATATCTCCTTTCTTTTTTTCTCTTAGCTTTACTGAAGTATAATTGATTTTTAAATATCTTATCTTTTTTATTGAGATTTTTTATATCCTCATTGAAGCTTTCTGTTGTTTTCATTTGTCTCAGGTGTGTTTGTAATTGCTCACAGAAGCATTTTATCATGGCTACGACTTTAAAAATCTCTGTCAGATAATTCTAATACCTGTGTCCTTTGGTGTTGACATCTATTAATTGCCTTTGTATTTTTGTTATTTATCTATTTTTAATTAATTGCCTTTTAAATTCAGTTTGAGATCTTCTTGGCTCTTGGTGTCATGATTGATTCTTTACTGAAATCTGGACTATTAGGGTATAATGTTGTGAGAGTCTTAAATAAGTCTCCTGTTTTAGCTGGGAATTCCTGATACTACTCTGGCAAGGGAACTTGGGGTGCTACTTTATTACTGCCAAAAGGAAGTAGAAGTATATCCTTATTGCTGAGTAGGATTGGGAGTTCCAGATTCCCATGTGATCTTCACTAGCAGTACAGTAGGGGTAGTTTTATTACTTGTATGTCAAGATGAAAGCCTTGATTCTCAACTTGCCCTCCTCTGACACAAGAGCAGCAGGAATGAGGGTGTCTTGTTACTGCTGAGAGGAGGGCTGTGGACATTCTGAATCCCTTTTGGACTTCTCTGATATCACACTGGCAGGAATGTTGGGAAGCCTTGATATAGCCTTGCTGAGGTGGAAGTCTAGGCTCCCCATTTGATTTTTATTGGTGTGGATGGGGATGGAGCCACAGTTTATTCTGTGGTGTTTAGCTAAAGTGGGAAGTTATTGTCTAAAAGATTTCTCTGGAGCTAGGCTGCCCTTTCCCTGGTCCTTGGAGGTAAAGCTAAATTACAACCTTTTATTTGGGCTTTTTGGTCTGCATTTCTAGGTTACTAGCTTCGGTAGCTTTATGTCTGAGATAATATGAAGCAAAAAGAAAACTCCAGGGAACTTACCACCATGTGATTCCTAAGATCCTGAGGTCCCTAGCCAGTCTGCCTTTTTCTCTCCACCTTTCACAGTGTTCTTATGTTTGTTTTGTATGTATATCTAGGGTTTCTATTTGTACTCACTGAGAATAATGGGTAAAAGATGTCTACTACATCTTCCTAGGAGCAGAAGTCTCCGTTCAGTTTTCACTCTGTGAAAAGCACTGGTGCTTAGGGATTATAGAAATAAAATAAATTATGGCTTATGTGCACAAAAGCTTTGCTGCCTTGTTGGGATGCTACCTTATAAACACCCAAGTGACTATATCCATGGAAGTTTACAGTCAATGATATAACTGAAGTTTGGAAGATGTAAGATCAAAGGTAATATTTCATAAAATTGAAAGCCTTAGCTAAGATAGGAAAAGCTCAAGCAGGGATATCCCTAAATTTTGTGAAGTCCTAGAGAAATACTTTTTGTGGGGCCTTGTCTTTACAAGCCGTTTGATATAAATTGTATTATAAAATTAATTAGTACATGTAAAATATAGTGGCTTATCAATAAAGATTTAGAAAAATGAATATGTAAGAGATACTTAGATATTTATTTCTTGTCCAATCAGTGCATATAAATATACTTTATAGTATCTAAGTCCCTTGATTTTCTGCTCAGATCCAGAAAGCACTTCTTTATTACCAAAACCTCCATTCCTGACTCTTTTCATATCTTCTTACTTCAAGAATAAGTGAACAATAATTTGTTTCTGTTCATGGTAAATTTTTCCATTTGGAATTTTGTTGTGAAAATACAGAACACAACTTCCATTTCTGTATTTTATTTAAATATTTAGGCTATAATAACTAAATGTCTAGTCTGTGGTTTACTTCAGTATTGATCATAATACCATCTCCCATATACTACCAGTGAGTAGGATAGGTAAGGATCTTGTCGTAGGGTGAGAAGAGCAATATCATATGCAATGCCATCACCATATTGATTGGTGGCTAAAAAGAACATTAGTTGGAAAGGTCTAGTCTTTGCAGAGCAATGGTTTTGAAAGCCCTCAAAGGATACAGGAGTAATTATCCCAAGGACTGGGACTGAAGTGGCTTAGAGCCTCTACAGGGGATGAGGTGACTGTCTTTGGTGCCAGTGGCAGGAAATGCATGGTTTAAAGAATGCCTGCTGCTATCCTTGCCACCCTTTGGTACTATAGACAGGAGGTAGTACTGTGGTTGGAACATGAACAAGTGATAGTCAAAACAGGAATCCACACGCATGGCTCAATCCAAAGTGTCAGCTGTAGATTATTTATAGGCCAGAACTCTGAACTCATCCTGTGTCTACTATGAGTGAGAGTTACCCAAATCATCATGCCAGGACCTTTTTGATGCCTATTCTTGCATGACCCTGCAAAATAAGAACCATGCTGGATAATAAAAGCAATTTGCTTATCAGATTTCTACCTGGAATTGGGGCCCAGCCATGTGAGCCTGGGACACCACTGCATGCTATGTGTTAGGGCTTCTCAGGACATCTGTTTGACCCTCTGTGTGGGGTAGAAAGATAGACAGAGGCTTGTAGACAAAACAGAGTAATGAGACTCATATGGTTCCCAATTGAGGACCAGAACACCTTTGTCAAGCAACATTGTTGGTCAGCCCCAGCCACTAGAGGGGATTCTGAAGACAGGGGATCCTCTGAGATGCTTACCTGTGTCTAAGAGCAGAACTCAGGTGAAATTTCAGTCCTCCTTCACTCCTGACTAGCTGTGTGTCTTTGGACAAATTACTGAAAATTATTAGATTTCGTTCTCATCATCTGTAAAGTGAAGTAATTGACTCAATGAGCAGTCATATAGTCCAAAGTCTCTATATTCCTATACATTTATGGCAAAATAGATGTAATAAAGTATAGGTAAAAATAGTATAGGCATGAAGACATTTTCAGAAAGAAAAATAGTAAATTAATTTTAAAACTCTCAACCTTCTTGGTACTTGGAAATCAAATTGAGTCTTACTTCTAATTAGTCAGCTCTGGTTTTCTGTCCCTTGCTCCTGGGCTGGGTAAAGGTGAAGACAAAGTTGTGGAATAAACACTCTAGAAACTGAGTTTGAGGGATTCCTTCCCTCCACAGATGAAGTTGTACAGAGAGAGAATTTGCTATTGCCAGATTATATATCTACCTTTGTGCTGAATCTAAGCACATGGTGAAAGAGAAGGACTCCAATTTACTTGGAATTTGCCTAAAGTAAGATATAAAGCCCTAAAACTTAAATTACAAAGCCCTTAGAGAAAGAATAAAATTTAGGCATTCTGTTTTTCATCAACAATATAATCCCTACTGTGAGGTAGGTAATTTGGACCACTTAGCCTGCTGCCTTGACTTCATCTAATTGCCCTTATTTGAACTCAGGCTCTATAAACAACTTTTTAAAAAAATATTTTATTTTTGTTTTGTACATGAGAGATAGAGAGGCTGAGGGAGAAGCAGACTCCCCTTGGATCAGGGAGCCTGATGCAGGACTTGATCTCAGTGTCCCGGGATCATGACCTGAGCTGAAGGTAGATGCTTAACCAAATGAAGCCACTCAGGTACCCTATAAACAACTTTCTGTTGAGGATTTGACCTCCTTGTAGATTTGCCTCCACGGCAGATCATGTGGCAGTATATTTCTCATTGCAATTTAACAAACTGGCTTTTGGTTCTATGCTCCAGTCTTGGAAAGGTTGATTAATGTGTGGCAGCCCCTGAGAGACAATATTACACTAGAAATGTTGACAGATTCAGCTTTCAAGTCTGCAAGCTTGAATCTCCATGTCTGAGTCATAGTAAATTCATCAAGGTTAGGAATACCAATGGTGCAGCCTCTCAGAACTAGATTTGCCTAGCCAGTAGACACCCTTTTTCCATTGCCAGAGGGTCTGGCCATTTAATTCTGGTGCTAATTTCTACACTGGCAAAATAGGTTTTGATGCTACTAACTTTAGCCCCTAAATATTTAATTCTTTAGTGGGACATTCCAAAAAGTATGTAAAAGAGTAGATATATACTTCAAATATTTCTAACCCTTACAACTTTGCAGTCCTAAACATATAAGCACTAACATTAGAGAAGAGACATCATAAGACAGGATCAGAGAATATGATCTTCCTTTTCCTGAGGAGAAAGCATGGCTTATGAACTCTGGTCTGTGAAGAGTTCACATGCTTTGCCACTAACTACTGGTATCATCTTGGAAAAATTGCCCTATAGGTCTCATTTTTCCTCACTGATAAAAATAAAAAGGTGGGAGTAGATGGTCTTAAAAGGTTTTTATGCCTGTTAGTTTCTATTAATCCCTATTAAACCTATAAACAGGAAAAAAAGGAAATATACTAGTTTATGTTTCTAGGGGATATTACTGGTGTTCACACAGTTTTGGATATGAAGAAGCAGTTGTAGCATATCTTTAAAATTTGCTTTTCTGTACTCCTCTACTGTATGGAAACTTATGCTCAGTTATTATATGATGAGTTTCAGACAATCTCTGGGTCTTTTGATTTTGGATGCAAAGTTTTGAGTGTATGTACATGATTTTTCTTGGAGAGGGCCAGTAGTTTTTATCAGGCTTCAAAAGGTTTAAAATCTCTCTACACATAATGTCTATTAAAAGTATGATAGGAACTAGTTTCCTGAATTGAATCCCATCAACTTGGCATTCCCATTAATTTCTAAATCTTTAGGCATAAGTGGTTCCAATTAGGAGGGAACAATTATATGCTTAAGTGCATCATCTTCTCATGTAGGCACGGAAGAAAACAATTGTCAAGATAATTCTGTTATAATTATATTATCATTAATAACTATTAGCTATTATCAAGCTAATTTTTCATTTCATAAAAAGTCTATATAGAGGGAGCAGTCAAGTAGAAATAGTTATTTCATGTAAGTTCATATTTGTTTTTGAATGATGAAAAGGAAAAAACTAAATGAAAGACTTGTCTTTTGAAAAATATTACATTTCACAAAATGATTTCTAAGCATATGAATCCAAATCAGCTGAGATTTAAAGAACAAAGAAATATCTAAGGAAAGGAAATGATTACAAAATAATTAACAAAATATATTTCCTGTAAAATATTATGCTTCATATGATGAAAATCTTTACTGTTTGAATTAAACTTTAGCCTAATAAAGGACATATTTTAAAGCATCAAAATTTATTTCAAGAAATACAATGAGCTATATCTACAGTTAAGAAAAGAAAATTGATTATAAGCATAATTCTGTCAATATAATATCAAAATTTGTCAAATCTGTGACTTTCAGTAAAACACAATTCTTCAAAAGAAAATTAATGGAGCAGAAAGAGAAATTACCTTCTTTCTAGCCCAGTATCATTTTGGGGTGGGTCCAGTACCATTTCTAAGAGTTTACATTATTGAACTTGCTATTTATATCATGTTAATATGAGGGCAGAGAGTTCCTCTACAGTAATTTTATCCAAACCAGTGTATCCCTACTATCTGTTAAATTACTATCAGTAATTTAACCAATGAAAAACTATTTCTAATATCTATGATACTAATTGCTGAAACCTATATTGATGATTGGAGGTTTAAAAAATAAGATATTTGCAGCAACTACTTCTGATATGTGGCCATTTCATTTTCATAGCTGACCATCTCTGGAAAGCATGTTCCCAGTTAATTGGGCAACCGAAAATCACTATAGTGTGAATCAAATATAAACTGATAGATACATACAAATCACACTTGACAAGCTGAAAGGTTTTTCTTAAGGCAAATAACTTCTATCTCTTAATATTTCTGGTGTGCTCCTCTAAAAAATAAGATTGTCATCTTACATAGCCAAAATAATACCATTACATTTAGGAAAATTAAATTCTTAATAATATCTGATGATACTCTTTTCATATTCATATTTTCCAAATTGTCCTTCCCCAAATTTCCTTGAATCTGATTTCTGAAAATCAGATTCAATCTAAGGTCACATTTTACACCTTTTTTATGTGTCTTAAGTCTTAAGGCTGTTTATTGTGGGGCCACTCTGTTGAATGTTCATGACATTTATCTGGTAGAATATCTTGATTTTTGGTTTTGTATGGTTGCTTTATTTGTGGTGTCATTTAGCTCATTTCTATTTGCACTGTTGGAAGTCAAATCTAAAGACCTGTCTAATTAAACATTTTGAAAAATACATTTGAAGTAATTTGTACTTTTTTCATTGTTGAGTATCATATGGATTTGTGTTTTTTGTATTTTTTATTTATTTATGATAGTCAGAGAGAGAGAGAGAGAGAGAGAGAGGCAGAGACACAGGCAGAGGGAGAAGCAGGCTCCATGCACCGGGAGCCCGATACGGGACTCGATCCTGGGTCTCCAGGATCACGCCCCGGGCCAAAGGCAAGAGCCAAACCGCTGCGCCACCCAGGGATCCCGGATTTGTGAATTTTAAAATAGATTAATTGCATATTGCTCTCCTCAATATGATGTCCAAATTGTTTTGAGAATATTGTAGATTCACATGCAGTTGTAGGAAATAATATAGAAAAAATCCTATGCAAATAATAGAGATCCCCCTGTAACTTTTAATTACTTTCCTCCAATGGTAACATTTTATAAAACTATAGTGCAAATCACAATCAGGATACTAATATTGAAACAATTGAGATACAGAACATCTCTACCAATACAAGGATACTGTAGTCTGCTATTTTATAATTAATACCCACTTCCTTCATATCCCACCACCTTCTTAATCCATGGCAACTACTTATCTGTTCTTCATGCCTATGATTGTGTCATTCATGAATGTTATACAAGTGGAATCACAGTATTTAGCCTTTGGGAACTGGCTTTTTTACTCAGTATACTTCTCTGGAGATTCATCCATGTTGTGTTTATCAACTGTTTTACTCTTTATTGCTGATCCTATTGTGTGCAGTATCACAGTTTGTTTCCCACTCACTTGATGAAAAACATCTGAGTTGTTTCCAGTTTTGAGCCATTACAAATAGAGCTGCTATAAATAATTATGTACATAAATTCTCATTTCTCTAGGATAAATTCATAAGAGTGCAATGGCAGGGTCATAAGGTAGTTACAGATTTAGATTTTAATTTAATTTATTAATTTATTTATTTGAGAGAGAGAGAATGAGCAGGGAGAGGGACACAGAGAGAGGGAGAAGCAGGCTTATCCCAGGACCCCAGGACCATGACTTGAGCTGAAGGAAGATGCTTAATTGACTGAACCACCCAGACACCCCACAGATTTAGCTTTTAAGAAGCTACTAAACTGTTTTCTAGAGTGACCATACCATTTACATTCCTATAAGCATTATATGAATGATCCAGTTTCCATGTACTCTTACGGGCATTTGGTGTTGTCACTATAATTCTGACAAACATATAGGGATTCTGATTGTGGTTTTTATTTTATTTTATTTTATTTTATTTTATTTTATTTTATTTTATTTTATTTTATTTGAGAGAAAGAGAGAAAGAGAGAGTGAGTGCCAGCAGGGACAGGGGCAATGGGAGAAGGAGAGAATCCCAAGCAGACTCCTTGCGGAGTGGGGAGCCCAATGTGGGGCTCTATCTCACGACCCTGAGATCATGACCTGAGCTGAAGTCAAGAGCTGGTCTCTTAACCTGCTGAACTTCCCAGGTGCCCCTGATTGTGATTTTAATTAGATTTTCCCTAATGACTAAAGATATTAAATATCTTTTCATGTGCTTATTTGCCATATGTATATTCTCTTCAGTTAAATGTCTCTTCATGTCTTTCGTCTATTGTCTAATTGGATTTTTTTTTTAGTATTGTATTTTGAGAGTTTTTATGTATTCTAGATACTGGTCTTTTATCAGATATTTGCTTGCAAATGTTCTTTCTTACTCTGACAGGTCTTTTCATCCTCCTAATATTTTCATTATGAGGGTAAAACTCATTTTGATGAAATCCAATTGATCCATTTTTCCTTTTATGGATGATACTTTTGGTGTCTAAGAATTTTTTACCTAGCCCTGGATCTTGAAGATTTTCTCCCACCTTTTAAAATAAAAGTTTAATGATTGTATGTTTATATTATAGTCCATGATAAATTTAGTTTCCGTGTACAGTGTGAGGTCTAAGTTCAACTTTTTTTTCTATCTGCAAATGTCCAATTGCTCCAGCACCATTTGTTAAAAAGGCTACATTTCTTACATTGAATTGCTTTTACATCTTTGTCAAAACTCAGCTGGGCATATTGATGTGAGTCTATTTCTGAGTTTCTATTATGTTGCATTATCTGCTTTTTGAGATATTTTTGAACATTTTTAGAATTTCACTTTGATTCTTCTATAGCAATTTTGAGAATGTATCTCTTTATATAGCTTTTTTTGTGGTCACTGTAGGTATTATGTTGTATCTATTAGTACTACTCGTGTCATCATTTTAACTAGTTGAAATGACTTATAGATATCTTAAAATGACTTATGTTCCTCTATTTTTCACTATTTATAATTGTTAAGATATTTCCTCTGCATACATTTAGAATTTTTGTTTCAATCATCAAACATTGGAGCACCTGGGTGGCTCAGTGGTTGAGCATCTACCATTGGCTCAGTCATGATCCTGAAGTCCTGGGATTGAGTCCTGCATTGAGCTCCCCACAAGGAGCCTGTTTCTCCCTCTGCCTATGTCTCTTCCCCTCTCTCTGTGGCTCTCATGAATAAATATATAAATAAATCTTTAAAAAAATCATCAAACATAACTAGAAATCTCAAGAGCAGAAGGAAAGTCTATTGTATTCATCCTTATTTTCACTTACAGTGTTTATTCTTTCTTCCTGATGTTCCAAGTTTCTTTCTTTTAATGTTTTCTTTCAGTTTAGAGAGTTTCCTTTGGTATTCTTTAAGGGGAATTTCTACTTACAAAAATCTGAATTCTCCTTAATTTGAGAAATGCTGGTTTCCCCTTCATTCCTGAAGGATATTTTTGCTAAAATGGGATTAGAAGTTGACAGTTATTTTCTTTCAACATGTGAAAAAATATTGTGCCCCTTTATTCTCCACGGTTTCTGATGAGAAATCTGCTATTATTTGAATTGTTCGCCTATTATAGGTGAGATTTTATTCCTCTCTCACTATTTTCAAGGTTTTTTCCTTTGTGTTCAGTTTCATAAGTTTGACTATGCTGTGTTTTGGCATGAATTTCTTTGAGTTTATTCTGTTTAGATACGCTCAGCTTCTTGAATCTGTTGGTTTATGTCTCCTGCCATATTTGAAAAATTAAAACCATTGTTTCTCTAAGAACCTTTTCAGCCTACCCTCTTTCACCCCTCCTTTCTGGAACTCTGATGATATGAAGATAAGTTCTTTTGTTATTATCCCACAAGTCCCTGAAGCTCTGTTTATTTCTTTTCAACTCAGTTTCTCTCTATTATTCAGACTGGGTAATTTCTCATTTCTAGTTCATGGATTTTTTTCTCCTACATTCTACTGTTAAACTTGTCTATTGGCTTTTTTTTCTTTTTGCAATTTAAAAATAATTTTTAGTTTTAAAATTTCCACTTGATTTTTCTTAATATCTTCTGTTTTTATGCTGATGTTTTCTGTTTTTTTAAATGAATGTCCATAAATGCTCATTTAAGTATTTTTTTTATCATAGCTACTTTAAAATCTTTGACAGATAAATCAAACATCTCTCTCATCTCTGCTGACATCAATGTACTCCAAAAGGAGGTTGGCCTTTCTTTTGGCTACTAGAAAGTGAACTCTAAACCCTTAGTATTCCATGTCTGATAGTGTGTCTTTTCCTGAGGGCTTTGACCACTGGAGAGTCTTACAATGTGATTTGTGATAGAGATTTTGGGTCACACGGTATCAGTTCCATCACTGACAGGGCTAGAGGCTAATAGTCAACCATATAGGCAGTATGTTATTGAGCAGCAATATAAATTCTGTATAGCAAAGACTCAGTTATGAGCTTCCATGGTTGATGATACTTGCATATTGTCACATGTCAGTGCCAGGAGAGTAATGTTATCCTGACTTTATGGGGAGAGACAAGGGAAATTCTGCATTTGGTACTTTTCCTGCACTCTGCCATATGTGCTTCTTCTCTTGGCTGATTTTAATATGTATTCCTTCCCTATAATAAATCATAGCTATGAATTTAACAACTTTAAGTGAGTTCTATGAATCCTTTTAGTGAACATTCAAATCTGAGGGCAATTTTAGTAACTTTCTACACTTGTAGTCCGTGTCAGAAGTAAGGATAGTCTTTCAGATGGCTAACAGACATATGAAATGATGCTCAACATCACTCATCATTATGGAAATACAAATCAAAACCATGATGAGACATCACCTTATGCCTGTCAGAATGGCTAAAATTAATGCAAGAAACAACAAGTGTTGGTGAGGTTTCAGAGAAAGGAGAACGCTCTGGCACTGTTGATGGGAATGCAAGCTGGTGTAACCATTCTGTAGAACAGTTTGGAGGTTCCTCAAAAAGTTAAAAATAGAACTAGCCTACAATCCAGCAATTATACTACTAGGTATTTACCCAAAGCTACAAAAATATAGATTTGAAGGGGTACATGTATCCTGATGTTTATAGTAGCATTGTTAACAAGAACCAAACTATGGAGAGAGCCCAAGTGCCCATAGACTGGTGGATAAAGAAGATGCAGCATATGTATGTAATATATATATATTAATATATATATAATTCTTATAATTCTTATAGTATTCTTAATATATATAATGGAATATTATTCAGCTATCAAAATTAGTGAAAATCTTAAATTTGCAACGTGGATGGAGTGTATTATGCTAAGTGAAATAAGTCAATTAAAGACAAATACCATATGATCTCACTCAAATGTAGAATTTAAGAAAAAAAAGAAAACAGAGACCATATGGGAAGGGAGAAAAGAAAAAAAAGGAGAGAGGGGGGTAGGTGGCTGGGGGATGAGCTAGATACATGATGGGTATTAAAGAAGACACTTGTGATGAGCACTGGATATTGTATATAAGTGATGAGTCACTGAATTCTACTCCAGAAACCAATATTGCACTGTATTTAACTAACAACATTTAAATAAAAAAAAAGTAAAGATAGCCTTATGTAGACTCTGTTTCCTCTAACTTTGCACTTGATAAAAACTCCCACAGCATCTATTGATCATCTCTCTCTCTCTCTCCCTCTCTCTCTCTCTTTTTAAGATTTCATTTATTTATTTGACAGAGAGAAAGAGAGCACAAACAGGGGAAGGAGCAGGCAGAGGGAGAGACAGACTCCCTGCTGAGCAAGGAGCCCAGTGTAGGCCGCAATCCCAGAACCCTGGGATCATGACCTGAGCTGAAAGCAGAGGCTTAACCAGCTGAACCACCTGGACACCCCGATCATCTTTTTTTTATATATATTAAAATTGAGATGGTCCTTCTTATTTGTATGATGAACCTTTTTTATTGCAACCTGGACATTTTGGATTTTACATTATAAAATGCTGCATCTTATTTAAACCTTCTGTTTTAGATGGCTTCCTCTAACCCAGCTGGTGAGGGAATGGGTGCACTGCTTATCTTGTTACTGTCAGGTAGAGGCAGAAGTCCAGGTTCCCACTGTACTCCATTGACACTCAAGCTGGGGGAAAGCTCCTCATAACTGCTATAGGCAGTCAGAATTTCAGCTCATCTGTAATTTCCAATGATACTGCTGTGGTGGGAAGGTAGCTTTGTTATTCAACCGGGGTAAGAATACTGTTTGTCTTCTCCTCTAAACCTCTTCTCCTAGAAAGTGGGGGAGGAACAGAGAGGCCTGTCAAGTGATCTTCACTGGTACTACAGTTGGTGGGGTCCTGGTTATGACCTGACTGCCTACTCCACATCTCTGATACCTCTCCAACAGGGAAGTTTGGGCATCTCTTTATAGCTTTTCAAGGATGGAAGTCAAGGCTTCCCACTCAGTTTTTGCTGTTGTGGGTGGGGGCAGAGACACAGTGTTTTTTTCCCATGGTGTTTGGCAGTAGAACAATTATTGCCTGAAGTTTTGTTTTGCTAGGTTGCTCCTTTATTAGTCCTTTGGCTAGGAAGAGCAAGATTGTAGTGGGTTTTTATCTGGCTGTGCATTTGTCTGTCTTTGATATTTCTGGTTTTCTGGCTTCTTCAGTTCCATGTCCATGATACATAAAGTCATAGAAAACCCAGAGAACCAGGTAACTCACCACCATGTTGTTTCTTAGGTCCCAAGGTCCCTATGGTCTGTCTCCTTCTGTCCAATTTTCAGCGTTCTTATTTGTTTTACATATAATATCAGGATTTGTACTTAGTACGAGGAATAGGGAAAAAAGTATGCCTACTCTTTCTTCTGGAAGCAGAAGCTCTACTCAATACAATTTTTAACTCTGCTATTTTGTCTGCTTATGAGACTTCTTAACTTATCTTGCTCCCTTTTCTGAGTTATATCCCTTTTTCCCTCCTATCATGTACAGAATTCTTACCAGCTTAATGTATCATCATAGCATTCCCCCAGTTTGTATTAGTTTGACCTGGGTTAAGTTATGAGGGTCTTACTATTCTTCCAGAGGCATCAAAGAGAAAATTATTATCTTGGAATTGCATATGCTTTGCAATGAACTCTTGAGGGTTTGTTTAAAATCTTCTTTTCGTTCATTAATTAAATTGGAAACCTCAAAATGTATACTAACATCCTACTTTTAATTTTTGGCAATATAGCAAGAAAACTGAAGTCTTAGTTTCCTTTATTTAAATACAAAAATACATTAATCCAATTCTGTAAAAATAAAAACATCCAAAGGCACTTAAGGATGTTAAGAAATATGATCTAAATTGAAATAATATTCAAGGGCTGCCTGGCAACTCAGTTGGTTAAGTATCTGCCTTCAGCTCAGGTCATGATCTCGGGGTCCTGGGATTGGGATTGAGCTCAGCATCAGACACTCTGCTCAGTGGAGAACCTGCTTCTCCCTCTTCCTCTGCTCCCTTCCCCACTCCTTTACCTCAGTCACTCTCTCTTGAATAAATAAATAAAATCTTTAAAAAGATAATATTCAATTAGATTTACACTATTGCTTTAAAAAATGTGTCAGATATTTTACATTAAGCTTTACCCAGAAAGTTGTTTTAGGAACTATTATATTATATTATATAGATATATATTTTTAGATTACTATCAGGCTTTCACTAAAGCCAATTCATAAAATATTCTAGTTTTTAATAACTTTTAACATACTCTTATCATAATACTAATTTTATTAGTAATTTCATATTTATATCACATTTAAATAAGCTTTATGATTTAATCTTAATGCAGAAACTAAACTTTCTGTGAAATTTACATGTAATCATGGCTTCAAATGCTCAGTGATGCATTCTGTAGTAACTATAGTCATTATCACAGAGAAAAACATTAAATTATTGTTCTTTAGAATTAATGTTAAATGTAAATCTCTTCTTATACATTACTTTAATATCACATTTTAAATTTTAAAAGACATTGTATGTATAAATCCAAATTTAGAATATATTTTGTAGAAAAAAAATAAATGTTTGTATCATGCTTTACTGAAATATGGGGATAGTTGGGTCTTATCCCACCTCTTTGATTGGTTTATAATACAGGCTTTTCTATTTGCTTATATTAAAGTGACAGGAGTTTTGTTGGTTAGTTGGTCTTAAGACTATGAAGCAAAAGAGTATAATTTGTTTAAAAACACAGTTACATATGATACACTTTTAGCATGCAAGCATGTTCATAGATTACCAAGTCTCTTTGGCCAAACATACACACAAATGGGTAACAAGATTCAAACAATGTCCTTTATATTTCTACCATATAAGCTTTAACTTTTTAATTTATATTATTCCTTCATAATTTATTTCTTTAATAAATTAGAACTTCATGATATCAACCAATCGGTTTAGTATTTTTCCACACATATAATCTATTTTGAGATCCCAAAATATTTGAACATGATTTTAAACTCTACAAACAGGGCAGCCGGAGTGGCTCAGTAGTTTAGCGCTGCCTTCAGCCCAGGGCCTGATCCTGGAGACCTGGGATCGAGTTCCGAATCCGGCTCCTTGCATGGAGCCCACTTCTCCCTCTGCCTGTGTCTCTGCCTCTCTCTCTCTCTCTGTATCTCTCATGAATAAACAAATAAATAAAATATTTTTAAAAAAGTCCACAAACATATATGTTTATATGATTTATGGGACTTTACCATAGATAAACAAAGATTATCTCATATGTTAACCGGAGGTTTTTTATAGTTAGACATATTTTTCATTTTTTTATTTAATACCTTTTTCTAGATTAGTGTTCCTTATTTCAAATGGAGCCACACATTTCTATCCCAAGGACTAGCCATGCCCTGGATTTAAACTAAAGACTTACTTATTCATTCTGTAACCTAACTAACATAAGTTTGCTTCTTGGTGAGCTTCATAGACTACACTGATAGAATTGTCCCACAAAAGAAACTTAATTTTCAGCAACTAAGAAGATCATGAGGAATAACTTCCAGAGCCATGACTTCCTGAGAAAGAGTGAGTGGGTTTCTTCTATGTGGGGTTAAGGTGAATATTCAGAAAAGGGAGTTTTATCATTGCATGTGGAGGTACATATAAGATTGTGCATGCCTATGTAGGAACCATAGCTATACAAGCATCATGTTATGTTAATGAGGATTGTGCTCCTCCTTGGGTGGAGACTTTAACATTACAATGAGGAAGAGGTAACTATCTGTCTTTTCATAGTCCATCTGTGCCTGTGTGAGTCTATAGCGCAGCTAAACTGGTCTAGGCCACTGGAGCTCTTCTTTGTTGCCTCTAAAAGAAGTTAACATTTCTGTGAAAAGATGGGTCAGTGGGAGTCTTGCTGGTGACAGTTTTTACCTCATTAACCTCATGAACCCAATGTTTCAATCCTGCAAAAACAACTCAAAATGTACATTAGGTCAATGTTTACTTTTGAAATAGCACTGGGAGTTTCACCATTGATATACTGTCTCTGATATGGTTAGGCTATTTTGTGTCCTCATAGAGACTATTAGTTTTTGCATTCCCTTTGTTCCCTTAAACTCCTTAACTACTGAGGTGTTTGCATTTCTTTGTACTTCTGACACCTTCTAGGAAGTTCCACAAGAAGTATATTAGGACTAGTAGGAACTGGTAGGGCATAGATCATGGAAGAATGGGGGGCAGGTGGATAGATGGAGACCTAAAATGATTATCTTGTGTCCAAAAGCTATGTCTACTCTTTCTTTCTCTGGGGACCCCTAACTCTTTCTGCTAAAAATTCTAATTAGTAATTAGTTTCTAGCCATTCAAATACACTTTGTAGTAGCTACAATAAATGCTACTGTTTTTGGAAAGGCTATGGAGAAGATTGCCTTTGCTTTTAGGATTATTTAACTTACCAATTTATGAGTTAAACCTCTATTTTGTTATTATGCTTGTAAGTTCAACTTACAAATCTTGTGTTTGCAAGTCTAGCAGTATTTAAAAATTGCTTTAAGGAGGTTTTAATTAGTACTTGGTCCTTTTTACAAATGTATTCAATCTAGCATGTATAAACAAACCATACTGCGTCTACAAATTTAAAACATATTTGATCTCCTTCTCAAGTACTATGACTGAGAATAAATACCATCCTCCTCAATATGAATCCCAAACAGCAACTTTCCTTTAGTACCACTGTCATTAAGTAATGAAGTCAGAAATTGTCTTCTCTAGCCTATATCTCTGTGATAAATTCATGCTTTCTGCCCCCCCCCCTTTTTTCCCCAGAATTAATTGCAGAGGTAAGCTAATTTGCAATACACCAAATCATCTGAGAGGTTTCTCCTTCCTTAATGAGATAATTTAACCAAGCCAAACATCTTTCTCTGTTCACTGGACAAATTCCTTCTTAGATGGATTTTAACTTGTGTATAAACTGTCTTCTTCACTTAGTAACTTCACTCCCCTGCAAATCCCTGTAATTACTTAATCTTTAAATATTTTACTTGTATTAAGTAGGCTCCACACTCAATGTGGGGCTTGAAATCATACCCTGAGATTAATATGTTCATGCTCTATGGACTGAGCCAGCCAGGTGCCTGACTACCCTTTAAATTGTAAGTGATCTGCTGCCTTGCCTGGTTGGGGGCTAAAAGGAGATGTAATCAAACCAATATGAGTTCACTCCTTGGTGAGTGAAAAACTGCACCAGGTTGAGTTGTCAAAGAAAACTTATTTACAGCAAATAAGATGATCACAGATAATGGCTTCCAAAGCTGTGACTCCCTGGAGAGAAGGTGAATGGGTTCCTTTTGTTTAGGGTTAGAATAAATATCAGAGAGGGAAGCCTTGTCCTTGTATGTAGGGTGGGCATAAGGTCATGCATATGCTTAAGGAAACATGCCTATACACACATTGTATGTTATGTAAATGAGGCTGAGGCTCCTCTTTGTGCAGAGATTTTAGTATTATTTTTTTAAAGATTTATTTATTTATTTGAGAGAGAGAGAGACACAGAACATGAGCAGGGGGAGGGGCAAGGGAGAGGGACAGAGAGGGAGAGAAGCAGACTCCTCACTAAGCTCAAAGCCTACATGGGGCTCCATCCTAGGAACCAGAGATCACTACCTGAGCTGAAACCAAGAGTCAGATGTCAACAGACTGAGCCGCTCAGGCGCCCCAGAGATTTTAGTATTATAATGACATAAAGGTAGTTGTCGGTCATTCCAGAGGTCACTGTATGGTCCATCTGTGCAGGCATAAGTCAGATGGGTTTCACTCAAAAGGTCTGGGTAGTCTGGGCCAGCAGAAGGTCTTGTCAGGGAAGTTGTCATCACCTGAGGGATGGTTTTGAGTTTCATTTGCCTGAGTTAAGAAGTAAGCCTGAAAGGGCTTAAGGAAAAATATAAGACAAAGATTAGTGAGTGTAAACAGGAGGGCAGTGAATGCAAGGTCTTATGTCAGGAATCTAGCTGGTGACAGAGACAGTTCTCTATTAATCACTTGAGCTACTTTCACTTATAATTTTCATATTTTTCCAAATATTGATAAGCATCCTATCACCATCATGGCAACAATATTTTTCTCTATTTTACTTCCTACAATACGTATGCCGAGATAAATATGAAGTAGGAGAGGTAATAACAATCTCCCTCCCTCAATTTATTTTTTTTTTTTTTTTTTTTTTTTTTTTTTTAAAGCCTACAGGTTTCTTTTTTTTTTTTTTAATTTTTATTTATTTATGATAGGCACACAGTGAGAGAGAGAGAGGCAGAGACACAGGCAGAGGGAGAAGCAGGCTCCATGCACCGGGAGCCCGACATGGGATTCGATCCCGGGTCTCCAGGATCGCGCCCTGGGCCAAAGGCAGGCGCCAAACCACTGCGCCACCCAGGGATCCCTCCCTCCCTCAATTTAGACCATCTTGCTGCTCCTGCTGTTCTAATTTTTCACCAGCAGATCACCAAGATCTGTTTTGAATAGCCCCCAGAGTTCCTTCTGTCTACTTTTATACAACATATGCATTTAGATGAACATGGGAACAAGTCCATGCTGTTTTCTCATCCTCAAATTTTTCCTTCTAGAAAAGATATTTGTGTCTTGCTTTTACTTAACAATCTGTGTAAATGCCACCATGCTTTCTGGGCCACATTTTACAACTGATTTGAGCTAATTTGGTTGTTTACAATTATTTGGGGTTTTGGGGGGCCTTTCATAGAAATAGATGAGGATTATAGGGCTCCTCCCTACAACTATCTCCCTCCCAGGGGACAGTGAAGTCAGACTCAAACAGAATTTTGCCACATATGCAACTATTTACTATCACTTAGGTACAAAAACAGTCATAGAAACCACTGTAAACACTTTCCTTTTTAGATATTCCAACCATACCTTGAATGAAATGTTTAATGTTTATTCAAAAAAAGAAAAAAAGAAAAGAAAAGCTTGGATTCTGCTAATAGGTGTCAGAACTCTGAATCAGGAATGGATACAGTACCCTTTGGAATCAAGCCTCAAATGCTATTCTGAAAAGTATAAAACTTCTGGGCTTATTAGATTCTTACATCCTGCTTATAGAAAAAAATAAGCTGTGTCACTAAAATAATTTATATATATTTATAACATTTATATATTCTCCTAATGAAATTTTACTAATGCAAATCTTTGGCTAATGTCTATTAGGTTAATAAACAAAATATTTGTTACTGGTCAGAAACCAAGAGAGCTGAGCCCTGGAAGCCTTTTTTTGTGTGTGTGTGTCCTGGAGGTTTTGGATTAAATTCTATATAATCCTCACTGGAGTGTGTTTTCCCAATTAAGACAATAACTACCCCCAGAGTATATAGATTAAAATCACATCTCTCTCTCCCTCTCTCTTTCTTTGTCTCATAAAGACATGCATACATGCACACATAGAGGATTATATCTATGCTTAAGTATTTTATTTTATTTTTTTCTAAATTTTTATTTAAATTCCAGTTAACATACAACGTAATATTAGTTTCTGCGACTTATCACTTACAAACAACACCTGGTACTCATCACAAGTGCCCTCCTTGATTCCCATCACCTATTATACCCATTCCCCTGCCCACCTTCCCTCTGTTAACCATCAGTTTGTTCTCCATAGTTAAGAGTCGCTTTCTTGGTTTTCCTTTCTCTCTCTTTTTTTTTCCTTCCTATTTTCATTTGTTTTGGTTCTTGAATTCCACATATGAGTGAAATCATATGGTATTTCTCTTTCTCTCAAATCTGTTTCCTAAATAACAGCAGGAGTGATTTTCTTCAAGCACAATAATGATTATACAGAGATCTAATGACCTAATGATCATACAGAGATCTAAGCTCTAGTTGCATATATAAACATATAAAATAAATACATACATAGTGTACAATTCCATAATAAGAATGTTAAGTGAAAAAAACAAATCATTTAAGAATATGTGCAATCTAATTCCATTTTAAAGTAAAAAAAGGCAAACCTAAATATATACGTATATTTCTTTTTAAATAAACTTATTAAGAAACTATTTACATAATTTGCTAAACATAAAACTATACAACCTGAGGAATTTTCAGAGTGAACACAGCCACCACCACACTGGTTAAGAAATAAAATATTACTAGCACCTCAGAAATATTTCTTTGTACCCCTTGCCAATCAGGCATTCTTCTCTCCTCTTAGATGTAACTAACTATATGATTTCAAATATAATAGATTTCTCTGTTTTGCACATTATGTAAATAGAATCATATGGTATTTATTCTTTTATATCTGATTTCTTTTAAACAACTTTACATTTGTAGCTTTTAAATTTTACATATGAATTAAATCGTATGGTATTTGTCTTTCTCTGACTGACTTATTTCACTTAGCATATTATTCTCTAGCTCTCTCCACATCATTGCAAATGCCAAGTTTTCATTCTATTTAAGGCTGAGTAATATTCTATTATACATATATATACCATATCTTTATCCTATCCTTAGTCAATGGACGTTTGGGGTCTTTCTATAATTTGGCTATTGTTAATAATGCTGCTATAAACATTGGGGTTGCACTGAAGTATTTTAAAGTAATTGTTGAGATTTCAATAAGAAAAAAAGGAACAATATTGGTGAAGGCTGAGCAAGGCAAATCAAACATTATTTTGAGAGAAGACAATGAGGACATGGAGGACTTCTGATTCAAGAGCTACCATGCTAGAGGAGCAGAGCTTGGGAGACAAGGTTAGGCTAGATTCTGGTGAATATGGAGAATCAGACTGAAAATCTGGACTTGACCTGAAAGGGCATCTGTTCTCCCCAGAACTTAGGTTGAGTAATCATTTATTCATTCAACCAATAACTACTGAACATTGCCTGTAAATCAGAAGCAGTATTGGGCATGGAGCATTCACAAAATAAGTAAGCTCTTCATTGGCAAGGGAGGAGAAAGGAATTACAGTAATTGTACCCTTCTTTGTGCTAGTCTGTGTGTTACATGCTTGAATGTATTATCTCATTTAATTATTATAAAAATTTCATGATATTTTATTTATTTATTTATTTATTTATTTATTTATTTATTTGAGAGAGAAAGAGGGTGAAGGTGAGGGTGGGGGGGGAGGGGAAGAGGGACAAGAGAGAATTCTAAGCAGCATGCCAGCATGGAGCCTGACATGGGGCTTGATCCCACAACCCTAAGATCATGACCTGGGCCAAAATCAAAAGTCAGATGCTTAACTGAATGAACCACCCAGGCACTCTGAGATTTGATTCATTATTATTATTGCTTTATTATTATCTGAAATTAAAGGTCGGATAGGTAAAGTACCTTGCCCTAAATCCCAGGTATTCAATAGTGCTGTAGGCATTTGAATTTAATTCTCAATCCAAATATCTGATAATACATCAAGTAAATGTGGGGGTATTTGGGTGGCTCAGTGGGTGAGCATCTGTCTTTGGCTCAGGCTGTGATTCCAGAGTCCTGAGATCAAGTCTCACATTAGTCTCCCCAAAGGGAGCCTGCTTCTCCCTCTGCCTATGTCTCTGCTTCTCTCTGTGTCTCTCGTGAGTAAATAAATAAAATCTAAATAATAATAATAACAATACATCTCCCTCGCAAACCCAAACAAACCAAAAAGCAAAAAAACCAAAGTCATTTAATTTGTGTAATTGCTTAAGAGAATATTATACTAGCAAGAATGACATAATTCAGTTCTCTAATGTGTCACTCTTAAGAACCAGCTGCCAAAGGGCTATAGCAAATCTGAACAGGCAAGAGGATCCTCAGTGTTACTCTCTGACAGAGAACAGAGAAATATAAATTTGCCAAGTGGTTTTATCCAACAGTAATCAACACATATGTGTTTGTCACTTTTGAATTCAAAGACCATTTTTGTATGCATTCCTTCTTTTAATCCTCACAAAAATCCTCCTATAGAATACATATATAACAATATATAATATAAAAATATATATAATTTTAATTGATATATCCATCTACCTATATAATTTTACAGATGTGGAAATTGAGATGTAGAGAAATTAAATCATACTGCTATCAGGCCTATCAGGCTATAGAGTTCTCCTGGTTTTCATCAATAATTTTTCCACCTCACCACAGCTGTGCTGTTATATGCATTAAAACACTTCCAAAATTATACCTAGCTCTCTATCTTAATCATTTAAGTTAGGCTATATCAAAACTATCTTAAATCCTGTAATTAACCGAATTTTTAATAGCTCCTGGGAAAATTCCCAATGTTAAAATTCATGAATGTTAAAAATAAAAAAGAAAACCAGAAATAACTGATATATCTCAGACTTCAGCTCAATGACACTTTTTTCTCTTCCTTTCCATTGGAAAACTATTTGGAATGAAAATTCATCTGCAATATAAAGTATTTATGAAAATATTTAGTGTCCAATACATAGTAGGTTTTAGATAAACATTTATCAAACAATTGATCGCCTTCCAGGATTTTTAAGTAAACTGTATCCTTTAATAAGACAGTAATATTTCCTTGAAGTTGACATCCTCCCTTTAGACAACAATGGATTCCACTCATGTTTTTGAAAAACTATTTTCTTAGATAAGAATAACCTCTTGAAATATGTTTAAGTCTTAGCTAATGCATTTTTTATGGAAAAAGCAATGACCTTTTAACTTGGTCTACATTGAATATTTTCAAATTCTAAATTAGTGGAATCGATTACTTAAAAGAAAACATTTTATTCTCCCTCACAATACAGTTTAAATGAATGTTTTTAATAGTGTGATTTATAGGGCTCCTTGGGGGAAAAAGGTTCTGTGCTGAAACACATTTGTGAAATTCTCAACTAAAGGATATATTTAATATTTAATCTATTTAAGATTTTCAGGACTTCACAGAACCTTGATTATAGGTTATTTTATTCTCTGAAAGAGGGTTCTAGTATGAAGAATTTCTTTAATGTGTTTTCCTGCAAGTGTTTCAAGTAGAGAATGTTGCAGAGATGTGCTCTTCTTAGGGCCCTGACACTATTTTCCCACAAGATTCCTTACAACTCATTTTGGTGATATTCCTTCTTCCTTTATCTTAATTCCAAAATTGTATCCATTGCAAAATACATTTATTCTAAATTGACACTTGTTCATTATCTTAGTTGCTTCCCGAAGCTAGACTCTGAGAAAAGGATGGAATGGATATAGTTTATTTAGGGGGTACAGATATCATCAGGGGACTGGTGTGAATGATTTAGAGAAGCACAGACAGCCATTAAGGGACAAGAAATTAAACCAGCTCCTATAGTGGACAAGGAAAACTTGATCCTCAAAGGGAGCTCTGGAAATTTACCTCAGAATTATCCCAGCAGAAGGGCAAGAGAGGTAGGGTATTTAGTCCCCCATACCGCTAGTTTCTGTTAAGGGCCCTGAGGTGATGTTAATTTCTTAATTTGGAATCATTTCTGGCCCTCAGCAAGCAGGCAAATTAGTTTCTGATAGCCTAAGGCAACTCTTTAACAAAGATACAAGATTAGATTTTTGGAAAAAAGTCAGACTGACATCATAGCAATACAAAGGGAATTCAAGGGGACACAGGCTGAAGAACCACAGCATCTGTCAAAATCAGGAAAGAAGTGTTAAGCAACATTTGAGATGGTAGCTGCTCCATCAGCATGGGTGTTTGAATGACTAGGATTAGCCTATTGATTGGAAAGAAAGCAAAAAATCTTTGTTGTTTGAAATCACTGAAATTTTATGTTATTGACATTACTTTATTGTTATTGAGCATTACCTAGTTTATACTGACTGATACACCTGAACTGCTTGAATCTATTTTCTATGTTAATAAATCTGTAACCAGAATGATTTCCCTTTGTGGGGGCAAAGTTTATGGACCATTACAGAAAATAATGGAAATAATCTTCCCTAAAGATAGGTCACCATTGTCTTTCTACTCATGAAATGAAGGAGAATTTTTTAAGTAATATAGTGCCTAATTTCAGAGATGAAATATTTGTGTTTGGGGCACACAAATTTAGTCTGTCTAAATAATATCACCAGATAGGTCATTAATTTGTTTCATAATAAGACTAAAATATTGAGACCATAATTTTACATTTTATTTTTTAATTTATTTCTTCTTCAGTGATTATTATGATAAATATCTGAAATTTAATTATAATTATGTAGGATGACATCTTTGGGCATTTTAATCAATAGATAAATCAAAATAAAGGACTGACTTATAGAAAAATCTCAATATGTTTATTAAGAAAGAAAAACTTTTCTTTTTAATCCTACTGGTAATGACTACTAGACTAGTAATGACTACTAGGCTGGATAATTAAAAATATGGATTTTTAGGGTCAGAGAGAACTGGATTCCAATCCTGACTTCCTGTGAAGCCTTGAGCAAGTTAGGTGAACTCTTAAATTATAGTCCTTTCATCTATAAAATGAGCATAAAAATAAATCAGAGGTTTGTTGTGAGAATTCTGTTAGCTAAGGAATATTAAGCACCTAGCCTAAAATTGAGTACAGAGAAATCTCTGGAAGACATAAGCTAGTTTATTTTCATCATGGATTCAGTTTTTATTTTTGTCTCTTACATTCTTATTTATTACTTTATAATCTATATCCAGTTAAAACACATTTGTGCTATTTAAACTGTTTCCCTATTTACACCCAGATACAGGGGGAAAATGTCTATTTGATAATACTCCAAAGGAAGAGGCAACTTGATTCTAGGTCACAAGAATCAAGGCCAATGCACCAATTATTGTCTGTCTGAGGGAGAATATACTTGGCTTTCCCCTTTTAAGGATTTCTGTCAATATCACTCAAGGAGTGACTGGTAGGTTGGGATATAGAGGCTAAATTCCAACTTCTAATATATTTTGAGTTTAATAATCCTTATTTCTTTCTGAAGGATGGAAGTTTAATCAGAATATCCAAAACTGAGGAAATCATGTACTTCATCATGTATACAATACCCTACTCTGTAGAAACTGCCTTAGATTTTTTAAGTATCTTCTTTTAGAAACAGCTGTACTATTTAGGATCCACAGCACTGCAAACCCTGGGAAATATCATTGTCCCATTATCTGGGACTGAGGTATCCAACAGTGACATAGTAACAGATGAGAAGAAAGCTAGCCCAGTGTGATGGCTGAAGCTGCAGCTTTCATCTGCTGCCAAATGCTGATGATCTAAGGAGTACTTTGGATATACCTGTCAGACATTTTTCCTGCACAAGAGTCTTTATACACCAGACATTCCATTCCTTGCCCTACTCCCAAAGATCCTTTTGGTGATATGGATATTTTACCTGGTCTTGGATGTTATCTTGCCTCAAAGATGAAACAGAATAACTGGCCTGTATTTTAACTGAATCTACCAACAGATAATTATCTATTGGAGCAATGTGTTCTTAGACATTCAGATACAGGATAGGCAGAAGAAAGCAGAAAATGATTTAGTCAAGTCCAATGCAGGGCAGTCAGAATGCTCTACAGCCATAAAGGGCAGCAGAGGGATGTGTATCTTGAGAGGAGAGGGAGGGTGAAGCCAGACTACTAAAACAAAGTAGCTTGATACCCAAGTCTAGCTAAAATGGGACTCAAGCTCTGATTCCCTACTTGCCTGTCTAGGTGCTGTGGTTACAGAGGTATGAGCAGAGTAAAAGACTGTGGCCAGGGCTGGCTTTCTTCAGAGTAAGAGGATGAGGGCTGTGAGCATTTATTATCTATGAGTGGTGCTAAAAGCAATGTGCTCTCTCCCCACCAACCTTAGGGCATATCAAGCATACTTAATTTTCTTAGTGTTTTTCCAAAGGTCTTTGCTCCTCACTCCTTTATGTTTCTAGACAATTAAAAAAAAAAAACAGAAGTGAATGTTTATTCAGTATAAGAAATTCCAAGTAAATTACAAATTATAAAAATTTGATAAATTCCACAGGGTCCTAAAGCCCAAAATAATAACAAATTACTTTTATTACTTGTCAGATCTAACTCCACAATATTTTTACTTATATTTTTTGGCTGAATAAATCCTCAGTCACTATTTTTTCTGACAAATATTTTTGCATTCTTTCCATTTTTAATTTATTATTTTTAAAATTTATTCCAAAGTTTTGAATTTGTTTGATACAGATTTTTCATAATGTACCAGTGTCCTAGAACTTGAAAGATAAACAACAAAACAAAACTGGAAAACCTAACACAAAATATTTTTCAATATGAACAGCATACTGTCCTTTAATTTACTTATCTTTTGATGTAATAGCCTTGCTTTTTACAAAGAATTGAGAAGTCTATACACAGAATGAAAGGAAGAGGAAAATATAACAATTTTATTGCAACTTTAATGAGTTTTACTCCATATTTGGGGCTAAGTGGTAGATTTTATTCCAACAGAAATTATTTACTTATTGTTAGAATAAAGGCTGTCTGCCTGCAGAGAACAACTGCTTTCTCCCTTCTAGTTCTCAATTTTTGCAATTCTCAGAATTATCTCTTAACCCTTATCTTCTGAACTGCCCATTTTCTCTAGATGTTCTTCTAAGTTCTTTGCCTCAACCTGCCCTCTTGATTCCAGTTTATTGATGAGTCCTGAAGCCTTTATTATGGCTGCCACAGCAAGAGCAACAAGGCACTGTAAACATCACCACAGGCCTATGCAAATTCTCCCTTCTCTATCTTACACATCAGGACTCTTTTCATGTCAAACATTTCAGAGAAACATGCTTGACTTGTTTTGGGGCTAATTTTTTGGTCATAAAAGGCAGAGGATAAAATCTACATGAAAACACTATTTTGTATGATTAAAGACTGATTTATTTTTTATTTTTTATTTTCAGTCCTCAGGATGATCCTCCGGCTTGAGCTTCTGTGGTCGGCTTCTACCACATTTTTGTTTAGGTCTGGAAGATGTTATCTAACCCCAGGAAATCTGCCCTTGTTGCTACTACATAGTCTGCTCAGGAAGATGTTTATGAAGCTTCTCCATTAAAGGTATATGTCCCTAGGGGCACCTGGGTTGGATCAAGAGTCAGTTGGTTAAGCATCTGACTCTTGACTTCAGCTCAGTGGGTTGTGAGTTTAAGCCCTGTATAATGCCTCTTTCTCTCACTCTCTCTCTAAACACTAAAAACATAGGTGCCTGAGTTCCTGCAGGGAAACTTACCTGTTGCTTCCTAGTATCATTAACACTTAAAAAAAAAAAAAAAAAAGGTGGAGAGGCAGCATGGTCGGTTAAACACCAAACTCTTGGTTTCAGCTCAGGTGGTGATCTCAGAGTGGTGGAATTGAGCCCTGTGGTGGGCTCACAATCAGTGTGGAATCTGCTTAGTATTTTCTCTCCCTCTCCCTCTGCTCCTCCCTCTTCTCCTCCTCCTTCTCTCTCTCTCTCTCTCTCTCTCTCTCTCTCTCTCATTCTCTCTTTCAAATAAATAAATAAATCTTAAAATGGACATCCATTGAATGCTTTTTGAGGCAGGGTTCCCTGTCACGTCTGCTCACATTTCTCAGCTTGCAGTTTAAAGAACTGTGATGGGCTTCAAAAACAACGGGCAGTAGATAAACTTTTCCTATTTCTCTCACAAAGTACAACTAAAAAACTCTGGACATTATATATCAAACATGTATAAGAAGGTGAAGAGAGATGGAGAAGGGAAGGAAGCCTAGCTAGAGATCTTGGGATGTGAAGAATGTCATACTGGTAAGTTTTCTGGGTCTCTGTTTTACCTCCCATATCCCAGACCTAGAACCAAAGAAGTCAACAATCTGAAATGCCAGTGCCATAGCCAAAAGAAAAAAAAAAGCCTCTGTACAACCTGCTTTCTCTAGCCAAAAGATCAGGAAAGGAGCAACCTAGCAAGACAGAAAACCTTTAGAAATCAATAACTGCTGAGTCCTGTTGAACACCATAGAAAAAACTGTAGCTCTAGCCCTGCCCACATCAGCAAAGGCCAAGTGGGGAGTTCAGATTTCCACCTTTTTAAGGTTGTCATAAGGTGTAGCAACATCCACACACATGTAGTGTTACAGAAGCCCATGTAGACAGCTGGGACTTTCACCGTATCAGTCTGTAACAAACCCTTCTCCCCTCAGTGCTTGTAGTTATTTGTCACTATCTGACAGTAATGAGGATCCCTCCCACTCAGTGCTGGGATATTGTCAGGGAAGTAAGGGAACATCGGGACTTTCACCACTGTCCACTGATAACAAGCTCTCCCTTCAATACAGTGTTATCACAGACCACATGGGGAGCCTGAATACCCACCCCCTTGCAACAAAAATGAGGAACTCCCCTTTTTCAGGTATCAACAGAGGATAAGTAGGGAACCTAAACTTCTGTTTCTCCCTGGAGATAATGAGACAATGTCTCAACTTTTCCTTCCAAAACAGTGTCAAAAAATAACAGTTGAAACAGAAGTTTCAAGTGAGATTTAGGTTCTTGTAACACAATACCCTAAATGTCCAGATTTCAGTTGAAAATCCTCATTATACCAAGAGCCAGGAACATCTCCAACTGAGTGAAAAGGGGCAAACAATGGATGCCAGCATTGTGATGACAGGGATGCTAGAATTATCTGTCAAAGATTTTTAAAGTAGCTATAATAAAATTCCTTCAGTGAGCAATAGCAAACACACTGGAAATAAATAGTAAAAAACAGAAAGCCCCAGCAAGGAAATAGAGAGTCCCAGTAAAGAAATAAGAAATATAAAAAGAAAATTAAATGGAATTTTTAGAACTGAACAATGCAACAACTAATATAAAAACTGCAATTGGTGAGCTGAACAGTGGAATGGAGAAGGCAGAGGAAAGTATAAGTAAAACAGAAGTTAAAACAATAAAAATTACCTAATCTAAATGACAGAGGAAAAAACAGACTGAGAAGGGAGGGAAGGAAGGAAGAAGGAAGGAAGGAAATAGGAAGAGAGGGAGGAAGGAAGGAAGAGAAAAAAAGAAGAGAGCCTCAGGAGCCCATAGGACTATAAGAAAAAAATCTAACATTAATGTCATTGGAGTTCTGAAAACACACGCCTCAAAAAAACTTGAAGAAATAATTGATGAAAATTTGTAAAAATTGGCAGAGACATAAACCCACTGATTCAAGATGCTGAGCAAACTCTACACAGAATAAACTCAAAGAAATATGCCAAGATACAATATAATTAAAATTCTGAAAACTAAAGACAAATTAAAAAAAATTGGAGGCAGCTAGAGAGAAAGAATACTTATAGAGAAGAATAATAGAAATCCACCAGATTTCTCATCAGAAACCATAAAGCCAAGAATATGGCATACTGTTATTTAAGTACTGAAAGGAAAAATCTATCAACCTCTCAATCCTGTATCTGGAAAAACACCCTACAGAGATGAAAGGGAAATCAAGACATTCTCAGATAAAAGACTACTAGTATGAGAATTTGTCACAAGCAGACCTACCCTAAAATAATGGCAAAGGAAATTCTATAAACAGAAAGGAAACAATAAAAAAAGGAAAAAAGGACAAAGGAAACTTGGAATATCAGGAAAGATGAAAGTAGGCAATAGCAAAAAATATATGAAAGTACAATAGGATTCTCTTCTCCTCTTGAGTTTCCTAAATTATGTGTGGCAATTGAAGCATAATTATAACACTATAATTAAATATAACATAATATAACACTATATAATTAAGTATAACATAATTAGAACACTTTTGTTTTTTTGTTTTTTTTTTTTTTTTTTACTGAAGTTCGATTTGCCAACGTATAGTATAACAGCCAGAGCTCATCCCATCAAGTGTCCACAAGTGTTCCCCCCTCACTGGGTGATGGACACTGAGGAGGGAACACTGTGGTTTTAACTGTATGTAGAGGAAATATTTAAGACAGTTTTATTATAAATGAGAATGGGTACATGGATGAAAATGGAGGTAAGATTTCTATACTTCACTCAAACCAGTAAAATGAATGACACCAATAGTTTAGAGACTATATATATATATATATATATACTATATATATATATATATAGTAACAGAGCAATCACTAAAAAAAGCTATAAATGAAATGTACCTAGAAAAAGACAAGTGTCATAAAAGCAAGCAGAAGAGTTTGATAAAGAGCAAAAATTAATGAAATTGAAAACAGGAAAATCATTAATAAAATAAATAAAACAAGGAGTTGGTACTTTGAAAGATCAAAAATCAGCAAACTCTTAACAAGACTAACAGAAAAAGGTGTGAAGGCACAAATTACCAATATGGAGAATGAAATAATATCACTACAAACTCTGAACACATAAAAAAGATAACAAAGGACTGCTATGAAGAATCCTGTACACCTAAATTTGACAATTTAGATAAAATGAACCAATTCCTTGAAAAAGACAAATTGCCGTATTTACCCACGATGACGTATGTAATTTGAATAGCACTGACATTATTAAGAACGTTGAATTCATAATTTTAAAACTCAAAAAAAGTAATCTCTAAGCCCAGATGATTTCTCTAAAATATTCTACCAAACATTTAAAGAATTAACACCAACTGAAGACAATATCTTTCAGAAAATAGAAGAGAACCTTTCCCAACTCATTTTATTAAGCTAGTATTACCTTGATAGCAAAATCAGACAGACAGCAGAGACAGACAGACAGACAGACACACACACACACACACACACACACTACAGACCATTATCACTCATGAATATAGGTGTAAAAAACCTTAACAAAATATTAGAAAATAAAATTCAGCAATATGTAAAAATTATAATACACCATAATCAGTTGGGGTTCATTCCAGAGATGCAAGGCTGCTTCAATATCTGAAAATCAATAAATGGTTTTTACTATATTAACAGGCTAAAGAAAAAAATTATATACCTTATCAATTAGTGGCAAAAGAGCATTTGACAAAATTCAATGTTCATTCATGATAAAACCTGAGGAAAAATAGAAATGGGGGGAAACTTCTTCAACTTTTTTTTTTTTAAGATTTTATTTATTTATTCATGCCAGACACAGAGAGATATGCAGAGACATAGGAAGAGGGAGAAGCAGGCTCCCCTTGGAGAGCCTGATGGGGCGCTCAATCCCTGGACGGAGGATCACGCCCTGAGCCAAAGGCAGATGCTCAACTGCTGTTCCTCCCACTTGTGCTCTCTGGCTCTCTCTCTCTCTGTCAAATTAACTCAAAAAAAGTTTAATTTAAAAAAAAAAAAGAAATGATATGCCATCATACAGAATAAAGCAACAATGGACACTCAGCATTAAATATACATTCTGGTAGGATATTCTCTGTTTTTCATACATGCTGTCACACACACACATACATGCACACACACACATGTATGATACTGGTTCCCTGTGAGTAGATTTTAATTCCTACTCGAAATTTTCTGTGAATCTCTTGACAATTTTCCATTTGACTTTCCATTTGACTATCTATTCATTGATATAGTCAAAATAAAAGCAAACTTGTCTGCCCTTAGATTAGAGCCAAGGTATCTTCTTTCCTTGGTAATTATTCTTATAATCTTTTTATTAAATGTACCCGAAAATAGGTGAAAGGTATATTTATTTGTAGACTGTTCATTTGCAGTCTGGGAGAGAAAATAAGAGAACTGTGCTACTGCTTGGCTTCCAGCCCATCTCAGCTTCTGACCTGAGACACTGATTTCCATCTGCATGACAATCCTCCCTCCCAATGGGGAGGAGCATTCCTAAATGCTCTGTAAATCCCATCCCATCAGTGCTGGGCCACTGTCCCCAACAATCCCAATGGCCCCCTTTGCTTCCAAACGTGTTATGGGCTCTGTCTCCCGCTGGCCTCTAGGACCACACACTTGCTCGCTGTCACAGGAGCCCTATTACAGCAGATGAGGCCTCAGGTTCTTTCCAACCCTAAATGTTCAGGATTTAGTGAGAGCAGCTGCTGTTTTTCTCTCTTTTCCTCAATTGCTCTGCCAGCACACTAGAAACTTAAATTTTGCCTTCTCAGTAATGACTTCATTCGTCCTGTTTTGGCTGACCTGGGTTCTGTTTCTGGCATTGCCATGTATTCACTATACTATGTGATTAGAAACATGCAGTTTCTCTTGGCAACAAGTTCTCTATTTTTAAATTGATGATAATAACAAAATCAATGCCCACTGCGTCAACCTCACAGCACAATGGTGAAAATCATATCAGATAATATATAAGTAAGCTCAAGGCAGATATTAACTATTATATAATATCAGGTCTAGAACTGAGCCACCCTTTTGTCACAGCAAATTGGGGAGGAAGACCCCCGTGCCCTTTGGCAGTCAAACATGCGACACTTCAGAATCATGTGAAGTGGAGAGAGCACCAGGAGAGAGTCACTAACAGTGATCCAGGGTTACATTAACTTCTTCACAGGAATTTTATTTTGGTTTTTGTTCCCTGAAAGATTACCGCTTCCTCTCAGCTGCTCCTGTATTTGTGTAAGCCACGTGATGAAGAAGAACAAACACAGGCTCTGGAGTTTGATGTCTCGGTCTCCTATTAAATCCAGACTGTCACTCACAGGCTGTATTACTCTAGACAACCCATTTAACCTCCCTGAACCCTAGTTTACTCTTCTGGAGAATGAATATCATGCTTTTCTCAATTTTTGTTTTGACAACTGAATAAAATGCTTATAGTAACCTATCTAGCTCAATAACTGACACAAGTAAGAATTCTATATTAATATTAACTCAATCTTATTTTTATAAAAATTCGGTAAACAAAGAGCTTAGATTATACCCAATGTGGCTTTCTTTTGTTTCAGGGCTGGAAAAATGAGTAGGAGAGCAGATATCTTCTACCTGGGATAGATGATTTGAGGCTTCCTTGCCTTTGCACATTCTGCTGCCTACATTGCTTGAAACCCACCCGCAGTCCACTCTATCTGACTAACCCAAATCCCTCTGTAATACTCCAGTGAGTCATGCTCTCCTTCAGAAAGCCTTCCTAGATCCCTCTGGAAAGGCTTACATATGCCTCCTGTGTGCTTCCTCATCCACAGGTCTCTCTATTTATTTAGAAAAATAAGTTTATTATATGCCATCATATTTCACTGAAACTGTCCCTCCATCTTGCCAATAATAGTACAAGGGATGTGTAATAAATAACTGTTGTCAAAACAGCCACTGAATTTCTAATGTAAAAAGATTTTCACCTTTTCCCAGTTTTCCTAGGGCCTCGAACTTAAGAGCTATTTTTGTTATTTGTATGTGAATGTCAAGCTGGAGGAAAGTATGTTCCAAAGAGCAAGGGGTTGTCTTGCCTCATGGACTTTTAGTTTAATTTGCTAGGTAGACACAGCCACATTAGTCAGTAAGAAGAAGTAAGAAGAAGAGGGCTTGAGGGCATTTAAGAGAGCTTAGTTAGAGCAAAGAAAATACACCATAAGCAAAGGGAAGACAAACAAACACTCTAAGGAACTCCATGATATACCAGAGATGGTAAGTCAGGAGAGATTTAGTGACAGCCATTGTGGAGAAAGCACATCTTTCAGCAATATGAAAGGTCAGCCAAGAAGTAATTGCTAGTTTAAAAGCTATATATATCTCATTGTCATCTTGGCCCTGGGTTGGGCAAATGGCCAACGTCTTGCCTATGGTTTATCTAACTAAAGAAGTTCTAAATTCTGGAGCTTGAAAGAGTCCTTCATTTACAATGAATCCCAATTTATATACTTACTTGGCTTATCTCTTATTATTTTTTAATTGGGGTATGATTCTTGGTTACCACTGCACAAGCAAAATATTTTTAATGTATTCATATTACAAAAACTCAATACTAACTATACAGAGCCCTGACATTCAAGTAGAATTGGGTTAAATTTGAGAATCTTCTTGCTTTCCTCTCTTTCTTGTTCTAACTGGGATTGACATTCTTTCCCAAAGTTCATAAGTCTGTTGCTTAAATCATGGTTCATCATGTTTTCCTGTTTTCTTGTCAATAATATTTTATAGCCCCCCTAATACAAAAGCGGTTTTCCCCTCTTCTGTTAATTAATTAATTTATTATTTTTTAAAGATTTTATTCGTTTATTCATGAGGGACACAGAAAGAGGCAGAGACATAGGCAGAGAGAGAAGCAGGCTCCATGCAGGGCGCCTGCCCGATACGGGACCGGGATCATGCCCTGGGCTGAAGGCAGGCACTTAATGCTAAGCCACACACGTGTCCCTCACCTCCTTGGTTTAGAACATCTATGTAATTTAAGATTTTTGAAGTGTGGGTGTTGAAAATTGAGAAAGTACATAGAGATTAAAATATGATGGCATATTGAGACATCTAAACAATTGGAGGCATTAGTCATTTTATAGCCTTAATTAGTCAGCATATGAGAGGAGAAGATAAGACTGAAAACAATGAACATAGTGGTACCTTCTCTTCTTCTATTGTTAATGTCTTTGGTTGTTTCTTATGGGATGTGTATTGTTTTGGTAATGGAAAGTTGAAGTGGTGGCTTTAAATTATAAAGACTGAACTATGTTTATAAGAAAAGTTTAGTTAAAATGCTACTTTTCTTTGGAATATTTTAAGATCATCTTTGGAATAGCATCCATAGCTTATTTATCTTTCAATTTCAAATTGAATATTTCTTGAAATTGTGCTATGTGCCCAGCATTATTAGAAGTTCAAAAACAAAACAGCAAGACTCCTCTGTCATCTAAGAATGTATGGTTTCTGAAAGAAACAAGCTATGATGGAACCACGTGATATATGATGTGGTCAATACTCCAGTGGAGGTACAGACAAGGATGCCTTCTGAGATAGAATACTCAGGTCGTACTGCGGATCAAATAAAAGCCGTCATAGAAAGGATCCCTCTCTGATGTGATGATGTGTTAGTTTTAATTATAACAGTATTTCCCTATAAATCATTTGTTCATTTATAAATCCCAACAAACATTTATAGGGTGCTTGCTATGGTCTGGGTCAGGCCCTGGAGATTCAGAGATGGCCTGTCTACCAGGAGGTTCCAGTCAAGCTTAACAGAGAGACAAGCAACAGGTCACTGCAGTTCAGGATGTGTGCTGGGTGATGTGGGAGCACATAACAGGGTAACTAATGAAGGCTTGTGGGTACGAGAGGTTTTCAGAGGGATAATATCTGAGCTGATCTTAAAGGAAGCTCTTGCATTAACCAGGGGAAGAGGGATGAAAGGGGCATTTCCAGGCAAAGGGAACAACTGTATGTGTAAAGTCCCATAGGCAAGAGAGAGCAGAGCATATATAGGGCAATGTACAGCAAACACAATGGAAAGAGGAAATGATAAATTGATGAGATTGGAAATCTTCGCAGAAGTCTGACTTTATTCCAAAGGGGCGGGGGGGATAGCACATCCAATCATGCCATTCTCTTGCTTAAAATCCTTCCATTATTTCCTGTTACCTATGAACTGAAGTGTTTGAGAGTGCATATATATATCTGTCTCTGTGTCTCTGCGTATGTAAGGATGTGTGTATTAATAATGTTTTTTTAAAGATTTTATTTATTTATTTATGAGAGACACACATAGAGAGAGAGGCAGAGACACAGGCAGAGGGAGAAGCAGGCTCCATGCAGGGAGCCTGACATGGGGCTCAATCCCAGGTCTCCAGGATCAGGCCCTGGACTGAAGGCGGCGCTAAACCGCTGAGCAACCAGGGCTGCCCTTAATAATGTTTTTTAAAAATTTTCTATGTTTTATGATATTTTGAAACCCTGGGGACCTTGCGTACCCCAGGAGGGACTGTCCCTCCCAGGGTTTGCTGACTTCTAGAGATAACAAACAATAACCACAAATTGATATGTAGACCAACCATAATATCCCAAACACCTCCTTTATCAAACTCTCAGATAACAAGTCAGTGTTTCCCCCCCTCTGAATCATCACAGGGCCAGGTACCAGACAACTGGGGACCACCCCTAGAGCCCAGAGCCTGCCACATTATTCAAACTGGTCAGTCATAAACTTAGTGTACCTATGCTTTGTTGCTCATTCTTTCCTGTGAAACCCCAGTAAAGGCTCTGTCCTGTGCTTTCCTTTCATCCCCTTCCAGCTCCTGACCAACTCTGGGTGCTTCCTGTGTGGCCCTGCATGGTATGGCATGATCTTTCCTCTTAGGAAATTAAGCAACAAACTGTCTTTTTAATAGCTATTGTCTCCAGATCTGTTGGCCTTAACAATACCTGATTAAAACAAATCCTGGGTGCATTGTAATTCATCATGAGGACACCGAAGAGAACTGACATGGCTAGGTTTGTGCTGTTGGAAGGTCACTCTGGTGTCTGTATGGGTGAAAAATGGCATAGAAAGAGCAGTGAGGAGACTATGGCAGTAAGGCAGGCAGATGTCAAAGCCTTCCAGAGGCAGTGGCCATGGGCGTAGAGGAGAGATTCAAGTGAACAGCTCCTTGGCCCAGAGGTAGGGCTGAGGGATCATATGATTGACTAGATATGAGTTGTGAAGGACAAGACTTGAGATGACTTCTTGTTTGGACACCTGGGTGGATGTGGTGCCTTTTGTCAAGTTAAACATTTTGGGAAGAGCAGGCTTGGGAATATGGAGTAGAAAGATAATACGCTCAGTTTCCGACATATTTTTTTAATGAGCCCATGGGTCTGACCAAATGAGAGTTTGGATAAATGTGTCTGGAGTTCAGAAAAGAAAGCTGTGTTGAACTAGAGCTTTAGTGCCATCAGCATAAAGAATAAAACAAAAACCATGGGAATAAATGAGTCCTCTGAGGAGAAGGAGGGAGAGGCAAAGACAGAAATCTAGAGAACAGCAAGATTCAAGGGAAGGACAGAGGGAAAGTGGCCTCCAGAGAGCCTGGAAAAAAAACAACAGGGGAGATGGAAGCCAACCAGAAAGGTTTTTGGGAGACTGAAGAGCTAACAATTCAGTGAAACAGGAGAAAAGGCAGAGCCAGGAAGGTGAGGAAATATCCAAAGGTAAGCTGAAGTCAGCAGACATATTAAAGAAGTTGCTTGTGATTTATTTTTATGGCATATCCTTTATACACAGATCCCCAAATTCAGTCCTGTGAGAGTGGGAGCTGAGGCAGGCAAAAGAGAGGCAGGAATATTTTCTTAAACATATTATTTACAGAGCCAAGGTCTAAGCAGAAGGTGACTGTGATATTTTACATCTCAAGTTCTATTGAATCTCCCTTTAGGCTACATGACTGTTATTCCCATTAAGTAGGTAAACCGCTGATTTTGTGTGCATTCAGCCTATCTTTTCTCTAAAACTACATAAATGCAGTAACGTCAGAGAAGGGATAAAAATCAGTTTATAAACAGGGCATTCACTGTCCCACTGATCCTACCATGCAGCACTGCATGTAAACACATCACAGCCTTCTGGCAACAAGGTGGCTGCCTCTCTCCCATTTCTGTAGCTACAGGGACTATGAGACAAAAGGCATGTACTCCCGATGGTAGTGGGGGGAGCTGTCTGTCCATAGTGAAGGTTATCTAACACCAGACTTTCTTTTTTTCTTTTGAAAAAAATGGACTTGACTTTTTTTTTTTTTTTTTTTTTTTTATTTATGATAGGCACACAGTGAGAGAGAGGCAGAGACACAGGCAGAGGGAGAAGCAGGCTCCATACACCGGGAGCCCGACGCGGGATTCGATCCCGGGTCTCCAGGATCGCGCCCTGGGCCAAAGGCAGGCGCCAAACCGCTGCGCCACCCAGGGATCTCTGGACTTGACTTTTCTAAAGACTTTGTAGAACCTCTAATCTGGCTACTGTTGGGTGGATTGTGAATAAAGGGCTAACATCTGGATGTGGAATCACAGTGCCTGGTACATGCTTAGGACTCAGTCAGTGTTTATGGAAGGAAAGAAGGAAGGGAGGAGGGAGGAAGGGAGGAAGGTAGCAAAGCAGGACTGCAAAGTACCCAGCACATTGTCCATATGCAATGGATGAAGACCTCGTTATAGCTTTGTTACTTATTGATCCCCTTGCCCTCTCCTCTCTTCCTTTAATAATGCTCAGTTCTCTTGGCAATTTTAATCATCTTTTTCTTCACCAAGAACCTTTTAAATTAAAGAGAAGAAGGTTCCAAAATCAGTATTTTCCTTTATGAGAGGGAATAAAAGATGGCTCTACATGAACAACATATTTACTTTTCTCTTTCTTCTGTGTTTTTTCTGTTTGCTAGATCATAGCGATGGGAGGAAAATCCACATCAAATGACAATGGTAATGAAGCTGTAACACTGGGGGCAGAAAGGACATACACAAAGTGGAAGGAATAAAGAAAGCAGTTGAAGATCAGGGAATGACAGATTTAAAACAATTGTGAAAACACAGAAGGGATTATTGACCTAAATCATTTGTCTCTAAATCAGAAGACAAGAAAACAGAAAAGTTCTCCATGTCATAAATGGAAAAAAAAACTGGATTGCAGGGTGTTAAGCAGAAGCTCAGTGCCACTATCCAGGGCTACCATGGAAGAGGAGTGAGAAATAGTGGCAGCAAGTGAGGAATGGTGTGGCACAGGACCAGTGATACTGCTGCCATTCTTGACTGACCCCAGTTCTCCTGGACATCCCAGTCCATCCCGACACCTATGGTTATGTGCTGCTCAGCCCATGTTTCCTCAACATCAGTATCACCATTATGTGGAGATTCTGATTTCTCTATTCCAATGATCAGATCAGATCCTTGGAGACAGCATTGGTTTGGAAGTAATCTGGTGATCATCGCTCCCCTTGGATACCATAGTAAGAATGCTGGTGAGCCCTGCCCAGTCCAGACCACTAGGCTTATCGCCTAAACCCAGTCACCCTGTTCACAGCTTTCTCCTATATGCTCACTATCCCCATTACTAAGCTTCTAATGCACCTTTTGTTCCTGTCCATAAGGTTATAAGAATTTAGAAACTGATTATATCTATAGGCAATGCACAATTCTGTTATGCAACAATTTTGTTTGATTTGTGTGTGTGTGTGTGTGTGTGACTTAACAAATGATTATCTGTGATTGGCAACTATGAGGAAATCTGCAGAAAACAGAAAAATATCTTGTGAGCCAGATAAGTACCTGTTTTTGGAATCTGATGAAGAGTTACCGGCTGATGTCTAGTTCTAAAAAATGTCACTCTGCTTTGGAAGACCTAAGAGTCCTGAATGTTTATATAGTAAGCATCATTCCAATAATGGATCTATATTTAGTGTATTTTAAACCTGCTCCTTTTTGTGACATCAATATTTGCACCCCAGAACCAGGAGGGAAAAATGAATGCCACTTTATAAAGCTCTTCTTTAAAAAGAACAGTGGATAACAAGTAGTTTCATTCCACAAACCCTTACTAAGCCTTTGTCATGCTCTAAGCTACATTTATAAAGACCAAAAAGACATAGTCCCTGATGTGTATGAGCCCACAATGCAGAAGATGAAATGTATAAAACTTTTAGGTCCATGTGTTTAGGCTCATATTATTCTCCTCTTTGAAACCAGGACTGAAACCTGCACAGTTGTACTTGTTATTGATCCCGACTTCTACTAGAACACAAATAAGGGGAAAATTAATTTTGCTTAAGGAGTGAAGATAGAGGACAAAATTAGGGAAAATTAATTATGTGACATTAAGCTTTTCTTTGAAGGATAAGCTGCAGTTTATTATACTGCACGCTCCACGAACATAGGCTGTCTATTTTGCTCACCTTTATATCCCTGAGCACTATGTGGCACATAACAAAAAGGGCAGTGCACTCCAAGCAGAGGAAATACATTAACAGAGGCAAGAGAAATGGGTGACTAATGAATATTAGTTAAGGTAATACTAGCTAGCTGTTATAATGCGTAAACTCCAAAGACTTAATGACTTCACACACTGTAAATTTATTTCTCACTCATGTACATGTTCAACATGGATTTACTGGTTCCCTGGTGGCTGGTGGCTTTCCTCCACATGGTAATTCAATGACCCAACCTTTTCACATCTTAGTAGTAGTAAGTAGGTAGTTACTTAGTAGTAAGTAGGTAAGTTACTTATCACCTTACTTACCACTTAGGTGATAGTGGTAGTTCCACTATCACCTAAGCCTCATGATATTTTGCATCCCTCTAAAGGATGAGAAAAACAAGATGGAAAAGGCACACCTACTAATCTGACATTACCACTTCACTTTGTGGGGATAAATGATGCACACCACTTGCAGTCGTATTCCAGAGGTAATAACTAGTCATGCTTTTCCACCTAGAAACAAAGGCAGCTGGGAAATATAATTCTTGGTTGGGCCAGTGCTTTCTAGAAACCACTTTACAATGTAGAAGCAGCGAACAAATTGCTAGTGGGCAGCTAGCTATCTGTGCGACAGGAATAATGAGAAGTCCACGAAGCAAAAGGGTAGGGGTAAGAGTGAGAAGCTAAGCAGCCTATGTTTTTATGTAGGAGCCTATATGCAAGAAAATTCTAGAGGTGATGTAAAATTATTTTCTGGAATAAAAATACTTGAGCTGTTAAAGAAAACATTCAAGGTGTTAAGGAGAAACTCAGATACTTCTCATGTGCCTTCTTTTCTGAAGACCCAATGCTCCAAAGCTCTTAATATTTCCATATTATTATAACTTGTTTCCATTTCTTTCAAAACCTCTGTAAGTGATGAGGACCTCGGGTATGTCTCAGATTGAAACATACGTCCCCTTCTGCTTCAGCAAGAGCCCCATCCAGTTGAAATCTTTCATTATGAACTAAAATCTTCTCCTTAGTATAACAGAAAGTCAGAATTTACATTTATTGTTGCCAAGGATGTCAGTTTTAACAGCCATACTTTTAAAAGCCATACTTTTTTTCAGTGGGTGAAAATTAGATGAGGCTAAAACATTGCAAGTATCACAAATAAAATACTCTCCAACTGTGAGGTTGTGTTCCATAAAGACGGTTACAATTGTAGGCTGGTGGTACCCCAGGACTTACACTTAACACAGTTGGTATAAAGACTGGATTTTAAATTCAAGTTTTAGAATAATCTTCAAACTCTAACTTGGCACAAGCTCCTCCAACATTCAGGATTTTTGTAAAGCAGCTAGCTCATGCTCTTTTTCCTTCAGACAATGCTTTAAGGATCTGGTGTACACTTTCAAAGGACTCAGTGATTGATTCTATGATGGATTTTCATTTTTTTAAAAATCTAAATCTAAAAAAATGTTTGTTGGTTTAGCAATTCCTAATTTTTAACCACTCTGACTTCAAGAGGCACCCATCCATCTCCTCAACCATGTTCTCAGTGGAAAACCTTCTTTTATGTAAACATGAAAACACCAAAGTAGGAGAGGAATAGGATCTATATTGGAGCCTCTCCTTATTTTTCTACCTGCTTGTATTCACTTCTTTCACTGCACTGCCATGGATGTGCACAAGTGCAACAAGGGCATGACATTTTCTTAGGAGGGTCCGGAGACTATCATAATTTTGTCAAAGTCACATTCTTGACATCCTGATTCCAATAAATGGGTGTATAAAGTGTCAGAATGCAGACTGCTTTTCATTTCCTTGGCTCTTTCTCTGCAAACATCAGCTTTCCCTCCCTCCTTTCTCTCTCTCAAGTGTACTATCACACATGTGGGACTTTCACCTCAAAACGTCTGGCTCAAGCAGGAGCAACTGCTCTCAAAAACCGGGTGAAGATCATTTCAAATGTTTACCATCCCCATTGTTGTCTCCTCTTGACAGATGACCTTATCTAGTAATTTACTAAGACCAAGGCTTTTTGATGAGGCTTCTTCACATTCCTTCTTCTTCCTGACTGTCCCAGAGAAGCAGTAATCCCTCTTCTAGGTTGTCAGGTTCATTTCCTCCTTTCTCCTTTAGGAGCTCATTTCATCAATAATCTGCTTTTTCTCTTATAATTTTATATTTGCAACCTGTTTTTCATGCATAGATAAACAAGTCCTTTGTATTTTTAAATGTTTTCTTAGCACTAGTCCTTTAGTTACTCTTGGGTCTTCCCTTTCTCCTCCACTTCTTTTTTCTCTCTCCAAACTTCTATATACTTATTTTTTTTTATTTCTCCTTCTCGACCATGTCTATCTTCCAATCTGACTTCTAATCCCCAATATGTCATTAATTCTCTCCCTAAACTCTGAAAACATTTTCCCTGTCTCATCCACAGGCTCTCAGTTCTCTTCTGCCCCTTAATGTCAGTGTTCCCCAAGAATCTGTCCAAGCCTTTTGCTTCTAGAGCTATTCTCTTTTAGTAATCACTTTTATATCTTGAAGTTTGACTATCATTTCTATGCAAATGGACCAAGTGGAAAAGATCTCTTCTCATGATCCATTTAACCATATTGTAATAAGAGTGCTACAACTCAAAAAGCTGTAATTCAAAACACAATTGAACAATAATTTCATAGGAGGTATAATATAATGCAAGAAATGCTTGCTCAGAAGCCCAGCGAAAAGGATAGTGTTCTGTTTCTGAACCTCAATTTTGTCATGTGAAAATAAAAAGGTTGCACAAGACAATATCTTTCTTTCACCTCACAAAGTTGATGACTTGTACAGAGTGTTTTTTAAAAAGTATTTCAATGCCCCGGTGTCTTCTATCTCAGGGAAAAAAAAAAAAAAACTAAACTAAACTTAGCCAACTAGAAAAAAGATCCTTTTGATTTAAGATTTTCTATAATATTTCTTCATAAAAGATATTTAAGGAGATTAACTTCTTGGTATTATTGTTGTTGTTAAATTGAAAGGGAGCATGAAGGGAGAAGATTCAATTTATAGTTTGAAAAGAATTGACTTGCCGTTACCTAGGATTCAGACATAAGAGTTGGGGTTACCATAATAAGAAATAGAGTTACTATTATTTTTAAAAACCAATTCCTGTATCCCAAATACTGAGGTTTTGAAAATGCTCATAAGTCTGGCTTAAATTCACTTCTTGAGGTAGAAGTTGTTACATTTCATGTCACAGGTCATTGAAAAATATACTGTTCACTAAATGCCTTCAATCAAAAGAACTGCAAAATCTGACAATGTAAGTGTTAAAAATAAACTCCTTTTCCTTTTTAATAAGGTATCTCAATAGAACTTTTAAATGTGTGACTGACCCAAAGCCATTTCCCATGTCACCTTAATTCTTGCCCATAAACAGTTGTGAGCAGGAATTCGCACATGTCACACTCTGTCTTTGCTCAAAGTAATTGCCCTGACCACTGCTAAAGGTCCAGTACTTAAAGACTTTTGTATTTCCTCCTTTTTCAAGACAACATGAGGTCAATAGTTGGATCCTTTGCAAGATCAACTAGAAGCCAGAGTTGTGTTGGAGGGTGAGTTTAAAAAGAAGTAATTTGACTAAATTTTTTTTCTCATGTAGTAGCTACTCAGTAATACATCTTAAATAACAACAAAATTGTCTATTACATTATATTAGACAATATAAAAGGATAAACCTATGCAAATAACGCTATTTGGTGAATTTAGATTTAAGAAAATCCCTTTCTTGAATCTTGCAATCAGCTTTTTAGTATTTAAAAGATAATTCAGTGGATAATTCAAAATAGCATATAATTAAAAAATAAAATTGTCTTTAGATCTCTCCATTGGTATACATTTATTGTATAAGAAAGATATTTCAAGCCCTGCTTGAAACTCCTTTCCTGTAGTTTTGCCAAATGGGCTTTCCTTTTCCTGTGCTCTACTGGCCTTCTGGCCCATCACTGCTAGGGACTCTCTCTCTCTTATCATAAGTTCATAGCATACAGCACACCTCAGGGTGGATCTGGGAGGAGTCATGAGTGGCTGGAAAGATGGTGAAGTCAAAAATTTCCTCAAATCTTTCTGGTTGTTCCTCTTTCATTCACCATTTATGAATTTGATCATTTCCCCCTCATTCTTCACTCCCAGAGTAGTTCTTGTCCCAGATCCCACCTCTCTCAAGTGCTCTGACGCATCTCAGCCCCAGTGATGATGTGGCCAGGTAAATATTTAATGTTCCTTTACAAAGCAGTCCAATCTTTCTCTTGACAATTGACCCTACTACCAATATTTAGCTCTGGATATTGTTCACAGAGACCCATAGTGAGCCATTATATTTGATTTGGAGGGTTTGGACTGCACATCTAACATCCTAACTTAAAAGCTGCTACATGAAGGATTGACCCCCAAATCATCCAGCTCTGAGAGCTGAAAGGGTTTGGATTCATGAGTCCCATAAGGCTATAGAAAACAAAGAAGCAGCAAAACTGGCACACAAGCATGTCCCAGGTCTATTTTCCCTCAGCTCAGTGCAGAGGGGCAGCAGGCAAACATGCCATCTTCCAATTTTGTCCTGGAAAGGATTTGACTGCATACTTTCCCAGCTGCTGCCCGAAGGTCCAGTTTCTAATAAGCCTCCATATGGGAGCTGATTGAGATTCTCTCAGGAACCTAAAATGTCTGCTGGCCATGTCCCCTGCTGTCTCCCTCCAATTCATCCCATAGTAAAACTAAGTCTCTAGCTTCTGCCTGGAAGGAGCTAGTCTACACATCCAGCACACCAGCTGTTATTGCTCCCCCAAGAGACTAGCCAAATCACCTAACCTTGCTCTAGGAACTGACAGGGTTTGACATTCATGAGTCCCCCAGGACCACACAAAACAAAGAAGTGGTTCTCTTTGAACACACAAGCACTTCTAGCAACTATTCCCTTGGGTTAGCAAGAAAGAACAGGCCAAAACACCCAACTCCTGCTTTCCCCCTGTTAGGAACTAGATGGAATATCCCACTTTCCCAGCTCTTGTTCCCTGCCAGTCAGGCTTCCACTTAGCCCTGGATTGTTAAAGGAACAGGAAATTAATAGTCCTTTCAGAGCTTGAGGTGTGGGGGCATTTCTCACACCTTTGGGACACTGACAGGTCTTGGCATATCCTAATCTATGGGGAGCCACTAAGAACAAACATTCCAGTTAGGACAATCACAAAAATTTGAGAGGCTATGAGAGTTGGAAACGTTCATTGGCCTCCCCTTAGCTCAATTCTGGCTTATATGACCGTAACTATTTGGCGCTTATGGTTAAATTTAGCATCATTCATCTTAGTTTGATTATACCATGGAGTTTAAGAAACAAAAATCCTGCTACCAGTTAGGTTAAGACCGTACCAGCACCGATAGTCATTAAATGCCTTGTTTGGTATTTTGTCTGTTTTTGTTTGCCTGTTGGAAAAGGAGAGCCAAGGACTGAGAGCCAGTGAGTCAATGCTTTTCCTGCATGAGGCAGCCTCCCTAGGGGCTTTTCTGTAGGAGAGCAGCATACCTCAAACCAGACAGTAGCTCATTCCACATGAGGAGCAGGTTTGAGGATTCTTAAATTCCAGCTCATGAATTTGAAATGTGATCTCACCAGTATTTTTATTATTACTATGAGATTGCTTGTGAAATGTGTACATTGTGGTATAAATACTGTAAGAGACTGCTTTTTTATTTTTGTCTGTATTCGCGTTTTTTAGATTTTATTTATTTATTCATGAGAGACACAGAGAGAAGGCAGAGACATAGGCAGAGGGAGAAGCAGGCTCCGTGCAGGAAGCTCAATGTGGAACTCCATGCTAGGACCCTTGGATCATGACCTGCGCAACTGCTGAGCCACCCAGGAGTCCCTGTGTTTGCTTTTAAAAGTTTTCATCATCCTCACCTGTTCCATCTTCCTAATTGCAATTGTCTTGGAGTCTACATCACTCTTTTGAAAACCTTTATGGGCAGCATGATCTTTGTCTTCACATCTAAAATATATTTATTAACCATTAAAAGAAATAATTTTGGATGAGAGTGCTTCTTGCAATTTGAAATAACCAGTGGCCCATTACTTTACTGAATGAAACATTGTTACACTGAAAAACATTTCATCAGAATAGGTTTAGCTGTATCTTTAATCAAGGGCAAGGTGACCATTTTCAAGAATTCTTGGAGAATAATGTGGGCCTCCATTAACAGGGCCTTCCCTCAGGGAGTGTCAATAGCAAAGAAGCAGAATCAGAGGACTAAGATACAAATCCTTGGTAATTGAGTTTCCCTTCTGAAACTTCCAAGATGTCTCTGGCAGAAGATGCTTCCAATGAGGCCCTGAAGGCAGAGACCGGTAATGTCCTTTTACCTTTAAAAGGACTACTCAGGGAGGAGGGGCAAGACGGCGGAAGAGCAGGGTCCCCAAATCGCCTGTCCCCACCAAATTACCTAGATAACCTTCAAACCATCCTGAAAATCTACGAATTCGGCCTGAGATCTAAAGAGAGACCAGCTGGAACGCTACAGTGAGAAGAGTCCGCGCTTCTATCAAGGTAGGAAGACGGGGAAAAGAAATAAAGGAACAAAAGGCCTCCGAGGGGGAGGGGCCCCGCGAGGAGCCAGGCTGAGGCCGCGGCGAGTGTCCCCAGGACAGGAGAGCCCCGTCCCGGAGGAGCAGGAGCTGCACCAACCTTCCCGGGCGGGCGGAAAGGGGCTCGCAGGGAGTTGGAGCAGGACCCAGGAGGGCGGGGATGCCCTCGGGCTCCCAGGGACACTAACAGACACCTGCGCCCCGGGAGAGTGCGCCGAGCTCCCTAAGGGCTGCAGCGCGCACGGCGGGACCGACCGGAGCAGCTCGGAGGGGCTCGGGCGGCGGCTCCGCGGAGGGGGCTGCGGGGCGGGAGCGCGAATCCAACAGCGCAGGCCCCGGAGCACAGGGCGCCGGGACACAGCCCAGGATCCGGCCTCCCCCGGGACAGGCAGAGGCCGGGAGGGCCCAGGACAGCAAGGACGCTCCTGCCCCGAGCTGAGCAGATCAGCGGCCCCGCCCCGGAGCCTCCAGGCCCTGCAGACGGAGAACCGAGAGCCCCGAGCCCCGTAGTTCCTGCGGGGGCTGAATCCAGGGCTCCAGAGTTGCCATAGCAACTGCGGCTGATCCTCCTGGGGCCCCACGGGGTAAACAACCCCCGCTGAGCCCTGCAGCAGGCAGGGGCAGAGCAGCTCCCCCAAGTGCTGACACCTGAAAATCAGCACAGCAGGCCCCTCCCCCAGAAGACCAGCTGGACGGACCAGTGATACTCCCCCGTGTTCCAATACAACTTGTTTTTGGCCACTCTGCACTGAGCAAAATGACTAGAAGGAAAACTTCACCTCAAAAGAAAGAATCAGAAACAGCCCTCTCTCCCACAGAGTTACAAAATCTGGATTACACTTCAATGTCAGAAAGCCAGTTCAGAAGCACCATTATACAGCTACTGGTGGCTCTAGAAAAAAAGCATTAAGGCCTCACGAGACTTCATGACTGCAGAATTTAGATCCAATCAGGCAGAAATTAAAAATCAATTGAATGAGATGCAATCCAAACTAGAAGTCCTAACGATGAGGGTTAACGAGGTGGAAGAACGAGTGAGTGACATAGAAGACAAGTTAATGGCAAAGAGGGAAACTGAGGAAAAAAGAGGTAAACAATTAAAGAACCATGAAGACAGATTAAGGGAAATAAATGACACTCTAAGGAAGAAAAACCTACGTTTAATTGGGGTTCCCAAGGGCGCCGAAAGGGCCAGAGGGCCAGAATATGTATTTGAACAAATCCTAGCTGAAAACTTTCCCAATCTGGGAAGGGAAACAGGCATTCAGATCCAGGAAAAAGAGAGATCCCCCCCTAAAATCAATAAAAACCGTTCAACACCTCGACATCTAATAGTGAAGCTTGCAAATTCCAAAGATAAAGAGAAGATCCTTAAAGCAGCAAGAGACAAGAAGTCCCTGACTTTCATGGGGAGGAATATTAGGGTAACAGCAGACCTCTCCACAGAGACCTGGCAGGCCAGAAAGGGCTGGCAGGATATATTCAGGGTCCTAAATGAGAAGAACATGCAACCAAGAATACTTTATCCAGCAAGGCTCTCATTCAAAATGGAAGGAGAGATAAAGAGCTTCCAAGACAGGCAGGAACTGAAAGAATATGTGACCTCCAAACCAGCTCTGCAAGAAATTTTAAGGGGGACTCTTAAAATTCCCCTTTAAGAAGAAGTTCAGTGGAACAATCCACAAAAACAAGGACTAAATAGATATCATGATGACACTAAACTCCTATCTCTCAATAGTAACTCTGAACGTGAATGGGCTTAATGACCCCATCAAAAGGCGCAGGGTTTCAGACTGGATAAAAAAGCAGGACCCATCTATTTGCTGTCTACAAGAGACTCATTTTAGACAGAAGGACACCTACAACCTGAAAATAAAAGGTTGGAGAACCATTTACCATTCAAATGGTTCTCAAAATATACCCTAAAAACTATAGAACACTTCTGAAAGAAATTGAGGAAGACACAAAGAGATGGAAAAATATTCCATGCTCATGGATTGGCAGAATTAATATTGTGAAAATGTCAATGCTACCCAGGGCAATTTACACGTATAATGCAATCCCTATGAAAATACCATGGACTTTCTTCAGAGACTTAGAACAAGTTATTTTAAGATTTGTGTGGAATCAGAAAAGACCCCGAACAGCCAGGGGAATTTTAAAAAAGAAAACCATATCTGGGGGCATCACAATGCCAGATTTCAGGTTGTACTACAAAGCTGTGGTCATCAAGACAGTGTGGTACTGGCACAAAAACAGACATATAGATCAATGGAACAGAATAGAGAACCCAGAAGTGGACCCTGAACTTTATGGTCAACTAATATACGATAAAGGAGGAAAGACGATCCACTGGAAGAAAGACAGTCTCTTCAATAAATGGTGCTGGGAAAATTGGACATCCACATGCAGAAGAATGAAACTGGACCACTCTCTTGCACCATACACAAAGATAAACTCAAAATAGATGAAAGATCTAAATGTGAGACAAGATTCCATCAAAATCCCAGAGGAGAACTCAGGCAACACCCTTTTTGAACTTGGCCAGAGTAACCGGAGAAGGACAAACAGTGTATGTTCTCATTCATTTGGGGAATATGAATAATAGTGAAAGGGAATATAAGGGAAGGGAGAAGAAATGTGTGAGAAATATCAGAAAGGGAGACAAAACATAAAGACTTCTAACTCTGGGAAATGAACTAGGGGTGGTGGAGGGGGAGGAGGGCGGGGGATGGGGGTGAATGGGTGACGGGCACTGAGGGGGACACTTGACGGGATGAGCACTGGGTGTTATTCTGTATGTTGGTAAATTGAACACCAATAAAAATTAATTTATAAAAAATAAAAAAAATTAAAAAAAATAAATAAAAGGACTACTCAGTAGGCATGAGCTCAATTGCAAAATTAGCATAATAATGTCAGAGACTCCCCCATGCAATTGAGAGAGCCCCTTTTAAGGGATAAATCTTTAAAAAAGTTGATGGGGGGGGGGCAGGCAGCCTGGGTGGCCCAGTGGTTTAGCGTGGCCTTCATGGCCTTTGGCTATGGGAGTGATCCTGGAGACCAGGGATTGAGTCCCATGTTGGGCTCCCAGCAAGGAGCCTGCTTCTTCTTCTGCCTGTCTCTCTGCCTCTCCTCTCTCTCATAAATAAATAAAATCTTAAAAAAAAAAAAAAAAAGATGATGGGGAATCCTGGTGGCTCAGTGGTTTGGCCCAGGATGTGATCCTGGAGTCCCGGGATAGAGTCCTGCATCAGGCTCCCTGCGTGGAGCCTGCTTCTCCCACTGCCTATGTCTCTGCCTCTCTCTCTCTCTCTCTCTTTCTCTGTGTTTCTCATGAATAAATAAAAAAAATCTTTAAAAAAAAGATGATAAAATTGTGCCTGTGATACAAACATAAAATGTACACATGTCAAAATTTGATTTACCTTATTAATTAGTGAGGGACCTAGTAAGATGTTATAGTCAGTTCAAAGGAAAATTCTCAAAAACCATGCATTTATAGGGAAGAAGGAATTTTGAAATGAATTTATGTCTATGCAAAATGAGTCAATCCAAAGGGAAATAATAAATTGCATTTCACCAGAAACACATTTTCCTGGTAAGAGTTGTCTATATCATCAATTTTCTACAACTTGTAGAGTTATAAAATAGCTCAAAGACAATGAAAGGTGGACAGCCATGGATGGCTGAGCTAGACAAGATACACACTGATATATTTGTTCCCATTTCAAAGTCTTTCACAATTTCTCTGGATGCCCTGTAGTCCTCTAGGCACCAGGGACTGAAAAACCTCAGATAACACCCTGCGCCTCTCTGTCATGTTTCCCAGACCCTCCTCCAATTCATCCTCCTGACTCAAAAAATGCCTTGCTAATAATGTTTTACCCTCTGTGATCCATTTAGTGAATCTAAGACACGATAATTCCTACATACAGCATGAACAAGCTGTTGTGGACAGGGTTTCTGCTAAGCATTTCACATACATTGTCTTTACATGTACAATGATTTTAAGATAATTACTATTATCCCTATTCATAAATCCAGAAAGCAAGCCTAAAGGCCTTTTGTAAATTGTCCCAAATCTTATTGTTAACAATGGCAGAGGTGGAATTAAAATCTATCAACTTTTGATGCTTTTAACTAACACTCAATAGCATCTTAAAGACCCCTCTAACTCCTTCATTATTATTCTATTAACAGTTTTATCAGTAAGCATTTGGATTACTCACTGGGTCAAAGCTTTTCCATTATGGGCCTTTACCTTGCTCAAGGCAAAATTATCTGGACTGGGCTGACAAGTGTTCCCAAGAAACTTCTCATATTTACACTGAGAAAAGTTGCTCTATTAGCCTTATAGGAGCAACACAAAGAGGAAGAATGTGGAAAAGACTTCTCTGTGTAGCTCCAGTGTCTTAGTCAACACTTCAATGATAGCACCTCACATATTGCCTTATATCATATCTATTTATAGAATAATAGCTAAGAGTGATTGAATATGTGTTATATATCTTATACTTTACATAAAATATCTCATTTAATCCTCATAAGACAACTATGAACGGGGTAAATTATAGTAACGATGCCTATTTTGACATTAGGAAATGGAGACCTAGAAAAATAAGCAATTTGTCCAAGATTACAGAGAGAGAAAGTGATGGAGATGCCCACTTCATCCACTGTTGTGTTTGGAGGCCCTTTGGCCCACGGACTTTTCTCCTTTTTGAACAAGGAGGACCTGCAAGTCTTTTCAGGTGCTGGTTGAGGAAAATTAATTCAGATGAGCATACCTTCAAATGGAGAAGACCCTGAAGTGAATGGAAGTCTCACTTCCTTCCTCTATATCTTGGTGTATTAAGACTCATGTGAATTTATAAGATTAGAAGGGAAATCACATGAGTTTACATAAAATGAAAGTTCATTTGTCCAAACTGTTAGGAAGTCTCAGGTGGGTATGACTTCAGGCCCAGCTGGATTCAGAGAATCCGTTTCATCTGTGCCCTCTCCGTTTTACCCTCCTTTTCTTTAGTTTTGGTTCTCCTTGAGTGTTGACCTCACCTTTTCTATTATAGATTCTTCTTCAAAGTGGCATGGAAAGAAAGTGAAACACCTGTGTCTTTTACTATTTTATGTTTCAAGATCCTAAGAAAGAAAGGTTTTTTTCTCTAGCACCAATAGGCCTATATTATGAAAGCACTCTTTCACCCAGTTTGGGTCACTGTAAGGAGAGGCGTGGATACTCTGATTGGCCAGCCAGGGCCACATGATCACTTTTGTATCAGAAGGCATGGACAGGACACTATGATAGTAGCAACTGAGGACCAGAAGGAGGCATGGTGCCCCAGAGGAGAAGAAGATGTTTTTGTCAAAGGAGAAAAGAATGGTAAGTTGGTAAAAACAACAGATGTCCATGGTGCTGGTTTTCTCAGAATATATTACATTATGCATATAACTTTTCTCCCAAGTTATTATATAATATTTGATTCAATAAAAATAGGATAGTTTTTATTAGGAGAGTTTTTGATTATTTCTAACACTATAAGTTATTTCTTACATGTGCATGATTTAATATTGTTCTCATTACATTTTAAAAAGATACAAAAACTCTAAAAAACAAAACTGGTATAGAGCTAGTTTATTTAATTAAATTAATTAATTAATTAATTAATTTTTGTAGAGCTATTTAAGAACATTGCTTCTGTTTGAACTTAAATGTTTGTGCAGATTCTTATGATGATTTGAGGAAACTATTGATCAGAGAACTAAGTAGACTTAAAAATTAAACCGGAAATTAAGAACATGTATGTACTTAAACAATGAGAACTCCTTGGAAGATTTACAACCTAAATAACTTTCACAATGAATAAATGATAGGATAGAATAAATAAATAGGTATTTCAGGTATAATCCTATCATTAATTTTTAATGAAACAAAACTTTAATCACATTTTTCTTTATAAACAAATAGAATTGGGTTAATTGAACTTTTTAATGATGAATGTAGATTTATTCAATAACTAATATGTTAGAAAAAAACTGTTTTCATGTATTTTCTGATGTTCCCAATTATGACTACATTGCTTACCAAAGATAGTTTTTGGGATCATGGGACATATTTCCAATAGAAATAATGTTATATTTGCTGATTGCATGCCATATGATGGCCCATGAATAGCTACCTGGTCCAAAATATATGTGATTTGTAACATTATAAAAAGCATCTATAATAATGTTTCCATGGGAAAACATGTTTGGTGAAGCTCTAATTTGGGATTCTAAAAGCAGTTCTTCTTCATACTCCTACTCCATCTTCTCTGGGACTGAGAGTGAAGATTTTCTTACTTCTACATCTCTAACATCTGTAATTAGCTTATGAATTAGGAAGGGTAAAGAAAGAAGGACAAAAGCATTGTAAGGAGGTCTGAGCACGGGGCAGAAGGGTGATAGTGCAGGACAGGATTTGAGAATCCGTGAAAAATACTGAAGGTCCTGAAAGCTTCACCCGAGGCATGGATTGATTGGATGAATAAGTGGCTGCTTAGCTGAATGAAAGTTTGATGAGGATTCATTTTCCTAGGGGCTGATACTAAGGGTTGTGCAGACAAAATTCAGAGGCTGAGTCAAAGACAGGCTGGCTTTACAGAGGCTGTCCTTACAAAGCAAAGTATTGAAACCAAGAAAGAAGGTTCCTTTCTCTAGTTGGGAGTCATTTCCCAGAAAACCAAAACTACAGTGGGAGAGTAACTGCCAGAGGAGGAGAAACTAATCCAAACAAGAAAGACAAGTGAATCAAAGAAAAAGCCAGATTGGGCAATTGATAAAAAGGAATGTGAGAGGTGAGAGAGGCTAGGAGGCCAGTGCTTCCGGACAATATTATTGGGTTTTAAAAACCTGAGTTGAGTTTCTATTCAAAATAGCAGCATAGGAAGGCTCTGAACTTACCTCCTCCACAGAACACACCAAGTTGCACCCATTAATACAATAGTTCTTCCTCAAGAACTGAGGGCTGACTGAACAGCTACTGAACAAAGATAGAATGGCAAGAGAACATCAAGAGAGATGGAGACACAGTAACAAAGGGAATCCCCACACCCATTGCTACAAATGACAGTGGGGAAGGATACATATCCCTCTGTCCTCTGCACAGAAGAAAAGCTGTGGTTTACAAAAGCAACTAGCATAAAAAGAGACAACATTAGAATTCTGCCAAGGGGCAGAGGAGCTATGGGAAAGCTCTCCAGGTCAGAGGGAAGGGAGAACCACATAGTTTACATTCCTACCCCACCTTAAAAGCCTAGACAGAAGCAAGACACCCATAATGGGTGTTCAGTTTTCTCAATGAGCTTGTGACTTCAGAAAGAAGGTCCACAAGTCCCACCAGCCCCTGTTGTGATGGAGCACAGAAAACTTGCTGCAGTTTTGTAGTTTTTCTTTTTATTTTTTTTAATTTGATTTTTTTTTACATTTTAAAATTCATCTTGTTTTTATTTTTTCTTTAATTTTTTTTCTTCTTTCCTTTTATTATTATTATTTTTTCTTTATTCTTTTTGTAAAAAGCCACAGTTGAAAAGAGTAACTAGTATACCAGAGGAAGATGGGTAGGAGAATGTGTCAAATAGGTGATGCAGATTAAGAAGTACACTTGTGATGAGCACCGGGTGCTGTATGAAAGTGCTCAATTACTATATTGTACACCTGAAACAAATAAACAAAAAAGAGTAACTATTATATATAGCCACAACTCTAGCCAGCCAGAAAAAGTGACCAAGCACACAGTCTGCATAATGTATACCATACACAAGAGCACTTTATCAACTTTAGAAGTAGCCATTTCACCTAATCCATAGAAACAAATAAGGAAGTTAAGCAAAATGGGGAGATAGAGAACTCCAAGAACAGGAAAAAAACTCAGAAAAAGAACTAAATAAAACAGAGATAAGCAATATGACTGATAAAGAATATATAGTAATGACCATAAAGATACTGCCTGTATCTTTTTTTCTCCAGAGAAAAAAATGGAAGAATTCAGTGAGACCCTCAGTGAAGCTATAGAAAATATTGAAAAGAACCAATAAGAGGGATCCCTGGGTGGCGCAGCGGTTTAGCGCCTGCCTTTGGCCCAGGGCGTGATCCTGGAGACCCGGGATCGAATCCCACGTCGGGCTCCCGGTGCATGGAGCCTGCTTCTCCCTCTGCCTGTGTCTCTGCTTCTTTCTCTATCTGTGTGACTATCATAAATAAATAAAAATTTAAAAAGAACCAATAAGAATTGAGGAATACAATAACTGAAACAAAAAACACACTAGGGAATCATAGTAGATTAGAAGATGCAGAAGAACATACCAGCAACCTGAAAGACAGGGTAATGGAAAACACACAAACTGCACAGCAAAAAGAGAAAAGAATTTTTAAAAATGAGCATAGCTTAAGAGATTTCTTGAATAACATCAAGTGAACAAACATTTGCATTCTAGGGGCCCAGAAGAAAAAAGAGAGAAAGGTGTAGAAACTTTATTTGGAGAAATAATAATTGAAAACTTCCTTAACATAGGAAGGGAAATAGATAACCAAGTACAAGAAGCACAGAGTTCAAAACAAGATGAACCTAAAGAGGCCCACACCACAATACATAATTAAAATGTCAAAAGTTAAAGATAAAGAATCTTAAAAGCAGCAAGAGTGAAGCAAAAGATTGGGAAAACTGATTTTTCAGCAGAAGCTTTGCAAGCCAGAAGAGAATGGGCATGATATAGTCAAAGTACTAAAAGGAAAAAAACAAAACAAAACAAACCTACAATCCCAAATACTCTACTTGGCAAGGTAAATTCAGATTTGAGGAGAGAAAGTTCCCAGATAAACTAAAGATAAATAAGTTTATCACCACTAAACTAGCCTTAAAAGGAATGTTAGAGGGACTTCTTTTAAGTGGAAAAGAAATAAAAAGGAAAATATAAATTAAAAATATGTAAAATATGACAATATATACATAAACTATAGAAAAAAAGAGTTAAAAGGAAAGATAAGAAAAAGAACAGATTTTTTTCTTTTCCTTTTTTTTAAAAAAATGTGTTTGAACTTAAATAACCATCAAATTAATATAGATTGCTATTTATTCTAGGATGTTATATATGAACCTCATGGTAACCACAAACCCAAAACCTACAACAGATACACAAAAAATAAAGAGGAAGAAAGCTAAACAAAACACTATTTTTACTCATTGATCACAAAGAAAGAGAGCAAGAGAAGAAAAAGGAACAAATGAGAATGACAAAAACAACCAGAAAACAAATTTTAAAAATGGTAATAAGTTCATACCTATCAATAATTATTTTTGAAAAAAAATTATTTATTTATTTGAGAGAGAGAGCACAAGCTGGGGGAAAGACAGAGGGAAAAGTAGACTCCCACTGAGTGGGGAGCCTGATATAGAGCTCAATCCCAGGACCTTGAGATCATTAACTGAACCAAAGGCAGAGACATTTAGCTTACTGAACCACCCAGGCTCCCCTCAATAATTACTTTAAATATAACTGGCCTAAATGTTCTAATCAAAAGACAAAGAGTGGTGGATGGATAAAAAAGCAGGACCCATCTATATGCTTCCTACAAGAGACTTACCTCAGACCTAAAGACACATACAGAATGAAAGTGAAAGAATGGAAAAATATTCACCATGCAAATGGAAGTGAAAAAGAAAAAAAAGCAATGGTAACAATACTTATATCAGACAGCCTTTAAAACACATACTGTAACAAAAGACAAGGAAGAGCATCACATAACGATAAAGGGATCAATTCAACAAGAGGATATATCAATTATAAATATTTCTGCACCCAAAACTGGAGCACCTAAATACATAAAGCAAATATTAATGAATATAAAGAAAAAAATTGGTGATCATACAATGATAATAGAGGACTTTGATGTTCTACTTACATCAATGGATAGATAATCCTGACAGAAAATCAATAATGAACTAATTTCTTTGAATGACACATTGGACCAGATGGACATACCAGATATATACAGAATGGTCCCTCTAAAAGCAACAAAATACACATTCTGTTAAAGTGCACATGGAACATTGTCCAGAACAGATAACATATTAGATCACAAAACAAGCTTCAATAAATTTTAGAAGGTAGTATGAAGGGCAGCCTGGGTGGCTTAGCAGTTTAGCGCCGCCTTTAGCCCAGGGCCTGATCCTGGAGACCAGGGATTGAGTCCCACGTCAGGCTCCCTGCATGGAGCCTGCTTCTGCCTCTGCCTCTGTCTCTGCCTCTGTCTCTCTCTCTGTGTGTCTCTCATGAATAAATAAAATCTTAAAAAAAAGAAAACTTAAAAAAAAATAGAAGGTAGTATGAAATCATACTTTGCATCTTTTCCAAGCACGACAGCATGAAACTAGAAATAAATAATAAGAAAAAAACTGGAAAAAACACAAACATGTGGAGACTAATAACATGATAACTAACAACCAATGGGTCAATGAAGTGATCAAAAAATAAATTTAAAAAAATCAATGGAGAGAAATGAAAACAAAAACACAACAGTCCAAAATCTCTGGGACATAGTGAAGGCAGTTCTAAGAGGGATATATATATATAGAAATATAGGCCTACCTCAAAGAAACAGGAAAAAACTCAATCTAACCTTATGCCTAAAGGAACTAGAAAAAGAAGAACAAACAAAATCAAAGTGAGTAGAAGAAAGGAAATAATAAACAGAGAGCAGAAACAAATAACATAGAGACAAAAAGAAAGAAAGAAAAGGGAAGAAAGAAAGAAGAAAAAAAGAAAGGAAAGAAAGAAAGAAAGAAAGAAAGAAAGAAAGAAAGAAAGAAAGAAAGAAAAAGAGGGATCCCTGGGTGGCGCAGCGGTTTGGCGCCTGCCTTTGGCCCAGGGCACGATCCTGGAGACCCGGGATCGAATCCCACGTCGGGCTCCCGGTGCATGGAGCCTGCTTCTCCCTCTGCCTGTGTCTCTGCCTCTCTCTCTCTCTCTCTGTGTGACTATCATAAATAAATAAAAATTTAAAAAAAAAAAAAAAGAAAGAAAAAGAAAGAAAGAAATCATGTAACCAGGAGCTGGTTCTTTGAAAAGATAAACAAAAATGACAAACCCTTAGCCAGATTCATGAGAGAGAGAGAGAGAGAGAGAGAGAGAGAGAGAGAGAGAGAGAGAACTCAAAATCAGAAATGGGAGAAAAGTAACAATGACCACAACAGAAATACAAAGGGTTATGAGAAAATACTATGAAAAATTATATGCCAACAAACTGGGCAACCTAGAAGAAGTGGATAAATTCCAAGAAATACACAATCTTCCAAAACTGAACCTGGAAGAAATAGAAAATATGAACAGACTGATAACAGGTAACAAAATTGAATTGATAAGAAAAAAATTACCAAAAAAAATAAATGTCCAGAACCAGATGGATTCACAGGCGAATTCTACCAGATATTTAAAAAAGAATTAATATCTATTGTCTTCCAACTATCCCAAAAAATAGAAGAGGAAGGAAAGCTTCTAAATATATCCTATGAGGCCAGCATTAACCTGATACCAAAACCAGACAAGAACACCACAAAGAGAAAACTACAGGCCAATATCCCCAGTGAATAGAGATACAAAAATCCCCAACAAAATATTAGCAAACCACATATACTTTAAAAAGATCATTCAGCATTACCAGGATTTATTCCCTGGATGAAAGGATGTTTGACATTCACAAATCAATCAATATAATACACCACATTAATAAAAGAAAGGATAAAAAGCATATGGTCCTTTCAATAGATGCAAAAAAAGCAATTGACCAATTACAGCATCCATTCATATGAAAACCCTCAAAAGGGTATTAGAGGGACCATACCTCAACATAATAAAGGCCATATATAAAACTCACAGCTCAAATCGTCTTCACTGGGTAAAAACTAAGTTTTCCTTCTAAGGTCAGGAACAAGACAATAATGTCCACTCTTGCCACTCTTATTCAACATAATGAATAGGACTAGAAGTCCTAGTCATAGCAGTTAGACAAAAAAAAAAAAAAAAAAAAGAGGCATCTATATTAGTTAAGAAGTCAAGCTATTTGCAGATGACATATTATACATAGAAAATCCTACAGACTCCAGCAGAAAGCTACTAGAAGTAATAAATTCAGTAAAGTGTTTGCAAAATTAATACCCAGAAATCAATAGCATTTCTATACACTAACAACGAAGTCACAGAAAGAGAAATTACAAAAACAACAGCATTTACAATTACCCCAAAAATAATAAAATACCTAGGAATAAACTTAACCAAAGAGGTGAAAGACCAGTACTCTGAAAACTATAAAGCATTGATGAAAGAAATTGAAGATTATGCAAACAAATGGAAAGATATTCTACTTTCATGGATTGGAAGAATTAATACTGTTAAAATGTCCATATTACCCATAGCAATCTATAGATTCAGTGCAATCCCTATCAAAATACCCACAACATTTTTCACAAAACTATAATAAATACTACTAAAATTTGTATGGAACCACAGAAGACCCCAAATAGCTGAAGCAATCCTGAGAAAGAGCAAAGCTGGAGGTGTCACAATTCCAGATTACAAGATACAATACAAAGCTGTAGTGATCGAAACAGTATGGTACTGGCAAAAAAATAAAAATAAATAAATAAATAAATAAATAAATAAATAAATAAATAAATAAATAAATAAAAGACATATAGATCAACAGAACACAATAGAGAACCCAGAAATAGCCCACATTTATATGGCTAATGAATCTATGATAAGGGAGGCAAGAATATACAATGGAAAAGAATATATAATGTAAAGAAAATCTCTTAAATAAGTGGTGCTGGGAGAAATGGAAAGCTACATGTAAAAGAATGAAACTGGACTACTTTCTATCACTATACACAAAAATAAACTCAAAATGGGTTAAAGACATAAATGTGAGACCTGAAACCATAAAAGTCCTTGAAGAAAACAGGCAGTAATTTCTCTGACATCAGCCATAGCAACAACACACAAAGACACTCTACTAAGGGGAGAAAATATTTGCAAAGGATATATCTGATAAGGAGTAATATCCAAAATATACAAAGAACTTATATAATTCAAAACTAGAAAAACAAATAATCCTTTTTAAAAATGGGCAGAGAAACTGAATAGACATATTTTCAAAGAAGACGTACAGACAGCCAACAGACACATGAAAAGATGGTAAATGTCACTAATCAGAGAAATGCACATCAAAACTACAATGAGATATCATCCTCACATCTGTCAGAATGGCTAAAATCAAGAAGAAAAAAAAACAACAAATGTTGGCAAGGATGCGGAGAAAAGGGAACCCTTGTGTACCATTGGTGGAAATACAAACTGGTGCAACCACTGTGGAAACAATATGGAGGTTCCTTAAAAAATTAAAAATAGAACTTCCACATGATACAATAATTCCACTATCGGGTACTCACCCAGGGAAAACACTGACTTGGAAACATATGCACCCCTATGTTTATGGAAGCATTAGTTACAATAGTCAAGACACAGAAGCAACAAAAGTATCCATTGATAGAGGAATGGATAAAGAAGCTGTGGAATATTACACTGCCATAAAAAGGATGAGATCATGCCATTTGAAACAACATGGATGGACCTAGAGGGTGTTATGCTAAGCGAAAAAGTGAGGCTGAGAAAGACAAATACCACATGATTCCACCCATAAATGGAATCTAAAAAAAAATGGATAAACAAAAAACAGAATTAGACCTATATATACAGAGAACAAACTAATGGTTGCCAGAGGGTAGGGGTGGGTTGTGGTGGTTGGGCAAAATGGGTGATGGGGAGAGGGAGCCTCCAGGGATGGAATGAGTAAGTCACTGGAATAAAAAGCAGAGCATAAGGAAAATAGTCAATGATACTGTAATAATGATGTCATGGGAGAGATAGTGGCTATACCTGTGAACATAGCATAATGTATAAACTTGTCAAATTAGTATTAGTTGTACACCTGAAACCAATGCGGCATTCTGTATTACCTATACTAAGAAAATAAATCTGAGTTAAGGTATGTGTCCCATCTCTTAATGTTTTCTTAAGGAAAACATGACTCTTCCTGACTATATCTTAGGGATGATTCTATAAGACTGACCTGGGAGGAGTTTGTTTAAAGATTTTGTTTGTTTGTTTCAGAGAGAAGGAGGGGGAAGGGTAGAGCAAAAGGGAGTGAGAGAATCTCAACCAGACAACCTGCTAAATGTGGAGCCCATCTTGGGGCCTGATCTCACGACCCAGAGATCATGACCTGAGCCAAAATCAAAAGTGGGACATTTAACTGACTGAACCACCCAGGCACCCCTAGCTGTGTTCATTTTTTTTTTTAAGATTTTATTTATTTATTCATGAGAGACACGGAAAGAGAGAGAGGCAGAGACACAGGCAGAGGGAGAAGCAGGCTCCATGCAGGGAGCCCGCCAATGGAACTCGATTCTGGGTCTCCAGGATCATGCCCTGGGCCGAAGGCAGAGCTAAACTGCTGAGCTACCCAGGCTGCACTCTGAAGGATAATTTCAAGGGGAAGCTAATGTGGAAGGGAGGGTCAATCCTACAGCTTTGCTTTGGTCATGAGATAGGTCTCATGGGGAGGAGAGAGACAGGCCTGACGTGGGACTTGATCCTGGGTCTCCAGGATCATGCCCTGGGCCGAAGGTGGAGCTAAACTGCTGAGCCACCCGAGCTGCCCTAGCTGTGTTCATTTTTATTCATTTTGCAGTAATTGTCCTATGCATCACTCTTCTTTTGTATTTTCATATATTAAAGAAACAGACCTTTCATCTGAAATGCTCCTCCCCCTCTCCTTGTTTTGCAATAGTCACGTAGTCCTTTTGAAGTTTCTAAGGGTTTTTGCTACTTATACTGATGGAGAAATAGGATGGGGTAAAAAAATATTCCTCCTAAGCTTTTTTTCCTCTATTCATCCTTTCTCCTGTAGTATATGCCAGTGGTCCTTGTACAACAAACCACCGAAGGGAGATTTTCTCCACCATTTTAGAGAAAATCCAGGCTACATTCATCTTAGTGTCTTCTCTTAGGAGCCAAGGTAGTCATGTTGGCTGGGCAGGGGCAGCTAAGTCCACTCAGAAACGTGCATGTCAGTTGGAAGAATCCAACAGCAGGGACTGTTAGTATAACCAGTGCCCACACAAAGGCTTAATATAATACAATGAAGACTCTGAACAAATGATTTTGCTTACTCAACCTGTTCACATTTTATACTTGTTTCCAAGCAAGCAACACTACAGATGCACATTATCAAAGAACATTTATCAAAAACTGAAGTCACACTTCAGAGAAAACTTGAAGGCATGGGACTGACATGATACACTAGGTTTCAGTGGAGCTTAGATTAGTTTTGTCCCTCAGGGGGAAATCAGTCATTATTATATACTACAGTTGTTTTGATGTATCTACTGGCTTATTGATCTGAATTGAATATAAACACAAGCTATGTAAACACTGAGGTGGCTCATTTTTTTCCAGGTTTATTTTGAAGCATCCAGAATACTTAAATCATAGAATATTACATTAAGCAGAAGCTCAATTGTAATCACTAAAAATAAACACTACCATTACTTTTCACTACTTTAATGTTAAATACCCTCTGGTTGATTTGCTTCTCAGCATGGCAGACCTAATGTGTTCTTGCAAATCCCTCCATAGTGACTTCAGGAAGATACAGTCACCCCACAGCACTGTAAAAACAGTTTCTTCTTTTCCTGGGCCCTAAAATCTTATGTTTCACTAGAGTCTACCTAATGTCTAATGTCCTTTTGCCACCTTATACAATTCAGTCACTTCCTTTTCTGAAACTACTGAGCATTAAATAACTAAGATGAAATAATATAAACGTTAATAAAAGTATTTCATGCATCCCTTAAGACCATATAACTTAGACTTATTATTATGAAACCTGGCAAATATTTTTTTCTGCAACTAGGGAGAAAACCATATAACTTTTCTTGACCTGTTTTATTCTGTTAATAAAGTGATCACACTGATTTCCAAATGCTAACAAAATCTTGCATTTGTGGGATAAATCCTATGTGGTTGTGATATATTCTCCTTTTTACATTGTTGGATTTGATTTGATAGTGTTTTTAAAGAATGTATTTATATTCACAAGAGTTAATGGCTTATAGTCTTCTTTTTTAATGTCTGTCAAGTTTTGGTATTAGAGTCAAGCTAGTCTCCTAAAATGAGTTGCTCACGATTTTTTCCCCTACCATTTCTGTAAAATATTTGTAAAAGATATGTATAACTTTTCTCCTTGAATGTTTGACATAATCCACTAGTGAAAACATCTGGGCCTGAAGTTCTTTATAGGTTTTTATAATGAATTCATTTCTTTAATGGATATAAGGCTATTCAGATATTTTGTTTTGTCAGTTTTAACTAGCTGTACTTTTAAGATAAATTTTTATATTTCATCTAAGTTGTTGAATTTGTTGGAATAAAATTGTTCTTAGTATCCTTTTATTATTTATTTAATAAATAATTAATTTATTTAATTATAAATTAAATTATTTTATTATAATTTTATTATCTATTATTATTAAATTATTATTAAATTTAATAACATTAATATTATTAAATAATCATTATTAAATTATTTTAATATAATTAAATTAAATATTATTATTAGTTATCATTGTTATTATTAATGATTATTAAATTATTTTAATAAAATTAAATTAAATTATATAATAATTATTATTATTAAATTATTTTATTATAATTTTATTATCTATTTAATGTTTATGAGATTTGAGGTGCACCTCATTTTAGATAGGATTTTAGATAGGATTGTAGGAAGTTTCCTTAGGGATTTTTCAATTTAAAAGAAGTCTTCTCAGAGAACTACTTTTTTGGCCTTGCTAATTTTCTGTATTGTCTGTTTTATCTTTATTTTTTTTCTCTTATCTTCAGTATTCTCTTCTTTGAATTACTTTGAGTTTACTTTGCTCTTCTTTTTCCAGCTGCTTAATGTAGAGCGCCGAGTCATTGGTTTTAGATTTTCTTCTTCCATAATATAATCTCTAAAAGCTATAAATTTCTCTCAAAGAACTGCTTTAGTTGGATCTCTGAATTTTGATATGTTGTATTTTTAATATAATTTAGTTCAAAGTATTTTCCAGTTTTTTGGTGATTTTTTTGGTCTCTGACCTATGAATTATTTAGAAGTGTGTTGTTTTATTTGTAGATGTTTGGGTTTTTCCAAGATATTGTATTGTTATTAATTTACCAATTGGATGCCATTCTCTGCTATTTCTAATTTGATATTTTTATGTAACTGAAATATTATAGAGTGTGTTCTCTGACTTTAAAATAGTTAAATATTTAAAAATTTATTGATACATGGCTTCTGTCCAAGATTGTGGTCTAACTTGGTGATTATACCATTTGCAGTTGAAAAACATGTTTACTCTGCAGTTGTTGGATGTGGTGCTCTATAAATGTCAATTAGATCAAGGTGGTGGATAGTGTTCAGATTTACATCTCAGATATTCTTGGTCTGATTTTCTATGAATTGTAAAAAGAGGTATTTGAATCTTATGCTATGATTTGGGGATTGTCTATTTCTCCCTTTAATATTTATTGGGTTTTTTTACTGTATTTTGAGACTCTTTCACTAGGTTCAAATGCATTTAAAAGTTTTATATCTTTCTGATAGATTTTCATTATTATCATGATGAAATATCTCTGTGTATCACTACTAATACTGTCTTTTTATAGTTTATTTTATCTGATATTTAAAAAGGCACTCATTCTTCTTATGCTTACTATTTGTACAACCTATCTTTTTCATCTATTTACTCTCAACTGTGTTTTTCTTTTTTTAAAAATAAAAACATTTAATCTATTTATTCATGAAAGACACAGAGAAAGAGAGGCAGAGACACAGGCAGAGGGAGAAGCAGGCTCCTAAAGGGGAGCCTGATGAAAGGATTCCATCTCAGGACTCTGGGACCACACCCTGAGCCAGAGGCAGATGCTCAATCACTGAGCTACCTAGGAGTCCCTGTCTGTGTTTTTCTATTAAAGTGGGTCTCTTTTAGGTGTATAGTTGGTTTTGATTTTTAAAAATCTACTCCTTCAATAGCAGCTCTTTATATGAGTATTTAAAACATTAACCTTTAATGTAATTATTGATATAGTTATATTTATATCTGCCTTTTCATTGTCAGTTTTCCATTTGTATCCTCTGATTTTGTTCCTTTGTTTTTTCTTTATGGCCTTTTTTGGGGATTAACTGAACATCTTAATACTCTATCTCAAATTTTCAATTGGCTCACCGACTATATTTTTATTATTTTAGGAGTTGCTCCACATATTACAACACATGTATCATTTTCTGAGATGATTAGAATTGGCATTGTACCACTTCATTAAAAACTTCAGAAATTTTCAATCATATAGGTCCTTAATCATTTCCATTTTTAAATAATTTTTGTATACATTATATCTATGTTTATGTAGACCCTTTCCCAAATTTACAACTTTTGCTTTAAACAGTCTTATATATTTAAAAATTTTTTTTAATTATTTATTTATTTATGATAGTCACAGAGAGAGAGAGAGAGGCAGAGACACAGGCAGAGGGAGAAGCAGGCTCCATGCACTGGGAGCCCAATGTGGGATTCGATCCCGGGTCTCCAGGATTGTGCCCTGGGCCAAAGGCAGGCGCTAAACCACTATGCCACCCAGGGATCCCCAGTCTTACATATTTTTAAAGATCATAAAATCGTTCATCTAATTACCATATATAATGATCTTCCTTCATTTTTGAAGATCCAAGTTTCCCTCCTGGTAACATTTCCCTTCAGCCTAAAAAAAACCTTTTTTTTGTAGCATTTCTTGCAAACCAAGTAAGTGGGCAACAAATTCTCCTAGTTTTGTTTTATCTGAAAAGTCTTTATTTCACCTTAATGTTTGAAATATATTTACTGGATGTTCAATTTTGGATTACAGGCTCTTTTCCTTTAAGCATTTTAAATTATGTCTTTGTTTTGTTGTGTAGATGGTTATGTAAATTTGTGTAAATTGCTATATATTATCTGTGGTTTCTGATGATAATTCCATGACCTAGGATGCCTGGGTGGCTCAGCAGTTGAGTGTCTGCCTTTGACTCAGGGCATGATCTCAGAGTCTGGGGGATCAAGTTCCACAGGCTTCCTGCATGGAGCCTGCTTCTCCCTCTGCCTATGTCTCTGCCTCTCTCTCTCTCTCTCTCTCTCTCTCTCTCTCTCTCTCTGTCTCTCATGAATTAAAAAAAAAAAAAAAAAAAAAGAATTCCATGACCATATGGATCCTATTCTCCGGCATGCCATGTGTCTTTTTTCTCTAGCTGTGCCCTCTATGACTTTCTCAGCTTTGGATTTCTTCAGTTTGATTATGATGTAGGCAGGAAAGATTTTATTTGAATTTATTTTGTCTAGCATTCACTGACTTCTCAAATTTGTAAATTTATGTATTTGGGAAGTTTTCAGACATTATTTCTTCACATATATTTTTATTCTGCTTCAATCTTTTTCTCTTCTTCCAGGACTCCAACTACATGTATATTTAATCTTTTGATTTTTTTTTTTAAGATTTTATTTATTTATTCATGAGAGACACATATACGCAGAGAGGCAGAGACAGGCAGAGGGAGTAGCAAGCTCCATGCAGGGAGCCCAATGTAGGACTCAATCCCGGGACCCCAGGATCCTGCCCTGAGCCAAAGGCAGACACTCAATCCATGAGCCACCCAGATGTCCCATAATCTTTTGAATTTTTCCACAAGTTTTGAAGCTATATTATTTTAATTTTTATCTTTTTTCTCTCTGTTCTTCCAATTGAATAATTTCTATTGAACTTTCTTCAACCTCATTGTTATTTTCACTATTATTTCTATCTACTAATGAGCCAAATCAGTGAATCTTTTGTTTCAAAAATCATATATTTTTGTTCTAAAACTTCTATTTTTTTCTGGTTTCTATTACTTAGCTGGGATATATTTTCATTCATTTCAAGTATATTCTTTCTTTTAACTCATGAGAATTGATCTTATTTCCCTGGTTCTTTGCATGTTACGTGATTTTGAACTGTATCCTCCACATTTTGAATATCAATTGTGTAGAATCTGTGTATTGTTATAATCACCTGTGAAAGTTAATACCTTCTCTTTAAGTAGGCAATTCACATGGTTCAGTTCTAACTATAAGTTCTGTCTTGCCCTCTCTGGGCAATGTTTCACATCCCAGCTCAGTTCTAGAAGCCTTTGCTCCGCTGGTTTGGGTCTGTCTCACTGATGTGTTATTTAGCTGTAAGACTGGGGTTTGTGTAGGGGTTCAAATCTCATTTCAGTTTCCTAAGTCTTTACTGAGCTGGTTGGGTTGGTTCTACATATGTGTAGTCTCAGGCTCTAGCCTGACCCTTGTGTGAACTCTTACACTAAATTCAGAATTCTTCAGCTTCAGTGTCTCTGAGATCTCTGCTTCACCTTCTGGCCCACAGGAGCTGCTTTCCAAGGTTGCTCTTGGCTTCTGGTGAGATAAGAGAGTTTCTATCAGATTTTCAGCTGCTTCTTCAGGACCAAGGTCTACCCTTAGGGCAAAGTCACTGGAGAAAGGAGAAAGTAAATGGAGATCACTTCTCCAAGATTTGTCTCCCTTCCACAATTCACCAGCTATTGTTTACTGTGTAGTCCTCAGGTATTTGGGGGTTTTGCATTTGGTTTTTAATAAATAGTTGTTATCAGCAGGAAGGATCAGCTACCATGGTCTTGTAGCACCTATAGTAGTATCAGAACTTCCTCCAACAATATTTTTTACCCCAACACTGTTTCTTAAGAAAAAAATAAAGTACAACATAAATACTTATAGAAGGAAAGTTGTTTTAAAAGAACATATGGTAATCTCTAAAAGGGTAATTATTCAAGTCAGTATATAGAATGATGTAGCCCTATTCTTAGCATTCAATACAGTCTATGAGATAATGTTAAGTGAGATGTATACATCACAGACACTTTAAGAGAATACCTACTCATAAACACAAACACATGTAAATGTATCACAGAACTTCTGGTAAGAACCATACCAATTGAGAATGGTTAGATGGGAGATGTATAGCTATATTCATTGTTATTAGGTATATTATTGTGTTGTTTAACATTTTTTGTTTTTTAAAATTTTATTTAAATGCAATTTGTCAACATATAGTATAGCATCCAATACTCATCTCATCACACATGTTTAACATTTTTTGAGGTAGTATATATCTGTTCTACAAATTTAAAGAAAACTAAATATAAAAAAATAAATTTAAAATACAAATTTGAAGTAGATAAAAAAATAAAGTAGAAAAAATTTGAAGTAGATAAAATTTCAAATAGAGTTTTAGATTATAAAGTTCTTTAAAATCTGAGATTCTATAATTTTAATAGATACTCAATAAAGTTTTTTTTTAATTAAATGGTCTGGAGAAAATTTTTGTAAAGCATTAGAATAAAATTTAGAAAATCTGTGTTCCACCCCAGGGTAGCCTTGATCAACTCACTTATACAATCTTGAGCTTCAGTTTTTGTACCTGTAAATTGAGTTTTCCTCATCTCCTAGGTTCCTACCTGCTCCAAGATTTTATTGGACCCTCTATAATAGCAGGAGATGCTTGAGCATTGAGAAATAAAGAGCAGCTCTCAGTTCCGGGCAGAACCCATCTGGAATCATGATCACTACTCTGAACTGCAAACTAGCCAACTAAACTGAAGACCTCCATCATGGATCAATGGTCCACATAAGACAAATTTGTAACCACCTTCTCTAAAAAGAAAGTGACTGTTGACAATAAATTCACAGTTATCAAGCTGTTGTCACTACCCAGTTAAATAATGATTTATTTTTTCTAGTTAGGAAAAAATTAGGAGGAAGAATGAGGTATGAGTATGTAAATGAAGGATTTTGCATTTGTTTGATGCAATGTAGTTGACTTTTCTTCCTATTATTATTAAATCATCGATGTTTTTGTTAATCCCTACATTTATAATTTGTGGTTAGAGGAATTAGCTGGATATGGTCATACATAATACAAAGAAGTTCACATCACATTATAATTATTTTTTTTTCAAGAGAATATTAAATCGTTTATTGATTACACATGATAATGGACGATACACAAGCTTTAATCCCATCTATAGTTTTATCTGATACCATAATTCAATTTAGATATATTGCATAGGATGTGCCAACAATCATAATAACCAAATAAACTCCAGGACTTTGCTTGGGTGACCCTTTTAACGGTGAACTCCAGGTCACAACACATTAACTGTCAGTTCAACCACACCAAGGTTTGTGGAGACAATGGCTTCTGTGCCCAAGCAGGTTGCAAATAAATTTCGAGTGGAACCTGGCATCACCCTGAAGGAATTCTAACTTCACACTGTTGGGGTAGTTTACCAAGATGGCTTCAGAGTAGACTAACTTTACACAGCACATTTAAAAAAAGACACATTTATTCAGCGTCATGATCAGACTATTACATTTAGCAACATTATAATTATATATATATATATGCTAGTCCCTTTTTGTTACCAGCTAAGATTCATTATATTTTCTTCCAACAAAGGAGTTTAGTGGAAAAAGCACAGACTTTAGTCAACAAAGATCTGGTCTTTCATTTACCCACTATATGACTTTGGACCAATCATTTACTTTCTCTGGGTCTTAGTTTATCTTGCTTATTCATCTTTAAAGTGTTCCTGGAAAGGCTTCATCTGCCTATCTTGTTGTCAGCTATCTGGTATAAGTCCCAGCCCATACTACAGTTCTCAAAGTGCAGCCCCTGGACCTGTAGAGTCAGCATCACCTGGGAGCTTGTTGGAAATGCACATTTTTGTGCCTTTCCCAAGACCCACTGAAGCAGAAGCTGTGTATGGAGCTTTGCAGTCTGTCAAAAAGCCCTCTAGGTGATTCTGATACATGTTAAAGCTATTGAGCCACACCTGTAAGGAATCCTCTCAAATGATTCTGGGAGAGATATCCTGGATTTGTGGGGGGAGGTCTTGTTCTATTCACTGGAGTGGATGTTGTACTCCATTTCTCTGACTTCTCATTTGCCTCTAGAGGCCCACCACAATCTTTTCCCTTTTTAAAAATTGTATGCTTCGTGTGCCTTTTTTTTTCATCTCCAAAAACATTTCATTTCATCCTACCTTTCAGACTTCTTAAAATTTCTACCAAAGAAATGTCTTTTCCCCCCTTTACCTCCATTTATCCTCCTATAAATTTAGAAGAAAACTAACTGGCAAGGTCCTCAGAGTGCACAATATCTTGAATGAATGTGGCTAAGTATGTTTAGCATTTATGTGAGCCTAGATCCCATCTGTTGTCTGACATCAGATGAGGATACCTCCTATTTTAGATATCCCAGCTGTCTATGTCAAAACAAGAAGATAGTCTGTCTTAGTGAGGGATGAGCCACTGAATAGCTGCTTAAATGTCTTTGGGGACTAGTACTTTGGAATTTGCTTTGGAATAAAAATGTAGCCTCTTTAATAATACAAATGTGGGTATGCATGCATGTGTGTGAACTAGAAGTGGAAGACAGGTTTGCAGAGAGGGAGGGCAGGAACTGAAGGAAGCAACAAAGCCTGATAATCTAGCCTTTGCAAAATAAGTGCAGATCCTCAGCATGTCATTTGCTCATTTTCGTTGGTGTTTCCACCACTTCTCCACCTCCTACCATTATTTTGTACTCAGATTTCTGATGGTTTATGTAACAAGGATATTGTGAATATCAACTTGTAAAACCCTTTTGTTTATTGTGCTGTAGAGGACCCAAAGCCTTATCATATCAGATGATAACTCTCCTCTTTAATGTTCTTTTGAAAAAAAGAAGCGTGTAATATGCTGAAAACTAACGCAGCTATCCTAATTGGGTTAGGATAACCCAGAGAGCAAGGACTGAGACAAAACTGTCCAGTAGGGTCATTTCATATTAGATGATGCTTAACCAAACTGATAAGCAGATCTCAATGATTAGTGGAGATTGAGGATGAAAATAAGACTGCAATAGACCTGCAACCCACACATGTACAAGCACACACACACACACACACACACACACACACACACACACAGATAGCATAGAGAAAAAGAGGAGATACCAGAGAAGATAGAGCTAAGATGCAACTATTATTCCATTAAAAATAAACTTACATCTCTCAAGATTACCACAGCCTGTCTCTGTCCCTTACAACATGAAAATCAAGATGAACACATAAATGGTTACTCATTTTTTATATGCAATGATTATATAAAATTTTAGAATTTAAGTGGTTTTAAATACTGCATCTTATTTTATTCTCAAAAACTCCATGGGGGGGGCAGCCCGGATGGCTCAGCGGTTTAGCGCCGACTTCAGCCCAGGGCGTGATCCTGGAGACCCGGGATCGAGTCCCACATCAGGCTCCCTGCATGGAGCCTGCTTCTCCCTCTGCCTGTGTCTCTGCCTCTTTCTCTCTCTCTCTCTCTGTCTCATGAATAATAAATAAATAAAATCTTTAAAAAAAAAAAAAACTCCATGGGGGTTAGATATTTTTATCATACCTTCCAATTTTTAGATTTATGTGTTTCAAAATTTGAGATGTGTTCATATCCTACTGATGATCTTGGGCTAACTGTAGGTGGCTCCTTGATATGCCATTAAATATCACTGTATTACCAATGAAAGGGATGGCTTATTTCTGGTTCTCTTCAATATTTTATGTAAGAAGAATATTTCAGTTTTCAGTAACTATAAATTTTATAGTTACTGTCCTATTTTTGGACTATGATACTAGTTTTCCATTTGTGACAATAGTGTAAAATTTCCTTTTCACATAGATTTATTTAAATAAAGAAATTTAAAAGATAAAGAAAAAATTGTTATTAATGGTGGTAAGTATGTTATTAATGGTAAGTACTATATGAAAATGACAAAAAGTGCATAGTACAAAATAATCAAAACTTTCTAAATGAAGAAAACCTATCACAGAAAGGATGATTTACTTGGGAAGACCACACAACTTTAAATGATGAGGGTGGCCCAAAGGAACTAAGATTCAGGTAGGTTAAGTCTTTCCAATGTGCACTATCAAAGAAAACCAGAGCCAGACATAAAAGAAGTGGTAAATTTTATTCAGAACTATTGTAATAGGTGGAAAGAGACCCAGTATAGAAATGGGGCTCCATTCCAAATACATCAGGGACAAGTGGGGATTTACAGCCAAGGAGCAAGACAGTCAGTGGAAGGAAATTTACTAAGAGAAGAAATCAAGACTGGGGAAAATTCTAGTCAAGCTAACCTAATACAATTCCTGCTGCAGGTAGGCCAGGGTGATCAGAGACTAAAGGAAGGAGTGAAGGGTTATAATCCGATATCTAGGGTGATCAAATAACAGGGGTGGGGCATTCTTGCTCAACTAAATTAGCAGAGTTCTTGCTAAAACTGGAATTTACAAAGAAATGCACAGAGGGTCATAGGAGAAGTTTCAGAAGGTTCACTGACTAAAGTTTGATCAAGCAAAGAATATTTGTCAATACCTAAGGTCTTAGTGACAGACCTTAAACCAGAACCAGTCTCCTGACTCCTAGTCTTGTTCTTTAGGCTTTAAAATGCCTTTTCTTACAGTTTATTAAAAACTCTTACTGTCTTTCTACACCAGCCCTCTCATTATACAAGAACCTCGGGTTCTTGTGAACAGTTACATTTTTTGCTGATTTAAAAAACAATAATGATAACAATAATATATTTATTCAAGCTGTACTATGGGCCTAGATACTACTTTACATATTTTATACATATTATGCTTAGTAATTGATTTATTTATTATACTTATTAATTTATTTAATCTTCATGTTAAATTCTACAAGAGAATTATCTTTTGGATTTTTAAGAATAAATCTCTCAGTGGTGGGCTTCTACCACAGTTTTTTCCAGGTCTGGAAGAGGTTACCTAACCCCAGAAAATCTTCCCTTGTTGGTACCACAGTCTATTTGGGAAAATGTTTATGAGCTGCTCCATTAAAAATATATCTCACTGAGAGCACCTGGGTAACTCAGTTGGTTAAGAATCTGATTTTTAAGTAATCCATAACATTCAATACTAACTGAACAAATGGTAATTAACACAACAAAAATATAGCAGATATAATGGACACTCAGGGTAACATTGATGAGCAGAAACAGAAGTGAAAACTACCCAGGCAGAGCTTATAGTTTGTTTTGGGGACATGAGTAGACTCATTCAAATGATCACACACTATATGTAAGTGTATAATTATCATAATTTGTATTTAAAAAAAAAAACCACATTGGCCATAAGAATGTAACTCAATTTAGATTGGGGCCGAGAGAATTGAGCAGTCTTTCCAGAGAAAATGAAGTATTGGCTGAGATATGAAAGAGGAGTAAGAGCTGACTAGGTGAAGGTGGGAATTCAGGGGGAGAGGGGACTATTAAGGCAAAGGAAAGAGCACTTACAAAAGGCCCTGGGGCAGGAAGGAACAATGTGCTAGGTGGATTGGAAGGTGGCCAAGATGACCAGCATGGCTTGGAGGCAAATTCTGGAAGAGGGAGGAAATTAATAGAATATAAATTAGGAGGCTAGAGAGGTACAGAAAGACCATGTGAGGTGAAACCCTGGACATAGATTAAGGATTTTGGTCTTTTAACAACAGTGGGGGATGAGACATTATCAGATTTATGTTTTGGAAAAGTTCACTTTGGGTAGCTATGTGAGAGTTAAAGTTTTTCTTTCTTTCTTATTTAAGGTAAGCTTCCTGTGCATCTTCTCAAGTTATCAAAATTCCTATTTTTTCATAAGATAAACATTTTTAAAAAGCATTAAGATAAAACTCTGCTCCTTCCAATGAATGTAAATCATTTTCTTTTATCTTCTTTTTAGTCTTCTATATTAAGAATGTTTTCTCATTTCCATTTATATCTCCTGCAACACAAAGCTTAGATCTTATTTTGGCTTTCCTAATTTCATCATCCACATCTTATAAAATCATGTGCACCCATAATTATGTCATCTATTTTTTCTTTTTCTATCAGCATATAGTGAAAATCAGACTGACTTCATTTTAGCCAATAGAAGGTCTAAGAAAAATTAGTAAGTAGGCCAAATGTTGTGTGTACCACCCCTCATCTCCAGTGATGGTATACTTCCCTCCCATTCATGCCTCCCTGCCTCTCATACTTCCAGATCTGAATGCTTCCCTAGGTTTGTGTTTGTCCTGTTTTCACATCAGCTTACTTGCTTTCCATAAAATGCAGAGTCATATTTACTTTCAATGCCTAGAGGACACGGGTGTTGAGATGACACATCATAAAGACTATATGCCCTGGCCTACAACCTGACAGGATAGGTCAAAATTTGGTAAAGGCTGATTAGATTTTTTGGAGAAAATTATGAATAAATGGACAAGGCCCTAGAGAAAAGGGAGACAGTGTCTGTGCTTTAATTCTGGTTTCCATAGAGCTACGTGAGCCCAGGAAAGTCACTTCAGCTCAATAACCCTGTTTCCTCATTTGTGGAGCTTTTGGTCCCTTCTCAAGTGTGGAGCAACTACTCTGTGTAAATCTGTTTTGTTGGCTGATCTGATCTCTTCTAGAAGAGTTCTCCCCACAGAGCTATTTAAGTTCAGGGGCTAATATATCTGTAATAACAGAGTTACCAATGAGAACACACAGTCAGGATGAGATACTTGGAAAAGTTCCTACAAAACCAAACTAGAGAGTGTCTACTTTGTATTAAAACCAGGAAGAGAGTGAAGTTTTATACTAAAACCATTATTCAGTGTCTGGTTTGTGTTAATTTAAAAACAGCCATCCTTGTTATCCCCTCAGGATCACATGTTGTAAGTTTTATTTTTAACATGTCTTATCTTTGCTGTTGTATTTTTAGCCTTTGGCTTCATTGGTGCCCTTCATCAAGATGTGTGAAGACACAAATACTCCCATTTGGGAACATGCAGTGCTACATCCTTCTTGGTAGTTTTCAGTAAAAACAGTTTCTCTTGATAAACGTTATGGATAAAAATGTAAAAACCTAACAGCCAGTGGCCCCTTTAAAGAACTGAACATAACAACTTTTGTCTGCTGAGAAACAAACGTGAAGTAAAATCAGAGGGCAGGGGTGGGGGGGTGCTGTGTGCAGGTGCATATGAAGGTCAACCTCCACAGGCCAAGGGCCTACAGAAGGGAAACATCACTTAAAGGTCCCACATGAGAAATATAACATATAGAGTTTTCTAAATCATGTCTTTCAACTTCCCTCAAGTAAGGAGAAGTTTTAAAAGATAGCTATAGATAGGACAGAAATTGAGAAAGATTCCTTAAAGGCATCCAGGAACATAATCATAGCCTGACCTCACAACAACTGGAACCAGATCCAAGGGCCTCCTGGGACCATAGGAATTAAAGTCATGCTAGGCTCCATAATTAATGTCTACTTGTTTATCATCTACCAATCACCTTTCACCTCTTCTTTCTTTTTCAATATCTATTTACTTATAATTTCTGTTTCCCCTTATCTCTGGTTTGTACATAGAACACTATGACTTTTCTAAATTCTCTTTCATTTCCTATTTCTACTGATTAATTACTCTTTATCAACTCATTTTCCCTATTAAAGTTCCTAAGAGAAGAATCAAATTGGCCTGGTTCATCTTTTCTTACAGAGCTTTGTGGAGAGGGGCACCTGGATCTCACAACCCTGTGATCATGACTGGGGCCAAAATCAAGAGTTGGTCACTTAACTGACCGAGACACCAGGTGTCCCAACAAATTTGTTATTTTTTAAAATTTATTTTCCCTTGTTTTAAAATACTCCCATTAATTGGTGATGATCAAAACCTGTACTCATAGCACAGTTTCAGGGAATGAATTAGAAAACCCCAGAGACTTGCAGTGCCCTAACTCTCCATCTATTTTTATTTTTCAGGATAATTAGTGACTGAATCCTTTGAAATAACTTATAACCATAGTGATTAAAGTAAGTGAACAGTCACTCAGCCTGGTGAATAAATGAGGTGTCTTCACATTTCTCTCACACTTGCCTGAAGTAATTTGAGACAAGCCTGATATTAGAAACTGAGTTTTCTCGAAGAAGCATCCAAATTGCCTCAGTGAATGACTCTTCCAGGTACTTTGGATGATTGATGAGAATGCAAGTGGATGCATTGCTGCAGGCTTCCCAGGAGAAGCTGGCCTTGTCACCACCAAGGGAAACCTCTCAGATGGTGTTGGGACTGACACCAGGATTTCCAGAACACTTCATTCTTGAAACACAAGACCTTGTGAAAGTAGACTGCTTAACTCCAGATCAGCAAAATAAAATTAATTGCCTACAACTGCATGAATCTCATGTAATTGTAGTTAACATTTCATTTTTTTTTTGTTGGATATATAAGAAAATCCTTTTTTTCTCTCTCTAATCTCTCCGTAACCCTTAATTTTACAAGCTAGGCTTGTACAAACTAGAATGATATACTTTCTAATTGATATCTTGTTAAAAACTGACTCCTCAAAATTCAGAAAAAATATACTAAATGAAAATTCCTAATATATATTTGTAAACTTACAAATCATTAGACAAAATTATTATTAAAAAGAATAATGTAGGGATCCCTGGGTGGCGCAGCGGCTTGGCGTCTGCCTTTGGCCCAGGGCGTGATCCTGGAGACCCGGGATCGAATCCCACGTCGGGCTCCCGGTGCATGGAGCCTGCTTCTCCCTCTGCCTGTGTCTCTGCCTCTCTCTCTCTCTCTCTCTCTCTCTCTCTCAGTCTCTCTGACTATCATAAATAAATACATACATACATATAAAAAAAAAGAATAATGTAGTGTGTCAACTATATTTCAATTAAAAAAGGATAATGGGAGCACCTGAGTGGCTCAGTGGTTGAGCGTTTGGCACAGGTCATGATCCCAGGGTCCTGGGATCAAGTCCTGCATCGGGCTCCCTATAGAGAGCCTGCCTCTCCCTCTGCCTATGTCTCTGCCTCTCTCTATGTGTCTCTCATGAATAAGTAAATAAAATCTTTTTAAAAAATAAAAAATTAAAAAGTAATAATGGATGCTGGTTTCCCTTGTATACAACAGTATTCAGAAAAATGGTTAAATATTTTTAAAGCTACTTTACTGAATTCCTTTACTTTTCATGACCATGTAGTTATTTGCAGAAGTTAAAAAATTTAAATTCAAAATTCTAACATTATTATGCTAGGAATGTCATTTAAAAAAATTGCATTTTATCAGGTTTCAGATCCTACTATTAAGACACAATAATAAACTTCAGATGGAGTAATGGTAAGCACAATGCCCTTCCTAGAACCCAGCCTGGGACCAGCAATAACTTTGATTTAAGAATATCAGTTTTGAGGGGGGCACTTAGCAGGATGAGCACTGGGTGTTATGCTAAATGTTGGCAAATTGAACTCCAATAAAAAATAAAATAATAAAAAAAGAATATCAGTTTTACAGGTAGCAAACAGTATCAATCTTGGGACAGGGACATTGACAAACTTGAGGATACCTTTGTAATTTAGGGAATCCATGCAGAATCTGGATAGAGGAGAATTGCAAATTTGGGACTCCTATCTTTGAAGTAAATGAATTGAGTTGATAAGAGTCATGGAAATACTGCTATATGAAAGTGATCAAAAGTATGACCCCAGTGGCTTTACTAAGTTCCCAGACAGGAGCTAACTCTCAAGCTTTAGTATTACATGGCTCCAGTTCTGGAAACCAGACAATAAGAAGTTCCATGTATATTAATATTTCCTGTTGTATCTATGCAAATAAAATTGGCCAAATGAATAAAACAGCAAATAAATGATACTGAATCAGAAAACAGCTTAAAAACAAAACAAAATGTATATGGTTAAATACATCCTAGGGATAAGGTTGACCATAAGGAGGGACTGCAAGCCTAAAAGTGACACCTAGCCCTGGCTTTATATAAGTAAAAAATGTGTATATCAAGTCTGAGAGTCAAGGAAAGAAAAACACTGTATCCTTGTCAGAGAAAAACAAATACCATAAGATCTCACTTATATGTGGAATTTAAGAAACAAAACAAATGAGTAAATGAAAAAAAGAGAAAGAGAGAGAAAGAGAGGCAAAACCAATAAGCAGACCCTTAACTATAGAGAAGAAACTAATGGTTGTCAGAGGGGTGGTGGGTGAGGTGATGGGCTAAATAGATGATGGGGATTAAGGAATGAACTTGTGATGAGCACCAGGTCTTGCGTGGAAGTACACCTAAAACTAATATAATACTGTATGTCAACTATACTGGAATTTAAAAATTAAAAAAAAAACAGAAAGTAAAATTATGAAAACAAAACAAAAAAATAAATTCTGAGATTTATCTCTCCCACAAAAAATTCAAACAAAACAAAAAACCAACCAGGTCACCCTGTCTAGTGAGCTGTTTTCTGTTAAGTTACTAATTCTCTAGTCAAATAATATCTCTGATTTTTAAAATACTGATACATGGGGTCTGGGTGGCTCAGTTGGTTGACCATCCAACTCAGTATTGGCTCATCATGATCTCATGGGTCATAGAATGGAGCTCCATTTTGGGCTCTGTGCTAGGCAGGGAGTGGGCTCAATGATTCTCTCCCTTTTCCCCTCCTCTTTTCCCCTCCCCTACTTTCTCTCTCTCTCTCAAAAAAAAAATCTTTAAAAAATAATAAAATGGTCTTACATGTCCTATAAAAAATGTTGTTTTCCACCCTGAAGAAACTAAATATAAACTTTGAAACCTTAGTAGCTTTAGATTTTTCTCTTTTTAAACTGTTTGTTGGTTTTTTACTGTTTTTATTTATTTTTTATTTTTTTATTTTTAATTTTTTAAAAGATTTCATTTATTTATTCATGAGAGACACAGAGAGAAAGAGAGGCAGAGACACAGGCAGAGGGAGAAGCAGGCTCCATGCAGGGAGCCTGAGATGGGACTCAACCCCAGGTCTCTAGGATCATGCCCTGGGCTGAAGGCAGGCGTTAAACCACTTGAGCCACCCGGGCTGCCCTACTGTTTTTATTTTTATCATTTTTTTACTTTATTTTTTTAAATTGAAGTATATGATCATATAATGTTAGTTTCAAGTGTACAACACTTTAATTCAACAATTCTGAACATTATTACTCAGTGCTTATGACGATAAGTGAAGTCACCATCTGTCACCATGCAACATTGAGTCTTCTCCTTTAACTTTTTGATCATTTTTTTTTTAATTTGGTAAGCAAAGTTTGCAAGTAAAACTTCTTTTCTCCTCATGACTTTTTCATGTGTGTGTCTTCCATTCACAGTCATGGTACTAAAAAGAAAAGCAAAGAAGTAGCTATTGTAAAAGTCAGGATTACTTTTAGTGGAGAGAGTGGGTTGTGTTAAAAAGTGCAAGTGTGAGACTGCTGGCATGCTTTCCCTATTCAGTTTCTTCACCCGGGTGCTTAAATGAGTTATTACCCTGTAATAATTCTTTGGAGACAATTCTCTATGGGTCTCTCACATTTATACATGTCTTGTGAATGGAGGCACTGACAGATTTTGCTCTAGACTTTGCCTTCAAAAATAATCATGTAGAGAATCCTTTGGAAGATGAAGACAGTGTCTCCCTTTGGACCAGCCGGTAGGCTTGTTTGCTGTCCAACATAACAAAGATAAAATTTCCCTTTGGAGCAAAGGACAGGCAAGCAGACTGAGGCTGAGGTTTCTTAAGCTTTGAGTTCCTTAACGTTGATGCAAATTAAGTGTGTGGTCAGCATCCACTTGGGTGAGTCCACATTAGCCTTGTGGGAAGGGGAATCAATAGGGTTCTTGCTCTCCACTATGCCCGTAATAAAGTCCTTTGTCTCTGACCCAGGAATGTCTGGACTTCTAGCACCATCTATGAAAGGAAGGCAGACTGAACTGTTAACTTGTAAGTAGGATAAAATCACAAACCTTTCATGGCCCTTGACAATAATTTATTAAATTATACATTTGTATTTTATGACTTCTTCTCTATGCATTTTATAATATGAAAGCCTTAAAATCCTAGTTAATAGTAAATACAATTAGTTTGACTTTCTGTTCATATTTCAGTTGCATTTTTGAAATGAAGACCTACAGAATTCTGAAAGTTTGTGAGTAACTTGGGTTTGGAAAGTTACCTTTAAAACCCCAAAGGTGTTAGTAAATTCTTATAGCTGCCATCCGAAAGAGCAGCTCTTCTGCTTTTATTTCCTTGATCAGTTCCTTGCTATAATAGAAAGAAAATTTTAATGTCAAGAAGAAATGGTCCTAGTAGATGGGGAAAGCTTATGAATCATAATTAAAGGAACAAGAAATTTAATCACTGGGGATGTGGCTTACTAAACAGAGGGGAAAATTTGTATTTAAGAAAAAGAGAGGGATGCCTGGGTGGCTCAGTGGTTGAACCTCTGCCTTTGGCTCAGGTTGTGGTCCCAGGGTCCTGGCATTGAGTCTCAACATCAGGCTCCCCACAGGAAGCCAGCTTCTTCCTCTGCCTAAGTCTCTGCCTCTCTCTGTGTCTCTCATGATTAAATAAGTAAAATCTCAAAAAAGAAAGAAAGAAAGAAAAAGATATATGAAAAATAGGCATACCCCCCCCACACACACACACAACTTGTGTAGAGACCCTGCAGACTTTGCAGGATCCTGGCTTGTTATAAAGAGTCAAAACTCTGGGATCTTTGCCTGACAAGGAGAATGTCAGGACTATAAAGATGAGAGAGACAAATTGATGTGGAAAAACGTTGCTTCCTAAGCACTATGACCATCTGCTGGCCAAATGGCAAGATATACTTTTTTCCATGGATGGGAACAGTTTGGAATAAAGATTATGCTGTGAACAGATGCTAGAAGTCTCTTCCTGAGGAACTAAAATTCAGGGGCAAAATTAGCGAGAATCAACTTAAAAATGAAGCTTTAAAAGGTCAACATAAAACACTATGGCCAGTAGCTAGCAATATGACTAGCACAGCACTTCTGAAAGGTTTCCACAGACATAATCCTCACCACAGAGGAGTCCAAATCATTTAGGGCAATGGCTAAGGGGAGTAAAACAGGCCTTAGCAGGAAATCAGAAATTTCTAAAGCATATTTCAAGATAGAAGTCATTTTTGTGCTCCATTCATATATATTTTTACCTATAAATGACATTTTAAATTATTTACCATTGAGTAAAATTTATACGTGAATAATATCATCAAGAAAACACTCCATTTTGAGGTAGTGAGCCCTGTAAATCTGAGGAGTCTGGGGTAAGATTATTTTTTAAATTATATGTTTGTTAGTGCCTTTATGAAATGTTTGTGTATTGATTCTCCAGAAATATATTTTGATGACAGAAGTAGGAAATTTAACTAACTAACTATATTTAAGGATGGTTCAATCATTTAAAAGCTCAGTTACCCTGAAAATAGCTATGGTTGGATCAATGGTGACAACTGAGTCTAACACAGCTTTGTCTTGGGGAATTAAGTTTGTTGTTAGTCTATTCAGATGATGTTATAGGGACCATCACCTGTTTCCTCTCAACCCTTGACTGTACTACTTCTTCATGGGTCAATTGCTAAGCTGTGGGTTTTTATCATGCATACATGCTCATGAGAGACACAGAGAGAGAGGGAGAGACTTAGGCAGAGGGAGAAGCAGGTCCAGAACCCCAGAAATGGAGCCTTGAGCCAAAGGCAGAGGCTCCATTGCTGAGCCACCCAGGCATCCCTCGTCTTAGATTCGAAGTCAGAAACTCTTATTCAAGCTCTTTCTGCTTGTGTGGCTTTAGGCAAATTTCTTTCCTTCCTTGAGTTTCAATTTCTTTTTCTGCAAAATGAGGATATTAGATGATGATCTTCAAGGTCTTTCCAGAAATAAAATCCCATAATCCTATAATGTCTTCCATCTCACACAACAATCACACACAATTTCACATCTACAAATACTCTATAATTAACAGGGTAGCCTGTTACATCTGAAAATTATTCAAACTACATGCAATCTCTACATTTCCCGTCCCCAAAGAGCTTTTGTTCTTGATGTTCCCTCTGTCCGAAATGTTTTTCTTATAGTCATATGCATGTTTCCTGGCCTCTTTTCCTTCAGGTCTCCAATCAGATGCAACTCTGCCGGAGAAGACTTCACCTAACTACTTTAATAAAATATCAAACTCCATCTCCAAACAGTTACTCTGTTCACTTTATTCTGCTTACTTTTTTTGCATAGATTTTTTTACTACTTGATATATTATATATTTACACATTGTTGTATCCCAAAATGTATGTTTATCAGTCAGTTTTTGCAGCAGCAACAAATGACCTCAATATTTCAGTTGCTTGCAACAACAAACATTTATCCCTTGCTTATGTTACATGATGGCTCTAGGTAGGCTGCAGTTCTTGGCTCTCCTGAGCACACCCAAGGCTCAGCTAGATTTGCTTCCACTTCAGGACTCAAATTGAAAAAACATTCCTTCTCTAAGGTGAAGTACTGTTATGGTAAAGGACAGGAATATAAAGGGGGGACAGAGACAAATCAGGCAATCTCATTTAAAAATTCTGCTCAGATGTGACAGTCACATGTGCTCAAATTCCATTAGCCAATGCATATCATGTACCAACCACCAAGTCAAAGAGCCAAATAGAATATATACTCCTTTCACAGGAATAGAGGTGAGTCACATGATGATTAATGGAGATGTAATTAGATGCAACAATCCTATTATTAAGACCAATTATCCCATCCATCAAAAAATATAAATTTCACTACATGGTTCTTTTTTCTGTAGAGTTCTTAAAGTCTAGAACAGTAGATATTCAGTAAATACTATTTGAATGGATGAAAAAACAATTCTCTCATCCTTTCCCACTCCACTTTTACTGTTAGAACAAACCCCCATTTGGCCTCATTCTCACAACCATGGCTTTGGTGTGGCAGAGAGAGATGGGATGCACCGAATAATTACTTATGGTCCTTGCTGACTAGTGATCATGGGATAATGAAAAATATCTTCAGCTTTGTCATGGATGTCTATATTTTATTGCGCTTTCTTAAATAAAGTATCATTCTCACAAATTTCAGCACCAGTGTTGTTGATATACTGCACATTTAATGTTGGGAACATCGTGGCATCTTAGGTCTATAGCATCATTGCCATGGCTAACTCTAGCACCCAACCTGCACCTCTTCTACCCAGCACTGAACTGTTCCTGAGACAGGATGGAAAGCAGACAGCCAGCCTGGGAAGACAAAATCTTGCTCTTCTCTCCCTCAATGAGGTAAAACAACTTTTTGAATAGTTTATTTCATGGGGAGAGTTCAAATTGAAATATATGGAATATCTAAATAATATTGTTGCCATTTCCCTAAGCCACAAGCCTGGATATCAGTAGTGACTAAGAGCTTGTGTTCTGGAGTTGAACATACTGGGTTTAAACTCCTGGCACATTTTCACCCCAATATTTATAGCAGCATTGTCTACAATAGCCAAATTATGGAGAGAGCTCAAGTGTCCATCAACTGATGAAAGGATAAAGAAGATATGGTATACATATAATGGAATGTTACCAGCCACAAAAAAGAATGAAATTTTGCCATTTGCAATAGTGTGGTTGGAGCTAGAGAGTATTATTTCACTATTCTCTGAAATAAGTCAGAGAAAGACAAACACCTTCTGATTTCTTACATATGTGGAGTTTAAGAAATAGCAAATTATCAGGCGAGAAAAAGAGAGGCAAGCCAGGAAACAAACTCATAATTATAGAGAACAAACTAATGGCTACCAGAAAGGAGGTGGGTGGGCGATGGGTTAAATAGTGATGCGATTTAGGAGGGCATTTGTCATGATCAGCACTGGGTATTATCTGGAAGTGTTGAATCATTGTATTGTACACCTGAAACTATTATGCTACTGTATGTTAACTAACGGGAAATTAAATAAAAACAAGAATAAAATAAGTAACTAGTTTACTAGGAGTTTACTAGCCGGTTAACTTTGGGTTTGTTACTCCCCTCTGTAAGCCTCAGTTTTAAATCTATAAACTTACACTAATAATGGTACCAAGGACTGAAGGGATTTGAAGGATAGAGAAAAGAATAATTAGATAAGCTGCCAGACCTAAAATATGACAATCATTATTACCAAGAATACGAAAGATTTAAAATTTGGTTCTTATGTGTCATCATGAGAATTTTTAAAAATGATGTTTTAGAGTGTTTAGCATAATACTGGCACACAGTGAGCACTTAACAAATAACTTCTGTTATTTCCCAGAATACTTGAATATGTATTAACTTACTGTAGTCACAACATTACCTTGTGAGGAAAAGAGAAGTAAAATAATATGCTTAATGCTCTACATTCAGGGATGAAATTCAGGTCTGCTTATTATCATTCTTCTGTTCTCTAGATACAAGCAAAAGAACAAACAGAATTATATTAAAGCATTTATCTAGTTCCCATTTATTAATGTTTAGTATGAGGCTTCCATCCTCTAGGATTATTTCCCACAGTAGATCCACTGGTTTCTTTTTTTTTTTTTTTTAAGATTTTATTTATTGGGATCCCTGGGTGGCGCAGCGGTTTGGCGCCTGCCTTTGGCCCAGGGCGCGATCCTGGAGACCCGGGATCGAATCCCGCGTCGGGCTCCCGGTGCATGGAGCCTGCTTCTCCCTCTGCCTCTCTCTCTCTCTCTCTCTCTCTCTCTCTCTCTCTCTCTGTGTGTGTGTGTGTGTGTGACTATCATAAATATATAAAAAAAATTAAAAAAAAACATTCACTCTTAAAAAAAAAGATTTTATTTATTTATTCATGAGAGACACACACAGAGAGGTAGGGGGGGGGGGGAGAGAGAGAGAGAGAGGCAAAGACACAGGCAGAGGGAGAAGCAGGCTCCATGCAGGGAGCCTGATGTGGAATTTGATCCCGGCACTCCACCATCACTCCCTGAGCCAAAGGCAGACACTAAACCACTGAGCCACCCAGGGATCCCCAGATCCAGTGGTTTCTGAGGCAGTTAAAAGTTGTTCCAAGAGAAGGGGTCTGTGGCCAAATAAATGTAAAGCTGGATTTAAAAGGTTAAGCAGTTTCCATTTTTGCAGAGCTTTTAGTCTGCTAATGTTCCTTTTGAAACTCCAGGAGGAAAATGAAGAATACAGTATTTCCCATTTTACTTGACCACAAAATCCTGTCTTTCCCATCCTTGTTCTGCAAGGATACAGCTTTCTGTAGGACCGTTTGTGAAACTCTAAGGGCAGCTTTAAATGGAAGCCAACTCAACACAGATGCAGAAAGATCCAGAGGGCATTGTAGTGACCAGATAGATAAAATAAGCACAAAAATGAAATAAGTAAATAAAAACTCTATTGACTCCATGGAAAACTAGAGAAAATTAGCGAGGGTGTTTTGTAGAGTGGCAAGTTGGGTGATGATGTATATGATGAGACTGAGTGGAACCAGGGGAATGTTAACTTCATTCCATGTGGTTTTATCATGGGACAACAATGTCATCACATTCCCAATGACAAAAAGCAGTTTTTGCTAGGTTTAGCATCTCTCATATTTCTTGGTAGAAATGATTAGTTCATGTTTTAAATCTGGCAGTTTTCCTAATTATTCTTTTTCCTATCCTTAAAATCCTTTTAACCCCTACCCTTGCAATTGCAAGGGTAACTTGCAATTGAATTAGTTCAATGCTCTGATGTTATACAAACCAAACACTATTTGGAGTTCTAGATCCAGTGTCACTGATGACTTAATGGAGATTCCCTGAGGATGCACTCACTGCCAAATGAAGCTTGGGCTTCTGAATACATGACAAAAAGGTGCTGCAGATTTAGTTCTTTTCCTAGTTTCAATTTCTTTGATAGACTATTCTCATGTTGTCTATGAAAGAAAGTAAGCATTTGTAAGTAGCTAGATGCCTAAGTTAAAACTATGAAACTTCTTGGTATTTTTTAATCTATTGATAGTGAAAGCCTTTTCACTCTTTGAGATTGCCTTACTTCCCTTGATTCTATCAACATCCAGCTAAGTACTCAGTAAAATTATGATTAATCCCATTGAACATTGAGTTTTAGAAAAAGAGACAACTTCATTTCTAATTATCTTCATTTCTATGTCTATATCTTCAAGCTCTCTTCTTCTAATGAGTGCATGAGAAAGTTATTGTTTTATTAATGGACATTTCTTTCAGAATTTATGTTAAGAGTCTCACAATCTCACAAAACGCTAAGAGAAGAACTAAATATGAATGTCATCGTGAGCCCGTCATATGCCATTTTCCAACTAAGAAAAGTGAATTTGCACAGCATTTGCAAGTGGAATATTTATGGTGGATTGCAAGCAGAAGTGGTTAACCGACTCCAGACTGAATCTCCAGCCTAGAATCTGCTTCAAACTTCATATCCATTTATCCAACTGTCTGGTTGATATTTCCAACTCAGATGTCCCAGAGGCACCTCAAACACCATTATTCAACTTAACAGCCCTCTCTCCTCCCACCCTCTCCTTTTGTAGTCTTGGTTTTAGCATTCATTTTGAAGTCTTGACTTTTCCCCTCTCTTACCTCAATATCAAGTTAATCACCAATTTCCATGGTTCTTCTTAAACTTTTCTCTGATCTCCTTTTGTCCATTCCTTTACTCACTGACTACATCATGTGTAGTAGCCTCAACTACTACTTAGAAGCTAATCTCACTATCTCCATTCTTGTCTTCTTCAAACATTTCACACACAATAATACTTGCAGAGACTTATTTAAAAACAAATTGGATCATATCATTAACCTGTTTGAAAGTCTTCATTGACTCCTTGTCTACCCCTAATAGGATAAAGTCCGAGCCCCTGAGCAAGGCTCTCAAGATCCTTCATGTGTGTCTTGACTTGCTTGATTCCAACTCTTTCTGCACCTTGCCCAATGATTATGGTTCCAGCATCCCTGAAATATATGTGCTTTAGTATATATGCCGTATTATTTCATACCTCCATGCTAATCTTTATGATCTTCTTTCTGCTCATAATACAATTCCAGTCTCATCCCTTCTTTTCATTTACTTTTTTTTTTTAAGACTTCACCATTTAAAAAATCTATTCAAGCATGTGAGCTCTAGAAAACTTCCCTGACCTCCCTCTCCACTCATATCAGATTAGGCTTTTCTCCCGATTATCCTTATGATTATCTGTGAAAATCACAATTACTGTGCTTGCCATGTTGTTGAATAGTTACCTGATATGTGTCAGTCTCCCCCACTAAACTGAATTATTTGTAGGTGGGGACGGAGTCTGAAAATATTTTGGTTTCTCAACACCTGGCACAGTACTTGGCAGAAAGTAGGCACTCCGTGAATATTTGCTAAAATAAATAATATTCAAAGACATCAGACACTTTCAGAAAATATTTCTGTGAATCTATATGAAAAACCATTTATTGGCAACATGAATTGCAAAAAATAGTGTCCAACTGGAAGACAGATGATATGTGGGCATATTTGGGAAGGAATTTAACAATTTATATGATATTGGAAAAGTTCCAGATTTGTGTGATGAGTCTCTCTCTCTGTAAGAAACTAGACCATAATATTTTTACCTATGCTAGGAAATTTCTCAGCATTGATAAGAGACCCCTGGGTAAATGGTCTGTGCATCTGGAATGAGATTGTGAACACTCCTTTCTCTGCTTCAGTCAACTTGGGCACCACGCAAAGAAGAAAAAGAAGTCTTACCCTTTCTACTTTTTTCTCATTCTCTCTCTTCACCCTTCCTATCCCCAAAGTGTGTCTTTTTGGGAAAGGGGGGCAAGAGATTTGTATTTCTCTCACAGTCCAAGTCATTAAATGTTTTTGCCTCTGAGTATCCTAGTCATATGTAAGTGACAGTTTTGGGACATTTTTCTGACAAGGAGAGAATAAGACCCCTTTTATGTAAATGTTACTCATGTTCTAAAATATCATACTGTCCTTTTAACTGTTAACTTCTTTTTTGTCTGTGTTTTATTATCCCCTTTGAAAAAGCAATTATTAAGTTCTTGCTGTGCCTCCAGCCCAGGAGGGTACAAAGAAAATGCAGGGCTCAGCTTTGTTCTCGAGGACACTTGAGGAGGGGAGAAAACAGAAACAAGCATGTGGACCAAACTTGCTGGATATACTCAGACATGTGGGACTCTCCCTTGGCTCCTGTTGTCAGAACTGCAATCTTTTCCTTCACTCTGCTAAACTCTTGAGCCTCAAGTGCTAACCAATGTACAAAAAAAGAATGAGGGGAAAATTGCTGTTGCTATGTTTCTGCTTCTAAATAATAATTATAGAAAATTCTAATTGTTGTGCTCCCCCTTCCATTTTTCTATACCAAAGTAAGGCTGCAATTCTCAAAGACATATATGTATGAGTCATCATCCCACTTTAGAACACAGCAAGTATTTATTATTCTGCAGCCTCTGACTTAGCACTAGAGATGCCTGTTGCTTCTGTCAAATACTCATTTTTTAAATACTCATCTTTATAATGCATTTATCATATGCCTTTTAGTCTTTGTACAGCTTAACTATTACTGAGATGCTATTGCTGCTGCTTCTTTTTTTTTACTGACCACTAGTGTGCACTAAGAGAATGAGGCTGTTCACTATGAGAAGAGCCACAGCCTCTTCTGTGTCTCTTATTTCCCTCTCTCGGATCAATTATCCACTTTTTCCAGGGGATGTCCTCCAGATCCATGGTATCGCCTACCCATACACCTTTAGTGGCTCCCTGCAGTTTATAATGTCAAGTCTTCAGTCTGGCTTCCTCAGTGCCTCTGTCCAGGCCCCACCTGCCTATGGACTTCATTTCCCTCTCACTACATCTGAATTCCATGCATCCATCACCCCAACTGTCCTGCAAACCTGCTCAGCCCTTCACAGCCACCCTTACTTTGCTTCTATTGTTCCCCTCCCCAAAGATGGCCTCCCTCCTGCCCATGGGGCAGCACAGTGGATAAAAGAGATGGGTCTTGCACAGATGCAGGGTGAATCTCACTTCTGCTTCCTCACACTCATGTAAACTTGGGCAAGGTATTAATCAATCTGCACTTCAATATCCTCATAGCAAATGAAGATCACAATAGCTTCCTTGTAGCATTAGGAAGATTAAAGGAAATAGAAATAATTAAGTCCCATGAAATCTTTCCAAAATCTTTTGTTCTTTCCTCTGAACTGTATGCATTTATTTATTCAGTCAGTGGATATTGAATGAGCACCTGCTATGTGTAAGCACTGAGACAACAAGATATGTTCACTTTACCATGTTGTGGCACCCTGTTGATTTTTCACATGGTACTTATAAAATTTTGTGCAAGTTAAAAAAAAAATGTTGTGCTACCATGGAGATCAAGGCATATTTATTCCTTCTTATCCATCAGTGACCTTCAATTCACTCTAAGTTCTTTGAGGACAGAGGTTATGTCTTACCCATATTTGTATTCTTCTAGAATACTGATGATAGTGTCAAGAACTCCAGAACTACTGGCTGAAACTTGATTTTGTTTACTTAAATTTTAATGGCTATAAGCTATTAGTGGGGAATTTTTTATTTTATTTTTATTTATTTATTTATTTTTTTTATAAATTAATTTTTATTGGTGTTCAATTTACCAACATACAGAATAACACCCAGTGCTCATCCCGTCAAGTGTCCCCCTCAGTGCCCGTCACCCTAGTGGGGAATTTTTTAAAAAATGAAATGAGTTGATCAAATTATTCCAGTCTCAAAGAATCATAACATTAGAGTCAGGATTAAGAGTAGTCTTTGGGGCTTGACTACCAGATTAAAAATCTTAGCTCCAACATTTGCTTGCTGGATAACTTTGTGCAAACTGCTTACTATCACTGTGACTCAGCTGAGATAACAATGCCCGCAACATAGGGTTGCTATGAGGATTAAATGAGTTGGTACATGTAAATTCACATAGAGAAATACCTGTCAGATAAAAAGATTGTGATAGTTATGATGATTATTAATGGGTTTCTTCTATGTTGCTAGTTAAAACACAAAAGACTTCATCTTGAGGCTTGGCTGTGAACAGTTGAAAGGTTCTTTTTTTTTTTTTTAAAGATTTTATTTATTTATTCATGACAGACACAGAGAGAGGCAGAGACACAGGCAGAGGGAGAAGCAGGCTCCATGCAGGGAGCCCAATGTGGGACTCGATCCCAGGACTCCAGGATCACACCCTGAGCCAAAGGCAGATGCCAAAGGCAGAGCCACCCAGGCGTCCCCAGTTGAAAGGCTTGAGAGTATAATTATTCCTTTAGTTTTCCCTCCTCTGCTATTTGTTTGTATGAATCTGGATCTCTCTATAAACCTTTTCCATTTCTTCTTTGGATAACCCACATCCCTACACCTTGTTCTGTTGAAAGAACAATTGACTAGGCTTCTTTAGAATTGTGCTACTTATGATTAGGAAATTTGATTCCTTACTTAGGGTTAGATCTGAACTTCCTCTTTTATTGTGGTTCAGATTTCATAGTGTTTGGCAGGTGTGCCTGGTACTCTGTAGTTATGTTTATCTCCTTTCATAAGAGCATGCACACAAAGAACTATTTGAGTCTTGGTTTTGGCCAAGGCCCTGAGGCAAATAACAGCACAATACAAAATGAATACTTAGCCACCAGGAGGACTTAGAAAGGGGGTATTGTAAAAAAAAAAAAAAAAAAACAGTATTTTTCAACTCCTGGTTGGACAGCCTTTAAAAAAATTGGACATGACAATAAAAAAGGCCTTAAGCATAGGAGAGAATTTGAGGAAAGAATCCTTGGTGTGCTGTGATCCTAAGTTTTGCCACCTCTCCCCTTAGTAAGCATGAGGAAGGGGACCTGTCCCTAACTCTAAGCTTAAGGAAAGGAGATTTATCAGGTCCTCTGAGATCCTCTGGAGCTTGATCAACTCAAGGACTCTGTTCTGACTCACACATGAAGAAATCTAAAAGGATTGGGACTCAGGCAGGCCACTTTAAGAGCAGGGCACATGAATAAGAGAATTGCATTGGTACAATGCAAGGTACCAGAGTTTATTGGAGCCAGAGATGTATAAGTGCCCCCATGGGCCAGATGTAGGCCCATAAATGAGAGACAGGGGGTGACTTTTCTTAGACCTAGTTCAAGACACCTGCCTATGGGGCAAGAAGGCCTTAGCAGGCAGGAACTGGAAGGACACTATAAGATGCACAGTGCTGAGTAATTACAATAGACATGCATTTTTAAAATCCAGATGGTGGTAGACAAGAGACATTCAGAAATGTTGTCACTTTGAACTGGATCCCTGAAAGTGTCCTCTGACACTGAGTTGGTTTTAAATAAGGCCCAGAGATCACCTATCCCAGACAGGACTAGTCTACTAATGTCTTCATTGACCAGTTTTTCTCCCCTCTCTCCTTCTCACACCCCAGAAGACATGGAGAGTGAGAAGAGGAAAGAAGGGAGAAGACCAAGGCAAAGATGGAGAGAATAATCTCTTCTTTTCTTGCAGCAGGTGCCTCCCTGAGCCTGGCTTAAGAAATGGGAGAAGACTTACCTTTGTATGAAGACTAATTTTTCTACTACATTGGACTGAACAAATTCATTAGTGAAATGAGATAGCTTCTTTTTTGTTTCACTAAGGGTATTAGAGAACTTCTAATTATATGAGAATGACCAGAAAACCCATGGGATCTGTCTGCATTCTCATCCAAAGGGACAGGGAAGACTTTGGTCTTGAACAGTGAACAGCAAAGACACCAACAGAGATGCTTTCAGATTAAACTCTCAAGCTCTACTTGTAAAATATCAATATTATATTTGCTTTATTGGAGAGAAATTTTTTCCTCTTTTATATTCTGTCTTCTTTCTGATGACTGTTGAGGTAAGGGATTAAAATAAAAAAGGTCTTTACCAATTTGAAGGAGAAGATTCCTTTGTTTTTAATTATTTTTTTCTATATTTTTTATTGGAGTTCAATTTGCCAACATATAGCATAACACCCAGTGCTCATCCCATAAAGTGCCACCCTCAGTGCCCGTCACCCAGTCACCCCATTCCCTTTCCACTATCCCTTGTTCGTTTCCCAGAGTTAGGAGTCTCTCATGTTCTGTCTCCCTCTCTGATATTTCCCATTCATTTTCTGAAGGAGAATATTCCTAATCAGTATATGAAAGAATAGTATGATTAAACTTTTCTTCAAGGGAGGCAGGGCAATGTGGCGGAGGAGTAAGGTTCCCAACTCACCTGTCCCCACCAACCTACCTAGATAACTTTCAAACCATCCTGAACACCTACGAATCCGACCTTAGATTTAAAGAGAGAACAGCTGGAACGCTACAGAGAGAAGGGTTTTCGCTTCTAACAAGGTAGGAAGGCGGAAAAAAATAAAACAGAAACAAGTAGGGGAGGGGCCCCCCAGAACAGCCGGGCTAAGGCCTGGGAGAGCCTCCAGGACAGGAAGGCCCAGCCCGGGAGAAGCGGGAACTTTAAAAATCTGCACCGGATTCTTCCTCGACGGAAAGGCGCTTAGCAGGGAACTCGAGCAGGATGGCAGGAGGGGCGGTGAGGCCTCCAGTCTCCCGGGGTCACTAACAGAGGAGGTGCGCCCGGGGGAGAGCGCCCCATACCCCCAGGCCGAGCGCAGTAAAGGGCTGGAGCGGGCCCGGCGGGGCCTCGGGGAGAAGCCGGTGGGTCAGGCTGGGGCTGCGTGGGCTCGGGAGTGCGATTCCAACACAGGCCCCAGATCCAAAGGCGCTGGGGACTCAGCTGGGATCTTGCGCTCCCCTTGGGACAGGTGGAGGCAGGGAGGGCCCAGGACAGCAAGGACACTCCTGCTGCTGGGCACCCCCGAGCTGTGCAGGTCAACGCCCCCACCCCGGGAGCATCTAGGCCAGTGCAGACTGGGAGACTGTGGTGGTTACTGGGGGTACTCATTCCAGGGCTGGAGAGCCGGCCACCACCAGTGCTGTTGTTTCTCCCTGTGTCACTTTGTGCTTGGGACGAAGCAGGGCCACCAAGGGACAGAGGCCTCATGGGGTAACCAGCTTCCAGTGAGCCCGGCACCCTGAGGGCCAGGGCAGGTCCCCAAATGCAGGCACCTGAAAATCAGTACAGCAGCCCCTCCCCTGAAGACCAGCTGGAAGGACAGGGGAAGAGCAAGTTCTTGATCGAGCGGCACTGGAAAGCTCTAGGGGAAGCCAAGGGACATACAGTATATAGAATCAGAGGATGCCCCTCCGTGTTTTGTTTTGTTTTGTTTTTTGTTTTTTGTTCTTTGTTTGTTTTCCCCCTTTTCTCTCTTTTTTTTCCTTCCTTTTTCCAGTACAACTTGTTTTTAGCCACTCTGCACTGAGCAAAATGACTAGAAAGAACTCACCACAAAAGAAAGAATCAGAAATAGTCCTCTCTCCCACAGAGTTACAGAATTTGGATTACAATTTGATGTCAGAAAGCCAATTCAGAAGCACAATTATAAAGCTACTGGTGGCTCTGGAGAAAAGCATAAAGGATTCAAGAGACTTCAAGATTGCAGAATTTAGATCCAATCAGGCCAAAATTTAAAATCCATTAAATGAGAAGCAATCCAAACTGGAGGTCCTAAAGACAAGAGTTAATGAGGTGGAAGAGTGAGAGACATAGAAGACAGGTTGATGGCAAGGAAAGAAGCTGAGGAAAAAAGAGAAAAAACACTAAAAGACCATGAGGAAAGATTAAGGGAAATAAATGATAGCCTCAGAAGGAAAAATCTACATATAATTGGAGTTCCAGAGAGCACCGAAAGGGACAGAGGACCAGAAAGCATATTTGAACAAATCACACCTGAGAATGTCCCTAACTTGGGGAGGGAAACAGGCATTCAGATCCAGGAGATAGAGAGGTTCTCCCCCCAAAAATCAATAAAAAACATTCAACACCTCGACATTTAATAGTGAAACTTGCAAATTCCAAAGATAAAGAGAAAATCCTTAAAGCAGCAAGAGACAAGAGATCCCTAACTTATATGGGGAGAAATATTAGATTAACAGCAGACCTCTCCACAGAGACCTGGCAGGCCAGAAAGGGCTGGCAGGATATATTCAGGGTACAAAATGACAAGAACACGCAGCCAAGAATACTGTATCCACCAAGGCTCTCATTCAGAATAGAAAGAGAGATAAAGAGCTTCCAAGATAGGCAGAAACTGAAAGAATATGTGACCACCAAACCAGCTCTGCAGGAAATATTAAGGGGGACCCTGTAACAGAAAGAGGAAGCCCAAACAAATAATCCAAAAAAAAAAAAAAAAAAAACACCGGGGACTAAATAGGTATTGCGATGACACTAAATTCATATCTTTCAGTAATAACTCTGAATGTGAATGGGCTAAATGATCCCATCAAAAGACGCAGGGTTTCAGGCTGCATTAAAAAGCAAGACCCATCCATTTGCTGTCTACAAGAGACTCATTTTAGACCTAAGAACACCAATAGCCTGAAAATGAAAGGTTGAAGAACCATTTACCATTCAAATGGTCCTCAAAAGAAATCTGGGGTAGCAAGCCTCATATCAGATAAATTGAAGTTTATCCCAAGGACTGTAGCAAGAGATGAAGAGGGACACTATATCATACTTAAAGGGTCTATCCAACAAGAAGACTAACAATCATGAATATTTATGCCCCTAATGTGGGAGCTGCCAAGCATATCAATCAATTAATAGCCAAAGTAAAGACATACTTAGATAATAATACACTTATACTGAGAGACTTCAACACGGTGCTTTCTGAAAATGACAGATCTTCTAAGCACAATATTGTCAAAGAAACAAGAGCTTTAAATGATACTCTGGACCAAGTGGATTTCACAGATATATAGAGAACTTTGCACCCAAACGCAACTGAATACACATTCTTCTCACGTGCACATGGAACTTTCTCCAGAATAGACCACATACTGGGTCACAAATCAGGTTTCAACCAATAACAAAAGACTGGGATTGTGCCCTGTGTATTTTCAGACCATAATGCTTTGAAGCTAGAACTCAATCACAAGAAGAAATTTGGAAGAAACTTAAACACGTGGAGGTTAAAGAGCATCCTGCTAAAAGATGAATGGGTCAACCAGGAAACTAGAGAAGAATTTAAAAGATTCTTGGAAACTAATGAAAATGAAGATACAACCATTTAAAATCTTTGGGATACAACAAAAGCAGTCCTAAGAGGGAAATATCACAATACAAGCATCCCCCCCAAAATTGGAAAAGCCTGAAATACACAAGCTAACCTCGCACCTAAAGGAACTGGAGAAAAAAACAACAAATAAAACCTACATCCAGCAGAAGAAGAGAGTTAATAAAGATTAGAGCCGAACTCAATGAAATAGAGGCCAGAAGAACTGTGGAACAGATCAACAAAATCAGGAGTTGGTTCTTTGAAAGAATTAATAACATAGATAAACCATTAGCCAGCCTTATTAAAAAGAAGAGAGAAAAGGCTCAAATTAATAAAATTATGAATGAGAAAGGAGAGGTCACCACCAACACCAAGGAAATACAAACGATTTTAAAACTTATTATGAGCAGCTATATGCCAATAAATTAGGCAATCTAGAAGAAATGGATGCATTTCTGGAAAACCACAAACTACCAAAACTGGAACAGAAAGAAATAGAAAATCTGAACAGGCCAATAACCAGGGAGTAAATTGAAGCAGTCATTGAAAACCTCCCGAGACACAAAAGTCCAGGGCCAGATGGCTTCCCAGGGGAATTCTATCAAACGTTTACAGAAGAAACCATATCTATTCTACGCAAGCTGCTTGGAAAGATAGGAAGAGATGGAGTACTTCCAAACTTGTTCTATGAGGCCAGCATCACCCTAATTCCAAAACCAGACAAAGACCCCACCAAAAAGAAGAATTATAGGCCAATATCCCTGATCAACACAGATGCAAAAATTCTCAACAAGATACTAGCCAATAGGATCCAACAGTACATTAAGAAGATTATTCACCATGACCAAGTGGGATTTATCCCCAGGATGCAAGGCTGGTTCAACACTCGTAAAGCAATCAATGTGATTGATCATATCAGCAAGAGAAAAAACAAGAACCATATGATCTTCTCAATAGATGCAGAGAAAGCATTTGACAAAATACAGCATCCATTCCTGATCAAAACTCTTCAGAGTGTAGGGATAGAGGGAACATTCCTCAGCATCTTAAAAGCCATCTATGAAAAGCCCACAGCAAATATCATTCTCAGTGGGGAAACACTGGGAGCCTTTCCCCTAAGATCAAGAACAAGACAGGGATGTCCACTCTCACCACTGCTATTCAACATAGTACTAGAAGTCCTAGCCTCAGCAATCAGGCATAAAAAGAAATAAAAGGCATTCAAATTGGCAAAGAAGAAGTCAAACTCTCCCTCTTGTGGATGACATGATACTGTACATAGAAAATGCAAAAGACTCCACCCCAAGATTGCTAGAACTCATATAGCAATTCGTCAGTGTGGCAGGATACAAAATCAATGCCCAGAAATCAGTGGCATTCCTATACACTAACAATGGGACTGAAGAAAGAGAAATTAAGGAGTCAATCCCATTTACAATTGCACCCAAAAGCATAAGATACCTAGGAATAAACCTAACCAAAGAGGTAAAGGATCTATACCCTAAAAACTACAGAACATTTCTGAAACAAAATGAGGAAGACACAAAGAGAGAAAATATTCCATGGTCATGGATTGGGAGAATTAATATTGTGAAAATATCTATGCTACCAATTAACATAGACGTGCAATTAACATGTTCAGTGCAATCCCTATCAAAATACCATGGACTTTCTTCACAGAGTTGGAACAAATAAGCTTAAGAGTTGTGTGTAATCAGAAAAGACCCCGCATAGTCCAACGAGTTAAAAATAGAACTACTCTATGACCCAGAAATTGCACAGCTGGGGATTTACCCCAAAGATACAGATGCAGTGAAATGGCAGTACACCTACACCCCGATGTTTATAGCAGCAATGTCTACAATAGCCAAACTGTGGAAGGAGCCTCGGTGTCCATGGAAAGATGAATGGATAAAGAAGATGTGGTCTATGTATACAATGGAATATTATTCAGCCATTAGAAACGACAAATACCCACCATTTGCTTCGACGTGGATGGAACTGGAGGGTATTATGCTGAGTGAAGTAAGTCAATCGGAGAAGAACAATCATCATATGGTCTCATTCATTTGGGAAATATAAAAATTAGTGAAAGGGAATAAAGGGGAAAGGAGAGATAATGGGTGAAAATATCAGTGAGGATGACAGAACTTGAGAGACACCTAACTCTGTGAAACGAACAAGGGGTGGTGGAAAGGGAGGTGGGCAGGGGGATGGGATGACTGCACTGAGGAGGGCACTAGATGGGATGGGCACTGGCTGTTATGCTATATGTTGACAAATTGAACTCCAGTAAAAAATATACAAAAAAAGAAAAAGAAATGATACACAAAGCCAATTATTGGAGTGAGTGCAAGATCAGAAGCTTTAGAGGAGTAAACATTACCTCTTGTAAAGGGAAACATGATACAGAAAGTGTCAGGTGTTGTGACCTAATTAAGGAAGCTATTAGGATCCTAATAAATAGCACTGATCATATTGTCATTCAGGGAGTTAGTTTTTCTTTGTACTTTGGCTGGTGTAGAAAATGGGGCTTTTCTTTAGAAGGTACTACTATAATCTAAGCCAAAAAATGTCAAATGTAACTTATTACAAGAATAGTAGAAATTATCATGAAAGTTTATCTCATCTTTAGTGCTTTTAATTTGCCTTCCAATATTAAAATATTAATTTATAAATGGTTGTTGGAAATGCTTAACAATCATTATATTTGTTAAAACTAGTTTTTAAAATGCTCTTTGGAGGGAAAGTGGGACTTTGGAAAAGCCTACATCTGAGTGAAAGCCAAAGATAAGGTATATTATGAACTTAGTTCATTTACTTCAACACAAAATGGTATACCTTTCTAAATGATCTCCAGGCTCCCTGCTCAAAATACCAGTTTATCCTCTTCTCCCCCCTTGTATCCCTCACTCCAAATTCCACTGAAATGACAGGAGGATATATATCTTTTTAACTCAAAATTTTTTAGTTAACATACAGTGCAATATTGGATTCTGGAGTAAAATCCAGTGATTCATCACTTACATACAACACCCAGTGCTCATCACAAGTGCCTTTTTAAAAAACAGTTTATTTATTTATTCATGAGGGACACACAGAGAGAGGCAGAGACACAGGCAGAGGGAGAAGCAGGCTCCACGCAAGGAAGCCTGATGTGGGACTTGATCCTGGGACCCCAGGATCATGCCCTGGACCAAAGGGAGGCGCTGAACTGCTGAGCTACCCAGGCATCCCGACAAGTGCCCTTTTTAATACCCATCACCCATCTTGCCCATTCCTCACCCACCTCCCTCCATTAACCCTCAGTTTATTCTCTATCATTAAGAGATATTTATGGCTTGTTTACCTTTATCCTTTTTTAAATTTTCCCTCTTCAAATATGTTCATCTGTTTTCTTTCTTAAATTCCACCCAAGTGAGATTGTATGGTATTCATCTTTCTCTGACTTACTGAACTTAGCATAGTACACCCTAGATCTATTCATGTTGTTGTGATGGCTGAATGATATTTGATTGTATATATAGAACACATCTTCTTTATCCATTCATCAGTCTATGAACACTTAGGCTCTTTTCATAGTTTGGCTATTATAGATACTGCTGTTATAGACATCGGGGTGCACATACCACTTTGAATCTGTATTTTTCTATCCTTTGGGTAAATACCTAGTAGTGCAATCGCTGGATCATAGGGTAGTTCTATTTTTAACTTTCTGAGGAATCTCCAAACTGCTTTCCAGAGTGGCTGCACCAGTTTGCATTTCCACCAACAGTGCCAGAAGGTTTCCCTTTCTCTGCATCCTTGTCAACCCTGTTGTTTTTTGTGTTAGCCATTCTGACAGGTGTGAGATGGTATCTCATCATGGTTTTGATTTGTATTTCCCGATGATGGGTGATGGTGAGCATTTTTCATATGTCTGTTAGCCATCTGGATGTCTTCTTTGGAAAAGTATCTATTCATGTCTTCTGCCCATTTCTTAACTGGATTATTGTTTTTTGGCTGTTGAGCTTCAATAAGCTCTTTATAGATTTGGATACTAACCCTTTATCAGATATGTCATTTGCAAATATCCTCTCCCACCATATGTTGCCTTTTAGTTTTGTTAATTGTTTCCTTTGCTGTACAGAAGCTTTTTATTTTGATGAAGTCCCAATAGTAATTTTTGCTTTTGTAGGAGGACATATTTCTAAAAAGGATAAACCCAAAATAACACTGTAAAACAGAAGTACCATCAATGGACTGAGACATTTTGACACATTTCAAGTGGTATAGGATTGAGGGAGAAATCACAGCAGAGAAAATTATAGTACAAGACATCAGAGGTTTTGTGGCAAGTGAAAAAGCATAACAGTGAATTAAGTCCAAACTTCAAAAAGAGAAAAGATAAAGAAGGAGGAAAAAAGGGAGGGAGGAAAGAAAGGAATAAGTAACTGCACCCAAGAATGAAATAATAAAGCACTCTGCTACTAGAATTCGGTTCCCTCCACCAACTTTGGCAACTATGGGGATCATAGATGGCCTTCCTATTGTCCATTATTTAGCCTTGAAGAAAACCTGCTCATCGAAATGCCCTGTGCCATCACACAAAGCCTATGGTGAGCCCATCTAGTCATAAGAAGGAGCCATTAGGAAAAAGTGGATTTGGGGATTCCTGGTGGCTCAGTGGTTTAGCACCTGCCTTCAGCCCAGGGCGTGATCCTGGAGTCCTGGGATCAAGTCCCTCATCGGGCTCCCTGCATGCGGCCTTCTCCCTCTGCCTCTCTCTCTCTCTCTCTCTCTTATGAATAAAAAAATAAAATCCTTAAAAAAAAAAAAAAGAAAAAGTGGATTTTCCAGTCCCTGGAAAAAAATCCTTTCCAGCCATTCATACCAAGCAACAAACTTTCTTTATTCAACATGATTTAATCACCAAAGATCTCCAGACTTTTACAGGAAATTATTAGCATGAGAAAAAAGCTCTAAGGTGAACAAACAGAACAACTGCCCTTGGGGAAACCAAAGGTAATTCAGGTACCAAAAGTGAACTTCTTAAAAATTCTATTTTTCTGGAAAATTCAAAAGGCTGTTATATTTATAAAAACACATTGCTTTATAAAAAGTGTGTGTGGGAAGGCAATGAAGAAAAAAAAGGAGTCTTGAAAAATATGTATATAATTATCGAATTAAGGCATACTCATTTGACAGAATAAATTATTAAATGCACACACCTGATTACTTATCTGGTAAACTATAATCTAGTAATATGGATGATGGAACACCTAGAACAAAAAGTCTGAGAAATAGGATTCCTGAGTAACAAAAGATAAAGGGACATAATCAAAGAGATAAAAGAAGAACATGTCTCTGTCTTCAGTCTTGAGTCTATCAAATGCCAAAAACATTGAAAAATAGTCCTTTATAGATATATCCCATTGATGATTTATAACTCCGAGGATTATTTTTAAAAATCCTGAGAGCAGAGAGAGAAAAACTGATTACTTGTGAGAGAATAGAACCAGATCAACTTGAGATTTCTCATCACTAACAGGGAATGCCAAGGAAAATTGAGCAAATTTTTGAAGTTCTTAAGGTAAAAGATTTTGAATCTAAAATTTTTATATCACAGATTTTCAAACACATTTCCAGACAAGTAAGAATTTAGTTTACTTTCAAAATTAGTCAAGAAAGTAGCACAATCAAACAAAACAAGAACCTCAGGATGAGAGTAGTGTGGGATATACGAAATACTGATATGTGATCCAGAATAGAGAAGGAAAATGGCATTAAACTTAAAGAATATTCATTAGGCCTTAATTCTTGGAAGATTCTCCTGTGAATGGTAAAGTTTTATTGATATAGAATTCTCATTTATGGCTTCTGCCATAATATTTAATTCTGCAAAGAATGATGTTTCCATGTTTATATTATACATGCCATTTGGGGTTTCATTTTTTAAGTTATCCTGTTGGCAAAGCACAGAAGACTTAGATTTATGTGAGAGAATATAGACATAAAAAGAGGTGGCATATATAGAGATAGATTACTGTATTATGAACCCTAGAAATGTAAAGATAATGTATATCTAAAAATATTTGAGAGGTTGACTGAGAAAGAAAGGTGAAAGGAAAATTAATGTGACAACTTCTTCAAGTTTCATTGCAGATAAATAGATAATGTCTAAAGTTTATAAATTCAGAAACAGAAGTATAGGGATCCCTGGGTGGCACAGCAGTTTGGCGCCTGCCTTTGGCCCAGGGCGCGATCCTGGAGACCCGGGATCGAATCCCACGTCGGGCTCCCGGTGCATGCAGCCTGCTTCTACCTCTGCCTGTGTCTCTGCCTCTCTCTCTCTCTCTCTCTCTCTCTCTCTCTGTGACTATCATAAATAAATTTAAAAAATTTAAAAAAAAATAAAAAAATAAAATAATAGAAACAGAAGTATAATGACAGCAATAAGAAACACCAAGTCAGAAGAAAAGGTTAATGAAGATTCTATCTGTGGAGGTGGAGCAGAGCGGCTGTCACAGGGAATCAATAAAAGGAAGAATGTTATATTTTATATATCATGCCTCCTTTGCTGTTTGAAATTTGTTACTGTATCCATGAATTACCTTTATTACTAAAAACGTGTTTGTGAAAATAGAAGAAAGCTTATAAAAAATGAATTTACAGTTAATACATCTGTCATGGAATTCAGTTGAAAAAAAGGTAAACTCAATTGGTTATATCTACATGTATTTTTTAATGCATTCAAAAACACATAAGAACATCAAAAATACTCCAGGTGTTCATAGCAGATCTAAAAAAACTTAGTTTTTATTTTAAACTTGATGTGGTGTTATTTAGTAATATAAATAAGGTAATATAGTCCACTATTTGTCAGGAATATAAGAGTCTATTGCATAGTGATTTAAATCTACTAAAAATAAATCTGTTCAGTTAATTTGTAAGTATTTATTGGATTCCAGCTGTGCACTAACTCTTGTGTGAAGTATTGTTGGGAAAACATAAAAAGTACAAGACAAAACTATTTTCTTATGATAAGCACGTGGACACATGGGAACCATCACATAATTAAAATGGTTATTTTATCAAATGTATCCCAGAGAAGTAAAACCAATATTGGTTTTCCTAAATTCTCAGATTCAATAAACAAACTATTGGTCATCACCTAGGACCTCTATGTTATCAAATGTATCCCAGAGAAGTAAAACCAATATTGGTTTTCCTAAATTCTCAGATTTAATAAACAAACTATTGGTCATCACCTAGGACATCTATTTTATCAAATGTATCCCAGAGAAGTAAAACCAATATTGGTTTTCCTAAATTCTCAGATTTAATAAACAAACTATTGGTCATCACCTAGGACCTCTATGAGAAATATTTATATTCTATACAAAAGAAATTTGCTAATATCCTGAAACACTATATTTGGAAAGAAAGACATATGGATAGCTTTTCCAAAAGAAAGTAACATTCAGAGAGGAAAAAAATAGTCTGTGGAGAAATATATCATGTGGAAGTGTGGCATGTGGGATTGTACTTTACAAAACTTTCCCATCATCCATGGAGGTGATTGGTTAAACTCCAATCACCAATTTTTAATTGCATAAAAAACTAGAATATTTGCTCTTTAAACAAGAAACATAGAAGTACCAGTTAAAAGAGAAAGCTCTCATTGAGAAATAATTGGCGTTAAGAAGACAATATTTATCTAAGCCAAGGGTAAAGGCATATTCTTTAACATCATTTGTAACCAAATTTTTCAAAATGCCAGAATGAGCAAGTAGCAAGTGACCAGTTGGAAGCCGTGAGTAGGCAAAGTCCTAGGTAAAAGTGGCAAATTTGCATTCATATGTGTACAGAGAAAGAGTAAATGGATTTAGAAACCTCAACAGTTGATAATGTTGGAGTCCAATGAGATAATGTACTTTTTATTAAGTTTTTTGTTTTAATTTTGCTGTAGTTAACAGTGTTATATTAGTTTCAGGTGTACAATACGGTGATTCAGCACTTCCATACAACACCTGGTGTTCATCATGGTTAAGTGTACTCTTAATCCCCATCACCTATTTTATCCATCCCTCTGCCACCTCCTCTCTGGTAACCAGCAGTTTGTTCTTTATAGATAAGAGTCTATTTTTTGTTTTCTCTCTTTCTTCCTTTGTTCATTTGTTTTGTTCCTTAAATTCCAGATATGAAGGAAGTCATACAGTATTTGCCTTTCTCTGACTGATTTATGTTACTCATCATTATACTTTCTAGCTCCCTCAATGTTGTGCAAATGGCAAGATTTCATTCTTTTTATGGCTCAATAATGTTCCATTGTATATATACACCACACCTTCTTTATCCATTCATCTATTGAAGGACACTTAGGATACTTCCAAAATTTGGCTATTGTAAATAATTCTGCTATAAACAAAGGGGTGCATGTATCCCTTTGAATTAGTGTTTTTGTGTTCTTTGGGTAAATATCAGGTAATGTGATTACTGGATCATAACTTTTTTTTAACTTTTTAAGGAACCTCCACACTGTTTTCCACAGTAGCTACACCAGTTTGCATTCCCACCAACAGTGCATGAGGGTTTCTTTTCAATGAGAAAAAGTATTTAAACCATGCCTGAGGGGTTGTATTTCTTTAAGATTTACTCTTTTTATTTTTTGGCATTCATTTAACAATATTTATTGCTGGACTAATTATATATCAGGCACTGTATTAAGTTCAATGGACAGTTTTTATTTAAATCTGTGATTAAGATTTAACCAATAAGCGTTTTGGTTAATAATGTACCTTTTAACAGAGAATTCTGTCTTCATTGAGAACAGACAACACAATTGCTTCAGTATCAGATTCAAATGGTATCTTCTAGGGAAATTTTTCTGTAGTTGAAAATGACTGACATTGTCATAACTTACAATAGCATCCTTCACCTGTTGGCATTTACCAATTTCAAGCAAATGTGCCTCCAATGTGGCGCTTGACTCATAAAGCTAAACTGGCAAGTGGAAATTAATATTTTTAGAAGATAAGTTTTAAAGAAGCAGTATAGCATTGTTGTTAAGGCAATGACTTTGGCACCAGACTCTGGCACTAGACTGCTAGGTTAGAATTCTAACTTCTCTTTTCCTCAGATTTTTCATATACAAAATGGGGTAGTAATACTTCCTCATTTCTAGGGTCACTGTAGAAATAAAAAGAATTAAATTATAATAGTGCCTGCCACATAGTACTCAATAAATGTTAACCATTTAAGGAGACAACTGGAAAAAATAAGCTCCAAAACATAAAGACAAGGAAGGACCCAGAAGAACACATAGGGAAAACCATCAGTAATGATCCAGAAGGTCCTAAAGAATAGTGCAAGTTAGATAATAGTTCTAACAGGTAAAGGCTGAAGATGACATTAGAGAGTGTGTACCAGGGACAGTGAGGATCCTGTCTGGTGATACCACAGAGCTTGTCTGCAGTTGAAATAGGGGGCAATGGCTGTATAACCACAGGACAAAGACAAGTGTTTTCCATTTGTTCTTTATCACATTCCCAATTCATAATACTAACAAAGTAGCCTTCTGGGGAATATCCAAAAAATTGCTGGAACCTGAAAAACTTTTTGAATTATATCTTGTGAATTGAGAGTTAGTGCAAGTTATGTGGTAGAAAATAGCCATCTCCCTGGGTCTTCAGAAGTGTTCAGTCAATAGCTTTCTCGCTATTTGTTGTAGTATGTCTGTAAACTGAGGAAAAGGGGAGTACTGACTTTTTCATCTGATAACTAGAACTCTCTAGAGTCTCAACACTATGTAGAAATGTAGAGTCCATGTAGATAATCTACTAACAAAACCATCACCTTATACATATACAGTGAGATAATAAGTGGAATAGAAATATACAATCTAGCATTCTATATCAAGGAAAACTCTAGAAAATAAACCCCAAAACTTATGTTTGAGTTCCATTACAATCTATTTTGGTATGGTGAAATTTAAGTAGACAGGGCTTTTTTCCATGATGCCAATTAGGGACATGTCCTGAATTGTGTTTTCTACTGGCTACAATGGAGATGTCCAAGTAGTGAATTACCCATATATCTTGTACCCACTTACTCTGTGGAGTTACTGAGTCATGATTTGTGTATTTAGCTATGTACAGATGGTAGCCAAAAGGATGTGTCTTCCTACATATTCTGAAGAATGACAAGTTCAGGAAAAGGCAAATTCTGTCCAACAATCCCAGGAAAAAAAAAGTGAAGACCAAGGGAAGAAGAAAAAAAACAGGACAATATTAAAAGGAGAGTCATACTTCACAAAAAAAAATTCAAGTCCTTCTAGGGTGTGAGGTGGCAGGAGAGAAATACAGACTAAACCCTGAGGATTCAGATCTCAAATAAGGACATGTTTTATCTGCTCAGCTTCCAGCATTGGCTGGATGCTAGGCACTATGCCAGGACATTGCCATCAGAAACACACCTTTCTTGTTTTCAGAAGTCCATGGCTAAAATTTGTTAACATTTTTATGGCATTTTTATTGCATTTTGTATTTTGGAAATACAGATAAAGTATGAAAATTTATCCAAGAGCATTTTCCCAAACTGACCCAAATGGAGACTGCTGTAATTTTTAGGTCTCAAGACAGGATGTAATATATAGTTATTTAAAATATGATCAAGTACAGTTGCAATTCACTCACTGTAACCCTATATAAAACATAACTATACATTCCTAAGATCCCTCCCCTGGCCCCAAATCCTTGTTGCTATATCTGATTAAACACAAATAAATACTCTAAGGAATTTCTCTGGAGAGAAACTAAAAATGGCCCCCCAGCATGTCGGCAGTTTACAAAAGGAGGATTTGGTTAGGTCACTGAAGTTCAAGGAACTAATTCATTTTCACAGATATGCAAATTCTATACCACATACAAATATCATTATAAATCCAGAGCTACTCAGAGCTAAAACTTTTAAAATTTAAAAGAATTTTTTTAAATTATTAGAATGAAAGATGTTATTCTTGAATAACTTCTTGAAAAATTAGAATACAATTCTCTAAATGTCTATTGATTAGATTAGTATGTTCTCACTGGTGTGCTCTAAATTTTTGAGTAGTTGGGTTAATGGATATGTCAGCAGCGTCATTTCCTTTTTATTACATTGAATGCATCTCTTGTAGCTATTTTAACAATGTTAAATCAATTTGTCATGTATTTAGTTTTGGTTGGATCCTTAAGTCAAGTGCAACAGCTTGAAGGAGAATACAAATAAATTTTTTAAGTAAGGATTTCTTTAACTTAACTTAGATTTACATTACATATAAGGATAAATCATTCATCTACATGTTTCCCCCAGGACTTAAAATGTGGGATATATTGTCCAAAGGAAGCAATGTGCCGTCTGAAATTCCTATGAAGGGAGAATTTTCTGACAACAGGAGGGATTTCAGAGTTCTTTTCTAAACTATGGTTTTCATCTTCTACTATGTTTTAGCCACACCTAATCTCATTTTGGTCTGTCTTCTGATGCTACAGCAAATGGGTGCCAAGTTCTAGTGACTGAATTTTCTCCCCTGAATCCCTGTGATTGCATAAAAGGCAAGATTTGGTTCTGGAGGCAGGGATTTGCCCCAGCTGGGATGGTAATCAGTCATGTAAGTTTGACAGCTATGAGTGGAGGTGAGACCCTCACAGAGGAGGGACTGAGAGAGTGGGGATGAACTTGGTTGGACTCTTCACTGACATATGCCCTACCCCCTCAGCTGCAGTTCTCTAGATGATGTCATGTTCGTGGCTGAGCTCACTCTTCCGCATCTTCTATCCCTCACAAAACTGGTACAAGGGCACACAGAACATCCTTCAGGAGCCACCAGCCACACATAAATTCATGCACGTATTCCTACTCACATTCAGTTTGAACATCTCAAAACCCTTTTTGCCAATATCCTTGTACAAAGCTGTATAATTGCAGCTCACCACTCCATGAGTGTAGGCACATATTTATTCTACAATCTAACAGCTGTTCACAAAAACAGGGCCCAGAAAGAAACTCAAATAAATATTAGAACTTAATATGTGATGCAGGTGATATCTTGAATCAAGGAAAACAAGATGGTTTATTCAATAAAGTAAGCTAAACTAATTGGCTCTTCATTTGAGAATATAAACAGGGTTATATTCAAATCTTATAGATAAATAAATTCCTGGTAGAATACGTGTCAAAACATAAAAAAATAAAATTTAACAATAGACAAAGTGTTTTTGTCTATTGTTAGAAAAAGTATAACAATAGACAAAATATTTTTTTCTAATTCTAGTTTGGGGAAGGATACTATAAATGTTATTTAAAAACTCAGAGTGAAAATGTTTAACAGAAGTGGTTGCAAAAATAGTGAAAGTATCTGGATGGCAAGAAATACTATAAATAAAATTGAAATATAAGTGTCATACTGAGAGGAAATTCTTGTATGTATAAAGCATAACATATTTTTAAGGTTCTACTAACAAGAAAAAAGATATACCTTAATTGAAAGATTAATCAAATATATAAATAGTTCACTGAAAAAGAAATGCAGATAACTCATATAAAAGTCCCACTTCACTAATAATTCAAATATTCCAATTAAAACAGCAAAAAGACATTTAGTGCTTACATATAGGCAAAAATGTTATCACACTGAAAATAGCCACTGATCATGAGAGTGTAGGGAATTGGAATTTTTAGGGGATTCTGTGTTAATGGGAACACAATTGGCACAACTTTATGGAGGAATATTTGATATCTAATAAATCTGTTAAATGTTTATAAGCATTTTACCAACCACCTCAATATTGAGAAATTTCACCTATTTAAACAATTAATATGTTCAAGTATATATGTAAAGATGTCCAACATTCTTTGTAATGGCAATAAGTTGGAAATAACCTGAATTTCTACGTGTGGGAGGTAGGGGGTCAAGAAAGAGAGATAGAAAGATCCAAACAACTGAATACTATTCTGTCAAAAAAAAAAAAAGGATTAGATATGAGAATGTATAAAGAAAAAGATATAATTTGCTGAATCTTATTTGCATCATGAATTTCATGGTGTATATAAGACTGCAAATTACATTTTAGAAAATTTCAAAATGTTTACCTACCAAACTTTAATACGAATTACCTTTGAAGAGTTGGACTGTTGAATATCTTTAAATAACAGTTATTTAACAAAAAATAAGAAGAAAGTAACTTTCTTGGAATCAAAGTTTGGAGTTGAAAGAATATTGAGAATAATTTAATCTAACTATCTCATTTGAGTGGTAAGATACCAGAATTTTAGAGTTTTCCCAAGATCACATGCCAAGATAATGGCAGAACCAGGGCTGGAACCAGAGCTTGTTTATTAGTGCTGAGCATGTTCTAGATACTGGGATGACCTGGTCAGATGATGAGCTATGGGGCTTTCAGTCCTTTTCCATTTCATCCAAATGCATCAATTACTTTTATAAAACCAATAATTAGTGGGAAAAAATATTTTTTATCAAGTACCTAATATGTGGTAGGTATCAGGCAAGGAACTTTTCTTTTTTGGGGGGTGGGGAGGGGTAAAGGGAGAGGGAGGGAGAGAATCCTAAGTAGACTCCATGCCCAGCACAGAGCTCAGCACAAGGCTTGATCTCACAACCCTGAGATCATGACCTGAACTGAAATCAAAAGTTGGACACTTAACTGACTGAGCCATCCAGGTGCCCCCAGGCTAGGCACTTTTCAAGCATTCTCTACACACTTAAAACTTACTCTGTGAAGTAGGTTGCTTCTGTTTTATAGCAAAGGAGTACTCATTCCTTTATCTTTGAGACAGTATAAAAGCATCTCTCAAACTATGATCCTACTGTCCTCACTCTAGAGGTGGATTCAGCCTGCAATAACCACTTTTCCATCTGCCCGAAGTTCCCTTCCTCGCCTCTTCCTTCATGTCCTTATTGTGTCACATCTGCCTCCACTCGAGTTTGTGAACACTGAAAGGAGACTCTGCCTCTTGTCCTTCTCTGCTTGCCATAATGATGAACATGATTCTTTACATACACTGCTCTTTAAAATATCAAGGTTGAATTCTTTTTTAAAAAATTAGAGTTCAATTTTCCAACATATACCATATCACCCAGTGCTCATCCCGTCAAGTGCCCCCCTCAGTGCCCATCACCCAGCCACCCCAATCCCCTGCCCACCTCCCTTTCCTGGAAACCCCTTGTTTGTTTTCCAGAGTTAGGAGTCTCTCATGTTCTGTCTCCCTCTCTGATATTTCCCACTCATCTCCTTTCCCCTTTATTCCCTTTCACTATTTTTTATATCCCCCAAATGAATGAGACCATATAATGTTTGTCCTTCTCCAATTGACTTATTTCACTAAGCATAAAACCCTCCAGGTCCATCCACGTTCAAGCAAATGGTGGGTATTTGTCATTTCTAATGGCTGAGTAATATTCCATTGTATACATAAACCACATCTTCTTTATCCATTCATCATTCCATGGACACCGAAGCTCCTTCCACAGTCTGGCTATTGTGGACATTGCTGCTCTAAACATCGGGGTGCAGGTGTCCTGGCGTTTCACTGCATCATCTATATCTTTGGGGTAAATCCCCAGCAGTGCAATTGCTGGGTTGGAGGGCAGGTCTATTTTTAACTCTTTGAGGAACCTCCACACAGTTTTCCAGAGTGGCTGCACCAGTTCACATTCCCACCAACAGTGTAAGAGGATTCCCTTTTCTCCACATCCTCTCCAACATTTGTGGTGTCCTGCCTTGTTACTTTTCCCCATTCTCACTGGTGTGAGGTGGTATCTCATTGTGGTTTTGATTTGTATTTCCCTGATGTCAAGTGATGCGGAGCATTTTCTCATGTGCTTGTTGGCCACGTCTGTCTTCCTCTGTGAGATTTCTCTTCATGTCTTTTGCCCATTTCATGATTGGATTGTTTGTTTCTTTGGTGTTGAGTTTAATAAGTTCTTTATAGATCTTGGATACTAGCCCTTTATCTGATAGGTCATTTGCAAATATCTTCTCCCATTCTGTAGGTTGTCTTTTAGTTTTGTTAACTGCTTTTTTTTTTTTTTTTGTGCAGAAGCTTCTTATCTTGAAGTCCCAATAGTTCATTTTTGCTTTTGTTTCTCTTGCCTTCATAGATGTATCTTGCAAGAAGTTACTGTAGCCAAGTTCAAAAAGGGTGTTACCTATGGTCTCCTCTAGGATTTTGATGGATTCTTGTCTCACATTTAGATCTTTCATCCATTTTGAGTTTTTCTTTGTGTATTGTGTAAGAGAATGGTCTAGTTTCATTCTTCTGCACATGGCTGTCCGATTTTCCCAGCACCATTTATTGAGGAGACTGTCTTTTTTCCTGTGGATAGTCTTTCCTGCTTTGTCACATATATGTCAGTTGACCATAGACTTGAGGGCCCATTTCTGGGTTCTCTATTCTGTTCCATTGATCTCTGTGTCTGTTTTTGTGCCAGTACCACACTGTCTTGATGACCACAGCTTTGTAGTACAATCAAGGTTGAATTCGGATGACTTGGTAGAATGATTCAAGAGTTTGTCCTTTTGGACTCATAGGTAGAGGCAAATTTCTGTTGGTTTTAAAGGGACAGATTATCAGAAACAATGAAGTGGAAATGTCCAAAATATCTATTTTGCAAATGGAATTTCACTGTAGCTACAAGATGTGTGTAAGTGAGAAAGCCAGTTTCACTCCTTTGTTGGTGCTAGAAAATAATAATTGTGGAAATGAGAGATGAGACAGCTAAGAAGTCCTAGAACTGAACTAGGATGAGGACGACCTACATATTTGTGGGACATGGTACAAGGTGAAAATGCAGGGTCCCCTGGTTCAATGATTAGAGAGAACTTCAAGATGGCAAGCAGAGCATTAAACCAAAAAGGAGGTCCTTTGGAACTGGAGCCTGTGTAACTGCACAGGTCACATGTCCATGAAGCCAGCCCAACTGGCATACCAATTTAGTATAAATTTCTGTGATAAACCAGATGCTTACTCTTTCATGTCTCTGTGTATCTTTCTTCTTTTCCTCCCTCCTCAAAGTCTCATATCTTTCATCACTCTTTGTTTCTCAGTCTGGCATACAACTCAGATTTAGAAATTTGTTTCATTCCAACGTCAATTGCTTTCAATCATGAAGCAAGTATACACCTCCTAATTAAGTGGCCTTTCTTTCACTTTGTTGATTGCCATCTGTGCAATCAGCTCAGATTTAAGTTTTATTGGAGGGGTGGGGAAATATTTTTAGACAGACTTGTATTTTTCTCACATAAATCAATGTTAGAATGACAAAGTTTGTATTATCTAAAATTTTCTTAAATCTGATGTGGCATAATGCTTAGAATTGGTTTTTTTTTTTTTTTTTTTTTTTTTTTTTTTTGAGAAGGAAGTCCTTCTTAGGAGACTCTTCTCTTTCAGGAGGAGCTTGAAAATGTAAAGGTATAGGAGACTGGGAGATTTCCTGTAACAAAACCCAGAGTATCAAATATTGGACATAAAACAAGAAGGAAGAGGTTTGGTTTTTCTCTTAAAAATCTTCCTAAGACCTGGCTGATTATGAAATGGCTTATTTTTATTTCAGCTAAAGGAAAGAAATCTTTTCCTTATGAAAATATTTGAGAATTGAACAAATAAATAATTTGAAGAGTTAAAGTACACATTCTTACTAAAATCCAAAAAACTTGACAGTTGTATAACTATTTTAAAAGCTCAGAAGAATTTTTTTTAATTTTTATTTATTTATGATAGTCACAGAGAGAGAGAGAGAGAGAGAGAGGCAGAGACACAGGCAGAGGGAGAAGCAGGCTCCATGCACCGGGAGCCCGACGTGGGATTCGATCCCGGGTCTCCAGGATCGCGCCCTGGGCCAAAGGCAGGCGCCAAACCGCTGCGCCACCCAGGGATCCCCCAGAAGAATTTTTTATGTATTGAGTAATATAGGCACATCTGTATTCTCACTTGTTATTGGAAATGACATAGAAATGCTGATTGGTTTTTTAAAGCATCTTTTAAGATGTATGAATTCAAGATGCCTTTATAGTGATTCTCCTTCAACAAACAGGAATCAAGATGATTGACCAGAAATGTACCAGAGGCAAACTGACAGAGTTGCTTGGGTGAGAATTGGTAAGCAAGGGCAAAATCAATAAAATAGCTTCCTCTCTAAAATAAGGTACATGATATGCTAAGCCTTTATAGATGTAACAACAAAGTCATCAAGTGAAGCAATAGATCTTATATAAAAACCTATTTGAATGCATTTTCTTCTCTGAACTACGTCAGAGATGATTCTCTATATGTTTACAAATGTATGATGCCTCCTTCAGTGAGTTCTCAACCCATCCCAAGCCATCTATATGTCCTCCACGTGCAGTAATAGTGGTAGGTGGATTTAAAATGCACAATATAGGTGGCAGTTTTCCTCTGTCATTTGATCTTTTATTCCTTATTATAGACACTATTCAAGGCTCCAAAGATACCTGAAGCCATGGGTAGAGAGATGTGCTACACTGATATTGTGTTAGAACAGTCATGGGCAATTTCAGAAAGCTAACCATCTAGAATTTGGAATTGCCAGGAATTTTGGTTGTAACAGAAACCCAAATCAAAGTGACTGAAATATAGAATGGAATGTATTATTGATATGCTGAGGAGACTGATCTGAGGTGTTGCCAAGGTCCCAAATGATATGAGTAAGATCCTTTTTTCCTCTCTCTTCATCTTTTAATCTCCTTTCCACTGTGCTATTTTCTATCTCCTGTATGCCTTCTGCATGGAGGTGAAAAGACAAAATCTAGTAGCTTTAGGATTTCATTGTTCTTAGTTCTCCTAATCTCAGAAAAACAGAGGAAAATCTCACTATTAAAGAGTATACATAAACCTACTTTTCAAGGACTCGGATCAACTCTCCTTAAATAATAGATCAGGCCTATATCTAGGAGACAGTCTCTGATTGGCTCAACTGGGCCAAATGGACACATCTGTGGAGAGGGAGTCAGGATCTTTGATTGACAGCCTCACAAGATTCACTCAAGTGGGGAAGTGAAAGTCCTCTCAATGAAGTGAGGAGAAACAAATATTTATCAACAGGACAACATTCACAATAAAAAGAAAAATGAGTAAATGTTAAAAGTAGAGCTAGATATCCAAGGGGAGAATAAGGAGTGGGTAAAGTAGAGTAGGGAGTAGAAAAGGTTTTAGGAGGAGTGACTGCTAACTCTCTCCTTCCATAATTTAGAAAGTTGTTCCTTTTATATTCAATGTATCATATAAGTCTATATAAAAAGAGAAGTATTTTCGTAGATACGTGGGCAAATGATTCATGACAATTGACAAGGAGGATTTACAAAAGTTAATAAAGAGGAAAGTTTCAAACTTACTGGAAACAAATTAAAAATTAAAACAAAATAAAGATTTCCACTTCCACCCATGATGGAGTAGCAGGAATCTGATTTACCCTCCCATCTCAATAAACTAGAAAACTGGACAAAATACATGATTCTTGGAAGGCAAATAAACAAAGAGAGCATTATTACACCAGATCAGTGGCTGGAGAGTTTCCAGGCTACAATATAGGAATCAGGGGCCCAAACTGATCCCAGCTATCTTCAACAGGCGAGGAAACAAAACTCAGTATGCAGTCTTGATTTATTTTTAAAAAATCATCTAACTAGTAATAAATGGAATTTCTTCAACCTGATCAGACTTCAATAACAAAACACCATAAACTGAGTGGGTTAAACAGGAAATAGTTCTTTCTCACAATTCTGGAGTCAATAAATGCCCAAGGGTCCATTCAGCAATAAATACACAATGGAACAAATAAATAAATGGGAGAAAGGTGACAAATCTTCTCTACAAAAGACTTTCGAGTAATATACATAGATACTTCCTCTTCATCCCCCTTCCCCAATACATGGAGTTTAATTCCCCTCACACTGAGAGAGATCTGGGCTTTGTGGCCTGCTCCCAAAGAATATATTATTAAAAAGGAAAAATTAGTTACATCACAATGAAGAAACCTGAAAGATGCCACCTAAACTGAGTGACCAAGGTTAGCATTATTAGTGATAAGTCATGTTGATAGCAGTAACCCCCGATATGGTGTTCTTTCTAAAAAGCTATAACCCCAGTCTAATAATGGAAAAATATCAGACAAACCCATATTGAGGAACATTCTACAAAATACCTGATCTTACTGTATTCCTCAAAACCATCAAGGTTCCAAAAAAATGGATAAGCTGAAAAACTGTCATAGATCAGAGGACACTAGGAACACATGACAACTAACATGTGAACAGTATCCTTTAGTACTCTGTTGGAAGTTTGATTAAATCTTTATAAATAGGAAGGAACTTCCTACTTATGATCTTCTGGCAATTTAGTGACAAAGTCACATTGAGCTTCCAACTAGCTCTATGGGACTGGAAAGAAAGGAATTCTCTGCTGTACTATGTGAAGAATAGGAAAAAAATAAAGGTCTATAGAAGTATTTGAGGTCTTAATGAAACCAAGAGGAAGTTATAATATAAATATTTTAGGAGTAATAAGTAATTTTTATATAACTAATAGATATAATTGATCTAGAATGATTGGGTAATGGGGAGTTCTGGTTAATTTAGTGTTTTTATTAACTGGTTATATACGTGGATTGTGTATTTTTTAGGGAACTAGGAAATGTCAATGCCCTTCAGCTAGAGGACTCCTTGCAGACCTCCCCCATAGGGAAGCTACGAAGTGCCTCTCAGTAAGGGGTGTTACATAGAAGCTATTATGGGATTTAGACTTTGGCTGGATATTTTAAGGAGGGTCTAAGGAAGTAGTGGCTCAATCTGGATTGAGTACTGTCAGAAAGCCCGGATAATTCTGTAACTGAGTATCTGAACAAATGTAATCTACACGAGGGACAGATAAAGCTGTAGTTAGTAAAGAAGTGGCAGGCACTCATTTTATCCAAGTACAAGTACAGAGGGTATTTGATATTTTTTGGACCTCATGGTGATTTTCTTTTAGCTCACTTTATCTTGGTGTCAGAGTGACTTTGTCTGATGTTCCATGAGTTTATGTCCAACAGGAGAACAGTATGGTCTGGCTGTGAGCACCATCAGTTTCCAGCAACCAGGGCTACTTTTTGCTTCCCTAAAAACAAATGAAGAAATTCTTAACATGTAATCTTCAACTGTACTTGTCTGTTCTAGATTTTGAAACTAGAACTTTGTGATCCTTTGTTTTTGTTTTTAAAGATTTTATTTACTTATTCATGAGAGACACACAGAGAGAGGCAGAGACACAAACACAGGCAGAGGGAGAAGCAGGCTCCATGCAGGGAGCCGGACGTGGGACTTGATCCCGGGGTCTCCAGGATCGCGCCCTGGGCTGAAGGTGGCATTAAACCGCTGAGCCACCTGGGCTGCCTGTTTGTTTGTTTTTGACAAAAACAAATGTTCGCTATAGTGAACCTTGTGAGCTACTTGTTCTTGAAACACTCTCTTCTCTTGGTTTTGTTGACACTGTAATTCCCTGATTTTCCTTTACATCTATGGCCTTAATTTTCAGCCTTCTCCTCCCTAAATATTCTCCAACTCTAAATGTTGGAGAATCTCCCAGAGATTTCTCCTTAGCCTTTCCTTTTCTGCTTTCACACTCTTCCCAACTGATCTCATCTAACCCCATAGCTTTAAATACCTACCTCTATGCCACTAGGTTCTAAATTTGTGTCCACCTTAGGCTATCTTTGACCTCCAGACTTATTCCTCTACCTTTATTTACTTGAAATTTCACAAAAATTTCAAACTTAAGAGGTCTAGAGAGGAATTTATTGACTTTTTCCCCTAATGTCATTCATTCTCTGGTCTTTTTCTTCTCCATAAAGACCTGGACCCTACCTACATTCTCAAACTTGCAATATGGGAGTCAAATTTGATATGTATGTGCCCTCCTCCCCTACCTCATCCATTAGCAAACCCTGTTGCTTCTACTCCACAGTGCACTCCTATCTGTCCACTATTCACCTCCTTCTCAGCCCAGCTGTGGTCCAAGCTACCATCATCTCCCTATAGCAGCATCCTTGTTAATGTCTCAGCTTCCACACTGGATCTTTGTCTGTTCTCCCAACAGCAAAGTTATCTTTTATTTTATTTATTACTTTACTTTAAAAGATTTATTTATATATTTATTTATTTGAGAGAGAAAGAGAGAGAGCATGCATGAGCAGGGGGAGAAGCCAAGGGAGAGGGAGAGATTGAGAATCTTCCAGCAGTTTCCCTGCTAAACACAGAGCCTAAGGTAGGGCTCCATCCCAGGAGAGATTATGACCTGAGCCAAAATCAAGAGTTAGCTGCCTAATCTTAAAAGCCATCTACGAAAAGCCCACAGCAAATATCATTCTCAATGGGGAAACACTGGGAGCCTTTCCCCTAAGATCGGGAACAAGACAGGGATGTCCACTCTCACCACTGCTATTCAACATAGTACTAGAAGTCCTAGCCTCAGCAATCAGGCAACAAGAAGAAATAAAAGGCATTCAAATTGGCAAAGAAGAAGTCAAACTCTCCCTCTTTGCAGATGACATGATACTCTATGTAGAAAACCCCAAAGACTCCACCCCAAGATTGCTAGAACTCATACAGCAAGTGGGCAGTGTGGCAGGATACAAAATCAATGTCCAGAAGTCAGTGGCATTTCTATACACTAACAATGAGACTGAAGAAAGAGAAATGAAGGAGTCGATCCCATTTACAATTGTACCCAAAAGCATAAGATACCTAGGAATAAACCTAACCAAGGAGGTAAAGGATCTATACCCTAAAAACTACAGAACACTTCTGAAAGAAATAGAGGAAGACACAAAGAGATGGAAAAACAGTCCTTCTCTTCCATGCTTATGGATTGGAAGAATTAATATTGTGAAAATGTCCATGCTACCCAGGGCATTTTACACATTTAATGCAATCCCTATCAAAATACCATGGACTTTCTTTAGAGAGTTGGAACAAATCATCTTAAGATTTGCGTGGAATCAGAAAAGAACCCAAATAGCCAGGGGAATATTAAAAAAGAAAACCATAGCTGGGGGCATCACAATGCTGATTTCAGGTTGTCCTACAAAGCTGTGGTCATCAAGACAGTGTGGTACTGGCACAAAAACAGACACATAGATCAATGGAACAGAATAGAGAACCCAGAAGTGGACCATCAACTTTATGGTCAACTAATATTCAACAAAGCAGGAAAGACTATCCACTGGAAAAAGGACAGTTTCTTCAATAAATGGTGCTGGGAAAATTGGACAGCCACATGGAGAAGAGTGAAACTGGACCATTCTCTTACACCATACACAATGATAAACTCAAAATGGATGAAAAATCTAAATGTGACAAGAATCCACCAGAATCCTTGAGGAAAACACAGGCAACACCCTTTTTGAACTTGGCCACAGTAACTTCTTGCAAGATACATCCATGAAGGCAAGAGAAACAAAAGCAAAAATGAACTATTGGGACTTCATCAAGATAAGAAGCTTCTGCACAGCAAAAGAAACAGTCAACAAAACTAAGACAACCTACAGAATGGGAGAAGATATTTGCAAATGACCTATCAGATAAAGGGCTAGTAGCCAAGATCTATAAAGAACTTATTAAACTCAACAGCAAAGAAACAAACAATGCAATCATGAAATGGGCAAAAGACATGAAGAGAAATCTCACAGAGGAAGACATAGACATGGCCAACAAGCACATGAGAAAATGCTCTGCATCACTTGCCATCCGGGAAATACAAATCAAAACCACAATGAGATACCACCTCACACCAGTGAGAATGGGGAAAATTAACAAAGCAGGAAACAACAAGCATTGGAGAGGATGTGGAGAAAGGGGAACCCTCTTGCACTGTTGGTGGGAATGTGAACTGGTGCAGCCACTCTGGAAAACTGTGTGGAGGTTCCTCAAAGAGTTAAAAATAGATCTGCCCTCCAACCCAGCAATTGCACTGCTGGGGATTTACCCCAAAGATACAGATGAAGCAGTGAAAGACTGAGACACCTGCACCCCGATGTTTAGAGCAGCAATGTCCACAATAGCCAAACTGTGGAAGGAGCCTCGGTGTCCATGGAAAGATGAATGGATAAAGAAGATGTGGTCTATGTGTACAATGGAATATTACTCAGCCATTAGAAACGACAAATACCCACCATTTGCTTTGACGTGGATGGACCTGGAGGGTATTATGCTTAGTGAAATAAGTCAATTGGAGAAGGACAAACATTATATGGTTTCATTCATTTGGGGAATATAAAGAGTAGTGAAAGGGAATAAAGGGAAAAGGAGAGAAAATGAGTGGGGAAATACCAGTGAGGGTGACAGAACATGAGAGACTCCTAACTCTGTGAAACGAACAAGGGGTGGTTGAAAGGGAGGTAGGTGGGGGCTGGGGGTGACTGGGTGACAGGCACTGAGGGGGGCACTTGATGGGATGAGCACTGGCTGTTATGCTGTATTGGCAAATTGAACTCCAATAAAAAGAAATTTAAAAAAAGTGTTGGCTGCCTAACCAACACTGAGCCACTCAGGCACCATATCTTTTAAATGCATAACTATGATTAGATCACTTTGCTCTCACCTTAAAATCCTTCAATAACTTCCCAATGAACTTTAAAATAAAACCCAACTTTTCCCCACTATTTGTGGCCTATATGACCTATACCCTCCTTACCTTGATCAGCTCATCTTATCTTAGGCATTGTCCTTGACTATTTATTCTCTAGTCACATGGATTTTTAAATAATTATCCAAGTTACCGAGCTCTTTTCCATCTCAGGGCCTTGGAGTTTGCCCTGCCCATAAAAGCACTCCACCCACCCATACCAGACAGACCTTTCTCTGTTCACATTACCTTTGCAAGGAAGATTTCTGCTCATGTGTCATTCTGTGCTTCAGTGTTCCCTTCAGAGAAAGTCCTTCCTTAACCTCCCTGTCTAATTGAGTTCCCTAATTATAATCTGTCATCAAACCCTTTTCATTTCTTTCTTACCACTTACTAGAATGCATAATTATCTAGGTGTTAGTTTAATATCTATCTTTCCCCTAAGACTAAATGCTCCAACCAGGCAAAGGCAGCATTTGTTTTGTTTTCCACTCTCGTTTTGGATTTAGCATGGAAGTGGTGCTCAGTAAATAGTTGTTGAATAGATGGATACATTAACCAGTTGTCGGTGACTATTACCTTGAATAAATTAGGTTTGTTTTCTCTAGCTTTGGAACACAACATGAGTGAAGGAGGGTAGCTAAAACTGTAGAAAACATCAAAGAATGTCAAAATGGACTTCAATTTCTTTAGCAGGTGGAGGATGAACAAAGGATGTGGGTAAAGAAGAAAGATTAGTGCATTTGGATTCAGAAGACTGAAGGTCTAAACCATATGGGCAGTTGAACAATTCACTCAAGGCTCTGCAGTAGGCTGAATAATGACTCTCCAGAGAGGTCCCTGTCCGAATCCCAGGAACCTGTGAATATGTTCCTTGATAGATGTGATTAATTAAAAGATGTTGAAATAATCCTGGGTTATCCAGGTGGGTCTGTTGTAGCTACCAGAGTCCTTACAACAGGAAAACAGAAAGGTCAGAATCAGAGACAAAGATGTGATGGCAGAAACAGTAAAGCAGTGCCATGAGCTAAGGAATGCAGGCAGCCTCTAAATGCTGGAAAAGACAAGAAAATGGACCTTCCCTTAGAGCTTTCAGAAGGGACACACACCAGCTAACCCATTTTAGCTTTCTGAGGTCCACAACTACCACTATAGGAGAATTAATTTGTATTGCTTTAAGTTACTAAATTTGTGGTAATTTATTATCACAGCAATAGGAAATCAATATAAACTCTGAGATTCCTGTCTAAAATTTGTCTTATTTACTTAGTTTCTTAGGACTTTATTGCTGTTGTTGTCCCTCTATACCAAAATATAAGTTGTATGATAGAAGAGGCTATATCTCTGTTGTCCACTGTTTTATTCCCAGAACCCATTATAAGACCTGGCACAGAGTAGGTGTAAAATATTCTTGATCAATGAACAAATGAACACAAATCCCCAATAAGGTTGTTGTGAAGGCCAAACATGCAACTGTGAATTACAGACTATTTGCAAGAGTTGAGAGGTCATTCTTCCCATTCTTCTCCATTACACTTTAAAAAAATTTATTTATTTATTTATTTGTGTGTGTGAGAGAGAGAGCATGAGTGGGGGGAGGAGTAGAGGGAGAGAAAGAAGCAGACTCCCCACTGAGTAGGGAACCAGATGTGGCTCTATTCCAGGACCTTGAGGTTACAACCTGAGCTGAAGGCAGACACTTAGCCAACTAAGCCATGCAGGAGCCCTACACTTTTCTTTTCTTTTATAACTCTTTCATCCTTTCTGCTAGCTTTCTCATCTGATCTCCTTTACTCCTCTATTAATTTCTTCCTCATTTATTTGATGCCCTTTCATTCCCTTCTTCCCTTAAGCTTTCCAGTTTTAACCATACTAATATATATTATATTATATTATATTATATTATATTATATTATATTATATTATATTATAAATATACAGAAATCTATTGGGGATCCAGAAAACTGAATACTGCATGTTTGGCCTTCACACAACCTTATTGGGTAGGAATTTGTGTTCATCTGCTCATTGACCAGGGATGGCCACTTCTGATTTAAATATATGTTATACATGCAACTTTGTGCTTTTGATTAAATTTAATATGCATTCATGATGCATTTATTTAACTTAATTTGATTAGGCCATTGTGTGTGACAGAAATCCTTCATTCTGAAATTGCACACATTGATCTCGAAAATGTGCCACAAGGTAGTGACTTGGAGCACGTTTTCTTCTCTAGAGACAGTCATGCCACATACAATTTTAATCACATTAGGCAAAGTAATTCCTCTAGGGCAAGACTGTCGAAGAGTGAGTTTGTGACCATCTTTCTTTCCCTCCCAGGCTTGCTGGATAACACTGTCATGTACTCTGGTTTAGTAGGCACTGTCTGTGGGTATTTCTGGGTTGTAGATCTCAACCAAAATTATGCAAACAGTGAGGGGTTGGGAAGAGTGGAGACAGAGATGCACTATATGAAAGAATCTGACAGCAATCCAGAAGATTCTACCTTTTTAAACTTGCAATTGGTAATTTCAAATATTCAGCATTTGTTAGGTGATATCATGCAAACTTCCCATGGAAGATATTGATTGAGAGGGATAGACGGTGTGCCTCTGCAATGCTAGTCTCTCACTTTTTTTTACCCTGAAATGCAGAAGTTGGGGAGGGGTTGGTAAGGAATTCTAAGAGAAGGTTAATCATGGTAGCCTACCTTAGGCAAGGGCTCAGGAAGCCTCTTCTATGTGAAAATATCTTCTACTCACATTTCAAACAAACATTCATTTGGGTGAAACAACTCCTATTTTAATTTTTTACTACTTAAAAGTGAACATCTTTCATTCTTGAAAATGGCAGCCTCATTAATGTATTAGTCCAAACAGGCTTGCATAGAATGTGTGTGTGTGTGTATACATATACATATGTACATAGGCACATACATATACTTATATATATAGCTTATATATATATTAGATCTTAGATATATTAGGTACATTAGCTTTTACACACACACACACACACACAAACATGTAAATATACACATACATACATATATACCAAAGGGCTCCTCTCCTCTACTGGACATAGAGAAAATTATACATAGTAAGGATGAGGGTGCTCTTTAAACAATTAAAAGGTAAATAAATTTAGTCTCCTTACTCATAGTCTCCTACATCAGTGTTCTGCAAACTTGCTGGAAAAATTGGGATTGATTTGGGAGCCTCCTCAGGCTAAGAGAGAGAGAAAGTATTGAACACTGAACTGGTACACAAGGGACTCCTTTGCCCTCTACATCATCTCTGTGCTGCTGATCTGCCCTTTGCCTGGAGTTGGTTCTCAATTCCACTTTTCTGCCTCCACACTGTATGACCCAGCTTGGTAAGCTAAATTTCAAAGTCAAAGTCCACTCCTTTGACTGCTACATAATACTTTGATTGTGAATAAAAATCCCTGGCCAATAAAAGATCATTTTTTGTTTGTTTGTTTTTAGACTGAGGGGTGAGGGCTCAAGTTCTTGCCACTGACATTCAAGAAGTGTCTATGTGAACAAAATTGCTACGTATTTCATTACCATGAGATGATGAAGCCTCCTTTTGCTGTACTATATAAATCTAAATAATGCTTGTATCCCTTCTACCATTAGCTTTTAAAATCATTAATTATACAGTTAAATTTATCTTCATGTTCTGAGAGAATGGTTCATTGATCTAGAAATTAAGCTATGTAATTACCTTAATGGGTAATTTTTGGTACTAACTTATTTGTGCAGAGATCCTTTATCATTTGTACACATGGGAAGCTATATCTTTCTCTTGGATTACATTTGCATCAATTGCTTAAAATTGGATCAATTGATTATATACATAGGGGCACAAGATTATAAGATTTTGGTTCACATGTTTTGAATTAGGCTAGTATTATAGACTGAATACATATCTTCCCTAAAATTCATATGTTGAAATCCTAACCCTCAAGGTAATGGTCGTGGGAGGTGGGACCTTTGGGAGATAATTAGGCTGTGAGGATGGAGCTCTTTTAAAAGGGATTAGTGCTCTCATAAAAGAGGCCCTAGAGAGACATCCTCCCTTCTGCCATATGAAATTAACAGTAAAAAGATGGCCATCTGTGAGCCAGGAATTAGGCTCTCACCAGTCACCAGATTTGCTAGTGCCATGGCTTGGACTTCCCAACCTCCAGAACTGTGAGAAATAAATGTTTAGAAGCCACCCAGACTATGATATTTTGTTATAACAAACCACACAGACTGACAGATGTCTATAGCCAGATTTCATTGCTCTAGAACACCCTAAGTGAAGAATCATAACAGACTCATGTGACAGTGGAACAAATCTATGCCCTTTTTGGCAAATATGCATTTTCTCTTTGATAGAGAATAGACAGATACTGACTTGCTACTGAGTGTTTGACTTCTGAGACAGCAAACAGACTTGAACCTGAAATGCCTTACCACAAAGTGTATGTTATTTCTGATCCATCATTCATAAAGTTGAGCATGTTCAGAAACACCCCTCAAAAAGTAGAAGTAGTATATATAAGACAGGTCTTAATAATCCCAAAGGTATCTTAAACTTAAGTGATATAAACTTTAAAAAGAAAAAGGACAAAAGAGGAGGAGAAGAAGGGGAGGAAGGAGAAAACTGGGGATCCCTAGGTGGCTCAGTGGTTTAGCGCCTGCCTGCCTTTGGCCCAGGGCATGATCCTGGAGTCCTGGGATTGAGTCCCATGTCAGGCTCCCCTGCATGGAGCCTGCTTCTCCCTCTGCCTGTGTCTCTGCTTCTGTACGTCTCTTATGAATGCATCAATTAAAAAATAGAAGAAGAAAACTTTACCTGTCTTGAAAGTCAAGTTTATGTTGTGGTTTTGATTTTGCTAAGCACGTACATCTCTGCCAAGACTTAGAAGGAAAAAGCTGCCAATATGAGGAAGTAGCTATATACATGGCTAGTGGGTCTCTTTGAAAGTATGTTAGCCAAGGAATTTGGTGCTTGAAGACAGCAACAGTTTCAAGGGAGGTTTCAATGCCCTGGCTCTATGTCATAGAACATTGAACTATGTGAGAGACAGCAATGGAGTTTCTGCCACAACCATTCTGTTTTATGGTTAGTCATGTCTCTTAGCTATTCTTTTTCCTGGTCATATTGCTATGAAATCACTTTTCTGACCCCTAAGGAAATTCTTTAATTTGTCTACACTTTTAAATAAATCCTTTCCCACTTAAACTAGCTGGATCCAGGGTGGCTCAGTCAGTTAAGCATCTGCCTTTGGCTCAGCTCCTGATCCTACCATCCTGGGGCTCCCTGCTGAGTGGGGAGTCTGCTTCTCCCACTTCCTATGCCCCTCCCCCTGCTTGCGCATACTCTCTCTTTCTCTCAAATAAATAAATAAAATCTTAAAAAAATAAAATAAACAGCCGGATCATATAATCTGCAGGTAGGAGTCCTGACTTATGCACTATTCTGAGACACTATTTCTACCAGAAACCCAATAATTCACATGTTATTACTGTTATAGGAAAGTTCAAGTACAATAGAATCAATGGTGTACTTCTATGATTTTGGTTGAGGAAAATTCCACTAACATCCATTATAGTAACATGATTGCAAGACAAAGTAGTGTACAGTATTCAGCACAACTCAGAGAGTCAACTATTTGAGAAAAGAAACTATGTCTTATTCATCCTTTTCATGAAGTCTCATAACACCAAACAGCATCCTGGATTGAACCTGAAAGCAGAACTGTTCTGCAGAAGAAGATAGGACAGTCCAGTGCTTATTTCAAAACCAGTGAATTCAGGAAATTCACATTCTGGCTTTACAAATTATTTCTAACATAATTCATAATACATCAAATACCCTCTTTTTCAAGTGTGTCATCTGTAGAAGTGAAATAACAACACTTGATTATCTCTTGATGGTGCTGTAAGTAAGTACAATGATCATGAATAAAAATTCCAGGAGTTTACTCTGTGACAGGTAGTTTTCTAGATTCTTTATTTTCATTAGCTTTTTTAACCTTCAAAACTACCTTATAACTGACATACATTTATGCTTATTTTACAGATGAGGAAACTTAGATGAGTCAAGGTCATATGTATAAGATTCTAAAATTTGAATCCAGGCACTCTACCCCTGGATCTACACTTTTTATCATTCTGCTTTACTGTAAGTAAAATAAACTATTATATAGTGTGCCAAAGATCAAAGGCACAGAGAAATGCATCTAGAGAAACATGGAAAATACAGTTTCTGATGTCTAGAAGCTATGAAAATGGCATTAGATAAGTTGGAGATTTTATAGGAGGTATTATTTTCCTTTAGACTCTATGTATAATTAGGAAATGTAAAATTTATTGATTTCAGTAATAGATATGTCTTCATCTCTGTATTAGAAGCTTGAGGTTGGATATTGGGGTCATATTAATACTACATGTGGGGACGTCTGGGTGGCTTAGAGGTTGAGCACCTGCCTTGGCTCAGGGCGTGATCCTGGGATGTGGGATCAAGTCCGCATTGGGCTCCTTGCGAGGAGCCTGCTTCTCCCTCTGCCTGTGTCTCTGCCTGCCTCTCTCTCTCTCTCTCTCTCTGTCTCTCATGAATAAATAAATAAAATCTTTAAAAAAAATACTAGATGTGAATGTGATCCCTTTTTTAAAAAAGAGTTTATATTTGGATAGGAGAACAAAATATATATTCCAGGGCAATAGCAAGGTCCTAAAAAATAGTAATCATATTTTTTTCTTAAAATCTCCATATTTCCAATCCATAATGCCTGGAACTTAGTAGATAAACAATATTTGTCAACTGGATAAATATTGGTCATGTTGTAATAATATGCTATAAAAATTTATAAGTGTAAGAACTTAATAACACCTAGAATAAACAAGATTTGAGGAAGAAAGTCGAATTTGGGTCTTAAAGGCTGGCTGAGATTTGGATTAAGGAGGAGGAAGTGGGGTTGTCTCAAGTGAGGAAACAAAAGTAGTGAGCCTGTGGAGGTGGAATAAATAATATAATCCTATACAGCAGCTGCTGGAGTGTCCTGTTGGCAGCCATTCATTTGTTCGAAGGGTAGGTGGGCAGTTGGATACCTAGAAGACAATATATTAGGCTATTATGATTGACACATTGTTTTTAAAATGTTCTTTGGGGGGAAAAAGAGCCAGTTTGAAGCAGTAATTTTCAAGCTTCATTAACTTTTAATGGTCAGTTTTAGACATATTCTGTGAAACTGTGAGAATTGTATGAAGAATTAGTGTTAAGGCACTGTTAGGAGCACTATTTACTATATTGTTTTTATTTTATAATGAGAGAGAAAATATCTGGAATATGCTAATTAAACCCATAATTGCCCTGCTATGATGTTGCCAAAGAAATAAATTACTTCGGGAATCTTGATGATTAAATTGCAAGAGAAAATGTCCGTGATAGCAGACTGATTTTGATGCCTGACTACACAAATATGGATCAGTTGCATCAGGCACTTCTGAAACAGTGGACTAATTTCAGAAATAATTATGATTTGTCTTCTCAAAATTTTCTCTTCAAATAATCTTGTTAATTGACCTTACTACTTCATTGCTATGTCAGTTAATCCACTAACGAAAATTTGCAATTCCTTTGCAGGACTGAAAATATGGTTTTAAATTAAATTTTGAAGGTGAGGGGTGCCTGAGTGGTGCAGTCATTTAACTGGCAGACTCTTGGTTTCAGCTCAGATGGTGATCTCAGGGTGCTGGGATTGAGCCCCACATCAGGCTCCTCACTCAGCAGAGTCTTGCTTCAGTATTCTCCTTACTTGCTCTCTCTCTTTCCCTCTCTCTCTCTCTCTCAAATCAATCAATCAATCAATCAATAAATCAATCAATCTTTAAGTAAGTAAGTAAATTTATTTTAGGGGCAAATGTGACTTAGTATAAAATGAAAATTATGGATTGACAGAAATCCTATCCATGACCCTCCCTGATGAAACCACTGGTCCTGAGGAAGATGCTCTCCCTTTTCCCAGGAGCCACCTGAATCTGTGTCTCAGCAAAGCTGCCCAATGTGCTGTCCTTTCTCCTCTTTCCTTCTGCTTCCTTCCCTGCCTTCCATGGTGCTATGTTGGATGAGGTCGTTTGAGGCATATATGATATTGGGATGCAATGAAGAATTCTGAGTCCCTGTGGGTTTCCCCATTACTTTAGCACTTTTACTCTAAAGATACTTCTAGCATTATGCTATCTCCATATCTCCAAATTTTAAAACCAGTAATCCATTTCCTGGGAATCCATCCATCCTCAAATCACCAAATTTAAACAATTCCTATGATGTTGAACAAAGGCATATCTTTTTAAATGAACTGACATGGTGGGGATGTTACCTGTAACCATAAACAAATTTGGATATTGTCCAAATTTGGGACCATAATATCTTCTGGTAAAATAAGGCATTTTCAGAATTTGCAATTATGTATTATGTCTATATACATATGTGAAAGTAGACCGTTACTCTTCTAACAATTGTTTTATCTCTATAATGACACTTGGAGAGGTATAGATTCACAAGTAAATAGGATGCATTGAAAATTCTACTCATTACAAAGGAACTTAATGAAATTAATGATCCATAAAATAAATGTGTTCATTACACTGAGCTTGACATGAAGAAATATGGTTAGTTACTCAAAATCTCTATTAATGATAAGTCAAATGAGAGTTATGGTAAATTAAAGCAGGTTGATTTTAGATAATATATCGAAATAATTTTTCAGCAGTGAGTGTTTTTTTGCTAGGTATGACCTGTGGAATATCTTTAAAAGAAAGACTTACACATATTTGTATAGCTTAATTATAATCTTCCATGAAGATTGATTAATCACACACACACACACATACACACACACAATTAAGGTGGTTTTTAAGAAAATGTATAATAAAACAAGATATAAAAAGTAAAAACTCCAAAGCAAGGAAAGAATATTATATTATTGCTCCTACACAGACCAAGAATGTTTTTACTAAACTGAAATTTGGTAAAAAGCAATCTGCTTATACTGAGGGTCATTATTATGTTTAAAGGCTCTATAAAATTCATTCAATCAAATTTAAGAATACTGTCAGGATTGTTGTTTCCTATAAGTGTAGTTACCTGGTAAGGATGGGAGATCTGACAGGCAGGGATTATTATGTTTGATATTCTCATAAGACAACATATTTTAAGTTAAACATACATATCACATTTTATGTCTATAACAAATATGTCTGTAACAAAATAACAAACCCCAGTTGGCTTCTGCTAGTTGGGTTGCTATGGCAGCAAGATGCCAGTAGTCCTGAGACCATCAGCTGACTACTACAAACTATCTCATAGCATATTTACCCATCCTGCCAGTCAGGCTTCTACTGTCACTGAGTCTAGCTAGATGGCATTCATTGGAAAGGGACTAAAGACTACAAAGACAAAATGAATGAGAAGCTGGAGAACCAGGGCCTGGATAATGGGTCAGATGACAGGAGCCCCTGGGAGTTGGGCATCAGAAAGGACAGTTGTGGTCAGCAGCAGTCTGGTCTGGCTCTGCCACTGCAATCATGATGAATTTGGTGTCTCCTTCATCTCTGTGTCACTTGCTTAAGATTTAGAGTCCTATATGGAATCAGCTGATTTTTAGATTAGACCATGAGCTCATTCTAAATTTGCTCTTTCTCCTGGAGTAAGCGACACCTTGTTTTTGGCTTAGGCAAAAAACCTTAAAGTCATTCTTGACACTTCCCTCTATCTCACCTCTCCAAAACACCAGCAGATCAGTAAGCTCTATTTTCAATATCTATCCTATATCCAACCCCTGCTCAATAGTTGGGACAGTTAAGATTCTACCCATGGACTTACGGTCTACTCCATTTATAGTATGATTCCTGTCATTTTGGCCAGCTGGATCCTGAGCCCATTAAAAAGGACTGAGATGAATGAAGAAATAGGTTGAATAACTTATTCAGAGTGAGTTATCTCCACTGCAGTGGGAGCTTTTAGGTTTCAGGATTCACATGGGACATAACTATACTTCTGGTGCCATTTTGAAGGGCTATCTTCTGTCCTTTGCCAAACCTTCATGTAATTAATTCTCCAATCTTATTTCTCTGATCATGGAACCAAATTATTAGTTATGCCAATGAGATGGCCTTTGTGAGACCATCTCTTCTTCCAGAAAATGTATGTAATGGACATATTCTCCTTGAAATTCTTTCTTTACAGTGCCCCTGGGGATTATTCCTGAGACAGATATAACAGCATAATAGTCCATGTCCCCCTGGGGTTACCATGTTATGCAGAGTCATTCATAGATCTGACTTGAAGTTTTTCCATTTTAATCAACTTCCAGAGAATTTTCTGTGAGGCTAAAAGAGTGGCAGCAGTTTTGTCAGAAGTAGATGCACTGGGAGATGATGTAAGCCTTCAAGACTAATGTTGGAATGCTTCAGCACCTACCTAATTCTATGGCTAAATGGGTCTGGTAGTATCCAGTTTATGTTAGGTAGCTCAAGTCTCATGATCAGAGGCTGTGGCTACCAGAGTCCAGTGGCAATCCAGGAGCTATTTCTTGAGAGGAAATAATTAACTTGCCAAAAATAGGATGGCTTTGTTCTAAAACTCTAGAGTTCTCTACTGTGGTTCCCTTTTGGGGCCTGCCACATGATCCATGCCACATTCCTAACTACCAGACACTGAAATATGAGTTGATCTGCTAGGTTATCTTGTCCAAATGGAAGGGCTGCTGAGGACAACCTGCATTGCTGCTTAGACCATCTGAGAAATGCCAGAATTTGCTTATAATTAAAGATCTGGAGATAATGCAGGGTATGATGATGATGATGACTAAGAGGAAAATGTTTCCTTTGAAAAACCACTCTTAGGTAAAGGGATTATAAATCTTCTATCAAAACAGAAACAGCCTCACTGGACAAATGATTGGGAGTTACTTGGGAAGGAAATGAAATTTGGTTTGGTAGGTTCAGGGTATTCAGAGATTTATCAGAAGCTACTATCTCTTGAAATTTATCCAGGGCCACTCATGAGTTCTTATATTTGAGTGTAAGATAAGGAAAATTCTGATGCAAAATTAGAATTTTTAAGACCATGAAATTAGAAGTTGAATAACACTTGTCTTGCCAAGCCTTTGAAAATATTTTTCTTTCAAAAAAAGTTCTATACCTCAGCTGTAGTAGTGGAACACACAAACCTATACATATAATAAAATCACAAATAACTGAATACACATACACGAATAAGTACAAGTAAAACTGAGAGAATCTGAATAGACTGCCAGATTATATCAATGTCAATATCCTGATTATGATACTGTACTATAGTTTGTAAGAGTTATCATTGAAGGAAACTGGGTAAAAGGAACATGGGATCTCTGTATTAATCTTATCAGTGCATGTGAATCTATATCCACCTCAATAACAATTTCAGTGAAAAATGCTGTCATATTAAAATCTTCCATTTTCATTCAACACCACCTCTCAACACAATATATATGTCATTAGCTCTTAAACTTAGGTTTAGTCTGGGTTTTTCTTCTGATGTCTAGACTCATATACCCACTACCTATTTTCATTTTATGTGTGTGATTCATAATGATTTCAAAGTTAACATATTTGAATGAACACTGATGTTTCCCTCTGAGTTTATGCATTCCCTGAATGTCTTCATTTTAGCAATATCAATACTATCTATCCCATAAATAGCCAAAACAGGAAAAGAATTTGAACTAATAAAATTCACTGCACATTTAACTTTTCTAATTTTTTTAAGAAATCTGAATTCATGAAATTTTTTAAAAATATGATTTTGAGAACTGAAAGGTGATGGTTAATTAAACTAACACATATGATTTTGCTGCATCCAAAAACTCCACTAAAACTATAGTATAGAGAATCTTTTTTTGAAGACATAAACTCACAAGATTAGAAATAACAAAGACAAAAGGCAGCAACACAATCTCAGAAACTGAAATGCTGATAGAAGAGAGGTAACTGGTCTGAGAAGAGCAAATTCTAAGCTAGAGGTGGAGATAGCTAGGAGCCAATCCATTTTCCCAAACAGAACTTTCACAAATATGTGGACCTACCAGCATCAGGTACCTATAGAACTGAGAGTGACAGGATGGGTAATCAAACAAAGAGGGCTGAGGGAGATCTGCTTTGGAAGCCTTCTCAAGCCTCGATTCCCGGAACCCTCACACAGCACCATGAAGACCGGGAGTTATTCTCTGCAGTGTCTCTGCAATTGCCAGGCACATTTAAGGGCATGAGTACTATATGGAAAATATTATGTTAAATGACTGCACATGAAATGTAAAATATTGAGACCCCAGTCTTTCTCTACTAAGCAACCAGGAGGCTGGCTGCCCAGTCTTCATATGATTCCTTATCTATTCATTACAATAGATAAAAATATATACAGGCAAGTGTCATTGTGGACTCTCAGAACATTGAGAGCAAATAAAAGTTGCACAAGATTCAAAATAAAACAAAACAGTCACAAGAAATCAGGTATCAGAGTGAGTTTGGATTTCTCAACACAACCCTAGAAGAAAGAAATTAAGCAATGCATCTGAAATTCTAAGGAAAACTCACTTTCAAGCTAGAATTCTATCCCTAACTAAATTATCAATTAAGTAGTAGGGTAAAAGAAAATTTTTAAGCATTCAGAATCTTATTAACAATGCACTTTTTCTCAAGAAGCTACTAGAATATATGTTTTACCAAAATCAGATATTAAAACAAAAAAAAAAAAAAAAAAAGGAAAGACCTAGGGTATACAATGACAGCTGAGAATTAGAACAGGCCAGAAGAGTGAGATTTAGAGGCAGACATGGAAGGCTGTCATTTCAAGATTCCTGCTAGCTACCATTCTACATCTTTTTAACATCAGAACAGAATGCTCAAGGGAGTCTGACCTCTATTCTTGGCTTGTCTTGATATATGTTAATGAAACTCCCGCTGTATGTTAATGAATACCTTCTAAGTCCTCCATGCCTTGCTGTGTGAATTGGCTGAGGGTACTCACTTCGGATGAGTTCTCTTTGACCTACTCTGGAGAACTATACATATTCTGTGGTGAATTTAGAGCCAGTAATAGTTAGGTGTCCATACCTAGCTTTCATTTCCCTGTGCTGAGCTTTAAATTTCCCAAGGTTTATTCATGACCTTGCTCACTGATTTCTCTGGACAGTAATCCAGTAACTATGTTTGACTTATCTTTACTTGGGAGATTTCATCTAATAGTGGCAATACTATCAGTTCCTTACACAGATATGTACTTTCTACTCAGTATTTTTAAAAAAACTAACCAAAAAAAACAACAAAAAACTAACCAATATGTTGCTATTGGTTACATATGTAGTAAAAACTAAAGAAAAACAGGAAGTGATTAACTTGAAAGAATGGTGGTTACTTCTGGAGAAGAAGGAAGAAGAGAAGTGCAGAAAGAAAGGAAACATTGGGAGCTTCTGAGAAGGTGGTAATATTCTATTTCTTAGCTTAGGTTGATGATGAATAGGATTTAATTTCTAATATTTTTAAACTATATATACATATGTATATATATGTGTATCAGCCAGGGATCAATCAGATTAACAAACTCAGTAAAAGGTATACATGAATTTATTATAAGGAATTGGCAAATATAATAGTGGGGCCTGGCTAATCAAATGTCAGGTCCACAGAGCAAGCAAGCAGGAAAGGAAAAATCATATGTAGCCTGGAATCCCAGGGGCAGGAGCTAGAGATTGCTGTCCATAGGGAATCATTCAGGAAGAAAGATGGATGGGAAGGGAGAGAAGCTGTAAATCTATCTGCTGTTTGGAGGCTCTGAGCTCAGGGAAGGCCGTCAATTCTGTTTTAAAGAATTTCCAACTGTTCAAGGCAGGCTTATAAAGAGTAATCTCCCTTTTGTTTAACTTAAAGCCAAAGTGATTCACATCTACAGAATCCTTTCATGGTAGAGCCTAGTTGTGTGTGTCACTGAATAACTGGGAGAAGGGGTGTGCATGCCACAAATAACCAATGCCTTCTTTCTGTCATGCAACTGTCCATCCCACTGGGAGAATATCACTTGTAGCTCACCCTAACCAGAAAGAGACTTGCCAAACTGGAACACCAAAAAGCCATCACAACATACTATTTTCATAAGTGATATATTTCACAATTTAAAAAATCAAAATTAAATTCAATTATTTCTTTTCTTGTAATAAAATAAAACCACTAAGTAAACTTCTACAAAGAAGTCACTAGAAATATTAATAGAGGCTGGCTTTTATTACTAGCATATTTCCTACTGGAGTAATTCAAAGCAATAATGGCAGCATAATTTTGGAAAAGTATTCGTTTTTTATGTTTGACTAAGATCCCAACAAAATAACAAAGGAGACTTGAATGGGCCACATTATATTAATTTTTAATCCTAAAAATAAACCATTAAAAACTCAAATGAGAAAATGCATCACATTTCAACATGTTTGGAAGTAAGATTAGTATGTTATGACATAATTATTTTAGCATTGGGACACCTGGGTGGCTCAGAGGTTGAGTGTCTGCCTTCGGCTCAGGGCTTGATCCCGGAGTCTGGGGATCGAGTCCCACATTGGGCTTCCCGCATGGAGCCTGCTTCCCCCTTTGCCTATGTCTCTGTCTCTCTCTGTGTGTCTCTCATGAATAAATAAATAAAATCTTTAAAAAAATTATTATTTTACCAAAATGATTTAAGAAACATGACCTGTCTTCTATCATCAATATTGTCACCCTGAAATACTGCTTAAATTCTCAAGAACTATTCAAATATATGTCATCATTGTTACCATTGTTTTCAGTGAGATAGCACTGAAAACAGCATATTGAGTTTCTGAGTAGAGGCAGTCCACAAAAACTTGTGTCTAAGATAGTGTTCTTCAAAGAGATAAGAAATGACCATATGTGGAAGTGAACATTATCCATCTGGTTCCAAGGAGTAGACTTAAAATAAATGGGTGAAAATATATGAGGAGAGAGACATGAACTCAGGGTAGGAAAAAATTTATTGACAGAGCCATCTGGCAATACAACAGACATTTTCTGAAGATTGTGATTCTCCACGTTTAGAAGTTTCCAAGCCTATAATGGCAGGCTTGCTAAGGTGCTGGCTTCAAAATCAAGCCCTGGACTAGATGCCTAATTCAATGAGTATAGCATGCATTTTAACCTTTTTTTCCTTCTTTACTCTTGAGCCAATAACCTATTACTACCACTTGCTCTGAGTTGTTCTAAATTAATAGCACTTCTGGGGAGTGTCTGCCCAAGGAACATTTTTCACCATTTTCACTTTGCTTTCTGCTCAAATTAATTCTATGTTAGATTTTTCCCATTTTCTTCAGTGTTTCAGGTCTTCATTCATTAAATGCCACTGTCTCATATACATAAAACTTCTGTCTTTCTTTATATTTCCTTTTTCTTATCCTTCAGGAAAATCTCTCTCCCTCTTATCATGTTGTCTGAGTGAAGCAGAAACTTGAATCATAACTGAAGAGGGTAGTAATGGTAACACCAAAGTCAAGGAAAATGAAAACCATGAGTTTTGAAGTAAAATTAGACACAAAAAAATTAGTCTTATCATGTTAAAATTAAAGGTCATAAATTAGCAGTTACAGTACTGAAGACAAGTCTAATACATATTTTCTTTCATCAAGAAGCATTTATTGAATGTCCACTATATGCTGGGCTCCAGGTGGGTTAAGAATGGTAAAATGGAATGATGCAAGGTTTTTCAAAGATTGGTATGTTCACTTGGCAGAATGAATAACTTCCAGGACCAGAAGCCTGGGGCCTTCTTGCTGTCTTTCTCTTATCATTTATTACTAATAATATTTTTAGAAGAAAATCTATTTCCTCTTTTCAATTAATCAAGCAGTTGATTACCTGGTGCAAACATTTGTTCTTTATGAACAAATCTGTGAATACGATTTGGGATTTTTAAATTTTATTTTATAAAAGGGCTAATATCTGTAAGATAATGGCAGTGGAAACCAGAATACACTTCACACTGCTGCAGTGCCACTGCCCTGCTGTTTCAGAGGCAGTTTGAGCCAGACAGACATGGATTGAATCCAAGTTCCTGCACTTTCACACTGTATGATCTTGTTTCTCTGAACCAGCTTGTCACTTGAAAAAAAAGGACAAAAATAATAATGGTATTGTAAAGATTCAAATAATCCTAAAATTTGTACAGAACCACGAAAGACCTCAAACAGCCAAAGCAATCTTGAAGATGAACAAAACTGGAGGTATCACAATCCCAAATTTCAAGATATACTACAAAGTTATAGTAACCCAAACAGTATGATACTGGCACAAAAATAGATACATAAATCAATGGAACAAAGTAGCCCAGAAATAACCCATGATTATACAGTCAATATTCTACAAAGGAGGCAAGAGTATACAATGAGAAAAAGGTCTCTTCAACAAATGGTGATGGGAAAATTGGACAGTTACATGCAAAAGTATGAAACTAGGCCAATTTCTTATACCACATATTAAAATAAACTCAAAATGGAGGAAGGGCCTAAATATGAGATGTAAAACCATAAAAATCCTAGAAGAGAGCAGAGGCAGTAATTTCTCTGATATTGGCCACAGCAACATTTTTCTAGATATGTCTCCTGAGGCAAAGAAAGCAAAAACAAAAATAAACCATTGGAATTACTTCAAAATAAAAGGCTTCTGTACAGTGAAGGAAACAATCAACAAAACTGAAAGGAAATCTACAGAATGGGAGAAGATATTTGCAAATGACATATCTGATAAAGGGTTACTATCCAAAATATATAAAGAACTTATAAAATTGAACATCAAAAAATCCAATTAAAAATTATAAGAACAGACATTTCTTTAAAGACAGATAGATGGCTAATGGACATATGAAAAGATGCTTAATTTAGCATCACTAATCATCAGGGAAATGCAAATCAAAACCACAATGAGAGACCACCTCACACTTTTCCAGTGGCTAAAATAAAAACCACAGGAGACAACTGTTGTGGAGGATGTGTAGAAAAACGAACCCTCATGCACTATACATGCACATGCAAACTGGTACAGCCACTGTGGAAGAGTATGGATGTGTCTCAGAAAAAAAAAGTAAAACCATATGATACAGTAATTCCACTACTGGATATTTACCCAGAGAAAATGAAAACCAATTTGAAAAGATAATATACACTTCTATGTTTATTGCAGCATTGTTCACAGTAGCCAAGATATAAGATATGGAAGCAACTCAAATATCCATTGATAGATGAATGGATAAAGAATATGTGACTTGTATATATATTAGAATATTACTCAGCCATAAAAAGACTGAAATCTTACTATTTGCAAGATGGATGGATCTATAGAGCATAATAAGTGAAATATGTCAGAGAAAGAAAAATACGATCTGATTTCACTCATATGAGAAATTTAGAAACAAAACAAAAACAAAATAAAAAAACAGGCTTTTAACTATCGAAAATAGACTGATGGTTACCAGAGAGGAGGTGAATGACAGTTTGGCTGAAATGGGTGAAGGAGATTAAGAGTACACTTATTGTGAGAAACACTGAGTAATGTACAGAATTGTTGAATCACTATATTGTATGCCTGAAACTACTATAACACTGTATGTTAACTATACTGGAATTAAAATTTATAAAAAAAATAATACATGTATGATGGGATATAAATTACTAATACTTAGGATTCAAAATATACCCATTTTCCTTGCTGAAGATAAAAAGAAAGATAGGAGGTGCAGAATCATGAAAGGAAAACAGCATACCCAATGAGGGAAAAAATTCCCAAGATTTAGCACATGGACAGGACCTCTAACTGGGAAGACTGGTGAGCTCTGAGAGGATGGTACAGCTCAGAATGATGTGTAAGTAAACAGAATGCTGGGAAAACACATGTGGATGAGATAGAGAACTCTATTGGGGTAAGAAATTGAGAGTTTCTTGGAATTTAATGATACTGAAGAATGAGAGAGCACAGAGGATTTTAATAAGAATTTCTATATACCCTTAAATGTCTGAGAGAACTCTGAAAATGAGAAATCTTCTTGGGACTGTTTCTTTTTAAATTCAGAACCATAAAGAGAATGATCAATGATTGTCCAGGGAAGTGTCATGCTTGATTTTGAAACTAAGGTGAGACTCTACCTATAATTGGTATAAAAATCATTGCTGTAAATATGAGCCAATATGGTTTTCCACCATGAGTGAAAGGGGATAAAAAGGATAAAGGACACCCAGTGGAAACTACTGTGGAAAACTGTGATTCTTGGGGATGCCATCCAACCAAGATTGAAAATACAATTACGCACCAAAATTGAAATTATTATTTGAGACAAGTGGAAGATTTCAGAAAGAATTTTTATTACATTAAATTGAGGAAGTCTACAAAGGGAGTTCTTCCCAAATTACTACTTGGGAACTTCCATTTAACACAACATTTAATAGACTCAATTGCTTATGAATTTGGAGCCCTTTCTTTATGAGGCCAGAGAATAGTGATGGATATGGGGACTGGCTCAATTGTGTATCTTTTCTCAGCCAGGGTACTTGATTCTGGCACTACTGATGTTCTATAACTGGCAATACTCAGACCTGGTGATCAACTATCTGCTTTCTCTCAGGAACTTGAGATACACTTAGGCATAAAAGGTACTTTGGACAATGATTAGAACATTCCTCAGAAACACTGTAGGGATGGCAAGGTCTAAGGTGGTGATGGAAATCCATAGCAACCAAGGGTTCTTTAGGAATTCAGATCATTTGTCTTACTGCTCTAGAATCTGTTGAGGAACAGGAACTAGGAAGTATGTGCCAGTAGATAACTATGCATCAGTGAGCAGTGAGACGTAACTTAGTGTCCTGAGTAGAAAAACGTATTTTATGGCATATACTGGGAACTCTGGAATGGGACTTGCAAGCTGAGAAGCATAGCTTAACCATAATTGGCAAGGGCAATAAAGAATTAGAAATTAATAAATAAGAACTGATACTATTATCTGTCTGAGGAATCACCTAAATATTCTCCTTTGATCATTTCATGAAAGCTAGAAAGAATACAAAACAAAACTTGCAGCCAGAAGGAAGACATGTGAAGACCTCCAGGTCTGAAATGCTGGGTAGAGGTGTGCATGTAGCTTCACATCTTCAAGATGACTTCAATTGCCTGCCCAGGCATAGTCTTAATGGCTCTCCTTATCCAGATGAGAGACTCACACTGGGGCCCAGATTGGAGACTCCATCAAGTTTCCAATGTGCCAGACTGAGGAAATGGGCAGGACCAAGAGGATAATTTAGCTGCTTCCCACAATTTTTTCAGATCCTGCCGATCTATCTGTATGTGGCATGAATCCTAAAAAGTGGAGGCTGGAACTAGTCCTCCCCTGTTTCGAGCTGATTAAAAGTATCTGAGGCTTATCTACTATCTTTCTTTCTCTATTTGTAAGATAAAGGCACATCCTGTAGAAATTTTCCTAGCTATGTTTTCTAGAAAAATGTATGATAATGTATGAAGCCCCCAGGCTTCATCTGGTCACACCTCTAAAGGCATCTGAGAGTTCTCGCACTTCAAAAATTAGGTATCTGAAGGCCTAGGGATACTTAGCAGGAATTACTGTCTTTCAACTTCCATTGAGGCACAGATTTCTAATACTGCTTGTATGATAAAAAGATTTCTAATAAGGAAAAAGAAGGCCTGGGAAGAATTATTAGAGGTGATGGCAACTAAATCAGCTCCCCAGATATAAAGCACTGGTGAATGTTTGTCTCAAATATATACTAGGACCACGACAGAACTTTCTTTTGTTCACCTTCTGCCATATATATAGACAGGGGCTGACAAACATCTGTTTCAAAGTGAGGGAGAAAATGTAAGGAGAGGAACACGAGGCACTTGACAAATAATACCATACAAATATATATAGATTGTGTTTATGTTTTTGCTGTTTAGAAATTTAATATATATGGTTTAAGATTTTTATTTATTGATTGATTTCAGAGAAAGGGTATACACAAATATGGGGAGGGGCAGAAGTAGAGGGAGATAATCTCAAGCAGACACCGTGCTGAGTGTGGAGCCCATCTTGGGGATCAGTCTCAGGACCCTGAGATTGCAACCTGAGTCAAAATCAAGAGTTGGATGCTTAACCCACTGAGCCACTGAGGCGCCCCTAGAAATTTAAATTTGTGACTGTGATTCAGATAACAAAAAAGACTGTAAGTTTCATGCTGAATCATTTCTTCATTTTCTATTACTCTCTGCAAAAGAAATTAATATATTCTTGATTTTAAAATTTTAAACACATTTTTTTAAGATTTTATTTATTCATGAGAGAGAGAGAGAGAGAGAGGCAGAGACACAGGCAGAGGGAGAAGCAGGCTCCATGCAGGGAGCCTGATGCGGGATTCGATCCCGGGACTCCAGAACCATGCCCTGAGCCGAAGGCAGGTGCTAAACCACTGAGCCACCCAGGGATCTCCACATATTATATTCCAGAAACCCCTTTAAAGGCTTTATATGAGACCAAGACAAGATGGTGGAAGAGTAGCAGTCCTCAACTCATCAACTACCACAAACTTACCTAGATAACTTTCAAAACATCCTGAATACCTATGAATTCAACCTGAGATGTAAGAGAGAAGATCTGGAATGCTACAGAGAGAAAAGTTTTCACTTCTAACAAGGTAGGAAGGTGAAAAAATAAAAAAAGAAAGAAAGTGGGGGAGGGGAACCGTGACTAGCAGGGCTAAAGCAGAGGGGTGAAAGCCTCTGGGGCATGAAAGCCCAGCCCTGGAGAAGAGGGAACTTTAAAAATTCACATGTGAATTTTCCCTGATGGAAAAGTGCTTAGCAGGGAAATTGGGCTGAATCTCAGGGGCGGCAGTGAAGCACCAGGATTCCTGGAGTCACTATAAGAGGAGCGGCGCCCAGGGGAAAGCTCACAGCAAACCGAGGTCTGATCTCGGGAAAGGGCTGGATACCGCAGCCCTCCAGGGCATTTGGGAAAAACCCAACAGTTACGACGACGGCCAGCTCCAGAGCAGCCTTTACCCTAGAGCCTGGCAACAGATGGAGGTGGTTATCCTCTGTTCCTTTTGAGAGAGGCGGGCCCCAGAATTGCAGGTCCTGTGGCACAGGGCCCTGGATCTGAGGGCACCAGAGTGTACAGAGTTGGCTATCCTTAATTCCCCTTGGGACAGTTGGAAGTGGGGAGGGCACAGGAAAGTGAGAACTCTCCTGCTGCTGGGCGCCCCTCAAGCTGTACAGATCAGTGTATCTGCGCCATGCCCCAGAAGCATCTAGGCCAGTGCAGACTGGGAAATTGCAGTTAGTTACTGATGAGGAGCTCTCCAGACCTGGAAGTCTGACCATTGCCATTATTTTTTTCTTTGTTTTACCGTGTGCCTGGGAGAGGTGGGGCCCCTAGGGAACAAAGGTGTCACAGGATAAACAGCTCATACTGAGTCCAGCACCTGACAAGGGGTGAGGCATCTCTACCCACCCACAGACAACTGAGAATCAGTGCAGCAGAACCCTCCCCCAGAAGAACTGCTGGAAGAACAAGGGAAAACCAAGTTTACTGAACAAGCAGCACCAAGTTTACTGGAACAAGCTCCAGGACTGAGGGAAAATAGTATAAAGAACTGGAGGGTCCTTTTTTCTTTTTTCTTTTTTTTAACTACGACTCATTTTTATATCAGACTAAAAATTTCTAATATGTTTTCTCTTTTCCCATCTTAACTACAATATTTACCAATTCTTCTTTTTTAAGTTTTTTTCCTTTTTGACTTTCATATTTCTACAATTACATGTCTTAGATATATTTTTCACTTCTAGATCCCTTCAATGTATTCAATTGAATTTTAGTGGATATATGAGATACGGGTATTTGTTTTTTGTTCTTTGTTTTTTTTCTGTCTCATTTTATTTTACAATGGTGGAAGTTAGTACTTTCTAACACACAACCAAAATACACCCAGAACCAAGCGAAACACCATGTTGGTTCATTCTGTGACATTATATTCTCTCTCCCTTCCCATTCTGTCCCCTTCCTTTATCTTGTTTATGTTTTTTTGGTCAAGCTTAGGTCTTTATATAAGTATTGCTGGTTTATATAAATTTGGGATTGAGCATCTTCTAACATACAGAACAAAATACATTCAGAACCAAAAGGATCACCCTCTAGGTCCCCTCAGGGAGATTAAATTTTCTCTCACTACCACTTCCTCACCACCACCATCCCCTCCCCCTTTTTTCTATTTTCTTTTTTTCCCTTCTTGTTTTTTGGTTTTGGTTTTTTATTTTAACTACTTTGTTTTAAAATTTGTTTTTCACTTTAGTGGTCCTTTTATTTTGTTTTGTTCTTCCTTTTCTTTTATTTTCTGGTCTCTGACCTCTTTGGAATCATCTAGGGTGTATTTTACTCAGGTCATGGCTGATATTTTTGACTTACCTTGTTCATACTGCCACTCTGCAGTGGACAAAATGACGAGAAGGAAGAATTCACCACAACAGAAATAATACTCTCTGCCACAGAGTTACAGAATTTGGATTTAAATATGAAATCCAATTCAGAAGTACAATTATAAAGTTACTGGTGGCTCTGGAAAAAAGCATAAAGGACTCTAGAGACTTCATTACAGCAGAATTGAGATCTAATCAGGCCGAAATTAAAAATAGATTGAATGAAATGCAATCCAAACTGGATACTCCAACTTCTAGAGTTAATAAGTTGGAAGAGAAAATGAATGACATAGAAGACAAGTTGATGGAAAAGAAGGAAGCTGAGGAAAAAAAGAGAAAATTAAGAGCCCATGAGGAAAGACTTAGGGAAATAAATGATAGCTTGAGAAGGAAGAATAAACTTCTAATTGGGATTTCATAAGAGGCTCAGAGAGAGAGAGAGAAGACCACAAAGTATATTTGAAAAAAATCATAGTTGAGAATTTCCCTAATCTGGGAAAGGAAACAGGCATTCAGATCCAAGAGATAGAGAGGACCCCCCCAAAAAACAATAGAAAGTGTTCAATACCTCAACATTTAATAGTGAAACTTGCAAAATTCAAACATAAAGAGAAAATTCTTAAAGCAGCACAGGACAACAGATTCTTTTTTTTAAAGATTTTATTTATTTATTCATGACAGACAGAGATAGAGAGAGACGGAGACACAGGCAGAGAGATAAGCAGGCTCCATGCAGGGAGCCTGATGTAGGACTCGATCCTGGAAGTCCAGGATCACACCCAGGGCCAAAGGCGAATGCTCAACCCCTGAGCTACCCAGGCATCCCAAGACAAGAGATTATTAACTTATGTAGGGAGAAATATTAGATTAACAGCAGACCTCTCCACAGAGACCTGGCAGGCCAGAAAGGGCTGGCATGATATAAACAGGATACTAAATGAGAACATGCACCCAAGAACTCTTTATCCAGCAAGGCTGTCATTCAGAATAGAAGGAGACCTAAAGAACTTCCAGGATAGGCAGAAACTGAAAGAATATGTGACCACCAAACCAGCTCTGCAAGAAATATTAAGGGGGGCCCTCTAAAAGAAAGAAGGAGCCCAAAGAGACAATCCACAAAAACAGGGACTGAATAGGTAATGCAGTGACACTAAATTCATATTTTTTAATAGTTACTCTGAACATGAATGGGCTAAATGATCCCATCAAAAGACACAGGGTATTGGACTGGATAAAAAAGCAAGACCCATCTATATGAGTTTACAAGAGACTCATTTTAGACCTAAGGACACCTTCAGCCTGAAAATAAATTGTTGGAGGACCATTTACCATTCAAATGGTCCTCAAAAGAAAGCTGGGGTAGCCATCCTCATATCACATAGATTAGAGTTTATCCCAAAGACTGTAATAAGAGATGAAGAAGAACACTATATGATATTAAAGGGTCTATCCAACAAGAAGACCTAACAATCATGAATATTTATGCCCCTAATGTGGGAGCCACCAAGTATATCAATCAATTAATAACCAAAGTAAGAGATATTTAGATAATACACTAATAGTAGGAGACTTCAACACAGTACTTTCAGCAAATGACAGATTCTTTATCAGCACATGACCAAAGAAACAAGGGCCTTGGATGATACACTAGACCAAATATATTTCACAGATATACACAGAACATTCCATCCGAATGTAACTGAATACACATTCTTCTCAAGTGCACATGGAACTTTCTACAGAATAGACCACATACTGGGTCACAAATCAGGTCTCAAGCAATACCAAAAGATTGGGATCATCCCCTGCATATTTTCAGACCACAATGCTTTGTAACTAGAACTCAATCACAAGGAGAAATTTGGAAGAAACTCAAACACATGGAGGTTAAAGAGCATCTTACTAAAAGATGAATGGGTCAACCATTAGAGAAGTATTTAAAAGATTCATGAAAACTAATGAAAATGAAAATACAACTGTTCAAAATCTTTGGGATACTGCAAAAGCCATCCTAAGCAGAAATACATTACAATACAAGCCTCCCTCAAAAAATTGGAAAAAAATCAAATACACAAGCTAACTTTGCACCTAAAGGAATTGGAGAAAGAACAGCAAATAAAGCCTACACCAAGCAGAAGAGAGATAATAAAGATTACAGCAGAACTCAATGAAATAGAGATAAAAAGAACTGTGGAACAGATCAACAAAACCAGGAGTTGGCTCTTTGAAAGAATAAAATAGATAAACCCCTAGCCAACCTTACTGAAAAGAAAAGACTCAAATTAATAAAATCATGAATGAAAGAGGAGAGATCACAAAGAATACCAAGGAAATACAAACGGTTTTAAAAACATATTATGTGCAGCTATATGCCAACAAATTAGGTAGTCTAGAAGAAATGGATGAATTTCTAGAAACCCACAAATTACCAAAACTGGAACTAGAAGAAATAGAAAATCTGAGCAGGCCATAACCGGGGAGGAAATTGAAGCAGTCATCAAAAACCACCCAAGACACAAAAGTCCAGGGCCAGATGGCTTCCCTGGGGAATTCTACGAAACGTTTAAAGAAGAAATAATACCTATTCTACTAAAGATGTTTTGAAGGATAGAAAGGGATAGAATACTTCCAAACTCGTTTTATGAGGCCATCATTATCTTGATTCCAAAACCAGAAAAGACCCCACCAAAAAGGAAGATTACAGACCAATATCCCTGATGAACATGGATGCAAAAATTCTTACCAAGATACTAGCCAATAGGATCCAGCAGTACAATAAGAGGATTATACACCATGACCAAGTGGGATTTATCCCTGGGATGCAAGTGTGGTTCAATACTAGAAAACAATCAATGTGATAGATCATATCAACAAGAGAAAAAAACAAGAATCATATGATCCTCTCAATAGATACAGAGAAAGCATTTGACAAAATACAGCATCCATTCCTGATTAGAACTCTTCAAAATGTAGGGATAGAAGGAACATTCCTCAATATCTTAAAAGCCATTTATGAAAAGCCCACAGCAAATATCATTTTCAATGGGGAAAAATTGAGAGCTTTTCCCCTAAGATCAGGAACATGACACAGATGTCCACTCTCACCACTACTATTCAACATAATACTAGAAGTCCTAGCATCAGCAATCAGGCAACAAGAAGAAATAAATAAAAGGCATTCAGATTGGCAAAGAAGAAATCAAACTCTTCCTCTTCACAGATGATATGATACTACACATAGAATACCCAAAAGACTCTACCCCAAGATTACTAGAACTCATACTGCAATTCTGCAATGTGGCAGGATACAAAATCAATGCCCAGAAATCAGTGGCATTTCTATACACTGACAATGAGACTGAATAAAAAGAAATTAAGAAATCAATCCCATTTACAATTGTGCCCAAACGCATAAGATACCGGGGAATAAACCTAATGAAAGAGGTAAAGGATCTATACCCTAAAAACTACAGAACATTTCTGAAAGAAATTGAGGAAGATGTAAATAGATAGAAAAGCCTCCATGCTCATGGATTGGAAGAATAAATATTGTGAAAATGTCTATGCTACCCAGGGCAATTTACACATTCAGTGCAAACCCTATCAAAGTACCATGGACTTTCTTCAGAGAATTGGAACAAATAATCTTAAGATTTGTATGGATTTGTATGGCTACCGAATAGCCAGAGGAGTATTGAAGAAGAAAACCAATGCCGAGGGCATCATGAGGTCAGATTTCTAGCTGTATTACATGCTGTGATCATAATGACAGTAAGGTACTGGCACAAAAGAGACACAGAGATCAATGAAACAGAATAGAGAAGCTGGAAATGGACACTCAACTCTATGGTCAAATAATACTCAAAAAAGCAAGAAAGAATATCCACAAGAAAAAAGGCAGTCTCTTCAATAAATGGTGCTGGGAAAATTGGAGAGCCACATGCAAAAGAATGAAACTAGACCATTCTCTTACACCATACACAAAGATAAACTCAAAATAGTTGAAAAGATCTAAATGTGAGACAAGAATCCATCAAAATCCTATAGAAGAACACAGGCAACACCCTTTTCAAAGTTGGCCACAGTAACTTCTTGCAAGATACATCCATGAAGGCAAGGGAAACAAAAGCAAAAATGAACTATTGGAACTTAAGGTAAAAAGCTCTGCACAGCAAAAGAAATAGTCAACAAAACTGAAAGACAACCTACAGAATGGGAGAAGATATTTGTAAATGACAAATCAGATAAAGGGCTAGTATCCAAGATCTATAAAGAACTTCTTAAACTCAACAGCAAAGAAACAAACAATCCAATCATGAAATGAGCAAAAGACATGAACAGAAATCTCACAGAGGACAGACATGGCCAACAAGCACATGAGAAAATGCTCTGCATCACTTGCCATCAGGGAAATGCAAATCAAAACCACAATGAGGGATCCCTGGGTGGCGCAGTGGTTTGGCGCCTGCCTTTGGCCCGGGGCGCGATCCTGGAGACCCGGGATCGAATCCCGCGTCGGGCTTCCGGTGCATGGAGCCTGCTTCTCCCTCTGCCTGTGTCTCTGCCTCTCTCTGACTATCATAAATAAATAAAAAAAAAAATTAAAAAAAAAAAAACCACAATGAGATACCACCTCACACCAGTGAGAATGGGGAAAATTAACAAAGCAGGAAACCACAAATGTTGGAGAGGATGTGGAGAAAAGGGACATTCTTGCATTGTTTGTGGGAATGCAAACTTGTACAGCCACTCTGGAAAACAGTGTGGAGATTATTCAAGGAGTTAAAAATAGAGATACCCTATGACCCAGCAATTACACTACTGGGGATTTACCCAAAAGATATTGATGTAGTGAAATACCAGGACACCTGCACCCCAATATTCATAGCAGCAATGTCCACAATAGCCAAACTGTGGAAGGAGCCTCGGTGTCCATTGAAAGATGAATGTTTAAAGAACCTGTGGTCTATATATACAATGGAATATTGGTCACTCATCAGAAGAGAGGAATACCCACCACTTGCTTTGACATGGATGGAACTGGAGGGTATAATGCTGAGTGAAACAAGTCAATCAGAGAAAATCATCATATGATTTCACTCATATGTAGCATATAAGAAATAGTGAAAGGTATTATTAATAAGGGAAAGGAGGGGAACTGGTGGGAAAAATTAGAGGTAGACAACCATGAGAGACTCCTAACTCTAGGAAACAAACAAAGGGTTGTGGAAGGGGAGGTAGGTAGGGGGATGGAGTAACTGGGTAATGGGCACTGAGGAGGGCACTTGATGGGATGGGCAATGGGTATTATATGTTGGCAAATTGAATTTAAATTTTAAAAATGTAGAAACTGGAAAAATATAAAGGCTTTATATCTATTAACTTAGAATTTATGTCTCTAGAGACCAATAAATAATTCTCTGTTATGGCATTCACAGCAACTTTGGATAGAGTTAATTTTTAGGTACAAATTTCCCTCAGGTGAAGCAACAGGTAGAAAACAACCAAGAAATATGTATTATCTCAATAAAAAGAGACTTTAATAACTTAATGAAAAGTTGTGATTTTTTTCTGTTAACAGGCTAAATAACAGTATTGGTGCCATTACTCATTTACCCTTTCCTAAGTAGCCACATATGGCTCAGTCATGAAAACATTACAAGAACATACCATGAACAGTTCTCCTTCTTGAGCATGATTATAAATTGGCCCATTTCAGACCAGAGTTAAGGATCCTACAGTAGGAATCAAGATCTTAAGGAAATGGTTACCAACAATCAAGTGTGTGCTGTTTTCATTATTCTGTGACTCAATTGGTAGCAATAATATTCATAGTACCCTGTAATGTGTTTCAAAAGCTTGATGGAAAGGGTTAAGCCTGCTATTGTTTACTTCTAGATTATAATTGAAGCAGCTGCAGAACTTAATACAGTTCATTTTCTTAAAGTATATAATTTCTACTAATTATTAGATTACCATGTTTGTAGATTATAGCATCATGATGCCAATGGGCTTTCGGCAAAAATCCAATGCAAATTGCAATAAAACAGCATGATTATCACATTTAAAATGCAAACACTAAGGAGGTAAATTAAGATAGCCAAATTTTGTTTGGCCAACCAAAACCAGTTTGGATGAAACCAAAGTTTGACCACGAGTTACAATTTATTATTTCACCTCATTACAAAGTTATACAGGTCTTTTATACAAAATTTGGATAATACTGTTCATCAACAAGAAGAAAAAGAAAAATTACCTATGATTTTAGCTTGTCATGTTTTTAAACTTCCTTCTAGCCTTTTGAAAATAAATATACATATACACATATATAACTTACTTTTCCAAAGGTGGGGATATATTATACATTCTATTTAAAAATTACTTATCTATATGTTGTGACTATTATCTCTTACATCATCATTATATGAAGAATAATTATATATTTATTTTAAATTATTTAAAAATTCATTATTGTTGGACATCTCTTTTGGTTCTTCTTTTTCTTTGAAATGATAACCAGTGCTATGATGAAGTTTCTTGACATAATATCTAATAATATATTTCTTTGAATAAATTTTCATAAATTTGATTTGACATAGGCCCCATGATATAAGCAGAAATTCATGAAATAGTAAAAAATTCAAAGTCAAACTGCCTTTCATAAAAAATTGATTTAAACTCCAAACTACAATTTAAATGGCCGAAGGATAGTAGTAGACATTTCACAGTATTGACATTTCACAGTAGACAATAAAAATGTCCAATAAACATTGAAAACATGCTTAAACTCATTTAATACCATAGAAGCACAAAATAAGGCAACCAAAGATATCATTTCATACATTTTAGATTTAAAAATTTTTAAGATAGGGGCAGCCCTGGTGGCTTAGCGGTTTAGCGCCACCTTCAGCCCAGGGTGTGATCCTGGAGACCGGGGATGGAGTCCCACGTCCGGTTCTCTGCGTGGAGCCTTCTTCTCCTTTCTCCTTCTGCCTGTGTGTCTGCCTCTCTCTCTGTGTGTGTCTCTAATAAATAAATTTTTGAAAATCTAAAAATAAATAAAATAAAATAATTTTAAGATAAATATTTAGAGAGATAATAATTTAGAGACAGAGGGTGTCTGGGTGGCTTGGTCAGTTAAGCATCTGCCTTCAGCTCAGGTCATGATCCTGGGGTCCTGAGATCAAGTCCCACATTGGACTCAATGCTCAACAGAGTCTGCTTCTCCCTCTTCCCTGCTCGTTTTCTCTCTCTCTCTCTCTCTCTTTTTCTCATTCTCTCTAGTATAAATAAATAAAATCTTTCTTAAAAATGTAAAGAGAAAATTTTTTTAGGTCTGATGATATTAAATAATGAATAAACTGTCTTTTTCACTTCTCAAAAAAAGTGTAAGTTAATATACCAGTTTTGGAGGACATTTAGATATATCCTAAATGGAAAATATGCATATTCTAGAACTCAGTAATTTTACTTCTGAGACTTTACTTTAGGAAAATACTGACACATGAACTAGGGACTAGCCTGTATCACATGTCCACCTCTACTGTTAGGCAGGCAGAGTACCAGGACCACATGTAGTAGGTGAAAGGAAGGGAAACTAGGAATGCCGTCAACATGTGTCCACTCTAAGTGCCAGATAAATCATTATGCTCTTTTAAATTCTAAAATCAATTATAAATGACCCAATTTGTGTCAATTAACATAAAATCACAAGTTCTTCAGAGAGCTCTCATTTGTTAATGTTGAGTTGACACATCCAGCTACCAGAGAGTCAGGAGGTATAGTTAGGGACCCTTTGAACAATTTTGGAGTAGAAATACATCCTTAGTACTTTCTAACTCCACTTCTAGCTCCGTTTCTCCTATTTTTTTTTTAAAGATTTATTTATTCATGAGAGACACAGAAAGAGAGAGAGAGGCAGAGATATAGGCAGACAGAGGAGAAGCAGGCTCCTTGCAGGGAGCCTGATGCAGGACTCAATCCTGGATCCCAGGATCATGACCTGACGGAAGGCAGGTGCCCAACCGCTGAGCCACCCAGGCGTCCCTCCTTTGCTTCTATTAACAAACTTCCAGAGGAAAATATTCACCAGTTATAATCTTGAGTTACATTTGTCCTATGTTCATTAATATCTATTAAAGAAGGAATTTGTTGGAAACAAAGATGTTAGCACATTGGTTCTCAACTTCTCTGCACATTAGTGTCACTTGAGGAACTTTTAAAAATACTCGTACTTGCTCCCCACCCTCCCCAGATCGATTCAAATTTTATCTGTGATGGTAACATATTTATACTTTTTAGTAAGCTCCCCAGGTATTTGCGTGTATAGAGAGGTACTTAGAATACTGTCCCAATGTTTACCTGGAGAACGTTTTCTGTTTAGAAGGGAACCATCATAATCCTAAGGAATGATATTATAGGTTCTTTTTTGGAACAAAAAATTCTCTCCAGTATCTCTACCTTGAGCTATACCTCATAGGGATCTTTTGTCACTAGGATGGTTTTTTCCCTGTCCATTAGGGTCATATTATTTCATGGCATGTATAGGAAGCTGAGCAGCAATGTTGCATTTTCTTGGACCCCAAGTGCTAGCAATTTTAAATTACATCATATATTAGGGGAAGAAAAATCACACTACCATATCAAATACATACATCCATTATAAGACACTTCAGAAAATGTGAAATGCTATAAAATTCTTAGAATTGAGAATATAAAAATTTTTATTATTACGAAGGTGTTGAGAGTAGTACTCAGGCAACTGACAGAAAGTAGGATTTTTAAAAGATTTTATTTATTAATTTATTTATTTAGAGATCACATGTGTGCACAAAGTGGGGGAGGGTCAGAGGGAGCAGGAGAGAGAGAATCTCCAGCAGATTTTTCACTGAGCACAGAGCCTGAGGCAGGGCCTGATCCCACGACCCTGAGATCACGATCTGATCTGAAATCAAGAGTCTGACACTTAACTGACTGAGCCACTTAGGCATCTCAGAAAGAAAGTAGTTTTATAACTTACTCTTAGGAAGGAAAAAAGAAAAGGCAAATATGAATGCTTTAAGTATGCATTCCTTATGTATGGCCTAGAGTGCCAAGCCACATGGCCTTCACGTATCTCACATGAGCTGTGGAAAAGAATTATGTAAAGTGAAATTAAGTTTTATGACTCTGATGGTTACAGAGTTTACCCCCAAGTTAGGCTGGGCTAAGAGTATTAATATTTTACCCAAAGTTCTTCCTAGAGAAGCATCTAAAAGAGGTCCTTACTTTCTAAAGGGCAATGTTCTTGTCCCAAAATTCAGGCAAATCAGCAACAGCAATTGTAGCCACAGCTCATCATGTGCTCATCATGGGAAGTTAGATTATCAACTAAGAACAGAATCCACTGGCTTCCAATGTACCAATGTCCAAGAGGCATCACACTTCTTCACTACAAGGAATAATACAGAAAGCTCAGGGGACCCTTTGTTTTGTAAATAAGTTTGAATAATCATCTTAATTTCTGCAGTCTTTTTTGGTTCTCCTTTAATGAGCAAGGGATTAGGAAGAAGGAACTGGGAAGAGATGACAGAAACCTGCGAACTGAAGTCAGAGTATGCTCAATCTGGGAGAAAAAAAAAGGACAACCTTAACCATCCTTTAAGAATTATACAGTGGAAGATCCCTGCAGAAAGTTATGCTCTTTCAAATTTTGTAGGTCAACCAAATCTATAGGAAAAGAAGGAGGTCTTTACAGATCCAAGAACAGGGATCTCCCAGCTTCAGATGAGTAGAAATAGCCAAAATTAGGCAGTAAAGATATGGGAAGGTTGCTGTTGAAGAAGACCATGAAGTAAGGTGGTGGTTGGGTGCTCGGGATGGTATTAAAAAAACAAACAAATGAAAAAAAAAACACCATGAAACCCACCAGAGCTTAGCTCCACATTTAGGACTGTTGAACATTCTTTTAGAAATAGAAAATTGGGAAATATTACAGAATATATCCCACATTCAGGAATCCTGAAACCCATTTGGGAAAGTTATGGTAACTAGACTTAAGGATATTCTTTCTTCCTTCAGAGAAAAGTGAGAAGTTGCTTGACAAAAGCCCACCCTAGAGTCAGCCCTGAGTCTGTCACTGTCTAATCAGAATCAGAAGATGGGCTGAAAAGAGTCAGCCTTCAGGAGAAAACCAAGAAATGTAAATTATAAATTTTCCCCAGTAGACCTCAGAAGCACATAACTGGATTGACACAATCAGCCATATTTCTGTTTATGGCACATAGTTCACCATCTAATCTTGGCTCTTCTTTTAAAATATTTGTTATTTCCTTTTATTTTGGCCCAAATTATTACATTCCCCTCACCTCCCTGTAAGCACCAATTCTGATGTATTTAATGTGCTTCAAAATTATTTGCATATAAATATATCTATGAACAATATATAGTATTGTTTTGGATATTGTTTCAATGGGTCATCTGGAGAATATATACTAAGATGGAGACTAGAGAGTTAAGACTTTATCAAGAAGTAATGCCTATGTGAGGGTGAGGAGAGAAGAACTGGGCCAGGAAAGCTTTCAGAGTGTGATTTAGATTTGACCCATGAAAGGAAAAGGGGAGAAAGCAGGATAAAAGGTGTCTGATGTAGATCACTAGTCAAAAAGTGGCCCATTACCCTTGTTGAGGATTAGTACCACATGACGACTCACTATTAGTGTCTTTTGTAGGCATGCTGAGGCACTCAGAAAGCACCAATTACTAGATATGGTGGTCCTTTCTTCATGTGCTCATCATGCCATTTCTGGGATCACCAATGACAAAATTGCCCAAGTCTACTGGCCAACCCATTTTCTCTACTTGATTATTCGGTGTTTCTCCCAAGATGGGTGATTTCTGCAGTGTTTACATATGATACAAAGGTCCTCATCTCATATGTCCATCCATTCCAGAAACCTCTAACTAGACCAACCATACTTCTAACCCAGACCTTCCACTATTCACACATCAAGGCTCCTGACCAGCCAGCCAAGCCATTCACCCCTCCCTATGAACTTATATATATTCTCACTTTGGGTCACTTCTCGTTGTGCACAAAGTAGATGAGCTGTGCATCACCCAAAACCTACCAGTTTGTGAGATTTTTCCCTTACCACTATTTTTTAAGGCTACCCTTCAGTGTGATTATAATGCAGTTGCCATTCCATTTTGGAGTTGCATGCACATAGGAGGGCTATGCATCCATAAACCAAATTTGGACTTTTTCCTTTCTTTGGGTGACTTTATAGGAGGATCCTCCTATATAGCCATAGGTGGTTGGGAGGTTGTGCAACAATGGTGGATAATGTAGCTTTCTAGGCTACCTGTTCATGTACTTATTCATATAACCTGGTTCTACTAAAGCTTGATTCTAGATGTATCTTCTTCATTGTGAAATGAAATCATTTCACAATAGATTGCTGCTGGACCTACCGGACTTTACAACATAGTGGCTTTAATAGAACCCAGATTGTGATGTGCAGTTCCAAGTGCGTGACCACTTGATGTTCCATTGCCAAATGTTTCACCTTCATTAGGGCCTTGTAGCATGCTAAAAGCTAATTTTCAAAAGGCTGTTAACTCTTTACTACAGATGACATGGCTTTACTTCAGAAAATCAAGGATTTGCACTGTAATTCTCCTGTTGGGGCTTTTCATAAACTCTATCTTCCCACCACTGACACCAATGAAAGAAATGAAGGCAGAGCAGGATGAGAGAAGGAGCAATTCAGGTAATGGTGCCCTGAAAAACTGTCAGCCAACCCCAATGGGAAACTCCAGAGCAAATATTGCCCATTAGTAGATCCCCACATTGGGCAAAAATGACCAGGTCCCTAGTATTTCCACCAGGCTCAGACTTTGGGTGCATACCTAGAATAATGTAGCCTCAGTTTAAAATCTAAGGAGTATCCTGAAATCTCTATAGTTGGAGGCTTTCAGCCAACTGCGCTTTCAGCAACTGAACAGGAGGCTCTTTCTTGAAGGGAGATCGAAGTGACACACCTTCATGGCTGCCACAGGTATGCTTTGAATTTTTTATATGAGTGGTGTGGTACTGAATTCCCATTCCTTTTTTGTTTGTCGTATTCCCATTCTGACTCCTTTTTTAATGTAGTATGGTTTTCACGGCTGACTCAGAGATAGCATTGTATTGTATACTCAATATTTTATTGATTAGTTTGCCTACTGGGAAGCACCTGGGTGGCTCAGTGGTTGAGCATCTGCCTTTGGCTCAAGTCATGATTCCAGAGTCCTGGGATCAAGTCCTGCATCAGGCTCCCCACAGGGAGCCTGCCTCTCCCTCTGCCTATGTTTCTGCCTCTATATGTGCGTCTCTTGTGAATAAATAAAATCTTTAAAAAAATGTTTTCCCTATTGATTGATTTCCTAGATTGCTACAAATTCTTGCTACCACCACCAATGACGCAATGGTTATCTTTATGCATGTCGACTTGTGTGAGGATTTCTCTAGGGTACATACCTGAAAGTATTAGGTCATCAATTATCCATATACTCGACTTCATTAAATACTGCATATTGGGTCTTGACATGGCAATTCAACCAATATTTTTAAGTATATATTCTGGGCTTATATAGACATTGATTATTGAAATTAGCCTGGATTGTTTGGGGTTTCTAATGATCCCTAATTCTTTTGGCTTTTTGTTCTTAAAAACACGTAAGGAAGAATATTTCCCCTACAGTAAAATGAAAATACCTAAAATAAATCTTTTTGAACCTGTTTGGTCTAAGTTAGGTCTTATGCCAATCCCTAAACCAATGACCATGACCAAGGGGATGAAAATTGTGACTAGCTTAGCCAAGGTCTATTCTGGAGTTGAGAGAGGTGGAGAACTGGTCTCCCCCCAGAAATCATACTGTACATATAGAAGAAAGGCAAAGGGATGCTGGGTGTCAAAATAACAGATGTTCATTATAACATACACAGAGTCTGGGCATCTTGGACCTAGACTTAAGTGGATTTTACTTTACCATGCTAAATGATTTTACTCCTTAATTTGTTGAGAGTTCTGCTTTCATTTCATTGCCCAAGATACAACCTATGAGGGATCTTTTTCCACCCCAGCAGTATGGATCCAACCTGTCTGCCATGTGTATTTTCATTTAACATAACTTGCTGAAGATCATAGCAGACACTGTAGATTATCTATCTATCCATTATCTTGTCTCCTTTTGGAGAAAGCCAATTCCCTCCCCAGGCTAGGAATGGTAGCAGAAAGGGGGGAATCTATTGATTAGTCGAAGACTATCAAGAGGTAACCCCATTCCTCTTGTCAGTTATGGAATTAGGAATGGACTGGTGGTGAATTCTCACTTGTAAAATAGGAAAGGAAGTCAATTGAAGGCCAAGGAGAAAGTGCCTCTGGAAACCGAAGTCTGAGAAGTTGATATGGAAACTGCTAAAGCCATTCTGCAATCAAAAGTTGTCACTGCTATTCTAAGGTGGCAAAGCAAAAGTAAATAAATAAGTCCTTATGACATCTTTGAACTATTAAATTAGCCAAATACATCTGCACTTTTTTCTATGTACTTCATAAATATACTTAGTATTTCAGCCTATGCTACTCAAAGTGTGGTCTGTGTGCAAGCATCATCAGCATCACTTGGGATATTGTTGGGAATGCAGAATCTTGGACCCCACCTGATACCTACTGAATCAGAATCTGTATTATAACAAGTTCCCAGGTGATTCATATGCACATTAATGTTTGAGGTGTAATGGTTTAACCAATTTTTATTATTTTTTATATTAATTTGCAACTGAAAGCATGTTGGGACAGAGTCACACAAGCTAACAAGTGTCAAAGTTGGAAGTTTAAAGTCTATTTTTCATTACGTCACACTGCCTTACAATTTATGCAATTACCATTGATGAAATACATATAGATAACAACTGTAGAGAATATAGATTTTTTAAAAGATGTTTCCTTTTTTTTAAGATTTTATTTATTTATTTATTTATTTATTTATTTATTTATTTATTTATTTCAGAGAGAGCATGTGGAAGAGAGAGCGAAGGTGCATGCGGGAACAGGGGGAAAGGCAGAGGGAGAAGGTGCATGTAGGAACAGGGGGAAAGGCAGAGGGAGAAGGTGCATGCAGGAACAGGGGGAAAGGCAGAGGAAGAAGCCCCAATGTGGGGCTTGATCTCAGGGCCATGGGATCATGACCCTGGGAAGGCAGGTGCCTAACCAACTGAGCCACCAAGGTGCCCCTTACAAGATGTTTTCTTACTTAGAATGGTGGAATGACCTTGGTTGCCCAGAAAATTATCATAACCTTTCATTCCACTTTGCCTCTGCAGACAGTACAATCAGTGAAGTTTACGTATTTGCCCTTAGTTCTTTGTGTCTGAAATAACAAAATGTTTATGATTCTGTGGTTCTACACTCTTTCTAGTTAGTGGAACAGAGAATAGAGACCAAGGCATTCTATTCGTGCTTGTCTTTTAACAAACTCCATTTTCCCATTGGACTGCACTGATTTTTCATTTTAACTAAGACATGTCTAATGTTAGCCCAGGTCCCTCCACATATTGGGTGACTTCAGCCAAAGATCACAGTTGCTCTCTTGGGGTGTGTTCTTGGCAAGAGGACCATCCAGATTCCAGCTCTGCAAGGACCCAAGGAGACTCAAGAGTTCTGATATCTGCATAGCTCATGCTTTGTTCTGCTCTCTTTTTCATCTCTGCTAATGGTACGAAAAGCTTCACAAACAGCTGGAAGGAGTGGGAGCATTCCATGTGCCACATACGAACTCTTTGCCTTCTTTCTTATCATCTACATCTAAGGACAGATGCTAAACATCTCCTAAGTTACTTTCTTAAACACTTTATAATATGGGGTATCTATTAAACTACATTGAACCATAGGACAGGTCAGAGAAAACTATTCTCAGGATCCTAAAACATTCTTCTCTGTTGATATGGCCAGCCCAATAAAAGTCAGTTGTCTTCATAGTAGCATTCAACCCTCTCCCCTCAATAAGACCATGTAAGGAGGTCAATCTCTTGGCATTGGCACTGGGTACGTGTGCTTAGCTGGTGAGAATCCAAGAAGCTACCATTAAAGGCAGATAAACTACTCACCATGCAGGAAGGATCACTTAAAAGACTCCTTTTTTTTTATTGTGGAATGACATACATGCAAGATATTTTATATATATTATTTAGAGATGGGGCCTCTAGGAGGTACTTAGGTCATGAAGGTGGAGCCCTTATGTGTCTTTGTAAGAGAGATGGTTTCTCCCTCTGCCATATGAGAATATAGTGTTAGACCACCATATTCAAACCATGAGGAAGATTCCCACTGGAATGAAATTGGCCAACACCTTCATCTCAGAATTCCAGCCTCTGGAACTGAGAAAATAATATTTGTTGTTTAAGGCACCTAGTCTTTAGAATTTTTGTTATAGCAGCCCAAGCAGACTAAGATATATATTTTTTAAAGAATAAAAATAAAATAAAATACCTATGTGCCACCAGCCAACTTAAAAAGATAGAATATATTGGAATGCCTGGGTGATTCAGTCAGTTGAGCATCCCATTCTTGGTTTTGGCTCAGGTCATGAGCTCAGGGTTGTGAGATCTAGCCCAGAGTCAAGCTCTGCACTCAGTGCAGAGTATGCTTGAGATTCTCTCTCTCTCCCTCTGCTTCTCCCCCTGCTCATGCCCAATCTCTCTCAAGTAAATAAATAAATATTTAAAAAATTATAACATATCCAGTATCTTTGAAGCCTCATGTGTGTACCCCCTTCTGATATCCTCTTTCGTCCACTATTTCTTGCTAGTCCAGAAGTAACCAAAATCCTGTATTGTTAGTCATTCTCTTGCTCTTATGTATAGTTTTACCACATACAACTGATTCCAACACAGTATGTTGTTTGATTTTTCCTGATTTTGCACTTTGCATAAATGAATAACACAGTATACTTCTATGACTTTTTTTTATAAATTTTTTATTGGTGTTCAATTTACCAACATACAGAATAACACCCAGTGCTCATCCCGTCAAGTGTCCCCCTCAGTGCCCGTCACCCATTCACCCCCACCCCCCGCCCTCCTCCCCTTCCACCACCCCTAGTTCATTTCCCAGAGTTAGAAGTCCTTATGTTCTGTCTCCCTTTCTGATATTTCTCACACATTTCTTCTCCCTTCCCTTATATTCCCTTTCACTATTATTCATATTCCCCAAATGAATGAGAACATACACTGTTTGTCCTTCTCCGGTTACTGTGGCCAAGTTCAAAAAGGGTGTTGCCTGAGTTCTCCTCTAGGATTTTGATGGAATCTTGTCTCACATTTAGATCTTTCATCCATTTTGAGTTTATCTTTGTGTATGGTGCAAGAGAGTGGTCCAGTTTCATTCTTCTGCATGTGGATGTCCAATTTTCCCAGCACCATTTATTGAAGAGACTGTCTTTCTTCCAGTGGATCGTCTTTCCTCCTTTATCGAATATTAGTTGACCATAAAGTTCAAGGTCCACTTCTGGGTTCTCTATTCTGTTCCATTGATCTATGTGTCTGTTTTTGTGCCAGTACCACACTGTCTTGATGACCACAGCTTTGTAGTACAACCTGAAATCTGGCATTGTGATGCCCCCAGATATGGTTTTCTTTTTTAAAATTCCCCTGGCTGTTTGGGGTCTTTTCTGATTCCACACAAATCTTAAAATAATTTGTTCTAACTCTCTGAAGAAAGTCCATGGTATTTTGATAGGGATTGCAATGAACGTGTAAATTGCCCTGGGTAACATTGACATTTTCACAATATTAATTCTGCCAATCCATGAACATGGAATATTTTTCCATCTCTTTGTGTCTTCCTCAATTTCTTTCAGAAGTGTTCTATAGTTTTTAGGGTATATTTTGAGAACCATTTGAATGGTAAATGGTTCTCCAACCTTTTATTTTCAGGTTGTAGGTGTCCTTCTGTCTAAAATGAGTCTCTTGTAGACAGCAAATAGATGGGTCCTGTTTTTTTATCCAGTCTGAAACCCTGCGCCTTTTGATGGGGTCATTAAGCCCATTCACGTTCAGAGTTACTACTGACAGATATGAGTTTAGTGTCATCGTGATATCTACTTAGTCCTTGTTTTTGTGGATTGTTCCACTGAACTTCTTCTTAAAGGGGAATTTTAAGAGTCCCCCTTAAAATTTCTTGCAGAGCTGGTTTGGAGGTCACATATTCTTTCAGTTCCTGCCTGTCTTGGAAGCTCTTTATCTCTCCTTCCATTCTGAATGAGAGCCTTGCTGGATAAAGTATTCTTGGTTGCATGTTCTTCTCATTTAGGACCCTGAATATATCCTGCCAGCCCTTTCTGGCCTGCCAGGTCTCTGTGGAGAGGTCTGCTGTTACCCTAATATTCCTCCCCATGAAAGTCAGGGACTTCTTGTCTCTTGCTGCTTTAAGGATCTTCTCTTTATCTTTGGAATTTGCAAGCTTCACTATTAGATGTCGAGGTGTTGAACGGTTTTTATTGATTTTAGGGGGGATCTCTCTTTTTCCTGGATCTGAATGCCTGTTTCCCTTCCCAGATTGGGAAAGTTTTCAGCTAGGATTTGTTCAAATACATATTCTGGCCCTCTGTCCCTTTCGGCGCCCTCGGGAACCCCAATTAAATGTAGGTTTTTCTTCCTCAGGCTGTCGTTTATTTCCCTTAATCTATCTTCATGGTCTTTTAATTTTTTGTTTCTTTTTTCCTCAGTTTCCCTCTTTGCCATCAACTTGTCTTCTATGTCACTCACTCATTCTTCCACCTCATTAACCCTCATTGTTAGGACTTCTAGTTTGGATTGCATCTCATTCAATTGATTTTTAATTTCTGCCTGATTGGATCTAAATTCTGCAGTCATGAAGTCTCTTGAGTCCTTAATGCTTTTTTCTAGAGCCACCAGTAGCTTTATAATTGTGCTTCTGAATTGGCTTTCTGACATTGAAGTGTAATCCAGATTTTGTAACTGTGGGAGAGAGGGCTGTTTCTGATTCTTTCTTTTGAGGTGAGGTTTTCCTTCTAGTCATTTTGCTCAGTGCAGAGTGGCCAAAAACAAGTTGTATTGGGAAAAGGAGAAAAAGAGAAAGAAGGAAAGAAAAGAGAAAAAGAAAAAAGAAAAAAAGAAAAAAGAGAAGAAAAAGCGAAAGAGAAAGAAAAAGAAAGGTGAAAAAAGGGGGGGTGGGGGAAGCAATCAGAAAACAAAAAGAAAAAACAAAAAACAAAAAACACGGGGGAGTATCTTCTGAATCTGTGTACTTTAAGTCCCTTGACTTCCCCTGGAACTGGTCTGTCCAGCTGGTCTTCTGGGGGAGGGGCCTGTTGCGCTGATTTTCAGGTGTTAGCACTTGGGGGAGCTGCTCTGCCCCTGCCTGCTGCAGGGCTCAGCGGGGGTTGTTTACCCCGTGAGGCCCCAGGAGGAACAGCCTCTGCAAGAACTACGGGGCTCTCCGTGCAGGGCCTGGAGGCTCCGGGGCGGGGCCGCTGATCTGCTCAGCTCGGGGCAGGAGCGTCCTCGCTGTCCTGGGCCCTCCCGGCCTCTGCCTGTCCCGGGGGAGGCCGGATCCTGGGCTGTGTCCCGGCGCCCTGTGCTCCGGGGCCTGCGCTGGTGGATTCGCGCTCCCGCCCCGCAGCCCCCTCCGCGGAGCCGCCGCCCGAGCCCCTCCGAGCTGCTCCGGTCGGTCCCCGCCGTGCGCGCTGCAGCCCTTAGGGAGCTCGGCGCACTCCCCGGGGCGCAGGTGTCTGTTAGTGTCCCCGGGAGCCCGAGGGCATCCCCGCCCTCCTGGGTCCTGCTCCAACTCCCTGCGGGCCCCTTTCCGCCCGGGAAGGTTGGTGCAGCTTCTGCTCCTCCGGGACGGGGCTCTCCTGTCCTGGGGACACTCGCCCCGGCCTCAGCCCGGCTCCTCGCGGGGCCCCTCCCCCTCGGAGGCCTTTTGTTTCTTTATTTCTCTTTCCCCGTCTTCCTACCTCGATAGAAGCGCGAACTCTTCTCACTGTAGCGTTCCAGCTGGTCTCTCTTTACATCTCAGGCCGAATTCGTAGATTTTCAGGATGATTTGAAGGTTATCTAGGTAATTTGGTGGGGACAGGTGATTTGGGGACCCTGCTCTTCCACCATCTTGCCCCTCCTTTTCCCCAAATTCTACTTCTATGACTTTCTTTTTCACTCAGTATTTTAAGATTTAACCATAACAACATATATAGTGATGGTTTGTTTTGTTCATTGATGTTTAGTATTTCATTTTTGAACATAACATGGTTTGTTATCCATTTTTACTGTTGGTGGAAACTTCATTCTTATAAGCAGTGCTGCTTGGAATTCTTGTTAGGTGACCCCTGGCATGCATGTGCAAAAGTTTCTCTAAGGAGTATACTGTATAAGTCATTAACATTGGTCACATATATTCTGCTGCTGTTTCCCATCAGGGCTCATGTTATGATACACTTTGCTGCTCACTTAATTTAGATATGGTCATATTGGACTAATGAAATGTGAGCAGAAGTGATGTGTGACATTTCTGGACAGAAGCTTTCAGAAGCAATATATGCAATATTCTTTTTCCTTTTCTATGGTGCCTGGAAGTATTCCACATAGCAGCTGCTCAGTCTGCATGGATTTCCAAGTAAGGGTGACAATGACATAGAGTCAGGTTTCCATTTAGTCCACTATGACCATGCATCACGAGTAAGACAGAAACCTTTGCTATTTTAGGTCACCTGGGTTTGTTACCCAAAGCATTATGTATCTTATCCTGACATTGGTAGTAAGAATAGATTTGTTTGGTATGCATCTATTCAACTTCAGTATATTATGCCAAACTGTTTTCTAAAGAGGTTGAGCCAATTTTTATACAACTTATCAAAAGTGGATAAGAGTTCCTGTTATTCCACAGCCTTGCCAAAACTTTTTTTCAGACTATAATTTGATCTAATGGAATCTTAAGGAATGTTGTCTCATTATTTTGATTTCTATTTTCCTAATAACTACTAATATATTTTTGTATGTTTATTAGGTACTTCGCTTTCTTTTTCTGTGAAATACCTGTTTATAACTTATGCCTGTATTTCTACTGATTTATCTTCTGTATTCTTGTAGTGTTAGACTTTTTTTATTGATTCATGTAAATTCTTTAAATCTGCCCTCTATGTCTCCCTGTCCCCTCTTCCTGTCTTATTTTTCTTCATAGCATTTATCACCATCTTATATATTATTCACTAATTTGTTGATTTGTTTATTGTCTTTCTTTCTCATGCTAGGTTGTAGGCCCTATGAGGTCAGAAAACTCCTAGATCCTTTTCACTAACATTTATCGAGTGATTATTTGATTCTAGTGAATTTCCAATTTCTAGAGAAGTATTCTGTACATAGCAGGCATCAGATAAATCCCTGAATGAATGAAAAAAAAAAAAAAACAGTCACAGGAATTGGTAACAGTATCTTAACATTCAGTTTCTTGACCATGGCCAGTTTCCCCAAATAGGCAGGATTTGTCATGATACCTATAAATTGTTGAGCTTATGGATTACTGGCTTCATGGGAATCAGACTTCAAGTCTCAGTTTGAGCTCAAAATTCAAGTACCAGGAGCACTGATGTCTGACAGCAGGAGAAGATGAATGTCTCATCTCAAGTAGAAACAAATTCACCATTCCTCCACTTTTTTTGTTCTTTTCAGGCCCTCAGTGGCTTGGATCATACCCACCACATTAGTAAGGACAATATTCTTTATTCAGTCTACTGATTCAAATGCTAATTTCTTCTGGAGACACCCTCATAGGCAAATTCAGAAATGATTTTACCAGTTATCTGGATTTCCAGATTTCCAGTAGCCTAGTCAAGTTGACACATAAAATTAACCATCACAAATCTACCTTTTATCTATATGACACAATTTCTTAAACCTTACTTAATCTCCAAAGAAAGACAATAATAAAGCCATAATTCTTTTTTATTTATTTTCTAAAGCCATAATTCTAACTAACATGATAAAACTATCCTGTATGTAACTGAATGTGTACCAATCCCTTCTGCAGAAAAGGAGGTAAAATCTTTGAATAATATTTACTCTTTTGATATCCAAAATTTAAATATTATGATACAAAGTTAACAATATTTAAATACTGATACATAGAAAAACTAATTTAAAAGAACACAGCAGAGATCCCAGCATCAAATAATCACTCAATAAATGTTAGTAATCACGGGCAGCCCTGGTGGCCCAGAGGTTTAGCGCCACCTTTGGCCCAGGGCGTTATCCTGGAGACCCTGGATCGGGTCCCATGTCGGGCTCCCTGCATGGAGCCTGCTTCTCTCTCTGCCTGTGTCTCTGCCTCTCTCTCTCTGTGTCTCTCATGAATAGGTAAATAAAATCTTTAGAAATAAATAAATAAATAAATAAATAAATAAATAAATAAATAAATAAATTTTAGTAATCATAGATAAATAGATGATAGATAGATGATAGATTGATACTGATATAAACTCAACACATTTTACCGTAAATAACAAGGAAAAACAAGAAGATATTTGCTTAATATATGTATATATGCCCACAAGTATGTTCATAACAAAATAATGAGAAATATTCATCATAATTACAGTACTTATTTGTGTAAGTAGTCACATGGTCATAGCTGGTATTTTCCATCATTTTTTCCTACACATTCTGTATTTCCTTTGCCTTTAGCACAAACCTCAGCTGGTCATGGTTCTTTTCTTGGCAGAAGGTGATCCATGGTCAATTGCTCAGTCTCTACTATAGCCCAAGAGCTGTTTCTCAATAGGAGAGTAGTTATCTGTCGATGATGGCAAGGTGGCAGGGCCTTCCTCCAAAACCCAAAGATACGTGTTGCAATTCACCTGTAGGGACCTGGCAATGGCTCCAAACAGCACCCCTATCTACCACTGACACTTCAAATACCTTTGGATTTACTGGATCAGATCCAATGGTACAAGTGGTAAAGTTTGCACAGAAGCCTGGACCTGTTGCAGAGCCTTCTCTTCTGAGCCTCACTCAAAACTAGTAGCTTTTTAGTTTTCAGGTTATTTAGCAAATGGGCCAGACAGATCAATAACCAAATGAGAAATACATTACCTCCAAAATCTAAAGAGTCCCCCTAGCCTTCACACCTCTTGTTTGTAGGAGGGGCCAGATACAACTTATCCTTCACATTAGAAGGGAATTCTTGACATGCCCCACAACATTCGATCCCTAAAATTTTAATTGGATTTATTTACTACCCTCTGACATACAAATGTCTTACCAATAAGGCTAGAATAGTTGTTACTTATCACTCACTAGGTTCAATTAACATAATGCCATCAATGTAAAGGACCAGAGTTTTATCTTGTGGAGGGAAAAGCAACCAAGATCTCTGCAAACTAAATTATGACAGAACTGAAAAGTTGGTATACCTCTGAGCTAGGACAATGAAAGCGTACTGCTGACCTCACCAGCTGAAAGCAAATTGATTCTGGTGGACATTATGGACAGTGACTGAGAAAAAGATATTTGCCAGATCAATAGTTAGCTGCATACTAGGTACCAGTATTAATTTGCATAAGCAATAAAAAATTACATCTGATACAGCTGCTACAATTTGGAGTCACTACCTGGTTAAGGGTACAATAATCCACTGTTATTCTCTAAGATCCATCTGTCTTCCCTACAGGGCAAATGGAGAGTTGAATGGGGATGTGGTGGGAATTTCCACCCCTGTGTCTTTCAAATCCTTGATTGTGGCACTAATCTCTGAGATCCCTCCAGGAATATAGTATTGGTTTTCATTTACTATTTTCATTGCTTCCACTTGGCCATTCCCACCATAATAGCCCTCATTTCACAGGTTAGAGAACCAATGTGGGGATTCTGACTGCTTTACATCTATTCCAGTTTTGTATTCTCTGGAACTGGGGAAATAACCACAGTATGGATTTGGGGACCCACTGGACCTACTGTGAGACAGACCTGAGCTAAAATCCCATTGATCACTTGACTTTCATAAGCCCCTACTCTGATACTGGAGAGCCACAGTGACATTTAGGGCTCCTGGAATGAGTATCAGTTTAGAACCAGTGTCCAATATTACCTGAAAGGCCTGATGATTTCCTTTTCCCTAATATACAGTTAGTTAGTTACCCTGGTAAAGGCCATAGGTGCCTTTGGGGGAGTCTGAGAGAAAGATGAATAGTGTACATCTTCTTCAAAGGGACTCAGCCTTTCCTTTATTCAAGAGGTTTTGAGTTTGTAAACTGGATTGTCTGGGAATTCTTGAGGGAATGTGCCTCTGTTTTTATAATTAGATTTTTTCATTTGACCTAGAACATTTATGCTTATATAAAGTATGTAAGAATTTAGTAGATTTTCTATCTATTTCATTTCTAGGAACACCATGAATAGCCAATATCATGGGTCTGCATGAGTCAGGCTATTCAGATTGCTGCTTTGACTCTGGTATCCATTATGATAACCAAGCCACCTTGCCTTTGGCCATTGAGTGCCACCACTGGCCCTTGCTATGCCAGGATCCAATTATTGCTACTGCATCTAGGTTTTCCAATTGAATCACTATGGCTCCCATTGTAAGGTCTGGCCTACAGAGAAAAGCAACCACAGAGCACTTCAAGGATGCTGGGGCTACGCCTGCAAATTCATTTCTCGAAGTATTGGTGAAAGATATGTCTTTTGGACCTTCCCAGGATGAGTGAGAAAGTCTTAAATGACCAATCCACTCTAACACTTCAATCTCCCTAAGTTTCTGAATCTCTTCCTTTCCATTAAACCAACAGATGTCGGGCATATCCAGTTTGTTCACAGTGAGCCATCTCTTGGTCCATGTTTCAGCCAACCAATGATACAATCTGTTAAATCTGAGCCATACCAATAAATTCAGCCTGATGCCACTTTATCTTCCTTCCATCATTATCTCACACCCTTAGTGTCCATTCCCACATATATTCTCTAGATTTCTGCTTGTATAAGGTAGAAAACTCAAGTAGTTCTTTTGGAGTGCACACCTTCTCATTGACCAGTTTACCTTTAGGTCCTGTTAGGATGTCAGTCTATTATAGGTGTAGAAGCAAAGAAGGTTGATGAGGGTATTCAGGGAAATCTGCCTTGTCTTGCATGGCAACTGCCTCAGGGAAGACCATTACTGTTTCCTCAGGCCATACAGGGTTAATTTTCTCAGATAGAGGTAGAAAGACCAATACCACCATGGGCAGAAGTACCACTGGGTGGAGAAGCCACTATTAATAGGGGTAGGGAAACCACTTCCTCTGAGGGTCAGACCTCTTCTACTGACAAAGAAGATTCGTCAGAAATTAGGAGCTCAGTGCCCCCAGCTTAATTAGGGTCTTCCCATACATTTCCATCTCAACCCACAGGATTCCATTCTTGCCTAATCAATAGCCTATCATCACAGACAGGAAGTCCACCTGTGCAGTTGTATATTACTAAAACCATTCAAGAAACACTATACACCATGATCTAATTCTTAATAAGTTCACATAGAGACTTTTCACATAAAACAGCACTTTGGATTTTCCCAGTTAAAGAATAAAATGAACATTTAAAAAAATCTCCTGCTAGGCTTCTTTTAGCAAACTATCCACATAACAGGCAAGTTTACAGAAGTTTTTTTTTCTTTTCTTTAGCTACTTCCTTACCTAGAGATCAGTAATGAAACGTATAGATTTATTTCTCTTTCAGACTCTGTCCTGCTAACTTAGCTACTATAGTAATAGTCCACATTTAGTGAAATTCTCCTAAAGGGTTTAGGTTAAGCAATACAAGGTTTTAAGTCTAGAGTGCCAAGGAAAATAATTAAGATCCCCCCACCCCCCGCCACCATACAGCCTCTGAGCATAGAGCACACATTCTGGTAACTATGGTTGAATATGTGGTTATAAGAGCCACAACCTTAAAAGATCAAATCTGGCACAAATTTATCGTTCCTAATGCTAGGAACAGAAGGATCTCCTCATCTTTTAAATAACCACTGAACTCTATAAAGGGATGCAGACCAACAAGGCACCTCAATGACTCTAAGAGATTCCTCACGTAGATGGCCCTCATCTCTTCTGTCCTGGCCCCAACCTTATTTTCCTGGCATACTTGGTGAAGGTCTATGATGGGTAGATGAAGGCTGCTCTGTATCTATAGTTTCTAATCCATCACACCAACCTACATAAGAGTTTGCTGGTTTCTCCTTTACTTCCTATTGCTGCAATGCCAGGGAAGAAAACAGCCATGGGCCTCTTTTCCAACAGAAAGGGACTTATAATTGTAAAATTTAGTTCACTTGGGTTTCTTTGAGTCCTTAGATCACTGAAGGAGATTTTGTGTTATTTTTTGTAACTATAATTATATAATTTATATTGGTTGTCCTCCTTGTTAGGGCAAGAGCTCCCATCTCAGTGACTTTCCAACTGAAAGCAGAAGGCCTGTGATAGATATATGGACAAACAAAAACCTATAAATACTCCAAGAAAATGTTACTCTTTCCCTATAAAAATTTTTAAGTGAGAAAAATCAAGGCACTAAGCTTTTCTAGAAACCTAGAAAGTCAAAGAGTAAAAGATGAGTCAACAGCTTTTCAAGTCTCAACTGTTGCATTTGCTCTCTGAAAAATTAACTGCCAATAAGATAATAATACATTCATTAAAGTTCATTCCTAATTTTAAAAAAGAAAATATTCCTTTAAAACATAGTGAAATTTTAATTCTTTAGAAATAGATATGATGTAAATAATAAGCATAATTTTTATTTAATTTATGAACTCAGAAAGTTCCTATATCTTGTTACACATGACAGTAACTTAACATTTGTTTTGATTACAGAAGGAGAAGTAATATTTTTAATGATATTTGTATAATTACTCTAGAGTAGTTTGGTTATTTTTTCTAATAGAGTTCAGGATATTTTGAGCTCTTGCATATTTTCCTCTCTCAATCATCTCTATATATGTAATATGAGCAAGGGCAAATAAAAACTCCTAAAGTTCTTTGCTTAATTTTGATCTATCATACTCTCCTTATTCTAATAAAAGTCTAATGGAAACTTTTATGTACATAATATATAAATATATGTGTAATCTATAACATTATGCAGTGAATAATATAAATTGAGATAGAATAATAAAAACAGAAGAGATCTTATAAAACATCTGGTACAAAAACATTAATTTACAGAAGGAACTGAGACTCTAAGAGGAAAAGAGACATGTCTATAATCACACAGCTGGTTGATAGCAAAACTAAGATTAGAAATCAAGTATTGTGGGTTCCTATGCAAATTTCTGCCCTCTGCAAATGGCTGCCTTTTACAGTGGTAATAAGCAGATTTTTTGATTATTGGTGCTAAAGAAAGTTTGACACCCCATAGCTTTAAGCAGGAAGGACCTAAAAAGTGAATGATCATTTATTAGATTTATTTTAGGAGTGTCTGCACAGTCATGGCCCCTTTTCTCTAAGAAGCCTATTCCATACACTTCAGCAGCCATCACACTAAGTGGGTGAATTGGACCTGGATGAACATATGATCCAAGTTTGGGCAAGTGCTGAATTGTCTGTATCAGCAGTGTCCTGAAAGGATATGGCACAGTTGAATGGTGTGATTGAGGAGAGTTTAATGAAGGGACTACTGACATATTAGGGCAGAATGTGTATCCCTAAATTCACAAATGGCATAGAGGTGAGAACCATTGGGCATGAAAGGACAAACAAAAGGGGCAGTTGCCAGAACTAAGAGAGAAATCTGTGGATATGATAAAGAAGCTCCTTATAAGGGCTATGGCTTTCAGTGTAGAAACAAAAACAAAACAAAACAAAACAAGCCAATTTATGGTCCAATAGGGAGTGAGGGGGAAAGATAAATATCTCTCCTCCAGAACCTTTCCATCACTTGCTAGCATTTCCTTCTGAATTCACACAGATCAAGAAAATAGGGAGCTTATGTGCCCAGGTTACAAAGGGCAGTCACCCTGAGCACAGAGCAGTGTGGAAAAGGGTGGATAATAGATATGGAAGTACAAACAGACAATAACCTTCCTCACATCCTGGTTTTAAGAGGATAAAACACAGCTAGGAGTACATGACAGGTCCACATAATTTAGTTATATTCTTTATAATGTTGACCGACTAATATCCATATGAGTCTTTTTAATAGTAGTTCTTACTATTCTTACAGCCATGAACTTTAGTAACAACTCTAGATAATTTCAGATGTAGAGCAAAGAAGAAGGATTACAAAAATCTGAAAATAGACTTCTCTGAATGTGTCCAGAAATATAAATCGATTGGCACTATCAGCTAATTTATTTACTCAAGAAGTCTGTATAGTAAATCTTACTCTTTTTTTAAAAAGATTTATTTATTTATTTGTGAGAGACAGAGAGAGAGAGAGAGAGGGAGAGAGGGTCACACCCTGGGCTGAAGGCAGCGCTAACCGCTGAGCGACTTGGGTTGCCCAGTAAATCTTACTTTTAAAAAGAATTTACATTATCCTAGAAAAGACTTCCAATATTAGCATACAGAGTTTAAATCTAAGAATAAACTTATTATGAATGGAAAGAAGTTCTGACATCAGCTCAACTCACTGAAATACAAATATGTGTAATATATATATATATATGATGGTTTTAGGTTATTTTCCCTATTTCTACTAAATAATAGTGGCTTTCTCAGAATTTCAAGGCCTTTAAAGGCTGAAAACTTATATCTACTTTTAAAATGGGAGGAAGACTATTGTACTATTCATAGGACTTTCCTAACATCATTTTTTCTAAGTGATATCAAAAATGGCTTTGAAAAGAAGGTTTATTGCAATATGTGTGCTGTGATTTAAGAATGAAATCTAATAAATTTTTGCACAAAACCTCAATTGGAAGTTTTTATTTTAAAAAAAAAAGCACTAAAAACTCGTCAAATGTAAATTAACAAAACAAAGCAAACAGAGAAAACGGACAGTTTCTCAGAAAATTTTAATTCTTTTCTAGACTCTCTCTGAGGAGGGAAGAATTTAAAGAGGGGCAACTGTGTAAATCATGGAATATGTACTTGAAGTAGTGAATCCTGGACACAGAGCAAGTCAGAGTGTGGGGTAGGTCAGTAGTGTATTTCTGCACATGTTGCATTTGAGGCTTTTATAGAACTTCCAAATGAAGATAAAGGATAGGATTTTGAACCTACATACTTGTAGCTCTCAAAAGAAGTCTGGCTAATGTTAAATATTTGGGCATCAAAGACTTACAGATAGTACTTAAATATCCTAAGTGATATAGAGAGAGTTGCAAAAAAGGAGAGAGGAAGGATACAGAGAAATCTCGAGATACCAGGGTTAAGTTCTGAAAAATAGTAACACTTAAAGATTAGTTAGACAAGGAAGAGTGAACATGAACAACCAAAGGGCTAATTGGAAACCCAGAAAAAAGGATATCACAAAAGCCAAAGAGCAAAGTATATTTTAAGACTAGTTGTTCAATAGTACTGAAGGCTGCTGAAAGGTCAAAATACTAGGGATTGAAAAATAGTTATTGGATCTAACCACATGGCGTAATGACGATCCCAGAAAGACACCTGGGGAGGATGTGTGAAAAATAGAATGCAATAAAGAGTGGATATATGGCAAGAAAATTACTAGAGTAGGTAGACAACTTTTTTGAAGGTTTTGAGTTTGGTGGAAATTTTTGTCAAAGGCTGTTTTGGTCGTTAGCAGCTTAGTAACAATTCTATAAACAAATATTTATATTTTCACTTAGTGCTCTAAATGAGGTTAATTTATGGACAATAAAGTTCATAAATCTTAAGTGCATAATGTAGCTAGGTGCATTTTTAGGTATCTTCGAGCTATAGCCCATCACCCAGATCAAGATACAGAAAAATTCTATCACTCACAAGTTATCCTCATGCCCCTTCCCAGTCACTGGTCTTCTGCAGTTAACTATTATTTTTATTTCTATCACCATAGATGAGTTTTTCCTATTCTTGAACTTCATATAAATGAAATCATACAGTGTACACTCTTGTATTCTTTCACTCACCACAATGTCATGCTATTCATGCATGTTGTGTGTATTAATAGTTCCTCTTTTCCTGTTTTTTTTTTTTTATTTCTTTCACTGGGTCACATTCTATTATATGAATATGCTACAATTTGATCCATTCTCTTTATTATTTATTTATTTATTTATTTATTTATTTTTATTGGAGTTCAATTTGCCAACATATAGCATAACACCCAGTGCTCATCCCATCAAGTGCTCCCCTCAGTGCCCGACACCCATCACCCCCACCCCCACCCACCTCCCTTTCCACTACTCCTTCTTCGTTTCCCAGAGGTAGAAGTCTCTCATGTTCTGTCTCCCTCTCTGATATTTCCCACTCATTTTCTCTCCTTTCCCCTTTATTCCCTTTCACTAATTTTTATATTCCCTAAATTAATGAGACCATTAAATGCTGTCCTTCTCTGATTGACTTACTTCACTCAGCATAATACCCTCCAGTTCCATCCACGTCGAAGCAAATAGTGGGTGGGTATTTGTTTTTTTTAATAATAATAAATTTATTTTTTATTGATGTTCAATTTGCCAACATACAGAATAACACCCAGTGCCCATCCCATCAAGTGCCCCCCTCAGTGCCCGTCACCCATTCACCCCCACTCCCCGCCCTCTTCCCCTTCCACCACCCCTAATTCATTTCCCAGAGTTAGGAGTCTTTATGTTCTGTCTCCCTTTCTGATATTTCCTACCCATTTCTTCTCCCTTCCCTTCTATTCCCTTTCACTATTATTTATATTCCCCAAATGAATGAGAGCATATAATGTTTGTCCTTCTCCAATTGACTCATTTCACTCAGCATAATACCCTCCAGTTCCATCCACGTTGAAGCAAATGGTAGGTATTTGTTGTTTCTAATGGCTGAGTAATATTCCATTGTATACATGAACCACATCTTCTGGTCCAGTGTATCATTTAAAGCTCTCGTTTCTTTGGAGATGTTGTGCTTAGAATATCTGTTGATTGTGGAAAGCGCTGTGTTCAAGTCACCAAGTATAAGTGTATTATTATCTAAGTATGTCTTAACTTTGGTTATTAATTGTTTGATATACTTGGCAGCACCCACATTTGGGGCATAAATATAGATGATTATTAGGTCCTCTTGTTGGATAGATCCTTTAAGTATGATATAGTGTCCCTCTTCATCTCTTATGACTGTCTTTGGGATAAACTTTAATTTATCTGATATAAGGATGGCTACCCCTGCTTTCTTTTGAGGACCATTGGAATGGTACATGGTTCTTCAACCTTTTATTTTCAGGCTGTAGGTGTCCTTACTTCTAAAATGAGTCTCTTGTAGACAGCAAATAGATGGGTCTTACTTTTTTATCCAGTCTGAAACCCTGTGCCTTTTGATGGGGTCATTAAGCCTATTTACGTTCAGAGTTACTATTGAAAGATATGAATTTAGTGTCATCATGGTACCTACTCAGTCCCTGTTTGTGTGGATTGTTCCCTTGAACTTCCTCTTTCTATTACAGAGTCCTCCTTAGTATTTCTTGCAGACCTGGCTTGGTGGGCACATATAATTTCAGTTTCTGCCTATGTTGGAAGCTCTTTATCTCTCCTTCTATTCTGAATGAGAGCCTTGCTGGATCAAGTATTATTGGCTGCAGGTTCTTCTCATTTGGGACCCTGAATATATCCTGCCAGCCCTTTCTGGCCTGCCAGGTCTCTGTGGAAAGGTCTGCTATTAACCTAATATTTCTCCCCTTAAAGTTTAGGGATCTCTTGTCTCTTGCTGCTTTAACGATGTTTTCTTTATCTTTGGAATTTGTAATTTTTCCTAATTAAATGTCGGGGTGTTGAACAGTTTTTATTGATATTCTTTCAGTTTCTGCCTATCTCGGAAGCTTTTTATCTCTCCTATTCTGAAATGAGAGTCTTGCTGGATAAAGTATTCTTGGCTGCAGGTTCTTCTCATTTAGGACCCTGAATATATCCTGCCAGCCCTTTCTGGCCTGCCAGGTCTTGTGTAGAGGTCTGCTGTTAATCTAATATTTCTCCCCATAAAAGTTAGAGATTTCTTGTCTCTTGCTGCTTTAAGAATCTTCTTTTTATCTCTGGAATTTCCAAGTTTCACTATTAAATGTCGAGGTGTTGAGCAGTTTTTATTGATTTTAGGGGGGGATCTCGCTATCCCCTGGGGGGGATCTGAATGCCTGTTTCCTTTTCCAAGTTAGGAAAGTTCTCAGCTATGATTTGTTCAAATACATATTCTTGTCCTCTGTCCCTTTCGGCGCCCTCAGGAACCCCAAGTAAATGTAGATTTTTCCTTCTGAGGCTGTCATTTATTTCCCTTAACCTATCCTCATGATCTTTTAATTATTTTTCTCTTTTTTCCTCAGTTTCCCTCCTTGCCATCAACTTGTCTTCTATGTCACTCACTCATTCTTCTACCTCGTTAACCCTCGTCATTAGGACCTCTAGTTTGGATTGCATCTCATTTAATTGAGTTTTAATTTCTGCCTGATTAGATCTAAATTCTGCAGTCATGAAGTCTCTTGAATCCTTTATGCTTTTTTCCAGAGCCACCAGTAGCTTTATAATTGTGCTTCTGAATTGGCTTTCTGACATTGAATTGTAATCCAAATTTTGTAACTTTGTGGGAGAGAGGACTGTTTCTGATTCTTTACTTTGAGGTGAGCTTTTCCTTCTAGTCATTTTGCTCAGTGCAGAGTGGCCAAAAACAAGTTGTACTGGAAAAAGGAGAAAAAGAAGTGAAAAAAGGAAGACAGAAAGAAAGAAAGAAAAAGAAAGAAAGAAAGAAAGAAAGAAAGAAAAAAGAAAGAAAGAAAGAAAGAAAGAAAGAAAGAAAGAAAGAAAAAAGAAGAAAGAAAGAAAGAAAGAAAGAAAGAAAGAAAGAAAGAAAGAGAAAGGGAGGGAAGCAAACAATACAAAAAACAAGAGGGAGTATCCTCTGATTCTATATACTGTAAATCCCTCGACTTCCCCTGGAACTTTGCAGTGCTGCTTGGTCAACAACTTGCTTTTCCCCTGTCCGTCTAGCTGGTCTTCTGGGGCAGAGGCCTGCTGTGCTGATTCTCAGGTGTGTGCACCTGGGGGAGCTGCTCAGCCCCCTGCCTGGTGCAGGCTCAGTGGGAGTTGTTTATCCTGTTTATCCTGTGAGGCCACTATGAGGCTCAGTGGGGGTTGTTTATCCTGTGAGGCCCCAGGAGGAGCAACAACAGTGGCGGTGGCCAGCTCTCCAGCCCTAGAGTCAGCTCCTGCAGTAACTAGGGTCGCTCTCAGTCTGCAGGGGCCTGGATGCTCTGGGGGCGGGCCGCTGATCTGCTTAGCTCTGAGCCACCCAGGAGGCTGGAGCGTCCTTACTGTCCTGGGCCCTCCCCGCCTCCGCCTGTCCCGGGGGAAGTGCCAGATCCTGGGCTGTGTCCCCCGGCACCCTGGGCTCTGGGACCTGCGCAGCTGGAATTGTGCTCCTGGGTTGCGCAGCCCCCTCCGTGTGGAGCCACCCTCCGAGCTGCTCCTGGGGCCCTGCCGGGCGTGGGGCAGCCCTTTAGGGAGCTCGGCCGTGGGGTGTGGTGCGCTCTCTCTGGGGTGCAGGTCCTCTGTTAGTGCCCCTAGGAGCCTGAGGGCATCCCTGCCCTCCTGGGATCCTGCTCCAACTCCCTGGGAGTGCCTTTCCTTCTGGGAAGATTGGTAAAGCTCCTGATTCTCTGCCATGGGCTTTTCTGTCCTGGGGGCTCTCGCCAAGCGACCTTGGCCCGGCTCCTCTCAGGCCCCCTCCCCCTCGGATGCTTTTTTATTTCTTTATTTCTTTTCTGTCTTCCTACCTTGATAGAAGCGTGAACTCTTCTCACTGTAGCATTCCAGCTGTTCTCTCTTTAAATCTCAGGCTGAATTCATAGGTTTTCAGGATGATTGAAAGTTATCTAGGTAATTTGGTGGGGCCAGGTGACTTGGGGACCCTACTCTTCCGCCAGCTTGCCCCCTCCTGATCCATTCTCCTCTTGATGGACATTTGGATCATTTCCAGTATTTGAGTATTAAGAACAAAACAACTGTGAGTATTTTTGTACATATTTAGTGCAAAAAGCCACTAATTTGTCTTGGATATGTAACTAAGAGTAGGTTTACTGAGTCATAAGTTAACTATATACTTAATAGATGCTGCCAAATTGTTTTCCAAGGTGGTTGAGCCAGTTTACCAGCAATATATGAGAATTCTAGTTGTTCACATTCTCACTAACAATAAGCATTGCCAGCTTTTTAAAAATTGTAATTCTTCCTATAGGCAGGAGGTGATATTTTATTGTGGTTTTAACTTGCATTTCTCTGATTACAAATCATTTGGAGCCATTTTATATGCTGGTTGGCTGTGTCTTTTGTGAAGTGCTTGTTCAAATCTTTTGCCTATTCTTTATTGGTACCTTTGATTTTTTTCTTATTAGTTTTAAAAAGTTCTTCAAGTACTCTCTAGATAGGACCTTCACATGGCCAATATCTTCTGATCTAAGGATTTCCTATCCACATGTTCAGTACTTTATCTGAAGTCAAACAGATGGTCTTTAATTAAAGACGTTCTTAATTTTAATAAAGTCCAACAGTATATTTCTTTGGATTTTTTTTTCATTTTTATGATTGATAGTTTTGTGTCTTCTTTAAGAATTATAGTGTTGAGGAACATCACTGAAAAGACATAACCTGAGACACTTGGGTGTATGAGTTGGTTAAGCATCTGCCTTCAGTTCAGGTCATGATCCCAGGGTCCTGAGATTGAGATCCACATTGAGCTCCCTGCTCAGTGGGAAGTCTGCTTTTCCCTCTCCTTCTGCCCCTTTTCCTGCCTGTGCTTTCTGTCTGTCTGTCTGTCTGTCTCTCTTCTCTCTCTCTCAAATAAATAAATAAAATATTTTTAAAAAGACATAACCACTAATTGACCTGTAAGCTGGATCTAAGCACTCAGAGGCTCTTCACCAACTCCCTTGTCCTTGAAATACAGGTGATGCTTGTCTTTCCCATTGGCAAAGGCTGCTCCAAGGACACAGCCTTGAGATAGTGATGTTGAGTACACGCTATATTATAAACATATATATTTATATAAATTTATATAAAAATTTAAATTTTATATATTTATAAATTTATATTTATATATAAAAATTTATAGATTTTTAAGATTTTGCAGGTGGGAGCAAGGATTCATTCATTTTGCTGCCATTCAAAACAAGCCTCATCTATAACATCCCTTGCTCATTACAATATACCTCCTATCAACCTAAAGTGGTCTTCCTCATTCTTTAGTCTCTCCCTGCCGAGTAAAGGAGCCAGTTTCAGGTTAAAACAGAGAAGCTCCAGAGAGAGTTACAAACCAACACATCGCTGACCTCAAGGTTCTTAAAATATTTCCCTAGTTTATTCTAGAGCTTATTTTATTTTTAGCTTCCATTAAGAAGCTAAAGGTCAATGATCCACTTCAAATTAACTTTTGTATATGGTTTGATATAGGAGTCATAGACTCTGTTTGTTCCCATGTTTCTAATTGCTCCAGCATTATTCATTGAAAGAACTTTTTTATCTTCATTGAATAGAAGTGGTACCTTTTAGTAAACCAAATGACCATATATGTATGTGTCTATTTCTGGCATCTCAGTACCATTGTTCTTTTTTCTAGCTTTGCACCAATGCCAAGATGTCTTAAGTACTATAATATCACAGCTTCATAGTAAATTAAAATCTGATGGAGGAAGATCGCCAGATTTGTTCTTTTTCAGTCTTTTGCATTTTCATATACAGTTTAGAATCAGCCTGCCAATTTTCACACAAACACACACACACACACACACACACACACACACACACACCTGCTGTGATTTTGATATAGGCTACATTGAGTTCACAAATCAGTTTGAGAATGAACAACCATATCAAATCTTCCAACACATTAACATATAATATCTTTCCATGTATATTTCTTCATTTAGGTCTTCCTTAATTTTCCCATTGTTTCTTCTAATAATGTAGAAGTTTTACATGTATTTCATCAGATTTATTAGTAGGTATTTTTTGATGCCATTATAAATGTTATTGTTTTTGTTTTTCAACTGTTTGCCACCAACTATATACAAACACAATTGATTTTTATATGTTGAACTTGTATTTAATAATATTGCTAAATTCACCTATTATTTATAATAGTTTACATATTTTTTGTATTCTTTATGAAACAATGATATTATCTAAGAGTAAAAAGTTTTATTTCTTCCTTTTTAACCTATATCCCTTCTATTTCTTTCTCTTGAATTATTGCCCTGGCTAGTTCTTCCAGTACCATATTGAATAGAAGTGGTGATAATGAACAAATCTTTGTCTTAGTGTCAGTCTCAGGAACAAAACTTCAGTATTTTACTACTAGTGAGTATGGTGATAGCTGTTCCTTCTAAAGCCCCCCCTGCCTCAGTGTAAGCCAGAACCCTCAATGGAAGAGAAAATTTAAAAAGTTCTTCTCACCAGCATAACAAGATGACAAAAAAAGCCTGTACTCCGGCCAGGGTTCTAAGAAATTATAGTAACCGCATACCTGTGTTCATAGAAAGTGTGCTTTGAGTTTATACTACGTACATGATGTAGAAAGCCCCTCAAATAGAAATTACCTTATAAGTTAATCCTTGAGACATTTAGCATAATTAAAAGCAAAGTCTCTTTGGAGGGATACATTTCTGGCCCATGGGTCACAGCATTTATAAATAGATAAAGGCTCACAGAGGATGAGCTCAGAATTCAAAACAACAAAGCACAGAAGAAAATCCAATGATCAGATCTTAACAGAAAGAAACAAGATCTTTAGATCTTCAAGGATTTCAGATAATATAATCTGATAGACACTAAAAAAATAAGCATATTAAAAATAAAGCAAATCCATTCAATATGTGTAAGGAGGATAGAAGAGAGAAAAACACTAAATTTTCATCTTAACATAGCAATGAGTCCATAAATACTTTTCTTCATTCTTGAATTTGATAGTTTGATAATTTTCACTTAAGCCTTATATCTCCAGCTTTTCTTAGCATCCCATGTGGCCTTGCTACATATTCATGGACCTGTCCTCTTGAGGACTGCTGTCATCCAGAAAGGGAGCTGAAATTGTATCAGCTGGGATACCATATTCTCTTAGTAGTCCATTTTTAAAAGAACCAATGCATGCATCTTAAATATTTTACTATGTTTTATTTAGATAGCTGTATATTCATATCCACATGATATTCATATCCATACAGAGCATTAAAAAGCATTCACTAATGTGGAAGTATTTCAACAACATGATGTTCCATATAAAAAGCAGATGGCATAGCAGCATGTATAATATAAACTCGCCTATGTAAAATTGTCTTTCCATGGATCCAGAAAGCCATATGGTGGTACTCACAGAGAGAAGTCCATAAAGAATCCTCACCAAAACATTGATAGTGATTATTTCTGGGTGGTAGGATTTCTAGAGATTTTTGCTTTCATTTATACCTTTTTAAATTTATTTGAACTTTTATAGACAGAAACTTAAATTAACTAAATGAAGGCTTAAGTCAAAACTTTTTTTAACTATTATATTTGGAATTAGAGCTTGCTTTTTCTTTAAAAAGAGCGACTGGTGTAGGAGATCAGAAGAGCTGCTTTGGCACTTAATGTTTATTGAGAAGATTTAAGCCATTAGTAGAAATTAGGAACAACAGATCTACAGCTTCAAAAAACCTTCTAAAACCCCACAGCTTAAGCTTCTATTTCTACTTAGCTCTGGGAAAGAGAAGTGCAGAAACCACCAACATGCAGTATTGATAGAAGCATAGAGGAGAAAATAAGACTAGAGGTCCATTGTAACCCTGTGGATTCAGGTGTGGTGGGATCTCACCTCCAAGCTAACAAAGAACACAGTTCTCAACAACCAAGCTTCTTAGCGGTACATCTGGTAAGTGGTCATTCAGCCTTTGTTTCAATAAGATAAAGAATTTACCATCCCATGGGCAGATCCTTTTAATTTTCAGATGGCACAGATCGTTCAGATGATCATCCTTTATGTAATCTTATTTCTGTTCCCTGTGCCTATGACCTTCTGCCCCCAGAGCTGGAAAAAAAGTCATACCAGTCTTTACAGGGAGTCCTTCAGACATTTGGAAACTTACCATAGACTCTGTTCCTTTACTTCCTTTCTTGAACAGAGTCTCATTCTCCAGGTTAAATATTTACCACCCTAAATCCCCTGCACATAATTCATTTTTAAAAAAGATTTTATGTATTTGTGAGAGACAAAGGTACAGGTAGAGGGAGAATCAGGCTCCCCACAGAGAGCCTAATGTGGGATTCGATCCCAGGATCCTGGGATCATGACCTGAGCCAAAGGCAGATGTTCAACCACTGAACGACCCAGGCATCCTCATATAATTCATTTTATCATTATTGCCCATTCAGCATAGAATAGAGTGAGACTTTTGCCCCTCTTTCTGGACACTTTGATTCTGATTCAGACTAAAATCATGTTAGTTTGCAGGGGCAGTCTTTTCACGTGACTGATTAGTTACATATTAGTCAATTACATATCTTGTCAATTAAAAAAAATCTTAATGATAAGCAATATTACTTAGTCATGTCTCTCCCACAATTATAGAGACATGTTATGTTTTTAATTCAAATGCTGGCCTTCCATTTATATCTATTAAATGTTTCATATTAGAACCAGAACATCATTCTTTTGACTTCTGACTCTGTCTTCTGATATTTCCTATATTCTCTAGTTTTGTGACATCTTCAAATTTGTTACACATATCCTCTGTATGTTCAAATAATAGATGAAATGTTGAAAGATGCAAAGCCATAAAAGGATTTCTAAACCATTAACCAATTCTTTCACATTCTCTCCCATCCTTCAACTCAGGAGGGATCCACTTAGGCTTTTGACTAATATTTTCCATGTGCATTTGTGAATCTACTTACTGCTATGCCTGGTGCTAAGGGAGGCTGACCAGCATGGACAGGCTCCATAGCCTCTAACCTTTGTTAGATACCAGGTGAAATCCAGAAGTGAAGAGTGAGTAGCCCCTTTTGTAGTTGAAGTAACTCCTTTTCCCAGATTGCTGTGGTTTAGTTCCATTTATTAAAACCATGGCTTTTGTCAAACCTCCATACAGGAGCTCTCTCTGCCTTCTCGTAACCTCTTCCCCTCACACCTGCTGGCACCAGGTTCTAACAAGTCTCCATTATTTCTAATCCCTCTGTACTATACCATTCCATGTTGGTTTCCCCCATCATGCTCCAACTTTGCAATTGTCCCTTATTAAATGCTCTTCTATGAACCTGTTTGAATGTTTCATTCCTACTGGGATACTGATTGATCGTTACCCATTATAATATCATTCAAGGCACAGTTCTTGATATTTTTAATATTGTAATCAAATAATATGAAATCCACTTTTTGGGGAAAAGTGAGATAGATAAGATTTAAAACATCATCTTTCTTTATCATTCTGTTGACTTGGCTATAAAAGAAAATAGTGTTAATCCTGCATCACTTTTGTGTTACTTATGCCAGCCTCCAACAGTTACCTCCTCCCACCCTCTATGAATGTGATTTTTTTTCCCTGAAATTTTCCTCAAGACTGACATGAAGTTCATCACTATATGCTCTGAGATATTGAATCTCTTGCTCTTTTAAAAATCAGATTTTTTTGCCTAACAACAGAAAAGCCTAGAGAATAAACATGTTGAAATAACATCTCTAGATATACTTCAACATTAAACTGTATTTTTTTTCGCTGTAGGGACTAAGAAGAATAAGTGATAATGAGAAATTTAGAAAGTTTATAGGGTCTTTGTCTTGTTTAAACCAGAACTGGGGGCATCACAATGCCAGATTTCAAGTCGTACTACAAAGCTGTGATCATCAAGACAGTATGGTACTGGCACAAAAACAGACACATAGATCAATGGAACAAAACAGAGAACCCAGAAATGGATCCTCAACTCTATGGTCAACTAATATTCAACAAAGCAGGAAAGACTATCCACTGGAAAAAGGACAGTCTCTTCAATAAATTGTGCTGGGAAAATTGGACAGCCACATGCAGAAGGATGAAACTGGACCATTCTCTTACACCATACACAAAGATAAACTCAAAATGGATGAAAGATCTAAAAGTGAGACAAGAATCCATCAAAATCCTAGAGAACACAGGCAACACCCTGTTACCACAGTAACTTCTTGCAAGATACATCCATGAAGGCAAGGGAAACAAAAGCAAAAATGAATTATTGGGACTTCATCAAGATAAAAAGCTTCTGCACAGCAAAAGAAACAGTCAACAAAACTAAAAGACAACCTACAGAATGGGAGAAGATATTTGCAAATGACGTATCAGATAAAGGGCTAGTTTCCAAGATCTATAAAGAACTTATTAAACTCAACAGCAAAGAAACAAACAATCCAATCATGAAATGGGCAAAAGACATGAACAGAAATTTCACAGAGGAAGACATAGACACAGCCAATGAGCACATGAATAGATGCTCTGCATCACTTGCCATCAGGGAAATACAAATCAAAAGCACAATGAGATATCACCTCACACCAGTGAGAATGGGGACAATTAACAGGACAGGAAACAATAAATGTTGCAGAGTATGTGGAAAAGGGGAACCCTCTTGCACTGTTGGTGGGAATGTGAACTGGCGCAGCCACTCTGGAAAACTGTGTGGAGGTTCCTCAAAGAGTTAAAAATAGACCTACCCTACCACCCAGCAATTACACTGCTGGGGTTTTACCCCAAAGATGCACATGCAGTGAAACGCCGGGACACGTGCACCCCGATGTTTCTAGCAGCAATGTCCACAATAGCCAAACTGTGGAAGGAGCCTCGGTGTCCATGGAAAGATGAATGGATAGAGAAGATGTGGTCTATGTATATAATGGAATATTACTCAGCCATTAGAAACAACAAATTCCCACCATTTGCTTCAACGTGGATGGAACTAGAGGGTATTATGCTTAGTGAAGTAAGTCGATCAGAGAAGGACAAACATTATATGGTCTTATTCATATGGGGAATATAAAAATTAGTGAAAGGGAATAAAGGGGAAAGGAGAAAATGAGTGGAAATACCAGTGAGGGTGACAGAACATGAGAGATTCCTAACTCTGGGAAACGAACAAGGGGCGGTGGAAAGGGAAGTGGGTGGGGGTTGGGCTGGCTGGGTGACAGGCACTGAGGGGGGCACTTGACGGGATGAGCACTGGGTGTTATACTATATTTTGGCAAATTAAACTCCAATAAAAAATATACAAAAAAATCAGAGAGAGGAAAAACAAATCTTTTTTTTTTTAAAGATTTTATTTATTTATTCATGAGATACACAGAGAGAGAGAGAGAGAGGCACAGAGACACAGGCAGAGTTGGAGAAGCAGGCTCCATGCAGGGAGCCTGACGTGGGACTCGATCCTGGGACTCCAGGATCAGGCCCTGGGCGGAAGGCAGGCACTAAACCGCTGAGCCACTTGGGCTGCCCCAAATCTTCTTTTTCTGATTATAGTATTTTAGAAAATGAGTAAAATACAAATAATATAAAGAAATAAAAATCACCCACATTTTTATAACTCAGCGATAAAATATATTTCCTTTATTTTTATTTGCATTTTGTATAACTGGAACCATTTTTATAGACATTTTTATACCTCACTTTTTTGAAAATTTAATAGTAATATGAAAAAGCCTTTAATGATCTTTGACTCAGGGAAGTCTATTTGTTGGGATTTCCATGTCATTCAGGCACATCTATTCAGTGACAGCATACTAAGTCATGGTCTATGGAAGGAAATAGGGCTTCTCAAGCTTTAATGTGTACATGACACATCTGGAATCCTGTTACAGTACAGATTCTGACTCAGTGGATCTGGAGTAGGACCTAAGACTCTACATTTCTAATATGCTGAGTGATGTCAATGGTGCAAATTTATAGACCACATTTTCAGGAATAAAAACGTATATGAACATTAAAGTTTGGGAAGTACATGTCTAGAGAAATCGTTCTCAATCTTGCCTTACATTTGAACCACTTTGTAAATTATTGAAAAATATCACCCAAAAATCTATTTTTTAAAAAAGCTTACCAGGCAAATCTGATGTACAGTGGAGGTTAGTAGCTACTTCTCTAGACCTAAATGCATAGTGTGATGTCAAATGTGGCAACTATACATAACTCACATAGTCTTTGTTTCTAATTTCAATTAGAAAGAAAAAAATAACAGCAACAGCCACAACAAAATAAGTCAAAGCAAAACAAAACAAAACAAAAAATCTGACTATTGTGTAGAAAGGCTGATGCACAGCTGAGAAACCACAAATCAAGATTCTGATTTGGCGCACACAGGGATTTGAATGAAATTAGGCCACCTGAACCCAAAATTGGTTTGGAAATCTCATCAACATGATTTGCCCTATATGATTTTCAAGGATTCAGTGTAAATTCCTTAATAATAAAGTTAGGCAAATTTTAGAGGTGATACACATCTCAAGAAGGATTGCCTGAGTATTTGGTCATGACAGAGATCCAGAGGCCATCAGTCAGAGAAATTTGTGCACACAATCTTTGGAGGCATAGGAATTGAGAAAGTAATCACCAATTTTTCTCAGCATTAGCTCCATTACTTCAGAGCAGGACAGGCCAGTTTGCATCTAATTTTGGCTGGAAGACTTTGTAAACAATAAAAGCCTGGAAAGTGTTGGTGCTTACAGAGCCCTGACTTTAAAATACCATCAATGACTTCAATTATATCTTTTTTGGCACCATCTGGACAGGACAGTAAATTGGATGGGAACGGCTGTTGCCTTCATTTCACAGAAAATGCAGTGAAGCTTGTGAAAGTGAAATTGTCTTTGTTATGACGAGATGGCACAAGGCCCATGAAGGGGCAGTTCGGTGACCTTGCCATAGATCTTTGGGTTTGCTTGCACTGCCTCTTATGCATGACTGCCTCCTACTAGGAAGGCACAGGAGAGGCCTGGGGAGGAATGCTGCTGGGCATCTCTGTGTTATACATTCCTCTGTTTCAGGGGCAGGAGCCAGTGGATAGGTCTGGTGACTTGTAAGAAGCTAAAATCAAAACATCATGACACAGAAAGGATAGAGAATGACTAAGAATCTAGAGACCTGGATCTAGACCTAATTTTGCTGCCTGACTTGGGAATGTCAGTATTTGTTGATGAATCTCAGGTTCCTCATCTGTAAAATGAGCTAATCAGACAAAATTTTTGGACTTAGCAGGATAATGAGTTCTAATAATAATGGCAATGATAATAATAACTAACATTTACTGGGTACTTACCATGTGCCCCAAACTATTCTAAATACTTTATGTGTGTTGAGTCATTTAACTATTTTTCTTTAGTAAATACCATTTTATCCCTATCTTATAAATAAGAAAACAGGTTCAAGAGAAAATTTTAACCTGATTATCCAACCTCCAGTCTTGAGCTATTAACCACTGCATTCAGTTATCTCACACTGTTATTTACGTTTACCATTCTGTGAACATTTTATGGCAATCTGAGAAACATTCTATTCATAATCATAGGAGATTCACTAACCATAACTTTTAAATAGCATCAGCCAAATTGAGCAAGGTAAAAGGCAGAATTCAGCAAGGTCATCAGTAAAGTTCCTCGATAAAACTGTGTTCCCAGGGATTCCTGGGTGGCTCAGCGGTTGAGTGCCTGCCTTTGGCCCAGGGCATGATCCTGGAGTCCTGGGATCAAGTCCCACATCGGGCTCTCTGCATGGAGCCTGCTTCTCTCTCTGCCTATGTCTCTGCCTCTCTCTTTCTCTCTCTGTGTGTCTTTCATGAATAAATAAATAAAATCTTTAAAAAAAAACTGTGTTCCCATAACTACCTATATGTTCAGTTTTTCCACTCAGGTACTCCCATTTCAGCTGCTGTCTGACTTCGCCAAGACTCTTCTTTGACCTCCCCTCTCATTGTTTTCCTTTTTCAATCAACAGCCTTCTCTCTTCACTTTCTTTCCTTTCCATAATGGGTTTCATGTCCTGTCATATCAACTATTGTCTTACCTATTCCTTTGCTCCATTTTCTTTCCATTAACTTGCCTAGAAAAAAAAAGAAAAAAACAAAAAACAAAACTCAACCCTCAATGAATCTACATGCCCAGCTCCCTGAGCCCAAACCAGGCTACTGGAGAAAAACCACACAGTCCCCCCACTTCAAGTGAAGATAGGATCTACTTGCAAATCATAAGCTCCTACTTGATCAGAGCTCTTAGTGCCAGGCAAAATTTCTGCCCTTCCCTGATTAAGCTTTCTTCCATTCATTGCAGAGGACTGTTTATGACCTTCACTTTTTACAACTACAGTCCTGCTACCTTACGCCTCTGTATACAGCAGATGGTTTCTCCTCATTCTCAGAGAAAACATGATTTCTCAATTCCTAGACTAAATCTGCAAACTTATCTGCATCCACCCCCTGCCCTCCCTTCCTTCCCATTCAGGAAAAATGAATCTCTTCCCCTATCTGATATCAATCCTCTGCTCTGCCTGAATTTTATCCTCCCACTTTCTCCGGGACTTGGATCTTTCAGGCATCTTCTCATCCCTTATCTTCAGTTTCTCACACTACTGGCTCCTTCCCTTTGAAATTAACCTGCTCCAGTGCTCCTATTTCAAAACAAAACAAAACAAAAATTCTCTCTCCACTCCTCCATCAACTTCCCTAGTCACCCATTCATAACCAAACTTCTTGAAAGAATTATCCTCTCTTGGTATCCCCACATTCTCTTTTCTACCCATTCCTATTCACTGCTTCTATCTTCCTTTACTTTTATGTGATCTATCAGCAGTCATGTTGACATTGGAGATCACTTCACTCTCCCTGAAATGTTCCCTGCCCACTCTGTGTTTTTATACCACCACCCTCTCATAGTTTTCCTCTTACTTCCTTGTTCTCATATTTTCTCACTCTCTTTTCCAGTATTTTCCCTCTCTTTGTCATGTAACTATAAAAGGTTATAACCAGTTCTTCAAAGTTATGATCTCCTCATATTCATCTTGGGCTATCAAAGCTACTTCTACGGCTTCAATTGTCATGTCTATGATGATGATTCAAAAATTTATATTTACAGCTCAGACTTCTCTCCTGAGCTTCCAAGGGGCACCTGGGTGGCCCAGTTGGTTAAGTGTCACTCTTGATTTAGGCTGGGGTCTGATCTCAGCATCATGAGCTCGAGCCCCGTATGGGGCTTTGCACTCAGCAGAGTCTGCTTGGGTTTTTCTTTCTCTCTCTCTTCCTCTGCCCCTGATCTCTCTCTCTCTCTCTCTCTCTCTCTCTCTCTCTCTCCCCTCTCTCTCATAAACTAACACACAAAGAAACAAAACAAAACAAAACAAAACAAAACAAAAACAACAAATAAATGTATGTTCTCCAATTCTAACAATTGGCCAGGAAAGAAAACCATAACCCTAAATCATGAGTCTAAGGATACTTGTCTAGACTAATAAACCCTGAATGACTGTGGCTAAGGTGGTTATCAACTATAAATCTGTCTTATCTTTGTACCCACCCTTCTGCAATTCACCTAGATGTCAAATCTTCCTCTAAATTCTCATGAGCTTCCAACTCACACATCCAACTACTTGCGCATTCCCACCCACGCTACCAGTTTGTCCAAAATGGTGATAATGTGGAGATAATAACCTCCTACCTAAGATCTTCTGTTTGTGTGTGTGTGTGTGTGTGTGTTCCTCAGTGGTGATGCCAGTGTCTTAGCAAGACATTTGGTAGTTGTCATCACCTCCTCTTTTTCTTAATCACTGATATCTTTTTTTTTAATCACTGATATCTAATCTACCATCATGTCCTATTGAATCTATGCCCAGATTCACTTTCTCCATTGTTGCTGCCATTTCCCTTTTCCAGGTCACTGTTTTCACTAACTTGGACAACTGAAGCACCTTCTTAACTTTTCTCCGTGCTTCCCAACTTGACCTACCACTTATTTTCCACAATGTGGCCCAGATACATTTTTCTAAATACAGACCTAATTGTTTCTCTCCTTTTCTTAATATCCAGCACTGTCTACCTTGTACCTTAGAATAAAGTCCAAAATACTTACTATGGCTTGTACAACCCTCTGAGACCTGAACTGACTCATCTTTCTAGCTCATTTCTGAACATTCTCCAAATGCAGCATGCTATGTGACAGCATATTTAATATCTTTCATCTTTTTGAATTTGCCTTGTTTACCTCCATCCTCAGGTTTAGGTATATGTTGTTACTTCTGCCCTGAATGCTTTTCCCCTTCGTTCTTCCCTCTTTGACTTCTATTCATCTTTTAAGCCTCAATTTGGAAATCAGTTCTTCTAGAAAGTGTTCCCTAATTCCCCATAATATCCTAAAGTACGTTGAACTTTTATTTCAAGCAGCAAGAGACGTCCAGTTCTGAAATCCATACATTTATAAATCTGTCTTAAATAAGAGGCCCACTGAATCAGCATAGTGTATGAATGGCCAATAAAAATTTCACATATGGGAGAGTTCATTGCAATGTACCTAGCCATAATTAAGATTAAAGTCCTATGCAATCCTAATAATAATACCTATAATGTTTCAAGTGTCTACTACATGCAGGCACTGTATTAAGTATCATAGGTCATGATTCTGTTTGATGCTTTCAATAAACCCTATTTTTCTGACAACGGCTTGAGACTCAGTGACGATAAATAACTTGCACAAGGACACACCAGAAAACAGTACACCTGGAATTTGAGTGCCAGCACTCTTAACCACTGTAACATACTCCTTCGCCCTGGAATATTCTGTGCCCAGAAAAGTGATATATAATTTGTTTAGTCCATAAAAGAGGTACTGATCAGTTATTTTGCCTGATAGCTGCAAAACAAACAAGTTCCATTGTTCCAAAGAAAATAAATATTAATGGAATTCTAAAATTTTACTGTGGGATGGGAAAAGGAAAAGCTGAGCAGGTGGGAAATGCCAATATAAAGAAGGACAAGGAAGATATTCTATTAGCTCTTAGCCTTTTTAACTCAATCTCACCTATTTTTTAGCACAGCTTTTTGATAAGAAAGTCTTCCACATATATCCTCTCCCTAGGAATAGAACTAAAGGCCTTATACATTGGTATACTAAATAAAAACATATACAGAAGTTCATTATGTCACCCATTGTCCATTCTCTAAACCAAATGGCTTGTCGTGATGACAATTGGGAGGGATGTGGATTATTATAGGATTAAAGTGCTCACACTTGAAGCTACACCCTTTCCATGGACAATAACTAACATGGATTATAAGTTAACAGTCCTGGAATAGACCTATCCCCATTGCACTAATGAGTTAGATCACAAGTCATAACTAGCAATTTGCCCTGGCTTTGTCCATGACAAAGTCTGCTATTTGTAATGCCAAGTAATTAGATTATTTGTTAGATAGTATTTTGATATGCATGTCAAAACACAGTGATATGCACCTCAATATGGTTTCTTATATATGGTAAGTAAAAAATATTTGTTTGATAAATTATGATCTTAAAGGAATCATGCAAGGAAAGCGATATTACTCACTTTTCACCAGAGGTATTTAAAAAATTAACTGACTTACTCAAAACTAAATAACCAGTGTCTGGGAGAGTAGGAACTTAAAATCAATTCAGTCTAATGCTAAAGTTCCTTTATTTCAACTATAGAGACAAGGAAGAGGGAGAAGAGGGGTAAGGAAAGAGAGATGGAAGCGAGAAGAAAAATCTAAAAACTGTGAACATGCACAACTTCAGGATTCCACCTCTAATATATTAGGACAACAATTGTAGAAAGAAGAAATTATATTTTGTGAGTTTTCAGATAATCAAATTGTATCACATGCAAAACATTGATCAGACACGCCCATAATAAGTGGAAAGAAACATTGGAGAGAGGTTTTCAAATTGCAAATAATGGTAAGCAGGCTGTTGAACATACTAATTTTCATGATTGGTGCCTTTGTTATTTTGCATCATTGTCCTTTGCCCTACTTGGTCTAAAAATACAAAAAAAAAAAAAAAGGAAGAAAATTAGTTTTCAGGGCCAGTTAGGTTTTGAAAAGTCATCAGAAAAAAAAATGAGAATGGAAGATAAAATTTCTAAAAAGTTCTCTTCTCCCCCTCACTCTTCATATTCACCTCACAGTATGTATATATTCTCTACCTCAACTTGTCCCAGTGACAGACCACTAGTTATGAAATTCAGAGACCAGAGATAAACTCTTGAGAAGAAGGCAGCCTCGGAAAAAAATGACTTGATTTTTTGTGTATTCCAAGGTGTTTTTTCTCCTATAAAATTATTTCTGCATGTTTCATTTCTTCAGTGGGCAGTAGATAACTTTTAGAGAAATAAATGTGAGTAAATTTGGTTAAGTGACTGGGATGAAGAGAAGATTTTACCATCTGTGAGGAATATATTAGAATACACTTGCTCAGGGGAAAGTTTAGCTGTGTTGCCTGTCTTTATGAGATGGCATTTAAATAAAAGTACTGGTTTACATTTATTGATCCCTGTACATTAAAAGGCATCCCGGGGCACCTGGGTGGCTCAGTTGAGTAAGCATGGGACTCTTGATTTTGGCTCAGGTCATGATCTCATGGTCATGAGACCAAGACCCAAGTCAGGCTCCATGCTAGGTGTGGAGCCTGCTTAAGATTCTCTCTCTCACTCTCCCTTTGCCCCTCCTGCCCCTGCTCATGCTCTCTCTCTCTCTCTCTCTCTCTCTTCTCTACCCCCCAAAAAAGACATCTCAAAGAGAAATGTGGTGTGAATAACCGAATTATGGGCTGATTGTACAGATGGAGAACCTCATGGGCTCTGTGTGTGGAGATGATTGCTGACTGTAAGCTATTTAAGGAAATTTTATCTTGGGGCTTCTCATCACATTATTTATCTCATGAAAATTCAACATACTAATATGTAGATGTTTCCAAAATCTCTCAAAAATAAGTTGCTGAGATGGTTTCACATATATATACATATATATACATGGTTTCACATATATACATAAACATATATTTGCATAGACCTTAATTACCTATAGACTAAGCTTAGTTGAGAGAATAGGTATGGGTGTGGTGTGAGTAGGGGGTTAGGAGGCAGAAGGAGAAGGACAGGGAACTTACAACTTAGTGCAACCTTTTGAAATCTTAAGCCATCTGATATTCCAACAGGATTTGTGCCTAGTGATGATGCTAGTCTTGGTTACCCCACTTTATTACATACTGCCATGTTGGGAGTATAACATGGGTTCTCCAGAATGAAAACTAGAATTCACCCACTAGCTGAGGGATATTTCTGAGAAATCATGTCACCTGGAGCACAAACTCCAGAATTTTAAAGTCTCCTGAGGAAAGCCCCCCACTTCTCCACTCCAGTGATATTTTCAGATTTTAAATCTAATTTTATTTACTTGAAAATTTATCTGCCTCTTGGCTTTCCTACCATATTCAGCCTATATTCAAACTTCCTTATCTCTTGCTTTACTCTTCCTTTAAGCTCACACTTCACCCACACCAGGATACTCTCCTTAGCACCTTCTAAAATAGAAGTAGACATTTACAATGAGGATCCCATTTTGCAAATATTAGATTGATGCCTTTTAGTTTTCTTATATCATATTGCCTGTAGCCTTCTACTCTCTGAGGCCAAAACTTGAGATTTAAATTCCAGGGCAAAACAATAAGCTTAAATAGCAGACTAGACTGAATATTTTCCAAATTCCTTTGGCTTATCAAGAGCCAAGCCTTGAGATCTCAAACACTTGAGTTGTCTCCCAGAAGTACTTAGTCCCTTCCTCCTGTACAGGCTGGATCCCAAGTCTGCCTTGCAGAAAAATGAAGATATCAAGTAGGGAAGACAAAAGAGAAGCCTGTTTCAGCCAGTCCCAGAGTATTTCAGGAAGAAGGGAGACAGAAAGAGGAATAGAGGAGTGCAGTTAGAATCATCGTAGATGCTCCATTCATCTTTTCAGATGTTTGCTTATGAAAAAGAAGGAACGTTAGATACATTGAAAAAGATCCTGAATGCAAAAGACTTTGTTCCAGTTCATGTTCTGACTCATGGAAGATTTTATTTCACATACTGCCCATGCCCAGCCCACCACTATCTTCTCTACTTGATTGGGGGTAGGAGAATTATTCATGATTGAGAGACGTTGCTCCAGACTTTTATCAAGCCAAGAAAAGGGCTGGAAAACAAGTCACACAAGTACGCTTCAGCCATAAGGGCAAGTGGGAGAATCAGCAGTCAGGCAGATGAGAGACATCATCATGGAGACAGAGAAACTAGAAGACTTGAGGATCACACCATCACAATCCCCAAGATACCTTTCCATACCCCCAAATGCCATGTTGGAGAGGAAAAGGTAGTGACAAGATGGACTTCAGCCTGACTAAACATCAGATAGACTTCTTCCTGGCTCTAAGCCTGGACCTTCCTCTCCTTATAGAACTTACTTAAGAAAATTTATCATCATAAATTCTTTCTCTGCCTCTTTGAGATATATGTAAATCTTTTAAAAAGCTTCTTGCCAGCTTTACAACTCAGAAATGTCTTTCTCAAGGATTCAGTAGCCATCTTTTGAAATGTAAGCATCAGGGGAGATAGTATACCTATCTTCTGGTTCCCATGGGCCTAACTTCAGCAGACACTTTGCTCCAGTGACGAAACTACCTCCTGTCTTAAAGACAGGAGAATGTTTACTTTCTTTTGGGTAAAGTCAATTAGCTAACACAGGTGGGCAATGCTTAAAAATGCTCACACTCTGTTTCAGCAGAATTGAGTTCAGACTGAGTTCCAATATCTATCCCCTATTGCAATAGCTCTAAATAAAATATTTACTCGTTTAACTTTGTTCAGTGCAATTTTTGCTTGGGTCATGGAGAGAGAAAAAGAAAACAAATAAGTCTAAGGCACTAGTGTTTCTTTTTTATCTTAAATACATTGAACATAGCCCAAAGGAACTATTAAAGTTTATCATATCAAATTAAGATCACCATATTAGAAGTTTTTATTTGTGTTTTTGTTTCATTTTGTTTTCACTTGGTAACCAGCAGATATAGACTGTAAGGATGAACAGAGCAGTTTTACATGAAAGAGTCAACAGTATCTCTGCATATCTAGCCCTTAGATTCCCCCTTTTACATTTATTACATGCACCCTAATAAAATTCTCAACATTCTATCCTGTATCATCAGTGTCTACCTGAACACTGGAAGTTCCTAGGGGACAAGAATCACATCTTAGTATCCCTTCTCTCACTTTTATCTATCACACAGTAGGGCATAAAAAAGACACTCAAATATTGGATTAATTAATAATTAATTATTAATAATGATTAATACCACCATCAATTAATAGTTATTAAGTGAATTCTGTGGGTCTAGCAATATGCTAAATGCTAAGAGAGAAAAGAAATATGAATCGTGGTCCTGATTTTAAACAAATTAGAAGAAAAGACACATACAGGACAATAAATAAATTACAAAATCAAGGGCAGCCCCGATGGCCCAGCGGTTTGGCACTGCCTTCAGCCCGCGGTATGATCCTGGAGACCTAGGATCGAGTCCCACATCAGGCTCCCTGCATGGAGGCTGCTTCTCCCTCTGCCTTTGTCTCTGCTTCTGTGTGTGTGTGTGTGTGTGTGTGTGCCATGAATAAATAAATAAATAAAATCTTTTAAAAAAATCAAGTCACCATTTGATTGAGTTATTTAAAAAAAAAAGTACTTTGAAAGTTCAGGGAAACAATCAGAACAAGAAAGGGAAATATAAAACTTGAATGGGAATTTCCTAAATTTTTGTTTTAAAAATTACCCAACTTACACAAAGTAGAAGTTACAGCAATTTCTCTGGTAATCCATGTACCCATCATCTAGCTTCAAACACTATCAATATTTTCCCTATTGTTTCAACTATCCCCCTTTGAATTGGACTTTGAAAAAAGCACAGTATTTAAGAGCAGCTCCATGTGGCCTATGTGACATGAATTCTTGCTACTTCTGATCCTGACAGGCCTGCTGGTCACTTTGCTGCAGCCCTCCTGGCCCTCCTCCCCTAGATACAGTACACAAAAGCACAATTTTGCCTCAGAGTGTTTGCACTCTGCCTGGGGCTTCCTTCTTCCACTTTCCACTTCATACAAACACACACTGCATGATGTACCCTTTATGTGGGTCTGTGTTCTAATAGAATCTATTCATAGAGACCTTTGCCAGTGATATTCAAGATAGCACCCTCTTCTGTCCCTTTAGCCTAATTTCTGTTCTCCATAAAACTTATCACTACCTGAATTATGTCACTTATTTCTTTTTTCATTCATTATCTATCTCCTCACTAGAATGTAAGTTTTATAAAGGCTGGTACTATGTCACAGAATCTGGAGTATAGTAGGCATTCAACAGACAGATGTTAAATGGATGAATAAAAGAATAAATTTTACTCCCCTTGCTCAAAAAAGTCTCCATTATTCCTCATCAGATAGCAAAGGTGAGAATTGGTAGCCAGCCTATGGCCTAAATTCAAGTCCTAAAAATATCATCTACCCTACACAAAGTTTTACAATTTAAATTAGTTGACAGCATTTGGAATTCAGAGACTGGACACGAAATCCTCTTTAAATAACTTCTTTAAAATATTGCAAGATCTTGGGCTACTGGGATCATAACAAGTAGAGATGGAGTCACTCATGGCAAGCAGTGACTTATGTCAGGCAGTGACATAAGCAGCCAAGGGCATTGCAGCTAAGACCAGCCATCATCAAAATCTGAATAGGCTGATGACACCTAGAACTGATAACCAGCAGTCTGCCAAGGCATAAGACTGATTAAACTCCTTTAAAAAGGGAGTATATTTGCAGCAGACTGTCAGACTTTCCAGATGCTGACCCTTTCACGTCAGACCACATCAAAAAGGCAACTGCTGCCAAAGGCTCTGCCCGATTGATCTCTAAACATAAAAGAGATTCTCTACTGCTTAAACATAATAAGACCCTGCACTGAGAGCTGACCCAGACCAGACGGAGGTCTCATCTCAACTGCAGACTCTGGACTGACTTCGTATTTGGTTGGTTAACTTCCTTCCCCTTGTATCCTTTGTTGTGTGATTTGTATTGTGCTTTGCTTTGTGCAATGTGTAAGAACGTAAGTTAAATGTGTAGTGAAATACCATTGAATTTGGAATCCTGTAACTGCTTTGCAATTATGTTAACTTTGCTTTACAATTGAATAAACCTGACATCGTGGAAAGACACAACTTGTGTGTGTGCTCTCATAAGTGTGCACCTAACTTCTCATAGCAACACTGGAGACTGAACAGGAAGTATCTCTTCACGTAGGGCATGAGCTCCCTGATGGCCTTCAACTTTCCTGATGTCTTTTGCTGTTTAACAGGGTTTTATCAGTCTTGTTCATTTTCAATCCCTGCCTTGATCCTGTGGGCATTCTAGTTCACAAATCCAACCTGAGTTTCCATAGATTAATTGCTTCTGAGAATAGTCTGCATATTTCAGTTCTGCTACTTTTACCTTGCCTCCAGTTGCCCAAGTATACAAAGAATCATCTAAAAAAAAAAAAAAAAAAAAAAGAACCGTTTCCTATTTCTGATGCCATATGACCAATGAATGTGTGTCAACCTCATGGAGTGGGCTCAGGTGCTTCTATTGATCCTCAATTCAGCCTCTCTTCCCCAATTTATATATTTCTAATTCCAAAAGGCCAAGTCTCAGATTATTTCACACCTACTGATTTTCTTTTTGTAATTGAATAGTAGAAATAAAAGTATGGCCATCAGGTAAGGAAATAGCACACTGTTTATATGCTAATCAGAAGTCCAACCTTCAAGCACAGCACAGATCAATTTCTATGAATCTTCTCAACCTCCTGTAACCTCCCTTCCTCTCCCAAATTTTGCATTAGATAATAAATCAGTGAACTGAGATTGGTTGGGTAGGAATTAACTACCTACCCAATGGCCTCTCAGGAATGGTGCCTCCCCAGTTCACCTATAATTTTGAGATTAACATTTGAGATGAAATATTTTGTATTCTTTTGTTTTCTCATGCAGGGAAAGCAAGCTTATCCTTGGGATTTACAACAAAGTATAACGAATTGTCAGGGGAAGGATTTGTTTTGAAAAATTTTATTTGGAAGAGGATTTCCTCACTCTATATGAGGAAATTTTTCTAATAATTTAAATGGAAGTCATCATTCTTTTAAGAAATTAAAGATAAAAGCAATCAGAATACAAATGAAATCTTTTCACTGGTAAAAAAAATAATAATAATAAGTGAATAAGTAAATCCGGCACATGAAAAAACAAGACTCTTTGCTCTTACAGAAATGTCATAAACACATCTGTGATTGAATAGGATGATTCTCCCAAGCGTAGGCAAGGTGCTACAGGTACCAGAGAGGCTGCCCTAGTGCTGGAGGTAGGGTGGGGGAACTGGTCATTTTATGCCAGAGAAGGTAACTAGCTGCAGTGGGTAGTGTAGTTCATAAATGTAGAAATTTACAAGGTGACCAAAGAGACACAGACATACAAAGAGACAGAGAGAGAGAAAAGATAAACCTCTAAGAATATCAGAGTTAAGCCTCATTCCAAGGTGAACTTATTTTCTACTTGACTTCTGTGTAGGCATCCTACATGCTTATTGGAATCTTCCAAGTGAGAATTAGGATCATCTGTCTATTGACAAGCAGAACAACAATAACAATGATGACAGTAAGGATAAGTTAAGTATAAGAGTCCTCCTCTTTTCTTCCTTCAATTCCTGCCAGGTCCTTGAAATAGGAGTTTCCAACACTTGTACTCTCCGAAGGAAGTACTGGAAACATACCCACTGTGCTACGTCCTGACAGACTCACCTAGGGAAACCAGAAAGAGGTTAACATTGATGTGTTGGCATTTCTCCCTGGGCAGGCATGATTTTGCAATTATTACTTATGTGTAGCTCTGTCCTTTATGATTTGTATCATGCTTCTTATCTTCTATCTCTTCAATGCCTCCCATTTTCCATCCAATAACTAGAAGGGCAGCAAAACTGAGGGCAGCAAAACTGGTTTCCAAGTTCTCCAAGTAAAAAAGAATAATAAACAGGGCAATGTAAATGAGAGTTGGGGGAAAAGTGAACACTAACTCTTCTTCCTCTCTGTCTTTAAACAATTCTGTCTGCCAACAAGTCAATAAAAATTCCCTAGGTGAAAAAAATTTAGAACACACAAATTCGTATTCTAAATTTCTTACAAAGAACCTAATTAAACAACTGATCCATTAAAAAAAAAATTCCCTGGGTGGAGCTTCACCTATGTACTGGACCTGGGCCAAGGACTTTACATACATTATTGCCATGCAAGACATTATTATCATCCCTACTTTACTGATTAGAAAATTGAAATTGAAAGAGGCTTTTATTTTGCTTGTTTGTTTGTTTGCTTGTTTGTTTTAACCATCCCAGTAATACATCAAGAAAGTGGTGACGCCGGGATTTAAACAGTTTGTCTGATTCCAAGACCCATTCCTGTTCTAATACACTACACTGTCTCCCAGTAGCATCTATATATTGATTGAGCATCACTGGATTATAAAATGAATGAAAGCAAGATTTTAGTCTGTTTTGGTCACAACTAGAGCCCAGAATAGTGCCTAACACAAGATAGGAACTTAATAAAGTGCATAAATGAGTGGTTTTTGTTTCTCCTTGGTGAACTAAGCTCTGAGTAGAGAGCATGGTGGGTGCTCAGCCAACCCCTAGTCCTTATCTAGCATCCTCTTCCACCTTTTGCTATCTTTTCTGAAGACATTTTTCACCATCTTGCCCAAGAACCAGACTTCTACTTATTCCTACCCAAGACTGCAGACAGTAAGATATTAAGACTCTCCCTGGATTTAACAGTCTATTATTATCACAGTTTTTTAAAATTATTTATTTATTTATTCATGAGAGAGAGAGGCAGAGACACAGGCAGCGGGAGAAGCAGGCCCCACGCAGGGAGCCCTACGTGGAACTCGACCTGAGACTCCAGGATCAGGCCCTGGGCCGAAGGCAGTGCTAAACCGCTGAGCCACCCAGGCTGCCCTATTATCACAATTTTTATCCAAGTTTTTTTCTTTATTATCTCTGGATTTTTTTTTAAGGTGTCACTTATTTATTTATTTGAGAGAGACAGCACACATGCAAGTAGGGGGAGGAATAAAAGGGGAGAGAGTGAAGGGGAAAGAATCTCAAGGAGACTGCTGACAATGGAGCCCACTCAGGGCTCAGTTTCACAACCCTGAGATCATGACCTGAGCTGAAACTAAGAGGCACTCAACCAACTGAGCCATCCAGGTGCCCTGTATTGTCTCTGGATTAAAAAGTGTTTGTTGTCCCTAAGATACACAAAGTAGAATAGGTTAGAATCTACCAAAAAGTAGATGTAATATTACAAACCAATCCTCCCCATAATCTCAAACTGCTGTATCTGATGCCAAAAAGCAAAGAAAGTGCTGTCTTCTGATTCAGAGCACTCAATCTGGAAGTGGGCCAAACACCAAATGACAGCAGTAGAAAAATGGACTCGTGATCTTTGGGCCTGTGTCAGTTTGGCACGCAAGGACATTATTGGGCATTGCTTCCCACTGACCAAAAGGCTCCTGTCTCACCTGGCTGGTGACTATAGAAACGCAGTTATAAAGGCATCTATACTAATCAGGGTTGTCCAGAGAGACAGAATCAATATATAGAAAAAGATTTTATTAGAAAGAGATTTCTAGTACAAAGAGATTTATTACAAGGAATTGGCTCAAGCAATCACAGAGGCTTAGAAGTCCCACAATCTGCTGTCTGAAAGCTGATGACCGAGAAAATCCAGGAGTACAGTCCAAAGACATGAGAACCAGAGGTACTTATGGTAAAGTCCCAGTAGGAAAGTTGGAGACCAATGTCTCAGCTCAGCCAGAGAGAGTGAATTCTGGCTTCCTTCACCTTTATATTCTATTTAGGCCCTCAATGGATTGGATGATTCCTTGTGGAAGGCAATCTGCTTTGCACAGTCTACCAGTTCAAATGCTAATCTTATCAAGAAAAACTTTCACAGACACATCCAGAAATAATGTTTAACTAAAGACTCTCACATCCTGTGACCTAGTCAAAATGACACATAAAATTAACCATTATAGCATTTCTTCAGAGGGAAAGCTCCATATTATCAGGGACAGTTCATCTGTGCCCAAGTATCCTGAGATAAGCATGGGCCTTGTTTTTAACTCACTTTAGGGCTCACCACCCACCCCCTAAACCTTGCCCAACATCTGACTCTAGAGTTTAAACAAGGCCAATAATAATCTTATCCCTAACCCAAGTGCTACATGCTTGTTAGTGGGGGTGATAAATAGCAGTTCAATTTGCATCCTAGATGAAGACATTGGGCTCACTACCCCGAATATGACAGTGATGTTAAAACTACTTTGTGCAGAAACTTAAACTAATGTGTCAGCATCAGTGCCTGTGCAGACCAAGTGGGATTTGGGCAAAGGAGAGTGAGGCCAGCCTCTGGAGGGCAGTGTCCTTCCATGAGTCAGTAACCTATGTGACCAGTGACCTAGTTCTTCCAAGCCAAGTTCTACTTGTTCTAAATATGCATGTGTACACACACACACACCAATCTTTAGCGTTCAGAAGGGATGTTGTACTGCAACTTATAAAATGAAGGAAAAATAAGATTTAATTCATTTGTCAAGGTATGTGTATGTGTTTATATATACACATATACACACTACTCTACTGCTAACATAGTTATCTAAGCATGCACTTGCTGAGTCTTTAGTCCTTCCAAAACCAACAGAATGGGGCTTGGTTTTATGAATAGAAATAATATCTAATTCACTCTTATCTCATTAATGATTCACATTAATTTTAGAGCTCTGCTGCTGCCAACTTCTTATTCCTTTAGTGACCATATTACCATGTTGTGCTTTTTATGAAAGAAACATATTAGCATATTAGCATAATCTTCTATTGATTTTAAGGATTGGGAGTACCAGGATTTGTGCAAAGCATCATGTTGCTGGCTTTGTTTCCAAATTATCCTCTCTTTTTAGAACCATTAGCTTGACTCTTCCAATTCATTAGGATAGTGGTTAATGGGTATTCAGTAATGTTAAAAAAAAAATACACACACACACATACTGTGTACTATGTTTTGGAACTAATTTTTTTGACCTGCACCCCAGGAGATGAGAATCTGAGGTACAGAACACCAGAGAACGCATGCAGTAGTAAAAAAAAAAAAATGTAGAGGTCCTGTAGCACAACCTTCTTATTAAAAACTCAGGTTCTAAGAGGCTAATAAGTTGACACAGCTGGTCAGTAGCTATCTTAACTCTAAAGTCACCCCCAGACTAGGCTAAGTATTAAAAATATTTAATAATCAGTAAGGAACTGGCAATGACAAAGAGTCTGGAAGTCACAGATGATTGGCATTAATGCATACCATCTGCATATTATCCATGACCCAGATGGCTGCCCTTTTTGCATCTCAGAACCATCCCCCTACACCACCCCTCACCCCTGTAAGGAGGTACTCTAGAGAAGATCTGAATTGCTCACAACCATTCTGTTCTTATGATCCTGGGGAACTTAACTCTTGACCACTTTTCTCTGGATGCTAAAAGGATAGCTAAAGAAATTGTGGATTTAACCTAGATTGCCCGAGTCAACCGCTTCAAGGCATTTCTTTTTCTGTAGTTCGACTGTCTTTTGTTCAGTCCAATCCCCCTGGTATTGAACTAAGACTTCCTATATTTGGTCCAAATCTTCCTCATTACCACTTCCCACACCATTTTACAAATTAAGAATCGATGGCATACAAATCCTAGTGGGTTAATGGCACCTTTGTAACAGAACTCAAATATAGCATCCCCTAACTTATTCTTTTCAGTGCCCACATTGTTCTTAGGCTATTTAATAAAATATTTGATTTAGTACAAAGAATAAAAACAGCTTGTGATTCTCCTCTCTTTTCAATGCTCCATTTCTATTTTTGTACATTCTTCCCCAAAGAAATTTTTCTTTGGAAAAGATGAAGTTAATGCCCATGTCAAGTGCCCATTTAGAAGAACTTTGCTCCATCAGCTCTGCTGGCTAATGAAGGGTAATTGCTGTCACCCGCAGACCCAGGGCTTTAGTGCCAGCGAGTCATCAGGCTGATGCTTCCCCCAGCATGACAACTTCCTTCCCTCAAGGGTTTTCCCAGGGAATCTATAGTGGCACTTGAAAAGCAAATAATTAAGAGCAATAAATAGCAAAATCCCCCAGAGAAACATAAATTATTCATAATAATAACTGTGCCGGCTAGCTGGAGGAGGAGTGTTTTTATCATGTGTAAGAATTTTCTGAATCCACTCAAATATGTTTAAAATCTTGTTTTAAAATACTGTTAGTTCTTCACACCAAATAGAATCACTTATCAAGGATTTCTTAAAATGCCAAAGTTTCAAATTTGATCACTTGCTCTCTTTCATAGTATTTGTTGGGCTGGCGAGACTGGGGACCTCAAAATGGCCCACCGGAGGCCAGCAACCTCCCAATAATGCCACCCTACCCCTATCTTCCTGCCAACACCGCCTTGCTGCCCTACCCTAACTTAGCTTACAAAACTGGTAAACCTTGCCCTAACCGGAAAAAAAAAAAACAACAACAACAAAAAAAAAAAAAAAAAAAAACACAAGACCTGGAAAAGACCGAAAACCTGAAAAACACCACTAAATAAGGAAACCTCACCCCATATTTCCCTACCAACCCTCCCACCAAAAACTCCTTATAAACCCTCCTGCGACCTGCCTAAGGGCCACTTCCCCAGGCTGCTACTCCCTCCATCCCTCCCCCGCTACGGAACCTCCCCTGAAAGCGGTCTGATTAAAAGCCTGTTTTGACCAACTTTTGCCTGGCCTCTCTATTCCATTTCCCTACCGATCGGATTAAACCTGACAGTATTAGTGCAAAACATTTTTATCTTACTACCTTACCCAGGTCCCACATTACCATTGTTCATTCCTCAGGCTCAGGGCTGTGAAGATGTGTGGTTCAGAGGAGTAAGGTGAATGGCCTAACTCAGAGATCTGGATTATAACTCAATTACTAGTTGAATGCCCTTTAGCAAGTAACAAACCTGCTGAGCTTCAGTTCCACCATTGATAATTCCAGACGTAATCAATCCCGTATCACAGGGCATTGTGAGACTCTGAGAAAATGAGATGTATGAAAGTATTTTTAAACAACAAAATACTATACAACTAGTTAAATAAACTGTCTCATTATTTCTCCTGCTTTACCCATTGTGTTCTATGAACACTACCACTTCACTTTTGGAATTTAATATTTCTCATCTTTGACATCCTCCTGAGAAGTCTCTTTGACAATGCCTAGTAGTTGAATAGTCTTTGTTTAAAGGGTTTTTATAGATTTTATATAGGGCGAGTGCCTGGGTGGCTGTTTGGAGTTTTTTTTATAGTGACTCCTGGGTGGCTTAGTCAGTTAAGCATCTGCCTTTGGTTCAGGTCATGATCTCAGCGTTCTCAGATTGAGCCCCAGGTCAGGGATCCCTGCTCAGCTGGGAGCCTGCTTCTCCCTCTGACCTTCTCAGCCCCCACCCATGCACTCGCCCTCTCCTTCTCCCAAATAAATAAATAAAATCTTAATAAAAAAAAAGGGGGGGGGGGACACCTGTGTGGCTCAGGGGTTAAGCGTCTGCCTTCGGCTCAGGGCGTGATCCTGGAGTCCCAGGATAGAATCCCACATCAGGCTCCCTGCTTCTCCCTTTACCTATGTCTCTGTCTCTGTCTCTGTGTGTGTGTGTGTGTGTGTGTGTGTGTGCATGTCTCTCATGAATAAATAAATAAAATCTTAAAAGATAATAATAAAATAAAAATAAAAATAAAAAAAGAAGTTTTATATACAAAGATCTTATCCTCCTCCTCACTATCCATGGGATAGTGACCTGAATTTGGGATGCAGGTAATATGCTACCTTGGGAGATGAAAGGACAATCAGCAAGAAAGAGTAAAGGTGGTCATCCACCCATTCCTGGTTTAGACTCTACAGCTAAAGCTTAAGAGAACAAGCTGATGGTTACCAGAAGGGAGCTGGGTGGAGAGACGAATGTGTGAAATAGGTGATGGAATTAAGGAACTGCCAGTTGTGATGAGCACCAAGTGTTGTATGGAAGTGTTGAATCACTATATTGTACACCTGAAGCTAATATGGCACTGTATGTTAACTAATTGGAATTTAAATAGAAACTTAAAAAAAAAAAAACACACCTTTCTCACTGTGTCCTGAGGTCTGGCTCCCTCAGGCAATCATTCTAGTCAGTGCTTAAAATGATGCTCTTCTTTCTCTGTTATACTGTTTAGGGTTTATATTTGTTTTTCTAATCTAATTACTATGCAAAAGAAGTCCCATTCTTCAAATAGTCATTTAACAGCAGGTAAGCCTGGCTACATGTCATCTTTCCCATTACAGAGGTCGGGGCTGACCTCTAGCTCTCAAGGTCTCATTTTCCCCTTTGTAGCTGTTCAGCTTGCCTTCTAATATCTGTGTTTCACTTAAAGTTCTCTCTTTCTCTTTTTGTTCATCAGCCTCTTAAGTTTTTATTTCATTTTATTTCTTCTATTACTTTTTTTTATTAGTTGGACTGAATAGGACCTCTTTTTTTGAGGAATTATTTTCAGATTACTCCAGCTCCTTATTGATTTCTAGGCAAATCTGATCCTTAGAAAAAGGAAATTCCTGGACAACATCTTTTTCATTATATTCCTAGGTTCTGGGTCTGTGGTAACTTTATTAATTCATTGAAAACTTTGGCATGTTTTTGTCATAATGAGGGCTTTAAACCCTTTTATCGTTTTATTAGTAAAATCTACCACACTTCTTCAGTTAGACTCTGAGTTTGGCTCTCTGAAAACTAAAGTCAAAGGTAGAGATTCTGTTTTTAAGAAATTCAGAGCCAGTACTTTCCTCAGCAGTACATATACTAAAAAACTAGAATGATAGAGAAGATTAACATGACCCCTGTGCATGCAAATTTGTGAAGTATTCCATATGAAAGAAAGAAAGAGAAAGAAAGAAAGAAAGAAAGAAAGAAAGAAAGAAAGAAAGAAAGAAAACAAATTTGAAGGGATATGGTAGGGAATAACCCACACTTATGATAAGCCACATTAACCCAAACTTAGCCTAAAGCCTCCCTTGTCTTCTTTTGGTCTACAATGTAAAATGGAATTTAAGCAGCCAATCCAGAGCTGCCTACTTAGACCTGGCAGGTACAACTGAAATCTCAAGGACCATGAATGCTCTGTAAGATATGCAGAACTCAGATCCCTTGACATTAAAATTCCTGCCTACTAACCTAGCTGGAACACACTGTCAATAGAGCAATATTGTCTGTCTAACCAACACCTGAAAGGTCTAATCTTATCCCAGCTTTCTTGTAATATCAAGCCAAACTGAAGCAGCCTATACTTCAAAACCTAAAATTGTTAAAAGTCCATTTCACCAATTTAAAAAAAAGAAAAGAAAAGCCCATTTACCCTCAACTCTGCCCAATTTGTAAAAATGGACAACATAACACAATATAGACACCCACAGCTGCCAAACTCAACGCAACAAAAAACCATGGCCTGACCCATTCCAAAGTTTCAATCTCTGGGTGTTGCCTTTCTTCCCAAATTCCACTCCTTATTTATTTCTTAAGATCTTCAGCCCATGCACCAAATACTGGATCAGAGAAGGATCACTGAAGGACACCTCTGTTTCCCATCTCCTTACAAAGGTTGAGCCTATCCCTGAAATTTAGACAGCTTGGAGGAGCAGAGCAGTGTGTGCTCTCTGCAGTTGGACACATCACAGTAAGATAGGGAAAAGGAAGGACTGAGCCGGGGGCACACTCAGATTTTCCCCTCAAACTCTCAAATCAGAAAAGTCAATTCTCTTGCCCTGAGTAGAACAGAGTAAAGGACATTAAGGGAAATATATTTCTTCATGGAAGCCAGAGTTGTTAATAAAGTGCTCCTCCAACTTTGATCATGAATTAAGATAGCACCCAACCTTAACTATTTAGTGATTTTTGTCTGGGCACAAAGGAAGCAAATAATTGGTTTCATATAAGATTTTTGCTTCCTAGGAATAATGAAACATGGAGAGGTTAGTTTTAGCTGCCATATTTACATTGTGAGATCTATGTGATACAAAATTAAATAAAGGTCGATGATTGTATTACCATAATCATCAGTATGAAGGGGATCCAAAAGGGTAACTTAGCAATAGCAATACTATTTGAATTTGGAATGCTGTGAAATAAATATTAATTAATGATTATTACATTTGAAATAATATTATAAATTTAATGATTGCTATAATGTGATATAACAAGAACTTAAAGATGATAATTCTTATGATATTTAATTTGGAAATTATTTCATATTAAGTCAATAAGGAAGTAGATTGGAGTAGATGGAGTCTGCAAGTACAAAGAGTGTATGATGGAAAATTACTGCCAAAGAATTTAAACAGAATTGTGATTCCAAGCATATTTCTTCATAAAAGGGCTTTTGTAGTTTACCAAATCTCATGAGAACTACAAAAACATTACTTGACATAGATCCTTAGCCAAAAGAACATCTACTGATAACTTCAAGAGATTCCATCAAAGCTGAGATGACCAAACATCAACATAGACACAGATCTTCAAGAAAGTCACTCTTGAGTTCTACATAAATGGAACCACACACAGACATTCCATCAAAACCACAAGTGTCTCATTCTCTTACTAGGTCTGGCCCCTTGGGTAAGGCATATAACCAGTAGTAACTGGCAACTCACAACTGAACCATGTACCTGTGATACAGCTTTGTGACAACACTATTAAAAATAGGAATTTCATGTCATACTACAAAAATGTTCAATTGTCTAATTTGACAGTGTGTCATCTCAACAGGCATCTGCCACTCTTTTTTGAACTTTACTTATGGAGGACTTATCTAAGCAATAAGAGGAAGGAAGAAACACCTCTTGGCTGGGTGTCACATTTTCTCAAGTGGAGGCTTTCTTACTAAAATAAAATAAAAATATTCTTGTAACTAAGAAGCTTTGAGAAGTTAAAATGCATGTTGGCCATGAGAAAGGGGTGTTATGTACAACTGGGGCATGAGGACACAGAGTTTGCAAGAAGTTCTGTAACTGTATGCTGCCTTGGTTTAAGTGTAGGTTGGAGGAACCCAATCTAGTTCCTCCAACCAAAAATAACTTTTCCCATGCCTTTGATTTTGTGTATCCCTTGCCTGTTCCTTTTTTACTTAATTGTACATATCCCTAATAAGAATGCACTCTGACGGGTAAAGGAAGAAAACTTAAACATTCCTTTTGGTATTTACCTAAAAGTATATATTTAATGATATTTTCTCAGCTTAAGTTCTATGAAGTTGTACAATATTCTTTCTTCAGCAAAGAAAAGCAGCAAATTCCCAATGCCTTGTAATGTGTCCTTTTATACAGGTAACAAATCCATCCAGGCAAATAGTTACCTTTCTTCAAATAAGAAGAAAAATAAGAACTTAAAAATTTGAGGAGTTTGGGGAATCGATGAAAATGGAAACTATGTGTAGGGAAAAAAAATATTTTCTTTTGATCACAGTCTTCCTTTCTATTCATTTAATATAGCCCAAATTTGCATATCAGAACACTCTCCTTTTCTAGCACAGGAGTAGATAGTCTGTTTAAAAATAATGTCAAATTCAGACAGGTATATTATAAAACAAGGGGGGAAAGAGAAGAAGAAGAAAACACTGCTTCACTGCTTTCCTTACTCTAGAATATCACCCACCCATCCATCTTTCTATTTTTGAGTAAATTGAGCATCTACTTTATTGGGTCTACACCAGCAGTGAGTTGACAACTGACGATTTTCAGGCACCCTTTAGTCTGCAAGGCTTCACCATGGAGTGAGGGTGTTTGTCTGCTTGTCTCTCCCCATCTTCCCCCCCATCTCTGGGTGTGAATCTGTCCTTTCCTCATCCTACCACTACCAGAGCCCCCAGCTCTGGCTGTCAGGCTTTCAGGGGAACGTACAGCCCAGAGGCTCTAGAAGTTCATGGGGAGCTCAGGTTTAATGTCCAAGTGATCTCCAGTCCCACCAGATCTCTCAGAACAGCTACAAAATTAAATAGCCTATAAGATTAAGTCGACTTAGAGGCCTCGTGTGGAAGGCTATCTACAAGTAAGAGCCATTGAGTGCCAATAACAGAACAGAGCTATTTCATATATTACAGTAAATCATTTGCACCTAAGTATGAGATCTTGCTTCTGTGGAAGAGACCTATAAATGAACCAGCTGAATGAAGTAAAAATGTGCATTAAAGTTGCTACATATCAATATTAAAATGTGATAGAGTAAGCTACAAGTGAGCAAGAATACTTTGAAGCACCCACTCCCCGCTTATCAACAGATATTTGATACTAGGCTGGGTACAATAATAGCTTGAATGCCAAGATATCTGCATTTAGATTTCTACCTTTTTTTTCCCTTAAACATATTTTTGTCTATTTTTTTTCCTATCCTTGTTCCTCACCAGTAGGCCTTCAATGATCCTGAAAGAAAGGCAACCTCTCTCTAGTATATAAATATTAAATGACTCTGGGTCTAGGGCACCTGGGTGGCTGAGTTGGTTAAGCATCCACCTTTGGCTCAGGTCATGATCCCAGGGTCCTGAGACCAAGCTCTGCATCAGGCTCCTTGCTCAACAAGGGAGTCTGCTTCTCCCTTGCTCTCTGCCTCTGCCCCCATTCATGCTCTCTCTTCTCACTCACCCTTTCTCTCAAATAAATTAAAAACAAAATAAAACTCTGGGTCTGACAAAGTGTGATGTCAATTTTAATTTTATAATTTTACAATGCCAATTTTAGTTATCACCAATAAAAAAAAAATTAGGTCTTAAGGAAGTTCACATCCCCAGTCCCCCAGCCCCACGTACACAGTTTATTTTGTGTGAGCCTCGATCAAACATGCAAATGTGAAGTTTAAGGTATAGCATTGTTTTTCCCATGGAGCTCCCTAAAGCTTCCCTAGCATCACTCTGCCTTTTTTAGGTTAACCTAGAATGCAACACAAGCCATACAGATTGCTGAGATACAAAATCTAGCCTCCCAACACTGGAAGCCTTGTGAATTTTATTCATCATGAAACTTTTTTCATCATCATAACACTTTTTGCTATGATTTTGGAGCCCCAGAAATCCCAGTCTCTATTTCCAGTCATGTCAATACTTTCATCAACCTCATCATAATTGTGTTTACCTGTATGTATCTGATGCTAATGACCACTGCCACCTTCTTCTGGAATTCCTTCTGCCTCCGGAATGACCAGGCCAGCTCCTTACCCTGAGTTAAGCATAATAAGTGATAATTAATACAGGATGACTCCAGGTTCACCAGAAAATCTCCCTGTGAGTCACTTTCTTAGATCCCTCTTCCTAGACTCATTGTCTTGGCTTAGCCAACCCTTTAGAGAAGTTCTTTGTTTAGACTTAAAAGATATATAGCAGCACAGATATAAAGTCTATGAAACATGCACCAAGGAGCAAAGACATGATATTAGTGGCATAGGACTCTCCCCCATTATTATTTCATCCTTCCCCTAAATACACACAAACCACCTGTGAGCATCATTGTCTGTGGCTTTCCCTCCTTCTCCATTATAAGACATGGTGCTTCCTCTTCAGTCTCTGCCCAACTCCAGGCAAACAAGGATTCTAACTCTCAATCTATGATCCACTTTCATATTCTACAAGTTTCTTTCTCACTCCAAAATCAAAAGATGTGTAGATGAGAGAGAATATCTTGATAAAAGTACATTCGATGATAAGGATGTATTGTGTTAAACCAACATCTTGAGCCATCTAATAGCATGTACGTTTAGGTTTTTTTCCTCAATTCACCAATCCCTGCCTCCCATTTTGACTGAAAGGCATGGGTAGGCATTTGCTCAAAGCAAAGTGCATTTCATTCAATAATACTATTACCTTATGTCAATAACAGGACAGGAGATTCAATCCCTGCGGACAAAAAGTGAGGGAAGGAAAAGTGATCCAGGGAAGGACAAGAAACAATACAAGCTGATGATTAATCATTATGGCCAGGCCTTTGAAACGAGTCGTGAAAAGACAAGGTATTTCTGCAGAGCCAGGCAAGATGAGCCTGGACAAACAATGCCAAGAAGTTGTAACGTGGAACAATCTGTCAGTAAGAGAAAGGAAACCGAGGTATTCCCTTCAATTCTCATAGAGATTTATTTTTTTTTTTTGTCCCTCATTCTCTAGATGCACATACTTACAAGCTATAGAGCATCCCTCCTGGGATCTGCTATTTATCTGCCTGGATCTCTCCTGTCAAGTATGTCCCATGGTCAAAGTTTACACCATGAGAGATTAACTCCCCTCTACTTACAGTTGCAACATCCAGCCCTTTCCCTTTGGCCTCCTCTCACAAAGTTAGATCCTACTCTCTGAAATGTGCTACACTGTTAACTATGAATTTGGAGGTAGCCAGATCTGTAGCTACATAATAGGTGTCAAAGACTTTGTCTATTTATGTCAGTAAAGACATTCCATCTAGAGGAGCAATTGTAATTCAAGATACCTGCTAATTAAACTTGGAATAATTCATTGCTAATCCTACATCTTTTGCATAAGTCAAACAAGTGGGTAAAAGGAGAATGTGATGACAATCATTACCCCTCCACTCTAGCCTCCCACATCTTTGCAATTTGGGTTGGGAGGGAGCAGAGAGGGAAATTTAGGAACTTCCATTCAACCCTCGCTACCACACATGGCATACTAAAGTCCACGGGTCAAGGAGCTAAAATAGAAACTCTGAAAGCTGATGACAAATTATTTATTGTATACCTAGGAACTAGAAAAATCACCACAAGATGGTTTTATGGACCCATTATGTCTACTTTAGGACACTTACCATTTTATAGATGAGAACACTGAGTGAAATAACTTGTCGACACCTAGTGACAGTAGAGACAAGAGCCCATGTTAGTGCCTCCCAGGACAGTGTTATTAAAACCACTGCAAAGGGATTTCTGTAATGTAAAATAGCCATTCCTTCAGACTGTGCTGCATTTCTGACTGCTTCAAAGTCTTTGTCCTGTCCCTAAGAAATAAATTCTCTTCACAGCTGTGGCTCACGGAAGCAAGAACACTTCAGAATATCCCTCTCATTTATTATGTACTTGAAAAACAACACTGTCACTAAAGTCATCTGTGATTTGTTTAGACCGCATCACTTTAGCATTTGTGAAATTAATGCATTCTTATTTGTCACGTCTTTGCTCGAACACATAGTCATTCCAGTCATCACAGGGGCAAGTGACTATGATCTACTTTCTACTGTGCTTTTGATGTAACTAATACGTCATCAGATTTTGGAAGTTTTGAGTGGGATGGCACATGTCAAAGTGAATGCCATCTTAGGCTTGTGAAAAGGCAACATACACAATTCTTTCTCTGGGTGTATTTTAGGCATCTTGCAGAGGCTTTTTCTTTTCTGTTATGGGCCTGAATTGCCTTTATAACTTCACCCAAATATAATTTATTATTTGTTCATAGATTTCTAGATCCACATCAAGTTTTCTTTCACATAAAGTCATACTACCAAAATAGATGAGAGGCTGAAAAAGTAAGGGCCACAACAAACAAGGTTCATCTGGAGCAAAGGGCAGCTCCTGAGGCATCATCACAGGAGATGCTGCAATGACACAGTCTCATGCTCCACACTGGAGCTGCGTGGCTCCCAACCAAGCCCTACAGCCATGGGCCCTGATGACCCCTGTGTCTTGTCTGACCTAGGAATTAGAGAATTTAGCATAGTCTTTATTTAAGCCATACTTCTCTGCTTCTTGTATCCCAGGAAAAAGAGTTCGTGAAGATGTCAGAAAGATGAGAACAAATTGATTATTTTCTATTTTTTGTTATCTTAGTTACCCTCAAAATAGATTTACTTACTTTATGATCTTTTATGGATCTTTAAGTACTACATGTACACAAAGCAGTAGAGGTATGAAGTGGAAGAAAGATCAGAGAGTCAAGATAGACACAATTCTGATCAGGTACAAATTTCAGAGCAAAGAGAAGTGCCTTAGTCATTTTTCCCCATTAATGTATAGAACACTGCCTGCTATGTAGTAACTATTCAGTAAATTTTTGCTGCTTGAATAAATGGTGAGTAAAACAACTGTAGAAGTATGTACTGACAACTTGCACGACCATATGCTAGCAGCATAAGGAAATCTGCTTCCCTACCACCCATCTTTATGAGATTTCCTTTCATAGCACCTCACCGACCTCCAGTATGGGAAGGCCTCTACAGTAGGGAGTAAAAGGAGTACAAAGAAGAGTTGATGGGACCCAAGAAGCATGAGTCTTTGCCCGAATATTTGGGTTTCACTTGGGAATATCTGGGAGGAACTGTTTAACAGATATCATAGCAAAAATTTTTTCAGGAGATGAAATCTAATAATAAGCAAACTCATGCTAAAAACTAAAAGGTAGAGATTTCTTTTTTCTTTCTTTTTTTCCTTTTCTTTTTTCTTTTTTTTGCTAAGCACGATGTCTGAGTATTCACATGGGATGTGGGAGGCATTTCACAGGACTTATTTATGACTAATGAGTATGTTCTCCTCTAGGAAAGGCATCATGATGCATGTGGGGTGGGTTCAGGCTCCTTCAGAATCTTCATTTAGCTGTTGGATATCAACTCCCACCTTCCTAATGGAGCCTCCGCCTATCTTTGAGCTCAACAGACCTGAGTGTGTGCTGGGTACCTAAGCACAGCTCATTCCCCATGGATCTGCTACGAATTCCTGTAGGAGGGGCCTCTACACTCAGCATCTAGTGGGATTTATTTTCCCATAAGATGTGTGCTGAATGAGAAAGTTTGCCTTGACTAGTCCTGTCAGTTGTTTGGGTGTTTCCACTTGCTCCACACCTTTCATAATCCAAACCAAAAAACATATTTTCTAAAAGAGCAGTGAAGTACAATTTCTTTTCAATTCTATTCAATTCCATTTTTTTTTTTTGCTTTATATCAATGAGGTGACTAAGGAATAGAAGATAACTTAGGAATGCTCTTCCTAGTCTCCTCATTTTTGCTGATGAAGAAACTGAAACCCAGAGAGAGAGAGGAACTGAGCGAGGTGACTCTAGATGATGACAGAGTTAAGAATACATTTCCTGAGTGCTAGGCCAGTTTGAATTCTAAGAGGGAGGACTTGACTATTAATTATGAACTATAATTACTTCAAGAATTATCAAGTATAATTAATAGTCAAGTACTATTATTAATCGCCCTCTTATTAATCTTCATGGGCTTTGGAGTCAAAAGACCCAGACCTATCAATGTCTAGTTCTTCCTGATAAGCTAGTGAGCCCAGTATTGTTACCTATAACAGGTAGAGCAATAATTACTACTCCTACAAGGTTAAGTGAGAAACAAGGTATTGTGAGAAACAGATTCCTTACAAATAAGGAAATATCCTATAAAGACTGAGACATCATATAAAGTGTGAGATGATAGAAAACATATGTATTGGTCTCTGCCCTAGTTCCTGGTACAGACCTTCTAAAACCCTTATAATTTCCTAAGTGATAAGAAAGCTAGGGTCATCTCTTGTTCTAATATTTGTCTTTGACCCAGTCTCTGACATAGGGCTCCTTAAATTCTTGCAAGTTCCTAAGTGATAAGAACATTAATGAGGTGGCTCTGGGCAGGCTCTTCAATGCAGGCTGGACTCAGAAAGATGAGGCCATGATTAGAAGTTTAGAATTTTCAGCCTCACCTCCTGCCATCCTCCAGAGAGTAGGGAGGGGCTAGAAATGGAGCCAATAATCAATCATGCCTACATCATCATCCTCCATAAAAATCTCAAACCTATGGGGTACAGAGAGTTTTCAGGTTGGTGAGCACATCCACACTGTGAGGGTGATACACCCCAACTCCACAAGGACAAAAGCTCCTGTGCTCAGAACCCTCCCAGACCTCACCCTACGTATCCCCCCTGTGGCTGTTTATCTGTATCCGCTACCACATCCTTATATAAGTGTTTTTCTGAGTTCTGTGAGCCACTCTAGCAAATTAATTGAACCCAAGTTAGGGGATGATGGAACTTTCATTCTATAGCTGGTTGTCAGAAGCATAGGTGACGACCTGTTTGTGACTAGCATCTCAAGTGAGGGCCAAGAGGCAGTCTTGTGGGACTGAGCCCTTAACTTGTGTGATCCAGTGCTATCTCCAGGTAGAAACTGTCTGAGTTGAATTAAATTGTAGGCCACCAGCTGGTGTCACAGTGAATTTCTTGGCATGGGCAAAAGCCTCCTCATATTTGGTGACCAGAAATGTCAGAAGTGATCTGTGTGGCTAGCAAAGGAGACACATAAGAAAGAAACACACAGTAGGAAAGAATTGGGTTTTTCCCTACATAGGAAGAAAATAGTAGTTTCTTAATTTGCAAACATTAATTAGGGACACCTGGGTGGCTCAGGGTGTGATCCCAGAGTTCTGGAATCGAATCCCACATCAGGCTCCCTGCATGGAGCCTGCTTCTCCCTCTGCCTATGTCTCTACTCTCTTTCTCTGTGTCTATCATGAATAAATAAATTTTAAAATCTTAAAAACATTAATTATTGCTACTTCTTTTTAACAATGAGTTTGCCCAATTTTTTGCACATAGAATTCAATAGAATTTTGTGCCACACACAAAGTAAAGACAAATCTATTTTAGAAGTACTAACAAACTTTAGGGGCACCTGGGTGGCTCAGTGGTTAAGTGTCTGCCTTCAGCTGGACTCATGAATCCAGGGTCCTGGGATCAAGCCCTGCATAGGGCTTCCCGCTCAGCAGGGAGCCTGCTTCTTCCTCTCCCTCTGTCTGACAGCTCCCCTGCTTGTGTTCTCTCTCTGTTAAATAAACAAATAAGATCTTAAAAAAAAAAAAAGTACTACAAACTTTAATGGCACATATGTGAACTATACAAGATGAAGAAATTTCTTTGACCTGTAAATTTGTCTTCAGTATTTCATTTTTGCAGCTGGCCATGTCTCAATACACCTCTTATCAGTTTGGAGAATGTCGAACCTCTTTCAAGAATTAGCCAGGATGTTCCAATCAGTGGGGCTCACCATTTTACTCTCAGCCATTTTTCCCTTTGGGGCATCCAGTGCAAAGCAGAGGTCTAAGATTGTATTAGACTAGTGACTCATGGGACTTCTCTACCAGGTTTCCTTGAAGACCCAGCTATCCAGTAGAAGTTTAAGGACTGACTGTAATAATAATAATAACTAACACTTGTACAGACTCAACTAACAAAGCTGTTACTTATACAGTCTGCAGAGGCAGGGAACCTTTTTTTTCCATTTAAAAGTGGAAGCTTGGGATCCCTGGGTGGCGCAGCGGTTTGGCGCCTGCCTTTGGCCCAGGGCGCGATCCTGGAGACCCGGGATCGAGTCCCATGTCGGGCTCCCGGTGCATGGAGCCTGCTTCTCCCTCTGCCTATGTCTCTGCCTCTCTCTCTGTGTGTGACTATCATAAATAAATTTTTTAAAAAAATTTAAAAAAAGAACTTCTAAAAAAAATAAAAGTGGAAGCTCACTAATGTAGTGATTTTTTTCAGGTAACTTAGTGGCAAGTTCTGATACTAAATACAGTATTTCCTGCTTCAGCAAACTGTTGTCTCTGGCTATCCCTAAGGTTAAAAGAAGTCTTTATATCTTCCAGAGGAGATATCTAACATGTGGGTACAAATAAGGGTGGAGAGAAGGTCTGCCACTCAAATTTCTGGAGTCCATATGTTTGGTGAAAATCCTTATATAATACGTATTTACAGGATATGTAGGCTGTTAGCATTAATGGTGAAGCACAACAGTAGCATAAAAGATGTTAAGGATAGTTTACCATAACCAGTTGTTTTTGTATGAATATACACCCCTTTACCTTCTGGTGATGCTATAGCATGAAGGAGGGAGGAAAGGTGTGCCTTTGTATTTCTATCAGTCTTCATCGGACAAGCTCAAAGTCGTAAGTTGATGGTGGGAAACAAAAAGTATTTTGTCTGTGAATGCCTATGAATCTCACTCTATTCACCAGACGTGGGCAGAGACAACTATGGGATTTAGATGCATTTAGTAATAATGCTTTTCAGCTGCTGCCCAGATGGGGCTCAGATTCAATCCCCAGTAACATCTTTGCTTCCCTCTCATTGCACCCCCCCCCCCCCGTACCAGGTTTGGCACAGAAAAGCACTCATCATCTAGACATCTGGTGCAAAAAGAATTTCTTCCTGGGCTACTTGAAAACTCATAAACAGGGCAGCCTAGGTGGCTCAGCTGTTTAGCGCTGCCTTCAGCCCAGGGTGTGATCCTGGAGATCTGGGATCGAGTCCCACGTCGGGCTCCCGGTGCATGGAGCCTGCTTCTCCCTCTGCCTGTGTCTCTGCCTCTCTCTCTACCTGTGTCTTTCATGAATAAATAAATAAAATATTAAAAAAAAAAAAAAAGAAAACTCACAAACAGGATTCGGCTGACCTTAAGCGTTTGGAGCTCAAGTGCATAAAAGTGTGAGAAACTGATAGGATGTCAGAAGCACCACACAGGCTCACACACTGCACCTCACAGCCACCTAGTTCGGTGAGCTGCTGGCACATGCCATTTCCTCTTCCAGGCCCCTTTCTTTACGGGATCCTCACAGAAACTACCCAAAGGCCAAAAAAACAGACTAGGAAGCCTCACTGGGGACACACCCTCATGAGGCCAGTTGGCATCTGTACCAGCATGACTTTGACTGTCCCTCTCCACACCTGGGCTCCAGAAGCACTTGCCTGGACAGCTCCTTGATGAGCATCCTCTAGTTGGCCTGACCCAAACATAAAATCACCATGTTCATGCACTTCCTGATCTTTCAGGCACGCCCTGTTGCTGAAGATTTCTCTGCCCTTTCTAGGAGCAGCAGGCCTGAGTACATGAATTGGAGGGCCTAGTGCAAAATGAAAATGTAAGAACCCCTATTCCAAAAGCAGGGGAAAGTGTCATTTAAAGTATTCAAATATAGAACATTTTCCTTCTTGCATGGCCTCTCTCTTACTTTGTCATGGTGTTTTCTATGTGACATGTAATGTCATCTTAAGTAAAGGAAAATTAAAAATTTAAATTACTAGTTTTAATTTTACCATTTGTCTTTATATTTTGCAATGCCATCTTTAAATGCAAATGCAAGAGCATTTAACTCATATGTGGAGTCACCAACATTAAGCTATTTGTATATCATGAAAGCATATGTATTTTGCTCTCACCAGAAGAATGGGAAAACTGCATAAAATAAAACCCACTGTTTTTCTTTCACTTGTTTATACATGCAGATACTACTACCTAAACCCTGTTCCACTGGCTTACTGATAAGAAAGGGAGGCTGAAACAATATGAGACCGTGAGTTGCCCTCTTTCCCCCTTTCCTTCTGTGTCATCACTTTCAGCATAAGTGGCTGGCTAGTGCAGGGAAGTATAGAAGTAAAGAAGAACATGACAGAGAACTTTGGTCATTTGTGTTTCTTAGAACACCACTGCCTTCTTTCTGTGTTCATAGCAAATTCTGGTTAGAACGGAAAGCACTACTTACCAGGATTGTCATCCTTCCCACTTAATTATAGATGTTGACATGCTCACCTTGTGCTCACTTTGACCCTCACTGATCTCCCATGGGCTCTATAATCATGGATACCCCGTGCTTATGGCATATCCTGCACTCATGGAATCCTATGTTCATGGGCATCCTGTGGTCCTTGTACCCTGTGCTCATGCAGCACCCTATGCTCATGGGGCACCCATGCTTATGGACACACTTTACTCATAAGACACCCTTTTCTCGTATCCTGTGTCTATGGGCACCTTATTTTTATGGGCATCCTGTTTTCTTGGATATTCTATGATCATGGGGCATCTCGTGCTCATGGGACCTGGTGAGCATTACATGTAGATGAGGAGGGAAGTAATTGAGGACACGCATATTGCACATAGTTCTCTTTTAGGTGCATTTCCATTGCCCCATTGTTCTTCACTTACAAAACATTTTTCACATTTTGATACTTCCTCTTACTGTCTTCACAGTTTTAATGTTTTACATCATATAACTCTGACAAGTGCAGGTATCTCAGGGCCCTAGCACCACTGCTCTCCAGATACTTTGTTATTCCTCCTCTTGCAGACCTCTAGCCACCCATAACTGGTGTTGGTAAGGGAATCAAAAGCAAGAACTTTCTAGGAAGCCCCTTGACAAATGTATTCCTGAGTTTGAACACTCTAGTGTGCAACCTGTGATGTAATTCCTAAAACTGGCTACTATAAAATCTAATCACTGCCTCTGTAACTGCCACTGCTTCTATGATTTATTAAAATAAACAACAAACTATGATTTTTAACATTTTCCTGGTGTAACAGATGGTCTATGAAACACCATTGGGGCAAAAATCTAGCATGTGGCAATAACCATTATGAATCAAGCAGAAGAGTTCAAGTTTCAGCTCTGCCACTAATGATCCAAGTAACTTAGCCTCCTGACGTTTCAGTTTTCTCCTCCATAAAATGAATCACTCACTTTACAGTATTATTTTAAGATTCCAGTGAAGTAATGATTGTGAAAGTGCCTCACAAGCTCTAAAATGCCATAGAATTTGTGAGATAATATTATAATAATAATTGTGACCTTAGTTTAGAAATAAGAAATAAATTTTTAACACTAAAGTGAAAAGTGAATTCTCTACTGCCAAAAGTACATCATGCAGAGAACACAAGAAGAAAGTAGTTTAGAAATAAAAAAATAAATCTTTAGCATTAAATTGAAAAGTGAATTCTCTACTCTCAAAAGTATATCATTCAGAGAACACAAGAAGAAAGACACCTCTTTTGATCCTGGCCTCCCCTCCTTACTCCTAGTTTCCATACTCCCAGAGAGAGGGGGAAAAGATACAGACATTGGAAGTGAAGGACATTAGATGGAATAGGCACATCTAGACACTCTACTGTAAGTTGGTTAAAGAGCATGCCTTCTCTGCTTAACACTAAGCTCCACAATGGACATTTTGTTTTGCTCTTTGCTGCATCATTAGAGACCAATACAGTGTTGGGCATGTAGTAAGTGTTCAGCTATGATTTTTTTTGTAATGAATACATAAATGAAGGAGTTAGTGAAAAAAATGACAGAATGAATACATGGTTGAGAGACAGATTGTGAGCAACACATTTAGAGACAGGCTGAAACTAAGCTTTTCCTCTAACTTCTAATTCTCATCCCAACTGCTTATTTATCCAGATGACAAGACACGTGTGTTTTAGCCTCTTTTGGCTTTCTTCTTAACCTTCTGTTAAAGATTAATAAAACCACAATTCCCTTCTGCCACATCACAGGAAAGAATGAGATTTCAGAAGAATATGGTCAACAGGTAAGTCTGGGGAATACTTTAGGATAATTTCCTAGTTTTTATGTTATTAAACAATAACTTTATGCATAATCTGATGGTTCAGTCCATTTCCTACCACATGTAACATTTTCTACAGAAGAATGATCCCACAAGTATAAACAGCCAGAACCACTAACTGAACATGACACATGGGATACCTATTTTTTTATTGCATTATAATGCAACGAAAGCTCTTTTATAAGATGCTGATATGCTAAAAATATTACATCCATTCTGTTTATCGTTTTTTTCTAATAAAGCTGAGAGAATTTGCCTTGTGAAATTTGATAAAATAAGTCAATTCATTATTCTGAACAGATAAAATGTCATCCAAAATGCAAAACTATTAGATAAAATCTTTTTTTTCCTCTGATTCTCTCCTTTTTTTTAAGTTTTTTTTTAATTTTTTTTTATTTATTTATGATAGTCACACACACAGAGAGAGAGAGAGGCAGAGACATAGGCAGAGGGAGAAGCAGGCTCCATGCACCGGGAGCCTGACGTGGGATTCAATCCTGGGTCTCCAGGATCACGCCCTGGGCCAAAGGCAGGCGCTAAACTGCTGCGCCACCCAGGGGTCCCTCTCCTTTTTTTTCTTAAAAGAATCTTTCTAAAAAACTTTTGGTTTTTAATGTGTATTTTTTCTGTTCCCAATGAGTTAAACAGATTTTAATCTAAATTCTTGTGGACACTGGGGCACCTGGGTGGCACAATCTGTTAAGGTACCCAGACTCTTGGTTTTGGGTCAAGTAATGATATCAGGGTCATTAGATGGAGCCTTGCATGGGTTCCGTGCTCAGCATGGAGTCTGCTTAAGACTCTCTTCTTCTCCCTCTCCCTCTACCCAAGTACTCTCTCTCTCCCTCTCTCCCAAATAAACAAATAAATCATAAATTCTTATGGACACTAAACAAAAAGTTTAAATTTGATTTATTTTTGTAAAAGTGAGCCTAGACACTCTGCTACTGACTTAAAAATAATAAATAAGTGATTTAATTTATAAAACACTGACACAAAACTCTACAATAAAAGAGGACCTGAGTATGCCTTTAGGCCTCCATGTAGTGAGTCAGATACAGGCCTCTACTGGAGGCTGGGTCTGTTCATCAGATCTGATAAGCAATAAATACAAATAAATACAAAATTTAAGTAAGCAAATAAATAAAAAATTATTTTTTTAAAAAAACAACAAATTATTGACATAAAGCTCCAGTCCTTCACATATTATGAAATTTGAGATCTTAAATCCTAAATAGACTGATTACAAGTAGTGAAATTGAATTAGTAATTAAAAAACTGCCAAAAACCAAAAGTTCAGGATGAGATGGTATCAAAGGAGAATTCTACCAAACATTTAAAGAGGAGCTAGTAGCTATGCTTCTCAAATTATTCCAAAACACTGAAAAGGAAGGAACACTTCCAAACCCAACAATAGAGCAATAACAAAAAAGGAAAACTACAGGCCAATATCCGTGATGAACATAAATGTAAAAATTCTCAACAAAATATTAGCAAACAATTCAACAATACCTTAAAAGGATCATACTATGATCGTACTATGATCCCTAACGTGGGATTTATTCTAGGGTTGCAAGGATGGTTCAGTATGTGCAAATCCATCAACGCTATACACCACATTAACAAAACAAAGAATAAAAGTCATATATATAATCATCTCAATAGATGCACAAAAACATTTGACAAAATTCAACACTTGTTTCACAAAAATTCTCAACAAAGTGGATATAGAAGGAACATACTCCAACATAATAATGGTCACATATGACAAACCCACAGCTAATTTCATACTCAATGTTGAAAAGCTGAAACCTTTGCCTCTAAGATCAGGAACAAGACAAGATGCCCACTCTTACCATTTTTATTCAACAGAGTTTTAGAAGTCCTAGCTATAGCAATTAGGCAGAAGGAAAGAGATCACATGCATGCACATGAGAGAGAGAGAGAGAGAAACACAAGCATCCAAATTGAAAAGGAAGAAGTAAAACTGTCACCATTTGTAGATAACATACTATTTATAGAAAGCCCTAACTTGGGGCCCTTGGGTGGCTCAGTGATTGAGCATCTGCCTTTGGCTCAGGTTGTGACCCCAGAGTCCTGGGATCTAGTCCCGCATCAGGCTCCCCACAGGGAGCCTACTTCTCCCTCTGCCTATGTCTCTGCCTCTCTCTGTCTCTCATAAATAAATAAATAAATAAAGTCTTTTTTTAAAAAAGCCCTAACTCCACCAAAAAAAGTATTAGAACTAATAAATTAATTCAGTAATGGATATAAAATTAAGATATATGTTTATTGTGTTTCTATATACTAATAATGAGCTAGCAAAAAAAAAGAAATTAAAAATCTCATTTATAATTGCATCAAACAGTATAAAATATCTAGGAATAAATTTAACCAAGGAAGTAAAAGACCTGTACTCTGAAAATTATAAGACGTTGATGAAATAAAATGAAGACCACAAAAATAAATGGAAAGATATATTGTGCTCATGAGTTGGAAGAATTAATATTATTAAAATATCCATACTACCCAAAGCATCTACAGATTCAATACAATTCCCATCAAAAATACCAATGGCACTTTTGATAGAACTAGAACAAAGAATCCTAAAATTTGTATGAAATAATAACTGACACCAAATAGCCAAAGTAACTTTTTAAAATTTAAATTCAATTTGCCAACATATAGTACATATTTAGTTTCTCATGTAGTGTTCAATAATTCATCAGTTCATGTAGCACTCAGTGCTTATCACATTATATGCCCTCCTTAATGCCCATCACCCAATTGCCCCATCCCCCCATCCATCTTCTGTCCAGAAATCCTGTTTGTTTCCTACAAATTAGAGTCTTTCATGGCTTTTCTCCCTCTCTGATGACCTTCTATTCAGTTTTTCCTCCCGACCCTATGATCCTATGTGCTGTTTCTTATATTCCACTACAAGTGAAACTATATGATGTGTCTTTCTCTGACTTTTGCTTAGCATAATACCCTTCAGTTTCATCCATGTTGATGTAAATGGAAGTATACATCCTTTCAGATGGCTGAGTAATATTCCATGGTATAGATACCACATCTTCCTTACCCATTCATCTGTCAAACATCTCAGCTCTTTCCACAACTTGGCTATTGTGGACATTGCTGCTATAAACATTGGGGTGCAGGTGTACCTTCAGATCACTACATTTGTATCTTTGGGGTAAATACCTAGCAGTGCAATTGCTGGGTCTTAGGGTAGTTCTATTTTTAACTTCTTGAGGAACTCTCCATACTATTTTCCACGGTAGCTGCATCAACTTGCATTCCCACCAACAGAGTAAGATGGTTTCCTTTTCTCTGCATCCCCATCAACATTTGTTGTTTCTTGTCTTGTTAATTTAAGCCATTCTGACTAGTGTGAGGTGATATCTCATTGTGGTTTTGAGCTGTATTTCCCTTATGGCAAGTGATGTGGAACATTTTTTCATATGTCTATTAGCCATTTGTATCTTTTCTTTGGAGAAATGTCTGTTCATGTCTTCTGCCCATTTCTTGGCTGGATTATTTTTTCTTTGGATGCTGAGTTTAGTAAGTTCTTTATGGATTTTGGATACTAGCCATTTATCTGATGTGATTTGTGAATATCTTTTCCCATTCTGTAGGATGTCTTTTAGTTTTGTTGACTGTTCCTTTGCTGTGCAGAAGCTTTTTATCTGGGTGAAGTCCCATTAGTTCATTTTTTTGCTTCCTTTGCCTTTGGAGATGTGTCTAGCAAGAAATTGCTGCAGCTGAGGTCATAGAGGTTGTTGCCTGTGTTCTCCTCTAGGATTTTGATGTATTCCTATCTCACATTTAGGTCTTTCATCCATTTTGAGTTTATTTTAGTGTATGGTTTAAGGAAATAGTCCAGTTCGATTTTCTGCATATGGCTGTCCAATTTTCCTAAACCATTTGTTGAAGAGACTGTCTTCTTTCCATTGGATATTTCTTCCTGCTTTGTCAATGAGTTGACCATAGAGTTGGGGGTCCATTTCTGGGTTCTAGTCTGTTCCATTGATCTATGTATTTGTTTTTATGCCAGTACCATACTGTCTTGATGATTACAGCTTTTTAATAGAACTTGAATGCTGGCATTATGATGCCTCCATCTTTGGTTTTCTTTTTCAGCATTACTCTGGTTATTTGGGGTATTTTTTTGTTCCATACAAATTTTAGGATTATTTGTTCCAGCTCTGTGAAAAATGTCAATGGTATTTTGATAAGGATCACATTGAATGTGTAAAGTGCCCTGGATCCACAGACATTTTTCACAATATTTATTCTTCCAGTCCATGAGTTTGGAATTTTTTCCATTTCTTTGTGTCATCTTCAACTTCTTTCATAAGTATTCTTAGAGTATAGATCCTTTATCTCTAGTTACATTTATTCTTAGGCATCATATGGTTTTTGGTAGAATTGTAAATGGGATTGATTCCTTAATTTTTCTTTCTTCTGTATCATTATTAGTGTTTAGAAGTGCACCTGATTTCTGGACATTGATTTTATATCCTGCCACTTTGCCGAATTCCTGTATAAGTTCTAGCAATTTTGAGGTAGAGTCTTTTGGGTTTTCCATATAAAATGTCATGTCATCTGCAAACAGTAAGAGTTTGACTTCTTCTTTACCAATTTGAATGCCTTTTTTTTAATTGTTGTTGTCTGATTGCTGAGGCTAGGACTTCTAGTACTACATAGAACAACAGTGGTGAGAATGGGCATCTCTGGTATGTTCCTGACCTTAGGGGAAAAGCTCTCAGTTTTTCCCCATTGAGAATGATATTCACTGTGAGCCTTTCATAGATGGCTTTTATGACATTGAGGTAAGTTCTCTCTATCCCTATACTGCGAAGAATTTTAATCAAGAAATGGTGCTATATTTTATCAAATACTTTTTCTGCATCAATTGAGAGTATCGCATGGTTCTTGTCCTTTCTTTTATTGATGTGATGTATTACATTGATTGATTTGCAAATGTGAACTACTCTTGCAGCCCAGGAATAAATCCCACTTGGTCATGGTGAATAATCCTTTAATATACTGTTGGATCCTATTGGCTAGTATCTTGGTGGAAATTTTGGCATCCAGATTCATCAGGCATATTGGTCTGTAATTCATCTTTTTGATGGAGTCTTTGTCTGGTTTTGGGATCAAGGTAATGCTGGCCTCATATAATGAGTTTGGAAGTTTTCCTTCCATTTCTATTTTTTGAAACAGCTTTAGAAGAATAAGTATTATTTCTTCTTTAAATGTTTGGCAGAATTCCCCTGAGAAGCCATTTGGCCCTAGACTTTTGTTTTTTGGAAGGTTTTGGATTATTGCTTCAATTTCTTTGCTGGTCATGGGTCTGTCCAGATTTTCTACTTCTTCCTGTTTCAGTTTTGGTAGTTTATAAATTTCCAGGAATGCATCCATTTCTTCCAGGTTACATAATTTGGTGGCATATAGTTGCTCATAATATGTTCTTAAAATTGTTTGAATTTCCTTGGTGTTGGTCATGATCTCTCCTCTTTCATTCATGCTTTTTAAAATTTTGATCTTTACTTTTTTTCTTTTTGATAAGTCTGGCTAGAGGTTTATTTTTTTTTAAAGATTTTATTTATTTATTCATGAGAGACACACACAGGGAGAGAAAGAGAGGCAGAGACACAGGCAGAGGGAGAAGCAGGCTCCATGCAGGGATCCTGACATGGGACTGGATCCCAGGTCTCCAGGATCAGGCCCTGGACTGAAGGCAGCACTAAACCACTGAGCCACCAGGGCTGCCCTGGCTAGGAGTTTATTGATATCATATCTTTCAAAGAACTTCTAGTTTCACCGATCTGTTCTACTGTTTGCCTGGTTTCTATTTCATTGATTTCTGCTCTAACCTTTATTATTTCTCTTCTCTTGCTTGACTTAACCTTTATTTACTCTTTCTCAAACTCCTTTAAATGGTTAGCTTATGTATTTGAGATTTTTCTAATTCCTTGAGAGAGGCTTGTGTTGCAGTGTATTTCCCTCTTTGGACTACTTTTGCCGTATCACAAACTTTTTGAACAGTTATGTTTTCATTTTAATTAGTTTCCATGAATTTTTAATTTCCTTAATTTCTTTAATTTAATGGTTGACCCATTCATTTTTAGTAAGATGCTCTTTAACCTCCAAGTGTTTGAGTTCCTTCCAAATTTCCTCTTGTGATTGAGTTCAAGATTCAAAGCATTTCGGTCTGAACTGGAGAATGTTCCATATACACTCAAGGAGAATGTGTTTTCTGTTGCTTTAGGATAGAATGCTTGGTGTATATCTGTGAAGTCCATCTGGTCCAGTGTGTTGAATTCAAAGCCTTTGTTTCTTTGTTGATCTTCTGTTGAAATGATCTGTCCATTGCTGTGAGTGATATCTTGAAGTCTCCTACTATTATTGTATTATTATTAATGTATTTCTATAATTTGGTTATTAATTGGTTGATATAATTGGTTGCTCCCAAGTTAGGAGTATATAATTGTTAGATCTTCTTGTTGGCTAGATCCTTTTAAGCGAGATATAGTGTCCCTCTTCATCCCTTACTACATCTTTGGTTTAAAATAGAATTTGTCTAATATGAGGATTGTTATCCCAGCTTTCTTTTGAGATCCATTGGCATAATAAATGGTTCTCCACCTTTTCACTTTTAGGATGGAGGTGTCTTTAGGTCTAAAATTAGTCTCTTGTAGACAGCGTATGGATGGGTCTTGCTTGTTTATACAATCTGATAATCTGTGTCTTTTAATTGAACCATTTAGCGCATTTACATTCAGGGTAACTATTGAAAGATATGAACTTAGTGCCATTGTATTATCTGTAAAGTCCCTGTTTCTGTAGATTGCATCTGTTTCTTTCTGGTCAATATTACTCTTGGGTTCTCTCTTCACTTACAAAATCCCCTTTAATATTTCTTGCAAGGCTGGTTTAGTGGTCACATATTCTTTCAGTTTCTGTCTGTCCTAGAAGCTCTTTACCTCTCCTTCCATTCTGAATGACAGTCTTGCTGGATAAAGTATTCTTGGCTGCATGTTTTTTCTCATTTAGTATCCTGAATATATCATGTCAGCCCTTTCTGGCCTGCTGGGTCTCTGTGGATAGGTCTAATGCCAATCTAATGTTCCTATCCTTGCTTTCTTTTCTCAAGCTGCTTTCAGGATTTTCTCTTTATCTTTGAAATTTGCAAGATTCTCTATTAAATGTCAGGGAGTTGATCTATTTTTATTGATTTTTGGAGGGGTCCTCTCACCTCTTGGATTTGAATGCCTGTTTCCTTCCCCAGATTAGGGAAGTTCTCGATATATTTGCTCAGCTATGCCTTCCTCTCTCTCTCTCCTCTCTCTCTCTTTCTCTCTCTCTCTCTCTCTCTCCCTCAGGGATCCCAATAATTCTAATATTTTTTCACTTTATGTCATCACTGATTTCTCAAAGCCTCCCCTCATGGTCCATTGTTTTTCTCTCTTTTCTTCAACTTCCTTCCTTTCCATCAACTTGTCTTCTATGTCACTTATCTCTCTTCTGCCTCATTTACCTTAGCTGTCAGAGCATCCAGTTTAGACTGCATCTCAGAGCACTTTTTATTTTGGCCTAATTAGATTTCATTTCTGTCCTAAGAGATTCTCTAGTGTCTTTTATGCTTTTTTCAACTCCAGTCAGTAACTTTGAAATTGTTATCCTGAATGCTAGCTCTGACAGTTTATTTATATCCATATAAATCAGATCTGTGGCAGAGAGTATTATCTCTGGTTCTTTTTTTGTTGTTGTGAATTCCTCCTTCTAGTCATTTGCTCCCTTTACCTCTGCCATCCCAATGTATTGCTTCAGATTCACTTCTCTACATCTTCCTTGTAGAAAGTGATTGCTTTTATACTTGTAGAAAATTCTTACATCTCAGGTTGAATTCATGGGTGTGTCCAAAATGATTTGATAGTTATCTAGTTAAATTCAAAGGACCAGATGAAAGAGGTCACCTACTCTTCTGCCATCTTGCCCCTTTGCCAAGAGCTAGTATTTTTCTAGCCAAAGCAATCTTGACAAAGAAAACAAAGCTGAAGGTATCACACAACTTGATTTCAAACTATACTACAAAGCTATAGCAATCAAAAGAGTATGGTACTGGCATAAAAACAGACACATAGATCAACGGAATAGAATAGAGAGCCCAGAAATAAATATATATGGTCAATTAATTTATGACAATGGAGGCAAGAATATACAATGAGGAAGACAGTTTCTTCAATAAATGGTTTTGGGAAAACTGGACAACTACATGTAAAAGAATGAAACGGGACCACTTTCTTACACTATATACAAACATAATTTCAAAATGGATTAAAAACTTGTGTATAAGACCTGAAATCATAAAACTCATCAAAGAAAACATAAGCAGTAAGCTCTTTGACACCAGTCTTAGGGATATATTTTTGGATCAGTCTCAGGCAAGGACAACAAAAGCTAATATAGACAAACGTAATTACATCAAAATAAAAAGCTTTTGCACAGGAAAAGAGACAATCAACAGAATGAAAAGGCAACCTACTTAATGGGAGAGATATTTGCAAATCATACATCTGATAAGGGGTTAATATCCAAAATATGTAAATAACTTACACACCATGTATTTTTAAAAACCTTGATTAAGGGATCCCTGGGTGGCGCAGCGGTTTGGCGCCTGCCTTTGGCCCAGGGCGCGATCCTGGAGACCCAGGATCGAATCCCACGTCGGGCTCCCGGTGCATGGAGCCTGCTTCTCCCTCTGCCTGTGTCTCTGCCTCTCTCTCTCTCTCTCTCTCTGTATGACTATCGTAAAAAAAAAAAAAAAAAAAATTAAAAAAAAAAAAAACCTTGATTAAGAAAAGGACAAATGACTTGAATAAACATTTTTCCAAAGAAGACATACAGATGGCCAACAGGCACATAAAAAGATGCTCATCATAACTAATTATCAGGGAAATGAAAATTAAAACTACAATAAGATATCACCTCACACCTGTCAGAATAGCTAGTATCAAAAATTTAAAAAAATAACAAGTGTTGGCAGGAAGGTAGAGAAAAGGGAATTCTCATCATTGCTGGTGGGAAAGTAAATTGGTGCAGCCACTCTGGAAAACAGTGTGGAGCTTTCTCAAAAAATTAAAAATAGGGGATCCCTGGGTGGCACAGTGGTTTGGCGCCTACCTTTGGCCCAGGGTGCGATCTTGGAGACCCGGGATCGAGTCCCACGTCAGGCTCCCGGTGCATGGAGCCTGCTTCTCCCTCTGCCTGTGTCTCTGCCTCTCTCTCTCTCTCTCTGTGTGACTATCATAAATAATAAATAAAAAAAATTTAAAAAAAATTAAAAATAGAGCTACCATACAATGCAGCAATTCCACTTCTGGATATTTACCCACAGAAAATAAAAACACGAATTCAAAGAGATATATGTGCCCTATGTTCATTGCAGCATTATTTATAATAGCCAAGATATGGAAGTAGCCTAAGTGTCTATCAATAAATGAATGGATAAAGAAGATGTGGCATACACACACACACACAGACACACAAACAGAGGTATAATTCTCAGTTAAAAAATAATAATAATGAAATATCGTCATTTGTGACAACATGGATGGGCCTAGAGGGTATTATGCTAAGTGAAATAAGTCAGAGAAAGACATAATAAATAATTTCACTTATATGTAGAATCTAAAAATAAAACAAAACAAACAGGAATAGACCGATAGATACAGGAAACAAACTGTTAAGTCTCCAGATTAGGGAGGGAGTGGATGGATGAAATAGGTAAGGAGGTTGAAAGGTACAAACTTCTAATTATAATTTAAATAGGTCATAGGGATGTAAAGGCCAGCATAGAGATTAGAGTCGATAATACTGTAATAGTTTTATAGAGTAACAGTAACTAGACTTATCATGGGGATCAAAAATATTAAATCACTATGATGTACACCCAAAACTAATAGGATAATGTATAACAATTATACTTCAATTAAAAAAAAAACTGTTGTACTAATCACTGTGACTTCTAAGTTCAATTAAATGAGTTTTCTATTTTATTATCCAGATTCTTCTATCAATTAAAAAAATCACCATAATTGCCAGTTAGTATTATATTACATTTCAAGGGAGTGGGATCAGGATTAGGTAGTACCATCACTGAGTGGACAGAAATTGAGTTTCCTTTTGTTAGTGCTCTTGGACCATAATATGAGTACTTGGCTCTGTGTAGCCTTAATTGCCCCTAGTTTCAACAAATGTTCTCGTGGAAAGATAAGAGGTGTTGGCACTTCCAGGAGGATTCACTTTTCTTCTGATTTTTTTAAAATTTTTTAATTTAAATTCAATTTGCTAGCCTATAGTTCAATACCCAGTGCTCATTCTATGAAGTGCCCTCCTTAGTGCCCATCACCCAATCACCCCATCCCTCCTTTCTCCCTTTCTGCAACCTTTGTTTGTTTCCCAGAGTTAGAAGTCTCTCATGGTTCATCTTCCGATGTTATTTGGGAAAGCACTTCCAAATTAATAATCTTGCTTTTTCCTATGAGTGTTGGTAAAGGCTTAGTAATGAGCACTATGGGGAAGGAGAGGATGGCATGAACAGAAATCTCACAGATGAAGACATAGACATGGCCAACATGCACATGAGAAATGCTCTGCATCACTTGCCATCAGGGAAATACAAATCAAAACCACAATGAGATACCACCTCACACCAGTGAGAATGGGGAAAATTAACAAGGCAGGAAACCACAAATGTTGGAGAGGATGCGGAGAAAAGGGAACCCTCTTGCACTGTTGGTGGGAATGTGAACTGGTACAGCCACTCTGGAAAACTGTGTGGAGGTTCCTCAAAGAGTTAAAAATAGACCTGCCCTACGACCCAGCAATTGCACTGTTGGGGATTTACCCCAAAGATACAGATGCAATGAAACGCCGGGACACCTGCATCCTGATGTTTATAGCAGCAATGTCCACAATAGCCAAACTGTGGAAGGAGCCTCGGTGTCCATCGAAGGATGAATGGATAGAGAAGATGTGGTTTATGTATACAATGGAATATTACTCAGCCATTAGAAACAACAAATACCCACCATTTGCTTCAACGTGGATGGAACTGGAGGGTATTATGCTGAGTGAAGTAAGTCAATCGGAGAAGGACAAACATTACATGTTCTCATTCATTTGGGGAATATAAATAATAGTGAAAGGGAATATAAGGGAAGGGAGAAGAAAAGGGTAGGAAATATCAGAAAGGGAGACAGAACATAAAGACTCCTAACTCTGGGAAACGAACTAGGGATGGTGGAAGGGGAGGTGGGTGGGGGGGTGGGGGTGAATGGGTGACTGGCACTGAGGGGGACACTTGACAGGATGAGGAATGGGTGTTATTCTGTATGTTGGGAAATTGAACACCAATAAAAAATAAATTTATTATTAAAAAAAATTGACACTCCTTTTTCCCTATTTTTACATTAATGGTTACATTGGGCCCACCAGATAATCTAGAATAATTTTCTAGATTTTTTTAAGGACTACAACCTCATCATATCTGCACTTTCTTTTATCTTTTTATTTTTTTAAAGATTTTACTTATTTATTCATGAGAGACCCAAAGAGAGAGAGAAGCAGAGACACAGGCAGAGGGAGAAGCAAGGAGCCCGATATGGGACTTGATCCCGGATCTCCAGGATCACGCCCTGAACCAAAGGCAGATGCTAAACCTTTGAGCCACCCAAGTATCCCTTTGCAGTTTCTTTTACTCTGAAAAGTAACATATTCACAGATTCCAGGGAATAGGACATAGGCATCTTTGAGGGAGCACTGTTCTGTCCATCATAGCTGACCTTTCTGGAAAGCTTGAGAGAAGGAAGCTATGGACCTCCACTGTTAGTCACAATGGAGAAACAAAAGCCAGATGTAACTTCCTGCCACAAACAACTAGAAAACTGGAAGAAAAAAAATCCAAAGAAATTATTTTTAGTTATTGCACAATAGGCAGCATGGGACTGTGATCCCTGGGAAAAGGAGCACAAATGAAGTGAGCACTGAAGTCACCCTAGTTTTCTTCCCAGAGATAATTCCTAGATATCATGTGAGGGAAAGGAAACCATAGAGAGTCTTGAGGGCTTTGACTTTAAAAGCCAGAGATTGGAGGCGGGGCAAGATGGCAGAAGAGTAGGGTCCCCAAGTCACCTGGCCCCACCAGCTTTCCTAGATAACTTTCAAATCACCCTGAAAACCTACGAATTCGGCCCGAGATTTAAAGAGAGAAGAGCTGGAATGCTACAGGGAGAAGAGTTCATGTTTCTATCAAGGTAGGAAGACGGAAAATAAATATAAAATAAATAAAATAAAATAAAATAAAATAAAATAAAATAAAATAAAATAAAATAAAATAAAATAAAATAAAATAAAATAAAAAAGCATCCAAAGGGGAGGGGCCCCCACGAGGAGCCGGGCTAAGGCCTCAAGGCGAGTACCTCCTGGACAGGAAAGCCCAGTCCTGGAGAAGCAGGAACTTTACCAGTCTTCCTGGGCAGAAAGGCGCTTGCAGGGAGCTCGGGCAGGACCCCAGGAGGGGCAGTGGAGCCCCCAGGTTCCCGTGGGCACTAACAAGAAAGTGCATCCCGGGGGAGAGCCCCCCACACCCTGCAGGCCGAGCTCCCTAAAGAGCTGCAGCGCACACCCGGCAGGGCCTCGGGAGCAGCTCAGGTGGTGCAGGCCCCGGAGCCCAGGGTGCCAGGGGACACAGCCCAGGATCTGGCTCTTCCCTCGGGACAGGCGGAGGCTGGGAGGGCCCAGGACAGCAAGGACGCTCCTGCTGCCGGGGCAGCCCCGAGCTGTGCAGATCGGTGCCCCCCAGCCCGGGGAGCATCCAGGCCCCTGCGGACTGGGAGCTGCGGTAGTTACTGCGGGAGCTGACTCCAGGCCTGGGGAGCTGGCTGCCGCCAGAGCTATTGTTCCTCCTAGTGTCACCTTGTTCCTGGGACTGAATGGGGCCTCCAGGGAGCAAGGGCCTCACAGAATAAACAGCTCGCACTGAGCTGTGCACCTGGCAGGGGGCAGGGCAGCTCCCCCAGGTGCACACACCTGAGAATCAGCACAGAAGCCCCTCCCCAGAAGACCAGCTGGAAGGACAGGGGAAGAGCAAGTTCTTGACCAAGCAGCGCTGGAAAGTTCCAGGGGAAGTATAGGGACTTACAATATATAGAAATAGAGGGTACCCCTCCTTCTTTTTCCCTTCTTCCAGTACAACTCGTTTTTATATCGGACTATAAATTTCCAATATTTTTTCTCTTTTCCCACCTTAACTACAATATTTTACCACCTCTTCATTTTTTTGATATGTTTATTTATTCATGAGAGAGAGAGAGAGAGAGAGGCAGAGACACAGGCAGAGGGAGAAGCAGGCTCCATGCCAGAAGCCCGATGTGGACTCGATTCCAGGACCCCAGGATCATGCCCTGGGCCAAAGGCAGGCGCCAAACCGCTGAGCCACCCAGGGATCCCCCCACCTCTTCATTTTTAAGTTCCTTCCTTTTTGACTTTCATACTTCTACAATTATAGGTCTTAGATATATTTTCCACTTCTAGATTCCCTTCAACATACTCAACTTATTTTGGAGAGATATACAAGATATGTTTTTTTGGTTTTGTGTTTTTGTTTTCTCTGCCTCATTTTGTTCTACACTGGTGGAAGTTACTACCTTCTAAAACATGACCAGCATGCACCCAGAACCAAGTGGTCAGTCCTGGTTCATTCTGTGAGATTATATTATCTCTTCATTCCCATTCTGCCTCCAGTTTCAGGCAGAAACTGAAAGAATATGTGACCACCAAACCAGGTCCGCAAGAAATATTAAGGGGGACTCTGTAATATGAAGAGGAAGTCCAAGGAAACAATCCACAAAAACAGGGACTGAATAGGTATTATGATGACACTAAATTCATATCTTTCAATAGTAACTCTGAACGTGAATGGGCTTAATGATCCCATCAAAAGGTGCAGGGTTTCAGACTGGATAAAAAAGCAAGACCCATCTATTTGCTGTCTACAAGAGACTCATTTTAAGCGTAAAGACACCTGCAGCCTGAAAATAAAAGGTTGGAGAACCATTTACCATTCAAATGGTCCTCAAAAGAAAGCCGGGGTAGCCATCCTCATATCAGATAAATTAAAGTTAATCCCAAAGACTGTAGTAAGAGATGAAGAGGGACACTATATCATACTTAAAGGATCTATCCAACAAGAAGACCTAACAATCATGAATATTTATGTCCTGAATGCGGGAGCTGCCAAGTATATCAATCATTTAATAACCAAAATTAAGACATACTTAGATAATAATACACTTATACTGGGAGACTTGAACACAGCGCTTGCTGCAATTGATAGATTTTATAAGCACAACATCTCCAAAGAAACAAAAGCTTAAATGATACACTGGACCAGATGGATTTCACAGATATTTACAGAACTTTACATCCAAACGCAACTGAATACACATTCTTCCAGGTGCACATGGAACTTTCTCCAGAATAGACTACATATTGGGTCACAAATCAGGTCTTAACTGATACCAAAAGATTGGGATTATTGCCCGCATATTTTCAGACCATAATGCATTGAAACTAGAACTAAACCACAAGAAGATGTTTGGAAGGATTTCAAACACATGGAGGTTAAGGACCATCCTGCTAAAAGATGAAAGGGCAAAAAGCATAAGGTACCTAGGAATAAACCTAACCAAAGAGGTAAAGGATCTATACCCTAAAAACTACAGAACAGGGATCCCTGGGTGGCGCAGCGGTTTGGCGCCTGCCTTTGGCCCAGGGCGCGATCCTGGAGACCCGGGATCGAATCCCACATCAGGCTCCAGGTGCATGGAGCCTGCTTCTCCCTCTGCCTATGTCTCTGCCTCTCTCTCTCTCTCTCTGTGACTATCATAAATAAATAAAAATTAAAAAAAAAAACTACAGAACACTTCTGAAAGAAATAGAGGAAGACACAAAGAAATGGAAAAATAGTCCATGCTCATGGATTGGAAGAATTAACATTGTGAAAATGTCAATGTTACCCAGGGCAATATACACATTTAATGCAATCCCTACCAAAATACCATGGACTTTCTTCACAGAGTTGGAACAAATTATCTTAAGATTTGTGTGGAATCAGAAAAGACCCCGAATAGCCAGGGGAATTTTAAAAAAGAAAACCATATCTGGGGGCATCACAATGCCAGATTTCAGGTTGTACTACAAAGCTGTGGTCATCAAGACAGTGTGGTACTGGCACAAAAACAGACACATAGATCAATGGAACGGAATAGAGAACCCGGAAGTGGACCCTCAACTCTATGGCCAACTAATATTCGACAAAGCAAGAAATACTATCCACTGGAAAAGACAGTCTCTTCAATAAATGGTGCTGGGAAAATTGGACAGCCACATGCAGAAGAGTGAAACTGGACCATTTTCTTACACCATACACAAAGATAAACTCAAAATGGCTGAAACATCTAAATGTGAGACAAGAATCCATCAAAATCCTAGAGGAGAACACAGGCAACACTCTTTCTGAACTGGCCATAGCAACTCCTTGCAAGATACATCTATGAAGGCAAGGGAAACAAAAGCAAAAATGAACTTTAAGATAAAAAGATAAAAAGCTGCTGCATAGCAAAAGAAACAGTCAAAAAAACTAAAAGACAGCCTACAGAATGAGAGAGGATATTTGCAAATGAGAAATCAGATAAAGGGCTAGTATCCAAGATCTATAAAGAACTTATTAAACTCTACAGCAAAGAAACAGTCCAATCATGAAATGGACAAAAGACATGAACAGAAATTTCACAGAGGAAGACATAGACACAGCCAATGAGCACATGAATAGATGCTCCACATCACTTGCCATCAGGGAAATACAAATCAAAACCACAATTAGATACCACCTCATACCAGTGAGAATGGCGAATATTAACAAGACAGGAAACCACAAATGTTGGAGAGGATGTGGAGAAAGGGGAACCCTCTTGCACTGTTGGTGGGAATGTGAACTGGTACAGCCACTCTGGAAAATTGTGTGGAGGTTCCTCAAAGAATTAAAAATAGAACTGCCCTACAACCCAGCAATTGCACTGCTAGGGATTTACCCCAAATATATAGATTCAGTGAAACACCAGGACACCTGCACCCCAATGTTTATAGCAGCAATGTCCACAATAGCCAAACTGTGGAAGGAGCCTCGGTGTCCATGGAAAGATGAATGGATAAAGATGTGGTCTATGTATACAATGGAATATTACTCAGCCATTAGAAATGACAAATACCCACCATTTGCTTTGACGTGGATGGAACTGGAGGGTATTATGGTTTTTTTTTAATGTTTTTATTTATTTATGATAGTCACACACACAGAGAGAGAGAGAGGCAGAGACATAGGCAGTGGGAGAAGCAGGCTCCATACACTGGGAGCCCGACGCGGGATTCGATCCCAGGTCTCCAGGATCGCGCCCTGGGCCAAAGGCAGGCGCTAAACTGCTGTGCTACCCAGGGTTCCCTTTTTTTTTATTTTTTTATTTATTTATGATATGGAGGGTATTATGTTGAGTGAAATAAGTCAATCAGAGAAGGACAAACATTATATGGTCTCATTCATTTGGGGAATATAAAAATTAGTGAAAGGGAAAAAAGGGAAAGGAGAGAAAATGAGTGAAAATATCAGTGAGGGTGACAAAACATGAGAGACACCTAACTCTGGGAAACGAACAAGGGGTAATGGAAAGGGAGGTGGGCAGGGGTCTGGGGTGACTGGGTGATGGGCACTGAGGGGGGCACTTGGCGGGATGAGCACTGGTTGTTATGCTATATGTTGTCAAATTGAACTCCAATAAAAAAAATTTTTTTTAAAAAGCCAGAGATTGGAGTTCAGTTAGTTGAAGTGGCAGGGTGTTGTAAAGAGGTCTGTAAAGGAGGGAGCTACACAGGAAATGAACTTGAAAATGTGCATAATAGTCATCTTGAACCTCTGCTGAGTAGTAGGTCATGCATGCTAGAATGAACTTCACAAAGGTAGATAAATAACTACCAGGCAGTTGTGACCTGAACAATGAAGAGCTCACAGAGGGCATTGAGATTTCAAGCCCCAGCTAGGCAGAGTACAGATCCTGGTGACCAACAACTCATTGAGTGGAGACTCGAGGTGGGTCATGCATTAATAGTGACACTCAGTGAGGACTACTCTGAGAGGAAGGGAAAGAGGAAGGAAGAAAGGGGCAGGGAAAAGAATGCAGATAAGAAAGAAATAAAAATTAAAAGGCAAAACTTTAGTAGAAAACTGACTCAGCTGGTATTAGTCATTTTACAATATTCTCTTCCAATCTCTTCCTGCTTAAAATTTACATACAATTGGTGGAACTACAGCAGCTATGTTGCCACCACAAAGTACTTGAGGCTGGAAGCCAGTACTAAGGTTGTCAGAGCAGAACAATGGAAAGAATTTGGTATATTCATAATACTGTAGCATCACTACTAGGATGCTACCTGCTTACTCCGGCCCATATGTTCCATGACAGAAAAATAAAACCTATCTTTTTTAAACAACTAGTATTTTGGTTTTCTTTTATATGCAGCCAAATTAAACCTTAACCCAATCACAAATTAGTAGAACAGACAGGAAAATCTAAAAAATAGATGAAAATATATACAATATTTGGTTAAGAACATATGTGATTAAAATGATAATAGTTACACTTCAAATCAATAAGGAAAAGATAGACATTTCAATTAATGTTACTGGGAAATGGGATAACCACCTGAAAAAAAGAACTGGAAACCCAGCTTCACATGTTCAAACTAAATTTCACATAGATCCAAGATTTAAATGTAAGAAATAATACCATAGGGGATACCTGGGTGGCTCAGAGGTTTAGCACCTGCCTTTGGCCTCCTGGGTCTCCAGGATCAAGTCCCACATCGGGTCCCTGCATGGAGCCTGTTTCTCCCTCTGCCTGTGTCTCTGCCTCTCTCTCTCTCTCTCTCTCTCTCTCTCTCTCTCTCTGTGTGTGTGTGTGTCTCATGAATAAATAAATAACATCTTTAGAAAAAAAAGAAAGAAAAGAAATAATACCATAAAAGTGCAAGAACAAATCATAACACTTTTAAAAAGAATCCCAGAGGGGAAAAGATCTTTTCAAATATTACACAGAATGTACAAGCCATAAAAGATTGATAAATTCAATTATGTAAAAATAAACAAAATGTGTACAATATGACAAAAATGCATAATGAGTCAAAAGAAAAGTAACAAACTGAGGAAAATATTTTCATGTCATATCATAGCTAACGGATATCTTCCTTAATACATAATGAGTTTTACAACCAATAAATAAAAGACCACTGACACAACAGAAGAGTTAGAGGGTGTGAACAGATGGGTCACAGAAAGAAAAACCACACATGGCTCCTAAGCCTATGAAAAGGGTACTTAATTTCACTTGTGACAAGGATAATACAAGTTAAAATTGAGTGACATAGCATTTTAACTCATCAAATTGAGATACCATGGTGGTGAGGAAAAGTAGGACTCCACTCTTATATGTTGTTAATAAGAATATAAATTGCTTCAAATACAAGTTAAGGAAGTTTGGCAATATCTTTTTAAATTAAAAATACTCATACCTTTTGACTCCTTCATTCCACCTCTAGCTATTTGTCTCAAAATACGCTCTCACATTTGTGAAGAGATTTATCCATCCATTCCATAAATGACTGCCTACTCACTTAAAAGCACTTTTTCTAGGCACTATTTACACAAAAAATACTCACTAGATAGTACATATTTTGTGATAGGAGAAAATTAGAAACAATCTAGGTATCCATGGTTAAAGGCCTGGCAAAATAAATTGTGATATATCCATACAATGATGGACCATGAACCTATTACAAAGAAGCTGAGCAAATCTTGTGATATGGAAAGATTTTTCAAAATATAAACCTCCTGAAAGCATGGGCTTTGTCTTGCATACTACTATATCCCTAGCACATAGAAGAATGTATAGCACATAGTAGACCTGCAACAAATCTTTGATGAACTAACAAAGTGGGAAAAGGTAAAGTATAGAAAGGTGTGATATAATATATGTGGGGAAATATGAACACACATATATTCATATATATTTCTAAACTCATAGCCAATCTTTGGGTACATAAGAACTGATAACCTAAATTCCCTCCCAGGAGAGTATTAGGGGAGGGGGCACCAGGGAGGGAATTATGCTCCTTTCATACAATACAACTTCTTGTGCCTTTTGAATGCTATCCCATGTGCATTAATCGCCTCTTCAGAGAAGTACACACATTCACATCTACATCTCTTCAGATCCTTTTCTGCTTCTCTACAGGTGGTGGCTTGAGTAGGAATTAGCATTCTTTGATGGCTTCGGAGAGACTTCCAGTAAAATGCTAGGCATTTTGCATCAATGTTTTCCTCTTGCCAATATTTAGTAGGGGCATGTCTGTTAACCCTGCACCTACTCACAAACAATTCAGTTGAGATTTCAAGGAGTGAAATGACTCATCCCCAAATACAAAGATGTGTGTGGGCTCTCCAGGGCCCTGTGAGAAAACAATAACCTTCATGGTCACTCAGAAGCTTTTCTGACACCCCATCTCACTCCCACCTCTGACACACACACACCTTCGCAGTCTGGACCAACCTTCCATAGCTGTGTTACTGAAGTGCCCTATGATTATATCTCCCAAAGCTCTAACTCAGCACATCATACTTTCCTGTATTATTAATAGTCTCCAACATTACACTGAAAACGAATGCCTTGAGGCAGGAACCATGTATCAGTGTTTCTGTAGGTCTGACATCTAGTGCAATACCCAGCTTAGCTTAGTAATTCCTCAACCAGTGTTTGAAAAATACGTATATGAAGGGTTGGATGAATAGTTAAGTGCCTTTTGCAAAGAAATCTCAGCACCATGGGTAAATATTTTGGTGATATGCTAGGGGTTTGATTGTTCCCTCGAGTAGAGATAATTCATCCAATGGGTGCATGTCAATGGTACCTGCTGAAGAGATCACCATCAGAATCAGAGGAATAGTACTGAGACTTCAGCAGAAGGCCAAGCCAAAGATCCATCAGGAGAAGAGATGAAATGCCAAAGATCCACAGAAACAAGCCAGATAGAAACTCTAAGACAGAACAAGTTCAAACCTTTAAGAAGGTTGACCTTGAATACAGCAAGAGAGCTTGGGCCTTGGTTATTGGGGGGTGGGAATGCAGAAGTTCAAGGGAAGGCTAAATAGCAAAAATATACAAAGTTGGGCTGAAGAAAGTGCTAGTTCTGAGTTTACATCAGGGTTCTTACCTGCTGTGGCAAAAATTGTCGCCATACAATGTCATCCTACCTGTGCAAGAAATTTCTGACATTTCCCCATTTTGCTATTGATCAAATCTGGCTCAAGTTGTGACTGTATTACAGGGGGTAGGGGAGTACTGAACATGCAGATTTCATCTGTTGAAGTTTGAGTCAATACCATTCTATGTTGTATTTAATTGCTTCTAATTATTCCGTGGGTGTTAGTTGTGCCTCCCAACCACATTAAAATCTCCCTGTGGGCAGGAACCCTTCTTGGCATCCTTCACAGGGCTTTGCACAGCACTGGGCACATACAGTGTTTGAAGATCACTTGCTGATTGACTAATTGAAATGTGCCTCCTGCCCACAGGCAAGACTTAAAATAATGAATCGTGCTCTTGTTCAGACAATAAACCTGTTTGAACTCTGTCATTTGCAAATCCTTTTTACTCAGCTGTGGAATGTGCCTTTCTAGATTAATGTACACACGTATCTGAGTAATGCTAGGTTAGCTCTCCTTGACAGAGTCTGGTTTTTATTAACATCTTTATTATTTTCAAATTCTCTTTGTACAAGCATCTCACAGGGTATAAATGTATTCCAGATTTAGGTACAAATGTGTCAGTTGTGAGTCTTCTGATGAACCGTGAAGAGAGATACCCAAGCCCTAGCTTCAGCTCTCCTGCCAGCTAGTCATTAAATTCAGTCAGGCTCTCTCCCCCACCTTCAGCCCTCACTTGCCCTCAGCTTCCTTCACCTTGAGTGAGTGTCCAGGATCTATGGCTGCTAAAGTGCCTTCCAGGACTATCCTTCTGTGAGGTTTTGCTATAATGGCTTTACCAGTAGCTTTCCTCTGCAGTTAATGGTGCATACTGCCACCAAAGGCCTGGAGGAAAATGGGACAGTCCACATTTAGCCTTTTATACAATCTCAGGAATAACCCAAATTTTAATGCTGAGCCAGCAAGCTAAGGAGACTTCTTTCACTCTACAATACCCAGAAATTATATTTCCATGCAGGTGGTCTAGCAATCTCACTGCTAATCATTTCTTTACATGAAGATATCCAATATTCCTGTTAAATATACACATACATGCTGCGCATGAGGGATAACATACTATCCTATCAGCTGGAAGTTTCAGACTGACCCCAGCAAGTAAAAAATTCTGAGGGGCCAAGCAAAGGATGTAGCATGAAAACTGGAAACAGCAATGGATTTAATTTTTATACAGCTGTGTAACATGTGGAATTTTGTTTTTCATCTGCAAGGTGGAATAATAAAATATTTTCTATTACCTGATCAGTAAAAAATTAATGATATTATCAGGAAATCATGTACATGTAAAATATGTGAGAGGACATTCAGTGAGGTGGACGTAATTATTGGAGTTCAGCCTCACAGGGTCCAGAATTCATGTGTGGAAAAGAATGCCAAATGATAAAGGAAGGGAACAAACACAAGGACACCCCTCACCTAAGACCATGCAGCTCAGAGAATTTTAGAAGTCAGCTATAGATGATCTGCCTCCAGGAACAGATAGATAAAGATAACTCAAAATGTTGAAGAGAACAAAAAGAAAACTAATTTTTTTCAAATTGATTCTATAGGTATTTATTAATGTATAATTACTCACCCCAATCCCATCTCCCAACCAGGTTGGATTTTTCTTCTATTTTATTTATCAGTACTATCATTTGCTGGAAGTTCTTAAAACCAGCACCCATCACTCCCCTTATAAGACCTCCTAAAAGGGGATCCCTGGGTGGCGCAGCGGTTTAGCGCCTGCCTTTGGCCCAGGGCGCGATCCTGGCGACCCGGGATCGAATCCCACAACAGGTTCCTGATGCATGGAGCCTGCTTCTCCCTCTGCCTGTGTCTCTGCCTCTCTCTCTCGCTGTGACTATCATAAATAAATTTTAAAAAAATCAGTTAAGACCTCCTAAAAGGATGCCTTATCTAGCCTCCTGCGTTGCTACAGTGTCTATAATTGAGCAGACATATGTATATTCTCATAGTTTCCAAAGGGAAGTGAAATGATACATTTAATTAGTTTAGCCAAGTAGTATGTGTAGACATGCACTTGATTAGTGTCTTATTGCTGCAGCCCAGGTCACCCTTGACATTTAACTTGGAGAGCAGGTTCCAAGATGTCCAAGAGTAATCTGGAGACTAGATTCACATCTGTATTCCTGTGTTTCTAGTGAAAATCATAGTGGTACTGAGAAGGTCTTAGGGGATAAATAAAGAAATCTGGGGACTGTTTTCAAGTTGTTTAAACATGTGTGTTCAGTTCTGCCAGAAGAGACTGAAAACCTCCAGAATGCAGCCTTCTTTCCTACCCTGTAGAAGAGTTTCCCAATTCTCCTCATTTACTCATTTTCTGACAAAGCTACCCCGGATTAGGGTCAAGTTCTTGTTAAGAACCACTTTTGAAAAAATTTTATTTAATATTTCTTTATTTTAATTTTTAAATTTTAAATTCAATTAATTAACATATAATGTATTATTAGTTTAAGTAGAGGTCAGTGATTCATCAGTCTTACATTATACCCAGTGCTCATTACATCACATACACTCACCAATGTCCATCACACAGTTACCCCATCTCCCCACGCACACCCCACAGCAACCTTCAATTTATTTCCTTTGATTAAGAGTCTCATGGTTTGTCTCCTTCTATGACTTCATCTTGTTTTACTTTTTCCTCTTTTCCCCTATGATCTTCTGTTTTGTCTCTTAAATTCCACATATGAGTGAGATCATATGATAATTGTCTTTCTCTAATTGACTTATTTCACTTAGCATCGTACCCTCTAGTTTCATCCACCTTATTGCAAAGGGCAATATTTCATTTCTGATGTCTGAGTAATAATATCTATCTACCTATCTATCTATCTATCTATCTATATCATATATATATCACATCTTCTTTATCCATTTCTCTGTCAATGGACATCTAGGCTCTTTCCACAACTTGGCTATTGTGGACATTGCTGCTATAAACATTGGGGTGCAGGTGTACCTTCAGATCACTACATTTGTATCTTTGGGGTAAATACCTAGCAGTGCAATTGCTGGGTCTTAGGGTAGTTCTATTTTTAACTTCTTGAGGAACTCTCCATACTATTTTCCAGGGTGACTACATCAACTTGCATTCCCACCAACAGAGTAAGATGGTTTCCTTTTCTCTGCATCCCCATCAGCATTTGTTGTTTCCTGTCTTGTTAATTTAAGCCATTCTGACTAGTGTGAGGTGATATCTCATTGTGGTTTTGAGCTGTATTTCCCTTATGGCAAGTGATGTGGAACATTTCTTCATGTGTCTGTTGGCCATTTGTATTTTTCTTTGGAGAAATGTCTGTTCATGTCTTCTGCCCATTTCTTGGCTGGATTATTTTTTCTTTGGATGCTGAGTTTAGTAAGTTCTTTATGGATTTTGGATACTAGCCATTTATCTGATGTGATTTGTGAATATCTTTTCCCATTCCACAGTATGCCTTTCAGTTTTGTTGACTGTTCCTTTGCTGTGCAGAAGCTTTTTATCTGGATGAAGTCCCATTAGTTCATTTTTGCTTTTGTTTCCTTTGCCTTTGGAAATGTGTCTAGCAAGAAATTGCTGCAGCTGAGGTCATAGAGGTTGTTGCCTGTGTTCTCCTCTAGGATTTTGATGAATTCCTATCTCACATTTAGGTCTTTCATCCATTTTGAGTTTATTTTAGTGTATGGTTTAAGGAAATAGTCCAGTTCCATTTTCTGCATAAGGCTGTCCAATTTTCCCAACACCATTTGTTGAAGAGACTGTCTTCTTTCCATTGGATATTCCTTCCTGCTTTGTCAATGAGTTGAGCATAGAGTTGAGGGTCCATTTCTGGGTTCTATATTCTGTCCATCAGATCCACTTTTTTAAAGAGCTGTACCACACTTGGCTTGCCACTGTAGAGCTCTGCAGAGAGGCTCTAGTCTGTTAGGACTGTTCAACTTAAAATTAAGTTTCTAATTGCAAACAAGCCTGTCCTGAGGCAGGAGAGGGTTCTGAACCCTATCAAACTACTGTCACTCCCAGCATAAGCCACTATTTACAAATAAAAGGGCAAGCTTCTGCTGGCCAATTAAAGTTGGGTTAAAGTTTCTCCTGAGTAAGCAAAGAGACTGCCAGTAGCCAACAGTTCAAGTCAATTACCAAAACTCCAAACTATAACAGATCTGAGTCCTGTTCCAAACTGTTTAGCCTCAAGAAGAGAATTTAAATACAGCGAAGTACTTTGCACTGGCCACTTTTAATCCTGCCAGTTCGAAAAATTTATATCTTGTTTCTAATTATTGGCAACAACATATGATATTTGAAAAGTTAATGAAGTAGAAAGATTGGAAGAAAGAATAGAAATTTATATTTCCTATGTGCTTATATAGCAAAGTAAACTTGAATAAAGAACATGATCACATCTTCCAGTTTCTGCTCACCCCCACACCATTATTATGGTGACTGATATTTTTATTACATATTTAATTAACATGTTTGTAGTTTACAATTGAAAGGACATTAAATAAATATGTCTCTAGTAAATAATAAAAAGCCCACCAGCCATAAGTCTCTTTCTAATGAAATAATTTATGAAAATTCAATTTATTGGCATAAACTAAATCAGATTCTTCTTTTCTTCTTTTATGGTCTACATTGTGTCCCCTACCACCAAAATTCATATGTTGAAGTCCTAACTTCTAGGAACTCAGAATGTAACTGTATTTAGAATTAGGGCCTTATAATTTTTTCCTGATGGCCTGGCATGATGTGCTGGATAAAAGGAAGTGTTGCAATGAGGCCTTTAGTGATTCAGTGGTGAGGAATAGGGAGAGAGGATTAGTCCTATTGGCTGGGAAACCAAGGCAAAAGAAAAATTAAATTTTCTTACTATCTACAGCCCACTCAGTCCTTGAGACAGGAAGACTGACATTCCTCTAGGACCTCAACTGCCTCAATGTTAGTACTTGGCTAGGGGCAAAAGATAATTTGGCTCAACCCCCAGAAACCTGTAAGTCTGCTTTAATATATAAAGTTTCCTTTGGAAACTTCCTTTATCTCTATCCTCCAAGATACATGTTGGTAGTCATCCCCAAGCATGTGACCAACCTATATATACATCTGAAGAGTCTCATGGCTAAGGTTTTATTAGACAGTAGAAAATGATGTTTTACCAACAGCAGCTAGCCCCCTCGAGGTCCTGGAAACCTTGTTTCCAAAATTCCTTAGAGAATTATGCTATCCCTAACCCCCACCCTCCCAACTTGAAAGTATATAATCACCAGTCTTGATAACCCCAGTGCAGCTTTTTCTGCCTATGGGTCCAGTCTCCATGCTTTAATAAAACCACCTTTTTGCACCAAAGACATCTCAAAATTCTTTCTTAGCCATCAGCTTCGAACCCTAACATCTTTCCTACATCACTATGATTAGGTCACAGTCTTTCATAAACAAGTGCCTCTCAACTTGAATTTCATATATCCTTCTCATACCCTCTTTCCTAAGTGGGGAGAAAAATCATATGCAAATATCTTCTCCTATTCCATAGATTTTCTGTTTAGTTTTGTTGATTGTTTGTTTTCTCAGTCTTCAGATCAATTTCTTGGGTGTTCAGAATGATTTGATATTTATCCAACTGTGTTCAGAGGGATGAGGTATGCATAGGGTCCCCCTATTACTCTGCCATCTTAATCTCAACCCCCAGGGCTCAGTCCTTGAGCTTTTTCTCTTCTCTACTGACACTCCCTAGATAATGTCATCTAGTCTCACTGTTTGAAACACCATGTAATTGCTGACACCTTCCAAATTTAATCCCCTGCCTGCTCTTTATCTTGAACTCAGACTCATATCTTCAACTGTCTACTCATTAACTTCATTGTGACATTTAATAAGCATCTCATGCTCAACATGACTAAACCTAAACGTCTGCTTATGCTTTCCCTCACCTCTTCCTCTTCAATAGTCCCTAGTATATTCATTGTCAACTCACTCCTCCAGCTGTTCAGGCCACAAATCTTGGAGATATTGCTCCCATTTCTCTTTCTCCTCTACCCGCCCCCCATACATTATCAAATCCTATTGGCTCTGTCTTCAAAATAGATCCAGAAACTGAGCTTGTCTCAACACCTCCACTGCTACCACAAGAAATCATAAAATGTCTCTCACCTGGATGATGGTAAGAGCCTCCTAATTGGTCTCTGGCTTTCCCCCTTCCCTTTTCTGTCTGCATCCAATTTAGAATCCAGACATTTCCCTTTAAAACTCATGATATTGAAATCCCTCCAATGGTTTCCTATCATAGTGAAAGTAAAAGCCAAAATCCTACAGCAGCTAACAAAGCATTTCATGAGACTGAGATAAATCAAATTCATGCCTAGAAATGGTCATGCCTCTTCTCCTGCTAGCCCATTAGCATGTGTGGTTGAGTCAATCTTGTCAGGAGTTGAGCTTGGTATTGCTGTTACTAAGGTTACTTCTACTGCACTGCTTCAAATTTCTCATGTGTGACTTTATGTTTAGTCTGGGGATGCCAGAGGATTTTTTCAATGTTTCTACTCCACCCTCAGCTCTAGGCATAATTGTACATCTACACCTCTGAGAGGGTCTTTCTACATATTTTTATCTCTTCTCTAAAGATAGAGTCTGCGGTTGTTTGTTACTTCTTGGTGCTTATTGGTCTGGTGGGGTGGGGGTGGGGGAAAGTGAGAAAAGTCTGCTGTCCTGGGTTAACCTCAAACACAGACCCTATAACCCTGATCTTGGAGCAGGGAGGTGCTTTCTCAGTGAACCCACCCTCCAGGTCTGATCCCAGGAAGTTTTCACTACAGTGGGTCTTCACCTGTGCCTTGGAAATAACAGCATTTGCTGTCCTTACCCCAGCAACATAGGTTTGTATTTCTTAAGAAGAAGAAAATTATAATCTGCAAGTAATTTTCATTTTTATGGTAAGACTATTTAAGTAACTAAACATGATCCAAAGATCTTGCACTAATAAAAATGAAATTCTGGTAACCAGGGATCATCTTTCTATATATTTAGTATATGTATATATACATGTGCGTGCATACATACATACATATATATATACATACTCTTTAAATTATTATCAAAGGTGACTATAGTAAAAAAGATGAAATGGTCCAATTAATCCACGATAATTAATGGTTGACATGAGTAAATGAAAATGCATAGAATCAAACATATCCTCTTTTCTCCTTCATTTTTCATATTGAATTGGGCTCTAAATCATCTTTTCTTTAACTTCCCAATATGTAGAGAAACAATTCCTACCACACCACCTCAAATGCTTGTATTTTCCCTTACTGATAACCCACTACTTTGTCACCTCCTACCCAGCCTTCCATTCACAAAATCCTTGTCAGGATGATCTTTCCAAAACACTAACCTGATCCTGGGTGGGAGTAGACATGCTGAGAAATCAAGAGACTCCAATGCATGCAAGGCACCTAAGCAAAAACTCTGGGGTTGTTTGAGCATCTAGCCAGAGTGTGCACCCAGTGAATAGAGAGATTGGAAAACCTGATCTTAGGATGCTACAGGGAAGTGGTTTGCACTGTAGTGTTTGCACTACCTTACCTTTACTGGAGTGCTGAAAGAGATGAAGGAAGACAAGAAAGGCAAGCCAGGTGTGTAATTTTGAAGGCCCTAGCTAGAAGTTTGCATTTGATGTCTAGAGTAAAACTAAGAAGCTGCTCAAGGATTCTGAGCAACACAGTGACAAGAATAGAAAATCTGATCTATTTTCTCTCCCCAGTTTTCCTAATATGACAATGAGAGCTATTGTGCACGTTTTGACGATTTGGATAAAAGCAGGCATCTAAATTTTCCCTGGAGCTGTCAGCTCTCTTCATTTAATATTTAGCCAAATTAGTGGTGTCTTGTCTAAGAAGTGTGTACAAGGCAGTTTTTTGTCACTATTCTTTTAAAATAATTTAGATAAACTATATTATTTAAATGAATTCACCTCTTACAACCAAATGATTTAAAGACTGCTTTGGAACTAAACAGGCCATCACTTTCTGTTTCCACGCTCTGTGGCAGCAGGAAAGTAGCCATTTCTCCTGCTTCTGGATCCCCAGGGCCACGCCCATAGGAATGCTCTTTACTCTTCTCTCTCTTGCTATGCTTCTGATACACAGATAAAACATCTAGGACTCAGAAAGGGGTACAAAAGGGGGTATTTTGTGGTCTTTTGTACTGCAAAAGAAATACCCTAGAAAAAAATTCAAGTAAATTTTCCCCTTTTGTATATAATAGAAATTTACATATATATAAATTTAAAATATAGTATAAATTATATTTATAAATCACATTATATAAATTATATTATAAATTATATTTATATAAATTAAATAAATTAATTATTAATAAATAAAATTAATTTATTATATATTATATATAAATTTATATGTATATGATACATATATCATATATAAGTAGCAAAGGCTCATGATCCTTGACCTCATTTTCAGGACTTTGTTTGGGCTTGGGGCAAGAGGGGGCAAGATTAAGGTGCTTCACTTGCACCCCAAAAGTTGGTGAATGGCTGTTTGAATACATAAAGATTGACAAAGAAAGGGTTTTATGAGGATGGGAAGAAATCAACCTTTAGAAGTGGCAGCTCTCTGCTAAAGAAGCCAAAACAGAATTAAGTTCTATTGTTTTACATGTACCTGTATGTGACTTCTCTAAAATCAGGGTCTATTTCCTCTTACTTTTCTGGGTTATAGGCGGCTCTTTTTCAGTATTTCCTTGACATGAGATTTTTAACAGCGTTGCTGCTAAACAAGAGCAGAAAACTACTAGTAACGTCCTTCTGGAGACCACTCAGTCTCTGAGAGAAAACATCACTAACAGTTAACTTGAGGCAGATGAAGAGGCAGTTATCTACTATCCTTATTAGAGAGTTCTTTTTTTATATATTTATTTATTTATTTATGATAGACATGAGAGAGAGAGAGAGAGAGAGAGAGAGAGAGAGAGGCAGAGACACAGGAGGAGGGAGAAGCAGGCTCCATGCCAGGAGCCCGACATGGGACTCGATCGCGGGACTCCAGGATCGCGCCCTGGGCCAAAGGCAGGCGCTAAACCGCTGAGCCACCCAGGGATCCCCCTTATTAGAGAGTTCTAAAAGCAGCATCCTGCGCCAAACACACCAACAGGTACATGCACCTGCTGAAGGCCTGAAATGCTGTCCCCACCACCACACTACCTTACTGCCAAAATCTTGCCTTAAAACATTGAATTTTCAGTCAGAGCACAGAGCTCCATGAAGGAGAGAGGCACGAGAAGGTGACTGAGAAAGGTATTTTCTATGTACCTTCCAAGCTTTGAGAACTAAGGCAAACCTCCTTGAGCTTCAGATTCCTTAAGTGTGGATCAAGAGTAGTATAGGTTATGTCTAAGGCTCTTTCCACTGATGTTTCATTATTCCATATGATCTCATCAGGTATGCCTCTGGCAGATGGAGAGGCAGACGGGTCAGTGGACAGTGCACTGGCATAAGAGTTGAGAGCCCACTCAAGACCTAGTCCTGGCTCTGCCACTTTACAAGTTAAGCATTTCAGTCAAGTCGCTTAACCTGTCCTCATCTTGGGGCAATCGTGAGGATTATATGAAGCATATAATGTACATATCCATCACTGATGGATCTGTCAGTCAGCTATTGGTACATAACAGACCATGCCAAAGCTTAGTGGCTTAAATAATAATTGTAATTCTTTCCATGTTTCTAAGGTTGGCTGGATGGTTCTTCCAATTTGAGCTGGTACAATTGGTCTCTAAAAACTGCTGGTGGTTTGGCTGGGGTAGGTGGTCCAGTACGGCTTTACTCACGTGCCTGGCAAATGACAGGATACTTATTTGGGGCTCAGCTGAGGCTCCACATCTCTGCTCCACATGTCTCTTATTCCCTTGGAGGGTAATCTTGGCCTCTTCACTGGGAGATCTCAGGGTTCCAAAAAGCAATAGGGAGTCCCATGCACATAGGCTTTTTCAGCCTCTGAAACTAGGAAATGTGAAAGCATCAAGATTCAGAGCAAGGTAAGCTTCTAAAATAGCCCAGGAGGCATCAAAGACCACTGGCTTCACAGTCTCCCCATGCTGTTCCTGGTAGTGGAGGTGATGGAACTTAAGAAACTGCTCAGAATTGACAACAGCTATGCCACAGAGATCTGCATAAAGGAAATTTCCTAATCCAAGTGGGCCCGTGCATGAGGCATGCTTCAACAAAGGTGGATAAGAAAGAGATTGGGAATAGGAAGTAAATGGACTGAAAAAATCTAACCTCAGTTATAGGACAGGCTCCTATAATGGCATTCACCTGTTGGGTATTGTCAGCGTGAGTTAACTGATCAATCCATAGGGCTAGATGGAGATGGTGAGTTGTGAGCAAACACTGGTGCCAAAGTTCTAAGGTATTCATAGCAAAATCCCACTCAATGCTGAGGGCATTGAAAGGAAGATCTGGTTTCCTCTCCTTCTCTCCTGAGATGTTTTGCAAAAGCCAGGACAAACCCAGAGTTGCAGAGTAGCTGGTAGGAATTTAGAGAAGATCCAGTTTCAGCGATATAAAATGTAGGTCAGAGAATGAGTTGAAGCCTCATACGATAGCCATGGCCAACAGAGCAAAGACTGGGGAAAGCTAAGATTTCAACTGATGGCAAGGAACACTCAGAACTCACTCTAGACCCACTGGGTCTGTGCCAGCACAAGTAATTCTGGATCCACCTTCTGCAACTGAATTACTAATGGGCTTCTTGCCCTCCTCAGGATTAACTCAGTTGCCACATGGGTCTGAGTCTGCAAAGGAGTCATTAATTACCCTCACTAGTGGGAGCTAAGAGACCCTCTGCTTTTACTATAGATCTGCTTACCTGTAATAAATGAGACAGAGCAGTGGTTCTGAGCACTACCAATGGAGACAGGCCTCAGCAAAAAGTCTAGTTTTGCCATTTATATCTACGTGACATGGACATGCTTCTTTACATCTCCATTAATCAACTTCTGTAAAAAATATACATCATTATTGTACCTACCTTGAAGGATGTTGAGAGGGTTAATGAGTTGAATTGTTGAGTTAATGGCCATAGAAGGTATATAAATACCAGTAAATGGCAAGGGGTAAGTGCTAGATAGTTACCATTATAAGTGTTTCTTTCCTCTGCTAAAATTGACCACCTACCACTGTGTTAATGAAAGATAAATTAGATTTCCTACATTCAGAGATCTTAACTACTTTGTCTTTTAAAATTATATGGCAATACAATCTTAGTTAATATTAAGCAAATTTGGTTAGATATTCTAAAAAGGGTATTATTTCATTCTTGCTAAAGATTTTTCTTTGTATCTTGCACTTATAGCTGAGTCTATCACTGCAAAAGGAAAAGACAAAAATAAGCATGAAGTTATAAACATATTTAGGTGCATCTTCTGGTGCCTCCTTTTAAAGGTGATTAGTCAAGGGCAAAGCATCTCTGAACCAGGGGAACAAAACAGCCATTAAAATATAGTACACAGCTGTTGGTAAAAATTCAAAATAGCTACTATGCTAAATTCATAGTATAGCTACTATGGAAGTTTCTTAAAATAATAAAAAACAGACATACCATGTGATTGAGCAATGCCACTTCTATGTATTTATCTAAGAGAATTGAAGTCAAGATTTCAAAGTTATTTGCAGTTCTATGTTCATTGTAGCATTATCCACAATAGCCAAGAAGTGAAAGCAACCTAAGTATCCACTGATGGATAAATGGATAAAGAAAATGTGGTACAAGGGTGCCTGGGTGGCTCAGTCAGTTAAGCATCTGCCTTTAGCTCAGGTCATGATCCCAGAGTCCTGGGATCCAGCCCCACATTGGGCTCCCTGCTCATGGGAATCTGCTTCTTCCTCGGCTCCTCACCCCACTCATACTTTCTCTCTGGCTCTCTCTCTTTCAAATAAATAAATAAAATCTTTTTAAAAACAAAAGAAAATGTAGTGCACACATACAATGGAATTTTATTCTGCCTTTAAAAAGAAGGAAATTCTGCAAATGTGACAATATAGATGAAGCCAGAGGGCATTATGCTAAGTGAAATAAGCCAGTCACAGAATGGCAAATACTGCATGATTTCACATAGCATCAGTTTTCTAAAATAGTTAAATTCGTAAAATCAAGTAGAATGATTATTGGCATCATTGCTGAATCGACTGCTGAAGCGTGGGAAATGAGGAGTTACCAATCAACGGGCATAAAGTTTCAGTTAGCAAAAAGGATAGGCTCTAGAGATATGTGTACAACATTGAACTTATAGTCAGAGTGTGTTGTACACTTGAAAAATGTAAGAGGTAAAAAAAATAAAAAATAAAACAAAATAAAAAACATAAGAGGTTTAAAAATATACTATACAAACATGGCAAATTATATAATGTAATTCAATTATTAAGAGGCAAAGAGCGACAGACATGATCTCATAAGGTTTTGTCACCCAGTTGTTTTCTAAAGATTGTACTTTTTTCAGCAGTATTTGCCCCTAGAGAAAAATATATCCTCAGCTGCTGTATACAAGATCAAATAAAATATCTAAGCTTCCCATCAAAAGAGAGTATCTGCTGTGAATCTACCCTAAATCGCACATCAGAAAGTCTGTCAGAAATTTTCTAAGTTTCCTTACAGCCTAAGAGTACCACCTTCAAAGAATTTCTAATTAGCAAAGTGCTCTCAAAATAAGATTTTTCCAGTGGTCAGATTTGGCAAATGGCTATAATAAGCATGTGTGAAATGAAAAGAGCAAAGGACAAACAACTTAGATTTTAGACACCAATCTGGATGTGATTGACAGTTTAGTTCTGCCCTCTGCCCCACAGCATCTAGAGAATGACAGAGATGTCAGGAAGGACAAAATAAGAAGATGCAGTCTCTTCCCTGGAGAAATACATGAACTCAGAGAATTTTACAACATAGGATAACACCTCAGAGCAAATGTACTACTTTAAAGTATATGAAGAACTTGCCTGTGTACATTGTCATTTAACCCTCAAGATCTGTGGCTTTTTGACCTATTGTCCACATTTGACAAATGAGGAACTTGAACTTTTTGAGAAATAATTGACCTACTCAAGATCATAATTCTAATTAATAGTTGATGTTGGGACTCATTACAGTTCTATGAGATTTCTTTCTGGTTCTCTCACCAAACCATCTTTACATCCAATCTGCCATCTAGGTTTAGAGAAACCTAATGTCTAGTCAGAAGTCCATCTGGTCTAGAATAGATGCTTCATGCTGGGGATTCCAGGGAAAGAAATTTGTGGAAATAAAGTGCTGCACACGGAGGCCAGTCATGTATGGTCCCTGAACCCTGGTTCCCCAGATATAGTTAGTTTTAGGAGCTTCAAGATGAGCCAGAAATATTTGAGGACCACTGTAACATAGAAACTTAAAGAGTAACCATTCATATTTCTCAAACTGGAGTGGGTAATATTTCAGGATGAGCAGCAAAACATCCTTTTGATTCTAAATTTCTCTGTGCTCCCCTCCTTCACTGAAAGCTATGTGGTACCTCAGAACAGCTCTATCACAGTTACTGTAAATATGCATTAGAGAAAACTTTGCCCATTTCACATTATTTTGTGTGCTTTTCTTTAACTTAAAAAAACCCCACAGAGATAAGTGAAGACTACTCCCTGTTTATGAAACAAACTCCCTGTTTATAAGATATATAAAAGATAACTATTCAAAATTATAATACAACACTCAAGTTATGTGCTTTGTTAATTGTATGATGGCCAACTACATCCTTGTTGACTTTCTCGGCTATAGACCAAAGTAGGCTGGTTTTCCTCAGATGCTTATTAGGATACCCATTCCTATTAGTGCCATCTGCTGCTACTTCCATATGGCCACCACCTGCCCTGGGTAGTTTCCTGTGTTCTTCAGCAGGCACCAATAAGTCAAAGACACAGATGCTTGTGTATCTGTTCACTTATTTTTCAATGACCCACAACTTTTCAAAGAGAAGTGCATCAGACTATGTGTCCCAATTCTCCCACTCAAAATGATCAACTACATACTTTCAGGAGTCCCAAACCACCTCCTTCTGAAAATTATAAAGTGAAATAGAAACATGTGGGTATGAATGCAGAATGGGATTTTTGTAGATTATCTTGCTCAATTACCTGGTTTTATAAGTGAGGGAAATAAGGCCAATTAAGTATTTAGAGCAGTGTAAATGATAAAGGACAAGTGGTGTAGAGTCATAGTTTGTGTAGAAAAGTATTATGATTAAAATTGTGCTTTAGAAAAATTAATCTTGCCACTTGCAATGACATGGATGGAGCTAAAGTGTATTATGCTAAGTGAAATAAGTCAGGCAGAGAAAACCATATGATTTCACTCATATGTAGAATTTAAGAAATGAAACAGATGAACGTGGCGGGGGGAGAAGCAAACCATGAAACAGACTCTTAACTATAGAGAACAAACTGAGGGTTGCTGGAGGGGAATTGGGTGGGGGGATGGGTTAAATGAGTGAGGAGTATTAAGGAGGTCACTTGTGATAAGCACTGAGTGTTGTATGTAAGTGATGAGTGACTAAATTCAACACCTGAGACTAATATTACACTATATGCTAACTAACTGGAATTTAAATAAAAACTTGAAACAAAAGAAAAGAAAAATTAATAAGGCAATAAAACATCAATTGGCTAGAAAAGACCAGAAGGGAGACGAAAAATAGCTAAAAGGCAATTACAGTAATCCAAAGGTGAGAGAGTATCTGAATCCAGGATAGGGGAGTGGGAAGAAAGTAGAAATGTACAGGAAAGTGTGAATCGATGACATATCAAATGCCATCTTTGTGGGAGGGAGATTACAAATGCCATAAAGTAGATTCTGTAGATGTTTGTGGAGTGCTTCATATGTATCATTCTACTAGATTGCAGGCATATTACTAAAAACAAGAGAATCAAGTCTCGGCCTCATGGTGTTCATTAGAAAAATTGAGAAGAGGGAGCTGATTGAATGATAGAATAGGGAAAACAATAAATACTTTTTTGAATATTGGAGTCAGACCCAACATTCAGTTGGAAAATGCGAGAATTGAAGAAACCTAGAGGTAGAAGAAACTGGAAGATCCCTGTTTGCCACACTCAACAACCCAAACCTATTTTCTCCATCCAAATGTCTCTTCCAGCCTTTTTTTTTTACCCATGTTTTTTATTGTTATTTTTTTAATTTATTTTTTATTGGTGTTCAATTTACCAACATACAGAATAACCCCCAGTGCCTGTCACCCATTCACTCCCACCCTCCCCCCAACCTCCTCCCCTTCTACCACCCCTAGTTCGTTTCCCAGAATTAGGAGTCTTTATGTTCCGTCTCCCTTTGTGATATTTCCCACACATTTCTTCTCCCTTCCCTTCTATTCCCTTTCACTAACTATTATTTATATTCCACAAATGAATGAGAACATATAATGTTTGTCCTTCTCCAATTGACTTACTTCACTCAGCATAATACCCTCCAGTTCCATCCACGTTGAAGCAAATGGTGGGTATTTGTCGTTTCTAATGGCTGATTAATATTCCATTGTATACATAAACCACATCTTCTTTATCCATTCATCTTTTGATGGACACCGAGGCTCCTTCCACAGTTTGGCTATTGTGGCCATTGCTGCTAGAAACATCGGGGTGCAGATGTCCCGGTGTTTCATTGCATCTGTATCTTTGGGGTAAATCCCCCCAACAGTGCAATTGTTGGGTCATAGGGCAGGTCTATTTTTAACTCTTTGAGGAACCTCCACACAGTTTTCCAGAGTGGCTGCACCAGTTCACATTCCCACCAAGAGTATAAGAGGGTTCCCTTTTCTCCGCATCCTGTCCAACATTTGTGGTTTCCTGCCTTGTTAATTTTCCCCATTCTCACTGGTGTGAGGTGGTATCTCATTGTGGTTTGGATTTGTATTTCCCTAATGGCAAGTGATGCAGAGAATTTTCTCATGTGCATGTGGCCATGTCTATGTCTTCCTCTGTGAGATTTCTCTTCACGTCTTTTGCCCATTTCATGATTGGATTGTTTGTTTCTTTGCTGTTGAGTTTAATAAGTTCTTTATAGATTTTGGAAACTAGCCCTTTATCTGATATGTCATTTGCAAATATCTTCTCCCATTCTGTAGGTTGTCTTTTAGTTTTGTTGACTGTATCTTGCTGAACAAAATACTGTGCAAAAGCTTCCTATCTTGATGAAGTCCCAATAGTTCATTTGTGCTTTTGTTTCTTTTGCATTCGTGGATGTATCTTGCAAGAAGTTACTGTGGCCAAGTTCAAAAAGGCTGTTGCCTGTGTTCTCCTCTAGAATTTTGATGGAATCTTGTCTCACATTTAGATCTTTCATCCATTTTGAGTTTATCTTTGTGTATGGTGCAAGAGAGTGGTCTAGTTTCATTCTTCTGCATGTGGATGTCCAATTTTCCCAGCACCATCTATCGAAGAGACTTTCTTCCAGTGGATAGTCTTTCCTCCTTTATCGAATATTAGATGACCATAAAGTTGAGGGTCCACTTCTGGGTTCTCTATTCTGTTCCATTGATCTATCTGTCTGTTTTTGTGCCAGTACCACACTGTCTTGATGATCACAGCTTTGTAGTACAACTTGAAATCTGGCATTGTGATGCCCCAAGATATGGTTTTCTTTTTTAAAATTCCCCTGGCTATTCGGGGTCTTTTCTGATTCCACACAAATCTTAAAATAATTTGTTCTAACTCTCTGAAGAAAGTCCATGGTATTTTGATAGGGATTGCATTAAATGTGTAAATTGCCTTGGGTAACATTGACATTTCCACAATATTAATTCTTTCCATCCATGAGCATGGTATATTTTTCCATCTCATTGTATCTTCCTCAATTTCTTTCCGAAGTGTTCTATAGTTTTTAGGGTATAGATCTTTTACCTCTTTGGTTAGGTTGATTCCTAGGTATCTTATGCTTTTGGGTGCAATTGTAAATGGGATTGACTCCTTAATTTCTCTTTCTTCAGTCTCATTGTTAGTGTATAGAAATGCCACTGATTTCTGGGCATTGATTTTGTATCCTGCCACACCGCCGAATTGCTAAGAGTTCTAGCAATCTTGGGGTGGAGGCTTTTGGGTTTTCTATGTAGAGTATCATGTCATCGGCGAAGAGGGAGAGTTTGACTTCTTCTTTGCCAATTTGAATGCCTTTAATGTCTTTTTGTTGTCTGATTGCTGAGGCTAGGACTTCCTAGGACTGCTCTATGTTGAATAGCAGTGGTGAGAGTGGACATCCCTGTCTTGTTCCTGATCTTAGGGGAAAGGCTCCCAGTGCCTCCCCATTGAGAATGATATTTGCTGTGGGCTTTTCGTAGATGGCTTTTAAGATGTCGAGGAAAGTTCCCTCTATCCCTACACTCTGAAGAGTTTTGATCAGGAATGGATGCTGTATTTTGTCAAATGCTTTCTCTGCATCTAATGAGAGGATCATATGGTTCTTGGTTTTTCTCTTGCTGATATGATGAATCACATTGATTGTTTTACGAGTGTTGAACCAGCCTTGTGTCCCGGGGATAAATGCTACTTGGTCATGGTGAATAATTTTCTTAATGTGTTGTTGGATCCTATTGGCTAGTATCTTGTTGAGAATTTTTGCATCCATGTTCATCAGGGATATTGGTCTGTAATTCTCCTTTTTGGTGGGGTCTTTGTCTGGTTTTGGAATTAAGGTGATGCTGGCCTCATAGAATGAGTTTGGAAGTACTCCATCTCTTTCTATCTTTCCAAACAGCTTTAGTAGAATAGGTATGATTTCTTCTTTAAACCTTTGATAGAATTCCCCTGGGAAGCCATCTGGCCCTGGACTCTTGTGTCTTGGGAGGTTTTTGATGACTTCTTCAATTTCCTCTCTGGTTATTGGCCTGTTCAGGTTTTCTATTTCTTCCTGTTCCAGTTTTGGTAGTTTGTGGCTTTCCAGGAATGCGTCCATTTCTTCTAGATTGCCTAATTTATTGGCGTAGAGCTGTTCATAATATGTTTTTAAAATCGTTTGTATTTCCTTGTTGTTGGTAGTGATCTCTCCTTTCTTATTCATGATTTTATTAATTTGAGTCTTCTCTCTCTTCTTTTTAATAAGGCTGGCTAATGGTTTATCTATCTTATTAATTCTTTCAAAGAACCAACTCCTGGTTCTGTTGATCTGTTCTACAGTTCTTCTGGTCTCAATTTCATTGAGTTCTGCTCGAATTTTAATTAACTCTCTTCTTCTGCTGGGCGTCGGGTCGATTTGCTGCTTCTTCTCTAGCTCCTTTATGTGTAAGGTTAGCTTTTGTATTTGAGTTCTTTCCAGTTTTTGGATGGATGCTTGTATTGAGATGTATTTCCCCCTCAGGACTGCTTTTGCTGCATCCCAAAGATTTTGAACGGTTGTATCTTCATTCTCATTAGTTTCCATGAATCTTGTTAATTCCTCCTTAATTTCCTGGTTGACCCTTTCATCTTTTAGCAGGATGGTCCTTAACCTCCACGTGTTTGAGGTCCTTCCAAACTTCTTGTTGTGATTTAGTTCTAATTTCAAGGCATTATAGTCTGAGAATATGCAGGGGACGATCCCAATCTTTTGGTATCGGTTCAGACCCGATTTGTGACCCAGTATGTGGTCTATTCTGGAGAAAGTTCCATGTGCACTTGAGAAGAATGTGTATTCAGTTGAGTTTGGATGTAAAGTTCTGTAGATATCTGTGAAATCCACCTGGTCCAGTGTATCATTTAAAGCTCTTGTTTCTTTGGAGATGCTGTGCTTAGAAGACCTATCGAGTATAGAAAGAACTAGATTGAAGTCACCAAATATAAGTGTATTATTATCTAAGTATTTCTTCACTTTGGTTATTAATTGATTGATATATTTGGCAGCTCCCACATTCGGGGCATATATATTGAGGATTGTTAAGTCCTCTTGTTGGATAGATCCTTTAAGTATGATATAGTGTCCCTCTTCATCTCTCAGTCTTTGGGGGTAAATTTTAGTTTATCTGATATAAGGATGGCTACCCCTGCTTTCTTTTGAGGACCATTCAAATGGTAAATGGTTCTCCAACCTTTTATTTTCAGGTTGTAGGTGTCCTTCTGTCTAAAATGAGTTTTTTGTAGACAGCAAATAGATGGGTCCTGTTTTTTTATCCAGTCTGAAACCCTGTACCTTTTGATGGGGTCATTAAACCTGTTCACCTTCGGAGTTACTATTGACAGATATGAGTTTAGTGTCACCATGATATCTATTCAGTCCTTGTTTTTGTGGATTGTTCCACTGAACTTCTTCTTAAAGGGGAATTTTAAGAGTCCCCCTTAAAGTTTCTTGCAGAGCTGGTTTGGAGGTCACATATTCTTTCAGTTCCTGCCTGTCTTGGAAGCTCTTTATCTCTCCTTCCATTTTGAATGAGAGCCTTGCTGGATAAAGTATTCTTGGTTGCATGTTTTTCTCATTTAGGACCCTGAATATATCCTGCCAGCCCTTTCTGGCCTGCCAGGTCTCTGTGGAGAGGTCTGCTGTTACCCTAATACTCTTCCCCATAAAAGTCAGGGATGTCTTGTCTCTTGCTGCTTTAAGGATCTTCTCTTTATCTTTGGAATTTGCAAGCTTAACTATTAAATGTCGAGGTGTTGAATGGTTTTTATTGATTTTAGGGGGGAATCTCTCTATTTCCTGGATCTGAATGCCTGTTTCCCTTCCCAGATTAGGAAAGTTTTCAGCTATGATTTGTTCAAATACACATTCTGGCCCTCTGTCTCTTTCGGCGCCCTCGGAAACCCCAATTAAACGTAGGTTTTTCTTCCATAGGCTGTCGTTTATTTCCCTTAATCTATCTTCATGGTCTTTTAATTGTTTGTTTCTTTTTTCCTGTTTCCCTCTTTGCCATCAACTTGTCTTCTATGTCACTCACTCGTTCTTCCACCTCGTTAACCCTCGTCGTTAGGACTTCTAGTTTGGATTGCATCTCATTCAATTGATTTTTAATTTCTGCCTGATTGGATCTAAATTCTGCAGTCATGAAGTCTTGAGTCCTTTATGCTTTTTTCTAGAGCCACCAGTAGCTGTATGATAGTGCTTCTGAATTGGCTTTCTGACATTGAATTGTAATCCAGATTTTGTAACTCTGTGGGAGAGAGGACTGTTTCTGATTCTTTCTTTTGAGGTGAGGTTTTCCTTCTAGTCATTTTGCTCAGCGCAGAGTGGCCAAAAGCAAGTTGTATTAGGAAAAGGAGAAAAAGAGAGGAGAGAAGGAAGGAAAGAAGAGAGAAAAAGAAAAAAGGAAAAAGGAAGCAAAAAAGAAAAAAAGAAAAAAAAGAAAGAGAGGGAAAAAAGGGTGGGGGAAGGAAACAAATCAAAAAGCAAAAAAAAACAAAACAAAACAACAATAACAACAACAACCAAAACCACGGGGATGTATCTTCTGATTCTGTAGACTTTAAGTCCCTTGACTTCCCCTGGAACTGGTCCGTCTAGTTGGTCTTCTGGGGGAGGGGCCTGTTGTGCTGATTCTCAGGTGTTAGCAACTGGGGGAGCTGCTCTGCCCCCTGCCTGGTGCAGGGCTCAGTGGGGGTTGTTTATCCGTGAGGCCCCAGGAGGAACAACCCCAGTGGCGGCGGCCAGCTCTGGAGCCCTGGAGTCAGCTCCTGCAGGAACCACAGAGCTCTCCGTCTGCAGGGCCTGGAGGCTCTGGGGCGGGGCCGCTGATCTGTTCAGCTTGGGGCAGGAGCGTCCTTGCTGTCCTGGGCCCTCCCGGCCTCTGCCTGTCCCGGGGGGAGGCTGGATCCTGGGCTGTGTCCCGGCGCCCTGTGCTCCGGGGCCTGCGCTGTTGGATTCACGCTCCCGCCCCGCAGCCCCCTCCGCGGAGACACCGCCCGAGCCCCTCAGAGCTGCTCCGGCCCTGCCATGCGCGCTGCAGCCCTTAGGGAGCTCGGCGCACTCTCCCGGGGTGCAGGTGTCTGTTAGTGTCCCAGGGAGCACGAGGGCATCCCCGCCCTCCTGGGTCCTGCTCCACCTCCCTGCGGGCCCCTTTCCGCCCGGGAAGGTTGGTGCAGCTCCTGCTTCTCCGGGACGGGGCTCTCCTGTCCTGGGGACACTCGCCCCGGCCTCAGCCCGGCTCCTCGCGGGTCCCTCCCCCTTGGAGGCCTTTTGTTTCTTTATTTCTTTTTCCCCGTCTTCCTACCTGGATAGAAGCGCGAACTCTTCTCACTGTAGCGTTCCAGCTGGTCTCTCTTTAAATCTCAGGCCGAATTCGTAGATTTTCAGGATGATTTGAAGGTTTTCTAGGTAATTTGGTGGGGACAGGTGTTTTGGGGACCCTACTCTTCCGCCATCTTGCCCTTCCACCTCTCTTCCAGCCTTTTTTGTCGAAGTATGATACAAAAGTAGGAAGTCATTTCTTTCTGCCTCTGAAATCTTTGTGTGTTCCTCCATAGTTGTCCTTTTAATTGTCCCTCAATGTGTATCTCTCAAAGGTCCAGTTGCACCTTGTAGCTCAAATATGGTAATATCTAGAAAACACCTTTTCTCTGCCTGGCCACGGCTCCCCACCCAGGTTTGTTGACTTCTTTAGACTGTCTTCAGTTCTGCTATTTCTACCAAATGTGGAAGAGGTTTTTAAAAAGAGTTGGATGGGGATCCCTGGGTGGCGCAGCGGTTTCGCACCTGCCTTTGGCCCAGGGCGCCATCCTGGAGACCCGGGATCGAATCCCACGTCGGGCTCCCGGTGCATGGAGCCTGCTTCTCCCTCTGCCTGTGTCTCTGCCTCTCTCTCTCTCTGTGTGTGTGACTATCATAATTAAATAAAAATTTTAAAAAAAGAGTTGGATGATAGAATTGTTTTATTTCCAATGTCTTTCCATTACTAATTGATCACCAAGCCAGAAACTAACACGTCTAAGAATTAATCTATCATCATCTTTTCCCGAACCCTGATCAAGATTTTCTATTTATTTTAATGCTATAAGCCCCTAGCATATCCAGACTCATGATGTCCTAGCTTTCTTTTTTTCTTTTCCTTAAGAAGAAAAGGTTTTTTTGTCTAGATGAGAAGCAAATGTGTGGAAAAGTTGGGTTGTTTCTCCAGATGGTATAATTGGTCGTTAGGTAGCTAGTGAAGTGTCTGTCTTAGCATCTGCACACTGAGAAGAAATATATAAGCACATTTTTAGTACCTTTAATGCAACTTCTGTACCCTGGACACTGAGGGCTAGATGTATCAACTAAACTAGGGAAATAAGCAAACATAAATACTTTGTCCCTAAAAAATTGGATCCAAAATAAAATCCCTAATCATTTTTTCAGTGGCATTAGAATAAGAGAACCCAACTCATTGAAAATACAACCCCAAGGGGGTACAGTATAAATAGAATTCTCTTCTTTGGTTTCCCTTGCCCAGCACTAAATATATGTGTTGCCCAAATCTATCCCAAAAATAAAAATAAATGTTGATTACTTTTTAATTATGAAATAAGGATAAAGTTTAGTTTTGACAATATGATGCTTGCAACCCAAAAAGAAAAGTCTGTGATTTTGCCTGGAATAAATGTTGATTCAATTAAAAATTTCACTGCAGAGTAATATTTCCCAGATTGGTGAAGAGAAAAGGAAACTAATATTTATAAACTACTCTGTGTTTTAGGCACTGTGCTAGAAATTTTCTACAAAGCAGAGTTCAAGTAGGATGAATTAGACATATGACAAGCCAAAATGCTAAAGTAGTTTTAGAAACTTAGGAGTACCATTCAACGTACTGCTTTTTTTTTTTCATGAGTTATTAGTTATAAAACTAAAAAGAAAATTATTTGAAGTGGTTATAGTAAGTATGTGAAATTTCTGGAGATAACAGTTGATTTTTCAACACATTGAGGACTTATCTTCATCAGAATCGGAAATCCTGATTGGAAACCAAAATTGAATATAAGATTGCATTTACAAAGCTGTAGCCTGTTGTCTTATCCAAATGGTTATATTGCTAACTTTTAATTTTCAGCTTTAATTTTAAGCTTATGTCTGTGTAGGAAGTAGTAGGGAAAAACTATTCCCATTCTATATAAAAAGAAGCAGAGATAAAAAGAAGCTAAATGATTTTTTGTTTAACCCTCCACAGAAGATCAGTAGCTGATATCAAATTAAACCTAACTCACAGGCATAAGAATTTATCCTCTGGATGTTACCATTTTGCAACCATGAAAATGAATTCTTATTGAACTACCTGTATGTCTTTAGCTCACAATTACTGAGGATTAACTTGTTAAATACACCCACTACTCAAAACCCCTCCTTTTTTGCTTCTACCCACTATGTAATCTTTAGAGAAATGTGAGACTTTGACCTTTTGAAGTAATAGCACATTATCCAGCCGCAATGGAATGAGTCAGCACCAAAGGGGCAGTCACGCAATACCCTCCAGAAAGCAATCCACTCCAGTAATACAAATCATTCCTGAAATAAGTGTCCTTGCAACTATTAAAGAATAAAATCTAAGAGAAGAGAAAGGAGAATCACGGAAAGCGAAAACCATTATTTTAAAATTTAAATCAGTTCTTTTGAAGTTTTGTTAGCGTCCTCCTCCTTGAGTACAATTATCTTTTCTAGTCCTCTAGGATTTATTCAAGGAGCCTAAGGATTTCAATATGAATGTCATATAAATAAGATTGGAAAAATAATGCATCAAGTCTACATAAATACCACTAGTGATCAATATAATCTTTGGAGGTGGCACCAGTCTCTACAGGCAGTGGGAGAGTTGGAAGAGCACAGGGTTGAGAATCAGAGGACAAGCATGCTGGCCTTGGTTCCACCCTCCTCTCATCACCTGGAGCCTTGGCAGTTACACAACTTTTAGGAGCCTTGATGTCCTTTCTCATCAGTAAAATGAACATATACTTCCTAACTTCACAAGGTTGCTGTCAGTGTCTAATGACTGAAAAATGGACAAGAGTATGTATCTATAGGTGTCAGCTTAGCTAAACTGGAACTACATTTTCCAGAATTCCCTTCCCTGCATAGTTCTGGGCTGTAAGAGGCATCATGCGAGATTTGAAATGTGGAAACAAAACAGCAGCCATTTTACACCTGGAAGCTCAGTGCAGGAATGAGACACTGGTGCATCTTACACTCAGTGCTGCTTATCTGTGGGCTCCTCTGAGTGGTACAGGGTAGCAGTGAGGCCACCAGCTGTCACACTACCTGCTGGCTCCTTCTTCAGCTTCTCTGACTTCCCAGCCAGAAGCTTGTTAAGCCCCATGACAAAGCCCCAACTTCATCTCCAAGACACCCTGCCATATAGGCTTAAAAACAGAGAGACATTGACGAGTTTCAGTTCATCTTTGTGGGTTATAGTTCATCTGTTCCTTGCTTCTCCTACTTCACTTCCATCTGCCTTTCCCAAATGTCTGTTTGACTGCTGCTGTCTCTAGGATGCAGCTTTAGATACAGAATAAATAGTGTTCAAGGACTATTTAGCTCCTTTAATTGCATAAAGTAAATAAATCCATAATATATCCCTTGCTATACAAATAGAAGTAGATATAAATATACACATATGGATAGGTATGTGTATATCCTATTGACCCTGCTTCTCTAATGGAACCCTGACTAAAATATGGGCTGTTTATTCCAATATTTCCAACATAGCAAATGTTCAACAAATTCTTGGCAAACTTTCAAGATTAAACAAAAATAAGATTTTTTTTTAATTTTTTTTAATTTTTATTTATTTATGATAGTCACAGAGAAAGAGAGAGAGAGGCAGAGACATAGGCAGAGGGAGAAGCAGGCTCCATGCACCGGGAACCCGACATGGGATTCGATCCCGGGTCTCCAGGATCGCGCCCTGAGCCAAAGGCAGGCGCCAAACCGCTGCGCCACCCAGGGATCCCAAATAAGATATTTTTTAATGCAATAGTCTCCAAAATAAAGTATAAAGGAGCTAACAAATGGTGTTTCTTGATTACATATTAATAAGATGAACTGCTACCTAGAATTATTTTCTGACACAATAAGACCAATTTATATGTAAGAATTCACTATGTCTGGTCCCTTGACATAAACTTACAACTAAACCTTATAAAATTTTAATTTGAAACATTTTCATGTACCATTTTTTAATGGCATAAACAAGAAGCTGTTTGCACCCAGCTAGTGGTGATTATTTCAGACTATAAATAAAGTAATATTCGTGATGGAAAAAAGACCAGTAAACACGCTGGAAATTGGTAATATTCTTATGTATAAATGGGGTGTTTTCACCCATTCATTCTCAAAGGTAATAAAACATACACATTTATGGTTTTAATGATGATTGCAAGATTAAAATTATTTAAATAAGGTTTTCATTAACCAAATTTTTACCAAAAAGAAGATATATGCATATTTGTAAAAAAAAAACTGTAAAGCTTTAAAAGCCTCAAAAATCTTTCAATTATAACCATCATGTTATATGTTATGACTTAACAAAAACAAAATAACTGCAGCTAAATACCAAAGACTTAGAAAGCCAGGGAATTGGAATTAGACACAATCATGGGAGTAAGAGAGCCACTGGGACTCTGAGGTACAGAAAGTCAAAGCATTCACAGGGAGGCAATAGGAAGCTGCATCCAGAATGTCTCTTAGTAAGAACTGGAATCCCAGTCATTAGAGGGAGAGGTGTAAAGGAAGAAGTATAAATGCACTTCCTAGACCAAGATTATGGGCATTAACTGAGGGGCTGTATTATTCATTCATCTGTTCCTCTAGATTGTCTCTTCCTCTTGTTTCTCAAACTCTGCAGTCTTCTGGAGCCATGTTTATATTTATCCCCATGGCTCAAACCACCAGCCATTTTGCCATGTTTCCTGAGTTTACATTCCAGCCTTAAGTTCTCTCTGGAGTTAGAGCCACAGGCCCTTACCTGTCCACTATAGGTCACCTCATGGATGTATCCATCCATAGTAATATGTCCAGAACCTAATCTGCACAAAACTTATTCCTGTTTCCTATATTCCTTCATTCATCTATTCTGTTAAACATATACTGAATATCAAACATTTGCCAAGTTCTGAGGACTTGGTAACAGATGTTCCTAGTCCATAAGAGATTAAAGTCTAGTACAAAAGTTCTGTCAAGCCACAGAATGAAATTGCTTAAAATCTTGAAAAACCATGGGCCTTACTCTCAGGTATTCTAATTTAATTGTTTTTTTTGAAGGGGAAAGCACATTACTATTATTTTTTAAAAACCCTCTAAATGATTCTAATGTGTAGCTAAGGTTGGTTATTCATGCAAAAAAACAGAAATTACCTTAGAGCTTTTACTTTCTACTGTCTCTAATATCCAATTAGTTTACCAGCTCCTATGGGAATGCTACAAGAACATTTCTTAAACTTCAGGCCCCATTTCCATTGTTATTTCTACTGCCTTTCATCAGGCCTCCCTAATTTCTCCAAAATTCTGACAGTCGTCTTCTAACTTGTTTCTTTATCCACTAGTTTTTCCCTCTCAGATCGGCACCCTAAATAATAGCAGGAGTGAATTTCCTCAAAAGCAACAATGATCATACAGAGATCTATTCATCTAACTCTAGTTGCATATATAAACATATAAAATAAATATATAAAAAAATAAAATAAATATATAAATAATATATAATTCCAGAATTAAAATGTCAAATGAAGAAAGCAAATCATTTAAGAATATGTGCATTTTGATCCTATCTTAAGATCAAAAGAGGCAAAACCAAATATATACATATATGTGTTTTTTAAAGAAACTTCTTATTAAAGAAAGATTTACATGAAGAAAAGTACTCAAATTAAAACCGTACAACCTGAAGTATTTTCACAATGTGAACACAGGCACCATATAGGTTAAGAAATGAAAATTACTAGCACCTCAGAAAGTTTTCCTTGTCCCCATGCCAATCAGGGACTCTTCTCTCCTCCTGGATGTAACCAACAATATGATTTCAAATATAATAGACTTCCTACTTATAAACATTATGTAAGTAGAATCAGGTGGTATATATTCTTTTATATCTGATTTCTTTTCAACAGCTTTACATTTGTAGCTTTTCACAGTGCCAGTATTGTAGCAAATGTGGTTTATCCAAGGCATGATCATTGCTAATTGAAAACTTTTCCTGGGGCACTTGGCTGGCTCAGTCAGGGAAGTATGTGACTCGATCTCCATCATGGGTTTGAGCCCCATATTGGGTGTAGATATAAGTAAATGAATGAACTTTAAAACAACAATAACATTACATTTGTGAAATTAATTCATGACATCATATGTTGCAGTGGTTTGTTCTTTTTCATTACTATATAGTACTCCCTGTAATAAGAGAGTCTTATAGACAGTATTGGTCTAGCTCAATCCACATCATTATAAATGGCCAAATTTCATTCTTTTTTAAAAAGATTTATTTATTCATGAGAGACACAGAGAGAGGCAGAGACATAGGCAGAGGGAGAAGAAGGTTTCCTGTGAGCCCCTTGATGCAGGACTCAATCCCAGGACCTGGGATCATGGCCTGAGCCAAAGGCAGATGCTCAACCACTGAGCCACCTAGGCACCCTGATTTCATTTTTTTATGGCTGAGTAATATTCCAGTGTGTATTTATATACCACACCTTCTTTAGCCATTCATCAGTCAATGGACATTTGGACTCTTTCCATAATTTGACTACTATTGAAGTGCTGCAGTAAAACTCAGGGTATGGGTATCCCTTTTCATGAGTATTTTTTGGGTAAAAAATAGTTGGGTAAAAATTTACTCTGAGTAAATACCTAATAGTGCCATTACTGGATCATAAGGTAGTTCTAGTTTTAACTTTTTGAGGAAATTGTATACTGTTTCCACAGTGGCAGACATGCTACATGGAGGAGTTTGTGCTGGTCTTGTAGGGAAGGGGCCTGCTGCACTGGTCCTTAGGCACATGTAGAAAAGCAGACTCCTAGAGTACAGGTGGGCAGGACTTGATGTGAGCAAGTTAGGCAGCCAGTGTTGGCACTATGTTGTTTACTGAAGTTGGGTTATGCTGAGGGGCAGGGGAGAGAAATAGTGCTAGCCTGCTCCTTTGTCTCCTGAGAGAGTCTCTGTGCTTGCTGCTCTCAAGGAAGCACCCCAGAAGAGTGAATAATTTCCTCTTGGGCAGTGCAGGCATTTTTCAGATCACTGTTTTCCTGCTTTCTGTCTCCAGGTTGCTTGCCTGCCTGGAGTGTAGTGCACTTTGGCCTCTGTTCCAGCCAAGTCCATTGGCTTTTAAAACTCCAAACTTTAGGGACATGCTGTGGCAGGTGTCTGGTCTTCTGTGGGAGGGTCTTGTTGTGCTGGGATGGATGCAGGTTTGACCAAGAAGGGCAGTCGCATCAGAGTGCAGGGGTATGGGATTTGGAGCAAAGCAGGCTAAACAGCCAGTGTCCAGATGAGCTGTCCTCAACAAATCTCTCTGCACCTATGCTGAGAGGCAGGGAAAGGAAATGGCACCCCCTAGGCTCTTTTGTCCCCAGAGAAGTGACTCTGTGAATGCCACCTCTCATGGAGGCTCTCCAAGAAGAGTGAATAGTCTCTTCCCATGCATCTTAGGTGATTCTCAAATCATGCCATCTGCCCCAGGGTTGTTTGCCTGCCTTCTCTCCAGGAGTAGGGCAGTGCCCTCAGGTCTCTATGTCAGTCAAGCCCACCAACCTCTAAACACCAGTCTTTGAGTCTAACTGATTGAAAAAACTCACGAAAATCAGGCATTCACATTTTCCTACCCAAAAGCTTTGGGGAAGTGTCCTCCTTGTGTGTATCCCAGTATGCTCCACTCTCTCTCACCTTTTTCCATGACCATGGTTCTCTCCTCTCTGCAGCACCTGTGATCTGTTTCTCCCCCAAACTATGTCTCTGCACATCCTACCTTCCTCGATGTGACCTCTTCTATCCTTCTAGTTTGACAGTTTGTTCTGTCAGTCCTCAAGTCAATTTTTTGGATCTTCAGAATGAGTTGATAGTTATCTAGCTGTGTTCAAGGGATGAGGCAAGCCTAGACTCATCACTATGTCACCATCTTAGCCCCCCAAGACATACATTTCTTTTGGGATATTTACAGAAGTAGAATGGCTGTGTCATGAGGTATGTAAATGCATAGTTTTAGTAGAAATAAACAATTCTCCAAAGTGGTTATATGCTTCCAGCAAGAGTATTTGAGTTCATGTTCTCAGCAAGAATATTTAAGAGTTTATGCTCTTAGCAAGAGTATATTAAGATTTTCAGTTGCTTGATTTTCTCAGTGACAATTGTAATTTTTAGTCTTTAATTTTAGCCTTTTGGAAAGCTGAACAATGGTATTCCATTTCCTTGATGACAAATGAAAATGAACACATTTCCATATGTTTGCTAACTATTTGGATATATTCTTTGTGGACATCAGATATCCATCTCCTTCAAATTGCCTTTGTTTAAAATAAGTTGACCATATACAGGTCATATTCTGCACTCTGTTATATACTTTTGACTTACATGTACATTTTCTAGTCATCCCACACTATTTTGATTAACGTAGCTTTTTAGGAAGTCTTGAAATATGATAATGGAAGTTTTCTGTTTCTATGTCCTTCTCTCAAAATAATTCTGCATATTCTACTTTCTTTGCCTTTCCACACAAATTCTAGAATCAATTTGTTGATCTCTACCAAAAAAAAAAATCCTGCTGCATTGCAGCCTTATTCACAACAGCCAAGATAATAGAAACAAACTAAATGTCTGACAATGTATGAATGGATAAAGAAGATGAAACACACACACACACACACTAACAAACACATACACACGATGGAATATTATTCATCTATGAGGAAGAAGGAAATCCCGCCATTTGCTACAACAGAATGGATCTTGAGGGCAATCTGCTGAGTGAGATAACTCAGACAAAGGTAGACAAATATTGTATGATATCACTTATATGAAAATCTAAAAAGGTCTAAGTTATAAAAACAGAAAGTAGAATGGTGGTACTAGGGCCTGAGGGATGGGAGGATTGGAAAGATGTTTAGAGGTACAAACTTGCAAATAGTAAATGAACAAGTTCTAGACATCTAAAGCATAGCATAGTGATTAAAGCAACAATGCTGTATTATAAACTTCAAAGTTGCTTAAAAAAAACTAGATCTTAATTTTTCTCATCACAAAAAAGAAATTATAATTATGTGATGTAATAGAGGTGCTAGCTAAAGCCACAGTAATATATCACAATATATAAATGTATCAAACCTTAAATTGTACACCCTAAATTTATACATAATATGTCAATCATATCTCAATCAATAAAAACAAAAAAAAAAACACAAAAATGTATGAACTGGGGAGGGGAGATTCTTTTCATAGCCTCCATTAAGAAACCAACCTAGTTTCTCTATTAAGAAACCAGTGAATTGGGATCCCTGGGTGGCACAGTGCTTTGACGCCTGCCTTTGGCCCAGGATGCAATCCTGGAGACCCGGTATCGAGTCCCACGTTGGGCTCCTGGTGCATGGAGCCTGCTTCTCCCTCTGCCTATGTCTCTGCCTCTCTCTCTCTGTGTGACTATCATAAATTAAAAAAAAAGAAAAGAAAAGAAACCAGTGAATTATAAAAAAATAACACTGGTCTGTTAAAATTGATAGTTTGAGTAGCACTACTTCAGGTTATTCAAGAAGGTATCCTATTTTCTACCTCACAAGGAGACAGGACTGGACTGTACCGAAAAGACACAGGAAAGTGGTTCTACAGAAGGGATCTTTTCCAACCCATGTAGGACCAAATAGTTATAATTCAAGCTGACATGAAGAGCTCTGTCTCTGCATGTGACAGTATTGTATGTGTGTGCATATGTGTGTGTGTGTTTCTATAGATGGCTGTGTGTGTCTGCAAGGAGATAAAACAGTGTGCCTCACCTCAATGATGGCTGTAACCATTGTCCAAAGTCTGGAGGCTAAGGGCTACCTACCGACCCAACTCTTCTTAAGGTGTGCTGGGATATCCCTGTATGCCCACTCTCCCCCAGTTTCCACACATTCTCAAGGCTTATGGTCCAGATTCCTGTGAATTATGTGAGGTACAAGATTATCCCTTTGAATTATTTCTGCTTAAATTAGCTAGAGTCTGTTTCTGGTATTAGCAGCCAATAATCCTGATTGGTCCAGACAGTTATAAAGAAAAAATTATCCCCTGTAGCACCTATGTCCAGAACTCTGTAGCAGAACAAACCTCTCCTGGTCCTAGGTCCAGGTCTGTTAGACAGAAAGACAAAGAGAAATAAAACATGAAGGGAACAGAAAAAACATGGAAAGTGCATTGAAAGCCTGCAAAACTCATCTGAACCAAAACAGTTAAAAACAGGGACTCAAACAAATCCACATACACACATTTGGTGCAGCACTCTTCATAAGGGCCAAAATGTGGGAACAGTCCAAATGCCTATCAACTGATAAATGAATAAATATATGTATCCATTAAATGGAATATTGTTCAGCCATAAAAAAATGAAGCTCTGATACATGCATGCTACAATGTGGATGAACCTTGAAAACATGCTAAAAGAAAAAAGCAGACATAAAAGACCATATATTGTATGATTCCACTTATATGAATGTTCAGAATATGTGTGGGAACTAGGGGAGAGTGGTCATACAGGGATATCCCAGCACACCTTAAGAAGAGTCCACAGAGAAATAGAGCAGATTGATGGTTGTCAGGGGCTGAGGAAAAAGTGGGGAAAAGGGAGTGCCTGCTTAATAGATATGTAGTCTTCTTTGGGGTGATGAAAATGTTTTGTAACTAGATAGAAGTAATGGCTGCACAGCACTGTGAGTATACTAGATGTCATTGAATTGTTCACTTTAAAATGATTAATTTTATGTTATGTGAATTTCACCTCAATAAATGATTTTTAAATCCTGCTAACATTTTGGTTAGAATTGCAAATAATCTATACATCAATTTGGAGAGAACTGGTATCTTAAGAATATTGAGTCTTCCAATCCATGAACATGATAGATTCTGAAGTATTTGATTTTTTTATCAGTGTTTTTAGTTTTGCACGCAGATATTTCATATATTTTGCTAGATTTATACCTAAATATTTCATCTTTTTGGTGCTATTATAACTGATACCTTTTAATTTCAATTTCTAATTATTTACGGATAGTATAGGACAATATGATTGATTTTTGTATAGGGACATTATATCCTGCAGCCTTCTTAAATTCATTCTATTGGTTTATTTTTCAGGTTTTTGGGAATTGTTTATACAGGAAACCATGTTGGGACAGTTTTATTTTTTGCTTTATAATCTATGTGACTTTTATTTCTTTTTCTCACCTACTGCCAAGACCTATAATATAATATCACATAGGAGTGGGGAGAGAGTGGACATCCTTGCCTTGTTACATATCTAACATTCATAAAGGTTTTCAAGAAAACATCCTGGTCTTGATTTTAAATAACCAGATGAATGTCTGTGGGGCAGGCTCCACCGTGTAGAGTGAAAAGAGACTGGATTTTGGAGTCAGCTACATTGGATTTAAAAGCTGGAGCTGGAAAAAAAAAAAAAAAACTGGAGCTGGGATGCCTCGGTGGTTGAGCGTCTGCCTTCAGTTCAGGGTGTGATCCCGGGGTCCTGGGAACAAGTACTACATCAGGCTCCCTGAGGGAAGCCTGCTTCTCCCTCTGACTATGTCTCTGCCTCTCTCTTTACTCTCATGAATAAATAAATAAAACCTTATCTAGGTAGGAACAACCCTATTTATGTGACTAAATTCTGATTACGTTTTTGAAAATCAATTCCGGTTCTTAGTAATTCTGCTTCAAGCATCTCAAGATCTCTAAGGGACTCCAGTTCCTTTAAAGGGAATCTGTCTCTATTGCTCATTCTTTAGCTTTATTTCTAGAAAATGTCAAAAACATTGATTAAAGGGACTCGAATAGCAATTAGACCCAGACCTATTTCTTGGTGAAAACATTGGCAACATCTTAATGGAAGTTTGTTAGACATTTTCCTTCAAGTGAGCATATTCTGATTGTCATAATTATCTTTTGCTCATTTGTCATTCTTCTATAAGTTTATGATGAAAATTGTCCAGACTGCATTATCATGTATCAACCACAGCTTCTGTCCTCCGCTGGACAAATGCCCTAGAACCTGACGTCATGTCGGGTCATGGAATACTATTCCATAATAAAAAGAAACCACCATTGTTATGTGCAATAAATTGGATGGATCTCAAGGACTGAGTGGAAAAGCTAATCTCAAAAGGTCACTACAGTATGATTTCATTTATATTACATACTTAAAGTGACAAAACTATAGAGTAGAACAGATTAGTAGATACCAGGAATTAGGGATGGTGGAGGAAAAAGAGTTGTGTGTGACTATAAAGGGATAGCACAAGGGAGAATTTTATGGTGATGGTCTAGTTCTGTGTTTTAACATACCTATTGGATAAGATATCTAGAACTATACTACACATTGTACCAATGTCAGTCTGCTTGCAATATTGTACTATGGTTATGTAATATGTAAATGCTGAGGTTCCTCTGCACAATTTTTGCAACTTTCTGCAAATCTATAATTACTTTAGGGCAGCCCTGGTGGCTCAGAGGTTTAGCACCACTTTCAGCGCAGGGCCTGATCCTGGGGACCCGGGATTGAGTCCCACATCCGGCTCCCTGTATGGAGCTTGCTTCTCCCTCTGCCTGTGTCTCTGCTTCTCTCTCTCTCTCTCTGTGTGTGTCTCATTAATAAATAAAAAAATATATATTTAAAAAAAACTATAATTTAAAATTAAAAATTAAAGAAAACTACTAAATGTTACTGATAATAGGTATCAATTAAAAGTTTCAAATATTTTGGAAACTGTCAGTAAATAGTAAACTAAACTCCTACCTGTCCTATGATCTAGCTATCCCAATGTTAGTTATGTACCAAAGATAAGTGAATGCTTATGTCTACCAAAAAGATAGATGTTCAGAGTAGGTTTATTATAAAAGTCATAAACCAGAGACAATCCATCAACTGGAGAATAAGTAAGTAAAACATGATTGATTCATATAGTGGCATATGACACAGTAATAAAAAAATCAAATGACTAATATATGCACCAACTTGGATAAATCTCACAGACATAGCTCGGAAAGAAGCCAGATACAAAGGGATGCATTCTGTATGCAGAGAATTCCAAATAATGATTAACTCTGGGACCATGGTATTAACCAGCAAGAGGCATGAGGAAACTTTCTAGAAATGTTCTTTATCCTAATGGGGGTAGTAGTTACACAGTGCATACATATATAAAAATTCATTAAACTGTACACTTCCATTTATGTACCTCACTTTATGCATCTTATGCTTCAGTTAAAAAATAGGGAGAAATGATAATGCTGAACTTACTAGTGGTATAAATCATGATACATCTAACAAGACAGGATTCTTAACCCAGGTAAGCATCACGGGCTCCTCCTCTTGCCCATATGTGTGGCACTGATACAAAGAAGTAGATCAAACTGAGAAGAGATAAAAGAAGATATGCTAATATTGGGACCAATAAATCCAGTGAAATTTGTAAGCCAAGCTTTAACAGGATCTTGACTACATTCCACAAAATATGGATGAATGACACTCTGTCATGTCATTCACAAAAGTACCTAATACATATAGTAAGGTCTCTGTGTCCCTTTGAATTGCCCCCAGAATCCCCATAACCCACTGGCACTAGGTGAATGACCTAGTGTCAGTAACGTAATGTAGATCTGCCAGATTTAAAAAAAAAAAAAAATCAAGGAAGAAGGAAATCAAAATAGCACAGTTCTTACTACTTCAAAGTTGTGCTAATTCCACAAAAATTATCTGCATTTAATTTAAAATATCAAAATAAGATTTTTTCCAAAAGCAAAATTTTGACGCTCTTATCAAGAGGCCTCAGGATGGACAATAGAACAGGCTGAGGTTTGAACTTTTTAGCTTTCACATTATAGTTTAACTATGCTGCTATTTTTATTTGTGATTCTTAATATGCTTCTGTCACCATCACTGAACACTGGGGAATCCCCTTTGCATCTACCATAACACCAATTAATTCCCTTACTCAGTAACCCAACACTGCAGGGCCTTATGCTGCAAGCTGAGAATTACCAGCTTTTTGCAGGGGGAATCATTTTTATGGTTTCATTAAAACTGTTTTATTACATTGCTGAAAAAAGCAACAGGATTATGGCAGGATAGAGAAAACAGTCCATAAACTTGCAGAAAGTTTATCTGTTCTTTGCTTATGTAACCACAGCAGTTAGGGTAAGAATCCAGTTGTGTTTCATAGAGCCCAAAGAGCCTTTCTGTGATTTCAAAATCTCTCAAATTCCTCTAGGAGTCCCTAGAGGGTGTCTTCCCTGGGTACATGAAATAGTTTCTTAGGCCTCCATGTAATGGACACTATTGAACTCCTTTCCAGACTATATTCCTGCATCCCTTGCTGAAGCCAGTGAGAGCTGACTGGCAACATAGGTACAGTTGCAACAACTGTACAATCTCCATTACTTCTTTGCTATTCTATTTGTATCACCCTGACTGTGTTACTGTGTTTGCTTCACCATGATTCAATTATACCTTTTTATCTTTGTGCCACTCTACATGAGATCTGAAACAATGGGACCTAGTACCTTAAAAATATCAGCATTTTAAGCGAAATCAGACCTGTAAATACAGAGAACAAACTGATGGTTGCCAGAGAGTAGAGGATGGGGAGATGGGCAAAATGGATAAAGGGGAGTGGGAGATACAGCTTTTCAGTTGTGGAATGAATGTATACCAGGAATAAAAGACATAGCACAAGGAATTCAGTCAATGATAATAATGTTGTATGATGACGCATGGTAACTGCACTTATGGTAAGCATAGCATTATGTATAAAATTGTCCATCACTATATTGTACCCCTGGAATTAATGTAACATTGTATGTCAACTAAACTCAGTAAAAACTTAAATATATATATATATATATATATATATATATATATATATATATATATGTTTTATATATGTGTGTGTGTGTGTGTGTGTGTGTGTGTGTGTGTGTGTGTGTATCAGCATTTTAGGGCAATGGAAATACTCTCTATAATACCGTAATAATGGATACATTTCATCATGCATTTGCCCAGACCCATGGAATATACAACCCACTAAAAGTGAACCTTAATGTGAACTGTGGACTTTGGGTTGTTATGATGTGTCAATGTAGGTTTATCAATTGTAACAAATGTACGTTTCTGGTGGGGGATATTGATAATGGGGAAGCTATGCATGTGAAGGGGCAAGGAGTATATAGGAAATCTTTTTTTTTTTTTAGTACATAGGAAATCTTTGTGCACTCTGTTCAATTTTTCTGTAAACTTCAAACTAATCTGAAAATAATCTTAATTTTTATTTTTTATTTTTAGTTTTATTTTTTTAATAATCTTAATTTTTAAAATCTAGAGAATTTAATTAATGAACCAGGCGGATTTTTTAGTATTTCTTAGTTTTTATTGTCACTTTTATAAAAATCTTCTCTTCCAAAGACTCAAGTTGAACACAGTCCATAAAACAATCTTCTCCACTGTCCTGGTCCACAGCACTTGAACTAAATTTGTGTGTATCAACTTTTTCTTTCCTTAGTGTGAATTCTTCATGGGATATTCCTGGCTCCCATGTACATATAAGATCTGAGCGAACCAATCCTTATACAGACAGATCAAAACAACAGCTCTAAGACCCTCTATGCTCATCTGGTTCATAGACACATGCCCAATCTCACCAAAGCAAAAGGAATCTGCTAGCTTCTTATTCACTAGCCTGGGACACAGTTCATGCTAGACTGTGAAGGAAATCTGCTTTGGCTACTTGACTGCTTATTTCAAAATTCTATTCCAGGGTACCAAATTTTAAAAGAGGATAAAATTGGTCCTTCTTTCATAAAATATATTACCTCAGTACCTCCATCCTTGTGTATTCTATAGAAATGGTCACCTTGGGATGCCTGGATGGCTCAGTGTTTGAGCTTCCTTTGGCTCAAGTTGTGATCCCAGGGTCTTGGAATCAAGTCCCACGTCAGGCTCCCTCCAGGGAACGTGCTTCTCCTTCTGCCTATGTCTCTGCCTCTCTCTGTATCTCTCATGAAATAAATAAAATCTTAAAAAGAAAAAAAAATGGTCACCTTTTCACTTTGTTTAGTACTTAATACTTACATCTGACCAACCCTTCTTGACTGAGCCCTACTGAGAGGTCACTAAATTATGGAGAGAAGTCTAGGAAAAGTAAGAGTAGCACACCTTGAGAGACAGGGAGGAATCTGATCGGCAATTTATAAATCCCGTTTCATTACGAAGAGCTATGAAGCATTTTTCTATCACGTTGTGTGTGCCCAAACTTGAAAGACAAAAGTTACTCACTTGTTCTTCCCTGTAACTTTCTGCAGCCAAAAAGAGCCTGAAAACATATCTCCTACATGGAGAATGTTTTTCACCTCACTCAATTGATAACATGTGACCAGAAAAGAGCAAATACTATTTCCATTTTGTAATTAATTCCAGAAATTAATTTGGTTTCAATAAGAGTTCATTTAATTCTGTTTCTTGGAAAGAAGCATTGATATGGAGCATCCTTTGTGACTATACTGGCCCTTTCTCTCTGGTGCAAAGAAGCATCCCTGCAGGCTGCAATACCAACAGGCAACAAAAATGTCACAGAGGTTAGAGGGTTTGCAATCAGATATCTGCTGACATTTTGAATGTGTGCTGCCTCCTCCAGGACCTGGGCTCTCATAATATAAAATCCATCAAGTCTCCTCTGAGATAAATATTTATGATTTATCCAGAACACTTTCCATAATGCTAATATTATTTAAGATGCAGAGAAGCTCTTTAAAACCTCTTTAGAAATTTAAGAATTGTTAGAACGGAGGGAAAAATTGTATGGTCATCTAAATTATTTTACACCCAGGGAATTTGAATGACCACCTCAAAAATACCCAGGTGACTGGCAATAAAGCCAGGACAAATCCAGTGCTCCTGACATCCAGTCCAATATTCTATAAGTATATCTGGATTTTGTCCTATCCTGAAAGAAGTATTCCTTACAGAGTTGAACCTCTTATCTCTCAGTTCCTGCTTTAATGCGTAGAAAGCAATAGCAGATATTGTGAGAACAGCTTATTGAAAGTGCCTGGAGCACGATGTGAGGAGCCCCTAGTAGAAGCTTGTCTTGACTGATGGTCATTATATTCATGTGATTTCAATGAGTTTTGTCCTTCTTGAGACTGAGGATTAAGTTGGTGCAGTATCTTATCTACAGAGTTGTGGTGAGAAAATAGGTTGCAAAGATAGAGTGGTACATTTAGCCTTCTGTTATTATGGTGCATTCCTAACTCCAAACTTCCAAAAGAAAAAAAGAGTCCACGTTTAAGGTATGGAGCATTAATTTAGTAGAATGTGAAAATGGTACTGCTTTTAAATCACTTACATAAGCATTGGGTTCTTAGTTAATGTCTAAGCTTATAAAGACAAGAGAGGAGGGCTAGGTCTCTTGATTTCATTATAGCACCTGCATTTCTTTCAAGCATTAGACCATGCCTCATGATTGGTGAGATACCTTATAACTGAACTGTTTTCAATGCACATCTTATTCACTCTAAGGTTTGGTCCCCATTGCCAGAGATGTAAAAAAAAAAAAAATCCATGATTGGAAGTACACATCATTGCTGGGCATGACCCACATTGGTAGGAATCTGATAATGGTCTCTCCCAACCAAATAATTAAGAGAGACAAGGGACGCATTGCAATAAGGTGTGAGAACTGAGACACTTAAATCAAGACATATAAGAAATAGTCTAAGAAAATCCAAATCAAATAACAAATCCCATGAATGGTCAAAAAATAAGGAAAAAAAGGGCAGACACTGATGGCCAAATGTGACCCATTAGAACAAACTGAGAAGATGGCTTTCTAGGGCCTGAGAAACCAGTCCTATAAACACAGATTTTCAATTTTTATCAACAACTGGATCACTCTGTAGTCGACCTAAGTGACCCTGAGAATATCTCTAATTGCCTTTTTCTCCATATCCAAGAGAAGGTTAACACCATTTAAGCAGTTTTAAGAGTCATGGACTGAAGCATAAAGACTATTATTCATTGAAAAGCTACCACATCCCCTTTTTAAATAGCCCTAGAATACCAGAAGTGACAATATATTAGCATTCCTGATATTCACTGGATATTCAGTTCAGATTTAGCAGTGATTTATATTCTTGTTTAATATTTACTTGAATAAGATTTCCTTGGGACATAGGTAGCAGTCAAATGTATTCTGACTGGATTAGAATCTGATATGAAAAGATTTCAGCTGAATAATAGTGTTTAGAAATCTTGGCTACATTAGCAGTAGTTTGCATTTTAATAGAAATTTCAAGGAAATTTGGTCTTAGCTATACTGAAAAGCCATCATAGTGTTCCAAAAAGCAACAGTTTATTTAACAAAAATATAATCCTGGGTAGGGAAATAAGACTCAGTGGTTCATATATCAATTTAAAATATCAACTTTGCTATGAATCTGGCTCATGAAAAGTATCCTTTATCTTAGCCTTTAGTCTCTCTAAGGCCTCTTCTCACATCCAGGGGCCTATGTACTACAAGTATCCATTCAGAAACCCCACAGATTCATCCACTTGTCTTTTCTGTATCTTCAGATTTAATAGAGACTAGAAAGTGGAATCTTTCTGGATATTTAATTCATATGCAGGCATAGCTTATTTTATTGTGCTTTGATTTTTTTCTATGTTGCTTTTTAATTTTTATTTATTATTCCCATTATTATTTTTTTTTTTTTTTACAAATCGGAGGGTTTTGGTAACCCTGCATCAAGCACATCTACCAGCACCATTTTTCCTATAGCATTTGCTCAGTTCATGTTTCAGTACCACAATTCTCACACTGTTTTGAACTTTTTCATTATTATGATATTTGTTATGGTGATCTGTGATCAGTTATCTTTGACATTACTATTGCAATTGTTTTGGGGTTCTATGAACCACATCCATATAAGACAGCAAACTTAATAAATGTATGTGTTCTGAATATTCCAACAACCAGTTTATCCTCATCTCTCTCTCTCTCTTTGGACATCCTTACTCCCTGAAACACAATAATATTGAAATTAGGCCAATTATTAACACTACAATGGCCTCTAAGCGTTCTATGTGAAAGGAAAAGTTATATGCCTCTCACTTTAAATCAAAAGCTAAAAATGTGGGGCACCTGCCTGGCTCAGTTGTAGGAGCGCATGACTCTTGAACTTGGGGTTGTGAGTTTGAGCTCATGTCGGGTGTAGAGATTTCTTAAATAAACAATTTTTTAAAAAAGCTAAAAATAATTAAACTTAGTGAGAAAAGCACATTGAAAGCCAGGAGGAGCTGAAAGCTGGGTCTCTTGCACCAAACAGCCCAGTTGTGAATGCAAAGGAAAAGTTCTTGAAGGAAATTTAAAGTGTTACTCCAGTGAACACATGAATGATAAGAAAGCAAAACAACCTTATTGCTTTAGCGCTCTAGATAGAAGATCAAAGTGGCCATAGCATTCCCTTAAACTAAAGCCCAGTTGTTGAGATGACAGCAAAGAATTCCGAATATTATATAAACTTAATTGATAAAGCTATGGCAGAGTTTGAGAGAATTGACTCCAATTTTGAAATAAGTTCCATGGTGGGCAAAATGCTATCAAACGGAACTGTGTGCTACAGAGAAATTGTTCATGAAAGGAAGTGTCAATTGAGGTAGGAAACTTTATTGTTGTCTTATTTTAACAATTTCCCACAGCCATTCAGCAACCACCTTCAGCAACTGATCAATCAACAACCATCAATATTGAGAGGCAAGATTCTCCACCAGCAAAAAGATGACAATTTGCAGAAAGTTCAAATGACAGAATTTTTAGCAATAAAATATTTTAATTAAGGTATATACAATTTTTTATGCATAAGGCTATTGCACACTTAATAGACTGCAGTATTAACATACATGTATATACTCTGGGAAACCAAAAATTCTTTTTTTTATCTTTTTTTTTAAGATTTATTTACTTATTCATGAGAGACACAGACTGAGAGAGAGTGGCAGAGACATAAGCAGAGGGAGAAGCAGACTCCTCACAGGGAGCCGGATGGGGGATTCGATCCCAGATCCAGAATCATGACCTGAGCAGAAGGCAGGCACCCAACAGCTGAGCCACCCAGGTGTCCCGGGAAACCAAAAATCCACTTAACTCACTTTTTTTTCCTATGATATTCACTTTTTTAGTAGTGTGGAACGGAAACTGCAACATCTCTGAAGTATGTCTATAGTCCTTCTTACCTTTCAACCAATCATGTGTAGCATAACAAATTTTCAAATGTATTTTATTCTTATTATGGAGTTCTGAGTTAAAAATTTGAATATCAATGAAAAAAGTATTGTGACATTATGTTGACAAAAAGATTTATTATAAATGCATAAGGAATGAGACCCACTACATTAACTAATTATTGCTGCATAACAAATCACCTCAAAACTTTGAGTCACATTTGTGTCTTAAAACCACAAATATTTCTTATCTGACAGTTTCTTTTGGTCAAAAATTCAGATGCATCTTAGTTGAATTTTCTGGCTCAGGTGTCTCAAGGTGACAAACAGGGGTTGCCTTCTATAGCTAGACTGGGTAAAGATCCACTGCCAAACTCACTCATGTGGCTGTTGTTAGAATTCAGTACTTCACTGCTTGTTGAACTGAAGGCTTTAGTTTCACTGGCTGTCAGTAAGAGACCACCCTCAGTTCCTTGCCATTAGCCCTCCCCAACACAGCAATTTGCTTCATCAAAGTGTGCAACTAAGAAAAGTCAAAGAAAGAGAAAATTTGCAAGTAAGAAAGAAATGACAACCTTTCTTCTAATTTCAGAAGTGGTACCCATTCACTTTTGCCATATTTTATTCATTAGGAGCAAGTCATTAGGTCCAGCCAAAACTCAAGAGGAGAAGATTACACAAGGACATGAGTAACCTGGAGGTAGGGATCATTGGGAACCATTGTAGTAGCCACTTAACACACTCACAGATCCAGCCATTGGAATTCCAGTAAATTCAGCCTTTTGGGATATAATCCTTTTTTGTATATATACAGAATTATACTTAATTTTTATTATATTAAACATAAATTTACTTGAATTTAACAAAATAAAATTGACAGTATTACTAAAATTTCTGTAACTGTGTATTATCAGCAAAATTTTAATACAATTTTAATATTACCAACAATATATTGTGTAAAATATCTTCTAAGTTTAAAAATATGCAAGTTGTTATAATACCACATATTAATTTTATATAATTTACTAAATAATTATGTATAATTTAGTATCTTTACACATAATTTTACCTAATTTCTCATTATTTTTGCTACTTGTAATGCTATTATTATTATTGTGATCAATTTTCCAATAATTATGTCATTTACATTTTCAAATTTAAAGATAATTCCCAAAGACTTTTTGTAGTGTATTAAAAATGAATGGATAAGGATGTGGTATATATACAATGGAATATTACTCATCTATCAAAAAGAATGAAATCTTGCCATTTGCAATGCTACCTGTGACATTCACTGTAGAGACAAACAGAATCATTAACAGGTGGCATCAGGCTAGCATATGGTATCCCTAAGGGAATCAAACCATGGTAAGACAAAGGAGCTCCTTTGCATATCTCTTGATGATAGGGCAACAAATCAGAAGATGAATAAGAGTGGCAACTCAGCAAGGCATATGCTCTCTGAACTATTAAAAAATCCTCTACCATTGAAGATAATGGGAAATGAACTTTCAGATAAACCACACTCCTGATTTTTATTTGGAATTTTTTTCAATTGCTTCATTGGCTGAATCTTTCAACAGAATTGCCCAAAAGGCATCAGACAAGGAAGTGTATGAGAAAGAGGTATACACAAGAGCCTACTTTAAAAGAACTAGTCTTTATGGGAAGAAAGCTGTCTCCAACAGACTCCAGTACAGGTAAAATGGTGATCAGTGGTGCACCTCTATAAACACTGAAACCTTGTTCCTCAAAGTAGGTTCAAGGTCCAGCAGAAAGGGTATCCACCGGGAACTTATTAGAAATGCACAATCTCAGATTCATTTCAGAATTACTGAATCTGGATCTGCATTTTAACAAGATCCCAGAGGACCTGATACACAGTAAAGCCTGAGAAACACTGCTGTAACAGCTCTTCAAAGAGCTCTGAGAGAACCATGGAGAGGGAGACTAACTTCAACCAGAGGAATTAAAGAATGTTTCATATAGAGAAGATACCATTTGAGTGGAAACTCATAAGATGTGTATAATTTCAACAGAAAGATAAGACTTTTTGTGGAAGAAAGGAAAAGTTAAAGCACTAACAATAGTCTAGTGCAGGAAATTGAACTATTTGTTTGCAAGATGAAAAATGAACACACTGTTAAACTGAAGCCAGATTACAAAGGACTTTGAGTACTTGATAAGGGGTTTTTACTTTATTCTGATGGCAATAGAGAAACACCAGAAGTTTTCAACAGAGCAAAAAAACAATAAGAAAAATTATAGGGTGGCAGAATGGAAGATATATTGACATGAGGCGAGGCCAAAGACACACCAGTTAGGACTGATTAATATGGATAGACATAAAGTTAGAAGCTAAAGTTCAAGGATGAGGTTATGCAACCTTGAAATTCTAGAACAGTAATAATAGAAATAAAGGAGAAGTGATGGAAGTTAGAGAGGTGGAATCCACAGCTTTTAGTAAGCATTAGAGTCTTTGTGCCTGAGTGATGGGGAGAAAAAATGATGTAATTCAGGGAGATGAGGTCAGGAAACATGAGCAGATTTTGAGAAAATGAAGATTAGTCTCTCTTTGGCCATGAAATGGTTGCTGAAAATTTTGAGAATGTCAGCCGTGTCATAGCCTTTCATGCTCTCTTCATGCACCACTATAACCTTTCTCGTTTTGCAACTCACATCCTTTCCCCTGAAGAATCCAGCTAGATACCTAAAGAAGTCAGTGCATTTCAATCCAATCAGCAAAGGTTTTATTTTTATTTTTATTTTTATTGTGGTTCAGGGTACCCAAATGGAAGAAAATTTTTCATAAGTAAATCACATCCTTGTAATTGCTAAGACAGATCTTGACTTCAATTTTATGTTGGACAAATTGAGTAAAAGGGATCCCTTTTAGTAAAGAATCTGGAAAAGTTGATTGTGTCAGATTTCAAGAAAGAAAAGAAGGAGAGTATTAAAAGAATGGTAGCTGTTAGTCCAATTGGAAAAAAGGAGAGAATCTTTACATAATTCCCCAGGAAATAAATCAATGGCTTTTCTTGGACATGGTCCCAAACTTCTTTATTGATTAAAAATGATACAGCAATCATGTTCTAACTAGAATATGTTTGTCTTCAAAATTTCATTAGCTTCCTGATGAACTATTGCTTTTAACATTATTATTTTACCATTGTCACTAAACATTCATGTGGAGTGCTTTGTTTTATGGTGAAGTCCCCCATAAGAATCCTGAAATGCTGATCCTTTTATATTAACAAGTTTAGATGTCTTTTTTTTTTAAGATTTTATTTATCCATTCATGAGACACACACACACACACACACACACACACAGAGAGAGAGAGAGGCAGAGACAGAGGCAGAGGCAGAGGCAGAGGTGGAGGGAGAAGCAGTCTCCATGCAGGGATCCCGATGTGGGACTCGATCCCAGGACCACAAGATCACGCCCTGAGCTGAAGGCAGATGCTCAACCCCTGAGCCACCCTGAATCCCAAGTTTAGGTGTCTTCAAAGATGTCAGGGATTGTTGCTAAATTAACCAACCACACAGTAAGTCTGGATTGAAAGCATGACAACTGTCACAATATATCCCAAGGGGCCTTCCACAGGGTCATCTGGATAAAATACAACAGGAAAAGAAAAAGGTTTTACTAAAATTAACAAGGTCAGATTCCACTCTATGTTAGTTAGCAGTTAGAATGAATGGAGCCTGCAGTAACAATTCATTTCTATTCTAATTAGGCTCTCAAACAAGAGCATAAAAAATAACAAATGAAGCTTTCTTCCAGTCTCAGAGAAAGACAAGTACCTTCCTTTTCAAGATTAACCCTATACCTATATTCTTATTCATACATTCATACTCTTCTTTAACCTTCTTCTTCCAGAACTTTACCTTCACCAATTTGTTAAATAGATAGTATTGATTAAAAGATGTTTGATATGGCATGGTATGGTATGGTATGGTATGGTATGGTATGGTATGGCATGGTATTATATTTATTGTAAAAGAAAATATATTAAGGTCAGTTAATAGAAATAAAGTGAGTTTACAATAATTTTAGGGAAAAAGCATACAATTCAACAAGTATATATATCCTTATTAGTGACCATAGAATGGTGTGACATAAAAATAAAACACATTTAGAATTCAACCAAATGAAGAAGGTACAACTTAGAATAAACTGAGCATTCACACTCTAGGTTACCTCAGAAATGGGCCCTCTTTCAATGTTAATAACATCATACTGAGAACAATACCATGCAAATAAACAGTAGCTAGGAGCAAAGTAGTACATGGAATAGCTAGCTATCCTTTAAGAGGAGGTCTTTAGAGCATATGGGGAACAGTTTGGACAGTCAATAAATGATGGAATAATAAGCTAAAGAACTTGGATTATATTGTTAAAGGTGTTAAACTGCATATCAAGAATCTTGCATTTATTTTCCCAATTGTAATTGTCTGAACAAATATTTTCATGTTTATGGATCTACAATGTTTATTTATTTATTTGTTTGTTTGTTTTGTTTTGTTTCTACACATTGGCATTGTTTTCTGGAAGGGTCTTTGGTTGAAAAGCAGAACAGCATAGTCACATGGTAGCCAGTGAAAGAGGACAGCAGTTTTCTGCTTGTACATGTTTCCTCCTCCCTTTGTACTGAGACCACCAAGGAAAGGAATGGGAGTAGATACTAGACATTTTCCTAAAACAAAATTTCTAGATGGATCACCAATGACCTTTGGAATCTATAAGGTGGCACTTCAGAAAGGTAATGGATAAGTTACTAATAGGCTTTTATAATGAGGTACAAAGAACAATTCTCTAGGGAGAATCAGGAAGATAAAGACTGGGTTAACAGTTGAGTTATAAACCAAAAACAACAAGCAAGTATAATAGATAGATGTTTAGATGTGCATCCAGTTGGACACATTTCTTTTTTTTTTAATAAATTAATTTTTATTGGTGTTCAATTTACCAACATACAGAATAACACCCAGTGCTCATCCCGTCAAGTGTCCCCCTCAATGCCAGTCACCCATTCACCCCCACACCCCGCCCTCCTCCCCCTCCACCACCCCTAGTTCATTTACCAGAGTTAGAAGTATTTATGTTCTGTCTCCCTTTCTGATATTTCCCACACATTTCTTCTCCCTTCCCTGATATTCCCTTTCACTATTATTCATATTCCCCAAATGAATGAGAACATACAATGTTTGTCCTTCTCCGATTGACTTACTTCACTCAGCATAATACCCTCCAGTTCCATCCACGTCGAAGCAAATGGTGGGTATTTGTCATTTCTAATGGCTGAGTAATATTCCATTGTATACATAAACCATATCTTCTTTATCCATTCATCTTTCGATGGGCACCGAGGCTCCTTCCACAGTTTGGCTATTGTGGACATGGCTGCTAGAAACATCGGGGTGCAGGTGTCCTGGCGTTTCATTGCATCTGAATCTTTGGGGTAAATCCCTAACAGTGCAATTGCTGGGTCATAGGGCAGATCTATTTTTAATTCTTTGAGGAACCGCCACACAGTTTTCCAGAGTGGCTGCACCAGTTCAATTCCCACCAACAGTGTACGAGGTTCCCTTTTCTCCACATCCTGTCCAACATTTGTGGCTTCCTGCCTTCTTAATTTTCCCCATTCTCACTGGTGTGAGGTGGTATCTCATTGTGGTTTGGATTTGTATTTCCCTGATGGCAAGTGATGCAGAGCATTTTCTCATGTGCATATTGGCCATGTCTATGTCTTCCTCTGTGAGATTTCTCTTCGTGTCTTATGCCCATTTCATGATTGGATTGTTTGTTTCTTTGCTGTTGAGTTTAATAAGTTCTTTATAGATCTTGGAAACTAGCCCTTTATCTGATATGTTATTTGCAAATATCTTCTCCCATTCTGTAGGTTGTCTTTGAGTTTTGTTGACTGTATCCTTTGCTGTGCAAAAGCTTCTTATTTTGATGAAGTCCCAATAGTTCATTTTTGCTTTTGTTTCTTTTGCTTTCGTGGATGTATCTTGCAAGAAGTTACTGTGACCAAGTTCAAAAAGGGTGTTGCCTGTGTTCTTCTCTAGGATTTTGATGGAATCTTGTCTCACATTTAGATCTTTCATCCATTTTGAGTTTATCTTTGTGTATGGTGCAAGAGAGTGGTCTAGTTTCATTCTTCTGCACATGGCTGTCCAATTTGCCCAGCACCATTTATTGAAGAGACTGTCTTTCTTCCAGTGGATAGTCTTTACTCCTTTATCGAATATTAGTTGACCATAAAGTTCAGGGTCCACTTCCGGGTTCTCTATTCTGTTCCATTGATCTATCTGTCTGTTTTTGTGCCAGTACCACACAGTCTTGATGACCACAGCTTTGTAGTACAACCTGAAATCTGGCATTGTGATGCCCCCAGATATGGTTTTCTTTTTTAAAATTCCCCTGGCTATTTGGGGTCTTTTCTGATTCCACAAAAATCTTAAAATAATTTTTCCTAAGTCTCTGAAGAAAGTCCATGGTATTTTGATAGGGATTGCATTAAACATGTAAATTGCCTTGGGTAACATTGACATTTCCACAATATTAATTCTGCCAATCCATGAGCATGGAATATTTTTCCATTTCTTTGTGTCTTCCTCAATTTCTTTCAGAAGTGTTCTATAGTTTTTAGGGTATAGATCCTTTACCTCTTTGGTTAGGTTGATTCCTAGGTATCTTATGCTTTTGGGGGCAATTGTAAATGGGATTGACTCCTTAATTTCTCTTTCTTCAGTCTCATTGTTAGTGTATAGAAATGCCATTGATTTCTGGGCATTGATTTTGTATCCTGCCACCCTACCAAATTGCTGTATGAGTTCTAGCAATCTTGGGGTGGAGGCTTTTGGGTTTTCTATGTAGAGTATCATGTCATCGGCGAAGAGGGAGAGTTTAACTTCTTCTTTGCCAATTTGAATGCCTTTAATGTCTTTTTGTTGTCTGATTGCTGAGGCTAGGACTTCCAATACTATGTTGAATAGCAGTGGTGAGAGTGACATCCCTGTCTTGTTCCTGATCTTAGGGGAAAGGCTCCCAGTGCTTCCCCATTGAGAATGATATTTGCTGTGGGCTTTTCGTAGATGGCTTTTAAGATGTCGAGGAAAATTCCCTCTATCCCTACACTCTGAAGAGTTTTGATCAGGAATGGATGCTGTATTTTGTCAAATGCTTTCTCTGCATCTAATGAGAGGATCATATGGTTCTTGGTTTTTCTCTTGCTGATATGATGAATCACATTGATTGTTTTACGAGTGTTGAACCAGCCTTGTGTCCCGGGGATAAATGCTACTTGGTCATGGTGAATAATTTTCTTAATGTGTTGTTGGATCCTATTGGCTAGTATCTTGTTGAGAATTTTTGCATCCATGTTCATCAGGGATATTGGTCTGTAATTCTCCTTTTTGGTGGGGTCTTTGTCTGGTTTTGGAATTAAGGTGATGCTGGCATCATAGAATGAATTTGGAAGTACTCCATCTCTTTCTATCTTTCCAAACAGCTTTAGTAGAATAGGTATGATTTCTTCTTTAAACGTTTGATAGAATTCCCCTGGGAAGCCATCTGGCCCTGGACTCTTGTGTCTTGGGAGGTTTTTGATGACTTCTTCAATTTCCTCTCTGGTTATTGGCCTGTTCAGGTTTTCTATTTCTTCCTGCTCCAGTTTTGGTAGTTTGTGGCATTCCAGGAATGCGTCCATTTCTTCTAGATTGCCTAATTTATTGGCGTAGAGCTGTTCATAATATGTTTTTAAAATCGTTTGTATTTCCTTGGTGTTGGTAGTGATCTCTCCTTTCTCATTCATGATTTTATTAATTTGAGTCTTCTCTCTCTTCTTTTCAATAAGGTTGGCAAATGGTTTATCTATCTTATTAATTCTTTCAAAGAACCAACTCCTGGTTCTGTTGATCTGTTCCACAGTTCTTCTGGTCTCAATTTTATTGAGTTCTGCTCGAATTTTAATTAACTCTCTTCTTCTGCTGGGCGTCGGGTCGATTTGCTGCTTCTTCTCTAGCTCCTTTATGTGTAAGGTTAGCTTTTGTATTTGAGTTCTTTCCAGTTTTTGAATGGATGCTTGTATTGCGATGTATTTCCCCCTCAGGACTGCTTTTGCTGCATCCCAAAGATTTTGAACGGTTGTATCTTCATTCTCATTAGTTTCCATGAATCTTGTTAATTCCTCCTTAATTTCCTGGTTGACCCTTTTATCTTTTAGCAGGATGGTCCTTAACCTCCACGTGTTTGAGGTCCTTCCAAACTTCTTCTTGTGATTGAGTTCTAATTTCAAGGCGTTATGGTCTGAGAATATGCAGGGGACGATCCCAATCTTTTGGTATCGGTTCAGACCTGATTTGTGACCCAGTATGTGGACTATTCTGGAGAAAGTTCCATGTGCACTTGAGAAGAATGTGTATTCAGTTGAGTTTGGATGTAAAGTTCTGTAGATATCTGTGAAATCTATCTGGTCCAGTGTATCATTTAAAGCTCTCGTTTCTTTGGAGATGTTGTGCTTAGAAGACCTGTCGAGGGTAGAAAGAGCTAGATTGAAGTCACCAAGTATAAGTGTATTATTATCTAAGTATTTCTTCACTTTGGTTAATAATTCGTTTAAGTATTTGGCACCTCCCACATTCGGGGCATATATATTGAGGATTGTTAAGTCCTCTTGTTGGATAGATCCTTTAAGTATGATATAGTGTCCCTCTTCGTCTCTCACTACTGTCTTCGGGGTAAATTTTAGTTTATCTGATATAAGGATGGCTACCCCTGCTTTCTTTTAAGAACCATTTGAATGGTAAATGGTTTTCCAACCTTTTATTTTCAGGTTGTAGGGGTCCTTCTGTCTAAAATGAGTCTTTTGTAGACAGCAAATAGATGGGTCCTGCTTTCTTATCCAGTCTGAAACCCTGCGCCTTTTGATGGGGTCATTGGGCCCGTTCACGTTCAGAGTTACTATTGACAGATATGAGTTTAGTGTCATCATGATATCTATTTAGTCCTTGTTTTTGTGGATTGTTCCACTGAACTTCTTCTTAAAGGGGAATTTTAAGAGTCCCCCTTCAAATTTCTTGCAGAGCTGGTTTGGAGTCACATATTCTTTCAGTTCCTGCCTGTCTTGGAAGCTCTTTATCTCTCCTTCCATTCTGAATGAGAGCCTTGCTGGATAAAGTATTCTTGGTTGCATGTTCTTCTCATTTAGGACCCTGAATATATCCTGCCAGCCCTTTCTGGCCTGCCACATCTCTGTGGAGAGGTCTGCTGTTACCCTAATAATCCTCCCCATGAAAGTCAGGGACTTCTTGTCTCTTGCTGCTTTAAGGATCTTCTCTTTATCTTTGGAATTTGCAAGCTTCACTATTAAATGTCGAGGTGTTGAACGGTTTTTATTGATTTTAGGGGGGGATCTCTCTATTTCCTGGATCTGAATGCCTGTTTCCCTTCCCAGATTGGGAAAGTTTTCAGCTAGGATTTGTTCAAATACATATTCTGGCCCTCTGGCCCTTTCGGCGCCCTCGGGAACCCCAATTAAACGTAGGTTTTTCTTCCTCAGGCTGTCATTTATTTCCCTTAATCTGTCTTCATGGTCTTTTAATTGTCTGTCTCTTTTTTCCTCGGTTTCCCTCTTGCCATTAACTTGTCTTCTATGTCACTCACTCATTCTTCCACCTTGTTAACCCTCGTCGTTAGGATTTCTAGTTTGGATTGCATCTCATTCAATTGATTTTTAATTTCTGCCTGATTGGATCTAAATTCTGCAGTCATGAAGTCTCTTCAGTCCTTTATGCTTTTTTCTAGAGCCACCAGTAGCTGTATAATAGTGTTTCTGAATTGGCTTTCTGACATTGAAGTGTAATCCAGATTTTGTAACTCTGTGGGAGAGAGGGCTGTTTCTGATTCTTTCTTTTGCGGTGAGGTTTTCCTTCTAGTCATTTTGCTCAGTGCAGAGTGGCCAAAAACAAGTTGTATTGGGAAAAGGAGAGAAAGAGAGAGAAGGAAAGAAAAGAGAAAAAGAAAAATGAAAAAGAAGAAAAAAAGGAAAAAAGAGAAGAAAAAGAGAAAGAAAAAGAAAAAAAGGTGAAAAAAAAGGGGGGATGGGGGAAGCAATCAGAAATAAAAAAGAAAACAAAAACAAAAAACACGGGGGAGTATCTTCTGAATCTGTAGACTTTAAGTCCCTTGACTTCCCCTGGAACTGGTCTCTCTAGCTGGTCTTCTGGGGGAGGGGCCTGCTGTGCTGATTCTCAGGTGTTAGCATTTGGAGGGGCTGGTCTGCCCCTGCTTGCTGCAGGGCTCAGCGGGGGTTGTTTACCCCGTGAGGCCCCAGGAGGAACAGCCCCAGTGGCGGGGCCAGCTCTGGAGCCCTGGATTCAGCCCCCGCAGGAACTACGGGGCTCTCGGTCCGCAGGGCCTGGAGGCTCCGGGGCGGGGCCGCTGATCTGCTCAGCTCGGGGCAGGAGCGTCCTCGCTGTCCTGGGCCCTCCCGGCCTCTGCCTGTCCCGGGGGGAGGCCGGATCCTGGGCTGTGTCCCGGCGCCCTGTGCTCCGGGGCCTGCGCTGTTGGATTCGCGCTCCCGCCCCGCAGCCCCCTCCGCGGAGCCGCCGCCCGAGCCCCTCCGAGCTGCTCCGGTCCGCCGTGCGCGCTGCAGCCCTTAGGGAGCTCGGCGCACCCTCCCGGGGCGCAGGTGTCTGTTAGTGTCCCCGGGAGCCCGAGGGCATCCCCGCCCTCCTGGGTCCTGCTCCAACTCCCTGCGAGCCCCTTTCCGCCCGCCCGGGAAGGTTGGTGCAGCTCCTGCTCCTCCGGGACGGGGCTCTCCTGTCCTGGGGACACTCGCCCCGGCCTCAGCCCGGCTCCTCGCGGGGCCCCTCCCCCTTGGAGGCCTTTTGTTCCTTTATTTCTCTTTCCCCGTCTTCCTACCTTGATAGAAGCGCGGACTCTTCTCACTGTAGCGTTCCAGCTGGTCTCTCTTTACATCTCAGGCCGAATTCGTAGATTTTCAGGATGATTTGAAGGTTATCTAGGTAATTTGTTGGGGACAGGTGATTTGGGGACCCTGCTCTTCCGCCGTCTTGCCCCTCCTCCCAGTTGGACACATTTCTTTGAATACCAAGAAATTGACAAACTGAGAAACTGGGATGGAGGAGTCAGAGGTATGTGTATATGTTTGAAACTGTATTTAACTGAAGACATCTTAAGGCACTTCTCAGCCTCTGACAGATTCTTAGGTCATATTTCTCTTCTTTGAGAAAAAAAGTTTTCTAATCCTTCTTATTTAATTATATTTCTTTCTGGGAATGTTTATGTATAATAGTTTAATAATAACCCTTAACTCTAATTCTCTTATTAAGTAAATAATTCATAGGTTAACTAATTCTTGGAACATCCTTTTTTTATATTTTTTTATATTGAGTCTCAAATGAATAAGAGGAGAACCAAACACAGGAATGTTCTTATTTAGTAGAATCCCTTTCATAGTACATTCATATACTTTACACCTTTTCCCTCAGTCTCTCCAAAAATTTAGTTTAGCTTATTCATACCAATAAAAAGAGCCTTAAACCTAAATAAGATAGAAATAATTAGTAAAGATAAGTATAAATGAATGAAAATGTATATGAAGAAGATTGACAAAATAAAAAGTTTATTCTAGGAAAATTGCTCAATTCCTAGTAGAACTGATCAAGAAAAAAGAAAGAAGGCACAAATAAACAATGTCAGAAAAGAAAAAGAGGAGATTCTTACAGATCCTGCTTTTACTAAAATAATAAGAGGATATTGTGAACAAGTTATACCAATAAATTTTTAAATTTAGAATTGAAAAATTCCTAAAATAAAAACAACTGACAAAATTTACATAAAAAGAAATAGAAAATCTGAGTAGCCCTTTATTTTTTTAATTGGGTCTGAAATTCTAATTTTTTTTACAAAACAATTCTAAGCATAGGTATCTTTACCCATAAATTCTACAAATACATACAAAGGAAATAAAACCAATCTGTATATATTCTTCTAGAGGATTGGGGAAAAAAGAGAAAATTTTCCAATTATTTTCAGATGATATTAATAGAAAAACCTGACAAGAACATGAAGAAAATTAAGATTTTCAAATGGCCAGCCATGACTAGAAGAAAATATTTGCAATACATACATCCTCCCTCCATACCTAAATAATATATCCTTATACAGAATACATTTTAAAAATTCCTAAAAACATAAGAAAAAGACAATGCAATAAAAAAATTGAGCAGGCACTTCACAAAAGTATATGACCAAAAGACCTATAAACATGGAAAGGTGCTCAACCTCGTTAGTCATCAGGGAAATGAAAATTAAAACAAAAATGAGATATCACTATCACCGATCAGAATCACTAAAATTAAAATTATAGACAATATTAAATGCTGATGAGGATATGAGGAAATTGGAGCTCTCATACATTTTTGATAAGAGAGTGAATTTGGCAATTCCATTCTATATCAATTATCTATTGCCATAAAAGATGTTTATTAACAACTACAAAACCTCAGTGATACACAATAAACATTGATTTAGCTTACAAGTCTACAAGGCAGTAATGTAGCTGGGTTCAACTGGGCTGGCTCATCTTTAGCTCTTAGCAGTGTTCACCATGAGTTTGACAATGACTATCTTTCTGTTGGGCAATGAGACCATAGTCATCTTATTTTAAGCTAAATTTGCATCATTTTCATGGTGATAGCACAGAAGCAAGAGTAAGGAAGCTCAGTAACACAGGTGCTTTTTAAGTCCAGGTTATACTATTATTGCTAAAATCCCTGTAGTGAAAGTAAGTCACAAGACTGAGTCCAGCTTCAGAATGAGGGGACAATACAGTGTAATATGGGGATGGCTGTAGATATGGGGAGGAGTGAAAAATCTGGGCCATTAATGCAATAAATCTATCACATACAGAAATATGTGCATATGTGCATTGATAAATGTGCAAAAATATGCATAACATTATTATTGATGTAATTGCAAACCACTCAAATGTCCTTCAGCAGATTGGATAAAGAAATTGTGGTATAGTCATGGAAATGACTGCTATAAAAAAAAGGCATGCATAACTCTTATAAGTGTAATTTTGAATAAAATAATTCAAAGAAAAGGACATTCTGTAAAATATATATATATGTCCAAAACCATGCAAAACTAACCAGTAGTACTTGAGAATGCTTGATCAGAGAGTAAAGCTATCTTTTTAAAAGCAAAAAAAAAATTAATAAAAATCATTACTTATTCATTTATACTAATAAAAACAGAAATCATGGCTGCACCTGCCAATGCAAATGATGGGGAGGGGTAGTAATTGAGAGGGACCAGAAGGGGAGTTTCTGAGGCACAACTTTCTATTTTTCATGCTGCTTATGGGGTCACTTTGTGATAATGTATTTATCTGCAAATTTTTGTGGTAATACCTTTCCAGGTGTTATGTTTCAAAATAAAAACTGTTAAAGAATGAAGGTCATGAACTCCTTTATGAATTTTTTTCTTCTGGATATCGTATAAAAACAATAAGCTGAAAGGAAGGGGGAAAGAATCCACCAGGTCCCTTTTTGGCACTAACTGCAAAAAATAAATATAATCTGCAGTTTCTAAAGATGTGAAAGAGCATTTAAAGGAACTAAGAATGGCCAAGTGTTTAACCAGGAGTGAGAAGAGGTGGGGAAGAGGTGAGGGGGAAAAATGCTGATCTTCATTAGAAACCTCACAGAACTAATTGGTTCTTTAAACTATGCATATGAGGGACGCTTGGATGGCTCAGTGGTTAAACTCTTCTTTTGATCCTGGAGTTCAGGGATCGAGTCCCACATCAGACTCCCTGAGGAGAGCCTGCTTCTCCCTCTGCCTATGTCTCTGCCTCTCTCTCTCTCTGTGTGTGTTTCTCATGAATAAATAAATAAAATATTTGTTTAAAAATTCATTTTAAAAAATAAAATAAAAAATAAACTATGTGTATGAATAACTGATTTAACAAATTTAAAGACTAAGGGTGTCTGAGTGGTTTAGTCGACTAAGCATCTGACTCTTTATTTAGGTCATGATCTCAGAGTCCTGCAATTGAGCCCCATGAGGATTCCCTGCTCAGCAGGGAGGCTGCTTGTCTCCCTCTGCCCCTCTCCCTGCTTACTTTATCTCCATAAATAAACCTTTAAAAAATTAAAAACTATAAAATCAATAAAAATGTTTTCATAAGTATGATTGTAATAGTATCAGAAAAGCCTTAAACATAATGATTCAGCCAAACTCTTCAGACTCAGGTTTTACTTTCTGCCTACAGAAATCTCTCAGGGAGAATGAAAGTTCATCCTTCCCATGTCACTTTCTGTTCTTTCCTAGAATCTTCTTGAGATTTCGTGAATTACAGTATTTCACTCATAAATAATTCTTATGTTTGGTGATTGGTGAAACCAAAATGGAAGAAAAGTCTTTCATTACAATGGGCATCTAGCAATTCTGAGAAAAGCAGCTCTCAATTTTAAGATAAAAAGATGCCCTTTCAATCACACAGGCTGTGTCCTGTCATTATAGGTCCTTTGAAAAGCCAAAGGCACATCATGGGCTGCATTTACTATTAATAGATGAACAGGACAGTGCGACTCTTTAGTGAGGATTTGACTAGAAACGGACTCCAAAGTGAAGGTGTATTTTTCCTGGCCAACTCCTCTCCAGAGGAAGAGGGAAGGGGTGCTGCAAGAGAAACTATACTGCATGGGGTCAGGGTAGGGGAATAGGCCTATTTAATGCACCTCTTGGTAAAGAACCAAAATATTTTACAGGCAAGCAGAAGCCAGTAGAACTTCCACATGTGATGTCTCAGACTCCTGAAACATCTGGCTTTGCTTCCTGATGAGGGAACAGGGAACAAAAGTGGCCAAAAAATTCTTCCTCGGGTTCATTATCTTATACTCTTAGAGCCTGACAAAAACTGCAAGGACCTTTGTTCATGGTAAGAATATTGACAATCTACATTATTCAAAATACAGTTTCTTTTCTTTCTTTCTTTTTTTTTTTTTTTGAGAGAATGCATGCATGAGTGGGTGAGGGGGTGGAGAGGGGGCAGAGGGAGGAGAGAGAGCTCTCAAGCAGGTTCCATGATTGTCGCAGGGCTCTATCTCAAACCCCTGAGATCATGACCTGAGCCAAAATCAAGAGTTGGGTGCTTAACTGACTGAGTGCCCCCAAAATACAGTTTCAAATGGGAAAAAATAGTTTTGCTAAACTCCTTTTTAAGTGTTTTAAGATTCATAGTTTCTTGCATTCCCAGACACATTTTTGGCTGATGAAAATATGTAGGCACTCGTTATTGGAATAGCAACCATTATGTAGTGTTTTGATTATTTTGCCCAAAATCTAAAATTTGGACAATGTTTTACACACAATTAGACTATTCAAGCAAAACAGACTTTGGAAGGAAAAAAAAGGCTGTGCCAGAAAAAGTTGAATGTTGTTCATGAAGGATTCTGTTGCTACATAAACCATCTTTTCCTGCTATTGCTATAACCAGAAGACATTAGTCATTGTCCTTCTGAACAAGGACAATACAGAAAACAATGGTAAAAATGCATTTCGTAGAAGTATACTGACCTCATTCCAATATAAATAGAAACTCATTAAAATGACAGTATAATTAAGTCTGTGCCAATAACTGCCTTTAAATTTAAAAGGAGTAATGCAAAATACTTGCCAAAAAATTATGAAATCATATTAGTTATGTCATATTGTTTGTCTGGTTGAATTTAAACAATAAACTCTTCTCTAGACAGTGAAACCTATTTCAAGTGGGGTGGGCCTCAGATTACATTGCTATGAAAACATAAAACTTTTGCCTAGAAAAAACACCAACTTGTATCAAATGATTTAAATAACTCATATCATGTTGCATTGCTCAGTAAAAATCACATCTACCCACCTCTTTCCTTCAGTCCCTAATTTTCAGAGTTTCTGGAGACACTGAAAAGTACTGTACTATCTTGCTCTTAGAACTCACGTCCCAGTAGAGAATATTAATTTATCTATGGAACTATTGCCCTTTTGGTTTTTAGGTCATGTCAGTCCCACACCAAAAATGAGAACAGTGGCCCTGGCTGTTACTCATCAGTTCTTGCTGTCTTTGCTGTCATGTAATTATTTAACTAATAGCATTATTCACAAAATTATCCACCACTTTGAGCATTCATGGCCCAGTGCCATTCTTACAAACACCACACTATTTCTGTGAACATAAGTACTGCTTTAAAATCTTTTTAAGTATGTCTTTTCATGATTTCTTTACTTATTTTGAACCCCATCTTACGTAGCAATCTTTTTTCTTTCTTAAATTGAGTTTAAGTTTGCAAAGTTCCTTTAGAGTAGTGGTTTTCAACCAGGTACAATTTTGCTCCCAGGGGACATGTGGCAATGTCTAGAGATACTGGGGGTTCAAGAATGGGGAGGTGCATGTAGCATGCCTGCTACTGGCTACTAGGGGTACTGCTCCTGGCCCAGGGGTACTGCTAAACATCCTACAATGCACAGGACAGCCCCTGACAACAAAGAATTATCGGCCCCATGTGTCGATAGTGTCAAGGTTGAGAAACTCTGTTTTAGAACATGGGAGATAACAGTCCTATTCAAAGTGACTGAAGATTCAAACCTTCAATATTAAAACATGCAGTGAAGATTCACCTGCAAAAGCTCCTGCTGGCCCACTACGAATAAGGTGTCCCTGGTTACAATTACATTGGTGCAGAAACTCCTTCTGTATCCATCAGAAATCAGAAACCACAGTAAGCAGATATGCCTCTATGAAAAGAAAAAGTTGAAATAATGAGATTAAAAAGTGTTACAAGATGAAAATTGGTTGTGTGAGATAAAGACTGCAAGGAAGCAAAATGACAATAGCAGAATTAACATTTTCATTGAAAGTAAAAAGAGAGGTTTAGCACTGCGATGAAAAACACAACCTTGCTTATAAAGAACAAACCTGAGAAACTTTCCAAGAATAAAGGAAAAGGACAAAGGTATTCAAGTAATGAGAATAAAGAAGTAAAAGAGAAGATAAATTGTTCATGTGAATTATCGATATCCCTAAAGAATAAATCATTACAAATAATATGCGAAGACTTGTATTTAAAGTATCAGACAAAATAATGATAAAACATCCACACCAAGATATCCTATAATACTGTTGAATTATAAAGACATAGGAAAAAATCCTACAAATTAGGTACAAAAACAAGCAGAGGTCCTCTTTTTTGCTAAATGTCAGAAACCTGTGAAGCAACATCAACAGAGGCTTTAGGAGAAAAAGTCTTTTGACTAAAGAATTTGAATCCCAACTAATTTGTTATTCATATGCACAAAATTTTTTTTAAATCATTCTTTTATGTGCATGATCACAGAATATAAACCACTCACAGGTTTTAATTTTTTTTAAATTGAACTTATTTTCCAGCTAACTAAGACTTGAATGAAAATTACAATATAATGTAATTTGATATCATTTAATTTAATTTAATAAAAATTCAATACAGAAATTATGCTTCTTAATAAACCTTCCAATGAACACTGAAACCATAAAGTTAAAATCTAAGTGGCTGATGTAATAGTTTTATTGTAACTTTTGTTATTTTAACAAAACTAACCAGTATGTTAGTTGTAACAAAAAATAAATTCAAATCTTAAAATAATTCCTGAAAGAGCAGATAAGTAATGTAAAAACAATAATTTTTAAGTCATTTTAAAGAAAAATCTCCAAGATGTTAAGCAGCTGGAATGATGAGGATAAATGAAGAACTCTCACTGAATTGAAGAATGAATCTCTCATACAAAGGAGAGTGAGTTAAAGCAATAGAAGTTTATTAAGTTCCTTCCACAGTTTGGCTATTGTGGACATTGCTGCTATAAACATTGGGGTGTAGCTGTCCTGGCATTTCACTGAATCTGTATCTTTTGGGCAAATCCCCAGTAGTGCAATTGCTGGGTCGTAGGGCAGATCTATTTTTAACTCTTTGAGGAATCTCCACACAGTTTTCCAGAGTGGCTGTACCAAGTTCACATTCCCACCAACAGTGCAAGAGGGTTCCCCTTTCTCCGCATCCTCTCCAACATTTATTGTTTCTTGTCTTGTTAATTTTCCCCATTCTCACTGGTGTGAGGTGGTATCTCATTGTGGTTTTGATTTGTATTTCCCTGATGGCCAGTGATGCGGAGCATTTTCTCATGTGCTTGTTGGCCACGTCTATGTCTTCCTCTGTGAGATTTCTGTTCATGCCTTTTGCCCATTTCATGATTGGATTGTTTCTTTGCTATTGAGTTTAATAAGTTCTTTATAGATCTTGAAAACTAGCCCTTTATCTGATATGTCATTTGCAAATATCTTCTCCCATTCTGTAGGTTGTCTTTTAGTTTTGCTGACTGTTTCTTTTGCTGTGCAGAAGCTTTTTATCTTGATTAAGCCAAACTGTAGAAGAGCCTTGAAGTCCATCGACAGATGAATGGATAAAGAAGATGTGGTCTATATACACAATGGAATATTACTCAGCCATTAGAAAGGACAAATACCCACCATTTGCTTCAATGTAGATGGAACTGAAGGGTATTATGCTGAGTGAAGTAAGTCAATCAGAGAAGGACAATAATTGCATCGTTTCACTCATACAGGGAATATAAGAAATGTGAAAGGGATTATAGGGGAATGGAGGGAAAATGAGTGGGAAAAATTAGAGAGGGTGACAAAACATGAGAGACATCTAACTCTAGGAAATGAACAAGGAATAGTGGAAGGGGAGGTGGGCGGGGAATGGGGTGACTGGGTGACAGGCACTGAGGAGGGCACTTGAAGGGATGAGCACTGGGTGTTATACTATATGTTGGAAAATCGAATTTCAATTAAAAATATTTTTAAAAAAGAATTTGAAAATTCAAAATAAAAGTTTATTAAGCAAGAATACAGAGAAAGCTCTCAGGAGGAGAGGGGTCTGGACAGGGTTGCCAATGAGGGCATCCACTGACAGTCTTTTATTTAGAACTGATCAGGGAGTTTGTATCCTTATCATTCTTGTGATGTCTTGGTTTGAGTAAGAACTGGTGATAACATCTTTAATGGCTTACTTCTTCTTTGAGGTCTGGTTATTCTTTGTTGGTCACAGATAACTGTCATAAAAAAAAAAAAAAGCCCTCCCCACCCAGGATGGTCTGGTTTGCTCCCTTATCTCTGATTTCCTTCCTTATACCTCAGCATTTTGGGATTTCTGTGAGCGATCACATAGTCCACTATCTATCCCTACCTAGCCCCAACTATTCCCTACTCATAAGGAGAAGTTGAGATGAGAAAAAACACATGAATTTCCTCATCTTCCAAGGGTGAGAAAGAGGAATTCAAATATTTATCCTTCATTTTTACAGTATTAAAGATGTAGATAAATATATTTTTAAACACTTTCAGGATAATTGGCCATAGAATTAAAAGTAGGTAAATATCTTTCAAATCTCCAAGAAAGAAAACAAGTTAGAATAATAAAAAAAAACACAGAAGGAAACAATGAGGAAATATTAAATATTATAATTTTTGAAAAATAGATTTAGCTCCCAATAAAAATATAACATCCAATTGTAGATTATTTATGAGATATTATATCAAGGTTATTTATAAGTGGAATACTACTTTGCACTTGTAACACTGGTAATGTTTTAAAACTGCTTAATGTTTTGAAAATTAATATTAGAGTTGGGAAGAGTGTAATAAGTCAGGAATTCTCATAATTTTGTGAAAAGTTTCTGGAAAAACGTACATATTAGAGGCCTGATGTGGGTTCTTGAAAATTATCCTAAAATATGTAAACAGGATGTAGACAAAAAGAAATATATAATTAATTTTGTTGCGATGCTATCTTAATAGTAAAAACCCAAACATTTCCTAATGTCCCATAATAGGGGGTGAGTCAAATTATCACATATCCATGTAATGGAATATTCTGCAACTATTAAAACTATAATTTATAAACTTATTTAATAATGTAGAAGTTTTAAATATATAATTCTAATTAAAAATGGAGGGTAGGAGCACCTGGGTGGCTCCATCAGCAAATCAGTAATCTGACTCTTGATTTTGGCTCAGGTTATGATCTCAGAATCATGGGATCAAGCCCCACATTGGATTCTGCACTGGATATGGAGCCTGCACTGGACATGGGGCCTGCTTGAGATTCTCTCTCTCCCAATCCCTCTGTTCCTCACTACTCCCCTCCTCGTTTCTAAAAATAATAATTATTAAATAAATTTAAAAATAAAAAAATTAAAATAAGATGAAATCAGAGAGGGAAATAAACCATAAGAGACTCTTAACTATAGGAAAGAAATTGAGGGTTGCTGGAGAGGAGGGGGATGGGTGATGGGGTAACTGGGTGATGGGCATTAAGGAGGGCCCATTACTTGATGTAATGAGCACTGGGTGTGATATGCAACTGATGAATCACTGAATTCTACATCTGAAATCAATACACTATATGTTAATTAATTGACTGTAAATTAATTTTTTATTAAAAATTTATAAAATTTTTAAATAGAGGGTAAAGTTGTAACATGATCTTAAAGAAAAATGCATTTGGATGTACTTAAATTTAAGGAAATTTGCCAAAATGGTAATAAGAATAATGTCTACTCAATTTTTAAATTTTCTTGGTATTATGCATTTCCTCATATTCTACATCACCATATTTTGTTTTAGATGTTCAATAAGCAGCTGAGTAACCCGATACATCTTTGGAAAATGAACAGGAAAATAAGTGAGATTATCCGTGAGCACAGAAATTTCTGGTAGTAATTTAGTATATTTTTTTCTTCAAACTTATTTTTTCCTCTCTTTTTGATTACCAGTTTGGGGTACAAGGGAAAAATTCCACGGAATTCCTTTCAATTAATCTTTATTCATTTCTACTAAGTCCTAATGATCAATCTTTCCTTCCAGGCAGCAATGGACTTTTCTTGGGTGCTCATGTTAATTCCTACAGCATAATATATTGATTTTAGGGAATGAAAAGAACAGGAAAATGAGAGATTTTTAAAAATATTTTATTTATTCATTCGAGAGACACACAGAGAGGCAGAGACATAGACAGAGGGAGAAGTAGGCTCTTCATAGGGAGCCCAAAGTGGAACTCAATCCCCAGACCAGGATCATACCCTGAGCCAAAGGCAGATGCTCAACCACTGAGCTACCCAGGCATCCTGAAAACAAGGTATTTTAATAATTTTTAGTAGAGTAAACAGAGAGGGAAAGAAAATCTGTATGAAAACATGGAGAAGTAGTGGCTATTAAAGCAAAAAAGAAGAGGAGGAGGAAAGAAAAGAAAGGAAACCCCAAACTTGGACAAATACAATGGAGAGTAAAAGATATAGATTGAATTAAATCAATTAGAAGTCTATATATAATGCCATAAACTCACCCAATATATTTACTTATCAGACAAAATGTCCAAAGGCAAGTATATACACCTCAAATGGGAACAAAAAGTGAGAATAATTTGTAAAGAAATTGAACACAGTTTTAAAGGAAAATTAGGACAGCTTTTGTGGGTGTCAGCACCACTGGGCAAATCTCCCACATGACAGTGTTTAGGGGGCCAGCATCAGTGCAAACTAATTAACAAGCCTCTGTACACAGCAAAATAAATGAAAACAATCTATGAAATAAAAATGGCATCTTCTCATCCACATTTAATGTTAGAAGACAACTGATTAATATCTTTAAAGGTCTGAGAGAAAGGATTTGCAACCTGAAAGTTGATTTCCAGCAGAATTATAAATCAATCAAATGTGGAGATAAAATGAAGGCATAATCAAATATGAAGACCCAATAATGAGATGTCTAGACATGCAAAGATACAGCAAGTTAACTACCACACATCCCTTATTAGGAAGTTAAGTAAAAAAACATAGTGTATAATTATTTAAAATTGATGGAACAAGAAATAATATGTATGTTTATTATGTAAAGTTACAAAAGGAAGTAATAAAGTAAAAATAGAAATAACTATATTGGGAGAAGAGAATATGGGTAATAATATAAATGATCTAAATCATCAACTCTAATTCTAGGAAGTCAGTATTTAGAGATACAAATATAAGCATCAAAATAATTCAAAGTAAGAAAATGTAAAAGTGTAGGGTGGGAAAGGAATAGGAAGACAAAATATTGCTTTTAATTAGTATTAGTCCTATTCTATCTTACTGTAAAATTATTCACATGGATAATTTTTTCTTTTTTTTAATTTTTATTTATTTATGATAGTCACAGAGAGAGAGAGAGGCAGAGACACAGGCAGAGGGAGAAGCAGGCTCCATGCACCGGAAGCCCGATGTGGGATTCGATCCCGGGTCTCCAGGATCGTGCCCTGGGCCAAAGGCAGGCACCAAACTGCTGCGCCAACCAGGGATCCCCTGGATAATTTTTTCAAATTATAAAACTTTTAATTAAATGGCAAGTGAGGATGTAGAGGAAGTACAGATAGTCATTCACTTGAGAAATTTAGCTGTTAAAGGGAACAGAGAAATGTAGAAATAAGTTGACAACTATGAAATAAAGAAAAACTACGTTTATTTGTTTTTCTAATGGAAAATGAGTATTTTATACATTGAATAGAATGATACCAAAAGACAGAAAAATTAATAATACTTTTGTGTACCATCCATTGCAGGTAATAGACAGCATCCAAGCTATTTATAAGGTAAGAACCATTTTATAAAGAAAACTTACACCATCACTAATGTCATCCTTGCCCATCTACCATCTCTAAACATTCATCCTCACACTTTGAAGTGTAATATCAAAGTTGATGTCCTGAACAGCTTCCTGGTGGAAATCTAAATTTATTTGAATTGTACCTGCTGGGAAGCTTCACTTTAAAAAGTTTGTTGGTTTTTTTTTTTTTTTGTTTAAGATTTATTTCTTTATTTTAGAAAGAAAGTGCAGGGAGAAAGGGGGAGAGACTCTTAAGTAGACTCTGCACTGAGGTGTGTCTCCATCTCACCACTGAGATCATGACCTGAGCAGAAACCAAGATCCCAGAAACCAAGAGTCAATGCTAAACTGACTGAGCCACCCAGGTGCCTTACTTTAAAAAGTTGGGGGTATTTTTTAAGATTTTATTAACTTATTCATAAGAGACACCGAGGGAGAAAAGCAGAGACATAGGCAGAGGGAGAAGCAGGCTCCCTGCGAGGATCCTGATGCAGGGCTCGACTCAGGGATCACGACCTGAGCCAAAGGCAGACACTTAGATACTGGATCACCCAGGCAACCCTAAAAAGATTAAAAAAAAACAAAAACAAAAACAAAAACAAACCCTCTGTGTTGTGTTTTTCAGCCTGATCAAATTGCACAACAGATGAGTAAAAATCAAGATTGGCTAATGTCTTACATTTGATTCAAAGAAGATACACAGTAAAGAAACTACTCAAGGAATTCTAGCTTCTTATAAAGCATCAAATTTACTTAGTTCCTCTTTTCTGTGGAAACTGGGCTGCCATCGTACTACAAAACACCTATGGAAGCTTTCCACCCAAAAGCACTAGCCACAAGTTATGCTTAATGATCTAATTTCTCTGTGCGATCTTTCCTGGCACTTTCCAATTTTAATATATGTGCTGCCGAAGTGAGCCCTTCCCGGCATTTGCCATTTCATTAGAGGTAGAATGGGGGACAGTTCAGTCAGGGATCCATAACAATTTTGCAGGACTCTTCTCAATATTCCTCAAAGAGCTTTCAGCCAGATATTAAACATCTAGCACCACAATCACTGCCCTACACAATCATGTGGAACAATTGGATTGATTGCCCAACACCCTCTGACAAAAGGCCAGTCTTTGCCTCAACTGCATTTTTAAAAAATGTATATACTGACACTTGATTTGAGCTGTCAGTAGTTAAGTTTAAAGCCAATATCCAGTCTGGCATGAGGCTGCAAACCAAGGATGTCTAAAAAGAGGAAGATTGAAGATAGTGGGCAAATGTGTTATTAGATTTCTAATGATTAAAGATGTCACCCAATCTTCAAGAATAGAAGTCATTACTGCTAAATTACTCATGAAATTCATGCCTTTGATTCATGTCAACCATTCCTATACAGACTTGGCTTAAGGCATACAAATAATACATGTCAAAAAATAATGCGTTCTGGGTGCTGCTAAGTTTAATCTCCTCAATTCCTTTGACTTTTACTTCATATCGTTGGCCCCAAGACAAGGTGGGCTCTTCTACTATAGTATAGGTCATGAAAACCTGAAATTGTTTAAGCTCCAGGCTGCAAGTGGAATTGATTTCTTTACAACTATAATAGATTGAGGGTGCTTGGCAACCCCAAAATAAATTTGGATGATGGCCAAAAGAACAAATTGATTTCTTCTCATAGAGTACTATAAGGCACATAGTACATGCTTAAAAAATATTTGTCAGATAAATAAACTATTGAACCAACTCTAATAAACTGGTCATGATGACTGCCTGGAGAGAGCTGTATTGAGTAGGAGGGAGTTACATGAGCTTTCATTTATGTCCACCATAGGCTCTGGAGTGGTGAGTGGCTCCACTTGTGCCATAAATCTGTCATTCTTGTTCTAGAGACAAATGAATTTTCAACTATGCATTCCTAAAAGTCCTAACAAAGTGATAAATAAGAAAGGGAATATAGATACAGTTCCTGATGACTACAGATTATGTTAGCTAAGTAGGAATAATTATTATTTGTATTAGTAGTCTGTTTCTGGACTAGTTTTAGTGCCTTTGAGTTATTGACAGCCATAAACTACCAGAAAGTAGAGCATGAGTTTAGTTATTTTTAGAAGTAATGAAGTTTTCAGGCTGAAGTGTCATCTTCTAGTCACTACTGCTCCTCAAACTTTAAAGAAGTTTGAGTAATGCATAAAATGATACAGCATGTGCCCTTTTTCAACTCATGAGGTCACCAAACAGCTCTACTGAAATTCCACCAAAAGGCTTATAAATCTAGGATTATTTTTCTTAAAAATGAAATTTCAGAGATATCTATCACAACTACTAAGAAAGAATTGAAGAGGAATATGGTAGCAAGTTATATAGCTATTCATTGGCTAAGCTATTTATCTTGGAAATGATTAGCATAAATATACAGCATATTTTTTACTCTTTAAATATATTGAAAATAATTGTAAAGAAAGTTCAGGCTAATAATTTTTTTTACATTTCTGTTAAAGCTTTTATCTCCCCTCTAGCCATTGTTAGAGCCTACACAAATAAAAAGTATCCAGTGTCTGCAGAAATTAGTGGTATAACAAACAATATAGTGTTGAACAGTGGAGTAAAAGACCTGGATCCAGTCAGGTTGTAATCTTGGAAGCTTATGACTCTCTCTTGCAAGCTTATGACTTTAGGCAAGCTACTCAACCTCTCTGTAAAAGTAGGACAATGATATTGACATTTCAGGATGTTTAGGAGAACTAATAGGAATAATGTGTATCAAGAATAGCACCTGTCACATGGAAGTTGCTTAATGGGCTGATGTTAAGGAGGACAAAGAATGTGTTTTTTAAGGAGTGACAGTAAAAGATTCAGAAAAGGGGTAAATGTTATTAAATGTAGACAAAAGAATAAGAAACAATGCCTGTGTCTCCATTTTAGAAGTAATAGTGTTAGTATTTCTTATGATGTCAAAGTAGTTTAGCTTTGTGAAGGATGGCCACAATGGAATGGAGAGCTGGGGAGGCAGAAATAGGAGGCAGAGCCTGAGGTGGTACACAGAGAAAACAACTGGGGAAATGAGCAGGCCTGGCAACATGTTGGCATCACTGAGCTCAGTGGGCCACTGCTTTGGCTCTAGAATGAACTGAGAGTTAAGTAATCACTCAGAGCAGAAATAGAGACTCACTGGAGACCCAGCAATGGGCACTTACTGTGAAGCAAAAGAAAAAGTGGGGGTTGGCTAGAGTTATTAGAGGCAGTGTTAGCCAGACAGTATAACTGTTAAAACAGTTACAACAATAACAAAACGCAGCAGTTTTCAAAATAAACATTTATTTCTCACATCTCAGTCCACTGTGGGTAAGTAGTAGGTTAAAGGTGGCAAGGCTTATTCTACAATCAGAGGTGCAGGGTTCCTTCCATCCTGAGACTTTGAGACTGTATGGTCTCAAGGTTCACTGCTGGGTCCTCTGCAGTGGATAGCAAGTGAGAGTATGAAAGCATATGGGGCATCTCATAGGAGTGGAAGAAAGAAGAAATAGAGAAAGGGGCTAGATGAATACACCACAGAATCACTTCCAGAAAGGCAAGCACCAAAATGATGTTATGTAGAAAACATATCAGGGAAAGCAAAAAAAAAAAAAAAAAAAAAAAAAAAAATCCCTAGAATAATGTATCGACAAATCAAAGAGAATAAAAAATTAGATTTAAAACTTGCTCCTGGCTGTCCATAATAAGAGGAGTCAAAAATATTTGTTCTTCCAATCCGTGAGCATGGAATGTCTTTCCATTTCTTTGCATCATCTTCAATTTCTTTCATCAATGTTTTATAGTTTTTGGAGTACAGGTCTTTCATCTCTTTGGATAAGTTTGTTCCTAGGTATTTTATGGGTTTGCTGCAATTATAAATGGAGTTGATTCCTACTGTTTCATTATTGGTGTATAGAAATGCAACATATTTCTGTATGCTGATTTTCCATCCTGCAACTTTACTGAATTTGCTTATCAGTCCTCGCTGTTTTTTGGTGAAGTCTGTGGATTTCCCATATAGAGTATCATGTCATCTGTAAATAGTGAGTTTTACTTCTTCCTTGCCAACTTAGATGCCTCTTATTTCTTTTTGTTGTCTGATTGCTGAGGCTAGGACTTCCAGTACTATGTTAAATAACAGTTGAAAGAATGGGCATCCCTGTCTTATTCTGACCTTAGGGGAAAAGCCTTCTGTTTTTTACCACTAAGTGTGATATTAACTGTGGGTTGTTCATATATGGCCTTTATGATTTTGAGATATGTTCCCTCTATTCCTACTTTGTTGAGGCTTTTTATCATGAATGGATGCTGTATTTTGTCAAATAATTTTTCTGCATCTACTGAGAGAATCGTATGGTTCTTATCATTTCTTTTATTAATGTGGTGTATCACGTTGATTGATTTGTGAATACTGAACCACCCTTGCAGTCCTGAAATAAATCCCACTTGATTGTGGTAAATGATTTTTTAACTTATTGTTGGATTCAGGTTGCTAGTATTGATTGATTGATTGATTATTTTTGCATCCATGTTTATACAGAATATTGGCCTATATAGTTCTTTTTTTTAGTAGAGTCTTTGGTTTTTAGTACCGGGGTAATGCTAGCCTCATAGGATGAATTTGGAAGTTTTCCTTCTTTTTGTATTTTTTGGGGATATTCTAAGAACGGGTATTAACTCTTCTTTAACTATTTGGTAGAATTTGCCTGTGAAGCCATCTGGCCTTGGACTTTCATTTGTTGGGAGTTTCTTGGTCACCAACTCAGTTTCTTTGCTGGTTATTGGTCTGTTCAAGTTTTCTATTTCTTCTTACTTCAGTTTTGGTAGTTTATATGTTTCTAGGAATTTGTCCATTTTTCCCAGACTGTCCAATTTGTTGGCATGTAGTTTTTCATAATATTCTCTTATAATTGTTTGTATTTCTGTGGTATTGGCTGTGATACCTCCTCTTCCCTTCGTGGTCTTATTTATTTGGGTCCTTTTTCTTTTCTTTTTGATAAGTCTGGCTAAAAGTTTATCAATTTTATTAATTTTTTCAAAGAACTAGCTCCTGGTTTCATTGATCTGTTCTATTGGTGGTTGTTATTGTTTTCAGTTTCTATATCATTTATTTCTCTCTAATCTTTTCTTTTAAAGATTTTATTTATTTATTTATTTATTTATTTATTTATTTATTTATTTATTGAGAGAGAAAGAGGGAGAAAGAAGGAGAGAGCAGGGGTTGGGGGAAGGGTTAAAGGAGAAAGAGAGAGAGAATTTCAAGCAGATTCCATGCTGAGTGTTCAGCCCAATGCTGGGCTTGATCTCAGACCCTGAGATCATGCATGACCTGAGCCAAAATCAAGAGTCAGACACTCAACTGATTGACAGATGTCCTTGCTGTAGTCTTTATTATTTCCTTCCTTCTGCTGACTTTAGGCTTCATTTTTTATTCACTTTCTAGCTCCATTAGGTGTAAGTTTAGGTTGCATATTTGAGATTTTTCTTGTTTCTTGAGGTAGGCCTAATTTCTATTTACTTCCCTCTTAGGACTGCTTTTGCTGCATCCTGAAAGTTTTGCACTATCATGTTTTCATTTTCACTTGTTTTCTCATGTATTTTTTAAATTCTTCCATGAATTTGGCTGACCCATTCGTAGTTTAGGAGCATTTTGCTTAACCTCCTTGTATTTGTGGATTTTCCAAATTTTTTCTTGTAGTTGACTTCAAGTTTCATAGCATTTGTGGTCAGAAAAGGTGCATGGTATGATTTCAACCATTTTTATTTGTTGAATCCTGTTTTGTTATCTAATATGTGATCTATTCTAGGGAATGTCCCATGTGCACTTGAAAATAATGTGTATTCTGTTATTTTAGGATGGAATGTTCTGAATATATCTGTTAAGTCCATCTGGCCCAGTGTGTCATTCAAAGCCCTTGTTTCCTTATTGATTTTCAGTTTAAATGATCTGTCCATTGATGTAAGTGTGGTGTTAAAGCTGCTACTATTATTGTATTTTTATCAATGAGTTCCTTTATTTTGTTTTTGTTTTTTTTTTTTTTACAGATTTATTTAGGGGCAAATAAATAAGCCTGAGCCTGTGTGGCTCAATCAGTTAAGTATCTGCCTTAAACTCAGGTCACAATGCCAGGGTCCTGGGATTGAGCCCCCCATCAGGCTCCCTGCTCATCAGGGAGTCTGCTTCTGCCTTTGCCGCTCCCTCTACTGCTCCCCCCTCCTTGTGCTCTCTCACCCTCACTCTCTTTCAAATAATAAATAAAATGTTTTTTAAAATTATTTATTTATTTATTTATTTGACAGAGAATTTGCATGGAAGCATACAGGGAGAGGGAGAAAGTGAGATGCAGACTCATAACTGAGCATGGAGTCTGATACAGGGCTCAATCTCACAACCCTGAGATCATGACCTGAGCTGAAAGTGTTGGACCCTTTACCAACTGAACCACCCAGGTGTCCCAAGTTCCTTTATGTTTGTTATTAATAGTTTTATATATTTGGCTGCTCCCATGTTGGGGGCATAAGCATTTACTATTATTTTGTCTTTTTGTTGAATTGTCTCCTTTATGGTTATGTAATGCTTCTCTTTGGCTTTTTTTTTATAGTCTTGGTTTTAAAGTCTATTTTGTCCACCATAAGTATTGCTACTCAAGCTTTCTTTTGACACCCATTTGCTGACAGTGTCTCTCCATTCTCTGTCAATCTGCAGATGACTTTAAGTATGAAATGAGTTTCTTGTAGGCCGCATATAGATAGATCTTGTTTTTTTATCCATTCTGACACTTTATGTCTTGATTGGAGCATTTAGTTCATTTACATTTTAAGAGGTTATTGATAGATATATATTTATTGCCATTTTAATACTTGTTTCTTTTTTTTTAATAAATTAATTTTTATTGGTGTTCAATTTACCAACATACAGAATAACACCCAGTGCTCATCCCGTCAAGTGTCCCCCTCCGTGCCCGTCACCCATTCACCCCCACCCCCCGCCCTCCTCCCCTTCCACCACCCCTAGTTCATTTCCCAGAGTTAGAAGTCTTTATGTTCTGTCTCCCTTTCTGATATTTCCCACACATTTCTTCTCCCTTCCCTTATATTCCCCTTCACTATTATTCATATTCCCCAAATGAATGAGAACATACACTGTTTGTCCTTCTCCAATTGACTTACTTCACTCAGCATAATACCCTCCAGTTCCATCCACATTGAAGCAAATGGTGGGTATTTGTCATTTCTAATGGCTGAGTAATATTCCATTGTATACATAAACCACATCTTCTTTATCCATTCATCTATCGATGGGCACCGAGGCTCCTTCCACAGTTTGGCTATTGTGGACATGGCTGCTAGAAACATCGGGGTGCAGGTGTCCCGGCATTTCATTGCATCTGAATTTTTGGGGTAAACCCCTAACAGTGCAATTTCTGGGTCATAGGGCAGGTCTATTTTTAATTCTTTGAGGAACCTCCACACAGTTTTCCAGAGTGGCTGCACCAGTTCACATTCCCACCAACAGTGTAAGAGGGTTCCCTTTTCTCCGCATCCTCTCCAACATTTGTTGTTTCCTGCCTTGTTAATTTTCCCCATTCTCACTGGTGTGAGGTGGTATCTCATTGTGGTTTGGATTTGTATTTCCCTGATGGCAAGTGATGCAGAGCATTTTCTCATGTGCATGTTGGCCATGTCTATGTCTTCCTCTGTGAGATTTCTCTTCATGTCTTTTGCCCATTTCATGATTGGATTGTTTGTTTCTTTGCTGTTGAGTTTAATAAGTTCTTTATAGATCTTGGAAACTAGCCCTTTATCTGATATGTTATTTGCAAATATCTTCTCCCATTCTGTAGGTTGTCTTTATACTTGTTGTTTCTAAAGATTTTCTCTGATCCTTTTTCTCTAAGGTCAGGAACAAGAGAGGGATGTCCATTGTCACCACTGATATTTAACATACTATTGGAATTCTTAAGCACAGCTACCAGACAACACCTGTCAGAACGGCTAAAACTAACAACACAGGACACAACAGGTGTTGTCAAGGATGTGGAGAAAGGAGAACACTCTTACACTGTTGGTGGGAATGCAAACTGGTACAGCCATGCTGGAAAACAATATGGAGGTTCATCAAAAAGTTAAAAATCTACCTTACAATCCAGTAATGGCCCTACAAGATATCTACCCAAAGGTTACAAAAATAATGATTCAAAGGGATACGTATACACTGATGTTTATAGCAGCATTATTAACAATAGTCATATTATGGAAAGAGCCCAAATGTCCATCAAATGATGAATGGATAAAGAAGATGTGGTGTACATATATATACTATGGAATGTTGCTTAGCCATAAAAAAGAATGAAATCTTGCCTTTTGCAACAATGTGGATGGAACTAGATGTATTATGCTAAGCAAAATAAGTCAGTCAGAGAAAGACAAATACCATATGATTTCACTTATCTGTGGAACTTAAGAAACAAAACAAATGAGCAAAGAGAAAGAAAAGAGAGGAGGTAAACCAAGAGACAGACTCTTAACTTCAGAGAACAAACTGATGGTTTCCAGAGGGAAGGTGCATAGGGGGATGGGCTACATAGGTGATTGGGATCAAAGAGTGCACTTGCTTTGATGAGCACAGTGTTGCATGGAAGTGTTGAATCACTATATTTTACACCTGAAACTAATATTACTGTATGTTAACTAATTGGAATTTAAATAAAAACTTAAAAAAAAAAGAGGAGTCAACAATAAACTAGGAACAAGGGCCAGGGGACTTCTCATGCTGAAAACCAACAAGAATGAGAAAGAAAAACCAATGCTAGGTCATTATAGACCAGCTTGAAACTCAAAAGGTACTGTCCCCTTCATGAGAAGGACAGAGGAAGAGGGACAAAGGGAGAGAGACAGCCACAATGTGCAACACAGAGGACTGTGAGGTGGACACCAGGACTTGATGTCTTGGAAAGAACTCTAGGAAAACAGCTGAGGACTTCTTATAGCCCAGGTGTTTTTAGGCTATCAGGAAGTCAATTCTGAAAGGGATCTACAGCACACACATGCCCACACACACACAGAAGAAGGTTTGGTCATGGCACCAAATCTAGCCTGGTCTAAGGACTGAGTCCCTTAGACCAACATAAACCAGGTAGGGTAAGGTGGGCTGATTTTTCAGGGCAAGAATTCTGAATGGTGTTATCAGTGATACTTTTACATTTTTTTATATTTTCTAAATTCTCTACAATTAACCTATATGTGAATAATTTTAAATACCTTTTAAAATATAATTAATAAAATATAATTAAAAGCATAGAGATGGTTAGATGATCTAAGAAAGGGAATCAGATGTTCTTGGGAAGAGGACAAAACTGTTCCTTTTACAGTTCTTTAACATTTCATTGGAGTCCTGAAACAATTTCAGAATTTGTAAACTATTCCCAGACAGTGTTTGTCATTTTGGCCAACTCTGCTGGCTTTCCTGATGTGACCAGCAGTAAGAACACTTATCACCAAAGTGAGATTTCTTTGCTTATTTCAGAAACAGCAGGGAGAAGTGAAAAAAGTTCACCTTTATATCAAGGCTGGATAGAGAAGGAACTTCAGAAAGTAAAATGAAGTAATGGTAACAGAAAAGCAGACAGACAGGTCAGGCAGCAGCTGAGGAAGTGGAGGAAGAGGAAGCAGCCCTTGTCTATTTCCTAAACAACCACATGCAAACTCTATTTGGGCTCAAAGAATGGACAGAGCAACTCAAACTCTGACCTTAATTGCTCTTCCTAAGTTCAAGAACATTGGCTGCACCTGCATGTTCTGTGTCAGTAGGAAGGACAGGAGAGGAGTGGCCCTGAAAGTGTCTTTGGATTGATTGGGAGTCTGGGGAAACTAAAATGCTAAATCATCTCAAGAATCATTAGATGGGTCATATTCTTCAGCCCATTAATTTCTAACTCCTTCTTATTTTGGTAAATGAACTCATCAAAAGAATAAAAGTATAAACATAGTAAGGCTTTGGTTGCTGTATTAAGCATATAAGCTTATTTTTCCAGGGCCTCTTTTTTCTGGGAGCTGCTCCTCACATTTATAAATTTTCCATTGGAGAAATGTTTTTACAGATGTGGACCTGCCTCTACCACCAACGTGCCAAGGGTGGGGACCTGGTCCTGATCCAAACAACAACTCCTGATCACATGGGTTGGTCCAGCGACAAACATCTAATTTCACAATGGCCATCTTCATCCCTCCCTGCTGCGTGTTTGCAACTAAAAACTAGAAAGGGGTGGTTTCTCTTCGGTGGCTCAAACTGCAATGTATAAAGTTCTGGAGTTTGCAGGCAGTCATGTTTTCTGTTATTCGAGCTGAAAACAACCAGGAAATCTGTCTGAAGCAGGAGAGGAAAGTTAAACAGATGCACATAGACAGGCACATGAGGATATGAGAAAAGAAACCTTCAAACCTCTGCAATTGTTCTAAGAATCAGCCTCATGTTTGCCCTTTTTTCAAGGCTTGGTTACTGAAATCTTTCTGAATTTCATGAATTGCCTCAGGATCCAACTCATGAAGTCAATCTATTTCAAGAAAAAGTCCTGTCAATCACAACTCACAGATCCCCAATTAGTAAAGTTCGAATTTTTATAAAGGAAATGCATTAAAAATAACTTAAGTAGAGTCAGTGGGAGAACATTTAAGTAAAAGATGTTGCACACCATCATGAAAACAACACAGCAACATAGCAAATATTTATATAAGCAAATCAGAATTTCATGAACATTCTAATTGCAACTATGGAAAAGCCTGTATATCCCTAAATACTAGAAGAGAGAATGGAATCATTAAAACTAAGGATAATATTTTTATAGGAATATCTCACCAATCAAAATGAAGTATAATCAGAATGTAAATAATTATATAAATATGTATATACATATGTACATACATACATATATATACACACATTTATATTAGGCATAATTAATTAACCAAAATTCCAGGAGTGCTAGTAGAAGGAGCATGTAGTTCAAAAGGAAAACCAACACTCAGCATAATATGAAAGACTATGTGTGTCTGCCCCACGGTTGGCTAAGTATCCTACTAGGTTCTGACCACACTTTCAAATGGCTTTCCTGTGATTTATTCAGCTAAGAATGTGAGTAGTACCCAATATTTGTGAATTCCTGGCAGAGATACTGCTTTGCAGAAAAGTCAGGGAGGAAGCAGCCTCCATCCCACTGCTTTGCATGTAGACAAAACTGAAAAGCAGCTCTCCTTTGGCATCATTACATTGTGTAACCTTAGCTCCCACTGCATCCCAGATGAGTGACAGCACATCTCTTCAGTGCAGGAGTTATCAATGTATATGCCTTAGTCAAAGGAGAAAAAACAGATTTTTAAAACTTTGTGTTATCCCTGTCCCCTCTGATAAGAAAAAAAAATTCAAAAAAAAAAGAAAAAAAATTCATAGAGGCATGTAATTTTGTTTTCTAAATCCACTGAATTATCATTTCTATTGTTCATACCTTATGTCACAGTGAAAATAAAGGAAAACCATAAGCACTTCAATCCCAGGGACAGTACATAGTCACCAAATTAGACACAGCATCTGTCACTACCACAGTCTACACTCTTCAACTAATAATAGCTGCATCTGACCAAGAGCCCATTCTGTGTGTGCACTGTGCCTGATGCCTTAGACACATCATCACATACAATTCTCAGACAATCCTCTGATGCAGGCCCTCTTGCTCCCATTTTACAGAAAATGAATAGGACAGTAGAAAAAACTTAAGTACCTAATTCCAGGTCACCAGGCTTCCAAGTGGAGAACCAGAATTCAAAATTAGAACTTCTTTTACTGCAAAATGCATCTATTTCCACTGAATTCTGACACAGCACATAATCTGGTGATGATGATGATGATGATGATGATAAAAGCAAGATTCCCTATGGAAGCAGAATTAAATTCATTCTGTGTGATCCTTCAGAAATGAATGTGAAAGGGTGCAGGTGACGTCTGCTGCCATAGACACACAGTGCTTGTTCACAAGCACAGTGCTCAGAGTTGATGGAAGAGAAGGGACTCTCAGAGAAAGGGAGCCTGTCACTGTTAATGCAAGCAGAGGCTATACCTTTGCTCAGTTGGAAGGTTGAAGGGTGAAAGAATAAAGAACTTTCAAAGCTCCCTAGAAGCCTGTACTTCTTTGACCCTTTGATTCTGAGGTTTGATGATGGTGGTGATAATAACAATGATGATGTTTTCTGGTGGCAATTCCCTTAACTTTTTGGTTTCTTCATGTTCTGCCAAGACCATACACCACCTAGCATTCCCCTTCCAGGTACATGGGTGGGGAGCCAGGCTGGGTGCTGAGTAGAGGGGACTTCAAACCCTCTGTGTGCCCTATAACCATGATAGCTTTGTTTTTCTCTGTTTTACATGTTGGACTTCTGCATAAGAATATATTTGGAAAAAAGTTTCCACTGGAAAGAAAGAAAAGAAAGAAGAGAAAGAAGAGAAAAAGAGAAAGAAAGAAAGAAAGAAAGAAAGAAAGAAAGAAAGAAAGAAAGAAAGAAAGAAAAAGGAAAGGAAGAAAGGAAGGAAGGAAGAAAAAGAAAAATGAAAGAAAGAAGGGAGGGAGGGAGAAAGAAAAGTAGATATAATGCTTGAAAATTTCTGAATTGGGGATAGCTATACTTCTAAAAGGAAAAATTTCTACTTATAAAAGCATTTATCTAGGCAATAACAAAATGGAATGCTTTGTTTCACCACAACTGAAGCTCTTAAACACTATGAACTTGAAGCCACCCACCAAAGTGGATAAGTGATAAAAACTTTGAACACCCCAAAATGCCAGAATCCTCTTGGACCCAACTGGAGAGTCTTACCTAGTCAGTGTGCAATGGGACTTGATGAATCAGCCACGTATGGACTCTAGGACTCATCCCGCCCTCCCCAGAATAGAAACTTTTCATTTTCTAACACACAAACCATCCTGACTTTTTCCCCATTCAGTGAACAACACAGAGAATTTTTTTCAGGGGACTCTGTTTCCTCATCAGGCAAGTAAATAAACTCAGCACATGCTTTGTTATCCCTGAAGTGGTCATTGTCTTCCTTTGCCATTCTCCTCCTAACTCTGGCACATAGGGACATTCTGGGACACACTGTGGAAGGACTGCCACTGGGTCCTGTGCTGAGCTTTCCGAAGCCTCAACAGGCAGGCTCTCACAGGGCAAAGAACACCCACACAGCAGTGTTTCACATGGCAAATATTACATCACTAACTCCTTTTATAATTCTTTTTAAGGTTTTAGTTGAGATAAACTGGTTCATAGAAAAACCAAAAAGAGTTTTCAAACTCAGGAAGACCTCATAGTTTTGCATCTCGTCTTTTTCCTCCTGTTGGGGACAGACAGCTCTTTCGCCTTCATAAAAGTCATACTGGTTCCTTCCTGTTCATTCAATCATCTCTACATATTCTTTTTTGGGCTCTATTAGTGTGAACTTGGTGAGCTGTCATCACTCTCATCCTGGCTACATTCAGATGCCCCACATGTACTGTACACTCTCAGGCACCCATGTGAAAAGAGAAACCTTTGCAGAAAGGAGAGAACAGGTTGGCTGGCTAGTGGCTCTGCTGGCCAGGAAGAACTCCCACAGGTTAGAATGAGAATATGAGGTGCCCCTGGGTGGGCTCAGCGGTTGAGCATCTACCTTCGGCCCAGGGCCTGATCCTGGGTCTGGGGATCAAGTCCTGCATCAGGCTCCCTGCAAAGAGCCAGACTCTCCCTCTGCCTGTGTCTCTGCCTCTTTCTGTTTCTCATGAATAAATAAATAAAATCTTAAAAAAAAAAGACACTGAGGAGATGGTATAAGTGTCCATGGTGAAATCCAGGAGATGGATATAGTGATATTCATTATACTCATTGTAAAGTCCTTTCAACGTTGATATATGTTTGAACATTTGTGTAATAATATTTCAGAAAAGGAGTAAGTGCTTAATATCTGCCTAACGGGTAGAAATTTTAAGCTCCAAATCCCTCAGAAACAAGACTTAGTGAAGGATAAAGCTACAAAAGTGGACCTGAAGGGTTCTCACTTAGGGCCAACTATAGTCAGGCCCAGTCTTATGTGTCCTGAATGATGAAAACAATCTATCCCCTCTTTAGCCATACAGCTCATTTGGCACAAAGGAGGATAAGCAGCTACAGGCAGAACTGTGAGATCTCCACTCTCTCCTCTTTTCCAGGGGCATCACTTTGCCCTCCCTACCCCATCCTCCATCATAGATTCTGTGCCTTCCAGCTCCTAAAACTTTCCCTACCAGCAAAAAAGAAAAAACTTCAGATCTGGTGTTCTGAAAGTCTCTTATGAATTTTATGTTCTTCATTTTTTACTTGCTTAACCAAAAGTGCTTTAGCAACTGCTCACGCTGGTCCTGAGGATTTGTGCATGAGTATGTCTGAGGATGGGAAGGTTTCTCCTATACTGACACCAAGAAGAGTTTAAACTTCATAGGACAAAGAAGTTTTCAAGGTCAGAGCTGGAATGCTCTTGGAGATTATACAGTCTAACTGCCTACTGTTTAGTCTGTGCACCCCTCCAGGACAAGCCTGAGCTGTGAAACCTGTGATAATATTCAAGCTCTTTCATGAATCATACACTGAAGCCATAGAGTAAGAATCTAATGAATTGTTTATTTACTCCATTTGTACTAAGTGGATACTAGATGTTGATTCCTTTTGGTCCTAATGTCTCTATCTAGAACATTTCTTAATAAATTACTATGGAACATAATATTTCTTAATAAATTACTATGGAACATATATGAGATAACAAAATGACTCCTACAAATGACATTGCTCCTATGAAACATAAAATACTCAAAAGACAGAAATAATATTCAATCTTTCCAACTAATTGGAGTTTTTTAAGTGTTTACTCCAGTTATTCCTGGAGAATAACTTTCGCTTCTCAGAAGTCTCTTGTATAATTTGTTTACCAACCTAGTTTAAACCTAGTTCAGAAAATGTTACATCCTAGGCTTGAATATTCCTTCCTGAAAAGAAAATATTAGGTCTTCTTGACTTATAGAGGATCTAATGTACCTACTGGAGATTTACTGGAGTAGTAAGAAAGGGTTAATAGAAGGAGACATATGGAGACTACTAAGGGCTCCAAAGGACATAGAAATTAGCTCTACTGGTAGCTGGCATTCAGAAGCCACAGCAGCAGGAGCTATACCAGTTTCACTCTGATAGAGATGGCAAGCTCTGAAATGGGAGGCAACGGTAACAACTATCTTATGGGTTTTGCTTCTCAACAGAAATCATATATTCCTGGCTGTAGACCAGATCTTAGAACAGCTTATTCACTCATCCATTTCTTCACTTTTTTAGACAAGAGACCTGAGGTCAAGAAAAACTGAGTGAGTTAATCACCACTAGACCTACTTTATAAGAAATACTATTTATATTAGCATTTATGTATAATACCGATTTCTACATATAAACTGAAGAGAAAATTTTAAAATAATAATAAAATCAGCTGTACTTTGTTTTCTGTCATAGAAAGTTCCATTGTTCCTGCTAGGGAGGAAACTGTGAGGGATATTACAGATCTGAGGGCATAATCCTAATTATTTAATGACTATACCTCACCCTTCAGATAACCTGTCTGTCCCTAATTAAATTATGTACCCAAAGGTAAAAAGCCTTCTATGTCATTGACAACATTCCTTCCTTCCTCCCCTCCTTCTTCCTTCCCTCCTTCCTTCTTCCTTCCATTCTTCCTTCCTCCTTTCCTTTATGTGTTTGACAAATATTTGAATGCCTATCATATGTTGGGTGGATTGAGTAGCAGATATAATGACTATTTTTATACCATGAAATACTGAAAACAACAGATAACCCACAATTAAATCAAAGAATCTTACAGGTAAGAAATACTAAGGAAAACAAAGGTTAAGTTCATACATCTAGTTAAAAGAATCATAACTAACACTCAAGTTTCCTTCTTTTCTCTGGTAGAAAGACCTCTCGTTATAAATTGGAAAGCTGACTCAAACCTCAGCATGGCCAATTACTAACGATGATCTCAAGAGAGTTTATCTCTTGTACAGTTTATCTCTTGTATATTATCTTTTATCCTGAGATTACTATAAAAATGAAATAAGATATATAAAATACCTCAATACAGTGTCTGACCCATTATAGGCATGCAATATTATTTAGCAATGTTTTCCCTTCATGGTTCAGTACACTGTTCATGACTATCAACAAAAGGTTCACTGTTTTTCTGCCACTGATTTATTAAGGAATTTTCTCTATCTTCTTCACTAATTCCATTTTTAAAATGGGTCAAGTTTCCAGTCTATGGCTGAATAATTTCTTTACCTTTCTCCTAAACTCGGAGCTACTGCTGTTCTATACCAGGCTTTATGGACTATTCCATTCTCCCACAGCCATGCTGATGTAGTCCCACAATCAAGCTACCACCATCCTATCAGCCAGGAGTTCTTGTGCAATGCCCAACCTACCTAGCATGGCCCTTCCTAGTATGATCTGAAACCTCTTGAAAATGTTCCTGTTTGTTCACGTATTCCAACAACATTTACCAAGTAGAATTATGAACTAAGATGGCCTAGTTGCTGAGACATTAAGATAGGTTTTATAGTGTCTCTCACTGCAAGGAGCTCACATTATAATGATGTATATTGTGTGATATTTGGTTATTTATCCAATACACATGTAAAGTCATTACATAAGGTGATGGAGTACGGAGGTGGAAGGGCTAATTAGCTGAGGAAGAGAAAGTTTATCAAACAAAGGCTTCTCAAGGGCAGTAAGACTGGGTTTAGATTGGGTCACAAGGGAAGAATTGGAGCTCTTCAAGTATGGAAGAGAGGAAATTCTCAATCAAGCAACAGCTCAACTGGTTCAGTGTGGCCAGAGCCTGCTATACCTGAAGAAGAGCCCAGTAAAGTGGTGCTATAAAAGTTGGCAGAAAGCAGGTAGAAAGCACTGATGCTCCTATCACAAAAGTGATGAAGTTCCGAGTACATCTTAACAAGAGGTATAGCACAATCATATCTAGACTTAATAAAGACTATTCCACTGATAGAAAACTGTAGGGAGGTGGGGTCTGACTTAATTCCAAGAGAGCAACTCTCAGACTATTACCAAAACAATGGTCTTGGTAATGAGTAATGAGGATCCGAATCAAGGCAATGAATAGGAAGAAAGAGATGCACATATGAGAAATTTAGGAGGTAGAATCAACCAGACTTAGCCACACACTAGAAATGGGAACTGAGGTTCCAACAATCATCTGGAATGACTCTGGATTCTACCGTCAAAGATTTTGATTTTGTAGTCATGTTAGTAGAAGTTGGGAATCTGAATTTTTAGGGAGTATTCCTACAAAAAAATTATTCTGGTACAGGTCGTCCACACACTACAGGGGAGGTTAAGACAGAAGGTACTTCTTTTTCTCAAGTGGCAACAGCACACCTTCTTGATTTAACATCCCTGTAGAGATAGGACAGCTTGCCAGTGATGAGTACCTGGGTGGTTCAGTTGCAGGTGAAACACAGCACTAATCATTGAGGACCAGTCATGAATGATGGGACACTAGAAAACAGGCACAGAGGAAGAGGGTGACTCCAAAAGAGGATAACCAAAGAGTTGTCATAGAGGATGTAGATACCCAAGGCAGATGCTACTCGTGGCCAGAGTTTTCCTTGACCCAGCCTTTAAGGCAGAGATTGCTTTTTCTTGGGGACATGATTACAGTAGGCAGCTGAAGGATGTGGCCACTGTGAGTAGGGGAGAAGGGTTTGTTTCTGTATTTTAATTCCTGCAACTAAATTCAGAAAAAGTCATTTAGCCTTCACCTATCCATGAGCTAATCATTTCTGTGATATTTGATACAGCACCTGGAATCCGTAGCACATTTAATGATGTTGTGACTTCTGCTTAATGCTTTATAATAATACTCATTGTGAAAATGTCCATCACCTGAGTGAGACAAGTCAGACAATCCCATTTACATCTGACTGAGCAAAACATATTTCCTTTGTATATATTTAAAATCTATTGATAAGTTGAATGTATACTTGAAAATACACCTCTGGCAATAATTTATATTATGTATATAATTGAATACCAGAAATATTTTCTTTGTGCAAAGCACTGTGTGTTAGTTCCTTTCTTCCACTAGGGCCTTATAACATAACAAGGGAATGACAATAATAGATGGCAAAATCTGACAAGGGCCATCGGGAAAAGACAAAATACCACAAGAGGCAAAGAAGAGAGAGCTTTGTGGAGGAGCTGTCATTTGAGGGAAATTGTGAAAAAATTATAATTTCAACAAACAGATGATGGGAGGGGTAGGGTGGGGCTGGCATTTCAGATGGGACAAAGACTGGCAAATGAGGAAATACAGAACAAGCTTGGGGAATGAGAGTGATAGGGAATGTGCATAAACTCTAAGGAAAGCTGCAACTATGGATATGGCCATTATTTTCAAAAATCTAAAGTGCTAAACTGAGCATCAATTCCATACTTCCAAAAGGTTTTGTGAATGAGGGCAGGGTGAACACAAGTGAGAGCTCTGTGTTAGGAACATTACTTTGGCAACAGTAAGAAGCAGAGCCTGGAGAGACTGGAAGCGGGGAAACTAATTAGGAGGCTGCTACCATAGTCCTGGGAGAGTCCACGAGGGCTTGTTTGTTTGTTTTCTGTAGCTGTATTTCTTAATGTAGCAATTTGAAATTTTATTTTATTTTTTTCTGCCATTCTTTCTTTTTTTAATTTAAATTTTAGGTTAACATACAATATAATATTGGTTTCTGGAGTAGAATTTAGTGATTCATCACTTACATACAACACCCAGCTCATCACAAGTGCCTTCCTTATGCCCATCACCAATCTAGCCTATTCCCCACCCTCCTCCCCCCCATCAACACTTGGTTTGTTCTCTATTGCTAACAGTCTTTTACAGCTTGATTCCCTCTCTCCTTTTTTTCTTTTCCCCCTTCCCATATGTTCATCTGTTTTTGTTCTTAAATTCCACGAGTGAGATCTTATAGTATTCATCTTTCTCTGACTAACTTATTTCACTTAGCACAATGAAGTTTGAATTGAGAAGGGAAAAAACAAAGGGATGGATGCATTAGACATTGTATAGGTAGCATCTGGGTACTAAGCCTTCAGCTCTTAAATTGCACTGACATTTGTGGTTAAATGGATTTTTGGAGTGGCTTCAACATAGTTTGAGTGTGAGGGAGTGAGAAGAATAAAGTCAAGAAGAAAGTCCAGGCAACAGGAGTTTGGTGTCTCACATACTGTTGATGATGCCTTTAGGGCTCATCTCTCTCCTAAACTGGCATGAGAGCTTCTTTCTGCTGGCACCTGCCCATTGTTGTATGAGGGCTCCTGGTGACCACAGGTTCCAGGGAATTAAGACCCTGTGGGTGGCCCCTGAGCAATGACAGGTGAGAGTTGGTACAGAAATACTTATTTCTTCACCCCTCAGGAGACAATCCTGAGACCTGTTCTACACTGTCTCCCAGAGTCCCAAAGGGCTTAAAGTCCCAGTTGCCCACAGTTGTAGCCTGCTCAGGATAGTAGCTTTCTTTATTGGCATCCTTTTCTCCCTGGGGTCATTTGCTCACTCCACTCAGGGCCTCCTGGGATCACCTCTCTATAATTTTTTATATAACTGGATTCTTCTCAGAATTTGCTTCTGGAGGGGCACCTGAGTGGCTCAGTCAGTTGGGCACCTACCTTCAGCTTGGGTCATGACCCCAGGGTCCTGGGATAGAGCCCCACACCTGGCTTCCTGCTCAGTGGGGAGCCTACTTCTCCCTCTCCCTCTGCCTGCCACTCTCCCTGCTTGTGTTCTCTTTCTGTGTGTCAAAAAAAAATAAATAAAGCCTTTAAAAAAAAAAAAAGAATCTGCTTCTGGAAAAATAATCCCTTGAAGATAGAGTCATCTCATATCACAACTTAAAGGAAATGCTGATAACTGTCTTAGGAGCAAGACTAAAGTCACTGGAGGTGAGTTAATAATATTGCTGAAGGGTTTGGGATTATACTAGAGGAAAAAATGGGGGTGAGACGAAAGGGACAGAATATCCACTGGTGGGCAGAAGATTGAGGAAGAAAGAAGATAGACTGCTACAAAGATCATCTCAAGTTCCAAAGAGGGGAGGATGCCGAGTGAAAACAGTTGAACCAGACCTCAGTCTTTTCTTATTAAATTACAGTCTCAGGACATGACATGGCTAGATTGTTGTTTGATTGATTTTGGTTAAATTAATGTTTTCAAAGTGGAAGCTCCAATTTAGAATGAGTTATGAACCCTGTAAAAATGATGTAAGGCACCTAAATCTTCCTCTACCTAAAATATCCCTACTTCCTTTACCTAGAATCTTTGCTCATGTTTGGGAGGTAGCTGAGGCTTCAGGGAACCCAAGGAGGTGTCCATCTTAGTACCCTGAGTCTCCTATTATAATTGCCTCTCCTTGAACCTTCTATCCATTTGTCCACCTTTCCTTAAGATAGTAAGTTCTTTGAGGGAAGGGATCATCATTCATTATTCTGATGCTGATGGACAAGTGGACTTAGTCTAGCAGCTCGTGGATCACCAAAAGGGTTGTTTCAGCACTGTCTGATCAAGAGAAGAGCAGGATTTCCACCTACAGAGCATAGATGGTATGATAACCACAGTTTAGACAAGAGAGATAGACAGCTAGAGTTAGAGACAGAGACGACAGAAACAGAGGCAGAGACAGTGCTGTTGAGTATTTTTTGTTTGTTTTTTTGTTGTTGTTGTTTTATTTTGTTTTTGCTAAGTACATTGAGGGAGGATAGACCTCCACAGGATATGTATATTATCCTGTGAAAATTTCCTACACAATCAATTTAATGATTTTTGTTGAGTGTCTCTATGAAGTTGTCAGTGTTTGGGAGCTAAGGACAATTTGACAGATAATTCCACAACTTTGATAAAACTTACATTCTAGTGGGGTGGGGAGGGAGACCGATGGCAGATAGGTAGATACTATAACAGCAAATATATATTATGAAAAAAATAAGAGGATAATGGATGGAGGAGATGGGGAAGGGGGGTCATTTAGGTTGGTTTCAGATATTTGAGCTAAGACCTAAATGACAGGAAGAAGGAAGGACTCAAATACAGGAAAGATTGCAAAAAGAATGTTTCAGGCAGAGGAAAAACAGCATATTTTAAAACCATAGGCAAGAACCACAAGAAAGTCATTGTGGCCAGAGGAGACCATGGCAGAAGATGATGTTGGAGAGGTATGGGTCAGGCCATGTGGGGCCTTAAAGGCCATCACAAGGAATTTGGACTTTATTCTAAGTGAAATGGGAAGGCACTGGAGGATTTTAAAAGGAAAGTAATGTAATTTTGTTTTTAAGAATATCCCTCGGGCAGCCCAGTGGCTCAGCGGTTTAACACCGCCTTCAGCCCAGGGTGTGATTCTGGAGACCCGGGATCGAGTCCCACATCAGGCTCCCTCCATGGAGCTTGCTTCCCCTTCTGCCTATGTCTCTGCCTCTCGCGCGCGTGTGCGCATGTGCTCTGTCTCTCTCATGAATAAATAAATAAAATCTTTAAAAAAAAAAAAAAGAATATCCCTCTAGTTGCTATGGGGAGAGTGGATTGTAAAGAAGCAAGAAAAAAAGTGTGGAAACATGGCTGAGAGGCTATTCAAGTGTGCAATTATAGCATTCAGGTAGGGTAGAAGCACTAAACACTGACAGAGCAGGACAATGATTTGGATATATTTTGGAGGATATGATGTTCTTTTGGTACTTCCACTAGCTCTGAGAATCACTTATGTACCACCTTTCTTCTCCAAAGGTAATCCAACTTTGGTCCAAAACTCCACATCAGATTGTACAGGAATATAACCACTTTTTGGAAGCCACCTAATATTTCCTTCAGGAAAGGTCTCATAAAGACAATACTGATCAAAACAAAACAAAACAAACAAACAAACAAAAAAAAAAACAGTAAAACCTAGTCCTAGAGCTCACACATGACAATTCTTGGGCACTTGAGGCTGAAATTCTCATTGCCTCCAGCATGTTTTGTGCCAGCTGAGAAGGCATTGCTATCACCATCACTTCTTATTTGGGTCTCTTCCAGCAGCTTGGCATCAGTCCTCTACTGTTTGGGGTGACATGGTACTAATATAAAACAGGATATGGCACACATATTCCTTGATTTAACACACACACACATACACACACGAGCTTGGTCATTTGAAAATCTCATTCTTGTTGTCCTCATTTTTGGTGATATTCTCATCATCTGAAATGTAACTTAGATTAATAAAATGGGATAGACATTATCATAAGGACACTTTATGGGTTTTGCTGAGAGCTGCTTCTTATGTGCATGAGAAAAGATACATTTCACTCATCACAATAAAACTACATTGCTTCAAAAAGATGAACTAATCAGAAGCAGCTGGAATGAATTAAAGACACTAACAACTTAGAAATGAGACATAAGTGATCTTGTAGGGGGAAAGTACTTTTAAATTGTTTAAATGTGCTTGTCTAACATGTCACTAAAAGCTGTAATCTTCCATTTTCCATTAACAACTCCATCAATTTTTCCTTAATGTTTTAAATTAACTGTCTTCTCTCAAACATGATGCTGCTCAACATTTGAAGAAAATAGCCCTTGTTTTTCTTTTTTTTTTTTTATTCTGGATTTAGGAAGCTGAAATAATTTTTCATTTGCATTTTTATAAAAGTTTTTTCATTTTAGAAATTGACATGTTTTCTATCATTTTAAATGTCAGAGCACTGCCCCAAAATAAATGTACCTGTCCTTTTTTAAAGTCTATGATGCCTGTGATACTAGAATTATAACTATACCAAGCAGAAGAAAATTACATTGTTTTTATAAAGATACATCATTTTTATAAAAGTCCACAAAGTGACCCGATTTTCACTTAATTAACTTCATCCATATATCCTTGTTCTTGTCCTTCTTGTAGCAAACTTCCTGGAAAAAAGAAACACAAGAGGGAGAATATGATTGTGTCTCTGGCACCCTATATTGAAAGGAATATGTGTTCATCTATCAGAAGGGATATATAACCCTTCACTTAGTTAGTTGATGTAGCACATCTGGCTAATGGATAAGAAAAATAGAATAGTGTTCACAGACCAAAGAAAACTGAATTTTCTTTCTTTTTCTTTAAAAAAAAATATTTATTTATTCATGAGAGACACAGAGGGAGAGGCAGAGACATAGGCAAAGGCAGAAGCAGACTTCCTGTGGGGAGCCTGATGTAGGACTCAATCCCAGGACCCCGGGATCACACCCTGAGCCAGGTGGACACTCAACTACTGAGCCACCCAGGTGCTCCAGAAAACCTGAATTTTCATATGAAACTATTAAGCAACCACTACTAATCATGTTGGGAAAGATATCAGACACTCCTTATAAGCCCTATTGAAACTATTTTGTTTGGCTTTTTTACTTTAGAATGTTTACTAATTCCTTTCAATTTAAGGGTTACTTACTTAGTACCAGTTTACATAGACACAAATGTAGGTATTGGGATACAAAGACTAATTAAACACAAACCATGTTCTCAAGGAGCTCAAAATTGGGGGAGGGTATAAAAATCATGTTCAAATTACTATATTGTAATGTGATAGTATCAGATAGGAGAGATTGTCTTATTTTATTTTAATATTATAATAACATTATAGGATCATGGCAGAGTAGTTAATTGTGCCTAATTTGGATAGGGAGAGGAGCACAAATTCTACAAGCTGACCCTATTTTCAATTTAACAGATCTCTTCCTTATATCCTTGTTCTCTTATTAAATAAGGGACATTATTAAACTTGAAAACTTCAAGAATGACTTTTGAAGTGTGCATTGAATAATGAGAAGAGGTCTATAACACTCTGTGACTCTCTCTCAGGCTTAAATTAAGCTGAAGATATGCACAAGGAAAACATTGGACATATATCTTGCCTACTACAATAACTTCAGTTTTTTATGTGCCCTAAAGTAAAGAGAAACAGGAGAAAAACTCCTGATTCAGACTGTGAAATAATCTGATACACATTCCAAGGATCATAGACCCTAACCCCACATAATGGGAAATGACTGAAAAATTTTTAACAAGGGTGTGGTGACCATTTTTAAGTATTAGGAAGATCATTTTGGCATGATGCCTTGGTAGAGCATTGTTCCATTATCTTCTAACAATCAGAGTTGCTCTTGCAAAATTCAGTACCATACCGATACCCAACCCTTTAAAAGCTTAATTTCTCTTTTTGACCTAAAGGTGACCTAGTTTCTCTTTTTAAATCCTAAAGGATCTTTTCTTTATTCTTGGTGTTCTGAAATTTCATCATAGTGTCTATTTTCTATGTTAGACTTCTGTTCTTAAAAATGTCTTATGTTACTTCTTAGATAATTCCCTACCCATAATTTTACCTGTTCTCCCTTTCCAATTCCAATTAAATAGTCAAACACCTGTTCATTTTTTTTTTTTAGTTCTATTTTCTGGGTCATTTCCTCAACATTATCGTCCCATCCTCCTTCTGAATTCTTTATTTATTTGGTTGGGTTCTGGGAGAAGCATATATTACTACATCCCAAGAGCCTTCTCCTGTGTTCTGATCATTCCTTTTCTCTACCATCCTGTTCTTGTTTCACAGGAGCAGTATCTTTTCTTATGTAAAGTTTCTTCCACTCTCTAATTTCTGTTTTCCGTGGTTTCCTTTGTTTAATTATATAGTTAGTTGCTTTCATCTGCCTTTCATGTGAAACCTTTCCCAAAATGCTGGATGATACTTGTCTATCAGGTCTTATTTTCAACTTAGGTATGGACAAACTGATTGGAAATTCAAAGTACATAGGCAGGGCTTTTGCATATCTATATATTTAAGGACACATCACAAAACCAAATTTCAATCGAATAATCATCAAATATCAGTATCCCCCTAGGGCCAACAAAGTTCTCTAGCCCTAACCAGTCTTCAGGTTGATGCTTGGCAGTCACTGATCTGGGAGCAAAGCAAAATCTAGAAGTCTCACCAGTGTAAAAATTCTCCCTAACTCCCTTGAGTTCATCACTTAACCTTCCCTCCCCCTTTCTACTATACCTGGTATTTCCTGTGACCAGAGACATTTGGATTTTCCTATCTCAGATTTGAACTTCAACCTTGTCTTCTGCTTACCTCTGAGTCTCACATCTTTCTAGGATTCTGTGTCAACTGGCAACTTGCTTCGTGAATCCTGTGTACAGATTCATGTGGAAACCTCCTCTGCTCTACCAAGTCAATGACCATCCTGCTGTCCACTTTTCATCTTCAGATACTTTTTCAACATTTCTTCTGTTAATTTTTTTCTTCATATTCTGCTTGTAAAATTATAGCAGATGTCAACTCGTTCCTTGACAATTAAGTCTGCAATGCACAAAATAAATAAATAATTTTATATTAGTCTAGGTTCTCTAAAAAGTAGGTTCAGACACATGCCTATGAAAGAAAATGGGGAGGGAGCTTGGAAAGTGTGGAAGAGCCATCACACTGCAATGCAGGTGAAGGGGATATGGAAGGGAGAAAGTTTGAGTGGAAGCATCTTAGAATGCAGTGCAGTTATAAGAGAAGCTCAGCAAGGTGGTCAGGGGGGTTCTTAAGACAAGTTCACTGGTCAGTAGAGTTCTACATTTCCAAGGAATAGGTCTGTCTTATCACCCCTGCCATTTTCAGTCATTGTCTAGGATCAGTCCATTGGAAACAATGTAGGAGTGAATTTCACAGTGCAGCACCTAGGGCTGTTGGTCAGTAACGCTTTCTGTAGTTGGAGATCTGAAAGGAATATTTTTATGCAGATCTTGGGGCTTCTCAACCTCCTTAATCATGAGCTAATGACTTATAAGTCTCTTCCTATACGTGTATACATCCTATTTGTTCTGTTTCTCCGGAGAGCACAGACTAATACACTATGTAAAATGTAAAATAGTACAATCATTTTAGAAAAGAGTGTAGCACATGGACAAACCTGAAGGACATTATGTTACACAGAATAAACCAGAAACAGAAAAAAAAAAGAAAAAAGAAAAGAGTGTAGCAATTTCTTGAAGAAAGTTTACATTTGGGGACATTTTTTTTAATTAGAAGAAAACCTGTCAGGGAGCTTGGGTGGCTCAGTCAGTTAAGCCTCTGTCTTTGGCTCGGGTCATGATCCCAGCATCCTGAGATCATGCTGGGCTGGGTCGCTGCTCAGCAGGAAGATTGGTTCTTCCTCTCCCTCTGCCTCTCCCTTCTGCTGCCAGTTTGTGCTCTCCTTCTCTCAAATAAATAAATAAAATATTTAAAAAGAAGAAAAAAACTTGTCTATAGTCTCTTATAATCAGGCAGAGGGATTAGGGAAATGCTTATAAATGCTGGAAACCAGCCCATAATAGCAGTTAATATATTTTCAACATTCACTTTTAGAAATAAAATTGTTCTGTGTGTTCCAATAATCTGCCATGACCTACTTCCTAAACTACAAAAATAAACTACGAAATTTACATGCCAGAATTTAGTTCTTATTAAGGATAGTAGCATATTTCTTTCAATATAGAAGTAATCAAATGAACCTAGAACAAATTAATAATATCCAAATATGACTGAGGTGTTCCTTAGCTGCACCTGCCTTTTTGTACTTAAAGCAGCCCAGTCTTGTCATATGATTAAGGATGTGGAAGTACATTGTAAACTCTAAAGGGCTATGTAAGTGATGGATACTATTCTAAGCCTAATAAGACATAAAATTGCCCTCAAATATCAATTTTTCTCATATTCTGGAGAATATTCCCAGCAGCATGGGGCCTCCAGCCTCACACAGCATGGAACTTACAATATGTTCGCTTTTATCTCTACCAGTTACTACTGTTTTTTCCTCTCTCTCTCTGAGAGGTCAGTTATTGTATTTATTCCTGAATAGCTACTCTGCTCTATCTAGAAATATTTAAAGTTCTCCTTTAATCTGTGGTTTGTTTGGCTTCATGTTAATGTATCTAGGTATAGGTTTTCCCTTACCTATCCTGTTCCCTTACCTATCCCTTACCTATCCCTTATGTATCATTCTTTAGGCACTTACAATCTGAAGTATTTTTCTTTAATTCGGGGAAGCTCCTTGCTGTTATTTTCTCAAATATCTTCCCTCTTCCATATTTTTTTGTATGGCACTCTTATTTTCCAGATGTCATTTATATTGCTTTCCTATATATATATCTTTTGTTATTAATATTTACCATTTTTAATCTCTTTATTCTTTCTTGCTTCATATACAATGAATTTCACAATTTGATCTTCTAGGTTACTAGTTTGTCAGGAGATATATAATATCTGATTTCTCTACATCCTTGTCAAAATTAGTTATTTCATGTTTTTGAATCTATGTTAGTGAATGAACAATGGTGTCTCATCATGACATTGATTCGTATTTCCATGTGACTAATAATTCTACCACGTTTACATATGCTTATTGTCCATTTGTATGTTTTGTTTGGAGAAATGTCTATTCAGATCCTTTGCCCATTTTATAACTGAATTAGTCTATTATTACTGAGTTGTAAGAGGTTTTTTTATATTTTAGATATAAGTCCATTATCAGATATATGATTTATAAATATTTCCCCCCACTTCTGTGTGGATTTTTTTTCACTTTCTTGATAATGTCCTTTGAAGCAAATTTTTTAAAAAAATTTAACTAAGTCCAGTTTACCCATTCTTGTTTTGTTGCTTGTTCTTTCAGTGTCATCTAAGAATCCATTGTCATATCTAAAGTCATGAAAAATAAATAAATAAATAAATAAATAAATAAATAATAAATAAATAAATAAATAAATAAATAAAGTCATGAAAATTTACCTCTCTGTTTTCTTCTTTGAATTTTATAGTTTGGTTCCTACATTTACACCTTAATATATTTGCAGTTAATTTTTCTTTATTTTTTAAAAGATTTTATTTATTTACTCATGAGAGACACAGAGACACAGGCAGAGGGAGAAGCAGGCTCCCCATAAGGAGCTCAATGTGGGGCTTGATCACAGGACCCTGGGATCATGCCCTGAGTTGAAAGCAGATGCTCGACCACTGAGCCATCCAGGCGTCCCAAGTTAATTTTCTTTATAACGTGAAGTAATCCAATAGCTATCCACTTTGCCCCAGTACCATTTATTAGAAATATTATTCTTTCCTCCCTTGAGTGGTTTTGGAAAAAATGAGTTGACCATAGACATGTGGATTTATTTCTGGGCTCTCAATTATGTTCCACCAATCTAAAGCCAGACCTTGAAGATATTATTATGGGTTTGATTCCAGACCAAAAGAGCAAATAAAGCAATAAAATGAGTCAGATGATTTTTCTGTTTCCCATTTCATGTAAAAGGTAGGTTTTAAAATAAAAGTTATGTTTACACTATATTGTAGTCTTTTAAGTGTGCAATAACATTATTTCTTTAAAAAACTACATACCTTGGGGTGCCTGGGTGGCTCAGTCGCTAGTATGCCTGCCTTTAGTTCAGGTTGTGTTCTCAGGTGCTGGAATTGGGCCCAGAATGGAGCTCCCTGCTCAAATGGGGAGTCTGCTTCTCTATCTCCCTCTGCCCCTCCCCTCTGCTCAGGAACTCTCTCTCAAATAAATAAATGAATTTTTTTAAACTACATATCTTAATTTAAAAATACTTTATCACTAAAAAAAATGCTATCATCTGAGCTTTCAACAAGTCATAATCACTGATCACAGATCACCATAACAAATATGATGAAATAATGAAAAAGTCTGAAGTATTGTGAGAATTACCAAAATGTGACACAGAGACATGAAGTGAACAACTGCTGCTGGAAAAATGGCACCAATAGATATGTTTGATGCAGGGTTGTCACAAACTTTCAATTTGTAAAATGTGCAATATCTGCAAAGTGCAATAAAGTGAAGCACAATAAAATGAGGTATGCCTGTATATATCAATCATTGTGCCAATATTGCACTGTCTTGATTACTGTCACTTTGTAGTAAATCAGGAAGTGTGAGTCCTCCAATTTTGCTCTTTTTTCCAATATTGTTTAGGCTACTCCGGGTCCCTTATAATTCCATATAACTTTAGAATCAGTTTGTCCATTATTGCAAAAATGGCAGCTGGAATTTTGGCAAGGATTTCACTGGAGAGAAGCTAAGATGGCAGAGCGTAGGGGGACCCTATGATTGTCTCATCCCTTGAACACAGCTAGATAAATATGAAATCACTCCAGACACCCAAGGAGTCAATCTGAGGACTAACAGAACAAATTGCACAACTAAACATAGAGAAGAGGCCACATCATGGAAGGTAGGATATGCAGAGACACGATTTGTGGGAGAAAAGGATGGCTGGTGCTATGGAGAGGAGGGAGCCCTGGTGACAGGGAAAGGAAGGGGGTGGGCAGAGAGAAGAGAGAGAGAAGTGCCCAGGGGATCGCACAAGGAAAACATTTCCCCTAAGCATTTGATTGGAAAAAATGAGAGGGACTGATTATCTTGAGTTTTTACAACAGTGGAGCTCTATGACTGAAGTTTTTGAGGTCTGTGCCTAGTGGACACTGCAGCCCTCCTGTGGAGAAAGATGGCAGAAACCCTGGAATGCACTGGGAGAGATAGTTTTCCCTTCTTGGAGTGCATCTGGGAGAGGCAACATTGCCTATCAGGGGACAAAGAGCTGCACCATTATATTCCCCTGCCCCTCAGTATATGGGCAGAGATACCTGCTGAGGGTAGGTACCCTGGACACCGAATTTTTGCTATGCTTTACTCAAAATTCCAAGCTTCTATGTGTTGGTGAAATACTTCTTCTGCACCAGCCCCAATACATCAAGACCCTCCCCAAGAGGACCAGTGCACTCTATACCATGTCCAGTCCTAAGGTTTGGAGTTTAAAATTCAGCCAGCCTGCCTGGACTAAGCACAGGTGTACTGTGCTGCCAGGTGGGCAGACAACCCAGACACAGATAGAATGAAGGCAGGGATCTGAGGGATCCCTGGGACACAAAAAGGGAGATTGTTCACTCTTCTGTAAGAGCTTCCCAGACAGTGATGGGCCCAAACACCTTTGTCCAGGGAGGAGGGAGAAGGCTGGCACCATTTTCCTCCCCTGTACCTCAAGCATAAACTAACTTTGGTAAGCACAGTGCCAACAGTGGAGGCTTAAATCACTTACACCAACCTCTGCAGGTGCTTCTTTTCTCAGGCAGGTATGCCAGAAAAGCAGTGCTGTGGGTTCCTTCGATAGAAGATCAGCACAATCTATGCACACACACCAAGTCTACTGACCACAGCGTGCTGCAAAGCTTCAGTTCTCAGGGAAATAGTATCAGGCCCCTTTGAACAAACAGACTACAGCAGACCTTGTTAAAACTCACCACACACTAGAAAAGGTCCAAGCACTCCCCACTGCAGCAAAGAGAAATTGTAGAGTACTGACCTATGGAAAGAGCAGTCAAAACACAGCAGCGGAGTGCACATAGCACACTAGAAACAATTCCTGAAGCACCAGACTCTGAAAAGTATATGACCTCTTCATAATAAAACCACTACTCTCAGCAGAGAAACAACAAGCTTTTCTAACACAAAAAAGAAAACACAGACCTCAACAAAATGCCAAAATGGAAGAATTAATCCCACAAGAAAAAAAACAAGAAAAGGTCACAGCCAGAGATCTAACTGAAACAGATTTTTTTAATTTTTTTTTATTTATTTATGATAATCACAGAGAGAGAGAGAGGCAGAGACACAGGCAGAGGGAGAAGCAGGCACCATGCACCGGGAGCCCGACATGGGATTCGATCCCGGGTCTCCAGGATCGCGCCCTGGGCCAAAGGCAGGCGCCAAACTGCTGCGCCACCCAGGGATCCCTGAAACAGATTTAAGTAATATGCATGATCCAAAATTTATAGCTGGGCTTGAAAAAAGCATAGATGCATAGAAGACACTAGGAAGTCCCTTACTGCAGAGATAAAAGACTTAAACTAGACAGGCCAAAATAAAAAATGTTATAACCAAGATGTGAAGTTAATTGGATGTAATGGCCACAAGAATGGAAAGGTAGAGGAATGAATAAATTATATAGAAGATAAAATTAGGGAAAATAATGAAGCTGAAAACAAGAGGGAAAGAAAAATATTGTATCATGAATGTAGACTTGGGGAACTCAGTGACTTCATAAAGCGTAATAACATTTGTATCATAAAAGTGCCAGAATAAGAAGAGAGAGGAAAAGGAGCAAAGGTCTATTTGACCAGGTTATAGCTGAAAACTTCTCTAATCTGGGGAAGGAAGCAGACATCCAAATATAGGAGGCACAGAGTACTCCCATCAAAATCAATAAAACCAGACCAACAGCAACACATACTATAGTAAAATTTGCAAAATATAGATATAAGGGGAAAAAATCCTAAAAGCAGCAAGGGAAAAGAAATCCCTATAAGAGAAGACAAAACGGTGACAGTAGACCTGTCCACAGAAACTTCCAAGGCCAGGAGACAGTGACATGATATATTCAATGTGCTGAAAGGTAAAAATACGCAGCCAAGAATATTATATCCAAGAAGGCTGTCATTCAGAATAGAAAGAGAGTTAAAGAGTTTCTAAGACAAACAAAAACTAAAGAGTTTGTGACCACTAAACCAGCCCTGCAAGAAATATTAAAGGGGACTCTTTGGGAAAGAAAGATCAAAACTGACAAAGACTAGAAATGAACAGAGAAAATATACAGAAACAATGACTTAAGAAGTAATAAAATGGCACTAAACTAAAATCTATCAATAATCCCTCTGAATCTAAATGGACTACAGGCTCCATTTAAAGACATAGGGTATCAGAATGAATCAAAAGAGAAGACCCATCTAAATGCTGCCTATAAGAGACTCACTTTAGAGCTAAAGACAACTGCAGATTGAAAGTGAGAGGTTGGAGAACAATTTATCACACTAATAGACATGAAAATAAAGTCAGAGTATCCATACTTATATTAGACAAATGGTTTTAAACCAAAGACTGTAACATGAAATAAAGAATTATAACATAATAAAGGGATCTATCCAACAAGAAGATCTAACAATTGTAAATATTTATACCCCCAGCTTGGAAACCCCAAATATATAAAACAACTAACAAATAAAAAGGAACTCATTCATAAAAATACAATAATATTAGGGGACTTTAACACCCCACTTACAGCAATGGACAGATAATCTAAACCAAAAATCAACAAGGAAATAATGGCTTTGAATGACACTGGACTAGATGGACTTAACAGATAATATTCAGAACATTTCATCCTAAAGCAGAAGAATACACATTCTGTTTAAGTGCGCATGGGACATTCTCCAGAATACATCATATACTGGGTCACAAATCAGGCCAGAACAAGTACAAAAAGATTGAGATCATGCCATGCATATTTTTTGACCACAACATTATGAAACTTGAAGTCAACCACAGGAAAAAAATTGGAAAGACCACAAATATATAGAGGCTAAAGAACATCCTACTAAAGAATGAATGGGTTAACCAGAAAATTAAAGAAGAAATTAAAACAAAAAACAAAAAAAACAAAAAACATGGTACAAAACTTTTGGGATGCAGCAAAAGCAGTCCTAAGAGGGAAGTATATAGCAATACAGGCCTACCTCAAGAAACAAGAAAAATCTCAAGTACACAAACTTTCATCTAAAGGAAATAGAAAAAGAACAGCAAATGAAGCTTAAAGCCAGCAGAAGAGGAAATGATAAATATTAGAGAAGAAATAAATTATGTAGAAACAAACAAAACACCCAGTAGGACAGATCAATGAAACTAGGAGCTGGTTCTTTGAAAAAATTAATAAAATTGATAAACTTCTAGCCAGACTTACCAAAAAGAAAAAAGAAAGGACCCAAATAAATAAAATCACAAATGAAAAAGGAGCGATCATAACCAACACCACAGAAATATAAACAATTATAAGTTAATATTATGAAACACTATATGCTAAAAATTTGGGCGATCTGGAAGAAATGAATACATTCCTAGAAACATGTAAACTGCCAAAACTGAAAGAAGAAGAAATAGAAAACTTGAACAGACTCATAACCAGCAAAGAAATTGAATCAGTAATCAAAAAACTTCCAACAAACAAAAGTCCAGGGCCAGATGACTTCCCAGGGGAATTCTACCAAACATTTAAAGAAGAATTAATACTTATTCTTCTCAAACTGTTTCAGAAAATAAAAATGTAAGGAAATCTTCCAAACTCGTTCTACAAGGTCAGCATTACCCTGATTCCAAAATCAGGCAAAGACCCCACTATAAAAGAATTAAAAGCCAATATCCCTGATGGAGACAGATACAAAAATTGTCAACAAAATGCTAGCAAATCAAATCCAACAGTACATTGAAAGAACCATTCACCATGATCAAGTGGGATTTATTCCTTGGTTGTAAGGGTGGTTCGATATTCAGAGATCAATCAATGTGACACACCACATTAATAAAAGAAAGAATAAGAACCATACTCCTCTCAATAGATGCAGAAAAATCATTTGACATAATACAGCATCCATTCTTGATAAAAATCCTCAACAAAGCAGGGACAGAGGCAACATACCTCAACATCATGAAGGCCATATATGAATGACCTACAGCCCTCAATGGAGGAAAACTGAAAGTCTTTCCCCTATGGTCAGGAACAAGACAAGGATGTCCACTCTAATCACTGTTATTTAACATAGTACTGGAAGTCCTAGCCTCATGAGTCAGAAAACAAGAAGAAATAAAAGTCATCCAAATCAGCAAGGAAGAGGTCAAACTTCCACAATTCACAGATGACATGATACTCTATGTAGAAAACCTGAAAGATTGGTAGAACTGATACAGGAATTAATAAAGCCATAGAATACACAATCAGCATACAGAAATCTGTTGCATTTCTATTCACCAATAATAAAACAGCAGAAAAAGAAATCAAGAAATTGATCCCATTCACAATTAGACCAGAAACCATAAGATTCGTAGGAATAAGCTTAACCAAAGAGGTGAAATATCTGTACTCTGAAAACTATGGAACACCTAAGAAATAAATTGGAGATGACACAAAGAAATGGAAAAACATTCCATGCTCATGTACTGGATAAATAAATATTGTTAAAATGTCTATACAACCCAAACAATCTACACATTTAATGCAATTTTTCACAGAGCTAGAACAAACAATCCTAAAATTTGTATGAAACCACAAAAGACCCCAAATAGCAAAGGCAACCTTGAAAAAGAAAAGGAAAGCTGGAAGCATCAAATTAAAGTCTTCAAGCTATATTACAAAGCTGTAATCATCAAGACATTATGGTACTGGCACAAAAACAGATAGATTAATAGAACAGAATAGAAAACCCAGAAATGGACCCACAGGGATCCCTGGGTGGCGCAGTGGTTTGGCGCCTGCCTTTGGCCCAGGGCGCGATCCTGGAGACCCGGGATCGAATCCCACGTCAGGCTCCCGGTGCATGGAGCCTGCTTCTTCCTCTGCCTATGTCTCTGCCTCTCTTTCTCTCTCTGTGACTATCATAAATAAATAAAAATTAAAAAAAAAAAAAAGAAATGGACCCACAACTATTTGGTTAATTAATTCAACAAAGCAGGAAAGAATATCCAATGGAAAAAAAGAGTCTCTTCAGTAAATGGTGTTGGGAAAACTGGACAGTAACATGTTGAGGAATGAAACTGGACCACTTTCTTACACCATTCACAAAAATAAATTCAAAATGGATGAAAGACCTAAATGTGAGACAGAAAACCATCAAAATCTTAGGACCAAAATCCTAGCTCCAGCTAAGGTCAAAGAAGTTGCTCCTCTTTGACCTCAGCTGGAGTAACTTCTTACTAGACATATCTCCAAAGGCAAGGGAAACAAAAGCAAAAATTAACTATTGGGACTTCAACAAGATAAAAGCTTCTTTTTTAAAAATAAAATTTTATTTATTTATTTATTCACTAGAGACACACAGAGAGAGGCAGAGACACAGGCAGAGGGAGAAGCAGTCTCCTCACAGGGAACCTAATGTGGGACTTAATCCCAGATCCCCAGATCACACCCTGAGCCAAAGGCAGGTGCTAAACCACTGAAGATGCAGGTGTCCCCCAAAAAAGCATCTTAACAGTGAAGAAAACAATCAACAAAATTAAAAGGCAACTTCTGGAATGGGAAAAGATGTTTGCAAGTGACATAACTGATAAATGGTTAGTATCCAAAATCTATAAAAAACTTATAAAACTGAGTAACCCCTCAAAAAATACCCAGTTAAAAAAATGGGCAGAAGACAGAAGACTTTTTTCCAAAGGAGATATCCAGATGCCTAACAGACACGTGATAATATGCTCAACATCACTCATCATTAGGGAAATACAAACCAAAACTACAATGAGCCAGCACCTCACACCTGTCAGAACAGCTAAAATTACCAATAGAGGAAAAAACAGATGTTTGGTGAGGATGTGGAGAAAGGAGAACTCTCTTACACTGTTGGTGGAAATGCCAACTGGTGCAGCCACTCTAGAATACAGTATGGAAGTTCCTCAAAAATTCAAAAATAGAACTACCCTAAAACCCAGCAATAGTGCTACTAGGTAGTATCCAAAGGATATAAAAATACTAATTTGAAGGGCCACATGCACAAGCAGCATTATCAACAATAGCCAAAATATGGAAACAGTCCAAGTGTCCATCAACTGATGGCTAAAGAAGATAAGTAGATATGGATATAGATATAAAGTATATATGTAGATATAGTATATAAGTACATATGTATATACACTTACAATGGAATATTACTCGTAAAAAAGAATGAAATCTTGCCATTTGCAATGATGTGGATGGAGCTAGAGTGTATTATGCTAAGCAAAATAAGTCAAACAAAGGCAAATATCATATGATTTCACTCATATGTGGAATTTAACAAAAAAAAAAAACATGAACATAGGGGAAAACCATAAAAGAGAGAGAGGCAAACCATTAAGAATAGGGAACTTAAGTATACTTAAGTAGGAACTCTTAAATATAGAGATAAACTCAGGCTTCCTGGAAGAGAAGTGACTAGGGGGATGGGCTAAATCAGTGATGGGTATTAAGGAGGGAACTGGTTGTGATGAGCACTGGGTGTTATTTGTAAGTGACAAATCACTAAATTTGACTCCCAAAACTAATTTTACACTATATGTTAACTAACTGGAATTTTAATAAAAACTCAAGCAAACAAAAAAGATTGCACTGAATCTTAAAATAAATTTGGGTACTATTGACATCTTAACAATATTAAATCTTCCAATCCATGAACATGAGCTGTGTATGTCTTTTCAGTTATTCAGGTTTTCTTTCATTCCTATCAACAGCAATGTACAAGTCTTGCACCTCCTTGGTTACATTTATTAGTCCATTTTACTGTCCATTCTTCCTTAATGCTTGTTTTTGCAGGAGTAAATATCCTCTAATGTAGCATTTTAACATTGTAATGATTTTTTTTACTATTTTTTACTATTTTGCTATTCATATCAGTGGCTGCTCTAGACCTGACCATATATATGCTAACTTCTCCGATTTATACAGACTTAGCTCCAGTGTTTTATATATTTTTCCTCCTTTTTGTAATTTTATTGTTGTATATATCACATCGTAAATGTTATAAGCTCAATACTAAATTCTTAATCATGATTTTATATATTTTGAATAAACAGAGAAAGGAGGAGACCAAGTATATATATTGTTCTATTATTCTTATTTATCATTTCTGGATCTTGTAATTTGTTTTTATAGAATCAAATTACCATCTGGGGTTATTTCCTTGGCGAGGTACAACTTTGCTCCCACCTAGCTCTTTTCTTACATTACTGGAAAATATATTACATTTTTACATGCTATAGGTCCAACTATATATTATATACATATTATACAATGCTTTTTAATCAGTTAAGAAAGTAAAATAAATATATATTCATATTCCCTTCTAACTACACAATTACATAATTGTATTCATGAGTGCTCTGTCTTTTTATGTGTATTAAAATGACCATCTGGGGTTACTTACTTTTAGCCTGAAGAATAACTTCCTTTAGCATTTTTGTCAGGTGGAACTGCTAGCAACAAATTCTCTCAGTTTCTTCTTATCTGGAAATGCCTCTATTTCACTTCATTTTTGAAAGAAGGCTTCACTCGATATAGGATTCTTGGTTGGTAGTTTTGGGTTTTGAATAGTTTGAATATGTTATCCCACTGCCTCTCAGTCTCCATTATTTCTTATGAAATGTCATTTGCCAGTCATATTGGAGTTCCCTTGTAAGTGATGAGTCATTTTTCTCTTCCTACTTTCAAAAATCTGTCTGACTTTCAGCGTTTTTGCTATGATGCATCTGCTTGTAGGTCTCTTAGTGTTTATTTTACTTGGAGTTCATTGAACTTCCTAAATGCTGTATATTAATGATTTCCAATAAATTTGGGAGGTTTTTGGCCATTATTTCTTCAAATATTTTTTCTGCTCCTTTCAGTTCTCTCCTCCTGGTAACTGGCATTATATGTATGTTGATGCACTTAAGGATATCCCACATTTCTGAAGCTCTGTTCATTTGTCTTCATTCTTTCTTTCTGTTCTTCAAATTGCATAATCTCTATTGATCTGTTTTCAAGTTTGCTAATTCTTTCTTCTGCCAGTTCAAATCTACTTTTAAATTTCTCTAATGAATGTCTCATTTTAGTTGTACTTACCTAATCCAGCCTTTCCATTTGGCTTTCTTATAATTGTATCTGTTACTGACATTCTCTATTTGATATGACCCTATATTCTTACCTTCCTCTACATCTTTAATCATGGTTCCCTTTAATTCTTGAACATATTTACAGTGGCTTTGAAGTCTTTATTAAATTCAATATGTGGTCACTCTCATAGGCAGTTTTTATTGCTTGGAGTTTTTTCAGACTATGGGTCAGACTTAGTTTCCTTGCATGTCTCATGATTTTTGTGTTGGAAACTGGTCATTTGAGATAATATATTGTAGCAACTCTACGTACTACCCCCACGTTCCAGCACTTGTTATTGTTTGTTTGTTTACCTGTTTAGTAACTAGCTGGATTATTTTAATTTATTTATTTAGTTATTGCCTCCCACAGCATGAAGACTCTGATGTTGATTCTCAGAGAGCACAGCCTTGGGTATACTCAGAGTCACCCAAGGATGATAGTGGCTTCAGTGTGGCTCTCTTTGACTATCTCTTTCCACTAATTGCTCGATGATTGCTCTATTGTTTTAATAAGGCCCTGGGGCACCAACTGCCCCACAACTGTCCAATTAACTCAGGTAATGGTTTTCAGGGCCCCACTATTCTGTACAGTGTCTTGCTCAAGATAGAGCCTCCATTACATGAAGGAATGGGAAGAAGAAAAGAGCCAGCAATACTGGCAATATTCTCCCAGAACTTAGCCTCAGCCATAGTTAGCTAGGAGCAGGATTAGAAATGCTGAAGTTCTTCCTCTAATGAAGATAGCCCTCTGACCAGGAGTTAAGGGGAAAATGTCCTATATTCTGGGCATTACCACTCTGTGGAAGAGTTTCCGTCTTGCTGAGCAGGAAAGGGGATGTGGGTGTAGGTTTCCTTTAAATACCAAAGAGACTCACTATTCTTACCAGGTTTTAATATGTTTTCTTGAATATATATTTGTTATATACCCTTAAGGACATTTGCAGTTCCTTTTGATAAGTAGGTTTTTAAAAATAATTTTCACCATTTTCACTGAAGAGCAGGTCTGTGGAGCTTCTCATACTTCATTCCAAACAATTTAGACTTCTTAATTCTTCATTAGGCTGAATGATTTGGTGAGTTTTCAATAGCCTTAATTTATTCTACTCACATAGATTCTATTATGAATGGGAGTGCCTGGGTGGCTCAGTCGGTTAAGCATCTGTCTTCAGCTCAGGTCATGATCTCAGGGTCCTGGGATCAAGCCTCACATCAGGCTCCCTGCTCATCGATGAGTCTGCTTCTCCCTCATCCTCTCCCTCTGTGATCTCTCCCGCTCTCACTTTCTCTCAAAGGAATAAATAAAATCTTTGTAAAAGATTCTATTAAAGGTTGCCTGGGTGGCTCAGTCAGTTAAGCATCTGCCTTTGGCTCAGGTCATGATCTCGGGGTCCTAGGAGAGTCCCACATTGGGTTTCCTGCTCTGTAGGGAGCCTGCTTCTCCCTCTGCCTCTGCCTGCTGCTCCTCCTGCTTGTGCTCTCTTTGTCTCTCTCTCTCTATCTCTGACAAATAAAAAAGCAAAATCTTTTTTAAAAAATATTATTAATGGAGTATGCAGCAAAAAAAAAATTAGAATATGGATCAAAAGGGGCAGGTAAAAGAAATAAGCATAGATCCCTGGGTACTACCTTCTGGTACTGTTTCAAGTTCAAGATTAAGAATGAGTGATGGGTATATTAGTTAACTTGAGCTGCTTATACATTTTTCTAGACCATATTATGGTTTCTACTTTATGGGAGAAATTGCAGGCCGTTAGGCAAGGTCAAAGGTAAGGCCAAAAAATTTGTTCCACGTTTGGATCATTAAAATGTTTGCCCATCCTTCAATTTGTTTTTGTATGCCAGGAAACATTGAAGAATTCAAGGTTCCTATAGCAACTTTTTAGTTTCTATACCAGCTGTACTCATTAGCCACTCTGGAGAATGACCTGAGGTCTGACTTCTTAAAGAACACAGATTCTTCCTTTCTCTGGAGTCACAGTGCATGGTTTAGGCTCCCACTAAAATATTTCATCTTATGTTCTACCACTGAGGCCTTGTGTGCCCTTAAAAAACATATTTACCTGCTTAGTTTCTCTCATATTAGATAATTTCTTTCATTTTCAATAATTTAGAAGGGATTAATCTCCTGTCAGACATCATGTAGTTTATAAAAGAAAAAAATGTCCTCCTGAATTATGTTGTTATGCAGTTTTTCATTTCACTATTCTTTTGTAACTGGATAATAATAATAAACATGTTTTTCTTCAAAATCTTGAATTTCAGTCAATAAAGAGTCCTAAATCCTCTTGAACAGCATAAGAACAGCTCCTTAATTTGTCATTTTACTCTTGTAATTCCACCAAAAGCTTTATCTGCAGATGAATGTAGATTTCTCTTCTAGTACATGTGAGGTGTGATCAGAATTTTTTGAGAAATAAGCCATAAGCATTTGTGCATGTATAAAGTTAGTATTTGAAAATAAGAAATACTTGGTTTAGAAGCAGAGAAAAAATTTGAAGAGAATGTGAAACGTGAATTACAAGATTGATTTGAAACATGATTTCTCTTAACCACAACATTAAATAATAAACTGCCTACTGTATCCAAAAGTGCTAGTATTGTTCTTCCATTTAGGGTGTTTCTTCAAGAATGAAAGATCCAATCCCATAACTTCCACCCAGCCCATTGCTTGTCACTGTATGATTTATCAAATAAGTATTAACACTTTTTGGGTGCTTATTATGTTCTAGGTGTTGTTCTAAGTGCTTTACATGTACAAAGTTTCACATTCCAACCCCATGAAACAGGCACTCTTATTACCTCTATTTTATAGATAATTAGAAATATACACTCTGGCTTAAGAGTCCATGCTTTAAACACTAAATATAGTACTTCATGGAATAACTCACTATGTTTGAGAACACCTATAATCATAAAAGAGAGCAAAGCTCAGTGACCCCTCCCACAAATATTTAACCTAAGTGTTGGAATTTGAGGGAGCCCAAACAAGAGCACCTCCATTCTCTAAGTTTTTCACCAGTTGAGATGTAAAATGAAATTTTAGGGCAGATGAAAGGAGGGTTATGATATTACTTTTATTACTGACTTAAGTAATATTGAAGAATGTGGCTTCCATCCAGAAGGCAAGTCTCAGAACTGGACAGGATTAAATACCTGTTCCCAGGAGTCTCCATGATGGGGCCTACATCTGTAAAACCTATGTGTGATGCAGGCATCTGTAAATCTCCATGCATGGTGTCCACGTCTGTAAAAATTTGCATTCTGGAGGAGAAGATCCAGACACAGGTTCTGTGGAAAGGCCCGCTCCCAAGATGAAGAAGAGAGGAAGGGTCTGAATTATACTCATCAGTTTTTCCTTCCAAACTCGGCAAAGACACACCCCCTCCTATATTGTTTGGGCCAGTCATGCTGGACTTAATTAACAATGTAACTTAGTTCCCTCCAAATCCTTTTCATAATTTCAAGATCTATAATCTCAGACCCTCTCTAAAAGTACAGTTTATTATATTCTCAACAAGGGAATTCAACCTTCCTTCCTGTCATTAGTCATGAAAACAGATTCTTACAAACACCACCATTGTTAGCAGGTTCTATGCTCTAGGGCATAGAGTCTATGTCCTTGCTTCCTTTGAGTGGAATTTGTCCCAGTGAGAGCTGATGCTAGTAACATTCCTCTCAGGTGCCTCAGCAATCTGAATTCCTCCTTCAAGATGTGTTCTCTGGTGGCTTGGCAAAATAGAATAAACATAGAATTTGGAATTTGGAGTACTGAATTAAATTCTACCTGTGCAAATTTCTAAGTGCCCCTTGAACATATTGTATAGGCTTGCTGAATCTTAGTTTCTTCATGAATAATGAATAAAGTGTAGATAATGATAATAAAAAAATCTCAAGGGATAATCTTTATAGGATGATATGAGATCATAAATTTTGGAAAGTGAAAAGCACCATATAAATATAAGTCATCATTACCTAGCACCGAATAGCATTAGTAATTGTTATTGCTATTATTACAATTGAATTTTTAGTAATATTTATTCAGTATTGCCAGATCTAAGAATACTCCTGGTCACATCACATTTCTGAAATGTAACTGCTGCATTTGGACATACTATTTACTATTAGAAATGAAAATAACAGTAAGCCTATAAAAGTTTCATATTGGCCAACATACCCTAAATAATTAAAGTTCTTAGTTCTTAAACCTTACCCAGTTGAAAAACGGTGTGACATTTAAAGAAACTGTTTTTGTAAAGTCGAATATATCAAAGGCTTTGTACAACTGGCTTTCTATATAGAAGATGGGCATGGCATAATTTGTTTTTTTATATATTAAAATTTATTTTATGTAAGGAGTAGTCTTTGCTAGTTACATTCTGCCCTTAAAAGAATATTTTACAGGAAAGGTAAAAGGGGAGAAAGTTTTCATCTATCACTCATATTTATTTTTACTAGATTAGAGTATTATTTGATAGAGAATGCCAAGCATACAGAACCAAATGTTGAACAATTAATTACTCTATTCCTTTAGGATCATTTTACTTCCACAGTTAGCACTACAGTTCTTCTGAGATCAACCTAATTGCATTTAATTCTAAGCTGAAAGCACAAAATATTCTCTCAAACCATTCTTCCACAATATGAATCTCATTTATGAAGGCCAAAATTAAGGAGCCTAATACCCAATTTTTATCCCATACTGAGTGAAGAGAATTGCTGAGTAGCCTGACTTGTCATTAGACCAGAAGGAAATATAAATTGTTCAAGTGAGCCAACCAGAAGGAAAATCTGTATATTATATACTGGTTTATCGTGCAAGAACCCAGATGCTCCACAGCAAAGCTAAATTGTATGGTTTGCAATTTGTCAGTCTAGATGTAAGATGGAACACTCAATCTATTTTCTTGGATATGCCCCTCCAAAAACTGCAGGTAAAACATGGTTTCTTTCCCCATATAAGTATATATTTCTTTTACCAAACTGTTTAGTGTTGTGGATATTGGTCCTTGGCTACCCAGGGACCTAATCCTGCTCCACAAAGAACAAGACAGTCATTCAGAGAAATCTACTTTCTCTTTATAGGCTTTCACATATTTGAAAGTCACTATGATGCAATCTGCAAATTTCTCTTCTCCTGGATGAACATCCAAGTTTCTTTTCACCTTTTCTCTTACAGTCTGCTCTAAAGCTTCCTTCACCATCTTTATAGCTGACCTCAGGACCTCATTAAATTTGTACACATCAAAGTGTTTTACAAAGGAAATTTAGACAAGGCTTCAGGCATGGTGTGGTCATCATGTGCTACAATGACAATAAAAACTTTGTTTGCGGAGTCGGGGCAAGCTGGCGGAAGAGTAGGGTCTCCAAGTCACCTGGCCCCACCAAATTACCTAGATAACTTTCAAATCATCCTGAAAACCTACGAATTTGGCCTGAGATTTAAAAAGAGAACAGCTGGAATGCTACAGTGAGAAGAATTTGCACTTTTATCAAGGTAGGAAGACAGAAAAAAATAAACAAATGAAAAAGCATCCAAGGGGGAGGGGTCCCGCAAGGAGCCGGGCTAAGGGGGGCAGCGAGAGCCCCCAAGACAGGAAGGCCCAGTCCCGGAGAAGCAGGAACTTTAAGAATTAGCCCCGATGCAAAGGCTCTCACAGAGAACTCCAGCAGGACCCCAGAAGGGGCAGTGGAGCCCCCAGGTTCCCGGTGTCACTAACAGACGACCTGTGCCCCAGGGGAGAGCCCACCACACACCGCAGCAGAGGTCCCTAAAGAGCTGGAGCAGGCTCCCTGCAGGGCCCCGGGAGCAGCTCAGGCGGGAGCTCAGGCGGAGCTCAGGCAGCGGCTCCCCGTGGAGGGTCGGTCCTGTGCCGCCCGGGAGCACGATTCCAGCAGCACAGGCCCCAGAGCCAAGGGTGCTGGGTGACACAGTCCAAGATCCAGCACTCCGCCCAGGACAGGCAGAGGCCGGGTTAGGACACCGGACAGCAATAACACTCCTGCCACAGTGAGGCCCCAAGCTGTGCAGATTGGTGCCCCCACCCCCAGAGCATCCAGGTCCCTGCAGACTGGGAGCTGCGGTAATTACTGCGGGAGCTGACTCCAGGGCTGGGGAGCTGGCCGCTGCCACTGTTATTGTTCCTCCTGGTATCACGGTTGTACCTGGGACCAAGGCAGGCCGCCAGGGAGCAGAGGCCTCACAGGATAAACAGCTCCCACTGAGCCCGGCACCTGGCAGGGGGCAGGGCAGCTCTGGCAGGTGCACCCACCTGAGAATCAGCACAGCAGCCCCTCCCCCCAGAGGACCTGCTAGGAGAACAGGGGAAGAGCAATTCCTTGACCAAGCAGAGCTGGAAAGTTCCAGGGGAAGTCTAGAGACTTACAGTATATAGAATCAGAGGATACCCCACCCCCGCTTGTGTTTTGTTTTTTGTTTGTTCCCCCCGCCTTTTTTCTCTTTTTTCTCTTTTTCTATTTTTTCCACGACAACTTGTTTTTAGCCACTCTGCACTAAGCAAAATGACTAGAAGGAAGAACTCACAACAAAGGAAAGAATCAGAAACACTACTCTCTCCCAAACAATTACAAAATTTGGATTACAATTCAATGTCAGAAAGCCAATTCAGAAGCACAATTATAAAGCTACTGGTGGCTCTGGAAAAAAGCATAAAGGATTCAAGAGACTTCATGACTGCAGAATTTAGATCTAACCAGTCCAAAATTAAAAATCAATTAAAGGAGATGCAATCCAAACTAGAGGTCCTAACGATGAGGGTTAACGAGGTAGAAGAACAAGTGACATAGAAGACAAGTTGATGACAATGAGGGAATCTGAGGAAAAAAAGAGAAAAACAATTAAAAGATCATGAGGAAAGGTTAAGGGAAATAAATGAAAGACTCAGAAAGAAAAATCTACGTTAAATTGGGGTTCCAGGCGGCATTGAAAGAGACAGAGGTCCAAAAAGTGGATTGAAAAAATCATAACTGAGAACTTCCTTAACTTGGGAAGGGAAACAGGCATTCAGTTCCGGGAGATGGAGAGATCCCCCCTAAAATCAATAAAAACTGTTCAACACCCCGACATTTAATTAGGAAAAATTACAAATTCCAAAGATAAAGAAAACATCGTTAAAGCAGCAAGAGACAAGAGATCCCTAAACTTTAAGGGGAGAAATATTAGGTTAATAGCAGACCTTTCCACAGAGACCTGGCAGGCCAGAAAGGGCTGGCAGGATATATTCAGGGTCCCAAATGAGAAGAACCTGCAGCCAATAATACTTGATCCAGCAAGGCTCTCATTCAGAATAGAAGGAGAGATAAAGAGCTTCCAACATAGGCAGAAACTGAAATTATATGTGCCCACCAAACCAGCTCTGCAAGAAATATTAAGGGGGACTCTGTAAAAGAAAGAGGAAGTCCAAGGAAACAATCCACAAAAACAGGGACTGAATAGGTTATCATGATGACACTAAATTCATATCTTTCAATAGTAACTCTGAATGTGAATGGGCTTCATGACCCCATAAAAAGGCGCAAGGTTTCAGACTGGATAAAAAAGCAAGACCCATCTATTTGCTGTCTACAAGAGACTCATTTTATTTTTTTAATAAATTTATTTTTTATTGGTGTTCAATTTACCATCATACAGAATAATACCCAGTGCTCATCCCTTTAAGTGCCCCCCTAAGTGCCCGTCACCCATTCACCCCCACCCCCCACCCACCTCCCCTTCCACCACCCCTAGTTCGTTTCCCAGAGTTAGGAGTCTTTATGTTCTGTCTCCCTTTCTGATATTTCCCACACATTTTTTCTCCCTACCCTTATATTCCCTTTCACTATTATTTATATTCCCCAAATGAATGAGAACATATAATGTTTGTCCTTCTCCAATTGACTTACTTCACTCAGCATAATACCCTCCAGTTCCATCCACCTTGAAGCAAATGGTGGGTATTTGTCATTTCTAATGACTGAGTAATATTCCATTGTATACATAAACCACACCTTCCTCATCCATTCATCTTTCCATGGACACCGAGGCTCCTTCCACAGTTTGGCTATTGTGGACATTGCTGCTATAAACATCGGGGTGCAGGTGTCCCGGCATTTCATTGCATCTGTATCTTTGGGGTAAATCCCCAACAGTGCAATTGCTGAATCGTAGGGCAGGTCTATTTTTAACTCCTTGAGGAACCTCCACACAGTTTTCCAGAGTGGCTGCACCAGTTCACATTCCCAGCAACAGTGTAAGAGGGTTCCCTTTTCTCCACATCCTCTCCAACATTTGTGGTTTCCTGCCTTGTTAATTTTCCCCATTCTCACTGGTGTGAGGTGGTATCTCATTGTGGTTTTGATTTGTATTTCCCTGATGGCAAGTGATGCAGAGCATTTTCTCATGTGCATGTGGCCATGTCTATGTCTTCCTCTGTGAGATTTCTCTTCATGTCTTTTGTCCATTTCATGATTGGATTGTTTGTTTCTAGTGTGTTGAGTTTAATAAGTTCTTTATAAATCTTGGCTACTAGCCCTTTATCTGCTAGGTCATTTGCAAATATCTTCTCCCATTCTGTAGGTTGTCTTTTAGTTTTGTTGACTGTATCCTTTGCTGTGCAAAAGCTTCTTATCTTGATGAAGTCCCAATAGTTCATTTTTGCTTTTGTTTCTCTTGCCTTCGTGGATGTATCTTGCAAGAAGTTACTGTGGCCAAGTTCAAAAAGGGTGTTGCCTGTGTTCTCCTCTAGGATTTTGATGGATTCTTGTCTCACATTTAGATCTTTCATCCATTTTGAGTTTATCTTTGTGTATGGTGAAAGAGAGTGGTCTAGTTTCATTCTTCTGCGGGTGGATGTCCAATTTTCCCAGCACCATTTATTGAACAGACTGTCTTTCTTCCAATGGATAGTCTTTCCTCCTTTATTGAATATTAGTTGACCATAAAGTTGAGGGTCCACTTCTGGGTTCTCTACTCTGTTCCACTGATCTATGTGTCTGTTTTTGTGCCAGTACCACACTGTCTTGATGACCACAGCTTTGTAGTACAACCTGAAATCTGGCATTGTGATGCTCCCAGATAGGTTTTCTTTTATAAAATTCCCCTGGCTATTCGGGGTCATTTCTGATTCCACACAAATCTTAAAATAATTTGTTCTAACTCTCTGAAGAAAGTCCACGGTTTTTTGATAGGGATTGCATTAGACAGAAGGACACCTACAGCCTGAAAATAAAAGATTGGAGAACCATTTACCATTCGAATGGTCCTCAAAAGAAAGCAGGGGTAGCCATCCTCATTTCAGATAAATCAAAATTTATCCCAAAGACTGTAGTAAGAGATGAAGAGGGACACTATATCATACTTAAAGGATCTATCAACAAAGGACCTAACAATCATGAATATTTATGCCCCAAATGTGAGAGCTGCCAAGTATATCAATCAATTAATAACCAAAGTTAGACATACTTAGATAATAATACACTTATACTGGGAGACTTGAACACAGCACTTGCTACAATCGATAGATTTTATAAGCACAACATCTCCAAAGAAACAAGAGCTTAAATGATACACTGGACCAGATGGATCTCACAGATATCTACAGAACTTTACATCCAAACACAACTGAATACACATTCTTCTCAAGTGCACATGGAACTTTCTCCAGAATAGACCATATACTGGGTCACAAATTGTCTTAACTGATACCAAAAGAATGGGATTGTACCTTGCATATTTTCAGACCATAATGCTTGAAACTAGAACTAAACCATGAGATGAAGTTTGGAAGGATTTCAAATACGTGGAGGTTAAAGACCATCCTGCTAAAAGATGGAAGAGTAAACCAGGAAATTAGAGAAGAATTGAAAGATTCATGGAAACTAATGAGAATGGAGATACAACAGTTCAAAATCTTTGGGATGCAGCAAAAGCAGTCCTGAGGGGGAAATACATTGCAATACAAGCATCCATCCAAAAACTGGAAAGAACTCAAATACAAAAGCTAATCTTGCACCTAAAGGAGCTGGAGAAAAAAACAGCAAATAGATCCTACACCCAGAAGAAGAAGAGAATTAATAAAGGTTCGAGCAAAACTCAATGAAATAGAGACCCGAAGAACTGTGGAACAGATCAACAAAACCAGGAGTTGGTTCTTTGAAAGAATTAATAAGATAGATAAACCACTAGCCATCCTTCTTAAAAAGAAGAGAGAGAAAAAAAGGAGAAATGAGAAGGTAGAGATCACCACCAATACCAAGGAAATACAAAAGATTTTAAAATCTTATTATGAGCAGCTATATGCCAATAAATTAGGCAATCTAGAAGAAATGGACACATTTCTGGAAAACCAAAACTACCAAAACTGGAACACGAAGAAATAGAAAACCTGAACAGCACGATAACCAGGGAGGAAATTGAAGCAGTCGTCAAAAACCTCACAGAACACAAAAGTCCAGGGCCAGATGGCTTCCCAGGGGAATTCTATGAAACGTTTAAAGAAGAAACCATACCTATTCTACTATAGCTGTTCGGAAAGATAGAAAGAGATGGAGTACTTCCAAACTCGTTCTATGAGGCCAGTATCACCTTAATTACAAAACCAGACAAAGACCCACTAAAAAGGAGAATTATAAGCCAATATCTCTGAACAACACAGATGCAAAATTTCTCAACAAGATACTAGCCAATAGTACATTAAGAACATTAAGTACATTATTCACCATGACCAAGTGAGATGTATCTCCAGATGCAAGGCTGGTTCAACACTCATAAAGCAATCAATGTGATTGATCTCATCAACAAAAGAAATTACAAGAACCATATGATCCTGTCATTAGATGCAGAGAAAGCATTTGACAAAATACAGCATCCATTCCTGATCAAAACTCTTCAGAGTGTAGGGATAGAGGGAACATTCCTCAGCATCTTAAAAGCCATCTACGAAAAGCCCACAGCAAATATTCTCAATGGGGAAACACTGGGAGCCTTTCCCCTAAGATCAGGAACAAGACAGGGATGTCCACTCTCACCACTGCTACTCAATTTAGTACTAGAAGTCCTAGCCTCAGCAATCAGGCAATAAAAAGAAATAAAAGGCATTCAAATTGGAAAGAAGAAGTCAAACTTTCCCTCTTCGTGAATGACATGATTCTGTACATAGAAAAACCAAAAGACTCCACCCAAAGAATTGCTAGAACTCATACAGCAATTCAGCAGTGTGGCAGGATACAAAATCAATGCCCAGAAATCAGTGGCATTTCTATATACTAACAATGAGACTGAAGAAAGAGAAATTAAGGAGTCAATCCCATTTACAATTGCACCCAAAAGCATAAGATACCTAGGAATAAACCTAACCAAATAGGTAAAGGATCTATACCCTAAAAACTGTAGAACACTTCTGAAAGAAATTGAGGAAGACACAAAGAGATGGAAAAATATTCCATGCTCATGGATTGAAAGAATTAATATTGTGAAAATGTCAATGTTAACCAGGGCAATTCACACGTTTAATGCAATCCCTATCAAAAAAACACGGACTTTCTTCAGAGAGTTAGAACAAATTATTTTAAGATTTGTGTGGAATCAGAAATGACCCCGAATAGCCAGGGGAATTTTATAAAAGAAAACCTATCTGGGAGCATCACAATGCCAGATTTCAGGTTGTACTACAAAGCTGTGGTCATCAAGACAGTGTGGTACTGGCACAAAAACAGACACATAGATCAGTGGAACAGAGTAGAGAACCCAGAAGTGGACCCTCAACTTTATGGTCAACTAATATTCAATAAAGGAGGAAAGACTATCCATTGGAAGAAAGACAGTCTGTTCAATAAATGGTGCTGGGAAAATTGGACATCCACCCGCAGAAGAATGAAACTAGACCACTCTCTTTCACCATACACAAAGATAAACTCAAAATGGATGAAAGATCTAAATGTGAGACAAGAATCCATCAAAGTCCTAGAGGACAACACAGGCAACACCCTTTTTGAACTTGGCCACAGTAACTTCTTGCAAGATGCATCCATGAAGGCAAGAGAAACAAAAGCAAAAATGAATTATTGGCACTTCATCAAGATCAAAAGCTTCTGCACAGCAAAAGAAACAGTCAACAAAGCTAAAAGACAACCTACAGAATGGGAGAAGATATTTGCAAATGACCTAGCAGATAAAGGGCTAGTAGCCAAGATCTATAAAGAACTTATTAAACTCAACAGCAAAGAAACAGACAATCCAATCATGAAATGGGCAAAAGACATGAACAGAAATGTCACCAAAGAAGACATAGACATGGCCAACAAGCACATGAGAAAATGCTCCGTATCACTGGCCGTCAGGGAAATACAAATCAAAACCACAATAAGATACCACCTCACACCAGTGAGAATGGGGAAAGTTAACAAGACAGGAAACAATAAATGTTGGAGAGGATGTGGAGAAAGGAGAACCCTCTTGCACTGTTGGTGGGAATGTGAATTGGTACAGCCACTCTGGAAACCTGTGTGGAGGTTCCTCAAAGGGTTAAAAATAGACCTGCCCTACGACCTAGCAATTGCACTGTTGGGGATTTGCCCCAAAGATACAGATGCAATGAAACGCCGGAACAGGTGCACCCCCCCTCCAATGTTTATAGCAGCAATGTCCACAATAGCCAAACTGTGGAAGGAGCCTCAGTGTCCATTGAAAAATGAATGGAGAAAGAAGATGTGGTCTATGTATAAAATGGAATATTACTCAGCCATTAGAAACGATGAATACCCACCATTTGCTTTGACGTGGATGGAACTGGAGGGTATTATGCTGAGTGAAGTAAGTCAATCGGAGAAAGACAAACATTATATGGTCTCATTCATTTGGGGAATATAAATAATAGTGAAAGGAAATAAAGGGAAATGAGAGAAAATGAGTGAAAATATCAGTGAGAGTGACAAAACATGAGAGACACCAAACTCTGGGAAATGAACAAGGGGTGGTGGAAAGGGACGTGGGCAGAGGGTTGGGGTGACTGGGTGATGGGCACTGAGGGGGGCACTTGGCAGGATGAGCACTGGGTGTTATGCCATATGTTGGCAAATTGAACTCCAATAAAAAAATTTTTTAAAAAAACTCCTTTGTTTGCAAAATCATATTTCTATTAAGGTGACTAGAGTATGTCAGCTTTTTTATACTATCTTCCACTATTGACTTATATAAGGCTTAAAATAAAAGTCAACTAAAAATCTTTTTCTAGGCACTGCTTTTAAGTCACAGTTCCACCATTATACTTTTGTACTACTAGAGGCAGATGAGTCATGGGTTTGTTTTGCTTTGTTTTTTCTTAAACCTAAGTAAAAGCCTTTATATTTATTTATTAAGTTTTGTCTTTTCTGTAATGCCATACCTTTATAAAGTCAGAGTCCTTGTCCACCTGATTTGCTCTTGAATCCCCCCCTATTTTCTGGCATATAATATGCACCCAATACATTTTTTTAAATTAAATGCTTAGATAAATAAATCTGTCCTCATGTTTCAGGTTATATATTATCTTTAGCATCTAAATTATGTCATCTGCAAATCTGATCAATATTCTCTCTACATTCTCATTCAAGTCATTAATAAAACACTCCACCACTAATTCGTCAAAAATAGAGCCCTCACATGCATTTTTAGAGACTCTCCTCCAGGTCAATGTAGGCCCATTAACTAGCAGAATGAAATGAGAGAAATGAGATTTCTCCTTGAGAATTAAATCATAAATCAACACCTACAAGCAGAGCAGGGACAGCCAAATCACCTTAAAAAGAAGGAATGCACTCAGAGCTGTCTGATGTGCCTGAAACCTGAGCAAAGGTACTAACTTATCTTTAGAACACATCTGTCAGAAGGGAATCAGGGAAAAGTAAGATAGTGTTGAAGATCACATCCAGTTAGACCAATAACAGAACGTCTTCCTTGAAGATGGACAAAACCAGGCTTTGAGAGTACAACACCATTAGACATTGGAACCAGTTAACTAATTCCATCTGCTCTGATTCTGTCATTCCCAAGCCACCTGCCTCACTGCCTGCTCACTGTATGACTTTGGGTAACTCTTATAAACATTATGCTTCCTCAGTTCCCCATCTATAAAATGGAGGTGTTTATCAGACCAACTTCAGGGGGTTGTTTGAGGATTAAGTGGAGTAAATATATTTAACATCTGGAAACAGTAGCCCTTCAGTAAATGTTAGCTATGGAAGGGAGAGGTGTATGTTAGACCTATATCAGAGTCCAGACAGACTACTTGGTTGATATTTCATATTGTAAATCAACTAATTGGTATGAACAGTTTTGATCACAAGAGGCAGATTCTTGTAGTTACACCTGGGATAGAGGAAAGAGCACATTTAAGAGTTTCTTAGCCCACATGTTTGAGGCCTTCTAAGAATCCAGTGAATAGGATCATCTTGGCAGCCCTTACTTTTACTTTCTTTTCAAATTTCCAGAATATAATTTGTTGATTTGGTATTTGACCCAATTTGAAAATTTTTGTATTATTGATAGGGGTTTTAACTCATCCATCTCAATAACCAAAATTAATAAGTTGATATGAATTACATAGGCTTATTTCATGTCTTTGGGCTTATTAGTTTTCTGATTTATTTTTATTGTCTTTTGGCATATGGACCATAATTTCTATGTTCATTTTGTTTGTTTTCGAAGTGATTTAAAATATAGATGATATTGTTTTAACTTCTAAGTTTTTAGGGGAGGGAGATGAAGGGTGATGAGAAGAGAAATATTTTTCTTACCCTTAAACAAGGAGAAAACAGCAAAGATTTGATGCCAGCAAACAGGTGGGGAGCTTCTTGGTGCCCACTGACATCTGCTTTTTGGTAGAATCCCAGAAGCAGCCTTTCATTTTCTTCTTGCACAAATAGTGCAGGGTAAACAAGAACCCCCACCTCATTTTTGCCTGGTGCTGCCCTTCATCCAACTGCAATATTTCCTGCTTTCCCATTAACAGTATTGCATTGACAGAGATCTCCAAAGAAATACAAAAAGCACGAAGGAAGTCAGAGAGAAAAAAAGGTGGAATTGCCCTGGCCACCTTAAAAAGCAACTAATCTGTAGGAAGAGGTAACTTCCTTCCATTAGCCTACAAAGACACTGTATCTTTGAGGCAGGGATACTAAAAATACCCTGACACCTTGCTGACTTCTGCCACTGCACCCTACATCTGCTTCAAGTGGTGGAAATCCTTCTTAAGATCCAACACATTATCAATCATGTACCTAGTCTCCATCACAGTTAGATTTTTGCATCCCTTTCCCCATTTCATGAGAATTGCAATATGAAGACAAGGAAGAGATAAAATCAGGTACAGCTAGTCAGTTGTCAAATTCCCTTCTGTTTTCTGCTATTTCCGAGGATGGTTATACCGTGAAAACACAGTAGTTTGTGTTGTTTTGTAAGCAACATGACATTGTGATAAAAAGTGTAAGTTTGGAGTCAGGTAGGAACTGGCTCCAATTTCAGGTATAGAGGTATATGACTTCCAGCAACTCACATCACATCCACAAGCCTTAGTTCTCCCATCTGCATAATGGACCTAATTAATTAAATTAATGCCTAATTTACAGCATTTTTATAAGTAGTAGAACATAAATAAGAGGTTTATACTTAAAGATCCCTCAAAAGTACTTATTATTATTCCTTCAAAATACTGTGAGTCCATTTAGGAGCTCCCCAGTACCCTCTCTCCAGTCAGCAAGAGATCAGAGGAGGATGTGGGATAAACAGCCTAGACCTCCTGTTCCCACTTAAATCAATACAGCTCTGCTTCTATCTGTTCTGCTTCTATATTACATTTCTTCTAAACAAAAAGTCTCTGGTTAAGCAAATTTTAAAATCACAATTGAACAACACAATGACTTGCAAAGTCTAAGAAATTAAGAAATGTCTGGGGGCTTTATTATTTGTGAAAATAATATTCATTCATTCATCCTGGTAATGTTTTCTGACAGCCTTTTTACCTACCAAGGAAAGGATGACTACCTTCTTCCCCAGTTCCTATGTTGTTTGTAAGCCCAGAACCCGTAAAGCAGCTACTCCATCACTTTATTTATATTTAATATGTTAAATGTATATTTTTCTTGGAATATTTAAAAATATGTAAAAAGAGAAAAATATTTGAAGATAATTCCTGATCTCACCATCCAGACATAACCAGTGCAATGTGTTTTTATAGGGATTTATACATAGATTTTTGTTTGGTGTTTTAACTGGGTTATGCTTGTACATCTTATACAACTTTTTTACTTGAGTGAAAAAATAAACATTTTTCTATATTCTCTTTTAAATGTCAGTATAATATTTCATTCAGTATTGTTTTATGTTTATCCTTTTCCATATAGATCATTAAGGTTGTTTTTAACTCTCTTATGTTGTAAATAGCATTATGATGAATATAATTGCACATGAAGCATTTAAAAAATTATTGTTTTTATATAAACTCATAAACATAGAATCTTTGCATCAAATAGTATGAATAATTTAAAGATATTGATATATTTTGCTTCTAAAAGACTCCTACAAAGTTACACTATTACCTTTATAGTGTGCCTATACCTGCTGCTTGCCCTCAACAGTTTTAGTAGCCCATATTATTTTCCTGTGAGTAGAATGGAAAACCCAAAGAATGTAAAAAAACACAAGCTTCAGATTTTGCTTTCATTTGCAGTATTACTAAATTTCTATAAACTGAAATTAAGTTATACAAATAAGAATAAGTCTGAATGTGATTACATTGATAGGAATATAATTCTAACTTCTCCCGGTGGAAAGCTATTAAAGATATATCTGTGGCTTAAAGTAGTGTAAGTGGTTCAAGAAAAATGACCATAATACCCTCAATGCAAACCAGCGCTTTATAATCTCCTACTATTTTTTCTGCACTGAACCTAATGAAAAATTGGTTTACACAGTTGGTTTACAAATTGGTTTACTCATAAAATGATGTGCAATAACATCTAACTTTGACCGAAAGGTAATGCTGGTTTACACAGTAACATATGAGGTACCTGAAATAACTGAAGAGTGTTAAGGAACATTGCTACATTATTCTTTATTTCTAATGGAATGTAGATAATTTCTAATTTTTTCCATAACAAAGACTTGAGCCCAGCTGGCAGCTAATTACCATAAATAAGTAATAAAAGTAACTTTCATTTTAGAATATTTCTAATTGCTAAATCTCCACCTCTCCCCCATCAAACAATGAGAACTTTTCCCACCCAAAGTAGACAGGTAGAAAAGAGGGGTATATTAAAGGAAAGATGTAAAAGAACAAACCCAAGATTCCTATCCAAATAATGGAGAAGATGGTACCAGACATGAACAACAGCTAAAAATCTCAGCCACTGGGGTCAACAGTTTTCAGTGATCTCTCAAGGAGAGTTCCCCTTACATGATGTAATTTAAATTAAATCTATGCCATGCAGCATCTTTGAGGCTAGGGTTGGTGGTACCAGTAAATATTTTACATAGAAATTTATTGGGCATTTTTAACTCTAAAAGGCTAAGAAGTGACATTTTCTGTCTCCATTTCTAAATTATATTGGAGAATGTGAAATATAAGAAATCATAACCAAGTTTTCATATTCCCTGTGTTTGTTCATAGTATAGATTAATACAATTCAAACCTTATCCCCAATCTCAAGTAAGTCCATAGTTTTCAATTTTGTCCACCCAAATTTTTTAACCAAGCAAGCATCAGAATAAACTTTCATTCATCTTCTCTGAAAGGAGCCGAAGAAAATTAAGGCAGATTACCAAAGGAAAAGAGACAAGAAAGAGCTTGGGTCATTCACAAGTTAAATGATCAAACCTAGAAACATGGAGAGGTAAGACCAACCTTAGTATTTTCTTACATTCCCTTTTCATTCTCTTACATCTTCTTTTTTCTTCCTTTGATTATTAATGATTTTAGAATCTTGTTCAATAGACTTTGCTCCATTTAAAAACACAGACACTATAGAAGATAGTCTCCTGGAAACTAGAAGTATAATGACTTAAAGTCATCACTTAAGAAGTTCAGAGTCTTGGGGAATCCCTGTGTGGCTCAGCGGTTTAGCGCCTGCCTTTGGCCCAGGACGTGATCCTGGAGTCCCGGGATCGAGTCCCATGTCCGGCTCCCGGCATGGAGCCTGCTTCTCCTTCCTCCTGTATCTCTGCCTCTCTCTCTTTCTCTATGTCTATCATAAATAAGTAAATAAATAAATCTTAAAAAAAAAAAAAAAAAGAAGTTCAGAGTCTTGGTCATGCATTGGAATCACCTGGAGAGCTTTTGAAAACAATGTCCCAAGCCAACGGAATCAAAATCTCTGGGAGTGGGGCCAGAAACTAGTATTTTTTTAAGCTCCCCCAGCATTAGTTTGTGTAGCTAGACTTGCATTCCTTTGGCATAAAGTAACAAACTCAAAAGACCCTGATTTGTCCAGTTGTTTAAATCCAAATTTAAAAAAAAAAAGTGATAGGGAAAAATACAAACAAGTATAATTGTAAAACGACAAAGTTTTAGGGATAGAAAGGGGATTTCGACAGGTGCCTGGCTGGCTCAGTCAGTTAAGAATCCAACTCTTGATTTCTGCTCAGGTCTTGACCTCAGAGTCCTGAGATGGAGCCTCCTATGGAGCTCACACTCAGAGCAAAGTCTACCTAAAACTCTCTTCCACTGCCCCTCCCCCCTGCTCACATTCTCTCTCTCTCTAAAATACATAAATAAAATATTTTTAAAAATAAAAAGAGAGAGGGTTTAGAGAAAACCTAATTTCATTTTCTAGAAGTGTTAGCAAGGAGTCACCTTTCCTTTAATATGAAAATTCTAGTAATTTTTGGACCATCTATGCAGTTTGAAGTTTAATTTACCAAAGATGATATTTCTGGAAATCCTCAGATAATGTGCACCCCTCCCTAAGCCCCCCATTCATACATTCCCTTAGTCCATCACCTCAGCCAGGCATTTGGTCCTAGGCTACTTGTTCTGCTCTTCCTACAGGTCAATCACAGCTTGGTCTCCTCCGAATAACTCCTATTGTTTCCAAAAGATCTCCCCTTCCCAACACAATCTCAGTTTTTATTTTCTCCACCCAAATTTTTTTTGTTTTTTTTTTTTTGGAAACCATATTCCTTTTTAAATCTTATTTTATTTAAATTCAACTAATTAACATATTGTGTATCATTAGTCCCAGGTGTAGAGTTCACTTATTCATCAATTACATAGAACACCCAATGGTCATTACATCATGTGCCCTCCTTAATGCCCATCACGCACTTACCCCGTCCTTCCTCCCACTTCCCTCTACCAACCCCCGGTTTATTTCCTATAGTTAAGAGTCTCATGGTTTGTATCTCTCTCTGATTTTGTCTATTTTATTTTTCCCTCCCTTCTCCTATGATCCTCTGTCTTGTTTCTTAAATTCCACATGAGTGAAACCATATGATAATTATCTTTCTCTGATTAACTTTCTTTGCTTAGCATTATACCTTCCAGTTCTATCCATGTTGTTACAAATGGTAAGATTTCATCCTTTTTGATGGCTGAGTAAAATTCCATTGTATATATACACCACATCTTTTTTAAGATTCATCTCTTGATGGACATCTGGGCTCTTTCCACAGTTTGGCTATTGTGGACATTGCTGCTATAAACTTTAGTGTGCAGGTACCTCTTCACATCATGTTTATATCCTCTGGGCAAATACCTAGTAGTGCAATTGCTGGGTTGTAGGAAGTTCCAATTTCAACTTTTTGAAGAAACTCCATACTGTTTTCCAGACTGGCTGCACCAGCTTGCATTTCCACCAACAGCATAAGAGGGTTCTTTCTCCACATCCTCCCCAACATTTGTTATTTCCTAACTTGTTAATTCCTAACTAGTTAATTCTAACTGGTGTGAGGTGGTATCTCATTGTGGTTTTGATCTGTATTTCCCTGAGGCTGAGTGATGTTGAGCATTTTTTAATGTGTTTCCACCCAAAATTTTCAACACAACGTTGGTGATGAGTTGGGCTTATAGGAGAACAACCACAAAGAAGTATCCCATAACTGCTACCTAAAAGGATCACCCTCAGGAGTCTGGCATCCCCCTACTCAGTTCTTTCATTCTCTCCCTTCTTTCTCTCCCAGTACCATATACAACCTTATGGCATAGGAGAAGCACTTGGTTCTCAGTCACCTACCCCTCCACACTGGCTGATGCTCACAGTTTGGGTCTCTATTCCTCATCATCAATGTCCTTTCACCTCGACTGCCAAGTCCCTTAGTTCTGCCAGACCTTGCTCATGCACTTCTGTGTCCCTTTAGCTTATTTTCCAACACTTGAAAGCTATGGCAAAGTGGGGTTGTCTCAGGCCCTCTGTGTCTAGACACTCCAGGCAGCACCTAATTCTCCTGATATCATGCAGATATTTCTAGGGTCTCATTTGTTTTTCAGGGCTACATCCAGAAATCAAACACTGGCCCCCTCTGACCTCAGATCACCAAACTTACATAGGGTTGGCTGAGGACTAAATGGGGAGGGGGAAGGCACAGAGTGCTCACCAGCAGTTCATACTTCTTGATTTCTTCTTCATCTTTCCCCTTACATCAACCCCTAACTTGAATAAATTTAGAGCAGAAAACTGACTCTGAAATCATCATACATTCTCCCCAGATATATTGTTTGTAACATAAACTTTGACTTTTGTGGCTTAAGAACATTTTCTTTCTAACTTATGGGATGGGTTGTTCAAAAGTCTACTTAGAAACTCAAAAAGCTGTCTTCCTTTTCCTCTTGTATGCCTGATATACCAACCCTACCCTAGGGAAGTGTGCAAAATCCAAGCCTATCCCTCACAAACACAAATGGTGGGGGAAGGGAAGGGAAATCATGAAAATTCTCATCAGTTATATCAACATGTCTCTCTGCACCTTGGAAAGAGTGCAAGTAGTCTGTCTAAGAAAAGGTTAAGAGACCACAAAGATGAGAGAGGACATGGAGGATGTAAAGGATACAGGAAATATTTGGAGAGGTGAGTCTAGGCAACTGGCCTCTGAAAAGAGAAACTTTGGAGGAGAAGAGACTGTCTCACAAGAATGTTCAAGTGAAATTTAGTGTGTGCCCTCACCTTTTACTCCCCAACATGGCTTCATTACTAGATTCTTTATAATAAATGAAAATATTGTGTTTTGTGTTAGTTGGCTTAGTAAGATGAAATAGAAATAAGTCGTACTTAGAAAATAAGTTAGACTAAGGGAAAACAATCTGAAGCTATGCCAGTCTGCCTAGGCTGTTGGTTTCTTTTACTAAGGAAGCAGATTAGCTCATTGGAACCATAACATTTCCAACAGCTCCTTCGATGCAAAGGCCTATTTTGTTTAAATCTCCTTGGTTTTAAAGAATAAATCTATCCAAATTGGCCCAATCTTAAAGGGAAATTTATTGGAGAATAACAGAGGTTATTTATTTCATAGAACAGCTGGGCCCCAGAAGGACTGGAATCAGGATCTGGAAAATCAGTAATTTTCTGTTTTCCAAGACTATTTGGTCTCTTATACATGGAGACATAAGGCAGCATGATAGATTTGAGGAACTCCACATTACCATACACTATGAGACAGGGTGCCAGCTGACGAGTAGACTGGACACAGAATTAGAGAAATAGGCAAGGCATGGCACATAGCAGAGACCTAAGCAACATATGTGGAATGAAGGCATGATGATTTTTGTTTTAGAGATTTTGTGGATTATTTAAGTTGAAAAGACCAGTAAGAAGTAGATTAATGGGGCAGCCCAGGCGGCTCAGGGGTTTGGCACTGCCTTCTGCCTGGGGCGTGATCCTGGAGTCCCAGGATGGAGTCCCACATCAGGCTCCCTGCATGGAGCCTGCTTCTCCCTCTGCCTGTGTCTCTGCCTCTCTGTCTCTGTGTGTGTGTGTCTCTCTCTCGAATAAATAAATAAAATCTTTTTAAAAAAAGAAGTAGATTAATGAATTTGGAGCTCAGAAGGGATATCCAGCTGGCAACAGAGATTTGCATTACCACCCTAAAGTAGTAGTGCAAACAATAAGTGAATAGGTTATCCAGAAAGACTGTAGAGAAAAGAAAAAATGGGCTAAGGACTGATGCCTGGAAAGACACTGCATGTAAGGGATGATCAAAGAAGGAAAAGCTGGAGAAGGAGAATGAGCAGGACAGGTCAAAACAGGAAGAAAATTGAGATAGCTTTGCACAAATTATAGCAAATATGTCTTCCAGAAGGTGGGAGTGGAGAAAGGATACAAAGATTGTCCTAAAATCAGTTTTGGTAACCATGATGTTCTATCACTGCTTTTGATGAGCTTTAGTTCTGGAGTTGCTTGGGCGGAGGCTAGAGTGTGCTAGTTTGAGGAGTGAATAGGCTGTGAGAATTCTGGCAGTGGGTAGGACCACTCCTAAGTGGGTGTTTTCACATGGTCTATCTCACCTAAACTTCATAACAATCCTGTGAATCAGGGATCATTATTTCTACTTTATAGGTAAGAAAACAGAAACTCAGAAAATTCCTTTTATAAGCCAACTTCCACTTCTGATAGTAGAGAAGATAGATAATCTGAAGCCCAACCCTCACATGGCAAAATTAAAATGTTCTAAATATACTAAAAATGTCATTTTATTATTATATATGCCATTGTATATGTTGACTATAAATATTTTAATATATTTAGCATTAGCATTTTTAATCAAGTAACTAAAAGAAATATTATCTATATTCAAGCTGCAATCTGTTAGAGCAAAAATTCACATTCTTTGTTGGTTAGTTGCTTTGGGGGAATTAAAAAAAACACTGAAATAGTTCAAGTAACAATTCAAAATGCCAGAAAATATCAGGTTTTTCTTTTCTGGACCACATCATTTTTAAGGGTTGAAATAAAAACTGAACACTGTTCTCTAAGCATAATCTGAGCAATGCCAATTACACTTGCTCTGGGTAATTGCAAATCTACTGTGTTTTCTCTTAAGCGTCTTCTAGGGAACCAAAGTTAGCCAACTCCTTAATGTTCAAGGGGCTTTCAGTTGTACTGAAAATTGATCTAAAGTTTGACTAACTTCATTCCCTGACATTCATATTCTCAAATCTTCATATCTTCATATGGCTACACACAAGCAGGCCTAAAACTTGCATAGGATTCCCAGAAAACTTCATTTGGGCTTGAGCTCAAAGTCTGAGTGTCTTGTGTTGATGAAAACCTTTGTAAATGAGAATAGAGAGGAGAGAATGATCCCTGACCTCACCAATACTGCTAAGGAAGATACTCATCAAGGTACTAGTCATTTACTTAAAGCTTGGGTCATGTCTACCTGCACACAACCCCAACTATTATTAATCCAGAAACTGCCTGCATAGTCATGCAGAGAGGCCACAGAGAGGTCTGAGGATTTTTCAGAGTTATGTTATTCTAAGAGAAAAATAAATAAATAAATGGAGATTTTCTTTGCTTTGCTTGGGAATAATCACTCCTCACTGTTTGCCTCTCCATATAAGTATGAAGAATGAATGTCAAGACTCCTATGCCTTTCTCAGGAGGAACATAGCACAGCATTTTATTCTAAGACAGACTAACATTCAGCAGAGCTCTATAGCAAATCATTCTTCAGATTCCTCACTATGTACTTTACAGAATGAATATGATATGGGGGCATGGTGATGAAATTTTAACATCCCAATGTGGGTAGTAATCACTAACTAATCAGTAAGGTGTGGAATAGGTGTGCCATCTGATTTTTTCAATGAAGAGACTGAATTTGTAAAGTCGTTTCAAATTTAGAAAATATCTTTTAAAACTGTATGTAGGACGCCTGGGTGGCTCAGCATTTGAGTATCTGCCTTTGGCTCAGGGCATGATCCCAGGAGCCCTGTAGTCAGGTCCTGCAATCGGGCTTCCTGAATGGAGCCTGCTTCTCCCTCTGCCTATGTTTGTGCCTCTCTCTCTGTCTCTCATGAATAAATAAATATTTTTAAAAATAAATAAAATAAAACTGTACGTATAATATAATCAAACTTTTGGAAAATAGACATAAAAGTGAAAATCTACCAAACAAAATGATTATTTTGTGGTGGTAAAACAATAGATTCATTTTAGTTTTCATTTAGATGTCTATATTTTCCAAATATTAAACAATAAGCATACTTACTTTACAATAATTGCAAAGAAAAATATTTCACAGTCATTATTTTTTCATGTTTCATGGCACACATTTTCATGTTTCACACTCATTATTTGCATCAGTAGGTTTCAGGGCTACATGAGAGTCAGACGGCATGTATGATTCAAAGATTAGAACAAGGACTAGTGAGGAGTCCCTGGGTGGCTCAGTTTGTTGAGTGTCCAACTCTTGGTTTTGGCCCAGGTAATGACCTCATGGGTCATGATACTGAGCCCTGCATCAGGGTCCAAGCTCAGTGAGAAGTCTGCTTGAGAATCTCTCCCTCTGCCCCTCCCCCATCTTTAATTGCTCTCTCGCTCTCTCTCTTTCTCTCTCAATCCAAATAAATAAATAAATAAATCTTAAAAAAAAAAGACAAGGATTTTTGAGAGTTCCAGATTAAAAAAAAAATAGTGTCAGACATTTTACACAGAATATGGAAGAAAATAATTTTCAATGGCAATTATTCATTAACTGAATTTTGAAAATGCAGATTAGAGAGTAAATTTTTGGTCAAAAATAGAACATGAAACATAAAAGCAATATTCCTGCTCAAATTGCCTGTGATAAGAATAATGGGGAGTAAAAGAAGAAAATCAACAGTCTGCACTGTAAAACAGGAGCCATCTATCCTGGGATAGACAGAGGTAACCTAGCTGAGTATTTCCACTAATTTTTCAGGGGGGATAAACTAAAAAGTAATATCTGAACCTAATTGATGGCTGACGAATTTAAAGTCTTCTGAAGCAAATGTTTTTTTGTTTGTTTTTTAAAGAACTTTTTTTTAAAAGATTTTATTTATTTATTCAGAGAGAGAGAGAGAGGCAGAGGGAGAAGCAGGCTCCATGCAGGGAGCCTGACGTGGGACTCGATCCCGGGTCTCCAGGATCACACCCCGGGCTGCAGGTGGAGCCAAACCACTGCGCCACCGCGGCTGCCCTGAAGCAAATGTTTCATTAAAACATAAAACTTTTGGTCCTTCAATGAAATGGAAAAACATGTCATGTTCATGAATCAGAGGAATAAATATCATTAAAATGGCAATACTATCCAAAGCCATCTACAGATTCAACACAATCTCCATCAAAATGCCAAAGCCATTTTTCATAGAAAAAGAACAAACAACACTAAAATTTGTGTGGAACCACAAAAGAACTCAAATAGCCAAAGAAGTCCTGAGGAAAAAGAAAGAACAAAGTCAAAGATAGCATACTTCCTGATTCCAAACTAAAGTCATAGTAATAAAAACAGTATGATAGTAGAACAAAAATAGACATATAGATCAATGGAACAGAATAAAGAACCCAAAATTAAATCCCAACACATATAGTTAACTAATCATTTGACAAAGAAGCCAAAAATACCCAATGGGGGAAAGATAGTCTTTTTAACAAATGGTTCTGGGGAAAATGGAGAAACACATGCAAAGCAATGAAATTGGACCCATACCTTACACCACTCACAAAAATTTACTCAACATCAATTAAAGACTTAAACATAAGACCTGATTCTATAAAACTCCTAGAAGAAAACAGAGGGAAAAGAAAATCATTGATCGTTGTCTTGGCAATGAGTGTTTGGAGGTGATGCCTAAAGCACAAACAACAAAAGCAAATATCAATAAACAGGACTATATCAAACTCAACAGATTCTGCACAGCAAAATAAACAATTAGCAAAATGAAACTTCAGCTTACAGAATGGGAGAAAATTTTTGTAGACCATTTATCAGATAAGGGGTCAATATCCAAAATAAAGAACTAAAACAACTTAATAGCAACAAAAAATTCAATTAAAAATGGCCAGAAGAACTAAGTAGATATTTTTCCCAAGATGACATCACAATGGCTACCAGGCATATGAAAAGATGCTCAATATGACTAATCATCAGAGAGATGCAAGAAGAAAATAGACAACAGATGCTGCCAAGGAACCCGTATACCCTCTTGGTGGAAAAGTAAATTAGTCTAACCACTATGGAAAACATTATGAAGTTTCCTCAAAAAATTGAAAATATATCTACCATTCTATCCAGCAATTTTACTTATATGTATACACCCAAAGGAAATGAAAACAGGACTTTGACAAGATATATACTCACCCTTATTTATCATAGCATTGTTCACAATAGCAAAAATATAGAAAGAAACCAAATGCCTATAGATGGGTAAAAGGATAAGAAAGATGTGGTATATATACACAGTGGAATATTATTCAGTCATGAGAAAGGAAGATATCCTGCCATTTGCAACAAAATGGATAGACTTTGAGCACCTTATGTTAAGTAAGATAAGTCAGAGAAAGACAAGTATTGTATGGTATCACTTATGTGTGGAATCTAAAAAAGTCAAATCTATAAAAGAAAAACAGAAAGTAAAATGGTAGTTACTAGGCAGTAAGGATAAGGTTGATGGTGTTTCAGGGTATAAACTTGTTGCAAGTAGTAAATAAGCCATAGAGATTTAATGAACAGTATAATGAACATAGACAATAATAATGTAAAGATAAATGTGATAAATATTATTTCAATGGCAATCATTTTACAATATATAAATGTATCAAAGTAAATTAATATGTAAATATATATTAATGTATAAATGTATACATATATAAATACATATATATACATTTATATATATACATACATATATAAATTTATATATATAATTTATATACATGAATGTATATATACATTTGTATAATTTACATGTGTGATTATACATATGTATAATTTATATACATAAATGAATACATGTATACAAATGTATACAATATATAAATGTATCAAAGCATATTAATATGCTGCACATTTTTTTAAGAATTTATTTACTTATTCATGAGAGACACAGAGAGTCAGAGATGCAGGCAGAGGAAGAAGCAGAGGGAGCCCGATGTGGGACTCGATCCCGGGTCCCCAGGATCACGCCCCAGACTGAAGGTGGTGCTAAGCCGCAAAGCCACCAGGGCTGCCCTAAGCTGCACATTTTAATTTATAAAATGTAACGTGTCAAATTTGTCACGCCTGGGTGGCTCAGCGGCTAAGCATCTCCTTTAGGCTCAGGGCGTGATCCTGGAGTTCCGGGATCGAGTCCCATGTCAGGCTCCCTGCATGGAGCCTGCTTCTCCCTCTGCCTGTGTCTCTGCCTCTTTCTTTCTGTGTCTCTCATGAATAAATACATAAAATCTTTTTTAAAAAAATTTTTTTGGTCCTTTTGAAGATGTGGTCATCCTTCACAAATCTTTTCTATTGTGTTCAAAATGCTAAAGAATTGTTCCAGAAAGATTTGATAAGCAGCTATCCAGACTGCACAGATCAAGACTGTGATGAACACACTGGGAAAAAACAGAAGGCAGAACACTTGAAGCAATAATGCTTTCCAAAATTTTAACTTCTGACTAAATATACAAGTTGAAATAAATTTAGCAGAATACCAATCACACTGTCCAAAACCCCAGGAAGAACATTGCGACCATGACTAAAGAAAATTATTCTTTAAGAAAAAAATCACATTCTAGGTGATTTAGTAGATGACCTTGACACTCTTTCACAAAAGAAAAATCAATAATCTATTTAATTACAATGTTAAACAATCAGTAGTTTCTAATGGCCCCTGGTGCACCAAAAGTTCTGTTTACAAATTTAATGCTAATATCTAATTCATTGGAACATTTGCCTGCTGGGATAGATACAATAACTCACTAGGGTTCTGCATAGTGATACCTCAATATGTTTCCACATATCACAGAACTCTTATTGGCCCCAAAAGCCAGAAACACATTTTATTACATCTCAGTTCTCTCTAATTACCAAAACAGATGTTTTTAAAATCTTGCAAGTTTTCAAAATAAAATTAATTTTAAACCAATTTATTTTGCAAAAATAAAAACATACTCTCTAGAATTTTAAGGAAATACTGGCAATCACATGAAAGTATCACCATTCCAGAAAGACTAAGTCTCATCTTTTAAAAAATCTAACACTATGGAAGTTTAATTCACCTTGTGCCATACATGTGATGGAATCTTCAAGAGGGAAACACTTACTCCCTTGAGGAATGAAGCCAACCTTTCTGGATCAGTTAGACATCATCATTGGCAGCTTCTGGAGCACCAGGAGGACTACATGGTATCAGCTACTTGTGGTAGATGACGACTGGAATGATGTAGCACTCAGCTAGGTGATAGTATTTGAGAATACCAATAGCTTTTTTAATTCGACTAACTTCTCTAGGAAATATTCAAAATCATTAGCATTAAATTAAGGGATAAAGATTGTGAACAAGACTTTACAAAGAGACTCCTGCCACTCTATATTTCACAAAACACCTTTATTGTGGGATATTTTGGGATGGAGGTGGGATAATGAGAGAAAAGACAATGAAATGCTTCTTTCATGTTTGCCCTAGCCCTTGCTCCTCGTAGAGCAAAGCTCCTGACTGAGGTCAAAGAACACTTTCTAAATGTAGGAAGATTTGGTATGTTTACATGTACATATTTCCTAGGGGAAAAGTAAAAGCTTAATTTGATTCTCAAAAAGGTTAATAACCCCCAAAACTTTAATAAAATTGGCCTATCTTGTGAATTCATGGTTTACAAGATACAACGCTATTTAATGAGGAAGTCTATTTAAAAGCAAACACAAACACAAACTTGTATCCTATATAAATGCCTGTTCCCAAAAAATGTGCTCACCTCACTCATGCATATAGCTCAGATTGCTGCAAACATGAGTAATAAAGATTTTGTAGTTACATCAGAGGTAAATCCACGACAAGATTTTCCTTTTCTTAGTACTGGAGACACAGTACTAAGCAGTACTGTGGAGCAGTAGTTATGATGCTCAAAGAAATTCTCCAAAAAATTGTCTCTCAAAATCATGGAGCCACAGCTCTGAGATGAGTCAAAAAGATGCCACTGGCCTAGTCATTCACATGGGTATAAAACATTTTCCAGTTGCCCTTCCTCATGCAACTTTTGGGTTATTAGAAGTCCTTTGAGCACTTAATGAAATCTTTGATGTGGCATTTTCTGGAAGAGTTGAAGGTCCTGAGGAATTATTATCATTCCATTGGGCAGAGTGGAAAGAACAGAAGGTTTACATTGTTCAAAACAAGGTTCAAATATCAGCTCAGCCTCTTACTGAACATGCAAATCTGGTTAACTTAAATTTTCCATTTCTTCATCTTCAAAATAAGTCTTCTAACACCTTCCTTGTTGGATTGCCTGACATATTCAATAGTAAATAATTTTCATTAATACTCTCCACATAAATGTCCTTTCTTCCTATTCTGCCTTGAAGACAGAAAATGACCACCCCAAAGAGAGACCTAGAAATGCAAAAGGTGCCCTAGACCAATAGGCTTATATCTGACCATTCACTCAAAGACAATGAGAAGACAGAAGAAAAGAAGGTAGAAAATATTGCTACTAGTACAGTGATTCAGATACATTTATAAGTTACATCAGTTTAGGAGGCCTGGGCTAAGGACAGAACTTCCTTTCATAATAGTGAGAGAAAAAAGCCACAAAGCTCTGTCTTTGCTGATCAATTTTCCCAAAGTATAATATTTAAATACTAAATTATTATCAAATGACTCCTTTGGAAAATTCCAGTTCTCTGTCCCCATAGCTTCCTTCTCTACTTGGCAACCTAGGACTGGCCTGTATGACACTGCAGCTCTCTGCCTTTTTCAGCATGACTTCCCATTTAGCAGTGAATGAGTTGGTGCCAAAATAAGCTTTATTCTTCTGTGGAAATAATAGGAAGTGCGTAAACCCCTTTTCGGTTGGGAAAGGGCACTTTCTGCCTGGAATCTAATCTGAAAACAAACTCTCATTGCACAGCCTTAACCATCTCCTTGGAAACAAGAACTTGGGACTGAAATGACTAGCCTTACAACTCCCCATATCAGAGTAGCTACACGGGGTTACAGGCAGGCTCCCATATAGCACTATCGGAGGACAGAGGAGTAGGTATGTAATATCAGTCATGTAGAACCAGCAAAGTATGCCCCCAAGAAAAGAATTATGAACTGAGTTTTAAAAAACAGTTATATGCTTTCACTGGGATAATATGAAAGCAAAAAATAATAATAATAATTTAAAAATTTCTAAGACTGTTGAATGATATTAGTGAAGTTTCAGACTTCAAATAAGAACAAGAAATTTTCCAAAGATGTTATAATAAAGCAGGGTTTATAAGCTGTGTTTGTGTCACTGGAACTACATTGATTGATAAGGATTTGAGGAAGAAGTAAAGGGATGATCAGAAAGGTAGAGTCCCTTCCTAATTCACCCAGAACAGCTCAGTTGTACATATTGCTGTTCCACCATTAATAGAAACTTCTACTAGAAAAACATAAAAAATATTTTGATTACTTTTTAAAAGATCTGAAAAACATAGTATTGGAAAATTCATCCTAGGTCTTTTAAAACAGCACCGTGATAAGCCATAAACATTTGCTCTGTGAACATTCTCTTATGAGAGTTAGGCATATGTGTATCTATCTATGCCCTGACCTCAAAGTGGGGCACCAGCACTATTTTGGTTCTGGTTTGACCTTACCCATGAAATGATAAAACTTCTGGTCCAACCAGAGCTGTATGAGATTCAAGGAACAGAAAAGAAGACATCATACATAATAAGAGTGACATCTATGGGGACAGGTATTCCCTGGCAATTTTCCCACCCTAGTCTCGTTTGGTTGAGATCCATTAGCAACTGACTGTAGCTGGCCTTCCTTCCACCACTGTGGCTTCCTGTTTAGTTTGTAGTTTAGACCTTAAATTAGCCCAAGACTCTCTTCCATGTTGCCCTTGGCATTTCTCTCTCTCTTTTTTAATGTTTTATTTTTAAGTAATCTCTATACCCATAGAGAGCTCGTGGAGCTTAAACTCACAACCCCAAGATCAGTAATTGCCTACTCTACTAACTGAACCAGCCAGGCACCCCCTTAGCATTTCTCTTCAAGCTGTGGAGCCCATATAACTTGGACTTTGAACTTTCTTGATGATTTGCATTCCTCCTTGAAAAGGTATGTTCTCATCTCCAGGGGCTCTCTTAGTTTTAAAAGTATGTACAGCTAAGGTAATACTATTTTGACTCCTAAGATATGCCTTATATGATGATTGGTGATGTTTCCTAAATGTTAAAGGAATTCATTGAAATTTCTAAATAAATAGAAATTCTGAAAACCCTGGAAAGAAAACTATTTCTCAGTAACAAGACTGAAAAATTATATGTCTTGACTTCCTACCTCCCCAAACAAATGCAGGCTCCAAGAGTCCAGCTGGTAGGAGGAATTTGTTTATTTTCAGGAACACTAATCAAAATGCATTCTAAATGTCATTCTTACCAAGTAAATATTAATGTACATGAGTCTCCGCAGAGGCACTAAAGGTCTATTTCAGCTTGCTGATGTGGGTATTCATATATTAATCAATGACAGAGCTGGACTTAGAGGCCAATTAAATTGTTGAAAGATAAGAAAATGGACTTATGTCTTCCTAGAATCCCACTGAATTTTAGGAAATGGAACTAAAGCTCAGCAATGTTATTCTACAGTGGAGGAAACCAGAAAGATGTAGCAACTTACCCACAATTACCAGCACCGTTTTTCCCTTAGATCTTAACTGTGAAATGACACTTCTGGCCCCAAATGAATTCAAACAATGGTACAGCTGGAAGTAGAACTTGGTCTGAGGTTGTTCCCACCATTCCACACAGGACACAAAAGGGAGAAAAGAAGAATGTTAGACTGGGCCAGGGCCATAATAGTTCAGTAAGTCAAATGAGCATCTGATTATACTTATATTTATATTTATAGTAATTTTCCTAATAGAGAAATATTTAATCAAAAGTTAACAGAGAGTCACTAAGTATGGAAGTGAAAACTCCAGCATCAAATGGAAGAAGTGAGGCCAGAACTGCTATTCCCAATGCTGTTATGTTAACTGATGCCAGTATGGCCATACAAGAATTTCTGCAACTACTGAAAAGTCCTGATTCTAAAGCTCCACAGTGGAGATTTTGATACAAGAGGTTTAGGATGGTTCACATAAATCCGTGTGCTGTGGAACAAAGAACACTTCTGTCTGATGCAGTCATGTTCAGAATCTTCGAGGACTCTTTTCACACTGACCCTTCAAGTTCTCTGTAGAATTTTCTCATATAGGGCAAGCTGGGGAAGATATGAGATGACCAAAAGGAGTATCTATGTTTGAGTTGTAGCCTATTTGTCTGTTTTTAGCTAACCATACTCCTTGTGACTGGTCACCTTACACATTTGATGATGATGATGCCAACCATGATAACAAGGATAATAATAACCATGGGCAAATTCTACTAGGCCAGTGCTTCTCAAACTTGAATGTGCATAAAAATTACTTAGGGATCCTATTAAAATAAAAATTCTGATTCAGTGGGTCTGTAATGGGGCCTGAAATTTTGCATTTCTAGGAAGTTCCCAAGGGATGCCTGTGTTGCCAGTCAGTGGATGACATTTCAAGTAGCAAGGCACTAGATTTCTTTAACTGGCTAACTAGGAAGAATACAGTTTATTCCAAACTCCTTAAATATTCAGCATCCCAAAAGGTAAATAAGCAGAGTACAGTTTCTGAAAACAGTACTTAAACCTACGCAGGCAACCAAGGATCACTGGGCAGTGATTTATGCAAGCACTGGGCAGGCCAAAATGTGTTATTGATGGCCTATATGCCACTAAAACTAAAACTAAAACAGTCCATTGAGTAAATATGCCCCAAAGAACTCACATCCCAGGACTTTATGCTTATTCATAAGGTAATAAAGACTGGTCATCTCTTTAAGTCACAACCACATGATTTATCCCAGATCCAAGAGCCCTACAGCTATTCATTCTCCTCTAAATGAACATGCAACTATTCTGGAGAAGCCATTAAAGGAAGACAAGGACAAGCTTTCTGTCACATCTGGATCCCTCTCTTCCTTTTATAAAACCCAAATCATAAACATGGCATGATAGGAGCAGTCCCCTGCCAAGTATGGTTCTGCAGCAGAGACACCTTGCATACAAAGTTAATCACTATTTGAGCAATTAAGTAAGCAATAATCACAATCTCAGGAAAAACAGAAAGCTATTCTCAACTGAGAAAAAGGGATAGAATCTTCACAATTGCATTCTTTATTCCCCATGTTGTGTTTTCATACCATTTCCTTCATCAGACTAGGAAACAGCATATAGAAAAATGCAGAGTCCATTGTAAGTGCTCAGGAAATATTTGAAAATTGATTAACTGAATGACAGATACCTAGGTATTTTTAAATTGAAGACTTTTTTATTATATCCCAAAACAGTTTTAAGTAATAAAGAAAGATAAGCAAAACTGAGAAAAAATAAAAATTGGCACACTGGAAACAACACATTATATACAGTCAATATCATCAATTACCCACTCAAATGCATCTTTCTTTCTTCTTACCTGAAAAGTCCCAAGTTAATTCAGGATTTGATATAGATCCTTTGTTCTTTAGGAAACCTGTCTAACTGCAAAAGATAAATCCTATTAAGCAAGACACAGAAACCTCATTCCCCTGTGTTAGTGAATGTTCTAAGGATAGGCATGTGTCCTAATGTTGGCCAACGGGATCTAAGTTCTCTGGGGGCTTCTGGAAAGTATTTGTCCACTCTTGATGAAAACTGGAAAGTTTTCTGCTCCATCACTTCCTTCCTGCTTAGGAGGATGCCATTTGAGGACATGAGGTTTGATGTTGCTGCCACAATTTTGTGACCATAAAGCAAAAATTTATCAAAATATTCTAACTATATTGAGTATTGATCTAGCCCTAGAATGGGTTACCTCTTAGCTCCTTGTTATAGAAAAAAAAATTCTAAGGCACTTTTAGTAGGGTATTCCAATAGATGTAGCTGAGAGCATATTACTAATACAATATGCTTCTCTTCATTTATATGTATGTACAGACTTCCAAAAAAAAGAACACTAATAAACCCATGGTTAACAAGCTTTTTGAGGTAATCATTCATAGATTTGGGTTATAAATTGTGGATAATAAATTGACACCTATAAAAGTATTAGCTGAACTTAAGTGTATACCATGAAATGTGGGTGAAAAACTCATACAAGGGGGTCCCTGGGTGGCTCAGTGGTTTAGCACCTGCCTTTGGCCCAGGGCATGATCCTGGAGTCCCAGGATCGAGTCCCGCATCGGGATCCCAGCATGGAGCCTGCTTCTCCCTCCTCCTGTGTCTCTGCCTCTCTCTCTCTCTCTCTCTCACTCTCTCTCTGTGTCTATCATGAATAAATAAATAAATAAATAAATAAATAAATAAATAAATAAATCTTTAAAAAAAAACCTCATACAAGTTTTAGTAGAGCTAATCATTTATGCATTCATTCATTTAACAAATATTTAACTGATATGTCCTACCTCAAAGCTGGGCTAGGCACTGGAGACAAGATAGATAAATCCCCATCTTCACAGAGCTGACATTCAAGTGGGGCCAAGAGAAAATTCACAGATTTATATAATGATTAATAATATTAAGGGAAAAAAACCTAGAATGATTATGGCAAGAGCAACTGCAGTGTTATCTTTATTTTTTATTTATATATATTTCTTTTTTGAGAGAGAGAGAAAGCACATGCATAGGCAAGAGTAGGGAGCAAAGGGAGAGGAAGAGAGAGAATTCTAAGCAGGCTGTATGCCCAGCATGGAGCCTGACACAGGGTCCAATCTACCAACCTGAGATCAGGACCTGAGATCATGACCCAAGCTGAAATCAACAGTCCAATGATTAACTGACTGAGCCACCCAGGGTCCCTGCAGCCCTGCAGTTTGTCAGAGGAGGTTCAGACTGATATAGGAGCATAAAAATCCAGTGGGGTATCAGTTTATCCAAAGGGTTGCCATTTCCCAATAGAGCAATAATTGATAAACCCAATTGCCAGGGTATTGGGGGTTAAGCAAGGAAAAGGATAACATCACAAGAGGCAGTAAGCATTACAAGCTTTACTGGGCAGTGTTTGGACACGGTTGCATGACAGGGTTCATCCCTAACAGCAAGCAACTGCACAGAGGCCACAGTTCAAGCAGAGAAAATGCTAGTCAGAAGAGGAAGATGGTTCAGTGTCTCAGTGATGCTACTCAGCATGGCAGGGTCAGACAGCTCTGAAGGACCATAGCAGCCTGAGGCCTGATAACTGCAAGCACCTGTTTTATAAATAGATAACAGCTATTGAATAAAGTGTCACAGCATATGCAAAGCAACCAGTCTCCAGAGAAAAATGTGCTTCTTTGATCTATTTTTTAAATAACTGGGAAGTGTAAAAATTTGGGCTTGGTGGCTGGTAGACTTTAAAAAAAAAAAAAACAAGATTTTTTAAATGAGGAATAAATATTGAGAATTGTCTGATTTCCTTGAAGGATAGATTCCTTTTTTATTTTTATTTTTTTACTGGAGTTCTATTTGCCAACCATTTGCTTCAACGTGGATAGAACCGGAGGGTATTATACTGAGTGAAGACTTTTGAGGTAATGAGTCTCAGCCTGCAGGGGGAAATAACCTAGGGACCAATACACAGAGGCTATCTTCGGGTCATTTACATAGCATTAACCTATTGTTTTCAAAGGAGGACGGGCAAAAAAGTAACTGGAAGATAGTAGCTCCTTTTCTTTTTAAGATTTTTATTCATTTATTTGAGAGAGAGTTAGAGAGAGCATGGAGAGAGGGAGAGGAGGCAGAGGGAGAAGTAGACTCCCTGCTTAGTGAGGAGCCTACAGGGCTCCATCCCAGGACCCTGGGATCATGACCTGAGCTCAAGGCAGTGGCTTAACCCACTGAGCGACCCAGACACCCCTGACAGAGAGTAATTCTGATGAGCCCAAATATGACTTAAGAAATAGTGTTTGTCAGCCAGAAAGGAAAGAGTTCTAAATACTTTCCCAATTGGCCCAGAAAACAAGGTGAAGAAAAGGCAAGTAAAATTGATTAGATTCTCAAGCTGCTATTTAGCTGCTTAAGGGACATGAGAAAACAGGTAGAAGTCAGCTGCCTTTCATCTCCAGGTATGGCAGAAAGAGCATGTTTAAGGAACAACTGAAAAATTATAGTTTTACTGAGGTTCTTAGTGAATTTTACTTTTAATTTAGGCTGGGAACACTAAGAAACAGACACTAGATCCAAGTGATTTCACTCAACACAGAGCTGAGAGGAACCTTGGAGTCTACGTATCAGTGAGAAATTGGGCTCAGAAAAGTTGATGCCTGTAGAAGTTCATGTTGCTAATAGGGGATAGACTCGAACTTCACTCCTTGACTTCTTGCCCTGGACTTCACAAACCCTACCAAACCTCTGTTGATTATATAATCTAATAGTCTCAGGGTTTTTTAGGAGAGTTAGAATGCATAAATTTCTTATTTTTTTTAATTTGTAAACCTTTCTCTTTTCTTTCCACCTTGAGACACTATTGACATACAAGTTAAGGTGTACAATGTAATGATTTTATACACATGAATATTGCAAGATGATACCACAGTAAGGTTAAACTTCCCCCTCCCCTCACATAAATACCATTTTGTATGTATGGTAACAATATTTAAGATCTACTCTCTTAAAAACCTTCAAGTATAAAATATAGTATTGTCAATTATAGTCACCGTTCTGTATACTTGATCCCTAAACTTATTCATCTTATAATTAGAAGTTTCTATGCTTTGACCAACATCTCTCCATTTCCCCCACTCTTCAGCCCTGGAAACCACTATTTTCTGGTCTCTATTTCTAAGTTTGGCTTTTTAAAATTCTACATGTAAGTGAGAACATACAATATTTGACTTTGTCTGATGTTTCACATAGTATAACACCCTCAAATTCTATCCATGTTGTTGCAAATGGCAGGATTTCCCTCTTTTACATGGTTAAGTAATATTTCAGTGTGTGTGTGTGTGTGTGTATACAACATATTCTTTATCTATTCATCTGTCAAAGAACACAGGTTCTTCCCATATTTTGGCTATTTTAAATAATGTTGCAATGAACATTGGGATGCAGATATCTCTTTGAGATGGTTATTTCATTTTCTTCAGATCTATCTCCAGAAGTGAGACTGCTGGATCATATGATAACCTATTTTTAATTTCTTGAGGAATCTCCATACTGTTTTCCATGGTGGCTACACAATTTACATTTTCACCAACAGTGCTCAATTGTTCCCTTTCCTTCACAGTCTCACCAACATTTGTCTCTTATCTTTTTTTATAATAGTCATTTTAACAGGTTTGAGGTAATATTTCATTATGGTTTTGATTTGCATTTCCTGATAATTAGCAATGTTGAATACCTTTTCATGTAGCCATTGGTCATTTGTAGGTATCATCTGGAAAAATGTCTATTCGTGTCATCTGCCCCTTTTTTTGAAGAGAGGGAGAGAAGGGAGTAAACAGAGGGAGAGGGAGAAAGAATCCTAAGTAGGCTCCACGCCCAGCATGGAGCCAACGTGGGGCTTGATCTCACAACCCTGAGATCACTACCTGAGCCAAAATCGAGAGTTGGATGCTTAACTGACTATGCCACTCAGGCATCTGCCCATTTTTTAATAATACTTTTGTTGTTGTTGTTGCTACTGCATTGTAGGAGATCCTTATATTTTTTGGATATTACCTCTTAATCAGATAAAAGATTTACAGATATTTTCTCCCATTCTATAGGTTGCTTTTTCATTTTGCTGATTGTTTCTTTGGCTGTGCAGAAGCTCTTTAGTTTGATGTAGTCTCATTTATTTATTTTTGCTTTTGTTGCTTATGTTTTTGGTGTCATATCCAAAAACCATTGCCTTGATCAGTATCAGGAAGCTTTTTCCCTATTGTTTTCTTCTAGTGAAGTATGTTGCAGTTCTTGCATTTAAATCTTTAATCCATTTCAAGTAGATTTTTGTGAGTACTGTAAGGGTCTAATTTCATTTTTTTTACATATAAACATCTACTTTTCCCAACCCATTATTTGAAGAGACTATCCTTTCTTCATGGAGTAGTCTTGGCTCCCTTGTCAAATATTAGTTGACCATGGGTGGATTTATTTGTGGGTTCTCTATTTTGTTCCATTGGTCTATGCCTGTTTTTATGCCAGTACCATACAGTTTCAAGTACAGTGGTTTTGTAACTAAGTTTGAAATGAAGAAGTGTGATGCCTCCAGCTTCATTCTTCTTTCTCAGGATTGCTTGGACTATTTGGGGTCTTTTGTGGTTCCATACAAATTTTAGGATTTTTTTCTATCTCTGTGAAAAATGCCATTGGAATTTTGATAGGGATTGCATTGTGTCTATAGACACAATGGGTAGTGTAGACATTTTAATGATATTAGTGCTTCCAATCCATGAACACAAGATATTCCATTTATTTGTTTCATCATCAAGGCTTTTCATCAATGTCATAATTTTTAGTGTACAAGTTGTTCATCTCCTTGGTTAAATTCATTTGTATTTTATTACTTTTGATTCTAACACAAATATGATTGTTTTCTTTATTTCTTTTTCAGATGGTTCATTATTAGTGTATAGAAACACAACTGATTTGGGTTTTTGTTTTGTTTTGTTTTTTTTTAAGATTTTATTCATTTATTCATGAGAGACACAGAGACAGACAGAGACATAGGCAGAGGGAGAAGGAGGCTTTCTGTGGGGAGCCTGAGGTGAGAACCTGATGCAGGACTCAATCCCAGGGCCCCGGGATCATGACCTGAGCCAAAGGCATATGCTTAACCACTGAGCCACCAAGGTGCCCCCACAATTGATTTTTGTATATTGACTTTGTTGTATACTGCAACTTTACTGAATTTATTTATTAGTTCTAACATTTTGGGGGATAGAATCTTTAGGATTTTCTATGTGAGATCATATTATCCTTGAATAGAGACTATTTTAATTCCTTCTTTCTGAATCAGATAACTTTTGTTTCTTTTTATTACCTAATTGTTCTGGCTAGGACTTTCAATACTATGCTGAATAGGAGTGGTAAGAGTAAGCACTCTGTCTTGTTGATGATCTTAGGGAAAACTTTTCAACCTTTCATAATTGAGACTGATGTTAACTGTGGGTTTGTCATATATGGCCTTTATTGTTGAGGTATGTTCCTTCTATACCTCATTTGTTGAGAGTTTTAATTATGAAAGAATGTTGAATCTTGTTTTAATTATGAAAGGATGTTAAATTTTGTCAAATGCCTTTTCTGCATCTATTGAGATGATTATAAGATTTTTATCTTTTATTCTATGAATGTGGTATATCACATTTATTCATTTGTGTATGTTGAAACATCCATGCATACCAGGGATGAAACCCACTTGATCATAGTTTATTATTCTTTTAATGTGCTCTTGAATTTGGCTTGCTAGTATTTTGTTGAGAAATTTTTTTTTTGAGAAATTTTGTATCTGGGAACCTAGGTTCATGAGTGTCTGCCTGGAGCATAGGTTTGCAAAGGCTAATTGGGATCCTGGGGCCACTGGAGCCATCAAGTGCCATGTGAGTGGGAGGCCTGATATAAAACTTTTTAAAGATATGTTTTAGGTACTCAACTTTATTGGGACTTTTTCTAAAGCTAACAATTAATGTAGAGTTGATTTCTTAGGGATCATGGTTATATATGTTTTTAAGATTTATCTATTTAAGAGAGAGCGCATCCATGAGTGAGAGTAAGGGGAGGGGCAGAGGGAGAGAGAGGATCTCAAGGAGACTCCGTGCTGAGCACAGAGCTCAACAGAGGGCTCCATCTCATGATTCTGGGATCAAGACCTGAGCTGAAACCAAGAGTCCAACATTCAACCGACTGAGTCACCCAGGAATTTCCATGGTTATATTTTTTAACATTTTCTATAAATAAATGTCTATTTTCAGGAGAAAGCAAGGTTAGCCCAATTAAAAGCTATTACACATACAGATGCTCTTTTGGGGCCAATTAATGGCAAAATACCCTTAGCCTGAGAGTAGAACTAAGCACTCTGTAAGAACAAACATTTAAAACATAACTAGAGTATGCCTTTAAGCATTAATTTCTTGTAACAACAAAGAAACTTAATATAAGCCATTCTGCACCCTTAAAAAGTTCATCCTTAAAAATATAGGTGTAAGCAGAATTTTATCAGAAGAATGCACTAATCTGTCTTCCTTATTAGAGCCAAACTTCATTTCAAAGCCTCTTTTTGAAAAATTTAGTCAATTTTTACTGTTTATAGACATAAATCTCATACTGAGACCTTGGTCATAAGGCAGAAGAGATCCTTCCACATTTAAATCTCAGTCACAGAATATTAGCTAAAGTAATTCTAGATGCTGCATAGGTAATCCCAAAAATCCCAATTCCTAATACAAAAGAATTTATTCTAGTAAAATCTAAAAGTATATGCAGCGCGTGGTCTCCCATAAAGTAATATAGCAATCCAGAAACTTTCTATCCACCATTCTCTAAGACAAGAGCCAGCAAATTCTTTCTGTAAAGAAGAACCAGTAAATATTTTAGCCTTTGTGGGCCTAAACAGTCTTTATTGCACTCAAGTCTGTGTTATAGTGTAAAAAAAGCCATAGACAATATCTAAACAAATGCGTATGACTGTTTCAGTAAAACTTCATTTACAAAAATAGGTGATGGATTGGATTTGACCCTCAGGCTGTAGTTTGCCTACCTCTGCCCTAGAACTTTAGATTATTTTGCTTTTAGCCACATGACAAGGAAAGAGAGAACATAGATGATTGTGTTAGAGGCTTTGGTGGACCAGGCCTGAAAGAAGCAGACATAACCTCAGTTTCCATTGCATTGGCCAAACCTCATAGGACCACATAAAGCAAGATTGGGAAAAGTAGTCTCACTATTTACCAAGAGATAGAAGAAATGACTTGTTAACACATGGTAATTCTGCCAATGTGTTCTTATGGCCAAATGTCAACTTTACAGTTCCTCCCATCTATAGAACACATATAACATACTCCCAAACCACCCTTCTCCCTGTAAAAAGTACCTCCAAAGCCACATGCAGTCACTACAACCAGTTCAAAAACCAGATTCTCCCTTAGAAGCACAGTCTTTCTGTCAACTCAATCAGGTGGCTCCTTGTGGCTTGGCAGGTAGGACAATAAAAAAATAGTGACTTAAGAACTAAATATCAAGTTTTCTGTCCACTCTTATACAACATTCAGTATACAATAGTGTGATGTGATGAGCAGTGGGTGTTATACACAACTGATAAATTGTTGAACACTACATCTGAGGTTAATGATATACCATATGTAGGCGAAAAAAATTAAAATAAAAAAATACAATGGTGAAGAAGGGCCATGATAATTATAATAAAATCCCCCATTCAAAATAAGAATGTAAGGCACAGGGATGCCTGGGTGGCTCAGTGGTTGAGCGTCTGCCTTCAGCTCAGGGTGTGATCCCAGGGTCCTGGGATTGAGTCCCTCATCGGACTCCCTGCAAGAGGCCTGCTCCTCCCTCTATGTCTCTGTCTGTCTGTCTGTCTGTCTGTCTGTGTGTCTCTCTCTCTCCGTGTGTCTTTCATGAGTAAATAATTTTTTTTAAGTCTTAAAAAAAAAATAATGTAAGGCACATAGCAGTTCCTGGTGAATGGAAAAAAATCCTGCTGGGCAGCCATAGTGAAAGCTCTCAATCTGGGATTTGGGAAAGTTCCTTATTTACAGACTAATTCTGCTCTCTAGAAGGTACTTCTTTGTTCATTCAATTCCATGGTTACAGACACCACATTGGGAATTCTTCTTTGTCCGTTAATCTCCAAGGCCATAACTGAAATGATATCTGTAGACTGTGCATCTTTTGCAGCCCACTCCCTGCCTAAGGTTGTTTTAAGGTCTCTAACCAATCCTAAACTTAAAACAGATTCATGCTTTCTTTGGCAGCAGATTCCCTCAAAAAATCTTGTAGGCCAAAAGCCACTTCCAAGTCAATTTTTTTAAAAAGATTTTATTTATTTATTTGTCAGAGAGAGAGCACAAGCAAGGAGAGTGGCAGACAGAGGGAGAAGCAAGCTCCCTGCTGAGCAAGGAACCCCAATGTGGGGACTCAATTCCAGGACCCTGACAGACACTTAATCAACTGAACCATGCAAGCATCCCCAAATCAATTTTAAATGCCAAATAATCACATCCAAAATTCTTTCTCAGACATAATTCTCCACCCTGTCTTATTTCTTACTTTCTTCACCCCATTTCCTTCCTTGTCCTTCCCTCCCTCTGTCTTCCCTCTCTTTCTGTTCTCAATCTCTCTCTCTCTCTCTCTCACACACACACACACACAATTTAAGATGATTTCTCTCTCTCTCTCTCTCTCTCTCTCTCTCTCTCTCACACACACACACACACACACACACACACACACAATGTAAGATGATTACATTGAAGCTATCCAAAAAAAAAAAAAAATAGTTTGATGGGAAAGTAAGACCACAAAATGAATTATTATTTTTAACTGAAAAATCTGCTGGTCTTTTTCACTAATGGCCATTTAATCTTAAATCTTATGAAAAGTAGTTGGTGTTTCCTGCCTATAAGGCCCTAAAATCTAGAATTTCTCCGTTTCCTTGATTCTCTGCTTGGAGAACTAGCCAAAACTTGCTTTATTTCTTATTATAATGTTTTTTCAAAACAGTCAGTAACAGTCAACATAATCACAGACTCCCTCATTTGTGATAGAACTACAAGGTCCTAGGCAAATATATGCCTTCCAAAACATCACGGATCATATTTTTACTAAACATTTTGCCATGATACAACAGAGCTCTTCAATCTTCTAGGTAACCATACTTCTTTGCCTTTTACCACCTGACCTTCAAACCAATGATGCACATTTCATTTTTTTTGTGTTAATCAGCATCCTACTTTAGTATTATCTGCAGTGAAAGATAATCTCAGCGGACTCACATAAGTTTATTTATGTCTCATGTAGTATTAATCATGTGTTGAACAGGTAACCTTCCATGCAGAGATTCAAGGAATCAGACTCCTTCTAGCTTGTATCTCCACTATCACCTGTGACTAGAAAGTCTCAAGCTTCTGGCCAGAGATGAGGAACAGAGAAAGAGTTGGTTGTGCTGGGATGCTTTGCAATCAGATTTGAAAGTGCCCCCATTCTACCCAAATTCCAGATGCCTGAATTCAGTCATTTACTATGTACCAAAAGCTAGAGGACATGAGTTCTGGCACACATATAATAGTCCCTGCCTCAGACAACTCTAATATTGCTTCCATCATATAATTAGAATATAGATCTCATTTTCCTAGAAGACAGCCTGGAAAATATGGCATAAACAGAAATCAACAATTTTAAGTTCAGGACCTTGAAATCTTAGAGTTAGCAGTTGAACTGCAGAGACCAACAGTCCAACTATCTCATATTACAGATTTAGAAGCTGAGGCTCAGATGGGCATAAGGAATCAGTGATAGATATAGACCTAAAGCATTGATCTCCTTCTACTCAGGTCAGCACTGTCTTTAATATGCCTCCCTACCTCATTTCTTCAGATCAATGCTGTCTTTATTTTTTTTAATGCTGTCTTTAACATGCCTCTCTGCCTTATTTCTTCCTAAAGTTATAAACTTGATGTAAGCTAATGAATAAAAATTGTATTTTTAAACCTTTTTTTACATATAGCTTTTAGTAAATACAAGAAATAAAATGACATTCAATTAAAAGACAAATAAAATTCTTTGGTCAGAATTTCAGTAGGAATTAGGTTGGTGTATGTGGTCATAAAGGAGATATTTTTTACTCCAAAGAGATAATCTCAATATGGTCTGAATACTGTTTCTCAGATTTTTTGAAACTGTTGAAGCCTAGAGGATCATTCAGGTGAAAGCAAAGAAAAACTATAGCTTTTGTAAAACTAACAAAAATGAAGTAAAGAAATGTTTGCAAAAACTTCAGGGTCATCAAGGGGTGATGAGTAGCAGAGACTAATTGTTGAAGGAATTAAGAACCAGGTGTGCTCTGAGCTCTTGTCCTTGGAATATCTTGTCCAAATCTGCAAATAATAGTTCCTTCCCTTCCTCATTTCTGGGATTGTGGTCAGGGTTAAATGAAATTATGTATACAAGTGATTTACAAGTTGAAAACCAATATGCAAGAGAGAGTTATCATATTCAAATGATCAATAATAAATCTTCTATTTTAGTCTTTAAATATCCATTAAACCTTATTGTGGCCTATATGCTCCTTAGAGAGCACATATGAACATAGATAATTTGCTAGATTGTTACTGTTTCCATAATTATTATTTACTAAAAAATGTGCCTAAACTAAATTTCCAATGCTTTCTCTACTTAGGTAATTACAAGAGCAACATAATTATCAGAGATTAGAAATACAAAGCAAACTTTTAAAAAGGTATTTACAAAATGCAAAATGTAGTCACCTATTATTTTTTAAAGGCTATAAGGCTAATTAAAAACTAATAAATTGATATTGAGAAATGTCATTTAAGAATGAGGTCTTGGTAAAGCAAATAACAAGACTGAGGAAAAATATATTTGACTACAAATATAAAGAAAGATGATAACCTACCAAAATGATCAAATACAGCAATGGGTAGGATCAGGAAACTTAACTAAGAGTAGCAATTTATTTGATTAGTAAATCTACGGGTGCAGAAAATAAACCCTCTTGAGAATTACTCTACATGCCAGTGAATTGGGTTTCTTATTTTCAAAGGTTACAATACCAAAGACAGCATTACAGAACTGGCCTTTACTGTCAGAGGAACAGATTACATGGCTTTAAATGTCTGTACCTTCTGTTGTAGATTTTACAATAAGGCATAATTTATAATGTAGAAAGATGGGTTCCATCTACAGCCAGATCAGAAGAACTGATTCAGAAGAAAACTAATATTGACAAGTTTCCTAGTCATTAGCCAGTTAAGGTGACCCCCATCTGCATCACAATTCTTATGACTAATTCAAAAACTCATAGAATTTTCTGAATTTCTAGGTTCCAACCTAGAAGAATGCAAGTCCCTGATATTGGTCTGGATATAGACCTAAGCCTTCACAGAAACATTGGCCCTGCTAAAGGTGGTACTCTATGGTAGACACCTTTCCCAAACTGTGCCTCCAGGAAGCAGGCTGCCTATTTTAATTTCAGACAAATAGTTTAATTAATTTCAGACAAATTATCTTCAAGACCTATGAAAAAGGGCCTCAATGCAACAGCACATCAGCAGAAAGTCAAGATGAATGGGTTTTTCTTTAAAGAAAAAAAAAGAATTGTAAAGGACCATTTTGTATTATGAATACTCTACCTAGTTTCCCAGACACAGGCAGGCTTCCAGTTACCCACTTGTCAGCCTCTATGTGTGTGCATTTAAAAGTGAATCCTTTTGATAATATTACTTGGAGCTCTGAACAACATTTTTGGTATGACTAGTTATGGTTGCCAAAGCGTCTAGAAAATAAGAGATCTTCATGCTTGTTGCACCTAAAAATAAAAGAAAGAGATGAAAACAAACATATTAAGACACAATTCCCTTATCATCAGGGATTTCAAACCAAATGAAATAGTTTGGCTCAAATTTTGTACAGCAGACATTCTGACATTTCTGCTTTCTTCCAATTCAGTGATTTGGGGTGGGGTGGGGGGGAATATGCAGGCTCAGGTCTGGCTCAAACCAGTTCAATTCTGGGGGAAAAAAAAACAACAACAGAACAAAACTGATCCATTTATCATTTAGTACAAAACCAGTATTTGGATTTAGTTCAAGATTTAGTAAATTAGTATGGTTCATTTCAGTTTAATGTTTGATTCAAGATACTATTTTCAACAGTTCATTTTATCAGTTATGGCCCAAAAGAACAAAATATATGTATTAACTACTGTCAGAGGAAACATAGGAGGATACCATTAATGGCTTTGAAAGGAACCAAGAGTCTCATTAGCATGCAAATTAAGCATAAAATTTCCATTGTCTGTCACATCGCTTAGAGTACATAAACCTACCTTTCCCCAAAAAACTCACAGAATAACCCTCAGGCACCTGTGTTATTAAATATTTGCTTCATCTCTCTTCTCACAAAGCAACCAAGAAAATTTCTAACTTGTCTTTTCCAGATACTTCTGAATTAGAAAATTTTAACTCTTTATTCCTTCTATGAACTAAGATTATGCATAGCAATGTTATATATAAATTTTTTATACTGTGATATATATGGTAATTTTATATCTATGTATACACACACAACAAATATGCACACATATACAAAGGGTAGTAGAGAAGGAAAAGTGTTAGTTTCACTGAGACCAAAAGAAAGGCAAGTAAACCAAGGAAAAGAGATTGACTTAATGGCTGGGGTATCTAAGACTTTCTTGTATCAGAACCTACCGCTTAGAATGTTATTCTACAAGTACATTTGGTAAGGTGAATTATTGAGCTATATATGTGTGATTTGTTTGCATAGATTTTTCCCTCATCCATTCAAGAAGGATTCTCTTTTCCTAACTTTGAGCTCAGTGAATAGATGTTCTCCTGGAATGGGAATAAAAAGGAGGAGATAGAGTTGGTGAGGGAAAAAATAGAAAAGCATCATTAAAGGTCCATTGAATAGCCCCTGCTCCAAACAATACCTCAGCAATGTGGCATAGGGGAATGGTGCCATGGTACAACCCCAACCCACATCCACAGTCCCACCCCAGGCCCTTTAAGAAAGAAAATAGAAGAACCCAATGCTTCAAGATATTGCAAATCTGTATTAGTTTTCTATTGGTGCTACAAAAAATCACCACAAACTTAGTGGCTGAAACACAAATTCACTATCTTAATAGCTCTGTTGGTCCAAAGTTCCAAATGGATTTCACTTGGGTAAAATCAAAGTGTCAGCAGAGAAAGGCTGCATTCTTTTTGGAGATTCTAAGAGAAAATCCATTACCTTGCCTTTTTCACCTTGTAAAGACCACCTTCTTTCCTTGGCTCATGGCCCCTTCCTCCATCTTCAAAGCCAGCAGCATAGCATCTTTGATCTTCTCTCCCTGACTTCTGCTTCCTTTGTCACATCTTATTTTCTGTGATGTTCCTGCCTCCGTTTTATAAGAACCCTTGTGATTACACTGGACACATATAGATAAGCCAGGCTTGCATATGAATGCATCAAGTGTTGTCTTGATGAACGTGGAGATTCAAGGCCCTCCACTAATCTCCATATATTTGTAAGTCTTGGGATTCTTATAACACTCAAAGGAGAAGGAAGTCACATTAATAACTAAAACATGAGTGGAGGGGCACCTGGGTGGCTCAGTGATTGAGTGTCTGCCTTCAGCTCAGGGTGTGATCTCAGGGTCCTGGGATTGAGTCCTACATCAGGCTCTCCACAGGGAGCCTGCTTCTCCCTCTGCCTATGTCTCTGTATCTCTCATGAATAAATAAATAAAATCTTTTTTAAAAATGTGAGTGGAGTCAAAATAATGTTAAGATGAAGAAAAATTACAAATGTGACAGTTATTCGTAAAGTTTGTACCTACAACATATAGCTTTATTTTTCTTCCCTAATTGCATTACCTCTCAGTCATCACCACTGCAACTCATTGACTATAATCACATTGACAATTAACAAGTATCCACTAAGCACTTATACGTAGAGCACCGTAACAAAGAACTGTAATAATACAAAAGAATTCAAAAATAGGCATCCTTCTCAGGAAGTAATATGTATGAAAACTATAAGTGAGATTATTTATGGGCAAAAGAAGATAAGACTATGTAGTATGCTAAAATATACTGTGCAAATAATAAGTGTTCCTGGACACTCGGTTCCTTCCATTCCTCACTGACTTGGTATTTTGCCTTGTAGATTTCACATTATTTCTTACAAGGTATTCTATGAAAGGGAGTTTCTCTGGTCAAAAAATTTTAGGAAAATACTAACCCATCATGTTTAATTATTGTAGCAGTAGCCCAGAGAAGTGCTATACCAAAGAAATCACATTTTACTTAACTATTACCAAACATATTTATGCCTCCAACGCTTTTCTTTTAAACCCTTACCAATATCCTTCTTAGAAAATGCTGACTCAGTGAACCATGGTCCTTCCTAGACCATTTATAAAAATGCTTCTATTTTAAAACCCAAGCTTCAGCACTGCCTGCTGGATATTCATAAATGTTTGCTGAGTAATGTGAATATCTCGCAAGATGAATGCTCATCTCTTCAAATCTTTTATTTCCTGTATTTATCAGTTCCATACCAAAATAAGACCAATTCCCTAAAATTCTTATGTTTCACCACCTTTAGGATTAAAATTTGTCCAACTTTTTGAAACTTTGAATAGACCATATACACTGGTCCTCCTTCTGCATAGATATATTTGGAGGCAGCATGTTATGAAAAAATAAAATGTTGCAGTCTCCTCTCAGCTCTGCCACTAACTACCTGTGTGACTTCATGCAAAGCCCAAGACCTTCCAGCACTCAATGTGCTCACTGGTAAAACAAAAGGATGGAACTAGATGGTCTCCAAGGCACTTTACAGCTCTATTATTTATGCATATCCTTTATCTAGATACTCATTCTCTCAAAGAATTTTAACATATGGGGCAAGAATTATTTCTCTTGAGGAAACAATACTATTTTCCAATCCCAGAACCCACTACCCCCAGTAAGTTGTTTGTGTTCAGTGATAGTACTTTTTATTATAGATCCTATCAGCTTTCCCGGTGTGGCTGCAAAGGAAAGGTCTCTTCTTTAGTGCAGTTTATAATCTATCTTCCTGAGTATATGGAATGAATTATGCATCCCTCTCTTCAAAATTCATATATTGAAGCCCTTATCCCTAATATAACTATATTTGGAGATAGGGCCTTTGAGGAGGTAATTAAGGTTAAATGAGGCTTTTGGAGTATGGCCCTAACCCAATAGGACTGGTGTCTTTATAAGAAGAAACACCTGGGGTATACACGCGTCACAAAAAGGCCATGTGAGGACAGAGTGAAAAGACAATCACCAAAAAAGGCCAAGTGAGGACAGGAAGAGAGGCCTTAGGAGAAGCTATGCCTAGGGAACCTTGATCTGGAATTTCCAGCACCCAGAACTATGTGAAAATAAATTTCTGTTGTTTGAGCTACTCAGTCTGTGGTATTCTGTTACAGCAGCCTGAGCAGACTAATACATTGAATAAATATAATCTATATGCAAACAAGAAACAAAGAGTAAACAATATATGACTCAACATAATCAAATAAGATGTGCATCCTTTTATTTGCAGGTGGCTTCTGTTTGCTAGCTAGCATAATTAGTATTGAAATAACAGTTTATTTCACTCTCACTCATCTATGTGAAATGATCATGTTGAGCATTTTCAACCCTACACGCTAAAAGCTGACAAAAGGTGTTTCCTGGGCATAGTACACAAGGAAAACAAAGCAAGAAGTGGCACAAACTTCTCTCCCAACCTATTTTCAACATCCCTGGTCCTGAGGTAGGCTGCTTAATGGGCCCAATGCTTTCCCTTGGTATGGATGTAGCTAGCGATGGGTATGATTTTACCAATACCCCTTTAACAGGAGAACTGTTAAGTCCTCTTCTTAAATGGGTTATTCAAAAAGAAGTCAGAAGAGTCAATATGGGTCTTATAGTATCATCTGGGCAAGTAAGTTATGGGTCTCAGACACCCACTCTCTCCCTCTCTCCACACATCCCTCTCCTTGCATCCTGTCCTTACAGCAGAACCCTCACTGTTGCAACCTTCCAAGAATGAGCTGCCTAAAGCAAGAGCTTAGCTTGCATTGACTTATTTCCTCCCAAAGACCTACTCAGAGCAGTGGTTATATACTTATTATAGGCTTGGCTATATCATCTTGCTTTGGAACATAAAATCTTAAAAACATGAACAATTAAACCCCATGTTGACTACATTTCTCACTGTTTTTTTCCATTTCTAAACATGCTCATACTTGCTTTCACATCCTTTAAACCTAAGATTGGTAAGCACTCCATTATTTAGGAAACTCTTCAGACAGTTCTGGGCATGTATGTTTTATAGCACCTAGCACAATATATTATAGAGTTGATGTTCCAAAAAAAGGTGTGGATCAAATTTTTAAAAACAGGGAGAACTGTATTTTAAAAACATTTCACTTCTCATGTCTGTATATAAGGTATATTAACAGATTTCATTTAAAAAAATGAAATTAAAACTTTCATTTAAAACTTGCTATTTGCAGGCGCTCTTCTATGAGCTTTATAGGTATTAATATATTGAAATCACACCATAACATTATAAAATAACATAATATTAGTACTGATCCCCCTTTCACAGATAGGGAAACTGAGCACAGGAGATTGAGTAACTTGTCCAAGGTCACACAGTACAGTGACCCAGCTGGGATTGGAGCCTTGAGAGTCAAACTCCAGAAATTACTATATCTCTTTGTTTTAATCACATAGCATGCAAGTATGAATCTGAAAACAAAATGGAAAAGAAATCTAAATACACTAAAGTTCATATATTTTATTCCAAAGGCAAAAGCCTTTGGTCCTCAAAGACTACAGGCATTCAGCATCTTGGCTTTACACACATGCTTCTAATAGCAACAGCAAAAGAAGTTGGAAATGGGGTTTGCTGAAGACAGTTTTCCTGAAGGTAGAAAACATGAAAATGTTCAGTACATAAAAACAAGGGAGACAAAGAAGAGGAGAGGGGCATGCACAAGCTGCCAGAACTCTAAAAGCTGGCTATCAGTGAGCCGTTTCATGTAACGGTGGACAGCCCTCTACATTCCATTAGCTGTTAAGGGCTTCACTAAAGAGCAGCTTTTCATCAAGTGTGACTGAGTCACCGAGAATGTCTAATATCCATTAACAGTCTGTGTTTCGACAGGCAGGGGAAAAAGCAATCCAACCAAGTGGTTAGGAAGCAAGTTTATGTACTTTTTTTAAAAAAAAGAGTATTTTAGTTTCTGGAAATTTCCTGAAAATGATGGAAATTAGAGTATTATTAAATGATAGAAAGAAATCAAACTTTACTTAAAAACTGCATAGGCATATGAAAAATGCCCATTGTGATTTACATTAAGAAATATGTTTTTAGGAACACCTGGGTGGCTCAGCAGTTGAGCATCTGCCTTTGGCTTAGGTCGTGATCCCAGAATGCTGGGATTGAGTCCCACATGAGGCTCCCTGTGGGGAGCCTGCTTCTCCCTCTGCTTATGTCTCTGCCTCTCTCTGTGTCTCTCATGAATAAATAAATAAAATCTTTTAAAAAAAAAGAAATCTATTTTTAGTCTTCAATCCCATTTTAGTCTTCTGGATTGAAGACTAAATACCAGAGTAGCTAAATCCCTGGTATTTCCTAAGTATGGATACCAATAAAAGTGTCTTATTTATATAAATGAAATGGAGAAAGCATTTTAGGATGGGAGTTAGTCACCAGAGGAACCAACCCTGTGACTAGAGTGTTGGAACTTACAGTTCTCTCCTCTGGAGAGGGGAGAGGGACTGAAGATGGACTTTGATCATTCATGCCCAATGATTTACTCAGGCATGCGAAAGTAATGAAGCCTCCATAAACTCTAAAGGATGGGGTTCAGAGATCTTCCAGGTTGGTGAACACATGGAGATTTGGGGAGAGAGGTGTGCTCAGAGAGAATGTCAAACGTAGTAATCTACTCAGTAAATTGGTTTTCTGAGTTCTGTGAGCCAATCCAGCAAACGAACTGAACCCAAGGAAGGGGTTCTGGGAAGCTCAGGTTTATAGTCATTTGTTAGGAGCAGAGATAACAAGCTAGGCTTGTTATTGGCATCTGAAATAGAGGGAGTCTTGTGGTACTGAGACCTCAGCCTGTGGAATATGCTGCTATCTCCAGGGAGAGAGTGTCAGAACTGAGTTGACTTGTGGGACACCCAACTGGTGTCCAAGAATTGCCTGGTGGTGTGGGGAAAACCACTAAACACATAACATTGGAAATGAGTGTAGAACCCATACCAAGTCATTGCATGTTCCCTTTTTCTATCTAAAATGTTAATGTAAGCCATTTCTTTTTATATTAATGTTGCCTGTTTGTTTTAAGTAAATCCTAAGTATGTTGAAATTAACATATTAGGTAAATAATTTATTTCTGTTATTTCATAGTGAAAAGTTCAAAATGTCTACCACTGTACATCCAAATAGTTTTAAAGGATTTCTCTTCTGGAGCTTTCCAGTCCCAGCTGTGGAAAATTAATTTCAAAGTAACCAACTCCAAACCATGGAGAACAAACTGAGGATTGATGGAGGGAGGAGGGTAGAGAAGGGACTACAGGGGTGATGGGTACTAAAGAGGGCACTTGTTGCAATTAGCACTGCGTGTTGCATGTAAATGATGAGTCACTGAATTCTACTCCCAAACCCAATATTGCACTGTATGTTAACTAAAATTTAAATTTAAAAAAGAAGAAATAAATAAAAATTACTGTTAAAAATGAGCTAATTTTTTAAAAAAACAAAGTAATCTATTCCAGCAGCTTTTTGTGAACTAATAAATGTTATCACCTCTCTGAGTAGCCTCAGAGAGTGCTACATCCTTCAGCATAATGGACACTGGTTCAAAGTTAGGAATTAGGAACAGGAAAGATATTTTTCTCTGCATAGTCAAGGCTGAAGATGCTGAGAGTTTGTTGATTCATTCTTTTTCCTCCTGTTGGTTAAAAGATACAGGGTTTCTATCTGGGGTAATGAAAAAGGTCTGGAACTACAGAGTGGTGATGGCTGCACAACATTGTAAATGTACTTAATGCCACTGAGTTGTACACTTTAAAATAGTTAAAATGGGGATCCCTGGGTGGCTCAGCGGTTAAGCACCTGCCTTCGGCCCAGGGCAAGATCCTGGAATCCCAGGATCGAGTCCCACATCAAGCTCCCTGCATGGAACCTGCTTCTCCCTCTGCCTGTGTCTCTGCCTCTCTCTCTCTCTCTCTCTCTCTCTCTCTCTCTCTCTCTCTCACTGTCTTTCATGAATAAATAAATCTTTAAAAAATAATAATAAAATAAAATAGTTAAAATGATATATTTCATGTATGGTATGTTCACCATACACACACACACACACACACACACACACACAAACCACTGTGCACATGAGTTTCTCACATTGGTTTTCCCCTTAACACCCCATACATACATACATATATACATATATACACATGCACACACACACATATACATATAGAGAAGTTCTTAAAAATAGACTAAGGTTGACTTCAGAGCTTTTTTTATCCACATTTATAAACCTACTTTATTTCTTTATTTAAAGTTTTTTTAAGTTTCTTCCTTATATAAAATCTAGATCTCTAGCCCAAGTGTCCAATTGTAGATGATTGGATAAAGAAGATGTGACATAGATATACAATGGAATATTACTCAGCAATAAAAATGTATGAGATTGTGCCATTAATGACAATATGGATGGACCTAGAGGGTATTATGCTAAGTGAAATAAGTCAAACAGAAAAAGACAACTAAATACCATACGATTTCATTTAGATGTGGAATTTTTTTAAGTGCATAAACAAACAAAAAACAGAATCATACATATAAATACACAGAATAAACTGATGGTTGCCAGAGGGAAGTGGAGTGGAGGGTTGGGCAAAATAGGTAAAGAGGAGTGGGAGATACAGGCTTCCAGTTATGTAATGAGTTAAGTCATGAGAATAAAACGAACAGCATAGGGAATATAGTCAATGGTACTGTAATAGCATTGCAGGGTGGCAAATAGTAGCTACACTTGTAGTGAGCACAGCATAACCTATAGAGTTGTTGAATATTGTACATCTGAAACTAATGTAACTTTGTCAACTATACTCAAAAAAAAAAAATGAGGGGTGTATGGATGGCTCAGTGGGTTAAGCATCAGGGTTGTGAGATCAAGCCCCAAGTCAAGCTCTGTGTTGGGCATGGAGCCTGTTTAAGATTCTCTCTATATATAATAATAATAATAGTAATAATAATAGTACTATTACTACTACTACTAATAATAATAACAAGATTCTAATCTCATCCAGAAACATCCTCACAGACAAATCCAGAACAATGTTTGACCAAATGTACATGCACCTCATGGCCCACTCAAGTTGGTACATAAAATCAACCATCATATACTACTCTACTGTCTGCCTAAGGCTAGCTAGTGTCAGATAAGATCTCCTATCTGTGAGCCTGCCTCTTGTCTAGGGAAATGATACTGGAAAGACCTTCATCCAATTTCACCACTCTACATAATTCATGATGGCAAGGTAATATCTTACTAGAGATATACTAAAGAGCTTACCCTCAACCAGGAGCTCCTCTTTGCAACCTTCACTCTCATTTACCTGGACTCACATCTCTTTTCTTTACAGCCCCTGATCATTGCTTCTTGATCCCCAACTTTTGGCCCTGTGCACCTTGACTCAGGGACCAGTCTCCTAGCAAGGATCCAATAATTCAACTATGTCTCCAACCTAAATATTTGCATTTAAATCTTGGTTTCATTATCTTACCCCAAAGGGACCCAAAGACTTTTCAATTCAAATCACAGCCATCCTGTGGCCCATGACCAGGGACTTAACTGAGGCTCTCCTTCCCAAAATTGGTATTTCAACAGCAACAGAAAATTAAGTGTAGGAGAATGGCCAAATGTCTGTGCCTGAACTGATAAAAATTTATCTGGATTTGAGAATGATTCTATTGAAAATCCATTTCTGTAAAAGAAAACAATGGAAACACATAACCTAAAAGTAAGACTACAAGCAAACATCACAGACATCTGCCAAGAAATGAATTGACAAGCAAGAGCACCATTGAGGCTGGGAAAAGGAATCTAGAAAAAAGAATTGTTTATAAAGTATTGCTTCCAGAATCAGTGCCTATCCCTGTGGCCCACAAGGTATAACCAAGAACTACTGCTTATCCTCATTTTGAGACAAGCTGATTTTGGACACTTTGTTAAGGGTGGGAATGAAGAGGAATGAGGATGAGAATGGTGGAAGAAAGTTTGAATAATGTAGAGAAGATTGGCTTAGACTGAAAGATATCTAATTTAATTCAGTTCTATGTGAATTCAAGTCAGTTACTCAACTTCTCTGTTCCTCTATTCATTCTATAAAAATAGGAATGATAACACTGCAAATAATTTATCTGATAATTAAATTAAATAAGATACATATGCCTCCCAACATGCAAGCAAGAGATAGACACATACCTTACTGATGGTATCCTATCTCTATTGCTATTCCTTCATTACACTTTTACCACCCCACATTCATGAAAGCTGCTAGTTCCTAGCAAGATGCCTTAAAATGGTAGCCACTTAATAAATGTTGATTTCCTTTTCCCTTTTTTTTGCAACCATTATTGATAAGGAAGATTAAAACTATGAACCTGTTCTCATTTCTTTCACAGCACAAATTTCACAGGATTCGTTTCACAAGTTGTTGACCGTTATGAGTACCTGTGCTCTTCATCCTTGTTCCTCATTCTCACCTTCACCCACTCCCTCCTAGCACTCCTCCAGCTCAGTGCTTCTGATGTGACAGGCAGAGTTAGCATGTCCTGTAAGATCAAAGGAGACTGAAGACCTGATTCTGGAACCTGAACCTCTCAGCCATCAAAGATGTCTGCCTGTGACAAGCTAAATGTGGAAGTGAGAAATTTTAATACAAGATTGAAAAGATAGGATCTTCTCTTCATTTCTGCAATAGCTCCAGCCTTTGGGATTTTTTTAGATTTATTTATTTATTTATTTATTTATTTATTTATTTATTTATTTATTTATTTTTGGAAGAGACAGCAAGTGAAAGAGAGCACACACAAGCAAGGGGAGGGACAGAGGGAGAGGGAGAGAGAGAATCCTCCAACCTATGTTTTTAAAATGAATAAAATGTGTGCAGATAAGACATGTTGAGCCAAACATTTTGTGCACTCCAAGTTTCTAGCTATGGATAGAATATAATGCAGCAAGAATATGATGGCTACTTTCAGCCACAAGTCACCAAAACCCAATTCAAAGTTGCTTACACTAAAAAAGAATTTACTGGCCACAAGCTCTAAAAGTCTGACACAAGGTGAGCTTCAGGATTTGCTTTATCCAGGGTCATCTTCTCTTTTTCGCCCACTATTTTCTAATCAGCTTTATCTTCACACATCTAGGCCACATATTTATGTACAACAACTTCGAAGAAAAAGTGTCTACTTTCCGAAACTTTCCCAGAATAGAGAGACAATTCCAAAAAATCTCTCTGTTTATTCCATTCAACTGGTCACATGACAATCCCTGAACAATCACAGATAAAGGACTCGTATCTTTAAGATTGTGACTCTTAAGACTAATCAAGCGAAGAGCTAAAAGCTAGAGGTTGCCTCTCTTTACCTGAAGCAGAGGGATAAGTACTTGAACAACAACTACTACAAAAATTGGATTCTGTAATGATGGTGGAGGGGAGAATGATCCTTGTAGGCATCCAACAATGAATACATCAGCCTTTATTTTACACAAACACATCTAATTCCACTTGAATGAGAGTACTATTGAGAACTCGATTTGTATTAAAACTGGTTTAATAATAGAGAAAAGAAGTTGTGAGTTCTTTTAGCAAAAATAACAAACATCCAAATGGCTGACATCCTATAGTAACAGTCAACTTAAGATATCACATACTTCCTCAATGGTCCCATTGTTTAAAATATGCCTGGAGCTCCTTTGTAACTTTCAACTTTTTTCTCTAAACTTTCCCCAGGTGAGCACATCAGTTACGATAGGCTTAAATATTGTCATACTGCCAACTTGCAAATTTCTATCTCAAATCCAAAACTGGCTATCATCTATTCTAGTAATAACTCTCTCCAATTTTCCAGAAGAATAAGACTCTGGAGGAAGGAATGATTTATCCACAGTTAGGTGGTCAGACATCAGTAAAATAGTAACCAAAAGCCAAGTTTTATAATCTGGCTCCAAATCTAAAAACCTCTTTTGTTTTCATCAATTGGACTCTCAAGGTGATTCCATACTCCATACCAATTACCACCCTTTTATTCTATGGTATTGTCTGGCTCTGTGTGTGTGTGTGTGTGTGTGTGTGTGTGTGTGTCTTTCAAGGCAAATTTTGTTATCCCTAATTTAATTACGTAACCTATAGGGATAATTCCAAAATTTTGGAGAAACTTGTAACTTCACCTAAATGAAAGGAACACCAATAAGAGTATTTTATTCCCTCTAAATCTCAAGAACCCTTCAAAAGGTGCTGAATACATTCCACCACCTTAATCCACAGGAACAGACTCTACAGATATTTTAGTCATTAGAGATCAGTTCTGCTATTCTCAATGCCTGCTACTAGAAATGTCTAGTGACATATTACAATTAGCTTACATTTACTGGAATGATGACTCAGTAAATTTAATGCGTTGCCATTAAATTTAACAGGATCAATTTTTGCTTGCTATAAAGAAAATAAAAGCTAACATTTACTAAAATAGACTCTTAGATAAAATTATCAGAGATTGGACTTAACAACCTGTGCTTGCTGTAGGTTCACAAATCCCAACCTGTAACTTATCAGTATAGAGCCAACCTCATCTGTTAAGAGGGGCCTTATAACCAGAGAGTTGGTGCTGAAGACTATGTGATGAAAAGGAGAGTTTTTTTTTATCTTTCAGATATACTGACTGCTGAACTGACTTCTGTAGGCAGAGATGTAGTCCAATGCTATCCAATGGGAAGAGCATGCCAAGTCACAGACTCAAGTCACATGTATAATATTAAATTTCCTAGCAGCTCCATCAAAAAAAGAAACAATGAAATTAATTCTAATGATGCGTATTTTATTTAACCTAATATATCCAAAATGTTATCATTTTAGTGTATGATCAACATAAAAATTATTAATGAGCAATATTAAATCCTTTTTTGTACCAAATTTTTAAAATCTAGTGTGTATTTTAAACTTAAATCATGTCTCAGTTTGGACCAGCTACATCTGTAGGTCTGTAGCCAGAGCTGGTGGCTACCATTTTGGAAGCATAGTGCTAGACAAATGCTTCTCCAAGCCCTTGAGATTCCTAAAGCAAAGTGACCACCTCAAGGAAAGGAAAATCACACACTCTCCACTGGACAGTGCTCTGTACCCTGAAGGGCTTTCCTTTCCTCTAATTAGAGGGATCTCAGAGGCACCTGGGTGGCTCAGTTGGTTAAGCCTCCAAGTCTTGACTTCAGCTCAGGTCATGGTCTCAGGGTCTTGATCTCAGGTTGGTGAGATTGAGCCCTGTGCTGGGCTCCATGCTCAGTGGGGAGTCTACTGGAGATTCCCTCTGCCCCTCACACTGCTCTCTCTCTTTTTCTCTCTCTCTCTCACTCTCAAATAAATTTAAAAAAATCTTAAAAAATAAAAAAGGGATCTCAGTGCAGTGCTATTTCTTGAGGTTCTGCTTTTGTGCTCCAAACTTCTCAATTATTTTCCTTTGTGAGCATAGGAGATATATTCCACTTGTGTTGGACTTCCTGACCTCCCTGAGCTCATAGGTAAAGCTCAGAGGATCCTGACACAGCTGCAAGACTCTCTGCCTCACCCTACCTCTGTTTCAGGCTCTGTGCAAAGGATAAAATGGCAAGTCCTGAACTATCAATGGGCAGAGATCTAGCTTTTGGTTATTCCTTCTTCGGGTGCACAAATCACAAAACTTGCTTCTCCAAATAGTCCTGCCTTGTTTCTCTACTGACCAACTGGCGGGCTTACTAATAAGAACTAACATTTATCATGTCCCACATGTGATTTTAATTTCCTAAGTCTTCATAATAAGACTTTATGAGTGCTACTATTACCCTTATATGGTAAATAAGGTAGCCTTATTTGGACTACCTAAGTATTTGAATGATTTGACCAAGGTCACACAGTCCAGGGCAGAGTTGGAATTCAGTCCCAGCTCAGAAGCCTAATTCAAACACTACATTCTATAATGACCTGCTCTCTAACTTCTGGATTCAACCCCTTGGCTTTATGATCCACATCTTTTCCTGACTTCTTCATCTGGCAATATCCCACTGAGATGAGCTCCAAATATTGCCTGTTCTAACTCTCTTCCTGGCAATTTGTAAAAACCTTCTAGGAAAATAAGCACGAGCTTCTGTCTCCACCTCAATCAGCATCTGCTGGACTCAAGAGTCCTCACTGGCTCTCTATACCAGACTAAAGGCCTTGACCATCCACTTACATGCCAGAAGACAAGAAAGAAGTGCATAGAGCAGCATTCATTTAACAGTTATTTACCAAGCCCTTCTGTATGCTGGGCAAGATGCCAAGAGTTGGGGCAAGAATGAGATGCTTCCTGGTTTCAGGGAGTTTACATTTTAATAAGAGGAGAAAGATAGTAAATAAACAAACCCAAAAACTGAACCAAAGGAAAATCATCTACATGTGCCTAAAATCCCTAACACCGTCATGCATGTGCTAATCTGTTTATAAATCCTAGGAAATTGATGGCATTAACAGACTATTTTCTGTTGTTCTTAAGCAAAAAAGGCTAAAATAGGCTGCATATCTGCCCCCAAAGGAAGCCCCAGCCTATAGTTATTTTGTTTAGAAGTCTTGCTTTTTTGTTCTTTTTATATATGTAACTAATTACAAGGAAATTTCTATCTTTGTAACCTCAATAAAGCAAAATGGAAATTGGATGTCCCCACATACCCATAACTTCTGTCCTCAGATAACAAATGAAAGGGTTTGTCATAGGTAGGATGCTCCTGGGACAGAAGAAGCTGAGATGAGGGTCTGTGAATAGGTGAATTATTGGTCATGCCCTTGGGGATAATGAGCAGTGATGTAAATGGAAGAGAAGGAAGTAGGAGTGGGCAGAGAAGTTGAAGTGTAATGCAGTTGCCTATCCATAAGGAACATTGGAGCTGATGGCCCTTCAGAGATGTTCCAAATTTAAACCATGGGACAAAATCTTCAACAACCAGTCTCTGAATGGGGTCCATCCTGGTGAGGGTGAGTATATTTGGGCAAGGCGGCTCCTTTTGGTGAGAGTAGATCCTAGGGAAGGAACCAATTGTGACTATTAGAAACAAATCTTCCAGCAATTGAGGAAATGAGCCTCAATACTGAAGGGTAGATCTGAGTGGCATACCCCAGCATCCCCTACAAGCTCAGAATATCCATCTTCTTTCCTTGAACTGTTGCTGAGTTTCACCACAGAGGTTTGAATATGAATTGCGTCTTGGTATCCACATTTGTCACTATGTAAACCACCCTAGGAATATCCTAGTCCAGACTGTTTGTCTAGAATATCAAAGAATCTACTCTTGTAAGCAAATGGTGATTAAAACCCTTTCATGGGTTTCTGTCTCTGAAGACCATGCAATGTCTTTCTCAGCTATAGTCTACTCCAAGAGAAAAAGGGGCATACTAATTTTGGTATACCTAAATAAATATGGAAGTAATTTGATAGAGTGAAAAGAATAGAGGGTGGTCAGGGTAGGCCCCATTGAGAAGGCACCATTTAAATTGGACATCCACATGCAGAAGAATGAAACTGGACCACTCTCTTGCACCATACACAAAGATAAACTCAAAATAGATGAAAGATCTAAATGTGAGACAAGATTCCATCAAAATCCCAGAGGAGAACTCAGGCAACACCCTTTTTGAACTTGGCCACAGTAACCGGAGAAGGACAGTGTATGTTCTCATTCATTTGGGGAATATGAATAATAGTGAAAGGGAATATAAGGGAAGGGAGAAGAAATGTGTGAGAAATATCAGAAAGGGAGACAGAACATAAAGACTTCTAACTCTGGGAAATGAACTAGGGGTGGTGGAAGGGGAGGAGGGCGGGGGGTGGGGGTGAATGGGTGACGGGCACTGAGGGGGACACTTGACGGGATGAGCACTGGGTGTTATTCTGTATGTTGGTAAATTGAACACCAATAAAAATTAATTTATATATAAAAAAAAGAGAAGGCACCATTTAATATGAAAATTGAATAACAAGAGTCGGCCATGAAAATATCTTGGAAAGAGGGTTCTCCTTAGCAATAACAGCAAGTGCAAAGGCCCTGTGGCAAAAATATTTCATATTCTCCAAATATTTTAATATTTCTCTAAGAAAAAAAGGCAAGTGTGGGTGGAGGTTCATGAGTTGGGGGAGAACATTATGAAATGAGGTTAGAGATGTAAATGAAGAATAGATTATCTATTTGAAAATAATTTCTTGAGTACTTCCTATGTGCTAGTCACTGTTCTAAATTCTGGGAGACACACCAACAAACGAGAGCCTTCAAGACTTTGGTAGGAAATTTGGATTTTATTCTAAGACAAATGAAGGTCAGTGAAAGATTTTAAGCAAGTGAGTGACATGGTCCAAATTATCTTCCAAGAAGATGATTTTCCCTTTCTTCAGGGACTTGAAGAAGGGTGTCTACCTAAGAAGAAATGCAGTAATGACTATAGTAATTTGGACTAAGGCTGTATAGAAAAGATGGAGATAAATAGATGGATTTGAGATATGTTCAAAAAAGCAAAACTGACAGGGATTGCTGGTGGAAGAGACATAGAAAATGAGGGAAAGAAGACTCAAGGCTAATTCCTAAATTTTTTATTAGAGTAGCTGGATAAATAGACAATGGTATCATTTACTAAAGAAAAGGAAGATAGAAACAGATTTACAGATAAAAGTCAATCTTGATATTAACCTTGGCATCTCTATTGCATGCCAAATGGAAACATCAGATAAGCAGTTTCATGTGTGAATTTAGATTTTAGTGGAGAGAGTTATGACATAAATTTTGATGTCATTAGCATATAGATGCCATTTAAAATCAAAGTGTTGAGGGCGCCTGGGTGGCATATTAGTTGAGCTTCTGCCTATGGCTCAGGTTGTGATCCCAGGATCTTGGGATCAAGTCTCACATCAGGCTCCCTATGAGAAGCCTGCTTCTCCATCTGCCTGTGTCTCTGCCTCTCTCTGTGTCCCTCATGAATAAATGAATAAAATCTTTAAAAAACAACAACAACAAAAAACCCAAAATGTTGATCGGACCATTGTATTAGTCAGCTTAGGTGGCCATAACAAAATGCCGTAGACTAAGTGGCTTAAACAATAGAAATTTATTTTCTCAGTTTTGATGGCTGGCATTCCTAGATCAGTGCTAGAACAGCCAGATTCTGGTGAGGCCTTCCTTCCTGACTTGTAGCCAGCTGCTTTCTCACTGTGTCCTCAAAAGGCAGAATAACAGCAAGAATGAGGGAGAAATGTCTTCCTCTTCTTGAGGCCACAGTCCTATCAGATTAGGGCCCTACCCTTGTGACCTCATTTAATCTTTGTGTTGTTGTTATTGTTGTTGCTGTTCATAGCAGCTTTGTTCACAAGTCAAAAAGTGGAAACAACTCAAATGTTCACCAACCAGTGAATAGAAAAACTAAATGTGGAATATCCACACAAAGGAATACTCTTCTGCAATAAAAATGAATCAAGTACCCATAATGCAGCAAAATGGATGAATCTCAAATGTATTATGTTCAGTAAAAGAAGCCAGATACAAAGACTGCATATATGATTCTACTTATATGAAATGTCCACAAAGGCAAATCTGTAGAAACAGAGTATATTAACAGTTGCCCGGGGTCAGTAGTGGGAATGGAAAATAACTATAAATGAACATAAAGTCCTTACTGGAATGAGGAAAATGTTCCAAAACTGAATTAGGGAGATGGTCATACAACTTTGTAAATTTAATAAAAACCATCCAATTGTACATAAAGTTGTTTATCTGAAATAAATGTTTTCAAAATGCAGAGGCAGGAAGCAAAGGACTGTGATATCTGAAAGAAGATAACAAATGAGATGACCCCCACAACCGCACTCCCTGTTTAGGAGCTATTTCTGGCCTGTAGGTGCAGAAAGGGGGAAACTAAACAGAGTATTACCTACCAAAGACAGATACAGCTACTTGGGTAACCACTTCGACATATGAATCTTAGGAGGGGACACAATTCAGTCGTTAGCAATCACCTAAGAAAAGAATATGAATAGAAAAGAGATAAGGGCCCAGAATGAGCCCTCATTGGGTATTCCAACATCATAAAAGGAAGCCAGAAACAGAAAGCCACCGCTGATGAAATAGGTGGGAAAAGGAGAGTATCATGAGACAGAAACCAAGAGAACAAAATATTTTGGGAAAAGAAACAAGCGCTATGTGTCATACTTCTGAAAGTGCTTCAAGATAAAAACAAAAAAAAATGGACACTGTGGCAAGATGAGGTGATGTTGGTAAGATTCCTTTTGATAGGCAGAGGGAAAGAAATCAGATCAGGGCAGGCAGAAGAGACAACAGGAGGTAAGAATATGGAAACTAGGGGATCCCTGGGTGGCTCAGCATTTAGAGCCTGCCTTTGGCGCAGGGCATGATCCTAGAGTCCCGGGATTGAGTCCCATGTCGGGCTCCCTGCATGGAGCCTGCTTCTCCCTCTGCCTGTGTCTCTGCCTCTATCTCTGTGTGTGTGTGTGTCTTGTAAACAGATAAATAAAATCTTTAAAAAAAAATACATAAACTGTGAATACAGACAACCTGTTCTTGTGGGTTTGTTGTAAAGGGGAACAGAGAAATGGGCCAGTAGCTGTAAGAGGTCATGGTCTGGAGGGGAAAGAACAAATGGCTTCTGAACCAGGACCAAATGGCACAGTCCTAACATTGTAGTTTATCCTCAGAGTCCCTTTTGTTCTGTCTTTTGGGTAGACCATCCTTAACACAGCACTCTCCTTATCTATGTGGTGCCACAACTCTCCTCATTTCCCCTACTTACTTAGTAGCACAGCATACTCATCAAAAGCCCAGACCCTAGAGCCAGAATCTCAGTACTACTATTTACTAACTCTGTAACTATGGACAAGTAACTTATCCTCTCATGGCCTCTGATTGCTCATTTATGAAATAGTGTTGATAATTATAATAGTGCCTTCCACACAGAGTTACTGTAAAGGTTAAATTAGTTAATAGATTCAAGTGATTAAAATAGCACATGGCAAGAGCTATAAAACTATTTGTAAAAATAAATAAATTTAAGGGCACCTGGGTTGCTTGGTTAAACACCCAACTCTTGGATCAGCTAAAGTCATTAACTCAGGGTCAAGAGATCAAGCCCCACCTCCGTTCCAAGCTTAGCCTGGAGTCTGCTTGTGACTCTCTCCCTTGCCATCTCCTTCCTCCTCTGCCCCTCCCCAGATCTTGGACACATGCTCTCACTAGCTTTCTTTCTCTCAAATAAGTAAGGAAATAGGTAAATAAATAAATAAATAAATAAATAAATAAATAAATAAAATCTTTAAAAATAAATAAATTTACACTTCATAAGAAGATGACTTACATTGCTGGCTATGTCCTTACTTCTTCATTCTTACTACATAATGAAATACTCTTAAGTATCCAGTATTATATGTGTGTTGTGTCCACCAACAAGGTTCTATGAAAAAGAATTTGCCTTCTCTTTTCCATTTATAATATCTTATAGCTAAGATATTTACATTATATAAATCTGTTACCTTTATTTAAAGCCTTAAAATAATAAACCAAAGTAAAATCTTAGTTCAGGGATCCCTGGGTGGCGCAGAGGTTTGGCACCTGCCTTTGGCCCAGGGCGTGATCCTGGAGACCCGGGATTGAATCCCACGTCGGGCTCCTGGTGCATGGAGCCTGCTTCTCCCTCTGCCTATGTCTCTGCCTCTCTCTCTCTGTGTGTGACTATCATAAATAAATAAAAAAATTAAAAAAAATCTTAGTTCATATTTTTCCCATGTTACTAATAAAGCCAAAGTTTAAAAAAGAAGTATACCAATTCATATCTATAGAAATGTTTTCACTCAGATGCATTAGCTTGAATACATGCTATTTGGGCTGAATTGTATCCTCTCAAAATTCATTTTTAAGTCCTAACTCCTAGTTATCTCAGAATGTGACTACAACTGGAAATAGGGTCTTTAAGAGGTAATTAAGGTAAAATGTGGTCATAGGAATGGGCCTAATCCAATATGACTTGGTGTCCTTACACAAAGCGAATAGGATATAGGCACATGTGGAGGGAAGGCCATGTGAAGACATAGGGAGAACAAGGCCATACAGAAGCCAAGGAGAGAAACTTGAACAAATTCTTCCCTCACAGCTCTCAAAAGAAACCAACCCGGCTAACAACTTGATCATGGACTCCTAGCTTCTGGAACTATGAGACAATAAGTTTCGAGACAATAAATTTCTGTTGTTTAAACCATCCATTCTACAGTATATTGTTATGGCAGCCCCTAGCAAGCTAATACATACAATATGGGGTGAGCCTGCAAGTGGCTGGAGCTTTATGGCTTAAACATTAGAAAGCCTAAATCCTATAGCCAGGTCAAATCCTCAAGTTAAAGACTTGATTTTAAGTAAGGTCTAATATGCTAATGAAAAGTTCCCTGTTCATTGCTAAGATGAGTCCCACCAGTAATTAGAGAATGGTAAAATAAGTAATGTCAAGGAAGGTCTTTTCTATGTCATTAGAAGCCCAGCTAAAACTGCCCCTATAACATGAGGAATGTGAATTAATGTCTGTAAGAATAACGATGCAAGATAAATTTAACCAACTTTAGAAAATAACCATATATTGTTATCAAGTTTGTCTCTAAAATGCAGGAAACTGTCTAGTAATGCTAAAACAATAGCATCGTGAGAAAAAGATATGCATTCAGTGTACCGACCTATCATGAATTCCATGTGGGTTTTTTCCCCCCAGTGGTTATGTGGCATCTCCTGATACTGTCAGAATACAATGGTCTATTTATCATTTGAATTGAATCCAAATTGGCTGTTGATAGTTTCTAAGTGCTTACATACAAATTTTTCTGCCTAAAAAAAAAAAAAAAAAAAAAAAAAATGTGTGAATCCAATCCAGCTTGTAAAAGAGGCATCATAAGCCTAGAAAACACTTAAGATTGGAATCTTGCATCCAACCTGTAGCTTCAACTCTTTTGAAGCTTAGCAACAGTCAGGTGAGAACAGGAAGACACCACAATCCTCTTTGCTTTTCTTATTTTCTCTTCAGATCTGCCCTAAGGAGATGCCCTCCAGTCTCACCTATGTAAGAGGGGACACAGGAATGCACAGTCAGCAAAAGCCAAACTACCTTTATTCATATCACCATGAGGTGAGTGCAGCCAACAAAAGTTCTCATATCTATCTAGTCCCTTGGACTTGAAGTTCCCTTCCTCACTCCCACACCAAAGTCATGCATCCAATGGTGAGGACAGGCACCTTGTGTTCTTTGTGTTTGTGTCCCTAGCATAGACTCCCCATTATTTACTGAATGAAAAATATTGAAGAATAGGTAAACAAAGAATGTTTATTGAACTGAACTGAACTGAACTGAACTGATATGCCTGTGGCCATTCACAAAGCACAGGGCGTCACCTCCTTTTTTTTCCATAAAAAGCAGATAAATTAGAAAAGTTTAAGGCAAGAAGAGAGAAAAAGTGAAATAGGATAGAACAGAAATATCAAGAAAACATTTTTAGTCCAAACTTTTTTATATTTGAAATCTTTTTAAATGAAATCTTTGTGGAATCCTAGTACCTAAAATGAATAAAGGCAATTGTGTTCTGATTTAAAGGTTGTGGGAATTCATCAGCTCAACCCTTAACTTCAAATCCTCTCTTAATTTCCCCATTGGCATACAAACTGCAACCTCTCAAGATAGCCTGAAGCATCTCTGGAATGTGGTGTGAAAATCACAGGCAGTAGCAGAAAGAGCCCTAGGTCAGAGTCAGATCTTCTAGTCAGTCTGTGACCTTAGCAACTTCTGTTAACATTTGTTTACTTCATCTTCCCCATCAGTAAAGTAGGAAAAAATCATATTATCTAGGTCATTAGTCAAAACGCAGTATCATAGTAGTACATAGTATAATAGCTGAAACTTGGATAATCCAATTATTTATCAACTGGCACAAAACATAGAAAGATGTTATAGTTTGTGTCTCCATCTAGACACCATAAATATTTCCTCTTTTTTTTTCCAATTCATTTAAACTAAAAATAAAAAGAGTTCACTCATTTCTCCCCTCCCATCGCCACCCTCCACCTCTGGTAACTGCCAATCTATGGGCTTAGTTTGTATATATATACAAATCTTGCACACAAGTGGCAAGATTTCTGTCTTATAATAGTCCATTGTGATATATATATTATAAATTCTATACATATAGAAATTGTGATATATATAGATACAGATATATATAACAATTTATCTATTTATCCATCAATAAACACTTAGGTTGTTTCCATATCTTGGCTATTATAAATAATACTGCAATGAACATGGGGTGGGGGTACATATATCTTTTCAAATTCATATTTTCATTTTCTTCAAATAAATACCCAGAAACAGAATTGCTGAATTATATGTAGTTCTACTTTTAGTTTTCCAAGGAACCTCCATACTGTTTTCCATAGTGGGTATACCCATACTTACTGTATGAGAGTAGCCAAATACTTTAAACAAAGTACTTTAATCCTTAGCACCTGTCTTTGTCAGGAAACACCCGGGGCTAATACACACAGTATTTTCAAAGTCCAGTGATTTCATCTCATACTCATATTAAAGAACCAATAGTTGGTTTTCTGGGATTTTTATTCTCCATAGCCAGACACATGGCCTGAAAAAACAAAAAACAAAAATCAAAAATCAAAACAAAACAAAGTAACACACAGCCATGGGAGACACCAGCTGAGTCAGGAGGAAGGACATCTGTAAAACCTAATTTCTAACCAGGAGCATACTGTCAAGTTGTTCTCTGCATTTTCAAAGGGCTTTTTTCCTGACACTCTGAACTTCTTAACAAATAATTTCCTGATTTACCTGGGAAATCACCCAGGGTTGACCCAAATGGAAGATTTGGACCTTTTACCTATGTGTCAAACCCTCAAGCTGAGCTAGTCAATGTTTTCAGGCCAGTAAATACATAGTGACAGTGGGTGCTGTAGATCAGGATGCTTTAGAGTGGGGTTGAGAGCCTTGACTTCCTCAGCTCAGGAAGAAGATTAAAAATGACTTTTTGCTTACTTATAATTTGTAAGGATAGAATTCCCCAAGGTCTCTCTTAGCACAGATAACAGACCTTGATTTATTCGTGTTTGAATCTGTCAAGTGAGCTATAATATAAACAGGACAAAGAGAATGAAATCACTTTGAGAGTAATACGTGCCATGGTAATAAGGCAAAACACTCTCAGGGAGCTAGATATTAGGAATTCTTTCATAATGACTCTACTGTGAACGTTTACCGGCAAAGTCTTTATCCTGAACTTAATGGTAGAATTGAAGTGAAATGGAAAATAATCTTATTAAATTATAAAGCCTTATTAAAATTATTCTGTTCTTGATTGAGTTCCATAAATGTCCACCTTTATATCAGGATTCAGTTGCATAAAACAAAATCCACTTAAGCCAGTTTAAGTAGAAAGGGATACAGAACTGAAGAATAAACAGCTTCTATAACTCTGGGAAGGGTGAAGAAACAGACTTGAGATTAAATATTCACCCCTCAAAGCCACAACATAGAACAGGTCCATCAAAGAGCTGCTCTCTTCTATAGACAGGAAGCCTCTGCCTCCAAACCATATCCCACTTGCCATGATCACAAAATCATGTCATCAAAAGATTTACTGAAACTGCTGCCAGTTTCTGAATTAACTGTGCCTACTGTCATCCACAGATGCACAAAAAATGCCATCTCCTTTGCTGTGACACCCACACAGCTGGTGGCTGGACACTGAGACGTCTGCTAAGATTATCTTAGAAAAATTTTTAAAAACTTTCACAACTGGGCTTGACAGTAGAAATACTAAAAGAAATGGAGCTTCCACTTCACTTCTACCTTCCAAATCCCATCTACCCAGCCAAACCCACATCATATTCCATACAGTAAGTGCAAGAGAATCTCTGTAATGTCACTTCTGGCCTTCCAGTCTCTGCAGGTCAGGAGGCCCATCAGAAGGAAGATGGAATGGCTCCTAAGCACCAATTTTCCATATTCACAATGATGCTATTCTGGCTAAAACAGTTATTAGAATTCTAAGCAGATGGTATAAGGTCCCATCTTAAAACATGGTCTTTGGTCTGGAAGGAGTTTTAAATGACCACCAGTCCATCTCCTTCAGTTAACAAACTGAGAACCACAGATCATGATAGTTTGTTTAATATCACACAGCTGATTAGTGGCAGAACCAAGAAGAGACATATTATTTGACTCAAGTCTTGTCCTCTTTTCATCTCCCCAGGTCTATATCAAGAGATAACAAGTAGTAAAGAGTTGGTGGTAATAACCCATCAAGTCAGATTTGGCCACAAATAAAATATGTATAGATAAATGATACACTGTGAATGCAACTGGAAATACATCCTTTTCCAGGATTTACATGGAATATTAAGTATTTATTTGACATATTTATTGAGTGTCTCCTGTATGTCAGACACTGTATCAGGTATTGGAGAAACGATGTTGACCAACAAAGATAGGAGATATGTCTAGCAAAGAAAATAGGCAATTCAACAATTGTCAACAATAAAGGGCAATGAATATAATGAAAGGAAAACTAGAGAGAGGTACAGACAAAAACAGAAGAATTTACCTAATCTAGGTTTCAGGAGACTTTCTGGGGAGAAAATTATATATAGTTGAGATCTGCAGGGTAAGGAGATGTTATACAGATGAAAAGACCTGCCAGTAATAAAGGAAGAGGGAATGCCATCTATCATCTCCCTTAAGTAAAAGAAATTCAGAAGCTGAGAACAGCTCGGTATAGCAAAAGCATAATTTGTAAAAGGGAAAATGGCAAGAGAGGTTATTGGAAATCATCAGAATCAGATGGCAGTGAGATTTTTTTTAATTTAAATTCAATTAGCCAGTATAGAGTAGATCATTAGTCTCAGATGCAGTATTCAACTATTTATCATTGCATATAACACCCAGTGATACTTTTAAGCCACATGGAAAACTTTGAGCTTTATCCTAAGGCAGTGTGTCCCCAATTCCAGTCATTCACATTCCCAGTTCATTATTTTGCCTTGTCCTTGTATTAGTTTCCTAGGGCTGACTTAACAAAGTACCACAATTCGGTGGCTTAAAATAACAGAAATTTATTCTCTTGTAGTTGTGGATACTAGAAGTCAGAAAGATGTTAGCAGAGCCATGGTTCCTCTGAAGGTCTTGTGGAGGATCTTGCCTTGACTCTTCCTAGTTTTTGATGGCTGCCAACAATCCCTGGCATTCCTTGTCTTGTAGATGCATCATTCCAATCTCTGCCTCCATTATTGCATAGCATCCTTCCTGTGTATCTGTCAGTCTCTTCTTCTCTACTTATAAGAACATATTGGATTAAGTCCTTATTGGATTAAATGCTCATCCTACTCCAGTAAGACCCCATCCTAATTATGTATGCAATAACCCTATTACCAAATGAGGTCATAATCTGAGATTCAGAGGACATGAATTTGGCGGGGGGGGGGGGGGGTAGGGGGGGGAGGTGGTGATACTATCCAGCTATCCAGGACAGTACAGCCATCTATGTTATTAGTCACTTAATACTTTTTTAAATTAACTCACTTTAAGTAAACTCCTAAGCAATAATATCCATTAAATCATGTCTGAAAAGCTGATATTTGTTCCATACACAACAAAATAAAATTATGAAAACTAAAAAATCTTTGCCATGTACCAACATGATACTTATACCAACTTCAGGAAACACTGCCCAAAAACGTAGCTTAAGAAAAGCCCTTTAAAAAAAAAAAAGAAAAGCCCTTAAGATAAAGCCCTTAGGTGTTTTTACCTATGGACAGATACTGGAGAGTTATATAAGTTTGTTTTTTTGATGAATCCTATCACTGATTCCCAACTCTGGACATAATTGAAAATCATTCCTAGGTCAATTAAATCAGATTCTCTGAGACTAAGTTTTTTTTTAATAATAAATTTATTTTTTATTGGTGTTCAATTTGCCAACATACAGAATAACACCCAGTGCTCATCCCGTCAAGTGCCCCCCTCAGTGCCTGTCACCCATTCACCCCCACCCTCCACCCTCCTCCCCTTCCACTACCTCTAGTTCGTTTCCCAGAGTTAGGAGTCTTCATGTTCTGGTCTGAGACTAAGTTTAAAAGCTACCCAGGTATCTCAAATCTGTAGCCAGGATTATGAATCAATGAAATTATAGTTCCTTTTAGGAGGAGATTTTTTACTAAATGTATGTGATTGGCTTTAGCAATGGCTTAAAGAAAAAATTAAGAGGAATTAAAAGTTATTTGCTGATTGAGTCTTTTTTTTTAAGATTTATTTATTTATTTATTCATGACAGACACAGAGAGAGAGAGAGAGAGAGAGGCAGAGACACAGGCAGAGGGAGAAGAAGGCTCCATGCAGGGAACCCAACATGGGACTCAATCCCTGGTCTCCAGGATCACACCTCCAGCCAAAGGCGGTGCTAAACCGCTGAGCCACCGGGGCTGCCCTGATTATTTTCTGAGGATAATCCAAGTAGCTGAACTTTCTGCAGATAACAAAAAGTTAGCTAGACATTTATCTATAAAAGCTCATATTATCACAATAAGGGACACATATTAAATATATCATCTCGGGATGCCTGGGTGGCTCAGTGGTTGAGCATCTGCCTTTGGCCCAAGGCATGATCCTGGGATGAGGAATCGAGTCCGCATTGGGCTCCCCATTGGGAGCCTGCTTCTCCCTCTGCCTGTGCCTCTGCCTTTCTCTCTGTGTGTCTCTCATGAATAAATAAATAAAATCTTTTTTAAAATTTTGAATTTATCATCTCTATTTATTAATGTACCCATCCACCTAGAGTTATACTGGTTTGGTAACACAAGAATCCAGTTCTTCTATTCACCTTTTATATGCCTAAAAGCTATTATGTGCATACAATTTGCTGAGCATTCTTAAGAGCCACGCTTGTTTATAATAGAATTGTTAAGTATTGCAACAACTCTATGAGGTATTACTTTTATTACTCTCATTTTATGAATAAAGAAACTGATAGCACAAAGTAAAGATTGCACAGTTAATGCATATCAGAGCTGGATTTCAAACCAAGGCAGTCTGGCTAGGACCGAGTTACCTAACCTCTCTGCTTACTCTACTTGATCTGCACAGCTACTACTGCTCCTTCTGCTCCCATTTAAGAGAAAGAGCAAACTAGATAGAATGAAAGTAGTCATTTGCTTTTGTTGAACACCTGTATTTCTTATGGAATTATAATTAATAGTGCATTAACCTCATGGTAAAAGCAACAATTATTGTTGATTTCTATTCTGACAACAAAGATGGACATTTCCAATTATTTCTTGTATTCATTAGCATGTTTCCTAAATGAAAAATGTTTTAGATTTCTAGTAGAAAAGTTAATCATCTAAGAAGCCTAACCTGAAGTCTACAAACAAAAACATAATAGACCAAATAATGTGGACATATTAAATCTGAATAAAAAACTGCATAATAGCACATTTCCTTGGCTTTTATAGCCAAGCTAAATCAAAATAAGGTTAAGAACAAAAGAAAACAACAGCAAAACTGACAATCCAAGCTTCTATCAAAACTATGCAGGCACAGATAAGTGATGCAGACCATTTGCATTGAATTGGCTTCCCAAATGAAATATTTCTAGCCACTGGGAAATCACAGGTCATTCTAAATATTGGGTCCTAGGGATCCCTGGGTGGCACAGCGGTTTGGCGCCTGCCTTTGGCCCAGGGCGCGATCCTGGAGACCCGGGATCGAATCCCACATCGGGCTCCCGGTGCATGGAGCCTGCTTCTCCCTCTGCCTATGTCTCTGCCTCTCTCTCTCTCTCTCTCTCTCTCTCTCTCTCTCTCTGTGACTATCATAAATAGTAAATAAAAAAATAAAAAAATAAAAATAAATAAATATTGGGTCCTAGTTGCAGTGGCTGCTATCTGCCTACCTTACATTTTTCTCCAGGATTCTTCCTGGGATTTAAAAAAGTGCAGCCCCTTCTGCATTAAAACCTCCTTCTACTGCCTAATTCATTCTTCCTTTTTCTGATAACTCAAATGTTTTATACAGAGGAGACAAAGGAACCATAACAGTTAATAAAAATAACCCTGAATATGGGGTGACCACTCCAAAAAGCATAGAAGTAGAGACCAGTCTGGATAAACTTTGAGCAATCTGAAATAGTGAAGACTTTTGGACTTGGAAAAAGCAACCCTGAGAAATAGGCACCCAGGGTCCTAGATGATACTACCTTTGATTAGAAGCAGGCACCTAGAAATCAACTGACCACATCCATTTTTTAATATGTGACTAACTAAATTGATGTATCCATTCTACTCTACTATGTAGGTCCCACAATAGGGCCACCTGGATTTGAATGTCGATCCTACTAGCATTGAATACTTTATGTAATTCCTCAGCTATCTCTCATCTGTAGATTAAAGATAATAAAGCGGGATCCCTGGGTGGTGCAGCGGTTTGGCGCCTGCCTTTGGCCCAGGGCGCGATCCTGGAGACCCGGGATCGAATCCCACATCGGGCTCCCGGTGCATGGAGCCTGCTTCTCCCTCTGCCTGTGTCTCTGCCTCTCTCTCTCAATCTGTGACTATCATAAATAAATAAAAATTTTAAAAAAAGATAATAAAGCTACTCAGTTCATTGGTTATTATGAAAATTAATTGAGAAGTAAAACACACTATACACCGGCATATGGTAAGTACACAATTGTTAGCTTAGTTCTTGGATGACCAACAAACCAAAACTTTTGTCTCTTAGTTGATTGACTAAGAGTGTAAGTGCTCTTCATCTTCATTATTCACAATAATTTAAAGAGGTTCTTTCATCCTGTTCTGATGACCAACCAGATTTAGAAACAGCAAAATAGGTTCTGCATGCTTACACTGCTCTTTATTGCATCTAGTTGCTATATGGACATTTTAGCTCCTTGAATGAACTGCTTCTTTCCTAAAACAAAAGAAGAAAGCTAAACAACATTGTGTGTTTGTTTTCTAACAAAGTAGACAAAACACTCTAAGTCTATGGTGATTAAGAAATGCCTTAATCAACTCTAAGAAAACTACAGTGACAATTAACCTAAGTTTCAGGATGAGCAACCCTTGGTCTCATGGCAACCTGACTGTTGTTCTCTCTCTATTCCTAGTCATTGGTAGTCAAGGCAAAGATTTCCCACCAATGCATGAGCTCTGTGCTCCCATTCTGCATGTAGTCCACCTTATTGTTACACATAAAGATGGAATAATAACCAACCACTGAGGTAACAAGAGACTGGAATGACAAAAAAAAAGACAGTATAATTATTCTCTGGTATGAACAATAAGTCATTAGAGAGCACATGATTTTGTGACCTAGAATTTAACAACTACATAGCCCAGAAATAGCCTTAGAAATAAGGCCTACTTACTTCTTATTCACATTAGTGAGTCACAGAATAATATAATCCAGAACTAAAAGGGACCTTAGAGTTATCAATGATGCTGTGGATAATTCACTAAAATCAACTCACTGATTCACAAACACCAAAGCACCAAAAATATATTTGCAAATCTCTTGTAAAGAATAGAAATGGCCTTTTTGTTTAGAAAAAGTTATGGGCCACTGTTACATATAAAAATAATTAAAATACACTACACAATACTGCAATATAGTACAAACAAGGCTCAGCATAATCTGGAAAAGCAAAGATTGAAAGAAAGAGAACAGAACACTACTGACAGGACAGAGAAATATGAGCTCACCGTATCTCTTAGGATAAGCACCTGTGTATTCAGAAGAAATTCCTTGGTAAACCACTGAGAGCTGAGAGTAAGAAGCCAGAGGAATCCTCAACCAAAGAGAATTTACTCATCTGCTCTGAAAAATAAAAGTAGAAGAGAAAAAGAAAAATGTGAGAGGAGGGGCCATTGCCCTGAAGACAGGGAGTGTTCAGAGGAAGTGTGGAGGAGGCATTTTAGAGATGAAAACTTCACATGAGGATATTTAAATGGAAATCCTGTGCATAGAAGAATATGACAGTTCTCCATAACCCCCATAAAAATTTAATAGAGTGTTTACCAAAAAAATCACAAAAGCTTTTCATAGTTCATCTGGAAACCAGTAAAGGGGCCAAGTTCTGTGTTCTGGCTTAGAGAGTCAATAGCTAACTGTAAAATAGGAGGGTTTTTTTTAAAGGATTTTACTTCCTTATATGAGAGAGAGAGGGGGAAAAAAAAGCATGAACAGGGGGAGGGGCAGTGGAATTGGGTGAAGCAGACTCCTGCCAAGCAGGTAGCCTGATGTGGGGCTGGATCCCAGGACCCTGGGATCATGAGCTGAGCCAAAGGCAGATGTTTAACTGACTGAGCCACCCAGGTACCCCAAGGGGAATTTTTTTTTAAGATTTTATTTATTTATTCATGAGAGACACAGAGAGAAAGAGAGAGAGAGAGAGAGAGAGAGACAGGCAGGCAGAGGGAGAAGCAGGCTCCACGCAGGGAGCCTGATGTGGGACTCGGATCCTGGGACTCCAGGATCACACCCTGGGCCACAGGTGGGCACTAAACTGATGAGCCACCTAGGGATCCCAGAATTTTTTATTTACACATGAAAGAATGGAGACAGAGGTTAGAGTGCCTGGAAGAAGAAGAAGAAGATTTGCAGAGAAAAAGTGGGAGAGACCCAATAAAAGTGAGAACTATCCATCATAGATGGCCAAGGATCTTTTAATAATAGTAATATTTAATATACAATGTTTGTGTTGTTCCTGTTCTATGAATTTATCTCATTCAATTACTCCAAAACCTTCATTAACTTTAGGCTATAGTAATTTAGCTTATGTCTGATTTACCTTCATGCCTATATAATTATTAAGACATAATTGTTTTGGACAAAATATGAAACAACTTTCTAAAGCCACTAGAGAGCAATGAAAAGCAGGCAAGATAAGAAGATGAGAGTCTTGAAAGAAGGGAAGCACACCAATCATGTCTACATTTAACAGATTTTACCATTTACAGTGCTATTTGCCACTAACAGTACTTCCCAGGTGCACAGGAATGGAGCCCAAACAGAAACAAGAGATCCCTAGGGAGTCAGAGGTCAATGTTTGGAGCTAGCAGAGTGATGGGAAATTGGAAGAAGAATCCCATAAAGGAAAGTTACAGAGGGAAGAGTCACAAAAGCCTACAGAGGGGAAGGCTCCAATGCCCTCGAGCTGTTACTGACTCCTGAACTAACATGCAAAGAGCAGTACCCTTAGGAATCCAGCAGAAAACAGCAGCTGTGCAAGGATAAGAAGTGAGTGGAGATTTCAGTGGCTGCCTATAGCATGGATACAGCAGTTAAGATTAGGTCCTATGTTCCTACTAATAGGTCAAAGGATCTACACTTCAGAATTAAAGGCCATATCTCAGGACTAAGGACTGAATCTTTAGACAAAGGACAAAACCAAAATAAACACCCCCCCAACAAAGTTTAGAACCAAGCCTCCTGAGGGTAATCAGCCAACTTTCTTCAGAAGGAAATAATCAAATTTCTATACTATCATTCACAATATTCAACATGCAAAATAAGTTAATAGTTATGCCAAGAAGGATAATGTAACAGAGTCAATATTATAAGACAATTAGATGACCTAGAGAATGGAATTCTCAGCCAAGGATTTTTAAATAACCTTATAAATATCTTTTAATTGATAGAAAAGAATGCATATGAGTGAATAATTTCAAAAGAAATGTGGAGGTTTTCAAAAAGAATTGAATTTCTACAATTAAAAAATACCTAAAATGTTTTAAGTTATAGGATAATAACAGCAAATTGAATACTACAATGGAAAGAATCAGTGAATTTGAAGACCAGTCAATAGACTAACAAAAAAAAGACAAGAAAATTTTGAGGAATGATTCTCTTCAGCATGAAATTATATACCCACAAAAATTGTAAAATAACTGTGGGAGTAGAACAGAACATTTTCAGACCTGCAAGATGCCAAAAAACTAACCATCCACACACTTCAAAGCTACAAAAGAAGTCATCAAAAGAAAGGTGTAAGTCCTAATACAGAAAGACAAGTGACAGAACTCTCTTGAGTGTTTGAGGAATCAGGGAGGGAAAAGAACTAAACTCTCATCTTCCATGAAGATAGTCAGTGAATAATGCCTGAAGTGGAAAACTCAAGATGTAAGTATGTGTAATGTAGGTATGTGTTTTGGAGCTATGGAAAGTACCAAAATAAAGAAAAAAAAATTGTCCAAAGTAGTTGCCTCTGGAAGAAGAGCTTTGCATCAGGAAGGTGAAGCATTCAGAGGTCTGCTCTTTTTCATAAACACCATGGAATACTTGACTCTTCAAATATTAAGTCTGTTTACTTTGATTAAAATAAAAACTGGACTTTAAAACAAATGTTAAGAGATATATAATATCTGAATAAGGAAAGAAGAACAAAATTGCAATTTAGTCATAAAATATAAAATGATTCTTCTATTTAAAAAAAATGGGGGAGGAGAAATTTTTTAAATCTAGGGATTAGCTTAACTATTAAGGATATGGTTTCTAATTTTCATTTGAAAACTTTTTATAATGAAATTGACTTATTCAAGGGAGCTTATAAGAATTATTTTAAAAAGTAATTTAATTTTTAGGAGTTTGGAGAGAAATTATTAAATCAAAGAGCAAGAAGATGTAATAATCCCAAATGGCTGGGAATCTTATTGTATTTTAGCAGAGGAAAACTGTAAAAGCATTTTCCTTTAGATTGTAATTCTAAAACTGTAAAAAAAAAAAAAAAAGAACATAAAGAAATTATCTCCTGAAAAATAAATACTTACGGTATGAGTGCCATAGTCTGTTGTGAAGGGAACTGTTTTCAGGCAACCTTGGGCTGACAGATGTATTACCAAACTCAATGCTTTTACAAAGAGTGGTCAGATGAAATAGAATGTATTACCTTCTCTGCCAGCATTTCCAACCCAAATCAACTTCCTGATGTACTTCACAGATTTAACTGTGGTCATGCAATTAGCAAAGTACAGAAATTTCTGTGCATTATCTATTTGTAAAGATGTTTACTCTTATTCCCTTATATAAAAATGTTTAAGGGATTACAGCTATTGTATAAATCACACTGTAGTTTTTAATATGAGTATAATGTAGAAAACATTAAAAAATGGTTTGTTTTATTTTAGTTGGAGAGGTAAAAGAAGGTAGGGGCACCTGGGTGGCTCAGTGGTTGAACGTCTGCCTTTGCCTTAGGTCGTGAGACTGGGGTCCTGGGACTGAGTCCTGCATCAAGCGCCCTATAGGAAGCCTACTTCTCCTTCTGCCTATGTCTCTGCCTCTCTCTCTCTCATTCTCTCTTTCTCTCTCTCTCGACTAAATAAATAAAATCTTAAAAAAAAAGAATATTTAAGGAGTAAAAGGAACTAGCATTTACCAAGTGCCACCATGTTTGTGGACATCATGGGGACAGTTTTTATAAGCAGATATTTATTTCAGTTTTCCTAGAAAACAGAACCAGAAGCAAGTATTGAGAGTTAATACTTTTTGGAAAGACTTTAATTTCAGGGAAGCAAGAATGAGAAAAAGGAAAATGAGATAAGGATATAAAAAGCAATACAAGGCATTAATGACATGCCATTTTTGCCTTTTATATCAACTGTAGAACTGAATCTCATGTAAGTAACTAGTGCTATGTATGCTGGCTTCCATGCTATCTGTGCCTCGAAGGTATATAAAGCTGACTCTTCTTCCTGTCGGTTCTTTCATGAACTCTGTGGAAACCCCTAGACATCTCCTCCCAGCATTGTTCCTGGTGTGTGGGAAATGCCCCTTCTCAGGCCAGCCACATCCTTGTTTTCTGTACTGACATGTTCTCACTGGTGGATTCTCTCTCTCATGTAGGTGGTTCTCTTAGACAGGAGCCAGCAGCTCTCTCACTGCGACTCACATTTGTGTCCTTGGAAGTATTCACAAATCCTGTAAGTACAGATCTATCCCAATATAACAGCAGCTCTCCTGGGTCTGCCACCCAGTGTAAGTAGCAGGACTGTCTCTCTCCTCTATAGGTTCTTTGGGTGTCAACTATAACAGAACTATTCCCCAAACAGCAAGGACCACATACAAAGCTATCTGAGTAATCCTCATGGAAATCCACTTCATTAAGCTTGAGATGAGGGCCACCCCTACATCTCACTCCTGGGATAGAGGGAGATGCACAGCTTAACTTTATCTATGTAAAAGCTATCCATAAACCCCCTCTCCTCTCCACACTCTTGATCCTTTCTCATCTATTGCTGAGGCAGTACAACAGGCTTAGAAGTGGCTTTTACCCAATTTCTTTGAAAATTCTTGCTTTTTGTCTATTACCATAAGTTGGTATGCAGCATTCATTGTGTTATAGTGTCTGAGTTAAAACTTCAATTGTAATATCCTAATATAGTTTTAATATTAAAATGTTGAGTGTGATGTTTGATGTACATTTTTATAGATCTTTTATCAGATTAAGAAATTTCTCCTCATTTACTAAAAAAAATTAACATGAATTTGGTTGAATTCATCAAATTGTTTTGTATCAACTGAGATAATCAATTTTTCTTCTTGAATTTGATTAGGTGATGATTTATATCAATAGATTTTCTCATAGTGAGCCAACCTTACATTCCTGGAATAAATAATTGGACAAAATATATAATAGATACTTATTTATCCATTGCTTGATTCAATTTGGTACTTTTTAAAAAGATTTTATTTATTCATGAGAGACATAGAGAGAGAGGCAGAGACATAGGCAGAGGGAGAAGCAGGCTCCCCAAAGGGAGCCCAATGAGGGACTCAATCTCGGGACTCAGAGATCACACTCTGAGCCAAAGGCAAACAAACACTCAGCCACTGAACCACCTAGGTGTCCCTCAATTTGATACATTTTTAAAGGATTTTTGGTATATATATTTACTCCCAGTGTCCTTATAGATTCTGGTATCAAGTTAATATCTGCCGTATAAGGGGAGTTGGAGCATATGGCAGAGACAGCTAATTTGTGTCCTCCCCTTCCTCTACGGTAATAGAACCTTCTACTCTTAGGTGAACTCCCAGATGCCCAAAATAAAGACTATATTTTGTAGCCTCTCTTGCAACTTTGTATGACCACATGACTAAGCTCTCATTGATGGGATATAAGGTCATTTATGGGATGTAGCTTTTAAGAAAGAGCCCCACCCCCTTTTTCAATCCATCTCTCTTACTGGCTAGAATAAGAATGTGGTTGTGAATATTCTAGGACAGTGTGATTAAAGGTACTGCCCTAGGGATGGTCAAGCAACAGGTAAAAGGAGCCTAGAAGCACTATGTGAGCCATGTATGACAATAAAGATTAGATCTGCCAGACCTATCCTGGCCATCTACCTCCAGATAAGGATGTGAGAAAGGAATGCCATTCTACATTTTTTAAGCCACTATTGCTTTGGTTCCCATCACACACAGATAAACTTATATACTAACTAACATAGGAAGTATTACTCTTTTTCAGTATTCTCTGAAAGAGATCGTGTAAGGTTAGAATTATTTCTTTGGTTTTGATAGTTTTACCCATAAAATGATCCAGGCCTAGTGTTTTCTTTTTAGGAGGATTTTCAGCTACTGATTATGGTCATAGGTCCACTGAGATGTTCTGTTTCTCCTTGAGTCACAATTAGTAATTTATATTCTTTTTTAGGAATTTGTCCTTTTTATCTAAGTTTTCAAACATTGTCTGAGACTCTTATTATGGTAAGAAATAGTAAGGCCTTGTGGAAAGATTTCTGAAAAAAAAAAAGTATTTTTTCCCATGGCACAGTACCAACTGCTACTCTTAGCCTTGTTAATATTGAGTTTATAAAGTGGAAAATGATAGAATTATCTTTAGTCCAGTGCTCCTAGGCCACTTATATTTGAAGTGAAACACCTGAGCACTAAGAAGTGGCAGTGGTGGGATCCTGTGTGTGTTGCTCCTTTATCTGAATCAATATTTAGGGGTGAGATCACTCTCTCACAAAGATCACTGCTGCCTACGCAAAAATTCAATGAGCCAGCATCACGATTTCAGTGTAAGCTTGTGTGCCCCTCCTACAGGAGGGAGGGCAGTAGGGAATGGCCCAGATCTCAGTTTTGTCTGTGGAAGTTAGATTAACCCTAGAGACTGAGATGTGTTTTACCCTAAAATTGTAGTTCATCAAGATTACATATGAACTAGGAGGCATATCTGAAATTACTAGACTCCATATCTACCAAAAGAAATTTAGAGACTTAACATGTTTGACTGCCACACTGTTGGTTAAATCATCAAAAAGCCTAGGTGTTTTGACCACTATCACATAGCTAATCCATGATAACTAACCAGAACTCTGTTTTTCATGACTCTAAATCTGGCTAATTTTCTACTTTATCACTTGATCTCCTTGCATAGAGTACATACTCAGTAATACACTTACTCTTGCAAAATGATTTCTATTTTGCAAATTAATGTCAGTAATTGATAGCCTTATTCCAATTCCCAAGCCTTTCACATGATTCAACTGACCCCATTAAACTTTTTAATGTCATGTATTTGAAAAATAAAAAAGACATATTCATTGGGTCAAGCCAAAAAAAAAAAAAAAGACAGCATTCCACATCAATCCTACTCCTCCCACCTTCCCACCTTTGTGGAAAATTGTCACAGGTCTGGGCATATTTCCACTTGGAGCATGATATTAAAGTTTTCTCCTGAACCATGATTAAACTGGAAAATTCCTCATTTTTCTCATCCTGGAGAGAATTAAAATAGCAGGGCTAAATTTCAGCATATATTCCATCAGATTGGATACAGCAGCCAGGGCAGCAGTCTCAGTCTGTATCAATATTTCTAACTTGTAGAGTAAAACTCCTAACTTTTGTTGATCAAAACTGAGATGATTTTCACATAACCTCAAACCTAAAAGAATCTAAATAAAATGATAGAGAGTGATAATAAAAGGAGAGTCATTCTCATTGATTTGTGCCCTAAAATTAATTCAGAGAAAAAGGAGTTCTAAGTATGGTTGCTCAACTAACAATGCAAACATCTTCAGGAATATTTTTTGGGGTCATTTTGAACAATACGAAGTTTAATATTTGAGCATACTTAGACTTTAAACTCCTAACATTACTATAGCCTGCTTTTTGCTTTTGCTTCTGCCAAATCCTTTGCAGTGGAAAGTTCCCAAATGTTAGCTGAATCTTGTCTTAACTTTTTCATCCCAGCCCTAAAGATGGACTATCACAAACAGAACTTTAAGAACTATTTACCACTATCACAATGTTAAGAAGGAGAAAAATCAGTAGTAACCACAAAACTATATTATATCGATTTGTTTAGTGGGTGTTTTGTGGCCTGTTGATTTGTCATTGGTTTGTTGTTGTTGTTGTTGTCGTCATTGTCACTTTGGTGCTTTTGTTTTGCTTTTGTACTTCTTTTACGTTATTTATATCTCTATCTTTTTAAGTGGTGATAACTATGTACTGATTTAATTGTTCTGGATCTCCAAACCACATATTGATCACTCTTTATTGCATTTGTTATATGAAAGCTTATCAATATAAATAGCTTTGCTTTACATTTATTTTATTAGATTATTTCTATAGACTTTAAGTTTCTTACAAACTTGAATTTCACCTAACTTGAAAATAAGACCATGGAAATCTGATTGTCCTTTTATTGGGCTTATGTAGCAGATATATCATATGAAGATTTAGAGAAGTTCAGCAAGACCTGTACAGTCAGTTCTATAGTAGTAGAGGAGGGCTGGACATAAAAAGCCCAGGGAAACCATAGCTTGCAGAATGGCTCTTGGACAAGCTTGAGGAATCAGGAAATATTTTATGTAAATCTTTCCTAGACCATCAACTTAGTGTAACTAGGAACTGCATGCTGTGGATTATAAAAGAAAATATATGGCAATGGTCATCCATCTCATTTTCCTTCCCCTTGTTCCATGACAGGCAGGATGCTTTTGTTTTTTCTAGGTATTCTCTGCCAGGATAATTGGAGCAGATGACAAATGTAGTATTAATGACCCAACTTCTTTGGACCATAATGTGGCTATACTGAAGCTGCTCTGCAGCTTGTTTTTTCACCCAGTTTTCTTTTTTATTTTTTTCAGATTTTATTTATTTATTCATGAGAGACAGAGAGAGAGACAGAGACAGAGACATAGGCAGAGGGAGAAGCAGGCTCCCTGTGGTGAGCCTGATGTAGGACTCGATCCCAGAACTCCGGGATCATAACCTGAGCCAAACGCAGATGCACAACCATTGAGCCATCCAGGCACCCCTTCACTCAGTTTTCTATGAGAATTCAGTCTTAAGGTATCAAATGAACAAGCAAAATATTCCCAGCAAAAACCTATCCTACAGCTAGCACTCTACCCTTTTATAATAACACTTCATTTCCTCTCCTATTCATTGAGGGTAGATCTGCCCCACAGATTCAAACTGTTTCATCAGAAACAAAGTTTTAATCTTTCCTTGACTTATTTCTGCATAAAACCTAATCTGGGAAGTATTATAATTGACTTATTTATCTTATGTAGGGATTCAGAATATAACACTTAAGAATCAATGTATTCTTATAGACCAGTTTAAGTGACTATACCATGCTTAATATTTAACCCTAAACACAAACTTTACTTCTCTCCTTAGGGGACATGATGATATCAACATTCTGTGAATTATTCCTATATAAGTTGCTTTAGGCTTTTCTTTTTCTCATCCTCCAAAATTATTCTTGCAAAGAGAATTTTCAGAAATTTCTTGTTCATTATGATACCCACTATTGACTAAGCTGAATAATCTAATGAATGGGTGCAAGGGATAATATAAAAATAACTTCTATTTGAATATAGAACACATAATTTTCAGTAGAATGATGAGTTTCTATTACTACTTATTTAGTTATTGTTCTTAGTTTGGGTTCTTTGTTGTATACATATCAACTAATAGGAATGATTTGGGTTTTTTTTATGTATCCACTGGATAAATAATTAATTCTTCAGTAGTCAGAAAATTCTAATATATGTTATTTTGCTCTGTAGAGAAATCTTCAACAGAAAAGGATTTTTAAAAGGAGAGAAAAGTAACCAGAGTGAATCTTCTACCCTAATAGAAGTTTGAGATAAATATGCAAAGGGTATTTTTATTAACTATCCAACTCCTTGGTAAAAGTGGTAAGAATGTTTTCTGTGAGCTGTCTTACCTTTTAGTAATGTCATCTACATGAAATAAGAGGTCATTTGGCAAGTGTAAGAGGGACTAAGGTTAGGCAGTGAACCAACTTAATGCAATCTGAGTGAGGGTAATCTAACCTGAGTGACAATTTGGAAGTGCCAAAACGTCATGGCATCTAGGCCTACTATTTACACTAGAAAACATCAGATCTCATGAGAGAAGAGTAAAGAAGGCTTTGGGAGGTGTCTGAGTGGCCCAGTTGGTTAAACATCTGACTCTTGATTTTGGCTAAGGTCATGATCTCAAGGTTATAAGATCAAATCCTGCATCAAGCTATGCACTGGGCATGGATCCTGCCTAAGATTATCTCTTTCCCTCTCTCACCACCTCTTCTCTTTCTCTCTCTTTCTCTCCTTCTCTAATTTCTCTCTCTCTCTCTCACTGTCTCTCTCTCTCTCTCTCTCCCCTCTCCCTCTCTTAAAAAAAAAAAAGAAGAAGAAGAAGAAGGCTTTAGGAGTCAAGCCTAGGTAACTAAAGCTAAAACACAAAAAAAGAGACAAGAATTGGTGTTTCGCAACCTCTTAAAGAGGAGTGTAATTTCTCCATGAGTTAGGAGAAAGTGAATGTACCTGGGCCTTTTCTTGGGTTCATAGACGGTTAGGGCAAATATTATTAGTTCCCTATTTAGTATTTCATATGTCCACAAGTTGAGAATTTGCCTCAATTTCTTCAAGGAAAAGAAATATAAAAACTGAAATACCCAAGTACATTGAAGAAGCTTAATAAATAATAATGTCTGTTGGAAATAAATACTTCCTCATCTTTAAGAACACTTTAAAATTTGTAGATGTGGTATAGGTTATTACTTTCATGAACTTGGGAGCAGTAATAATGGTCACTGCCACAGGAAATCTACAATAGTCTCTAGCACTAGATGTGAAATATTCAGGGAGCCTTAAGAAAAAAGTGGACTTGGGTTAGGAGGGTGACATGAATTCCATAAAGGAAATAAGTGGGGTCTTATTTGAATTGTTATTTCTAACCAATGGTAAGTGTACTAATATATATTTAAATGCAATGAGCATGCAATGAAGGGAGAGGTAAGTAAGAACTTTGGTACTAAGAGAAGTCAGGCTCTTACACTCATCTCCACTCCTCCTGGCACAGCCCAGTCACATGTCTATTGTAAGCAGTGGTTCAGCTAAGTGGACACCTCTACATTCTTAACTTTGTTAATTGATGATTTTATACTAAATAAAGTGTTTTAAAATATTAAAAAGATGACATTAGATATAAATCTAATGAGCTACTAGATAAGATGAAAGATAAGACAGCATATAAGGAAACAAAAAAAACCACGAGAAATAGAAAGCATGCATCAGGATATCAGAAAAAATACAAAATATATCGTTTAATAAAAACAATTTAAGGGCACCTGGGTGGCTCAGTCAGTTAAGCATCTGATTCCTGATTTGTGCTCAGGTCATGATCTCGGGTTCATGAAATTGAGCCCCGTGTCAGGCTCCACAATGGGCATTGAACCCACTTGGGATTCTCTCTCCCCCTCTCCCTCTGCTCCTTCCAGCCTAATCTCCACATGCATGTTCTCCCTCTAAAAGAAAACTAATAATAATTAAATATTTAAATAATTAAATATTAAATATATATATTTACTATAAATATAAAATTTTAAGTTTTTGATGAAAGTATCAAACATATGTAAAAACAGAGAAATTAACTTTAAAAATCATATAGCCACTACCCAGATTCAGCAACTTATAAGACTTTTTCCAATTTGCTTCAACTATATATTCTTAGCTGAATCATTTTAAAAAATAGTCACAAACATCAATCTATTTTACTCCTAAATACCTTAACATATATAATAGTTTTCCATATTTTCTTTTTGTTTTATTTATTTATTTATTTATTTATTCATTCATTCATTCATTCATTCATGATAGACATAGAGAGAGAGAGAGGCAGAAACACAGGAGGAGGGAGAAGCAGGCTCCATGCCCGGAGCCCGACGTGGGACTCGATCCTGGGACCCCAGGACCATGCCCTGGGCCAAAGGCAGGCGCTAAACCGCTAAGCCACCCAGGGATCCCCTATATACTTATTTATATGTAATAAGTATTTTCTTCTATCTCCCACTTCCCCTTATTATTTATACAAGTTTATTGAGGAAAAATTTTATAATTTAATCTTTAGGTAACAAAATATTTGGTGAGACTGGGACTGAAATTATGGAGTAATTGACATAGCCATTGATTAGCTATAACAGTAACTGTTCAGATAATGTGACTCTTCAAACTAAGAATAGGGAAAACATCTTCTATGATGGAAGGCTGCATCTTGTAACATGGAAATGCAGAGTGTGTTGTGCTGAAGTTGAAATATGTGTAGAGATATGCACATGGTGCTAAAGAAAGAAGTGGATGGATTTAAAGTTACAACTTTCTGCCTACTAGCCATAATTCCACTCTTCTTTGTCCTGCTTTGTGATACTTCAGTGGGAGCCTATAGACATTTCTCCTTTGACAGATGGTTCTTATGTTAGGTTTACTAATTATAATCCAACTTCATTTTTCCAAAAAGATGTTATGCAAAATTTCCACTGTCAATTCCTAATAAAATCAAAGTCTCCAAAAAACTTGAATTAAATATTTTCTTGAAGTTACAAAAAATTCTAACTTAAACCAACATGCTGACATCATAGTTGATGGTAAAATCAAGTAGGTATCACCATTAGATTCAGGAATGTCATAATTCATCAACATTTTCCTAGAAGTTCTGTTCAGTGACATAAGCGAGAAAGAAATAAGAGGTATAATGACATTTATACTAAAATTTAAAGGCAGTGTCAATATTTATTTTAAAAACACATGTTGCATAGCCACATCTTTTTCTATGCAGTGGTTTGAGAAAACTGACTAAAATCCAATTTCAAATATTGAGTTGAAGTAAAATCCCTACAGATTAGATCAATTTACGCAGCGTGGCACATTCGGATAAGAGACAAAATGATTACTCAGGGTCCAGTATCTTGGAACAAAGAGAGGCCCGAAGGAGCTACACCATCAGCCACCAACAAGAAGTGCAGGTGCGAAGGTGAAGCCCCAAGTCTGGGCTGGCTGAAGGTTTTATTATAGTAGAATGTAAAGTATGCGGAAACAAAGAAGGAAAAACAACTCAAGAAACCAATCATGAGAGGGGCAGCAGGGAACTGCCTACGTGATTATTCGCAAGGATCTCAGAGAAGCATAAACTAGTGGCCTGCGGGGGATGGGAGAACTGACCTCAGCTGGCCTGGCTATCTCATCCACCATCATTGCTGTTTTCAGCAAGTACTGTTTCCAGCACAGACCAATGGCAGGAATAATTGACTTTTGCCACATGCGTAAACCTGTTGACAGTTATGCATGTCCGCTTTCTCATTGTTTCTTTTACCCGCTGAGGTCTTGTTCTCCCACAAATGTAGAAGAGGCAAAAGCTTTTCCATATAGGGTATAAACAAGTTGTACTGGAAAAAATTAATTCACAATATCAATTTTAAAAGATGTAGACATACAAGTTGAGAGCCATGAAAGACAATTTAAATAAGTAGAAATTTCTTGCACTGTTGGTAAGAATGTGAACTGGTGCAGCCACTCTGGAAAACTGTGTGGAGGTTCCTCAAAGAGTTAAAAATAGATCTGCCCTACGACCCAGCAATTGCACTGCTGGAGATTTACCCCAAAGATGCAGATGCAATGAAACGCCGGGACACCTGTACCCCGATGTTTATAGCAGCAATGTCCACAATAGCCAAACTGTGGAAGGAGCCTCGGTGTCCATCGAAAGATGAATGGATAAAGAAGATGTGGTCTCTGTATACAATGGAATATTACTCAGCCATTAGAAACGACAAATACCCACCATTTGCTTCGAGGTGGATGGAACTGGAGGGTATTATGCTGAGTGAAATAAGTCAATCGGAGAAGGACAAACATTATATGGTCTCATTCATTTGGGGAATATAAAAAATAGTGAAAGGGAATAAAGGGGAAAGGAGAAAAAATGAGTGGGAAATATCAAAAAGGGAGACAGAACATAAGAGATTCCTAACTCTGGGAAACGAACTAGGGGTGGTGGAAGGGGAGGTGGGCGGGGGGGTGGGGATGACTGGGTGAGAGGCACTGAGGGGGGCATTTGATGGGATGAGCACTGGGTGTTATTCTATATGTTGGCAAATTGAACAGATTGAACAATAAAAAAGAAATTTATAAATAAAAAAAATAAGAAATATAGATCATGTTCCAGAATAGTAAGATATCAAGCCTTATTAAATTGATATTCTGTAAAGTTTAAAACAATCTCAATCACTGTCTCATTGGCACTTTTTAAACATGCAAAATAATTCTCAAGTCCATCTGAAAGACAAATAAATGTAATTAAAAATTAGGGAGGAAAGTAATGGGGCAAGAAAAAGCCTGCTTTGCCATATGTTATAATGTACTTTAAAAGTCATTATAACATGTTGATCCAATACAAGAAGCAATAGATAATGAAGCAGAGTAAGTTGCTCTGGAACAAACTATATTTATTGGAAGAAAATATATATTTTTATTCCCAAACTCACTCAATAGAAAAAAATTAATTAATAAATGCTGTTAAGAATATTGGTTATTTTGGGTGAGAGTGAGAAGAATCATTAGGATTTTACACTTTACAACAAAACAATTCCTGGTTCAAGTTAAGAGTAAAATGCAAAAGAAATTAAATCAAAGAAAGAAGGAAATACAGTTGGATATTTAACTAATGTCTAGATGGAAAATTATTTTCTCAACATAGAAGCAAAGGAAAATATCACAAATTGAATTAAAAATCAAGTGGCATGTGAGGAACAAACTTAACACAAAAAGATTAACATCCTTAATACATAAAAAACCTGCAAAAATGAACTAGAAAAATTTTAATACATAAAATAGAGAAATAATATTTTTCAAGTAAAAACATGACATGTATAAAACTGGGTAAAAAACTGTGGCAATACTTCTCTCAGAAGTAATGTCTAAGTCTGTTAGCATGAGTATAAATTGGCACAACTTTTTGAAGGATAGATTGTACTCATAAATCGAAGTCTTTTTTTTTTCTTTAAGATCTTATTTATTTATTGATGAGAGACACAGAGAGAGAAAGAGAGGCAGAGACATAAGCAGAGAGAGAAGCAGGCTCCATGCAGGGAGCCAGACGTGAGAGTCGGCCCCGGGTCTCCAGGATCACACCCTGGGCTGCAGGCGGTGCTATACCGCTGCGCCACCGGGGCTGCCCCAAAGTCTTAAAAAAAAATCCCATACTCTTTGCACCAATTATCCTACTTCTTGAAACCTTAAGCAAATAATCAAAGAAAGACTTTTTAAATCCGGAACATAGTCATAAAAAGGCAAAAAATCAGAAATAAACTAAACATCTGAAAATATGAGAATAGCTAAATAAATTATAGACCTCTATAAAATGGAATATAATAGTAATTAAAATCATACTTTTGAATATTTAAGACAAATTTTCAAGATATAATAGTAAGTAAAAGAAGAGAATAAAAACTTGTAATAAAAATAAATTTTAAAGAATTGTAATAATAACTCTTTTTCAAACTCTTCAGATACACATAGACACGGGAAAAAATAACTGAAAAAAATATTTTTAAAGGTTAACAGACATTACTCTGTATTTTTAGTAGCTTTTAATTTCTTCTCATCCTCTTCAATATTTTCCAGATTTTCTGTGGAAATTCTCTATTACTTTTCACAGCAAAAAAAGTGATCACAACCTATGATGTTGTCATTTGTGAAGGGCATTGGCATAAGCATTATTGACTCCACATTTGTGGTAAGTGCACTATTGGATAATTCAAGACCAATTACTCTAAATTACCAACACTGAGGCAAATGCATGGGTTGATGGGAATCATTTTGTTGGTATTTGGAATTGAAATAAGTGATGCAAATCCCACATTTTCAGAACCACTATCTATTGGCAAGACTTTCACTGAATGAGAAAACAGTTCTATGTTTATTTGGATTTTAAGTAGAATTAGCAGTGAAGTAAGAAGAGAAGAAACCAAAAAATTTCAAAATCATTCAACTACAATTACCCAATATATGATTTTGAAAAATCAAGTGGGGTTGGCCCTTGTTCTTTCATTAAATGCACTAAGTCTGGAACTCAGAAACTATAGCTTCTCCTCTAACGTTGACATGTCATCTCTACAACTGACTTATCAAAGAAGCAAGTCTGAGTCTGGCAGTACCAGGAGCTGTCAATGTTTCACCTCAGAGGAATGAAAGGCAGCCAGAATATCTGATGGTTGTTTTGATTACAGATAATTTCAGTGGAGCCAATGTAAGTTTTTGAAAATTAATCACATCATAATCTTCCTCTGTTTCCTTACTCTAAAAATAGAGAAAGGAGTTTTCTAGTTCTAAAAGTGTAAATCTAATTTTGTGGTCGTTTTTAAAATTATCAATGCATGACAAAAGCCCAAGAAAGGATTTTAATAAGACATGAAGACTGTTGTGTACAGACAACTCTGTCAATGGAATTCATTCATTCATTCATTTTCCATTCAGAGGTACTGACAAAAGGGGTAGTTTTAAGGGCTAATAAAAGGCTAGTGGCCTTTGGAGGTTTACCACTGATTCACTTTTCCAGCACTTTCTGAAAGAGGACCGTAAGCTGAGTAACAACCAGCAAATAACATTCAAAACTGCCCCTACTTTATTCCCCAGTTCTCTAGGAATGAGATTATACTATTTTGAATTTTAAGAAGTCTGTGCTTTATCACTTAAGAGGAAAACATAAGAATAAGAATTGATTTATCACTTTTGAAATTGTATTTGAATAGAAGTAAGAGAAAAACCAAATTGGTAGAACAAGCAATGTAATTGATTTTTCTCTTATTTTTTCACATAAGAATAAATTTTTTCTTTTATCAGAAAGCAAATCTTACTGAGAAACATATTTGTTTAGACTTTTTATAATTTCCAAAATTATTATGCAAAATGTAAAGTACGTTTTATCAGTTTTAAGAAAATTATCTGAAAGTCTTCATATCTACTAGTACAGTATCTGGTTTTGCCTATGGCTGTGGCTATCACTCTGACTTTCAGTGAACAACAGGTTTAAGAGCCATACCAAAATGATGCTAAATGGGCAGATTTTCTCATTTTTTGCAGACCCTAATATTAATTATTTTATATTATCTCAAAGAGAAAATATTTTTAGCAGTGAATAATATCAAATATCATTAACATACATAAAATGTTATAAATCAAAGTTAACATGTTGATTGAACACAAAGTCATAGTTAACTTTTAATTATAAATTTTAAAAATCTGTGTCCATATCAGGACAGAAAAAAAAAAGACAGTATTAACTCAAGAAAAAAAATAGATCTTGAATCAGAGCTTGACATAGCTTTTACACGACAAACAATAAAACCCTACCCTGATGAATCAGCGATGGTTCTCAAGAAGAAAAGAAAGTTACACAAAATAAATATGTCAAGAAAGAGTGAACTTACATGCTTTGTGACACAAATAACCAGTACTTAATGATAACTCATTACCTACAAGGCAGGAAAAATTCAGTTTTTTACAAAATGTGAAAATGAGATATCAGATATAGTTTTAATTATTTATTTATCAAAATCCATATCTCACTGAATCCATTACGTCTTTATTTACTTTGAAGAATATCTGATTAGTTTTAGCCTGAGACAATAATTCAAAATCATGTCTTTCCTGAATCTTTTCCTTTTCTTTCGACTTTTTTTCAAGCTGTATTGAAGAAAAAAGTAACTGCTCTGAAATCTGCAACTTGTATACATGGTAGTGAGCACTAGCTACTCCTGTCTTCAATCCAATCTGTATGCCACAAAAATGTAGGCCTGGGATTTTTTTCACTTAGTTAAGGATAGGTTTTTACTTTCATTCATGTATCAAAAGTATGTATCATTGGGGTTGATTTAAGGAAAACTATAACTTTAGTATTTCTATTGAAATGAAACAGATCTTCAAGGTTTATGTTCAGTCCCTTTGCAAACAACAAATAAAAATAAGAGTATAATTCTGGAAAAAGAAGCTTTGTACATTCTGATAGCAAAAATAAAAAGAAGGGAAGAAGGGAAGAAGAGAAAAATGAAGGGATGAAAAAAGAGGAGGGTGAGAAAGAACACATATGTGCCTTATTTTTTTGATGGAAAACTTGACTTTGGGTCAGATTTTTCAAATATTGTAGTTACTACCACAGTAAGTACAGTCATCATTCCAAGGTAAAAAATGTCTGCCTAAACAAATCACAATTTATATGCAACTCAAAATTTCTGCTTGAGTTTTTTGTGTTTTGCTTTACTAATATTGACCACCACTGAAGCCTAAGTAGTTTAACAATGTTTACTCTACACAAGGCACTCTATACAAGAATATGTCTTGATTAGAAGAGACTGTCAGTCATTGAAAAGTCAACACTGTATCCAAGTTAGTTTTCATATAATCACTTTTTGACTTCTGATCTATGGAAATGAGTAGTGCCTGGGGAAATGATTGGCCCTTACCCTGTGATATTAACCTTCTGTAAGTTAGCTGTGGCCATTCGGTAACTTATGGTAAAATAAATCCTTAAGGAAAAAAATGCACATTTTTGACTTTTAATAAATTTAAAAACAAAAAGTCTTCTTATCTTTATTGAAAAGTATTTGACAGATAAAAAAGAATGTGAAAAAGACACTTAAATTTTTTCTTATTGTATTTATCATCAGTGAAAATAAACCTCATCATAAGCAATATTTTGTCCTAACACAGAGTCAAAAAAAGACAATGCCATAATTAGTTTTAGTGTCTCATGGCTAGATCAAGTTTTTTTTTTTAATTTGAAAATAATAATCACAGACCTCAGAAACTTCACATCATATTTCTCAAAGGGACTAAACTCCTCTAATATCTAACTTCTATAAACTGTTTATTTCAAATCTTGCACAATAATTATGAATGTTTTTAGACTAATCAAGTTGTTAAAATAAATTTTTTAATATACTGGCATTTTCATTAAAAACATTTTATTATCTTACCATGGAGAGGTGGTCACTGAAAGATTTTTATCCACTGTTTTTTGAATGTGTTGCTAGCTACAAAACAAGTAACTTTGCTAACAAGGAATAATAATTATTATCAAATTGAAATACACAAGTAATTCAAAAATGTGTTTTTTAACCACTGGTATGAGGGAAATTTTTTTCTTCTCTCATCTTCCAATTTTCTTTTTTCTTTTTTTAGATTTTATTTATTTATTTATTTATTTATTTATTTATTTATGAGAAACAGAGAGAGAGAGAGAGGCAGAGACACAAGCAGAGGGAGAAGCAGGCTCCATGCAGGGAGCCCAAAATGGGACTTGATCCTGGGTCTCCAGGATCACGCCCAGGGCTGAAGGTGGTGCTAAACCGCTGAGCCACAGGGGCTGCCCTCATCTTCCAATTTTGTAACCAAGTCTGTAAGTGAAAGTATTGAACATTTTAGTCTTTTTGCTTCATATCCGTATTTCTCATCCCTGACCTCTAGTGGAGGCAACAGGAGAAGCAAATTAACCACCAAGTAAGCGTCAAGAAACCTAGATAGCGGCTGACATCAATTGAGACCCAACTACATGTGAGGCATCATCCTAGACCATTTTGAATTTTATAAACCTAGTGATCTTTTCTTTAAATGATGGAGAATTACAAGAGATTACCACCTCTTTATTTACCTAAGTGAAGACAAAAATTTGGAAGGAATAACTATGTAATCTCAACATCATTTCATATTTAAAATATTTTTATTAAAAAATAGAAAAATTTGTCTCAAAATAAATTACAAATTTTTAAATTCTGTATCACCAGATTTAAGGAAAACTAATTTTTATATTTTTCTCATTTGGCTGAAGACTAGAATAAATTTTGTCACAGTTCAGTACTTGTCTGTGGACTTATCCTTGGTAAATCCTAGTTTGTGAAGTAAAAAGATGAATAATACACCATTTCTGCCTGGAAGAAATTTAGTATGTAGGAGAGGGATAAAAGTAAAGCACAAAAAATTAAATGAAGATACGAGTTGTAAACAATAAGAACTGCCAAAAGAAAGGCAAGATAGGAACACCCAATATGTATTGAGGACTTCTAGCATGCCAGTTGCTGCTTGCCACAAACCTGTATGGTAGGTACAGTTACTATCCTCACTCCCAGTGAGGAATGAGGAGACTAAGGCCAGGAAACGTGAAACAGGGTATATAACTTATTTAAGTGATACAGTTTGTAAGTAAGGAGCAAAAATTCAAATTTGTATCTCTTAGACACAAAAGTTCTGTCACTGGAGGAATTCAGGCAGAAGCTAGAAAACCTCGTTTGGGGACAAAAGTTCAAATAGGTGACTCCTAACAACACTTCAATCCTTCACCTACCATCTATAGGAGGCCATGTTCAATAGGGGATTGGGAACGCAGAGAGCTTGACCAAGAGGTCAGAGCGAGGGGCATGGGGGGGGGGGGGCGGACATGTATGTGTGTATGTTTTGTCCATATAGATGAAAGAGTCACAGCAGGCTTTAGTGAATGAGGACTTCACTGCATAACGAGGGGGAGAAAGAGCAGATAATTCAGAGTCAAACTTTGTAGAATTCTTCCATTTAAGAGACAGGTAGATAAAATAATACTGGTGAAAGAAACATAGGAGTAATCAAAGTTACAGGAAACGAAGCAATATTTATGGATAAACAACCCACAGAGAAGTACGAGTAACTGTACATGTATGTAAATATTAGACATCCCTATTAACCAACTTAAGAAATATTACATCATTATATAATTAAGTCATATCAGTCTAAATTTCAAATGAAAGGGCTTTCCATTTGTAAAATTATAAAATCATAAATCAGAATGGCTGGACTCTGTTCTTTTTTAAGGCTTAAAGCTGTTAGGAAGAAATTGCCACTGGGAGTTTTAAATCTTTTTTTCTCATTTCCCTTTTTGCACTTGAACTCTCATGAAGAAGCCTGTCCTTTGAATGTGATTGTCTATTTTGTGCTTGATTTGAGGCTAAAATTTAGCGTTGTCTCTTCTCTGAACAAATGTGTCTGTCTGCCTCTAAAGTACATCTACTCTTGAATATCTTTATAACCCATAATTAAATTTGAAATCTTCTATTCATTTTCAACCTATATAATTTCCCCCAGGCTATCTGCTTTTGCTCATGAATGTGAAGTGCTAGAACCCTGGAAATAATTATCGAGTTTTTCCAAGTGTAAAATATGGGGCCTGGGGGGCATGTTTTGGCTCCTGGTGGTATCAAAAATTAATGAAAGCCCCCAAAAGAAAACAAAAGAAATGGCATAATGTCAGTATGAAGTTGGGTTAACATCCCCATATTAAAAGGGCAAAATGTCTGAAAGCTTCTTCTTGGTAAACCTAAATATTGCCAGGAAAGAGTTCTCAAAACTATAGCAAAGGGACCCAAGGTTCATCAGCTTCTGAATGTTTTCTCAAGGCCTCGATGCTGATTAACATTTCTAAATAATAGAAGGACAGAAACTCAAATATCATAACATCTTTTTGAGGAAAGAGAAGTCAGAAAGTGGCACTTTTTCTCAAGATAATTCCATTACCTCATTCCATTTCAAAATATTTAACAGTGATGCTTCATTGATCCAAAACCTTTGGGGAAAGTGGCACTGCACCAAAGCAGAGTGTCTAACCAACTGAAGCCTGCTCCTTTAGGCAAGATGTTATTGGAATCATTTGTTAGAAAGCCTTTTAAAAATTCCTTCACCGATGCTCCCCTTACTAAACAGAAAATTTTGCTCTTTGTTTTATGCTTTCTTGATGACTTGGACACTCATATTGTGAATATCAGTTATTGTTCTGTACAGTTTGTGATATGGAGGTGCCTCTAGAAACTACCAGAGAATGTAGAACCATCTTCCTTTGGTTGAGTGGCTTTTATATTTCTTTGGACTTACCATCAGCCATGGTAGTATCTACTGCTATATGTCTGTCCTTTCTGTTTCCAATTGTTTTATTACTGTGTACAGAATTATGAGGCAACTATACAAAAACCTACTAAGGATTCACAATAAATAAATAAATTTTTTGACTAAATAGTTTACCACCTAAAGATATGTTTGGCTTATTTCTAGGATCAAGTCCATATACCAAAGAAATAGAGTTACCAGAAGTCCAAAGTCCAAGAAATTAATCCTAATTTTTCTTTTCCAGAGCATAGCTGCTCTATCACTACTTTTGACATTGAAACATGTCAAAGAGTTGGGAAGACATCAAGATCATAAAATACCAAAGCCATACCATATGGTTATTTAAGTAAAATTACCTTTTATGAGATACTAAATTTTTATTGAGCACTTCATGTATGCCAGACATGATAAATCACTTAGTGTATGAGCCCTTTGAGAGTAAAGCTTGATTCCTATCTTTATATCTGTAGTGTATAGCACAATAGATATATGATAAGCATATGCAGAAAACAATAACTGGTGGAATTACAATATTCATCTTGCCAGAAAGACAACTAGATTCAAAAAGTTAGGTAATTTGCCCAAGTTTATATATAGTTACTGAGTGTAGGAATCATGACTTTAGTCCAGATCCTCTAATTTCAAACCTTTTGCTTTCCCCATTATACCACCTGGTCTATGAAATTAACCTATATATTAAAATCTATATATTAATGATTATACAAGTTAAACTCCAAAACCACGGTAGTTTAAAAAAGATGTAAACTTATTTCTCTCACGTAATTCATGAGTGGGTGGTCCTGAATCCTTGAGGAGACCTGCAATCCTCAAAATGCTGCTTTCGATTCTGCATTCAAAGAGGCTGCTCCAGCTAGGGTTTCTGTTAGCCATCAGGAAAAGAGAAAGAGTCCAGTGAAGTGCAGCTGAATTCTTTTCAAGGGACATGCCCCAGAAGCTGCCTATTCACATCTTTCTGCCCGCAGTCTATCTACATTGTCGGCTGGGGCTGTGTGTGTGCCCAGCTAAAACGTGGGTATTGCAACGTCAATGAAGAAGTAAATGAATACAGTTAGATAACTAACAGTCTGTGTCATAGTGCCATTAACTTTATGATAACTGGACAAATTTCTTCCTTTTGATTTTTCACTCTGCATTTACAACTACAAGAGTAAAAGGAAGAAATTATACTTAAATCAATCCATTTGTCCAGGACTAGTAGCTCTGACTCAAAGAAGTTCACAGGGATGTCTGAAAACTATTTCAGTTCCATCTTTCATTACTATGCACAAAGAAGCAAGGACAAGTTCAACATGGTGGGCAGACAAACACACACGTTTGTCTTCCTGCCTCTCCAAATTCCCTGGAAATGTAGAAAATATAAAAGCCCTGGAAGACAGAGGAAGTTGCCTTAGCTAATCAAAAATGTTAAAGAATTCATGAAATAGAAAGAGCAGATAAGACTGTACTAAAATCAGAGCAGGAGGGCACCTGGGTGGCTCAGTCAGTTAGGCATTTGGCTTTGGCCTAGGTTGTGGTCCCAGTTCCTGGGATTGGGTCTCACAGTGGCTCCCTGCCCTGTGGGGAGCCTGCTTCTCTTTCTCCTTCTGCCGCTTCCCCTGCTTGAGCTCTCTCTCTCTCTCTCTCTTTCTCTCAAATAAATAAATAAATAAAATCTTTAAAAGAATAAAAAAAACAGCAGATAAAATTTCAACAACAACAAATGCTTAAGGGCACCACCACAGAGATGAGAACCATTCTGACAAAGCATGGTATCAATGGCCACAGGGGAGGATGATAGGGAATCATTATTAAGCATTGCCTGCTACATAACTGGGCTGGCTGTGGTATTTGCCTCTAAGACTAGCATCAAAAGCAGTGAAAACTGCTTTCTAAAAAAACAGGAGGATGACCAAAGGGTAGAGTTTGGGCTTTTTTCCCTGGCAGCAAGTCTACATGTCAGTACAAAAAAAGAAAAATAAAAGTATCTCCAACAAAGAGTGAAATGTATAAAAGCACTTAGCAATGGAGTAAAGCATTGGAGTAAAGCATAAAGTAAAACAAAGTTTGTTTGTTTGTTTGGCAATGGTGGGAATCCCTGAAAGATGAACTATTCTACTCTCATATACCATAAAAGGAAACTTCACTTATTGACACATTCTGCCCACTTACCCAGAGCTGACAAATCAGTCTTTTAATTCAGGGGAGAGGCCTCAGGAAAAAAAAAAAAAAGAATTACTTGGGAAAATCCACACCAGCAACCTTTAATTATATGTTTAATCCTTTATTTATAAATATAAATGGATAACCAATAATATTTAGACACGATGAAAATTGAGGTGATGGACATGTTTTGAAAGTAATAACTGGGGGGCATCTACGTGGCTCAGGCAGTTGAGCATCAGACTCTCAGTTTCAGCTCAGGTCAGAGTTCTGGGCTGGAGCCCTGAGCCAGGCCCACTTAGTATGGAGTCTGTCTGTCCCTCTCTCCTTCAGTTCCTCCCACACCCCAGCACACATGTTCAATCTCTCTCTCTCTCTCTCTCTCTCAAATAAATAAAGTCTTTTTATTTTATTATTATTATTATTATTATTATTATTATTTGACAGAGAGAGGGAGAGCACACAAACAGGGGAAGCAGCAGGCTGAGGGAGAGGGAGAAGCAGACTCCCTGCTGATTAGGGAACCCAACGTGGGGCTCAATCCCAGGACCCTGGGTTCATGACCTGAAGGCAGACTCTTAACCAACTGAGCCACCCATGTGCCACAAATAAAATCCTTTTTTAAAAAAAAGGAAAAGAAATGAATAATTGGATGAGGTATTCAAGCTGTCATGTTGCCCTTTATCCTGTCCACCATGTAGGCTAAGCTGAGGAACAGTACCTAAGGGAAGAGTAAACGTAGACCCAGAGGGTAGGGAAAAGAGGCCTCAAGCCTGAGGAGAGTGCCCACAAGATAGAGAGGGACTGGAGAATCCCTTCAAGAGAAAAGACAGAGGGAGAAAGATAATATCATTTGCTCTTCTCACTTCCCACCCACCTAGCTTGTGTGCTATTCCAGGTGGTGAGCAACACCACACCTGGCAAATAGAAATAAGAAATTGAAAAGAGATCTAATTTTTCAAAGTAAATAAGAATGCCAAAGAAAATATTAAAGGAAGTGGCTCCTCTGTTTGCAGAGAGCTAAGGAATTAATATCTTGGGGCACCTGGATGGCTCAGTGATTGAATGTCTGCCTTTGGCTCAGGGTGATCCCAGGATCCTGGGATCGAGTCCCACATAATGCTCCCTGCAGGGAATCTACTTCTCCCTCTACCTAGGTCTCTGCCTCTCTCTCTGTGTCTCTCATAAATAAAAAAATAAAATCTTAAAAAAAAAAAGAGTTAACATCTTCAACGTTTGATCATATCCACACCTTGTGGGGTCTGTGACAATGGTTTGGATAGTTCTACTCTAAGGCATGCATTGCCATCCCTTCACCAATGTTGTTCTTGCAAATTGCAAAGATCACTAACAAACTCTAAGTCACCAAAGACCACAGGCATTCTTTTTGGTCTTCATCTTACTTTAACTTTCAATATCATTTGATATTACTACTCCCTTGCTTCTTAAAGTCTTTTGTTCTTTGGTTTCTATCATACCAGAGACCCTCGCATGCCCCCTCCCTCTCTGTCTCCTTTGCCCTTCATAGCCAGTGTCCTGGCAGAAAACACATACACTACTGTTAACAGAAGACCCTCCAGGTGTGGCAGGTTTGTTAAAGCAAAGCACCCAGGAACAGGTCAGGAGGAAGTCATTAGGTCTATGTTTAAAGGGGCAAGAGGAGGGGTCTGTTAACCAGACCCGGAGACTGCTTGGATCCCTGGAAGACAGGATACCTGAGATGAGTTGTAATAAAGCAGCACAGCCTCAGCAGAACCATATCTAAGAGGTGTGGGAACAAAGAGCAAGTGGGAAATAAATCCCCTGACCTCTTTCTCTTCCTACCCTCAAATCCCACCAATGCTTCCTGTTACCTAACCTAACCAAAGCCAGAAGCAAGGAAGCCAGGTGGCACAGTTGGAAGACATAAACACCCCTCTCCCAGCACAAGCAGGGCAGAGAAGGGCTGGGAGTAGATGGAATAGGCAAACTGAAAATCATCACCATGTTCCTCCACTGCTGTTAATTTAGATTTAATTTAAATTTTGGAGCTCCCTATGGTTCGAGCTCAGTCTCTCTCTGCTTCTCAGTCTGTCCTCCGTACTGGAGCAACCTCATCTGTACTCAACAATTTCAATTTCTATTTACAATCAATTGGCCCTGAAATATATATCTCTTGCCCAGTATCTCCTCTGAGTTCCAGACTTGAATATTCCCTTGACTTCTCCATGTGAATATAAAGGAACTCAGTCTCCCCAAATTAAACATCTCAAAATGATCTCATAGTCACTCTTACTCCCTGCTGCCTCCCACACAATATAAAACCCAGTCCTCTTCCTGTATTTTCTCATGAATGACACTACCGTACATTCAGAAACCAAGCAAGGAACCTAGGAATCATCCTTGAGACTTCCCTGTCCCTTGTCTTCTATCTCTAATAGATATTTACTGTCTACTTTCCATCTTTACTACTCATCCTGGGATAGCCTCCCACCTGAACTACTATATTAACCAGTAGTTATAATTACCAGTCCTCTTCTGTCTGGTCTTGATTGCTCACAGGTCTCCATTCACAGTCACACTGATTTTTTAAATCCTACCCCTACTTCAGCTTAAAACCTTTCCCATTGTTCTTAGGATAAAAACCAAAAGTATTAACACTACAAGGTCCTATGAAGAAAAATTTTACCTCTCTTTTACCCTCAATTGTCTAGCTGCCTTGGCCTTCTCTCAGATCTTTGAATACACCACACTTTTCTATACCACAGAGTCTTTGCATATGCTCCTCCCTATTTCTGAAACTTTTCCCTCACTCTTCTAATTCATCTTACAAATCTTAACATGAGTTTTACTCTTCCTGAAACCTTCCCTGACTCTCCATTCCTCCATTACACTTTCATTGTACCAATTTCCTTTCCTCTATAGCATTTATTTTGATCTATAATTAAAATTTACATGATTATTCAATTAGTGACTATCTCCTCCTATTACAATTATTTGTTGCTGTGAAAGTAGTGGCTTAAAACAATGATTACAATTTCTTATGACTCCGCGATTTGGTTGATTCTGAGGTTCTTCATGCTGCTCCATTCAGCTGTCAGGGAGCTTAGAAACTAGGCTTGGCTAGGATAGCTGAAAGGGCTGAAACTCTCCATGTGATCTTTCATCTTCCAGGAAGTTAAAACAGATTTCTTCACAAGATGGCTAAAGTGTTCTAAGCAGGTAAACGTAGAAGCTCCTATGAAGAAGGAGCAGAAGTCCTCTAACATCACATAAGTCTCATTCTGTTGGTCACAGTAAGTCAGAAGTCCAACCCAGATTCTAGGTGTGGAAAAATAGATTCTATCTCTTGATGGGAGGAGCTATAAGTAATTTGTGACCATGTTTAATCTCCCACACTGCCTCTAGAATGCTCACTCCACAAGGGCAGCAAATATGTCTCTCTTGCTCATTGCTGGGTCCCCATTTATTTATTCAAAATACATTTGTGGATTGTTTCCTTCACTATACAGAAGCTTCTTATTTTGATGTAGTCGGATAGTTTATTTTTGCTTTTGTTCCCCTTCCCTCAGGAGATATATCTAGAAAGAAATTGCTATGGCTGATGTCAAGAAGACCTGTGTTCTCTTCGAGGATTTTTTTGGTTTCACATCTCACATTTAGGTCTTTCATCCATTTTGAGTTTATTTTTGTGTATGGTGTGAGAAAGTGGTCCAGTTTCATTCTTTTGCATGTTGCTGTCCAGTTTCCCCAAGACCATTTGTTAAAGGGACTTTTCCCATTGAATATTCTTTCCTGTTTTGTCAAAAATTAATTGACCATAGATTTGAGGGTCCATTTCTGGATTTTCTGTTCTGTTCCATTGATCTACATGTCTCTTTTTGTGCCAGTACCATACTGTTTTGATCAATACCATTTTGAAGTTCAGAATTGTGATGCCTCCATCTTTGCTTTTCTTTTTCAAGATTGCTTTGGCTATTGGAGTCCTTTGTGGTTCCATACAAATTTTAGGATTGTGTAATCTAGCTCTTTGTAAAATGCTGTTGGTATTTTGATAGGGATTGCATTAAGTGTGTGTAAATAATATATCTAATAAAGGGTTAGTTCAAAATATATAAACAATTTAGAAAACTCAACAACCAAAAAACATTCAGTTAAAAAATCTGGCAGTAGAAATGAATAGATATTTTTCCAAAGGAGACATCCAGATGCCTAACAGACACATGAAAAGATACTCAACATCAGGGAATACAAAACTACAATGAGATAGCACCTTACACCCATCACTCTTAAGGGAACACTCTTAATTAACACTGTTGGTGGAAAGGCAGATAGGTGCAGTCACTCTGGAAAACAGTATGGAGGTTCCTCAAAAAGTTAAAAATAGAACTACCCTATGATCCAGCAATGGCACTACTAGGTATTTACCCAAAGGATACAAAAATAGTGACTCGAAGGGATACATGCACCCCAATGTTTATAGCAGCATTATCAACAATAACCAAATTATGAAAAGAGCCCATGTATCCATCCATGTATCCATCCATGCATCCATGTGATGAGTGGAGAAAGATATATATATATATATATATATATATATATATATATATATATATATATATATAACTGAATATTACTCAGCCATAAAAAAGAATGAAATCTTGCCATCTGCAACAATGTGAATAGAGCTAGAGTTTATGCTAAGTGAAATGAGTCAGAGAAAGACAAATACCATATGATTTCACTCATATGTGGAATTTAAGAAACAAAACAAATAAACATAAGGAGAAGAAAGAGGGGAAAACCAAGAAGCAGATTCTTGACTATAGAGAACAAACTGGTTATCACAGGGGAGGTAGGGGGTGGGTTAAATACGTGATGTGGATTAAGGAATGCACTTGTTGTGATGAGTACTGGGTGCTATACCTAAGTGATGAGTCACTAAATTCTATACCTGAAAGTAGCATTGCACTATATGTTAACTAACTGGAATTTAAATAAAACTTAAATATATATATTTGTGGAGTGTTTGATATATGGCAGGCACTATGTACATAGTAGGCACTCAAAAAGTATTTTTGGTAGAGAAAAGAGAAAGGGAGAAAAGAATCTTCACATACACACACACACACACACACACACACACACAGAGAGTCAGAGTTCTGTTGTTTCAATGAACAAAAAACTTGCTGTAAATTATGAACACAATATTTTATTCAGTATGGACACTGATTTCATCTATATATATAGAATTAGGGTGATGTAATATCATGAAAATAACTAAAATCTGAAAGTGGGAGAATTAGGCTTCAAATACAATTCTCCCCCTAATTAACTGTGTGCTTTTAAGCATGTGACCTTTCTGGAACTCAGCTTCTTCATCTGTAAAATGGAAGTAGGGTTAAAAGAGATTTTTTTGTCTGTTTTATTACTGATGTAGCCCAGTATCCAGAACAATATCTGGTACACAGTAGGCAGTCAATAAATATTTGTTGAATAAATGAATGAATGAATGAATTTTACAAGATATAGTTACTCTCCAACTCCCTTTCCAGTTCTAATATTTTATTATTCTAGTCCCTGGAATTCCTGTAATGATTTCATGGTATTTTGCTGCCAAATATATTCCACCTCTGGTAGCAGAAAGAGCTAAACCTATTTGCTCCTATAATCTCAAAATACAAAGCTGTAAGTCTCTAAGCTTCTCCAACTGAGAGAGAAAAGATTTTCACCATAACCAGATCAACTGACTGCAGTCTTTTTTTTATATATATGGATTTTTTTATTTATGATAGTCACAGATTGAGAGAGAGAGGCAGAGACACAGGCAGAGGGAGAAGCAGGCTCCATGCACCGGGAGCCCGATGTGGGATTCGATCCCGGGTCTCCAGGATCACGCCCCGGGCCAAAGGCAGGCGCCAAACCGCTGCGCCACCCAGGGATCCCCAACTGACTGCAGTCTTTAATGGGTTTTGCTTATTTATTAAACAATAGCAAAAGGAACCTTTGAGTAAGGGGAACAATGACCTACATCACATCTTACAATACATACAACCCCAGCAGGCTTTAGTAAGTGTAATCTTTTGGTGGAAGCAGAGTAAAATTTCCATAAATATCATTTCCCCTAACCAGGAAAGACGTAACCTAACAGACCACAACATCATTTCAGTTTGCTGTTGCTATGGGCTTTCCTCTAAGACAATAGCCCATTTCTGCCTGAGCATTATAAAACTACAAACAGCTCTGACAAGTGGGGCTGCTTCCCCTCCATCCTTCCTCATATATAACAATGTGATGACACTGGCCAATACTTCCACAAGGTGACAAAATCATAACATCTCAGCTAAGGTGGCAAGTATCCCCACAAACACCAGGATCAGTCAACCAAGGCCCCAAGGAAAGGCAGAGAACCTCTTCTTGCAGGACCTGAATGTAGCCTCAGCCTAATTCATGCCCCAGCCAGTACAGCCAGGGCTATCAGCCAACATCATTGAACACCCAGTACCTTTCACTAGAAGCTGCCTGCAGTCAGCTGCAATTCCCTTAGTCGCTTTATGTCAGATCTTCTGCATGTCACAAAAAGCATAGTTGAAAAGGGCATGTAAATCAAACATTTGGCCCTGATGCTTAAAAAGCCATATGACCTAGGGCAAGGTCAACAGAATATAGATGTGTAAGATCTAACTTGCATAGACTGAAGCAAGAATTTTTACTACACCTGTTTTGATGTAGGAAAATCACTGATTCATTGCTGCTTTTGGTCACTGAGTAATAAATACAGCTATCACTGCTTCTTGCTCCATCCTGAACCCCCACTCTAACTATGTGGACTTTTACTTTCTAATTTATTTACTTTTATGTAGTTGATATTTTTAAACATTATTTTTATCTTTTTCCAGAGACGAAATTATATTACACACTGAATATACTTTTTAAAACTTCTATTCTAATATGTCCCTCTAGGAGCACTGAAATTCACTGCTCCAGTTTTCTCAACAAGAAATCAAAAGTTTCATTGTTAAGTAGATACATGTCCTTATTAATTAAAAATCTTTGAGTATGACTATTGAATGTTCAGAGAGAAATCTGAGACTGTGAGACACAATGGAATGAATTCTCGGAGAATGAATAGATGCCTTTTTAGGACAACTGATGATATGAGAAGGCTTTTTGTGTTTAGCAAATGTGGTAATCATATGAAGTCTGGTTCCATGTACGTTCAAATGAGAGGATGCCTATCCTTCATCCCTGCTGGACCCTGTCCCAGGACTGGGAATTGGTACTGGGCTGTCACTCAAAAATAGAGTGAGAATGTTAATGATTTGGTAACAAAAGAAAAAAGGCTGAAAACATTATGATTTGTTTGTTAAAATGTTTGTGGTCTCCAGAAAGTTACATCAAAATAAATGAATAAAGAAGATATGATATATTTCTACAATGGATTATTAACATAAAAAAAAGTGTGAGATCCAATGTGCAACAATGTGGAAGGATCTAGAGGGTACTATGTTAAGTGAAATAACCCAAAGAAAGACAAATACCATATGATTTCACTTATATGTGGAACCTAAAGAACAAAACAAATGAACAAGCCAAAAAAAAAAAAAAAAAACCAGAAACATACTCATGGAAACAGAGAACAAGAGAGGAGGGATGTGGAGGATGTGCAAATAGGGAAAGAGATTTAAAAAGTATAAGCTTCTAATGATAAATTAAATAACATGTGATGATACAACATGCAGCATAGGGAATAACCTAATAACATGTAACAATTTTATATGGTAACATGATAACTAGATCTATCCTGGTGATCATTTTGCAATGTGCATAAATGTTGAACTACTGTGTTGCACACCTGAAACTAATATTGTATGTCAAACACACTTTAATTTAAAAAAATAACAGCTACATCAGAATGGCTCAATCAAAATGTCCAATGCTCTTCCAGATAATGCATGTAGATTGAACACTTAGTAGATGCCCAAAAAATGGTGGCTATCACTATTGTTTTCCTACACTGCTACCATTCTAGGTTCCTAGTATTGACAACAAATTCAGCAGACATTGGCTAAGCACCTACTATATCCTGGTACTGGCCCAGCACCTGCAGGAGCAAAGAGGAGCTACTGTCTCCAGCAGCTGGTTTTCCTTATTTCTCTGGAGCTTTCCCACCAACTGACCCAGCAACATAAAAACTCTTCAAGACTGGCATAGGAGGATGCAAGAACTGGCCTGGAATGTTTTATTTGCACTCTAACTCATTTAATATTATGTTTTCATTTATGCTCACAGCTGCTGCTATAGTGTGCATTATTTTTAGAAGCTGAAAAAATACAAGTAAAGAAGGAAAAAGAAAAGGTGTTTTTCTCTACTGAATTTTCAACAGTTAAAGAAAAACCAAATTCTAAAATTCAAGGGGATGTTTAGAGAAAATGGTAAAGATGGAAAAGACAGCTTTGGGTTTCCAATGCATTCTGGAAATAATTTCAAAAAAAAAAGAAAAATGCAATGCCTAGACCTGGAGGGAGATTAAAAGCTAAAACATCATGGGTTTCTGATGCCCCCCAAATTTCCTGCAGAGCTACACTATGTGTTTCTTAAAATTATTGGAATTTTATGTTTATGACAATAATCTGGGTCTGTTCAGGTATTTATTAAAGATGAGACACATTTTTTCATTACACTTAGGGGCCTGGTTTGTTATGAAGAAAAGCAAACCTGCCTTCAGACTAAAATACAATAAAATCTCTTCAAATCCAGATTTTGAATATGTCTTAAAACATGAGAAATTCAGAATATCCTTATAACTAAAGGACAGGGAAAATTATAAAATCAACATGTGTATTTGAACTTTGTATATTATAAATCTATGTCTTTTTTAGAATTTCTCAGATGAGAGAAAGTTTTGGTAGAGTATCAACACACAGAGGGAAGTCAGAAATCTCAAAAAAAGCAGAAACCTACAGCATCCAGATGACAACACAGGGGTAGTGATTGTGCAAAATTGGGGCAAAGTTAGAACTTGGAGGTGGGGAAGTGATGGATCTAGGTTTTGTGGGGCATGAGAGTCACATAATTAATGATGAGAAAGTCTTCTTTAAAAGAAAAGGAATTAAAAATTACAAATACAAAATTGGGTCCAGTCTTTGGAAGGGGCCCATGAAAGGGGGGGGCCCTGAAGCTTACACTTCCTTAACTTCACAGTAAATCTACAATAAATTAAAGACAGTAGAAGAGATTTATGGGCCAGAATTCAAGAGCTGTAAATTCTGATCTCCTCTCTCCCATCAATACTTTGTAACTATGAGTGAGTTATATATTCTTACTATACTTCGATTTCCAACTGGCCCATGGTGCCTACAACACATGATGCAGTGAAAAAGAGAATGACCTTAGAATTACCATGAAAAGAACTTGATGGGACCTGAGGTTTGAGATACACCTGTAAATCAATAAAGATAATTGGGCACCTAAGACAGCTTTTCCTCTATAATGTTATTTGCATTATATTTGAGTAACTAATCAGCCAACAACATTTATTGAGCTTCTATTATATGTCAGCTATGCTAAATGCTGAGAATACCAACGTGAACAAGACAGGTAAGTCCCTGCTCCTTGTGGGCCTTCGTTTAGGTTTAGACCAGATGATAAGAAACAACCACTGAAAAATGCACTTCTTTTAGCTAGTGATAATATAGATGAGAAAATGCAGGTTAATGGAATAAAGAGACATTCATTTCTTAAATTAACTTCTACAATAATGTCATTGTAAGACTTGCAAGAATGAAGGAAATGAATTGTGGCTCTCAGGGAGCTTATCTAGTAGAACAAGAAGGATAAATCTATGAGGCAAGGAAGGCAGGGAGAGTCAAATACTTTAAGAAAGATAAAAAAAAGGGGGGGTATTCAAAGAAAGGAGGAAGAATAAGAAGGTTTATCTAAAGGAGCTGACATCTGAGGCCCAAAGGATGGGAAGGTTTTACCCAGACAATTCTAGGAGTAAGAGGAATAGCACATCCCATGTGAGCCGCTGAAGTTTAAATATTCAAAATTTAGTCAGCATCACTGTTCACAACATCTTTAAATGCCTAGTCTGAATAGTTTAATATTTTGGTTTTTTAGAATGTTATCTATATATTTCACATAGCTACAGTACCTTCATGAGAAAACTTATTACTGTGCATTTTTATTTGAGGTACAAGTAGGAGCCGTGTAAATATACATCAGCATTATTTTTCATTAAATGTGACTTAGTTACAACAGTTTGCTAATTAAGTTGCAGTTTATCAACACATTGAAACTGTTTCCACTAATGTCAAAAGCTCATTTGCATTGCTAAAGAGCTTTAATGTTATTTATTTTTTAGAGCATCTTAAAGGTTTGAGCTACAGGGATATTTGCCTGCCAGCCCAAATAATTGGAAGATAAGGTTCACATGATATTTTCAATTGTATTGAAACATATTGGAGGAAAATGAAATTATTTTTGCTTTATTATAGAAGGTCCTTTTCATGACCCACCATCCACAATCTTAATAAATCTTTTTTTTTCTATTGATTATTCTTTAAAATTTGAAGATATAAATTTATTAAGAATTCCATCATTTAAAGGAGGAGTTTCTAATTCTGGAACATCTCTCCTTCACACAGAGTATAAAAGAAGAATCCATGAATCCAATGTTCAGGGGAGGGTTGGTTATTTTGGGGGCTTTTTATTGTTGATGTTGGTCGTTCTTGCTATTTCTACTGTTGTTTTTTGTTTTGTTTGTTTTTATGATTTAAGAACACAGGCAAAGGCATTACCACACATTCCTCTTCAAATTATGACTGCTACACTAATCTATATTTCAATTCCAGGAGAAGCTAGCTAAAATAAATAAATACAGATTAGGCAGCCAATAAATCTACTCTAGAAACAGGTGGCAAATTTCAATTCTCATTTAAAGAGAGTAAGCTTCCTCCTGTATTTCCTTCCCAAATCTACTCCTTCCTAGTTATTCTATTGTGTTGTGGTGGTGGTAATGGTCATGGTAGTGATGGTGCCAACCATGTTCAGCACTTGCCATAATAAGCACTGTCTTAGATATGAGGCTGCCTGAGCTTGGCAATGCCAACCTGTAGGAAAGAGTGTTTGACCAAGACCAGATAGCATGGAACTGGGAAACAATCACAGCTGAACCCAGCAGTAGAGCCCTAATACCAAGAGACTCAGTGGTTCATGAACCTCATGGGAGGGTGAGACTATAGGGTCTCTCAATTGTTATAGAGAGACAATCTTGCAAGTCTGTCTTTGTCTAAGGAAATCCTGCTATCATGGGCACATGGTCTTTAGGGATCATGAATTAAATCAAAAGTTCTACTTTTTATTTACTATTGGCAATCTAATTGCTGATTTATTTCCTGCTCAGAAACTGGAGGACTCTTAGTCCAAAGGTGGGAACAGGGAGATATCACTACATAAATATGGGGGAGGGGAGGGGAGGAAGGCCAGATAAAAATGATGGCTAGAAATTTAGAAACTGCCTTAGAAACATTCCATTTGTTTTTCAATTGACAGGGTGAAGTTTCTTTAAGTCAGTTCTCCTAATCATAACAGAATTCACAAGTTTGCCAAAGAGATCTCTTCTTCTCCTGCATGAAGTAAAATTATAACCAACATAATTGCTTCTTTAATCAACAAAAACAGAACAGTGACTGTCCCAAAAAGGAAAATGGCAAAAATACCTTAGTTCTTAAAAGAAAAGAAAGTGAGTGAAGAGTCCCATCTTAATCATCTTTCCTTGCATTCACAGAGAATCATTTGCAAGGAAATTTCTAGGAGAATGGAACACAGGAAACCATGTAATGTGGTCAAGAAAAGCCCAATATTGAGTTATCCTTCTACTGATCCATGTTCCAGTTATGATAATGGCCTAACTCCCAAGCCCCTCCTGAAATGGAACCCCCAGTGCAAACAGCCTGCCCCACTCTCCTGCGTGCCAACTCTGCTCTGGCATTTCTTGGTCTTCAGGAGTTCTAGTCGCTTTCCTTCCCCAACCTCAGCCCTAATCTCTAGGATTCTGGCATCAGAGTTTCTACTAATACTCTCTGCCCATTTAAAGGTACTTCATCTTGAACTCTTTGTTGAAAACTGTTTGCCAGGTCTCTGACCTCTGTTGCAGTCTCTAATGTATACAATTTGAAGTTTTAGTCCAGCCAACTTCTGTTGAATCCCAAAACAAAACACCTATCAACAAACCTTAACCTTTTCCTCATCTTGTCCATGAAAAGAGAGTATAAGGAGCATCCTGGGAAATTTATGGCCCTTGGGCATAAATAACCCAAATTAGCAGTAAAATCAGCATTAAATTAAAACTAAGGAAAATAAGGAAAAGGATCCCTCTATTCTTTACTCTTGCATCTGACTGATGAAATTGTGCCCAAGATGTTTTTTTTAGTATTTTTAAAGAGAGTCTAAAGCAAGTTCATAAAAACAAAAATGTGTCCAAACATGGAGAGACTGATTGATGGTATAAAATCCTAGGGATGTTAAATGTCTCAGAAAAGACTTAATAGAAAAGATGTCCATGAGCATTTAAAAATGCAAACTAGGCAAAGAAGAGAAGAGATATTTGGAAAGAGAAAACACAAAAGCAAAATTGAATTAAGAAAAACATAATAGGGGCTCCTAGGTGGCACAGTTGTGTTGAGCATCTGACTATTGGTTTCAGCTCAGATCATGATCTCAGGATGGTGAAATCAAGCCCTACATCAGGCTCCATGCTCAGTGCAGAGTTTGCTTGAGGTTCTCTCTCCTGTCCCTCTACCCCTCCCACTTATGCTCTCTCTTTCTCTCCTTCTCTCTCTCTAAAATAAATAAATAAATCTTAACAAACAAACAAACATAAAAAATAAGGATGGGTTAAATAGGCAATGGGGATTAAGAAGTGCACTTGTAATGAGCACTAGGTGTTGTATATAAGTGTTTAATAACTAAATTGTACATCCCAAATTATACACTGTATGTTAACTAATTAGAATTTAAATAAGAACTTTAAAAAATAAATAGTACATTTACTCATAATAATGATAAATAATTGTGAGTTAAATATAAAAATTTAACTTCCCAAGGAAAGTCAGTTGCTCTGACAAATTGGCTATAATCTCGTAAAGCTTTGCCCAGTAGCAATGAAGCAATCACTATGTAAGCAGAGCCCTTACATGTAGGAGAGAGGTGAAAGGGCAACATTACAACTTGTTCCTCTAGGAATTAGGTTCTGCTGACCTCTGATCTGGGTAGGTGTGATTAAATCTTAATATAGGCAACTCCCTAATCCAAAAGACTTATAAAGAAGTCTGTGAATAGATATTCATTTTAAAACCACATTTATAGTAGAAGATAACTATTGAACTCAAAATAAATGTGTATTCATTCATAAAGCAAAACACAATATTCCTCAGGAAATTGCCCCTCATTCTCACCCAAAAATTGCTTGGTCTTATTAGCCTTGCCAACTGCAGCAGCTAAAACTAGAAGTAAATTCTATCCTGGCCTCACTCTTCCAAAATCAATGTGAAATATGGGAATAAAACATTAGAGTTAGTGTGAGAAGATCTGAGCACCAGTCCTGTTCCCATCTTTTATACGCTTTATGGCCTTGGGCAACTTGCCTTTCTTGATCTGCTTTCCCAATGGGAATGCTCTTGACTAATAACTGTCCTTCCTAAATCAAGCATTGCTATGAGGATCAAATGAAATGATGCCTGTAAAAGGGACTGCAGACTCTAAGAGTCAAGAAAGTCTGCCCAGGGATGTTGAGATGACTCTGAAAGAACAGACAAAAGAAATGTGGTTATTTCAGTGAGAGGGAGTATGGATGCAAGAGAGATAACTGGGTTTCCAGAGAGCCACCAGAGATTACATCAATCTGTCTGCGAGACCCAAACTTTTAGGGTAGATGGGGCAGAAAAAGAGCTGGATCATGAAGGACCTTTTATATCAGGCTGAAGAGTTCACATTTTAGCCTGGGGAACATTAGGCTTAAATTTTACAGTTTCCTTCTTTCAAAGAATCAGCAAGAGCAGGAGCTCCCTAACACATGGGCACATTTTTTTTTTCATCATACAGTAAATTTACCATTGACAAAGACTAGAGAAACAATTAGTAGCATACTGCCTCTTTCAGATAATTCTTGCTACTTTAGAGGAGCAAAATTTGCCACCCCAAAATGTGTCTCTGGCATGTGGATTATTTGGGTCTGATTTAAAAACAAACAAACAAACAAACCAGAAAATTTAGGAAAAACCTTTGACCTTCCCACTAACTAGCTAAAAAAAATTAGATGGAAGACCTGCTCCAGGAAAGGAGCTATCACCACAGATAACTATTGTATTATATGAACTAGGTGTGGTAGACAAGGAGGAACTCAGCAAAGTTCACTTGTTAAAATTCTCTCTGTGTCCCATTGTTTCTGTATGGCCCAGAAAATATTCGTTTATCAAACATTTACTTTTTTTCATCACCTGTGAATTATCTTCCTTCCTTTGGAAATCCCAAACCTGTACTCCCTTCTCCTTTGCTCTGGGTGACATATATGCTGCCTTTTGCCTATCTTTAGAATCTCTCATGTTTATGTGGATTCACTATACATATGCAATTAAATTTTATTTTCATCTGTTGATCTGTGTCATGTAAATTTAATTATTAGACTAACCAGAAGAAGGGTAGAATAAATATCTTCCTCCCCCAAACACTACCAAATCAACAAGGATCTGTTAATAACAAACTCATATCCATTAACCCACGAAAATAACTATTATACGAAAACTTCAATCACGTAGATGATCAGATAATCCTGACTTTGTAAAGGAGACTTTGTTAATTGCCTAAAACAGGTAAAATTTTGGAATATTAAGTCTTTCTACAATCTCTCCCATTATCTTGTATTCCATTTTTTAAAGTAGGATATCCTCTGTAGGGTAATCCAGAAAAGATTTGACGTATTTTGGAACGTACTATTCTCACTTTATTATATAATGAACTTTTTAATATACTTTCTAGCTTTAAGTCTCATTTAAATGAGAATAATCTCATCATATTGGACAAGGGGATAACAGAATGTAGGTTAAATAAAGAACATTAATAGCCCACACATTTTAAAAGTCTATCTTTGTCCTCTGTTTCAGGCATGTGTGTGCTGCTGAGAGACTGCTCTTCCCTGATTGACAAAATTTGGGGAATGAAAAAGCTTTTCAACAACCATTAAAACTGAAAAACCTCTCTGTGAAACAAAGAGAATTATTGAGAGACACTGTGTATTAGTTTGTTAGGGTTGCCATAGGAAAGAACCAATGACTGAGTGGCCCACACAACAGAAATGTATTCTCTCACAGTTCTAGAAGCTAGAAGTCTTTGATCTTAATCAAAGTCTCAACAGGTTTGATTTCTTCTAAGGCCTCTCTCCTTAGCTTGCAGATGGCTGCCATTTTGCTGTGTCCTCATAAGGTCTTTCATCTGTGCATGCACACTCCTGTTGTCTCTCTGTATATTCTAATCTCCTCTTTTTGTGAGAACATCAGCCATATTGGATTAGGGCTCCAATGGCCTCATTTTAACTTAATCACCTCTTTGAAAGTCTTATCTCCAAATACAGGCACATTCAGTCTCCAACAGATGAGTTTTGGAGGGATACATTTTAGCCCATAACACTAGACAGGAAATGTTTTTAAAATCAGGAACTATTAATCAAGTAAATTTCTCAAATACAGGGGAAACAGTATACCAGCAGCTTCAACATATTACCCTATTAGATCCTCAAAACAAACATGAGCGGCCCATATCAAATCCCATGAGTTCACAGACCGAATCTGAGTGTCGACTTTGCTAGTGTAGCTATCAGAATACTCCCAGTGTACAATACCTTATCCAGCTCTTGACATTTACTAAAACTGCAGTTGGATCTTTATATCCTTAAAAATCTATTTGTATCAATGCATTCTAAAATGGATAATGGGGGTGAAATCTTTCATCATACAGCTAACTTAGAATAAAATTCTAACTTAGAATAAAAATTAGAATAATCTAATAGGTACAGATTCTTATCTTAAATTCTTTTTAACCATCTTTAGACCAAGTCCTTACAGATTTAAGCATATGTACCATAACATATGCAACACAAGATATTAAAACTTATGTTTTCTAACAATAAAAATGTATAATCAAAAAAACAAAAAGCCTTTAAAAAAAGCCTTAAAAAGAACAAATGGAAAAGCTCTCAGTTTTTCCCGATTGAGTATGATGTTGGCTATGGGTTTTTCATAGATAGACTTTATTATATTGAGGTGTATTCCCTCTAAATCTACTTTGTTGAGGGTTTTTATAATGAATGGATGTTATACTTTGTCAAATGCTTTTTCTGCATTTATTAAAATGATCATATGGTTCTTATCCTTTATTTGATTAATGTGGTATATCACATTGATTCATTTGTGAATATCGAACCACCCATGCAACTGAGGAATACATACCACTTCATCATGGTGAATGATTTTTTTAATGTACTATTAGATTTGGTTTGCCAGTATTTTATTGAGAATTTTTGTATCCATCTTCATCGTGGATATTGACCTGTAGTTCTTTTTTTTTTTAATATTTTATCTATTTATTCATTAGAGACACACAGAGAGAGGCAGAGACATAGGCAGAGGAAAAGCAGGCTCATTGCAGGAAGCCAGATACAGGACACGATCCTAGGGCCCCAGGATCATGCCCTGAGCCGAATGCAGATGCTCAACCACTGAGCCATTCAGGCAATCCTGTAGTTCTCTTTTTAAGTAGAGTCTCTATCCAGTTTTGGTATCAGGCTAATGAATTTGAAAGTTTTCCTTCTTTCTGTATTTTTCGTGGTAGTTAGAGAAGAATAAGCATTAACTCTTCTTTAAATGTTTGGTAGAATTTGCCTGTGAAGGGGCAGCTGGCTGGTTTAGTTGGTGGAAAGTGTGACTCGATTTCAGGGCTATGAATTCAAGCCCCACATTGGGCGTACACAATGGGTATAGAGATTAGTTAAAAATAAAATAAATAATAATTCACTGTGAAGCCATCTGACCATGGACTTTTGTTTGTTAGGAGTTTTTGGTTACTGACTCAATTTCTTTTCTGGTTATCAGTCTGTTCAAGTTTTCTATTTCTTCCTGTTTACATTTTTGGATGTTTATATGTTTCTAGGAATTTTTCCATTTCTCCCAGGTTGTCCAATTTTTTGGCATATAAGTTTTCATAATATTCTCTTATAATTGCTCGTATTTCTATGGTGTTGGTTGTGATCTCTCTTCTCTCATTCATGATTATAGTTATTTGGGTCCTTTCTCTTTTATATCTGGCTAGAGATTTATCAATTTCATCAATTTTTTCAAAGAACTAGCTCCTGGTTTCATTGATCTATTCTATTGCTTTTTTACTTTCTATATCTCTTAATTCCACTCTAATCTTTATTATTCCCTCATTCTGCTGGCTTTAGCCTTCATTTGTTATTCTTTTCTAGATCTTTTAGGTGTAAAGTTTGAGTTTTTCTTGTTTCTTGAGGTAGGCCTGTATTGCTATATACTTCCCAAAGGTTCTGGGCCACCCTGTTTTCATTTTCATTTGTTTCCATGTATTTACTATTTCTTCTTTGATTTCCATGTTGATCTATTCATTGTTTAGTAGCATGTTGTTTAATTTTCATGTATTTGTGATCTTTCCAAATTTTTTCTTGTGGTTAACTTCTAGTTTCATAGTGTTATGGTCAAAAAAGGTATATAGTATGATTTCAATCTTTTTGTATTTATTGAAGCCTGTTTTGTGACCTAGTATGTGATCTATTCTGAAAAAATGTTCCTTGGGCACTTAAAATAACATGTATTCTACTGTTTTAGGACAAAATATTCTGAATTCATTTATTAAGTTCAGTGTATCACTCAAAGCCATTGTTGCCTTGTTAATTTTCCACTTAGATGATCTGTCCATTTATGTAAGTAGGGTGTTAAAGCTCCCTACTATTCTTTTATTTTTATAGTTCCTTTATGTTTGTTACTCTTTTATATATTTGGGTACTCCAGTGTGGGGTGCATAAATATTTACAATTGTTAGATGTTCTTGTTGGGTTGCCCCTTTATGAGTACACGATGTCCTTCTTTGGCTCTTTTTACAGTCTTTCTTTTAAAGTCTAGTTTGTCCAATGTAAGTACTGCTACTCTGGCTTTCTTTTGACATCCACTTACATGATAAACACTTCCCCACCTCCTCACTTTCAATCTGCAAGTGTCTTTAGGAAGTTTGTACTAAGTCTTTTGTAGGCATCATATAGATAGATATATTTTGTTTTATTTTTACACATTCTAGTACCCTATGTCTTTTGACTGGAGCATTTAATCTATTTATATTCAAAGTAATTATTGATAAATGTGTATTTACTGCCATTTTATTATTGTTTTGTCATTGTTTCTGGAGATTTTCTATGTTACTTTCCTTTATGGTCAAGAACAAGACAGAGATGTCCACTCTAATCACTGTTATTTAACATAGTACCAGTAGTCCTAGCCTCAGCAAACAACAAAAAAGAAATAAAAGACATCTAAATCAGCAAGTAAGAAGTCAAACTTTCACTATTTACAGATGACATGATACTATATGTAAAAACCCAAAAGGCTCCACCAAAAAATGCCATAACTGATCAATAAATTCAATAAAATCTCAGGATACAAAATCAACATATAGAAATCTGCTGTATTCCTATACACCAGCAATGAAGCAGCAGAAGAAATTAAGGGATCAATCTCATTTAAAATTGCACCAAAAGGGACACCTGGGTGGCTGAGCAGTTAAGCGTCTGCCTTTGGCTCAGGCCATGATCCTGGAGACCCGGGATCGAGTCCCACGTCAGGCTCCCTGCATGGAGTCTGCTTCGCCCTCTGCCTGTGTGTCTGCCTCTCTCTCTCTCTCTCTCTCTGGGTCTCTCATAAATGAATAAATAAAATCTTTTTAAAAAATTGCTCAAAAACAGTAAGATACCTAGGAATAAACCTAACCAAAGAGGTAAAATATCTGTACTCTGAAAACTATAGAAAACTTATGAAAGAAATTGAAGATGACACAAAGAAATGGGTAAACATTATATGTGCATGGATCAGAAGAACAAATATTGTTAAAATGTCTCTACCACCCAAAGCAATATGCACATTTAATGCAATCCTTATCAAAATACCACTAGCATTTTTACAGAGCTAGAACAATCTTAAAATCTGTATGGAACCACAGAGGACCTCAAATAGCCAAAATATCTTGAAAACGAAAAGGAAACCTGGAAGCATCACAATTCCAGACTTTAAGTTATATTACAAAGCTGTAATCATCAAGACAGTATGGTACTGACACAAAAATAGACATATAGATCAATAGAACAAAAGAGAAAACCCAGAAATGGACCCACAAATGTATGGTCAACTCAATAAAAGAAGAAAGAACGTCCAAGAGGAAAAAGACAGCCCCATCAACAAATGGTGTTGGAAAAACTGGATAGCAACACAGAAGAATGAAACTGGGCCACTCTCTTACACCATACACAAAAATAAATTCAAAATGGATGAAAGACCTAATTGTAATATGTAAAGTCATAAAAATCCTAGAAGACATCACATGGAGTACCCTTTTGTTGTTGTTGTTGGGTAACTGGGCAAACTTTTTTTTTTTTTGTATTTTTTTACTGGAGTTCGATTTGCCAACATATAGCATAAACCCAGTGCTCATCCTGTCAAGTGCCCCCTCAGTGCCTATCACCCAATCACCCCATGCCCCTGCCCACCTCCACCTCCACTACCCCCTTGTTCATTTCCCAGAGTTAGGAGTCTCTCCTGTTCTGTCACCCTCTCTGATATTTCCCCACTCATTTTCTCTCCCTTCCCCTAAAATCTCTTTCAGTATTTTTTATATTCTCTGAATGATTGAGACCATATAATGTTTGTCTTTCTCCGATTGACCTACTTCACTCAGCATAATATCCTCCAGTTCTATCCACGTGGAAGCAAATGGTGGGTATTCGTCGTTTCTAACAACTGAGTAATATCCCATTGTATATATAGACCACATCTTCTTTATCCATTCATCTTTCAATGGACACCGACGCTTCTTCCGCAGATTGGCTACTGTGGACATTGCTGCTATAAACATTGGGGTGCAGGTGTCTCAGTCTTTCACTGCATCTGTATCTTTGGGTAAATCCCCAGCAGTGCAATTGCTGGGTCATAGGGTAGATCTATTTTTAACTTGTTGAGGAACCTCCACACAGTTTTCCAGAGTGGCTGCACCAGTTCACATTCCCACCAACAGTGCAAGAGGGTTCCCCTTTCTCCACATCTCTCCAACACTTGTTGTTTCCTGTTTTGTTAATTTTCCCCATTCTCACTGGTGTGAGGTGGTATCTCATAGTGGTTTTGATTTGTATTTCCTTGATGTCAAGTGATGCAGAGCATTTTCTCATGTGCTTGTTGGCCATGTGTATGTCTTCTTTGGAAAAATTTCTGTCCATGACTTTTGCCCATTTCATGATTAGACTGTTTCTTTGCTATTGAGTTTAATAAGTTCTTTATAAATCTCTTGGATACTGACCCTTTATCCAATAGGTCATTTGCAAATATCCTCTCCCATTCTGTAGGTTGTCTTTAGTTTTATAGACTGTCTCTTTTGCTATGCAGAAGCTTTTTATCTTAAGTCCCAATAGTTCATTTTTGCTTTTGTTTCCCTCACCTTCATACATGTATCTTTCAAGAAGTTGCTGTGGCCAAATTCAAAAAGAGTGTTGCCTGTGTTCTTCTCTAGGATTTTGATGGATTCTTGTCTCACATTTAGATCTTTCATCCATTTTGAGTTTATCTTTGTGTATGGTGCAAGAGAATGGTCTAGTTTCATTCTTCTGCACGTGGCCATCCAATTTTGCCAGCACCATTTATTGAAGAGACTGTCCTTTTTCCAGGGTATAGACTTTCCTGCTTTGTGAATATTAGTTGACCATAGAGTTGAGGGGCCATTTCGATTCTCTATCCTGTTCCATTGATCTATGTGTCTGTTTTTGGGCCAGTACCATACTATCTTGATGATCACAGCTTTGTAGTACATCTTGAAATCCGGCATTGTGATGCCCCCAGCTATGGTTTGCTTTTCCAATATTCCCCCTGGCTATTCAGGGTCTTTTCTGATTCCACACAAATCTTAAAATGATTTGTTCCAACTCTCTGAAGAAAGCCCATGGTATTTTGATAGGGATTGCATTAAATGTGTACGTTGCCCTGGGTAGCATTGACATTTTCACAATATTAATTCTTCCAAACCATGAGCATGGAATATTTTTCCATCTCTTTGTGTCTTCCTCAATTTCTTTCAAAAGTGTTCTGTAGTTTTTAGGGTATAGGTCCTTTCCCTCTTTGGTTAAGTTTGTTCCTAGGTATCTTATGCTTTTGGGTGCAATTGTAAATGGGATTGACTCCTTAATTTCTCTTTCATCAGTGCCATTGTTAGCGTATAGAAATGCCACCAATTTCTGGGCATTGATTTTGCCGAGTTGCTGTATGAGTTCTAGCAATCTTGGGGTGGAGTCTTTTGCATTTTCTATGTACAGTATCATGTCGTCTGGAAGGGGGAGAGTTTGACTCCTTGCCAATTTAAATGCCTTTTATTTCTTTTTGCTGTCTGATTGCTGAGGCTAGGACTTCTATACTATGTTGAATAGCAGTGGTGAGAGTGGACATCCCTGTTTTGTTCCTGACCTTAGGGGAAAGGCTCCCAGTGTTTCCCCATTGAGAATGATTTTTGCTGTGGGTTTTTTGTAGATGGTTTTTAAGATGCTGATAAATGTTCCCTCTATCCCTACACTCTCAAGAGTTTTGATCAGGAATGGATGCTGTATTTTGTCAAATGCTTTCTCTGCATCTAATGAGAGGATCACATGGTTCTTGTTTTTTCTCTTGTTGATATGATCTATCACGTTGATTGCTTATGAGTGTTGAACCAGCCTTGCATCCCAGGGATAAATCCCTCTTGGTCATGGTGAACAATCTTCTTAATGTACTATTGGATCCTATTGGCTAATATCTTGTTGGAATTTTTGATCTGTGTTGATCAGGGATATTGGATATAATTCTCCTTTTTTGGTAGGGTCTTTGTCTGGTTTTGGAATTAAGGTGATGCTGGCCTCATAAAACAAGTTGGGAAGTGTTCTGTACCTTTCTATCTTTTGGAACAGCTTTAGTGGAATAGATACTGTGTCTTCTTTAAACATTTGATAGAATTCCCCTGGGAAGCCATCTGGCCCTGGACTTTTGTGTTTTGGGAGGTTTTTGATGACTGCTTCAATTTCCTCCCTGGTTATTGGCCTGTTCAGGTTTTCTATTTCTTCCTGTTCCAGTTTTGGTAGTTTGTGGTTTTCCAGAAATGCATCCATTTCTTCTAGATTGCCTAATTTATTGGCAGATAGCTGCTCATAATAAGTTTTTAAAATAGTTTGTATTTCCTTGGTATTGGTGATGATCTCTCTTTTTTCAATCGTGATTTTATTAATTAGAGTCTTTTCTCTTTTCTTTTTAATATGGCTGGCTAATGGTTTATCTATCTTATTAATTCTTTCAAAGAACCAATTCCTGGTTTTGTTGATCTGTTCTATAGTTCTTCTGGTCTCTATTTCATTGAGTTCTGCTCGAATCTTTATTAACTCTCTTCTTCTGCTGGGTGTAGGTTTTATTTGCAGTTCTTTCTCCAGCTCCTTTAGGTGCAAGGTTAGCTTGTGTATTTGAGTTTTTTCCAATTTTGGGGGGAATGCTTATATTGCGATGTATTTCCCTCTTAGGACTGCTTTTGCTGTATCCCAAAGATTTTGAACAGTTGTATCTTCATTCTCATTAGTTTCCATGAATCTTTTTAATTCTTGTCTAATTTCCTGGTTGACCCATTCATCTTTTAGCAGATGCTCTTTAACCTCCACGTGTTTGAGTTTCTTCCAAATTTCTTCTTGTGATTCAGTTCATGTTTCAAAGCAATATGGTTAAAATATGTAGGGGACAATCCCAATCTTTTGGTATTGGTTGAGACCTGATTTGTGACCCAGTATGTGGCTCTATTCTGGAGAAAGTTCCATGTGCACTTGAGAAGAATGTGTATTCAGTTGCATTTGGATGTAAAGTTCTGTAAATATCTGTGAAATCCATCTGGTCCGGTGTATCATTTAAAGCTCTTGTTTCTTTGGTGATGTTGTGCTTAGATCTGTCATTTGCAGAAAGTGCTGTGGTGAAGTCTCTCAGTATTAGTGTAGTATTATCTAAATATGTCTTTACTTTGGTTACTAATTGATTGATATACTTGGCAGCTCCCACATTAGGGGCATAAATATTCATGATTGTTAGGTCCTCTTGTTGAATAGATCCTTTAAATATGATATAGTGTCCCTCTTCATCCCTTACTACAGCCTTTGGGATAAACTTTAATTTATCTGATATGAGGATTGCTACCCTGGCTTTCTTTTGAGGACCATTTTCAGGCTGTTGGTATCCTTAGGTCTAAAATGAATCTCTTGTAGACAGGAAATAGATGGGTCTTGCTTTTTTTTATCTAGTCTGAAGCTCTGTGTCTTTTTATGGAATCATTTAGCTCATTCACGTTCAGAGTTATTGAACGATTTGAATTTAGTGTCATCATAATACCTATTCAGTCCCTGTTTTTGTGGATTTTGGGGGGAGGGCTTCCTCTTTCTTTTACAGGATCCCCCTTGATATATCTTGCAGAGCTGGTTTGGTGGCCACATATTCTTTCAGTTTCTGCCTATCTTGAAAGCTCTTTATCTCTCCTTCTATTCTGAATGAGAGCCTTGCTGGATCAAGTATTCTTGGCTGCATATTCTTCTCATTTAGGACCCTGAATATATCCTGCCAGCCCTTTCTGGCCTGCCAGGTCTCTGTGGAGAGGTCTGCTGTTAACCTAATATTTCTCCTCATATAAGTTAGGGATATCTTTTCTCTTGCTGCTTTAAGGATTTTCTCTTTATCTTTGAAATTTGCAAGTTTCACTATTAGATGCCGAGGGGTTGAACAGTTTTTATTGATTTTAGGGGGGACCTCTCTATCTCTTGAATCTGAATGTCTGTTTCCCTCCCCAAATTAGGGAAGTTATCAGCTATGATTTGTTCAAATATGCTTTGTGGCCCTCTGTCCCTCTCAGCGCCCTCTGGAACCCCAATGATATGTAGCTTTTTCCTTCTCAGGCTGTCATTTATTTCCCTCAACCTTTCCTCCTATTTCTGATTCTTTCTTTTGTGGTGAGTTCTTTCTAGTCATTTTGCTCAGTGCAGAGTGGCTGTATGAGCAGACTGCATCAAGAGTATCAACCATTGACCTAAGCAAATTTCATCCTAGATGATTCTTGTTAGAAGTGAAAATCCTTCTCTCTGTAGTGTTCCAGCTGTTCTCTCTTTAAATCTCAGGTCGAATTCGTAGGTTTTCAGGATGATTTGAAAGTAATCTAGGTAAGTTGGTATGGCTACGTGAATTTAGGCACCTACTCCTCCACCATCTTGCCTGAATCTGATACCTTTCTTCCTATCTTAGATCAATAGGCCAATGAAGCCAAAGAGGTGAAGCTGTAAAGGCTTAATATCAGCCTGACACCCACATCCTTATGTATTTATTTTTTCATCATTTACATCTATGTGGATGGAACTAGAGGGCACCATGCTGAGCAAAGTAAGCCAATCAGAGGATAGAGGACAATTATCATATGGTTTCACTCATGTGGAATACGGAAACAGCAGAGAGGATCATAGGTTAAGGGAGGGGAAACTGGGAAGTTATCAGTGAGAGGCAGTAACCTTTGACATCAGCCATAGCAACTCCTTTCTAGATATGTCTCCTGAGACAAGAGAAGCAAAAGCAAAAACAAACTCTTGGATTACATCAAAATAAAAAGCTTCTACACAGTGAAGGAAACTATCAACGAAACTAAAAGGGAGCCTATGGAATGGGAGAGGATATTTTCAAATGACATATAGGATAAAGGGTTAGTACTGAAAATCTGTAAAGAACTTAGAAAACTCAACACTCAAAAAATGAATAATCCAATTTAAAAATGAGCAGAAGATATGAATAGGCATTTTTCCAAAAAAGGCATAAAGAGAGCCAACAGACACATGAAAGGATGCTCAACATTACTCATCAGAGAAATACAGATCAAAATTACAATGAAATATCACCTCAACTCTGTCACACCTGTCAGAATAGCTAAAATCAACAATACAAGAAACAACAGTTGTTGGGGAGGATGTGGAGAAAAAGGAACTCTCTTGCACTATTGATGGGAATGGAAACTGGTGCAGCCACTCTGGAAAACAGTATGAATGGTCCTTAAAAAGTTAAAAACAGAACCACCCTACAATCCAGCAATTGTACTACTAGGTAGTTACCCAAAGAATACAAAAATACTAATTTGAAGGGATCCATGCACCCCAATATTTATAGATTAGAGCATTATCACCAATAGCCAAATTATGGAAAGAGCCCAAATGATGAGTAGATAAAGAGGGGGGTGATATATATATATTATATATTTGTATATTATATATATATGGGTGTGTATATATATATATAATGGAATCTTACTCAGCCATAAAAAAGAATGAAATATTGCTATTTGCAACTACAAAGATGGAGCTAGAGAGTATTATGCTAAGGGAAATAAGTCAAAGAAAGACAAATACCAAAGATTTCAGTCATGTGTGTAATTTAAGAAACAAGACAAATGAGCAAAGAGAGGAAGGAAAGAGATAGAGGCAAACCAAGAAACAGATTCTTAACAACTATCAGAGAACAAACTGAGATGGGGGGAAATGGGGGGTGGGGGGAGATGAGTGGTAGAGATTAAGTAGAGCACTTGTGATGAGCACCAGGTTTGTATGGAAGTGTTCAATTACTAAATTCTACTCTGAAACTGGTATTACACTGTATGTCAACCAATTGGAATTTAAGTAAAAACTTAAAAAAAAAGGAACAAATGGCCTAAAATATCAGTAATGCAGATAAAAATAAACAAAAGTATACTAATAATTTATTACAAATCAGAATTAGTAATGGTCACATAAATAGGAGGCAAAGAAATTTCATATTTATGAAGAAGAATTTTTAAAATATATAAAATATAGATAGCAAAATAAAACCCTAAATGTATGGAAAGAGATATAGATTCACCACTGAATTAATAAAAAATTATTCACGGGCAGCCCTGGTGGCGCAGCGGTTTAGCACCACCTGCAGCCTAGGGCGTGATCCTGGGGTCCCCGGATCGAGTCCCACATCGGGCTCCCTGCATGGAGCCTGCTTCTCCCTCTGCCTGTGTCTCTGCTTCTCTCTCTCTGTCTCTATGAATAAATAAATAAAATCTTAAATAAAATAAAATTAAAAAAAAATTATTCACACTCCAGAACAAAAAAATTAAAATCACTCTAAAAGGTTGAAAATACATGCCAATAGTAATTTTAAATCACAACTGATAGGGGGCTCTGGGTGGCCCAGTTGGTTAAGCATCTGACTCTTGATTTTGGCTTAGGTTACAGTCTCAGAGTCATGAGATGGAGCCCTATGTCAGGCTCTGTGCTCAATGAGGTGTCTCCTTAAATTCTTTCTCTTTGTCTTTCTCTGTCCTCACCACCTCCACTCATGCTCTGTCTAAATCAATTTAATCAATCAATCACAATGTGAAACTATGCTTTATTTGTAACTGAAAAATAATATGAATATGACTAATAGTAAATAAAATAGATGTTCTTTTCTCTTTAAAAAGAGTTCTTGGGATCCCTGGGTGGCGTAGCGGTTTGGCGCCTGCCTTTGGCCCAGGGCGCGATCCTGGAGACCCGGGATCGAATCCCACGTCAGGCTCCCGGTGCATGGAACCTGCTTCTCCCTCTGCCTATGTCTCTGCCTCTCTCTCTCTCACTGTGTGACTATCATAAATAAATAAAAATTAAATAAAAAATAAAAAATAAAAAGAGTTCTTATTGGGATTGGGATTTTACTGAAGAAAACAAGCAAAGGAAAAAATTGCATTAAAGGTGGTATAAACTGAGCTATGAATTTGTTGCAATTTACTGGAAAACAAAGGATAATGCCACCCCTAAATACATAGTTTAGTTAAATTATGCTTTTAAATCACTGTGGAAAAATCTATTGTAATCAGAACAATATACACACATAAAAATCTAAGATTTGGAATCTTGCTAACAATATCATAAAATAAATTCCTAAAATAAGTTTTAAAAATTTAACACATAAGCATATAAAATGTTTTAAATGTTTGACTTGTTTGTTTCTCTGCTAACAAAAGATAGCAACCAGATGCCACTTCCAAAATTAGGAAGCATTTTCCAAAATAAAAGAACAAAAAGAGATAAGAATGGCATTCTTACATTTGGCAATTCAATATTCCCTATATACCTATGATCTCAAAGGCTTTATGCTAGGTGAATATAAAAATAATGTAGCAAGTATTTACTGACTCTTTACTGTGTGCTAGGCACTGTGCTAAACACTTTATATTCATTATCTCATTACACTTTCACCAGAAAAATCTATGAGGTCACTACCACACCCAAAGGCAAGGACAGATGAATGAGAGAGCTAGTGCAGAGACCTGAGATATCTGACTCCAGGCATAAACTCTTCAATATCACTGCTAAAGTACAAAAGACCCAGGGCCAGCACCTAGAGGAATCATAAATGAATGCCAACCTGACAGAAACACTAAAGATAAAGTGAAGGCCATAGTGAATATAAAAGAGATTCCTTGACATTCATTTATTCATTCAAAAAATATTTATGGAATGGCTGTTCTAGGCATCAAGGACCCAGTAGTAGACAAAACAAAGTCCCTGTCCTGATGGAATGTGCATTTACCTGGAGAAAACACACAATAAAAAAGTGAACAGGGTGCCTGGGTGGTTCAGTCAATTAAGTGTATGACTTTTGATTTTGACTCAGGTCATGATCTCAGGGTTGAGATTGAGCCCTGTGTTGGGCTCTGCACTCAGCATGGAGTCCACTTGAGAGTTTATCTCTCCCTTTCTCTCTGCCCCTCTCCTCACTTTCTCTCTTAAATAAATAAATAAAAACTTTTTTTAAAAAGTGAACAATTTCAGTTAGTGATAAGGGTAAAGAAGAAATGCACAGCACTTCTGGAAAGGCCTCTCCAATGGGATGACATTTGAATAGAGACCTGAATCTCAGTGATGTGAGGGCACCAGCCCTGGAAAGACCCAGTGAGAGCATTCCAGGCAAAGAGAAAAGCAGATATAAAATCCCTGAGTCTACAACAAGTTGGGTGTACTTCAGGTCCCAGGCAGGGGGAGAGTAAATATCAGCTAGAAGATAAGACATCTAGTAGGGATTAGGCTACAAAAGACCTTATAGGTCATGATTTTAAAAACTACTTTTTAAAATCTTTGTAAGTAATTTTAAACCTACATAAATGTGAGGAGTAATAGTACAAAGACAACTTATATGCCCTTGATCCAGTTTTGCCTATTGTTAACATTTATCCCATTTGCTTTATCACTTATGGCGTGTGTGCATGTATAATCTTTTAGAAACATTTAAAAATTGCATGTATCATGGCCCTTTGCTGCTAAACACATCAATGTGTATATCATAAGAATGGGAATATTCTATATAGCCACTGTACAGTAATCAACTTCAGTAAATTTAACACTAATACTTTTATCTAAACTCCCATCCATGATCCAATTTTATCTATTGACCTAATTATGTTCTTTACAGCCTTTTTTCCCCCGCCAGCATAGAATCTTGTCTGGAATCAGGTATCTCATTAGTTGTTATGCCCCAAACAATACATTACTCATTCTGGGTTTGTATGATGGTTCCTTAGGAAATGGATCCCAACCAGAACACTACCTAAGTGATGTTGTGTCCTTGCCAAGTTAGCACTTCTAGAGGAACTCAATGACCATCTGCCCTTTACTGGTAATGTTAATTTTAAAGATTCATTTATTTCTTTTAGGGAGGTAGTGGCAAAGGAAGAAAGAGAGAAAGAATCTCAAGCAAACTCCCCACAGGAGTGTGGAGCCTGATGCAGGGTTCAATCTCACAACCCTGAGATCATGCCCTGAACCAAAATCAAGAGTCAGGCACTTAACCGAGCCACCCAGGTGCCCCCCTAGTAATGTCAATTTTAACTACCTAGTAAGGTGTTATCTGATTTCTCCACTATAAAGTTACATTTTTTTTCTCACAACCAAGAGATTGAAGAGGAAAAGTCAGCTAAGAAGATGGAGAACAAAGGGACAATGATGTAGAAATAGACCAAGAGTGCAATTACCCTAAAGTCAGATCAAGAAAGTGTTTGGAAAAAAAAAAGTGTTTGAAAAAGAAGGAGCACGTATTATTTGATACTAATTTTATACCACACAATTGGTGATACTTAGTAGTATTATGCATTATGGAAGTAGAATCTTATAGTTCACAATTTATATTTTTCAATGAGCTTTCAGAGACCATGTCTAACACTGAGCTGAGTAAGAACAAAATTGGAAAATAGTAAAAATCAAAGAGCTATAGCCTCTGCCCTGATACTATATAAAAGTAAGTTACAAACCCAGGCTTATATGATCCAAATCCATAATCTGAATAGTCCTGAGATTGAAACAAGTATCCCTAAAATCAGCATTTCTGGGAGACAGTAGAGGAATATTATGGTTACAAATGTGGATTTAACAACAACTAAAATAAACATCCATCCAGTACATCCTAAATGCCAGGCAAGGTCCTAAAGCTGTAGCAGAGAACAAAACAAAATAGCCACTCTTGCACAATTACTTTCTTGGGGGGTTCTAAGAGATGTGGGCTTGCATCCCAATTCTGTCCTGTGATCTTGAGCAAGCAACTTCTTGTAAACTTGCTTTTCTTTTCTAATGAGGTTGCTAACTTCTACCTCTTATTTCTAAATGAATATGGAAGAGTGAATTCAAAGGTTTCTCTCCATGTCACTCCTAAAACTCTGATAAAATTTCTCTAAGGGAGAGGAAGGGTATAAACCAACAAAAAACAAAGAGAGTGGCAGAACATAGGGCAGTAATAAAATTTTGAAAACCAGAAAACAGGTGAACAAATGATAACCAATTTAGCAAATCAGGAAGCAGTGAAAGTGAAACCCAAGTCAGCAGGAGAAGTCCAAGAAGTAGATTGATCCACACTATAGTGTAGTTCAGAAGTCTGCAAATTTTTTCATGTGAAAGCCCAGATTTAAGCTTTGCATGTCATGGGGTCTCTGTCACAATTACTCAAGTCTTCTTTGTAAAGCAAGAGCAGCAATAAGCAAGACACATCTATGGGAATGGCTATGTTCCAGTAAAAACTATTTTTGAAAAAGAGGCAGGGATTGAGGAAGAAAGGATTGTGATTTGGCAAGCAGACCAGAATGCCAAAGTCTGGTATAACACTTCAGGGATGAAGGCATCACATCCCTCCAAAAGCATCAGAGCAAAAAGTGTGAAAATAGGATTGAGAGTGTGTAAAAGAGGGACCTAGAACCCCAGGACCCCTTTCCCATCAATTAGAGTCAGAGGAAGGCCCCTCCCACACCTTGCCAGAAGACTAGAGAATTATCATCTAGGAAACTGAATTCAGGAGATTCTGGGCTTGGGTACATATGAAGGTGGGTGTGAAATGCCTTACTAAAAACAAGAGATTAAAAAAATCTCAAACCCTAGTCCCCACTCAGTTGGCAGGGCCTAGTAAGCAGGCTTGGGCTCTTTCTACGGAAAACTGGTAGGTTTCTTTCTGGAAAAACTGATCAATCCTAGAGAAAAGAGCTAAAAATGCTGAGAGTTGGTGATCACCCAACAAAACAGTCCAGACAGAACTGGTTAACCTCCTCCCCTCAAATACATAGTTTCCAATCTTTTATTGTTTCTAACTTATAGAATAATTCTTTGTCACTAAAGACAGCAATAAAAGTGAACATACAAGAATAATTTTTTTAATAAATTAATTTTTATTGGTGTTCAATTTACCAACATACAGAATAACACCCAGTGCTCATCCCGTCAAGTGTCCCCCTTCGTGCCCGTCACCCATTCACCCCCACCCCCCGCCCTCCTCCCCTTCCACCACCCCTAGTTCGTTTCCCAGAGTTAGAAGTCTTTATGTTCTGTCTCCCTTTCTGATATCTCCCACACATTTCTTCTCCCTTCCCTTATATTCCCCTTCACTATTATTCATATTCCCCAAATGAATGAGAACATACACTGTTTGTCCTTCTCCGATTGACTTATTTTTTAAAGAAATAAAGAAAAACTCCAGGGAACATAGCAAGCATGTCACTAAGAAAGCTTCAATATATAATAATTAATTCTCCTCAGAAGATAAGAGAAGATATTGCATCCATGAAAAAAAAAAATAGGAGCCTGAAAAAACAGAGCACTGTCAGAGAACACAGAAGCACCCTTGGGAATTAAAAATACAATGGCAGAGATGAAAAATTCACAAGAAGTTGGGACACCTGAGTGGCTCAGTGGTTGAGCAGACGTCTGCCTTAAGCTCAGGGCATGATCCTAGGGTCCTGGGATCGAGTCCCACAGTGGGCTCCCCACAGGGAGCCTGCTTCTCCCTCTGTCTATGTCTCTGCCTCTCTCTGTCTCTCATGAATAAATAAATAAATATTTTTTAAAAGAATTCACAAGAAGCACCAGAAAATAAAATTGAGAAATTCTCCCAGAGACCAGAACAAGTAAATAAGAAAGAAAAAAATAAGAAAATCAGAGGATAAATCGAGGGAAGTCTAACATCTAAATAAGAATCATTCCAATCAGAGAGAACAGAAAAAATACCCTGTATTCTAGAGCCTTGTATTTTTATAAAATGTCTTTTTTTAAAAGCAAAGAGAGCATACAATTTAAATTCATAACCCCAGAAATTTGTCTGTTGAGAAAAACTTGCAGACAAACCAGAAAGGATCATTCATGTTCCATTTGCATTTCTCTCCAACACAAATTTAGGCTCATTACTCAAGCCAGTAAAGGACTAACAAATTTGTTTTCTGTTTTCTAAGCCATGCAAATCAGTTTCAATATAATCTAATTCTTACATACATCCCCTACTGTTTTTATCAACGAATTTAATCAACGCTTGTCACCCCAACCTTCATCTGTGCCTGAGCACCCCTAGAATCCAGGATCCCTACACAGAATCCTCCAATTTTCTGGCAGGTGCGGGCAGGGCTTTGCCTGACTGCAGGACACAGGGATCTGGGGTCCCAGGCATCTCTTTTAAACACTTTCAACCAATCATCCTGTTTTCAAATCCTCTACTCACTACTTTCAGAACTATCTGGTGCCTTCTGTCCATGCACATTTTATTTGAATTACATGTGCCTTTTATTTGACTTAAACATTAGACATTTATACACAAGTAACAAATCCCTTCAACTGATTAATTTCCAAAAAGGTTCCCTCAAAATTTCCTTGATGCAGATGCAAAAAGGCTTACAGTTATTAACAGACGTTAATACAAGATTAGCTTCTTTGTACAAAGGGAAAATGCACTTATTTTCTCTTACCAACACACAGAGAGATGGCAGCTTCAGCTTTACAACTTTAGAGCAACATCAGAGCAAATAAAAACTCATGAGAGTCCGTTACCCTTAAAATTGTCACAGACCTTTAGATACTTCTACATACTTTTCAAGGAGTCTCCAAAACAAACCTTGGTTTTCAGTCCCTAAACTGGAGACAGAAGTCCAACCAGGTCCTCCAGGCTCTCCTTTTACAGTTTCTGGCATCCAGACCAGGTTGCTTAGAACACGAAACTCTGTTTTTTAAAAAGAAGCCTTTTAACCATTTAGTCAGTTTTCACTGACAGCAGTCATGATTTAAAGGAAGAGGTTCTCTTAATTTCCAATTTTAAAATAATAAAGATATTTAACCAAGACAGACAGACATGTCTGCCATCAGACTTTAACACATGAGCTCTGAAACTGAATGCATCTGCCATTCATTAAAAACGCAAGGGTCATTAGTAGCAGCATCAGAATATGAGAGTCAGGGAAATGCAGAAGATCTTAAAGCTATACTGGCTTTAATATTCCTTGACCCAAAGGTGCTTCTTCATTACCTTGCATGCTTGTGAGATGAGGACACTTCAATGACACAGGAAATTATGTGAATAATACCTAGTTAGCCCCATAGTTGAGAAAGAGGACTGGTCTGAATAAACCAAAGTTTAATGACCCTGTGGCAGAAATGAGCATCCCAAATGCCAGGAAATAAGAGAACTCTCAATAAAAACAAAAAGGTCATACATAAAGATCCATCTAGATTGCCTGTTATCTCCTACCCAAGGAGAATTGCCCTACCATTTTTTAAGTATAATTAACATACAGTGTTCCATCCATAGATAAATGTATAGAGAAGATGTGATATATGTGTGTATACACATATACACAATAGACTGTTATTCAGCCATAAGAAAGAATGAAATTTTGCTATTTGCAACGACATAGATGGATCTAGAGTATGATGCTGAGATAAGTCAGTCAGAGAAAGACAAACACCATATGATCTCACTCACATGTGGAATTTAAGACAACAAATGAACAAAGAAAACAGAGCCAAAAAAAAAAAAAAAACCAGTACCAGGCTTAACTATAGAAAACAAACTGGGGGCAGCCCGGGTGGCTCAGCAGTTTAGCACCGCCTTCAGCCCAGAGCCTGATCCTGGAGACCCGGGATCAAGTCCCCCATAGGGCTTCCTGCATGAAGCCTGCTTCTCCCTCTTCCTGTGTCTCTGCCTCTCTCTCTCTCTCTCTCTCTCTCTCTCTCTCTCTCTCTGTCTCAAATAAATACATAAAATCTTTAAAGAAAGAAAGAAAGAAAACAAACTGGTAGTTGCCACCGGGAAGGTAGGAGGAGTGAAATAGGTGAAGCATATTAAGTGTACACTTACTATATGAGCATTGAGTAATGTATAGCATTGTTGAATCATTATATTGTACACCTAAAAGATGGGATCCCTGGGTGGCGCAGCGGTTTAGCGCCTGCCTTTAGCCCAGGGCATGATCCTGGAGACCCGGGATCGAATCCCACGTCAGGCTCCCGGTGCATGGGGCCTGCTTCTCCCTCTGCCTATGTCTCTGCCTCTCTCTCTCTCTCTGTGACTATCATAAATAAATAAAAATTAAAAAAAAAAGAATTTACTCATCTTTGATAGTAAGATCAAAAACAAAACCAACATATTCCAATATTTCCTCCACTAATGAAGGCAATGAAAGAGCACTTTAAAAATCAGATTTAATCTATAATCAGATTATGTGAATGTAAAATCTTTACTACCAAATGATAAGATTCACTCTGAGAGCTGAAAAAGTCAAATCTGCATTCTTTGGGCCCATGGGACGCATATTTCAGATAATACAAGATAACTAATTTCCAGAGTTGGATGATATTAGGACCTGTCACTGTCCCATGAATCCATGGTAGTAGATCCATAGTAATTGTGAAAGGAAAGCTCAGAAATATAAGTCAGCATTTTTAAAAAGTAGTTTTTTTTTTTTTATGATAGTCATACAGAGAGAGAGAGAGAGGCAGAGACATAGGCAGAGGGAGAAGCAGGCTCCATGCACCGGGAGCCTGACGTGGGATTCGATCCCGGGTCTCCAGGATCGCGCTCTGGGCCAAAGGCAGGCGCCAAACCGCTGCGCCACCCAGAGATCCCAAAAAAGTAGTTTTATTTGCATTTTATATTTATATCTCAGAAAAACTAGTGTCCCAATAAAAGATACAGCAAATGTTTAAAGAAAAAACTCAATGTTTCAATCAGTTTGCTTATAATTCTCAGTAATGGAAAATTACAGTTACCTATATAATTGCTGTATCTACCAGGATCTTATATATCTGTTAAAATCTGAATTTAGTTAGAGAGTCATCAACTTATAGAAAAGGGGTTCAAGGCTTCATCTATCTTGCAGAATACAATGAAATACAGAGATTGTGTGCATGCACATGTGAGTGCACACACTTTATCTTTGGGTTACAATGTGCTTAGATAAAAGCAAGGTAAGTTATCTGTTTTGCTACATTTCTATGACCTAATTCCATTTTCTGCCTAAAGTACTTCACATATAAAACTTCACATCATAACTAATACCATACACAGCCTTATCTGAATGTCAATTATGTATTAAGAACTATCCTAAACACTAGAAATATAGTGGTTAAAAAGATAAAGTTCCTGACTTCATCTTTAAAAATTGAGGCCATGCTTTACTCATTATAACATCCATTTTAAAGCATCTCATTGTACCTCAGATATATATAATAGTTGCCAAAGAAAGGATTGTTAAATTGAATTGCATTTTTAGTAGAGATTCATTTCTAAATGAGGTTCTATTGTAGTAATGCTATTTGTAAATGCATATTTGGGTGCACTTATTATATCAATCAAATGTGAATTGATCAAAACTCACTCAACAGTTTTTCACAAACACACAATGAGTCAGCACGGAGACTAATGTTGGCTATAACAAAACAGTGAAATTGTTTGTTATACTCTAAAACATTAATACCTAATGATAGCTTTTTTAATCTTAATGTTTCTCAACATTTCCATTTCTGAGTCATTACAATTAAAAATGCTCTTATATTTATCCATGGATACTGGAATTCTTCCTTTTAAATTAAAGATAAGTTGTTAAAAAGCTTCCATGTAGTACAATTCAGTAATACTTGTTTTTTCATCCAAAGCTGGCTTACAGTAAGCATACAGTTTTTTCCTCAATCACTAATATCTTCCTCAATCCCAAATCAACCAAAATATGCCAAGCTGTGGGCAACTCCAAGGCAGGGGCTATTACCTCAAAATGTCTGGTATAACACTTGACATAAAGCAAATCCCATTCACTGATTGTCATATTGGACAAAATCTATTGCTTTTGACTAAGAATCCTGTCATCATACAGCATTACAACTGATTCCCATTGAGAAATTTTTTCTTTAGAATCTAACCTTCTGGGGCACCTGGGTAGCTCAGTGGCTGAGCACCTGCCTTTTTTTTCTTTGTCGGCCTAGAATAGCAAGGTTGTTTTGTTGTATATTTTTTATTGGCGTTCGATTTGCCAACACATAGTATAACACCCAGTGTTTCTGCCTTTGACTCAGGTCGTGATCCCCGGGTCTCAGGATCAATTCCACCATCGGGCTCCCTGCAAAGAGCCTGCTACTTCCCCTGCCTATGTCTCTGCCTCTTTTTGTGTGTCTCTCATGGATAAATAAATAAAATCTTAATTAAAACAAAGAACCTAACTTCATATTAACTTCTAAAATGACATGGGAACGAAAAAATACAGCATAGATGTTATCCAGGTAGACTAAACATTTTCTTCAGAAGAGGAAAAATTATTGAACTGATGACTTTTAAAAGTAACTCAGAGTAGCCTCCTACTTTTGTGTTTTTGGCCTCCTACGTTTTGTGTTTTTGGCCTCCTATATTCTATTGGATGCCTCCAATTGTTTTTTTTTTTGTCTGTTTTTTTATTTAATAAATTAATTTTTATTGGTGTTCAATTTACCAACATACAGAATAACACCCAGTGCTCATCCCGTCAAGTGTTCCCTCAGTGCCCATCACCCATTCACCCCCACCCCCCGCCCTCCTCCCCTTCCACCACCCCTAGTTCGTTTCCCAGAGTTAGGAGTCTTTATGTTCTGTCTCCCTTTCTGATATTTCCCACACATTTCTTCTCCCTTCCCTTATATTCCCTTTCACTATTATTTATATTCCCCAAATGAATGAGAACATACACTGTTTGTCCTTCTCCGATTGACTTCCTTCACTCAGCATAATACCCTCCAGTTCCATCCACGTCGAAGCAAATGGTGGGTATTTGTCGTTTCTAATGGCTGAGTAATATTCCATTGTATACATAAACCACATCTTCTTTATCCATTCATCTTTCCATGGGCACCGAGGCTCCTTCCACAGTTTGGCTACTGTGGACATGGCTGCTAGAAACATTGGGGTGCAGGTGTCCCGGCGTTTCATTGCATCTGAATCTTTGGGGTAAATCCCTAACAGTGCAATTGCTGGATCGTAGGGGAGGTCTATTTTTAACTCTTTGAGGAACCTCCACACAGTTTTCCAGAGTGGCTGCACCAGTTCACATTCCCGCCAACAGTGTAAGAGGATTCCCTTTTCTCCGCATCCTCTCCAACATTTGTGGTTTCCTGCCTTGTTAATTTTCCCCATTCTCACTGGTGTGAGGTGGTATCTCATTGTGGTTTTGATCTGTATTTCCCTGATGGCAAGTGATGCAGAGCATTTTCTCATGTGCATGTTGGCCATATCTATGCCTTCCTCTGTGAGATTTCTCTTCACGTCTTTTGCCCATTTCATGATTGGATTGTTTGTTTCTTTGCTGTTGAGTTTAAGAAGTTCTTTATAGATCTTGGAAACTAGCCCTTTATCTGATATGTTATTTGCAAATATCTTCTCCCATTCTGTAGGTTGTCTTTGAGTTTTGTTGACTGTATCCTTTGCTGTGCAAAAGGTTCTTATCTTGATGAAGTCCCAATAGTTCATTTTTGCTTTTGTTTCTTTTGCTTTCTTGGACGTATCTTGCAAGAAGTTACTGTGGCCAAGTTCAAAAAGGGTGTTGCCTGTGTTCTCCTCTAGGATTTTGATGGAATCTTGTATCACATTTAGATCTTTCATCCATTTTGAGTTTATCTTTGTGTATGGTGCAAGAGAGTGGCCTAGTTTCATTCTGCTGCATGTGGATGTCCAATTTTCCCAGCACCATTTATTGAAGAGACTGTCTTTCTTCCAGTGGATAGTCTTTCCTCCTTTATCAAACATTAGTTGACCATAAAGTTCAGGGTCCACTTCTGGGTTCTCTATTCTATTCTGTTCCATTGATCTATGTGTCTGTTTTTGTGCCAGTACCACACTGTCTTGATGACCACAGCTTTGTAGTACAACCTGAAATCTGGCATTGTGATGCCCCCAGATCTGGTTTGCTTTTTTAAAATTCCCCTGGCTATTCAGGGTCTTTTCTGATTCCACACAAATCTTAAAATAATTTGTTCTAACTCTCTGAAGAAAGTCCATGGTATTTTGATAGGGATTGCATTAAATGTGTAAATTGCCCTGGGTAGCATGGACATTTTCACAATATTAATTCTGCCAATCCATGGGCATGGAATATTTTTCCATTTCTTTGTGTCTTCCTCAATTTCTTTCCGGAGTGTTCTATAGTTTTTAGGGTATAGATCCTTTACCTCTTTGGTTAGGTTTATTCCTAGGTATCTTATGCTTTTGGGTGCAATTGTAAATGGGATTGACTCCTTAATTTCTCTTTCTTCAGTCTCATTGTTAGTCTACAGAAATGCCACTGATTTCTGGGCATTGATTTTGTATCCTGCCACGCTACCAAATTGCTGTATGAATTCTAGCAATCTTGGGGTGGAGGCTTTTGGGTTTTCTATGTAGAGTATCATGTCATCGGCGAAGAGGGAGAGTTTGACTTCTTCTTTGCCAATTTGAATGCCTTTAATGTCTTTTTGTTGTCTGACTGCTGAGGCTAGGACTTCCAATACTATGTTGAATAGCAGTGGTGAGAGTGGACATCCCTGTCGTGTTCCTGATCTTAGGGGAAAGGCTCCCAGTGCTTCCCCATTGAGAATGATATTTGCTGTGGGCTTTTCGTAGATGGCTTTTAAGATGTCGAGGAAAGTTCCCTCTATCCCTACACTCTGAAGAGTTTTGATCAGGAATGGATGCTGTATTTTGTCAAATGCTTTCTCTGCATCTAATGACAGGATCATATGGTTCTTGGTTTTTCTCTTGCTGATATGATGAATCACATTGATTGTTTTACGAGTGTTGAACCAGCCTTGTGTCCCGGGGATAATTTTCTTAATGTGTTGTTGGATCCTATTGGCTAGTATCTTGTTGAGAATTTTTGCATCCATGTTCATCAGGGATATTGGTCTGTAATTCTCCTTTTTGGTGGGGTATTTGTCTGGTTTTGGAATTAAGGTGATGCTGGCCTCATAGAATGAATTTGGAAGTACTCCATCTCTTTCTATCTTTCCAAACAGCTTTAGTAGAATAGGTATGATTTCTTCTTTAAACGTTTGATAGAATTCCCCTGGGAAGCCATCTGGCCCTGGACTCTTGTGTCTTGGGAGGTTTTTGATGACTTCTTCAATTTCCTCCCTGGTTACTGGCCTGTTCAGGTTTTCTATTTCTTCCTGTTCCAGTTTTGGTAGTTTGTGGCTTTCCAGGAATGCGTCCATTTCTTCTAGATTGCCTAATTTATTGGTGTATAGCTGTTCATAATATGTTTTTAAAATCGTTTGTATTTCCTTGGTGTTGGTAGTGATCTCTCCTTTCTCATTCATGATTTTATTGAGTCTTCTCTCTCTTCTTTTTAATAAGGTTGGCTAATGGTTTATCTATCTTATTAATTCTTTCAAAGAACCAACTCCTGGTTCTATTGATCTGTTCCACAGTTCTTCTGGTCTCAATTTCGTTGAGTTCAGCTCGAATTTTAATTAACTCTCTTCTTCTGCTGGGCATCGGGTCCATTTGCTGTTTTTTCTCTAGCTCCTTTATGTGTAAGGTTAGCTTTTAATTTTTTTTATGATAGTCACAGAGAGAGAGAGAGAGAGAGGCAGAGACATAGGCAGAGGGAGAAGCAGGCTCCATGCACCGGGAGCCTGACGTGGGACCCGATCCCGGGTCTCCAGGATCGCGCCCTGGGTCAAAGGCAGGCGCCAAACCGCTGCGCCACCCAGGGATCCCAAGGTTAGCTTTTGTATTTGAGTTCTTTCCAGTTTTTGAATGGATGCTTGTTTTGCGATGTATTTCCCCCTCAGGACTGCTTTTGCTGCATCCCAAAGATTTTGAACGGTTGTATCTTCATTCTCATTAGTTTCCATGAATCTTTTTAATTCTTCCTTAATTTCCTGGTTGACCCTTTTATCTTTTAGCAGGATGGTCCTTAACCTCCACGTGTTTGAGGTCCTTCCAAACTTCTTCTTGTGATTGAGTTCTAATTTCAAGGCGTTATGGTCTGAGAATATGCAGGGGACGATCCCAATCTTTTGGTATCGGTTCAGACCCGATTTGTGACCCAGTATGTGGTCTATTCTGGAGAAAGTTCCATGTGCACTTGAGAAGAATGTGTATTCAGTTGAGTTTGGATGTAAAGTTCTGTAGATATCTGTGAAATCTATCTGGTCCAGTGTATCATTTAAAGCTCTCGTTTCTTTGGAGATGTTGTGCTTAGAAGACTATCGAGGGTAGAAAGAGCTAGATTGAAGTCACCAAGTATAAGTGTATTATTATCTAAGTATTTCTTCACTTTGGTTAATAATTGGTTTAAATATTTGGCAGCTCCCACATTCGGGGCATATATATTGAGGATTGTTAAGTCCTTTGCTGGATAGATCCTTTAAGTATGATATAGTGTCCCTCTTCATCTCTCACTGTAGTCTTCGGGGTAAATTTTAGTTTATCTGATATAAGGATGGCTACCCCTGCTTTTTTTTGAGGACCATCGAATGGTAAATGGTTTTCCAACCTTTTATTTTCAGGCTGTAGGTGTCCTTCTGTCTAAAATGAGTCTCTTGTAGTCAGCAAATAGATGGGTCCTGCTTTTTTATCCAGTCTGAAACCCTGCACCTTTTGATGGGGTCATTAAACCCGTTCACGTTCAGAGTTACTATTGACAGATGAGTTTAGTGTCATCATGATATCTATTCAGTCCTTGTTTTTGTGGATTGTTCCACTGAACTTCTTCTTAAAGGGGAGTTTTAAGAGTCCCCCTTAAAATTTCTTGCAGAGCTGGTTTGGAGGTCACATATTCTTTCAGTTCCTGCCTGTCTTGGAAGCTCTTTATCTCTCCTTCCATTTTGAATGAGAGCCTTGCTGGATAGAGTATTCTTGGTTGCATGTTCTTCTCATTTAGGACCCTGAATATATCCTGCCAGCCCTTTCTGGCCTGCCAGGTCTCTGTGGAGAGGTCTGCTGTTACCCTAATATTCCTCCCCATGAAAGTCAGGGACTTCTTGTCTCTTGCTGCTTTAAGGATCTTCTCTTTATCTTTGGAATTTGCAAGCTTCACTATTAGATGTCGAAGTATTGAACGGTTTTTATTGATTTTAGGGGGGGATCTCTCTATTTCCTGGATCTGAATGCCTGTTTCCCTTCCCAGATTGGGAAAGTTTTCAGCTAGGATTTGTTCAAATACATATTCTGGCCCTCTGTCCCTTTCGGCGCCCTCGGGAACCCCAATTAAATGTAGGTTTTTCTTCCTTAGGCTGTCGTTTATTTCCCTTAATCTGTCTTCATGGTCTTTTAATTGTCTGTCTCTTTTTTCCTCAGTTTTCCTCTTTGCCATCAACTTGTCTTCTATGTCACTCACTTGTTCTTCCACCTTGTTAACCCTCGTCGTTAGGACTTCTAGTCTGGATTGCATCTCATTCAATTGATTTTTAATTTCTGCCTGATTGGATCTAAATTCTGCAGTCATGAAGTCCTTTGTATCCTTAATGCTTTTTTCTAGAGCCACCAGTAGCTGTATAATAGTGCTTCTGAATTGGCTTTCTGACATTGAATTGTAATCCAGATTTTGTAACTCTGTGGGAGAGAGGGCTGTTTCTGATTCTTTCTTTTGAGGTGAGGTTTTCCTTCTAGTCATTTTGCTCAGTGCAGAGTGGCCAAAAACAAGTTGTATTGGGAAAAGGAGAAAAAGAGAAAGAAGGAAAGAAAAGAGAAAAAGAAAAAAGAAAAAGAAGAAAAAAAGAAAAAAGAGAAGAAAAAGCGAAAGAGAAAGAAAAAGAAAGGTGAAAAAGGGGGGGTGGGGGAAGCAATCAGAAAACAAAAAGAAAAAACAAAAAACAAAAAACACGGGGGAGTATCTTCTGAATCTGTGTACTTTAAGTCCCTTGACTTCCCCTGGAACTGGTCCGTCCAGCTGGTCTTCTGGGGGAGGGGCCTGTTGCGCTGATTCTCAGGTGTTAGCACTTGGGGGAGCTGCTCTGCCCCTGCCTGCTGCCCGGCTGAGCGGGGGTTGTTTACCCCGTGAGGCCCCAGGAGGAACAGTCGCAGTTGCTATGGCAACTCTGGAAGCCTGGATTCAGCCTCCGCAGGAACTACGGGGCTCGGGGCTCTCGGCTCTCCGTCCGCAGGGCCTGGAGGCTCCGGGGCGGGGCCGCTGATCTGCTCAGCTCGGGGCAGGAGCGTCCTCGCTGTCTCGGGCCCTCCCGGCCTCTGCCTGTCCCGGGGGAGGCCGGATCCTGGGCTGTGTCCCGGCGCCCTGTGCTCCGGGGCCTGCGCTGTGGGATTCGCGCTCCCGCCCCGCAGCCGCCGCCCGAGCCCCTCCGAGCTGCTCCGGTCGGTCCCCGCCGTGCGCGCTGCAGCCCTTAGGGAGCTCGGCGCACTCTCCCGGGGCGCAGGTGTCTGTTAGTGTCCCCGGGAGCCCGAGGGCCTCCCCGCCCTCCTGGGTCCTGCTCCAACTCCCTGCGAGCCCCTTTCCGCCCGCCCGGGAAGGTTGGTGCAGCTCCTGCTCCTCCGGGACCGGGCTCTCCTGTCCTGGGGACACTCGCCCCGGCCTCAGCCCGGCTCCTCCGGGGCCCCTCCCCCTCGGAGGCCTTTTGTGTCTTTATTTCTTTTTCCCCGTCTTCCTACCTTGATAGAAGCGCGGACTCTTCTCACTGTAGCGTTCCAGCTGGTCTCTCTTTACATCTCAGGCCGAATTCGTAGATTTTCAGGATGGTTTGAAGGTTATCTAGGTAATTTGGTGGGGACAGGTGATTTGGGGACCCTGCTCTTCCGCCGTCTTGCCCCTCCCTCCCGCCATCTTGCCCCTCCCTCCAATTGTTTCTTCTTTTTTATTGAGGAACAAACTCAAAAACCTCATGATTTCTTTGTTCTGTTCTGTATTGCAAGTGATAAAATATCATGTTTAGTCCTCCTAGACACAAAATCAGTCTTCTCTTCATACAGGAAAAAGTACCCCCTGTTGTAAAAACGTCTTATACTAGCACCTCCTTGTGAAGGAGGGACACTCTAAACATATGTAGTGGGATAGATGTCCATCTGTTCAGACATGCAAAAAGCAATACTGATATATTGCTTGGTAATAATATAATTTCCTTCCAGCCCCATTCCATGTAATAAGAGATAATATAATCTAGGTCAACTATTCTAAAGTTAAGCATTCTAGTTAAAATTCAATAATATTTAGTTAAAAGATCAATATAGGATTCTCATCACCATTTTTCTCCTCCACTTAGGAACTTTTAAGTTCCTGAGGCAGAGTCTATCTAGTGTCATGGCATGAGGATGGGGCATTTGTCCATGCTGAACTCTCTGTCTGTGCTGGACCATCTATACATGCTGAATTCCCTGTCCTAGGAATTAGATTCACAGTTCAGGCAGGATTACCTGTGCAGGCTGGATTTGCTTTCCATACTAATATCCTGTGGCCCATTTTTTCCTCTACACTGGCATCTACACAAGTGTCCATACTTTTAAGCCAATTCTGAATACATCTTCCACTTTATTTCCACCGAAAGCATCATTCATCACAACTCTAGACCACCATAGTTTGGCCCAATCTCTTTCTCAGCCTGGAGTGGCAGAAAACCTGATGCAGTGGTCTTGGGACCCCTTAGTTCCTCATATTGAGGCCCTCTGTATTTACTACCCACATTGATTGTTGTGGGGACAGGAACTCCAATGCAGTGCTTCCCAGACAAGAAGCTACACTTCTCTCTCTACACAGATTCCCATTGCCATTGATGGCTCTATTGCTCATCTGAAAGGGGAGGGGCAAGAAACAGGGCACCTTTTTAGAAACTATCAAATAACTGCCACATATCTTGTTTCCAACAATTTATGCTTCTTCTCTACCTTTCAGAATATTTATATAGTCTCAGAGAGAAAAGAATATTGTTTATGACCAAAAAAAAAAAATGACCTGAGAGCTCTGCTTTTGAGAAACCAAAATTCAAGCTCTTAAAGCTCAAAATTATTGTTTATCTTGGGATTCAAAAGAACATTTTTTTAAAACTCCATTAATCCTTAACCTTTCTCTCTTTCTGGACTTCCATAGAAGTCCTACCCTAATTATTGTTCTACCTACCCTAAGGACAATGAACCTAGAATGTTCCAGCTACTATGGCTATGGAAAAGTGAGATACATGAATGGTTTGGGGTCTGTGCTTCAAAGGAACCCTAGTTGTTTCAAACAAAGGGATTTTAATATGGGCAATTAGTTTGAAAGGAGCTGGAAAACTAATAGAATAAAAATTGGACTATGAGGTAATTCTAGGAGGCAGGCATTATTTCTAAGGCTAGAAGAACAAAAATGAAAACGTAAGTGTTACCATATCCCAAAAGTTCAGAAGAGGTGCTACTGGCTGAAGTTCTGACCAGTGAAGCAGTGCTCCCAGCTGGTGCACAGATCTCAGGGGCTGGGATGGGTCCCACTTAGCTGGCACTCAGACCTCTGAGAAAACACTGCAATCCAGTGCTTGGACTCCTGAGGAGAGTACCACAATGGCTGACTCTCAAACCTCTGAGGAAGGTCCTGCTCAACTGATCTCAGATTCTCCAGGAGGCTCCTTTAACAACTAGTGTTCATATCTCTGAGAGGGCCCTGCCCATCTAATCCTTAGACACTTGAAGGGCTGTGAATGCCTCCTAATGACACTAAAAGCTCTGAATTGAAGCTACATGGAGGCTGCTTTTCAGTACTCAGAGGAGGCACTACACATCTGGTGCTTGTATCTCTAAAGGGGATACCTTGCGCCTGCTGCTTGGCATACCAAAAAATGCACAGGACCTAGAATTCTCAGTCTGCTGCTCCCGTAGCTCCTGCTGCTGGAAGCATACTTATAGAACCTGGAAACAGGATGAGTGTCCCTTCTCTCTTTTGCCTGCTTTCTAATCTCCTATCAGTTCTTCCCATTGGAACAGCAAGGGAATCTTGAAAATGTAGTTAAAGGCTCTTAGCCTGACATCACAGATCCACATAAAGAAGGATGGCCATGAGGTAAGAAAGGACAGGTTAGTAGCTAGTACAGCATAAAAAAAAAAAATGTGTCGGGGATCCCTGGGTGGCTCAATGGTTTAGCGCCTGCCTTCAGCCCAGGGCGTGATCCTGGAGTCCCAGGATTGAGTCCCACGTAGGGCTCCCTGCATGGAGCCTGCTTCTCCCTCTGCCTGTGTCTCTGCCTCTCTCTCTCTCTCTCTCTCTCTCTCTCTCTCTCTCTGTCATAAATCAACCAATCAATAAATAAATAAATAAAAGAAAATGTGTCATTGGAGGGAAAGACTATGAGGATACTTCAAAAGTGTTGTACAGAAGATACTTTCCAAGCAAATAAAGTACTACAGAGGTACCTAGACCCAAGTATGAGTTTTCCCAAGTGCCTTCAATCAAAGAAACTTATAATTTATTTTTATTTTTATTAACAAATGGTTGGAACTTACTATCTTAAACTTTTAGGATACTAAAACTTGGCTATGCCATCCACTAAGTAAGCACCCTAATAAAATGAGATTTTTAGGATATGTACATTTGCTGGAGAAACAAGGGAAGCAAAATCTTAGCCTCTGCTCACTTAAGCAAGGCCTGCAGTGGACACCTGAATCATCTGCACCATCACTCAATGGGCAAAACTAAGTCAGAAGAGGCAAGGTGGTGAAGCCAAGTTTACCATGGGTACAACTTGAATTTTATGATTCCCCAGCCCTGACTAACCTGAAATGTCCTATTTCCCTCTGAAAACAGACTCCAGGTTTGTCTATGGCTCCTCTCAGGCCCCTGCTTTAGCTCTATGTCCTGATTCGGAGTTTCACTGTCTCTCTTTTGGCTTTTGATGTGGTTAATTTTAGGTGTCAACTTTGCTAGACTATGGTGACCAGCTGTTTGATCAAACACTAGTCTAATATTGCCGAAATTGTGTCTTAGATGTGTGATTAACATTCACAATCAGTAGACGTTCAATTAGAAAGTTTATTTTCCCTCCCATAATATTGGTGGGTCTCATCCAATTAGCTGAAGGCTTTAAGAGCAAACACTGAATTTTCTTCAAGAAGAAGGAATTCTGCCTCAAGATTGCAACATAAAAACCCTGCTTTGGTTTCCAAGCTGCTGCCATGTGGAGTTTAAACACAGGACTGAAACATCAACACACCCTGAATCTCCAGCCTACCAATTGCATGAACTAGTTCACTAAAGTAGTCTCTCTGAATATGTGTGTGTGTGTGTGTGTGTGTGTGTGTGTATCCTATTAGTTCTGTTTCTCTAGAGAACCCCAAGCCTTCTTGCTGACCCATACCCTTCCCCAATATTAATTCAAGTCATCTCTGGTTACTGCTATCTTGGGCTTCCAAGTCTAGTTGTGAGCACAATTTGTGAAATATCCCTTCCTGGGGGCACCTAAATGGCTCAATGGTTGAGCATCTGCCTTCAACTCTGGTCATGATCTCGGGGTCCTGGGATCCAGTCCTGCATCGGCCTTCCCACAGGGAGCCTGCTTCTCTCTGTGTGTGTCTCTCATGAATAAATAATTAAATCTAAAAAGAAAAGAAATACCTCTTCCTGGGTTAAGTACATCCTTGACCTGCTCTATATACACCCCAAAGTCTCCAGCAGTCTTGACTAGCCTTCTATCCTCCTGAGTGGGAACGAAAAATCATTTATTTTCTCCTGACTCCTAATCACCATAGTATGGCCTGCCTAGGGCCTTCATGTTCTGGTTGGAATTATTTATTTGGTTGCTGACAGCCTCTTATACAGTCCACACTGAGCAGCTGAGGTCCTAGAGGTCTGCTGCAAAGGTAGTGGGAATGTTACAAGGAGGGGCTGGGGGCTTACACAGAAACCAGAGTGAGGGTCATCACCATGGGCTTCACCTGCTCTCCACCGTGTCCAGCAATGTCTGTCATGAAGGGAAGAACTGTGGCTTTGTATGTGTATTTTAATGTAATTCAAAAAATGAAAGATTAAGTACTGTTTAAATGATAAAGTATCCAGCTGCTAAATTGTTTTTTACTTTTCCCTAGAAAGAAAAACAAGCCTTGGATGTTTTCAGACTGATTACAAAGGTTTTGCTCTAGATTTTATTGAAGCAGATGTGTTTGGCTGCCTTTTTTGTGCTAAAAGCCATGTTCACCCAAATCACTCGTATCTTTGTCATTCTAATCGTGCTGCAGGTCACTTTGAGAAGCTCTTAACAGCATTTCTTTCTATTTTAAAGTATTGAAGGGGATCCCTGGGTGGCTCAGCGGTTTGGCGCCTGCCTTTGGCTCAGGGCTCAATCCTGGAATCCTGGAGTCCAGGGATCGAGTCCCGCCTCGGGCTCCCGGCATGGAGCCTCTTTCTCCCTTCTCCTGTGTCTCTGCCTCTCTCTCTCTCTCTCTCTCTATCATAAATAAATCTTTAAAAAAAAATAAATAAAAAATAAAGTATTGCAGAGAGTGAGGCTGGTGTTCAAGCATTCAGCCTTCCCTATAAACATCTTAGGGCCCAGGCTTTGAAAGCTTAAGTGTTTACTGAATCTCCTCTCTTTGGTTAGTTGAAGGTCAGCAGAGACCTTCAACTAACCAAATCCAGTGACCTTTTATCTTTATTTTTTTTTTTTTACCTCCTCCATTCATGTTAAAAAAAAAAATCTATAGAGGCCAACTGAGTATCTGGCTCTATCTTGGCACTAGTGACAAAGAAATCAACAAAACACAGTTTCTGCTACAGAATAAAGTGAAAAAGGAGAGATAATATTAAGATATGTGTGATGGTTCCAAAAGAGCATGTGAATTAACGGTATGAGTGAAGGAGTACAGAAGACTGCCTTATTCAGGCTACAATTTCAAGAGATGACTTCCTGGAGAAAGAAGCAGGAACAGATTCATAAAGCATAAGTAGAAATTAACTCATTGGAAGAGGGAGAGAAAGATGACCCAGAAGAAGAATCACTTGTATAAAAGTAGCAAGGCATGAGATAGCAGGAAGCATTCCAAGAACTGCCAGAAAATTGACTGGAAGAAAACAAGTATATGGGGATGACCAGATGTCAGGCAAGACAAAACGGGATGGAGGAGTCCCCAGAGGATCTTAAAGGAGCACTTTAAGAGCAACACAGAAATGAACTGCTGAGAAATGAGAGGGGAAAAGGCAGGAAGATTCTTTGGAAAGCTATTGGAATAGCTCATGATGAGAACTGAACTAAGGAGCTGGCTGAATCATCCTGCCCTTAAATGAGATGGCACATACAAGAGAAGAAAATGTGAGCTGGTGGTTGGATTCAGTGTGTTGACTTTGAGGAGCCTGTAGACCAACTGGATATAAGGTCCTGGCTAGAACATAGATGTGGGACATGAATACATACTCAGAAATTAAAAGAATTACTATGGTTCTAACCACCTGGTGTGAAGGTAAAAGGAGCAGTAACCTGGAGATAGAACTTATAAAAGGGATGACATTTTACAGAAGTACAAAAGGTGACGAGCCTGAAAAATAAAGGACCAGCCAAGAGGAGGAAATACAAGAGGTAGCAGTATCAAAGAAGTATTTAAAACTCTTGACCATCTATGACAGGATCTATGTAAAAGCTGTTAGAACATGGGTAATGGAAATAATGATTTCCACTGTACAAATGTGCTTTGTGTTTTTTTTGGCCTTCCCAAGGAAACCATATTTCACATTAGGCACCCATCTGCCTATGGGGAAATTAAATTTGTACATAAGAAATTTAAAAGACAAAGAGAAAGTCAGTTTTTTGCACTCTACATACAAAATAGATAAGCAGCGAGTTAACAAAGCTTGTTCACCAGTATGTTATCTCAGTAAAGAGTAGGTTGAAGGACTCAGAATATAGGATTTACTTATGTAGAGGGCTGTCCCATATTCCTACAGCAAACAGGACAGAAAAGAGAAGACATAGTGAAGAAACAAAAAAGACGTCTGGCTATTTCTGGCCTGGGGAGAGAAAAGAGAGAAAGAGATTGAAAGCTATCAAACTTGGGTCTCCGCATTTACCCTCCCAGGACATCGGGAAAATGTGCATTATATAAGTGAGGATATAATCAATGATAAAGACATGGGCTATAGCAACCCATTCGTTTTGTCATGGAACACGCCTAGAAAAGAGCATCCATCTTTCAAGTTGTCCACTTTCCCCAAAATACAACAACCTGGGATGCAAACATAAGTCCTTAGCTATACAGTCTGAACAAAAAGGGAATCTAAGATTGAGCTTTCTCAAACCTACCCAGTTCCTGTATTTGTGTAGCCTGGAGACAAGGGGCCTACTGGGCAGAGCAAGGTGACCTCACATAGGAGGCTTAGTAGCTGCTGGGGCACCAAGCTGGACAAAGGCCAAAGAAATCACCCAGGAACAAAGTGAGGCCAAGTCAGCGAGGAGCACTGCTGGATCCTTGCAAAGAGAACAAATTAAGTGAATCAGCCATAGACTGCCTATAACAGGGCCAGCAGTATGAGACATGACTGTAGAGACCTAGAGTTAACTGTGAGAGCACCTCCCAGGACCAGCATGAGCCAGGAAACCTCTTCCCTGACACACCTGGATTCCTCCTTAAAGAAAGAAGCAGCTGCTGGAGAAGGCCATCTGAGAAATTGAGTAAATATCTCTCCCAAGGAAGTAAAAAAAAAAACTTCTGACATCATTTTGGCCTTTGTTTATCCCAGATGACAGATTCAGTCAATCTGTTTTCCTCCTACTCCATAGATAAAAGCTCAGGGAAAAGATGAGATCCACCATAGATAACATAAAGGATTTTTTTCCCTTCACATTACAGTATAAACATAATTTGTAACCTTGATGTATAGGTAAAAATGGGCAACAATATTTTCTAAAGTATATCCCACAGAACACTAGTTCCTCAGAATGTTGATAGATATTATACAGGCAAAAAAAAGATTTTTTAAATTAGACTAAAAAATAAACAAAAAATATTTCATGCAAAACCTTTGAGATCATTTACTTTGCTCGTGAAAATTCTGAATCTCCAAGACAGCGATTTGGTATAGCCCATTTCTATATATTTGCCCAAGAACTTTACTTTCATAAGCCAACTCTCTGAAAGACTTTTGGAAATATTTCTAGCATTTAAAAAATGGAGATCCTCCAAATCTTCAGAACAATTGAGATACATATTTGTGTATAATATTTATACATTAATACACATTGTGTATATGATATTTGTATATTACATATTTGAAAGAAAAAATAAAATGTAAAAACTATCCCCACTTCCCAAACTATACAAAAAGAGATGACTGGCAAGATTTGACCTATGGACCATAGTCTGCTAATCCCTGTTCTAGAGCATGTTAATGTGAGAGGTGCTAAGTAGGTTCTAGACTAAAAAACAAGGATCCAGACACTACAGCAAGCAGAGAAAAGGAGTGAAACAAAAACAGAGATTCACTGAAAGTCTGTAGATAGAACAGTTATTCTCTGGCCCCTCTGGATCATCTCTGGAGGAAAAAAAAAATTACTTCAGAGACAAGAAACCCTGGTCCATGGCTGTACCATTAATTGAGGGAACATGCGTACTTTGCTACTTTCTATTTTATCTTGCCATATGTTCTAAAAGGGTCTTCTTAGACTGGTTTCTTTCTTTTTCATTTTACTCTGTGTCTTTTCATTACCTATGCTGATACCTGAATGAGCACTGTGCTTGCATGATTCCCTCTAGGCTGCTTTCAGCACTGACATCCACGGAGCCCTAGAAGGACCTATAACATTGCCTTTCATTTCCATCCCTCTCCTGCTCACCCAACCTCTGCAGGGCTGGGAGAGCACCTCAAATTTGAACTCCCACGGTGGGAGTTCATCAGGTATCTCAGGAGTTATTCCGCACTGTAGCTTTTCCCTTTGACACTGCTTAGTTTCAGGCTCTTCTTCCCTTGCTTTTGATGGAATCTCAGAAAACACTGGTTTACAGAGATCCAAACATGCATAGACAAGCTACACTAACAACTATACTACCATCTGATAATGTCTTAATATCAACAAGCTCCCTTTTGAACATTTCAGAAAATTCAAAAAAATGAGTCAGAAAGAAATGTGCTTTTTCTTACAGAAAAAAAAAAAAGAATATATACCAAAGGTGAGAATAGGGCTACTAATGATGAAGAAAGCTACTGTCTGGGAAAAGGAAAGGGCTCTATCCCAGGAAACGGTAAGCCAGGAGAGACTGAAGGGCCCTGACTTCTGACACTCAGTCTTGGAAAAGGATCATAGTGCCATCCTGTGATATAGAGATCAGGTTAACTTTGTTGTATTTAACTAGGCTCTTAATTGTTGATAGATTTTTTTAATTTATTTATTCATGAGAGACAGAGAGAGAGGCAGAGACATAGGCAGAGGGAGAAGCAGGCTGGCTCTGGGGAGTCTGATGCGGGATTCGACCCCAGACCCCAGAATCACACCCTGAGCCAAAGGCAGACTCTCAACCACTGAGCCACACAGGCATCCCTGTTTGAGAGGTTTTTAAAGACACAGAGGGATGATTATGGCAATTTAGACTCTGTCTAGTTTCCTCTTTATTAATTTTTAAATGAATAACTTTTTCTAAATATTTCCATGCTTATTATATAACTAACAAACAGTAAAAGTATTAATCTACTAAATAAGATTTACCCAAACATTTATACACTGATTATAGAATTATCTTCCTTACCAGTCTGTAATATATCAGACTTTAAAAATGCTTTAAAAACCTTAAAAATAATATAAATTTTGATACAGTGCTTTGATTAGTATAGATATTGGAAAACTATTAGAAAATCACTAACATCATAGATTCAAATATATTTATTATGTTTTTTATTTTAATATGCATTTTCTTTTTTCTTATCCAGTTACAATTATACTCATTTGCCCTGAGAGACATGGTTACCTTCTCAACCAGGTAAAGCTGCAAACAGTATTTGAAAGTCTGTAATTATGCCTAAAGTCACACAACTTGGGTCACCTCCCCAGTTTGTTCTACCCAAGACCATTTTCCAGTTGGATGAACCCCTTTTCGTGGATAGACTTCTATCACATAAGAAACTATCTAAATTATTAGCTCTAACTTTCTTTTTACAACCTAAATGTTTTCCCCCAAATGATGCTTATTAGGAATGTCTTATCTTTTATAGATCAGCTGATATAGACCTACTCTGCAACAATTTTTCCAGCATATATTTCTTTCCTTTAACAATACAGTCCTTGTTTACTTTGTAACTACTGATCCTGAGTGAAGCCTTCTCTTATTCAGTTAAATCTAAGGACAAGATTGGTTTCAGTCACTGCAGTTACAACTTTTCTATAAACCAGCCGTTAAAACAGACAATACTTATCTGACTCACCAGACTAGACTCACCAGAGAGAAGGTTAGGTTGAAACCTCACTCAGAATAGTTTTTAATATCAACCAGCATGTTCTACTCTAGAGCTGTAGAGATGTTTGTTATTAAGTACAAGGGCCAAACATGCATTTAAGAATTGTTGTCTGTATCAGAACCTTGTTTGATTCAGCCTGGTGCACTCTCTCACTGAGACATTGATGGGAGGACAGAAGGCAACTGTTATGGATTTTCCCCCAAATCCCTATCTCTGGCCCTTACTTCTCTTCCAGATCCAGTTCTGCATTTCCTATGACTGCCAGATGCTTCTGCCCAGAAGTCCCACTAACACCTCAACTCAGTAGGATTAAAATTAAAACTTCTTCCCCCAACTCACATACTCTACCACCTCAAATATTTACTCAGAATCCCATCAAATTCTTCCTTCAACTTGGGAGCCACGTTTTTTAAGGTAACCAGCTTACAGAAAAAGCTGAATTCTTCTAAGCACACAGAAACTCCTCTGTGTTAAACCAGCTCTGTTGAAAATTATTCTCTGCCTCCAGATGAGATCATGGCCGGGCTCCTTGATTTAACAATCATTCAATAATAAAAAGTCATCTAAGAATTCTGGGAAGATGGCAGAGTAGGGAAGCACCAGGAATCTGTCTCCCCACCTAGACAATAATTGCATTGGGAGAATGTCTGAAATTATATTGTTTGGGAACTTTGTGGAGTCTATTGAAGACTTGCAACTTCCAAGGGAAGGCATGGACAGTAAATTAAGGTCAAGTTCAGCTCTTAGCACAGTAATAGCTACCTATCTCCTACCCCCAAGTCTTGTGGCAGACAACTGACATATCTTCCTGGAGCAGCCTGCACACAGCTTACAGGCCAGAGAGGCAAAAGGACTCTGTCCTCCAAATATTGGGAGTCTATGCTCTATAAACTGATTGATGCCTCTAAGCACAAAGATGCAGACAAAAAGGTGGGCAGTCATTGTTGCACCTCTTCCCATTGTTTCAAGGCCTTCTTCTACTTAAAGTGACTTCCAGGGAATTTAAAAAGCCAGTATCTTTTTTCCCCCTCTCATTTTTCTTTTTCCCCTTTGGGAGCCAGATATTAAAGACTAAGCCATTGAAAAACAATTGCATACATGGGAAAAATTAGAAAGTCACCATGCATTTTCAGGGAAAGGCCAGCAAGGGTCTTAGAAGACCTTAACTTAATATCTCAGAGTGATCCTTGGCATACAGACAGCCTACAACAATCAAAAAAAAAAAAAAAACAAAAACAAAAACAAAAACAATAATAAAAAAAAAATAGCAAACGTTGGGGAAGAGGGTGAATCTTATTTCCAGAATTGCCACATTACTGGGTTCAATATGTCTAGTTTTCAATGAAAAATCATAATGCATACAAAGAAACATGAGTGTTTTGCCTCTTTAAGGAAAAAACTAAACCAACAAAAACTGTCTCTGAAAAAGACCTGATGGCAGATCTATTAGATAAAACTATGGGGAAAAAAACTGTCTTAAAGATGCTCAAAGAACTAAAGAAAAATGTGGAGAAAGTCAAGAAAACTTTGAACAAAATGGAAATATCAATAAAGAGACAGAAAACCTAAAGATACCAAAAAGAAATTCTGGAGCTTAAAAGTAAGATAACTGAAAAAGAAAATTCAGTAGAGAGAGTCAAAGTCAGATCTGAGCAGGGAGAAGAATCAGCAAACTTAAGGATAAATGAAAATTATCAAGTCTGAGAAATAGGAATAAAAAGATTGAAAAGTGAACAAAACCAGAAGGACCTGTGGAACACAATGAAGCAGAGAAACAAACATATGCACTGTGGAAGTCTCAGTAGAAGAGAGAAAGGGAAAGGAGAAGAGAAAATATTTAAGAAATAATGCCTGAAATCTTCCCAAATCTAATGAAAGACATAAATATTCAAGAAATTTAACAAACTCCAAGTAAGATAAACTCAAAGAGGATTACACTATAGCACATTATAATCAACCGTCAAAAGACAAAGACAACTGGAATATGAGTAGAAATGATATTTGTCACTTCTGGGCCTGGACCATTCAAAAAGTCTTCCATTCAATCCTCCACAATCTCTATTGTTTCTCATACACTGGCTTGAAGGAGAGATTCTGAGTCCCTCCAGTGAAGCCACACAAAAGGAGAGCCCACATCTCTAAATCACTGCAAAGGCCAGTCATTGAAAGTCCTCTTTAAACAAAGTGATTGAGAAATAAACCTCTATTTTGTTAAACTATGGATAGTTCAGGGGCTATCTGATTTTAAATTAGCATTACACTAAATAATATAATTTACCTCTGTCATTTTGTTGCTAGGAATGTTTACCCTATTACATCTGACTGTCAAAATGTTTAAAAGTTCAGCTCAGGGGTGACAGGGTGGCTCAGTCAGTCAAGCAACTGTCTCCGGCTCAGGTCATGATTCCAGGGTTCTGGGATCAAGCCCTATGTGGGGCTCCCGGCTCAGTAGGGAGCCTGTTTCTCCCTCTCCCTCTACCTCCTGACTCGTGCTCTCTCTCACTTGCTCTATCTCAAATAAATAAATAAAATCTTTATAAATAAATAAATACATACATACATACATAAATATCCAGCTCAACCACCACTTCTTTCTCTAGTTATCCAGGCAAAATTATTTGTCCCTCTTCTAACATTGACTATATCTCTTATCGTGTTATAGCAATGATCACAATGATCACTATGATCACATAGTATTTAACAATATTCGTGTTCACGTTTTGTCTCTACAGTAGCCTATATACTTCTAGAAGGTAAAGATCATAGTTTTTCACCTTCATATGTCCCTCAGTATCTAGCAGAGATTCTTGTACACAGACACTATATACATATTGAATTATATAGGTAGTTTGTGCTACACTTCATCCATCTTCCTGAAATCATCCCTGCAATAGAGGGCCATCAGGTTGGTCCTTCCGGTAGATAATTTGTACTTAGGAACCCAAAGTCACATTTCTTGAATGCTATCTTTGCTCAGCCCTCACCCATCTTTTTTTTTTTTTTTTTGTCCTTTTCTCAGATATGCATATAGGCAGCTTTCTTTCCTAACACTCCTCCTTAAAGCTAAATTTTACCCATACAGAAGTCTCTGTCATTGACCTCTGGTTTAGAAAAATATATTTTTTAAAATATTTATTACAGAAACTCAGTAGTTTCTCCATACTTCCCATCTGGTCTTATAAAAATGAATTGTAATGCATATCTCTAGCCATATTCTCTTCCAACACCTCTCTTTTCACCCAGAATACTACTTCCTTACACATGTAGGAAGTTTTGTTCTCTAGTACTCCCACAACTGGTTACTGTAGCTGTGTTTCGCTGCATTACCCTATAGATCACATTTATTGACTTCTCTTACTCTTCTTTTACCTCTTGTGAAGTCTAATATTATTGTTTTGAAGTGGTTAAGTAGTATTACCTATCTTATACATAAACAAATTATTTTGTGCATATTATCTCATTTAGTCCTAGTCCTAGTCATATCAATAAATTATCATCATCAACCTATATTTTTTAAATTGAGGCTCAGAAAGCTTCAGTTACTTACTCTAGGTCAGACTGCTACCAAGTGCAGAATAGAAAAATAAATAAATGAATAAATAAATAAATAACTTCCCTGTTTACCTTATTTTTCAACTACTCATCTTCATTACTCTGCTCTTCTAGGGAAAATTTCTGTGTCCTACAGCTTAAAAGTCCAGTAGACGTGTTGTCACCCATGTGGACAGAGCCAGGGTCCTACAATAAGTTGACCTAGGGGAACTCTTTCACTCATACAATGTGAGGCAAAATAGCCAAAAAAAAATAGTGTCTTAGGGAGCCTGAAACATGGCCAAGGAAATGTTGCCAAATATAAAACTTTAAGGACCAGGGCAAAACACAAATGGGAGGTGGACATCAAAGTGCACAGAACAGAAGAAGGTGCAAGGAAGAGCTCAAAGAGCTCACCTACAGCTCACCACTGTGTGGCACCCAGAGGAATATTGTTAAAGCAGTTGGACTTGAAGGGTCTGATTTTTGGTTTGGAGAAGTGCTGCTCTGAAGTTCTGTATAGGCCTAGACACAAGCTTCCAAATCTTTCTTGGAATTTGGAGCCTCTTTGAGCTTTGAAATAAAGCATACAGATTTATAGAGAAGAGGAGACTGAGTATTAATGTGGAATTGTACTATCTTATCTGCCTATTTTTGAGATTGAAAAAAAAAAAAACACCATGTAAAGACATAAAATCTACCTCCAGTTCATTTAATGGAGTGAGATTTAGAGCAAAATCCATAATTAGGGAATCTGAACTATCAGTCTTGGCTGCCTTTGAAATTTTGGATGAAACAAGTTTATTATAGAACCTGCATCCTTTTTTAGCCTCTGCCTTTACCAACAGCATTTTAACTTTCACTATGTCTCACATTCAAACTCCTCAGAAAAAGTATCTCCTAGCCTCAGTTGATGACCATCATCTTTGTTGCCAGAACTTTGAGCTTGACCATTTCATGGACCAGTGCTGAGACCACACATGAACTTACCTTGGATTAGCTGTCCATTCCTCCTTGGGTTATGTTGTATAGATCATGGCCACCTATTTGTTTTTAAAGGTGATTTATACGTGAAGAGTTGTTCTATTAAGAAAAATTATTCCATCACTGTGTGCTCCCAAAAGACTCTATTCCCCAAACCTTTGTAAGTGTAGCTGAGGAAGGAGGGAATTGCTTTGTGTAAACTCTAAAATAATTAAAGTTTGTTATTTGTAAATTCTTCTACACTAACACACTAAGAGTAAGATCAACACAAATTCATAAACTTGTTAGGTTTCTTTAAAGTTGTTTAAATATTATCTTAATAGTCTCACTGGCTTTCATGTATATGTGTTTTTCATAGCTACCCAACTGAAAAATCCTTGAAGGCAAGAATTGCATCTATTACTTTTTTACCCCTGACAACATCTAAGATTCTGTGCTCACCAAGGGTGTTAAATAAATGTTGCTGAGTGACTGAGCCTAAGGATCTCTGGGTATTACTGAAAAATTGATTTTAACTGCTTCATTAACTGTATGTGTATGCAGAGAGTGGAGATCAGCTGTTTAAAATAGCACACAAGAAATCCTTCTGTTCTATAATGTCAATAAAAAATATTGAAATTAGAGTGATGGGATCCTAATGTGAGCCATGAAGGAAATTATCTCTGCTCTGTGTGAGATCCAAATATTCTTTCTTTGTAACCTAATAAAACATTTATTAATAAAGCAATAGCATGAATTGAAATTTTCTGGGCCCTAAACAAATTTTTATCAAAGTGACTCAATCCTGTTTCTTGAGACTCTAAAGAAAAATCAAGTAGGTAAGCGTTTTTCTTTTCATCTCAGAGGGCTTCCTCCTTTACAGTGAGTCATGCTTGTGTTTGGGATTTTCTTTTTTAGAAAAATGCCAGTGGAAAGCCATTTTAGGCTTGCAGCAAACCCAGCAATCTAGGTGACTGAATCAAGGAAGAAGCTTGGTTTATGGCAGTAGCTCTCTTGGCCTCAAGCAAGTATATCTGCCTTGTTCTCAAGCTTTATAGTGATCAGATTTCTGAGTAATCAGAATTTTTTATATATAATATTTTAACTGCAAAGGCATATACATAAAAAAATATGTGTTTTAGCTAAAATTTTTCCTTAGTGATTATCTTTCTTAAAGAGCTGAAAAGATTTTCAGCCTAATTGAGTGACTTTACCCTATGTTACAGAAAATTTTTATAACTTCTTCCCCTGTCACCAGAAAAACATGTCATTTGCCTTTAATCTCAGTATCTCAGGATTATCTTAATATCACAAACAATGAATAACATGAATTTCAGTTTTTCTTTTCTTTTTTCTTTTTTTTTTTTTTTTTGAATTTCAGTTTTTCAACATGGAAGCAGTTCTCCCACATGAAAGTCAGATACAACTTTAGAATTTTTTTTTGATCTGCCACATCGGGAAAGCCTTCAGCTTGGAGGTCACAACCTCAACCCACAAGTCTTTAAGCTCTACTCACAGGAAAATAATGCAAAAGGAAAGGAAATGAAAGATAATATAGCAAGGTACAAACTGCAATCTTATACAGGAAGCCACCTATACTAGCATTGTAACTCTTTACCAATTGCAATATGTCATGCCCTAAGTATACAACAGGACACTAGATCATGAGCTCCTTCAAACCACAGCTATCTATTATAATTTCACTGCCTCATAGTTCCTTCCTCTCTGGCAATTAGAGCAAAGACTTATACACTATAACCAAACCACCAAGACAGGCATTAGTTTTGATATAGAAAGAGAATGGGAAGAAGATTATGCCAACATTACACAAACTATGTTCCCACATATTCTACAGAAAAAGGAAAAACATGGTATTCAACCAGATTCAGGAAAATTCAAATGTTGTACCACCTTCTTGAAAATTTACATCTCAATATGCATAAGCTCCAAAGAGTCTTGTAGTGAAAACTCTCGTTCAACTTGATTTAAATACAGCCTTTCCCAAGTGTCATGGTTAATTTTATGTGTCAACTTGACTGGGCTAAGGAATGTCCAGAAAGCTGATAAAAAATTATTTCTAGGTGTATCTTGAGGGTGCTTGCAGAAGAGATCAGCATTTGAGTTGGTGAACTGAGTAAAGCAAACTGTCTGCCCCAATGTGTATGAGCATCATCAAATGTGTGCAGCGCCCAAATAGAACAGAAAAGTGAAGGAAGGGTGAATTTCCTATCTCTCTGTTTGAGCTGGGACATCTATCTTTTCCTATACCTGGACCTCAGCCCTCCTGGTTCTCACGTCTTCAGACTCCAACTGATGGATGATCACACTCAGTTCCCTCTACTCTCATCCTAGTTCCCCAGGTCTTTGGACTTCAGACTGAATTACACCACCAGTTTTCTTGGTTCTCCAGTTTGTAGCCAGCAGATTGTGGAATTTCTCAGGCCCCATAATCAGATGAGGCAATTCCTATAAAAAATACAAAATTTTATGTATATATGTGTGTGTATAGTCACACACACACATATATATGCACACACATATATATCTCCTGTTGGTTCTGTTTCTCTGGAGAATCCTAATATACCAAACATATTTGACAACAGAGCCCTTTTCAGAGGATATCTACTGACATTTAGAAGGATATCAGTGTCCCATGGAGCAAAATCTGAGAAATCTTCAGCTGTCTGATTCAAACAACCAAGATGCAGACTTGAAAAGAAAAAACACAGGTTTCTGGAGTCAAACAGACCACAATTTTGCCATTATTGGATTCACATGACCCCTGAGCCTCAGTTTCCCCAAATTCAAACTAGGCAATAAGGCAGCCTTCATAGATTGTTGTTATAGTTAAATAAGAGAACATACTGTGTACTACCTGTCATTTTTTAAGGTTTTTTTTGTTGTCGTTCTTCCCTAAGGAAAAACTACCCGTTCCTCTTAGGAGGATAAAAGAAAGACCAAAGTAGCATTCCCATTAGCATAGTAGTTATGGATGGATGTGAGAAAATTGGGATAGATTAGAGATTACTTCTTTTAAAGTTAGCTGAAAATTTTTAAATGAATTGAAAAATAAAATAAGGCAGCCATGCTAAGAGAAGTACAACAGTAAAAGCAAAAGAAATGGAAGAGGCAAGGAGAGACCCTTTCCTCCTATGAACATGGAACAGTGAACTTCAGAAAATTGTCTATAGTTTCGCAAATGGGCCAACAGCATTCATCTCTGACCTAACTTCTCTGAACATCCTGCACACTTGAGAAGACAGGATGAATGTCAGGTTTTTATGATCTAACATTAGGGATTTAGGTGTAATTCATCAACTGCTAAAATCTGGTCTAAGCCAGATACTCATTCTTTTCTGGTGGTACTGGTGTGTGATAACATCTCAGTCCTTGACAAAGCCTGTACCACAGAGAGAGAAAACTCAAAAATACTAACAGTGGACTGATAGGTTAGAGAAATTTAGTCAATGAACCTTCAACTCCTGCAGTAGACTTGTCAGCATGTTACATAGGGCTTTAATTTAGTAGCTTCTTGACATATGGGCAACAATATGGTCTCAGTGGTTCCCTGCTACTGGCATGGCTGAGGAGGAGGGAGAAATAATTAGACATCTGACAGGCAAATGGCTGCTCTCACAGCTCAGCCAAGGCTTTTGTAGAGGGCACTAGGTATTTTTAAACCACAGTTCCATTGCTGCTAAAGAAATTGTACCTTTTTCTTTTGCTGATGAATAGGCATTAGTTTCAGAGTCTGATGATAAAGAAGTGATGGAAGTCATAAACCTAATTCTTTCATCCAGCTTCCTAAGGAAAATTATATATGCTGCCTATGATATATGCAGTAGAATATTAGGAGGCCAAAACACTAATACTATTCTACTGTCTTCTCCTTGAAGAATGCACACATCCAAACAATTTGTTTTCAGCTGTCAGAATCTCCATTCACCACCTTAAATGAGAGACCTAAGGATTCTGTATAAAACCAGCAAACAGGCCATAGGCCAATACATGGGAGAGGATGAGAAAAATAAATGCTTTCCCCAACCAGACTGTAAAAACTGCTCAAAGTCAATGAATCTATCTTGATTCCCATCCACAACACTGTCACCACTATGGCCAATGAGCACAGTTCTCAGTATCCAGCAATAATTCATAAATATTGGCCAATGTATTGATACTTTTCTAATATGCAGACTCCATATGAATGGCCTCTAGAAAAAGGTACAGAGAAATCAAGCAGGACAAAAGTGTCATGCTTCCTCTTTGTGCTGTCTTCATCACACACGATAGTGCCTCACAGTAGTTCAACCCACAGGAAGGTTTGATTTGTCTGAGATTAGACACTTTTTTTGGAAGTAAACAGCATTTTCTCCAAAGAAACCACATACAAAAATTTCAGCCAAGTTTTACATCTTTTGCTTTCTTTATGTAACCAAGCATGTATACTTTTATTTTCATAAAATTAAATTTCTTGTCTAAAGCTCATCTCTTGCTTATATCCATAGTTATAGACTGAACATTTATATGCCCCCAAAATTCATATGTTGAAGCCTTAACCCCCAATTGACAGCATCTGGAGATAGGGTCTTTGGGGGTAATTAGGTTAGGATGAGGTCATGAGGTTGGGGTCCCATGATGGGACTGGTCCCTTATAAAAAGAGTTCACTGTCTCTCCACATGCACACACTGAGGAAAGGCCATATGAGGACAAAGGGAAAAGGTAGCCATCTGCAAGCCAGGAAGAGAGCTCTCACCAGATCCTAACTATACTGGCACCTTGATCTTGGACTTCTAGTCTTCAAAACTGAGGAAATAAATGTCTGTCATTTAAGCCATCCAGTCTATGATATTTTGTTATAGCAGCCCAAGCAGACTAAGACATCCAACAAAACAGTAGAGATAAATGTGCTTGAGAGTAGAGCTAGTGGTCATTTGGGAAAGGACAACAGTGACACAGAGAAGACATACACTTAGAAATCCAGGATATGTTTACCTCTGACTCTTTTTAAAAGATGGAATTATCAGAACCAGACAGGCTAAGTCTGCCTTGTCAGGGGTCTAGGCACTTCTTCCATGGAAGTTAAAATCTCTTTGACAGGAGACCAAACCTAGCCATTGCAGCTGAAAGTCAACAAGGAGATTTCTAACAGCAGCCATGTGAGACAGATGCACATAATATTAACCATCAAAAACATAAAATGGGAAGTAAAGAGACAATAAAAACCCTTTAAGGCCTTCAAATTTTTCTTCTGTCCTAAACAGCTAGTTTTTTTTCTTTTTTAAGAATGGATCTTATCCATTTTGGCTTTAAACTACTCGTTGAATCAAATATGGTCTATTATATCCCTTGTATTGCCAAGGCATCTGTTGCATTTTTACTAAAGTCAACATGCTAGTGGAAGATGAATTTCTAGGAGAGAAGAAATACGGCCAACCCTAAGTCTTGAGATGTCAAAAGTTAGTAACCTATGCAAAGCTGTACTCCAAAAATAGAGCCTCATAGTGTCATGAGGCTAGGACACTGCTTATTTGTCCAGCATTTTAACCCCTGGAGCTAGCCCTACACCTGGCACACAATTGGTTCTCAGAAATATTTGTTAAATGAATACCTGAATTAATTAGGGAAGTAAAAAAGATTGACATTATTAAAGGTGCTTCCCACTTTGAGATGACAAAGCCAAGTAGAAGACTTTTGTATTTGTTTTTCTACTCCATTGTAAAATAAAATAATTACCTCTGCAAATCGGACAGATACAGATTCTACTCTGGTCCCCATGTCAGTAGTCTTGTGGCTATTTTGGCATTATTCATTTTCATCCTATATCGCAGCACTCAGAATTCAGTAAGCATATTTACTAGCTGTATAACCTTGGACAATAATAATAGCTAACACCAGATGCCAAGTACTATCCTTAGTGTCTATATTTACCCATAACATTCTCATGAGGAGTGTGCTATTTCTCTCCTTTTTACAGAAGAGGAAACTGCAGCACTAATAAATTAAAGAATTTTTTCAAAAGTCAGACAGGTAGTTAGTGGCTTAGTTGTGATTTGAACTCAGTCTGGTTCCAGATACCCCTCTCTGCCTCACTAGACTGTAACTTATCTACTCAGATCCTCAAAGTGTTCATTTACAAAATAACAATAATAATTCCTCCACTGTAGGATTGTTTTAAGATTACTGCCAATTCATAGTAGTGTCTAGCACACAACCCATGGGCCCTGAGTGAATGATGGTAGTGTTGGTGGGGAAGAATAATAACAACAGCAGCTGTTGCTATTGTCATTGTCATCATTGTTGTCATGGCTGAAGAAGACTCCCTCTACAACCAAGTCATTTTATAATTGCTACTTAAGTAACAAAATTCAAGGGGACATTTACCTATCTCTATCACTTAGTTCACAAAATAAAACACATACACACTAATAAACATGAATTCCAGGATGCAGAGTTCTCACTTCTAAATAGTTTGCCATGCCACTCATTCTTAACATCAAGTTTTAGACTAAATATGCAGGAAAATTGTGGTAAATTAATGATGAACAAAAATTCTTTATTACTTCTTCTACTAAAAAAACTGATTCTAATTTCCCTCTCCTTGAAACTGAGTTGGTCTTAGTGAATTGTCTGACCAAAAGAATGTAACAGAATTGACATTCTGGAAATTATAAGACTAGATCAATAGAATCTTTTCTGGCCACTTGGCATGCTTGCTCTAGAAGCCATGAGCTCCATAGAAGTCTAACTATACTGGGTAGCTAAGGCCAACCTGCCAGCCATCTCCATCAAAGTGGCAGACCTGTGAACAAAGCCATTTTAGACCCTCCAGACCAGTTCATCTGCCAGCTGAATACCACCAGCTGAATCTTAAATTCCTGATCAACAAACTAATGAGATATAATAAAACACTTGTTTTAAGCCACTAAGTTTTGGGGTAATTTATTAAACAGCAATAGTTAACTATAACAGAAAGAATTCCAATGTATCAAATGAAAAGTTGCACAGCACTATGTCCTAAGAGGGAATATTTTTTTATTCAGTTGCCATTCAATAGAATCTAAATGAATGACATTGAATGGGCAGCACTGGTCAGAGGAGAATATTTTTATTGATAAAAGGAAATGAATCAAGGTTAGTTCATAGGAATAGAATATGTGATGTCAGTGAATTCAGGTAATAGTTACAAGTCGCCAAGACCTTGTGAAGATAAAATAAGAGGACAGAAACTGCAAAATGGTTCTTTCCACCCTTGCTACCACAAAATTAAAATAAATCATGAACAGAATTAGATTAAAGAGAGATCCAACTGATACTAAAATGCATGTGCCATGTAGATGCTCTTTAGCAATAGGACCCTCTTAAGTTAACAATATCGAAATAAGGAAATCATGTACAAATTAAGCTTATAATTAAGGCAGAGCCACATATGTGTTGTTAATTCCATGTTGGAGAAGGGTCTGGAAAGGAGTGAAAGAGCCAGTTTTTGCAGTAAACAAAAGGTGGAAAAGAATTTGAGGGCCCATGTATTCCAGAACTTTTAATGTGGAAGACCAGTTATATCTCCCTCTGACTGGGTCAGTGAAGAAAATAGACAATGTGGGATGCCTGGGTGGCTCAATGGTTGAGTGTCTGCCTTTGGCTGAGGTCATGATCCCAGGGTCCTGGGATCGAATCCCACATCGGGTTCTCCACAGGGAGCCTGCTTCTTCCTCTGCCTATATTTCTGTCTCTCTCTCTGCATCTCTCATAAATAAATAAATAAAATCTGAAAAAAAAAAGAAAATAGACAATGTGACTTTTTTTGTATTTATAAGATTTTTTTATTTTTATTATTGAAGTATAGTCGACATATGATGTTATATCAGTTTCAGGTGTACAGCATAGTAATTTGACAATTCTATTTATTATACAATACTCTAATGACCATCTATCACTGTACAACACTATTACAATATCACTGACTATATTCCCTATGCTGTACCTTTCATTCCTATGACTTATTCATTCCATAACTGGGAGCCTTTATCTCCCACTCCCCTTCATCTTTTTTGCCCAATTTCCCACCCCTTTTCCCTCTGGCAACCACAAGTTCTCTGTATTTATGAATCTGCATGTGTTTATTTGTTTGCTTTTAGATTCCACATATAAATGAAATCATATGGTATTGTCTTTCTCTATCTGACTTATTTTACTTAGCATAATACCTTTGAGGTCCATCTTCTCAAAAATGGGAAGATCTCATTTTTTATGACTAATATTCCATTGCGTATATATACCACATCTTTTTTTTTTTTTTTTTTTTTTACCAATTCACCCATCAATGGACACTTAGGTCACTTCCATATCTTGGCTATCATATATTATACTGCTATGAACATGAAGGCACCGTATATCTTTTCAAACTAGTGTCTTCATTTTCCTTGGATAAATATCCAGTAGTGGAATTACTGGATGGTGTGGTATTTCTACTTCTAATTCAATGTTTATACACAGACACTACCTGGTTGCTGGATAGAAGGAAATCAGGCAGAGTGAGATATATCCACATAACCTAGAGAAGTTTACAATTCCTTTACCTAACCTATGCAACACCTTTCTGGGACAATGGCAGTATCTTCATTTCTAGAATTATGAACAGAGCTGTAAAACAACTTATTTGAAGCCATGTGACACTTAAAAAGTTTGCAAAACAAGGTTTGTTCTGATTTGTATGATATTATTAATCTCTCTCTCCTCCCTCTCTATTTGGGGGGGGGCAGGAAGTTAAGAGATTTGGTATACTATGAAAACTTTTCCTAAGTATTGTCATGCAGATATTTCTAAGTAGCTCTAGTTTCCTATAATCTTAATTAGCTCCATAACAAGGAAAAAAGAACTCAAACTACCCAAGAGAAAGAAACTAATGAGAACTTTATTCCATGACACTCGATGGTCAATAGTTTTATTCCAGGAAATTCCTGTCTGCAGAAAGATTCTGCTGTTGTGTCCAGCTGTTCTTGAAGAGCATTGTTAGTGGCTTTCCAAGGTTTAAAGCAGCTGGAGGAAAATGAAAACATGGTATTCTGCTAACAATCCAATATCAAATTATACATAATTTCCCAGCAGCATAAAACCTAAAGGCATTCTGACCCACAAATATTGATTTCTTTTTATTTGTCCAAAAAAAATCAAGTTTTAAAATGTACACAGCTTCAAAAACGTCTTTTTTATCTTTTCTGTTTTTAATAATGAAAGAAATTAAATATTCTGTTAAATGTAAAGACAGTCAACAATCCTTGAGACATAAACTATTTTCTAAACAATTCATCTTGGAAAACATGTTGCTCCTATACAATTTAAACACAGGCTTAAATTGTATAATTTAAGCTCAGCGGTTTAACTCAGCGGTTTAGCATCTACCCTCAGCTCAGGGAGTGATTCTGGAGTCCCAGGATCAAGTCCCACGTGAGTCTCCCTGCATGGAGCCTACGTCTCCTCTGCCTGTGTTTCTGTCTGTCTCTCTCTCTCTCTCTCTCTCTCTCTCTTTCTCTGTGTGTGTCCCTCATGATCAAATAAATAAAATCTTTAAAAAAAAAAAGAAACTTCAAAAAAATAAATAAACACAGGCTAAAGACAATCCCATGAAGAAAGCAGGTTTTATTTTATTTTTAAATGTAAAGTCATTCAATACCCTGCCTTATCTTCAAATAAATAAATAGATAGATAGATAGATAGATAGATAGATAAACAAACAAACAAACTGCCAGTGGACAGAGTCACCCCAGAGGTAATTTTCTATTTTCTTTTTGATCATTGATTACATACGGTCTTGTATTGCTTTGTGTTTTTTTTTCCTCCAACAAGGTTTTGAATGTGTTTAAGCTCAAAAACTGTTTCCTTTTTTTATCCTGCACTGCATGAAGTAGAGTTCTAAACATATAAGATAATCAATCTATCTTTCTTAATCTGAAATTCACACAAAGGAACATGTTTATGATGCAGTGTATTTTTCTTCAAGCATTTATGCAAGATTGTTAGAAAGTTAATGAAAGATTATTTTTACGACTATTTGCAAATTTAAACCTTGTTCAAAAATAAGAAATTTATAAAATCATGATTAATTTTTTTTATCCTAGGAAGCAAAAGTTTCAGAAAGATCAAATAGTGAGAGTTCCTAATTCCCAGGACAGAGGTCAAAAGACTTTTTAAAACTTTATATTAATAAAAATACATTGCTAATAGGGCACCTGGGTGCTCAGTCAATTAAGCATCTGCCTTTGGCTCAAATCATGATCTCAGGGTTCTGGGATCAAGCCGCACATTGGGCTCCCTGCTTGGTGAGGAATCTGCTTCTCCCTCTGTCTGCCTCTGCCCCTCCCTCTTTCCCTCTCTCTCTTAAATAACAAAATCAGTCGGGGAAAGGTGGAAGGTGAGATGTTTATATCCTAATGAATATGGATGAATGAAGAAATGAAAAATAAATATCTAAAGAGATGTTTGGAAAAGTGTGACCTATTAATCATTTTGAAGCTTATAAGCATTTTACATTACTGAATTTGGACTTAACATGGTGAAAGATTCTACATGGTGATGGAAGCCTGATAAGCTGCTGCTTCTTTTTTTAATGTCTGATCTTGGGGATCCCAGAGTGGCTCAGTGGTTTAGCGCCTGCCTTTGGCCCAGGGCGTGATCCTGGAGTTCCCGGATCAAGTCCTGGAATCGAGTCCTGGGATGGAGTCCCACATTGTGCTCCCTGCATGAGGTCTGCTTCTCCCTCTGCCTGTGTCTCTGCCTCTGTGTGTGTGTGTGTATCTCATGAATAAATAAATAAATAATTTTTTAAAATGTCTGATCTTCTTTATTTGCACTCAGAAAATCTCATTTTTGACTGGACTCAGATTTAAGGTAGCAGCTCTCAGAGAAGACAACCTCTGTCTCTCAGCAGTCTGTTCCTGGTGGTTTTCTTTGGCCTCCTTCATTCTCTTGGCCAAAGGTTTAGCATATTCTGCATCCTCTACCTTATTTTTGTTAGTGCACTGTTTCTTCAAAGCAACACACCAACGTTTGTGTTGGAGGACACCTGGAATAACAAGACACTGAGTCTTGGGTGCTTTGGTTCTAGGTTTCTTACCTTCTTTGTTTAGGGGCTTTCTCACAACATGCTGGGGAACATCATATTCTTTAGAGAAACTGAAAAGTTTGTGGATTGTGCTAGCTCTTTTGGGCCCCAGGCAACAAGGCACAGTAGTATTGGTGATTCCAGGAATATCCTTTTTCCCCTTTTTTTGCAATAACCAAGTTGAGAACACTGAGATTGGCATCCACATGCAACCCCTAACATATTTGCACTTTCCTCTCCAGTCCTCCTTGGTGTATAGTAGGAATGCCCCTTACTTGGCAGCAGGTGGACATGGCCATGGGTCAAGACAACCTGCTTCATGCAGAAGCCTTATTTGGCTTCCGCACTGATTTGGACCATGTGACCCTTCCATTCTTCACCCAGAGTATCAGCAGCAACTTCTATGGCTAAATGCTTCTCATAAAAGGTACAAAGTTTGCATTCATCCTCCACTTCAATGAGTTTCTGGCAGTCAGTAGCTGGGAAAGAGATGCTTCGCTTCATCCTGAAGCAGCCTACCACCTCCAAGGTGCCAGGAGAAAGAACCGATAAGCTTCTTCTTAACTTCCTAATAAAGTATTCTTGAGGGCACAAAAATGTAAAAGTTGACTTTGAGATCAAATGTTAAGAAAAGATCCTGGAAAATCCGGGTGGAATTGCCACTAAAGGCATCACCAGGCAAGATGAATTGAGAAATACATTATTGAACCACATATCACCTACTCTACTCTGAAACAGAAGAAAAGACCACCCAACCCCAACAAATCAGTACTAAAGACAAAAATGAGAATCCTGGAAGGAGAACAAAAAGAATAAAATAATGAGAGAAGACAATACATGTGGAGGGTAGAAGACAAAGAGCCAGCTAGGAATTATAAGTGTTCCAATTTTTTAAAAATTGGAAGTGTTTAAGAAGAGAGTAGAATAATCAAAGTCTACTGAATGCTTAGTGGGTCAAAGCTGTGACTCTAGGAATTGTATATCCATTCAAGTAATTAATCATTTGTGAGAGCAACAGAAAGACTTTCTCAAATAAATAAAGACTAAGAAATATACTATGGAAGTATACCTGTTGTTAAATTTAAATAAGGCGAGATTCTCAAACTTTTTATTTAAATATAAAATCTGTAATTTTATTTTACCTCAAGCACATGAAATAAGAGAGAAATAACAATAATCTCCTTCAGATTTCACAGAGACTTCACAAGTTTTATGCCTTTTAGAAAAAATTTACATCTCCATCAAATTTATTACCAAGGCAACACATTATTAAGTAAACAACCAATCAAAATTACTGACCTTTCTGAAATTAAAGGTTACCAACAACAGTAGTTAACAATAATCTCTGAAGCCCGGGTATCTTATAAAAATCCTTATCTAAAATTAAAATAAGCAAGAATAGTTTCTAGTTTTCTCTGCAAGTGCAGGGAAAGAAAAAAACAAACATTTTCTTCTTATATCACATTGTCTTCTTTTATTCATGATTAGGAAGGCCTGTGTTTTGGTTAGCACTGACAAAAAAAGAAGCAGACCTCAGAAGCTCAAAGCATATGATATGTAAAAGAATAAAATAGCATTTCAATCATCAGAATGTGGAGCATATAAGGCTTTACATCTCACTTTCTCAAAAACACTAATAAGAGATTTACTCCAACTATCTGAAGAATGAATCAATCTAGCATGGACTTCTGCATTATAATCCTGGCTTTCTCACCTACTTAAGCAGGCTACTCTCTAAGACTCAATTTCCTCCCTGTAAAATAAGGATGTATAATTGAGCCTACATTGTTAGATTCCAATGAAAATCAAATCAGATAGTACAGGTGAAATATTTAACATAGGGTTGTTATACAGTAAGAGCATAATGATGAACAAATAATGTAATAAATCATTATCTAATAATGTATTAATCATACAGAAATATATTTGTGTTAGTTATCTATAATGTCATTACAAATTCTTCCCAAATTTTAGTGGCTTAAAACAAGAAACATTTATTATCTCATAGGAGTTTCTAAAGGTCAGATCCAGAAGCGACTTTTCCTGGCTCTGCATCTCTCATGAAGTTACAGTCAAAATGTTGGTTGTGATGCAGACATCCAAAGGTTGACAGGACTGAAGGATCCACTTCCAAAAAGACACACTCATATGGCTGTTGGCTGGAGGCCTTGGTTCTTCATTGGCTACTGGCAGAAGGTCTTAGCTCCTCATGCACATGGACTTCTGCTCATGTCAACTAACTTCACCCAGAGCAATTCAAGAGAAATTAAGAAGTCACAGTGCCTTTCATGACCTAGTCTCTGAAGTCTCACATCACCATTTCTGTTTTCTATATATTAGAAAACAGTCCAGTTCACACTCAAGGGAAAATGAATTGGACTCCACCTTTTGAAGATATAAAATAACTTGTGGAAATATTTAAAACCACCACAATTTATTTGTGTATCCTTTGCATACATCTATAAGAAATATCTATAATATAAAAATTCTTTCATTTGACTAAAACGTAATTGATACATAACATTGTGTAAGATTAAGGCATATGACATATTGATTGATCTACTTCTGTAGTGCAATATGACTGCCACCATAGTCTTAGCTAACAAGTCCATCTTGTCACAGAATTATCATTTCTATTTTGTGGTGAAAACATTTAATATGTAACCTCTTAGCAACCTTGAAGTATATAATACAGCATTGTTGACTATAATCACAATGTTACACATTAGATCTCTAGAACTTACTCATCTTCTAATTAAGTCTGTGCCCTTTGAGCAACATCTCCCCAATTTTCCCACATCCCAGCACCTGCAAAATTACTATTCTATTCTTTTTTAAAATTCTGGTTATTAGGAGAACCAATAAAATATACAGAATAAAGCAGGAAAAATGTTTTTTAAAATATGTTTATAAAACATATTTAAAAACAATTCTAAAACTTTCAATTCTAAAACTATCCTATAAATTAAGGTAGATGGTAATATAAAAATGTAAACTAATAAGCTAAGCTTGGGACACCTGAGTGGCTCAGTCAGTTAAGCACCCAACTTTTGATTTTGGTTCAGGTCATGATCTCAAGGTCCTGGGATTAAGCTCTATACTCAGCACAGAGTCTGAGGATTCTCTCTTCCTCTGCCCCCACCACCTGCTCACATACTCTCTCTCTAAAATAAACAATAAATCTTTAAAATAATAATAATAATAACTAAACTTATATCCAAATTATTTTAGCAAACATATAGGAGTGCAATTGATTTTGAGTGCTTTGATCTTGATTTTGAAAATGACAGAAATGTAAAATCAAATATATATCTGATAAACCAAAATTCAGCCACTAGTCAGATTTTATTATAAAGTTTTCTGATCATAAAAGAAAAATGCCCTAACATTAATTTAGAAAATACCAAAAAGATAAAGAAAAAATAAAAAAAGCATAATCTCACCACCCAGAAAAAGTCATTTACTTTGTTTCTTTCAAGCAAGGTGTGAATGGGGTAAAACATAAAAGTATGATACATGTATTTCTCCAATACACTAAATTGAACCATATTATACATGTATCATGCTTTTCCCCTAATACCATGATAAACTTTGTCCCATGTCTTTAACTATTCTTTTTTGTTGTTGTTGTTTAAATTTTTTTGTTTAAATTCTAGTCAGTTCACAGATAGTGTAACATTGGTTTCAGGAGTAGAATTCAGGGATTCATCACTTTCGTATAATACTCAGTGCCCATCACAAGTGCCTTCCTTAATACCAATAACTCATTTAGCCCATTCTCCACCCACCTCTCTCCATCAATCTTGTTTGTTCTTTATAGTTAAGAACCTCTTATGGTTTGCTTCCCCCTCTCTTTTTTTCCCTTCTCCTGTGTTAATCTGTTTTGTTTCTTAAATTCCACATATGAGTGAAATTATATGGTATTTGTCTTTCTCTGACTGACTTTTTCGCTTAGCATAATCTATTCAAGCTTCATCCACATCACTGCAAATGGCAAGATTTCTTTCTTTTTGATGCCTGAATAATATTCCACTATGTACGCATTATGTGTATGCATTATGTGTACATAATGAAATATATCCTTATCCACTCATCAACTGATGGACATTTGGGCTCTTTCCATAGTTTGGCTATTGTTGAACAATGCTGCTATAAACATTGAATCTGTATTTTTGTATCTTCTGGATAAATACCTAGAAGTACAACTGCTGGATCATGCAGTAGTTCTATGTTTAACTTTATGAGGGACCTTCATTACTGTTTTCCAGAGTGGCTGCACCAGTTTGCACTCTCAATAACAGTGTATGAGGGTTCTCCTTTCTCCACATTCTCACCAACATCTATAGTTTCCTGTGTTGTTAATTTTATCTGTTCTGACCGGTGGGAAGTGGTATGTCATCTTTTCATGTGTCTGTTAGCCATCTGGATATCTTCCTTCAAACAATGTCTATTCCTGTCTTCTGCCCATTTTTTCACTGGATTATTTATTTTGGGGGTATTGAGCTTCATAATTTCTTTATAGATTTTAGATACTAACTTTTATCAGATAATCATTTGCAAGTATCTTCTCCATTCCATACACTTCCTTTTAGTTTTGCTGATTATTTCCTTTGCTGTTAGAAGTTTTTTATCTTAATGAAGTCCCAATAGTTCATCTTTGCTTTTGTTTCCCTTGCCTCTGGAGATGTGTCTAGTAAGAAGCTGCTACAGCAGAAGTCAAAGAGATTGCTGCCTATGTTCTCTAAGATTTTCATAGTTTCCTATCTCACATTTAGGTCTTTCATCCATTTTGAATTTATTTTTGTGTATGATTAAGAAAGGGATCCAGTTTCATTCTTCAGCGTGTTTCTGTCCAGTTTTCCCAGCAGCATTGTTGAAGAGATTTTTTTTCCATTGGATATTCTTTCCTGCTTTGTTGAATTAATTGCCCATATAGCTGTGGGTCCATTTCTGGGTTTTCTATTCTGTTCCATAGATCTATATGTCTGTTTTTGTGCCAGTACCATACTGTCTAAATGATTACAGCTTTGTGATATGGCTTGAAGTCTGAAATCGTGATGCCTCCAGCTTGATTTTCTTTTTCAGGATCATTTGAGCTATTCAGGGTCTTTTGTGGTTCCAAAACAAATTTTAGGATTGTTTGTTCTAACTCTGTGAAAAATGCTGTTGGTGTTTTGATAGAGATTGCATTGAAAGTATAGATTCCTTTGGGTAGTAGAGACATTTTAACTAAGTTTCTTCATCTAATCCATGAACATGGAATGTTTTCCCATTTCTTTGTGTCCTCTTCCATTTCTTTCATAAGGGTTCCATAGTTTTCAGAATATAGATCTTTTACCTCTTTGGCTAGGTTTACTGCTAGCTATCCCAGTGGTTTCGATGCAATTGTAAATAGGACCAATTCGGATTTCTCTTTTTGTTGCTTTATTATTGGTACATAGAAGTACAATAGATTTCGGTACATTAATTTCATAACCTGTGAGTTGCTGAATTCATTTTAGTTCTAGCAACTATTGGTGGAGTCTTTCAGGTTTTCTTTTTATTTTTTTTAAGATTTTATTTATTTATTCATGACACAGAGAGAGAGAGAGAGATGGAGACACAGGCAGAGGGAGAAGCAAGCTCCATGCAGGGAGCCTGACGCAGAACTCGATCCCGAGTCTCCAGGATCAGGCCCTGGGCTGAAGGCGGCGCTAAACCGCTAAGCCACCCAGGCTGCCCTCTTTCAGGTTTTCTACATAGAGTATCATGTCATCTGTGAATAGTGAAAGTTTGACTTCTTCCTTGCCAATTTGGATGCCTTCTATTTTGTTGTCTGAATGCTGAGGCTAGGACTTCCTGTCCTATGTTAAATAACAGTGGTGAGAGTGGATGTCTCTGTCTTATTTTTAACTGTAGGGGAAAAGCTCTCGGCTTTTCCCTATTGAACTGATATTAGCTGTGGGTCTTTTGTATATGGCCTTTATGATGTTGAGGTAAGTTTCCTTTATCCCTACTTTGTTGTAGGTTTTTATCAAGAAAGGATGCTGTACTTTATCAAATGTTTTTTTCTGTATTTATTGAGAGGATCATATGGTTCTTATCCTTTCTTTTATCAATGTGCTTAATCACGATTGATTTGCAAATATTGAACCCCTTCTTCAGCCCAGGAATAAATCCCACTTGATTGTGGTGAATAATTCTTTTAATGTACTGCTGAATTCAATTTGCTAGTATCTTGTTGAGAATTTTTGCATCCATGTTAATCAGAGATATTGGCTTGTAATTCTCCTTTTTAGTAGTATCTTTGTCTTGTTTGGGAATCAAGGTACTGCTGGCCTTGGAGAATGAATCTAGAAGTTTTTCTTCAATTTGAGAAGAATAGGTAGTAACTCTTCTTTAAATGCCAGGTATAATTCTCATGGGAAGCCATCCAGCCCTGGACTTGTTTGTTAGGAGATTTTTGATCACTGATTCAATTTCTTTGCTGGTTATAGGCCTGTTCAATTTTCTATTTATTTCTGTTTCAGTTTTGGTAGTTTGTATTTTCTAGGAATTTGTCCAAATGGACAAATTTAATAATCCCCCTGCTGTTGAATGTTTAGTTGATTTTCAATTTTTTGTTAATATAAATAGAAATATATAATTGTATATTTCAAATCTTATTATTTTCATAGAATTAAACTCTAGAAGTAGAATTTCAGAAGAGAGACAATATTTAGAGTTCTTAGTTAATTTTGCAAAACTGTACTTACAAAAAGTTATGCCAACCAATAAATACCTTAGTGGTGTTTGAAAGTTCTCATTTCCGCAAATCAAAACCACAATGAGATATCATTCATACCTGTTAGAATGGCTGCTGTCAAAAAGATAAAAATAACAAGTGTTGGTGAGTATGTGGGACCCTCATGTGCCGTTGGTTGGAAGGTAAATTGGTGCAGCCATTATGGAAAATAGTATTGAGGTGCCTCAAAAAAGTTAAAACTAGAACTACCATACATTTCAGCAATTCTTCCTCTGGGTATTTATTTGAAGAAAATGAAAACAGTAAGTCAAAAAGATATATGTACCCCAGGTCCATTGCAACAATTATTTACAATAGCCAAGATACAGACAAAGAAAAACTAACATTTCAGCACGTATTTTCTCCCTACCCATTCCAAGCTACTTCTCTGAACTTTTATGTTTCTGTAAAAGACCTCTGTCCTCCCAGACAACCTGGCAACATAACACAAAGTCTTGCTTGAGCTCTTTCTTCTTCCTGCCTCCAATTCAAGTAGTTGTCAAATATGTCCTCTTATACTTCCCAATATATCTACCATATTCATCCCTTTTCTCCATTCTCTCTGTCAGTTCTATTAATTTTCTATTCATTTTCATCCAATCAAGTTGTATCCTTTTTTCAGTGTCTGTCTTACCCCTGTGTGTGAAACTCTGTCTGGTTGTAAATATCAACACTATCTATCTAGATGGAATTAATCTAGCTTTGTCCCTTCATGTTCCAAAATATTCAGTGCTCAATAAATATTTGAAAAAGGGGGTGGGTAATTCTGAATATAAATTCTGGATATAAAATCCAATAATTTATCTTATTAGATTAATTTCAAACACCCTGTGCTACTTGAAAATATACCCCTGGAGTGTTTTGGTACAGAATCAAGCTTGAGCTCCAAACAAGAGCATGATACTGTGACAAAACTGATACTCCTGGGTCATTCAACTAACCTAACCTAAAAGAATGGAATAAAGATAGTTACTGAGGGGATCCCGAGTGGCTCAGCAGTTTGGCGCCTGCCTTTGGCCCAGGGTGTGATCCTAGAGACCCGGGATCAAATCCCACATCGGGCTCCCGGTGCATGGAGCCTGCTTCTCCCTCTACCTGTGTCTCTGACTCTCTCTCTCTCTCTCTCTCTCTCTCTCTGTGTGACTATTATAAATAAATAAAAATTTAAAAAATTGGCATAACTTTTTGTAATAAATAAAAATTTAAAAAATAAATATAGTTACTGATTGTATTAATCATATATTGCTGAGTAACAAAATTATCATAAACTTAGCAGTTAAAAATAATAGACATTTGTTATTCTACAATGTTTGTAGGTCAGGAATCTGGCCGTGGTTTACCTAAGTTCTCTGTTTTAGGGTCTCTCATAGAGCTGCTATCAAGATTTTGGCCAATGTTCCTTCCCGCTGCGATTTCCATGGATGAAAAAAAAGATAGAAAAAAAAAAAGAGTTCAGTGGAGGCAACCACCCTAAAGAGCTCATCAGAACTTCCCAATACACTAATTAAGAATACCAGAATTAGACTCAAAACAGAAAATATCCAACTGACTAGGGAGGTGGTCACTAAGGATCTGAAAATATTTACTGTTTTGAGCATATGAATAGATGCTAATCCAATTAATATCAATTAAACATTTACTGTCTAAAATGCATATCATGCATGGGAGAAAATTAAGATGAATAAACCATATATAGTTCATGCTTTCAGAGAATTCACACTTTAGCAGAAGAGAGGAAGAAACTTATTCACAAATCACTATAACAACATAAAATGCAATAAAAGTTATAACAGATGGATCCAAAAATAAAGTGCTTGGGTGCAAGGACGAAGGGAAAGTTATGAAATACTAGAATTTAAGTACGTAATCATTCCCAAGGAGTGGACTATGGAATGATCAGAAGGAATGAGAAAGGAAAGAATAACTCTGAGACTAAGCCAGCCAAAGACAGCTTTCATAACCTCTGAGCCTTTCAGCCTTTCCTATAAAAATACCAAATAGTTTTGAAAAGGACATTGAGCAACTAGGATTCTTATACATTGCTTATGGGAGGAAAAATTGGAAGTTTCATAAAAAGTTAAACATAGATCAACCTTATGATCCAGCAATTCTATTCCTGGGTATTTATCCAAGGAAAAGAAAATTCACATGTCCACAAAAAAAAAAAAAAAAACTTGTACAAGATGCTTTATGGCAGCTTTCTGCATAATAGTCAAAATTCAGAAATAATAGGAGAATAAATAAACACAACAGGATTTTGTGGGGAGATGGAAATATTGGTATCTTTGCATAATTACACAGTGAATAGTCACTTAAGATCTGAGCACTTACGGGGGGTATCTGGGTGGCTCAGTCAGTTAAGTGCCTTACTCTTGATTTCAGCTCAGAATCTTGAGATCAAGCCCCAAGTCAGGCTCTGTGCTGGTTGTGGGGCCTGCTTGGGATTCTCTCTCTCTCCCTCTCCCTTTCCTTCTGCTCCTCTCCCTGGTCTCTCCCTCTCCCCCTCCCTATCTCCCTTTCAAAAAAGATGTAAGTTTTACCTTTTATCCATCAGGTTTTAGTCAGGAGACAGAAAACACTCAATAACTTGAACAGGGAAAGCTTAATATAAAGTCTTAGTAGCTATAACAAGAGATTACCTACTAATGGGTAAAGAGAACTCTAAGGAGTAAATAACTAGAAGACAAATGTAGCAACTATTACCTCTAGGGCTGAGGCACAGCACCTAAGGATGGTAAAACACACCCAAAAAAGCCCCCCAGGGCTGAGATCCAACTTTGTTGGAGAGCATACAGCAGTAGTTCCTGAATAGTGTTCACTCAGTGCCATGTTGGTGAAACTCACCGGAGGAAGACTTCACCAGGAGGTGTTGCACCTCAGGACTCATAGCAAAGTCCCCTGCAGAGCTGGTGAGCTGGGAAGCTGCCCTCTTAAGAACCAAGCAAGGCTGTCCACAGAGAAGTTCCATGCTACACAGATCACTGGAAAACTCTCTACAGGAATGGCCCAATGAGAAGCTATTACCTGGGATGCTGAGGAATGCTGGCCATGGAGAAGTAAGCTCTGGCCCCGTTGCCCTGTTGTTCCCATCATGCACTGCATAAGCATTTAAGCAGAGCACACTAAGAACCAAAAAGAAAGCCTATTCCTCCCCCAGTATCCTTCCAGTGCCCTCCAGCAACAAAACTTAATATTGTACAAGATGTCAAGGGAAAAATGCTCCACATCATAAGTAGAGCAATGAAGGGTAGATGTAAAACTGAGGCAACAAATAGATAACTGACACATCCTTCAATTTTAAAAGTAAGATATATGAGAAATCTAAAATGGTCAAACTCAGAAAAGCAGAGTTGAATGGTGGTTGCCAGGAGGTAGGGACAAGGGGAAACAGGGAGGTATTCATCAAAGGGAACAAAATTTTAGTTCCCAAGATGGATCAGACCTCAAGGTCTGCTGTATAGCATAGTGTCTATAGTTAAGAATACTATATTGCATTCTTAAAATTTTTCTGAGAGTGCTAAAAGAGGGTAGTAGGAAATTTTGGAGGTTATAGATGTGTTTATGACATGGATTGTGGTAATTCGTGGATGTATGCTTACCTCCAAATTCATCAGACTGACATGATAAATATATACAGCATATTGTATGTCAACCCTATCTCAATAAAGTGGTTTTCTGAAAAGGAGAAGAAAGAGAAACAAGGACTGTGGAATTTAGGGTCTTATGGAGATAGCAGACAACTAGAACAGATGTAACTGACTAAATCTGAATTATAAATGACAGCCAGTAGACATTTAGCATTTGTCTAGGTGGTATGAGGTACTGTATTATCTTATATAACACTCAAAGTATGAACAAAAGTTACTTACTGTTGTTCTCATTTTAGTAAGGAAACTGGGACTCAAGGGAATAATTAAGTCACCTTTAAGGTCATATAACCAGATAGTGATAAACCCAAACTTTGAACCCACAACTCTGGCTCCAAATCTCACATTGTATCTCATTGATGATGTGTGATCACACCAATGCCAAATTAGAAAGTCAGATTCTGGTCCCTAGTAATTACACTTATACTTCTCCTACCTAAGTCTCACCACTATATACAAGAAGATACAGGACCAGTTTCAGGTGGTGCTGCATTTTTATAATCTTAGTGAAGAACTGAAAAGAGCTGCTTTCCCATTCACCCAAGAATAACACCCATCATAAACTAAATTAGTTACCTCTGTGGACAATAAAAGAGAAAAAGCTGATATTAAAAAATGGAAAAATCTGCTTTAAGGCAATTTTTCAAACAAGCACATATTGTATTTATTCCAAGAACAAGAACCAGAAACTGCCTACTAGTCTGCAGCTACTATAATTTTGATACTTGATATACTTCTGTACATTCCACATCCTCCTAATAAGGCAAGGAATAGTGAATAACATCAATTGTATCACAATTTTCCCTGTTACTAAGTTAACGCATATTAATAAGGGTCATTCTAATTAGAGTTACCCTTATCATTATATCATTCAATTCCCAATCTGGGAGCCAGAAGATTATAATATGTGTGTCATTATGTTACACAATCACCAAGGTATCTATGAGTACGTGGTAGACCACCAAAAAAATATATCATATCTTTTACTCAATTATTGTGCCATAACTGAATAATAATGTTGATTCACTTTTTCCCAGGATGATTACATCTAATTTCTAGGTTTTATATATCACTTCAGCGCTGGTAATTTCCAAATTCATATCCTTGGTATTGAACTATCTCTTGAGATCCAGATTCTTGTCTTACTGACTACCTGGATGTCAAATATGATTCTTAAATTTAGTAATTTCAAAACAGAACTGTTGATCTGTTTCCCTTCAGCCTTTTAGGGCTCATCCACTTAGTTGTGCAAGCCAAAAATCTAAGGATTTTTTTTCTGATTTTTTTTAGATATAATTGACATATAACACTGTACAGGTTTAAGGTATATAATGTGTTCATTTGGTACATTTAAATATTGCAATATGATTCCACCATGATTCTAGCTAACACCTCTATCAAATCACATGATTATCATTTCTTTGTTGTAGTCGGAAGTATTAATTCAAGTCGCTATGAGTCATTCTTGATTCTTTTCTTTCCCTCAACATCTACATTCAATTCATCAGCTAGTCTCACTGGACCTAGATCCAAAATATGTTGAATTCTTCCACTTCTTTCCAGCTATACTGCTCCCTTTTTTGTCCCAGTTACCATCATTTCTCACCTAGACTGCTACAATAGAACTGTCTAGCTGGCTTTTACCTTGACTCTCTGAAATTCATTCTTATTAGAGCAAACTGCTTAAAACAGTCCCAAAAATTCTCAATGCATTTAGAATAAAACCACATTCCTTAACTTAGCTTATTAATCCTAACTGGAACTGCTTCTCTGTGTCAGTCAGAAAAGAGATCCACCATGAATGATATAGGTAAGATTTATCATAGGAGAGAACCCAGAAATGGACCCTCAATTCTATGGTCAACTAATCTTTGAGAAAGCAAGAAAGAATATCCAATTGGAAAAAAGACAGTCTCTTCAGCAAATGGTGTTGGGAAAACTGGACAGTCATATGTAGAAGAATGAAACTAGACCATTTTCTTACACCATACACAAAAATAAATTCAAAATGGATGAAAGACCTAAATGTGAGACAGGAATCCATCAAAATCCTGGAGGAGAATACAAGCAGCAACCTCTTCAACCTTAGCTGCAGCAGTTTCTTGCTAGATACATCTCAAAGGCAAGGGAAACAAAAGCAAAAATGAACTATTGGGACTTCATCAAGATAAAAAGCTTTTGCACAGCAACAGAAACAGTCAATAAAGCCAAAAGCCAACCAACAGAATGGTAGGGGATATTTGCAAATGTCTTATCAGATAAAGGGCTAATATCCAAGATATATAAAGAACTTCTCAACCTCAACACCAAAAATCAAATAATCTAGTCAAGAAATGGGCAGCAGACATGTACAGACATTTCTCCAAGAAGACATACAAATGGCCAACAGACACATGAAAAAAAACGTTCAACATCACTTGGTATCAGGGAATACAAATCAAAACCACAATGAGACACCAGTCAGAATGCTAAAATTAACAACATAGGAAATAACAAATGTTCGTGAGGATGTGGAGAAAAGGGAACCCTCTTACACTGCTGGTGGGAATGCAAGCTAGAATACCCACTCTGGAAGACAGTATGGAGATTCCTCAAAAAGTTAAAAATAGAGCTACCCTACAACCCAGAAATTGCACTACTAGGTATTTACCCAAAGGATACATACATAGTAATCCGAAGGGGTACTTGCACCCCAATGTTTATAGAAGCAAGGTCCACTAGAGCCAAACTATGGAAAGAACCCAATGTCCATTGATAGATGAATGGATAAAGAAGATGCGACACACACACACACACACACACATATACACACACACAGGAATATTACTCAGCCATCAAAAATGAAATCTTGCTTTTTACAATGACATGGATGGAACTAGAGGATATTATGCCAAGTGAAATAAGCCAATAAGAGAAAGACAATTATCATATGATTTCACTCATATGTGGAATTTAAGAAACAAAACAGAGGATCACAGGGGAAGGGAGGGAAAAATAAAATAAGACAAAATCAGAGAGGGAGGCAAACCATAAGAGACTCTTAACTACAGGAAACAAACTAAGGATTGCTGGAGCGGAGGAGTGGGAGAATGGGGTAAATGGGTGTTAGGCATTAAGGAGGGCATGTGATGTAATGAGCATTGGGTGTTACATGCAATTGATGAATCACTGACCTCTACCTCCAAAACTAATAATACACTATATGTTAATTAATTGAATTTAAATAAAATTTTTAAAAGAAAAAAATATTTATCATAGGGGTTTGACAGAAATTGTGAGAGCTAGTAAAAGAGTCTATGTAAAGGTATAGTTTCTATATCTAATGCGGGGCCTCAAAGGAAGGACAAATGTTAAGCGAGGGAGAGTAAAACCTGTAAGTATGAGCTGGAACCCATTAAAATGAACTGGAACTTGTGTCTGCCTTTCACTACCACTACATCCAGGTCTCAATTTCAGTGATGTGAGTGACCTGCAGAAAAAGCTTGCACTCTTCAATATAAATTTGCACACATATCTGGCCTGCACATAGGAGGACCTCAAGAAGGATTTCCAGCAACAGTTGGGAGTATCTGCTGTCCTGTGCCACCACTGCAGGCCAGCAGATCAGAGACAATGTGCAAGAGCTACAGCAGAAAATGATCCTACATGGACCTTCTGAACACAGATGTGGCTGCTGCTTTATGTACACTTTCCACAGCTCATGTAGACTTCTCTTTTGGCCACCCCTATTCAGAAACACGTAGGATAGGGAATGCTTGGAAACATAGGCCCAGCTTAGGTATATTAACACAGTATAAAACCACCACTTGCCACTTCTTGTCAACCTGGCCCAAACACTCCTCTTTTAACTATACCTAACTTCCAAATAATGACTATAGAAAAATTATGTTTCCTCTAATATAATGCTATCCTTTGTCAAAGTGAAAATATCTAAATCCTCTCAAGGGTCTGCAAAATTCTTTTATCTATTTTTGGGTGATACTCATTCTTCTTCTAGCTGAGTCACCCTCTCTTTTGATATCTTATAACTTAAACACTGAGCTATAAGAAATGGTTTGCTGATAAATGTTTAGAAGCCAGTTCTCTGAGGGGAAAAAAAGCCATGAAATATAGTGTTTGCCTGTCTCTATTGTATAAAATATTCCCACTGTGCTCAATTTCATGCCACTAGTGTGATATCACTGAACAAAGAGTTGGGAAGAGATATGCAGTACATGTCAATATGTGGTATTTCCACCATATAGAAACAGTATGTGTATATATATATATATATATATATATATATATATATATATATATATAGTATGTATATATATATATGCCACCTCAAGAGTACAGATAATAATAAAATTAATAAAAATAATTAGAAAGTGATGAGCTTTGAGTATGTTCCCATTGCTTTAATATAATCTATTTAGTTATAAGTTTATATAATTTAATTTTACATTGACTTTACTAAGCCCTGTAGAGAATAGCTATCCACAGAGGATGGCATTGAGATGTACTGGGGGGAGCTCCTGATAAAAATAATCAGTCCCTTGCAAGGCAAATACCTCAGGAGAGGCAAAGGGAGTCTAATATTCTCAGGTAGGAGAAGTTGAGCTGCTTCTACTGCCAAAGGAAATTGATAATTTGGAGGTTAAAGATTCCCAGCTTCATCAGAATTTGCCCATATATCTTTATCTCAGTTTTCAGGCTCCCACTCTTTCCCAATCAAAGCCCTAATTTTGATACAACAACTTTGAAAGATGAGGAACTCAATTTATCCTATTATTTGGTAACACACAAGCTTAGGCTCTGGGAGTTTTTATTTGTTTGTTTATTTGTTTGTTTGTTTGTTTGTTTTTTAAAAATCTCAGTTACAGAAGCTTTCTGGAAATTTGAAGCCCTGAACTCCTTATTTTCTTTCTACCACTACTCCACTGCATATATAAACAACCACCCAGTCCCTCTTGCATTTCTTATTTTCATTTAAATGTTCCATAGCAGCAAATACTTAGTGCCCTACAAACTTGCCTTTTATAGGTATTTCACTACAGGTGTCTACAGGTGGTAATTTTAGTAACTGTTTACCTCTGCACGCTGTGTACTACCAGCGTCCCCTGTACTCCGTGGAAACAGCATTATTATGCCTCTATTTCTAATCAGATCAGTGAATCAATTCTGACAACACAGAACGAGTTCACAGAACACAGAACCCATTCAGAAAACCCTTCCTTAAGGTTTCATTCCTCTGGAACCATTTCCTGCTCAAATGCTATGTCAGTTAGGGTTTGATCAAAATTTATTATAGGGGTTGGACCTTTTAAGCAATTCTAGAAGGTAGTTAAACAGTCTATATAAGGCTTGTGCTGCTATATCTGGTGCCCAGCTGGAAGTTAGCAAAGCAGGGATAATCTGGAAGGAAATATCAGTGATGGAGCATAAAGACTAATAGGAACCTGAAAGAGCAAGCTGGACATCACAAGTATGAACCTGGACCCACTTCTCTCTCTTACTGCCTCCAGGTCTCCAACTTGGATGATATGGAAGAAGCTGTAGGAGAAGCTAGTGTCATTCACAAGAATACACACACACACACACAGTCTAGGTTTCAGAGAAGCTTAGGGAAGACTCTGGCAGAAGCCAGAGGAGCTATAGCATGTCTGCTGCCTGCCCTAAGCTACCACGGTGAATCAACAGATCAGCAATAAGTATGTGGAAAATGCAACAGTGCTTGATGGTACATCTTTCCTGATATAAACATGGCTACAACTTTTCAAATGTCGAAGAAATGTTGCTTGTGACCAAACGTAATCTAAAACCATACAGGGAAAATAATTCTGGAAAATGTCATTCCAGTATATCTCATTGACAAGTACTAAGTCACCACATTGCCCCACCTCTTGACATTGCACTCCACTCCAATACACCAACATCCTTCTGCTCTTAGAATATATAATAATTCTTTTCCACCTCAGGGCCTTTGTATTTGGTGCTCCATCTACCTGAAGTGCTATTTCTCCAGATACTACCTAGCTTCTTCTTGTTATTCCTTTTTCCACTCACACTTCACATCTTCCCCTATATAAAGACTTCTTGTTCCTGATTGCTCTCTGTAGTGATGATTTTTTGTTGCCTGGCAAGCAACAATGCTGCCCTCTCTCCTTACGAATAATGGACATTTTCCAAGTACCTACCCTCTTCCATGTAGCACCTCTCTCCCAGCTGTAGGAATGTGCTCTGTTTTTTTTTTTTTAAGATTTTATTTATTTATTCATTCATGAGAGAGAGAGAGAGGCAGAGACACAGGCAGAGGGAGAAACAGGCTCCATGCAGGGAGCCCGATGTGGGACTCAATCCTGGGACTCCAGGATCACATCCTGGGCTGAAGGCGGCGCTAAACCGCTGAGCCACCCGGGCTGCCCTCTAACTGGTTTAGATTAATCAAAATACTTTATTCCTAGCCTCAGTCATTGATACAGAGATGAGCAAGAGACCTAAACTAATAAATCTCTGTACCTTTTACCAGAATATTTCGAGAAAGTCCTGCTGAATACAAACAAAGACACATGGAACCCTGACTCCTACTGGCAGACATTCGCCAACCCTGAGGGCACCCCATCTTAAGATGAAGCCACCTCTGTAGACTACAGAAGAGTCAGACAATTGGGTCAGTGGTGACACTGTTAATCTCCTGGACCACGTAAACCCCAAACCTTCCATACCTATGTATTTTCCTGTTATAGGAACCAATAAATTCCCATGATGTTTAAGTCCATTTGAGTTTGTTTTGTTTTTTATATTGAATTACAATTGTCATATAACTTTTTTTAACAAAAATCATTATAAGTGATCCTATCATACTATCATATTGTCTTCAAAGACCTATCTGTAATTATCTCATTTTTTTTCCCTTTTTGTCTTTTCTTTAATGCCTGCCTCTTCCACTAGATTACAAAATCAGTGCAGGTAGAGATTTTGAGTAGTGTATTACAAACTCCTAGAACAATGCCCAGCTCATGTAGGAATTCAAAAATACTAAAGGAATTAATGAGTAAAATAGATCTAAATAGAGTCTTCTCTTTCTGCAGAATGTAAAATGCAGAGCAGGTACTACTGCTGCCATCAAACAATGGCATGTTTTAATTCAGTGGGGTCACCAGTCCCAAATTTGTTTTTCTTTTGTTCTGCCTTGATCGTTTTGTTTAGAGCTGAGATCTACATGAAATAGTTTTGAGTAAAATAAATGCTAAGTGACTGACATGTCTGGCATTGTAAAGCATCACATGTTCAGTTGAAAATTTACAGCTGATGATTGGGATTACTACATAACAAATAGCTAACCTTTTAATGTTTCTCAATTCCCTAAAGCAGGAGGTGCTGATTTTCCACATAAGCATCCTAGAAACACAGCCATTGTTTTTCTGTGAAAGAGTCTTTAAAGACTAAGAATTTCATCCGTTGATTTTGAGTACCACAGTTTTGAAAAGGAAAGCAACAACACAGACTACAGCTAATCTGTAAGAAGATAAAGAAATAAATCTGCTCACCCACCCTCAGGATTTATTTTCTAATTTCCCTTCTGCTTTCATCACTTGGTTTTTATACAACTTAGAAAAGTGTACATTACAAAAGGCATGGTTTCCAAAACATATGTTTCTCCTACAATTTTTAATGTTCCAGAAGACATAGTGAGTAGAAGCAAACACTACAGAAACCTAATGCTCTCTGTTGCCGGACAGTGTTGATAATCTTGATCTTTCACTACTGTTTGTGAAGCCCTACAGTGCCATGAGATTGTTATGGAGACCTCTAAGCAGTGTGCAAGATTCAATAAACATTAATAATGCTAATCACACTAGCTAGCCCAAGAAGCACATGGATTTTTAGGTAGCTGCATTTCAGCAAATTTTCTCTTCCAACCATATGCCCACATGGTTTCCTCTTGAAGCCATCTCTTTAAGGTGGCAAGATTCTGTTCCCAAAATCTTAGATATAACAAGGAGAGGACACAAAAGAATTGGAGGTTACTTGAAATGATCAATCCCCCTGATTCCAGACAAGGTTATATTAAACCATTCCACATCCAAGCATTCAATACTAGACCTCTAAGGAAGGTCTGATTGTAATATCTTATCTCCCTCCCTAATCGGAATACTTCTTAGATCACTTACCATTCTGTCTGGGATGGTGGTTTTTAAAATTAAATTAGATGAGGTATACATATAAAAAGAACTTAACTCAGTGCCTATCCCTGTACACTCCATTAAAAAGAGTAACCCTCTTGTCTTTCTTTTGCCATTGGCCACTTCCTCTCCTCTTGCGCTTATAGAGAAGATGAGGTACCATTTGCATTTAAAAATATTTTCCTCACTAACGGTTGTGGACTAAAGGCTTATATCTCCTCACTCCAAAATTCATATGCCCAGTGCAACTATATTTGGAGATGAGGCCTCTAATGAAGTAATTAGGGTTAAATACAGTAAAAAGAGGGGAATCAATGTGATAAGATTAGTATCCTTATGAGAAGAGACAACAAAGAGCTTGCTGTCTCTCTTTGGCCACCATATAAGAACATGAGAAGGCACTTCTACAAGCCAGGAAGAGAGCCCTCACCAGAAATCAATACTGTCATATCTTAATCTAGGATTTCTGTCCTCCAGAACTGCAAAAATATAGATATCTGTTGTAGAAGCTATCCAGTCTGTGATATTTGGCTATGGCAGCCCAGACTAATACAGTAACCATTTCTTTATTATTTAGGATTTTCCAGCCAATTTGGGTGGAGATAATATATTTGGAAGTTTCTTTTAAAAAGAACAAATAAAAAAACAAAATAAACAAAATAAAAAGAACAAATATGAAAAATGGAAGGTGGGTTTCATATTACTTGAAAAATATGAATTTGTTCACTTTTAAAATTTGCTTCTTGGGCAGCCCCGTGGCGCAGCAGTTTAGCGCCACCTGCAGCCCAGGGCGTGATCCTGGAGACCCTGGATGGAGTCCCACGTCAGGCTCTCTGCATGGAGCCTGCTTCTCTCTCTCTCTCTCTCTCTCTCTGCATCTCTATGAATAAATAAATAAATAAAATCTTTCCCAATAAATAAATAAATAAATAAATAAATAAATAAATAAATAAATAAATAAAATTTGCTTCTTTTCCTAATAAAGGATTGTATTCTAAGATACATATTTTTTGGTATTTACTCTGATACCTTTATTTTTTATATTCCTTCAGCATATTTACATATTATTTTTCCACTCATTACATATTTTACCAAAGACCAGCAACATAAAGTAGTGATTTATTATTACAGATTAAATTCAAGTTAACAAAATTCCATTAATCTAAACCAACATCATCATGGTCTTAAACTTATTGTAGAGATTCACTATTTGGATCAAAATCCTACAGAGTATACTAACTCCAGAATTTATTTCCTCTTTGATCTTGCTTCGGTCACTCATGGTGTTTAAGATCCAGAGTAAGACTGAATATACAGAGTATTTTTTTTGTTTTTTTTTTCAAACATCTTTATTGAGCTATAATTCACTAATCATAAAATTTACCCATTAAAGTATATCATTCAGTAGTTTTTAGTGTTTTCACTGAGTTGTGCAACCATCAGCACCAGCAAATTCCATAACATTTCATCTCCCCAGAAAGAAACCCTGTACTCTGTAGGCACTTCTCATTTCCCCTCAACCCCTTCAGCCCAGGCAACCGCTAATCTACTTGCCATCTTATAGATTTGTCTATCCTGGACATTTTATATAAATGGAATCCTACAATATGTGGCTGTTTGTGTCTGGCCTCTTTCACTTACCATGTTCATGAGGTTCATCCACACTGTGGCACCTATCAGTACTCTTTTCCTATTTATGGCTGAATAGTTGAATATACAGAGTATGATTTCAGACCTTACTCTGGTCTTCATGAGCATCTTTAAGCTTTTTGCGATTTTTGAGGACCAACGAAAATTAGAATTGGAGTTTCCCTGAATATATCCTTATTTCTGCTCACTTGGGGTTTGTCATTGACACTATGGAAGTTTTCTGCCCTACCGTTGAATTCTCTATAGCTCTTACTTACATAAACCATTACAGATTGATTTTAACCTTAATATCAAGACCTGACAAAGACAGTTTTTAAAAACCTGCAAGCTATTCCCTGTCAAACGTTTAATAGTTGCAGAAGTTCTACATCAAATATTAAATGGAGTCCCACAATATATAAAAGGATAATCATCAAGACCAAGTAAAGTGTTAGTCGTTTGTGACTATTATTTTTCTCAACTAGAATTTAATTTTTTCCTGCTTTGTACTTAGGATTTTTTATTTATTTATTTATTTATTTTTATTGGAGTTCAATTTGCCAACATATAGCTTAATACCCAGTGCTCATCCTGTCAAGCGCCCCCCTCAGTGCCGAGTACCCAGTCACCTGAACCCCCCCGTCCACCTCCCGTTCCACCACCCCTTGTTCGTTTCCCAGAGTTAGGTGTCTCTCATGTTCTGTCACCCTCACTGATATTTTCATTCATTTTCTCTCCTTTCCCTTTATTCCCTTTCACTATTTTTTATATTCCCCAAATGAATGAGACCATATAATGTTTGTCTTTCTCCGATTGACTTACTTCACTCAGCATAATACCCTCCAGTTCCATCCACGTGGAAGCAAATGGTGAGTATTCATCATTTCTAATGGCTGAGTAATATTCCATTGTATACATAGACCACATCTTCTTTATCCATTCACCTTTCGATGGACACCAAGGCTCCTTCCACAGTTTGGCTATTGTGGACATTGCTGCTATAAACATTGGGGTGCAGGTGTCTCAGTCTTTCACTGCATCTGTATCTTTAGGATAAATCCCCAGCAGTGCAATTGCTGGGTCATAGGGCGGATCTATTTTTAACTCTTTGAGGAACTTCCACACAGTTTTCCAAAGTGGCTACCATTTCACATTCCCACCAACAGTGCAAGAGGGTTCCCCTTTCTCCACATCCTCTCCAACATTTGTTGTTTCCTGTCTTGTTAATTTTCACCATTCTCACTGGTGTGAGGTGGTATCTCATTGTGGTTTTGATTTGTATTTTTTAAATGTTAATAAATAGTGGTTGTAGTTTCTTTCAGGTGAGCCTTGGTTCCTCTTCCTGTATGACTTATGCCTTCAGACGGGAACTGCAGGAAATAATTTGTGTAATTAAAAATTATCCTTCCAACACAAACAATAGTATTCAGATCTAGTGTTATCTCAATAATTGAAGGACTTGAGATTGCCTGAATAGAATCCTATAATGAAGGCTTTAGAGCCCAGAACACATACTTCACCAGCTTCAGACAAATTTGAGACATACTAAATAGACTTGACAGGGATTACATTATTCAACAATTGTTCTTAAAACAGCCCAAGAATTTTTGGCTCAGAGATATTTTCAGAATTAAAGGTGTCAGATGCTTCATAAGAACTGTGGTAAGGAACAAATCAAATAACGTATGTGAGATAAACTGGAAATCACTCTGCAATGAACTTATTGATATTGTGGAGATATATTCATTGCAAGGGTAGGCCTCATCACCAATAGTAGGAGTAGTAGTTCATTACTATTCCTATTAATAATAGCAGTAGTTACTAATCTTTTTCCAGTATTTGACATAGACCGAACACACGCTAACTGCATTACAGGTATTAATGCATTTAATCTCCACCACAACTTTTTGTGTAAGTAATATGATTATCTCAATTTTAGACACAAAGAAACTAATGTAGAGAGAGAGTCACAGTGCTAGGAAAGTAATATATCAAGTAATAATATATATAAAGTAATATATCATTTTAAAAAAGGAGACTTGGATATAAGGAGAGGTCAGAGAACTGCTATCCTGGAATTAGGCTGTAACAGACATCACTGGCACTTGTGTCACATCACCTCTGTGTGGGTTTAGACTCAACTCTACTGCTGGCATGCTGGCTTAAACTAGGGTTTCACATCTTTCCACATTCTGCCCAAGGGTCTTCTCCCTGGCTGCCAGAGATCACATGGTCCTCTCTAAGTCAGCTGAGAAGCTAACACTGTATAGGAGGCAACCTTTAATCAATGGGGAATGGAACTAGTGGATAAATTCCCTGGCCCCCATTTTTCAGGGGTGTAATTCTCTTTCTCTGCCTTACTCTGCCTACTTTCTTATGTCTGCTTGCTGAATTATCTACGGATAAACTATCTCTCCCCCAGGTTCTTATCTCAAGCTCTGCTTTAGGAGAACCTGAACTTTGACACTTTTGGCCCTTCTAACTAAATAAATGGTGTAATAAACATATGTTTAACCCAGTCACATTTATCAAAATTAAGCAACATGCTCATTATATAGTTCTGATTATTTTTATTAGTTTGCTTTTAAAATCTTAGGAACAAGCAGATTTGGAGACAGAGAGATTGTAGGGCTTTTAAAAAACTATTTTTAGCACTTGCTGAAATGTTTCATACTAAAGAGAAAATCCTTTCACTCAACAAGACACTGATTAGATCTTTAGGTAACTGTTCCTATAGCAACACTCTACTCTGCAATATTCTATTATTTTTCAAGTCTACCTCCTCAACTGGAGACTAGAGTTCATTACACATAGCCATCCTTTCCAACTCTGCTATTCAATGAAATGTTTCCCATTTTTCAGCTTATTTCTACATTGTCACTTATTTCTTTTCACTTCAATTTCAATAGTAAATTTAATTAGTTGAAAACATTTCACTACAGCTATTCTGTATATTGGTAAAGGTATTTAACAATACAAGAATAATAACAATAATAGCAATTCCTTATTAACTAAATATTCAAGACCTACAAACGTGCTCCAACCTACCCCTACTAGCATAAAGACTAAGAAAGTGATAAATTACAGAAGTGGAAGGCCACCATGATTCTTTCATTCATTCAGTTATTCAGTAAATATTTAATGAGTACCAACTATATTCCAGAGACTGTGTTTGGTGCTAGAGACACAACATTGAACAAGATAGACATGATCCATGCCCTTGAGAAGCTCATAGTATAGAGGAGGCAGACAAAGATGTCATGAACAATAGACATGATGAGTGTTATAGTAGGGAAAGCACAGAAAGCTAAAGAAAGACAAGGCAGAGGGGACTGCCACAATCAGGACAGAAAAGGCCCTTCAAAGGATTCTAAGAATGAGTGCAATTTAGTCATGGGAATGGGAGAAGAGAATGGGATAGCATGCTAGGCAAGGACAACCATGTGTAGAAGAGAGAACCAGTAATCATGAAAGAACTTAGGTATGATTAAAGTGAAGAGTGTGAGGAAGAGTGGGGAGAGATAAAGTGTCAAGAATTGGATTATATACTCTTGTAAGCCATTTATATTACTTAACTCCAATGCTATAATATGCAAACCTCAAATTTTAATGGCCAATAAAAGTTTATTTTTTGCTCACTGAATAATCAATCCCATGCAGGTGTTCCTGGTTGGTGGGGGCATTCCTCAGCATGTTCCCAAAGATCAGGCTTCTTCCATCTAAGTCCATCCCTGAGACTTAAGAGTACAGGATATCAGGCTAGAAATCAGGGAGAGATTATAGAACCACATGAGAAGTTTCCTATAAACCAGGCTAGAAGGGGAACACATAAGTCTCTTTCACATTTCATAGCCATGCTTCACTACAAAGGGGCCAGGAAATGTAGTCTTTATTTAAAGCCTCTTCTCATCAACAACTCTATACATGATTTTTAGTGTAGCTATCTACACTAAAAGTCATGAATTTTTAGTAGATAGCTTTTTACTTTGCTGCCCCATGTTAATGAGTTTGAATTTTTTAGGAGGAATGGAAAGCCATAGTTTTAAGTAGGATCATAGCATTATCAGATTTGTATGTATTTAAGATCACTCTGGATGTTGGATGAAAAATGAGCTATAGACAGCTAAGAAGTTATTGAAGCATTCCAGGAAAGAAATAATTGTGTCATGGACTAGGATGAAGCAATGGAGATAAAGATATTTATAATAGGCAGAATTTATGGAAACTGATGCCTGACTGGAGGGACTGTGAGAGAGAAATCAAGAATCACAAGTTTCCATCCTGAAACCATGAGTTCAGTATGGAGGATGAGCAGCCTAGCAGGGTAAGATGATGAACTTAGGTGGCTTAGTGGTTTAGCACTGCCTTCAGCCCAGGGCCTGATCCTGGAGACCCAGGATCAAATCCCACATCAGGCTCCCTGCATGGAGCCTGCTTTTCCCTCTGCCTGTCTCTCTCTCTCTCTCTGTGTGTCTCTAATAAATAAATAAAATCTTTAAAAAAAAAAAAAAGATGATGAATTTAGGAGTGTTTATGTTGAATTTCAGGTAGCTTTGAGACTTCTGAAATGTTAATGTCCAGTAGGAAGTTAAATACATAAGATTGACCTAAGAGGAGAAATCTAGACCAAATATGGAGATTATGGAGCTGAAAGAATACAGACACTAATTAAAGCCATGAGAAGGGGTGATATCTTCAGAGAAGTGCATAGATGGGACAACACAGAGCCCACAGAAAAATAAATATTTAAAGCACAAAAAAGCTGCTCACCTCCTAAGCCTCAGTTTCCTCCTTATTAAATGGAGAAAATAATAGTCTCTAGCTTATCAAGTATTCTAAGGATTAAATTAGGTGATAAATATTTAATTTAAATATTCATGGGGTGCCTGAGTGGCTCAGTGGTTGGGCATCTCCCTTTGGCTCAGGGCATGATCCTGGGGTCCTAGGATCAAGTCTCCCATTGGGCTTCCCTGCAGGCTCCCTGCCTGTGTCTCTGCCTCTCTCTGTGTGTCTCTCATGAATGAATTAATAATATTTTTAAAAACCTTTAAAAAATTCATGTAAATATCTAGCACATTGTCTAACATAGAGAAAGAAATTAGTAAATGTTCCCTGTTATTAACTTTGGAGATAAAAACAGAATATGGCATCACGAAAACTTAGGGAAGAGTACATTTCAAGAAGATAGATATTATTAGCAGTGTCAGTATTCCAAGAGTTACTTTATGGGTCTTTATGAGACCCATAGGAACCTCAAGGTATTGGATTTCCTCTCCATTAACGCCTTCCTTTGGTCCTCTTTCAGTGCTGTATGCTCCTGACACTCAATTGGAGTGCGAATCACTCCAGTCTTGCTGGACAAGTGCGGTATTCTGCTTGCAAGTGGAGGGACAGAAATGTAAATAACCTCAGAATATTCATTTGGCTGATTTGACTGCTCAGTTTGCAATGGTTTTCTCTCCTCTTACAGATCTATTTTGAGTAATGCATTTCTCCCTTAGCCTCATTGATTGGACCATGACTGGGCAACTGACCCCAAGTGTGACCAATGCAGGTCCTATCCCCAACAAACTGAAACTGTAGAAAGAAAGACGGCAGCTGATCTTTCTAGAGGCAAAAGATTTGAACTAATATATATTTGGGTGATGTCAGTAGCTATATTTTCATTTTTCATTTGGACCAGAGAATCAAAGGAAGTCAGTCAGCAACAAGAGAGAAGGCAGTCAGGTAGAGAGAAGCAGAGAAAGAAAGCTCTCGGGGGTTTTGATTTCAGGTTCCAGTTCTATGGCTGGAGTGCAGCCCTGCTCTTAAGATCCATGAAGCACTTTGTGTCCTTTCTTACTAAATGTAGTTGAAAGAGTTTATTACTTCAACCAAATGAGCCTTAACCTACTTTGGGAAGCTCTAGGAAATAATTAAATCTACAGTGAAGAACAGGATTCCCCCTGGAATTTCCCTTAATAAATCCTGGAGCTGATACCGGAGAGTTCCCTAGCCCACAAAATGGAAACGCTGGAGACTGTTTTTCAAGACAAGGGGCTTGTAGGCACCCAGAATTCTTTAGTTTGTCATGAATTGTGATATTTTTTGACTAGTAGTTTGTTTGAGGGAAGGAGAACTAGAAGTAAGGCAAAGAGTTTAGATGAGGGTATCATGAGAGAATATTGTCCCAATTTCTTCCTACCAGCTTACTCTTCATCAAAGATTCCACAAAATATGCATCTCAAATATGGGTTTTTTGAGGTCATTTCTTCAGACTGCACTGTACCACTTCTTGGAAAATCAGTTACTTTGTGATTTTCAGAGAAACATTCATTAAACAAATGAAAACCCAGGGGTTTCTTCTTAATCTCCTCTGCTATGAATTTTCAAAACAAACATACATCATGAAGATAAAGTCCTGTTTATAAATAGAGCTGAATGCAGGGCAATTCACAAAAGAAAATTGGAGTTCCCGTTTCTGCCACTCACTAACAATGTTATTTTGTACAAAGAACTTAAATTCTCAACAAATGGTTTCTTCATATTTAAAATGAAAAGGTTGGATTAGATTATTTTTAAGGCATCTTCCAGCAATAAAAATCACATTCTACCTAAATTCATTGGCCAAACACCAGTCTCAGACACAGTGTTCCTAGGAGGAGCCAATATGATAAGAGTATTGACCTATGGAGTATGCCTCACCACGAGAATCATACGACTCTGGTCACACCATCCCAATGGGTAATGTACACAAAGCAATACATTTCCATCTTTCTTTGCAGTTACTTAGATCTAAAACCATACTTTAGCAATTATGCCTGCACCTGTAAACAGATGACTGATTAGTGTGAACTACCCAGGTCTAAAATCAAGACTGAAAATCTATTGGCTAAACAATGATTTCAAACTACCTATGTTTTCTTAAAAGAGTTCTGGATACTGTGAAGTGAGAAGACTGTGTGGCACAGTGGAAATACCATATTCATATTTTAAAACTTCATTGAGAGTACAGAGGCAGAACCATTCCTCGCTACCTGGAAGTTGTAACCACCCCACACAAGGAAAAAAATAGCTTTCCAAAGACCCTCCAGGCCCACCTTCTAATGCAATGAATTGCAGGTATTGACAGATCCATTCCTTTCACCAATCAGAGGAATTTCTCCTCATAAGAGTTGGAGCAACCAGGAGGTGAAAAAAAAATGATTATATTTCCCCAAAATATTCCAAAAGGACAAAAGTATAGGAAAACACTTTCATTCTATGCTATAAAGCAGAAGTTTGAGAAAGGGGGAAAAGAGAATACCCACTACGAAGTTCATACTCCATGTCAAAAAATTATTTCCTTAGAGTTCCTAAGTGAGGTGAGTGGCAAGAAATGATCCCATCTTAAAGAAGTCATTTAATCAGGAAAAATATTGGATAAGAGCAAATGAAAACAGGAACATGGCCAGGCATTCATTGCCAAACTGGTATTTATGAGGCAGATATTTTTTTAAAGATTTATTTATTGATTTGAAAGAGAGAGAGAGAAAATGCGAGCAGAGGGAGAGGCAGAAAGCAAGAGAGAGAAATCCTCAAGCAGACTGCCTGCTGAGTGTGGAATCTGACAAGGGACTCCATCCTAGGATCATGACATGAGCTGAAATCAAGAATCAGCTCAACTGACTGAACCACCCAGGCATCCTTTTATGGGGCAGATTATTAATTGCCAAATATTTATTGAGCAATTTCTGAGACTTCAAATATTCTGAAAGGCCACAGAATATAAAATTAAAGATATGTTCACTATGTAAAAAGCATAATGAAATTAGGAATTAAGACAGGCATTTCATACTGAAACAAGTATAAATAAGAAAGCATAATTAATGTGTTCAATAGCGCAACAGTGATAGTATGATGCCAAACATGATAAAATTCTTCTGTTAAGGGGTAAAGTTAATAATTTAATAGCTATTTTAGGGACGCCTGGGTGACTCAGTAGTTGAGCATCTGCCTTTGGCTCAGGGCGTGATCCCAGGGTCTGGGATCGAGTTCCACATCGGGCTCCCTGTGAGGAGCCTGCTTCTCCCTCTGCCTATGTCTCTGCCTCTCTGTGTGTCTTTCATGAATTAATAAATAAAATCTTTTTTAAAAAATAACTATTTTATATTTAGTCTGTATGTTAACATACATGGTTTAAAAATAATTGATATGACTCAATTTGTTGATTTTTAAAAGCCAAAGTAGTGTACCACCATACTGCACAGATCACCTTTTAACAAGATCTAAAAGTTCACCTTTGCTTACCAAGTTAATTATGGCATAAAATTAAACCTACCATTGCTAAAATGTATGTGCTATAATGACTTGATGTGATCTGTGAGAAAGTTCAGCAAATGTTCCAAGCCAAAAATTCCCAAAGTAGTCAGATAACAAGTGCTTGATAAGCAGTTATTGAATTGAGTATTTCTAACATAAAAGCATTGATAAGACTCATGAGTACCTGAGATACATGAATAAAATTTGAAACATTATATCAGAAGTTGACAGCCAAAAATATGTAGGAACCCCTTAACACTGATTTTCAGATCTACAATTATACTGAAATGGCTCTTGCTGAAGACAACAATGTCCTCTTTAGATTTTTTTATACATAAATTTCCTGCTGTTGACAATTCAGTCTTACTGAAACTCCTACCTCCTCTGTTTTCTCCAAAACATCTCCTGGTTCTTGTACTATTCACAAGCACTTCCCAGTTTTACAACTCAATTTCTACCTTTATTCCACAAGCTTTTCCTGAGCCACTTTATTTCATTAATGGTTTTCACACCTTCCCATAAGCTGACAACTCATAAAGACCAACCATTTTTTCAAGTTTTCCGTATCTCCAACTATTGACTGAATGTCCTACACATGTTAACATATCCAAATGCTAACAACTTGCTGCGTACTCTACCTCTCTCCTGGTTGTATCCCACACGAGTTCTTCCTCCCATCCTGTTTCTTTTTCTATCAAGCAAAAGCTAAAGGTAACCTTTACTGCTTTCATTTTAACCTCTAAAAATAAATGTTTCTATTCTCTCAATTCAGGAAAGGAAAAGATAGATTGTATTTTGGGCAAAGGAAGAGGTAATCATTAGAACAAGTTTTAAACATATCCTAATCAAAAAAACAAAAAATAAAAAAATAAACATATCTTAATCAGTAAATGACAATTTCACTTAGGAAACCACACTTCCAGATGTTGCGGATTCAGTAATAGCTTCTTGCAGTCACCAATCGACAATAGACTCACCCCCGTAATTGTTTCCATGACTAACAGACAACCAATCCCTAAAATTCCTGCCAATGGAAGCTCAAAATGCACAATCTCTGTGCTTCTTAAAAGCAGTTTACTCCGGGAAACTCTAGAGTACAAGCATAGCAACTCTTCTTTAACAAGCAATAAATTCATCTTTTTATTTTAGAAATTAAGTGATCGATTCTTCATTTGAACCCCAAATCAGTTTCCTGGATTCCTCCCTATTATTGCAACTCCTATCACCTCTCCTTTTTTTTCCTTAAAGATTTTATTTATTTATTCATGAAAGACACAGAGAGTGAGAGGCAGAGGGAGAAACAGGTTCCATGCAGGAAGCCGATGTGGGACTTGATCCCGGGACTCCAGGATCACACCCTGGGCCAAAGGCAGAGCTCAACTGCTGAGCCACCCAGGCGTCCCCCCCATCACCTCTCCTAATTGTCATTCAGTCTATCTACCACCCAATCCCCCTCCCCGTATTGATCTTATTTAAATGTGGTTATTAATGTGATTCCTCTGCCTAAAATCAGTGTTCTCTTATGGTCTACATAAAACCCTCACCACCTTTTTAATCTCAACATATTTTTTAATGCCCTTTACAGCTTCAGACTGCCCTCTCTCTCTGAAATGCCTTCTCCAATCATATAAATTATTTTCAACCTTCCAAATCTATTCATTTGTCCCTCTTCTATGAAATTTTTCCAACTCTCTAAACGAACTATTTGCCCTCTTGTGTAGGCTCCCATTCCTCAATATTTCTATCTTTATTAAAGCACCTGTTACACTAGTTTGAAAGAATTTGTTTATAAAGTTGTCTCCCCACCTTCTCTATTTCTTCAGTGTCTGGCCTATGGTAGGGTCTCAATAAATGAATGATCAAGCTGGGACTAGAAAATTGATTTTTATAAGCGTATCTTCTTCATTTTTCTTCTTTCATAAGAAAAAAAAACTTTTGAAACTATGTTAACTATTCAAAGAAGACTGTTTAATAACAGTTAAATTCATTGTCTTTTCTGAATCTTAGAATTGTAACTATAACTTTGGAGAGTGGAGGGGTGCCTGGGTGGCTTAGTCGGTTAAGTGTCTGCCTTCGGCTCCATCATCTCAGGGTACTGGGATCCAGCCCCACAATGGGCTTCTCCTTCTGCCCCTCCCCCATTGATTGTGTGTTCTCTCTCTCTCTCTCTCTCTCTCTCTCAAATAAGTAATCTTTTAAAAAACTTTGGAGAGTGGAAGCTGAAGTCTTCCATTTGGGGAAAAAATTATTTTATTGATAATATGACATGTATTTTTAATTAATGAAAAGTCCAAGTCAACCAAAATGCAGATCCAGAAGCTACTCTGTATCATTAAAATGCCACATTTAAAGTTATTTTCTTGATTCTTAATTTGAGAGTCTTTAATTTTTATTTGAAAGAGAGAGGGAGAGAGAGCACACACCTGCACATACATGAGGGGAGCTGAGGGCTCTGTTTCCAATGTGGCTTATTGACATTTCTGGCAAGCTAATATCGGCTGTTGGCAAGGGACTTCAATTCCTTACCGTATCTCTCCACAGGCTACTTGAGTATCCTCCCAACATGATAGTAGGCTTCCCTTGGCAAATGATCCTGGAGGGAGCAAAGTGGAAACTACAATGCCTTTTATGACCTAATCTCAGAAGGCCTACCTCATCATTTTCACAGTATCCTTTCAGATACACAGGCCTGCCTAGTCATGTGGGAAAGGACTGCACAAAAGCATGAATACCAAATTTAAGAATCACTAGGGGTCATTATGGAGGTTTAACATCCAAATAATAAAAATCCCTGCAAAAAAAGAAGGGAGGGAGAAAATCATCAAAGGAAAAATACAAGAAAAATTGCCAAAAGTGAAAACTGTAAGTTTACAGTTTGAAATGACCCACCAACTATCCAATGGATGAAAATAGAATCGTATAAAAAAAATCATCATGAAATTTAGGACACTAGGAACAAAAACAAGTCTCCAGGGATTGGGAAGAAAAGACTACTACAAGGAATCAGGAAACAATGGCTTCATATGATCAACAGCTAGAAGCTAGAAGCCAGAAGGAAATGCCTTCAAAATTCTCAAGGGAAATTATTTCCAACCTAGAATTCCATATCTAATCAAAATGGCACTTAAGTGTAAAGTAGAATAAAGAGATTCAAAGTTTCAAAAATTTATCTCCCCAGTGCCTTCTCTCAGAAAACTAACTAGACATACTACACTCAATAGGAAAGAGCATTTCAAGAGATAAAGTGAGTAGTAAATAGCAAATTTTTTTAAAGGTAAAAGGATTCCTCAGATAATGGTAAAGGAGGATATCCTTATACCAGAAAACTTATGCCAGACATAGAAAAAGAAGTGATTGAGGGTGGAAGGTGAAGGGGGGGAAGAGAGCTAAAGTTTCATTTTCTATTCTGAGAAATCAATAGATAATATCTAAAAACTGCAAAGTCAAGGGTGCATGTATGTGATAGAAGCATGTTATCTGGAAATATGGAGGTAAAGATTAAAATAGTAATCAGCTAAAGAGATCAAAATGTGGTAGCCTCTGGGGAGAGGGAACAATGGTGGGGATGGCATAAGTTTGCTGTTATTTACAACAAATATGGCCAAACTACTCAACTCTTTAAACTATGAACATATATAACTTAAGTAATTTTTTTAAAAAGAGAGAATATTAAAAAGAGATGCCCCCTCCTTTCCAACTCTAGACACTATTGCTCTAGACACCAAATCTTGAACTGCTGCTGCTGTTCCCATGAGGAATGCAAGTCTACACACTGAAGGTGAAAAAGCAGAATTCTGGTAAGACCTAAATTCTGGATGACATCAATGAATCACTGAACTAATCAGTCCTGAAAAGCACTGTTCTTGAACTTCTTGCTTTTTGAGAAAAACACATTTGCTTACTTCTTAAAAATGGTGGAATTTGTAACCTTTAATCAAGGATTCTTATTAATAATATGTGGTAAAATTAGTAGAACAAAGCACCAATTAGGCAACAATGGCGATCCATCCCAAATTTTTGCCATATAATACTTTCTAATTATTAAAACACAAGAGAAAAACATACTTCCAATCATATATTCAAGAACCAAGAACAGATAGTATCAGCTATAGGATTCTATAGGCAGACATATGGTAAGGTCAGATTTATTTCCCTGATAAATATCCTTTCTACAGCCACTCATTTTTCCTATATTTTTTTTCAACCAATATTAAGGCAGTGGGCCAAACTTGTGATCTACATGGATAAAAGATGTGGATGTTTCTCTCAAGAAGTTCCTTGCATATGGGAAAACAACCATGCAAAAGAAATTGAAGTAATTAATATGGTTTAAACCTAAACCTTATAGTGTCTGGAAACAACCTCAGGTAACCTTGGGGTCACTCCCAAGGAATTAGGAAGAGTGAGTTATCCCTCAGTTACTTTTGAAGGTAAGAAGTAGTGCCTAGTTAAAATAACTCAGGAATAACTCAAATGAACTGACCCTTTCAACACGAACTAAGAAAGGGAATAAAGGGCTTGTGAACTAGAGTTTAAAAATAAATAAGGAGATGTAGCACATAATGTGCCAAAGGCTTTAGACTTGTACCATTTTCTTTTCTAAAAAATGCTAATAGGATGAAGACTTCATAAATCCATAGAGAAAGGAAAGAGGAGAAAAATTTCAAAATCCTAACTTTAGAGTCTGTTATTCACTAGATAAACACACTCTAGCTATTTATCTAGAGAAGAAGAAAAATCAATTCAAATTTGCAATTATAGATGGTAAACTCAGGTATTCTCTTAGTCAAAGAAAATCAAGGGATTTGGATATTATTAATTAAAGATTATTTTTAAATTTCCTCATAAATAATTTTGTGTATCTTAGGGTATAATTTAAATATTTTTGCTGCACAATCTTGTTTTTCTTTGACTTAAAATTATTTAAATACAACTCATTTTAATCTGCTACAATAGTTATTGAGAAGAGCACGGAGAATACGGCCAGAAGACCATTTATCAAAGCTGGTAATTAATGCCTTGCTGTCTAATTTGTTTGAACTACATTAAGTATTTCACATATTATAATATTCCATTATTACTTTATGTACTCATTAGTTGCCTGGGTCTCTAATCAGAGGAATGTCAGCCAGGTTTTTATTTTGCCATCAAAATGAGTTTGTCTATTTAGTTTTTAATTTTGTTACCTTGCAAACAAAGCCAACAAATTGGTATAGTTCATATTTTTCTCCCAATTTCTGGAAAAATAAGTGCTTTAATTAGAATTGCCCTTAAAGCAAATATTCTTCTAGTTGATGCAGTGCCCTTCAATAGTCCAGTGGTAAAAATCATTTTTTTTTTCAAAATGAAGAACAGGATAAATCTGGAAAAAGATTGAGTCAGGTTTTCATTAAGTACTATATCTATCACATCACATGTACCAAATGTATCAGTTAAGTTGGATTCCACATGTAATACTGGCATAAACAATAAAACAGTTAATTCATATTTGGTATGTGAGATATTAGAGTTCTGGAGTCAGAAATCTGAAAGGGCATAGCTCCTTCTGGAGGCTCTAAAGGGGAATTTCCTTGCATTTTCCAGCTTCCAGAGGCCTCCTGCATTTCTTGGTTTGTGGCCCCTTCCTTGCATTACTCCAGCCTCTGCTTCTATCATCATATCTCCTTCTGACTCTCCTGCCCTACTCTTTCCCTTATAGAGACCTTTTGATTACATTGGGGCCATCCAGATACTCCACAATAATCCCCTCTTCTCAAGACTCTTAACTTAATCATATTGGCAAAGTCCCTTTTGCCATAAAGGTAATATATTCACAGGTCCTAAGGATTAGGGAAGGGTACACCTTGGGGAAGGTGGGGCATTAGTCTGCCTACCACAGCACAGGATGAAGAATAGTTACTGGGTCAGCAACTATTAGTGTTTGCCTTCCATCTGTATTCCACCCATCCCCCTAGGTTCATCTTCTCCCCTCCACAAGTGTTAAAAAGGAAAGGAAAATACATACTTTGTGTTTAATTATGAATAAATATTTTCTTCTAAAAGCTATTATAGAATACAGTTTTATTGCAGCAAAACTACAAGTCAAAATCAGACTTTTGAATGTGCATGTTATTTTCTATATGGTGTCATAAAAACATGAAAATGTATAGAAGTTAAAACTAGAACAGATAAAAGAGGTAAGTTTTTCTTCAGATAGTCTTAATTACATTGTTTTGCATATAGATTGGTACAATCTATTCAAATGTCTATGTAATTTTCCCAACTCCCCTATAATCCTTCTTTGAAAAGAGGAAAACAGGACACTAGAAAGTATTAGTGGTTTGCCAGCTTAAACCAGTAGCTTAAAGGTCAAACTACTGACTCTGCTAATTTAAGAAGTTTGTGATTTCTTTTCTACAGTCAAAATAATTAGCACAGACCAAACCACCTCCCTGATATCTAAATGCAGACTTCAAAAGGAGATTCTGAATGCTGTTGTTAGCATGAAATCACTTTACCAGACATGAAGTAACATCCTATGGGGTTTGTTATAATCATCATAAGATATTATCTAATAACAACTTTCTTTTTTTTAAGATTTTATTTATTTATTCATGAGAGACACACAGAGAGAGAGAGAGGCAGAGATACAGGCAGAGGGCTCCTCTGCAGGCTCCATGCGGGGAGTCCAATGTGGGACTTGATCCCAGGACTCCAGGATCATGCTCTGGGCCAAAGGCAGGCGCCAAACCGCTGAGCCACCCAGGGATCCCCCTAATAAACTTTCTTAAATAGATTATACTTTAGAACTAGGCATGGAAAAAGGTTGGTAGTTTACCACCAACTCTCTCAGTATAGCTGTAACTACAGAGATGCACAGTGTGAACAGTGTTTGTAGGAAATAAACATTTATTGATATATCAATTTTTTTAAGACAGGTGGAAAAACTTTATTCACAGCAAAAGACTTCTCCAACACTCTCAGTGCACAGAGTTAGAGTTTTGGATCACCCCAGGATAATTCTTAGAGCCCAGCAAAACATCAGGACATTCTGACCTGGGTCCCATTTCCCTGGATCACCCCAGGATAATTCTTAGAGCCCAGCAAAACATCAGGACATTCTGACCTGGGTCCCATTTCCACACTCACTCAGATGGTAAGAATGCAGTCCCCAGGCCTTCATCCCTTTGTCTGTCTTTCCCCTCAACGTGTACTGTAGAAACTTTTATTTGGGAGAGAGGTCATCATTTCACTCCTTCTCTTTCACCTTCACCCTCATATCTTCTTTTCTCAAAGACCTACAGCTGCCACTTTTTGCCAAACCTCAATTCTACGATTTTTTCCAAGTAATTTAGTTTGATCTTCATAATACTGGCTTAGAAGTCCCCTGGGTCAAGGGATCTGAAAGTGTCCCTGGAAGCTTTGAAGTAAAGCTACTCTTTAAAGAACCCCCTTTATTTCACCTCCCAGCACTGTGTCTTCTTGTATTTCCCTCTCCTACCTCATCTGTCCTTCCTTCTCATACATAGATAATCCTTCCCAGAAACATAGCATAATAAGACTCAAATTCACTAAAATTGTGACTCAGCATCACAGTCTGAAGTCACATTCTTAAGAAAGGAAGATTTAGGCACACATAATATAGATTTGCAGTGAAGTGAACATATGCAGTAAGACCATGTAGAAGTCATCCCTAAATACAACATTCTAAATTCTTTACATAGGGTGAATTTCCAAATGATTTCAGATGGTCTTCCTGTCAATGTAAATACTCTGCTCCTAAAAAGTAGCTCCATGTTTAACTTTTGTTTGAATGTTTAAATAAAATTGATTTTAAAATAAGTTTTACTATTTTGAAGACAAAAAAGTACCCCAATGCCACATTTGAGAAATTAGTTTTGAATATTTCCTTTTAATAGGAAATTGATATATTCCCCTAAAAAGATTTGGGAAGCTCATAATTAAATAATTGATTTCAGGTGTTAAATGAATTAGAGATAAACTTATACTTGATCATCTGAATGTCCAACAATTGACCCTAATGTCACCCAACATATCATCTGGATATATGCTTAGATGTATGCAACCTAATGCTATAGATTGCTTTGTAGGAAGGCACTAATTATATTTTAGTATATAAAATATACTTTTTAAAGATTTCATTTATTTATTCATGAGAGACACAGAGAGAGAGAGGCAGAGACACAGGCAGAGGGAGAAGCAGGACTGCTCCCTGCAAGGAGACCAAAGTGGGACTAGATCCCAGATCCTGGGATTACGCCCTGAGCTAAAGGCAGAGGCTCAACCATTGAACCACCCAGACATCCCAGTGAAGTACACAGTAATTATCTACTGCCAGTACTATTTCACAAACAAGTAATGTGTGGCATATAGAGTCAAAATTTAACCAGACTTTATCTTTCCCATTTATATAACCAATTAGTTCTTTCACATCCTAACATTTAAACAATTTGCCACTTTTTTCTTAAATTGTAGCAGCTTAATAATTATTTACTATTCATTAATTACATGAAATTTGTTATCAAATAAAAATCAAGAATGGAACCACGCATTATCTTACACAGAAATATTACAAGAAGTAGTTAAAATGTCACTATTTGCAGATGACATATTATATATAGAAAATCCTTAAGACTCCAAAAAAAACCTGTTAGAACTAATCAACAAATTCAGTAAAGTTGCACAGTACAAAATCAATATCCCAAAATTTCTATATACTAATAAAAAACTATTAGAAATAGAAATTAAGAAAACAATCCTGGTCCCATTCAAGATAGCAACATAGAAAGACCTAGAACTCATCTCTTCCCACAGACACACCACATCTATAGCTATATATGGACCAATAAACCTAAAAGTAGGTGGAACTACCCCCTCACATCAGACAAACAAGAGAGAGAAACCACATTGAAGTGGATAGGAAAGAGTGAGATGAGACATGATCTTGCTATAAACCCCAGCCTCATCAGCAACCCTCAATTGGGAGGAAGCTTCTCCCTAAGGACTGAAGAGTTTGTATCTCACAGTAGACATCCCCACTTTTAAGACTGGCACCTGAGAGAGAAACCCCTAAAACATCTGACTTTGAAGATCAATGGAGATCACATCAAAGAGACCCACAGGGTTGTGGCAACCTGAGGAACACTTCTTAATGGGCCCACATACAGACTCCCACCCCAGGGCCCAATGTAGAAGCATCCCTTTGAAAAGACCTAGACTTTGTATGAAAAAGATTCATTTCCCAATTTTAAAGCATTGGTCTGAGGGGCAGGGGCCTGCTGGGATACTCTCAGGGTCAAAATCAACCATCTTCCTTCTCTCCTCTGACTTGCTAACACCATCAGGCACCCTGTTATTTGCTTGCTTTGTTTTATTTCCTTCCCCAAGGGTGCCATCTTGCTTGTTCTTCTTCTGCCTTGCTAAAGTCAGGGGAGAGCATCTTTTTTCTTTTCATTTTCCTTTTTCCTTCTTTCTTTCTTTATATCTTCTTTCTTTTTCCTTTCCTCCTCACCCCCCCCCCTTTCTTTGTACTTTCCCTTTGTACTCTCCCTCTGGCACTCGAAAGCATCAGAGTCTCCCAGAACAGACCTTCTACACATCTGGGGCTCTGGTATTTATAGCTAGTGACCCAGTTTTTGGGGCTGCCACCTAGGGGATGCTTCTTGATTGCCTGACTCTGGAGGCCAAAAGGGATTGTGTTCCTGGACCCCACAGGACTGTAATAATTGGAGACAGTTCTTTGCAGACTACTGCTCCCAGGGCACAGTACAGATAACAGACAAAAACACACACCCCTAGTATTTCTGAGAAAGAGGTCTGTTTTTCTGTCCAAGAGCTTTAGCCCAAAGGACAGGCTTCTGGTTCATCACTTATAGGAGCCTACTTATGTGCTCTCACAGAACAGAAGCTGATGGACCCAATCATTGTGCTCTCCTGCCTCACTCCAGCTCACTGGCTGGTATCTTCCAGAAAGAAGCTTATACCTTGGTCTGGTGACCAAATTTTTGTGGCTGCTGCCAGGGCATACCTCTACATCACCTGGAACTGACATTCAACAAGACATATTCACAGGTCCCACAGGACTCTAACCAATGGAGAAAGAGCTTTTAAACAGTGACCACACCCAAGACACAGTAAGAGGCAACAGATTCAAGAACTTAATCTTCTTATGACAGAGATTCCTTAACTTATCATCATAGCTGTGGCCTGAGGGGCAGGGTTCTAATTAAACACACATTAAAGGCTGGCTGTAAACTTTTCCTGAGAACTCAGAGGGCAGTCATTAACTTTGCCCTAATCCTCTGCCCTACTTTAAAGAGCCAGCATCTCTCAGATGAGAGCTCTTATATCTCTTATATGTGTCTGGTACCCCATTTTTTCATCTGCTGTCCTGGTTTTTATAGCTGCTGCCTAGGGATACTCCCTAACTTCCTGGTTCTAATGGCCAGGATGGCTTGTATTCTTGGATCCCATGGGACCATACCAATCAGAGAGATAGTTCTTGGTGGGCTACTACCCCTACAGCACTGCATAGAGAATAGACTGAAACATAGCCCTAGCCTTTCAGTGAAAGAGGCCTACTTGACAGTCCTAGAGCTTCAGCCTTAGGAGCAAGCTTCAGGTTTGGCACAGATCTAGATGCTACAGAACTACTTTCAGGAAATTTAGGCTGGGTAGGGGGAGGGGGAGAAGCTATTGTTGATCCAGGAAGCCCAGAGAGTTCCAAATAAGATGAGACCCACACCAAGACTTAGAAAAATGTCAAAAATCAGAGACAAGGATAGAAGCTTAAAAGCAGCAAGAGGAAAACAATATGTAGACAGGAGAATGCCACAGGGTAGAATTCAAGACTTTGGAGCTAATGGCCTGCTTTTTCAGATGCAGGGGGACCTCTAACAACATGAGAAAATCCCACATTCAGCACCACACCATACCTAGCAAGTCTGGGGAGAAATTGCACAGCATGGCCTGAGGAGACGGATCATGTCTGGACAGATGGCCAGACATAATACTGCTGGTTCTCTATGCTTTGGGTGTGGAAGAATATCCAGAAGTTCCCTCATGTCCCCAAGCAAACTTGTAACCATTTAAAAGATGAGAGAAGCAGAAGCTGGGGCTTAGAAGTAGGTGACAATATCCAGAGTCATAAGCAATGCACAGTGCACAAAGACCAGAGGCCTAGTTACTCCAGTAAAACTAGTGAGGTCAAAAGACAATCTACTTCAGGCAAAAGACAAAACAACTTAATCAAAAGCCAGTGAGGATCCAGAGGAAAGTCAAAACTGTCATGCATAGATCTGAATTCCTCTTTACTTACTCTATTAGAGTTACTCAGAAGAGCAGAATAGGATAGATGATAGACAGACAGACAGGTGGACAAATAGATTTATTATATAAACTGGCTCACACAGTTATGGGAACTGGAAAGTCCCATAATTTGCATCTACAAGTTGGAGAACCAAGACAGTGGGTGGTATAATTTAGTCCCAGTCCAAAGACTTAAAGTCGGGGGGCTGCCATATAAGACCCAGAGTCCAAAGGCCCTCGAACCAGGAGTTCTGATGTCTGATGGCAGGAAAAGATGGATGTTCCAGCTCAATAAGAAAGAGGGAATTTGCCTGTCCTTCACCATTTTGTTCTATTTGGGACCCCCAAAATTTGGATAACACCACCTTCATTGGTGAGGGCCAATCTCTTTATTCTGTCTATTGAGTCAATTGCTAAACTCTTCTAGAAGCAGCCTCACAGACACACCAAGAAATAACACTTTACTAGCTATCCAGGCATCCTTACGCCAATCAGGTTGACACAAAATTAACCATCACTCCCACTTCTACAAACTCATGAAAATGCCATCATATAAAAGGCACCAATTTAGCAAGGGAAAAAAAGGGAAAGGAAATGACTCTGGAAGTCTAATGATTTACCTAAAAGAGACTATTTTAAACCAAAACAAAACAAAACAAAAAAAACTAACCAGAGAAAACTAAGTCACCTTTAATTGGAAAGTTTAAGTTATAGTTTTCATACTAGTGGGATAGAGGCTTAAGAGTAACAAAAATAAATGAACTTTCATACTTTCTGATACATATAAATGTCTGTTAAATGTTAACCTCAAAGCCTACATAACACATAGAAAAGATCTGAACTAAAAAGATGGCAGTGAAAATAGACACAAGTTTCAAGAACTCAGTTGGATGTAGAGGTGTAGGAAAGGGAGAAGTCTAGAAGATTTCAAGGTTTCAGGTCGGATGTCTTACTTGATGGTGGTACTATTCACCAATGTGTGCTCTGGCCCCTTTAGAGCTCACTGTCTAGTGGAGGATCTGTTAACTATGAATCTTCCAGATGTGATGGGAAGGCAAATAATCTCTTTCTCCCCAACCAAATTTACCATACCTTTCAGAAATGGACGCTGGTCTCAAGTGGATATTACTTCTTCCAGAAAACTGTGACCCAAGCTGGACACTATACCTCAGCTGTGTGTCCAGAATGAAGCTTCAGTAATGATTCAGATATAACAAGAAATAAACTAGAAAACCTAACTTACAAGAGATGAGTCCCTATCCAGAGCTTGCAGAACTCAATGCAATCTAGGTCCTGTGGTGAGTACCAGCTCAGTGATCCTTCTCCCTACTCCCCCACTTCACCGCCCCCCCTTTAAAATGTTCCTGCCTAGATATCTACTCTCTTTAAAAATCTCAGAATCCCTCCCCTGCCTGCTGTAGGTTTGCTTTCCATGTACTGCCCTCATTGAGAATATACTTAATAACAATAAGAGATTTTACCCACTGGAATGTACCCCTACTTTATGGTCTCAACCAGCTAATTATGTCAGGATATATCACAATCCACCTTACATCTATATGAGATATAGATGCACACAATATTGAAGAATGGAACAATTTCCTTGTAGTTTGCTGATTTAAAGCAGAGAATAGGGAAGATAACCTTGACATGCATGTTAAGAAGAATAAAACATGAAGACCTGAAATGATAATTTAGGTAAGAAATGAACCAAGTCCATGAAGGTAATTTGACCAAATTTGGAAATAGAATTAGGTGTTTATTAAGGTGATGTCAAGTTGAATACATGTTCTTGCTAAGCATGTTTCTTGTTTAAGATCAAGTAAACTGGAGTCCTTGCACACAGAGTGAGAGAACTAGGTATAGATATGGGAAATAGTGCACCTCTGACTTGTGCTTTACATCTTCCCAAATGCCCAGCTGTGGCCTGAGAGCAGATGAAGAAGTTGGGAATGCAGCATTCATTATATAAGATTGATCTGTGCCCTCTTCATCTCTGCCTCTGCACAGCATCACAATTTTATGCCCCTACAGATATTAAAAGCCTGAAATCATGAATTATGACTACATTCAAGTTGACTCCATGAACAGAAGCAAATTCTACCAAATCTGCTTTAAACAATAATCATTCTAACTGCATAATGTCATTTGACAAAATTTTCTAATACAGTGGTCTATAGGAGAATTCAACCAAAGGATAATTTGGGTTAAGTTGCCCCCTAGAGGTGGCCAGGAAAAAAATAAACTGTCAAGAAAGAGTAAAGTTCAAATAAAATGTTAGTAAATAGAAAATGTAGAAATGGATAATAGAATCCCTGCACTTTACATATTTCCCCTTTACAGAACAAAGAATAGAGATAGGATTCCAAAAAATAAGATTCCTTATGGTAAATTTGTATCATTCAGTAATACAAATGAGATACTAGAGCACAAATAAAGACAACAGTATTTTTTAAGAACAGTTGATTTCCTCAGAAATTAATATGGACTTCTAAATGTACATTTGATTTAACAAATTGTATATTGGTTCAACTTTTTAATGTTGTTATTACAGTTTTTAAAGTTCTGTTTCTACCTTTAAGAAATCCTTAGTGTGTCATTTGATTATCACCCACTGATCCAATTGAAAAATGACTTTTAATCAAGGAAAACAGGGAGGAGCCACAAGAATTGCTGATGTCCTACTTTATGTAGCATCTCATAATACAGCTGGAATTCCCACATCAAAATCCAGTGCAATCCTCACTCTTGATGATAGTTCTAAGGGAAAGAAAGGGACTAGCTTAATGATCACTGAAAGCAATGTGTCTGTGATACTGTTAACTAAAATTTAGAGCAGAAAGAGCCTGCAGAGGAAAATTGGCTCAATTGCAATTATTGATATTGTCAATCAAATAGCATTTCTGGTTGGAGGAAAAAATTAATGCCAGGTATAAGAGTTCAAAAGCTCGAACTAAAATAAAAAAAATGATCCAGGGAAAGCAGCCTAAAGTTGATTTGAACATGATAATTATTCAGAATCCAGAAAAAAATAAGCCTGAGAATTAATGAACTGAGAAAAGGAATAGGGCTAGTGATTGACCATTTCTTGGGTAATGATTATTATATATGAAAATGTGAGTTACGAAGTCAGAAATATTTACTCCTCTCATAGAATAATGGTTTCCGTATTCTAAAAAAGGTATCTCTAAAGTTAACCATCTAAGGAACATTTCTTTAAAAGTAAAAAATTCTTACACATTATCTATTCTACAATGTTTTTTCATAAGTAGGTCAAATATCTCAATCTCAATAGATTTGTAACATCAATTGCTTACCAGGGCACCTGGGAGGCTCAGTCAGTTAAGCATCTGCCTTGGGTTCAGGTCATGATCCCCGGGTCTGGGGTTCAAGCCCTGCATTGGACTCCTGCTCAGCTTCTCCCTCTCCCTCTGTCATTCCCCCTGCTGTGCTTTCTCTCTCTCTCTCTCTCTCTCTCTCTCTCTCTGGTTCTGTCAAATAAATTTTTTTAAAAAAATTTTTTTAAAAAGAAGAAGAAAAGATCAATTGCTTACCTGCATAGTTTGTATCCATCGATTGGTGTCCAATGACTAATACATTACTTAGTGTATAAAGTGAAAAGAGACTTGTATGCAAAACATCCATTTAAAAATGAAAAATACATTCTGATAATAATTGTTCAAATCAAATAACTCAAATTACAAAGAACATAAATTAGGGGCCCCTGAGTGGCTCAGTTGGTTAGACATCCAGCTCTTGGTTTCAGCTCAGGTCATGATCTCACACTGGTGGAACTGAGCCCCATATCAGGCTCTTCACTCAGGGTAGAGTCTGCTTGATATTCTTTTTCCCCTCCCTTTTCCCTCCCCTGCCCCTCCTCCCTCCACACATGCATGTTCACTCTCTCTAATAAATAAATAAAATATATTTTAAAAAGTAAATTAATACCACTTGCTCTACATTTTTTAAAATTCCAGATTTAGCTCAAATTAGAGTTTGATAGACAGCAAAAGCTTCCAGGCCTCATATTTTACCATGACCAGTTAGTAGCCTAATTGTGAATTGTTTAAGTGGTACCCAGAAAGCCCATCCCAACTAAAGGCTTCTTTCCAACTTTGTCATAATCTCTGCAAATTCCTAATTGAGAAGCTGCCACTTTAAGTTCACAAAGGGTTTTGGGGCTTCACTGTGGTGATAAAAATTTTTGTAGCTTTTAAAAACAAATGATGTTTTTTATTCATGCTATGTCAATTGCAGTTTGGCCAGGTTCTGTTCTGTATCTTCTTATATCTGACCCAGGCTGATGGAGCAGTCTCCATCTCAAACATTGCCAGTCAGTGTGGTAGGGAGAAAAAAGATCTTTAGGGTAACACATTGGCTATTAAATACTCTGGCCTTGAAGTAATACATATTACTTATGTTCACAACTCATCACATGGCTCTACCCGACCACAAGAGAACTAGGAAAAGCAATCCCGTCAAGGGGGAAGAAATGGAAATATCTGAAAAATAGCATTTATGACTCCCAGAGAAGCATCATTAGTTTTCTGCTATGACAAACAATGTTGCAAAGAATAACCTTGCACATCTATCAGTTTGCAAGCATTATCTGTAAAATAAATTCCCAGAAATGGGATTGCTGGACCAAAAGTTGTACGCATTCATAATTTTGATAGATAGTGTCAAAGTTGCTTTAAATAGCAATTTCTACAATCTATTTAAAATTGGACTTGCAAAATTTCAAATTATGCATGAGGTTTTTTAAAATACTTCAATTGATATAAGGCTGATGAATCACTGACTTCTACCTCTGAAACTAATAATACATTGTATGTTAATTTAATTTAAATTTAAAAATGTTTTAAATAAAAGATAAAAATAAAAATGTTTTAAATAAATTCCTCAATTGAATAAATCCCAATGTATATAGGTGCTGTGTATACAAAAAGCTGTATGACAGAGCCATTTATAATAAATGTCATAAGAGCACTGGAATTCACACTGAGCTAGAGTTGTTCAGAACAGGGGGATTACATCCAGCTAAAATGACTCATCAAGGTTTCCAGGAGAAAGTGGGCTTTAAGTTGAGCCTTGCCTCCCCTGATACTTCTTTCCTTAAATCCCTATAGCTATTAGGAACAAACACTTTGGAGCCAGAGCACCTGACCTTAAATCACGGCCAGCCTCACCACTTTGGCTCACCTTTGGCAAGATACTATAATTCTTGGTTGCCACTATATCTTCCCATAAGTCCTCAAATGCTTTCTTTATAATCTTAAATGTCTGCTTTCTATGCCATCTTGTAATGCTAATTGATGTTATAAATGACAGCCGCCAAATACTGACTTTCTCAGCTACCTTAAGTCCAACCAGTAGCTGACTTCATAGCCATCTCCCTACTTGCTTGTGATTGGAAGAGCAATAATTTTACAGGGTTGGGCTAACTAATGGATAAATTGCCAGGAGTCATTTTGAGTGATGAACTTTCAGTTTTGTAGAAATTATTGACTTTCCATCACCCCAAAAAAATAAACTATTTAAATTGTAAGGTCCAGAACCTCAGCCTCCAAAAGCCATTTTTTTCAGCTGTGATGCAGTGGTCAGATACTACAGATGTCAATAACTTTACAGGTGATATCAAAAAATATGACTGCAAAGGGTAAAATACTGACACTCTGCTAAAGCCTACAAACCGACACATGGACATTACTCAGGTAATTTGTTCTCTTCAAGTTAAGAACAATAAATGTCCTTTTACTTAAATGACTGATAGCTGGGTTTGGCACTTCCTTCATTTGGTAGATAGATGAGATAGATAGATAGGTATAGATCAATAGATATAGGTAGATAGACGTAGATATATAAAATATGTATGTAAATATATATATTACATATGACTTTTTCAAATAAATACATACATCATACATATTATGTTTTTCCAGCTTTATTGAGGTATGATTGACAAATAAAAATTGTGTATATTTAGGTTATACAACGCAATGTTTTCTTTTTTTTTTCAACGCAATGTTTTCAATGTGTATGTATACTGTGAAATGATTACCTCACTCAAGCTAATTAACACATCCATCACCTCACATAATTACCCTTTTCTCAGTAATAAGAAGACTTGAAATCTCCTCTCTTAGCAAGTTTCAAGTATATAATACATTATTATTGAGTATAGTCATTAGATCATCAGGATTTACTCATTTTATAACTGAAAGTTTGAACCCTTCAACTAACATCTCTCTTTTTCTCTCACTCCTGGCAATGAACATGCAGCATATTTCTTTGAGATGGTGATTTTATTTTGTCTGGATATATACACAGAAGTGGGATTGCTAGATCATATGGCAGTTCTATTTTTAACTTTTTGAGGAAACCCCATGCTGTTTCCTATAATTATTGTATATATGCCTTTTTCCAAGTATGATTTTCCCTTTGAGACTCTTAAAAAAAATCATTTATGTGATTTAATTAAAATGGACTTTTTTTACTGACTTTTTAAAGATTTATTTATTTAAGAGAGCACAAGCATCAGTGGGGGGAGGAGTAGAGGAGAGAATCTTCAAGTAGACTACCTGCTGAGTACTAAGTCTGTCATAGGGCTCGATCTCACAACCCATGACATCAAGACCTGAGCCGAAACCAAGAGTTGAATGTTCAACTGACTGAGCCACACAGGCACTCCTTACTGACTTTTATAGAAATATCTATCAAATTCTATAGATTTGGAACATACAAAATTATAGACTGATACATAGTAATAATCACTTGAGCTTGGAATTATTCTATCTGGACTCATACATAAAATCAATATTCCAACTTAAGGTGGAATTGAGATTTCTTTAGCCCAGTAAACATTATTCTTTTTTAGATTCCTTATTTATCATTATGTTCATGTTTATATCAGTCAAGAAACAGAAAGCACCCAGCAATTTGAACAGAGAAAACATACATAATTGTTAAGTGATATGTATTAGTTATCTTCTGCTGTGTAACAAATTATCCCAAAATTTAACAGACTAAAACAGCTGACACTTATTATTATTTGTTTGTTCAGGTTGTTACCACAATACACTACAAACTGAGCAGTTTATAAACAACAGCAATTTATTTCTCACAGTTCTGGAGTCTGGAAGTCCAAGATCAGAGTGCTAGTATAGTTGGGTAAGGGTCCTTTCCCAGATGACATACTTCTCCTTATATCTTCACATGTTGAAAGGGGCTAGGGATCTCTCTGGAGCCTCTTTTTATAAGGGCATGAATCCCATTCATATTCTATCCTCATGACTTAATTTTCTACCAAAGGTCCTACTTTTTTTTTTTTTTAATCAAGGGAGAGAGGTGGGGAAGGGCAGAGGGAGAGGGAGAGACAAAGAATCTTAAGCAAGCTCCACACCCAGTGCAGAGCCCAACATGGGGCTTGATCTCAGGACCCTGAGATCATGACCTGAGCTGAAATCAAGAGTTGGATGCTTAACTGACTGAGCTACTCCAGCAATCCCCAAAGGTCCTACTTCTTAATACCATCACCTTTGTTGTTAGAGTTCCAACATATGAATTTGGAGGGAATACAACATTTCAGACTACAGTAATTATCTCACAGTTTCTGCAGTTCAGGAATCTGAGAATGCCTTAGCTGTGTGGTTTGGTTTTGGCTTAGTCTTTCATGAATTTGGTTAGATTTAGTAAATTCATCCCAAGGAAAAACAAACCTACATACTCTACAAAGGAGGCAGAGTATCAGTGGTTGCTGCCCAGTTCCTTAATAGGTGGGCCATATATGGAACCAGACTTCTTAGACCCTAGTTCCCCATATATGATCCTCCTGCCATAGACAGCCCTGGAAGAAGTGAAGTTTAATTCAGTCCTCACCCCCCATCACTTGTCCTCAGGGAGCAGCCCCATCCAGGTGTTGTGCTTTCCCTAGGCCCCTCATCTCATCATTCTAACAAGCAAACATTTCTCCAAAAAAGAAAATAAGAACTTTGTGAAAAAAGAAATCTCAGCTAAAATTAATAGTATCTTTTCACTATCAAAAAGACTACCATAAGGGAAGATAGGAATTGATGAGCAATGTGGACAATTCAGTAGTCAATTGTGATGGCCATGCAGCAAAACCATACTGATTAACTGTTTGAGTTGAAAAAAATATTATTTAAATGCAGACTGCCAAAATCAATAACATAGTTTTACACTGCCTGTGAGGAATTCTAGGAATCTCAGTGAATGTCTAAAGAAAGCACAAAGGAAAAGTTCTCCTACTGTATTTCTAGGCAAAAAGGATCTAGTTTAAAGCCAAGGTCAATTTGCATAATATTAGGGGGCCCAGAACAAGCAGTAAAACTGAAGAGAAGGAAACTTTAGCTAAATCTAAACAAGCTAAACTCATGGAAAAGAGCAAATTACACCTGACAAGTCATATCTGTTAATAAATCTAGAGGCTTTTTTTAAGAAAAAAAAGATGCTCTCAAGAAAAAACTTTGCCAAAGAAGAAAAACACATGCCAGATAGAATCATTCTCAAGTTTCACTCCCTGGTTTGGTATCAATGATACAGATGATTTAGAATAAAACTTATTTTGCCAGTTATATGAAAGTTCAGCCCTATGGTGAAGACAAAAATAATATTTCTGAATATTGGTTCAACCACTGTTTTGTGCCAATTATTAAGCATTACTTTGGTAAAAACAAGCATTGATAATCCTCAGTGGTGTCCTGATCATCCAAGCACCCTTGAAGATATGGATTCTGACATCACTATAATATTTATATGCAGCTATCCATTCATTCACTCACTTATTCTTTTTTTTTTTATTATTGGAGTTCAATTTGCCAACATTTAGAATAACCCCAGTGCTCATCCTGCCAAGTGCCCCCCTCAGTGCCCATCACCCAGTCACCCCAACCCCCCCCCCACTTCCCCTTCCACTACCCCTTGTTCATTTCCCAGAGTTAGGTGTCTCTCATATTTTGTCACCCTCACTGATATTTTCATTCATTTTCTCTCCTTTCCCTTTATTCCCTTTCACTAAATTTTATATTCCCCAAATGAATGAGACCATATGTTTGTCCTTTCCCGATTGACTTACTTCACTCAGCATAATACCCTCCAGTTCCAACCACGTTGAAGCAAATGGTGGGTATTCGTTGTTTCTTTTTTTTTTTTAATGTATTTATGATAATCACACACACACAGAGAGAGAGAGAGAGAGGGAGAGACACAGGCAGAGGGAGAAGCAGACTCCATGTACCGAGAGCCCATCGTGGGACTCGATTCCAGGTCTCTAGGATCGCGCCCTGGGCCAAAGGCAGGCGCCAAACCGCTGCCCCACCCAGGAATCCCCCTATTCGTCGTTTCTAATGGCTGAGGAATATTCCATTGTATACATATACCACATCCTCTTTATCCATTCATCTTTGGATGGACACCAAGGCTCCTTCCACAGTTTGGCTATTGTGGACATTGCTGCTATAAACATCAGGGTGTATACATCCCGGCGTTTCACTGCGTCTGTATATTTGGGGTAAATCTCCAGCAGTGCAAGCTACGACCTAGCAAGGTCGTAGGGCAGTTCTATTTTTAACTCTTTGAGGAACCTCCACACAGTTTTCCAGAGTGGCTGTACCAGTTCACATTCCCACCAACAGTGCAAGAGGGTTCCCCTTTCTCCACATCCTCTCCAACATTTGTTGTTTCCTGCCTTGTTAATTTTCCCCATTCTCACTGCTGTGAGGTGGTATCTCATTGTGGTTTTGATTTGTATTTCCCTGATGGGCAGTGCTGTGGAGCACTTTCTCATGTGCTTCTTGGCCACGTCTATGTCTTCCTCTGTGAAATTTCTGCCCATGTCTTTTGCCCATTTCATGATTGGATTGTTTGTTTCTTTGCTATTGAGTTTAAGAAGCTCTTTATAGATCTTGGATACTAGCCCTTTATCTGATAGGTCATTTGCAAATATCTTCTCCCATTCTGTAGGTTGTCTTTTAGCTTTGTTGATTGTCCCTTTTGCTGTGCAGAAGCTTTTTATCTGGATTAAGTGTCAATAATTCATTTTTGCTTTTGTTTCTCTTGCCTTCGTGGATGTATCTTCCAAGAAGTTGCTGTGGCTGAGTTCAAAAAGGGTGTTGCCTGTGTTCTTCTCTAGGATTTTGATGGAATCTTGTCTCACATTTAGATCTTTCATCCATTTTGAGTTTATCTTTGTGTATGGTGTAAGAGAATGGTCTAGTTTCATTCTTCTGCACGTGGCTGTCCAATTTTCCCAACACCATTTATTGAAGAGACTGTGTTTTTTCCATTGGATATTCTTTCCTGCTTTGTTGAATATTAGTTGACCATAAAGTTGAAGGTCCATTTCTGGATTCTCTATTCTGTTCCATTGATCTATGTGCCAGTACCACACTGTCTTGATGACCACAGCTTTGTAGTACAACCTGAAATCTGGCATTGTGATGCCCCCAGAAATGGTTTTCTTTTTTAAAATTCCCCTGGCTATTCGGGGTCTTTTCTGATTCCACACAAATCTTAAAATGATTTGTTCCAACTCTCTGAAGAAAGCCCATGGTATTTTGATAGGGATTGCATTAAATGTGTACATTGCCCTGGGTAGCATGGACATTTTCACAATATTAATTCTTCCAATCCATGAGTATGGAATATTTTTCCATCTCTTTGTGTCTTCCTCAATTTCTTTCAGAAGTGTTCTATAGTTTTTAGGGTATAGATCCTTTACCTTTTTGGTTAGCTTTATTCCTAGGTATCTTATGCTTTTGGGTGCAATTGTAAATGGGATTGGCTCCTTAATTTCTCTTTCTTCAGTCTCATTCTTAGTGTATAGAAATGCCACTGACTTTGGGCATTGATTTTGTATCCTGCCACACTGCCGAATTGCTATATGAGTTCTAGCAAACTTGGGGTGGAGTCTTCTGGGTTTTCTATGTACAGTATCACGTCATCCACGAAGAGGGAAAGTTTGACTTCTTCTTTGCCACTTTGAATGCCTTTTATTTCTTTTTGTTGCCGGATTGCTGAGGCTAGGACTTCTAGCACTATGTTGAATAGCAGTGGTAAGAGTGGACATCCCTGTCTTGTTCCTGATCTTAGGGAAAAGGCTCCCAGTGTTTCCCCATTGAGAAGGATATTTGCTGTGGGCTTTTCGTAGATGGTTTTTAAGATGCTGAGGAATGTTCCCTCTATCCCTACACTCTGAAGACTTTTGATCAGGATGGATGCTGTATTTTGTCAAGTGTTTTCTCTGGGATCTACTGAGAGGATCATATGGTTCTTATTTTTTCTCTTGTTGATATGATCAATCACATTGATTGCTTTATGAGTGTTGAACCAGCCTTGCATCCCGGGGATAAATCCCACTTGGTCATGGTTAATAATCTTCTTAATGTACTGTTGGATCCTATTGGCTAGTATCTTGTTGAGAATTTTTGCATCTGTGTTGATTAGGGATATTGGCTTATAATTTTCCTTTTTGGTGGGGTTTTGGAATTAAGGTGATGGCCTCAGAATAAGTTTGGAAGTACTCCATCCCTTTCTATCTTTTAGAACAGCTTTAGTAGAATAGGTATGGTTTCTTCTTTAAACGTTTGATAGAATTCCCCTGGGAAGCCATCTGGCCCTGGACTCTTGTGTCTTGGGAGGTTTTTGATGACTGCTTAAATTTCTTCCCTGGTTATTGGCCTGTTCAGGTTTTCTATTTCTTCCTGTTCCAGTTTTGGTAGTTTGTGGTTTTCCAGAAATGTGTCCATTTCTTCTAGATTGCCTAATTTATTGGTGTAAAGCTACTCATAATAAGTTTTTAAGATCGTTTGTATTTCCTTGGTATTGGTGGTGATCTCTCCTTTCTCACTCATGATTTTATTAATTTGAGTCTTTTCTCTCTTCTTTTTAATAAAGCTGGCTAATGGTTTATCTATCTTATTAATTCTTTCAAAGAACCAACTCCTGGTTTTGTTGATCTGTTCTACAGTTCTTCTGGTCTCTATTTCATTGAGTTCTGCTCGAAACTTTATTAATTCTCTTCTTCTGCTGGGTGTAGGATCTATTTGCTGTTTTTTCTCCAGCTCCTCTGGGTGCAATGTTAGCTTTTGTATTTGAGTGCTTTCCAGTTTTTAGATGGATTCTTGTATTGCGATGTATCTCACCCTCAGGACTGCTTTTGCTGCATCCCAAAGATTTTGAATGGTTGTATCTTCATTCTCATTAGTTTCCATGAATCTTTTTAACTCTTCTCTAATTTCCTGGTTGACCTTTTCATCTTTAGCAGGATTGTCCTTAACCTTCACGTGTTTGAAATCCTTCCAAACTTCTTCTTGTGGTTTAGTTCTAGTTTCAAAGCATTATGGTCTGAAAATATGCAGGATAGTACGATCCCAATCTTTTGGTATCAGTTAAGACATGATTTGTGACCCAGTATGTGGCTCTATTCTGGAGAAAGTTCCATGTGCACTTGAGAAGAATGTGTATTCAGTTCGTTTGGATGTAAAGTTCTGTAAATATCTGTGAAATCCCTCTGGTCCAGTGTATCATTTAAAGCTCTTGTTTCTTTGGTAATGTTGTGCTTAGAATATCTATCGATTGTAGAAAGCGCTGTGTTCAAGTCACCAAGTATAAGTGTATTATTATCTAAGTATGTCTTAGCTTTGGTTATTAATTGATTGATATACCTGGCAGCTCCCACATTCAGGGCATAAATATTCATGATTGCTAGGTCTTCTTGTTGGATAGATCCTTTTAAGTATGATACAGTGTCCCTCTTCATCTCTTACTACAGTCTTTGGGATAAATTTTGATTTATCTGAAATGAGGATGGCTACCCCTGCTTTCTTATGAGGACCATTTGAATGGTAAAGTTTGGATACTTTATCCAGCAAGGCTCTCATTCAGAATAGAAAGAGAGATAAAGAGCTCCCAAGATAGGCAGAAACTGAAAGAATATGTGACCACCAAACCAGCTCTGCAAGAAATTTTTTAAAATTTATTTTTTATTGGTGTTCAATTTCCCAACATATAAAATAACACCCAGTGCTCATCCCATCAAATGCCCCCCTCAGTGCCCGTCACCCAGTCACCCCCACCCCCCGCCCACCTCCTCTTCCCCCACCCCTAGTTCGTTTCCCAGAGTTAGGAGTCTCTCATTTTCTGTCTCCTTTTCTGATATATCCCACTCATTTTTTCTCCTTTCCCTTTTATTCCCTTTCACTATTTTTTATATTCCCCAAATGAATGAGACCATATAGTGTTTGTCCTCCTCCAATTGACTTATTTGATTCAGCATAATACCCTCCAGTTCCATCCACATCGAAGCAAATGGTGGGTACTTGTCATTTCTAATGGCTGAGTAATATTCCATTGTATACATATACCACATCTTTTTCTTTATTTTTCTCTTTTTTCCAGTACAACTTGTTTTTGGCCACTCTGCACTGAGCAAAATGACTAGAAGGAAAAACTCACCACAAGAGAATCAGAAACAGTACTCTATCCCACAGAGTTACAAAATTTGGATTACAATTCGATGTCAGAAAGCCAATTCAGAAGCACAATTATAAAGCTACTGGTGGCTCTGGAAAAAAGCATAAAGGATTCAAGAGACTTCATGACTGCAGAATTTAGATCTAACCAGGCCAAAATTAAAAATCAATTAAATGAGATGCAATCCAAACTGGAGGTCCTAACTACAAGGGTTAACAAGGTAGAAGAATGAGTGAGTGACAAGTTGATGACAAGTTGATGGCAAGGAAGGAAGCTGAGGAAAAAAAGAGAAAAACAATTAAAAGATCGTGAAGATAGGTTAAGGGAAATAAATGACAGCCTCAGAAGGAAAGGGGGACAAACAGAAAACAAAATACAAGGAGTATTCTCTGATTCTATATACTGTAAATCCCTCGACTTCCCCTGTAACTTTCCAGCACTGCTTGGTCGATAACTTGCTTTTTCTTGTACCCAAGTCTGTGAATCCGAGAAACCACCAAGGAGCCGACACCGATGCAAGCGCACAAGGGTTTATTTGCAAGCTAGAGCTTGGGTCCAAGTATACCCGACACAGTGTAGCAGGGATTTGGACCCCGAGGTTAAGAGGCGTAGCAGTTTTATAGGGGCCAATGGCCAATGAGATTGTAACACACAGAAAGGTGCAGTCATGTCAGTCCACACGCTGGTGGCCAATTGAATTACAATTTACCCTATAGTGACCGTTTGAACTAGCCCATCACTGTGGTCAGAATTGGCGGCGCAGGTTTGGTGGGCAAAAGGCGGGGTTTACATTCTTTGGCGGTTAGGGGTTCCGCATTCCTGTATGAGCCGGTTTCCAGTAAGGGTGTGCTCAGCGACTTGACTAGGGTGGAGGAGTGCCTTAGGCAATAAGCAGATCATGTAGGGGTTATACATGAGATGGCAGGTGTAGCACAAAATGGAGTTAGTCCTGCTCTGTTTGTCCAGGGGTAAGGGATTTTTGTTAAATTCCTTGGGTCCCACACTTTTCCCCTGTCCTTCCAGCTGGTCTTCCGGGGCAGAGGCCTGCTGTGCTGATTCTCAGGTGTGTGTACCTGGGGGAGCTGCCCAAACCCCTGCCAGGTACACGGCTCAGTGGGAGCTGTTTATCCTGCGAGGCCCCTTTTCAGTCCCAGGTACAAGGTGACACCAAGAGGAGGAACAATAGTGGCGGCGGCCAGCTCCCCAGCTGTGGAGTAAGCCTCCTCAGTAACTATCACAGCTCCCAGTGCGCAGGGGCCTGGATGCCCCGGGGGCGGGGGGCGCAGATCTGCACAGCTGGGGGCCGCAGGAGCGTTATTGCTGCCCTGTGTCCTCTCGGCCTCCACCTGTGCCGGGGGGAGCGCCGGATCCTGGGCTGTGTCCCCCAGCGCCCTGGGCTCCAGGGCCTGTGCCCCCTGGGCTGCTCCCGGAGCCCTGCGCAGCCCTCTCCGCGGGGAGCCACTGTTGGAGCTGCTCTCAGGCCCAGCGGCGTGTTGCAGCCCTTTAGGGTGTGGCGTGCTCTCCCCGGGGCGCAGGTCCTCTGTTAGTGCCCCTGGGAGCCCGAGGGCATCCCCGCCCTCCTGGAGGCCTGCCCGAGCTCCCTGCGAGCGCCTTTCCTCCTGCTTCTCCGGGCCTGGGCTTACCTGTCCTGGGGGCTCTCGCTGCCTGGCCTTAGCCCGGCTCCTAGCGGCCCCCTCCCCCTTGGATGCTTTTTTATTTCTTTATTTTTTTCCATCTTCCTACCTTGATAGAAGCTCAAACTCTTCTCACTGCAGCTTTCCAGCTGTTCTCTCTTTAAATCTCAGGCCGAATTCGTAGGTTTTCAGGATGATTTGAAAGTTATCTAGGTAAGTTGGTGGGGACAGGTGACTTGGGGACCCTACTCTTCCGCCATCTTGCCCTGCCCCCTCACTCACTTTTTTTTTTTTTTAAGATTTATTTATTTACCTATGACAGGCATAGAGAAAGAAAGAGAGAGAGAGGCAGAGACACAGGCAGAGGGAAGCAGGCTCCATGCCGGGAGCCGGATCCGGGACTCGATCCAGGGTCTCCAGGATCGCACCCTGGGCCAAAGGCAGGCGCTAAACCACTGAGCCACCCAGGGATCCCCTCACTCACTTATTCTTTCACTTACCAGAAATTGTTGAGAGTCTCCAATATGCTTTGTACCATAATGGGACTGGAGGATACATCAATGAATAAGACATTGCCTCTGACCCTAGCAACAGGCTAATTACCATGCAATGTAGTTATTTTGGGCTATGGTAGTGATCATCAACTCTATTAGGCCCAAGATCCCTTTCTATGTTTTCTAATGCACCCTTTACTATCCTGAAATAAAAGCTGTAAGTAATATATCCTATCAATACATATACTTTTTTTAAACATTATTATGCCCTAAATATAATTAACATAAAAGGAAAATAAAAGGGAGAAAACATATAATAAAAACAGATGCATCTTAATATGCAAATGTTCTAGCAAGATCACACTAGAAAATTTTATGAATAAATTAGATAGTTGCATATTTCTATCATACTCTTAGTACTAGGGACTGAATTGTGCACATACACACATACCTCCCCAAAATTTACATGTTGAAACTCTAATTGCAATGTGTCTGTATTTGGAGTAAGGAAGTAATTAAGATTACATGAGATCATAAGGGTGGAGTTGTGACCTGATAGGACTAGTGTCCTTATAAGGAAAGACATCAGAGGGCTGGCTGTCACTCCTCTCCATCTTGTGAAGACACAGCAAAAAGGCAGTCATCTACAAGCCAGGAAGACAGCCCTGACCAGAAACCAAATCCTCTGGCACCTTGAATTTAGCCTTTCCAACCTCTAGAACTGTGAGAAATAAATATGTGTATTTAAGCCACTCAGTCTATGTTTTTTTTTTTTTATGATAGTCGCACAAAGAGAGAGAGAGAGAGAGGCAGAGACATAGGCAGAGGGAGAAGCAGGCTCCATGCACCGGGAACCTGACGTGGGATTCGATCCCGAGTCTCCAGGACCGCACCCTGGGCCAAAGGCAGGTGCTAAACCGCTGCGCCACCCAGGGATCCCTATGGTATTTTTTTTATGGCACCGTGAGCTGACTAATACACTTAAATCACTATGAAGGAAATAGCTACAAATGTAGACTGATTCAGGTATGTTGCATTTGCTAAACCATAAGCATCATTTTCTGAAATGAAGAAAAACTCTAAGGTAAGTTCCCCACAACGACAACAAAAAAACAGCATCATCTTCACTAGATTTATTTAAAAGCTACATTTCTAGAAAATTCAGTTTATTTCAATGGTGCAAAACTACATTGTGTTTATATGTAAAATGAGTTCTGTTTAGGTTAGGTACCTATAAATATTTTTTAACTATACAAATGTCCAGCAGGACATTCAAAATTCTTACAAATATAAGTCAACTCTTTATTATGTGAAACTGTCCTTTAAATTGCAAGACACCAGAGCCCTGGTGGCTTAGCGGTTTAGCGCCGCCTTCAGCCCAGGGCATGACCCTGGAGACCCGGGGTCAAGTCCCATGTCAGGCTCCCTGCATGGAGCCTGCTTCTCCCTCTGCCTGTGTCTCTGCCTCTCTCTCCTTCTGTGTCTCTCATGAATAAATAAATAAAATCTTTTAAAAATAAATAAATAAATTACAAGACACCAGCATACTGGTCTTCCTCACAAAATCCCAGTAACATCTCATTATGACAACCAAAACCAGCTCCATTAATTTCAAACTATCCTTCAGGTGGCAGTACTGCCCCCACCAAGGACCACTATTCCAAGGTATAGTAAGGGGGCATTCAACACAGCCTCAGGGCCTTAGGAAAAGCTAATGGGGAAAGCTACATTTTAATTGAACCGCTAGGAAGTGAGGGTGATTGCACAGTGGTGAAAGGAATAAAAATGAAAGAGAGCACAGAATATCCAGGATACTACATATATTTCAGTATGGCTGTGACATTGTCACATTAATATTTACTCTGCTACCAAAAACCATGAAGAAAAAGAATCAGCCTAAAAATAAAGGTTTGGATGACACATAAAAAAGAATTTTCTGATTTCCTTCCAAAAGTTTACACACACTATTAAGCAGGCAACATTGTACAATCCTCAACTTAAAAATTTTATCAGAGAACATCAACAAGAAACTGACCTTTCAGGTCTAGAAATTATTTGAGTTTTTCATTGAATTAAACAGCAAAAAGTGGCAAGTCAAAGTTAATAGTTAATCTGCCTAGGTCTCTGCCTCTCTCTGTGTCTCTCATGAATAAATAAATAAAATCTTAAGAAAGAGAAAGAAAGAAAGAAAGAAAGAAAGAAAGAAAGAAAGAAAGAAAGAAGAAAGGAAGGAAGGAAGGAAGGAAGGAAGGAAGGAAGGAAGGAAGGAAGGAAGAAAGAAAGAAAGAAAGAAAGAAAGAAAGAAAGAAAGAAAGAAAGAAAGAAAGGAAAAGAAAGAGAAAAAGGGTCTTTGCAGATGTCATTTAAGTTAAAAATCTTGAGATGAAGAGATAACCTAGATTATCCAGGTGGGCCCTAAATCCAATGGGATTGTCTCCCACACATAGAGGAGACAAACAGAAGAGGAGACACACAGAGAAGCCAGTGTGAAGACAGAGACAGAGATTGTAATGATGTGGCCGTAAATTAAGTAAGCCAAGGAATGCTGACAGCTACACGAAATGGCAAGAGGCAAGGCTCTCCTCTGGAGCCTTCGGAAGTGAAGACCTGCTGACATCTTGATTTTGGACTTGTGGCCTCCAGAACTGTAAGAGAGTACATTTTCATTTTTTAAGCACTAAATTTCTGGTATATTGTTAGGTCAGCTCTCAGATGTCTCATAGGTAATGGAAAGAGTCATAGCTAATGATAAAGAATGTGGGTTGCAACCACATAATTAAAGTAAAATTAAAGTAAAAAATATATTGTCTCCAAAAGAATAAGTTCAGTAAGAGAAAAGAGAAAAAAGGGAGAAATGAGAGCCAAGTGTAGGGGTAAGGAACACCTATTATTAGAAAGGATGGGAAGACAACAAGGATACATCCAAGGATTTGGGAAAAAAAGACCCTCACTTTTGTTGAGAGCTGACATGGTACAAAATGGGGATGAAAATAAGGTGTAAACGAAATCAAGCATATTTAATGGGTTCAAGATACATAAACCATTCATTTGAGGAGTTTGCCACCAAAGGAAGGAAAAAAACTTGACAGTGCCTGGAAATGGCAGTAGTTTCACAGGAATGAGTGGTATACTGGCTTTGGCTTGTTTTTGTTTTGGGTTTTCTTTTTCTTTTTCCAAAATATAAGAAAAATATGGTTGAAGGAAAGGGAAAAGTTTTCTTTCCTCTTTTCTATTTTATATTCTCAGAGTCTGGTACAAATATTGACTAATAATTGAATTGTGATCATTAAAATAATGGATTTTATCAAATCTTTCAAATTATTGGGATGTAGTTGGTACAGTTGCTAATTAAAGTTGGAAACAAAGTTAATATTAGAAACAAAAAGTAAAGGTGTCATTATTTACCAATCCAAGATTAGGTATTATTTGCCTATTATATTAATGAGGCAGTTAGTGAGTTGCATCATTTTTACTTACTATTTATAATTAGAGGGATACTCACATAGTACAAATAAAGACATAATGTCCTTTGTTCCTCAAAGGAGAAAACACAATGGAAGAATTTCAAAAGGACTATCATCTCTACCTAGTAATACAGTTAGGGGATCCCTGGGTGGCGCAGTGGTTTGGCGCCTGCCTTTGGCCCAGGGCGCGATCCTAGAGACCCGGGATCGAATCCCACGTCGGGCTCCCGGTGCATGGAGCCTGCTTCTCCCTCTGCCTGTGTCTCTGCCTCTCTCTCTCTCTCTCTCATGTGACTATCATAAATAAATAAAAATTAAAAAAATAGTAATACAGTTATATAAGTACAAAAATTTTTGAATCATAGTTTAGTAATTATGTATATTAAATTTAACTTTGATAGCAATGCACAATGTCTATTTGAGATTAGTAATAGTAGCTAATATCTTTTAAGTGTATACTATGTGTTAGGCCTTATATAAATTAATTCATTCGATTCCTCATGATAATCCTGTTAGGTAGGTACAATTAATCATTCTCATTTTACAGATGAAGAGCAGATTTTACAGCTAATGCTGCTATATGATACATAGGAGAGTTGTTAAGTGAGTAAATTCTAAGAGTTCTCATTACAGGGAGAATTTTTTTTCTTTTTCTCTCTTTTTATCGTATCCATATGAAATTATGGATATTAACTAAACTTACTGTGGTAATCATTTCACAATATGTGTAAGTCAAACCTTTAACCTAACCTGAAAATCATACAGTGATTTATGTCAATTATATCTCAATAAAATTTTGGGGGAAAATGTGTCGAATTATTTTGCAGGTTAAACTATATACCCCAATGCTTAGCAATGACTTTTCAGAATGTACTATACAATAGACATATCACTGTGCATAAATCCACCCAAAATCACACACATAGAGATCTATGCTCTTGCATGATATAATATATTATTATATATAATATAATATATATATTTCTCATGGAATAAATATAATGAGCATAGAAAGTCTTCTGCTGTATTTGATGGGATTTAAATTTTTCCAGTGGACAGGTATTCACAGTTCAACAGACTCATGCATTCAGCTATAGATGGAATTTGGCTCTCTATGTTAAATACCATCCTGAGGTATTATTGTCTTTGTAAATGTACAGAATAAGAGCAATTTTAAGTTCATAATTCTCTAGCAGGTGGTGATCCATTATTATCTTCTGAAAGCAGGCATGTGCTACATAGCTTTTAAGAGTTATAACAAAACTAATTACAAAACTGTGAACATTAATAGCTTTTATCAAATATTAAAATAATTGCAATTACTAAGATTAATGACACAGCTAATAGCAATTAGCAATGAGATAAATATTAAAATGGAAAGCTTGGAGGAAATATCCTAGTTTGTCACACCAATTAGTTGCCAAGTCCTGGTGATTCTGCCTTTATCACCTCTATCACACTCTTGCCTTTCTCTCGATTTCCTCTGCCACCTCTCTCTCGGGGTCCAGAGCCTCAAAACTTCCCCTCTGGAAAAGTGCACTAACCTCAACTGATTCTCCCAGCATACTTCCTACAACCTTTCCCTGCTGCAATTCATTAATACATAACTCCCAGAGACCTTCCAGAGCCACACTGCTCCAAGTTTATCACTCCCCTACAGACAGCCCTACCGTGACTTTGCATTGCCTGCAGAATGAATGCCATATTCTTCAGTCTATCATACAGGCACTCCATGGACTGGTCCTAATGGAAATCTCAGTCTTGTTTTCCACATTTACCCTTCCCAAATCCTTCACTTAAAAAAAACTTTCTCTTCTCCCCTGTGTCACTGAGTCACTATATAAAATCTCCCTCCTTTCTCCTTTCCAGTCATTGGATTTAGGAACCACTTGAATCAGAATGATCTCATCTTGAGATCCTTAACTAAATCACATCTACAAAGACCCTATTTCCAAGTAAGGTCACATTCACAGGTACCAGAGATTGAGACCCGGACATATCATTTGGAGGGACGCTAAATAAATCACAAAAGGTGTGAGGTATGGACAGGAAGAAAAGCATGGGCTATTAAGCCAGGTGTCAGGGGACAGTTGTCCCTATGTTGCCACATTCCACCAGGAACTGAAAAGTCTGAGAATTTGAAATTCAGATTTGATCTCTAGGTCATTATAAAGTTATATTTGTCAAGATAAAAGAAAGGAACAAATTTTTTAAACAATCCGTAATCTTGATTTATAACTTCTTAGTTATATGGTTTAGAGACCACCATTTTAATGCTTGCCCTGGGCCTCACAAAAGTTAGGAATGAGTCTGACATTGGAAAATATGAAGGTCATCAGTGACCTGAATAACAGAAATCTGACTGGAGTGTGTTGGTGAAAGGAGGTGAGGTGAGAAAGTATGGAGTGTGAGCAGAGACAAACTACTCTCAAGTAAGTTAACTGAAAAAAAGAGAGAGAGAAACAGGAAATTAGTGGGAACGAGGTGTGGAGAGCAGGGGTTTGTTTTAAGATGAGAAATATGTTTACATGTTTGTATATTGGTGGGGATAATCCAGGAGAGGTGGAGAAATTAGCAACACAGGAGAGAAAAAGAGAGGGATTTAATCAGAGTTGGGAGTTTTGACAGGCAAATATGACAGAGGGAGAAGTGCCAAGGGAGTTGAGAGCTTTTAAGAAAGTGATTATAGTGATAGATCTCGGGATCTAGGCTGGACAAGGAGGCAAATGAGGCCATGAGAATGGAGTGGACAATGAGGTGCAGATGGGGCCACAGGAGGGGGATGATGGGGTAAGAGTGGGTATCTACTACTTCAACGTCAAAGTCATACAGGAATGGCTTAGCTGGTGATCAGAGTTTGATATTAAGCTTTTGTGATGAAATATCAATTATTGTTAGCACTTTATATCTTTAGACACTTTAGAGATATGATCTCATTATCATCTTCACCCAGCTAAGAGGAAGCAAAAACGGATAACGAGCATTGCAGAATTACACTGTGCTCAAAAATCCACGAGTGGGTATCATATGGCTTCTGTAAAATCATGTTTGGAGGTTGGCAGAAGTATGAAAGTAGAAACAGTGTGCACTTACTTGCCCAGGAGAGCCTAGCTGAAGAGGTAAATGAAGGCTGGACTCCAGTCCAAGTTCCATGCATCAAATCCTGCAGGGGGTATCCAGAAGGAAGGGCTAGCATGGTCAGGGGTAGCCTGACAACTGTAGCCTGTTAGAGATTCTTTGAATTTCTTATAGACTTCCTATCCAGCCCAAAGAGAAAAATGTAGTAACAAAAAATAATGCACCTGGACTTCAGATACCAGTCTTTAACCCTCTAGACCCAGTAAAACTCACTTCTTGCAGGCTGATGAACTACGGAAGTTCAATCTTATGATATTTAGAAGACCCAGAAAAGTAGCTCTTCTGAATGCCAGAGTTGACTTCCCTCCAGTCACCTCTCAATCCAGCTGAAGACATTCATATCCTTTATCAGCAATGTAAATGTTTATTTTACCAAATATCTATGTCTCAGAGCCTTAGTAATGGGAGATAGCTCATAACTCTTATAATGTTCCCTACAGGATTGAAGAGAGAGAATAAGAGAAATAAAAAATGAAACATATAATGACCAGAGGGATATTGAGCATATTCCTTTTTTTAAAAGATTTTATTTATTTACTTGAGAGACAGAGTGTGAGAGAGAGGGAGCACAAACAGAGGGGAGGGGTAGAAGAAGAAGGAAGGAGCAGACACCCCACTGAACAGGGAGCCTGATGCAGGGCTAGATACCAGATTCTGGGATCATGACCTGAGCCAAAGGCAGACACTTAACCGACTGAACCACCCAAGCATCCTGATCATATTTCAACTTTCTAAAAATATTTCACATTGTGGTTTTGATTTGTATTTCCCTGATGGCAAGTGATGCAGAGCATTTTCTCATGTGCGTGTTGGCCATGTCTATGTCTTCCTCTGTGAGATTTCTGTTCATGTCTTTTGCCCATTTCATGATTGGATTGTTTGTTTCTTTGGTGTTGAGTTTAATAAGTTCTTTATAGATCTTGGAATCAGGGAAATACAAATCAAAACCACAATGAGATACCACCTCACACCAGTGAGAATGGGGAAAACTAACAAGGCAGGAAACCACAAATGTTGGAGAGGATGTGGAGAAAAGGGAACCCTCTTGCACTGTTGGTGGGAATGTAAACTGGTGCAGCCACTCTGGAAAACTGTGTGGAGGTTCTTCAAAGAGTTAAAAATAGACCTGCCCTACGACCCAGCAATTGCACTGCTGGGGATTTACCCCAAAGATACAGATGCAGGGAAACACCAGGACACCTATACCCCGATGTTCATAGCAGCAATGTCCACAATAGCCAAACTGTGGAAGGAGCCTCGGTGTCCATCGAAAGATGAATGGATAAAGAAGATGTGGTTTATGTATACAATGGAATATTACTCAGCCATTAGAAATGACAAATACCCACCATTTGCTTCAACGTGGATGGAACTGGAGGGTATTATGCTGAGTGAAGTAGATCAGTTGGAGAAGGACAAACATTATATGTTCTCATTCATTTGGGGAATATAAATAATAGTGGAAGGGAATAGAAGGGAAGGGAGAAGAAAAGGGCGGGATATATCAGAAAGGGAGACAGAACATAAAGACTCTTAACTCCGGGAAACAAACTAGGGGTGGTGGAAGGGGAGGAGAGCGGGGGCTGGGGGTGAATGGGTGACGGGCACTGAGGGGGGTACTTGACGGGCTGAGCACTGGGTGTTATTCTGTATGTTGGCAAATTGAACACCAATAAAAAATAAATTTATTATTAAAAAAAGAAAATAAATAAAAATATTTCACAGTACTAGCCATCCAGGCAGTCATGAAATATATGTACTTAAACATATATCTGGTTTCCATTCATTTCCCCTCACCTTTTCTTGTGAAGTCTCAGAGAAAAAAAAATAGTACTTCATAAGGCAAAAGAGAATTTGTCCAATAATTCCTGGAATAATATGTGCTTTTAAATTTGGGCCAAGAACACTGGCATCTACTAACTCAGAAATTCCCTAGAGCCCTAATACCACACAGATGTGAAAAAGAAGGAAGTATGGGGGCTTAAGCTCCTCTGCCATTTTTCATAGGATTATGTACTCTTGGCACAGCCCAAGGGGTCAGACTGGACCTTTTGCTGATATCAGTGTGAGTCAGATCACAGCAACATAGACTTATGTTTAAATTATTCCATGCTTGCATATTCAAATTATCAATCAAAGCACTACTCTTACTTATATAAAATGAAGTAATACAGGAAGCCTGGGTGGCTCAGCGGTTGAGTGTCTGCCTTAGGCCCAGGGTGTGATCCTGTGGTCCTGGGATTGAGTCCCTGCATGGAGCCTGCTTCTCTCTCTGCCTTTGTATCTGTCTCTCTGTGTGTATGCCTCTCATAAATAAAATCTTTTTTTAAAAAAAAAAAATGAAATGGGGCAGCCCCGTGGTGCAGCGGTTTAGCGCGGCCTGCAGCCCAGGGCGTGATCCTGGAGACCCTGGATAGAGTCCCACGTCAGGCTCTGCATGGAGCCTGCTTCTCCCTCTGCCTGTGTCTCTGCCTCTCTCTCTCTCTGCATCTCTATGAATAAATAAATAAAAATCTTAAAAAAATAAAAAATAAAAATAAAAATAAAAAACAAAAAAAATGAAATGATACTTGTACTGTGTTCTCACTGTAAAATGCCACGTATACACACTTGCCTTTTAGCAGTGTGTGAGAGATCCTGAATAAGAATTACATTTTGCCAAGGACTGGTGCCACTCCAAATCCATGACCTCGGATTGCCGCTGAGCACCTAGCTCCTGCTGTCTTTCTCATGTTACTTTTCAGCTTCCTCCTACACTTCTCTCAGCAGCTAATCCAAACCTCTACTTTTCCCAAACCTTCTTTCCCTTCACCCTCAGCCAATCGCTTCACTTTCTTTTTTTTTTTTAATTTTTATTTATTTATGATAGTCACAGAGAGAGAGAGAGAGAGAGATTGGCAGAGACACAGGCAGAGGGAGAAGCAGGCTCCATGCACCGGGAGCCCGACGTGGGATTCGATCCCGGGTCTCCAGGATCGCGCCCTGGGCCAAAGGCAGGCGCCAAACCGCTGCGCCACCCAGGGATCCCTCGCTTCACTTTCTACACAGGAAAAAAAAAAAGAAAAAAAGAAATCCCATAAATATTTTCTCCAAGTCCCACTGTTATTTATTCTCACACTCACTTTTCCTTCTTTCTGATGCACTAGAAGTATCCCTCTTAGGCCTAAGTTGTTCTCACCTCTTTTGTTCTTGAGAATATTGAATCCTTCCAGGCTACTTAGAGCTAAAGAGAAAATGATGGGATAATTTTCATAATTCTCTCCTCCACTACATCTCCTACCTCTCCCTCTCTACTGGCTCTGTCCCTTCAGCAGATGAGTATATTCATGTCTCCCACCTTCTCCCAATCCATTCAGGTACCTCCAATGGAAAAAGAAAATTCCTCCACTCCAGTTTGTAAACGAGGGTCTGAGGTTTTCAGAAGCTTCCTGAAATTGTATTTAATATTGTGTTATTGTATTATGCATGTTTTTTTTGCATTTTTATAGAAAGTGGATTGGTGATTTTTCTGAGTCTTAAATAAGCTGGTAATCCAAAAAAGGTAATGAGTCACTCTAGATCTCTCTAAAATGTAATCTGCTTGTGTCACTCCAATTAAAATGCTTCAATAGCACTCCATTAGCTTCAAGTTACAATTCAAACACTTTGGTATAGTCTGATCTGACACCTGCTGTACTCTTTTGAGCATTTATGATGTGCATGGGTTTTATCACTAGTGAGCTGGAGACCAGAATTCATGCATCTCTTTGAATTCAAAACCCATTTCTTAAGTAAAGTGACTTACAGAAAATGGTTTATATTTGTTTAAAGTCATCCCCTTAATAGGACCAATTCTTCAGAAATGAATAAAAGGCATTTTCTCAGCCTTGTTTAGGATGGGGACCCTACTTTTAACTCTACTTTTGTCTTATCTCCAGGATGTTTTGTGTCTCTAATGGATTTTCAAATTCTTTCTAATGAGTCCTCAAATTCTGTTGTAGGAAAAGATGGGGGATGAACCGCACATTAAAAGATTAAAAGAAAAAATCTCTTGCATAGAACTAAATATGGAGACAAAGGAAGGGAGGGAATGGGGAAGGGATAGAGAGATGAATACAGAAAAAAAATAACTGGAGAAATCTGAGTAAAATCAGTGCAATGTATCAATGTCAATATCCTGGTTGTGATATTATACAGTAGTTTTGTAAGAAGCTACCATTGGGGAAAACTGAAGAAATAGGACAAAAGATCTCCCTCTCTATATATTCCAACTATATATCCAATGTGAATAATTATGTTAACATAAAACATTTAATTTTAAACAACCAGTGCCAACATCCAAGGTAGATCCCAAAGAATAAAAATGGAAATAATGTCTTCAGTTTCTTCACAGAACACAAACCTTCTCTCACACTGCACCTCTGATGTAGTGGAACCTCATCACTCTATGAGGTATCACTCTATGAGGTATCTGAAATGACTGGGCACCAAGAGATGTGGCCTTGGGCACCTGGGCATGAAGTCCCTGCACTACAGAGATTTACTTGGTTTTCCTGGTTTGAGGATATGTCTACTTGAAATATATTTTTTAAAGATTTTATTTATTTATTTGACAGAGAAAGAGAGCAGAAGCACGGAGAGCAACAGGCAGAGGGAGAGATAGGCTCATCAGGGGGCCCAATGTGGGGCTTGAGCCAAAGACCCCAGGATCATGACCTGAGCCTAAGGCAGATGCTTAACCCACTGAGCCACCCAGGCACACTGAGGATGTGTAAACTTCAGATTAAAAGCTGATATAAGAGTATTATCTATACAGGAATTCGCTACACTATCTTTTTATAACAGGGATAATTGAATAGTGTCCCCCCTAAGAAACGTCTGTCAAAACTTCACAATATGAAGTTATTTGGAAATAGTCTTTGCAGATGTAATTAAATTAAGGATCCTGAGATAGGATCATTCTGGATTTAGAGTAGGCCTAAATCCAAGGACTGGTAACCTTTTTTTTTCTTTTAATTTAAAGACTTTTTATTTATTAATGAGAGAGAGAGAGCGCCCGTGTGCACAAGCTGGGGGGAGGGGGAGAAAAAGAGGGAGAAGCAGACTCTCCACTGAGCAGAGAACCTGATGCAGGGCTAGATCCCAGGACCCTGGGATCATGACTTGAGCTGAACGTAGATGCTTATTAACCCGCTGAACCACTCAGGTGCCCCGGACTGGGATAAGAAGAAAGGAGTACATACAGAGACACAAAGAATAAGCATATGAAGGCATAGAGGCAGAGACTGAGTTACATAACCACAAATTAAGGAACACCAGAAGCCATTAGAAGCTGAAAAAAGCAGGGCAGCCCCGGGTGGCTCAGCAGTTTAGTGCTGCCTTTGGTCCAGGGCGTGATCCTGGAGACCCAGGATCGAGTCCCACATCAGGCTTCCTGCATGGAGCCTGCTTCTCCTTCTGCCTGTGCCTCTCTCTCTCTCTCTTTCTCTCTCTCTCTCTCTCTCTCTCTCTCTCTGTCAAAAGAAAAAGAAAAAAGAAAGGAAAGAAAGAAAGAAAGAAAGAAAGAAAGAAAGAAAGAAAGAAAGAAAGAAAGAAAGCTGGAAGAAGCAAAGAGGGATTTTCCCCTTGAGCCTTCAAGGGGGCAAGGCTCTGCTGACACCTTAATTTTGGACTTCTGGCCTCCAAACCTGTGAAAGATTAAATTTCTGTTGTTGTAAGCCTCTAAGTTTATTGTAATTTGTTACAGTATCTTAAGAAACAAATACAGCAACTCTTCCATAAATCTAAAATTATTATGAAATACAAAGTTTACTTTAAAGAAAAAACTGATATGAGGTCTGACAGGTCATCAGCAACATGGGGCCTACCCTGCAGAGAAAAAAAGGCAGAAGCAGAAGATCTTTGACTATAGGGGTGGGGAGAAAATAAGACAGAGGCAGAAACTGACTTGAATATACGGCTCTCGAAAGAATACCTGAGGTGTCATAAGGACAGTGCTGCTCCCAGAAGCAGTGGAACTGGATCATTCAGACCATTGGGACTGGTACCCAAGAGATTGCTAAGAATTCAGGAGGTAGAGGAGGTTTTGGCAGCAGGAGATGCTAACATTTATGTTATATCCATCCCATATAGAGTTCATACAATTTACCTATGATATAGAAACATTCTGGAGGGTCTACAAGAATGCTATGCAGCCGTATAAGGGACTGATTGGAACTGGGGGTCTTTATGGTCCAGAAATAACCAAACTGAGCAGGGGTTCAGACAGAACTCCAAACAGATCATTTGTTTCCTTAAACAGTTGACATGGCAAAATCAGCAGAAAGGCAATCATAGGATCAGGACCTATGAGGTGGGGAAGAGTGATGGGAATAAAGAAAAGAGTTTGGTAGTATGGGACTATACATTTCTTTAACAAATATTTACTCTCTTTTGTGTGTTTAGGATACAGAACTAAGTGAAATATGGGTCTTATCCTCAAGGATATTTCAGACATTCAGGGCTGCAGCTCAAGTCTCAGGGCTGTGAAGAGACACAGGACTTTTTACTACTTTCTGTAGTTTGGTCACTTCAAATGCAAATGCTCTGGTCCTTCTAACACAATGTTTCTTCATTGACAAAACAATTCCCTCACCTTGTTCATACTCTGTCTCAAGTGATGGAATAAGATTTTGTAAATGAGAGAGAAGAAACAATCCTGTACCATTTGAAAGGAGCACTGTGTGAATTGCCCATTTTGCAATACTTCTCTCTCTTCACACAATCAAAAATAATGTGTTATTAGTATAAATTGATAACAAATTTACGGGGATCCCTGGGTGGCTCAGCGGTTTCGCACCTGCCTTTGGCCCAGGGCGTGGGCCCCTGTGTCTCTGCCTCTCTATCTATCTATATATATATATATCTGTCATAAATAAATAAAAATTTAAAAAAAATAAAAATAAGATAACAAATTTACCTCATTTTTAAAATAACTGCAGAAGGAAAAGGATACACTTCCAGAATTAACCTTACCTTGCTGTAACCTAGGTTCTCTACTGAGGAGGTCATTTTCATTTGCAAATCTTCTCTATTTATGGGGTGTTTCCAATAAATAAATACATCACTTACTCCCTGGTGCTGATTCTGAACTCCTTGAAGCCAGAGTGAATCTTATTCATAATGACTAGATCCAGACAGACTCTTAAAGAGATCTATAAACCCCTGAAAGTGGAAGTGAATTTTTTAATAAATGTTCATTTTTCCAGCAAGAGGGTCTGTAAGTTTTATCATATCCTCAAAGATTTTAAGCCAAACACTCAAGCAGCTTGGAATCGCATACTACAAATTTAATTAATCTTTGCTGAACAAACTAATGACTTAATTTATTTATATATTCTGGCAATGCCCTCAGGTCAAAGAACCACCAGAAACAAACCTAAGGCTGAACAAGCTGGGTTTATTGCTTTATGCAGGAGGGAGAGTATAACCCATTGGAGAATCATGAGGTATCTCAGTAAGAATGGTAGAAAGCACTAATTATAGGATATGGACTTTGACCAGGTGACATGGGGAAGAGTATATGATTGAGGATCTCAATCAATCTTATCAATCCTATCTAGCACAAAGATAAAGCTATAATTAGTAAAGAAATAGCAGCCACTCACTTTTTTCCTTTCTCAATTCCTAATAATGGAAAGGTTTTATGCAATGTAAAGTAACTCAGTAAGGTGTTGATAGACCTTAAAGTTTTATTGAGTTAACTATTGCTGCTGGAATCTAAGGTAGAGAATTATATCTATGATAAAACATACATCACATTTCATATGCACTTACTGAATTTACATCCACACAAATAAGGCACCTTACTCAGTATTTTTTCTTGTGCATTTCACAAATAGTTTTCTATGGCAGGTGTACCAAGAATTAGTTTCACTTAAAGCTAAGAATTTTATGGGTTTGGGATTTTTAAAATTTTAAGGCCAAAGTAGGCATCTAATTATACATATCTTAAAAGTAATTCTTTTTTGGGGGGTGCCTGGGTGGCTCAGTGAGTGAAGCGTCTGCCTTCAGTTCAGGTCATGATCCCAGGGTCCTGGGATGGAGCCTAGCATCGGGCTCCCTGCTCAGTGGGGACTCTGCTTCTCCCTCTCCCTCTGCCACTCCCTGCTGCTTGTGCTCTCTTTCAAATAAATAAATAAAATCCTTTTTTAAAAAGTTATTTTTTCAAACTAATGGCCAATGGCCAAATATATTCTGGGAAATCCATGAATTTATATGTTTATATTTTCACTTTGTTATAATTTAAAGAACAACAGTATAAACACATACGGGATGGATGTATCTCACCACCAAATACTATACCAGGTGATGTCTGCCCATGTGTGTATGTCTATAAGTAGAATCTTCTCTGTTCCAGGTAATACCAAATGATATCACCGGATACTATGATAATGAACCAGTAGTAGTTAAACCAGAGGAAAATGGGTGGGAGAACTGAGTTCATGACAAAGCATGTATGTACACAATAATTCAGGGGCAAGAGACTCAATAGAACCTGCATGTAGCACAGGGAATAGCAGACTGTAGGTACTTCACAAAATAAGAGATATTTACTAGGATGTGAATAGAGATGGTGTTGGGTGGTGGGACTAATTAAAGACTACTTTTTCAATTACTATCCTTTTTAACAGTCTGAAATTTTCTTTAATAATCATGTACTTTTGGGGGTACCTGGGTGGCTCAGTGGTTGAGTGCCTGCCTTTGGCTCAAGTCGTAATCCCAGGGTCCTGGGATCGAGTTCCAAATCAGGCTCCCCACAGGGAGCCTGCTTTTCTCCCTCTGCTTGTCTCTGCTTCTCCCGGTGTCTCTCATGAATAAATTTTTTAAAAATCTTTTTTAAAAATAATCACATACTTTTTAAAATAAAACTGTATTTTTAAAAATCTTTATATTGTTCAATACAATGCTATTAGTTAGTGATTTTTAAAATATTTGAGGTTCTTGATGTCCTTTCAATACTATGAGTCTGGGGCACCTGGGTGGCTCAGTGGTTGAGCATCCGCCTTCCTCTCAGGTCCTGATCCTGGCATTCCGGGAGTGTTCCAGGATCGAGTCCCACATCAGGCTCCCTGCAGGGAGCCCGCTTCTCCCTCTGCCTATGTCTCTGCCTCTCTCTCTCTCTCTCTCTCTCTCTCTCTCTCTCTCTCTCTCTGTGTGTGTGTGTGTGTGTGTGTGTGTCTGTGTCTCTCATGAATAAATAAAGTCAAAAAAAAAAACTATGAGTCTTTCAGTTTCTAGTCTGACATATAAAGAGCTTGGACATTGTAACTTCCATTCTCACATCTGCAAAATGCTGAACAAACTAAAAATCAGCATCTTGTTTCATCCAAAAGACAACTAAGAGCAAATCATCATCCTGAAAACTGGAAAGAGACAGAAGAATACAAAGAATCACAACAACAACAACAAAAAAAAAAAAAAAAAAAAAAAAACAAAGAATCACAACTTACTGCAGCAGAAGCCACTGTTAGAGACTGGAAGGAATATTTAAAAGATAATTCATTCATTCCTGTAGACTGCATCTGGGCTAGCTTGACAGACTGAAAACTCCTGGGGGTCCAGTTTCAGGAGGGTTTCACACTCTCCTCCCCCTCTCATAAAGGAAATAATTTTGAATAAGTTCAGAGGACTTTACTATCCTAAACAACTGCCTGCCCGTAAGGAAAACTAATATATGCCAGTTGCTCTCCTATATACCAGCAATGAAAAATTGGAATTTGAAAATAAAAACACATCATTTACTCTAGCACCAAAAAAGAAATACTTAAGTATAAATCTAATGAAATATGCACAAGATCTACATGAAAAAAATAACAAAACTGATGAATGAAACCCAAAAACATCCAAATAAATAGAGGGAGTACCTGGCTGGCTCAGTTGGTGGAGCATGCAATTTGCGACTCTTGATCTCAGGGCTATGAATTCAAGCCCCTTGCTGGAGATAGAGATGGAAAGAAAGGGAAGAAAGGAAAGAAAGGAAGGAAGGAGAAAGAAAGAAAGAAAAGAAAGAAGAAAGAAAGAAAAGAAAGAAAGAAGAAAGAAAGAAAGAAAGAAAGAAAGAAAGAAAGAAAGAAAGAAAGAGATTCCATATTCATAAACAGGAAAATTTAATGTTATTAAAATCTCAGCTCTTCCTATTTTGATGTTTAGATTCAATGCAACCCCAGCAAAGTCCCAGCTAGTTATTTTGTGCATATTGACAAAGGGATTCTAAAGTTTATATGGAAAAGCAAAAAACTCAGAATAGCCAACACAATACTGAAGAACAAACTTGGAAGACTGATACTACCTGGCTCCATGACTTACCATAAAACTACTATAACCAAGACAGTATGATATTGGTTTAAAAAAACAGATCCCTGGGTGGCTCAGCGGTTTGGCACCTGCCTTTGGCCCAGGGCGTGGTCCTGGAGTCCCGGGATCGAGTCCCCCATCGGGCTCCCAGCATGGAGCCTGCTTCTCCCTCTGCCTGTGTCTCTGCCTCTCTCTCAGTCTGTGTCTCTCATGAAAAAATAAATAAAATATTTTTTAAAAAAAAAGGGTCCTACACCTAAATGTAAAATACAAAACTATAAAATTTCTAGGAGATAACATCAAAGAAAATCTAGGTGATCTTCAATTTGGCAATGAGTTTTCAGATACAACATCAAAAGCAGAACTCATGAAAGAAATAATTGATTAACTCAAATTTATTAAAAGAGAAAACCTTGTGTCCTATGAAAGACATTAAGAGATTCAAAAGACAAACCACACAGATCTTTGTAAAACATATCTGATAAAATTCTTATATCCAAAATATAGAAAGAGGGATCCCTGGGTGGCGCAGTGGTTTGGCGCCTGCCTTTGGCCCAGGGCGCGATCCTGGAGACCCAGGATCGAATCCCACATCGGGCTCCCGGTGCATGGAGCCTGCTTCTCCCTCTGCCTGTGTCTCTGCCTCTCTCTCTCTCTCTCTGACTATCATAAATAAAAATTTAAAAAAAAAGATTCAAAATATAGAAAGAACTTTTAAAATGATCAATAAGAGAACACAAAACCTGATTTAAAAGTAGGCAAAAGGGCAGCCCAGGTGGCTCAGCGGTTTAGCAATGCCTTCGGCCGAGGGTGTGATCCTGGAGACCCCGGATCGAGTCCCACGTTTGGCTCCCTGCATGGAGCCTGCTTCTCCCTCTGCCTGTGTCTCTGCCTCTCTCTCTACCTGTGTCTTTCATGAATAAATAAATAAAACTTAAAAAAAATAAAAAGTAGGCAAAATATCTGGGACAGACACCTCAATAAAGATATATAGAAGGCAGGGGCACCTGGGTGTCTCAGTTAAGCGTCTGCCTTGAGCTCAGGTCATGATCATCCTGGCATTGAGCTCCACATCTGGCTCCCTGCTCAGTGGGGAGACTGCTTTTCCTTCTGCCTCTGATGCTACCCCTGCTTGTGTTCTCTCCCTTGCTCACTCTCTCTCTCAAATAAATAAATAAAATCTTGTTAAAAAAAAAAGATATACAGAAAGCAATTAAGCACAGGAAATGCACATGTCCTTGGGGAAATGAAAATTAAAACAATGAGAAATCACTAAACACCTATTTGAATGGCTAAAATTTGAAAACAACATCAAATGCTATCAAGAATGTGGAGCAACATGATTGCTCCTTTTTTGCTGGTAGAAATGTGAAATGGTACAGAAACTTTGGAAGAAAATCCAATAGTTTCCTACAGAACTGTACATACCTTAGCCATACAATCCAGCAATCATGCCCTTGGCTACTTACACAAATAAAATGAAGATGTATATCCACACAATAAAAGTTTGCACACAAATATTTATAGCATCTTTATTCATAATTCCAAAACTTGGATACAACCAAGCTGTCCTTCAGTAGGTGAATGGTTTAAACAAACTGTGGCATATCCATATCCTGGAATATAGCTGAGCAATATAAAGAAATGATCTATCAAGCCATGAAAAGACATGGAGGGGTCTTAAATGCATTTTCTAACTAAGGTAGCCTATCTGAAAAGGCTAAACACTGTATGATTTTAGTTATGTGGTATTCTAGAAAAGGTAAAATTGTAGAGACAGTATAAAGATCAGTGATTGCCAAAGGTTGTGGGAGGGGTGAATAGGTGGAGCACAGAAGATTATTTAGGACAATGAACTATTCTATAAGACACTGTAATGCAAGATACATAACATTACCCATTTGTCAAAACCCATAGAACTATACAATATTACTATGAACTAAATTGTAACCTCCAAAATTCATATGTTGAAACTCTAATCCCTAATGTGACTATTTTTGGAGATAGGGCACCTAAAGAGATAATTAGGGTTAAATGAAATCATATGGGTAGTATACTGATACACTAGGATTAGTGTCCTTATTAGAAGAGACACTAGGGGGCTCTGTGTGTGTGTGTCTGTCCCTTTATCTCTGTGTTTGTGCCTCTACCTATATATGTTTCTGTTTCTGTGCTTAAGCACAGAGGAAAGGCCATGTGGCCACAGAGCAAGAAGATGACTATTTACAAACCAGGAAGGGAGCTCTCCCCAGAAACTGAATTTACTGGACATTAATCTTAGACTGGCAGCCTCCAGAACTGTGAGCAAATAAATTTCTGTTGTTTTAAACATCAAGTCATTCATCTGTCATAGTCTGTTAAAGCAACCCAAGCAGACTAATAAAAAAAGAAGAACAGTAAAAACTCATTGAGGGGTGGGGGATATATATTTTTTGTTCTATTTTTCTGTAAACCCAACAGCTACTGGTTAAAAAAAATCTATTAATTAAAAAACACTTTAACAGAGAACATTTGGGGCTTTCACAATACAGTATGTGTTTCAAAAAGATTAGAATCTGACCATGCCGGGATGAGCACTGGGTGTTATGCTATATGTTGGCAAATTGAACTCAAATAAATAAATAAATAAATAAATAAATAAATAAATAAATAAATTTGACCATGCCCTATAGCTATAAATATATCACCACAAATTGAGAGCTATTAGTTGTGTATGTTCATCAAAAGCTTTTATCGTTTTGGTCTTTAAGGAAAATATAACTTTGTTGACAAGGAAGAAACTGCTAAAATATTTATATTTGGCCTTTTTTTCAAGTTTTTATTTAAATTCTAGTTAATATATAGTGTAATATTAATTTCAGGAGTAGAATTTAGTGATTCATCACTTACATGTAACACCCAGTGCTCAAAATATTAGTAACAGGCAAGGTTCAATCTGAAAAGCAGAACCACAGCTCCTCTACTCCTACCCCATAACAAAAAACTATCCAGTCAAAAATCCTGCAAATTTCTTAATCTCCAAATGTAACATTTTTGGACCAGATAATTCTATGCGTGTGTTGGGCAGGGTGGGGCATGCTGACTTGCACACTGCAGGATACTTAGCCATATATCTGAAATCTGCCAACAGGGTGCCAACAGCTAACCTCTTGCCTGCACCACTATTCCTCCCACTCTCTCATTCCCATCAAGATAATCAAACCTGTCTCTAGGGATCACCAAATGTCCCATGGGGGTTCAAAACTACTCTCCATTGAGAACCACTTCTATGAAGGGATTTGACATAGGGACTGTAAGAGCTGGTTAAGCAGGCCCTATAAAGGCTAGTGTCCCCAAATCTGATGAAGGAACGTGAAGTCCCCAGGGCAGGCAGACAGGAAGGGAAGATGGGTGTATAGTGGGGACGAGCAAGAACAAAGTGAACACATATCTGGTGAAGAGTCAGAGAAACTGAAAAAGGACTTGGAGGGAAGGTGGAGTGGTTGCAGGTCCAACAATGTGAACCAGCATATAAGTGGCAAAGTGTATGAGCTACAAAATGGTTACTGCTTCATTCCCACTCTACTAAACTTGCACAAGAATATCTCTTGTGACCTACACTAACTGGAACTACACAGGAAAAGTAATTCTGGGAAATATAGTTCAACCTAGTCAACACATTACAAAGCCATCACAAAAATATTCTCACTTTAATACTATAAAATGAAAGTGTTCAAAGCTGATCAAGTAATCTCATCATAGATTTTATTTATTTTCAAATGATCTTCAAAGAAAAATATAGAAATACTCCAGTGAATCTGCAGGGACCTTCAACAAACTGTACATTTTCTACAGAATATCAGTTTTGTCCGGTTGATAATCAAATTTTGTTCATATGTCACCTGCACTGTAGCCATATATAAATCAGACTTTTAAAATCAATTAAAAACAATATAATACCTGTGGAATATTTACAATTTATGGTTGCAAAGGCTAGATGTTAATGACAAGGAGGACTAGTATCAAAACATAATCTAAATGAACCTCTCATTTTCTTCCACCCTTCCCCCTCTCTGCTGAGGACCTAACTTTATCTCTTCAAGGTAATTTTCAATGGCCCATTTTTACGTAATGCATTTGCTATTGATTTTTTCATTGCCAGCTAATCAGTTTAGAATCCATCTGCCAGAGTCTGAAGGTGTCCTTGCTGGGGCTGGTTAAAGATTCTTCCTTGTGAATGATCACATAGATTAGGGAAGATGAAGTGTGTCCTCTGATATATAAAATCTCAGTAATTTAGAAGTTTTCTCATAATGATCTATTTAGAATATTAAAAGATAAAACAACATCCCTGCAAAGAATAGCACAGTCTCTCTTGCTGCCCCTTTGTTATGGTTCCAAGATAATGGGGACTAAAGGGTAATTGGAAAACAACTTAGAAGATATTATCATATGGGTTCAATAACGTCTTCGTGAAGGTGTTCCTATCTGAATCAGACTTGGACTGGGGACTGCCTGATTCACATTGGGTGGACATCCATGGGGTTAAAAATGCCTCCTCTAAAATCCTATGAGCCCAGAAGGATGTGTTCTGACCCAGCAGTATATTTTATAGTGATTAGGTCCATTTCTATCAAAATCATATCCTTTATCCATCTGCCAGTGAGACTGTAAACTTCCACATAAAAGTATAAAAAGAATTCCAAATGTACATGTCCTCATCTCCTTAACTGCTAGAAGGAAATCATTTCTCCTCAAGAATTTCCAGGAAGAATCAAGGGTGCTTTCACCAGCCAATGGGTCAGTCCTAATTTATGGTTAGCCACTACAAATGGCCAGCCCAAGAACCCACAGCCTCAAGCCTCAATAGTCTCTCAGAGGCATCATTCTGAGATGGAACTCTTCTCTTAACACCAGTGCCCAAAACTAGTTAATCATTCTTTCTCTTTTTTTTTTTTTTAGATTTATTTATTTGAGAGAGAAAGAGCAGGAGGGAATGGCAGAGAGACTCTCAAGCAGACTCTGCACTGAGCACAGAGCCCAACAAAGGGCTCAATCTCACAACCCTGAGATCACGACCTGCACCAAAACCAAGAGTCAACCACTCAACCAACTGTGTCACCCAGGCACCCCAGTAACCATTCTATTGTGTGTGGGTAGAACCAAAACACCACGGCTCACAAGAGATGGCACTAATGCTTATGCAACACATAGAAACCATTTTTTTCTGTACTACACTGATGTAAAGTATCTCACGATAAACTTACTTGAGTCTCAAAGTTACTGTTTCATTACAATTAGTAACACGGTAGCTCAGTAAGTGTGTTAGCAATTAGTAACACAACCACTTTCTCCCGGGATATACAAACCATGTTTTGACCTCTGCATTGTTGCTTGAACCTGTTTACAATGTGTGTGCTGTTCCTGAGCATGACCTAACCTGTCAGACACCCTCCTCTCTTCTAATGAATTCTTTCTCAGAGTCTTGGTCATGCTCTCTATAATCTAAGATTCCCATGGTGGTCCACTCTTTTGACTTGAACAAAATATGTGTCTGAATTCTTTTTTTTTATTTTTATTTATTTATGATAGTCACAGAGAGAGAGAGAAAGGCAGAGACATAGGCAGAAGGAGAAGCAGGCTCCATGCACCGGGAGCCCGACGTGGGATTCGATCCCGGGTCTCCAGGATCGTGCTCTGGGCCAAAGGCAGGCGCCAAACTGCTGCGCCACCCAGGGATCCCTGTGTCTGAATTCTTACTGAATGGTGGAGTTTACATCTTTTCCCTAGAAGGAACTCAACTTTTATAAATGGTTTAGGGGTGAAGAGGCATGTGCCCTAATAGGGGTGAAGAAGCATGTGCCCTAATTTCACTCATCAGAGTCTATTTGAACCCCAGATAACATAACTTGTTACACTCCTTTTTATTTCTACCCTCTTCCTCAATAAATGCCAATAATAGAGATTCATAAATTGAATCTAGGTTACTGTTAAGGAATTATTTGTATCTAAAAGTAGATACAAAATTGGAATTTCATGATGTGACTTTTCCTGCCATTTTTCCATAAGCATAGGTAGAGATTTCTGTGGATTAAAAAATAAGGCAAATATGGCAAAATATGAACAAATTTTAAATCTAGATGATAGGTATATAAGTATTCCTTATATTATTACTTCATCTTTTCTATATAATTAATTTTTTTCATAATAAACAGTAGAGAAATGACAAAATTTAAAGTATATCTTATAGCTATTAAAATCTAGGGAAACCCAGGTGGCTCAGTGATTTAGCACCACCTTCAGCCCAGGGCATGATCCTGGAGACCTGGGATCAAGTCCCACGTTGGGCTCCCTCCATGGAGCCTGCTTCTCCCTCTGCCTGTGTCTCTGCATCTCTCTCTCTCTCACTCTCTCTCTCTCATGAGTAAATAAATAAACCTTTAAAAAAAAATCTAGACTAGAGTGCCAGGGTGGCTCAGTCAGTTAAGTGTCCAACTCTTGATTGTGGCTCAGGTCATGATCTCGGAGTTGTGGGATCAACCTCTATCCAGCTCTGTGCTTAGTGGGGAGTCACCTTGAGATTTCTCTCTCCCTTTCCCTCCCCCCCTTCTCTTTCTCTCTCTCCTCTCACTCTCACTCTCAAATAAATAAATCTTTTTTAAATACGGCTTTATTTTTTTAAGATTTTTTTTTTATTCATTCGGCTTTATTTTTTTAAGATTTTTTTTTTATTCATTCATGATAGAGAGAGAAAAGCAGAGACACGGGCAGAGGGAGAAGCAGGCTCCATGCCAGGAGCCTGACACAGGACTCGAACATGGGACTCCAGGATCATGCCCTGGGCCAAAGGCAGGCGCCAAACCACTGAGCCACCCAGGGATACCTAATATGGCTTCATTTTTTTAAAAAGATTTTATTTATTTATTTGAGGGAGAAGAGAGAGAGATCATGAGCTAGGGAAGGGGCAAACAGAGGGAGAGGAGAAGCAGAACCCACTGAGCATGGAGCCTGATGCAGGGCTCAATACCAGGACCCTGAGATCATGACCGGAACAGAAGTCAGAAGCTTAACCAACAGAGCCACCCAGGTGCCCCAATATTTATGGCTTTTATATCTATAATGTTGTGTATTGTTAATCAACATCATAATAATAACCCTTATACACTGTAAAATCTTTATGTCTCCTGAATCATCAAAGATTAATGATATTTAAATGTTAAGAATAAAAGTAAAATGAATAAACAAGTTTGGGTATTGTAACATCATTCAAATAACAAAGAATTGGAAACCTCAAGTCAACAGAGAACAGGATAAATAAATGATGGTATATTGATAATATGAAATATTATACATTCTTCAAACAAGAATGAAGAAGCATTATATATGCTGATATGACAAGAATGCCAGGATATATTGTTAAGTGAAAAAAGAAAGGAATGGAACAGTGCATATGGAATAGTTTGTCCAAAGAAAAGAAAGAAACATATATATGTATATAAATATACACACATAATTCTTACATGTATATTTAATAGCTAAGGAAGGATATCCTAGACATGAGTAAATTGGAAGGAATTGGGACACTGAGAAATAAAAGTGAGAGGAAGACTTAGGATATACTCTCTTGAAAACTTTTGAATTTTATGCTGTCATTATATCACTTATTTAAAAATAAATAAAGCAAACATTTTAAAATAAACATTTAAAATAAAATAAATAGAAAAAAATATAGGTGAGCAGCATATTTTAATCTATACTTGGGAAAGTTACAAAATTATCATGAAACTAATATGTAAATGATCGAGTATCAGAATACCACAAAACTGGCAAAATTCATCCATTCTTTTTGCATAAAGATGAGGAATTAACAGATCACTTTGTAATGAAAGCCTGGGAGAAAAACTAAAAGTCTGTTACTTAATAAAATCACCAAGATCCTTGCCCATTTTCAAGATCTCAGGAGGTTCTTTATATATATGGGTTTCCCTCAAGAGCACAGGAAACACCTCAGAGTGGTCATCTGACCTTTGCCTATTCCATATCAAACCATGGCCCAGGCTTGCCTTGGCCAGAGAACATGAAATCAAAAACCAGTTCCAGTACCATCCAGTCCCACCATATTGTCAACTCCAAATCCAACATTTTTTTTAAAAGATTTATGTTTTGAGAGAAAAGAGCACTTGAGAGCATGCGTGAATAGGAGGGGCAGAGGTAGAGAATCTCAGGCAGACTCCCTGCTAAGTGGGGAGCCAAACTTGGGGCTCAATCTCACTCCCTATGACCTGAGCTGAAATCACAAGACCAATGCTTAACCAACTGAGCTAACCATACACTCCTCCAAATCCAACATTTTAGGTTCCATTTTCTTTCAAATTTTAGCAAATTTTCAATCATTTTTGCTATTTGCTTATGCCAGACACAATCTTTAGTTAATAAAGAAATTTTTTCAAAACTTGAATACAAATTTGAAGATTTGTTTTACTCAAGTCCTGCTTAAAATGTTGAGTATCACAACTCTGTCATGTCCAAATTCATCCACTGACAAAGTAATAATCCTGGGGAGATTTCTGTCTTTACATGGCTCATACTTACTTAGCTATGTAGGAGCAGCCTCCGTGCTGATTTCCAATGACACTAATCTCTTGGTATTCATTCACACCCTGTGTAAGGGGATTCCCTCCCATTTAGTGTAGATGGATTTAGACTCATTTCTAATAAAAGATAGCAGAAGGATGTCACTTCAGAGATAGGTTATAAAAAGATTATGGTCTCCATCTTAAGGACTCTCTCTTTCTTACACGTATATCACTTGTCGAGGGAGAGGTCAATCGTCATGTTGTAAGTCTGCTCTATGGAGAGGAACAGATAATTGAGTTTGGAAGCAAATGTTTCAGTCCCAATTGAGCCTTGAGACGACGGCAATCTTGGCCAAGAGCTTGACTGCCATCTTGTGAGACACCCTGAGTAAAAGGCACCCTGCTAAGCTATTCCCAGATTCCTGACGCTCAGGAACTATGAGATAATAAATGATTGTTATTTTAAGCTACTAAACTTGGGGATAAATAGACAACAATAGATAACTAATACATACTAAAGTTATTAAAGCTGCAATTTAAATAAACTGATGCAGCATCTGATACATTCTCTAAAATACAGTAAATCTTTTGTCCAAAGAAGTTAAATAACAAAGAGTAGATGCTTAAAGTGTTGAATGATTGTGTGATAGACAATTGGAAACCTCATTTCAATAATTTGTAATTAATAAAATAATAATCAAATTTTAAAATAATGAAGACCTTGAAATGACTCATCAAAAAAATGAAATATTGTTTACCATAGCAAGTTTTGCATGTTTTTATACTCTGTATAATATTAATGTATTAAGAATCTCTGTATTTGCATAAATGTAATCACTAATCCCCAGTTCTACCAGATAATAAACAGTTTACTAAACTTGAAATTCAATTTGTAGGTTGAAATTTTATTTCAGTCATAATTCCTCTCGAATCAATGTCTAAAACAGTACTTGATATAAAGAATGGGGCATGAGTGCCCTCTTGTGATAGAATAGGCATTTAAATGCATGTGTAAATATTTTTCAATAGCATATGAAATAATTTGAACCAAATCATTTCACAAACACAAAATGCCCTTTAATGCTAAGAAAATTTGTATCAGTATTTTTCAATGTGGGGAGGACCAGTACCTGAAGAACTTGGTTAATGTTAATAGACAATATTAATAAATCACACTAAATTCCATTCCTTCAATTGTTCTTACAGCTACAACAAAAGCTGAGAATGACAGATGCTCTTTCAACCAATCATCACTTAACTGTCTCACAGATGCTCTCCATTCCTGCTTAGTAACTAGTCAGGCTCGCAGAACAAGAGTCTCAGGACCAAGCAAGTATGCTCCAGTAATGCCTCCACTCTCTAGCTCTCACTGGGTAAGGTGTTTACATTCTAAGGGTCATTGCTTGATCTTGAACCTATTTATGTCGACTGTACTTCTATTCAAATTATGTAATTAAACTAAATAATATGCAAAATAATGTTTTATTAAAAGGAAAGGAAGTGTTATTAGGTAAAATAATTAAGTTGGATGCTTTGGAATGACTTCAGAAAAAGCATTCAAGAAAAAATTTTGAAATTGTACACGAGTAAGAAAACTATAAAAAAGTTAAAAATAGGGATCCCTGGGTGGCGCAGCGGTTTAGCGCCTGCCTTTGGCCCAGGGCGCGATCCTGGAGACCCGGGATCGAGTCCCACGTCGGGCTCCCGGTGCATGGAGCCTGCTTCTCCCTCTGCCTGTGTCTCTGCCTCTCTCTCTCTCTCTGTGTGTGTGTGTGACTATCATAAATAAATAAAAATTAAAAACATTTAAAAAAAAAAAAGTTAAAAATAGGGGGCACCTGGGTGGCTCAGTGGTTGAGTGGCTGTCTTTGGCTCAGGTCATGATCCCAGGGTCCTGAGATCAAGTCCCACATCGGGCTCCCCATGCAGAGCCTGCTTCTCCCTCTGCCTGTCTCTGCCTCTTTCTCGGTATCTCTCATGAGCAAATAAATAAAATCTTTAGAAAAAAATTAAGAATGGAAGTCATGAAAACCTAAAGGAATTCTAAAATTTAAAAAAAAAACTGTTAATAAAAGCTTTGGCCCCAAATCAAAAGATTGGTACAATATTCATTTTTATATTTTATACTAAAATAAAATATTTTAGCTACATATTACCTTTTTGAATGATTTTCTATTTTAACTTATTTATTTATTTATTTATTTGTTTATTTATTCATAAGAAACACAGAGAGAGAGAGGCAGAGACACAGGCAGAGGGAGAAGCAGGCTCCCTCTGGGGTGGCTGATGTGGAACTTGATGCCAGGGCACCGGGATGATGCCCTGAGCCAAAGGCAGATGCTCAACCGCTGAGCCACACAGGTGTCCCTATTTTAACTAATTTTTTAAAAGATTCTATTTATTTATTCATGAGAGACACACACACACACAGAGAGAGAGAGAGAGGCAGAGACACAGGCAGAGGAGAAGCAGGCTCCATGCAGAGAGCCCGACATGGGACTCGATTCCGCGTCTCCAAGATCACACTCTGGGCTGAAGGTGGCGCTAAACCGCTGACCCACCCGGGTTGCCCATTTTAACTAAATTTTTTGATCAATAAGTCTGAAGGATTTTTTTCCCCAAATGCTTGTATTTTACATATATTTAGATAAAAAATTGTATAGGATATGGATTTGGCCAGATTTTAAAACGAATTGGGTCTGTGTGACCTGAAATACAGGAAATGTGCCTGCCATTAAATATTGCAAAATGAATTCCTTAAAAGGATCATTCACCATGATCAAATGAGATTTATCCATGGGCTCCAAGGATGGTTCAACATATGCATAGCAATCAATATGATACATCACATTAATAGAATGAAAGAAAATCATGATCATCTCAATAGATGCAGAAAAAGCATTTGGCAAAATTCAACACCAATCATAACAAAAACTTTAAAAAATTAGGCATAGAAGGAATACATCTCAACATAAGAAAGGCCATATATGACAAGCCCATAGCTAACATCGTACTCAATCGTAAAAGAATGAAAACTCTAAGATCAGGAACAAGACAGAGATGCCCACTTTCACCGTACTATTCAACATAGTACTAAAAGCTCTAGCTAGAGCAGTCAGACAAGAAAAGATACCAGAATTAGAAAAGAAGAAGTATAATTGCCTTGATTTGCAGATGACATACAATATAGAAAATCTTAAAGACTCGACCAAAACTCAAAAACTGGGCAGCCCTGGTGGCACAGCGGTTTAGCGCCGCCTGTAGCCGGGTGTGATCCTGGAGACCCGGGATCAAGACCCACGTCAGGCTTCCTGTATGGAGCCTGCTTCTCCCTCTCCTCTGCCTGTGTCTCTGCCCCTCTCTCCCTCTGTCTCTATGAATAAATAAAATCTTAAAAAAAAAAACTCAAAAACTGTTAAACTTAATGAATTCAGTAAAGTTGCAAGATATAAAATTAACATACAATAAACATTGATGATTCTATATTCTATACACTAAAATTCCATTTCTGAAAAAGAAATAAATCAATCCCATTTACAATAGTACCAAAACCAGCAAAATTCTTAGGAATAAATTTAAGTAAGGAGATAAAAGATCTCTATGCTGAAAACTACATGTCACTGATGAAGTAAATTGAAGAAAATACAAGTAAATGTACAGATATCCTGTGTTCTTGGATTGGAAGAATTAAGATTATTAAACTGTCAATACAACTGAAAGTTATCTGTAAATTCAGTGCAATCCCTATCAAGAATCCAATGGTATCTTTTACAGAAGTAAACAAAATGCTCCTAAAATTTATATGGAATCATAAAAGACCTGAAAAGCCAAAGAAATCCTAAGAAGGAACAAAGCCGGAAGTATCACTCTTACTGATTTCAAGCTATCCTATAAAGCTATAGTCACCAAAATTGTACACTACTGGCACAAAACAGACCCAAAAGCCAATGTAACAGAATTGGGAGCCCAGAAATAAACCCAAACATATGGCCAACTAATATTTGAAAAGGGAATCAAGAATGGAGAAAAGACAATTTCTTCAATAATGGTACTGGGATAATTAGATATTCACATGTAAAAGAATGGAACTAGACCCATATCTTGCACCACTTACAAAAATTAACTTGAAATGGATTAAACACTTAAATATAAGACCTAATATAATGAATTTCCTATAGGAAAATATAGGGAAAAAAACTCCTTTACATGGGCTTGGTAGTGATTTTTTGGATATAACACCTAGAGCATACGCAACAAATTCAAAAATAAACAAATGAGACTAAACAAACTAGAAAGCTTCTGCACAGCAAAAGAAACCACCAACAAAGTGAAAATGCAACCTATGGAATGAGAAAAAATATTTTCAAACCATATATCTGGTAAGAGGTTAATAACCAAAATATATAAAGAACTCATACAACTTACTAGCAAAAAATAAATAATCCAATTGAAAAGTGGGCAAAGGACCCAAAAAGGCATTTTTCCAAAACAATATATGAAAGGCCAACAGGTATGAAAAAGTGCTCAACATTACTAGTCATTAGGGAAATTAAAATTAAAACAACAATGAGATTTCACCTTATGCCTATTAGAATAACCATCATTAAAAAGACAAGAGGGATCCCTGGGTGGCGCAGTGGTTTGGTGCCTGCCTTTGGCCCAGGGCACGATCCTGGAGACCCGGGATTGAATCCCACGTTGGGCTCCCGGTGCATGGAGCCTGCTTCTCTCTCTGCCTGTGTCTCTGTCTCTCTCTCTCTCTGACTATCATAAATAAATTATAAATAAATAAATAAATAAATAAATAAATAAATAAATAAATAAATAAATAAATAAATAAATAAAAAGACAAGAAAAGTAAGGCTGGCAAGAAAAAAAAGAAAGAAAGAAATGTCAAAGATGTGGAGAAAAGAGAAACCTTGTATGTTGATGTTGGGAATGTAAATTGATACAGCCACTATGGAAAACAGCATGGAGGATTTTCAAAAAATTAAAAATAGAACTACTGTATGATCCAGCAATTCCATTTCTGATAATATATCCAAAGGAAATGAAAACATTAATTTGAAAAGATATCTGCACTTCCATATTCATGGCAGCATTATTTACAACAGCCAAGATAAACAACCTAAGTATCCCTTGATGAGTGAATGGATAAAGTTGTGGTATTTATATACAATAGAATATTATTCAGTCATTAAAAAAAGAGGAATCTTACCACTCGTGACAACATGGATGGACTTTGAAGGCATTATGATAAGTAAAATAAATCAGACAGATAAAGTCAAATACTGTATGATCTCATTTATATGTGAAACCTAAGGGGATCCTTGGGTGGCTCAGCAGTTTAGCGCCTGCCTTCCACCCAGGGCATGATCCTGGGGTCCCAGGATTGAGTTGGGACTCAATCGGGCTCCCTGCATGGAGCCTGCTTCTCCCTCTGCCTGTGTCTCTGCCTCTCTCTCTGTGTGTGTCTCTCATGAATAAATAAATAAAATCTTTAAAAAAAAAAAAAACTAAAACAAGTAAATTCATAGGAAAAGAGATCAGTCTTGTAGTTAAATAGAGGTGGGGGTGGGGAGTCCATGTTTTTCCTTTATTTTTCTTTTTTTCTTTTTTTTGTATGTGTGTGTCTATTTAAGAAGGCGGATGTTAGCTGAACCTATTATGATAATCATTTCACAATGTATGTAAACTAAACCATCATCCTGTGTACCTTAAACCTATACAGTGGTGTATGCCAATTATTTCACAATAATACTGGGGGAAAAAATCAAACCATAACATTTTGCACTGACATCTGGGAATATTTGTATAAAGTTTTGACCCCTAAAACTACACTTTTACATTACTGGTATCAATATTTGGTATCAATAAAATATTGATAAATATTGATAAAATATCTACTTACACAGATAACAAATGTCTGGAATCCTCACCAAATCCTCAGCATTTACAAGTCTGAGCAGTTTTTTGTGGTGATATAACCAATTACAGGATCAGATAAAAGGACTTCTACCTCATTTTTAAAATTATTTTTAATTACTCAGGAAATTGTGAATATAACTAGCCCAAATTAATGTAAATGGTCAATATTTCTCTGTATTAACATTAATGTTAAAATTTCTAAGCACCTACTATGAGCTCCTTCCGTTTTTTTTCCCTGAACTTATACAGTAAGTTTACATACAGTAATCGTCACCTTGATTAGCAGATTTTGATATATAGTTGTCCCACTTTGGAATCCATGAGAGAAAACAACAGCTAAAGTGCCATAAGACATGTATTCACATATCAGTTAATCAATAATTATTTAGTATCTGCTATGTGTGAGGCTCTATTCTTAGCCAAAACAAGAATAAAACAGATAAAAATTCCTGACCTTGTAGTGCTCACATTTTTTAGATGGAATATAAGAAAACCAAAAAACATAAAAGTTAGATAATGTGCTAGAAAGTAATTTATGCTATTAAAAAAAAGAAGAAGAAGAAAAAGGCAGATGGGGAGTGTTGGACCAGGGCTGCAATTCCAAATAGGCTGGCCTGGAAACCATACTGACAAGGTAACATTTAGGTTAGGACCTATAAGAGGTGAGAGAATAGTCAGGAAGAAATGTGGAAGAAAACCAATCCATGCTAAGAGGGGCATAGCTTTGACAAAGCCTAATCATAAGGCAGTTCTACCCATAAGTAGAATGACAGTATAATTTATGGGCTTTTTCCAGCTCAACATCATTAACCCTTTGACTTCATCTGTTGAACCCTGACTTTCTGAAGACCAAGAGGGTTAAGGAACTCCCAATAACTGAGAGCCTGTGACATTAATACATTCCAGAAATAGAGAACACCAAAATCCCAGATTTCTAAATTATAACTTATTACTTTAGAATACAGTCTTAGCATTATATCAAGGGAAGAGATACATATTCATGTATTTATATTGACTTCAATGAATACAGTCCTTAAGTATTTTGCATTGAAAATAAACCCATGTTTTTAGAAAGTGCATTGTGTACCTTGGAAATTGTTGGCATCTTAACAACTGACATGTTGACATAGTCCTATGGAGCGTGGTTAGGTCTGGTAGTATTGGGGCTCTTTTGAGTGCCATGTTGATAATGGCTTTCTGTGCATTTGTATGATTTTTATTCTCATAACTTATGGGATAATCTCTCAAGGGTTTTGTTTTAGGGTGACCCTGGATCATCTGCTGCAGGAATTAAGGTAACTGTAACCTTGTGAATGATTGTACCCCAGGAGTTACAGTTCTGAATTTTATAAGCCTCTGCTTTCTCTTCTTTTCCACCAATTCTGATGGTTATAACTTTTTTTATTCTTCTGCAATAATCCCCTTCCAAACACAACAGGGAGTATCTGCTGGAAATCTGATAAAGGCTTAAATAAGAGGCCTTGCCATGACTTCTCTCTGCAGCTGGTTTTTATGGAAATGTGGATTTGTATGTGAGCTTTAGGTATGTTCACAGCAAAAAGATTTTCCTGTCTCTGGTGAGATATACAGTAATAAAGTGAAATGACCAGGAAGGCTAGGCCATCTCTGTGAAAGTGTCCAGAGGCCTGAGGACTTTGGAAAATTCTTGTAAGATTGTTTTTATCATCTTGGGTTTTCTTTGTCCAGGGGGAACCTGGAGAATCTGGTCGTCCAGGACAAAAGGTAATACTTCTAGTGTCGTCTTTGTACCATCCCATATTTGCCATTTTATATCTACTATTCTCTGTGTAATATGAAAACAATTATTGAAAAATGATGCAGTTTTCATGCTTTGCATGCAGAGTGTGATTGTTTTGCATTTTAAAAGGGTTGATGCTGACCATGGCAAAATATGAAACACTCTGTACATGTAAAAAGATGCTCTATATACTACGGTCTGCATATACTCAGCTGTTTGAAGCTAACAGATCAGTCAGGTTGGAATGCCAACAGCTTGCATGTTTAAAGATACTCTGCATGTTCCTATCATTCATGAGAAGAAGTGAGCATTTACTAAACTGTATGAGTGACATAGCCAGCCAGTGGCCTGAGCTCTCTCTTCTGTGTTTCTTTCTATTAAAACAAAAACAACTTATCTGCTACCCAAAGTAAAAAAAAAAAAAAAAAAAAAAAAAATGTGTTTTTTTTCATAAATTTATAACAGCATGATAGTGATAAAAGGGCTTTGGGCTCCATACTTGAAAGCCCAGCTACAGCTCTGCTCCACCCTACACACCATATTAGGTGGTAACAACAAGCTAACGAACATGAAAATAGAGAAATAAAGTAATCTAAATTAAAATATTTGTCTATTTTCATCCAAGTCAGGTTTAAAAAGAAAAAAAGAGTACCCACAGTTTTGCCAAGTTGAGATTCACCTAGTAAAAAAAATGAATAATCTTTGAACCTCACTTCCTGGATATTTTTCTGTCCCTGGGAATTTTTCTGTCCTGGGTACTGCTTTGCATAGGTACGTGTTTACTAAGTCACAGCTATTAAAGTCATGATTTTTTTTTTTTTTAGAACACAATGAATCGCTTTTATTTCGGTATGCATCCACATCTCAGCATTTAGTGGTCCTGAACAGAAAAGTGGAAAAACGCAGCAATTTGCCAGGAAGTCAAGCCCACCAATTTCGGGGACCTGCTGTGCACACTGAGTTCTTTCTCCATCCCTGCTGAGGACCATGAGACACAGCAGCACCAAAACCAAAGTATGCACCGAATCCAAGGTTCTTTTCGTTCCAGTTGTCAGATTCCAAACTAGACCCAAATGGATTGTAAGATGACCGCATGAGAACCCTGTTTAAAACTTCAAATTGTTAAAAGCAAAAGCAATTACAGAAAAAGAAAACAATTCATTCAAAGGGATCGTGTGTGCTTACAAGTGTCTTCTGTGGCCTTTCTCCAAGTTTTACCACCAAGCACTTTGAGAGCTGGCAGGTCTGAGTACCCCTGGTGACTGTTCTTTTCACTTTATCAAAACCTGAGCTAAAAAAACGGCATCAGCTGATGATGACAGCAGAGGGTGGCAGAGCTGAGGACCCAATATTCATTCCCAGGCTGGTGGAGAGTGAGTAAATGTGGTTCCAAACTAAACGAGGGAAGTCAGAGACTCTTTCCAACCTTACCTGATGGCTTCTGGCCAAAGCAAGGAAGTATTGGGTGGTGATGGTGCAAAAAGGGACTTGAGGAGGAAGGAAAAAGCAGCACCCCTCAATTAAGGTGGGGGAGAAGATATGGGAAAAGCCCTGAATTCCTCACCGAAGGCCAATTTCAGAGGGGAGCAGAGGGGGTTACAATCTATGCTTTGGCTGAGGTCATGGGAAGTGGAGAAAGGATGATGGCTTGGAGGGGGGAGGGCATCATTTAAGACTTTAAAAAAGAAACCAGGGGTGCAGCTGGAGCACCCCTGCACACCCAGCAGTAGTCCCACAGGCTGCGACCTGAAACCTTCACGCCTGTTTTAGCAAGCCACCCCAAACTGGAGGGCTGTTGCAGGGACAGAGGAGTGGGTGGAGGGAGGGAGGAAGCCAGCAGGAGGAGAAGGGGAGAAGGCAGAGACCCCAGGCCATGTAATCAGCAGCAAGGTGATTGTGTGATGTGTCTTTTCACAGCTGAGTTAGATGTGCCCCACCGGTTATGATGAGAATCAATTTAAATATACTTTCTTGATCCCAGAAGTTCAACTATGTGGACAGTGGTTACACTTGACAGGATGATTTGTTATAGCACAACTTATATATTTCAAATGGACAAAAAATTAGTATCGTTTATAGTATCTTAAGATAAATTGCCTTTGAATGGGAGCTTCCTTTCCAGTACTTTTGAGGTCTACAAGACGTATCTAGAAAATGTACTACTGTGGAAAATGACTGCTTAAATCGAATGGGGGGGCGGGGGGGGGGGCTGTGGTTTCTCTTTTTTATTAATTGCTGTAACACTGTCCTTCAGGCGGCTGAGGGAGTTTCATGTTTTCTTTAGACATCTTTAGGCGCCGGAGCTCTTGCAGGACAGCTTTGATGCTATATGAGTTCTGCCATTTTGCTAGCACGGATATGGCTCTTGGGTCCACCACTCCATTAGTACTATTAACTCCATTCATATTAATTTTTGTTACAAATCTTACAAAGGGGGTGCTTCTGGGTATTTAGGTCCACATTCTATTTTAAGGCTGTATATTCAGTTTTCATAAATTGTTCTTGGAGGCCCAATTATCATCCCTGTCCATCTTGTAAGTGTCATGTCTTCGTCATCTTCTAGACCCCAGCTAACTGTGCCATCTCCTACTCCTTTCTGGCCTTCTTCCAGTTCTTCCAACAGTAGAAAATTGCAAGGGACTTTTACTCCTGAGCCCATGGTGGCTGCCATCTTGTGTTGCTGTCGCTAAAGTCATGATCTTAAATGAAAAAATGAAACACATGATAAATTCTTTTAAAATGCAGTAAGCAGGGAACACCTGGGTGGCTCAATTGGTTAAGGGTCTGACTTCAGCTCAGGCCATGATCTTGGGGTCTTGAGACGAAGCCCTGCTGTGGGCTCCCCAATTGGCAGGGAGTCCTGCTTGATCTTCTCCCTCTGTTCATCCTCCTATTCACATGCTTCCTCTCTCTTTCTTTCTTTCTTTCTTTCTTTCTTTCTTTCTTTCTTTCTGTCTCTCTCTCCGTCTCAAATTAAAAAATAAAATACAGTAACCTATAAATTCTTGTCAAGATACCAGGAAGCTTTCTGTCTCTTTCTGGCATTCAAGATTTCAAAGTAAGGACGTTGGCAGGTCTTCTGGTTCGAAATTCTGGATTTCCCTGGGTCTTCTGGTAGCAGCTGTGACCAGCTGTGCTGACAGCACAGGAGCCAAAAAATCTGTTTATCATTTTTGTGAAGGGGATCAAGGAACACTGAACAGACTTCAAGGTGCTAGTATGAGTGACATGCTGGCGGCCACAGTGAAGAAATGCAAACCAGAGATCAGAAAGTAGATGCATTCAGCAGTGGTAATTCCACAACAAAATTCATACTGAAGAAAAGATGGTGTGTTTCTCTATTTTGAAGATAAAACGGGTTATAGTAAACAATAAAGGTGAGATGAAAGGTTCTGCTATCACAGGACCAGTTGCAAAGGAGTGTGCAGACTTGTGGCCCAAGATTGCATCCAATGCTGGCAGCATTGCATGATTCTTTGGTGTTTAAAGATTTATTTATTTTGAGAGTGAGAACGAGAGAGTAAGGGAGAAAAAAAGAGTGCATGTGGGGTGGGGAGAGCAGAGGGAAAGAGAGAATCCAAGCAGACTCCTCCCTAAACGAGGAACCCCACTGCAGGGCTCAATCTCACAACCCTGAGATCATGACCCGAACCAAAATCAAGAGTCAGACACTTAATGGACTGAGCCACCCAGGCATCCCTTTTTAGTGTATCCTAAAAAAAGTAAAAATTATTAGTTCTCCTCTGCCCCAAAAAAGCAATGACCAGCCAGCCCTTTGAGGAAATATTCCTGTAAGTATGAGAAGACAGCGTAACCATTAATTTATTGGATAACTTTATATAAATCACTTGCCTTTTTGCATCTACTTTCCCTTTTTTTTAAGGAAATGATAATATATGCCTTATCCACTGTACAATGTTAATGTTAGGTAACATGTTAAAAGGCTTTGATTAATATAAATTATTATGTGTCATCATCACGATCATTAATCATTTACTGCTTATCTACTATAATTAAAGCAATACAATATATGTTTATTGGAGACTAAGAGCCAGGATACAATAAAAAGAACAAGATAAAATTTAATAATACCTGCCCTACCCATGGAATAAGATTAGAATTGGATGAATAATGTATGTGCTTCGTAGAAATGTCTGTAAATACTAATACTGTCTGAAATAAAGTCAAGCACTTAGCAAAGATTACAACTGGAATAAATTATTGGGTAGTGCTGAGTTTTTGGAGATTACCTAATAATGATGAAAAAAATGCCAAGAACATCCACTGAAAGGAAATGAGTCTTGACAGAAAGATGACACAGCATGTAAATAACATGCTACTAAACAATAAATAAGACAGGAAATCAAAGACAAAATCCAAAAAAAAAATATATATATATATATACACACAAATGAAAATAAAAACACACAATGGCTCAAAATCTTTTGGATATAGCAAAAGTATTTCTAAAAGGGAAATTCGTAGCAATACATGTCTACCTCGAGAAGCAAGAAAAGCTCAAATAAACAACCTAACAACCAAAAATCCCAAGCCAGTAGAAGGAAGGAAATGATAAAAATTAGAGCAGAAATAAATGATACAGAAAGTAAAATAACAATAAAACAGGTCCATGAAACCAGGAGCTGGTTATTTGTACTGACCAACAACATTGATAAACCTTTAACCAGATTCATGGAAAAAAAAAAAAAGAGAAGACTCAAAATCAAAAATAAAAGAGGAGAAATAACAACCAATAGCACAGAAATACAAAGGATTTTAAGAGAATATATGAAAAATTATATATCAATAAATTGGACACTCTAGAAGAAATGAATAAGTTCCTAGCAACATAAACCTCCCAAAATTGAATCAGGAAGAAATACAAAATTTGAACAGACCTATTATCAGCAATGAAATTGAATCACTAAAAAAATAAATAAATAAATAAATAAATAAATAAATAAATAAATAAATAAAAGAAATTGAATCACTAATCAAAAAATTCCCAATAAACAAAAGCCCAGGACCAGATGGCTTCACACATGAATTCTACCAAACATTTATGCAACATATGAGTGGCTCAGTCGGTTAAGCATCTGACTCGATTTTGGCTCAAGTCATGATCTCAGGGTCATGAAATCAAGTCACATGTTGGGCTCCATGCTCAGTGGGGAATCTGTCTCTCCCTCACTCTCTCTTCCTCTGCCCTTCTCCCTGTTCACACTCTCTCTAAGAAAATAGATAAATAAATCTTAAAAAAAAATATGAGTTAATGCCTATTCTTCTTAAACTGTTCAAAAGAAAAAAAAATAGAAGAGGAAGGAAAGCTTCCAAATTCATCCTACGAGGCAAATATTACCCTAATAACAAAACTGGATATAAAGACATTATGAAAAAAGAAAACTACAGGCCAACGTCCATGATGAATATAGATGCAAAAATCCTCAACAAAATACTAGCAAACCAAATCCAATAATATATTAAAAAGTCATTCACCACAATCAAATGGGATTTATTCCTAGGTTGCAAGAGTGGTTCAATATTTGAAAATCAATCAGTATGATACATCACATCAACAAGAGGACGGATAAAAATTATATGACCATTTCAACAGATGCAGAAAAAGCATTTGACAAAGTACAACATACATTCATGATAAAAACTGTCAACAAAATAGGTTTAGAGAAAACATACCTCAATATAATAAAAGCCATATGTGAAAACCCCACAGCTAACATCACATTCAATGGTGAAAAACTGAGAGCTTTTCCTCTAAAGTCAGGAACAAGGTAAGGATATTCAGTCTCACCACTTTTATTCAACATAGTACTGGAAGTCCTAGCCATACCACTCAGACAAGAAAAAGGAAAAACCATCCAATTAGTAAGGAAGATGTAAAACTTTCACTATTTGCAGATGACATGGTACTATATATAGAAAACCCTAAAGACTCCATCAAAAAATTACTAAAACTGATAAATGAATTCATGAGGTCACAGGATAAGAAATCAATGTACAGAAATCCATTGCATTTCTATACACTAATAATGAAGGAGGAGAAAGAGAAATTAATAAAACAATCTCATATACAATTGCACCAAAAATAATGAAAAACCTAGAAATAAGCTTAACCAAGGAAGTGAAAGACCTGTACTCTGAAAACTATAAACATTGATGAAAGAAACTGAAGACAACATAAACAAATGGAAAGAGGGATCCCTGGGTGGCGCAGTGGTTTGGCGCCTGCCTTTGGCCCAGGGCGCGATCCTGGAGACCCAGGATCGAATCCCACGTCGGGCTCCCGGTGCATGGAGCCTGCTTCTCCCTCTGCCTGTGTCTCTGCCTCTCTCTCTCTCTCTCTGTATGACTATCATAAATAAATAATAAAAAAAAAAAAATTAAAAAAAAAAAAAAAACAAATGGAAAGATATTCCACACTCATGGACTGAAAGAACAAATATTGTTAAAATGTCCATACTACCCAAAACAATCTACACATTTAAAGCAATCCCTAGGGATCCCTGGGTGGCGCAGAGGTTTGGCGCCTGCCTTTGGCCCAGGGCGTGATCCTGGAGACCCGGGATCGAATCCCACGTCGGGCTCCCGGTGCATGGAGCCTGCTTCTCCCTCTGCCTATGTCTCTGCCTCTCCCTCTCTCTCTGTGTGTGTGTGACTATCATAAATAAATAAAAATTTAAAAAAAATGCTTTAAAAAAAATAAAAAATAAAGCAATCCCTATCAAAATACCAACAATATTTTTCACAGAACTAGAATAATCCTAAAAAATACTGATGACCAACAAACACATGGAAAGATGCTTACATCATTCATTATCAGGGAAATGCAAGTCAAAATCACAATGAGATATCACCTCAAACCTGTCAGAATGGCCAAAATCGAAAACGCAAGAAACAATAGGTATTGTCAAGGATATGGAGAAAAATGGAACTTTTGCGCACTGTTGGCAGGAATGTAAACTGGTGCAAACTGGTTTCCACTGTGGAAAACAGTACAGAACTTCCTCAAAAAACTAAAAATAGAATTACCGTATCATCCAGTAATTCCAGTATGAGATATTTACCCAAAAAATACAAAAACATTAGTTTGAAAATGTATGTACACCATGTTTATTTGCAGCACTATTTATAATAGTCAAATTATGAAAGCAGCTCAAGTGTCCATTGATAGATGAATGGATAAAGAAGATGTGTGTGCATACAATGGAATATTAATCAGCCATTAAAAAAAGTAAAGTCTTGCCATTTGCAGCAATATGGATGAATCTAGAGAATATAATTCTACATGAAATAAGTCAGTAAGAGAAAGACAAATATCATATAATATGACTCATATATGAAATTTAAGAAACAAATGAATAAACAAAGGAAAAACAAAAGAGAGAGACAAACCCAAAAACAGATTTTTAACTATAGAAAAAGAACAGATGGTTACCAAAGGGGCAGTAGGTAGAAGGATGAATGAAATAGGTGATGGGGATTAAAGAGTACACTTATGATGAGCACTAATGTATAGCATTGTTAAACCACCATACTGTACACCTGAAGTTAATATAACACTGTATAGGGGTACCTGGGTGGTTCAGTGGTTAAGCGTCTGCCTTTGGCTCAGGGCATGATCCTGGAGTCCTGGGATCAAGTCCCACGTCGGGGTCCCTGCATGGAGCCTGCTTCTCTGCCTGTGTCTCTGCCTCTCTCTCTCTGTGTGTCTCTCATGAATAAATAAATAAAATCTTAAAAATATATATAACACTGTATATTAACCACATTGCAATTAAAATAAGAAAAGAAGGGAGGGAGGAAGTGAGAGAAAGAGAGAGAAGAAAGAAGGGAAAAGAAAAGAGAAGAAAAAGTTAACCTACTACAAATTTCTCCTGGTGTACCTGGGTAAAATGAAATGAGATTAAAATAATTTTTTTTGCTGTACCTTCCTAATAACATATAATAAGGTCAATAGGTAAATCATTACAGAGACTTATCTTCCTTTCATCCATTTTATAAATACCAAGCCTCTGCCCAACTCCTGGAGCTGGAAGAGCTTGGTCAGACATAGTTTCCATTGTCCCTCTTGCCCATTATCCATTCTTCCTTCTGGACTCCATCCCAACTGAGCATGTTCTTTCCTTCCAGATGTTTATTTCGGCTTTTGGCTCATGATTTCTTTTGGACTACATACTATCCCTTGTTCTTCAAAATTAGCTGCCAAATATAAAAAAAAAATTGTTCCATACCTGGTCTGGGATGGTACTTTTTAGTTGATATAATCAACCTCTTTTTTTTTAATTGTTTTATTATAAATTTATTTTTTATTGGTGTTCAATTTGCCAACATATAGCATAACACCCAGTGTTCATGCCATCAAGTGCCCCCTCAGTGCCCATCACCCAGTCGCCCCAACCCCCCCACCCACCTCCCTTCCCACCACCCCTTGTTCGTTTCCCAGAGTCAGGGGTCTCTCATGTTCTGCCACCCTCTCTGATATTTCCCACTCATTTTCTCTCCTTTCCCCTTTATTCCCTTTCACTATTTTTTATATTCCCCAAATGAATGAGACCATATAATGAACAACCTCTTTCTTGGAAAAAATGAGCATTCCTCATAAAATGGGTTAAGCAATTTTCAGATAAACATTATAGAATTAAGACTTGTTCTAGGAAAGTCAGGTTAGGTAAGAGCTGATATGAATCCAACCAGGAAGTTATTGGTGATGAGCACAGCCTCTATAGAGATATAACACAAAAGCCAAACCAAGCCAAACCATAGTGAGGTGAGGAATAAAGGAAAAGTAAGGAATTAGAGACCATGAATATGGATGACTGTTCAAATAAGTTTGTCTGGGAAAGGCAAGAGATGACAAGGTGGCAGCTTGTTTTCAAAGATGATGAATACTTGATCATGTTTACATGTTAAGGAAGGGAGCATTATAACTAGATGTGGTTTTTTGTTTCTGAATAAAAACTTTTGACTCTCATTACAAATAAGATAATGTGCTTGGTTTGGTTTCATTTCTTTGAATATGTAAGCATTAGGTATTTAGAGATGAAGAAAAGCTTATTTTTATTACTTAGCATTAGAGAGTGCAGAATAGGACAAGGTCTAATAAATTCTTCTGCCCACTAGACTCACACAAGGATCTTGATAAAAATAGAGATTCCAAAGTTCTGTGCCAGAGCCAGTGAAGCAGAATGTCTAAGAGAGAGGCCTAGAAAACTGCAGTTTTAACAAGTTCTTCTGAGCAAGCAAGACTGGAGGGGAAATGGTATAGCACTGGAAAGCACAGGCTCAGAAATACCTGGGTTCAAACTCTTCTCCACCACTACACAGCTTTGTATGAATTATTCTACCTCCCTCAATAGTTGTATAGATGAAAGGAGATAATACTTGTAAAGTGCCTGGTATACACAAATGTTTGGCCTATATTTAGTATCTTTATTTTTAAAAATAAAACTTGTATGAAACTCCACTCTTCTAACCCAGTTAACTGCCAGAGAAAAGTCTAGTGATCTCTAGTGAGCTAGATTTTTTTTTAATTTTTTATTTATTTATGATAGTCACAGAGAGAGAGAGGCAGAGACACAGGCAGAGGGAGAAGCAGGCTCCATACACCGGGAGCCCGACGTGGGATTCGATCCTGGGTCTCCAGGATCGCGCCCTGGGCCAAAGGCAGGCGCCAAACCGCTGCGCCACCCAGGGATCCCTAGATTTTTTTTTTTTAATATAGCTAGTTTAAGGATTATATAATCAATCATTCTCTTTTCCTTAAAATGGTCTTAATAGTGAATCTTTGGATTAGCCTACAAGGGACCTTTACTCTTGCAGAAAATTTGAAGTAAAACTTTGACTACCTAAAATTTTTAAGAAGACTTCTCTATTACAACACTTTGAGTCTGTTGGACTTTTCCAAACTCTAGACCATCCTTACTTCCTCACAGTAATGTTTTTACTTCGGCACCATTCTACCTATACTGATCTCACTAAAAAATAGCCTCTCAACGGATAACCCAACTGGAAAAACAGAATTGCCTAGACTTTAATTAGAGGAGATCAGTGAATATGAGGAATGCCACATTGCCCTCTCAGGAATAGGAACTCGAGACCAGGGACTGTGATTCACAGGGATTGTTATAGCAAAGCAATTGACAGGAAAAAAAAAAAATCCAGTAATCCAGATACTAGAAACCACTGTAAACCAGATACAGAAGAAATGTAAATAGGATCTTTCTAAAAATCACTGTAAACCAGAGACAGAAAAAAATGTAAATAGGATCTTTCTTAAAAAAATGTAGAGTATCATTTCATACACCAGGGATTGAGTAAGGTGCTAAACAGAAAAAAGTATGGTACACAAAGGTTGAAATAAAAGATAAGTGCTGAGCAAGTAGTAATTGGATCAATGGGATATCTTTGGCCTGAGGCCACCTTGTTGAATTTAAAAGGCACTCACTCTAGGGCGTAATGCTGAATCTGACATAGAAACTTAAAGCTTGAGGTTGTTTCTGAGTATCAGTAATTGACCTGGCTTTTGGCTTTGATTTTCTTGATTTCCCTCTTGTTTATTTATATAATTGAAATGTCTGCAGTCCTCTATTTTCACTCAATAAAGAGGGATTAATTTGATCACTTTACGAGACTCAGCTTCACTTTGAACAGGCTTTGATCTAATGGGCTCAGTCTTGGATTAATATCGTTACAGAAGTTGGGTAAGGAATACCTCAGCAGCAGTCAGGGACCAAGATGGCAGAACCACAGAGAGGCCGGGCCAAACCAAACAGATGGATAGTAGCCTGGGAAAAGAGATGGAAATAAAGGCTTAAATGTGTAGATTACCGCCAGAATCTAGAGAGGGAAGCTAGTGAGCTAGGTGAGGAAGATGGAGGATCAGTGAGTAGTGATGGAAGACAGATCTAAACAAATAGGTACCCAGAGATCTCCAATAACTCAAACACTAGAATCATTGAAAAAAATACTTTAGACAGTGATACCTTCCCCCTGCCCAAAATGCTCTTCTTTGAGATATCCACAGGACTTACTTTCTCACTTACTTTAGACCTGCATCATCTGACGTGTCCTTCAAAGCCTTCTCTGGTCATTCTGTCTAAAATGCCAACACAGACACACACACACACACACACACACACACACACACACACTCATCTTCAACCCTAGCTCTCTTATTTTTCTTCTCAGTTCTTAATCAGTATCTATTATATATTTTATTTATTTATCTTGTTTAGTCTTGCCCATGTAAGCTCATGACAGAGATCTTTGTTCATTGCTGCATCCCCTATACCTAGAAGAGTGATGGGCACATATTATTAGTTGATACTCAACAAATATATTATAATAAATGTTGAAGAGTTTGTTAGCTAATTGTAAAGAGTAATTGTTAAAAATAATTAGAAGTGCCAGATCACAATTTATACATCCTTTTTGGAGGAAGTGGAGGAAAGAGATAGTACTGAGAATAATCATTTCATAAAGAGTATCATGAAATCTTAGAACTGGAAAGAGATCTTGGAAATAATCTAGTTGAAAACTATCCTTGTTATGAATTGAATGTCTGTGTCCCCTCAAAACTCATATATTGGAAGTCAAAACTCTCAATGTGATGGCATTAGGAGGTATAGACTTTGGGAGGCACTTAGGTTTAAATGAGGTCATGAGAGTGGAACCCCCATGGTGGGACTAGTGCCCTTATCAGAAAGAGACAATAGGGACACCTAGGTGGCTGTGATTGAGCATCGGCCTTCAGCTCAGGGCATGATCCCGGGGTCCTGGGACTGAATCCCACATCAGGCTCCCTGCAAAGAGCCTGTTTCTCCCTCTGTCTATGTCTCTGCCTCTCTCTGTGTCTCTCATGAGTAAATAAATAAAATCTCCGAAAAAGAAAAAAAGAAAGAGACAATAGAGCTTCCTTCTCCACAATGTAAGAATTTACAGAATGTAGCCATCTGCTAGCTAGGAAAAGAGCCTTCATCAAGGACTGAATCTACCAACCAGCACCTTGATCTTAAAATTCCCAGCCACCAGAGAACTGTGAGAATTAAATGTCTGTTGTTTAAGCCACTCATGTTGTGGTATTTTGTTGTAGCAGTCCAAGCTAAGACAACCCTAACGTCTGGGTTTTTGTTTTGTTTTGTTTTGTTTTTCAGGTTTTATTTATTTATTTAAAAGAGAGAGAACACATGAGCATGAGAGAGGGAGGGGGCAGAGGGAGAAACAGACCACTGAGCAGGGACCATGGAGCTCAGTCCCAGGATCCTGAGATCATGACCTGAGCCAAAAGGCAGACACTTAACCAACTGAGCCATCTAGGTGCCCCAATCCTAATGTCCTTTAATAGAAGACTGGTTAAATAAATAAATTAGGGTCAAATAAATAACTATATGATCAAACACTATGCAACTGTTAAATAAAGAATGAAGAACTACATGGTGCTATAGAATGATCTCAAGATTAAGAAAAAAAAGCGAAGTGCAGAACAATAAATATAAGTACTGCTTTATCAAAAGGGAGTACAAACAATAATGTGTATTTGTATATGTTTGTATAAGCATAAAGTGAGTATACATAAGAATCTAAGAGAGGAGAAAGTAATGTAGGAACTAGACAGATGCAGGACAAGAATGGAAGAATTTGTACTTCATAACATTTTACATTTAGATTTTTGAACTATGTGAACAAATTGGTTTTTCAAAAAAAATTTTTCAAATGTAAACCCCTGAGGCACCTGGATGGCTCAGTCAGTTAAGCATCTGCCTTCAGCTTGAGTTGTGATCATGGAGTCCTGGGATCAAGCCGCACATCAGGCTCCCTGCTCAGCAGGAGCCTGCTTCTCCCTGTCCACCCTCCTTGTGTTCTCTGCCACTATCTCCATCTCTTTCTCTCAAATAAATAAATAAATAAATAAATGAAATCTAAAAAAAAAAAAAAAAAAGTAAACCCCTGACCTCTCTTTGGAACACAAGACTACTTGCCCAATATCTTTGAAATGTCTAACAGGCTTCTCAAATATGACATGTTCAAACGTTTGATTTTTTTCCTCCATTGAACCTGTTCTTCTCCCACTCTTCTCTAACTCAGTAAATAATACTACCATCCACCTGTTAATCAATTCCAAATCTGAGAGCTATTCGGCATTCCTCTTTCTCCTCTAATGTGCCTCCTTCTTACCATCTCTACCATTAACATGCTGGTACCAGCAATTTTATCTCTAACCTGGAACTAGAGGTGTAACTCAGTGAGGACCCGCACACAAGAAATGCTTGTTTCTAATCCACAACAATGTAAGAAACTTGCACTAAAATGATAATAAACTACTTCACTAAGCATATGTTTAGTGCAAACATCTTTTTTTCCATAAGAAGACTTTCTTGATGATAGAAGGGATGCATTAATGCATGCCCTTTATCTCTTTGTAGATCAGCACTTTGAGTAGCACTCTTGCTGGTCTCACTGCTGCCCCTCTTGCCCATTGGAATATATATCCATTCTTTCTTAGTGGTCAATTATTATTTTTAAAATATTAATTATATCATATTTTCCCCAGCTTAAAATCTTCCAAAGCCTTCCCACGCCAACTAGAATAAAATCTAAAATCCCTCACCAGATTTGCCTGACCTGGCCCTTTCTTTCATTACACTCCAGCCAAATTCTTTCCCATCTGTGGGCTTTTGGGCTCTGTGCCTGTAATTCTCAGCCCTTGTATCAGTGTCATCATTAAGTCTTAGCTGAAATGAATGGTGATACGGTGAAGACTGAGTGATTTATCCCCCTAGTTTTTTATTTCTTTTTTCCTTTAGGAATTATAGAACCAAATGTATGGCTCCCCTCTTGCAACTGGACAGAATCTTATATAGAGTACTGCGTGTTACGGGCTGAATGTGTCTCCCCAAAATTCACATATTGAAATCCTAACCCCAGTGCCTTAGAATGTTAATGTATTTGAGATAGGATCCCTCAAAAGATAATTAAGCTAAAATGAGGTCATCAGGGTGGGTCCTAATCTAATCTGATTGGTGTCTTTACAAGACACAGGCAATTAAGACACAGGTATACAGAGAAAACATGTGAAGACACAAAGAGAAGATGACTATATACAAGCCAAGGATAAAGGCCTCAGAAGAAACCAACCCTGATGGCACCTTGATCTCAGATTTCTAGCTTCCAGAACTATTAAAAAAAATAGGTTTCTGTTGTTTAAGCCACCCAGTGTGCAATATGTTGGTATGGCAGTCCTAGCAACTAGTACATCATTATTAACTAACATCTCCCCTTATTTTGAGTATATTCCATCCTAATTTTTCTTTCCCTCTGATATTTTATTCATTTTTCTTTTCTGTGTGTGTTTAAGTAACTACCTCAAATCCTTTCTGGAATCCATCTATCTCCTGAGGCGTGAGTCTAAAAATCCTCTCTAAAAAAAAGTTGGATTAAGATTAGTTTACCATCACTAGTTCTTAGTGAATCTTCCTCAATCCTGATTAACACTACTTCCTTTTCTAAGTGATTGCATGCCAAATGAGTAATGATCCACTCAAGAATGTTGATAGGGATCAGCATCAGGTTGATGGGGAGAGGCAGTTAAGAAGCATCTAAAGAGTCCAGGACTAGGACTCTGGAGTTGGTATTAATACTAAGAACTTGAGGAATGACTTTGGAATCTGGGCACTGTTTTTAATAAAACTGATCAAAGAAATTATTTGATAGAGCCACTTGTACAGTTAAATGAGTATATACTATATACTAAACACATATGTTTACTTCATTTCTCACTGCGATCCTATGAGGTAAATACTAATATCTCTAGTTTAGACATGAAGAAATTGAGGCACTGAAGAGGTTCAGCAGCTTCTCCAAGTTCACATGACTAGTAAGTGATAGAGCCAGTTTTGATAACTAGCAGTCTGATTGCAGAGCCCGTGTCTTTGGCTGCTGGATTATACTGCAGAAGACAAATAGTAGGGGATCCCTGGGTGGCTCAGCAGTTTGGTGCCTGCCTTTGGCCCAGGGCGCGATCCTGGAGTCCCGGGATCGAGTCCCACATCAGACTTCTGGCATGGAGCCTGCTTCTCCCTCTACCTGTGTCTCTGCCTCTCTCTCTCTCTCTCTCTCTCTCTCTCTCTCTCTCTCTCATAAATAAATAAATAAATCTTTAAAAAAAAAGACAAATAGTACAAAGTCAATTGAGCTGAACAAACATTTATTGATTGAGCAATTACCATGTCTGAAGCAGTGCCCTGCAGATACTTAATAGGACATAATTCGCTCTCAGAGTTCTTGGTCTTGCTAGGCAAAACCAATAGGTATGCAAATAAATGAATTACAACATTGTATGATTGAAGAGTGGGAAAAAAAGAAGTTCACATTTCAGAAGTATTAGAGTAGAAGAAATGATTTGGTTCTAGGGACAGTCTTCCAGAGAAGTTAACCTGTGACCTTGGTATTGAGGAAAGAGCTGGCATTCACCACACAGCTAAAATAAATAAGGACATTCTAAGCAAAAAGCATGACATGTAAAAACAGTATGGTTAGTCTAAGGAACAATTATATACTGTAGTCTGATACTGCTGGAGATAAAGTGAGAGGGAGGAGATAGGAAAGGCAGCTGGACATATTAGTGCTATGTTTCCCTGGGTGTCTTTCACATTTCACCTGTACCCAATTTTCATCATAACTTCTTTAGACTTTTTTTTTTAATCATCTCATTTGGGCAGATGATATGCTTTACCCTATATGAAGCTGATCTCCTTCTTTGATTGACTGGATTCAATGAATCTCCTTATTGCCTGACTGGATTCTGTATCCTTTTTATATTTTCTTTGCATGGCATCAATTCTATAGCTACTTAACTGACAGGCTAGGAGAGACACATATGAACAAGTAATTACTATTCAGTGAAATAAAGCAGTCTTCGAGATATGTACCTGGCACTGTAATAGCAAGAATCAAGATATGTTCTATTCCATTTGAGTAGGAGGCAACAAAACTGAGTTTTAAAGGATAAGCAGATATTCCAAGCAGAGAAAATAGCATGTCCTGTACAGACGCATAAAGTACAGCCTGTATGAGAAACATGAACTACCTTAACCAGAGGGAAATGATGAAAAGTGAGCCTGACCAGATAAGCAAATACCCAAAAATGAGAGTTACAGTTTCTATACCAAGGAGTTTGGGTTTTTCTGGTAAGTAATTGGGAGTCACTGATGAAGAAGCACAGTAATACAATTAGAGTTTCATTTTAGCAATTGCCTCTGGCAGCATCACAGAGCGTGAACTCAAAGCAGAGAGATCAAAGGACTACTGCAAAAGATAAATTGAAGGGCAATTTGACAACATCTGTCAGCATTAAAAATCTGCCTATAATTTGACTCAGAAATTCCACTTGGAGGACTTTATCCTATAGGTACAGTTGCACATATATAGGAGGTTATACACAAGGTTATTCATTGCACCTAAATGTTCAATAGTCATCCAGAAAGTGAAATAATTTCTTTTTTTTAAGATTTATTCATGAGAGACACAAAGAGAGAGGCAGAGACACAGGCAGAGGGAGAAGCGGGCTCCCTGTGGGAAGCCCAATGTAGGACTAGATCCCAGAACCCCAGGATCACAACCTGAGCCAAAGGCAGATGCTCAACCATTAAGCCACACAGGCATCCCCATAAAATGAGATAATTTAAAGCTATAAAAAATATTATGCACTGATATAAAATGATCTCCAAAAGTTATTATTAAACTACAAAGACAAAAATCGCAGAACAACACAGTGTGTGTGCCATCATTTAAGTAAAAAAGACAAACAAAAGTAGTTTATGATTTTAATATACATTCACTACATGAAAAAAATGCATATGCATAAAATATCTCTGGGAAGAAACCCTAGAAACTGATAACATTAATTGGTTCTGGAGAGGTGAAGCAGGTGGATGAGAAGTAAGAGTAGAGGGCCACTTGGTTAGCTCAGTTGGTTAAGCATCTGCCTTCAGTTCAGGTCATAATCACAGAGTCTTGGGATGAGCCCTGCATTGGGCTCCCTGATCAGCAGGCAGTCTGCTTCTCCGTCTCCCTCTGTCCCTCCCTGCTGTTTGTGCTCTCTCTCAATCTCAAATAAATAAATAAATAATCTTTTTTCAAAAAAGAAAGAAATAGTAGTGGGAACAGACATTTCTCTGGAACTTTTGAATCTTGAACCATTTGAGTGTATTGCCAATTCCTAAATAAATAAATTCAAAGTTAATTTAAAGGGGTGGTGATCTTAGGATCCTAGGATCAAGCCCCACATTGGTTTCCACAGGGAGTTTATTTCAGGATTCTCTCTCTTCCTCTACCCCTCCTCCTGCTTTCTCTCTCTCTAAAATAAATAAATAAATCTTTAAAAAAATTTTCATGACTCTTTAAAAATGACATGTAAGGGGTGCCTGAGTGGCTCTGTTGGTTAAGTGTCTGCCTACAGCTCAGGTTATGATCCCAGGGTCCTGGGATTGAGCTCCAAGCCAAGTTCCCTGCTCAGTGGAAAGCCTGCTTCTCTATCTCCTCTGCCTGTTTTCCCTCTCCCTCTGCCTGCTGCTCACCCTGCTTTGCTTTTTTTCTTTTTAAATGGCATGTAAGAGAGAAGAGTTTATAATAACCCCAGATTTCTGAACTGGGAAATTGAGTGACTATACTGGTGCCACTTATCAAGATAATGAAGGCAGAGGGAATAACAACTTTAAGAAAATGAGTACAACTGTGGATAGGTTATGCCTGAAGTGTTGCAGAACCACATATCTAATTGCATACTAGGTGACTTATATAATCAACTGTGCTAACCACTGAGAGCATACACATGGTGTGAAAGTAGACCTATCCAAGAGGTATTGGCTATATTGCCTAACGCTCAAACAAGGAGTCTAGATGAGAGATACGGTTACACATCTTTGAGTCATTAAAACACAGATAATTGATATGGATGAATTGTGTCCCCCTAAAATTTATATGTTGAAGTCCTAAACCCTAATACTTCAGAAGGTAGGGGCAGCCCGGGTGGCTCGGCAGTTTGGCACCTGCCTTCGGCCGGGCGGGTGATCATGGAGACCTGGGATCAAGTCCCACGTCGGGCTCCCTGCATGGAGCCTGCTTCTCCCTCTGCCTATGTCTCTGCCTCTCTCTGTGTGTCTCTCAGGAATAAATAAATAAATAAAATCTTTAAAAAAAATACTTCAGAAGGTGACTGCTTTTCGACATAAGGTTTTCAAAGAGTTATTAAGGTCATAAGAGTGAGCCATAATCCAATATGACTACACTACCAGTAACAGAGGGAAATAAAGAGAAGCAAAATGCTGCTGATTGACCTGAGAAGCCCAAGAAAGCCAACAGATGTTCACTGAATAGTTCAAGGGGTCAATTTAAAAATAGCAGCCAAGCGCAGCACAGGTGGCTCAGCAGTTTAGTGCCACCTTCAGCCCAGGGCATGATTCTGGAGACCTGGGATCGAGTCCCACGTCGGGCTCCCTGCATGGAGCCTGCTTCTCCCTCTGTCTGTGTCTCTGCTTCTCTCTCTCTCTCTCTCTCTCTCCCCCTATGGTGTCTCTCTCTCTCTCTCTCTCTCTCTCTCTCTCTCTCTCTCTCTCTGTGGTCTCTCATGAGTAAATAAATAAAATCTTGAGAAAAAATAGCAGCTGAAACTAAGAAGGGTTTTACACACTTTTACATCAGGGGTCCGTATTAAGTTCTGAAGGAAAAGGAGCAGTCTTCACCATTATCTCTCAAAACTAACCAGCTAAAGAATCTCTCAAGTTGGGGATCCCTGGGTGGTGCAGCGTTTTAGCGCCTGCCTTTGGCCCAGGGCGCGATCCTGGAGACCCGGGATCGAATCCCACGTCCTGCTCCCGGTGCATGGAGCCTGCTTCTCCCTCTGCCTATGTCTCTGCCTCTCTCTGTGTGTGTGACTATCATAAATAAATAAAAATTAAAAAAAAAAAAGAATCTCTCAAGTATAGCCCTACACTGACTAAATCATCTGAGATAAGAACCAAATTGAACAGCATAGTGATAGTAGAGACAAAGGAAAGAAAAGATTCAGGTAAAAATTGGGGAGGGAAATAGAATACAGAGAGCTCAAAAAATAAGCCATTATGTTTTCTAACACTTCATAAGCATAACAGAGAAGGGAACACTAGAACAAAGAAGTTAGAAAACCCATCCTGGGGCAGCCTCAGTGGCGCAGCGGTTTAGTGCCACATGCAGCCTGGGGTGTGATCCTGGAGACCTGGGATAGAGTCCCAAGTCGGGCTCCTGGCATGGAGCCTGCTTCTCCTTCTGCCTGTTTGTGTGTCTCTACCTCTCTCTCTCTGTGTGTGTGTGTGTCTCTATGAATAAATAAATAAAAATCTTAAAAAGAAAAATCTTAAAAAAAAGAATACTTAGTGTTAAAAAAAAAAAGAAAGAAAACCCATCCTGCAACAGCCTACTTTGAAAAGCCAGGCAGATTAATTTTTCATAAAAATAAAAAACAGAAAATAATCATAGTCAAGTTTCATACATACAAAGATACTATAAGCAAAAAGGAGGATAAGAAGTAGAATACTACGCCCATAGAAAGCACACAAAACAGATGAAACTATATTCTACTCTTTCAAAATGAGTTAAAATATACTAAAGTATGAAAGACCAGCATAGAGTTAGAAAAACTCATAAATGAGGTGATAAAACTCAGAAAAGAATTAAAATAAAAGAAGATATTTCAGAAATGAATATTAGACTGGGATATAAAAGTGAATTAAAAAACACAGTGACTTAAGAGGGGCACCTAGGTGGCTGAATCAGTTAAGCATGAGATTCTTGTTTTGGCTGAAGTCATGATCCCAAGGTTGTGAGATCAAGCCTCCTGTAGGGCTCTACACTGGGCAAAGAGCCTGATTAAGACTTTTTCTCCTTCTTCCCCTTCCCCTCTAAAAAAAGTAATGACTGAAAAAATGAATAGAGAAAAAATGAGTAGAAAGGATAGCATTTTTTTAAAAAGAAACTGGGAAACTGGATGGTACAACCAATTAAGTGTCAAACTCTTGGTTTTGGCTGAGGTTTTGATCTCAGGGTCATGGGATTAAGCCCACTGTGGGGATCCATGCTCAGTGTGGAGTCTGCTTGGGACTCTATCTCCCTCTCTCTCTGCCCCTACCCCATGCTCTCATGATCTCGCTCTCTAAAATTAATTAATTAATTAAAAGAAATACGATTCAGTAGCAAGTAACAAATACAGAAGCAAAGACTCCTGTAACATATCTATTATAGGAATCACCAAAGAACAAAACCAAAGCAACAGAACAAAACAAATACTAAAATATATAATTCAAAAAATTTTTCCTGAAATAATAAAAAGGAAAAAAAATTGAAATACATAATGTGAAGGCATAATAACTGAGAAAAATTGATCCAGAATGCCCAATATCAAGAAATACTGAACGGGTGGTCTTTAAAATAATGACATAGAAGGCTCCTGGACTCTCGTCCTGCCATGGACACACCAAATGTACAGCTATCCATGAGAAATTCCCCCTGAAAGAAACCCAGAAACTAACCGAGGGCCTCTTACACATTGGGTGAAAGAAAATATCCATATCAAAATGGGTAGAAAAGGCTGAGACACACTCTCACCATAAAACCCATTCAAGCAAGGCACTATACCATCAACTCCCCATTTCCCCCTGAGGAGCAAGGAGTTTGGACCTTACATCTAGCACCACAGTATTTAACACTCCCTCCAAAAGGACAGGCCCAAAAACACCTACCCCTTAAAGTCAATAGGGCTTGCATACAGGAGACCCGTAAGACTGTGGCAAACAAAAAAAAGCAATTCTTAATGGGCACACAATACTCACCATAACTCAGTAAGAGGGAAAAGGCAAAATCACCCATCTCCTAGTCTTTCCCTGAATGGGGTTTATTTACACACTTTAAAAGATGATGCCTAAGAATCAGACTTCTAATTTAGCATACATCTAGTGGCTGACTGAAATCCTCCCTGGGCCCCAAGGAAGCTGGTAGACACTTACCCTGCTCTCTCCCACTAGCCTACTCCAAGTGGCCAGTATTTCCTTGGATAATGCTTGATACACATCTGGCACCCCAGCTTTTGCAGCTGCCATCTGAGAGACAAGCCACTAGACTGCCTGGCTCTTTAGGCAACAGGGCTTCTATTCAGATTTCCCATAAAACTTTAGCGAACAAGAAAGTTCTTAACAGGCTCAGGAACACCTTTCATAGCTATACATCCAGGTTGGTTTTTTTTTTTTTTTTCGTATGACAGTTTATTCAAGACTAGTAGGTTTTTGTTTTTTGTATCTTTTTTTAACTTTTTTTTTAATGGCTAGTGGAAAAGATTTCTGCTTGTGATCAGCTCTTAACTTCAATTTTTACATAGAAGCGTCCCTGAAAACGGTCTTTCTCACTGTAACCCATGTTCTCCCCATAAGCCTTATACTCAATGCAAATTTCAGTGTCCATGGTGAGGTTGGTGAACTGCATTAATGAACTGCATTAATGAAAGCGAGCAGGGGCTGCAGGTACTTGGGCTAGAACAACTTGCCATAGTAGGGGTAATATTGCAGGGGAAAGCCCAGGTAGCCACCCAGGCCAAAATACTCCACGTTTCCAACTCTAGTGCAAAGGGAGCAGGAAAAATGCCCAATCCTAAGTTTCACCCTGGAAGGGGCCCATCTACATATATTCCTAGCTCTTGCCTGAGATTCCAGCTTCTCACTAACCTGCATCTAGTTGCTGATGTATTCCTCTCCTTTGGGACACTGACAGTTCTTGGCACACCCTCAACTACTGGGAGCCACCAAAATCAAAGAAGGCAGCTTGGACAATCAAAGGTTTGAAAGACAACCAGGAGCATGGGCTGCACTGAATAACGTTCATCTCCTACATGAGACCACTTTGTTAAGACTGTGATTGGTGGCTATTCTATATTATAAACAGAAACCATACAGAGAATTAGGGAAAGTGAAGAAACAGAGGAATATGTTCCAAACAAAAGAATAAGATAAAACTCCAGTAACAGATCTTACTGAAACAGAGATAAGTGCTTTACTTGATAGAGAGTTCAAAATAATGTTCATAAACATGCTCACCAAGGTCAAGAGAACAATGCATGTAAAAAAGTGAAAATTTCAACAAAAAAATAGGAAATATTAAAAAGTACCAAACACCCACAGCTAATATCATCCTCAATGGGGAAAAGCTGAGAGCTTTTCCACTATGATCAGGAATAAGACAGAGATGTCCACTATCACCTTTGTTTTGTTATTTAACATGGTACTGGAAGTCCTACCCTCAGCAATCAGACAACAAAAAGAAACAAAAGGCATCCAAATCAGCAAGGAAGAAGTCAAACTTCCACTATTTGCAAATGACATGATACTTTGTGTAGAAAACCCAAAAGACTCCACCAAAAAGTTGCTAGAACTGATACACTAATTCAGTAAAGTCACAGCATACAAAATCAACATACAGAAATCTGCTTCATTCCCATACACCAATATACACTGAAAACTATAATATATTAATGAAAGAAACTGACGAAAACATAAATAGAAAGATACTAAGCTCATGAATTGGAAGAATTAATATTGTTAAAATGTCCACGCTATGCAAATTCAATGCAATGCCTATCAAAATTCTAATGGCATTATTCATAGAAATAGAAAAAACAACCCTCATCCAAGTCCCTGCTCCACTGTGTCGGGTATACTTGGACCCAAGCTCGAGCTTGCAAATAAACCCTCGTGTGCTTGCAAAAAAAAAAGAAAAGAAAAGAGAAAGAAAGAAAGGAAAGAAAGAAAGAAAGAAAGAAAGAAAGAAAGAAAGAAAGAAAGAAAGAAAGAAAGAAAACAATCCTAAAATTTGTATGGAACCAAAAGACCCAGAACAGCCAAAGAAATCTTGAAAAATAGGAACAAAGATGGAGCCATCATACTTCCTGATTTCAAACTATATTACAAAGCTAAAACAATCAAAACAGTATAGTATTGGCATAAAAACAGACACAGACAAACAGAATAGAGAACCCAAAAATAAACCACACATATACGGTCCATTAATTTAAAACAAAGGATACATGAATATACAATGGTAAAGATAGTCCCTTTGTTAATGATGCTGAGAAAACTGGATAGACACATGCAAAAGAATGAAACTGAACCATTATGTCAAACCATGCACAGATCAGTTCAAATTGGATTAAAAACAGTAAAACTCATAGAAGAAAAACATACTGGGTAAGCTTCTTGACATTGACTTTTTGGATTTGACACCAAAAGCAAAGGCAACAAAAGCAAAAATAGAGTGAAACTACATCAAACTAAAAAGCTTCTGTATAACAGGACCCCACCAACAAACTGAAAAGGCAGCTTTTCTCTCAAATAAATAAATAAAATCCTTAAAAAATAAAATAAAAAATAAAAATTACTGGTTTTAAAGAAAAAGAGAGGGGAGTCTGGGTGGCTCAGTCACTAGGCATCTGCCTTCAGCTCATATCATGCCCTCAGGGTCCTGGGATGGAGCCCCGACTAGAAGCTTGCTCAGTGGTAAGTCTGCTTTTCCCTCTCCTTCTGCTCCACCCCCTACTCATCCCTGCCCAAGCTCTCTCTCTCTCAAATAAATAAATAATATCTTTAAAAAAAAAAAAAGAAAGAAAAAATTCTTTTGGGCATAGACATAAGGCAAAGTCACTTAAATGGGAAAGAAAAAAAATGGGAAACTCATTCTTTCAACAGAATAAAATGGCATAATTTACATAAGGTACTCAAGAAAAGAATGTCTCAATGATTTTATATTTGAAAGTCAACCAAACTGACTTTCAAAATTAAACGCCACAGAAAACTGTTATCAATATACAAGAGTTCATACTGTTCACATGGATCCTTCCTATCAAATCTACTAGGGAATGAGCTCCAGATAGCATAATGACTAAAGAAACATTGACATAAGAACTACTGGTGAATATTAAATATTTATTTAGTTGTAGAACTAAGATTCGATAAGGATAATGAGAGAATATAGTATACAATGGTTATATGAGTTTACATTGTAGATACAGTACAGCTGTACTGTGTATCTTTTTCTTAGGTGAGGAAATGAGGAAAGCATACACAAAAATAATTTGTTTTCAGAAATCATATGAGTGATGGTAGTATTGGTATTATTTTCCTGAGACTATCATGTATATAAAGTGTAACAAAATAAATAATTATGTGATATAATAACATGCCAATATCTTGAAAACTGGGATTATTCTTGATGTGGAAAAGAGATTTAGAAATCATAATGTTATAATTTCTAAAGCATTGATGGATTTAGGCATTGAGTTTCAATGTCATCTAGCATCAAGAAAGAAAGACAATCAGATATTACCTACTTATTAAATCTATGTAAGACTGAGTAATGTCTTAAAATATACTATGAGAATATAATCCACAAAATCAAGACTGTAAGAAACAGTATAGGTCAAATGACTCAATTTCCTCAACAAATAAAATATGAGGGGAAAAACAAAAAGAAATGGAGGAGGAACTCACAGATTAAGAGAGACTTAAAACAAAGAACTAAACAATGATGTTTAGGGATGCATACACAGCTGATAGAATTATAATGAGGGCAAGGAATTGATTACTATAAAATTCATGATAGTTATTACTTTTAGGTGGGTAGAAAGGAGTTTGTTATTAAAATAAGACATATTTAGGGCTTGTTGGTTAGCTGGCAAAATTCTGTATTTTAACCTAGGTGGGACTTAGAAGGATGTTCAACTTTTAACAATTCATTAATGTATGCCTTGGTACTATACAGTTTCTATTATAGTAGGTGTAAAAAAAGATTAAAAATAAATAAAAGTAAATTTTTAAATGTAAATCATATGTTGCTGCTGAACCCTCCAATAGCTTTCCATCACATTCACAACAAAATAAAAATTATTTCCTTACAATCTCAACTCCTTCCATTCTCCACGTTTAAAAAGCATCCTAGTCAGTGGACCTGGCTGGCTCAGTTGGTTAAGTATGGCCGTTGGCTCAAGTCATGATCCCAAGGTCCTGAGAGTGAGCCCCGCAAGCCCTGCAAGCCTGTGAAGAGCTGCATGCCCAGCAGGGAGCCTGCTTCTTCCTCTCCTACTGCCCCTCCCCATCCTTCACCCCCCATGCCCTGCTCATGCTCTCTCTTGCTTTCTCTCAAATAAATAAACAAAATCCTTTTAAAAAATAAAAGGCATTCTAGTCACTTTGGCTTTCTGTTTCTTGGTTATGTCCATTGCATTTTACATGAATTCTTCTCTGTCTTGGGACTTCACACTAACCGTTTCCTCTACTGAGATCAATTTTCCCCTTCTGCTCTGTAGAATCCATTCTCTATTAAATTGAATCATACTGTTTATATTCTTTCTAGTACTTATCATCTGAAATTACCCTGCTAATTATTTACTTTTTCTGACTGTATCTTCCATTAGAACAAAAGCTCTTTGAGAGGAAGGACTTGTCTGACCTGGTCACTGCTGCAACCCTTGTTCCTAGAACAGTGGCTGGCACATAGAAGATACTCAATGAATTAAATCACTCAGAAAGAATGAATAGTATGAGAAGAGAACCAAGGACAAAACCATGGAGAATGCCTACATTTAAGAGACAGATAAAGGAAGAGAAAATAATGAAGAAATATTTTGAACCAAGGAAAACGGGTATTCCAGGAACAGTAAAGAGTCCTGGTCAATTCTAGACAGTAAAGAGTCCTGGTCAATTCTAGACAGTAAAGAGTCCCGGTCAATTTGGTTCTTGAATCCTTACATCATTTACTGCTTGTAGCTTAGAACTTGCTCCTTGGACCTGATGCTTGATATTCTCCAGCTGGTAAAGATTTCTGTTCTCCCACGTATTTCAATTACCTCTTGAAGTGAGAAGCTTCCAACTATTCCAGGAAAAGCTCATCGAACCCATTCCTCTGAGACTTCACCTTAGGACAGCCCTTTGCAGCTGGAATTCCTGCTAGATTCACCTCAGAAATGTAGACTGAATAGAATCAAATTGATTGTATGGTAAAGGACACAGAAGCAATTTCTCAAATGTCTCCATAATCATAATCATTATCAAGGAAACAAATCACCAAGGGTAAAGCTCAAAGATAAGAGTTGGAGAAAGAATTGCAAACACAGATGAGTTCAAATAAATTGGAAGTGACAATTTAACAAAAAAAAATTTGCTGAAGAATTAGAAATACTAAGTATCAAACACAAACTGAAATGAGGAATAGATAAGATCTGAAAAATCACGTCCAAAAACTGCCATAGTTGTCAAATTTCATACTTAACAAAAACCTGTATTTCAATAGGGAAGAATCAGGATTCTAAGGAAGAAATCATGGAAAATAATGACAAAGGGACCTGTACAAAACCAATAACAGAAATGATGAGGAAACATAATATTCTGTAGACACATGACAGGATAATCCATTGATATATTAATTTGCTCTCTCAACTGAGAGTATTTTTCCCTCCTCTATTCTAGTCAAGTAGCCATAAAAACTTTGGAATTTGCTTCTAGGATACAATCTCAAGTCTAACTTCTCTAAAAATCTAAGTCTTCCCTGACAGGGAGATGTGGAGGCTAATGCTTTAAGTGAATGAGGCAATATTAGGCAAACCAGAAGACTGGAGGAGATTCTCTAAGACAAGGGAAAGGACACAGTATGGAAGTGAGATTAAATATGGAAGAGAGTCGGCCCATATGGCTGAAGGATTGCATGGGAATTCCAACAAAATTCCTACAGAAGAAAATAAACACCAAGCACCACAAACTTGAGGGCAACAATAAAGTTCTTTTCAAGAAAATCTATGGACATTGTGAGAAGCACCTGACTCATCTCAAAGAAATAGTTGAAACTACAGACCACTTTCAGAAAAACCACATCAAGTAGCAAAGAAATTCCAGTGACACTGCCAACCACCTTGAATTAACTAGTCCCTCCCCAGTGTGATGATCAGACTAGTTTATTTTTGTATAAACTAACAGAATGGAGAAGGGGATCCCAGAGGTGAATGCGATGCTGTAGCTGGCAGTTTAAAGCAAATTTTAGTCTTAGAGAAATTAAGGAATGTGACATTCCTTGTATGTCAGTATTTTGAACTAAAATTCATAACCATCACAGACATTTAAATAAAAGAAGATAGAGGAGTTCCTTATGAATACAACACAAGAGATTGCAGAGCTTTGGGGTGCCTGGGTGGTTCAGTTGGTTAGGCACCAACTCTTGATTTTGGCTCGGGTCTAAGAATAGATAACTATATAAATTTCTATATGTATACAGAAAGAGAGAGAAAGTGAGAGAGAGACCTACAGAGTAGGCCAGTAGACTGGAGACCCAGAGGAGTTGCAGTTCTAGCCCAAAGGTAGAACATTTTTTGTTCTGGAGACAATAGTTTTTGTTCTATTAAGGCCTTCAACTAATTAGATGAGACTTATACATATTATTGAGGGTAATCTACTCAAAGCCCACTGATTTAAATGTTAATCTCATGCAAAAAAAAAAAAACATATTCATAGAAACATTCAGAAGAATGTTTCATGAAATATCTGGGTACCATGGCCCAGCCAAGTTAACACATAAAACTAACCATATAGCATATATCCCCTGAATGCCAGGGCAATTCCATTTATGTATGTAAGATACCCTCAGCTGTAAATACCTGAGAATGCACTTTAGAGATCACTTGATATGTAAAACAGAGGAAAAGATGTTAGGTTATTGCATATATTTCGAAACAATAGGTTTCTGTACTGAAGGTTCTACAGCAAAAATTTAAAGGATGAAAAATGAAAAACTGTCAAATAGTGAGAAAGTCTGAAAGCTGATTTTAAAAGGATGTATCTTATAAAGAGTTTGTGTGGGGATGCCTGGGTGGCTCAGCGGTTAAGCATCTGCCTTCGGCTCAGGGTGTGATCCTGGAGTCCTGGGATTGAGTCCCACATCAGGCTCCCTGCATGGAGCCCACTTCTCCCTCTGCCTGTGTCTCTGCCTCTCTCTCTCTCTCTCTCTCTCTCTCTCTCTCTCTCTCTCTCTCTGTGTGTCTCATGAATAAATAAAAAATTTATTTAAAAAAAAAAACAGTTTGGGGATCCCTGGGTGGCGCAGCGGTTTGGCGCCTGCCTTTGGCCCAGGGCGTGATCCTGGGGACCCAGGATCGAGTCCCACGTCGGGCTCCTGGTGCATGGAGCCTGCTTCTCCCTCTGCCTGTGTCTCTGCCTCTCTCTCTCTCTCTGTGACTATCATAAATAAATAAAAATTAAAAAAAAAAAAAAAACAGTTTGTGGGATCCCTGGGTGGCGCAGTGGTTTGGCGCCTGCCTTTGGCCCAGGGCGCGATCCTGGAGACCCGGGATCGAATCCCATGTCGGGCTCCCGGTGCATGGAGCCTGCTTCTCCCTCTGCCTGTGTCTCTGCCTCTCTCTCTCTCACTGTGTGCCTATCATAAATAAATAAAAATTAAAAAAATATATATTAAAAAAACAGTTTGTGTGAAGTTATTCTATTTTTCCTAAAACTAGGGACAAGGGGCTAGAAAGTAGTCAAGAGATCATAGACACAAAAGAGATCATTCACTCCCACCTCACTGTGGGGTTTTTTTGTGTGTGTTTTTGTTTTCGTTTTCATTTTTGTTTTTGTTTTTAAGTAAGCTCCATGTGCAGCATGGGGCTCAAACTCACAAACTCAAGACTCCAAGTTCATGACCTGAGCTGAGATCAAGAACTGGATACTCAACTGACTGAGCCACTCAGGCACTCTTCCCACCTCACCCTTTTACCATAAACTAACTTGACCATCTCTTCTACTTCCCAGAATCTAGAATCTCAGTGACCATCTCTTCTACTTCTCAGCATCCAGAATCTTTTTTTTTTAAGATTTTATTTATTTATTCATGAGAGACACAGAGAGAGAGAGAGAGGCAGAGACACTGGCAGAGGGAGAAGCAGGCTCCATGCAGGGAGCCCTACGTGAGACCAGATCCCAGGTCTCTAGGATCATGCCCTGGGCTCAAGGCAGCGCTAAACCGCTGAGCCACCCAGGCTGCCCATCAGCATCTAGAATCTAAGAGTCAGAGGGAATGAAACTAACCCACTGTACTTCACTAAGGTGGCACCTGACTGATATTTAACGAGGGTCTAGAAACAATCTTTGCTGGATATAATGAGCCAAGTAGCCTCAACTAAGTCCCCAATAACCTCAGGCCTTGAAACATAGCAAAAGTTTGACATATTAAAAAATACAGTGTGACCTTCATTAGCATTATCCCACAACTTTGTTCTAATAAATAAAAATTGGTAGAATGGCTCTTAATGTGTGAAATAATCTAAGAAACATCTCCATCAGATTTGTCTCCACATGGTTTCCTTGAACTGCCAAAAAGTTATAGTTTATATTATTGTTCTTTAGTTTTTTTTATACAGATTTTAGATTTGCTCAAGCAGGTCCCCTAATACTCAGAATGATATGAATGCGTTTGCTTTATCTTCAAAGCATGAGGTATATATATATATGTGTGTGTGTGTATATATATATATATATATATATATATATAGTCTATTCATAATGTATATCATGGTTAATGAATCTCTGAATTCAAACTCTTTCCAAATAAGTTGATTTCCAATGTGTCTTTCTTAAAAGGTTATCTTTCATTTTCTATTCTTATATATAAATATCTCTCAGAAATAAAATCTGAGTTTCTTTCCATTTCAATACCCTCATTGTAAAATCATTTTACAAAGCTGACAAGCTCTAATTACCTACACAATATGAGTTAGGAAAATTCTTTCTATGACAGACCATTAAATAATACTTCTGAGATAAAGATTTCTGATCCATGGCCTTGCCCTGCAACAATACATGCATTTCAGGCTCCTCCATATAGCTGAGGCAGACCGTTGAGAACATCACAGGAAAGTAGTGTGAGGAGAGCAAAGTAAACATATACATCTAGATAGCCATACACTAGCCAATTCCCAACTCCACTTGAATTCCCACCCCCTCAAAACCGCTCAACCATTCATGATATTTGATACTTAATAGCTGAAGTACTTAGAAAATATAGTGAACCATTATATTGGTTGTATGATAAAAGATAAGTGGCAAAATTTTGTAGTGTGTTGGGGAAATTGTCTTAACAACAACAACGACAACACACAACATACAATAATATTAATATTATACAATCTTAATAATAATAAAGATTTCATCCTTTCGAAATATCTTTAAGAAATCTGTACTAATAGGACACCTGAGTTGCTCAGCGGTTGAGCATCTGCCTTCGGTCCAGGGTGTGATCCTGGAGTCTCAGGATTCAGTCCCACATCGGGCTCCCTGCATGGAGCCTGCTTCTCTCTCTGCCTGTGTCTCTGTCTCTCTCTTTGTGTCTCTCATGAATAAATAAAATCTGTTTAAAAGGGGGGCAGGGGGCTTTGTAATACAAAGAACAAGGCCCTAAAAATATCCTTAAAATAAAAAAAGAAATTTGTACTAGCTGTTTGCCATTTAGCTGTTTGTCATTTAGAGAATTATTAAATTCTCTAAAACCAGAGTTTAAAATACATAACACATTATTGTGTATTATAAAGCTAAAGCATGAAAGGGTTAATATAAACATCTGCTTACAAACCTTACTTTGAAAATTTAGGATACTAGGACTTATGTCCTTGAAGTTATAATACGATGATAGCTAACAGCATTTGTACACAATTTACTGACAAGGTATATAATTCAGTTATTATAAGATTTCCCAATCAGTTTCTAGGCAATCATTTGCTTGCAGGTATTCTTAACTATGCTTAGGAATTACCTGCACATCTCATTTAATATTGACTACAATTTATTTGTAAGGAGCTACAGTACAATGAGCAGTTGTACTATGCTTCTCATAGATGCACTGAAAGCTTTAATTTAGACAATGTTACATAATCTTGAAGAATTGGGTAAAAAGGGCAGCCCAGGTGGCTCAGCGGTTTAGCACCACCTTCAGCCCGGGGTGTGATTTGGAAGACCCGGAATCGAGTCCCACATCAGGCTCCCTGCATCCCTCTGCCTGTGTCTCTGTCTCTCTGTCTCTCTGTCTCTCTGTCTCTCTCTCCCTCTCTCTCTGCCTCTCATGAATAAATAAATAAAATCTTAAAAAAAAAGAATTGGGTAAAAAGAGAGAGAGAACTAATCACTAGGTAAAGCTAATATACAGAAACCAAAATATTAATTCACTTTTGCAAAATTGACAAGACTAGAATATCCTTTATTATATACATTAGCGCATGGGTACTTTTAAGTGTACTTAATCCTTGTTTATTAAAATTGTATTTTGGGGCACTGTGGGGATGGAAGGCGAGCGCCGGGCTCCTCGGGCACGCTCCTGCGGCCTCCCGGCTGGGGGCGCCCCAGCACCAAGCCCGGGGGTCAACGCCCCCCTCCCGGGCCGCAGCGCCCCCCCCCCCCCGCTGCCGCGGGCTGAGGTGCTGGACCTGGACGAGGACGAGGACGACCTGGAGGTGTTCAGCAAGGATGCCTCATTGATGGACATGAATTCCTTCAGCCCTATGATGCCAACATCTCCTCTGTCGATGATAAACCAAGTCAAATTTGAATATGAACCAGATTTGAAAGATCTCTTCATTACACTTGATGAACCTGAAAGCCATGTTACTACAATTGAAACTTTCATTACTTACAGGATTATTACTAAGACATCTCGTGGGGAATTCGACTCCAGTGAATTTGAAGTTAGGAGACGTTATCAAGATTTCCTTTGGTTGAAAGGAAAACTTGAAGAAGCACACCCTACTCTGATTATTCCACCATTGCCTGAGAAGTTTATTGTGAAAGGAATGGTGGAACGCTTTAATGATGACTTCATCGAGACACGCAGGAAGGCATTGCATAAATTCCTGAACCGAATTGCTGATCATCCAACTTTAACATTTAATGAAGACTTCAAAGTGTTTCTTACTGCACAAGCTTGGGAACTCTCTTCGCACAAGAAGCAAGGGCCTGGATTACTCAGCCGGATGGGGCAGACAGTCAGAGCTGTTGCAATGTCAATGAGAGGGGTGAAAAGCCGCCCAGAGGAGTTCATGGAAGTGAATAACTTTATTGAAAGATTTAGCCAGAAAAAAAAAATTGATAGATAAAATATCTCAGAGAATTTACAAGGAAGAAAGGGAATATTCTGATGAAATGAAAGAATATGGCCCGATTCATGTTCTGTGGTCAGCATCAGAAGAAGATCTGGTTGATACTCTAAAGGGGGTTGCCAGCTGCATTGACAAATGTTGTAAGGCCACTGAGAAGCGGATGTCTGGACTCTCAGAGGCCCTGCTTCCTGTAGTACATGAATATGTACTTTATAGTGAAATGTTAATGGGTGTTATGAAAAGGAGAGACCAAATACAAACAGAACTGGATTCCAAAGTGGAAGCTTTGACATATAAAAAGGCAGATACTGATCTGCTTACAGAAGAGATTGGAAAACTTGAAGATAAAGTGGAATGTGCTAATAATGCCCTGAAAGCAGATTGGGAAAGATGGAAACACAATATGCAACATGATATCAAGTCAGCATTTACAGATATGGCTGAGGAGAATATCCACTATTATGAACAGTTTCTTGTTTTGGAAGGATTTGAATTTTTCAAAAGCACCTGCTGGAGAAACTAAAATGAAGATTCATCAGCTTGGCCAAACTCAGACTTGTAGTGGGATTCAAATCTGATAAGGGTGCCTTGCCACATGGGAATCCTTCCTTGCATCACAGACTGACCTCCATATGGAAGAAACCTCAGAAGATAAACCTGAATCCCATTGAGAACATCTGTGTGATCTTTGGGAGACAGCATCTATTAACCAAAGTTATTCTTTCTGGATGGGCAGTGTCCTTGACGAGGTGGATGAAAAACATTTTACACTATCTGGAAAACCAACAGCTAGAAACTCAGGTATTCCAGATAATTGATATGAATTTGGAAATTAGTTTTTATTTTAAATTTATGTGCCGGGCAGCCCCGGTGGCTCAGCAGTTTAGCGCCGCCTGCAGCTCAGGGTGTGATCCTGGAGACCCGGGATCGAGTCCCGCGTCGGGCTCCCTGCATGGAGCCTGCTTCTCCCTCTGCCTGTGTCTCTGCCTCTCTCTCTCTCTCTCCTCTCTGTGTATTCTCATGAATAAATAAATAAAATCTTTGAAAAAAAAATAAATAAATAAATTTATGTGCCAATAATTACATATAGAAATTTTTTGCCCAGATATTTGTTTGTGGAACATGTCATTTTAAATATATTATGAAGACTCAATTTTAATAAAAAGTTTAATATGAAAAAATGTAAAATAAAATAAATAAAATAAAATATAATAAAATAAAATGAAATGAAATAAAATAAAATAAAATAGTATTTTGGGACTCCTGGGTGGCTTGGCGGTTGAGCATCTGCCTTTGGCCCAGGACGTGATCCCGGGTCTGGGGATCGAGTCCTGCGTCAGGCCCTGCATGGAGCCTGCTTCCCCTCTGCCAGTGTCTCTGCCTCTCTCTGTGTGTCTCTCATGAATAAATAAATAAAATATTTTTAAAAAATTAAAATAAAATAGTATTTTATGTGTAAATTTTATTCAGGGTCCCAACAGAAAACATATGGGTAATTTGAGAGAAGTTCAATAAATAAGCTTTATAAGATGGGCACGATGAAGGAAAACCAAGAAGATAGAAAGTATACTATGCTAATTAAGCTTTACTACCCTTGCTTCTAAAGGGGCAAGAGAAGAAAGAGAAGATGAAGTGGGCCACTTTAAAAGAAGCTAGCCCTTTAGTGGAGGCCAACAGCAACTCCCTCTTCACTCTGATCTCCTGCTGGAGTTCCCTATTGGCCCAAACCAATGGAAAACCAGAGGTCAAGGAATTCATTAGTGCATTTAATTCCACTACTAGGTATTTACCTTAAGAAAACATAAACACTAATTCAAACATTTATACACACACACACACACACACACACACACACCTCCATTTACTGTAGCATTATTTAAAATAGCCAAGATATGGAAGCAACCCAAGTGTCCATCAATAGATGAATGGATAAAGAAGATATGGCATATATACACACAATGGAATATTAGCCATAGAAAAGAATGAGATCTTGCCATTTGTAACATGGATGGACCTAGAGGATATTAGGCTAAGTGAAATAAGTCAGAGAAAGACAATTACCACACAATTTCACTTATATGTGGCATCTAAAAAAATAAACCAACAAAAATGCAAAAACAGAGCCATAAATACAGAGAATAGACTGATGGTTGCCAGAGGGAAGGCGGGGGGGGGATTGGGAGATAGGCAAAATGGGTAGAGTAAGGAATACAGGTTTCCAGTTATGGAATGAGTAAGTCATCAGGATGAAAAGTACAGCACAGGGAATACAGTCAATGGTGTTGTATGGTGACAGATGGTAGTTACTTGTCATGAGCATAGTATTACATGTAGACTTGTTGAATTACTATGTTGTGTACCTGCAACTAGTGGAAGATTACATTTCAATTTTTTTAAAAAGAGAGATGGTTGTAGCACTCCCAGATTTTACATCCTCTATGCTCAATATGCAATAGGACTTTTTCTCGACAGTTGGATAAAAAAAGTCAAATCTGACTTTCACTAGCTCAAACTGGGTTGTTTCTACCTGCAGACCAATCAGTGTAGCCAGGTGGATTGGAGTGGTTAAGCCAATCAGGCTCTACCCTAGAGCTTAGAATGACCAACTGCATCCAAATAGTATGAGCTGAGAGTAAATGAAAGATGGATCCACAAATAATTAAGAGAACTTGGAAAAGGATCACTGGGGATGCCAGGTGGCCAAAAATGATAAATTTGTAGTACAAATCCCAAATGCGTATCTCTACCCTTCAGCTTTCTCCCAAATTCTAAGTTTGTTTATTCAATTACATACTTGGTATTTTGTATAGGATGTCTCCAAACATCTCAAACTTTTATTTTTTTTTAAGATTTATTTATTCATCACACACACACACACACACACAGAGGCAGAGACACAGGCAGAAGCAGAAGCAGAAGCAGGCTCCATTCAGGGAGCCCGACATGGGACTTGATCCCGGAACTCCAGGATCACACCTTGGGCCAAAGGCAGGTGCTAAACCGCTGAGCCACCCAGGGATCCCCACATCTCAAACTTGAAATGTCCCAAACTGAACCAGCTACAGAAAACAGGCCTGGAAATGGAGTGCTCCCTTTGTTCTTTGTTGTAGCTCCCAAATTCTATCCCCACTCTCTTCTTGCCAAAGTCCCATAATCTTTAAAGTAGGCCAATAGATTTTAACACTAGCTTCTTGTCCTTGTTACTGTCTCTTTCAAACCCCTGCATCACATCCCTTCTTCGCTGACGACTCTAGCACCTATTTCACAGTCTTTATTACCACCAACTACTCATCACTTACAGTGTCCACAGTGATGATTCACCTAATACCTTACATTCTGTTTCTCAACCTCCTTGCATCCAATGATCATTTCATTCTTCCAGCTCAACTACCCACTCCTTTGGTAACACTGTTAAATTTGGTAACACAGTAAATTGTCTTTACCAATAATTATACTACCTCTAAAATCTCAAAATCTAGAACCCTATTCTCTAATGCTCCCACTTCCTGTCATTTCTAGTCTTCTCACTGCAGCTCTTCCTTGGACTTCATGAAATCTCCAGTCCACAGACACCATCACTTCCTCACTACAAATCATCCCCTTACCCAGTTTATATTTCCTTGTTTATTGTTCAAACCATTTCCTTCAAAACACTCTTAACTCTTCTAGTCCTTTCTTACCTCGTTATCTTGCTTGGCAAAACTTGAACCCTAATTAATTCCATATATTCCATACCTGCACCCAAGTGTCTGAATATTTCTAGAAAAGGAAAGCTTTAAGCTTTCCTTAAGACTTTATTCATAATAAATTTATGGCCATAAATGTCATGGGCACAGGACTCTGGCAACCAATCCTACTTCACTTACTTGTTCTGCCTTTTTTTTTTTTTTACTGTGCATACTGACAATTTCACATATCCTTTCTCCTAAACCTCTTGTACCTCATTATTTCCCATTCTCAGTTGATGACTTTGCCTCATGAGTATTTGAGAAAATTCAAACAAGGAGTCAGGACCTGCATTATCTATACCTATACTTCCCGCCATGGAGCAAGTGACATCTCTTGCTTACTACCAGAAGTAGCAGCCCCAGGATATCAACCACTGCATGATTTGCAAATATCAGGATCACCAAGAAATATGACTCACACAGGCACTGGATCTAACACTTTACTCACACAAGCAGAGCAAAATCAGCCTCAATAATGAGCATCTGTTCCCCACGGCCAGCGCATCTTGCCCCACAGTTAATGCACAGATGATCTGCACAAACCCTTCCTGTGCTGCAGGTGAAGGATCCCCATCTATCCCTGCCAGGAACATGTATAGCAGTGGGGTTGGCCAGGTGCCATAAGATGCACACACTTTAAGCATAACAAAGAAGTACGGGATCCCTGGGTGGTGCAGCGGTTTGGCGCCTGCCTTTGGCCCAGGGCGCGATCCTGGAAACCCGGGATCGAATCCCACATCGGGCTCCCGGTGCATGGAGCCTGCTTCTCCCTCTGCCTATGTCTCTGCCTCTCTCCCTCTCTCTGTGACTATCATAAATAAATAAAAATTTTAAAAAAATTAAAAAAAAAACAAAGAAGTACATATCGAATCAGGAACAGGGAAAGATATTCCTAAACAAATCTATATGCCCAGCACAGGGTATGAGGGCCTATCTCCATGTAAGGAAATGTTCCAGACCCAAGGCACACTGCTGTGCAGCCACACAAGGGTCAAAAGACTGCATGACTGCCTTTCCCAATGGTCCATCCCCCAACCATTGTTCAGCTGCTTAAATAGCAGATACAGTGCAAAAATCTCGTAGGACCACTGTCTGCCCAAATTTGGAGATAGAGTGGAGTCTAATGGGGCCCCTGAAAAATCCATAGATGCAGTTTGTCTGCACAGCCTACCTGTCATTTTGAGACAGAACCAAACGCAGGGTGATGATCAGGCCTTTCCTTGAGGATGGTCCCTAATTAGGAACCCCAAGCGCCTGGATTAAGCCAACTAAGGAATTAAAAAAATAAGTCTGGGAGGGACTGCAGGTATATAGTTCAATAATCACCGCACCTGAGCATGGATGTTCTTTAGTTTTTACCTTACCTGAATTATTGATATATACACAAGAGTTGTTGGCGTTCATACCAATGCCTCACTGTTCTGCCAACAGATAGTCAAGGCTATTGTTATTCATCCCTACCTTAGCTAGTGAATCCTGTTGGTTTTCGATAGCTTGGGGTCTGAGTCATTCTGTACCAGTCAGGACATCACAATGGAAACATGAGATTAGGACCTTAACCTCTAATTTGGAGGGGCTTCTCTCTACCACATAGCATGGGTGTAATTCTTCTATAGGAATCTCATTTATTTCTGTTTTATCTATCCAGTTTTACCAACCAAAGCCATATTGCTCTGTGGATCAACCCTGCTCTTTTTTTCCCACCTTTATAATCTCTTGAATTCCCCTTTTGGCCCTATGGACATGGATTCCCCTTGTTTTCTATCTGAAGCCATTGAAATCAGTTTATTGTTTTTATCCTAAGCAAGACTTTTCAGTGGAGCTTTTCCATTGCTTCCCCCACAGTCATTTCAGAGACAACGGTAGTGATAGCCCAGTCTTCCACTGGGAAGGGCCCTGTTGCATGAAGGCCTCTAATTCATCATCCATGTCCCAGCGGCAGGGTCATATAATCAATTACCTAAGGCTTTTACTGAAATGAGGGCTTTAAGAATGACTTTCCAGGAGTCTTAGTCTTAGGGGACTCCTCATAGTTGGGAATACTATTCTCATACTTCTTGCAGTCTACGTCAAGAGTGACACGAGGGGCACCTGGGTGGCTCAGTGGTTGAGAGTCTGCCAATGGCTCAGGTGTGATCCCAGAATCCTGGGATGGAATCCTGCATCAGGTTGACTGCAGGGAGCCTTCCTTCTCCCTCTATGTCTCTGCCTTTCTCTGTGTGTCTCATAAATGAATAAATAAAATCTTAAAAAAAAAAAAAAGAGTGACATGGACTTACCTCTGTCCTGTCGGTTGCCCTATTCGATATAGGCAAAAAATGCACTGCAGCAAGGGATCCGTGGTTAGCTTAGATGGCACCACTCAGCCTAAGACATTGGGTCTGCAAGGCCTTCTCATCAAACAGGGGCACCAACCAAGCTGCACAACTCCCTTGGCCTCTGTCCATATCTTTCAGTTTTTGCTTTTCACTCTCCAAAAAGGACCTCATCAACTTCATTTTCAGCAACACCACTGGTGGATTGCATTTAGCGAAAACAAGTCCAACCTGGATCAAGCAGAGCTTCCTTCATAGGGGCCTTTGATTTCTCTTTGGTGTCATCTGCAGCTTCTGGCATGCGGGAGTTAGAGGACAGTGTGGGAGTGTGAAGGTGGCCAGAAACCAGGTTAATTTTCCATGTAATTTCTTGCATTTCTGCCCTTATCCATAATACCAGTTTATCCTGTTGACAAGGAAATTGTGTACATTTCATTTATTCCCATTCAGCCAGAGAGAGCCCTGTACTCAGTCAGCCCATCATCCCCCCCAGGGGGCTGACACTACCCTGGAATGGCTGGACTGATGAACACCAAGCATCTGCACCATGCACTAACACTGTTGTTGACCTTGCTCACTGCACTAAACTGTTGAGTAACTAACACCTGTTGCCAACCACTAGGAAAAGCAATAGCAAGATGTCAGCCTACTGCAGAGTTTGCAGGTGTTGGTGTTGCCAAGAAAGACATGACTCACACAGACACTGGATGGAATAAGACTTTATTCACAGAGAAGAGATCAAGAAAAATGAGCTTCAATAGTGACTGCCAGTCCTTCATGGCCAGTGTATATTGCCCTGAAGATGAATGACACAGGGAAGTGGTCTGTCCTCAATCCTTTTATGCGGCAGGTGAAGAATGTTTTCCCCTTCCCACCAAGGAATAGATATAACAATTGGGTTAGCCAGGTGCCATATGACGCACATGCTTTAAGTAAAACAAAGAGGTACATATCAAATCCTGAATAAGGAAAGATAGTCCCAGACAAGTCCATATGCCCAGCGCAGGCTGTTAGGACTTCTTATCTCCATGAAAGAAAATGTTCCAGGCCCAAGGCACACTCCTATACAATTATGCAAGGGTCAATGGGCTATAAGCAACTGCCTTCCCCAACAACTGCTTTTTCTTTTCACAGATGAAACAGATGAAGTGTTCCTCTTCCAATCAAAGACCTCCATCTGTAGTCTGGAAAGGATCTCCCCTTGTCTTCTCAAAGATTTTGCTCCTACAACTTTCGCCTTAAAAAGCAGTCCCTTGGGACAGCAGAGTGGCTCAGTAGGTTAAGCAACTGCCTTCAGCTCAGGTCATGGTCCCGGACTCCTGGGATTGAGCACTACAGCTGGCTTCCTGCTTAGGGGAGGGATTGCTTCTCCATCTCCCCCTGCCATTCCCCTCACCACCACCCCCATGCTCTCTCTCTCACTCTCACTCTCTTAAATAAATAAAATCTAAACAAACAAACAAAACCAGTCCCTTGACCTTATGACACTCTCCAGCTTACTGACCCATTTCTGCCTTCTCATCTCATTTTCTCTTCAATCCGGTTTCCATCATCACTATTTCGCTGAGACTGTTCACAAGATCACCAGTGATCTTCATGTTGCCAAATCCAATGGTCATTTCTGTTATCGTACCTGACCTTTCAGGAGCATTCCAAATGTTTTATCTCTCTCTCTCTCTCTCTCTCTCTCTCTCTCTCTCTCTCTCTTCACTTCATTTCTGAGATATCACACTCTCTAGTTTTACCCCGAATGGGGTCTCCTTTGCTGGCACGTCCTTTTCTACTAGAACTCTAAACTAAGCAGTGCACCAGGGTTCTGCTCTGTCCTAGGCTATCTCCTATTTATACTCTTTCCCTGATGATCTCAGTGTCATGCTTTAAATATCTTACTCATGCCAATGACACTCAAGCCCTGACCTCTCCTCTGAACTTTAGACTCATGTATTAAACTATCCTTGACATTTCCACATATACAAGATTTTCCCCTAATTTAAGCTCTTTATTTCATGAACTTAACACTTTATTATTTCACAGAGTACTGACAAGATTTTCAATTCACAATTGTCTGTTCTGCAATCAAACCTAGAGTTTACTGGCTAGTTCAGTCTAGAAATTGGAAAAAAAGAACATTATACTAAGATTCTTTAATTCTAATTTTTGAAGTCCAATTTTTTTTTTCTGCTTTAGAATAATCATGCTGGGATCCCTGGGTGGCTCGGTGGTTTAGTGCCTGCCTTTGGCCTGGGGCGTGATCTTGGAGTCCTGGGATCGAGTCCCACGTCAGGCTCCCTGCATGGAGCCTGCTTCTCCCTCTGCCTATGTCTCTGCCTCTCTCTCTGTTTGTCTCTCATGAATAAATAAATAAAATCTTAAAAAAAATAGAATAATCATGCTTATACTACTTAACATGGCATACATACATCTACCATGATTTAAGCAAAAGTTGTTATACCAAACTTTATTCTCATCCATTATCTACCCAGAGCTTTGTGTATATTGAAATGTTTTCAAAAGTGGTCTACTGTAGGATATCTGCACACACTATGGTACTGGTTCTAGGCTACTGCAGTTGGCCTTTCTCTTCCCACACTTGTTCTTGCACAAAACTTTAATCATCCTCTCTACATTTATTTGCCCAATGGTCCTTCTCTAGCCCTGACTTTTCTCTTGGGCTTCATCTCTACAGTTCTGATGATCCATTGGATATGTAACTCAATGCAAAATGCATCTTCTTTTGTATTCTCCGTAATCAATAACTTCTGACTTCCCTCTTCCTCTCAACGGAGTCGCAGTTCTCTTGGCTGCCCAGGCTCCACTCCACTCCCACATCTCATCATCATATCCTATTATTTCTTCCTTCAATACAGTAATATCATGCCTTTGTGACATTATGAATTTGAGGAAAGACAGACTTGGGAATGTTAGTTAACTGAGATCTCTATGCCTCACTTTGTCCATCTCTAATGCAAGATTAAAACTATATATCAGGATTATTCTGAAGACTACATGACTAGGGAAGCCTGGGTAGCTCAGCAGTTGAGCGCTTGCCTCCGGCCCAGGGCATTATCTGAAGTTCTAGGATTGAGTCCCACGTCAGGCTCCCTGCATGGAGCCTGCTTTTCCCTCTGCCTATGTCTCTGCCTCTCTCTCTGTCTTTCATGAATAAATAAATAAAATCTTTTAAAAAAAGAATATTAGATATTTTTCAGCTCTCCAAGTAATTCATTTTTTTTTCATTTTTTTTTTAAAGATTTTATTTACACATGAGAGATACAGAGCAAGAGAGAGAGAGGCAGAGGGAAAAGCAGGCTCCATGCAGGGAGCCCAACGTGGGACTCTATCCTGGGTCTCCAGGATCAGGCCCTGGGCTGCAGGCGGCGCTAAACCGCTGTGCCACCGGGGCTGCCCTCTCCAAGTAATTCAATTGATAAGGCAAGGTATGGAATCATTGTTGTTTGTTTGTTTGTTTAAGAATTTTTTTAAAAGGTTGTATTTATTTATTTGACAGAGAGAGAGAGTGAAAGAGCACAAGCACAGGGAGCCTCAGAGGGAGCGGGAGCCCCAACGCAGGGCTTAATCCCAGGACACTGGGGGGATCATGACCCTAGCTGAAGGCAGACATTGAAGAAATCGTTTTATACGGCTTTTGCCGAGGTGATTTTGATAGTCTGCCACACAGCAGTGATTCAAAGAAAACAGAATAATAGTTTTCAATTTCGATGTGTAATAACTGCCATCCCATAAAGTCGTATGTATGGTTTTCAATTAGCAAAACACTCTTCAAAATATAAACACAACAGGACCATTGGGGGGAATGGAAGGATAGTGGGGACAATTAAGTAGTATCTATCACAAACTTAAGTGACTCACTTCTAGAAATGGATCTTGCAGATCTCACAAGCTCATTACACCTGAAATTCACATCAGCAGAATGTGAAAGTGAAAAATTGAAAACTGAGGAAATAAATTATGATACATCAACTGAATACTATGCAGACTATAGACAAGAGTAAGTTCGTCTATATATACTGACACAGAAAGATATCTAATTTATGAGGGGGCAAGGCAAGTTGCAGAAAAGTATACAGATCTTATCTGTACATACGAAGTATGAAAAAATACATATATTTGTATATGCAGAGAGAGTAAAAATCTATTATAGTGGTTACTGTTAACAGTGGGGAGATTCTCACTGATATGGAAAGGGACTTTTTGCTTTTTATATCCTTCTGTACCATTTTGGTTTTTTCACTATGAGCAACATGCAAATTTACATTCACATTACAAAATACTGTTTAAAAATCTGCATAAGACCTAGCCAACTAAGTACCTCATCATTTAGGTTCCTGGTACAGAAATTTGCTCTTCACTATTTTCTCTTAATCTGCAGTTTGGTCTTTAATTTTCTAAAAGGCCTCCACATATATTCTTCTGTTCCTTCAACCAGTCGTTACCGACAACCTACTTCATACCAGACAGAGAGCACTGTTCTAAGGCAAACAATGAAGAGCAGACACAAAATCAAAATCGCGTGCTCCTTACACGTGGGTAGGACGATACGCCCACACGTAAATAATAATTAGAATTGAGAGCCACGAAGATCTGAATTTTCAAATGCTAGAATGTTCAAATGTCATGTGTGCTTGTGTGTGCCTATACACGTCCTCGCTCACACATACCAATTAACACAATCATCGCTACTGAATTAAGAGTCGTTTGTATATAGTATTCGGGGATATTTGACTTTCTCTTGCATTCATTATAACGGACTTAGCACAAAGAAATCAAAAACAGTTAAGACTCTGTGTTGTCCGAATTTAGGCAAATTAGGTGCTTCAGGGCCTCAGCCTAAAGGGGTATTTACCTCTCGGGCTGGCTGTCTCGGGGACAATTCTAGGTGCCGATCGGGGAACCCACCGCAGGGCCTGGCGCAAGCACGCGCGGGGTGGGGCGGCCGGGGGCGGCCGGGGACGCCCGCGCCGGGGCGCACCTGGGCCGCGCGCACCGCGGCCGGCCCGCTCTCCCGGGGCGCGCGGTACTCCCGCCGGGGGCCGCAAGAGAAATGCGGCGCTTCCACCAATTTTTTCACCCGAGCGCTCCTGCGCCCCAATTTCTCTCTCCGGGCGTGCGGGGCCACAGCGCCCGCCAGCTCCTGAGGCGCCGGCTGGGCACCAACCCCCGCCCAGGGCCGGCCATGTGCTGAGGCCGCCCTGCGCGGCAAGACTCAAGTCCACTCCCGGGCCCGAGCCGGCCAATCTGTCCTGGGCAAACCTGGGCCGGAGCAGGCGGCAGTTTCGCCTCCCAGCTGCAGCAGTTGGTTTGAATTCTGGCGCCACTCCCGCGCCACGTAGAGCCGGACTCGGAAGCGACAGATCGCCGCGCGCAGCGGGCGCGCACGGGCCCTGGGCGAGCGTGCAGTGGGCGGGCGGACTACGCGCGCACCACGCCCCGGAACCAGCCTCCCCCGCCCCCCGAGAGAAAAAAGCCGCCGCGCGCGCTCCCGCGCTCTCCTCTCAGGAAGCGGCCACGCCCCGCTCTCTCCCTCGTCCAATAGGCGCGAGAGGGCGGGGCGGCCTCGGTCTGGCTCCGGAGAGGCTATAAAAGGAACTGCTGGCGGCGCAGCTCGGTCTTTTGCGTCCGGACTTGGGAGGCGCTGCTTCGGTGGAAGGTGAGTGGGCACCGTGGGCGAGGCCTTTGGCGGGTGGGCTGGGAGCGGGCTGCGGTTCGCTGCGGCGCTGTGAGGTCTCGGACAGCTGTGCTTAGAGTGCTGTGGCTCGGGGAGCTGCACGTGGGAAGCACGCAGCCGGGCCGCCACGTGGTGTGCGCGGTGGCGGCGGCGCCAGGCTTCGAGCTTAGGCGTGCGGAGGCTGGTGCTGAGGGCCACGAGCTCTGCGCGCGGCCTTGCTGAGGCGCGCCGACACCCGACTGGCCGAACCTGGGCAGCGAAGGGATGACGACCGGATTCCCCATGATTTGGGCCAGGGAGTTAGGTCTACGTTGAAAATAAGAGGCCTTTACTACTAAGACGAGTGTCCCTTTATCGTCGCAAATCTAAAGGTTACTTGAAAAAATGGGCGGTCCCGGACCTTGTCTGAGATGGAGTTGTACTGTGCCCAGGTGGCGCTGTGTGCAAGGCAGCTTAGTCAAAGAGGCAGGGTTCTAGTGCTGAAAACCTCCAACTGACAGTCGGTGAGAATGCTTAGTTTTCAAAATATTGGTCCTCTGCAGGAACAATGGCTCTCGGTGGCGTAATGAAGCTGCTCTCTGAAGATGTTGAGGTAAGTACGGTGGAGAGCTTCGTTTTTAAATGGAAGTAAACCTGTTGATACGCAGGAAAAGATGATGCAGCATCTGGAATTTTGCTTCTTAATAGATGCAAAGGAAAACAACAACAAAACACGTGAGAGAGTATTTGCTGGGATGTTACTTGGTCGAAACCTGACAGTCTTAACACAGGTATGTGTTGGGCCAATACTTGAATTCAGTAGGTTTACTCCGTAATGTGGATTAAATGAAAATTTTTTTCTTGTCCTTGAACAGCTTCCTGGGGACTGATAATAATGGACCTATAGATGTCACTGACTAGCAACCTCATTTTAAAGTAAGTTGTGTGGTGTACGAGATAACACTATAGTGTTTCCAGCACCGTATTTACCTTATAACATGCCTTTGGCTGATGGTTAATTTCACCGTTCTATAATGAATTCTGGTCTAATCAATGATGAAACCTATCCCGAAGCTGACCACCTGAAGAAAAGCATATACGGATTCGGCTTCTGAGATACGACCAGAATAAAATCTGTTCTGTTGTCCGGATTTTATAACAGTTCTGTTAAGTTACAAATGTTGTAGGGGGAAAACTGCTACCTCACAATGATGTATTGGTGGGTTTTTGTTTTTCTTTGCCAACAGTGTGGGGTCGCTGTCTGCCCATGGAAAGAGGCCAGTTTGCTGGAACCTTCCGAAGGTGTAACCCATTCCTGTGAGTGGAGTTTTTTGACATTTGGTCATTGTTTTGTCCTTGGTCTTAGTCTATGATGATCTTATCCCGAACCTGAATACATGTTGAGAAAACCAATACGGATCTGGCTTCTGAGATAGACCATTATAAGGACAAAGATATTTTTTTAATTCTTTCGCTCTTCTGATGTGGATCGTCTTGTAAATCTCAAATGTTTTTCCTTTTCTAGGGCTAATGCCACGAGATTTACTTGTATGAAAAACTGATGAAGAACAGCTCCTTTTACTGATACTGAAAGAAAACTTACAAATCAAGACAATATATTGATTTTTTTTTTAATTTTTGTAAGTAGATAATAAAGCAGCATCTAATCTAATGTATCCATAAGAAGCAATTCCTGGGTGGCTCAGTCGGTTAATTGTCTGCCTTCAGCTCAGGTCATGATCCCAAGGCTCTGGGATCAAGTCCATCAGGCTCCGTGCTCCGTGCTCCAAGGGGAGTCTGCTTCTCCTGCTGCTTGTTCTTTGTCAAATAAAATCTTTTCAAAGTAAATGATTGTAATTAAAACAGAGTCAAAATTTATGCTGAATATTGTGGGGAAAATCCATAGGTTTTTATGGGGAGATGACAGTATCACAGGATAAATAGAAATGTTAACTTTATGTGGGGTACTGAGTATTACTGGGTTAATGGTGAACAAAATGGAGAGACTGCCTATTGGAGAGAAACACGCCAGTTATCAAATGATCCGTCTGATTACTGAATCCTGAAATATTAGGTCTTGATGCAGTTGTCATTGAAAGGAACCACAAAATGGGAAATGTGGAATACTAAAAATGAGCACAGCCTAACAATTATGGGTCATGGGGGAAGATTGCTGATAGAATCTGAGTTTAAGCTAGTCAAACATTGCACAGAATGGATTTAGTGTAGATCATAATAGCATCTGATCTAACCAAGATGGTCAGGCCATGCAGGATCATTTTCCCTAAATAGCTGCATGAATAAGTTGTTCCCAAACCCATATGTGTCAGTCAAAATAATAGGTTTTTTTTTTTTCTCAGCTTATGATGGACTACCTTTTTCCTAAAATTGCCTACCTTAGTAAAAATTAAATTTTGGCCCCATGCAGTTTAGACAGAAGAGGCTCATGAGCCTAGCAAGCATGCTGGTTTAGTGGGCAGGTACATAGTGAATTTGCTCAAGTATTAAAATGGTGCACAAAATACTCATTGGAGCTACAGTAAAATTTTACTAAGGTTATTACTTCCACCACCAAGTATTCTGGGTCCCTGCACACTATTAGAGGTGGTGAGGAATTGGAGTGACCAATGTGGTCACTTTAAAATGGAAAAATCTGCTTTTTGCAAGTTGTCTGCAGAAAATACAGACCAGATTTGATAAGTTTGAGAAACCTAATTGAGACCCCAGGGTGTGGTACCTTTAATGAGGCGTTAAGGCTTGATGAAATCCAGCAATTGGAAAAGCTACTTGGCATAAGTAATATCTTGATATTACGAAAAGAAATGTGGAAAGCTGTGTTGCCTTACCACCACCAATCATTTAGAAAGACTGGATCAATGGTACAATGTATATAAAAATGGAGTAGTTGAGCAAAATATTAGGTGCTGAAATTAAAATTCCTCAATGCTATAAAATGTCTTCTAGATCAAAGTTCTGGGTTAGTAACCTTGTTAGTTGCATGTATCATTCAAAAAAAATGCATCTGTATATGTAAGCCAGTGTGTTAAGATCAGTTTCAGTCATCAAAGTATCTTAAGTACCTAGATACCATAGTTACCTACTTGGACTTGTTTGCATAATAAATTTTAGGTGGACAATGAATGATAAAAAAGATTGGGGGTCTGCGGGAAATTTTCAGGAAAAGTGTCTACCCTTTTGTCAAAGCTGGCAAACATCACTTCAAAACAAGTTATGAAATAGACAATCTGCTTTGGAGCACTCTGACCTCTTTTCCTGCAGTTCCTTCTGTTTTTGTTCCTTTCCTTTGCAATCAGTCTGGTAATATGTCACATTTCTTCAGCTGATATGATCCAAATTAAATTAATTTGTGTATTGCACTGTTCAGGGCTCTGCTAAGGAGGCCAGAGGTGAAACCCTTCCTATGCTCTCTATATCTTAATAGTGGTCCAAAATGCCATGAAAATCAAAGGCAAGCAATGACGTTAAAAAGTACTGAGAGAAATACTCAAATGTGAGGACTATGAATTTTTAGGCATAAACATTTGAAGCAAAGATGGTACGCTCCAGAACCTGAGAGTGATGAATTGGGAATTTGGGTACCAATTGGGTGGTTAGATACGGGACAAATTAGATGGAGGATAAGGCTGAAGTGTATGGAGGCAACAAATGTAAAAAGCTAGGGTCATTTGAATTACCTAAAGTGACGTTTTCTTCAGTGGGAAGGCATATAGCAGAGAACTACATATTTAGTCCGTTTGATTCTGCAGAGTCCACACTTAAATGAGTCAGGACCACAAAGGTACGTAACATTTAGTGAAATTAAGTTTGAAAGCTTAAGATGTTACAATTAATCATCAGCTTCCATTTTAAAATTACTAATTGATTAAAGCTTCTAGTAGATTGGATGACATTTTTCATTCATAGAACAAAGGTCTTGGCTGTTAGATTCTATTAGCCTTCAGCTTTATGAATGCTACCATACCATGTAATACCTTTCTATTACCAAAGTAGGTAACTACTAGTTACGGCCAGGGACCTTAAGTTACCTGGATAAGGGACTTAACCCTTCTGAGCATATGTGCGACTTAATAGAGAACTTACTGGAGACTCCAAGCCTTAAAGACCTAAGGAATAAAGGAATATGGCTGTAATAGATGGATCTGCATGGTTAGGACTGATTTCAGAAGTTGAAAGCAAAATCTACATGTCTGGCTTTAGCTAAAAGGAATTCTTTTCTCCGCCTTCCACCATGCTTCCAGGTTATCTTCAAATATAGTAGGCTCAAACCTACCATTTGGTGCTTTCTAAAATTAGTTCTGTTGCCAGAAATCTAATATCCACTGCACTTGGCTTCCCAACGAAGTGCCCTCTGAATCGGTTATGCCCTCATAAATCCTTATTTGCCCAACCTGTGTGAAATCTTTTGCTTGTGCTCAGGTTTTTAACACCGCTTTCCCAGTTAGAATCTTTGTTTGAATTACAGCCTGCTAAGATAGTCTGCCTGCCTTTTGCTAGTCCTTCCTCCCTGGAGGTGACACTCTCCCATTTCTTCACAAAAGCTCAGTTCTAGATCCAAGTAGTACTCATAGCATAGTATAGTATTCATAATTGCCTGACGGAATATTGCCACTGCCTCTGGCCTTGCTCCACCTCACTGATGCTGCATATTTGGGTATGTACAGAGATCAGATCAAAGCACCAGATTAAGTTTTGGAAGCTTTATAGACTATCTTGGGATGGAAGGAGAGGGTGTCTTTCCAAAATGAGAACCAGAATCCTCAGGCTCATTCTCACAAGTCTTGGCTTCTTCCCTTTACCACTAGCACGGTACTGAAGTCCTGGCATGCCATGTGGCTGAGTTATAACAGGAAATAAGATTTAATCTTACAGAATCCCAATTTGAGTACAGTATAAACCAACCTATTTGGGAACTCTGTCTTAGTTATGCTTACTCAATTGATTCCAGTTCTCTTCAAAATAGTATTAATAATAGAAAAAACATTTCAGAATACTCAAAATTTATCATTTGAAGAAAGTAACATTTGCAAATACAGTGCATTGCTTTACTGAGGTCACTAAACTTTTGACATACCCTTGTGTCCTAACTATATAATTGGTGTGCAACAAATTGTACAGTTTTAAATGTATAGTTTGGTGAGTTTTTCCATTGATACACACCCATGAAATCATTACCACAATCAATAATGACTATCCATTTCTCCCAAAAGTGCTCTTATAGAGGCTTAATTCTGAACACCTTACATTTGAGATGGCATCTAATATCCAAGTGAAATTTTGAGTTAGGTAGAGAAGTATGAAGTTCAGGGAAGAGATCTGAGCTGGAGAAATAAATTTGGGAGTCATCAGCATGTGGTGGTGTATTTAAAGCTATAAGATTAGATGAGATCACCAAGGAGTGACTATAAATAGAGAAAAGAAGTGGTCCAAGAGTTGAGTCCTGGAACATTCCAAGATTAGGGGATTCCAGGTTTAGTTGAAATCCTGAAGATTGTTTTGTGCCAAGGGACAAAAATTGGGAAGCAGAAATCTGTTGTCAAGTCCAACTGCCATATCAAGAACAGAAACTAGATGGAAAAGGAGTTCTGGAATGAAAAGGGTGAAAACTAGCAAATAATTGGGGTCTAGGTAGGGCTGGAGATAGCCTTGATTTAATGCAGAGCCTTCGCATGGAAATTGGAGGAGTTAACATATGAGAACAACTTTGTAAAGTATCAGACAAAATAGTCCCCAGAAAAGAATGAGATAAGGAATTTAGGAAGTGTGATAGGGTTTTCATCAGACACTGTCTACTTTGAGAAGTGGAGTTGACTACAAACAAATTAGAGGTTTGTCTTAATAGTACTAAAGTGCCGACTGAGACTGAAAACTACCAATTTTAGTAGTTAATCAGCATAATTCACTATTCTCCTATGAGGCTTATCTGCTTGGGAGAAGAAAGCAGATCAGTGAATGCCTCCAAAATTAGGAATAAACTGGCCAGAAGGAGCAAAACAATGACAAGCCAAGAGAACTGAGGATGGAGGTTAAACTGTTAAATAAAACCTTGGGGACACCTGGGTGGCTCAGTGGTTCAACGTCTGGTTTTGGCTCAGGGTCCCTGCAGGGAACCTGCTTCTCCCTCTGCCTATGTCTCTGCCTCTCTCTGTGTGTCTCTCATGAATAAATAAATAAAATCTTTTTAAAAAAATTATTAACCTTGATCCAAGTCGATTAGGGGGAACAAAACAAGGGTCCCAAGTAAGACAGTCAGATATACCATGGAAAGACGCTGATGAAAACTGGGTAAAATAAGTTCCTCTCCAGTTACACTACAAAATGACCCACAGCATGTTGTATTCTGATTGTTGGTTTATTTCTCTCTGGCCCTAGAATGTGAAGTCTTTACAAGAAGAAACCGTGCACTTTAATCTCTTAAATTCTGCTTAAGACAGTGTAATGACTCCTATAAAAAATTGCCTAAGTGGAATTCAATTTGTATATTTAAGGTCGCAATGATGATGTGATTTAACCTCTCCAAAAGGGGTAAAATAAATGAGAAGAGTTGGAAGGTGTTAAGGACAAATATTCGTGTCGCCCAAAACTCATCTGTTGAAGCCCTAATCCTAGGGCTAGCTATATTTGGAGATATATTTGGAGATAGAGTCTCAAAAGAGGTAACTGAGTTTAAATAAGCTCATAAGGGTAAGATTCTGATTCAGGAGGAGGTCTGTCCTCCTTTTTATAAAAAAAAGCAAAACAAAACACCATAGAGCTCACTCACTCTCTCCCTAGCACACCCATAAAGAGGTCATGTGAGCACACAATATGATGGTGGCCACCCACAAGCCAACGCAAGAAGCCTAAAAATGTTGAACTTTCAACCTCCAGAACCGTGAGGAAAAATCCTCTCTATTGTTTAAGCTACCCAGTCTGTGATATTTTGTAATGGCAGCTCTAATAGACTAAGAAGCAAAGGATAAATGGCCACTGCTATAATTTGGGGAGTTTATATTTAGCTAAAGAATTATGAGTAATAACTATGAAAAAAAGCCCATGGAATGTAATCTCTCTGGTCTTACACATTTTCCTTTTAGGTATATTTTTATTACATTGGAAGTAAATCTACAATGTGCTTTCTTATTGAATATTAATAAACACAGCTACCAGTCACAAAGCTTCCTCTCCACTTGTTTTAACATCATGTTCAAAATTTTTGAGAAATAGATAATTTTTCAATAAAAAGTATCAGTGGAGAGGGACATCTGGCTGGCTCAGTAGAGCTAGCAACTAGATCTTGGGGTCATGAGTTCAAGCTCTACATTGGGCGTAGAGCTTACTTTAAAAATTAAAATTAAAAAAATATATATCCGTAGAGAAACCAGAGATTGAAATGAAACTATCTCAGATAGGTGAATGTTGTCAGTCTTAGACTTCACAGGAAAGACTTTTTGACATAAATGGAATTACTTCTTTCATATTCACCTCATATAACAAAAAATGGCTTACTAAATTTTTCAGTCTAAAATTTCATTTTTCAGGACACTTGGGTGGCTCAGGGGTTGAGTGTCTGCCTTCGGCTCAGGGTGTGATCCCGGGTCCCCAGATCAGATCCTGCATCAGGCTCCCCACAGGAAACCTGCTTCTCCCTCTATGTCTCTGCCTCACTCTCTGTGTCTCTCATGAATTAAATAAATAAAATCTTTTAAAAAATAAAATTTCATTTTTCTATATGAACATTAAGATTGTAGTAAGATTTAAAAATTAACATTTTTTGTAACTGGTAAGTCTTACCTATCATAATTTTGTTCCCTATTTAATGAAAAACAGTATAAAATAATGACTGACATTTTCAGTTATTTTATTTTTCACAGTATTTTGACATATATCATCTTCATTTCTCCTTGAGAAACCCTGGAAGGTAGGTAAAGTAGGCATTATTTAGTATTCATGTATTTTATATGTGATAAACTAAGATTGAGGTATTAAAATATAGGCTGGTTAAGGTCTAGATCACTGGATTTTATCATCTCTATATTTTGTGCATAAAAATACTGTTTTTTAGTTGGGTGCTACATTTAAGAAAAACACTGACAGACTAGGAGGTATCCAAAGAAAGAAGACAAAGGCTCTAGAAACCATTCATTCTGGACAATATGTTAAGGACTTGGAAATATTTAACCTGAAGAAATGAAAGTCAAGGGAAAACATGATGACTATTTTTAGATATCTGAAAGTGTATCAGGTAGGATAATAGTATAATAGTATATTAATAATAATCCCATGTAGTAGTTAGGATTATTATGCCCATTTTACAGATGAGGAAGTTGAAGCTTAGAAAAGTAACTAATGAAGGTCACATGGGGAGTGGAGGAATTAAAATTTAAAACCTGTCAGTCTAATTCCAAAGATGGTGTTCTTACCACTAAATACCTTCCCCAAAGGAGTAGTTAAGTGTTTCTCTAGAAGGCACAAAGGAGATCGATGAAATAAAAAGAGGCAAACCACAACTGAACCTAAAAATGAAGTTCCTAATATGAGAATGCACAGCCTCCAAACCATGGTCTCCTGTCAGTTTAATTTGGAGGAAGAAGGTTTGGCCTAATCAACTTCAAAGATCCATTCAAGTCTAAGTTCAGATTTTTTACTTGCCCAAGGTAAACCAGCTAGTGACCAAAACGACAACCAACATTTTCTATCTCTTTCTCAGTCTAGTGTTCAGTTTCACTAAGTATAGTGCCCCAGTTTTTTTCCAGTGGCAATGTCAATTTCCTCAAAATTCACTAATCTGTGGGAAGGGGTAAAATCACATTCAGTTACCCTAGTCCCTGCCCACTGTTAATACAGGACCTCTAGCCCCTCCAAAATTCCTTCAGAGAGGTCTGGAGTGCCCGTTAGAGTATCTCACATGTATTCACGGATAGGCCTCCCAATGCCCTTCCTGATAATTCTGTTACTGTGGCCCCTCGGTTGGGTGCCCCCCACATCCAGTGCCTCCCACAAAGCATCAAAGTCTCCTTTCTTGCTAACACTGTCATAGTCCAGAGCGGTGTTATCTTCTCATACCCTCCTCTCGGTGCTATGCCTCAGAAATTAGAACTCTGTGGAGTTCTGCTTGTGCCTTCTGTCTCTAAAAGCCCCTCAGAAAATAGCCCCATCAGCCTTTTTTCAGAAATGTTTTTACATGAGGGGCACCTGACTGGCTCAGTCTGTAGAGCATGCAACTCTTGATCCCAGGGTCATGAGTTTAAGCCCCATGTTGGGAGTAGAGTCTACTTAATAAAATAAAAAATAAAAACATATAGACATTTTTCCATGGCACTGAGACTTGGTCCCTGTAGTTAAGCTTGGGTTTAGTACTTCCCTATCCTACTCCTCTGCCCCATCTCTGATCTCTTCCTAGCAGACTCCCATCCTGCAGTTCCTCCTAGGAATCTGGAAGGCTCAGCCTCATCAGTCCAGATAAATCCAAATCTCAGATTAGGCTTAACCATGCTATGTCAATAGTAGCCTGAAATCCACTTTTTTTTTTGAAGGTTTTATTTATTTACTTTTTTAAAAAAAAGTTTTTATTTATTTATTCATGAGAGACAGAGAGAGAGGCAGAGAAACAGGCAGAGGGAGAAGCAGGCTCCATGCAGGGAGCCTGACATGGGACTCGATCCAGGATCCCCAGGATCACGCCTCGGGCCAAAGGTGGCACTAAACCGCTGAGCCACCTGGGCTGCCCTATTTATTTACTTTTTAAGCAAACTCTACAGTCATGTGGGGCTCGAACTTACAATCCTGAGATCAAGTCACATGTTCCACTGACTGAGCCAGCCAGATGCCCCCAAGTAACTTTAATCAACCACTTTTATACAAAAATGTTGCTAATAGTTGATAATTTCATTACATTAGAAGTAACGTGGGCATTAAGCATACTAAACTTCTCTGGGGCAATAGTAAATGTATTCCTTGGGGTACATCTCAATTCTCATCTCCTAGTTTCATCACTTATGGAGACTCTCATTTCTTTTTCAAAAATGAATGCACAAGGAAACTTGGATGGCTCAGTCAGTTACACATCTGACTCTTGACCTTGGCTCAGGTCATGATCTCAGGGTTGTGAGATCAAGCCTCATGCCAGGTTTCAATAGGAGTCTCTCTCTTCCTCTCCCTCTGCCACTCCCCCATCTCCCTCTCTTTCTTAAAAAAAAAAAGTGAATGCACAAACATTGCTCAAAGTCTGACCACATACCCAGAAATGTCAGTCTAGTTTTGAAATTCATGGATTTGTCTCTATATACTTTGATATAGCTCAATTTTTTGTTGGATGTTGTTCGTTTTTGTTTTTGTTTTTTTTTTAAGATTTTTTTTATTTATTCATGAGAGGCAGAGAGAGAGATAGAAGCAGAGACACAAGCAGAGGGAGAAGCAGGCTCCATGCAGGGAGCCCGACGTGGGACTCGATCCTGGGACTCCAGGATCACGCCCTGGGCAGAAGGCAGGCGCTAAACCGCTGAGCCACCCAGGGATCCCAGTGTTGTTCTTTTTAAATTGGATCTGTTCCTTTGAGATTGAACCTGATCAGTTAGGTGTGTGATGATTCACAAATATGCTAAAGTTTATTCATTTGTTGATTTAGTAAATAGGTAGTGAATAGCTAGCATGTGCAAGTACTGTCTGTCCTAAGCACTAAAGATATAGCAGTAAACCAAACAACCAAAATCCCTGACTTTGTGGAGCTTAAATTTTAGGAGGAGGGGTGGAATACTATATAATAAATACATACATTATAAAGTATATGAGAAAATGAGAAGTGATATGAAAAAAAATAGGACACAGGACATTGAGAGTGGATTTGAGGAGGTAAGTAGTGTTGTGGTTTTAAATATCAGGGACACATGGGTGGCTCAGCGGTTGAGCGCCTCCCTTCAGCCCAGGGAGTGATCCTGGAGTCCCTGGATTGAGTTCCACATCAAGCTCCCTGAATGGAGCCTGCTTCTCTCTCTGCCTGTGTCTCTGCCTCTCTCTCTCTGTCTCTCTCTCTCTTTCTCCGTGTGTCTCATGAATAAATAAATAAAATCTAAATAAATAAATGAAGTAAGTAAGTTGAAAGGTTAGACTTCCATGGGATTAAGCAAAGACTTAGAGGGAATGAGGGATCAAGCTATGCACATATCTAGGAAAAGGGCATTCCAGTTGTAGCAGACCAAGGACCGAAACATGTGGTAAAGAAAGAGAAGAAATAAGCCATGCAAATCACCCAGAGCTTTATGGGTTATTAAAAAGATTTTATTCTGAGTAAAATGGGAACCACTACAAAAGAAAACTCAGAAACTCGAAGTGTGATTCATATGCATCAAAACCTATGAACCCTAACCCCTAGGGCCCAGATTGTGGTCTCTACCATTTACCATTGAAAGGAAACAGGGCTTGTTGGAGAAATGACTGATTACAGATCTGAGGCAAGAAATGTTTGAGATGAAGCTGGTGTACCTAGCTATAGCAGAGAGCAAGAAATCTATTAGAGACTGTGAGGATTTTGTTAAAGGAACTCAAGAGCCAACCTGGAGCCTCTCCTACCATCCAAAGATGTAAATTCAGGCTAATAATAAATATAATAACTACAAGAGATTGACATACATAAAATATGTTCAAATCTGTGAATTCATAATGATAGCTAAACAAACCAAAACTTATTTTGATGCTGTTAGAGGATGCTGCTGAACCAAGTCATCAGTTTCAGAACTGGCAAATAAAGGGACTTTCCAACACCCAACTGTAGTAATGGAGAATCAAATAGAAGTTAAGAAAGTTTCTTTTTATTGATGTATCCTAGTTAATAACTGAAAAAGATTAACATAATTAGAATGCCACCATTTCGTAAACATCTAACTAATGTATCTAAGCAATCATCATCAATGGCTGCTAACATCAAGAAAAAGAGAAGCAAGATTAGTGTAAGTAGTTGATTGGTTGTTTTGGGACATGTTAACAATAAACATACTTAAAGATCCACTTTTTTTAAAAGATTTTATTTATTTATTTATGAGAGACACAGAGAGAGGCAGAGACATACGCAGAGGCAGAAGCAGGCTCCATGCAGCAAGCCTGATATGAGACTCGATCCCGGGACTCCGGGATCACACCCTGAGCCAAGGGTAGACCTCAACCACTGAGCCATCCAGGCATCCCCAAAGATTCACTTTCCATAGGATATATGCTATAATATTTTTTTCCATTAAAGATGATATCCTAAGATACTGGCACTTTCCATTCTTTGCAATAATGTCACACATCTGCAAAATTTCTGATCATCCCTCCAAAAAGAGTTCTTTGAATGAGTCTAAGAAGACTCTAGAAAACTAATTATTAACATGAATGGAACAGCATGAGATTTATCACTTCAGCTTCAATTGCATCTTGGAGAGGTGAGTTTGTTACATACATTATAAACTCTTCTATCAACTAGTGATATCAGTTCTGTCCATATTATTGTTTTCTACCTTAATAAAGAGCCATATCTCACACATATCTCAGAAAGTAAAATATGTTCAATACCATATTAATGTTTATTCTAGATTTATGGCTATGAGATGATTCATATTATAGTACCCCAAATGTCTTTGAACATTTTTTTTTTAGATTTTTTTTTTTCAGAGAGAGAGTGGGGTGGGGGAGAAGTAGGCTCCACCCTAAGCAGGGATCCTGACATAGGGTTTAATCCCAGGACCCTGGGATCCTGACCTCAGCCAAAGGCAGGCGCTTAACTGACTGAGCCACCCAGGTGCCCCTTTATTCTTTTTTTTTTTTTTTTTAAGATTTTATTTGTTTATTTGTCAAAGAGAGAGCAAAAGTAGGGGAAGTGGCAGGCAGAAAAGCAGGCTCCCCGCTGAGCAAGGAGCCCTATGAGGGATGCCATCCTAGGACCCTGGAATCATGATCTAAGAGGAAGGCGGACAACCCACTGAGGACCCAGGCATCCCATTTTTACTTAATATTTTATCAGGACAATCTTCAATGCCTCTAAAAATTCTTCTATATGTTGTTCTCATTGGCAACATCCAGAATATTTCATTTTTATGGATAGTCAATAACTAACCAATTCTCTAAGACTGGAAGTTTCGATTGCTTTGAATTTTGTCATGATGACAAGTTTAACGCCAATAAATATTCCAAACAATGATGCTACACTGATTATCCTTGGATAGTGGGTTTATATTACCATCCATGACTTAAACGCTTCTGATAATCTATCTTCTCATATCCGTTTGCAACCATTCCAGTCCATACTACACCCCAACTGGTACCCTTTCTCTCAATCTTTTCCACTGCCCAGTCTACAGGGGTAAAAAAACTACCTAACGGGGATCCCTGGGTGGCTCAGCGGTTCAGCGCCTGCCTTTGGCCCAGGGCGTGATCCCGGAGTCCTGGGATCGAGTCCCACGTCGGGCTCTCAGCATGGGGCCTGCTCCTCCCTCTGCCTGTGTCTCTGCCTCTCTCTTTCTCTCTCTCTCTCTCTATGTCTATCATGAATAAATAAATAAAATCTTTTTAAAAAAACACTACCTAGAACCTTAACTGTGTACATTCCTTTCAGCTCCTTGCCTTCAGTAAAATTTACTCCTTTCTTGAAGGCACCACTTACCTTTGCATCCTTTTTTTTTTAAATAATCTCCACAACTAACATGGGGCTAGAATTCACAACCCCAAGATCAAAGGCTAAATGCTCTACTGCCTGAGCCTAGTTGCCTCCCTTTGCAGGCTTCATGAGCTATTTCATAGGTTTGCTGTGTTATTCTGTATCATCTGTTTCTAATGTCCACTCATCAATGTACAATTTGGCTTCTCAGTTCTTTTACTTCTTCCATTTTCTCTCCTCCACACCCAGCATTCACACCAGAGACCCACAGGCCTTCAAGGAGCCGTGGTGTAATTCAAGGGATCTATGAACTTGGGCAGGAAAACATCTATATATTTATTTTCACTAAGTTTTCACTGAAATGTAGCATTTCCTTCAATAATAAAAGGAGGCAATATACCACAGAATTACTAGCAGTATCTATGGCTTTATCACCATAGAAAACACAGCTATTTTTATATACATTGCATTACAGTTACTATCACATACAAATACTTAAAATTTTTATTTATGCTCATTTCTACCTAGAAATTATGGTTCTTTTTAAGCCTGCCACTAAATCTTGTTGTTTAATGCAAAGATGCATATTATCTTAGTCCATTCAGGCTGCTATAAAAAAATACCACATACTAGTTAGCTTATTAACAACAGAAATTTATTTCTCACAGTTATAGAGGCTGGAAGTTCAAGATCAGGGTGCCAGCATGGTCAAGTAAGTGCTCTCTTCTGGGTCACAGCTTCTCATTGTATCCTTACATAATGGATGGGAGGGAAGGAGCTCTTCGGGGTCTCTTTTATAAGAGCACTCATCCCATTCATGGGAACTCCACCCTCATGACCTAATATCTCCTAAGGTCAACCTCCTAACACTATCATGTTGATGTTAGGTTTGTGACACATGGGTTCTAGGGGGAACACAAACATTCAGGTCATGGCAAACACACATTGCTGTAGCATATGTGTAGTTATTTAAATATTTTTATATTTTAATTTTTTAAAAAGATTTATTTATTTGAGAAAGAGGGCACATGAGGGGTGGGGCAGGGGCAAAGCGCAAGAGAGAAGCAAACTCCCCAATGAGCACTGAAGCCCAATATGGGGCTCAGTCCCAGGACCTTGAGATCATGACCTGAGCTGAAGTCAGACACTTAACTAACTGACCAACCCAGGTACCCCTATAACTATTTTTTAATATAAAGGGTTTTATATATAATTCTACATATATACTTAAAAATATATTTTGAAAAGTGGTCTATAGGCTTCACCAGAGTGGCAAGTAGTCCATGGCACAAATAGTTATGAACCTCTGTGTTATACAAGAGTTCCCCTGTATCTACAAGGATACTTTCCAAGACCTACCGTGGATGCCCCAAACCATGGGTAGTACCAAATCCTATATATGCTGTGTTTTTTCCTATACATACATGCCTATGATAAAGTTTAATTTATGAACTAAGCATAGCAAGAGATTAACAACAATAACTAAGGGGCGCCTGGCTGGTTTGGTCAGAGACCATGCAACTCTTGATTTGGAGATTGTGAGTTTGAGCCCCACACTGAGTGTAGAGATTACTTAGATATAAAATCTTTTTTTTAAATTTTTTTTTTTTATTTATGATAGTCACAGAGAGAGAGGGAGAGGCAGAGACACAGGCAGAGGGAGAAGCAGGCTCCATGCACCGGGAACCCGATGTGGGATTCAATCCCGGGTCTCCAGGATCGCGCCCTGGGCCAAAGGCAGGCGCCAAACCGCTGCGCCACCCAGGGATCCCCTAAAATCTTTTTTTAAAGTTTAAAATAAAATAAAAACAACAACTGGGGCGGGTGGGTGGTTTAGTCGGTTAAGCATCTTCCTGCAGTTCAGGCCATGATCTCAGGTCCTGGGATGGAACCTCACTTCGGGACTCCCTGCTCAACAGGGAACCTGCTTCTCCTTCTCCCTCTACTGGTCCCTCTGCTTGTGCTCTATTGCTCTCTGTCAAATAAATAAATAAAATATTTTTTTTAAAGAAAAAAAAAACAACTAATAATAAAAGAGAACAATTGTAACAATACTGTAGTAAAAGTTATGTGAACAGATCCCCTCTTTCTTAAGGTATCTTTTTTTTTTAAGATTTGATTTATTTATTCATGAGAGACACACACGGAGAGAGAGAGAGGCAGAGACACAAGCAGAGGAAGAAGCAGGCTCCATGCAGGGAGCCCGATGTGGGACTCCAGGATCAGGCCCTGAGCAGAAGGCAAAGGCTCAACCGCTGAGCCACCCAGGCGTCCCTGACTTTCTTAAGATATCTTATTGTACTGTACTCACCCTTTTCTGTATATACACCCTTCTGTATATCAAATATACAGTACTTGTATTTAACTTCTCCTCCTATCTAGCCTAATTCCATGACTTATCCCTGGTCCTCTTGTGCCAGTGTTCCCAATTCCCTTACCCCTCTTTTCTTTCCTTAGCTACTACCTGGCAAAACCCCAATTGCTCTGGCCATTTGCCTTGGTACAGAAATCACACAGCAGGGCAGATTTATGCCACTATACATTCATGGTTTCCACCCTCAACCAGCTCCCCTCAATGCTTCTAGGCAGCCTTGCTTTCCCTTGTTAGTTTTCTTCTCTATTTCAGGTTCTTTTCTGCTCCACACCTCTAATTCCTCTGACCCCCTACCTCAACTTTCCCCTCACCTCAGCAGAGATTTCACCTTCCTCTTCATGGAGAATTTTAAACACTTCAGCTGACACAATTTCCTTATGCCAGCCGTTATATGTAGCCACAATTTTTCCTTCCCTCTCACTGCAATAGAATGGTGTCCCTCCTCTGGTCTAAAGCAAATTTCTCCTCCAGCTCTACAAATCATATTCATTCATTCAACAAATATTGAATCAAGATTTCCTATGTTTGTTGTAAGTTATATCCCTCTCCCCTAAAAAAGAGACATGTTGAAGTCCTAAACCCCATTACCTCAGAATGTGACCTCATTTGTAAGTAAGTTCATTGCAGATGTAATTAGCTTAGATGGTGTCATACTGGAGTAAGTGGACTCCCTGATCCAATATGACTGGTGTCCTCATAGGAAGATGCTTAGGTGAAAGCAGAGACACAGAGGGACTGTCCTGTTGCAATGAAGACAGAGATTAGAGTTCTGCACCTGCAAGCCAAGGAAAGCCAAAGTTTGTCCGCATGCTTCCAGAAGCTAGGAAGAGGCAAGGAAGTTTCCAGAGGGAACATAATGCTGACAACACTTTGATTTCACAGTTCTAGCCTCTAGAGCTGTGAGACAATAAATTTCTATTGTTTTGAGCACCCAGTTTGTGGTGTTTTGTTTCATCAGCCCTAGGAAACAAATATACTGTTGTAGGCACAAAGCAATAAACAAAGCTATGATCCCTGGCCCGTTTGTGGAGCTTACCTACCCTATTTAAAAACTGGAAATAAAGATAATCCCTTCTTTTTCCTCTATCTTCAATTTCTACTTCACTCCTTGTTCCTCCCAACTTAAGTATCCAATCTCTCTCTCTCTCTGTCTCTCTCTCTCTCTCTTTCAAGATTTTATTTATTTATTCGGCTCATGATCTGAGCCAAAGGCAGATGCCCAACTGACTGAACTACCCAGGTGCCCCATTTTCTGTCTCTCTCTCTCTTTTTGAAGATTTATTTATTTATTTATCTATTTATTTATTTATTTATTTATTTATTTTAAAAGGGAGAGAGAGAATCTCTAACAGACTGCGCTGAGCACAAAGCCCTACAAAGGGCTGGATCTCAAGTCCCTGAGATCATGGCCTGAGCCAAAATCAAGAGTCAGAAACAACCGACTGAGCTACCCCAGGTGCCCCAAAGTATCCAGTATCTCTTCACACAGAAATTAAAATATGCTTTAATATATATTGGTTTCCTACTCACACTTCAGCCCTTTGTATTCTCACCTTTGTCCTCATTATTCCACTGAATTTCCCTTTGCCAAGGTCCCCAGATGAACTTGTCACTAAAGCCAATGGAAACTTGAGTTCCTTGCTTGATCTCTCAGCAGCATCTCACTGTTGAAGACTTCTCCTTCCTGAAATGCCTTTTTCATTTGGGGTCTGTAAAGCTATTCTCTCCCATAGTTTCTCCACATTTTTAAAAAAAGATTTTATTTATTTATTCATGAGAATACACAGAGAAGAGAGAGAGGCAGAGACACAGGCAGAGGGAGAAGCAGGCTCCATGCAGGGAGCCCGACGTGGGCCTCGATCCCAGGTCTCCAGGATCACGCCCTGGGCCAAAGGCGGCGCTAAACCGCTTTGCCAGGTTGCCCAGTTTCTCCACATTTTGTGACTACTTCTTCCCAGATTCTTTTGAAGATGTTTCTTCCACCTAAATGTTGGTGTTTTTTAAAAGATACTAGCCTGGGACCTTTTCTTTTATTACTTTGCGCACTCTTCCTAAGCAATCTCTTTTACTTCTCTGGCTTTAGTCACAATCTGTATGTGGAAGGTTTCCAAATCAATAGCTCTAGTTCGTATCTCTTTCCAGAGAGATTCAGATCTGAATATTCTACTGTCTATAAACATCACTACCATGTGATACATGTACCTCAAACACAACACTTTTAACTTCCTTCCTATCCCTCCATTCCAGTTCTTCCTCTAACATTCCCAGAAAGTGGCATTTCCATTCTTCTCACTGCCAAAGCATACTTTGGACTCATTCCTAACTCCTCTCTCCATTATCCCTCTACAACCAAGCAATCTACATATGCTACTGGTCTAGCAGTCCAAATATTTCTTGAAACTATCTGCTTTCCCCCAATTTCAGGGGTACTCCTCTAGTATCAACCACTATCCTCTTTCATCTCAATTATTACACCACCTTCTTTATTGGTATCCTTCCTCTTCATTGCTCTCAGGGCCAGTTTCAGGGGCAGATGACTTGTGCAACCAAGAAGTGCCCTCACTCAAAAAAGCCCCTCCCTTGTTTTTATGTTCTGAGATTGCCATATTGAAATATTTAATATTTTTAACTTTGAACTTATATTTTGTAAGTGAAGTCCAATAGGACAATAGAGCATATGTGTGAGCAGAGAAGATAAAGGCAATATGCATGTTCTGTCATTTCTTGCTACTCTATTTCTTTTCTTTCTTTTTTTTTTTTTAGGATTGTATTTATTTATTCATGAGAGACACAGAGAGAGAGGCAGAGGAAGAAGCAGGCTCCCTGTGGGGAACCTGATGTGGGACTCCATCCTAGGACCCCAGATCACAACCTGAACCAAAGGCAGACGCTCAACCACTGAGGCACCCAGGCACCCCATCTTTCCACTCTATTTCTATATAGTGGTCTCAGTGCCTCATGAGCACAGAATTCCAGTGGACCCACCATGTGTGGGAGTTTAGTGAGGCTCAAATGAGTACAAGACAAGATTGTTAAGTCTGTGTCAGCAGAAGAAAGTCATGGTTTCCCCACTAAGGAATCAGAACTTGTTTGGAAGGCCAGAAAGAAGGCAATGGCATTCTAAGAAATATCAATGACCAAGTATCCTTATGATACCCTTTTTAAAAATTCATGTTACTTCCCTGTGTTAACCAAAGACTTATGCTGAAAATGGAATAGCAAGAAAGGGAAAGAGTGAACCATACTTACTTTTCCTTCCAGAACCCCCTTACTCAACAGCATGTCAAAGATAGAGTATTGGTAGAATATGCACCATTCAAAGTGTGAAGGAAAAAAATTGAGCTGATCTTCACTGTGCTGAAAGAACAAACTATATAAGCATGTGTCGTTATGAAATATAAATTGTATAATTTCAGTGATTGTTCATAAGTTAACTGTTCTTTTTTCCTATAAAGATTTTATTCATTTCTTTGAGAGAGAGAGGGAACGTAGAGAGAGAGAATGAGCAGAGGTGGAGGAGCAGAGGGAAAAGGAGAAGCAGACTCACCACTAAGCAGGGAGCCCAGTGGGAGCTCCATCCCAGGACCCTGAAGTCACGACCTGAGCTGAAGACAGACGCTTAACCAACTGAGCCACCCAGGCACCCCAGGAGTTAACTGTTCTTATTTTTGTATCTAGAGCTGGCTTTGCACACTATAAAGATGAATGGTAAAATGTATGCTAATAATTTAAATTTTTAATTTTTCTCTATTTAGAATGTTAGATAACAAATAGAAAACACTGTGACAAGTGAAGAGAAATACTGCAGAAGAATGAAAAAAGCTTCATATTTTAGTACCTTAAACACTACATTTTTCCTGCTTTTTTCAACAAGAAGCTCTACATATTCATTTTGTACTAAACCCAGCAAATTATTTTTTTATTAAAGATTTTTATTTATTTATTTGTGATAGAGAGAAAGAGTGAGAGAGAGAGGATGAGCAGGGGGCAGAGGGAGAGGAAGAAGCAGACTCCCCACTGAGCAGGGAGCCTGACTCAGGGGCTTGATCCCAGGATCCCAGCTGGAATCATGACCTGAGCAAAGGCAGACCCTCAACCAGCTGAGCCACTCAGGCACCCTAGACCCAGAAAATTATGTAGCCAGCTCAGGTTTCTGCTCAGCAATCCATCCTATAGCAAAAATGAACTAAATTATAAGTATTATTAAGTCATTTTCTTGTTTAAATGAAACTTGCCAAAATCTTACCCTACAGCTGGACACTACACAGGATGTTCAAGGAGGAGAAAGGGATCTGAAATGCAGCTTGCACTTTGCCTGCCCTGACACCTTAGCACCCTGACATTGTGGTACAAGACTGGCCTCAGACCAAGGAATTACCCCAGCCCTGCCCTCCTCACATTGTGGTAGTGTTAAATTTAAAGTGCATGCAAATCAACTAGAGGTCTTGTTAAACTAACGATTCCAATTTGGTTGGTCTGGGATGAGGCCCAAGATTCTGCATTTTTTTTAAAGATTTTTTTTTTAAGATTTTATTTATTTACTGAGAGAGAGAGAGAGAGAGAGAGAGAGAGAGAGAGAGCATGAGAGGATACAGGAGAGAGAATCTGAAGCAGATTCTATGCTGAGCAGAGCCCAATGTCAGGCTCCATCCTATGACCATGAGATCATGACCTGAGCCTAAACCAAGAGCCAGGTTTAACTGACTGAGCAACCCAGGCACCCCTGAAGATTTTGCTTTTTTGAGTAATCTCTACACCCAACATGGGACTTGAACTCACTACCCCAAGATCAAGAGTTGCATGATGTACCCACTAAGCCAGCCAGATACCTCTTTGAGAGTCTTCATTTTTGCCAGCTTTCATGTGCTGCCCTTTCTGCTCATTCATGTACCACATTTTGAGTAACAGAGCTTTAGAAAACCCTACTCTTGGGGTCCTCAGGCAATGCCACTTTCATACAAAAACCCCATTCTGGTTCAGATACGATCAAATTCCTGTCCAAATAATTCTGAATCCACTTCTAACTGTTTGCTGGAAGGGAAAGGCAAATAGAACTAAGACAAGTGGGTCAAGATGTCCACATGGTATATGAACAAAGCCTTTTTTGGTATAAGATGGATTTGGAAGTGGAAATAGAAGAGAGCCAGGCTTGAAGTCATATGCCAATGCTGAACTCTGAGTCCAATCATTTTTTTTTAGATTTTATTTATTTATTCATAAGAGACACAGAGAGAGAGGCAGAGACACAGGTAGAGGAAGAAGCAGGTTCCATGCAGGGAGCCCGACGTGGGACTCGATCCCAGGTCTCCAGGATCATGCTCTGGGCTGAAGGCAGCGCTAAACCACTGAGCCACCCGGGTTGCCCAAGTCCAAGAATTTTGAATTTGAACTTGGTCTTTTAGGTCATTATGCAATTTTATGTGTCAAGTTAGAAGAATAGAACACACTCATTTAATAGTCGATTAGATTAATCTACAACTTTAAGACGTAGGCCTCGATTGTACTTCTGCCTTAAGCTCTGCAAATATTAGGGGCAAGTCTATGGAGCTTCACCCACCATGAGGAAGGGGCATTTTATTTGGATAAAGACACCTTCCACTGCCCTTTTCACTCTCTGAGGCCAGGCCTGGAGTCTCTTAAGTTGCAACTGCCCAGAAAGAATACTTATTTCTAATTCACACAAGGCACTAAGTAAGCATGTAGGAGGCAGATAGCATTTTTTAAAAGTAAAATTGAACAGGAAATAGAAAATATAAGAATGCTTTGCATATAGTAAAAATATTGTGAAATATGGTTCATACATGCATATCTATGAAATTTGTAAATTGGTGGCATTATAAACTATATATTTTTCTTTGAGTTATGGTCAAAAAAGTGTGAAAGCATCAGTTCCAGATGGTAAAGCCCTCCATAATCTGGTTGTAGATTATCTCTTCACAAGCACATCTTGCAATTAATTTTCCTTTCCCAGACCTGCCTTCTGTCTATCTAAGCAGTTTGCACTGTAAGTGCAATGGACTTTTCTCCATTTCTAGAAGGCACCATGTTTCTTACCCCAGCACTTGCATATGTTTTCCCTCAGCTTGAAACCTTCTTTCTCTATCTCTTCACTTAGATAACACTTCCTCAGCCATGAGGATTTAGTACAGACATCACCTCCTTGGGAAGCGTTCTCTGCCCCCTATGTTTAGGTAAGTGACTCTTCCTTAGGGCCTCAATAGCACCCTTTCCCCTAGCAATGAATTCATCACCATGTTGTATAATTGCTCAGCTGATTTTAGTCTTATGTAGGAAGGGACAATGACTGCTTTGTTTATCTATACCTCTATTGTTGAGCACAGAATCTGACATATAGAAAGTGCTCAGTAAATAATGTTGCATTGAATTAAAAACACATTTTCTATTTTTTTTTTTTTAAGTAATCTCTACACCCAACATGGGCTCAAACTCATGACCTCAAGATCAAGAGTCAGAAGTTCTACCAATTGAGCCGGCCAGGTACCCCACACATTTTCTATTTTCTGTGTAAAATACATTACACTATCATATATGCATCACATTGTACTTCAATCTTTTCAAGGTCTCTGATTATTTTCTTAGGATAAAGCATTAGAAGCAAAATTATTACTGGACCAAAGAATAAAATCATTTAAAAATCCTTGATATATTGCTAACTTCATTTCCAGAAGTTTATTTTTCCAAATCTATTTAGGAACTATTGACAATTTTTACAATGTTCAGTTGACCTCATTTAGGATATATATATCTTATATCTCTTTCTCTCTCCATTTATAAAAGTCTTATTTTTGTAATCACAATAGAAGTTTTATAATTTTCCTGATACATGATCTTCATAGCTTTTTTTTTTTTTCGAGAGAATGGGGATAGTGGGGAGAGGAATCGAGGAAGAGGGAGAATCTTTTTTTTTTTTAAGTTTTTATTTATTGATTCATGAGAGACACAGAGAGAGGCAGAGACTTAGAGGGAGAAGCAGACTCTCCACTGAGTAGAGAGCCTGATGCAGGGCTTGATCCCAGGACACCAGTATCACAACCTGAGCCAAAGGCAGACACTCAACCACTGAGCCACCCAGGTGCCCCAAGAGAGAGAATCTTAAGCAAGCTCCACACCCAGCACCGAGCCTGATGTGGGGCTCCATCTCATGACCCTGAGATAGTGACCTGAGCCGAAATCAACAGCCAGACACTTAACCACCTGAGCCACCCAGGTGCCTGATGATATTCTTAATTCTTTTAAAGATGACTAAGCATTTTATATATGTTATGAATATATGCACACATATATGTGTAAAAGCATCAATATTGTGAATCTGAAGTCTTCTCCACCTATTTTTATTACCAGATATCACTGGCATATAGGAAATCTAACAGAGTTGGTGATTGTGGTCTTATCTGGCTGCCGTATTGATCTTTCAGCTATAAATGTACACAATCTTATCTTATGCAAATAATAATATATGTATTTTCTCTTTTCTACAGTTATGCTTCTTATTTGTTTCACATCTCACTTTCATTGAGAGAGTTTCCAGAACTTGTTAAATAATTGTAATAAGGGCAGGATCCCCTTTGTATTCCTTACTTTAATGGAGACACTAATATTTCAGTGTTAAGTGTGATATTGCTTATATTTCATGAAAGCATCCTCTATTAATTTAAGGAATTTTTATTCACTTTTTAGTTTATTGTTATTAAGACTTAAAAGTAGGGGTACCTGGCTGGCAGTCAGTAAAGCACACAACTCTTGATGTTAGGGTTGTGAGTTTGAGCCCTACGCTGGGTACAGAGATTACTTTAAAAAAAAAAAAAAAACACCCTCATGGAGGGTCTGGGTGGCTCAGTTGGTTGAGTATCCAACATTTAGTTTTGGCTCATGTCATGATCTCAGGGTTGTGGGATAAAGTCCCACCTTGGGCTCTGTGCTGAGCTGGGAGTCTGCTTGAGATTCTCTCCCTCTGCCCTTCCCACTCATACACTCTGTCTCTCTAAAATGAATAAATATTTTTTAAATATAACTTTTATTTTTATCATACGTATTTTATGCACCTCAAAAGTAGGATTTGCTTTTTATCATATGTCTTTTAAGCACCTATCTCAATGAATATATACCTTCCCTCATTTGACCTATTGATGTGATGTATAGAGCAAATGTTTTGGGATAAACTTGACTCTCTTTCTTTCTTTAAAAATTTTATTTATTTATTTGAGAGAGAAAGAGAGCAGAGAGAGACACTGAGCAAGCATGGTGGGGAGAGGGGCAGAGAGAGAGGGAGAAGCAGGCCCCCCGCTGAGCAGGGAGCCTGACATGGGGTTTGATCCCAGGACCCTGAGATTATGACCAGAGCCGAAGGCAGCTGGTTAACCAGACACTTAACTGACTGAGCCACCCAGGCACCCCAACGTGACCATTTTTTAACCAATAGTAGAATTTAACTTGCAAATATTTGTTTTATTTAGGATTTTTACATTTCTTTTATAATGAAAATAGGTCTGAATTTGTGTGTGTGTGTGCTTTGTCAGATTTTTATATCAAAGTTAATGATGATTTTATAAAATTAAGAGACTTTCTATCTTCCTCTATTCTATGTAACAGATTCAATACAATTACAATATAATTGTATTGAATTACAATACAGATTACAATATAATTGTAATTATATTTTTCAGGAAAGAATCTACTCTTTAAACTATCTAGGCCAGGATTCATTGAGGAGTTAATTCTTTAATATATTTTTCAATCTCTCCCATAGTTTTTAATCTCTTTCTGTTTTCTACTTCACTTAATTTTAATAATATATTTTCCTAGAAAATTTTCAATTTTATCAATATTTCCAAACATATGGCCAGGCATTATGAAGTAGTACATAAAATATTCATGATTTTTTAAAAGATTTTAAATTTTTAAAAAAGTAATCTCTACACCCATCATGGACCTCAAACTTACAATCCCAAGATAAAGAGTCACACATTCCAGCAGCTGAGCCAGCCACATACACCAAAATATTTATGATTTTTTAAAAAATCTTGTACCAGTCATTGTATGACCATTATTAATTTTCTGAATTGTGTTTTCACCCTCTTTCCTCAATTAAGCTGCCTGACTTTTTTTTTTTTAACTTCTTTTTATTGGAGTTCAATTTGCCAACATATAGTATAACACCCAGTGTTCATCCCATCAAGTGCCCCCTCAGTGTCGGTCACCCAGTCACCCCAAACCCCCGCCCACCTCCCTTTCCACCACCCCTTGTTCCTTTCCCAGAGTTAGGAGTCTCTCATGTTCTGTCATCCTCTCTGATATTTCCCACTCATTTTCTCTCCTTTCCCCTTTATTCCCTTTCACTATTTTTTATATTCCCCAAATGAATGAGACCATATAATGTTTGTCCTTCTCCGACTGATCTACTTCACTCAGCATAATACCCTCCAGTTCCATCCACGTTGAAGCAAATGGTGGGTATTTGTCGTTTCTAATGGCTGAGTAATATTCCATTGTATGCATAGACCACATCTTCTTTATCCATTCATCTTTCGATGGACACCGAGGCTCCTTCCACAGTTTGGCTATTGTGGACATTGCTGCTATAAACATCGGGGTGCAGGCATCCCCGCGTTTCATTGCATCTGTATCTTTGGGGTAAATCCCCAGCAGTGCAGTTGCTGGGTCGTAGGGCAGATCTATTTTTAACTCTCTGAGGAACCTCCACACAGTTTTCCAGAGTGGCTGCACCAGTTCACATTCCCACCAACAGTGCAGGAGGGTTCCCTTTTCTCCGCATCCTCTCCAACATTTGTTTCCTGTCTTGTTACTTTTCCCCATTCTCACTGGTGTGAGGTGGTATTTCACTGTGATTTTGATTTGTATTTCTCTGATAAGCTGCCTGACTTTTGTCTGCATTACTGGTTCTTTAGAAGGAAAAATAGTTTGGGGATATATAAACCAATTACATTATTCTCTTATTTTTATTTTTTTTTGTTTTTCCTCATTTTTTCTTTTTTTTGAAAAAGATTTTATTTATTTATTCATAGAGACAGATAGAGAGAGGCAGAGACATAGGCAGAGGGAGAAGCAAGCATCATACAGAGAGCCTGACGTGGGACTCAATCCAGGGTCTCCAGGATCACGCCCCGGGCTGCAGGCGGCGCTAAACCGCTGCGCCACCGGGGCTGCCCTCCTCATTTTTTTCTTTTTAAATTTTACCTTATATTTGATAGTTCTCTATTTCCTTCTTTTTTTTTTTTAGATTTTATTTATTTATTCATGAGAGACACACACAGAGAGAGAGGCGGAGAGACAGGCAGAGGGAGAAGCAGGCTCTCTGCAAGGAGACCAATGCGGGACTCAATCTCAGGACCCAGGATCACGCCCTGAGCTGAAGGCAGAGGCTCAACCACTAAGCCACCCAGGTGTCCCAGATAGTTCTCTATTTCTGATTGGAATGTTATATTTGGTTCATTTATTTTCATTCTTTGTTTTTCCAGAGTGGAAATATGTAAGATCATAAATTTGCCAGTAAGTACAGCTTTGGCTACAGTCTATACGTGTTGCTATAAACATTATACTGAACTTTGGCTTTGGCTTTGGAATTAGGCTAAAATCTGCTGTTAGACTATTACATTTCAACTTTAGCCTATGGAAGACTGAATTGTCAAATACTGACTTTAGAGGAATTCAAGGCATCTCTGAACTTGTGTGCAGCCAATGACCATGCAGTCATATATATTACCATAATCTTTAATCAGATTAAGTACATCAGTAATGTGTTAGCTCTCATTCTCCACCTTTCCCTTTTGGACCATCGATTTCTTAGCTTCTCCCATCATATTAATTCTTATTCCTATAATAAACTCCTCAAGTGGTTCTATTTCTCTGTCCTAACTGATGTACTACTGAAATCTTGTTCTCTCAGAATTCCTCAACTCAGTAAATAGCATCAACAACCATCAATTTCCCCCTTAACTCCCTACTTTCAGTCCAATACTAAGTCCTTGGCAAACTAAGTTCAAAACACATTGTTGAATATGCCCAGTCTTTCTATTTTCTCTGCAGTACTCTTGTCCAAGTAACTTCATCCTTTACCTGGTTCCATCTCCATCATCAACCCCCAGTACCAATTCTGTTTCTAAATACTAATTTTAAACATGTGAAAAACTTCAATGGCTTCCCATTGTACTTACTCACATAGTCCTTTCATAATTTGGCTCCACTCCTGCCAATTTCTCCAAACTCATCTTGAGCCACTTACCTCCTTTACTAAATATGCTCCAGCCACAGTAGCTTCCTTTCAGTAGAGACCAAGCTCTTTCTCCCCTCTGGGTTTCCACACATACTGTTCATTCTGCTTGAAATGTTCTTCCAGGTCCCCTTTATTCCTCACTTTCCTTTGTTTACTTTTTCAAATCTTAGTTTACATACATCACTTCCTCTGAAAGCCCTTCCTTGACTAGCCTGAGTAGATCCTCCTTATTATTCTGTAACATGGTATTATGTTAATTTCTTGTTTGCATTTATCTCATTTTATAAATGTTTTGTTTATTTCTTTATTTCTTTATTTATTTTCCCCTCACTTAGCTGTGGTTTCCGTGAAGGCAAGAGGCATTTCTGCTTTATTCACCAAGTGCTTAATTCAGGGCCTGGCACATAATCGGTGTTCAGAATGTGTTTACGGAATGATGAATGTAGTGAAAGGATTCCTCCTAGCTTATTTATAGTTTCTGTTTCCTTATAATTTTAGTTTGACATGACTTCTCTTAGCCCAGCCCAACTCCCTCTTCATGATACTCTCTCTTTGTTTTTTCTCCAGGAATGATCTGCTGCTTGATGCTGGTTTAACTAATTATGGCAAGGCAAGGGTGAGCAGTGTTACAGGGTAAAACTGTGACAGCTCAGGCTGCTCCCTTAGCAGGGACTTTGGGTAAGGTTACCATTGAAAAGAACTTTGAGGGGATCCCTGGGTGGCTCAGCGGTTTCGTGCCTGCCTTTGGCCCAGGGTGCGATCCTGGAGTCTCAGAATTGAGTCCCACGTCAGGCTCCCTGCATGGAGCCTGCTTCTCCCTCAGCCTGTGTCTCTGCCTCTCTCTCTCTCTGTGTGTTTTTCATGAATAAATAAATAAAATCTTAAAAAAGGAAAGAGCTTTGAGACATACCGTGATGGACGTGTTCAGTGTAAGAATTATTAGTATATTTTCCTCTTTTGTGCCATGATTCATCAAGAAAATCTGAATAGCCAAAGATTGCTTGTATTCAGGGACTCCATTAAAAAATAGAGTGGGAATACTTTGATAAAGCCATCATGGTTTATATTTACATAATCCTTATTCTTTTTGTAGTTACCTGTATAAATTCTGTAGCTTCTTATAATTTAATCCATCACCTTTCACTGTAAAAGTTAAATGCAAACAGCTAAAATGACACTGGACTTTCTTTTTAAGTTATTTATTTATTAAAGAAAATAAAAATAAATAAATATAAATAAAATTTAAGTAATCTCTGTATCCAAAGTAGGCTAAAACTCACAATCCTGAGATAAAGAGTAGCATGTTCTTCCATCTGAGCCAGCCTGGCACCCCTGAGATTGGATTTCTTTCTTTCTTTCTTTCTTTCTTTCTTTCTTTCTTTCTTTCTTTCTTTCTTTTTTTTTTTATTGGATTTCTAATTTAAAAAATGAACAAAAAAGCTATAGAAAGAATGTCTAGCATTTCAAAAATAAAAAGTCTAGCATTTCAAGTATATTTAAAATATTAACTTTTTTTAAATTAACAGAGTTTATTTTTAAGAGTGTTTCTAGGTTTGTTTGTTTTTTTAAAGGTTTTATTTATTTATTCATGAGAGATACACAGAGAGAGATGCAGAGACATAGGCAGAGGGAGAAGCAGGCTCCATGCAGGGAGCCTGATGCGGGACTCTATTCAGGTACCCTGAGCTGAAGGCAAACCCCCAACTGCTGAGCTACCCAGGTGTCCCTTTTTAAGACTGTTTCCAGGTTTAAGAAAACTGAGCAGAAAATAGTTTCCATATACTTCCTCCTCCAGCCTTCCTCTACCCCTGTGTTAACATTGTGCATTACTTGGTACATTTGTTACCATTGACAAACCAATATTGATACATTATTATTAACTAAAGTCCACAGTTTACATTAGTGTTCACTCTTTATGCAGTATGTCTTGAGTTTTGACAAATGTATAATGACCTGTATCCATCATTATAGTATCATACAAAATAGTTTCATTGCCCTAAAAATTCCCTGTGCTCCACCTATTTATCTACCCTTCCTCCCTCTGAACTCCTGACAATCACTGATCTTTTTCTAAGTTTTGCCTTTTCCAGAATGTCATACAGTTGAAATCATACATTTTGCAGCCATTTCAGATTGGTTTCTTTCACTTAGCAACATGCATGTAAGATCTCTCCATGTCTTTTCATGGCTTGGTAGCTCATTTCTTTATAGCACAGGATAATATTCTATTATATGAATAGAAAAGTTTGTTGATCCATTCACCTATTGAAGGACATCTTGATTGCTTCCAAGTTTTGGCAATATGGATAAAGTTGCTGTACACATCATGTGGATTTTGGGGGGTACCTGGGTGGCTCTGTTGGTTAAGCGTCTAACTCTTGATTTTGGCTCAGGTCATGATCTCAGTCGTGAGATTGAGCCGTGTATTGGGCTCCGCGTTGGGCTCCATGCTAGGCATGGAGTCTGCTTGTGATTCTGTTTCTCCTTCTTCCTCTGTTCTTTCCTTGCCCCTCTCCTCACAAAACAAAACATCATTTTGGGTTTTTTTGTTTGTTTGTTTTTGGTGTGGGCTTAAGTTTTCAACTAATATGAGTAAATACTAAGGAAAGCAACTGGTGAGTCACATAGTAAGTATGTTTAATTTTGTAAGAAACTGCCAAACTATCCTCCAAAGTGTCTATACCATTTTGCATTCTCACTAGCAATGATTAAAAGTTCCTGTTGCCCACGGCACCTGGGCAGCTCAGTCGGTGGAGCATCTGACTCTTGATTTTGGCCCAGGTCATGATCTTGGGGTCCTGGGATGTAATGTGCATCAGGCTCCATGCTCACTGGGGAGTCTGTTTCTCTCCCTCTCTCTCTCTGCTCCTCCCTCTGCTTACTGTCTCTCTCTCTCAAATGAATACATCTTAAAAAAATAAATAAATAAAAGTTCCTGTTGCTCCACATCCTTGCAGCATTTAGTGTCCATGTTTTGGATTTTGGCTATAATAAGTGTGTAGTAGTATTTCATCATTTTAATTTGCAATTCCCTAATGACATGTGATGTTGAGTATCTTTTCATATGTTTATTTGCCATCTGTTTATCTTTGGTGAGGTATCTATTCAGATCTTTTGCTTTTCTTTTATTTTTATTTATTTTTTATTTTTTTGCTTGCTTATCTTTTAATTGGGTTCTTTGCTTACTGTTGAGTTTTAAGAGTTCTTTGTATCTTTTTTGTTTTCTTAAAGATTTTTAAAATTTAAAATTTTTTAAAATTTATTTTTAATTAATTTTTTAGTAATCTCTACACCCAACATGAGGCTTGAACTCACAACTCCAAGATCAAGTCACATGCTCCACTGGTTAGGCCAGCCGGGCACCCCAGAGTTCTTTGTGTATTTCAGATATTAGTCCTTAGCAGATAAGTGCTTTGCAAAGATTTTCTCCCAGTTTGTGGATTTTCTTTTCATCCTTTTAGCGGTGTCTTTGCAAAAAGATGTTCTTAATTTTAACACAACAGCCTTTTAATTACCATAAAGATAAGATGTCAGAGATGTTGCAAAAAAACTTCCTTTTTTAAAAGGAAAAAAAATCCAACTTTTAAAAGGGAAAAATCCACTTTATTTGTAACAAAACTATTTTGATTACTAGTAAGATGTAATTGAATGACTTTCAGTCTGTTTGACTCTAGGTTTTTGTGATTCTGAAAGAATGGTGGTGTATTGTGGATTTTTCCTATATTAACTCTAGGGTCCCCACTCCATTATCACATTAATATATGGTATTTGAAGAAAGTTTAGGAAACATCAAAAGAAGAAAATCTGATTTTTTCCTAAACAATGTGGCACTAAGTGCAAGAATATTGGATGACAAAAAACTCAGACAGGTGTGCTTATATATCTGCCTTTCATTAACTGCAATTAAATTAACCTTTCATTACTTCATGGATGAAAAGGCAGAAATGAGGTACATAAATAATTAACTTTTAATTAAAAAACATTTTTAAAATTAAATTAGATATATTTTTTAAAAATATGGAATGCTTCATGAATTTGTATGTCATCCTTGTGCAGGGGCAATGCTAATCTCTGTATTGTTCCAATTTTAATATTTTAGTAAATATGCTGTTGAAGTGAGCACAATAGTTAACTTTTAAAAAACACATATTTAGGGGTGCCTGGGTGGCTCACTTGGTTATGTGTCTGTCTCTTGATTTCAGTTCAGGTCATGATCTCAGGGTCATGAGATTGAGCCCTGTGTTGGGCTCTGTGCTGGGCATGGGGCCTGCTTAGGATTCTCTCTCACTCTCCTTCTGCCCCTCACCCCACCTTCCCAAAAAATAAAATGAAAACCATATTTATGGGAAGAAGTATCACCAAAGTGTCTGAAGTAAAAAGCAGATGGTCTCACTCCATGTCATCCTTCTCTATAATTGTAATTATTTTCTATAGAAACAAAAATCTTTATGTCTATCTGGTTATACACATACATACAGACATGCAAGCTTCATGAGTACATCATTGTAAGCCTAGTGCATACCATGGACTTCGGTACACAGAAGGCGCTAAATTTAATGAAGAAATGTCACACTCTACATTGTTTTTAGGTGGCTTTTTTTTTCTTTTAATGTAAGACTGTAACCTGAATATGTATCCATGTAGGGCATTGATAGCTATTTCATTATTTTCAATGGCTCCAGAATAATCCATTATGTGAATGCACTATAATTTCTTCAACCAGTACCCTATTACTGGATGTTTAGGTTTTATATATATATATATTTTTTTTTTAAAGATTTTATTTATTTATTCATGAGACACACACACACACACACACACACAGAGAGAGAGAGAGGCAGAGACACAGGCAGAGGGAGAAGCAGGCTCCATGTAGGGAGCCCGATGTGGGATTCGATCCTGGGACCCCAGGATCATGCCCTGGGTCAAAGGCACAGCCAAACCGCTGAGTCACCCAGGCTGCCTGGTTATATATATTTTTATATACACACACACACGCACGCATGCATACACATACCTATGTACAGCATTACAGACAATACTCCAATAAGCATTATAGCCAAATTGTTTTGTATAAAAGTTTTATCAGTTTGTCTTCTCACTAACAGTTGAATGCGTGTTTAGCTCTCCACATCTATGCTAGGGATGATATCCCAAATTATATATTATCAATCTTTGTTATTGTTGCTGTTTCTTTTGTTTTGAAAAAGGGAATTGCAGGCTATTTTGCTATAAAGGGAAGTTTGGATTCAAATAGGGGACGATCCTAAATGGCAAATAGGATATTTGAATATTTTTGAAGTAATGATAGAGTTTGAGATTTCTTTTTTTTTTTTTAAGATTTTATTAATTTATTCATGAGACACAGAGAGGGAAGCATAGACGTAGGTAGAGGGAGAAGCAGGCTCCCTGAGGGGGAGGGATCCTGGGATCACAACCTGAGCCAAAGGCAGACACTCAACCACTGAGTGTCTCAGGTGCCCTGAGAGAATTTTTTTATACATTATAAAATGTTTGAGCTGGAAGAGATCTTAAAAATTATCTGTTTCATGAACTAGGGGTGGTGGAAGGGGAGGAGGGCGGGGGTGGGGGTGAATGGGTGACAGGCACTGAGGGGACACTTGACAGGTTGAGCACTGGGTGTTATTCTTTATGTTGGTAAATTGAACACCAATAAAAAGTAAATTTATTATAAAAAATTATCTGTTTCAATGAACTTCTTTTGTAGGTGGGGAACAGAAATTCTGAGAAGTAAAATGACTTATTTAACCACACACTACCCATTAGTAGCAGATCTGATATTAGACCAAGATTGTTTGGGTCTCAACCTATTATTCTTTGATTTTATTCAGCAAATATTTACTAAGCATCTTATGCTAAGTACTGAAGAGGATTCAGCAAGTAAGAATACATACTATTAGCACTTTTTTGTGCCAGATCTTTCAGATCCATTTTAATCTAGCCCAATGTATATACCATACCAAATCAATCAATCAATCTACTAAGTTTTTTTGTTTTGTTTTACTGTGTTGTTTAGTATTATTAGGTATTCCTATGTTTCAGTAATGGTAGTAATTCTTGGAGTCAAGTCTGGAATAAGTTCTGTAGATCAGGAGGAAAATTATACTATTGTTTTATTCAAAAAGGAGAGCATGACTGATTGCTTTTTTTCTCAGGACTGTTGAGAGCATCAGTCATTTCTCTGTGTAGGTCCTCAGTGTGCACAAACCTGAGAAATGCCAGAATTGAGAAAGGCCAGCTGAAGTTAGAAGAGTGACTGACATGTGGCTGCGGAGACAGGTTGGACAAATCACGGCGGAGGGCTTTGTTGATCTAGTCAAGGATTTTTGCTTTTGTTCTAAGTGTAATGGGAAACTAATGAAGGGGTTTAAGCGGACTGCTCCACAGGGTCTTATTTGCAATTAAAAAGAGATGGGGGGGGGGAGACCTTTGGGTTTTAAATGGATTAGGAAAGCTGTAAGGTGGATGAGTCAGGAGGCTATCTATCATTAGTCTGGGTGGTAGCTTAATGGTGACTTGTTCCCTGGCTACAATATATAGAGAAATGGACATACATTAGGGACACGGAATTGACAAGATTTGGGTTAACTGATAGGGCATTGAGAGACAGACAGAAGGTAGTGTCTTGTATTACATTCTAGTTCCCAGCTAATGCTGCCGGATGCAAGTGGGTGATGTTCATTGAGATGGGAACTCTGGAGATCGAAGACTGGGGGAGGATCATCATGTGGTCAGGTTTGACAGGTTGTTTTAGAGGGCCTGAAAACTCGCATAAAGGTCTAGGGAGTGATTACACAAAGGACAGAGGTCAGAGAAGAGCTGGAGATTTTAATTTGGGAGTCTTGGTTATACTGCAGAGGACATTGCCTAGGTAGAAGCCCCCCCCCCCCCCCGCCACCGCCCTTTTTTTTTTTTTTTTTTTAAAGGAACTTGATCGCCAGGAAGGTCTAAAAACGTGTTGGATGGTTCAGATGCATAATTTTCATTCTTTCATTCATACGATTACTCTATTTTTACTTTTGTAAACATTTAGGTTGTTTTTTCATTTACGACATTATCTACCTTTGCATTACAACCCTTGTTGCCGAATTAGTCGAATACCACAGATACATGTATAATAGTAAGGGATTTTTAGGTCCTGGGGATGTCAGATCCTTGCTAAACGGATTGGCTAGATAGTACTTCGCTCAAATATTTCATATTTTGATCCAGCTACCTGTGGAAAATAATCTGGCATTTTATGTGCTTGAGCACTTTGAAGAACACTCATCTAACTTCTCCTCGAACCGATTTGTCAACAGCATAGAGCTTATTTCGGGAACCAGTGAGGTCTTAAACATAAGATTTTTTTTTTTAAATCAAAAGGATACTATTACATTACAGCTGAATTGGATAAAATGAGTATCCAAACCGCGACTGCAATTGTCAATGCTTTTGTCCTGTCTTTCTTATACCTAGTAAATGGCTACAAAGGACTTGTCACTTCGCATAAGATTTAGTTGCAAGGTTTTTAAAAAGAAACACAGGTATCTGTTCCTCACAGTTGCCCTAACCACGCAGCTCTGTGCTGCCTCGAGTTGCTCAAACTGTGCTACGAGGAAGCCCTTCACTGCGTAAAAGGCCAGGGACTCAAACAGACTCTTGCACAACTCTCCACCACCGGGCAGTTTCGCTTCCAAATCTGGCCTTCGTAATATCCCACGGCCCGAGTCGCCTCTGGCTCCAGCCGAGCCGGCCCGGGCCCCGGCCCCGGCCCCCTCGAGAGCAGCCCGGGGTTCCTCGTCTGAGCCGCGGGCGCCCCTCCCTCCGCCCAAGGTTTTCGCGAAAGTGAAGCCGCGCGGGCGCGGGGCGCCGGGCGATCCCATTGTCCGGCCGGGGAGACCCGCGCTCCCCAGGGCGACTCCCGCACTCGAGTGCCACGGGCCGGGTTAACCACAGGTCTGCGGGTCTCCGCGCCACTCCCCTCCCCCCGCCGCCCCATTGTCTGCCTTGCCCCGCCCCGGGGGACACGTGCGCCTGCAGCTTCCCGAGCGAGAAGAGCGCGGGGCGGCGGCGGCGTGGACACCGCCGCGAACGGCTACGCGACCGCGGCGCCGGGGGCGGGGGCCGGGCGCGCACGGACCGGTGGGTGCCCTCCGGGAGCTGCGGTCGCCTTCCGCGCCCCCCGCCCCGCCGGGCCGGGCCGGGCCGGGGCGGGCGGTGGGGCGGGCGGGAGTCGGCGGGGGGGGCGGCGTGCGCGTGGTGCTGCGGTGGGGGTGGGGCGGGGCGGGGTGGGGAGATGCCTGTCTCCTGACAAAGGAGAACGAGTGGGACACGCTGAGCCGGCCCGCCCCGCATGGAGGAGAACCGGAGGGGGAGTATCGGGAGGGGAAGGGGCGGGCCTTTCATTCACTGTCGGCCCCTCCGCCGCCGCCGGAGCGGAAGGGCGGGGTCTCGCGCCCCCTCCCCCGGGAGGTGAGGAGCCGGGGAGGTGGCGGGGCGTGGGGGCGGAGCCCGCGGGCGCGCGTCCCGAGGCGTCGGCTACGTCGTCACGTCAGCGCGGGAGAGAGAAAGAGAGGAGCCGACTCGGCTGGGACTGGGGGGACGGAGCCGAGAGAGCGAGCGAGCGAGCGAGGGAGGGAGGGCGGGAGGGTGTGAGCGAGCGAGCGAGCGAGCGTTCGAGCGAGGAGGGGAAAGGCGGCCACTCGTGTCTGGGCGGCCGCGGACGGCACCGGGAGTGGTGGGGGAGAGGAGCAGGGAGGGGAAGAAGAGGGGCCGAGGAGGGAGCCCGCCGGAGGCTGGTGGCGGCGGTGGTAGGGGGAGAGAGAAGGAGGAGCTGGCGGAGGGCAGGGGCAGAGGGAGTGCGAGAGAGAAGCGGACGCGCGAGGGAGGGGAGGGAAGGGGGGGTCACGCGGGCGCGCGCGCGCGCACCGGGAGCGCGCTCGGAGGCGAGTGGAACTGGATCGGGTTTGCTGCCAGCGGCGTGAGCTTCGGCCGCCATTTTACAACAGCTCCACTCGCGCCGGACACAGGGAGCAGCGAGCACGCGTTTCCCGCAACCCGATCTCCTCGGACAGGATCCTTCCGCCGCAGCCCAACGGGGAGGTAACGACCGTCAGGACCCGGGTCTGGGAGGGGAGCACCGTGACATTGTGGAGGGAGCTGGGGGAGGGAGGTGTGGGGAGAAACCGGCTTTTCTGGAAAATGGATTCCAAGGGGGAGAGGAGCACGTTGACTGGGGCTGCTGGAGAGTAGGCCGCGGCCCGCGCCGCCACTTCCTTCTCTCCTCCATGTGCTGCCGCCGTTCGGGCTTTGTCTGCGGCGCTCCCGGGAGGAGGCGGCCCCGCGGCCCGCGCGGACCGCGAGCGGCGGCGGCGGAGTTGGTGCTGTCGTGGCCGCCGTCGCGGCGCGGGAGTGGGCGGAGAGGAGCGGGTCCTGTCCCGCAGCCGCGCGGCGAGCTTGGGTGGTGCTCGCGGTCCGGCGGGCGTCAGGTAGTTCGCGGAACGCCCTCACTCCGCCGGGGTGCCGGCCCCGGCCCGCGGGTGGGACAGCTGGCCCCGGCGCCGCAGCCGCAGCCGCTGCGCGGATGGGCGAGGGGTGGGGGCTTGCACCACGCGCCGCGGCTCGCGTCTCGGCTGGGCGGGCGGGCGGCCGGGGGTCGCCGGCGCCCGGGGCGGAGAGAGCGAGCGAGCGAGAGAGCGAGCGAGCGAGAGCCATGTGTCACGGCGGAGACGGCGGCGCTGGGGGGGGCGGGGAGAGCCCGTGGCCTGGCGCCGCCGCGGCCTCGGTGTGAAGGGGCGAGGTTGTGCTGCTGCTGCTGCTGCTGCTGCTGCTTTCTGGGGGCTCGGATCTTGGCTTCAGGTTGACGTTGGGAGCCGGTGGTGGTCGTCTCGGCCTGGGACTCGGTGGGTTTCCGTTGAAGGAAGTTGTAGGACATTTGAAGGCGCAGAGCACGTGTTTCTAATGGGCTCCTGGTGGCCGCAGCGGTGAGGCTGCCGCTGTGGGTGCGGAGTCGGGGGCGGGCTTTGGGGTGCGGGGGTGAAGGGTGGAGAAACTGGGTGGTAGGAAGGTAGCTTGTGTGAGCGCTTTGTTCTTCGCTGGCTGTTGTTACTGATCTATAAGCGGCAGGCGGGAAAAGCGCGCACTTTGGGGGTTTACCTTTGAGAGAGAAAAGACCAGCTTTGCTTTCTCCACACACCTCATTCTCTGTGTGGGCACAGCTGCATGTGGCACGCTGGCCCGTCCTCGTGCTGATTGGGCTCCATTTGTAATCTGGTTTTTCCTAGGGAGTGTTAGCAGGTGAGTCAGGGGTGGTGCTAAGGAAGAACATAGTGAATCTGTCCTCCTGTGCCCCGCGCTCCAAATCTGGCTTGTCAGGCGATAGTGACTGTAAGGCTTCTTTAAAGGGAGGCGCAGGTTGGCTGGTGTAGCAATCGGTAGAGAAAAGTAAAGATTGGGGCTCTTATATTTCCTCTACCCTTTTTGAAGATCCTAGTTTAATTTTGCTTATTGCGTTTGAACAGATCTCTGGAAACATGGCTACAGAACATGTTAATGGAAATGGTACTGAAGAGCCCATGGATACTACTTCTGCAGTTATCCATTCAGAAAATTTTCAGACATTGCTTGATGCTGGTTTACCACAGAAAGTTGCTGAAAAACTAGATGAAATTTACGTTGCAGGTAAGAACTAACACTTGCAAAATTATATTATGAAATTTTTCTATTGGATTTCTGGCTTTGAGCTAAAATAGCAACTTTTTGTGGTTTCCAATAAGTGTGGGAACTAGAGTTTTGCTTTGTCGTGATAGTTGTGAAGTAGAGGTTAAGGTGTCATAGAGGGAGGGAAGAAGGAAGGGTTAGGAGCTAAAGGCTGGCTGGCCAGATTGGATAAGTATATGATGGTAGCAACAGCTGCTTAATGTTGGGAACAGGCCATGTGACTTTTTGGGGTATTTTTATAGTAGGATTCTCGTTAAATAACTCGGTAACTGTAGATTTGTAGTCTTGTCTGTCTTGGTGTGGCTGTTGCTTTTTCCAGTGGTATTTGAAATGGAGTAGAGGTTCAGTTGTCACGCTTGGTACTTTGTTGGTTGATTTTAGGATTTGTAAGCCTTATATATTTACAATAGAAATTCTTAAGCATTCAGAATTATGTGACTTAGACACAGAACATGATGTAAAAGAAGTTGATTTCATTATTGTAAGTGTGGTTGAGAGGCCTTATTTAGTTGAGATTGCAGTTCAGAATGACTAAAGTATGTGTGTTTCTCATTATATAGATATGGGAAATGGAAGAATTCTTAGTTGGCAAGCATGTACCTGTATTGGCAAACGTGATCTCTTAAAAAAAAAAAAAAGTTTCCAAAAATAATAAAGTTGACAACTAATTAAGTTTTCTTTTCTCCAGGGCTGGTTGCACATAGTGATTTAGATGAAAGAGCTATCGAAGCTTTAAAAGAATTCAATGAAGACGGCGCATTGGCAGTTCTTCAGCAGTTTAAAGACAGTGATCTCTCTCATGTTCAGGTAACGCTAATTTCAGTGTAAATAAAATAAACAGGAATAGTTTTGAATTTTTTTTTTATTGGAAACAGATAGGACAATTATTGTTAAATATGTTTGGAAAATTCTTTTGTAGAACAAAAGTGCCTTTTTATGTGGAGTCATGAAGACTTATAGGCAGAGAGAAAAACAAGGGACCAAAGTAGCGGATTCTAGCAAAGGACCAGATGAGGCGAAAATTAAGGTATATCTTTAAAAACTTTTTAAAAAAATTCCCTTCAGTTTTAAAGTTCTTTTAACACTTTTGTAGCTTTGGCAAATACTGCTTGGAAGTGAAATTGGGTGTGTGTTTCTTTAAGATGTTGAGAGTTAATAACCATGAGATAATTTGTTAATCTTTTCTAATCACTAGTTTTTGAAAAGTTCCTGTTTTATTTGTAGAACAACTCACTTTTAAGTTTTTCTTGTTACTGAGGTATGGATCCAATCAGTGTTGGTATTCTAAGGAAAAGATTTAAATAAGCTGTACCATATTTCTAAATGTTTCCTGAAAAGCTGCAAGTCTAGATTAGTGACAGTGGAACAAAAATAGGAGGAGTTCACTCCATACTTGTGGGGAATGTACATTTAACAGTTGACTGTTTTACTTAGAATTCTTAAACCCCCAAATTGAATGGATTTAGAATTTTAACACTACCTTCTTCCACTTCTATTACTGTTGATTTTAAAGCTCATTTGTTCATTTCTAAAGGGAGCTTTTATCAATAAAATTGATTAGTGTGGAAAAGTAAATGAAGAAACAGGCTGGGAGTGGATGCTTTTTTATTAAAGTTATGTAGAACCAGTGAGTAGACTCAAATGCAGCTAGGTTTTGATTTTTGTTTTGGTTTTCAGTTGTGTTGAGTTTTTAGTTCATAGAAAATGATGATCATAGTAGTTTTAATCTGGTGCTCTTAATACAGTGTGCTCTTGAACCCAGGGTTATGGTTTAAGAAAGTCAGTTATAAATGGTGCTATATGATGTTTTAATGGTACAGGAGGAGAGAGACTTAGAATGAGGATTTAGCTGTTAATGCCATCCATAAATTTGAGCCTTTCACAGGTCTGTGAGTGAATGTGTTTAAATCATATATCTAACTTTTTCCATAGAAATGAAATATGGTTTTCCCCTAAGTAATTCTAATTACATTTATATTTAGGGGTTATAGTTATTAAACTTTTATTAAATGTAAAATTTAGTTTATGTATGATTTTTCTGTTTTGTTTTTGAGAGAGAGTGGCTTAAAGCTTTAGTGTGACTTAAATTGTAGCAAGAAGACACTGGTATTTTTAAGAAGAGATTTGAGGGATCCCTGGGTGGCGCAGCGTTTTGGCGCCTGCCTTTGGCCCAGGGCGCGATCCTGGAGACCCGGGATCGAATCCCACGTCGGGCTCCCGGTGCATGGAGCCTGCTTCTCCCTCTGCCTGTGTCTCTGCCTCTCTCTCTCTCTCTCTGTGACTATCATGAATAAATAAATAAAATCTTAAAAAAAAAAAAAAGAGATTTGATGGGGAATAAGTTTTCCTTAGTTTAGGGATTGGTATAAAAGGTTTTATTTGGGTCATATAAAGATTAAAGTGAAAAAAAGATTAAGGTGAAAGAAGCATGGGCATTATAATACAGGAAAAAGGAAAGATGAGCCATTTAATGGTTTCATTTATGTTACAGTAATATAGTAGATTTCAGTTTATTTTTGTTAAACGGTATTTTTCTAAACATTTTGGTATAATAGAAAAAGCCTTTTTAAAAAATAATGTAGTGCTTTGTGGGCCTTTTTGTTAGAGTTTAGAAATAGAGGAGTTTTTTTATTGAAGAATTTTTGTCAGATATTTAGCATTTTTGGGGGGTAGAAGATGTATAAAAATCTGTCTAGTCATTTTCATTTTCATTTCCAGAAACTGAGGTGAACCCAAATCATTTAACAGCATTTTGATAAGATTTGTCATTGTTTGGTGTTCTTTTTTTTTTTTTTTTAATTTTTAAAGATTTATTGATGAGAGACAGAGAGGCAGAGACACAGGCAGAGGGAGAAGCAGGCTCCATGCAGGAAGCCCAATGTGGGTCTCGATTCCAGGACTCCAGGATCATGCCCTGAGCCAAAGGCAGATGCTCAACCGCTGAGCCACCCAGGTGTCCCTGTGTCATCTTGTTTTTATTTCAGGATTTATCAGCTAGTTACTTGATTTTATTGTTTATAAAGGGGTTTTGGGCGTTGTGGTTGAGATAGTAGAAGATAATAATTCTTGTTTTTTTCCTTAGGCTAGCAGCCTTCTCGTACTTTTGTCTATAGTAAGGGGTAAGAGAAACTAAGACGCTGTTTAGTAAATAGGAGTTATGTAAATTTTAACAGTTCACTTTTAGGGGAGATAAAATGTAGAAATTATTTCACATTGTTGGCAGTTACATAAAGTTTTCAAAGTCATTTTGGTTCTCCTTTGTTCTGAATGAACTATGCTGTCCTGTGAAGCATGGTGCTTGAATGTCAGATGTGTTAAGGAGGTTGTTCTTCCTGTAACTCCTAAGTTTCTGGACTTAGTTTGGGGACTGTAATTTGTTTAAAGGTTGGTGAAATGCCCAGAATGGCAGCATGTACTAGAAGTGTGGGGTACAGGGAAGTTGTTGAGTGAGAAATCCACACTTGGGGGAGAGGAAACTTGTCTAGCTCCTTCTTTGGGGAAAAAATTAAACTCAACCAAATTAGTTGCAGTAGGAGCACCTGGGTGGCTCAGTCAGTTAAGCATCTCCTTCAGTGCAGGTCATGATCTCAGGGTCCTCAGATGGAGTCCCACACTGAACCTCACATCAAGCCCCATATGTAGCCCCACACTGGGCTCCCTACTCAGCAGGGGGCCTGCTTCTCCCTCTCTCTTTCAAATAAATAAAATCTTAAAAAAAAAAAAACCAAATAGTTGCAGTTATTATTTTTTTTTTAGGAGATAGCAAAATAGATACAGACCCTGCCTGAAAGTTGTTGATGGATCAATATTAGTTTTTTGTTCACTAAACACCAGTTAATTGGAGACCAGAAAATAATTTGAACAGGATCCTGAAATTTTCACTAAAAATGGTACATTAGAGGAAAAATTCTAAAACAGTACCAAAAACCTGTTTGTAGGGATTGTTGCCAAGGTTGATGGAAAGATTTGAACAAGATTGATTTTTTTTTTTTAATTGTGAAATGCATGGGTGTGGTCTTGTGATTTAAATGTATTAATGACTTTTGAACTTTTCAAGGCACTCTTGGAAAGGACAGGCTACACACTTGATGTGACCACTGGACAGAGGAAGTATGGGGGACCGCCTCCAGATTCCGTTTATTCAGGTCAGCAGCCTTCTGTTGGCACTGAGGTAAAGAAACTAAAAACTTGTACCTTTTGTAGTAAATGCACAGGTGTCTGGTTTCCTAAAGAAACTCTCCATGGTTTTTACTTCATGTTTAATTTACAGATATTTGTGGGCAAGATCCCAAGAGATCTGTTTGAGGATGAACTTGTTCCATTATTTGAGAAAGCTGGACCGATATGGGATCTTCGTCTAATGATGGATCCACTCACTGGTCTCAATAGAGGTTATGCGTTTGTCACTTTTTGTACAAAAGAAGCAGCTCAGGAGGCTGTTAAATTGGTAAGTTTTTTTTCTTTCAGTCTCCACATTCACTATCTTTAATTATAGCCAGGTTTTTTTCTTATCGGGTGTAAGAGTTAACCAAATGTTTTTTGAAGTGTTGATAAGACATTGTCTTTTACGTTCCCTGTGTGTGCATTGTAGCAGTGTTCTTCCCACGTATAGTTGATTGGACTATAGGATCTATAAGGTAGTGTGTTAGAATTCTGAGTTACTGGTTCTTTGAAAATCTGGCTTAATGATTGTTTTTTTAATAGGAATATTAAAAGATTTCAGGAAATTACTTATTTTCTGATTGTACCTGGGCCATCCCTTTTTCTAAACTACATTTATCATCTATTGTGATGATAAATTTCTAGTTAAAGAAATAAGGGATTTTGTGGTGAGTGGAACAATACTTGATTTCAAAATACCAGATGTAAGGTGTGGGGACCTAATTATTTTCCCAATTTTTGAAAAAGTGTTAATTATTGAAATTATGGTTTATATAGTTCATCTTTAAACTAGTTACATTAAATTTTGTGACTCAGATGGTTTCTACATTTTATAATTAAAGATGTCAAAGGTTAATTTCAGCCCAAAGAATGAACCAAAAAGTACAGCTGCGAAGGAACTTTTTAAAATGGTCCACCAGTTATTTGTTAAATTTACCTTATCTGGCTTACATATTTTAAGGGTAATTCTAAGTAAACTTAATATCCTCAGGTTAATTTCTCCTGAATTTTATTTTTCCTTTCTTCACATTGAGACGTTTCACATTTTAAAGTATACCATAGGGCAGCCCTGGTGGCGCAGCGGTTTAGTGCCGCCTGCAGCCCGGGGCGTGATCCTGGAGACCTGGGATCGAGTCCCACGTCAGGCTCCCTGCATGGAGCCTGCTTCTCCCTCTACCTGTGTCTCTGCCTCTCTCTGTGTCCCTATGAATAAATAAAATAAAAAATCTTAAAAAAAAAAAAGTATACCATAAGGAGAAAAAAACAACTGTGCTTTGTTTTGCTTTATATTGCTTGAATTTCTCCATTGGTGCGTCTAGCTAAATAAGGTTAAAGACTATACGTTAGAAAAGTGATTCTTGAAAGGTAATAGTGTCTTTAAGAAAAAGAATTCGGGAGTTTAGGTATTTCTTTTTAAATCATGGGTGATGTTTCCTTCGGGAGTTTAGGTATTTCTTTTTAAATCATGGGTGATGTTTCCTTCCTTTAAATAATGCTTCCTATTTCAGAGCAGGGTACAGTTCTATAGGGAGTGATTCACTGGTAACCTTTGGGTGGTGAAAATTTTAAGTTTCAAGCAGTTCAGGTAAAATTAAGGACTTTTTAGAGTTCTGGAAAGATGCTTTAGAAGTCATTCAGTTTGGGACGCTTGGGTGGCTCAGCGGTTGAGTGGCTGCCTTTGCCCAGGCAGGATCCCAGAGTCCCAGGATGGAGTCCCACATCGGGCTCCCTGCATGAAGCCTGCTTCTCCCTCTGCCTGTGTCTCTGCCTCTCTTTTTCTGTGTCTCTCATGAATAAATAAATAAAATCTAAAAAAAAAAAAAAACCAAAACCATCCAGTTTAATTTATAAAAGAATACAAACATTTTTGCCAGGTAGTAAATAAAGTAGTGGTAAGTTTTAATATGGAAATGTAGAATGATTGAGAAGACAACGAACTGTCTTACCACAATTACAGAATTTACCTTTGTTTCCTGATCCATTTTACTTGGTATTACATAAAATGTAAGAAGTACGGTTTGTGTATACGTGGTGATTTGTGTATTATCAATTTTGTGTGTGTGTGTGTGTGTGTGTGTATTACCATTTTTAAAGGAATCACTAAACCAGCATTTGCAGGACACTTAATTCTTGCTACCAAAATACAGTAATTTTGGTATACTTCACTGGAATTTATTTCTAGACTATTTCTAGAATCCTTAAAAAAAATGCATCATTAGAAGAAGGTGGTATATAATTCAAATGTAACATGATTTTGAGTGCCAATAAAAACACATTATGAAATAATGTTTCAGTTTGGGCAGTTGCCTTAACAAATAAAATTGTCCAAATTGTTTTGCTATAGGCTGAAAATAGTCTTATTAATATAGTTAAGTTTTTTTAAACTATAATGCAGAAAGTTCCATAGATAGCCAAACAGCCATTTTGATTCATCTAGGAACTAATTGTCCTTTTTTACATTTTTTTCTGGGTTTGTGATTTCAGTTCTTATCTGGAGCATGTTTATTTCTTACTGCCTGAAGAATTAGGAGGCTTTGCATTTTGGTGCCTTTTAAAAGATATTTTTAGTGGTGGTGTACATCCACTAGGATGAATTAGATGTATCATCGTTGCTTTTTTTAAAAGGATGCTTTGCTGTGGTAGGATTATGATGATAACAGAATTGGTAGATTTGCCTTAATATAACAGGAAGGACTAGACTTTTGAGGAAATGAAACATTCTAGAGAAATAAAGGATTCAAATTAATTAGGATGTCTTTTGCTACTTTGTATTTATTGTGGAAATGAGTACCCTTCTCCTAAATGTGTTCCTTAAAGGAACTTTGAAAACTTCCTACATGTGGCATATCATGAGAGTCCACTTGAATTACACCTCTATCTATAAAGTGAATTTTTATGTATAAGATAATGGAATGGTCATTCTAGGTGTAGATAATCATATGTTGAAAAACCTGTTTGGCATTATTTATAGATTAGACAGAATTGAAGCACCATTTCTTTTTGTTTTCCTGTACTTTGTCCTGAGGAATACCTTAGGTCAAGATAGTTTATATACTGGAGTGCCTGGCTGGCTCAGTTGGTAGAGCATGTGACTCTTGATTTCAGAGTCATGAGTTCAAGCCTCACACATTGAGCATGGAGCTTACTTAAAACCATTTGTTTTTTTTTTTTTGGGTATGATTCCGTTATAATTTCCCCCCCAGATTAAAAGTTATTGTGGATGGATTTAGGGGCACCTGACTGGCTTAGTTGGTAGAGCACGTGACTTGATCACTAGGTCACAAGTTTGAGCCCCACGTTGGGGGTAGAGTTTACTGAATGTATATGTATGTTGGTGGACTTCATTTTATTCATTTATTATTTATTTTTTAAGATTATATTTATTCATAAGAGACAGAGGGAGAAAGCAGGCTTCATGTGGGGAGCCCGATTGGGACTCGATCCCTGGTCTCCAGGATCAGGCCCTGTGCTGAGGGCGGCGCTAAACTGCTGAGCCACCCCGGCTGCTGGTTAGTGGATTTTAAATTTGTGTTGGAATTACTTGTAAAATGGATTGCTATTAAGAGCTGGAAAAGAGGCATGAAGTTAGAAGCAACTGCAAACTTTTAAAATTAGCTGGTTTTCAGCCAACATTTATTTGCTTGCATTTTGGGAAATAAAAATATTTTTTCCTAAATAATAATCCTAGGGGAAGCAAGACCTAAATTTGCAAAATGTGAATTATAGCTACCTATTGAGTGCTTGTTAAGATGCAAGAGCTGTGCTAGGGTGCTACATTATTACCTTTAAATACTACCTCAATCTGTTCTTTAAAGTAATTGGAATTACCTTTATTCTGCAGAAAAGTAAGTAGCTTAGGTGATTTACCAGAGGCCCTACAGCTTTAGTTTGATACCAAGTTTGTTTAGTTTGAGTTTTTATCTTTGACATTCAACATAGCAGTTGAAGTCAGCAATACACATTATATCGTCAGGTAGCCTGATTATTTAAATTATATAGTGGTTTAGATAGTGTTAAAAGGAGCACAGGAAATAAGCCCTGTTTGTACTGCCAAAATACTTTTGGAATCTATCTTCATTGCTACCACCGTAGTCTTAAGATACCATTCGAAGACTCCTAGCTACTGTTTTTCATTGTCCCTTTAGAGTCTTAACATTCAGTAGCATAGGTCAGATCACAACATTCCTGTGTTGAAAAAACTAATGCCTCCAAACAAGGCCCTGTCTTATCTGATCAATTTTTTCCTCCTTTCTTATTCTTTATTACCCTTCCATCCATGCTTTGCTTTTTTTGGTACCCCACAGAAGCTATGGTCATTTCCATTTCAAGGCCACCTTTTGCTATTTTGTTTTCTAACACTCCCCCAGTTACCATGGCTGCTGTTTTATCATTCAGGTCTTCTTAGTGGAAGGCCTTTCCTGACTTTGAGCAACTTACCCAATCCACTTGCCCCGTGATAGTATCCTAAACACAATAAAATAGGATGTTTAGATATATTTGAAATTATTTCTTAGTTATGTAGATTATTTGCTTATCTTTCCTTCAGGATATAAACTTTTTCCTGTATCCCTGACATTTAGAACAGTACCACTATTTATCCAGTAGGTGCTGGATAAATAACCTACCTGACTGCCTGACTAGTGCCATATTATCTATTATTTATGACTCAAGAATTTATAACTTTCCCACATCAGCTATGGGCTCTTATGCTATTTAAAGATTGTCTACCTTCCATTTGCAATTATTTATTCCGTGGTAGGGATTAGTGTAGATTAATGGGGGGCAGTGTTTTCCCTGTCATCCCCTGGGAGATACTTGGAAGTATGTGTAGTATTTGGGTTGTCACAAAGACCAGGAAGAAGGGCAGGCAAGTTATGTATATCTGTTCGTGTGGTGTGCTATGGAATTGAAGCTCAGCACACGAGTGGTGTGGTGTGCTATGGAATTGCCACTAGCAGCACAGCGCCCATTACAGTCCTAGATAATAGAAATATCCTGTTGAAAATGCTGACAGTGCCTATGTTACAAACATTAGAATAGTTGGTCTCTATTTGCATATTAAAAGTTAACAGTTTTAATAGGCACTGATGGTTTTATTCACCAGAGTGGTTGGTGTATGCTGGTGCAGCATGTGTAAAACCATTTTGATAATGTAGCTGACAAGATAGGTCCATAAGGTATTTAGTAACACGTTAGTAAATAGTGTGTTTAATACGAAAACACTACTTTTACTGTGGATATATAGGGTAGTTTGATTCAGTTCTTGACTTTAGAGTTTATGGGACTTGAGAGGCTGACTGCACTTAAATTGGAAGCAGATGCATTGTTTGGAGGGTAACAGAGATGGAGGGTTAGGTTGTATTGGGGTTGTTACAGAAGGGTTTGTGATAAAGATCTCAGAGCAGGACAGTTTAGAAACCGGTGAGGAGTGCCTGGGTGGCTTGGTAGGTTGGGTGTCTGCCTTCAGTTCCCGTCATGATCCCAAGATCCTGTGATGGAGCTCTGTATCATGCTCCCAGCTCACGGGTGGGGTGAGGGAGAAGGGCTGCTTTGTCTCCTTTCCCACCTACTTGTGTGCATACGCTTTCTCTCTCAAAATCTTAAAAAAAAAAAAAAAATGAATGTAGTAGAAGCAGTGTTTTGTTGAAAAAAAAAAAAAAAGATAAAACTAGTATAAAGTCAGTGCCAGAAAGTAATTGTCATGACTACAGGCTAAGTTGCATGACGCCATTTAAGTTTTTGGTGTTGGTGTGGGTAGCATAATGTAAATAACAGAATAATGAAGGATGTTCGGATGAAGAGAAAAAGACCAGGAGAGTGGCAGCCATAGAAAGGAGAGAGGTTTGAAGTCTTTAAAAGGAGAAATGTTAGGTAGTGGTGTATTAAAGGTTCCACTGATTTTTATCAGGGATTTAAATCAGTGATTTAAATTGGACTGCTCTCAGAATGTCTGGTGACTTGAATCTGAACGTAGAGATAAATGCCCTGGATGACCAAATCAGGACCTGAAAAGATTTTGATAGCCTGAAACATACTTAACACCAGCAAGATGGAATTGAGTAAGGACAAAGGTCAAGTCCTATATACAACTAATTTCACAAATAAGCTGTAATGTGAGTCAGCAATGTGTTGTCATTTCCAAATAAGCTAAGGTAATCATGGACTATGGGTTACAGAAGCATGGTGTTTTAGATGTGGAAGATTAGTAATAGTCTCTAGTTTATTCTAGACTCCTCAATCTCAATCTGTATCTACAGTATTGTGTTATGGATGTCATTATTTGGTGACACTTTCAGGAGGCAGCTTAGTTGCCCAGGATCAGAGAAGAAATGATTAGCCAGGCATAGAGAATAGTTGAGTCATGTGCATTGTGTTTAGGTATGTGAAGTACTGTCATATAGGGGAGAAATTAGAGTTGTATAATATTTAGGGAAGTAGATTTTGGCTTCATGTAAAGACAATTTTGGGGGCACCTGTTTGGCTCTGTCTGAAGAGCCTGCAGCTCTTGATTTCAGGGTTGTGAGTTTTGAGTCTCCCACATTGGGTGTGGTGATTACTTAAAAACTTAAAAAGGATTCTCTACCCAAGAATTATTTAAAAATAAAAATAAAGTGGACAGGCTGGGCAGGTAGTGGCTTTGCTGCTATGGGAAGAGTTAGAACTGACTGAATAACCTCTTCTGTGTTAGATTCCAAATCTGAGGTCGCTAAATTTTGGGGGGATTTTGGCGACTGACGGGCTATGAGGGAAGAAAAAAGTGACTTGAGATTTTAAGCCTAGTGACAGAAATGTTCCAGACTGTAAAACTCCTTTTGTGGTGTTCTGAAAGACTGAAACTGCATTGATTAATGTTCAGAGTTCATCCTTACTTTGTCACCTTACTGTGGTACTGAATCTGAAAGCTAGATCTCTGAAATATCTTAACACATCAGTGCCCAGCTTCCTTGAGTTGGAGGGCATCTTTTTTTTTTTATTATTATTCATTTTGATACTATGATAGTGTCCTGATGTACTAACTCTTAAGAGTTAGGATTTATCAGCATTACATAAAATATCTGTTAAGGTTCAGAACAGTTTTGTTATGCCCTTCGGCCACTCGTTACCCACTGCTGGGGTGTGAAATTTATTTGTGAATTTATGGTGATTGGTCTTAAAATTATTAAAAGAGAGGAAAGTTAAACACAAATACACATACAAAAACTGCATGTTTAGGGATCCCTGGGTGGCACAGCGATTTGGCGCCTGCCTTTGGCCCAGGGCGCGATCCTGGAGACCCGGGATCAAATCCCACGTCGGGCTCCCGGTGCATGGAGCCTGCTTCTCCCTCTGTCTATGTCTCTGCCTCTCTCTCTCTCTCTCTCTGTGACTATCATAAATAAATAAAAAAAAATAAAAAAATTTAAAAAAAAAACTGCATGTTTAATCTGTAGATGGGGCACTACTTTAAGAAATGTTTATTTTGGGGTAGTGGGGCTTCCCCCCCCCCCCAGTAATCTTTGTATCAGACGTAGGGCTCTCAAGCCCTTGACCCTGAGTTCAAGAGTTGAATGCTCTGCCTACTGAGCTAGCCAGATGCCCCTCTGGCTAAAAGTAAAAAAAGAATTTACTTTATTTGGACATTATGCCCAGAGGATCTGCTTTGCTTCTTTAATGATTTATTTTGATTGGAGAGAGCCAGTTTACTCTCTATGGGTTAGCTTTAATTGTTGCATCTTTAAACAAATTTTGAAATAAATATAAAGTTTATTTGCTAACTCTTCATGTCATTTATACTGTTTAGAGACCACAGCCATCTAAAATAACCTACCTACCCTGCATTGATTAACCGTAGCAGGGCAAGTGATGAAATAGAAGGGAAGAAACTTTTCTTCTGTAAATAATAATGGAAACAGTCATCACTGCTTTGAAGCTGCATTGTTAAATGTTGGAAGTGGTATAACCAAGAATTCTTTTTTTTTTTAAATTATTTATTTATTTATTTATGATAGTCAGAGAGAGAGGCACAGGCAGAGGGAGAAGCAGGCTCCATGCACCGGGAGCCCGATGTGGGATTCGATCCCGGGTCTCCAGGATCGCGCCCTGGGCCAAAGGCAGGCGCCAAACTGCTGTGCCACCCAGGGATCCCCTAAACACTTTGCATTTTCTATTTTTCTGATATCTTAGTAGTTTTTGTCAACTCCTAGAGTTAAAAGATTAGATGATCAAATGGAAAGCTATTGCTTTGTCACTAAAATGGAGTATTTGATGCTAGATTATAAAAATCTAGGCAGTGGCGGGGGGCACTTGGGTGGCTAAGTGGTTGGGTGTCGGCTCAGATCATGATCTCGGGGTTCTGGGATCGAGTTCTGTATCAGGTTCTCAATAAGAAGCCTGCTTCTTCTGCCTATGTCTCTGCCTCTCTCTCTGTCTCTCTCATGAATAAATCTTAAAAAAAAAAATCTAGGCAATGTGTGTGTTTTAAAGCAATTTATTGTGTTCTTAAGTTAACTTATTTGTAACTGGGTATTGTAGTCTCCATAATCCCATAACATGATGGATTCAGCCATAACTCTACTATTTTCAGGTAACCCAGATAGTTCTACTTTTAAGAGGATTTTGGTATTAATAGAGAATATAAATGCTATGAGAAAACAAGGTGGTGTGTGGTAGAATTTTTCAACCTCAGTACTATTGATAGTTTTAAATCAGGTAATTCTTTGTTCTGCTGGGCTATCCTGTGATATAAATAGCTAAGATTATAGTATTGTGGAGAGAAAGTAGTCAGAATTTTAGGATGAACTTAAGTGATATCCAAGTATTTGAACTTTATTTTGGTGACGGGGAGCTATTGAGAGATTGTTTTCAATAGGCAAAAACTGTCATTTTTTTTTTAAAGGTCTCTGGCATAACTGTATAGAATATAAATAATCCTGGGATCATGAATTGAATCAGTGAGGTAGAAAGTATAAAACTGTTCGAACTGAAGGGAAGAACATTTGAACTTCATGTTAGATTTTCAGTATCTGGAGACGGAGAAAGGGACAGGAAGGAATTGATTTTTTGACTTACTATCTGCTTTCTTGTCTTGTACTGATGAACCTTTTATGCAGGAATGGGAGGAGAGAGAGGTGCCTGGCTAGCTCAGTTGGTGGACCTACTCTTTATCTCAGGGTTGTGAATTTAAGTCCCACATATAGTGTAAAACTTAAAAAAAAAAATGGGAGAGGAATGGTATTACTTTTGCCATAAGTCTGGTCCATAAATTGTATGGAAATTTATGTTGATTTTTCTTAGTTTATATAGCCCCACTTGTATGTACACACAACATAGATTTTTTTTTTTTTTTGAGGCCAGGTGTGGAGGATTAATCCATAATTACTGCTATTGCTGCTACTATTATTACTACCTGAAATTTTGAGGTGATTTTAACTGTGAAATAAATAATTCACTTTTCCTGATGATTTGAGTATGTTTGAATTTGGTTTGTAAAGAGTACTGATTAGTAGATTTGTCACTTTGACAGTTTGGGTTTTACCTCTTTAATATCTCACCCTTATATTGGATATGGTTGCTTGAAGACTTACTTTTTACTCTAGTTTTATATCTGCTTTTGTACTTGCACCATAATCAGTCTACTTGTCTTTCTCCAATTTCTTTGTAGACTTGATGAAAATGAGATGGGGAAAAACGTAGGGTTGGATTCAGGAAAATAAGGTTTTCTCCTTTTAGAATCACGCATTTGAAGGTGAAAACCCCTTACTGGAACTTTATACAAGAGTGAAAGGGGGATGGAAAAAAAATAGATTTAGGTACTGGTTAGCAGAAAGGCAGAAAGCTTGCTGGTATTTGAATCTGTTTGCCTTGCATGAGGATAACTGGTTGCCAGGATGAATTTAAGTAGAAATTAAGGTGTTGTGGGATCAGCAATTTTGAATTTAAGCTGCTTACAGACCTGGTTCCTCATTTATCAAGTTTGTGTTTCAAGGACTTGACAAATTTTTGCATTAATTTAATTCATAAATTTTTTTTTAGTGTGTTCTGTTAGTATAATCTTCTATATGTCTCATAATTTTCTCTTAAGAGTGCCATATGCTAACTGTATTTTTAAAGGATAAGAAAACTGATGAACATAGGATTGAAATAAGTTTGTTAAAAATTTGCGCAGATTTTTATAATAAACGTTGATGATAAAATATTGTAAGTATTTTTAAAACATGGTACACTTTTTCCCCTTTTAGTATAATAATCATGAAATTCGTTCTGGAAAACACATTGGTGTCTGCATCTCGGTTGCCAACAATAGGCTTTTTGTGGGCTCTATTCCTAAAAGTAAAACCAAGGAACAGATTCTTGAAGAATTTAGCAAAGTAACAGGTAAGTTGGATTTATGTAGAAGGATTGTGCAACTTCTGATACTGAAGATAATTGCATACTTTATGTGACATTGTTTTAAACACTATATTTATTGTTTCCTCCAATCGTATGAGATAGGTAACTCCCATTTTTCAGATGAGGAAAATAGGTACCCAGGCCTTTGGGAAATAACTTGTCTGAACATTACATAGTTGGTAAGGAACGCTGCTGGGATTTGAACAGTCTGCAGAATCTGTTCATTCCCTGTTTTGGAATCTTTGTGTGTTTTTTATGCATTTTTAGGTGATAGCTTGACATTCTTAGTAGGACTAATTGAGTAATAATTTGACTTTCTAAATTATTGGAATAATACTGCCGAAAGCAGAGATTATATATTGTCAATATGGTGCAATTTCTTTGAACTGTAAAGCATTTTTTATAATAGTTTCCAAGTTGGGCTGTTTTTATTATTAGAAAGTATTTTGTCTGCCTAGAATGTTTAGCAAATTATCAAACTGTTAATCAGTCTCCAGGAACATTCAAAATCTTGTTTAATACTAATATATTTCATTTGAAATAGAGCTTTTGATGACTGAGGCCAGAAAAGTATCCTAGAAGAGAATTTTAGTGTTTTCTTGGCATAATAAAAATGTTCAACCATGTCTGACCTATACTGCCATTTTCCTAACAGTTATATAAAAATTTTATGCTTCTGTCAATCAGTGGGAGAATAGTCCTTGGGTCTAATTAAAAATACATTTTCTTTTCATGGGGATTTTTTTGTGTGTTGGGGACACGTGTAAAATGTGGATCAGGTAATTTATCTGGACCAGTTTTTTTGAGAGTCGTCTTTAAAGATAAGATACTACTTTTCAGTTTTATATTCTAGTATTAGAAAATGCTTAGATCTTTTTGTTCTTGCTAGCTAATTCCTCTGGAACTGTTGCTTATTTTCAGAGGGTCTCACAGACGTCATTTTATACCACCAACCAGATGACAAGAAAAAAAACAGAGGCTTTTGCTTCCTTGAATATGAAGATCACAAAACAGCTGCCCAGGCAAGGCGTAGGTTAATGAGTGGTAAAGTCAAGGTCTGGGGAAATGTTGGAACTGTTGAATGGGCTGATCCTATAGAAGATCCTGATCCTGAGGTTATGGCAAAGGTAATGGCAGTCAAGTTAATAATTTTTGGTGGGGGTTCGTGGCAGAAGGAGGCTTTAGTGAGGGAAGTAAAAAACTTATAAAATGAATTGTGTACTTTGAAAAGCCGTATTTTTGAAAGTGAGAGAAGTGTTGTTTATTAAAGGCACGTATCAGAAATACCATCTGTATAAGGAGTGAATATAGAAATTTATTCATGCACACTCATAATTTTGTAGCTGTCATACTCATGATGAGTGGTTAGCCTATATGCTGTGGAGATGGCTCACTATCATTTTTGTGTGGATTCTAAGAGCAATTTCTTTGCATTTTTGAGAATGGCGCCATTAGCTTACATGGTTTTTGTGTTAAAAGTCCAACTCCTAAAAATAGTGAACTGTACTGGCCTCAGCAGAGGTGCTGCAGTTACAAGGTTTAGCTATTATTAGGTATCCTGCTTCAGCAGTCAGTTGAGACATCCTATGAGAACAAAGATCTCTTGAGTCAACACTTTACTCATTAGTGCAGCTTGTAGTTAAGTTACTCTACCTAAGAATCCCCCTTATTGGTGATAGGCTTGCAGATACAACTTGTTCACATCAATAGTGTGAAATGCCAGAATGGTGAATATTACTAAAGGATAGGCTTAAGGACAGAAAGACTTTTAAGTATTCTTTTTTCTTCTGGCCTATTAAGCTCTTTTGGATTATCAGTTTAAGAAATTTGGATGTTGATTTCAAGTATTTTAGGAAAAAATGATGCTTCTTAGCAAAAGGTCAGCTTTTGTAATTGTACTTTGAGGAGCTTTCTGGATTGAAAGAATTTTTTGTCAATATTTTGGATACTCCTGTTCTACTTTATATTAACATTCCGAAAGCAGGTTTTGACTACCTGTGTTAAGTGTTAAATGTTCAATAGGTATCTCAGAGGCATGTTAGAAAAGGACCACCTCAGTTTTAATTGCAAAGTAATTACTAATTTAATAAAAACTAGTTAAATATATGTTTGTTTTGAGCCAAGTACAGAGTTCTCATGTAGTCCTTGGCCACACCCATGCACAGCCTTCCCCACTATCAGCATCTGCACCAGAGTGGTGTAGTTGTTCTAGTCAGCTTACATTGACACATTATTATAACTTGAAGTCTGCAGTTTAAGTTAGGATTTACTTTTATTGTACATTTTGTGGGTTTGACTAGTATACAAATGTGTGACATAAATTCATTATAATGAATAGTTTTATTCATTCAGAATAGTTTTATTGCTCTAAGAAGCCTTCCTGATCTGCATAATCACCCTTCCATCCCCTCTAACCTGTGGCAACTATTTTTTTTGTCTCCATAGCTTTACTTTTTCCCAAATGTCATACAGTGGAAGTCATACAATATATAGCTTTTTAAGATTCTTAAAATATATGCATTTAAGGTTCCTCCTTGTCTTTCCGTGGTTTGATAGCTCATTTCTTTTTAGCACTGAATAAGAATCCATTGTATGTACTATAATTTATCTATTCACCTACTGAAGGACGTTTTGGTTGCTTCCAAGTTTTGACAATTATGAATAAATCTACTATAAACAACCATATGCAGATTTTTATGTGGACAGGTTTTCAACTCATTTGGGTAAATACCAAAAAGTACAGTTGTTGGATTGTATGGTAAAAGTATGTGTTTACCTTGTTAGAGACTGCCAAACTGGTCTCCATAGTGACTATACCATTTAGCATTTCCACTAGCAGTATTTCTGCTCCATATCCTTACCTGCATTGGTAGTGTTAGTGTTAGTTTTTGGCTATTAAAATAGGTGTGTGGTGGCATTTCATTGTTTTAATCTTTTTTATTCTTAAAAATATTTTTTGAAACTAATCTCTGCACCCAGCATGGAGCTCGTGTTTATAACCCCAAGATCAAGAGTCACATGTCCTACTTACTGACTGAGCCATCCAGGCATCTCTCATTGTTTTTATTTGTAATTCCCTGATGACATCATGTCGAGTGTCTCTTCATATGTTATTTGTCTACTTTGGTGAGGTGTCCGTTCAGGTTTTTCACCCATTAGATTGAGTAGTCACACTTCCTAGGTATTTTCAAATGGAGTTGAAAACTTAGTTTATCTATTATATATTTGATACTCCTTTAATGGGTAGTGACCAAAGTTAATTTTGTAGGGTGGGATGGTGGCATCTTGGAAATTGAACACTTTGGAGAAATATATAGGGAGTTTCTGTTTTTTCTTAATTTTCAGGTAAAAGTGCTGTTTGTACGTAACCTTGCCAATACAGTAACAGAAGAGATTTTAGAAAAAGCATTTAGTCAGTTTGGGAAACTGGAACGAGTGAAGAAACTAAAAGATTATGCTTTCATTCATTTTGATGAGCGAGATGGTGCTGTCAAGGTAAATAAATGGGGGAATTATTATAGGCATCTAAACTGATGGTTTTTAGTCATCCTACAATTGGAAAATTCTAAAAACTTGAAGGACGCTCAGAGGTCATGTAATCTACTCTAGTTAACTTGTGGCTGTAGCAAATTGCATTAACTTACTAAACTGATAAACTGAGTCAAAAAGATCATTAGTTGAAGAGCTGGATCTTTAGATAAAATCTAATTGACTATTCTAACTCATGCTTACAACATCAATGAAGTGATTTTTTGACTTTATTTTTTTTAAAGATTTTATTTATTTATTCATGAGAGACACAGCGAGAGAGAGGCAAAGACATAGGCAGAGGGAGAAGCAGGCTCCATGCAGGGAGCCTGATGTGGGACTCGATCCTGGGACTCCAGGATCACGCCCAGGGCCAAAGGCAGGCGCTAAACTGCTGAGCCACCCAGGGATCCCCCTGATTTTTTAACTTTAAATGAAGCATAATTGTTGATAAAGGCATCTTTATGTTGATCAATACCTCATTTTTTAAGGCTATGGAAGAAATGAATGGCAAAGATTTGGAGGGAGAAAATATTGAAATTGTTTTTGCTAAGCCACCAGATCAGAAAAGGAAAGAAAGAAAAGCTCAGAGGCAAGCAGCAAAGAATCAAATGTAAGTAAAAATTGCATTAATTTAAATGTTGGTAGATTAACTGGTGAAAAATAGGTGTTGCTCAAACCTGTTAAAGACATACATTACATGCCTTTACCTTTTAAAGAAGACTCAAAAGCTTTGAAACACTGGAAAATGCCAGGTATCTCAAGAAATGTTTATTGTAGCTGTTGCTATTGACTATACTTAACGTAAATACTTATAATTCTAAATAAATAGTTTTATATAATGTAAATCAGTCTAGGATATTTCTTACTATATTTTACAGACTGTACTCCTGAATTATGTGTTTTAAATATTAGCGGTCCAGAAGTGTTGATCTATTATTTGGTTAAAGGGTAGAGAGTTCTTTCCTCAGAGATAGGAGATATACTGAATCTCCAATTTTGATAAACTCTGCTTCCTCTTCATCTGAAGAGGCTTCTCTTTCAATACATAGTACCTTTGGCACCTCAAAGATTCCATATATGGGTTTTGAGAAATACCATAGTGTTGAAGAAAACAACTTTAAGTGTGTAATGCATTGCATGTATCAGATCTTTTTAGAATATCTATAAAAGGATATCTACTCATTTAGACAGTGAGTGAAATTTTTAGTTGGGTAAGAATGCAGTTTGCATTTTTAAAAACAAATTGGTAATTTCTAAGGAGGAAGAGGGATAATTGCTGTTTGCAAGAACCAGAATCACCGAACTTAACTATCTCAGGCCAGTTTTCTGTTCATTGTCCTATGTGGGACACAAAAGAAGAGTAGGGGTCCTTCTACTTATTTATTTCTCTTAGTAATCAGGGAAGTAATCAAATTTCTGCATTTGGCTGTATAGTTAGGCAAGTTGGCTAATTCTGAGCCTCAGTTTCTTCAATTTTAAAAGAGGATTAGACTTGGGGCACCTGGGTGGCTTAGTTGAGCATCTGACTCTTGATTTCGGGTCAGGTCATGATTTCACGGTTGTGAGATTGAGCCCCATGTTGGGCTCCATACTGGGCGTAGAGCCTGTTTAGGATTATCTTTCTCTCTCTCCCCCACCCCCCTCCTCATATGCTCTCGCACGATAGATAGATAGATAGATAGATAGATATAGATAGATAGATAGATAGATAGATAGAAAGAAAATAGGGATCAGACTAAATTATGTAAGATGTTTTGTATTGTGATTATCCAAGTGATCTATACTTATTCTAGGGCTAAAGAGACCTGCTTTATAGGCTTAGTGGTAGTATAAGGAAAAAGGCTACAGAAAACTAGGTTTTGAAGGGGAAGCTAATGCTCTATATCTCAAACCCCTTGAGTATACTTTGTGCAGTGAAAATGACTTTTTCTTCTCTTTCAGAAAGTTAACTGATTATGGTTTATTCATGCAATAGCAGAAAGTAAGTGTAGATTATACTAGGAAAGTAAATAAATAGTTACAGTTATAACTTGGTAGGTGGAGGGTGATAATAAACAGAAAGTGGGGAAGGAATGTCACTATATCTGCTAATATTTGAGGAGAACAGGTCAAAAGGGATGACTGCATGTGATGCTTGCA